>NW_026535817.1:5000000-10000000 GCF_028551555.1 Melozone crissalis | reverse complement strand
GAGGGGGCCCGCCCCGCCCCCCCCCGGGACCCCCTCCTCCGGAGGGGGCCCTACCTACCCCCCCCCCAAGGACCCCCTCCTAATGAGGGGGCCCTTCCTAACCCCCCCTCCACCCCCCAAGGACCCCCTCCTAATGAGGGGGCCCCTTCCTAACCTCCCCCTCAGGACCCCCTCCTAATGAGGGGGCCCCCCACCCCGGGACCCCCTCCAAACAAGGGGGTCCTCAAACCCGACCCCCCATCCCGGGGCCCCCTCCAAACGAGGGGCCCCCGTGGGATGGGGGAAGCGGAGCCCCGGCGGCGCCCCCTGCGTTCAACCATGGAACTGCATGGGGACACCAGCGGGGCTCCAGCGGGGCCGGGGGCGCCGGACTCCGGGCCTCTGGCCTTTATTATTGCCCGGCAGCCCCAGCCCCGCGGTGCGAGGGAAGGAGGAGAGAGGAGGACAGGGAGACAGGAGAGATGGGGGTGCTGAGGACGGGAATGGAGAGGGGTCGGAGTGAGGAGGGAAGCGGGAGAGGAAGGGAAAGGCCGAAGGGGGAGAAGAGGGACGGTGGAGAGAGGAGGAACAGAAAGGAGAAGCGGAGAAGGGACAGGACAGGAAGAAGTGGGGGGCGGTCGGGTTTGGGAGGAGAGGAAAGGAGAGTTTCAGGGCGAGAGGAAAGGGGCAGAAAGAAAGGGGAATACGCGGAGAAGGAAGGAGGGCTAGAGAGAGGGGCAGAAGGGGAGGCCTAAACCTCCGCGCCTTACCTGCGGAGCCCACACAGGGAGCTCCGTCCGCACCGAGCTCTGGGTGAGCAAATGGCGGCTGCGGCGATTTCCGGGGTCTAAATAACCTCGGCCCCGCCCCGCGCAGCCGCACTGGGGCCCCGCACACCTGAGCTGGGCCCGCCCTGCACACCTGTGACGGCCGCGCACGCGCTCCACTGCCCCAAACTGCGCACGCGCTCTGCTGTCCCGAACTGCGCACGCGCTCCACTGCCCCAAACTGCGCACGCGCTCTCTGGCACGGCCTCCTGCTCTGTGGCCCCGCCCCTCACACCTGTGCTGGCCCCGCCCCTCACACCTGTGCTGGCCCCGCCCCCGCACCGCTGTCCCCCGGCCACGCGGGGGCGCCGCGCTCGCACCGCGCTCCGTGTCCGCCAGAGGGCGCCCTGCGGGGTCCCGGCCCTACACGGGGGCTCCGCGCCCGCACCGGGGAACGGCCGCGATCCCGCAGCCGGCAGCGCCCCGTGCCCGCGGCCATCCCGGGCCCCAAACCGATCCCCTGCCCGGTGCCGCTTCGATCCGCCCGGCGGGGCAGAGGCGGCACGGCCCGGCACACCCCAGCGGCGCTCTGCCCCCCGGCCCGGGCACGGTGGCGGTGGCCCCGCCGCGGCGCCCCCTGCCCGCGCTCCGTGGCCCCGCCCCCCTGTCCCCGCCGGTCCCGGGGCCTTCGCTCGGGAGCCTCGCTCGGCGCCGTGCGAGCCCCGCCCGACGGCCGCTCCCGCGGGGACCGCTCGGAGCCCGGGGCGCTGCGGCGGGGCCGTGACCGTGGCCCGGGGGCCGAGCGCCGCCTGGGTCTGCCGGCGGTCCCGGGCGGTGCCGCCTGTCGCCCGTCGGTATCGGGACCGGGACGGCAGGAGCCTGGCTTTCCTGAGCCCGCAGAGCCCCGTCCCGGTGTCTCCCCCGCGTCCCGGTGTCACCTTCCGCGTCCCGGCGCCGCGGGCGGGAGAGGCGGACAGGGAGCGAGAACCGCCGGCCCCGCGTTCCCGTGCCGCTCCGTCGGGCCCCGGCCCGCCTGCCCGCACCAGGGTCCCCGAGCAGCGGCCGGGACCGCCCAGGCCCGGGGACACCGCGGCTCCCGCCCCGCCTCCTGCCCCCGGCACCTCCCCGGGAACGGCCCCGGGGCCTCCGGAGCCCGAGAGCGCGGCGGGGGCCCGGCCCGAGCCCCCGAACGCCGCGCTCCTGGCTCGTCACCCGCCGCCCATCGGCGCCGGGGAGAGGCCCCGCCGGTGTCCCGGCTCCGGGAAGAGCCTCGGCCGCAGCTCGGGCTCCGCTGCGGAGCCCCACGAGGGAGCGCCCGAGCGCCGCTCTCAGCCCCGAAGCCGCCCCCGTGAGGCCGGGGCCGGGCCCGGACAGCGCCGGGCCGGGGCTCCCGTTCCGAGCGCTCGCACGCAGGATTCGGGCTCTGTGCCCGGGCCCAAAATGCAGCGCTTGGCCTCTGTGCTCAGGCCTGGGCCAGCCTCGCTCTGCACTCCCCAAACACAGGGCTCGAGTCCCCGCTTCACAGCCCTGGGCCCGGCCAGATGGGGCTGGGCCCAAGTGCCGGCAGCGGAGACTGTGTCCCTGAGCCCTCCTCACCCTCACCACCACAAAAAAAACAACAACCCACAGGACTTAAGACTCCGATTCTGAGACCAGAAAAATGCCCGATTTATTAGTCTCAGTTCACAGGGTCGTGGAATTGACTGCGGACATCGCCACAGACGGTGGCGGGGAATGGAGCTCTCACACGTTTGATTCTGTTGTGGGAACTGCTTCAGGCTGGCAGAAAACCACGGGTGGGATCAGAAGGCAGGGAGCCTCCCCTGACAGGACGCCACAGAACGCAGCCCATCTGCAATACCGCGTTATCCCAGCAGTGCCATATCCCGTTATCCCAGCCGAATTTGCTGTGCCGCCTCCGGCTCACGGAGCGATGCCGCTCGCGGCTCCCGGCGCTCCCGCGGCGCAGGAGCAGCCCCGGATCCGCTCGGCCCGCGGGAACCGGAGCGGTGCCCGGTGCCCGGGCCGGAGCGGCAGCAGCGGGTGACGATCCGGGCGCTCCCGCCCGGGCCCTGAGCTCGGGCCGAGGGAGCTCCCAGCTGCGGCTCCCCAAGGACGGCCGCGCTCCCGTGCCACGGCAGCCGCCCCGCCTCTCTCGGGGACAGCGGCAGCTCTGGGAGAGGAACCGGAGCCCCGGCGGGCGGGGCTGGGCAGCGCCGGCACTGAGCCCCCCGCGCCGAGCGGGAGCAGAGGGACGTGCCCAGCCCGGGACTCGCGTCCCGCACGGGCGCTCGGGGACGCGGGGTCTCTGCTCGGGCTCCGCCAGGAGGAGGAGGCGGACGGGAGTGCCCGGGAGGAGCACTATTCTCTCGGATTTTGTCTCATTCTAATCTCATTAGGGTGCCCTAACTCCAACCAGTTCTGCTTCTCACACCAGAGCCTGCTGCCACCTCTGCTCGTGACGTTCGCAGGGCACACATTGCTCCCACGCTGACAATGGCAAAACCAATTGCCTCTCCCTCTTCCTGCAATAAACAGTTCAGCTTCTGGGGAGCTGCAGCTGTGAGACTCACGAGCAGCTCTCACATGATCCGAACGTGGAGCTGCTCTTTTTCAAGTCTTCCCCTGTAGAAAACACACCTTGCTGTAAAATGTCACCAAAGCAGGAATTGCTGCTGAAGCTCTCTCAGCGCACAAGGGAAGAGCCATTCGCGGGGCTAAAAGTGCCTCATTCTCCCTTTCCACTGCTCCTGGATCAACCCGTGTGCTCATTTCCATCTTCCTGATGACTCTTGATTTTTTGTAGTGGACTCAAACAAAGCAGAGGTGAGCAAAACCCCACCTGTTGACACGATCCTTCCAGCTGCTTTTATTTATGCTGTTCCAGCTGTATTTATTTCACGAATAAAAGGCAAATTCGAGAGTCTTTTAATCTCCACGGTTTCTGTTGCCTTTTGCTTGCTTGGGCTTTTGCTCTCTGCCCTTTGCCAGTCTGGGCACGCTCACCTTTCAGGATTCCCATCCTGTGCCCTGCCCGGGCTGCCTCTGGCTCGGCTCCCTCGGCAGCCGCCGCTTTCCCCGGAGCTCTTTGCCTTCAGCTCGCGTCCCCGTCCATCGGCCGCGCCTCCCAGCTGCTCCAGCTCGGAATTCCCGCCTGGGAACGAGCAGGGATTCCCTCCCCTGGCCCGGGGAAGCCTCACCCCCGCACACATTGCCGAGGCTCAGGGGGCCGCTCCAACCTTGGGTGTCCCAGAGCTCCGGCTCAGTCCCAGGGCAGAGCCGGGAGCCTGTCCCAAGGGCCGGGAGTGCCGCACGCGGGGAGCGCAGAGTCCCCATGGAGATCGGATCCGGCCGAGGCAGCCCAGCCCGTTCCTGCCCACAGAGAGCTCCGGCACTGCAGCCCGCTGAGGCCGGCACACAAATCCCCGCTCTGGGCACAGCAGCGACTGCAGCGCGTTCAGGAGAAGGCACACGCAGCGATCGTGGCTCAGTCCTGAGGCTGCGATCGACATTCATTGTCAGTAATTTCAAACAATGATTTCACCCCGCTGCTCGGTTCTTTCTACAGCCGGGACTCCAATAAGAGGAGAAAGGAGGCAGTTTACTGGAGCCCCTTTCCTGCCGAACACTGAGGCTCATTCAGGTGCTGAGAGAAATCGCAGCCAGGGAGAGCTGCCCCTGCTCTGCTGGGATCGCACCCTGCACTCACCAGGGAGAGGCGTCTCTGTGAAAATCGGTCTCAGCATTTTTATGCCTCCTGGTTCCCACTGAAATGATTTTGACCAGAACTGAGACTGCTGAGCATCAGTGAGCAGCCAAGGAGACTTTCAGCAATCCCCGTGACCTGGCAGAAGTTACTGCTGCTGACGGCCTGAGCCCTGGGCTGAGAGTTACAGCGGCAGCAGCAGCGACAGCCACGCTGGCACTCCCCAGAAACAGGAGAAACTGCCCCTGCCCTTCGTGGGGACAATGTCTGTTGTGCCTCTGCAGTCACAGCCTCAGCACTCACTTGGCTCCTACAGACATTAATTCCTCAGGCCTCCCTCACAAGGCATCCCCGCTATTCCATCGTCTGCCTGCCGGGCAATGCTCCCCTCCTTATTTCAAAGGTGAGAGCGAGGAACTTGGCAATTGCCCCTCACTGAGCTCCTCTCACATCATCTCCCACTCCTTTCATTTCCTTACCAGCAAGGAGAAACATTAAAGGGGGAAAAAAGTGTGCTGTGCTCTATGCAAGGCCAGAAAGTGGCCTGAAGAGACAGATTTTGGATTAACTCTGGCTGTATAAAACCAAAGTCAATTAGGATTTCCCCAAAAAGAAAAAAAAAAAAAAGAAGGAGTGGCTAATTAAAACTATTTATAGAGTCAGATTAAGGTCTGTTCCTCAAGGTTTTGGCTTTTGGCACTTCTGTAAGCAACACGACAGACCGTGGGCAACTGTGCCAGACCGCACAGAGGAGGACTCGGAGGAGGAATTCATTCCCTCACCCAAATCAACCGAATTGACTCAGACAGGAATTCCCTCTGGAGCGTCAGTGCTGCCCAGGTACCGGCAGGGTGACTGGCACTGCCACCCTCGGCACCCCTGCGCTCGGCGGGCACGGCCGCGGGGCTGCGGGGCCTCTCTGAGCTCGCTGCTCTGAAGGGAAACTCTGCGGCACTGCTGAGATGGTGCCCTGCCCTATTTCCCTGTGCCCGTGTCCCAGAGCAGCCCCTGCTGCTCCACAGGGCCCTGCCGGGGCTGTGAGCAGCAGAGCAGAGCCCTCACTGACTGACTGACTGACTGACAGACTGACTGACTGACTGACTGACTGACTGACTGACTGACTCACTGACTGACTGACTGACTCACTGACTGACTGACTGACTCACTGACTCACTGACTGACTGACTGACTGACAGACTGACTGACTGACAGACTGACTGACTGACTGACAGACTGACTCACTGACTGACTGACTGACTGACAGACTGACTGACTGACTCACTGACTGACTGACTGACTCACTGACTGACTGACTGACTCACTGACTCACTGACTGACTGACTGACTGACTCACTGACTGACTCACTGACTGACTCACTGACTGACAGACTGACTGACTGACTGACTCACTGACAGACTGACTGACTGACTCACTGACTGACTGACTGACTCACTGACTGACTGACTGACTGACAGACTGACAGACTGACTGACTGACTGACTGACTCACTGACTGACTGACTGACTCACTGACTCACTGACTGACTGACTGACTGACTCACTGACTGACTGACTCACTGACTGACTGACTGACTCACTGACTGACTCACTGACTGACTGACTGACAGACTGACTGACTGACTGACTCACTGACAGACTGACTGACTGACTCACTGACTGACTGACTGACTCACTGACTGACTGACTGACTGACAGACTGACAGACTGACAGACTGACTGACTCACTGACTGACTGACTGACAGACTGACTGACTGACTGACTCACTGACTGACTGACTGACTCACTGACAGACTCACTGACTGACTGACAGACTCACTGACAGACTCACTGACTGACTGACTCACTGACTGACTGACTGACTCACTGACTGACTGACTGACTCACTGACAGACTCACTGACTGACTGACAGACTCACTGACAGACTGACTCACTGACTGACTGACTGACTCACTGACTGACTGACTGACTCACTGACTCACTGACTGACTGACAGACTGACTCACTGACTGACTGACTCACTGACTGACTGACTGACTGACTCACTGACTGACTCACTGACTGACTGACTGACTCACTGACTGACTCACTGACTGACTCACTGACTGACTGACTCACTGACTGACTGACTCACTGACTCACTGACTGACTCACTGACTGACTCACTGACTGACTCACTCCCTCCCTCACTCCCTCCCTCCCTCCCCCGCTCCCCGCAGCTCCCGTGCCCTGCCCATGTCCCATCCCAGGCCTGGCCGGGCAGTGGCACCGGGCAATGACAATGCCCTGCCCGGTGTCCCCGCAGCTCCGGCACAGCTCTGCGGCCAGGGCACAGCAGCCCGGTCCCCGGGGGCTCTGACACCGCGGGCATTCGCTGCCACAGCACCGTGGTGTCACCTCGCCAGCAGAGGGACTCCACGGAGCCCACCCAGCGCTTTCGGAGCTCTGCCTGAGGGCTCTGGGCACCGGGGCACGGCTCTGACCGAACTGCCCCTGAACGCTCTGCTACAGGAGGGAATTCCGATGGATGCCTGGTTTGCTGCAGCATCACCTATCGAGTGGCCAGTTAGGATTTTCTGTGTGCCAGTTTCAGACTGAACCTTTGCAGGGTTAGATTCATGCTTTGTACGGGATGATGTGTCACATCACTCCTGGGCTGGGCTCACCTTTGAACAGCCCCAAGCGCACGGCGCTGCCCAGACCCAAGGCAATCGTTCCTTTGGGGGCAGCCCCAAGCCCATTCAGAATTTCACCACTGGACCCAGTGATCATAAGGGGTTTTTCCAACCTAAATGATGCTACGATTCCACATTCCCAAACTCAGAGGAGTCCACACAAACAGATATCATGTAGAGAAAGTACCTTTCAGGGGTGTTGATGTAAATTACAATTATTTTTCCCCCAACAGATGGACTATTTTCTGCTCAATATAAAAGGCATGTGTGTTCCTACCCAAAAGCTGTAATTTACCTGACATCTTCTACCATCCTAAACCAGAGCAGTAAGGAACAGCCACAAGAAGCACGGAAAACCAGCCAGCCTCACCTCAGCCTGTGCTCACTCCAGGACAAGTCCAGAACTGGCTCCTAAGAGAGATCTGGAGAGTTAAAGGCTGAAATCCCCTGACTGTGAGGGCTGGCCTGCTCTCTGCCAGGCTACAGCTCCCTTTTTATTGGGAATTTACTGGGCCTGGCAGCAAATTCTGTTTAGCAATATTGACTTCTTTTTCTCCCCTGCCCATGAATGCCTGATTGGTTTGGTTTTTGCATTCCTGAGAGCTTCCTGCATCAGCAGCACCCTGTGGGCCACCTTCAGGGGGTTAAGGAGCTCTCATTTTCCAAACTGTCACATGGTAACTTCAGCTGCTGACCAAGCCCTTGAACTGAGGGGAACAGGAACCATTGCTCCTGGAGATGCTCCTCATCACGAGCTGTGCGCCATTTACTCTTCCTGGTCCTTATCTCAACCAACCTCGTTCTCAGTCTCTGTATCCATGCCAATTTTACTGTGCCAAACACTCCAGCCAAACCTGCGGTGCCACTGTGGACATACATGGAATAAACTGAGTTGGTTCAGGGTTTTTTCAAAATATTTTCAAATTCCTTTGTCTATTTTTCAGCTCCAGAAACACAGATTAGAACAACACAAAGTACCTTTGTTGGAGCTCTTTAGCCAGTGAGGTCCTGCAAACCCTGTTCTGTCTGGAGGGCACCTGTGCACATTTAGTTATGCAGTCAGGGTCACTGACAGAGCAATCCCAAGTGATGGGAAAACTCGGCACCTGCCTTGATCCCCCAGTGTTTCTCAGCTGTGACATCCATCAGTTCTGCTCTGCTTCAGCAGAGCTCAGGCCGAGCTTTTGGCAGCCCCAGCAGTGCCTGTGCTCAGTGTCCCCAGCCCCTTTCCAAGGGCAGCTCTCAGGCTCAGCTGATGAGGAGCAGATTAACCCATCACGGATATTCCCATTTGGCACACGGGGCTGGCAGGGAGCAGCTCCGGCCTTTCAGGCAGGAATGTGTCAGGTGCCGTCACAATGAATCAGAAACTCAAAGCAGCTGTGAGACAGCGTTTCCAAGAGTGCAGAGAGATCGCTCCTCGTGCCCCCCAGAAGAGCCTGTTCTCTAGAAACAGCGGTGGCAAACACCAAGAAATCTCCGCTTTACTCAAATATATCTGGGTGAACTTCACTGTGCTTGCAAGGAGGGGTGACAATGAACAATGAGCGGCGCAGACAAAGCTCTGTCCCCTGGCAAAGGGGCCTGACCTTGTGCAGCTCTGTCCCCTCAGCCCTGGAGGATGCAGCCTTGGCACTGAGGAGTGCTGTGTGCCCTGGGGAGTCTGCAAGGTGAGTTACAGGAACTGGCAGGGAAAAGCTCTCCTTGCTCAGCCGTCACCGAGTTCCACACACCCCCAGGTTTCTGTGCACAGAGTCTGTTTCTCCTGGAATGGAAAGATTGAGCCTCTCCTTTTACACTCGCTATTACCCCATTCATTATGTGCTGCTTGGGAAGGGCTTAGGTTTGAAAATTCCCCTACAGAGCATTTCTAGAAAAGAATCTATGAGGGCTGAAATAGCAGCGGTGAGGTTTCAACTCATATCATCACCCACCATGATCAAATGGAATGGTGAAAGTCCTGGCTTTGTCTATCTGACAAACTGCACCCATCTTCCAAATTTGCTGAATGATCATTTACTGTTTGCTACTTTGGGCCATCAAACATTTTATTGCTAAAGCTCACACGGCACCGGTTCAGAACCCCAAAGAAATTCAATGTCAAATCTGAAAACACCCGAGCAGGTGTCCCACAGACACCAACCCCACACCTCCTGACCCAACCAAACCCGCCCCGAGACAATCCTGTGCCCAGGAATCAAACGGGAGCCCCGGTCCTGGAGAGGGTCAGCCCTCAGCCCAGGGCTGGCTGTGAATCCCTGCAATGGAACACAAAACCACAGGGACCGATTTTCACCTGCACCCAAACCCACAGCCTGAGCTACTGACAAATCATTTCAGCTTCTGGCACCGCCTGTGGTTCTTGGCGAACGCCGAACCCCAAACGTGCACAGCCCCCCATTCCTCCGCCTGCTGGGCCTGCTCTGAGCCTGGCCGAGCACAGAGGATGCAGGATGGAGTTTCCTGAGCAGAAAGAACAGAGGTGTCCCCGCACCCTCGGCGCGCCAGCGCGGTGAGATGGAGATCAGCGCTGCAGCGCTGGCACTCGCACAGAGCCAGGGCACCTCTGCCTGCCCAGGCTGCTGCGGGCACTGCAGCGCTGCCAGCCCGCGTGGGCAAACCCCGGCGCCAGAGCTCACAGGAGCTGCGAGAGCAGCCTGCCCATCTCCCGCCTGCCCCGCGGGAGCCACTGCAGCAGCGGGGTCCTGGGCCCGTGCTCTCTGAATCTCTGCTCTCTGCAGCTTCTCCAAAAATAAACTAGAACGCAGATTATTCTCCCTCCAAACCCGCAGCTACAAAATATTTCTTCTGTAGGAAGCAGAGGCACCAAACCAAAACGCCGACCCGGCAGCCACTGGAGTTAAGGCAAAGCTGTGACGACAGAAAGAAAACAAGCACCGAGATTTTTTAAACACAAACCTGTCAAAGCTCCATCCTTTACACGTCTGCCCTCGCTGACGCCACGTTATGGACACATCCCCGCTCCCAGAGGCGCAGGGAGGATCCGCGGCAGCGCCGCCGAACCGCGGCTCCAGCTGGAGCTGCCGCTGCCGCAGGGCAGGAGCGTGCGGCGCTTCCCTGGGCAGAGGGCAGAGAGAGAGCGGCCCGGCCCGGCCCCGCCCGGGGCACAGCTGGCACCGCTGGCACAGCTGGCACCGCTGCTCGGCTCCTCCTGCCCCGCCCGGGGCACCGCTGGCACAGCTGGCACCGCTGCTCGGCTCCTCCTGCCCTGCCCGGGGCTCCCTCACCCCCTGCCCCCCGGCTCGGTGCCACCGGGGCCTGCCCAGAGCAAAGCCCATCACTGACCGTGCCAGGCACAAAGCAAAGCCCATCACTGACCGTGCCGGGCACAAAGCAAAGCCTGAGTGCTCGGGTTCCTCTCCCCTGTGCCGGAGCCCGTTCTGCCCCTGGGTACAACGCGGGGCCCAAAGCCATCGCAGCCCTCTCTGTTCATCTCTTCCTTACTCGGTCAAAAAAAGAACATCCATGATTGCAGTTTTCAAATAAGTTTCCTTCTTCGAATTATTTCTTCAGATTTGGCACCAACTCCCTCAATGCAATAATTAATTTTAATTGGTTCACTGACTGAGGATTTAGCTGTACTTTTCCTATTAAATCCAAACAGTTTCAGTAGAATGTGTTCACAGCCATTTTTCTTTTCTATCCCTTGCATCATGACTTGCCTCTTCACTTTATTATTCTCTATTTTATATTTCAGATTTCAAGCTGAAGAAAAACCCCTCTCTCTGAAGAAGATTTTCCCATCAAGTGAGCCATATATATTTTTAATAGGGATATCAAACCCAGCCTGACAGCACAAACACCTTGAGACACCTTCTGGACACGAATGTCTCTTTAAAAATATTAAAGCTCTAAAGGTTAAATTGTTTGCAGGTTTATCTGAACCGAAAGAATAAGAGATGTTGCAATAGGACAAAATGATGACTCGGGTCTCTAGGACACAATCGATTTTGGAGGATTTCTCCAGCAGCCCTCGTCCATAGGGGTTTGCACTCCCGTTCACCCATTTAACATAGAAAATATGTACACTTAACAAAGGGTTACCAAAATATAACACCCTTTCTTTAATCCATTAACAAAAGCTAAATGAGATACTTGGGAAAATCCTAACGCAAAGAAATATTTTGAGGATAGCATTTTACTATTCAATAAGCCCTTATCCTCTTAGCCAAATTACTGGGGTGGAATCTGGCCTTTAGTTTACATTTTGAACACTAATATTGTAAAATGGGACAAGAGGACCTTTAGTTCCAGCTGCCTGTGCTGGTTCCTGCTGACCCTATACTGACACCAAATAAACACGGTGCTGGGGGTACATACAAATTGCTGCAGCATAAAGAGAACTTCAGTTGTTTCTTCAGAAAGAGTCCCCTACAACACCATCAAATTTCTTCCCAAGCCAAGGCATTATTAGGTTGTGGGCTCTCTTTTCTACTTCTTCACTTTAAACTGTGATTCCAAGAAGAAAACACTTGTAGATGTTGCTGCTTTTACAAGAAAGGTGATGTGTGGGGACACAGAAAATCACAGCTCTCTCTTTCCCAGGAGTATTTTGGCAGCCAGCGGGGAAACCCTGGGAGAAGCAATGCCAGGCAGAAGATGCAGGACAGCCCTAAATCCACCAATGCACTGCATTTATGGCAAGGCAGGGGCTGGATTGAACACGAGGATGGTGCAGGGAGACAAGGAAGGAGAGAGGAGGAGCAGATGTCAGTGTGCCACTGACATTCATTTCCAAAAAGCCACTGAAGAAGTTTGCCTGGATGTGCAGAAATGTCTGGGCACGGCTTTGTGGGCCAGGAAGAAACAGGGGGAAAGGACCTGACCCATCAGCCTGGGAGCTCCATCTTGAGACACCTCATCCATCCCCACGGATGTTCAGGAACAGAGATCTCAAAGCTCCTTTAAGCAGACATTGCAGGGCTCGTGTGCAAAGTCTGTGCTCACACAAAGATGTTCACTTCAGGTTTGCTGGAAGTAAGTACTTCAAATCTGGAGCTTTTATTTAAAAGTGCTCTGTTAAAAGAGTGGCACTTTTCAAGCTGCCAGTATAAATTCAGAAATGAATTTTTAATATCTCTAATGGCATGTTTTCCTATACATTACTAAAACCATAGCCAAAGGGAACCATTATTATCCACATGAGTCCAGGGCATCAGACAGCTAATTAATAGCAGATCACTCTTCTCCCAGTTCCATGTTTTTTTAAATGTGAGGATCTCCATAATTGAATGTCATACAAAACATAATGCAAAGCATCCAGCTTTTTCCAAGGTCCAGCAGGAGCTGAGTGCCATGGAGAGGATGTGCCAGCACAGAGCCAGAGGAGCTCTGATGTTTACTCATTGAAAAGCTACAAATGCAAATCACAGCGGGACTCAGAATGGAGCCTGAGGGAATGTGAGAATAACTGGAGCCCAGCTGGAATGAAAAATCCTCTGGAGCAACAAATTCAATATGCCAAGAAAAAAAAAATAGGTCTGAATGCAATAAAGTCTTGCAAGCAAACTGGCAAACACGGCAGCAAAAGCTGTGCTCAGAGATGGAAACCAAAATGTAAAGGGGGAGGTTGCCATGGTGGGAACGGAGACCTGAAGCACATTAATTAATTGCATTCTCCCAAATTAAACAAGGACACTGCCATCCCTAAACTCCTGCATGGAACCAAGCGCCTCAGCCTTCTGTCGTCCGTGCACAACCAAGCTTCCTCTGTGCCTTCCTAATGAAATGTGTGCAATACCCAATTACCAATCAGCTGCCAATTAAAACCCTATTTCCCAATAATATCATCCTGCTAACTGGATTTCCGCGCAGCCCTTGGCACCCTGGCTCGCGAGCAGCTCTGCCATCCATCAGTTCTCGTGCTGCCAGGTCTGGGATGTGCTGAGCACACGGCCAAGGATGCCGCCCGCATTCCAACTGCTGCTCTCCGCACAGGCAGAGGCGGAGGGGCGGCACAAACATTTCCACGTGGAACTCGAGTAAAAGTGACCGCGCCGTGTCCCTGTTGCTCCAGAGAAATTCAGCAGCCGGGGGATTTTCCTGGGCATGAGCTGGGACGGGCAGCGGGGACTGACTCCAGTGGGGATGCACCCACAGGAGCTCTCGCTGCTTTTCCTCCCTTTCCCAAACTCCACACGTGCCCACGCCTCTAAAGAGAAATCCAACAGCACCGCCTGCCCAAATGCCACCGGACACAGGGCCCAGTAAACAGTGAGCTCTCCTACAAGGTTTACCTGCTGTATTAAAAACCACAAAGGCCACCTGAGTCACCTCAAAGACACGGGAACCTTCTCTTTTCTAAAGGGAACAA
Organism: Melozone crissalis; assembly: GCF_028551555.1. Taxonomy (NCBI): domain Eukaryota; kingdom Metazoa; phylum Chordata; class Aves; order Passeriformes; family Passerellidae; genus Melozone; species Melozone crissalis. Next base: position 9,986,519 of record NW_026535817.1, on the reverse strand, counting down.
TGACCCACGGATGCTGCACAGAAATTGCTCATTGTCCAGGGGAGGCCTTTCCCTACCACGTTACAGAATCATTCCCTTCTATTTCAGAGCTCCCTTTCCCCCAGGTGCTCTCCAGCGTGCTGATATGAATTATTTGTGATAGTTAACATTTACTGAACAGCACTGGAATACCCTGCCAGCCGTGGGGAAAGGGAGCCAGGACCTCAGGCAAACACAAAGGGCCTTTCCCTACGGAAAACCAGCTGTGCAGTGTGAGGATCACTGATTTCAGCAGGGCTGGCTGCTCCACACCAGCCCTGGCCCAGGCAGGGCTGCCTGCAGGAATCTCACAGGAGCAGTTCCTTACACGTGATATCCACACACACATCGCAAATTGGCATTACAAAATCCTGACCATCAGCAGCAACTTGGGATTCCCAGTGAGTTTTTCTGCCCAGAAATCTTAAATCCAAAAACTCTTAAAAGCAAACAAGTGGGAGTTAAGTGTTGCTAACAGACTTGGTAACATTACTCATGACTTGGTTTGAAACACACACACAAATAGGAAAAAAAAAAAATAACCCTGTCACTAAGACAGTTCTGAGTTGTCCCAGCTGATTAAAAAGCCCAGCCCAGCTGTCACATCAATATCCAGGTTTTACACTTGGTGCCACAGAAAGTGGTTTTGCTGCATTTGCCATGAAGGCACGTGCCACAGTGTTTAACCACATCCTTTATTTGAGACGGAGCAGCAGAGATCCCACACGTCTCTCTAACCTGGAACTGGGTTTCAGTTTGGGCTGCTCGTACCAATCTAATCCCAGAAGTGTCAGCAAAGTCAGAAGCCATCAGAATTTCAGCTTCAGTCTGGAACAGAAGCAGCAAGGGCCCTGCCTTTCCTCTCCCTACAATTTCAGAGTTCCAGCACTTGCCAAATATCCTACTTGGGATGCACCTAAACAATCTGAATCCTCAAATAACACCATTCCCTGGGCAATAAAATGGAATTTGTGTAGGTTGTTTAGGATCTCCAGAGAGTACAGGGCAGGGGGAGGGAGGGGAAGCCCTGTGAATGGGAATACAGAGTGAAACTGGAACTGAGGCATTTCGGGAACATTGCTGAGCTGAATGGCAACTCAAAGAGCCCTCACTAAGCCATGGATAAAAGCCCCAAACCCGCTTTATTTTAGGCTTGGCCGCACAGGGAACTGTGCGCTAATAAACTGAATCATCAAAAATAAATTGTTTCCATGTTCATTTCTTTAGAATGAACACCTGCACCACGGTCCCACCACATTCATTAAAGCTTGTGCTCTGACATTGCACAGGACACGTTTGGAGGAACTGTGCTCTCTGTGCAGAACTGGGCTGCTTGCTTTTCCACGGGGAAAGCTTTCCTCTCCCAGAGCAGCAGCTACCCACAATGATGGGGTTTAATTAGGGACAGCTTTGTGTGCAGTGCTCAGCTGCAGGGGAAGAATTCTGAGAGGACACCGAGGAATCCAGGCACATAATGCCATTAGCTGAAATACTGAGGGGCATTGCTGAATTCCTTTAAAATAAACCAAAATTTACTGGCTAATGGTACTCGCACCTCGGTAACTGTTAGAGGCTCCAACTAAGCCAAAGTCCTGTTTGAGCAGCCCTGGCACAGCAGAGGAGAGGGGAAAGGCGAACATCACAAATGTGAAGCTCCTTCAGCACCAGCCGTGTGCACAGCCCGGAGGTGACAGTCACTGCTCCCAGCAAACGGGACCGGGAGGAAGGCACCTTCCTCCTCCTCCTCGCTGCGCACAGCGCCGAGCCCGGCCCCAGCCCTCCGTGCCAGCCCCACACGGCGCTCCGTGCCACGGGCACTGCGGGCGGCACGGCCGGCACAGCCGTGAGGGCGCTGCGGCTGCCCCGCCCCAGCCCCGAGCCCCGGCTGCAGGGGCCGATCATCGGCTCGGCCACAGCCACGGGGGGCTTCTGGTCTGGTTTTGTTTGGGCAAGCCCAGCTCTAAGCGCCTTTCAGTCGGAATTTCACAGCATATCGAACAAGTGGTGGCTATTAAAAATGCTTTTTACAAGGTGGCACACACAGAAATAAACATCCCACGCCTCAGGCTGCCGTGCTGCCCGTCCAAGCCCATCGCCGAGAGCCGAGCACGCCGTGCCTGAAGCGCTGCTGAGGGACACGAACTCCCCGTGAGCATTAATGGTCCCCAGGGCAGGGCAGTGCCAGCCTGGGCCGCGCTGAACAAAGAGCCCTCGTCACACTGGTGTGATCGATATCTGCCCTGCGCCGCTGCCATCATCCACGGGCTCGGTAAGGACTGACCTGGATGCAAAGGGCAGAACTGGCCCCAGAGAAAAGAGGAATGGATGTGGGCAGGGCAGCCTTTCAGGGCACTACAAAGAGATGGCAGCATGGGGAAATGCCACTCCTCACAACTCATCATTTTGCCATTCTCCTTCAAATGGAAAAAAAACCAAGAGGAGATTTGCATTTTTGCATACAGAGTTTATACAGTTATCCAACTAATTTGAGAACTTTTTGAATAGCCTTCAGAAAGTTTTAAATGGGACATTTTTAAAGTGCGCCCATAAAGCCATGATCTGTATTGGCTGGGATGTGAAAAAAATGGTAACGAACATTTAGCCAGAAGCCCTTTTCTGAACAACAATAAAAAGAAGATTATTGGAATAATACTTCAGTTCGTTGTCACTTGCTAGAGAGTGGGGATAAAAATCAAGCAGAGAGCTGGAACTTCCTGAACTGCTGAGTTCTGATTTCTGGAGCGCTCAAAGGACATGAAACTGTACACAGAGGGCACATATCAAATATCTGGGACACCTCTCCTTTCTCTCCTGCAGTTTCAGCCCTGCACTGACCCGAACCGACAGCGCCCAGCGCGTCCTCAGTGCATTTCATCTCCCAGCTGCCCTGGGCACAGCACCTTGGGGAGAGGGCAGGGGAGGGCATTTCCTACCCCTCACCTTCAGGGCGCAGAAACTGCACAGTGAGGGGAGCCATTAGCAATTGTTAGGCTCATGTTTCATGTTCATGACACCTCATGGAAGAGGTTTCAGAATCGGGTCTAGCTTTAGCTAAGATACATGAACGCTGTGTGGGCAGCTGAAAAACAGGTGATGTCCTCAAGTATTTACCTCTGTGCTCTGCAGGGCTTGGGAGGGAATACACACTGCCACAAGAAGGACACGGTGCAGGGAGGAGTTAATAAACAAAAGGAAACAGAACCTCTCGGGTTTCACTGTGAATGCACCTTGCAAAGGGAAGTCCCCAGGCTGCTCCTGTGAGCAAACTGCCTGATGAACGTGGTTAATGCACACACAAATGACAAAGGCAATGCAATCACTGCAATGGCATCTCCCTCGCATCCTGGAATTGCTGATGAAGGATGAGTGACACTCTTGGAAAGGCAAGAACACGAACAGTGGTGCCTTGATTTGTTCTGCAGCACCAGGGGAGTCTGCCAATTTCCCAGCAGGCACTGATCTGCTCTTCAGGATAACATTACACAGATTTGCACTGCTCTTATCTCAAACTCAAATAACTCCTGGAACCACAGAGCAAACAGTTCTGGGGGTGCATTTCCACCAGCCTGATCAGGAGGCCTGAAAAATGAGTCCTCCAGTCAGGGCATGGTGGCTGCTCAGCTCGTGCTGCTGCCACTTCCAGCTCTGCTGCTGCAAGCCCCACTTGAGCATCGCCTGACCCATTTCTTTACATTCTGACACATAAATCTCTAAACCTCCATCCTTTCAGCTATCTATCTAACCAAAATACCATCAGATTTTAAAAAAACCAAAAATTGACATTTAGTGTTGAAAGCAAAAGGCCCACAAAACTAAGACTCTGCAATTACTAACCAATAACTGAGGTATTCTGAAAGTCTCAAGCCCTTTGTGGCAATTCCAACCAGAAAGAGAACCACAGGACTAATGCCAAACCCAAAGCCCACATCAGTGCCATCACAGCACAAGAGGACAGGAAAAGCCTTTTTGCTCTCTGAAGTGGCTTCTTCAGAGCCGTGCCAGAAAATCTTCAGGCCATTCAGAAACTAAATTATGGCCACTGAATGCAGTAACCCTTCAACTGAACAAAAGCAGATTTAGCTCTCCACATATATTTATTACACAATAACAGAGATAGAAGTCTTTTTGAAAAAAGGTCTCATCTGAAATTTCATAAAAACATGTGAGTTACAGAAATGTGCTACAAGGACAGCAGGAGTCTTCATGCATCCCAAGACAGCAGCAATGGTGATGCATGCTTTGAATATCTGAATTTCTGTCCATACTGCAAAAAGCAGTTAAAGAGATGTGAGCTGGTGATAACAGCAAAACAAATAAAGCTTATGACAAAATACATTTTCCCCATATTGAACTGCCTGAAGAATTTTGGCATCTCTAGAACTGAAATGCAGTAACAATTCCCTTCTGAACAAGATACTCAAAATTCATCCAGTCCAGTGAGCTGCTGAGCTCCAAGGAGGACACAGTGAATGTCAGCACATAATTCCCTCGCTCAGACCCTCAAAAGCTGCCCTGTCCCACGAGTGCCAGCTCCCAGAAACAGCCTTTGCCAGCCAGACTCGGCTCCTGCACTCTCCTGCTCACGTGTGCAGACAGCCAGGGCTGCCCCTGTGAGCAGCCCCTGCACACAAACCCTCCCTCCTCACCCTCAGCGCTGGGAGAGGGCACAGCACGGCAGGAACGCGGTCTCTGATAACCCAGCTCAAAGAGATGCGCCAGCATTTCCTGCTGTACAACAAAGTCAAGTATTAACTGAAGTGACAACGGGAATCCACATCTTTCCCTTGTCTCACAGATCTCTGACTGCAGCATTAAACCCCCAAGCATTAAAAGAGCTGATTTATGTTGTGGGGTTTGTGACTGTGCAATATTCAGGATGATTTCAGCAATCAATAATCAAACCAGCCCTAGAGAGTCAGGAGATGCTGATTATCTCCAGCTTGCAAATGAATTCCTGAGACAACGCAGAGCTGTGAAGAGCAGCGGGGTCCTGATGTGGTAGGAGGGGACAGAAAAGATGGGACCAAATCAAACTGACATTGCTTGTATGGCACAGTGCCTGAAATCCTGCTGCCCAAATAAATGAACCAGCAAAACAATAAGTGGAGGAGCTCTTAATTGGCTTAGCTAACCAACCATTTAAAAAGAAATCCAGCTTGATGGACTTAATGTTGATTTCTCAAGCCAGAACCCTTTTGTTTCTGTTATGATTGTTATGGTTAATACAACTCTGCCCAGGCTCCCCAGGCCATTTATTACCCCTAGCAGGGATAAAACTGAGCAAGGGGAATGCAAATTACAGAGGTGAGAGCCCTGTACAGCACAAAGCTTTGCAGCCAGAGGTCAGCTCCCATCCTTCATGCAACATCCATCAGCAGTGGCAGCGCACCAGCTCCACTCCCAGCAGCAGCTGGAGAACACAGACTCCCCAAACAATTCCCCTGCCTTGAGCTGGGCCAGGTGAAACCCAACTCAAACAGCCAGGGGATGAGCAGATCTGAAACTCCCACAGTTTCACTCTGGGGTTCAACTCAGCCTGCAAAGATCTGCAGGAATGCCTTGTCACCACCTGTCCCCAGGTACGTGGTACCAGGACACAGCACAAGGACTGGGCTGCATTTTCTGTTCTCTCTGTGTGGGGCTGGTGCCTGAATGCACAGACTGGATTCACCTTTCCTTCTCTTTAGACAGAGGCTTCTTTGCTCACTTTCTTAACTGTCTTCTCCTTTTGCCACCTTTCATCATTTGAAGACTCAGAGTTTAAACTATAAAATAGTTATTAAGTAGACATTCAGAAGAATAAAGATGCTTTGGGGCTGGAGATGCTGGTAACTCCTGAATAATTCAAGCCCTGTTTTTCAGGGGAACACCTCAGGTAAGGCAGCAGCCACCAACACCCAGGTGCTCTGCTCCTGCTGCTGTTCCAGCTCCTTCTCATCTCCACTGTCCTAAACAGGCTTCATCTACCTCAGGTTCCCTCTCATCTGCCTCATTTGCAAAAGAGTTTCAGATGAATAAATAACACAGAGGATGAGGTAAATGCACACAGGCAAAGCTGACAGTTGTCAAGCTTCCACCGGCACCTCACATTAATGTTCTGCACCTCTTTAATGTGTTCCTTTAATGTGAAAAGGCCACTGCAGGGAAGGCAAAGAAATGTTCAAATGCTCAGCAGTGATGGAAAACCTGCACATTCTATGTTCTATCTTCAACTCAGGCTTTCAATGAAAAAGAAAGAGAGGAAAAAAATTTAAAACTGAGAATCCAAAACCATACTAGCACTGCCTGCTAAGCCCAGCTGAAACACTGCCCCAATGCCGTCATTAACCAAAGGAGTGACATTCCTTAGAACAGTGACAAAGCCATTTAACTGCTAAGGAGAGCTCTGGAAATGTGTGAGCTGCCTTGGAAAGATCTGGCATGTGATGACAGGGGCTCTCACCACAGGGCTGCAGATGCAGCTGGATGGTTTAGAAACCCAGGTTTGGATCTGGAGATCACCAATCACACTTTAAACTTATTTAACAGCACAGGAAATATGCAGAGAGACAGACTGGGCTATTTTAAACCTAGATGACACCCTTGTAGGGCTGTGTGTGTGTGCAGATGGACTGTCAGCAGCACACTGAGTCTGCTCTGCCCCTCTGTCCCTCACAAGCGCTGCTCTGTAAGGGCAGCTCAGAGCCAGCCCCGAGCAGCCCCCCAGGCTGTGCTCCTGGGATCAGGGACACACACACCAGGCTGTGCTCCTGGGATCAGGGACACACACACCAGGCTGTGCTCCTGGGATCAGGGACACACACACCAGGCTGTGCTCCTGGGATCAGGGACACCAGGCTGTGCTCCTGGGATCAGGGACACACACACCAGGCTGTGCTCCTGGGATCAGGGACACACACACCAGGCTGTGCTCCTGGGATCAGGGACACACACACCAGGCTGTGCTCCTGGGATCAGGGACACACACACCAGGCTGTGCTCCTGGGATCAGGGACACCAGGCTGTGCCCCTGGGATCAGGGACACACACACCAGGCTGTGCTCCTGGGATCAGGGACACACACACCAGGCTGTGCTCCTGGGATCAGGGTCACACACACCAGGCTGTGCTCCTGGGATCAGGGACACCAGGCTGTGCTCCTGGGATCAGGGACACACACACCAGGCTGTGCTCCTGGGATCAGGGACACGCAGCTGCCCTGTCCCATGGCTCGGTGTCACTGAGGCTGTGCCAGCACCAGGCACCACTCTCAGGCCTGCACAGCTCTTCTTTGGGCCCTCAGCACAGCAGGGCTCTCTCATGGCAAATACAAACATTTCACCCACTCCCACCGGTCTGCCAGGTGTCCTACAAAACCGGTGAGCCCTGCTTCCCTCTCCAAATTCAATTTCAGGAAGTTGAACATCATGTGCCACATCAGTGGCGTCCCATTTCCTAACTCAGAAAACAGAATCAAAATGATGGGTAGCCAGCATAAGCCTGGGAGGTACTCCTGACGTTCTCCTGCCATGCTGAAGTAGCTGCAATTGATATTCATTATTTCCTTTAACCTGAGAAACAATTAGCTATCACATGTCCTTCCATGGACACATCCAGAATGGACTCATAATGTAGTCCATGAATAAACACAGCAGCTGTTCACCAGCATGACAGTCTGATGTTCCACAAATTAAAAAAAAAGAACAAACAACCTAAAAAGGTTGTGTGATTATTTTAAAACTAGAATGAATTATATGTGTAAATAGATTAGCACCAGCTCTGGACAAGCAATTAGAAGCTCATTACAGGGAAAATGCAACCGAAGGCTCCAACAACGACTGCCCATCTGCTGCCCAGCCCAGGTGATGGAGAACTCTCAGGTTGGTTTGTTTGTTTAGCTTTAAAAAAATCTGTTCCTGCAACTCAGACACAGCCACCAAGTGCAACACACAGAAGTGAGAGAGAAACTCAGCTCTCCCACAAACAGTTCCCTTCTCCTGTGTCCCACCGCTGCTGCCAGCCAAGGAACAGCTCCTGTACCACCAAAGCACAGAAACTTACTCGTGAGCTCTGCTCCCTTTCTCCCCTCATAAAACCACTTTGCTGTTGGAAACCAAAGGCTGTGATCCTTTACATGGGAACGTGCCATTTTTTCCTGGCTTACTGCAGTTCTTCTAAGATGTGCTGCTTTCCCTCACTAAACACAATATTTGAGAAGGGATGTTTTTCAGTAATTTACTCCCTCAAGAGAAATTTACAGCAACTCAACTGATTAGGCATGAGTCTAAGTAAACATGGAAATGCTGAAATGCTTCCAAGTGCCTGCACCACTCTGTGAGCATCCGTGGGGTGTGGGGGAGCCCCGTGGGGAGCCCGGACCCACTGGGGGCTCTGTGAGCATCCATCGGGGGTGCCTGCACAGCCCCAGCCCCACTGGGGGCTCTGTGCCCACGCCCACAGCTGCGGCCCAGCTTCTCCTCTGCCCTCATTTTAAGGAAATGCCACAAAGTTCTCTGTACCAACAAGTGAAACTGGCATTCTGTAATTCAGGAATCCCAGGTCTGCTACTCCACATTTTTCAGAGTTTCACAGACAAACAGAAAAGCATCACTTAGCTGAATACCTCTAATTATCTCTTTTACAAAGATATGTAACACAAAGTCAAGAAATGCAGCCGCAAAAGAAAATAAAACCAAATATTTTTGCTAGTTATTTTCCTTTCAACTGTATTAGAAAGCCCACAAAGGTGCTCCTGAGGACACAAAAACATTGCATTTCTTACCTGAGAGATGTGCAGAGTCACGAATCAGGTGCTTTCCTCCTTGCCGAAGCCCTCCCTCATGGTTGGATTCTTTGGCAGGTTTCCAGTTAATTTTAAATACAACTACTTACCCGTGCTCACCTCTTTTTGCCAACTATTAGCTGGCACTAGTACTAACACACCATACACACCCACTGTATACAACCTTCAATCCCAAAGGGTAAGATTTCACTCTGCAAGTATAAGTTCTTTAGGGAAAAATGACCTCTCCTTTCTTCTACCTTCTAATCATGTTCTCAGAACAGCCCCTAAATGCCAATCATTTCCATAATGATTCCATGTTGTTCCAGCCTGTGACTCTCAGCCTTGCCAGGAGAGATGGTGGATCCCAACCACTGGCTCTCAGCAGGGACCACTGTGTGCACAACAGTGACATACTAAGGGCAGAGCAAGCATTTACACAATAAAGCTTAATTTAAAATCTTCCCTTCTCAAAGTATAAGTGCTATCTGGAAACACTTGGTTTAAACATTAACATCAATTCTAGGGGGAAGAAAAAAGATCCCTTGATATTTTTGAAAGGGGAACGCTGTTTCTCAGTCAGCCTCATTTAAATTGTAGTTTACACTGGCTGTTTGGTGGAGATTTAGGGATGGGAGACAATTTAGCAATTAAAGCCCAAGACATTTTCTAGCTACCTGAAGTTCACATTCCATGAATTAGACAAAAACCTTGCGCTTAAAGGATAAGCTGCTGAGAGCACCTGAAGGCTGCAAGTTACCATCGCCCTCAGCCTCCCTCAAACCCTCCCACACCAAATGGAGACATAATACTGAAACACTTTCATAAAAGCTTTTCTCTTACTGAAAAATAGTTATCATGTAGATCACACAAAACCATCAGAACTATTACAGACCAGAAAAATTCCAATAAACTTTTGAAGTTTGAGCATATTTACAATTGCTTCCTTTCTCAGCTGTTGCCCATCTATAATTAACACTATAAAAACAAAGTACCTTTAAAAAACGCAGCACACACCCGGTCACGGTGCCACAGTCCCGGCTCCAGCAGAAGGCAGAGGATGAGGAACGCTGGTGCGGGATATCATTGTCCTTAGCACCTTCACCCCTCGGGTCTATCCAAAGCATTTCTATCAGTTTTCCAGTCACGTTTCGGTGACAGATACAAATAAAATCACAAAATCTACAAACTCAGTGGGATTTCAGGAACAGTCCTCGGCCCGGGCTCCTGCCTTCCCCTCACGCACACACTGCGTGTCTTTAAAGCTTGCTGATGATTCAGGCAGAAATCATTGAGTCCATCCACATTTAATGACTTCTTCAAGGGCTGTTTTACCACTTTTCGAGCTATAAACTCAATTATGTATATTTGTTCTCCACGCTTGACGAGGGAATTTCCGCTCTGGAGCGGGGCTGTAACACTGACCGCAGCTGACGGGGCTGCGGTGATGGCGGCGATGCCGAGGCAGGGCCGGACGGGCTCGGGGCGGTCTGAAGGGCAGCCAGGGCTTCCACAGGATCCTGGGATCCCCCACATCCACAGCAATGAGGTTTCCAGGGAGGCAGCCCGGGAGCAGAGCGGCCAGGGACGGCAGCTCCCACACCTCGCTCCCGTTTTCACACGGACACCGGGAGGGGCTTTTGCCCTCGAGGCTGAGGCGGCTCCGAGCCGGGCCCAGGGCTCGGCTCTTTCCAGCCACAGCAGCTCCCACCGCCTTAGAATCCAAGCTTTCAGCAAGCAGCACTGAAATTTGCTGGGGTTTTTCAACTTCCTTCATCAAGACTCCCAAGTTTGAAGTGGAAAACACGGGATTCTGAGCAGTGTCACAGAGCCACCTCTCTGCCGGCTGGGCTGAGCCCTCAGCGACGCCCATCAGGCCTCAGAGCCACCCAGCCCCTCAAACAGCAGAAACTGCTCTTTCTGTGTCCCTGAAACAAGTTTTTAAAATTTGTTTTTCTCCAAAACTTGGCATTTATGTTCCTGATCATCCTGAAGTAGAAGGCAGTACGTGTAGGCCTCCCATATACCAGCATTTGCTCACTGCATTTGGACTGACACTTTTAGTGTTCTTTTTTTTTCTTAAAAAAAAAAAATCCTAATTGAAAGTCCCCCAGAGAAGCTGTCAAGTTAAATTTCTGACAAAGGTAGCTGCTTCTGCAGGTCGGTTTTCAAATCCATGGCTTGAAGTATGACTGACAGAGTGACACATGGTGACAAGAAAAGAGCTCCTTTGGAAGAACTTTTAAAAATTGATGTTTTTATAATTGAGCTGAAGTTCAGGAAATGGGAAGACAAAGACGCTTTGCTGGTTTTCCATGCACTTAGAGGCCGTGTTTCAGAAAATGAGTTTCTCAGGAAAATGTCTCTAAGGGCAGCATTTCAGGATACGTTTCAGTCCCACAGAGATCCAGCAACACTGCAGGCTGAGTACAGATGGAAATGCTGCTAAAAGGGTTGATTTTCCTGACAGGCTTTCAGATCCACTGTGAAGGGAATATGCATTTAAAAAGGGGCTCACACCCCTAAGCTGTGCCAGTGTTGCTGGCAATAATAAAGTACTGGTATGCAGGCATTTCTGAACCTCAAAGTTCCAAAATTTCTTCTTAGCTGCACTTTAGTCCTTTTTTTTCTGTCCGAAATCTTCTTTCCTTCCAATACTCATGTTAACTGAAGTTGGTAGATTAGTATATTTTATCAACTGCTGCAGTTCCACCTTTGACTGTAATTAACTTTAGGTCAGGTCCTGAAAAAAAAATGTCAATAAATGACTTTTAAAAGTCTTAATATCTTCAAAGTATTATGGAACAGTTCTTTAAATGTATATTCAACCACATTTTTTATAATTATTCTAAACAGAAGGTCTGGTTTTCCTTGTTTTCAAATGAAATCACTAATTCTGGAGAATTTTCTTACAGAGATCAAACTTGCCCTTAAAACAATGTCTTTGTATTTTGGGATTGTTTTATTGTCTTTTTTTTTCCTTCTGCATGTCTTTAAACAGTGACCAAAACGCCACTTCTACTTTGAAAACATTTATTTTCAAAAGTTTCCTTAGCTTTAATCAACACATGTATTTTCTCCAGAGCCTTTCAGAACACTCCATAACAATCAGAACTTTAATTCAAAATGAAAAAAACCCAAAACAGGTAGATAGAAAAGGGAAGGGCCGACAGAGGAAGAAAATAAGCCTTGACAAAATGCAGGTTCTTTCAGCTGTTACTTGAACATGGCAAACAAGTTTTCTCTTTTCCCAGTGCCAGGAAAGGTTTCAGCACTGCTGGATCCTCAGGCACAGCCTGGTGCTGCTGGAGAATTGTTTCTAAATCCCAGTCTGTGGCTGGAGGGTCACAGCAGGCCCACAGCCTTGCTAAATGTGTTCACCAAGTGTGGCTGTTCAGCTGCAGCAGAGGTGCACCCTGCACTCTGGGATGGGGTCACAGAGGGGAAAACCACAGGGATGGTGGCAACAGGAGGTGACATCCTCGTACCTGGTACCAGAGTGTGTCTGAGCCCTGGGTCACTGACAGGGGTGATCATCCTGGCCTTGGGGGCAAGGAGCTGTGCTCCTTCGGCAGCTTTCCCAAACAGAAACAATTGGCTCTTTTCTCCAAGACACAAGGCCTTGTTGCATCGACTGGAATGGTGAAAAATTCAGGTACCTGGACAAGTGTGAAAGAGAAATATGGATTAAAAAGCAGAGCTATTCTAATCCCCAAACTATTAACTGTAAATATTTCTGTTTATTCATTATACACAGGATGTATCTCCAGAATATATTTATATGCCTGTAAACAATGAACATAACTGAAATTAGATGTAAGGATATAAAACCACGAGGGCTGTGTTTATAGATGAAGGTCAGGCAAATGTAAGTCACTGGTGTTGTGACTGTGTTGCAGCAGAGTAAGGTGAAAAGCAGAGATCCAGGTTTCCACTCCCGTGCTGTGCTTCCTCCCAGAAGAGCACAGAGTAATCCATTTATTTATCAGAGCAAAAAATTGCTGAAATTTTACTGTTTCCTTCCTATTGATTCCTGCTCACTGACGAGCTTTGTAGGGCCCTGATTTACATCACATCCAGTTCACGTCAACAGTTCATTTATGGCCTACACCCAGAGCAGCTCCTGACTCACATGTGGATGGGGACAGAAGCACTGATAAATACAATGAGCTGTTTCTGAAGCTCAGGCACTGATTATTGAAACTGGGCTGCTGAAAGGTGCCTTTATCTGCACAGTGTTGCGGACAGACGAGTCTCATCTGTTAAGCTTCAAAACTCAATCCAGGGGTTCCAATCACAAACTAAATCTTCTTTTCCCAGACCAAAAGAAAGGGGAAAAAAATAAATACAGGTGCATGAAGGCCTGTTGTTCCTAAGAAGCACCTTTGGATGCTGCAATGGGCTGCTTTGTTTATTTAAGAATTCCTCCTTCCTGCTTGACTTCTGCCAAGAAACTGCTGTTGAGGCAGTTCCTTGGGTTGGAATTCTCAAGCTAATCCCAGCTCCATTTTGTCTTATCTTTGTCATGAAATAAACACCATTGGTATCTGGAACAGAGCCACAAACAGCTGTGCTAATTATACTAAAACAGCACCTTTATTTAAGCTCCTTCTTTGGCACTACTAACTAAATAGTAAATTGAGTATTTACACAACATATTAAAAAATGCAGATTACACCTACCAAAAACTCTGCACCTGTCTGGAAACCATTACAACCCATGAACTGTGCAATTGATAAAAAAATGCAGTTAAGGCAGCCTGGTGGGGGAAGTACCTGACCAATGTTCTCTCTCAAAATGGACAAAAGTTACATGAAACCAAAGGGATTTGCAGTGCTCCTGACAGAGGCTGCTGTCAATAGTAACCCTCCAACCCAAAAGCACAGAAGCTGGGGACAGCACAGCCACCCGGCCACAAACCACATCTGGTACCCATGGATATCAGCAGCCATGAGGAATGGGTCACAGGGAACCAGCACAGAGCAGCAGCACCTTTGGAAAACAAAACCAAGGCACAACAAGTCAGCCTCTGCAAACAGGGACAAGTTTGTCCTGTTTTGCCTTAAAGCCAAGTGTTCTGACAGTCATCAAAGTAAATCTGTGATCTGCACACACCATCCATGTTCAAGTTCTACTCCTCATTAACATGAACAAGATCTTAAATTTCTAATTGATATTTTTATCTCATTTACAGGAGAGGAATATTTTCATCTTGGAAGTATTGAATTGGGTGTTGAACATCCTACATTATTCTAAGGTACAAATGCTTCCCAGACTGTTCTGCTGTCAGCTCATCAGGCACGTGAGGCACATTTACAGAAGTGGTTTCCACGATGTGATGATAATAAGGGAAATCACGGATTAGAATGCATTTCATTTCACTATTGTTCATTTTATTGAGTCCCATTTAATGGATTTATTTCTCTTGGCAGTGTTATCTTAGTGCTTCACAATACAGTACAAACTCTGGATTTAATTAATAATGTAATTAATATTCCTTTTGCCTTTTCCCAGGATTGTTAAGAAAAATAGAAATACAAGATCTAGGAGTTGATCATGAGGTACCAGAATGAGGCCACTTCCTGAGAAAAGTGTTCCTTGCTGCTTTTGTTTCATTCTGTTGCTCACTTAATTGGTTTCATTCCCTTTTGTGCATTGTGTAAAATTACTGTACACTTAGGGTATTTGCTACAGAATAAATTAATACTGCCAGAATCCAAGTGGGAATAAATTAAGTATGCCCTCGAACAGCTAATATCAGCTATTTCCTAATTTTTGAGGCACTGACTGCTGATATGGGTTTAATTGAATCCATTTGGATAATACATATATTTCTTGTACACAGACATGCTTTTCTGAATTATCTTATTATGGGTTATACCAACTATGACTGTGTCTACAGGGAAAATGTATCACTAAAGTTGTTACTTAATAATTAATCAGATATTAATCACAGTTTTTTGTGTTTCCAGCCAGCTCGGGCATTAATGTTTTTTCATTATTTACCAATAAGTGACATTTTTATATAGAAATAATTTTTCCAGTAGATGGAAGTGTTGAAAATATATACAGACAAAATCCCTTTATTTCTCACCCTTCTACTCAGTAATGCTCTCTTCATTTTTGCACTGCATAAAATCTGTTGGTTTAATGAGCACTTCCAAGGATATATAGATATATCTATATGGCTTAGAACATACAGCTCTCATCAAAATCTGGGTTTTCATTTCAGAGTACAATTCACATTTGCCCTTTTAAATGGCAGCTCCTGTTTTCAGGCCTCCAATTAGCTTTAAATCCCTTTAACCCCACTACCTCAGAAGTGGGGATTTCCCCCCTTCTTCTTCCCCTCATCATAACTTGTACAATTTCTTTGATTTCCCCAGGCCTGGCTGGCCCAGGCAGCTGCAGTGGATGCTGACTCCATTATCCTGGTGCTGTGCCTGCCTGAAAATTGGCAGAATTAGCGAAGTGGAACGGGAGGAGATCAATAAAACACCTCTCTGTGTTGTGAGCAAAGTACCCCATATGCTGTGCTCGTGTGCTGCACAAAGAGCAGCGCTGTCAAAGCTGGAAATAACCTCCCAATTGTCTCAAACAGACATTAATCACCTGCTTTAATATCATTATTTGTACCTGACACAAGACCAGCCAGGAGCCAGTGCACAGCCAAGACACAGAGAAAGGTGGATGCACGTTATAAATATTAACTAACACATTTCAGGCTATAAACTCGCTTTGGATCCCTCTCTTCCTGAAGGATTTATTCTCCAGCACAGTGACCGTGTACATCCTGTCCCATCATGGCTCTCCTTTCAGACAGCTCTTTCCTCCCTTCCTGGTATCTCTTCCCGAGCTCCTCCCTGAATCTCACCCAGAGCAATGCTATGTGCCCGTAATGGCAACAGTATTTCAGAATATTTTTGGAAGCCCACTGAAACAGCCAATTCATCTCATTTTTTTTTTCCCTGAACATTTCAGCAGTTTACAGAACTGTGGGGTGAACGCTGGACCACAGTGCAAACAGGTGTCATGTCTGGGGCTGACCTTTTTGGTAAATCAATCACAAGGAAACAGCCATCCTCCCGAGGCTGGTGGCATTACCCTGCTGCTGGATGGTGGCCATGGGTTGAAAGGTCTCCCGTGGGTCTGAGCTGAGCAGGAACATCTGTTTTTCCCTCTGTACATGGAGAAGAGGAGTGTCTGCACACCCAGAGTAAGTCACCTGTGAATGCAACCCATCAGCTTTGCTTCTCTAGTTTGCTGTTCTGGGTTAGGCTGAGATCCTGTTTGAAGGCAGAACATTTCAGTAAATCTTACAGAGAACAAGAGAATTTCTGTCCCCAGCTTAGGAAGTGTAAGCACTATTTGGGGAAGGCATCCCAGCAAGACAGACCAAATGAATCTGATTTAAATGAAGCAGGAAAAGCTGGCCTAGAACTACTTCCTGGTAATGCTTTTGCTGCCCAACTTGGCACACACATGTTTGTGTCTTTGCAAGAAATTTACTGAATAGAAGAAGTAAACACACCCCCTCATTTATAATTCCTTGTTTAAATGAAATTTTGACATATTTAGGAATAACCTGGATACAGCTAAATACAAATAAAACTTCATAGTGCACATTAGAATGAATTACTTCAGGTCTTCTTTCTAAGTGAAGCAGCAGCACTTGACAGTATCATTAAATACTATCAATACTACCTATCATCAACCCACAATTTCAGGGAAAACAAACAAGGAGAACAATTATTCCCTAAAAAGGGACAGACTTGTAATAAAGACAAAACCAAGCTACTTCTGGTAATTTATCACTACAGGAAATAACACTATTAATTGTATCTTAATTCATCTAACTCCAGTAATGACTAGATTAGCAGTGCTGTTGCTTTATATTTAAAAAATCTATTAAAAATCTATTTATTAAAACTGGAATCTGAGAAATGGGATTCAGCAAGGTATTGGCTTTTTAGCTTTGTCATACCAGCTATGAAGTAGCTTTTTATGCCAAGTCTTTGGATTTTTCTGAATTCTCCAAGCTGATTCCCATTCCCTCAGTGGGCCAAAGTCTTGTCTGAATTAATGGACTTTCCCCAGACATATTTTGTGGAAAAATGAAGCAAGAAATCACCTCCCTCTAATTTCTCTCACAAACCCTTTTATCATTCATGCTCTCATTCATCATGTTCCATGGGCATCCAAGACTGAAATAACAATAGGTGGCAATTAATAATTTAAATACCTGGTCACATTTAATAGGAAATTAGCTTCCATTTTATCTCAGAGTTTTCTACCTCCCTGATGCAGTTTTTGTATTTCTTAGTTTCCCCCTTGCTCTTTTTGCTTATGGAAGTCAAGAATCCTGATAAAATGCTGAAGTCACTGATATGCCTGTTAAAGCAGTTCCCTGGAAAGCATGCCATGCCAATTCATTTGCTGAAGTAAATATACTAATTTATTTTAGGTATATAGGAATAAATCAAATGTTTGCCAGAGGAGCCTATGCAGATATGATGGAAACAAGCCAAAGCTGCCCACCTGCTGCAATTGTTTGAGAGGGAGGATTCATTTCACTAAAAGAGCACATTTTATGTTCCTGATATCAATCCTATGACTCTTTGGCTGGAATCCCAATGCTCTCCCATTTAGTGGACAGCACATTTCATCATATTTTCATACAGCTCATAAAGCAGATGAAGTCTTTTCTGTGCATGTCACCAAGCCCTGTGTTGCCACAGCTCCCTGTACTGGAGATGGAAGGTGCTGCTTTGGAGCAAAAGCATTTTCCAGGGGCCAGAAGGTTCAGTCTGTGGCATGTGACAAACCTTGCTCTCCTCTGGGGCTCCTGGCACGGATGATCCCAGTGCTGTAAGTCACCTCAGAGAGAGAAACATTTCCACAGATTGAACAACAGAACAAGGGGAAAAGGGGGTGAGGGGAAGACACCAATGGAAGCTCTAAAAGCCCACCTAGAAAAGGCACCAATAGATTTCATATGATGGCAGCTGCAGGAAATGAATTCATAACCCAAGGGAACAGCAGCATAAACCCTTCACACACGTACAAAGACATTCAAACCATTGAATCACCAAAGGGGAGGAGCCCTTGCTCAGAGCTCTGGGTGTGAGCCAAGGGCACGTTGGTTTGTGTCAGTAACAGAGCAGGAACTATTCATTGTGGCTGCTCGTGGTGATACCTGAGCTCACTCCTGGCCATATGTCAGGAACAGAATCTGATTTTCCATGTCTGCCTGAGCTGTTTTCTACTTCACTTATGCTGCATCAGGCTGTGGGCACACAGATGTCAAAACAGAAGAGATAACAGAGATGGAGAATGAATTGATCAGGGCAGACCTGCAAGAGATTGGCACAGGAAGAACCAACTGGGAGAGGACTGCGATATTTCAAGAGCTGAACTCCAAGAAAGAATGCAAATTTAAATGAATGTTCGCTTTCCACAGTGCTTTGTGTCTTCAGGCAATCACTAGCAACACTCACAGCACTTCCAGAAGAGGCAGACATCTAAGGCAGGAAAACAGCAGCCAGTGCTCCAGTGGGCTCCAGGCAGCTGCAGGCAATGCCAATCCCTGAGTGACAAGGTACTGACTATGGGCTGGGCTGGGAAGGAAATTCCAGCCTCTTTTTGCTGAATTCTGCATCTTTTTGTTCAACAGGCCGGGGACCAGAGATGTTTTTATTCCCTCTCCTCTGCAATGGAGGCACGGAGCCCTGCCCTCAGCTGGGTTATCTGCACCTCTGGTGCTCCTCACACAGGGAATGGACACTGGCCTGCTCTGGGCCAGGGCTCTGTGCCCCTGCCCTGCTGAACAAAGATCATCCCTGGCCCTGTTCCCGCAGCAATGCCCAGCTTGGTTCCTCCATCAGCAACTCCCAAGCAACAGCAAAGCTGAACTGCAGAGCAGCTCCCAGAACCCTCATTTCCCCATCTCCACTAAAGACTCATCTAGAATTAATTCAGTACTGGCACAGCCATGTAAAAGAAGCATATTTTTCTTAATAAATATAAGATGTAGTAAATTTAAAAAGCAAGTTTCTGAATTACAATTTAGGTAGGATTTTCAATTAAAAAACACCTATCAAAATAAAGACAAAGTTTGTCCCGCTGCACTATAGTCTCTGAAACTGTTCTGATCCATAAATGTTTTAATCAAGATTCATCTACCAGACCTTATTTCCACTGGATGATTCCATCATTGATTTGATACATGAAGCAATTTATATTAATAACCACAATATTACATCAATTATTTCTTTTATAATCAAAGCAGAAAAATATCAAAACCTTGCCAGAAACTGATATTAAAGGGTTTCTAAAGCCTCATATTTAAATAGCTGTAAAACAGTTTAACTGCACATATTTGGTAAAGCAAATCTAATGGTTTCAGAGGAATTCTCAGATCGTGTAAATTAAGCCAGGCTTTAGGAAATCTAACCATAAAGCATTTTCACCCCTGCATCATTAGGAATTGTGAGGATACTCCTCTGAGCTGGTAGGCACAAAATATAAAAAGACAACATATGCCATCACTTTCTTCTGCTTAATTTTTATGTCACAACTTATGTACAGTTTCATGGACCATATTGCTGGGCTCTATTAAAATTTAATTCCTGTGTGCAAGTAAAAGACGTACAAGTACTCCATGGAAACAGTGGATCCAGGAGTGAAAACTTGCAAGGCAAAGAGAACAGCTAAACCACAAGATTTAAAAAAACAGTAAAAAGAGAATGAGCTAATTAACATTCCAAGGATTAATTTAGCCACAGAACATCTGTTTCCACATGTCCCTCTGCTGAGATCCACCGTGAGGGCTTGTGTGGGTTGGCTTTGAAGCTGTATGTTATTATCCAAGAAGAGGTTTTGAGTACAGCTTTTGAGAGGGATTATGGATATCTTAGTAACAGAGGGACCCCTGGGCCCCTTCTAACTACTCTTACTTCCTTGATTTCCACTTGACTTGTATCCATACAGCATTCTCTACTCCTGGTTGAAAAATTCTCCACTGGGCACATTTACAGCTTATGTTCTATTTTAACAACATGACATTTCCATCCCTCATCTGCTTTCCCACAAAACGGGGGCATTTTAATTCTTCTGTCCTGGATCTTTTGCTATACAGCCAGCTAGTTACCTAAAACTCAGACAAAGCCCTTACCCATTTCTTTAATTCTTCTGCACTTGCTGTTCCCCTAATTTAATAGTTGTTTTCTAATAAGTGTCTTTCCAATCATGTTCATACAGGTCCAAATAAGATCCCAGGGTTCTAACAATAAAGGAACCATCTGCAGCACTGTAAGAAATATCTTTTAATCTGGAAAGTTTCTAAGTCCCCTGCTTGCCCTCCCGATTATAAAAATGAAACATAAACCATTTTAAATCCAGACAAATGTTCCTGGTGGCGCTCTTTGTGGACAAGGTTGATGGATTTCTATCAGAGAATACTCGTGCAGAAATTTAAGGCTTTTAACACAGCAAATCTGATCAATCCACACTGACCAGGGTAATTAAACAATTCAGACTCAGAGATCAGCAGCCATAATTCATGCACACACAGAGCTGGCCCTGTAAATCAGGGCTCGGGCAATTCGGTGGGCTCTCAGCAATGGTGGCACTGAGGTTTTTTAACTGCACCCACTCCATGTGCAACAGATTGCTCAGGCTTTCAGCACTGGCCTACCCAGACCTCTTTATGAACAAAGAGTTATTTTCCTGAATGAACTGAACTAATCCCACCACAATTAGCAAGTGGCTCGTTTTCCTCTCTGCAGGTAACACAAACCTGCAGGTCAGTAACTCCTCTCCCACTAGATAAAGTCATTAACACATGCAATAATGATGTTTTCCATTGCTCTCTGTTATTTCACTGAGCATCAGGACTACAAGATAAAGCGCTGGATTGACAGCAAAGTCATTTCAACTCACCCACCCCCAGCTAAACATTAATCAGTCTCTAACTTGGTCATCACATCAACATCATCTCCCAGGAAAAAAATGCTGAACTTGTTGACTGCTGAACAAATTGAAGCAGGAAAGAGCCTTTTGTATTTTTAAAGGAATAATTGATTCAGCTCTGTGGCTGCTGGTCAATACCACAGTAATTGGAATCATGATGACTAATGCCCAGACCATTTTACAGGCCTCTCTTATTAGCATGAACATTCCTCAGCTCACCTCTGGTGTGCTGGGCCAGGATGTTGCCCCCATTCTTGGGAGAATCGGCTGTTAAGCTGCATATGGAGATCTTATTAGGCAGAGCAAAAAAATTCTATGGATGCTTCAGTTTATTAAAAGCAGAACTGGACTTGCTCCTAAGGTACTGTTCTGAGTGGGTGTGTCTAATTACAAGGGCCCACACAGGGAAACAAAATCCCTTCTGTTCCATCTTGGGTGTATGGTCAGCCTTGATTGCCATTTTATATCAAAAAATAAGGATTTTCAAAATACTGAGCACCTTCTTCTTATTCCCCTTTTGGAAGTGCCAGTTTGGAGCTCTGGCATCTCACTGCTCCCTTCTGGAGAGCATGAAAATAAAGGCCAGTGCACCCTGTCCTTGTCAGACACAGACATTTTCCCACTTCCTGCATAAATCCTGTGCTCCTCCAGCATCTTCTGAAAGGTTTTCATATATTTATTAGCAGACAAATTATCCGTTCCTTAAAGACTTTAATGCATTCCCTTGCCCTCGACTTGTACCTGCAAAGCAATTGTGATTCCAGCTGTGTCACTGTTAAATATGCCATTAATTACCTCAGGAAGGCATTAGCCCATACTCAGAACAGACTGTAAACATTTTATGTCATTAGGTAAGGCACTGGAGCTGTTTCTAATGCCACAACAGCTCTATTTATATACTGTGCTGCATAATTAGCTACTAATGAGGCTCTAACTTTCACTGCTGTAAGGCCTAGATAGCTGTTCCTCTTTCAACGAATTCATTTTTGCTGTCTCATTAACACACGAAAAAACCTGCAAATTGTATTTTAATTAAAAGCTAAACTACCTCTGTCTGGAGACACTAATGAACAGATCCACTCCAAGGGAGAGGCAAGAACGCTGCCAGTCAAGAGGACAAACACCTTGCCAGAAGAGCAACACAAAAAGATAACACAGCTCACTGTCTCATTTTCAAGGGCAGGCTCTTCTCTACTTCCTCCCCTTTTTTTCTCCTTACTTTTCTCCTTTTGTACCTTCAGCAAGGCTGCTTACCCTCAAACAGACAAACTGCAAGCCAGACCCTAAGGAACAGCAAGACTGCCTTAAAACCACGAGGGGTGTGTATTTTGAATCTTCCTGATGCTTGCTATTGCCATCAGTCTTCTGTGCCACATTTCCTGGCTTTTTCCTGTAGCTGCAAGGGCTGAAAACACAGCGGCAGAAACTCATCCCACTCCATGACTTCACAAGCTCTGCAATAAAATCTGAGCACTGACCACAGTGCCTCCTTTCCTGACTGCTGAGGGCCCCTCATGCAATTCATCACGGAGCATTGTCAAACACAGCGAGTCACCAGGAGCAAACAGGGTTTGAAATGCACCGGGGAAGGAAGAGCATCCCGCTGATCCTAAAACACACCAGAGGCAATTGATTGTGCAGTGTTCCCATGGCAGAAACAGACACTCGGGGCTTTTAAAAAGACCTCTTAAGGCAACATAAAAAATAAACTGGAAAATGACATTCAGAACTAATGTTCCACGCTGTATTAAAGCACTCTGAACACATCCATCTGCAAGGGAATAACCCAGGAGCAGGACAGAATAAACAACAATTAGCACAGGAGAGAAGGAAGCAGCCCTTTGAAACAATGCAGACAGTTCCAGGAATGCTCAGGAAGAAGCTCCCCCAAGACCCTACAATTAGTGACAAAGACAGGACTGCATTGTTCTTCCTGGACATTGCTGACAGGAGCTGCATCAGAGAAACAGAGCGGAGGGAAGGTCACCATGGAAAGGTTTCTGGATTACCTGCCTGCTTCCCTTGCAAACACAGGATCCTGCCCTTGCTGCTCTGCCTCACTTCATGGGATAACTGGGAGTTCACTTCCTGGGGTGACTGGGAGCTCACCTTGTAGATTACACCAGACCCCTAAATTAGTCTTAAATTCAGGTACTTCATTCCCATCTCCCTCACCTGAGGAGTTCCTTAATCTCTTGTGAAGGGTTTTCCTAATATTCAATAAGTGGCAGATATTAGGAATGCTTAGCAGCCTATTCTCCCTAAAGATGAAAATCCAAAGTAAGCCAACTTAATTAAGAATTAATTCCCTTTAAATCACAGCCCAAATTTCTCTCGCTGATCAATTATTTGCAGCATGAAATGATTTACAGGACACAGGGGCAGATTAATTTAGCTGACAAAAGTGATTTCAACTCTCATCAGAAATTTTCCATCCTGTTTTTTAAAAATTCACCTTGAAAGGTAAGTTTTGGCCTGCTTACACAAGGCTCTGTGTTTTGACTTTGATGTTGCTTCACACACAGAGCCCCAGTGCCACTTTCATTCTATTACAATCCCTTCTTTCCTCTTGCTAATACTTTACTTTTTTTAAGAAATAAGTCTTTCTGACAAAAAAGCAAATAATAGAAGCAGAACCTTCTTTCTCATGATCAACTATGAAGGCTGAGCAAATAGGATTAGAGCAGCAAGCTGATCTTGAGCAAAAAAACTTTCAAAAGTATTTGAATGTATTGCAGATATCATTGGAGAAGGATATGGGACAGCCTTCAGCCCAGACTTATGGAGAACAAAGTCACTTAAGAGGATCTATAGCTTTACTCTTCAAATATTCTCTGGAATTATGTACCACATGGCACAAATCTGATCTATTACAAAAGCAACAAAATTGCTTTAGGAAGCATTTCCCTCTCTCCTGTTGATGAGGGTTATCTGTTTACAAATTCCAGGATGAGGAGCTGACACATTTCACCGAGTGCTTCTCATCAGTCCCAGGAATCCTGTCCAACACACTGCCAGGTGACGAGTTTGAAATGCTCAGGAGAGTTTTCATTTCAAACGTGTGTGTTTTAATGAGCCACACAAACAATGATGCAAGCAGGATGCTGTGTGTGAGCAAGAGCAGCTCAGAGAGCAACAGCTGCATGAAAGCATGGCTAGAAAAACCAGAAAACATTTGAAATATGGAATAAAACAAGCAATAAAGGCCAGGGCTCTGCATCCACATTTAGGTCATCAATAGGTTTATGCAGTGCTGACAAAGGAACACAAGTGGTCTGAAACCAGCTGCAGTGCAGCAGTTAAACCACTCTTTTCCAGCCTGTGCTCCAGAGACCCTTGGATGTCCATGGATTGCCTGTGGAGTCCCAGAAAGGCTTTGCCCATAAAAACACGCATTATTTGTCCAGAGACTAAAACGAAACCACACGACTCCTCAAGCAAACCAGTAGGAGATGGCTGGAACTTCCCAAAGTCTGCTGTGCAGCACTGAACACTGGAACAGCAAATTGCATGAAAAGAACCATCATCAGCAAATACTTCAACAAAGAAGGATGGAGTTGGTATTTTTCACATGAGTAATTCTTATACCTGTCCCAATGTCATCTGATTATGCTTGAAAAATATCATTAATCAATGGCACTTCTTGTGTGAATAAGGATAACTCTCCCGAGAAGCTGAAGAATTAATTCCTTGATAGTTCATTCTAATGTACAACGGGAGCATTTCAAATGGCCTATTTACACAATTTTAATCTGAATAAAATAGGAAATGTCACCTCAATGCTAACACAACATTCCTGTAAATTATGCACATTTTAAAAGCTAATGAATCTGTCATTATCTCATTAAAATTTGTCACAGCAGTTATTTTTAAGTTATTATTGTGACTTTTAAAATATTTTGCCATTAAATGACTTTAATTCATTTGTATTACTTGTAGGCTTGTATGAAAATTTTTTTATCACGCCTATTAGGATGAATGAGAGCAATGTGCTTTATTACACATGTTCGTGTGGCTGCCTTCACTCCCTACATCAATATGGAGTCTTTCAATCCTGCTCTCAGTGAAAGCAGAAACTAAACTTCAGATGATTTCACTGGAAGCAGGTCTAAATAATGAATTTATGCAGCCAGGAATAAGGATCAGAAATTACATTTAACTCTGGTTTTCAATAATTTACTATGTATGGAACAAAAAGATCACAAACACACTGGTGTTAATTTAATTTAACTGGGTAAATGTAGCTCAGGCCTTAGCCAGTGTAAGACACATCTCTTCATTTGAAGCCTTGATGTGTCCCTTTATTCCAGTGCAGACTGTCTGCAGGTACAGCAGGAGCCCCCAAGCACAGGATCAGGGTGTGTGGCTGCTGGGGACCACAGTGACAGCAGTACAAAGTAATCCCCTGGGAAAGCCTGCTAATGATAATTGCACTCATTGCCACAAGTGCCCTTTTCCCTGCACACCCCTGCAGTGCACTCCTGGCCCTGTGCCCAGCACAGACACCACCTGGCACGGGCCCACGCAAAGGCAGGTGAGCCTTCTCCATGACACAAATGGCACCTTCAGGGGGCTGAAGGTGACGCTGCCAGCGCCTCACTGTGCCCCAGCAGGACCCAAAGCCACATTCCCATCCCGGCTGCAGCAGGGTCCCTCAGCTCTGACTGCACACTCCAGTCCTGCCAGTGCTGGGAGTCACAGCAACGCTCCTCCCACTGAGACCTGACACACAAATTCCTGTTTCTGCAGAAAATGTGGGAAACACTGTACTCCTCTCACAGGCAGTGCTGGATTGGGCAGCCCCAAGGGATGTTCTGGCTCTGTCCTGAGGCTGTTGTGCTGTTTGCTTTCAGATCCAGGCAGCTTCTCAGCACAGACCTACGAGTGCCATTTGTGCAACCAGCACAGAGAGCTGGAAGAGTCCCCTGGATAATGGGGAGCTTTCAGCCCCAGAAAGACTGAGGCAGCAATTCAGGATTCACGTGCAACTAAAGGAGAAAAAGGCCTGCCATTAATCAGATGCTTCAGTAATGCCTAAACATTTTTCCTGTGATTCTGCTTTCCTCAAGAATGTGTAAATGAGACTTCAAAAATACACTTAATAATTTTTTCTTTGTAATGAAGATAAAAATTCTGCTGCTAAAATGAGAGACACTCTCGTAAGGAAATGAAAGTGCAGCTGGAAGGTGCGGTGGTATTTGCTGTGTCACCATGCATTTATTAGCATGGCAGCTGCCACTCATCAGACAGAGGAAGAAAGCTGAGTAAAAAACATCTGCTGATTTCATCACTCCTTTAATATTCTGATAAGAAGTCAGCTAAATCACTGTCCAGTAACTCTGCTTATAAAACAGCACTTATGGAGAGTTTTATGGGAATGACACTAGATTAAAAAAGCTCTTTGCAGGCTTTGTATCCTTCAATAAAGATCTAGGATAAGAAGCACATTTCTTCATTATCTTCCAAGAACTTGGAATAAACTGCTCCTATTTGCCAGGGGGGTAGGATTCCTGCAGGCTGCCCTCCCCCAAAAATACCCTATCCCTCCATTAATATGAAATATTTGGATTGTCTAGTGGGACATAAAATATAGAACATTTCTGTAGATAAACAAGGGAAAGAACTTCAGAGGTTAGGGAGAAAAGAGACACTCATTTCTGCAGGTGATACAGATTCTCAGAGTGACAAAGACAATTACATTTTACAGAGTTTTTCTCTGCAGTTTCAGAAGTAGAACAGAAGGAATTTTCCATTGGGGTACAAGTATCTTATCATATCATTATCTCAAGCTTATTTCCTCATTTGGAAAAGTTACTTTTCTATTACAGGCTCTTCAAAAATGGAATTAAGATGAGCAAATAAATATTATGAAATCAATTATAGTCTTAATGGTGTTTTCCAGTGGCAGACCAGAGAACAGCATCATTTTACTTAGCTTGTCTGTTATACTGATACTAACTTATCTGAACACAGAAAATACACTGTACATTGCAAGAAATAAACAAGGATGGATGGAATGGATGGAATGAAGAGAGTGACATATTTTCCTCATTCCCTTAAAAAATTGCCTATCTCTTATTAAGTATAATCCCTGTATTCCCACAGGCTCCTGGGGAATTGTTGCTATTAGTCCTTTTAGGATGAAACCCACAGTAAGGGCTACACACATCAATGATTTGTAGCTGACATTTAGATACTCAGCACCAAATGACCATGGCCAGTCAGCTCAGTTCACATGAATCCACTAAAACACAGTGACCTGGGGGAGCTGCCCACACATCCAGGGGGTTTTGGTGCATGCCCCACCCTTTCAGAACAAAGGGCAATCCCCTCATGTACACCTCTGACTGATCCTTCTCTGACATGACACAAATGAGATTAATGGACTCAATACAGCCCTACTGTATTAGACTGCCCTACATAATTACTCTGAATAACCTTTGTTTTACATCCACCAGGTCATTTATGACAAGTCCTCGTGTATATCCTTCAAGATATTCAAGTGCTGCTGAAAGGGGCTTCACTTCTTAAATTATGGCTATATATGTAATTTTTTTTTGTCTTCACAGAAGGTACTTCTTACCACATTAAAACAGACATAAATCTACATTGCTGACTCACCTCCATGGCTTGTACTAATTCAGATTTCATCCACATGCCATGAGTGGTCATATATTTTAATGAAGCTTTTTGCAGTAAATACAACCCATGTCAGAAACCTTTTAAAAAACAAAAATAAAAATTAGAACTGGATTGCTATGTATGATTGGGAATATTAATTCATCAGGTTAGTACCCATTTACTCAGGGGCCTTAAACTACCTTTGTAACTCCTGCTCTGCATTTTCAGGGGTCGTTGTTGGACAGAGAGCTGTGGAATGTTCACTCAAAGTCAGCCTGTGCCGGCACCTTGGAAAAGTCCAGCTGTAAGCACTGATCCAGCTGTAAACACTGATCCAGCCTAATCACAGCAGTCTGGCTCTTACTGACATCAGACCTCCCCTCCTGCCTCACCAGTGCCTTTGGAAGGCTCCAAGCAGCTTCCCCTTACCTGGGAAAGCAGCCCATGGCAGCCCCTTGGCAGAACAGACAATGCTTGGCCAGGGATGGCACATCAGAAACAGCAGGGGGAAAGTGTTGATTTTTCCATCAGAAACACCATGAGAGAGTCCTCCTCTGAAATATCTCTGTCTGACATCCCAAACCCAAAAACACCATGGCAAATGATTAACTGAAGAGCAGAGACAGGAATAATTATTTTCCAGAACAGCAGACATGTTCCTTACCCTTTGTTCAGTGGTCCCAACAGATGCTGTTCCCTGAACTGGACTCCCCCACTCCTCTGGGTTTGTGGTTTCACTGAAGAGCAAAGTCCCACAGGATGACCCTGTTGATTGAATTGACAGGTAAGTGGTGATCTGAACTAAACCCATGTTAAATCAGCTGATCATCTCCTGGGTCTCAAAATAAAGAAATGATACAATATTGGTGCAGGTAGGTTTTCATTAAAACATTTTAGAATAAAAGCTTTGTCAAATTCAAGCTTCGCACAATTTGTAGATCTGATCTCGTATAAATTGAACCTTTAGCACTTGCTTTAAAATATGCCTGTACTATTATTTTTTCATACTGTGAAATCTTCCAAGAAATCATAAACAAATTATCATTCAGCAAAAGCACTGATAACAAATCTGACCTGTCTGAAGGCCTAGGGACAGGTTGCCAGGGCCAGCTCTACAGGGTGCCAAAAAAAGAGGCAGAAAGAAAACAGACATTAAGGAGGAGCTTTCCCTATCCTAGAAAAATCCCAACAGGAGAGGCAGCACCCTGCCATCAGCTGGAGGCAGACCTGTGCTTTATCACCCTTCTTTCCATGGTCTGGTTTGGTCTCCATCCCATGGATCTTAAGGAAGGATGGATTGAGCTGCTGCCTTTACAAGGGGAGATGAATGCAGCAGCTGCACCAGAGACAGATTCTCAGAGTCAGGGAAGTGTCTGGGGCCTGAGCAGGAGGCCCCTGGGAGGTTTCCTTGCTCTGAGGCTAGATTTCCATGTAGGAAAACCGGAGAAGAGAATTCACTCAAGAAGAGCTGCTGGCTGGAGAGCCTCCCTTGGAGGTGCACTCAGCAAGGCAGAAACTGTGACAGAAATCAGCTCCTGTCTCTGTGGGCACTCAGCCTCCAGCCTTTACAGCCCATCTGTCCCTTCCAGAAGCAAGCACAGTTTTAGGGAATTTGTGTGACAAAAGCCTGCAAGGGAACTCCTGTCTCTTTTCATCTCTCTGTTCCTTCTTCCAGCCCTGCTAGACTTCCCCCATCTAATCTAATAATCTATTAACAAAGACTTTTTTTTTAAATTCCCCCCGAGAATGTAGTTCTCAGCCTCTGAGAGTGGCAGCTGATCCCTAAAGCTGCCTGCTGCTCCCTGAGCAAAGGGCAGGCTGATCCCTCACCCACCTGGGCAGGCTTCCTGCTGTGAGAGGATCTCCCTGGAGCAGAGAGCAAAGAGCACCTGGGCCTTTGTACACAGCAGTGACCTCGGGGCTGGGCACAGTGAGCTGACCCAGGAGCAGCCTCAGGGGCGCCCTGCATCTCAGGCAGCTGTGGGAAATGTCCATGAGTAAATAAATAAAGCACAAAAGGCTTACACCCTGACTCCTGTGCCTGCTGTCCCAGGCTGACAGCAGCTCTCCCATTTCCCCCCAGACAGGAGTGGGGCAGTCCCTGCTGTCTGCAGGAAATGCTCTGAGCCCTCCTGCCCTCTGCCACCAGCCCAAATGTCCCACCCACACCACAGAGCTGCTCTGGAGTCAGAGCTGCCCTGGGGCCAGGCTCTGCATATCCAACAGGGGCGTGGAATATTTCTGAGGGATGAAGAGCCCTTGGCCAGCCAACTTTTGTACCACTGGGTATGAACTGATTCTCCATAAAACTTCATTTGTTTCCTGTCTAATTCTGCCTAGCACGAACAGTTTTAAACAACCTACTGCAACTTCTCTACTTGCTTGCCTTTCATTTTCTCCAGAAATTAAATACATTACAGCAGCATATCCTTGATGTTTATTATAGAATAAATGACTTATTCAGACATAAAAATACTTTGAGCCCTGTTGTGATACGTACAACGGTGTAATAGATAACCCAAATGCAGACAGCAAATGTGATGCCAGAAAACAGCAATACATATTTTATTGGGAGAAACTTCTGCTCTTCAGATGTGGCTTTGATTTAGTATCTCTTTGGGCACTGTAGTTTAGCTGATTTAACTTTTAGTCAAGAAGATGAGTAATAAGGATTTAAACTACATGGTTTTCAAACTGCAAATTAGTTATCTGACTGGTTTTCACTTACAACAATGTCAAATTACTGTAGTATTTAATTTACTGGTATAGCAAACAATGCCTTAATCAATTTAAATTTCTTCTTCTCTTTTCATTCTTTCAGTAGATTAACAGAGTTGTATAAACTGAATACTGTTCATTCTACTTTGACTGAGCTTTTAGACTGAAGGAAAGGAGGTGACCACTCAATGTAAATGTGGGGGGAAAAATTCTTTCTCAAATTAGGATCTCTTCACAGATCCTGATCTGATTTGTGCTGTTGCTGAAATCAAGCCTTTGTAGACCAAGAACATCGTGATCACAAGATGAACTTCTGAGAAGATAGCAAAATTAAGGCGTGCATATCAAAAATAATGCATCAGGTATGTCTTTCAGAATGAAGATAATGGATGAAACCTACAGTGATCATTGGGAAACCTCAATGAAATAAGAATATTTTCATACTGGAGCAACACATTTCTAATTTGATATTACTTTCTCAGTAACCTTGACTAAACATTATAGACTGCAAGGTGGACATCCCCAAACATTTGCCTGTAATATGGAGAACAGACTGTGCCCATTGGAGGAGCTGAATCAGTGCAAGATCCTTTCCATTAGAAGCACATCTGGCATTCCCCACGGCTGCCAAGCAGATGTTTTAAGGAAGTCACCTTAAGGAAGGGTGAGAGGATCCATTTTGGCAATGGGAGCCCTGCCCAAAGGGTCAGTGAGCTGCTGGGCAGCCCTGGGCACACACACACACACACACACACTGCTGAGCTCTGCACACTCGGGCCCTGCCAAGCCCTGGCACCAGCCCAGGTGAAGGAGCCCCTGCTCCATCCTGCCCTGGCGATGGATGCAGGCACACACAGGGGCACAGAGGGGAGAGCCAACAGCCCCAGAGCTGCATTCATCCAACATCCAAGCACAATTCCACTCTGCATTCCCTGCCTTGTTCCCAGCTGAGCTGCTGTGGCTGTAAATCCATGGGCATGGCTGATTCCCCAGGAACTGAAATAAATGGCTGCTCCTTTCCTGCCCTGCCAGGGCTGCACAGCCAAAGGAGTCCTAGAAAAGGGAGCTGCTTTCAATTCTGGCTTACCAGCACTGCATCAGCTCAGCTCTCCCTGCAAAACCTTCATGGCTGACGAGGCAGAGAGCAGCAAAGGCAGAGCTTTGGCTTTCAGACCACAGATGAAGCTTCCAAAGGTTTCTTCTCTTTCTTTTGCCTGACAATTAAAAATAGATTAAAGCAGAGTCACTGTAAGCAGCACATCTGCAAGCACAAACCATCTTTATGCTGCACACAGGCAGAATCCCACTTGGAGATGGAGCACTGAGACCCAGAGTCCCTTCTCACAGCCTGTGCATTTCAGAGAAGTGTTTTAGAGAGCTCTCTCCACCCCACTGACGGCATCTCTGACGTGGCATCCACGGCCACAGCCTGCTTTCCCGCTGCTCTCCCTCTGCTGTGTCTGACAGCATTTTTAGCATTTCACTGACCTAAAAATGGCTTCTGCCTGTTCCTGAAAATGCAAAAAAAGGTTCCACTAAAAACAGCACTTAGGGGGAAATGAGGATTAAAGAGCAGGCAGCACTTGAGCCATGTAAATGTGAGTGATGTCAAGCTGACTGCAGTGACAGAGCTCAAGAGCAATCTAATGGTGCTTTCTGCCCTTTCAAGTGAAGCACTCAAACACTGCCATGTAAGGCTGTTTAAAATGCACATTCTGTGACACTTCATTCAAGCTACAGCAGTGGTTTGATAAATCCCTTATTTCTGACTGGCACACAGCAAAACATCTCCCACATCCCTGTGTGTTGAGTCCTGTAAATTTAACAGCATTTTTTTTTTACGCTGTGTATCCTGCAACATTTCTGTGCTGGAAAACCTCAACTTATAAAATCAGCGTCTCTAAAATTTTTGCTGTACCCTGCAGCCAGACATAACATGTGGCACATTTGAAGGCCTAAAATTTGCAGCTTTAAAATTTTTCTGACTGGAATAATTAGATACTGCCCTGTATGCCTGCTACAATGTTTTGCACATAAATTACTTATAAACCACTGTGAGATTCAAACACGAATTTGACAGGGAAAAATAGGTATTAACTCCTGTGAGTAATTTAGGCGTGTCAAAGCTATAAATTGTTGCCTTACTTTTTTCTTTTTATGACTTGTGACACAAGAATGGATTACCTTACTGTTTTCTACTTAGGTTATGATTTTTGTCATTCAAACAAAGGCAGAGCAAGAAAGAATGAAAAGAAATTATTATGATTCAATGTAAACTATTTGCTGATAGTCTTAAAAAGGAAATTAATAGAAAAAATATATTCCTAAATTTCAATTCTAGTAATGAGAACTGTAACCTTAAGGGAAAAATCATGTAAAATGAACTAATGTATATCTAGTTTTGGTGCAATTAAATAATTCTCCATGCTGCAACGTCTGACAGCAACTCAGATACGATGACCTTGAAGTTCTAAAAATAATGACTACAATTTTTATCTTTCCTCTCCATTGTTACAGTTCAGTGTCACTACAATTCACTCACCTGGTGCCATTTTCCCAGTTGGTTGTAATTCTTGTCACAGAAATGAAGAATTTGAAACCTTTCCCAGATCACTTTTAACATTCTGCATTTGGTTCCATTGCTAAATTCTATCCCCACATTCATCTACAGGCACAATCTCTGAACACATTTTGTAAGGGTTCACTGAGCCAACCAAGGGAAATATGGAATAATAACAAAATGAAACTTCTCTTTCCTTGCCGAATGGTGTGTTACCACAAATCACTGGAAGACATCCCAATTCTTATAAATCACACTGCACCAGGCATAAGAAAGGGGAATGACTCAGGAGAAAAGGAAAATATCATTGGTGTGCTCCCAATGTCAGAGTCACTGGTAGATGCCTGCCAGTGTGCCTGCACTGTGACATGCAGGTGTATTTCACTGGCTGTGCAAGAGCATCAGGTGCTCTGTTTAACAGCAGAATGATGCTCCAGTAACTCTGCATCCCCATTCTGAGCCTGACTCCAAATCCATCATAAAGGCAGCATTCCATGGATTCTGTTGTACAAAGGGTCAGCAAACTCACCGTGCCAGTCACAGAGCCTGGTGAGATCTCCTGAGGTGACTTTTCCTTCAGGTACTGAGCAGTTTCAGGAGGAAGGTCACAGTGCTCTGGTTTGCCAGCGAATCTGTCCTTCAGCTCAGCCTCTCCTTGCAGAGGGGTTTCCTGCAGCACCAGCTGCCCCGTGCCCCTCTGTGCCTTGCAGAAGGTCCAAGTCTCTCAGAGCCCAAATCCCTCAGGGACAGAATCAATAACAGACTGCCAGCAAGTACCACAGCCCAGTTCCCATCCCTTTTCCCTCCAACACACCCTATCAAGGAATGAAACATGCTGCAAACACAAGCTGAGACACAGGAAAATGCACAATGTGGGGAGCCTGTGGTACCTAAACACAAATTGAACTGCCTGGGGCAGCACTCTCTGAGAGGGTTTGTGCTCAGCTCAGCACAGGGAGAGGTCAATGCTCAGATGAATTTTTCCAGGCAGGCAGAGCTCAGTGTCCTTCCCTGTGTCCAATGGGTGCCCCCAGGCTTCCTTCACTCCCCCTGTTCCCTGCCCTGAATGCAGAACCCAGAAGGATTCAGGGCCACTCAGCCACTCAAACAAACAAGGAGGTGCACATTGACATCTGGGGAAAAAACTCTCACGAGTGCCCCCCATCATTTTAGAGCAGGATTTTTAACATGGGAAGCTTCCCTGAGAAGTGAGTTGCTTCAAGACATTTTCTCCTATTTTAAAATGTTACCCATCTTTTGTGTAGAAGGACTTTTTTCACCCTGCTCATTTCTGGCTTCATTGGTAGCTCTGGTGTGAGGGGTTTGAGCAATGGTGTAATACTTGCCAACAGCCCTGTGGGTCCTGAACCCCACACAATTCTGCAATTCCAAAACTTCATGGACTCGTTTCAGTATTTTCCCACCATCCCTCTGTGCAGTGGTGCAAAGCACAGAGCATCTGAGAATTCAGTCACTCCAAGAGGAGTCATTTGTACCACAAACCAGGTTTCAATAGTGGAAAGGTTTCAATATTGTTATTCTTCCACTTAAAATGCTTCTGGTTTTATGTCTAACATGAGATGCTGCTTCAATAAGCCAGAGAAGCATTTGCAGTTTCTCTGTTGCATCAGGAACTTTTACATGTACACAGATCTGTCCATCCAGGCATCTCCAAACCTGATGTAACACCTCTGTCATTTCTCATTGCATCAGAGCTCCACTACTTATTCAAAGCAATGTTACAAAACTGTTTTCTACTTTCACTCTTACTAGATGGATAACTGCAGAAGGTAAACAATATGAATTTAACTTTCTTTTTCTAACAGAAATAATATAGGCTGTTGTACTAAAACCTAAAAACCAGATTTACTGATATTTGAGATGCACTTGTAATTCTATTTCTCCTCTTAGCAAGGATAGAACAGAGCATCATGGGCTGGGAAGTTTGCCTTTCTTTTCCACTCCTAAATATTATCTTTGCTGTTAGAAAAACAGTGTAGTGTTTAAAAAACACAGCACAGTAGCTCTGAAATGCAGTATTGCATCTGGGCACCATCCATTTTCAAGAAATGCCATCCACAGGATTGAATTTGGATCTATTTTGGGGACAAGCCAGGATTTCCAACACTCAGTTTAAAATTTGGCTATTTTTCTCTTCCTTTTTTTATAAAATCCTGTCCATTTATGGGAAGAAAAAGCTGTTCTGAATGTGATGTGTTTATAATCAACAAAATGGTCTAGAGAGATTTGGGCTTTCAGACATCTGGATTGAATTTCAGCTGTGTCTCAGCACAGTAATTGATGATCTCAAAAATCATTCTACCTTCAGCTCAAGTCTATCAGACCAGACAATTCAAAATGTTTTTAAAAGCCAGGCTATTCTAACCACTTTGCAGAATGCCAGCCTACCAGATGGAGGAAGAAAATCCTAGCAAGGAAATAATGGGATTATTACGTTACTTCAGACCGTGGGAGTCTCTCCATAGATAAAAACATCTGCTGTGTCTGTGTGTGTGCATATGTTTAACAAAACAAGGCTGGCCTGTCTGTGTGCACATGTGTAACAGCTGAAGGCTTTACATTTGAGAAAGCTATTTCAGAAAAAAACAATTTTTTTTCATGTTCATATAGATTTCACTGATGTTCCCATGGAAAAAAAGGTGTTAAAGAGCGAAAGAAGTTCTGCTAACACGTGAATTAACAAAGACCAGTTTCTTCTGAGTTTAGTCTGCTCCTTCCTTATGTCAGAGCCAGAGAAGGTCTGGCCAACATCTTCCCAACCACTGGAGAACAAACAGAGGGAAGAACAGCCAAGAGGAAGAACAGCCAGTGGCACAACCATGGGGTCACAGAGACAGACAGACGGACCCCTTCCCTCGCTCCATCTCCTCTGCCATTGCCCTTACGATTCCCCGAGTCTTGTTTGCACAGGAAAGCACAGCAAAGTCTGTCAGACACAAACCTGGACTCGCCGTTCCATGGGCAGCGCGTCCCTGCAGAGCGCTGGGAGGCAGCGGGGCGGGGTCACCCTCTGCTGCACAGGGAAACAATCACAGCACAGGCACCTCCCCTGCTCTGTGTGCCCCAGCAGCAGCTCTGGGGAGAGGGAGGGCATTGAATGTTCATTAAATGGTGAGAGCCATCACCGGGATCAGGGATGTTCATTAAATGGTGAGAGCCATCACCAGGATCAGGGATGTGCATTAAATGGTGAGAGCCATCACCAGGATCAGGGATGTTCATTAAATGGTGAGAGCCATCACCAGGATCAGGGATGTTCATTTATTGGTGAGAGCCATCACCAGGATCAGGGATGTTCATTAAATGGTGAGAGCCATCACCAGGATCAGGGATGTGCATTTAATGGTGAGAGCCATCACCAGGATCAGGGATGTTCATTAAATGGTGAGAGCCATCACCAGGATCAGGGATGTGCATTTAATGGTGAGAGCCATCACCAGGATCAGGGATGTTCATTAAATGGTGAGAGCCATCACCAGGATCAGGGATGTTCATTAAATGGTGAGAGCCATCACCAGGATCAGGGATGATATTTAATGGTGAGAGCCATCACCAGGATCAGGGATGATATTTAATGGTGAGAGCCATCACCAGGATCAGGGATGATATTTAATGGTGAGAGCCATCACCAGGATCAGGGATGTTCATTTAATGGTGAGAGCCATCACCAGGGTCAGGGATGATATTTAATGGTGAGAGCCATCACCAGGACCAAGGGGAAATGAAGCTTTAGAGCTGCAATCCAGGGAGGAACATTTTCCCTTCCTCTTCCCAGCCCAGCTGTGCTGTGCTGGCAGCCAAGCCGTGCCAGGGCAGGGCCTGGGCAGACCCTGGCACACATTTCCTCTGCCCTGACCCTGGGCAGAGCCCACAGCTGCATTTTGCACATCTCAGGACACTGCAGGGCCCCTTCCCCTCAGGCAGGCTGGGCTCACCTCCCTGTTTGTGAGGAGAGCTCAGCTCCATGAGCCTGGGGGATCTTCTGCCTTTTGCCTGCTCCTTGTTCTGCCTCCTTGCCAAGGAGCCTGAAGTAATTTCATTGTTTTGGTCACATATACAAATGCAGGCTGCAAGTCCAGCTCCTGAGGCTAACACCTTGTGACAAAGTCCTCTTCTACCACAGGCAAAGTAAAGCAATTTGTTCTGCACTCACTCAGTTTTCAGAACGTTATTTTAAGCCCCAGATGGATCACTGAGATTCCAGGCTCTCCTGACACAGAGGCAAAACCACCCAAACCTGTGTCACTGAGGCACAGATATTAAATCTCCTGCTTATGTGAAATATCCCTCTTGTGTAGCATCTTAAATCCCAGCCTCAGCCAGAATTTCAGAGGGTAGTTTCCTCTGCATCAGGGCTCTTTCTATTTCTTTATCACAAAATGTCCTCACCTTCACACCCTCTTGCAGTCAGAGCCATGGGGTTTAAGTAGCTGTGTAAAAACCACATGGTTTTGGAGTAGCACAGGTGTGTCAGTTCCCCCAGACTGTTACACAGTTTATTTCAATTGAGCTGGCCTCTGTTTTGGGTAGGACTGCAGTTGGTGGGTCTTAATTCCAAACTGAATCCAGCAAAGCCAGCTCAAAATGTGGCTGGTGAGGATTGCCTCACACAGACTCCAAAATGATACACAGTGTATGGGACTCATCAGCTCCTGACCATCCCAGCTCAGGACAAAGCAGGGGAATGAAAACAAAAAACAACAACATTGGCAACACAAGAAACCAGGCAAGACTCTGATCCAAACTGATCTCCACAGACAAGACCGAGCCCAAAGTCACATTCTGTGGCCAGCACCTCTACAGGACTCCAGAACTGATTGCAGTCAGGATCAGGCACAGATGCACAGAACCCTACAGAGTTAATAATACTGAAATTAGTTCCTTCAATGTCAACTTTCAGATGCAAAATGTGGCCATTTAATATCCATGGACACCACTA
Source organism: Melozone crissalis (assembly GCF_028551555.1). NCBI lineage: Eukaryota > Metazoa > Chordata > Aves > Passeriformes > Passerellidae > Melozone > Melozone crissalis. The sequence continues at coordinate 9,948,911 of NW_026535817.1, read as the reverse complement.
ATATTATTTTGCCTTTTCTTTCTAAAAGTCACTGAAAGAGATGGGAAACAGAACACACATCCCAATCTAATGCTTGCAGTTCAAACAATCACAGGCAATCAGCTGTGTGCATGTCCACAATCACTACAAAAAAAGTACAGAAAAAATCTCACCAATGTTTCTCCTGACCAGTATTATTCAGATTATATAGCTATTAAAAGTAAATTTTATATTCATCTTTTACATGTGCTCTCTGGGGAAATGTAAGGAAAACCATGATGAACAATACCCTGGGTTAAATGAAGATAATAGCACAGATGTAGACTGACCTGATTTTAGTCATGCTCTGTACATTTGAGAAGGATTAAAAAAATTCCATAGTATTCATGCATCAAATAGATAAATTCCAATTTCCAGCACTTTCCTGCACACACCAAGCAAAAGCTGCTATGAAATAAAAAATGAAATACGCAACAAAAGAGGCCTTTTTAATTCCTAAAGAATGCAGGATAAAAGTCATAAGAAAAATTTAAAAACAAGAATAAATTCATTTTAAGGACTGTTTTGCCATTAGCATCCAAATTCTGAAAATAAGAAATAGCAGATGCTTGGAAGCAGGGTCTAAAAATAGAACAGCATTTTACTGCAATGGGAGGCTGAAAAGGTACAGATTAGTGCTGAAACAAGAGAAACAACTTAAGGAATATTTTTACTTGATGTGATGTGCCAGGAACACTACAGAAATTCAGAACAGGTGTCAGGAGCTCAGTGGAAATGCACCTCTTAAATCCGCACTCACATCTGCCCTCTGGCTTTCACACACCAATTGTTCACGGGGAAAACCCTTCAATACACATCCCAGTGTCCTGGTCACTTCTCAAACAGACTTCCTCAGAATTGGGATCCACAGAGACTCTGATCTGGCAGCCACACACAGCAGCATCAGGAGGCTCTGCTGGTTCCACCTGGAACGAGTTCAAACATCCCCTCTGCAAACAGCATCCAAAGGAACGGGAGGATGCTTTTAATTAAGAGCTCTACAATTAAATATCAAACAGCACATCCCAGTCTCAGCCTGACCAGGGAGTGATGCTTGGGTCTCTCCTGACATCAGTTCTTTCCTCACCTTCTGCCTCTCCTGTCCCTGTCCTGCTCTCAGCCGCAGTGTCCCTCAGCTGATGCTGCACGCTGCAGTGTGCACAAGGGCAAACTGTGCTCCAAGGGAATTCAATAAAAAAGCTGTTCCCCTGCATTAAGGCACCACTATTAACCTTCTCCAATTCTTTTCAGGCACTCTTCTTTGATGAAGGATTTTTAAATTGTACTGTAATGTTAAATGCTCCCCATCTGTTCAGGAGGGTGGTGCCATTCTCCAGAGGCAAGAATGGACTGAGAGGGATTTGCTCTGGAGGTGACTTTTGGGGCTTTGCTGCTGCTGCTGCTGCTTCCATCACAAGCCCTGTATAAATATCACCAACTGTATGGGACACTTGGCAACAGATACAGGAATGGCTTCCACTGACTGGACCCTATGGATAATGTGTGAATGTCCTGGAATGAGACAGTCTGGTCTCTAAGGCAGTAAAAGCACCCCTTCCCAGTTTTATTTATTGTCTGCTCGAATTTTGTTATTTCAGTTTAACACATTTATGTCCCAAGTGTAATAGTGGCTTGAATTCATGCCCAGCTTACATCACAGAACTTCATTTGCTAAAAGGGCTTTCTTTTAGTATCTGGTGTCTTCTGCAAGGACAAATATAGCTCTGGCATTTCCCTTCTCTAATCATGTTACTGAAATACATAAAAAAGCTCTTTAGAGATTAATGTGGTCTGGTTGCACATATATGATAGAGTTCTTACCACCTGAACCTTCATTAAAAATCCACATAACAAAGGAGAACGACAGTTCTCCATCAATCCAGTTTGATATCTGAAACCTCCATGGCAAAAAAAAAACCATCTATCACTAAGAAGCAACAAGAAAAAAACTATTATTTTCACAGTATTTCAGATAATAATTTCAAAGATAAAAACCTGGTTCATACAGAAATATTGGCATGTCATCCTAGCCATTGCTTCAATTTTCATCATTAAATGCATTAACATATTCATAACACATAAAATGTGTGTCCACGGATTACAGGACCCAACAATTTTAAAGCTTCAAACTTTTGCTCTAAAATAATCAAACTGCATGCATCGCCTTCCCCCAAGTGTGGAAGTGCAGCTGACACTGGCAGTGCCTCCCTGACACCACAGGCAGCTGTGAATGCAGCCAGCCCTGCACTCCCCAGTCACGTTCTGTGCCCTGGCTGCGCAGCCCTTGCTCTCTCTGGGCTGGCACTGGGTGTGCAGCTGGGCTGGCACAGCACAATCAGCTTTTCTCCTCCAGGCCGCGCCCCTGCTGCCCCGGGGGATTTCCCTGCCTGTCTGGATGCAGGGACTGGTGCCCCGGGCTGCACCCTCCCCAGGACTGATGATCCCAAATATCTCTGTTCTCCCTCTCCCCTGGGAGCTCACTGTTCACAGAAACTGCCCCAGGCCCCGTCCCCTGCACAGCAGCCCAAACCCAGCTGTGAACAGAAATTCCTCTTGGCAGCCTGCAGGGACTTCTCCTTTGCAGCCTCTGATCCATCGCTGGGGAGTTTCCACACCCTCTGAGCCGGCAGTCACTCTTAACATTTCTCTGCCTTATTTCTACTTCTTTTCATTCTGCTGCCGGCCTGACCTCTCTCTACTCACCTTTGCTTCTCATGCTACAGTGGCCTGGCTGTTCTTTAACTCCTCCTTGCAGAGCCTGTCTCATTCCCCTCCAGTTTGCACTGAGGTGCCTCATCAGGCTCCATTTGGGAATGAGACCTTCTCCCTCTTCACACCGATGGCACTTGGAGTCCCTTGGTGCAGAGTTTAGCACAAGGATGTCAGTTCTGACAATTCCAATCCAGGCAGTTCATTTCTGATGCTCTAAATGAATCACTACAGATGAAATCTGGAAACCAAGCTGCTGGTTCAGAGGAAAGCTGTTACTGCTTCTGAGCAGAGCAAACAAAGAACTTAATACAAAAAATCAGATTTTTCTCCAAGAGATGATGTTACCTGTGACTCTGAGGAAGATCCTTTGAAATGTTAATAAACTGTATGGGATTAAGGTGTCCTGAAGACACCAGTGTGCCCATGAATTCCTGCAGTAAACAATAACAGAGTGAGGAAATGATACTAGGAATAAAGATGCTGAGTGAAGTCCAGCCTCAAAGGGATCAGAGATGAGGCATAAAGGTGCCCATTTAAAAGGGAAGCTGAAACATTTAGCTTATCTAGCTAAACATATTATGGCTATCTTAGCATTATTTTTATAATAGCAGAACCACATTTAGCTAATGCTCCACAAGCGGAACAAATGAAGCTGCATTTAAAGTATTTTATTTATAATTTATAATGGTCTATTTCCAGGAGATCAGACTAATGAGGCAAGTACTTAATTTTTGAAGTTATTTTTAAGAATTTGCATCAATTGGCATGGCTACAGAAACTTAACACTTCCCTGGAAGATCTAGACTGCTCTGTGTTGCTAATGAGTTAGAGGAGGTGTGGTAGGTGAGGGGGGCAAGCAAGCCTTTACCACACCCTGCTGATAAAACAGGAAAGGAGTTCCAGGGCTACAATCTATCAAAAGCCTGTGCAGACAAAAAGCTAATTCAACTTGCAGAGAGAAATGGAAACCAAATTTTTCCTTTCACCTTACATTGCTGCTCTTCATCCCTTCCATCTGGTGGGATTTTTTTAATCACAGCACACATCCCATTGCTCACTTACTAAACCAAACTCTAACCTGGACTCTTGATATTACAAACAGAACAAAAAATACCAGTTGAAAGTAATGAACTCAGAGCATTTCCTGGAAGAAAAAAGGACAGCAAACCTTCAGGGCACTGGTTCGGGTCTCACACTGACACCTGCTCAGAACAGCTGAACCAGAGGGGCTCTGGCCGTGCCCTGTTCTGTGCTGCTCCCTCATTTCTGGGGCAAACCCTTGGGATTGGTGCACGTGCTCACATGGGTGAGGAGACTGAAGAACAGGGAGCACAAAGTCTGGGTAAAACCCCTTCTGCCCATTTCTGGCATTCCAGGCCAGTATCTCCCTTCCTGAGGAGAGGCTCAGAGAAGGAACTGGAGCCATTCTAACTCCTGTCAGCACACACCTGGTGTTCAAAGCTGTCTCCAGCCACAGCACCTGCTCACAGAGCTGTGCTTCTGCTCGGCTTGTTAAAGCTGTGTCAACCTCAGAAGAAGATGAACAATATGCCAAAAGATACATGAAAGCAAATTAATTAAATTTGACTAACCCAGCCTGCTAAGTCTGGTTTGCACTGAAAACGTCTGGCTGCCATTAGAAGACATATTTGTAAATTACCCACGCAAATTTTCACCAATCTAATCTTCCTTTCCAATGTCTACTTTAAAGAACTCCAATTCTTTTTTAATTCAAATTCAGTAAAACCAAACAGACCCATTTAAAGCTTGTCAATACTGTCCCTCCTTTCAGGCAGCACAGTTTTAGACAACACAGATCCATCAGGTGTCGTCAGACAGAAATCTCCAATCAAGTTAATTTGTTTAAAGATCACAACCATTTATTTAGAGGCCCTTGTTTAATCACAGAGCAGTTTCAGCAGCTATAAAGCACTTGCTAAATTCTAAACTGGAGTAAAGCACCTTTGAAGAAATATGGCTTAATGAAATTAACAGTTTCACCAAACACTCTTGCAGCAGAAATGAAATAAAAACACCCATTTGGTGGGACAGAATTATATAAATGTATTTTTAATTATGATTTTTTAACAGCTGAAAAGTGTAATTCACTGAAATTAGGACTGAACTTCCCCTAAAACTCAGTGACTCCCATACTGCCCACTAGAGAGGATCTGGAATTTCTTCTGAACTACTTTCAGGTACCAGTGCACATTCACTGACTCTCTGCTGGTAAAAAACTTACCAAAATGAAGCCATTTCAAAGAAAAAACAGTTCCCACTCATCCAGTCACACCTTTTGCTACACTTGCAGTAATTTTTGCAAATCCTTATTGCTCACATCAAGAGTGAACATTTGGATTAATTTGGCTGGGGCTTGTACAGAGCAAAGTGCTCCAGAATCCTCACGTGCTGGTTTTGGAAAGTTTTAAATGTTTTCCATTTTAAATTTACCACTGTAAAACTGTCACAAAAACCCTGCAAGATCACAGCTAACAGGAATTACAGCTGGTATGCCTAGATCTGATATGTAGGGAGTTTGTTAAATTTGCAAGAATTTTATCATTTCATTGCATTATTTTCTAATTCTCCAGTAAAGCTTTTCTGCAATGTTCAGTCCCACAAAGAAGTTTAATCTGTTAAATGCCTGACAATCTTCCAGAACTCTTCTGCTAAAGCTTTCATTCAGAACTATATTGAAAAGAGAAGCTGAGTAAAAGAGAACAGAACTGGGAGTGCTTTGAGGCATTTCCCCAGTATTTCTGTGTTTATCCACATCTTCCACAAGACATAAATCAGTGGTAAAATTGCAGCTGCCTGGTGCTCTTGGCCAAATGAACAGGCTCTAACCTTTGCTATTACCAGTGAGAAATCTTTCTCACATCCTTTTCTATTTTGTTGCTGAAAAAAAAGAAAAAACAAATGTCAAGGAGTCATTAAAACTTGTCAGGCTGGCAAGGTATCACAGGAGGAGAGAAAACATGCTGTGAGCAGCACAGTCTATTTCTCACAGTCAGGAATGAGGGTCAGTTGGAGGGAAAAGAACTGTGAGCTCCAGGAAAGATCTAGATGGAACTAAGTCAGGCATTTTATCATTTTACCCTTTTCTCTGCATGCTTTGAGCTTTGGGGGAACGGAGGGGACAGGCAGAAGTGTTTGAAGATGCTGGTTCAGAGTCAATTTAATCAACTCCACAGTTCTGAGACTTAAAGCACTCACAGGTACCAGTTTCAGCTGGATGGATGCTGTGAGCCCAAACTGATAAAAGACCCGGTGCTAGAACAAGCAGCTCAAATCATGTCACCCTCGGCGAGATGCCGAACGCCAGCCCCATCCCTGGAGGCCAGGAGGAGCACTGAGCACCGAGCACACACGGAATTGCCCTTTCCTGCTCTCAGCCCCATCCCTGGAGGCCAGGAGGAGCACTGAGCACCGAGCACACACGGAATTGCCCTTTCCTGCTCTCAGCCCCATCCCTGGAGGCCAGGAGGAGCACTGAGCACCGAGCACACACGGAATTGCCCTTTCCTGCTCTCAGCCCCATTCCTGGAGGCCAGGAGGAGCACTGAGCACCGAGCACACACGGAATTGCCCTTTCCCGCTCTCCAGGAGTCGGTGCAGCCGCCCGGGCTCAGTCCCAGACCCCGCAGGCGGAGCCGCCCCGCACAGCCCCGAGCTCCGGAGCGCTGCTGGGCTCGGCCGAGAGACAGAGCCCGCTCCGCCTGCTCTGCTTTGCCCGGCCCTCCCACAGCTCCTGCTCTGTGCCCCGGGAGCTGGAGAGTTCTGGCACCTTCCAAACCCAGATCCCCTCCGCCGCGGTCTGACACTCGCCCCTTTAAGGAAAGGCAAAGAAAAGGAATCGCTTTTCCTCCCCCATCTTTCTGGCTCAGACCTTTCCTTAGACCTAAGAGAGGCGGAGATCCTCGTTAGAGCAGCATGATCACCCCGATGAGTGAGAGTTGTTCGGGCAGCTGATTGCACAGCTTATTTAACCGCGGATAGATCCGAGTCATTCTCCTGACACAGCTCAACAGCCCGGCGCTGGAAAAAGCCCGCAGGGAGCGGAGCAAGGGCACACACCCCGATCCGGGAGCACAGCCCGATCTGCCCCGGGAGCTGAGGGGCACCCGAGGCTCGCTGGCCCGGGGCCGCTCCAGGGCCGCCATTGCAGCGCCGGCTGCAGCTGCAGCGAGTGCCGGAGCGCCTCACGCTGCGGATGGCCGGGAACGGCGGGGGCAGCCGCGTGGGGACATGAAATGGGGGATTGCTGATAACCCTGCTCCAGAGGCAGCAGAAATAACGCTGCTGCTTTCTTCCAGCTGCCCGCTAAGGCAGCTGAGCTCATAAACAAAAAGTTCATCATCTGACTGTAATAGATTTTGCTTCCTCAGGCAACACAGAGCTATGAACGTGTTTAAAATGGACTTTTCTCTGTGTAATCAATAAAGCGTTTACAGAGACTGGTTCTGTTCCAAAGGCTTTTTCAGCTCCTTGCACAGGACCCCCAAACACCAAATAAGCCTTTTATCAATTTCTATTTTATAACTTTCTCCTATTTCTTTATAATCCCTTCTCAAAGTACACAGAATGTAATGGCAAAAGATTTATTTAAATCATAATCTAAAAAAAAAAAAACTCATCATTTCTAACTGAGATTGTCACTATGTGCAACTTCAGTTCTAGTGACAGAAAAAGTATTTGTATTTTGTAGTCCTCTCCTCTCCCTGCATTTGAACATATGTCCAGGTTCAGAACCTCCTAAGGGCCATTGAGTGGGTATTGGCTTTACATGGATTGCCACCAAAAATGGGAGGTTTAAATGGCTAACATCACCAAAATCAGGATATTCACCTTCTTATCAAAACAGAACAATTTACAAGGCTTTCTTTTTTTCTCTTTATCATAAAATGTTACTTGTCACTGTAATCACATGGCAGAATTTTGACTGGGCACACCACACCTAAAATTACAAAACCTCAATTTGGGCTTTTGTGTCCAGCACCTGTGCAATCAGTTCAGATGGAAATGCATTAGCCCTTCTCCCACAGCAGCGTTCACCCTCTCCCCACTGACCACAGGCTCTGGCACAAGTAATTCAGGGGCTGGGCATTTGCAATAAATAATGAGAATTTTTCTGTGTCTATTTCAGAATAGTTCATCTGACTTTCCAAGACTTTCCATGGCTTCTCTTGTGGTTGCAGAGGTCAAAACTGCACTGCAGGTCTGTGTACACCAGAACCAAAACCAGCTCTCGAATCACCCATCCTCACCCATTTTCCCAGCCCACATGGACTTTCTTCCCCCCTGGAATCAAGCTGAGTACACTGCCAGGCAGAGCTTTTGCTCTCAAGGATTTCCTTCCTCTGCAGAAATCATTATCCTGAATTTCACCCAGAGAAAATGGTCCAGGGGAGAATGGAGTGGATGCCTTACCCTTCATTCCACAATGCTGAAACTGCCATGCCAAGCTGACTTCACTGCTTTTGCAATGAACAGCAAGGGAAGCTGGATAGTGCTAGGACTGCTTTATGTGTTCCTGTAACATTGGCTTCCCTCATATTCCAGCCATTTTCCCTAACAGAATTTCAGCAGCAGGGACCCTGAGCATCCATTTCTCAAGAACTGGAGATTTCCTGCAGGTGCTGAGTGCCCCCAGCTCTCAGAGAGATCATCCACATCCTGAGATTTTAACCTGCTCTCATTCTTCTCTTGACTTCCCTTGCAGGAGTTTGCACAAATGAGGCACAAGGAACAAGACCAGACTGTCTGCAGATGGAAGCCACGGGGGGATAAATCAGGGAGGGAATTTCAAGTCTTGTAGTTGTTCTCCACTACCCCCCTGTGTGGCCACATTTAGTCCATACAAAAATATTCCTGGTGTGGGAATTACTGTGCCCACAGTGGAGCTACTGCAGAATTGCCACACCATGGGAACTGGGGCTGCTCCACATATTTTATAGCTGGACCCATGCACTAATTCCATTTTATTCTAGATAACAGGTTTCTTTAACCTCTAAGTAAATATTGGGCTTTTTTTCATCAGCAGCAGTCAATGAGTGGTTATCTCATATTTATGATCTCATATTTTTAACATCTGAGTGTCTTATTACCTTCCCCTGCCAAGCACAAGCTCTTGATCTACCACTTTGAACTCTGAGGGTCTCAGAAAAGATTTTTTTTTCTCTGATCTGTGGAGAAAGTACTAAAATGGTGAATAATCTGCTCTGAGAGGTGCCAGGGACTTGGAAAGCTCCAGGATTTTTTTCCCTCTGAGAAGATGTGGTCAGTGTTGTCGCAGGAGAAAAAACGGACAATGTTTGGAATCTGTAGAATTACCAAGGCTGAATATTTAGGCACTGAGAAACTAGTGACCTAGAGTAGCAGTTTCAGTTTATGTCAGCTGCTGATTTCCACATCCATTTCAACACTCAGGAGGTGCTGTCTGCAGCTGTGACAGCCTGGTAGCACATTTCTGAACTCTACCCTTCAGTGCCTCTGTCTCTCCTGTTCCAAATGTCACCATCAGCGTGTTCCTCTCCCTGAATTAACAGCCAAGGCCCTGAGCCCTGTGCAGTCTGCCAGGGTGATGAAAATGCAGCACTCAGGGCTGGCTGTATTCCCAGTGACAATCCAGTTACTTCAGATTCATTAAACAACCATGAAAAAATACCTTTGGATTGCTGGGCTGCCACAAAAATTCCCTATGATTCTGTGATGCTGCCTGTGATATTCCCTGCCACAGAGAGCCATTTTGTTTTAGCCTTCCATTGCCTAATACATTTTATATGTACTCTTTAAAACAGGTCTTTTTTTCACAGTCCAGAAGATTGCAGCAATGCTAGTGACTGCTGAACCCAAAGCAAGTATTTATGAGCAGTGTGGGCCAAGGAACACTCCTAGCAAGACACAGTTATTAGAAGTTAAATCACAAACTGCTTGCAATTCACATCTAAGATGCTTACACAAAAAGGACAAATGCTGCCCATGATTATATTAACAATAACAGTTTGTCTCAAGCAGCACAATAATCCTCCTGCTCTGCTCAGCAATGCTCAGGCTTCAGCAGCAGCACTGATGGGATTCAGTTTGGGACAGGACATTTCAAAAAGACAAATTGAAATCCAAGCAGATGAGAACAACAGAGATGACAAAAAGGCTTAGAAAATAGGATTCAGAAGGGTTTATGCTTTGCATTCCTTCCACATGTATAAAGCAACTGGGACTTGAGAAATATCCCTCAGAGAAAGATGGAGTAAGAAAAAACTGCAGTTTAACTGAATGCTGAAATTGCTGTGTTTATCACTTTGTGTTTAATAATTTGGGTGAAGGCAAGAAAAATGAATGGGCAGACAAGTGAGGTGATTTTCCCATTTGCTGTGGCACAACACCACATGGGGGTGTCCCAGCTGTGCAGTGTGAGGAGGTGCAGGCTGAAGGTGCTCTGGCTGCAGGAGTATTTCCATGTCTGTGTCCTGGGGTGCTAGGTGAGCCCTTCTTCACTGTTTCATGACCTGCCCTCACTCTGTGCCCAAACACAGGCCTGAACAAAAGGCCTTGTATTTCCTGAAAGGGCACCATTTCTGTCCTAGCCATTCAAGTTCTTCCATCATGTTCAACACTACAATTAAAATGGTAGAGAAAATAAATTTCCTTAAAAATAAAACAAATAACAAAGCCAGAACACAATTTTGTTCTCCTCCTTCCTTTCCCTGGAAACATTTTGCAAAAGAAAAACAAAAAAGGAAAGGCATCCAAAGCTATCCAAACTAGACCCTGAATGTTTCACCTTGCAGTGCAGAACTGGTGACAGCAGGAACAGCCAAGGTGGGTCACAGCCCCTGGGGTCCCACTCCCTGCAGGGGAACAGCTGCAGAGGGAAGGAGGCAAAACAGCAGCAGCTCACTCAGAGGCTGCATTTCTGGAGAAGGTTCAGTGCCCAGGGCATTTTCAGAGACTTCACCCACCAAAATCCACATGTTTCTAGTAAATGTCTGCAAAATGGGATTTTTCAGAGGCTGGTGACTTGATAGGCAAATTTCACAGAGACAGAAAGAACTCATCCCAGGCAAAGATTGTTCCTCTGATCTCAAGCCTCTGCTCCACCGTGCAGAGGATATGAGATAATTTGGATTAAATGCTTATATGGTTTTATTAGCATGGCTAGTAAGAATTTTTCCTCAATTCAGTTTCAGAAAATGGGATTTCAGCTGCAATAGCAGGGAGAAGATATCTGAAAGGAGACAGTGGCAGGGGAAGGAGGGAAGGTCACAGGCACTTGGAAGCTGCAAACCTACCTGAAAATAAGGTCTTACAGTAACATGTGCTGGGGGATGGTGACAGTAAGGGGCACTAACAAGCCCACCTTCCCTATCTATGGAATACCAATTACCTGATGTAAATACATAACCCTCACCATCTTCTTACACTCAAAGGCTGAAAGGAAACAGCCTAAACTGAGTGGAAATCTGACTGCAGTTTAGGAAGCATTGACCCAAGGCAGCAATATTCATTCCTGGTTTATTGGGAGGGTTGCTTGAGGTTTTATCAGAAATATACTTATGCAAAACTAATATATGCATTTTGAAATTTTTTTTTATTCCAATTTTCATGTTATTTATATGTGAACTGCCACAGAAAAAATGTTTTCAGGAAGAGAATTCAGACCTAATTTTGTAGTCACACATTGTCCCCCTCCTCACCCAGGTCCCCCCATACTGACACTTGAGCGATGTTCCCTTATTTACCTTCGGCTGCCAGAGGGGACAAGAACATTATGGGCTGCAAATGCTCAGGCTGACAGCAGCAACAGATGTTTATTGCTTCGGAGGAGTCTGCTCCCCCAGCACTAAATTAAGTGTTTAAAATAAGCAGATAATAAACCAGCAACACCAGGCCATAGATCTGTCATACCTAAAACACTGTAACCACCTGGTAATTCCTGCATGTTTATTCAGGGCTGACACTGCAAACAACCTGACGGTGAATGTTTGTATTCATGGTGTCCAGAGCAGACGAGTAGCTCTGAGGCATCACAGACTTTAATGAATACATGTCTGACTGCAGGGCCTGAAAATGAGTCTCACAAGATGAAAAGCTTAACTTTTGAGTCACTACTCATAAAAGGTTAAATATATCTAGTGAGAGCAGCTAAACCAAGAAATTGACAATTACTTAGCAAAATATAAAACCTTTCAGCTACTGCAAACTTCAGACTTGGTCATTTTCTACAATTATTTCAATTGCTCTTTTTTGAGGACTGCTGCAAACTTTGCCACATTTAATGATCAGAAACCCATTTATAATTTTCAGAGTTGATTTACGCACAATTAGTTGAAAAACTGGTGCTTGTTCTACTTGTTGAAAAACAGGGTGTTAGTTCTTCTGCCTCAAGTATCCACACTTCTGATGCAGTTTTAACACGCGTATAATATTGTCTGTCTGTCTCCCCTGTGTGCCAGCCTATCAAACACTGTTCTGCTCATTTTCCATTCCCTCCCTCTGCATCCCTCCAGCCCCATCCTTCCTGTGTGGGGGACTCAGACTGTACATGGCTTCCCAACTGAGATCCCATCATTCTTATCCAATAGTATCAATATTTTTCTGTAGGAATTACCTTGCTGGATGTGCTCTACAACGACATCTGCCTCTTCCTCATTGTTTTGGTGTGTACCTTCTGGCATTTACAGCTGGTCCTTCTCAATCTGTATCATTTCCTCCAGTTCATGTCTTCACTTCTTGATGTAAATTCTTGTTACCTGTCATCAAGAAAATATTGCCTCATTTCATAAATCCCAGTATTTTAGTTTTGAAGATAATTCTGTTTTCTCTGAATGATTTGCTAATTTTCTCTTTGATAATGTCCCACATTTTATTCTCTTTTTATTTTATCTAGATTAGAATACACTTGTGTCTCAGTTTTGAGACAAAAGAGAGGACACTCTGCAATGAGTACTCTTCTCTGAAGAGTTTCAACAATTCCCTTCCACCGATAGAAAATGCTAATAAAGTGAGGGGAAAAAAACCAAACCCAAACCCAACAGTTGATTAAAACAGAATGCCAGAGAACACGGCAGATGTTGAAGAAATCTCCCTTCCGCACTTGTGATGCACCAGCTTTCCCTCTGAGGGAAGCGGCGCTTCCAGGAAGCTTCCCTTTTCCCTCTGAGGGAAATGGAGCTTCCAGGGAGCTTCCCTTTTCCCTCTGAGGGAAATGGAGCTTGCACTGAGCTTCCCTTTTCCCTCTGAGGGAAATGGAGCTTGCACTGAGCTTCCCTTTTCCCTCTGAGGGAAATGGAGCTTCCCTTTCCATCCTGAGGGAAATGGAGCTTCCAGGGAGCTTCCCTTTTCCCTCTGAGGGAAATGGAGCTTCCAGGGAGCTTCCCTTTTCCCTCTGAGGGAAATGGAGCTTCCAGGGAGCTTCCCTTTTCCCTCTGAGGGAAATGGAGCTTGCACTAAGCTTCCCTTTTCCCTCTGAGGGAAATGGAGCTTCCAGGGAGCTTCCCTTTTCCCTCTGAGGGAAATGGAGCTTCCAGGGAGCTTCCCTTTTCCCTCTGAGGGAAGGGCAGCTCCAGCCCGAGCCCAGCACCTGCCGGGGCTCTCAGCTCCTCTCCCGGCAGCCAGGGCGGGCGGAGCAGCGGGGCTGGAGCCTCTCCTTGTGTCTCTCCTGTCCCTCTCTCCCTCCCTGTGCTTTCCCTCCCCGGCTCGGCCCGGAGGCTGCTGGAAGATCGCTCCTGCAGCTCCTGCGAGCCGGGAAGGGAGAAGCTTTTTGCTGGGCTCAATAAAACCGAGCTGGCCGAGCCAAACCGCAGCCCCCGCTGGGCCCTGAGGCGCCCAAAGCTCCACCGAGAGAGCCCAAAGGCCCCGGGCCCGGCCCCTCACACACGGCCCGGGCCTTAAGGATCAGCAGCCGCTGGGGGCAGAAAGCTGAGGATCCTGGAGCAGGCTGCCATCAGAATCGCTCCAAAACAACTTTAAAACACGTTTTAATAATCTTTGTAAAATCAGACTTTGTTTCACTTTTGTCAAATCTGGTTTTAGCCCTGTGTTTGTTGATCTCCAAAACTTTGCTCCTTGCATTAAAAAGCAGCTTCATTTTCCTGGTGACGCTGCTGGGCCTATTTATCCAAGTACCCTTCTCACCATTAACAGGTTATTCTTGTTCCATGTTGCCATACAGAAATATTTCCTATTGTCAGAAACAAGCACAAAAATCAGTAACAGCTTTTCCCCATTGCCAGCCTTTATCTCCAAACAGAGCACACACCCCTCAGCCCTGTGCCAGGCCGGGGTTTTTCCCAAAGCTGACATCCAGTCACACAAACAGGGACCTGGGGCCAGGCAGGAGCACAGAGCTGGAGGCTCAGCAATGCATTGATCAGGCCAAAGTCACAGCTCAAAGTGGCATTTAGAAATAAACCAACAAATTTCAGGCTATTTCATCTAGAAAAAATTCCTCATTTTCTTTACAGCTGAAGAATAATTTTATCTGTGAAAGAAAAAAGATTCTTTTTCACTAGAATTTAGAAAGCCAGTGAGAAGATCAGAGAAAAAGATATCAGCAACAAAGCAAAACTACACTGCACTAAGAGATTGTTAATGGCCTAGCCTGCGAACACATTAATCTCTGCACAGTTTTTCTGTTACCAGAGAAACAGCATTGTTAGGTTCCCTTACCACTAAATTCAGCTTGGACTGATTCTTTCTTAGCAATGTTGATAATAGAGTCTGGTCTGATCACTCAGTAAAACCTAACTTTTCCCCTTTAAAGGAAACAAATATATTTTTTAAAAATTAGTACAACACAGTCCAGAAAAATATTGACTTTTTTTTTTTTTACACAAATGTTTAACACAGGCAAAGGAAATTTCTGCCAGTGCCAGATACTCTATTTTCATATACACACTGGGAGTAGAGAATTAAATTAAATTAAATTAGAACAGCAACAGCTGGAAAATATCCATGGATTTGCTTTCCTCTTTGATGTCCCCATGGTTTGAACTGTGTGTGCTGGTATTTTTCTCTGGTACTTTTTAAGTTCTCTCCTTATCATTACTGGGCTCTTGATTCATTCCCATGTGCTGTCTCTTACCAGCTGCCTGCTGTGATGATCATCTTTGCAGTATCCATCTCTGCCATTTCCATCTTGAGATTATTGCAGCAAAATATGCAACAAAACACACAAAACTGGCCGAAGCAGCAAACAGGAATGAGACACATGCTAGAACCTCAGACTCATGAAAGAACATGCAGGATTTGATGGAAATCTGTTTTCTTTGACTCATAGAAAGCTACAAAAATGTGGTCACTTCTGTTTCAAATGTCCTTTGGGAGAGATGTGACTTTATTTAACAACACAGCCTCCCCATTTCTGGACTTGGCATATCACCAGCCCCACTCTGCACTCCAGTCTGCCTCCAGTTTTGTTCTTTGCTCATTTCCCATCTCCTGTTCCCTCAATGTCAGTAAAAATCTCTTCACATGGACACATATCCATGTCCTACATACAAAGGAGAAACTGTTCCCTACTTCTGATACACTTCCTGAGATAAAGAAACTGGAACTGCACACGTGGTTCTAGATGTGGACATGTAATTTCATAATCTCTATTCCTTTCCAAATGACTTTTAGTGACAGATTTGCATTTTTACCTTTAACTGATGAAGGTGATCAAAGGAAACTAAAATCAAATTGCATTGAAGGCTTTTGTAATGGGGAATTTAAGAGAAGTGGGAAGCAGTCATTTCAAAATTGAACTCCTTAATCAAAATTCAAGACTCCAGAGCTATCAGCAGCCACAAATGTTTTTGCAATGGATGACAAGATGGTATACTATCAACAGATACTCTCCTCTATTGCAAAAACAAGTGTCATTTACTTCAGAGTGGCACAGCCAGCAGACTGAGCAAAGTTATTACAGACTCAAGGCAAAAGAAGCCAGGTGTGCTTTACTTGCTTGGCAGATTTTAAATTCTTTTGACAACAGAAGAGAAGCTGAGAATAGAACTCAATTTGTGGAGCTCATTGTAGCATTATTTACAAGCAAAGAAATAAAAGTGACTGATTATCTATACATTATCCCATAAATTTTCCAGCCTAACTGGGATACTGAAAAAGGGCAGAGCTCCTTTGGTTTAAAATCTTCACTATCCCAGGAATAATGACTGATGCTGTTTCCATGGAGAAGAGTCCAGAACTTTGCCCAGCTCTGATTTCCTGTATAATGTGAACATTTTAAGGCAGCAGTGCAATTTTAGGGATTTAGACTGAATATTGCTTCATAGATTAGGTAAGAAAATAGTGTGACTTTGTGTTATTCAAATGAATGTGAATAGGAAATGTCTTCCTATATATCCAGGTAAATTTGCTGGCAGATTAGAATAATTTGACTGCAAAAACCTTTAAAATTAAACTACAGTTACTCCTGCACTAATGAAAGAACTTCCTCTCCAGCGAAAGAGATAAAGAGATTTTCATTAAATTCTTATCTCATATAAATGAAGAAACACATTTTCCAATACAGAATGAGAGCTTCAGTGCCCAGAAATCCTGCTCAGTTTGACTAGAAGGAGTATTTCCTAAAGATGTACCCTTTATCCTTGCTACAACTATCCAGATTTTTCACTGACTCAAGTGGTAGCTCTTTTGCCACTCTGAGAATTGACAACCATGTACACATCAGAAGATTCCAAATACTTGATTTCTTATGACAACTTCTCTCTGAGATAAGAAATACCCATCCCTGAGGAGCTTTGCCTGCTGCCTCTCTCATGTGTACAAAACCCCAGTTAAAATCTGGAACTTCATTCCAGGCAATGGAAACTTCTCATCTCTTCTGACAGGGCCAGGATCCCACCCACACACTTTCCCTTCACAGACATTCTGTAGAACCCTCCAAATAAACCTAATTACATTCCACACATGGAATATGCCAGGACAGAATGGGTAAGGATTCCAAGAGCCACTTTCATACTTAAAAAGCACAATGGATTGGTACAAAACCTTGCTGATGTCACGTACCTGATGGAAAAGAACAATTAATGCTCTGTCCTAAAATTACCTGTGGGACTTGTGCATCACCACAGAAGTCTATTGGAGTTAGGTGGATGCACTTGGCTACAAATATTTTCCCTAATACTGCTGCCATTATGGAACTTCACTGTAGCAAAGAGAGGGAAGTTATGGGTAAGTTCCAGACAAGAAAGATTTAAACTATGACAAAGTGTGGGCAACCATTTCATATACAGAAGAAAAGTGCTAGTGATGACCACACGTTAAAAACCCCACAGAACACAGGATAATGCCAAAAACTGCACAGAACTTTCTCAGATACAGGTGGGCCAGTCTAAGGCAGCACAGACCCCGTGTGCTGGGGCAGGAGGGGCAGTCACAGATGGAGCCAGTTCTGTTGGAGCTTGCCAGCTCAGACAGAGATGGGAAAATGGCCCATTTTGTCTGGAGTTCACTGCCTGTGCAAACTCTGGGCTTGACAACATTGCCCATTTTTCTTGCTTTATGCACATTGATTTCCAATCCACAGAGCTTGGAATGTTCTCATTTGTCTTCCAAGGGAAAATCTATCAGAAATCCTGTTGTCCTCTCCTTTGAAGAAAAGGAAGAAGGATCAGCCATTGCCTTTTTCTTTTAGTTCCTTCTCCTTGCAAGTTGTTCAAGAGTAAATTAGAGAAACTCACATTCATTTATGGAAAGGAAGATGTGGCATGGTTGGAGTTGCCTGCTGATGGTTTAGGGTTTTTTTTTAATTGCAAGAAATGCAGAGTTCATTGCAGAGTTCACTGATTTCAGTGGGAAATGTGAAAATGGAATGACGACACCACTTTTTTTAAAACACGAGGAAATGTGGCAGGAGAAAAAATGCACCAGAAGCATCTGAATTATTGTAGCAGAACTCTCAAAGAATTGTTTAATGAGTCTTTAAATATATTTTAAAGGTGAAAACACCGAAAGCTGTCTTAAAGCATGAAGAAGTTGTTCACAGCCACTTAAAACTGAAATCTGGTAGTGAAAGCAGCCATGGCTCAGCTGAAACCATTGGGGATGTCACTGAGATCAGGGCTCAGAGCAGCAATTTATAAAACACTAAAATATATTAGTTTGCAGCTTACTGCCCAGTGCGGCTTTATTCTTTTCTTTGATACTTGAATTAAAATCTTCTATCAAATACTTCACCAAATGAAGCCACAAGGGCTAAAATAGTCATCAGGAAAGACAAGGAAGGGAAGAACATTTGGGCTAAGCACCTAATGCTTGAACCAAGTTATTTGGGTCAGAATTATCTGGCCCACAGTTCTTTCAATGTAATTATGGCAGTGAGTTTTAAGAAAATTCTATTTACTCTGAAACTCTTCAGTAAACTGCCTTCATTTAAATATAGCAAGCATATTTTTGCTAGCAGCCTACAGAACAGGGATTAACTCTTTCAAGCTTTCTGTGAGCACCATCTGGCTGTCACGATTGTTGCTATTTTACTTATCAGGATGTCTTAACAAATTTCCTTTTGACCATTTAGTCTCTGCCAGTGCCTTTGTGACTGAGAACAGGGGGCACTTGGTGTTCTCAGCACAGCTGTGCCACCCACAGCAGGTGCTGGAGCCTGTCCAGCGAGATGGAGAATGCAGGGCAGGGTTTGTGTGGGGAAACAATTTCAGATGGGGCTCTCTTGGAAGGAAGGGAGATCCTTCCAGCTCAGAAGGGGAGGGCTCTTGCTGTAGGTGCTGGGGTGGCCCCTGAATGATTCTCAGGAGGCATTTCCTCTTCACTGAATAAAACCTGTACCCAACCAAAACCAACAAAGCTTTGGAACAGATGGGAACCCCCATGTCAGAGTGGTCATTTAGGCTTAGGAGATCCCCAGACTGAAGAAATAATAAGAGGACTCTGGGAAATTAATTTCTACGAAGAAAGATCACCCATCTGAAATACAAGTAGGTGAGGAAGGAGAACATAAGATAATGTGAAATTGCAGAGGAATGCCCCATTTAAACAAAAAATCTTGGTGTTGAGGATGGATATGATGTCTCCCTTGAACTAATATCTACCAACAGGAGTCTGTGTCTATCACAGATAATGGTTAAATTACACATTTCAGGGAAAAATTCCACACAACCAGCCATCACCTACTGTTACCAAGGCACGTGCCATCAGCATGGAGAATTCAGAAAACAGTGAAGAACAGTCTGGAAAACACAGAACAAGTGCTGGGTTTAAACCTCTCAAGCAATTTACTTCTTCAGCATCTTGAGGCTTTGCAGCAAGATTTCAGAGTTTTTCTGAAGCACTGCCTTAAAGGTGCTGTGAAATAAAAGCTGCTGTTTGAAACCTGTTTGATGACTTCATTCATCTCCTCCTGTTTTTATGATCAGCTCAGCAGCAGAACAATTCCCCCATTAGCTATCATCCCACATTATCAGAGGAGCATGAGCCTCTTGTGGAGGATAGATCATAAAGATGTACTGACAAAAAGCAGAGTTTGGATTTCCTTTTTCTTTTAAATTTACCTCCGTTTTGTGTCAAAACTGAATTCTATCAGACTACTCCAAGTGAACCAGGTCAGAGTGGTTCAAAACAAACACATGACTCTGATTTAACCCAACAAAACAATGAGAGTGCCATTGGATTCATTCAAATGCACAGGGACCTCAGTGCTACAGAGCATTTGTGTCATCTTTTTGAAGAGAATATTGCTTTACAAGAAAATAGGAAAAATTATAGCTTTTTAAAGTTCTGATTGGAAAAATATTACATTTCTAGGTTAAATCAACAGATGTAGATTGGCTTGAAAAAGAAATGAAACTGATTCAGAAAAATAATGTTTACACGTATTTGTTATTTGAATATATTCACCCATCAGGAAGCTGATTAAGCAGAAGTTGATTCTGTATTTCAGATACAATCTCAAGACCATAAAAATTCTCTACTGTCCGTGTGTAATTCTCAGCTGTGCTCAGAGAATCCGTGTGACATCAGCCAGAAGGGCCAAACACAACAGCCCCAGGTGTTCAGTGAGGCACCTCTGCCCAAAACCCAGAGGAAGAAATATTTCCCTTCAGACTGGGGGCATTTGACATAAAAGCTTCCTCACTTACCTGCCTGCACACCATTTCTAGAAAACCAAGAGAATAACTTCTAATATCAAATTCCTGATTCAGAGCATATTCCTTGCACCAAATACATCTTGGAAAAGAGCCTTCTTAAGAACACATTGTAAAAGATAAAAGACTAGGGATTTCAATGGTACGTACACCAGATATTGAAATATCACATCTATTGAAATATGAACATCACACTGAAAAATCACATACATTCAAAGCCAATAAAACAAAGTATTTAAAAAGCCTCATGTAATCCCAAACTTTTAATGCACAGGCACTTCCTTTGAGCTGTGCTGGAATGTGGTTTTAATGAATACCTGGAGTAAGCAGTTCTCTTGTACTTTCAGGGCTCAGAATTTTAACTGCTGAACTTGTCTTTGTTTTAGAAGTCTGAAATCACAGGTGTCTCCCACTCCCAGCTGCCTGAGGATTAACATAAAAATTGACTTCAATCATTTGCATGCTGATTTTTTTCTCAAAAACATGTTAGGAACTAAAACCAAAACTGTGTTGATGATACAGATTATCCAGGATTCCAGTCCTGAGCAAAAGGACCTCCTGTGGCTCATATAAAGGAATTTAGAAGATAATTGCTATCCTATTTCTCACTGTACATTGAACTTTCAACTGCTTGAACATAATCAGCCTGATTATGCTTGAGCATTCAGTTGGGCAGACAATTAACTGCTCAAAAACAATCTGACCCAAATATTGCACACTGCTATGGCCATAGACTGCAAACACTATCAAATAATGCAATTTTCCATCCATTTAATTTCTCTTCCTCAAAAAAAACACCATAGGCCGCTTAAAATTATTTCAGCTAAACAGAACAAAAACCCCAAGCAATGGCAAAAAAATCTCTCAAACTGTTTGAAACAGCCAGAAGGTTTTGCCAGTGCATGGTGGAGAGAGAAAAGGCTGAGGAATATTCAGCTGAAGGGCTGCCCTTAGAAAACAGGCAAGTGCACACATACATCTCAAGTGCTTGGTGCAAGCCTTCCAAACTGCACTGCTCAGAGTCTGTGCAGTGAAGATCCAGATTTGCCTGCAGTTAGCCCAGCCTGAAATACTGCAACAAGTCATCTACAACAGCTTTTCTCTCTCATTTCTCTACTGGAGTTATAATTTAAGGCATGTACCATGGCCCCGTATTGTGAGTCCTGCATTATGAACAAACAGGAAAAAAGACCCAGTAAATGTATTACAAGTCTCACAGAAGGATGTGGCTCTTTATATATCCAGTTTCCCATCCTTTATGCGATCCTTCAGCAATGAGTTATGATGAAACAGCAGTTAAATATGCAGTTTTATCTGAGGAATTAAGTCTTAGAGATTAACAGACTTACCTGTTAATGACACAGTAAACATTTTAGTAAAATTGCATAAAAATCCAGATCTTTCTGACTGCTTCCTTTTAACTTCATTTAACCTTTTTGAATATCCTTTCTTCATCCACTTAGCCTCTATTTATTTCCAGTTGAAGATACAGTGAAGTCTGCAAGCTCTCTGTTTTTGAGGAGGGTTCAAATTCTTTCCGTACATTTGAAGTGGAAAGGTACCATTTCAACAAAGAAACAATTACAACACTTCCCCAGAATATCTTGCTTTGGGTTTGGGGCTTTGTTTCTTTGTTTGCTTGGCTCTTTTGAGGGAGGAGTGTTTGTTTTTTAAAGGCAAGCTTTTCTGATGGACTCTTTGACTTCCATAACACATGCAGTGTTAGAAACAGGACTTGGCATCCTGCTGCATAAGACTTGTAAATCTCTTCTGGCCTTGCTTTGTAGCCACGTTGGAGTTGGGATGCCTCCCAATGATTCAGAGCATCCAAACAGAAATACACACAAAGCCAGATGCCCAGGATGACAGGAATTTTACAGGCAAGCAGCTGGGAAATTGTCTTCAAAGTCAGGTAGGGGAAAAGTGAAGTTTTGCAGCCTGCTAAGGCATAAGGGCTACAGGGAGAAGATGAATAACTGGCCTCATTAGATTGTCATCACTTCTCTGGCTCATTCTAAGACAAGATCGCTGGCCCTCTATGCCACATGTCCTTTCCCTGGAGTTAGGAATGACAATGATGCTTTTTGCTTTGTGTCTGATACCTCTGGTCCCAAATGAAGAGGACTTTTCAGCATGAAGCTGCCAGCAACTAATGGGAAATTGAAGATGCTGCATTAATTGAAGCAGATCATCCCAGTTCCCTTCACAGCTCCGATCAGCAATCTGAGAAGCTTCATCATTAAAATTCACTGAAAATCAATTAAGAGAGGCCTAAAGCAGACTGGAACTCCCACAGGGTCTCTTTGCATTTCCTCAAAAGGTAACAAATGTCAAGGGACAGAAGGTGTCAGTCCCAATACGCTGGCTGTGTTTGCCTGGGAAAAGTTCATCAGAGAAATTAAAGACTCACACCAAGGGGTGGAGAACCAAGGTACTGGGATTTTGACAGCCAGTTGGTTCAATGTTGGATCATATAAGTAACTGACACAGTCAGTTATTTGTTAGGGGTTTCTAGTAATTTTGGCTAATTGGAGGCTGAATCAGAGATAAAAATACAAAATGAACACAATGAAAATTTCATTATTAGTATAATAACAAACCATACTCTTTTGTGGATAAACTTCTTAAAATAGATCTCTTCATCTGTTGCAGAAGCTAGGCACCAGTTGCAAGAATGGACTCTGTTAATTTTCATGCACAGATCAATTTTGGAGGAGCAAGTGAGACAGATGAACTGTAACTGGAGCAAGATTGAGCCACCCCACAGTCAGAGGCGATGCTGTGGTACAGCAGAGGTGGAAAAGCAGATGCTGACCTTGGTACTTAGCAAGCACTGAAGGAAGAGGCTCTGTCCTGCTGTCCGTGGGACTTTGATGAAGAGAACTCTGATCTGTTGTGATGAGACAAAGTTGTTTTGGTCCACATGAGAAGCTGGGATGAGAGCTGTGAAAGATTCTCCTGTCCATGTGTTGGGGGGAAAAGAATGAGTTGGGCTTCTGTCCTGCTGGAACCTCTTTGAGAGGGGCAAGCTGTGCTGCTGGCTGCAGGAGAATCAAAACAACCAGTAATTTGTTAGGGTTAGTGATCTACCTGAGGAATTTAGAAACAATGAACTGATCTGAAAGAATGCTACTGTGTTAAAGGACTCATTCAGATAACATCAAATTGTGCCAAAGCTGCCAATGTCCTTGGGTGTGAGAGACACTGAACATTTCCCTTCCCAGTGTAGGAAATTAAATTCTTTCCCAGAAAAGGGAGCTCATCATTCGATTTCATGAAAGCACCCAGGAAAAGCAAGTGTTCTGGAAACCTCAACAACTCTGCTAATGCCTTTTCTGATGTGGGTGTGCTCTCATCCCAAATGGACATCTCCCTGACAAGGGGCTGTAAGAGCCATAAATGGGAGCTCAGTGCTGACCTGCCTCTCACACACGGCCCAGCACGGACACGTGGAGCTGCAGCAATGGCACGGCCACGTCAGATGGCCGAGTGTTCTTCCACAGTTCTGAGGGAAAAAAGTAACTGAGCATTACAAGCACAGGTACCAATTAGGATAATCAGGCATACTGTCCCACAGGCTCAATTTAATCTTTATCCTAGCAGTGCAGTAATCACTGTTCCCCCTAACATAATTATGTTATGTTCAGTACAGCATTTCCATCTACATTTGCTGCCTTAGGTATGAGCCAGCACCAGCATTCAGCCAAAGATAAAAGTGCAAAGTGGATTTTAAAGATCCCCAAAGACATTTTAATGAAGGAAATTAAATAAAGCCATCTTTTCTATCTCAGTGATTCCATCTGATTAGAAAGCAAAGGGGAGCAGCAGAAGGCAGGTGAGGTGGTGCAGGCAGGGGTAAGGATCAAAATGAACTGTGGTGGTTACAGACCCAGTACGGGAAAAGCAGGCAGGACAGAGGAATCATCTCTGAAATTAAGAGGGAAGTTTAGCTTCTTCCTTTTCTGGTAAGATTGACTATAGGGCTGTCTAACAGGATTTCAGACTATTTATTTTCTTTTAGAAACCTTACTTAGATTCATATTAGTCAGCTCAGCCTCTGCTGGCATCACAATTGAGGGAAATAACATTTTTTTAGCACTGCTAAGAAACAGAGCAGATAAAACTAAATTATGCAGCCCCAATGAGTAAAGGAATTATGTCCTATCCACCTTCAATAAGTCACAGAGACCAAAATCTCCTCAGAGCGTCTCATTTACTTTCAGCCTTGCACAGTGAGCCCTCAGCTCATCATGGATCAAAAGATGCCTCACTAAATGACAAGAAAAATGACTGTATTCTGTTTAGTTGCAATCCTTTTAGTCATAACAAATCTTGTGTGCATCGGCTGAGCTCCAGGAGAATCCTGTGAGGCAGCAGCAGCAGCACCCTCCTCAGAGACTGTTCCAGGACCCTCTCTAATCAATGCTCCAGGACTGCAGAGGACTTTTCCCCCCTCACACCTCCAGCAACAAACCTACTCATCTTCCAAATCCTTCCTAAATTCCAGATCCCTCCTGCTTAAAACCACAGGGCTGCCCACTGGACAAAGGTCCAGTCCCAAAGCTGCTTCTCCTGCAGAGAAACCCCTCACACAGCCTGGGCTGGGTGCTCTTCAACAACAGGGAAACAATTCCTTCTGCTGTGTTAGCTTTGAAACAGTGCAAGGTGTAGGAATGATTTATTATCCATCCTCATGGAATGTCCCTGCCCTTCAGAGCTGCAGCACTACTGTGCAAAGCCTCTGATGGAGCCAAGCAGAAATGGATGCTGTCCCAAAGAAAGAGTCTGGGAGAAACTGCCAGTGTCCTTCATGCCTTGAGAAAATGAATGAGCAGTCAGCGTTGGGGTTTGGGTACAAATTCAGTTCAGATGAAAAAATATTTCAGGATGATCTCCCTCCTCTTTATGCTCTAACACAACTACAAACAAGCAAGATGAGAGATTGTAGAAGGAACTAGGATGTTTAAAAGCAAATCTCTGAACTAAGCTTGGGATGCTCACCCAGCAGTTAAACACAGGAAGACAGGCACTCTTCACTACCTATTTCATGTTAAGAGATTTCTAAACTCTACCAAATTAAGTTAGGAACTTAACCATAGAGCAACATAACCATATTTCAACTCATTTAAAGGTACCCAAGAACACAGAATGTTTTCTATGAAACTAGGGGATTTTTTTTCCTTATTCAGTTCCTGAGTGGGAGTAGCAAGTGGAAAAACCCACTGAAACTGTAAATGCATTCTGCCCCAGGACAGAAACAACAGGTACTTTTTTAAAACCTAGAAAGAAAATCCAATCAGAAACATAAAACATTATGCACCATGTATTATTTTTATCACCAAGAATTCCCCACATAAAAGGCACAGAGGAAACCATAATTCAGACGTGGGAAAACAGAGGGACTGTACAAGTGAAATGGAGTTCTGACAAATGATCATGTGTGGAACATGGATTCACAGACCAACAAAACCAAACACCCCAGCAGCAGCAGCAAACCCCAACAGTGCATGTTCCAGCTGAAGCACGGGGCTTTGTGTCTGTTCATCTTGTCCACTGGCACACTTACCTGCCAAGGCTGCTCAACCTCTTCTTTCACATCTGAAACCCCAAAATCCCCCAGTCCCTTCACAGGAATCACTCACCCAAATGAAGACAGACCAGAAATGTTATTTTCACAGTTCACAATAACATCGAGTTCTGTGCCTAAGATACACCATCTTGAAATATAAAGAGCAAGCCAGCAAGTGTACAAACCTGGTGCTTGAAGAAGTGATAACAAGACAGGAAACTCATGCCCATGGTTAGCACAAAAACCCATGATTAATAGAACACAAATGCAGATGGTCAGGGACAGAGCTTGCCAGTTTGGGGATGTAATAGGCTGCCATTATTAAAGCAAAGATTATTTCTAACAAAAGTTATGTTTCCCAGAATTGAATACCACTTGGGGTGGACACTCCTGATCTCTACGTAATATTTCAGGAGTTCAGTTGGCACCAATCTGTTTTTCTAGATACAAGCAGTGAAGAAGTTCAGTTCCTGATAATATGCAGTTCTGTAACTTCATTAGAAACCTTTCATCTTTCAATATGTGAAATAAAAGCCAGAAAAGCACCAACTATCCTTAGTAGCAACATTGTGCAGCACACAATCTGAAAAGGTCAACCTGCCAGACAATAATACATCAAGTAAAAATTAAAGTGAGGGCAAGGAAAATCATCTTCAGGTGAAGCTGCTCTTCTGCAAAAGCAAAGTGATATTAAGATGCAGCCTGGGAACAACACATTGCTCAGCTATGAGAGAAAGCATAATTCTTAAAAACCTATTCCCTACATTAGAGACAGAAAATCAACTACAAATCAGGTGTTAGCTTGGTTAGTATTCAGACATGATAATTATTACCACAATATTAGCACAACAATCAAATAAACACATCCCAGATATGCATATTAATTCATTTACTAGTGTCAGCCATGCTCTGCTTTGATTCTGCCAATACACCCTGCTGCAAAAAGGTTAAATTGTATTTTCAGCATCATGTGAAATCAGCTCTTTGAGTCATAGCTTACCACATAAACAGGAGGCAAAGAACTACACCAGTTTGCCTTCCAGAACTTCTCACACATCTCATTACCTGTCTGTGGGCAGCTCCAGATAACGAGGGCAAAACCATTCCAAAGAACAGTACCAAGGAAATCACACAGTGCTACAGACTTGTTCCAGGCATGAAATTTTTAATGGATTATGTGAAGTAACACAGAAGCAATTCCTCTCCACAGAAAAGAGTTAAAATGTTTTTGTTTCAAGGACAATCACTGGATGTTTAAAGTTTCTGGTACTGAAAGCTACATTAGGTCCTCAACATTAGGCAATCAATATCCCCACAACGTAAACTGTGAAATTACCACCTCCCCAAGGAGAAAATTTTCAGGATTTGCAGCTCATCTCAAAGTCTCAGTAAAATGAAACCAGCAGAATTTCCCTGAGATGACATTGTGTTCTATTACCCTTCAAATACTCATGAAAACAGACTTGCTTTCACTAGCACAGCTGTCCATGAAAATCTGGGGTAAAACCTGTAAGAAATGGCAACGTGCACGGACGTTCCTTTCCGCTGCAGGCAGAACCCAATGCTCCTTTGAGTGGCTAAAAGCTGAGCAGCTCTCACTGGCACAGCCTCTCCTCCACACCCAGCGAGTGCCCAACACGGCAGCACCAGCCTTCCCAGAGATGGGCGAGGACACCAGAGGGCAGATGCCACCAAGGGTTTGCAGCTGTGCCAGAGGTCTTCATTGGACATCAGGGAGAACTTTGGCCCAGAAAGGGCCAGTAGATATGGGAATGCTCTGCCCTGGGGCCCTGGTGGAGTCCCCATGGTGGGAGGTGTTCAAGGGAAGCCTGGCAGCAGCACTCCAGGCTCCAGTGTGCTGGCCATGGTGGCCGTGGGTCACAGGTGGCCATGGGCTGGACTTGACCTCGCAGGGCTCTTCCAAGCCAGTGCATTTCATGGTTTGTGACATCACAGCCTCTGGGGACAGCACGGTGGCTGCCAACTGTCCCCAGCTGTTCTGCGCCCAGAGCCCGGGCAGACTTCGTTGCGGAACGACGTCCAGAGCTCACGTGGTGGTGGCAGCTCCTCGTGCAGAGCACCATGGCCAGCCAGGGCCTCTCCTGGACAGTGCAGCTGTACCTGCTGATGCTGCTGGTCCATCCACTCGACCCTTCCAGCCGTCCCGAGCGGGACATGGGCACCTCGGGTCTGCTTCGTGAAGAGCTGGAGCTGCAGGACATGGACCCTGAGGCTGCCCCGTGGGTGGACTTGGCGCTGGTGTCCTGGACGTGCCTCCTGGTGGAGCTGCTGATCATGGGCATTGTCCTGGGATGCTACGTTGGCAGAAGGCTCTGGAGACAGGTGAGGGAGGGGGGCAGGACGGGGCAGACCCCGAGGCTGCTGGGTCTCCTGGGCAGCCCCTTGGCCAAGGCCCCGCGGCAGAGGGGAGCGGAGCCTCCGGGCAGGAACGGGGCCCAGGGCTGAGCCCAGGGACGGCACCGGGCAGAGGTGGCGGGAGCTCTGCTCGCTGCAGCCTCTGCCCCGGGCAGCCCAGCCGGGCCCCAGCCTCTCTGGCAGCGGCCTCGGCCCCGCTCCGCCCCTCCCATCGAGATCCCCGTGCTTTGCCTTGCAGGAGAAGCTCCGGAGCCGCTCGGCCCGGGCAGAGCCCCGGTGCTGCCGCTGCTGCCAGGGCCGCGGCTGCCCCAGGAAGCTGCTCCAGCTGCTGAGGCAAAACCGCGCCCTGCTGCGGCTCTGCCTGCGGCACCGCCCTCGGCAGAGACCCAGAGCCGGGAGAGCCGCACTGGGGGCCGCGTGAGAGAGGAGCAGGCTCCGGCCTCCCTCAGCACCAGGGCCCGGTGAGAGTGGGGGAGATCTCGGCCTCCTTCAGCACCAGGGCCCGGTGAGAGAGGAGCAAACTCCGGCCTCCCACAGCACCAGGGCCCGGTGACAGAGGAGCAAACTCCGGCCTCCCACAGCACCAGGGGCCGGGTGAGACAAGATGATCCCGGCCTCGCTCAGCACCAGGGCCCGGTGAGAGCGGAGGATCCCGGCCTCGCTCAGCACCAGGGCCCGGTGAGAGAAGACGATCAGCCTCCCTCAGCGCTGACCTCCAGCCTCAGCGCGGCGCGGAGCCTTGCGGGGACGTGTGACCAGCGCCCAGCCCGGGCACTGCGACATCCCCATCTTAGGAGTTAGAGACACCCCGTCCTCAGTCATAGCATTCCCCGACACCTTTTCCACAAGTAGTTGACGTTTCCCTCGGCGTTCCCTTTCTCAAAGTTGAAATATTTTAGGCATAAGTTTCTTACCCCGTAGTCTTCTAGTCACCCTGTATTGTAGATTTTGCCAGTAGTCAAGTTAAGTTCAAGTAGTCAATAAAGTTCACGTTTTCTATGCAGTGCTGTGTCCTTTCCTTGACGTTCCATCCTAGAGGGGACCCGGCGAGTGCTGGGTTTGCAGGGCAGCTCCAGCCTGCCTGGAATGGAGAGCCTGAGTGCCCCAGCAGGGGCTGCACGAGTGTGGAGGGCAGCTGCAGAGAACACGGTGGGCAATGCTCTCCTGCCTCCTCCTCCCCAGGAAGGTTGGAGTCCATCCCTGTCTGCGCTGTGCCGGGGGAGGGCCCTAAAGGCCCTGGGAGGTGTCTGGGTGGCCTCAGAAGGTGCTTGCAGGACTCTGGGGCACCAGGGAAGGAGCAGGATCGTCCCTGGAACGCTGTGAGAGATACCCAGAGCAGCCCACCCTGGGGCCCAGGCAAGGGCTGAGTTCAGGCAGGCAAAGACGTCCAGGGCCTGCTGGGCTATGGCAGCCGTCGGTCCAGTGAGGCTCAGTCCTGTTCATACAGGGGTTTTTATACTTATTTAATATAAAATACTTAGTTGTTTATATTTATCCTGTTGACCTTCAAAATGGGATTAAATTTCATTTTCCTGCAAAACAAAACTTATTTTATTCCTAAGAATCAACCATGTTTACTCTCAGCTTAAATGACTTCTCTGTGACTTACTCTGCATCTTGCTCCTTTACAGCATCATCAAACACCTCTGTTAAAATACAGATCCCTCACTGCAAGGAGGATAATCTTGCTGTTTTCTCAAGAACGTTTGGTGATGTACCCATTTTCACAAATCTAATAGGAAAAAACCCCTACAGATCAGCTTGACAATTTCAAAAGCTAGTTCCTCAACTCTTCCTCATCAGTTTCCTTATTGGTGACATTCAACAATACCAAACAAGCACAGGAAACACATGGAAGAAGAAATGCAGATAGTCAGCACCCACCACCTATCAAAATGCATTTTAAATGGAGTTCAAAGGTCTCTAAGAGCAAGGTGAGGTGTAAATGGAGATACTCACACAGAAGTACTGCCAGCTGGTATTTTCAGCATTTCCTCTGAGTCTCCTCTTCATTTGTTTATCTCTCACCTAAACAAGAGAAAAAAACCCAAACAAATGTGACCTTTCAGGCAGACAAAAAATGTGTTTGGTTCCTTAAGAAAGCATTTTATTCTGCCTGTATAATAACCTGTTGGGAACAATAGGAGCTTTTAGCAAAACGCCCCTGTGCTGTTGCAGTTGTTCTGCCACTGTGAGAAATCACAGGCACGGCTGCAAGGCTCCTGCAGCTCACCCTGGTGAGGGTCAGAGACCACTTATCCCTGCAGGGATCACTGGGAATAATGATGATGGGAAACGTGGAGGGAGCTGGATAAATAAATACTTGCCATTTCCTTAACAAAAACCCCCTCAAAACAAAGCTATAAAAATAGTTTCCCTCTGAATTAGGAGAATTTAAATTAACTATTTTAGGTCTCCTTTGGTTCAACGTTCATCAATCTGAGTTTGAATATGCATAGAGCTAGTAAGTAAAGGTAGCCGGAATTTAAGAATAAACGCTTATTTCCTTGTGCATAACCTACACTGAAACACATTAAAAACCAGTGTTTTGCTTTAGAGCTGATAGGCATTGACTTCATTCAGTCCTAGACTCATCAGGTTATAAAAAACATGGGGAAATATATTCTTTGTTTCATTAAGAATGCATTATTAATTAGAAAGGCATAGCTTTATCAGAGTCACTGCTGATCCCAACATTACTTGGCTAAGTTCAAAGTACTGATACAAGAACATCAAAACAAAAGCAATGTTCAACAGCGCCTCAAAAATAAAGACACAGTTCAAAGCTTTTCAGATGCCCTACAGTTGCTAAGGTATCTCCAGAAAGATGAGTAAACTGAAAACAGCACAGGAAATTTTAAACCCATTTCTCTTTTTTTCCCCTTAACTTCCCCGTGGGCAAGAGAAGACTCCTAATACAAGGAATGAAATGTAGCTTTCATACCTCAGTCATGAGTAGTCCCCTCAGTTTCAACCAGACCCAGTGCTCAGTGAAATCTTAGGGCCAAATCATCAGTATGAAATTCAAATTATATTGGTGAAAGTAGCTATTTTTAGTCCATTCCCCTCCCTCCCCAACATCAAGTCGGAAAGGCTCAATTTGAAAAATAATTACTACAAAATTATACTTTGATGTAGTAAGTTCGCTGCAAGTTGCACCAGAAAGAGAAAGGAGAGCAGAATCAGAGGTTATCAAACTCAATATAAAATCCAGCTCATGCTATCTCCAAAAGCCTCATTTAATTTATCCAGGATTTTTTTAAAAACCCACATAATAAAAGCTTCACATATTTTGTTAAATGCTATCATTTCTATCTGAAATATTAATTATTACTATGCTTTTCAGAAGAGAATTAGAAAGTTTTCTGCACCCATCTTCCCCAAATCTGATTCTAAGTGCTTGCCAGTTTAATCCCTTAGGAAGCAAAAGTAGCCCCATGTGTCCCAGGATCAACAGAAACCAAACAACAAAGCTCGACAAAGTATATTAAATTGTCAATAAAGTCAATAAATATTTTCCACTGTAGAGACAGCTATCACCAGCCTGTGAATTTTGCTAGGGCAGGTTTAGTGAAGAAAAAACGAGATCTTTATTGCCAAATCAGGCAGGAGTTGTTCTGCTCTGCTGCCAGCATGAGGCGAGTGCAAACACCACATCCTTCACAGCACCGCCCACAAAGAATTCCCCTTTGAAATGAAGGCTGGTGTGAGTTTGGCCAAACAGATGCAAAGTCGCTGGTGTGGCACAGGGATGGCAGCGTGGGCAGGCTCTGCAGTGGAAGGCTGAGACCCAGCAGCAGATTCCTGACCAGATCTCCGGGGCTGAGTGTGCGGGGTTGCTGCGGTGCCCTGGCCCCCCCGGCCGCACGCTTGCAGCCACCGTCCCTTCCTCTCAGGACAGGAGAGAAAATCACAAAAGCAGGAACTGGAAAGCTCAGGCTAAAGGCAGGGAGGTCACTGATGAAACAGACTTGAAAAAACTTATTTATCACCAATTAAAAAGAATATTTAATTACATTATCATGCACGATTAATAGGCAGTCAGCCAGCCTGATCCCAAGCACGCTGCAGCATCGGGGCCAGGCAGTGCCCATCTGCCAGGAGCTGATTTACCCATCCTTCTCAAGGGAATTTCCCTCACACAGTGCCACTGCAGAGCTGCCAGGCTGCCAATAAACATATCTCTGGCTAAGAGTCACACCCTAATACATAAATCATATTAAGTGAAGAATGAAACCTGCAGCATTTGATTGACCTTCAGTGCCCTGAGAAGATTACAAATTTCCCAAGATTAAGGAGTTCCCAATATACACAGCAAAGGACTGATTTTTATGGATCAAATGTTAAATAGGCCTGTAAAATTTGAGTTCTTAGATTGCACACTGAAAGAAGGAAAAAAAACCCCACCACAACCCTCAAATACAATTTTAGATCCTTCTTTGAAAATCTGGTTTTAAAAGAGAGGAATAGATACAATCATCCCCTCACATGGAGATTTTAATGAATTAAAACCATTTCAAGTCTGTGAAGAAAGCCCTACCACAGTCCCTGTCAAATGACATTTTCTTTCATTTTTTCTTCTCATTACTACTTCAGAACACTCAAAATAACAGCAAATAAGGAAATTAAAGTTGCAATTCCAGCACCAAGCTCCAGAGTCCCACATTGCTTTCAAACAACTGCATGAAACAAAAACTTTATGCTTAATACTCTGCAATCTATATAAGCCATTTATTTGCATATCCCTGGGCTGCTGAAGCTCTAACTTGCATTTCCATTAGCAGAGGGGCCTGATTCCTGCCTTGCCCTGACACAGAGCAGCAGCGGGGTGGCTCCTGCTTAGCTGATTAAAGCTTTTGGCTTTTCTGTCTGTAACACTGCCCTTCCTGAACCCATCCTGAGGGACTGAGCAGCCCCACAGCCTCTGCAGTTTGCATTCCTGATATCTGCCTCTCCATCAGGATGCTTTGCAAAAACAGTTCAGATCAAATGTTGTCCGTGTCTGCCTCAAAGAGAAGCTCTCTGGGTTTTTTACTCCTAGTTTTAGAACATTGTCTTTCTCATGCCATGACAGCTGTGTACAAACACAGAGAAACACCTTGAAGCATTAATAAATAAAAGCTGTCACATTCCCTGTGGCCATTTGAGGGTGAAATTGCATGTGTGAATCTATTGCAGTTACGTAATGCATTGATATGTACGTGTTCCAAAGCAAATGCATTAAAAGCAGATTATGCAGCATGTATTTGTTACCCATTTTAAATTATTACTGGGAGCCAAAGAAAGATTTATTTGATAGCCTCACGGGTTTATCTTCATAATTTACCATGGAGCAACTCCTTTGCTTTCAATTCAAGTGGATTTTTGTCCCCAACAGATTCATCTACCTGGTCACCAGGCTGATACAGAACAGAGGAGCACAGACAGTGCAGGAACTGATTTTTAATTACATTAATGGACTTCTCATGTGGCTAAAACTGATATTCCCAAGTCCTTTCAGACTGTGGGCTAACAGCATCCACCCCATGTCCTGCCATTCACCGCTTCCCTACGGCATTTGTGTGGACTGCTTCCACACAAGTCAGAACAAAGCACTTTTACTGTGGTGTCATGTGCCTGCTGGAAGGGCAGCAATGCAGCCGCCAGTTTGTACTTCCCAGTTCAGGATTCCCCACACACTTAAAAACTGTAACAAGAGGTAAAGACTCTCTAATCCTGCTGTAAACAAGAGTGTTTAAGAACCCAACTCCTCCAACTTCAACTTGCTTCCAAGTTTGTAGTATTGACTTTTTTAGATAAATGTGTGGAGCATTGTGGATTAAAATGATAACCACAGGCCTGCATATTGACCTCAAGTGTGCTGGTATGAGCAAGTTGGTAGTCTTCTTATCTATCCTTGTGCTCATCATGATGCAATTTCTCAACTATCTCCAAGAGGGATTTTTCTTCAACCTGAGTAATCTATTTTATAAAGTTCCTGACAAGGAGAATGGCTGCCTTCCATACAAACCAAAGTGGTTCAGTTTTAAAGTGATTAGAACTGCACCAGTCTTCAGACCCAAAAATGTGTGGCCTCTGTGTAATACAGAAGTCCTTAGGAAAGACTCTGAAGGTGCATAAAAAACCTTCATTCCCTAACACACAAAATCCCACCTGAGTAAAATCTCACTCACTGTACAACGAAAGGAAAATATTTAAGTGGTGGTGCCAGGGACAAGGTGAGGATCCACGGTACCAGCAAGGATTCTGCGCTTCAGGACACTGAATATCCAGCCCAGAGACAGAAATTCATCGTGGAACAAGCTGCTACAAACTGAAAATGTGCTTGGCTGAGGTAGGCTTCAGCCAACAACTGTGATCCTCCACCGGCAAAAGTAAAGGGCAGTTCAGTCTTTCCTCCTTCTCAACTCCTTTCTGGGTCCATTCCTCCCCAGTCTTCACAAAGAGAGAGTGTCCTACAAAACAAGGACATGGGAGCCTTTTTACCCTGTTGCCATTAAACAAAAATGTTCAAGAAAGATACTTGCTCTGCATCTTGTGTAAATCTGCCATTTTAAACCACATTCTGAGAATATATATTCTCAGAAGTACTTACTTTCTAAATTCTACTTGCATTTCTCGTGTCAAAACAACATGACCACAAGTCAGCTTCCCCCTGAACAGTCTGTCCGAGAGGAAGAAACTGCAGTGGTCGCCATCGGCCACCAAATTTTACATCCTGGCCTAAAACCTTATTTACACAGGCTAAAGGATCCTTGGGGAAGGCTGAGAGAGATCTCCCTTGGTGCATCCCAGCAGGATTCTGCCCTGGTCAGTGCCTCTGCCTGGTGTTCTTGGGGTAGTGGATCAAAGTGCCTTCATCCCACTGAGGGTGTGCCCTCAGCTGTACTCAGTGAATGTAAGGACATGAGCAGCAGGTTAGAAATACACATTTCCAAACAGATTGCCCCACAGGCTTGTGGCAGTTGCTTTACTTCAGGAGCATTATCAGATTATAGAGCTGGAGATATCCTATGGTATCTGTGTTATGAGCACACTCCTACAGGCCTTGACTAGAGTTCCTAGCAATAAAATATTTTGCATGCCATGTGCAATGGTGACCAAAAAGAAACTTGTCAATGTCATCAAAGCTAAGGATCCCTATCAGCATTTTCAGGAAGCCTTATTAAGATGAAATTCTGTATTTCAGCTCATTGTGAAGTTATTTGACATTTCATTGTCACATCTAACACTCCCGACCAAGAACATGATGCACTGTGCACAGATTTCAGTGAGTGGAAAGATGGGTTTCTGTGCATCAGGTTTCTACTGGAGTTGCATTATGAGAAACTCTGCTGTTAACCTGTCTTTGGATTTATGTGTCTTTTCTCTGCTTTTGATCAAACCTATGCTCATTTTTGTAAGATAAAATAGAGAGGCTGGAAGAATAGCTCATCTGAATGCAAATGAGCTCTTTCTCCCCCCTACATCTATCTCAAGGCTTATCTTTTTCTTGCTCTCACAGAAAGCAGGACAGTCTGGTTAGAGCCAGGGGCTAAATCAGAAATCACTTGACAATCCACTGGTACCATGGCATTTTAGACTACATTCCCTAAGCTTCAGTGACTAAGGGTGACTCATAAAATTGTACAAGGCCATCAGCTTAGCATCTCTTTTTTACATGAAGACTTGTGAAAATTGAAGTGTACTTTATCACCTGGGACAAACTTTTATCTTGAACATCTACCACACACTACAGTCACAGGCCAGAAATACAACTGCAAGGGAATAGAAATGAAAAAGACTTTTGGCTCAGTAGATCTGGGGTTTTTGGCTTGCTTTAACAGTTTGAGCTCTGCCATGGTGCCAGTGATGCAGTATGAAGAGCTCGGTTTCCCAAGAGTCCTATGATGTTTATTTAGGTTCCCAGAGGAGATGTAAGTGAAGAGCTAAATCAATCTGTCACACACCATAGAGCTGGGGATGCACACGAGCACACACTGCACACTGAAGCCTTCCCAAAGCAGCAGCTCCCTGCCCCACCTCCAGACCCTAAAGGAGCACACACAGGACACCAGAAGGAGCTGATGGTGGCAGGTCCTGGCTCTCTGAAGCCTACACCAAGCTGTTCATGATTGCCCCTAAAAAGCATTCTGCAGCTCCTGTTAGCTGACAGCTGCTCACCTCCAGAGTTGGCTGCTACCTAACAGTGCCCAGCAACAATTGTACTGCAAAATGTACTGACCCTGCAGTTAGCTTCAAAGCAATGGATGGGCTGCTTCTTTTCAAAGCCTGTCCAATTTTTAATGGAAAATAGAAAAATAACCACTCTTCACATGTATCATTACTGCTAAACCTTGTCTATGTTTTCAGCTTCTCTTACTTAACTTCCAGGATAATGAAACTTATTGGCATGGGATTTCGAGGCAGGTGGTAGACAAGGTATGGAAAGGTGTGGGTTGTTTGAGAATCCTCAGTATCAGCAGACAACTTGCTGAAGGTGAATTCTATTTTTCCAAGCAAAATAACCACTTAGTGTCTTTACCTTCCCTGGTGTTCCCAGGGAGAACACCATTAGCTTTGTAAGTGCACAGTCACTGGCTGGTTGAATATATACATTTAGCCAGCTATGTAATACTCAGGATACCCTGCTGAAGCAGTATTTTATTTTCCAAGATATTTTAACAACATACTTGATTTAGGAAGGAAAAGTGTTGGAAATGACAATTTCGCCCTCCTTTATCCTTATCAAACAGCATTGCTTGTTCCAGTGTATGGGAAATGGTTAAACTGAATGAGCACAGATTTGTTGTTACTGCTGAATATATCTTCTGCCATAATCAAAAGATGTTGCTTAGGAAAACAACAAACATTTTTCCTTCTTCACCCTTGAGTGCTTAGGTTACCTTTCATCTCTTCTATTACTCCTCAGTCTCAGAACAGAGCAAGCCTGGTCCTGTTATATCTAATCCAGCTCCAAGTGCCATTTTTTTCCAATTCATTTTCACAACTTACACCTCTTGCAGTTGTGAACTTCTATTCGTTTGCTTGTTTCCCTTCAGGCATAGGTAATGAAAGTTATTTCATGTGAAATACAAATCAGACAGATACAGTGCATCAGCTGTGGGGGGTTTGGGTTTCTTTTCCTTCTCTGGATCCTTAGCATAGTTAACAGCAATTTCCTTACTTCTCCCACATGGAAACCAGCACAAGCTTCCCAAAACGCAGTTTTTGACAGGGCAGGGATGTTGGACCATAATTACATGCAGACCAGGGGAAGCCCTTCACTAAAGGGGAAAATGAAAGGAGACTAACCAGCCAATAGGTCAGCAAAAGGTGACCACCAATGGATCAATGATCAACTTCAGTGCCAGGTGTCCAGAGCAGCTCTCAAGGATGATCATGGATTTCAGTACCACTGCAGAGACAGATTTTAATTGTGCACTACAGCAGTGCTGTTTGAGCCATTATGTGACTGAATTATTACTATTTCTGTACCCACTTGGAAATAAAACCTCACTCTGGGCTGAATAGTGTCCCTTCACGGAATTCAGGAGGAAATTATTTTACACAGTCAACAAAATTAAAAGTATTTTGCATTCCTGGTATCCCCATTTACCAACCTCACACAAATCTTGTGCCAAGCTGGTTGTACAAAACCC
This sequence comes from Melozone crissalis, assembly GCF_028551555.1. NCBI lineage: Eukaryota > Metazoa > Chordata > Aves > Passeriformes > Passerellidae > Melozone > Melozone crissalis. Next base: position 9,911,490 of record NW_026535817.1, on the reverse strand, counting down.
ATGCACTGGTACAGCCTGTGCTGCCTTCCAGACAAGGAGAGAAGCAGAAGGAAGCTTCAGTGTGTTTCCTAAGAGGTCCAGATCCATGTGTTCAGCAGGAGAGAGCAGAGAGCAAGGGAACCAATGAAATGAAAAGGAAAAGATAGAGGTAGGCTGGCATAAACACTTGTGCATAACCTGAGCTATGCCTCTACAAATACACAGACAGACCCAGGAATCCTATTATTAACTAATCCTGACTTCTCCCTGCCCCTCCCAAGTAAATTAGGAGATCTTAACCTCAAAACAAGTAACACAGAAATCTGCCAAGGTTTAATGGCTTCATCTGTCATAGAGTGACTGTACCCCTGGTACACAAAGTTCCTGAATCAGTGTTTACTTCTTGTATTTGTGTTTAAAATTAGAATGCAAGCACCACATCCTTAATGCAATACCTAAGAGCTAAGACTGTCTTCCCAATTAAAATGCAGCAAACAGATTGGTTTTAGCACTCAGAGCCATTCTTTTTATGGACTCTCATTCCTCCACAGACCATATAGCTATAAATAATCCATGCACAGAGCAATTAGGCCTCTTGCTTGTTTTATGGGTTACAGACTCTATGCCTGTGCAAGTGTCATCAAATGTTCTAAAGCACTACAATGCAGCCAAACACATTTAAATCCATACATTAAGAGTAATTGAATACTTTTAATACTTAATTGCTCTTCTTCTGTCATATGGTTACAGCCTTTTGAGTGAATCTCACAATTACTGAGTCCAGACTAAAGATGACTCCTACACAAAAGTCATTTAAGAAAAGGGCATCTTTAGCACCTGCAAATGGTAAATGTGGTGATGAAATAGGACACTAACCAGTTTGAAGATCTGCAATTTCCACACAAACAAATCAGAACTGGAACAGCAGAAAGTGACTTCCACACTTGTTATGGTAGAGAAGCAGAGTTTTGACTTATTCTGAAACACTGATCTTGTGTGCTGATAGGATCCTGTGAATGGCAAGGGGAGTGAAAGCAGAGAGAAAACTCTGCTTCAGTGGCTTCATACCAAGACTCACATGATTCTTTTGTTCTGTGCAGAATTTAGAATTAAACGGAGGCAGAGGGGAAGCTACAGAAGAGAGATGCACACTTGGCTTGCCTTTATTATTTAAAGCTACAATTTCTACTGTGCTTCCTCTGCTCTTGCAGAAATGCTGTTTATAACCTTGATACTTTAAACATGCAGTAGGTTACACAGAATTGTACACTACCTGTAGAGCTGCCTTAGGAGACTTTGCAGCAACCCCTGAAATCTTTGCCCTCCTCTATGCAGAACAGATTCAGTTTAGCCCTGGGGAATTATATTCAAGGACAGAAATAGAAAGGGAAGATCTTTCTTAATAGTTGTCCAAAAAAAATTTAGACTGAGCAAAATTGGGAAGAATATTCATCTGTTTGATTTGTACACACTTCTTTTAAGGCAAACTAATTATGCAGCAGAAGCATTTAGCATAAAATCACAAGATTTGAAATGTGTTAAGTGTAGCACAGGGACATGAAACTGAGAGAAGGAGATGGATAGAGGCTAATTAGACAATGTCTGGAAGAGCATCACCATTTGACAGAAAGTACATGAGATAAAGCACTGTGGGCTTCAGCAGATTATTAAGAATTTGCAAGATTTAGTTTCCAATCACCTTTGAGATCAGCTTTTTTCCCCACCCAATTTAGCCTCAACTACAAAAATGCAAAACAGCAAATGCAGGGTTGATCATAATGAGGTCACAAGCTAATTGTGTTTTCATTATTTCAAATTTTAGAGTGACAGCCCTAGGAATATAATGCCTTAAAACAAACACCAGTTCAACAAGCTAAAACTGTAAACAGGAAAACTGTGACCACATGCTTCTCTTTCTTGGTTTTTCTTAAAAGGGGAGCATAAACCTTTGTTCTGTGGGTCTCCATCCCACTGAAGGTGTTCATGCTCTGGGAGGAATTCCCTTTAGGAGGCCCGAGCAAATTCAATTACTGCAATTGTTTTTCCCCAAGAAAAAACAGAATAGATGATGTTTCCCTCCAGCAGTTTCTCCTTGAGCCACATGGCTGAGGAGTATTCCTGCTCTCTGTGGGCAAGGCTCTGACACCAGACCCACAAGAAGAGACCTGAAACCTCACAACCAATTCCCAGAGGAATTAATGCAACAGAAAAGCCTTTAGAAATTCTGCAGCAATTTTATGCAAAACTAGAAGATGTAAAATCATTAGTTTCTCCATCAAAAGGAAACAGTATTTTGACTATTGGGGGTAGATTAAAGAGATGAGTTCTGCATTCCCTGACCCCATATTTTGCCTATTAGCCAATGTTAATAAGCAAGAGGAAGTTATTGACATTGCACATGAGGACAGGGGGTCAGGTAGGAGTGGTTGTAAATTACAGACCTATTGAATAAATGTGCAGTGCTCTGCTACTCCCGTGAGTCAGGGCTTCTCAATTACCTGAGAGCTTCACAGAAAATTAATAGAAGTGTTTTCTCACATTTTCAAGCCCACTGGTTTACTGTTGATCACAACACAACATTTGCTATTATTTGTTAATAATCACACTCTGGGTTAACAACAGAATTCCAATCATCTAGCAAGAATCCCATGTGCAGCTGGATACAATACACAGATGCATTGATGTTAATTGCTCAGAAGTAAATAAAAAAGCAAAGGGACCAGGGTTTTATGAAAGCTTGTGTTTTACATACTAAAACTGTGGCAGGGTGCCACTGGGAATATCCAAAGTAGGCAACTGTAGTTCTGGAACTGCAGCCCTGTGACAGCTCTCAAGTGCATGGGTCTGATTTGTCTATGCAAGTATTAACCATTCACAAAAACCCATTTGACAGAACATTCATAGCAAGAGACTCTATATAATAGCAATGTAATGTTCATTTGCAAAGATGCTTGAAACATTTAGGCACTTAATGAAATAACTGAAACACACAACATCATTCAAGCCATTTTGAAAAGTGACTCAAAGGTTGCAGTTCTTACATAAAATGACTTCTTTCAGAGTGCAACCAAATATCATTTGTCCTGCTTGTTTCAAAAGTCTGCAGTAGCACAGCAGGCAGTCAGACCCACACTGTGCCGTATCATAACCCTGAAAACAGAAACCAAACACTGGCACTGGAACTGCTGGTGTTTTGTGGTCATGGATGGTGTTCACAATCATTTAAAGCACAAATGGCTGCTAGGAAGAAGAATGGAAGACAAGGATGATGAGACACAGGGTGTTTCCTGTGGGAAGTCCAAGAGCTGTTACTCCAGCAGCAACCTCAAGTCCAACAAGTTCTGCAAGCACTGGTTTGTCTGCAAGATGGAATGAATTCATGTCCAACAAGGCAAAACTTCCCGAGGAGTTCTCAATACAACAGTGAGGATTTGTGCACAAATAAGTGACAGAATATACTACTTTTTAAGCTAAATATTGAAATAGGACATTTTCAAGTTTTTCAACACTGAAGATTTGTTTGGAAAACAGAAAAAACCCTACTGATTTGCATGTAGTATTTGCAATAAGTGGATAAAGTGGCAGCAACATCAAGTACGGATTTGCAACTGGTGCTATTAAAAAAGGGCAATTATGCAATTGTGTTTCAATCCTTCTCTAAGGTTATTTTTGCAGGGTTAGTTACATCTCTAATGCCTGCAGTATTAGTGGGAGGGAGAGGGGGAAGTTGCAGTGTTTGTGAATGATTAGAACTCTTTTCTAAAATGTCACCATCTGCATTAATAAAACGTCCATGCTCTTATTGTGCTTAGAAACCCTGAAAATGGCAATCACGTGGGCATATTTCATGGCTCTGCAAGGTATGACACAGTCTGCAAAACGCTGAACCTTAGTCAGTGCCATCCATCAGGGGATCCAAACGTGCAGTAGCTCTTCCAACTAATTGGTGTTGGGCATCTTGCTTCAAAATTCCCCCACAACAGTTTCTATACGAGATCTGCCTGTGACAAAGGCAGATCTCATATAGATCTTGCTTTGCATAATTCAATGAAAGTCCTACAGAGAATCAGTTATGAATGATCTTATATTAATAATCACTTTCAGCTTTACTTTTGAGACCAGTCACACTGGAATTTAAAATTAATCTGTAAGTATTTGTTGGGTACAAAAAAGTTCTGCATTACCTTATGGATGTTTCCCAGTGAAGTGTGTCTTTGCTCCTTAACTGCTTAAATTGACTCCACTTGGGCTCTGCTTTTATTCTTGGATTTACTATGTTTTAATGGTTACAGGGCTATTAAATGATTAAATAGCTGTAATCTCAATTTTCCTTTTTTGATGTCATCCATGGAGATCACAGAAGCCAGGTCAGTCCTGGTAAAAGGACGTTGATCCTGCTGAGATCCTGAATCCAGGCTCTCCTGCTCCACCTTCTGGTACAAAAATACCTCATAAAACAGTACTCCCACAGCTCATTTCACCAGCCACAACGTCTTGCATACATAAGAGGACTGTAGTAAAAGCGAGATTATTCTTCCTCATGTATGACAAGATCTGGGCTGGTAGTTACTTTATTGCAAGACAGTTTTCTCTCTCCAGTTCTCACATATTTTTCCCATTTCTTCTAATCCCTAACATATAAAGTAATTCATCCCAAAGATGCTTCAGTCTACAGGGATTAAATACAAATAATTTTGGAATTATATTAAAGATTGAAACTGACTCAAAATAAATCCTGAAATCTTCTGAGATTGACTTACTACAGATGGACAGAATCATATCAAATCATTCCCATCTGCACCAGAATAATAGAACCAACCCAAAGCCTAATCCTTGACTTGTTAGAATTTAAAATGTGAAGGAATTTCTGTGGGTTGAGCCACATAACTCACACTACAATGAACACATTAAGAACACAACTCTAGAAACCTTATTCTCACTTCCTGTGGTAAGCTGTATATCTAAGTGCTGAGTGTTTTAAACTATTCCAGTGCTAAAACAATTCAGTGTTAAGCAAAAACAAAACTGAAACACAGGAAAAGGCCAATCACTTGGCTGAGTCTCGTTCAAACCCACCTTGTTAAAGCAGTGTGTCACTGATGCTCTCTTTAAGATAACAAAGTGCTTTAAGCTGCTGCTGTTCACACTACTACAGCTTGAAGAACTTCAGCTCCAAAAACCACAAAGGGGATTGCCCTCAGTGCACAAACAGCTCCACTGTGTGTGCCTTTCTGACACAAAATCAAAGGAAATATTAATCCCCAGGTTTTCCAGGACCTGCATAGTTTGAGTTCTGAAAAACTGCAGCCTTGGAGGTTAACTTAGCAATTTAGACTTCTAGTAGTCACTTGAATGATTTGTGATATTTCAAAGGATTTTTAATATGCACCAGCACTGCAATATTTCACTGCTGCTGCAGCTTCATTCATTTCTGCTATTTAAAACCATTCATAAGAAGCACCAGCATCACAACACTCCAGTGCTGCTGCTACTGCCAATTCAGCTTTAGCAGCCTGGCCCTGCTGCCAAAGCACTGAACTGGGCTCAATTTCACCATTTGGCTGAGAGCATTCCAAGATGCACAGGGAGAGACATGTGAAGCCAAGTTCACCCCACAGTTTCACCTCTTGTGTTCCTGCCCAAACCATTGTCACATGAGCTACAGGAGCAGCTGCTGCACTGGAAGAGAAAATCCAAGTGGCTTCTCTTACCTGCCTCACTAAAAGGATTTGTGCTTTGAGGTTTCTGAGTGAAGAACATCACTGAAGATCACAAAGAACAGTCAGTTCTAGACTTGTCCAGGTAGATGTCTACATTTTCTTGAGCATTGGAGAGCATTTTTCTGTAACAGAGTACAGAGTTCTATAATTTTAAAACAGTATTTGAAGGGAGGAAAGGAGAGGAGAGTTGGGAATATTTTCTATTTGAATAAAGCTCCTACTATTTTTGAAAATCAAATTTATCATTTTTTTAGTTATGGCTTCTTACTGTGTTGCAATGGAAGAAGCTAGCTCAGTTAACCATTTACAACCAAAAAGTGTAACAGGGAAAAAGGATGGAGAGTAACAATAAAAGCACATTAAACAGTGGGTGAATGCTTCCAAAGAACTTAAAGGAACACAACTTGCAAGAATTGTCTTCTAACACGAAGTGTACAGCTGCACTAAATGTGAAGCTTTAAGGTCCTAGGAAGTTTTGTGGCTCCCTGCCTTGCTCTAGTTTACTGCACAGTGATTTATTTACATAAAACACAATTTCTTCCACAGGAAAGACTTGCATGGTACTTCAAAGCCTGAATAAATCAGGGTCTTCAGCTTGAACCTATGAAAAACCATCCAAGAAATCCTTTCAACATGTGGATTCTATTACCTCATCATTCCACCTGACCAGCTGAATTATTCAGGTATCCACAGCAGAAGTACTGGACAATATCTCTCTATGAAGATGTGATGCTTGTTCAAGTAAAAAAAAAAATTAAAAGTGCCCAATGTGGCACAGATGAACTTTCCATACAAATGATGATGCACTAGGCCCAAATCCTCCTACAGCAGGGTGCTCACTTCAGTCAGGTGGTTTTCATGTGGCACCCTGCAGGAATCAGCTGATTCCCTATCAAGGGCTGCAAAGCCTTCCAAGAGCTGGTTCTGGTGGAAGAACCTCCCCAGTGCAGTCACCTGTGGCTTTATCCAGGTCAGGGATCTCAGTTCCCTCTCCTTTGAGGTTCAGTGTCCAGCCACTGGTACTGCTGGGAGAAGAACAGAAGAAACATCTGCCTACAGTGAGGACTGTTCTGTGGGCAAAGCCCAAATTCTGTTCTTCAGAGAACAAAAGTGAGGAGTTCCTGTCTGCTCAAAATTTCATCCTTGACTACTGAAAGCATTGGAAGACTATGGGTATGTTCAAAAACAGAATTGTCCCAAACTAAAAATAAAATCAATTTGATTCCCTCACCATTTTTCATTGCCCAGTCCTGAACTGGAGGCCAGGAGCAGCAGAGGCAGCAGCCAAGGTCTCACTGCTGCTGAGAGCTCACCTGCACAAGCTCCACTGGAGCACCTGCTGGGGAGCAGAGCTTGTTCTTCATTTCCATGTCAAACCACTGCAGCCACATTCCTGCTGCTATTCAGAGAACAGGGATAAACTCTGGGATTTGTTAGGTTTTAAATGGTTTCCCATTTCAGGCCTAATAGAAGGCAAAGTGGAAAATATCACAGGTAATAGGACTTAAAAACAGAAATATGGAAGACCACAATGTTATACTCCTGTTACCTATTGCATTTTTCAGCAGAGCAAAGTCTTGACAAACATAGGAACACTTATTTTTTCCCTTAATGAAAAAACACCCCTCTTATATCCTGTAAGAAAAGCTATAAAACCAAAGCAAACCTGATTCCTGTAAACAGAAAATGTGCTTTAAAAATTCAGTTGGGGAGCATAAATATTTAATTGCCTTGAGCAGGTGTCAGAAGCTCAGGTTTACTCAAAATAGTGTCAAGAGCAAAGAAAACTGCAAAACAATCTCTTTTAGTAAGACACACCTTGTGAAGAAGTATTTTCTTATCATCTTTCACTGTTTCACTTGATGCCTGAACCTTGTAACTCCAGTTCCTATAACAGCATCAGTGGGGAGAGAGACAATGAACACTCCTCCTGTTATTTGACTGCCTGCAAGGTTTTGACATGTACAATATTAATAAAAATAATTTATTCTCACAGGGTTTCCTTAGAATAACAAGCCGCCAGCTTGGTATATGTTTAAGAAACAAAAACAAACTTTTCAAGTAGTAGCAGTAGACATGTACCTTCTTAAAGAAAGGTATCTACCTACTGCCAAGTACCAGGTATACATATATATTATACACACAGACATATCTCTCCCATTTCCCAATGCCTTGCTCTAAGTATCAGACAACTGGCTACAAAATTTAGATTTAGTTATTCAGTTATTTATTGACTGTTAAATGAATTTGTTTGCTAATTAATGTCACTGGGGACAATTTGTTATTAACTATACATTGCCCAAGCTTTAATAAATCAACTTTAATAAGAACAATTTTTCATCTAAGATCAAAAACAATTTCTAGGACACTTTAAGTAAGTGCACCACTAAATACTAAGACCTTATGTACAGTTAAATGACAAGCATTTAACTTATATCATCATAGTCAGAGTAATAAACATGTACTGCAATTCTAAGTGTTATGACTTCAAGAGTTGGTCTAATTGTAATATCCAAGCATTAATTGCTAAATAACACAACATAATTGGTCTGATTAAGTCTTTAAGAACACATGCAGTGGGCATAACTAAGAGCTGAAATTAATGGCATGTTAGTTTGGAAGGGTAGAAATTTACTGCTGACAAGCAGGAAGACACACAAACTATTCCTATACTTAACACATTAAGTAGTGTTGCTAGCACAGACATAATTTCTCATTAACGTATTTCAGATAAAAATTGACAAATGGGAAATGTTTTGCTACACAGAATTTATTCAAGTGACCCTTGTTCTGCCTGACAACACAGGCCAAAACTGTCCTACCTCTCTGAAATATTATTCTGTTTCTACTTAGAGTTCTATAAAAATGTAGGATAAAAACAAGGCTTCCATTGCATTTCCCCTTGTGTGGCTCTGAGTAACTGTTGCCATTATTATTATTAGCAATTATTTTTATTTGTTTTAAAATACCACCATCTAATTTGGGTAAGTTGGCTTTTTTCAGGAACTAACTTGAAGATTTCATATCCCTAATTTTAAAATACGATATTCCAAATAGTTCAGCTCTGTGTGTGCAGCCCCTCAGGGTTAATGCCTGTGGATATTTTCTGAGTTGAGAAAAAATTTGTCAACTGCTTTTACTTGGGTTGAATTAGACATAGGAGAACCATGCTCACCCCTCAAAACCTACACCCACATTCTCAGCAATGATAACTGGATTTTCCTGCACAGGTTATTTCCATTCTAGCAGCAGCCAACCTGTGGGAATGGTGAATCACTCAGTGCTGCTCCCCAGGCACCACTAATCATGGCAATCTCATCTGCTCCAATTAACCCTGTGTGCAGTTCCACAGGCAATTAACCCTTGGATTGCCACGGGCTGTGCAAACCAAATCCCAGCCCATCACCCTCATCTCCTGCAGTCTCTGCACATGGCTCCAGCAGCCTGAACTGCTCATCAGGATTCTCCTTTTCCACAATCTTTTCCACAATCCCTCCTGAGATGTGAATCATGTCTGGGTGAAATTCTGAGCAAAACAGACACCCCCAAACCCCTCCGTCACCTCAACACATCCCAGTGCCATTTCCAGGCCAGCTCCAGAGGTGTGCCAGGGAAGCAGCCCCACTTCCTGATGTGCAAGGACAGGCTGCCATATGGGGATGTTTTCCTAGAATTGACCACAAGGCAGACTGCCAAACTTCCTGACAATCAGTCTGACTTGCTCAGGATGTAGATGACTAAAAACTGACTGTCCTGTGTCTACTGCCCATGGCTTTGTCCAAGACAGGATAAAATAAAAATGGATTACCATCCAGGTCCAAGTCTGTGCAATATCTGTGTGGTCTCTCAGACCCCTGGTTTGGAGAAGGATCTAAGCTGTATTTGTTTAAACAAATGCCTGAACTGAAAAACAACAGGTAATCAAACGCCCTCCAAGAGTCCATGTTTTGTCCTCTGATGAATTTTCCTGACAATGAGCCAAACTTGCAGGGTCATGAGAGAGAGAATTTCCCAGAAAAGAGAGAGACAAGAGAGGGCAGAACAAGACACCAAAGAAAGGCAGGCTCTGGAAAAGCATATAAACGACACGTTTCATGACAAAGTGAAATGAATATTGATCATCCTTGGTGGTCAAGAGACATCCTGATGAGCTGAATTACACATGGCCATAGAGCATCCAAGCCAAGGGATGGGATGTGGGAATCTCCTTGAGCATCTGTGTGATCCTCAGGTATTGATTTATCACACAAGTAGACATAAAGCTGACAGTAGCTACACACAGTTTGAGATTTTATGGCAGACACATGAACCCAGAGAAACATTTGAGACTGTGGACTGCTTACAAATAGCTCACAAAAAATAACTAAAATTAGCTTCCAGAAATTCTATGGCAAAACCCCTTGAAGTCACGTTCTTCTGTATGTTACACGGGAATTAATTATTTTTAACTGGTCATTCAAAAAAGTGAATTTCTTTAACATGAAAAGCATATTTTGCAGGTTAAAATCTGCTCCGTGATTAAACTAGCGAGGCTCATGGAATCAGGTTTTTTAAACTGAATTTAAAGCCTATCAGATGTTATTTACAGCTAATAACTGTATAGCCACAGACCAAGCTCATTTAAACTCTTGAAGAATTACTCATGTAATTTCTTGCACTACACTGGCACTGAAAACATTTTTATTCTGTACAAGACAGAGTTACAAAAGGAAGATCCACCAAGCCCTGCATTCAGCAGCAACAGGGAATTCAGGAAGCAGGGGCTGTTAGAGCACATGGAAGAGCCCCTTGCATTACAGCTTCGAGGGGCTGGGATGCACTGTTCTAAGGCATACCTAGAAACGGATGGGAAAAAACCACAAATTACATTTCAACAACCATTTGTGTGCTGCACTTGGATAGGCCAACGCAATGATTAGCTCTGCCATGCTTTGAGTGACTTCCAAGTCATCATTAGTTGACACTAAATAGCCAGAACACTGCTTAAATTCAAAATAGTCATCAGCATATTCCACATGTTTTTAATGGAACAGATGATTTGAAGATCACAGGATAATGGCTGAGTCCCTGGATGAGTTTTCCATCTGACAGAGCAGCCCCACACGTTGAGGTCTGACACAACCCAGCTTTATGCTGCATTATCAACACTTTAGGGGCAGCAGAGATCTCAAACCTGCCTGAACACATTGATGTGCAGGTTCTGTCTCACTGTCCCTTCAGCCATCCCTTTAGATCAGAAGCATTCACCATCCTGCCATACACAGGGGGAGTTTATGGAGTCTTGCTGAGAGGTTTGAGAACTCCCTCCCTGCAGGGAACAGTGGATGGCAAACAGAGACAGAAGACAGGCAGAAAAGCTCAGGTATTTGAGAAAAACACAAAATCTGGTTGTCTCTCTGCATTTAGCCTGAGACAGAGATAAGCCCAAATTCTCTTGCAATTACCAAGCTAAAAGGAAGCAATGGGACAAGAACAGAACCAATGCATTTTAACCTATTCTATCCAAGTGTTATCACTCTGCCATCACATTATTCTGTGCTAAACTTCAGTATTAAGCTGACCTTTTGGATACCAAAGGATAAAAAACACATTAGAACTTTTTGTCTTTCAATCACAAACTCATTCAAGTTCCTTGTCTTTCATCAGGGACCCTTCCTTAAGCCTGAGGTTGAAAATTGTCCTGCCAAACTCCAACAACACACATTTTCCTTCAATCCTCTGTTATTTCTTCTCCCCACAGGTCCAAGAGCTGGGATCTAATGGAGCTTTCCTAATGCTCCTTGCTGCAGGACTCATGACTGAGAAAGGATAACAGTGGAGCTTAGATGACATCAACCTGAACTTGAATTTACACTGAAGGAATTACATGCCAACACCAGGGTTTGGCTTTCTGACTCTGCTCTGGCAGAGCAAGTGCTGCAGTCACTGTCTTCAGCCATCGAGCTCAAAGCACAACAGTCACAAGTGTCTGGAGCAATAAGCCACAATCCATGAGTCTGGGGAACAAAGTGCTGGAACATGCAGCAGTACCAAGACAGTGACAACACAACTCCCAGCAAGGCCTTTGAGAGCCCTCAGATCGCAACAGGACTCCCCCACACAGTCCAAGAAATTTGTGGACTTGCAAAGTGTTCTGCACACTGCCTGTAAAGGCCAGTCTTCATTTCTGGGGAGGTCTGTTTGGAACATTGGAGTCCCAGATAAGCTACAATTATGGCTACAATAAGGTGTTCATTTCTTTATGACATTAAATTAAGAACTTCTCCTTTGTCTTGGAAATGTTCTGAACTAATTCCATATTTGAATATGGAATGCTAAAACCAGATCTGGGCTGGAGGACACTAAATATCCACAAGAATATGAACAAATCTCACAGGCAGGTGTCCAGCACCACTGCAGCTGTGGTCCCAGGAATTCCCCCATGACAGCTAAAACAGTTCCTCACCTTGCCTCTTTTACTGTTGGGATCATTTGAGTCTATTCCCAGTTCTGGACTCTGCTGTAAAATCCCACAAAAAATTAGTCACCACTGCAGAGTTTGCAATCTGAAATTCAAGCCAAGAATTAATTAAGCATTAGGAAATAGAACAAAACAAGGCAGACAGCTGTGGTCACAATGTTGGGATGCAGTCTCAAATAGAAGCCAATAGAGCTTTGGGATGGCTTCTTTTGGAATAACACCAGAGAGGAATTACAGGAAAAGATTAGAAGGAAGGTATAAATTAACTTGCAGAGATTTACAAAGCTAATGGTGAAATCAGTATATTTTCTGCAGCAATTAGTAAGTGGATGATGAAGTCTGGTATCACAGGTGGGTTGGAAATGGCACCAACATTTTAATGAGACAACTGAAGTAAAGCTAAGGCACAACAGCTCCCAGCAAGAGCAGACAAGACCCCTCCTGATACAGGGTACCACAAGGAGGCAAATTGAAGAGAACAGAGAAGAACATGTGATGAACTGTGATCCCTAGCAGAAAACCAGAACAGCAATAGAGAGGAGGAGGCTGTGTCCCCTGACACTGACTGAGCAGAATAAACAAGTAGAAAACTCAACCTGTACTCTCCCCACAGAGGTAGGAAAAATGACTTGAGGAACTTTCTCCTTGCAGAAAATATGACCTTGTTTTCTTTACAAGTAGTTTTCATTCATACTGGAATCAGTCAATTAACATTAAAAAGGTAAAAGGAAAGGCTACAAAATCTCCCTCTGGGATCATTCATTTGTAATAATTTTTTTTAAATGGCTAAACAAAAGCAAAAAAACAATTTGGTCACACTCCCTCTTTGAGGCATGGGAGCTGCACAGAAACAAAGCAGAATCTCACAGAGGATGTCCCTGCAGACTTTGTTCATGCAGAACCAGTCTTAATTCTGAAGCCAGTGCGCACGTGAGGACATGAAGATATTCCTCTCCACAACCACGTTCAAAATAAAAACAGAGGCACTGATTAAAGCTGAGACTACAAAATGTTCTTATGGGAGGTGGTCCTTGAAAATCCCTTCATTCTGATTTTCCACTAGAAGGTCTTCATACATAAAAAGCAGCTTCAGCTCTTATTATTTCCATAACTACTCATTTCAAAAGTATCATTCATGACTTTGGATCCAGACTCCACATCATTCTAAGACACTCAGCAGCCAAATTGCATTGTTATCTAATTGTGTCACAGTTCCTTCTGTCATTAAAGATTGGATGTAAGGGAAAAGTTCCTCACCACAAGGGCTGTCTAAACCTTTTCTGTTGCAGAAGCTTTTAAATGTAATTTAAAGCATTTGTTAAAGCAGTGAAGTTATTTGTGATGAGTTACGCAAATTTTATCCAGGTACAAAAAATTTCAAGTAAGATTTAAGAATAAGTAACTGAAAACTGCCTTAGCATCCAAGCTTATAAAGGTTATATTTATCATAGAGGGTCAAGAAAAAGACTCTGGTACTGTCAGAGTAACAAATTTGCTGTCTGAAACTTGAGGGAAAAAAAGTGTTAAGAACTCAGTAAGTTTTTTTTCTTTCTATTTCTTGAACTTGATTAATTTCATTTTGGGTTAAATTACAAACACACTAATTTTTTAGTCTATCACAAAGTACTTCAAATGAAACCTAAATTCTCTGAATACTACATGTCAAATTCCATTACAATAATTTTTTTTTGGTGAATCAGTATTAAAAAATACTGATGTAAACAGAGGCTTTATCACTCCATATGATGAAAACTCATGTATATTAACCATTAAAAATGATAATAATCAATGTCTAAGAACAGTTGCTGTCCCTGTTACTGTAAAAGTATAAATTTTTTCTCCAAATAGAAGTTTAGTGGCTATTTTCCAGTTTGGTTTCTGCTGACCACAGATGCAGAATAAACCAACACAGCAGGATAAATAATTGTGGCTGTTTCTCCACAGACAGATAAAGACTCATGATCATTAACAGTAAACAATAACTGCCAACAATAAACATTTAATGATACTCATAAAAATAATTGGCCATTGTGAAGCTCAGCAAATTTAAGACAATTTTGCATTAAATTGGTGGTTGTGCATTTAAGAAGACAGTACTGCACTGAAGGACAGCAAGTGGTGAAACAGCCACTCTCTCCTGGTTCTGGGTGTTTAAAAAGATATTTTCTGAAACTGAGCATTCTGGCTTTTCCCTCCTGCCTATTCTCCAAGGGATCACCTTGCCTTGCTCAAAAATGTCATGGATGCTACACCGGCAGAAACCACTTGCAGATAAAGCAGAACAAGTGCATTTTATAATTGCCAGTTCTGTCAGCAGACAGAACTACCACTAATGGTGTGTTCAGGGAGAAATCCTTAGTGTTCCCACTAAGTGTGGCCCTCAATGCAAGAAAGCCCTGTGCTCAGGGCAAGAAATGGCTTTTTCTCCTCCCAACCACAGCACCCACAGAGCAGCTGGGGGAAGCCAATTGCTTTCCTCAGCACATGTTTGCACTGAGCAGTTTTTAAACTGGCTCTGTGCTCATCACAACCCAACCAAAGATTCAGACCCAGGGCAGGACTTCATCATTTGTCAGCCCCACTCATCTCCATGTTCCCCAGCTACCATGGCATTCACAGAAACACTTTCTGAAGAAAAAATGGGAAGGGGTGAATTTTTAACTTAAACACTTTTTAAAGCCAAGAGATGGCAGAGCAAGAAAATAATTAGGTATGTCCAGCTCACAACACAGTCAGCCACTTGACCGTACCTAAATTGATTTAAGATTTCAGATGATGACAGTGTGGGTGTTAAGTCCATGCTTATTTGTACCAACTGCTAAAAATCATCATTCAAAGAGTGGTTTCAGAAAAGCCATCTTCAACTAACTTGGCTTACTTGTGTGAAATGCACTGGATGAAACTGAATTCAAAATGCAGAATGCAATTTTGTCCATGGTACAAAGCTGTGAAACTCTTTGCAGTTCTGTGGCCATGAATTCAATCAATAAATTAAATAAAAAATGAATAGATGCTTACTTAAAAATGTACAGAAAAAAAAGAAATGCAACTTAAATGGAAGCATTGACTCCAGTCACAGCAATTTCAGATAAATAAGAACTGGAAAGTGAGGAAAACACATTGCTTACATTTAGTTTTAGTTAAGGTACACCTGAGATAAGAGTTAATTACCATGCAAAAATAACTCTCCTGTTGGAAGTCTCAACTCAAATGAAGTGCTAGAAATCAAAGTACCTCAAGTCCCTGCAATTTTAACATCTTTTCATTTGACTGCTGCAGTATTGCTCTTAAAAGCAATCAGCATCTCAATCTTTGTGATCATTACTTCTTTAAGCATCTGCTATCCTGTTGTCAAGGTCTTGAAGCATTTTTGAGCCTCATTGATCATTGCTTGGCACATCACAAGTCCAATCCTGGGGATATTTAACTTTTCAGTGTACTCAGAGAATTTTGGTAATCTGCACTTGAGGAGCAACCTCACCAGACTCTCTGCTCCATGGCAAACAAACTTGGTTTTGAGAACTCAGGCTACCTTGAAAGAAGAGCATGACAAAACACAAGTACACTGTCACAAAAGCCAGACTGATAATTCAGCTGAACCTCAGCAATGAAATCCCGAAAGTGATTTTTACATCCCAAACGCAAAATAAAAACAACTGTTTTTTAAAAACATCTTATTTTCTCTTGATCCAACTCTCTTAAGATCCTTATGTTCCAAAACAATCTGGTATAAGAAACAGAAAAAGTCAGATTACAGAACTGAGGTGCAATCAGTTGATGGGCTCCCTTTTCTACAGGGACTCAGCAGGATAATTTGTCCAGGACTTTCTCAGGGTGGTAATAGTGCTTGGCAGTAATATCTATCTGCAAAATTCCAGCAGAGAAAATAGCTGGAATAAGTGTCAAGAAAACTCAGCTATCTGCTGTACTAATAACCACAAGCCTGTACCCATCATGCTGAGAAAACCTCCAGAAGGAGCAGTGTCATCACCTTAAAATTTCAGGTTGGCTTGATGAGCTGTTTATTCCAATTAACACAGAAGGAAACGGCTGGGTCAGTACCACCCCCATTTAGGAAGTCTGTCTAATGTTCACACCATGATGAGTTCTGAAACAACTTGCTTTTGAGGATCACTACATTTAAAACAACATTTAACCACAAATGGCAGCTACAAATTCCATCTCCTCATCCTGTAATCAGAGACAGAAATAAACGCCTAAGGAGTGCTCACACATCCAACAGAAACAGTAAAACGCTCTGATCAGAGGCAGTTTCAAGTATAACTCAAACCCTCATCTCACAAAAGGCTGCCAAAATTCTGTTTCAGTGTTCAAAGTCAATATCCTTGGTCATCATGCAGTTAAGGGAATGAGCCAAACACTCTAAAATGGCGCCTTGCAAAAAGCACGAAATGGTCCCTTCTGTCCTTTCCAGTGTTTGTTTTCTAAGGATTAATGAAACCCGTGGCACACTCTGTGTACAGCATTCTCTATCAATTAGCATTTGTAACTACATATAGAACTGTTATAAATCAGTATAATTGTGTGTGTACAAACAGACTGATTTCACAGGATATTGGATTAGAAAAGCTAATCCTCACTCCAAGGCATATATTATAACACTAATTTATTGATCTATTTTGTGTTACTGGCTCGTTCTTCTATTTCAAATTTTGGAAATTATTCCCAAGAATTTTCAAAATACTTCATAGGACAAAGGTCTTTTTATGCTAAGATGTAAGGTGTGCATGATTGAAGGTTTCATTCCACATGCTCACAAGCTGAGCCTTGACCAAGTTAAGAGGTGGAAGGACGTGCCCATTGTAGTGGAAAGATGGAAATAGTGAAACCCTGAACACAAGAGGAAGGCTCACAGAAAAATTAAAATTCCTTGCTGAGCCAAGACAGAGGACATCATTTTATCCAACAGACAGAAAAGCTCAGGTCAGAATAGTGACCATTTCTTCTCAAGAGCAACATCCATTGAGACACACAGTCTGCAGGTGGAATAAGGTTAAACCTTCCCAAAATGGGAAAAAAACCTTGACTCTGACCTTAATTATTTCATCATCTACACTTACTTACCATTTCAAAAACAGTACCACAGTGTTCTTGTGACTAAATCTTTTTCTGAAAAATCACCACATTAAAGAAAATTTTACATCAGGATAACCTCTTGTTGAAATTATACAAAAGAACAGGATAATGTGAAACGATCATGCTGCAGAAATTTTTCTGATTTTTAGCAAATCATATTGAGTGATATTTTGAAAAAATCAAACACTACATTTCACATTAATGCATGGTAATGTGAAAAATATTCCTCTTCATCTTCAGTACCTCCCACGGAATTAACACCAGGATGAAGTTGCCAAAGTGAAAAACATTGTATAAGAAGGGGCATTGCCCTACACACGGGATACCTGTGTGTGCTTCAGAGAGATTCATCCTGAGTTCTCTCTGGCCCCTGTAAATACCATAAACGTGAGGCAACCACGGGACTGTCCCACAGGTTCTCTCAGAGCTTGTGACGTGGGTTTGTGCTTCCAACAGCTATCAAAAGGAGTGAAGTCAACAGCAAGGGGTGGCATGATTGGACAAAAATACCAGTATTATTGGCACATGAGAAATTAAAGAAATATTGATTACCTAAAAGATCTGAACTCTGCACCTTACCTAGTGCAACTTCCAAGCTGAGGCTTTGAAACAGACATGGTAATTAACAACTTCTAATTTTTATGTCCTGTAGATGTGAAATCCTCCGCCTCCCTTCTCCAGAGTAACCACCTGAGTAACCAACTATTTGCTATTAAGATTTTATACCATGGCCTTATTGTTTACAATGATCCTTTTCAGCAAACACGCTGGTTGCATGACTACCTAAACTCAATGTATCCCCCACCATTTGTCAACTGTTACAAAGAGAAACTGGTTTTTTCTGTGCTAATTGTGGACACCATATATTAGCAGGAATAGAGTATGGAGTAAGATTTTACACAGCAAAAAAAAAAATGCTCATAGACAAACCCTGGATCACAGCCCCAAAATCCTACTTTATACTCATTTCTTTGGCTTTGGGAAGACATTAGCCTGCAGCTTCCCAGAAATAAAACACTGACAATCCTAGCTTAAGCAGCTGTTCTGCAGATGCAAAGGAAGATGTAGAATGTTTGCTGAACAAGCAGCCTGAAAATTGCTCTCTCAAAAATGAATAAGCATCAATATAAAACACACTGTTACAAACCTTATATTTCCATATAACAGATCATGAAAAACCATCTGTCCATTCTGGTTGTTTGCCAAGCAGCCAGCCCAGCACACCATTTCCCTACCTGTATTTAAGATATCCTACTAATAAAGAATATTTCTTAACTGTTTTCATTTTGCCTGCACATGCTGATTAATAGCTTCATCATTTAACCCACCTCTTCCAAAGTCAGTCATGTACATAACAAGGAGATTAATTCCTGAAAGCATAACTGTGCTCCTCTTTAGGATTTGGAGGAAAAAAAGAGCTTTAGTGAAATCAGTGAAAATTAGGGCCAATGTTTCATTCCACAGGAATTTCCCCAGTTAAGCATAATATTTCTATGGACTTCTAATGATCAATATCCTGTGCTCTCAATATCCAATTCCAGCCCTGGCTGTCTTTCAGATACCAGAAGCCAGTGGGTATTAAGAGGTAAATTGTACTCAGCACTACTTTAGTCCAACAATTAACATGAAGAGTATTGGCAATTAAAATTCACACAACAGAGTATTTGAAGTGAACACATTTCAGTATCAGTAGCAGCACAAGGCAATGATGAAAAATCCACAATGGCACAGTACTGTGTGCTGCATTATGGAAATGGATGCAGCAAAGGTCAAAGCTTATCTCAATCTCATAATAATGTAGTCTGTAGAGAATAATTAATTTACAGTGTGCTTTCTTATATTGTGTACCACAGTACTAAAAGCCATTTTATTTCAGAATTTTTTTGCTCTATGTTGCAGAGAGGAAGAACATCAAAGGCTTTCAATTTTCTCTGTGGGAACCAGGGGGGAAGGGAAAGCACAGCTCTTTATTTTCCATAGCAACACCAGGCTAAAATTAAGCACCAAAAATGCTGCCTTTTAATTACTAAAATGCTGTTAAATTTCAGTGTTTAGGAATGAGATTTCTGTGCCCAACAGCTGCCTCACATTACAAGAGCAAAGTGTTTGAACAACTCCCATGAAGCAAGCAGTGCTATAAGGATTCAGTTCTATCACACAGTTCCATACAAAGGGTCACAGTTGAGATGGAGAACATATTTGTGAATTACTGAGGCCCTGTGCTGGGGGGTGGGAAGTTTGTTCCAGAACAGAGAGGTTCTGACGCTGGAGCATAAAAAGCCAGGATGCAAACCTGAGTCTGAGGTGCTGGTGGCAAGTTGGCAAACTGGTGTTCCATGAGTTCTGGTTCTGATACTGTAATCCCCATCTTCTCCGTCCACTGGTCCAGCTCTGTTTTCTTCTCTCTGCCAAAAAGAAGAAGAATTTCTCAGCTTTGTAAGAACAATAACCTCCAAGAGCGATGTTCAGAGCAGCCCAAGCTACGTTATGCAACCTCTTTTTCACACTTCTTTTTAAATATATGTTACACATATAAAGATCTTTAAAGAGCAGTCCTCTGACACGAGCCTCAAGAGAGCAGCTCTCTAAGCAATAGGATGAGATGTTTGTGTTCTTTCAAATCCAAGGGATCTTATTCCTTCCTCTCAAATATTTGTACTGTCTTGGCATTTTGGGCTGGAAGCTAAAGAGAGCTGCCTGGGAACCAGATGGGGTCACACCACACAGATGACAGAAAACTGCCATGACCAAGAAGCAATAATTCTCTTACAAGAAGCCATGTTTTACACAACTGGTTTACACAATTAACTGAGGATTAATTGGTCCCACAGGAAATCTGTCATTGATCAGGAACTTTAGCTCCCCAATTCCAGCTTCACCTCCTGTAGCTTATTTCTGCCTTGTGATTTCTAGGAAGCTGCATGCTTATAGTTGTTTTTTAAGGAACCTGAACAACACGACCTTCATGTGATCCAGTGGCTTCTAAAGCTCATTCCCTGCTCCTTGCACAGGTCAGAACAACTCCTGTGTGGTTTTTATCCCCTTTATGTGACAAACTTGCACACAGGCAAGCACCTTTCCCCATCCCCAGAGATCATCTGTCACTGTAACCTC
The DNA here is from genome assembly GCF_028551555.1 of Melozone crissalis. Lineage (NCBI taxonomy): Eukaryota > Metazoa > Chordata > Aves > Passeriformes > Passerellidae > Melozone > Melozone crissalis. The sequence continues at coordinate 9,891,120 of NW_026535817.1, read as the reverse complement.
GAGTGTTCATCACAAGATGCAGAACCAGACCAGTGGCAATGCCATCCAGACTCACACAGACCCAGCTGTGCTTCTGTCCCTTACCTTCACACACTCCAGATGCAACACCAGCAATTCCCAGGGAAGGTGGAAAGGCTGCAGAGTAGTTCATGTTGACAGCAGTTGCTCAAAGGTCATTTGGAGACATCCATGAGTTGTTTGCTGTAGCAGACAGTCATTATTATTGGCAGCAGAAATTGGCAGGAAGCACTGCTATTGTCAGAAAGCATTAAAGTGTGTCATTTGTCAATATGTGCTCTTCCACAGAGCAGCAGGCTGAGAGAAGCCCATCTCTCAATTTAACTGGAAAAAAATAGCATGAATACCCTGACATGCTTTTATCTGCATCTCCTGATGTGGGCATGGAAGATTCTTTAGGAACTCTGCATCAGCCCCCTATCCTGTCTGGGAGCAGAAAAGCAGAAAACATGCAGAAGCATTTTATCCTGAATTTCAGTTTCTGGAATTCTGCTCTGAGTTTTTCCAGAATGAAGAATCTCTGTGACTATCCACCTGTCAGGCTCATCTAGCACTAACTCTATTTCTAAGCACAGACACTTGGATGTTGCTAGGTAAATGAACTCAGATCTGTTTGCCCTTTATTGGGAAGGGGAAAAAAACATAGTAAGATTCAAGACCCCTTGTTTTTTTCCATATATTTGAGCAAATGCAACCATAATACATTAAAGACTCGGAAGGTGGAAGTAAATGATAAATCCAAGTTGCAGCTCTCCATAATTTTGCATTACGGCACTACAATAATGGAATTAATAAAACTTGCATTTTAATGCTGTCAAGTTACATTAAAAAGCATTATTTAGTCCCCCAAGCCTACACTCTAATAAATGTCAAGCTCCCAATTATTAGGTGTTTAAATATTTGTACAAAGAGCCTTTAGTAATGAGAACACACACTGCAGATACGTGTGCTGTTGTACTATTAAACTGAAATCAATAACCTGGGACAATTATTCCCAGTCCTAATAAAGCTGATTTGCTAATCAAATGTCAATAAAATGACTTGTTTTTAATATGGACACAATTGCAGTAATACCTTAGTTATTAAATAAAGGCTTGCAGAACGAACACAGCAGCACTGTTATTTTTCCATGACACCCTTCATTCTCCTGCTGGCTTCCTTCACCTCAAGCACTCAGAATCCTTTTCATTCAGTAAAGCAGTCAAAGGCTGGCACTTGACTTTCATTTCCATCTTGGTCCCTGTCACAGGAGAGGGGACAAGCAAGAAGAGGGGGGAGATAACAGCAGGAAGGGAACAGTTTATAGCACAGCACCTTTTGTTTGTAGTTTATCTCACTGCTCACCAGCCAGGTCTCCATTTTCCATTAGATTGTCCCAACACTTTCCTGTAAGAAAGGAAATGAGCCAATTGCTGCAGCACACTTGGCCTGGCTCAGTCTTTCATTTGACTGTCTGCTGGATGCATTCAGCTTTCCAGGAGTAGTTCAACAACTGAAAGCCAGGGCAATACCACAGGACAGGAATTACAAAGAAACTCAGTGGGAACTGGCAATAGCAGAAGTGTTGATGCACATCTCATGTCTTTGGGGCTGCTGACAGCTTTGAGTACTAATTTTGACCTTGACCTTAATTCTTCTCCTCATTCAAGAGTTTTCCTTTTTATTCTGTTCATTAACAATGAAATTGAATTTCTAAATGGATTTCCACAGTGAAAGAGGGGGACATGCTCTCACTTCAAAGATTGACATATTCTTAAGGGACTTTTTATGTACCCTGTTGGTGAGTCATCAAGGAAAAGATGGTTACTGAGTTAGAAAAGCAATAAAAGAGGCAATGTACTAAAACACTACCTGAAAATATTATCCATGGAACAACCAGTCTGATTAGCTAACAGCAACAGATAGGTTCATGATTACAAGTTTGATGACTCTTTGATAACATAAAGCACTTTTTTTTCCTCAAAAGGAAATTGCAGCACTTAATGCACTTGCTGAACTAAGTGTTGTCAGCCCTAGAAATCACTCAACAAATTGCACTCCTCAGAAATAAGATCTGCACTGTATGGTTAGAAATTCACAGTGTGCTAATAAATTACTTGAGAGAGAATTTCTGGTTTTCAATATCTAGTCCAAAGAACACTTACTCCTACAGTCAAAGGCCTTTATTGCTGATAAAAATGTAAATATTAGCACCAGTTACTTACATTTAATAATGACCATAACTGACCTGGGGCAAGTTGTTCCTTACATGTAAAATCAGCAAAAGGTGATGATCTGTGATGATGGGAATTGATTACACTTGCAAGATGCAATAACACAAGATAACTAGACTGTACACTTGGCTGACAGCTTTTTATAACATTTCCCTGGTTGGAAAAATATTTCTAGTCTTACTTCAGCTTTGGGGCAGACCAAATTATTCAGTTGCTTCAATGCATCCACAAATCATTTTCTCAGTGTTTGTTTCAAGCTGTGCTGTGTTGATTCTATCGCAAACCAATATGAATGGAATGCCACAATCACACTTGCACAGAAAGGAAAGCTTGAGGCACTACATCCTGGCACTGTCATACAGCACCCAAGGGCAAGTGAGTCCTTGCCTGCAGGAATAATCTTTGTTATTACTCTACTATTGTTGTTTTAAAGACTGGTTTTTATTTAAGGACTAGTAATTATTATTTTAACATCACACCAAAAAACTTACTCAGAAGACAGTGTTTGCCACAAGAATGAACTTTAAAGAAATTAGAAGTACCATTTCAACTTCATCTTCCATTAAGGCAAAATTGGGCAGAACACAGCTGAAGAGGTGGTAGCAGATCAGAATTGTTCAGGCACTAAAGAAAAGCAGAGTAAAATAATAACCCAGCAGCCAATTTAGTAGAAATGACAGGATAACCTTTTCTAGCTGTGTGGTTTCAAGTTTCATTAAGGCAGAAGCTCCCAGACTATTTCCAGTGGAGGTGCAGGTGTGGAGCCGGCAGCTGTTCCACAGACAGCTCTTTGGTCACACAGTGACACTCTGCTCACCAGGCTCCCTCAGGCTGACAAACCCAGAGACATACAACAAAAAACCATTAACAATTGTGTTAATGATGTCACATTTGTCCATGAGCAAGCATCATTATTACAGAGAGGCCTCTGTGTCAAAGGACGCCCTCAGAGACACTAAGCCTTGCTAGAACAATCTCTGTTAGAACCAGGGCTCATCCTGCAGAGCTCTGCAGCATCCCCACATGCAGCTGCTCCATTTGCTCCACAGGAAGCTCTCCCTGCAGCCACATGGATTAACTGTTCCTCTCCTGACACAGATCAGCCCTGCCCCATTCCTTCAGCACCAGCCTGACCAGAGCAAACAGCAACAAGTTTCCTCTTTAAACTGACACTGCAAGGCTCATGCAGTGCACTATCAATACCTTCCTAGCTTTTTTCAATCTTGAAGGAGCACACACAGTAAGACGTGCAAATGAAGGCTGCAGAATTTTGGAGTACCTGGTGTTGGAACCATTTGAATCCCCTGCCAAAATGGCCTTTGGAGAAAGATGGTGTGCACCACCAAAGCCTCTGCAGTGACCAGCAGCTGTAGAAGCTGGGCCTCTGTCCCTCCCCAGGACCAGCTTTGCCTTGCTGCTGTCTGCCTTGCTTTGAGGACACATTGCCATGCTGCTGTCAGCACAGCAGCTTCTGGAAAACACCGTGACTGGGGTCTCACACTGCTTGTTCCCCCTCAGCCTGGGGCTCAGGCTGACTGCTTGCATCTGGGGCTGCTACTGTGACCGCAGCCTCAGGTTACACAGGCCTTGGCAGTGCACCTACCCTCAACTTGCTTAAAAAAAATCTGCATTCCCACAACACTTTACAGGTCTAAGGGAAGGTTTTACAAAAGTAAAAACAAAAAACTATCCTCTGAGAACAAAGAAACATCAGTTAATTTGTCAATGAGTATGGTTAAGACAGATGGAACTTTCATTTCTAATTTTATACTACTTGACTGATATTTTACTTATTTCAGAGGGATACAGTCTCCTCAGATATTCTGCAGTCAATGCAGCATACAAATTTGGCTACCATGGCCTGTATAAAGAACATTTCTGCAGTCATGTTGTTCATCTCCAGCCCTGCATTTGCAAACCAAGTCCACTTAGGGAACTTTGCTTACATGGGATGTTTGTGGATTTGTGTTGTCTTCCAATGCGCTGCATTACAAGAGAACTCTTATTGCAGCACATGTTTGAAAAAGCTCTTGCTGCATCAGAATCACACAAGTTTTACAGAAGGTAAAAACCACTATAAATCCTGACTGCCTGTAAATAAGATGAAATGACTGATCAGTTGCTCTCTGGCATTTCTGGCTGAAAGTAGCTCAGAAAACACATGCCATGGTAATGACACAAGAGGGAAGAAAAGCAACCTGCCCATTATTACAAGCACCAAAAGAGCAGAAGGACAAACCAAGTCTTGACACGATGTAACATCCTCGACCAATTTCAGCAGATACTCTGTTTTCTGCCTTAAAAATACAACCTTGAAAAAAAAGGCTGTGCCCCACTCCTGCAGCACACAACTTCAGTTTAGGAAATTCTAGCCTAAACTCCAACTCAAGAACCCTGTCTTGGTAGTGGCTGCAGCCAAACTCCAGACCTCATTTTAACAATTATGCCAGTAAGTGTTTGGATTAAGCACTTTGGTAATGCCTCTGCACAATTAAATACCAGTGGCTTTATGGGGGAAGCCTCTTGCTCCACTGAAGGCAGAAGCCCATCTCATTGACGTGCTAGCCAGCCGTCCTCTCACTCCCCAAATCATGCATGAGAAGAAAAACTATTTTCATCCTACCACAAACTGCTCATGACAGCACAAATAAAGTGCTTTCAGCTTTACAGTGTCCATTACAATTAATTATCCAGAAGTCCTTGGCATAAACTGTGAGAAGCCCTTGCTTTTTGAATGAATGGACTCCATCAAAATTCTGCAGGCACCTGAACTGACTGCAAATGAACACAAACAGTTGCTGGCATTTTGTTACAAACAAAGGCCTTTTCTCTAGGAAGTTGTGTGACACAGGATTTCACTGCCCTGGATTTCCAGGATAACAGAGAGCATGATGCTTTTGCTAGCAGATAAAGCTAAGAAAGTGTGGTTTCTGATATTTAAGAGATAAGGCCAACAACAGGAGAAAGTACTATTGTTTTTAATGTTTTATGTAAATTTTTTGCCTTCATCAAGTCAGCAGAGCTATTTCATTATCACTCAGTTTATTCAGTGTCAATTAGACTGCTCATTATGCTATCATAAATCAAATAACAAATGAGAAATCTCCCAGGACCTCTGATAATACAAGAAGAGAAAGAACATCCAAGTAGACTACAGGCTAGAAATTTTCAAGTGGAAGGGACCAACTCCATTAGTGTGTTGAACTTACCTAAGCACTGTAGTTCTCTTTAGTTCAAAGGCTACTGAGTTGACAAAAGCTCAAAACTTAGTCATGAATTCCTTTCCCTTCAAGACTGGAAGAGCAGAAAAGAAAATCAGCATTTTACCATTTCAGTTCCATGTTAAATCCCATCTTTTTGACATCCCATTTGTTAAGGTTAATATTTGTCTTGCATTGTCCTTAAATAAATCCTGCTCATTATACTCACTAAAGTTACCTAGCATTTTATAGTAGAGTCAGCATTTACTCTGTTGCGAGCTCTGCATAGTAGGTAATTTAAACTCTCTCCTTCCTCTGGGTGAAATTATTTCTGTAAAAATGGCTATTCTAGGTGTCTATTTTGGGATGAACCTATATTACAGCTGCAGCAAAAAGGTTGTCATTAAAACTGAAATGCAGAAGAACTACACTCAGATTGCTTCACCCTTGTTCCACAGCACTTACATTTGTATTGATTTTATAATGAATGCACATGAGATGAGCAAAGTGCTGACTTGGCTTGCTCTGCCATGTCCACTGCTGCTTTCCTTGTCTCAAGTGAGGTGCAGTGTCTCACTGAACTATTAACAAAGACAGACTAACAATAGGGGAATGATTTTCTCTTACAGCAAAACCATAACAGGGCTTCCCTCCTGAGGCACTAGGTGTTAAGTAGCTTGGTGCTTTAAAACAAAACAAAAGACTGACACCTGTCATTTAGTGCTGTCTGCAATGCACAGTTCGGAAAAAAGGCAGTTTGGAACGGCAGTAAAACGCTGACTGAAGCACCACTAGCAAGCATCTCCCATCCCTTCCCCCTCAGCACACAGAGATCCCATGGACTGCAGTGTGTAAGGGTCTCCCAGGGAGGAGGGCAATGAGTTAGGCTGAAGTGAGGTGCTAAAACACTGCCAAAGATTGGACAAGTTATCCCAGGACATCAGTCCCATTTCCTTACCTGTGAGACCTCCTGAAGATGTCATTCAGAGATAATATCTAAACCATTGGTGGCACTAGGAAGATGGAGATGGGAGTTCAGTGTCAGTGTAAGCACAGCTCAGAATGCCCAAGGAGAGCAACGCTGAACTCACACTTCACCACCGACCTTAAACAGATAGATCCTGTCAATAAGATACTTCCCCAAAGGTAAAGCACAAGGCAAATGATGATAATTGTCTTGTTTCTTGACAAATCAGTTCACCTAATGTGTTTAACACTACTAGAAACAGCATTTGCCACAAGACAATTAACACCAGGTGACAGACACAATGTCAAAGCTTCTTCCCAGGGACTCTGCCTCAGAGGCAGTTTCCTCTTTGCTTAGCAGGCTGACAAGGGACAGCACCTTCACAATGCAATGTGTGCAGGTAAAAACCCCTGAAATATTACACTTCAGCTCTTGAAATGTTTATTTGTACAGTGCATTAAACGAGAAGACACTTGGGTAGCTGTGCACTCTATGCAAGAAAAAGAAAAGAAAACCAGTATTACCTGAAAATACTCTTATGCCAGAAGGAGTTAAAAATAAAACAAAACAATCCACCACATTTTGTGCTTAACGTATGATCAGCTATGAATTTCCCATGAAGAGTAGGTCTGTTCTGAGAGACTGCAGAGGTGAGAGATATCCTGATTACACAACATTTACTTAATCTGGGTCCCAAAAATGTTTACAGACACTACTGAAGAAAATCATGACCAAGAAAGCCAGGCCACAACATGATGTAAGCCAAGGGCACATGTATAGGGCTTTTTATATCTAGAAATCTGCTTCATGCTAAACCAAGTGGGAAGTCTGAACCTACCCATGGACACAACAGGTTTTCTGTAAGGATGTGGCTGTAGCTTTTTTTCTGCCATCAATTCAGCAATATTCTAAAACTTGGTGGGGAAGAAGTAGAAATAGAAGTAGTGTAGCTGCACAAAGCCTGCATTGATAAAGGAAAACGTTTCATACTCCTGTTGCCCACTCAAGTACCTCACTGTTTCCAGCTACAGATTAAACTTCTTTACAAATATACCTGTGGCTGAGTTTTGAATTAAGCACCTAGGATACAGATAAAGTTGGGTCAAAATGTACTTGGTGCCCTGTGACCGTGTTCACAGGGGTCTCATGTTGAAGGAAGAGACGAGGATCTGACTCCTTATTTCAGAAGGCTTCATTTATTATTTTATGATATATATTACATTAAAACTACACTAGAAGAAAAGAAGAAAAGGTTTCACCTCAGAAGGCTGGCTAAGCTAAGAACAGCATGGAATGAATAACAAAGGTTTGTGGCTCAGACAGAGCCTGAGCCAGCTGTGCTGAGATTGGCCATTAATTCCTAACATCCACATGAGACCAATCACAGATCCACCTGGCTGCCTTCCACAGCAACAGATAATCACTGCCCACATTTTGTTTCCAAGGCCTCCCAGCTTCCCAGGAGGAAAAAATCCTAAGGAAAGGATTTTTTATACAAGTTGTCCGCAACAGTGCCCTATTTTTTTATCTACCTCTCTACCTGGGTATTTAATACCTCCAGCACATGACTTGAAATGGCACAGACAAGGCTAATTGGACTCCACGGAAGGCTGAGAAAAGAAAACATTACAGTCACCTGAAAATAACTCCCAAAGGCTTTCCATTTCCAAGAGGCTTAGCTCCTTTTCAGGAGCATCACTCCCCTGCCAGCTCCCTCACAAGAACAGGCCAGTGCAGATGTGACAGCAGCACAGCAAGCAGTAACAGAGGCTGCTCCCCCATCCCAGTGACCCCAGTGCTCCACACCAGGGGCCGGTCCCTGGCCAGAGCCCCAGGCTGGGACACAGGAAGCCTCATTAGAGAGGGTGCTGGAATGCTGTGCAATGGCCTTGGGACAGCTGGGAGTGAGCTGCAGCTACAAGACACTGAATGGGCTGCAAAACCTATGACAACAATTGCTGCAGTGATTTCAATTTTGGTTAGGTACCACCTCCCTGTTGTAATCAGGAACAAGCAGGCCCAATGGTACCTAATGCTGGGATTCCCTGCTCAAAGTTGAATGGCTCTCCAGTAAATATTACATTATTTCCTCTGCACTGCTGTGACAACAAAGAAGCTCACTTCTAAGCTAGAATTGCTGAGAACTTGTCTGAAGTGGTACTGAAAGTACTTCTTCAACTGCAGTTACACAGAGAAGGAAAGAGAACAGACCATTACACCCTTCCCCAGGTTCCCAACTGAGCAGATTTCACAACTAAAATACCACTCAAGCCTTCTTTTACTTGAAAAGAGCTTCCAAGACCGCTTATTTCATAGATAAAAATGGTTGCAGTAAAAGTGATTAAAATGTGTAACATTATTTTCAGTCCAACATTATCTCTGCTTCAGGCAAGGTATTTATACCTTTCATCAGGATTAACTGTTTTTACCAAGTATTTCTTAAACTTATGTCACTCAATTTTAATTCAATCCATTACACCTGTAAGTCTATCTTGCAGAGATTTCTGGGGATTTATTTCACAATAGATGAGCTTAATGTGTATTTCAATGGGAGGCAGGATATGTGCTTGGAGAGATGATCCATGTATTAGTCTCCTAACAGAAGAATTCAGTATTAGAAGAGAGAGAAAGACAGGAAATGCACACACTGGCTGCTATTTAAAGCTTGTTTCCACCCATCTTCTCTTTCACACCTGAAAAAATATGCTGAAGCCACTGAAAACATTTCCTTTGGGAGCACATATTATTAGTGGCTGTTAACACACACTGACTGGTGTGTTTGTCAGCTGATAAACACAGTGGTGCAGTGACATCCAGAAAGCAATTTCTGCATTGGTTTCCTGAATTTGAACAAAAGGCTCCCATCTGTGGCACACAGACCAGCAGGCACTTCTCTATTTACTCTGTCAGCTGCTGAGGGAAGCTCCTGTATCAAAACCACAAGTCTTGAACTTGAGGCAAATTCTGCATTTTGATTACATACTGATGAAGCCTGCTACAGAAATTTCATGTTTTTCAGGTCATTCTTAGAAAGGGTGGAATTCTGCTCCTACAACCAGCATAACCTTCTTTTTCTATTCCTCATACCAAAAGGTACAGCTGCATTACATTTACTTGTGCCACAACATCTGCATGTCAATTCCATTTTGAAATATTTCAGTATTTGTTCAGCAACTTGCTACACACTGAAGGATTTTTCTCCCTAAAGCAAAAAAGAAGCCCCAAACTAATCTTCTCTCCAGCACAAATGCAATGTCTGATTCTGAAAAAACTGCCAGTCTAGTGCTTTCCAGCTGCATTTCCAAACAACCAACAGACAAAACACCTTTCCCTCCAAGCCCTCTGAAGTAAATTGATTTGGTTTGGTGAGCATTACCCAGCTGCCTCAGTGTCATCTGGAATAAGGAGATACACCCTTGGCTTTGTAAGAGCCACACTCACAAATTGCTGAGCATCATACCTGCCTCAACATTTCCCTGAGCAGCTTAATGAGATTCTTGTTGACTTCAGTCTCACCAGGTGTAAACCTGGGGCTGCTGTTGGAAGCTCCTGGCACCCATTCAATGTTTACTTGGCACATGGTACACTTAATATTTCAGTTGAGGAATGACTGCTGCTGTTTTGCACAACATTCTCAGACAGCTTAAAAGGACAGTGGAGCTAAACACAGTCCTTTTGCTCATTCTCTTGTTTTGGGGGAGAGTTTCCCACCTCCCTGCCATACATTTCTGCTTTATGCAGCAGCATTTGTTTATATTTGCACGACACATCAGACACACTAAAAGCTCTTTGCCGTGTGTTATCCAGGTTTCCCAGATTGTGTCCTGCTCCCCCACTGACAAGTTGGACAAAGAAATTCTTGTTGGACAGCAAATTAACCAAACTCAAAATTCCTTCAAATTTTTGCAGATTGATTGTATTCTGCTTTTCCCTTAAGAGACAACTTACACACGAAGAAAATGAAAAAAATATTTATCCTCTCAAGAAACAACTCAAGCCTCTTAGCAAGTTCCAAGAAACAACACACTGATTGTTTTTGAATCCTTTCACTCAGAAAACAAACCCTCTTGCCTTGTTTCTTGGGTGAAGGGTTTAGATAAGATTCAAACACAGGCATGAGGCTTCAGTTAACAAAAAAGACACTTAGGGACAATGGACAGCTAAAGAGCACTACCTCTACCAATAACAAGGCTGTGAAAGACTTTTTTTGAAGGAATGAGAGTCACATTTGGGTCATTCTTGCAGGGATAGCACCTCAGTAACTCCCAGCAGATGCCATTCTGTTACTCACCCCATTATCCAGCTTTCAGACAGACCAACAGATGGATTCACTACACCACACTACAGACTGACTCCTCAAGGGAGATACAGCACATCCACCACACTACACAGAAAGAAATGACAAAGGTACCATGAACTATCATCAAAAACAAACTCCTGGTATTTGCTAGTAAGCTGCTTTAATTTCACATAACATGGATATTCTATTTTTCAATACTAAGTACAGGTGAAAAGCAATAACTCATCTCCAAAACCCTGCTAGAATCTGTTTTATAAGACACTGAATATTCCATCAAAACTCACTTAATGGGTGACACCAATTGTATTTTTTACTATGTTTTCTGATCTATATCTTAATATCTATGTATTCCCACACAAGACTCCTTCCAATCAATTTAACTTCTTGATTTTCCTCCATCTTTTCAAGTTATAGATGTTACCTTTAAAACCACAATTTGCTTACAAATTCCAGGATAGGAAAAGCAAACATTGTGACTTGGGATTAGCCTCAACTTGATCAAGTACTTGATAAAGTTTAACAGGATTTCCTACAGGATTTTGGAGTTGTACACCCCTCCTTTCAAAATCATCATCTCTAGTTCAAACATGCTACAAAGGAACTTCTTAAAACAATAGAACAAATCCTTTTTAACTGGCCAAACACAATAAGTAGTTTTTCAGTAATGCAAAGCTCTTACTCTTTTTAAAAAAACACATCAAATTCCCCAGTCCCAAACTTGAATTTCTTACTCCAGTAATAAAGTCAGCTTTATCTCTAAGCAATGTTACCAATGTAGTCTCAAGGTTAAAGCTGAGAACAGCCACAAAATGCAAGCAGCAAGAGCTGTACTTGGTCAGTAACCTTTTCCCTGATAGCAGAAATAAGAAAAGTGACACCATGATACTTGTTGCATTAATAGGAATGGTAATAAAACACAGTTGGGATTAGCATTTGAGAAGCTAAGGCTTGTGGACCAAATGCTTGCTGAAAGTTGTGCCTGACCAATTGCTTCTTAACAGAGGTTCTTAAAATAATGAGAACCAAATCTGACATTTAAAGAACAGAAAAAAAACATTTGTCTACTTCATTATGTTGAGCCTGAAAGCATTTCAGTTCTCTAGTTTCCTTTCATTATGGTATTAAGCAGCATTACAACAGGAAAATACAATGTATGACACTTCAGTAATTCCACATTCTAAAAAACACCCTTCACACTATGTCAGAAGCCAAATAATGCCTTCCCTTAGTTTACAATTGTGCTGCTTTGACTTGCTGATAGATACATATACCTGGAGGCTGTTTGCTTGGTTTTGTTTGTTTTCATTTGTCCTTTGACTTTATGCCTCAGGATAATCACAGAGTGACAGCACCTGTTGCTACTGCAGATCTCCCAACACTTCACTAGAGCACCTCCTGACCCTGCCTCACTGATGACACCAGTCATGGCAGAGGGAAACCAGAGATGTCATCATCAGGATGCCTGAGACCTCAGTTACTTCTGTTCTTCCCTTGGGAGAAAAATCCTGCTGGAATTGCTCCTGCAATATTCCTTACCCTTAAAAGTGATGGAGCAATTTGACTCTACTGTGCTTTTACACAAAAATCACCAATACCAAAAGGCTACATGCAGTAAGAGACAGGGTGCTCTCTTTTTTAAAGATGTTGGGAAGCAAATCCTTTGTGAAAGATTCAGAGCAGGTATAAAATGGGAATATCTGAACATGCTGATACCTAAGGGAGATGGAAGGCAGTATGGTAAACATCAAATGCAGGATTTTAATGCAAAAAATATTAACCAGTTCTGCATAAAACACAAAAACGGGCATCACCTTTTCTCTTCACTTTGGTCACTGCTGTTACAAATACACTTACACTGGAAACCAGAGCAGCAGAACCCAAGTTAAATTGGTTTCCTATAAAAAGTACATATCTTCATCAAATAAGAAACATTTTCCAAATTAGAACATTATGAAGAGGAAACTGGAAGAAAACCAGGCTGTCATCCTACTTGGTAAGGTGGCACAAGGGGTGGGGGGAAGACAAGACAAACTTACCGGCATTAATTTTTTTTTTCTCAAAGCAAAACCGCCTAGATTTTACCAACAAAACGCTCTAAACAAATTTCTTAACTGAAATCCCCATCTGGGTTCACAAAGCCTCCTGTAGGCTGAAATAGACAAACTCTCAAAGCAAGGACTCTGCAGAGTCATTTCCCTGCAGGACAAACGGGCTCTTTTGATTCCACCATCTGGCTGAACCATATTCCACCTCATGAAGCTGTTTCACAGCTAGTAAAATAGATGGTAGAAATACTAAAAAAGGAGTATTTCCTGTGCCATTAGCATGATGATCATTCCCTCAATGCCATTTTCCATAAGCACATGGAGTAACTCTGGTGTTTAACAGCTCCTTGTCACATAAAGCTGCACCCTGGTTTGGGATGCCTTGCCAAGAGGGCCACAATTGATCATTAATTCCTTACTGCACCTAAACACCGAAGGTTCTTGGACCTCAAGGAACACAACAAACCTAAATTAATTTAGTTACAAAGGCTGCTGTATTTTGGGAAAGAAACACCAATATGACAGCAAGAAATTACCTATTGGTCAAAAAATGAGCTTCCCTCCAAAAGTACTTTCTCATTTAACACATAGAAACAACAAACCCCAAACTTTCACTGTTGAGCACCAGTAACACAGATTCACTATTTTTCATTAAGCAAAACCAGGTTTACTACAGAAATAGATCTCCAGGATTTCATGGAGAAGTAAACTTTTCTTAAGTAATTGCAAAGTATCTGAGGAACTCAGGCTTATCTGTTAATTATTCATGTTTCTGTTTTCATTTCCAGCTACTCTGGAGCTGCTGATGCTGGCACTCTCTACCAGGTTTAAGCATCCTTTCAGCTGTACTCTGCCAAATTAAACTGTCACTTTCTATTAAAAAACCTATAGCAGGAGGTTTTTAATCTTCTGATTTATACTTTGTAATAGCAAGTCAAAGTTTAAATTAGGACTGTATCTTATGAAATAAAGCCTAAGCAGTGCAGTGACAACCCCAGTGAGGAAAAACTCCTGCTTGCATTCAAGTGCACAGCAGAGCAGTTCCAGTTTGTGTCCTTTGGAAGGTTTTATTTTACACAGCTCCAGCCAACCTCACACTCTTATTTCAAACAGCAGTGCCTTAGATTCTGTCAGGACACATCTGAAAGAAGATGCCGCTTGCAATCAAGTGTCTGAACTGTCCCTGACTTTATTGACCTGCCACACCCCCAGCCTCTCTACCTTTCAGGTGTACTCAGCAGGCAAGGCACAATTCAGCTTAATTCACATTTCCTTTGGTGAACTGCTCCTCATGAAACTTTGTTAAGGAGCTATGGACTCCACCATTCACTGTGTTGAACATTAAACCAAACCAACTTTTATAGTTCAACAGCTCTATAAATATTACTCATCCCTTTTCTCCGTGCAATCCTTAACAATAGAGTACAGTAATAATCCTATTGATTTCCCTTTAACACTACCTATCTTGATCTATTTTTCCTCCTAAGCACTTCTACTCCATCTTCTCCAGTGCTATCACTCGTGTATTTTCTAGCACTTCACAGCTGAAGAAAACTTTGCCATAAGATGTGTTACAGACAGGGAGAAGGTGACCTCAGTGTGGGAGAAACAGAATTTATTAGGGTTACTATCACACAAGTGCTCATAAAATGATTATTTACTGTAATTACCAGCACTCTCTCCAGTATGTCATGTCTCATGAACTTGGAGATAATTTTTTAAGAAGTTTAAATCGCCTATAAGCATAATTTCATCATGACACCTCTACCTTGTCACACAAAACCTTACTCCCATTCTCCTCCTATCCCAGGGATCTCTGGCTCACTCCTGCTAGCGACATTACCCCCTTGTCTGGCTCAGCACACTCTGCTGGGCTGGATTCCACTGGAGCCAAGAGCTGCAGCTGGGGCTCAGCCAGAAGTGACTCCCCATTGCACAGACTGAGCCAGAGCAGAGACTGAAGGAAGCAGAAGCTGCCCATGACACCCTCAGTACCCAATGCTGCAAGGTCATGAGAGAACAATTAAACTGGGTAAAAGACTCATTTACACAGTGACTCCTAGGAAGGATTGTATTGCCAATCCTTCTATCAGAGTTTGAGGGATTGAATACTTGGATAAACTAGAGTTTAGACCTTGAAATATTTTAACTCTTATATACTTGTCATAACATTCAAATTTAATGTGGCTTTCAGCAACCAAAAGGTTTCTATTCAGTAATAATATGTCATGACAGCTTTTCATGTCTATAGAACTTTTAGGACAAAGAGCTCGGGGCTCTTCTCTCCTCAAGCATAGGCTTGATCTTCTGCACAATGAGTTCTCAGAACCTCATGATGTGATGTAGTGACCTTGATGTTCCCCTCTCCCACATCCAGGGTGTCCAAGAGCTCCTCAATGAGGCAGCACCAACAGGCTCCTCTTGCTGAATAACAATGAAACTTTTCCCAGAGTATTATTGTTCACCATTTGAAAAGTCAAACATCCCCTCCAAGTGGCAAGGCAACCACAGCACAGCTCAACTGCTGCTTCCTGTGCTTGGTTTATACTTACTGATGTCTTGTGCTGCCCCACAGCTGGTTTTGGTACTCATTCTCTGCACTCAAAGCCTGATCCCTCCACAGTGTGGCTCTGCTACCTTACTCAGAACAAAGTCAAGCTCCATTTGAAAGCTCCATAACTCAGATTTCATGGGGATTCATCTCAAAATTCCATTCCAAGCAGTTACACAGATCAACTACAGTGTGGGATCTCTTTTGTTTCAAACCCAGGACCTGCTGCTTCATTTGTGGCACTCCAGCTACCACATCCCTGAAGAAGAAATGAGTTCATTGAAGAAATGAGTTCATCATTTCTTCAGTCCTTCTGCCCTCTTGGCCTTCCACCCAATTCTTGCATTTCCAGACTGAAGAGATGGCAAGCAGCTGTTCCTCACATGGAAGCCATTCCACTACTCTGATTCTCATCTATACAAGATCTTTACCTGTTTCAACAAACTTTGATGATCTCTTCCCTCCCACCACATGAAAACCAGGAATAACCCACTTCTTGGAATGACGACAGCTGCCAGTTGGAGGTTTAGAAAGCAACAAAGTCTAGAACTGACCATAAGGAAACAGGAGGGTAAGCTGGTCCTCATACCATTGCCACAACCAGTGTCTGACAACAGCACCACAGACCCTCCTCTCCCCCTCCCTACTTATGCCTAATTCACCTGGTTTACATGAAAATGCAGAACACCCAATTACGTAACAAATTAAACTGACTGAGAACATCAGAAATTAAATACTGTGATAAGTATTTCCCACATGAGAGTTGCACAAATGGGGCAGAAAGTCGCCATATGAACTACACATTATTAACTTTAATTATTCAACAATTAAAGGAATGCTTTCCTCACAAGGCTTGAAGAATTCCCTTCTCCTGTGCAGCCATTTTGCAACTAAGAGGCAATTAGAGATACAGCTTTTTACACAGCATGCCCCATTGGCTAAATTCAACAAATTTCTACTCACATGTGAGCAGGTTAGATTTTAATCACCCCTCACATTTTGTATAAACTATCTATAAACTCAACAACAATGTTCACTGAAACTCCTCAGAAGTTTTTGCTGTTATAAGCAGCAGAGATCAAACAATCACTACTGTAATTCACACAACTCCTAAGCCTAAACTCCGCCAGTAAATGTGATACAAACTCTACCTGGATACACAAAAGCTGCTGGCAATTATTTCCACACAAGAAAACAGTTTAAATCACCCCATCCCTGAGAGGGAAAGCCAAGATCAGCTTCCCTGTAGACCAAAGCTTTCCTGGAAAGAGCATGGCCACTCCAGGCTGGAAATAAGCATTGCAATCACCTTCCTGGTGCCCTGGGACAAGCTCCTCTGTCACTTGTACCCTCGCTGGGAGCTCAGCATTCTGAGGGTCAGCACACACACTATTTCTAAAGGGGATACTACACTGACATCAGTGATTTAATGCACAAACACTTGGAATGCAGAGGTTTCTTTAAGGTTACTTTTGATTGGAAAGCAGAGGACTACCTCTGGATTAGGTATTCCTACCTTGATGCAGTTTGTCCTGATACTTGATTAATTGTCACTAGGAAAATCATTTCCTTCACACTCTGCCAACCCTTCTAGAGGAGCCTTTGTCTGATAATAACCTCAAACACCAATTGCTGTGACAGACTCCTCTCCTTTCAATTGTTGACATCTCTGATGAAGACATAGCACACACATCTTCCCTGAAATCTAAGGTGATAGCCCCTGCAGCTCTCCAGCTTGCTTCTGCTCCCAAAAGGTACAGGTGATATTCCACATTTTTCTAGGCAAAGATAAAATAAATGTCTTCATGTAATAATTACACTGAAAAGTATAAACCCTATATTTTAAAAATACAGCAGACTAGCATCTACACATACAAGGATTTACTTTAGGGAAAAAATATTTATTATAATGCTGCCATATGGGAATTAAGTTGCAGCTATTCACACACACCCCTAATTAAAGGCTTTTCACCCTGTACTGTCCACAGGGCTCTGCTCAGTAACCTGTGTTTTTTTCTGAGGATTACCAGGCTAAATGTGAACTGCAGGGAAAAATGTGAGCTCCAGCAAACCTGTAGGTCTGCCACCTCTGTCATTTTTCTTCATTCTGAACTGAAAAAAGTTGACAGTGCTTTCTGCAAAGCGCAACTGCGAAATTGCTGCCCACTTCTCCCACCAAGCAATTCCAGTAACTTGAAAAACACCAGAAATAGGAACTTGAAATATCATGGGGAAATCAACCAAAGCATCAAGTATACTTAATCAGATGATGGAAACAGTTTTCTAATTCAGTATCTGCCTCACACACCTTCTCAAATCCCCAGATTTAATACCTGGACCTTTTAAAGGAATCCAGAAGAACTCTGCATCTGGAAGAAGACTAGATAATTCTAATTGTTTTGCCTTCAAAGGATGTTACTATTCAGTGCAAATCAGTAAAAGTTGCTTGAAAAATGTTAAAGCCTTTTCTGGTTTGGCCACCACATTGGAGGCTCCTGTAATCACTGTGATCAAATTCAGCAGCATTAACCCAAGTCAATCGGATCTTCAGCTTGTACCTGTGAAAGATTTGCCTTACAGGTTTCAATAGAGAAGCCCATTAATTCCATTAAACAAAAGCTACCTGCTTAGACTCTCACTGGTTTATAATGGGATTATTCAGGACATGACATTCCCTTTCTCATCTGAAGTCCTGAGCAGTGGATAAGTTATTCCAGATGTTCACAAGAGGTAAAACTACAAAGCAGCTGAGGTGTTTAGGCCAATAACAAGAAAAAGAAGCAGAAACAAAACAAAACTTTCAAAGATGCAATATTTTCTTCCTAACACAGCTGAGCAACTTGACTTCTCAGCTCCCAATAATAAGGCAGTATAGGGAAAGAGGGAAGGAATTATTTCATTCTCTTGAAACCAATTTACCAGTTCTACCTTTCAGATCACTCTGTGCAGCTTTGGTGTCTTCTTGTGAAGTTCCAGATTGATTTTTTTCTTCTGATTACAAGTGTCTCACACAGCACAGGTGCCCTCAGTTTTTCTAATTTAATGCTTTAGGGGTCTTTGCCAACAATAATAAAGTTCTCTCTTTAGTAAATCACCTCAAAAAATATCAGTGTTCAAATCATGTGGGTGAAGTGACATCTCCTATGCTTGTCTTAACTAACAGAACCAGATTTAACTGAATTGCTCAGTTTAAAATTGCAGAATGTATACCAAATCTTTTGTTTAAATACCTCTTGGTCCTGGATAAGGCAATTACACCCAAAACTGCAGCTGAGGCCATGCAGAGGACACAAGTTCAATTATGCAGCTGAGGGATTTCAACAACAGTCTTCTTCTAACAGTAAAGCTGCTAGCTGAATATTGGGAAAGCAATGATTTTCCGTGTTCCATTTTACTGAAACATAACAAAATAAAGCCAAACACAAAGTCAGATGTGCCATTAAGACCAGCTAAAAAAAAAAACAGAAAACCCCTTCTTTCTAAAGTCTAAGCCTCCAATATCATCATTTCTTACCATCAGGTGACAGCATTGTGTAACACTTCCAATTCCCTGATGTAGCTGGAAGTAGAGGAACACGTGCAACACCATAAAATGGTAAAATACAAGGTACTGTAAGCCAGAACTTGCAGAAAAGCATGAGGACTGTTTTTAATGCACATAACCAAGCAGAGAGAGACCAAGCCAGCATGAATACCTCAGAAAACAAGAACCCATCCTACTCTTCCTTCAGATTGTCTTAAAATCTGAAAAGAATTTATATTGTCGGAATATTTGTATACTCCTGTATATTGGCCAAAGGTTGCTCCATTTGATCACAAAACCATTTAATTGCCAGGAATCAGTTTAGTGCATTTTAGGATTAACCCTTTAGGACACAGCTTACAAACAAACTCCATTATGCCTCCTTTCACAATTTGAGCACTCAGAAGTCCCTACATATCAGCAGCCACATCCATGCCCTCTCATCAGACAAAGCAGTGGCTCAGTGCACCACATTCCTTTTCTCCCTGAGGCCCCAGCTCCCTGCTAACACCTGAGCCAAGAGCAGGGAGCCACTGAGGCAGGTACCAGAGCGCTGCCATTTCTGTGAGGGCACAGAGCCACTCGGGCAGGGTGGGCAGTCCTGCCTGTTCCACCATGCAAAACAGGGCCTGGCCACACACCTGAGTGCAGGGGAACCCAGGCTGCCCCCTGGGCTAGCAGGAGCATTACACCTGCCCTGGAACAACCCTGTGCCTGCTTTCCATGCCCTGCTTGGCTCAGGAACAGCTCTGTCATCTCTGGCCTGCTGCTTGATGATGCCATTTGTATTCCCTTCATCTCCCTGCACAGGCTTTCAGTCAGCTCATTCATTGCTGTGATCACAACACAGCAGTTCACTACTCACTGGTGCCTCACAGATCTACAGCCAGCTCTGACACATTTTCCTGTATTCCACTCAGGATATCAACAGCTTCTTCTGACATCTCCCCAGGGATGTGTCTGTCAACTGACATTTCAAAGGGGTCTGGATGCCCACAGAATTGTGATAGGATTTCAGTTCCTCGCTGCAAGAACATTAAAGAACAATTCCGACTTGTCTGTTCTCTGAAAGCCAGCGTGCACTAACCCACCAATGCTAAGTGCACAATCAAACAATGCACTGGGCTCAGGAAACTTTCCTTCTGTAACTACATGCCAGTTCTAAACTGCCACAGAGCTGGCTCTGAAAGAGCACCACCACAATAGGTGCTACGGGATTGATCAAACCAGTTACCTTTGCCTGTTCAAGGCAAGGGCTGTGTTTCAATTTCAAGGGGAGAAGAAAAATCTATTTTTACTGGCTTATATTTGTTTGCCTGTGGGAACACTGTCTTGAAATTTGAAAAACTGCATCTTCACATGCAAGTCAAAATCTTCCCTTTCATGCCCTAACCTCAACAGTAAGCCTCATTGATGATTTACCACCTTGGGCTGCTACAACATAAAATGTTACACAAGATGACTGCCTGGCTTACTGAAAAACTGGTGAGTTTATAGGCTGGGAATCTCCATTTATAGAAATGTATCAAGGAACTCTTGGTGTAACTGGTCTAACTACATTTCCATATCCATACACTTCAATCCCAGAACCTTAAAATGCTTTGCATTGGGAGGGACCTTAGAGACAATGTAGTTCCAACACTCCTGTCCTGTCACGGTTCTTAGGTTTTAATCCTAAAATTTTTTTCAGCGATACCTTAAGGGCTCTGTTGGTGCTGTTGATGGAATCCACAAGTAAGTAATTAAGTGCCACCATACATTCAGCTGCAGCACAGTCCTGTGCAGAGGCACAGCAGAAATTTTGGTAACAATTACCCCTTCAAGTTTATGATATAAATCACTGTGAAACAGATTAATAGCTACTGTGGATCTGCTTCCAACTGAAGTGAAAAGGTGATATCAATCAAGATAGAACTTTTCACAGGATTAAGCCTTGGCATAAATACTAATCCTTTTACTCTATCTAGAGCTGTGAAGAACTTTCTAATATAGGTCACTTCCTCTTTTACATTTTAGGAACATGAACTGCTTAGAGAGCATTTTTGTAATGAAATGTGCACCACTATTGTGATTTCTTTTTTTTTGCACAACGCTCAAAAATATTAACTTCAGTTTCTCAGCTAATTACTAAAATCTGCTTTCAGTGAGAGAAAATGTTCAAAAGCACCATCTGTTTTCATAGAACTGTGTGTTTTAAATAGGAAATATTTTTTTGTTGCTGAAAACTGAATGGTTGTGCTGCACAATAATTTATATTATGTGGTATGAATAAATAATTTTTTCATCATTTCATTAGATCTCTATGGAGTTCTGAGGCAAATGCCATACATAAGCAATGAATGTGGGAATCCAGTAATTGCTCCAAAAACCTCCAGGATTATCCTGAACTACATAAGAGGAGTTATCTTTTTAGTATTGGCATGTCAGCACAACCGCTCACCATCCAGTGACTGCCTCATTCCATTCTGTTTCACAGCCATGCTCAGTCTGCATAAACTGAATAAAGGCAACCTCAGTGTGGATGCCTTGACCACAAAAAGAACCCCACATCTTCTCTTCAGTTACTGCAGCTCCCAATGTTCAATTTCCCATGCAGCACTTGCTGTGTGCTACACAATTTGCAAAAGGTGCACTACTCCAAAAATAAGCACAACTTCAGAACACATTTGACTGTTCAAAAAAACTACTGACAATTAGCTGATTACAAAAACCCTATAAATATGCAAAATTTGCTTGGATACCAATTTCACCACCCATGCCACTTGTGCTGCATAAATGGCAGTTCCTGCTACAGAGTAAGTGAAGAAATGGCAATCATAATTTCAGATAAATCCACTGACTGTCATGGGGCTGCAGATGTGTTGGGAGACAAGGTTGTCCTGCTGCAGAGAACAGTAAATCTCACCTGGTTTCCAATTACACTTTTATGCTCAGGGAAGGTGGGATTTCCCTCTCCCTTCAAGGCTACTCCTTCAGGAGAAGCAATAAAAAAAGTGACTGTGTTATGACTGTGACACTGAGCCTGCCAAGCAGGAGTACACTGAATCTAAGGACTAATACCTAAAAAACATAAATATATATTCCTTCCTCTCACCCTCAAATGGCTGTGGTGGGTTGACCCTGTCCAGATATGAGGCCCCCCCCACCCAGCCAGCTGCTCTCTCACTCTCTCCCCACAGCAGAACAGGGTGATAAAACAACATGGAAAATCTCATGGGTCAAGGTAAACACAGGGTGATTCTTCTCCACTTATTATCATAGGCAAAACAGACCTAAGTATAAATTAGTTTAATATAACAGCAATTAAAAATAAAGATGGATGATGACATGAAAACAAAAAGAAAAAAAGCCAAAATACCTTCCCTAGGCACCATCCCTTCTTTCCAGGCCAAACATCAATCCTTCATTCCCTATCCCTTCACCTCCTCCTCCCACAGCCAGGTGGCACAGAGGGCATGAGCAATGAGGGGCTGTGATTCATCAGTCAAGTGTCTTTTCTGTTGCTCCTTCCTCTCATTTTCCCTCTGCCTCAGCAGGGGTGCTCCCTATGGGCTGCAGCCCTTGGGGACACCAGGAATGGGTCCCTCCAAAGGCTCACCTGGTATTCCATGTCTGACAGACAGGATTTCACATGTGTTTAGGGCATGCACTTGTCTCAACTCATTTCATTCACTTGATCTCATCCTGGAAAGAATAGACAAGCTTATTAAGCTCAAGTTTAGTTCCTCAAATCTGCAAGACCTAGACAACATTGGATTGGAAGCAGAAATAATGTACTAATTATTTTGGCACACACTTCCTTGGAAGACACTTCTGCAAAGTAGCTTACCATCTTGAAAACCATCCAAAAGCACAATAACCCAAACTGCATTAAAACAGAGCTATGAAGCAGCCAAACTGTGGCAATTACTACAAGTAGTCTGTGTCAAGATAGGGCTGGTGATAACAACTTGAGATGAATTAGAGACAGAAAAAATGTGATGTGACTAAAATCACATTGCTCCATTCCTGTCTATCTTTATATTTCTCCAAGCAAGTTCTTACCTGTCTTTGTAATTAAATTATCAGCAATGGCACAAGCTCAGGACCAAAGGACCTAATTTGCAGGTGTCAATCATTTTCAAAGAGCCCTGTTCAATGCTGGAAAAGTCACAAATTGAACAATGACATGTCCTTGATAGTGCTGGCAATGACAGCAGCTCTTCTCCAGTCTTCCAGAGAAAAACAAAAAGCACATTTTCTCCACTCAGAAATAATCAGTAACTTGAGTCTAGGTTGAGCTCATCTCAATAGGTCACCTGATGCAATTAGATGGGTCTTGCCAAGGGTAGGCACCAAATGTGCTGCCAACCCACTGCCCATCACAGTTACAAGGCAGGCTTCAGGTGAAAATAATTGATTCATCTCAAGATGAAGCACAGTACTCCTAGAACCATTTCAAATGCACATGGTATCAGCTTTTACCTCTCCAGTTTTAGAGATGAAAATCACTGAAAACCTTCGGGGATGTTTCTACACTGCATTTCTCACACTTGAGCCAGAAGATGAAAAAAAATTCCTTGAAAGAAACCAAGGTTCCCCAAAACACAAGTTCTGAATGATGCACTAACAGGAATATATGAAGTTGCTTTTAAAGCAACTTGACTTTTTTTAAATACATCAACACACATCATGCAAAGCACTTCCTTATGTAAGGGAAACACAAAAATTGGCTTTTCCACACAATATAAGCCATAGCTAAAACTTCAGCAAACATTCAGAACTGCAACATGTCCACAACGTAAAATGGTAGAAGGAGACCAATGAAAAGACCCAGATCTCTGTTCCATAAAGGAGGTGGGAATTTACCTTCAAATACCTCAGCCTATCAGAAGATGAACAGGGCTTGCCACACTGGCAGTCTACAGTTCAAAAGTCACCTCTGCTGGAATATTCACCCCTGTTTTGCACTTCAAAACCCTTATTAATGAGCAATGCCTCATAACTACAGCTGCAGGAAAACCTAACTCTGCTCTGTAGGTGAAAGGGCACTACATTTTCAGCTTTCCATCTCCAAAGAAACTGATACCTCTGCACAGAATTCTCCACATCAGAGGGGACTGACAAGCACAGAAATCTGCTGCTGTAAGGATCTCAAGGCTCAGAAGGCCCAGCAAGCAGGATAACTCCTCCTGGTGAAGCATTCCTGGTCTGTGGGTGATGTGCCCAGGTCCTGAGACACCGGCTGGCTCCCAAGGCAAGAGCTCTAAGTACTGGGACATGCTTCAGCAGAAGGAAGGGGTTAAAATTCATGTAAAACTCCATTTACCATGGTAATTAAAGGTAGTTTATGAAACAGGGACTACAACACATTAACTTACCTTCCTGGATAACTGGACCAAAAAAAAGTCAATTTCTCCTGCCCTTCCTGACTTCGGGGGTTTTTTAAGCATTGGTCTCCTACAAGGGATTTATTTGTGTCCTAAGAACCTGGATTAGATCCCAGGACTTCTAGTGCTGGTCAACTGACAGGCTAAGAGGCCATGCTAAAAACCAGCAAATAAAATTCTTCCCCATTTTTATCCTTGTTGGAAGACAACTCTCACAGCTACAAAGATATAACATGCAAAATACACTGCTAATTTTCATGGGTAATTCAGTGATTAATTATGGCACCTTCAATATTTAAAACATGCAATGCCATGGACTGAGTTTTTTACCAGCCTAATCTGCTATACGGCAGTTGTGCCTGGCAAAAACACGTTTCTCCTTCTTTTACCATAAGCAGCTAAGCATGGGAAAAGGTAAAGCTCTGAAGTTTACAGCCTGCAAAGGGATGCACACAACCACGGTCATTTCTTACAAACCTCAGTCATGAATGGGACAATCAAGTCTAAAACTTGGAGTTTTCCACAGCCATCATGAAGGGGAAACAGGAGCTTATGGAGAACTGCACCATACAATTTCTGCAATGTTTCCCATAAAGGACAACTTTTACACCATGAAATGTGAAATTCAATGCCAGCTTCCTTCATTATTCTCTGGTACTATCTAAGAGGGTAAAAAACAATCAGCTGAATATGAACCTCACAGTTTGGGGATTCAGGATCTGTTGGTGACTGTGGTGACCTTGTTCAAGATCAAAACCTGCCACACTCAGCCCCCACTTCTCTTACTCCTGGCATTACACAAAGCAGCATCAGAGCATACAAAATCCCCAAAGCCTGAGACAAACAAAGGAAAAGGAATAAATCCCTTCCTCCTCCTAACTCAAGGCATGCAGCAGTTGGTCAGAGCTCAGAAGCTGAGAAACAATAATCCAGCCCCACCTTTCTTTTCCTTACACCTGTCTACCAGAAAGGAAAAGATCCCAAACACACTTCTTCCCTTCCAGTCAGCCAGAGGTGGTTAATGACTCTACAGCAGCAGACATCAGCCATCAAATAAAAAGGGCTTATACCAATAAATTACTCCATTTACACTCAGTGACAAGGTGCAAAAGCCCTCTCCTTGCTCTTTTCTTTCAGGTAACACGGCAATAAAACAGAAAAAAATGGAAACGTCCCTTTTCTCTCATTCATCATAAAAGGAACTACCTTGACATTATTTAAGAATGCCCCTCTGCTACTATACCCAGTGTTTTTGAAACCAATAACCAGCAAAAATGTCTGAAAAAATTCAGGATATATCATATTCAATAATTGCATGAAAAAGCAAACAAAAACACCTCTTTTTTCTCAGGTGGTAAAACCAGCTCATGAGACAGCTAATTAAAAAAGCCTATTCAGTAAACACTGGAAACTTGGATACTTAAATATCAAATCCTTTTTTATATATACAGTCCCAATACAGCTAGGCCTGTTCTTTTTTGCATATAATCAAGTAGGGAAGAAATAATTAATCTTCATCCAAGACACCAAATGAGCTCAAGTTAAACTGGGAGAAGCTAGAAAACAAAGAAAACTAATTTGAGGGGGGAAAAAAAAGGAATTTTGCTCCAAAACCGTAAACTACCAAAAGAGTACTTATTGTCTCAATATGGCAATGGCTTAAAGTCACAGCGACTACTGCCTAAATATTTAGTAACTGCATCATCAGTGTGACTGCAATTGTACACACAGATGTCATTCCCTAAAATCTAAAACTGCACACAAGCTCTGTAATTGCACCTGCATGAATAACCAAAACCACACTGACTGTGGTCATGAATAGCAGAAATTTTCTCTGCCATTTAAGACGAGACTGGAAAGAGGCAAAACACACCAAACACACCAACCCAAGGAGACCATCAGTCTGAACTGGATTGAAATTGCAAAAACATTGAAATCCATCTGGTATTCTTACTTTTGATACAGCCTTTGTAAACTTATTTCCACCAGTCTGTGAGAGATCAGCGTTGTTTAAACCCTGGTTTTTCCCTTTCAGACTGGCTTCAAGATCTTACCATGTCCTCCACCAAATGTGAAGCAATTTTAGGAGGAAATTCACGTTAAGAGCCCCAATTTGGCTCAGCATAACAATACAGGCAAGTAGAATGCTTAAAAAATGGCACTTGATTGAGAGCGAGCATGATTGCTCCACTGATTGTACTGATTTGTTGACAGCCTTCAAGTACCTTCAGGCTAACACCACTTACATCGTTACCACTCCTGTAACCCTCCCCAATCACCTCAAGTACTGCACTTTATTATAGTGAAAGATGGAGACTTGCATGCAGTACAAGGAAAACCACATCAATGAAATTCCATAGCAATGCAAATGGGTACATGCAGGAACCAAATGCTAGAGACAATAATCTGTCACTGAAAAAAGAGAACTTAAAATTGCACACACACTGGAAAGGTCAGCAGTCTACTGCCTGAAAAGGAGGGTAGTTTATGCGAGGAAAGACACAGACTAAACAAAACCAGGTCCCATTTGCCCAAATGTTTCCTGTTCTGCAATTTTAGAGTCAAGCCAAACAACACCAGCAGTTTAACCTGCATTTGGCTCCTCCAGTTACCTTAAACCTTCTGGACTCAAGGGTGCAAATATTACCAAGTAACAAAGACAACTTGACAAGCATTAATGTAAGATACTGGAGAGCAAACAGCTGCAGTTTTAGTGTCATGAAAACTAAACTACTCACTTGACATTAGTGAATTGGAATTATATCTGACATAAAAGTTCCCAGATGTCTTTTTTCCTATTTTCATAGGATTATGATCCAAAATAAGGTTTACTATTAAGTACAGTTATATTCAACTACTCTTATTCTGCCATGAATGAGTTCCTGGTGCTGAAGGAACACTCAAAAGGATTTCTTATGAAGTGGAGACACTCTTCCTGCCAAGCAAGGTGTCTGATCACACAGAGCCCTTGGCAGGATAATTGTCTAATATGGTAAATTATTCATTCTTTGTTTGATAGTTCTTGTAGAAAATATTTTCGTGCCTTGTGCATTGGTGAAAGGTTCCTGGCTAAAAGTCCTGGAGAATAAAATTAGGAAGTGCAAATGGACCAACAAGGCTTGATCATAGCAAAGGACCCCACTAACACAGGAAAAAAAAACCATCTTACTTTTCTTCTTCTTTACAGCTCTGTCAACAGAGAGGCTAATTAGTACTAATGATAACAACTGCTTTACAGCATGCATTGAAGCACACACTACTCTGACCTTGCTCTTTAGCAGCGTTTCCTCTGTAACAGCAACTAAAGGCTGTTCACAAGATGTCAGCTTCCCTCTACATTCTACGGGCAGACACTACAAGGAGACCTTTACCTCTGAGCTAATGCTATGGACCAGACACAAGGTACAAAACCATGTTGGAGTAAGACTGAGGAAAAGAAAACCAGAAATGGACTTGATTTAAAGGAGCGTTGCTCATACTAAGAATGAAATCTTTCCTGGAGCAGGAAAAGCTGAAGCCTCTCACCTATCCAAGCACCTGGTAAAAGCCAAGCATCTCTTAGAGCACTTAGCTTTTGTAATGAGCAGCAAAACTCAACCCCATTATGTTGCTCTTTCTCTGTTGATGCAAGCCCTGGAAGCTGCAAAGCAGACAAGATTACTGCTGATATCATGTAAGCTACACTGGAGCATTGATGTACACCTAGCCATCATAAGGAATATCTCAGAAACACACAAGTTCTAGGTTGGAAGAGACCTTTAAGATCATCAAGTCCAACCCATGTTCCAACACCTCAATTAGATCATGGCACCAAGTGCCACATCCAGTCTTTTCATAAACACATCAAGGGATGGTGACTCCACCACCTCCCTGGGTAGATCATCCCAGTATTTGACCACTCTTTCTGTGAAAAACTTCCTCCTTAATTCTAGCCTGTACCTCCCTTGGCACAGCTTGAGACTGTGTCCTCTTGTTCTGTCTGTTGTTGCTCAAAGAAACAGACTGACCCCCAGCTCACCACAGCCACCCTTCAGGCAGTTGAAGATTGCTGGCTTGCCTGACTCATCATCCCAACCAAACTGAGCATCTGAACAAGCACATTGAGACAGCATACCTGATATTGCTGTCTGATTTCCCAGATAACTGGGAGCAGGATCACACTGGGCAAATAGACCCAAAGCTTTCAGCTCCTGACTTGCTGTCACACTTGGGAAGGCCACCCACATCAAAGCTCAGGGGCACTGCATTGAGGGACATCACAGTCACTTGAGCTGGCTCACCTTGGTGCTGCCTTACACAGCTGCCCAGCAGCAATTCACACCCACCTCAGTGCATTTTGTCACTGAGACAGGCTGCAAACACAGCTGATCTGCTTTTCCTTCCTTCCCCGTGCCTCTCCCAAAAAGCAGCCCACTAGTGCCTGACAGCAACTCCAAACCAGCTCATATGCAAAAACACAGACTTGGATAGAGAGCAGGTCTGTGCACACCAGGGGAGAGTAGCACTGAGTGAATGAGTCCCAAAATGGGATTACAGGATGACTTTTAGCCATTAGAACTTAGCATTATGACTCAATGCTCAGCAGCTCAGGTCATGGCACTGTCAGTACACAGATCCCTCCTCTTCCACACATTGAAAACGCCAAAGCAAAGGGTATGTGGCATGCACCCACGGATGACATGCTTCAGTTCTGCAACTTGAGAAACTGAGCAGGGAGGAAAAACTGAATGCTTGTACCTCCTGGGAATTTGGGAATCCCAGCAATTCATAAGGTCACTCTGCTGCATGGACTAAGGGACACTTGTTTTCTTGCACACAAACAGTGCCCGACTCGCTTTCTGTTCAATACAAAACAGATGTATTCACATTCTCCCAAGTTCTTACACTTTGCTAGGGAGCATAAACACTGGGCTTGATCTCCCTCTCTGCCTTCCCCAGCTGAGACTTGTAGTCCTGGGAGAGAGAGAGCACAGGTGCCAGGTTCTGTTCAGCAAGATGGGGACTTGTCTGACTGCCCAGTTTTAAACCAGAAGAAACCCACACTGGAAAAGTGGTATGAACTCCACAGCAAACAGTTTTTAAGCAGTACTGAGCTTCTCCATTATCTGATTAATAGCTGCACAGTTAATGCTTGGAAAAAATATGAAAGCAGATCTCCCACTTACATAGATGATTCTAAATCCATGGATGTGTAACACACTGGTGGTATGCCTTATGAAAAACATAAGAGGTTAAAGGTATGTCTGAGTGGCTCAACATGCCATCCTGAATCTGAAGTTATTGATTGTCCTCTAGCTTAATTATTTCCAGAGGAATGTGATGATTATGATTATCCTATTGCACTGAGACTCCAGGACAATAATTAACACTGCAGTTCCAATTCATTATAATTTACCAACTGTACAAGTCTCTGGAAGGAGGACAAGCATATTTGGTTTTTCATCTGGAAACCTGTAATTCTTTTGTTTCTCCCATTTTTTGCCAGTCTCCAGCACTTCTATTCTACAACCCAAAACAGCAATATTTTTTTAATAAGCTACAAAATGTGACAACAAATAACATTCCTTAAGAGAAAGATCTGGCAAGCTCCTAAAGCTGAAATCAAAATATTCCTACACATTCTCCAAAGAAACTCATGGTGTTCGGTGAACTTCCAGTTCCTGCATTTTTCCTAACTGAAGGGTAGCACCCAAGAAAAATCCTTTAACAAACTTGGAATTAAGTTTTTTTTTATCTTTGGTTACCGTGATCCCCAAGGTGTTTAAACAAAGACAGAACACTGGAAAAGAGAACAGCACTCTGTTTCCACCTATACTACCAGCATTTTTTGTTCTTTGAAGAGCAGGTGTCCTCCTTTGGATACTTGTCCTTTGTTGCAGCACACAGCCACAACACCCAGAGAACCAGCACTCAATTTGAGAAAGCTTTAAGCCCTCACCCACCCAGAGTAACGCCAACCTCACCGGAAGGCTGCAGGCATCAGCCCACACAGTACAACATGGAATCAATCCCTTCAGAAGGCTGCAGGCATCAGCCCATGCAGTACAACATGGTGTCCCTTCAGAAGGCTGCAGGCATCAGCCCCTCTGGTTCCCCAGCCCAGCCTTTTATCCCCTCCTGCTCATGCACAGCCCCTGTGTGCCCTCTGCTGCCCTGGGTGATTGGTCAGGACCCTGGGCACTCCGTGGCTCCTTACCCTCAATGCTGCTCACCTGCCTGGCACAGCTGCAGCCCACTGGGGATGAGGCTCCAGCCCCACTCCCAATTACCACAAGCTGTGCTCCTGCATTCCTTTAAGTTGGATATTCAGCACCTCAGCACTGCTTGGCAAGCCTGACTTACTAATCTGTGAGAAAAGATAGTTTTTAAACACCTACCATAATGAAAAACAAAAAAATTATCTTGCTGCACATGATACTACAATCCTTGTGACATGCTGGTAGGATTTCAGGTTACTTTCCAAGTGAAAATTGTCCAGCTGGATCCTGCTCAGCTGTCATTCTGCTGCCTGACTGACTTTCTATCAGGATGGCAGCAAGTTGTAATTTCACATGTTAGGTGGCTTTCAAGTCTGAAAATACATGCACTGCTTTTTGAAATGTTAACTTCACAAGATGGGTGGAAAACATAATTGCTTATGTAGCCATACTACAATCAGTCTTCTTTTAATTTCTGTTCATCACTTGAAAAAGTAGTGTAGCTCTTAGTAAAACAGATGTTGATGCAAGCAGCACAAAGAGAGAAAATTTGGCTAGAACAGTATGGAGACTCAGCAAAGACCTGCAAACTGACTCTGATAGCACAATTCCCTAACACAGCACTTCTGAACCCAATTCAATTTGGCCCTTAGTATGCAGGTGAGGGGAGTTAGGCATTTTGTTAAATAGTTCCAGGTCTTCCTCATGCTCCCAATTCCACAAGCCCCTTACTGGTAACAGCCAGTGAGGTGCAGAATGTTATTTCATGTGACAGTTCTTCAGCTGAGGCAACACAGTTCAGCTTGTAAAATCTGAATAAAACACTGAGGCTAATCTGGCCATCCAAAATAGAAACAGGGGATAACACAAGCCATTGCAGTGAAACAATCACATCAGAAGTCACATCTGGCACAGCTACAGCAATTAAACACAGGGGCAAGCAGAAAACAGAGCTTTGCTAACATTCACAAAGGCACTCACCTTAAAATAGTAGTCATAGTAGCTAGAAAAGTATAGATTTAGCAGTAGGCTCTGGAGAGATGATTCATTGCATTTAAAAACCAAACAGCAGTACTTTTTGTTGCTCAAAGACTCAGCAAAACTTGGGCTGTGTATTTAAGGTACTCAGAAGCAAAATACACATGAGTACAAAGAGCAGCAGGTGACTGTAAATTGTGGGAATCTATAAAATCAGAAGGCTTTAGGAAAACTGCAGAAGACAGGCCTCAGATACAGCAGAATTGTGAACACTGCTAAAGCAGCAGAAAAATTATGTAAGCTGTAGAGAAGACATGGGAATAGAACAAGAGAGCTTGTCTGAATGGCTTTCTAAGTTGCAAGAAGTTGATCTAGCTAGATATTAGGAGGGTTAAGCTTATGAACAGGGCTCTATGCATTATGCCTCACAAACAGGTATTGTATTCAAAAAAAAGCAAGCATTGTTTTAACCAAAGCTGTGTGTGTTTATAGTGATTAGATAGAACTACTGTCAATATGCTTTGGCTTCATGTAACTGGCTAAGTTACAAAGTAAGCTGTAACATGAAGTTTTCCAGCCTGCTGCTTAGACAGTGAGCTGTTCACATCTTTCCATTAGCATCCTCATGTCATGAGACTGATGCTGAACAATAAGTAGCTCAAGACGCTCTCCCAGCAGCCCCATCCTGTTTGTGTCTGTAAATAAACTGCCAGCATCAGAAATCAGAAAGATTAAAGAAAACAAAACAGAACCATCTTCTTACCTTGCCATATTTTGGCAAGAGCTGGATGTTGAGGCCTCCACAGGCTCAGATCCTCCCACCTCTGTTGAGCTAAATTCCTGACACACAGCAGTGGTGCTTGCAAACCAGCACCCAAATTGCCACACTCCTCTTTCTGTCATCTCCGAGTTCATTTATGTAACTTTCAAGATCTTGGCAAATAGTCTGTAGCAGCTCTAAGGTATGATCTGAAAGCCACAATACTCTTTGCATTAAAAGACTTGCTATGGATACAGTGAGGGGGGAAATACAAAGAGAACTTATGTATTCTGAATGCTCCATGAGAGCAATTTTCATCATTAAGACATCCTGCTACAAGCAAGTGTATCACTTTGTAATTACGTGCCTTGAGATAATAGTTGATTATTTTTGTATAGGTGGGGTGTTCTTGTTCCAGTGTTCAGTTGACCTCAGTGCCTCAGTCTGCTTAGAAACACTCACTGGCACTGCCTCCAAAAGCACCAGACACATCAGCAGGGTGTTATCTGGGAGCTCTTGGCTTCTCTTTTTCCATGGCTACAGACTTATGGTACCAAATAGGTTTGTTCAGAGACGGACAAGAAACAACTGAAAACCTCCTAAATGTCAGTGAGCTCACCCAGTCACCAGGAGCACTCCCAGCTCTTGGACAGGCTGTGACACAGGCACAGTGCAAAGGATTTCAAGTATTAAGTTCCAGTGCCATTGTGTCCATCCAGTAATGTCAATATATTATTCAGTAATTGATGATGTTCAAAAACATCTCATGCTGTTAAGCTATCAACATTTCCTTCAGTCCCCAAAACTATAGAATAACTAAAAACAGTTTCACCAAGAGAAACAGATTTTCCTGTTCAATTAAAGCTCAAGAAAGTGCCAGACTTGAGGATTTTCTTAACAAAAAAATATTTTAGAATTGGAAAAT
The DNA here is from genome assembly GCF_028551555.1 of Melozone crissalis. Lineage (NCBI taxonomy): Eukaryota > Metazoa > Chordata > Aves > Passeriformes > Passerellidae > Melozone > Melozone crissalis. The sequence goes on along the minus strand of NW_026535817.1, from coordinate 9,858,074 downwards.
AAAGTTGGAAATAAAAAAGATAGAATTGCTATTAATGCATTAATAGAGGACTCTACAAAATTTAACCAGGCACAGATTAATAAAAACTAATATTTCAATTTTGTACTTCAGAAAACTATACAGTAATTACCAATAAAAACAACAAGTGTTCCATAGGGAGCTGACTAACCCATGAAATTGAGTCAAAGGAAAAAGAAAGCCATTCAGTACCTCAAAATCCCTTCTCCAAGGCAGTCATAGTGATGGAAAGCCCAAGCCATAAATTTATGGTGCACAGTTGAGGAACGCTGCAATTACAGCTAAATTTGCTTTGTATCAGGCTCATTACAAACATAAGGATGAAAATGACTTTTCACTTGGTAGTAATTGCATTTTGTTGACATCTGATTAGCCATGCTGGCCTTAAATGCTGACAAGGCCACTAATAAGGGGGGAAATAATGAATTAGGTAATTTAGAACATTTTTGAGTAAATAAATCTTTAAAGTAATGCCCTCTACAATACCATTTTTAGGCAGTTAATGTGGCATATTTTTACTACAAATATTTTTAGTAATGTAAAAATAGTAAGATTTTTTTTCAATCAAGGAAACAGTCAGTAAAAGGCTAACCAGATAATACTGTTAAGGCAACAAAATGGACATATTACCACATTAACTTAATCAAATACTTGCTGGAACAGCTTTAACACTGGCACAAAGATCTGACTGTTACTTATTTCTACAAAATGTCACCTTAAAAAAACTAAAAAGAGGAGGTAACAAAGGACTTTGAGAGAAAATGACTATAAGTTGTAGTTACCACTGCAGTGAAAAGGGATCCTCATTTCAATGTCAAAGTAGGAATATTTTCATCTACCAAAGAAATAGCCTTCTTTACGAGTACAGCAGAATTCCATAAACAATGTCTCACTAACTTGTTACAGTTACATGGCTATGAAATCATAGCTTCACTGAAATTACTCTAGGATATAAGACTATTGTTTTTATTGGTGATCAGAGTAGGTAATTACAGAGCTAACACTATTTCCAAGTCATCTGAACACAAAGTACACAGCAAGAAAGGAAAGACTGGAAGTATCTGTGAGGAATAAATTAGTCATGTAAAACAACAACAAACAACACTACCAGACTATTTGTGCCACTGACTCACACCTGCTGACCTCAAACAAGTTTTGGGTCTGTTTTCAAGTCAGGGTTTTGTGGGGATCACACCCATTACTGTTCCTACAGTTTCACCAGGATTCTGGTTTCTGCTGATGCATTCCATAGCAGGGTTCCAGCTCATGCACATCCAGCAGCAGAGCACACAAATCTTCCTGCCTTAGCTCTGCTCTGAAATACAAACCCACTCCCCTCTGCTGTGGTTCTCATTTGGCAGATTGCTTCACTGTGTCAAACTCCAACAGCCACTGTGAGTCGTCACCAAAGTCCATGTGAGTGCTTTGATAAAGTGCTACAGGTGAAGGATTCCTGAGGCTGGGAGGCCTCCAGCTGCTGGAAAGGACTCCAGTGACGAGCTGTTAAGAATTACTTACCCGCAATGAGCTTCTGTGTTCGGATCACGTTCAGCACACGGGCATTTGTCAAATCTTTGATTATTAGTAGGGTCAGAATTTCATTCCAAATCTAAGCAGGCAATTTGTGCCTTGGGCTGTGGCAGAACAAGATTTTACACGCTGAATTTAAAGGAAAAAGCTCACATGATGTTAATCAGAGCAAACCTGAACGAGAAAGAAGCCTGAAAATAAGCTTGGCCCACGTGCAAGTTCCCCTGGGGGTTTCCTGAGCAAGTGATTAAAACTTGCCTACTCATATGGAAAAAACACTGTTAGAAACCACTTCTCCCTTGCTCCAGTCAGAAAACGTGACCTGAAATCAAAGTGTATTAGTGACAATAAAATATTCATGCTCTGAATTTCCTATGCAAACTCTTCCAACACTGCATTATTAATGACATCTAATTGTAGTGGGGATTGCTGCAGGAAAGGCTAATTTTACTACACACTTTATCTCTTCAACTATAAAATTCTTTCTTGTAAAACCCACCAGGAACCTAGTAGAACTTGATCATGTTTTCCAACATTCAGTTTTTAGAATGGATTTAAAATTATTCACAGCAGCCAGTAACTGATGAAAATATTGTGAAATGTGTCCATTTTTTGTTACAATTTTCTTCTGTGTTAGAAAGAACAATTTATTTTAAATTGTTCTTGCACAGACTGCATTCAAAGAGTGCCATATCCAGTCCCTAATTTTTTTTCACCATAGCAAGAAATCACTCACAATTAGTATTGCCAATATGTAGGCACACATCTGTGATTTAGGCTGGGGTGGGCAGCATTCAACTGCTCCAAGTTGCTGCAGCAGAGCCTGCAAGCCAGAGATCAACAGGATAATTTAAACATGTCACCTCCTTCCTACAAGATCTAAAGGGACTGGAAGACAACACAGGAGCTCCTTTACCCCACCTGTGCTATCCAGGGACCATCAGCTTCTTTCAGTGGCACAATACCATAGAGAGCACCAGAGAAGCAATATCATATGTATATCAGCAAAGGGCTCTGTTGCCCAAGAATGGGGCCACTGAGCTGCAATTGAGACAAATATCAAATCAGAAAAATTTCACTCTCAGATATGAGATTTTCATGAGAGCCTCAAAGCATCCAGCCTTCATCCCTAGCCTGGAGCCCCCTCTTGACTGTAAATGAGCATATTCCTCCTTTTAAAGGAGGACACCTCTCCTGCAGCAAAAACCACATTCTTCTATTGGATACAAAATAAGGCTTCTGAGGTACTTCAGCAACCTCACAGCCACCTCAGCAGCTGTGTCTCCTTACTACAGCCTGGGCACAGTTAATGGCTGGGTTAATGCCTCAGCAAACAACAGCTTCAGACCTCTGTGACTGAGAACAGAACATGGGAAATGTATCCAGGGAAATAATGGCACCAACAGCCCTGCAAAGCCAGGGAAATGAAGGTACCATATTGAAATGTGTCTTGTTCATCGCAGATCACTCAGTTTTTACTGGCATTTTACCATTCTCTGATGTGCAAAATAACAAGAAACAGCTGTAGACGCATGTTCAATTTCAGCAGAAATACAAACTTGTTCAACAGAATCTGACTTGTTTCATTACACAGATTAATAATGGGTCTTTTCTGCAGTGTGCTATGAAGGTTTGTTAATAAGCAACTCCCCGTTCATTTCAGATTGTTCCAAGAACAAGAATAAATTCATTCAGCTCTTCTTACCCCAGTAGATTCACGAGCCACATCTTGGTTACTGCTGGCTGCTTTTCTCTTCCCAGTGTTACAGCCATAGCTGTGGTGCATTTAGTTATCAAACAGAACACTTAGCTCTCCCTAATTGGAAAATTGAGTCATTGGAACAGCAATTTCTCTGCTTGCTGAGAATGGCAGCAGCCATGCACCCTGTCCCACCGTCAGCCTCTGTGTTCCTTATTCCTACAGTGGATTTGTTTTCCCCCAGAGCACTTTCACAACACAAAAGCTGCTCCTAAGCACTAAGTTATAAACCATGGCTCTTGTCATTCAAAGCATGCAATACACTGAGCACCACAATAATTATCTCTATTAATTAACATCAAAGCACAACGGGCAAACACAAGTGAAGTAGAAATCACAGCATCCAAGATAAAGCTGTTGCTTGTACCCCCATTATTCCATGCATTATTCCTTCCTAATAGCAAAATCCATGAGAAAAGCCCTGTGACCTATTACACTTATAGCTAGTTCCTACATAGTCACATCATTAATGGCAATCAAGTAAAGAAATCACACACATTTGTGTTATTAAACCCTAGCACATCTGTGAGCCTAATGTAAAGATACCTAGAGTTAATAAAAAGCAGCAGTTCTAAGAGAAAAATAAAGTACAAAACAGAAAAAATTCTGGCTTTTTTTTTTTAATGAGAAAATTAGGGAAAGAATCAGGCAAAGGATGTATGAGTAGTACTGTCCTAGAAATACATGTAAAATTTTCCTATCATTCCTAAAAGGAACAATAAGTCTCAGACCCTGAGTTCAAAACAAGACTAAAACCATGCCAACCTTATTCCAACCTTGCTTTTGACCATGAAAAAGCTTATTATTTAGTCATCCTAGGATTTTTGGCTTTGGTGAAGAAAAACACCCAACAGCAGTAAGCAATTATGCAGAGGCATTTGCACTGTAGAAACTAACAGTTTGTTAGGCTTTCAGATTAATTAAATAATGCTCCTGCACAGAGCTAGCCAATTCCTTTAAAAGTTTGCATTTTATATTTAATCTAGTCCCATAATTTGTGATAGCCTCGTGCATTACACCAGTGCTGAAGGAGTGTGCAATTAATTGAAAGCAAGATTTTTATGCATGAGATAATACAGTGCTGCCAGCTAGCCCCACAATGTGGGCAGGAATAGAGGAACCCTTTTTGTTCATGTTCTCATTTTACACAGCTCTTTCCTTTTCCTAGGTGAATCTAAGAGATAACACAGACTGCCACACCTACATGAATTCAGACCTTGGATACTCGCTGTCTCTGAGGAGAGCCCATGTGCAATTTGATCCAAGTGTGTCCATGTTGTTTCAGGACCTGTCCCCATCCTTTCTGTGCAACACATGACCTGATGAAACAGCAAGGACGCTCCCCATTGCAGCTGGATGAGAAAAAGGTCAAGAGTCTCTTCTGCCTTCTCCTTCCTGCCTGGCTCAGCCAAAACAGCCCAGCTGAGCTGTGCAAAGATGCCTGCTCCAGGGAAAAGGTAGCAAAGCCAGCACAGCTCAGATTAGGTAATAAAATAACAAGAACACAAGAATAAATATTCACCATCAAAGACAAGAAAATATTTCATTCTGTGTTTTAGTCATAGGCAAGACAGAATATAGACCCTGCCAGACATCCATCAGCCAGAAGGAAAATACAAGGAATTGATTTAGATTCAGTTCTATAACTTATTTTCTCAGCAATCAGATTTTTTTTGTAATTACTCAATAGAGAACATACGCACTAAAGCAAATTTTTTTTCAAGTATCAACCTGAAAGGGATTATCTACTGGTTTCTCAATATGAAATAAACATGGCTTTAATACTTGACTTTTTCTCTCTTGTCTCCTTGAACTTAGGAGAATTCCAACAGGTAGAAACTGACCCTTATTTGATGTTGCCAAAACAAGGTCTACAGCACAATATCAAGCTCATGTTGCATGCCAGATGTGATCATTCTTCTACCTAAAACTTCAGCTGAAAAAGGGTGCTAAACTGGAAACACACCTGCATCCTTCTCAGGGAGGAGCTGTAATGAATATGCAGCTTTAATGTCAGTACAGAACAGCAGCGCAAACATGAAGGATTTTATGCTCCTCATGGTCCACTTCAGATCAAAAATCCCTCACCACAAACCAGGAGGATGTAATGTATTTCTCCCAAAACCTTTTATGTGAAGAAAATGAGCTGATTGCCATTACTGACCTGCCAGTCTCCACTTCTGTAGCAGACAAACCAGAGAGCTCTGGGTTTGCTTTAATGTGTCTGAATAATTCTACATGGATTTACAGTGAGACCAAATGGATAAACACAACAGCCAGTATTCATTAAAGCTATGGATTTAGAAAGACCAACAAGACTTACAAATGCATATTCTCTTTCTGAGAGGCACAATCAGTCTTGAGACAAATCTTCCCAAGCACCACAGGTTGACTGTACCCCACCACACAGCCAATACAAGGAAATCTGGTATTCCAGACAAAGGTTCTGCACTCACAGCCTGGAGTTAAACACCCAGCTTGGAATTCGGGTTCAGGCTCCCAAATCTGGCACCTCCACAAGGGGAATAACCAATGCAGTAACTGCTGAGTAAGCTGACAACAAGCCTCTGACCTGGGGGCCCAGCTGCGCTTCCAGCCTCGGAGCCTGCCATTTCCAGCAAGTTCCAAGCAGCTTACAGATAAATAAAACAAGGCTGTGGGAGCTATTTAAGTGTTTGAAAAGCTGTAGGAACATAAAACACAAAGGATCTTGGTTGTGTACCCATATCTCTGGGATTACACCTACGTGCAGTACATATGAAAATACCCCTTGACAGAGAAGTAACACTGTAACACCAGGAACAGCGGCTGAACACAGCAACATTTTTATCTGTTACTCTGTATTAACTTTGGAACTCGGCAACAAAGACACAAAATCAAAGCTCTCCTTCCAAGCCCTTACCTGTAAATGGTGAAGTTGGCACCTACCTGATCCATTTGACAGGAACACTGAGGATTTACTGCTGTTACATACACACAAAACCACAGCATGAGTACGGCAAGGACACACAGGACACCAGGGTCACACCTCAGCTGTTCTGAATCCCGTGGGACAAACTCACTACTTTCTGTGCTTTTATTGAAAACTCCAGGCCAGCAGAGGCTGTCACAGGTGCCTTGAATAGGCACAAAGCAGGATTCTCCTGAAAAGCCAAGTGAGCTGTTTGAAATCAGGCACTCTGAAATGAGAAAATAGGCATGATTACCTTCCACACAGATTCACATTCCCACTTAAAAAAACCCAAATAACTCCAGCAAAGAATGGAGCATGCTTGTTTGTCTCACTTTTATTAGCACTAATTAAGCCCATTTGTTAAAAGCAGCTACAACAGACAAAGGCATATGGAAAAATTGAGGGATACTAATCTATCACATGAGCCAAACATCCTGGCAACATTCACCGAGCTTTATACTAAAACCTTGATCTAATCATGGCAAAGCACAAGTCATGTCAAATATTGGCAGCCTCCCTAAGCCCTTAAGGGAACATAACTCTATAAAATCAATGCAATAAAAGTATTAACACTGAATGCTTTCTGGTTGATGCCATAAGAGCCATTCACACATGCACTTACAGTGTTCATGTCTGAAACTTTCCTTCCTGAAGTCATTAATAGCATCTAATACGAGATAACTATTTCTTAGGTGCATGGAAGTCACTCACACACCATTTGATGCTTTTCTCACCCCACATTTTCTCCTTTCACACAACTCTCCTAGTCTCCTCTTCTAATAGGACTTGTTTTTATTCAGGTGAATAAATGTCAGCAAATAAAACATTTACACCCACTACTTACAATATGCTTTTGTGGAATGAAAGCCATAATGGAGAGGCCTTTCTCACACCTCTTCGGCAGATGCTACTACTTGAACCCTGGGAGGATCAAAAACTATCCTGGGCAAAGAAGGCTTTGGTAAGTCAGCTTCAAGGAGAAAGTAGCAGCAATTGACATGCTCGGGCCCCCTTTCAAAGCAAACTAACAAAAACCCAAACAAAACACAGACACACACGCACTTGTCTCTGCCGAACTCTAATCACTGGCAAGAATAGCAACAAAAACAAAATCCCAAAGTCATAAAAATAACATCATACTGCTGTGTAAGGGCCATGCATGCTACAGAAAGAATACACATCTACCAGTGGGGCAAGCAAATGTTTTTCCTTCCAATGGCCTGTATTTGCTGTTCAAATATCAAATAATAAAAGGTGAGGCAATTCTACACTTCACAGCTGTAATATTCTAAGTAGATATCTTCAATAAAACAGCACCCAGAGCTCAAATAACAACCTGAAATGGCACCCTTTTAACAAAATACTTCTGTAAAACAATGGCACTGCTGCTTTTTTAATCAAATTTCATTTCCCATCAATAATTTTAATAGCTACTTTAACCCCACTCCCTCAAGGCAATGTTTGGGCCTGATAAAACCAAAGTCACGGACTTGTTTTCTTCTATGAGAGAAAAAAGCTTTAGTAGTAGCTATTTCTTTTATGAACATCCTGCTGGTTAGTTTATTAAGTAGATAAGATAAGTGAAACCATTACCCCTCACAGATCAGGTCCGCAAGCAGGGTTAACCCTCACCTCCCTGAAAGTGCTCAGCAGAGTCTTTTTTTCAGCCTCCAGGCCTGACAAAGGTATATGTATGTACACACATACAGCATGCATAGATATACACAAGTACTTTAAAAATAATATATACGTATATAAAACCACAAGCACAAACAAAGGTATTACCTCATACCTCACCCAGTGACACAGGCAAAAGCAAAGGAGCCGCAGGGGGAGGCAGCACGGACGGGCCGTAAACAACCCCTCACAGTCCTACCCCTCTTAAAACACAAAATTTAGCTTTCCTGAGGAAGAGGAGGGAGGAAGCACCCCCCAGCCACACCGCACTCCCAGCCCGCAAAGACCCACCAAGCTACCGGGACACCGCCAGCGCCTCACGGCAGCCCTGAGGAGCGGAAGCCCCGCCGCACCCTCGCGGGCCTGAGCAAAGGGGCTAAAAAGCCTCTGAAAGGGCGGGAACGCCGCCCCCTCACAGCTGCCCGCCCTCAGAAATCCTCAAAAGAACGAGGAACAGCTGCGCCCCACAACTTCCCACCTTGTTGAGGATTTCTGAGGGAGAGCAGCCGTGAGGGGCGGGCTCGGCTCTTCCTGCCCTCAGACGCCTGAAAAATGGCGGGAAGCCGTGAGGGGGCGGCGTTCCCGCCCTCAGCTTCGCCTCAGGGTCGCCGAACGGGTGGACACGGACCGGCGGAGCTCTCCAGTTGTCTTGTCTGCGCTTGGTAAGTTCATTTTTTGCCATCTTTTTCGCGCGTTTTCTTTCTGCGTGTTTGGAGTTTTGTTTTGTTTTTAAGTTTGGCCCCCAAAGCCCCCTCAGAGCCCTGTGAGGGAAGCCGGGTCCATCTCCTGACTGGGCTGTCAGGGTGAATCCGCCCTTCCATGGGGTGCCTCCCTCAGACCCCAAACCAAAATAAAACACCCTCAGAAAGCCCCATTTAACACACAAAACAGAATAGGCTTTTCAGTGTTCCTAGAATATTTAAGGAGAATCTTTTCCAATGTTCCTCAAATAACAGAACTGTTCCTCAAAAGGTAGAAGGCCGATCAGCACAAAAAGTGTTTTAAAACCGGGTTGTTTTCATTAGATTCTCAATCTAAATAAGTTCTGAGAAAATATAGGGAGAGTGATAACAATGATTTGCATTGCTTGAGGAAAGTCCACTAGAACAATTGTGAAGGGATTTCTTTGTTATAAATAATTGCTGAAATGGAACCGAGAAATACCGTGCAGCATTGGTATGAAACTTAGGAAAGAAATGGATTGATTTATAGAATGTGTGCAGGTGTTTATTCTGAGGGTTTTTTTATAAAGGAAGTTATGTTTTTAAAGCATGAATTTTATTTTAAAAACTTGAAGAAATGGGGAAAAGTAGAAACTGACAATCTGCTTTAAATCTAACATAGCATCTCCAACACCAAGTGCTTTCTTATGCAATGTTTGCTTTCTTAAGTAATTTAACCAATACATTTTTAAATGTGCCATCTATTATCTATCTCCTGAACGTTTAACGACTGCTACATAGTTAGAGGTCTGGAGGATTCTAGGAAATTTCTTCTACATGGCATAGAAATCATCTTACTCAAACCACAATTGTTCCTATTTTCAGGCTGAACCACCAGCAGTCTGTGGAAGTCTCATGGCAGAGCTGCTTTGCTGCAGTCTCACAGTATCTCATCTCTAGTTAAAGAAAAGGAATTGTTTTGTGTGTCCCGTTTTTCTCTGATACTGTTGCAAGCAACTCCTTTTTACTTCAGTCTGGCGGCTTTTCACGTATTTAAAAATCTGCTCTTGCTTTTGATTGCTCCTCAAATATCTCTGTTAGTATTTCACCCATTATATTCTGCATTTGTGATATTTCCCGATTCAGACCCAACTAACTTAACTTTTTAAAGGGGTATTTTTATTTGTTATTCTTGCCAGCCAGATGTCATTTCCTGACCTCAGCATTCCCTAGCACTTTTTAGATTTCCCAGATATTAATAAAGTGATATCTCGGTATATAAAATTCACACTTATTTCTAGCAGCTGAGGTATTACTGATAGATGGAGTAGTTTCTTTTACCCCAAGGTGTTGCTCTAATTCCAAATGAATGTACACTGGGGGTTTTTTTTGTGCTGTCTCTTCACTTTTGCACTGAGCTCCTGATCCAGGTCAGGAGAATGAGCTGCAGTGCTGCCCTGACAGATCGTTGTGTCTGACAGCAGATACAAAGAAGCTTTTATTCACTCTAAAGCTTCCCTGTCGTTCAGGGCATCGTTTTTCCTTGTATGTGTCACAAACATGGGAAACACAGCTGGAAATACCAATGTAGGAACATGGGAAGCTCCTACCCAACCATTTAACCAGTTTGGTTTGGCTCTGTGCTGATGGAACTGTGAGATGTGTTCTTTTTGCATTCCTAATGAGCGCAGACCAGATGGGAAGGCTGCTGGTTTAAAGCAAAAAGCCCATTTCTAAAAGTCTGTGGTAATTCCTCACTCTTAAAGAAGTTTACTGTGGTCTATGAGTGTGTGTGGAAAAAAGGTTGGGGTTGTTAGGGGTGTTTGTTTGTTTGTTTGTTGTTTTTATTTGCTTGCATGTTGCTGACCTACCATTCTAAATAACTGCAGTGTGTTTTCAAAGGTTCTTGCTAGATTTGAAAAGTTTCCAGAGAAGAGATTGTCTGGTCTAGAGTACGAGTTTCACCTAACTGTAGAGGAAAGATCTCAGGAAATTTGTGATACTCTCTCAGGTTCTGAAATACCTTTAGATCAACTTTATACTGATAGCTGGGTTTAGTACTCAGCTTTTCACACAAACCAAAACTTGGGTTAAAATTAATGTGTTGCTGCAGGTTTTAGTATTGCTCAGGTAATCTAAGCTTTGAGAATTTATTTCTGGACTGGAGTAGATCTGCTGGCGTTGGCATCTTTGAAAAGGTTGGCTACTTGAAATTCAGTTTTGCCTGGGTGATCCTGCCATTTTCTAGAGGAAAGGAAAGTGTGACATTAACCATATTTAACACTTTGTTACAGAGTATTTATTATGAAATGGCACCTCAAGTATTCTATATTATAACAAATTTTTACTGGGGATGCATTTTGCTTTTGAATTCATGGGATGATGTTTAATTTACTATTCATTCAGAAGTATTCAGTGCCATTTACCATGACAACAAAAAATAATGAATAATATATTTATATCATCCATTAATAACCATCCAGCCATTTAAAAGTTTCATCCTAATGCATTCTGGAAATCTGCAAATTAATTATGAAAAACCCTGAATGAATATAAAATTGAAATGCTTAAGAATTTAAATGATGCAATTAAATGCTATTGCGTGTAACTCAAAGTTATTTTCTTCTAATACTTACTTATCAATCTTAATTTCAGCACCAGCATTTAGGAACAGAATCAACTCTTATATCATCTCAAAACATTGGAATTTCAAGCAAAGACTGCATTCTTTTTCCTTGGATTGCATTATTTCCAGGCACAAATTGGAAGTCTTTATTTAAACAAAAGTGGTCTTTTTAAAGACAGAGTAAATGCTCATCAAAATAAAGAGGGTGAGGTCAGAGGTGTCAATTTTTATTGTTTAAAAAACCCCAATGAACCCAGCCACAAGAACTGCTCTCTAATCACAGCTACCTAAAAATCCTGATTAAACTCTTTAGTGCTGGCAAATCCATCCATAGCTGGTACTAATAAGTAAGATTTACTGACCAGGCTGCCTGAGAAGTTCATATGTACAAAAATATCTTTATCATTATCACAGTTACTTACCTAACAGCAGCCATTGAAGAACAGTTCTTGCAAAAAATAACTTAGGCTGTAAAATACTGACTGAACAAGAGGTCATGCAAGCTGTATCCCAGCTAAAAACCGGCACAAGGGTGCAGAAAATCAAAGCTGCTGGGTGTGTAAATCAGGTGTGCACATCAGGAGTGCAGTGAAATCTCCAGGCAGGCCAATTGCTTTGAAAATGAAAACAAAATTGTGATTTGAGGGAAGGGCCAATTTTAACAGCAATAGAGAGGATATAGGATCCCAAGGAAAAATAGCTTGAGGTGTCAGGAAATCTTTGATTTCCTTATTTCGATTTGCTTCACTGATATTAATGCTTTTGTGTCAGCTCAATCATTTTGACCAAGGCCCAATCAGTGTGCTTAGGTAGTTCTATTTTAGGTGCTATAAAATCTGAGAAATACAAGACTCTGCAGGAATACATTTTTATCAGAAGTTCCACTTTGTGAATCCCTTTAAATCAGCAATTAAGGGAAGTGAGACAGTTTGAAATCTCTTCATAGTGTGGACTGGAAGGCAGCCCAGGAAGCTGAAGAATGTCACCTCACTGAGTCACTCTCACTGCTGACCAATGAACCTGGAAATCCAGGCTCTGAGCCAAAACAAGGAACACAGAAAACAAAAGCCCAGGTGAAGGCAAACTGTAGAGTAGGCAGGGCTGAAATATTTTTTATTAGAAAAGCTTGAAAATTATTTTGTTTAGATAATCTGATTTAGACTCTAGAGAGAATGTTTTCTTGAGGGTAAAATCATTGAAGCAATCATTTTGGAAAACAACTTATGAAGTATATCGATCTTGTAGAAAACAGATTTTTTTTTTCCTGCATTTTTTTCCTTCTCTTTTCATGAAAAACAGTAAAATACATGTATTACAGTAGTAAATGATCAGATTTGGCTGTTTTCAAGCCAAATTGAATCTAACGAAAAATGTGGGGTAAAAGTAGTAAGAAAGTGAAGCAGTTTTTTTTTAAATTATGTGGTTTTCATCAAATAATGCTTATTTTGACATTCTATTATCCGGTCACATATTTTATGACAAAACCCATTAATTATTTCTCATATATCCTTCAATAAAATCAGCCCAAGTCTCTTAATACAAACAGTGCTGCTTTAAATTCTGAGAAGGTGAGTGTTATGTGCAGTTGTGCAGTAATGCAGGTTTTTGGAATGTGTGATTCTACCCTTACGTTGTGTTACATGTATCAGAGAGAAAATCCAGCATTTGATCATGGTGCTGACTGTGATTTTTTTTTTTTTTTTTTTTTTTGATAGCTGTTACTGAAATTTCTGCATGACATGATTTGGCCTGGAATTTTCATTGATTAGTTTTGATTCAATTTTTGATTAGATTTTGGGGGTTCTTTTTGTTTTTTAAATTTAGTAAAAAAAAATCTGATTTTATTCCAATTCTCCTTTTATTTTGGGATCAGAGCAATGAGTCAGGCACACTCAAAGCTTGCAGAGCTGTGTTGTTGCTGATAAAGAGGGGAGGTTTTCTCTTTCTCTCCCAGTGACCAAGAGGGGAGTGCCGGAGCCTCGGGAAGAGGAAGCCCTTTCCTGACGGACGGACCTTGGCCGAGCGCTGCGGAGCAGCACCGGGCTCTGCTGGAAAGGTAATCCCTGGCTGGGCTCAGCCCCAGCAGAGCTCTGCAGTGCCGTCAGGAGCACGGGGGTGGGTGTTCACCTTCCTTCCCTGATCCCCACCACTGAGGCTTTCTGCACGCAGGGCCTCAGCCCCTGCCTCAGTTTATGGATCTTTTCATGGAGGATCCAGCTTGCCTCAGGGGCACTGTAAACACAGCATTGCGCAGGTCCTGCCCTATCAATACTCATTTCTTTTTATTGATTAGGTGCCACTTCTAAATTCTGGGTACTGAATTAATGGATGCTGAATAACTACTTCAATTAATGAAGCTAAAATTGGCTTTAGCATCCTGCGCTGGCTACAGACATTTTTTTCTATTACAAAGCTAATTATTTCTTTTTTCATCATCTGCAATTACTTTCATTATTTGACTTATCCTTTGCACCTCACTGGAGCCGCTGAGTAATGAAACAGAAGGTATTTATAAATGCTCATAATTTACAGTATCACACATTAGAAGGTTAATTTGAGGTGCTGCCTCTTTTGGCACTGTTTTGGCACATTCTGTATGTGTCTTACTCGTGCACATAGTTACTAGAGGAGACACAGCACAAGGTAGGTGAACACAGATGTCAATGTGTGTTCTGACACAGAGTCCAGGTGTCATAGTGGTGTTGTCTTTCCTATTTCCTTTTTTGCACAAAGTTCTGTCTTTATTTATTTGACATCTGATTTTTATTGGGCCTTATCTTTTGTAAAATATATATTTTCCTTTCTTCTGTGGTAAGTATAAGGTGGGCCCATTCTTTTCTTCTTTCTGAGCCTTCTCTACACAATAAAAAGCCCTGGTGGCGGTGGACAGTGCTCACCCTCCACAGATGGTCTGGAGCCTAAGCAGCAACATCATGAGTCACTAGGAATGTGTGTAAGAAACAACTCATCACAAGGGAAAATGAGACATTTTAAGGCAGAGAATTCGCAGATCTGTTTGACAAACTCCTTTGTTAGAGCTGCTTGGAGGATGTGACACACAGTGGTGACTTCCCAGAGCTGAGAAATGCAATCAGTGCAGGTGACCAGCGCAGACAGAGCAGGAGATGAGGACTCCAGACTGTCAAGTGCTCACACTATGGGGGTATAAAAACCCAGGGGTTCCTTTGTGTGGGGTTCCTCATTCCAGGCACCAAACTGGAGCTGCTCTTTTTCTTATTGCGCCATGAATAAAGTATTTTAAGGATCGTGATGTCTGAGACTGCACTGTGGGGATCCTGGGATGGAGCCGCTGAGGAGACCTGGTCTGGCTGTGAGTGTGGAGGGCACAGGTGAGAAGGGGCCTCAGTCCCAGTGCAGGGGTGACTCCAGGATGTCCAGACAGGCACGGTGCCTCAGCAGCTGCAGTTCACAGCTCTCGAGGTTTTCATGAATTTTGATGTGAGAACTAGCCCAGGTAAGGTATCTCTATCCATTGCAGTATTTGTTCATGTCCTAGACCCTTCTGACTAACCTGAAGCTGCTGGTCTTTGAATCAGATTACAAAAATGCAGAATCATTTGGAGAGAGAATCCAGGAGCTTGAATTTGTGTGAATTTATTGGGTGTGTTGGGCTGAAGTTCTGCAGGGTTTGTGATAAGGCATTATCACGAGAGATTCTTTTACCCAAAGAAATAAAGCCATCACACCTAATCTTGATGGGTTTATCGAGATATGAATCTATAGAAGACATCAAAGGGTGTGACTGGCACGTGTATTTATAGTATGATAGTCCATTGTAAGGAACATTTTTCCAGTGGGGAATAAACTTAGCTCTAAAGTTAAAAAAAGGAAACGTTTAGACCGTTCTTATCTATTTATTTACATTTTTGTACTGGTAATACTTAACTATCTTGTGTTATATTTTTGATAGTCTTATATTCTTGGGGTTTTGTATTCTCAGTTACCTGACAGTACAAATGACATATATTTCACTCCTCATGGAGGGATAAAGTTATGACCAGTTTATTCATGTATTTCTAGACTTCCCTGTCTAACAGGAATATTGAATTTTGGGATTTTTTTCTTCTCATTAAGCTGTTAGATTGTACTGCCATGCCGTATGGAATGCCCTCAGCTGATTTATGTAAGTAGCATAGGCATGGGCTTGCAGTGAGTGGGGAGGTCATGCTGTCTCTTCTTGATTTGGTCACAAAGATGTGATGGTAAATCCAGATCCTGCTGTGGGAAACTGTCCTCAGGCAAAAGTAAACTCATAAAATGGAAGGGCAAAGGCTCCTTTTGGAGACTCCTGATTCATCAGTGTCAAAGTTTGGGAGGGACCCTACAAGACCCAGGCATGTGCACTGGATTAACAAATACAAATGGTAAGATTTGTGAAAACTTCTGAAACATTTTCTTTTCCAAACACCACCATTTCACTTTTGCTAAGGTCAGTTTCCACCAGCTGCTCTTCCAGGAGGTGATTTTCCATGCTAGTCAAATATCCATGGAGGAACACAGGCTGAATGTGCTCCTGTTACATGACCCATATAGCGGTACAGCAAATGACACAGAATCAAAAGGAATGGTGTAATGCTGGCAGATAAAGCAAATCCTGTCTTAGAGTTTCTCCCCCAAGAGAAAATCTCCCAGACTCTCCCAATCAAGTTAAGCCACTTCATATCAGACAAGAATTTGATCCTCTGGCTTCTCAAGCATCTCAGTAATGTGAGTGTTTGTGACATCTCCTCTCAGCTACATCACTCATGCCTTGGTGCATGGCTGGTGCATTGCAGTGTCATGTGATTGATACAGCCTGATGTGCAGAGCTCCCAGTGACAAATTAGCTTGGGGAATGGGTGACAAAAGTGAATTGCTTTGATGTTATTGTCAAAGAAAATCTTCTCTGTAAGAACAACTGGTTTAAAGAATTATCAAGAACTGAAGAGGATGTGCTGTTACCTTAGATATAGGTTAAGAGTTTGGGAGTTTTTAAAAAATAATGAACATTGATAAGAAGTATTTAAATGACAGTCTGTGTATAAGAGTGTTCTGCTGTGTGCACATAAACCCAATTCTGGCTTGCAGGTGTAACTCAGGCACATGGGGCAGAAAGACAGAGCTGTTCTCTCAGCAGCTTTGCAAAACACAAATTCCCACCAGCTTCTGCTTCAAAGAAAGCCTACCTGGATCCCATTCCCTCCCACACAAACCCAGGGTTGTTCTGGCAATGTGCCTAAAAAGAGACCAGGGCATTCTAATTCTGTCCCAGACACACACTCTGCTTTCAGCTGCCTTTTCTTCCTAAACTTTGGCCTGTTGCAGGGAGAAAACTCATGATTCCTTTCTAAATATCTGCTTGAACCTGTACCTCAAAAAAAAAAATAAACAAACCCCAGCCATAGAGAGATTAATTGAACCTTTCTAAATTTTATCATATTAATGTCTTTAACAGAGAAAGTCCATAAATTCATTGCTGATAGAGGATGTACAGGCTTAAGCTTTTATTTTGAAGTCTGTAATTTGCCTGTTGAATAACCTAAGTATTTCATTATCTTATGCCAGTATTACTCCATTTATAAAGTACTGATACAGATGCTGCTTACTTTGTAAAAGGCTTTCAGATCTGTGGTTTCTGTCACATCATTAGTTTGTATTGCTGTCTGCAAACCTACCTATATCAATCCAAATCCCACTCACAGCACCAGCAATTTTAAAATTGAGGTTTAATTCTTTCATTAAGGTCAATTGTCTGTCAGTCTGCAGACACCACCATAGGCATTGATGTGTTTCAGAAGCTACTCCATCTCTTCCCAGCTGCAACTGCATGTTGTGGTGCTCCTTCTCCCTCCAGTTCCTGATAAAACTTCCTTTCTATTTCAGTGAGTCAGACAACTGTTTCCGAAACCATCTTTGGATGAGGGCTGTGTTAGCAGTTAAGTAAAAAGAGAAATGTGCTGTGCAAATCTTCTTTATTGCTTTTGCTGACTGGCTGCAAGTGAGGTCACAGTAAGCTCAGAGGGCTTGATATAAATGAAATAATTTAACCAGAAAATACAAAATATTGTAGGAGGATCCAATATAAGAAAAGAAGGGCAGTATAGGAAGTAATCTTACCCCTTAAGGAGCTGCAGCTGGGTTAATTATTAGAGGTTGGGAACAGGCCTGACTTCACCAGGCCACAGCTGTAGCCAATAACAAGAAGAGTGCTATAAAAGAGTGGGTTGGTTGGTTGGGGGGAGTTGGGGTCACTTGGCTGCTGTGAGAGGAAGAAGGGCCAGTGTCTGGAGGAGCTGCCTGTGGGAAACATCAAGGAGGTACAAAACTTTAGAACTATGGAATTTTTGTAATATAGTGACAACAGAACATCTCCAGAAAGGTGACTCTGTAAAATGCCATGCTTACCAATCTCACATTCCTACCTTTAATGGTTGTCATTAAGATATGATTAAACATAAATGAAAATGTCTATGGTGTCCAGATTGATGGAACTCAAGCGTGTTACTACTGTAATTTTACACAAAAATGCATCAAGGTATTCTCAGCCAGCATCAAAATGAATGAATGAAAGCTGATATTTTCAACTCCTGGGGCCATCCCACCTTCAGTGACATTGGGAAATCTCGCAGTGGCACAGAGCCACGGGATAGTGGCAGCATTCCCTTGGTGCTGCTGGCACCGTGAGGGGTGGCTGCACAGCCACGTGTCCTTTATGCTGGCTCACTGACTGCTGTGGCTGGGGATGCCTTTACATGAGCAAGAGCAACAGTCCCTTTTAGGGAGTTCAAGAGCCATAGACTATCAAACTTTGTTTGTATTGGCTAATTTAACTGTTGAATAAAATGTAGGTGATATCTGCAATTCCTATGCCGGGAATCAGGTGTAGAAGTGTGGGATTTTAGCATGTGGTGTTATACATCCCAGTAAAGTGTGTGTAGGAGGGTGGATGCTTGTTCACACACTTTTTCAAAAGCAGAAGTGACTAACTTTTAGGCTGGAGATCAGAAGTCAAAGTTTGTCTCTGTAATAGACTGTGCAGAGTAGCAATATTTTTGTTCAGGTCTGTAGAAACCCGTGCATAAGAAATAAAAACTACATCTTAGGTGTTTAAAAGTCAGCAAAGAACAACTGCTGTCCTGTTCCTCTCTGACCAAGGGGTTAGCTGGTGAGTAACAACTTCCAGATCAATGCTGATTTTTTCATTTGCTGTTTACTAATGCCAAGCATGAGTCTCCTTCTCTTTCACTGTTTGAAGTATGTATGCCTGCACTGCTGTTTTTCAGGATTTCTGCTTTCCCACTGAAGCTTGATCCTTTTAACAAGACCTGTATGGGGTAATTTGCAGTAAAAAGGTATGGATTTTTTTGCTTATCTCCTTGTTTCTGACTTGCACCTATTGCACTGAGCCATGTTTGTAAATGTGAAGCTGAAACATTAGCAAATATTGCAATATTGTACATTTTTACTTGTTATTCAAAACTACTATTAATAGAGTCCTGTTTATGGATGACTAAGCAAAAAAATGGAAACACAATTGAAAAAAAAATTTGGCCAAGAAAGAGCAAAGTCTTGCCCACATCTGCTTTAAAATAACAATGTTCTGAGTGGTGGCCTCAGGCAGGTAGTTCCATGTAGAGTGATGGGAGCAGACTACTGGAAATAATTATAAAAAATTGATGAGTTGATTACATAATGCTATAGAGCACCAGCTTCATCTGTAGCTTTTTAGAATACAGGGGACTTTGAAATACTGACACAAAAATGGTTAGAATGGCTGGAAGGCGTTTGATTCAAACAAGGAGAGATATAAAGCTTAAAATAAGAGACAGATTAAAGTGCTGGTGAAGTTATCATTTTGACTGAGCTGACTTTTAGTGGACTGAATTCCTGTAAAGCATCTAGTGCATAAAAGTAAAGCAAAATTGCAACTGAAGGTACATTTTGTAGCATAACATCTTATATTTCAATGTAAGTGAAGGACAGTTTGAACAGTAGAAGTGGAGTTTTTAGAGGAGGGGTTTTGCTTTAATGTAAGTTTCAGGACAAGAATGTCAGTGGTGGGCAGTTTGAGAAAGGCGAACATCTTTGAAGGTATCTGTTATGGTTTTTTGTTTGTCCTTGTAAAGAAGAAAACAACCAGAATAAGTCACTAAGGTTCCTTTGAAGTGCTCTAGCAAGATTTTAACTGCACACGTTGGTAACTGTCTGCATAGCAAAAGTGCTTTCTTTTCAGGAAGCGGATGAGAGAAATAATTTGAAGTTTTCATTTGCAAGGTGATGTTGGTGGTAGTAATGGCTATGAGTTGTCCTGGTCTTTCTAACAATATTTCTTTGACAAACCTTGTCCAAATCAGGAAAAAAGGTCACTAACAATAATCTCACTTCATGAAAATATTTTTAGAGACCACTAGTACTTTAAACAAAGTTTAGAGGTATTCACTTTCACACTTTCCACCTACCATTGCACTTTTTCATATTTCCATTAATAATAACTTCAATATTAATAATTTCTTTTCTATATTCCTGTTTATCACTATACATATGGCCCTATAGCCATGCTTCTTTATTTATGGCTGTAACAGACACCCAGGAAAGTTGTGCAGTACCTTATTCTAAGTAATATAGTAACCTGGCTGAAAAAACTAATCTAATTAACACTGTGCATACAATCTGAGGGAAAAGAGCACAGTTCTGGTTTTGGTAGATAATGCAGATTGGTACTACAAGGTTAAGAAAAAAGTTACCTTTACGACCTTACCATTGTTATTCAAAGTGTTACTTTCTAAAAAAATTTTGTCTGCTTGTTTTTTTTTAAGATGTAGTTAGACAGGAGTTGGAGGCATCTGAACTTGTCTTGTGCAGGAAGAGACAAAAATAATTTTAAAAGCAGTGTTGTATTGTACTTCATTAGTGTTCTGTTACTTACTGGTATTCAGGCTGGGTTCCTACTCATGCTTACCCACACGCCACCACCAGAATTCCCCCTCACATTCCCTAGCCCTGTAAGCTCCCAGGAAAGCGCTGCAGGAATTCATCAATGGAATGAGCAGCTCTCTGGAGGCTGTGCACACCTGCACAGGGAACTGGGGTTTAGCTGTTATCCCACCATCTTGCTGTCTCCTTGCCTTTGTTCTGGCTGTAAGAGCTGTAGGAGGAGCGTTGGTTCCAGAGGGAAGTTTGGGCTTCCTGGGTTCCTGGCACCAGGCAGAGAATTCTGTCATTGCTGGGAGCTCAGCCATCAGCACAGCAGAGGGACTGATACCCTGGGGTTGGGGTCAGCGTGATCCAGGGACAGGGATATCAGCAGTCAAAATGGAATCCCACTTGTGTTGTGTGGTAATGGGGGAATCCCAGTAACCAACATCTGAACAGTGCTTTTCAGGGAAGGGTTCTCTTTTACCAGAGTTTCCATTCAGAGGTTTATAAGGCCTGGTGCTTGTTTTGGAATTTGCTAGTGTTCCATGTTCTCTGGCAATTAAAATGTGCACAATCAGTGATGGAAATAGAGCAGTCAAGGTTGTGTCAAGACCCGGCCTACTCGGGTTTTTCTTGGAGCAAGAGAAAAGAGGTGTGGGAGGGGAATTGGGTAAAGAAGGCAGTACTTCTGTCACCTACAGTGTACGTGAAAATTCTTGTTTATTTAAGGAAATAAGCTGTCACTGTAACTTTGGTGGATAGTGCCCAAAAGGAGGATGAAATTCAGGCACTTTTTCATACGCTTGTGGGATAATGAGTGGCTGTACTTCTGGCAGGGTATCACGGTAGATAAAGTAAATTCAGGTTACCTGTAGTCTTTATATCACAAATGATCTAGTATGGGTCATAAATCCTGTAAGTTTGATGTTGCCTAAAATAGAGAGCAAAGTGATCAGTCACTCTCATAAGCTGACCTAGCCTGGGTAATCACAAGGAGGACTTGTGACAGGAACTAAAGCAAAATGCAGTTCATTGAATCTTTTATAAATTGATAAACTCTTGCAGCTTTAAAGGCATGACCCTTTCAAAGCAAAATAATCAAATCTGTCTCTTGTCAGTTTGGGGAGATTTATAATTGTAAGCTGATGAATTTTAGCAATGCTGTCAGTCTGCTTTTCAGATCAATGCCAATGAAATATTTTGTTTACAATTTAACCTGCAGCTCCCCTGGAATTTGTGAGTTTTAATACCAGAAGTAGTTATGTCTAACTCTATCGATCCACTGGTAAATTAAATGGCAAACAAAAGCAACCTTATTATTTTGTCAAAATGCTCTCAATAGGAAGCAAAACTCTTTATTAAAACAGGATATGTTACACTGAAATGAAAAGCAAGTTTCATTTCAAGAATGATCTTCTAAAAAACAGAGAAAAACCTTCTTACAGCTAGATTTATTTGATGGGAATAGTACAAAGGTAATAAAACTGAAATTGTGTCTTGAATTTCTTTTCCCTGGAATAAAGACAAAGGACCTAAAAAAAGGTGTAAAACCTACCTAAAATGCACATATGATAAATTTGTTCCAGCAATGTACTTTCTTTTTTTTGCCTTCAAGTAGTTAATAACTTTTCTATTTGAAATTATGGGGTTTATGTGTTCCTATTTCATGCCAAATCCCCTATTGATCTCTGAAATATATTGTGCAAACATACATTTTATGTAGGTTATATATTCACAGCGACATTACTGTGGTACAGGAGCACAATGAACAGTTGAATGAAGAGCTTCCTAAGAAAGGGAAGGGTGCTCCATTAAACCAGTTACCATCTTTAAGGGGGTACCTCCAGTGATGAGTAAGTTAATATTTCAGCCACCTTCCAGCCCATGGAATCATTTACTTTTGAAAAGAGCTTTAAGGTTATCAATTTAAGATTATGAAGTGTGCTGACCCTGCACTGCCAAGCCCGCCACTAAATGGTGTCCGCAGGTGCCAAATCTAGGTGGCTTTGAAGTAAATCAGTAGGAGAGTAACTCCTAGGTAATAACAGCCACATACATTTTTATTCTTCTGTGGCATGATAAGTTAACAAAATAATAACTTTTTAAAAAATCCAAACCTGTACATAATACTAAACCATGGTTCCTTTTTTTTTCTTGATGACAGCAACCTGAAGTGCTTGCATCACTACTGGCCTCGTAACAAATTTCCAGAGATGTGCAGCTTACAAAAGCCAGTGGTTACAGAGTTGATCCATCTGTGAATACCTCTCTGAGATGGTGTTGGCTATTTAGGCTTGAGGCAACATGAAAAAAAAAGTATTTTTATGATGCTACCTGCTCCAAATAGGACGTCAGGATTCCTTTGAAAGACAATCATCTGCCTTTGGGATGCTCCCATCTTTCTCTGGGAGCAATATTATGGTTGCAATAACTGAAAGCGCCACAACATAATTAACAGGTTTGTAAATCCCACATTTTAGACTCTTTTAACCTTTGACCTTATGGTTTTCAAAGCAATTTTTTTTTATTGTTTCCTCAAGTGCTTTGCTGTGGTTGAAGCCCTGACTGGAAGTGAGGCTGCGTGTCCATGCAGGGTTAGATGGGCTGTGACTGAGGAGCTTTTTCCCACTGCTCCAGGTGTTAGTGCAGATTTCGTGCTGCCCCAGTGGCCAAGCCTTGTCTCCACAGCCTGGGACAAGTGTCAGTGCTCTAGGAATTTTCAGCCTTTGCATCACCTGGAAACACAGGATGAAAATGCTGCAGTAACTTTATTTAAATTGAAGCTATTCGGCATTCTGCGAGCAGAATTTGAAATGTCTCTTTGAGGGGCCTTTGCGAGGGATTGCTGGGGTAGCAATAATGGCGCAAACAGAGCTGCACTGGGGAGCACCCAGAGTCAATATTCTGGCAGTTGTTAGGGTGGGACAGTCCCATTTCACCCTGTGAGGCTGAGCTAAGCTTTACTTGGCTTTCTTCACTCAATGTAAATTTTTATCTTCTCCAACGCTCTGTAGATTGTGGTTGCTTGTGGTCGTTACTGGCATGTAGCTGCCTGCTGAATTAGATTTCAGAGGTAAACCCAAGAACTGTCGCAAAATCTCATTTAGTCACTTCTGTCATCAATATCATCTCCCTACCTCTTTAACAGAAACAAATCTATTGCTGCAGAAATGTAGGTAGAATCTTTCTATGAAGATGCCTGCTATTGAAATAAGATTGAAGTTGACATTTTGATTGGAGGCCCTTCTAGCTGACGAACAGATTATTAAAATACTTTCAATTATGGAAATTGCTTAGGTGTCTTATACTACAAAAAATAATAATTTACAGGGGGTTGGGCAATGTCTATTCAACAGGAGAGTTCATACAGATTGTTCTGCCTGTTGGGATGCCAGTGAGCCAAATTGATTGTCAGCAAGTTCTGATGGGCTTAGCACTGAATCTGACTTGAAATGACAGTTCTCTAAGTTAAGTGGGATTGATACCCTTACGACAGCTCCACTTGTTTTTCTTCCTCCTTTATCTAACTAAATAAGAGTTAGTGAAATTATCTTGTCTGTCTCTGCTGTGCAGACCCACAGCATAAGGATAAAGCTGTCTCTAATGTGCTGTGAGCTCATGATTTCAGTCTAGCCAGATAAATTGCACCACTATATATTTCATGACAGTCACAGTAGCTGGGTTACAGGAGTTACTTAAGAAGCATAAATTAGCCATATGCCCAGGTATTTAATTAACAAACATCCTATTCTGAACATGGGTCTTGCTGAATCTGGCATCTCAGCTGTAATAGCAATGTCTGAGTTGTTCTGTTATGCTGAGATGTGCACTTTGATTTTCAGCAGATGGAGTTATTGAGTCTTTGACAAACAAGCCAGGTCAAGCAGCAGCTCCTGTCTGCTGTGAATGAGTCTGGATTTGCTGACTTGCAGAGAGGAGGTTCCTGCAATCCCTGCCCGTGCACATTGGCATGCAAATAGCCCTATCAACTTAGCTCACACGGTGGAACCCAGTGTTCTGCCCGGAAAGGTAGCAGCCAGTTGAAAGTATTTGTGTACAGACAGGGCTTAAAGGAGCTGCAGAGCAGTCTGATGGTGCTCAGATAAGGTTCTGTGATCTGGGAACACAATCAGAGACAATTCAGAGCAGCAGTACACTTGTGTTTTCCAGACTTCTGCAGGGGCAGGACTATAGAAAATGTATCTGTGTTAGCCAAGAGCTGACCTGCTGTTCTTATACCATTGATACTGATATAGACACAGATACACATATTTGATCCTTAAACTCAAGAATGAAATTTGAATAAATAAAGCTACATCTAAAAATAAATAGGATGCTCCATAGCTCAGCATCCATCTTCTAAAATCAGAGCCGCAGAAGTTTATAGTATGAAATAGTTATGTGTAATTTTTAAGAAGGGCAATTTTATAAACAATAATTAACACTTGAAGTGATGTAAACTGAAATAAGGAGCGTGTTATCACTTTAAAGAGTAAAAGCTAATTGCTTTTGAAGGGCATGGGAGCAAGGAGAAATTTGTTCCCTACTAACATCACAGTTTGCTTGGAGGTAGATGATGAGCTTCCATCAAGGAAACCATCATCCTTCTTCCTTTATGCCCTATGTAGGCCCTAACAGTGGATATAGGATTTAGTAGGGATGTTTACAGCACCTCAAGATAGACAGAAGTAAAAGTTTAGCAGGTATTGTAGACAGCACCAGATAATCCATCACTTGGGTAAGTGAGCAGCCTGTTCTTCCTTCCTATTCTCTCCAATAAGGACTTGACAGACAAGAAATTGTACTCTGAAACTATAAAAAGTGTGCTGGAACTATTGCTGGAGTGGTTGAGCCCTGCTTTGTGCTGTTTCCTGCTGTGTCTGATGCTGTGTGTTCCAGTTCTCCTGCCCTGGTATCAGACCTTGCCAGGAGGAAAATCAGTTGTCTGACACACATTAATGAACTCACCTCTTCCTCTAAAGCTCCAAAGACAATAAGGCATAGATTCATGTTTAAAAATTTATGCAGTGCACTAACCTGACAACTTTCAGGTAGACAGAAATTCTCAAGCTGTGTTAAAATGATCACTGAATAAATTCTGTAATGAATTCTTGACCTTAACCCTCACCTTAATTAATGTCATGGAAAACTAAGTTTGATTTCAAAATTTATTAATCTCAAGATGTTGCTTCTGAGATAGGAATCAATAAATTAATTCACAATGCTGATGTATTGCAACCACTTGCCTTTAAGAAAAGAGCATTTAAATATTTCCTTATCTAAGTGTACACACACTCACCTGAGTTTATTTTCAATGTTACTCCCAAAAAAGAAAAATATCTTGCCAGTGTTCAGTGCTGATGAACCGTTATGGTTTTCTGAGGAATCATTGCTTATTCTAGCACAAGTGTCTGGATTTGGAATGGGATCATTTCATTTCTTGAAATCAGAATATGAAATCAGGGAGTTGCAAAGCAGTATTTGCCACTTAATGGAATCTCTGTTTCTGCTTTCCAGTGTTAGGTTTTTAGATCTGAGTTTTCATCTTGATAACTTTGCTTTGATTCCTAACTGAGGTTTACTGTCCAGAGAATGTGTTGTGTCATGAACCTAAGCACATGCTTTATTCTTTTCATTATTCTGTAATAATAGAAAAAAGCCTAAGTAATATTCAGTCTAAAAATGCCTTTTTAATCTTATCTCGCTTATTCTGTTTTAATTTTATCTTGCTTATTCTGATATAATTCCAAAAATCACAACTCACTTGCATATCATGATATTCTCAAAATTACAGAATAAGCTACTAATGGTCTGGAGCAATTTTCAAATCCTCTTAATTCCATCATTTACAGGGAATGATTTTTTAACATTATACGTGTTTCCATTATTTCTGAACTTGATACATTGCAGTATACTCTAGAGTTGTTAATCTGTTTTTTGTGGATGAGTAGAAATTACCAAAATATTTTTAGTTTTAATAAATATTTTTTATTTTTAATCCAGTGATGATCCATGTTCATCACATCATCTGGGTAGTTAGCTGGAAGCAAATAGCCCATTTTGTATTAATTTGTGAACATGCAGAGTTAGCATTGCAAATGATGCAGATGATGCAAATGCAAATAATTATCTCTATAAAATGAAAATGACAGTATACTAACCTTGTATTTTGAAATATTCCTAATGGAGCTCTACTGGTGTCATGAAAATGATGTAATAAAGATTATTGCTCTTTCAACTGTAATAAGAGACTAACCATTTGAAATCTCTGCTATTTGCCTGAATAATTTCTTACAGGCTATGAGAGGTCTATGGGTGAATTTGAAAGGAAAAACCCAAACCCGTTTGGTTTTATGTTACTCTCATCTAATTAATGTAAGCAAGTGTTTATTTTTTCTGTAGATGTTGTTGTCACTTTATAGAAGTGCATGCATTTTATAGATACAAAAATGTTTTTAGGAATCTGTTTTTTCATTTTATGCTGGAATTGGTTCTATATTCTCTATTTGTCTTATGTATTACACCTGAAAGGTCAGGATGAGCCCTTGAGAAGCTCATTTTGCATGGACTTGCATTTTAGTGGCAGGTAAATGACTTTGTTGAGATTCTACTTAAATAATTAATATTGTCTGAGACTGAGGCCACTACAAGATGTTGCAGCCAAAAAATGACTTTCAAAAAAGATTCCTGAAATGTAGTCATGCAGAAATGTCACAGAGGCTTGAAAATCAGATGATTTGCAGATGGTTTTAGGTCTTCATTTCCTTCTGGGCAGTTTTTCAGTCTTGAGATGGTATTCTCAGTAGAAAAAGGATTTTCAAAGATTCAGGTCCCTGAAGCTCTTGATCTTCCTTGAAGCTCCATTGAGCAGCTCTGATATTCTATAGCTCAGTATCAGTAGCTCAGTCTGAGTAGAATTCCCTCCAAATCATAAGTTACATAGGTGGAGCAAAGTATTCTGAGAACTTTGAAGAAACCTTTCCTGCCATATTTCCAGGTTTTGAGCAGGGAAACCATTTCCCCAATGCCTGTGATGCTTTGTCCTCCCCAGAGCAGTCAGTGAGACATTGCAGAATGGCAACAGGCACAGGTGGTGAGCAGTTGCAGCTGATGAAATCCCAATTAAACTGTGTTGCAGTTTTCTGCCATACCTTTGCTTCTCCTCCCCAGCTCTGGAAGTACAAGACCAGAGGCTGGGCTGGCATCCAAGGAGGCACAAATTCAGCCAGGCTTCATGCTCCTGGAGTGAAGATTCAAATAATGGGTTTGTGTTTCTTTAGTAGTTTGTCTTTATAAACCAAGTTTCTTCAGGCTGAGTTTCATACTGAAAACAAGGGTTAAGCCAACAATATGTTTGTTGGTGGTGCTTTGAGAAAGATTGGTTCTTTCATTTAGTCCTTTGCTCCTATAATGGCTGAAATGCATTATTTCCCCTAAAATGATAGGTGTGTGATAACTGTAATGGGCAAAGCCAGGTAGGTCAGTTTTGGCTTCTCACTGAAAAAGTAGAAAAAGAAGGAACAAAAGAAATAAACTTCAATGTGTGCTTCATTTTGGTTTTGGAGCACTGGGAAAAAACCCATTTAATTTTTTTCTTCTTCATTTTAGGTTCTGAAGCAAATGTTCCCCTTTTTAACCAGCAGGTGGTCAATAAATATTCTTTTAGAGTAGAGGAATCAGTGCAGATCTATAACAGCAGTTGTCTCCATCTGCTGCCTTTCCCTCATTGTGCATTGTAATTTTCCTTTAGTATGGAGTTGCTGTCCTTCTTCCCTTTCTGACCACCCTCCTGTATTCTGGATAGCATCCTGGACAGGAAGACAAATATGGCTTGTGATGGAGAGAAAATACAGTCTGTGCTTCCTTTTTGAGCCCTGAGAGCAGTTTCTGGAAATTTATTCATTTTTTCAATGCCAGTTTTTGAACAGCTTAAGTTGGAAACGAACTAGGGGGAAAAAAAAAATTCAGTGTTGTAGTATTGAATGTTAAGAAAACTGAATTGAGGATATGGAGCCTTACCAAACTAACAAAGTGATTCCCCTTTATCTCTGTAGGGATTTTTACTGACCCTCCTTTCTATACACATGATTAGATCCTTAGCAGAGATAAGAAGGAGCTATGGCCTCCCAGAAATACCCAGTTTTGTTTCCAAGGTGCTCTGAGGCTCACTGAGTGCGGCCAAGAAGAAAAGCTCGTGGGGTATAGCTGAGATGGTTAAACTGCAAGTTTTCCTTTTATTCCTGAGGTTACCAAGTGAATACTTGTTACAGATTTGTGTGTCATGTGAGCAGTGCTGACAGATTTGATGTACCAAATCTGACATGTCAGTGAGTGATTTACCAGGGAATGTGGTGTAAGGAAAAGTAAAATCAAGGGAGAGTAGTCAGTAATATTTTCTAGGAGACCAACGATTGCTGGGATTCTCAGGAGAACTGTGATTTTAAATTCTCCTCTATGGGAAGTTGTCCCTCCTTTGTGTGTTGTGATTGACCTTGATATTTAATCAGATAGGTTCTTGTTACTGGCAAATGCTGCTCAGGATGAACTTAGGTCCTAAAAACCCCAAAATGGCAAGTAGTACTTCTAAGTGATTTTACTTGTAGAAATATGAAAGTGGAAACCTTCCTGCACCACACAGATGAGGGATAACAGCCCCAAATAACTCCACAGCCCTTCCAAGTTCATTCCCTGAGTGTTCCCTTCAATGGAAAGGTACTCTTCTGTATTCTCAGTGAAGCTGCCCAGAAATTAAACCAATGCAGAGGTAAATAAATATTATTAATGCTTTAATCCTCTAATAGAACTCGACTTCTGTAATCTGTAGAGGGAGAGCACCACAGGGAAAGATGCAGGTTGGAGTTATGACTGGAAATGTAGCTTTGAAATAAGAGTTGGTTAGAAGGTACACTGCACTTCATGGGTAATGTACTCAGTGCCAGGAATTTGACAGCTGAGATTTCATTGAAATATGGGGAGAAAATAATGTCAAACAATATGATCTCTTTATACTTTTACAGGCCAGGCACAAATAAAAAAATCACACTCTGTAATGACAGTGTGAAATATAAATTGTAAAGCTGAATACCATGTTCTGGCAAGTAAACAGTCAGAGGAGACAATCTTAGCTGAAGTGAGTGTATCAGGAGGTCCATGTGGTGTTTGAAGCCTGTAGTGTTTGAGGGGATCAAAGTTCTCCAGGCCTTTGTTCTCCTGTTCTTTCCTCCATTGCCAAAAGCTAACACAGAAAATAACAGAGAAAAGACAGCAACTAACATTTAAAAGTATTTAAACAGCTCTGTATTCAAGTAGGTCTGTGTTAATGATTGAGAATGACAGAAACACTTGAAGGAGAAATATTCAGGGTGCCAAACATACATCCTGTTCAACTCTTCAAATTTTCTCTTCATACTACCTAAAAAGTGGAGTTTGGGAACCACAAGTTTTAATTTCAATAATGCTGCAGATGTGCTCTGTACTTCTGCAGTAACTCCAGGAGATGTAGACAAAACTCTTATTCCCCAAGCTGCAGCCAGGGCTGGGGAGTGACACATCTCTGCTTGCTGACAGTGTAATTACTGGGGTCAGAGCAGGGACTCTAATTATCAGCATAAACTGATAATGATTTGTGTACAGTGTTGCACGGGTGATTGGATGGGTTACACTCTCTGTCAAGGCAAATGTTCAAGGTGGGGAAGGCTTGAAGGTGGGGAGTATCCTCATGGATACTCTTTTTTCTCCCAAAGAGCCTCATTCAAAACTGGTTCAAGTCAGTGACTGATGAATTTGTGTGTTTGAGTTTAGTATTAAGATCTGCAAGTGCAGGGTGCCTGAGTTTATCTTTGTTTCTTTGCAAGGAGTGCAGAGTACAGTATAAATGGTTTTTCTCAGCTAAAGCCTTCACCTTAGGGGCTGTGTGTTTGCTCTACCATTTCCTTGTTTGTTTAAATTACTCCTACACATTTCCACGTGTTCTACATGTGTTAATTTGCTTATTATTTCACAGACGCAACGTTGTCTTCCCTCTGAGGATTGCCATTTGCAGAGAATCATTCTTCTCAGTGTATTTCTCTTGTATTTCCTCAAGTACCACACTGACCTGCCATGTTGGACCTAGACCACAGCCTCACATCAGAAAGGTAAATTAATGGATTGAGAAGGCTCCTGGAAAGACTCCTGGCTTAGCTCCTGTAAGTACTGTTTTCACTGAGAGTGGAGGGAGAGGGGAAGCTGGAAGGATGACAAGACAAACTATTTACAGGCATTCGAGTTAGAAATTGTTGTCTCTGTGCATGGGACTTGAGAGAACAGTGTTTTGTTTTCCTTGGAACGCCAAAGTCCAATTGCAAGTATAGAAAAGGAAACTGTTTTAATTCTTTTTGCTTGCCTCAACTGAAAGTTCTTAGATCTTGATTGTCTGAGCATTTTTACAGTTCAGAGTTGATCGCTAATATTAGGAGATTGAGATTTGCCATCTGACCTGTTCTGAAAAATTGGGCTGTATAGCAGCATGGTGCAGATCCTCAAACCTTCTCAGCATAAAGAAGTGACAGACCCCACCTCTTGCCCTTGTCTAAAGCTAAACATCTTATGTGTGAAACAGAGAATTTGGCCCGTGTTAGTCTGATAGATGTTTGTCTCTAACAGCAGCTGTTCAAGTGCCTTGGCTGCATAAACACTTGGTGTAAGTAAAAATGGAGCCAGATCTGGCCCCCTGTTTCTTTGGATCTACTTTGCATGCACTTGCTGTTTTAATGGTTCCAGTTCTTGAACAGAATTTATGTAAGAAACAGAACTTTTACAAAGCAGTTCTGTTTTTTTCCTTTTTCTTCCTCCTGGCAATAAGTATTCTTAAATTAGACCCATTAACATCTATTGTATTGCAGAGAGTGCACATGCTAGACATTTTTTCCCCTCACTAATGTGGAGTGGGAGAAGCAGAAGTTTCACTACATTAATGGATTGTGGGGAATACACTCAGCTACCCTCCAGCTTACAAGGCAAAATGTAGCAGCATACGGAACTATAATAAAAGGAACTGAGCTGCAGGAGGCTGTAATAAAATGATGGTAAATGAAATGTAGCTGCATATCACCATGACAAGTAATTCCTAGTGGAATTCACTGATGAAAATTCTGCTGGCCTGTGTAAGGCACAGGAGCTGTGGAAGCCTGCCCTGAAGGCTTTGTGCTGATAATGCACTGGTGAGATAATCACATTCAGTAGTGGGGACCTTCCTAAGTGTGAGACTTACACATATCAGAATGTATTATGCTTGTATTGGAAACGCTGGGATCTTCAAGCATTTCCCTCCAAATTTCACATATTCAATCCTTCTGGTAAAAATAAAAGCTCTTTTGGCAAGCCAGTAGCCTTTT
Source organism: Melozone crissalis (assembly GCF_028551555.1). Lineage (NCBI taxonomy): Eukaryota > Metazoa > Chordata > Aves > Passeriformes > Passerellidae > Melozone > Melozone crissalis. Next base: position 9,826,558 of record NW_026535817.1, on the reverse strand, counting down.
AATTTCAATTATTCTTTTAAAAGAAAGGTAATCTAAAAGGTCAGACAACTTTGACATACTTACCTGTTTCACAGGGTACAATTAGTTGCATGCATCATATGCCATCAGAACTATAACTCATGGTGTGAAAATACATTGAAAGTGAAAGAAATTAGTAAATCCATGCTGGACTATGGTCCTGATATTTCTATAACTTCAAATGTTTCTGTGAGAAAACCATGACCTAAAACAAGGAAAACTCTTAGCTGGATGAAACGAATCATTTCAGGATGGCTCCTTTTGTAAGACATCCTAATTAAGTGTTGTACAATATTTGAGTGATGAGAGAAAGAATTGTATGGAATGTAAACAAAAAGTATTTTAAAGCATTTCAGAAGTTTTCAAGTTATTTAACAAAGGTTTAGGTATTGCCTACCTTGTTCTCTTTTTGTGAAGACAAAGGGGAAATTGGGATGCTGCATCACAGTAGTTTGTGTCATTAAGCTAATTGTTACACAGGCAGTGTAGTGGTAGTCACTGTTTGAGCAATTCCTGGCCAATTTATCAATCCTAGAGTCAAATACTTTGATTAAAATCAGTAATCCTACTGACACACTTGACGTGTGTCAAGTGGAACCTTGGTTTTCTTGCTTCATGATGATAACTATTTGCCAAAATGGGCCTATAGCAGAGTTTTCTTTTTGGCAAGTTGAAAATGTGTCATATTGAGGCACTGAGCCAGAGACTTTGAGTCAGCTGGCAGAATGACAAAAAGCAGAATTATATTTAAGGGAAAGAAGGAAAGTTTCTCTTGGATGAAGGATCAAAATGATTTCTGGCAAGAGGAATACCTATTGCCAAGGAGATGTAAAGGCCCATGTCTGCTCTTAGCTACCAACACATCTGGTGTGGCTGTAACAGCTGCTTCTGCTGTGGAGTCATATGTGCCTCTGTGGCCTTTGTCCTTCTCATCAAAACAGCCTTAATTCTGTCATCATTTCCATGAGAATAACCATTCCTGGTTCTTTTCTGAAATATTCCGTTTGTGCATAAACATTTCTAAACTCTTAATTAATAACCATTCTGTAGTCCATGTGCCTGATCTGTTTTCACTTCTATTCAATTTCAACTCCCCAAGGGAGAAAATCAAGTCCTTGCTCAAAGCATATGACAATAAAAGGATATAATGTTTTGGCAAGCTTCCTTACTGTCAGGTGACCCTGCTGATCCTCATTTATCAAGAGAGCAAGAAATAATAGAAATAAAATATTTTCAGCAATTGTCAGTGGTTATACAAAGACCTACTCCCACCAAGCATAGAGGTCACTTCAGAAATCAGAGCCTCAGTAAGGGAGGACCTGACCTGAAAATGAGGATATCTTTGAGAAGTTGGACTCAAATGAATTATTGTAGCGGTCCAAGCTTAGGAGCTGTGCCACTGAGGTGGCACACAACATGTATTGCTTTGGAGCAATCGCCTGCAATGTCATGTAGGAAATAGCACAGGAGAGTGGTTAGGAAAATAATAATGGAAATTAAGAGATGACTGTTCCAAGGCCAGCAATATCTAAAACTCTGGCGAGGATGGGTTTGTCACTGTAGGTAATACAAAAATGCAGACACACACACAGCAGGTCTCTCCACGCCATCTTTGGGTTCTCCATTCTCCTATTTCCAGCTCCTAGTTCACACTGGTTTTAGCTGGCCCTTGAGTTGACATTTTGAAAGGTAATGGAGATGCAATTTTGTGGTTGGCCAATCATTCCTTGACATTAGTTCAAAACTGGGAGAGTGGAATCATTCCTTGACATTAGTTCAAAACTGGGAGAGTGGTGGGAATGCAGAGATCATCCACCTGCTTGTAGCTGCTGTGTTGTAATGTCAAATCATCAAAGAATGGTTTCATCAGGCCTAGCATAGACAAGCTGAAAATGTCCTGCTCTCTAAACACAGATATGGGCTTTGTATTATTTCATGAAAACAACACAAATATGAACATAACAGAAAGCAAAGTAATATTGCTGAAAAATAACACACAAGGTATCTTCAGAGTCCAAATTTTGAAATTCAAGGAGAAAAAGGAAAGGATTTGCACACTGGTGAAGATGCTGATTGTGATTTCAACCAGAAAGTGCAATAAACATGCCTGAGAAAAAGTATTTGCACTGAGATATGCAGTTAGTCCACTTGCTCACCTCTGTTTCCTGGTCACAGTGTTTCCCAATTAGATTTCTATTTCAGTACAGTTTCTGTAGCAAGGAACTTGCATAAAAGAGAAGGAGGGGGAGATTTTCAAAGTACCCTTGCTAATTAGGTGTCCAGCACTCATAGATTTGGAATAGGAGCTGGGTCCCTCAGAACTCTTCATGCCTTTGAAAAATTCTCCTGTAATCTCTGCCAGTTCTTTGCACAGCCTCCAGCCTTCAAAGACTTCAGGTGCACAGAAGAGACAGTGCAAGATGCCTGGGCTGCATTCCCCTTCCTGTCAGACCTGCTCTTTAGAGCTGGAAGGTTTCAAAAGGACAGCCTATATGTTGTTGACAGAAAGGAACTTTCAGGCTCTTAATGTTTTGCATATGAGCTCCTTACCTGCTGCAATGCCTGCTTTAGTCTGACTTTAACCAGGCTTGCAGTAGGTCTGTGTGGATTCAATACATGTGACAATACACTGAGAACCAATGCTTAATGCTCAGGGTTTAATCAGTTTAAGTCAGAATCACAGCTTTAAATGACTCTGCTGTTTTCTAAAACTATGACTCATTTGTTAGGCCAGACAAGCTGGAAATTAGTTATTCCATGTACCATGCTCAAATTCATTAAATCAGCAGTAAGAGTAGCAAGTGATTTTAAATCATTCATCTCCTGGCTCATTGGCAGTCACAATGTCTTTGATTTGATCTTAAAACAAGCAGTGAGGATTTAAAGAAATTTCTGTTAAGAGAAATGAAAAAATACTGTCTGACTTTTACTCGACAGAAGTTCTTGAAATATTAAGTGCATATTTCTCTTTTTCACCACGGCTGTTGTGTGGGTGTTGCTGTATTTTCTGAGCTTTCAAAGACATAAAAAATTAAATCCTTACCTATGTCCCTAGACTTTGTTAGATAAATAATTTTCAAGCATTTTTTTATATTTTTAAATCACCTGGGTTTGTTTGGCAAGAAAGAAAAGATATGGCGCTGCCACCTTTGTGACTGGGACAATCATTTTTACTGCAATTTTCCAGCTAACCTGCACTGTCTGCTCTGAAATAATGAAATACACACAATTGCCTGAGGCCTATGCAAGGAGTCTGAATATGTCTTTTGTTCTAAGTTTTCCAAAATAAATTGAATGTAAGCCCAGCGTTTGCTGACATTACAGCTGTGAATAGAACATGGTGTCTTAGGGCAGAGTTCAGGAAAGGGGAGAAAACAAGGAGCCTTTTTCAAAGATTTTTATTTTAATGCATTTTCAGGTTTGCTTACATCCAAGCTGGCCCCCAAGCCTACAGGAAGGTATTTCATTACTTGCTTGTAGCATTTAATGGTTTCTAAAAAATATTGCCTTTATGTTTGATCCAGCATTAGGCAAAGAATAATTTCCATTTCTGGTTCTGCATCATTTGATCTTCCTGAGGTAAGCAAATTGAAAGCACCCTTGCAGTCATTGTAGGCACGCTATGCAGGCTTCTTCCAGGAATGCTGCTGATGAATTCATTTGGTTAAAAGGAAGCTTAAGTTTACTTTCACCTAACTATAACTAATACAAAGATCATAAATACAGATGGTTTTCTAGATTTGCACTTAGAGTTTCTCTCCCATTTGATCACAGGGGACCTTGGACAGCTCTTTGCTTAATTTCTGCTCTAAGTGTTCAACTAAGTAAATCTTCACTAGTTCTGTGTCTTGACAGTGACTTTTGATAATAAATAAACATCTTTTTTTTTTTGTAAAATACTGTAGCCCAGGAAAAAAAGTATGATCTGAGAATTACCTCCAGGTTTGTGGATACAAAGGTAAGTTGTTCATTTTCAGATTCTTTGGTTTACTTGAAGCAATTATTGATGCCTCTGAAAAACAGCACATTCTGTTCCCTAAATTGACTGTAAGGAAAAGATTTCCATGTTTTATACAGACCTAAGTCACTGGCATAGAACAACCAAGGTACCACAAGGGAATACATTTCACTTAATTGCAGGAGATGTGTGATTCTTCAAGGGGAAAAATTCAAATAGGTAACACTTCAAATGCAGGGAACTTTTGTTTCTTTAAACTATTAAATTAATAATAAGCTAAATATAAAAAACCCCAAACTTTTATTATTTTGATGACTGGAGGATGCTTATTTATCTAATTTATTTAGAACAAGAAACATTTTAAAATGTGCTAGCTTTGAGTTTGCTTGGTCTGTTTTTTTAAGAATTCTTCATAATCCAGAGTGAGGGTTGAGGATAAGAAAGGTAGGAGGTGAAGATGGTAGGGCAGTATCACCAATTCAATTTAATCTTCAATTCTAAAAGCCTTTTCAAAATCAAATCAAACATAGAAGGAAAAATTAGCATAAGAATCACCAGCAATAAAAGTAAAGAGAAAGAATAAAGTAATTGCTTTTCACTAAAGTTTAAAGCAAAGCAATAACAAAGAAAATACTGCAGCTTAAAAAATGATTTTCCATTGTGATGATTCATGTCTAGCCTCTAATAGGTGTTATTTCCCTGCTTTGCAGTAATGCATTCATTACATGCCCAATTTAGAGCAGTTAGCCACAGAATTCTTTATAAATATACAACAGACACTCTTCAGCTCATCTTCAATGCTACATCAGCACCACAACCCAGATGGTAACAGTGCAGCACGACAGGAAAATGTGTACCATCCTTCTCTAGCACTGTCTTATTAGCTGAAAGAATAGGCAAAAACGACAGCAGTTCATGGTATAATTGGTTAGTCCAGTTTGCAGTCCCTTTGGAATCAGCATTGAAATGCCTGTTGTTTGCAAAGGGTGCAGTGTCAGGAGCATTTGCTTTTCACAGGCACACCCTGGATAAGGGTGAGTGCTGTGCTGGGAGCACTGACCTGGTGGAGGTCTTTGTGTTTTGGCACGTGTCCCATGCTGTGAGTCCAAACGTGTCCTGTCAGACAGGAGCCATGGGTAAGGCCATTCTGATCTAGAAATACTTCACACAGTCTTTGTGTCATATACAAGGTGAGGGAAAGGGGTATCCATTCAGGCCAATGAAATTACACTGAGGAAAGGTGGGCTTGGCTGAAATTAAACCCAACAGTGATTTACCACCATAACTTCATACCCATTTAGTGGTTACTGTCATTACATTAATTCTCAGATGAAAAAAGAGGTACTGGTTTACTGAAGGTACAATCCTGAAGAAAGAACCTTTTTAACTAATGTAGGTAGCTAATTTTCTCTTTGTTAAAGTCTAGGAATTTCCAGAGTATTCTACAGTAAACAGCAAGGAGTTTTCAGAGACATCTCTGTCTTGCTCTGCTGACTGCCTATGAAACTCTCACATTTATTTTCATTGCCCCAGTCTTTAGGGAACTCAAAATTTAGGTGAAATCTGGGTACGTTTGTAAACACCTCCAAACAAAACACGACATTTTTTTCAGATGAATGGTTTATGATGCTCATTTGCAAGAAATTGTTAAGAGAAGCATTTGAAATGAAGCTTTTGTTTCAGGAAGCTTGTAAAGCACCTGGTTTTTTTTACAGGTTATCAATTGTATATTGCATAGGTACTAACCTGTGAATATCAGGGACGCAGGATCTACGTTTACAGGTTAACAAGGAAAGCATTGTAAAATATGTCACTCAAAACAATAGTCCAAAAAAGATTGATTCTGCCACTTTGGACTTGCCTTTGCCTACTGTCATAAAATGATTTTTAGAGTGCTCTCAGTTCCTAAGGATTATCTGTTGAAGCAATAACATGAGGAAACAATCTATCTGTCTGGAAATGCCATTGTCAAAATAAACCAGACATATTTTCAACTCTGGGATGTAGCAGTGATGAAAATGTAGTAGTGCTGAATCAATGGCAGAATTGTCCATGAGTTCAGCAGGACTGAGGTTTCATCTCAGAGCTTCTAATTTTCATGAGTTTATGGATTCGTTTTCACCCCTAAAAGGACATGTCAAGAAATACAAGCATTTAGTTATTCTGATGCACAAACCAGGAGAGCAGGCCAGGCCATCTGGCATCCAAAAAAAATATTATGATTACTGGAGACTTGTTTCCACAATATGAATTGCTGAATTGGTATTTTCATTCCAGCAAAAGCAAACAGGTTAAGAGCTTCCTCTCTGAAGCTGATGTTATTTCTGCACAATACAACAGATGGAAGTGCTTTTCACCCCACTCATCACTGAGCAGGAGCATTGAGCCTTATTTTGAGAAGTCTACCGGCTGAAGTTTACAGCTTCATCAGGAACATATTCTAACTTCTGCTATCATTTCTTGAACAAGTTACAGCTTTGTGCATTGTGTTTTGTCTGGGAAATGTTCCAAGTTGCAGAGACCTGCTCTCCACCAATTTAAAGTGGATGTCCTGTGAAAAGTGAAATGTCTTTCTAATACGGGTCTGCAAAGTCACAGCAAATGAAGGCAGTCAGCAGTGCACAGAATGACACATCTGTGCCAACTACACCTTTGTGGGAAGGCACTGGCTCTCAGTTTGCTGCCTGGGAATCTCTGCTGCTCCTGGCCAAGGTCCTCTTGCTGCAGGTTGGCTACAAAATAGAATTGGTTTAGCCTCATTTTTTGAAATAAAAAATAAATACAGATGCTGTTAACCCACTCAGCTGAAAAAGGAGCCACTGGCTCAGCTGCCACCACTGCCCCCATTGGGCTCCTGACTCTTAGACATCTAGTGTAAAATCAAACCAAATCATTGAACACCAAGGGCAGCGGCCTCAGGTCCAAGTCAGATTCCTCCCTTAATTCCACTTCCTTTGTCAGTCCTGTGCATTAAGGACAATAATTCATTTTTTCTATAAGTGCACAAAAGTCATATCTGTACCACACGTATTTCTAGGCTGTTGAAGAGGGCTGGACAAATTATTAACTCCTAATGCTCTCACCAGCATTGCACAGCAAATTACATTCTCATGGGCAGGCTATGGAAGGAGCAACATGATGTGGTTTTGGACTGAATTCCTAGATTCACTACATTGGGAGGGGTGGTAATAATAATGCTTTGTGCAGCTGTGGAATAAGTAAATGTACAGAGAAAGAGCAAAATAGAACAGAACCAAACAGAAATAATAATGCCACATTCTGATAGGTGACAGTATTGAGTCTCCAGTTATGAGAGCCATTTTTCTAAGGTGTGTAGAAATGCTGGAGATACCTATTCATGAGTTTCTGCTGTAAAAGTTTAATAGCAGAGTAATATTATGAAACTGAGAAAAAGGCTAGCTATTGAAATTACCACCATAGCTATATATATATTTGGCTGTAGATTGCTATTGCCAGTAAAGGTACAAACTCTGCACTCAAGTCAATGAAAACTTCTTAAATATCAAGTCCCATAGCAACCAAACTAGAAAAAGTTGGAGCAGCTCCAGGCGAGCCAATAAATACATTTGATCTGCATCATTTGATCTTGTCTCAGAGTTTTATTACTCTGAGAACTGAGGAATGAAGAAAGTTGCACCATGAGCTTTGGAGAGGATATTCAAAAATTAGGTTGAATTTTTTTTGGACCTGAGCTTTGATAGGTGGAGTACAATGGAACTGAATTCATAGGAACTTTCTCTGTTACAAGCCTTGCTTTGTTGGCTGAAACTGTAACCCAGGAAGAGAAGAATAAAGGAATTGGAAAACCTCTGCCCCCTTCTGCCCCTCAAGTCATTGCTTGTGTAAATACTTAGGCGAGAAGAGGGTACTGTAAGACACACTGAGACACAAGACAAGTATTTCATGACACATTAGCCTCAGAGATTACAGGAGTCTGTCTTAGGAAAATAAAGGGATGCACAAAGATCTTACCATGGCAGCCATTTAAACCATGCTGCAGCCTGGCTGAGGGCTCAGCACTGCCCTTGGTGCATTCCAGTAGTACAAGGACTTCTGTGGTTTGTCATTATTGATTGGTGGGGCACAAAATATCAGTTTGTTGTGATTTCATCTCTCCAGCCCTAGGCTGTGGAAATGGGCAATCCTCAAACACATTTACCAAGGGCTGTAGATGTAATTAATAAGCAAACCACCGTGCAGTGTAGGTGGAAAAGCCCACACCTTAGGTCAAAGATGCTCAATATACTTTCAATCTCATCTAGCCCATTGGAACTTGCAGATGTGTGTTTCCTGAAGGCAAAATCTGAGAAACTGAAAAAGTATTTTCACTTACTTCAGTTTAAATAAGAAGGTGGTCTCTGTTCTCAGCTTCTGCAGCAATCTGTGTCTTGTGGTCATATCAAATCCTACTGATACTAATTTAGATGGCAAAGAATAATATAATGAAGAGTTAAGTTTATCAGTCAAATGGATAAAAATAATCCCACTTCAAAAGAAATTATTGTCTAATTCTCTAATGAGTACCTGATTTACATGTAAACAATGGTTATTGTTAATTAATTAAATGTCACATGATTTTTCAAAGTGCACTTACTGCTACTTGTGATGCAGTTAAGTCATAAACAACGCAGCCAAGGAAGAATAACTTGATACACATTTGCTTGGGCTTGCTGCTACTGGAATATCCCTGCAATTGCATTTTGCTTCCTGAAAATGGGACCTACATGGGCAGCTCCTTTTGTGGCTGTAATACCAGCATAGCAGCAGGGCTGCTCTCCTTTGCAACTGAGAAGGGAATGTGCAGTGTGTGTTTGAGGTTATTACTGTACTTCCTGATTTAGAATGGAGATGTGTAGCACAGAGAGGAAATCTTCTCACTTTGGTGTTTTGGTAAAGCAGAACCAACCATTGCCAAAATTCTTTGCTGAGTTCTCAATGGCACGGTTAATGTCTCCTCCTCAGGCTCACTTTGTGGCTAGGAAATTTGGTTAATGTCTCCTCCTCAGGCTCACTTTGTGGCTAGGAAATTTGGTTAATGTCTCCTCCTCAGGCTCACTTTGTGGCTAGGAAATTTGATACCGACAGCTGTATGTCGTATTTTTGTTTGCTTTGTTTTCTGATGTTGATCTTTGCTGATTCTTCCCTGCAGTGTATCCTTGAATTTGAATGAACAGACAGTTTATTGTGGAGGAAGAGGAAGAATGTATGCAGAGGACAGAGAGGAGGGGAATCTGAAGGCTTTGTGGCCTTTAGATTCTGTCATAACAATTTCATTTCTAATCAGAGACTTTGTTTATTATCCTGGCATCACCTGTCATCCTGATGAGGATAATGATGTGTGGTACATTTGTACTTCCTTTAAAACTAAAAATAGGCTCCTTTTAGTTCTGTGTCTTTTCAGGATGTCTTTCATTTTTCTTTGACAGCTTAACTCTGGTTTTCATTTTAACTCAGGAAATAGTTCATAAAATACAAGTAGACAAATTCTTCCAGGGACCATGATTTTTAAAAGCATTTAATGATGCAATTGTTGTAGAGGGACGGCTCGGAATGTTTTGTGTGTAAAGTAGCTATTAATCACAAACTACAATATGTAGCAAACAAGCAAAACAAAATTCAATTCAGCTCTTTTCTTAAAAAGGAGCTGTTCCTAATGATGGAAATTAGAGATATTTTAGCAAAATGGAATGCTCTCAATCACAGAGCTGAAACCCTGGACGATGCACTAAATGCTGTGAAACCCGACTGGAAATTCTTATTCTCATAATCTATTACAAACTTGATGGATAAGGAAGTCATGGTTGACCTTTCAGGAAAAGCAAATCATTATGTTTTTTTCCAGAGCATTTATTATGTCCCACTGGATTCCTTATTTATCTGCTGTGAAGAAATCATACTCATGGCTTCTGTTGAAGACCATGTGTAACTGTATATATTTCTGCTTGCGCTGAAGTTCTCCCTTTATTATTACTATTGTGTGGATCACCTTGTTGGGATGTATTTTTCCATGCAGAAAAAAATATTATATTATGTTTTTTAGTGTAAGGAATGCATGTATTCCATATCTTGAGGCTACCTTGAGCATTATTTGGGTTAAAGGAAACATTATTAGGGTTAAATTAGGATTAAATGTTAGGATTCCCACTTGGAAGGAATTGGCCTGTGTTGATCTAAAGGACTGGGGAGTGTAGCATTTTCAAAACCTTTGTCTGAGGTTTCTCCCCCTTGTTTACTTTCTGTCACTGATATAAATGTATCATTTTTGGAGTTGATATTTGTCATACCAGACTATGTACATTTAGAAGGGAACATCCACATTCAGCATCACAACAGAACCTAAACACCAGCAAAGTGGTGACAATCCTTGAAAGGAAATGGTAATTAAGTTTTTAATTATTTATTATTAATTCTATAATCATTTCATGTCTGAACAGTAGCTTATGATAAAAAAAATCTCCATCACCTAGAGCTGTGAGGCAAAGGCTTTCCATTAGTCATCACACCCTGCATAATGAGCAGCATTGCTAATGAGACACAGAACACTTCAAAGTTATTCAATCAGCAGTCTGAATAATGAGATTTTACAGAAAAATGTAAATAGTGAGCATGCAACAAAAGCAGTAAGGTGGATTATAGCTTTTTCTTTTAAGCCACCATGAATGGAGAGATTGAAAGAAAATTAATTTCATTTTATAAATAATATAGTGTTCCACAGATTCCTAAGAAAACAGAATCAGCCAGGGCACTTGGTGCTTTAGAAGAATATGAAATTAAATAATAGACTTAGCTGCTCAGAATAAGCTTGATTGGAATCTCTAATATTGCCTTTAAATTTTTGTGGGAAACATCTGCAAAATGTTTCTTATAATAAATCAGAAGAGTATTAATACCATATTTGACAATTAGGTCAGACTTAGAGATCAGCCTGTAGTCAGCATTGATGCAAATTACATTAAAATATATATTCTGTAATATAATAGGCATCAATCCTGTCAGAGTTCAAGGAGCATCCAGACAATGCTCCAGACATGCTGCTTAACTTTAGGTGGTCCTGTGAGGAGCACAGAGTTGGACTTTATCCTTCTGTGTCCCTTCCAATCTGAGATATTCCATGGTTACAAAATACCACATCACATAACAGCAGCCTGAGAAAGGATGATGGGTGACTGAGAGTTGAACATAATTTTTTCACATGTACAATCAAATGCTTTTTAACCCTACTACTTGAGAGAAGCAAAATTAGAGGACAATGTTTCAGTTTTATTTAAAATGCCATGAAAATCAATATCAGAACTGGTAAACTAATGGCAGCTTCATGGTAGGTATTTCTGAAAAATAAAAATTTTTAGTGATGGAAACCAGGAACATTTGGGATTTGACTTTGGATGCTTTGGAAGGTCTGTGTTGCAGGATCATGCTTTTTTCAGAATAATTCCTGTATTTTTATATGAAAGAAAAAATGTCTTTGATGTAAAATTCTGCAAATGTTCAGGTGGAGCTTTATAAATCAATCAGTAGATTATGATTATGAGCAGTAGCAAACTCAGTTTTATAGCAGGGTGCTCCCTTCTCCCTTTATAATCGTGCCAGCAGGGAAAAGCTTTGCTGCACTAACCTTGCACCTGCCTGAAAGAATAAAGGTGTTCTTTAGAAAGAGACACCAGAATTGTATTCAAAATTATTATTTAGAGCTGCAAAAAATTGTCAAAGTCTGAACCAGCAATGGATAGAGTATAACTTAGGATTACTGAGTTATGTTGCATTTAAGAGAAATACATTATATGGGTCTGAATTTCTTACAAAGTCGTTTATCCCTTATGGAACAAACAAACAAACACATCCCAAACAACAACAACAACAAAAAATAGGTCTGAAAAATAGATAAATTTCTAGTGAATATTTTTTACATTGCTGATTTCACTATATCTGTTTTAAAAATGTAAGCCACTAATTATCTCTGGTTATCAAACCAGATTCAGTGGCTAGGAGCTGAAGTCTAATTTATTCAGACTTTAAATGCAAACCATGAAGCTTTTACTATCCCCAGTTTGGTGAGAAGCAACAGAAATCAAGAAATAAATTTCAGTTGTAAGGGACTTGTACAGAAGAGACTGGGATTAGGATTTCCAAGTTTGTCTGTTACACAGGGCAGAAAACTACAAAGGGCAGAAAACTTATTGAGCTGCACTTTTTGCTGCTCATAAATATCTGATGGTTTAAATAGCACTCCTGCCAAGATTCATTGCTTCCAATGATGAAATGTGTTTTTAGCTCAGCAGCACATGCCCTGGTGTGGGATAGGGAGCTGTAAACTGGACCAAGACCTTAAATAATGGCCCTATCATTTTTAATTGTTCAGTACTAATAATCATTGTGAACTCATTCAGTATTAATTTGGTTGTTATAAAATGCTTCTATAGATCCTCTCAACTAATTAGTTTGACCTTCATTTTGAAGGGTAACCAGTGACTGTCTGGTGTTCAAGCTTGACTGGGAGCAGAAGGCAGGCTGGGAGCAGATTCCTGAGCCCCAATTCAGCCTTTCCAAATTTCCTTCCCACCCCTTGACAAGAACTTGGTTGGATAAATGCAGCAATGACCTGGTTTGCTGGTTATAAGTGAATAATGAGACTTTATGTTCAAAATGAAAAGATTTTGTGGCTCTCCTGTGCCCGTGGATCTCCTTAATTGCTGTGATGTTTGAGGTGGTTAAAACTTCTCCACTCTTCTGGAGATAATGATGCTTGTGCACCAGCACAGGAATGTTTAATGAAGAGTGTCTGGGATACAAGCGCATGCCTTAACAGCAAGTTTAAACAGAAAGAAAATAAAGTGTAGTTAGGATGAATTTCTTCAAAAGGGGCAACACCAGACCAAGAGGGAGAGACAAAATTCCCTGAAAAGAGAGTGATTTCATTTGTCCTGCATGACTTCAATGAGATCATAAATTTTTTTTTTTTTTTTGAGAAATAGTGATGATTTTGCTAAACTGAGCTTTTAATGCAGAAGCCAGTGACCCATCCTACACTGACAGACAGAGATGGACACTGAAAATACAATAATTTGATTGCCAGAATATGACAAAAAGTAGATAAGATATTTTATCTTTTTAATGCACTGGATTATGCATTCTCCTTACTTTGGTATTTCTGATATATTTTCTGAGAATCAATTTTCTCTCATGTAAATGGTTCTCTGGAGAATTTCATAACTAGAGGCAGCAGAAATAAAAAACAAAACCTGCCATTAAGACAAAAATATTTTCCATTGTTGGCACAAAAAATAATCCAAATATGCACCTGGCCAGGCACAGCACTGTTTGAGTTTGTTCAGAGAAATGTCACGCTGTTCTGTCAAAAGCAGCACAAATATCTCACGACATCAGTCAAGATGAGCAGCCCAAGTTGTAGATACTTGGTAAATCACTCATGTTGTTAACCAAAGGAGTCTCAGCCTGAGAGCTGCATACATTTTAAAATCAAGGAGCAGTAGGAGTAATGATCATTTGCTAACAGATATGGATGCATCTCAAACCCATTGGGAAGCCAAACATTCCCTGTCTGCCAAGAGACAGGAAAGAATTCTGAGCACAGTTGAAACTTTAAAGGACAACAGCAATTAATCCCCTTCATTCATTCCCAGGTTGTGGCTGAAATAATAATTGCACTGAAAGCAGTGACCACACAGTGAGTAGAGAACGTTCCACAAGTAATGGCTGCTTCAGTAAATTCCTGAGTGCTCTTGGTCAGGATAGAACTAAACTCAGTAATTTCCAGCCCTCCTTCTCATTACCCAGCCAGGGCAATTGGTATCAAATCCCACCAGAGGTTCACATCCCACATCGCTGCTGTGCCAACTCAGGCTGCATGGATGCAGCTGATAAAATTTACTCACCACCTTCCAAGAAAGAGGGAGATGAGAGATCCATGGTAGAAGGTACCTTTGTTCTCTAGAAGGTTTAGAAGAATTCAGGGGAAAAAATTACTTGACATTATATAGGGCTGACAGCGTTACAGGGCTCATTCTGCTTTCCCAAAATCCAGGTTATATTTCTTGGCATCTCCTCAGACTTTATCAGAACAGAGATTCTGATTCTGTTCTGTTTATTTTCACTGCAGCCCAGATTTTCTCCTGTCACCACATGTACCATTGCTTTCCTGCTTTACACCTTCCCTCCCATGGAAACTTCTCATTTCCATTTGGCACTTGTGTTCCCTGCCTTGCAAACTGCTGTAATTCTTTACTTTAGCTACTTTCAGGTGGCTTTGAGCACCATCAAGCCTCAGCACATCTACAGCCCCAGACTGGATAGATCTCTTCCTGTGCCCAATGTACAGACATGAACTGAAAGCAGCTGCTGTCAGGTTTGGCTTCAGCCCAGACATTGTGATGGAATTTAAAATCCATCTAATCCATGTTAGCAGACACTGTCAAAGTTTCCTCAGGTCTAGGTGTTCTGATTTCCACCTTTTATTTCCAGGGTGATACATTTTTCTAGTTAGAAACTAGTTCAGATTTCCCTGATTCTTGTTAAAATACCCACAAAGAGGTGCCAGTCTTGGATGTCCTTCCAGGAAAGTTTATATCTATGTGCAAGAAAGAGAAAAATACTGTTTCTCTTTTTATTTTTCTAAGGTGATGAGTTAATATTAACTGTTTTCCTGTTTCTTTTGCTGTGCTTCCCCCTTCTGTGCAAATATGTGCAGAGTTGCTGCTGTTATATAAAGAATGCAAGCCAGTAGTTTATTTTCTTCTTCCAAAATAAATATTCTGAACATTTTTTTCTTGTGTTCTTTTCCCCTTTCCTGAATATCTTTGTTGCTGTTATTTTTGGTAACATGACCCTGGTTGAAAAGAAATCATCTGTACAGAAACAAGAGGACTGAATTCAGGCAGAAATTGCTGCAAAGAATAAATGCTAGACTGATGTTTTCAAAAGAATAAATGCTGTTTTCAACATTTTTGGTAAGTGCACAAGCAATATTCTGCTGTAATCTATTTCAGAAGTCTTTTGCATTGTGTAAGTCACTCCTTTCATGAATGTCTGTAGCTGGGCAGATCACAATATTGTCAAAAGGTGTTCAAACATGATTCATATTTCTCATGTCAATGGTTATTTTCTGAGCAAATGGATTCTTGAAGATTTGAGATGTTAATGATATGTGAAGACTGAATTCAGTAATCTGCATGCAGATTTTGATGTTTAGTAAGAAACATGGCATAAATCAAGAGGCATTGTAATCTCTAATGGATATTCTTTACCAAGGTGCTATTATTAGTTTAATTTTTTTTTTTTTTCAACTTTCCTCATTCTTACTTAAATGGTCCTTTATTTTCTTTTTCTAAATAGAGTTTAATATTCCACATTTGGTTGCCAAAACTGAAAATGTGTATTCTTTGCTTACAGTAGATGTTGGAATTATTCCTTGCCATAGCACTGGTATGAAGTTTGTTTTAAAACATGAAAGATCCATTTTAGATTCCTGAAAAGCGGCATTAAAATTTCTTGGTAGATATTGCTGATTGTGATTGAAAACCACTTCATTAAATTACAGTTCAGAGAGATGAAGGCCATCTTGCAGCAATGAAAATGGTTGCAAATTGAATTAAAACATTAAATTATTGTTGGAATAAAGGTCATAATCATAAAACCTAATTGAAGGAAGTGCATTAGCATGTACCCTAAGGTATCCTTTCCACTTCCAAATATCTATTACATGTTTGACATTTGAAGAGGAAAGAGGTTCCATTTTACCTGGATGGATGAACGGCGATGGGGAGAAGCGTTATACATAATGCAGTGTAAGAGCCCCATTTTTCAAAACATCATTTGCTCCTGCCATAGGTGCAAAACTCTCATTTTATGTCTCTGACTGAGGAAATTTCCCTTATTTATTGAGCATCATGGACCTGCACAGGGCAGAGGACATCCTATCATGTACTTAGACTTTTCCCTGTGGAAAAAGTGGAACTTCTCCGCAGCCTTCAGAGAGTACCCTGGTATAACTCTGGGTATATTTATGCAATTTTTCACTCAATTTTCTCTCCCTGCGGCAGGTGAGGGAGCAAACACTGCATAGGGAGAGAAAGTAGAATCTGCAAAACATCTATCCATAAAACCCTGCTGCAAGTACACTGCTAATGCTGCTACAGGACAGCTGTCACCTTATCTCCTGGGAATCACTTTTTCTAAATACAAAATACCCCAAACTGGAATAAACTTTCTTATGAATGATTTCTCCTAAATACTCAGCAGTAGTCTCTGAATTCAGATAAAGTCTTGCAAAATGTTATCCATACATTTCTGCATTCACTGCTATCTTTTGGAAAAAGGAGAGGATTTTTTTTTTTAGTATCTCAGAGGGGAAAATCAGAGTGAGTAACTTGAAAAATTAAGATATCTCTGTATAATTTTTTTTTTCATGTATATTTGGGAAGAAAGTCAGGGTGGCCAAACTGGATTTCATAAATCAGCTGCAGATTGAAATGCTTTATTGCAGCAAATCACTTTACACTGCGGAAACAAAATAAGAATACTAAAACCAAAGGAGATGAATCAGAAATTGGAGAACGTATCAGATATTGCTTCTTGGAATTATAATATGTATCCTTGTTTCCCAAACAGAGGATTTCAAGATCCATACTGCTATTTTTCTATTCTGTTATACGGAAGCTTCTTCTGAATCCTTCATTACTTGCTTTACAGAGATTTGTGACATGTGACACAATGGGACACAGATTCAATACTGCTTGGATCTGCACTGAGATCTCTAGGAACCCTGGCATGTAAGTGAATCCTAGAATTTGGCTGTTTTGGCAAATGTCAGCTCTCAGCAAACACTTAAATGAGAAACCCAGTAGAAACCCTCCATAATAATCTTACAGCCATTATCTGAATAGGCAGTTCTGATCTATTGTCTTAACTGCTGGTCTAAATTAATCCACATATCCTGAAAGGTAATAGAAAGCATTCAGGATCATTGTATGAAGCTTGTGCAGCTGCATCCTGCAGTGCTGTATTCTCTGCAGGTTATCTCACTGCTTTCTCTCTCTGTCCCCCTGACATGAATCATTTTTAAAATAATAATTTTCAAAGGAATTCAGCAGGAATTCTTTATTACAATGTTTCTGCTTTAAAAACTGAAAGAACTAGATTAATTGCATTGTATTTTATAGTTATTTCCAGTTAACTGATTTCCAGTTAACTGGATTTCCAGTTAACTGATAAGACACTTCTGAAGACCTGTTTAGAGTTCCAGCCTGAGCATGACACTGATGAAAGAGGTGAAGGAAAAAATATACATGGACCAAATGAAAAAGGAGTAGAAAGCAGAAATATTTAGAGCACGGGGGGCTAAAATGGCACTGGGTAACTGCAATAATTTCAGAGAACAAGGAAAAAATGAGAAGTGTCTGAGAGGAAGCTATAGATTTTAGGAACTAAACTGAACTTGAAATTAAGATTGAGGCATTGCTACATTTCTGTTGCTCAAATAAGCAGAAGATTTTCTCTGATAAATAGTTTGGGCTTTTTTCCTTCTGCCTCCCAGCATCCTAAAACTGTTCATTATCACCACATCAAAAAAGACAGATAGAGGTATTCTAGAACAGATGAGACATGAAACTTAAGCGAAAAATGTGTAGATTTTGTTGACTTGTTCTTTTGCCAATTACTGACAAAATCTAAATGTAGTTTATTGCTAAGTGAGAGAAGGGTTGTCCTTAATTACAAAAGTCAAAGTTACTTTTCTGTTATAAGCTGTATGGGTTTATACCTTTTCTGTCTATTGTCTCTGAATCAATCAGTATAAAACATACCTGTGGTAATCAGAATGGTCTCGTGGGAGCTGCTGAAACAAATTACCAAAACAGAGGGACATTTACCATTTAGAGATTGGCAGCACAAGAATTCAAAATTCCTATCACTTGCTTTAGCATGGAGAAAAACCTGTCAGCCTACAAACAGTTTAGGGAAAAAAAGGAAGCAGGATGAGTCTCATGATCTGTTTATTTTTGATCACTTTTGTGGGTTCTTATCTATGTGAGTTTTTTATGTAGGTAAAAAAATTTGCAGTTTAAAAGTTTTCTAGTTTGAGTTATTGGCATCATTCCATTCCATTTGAGTTACATAAACAGATCACACCCCATCACCAGTTGTCAAACCTAGCTGGTTCTTATGACATTAATTTTTCCAATTTCAAATGCACATCATCCATAATTACTGAATACCTAACTTCCACTTCATTCATTTGAGTTTGAGGCATAAAACAAGTGCCAGGTGCTTTGCTGAATCAGGAAAGCTGAACAGCACATAGGAAAAATAGAAGTAAGAGCTGCAAAGAAAACCAGATTCACTTCTACTTATTGTTTGTAAGTACTTCCCAAAGCTGCTCGCAGCTCACATGGAAGCTGCAATATCAAATAAAATGGCAGCAAAGGCAAACAGGTAGGGAAAAGGAGAAATCTGGTAGCACCCAGGGAAAATGAGGCAGTGCTGCTGCTTCTGTGGCTTCAGTGAATCGCCAGTTTGCATCTTAGAAACCTTGCAAGGCTGCAGTGAAGCATTTCGTGTAATACAGAGGGTTCTGAATGCTGGCAGAGAAAAAATCACAATACCTTGAAGAGCAATGCCATTATCTCAACATTTACAGTGATTAAAATTTTTCTAGGCTTTTTATTTTCCCTTTCTCGTCAGGAGTTTTTTCCCTTCTGACTGATCAATCATTTTCAGTCTGTTCTGGAACAGCTTTATCAAATGAAGGCTGGGTGGCTCTGTAATGAGAACACATCCAATAAAAGTGCTTTCAATTACATTGTAAAACTGCAAAATATCAAATTACTGCTGCATGAGGATACTCCATTGAAAACTCCAGGATTACAAGAGAGGTCATTATGTTTCCCTGCTATATGGCTTTCAAGTGTAATACCAGGGTGTCTCCTTAAACATGATTCATTGGAAATGTTACAGTGAACAAAGCAATTCTTTATTTCTAGAGCTCTGCAATCAGTGAAAGAGTTCATACAAGGCAAGGAACAGTGTAAACTTTAATTTCTTTATTTTGATCACTACTGGAATTTTTGGATGGTAAAATAGAAAATATTTTCTTAAAATGTGATCTAGTTTTCACTTTATCTGTGATTTACTGAATTCTAATATTTCTCCTCATTCCAGTTCTACCCATAAGTGCTTCCTTTCATCTTTTGGTTCTCATTCACCAGCTGACATTGGGCTGGTAGAGAACTGATGGATTTGCAGGAGATCCAAGCTTAGCTCCTTATTTTGTCATTCCCATGATGCCCCTCAGAAATTAATGTTCCAATGCAGTTAAGTTCCATTTGCAAAAGACATTTAGATACTCAGAAAGCAGTGGAGCAGAAGTGCTGAATCACTTTGTTTTAGAAACCTTACCCAAATCTCTGTGTGGTCAAGTTCCCAGTTTCTCAAGTCAGTCCTTCTTTATCACTGGGATTACAGATTTTTCAAAGACGCCACATCTGGCACAAATCACGTTTTTTATAAGAAAACACCAAGCCTCAGGCCTTTCCATTCAGCATTAATTTTACCTGCCTAACCATTAATATCACACACTTATTAATAAAGTTGCTTGGGGCAACACAGCAGTTGTGTTCACCAGAATAAGCCATGAGTGCAGTTTCCAAAGCAGGAAAGGTGGGAGTTGTTTCCTGCAGTATCACCTGGAGCACCCCAGTCTCAGGGTGGGCATGAGACCGTCCAGCAGTTTGTTCCCTGGGCACAAGGAGGGTCCTGTCAGGAGTGAAAGCTTTGTGCCTTGCTCAAGGTTCAGATCATGAGGAGCTGTGAAAGAGAAGCAGCAAAGTGGATTTCATTACCAGCAAACAAAAATGGTGACTGCGGTTCCCAAGTGGAGCCCCAGACCAAACTTAGACCACTCAGTAAAGTGTGTGCATGGAAACAGGAGCAGCAGGATTCCTGGGTGTGGGAATTGAGAGCTCTGCACAGTGCACAGGTCACTCACAGAGCTCTGTCCATGCCCTCTGGCTTTGGAGCAGATGCCACAGAGCCCAGTGGCTCCACCATCACACACAGATGAGGGAATCTCACCTTTCAAGCATCAGCTTTGTGCAGTGTTAAGAGCGTACTTTGCTTTTTACACATTTTTGTGGTATCACAGAACACTATATTCCTGCTGGCAGACGGAATTTGTGGTTTACCAGAACTGAGTTAACTCTCAAAAGCAAATCTGTTTTCCTCTCCCCTTGGCAGATCCCGCCTGAGAGCAACAGAGAGCCTCTCTGTAAGGCTGCATAGGGCCAAAACCTCAGGCAGCAGGGCCTCTGATTCCTGCACTGCTTGCACCCCTGACAGGGGTGCTTCTGTAGCATTTGCTCTTCTAGACTGCATGAAAAACATCACATGGTACTGAGATTCCAAACAATTTTTACTTATTTCCTGCTTGATTTGTATTTTACATTAAGGATTGTTGTCTAATGATTTGCTTTCTGTTGTTCATTGAGCAGCTCAGCTTCCAGCTGTGCTAACAAACACATCTGTCCTTTTGCTGCTGCTAACGTGGGAGGCCATATGGGCACTGAGAAATTCACAGTACAAGAGCTGCATGGTAATGATCAGCAACTTCCCTTCCAGCATGAGGGGTTTTGTGATGATATAAAGTGTGATAGAATAGCAGAATAAAATACCAAAAAAATTCAGGTGAGCTCTCTGGAGGTCACCTAGTCAGAGCAGAGCTGGCTGGGTCAGGTTGCTCACAGATTGGTACAGCCACAGTCCAGGTAATTATCAAAGGTGCAGGAACTGGACTAAAACCTATGGAGAATAACTCTGTCAGTGCCCCTCAGACCATTTATCCCCATCCAATCAATCCATTAATATACAGAAAGGAGTATTAGGCATGACTTCAAATGTTCCATCCTCCTTAACATTAAAAAAAATGTATTTGGGTAGTTCCAGCTATTGATTGCACCAAATGGGGATTGTGTCAATATTCATAAACACCTGAAGGGAGGGCGCAAACTGAAAACAGGAAAAATGGCATTTTTTAAAGCCAGCATGCCAAAGCTGCAAGGAAATTGTGCGTGTGCAAAGATATTTACAGTTATTAGTACAAACTAAGTAAAAATGCCTGTGATTGCTCTGACCTTCAACTCATTACATTACTAATTACCTTCCATATAAAATAAACATGTTTTAATTATATTTATGCACAAGTGCATCTGAAGTTTGGATAAACATTCATGAATAAATGAAAAACCCAATGAACACCAGACTTTATAAGAAAAACACTGACAGAAGATTTAATTGTAGCTTTGAGAGTGGTTCTGATGCAACATCAGCCCACCTAGCATAAGTTGTAAATTATATTTGATTACAATTATTATAATCTTTTACATGAAGCAATCACTTGACTGACAATTGCATGGAAGAGAGAATAGAAACCTAGCAACATGGCAATTCTTGTTATTATATATGGACCCTTGCAGAAAACAAAGTCTGCTTGAAAACTTTGCCTTTAGTATTTGATGTGAGCTGTAATTCAGCTCAGTGAAGAATCCTTTAAGTCCTCTATGTCTGTGGTCAAGAGAGAGTTGTGGTGTTCAGGCACCTATGGATCAAACCCATCATTTCTGAAAGATTTGGCAGGAGTTTTGTGAGTGATCCATTAAATGATCCTGAATTTGACATTTTTGACACTATCCCTGCCTTTGCTATTTCTCTTTACCTGCCCATGTCTCCTTGCTAGGATTGCCTTGGTGCGTGATGTCCCTCACAGAGTTGGTTTGCTGCCAACAGGGAATTATACAGCATCTGAAAGGATGGACCTGTCATACATAATTCCAGACATTATAAATCCAGCCTTAAAAGGGCTCCTAACTTTGATTTTAAGTGCTTGTCTCCAATTTTCCAAAGCGGTGACTACTGTTGCTACTACAAGTACCACAAGTACCGTACCACCAACTGGTACAAGTGCTTTTGGTATATGCTACTACTTATAAAATAGTTCTAATCCAGAATTTCTCTGCTCTGCTTTTCATGCTGTCTGGACTATTAAACACAGAGATGCCAGGCTGCTTGCAGGTCATATCAGATATCCTTTAAGTGCATTGGGTTCCCAACACTTTTATCTTGGCAGACTGAACAGTCCAGTGCAGGGCATGTGGGACAGCAGTGCAGCTAAATCCCAGTGTGGCTGCTTCTTCAAGGCTGACAATTCCCATCCACCCCATTTTCTTGAATCATTAAAACCATGAAAATATAAAAATACCCTGCTTACAACTATGAACCGAGAATCCCACATTATATCACTCTTCTGCTGTGATCTATTTAGGGGGAAGAATATAAATTAAGCTTATTTATTGGGCTTGAAATTCTTGCAACTTCTTTATGAAGCACCATGAGGTGTGCAGGTCATGAAGATGTGTCTACATTTTTTTTAGGATTCAGTTAAACTGAGCCAAGAGAGATCAAAACCCACCCTCTTTGCCTATAAGATAAAGGTTAAATTTTCATAGTTTTAAAAGTCTCCAGAATACAGAATTTCAACACAGAAACACCAGTAAACAACTATGTTATATTTATAGTTACATTTATATTTATGCACTAATCAGATTTTCAGTGGAGTCTAGAAAAACTAGACACTTGCTATGATAAGAAGCAATTACCACATCACTTTCAGGTTAAATGATTTTATCCAAATGTCAGTAAGAAGTTTACTCAGTTATTTTTATTGCATGTTATTTTTATATCATGGCCATGGATTATTCAGCACACATACAGAAACAGATAAATGGAGCACTTACTTACCAGATTGTACAGCACTGCAGAAAATCAGATGGAGTATCAGTAGCTTAATTCAAATTCTTTAAAAGTACATCAAGACTAACAAAATCATTCTCCTTTTCCCATTAATATAATGTTCCTTTTTCTTCTCCTGAGCTCGACAGTTTTCAATAAAATATACTTTTTTAAGCAATTAATAGGGCCAAGAGTTTTCTAACAAAGCTACAAAAATCGATTACTGATAAAGAAAATATTTTGTTCCACTCAGATTTTCTTCTCAAACACACTTCAGTTTTATGCCCTTCTGTCCCTCAGATGTGTGTGAGCTGTTCAGGCTGTTTAAAATCAAGGAGCTTCCTCACAGCCACAGGGTGAAAAGTGTGCACCAAGGGCCTCGTGTGGGAAAGCAGAGCTAGTTCTGCATAGCATTATGTGATTGCACAATAGAACTTGGGAAATATGGTTTCTAATATTCAGTTTCTGCTATTCTTATCCTGAGGATGATAGCAACCAATGAACACAGGTTTTTCAGCAAAGTTAAAATTAAAAACAAAATGAGAGGCCAGTACTACCCAGCTGGGAGGTCAAGGAACACAAGCTCAGCGTGGCCCTGTCCTTCCTGCCTTTGGAATGAGCCCCTCTGTCTCCTGGGAGCTGAAGGCTGCTGCAAAGCACCCTCCCATGCTGAGGGTTGTGGGGACAGACACGCTGCCTTCCGTGATGCTTTCCACCAGCTTTGCTTCCTGGCTCCTTCTCTGCAAACTCTCCAGCTGATTTGTTTGTGGGCCCTACAGGAAATTTTCCCAGACTCACAGGTTTTGCTTTTGAGAAAGCTGAGTTACTGCAGAGAAAACAGGCACAAAGAGGGGAGCAAGGATAGAGATGTTGTGTGACAGCAAAGACACTCTCTGATACCAAGCGCTTCCAACCTGTCTGTTCTATTCAGCAGTCATGTTCACTGCCTTGGAATTACCAATTAAAATTGACTTTTATTAACGAATCCTCTCAAAAACACATGACAGCAAATATCCCACACTTATATCTAGTCAGATAAACAAAATGATAAGGAGTGCAAAAGAAATACTTTTTGGATCACACCAAGACGAATTTCTCCCTCAAATGGGGAAACCAGCCAGCTGCCTTTGGGTGACTAAGTTACAGTGGTTGTGCTGCTCATGGAACTGAGCATCTGCTCCAGCTTCTTCCTGTCCTCAGACACCAAACAAGTCAAAGCACTGTGGTGAAATCTGTCTTGGATATTGAATACTCTCAACAGCAGGCCGCTCCCCTGGTGTGATTCCTCTCTTATTCCCTTCCTGCCCACACAAAAAGGGACAGTGTTAGTTTTAAATAACTTATTTAATTTGGTGTATTCAAGAAGTTTTTAACTTTGTGTACAATTCAGAGCAATTGAAATCTGTGTGTCCTGCTTTAGTCTGCAAACGCTGTTAAGATATGCTTAGGAGTGCTGGAAGAGCACAGGCTCCAGAGCCTCCTGCTGTACCCTGTGAGCTGATTCTCCATGAAACCCCTCCCAACAGTGCTGAGACAGACCTTGGCTCACTTTGTGAGGCAGCATCAGTGCCACTTGCTAAAAATGGTGAGTAATGAATTGTCAATAATGTAGATTTTCCTGCCGGCAGCACAAGGACAAGGAGCCCTCACATCCCATTCCTTTCTGTGTTAAAACTCTTCCAAGCTTAACCTGCTAAAATGTGACCAGTTTACTGACTGCTCACCATATGCTGAGTTCAGAAGCAGTGAGGCCTTCCTGAGGGATTCAGTACATGTAATGTGTTTGGAGAATGTGAGATTAACATAAAAAGTGAGCTCTCTGCTATGAGATGGGATGCTGGCAGTGACAGCTTCTAAAGGTGCTGCCTTCTGGAGACGGCATTTCAAATAGGAGCTCATTGAAAATGAAATGCACAAAGGCTTGCTGAAAAAATAAATCCAACTTGAATTTTAGATCCTTGTGCACTCTATGCTATTTTTGAGAAATGAAATCTTCAGTGATGCATTTATACCTGCAGATGAAAATACATCTGATTTGTCACAAAATCATTAATGAATACCCAACACTGTGTGCTCTGCCTGGATAAAACTGATCTGCTGGCATGTGAGCCCATGTGATGGATTTTCACTTGAGTAGCTTCAAAAATATTTGGGAATGTGTTTTCCTTTTTCCCTTCCAAGTTCCTTCTTCCTGCATCTTTTTGTTGCTTGTGAGCTGCACAGACCCACAAGCTGATTCAGCATCTGAGTCAGAGCGTTCCTTTCAGGATTTCTTAGCCAAGAATCAACAATGGAGAAAATCATTTGCATGGGTTTCTAGTCCATGAAACATCATTCTCTTCCTTTGAATTCGGAAACACAAGGAGAGGGTTTTAATTCACCTGCAAGGTCCCGTCCTTTGAGTTTTTTAGGTAAATTGACTTTGTGTAATGAAATTTTCATTGCTTCTGGGAATAAACGGAATAATGTGTTTTTAAAAGCATTGCCTACATCAGAATCGTTCCATTTCTAGTTGTAGACTATATCGAGGAGCAGTATTACAAACCATCAGATAACCAGGACAGCATTTTAAAGGGCAGCTCTGAGATACATTTATGTGCAGTGGGAAGGGCTGCCTGAGCAGAGCCCCCAGTTTGGGAGGGCGAGAGTCAGGCACTGCGGCCTGTCCATCCTACCCCTAACCCTGTCCCCTGCACAGGCAATGCCCACTCGGTGGAGCCGTCTCCTGCTGCAGCGAGGCTCCCAGCGCTGTTCCACACACACCAGGGAGGGGAGGAGAGCGTCACGTGGGGCCCTCAGAGTCCTTTTCCAGCGCCTCCTCTGAGCGAGATCGGGCCAATGTTTCAGGCACTGCCGGCTCTTTGTGTAGCCCTGCCGTGGTGCCGCTGCTCTGCATTCCTGGTGGATTGGTGCTACAGCCCTGAGCACTTGAGAACTGCAAAGCGCTGGTGATAATGGCATTCAGTGCCGCAAAAAGCTCTGCCTCCCACTGCACTTCTATGGATTAACAAGGAAGGGGATAAAAGGCCCCCACAAATGCCAGGCTCCAGCATCAGCATTGATGAGAAGCAGCATATTCAGTTTCTTGTCAAGTGCAAAATTTATTGCAGCCTGGACTGCTGTACCTTGGGCTGGTGCATGCACAGTGCTATGTTGATTTCTGTCCGGGTTACTGATTTTCCCCGGAAGATTGAATGCCATTGGAGAGGTGAATTTGTGGGTTCTGGAACGTTCTCAGCTGTAGAGGACAATGGCCATTATTTCTCAGTCCCTTTCCCCCGGTGGCACAATGTGCAGTTACGTGCTTGGTTTCAGGGTGAACCTGTTCACGCTGGATTCCTTCCTGTAGGAGAGCAGCAGATGAGGATATGGCTCATCTTCTGTCTTTTCCAGCCCTTCCCTAAGGAGTATAATGGCTACATATGGTTTTGTGAGACTTACTCCTCAGTCCATATGGAGAAACTTCTGAGCATGTGTTTACAAACAAAACCACGCTTTCCTCAGGGCTGTGAGGGAGACTTCAGGATAACTGCCTGTCCAGGTCTTACTTCTTTGCCAAAACAGATGTTATCATGGGCATTTCCTGCAGCAGCTTTTCCTTTAAACAGCATTTCACTCCCTCTCCTAGTGAATGCCTCTGCATTCATTCAATAGAGTTTCAATATCTCAATATCACGTAAAGTTAAAGCAAACAAACAACAAACCTCATGCATTTTCTCATGGTAGTCTTTGGTTCAGAAAGCAGAGTGGCCCAGGGATTCTGCCAACACCTCCACAGTTCACTGTGCATCCCAGTGATCAAAGGATGCAGCTCTTGTTCTCTCAGTATTACAGGTAAGGGTGGTTTGATTACAATGGATTTGCTTCCAGAAAAAGTGAAAATCCAGTGAAGTACCTCACACAGACAAGATTCCTCAGCCTGGGAAGATCTCATTCTGCTTCTTTGCACTGCATAGTATTTACCTTACTTTTTACAGTTGAGTGCTATCTAATAGACTCTGTTTAAATGAAAAAAGTGTCAATTATTCAGTATATGAACAGTATTACAATAGTCCATGAGAAATAACCCAAGAATAATTTGTGCTGGACAGAACTTGGCAGAAGTTGGCGAAGCCAGTGTTTTCCTTGAAAAGCATGAAAGATAAAGCCAATGATAATTTTTACATTATTAACAACTTACTCATGTTTTCTATAAGCGCAGTGTGGGTGTATGACATTAAGACTATTTCTCCTGCATGAAAACCTGGCACTCATATATATTTGCTTTATTGTGACTGGAAAAGTGAAAATGAAGTGAGGCAAGTAAATGTCCTGCTTGTTTCTCACATCTCCCTGTGCAGACAAGACAAGCTGCAGTTTGCAGCACTTTGTCTCTCTTTCACAGAGCCTTGTCTTTAATTGTGTCTCGTTAAATACAACACTGAACTGGCACCATGCCCGAGTGCTCCTCTGTCACCTGCTTGGGCTGCTCCTCTGCAGCTGAACTGTCAAACCCTGGCAGTGCTCTGCAGCAAACACAGCCAGCAGGAATGCTCCAAGGCTGAGCAGGATTGCAGGTGTGCAGGTGTAGGTGCAGCTCATGTGTCCACTGAGAACAGGCACCAAATCATCCTTTGTTTTCTTCAGTGGTTACATTAATACTGCTCAAAGGAATTGAGCATTCAGGTATGGGGTATCCTGAAAATTAACGGCTATTCTAACCCTGTTGCTTTTATTTCATGTACTAAATAGTAAATTGCTTTTGACTTTTATTGCCCAATGAATTATTCACTTCAAGTGGGAAAGGCAATTTTATAGTATCTCATAAAAAGCATTTTAGACACGTTGGTTATTATGCACTGTCTCTACCACAGATTGTTTGGAATGTTTTAACTATGATATGAGATTTTAAATATTGAACATATTGGGTGCCAGTGAATATTTCAGAAAACACAGACAAGCTCTTCTGGCTTCACAGTTTGTATTATTAAACTGTCATAAAGTGGGAAAAAGCCTCTCCTGTCATGAGACTCTGTCAAAGAGAGAGCACAGAAGTGACTTTGAAGAAAACCTGCAATTGTAAAGGTCTGAAAGAAGGCAAGGGAGGAAGAGAATAAGAAACATAAGTGTAATGGAACAAAAAGATACAAAGCTGGCTGGGATATTGAAAAAGGGGTTTGAGTTTCATGGAGTCACAGTTCTGAGCTGTAAGGCTGCCTTGGCAGATGAATGGCACAGGTTAGAGAGCTCTCTGTGCAACTGCCAAGCTGTAGGATTTAAGCTGGGATTCCAGCAAGTGTTTCAATCAGATAGGGAAATGTAAGGAGGAATACTGACTGCAGGGCCTCACTCTTAGGCAGATAGGTGAAGATCTTATGTCCAAGCACAGTTCTCAGTTTGAGGAAAATAAATGTTACCTGATACCTTCCAGACCTGTGGGTTTAGGGGTTTTTTTTCTTTAAATAATAAAAAGAATTATAATAAATATAATTAAAATAATAGATTTAAAACTACAATTTTATTTTCAGATTACTCTGAATTGGTCGTGGCTGATGGAATTCCTGAGTCTCACAAAGCCATCCTACCTTAACAGCAAGCACTTCCCTTGTGTAGGCTGTCCCAGGAAGATGTGATGTTTTCCACTACCTGACACCAAGGTAATCATTTTGGGGGAAAAGGTTTTATCAACAAGCTGACAGTATGGAACTGGATGTATTCACAGATCAGAGAAACTGATAAAAAGGGTTAACCATGGATCTAGGAATGTAAAAAACTCCCTTTCCTTGTTGAAATTTCCTAATCAGCAAAAATTTACTTTGCCTGTAGGGATTAAAAAAATTAGATATGTAAAGAGAAACAAGTCTTAAAACTTAGCAGATACACACAAATATTTAAAGCATGCCTGCACTGCAGAACTGTGTTGCAATAACCTTTCTGAAGGTACTGACACATCTGCTGCTACACAATGTACGAGGTACAGGCTTCTTTTCATGATAATCTGGCAAATCCCCTTGATCTTGAGAAGATGAAAGACATTGCAGGGGCTGTCTTTTACTTTCATCTTCTCTGTCTATTACCCGAGTCTTTACCTTATAAGTCACCTTTGTCTCACCTGCTTCCTACCCCATACCTTTTCTTTGGAAAGAGCACATTAACACAGTAAGGAGATGCACAAATTGCCTCTTCTTACACAAAAGTTATGACAGTCTCTGGAGTACAAGAAGGATGATTGTCATTTATCTGCTGTTTAGACATGCTCAAGTGGGCATACTCCTTAGTGTCCTGAAGAGTCATTTTAAGGTCAATACTGTGTGTAAATAATACAATTCAGCCCAAGTTTAACTGACCAAAAAAGGATGGAGGCTTCCCCATTAAGGTTCAAGATGAAATAGCAATTTTGCCACATATACTAATCATCCAACATGTCTCTGTCCCCTTGAGGTCTAACCCTTCTTAGAAATTCCACAAGAGAGGATTGCCTTTGCTTTTATGCTCCAGAAGCTTTCCATCCAGAAAATAATATCCCATGTATATTGCATAAATAGAGAAAGGGGAAGTCTCCTCACAGAAAGAATTCTAAAAAGCCAACTGAATTCCAACATAGCACAAGCTATTTTTCCCTGTAACAAATTTCCACAGTTACTCTTGTGTGTCCATTTATATGCCAGTTCATATGGGCTTCTGATACACTTTGTTTCTTTCTCTGCAAGTAATTCATGTTTCCCAGGAGCAGACCTAGGTGTTTGTGAGTGTGCAGATACATGTGCAAGAAACATTTCTCCCAGCAAAGACTGGTTTTTTATTTGTGGCTTAACCAAAGACTCAGCAGCAATGAGCAGATTTACATAAATGCAAACATTTCCCCTCCACTCAGATTTTCCACATCTACACAGCAGTTATCTTTCTAGTGAAGATGTCTTATTTTCCTCATGAAGTTCTCAAAGCAAGTGCTTTGTATAAGAAAAGGTAAGGAAATTTATACTGCAGACTGCTTGCTGGTTTACTTTTCTTCTTTGTGGGAAAAGGATGGAATTGATGTTACCTAAAGCCAACTTAATCCAGTAAAAGGTTTCCATCAAGCACAGAGTCCATGCTAAATAAATTATGAGTAAGTAAAACCAGAAATCATCAAGAGTTGGGAGTTTCCCTTGTGCACTGATCTTTGTTCATGACTTGTATTGAATCTCACTGTGAATGCTCCAAATATGAAGAACTGCCTTTCCAAATAGGAAGCAGGACTGGAAACCTGTGCCATTGGTGAAGGAAATTTCTAGCAGCTCTGCTTCCTCATGAAAATGAAGCAGAATAAGTGAGGGGGAAAGTGATGATAGTCCTTATCCAGGGAGCATTTTCTTTTTTCATGGAGCCTTTTATCACATGATACAATTACATGGAGAAGCTGGAACAAGCAAAAGCAAATGCTAAATATCTGGTCCAGTCTATCAAAAAGCAACCTCTTAAGAGCAATGACGTTAAATAGATGATACTGTGTAAACAAAGCAGGATCTGGGGATTTTTAGAAAAAGACTTACATTAAATCAGAAGTCAAACAATGCCCTTGAAAAAGGATTTTTCATTGTCATTATCAGGAGAAGGAAGGCATTTCCCAGTAATAAATGGTGAGGTAAAATGGATTTTACTGTCATGGTGCTAAATTCTACTGTCAATAGGATTAACTGGATGTTAAAAACCTGAAGTGTTTCCTTCTGAGTTACCAACATTTTTAAAAGAATAAAAATTGCCACTTCATGAATGCAAAGGAGAAGCTAAAACGCAAAGCAGTACAGGTGACTGCTTTAAACTGGAAAAGCAGCTCACTCTGGACAATGAAATGGAGGATGATCTGTTTTGCTGAGAAGGCTTTTTTGTTTTTCAGCCAGATGAAATATTTTGCATGAAAGAAAAAAAAAGGTGATGTACACAAAGACCTCTGCCTTTCCTGCTCTATGAAGCAGCAGCTTGAGTGAAGTCTGAGGGGCCTGGAGCAGCTGTTAAACAGCAGTTCCTCCCTTCCCTGGCAAAATGTAATGCCAAGGAGCTGCACGGCCCCAGATTTGGACAGACCAGAGGAAAAGGCAAAAACAACTTCCAGTAGTAAAAAAAAATATTTTTGTGATGTGTCAGCAGACACGGATTTAGAAACCAAACTGCACTAACATGAGGAGATCCATTGAAACTCCAGCATGGGTGCGCAGCCACAGCAGGCTGGATTGTTTCACACTCAGCTGGGGAGTTTTCCAAGGTAGTAAAGTGTGCAAATCCAGAGATATGAGTAACACTTACAAGAATCTAACAGCTTCTGTGAGAAATCTCATTCTTTCCACACTTCAAAGTTCTCAGATAAATACAACAATTGCAGAAATTAGATGAGACAGGTAGAATAAATGGAATTTAATGCAGTCACCACAAATTAAGGCTCATGTAAAGCTAACACTTATTATCATGGGCTGATAATCTGCAGGCTACCTAAAGTTCCTTTGCTGCCATACACCCCTTAGTTTAGCACAAACTCACTGTGGCCATAGCAAAATCTGAGTACAAAACACCAACAGTCAGGTTTTGACACTAACAGAAGGGGATTTCTTGGGCCAGGTGCTCTCATTGACTAAAGACAGGCTTATTAATCTTTCATTTCAAGCGTACTGCTTGACAAGCCTGCCCTAATTTCCACACCACATGCTCACCTGCCAGCCTTCTCCAGCCTGTGACACCAATTCCTGTGCACAGACCCAAATTAGCATTTGACCTTTAGAAAGTCAGCTCAGAATGCAAGTGCATGTCCAAAACCCACATCAAAAACTCATCTTTTCTTGCCAAAACCAATGAGAAGCTAGGAAGACACTGCAGGTTATGAGCACAAGGAAAGAGCACTTACAGGGAAAAATAGGGAGTTTACAGGGTGTGACTTACTTGTGGCAAAAACTGTAACTTGCCTGCATTCACAGCCCACAGCTGCAAGGAAAAAAATAGAAAAAGATTAGTGTTCAATAACACCTGAATAACACCTGAAATAATTACATTACTGTCTTCAGAATGCTGAGGAAGAATGGGATATAGAGAAAAACATATCTAATTTTTGAGCAAAATTGAATAGTCTACTGTTTCACCTCAAGTGTTCTGGTGAAACAATGCTTTAACTTTGGTGCCTTTTTTTCCAATGTTTTTAAGAGGAAAACATAAACACAACCTTACAGAGCACTTTAAAAAGTAACTCTCTCTATATATATACATATAATATATATATTTATGTATGTATATAATAGTTGTATCACAATTTCTTTCCCTTGTGTTTTTTTCCTCTCTTCCCACATGATTGGAAGCCCCAAGCTGAGGCATTTCACTCAGCTTCCTCTGGACTCCCTCTATAGCCAGTGGAGGAAAAAGGACCTCTAGAGAGCACTGCAGCACATAAATTCTGAACCACCTTCAGCAGGGCTCTCTCCCTTCTCTCTCAGCTCTCAGGAGAGCCTTGGAATATTCTCAGTTAAATGGGAAAAAAGGTAGATCCACATTCCTGATGTGAGGCAGCAAATAGGTCTCCATTGCTTTAAAGATATGAAGTGCCTGTCTGAAGCTGCTGGAAAAGAATTCCTTGTTTCAATGATTGCCCTGATTAATTTTCTTTTTTATTTTCCATAATTAACTGCAAACTAGACACATTTACCTGATTTAATATAGCACCACCAGAATTCAGAGGTCCTGGCATTTTGAGCTGACCAGGTTCTTTTTAACTTGAAAGTAGTGGAATGAATTTTCAAATATTTGGGTCGCACAAACAATTTTTCATGTTCATTTATAAAATCAGAAACTTATACCAGACTGTTGATCCAAAAGCTACAGTTGCTAAAAAATACTGTTGCAAAACACAAAGTTGAAAGACATGACCTTGAACATTGTCTTTATGCCTCTACTGGTAAGAAACAAAATACAAAGTTTTATACTTTATGCCAATGTCTTTGCAACACAGTGTGCTTGAAGAAGTGTATTTTTTTTAATAGCTGGTATTTCAATGGAATCAAGGGTATGATGCACAAGTCTCTTCAAAGAATAATGTCCTGATTTTATCTATTTTTCTAAAAGTTGCTTGAAAGAATTTTAGGCACTTCACAAACTCCAAGCCAAAAAACTCAGTACTAATGAATCGGTAATATGATCCTTTTTCGAGGCAATTATATTTTCTTGACTCTAAAATGATTGCAGTTAAGATGAATCTTGAATTTTCATTCCCTGCCCATGCACATTATTCTTTAACACAAAATTAATTTTCCCTCTGCTTTATTGTGCTAAAGTTTCCTTCCCACAAATCAAACCTCCCTTTCACTTTCCATGGAAAAATGCTGACCTCGGTAATGTTTTTGCAAGATTTATCCCCAGCACCTTCTGGAAGGTTTAATCAAAGGTACCAATACATACCACTTCTGTTTCTTTTAAAATAACCAGTCAGCTTACAAATAAGTGACATTTTAAACACTTTGTGCTACTTTCAGCAGTGTTCTACCCCAGCAAGCAAAATGAGACGTGACACAAGCAGTGTAACTCCACTAAGTGACAAGTATTTCCCATGTGCCTGAACTCTCAAGGTATGTTAAAAGACAGAAAGAATTCTACTTGCATTTTGTCTCCACATTCCAGGTCTCTACATTGCAGGTACCTGGATGACATCCAGAAAAATAACAAAAGAAAAATAATTCAGGGCACAATAGTTTATCCTCAATAAGTAGAAGTCAAATGTCACAGTAAACAGCTTTTAGAAAATCAGCAAAGGAGTAAACTCAATGTCTAATAGAAGCAAGAAAATGTAGCCCTAGCTAAATTATGTTGCCTGGCATGGTGAGGTAAGTGATAAAAGCTTTCAAGCTTTTGTATGATTAATATAATTCCAACATAATGTAAATATGATCAGATTAGTCTTAACATTTTATGCAACAAGCTGTGCTTTAGCAATTGTCATTTTGTTTTGATCGGCAGAGAAAATATTATTGATATTGACATAATAACATTCTTGTTTCACTAACTTTAATAAAAGTAGCTACAAAAGAGAAAAGCTCATAAATACATAATTCAAATTAAATCAAGCAAATGTGCCCTGCTTTATCAATGTGATTTCTTTTTCCACTGGCAATATGAATTAATGACTCCTTTGTTCTGCTCAAGACAAGATTGTTTTCTCATTTGCTAAACAGTTGTTGAATTGGTGAAACAGACCCAACATATGGGAGCCCCAAAGGACTGATGTTCTTCTGTGGGTCTTTCAGGACTCAGGGTAAGTAAGGACAAGTGAGAACTCAACACAACGCTACAAAAACCCTGCAGAAATACCAATTCATCCCATCATCTGTCTCCACTCTTCAATTGCACAGACACCAACTGTAGCATTGATTTCTATTTCTCAGGCCTTCCTTCACAAGGGCTGCTATTTGGACTGCTCTCTGAACACTTCTCCATTTGGTTTCCATCTTTGACTTCCTCACAAACAGGTTTTTGCTTTTTCCTCACCTACCAGCTCACTCCCATTTCAGCCTATTATGGCTCCCTTCCTTATTTTATTTTTTCCCTTTATTCTAGAATTCCTTCCAGCCACTTTTTACAGAGAGTGCTCTTCCAGTCACCTTTCTTTGCTTTACAGCCACCTTGTAGGAAACAGATTTTCCTGATGGGGTCATCTCACAAGTAATAGATACACGATGAAAGAGATTCAGGTTCTGCCAGCAGAGGTTTAGGTTATTTGGAAACATTTCTTCAAAAAGAGGTCGGTCAGACCCTGGAACAGGCTTCCCAGGGGTCAGGGGTGGAGTCAGTGCTCCCAGAGAGATTTACAAAAGGGTGGATGGGGCACTTGGGACAGGGCTAGGGAGCGGCCTTGGTAGGGTTACACTTGGTCTCAATGGTTTGTTCCCATGGAATTCGATCTGTTTCTATGGCCCCTGTAACTCCTGTAAGAGTTTTGTTGTCAAAAGCTCCATACCTTCTCGGTGACTTCCCAGGGGCAGATCCTCACAGCACTGACTCCTCCTTCACAGCCAACTGCTCCAACTCTCCCCTCACCCTGCTCACCCCCTCTTTCCTAGCACTCGTCTTCTCATTGGGCACAGCTGTGGCCTGTTGAGGGCAGGGCTGCTCCTGATCTTTGGTGATCGGCACAGCTGCAGCTCCTCAGGTGTGAGACTGCCTTCTGCACTGTTCTCTTACATTCTGTCCCTCCACAGAGTTTATCTGAAGAGAATTTTCCAAATTTATCTGGAGGAGAAAAATAGTTTAAAAATGCCTCACCAACAAGAAGGTAAAACCTATGAACTTTTTCTACCAAACGTTTTGTAGAACTTTGCAGTGACAGCACCAATCTTACGCAATACTACCCACAGAAACCATTTGTCCATTCAAGTCAGTAAAAGTAAAGCTCTTCAGGGAAAAAAGAAAAACTAAGTTTTAATACAATCTGAAACATGCTTACCTTTCAATATTTTTTCCTTTAATTTCATTCACCTCAATCATCACACTTAAAATAAAATTCATCAAGAAAATTATTGTGGCAACATTGACATCTGTGGAATATCTATCTTTTAATGTTGTACATGAGTGAGAAAACATTCTTCCTGCCTGATACAACCTAGAGACTTGTTAAACAGAAGTTACAAAAGGAAGAATAATGCTGTACTTCAGAAATCCTATGTTCCTGTGGCATTTCAAAGTTCTTTCCCTTCCTGCAACTGCTGCAGGTTTCATTTGTGGTCCTGGAAAAGTCAGTCCTCATGACCCATGAAAATAGGATTTAATTTCTTCCAATCTCATTCTGAAGCAAGATCCAGCTTGGTGTTAAACTTGTTGGGTACAACTTTGCAATCAATTCTGCCATCAGATCCCGCTCAGGGTCCTGGGAACATCCTATTATCCGGGATACCTGGGTGCTCTCATAAAGCCAGCAATAATCACTACCATAGAAATAATTGGCACAAAGACACACATTAGTGAATACTCCAACTTGGCCAGCCCGTGAGGCACTGAGCCGGCATTAATTGGGGAGTTTCAGTGATTTGGGCCAAGTACTGTCATGCACACACGATGGGAACTCGCCTCAGTAATTTCTGCTCACAAAACCAGATGAATTTTAAGGCTAAAAACTTCCCTTTTAGAGCCCTTTTCACATCTACTGACAACCTTCATTGTTAGCTGCTAACTTGCTTGGGTGTGTTGATCTGCAAGTCTCATTTGAATACATTCATTATTATACTGCCAGAAGAAACAAAATAAACTTAATTAGAGGTCACATCACTTCCAGCTCAACTTAATTAAAAGCCTAATCAAACCTTTTGGGAAACAGTGGCCTGTCAGTGAAAAAATGATAAGGGGAAATAAATGGCATTATCCCCACACTAAGGACAGTAATCTCTCCAATTGCCTTTTCTTCCTCCCCCACCTGATGTTGCACAAAAAGAAACACACAGGATAGGATACATACTCTTACATAACATTCATACTAAATAAATGAGTTTGCCAGCTTTCCCTCAGCCTGGGAATCAATGCCTGTTGCAGGAGGAAATGCAGGAACGATGCTGCACATCTTGATGCTGCCTAGCACATAAAAATGATCAGCCATTACAAGGTCAACTTCCCAACCAAACTTGATTTGGGAGAAGTAAGGAAACCAGCTGGAGGCCTAACAGGACTGAATCTCCAATTAATAAAGATGAGCTAGGCAGAACTCATGGGGTGCACACTCCAACTGCTGCTGTCAGCGCACCTGAGCTCTCACAAATCACTGACCTGCTGTGTAACCTGGAAAAGCCATTGCCTCTCTTGGATCTTGGCTTTGGCCTTTTCAATCTGCTCACAAAATGTGCATTTCAGACAATGTTTGCTTCTTGGTAAAACACTCTCTTCACTTACTGCTATAATACCAATTAGTACCAGCCATGTTGTAAGGAAGAGACAAAGAAAGATATTTCTCACATAGAAAATCTAATGAGGAAAAGCTTTATCAACAGATGCTGGAAAATGTGATAGCCACTTGTTTCATATCACCAACCATCTCATGCAACAGCCTTTCCCATCAGGAGCCCACAGATGAAGTTCATAAAAGATCAATACTGAAGTTTCAATTAAAATTGCTTATTGGACTCAAAGAGAAGTCCTGAACAGAAAGCACCTAAGGAGAAATCTGGTATACTCAATATGTTCATTATCTGTATTTCTTCAACCCCAGGTACTTTCTGAGTCCAGCAACAACCCATTAGTTTTAATCCAAACTGCTTCCTTGGGCATTGTAAGTAATACTCATTATTGAACACAAAATCTCAAATTGTGTCAAACTAACAGCTCAGTATCATGTCCCTGTTCCATACTGGATTCATAAAATTACTAAAGAATGAGATCCAAACGTGTGCTTCCAAATTTTTCTGCTTGTCCTCACCCTTATTTGCTCCTCCTGGAGAATGAGGAGCTGCTCAAGCTAAGATGAGCTGAAGTTCTCCCCAAAACAACTTTTTGTGCCAAACTCTGAGAAATCACATATTGATTTTGGTGTTGATTTGAAAGGAAAATCCAAAGGAAACTTTTAGAAGACTATTTTGAAATTAAAATTCAGGGACATGAAGCTTCATTTAAAATTTTATCCTTAACTATGCTGTTCACATCTGTTCTGGATTGCTCTTTCCATAATTTCATGATACATAGAATATTATTGCTACTCCTGAGGGCTCCACTTAACGTTAACTGAAAGGCATTATGCACTTAAACGAAAATACATTTCCTATTTGTGGGAAGAGCAAAACCACAAGCATGGCTGTGTTTTCCTGGATTGTCCCAGAGCAATCACTTTTCTTACACATTTGAAGAACCCAGGTTTACATGAACAGAGCAAAACCAGCTTAACACGGAAAAGCAGAAAGCAGATCAGGAAGAAATTGCTAACATTGGATATATCAGCATTTTATTTTGGTATTGTTTTTCTCTTGTGACCTGTTTTCAGGGAGGGAAAATTAGGAACACACACAAATTTCATTTTTCACCTCCTGTCATTCTCCCACAAATGTTGTTCTCAATTTCAGCACCAAATGGAAATATCTAACAGGGCTTACAGATTTTGGCAGCTGAACAAATTCTTCATACAAATGAACATTTCAGTTGCAAATCAAGACTAAAATAGTGATTTGTTATGTCTGGAACTCAACTGGAAGAACTTACATTCCATTTTCCTTCTTCTCATGACAGTTCCCACCCAGCATGCACTGTATGCTACTCATAAAAACACATCTGTGCTTAGAGTGAAGGTGGGCACAAATCTCTTAATCAGATGAAAGAATTCAGGTCAGCTTTCATCAGAGAAAGTGAAAGAAAATTCAGGAGAATTTTCTTCATTCAGGAGAATTTTGTTTCTTTTAAAAATAAAAGACTACTGAGATCTACTAGAAACCATGGAACCACAGAAGCATCATAAGTGTAGGGAGGCCAATACCTAGGAATGCTAAAATCAGGAGGAAAAAGCCATCAGTGCTAAAACAAAGTACCAGAAATGATGGATGCCAGAAATGAAAGAGAGATGTGTCATGAAAGGAAAACAGATAAGTGGATATTGAAAGGAAGGCTCATTGCAAAGAAAGATGAAGGACAAAGTAAAAATCAATGAGAATAAAACATACATAAAGTGAGTCATAACAGGATGCTTGTATTTTGTCAGATGGAGTCATCAGTCTGCAAAAAGCAATAGAAATGCAAAGCTGTGGAAAAAAGCAGCAGCAGAGCTGGGTTGGAAATGCACTGGAGCTTCCCTGGGGCAGCACAGTGCCAGGGGCTCCCCTGAGCTCCACCACCACAGCGTTGGAGTTTTGGTGCCTTCCCTTCAGAGGGAGCCCTTTCACAGGGATTGTTAGCTCTGAGTGTGAAAGGCAAAGCTGGCACACAGGAGCTCCTTGGGCAGGCAGGAACATGGGCTCCTTGGAGCGCTTTGCACTCTTGAACCTGGGCAAGCCAAGCTGAAACCAAAAGCAGAGTTTGTGTCACCTTGGTGAGCGTAGGAAGCCGAGCCAGCAATGGTGAATGGAGACAGATCAGGGCAGAGTCCATCAGAGAACAGGACAAGAAGGAATGGGATACTATTGGCTTCTTGAAAAAGCACAAGACAACAGCAGCCCACACAGACCTCAGTATTCAAGCCATTTCTAACACATTTCTGAGCTCTGGGAGGGAATTTTGGCTGCAGTTTATATAAATGAGATGGAGTTCACGATATAGACTTGATTTGGAAGTCACTGCTACAGTAGTAAATGGCTTTGTGAAAAGAATCTTGGGAGTTGCTGCACCTTGAAACTCTCCTCCTCTAAAGTAAGCTTTCGCATGAGGAAATGTTGAGGTTTGGAGCAGAGGAAATAAAGCCCTTTCCAGGATTATTTGCCAAGGTTCTATGAAACAGGAACAGACGCTGATGCTACAGATCCTGCAGGTGCTTTTCCCGGCTGCCTGCCAGATCAAGGGCCTGCTTAGCTGCGCCCTCCCTCCCTAAAATTTGCCAGAGTCAGCTCAGGGGGAACAAACAATTTTCTCCCTACCAAGAAGAAGTTTCCGGGCAGATTCTTTTGTAAGAGGGATGTAGCAGCAAACCTTCAGCTGTTGTTATGCACGTACCTCTCCTTGGCACTCCTCACTGGGACTCCGACATGGATAAATTCGCCTCAGATATTGAAGACAACCTGGTAACCAAGACATATAGGTAGAATTTAAAGTACCAGCCCCTATTCTATGGAAACAAGATCACCACATTCTTTTTTGTTACAATGTTTTCCTCAGTGATAGGAAAACAAAAAGATGCAGGATTCTCCATCCTCTTTTCTCTACCCCCCCTAAAGGCCTCATCTGTGTTTCTCACAACTGCTGTTCCTTGCTCAAACACCACCTTCAGCACTGCTAAATATGGTCTGTCATTTCCAGAGCCATACACAACTTCACAGCATACAGACACCACAGCACCTCGTGCTTGGTTTCATACAGGCTTGGTTTAATATTTTTGTCTGAAACTTTCAAAAGAACAATTTACAGTGAAACTGCAAATAAACCTTCAGAAGTGCCTAATTCATAGCAGAAAATGCTTCTTAATCTTACAAAACGTATTTGACGCACTAATTAAGGATATTTAAAAAGCTGTTTGAATCACTGTTTTAAAAAAATTCCATAAGCTTAACAGAACAACAAAATAAGTCAGCTGTGAAAGGTTCCCTACCTTTAACAGGACACCTCAGTAGAAAAAAACGAAGCAGTCTGAAACATAAGACCTCATTTCTTCTGTTGCAATGATATTTCCTACTTTAATTTATATTAAATACTGTTATCCCTTCTCAAAAATATTAATATCTGCCCTGGTACTTGACCATTTCTTAGGAGTCCATGGAGTTTTCTTCCTCTCACACACTCATTCCATTATCCTGGGGTCAAAACTACTTCTGCTACATTCAGTTACTCTATTTACACCTGAGGGATGGGGAAGGAGGAATAAATCTCTATGCTAAAAGGGCACAAAAACTTGAAAATTGTTTGAAAAGTAAATCAGGCATCTCATCCTTTGGGATTTTGCCATTCTGTCACTTCAGAATAGCTCTTTACCTCTCTACATTTTCCAACACACTTGAGGGGAAAGGGTGGGAATATTCTTGGAAACAGTGACAGTGATGAGTTCCAGATGCAGACACTAATGCATCTCCTCTTTATTGACCATTTCCTTCAGGAATAGGCTGTGTTATTCCACACCAATAGAATTACTAGTTATTCATAGAGCATTTGGCTACTCCAACTGCAGCGCTGGGTGTTGTCCACATGCATACTTGAGTGTCAATCTCTGTGCCTGAATCTTCTGCAGGACAGTAAATCAGAACTACAGAAAATGTATACAAATTATTTTAGCACATTAATTGGTTATGTAAAACATCACATGGCCCAAATTAGCAGGCTTACAGCAGCATTTCTGAAACTGAGACTATTGGGAGGATGCACAGCATTAAACATCTGCAGCTGGCAGTAGTTCACTTGCTCTCAGGCTGAGCATAGGAAATCACTGGCTGGATGTGAGTATTCCAGCCAGGAAACCACTAATGAACCAGGGTAATTGTACAAGAGCACTTGTGACCAGTCATAATCAGAATTCATTTCTTTGTCTGAGTGAGTGCAAGCCCCTCCCACTTCCAGGTCCAAATGGAGAGTTTAAAACTGACCTGCCTGCTTTGGACAGCTTCCCCCTTCCATAGTTCAGTGTTTGCCACAGCATTGATGCAGCATCTCTTCATCATATGGATCACATCACTAACGCAGATCTGAATCTACACAAATACAAACCTCAGCTTTGATGCCTTTAGTAAGTGCTCATATTGAAGAAGAATTTCATATTTTCTTGTGACTTGTTGACAACTGATAGTGACCTGGCACCATTCTCCTTCCTATGGAAAGAACAAATGAGGGGTGAGAAAGAAGACTGTTAAATGGGAACTGTTGTGGGTGCACCCCACCTGGCAAGTGAGTGCCATGCAGCCACTTGCTCACACTCCCCGGGGAACAGAAGAGTGTTGCCATTATACTGCAAGAGTTCTGTTATCATAATAGTGCAAAGGTTCCTCATTGCTAGGACCTCATACCTCCTTGAAGCTTCCCACAAGCAGCTCCTCAAAGCACTAGCTCTTCCTCCCTCTCACAACAGCCAACTGACTCCAGGTGCCCCCAACCAGTCACCCAACCCACTCTTTTATAGCACTCTTCTTATTGGCTACAGCTGCAGCTCCTTAAGGGGTAAGATTACTTTCTATACTCCCTTTAACTTCTTCTATTGTATCCCCCTACAGAAGGGTGTACGAGATTTATGTGAATTGAGATTTCCTTGTCACACCAAGTACAAACACCGAGCAACCCCTTCGCCCAGGCACAAGCTCTCCTTCCACTTCATAAGGTCTCATTTGACAGATGGCTGGCAAGTTCCTGAGATCCTGGGATCCTGCCCTGTCAGGCCAGAACAGAACATGGGACCCTCTTCTAGTGCCCAGAAAGGAGCTGAAGAAAAGCTGAGGGGCAAGGGCTGAGATGCTGAATTTGCTTTCTACTGATGCATGAATGGATCTGCTACAATTCATGTGGGAATCTTTGTTTTGCCTTGGTTTGTTTGGATCGTGAAAAACTGGGAGATCAAAGCATTGCCTTAATTATAATCTCTTTCTAAGTCTTGCAATTTTAAAAGGAAAATGATATTATTATTTTACATAATGGTATGCAGCAGAATCTGTGTTTGAACAATAACCACTGCTAAATGCATTAATGTTTCCCCAGACAACTAGTTTTTGCTTTTTTCTTTTCCATTTATATGCACATTCTCAAAGGGAACACAGTGCTCCTACTGTAAAAGGCTTGAATTGCTCTTTTTTTTTTTTTTTAAGAGTACTGGAATTAAATGAAGACAAAAAGGGGTATGTAGGAAATGTAATTTGGTTTTGAATACTATCAGTAATCTCTATGCACCTACCAAGACACACATCTCTCCTATTGAAGATTTGCTTCAGAAAATGTTAAAGGCACATCATAGCCTGATGTCCCCTGTGTGTGTGTAATGAAGGATGGTGAACATGCACTGTTGAAGCAGCTGTAATTCCTTCTACTGTTTTAAATTCTCTGGGAGTAGGAATTCAGTTCACTTTGCGGTGTAAATTTTGTTGCCCTTTCACCAAACAGTTAAGAGAAAAAAATCCCCACCAGTATTGAAATGGCTTTGCTGCTTAAGTCAAGTCAAGGTTTAGTGAGTTGATATAAATTGGCATATTTGAGTCAGGTTGTATTTTCTGCCTTTTTAATATATGTTATCTTTATTATAAGGGTAACAGTATGTTAACCATATTATCAGCCTCTTGCACATCTTGTAAGCATCCACAAAATCCATATGGATTTCCTGCAGACAAAATTCATCCGTTGGCCAAACCTCACCCAACGCTTGATTCATTGATAAAACCAGGTAGCAGCAGAACAGAAGGAGGGAGAAGGCTTCAAAATCATTTTGTAGTCAACTTGGATCTTATCCCTGCCAGTCATGTACTAAGGGCTGAAAGGTAATTATTCTTTAATTCATTTTCACACTGTACATCTTCCTTTCTGAACACTACAATGTGAGATGAAGATAATGGAAACATGTCTGTTCAAAAGCTGCAGGGAAAAATGAGTCGGCAGCTATGATAGATTTTGATACTGAATTTTCATAACTTCTATTTTAGAACAGTGTCAGCTCTGCATGTTATTGTACAAGTGCACAATGTATGCACACCAGATGGCAATTTGGAAATGGATGCAGGAGCTGAGGATGTAT
Source organism: Melozone crissalis (assembly GCF_028551555.1). Classification (NCBI taxonomy): domain Eukaryota; kingdom Metazoa; phylum Chordata; class Aves; order Passeriformes; family Passerellidae; genus Melozone; species Melozone crissalis. Next base: position 9,783,473 of record NW_026535817.1, on the reverse strand, counting down.
GTAATATTTTTCTCACAGCACACCTCGAATTCCAGGACCATTTCAAAGAATATTCTCATTTTTTTCTTTCCTTATAATGAAACATATCTTTTCAATAAAGGTGTTTTCTGTTCAGATTAATAAACTGGAAGTGGAGGAACACATCTCCTAAACAATGAGAAGTTCTGTTTCATTCTCTTTCCACTCCTGTGAAAGCGTTAATATTAAAAGCTGAAGTGGCTTGTGGTTTAAAGTGGTTATGAAAAAAATCACAGATAAAAGGACTGAAATAGCTGTAAGAACAGAATCACTTTATATTTTTATCAGTTATAATGCTATTCCATTATAAGACAAGCAAAAGTTCTTTGCCCTGCATTTAAACTTTAACTAATCTCTTCTGCTCCAACTGAATCCATTGGTTATCCAAGGTATTCTTAACCAAAAGAAGCAATTAAGATTTACTACTTTTATGGGCATCAAAGCTCTCTTGAGGCCAATTAAGATCTAAATAATCAAAATCACTTGGAGTCTGTATTCCAAGGTATAATCCCACAATGGCAGTAACCTCATCTGCAGTGGGGAAGCGAAGCCTTTGCCATTCATTGAGGCAAATCCTTTTGCAGGATAGGGCATGAAGGGTAGTTTTGTGCCTATATCCAGCACATGGATGATGAAACCTGAATCTCTTGCAGGAGACACATCTGTAATTAACCAAAACTTTCTTGATGAACAAAGCAAATCCATCCACTCTTAGTCTTTTGCAACTGCTCAAGGTTTTTTTTCATTTCATTCCAGCCCCTACATTCAAACTCTACCTCAATAACTGGCAAGACAACTCTCTAAAAGAGACAGAATTACTGGGCTGGGTTTTTTCTCCAAAGAACATCTGCTGCCATCTGTTGACATCTGAAGTGCTCTCGAGTCTTAAATAAAATACAATCAGATTATCAGATGTTACAAATACAATTGAACCTCTCAGCAGCACTTGTGGATATTGTCAATTAGACACTTGAAACTGAGCCCCGTGTTTCCATGCTGCAATAAAAAACACACAGGGAAGGCTGGAGTCTGTGAAAACTCCCAATTCCTCAGCAGAGAGCGGTACAAAATCATTTGTGTAGCTGTTGAGGAAAGCATTTGTAGTAAGATCAGTGGGAAAAGACAAAGGCTGCAGGGTGGTGTTTGCAGGGAGGTGCTGAGTCACGAGAGGGCACAGGGATGGAAGAGCAGTGCATGGCAAAGCAGGGCCCAATATGCAGCTGGGCTGAGCACGAGTTTGGGAATAACAGTGGCTTTGTGCTTCCCTATGCAAATGTGCAGGAGCCATTTACAAATTCACATGAGGAAAGAAGTACTTTGTGAGAGTGTAGAAAACTACAACAAAGAGCCTCAATGACTTCTGAATAAACGCTGTTGTGCTGAGTGCAGGACTTAAAATTTTTTGGGACTCACAGATTTTCTCCCTCAGTACAGCATTTAGAAATCTATGAAGCCTTACTAAGAGAAGGAGGCCTCTTTTTTTCCATTATTACATCAACACCAAAAAGAAAAGGTTATTGGCATGTATACAGACTTTTTCAGATGTCCTGTGTTGCAGTTAATTTGAAATAAGTTAATAAACTGTATCTTTCTCCAGAGTTTTATTTTTAAGACAATCCCTTATACATCTCTAATACAGTCACGGCCTGTTGTACAGTATCCATGGGCATAAAACCCCCATAGATATTTGGGGGTTTTTCCCTAAGCTGAATTATACCCTTGCCTGATAAACTTGTTCATCCAACAGACAATCCTGCTTTCTCTCTATTCCTTTCCCAATCAACTTGTAAGAGGAAATATTGGTCCAAGTGTGGTGAAATTCTGTCCAGTAAGTGCATCTTCCCCATCTGAAGTGGTAATTTTTCTTCTGATTCCTTGCATTGAGAGCACCTTCAGGAGAGTATTCACATCTTTGGTGCTGACACAGGAGCTGCAACCCCTCTGTAGCAGCGGGGAAGCGCTCCCCAGTTATGGGCAATGTGCACAACTGTTTGCACTGCCAAAAGGAAGAAGTCACTCCTGTGGCTTCAGAGCTCTGCTCACGCGGCAGACTGTACATTTCCGAGGTGTCAGCCCGATCAGTTGGATTTATTTGGATCAGCATGTATTTGTGGTTGCCCCTGTGTTTCTCTGTCAGTTGGTTTGGCTGGGATGGATCCAGGCTCTGACAAGAGTCACCAATGTCAGGCGTGGGCTCAGTGCAGAACCTCTCCTGGGAGGGGATGCCTGCTTTCCCCAGAGGAGCTGATCCTGCTTTCTGCCAGGAAGTGACAGCTGGGAATATCCTACAGAGGCTCTAGAGATCCCCACCAGCACACTGAATGTGCCATCGCTGCTTCACATTGCATCTTTGCCCCAAAAAGAGACTGCAGCTCTTTTCAAGGGTATTCTGATTATTTTTCTATGCTGTGAGATAGAACTTTGTTATAAGAATGCTTTCTCTTTGAAGTTCCCAGTGTGTTTTTTATTTTCTTTATCCACCAGCTGTAGAGTAGAAACTGGAGGCTTGCTAGTAAGTGCTATCAATAAAAATGGAACCAATTAAATTTCAGGCATAATCCCCTATTATTATAAATGAGTTCAGTGAGAGATAAGATAATGGAGTAATAAACCCCTAAACCCTAATATTTAGCAAGGAAATACCAACAGAACTTGGAATGCTGCATTCTGACCTGAGTGATAAAATAAATGCTTAATCAACTACTACTGATAAGTTTTAAGCATCAGAAGAACCTGGATACAACAGCAATAAAGTCAAGTTTTGATGATTTGCAACAACTTTACATCTCTTTTGTTCTTAATAAAAAACACCAGCCCTGATTTAGAGTTCTTCAAAGAATTTGAAAGGTTAAGAGACAGCAGGAATTGGTGCCAGCATCACTAGACAACTCTATGGCTATCGTAGTATATATATAAATAGAGTTTGGATGACCTTCTTCCATGGGTATCATGACTGAAAGGAGTTCCAAGCTGCTAGATGTAGAATGTTGAGATTTCAGATCATGCACTACTGTAACCTCAGATTTATCAGAGCAAAATGTTCTGATCCCTGTTGAAAAGTTTCTTTAGAAGCTCAGTTAACACCTGAACAGCAATGTCAAGGGCCATAATGTTAGATTTTTTTCCCCTACAGGATGCAGAACACTGTAGATGAGAGTGTTTTGGTTCATCTTCCATGTTGATTACAGAGGAAATGATTTCTTATGCAGCCAGCCAAGAGCAGATCTGTAGCAATGATTTCCAGAATATTATGGCACACCAATGATTAATTGCCAAAATTGCTGTTCAACCAAGATGGCAACTGAAATAAAGACTGAGAATTTTTTTTATTTGTAAACACATTTTATGTGCTTACAAAATGGCACATAGCAATTGAAAATAATTTGGGAAGTTGCAGTTGGCCCTAGGATATGTTTATCAAGCAGATTTACTCTACTGTCTTCTCTTAGATGCAGATTCATGTGTTATGATTAATTGCTCCTCCATTCTCTGTTGCATGGATATTTATCAACATGATGTGCCAGGGCTCTGGAGTTTGTAGGTAAGGAAGAATTCTAAGAGACATTTCTCTAGAGGCTACAGGAAAATTTGCATCAATACAGACCTAAGGTATGTCTATAGAAAGGGAAGTGGAAATCACCTTTCTCTTCCATTTTGGACCTTGCTTTTCCCTTTTCCAGTCTCTCCTGCTCTCTCTCTGTGGCAGAGTGCTCCAGAAGAAGGGCCAGTTTCTCACAGTACATTTTTCTCCTATTCAGCTTAGATTTCACCTTGGAGAAGGTGGTGGACAGGTGAGAGCTCCCTGCTTGACACAAGTGTGAATTTGTTCTAATAAAAAGCAGCAGAAAGTTAGTAGGCAGAACAGCTTCCCAATCCCTGTGGTCATCAAAGCCAGATGCACAAGGAACACATCATTAATGTCTCTTCCAGGTGAGAGGGAGCACAGTGAGCCCATGTGAAGGTTATTTCACAGAAATGCTTCTTTTACCCTCAGTTTTTAAAACTGCTTTCTGCTGTCTCTCATTTTGATTTGATTTTCTTAAACACTACAGAATTGGAGGCAGCTCTGGCTTTTCACTGACCCATACAAGCATCAGGTGTGTAAAATCTACTCATACAAGCATCAGGTGTGTAACATCTACTCATACAAGCATCAGGTGTATAAAAGCTGTTTATGGGCCTTCCTGTGGGCTTTTTTCTGGCTTTGAAGAACAGTCCTGCAAGGTGCTCTTCGGGAGGAGTGTTGGCTTTGGAGTGCCTTGGCTGCTTGGTTTGTGTACATTTTCCTGGCTCCAGGAGGAGGTTAGTACATTCTTAACTTCTTGAGGTTTTTTTTTTTTGCTGGTCCACAAATGCTCTGAGTGGAGAAATATCTGCATGTTTAATTCAGATGATCAACAAAGGTCTTTTTGCAAATGGTATTGTGAGTTTTGGGATATAGGGCTACCAGAAAATGGAGCAGTCAGAGGGGTGAAAAGATACCAAGGTGAAATAATTCCACTTAGTAGACAAACCAGTGAGCGTGGTTTATGTTTGCTGGCTTCAGGTGTGTAAAGGAAAGGACTGGAGAAGGCAAGATAAAATCTTGTGGCATTAGAAAGTGATAGACCTGCCCAAGTGTGGGTGAAATTCAAAAGGAAAACAGAAGTAATGTGGGTAAAACAGCCAGTGGGAAAAGAATACTTAGTCCCTGGAAGTGAGTAGAATCAGGGATTTGAGGCTATAAATTAGGAGTAGAAAATACCATTCAAGTTTGACATTTGTTTTAATATCAAATGTAATGTTTCCTTGGCTTGAGTGTAACAGTTCTTATCCCGTTTCAAATGTATCTTCCTTTTTTTGGTGTGCTTCTTGTGATTCAAATCCGGAATAATTTTGGGGTCAAGTGTAAATTTATATTTATACTTTGGAGTAATCTGCCTGAATACTTCTTTTCTATTCTTACCAACTAAGGTTAACCAGTTATTTTGTTTCTTGTGTTCCATACTTGGTTTTTTTTTGTGGTCTTGAAATATGTGAGAAGATAAAAGCTAATGTAAAAGAATTCGTCTAGGTTCTGATTGTTTTTTTTTATTCCTTTGTTTTTCCTCAGATAATGGTTGTTCCTTGGGCTGTATTTATCAGGGAGTTCTTTTTATAAGGAAGTTGACTTCTCATGAATTAGGTGACATAGATATATAGTCGTAGTGTTTCAGACAATTTCCATGGGAAACGAAAATAAACTAGAGGCAGGGTGTGGTTTTTCTGGTCAAATTTCACTTGTGGTACTTGTGTGTGAAGCAGAAACAACACATTTCTGCTTTTTTTTATTTTCATGGGAGGTTTGTATTTTACATTAATATGTTTGTTAAAGTGTAAATAATAAGTGATCCAGACCAATAGGTCTAAGATTTCACTCTGTAAGCACTGTAAGCTTGATGCTAAATGTGTAATTCAGTGTTCCTTTTGTGAGGTTTAGGGAGCTTTAAGGGCACTTTACTTGTGCCCCGTGGCTTTTGGTACAGTGAGCAGCATTGATCTTGCTCTGTGACACTTCTGTAACTCTCTAGCAATGATGTGCTGCTTTCTCTTACTAACTGAGAACCAATACATGTGGTCAAATTAACCCAGCCTGATTGCAGGCAGGCAATGAAGGCATACAGGGAGGGAGGAGAGGGACACAGCTTGGGTTGGGGCAGAATGCTGGCAGGTTGCTGAAGGCCTCACAGTTTCCCGCTTTTCTGTGTCCAACTTAAATCTGCCATTTTCACAAGCTGTGATGCTTTATCTAGGTGAGAAATTGTTTTAGCACACACAAAGAAAAGCTGCCTTCATTTCAAGAAATCCCTCAGTTGGTGTGAATGACATCAAGACCTCTCAAAGCTTCAAAAAAGCAGCTGGTAAGCCTGACACCCTCATTGCTATGTACCAATATGCCTTTGCCTGACACTATAATTGCTGTGCCATCAAATAGAATATGCAATAATTTAATTAGTATTCATGGGGGTAAATATGTGTGGGGACAAGTTCTTAAAATAGTCAATGGAAAAAGAAATTTTGTGAAGCTTTCAGGGCTCTTTCAGGCAGCTGCCAAGCCTGGTGCCAGCTGATACAGCCTGCTCAGTTAACCAGAAAGCATTTGGACAAAATTCCTCCCCAAACTGCCACTGGGAATGGAAGCAGCCAAAGGGTAAGAGCTCTTTGTGGAGAAGGATGCTAACTGCCTTGGCTTGTCAGGGATGGCACTAAAATGCCATAATTTTCTTGAAAATCCTCCCTGGGGACCCCCATCCAGACACCATCTGCCTGTGGGTTGGAAGCTCCAGGGATGGGCCCCAGCTGTGCCCATCCCTGTCTGCACCAGACCTGGTTTCATGGCTGCTTTCCCACTTGTGTGATGTTTTGGAGATCACTGTGGAGAGATAAACAGGGCGTGTTATGGAAATAGCAGGGAGCACTCTCTACAGGCATTATACTTTGGTTAAAGACTCAGTGTTTCTCCCTGCCCATAGCAATAATCACCCATGTAACATTTAGCCATAACTATCACACTGATTGGAGCATTTTTTACTTAGCGTGGAAATAACAACTCTTCATTAGACTTCTGGTTGTTATTTAGAAAGCCCAGAAAGGGAAAGATGGTGTCCCCCTGCAAGGGAACAAGGTGGCTGTGATATGTTTGTGTAACTCAGCACAGAGATGATCAGCAGGGCATGCTGTGGAGGGACAGAATGTAAGAGAACAGTGCAGAAGGCAGTCTCACACCTGAGGGGCTGCAGCTGTGCTGATCACCAAAGATCAGGAGCAGCCCTGCCCTTAACAGGCCACAGCTGTGCCCAATGAGAAGACGAGTGCTGTGAAAGAGGGGGTGAGCAGGGTGAGGGGAGAGTTGGGGTTTGCTGGTTTTGCTGTGAAGAGAGTTGGAGTTGTTGGCTGTGAAGATGAAGGAGGAGTCAGTGTGGATCTGCCCATGAGAAATCAAGGAGAAGGTATGAGAGCTTTGCAATATGATGATAACAGTACACAGGGCTGGGAAGGGTTTTAAACAGAACTGAAACAAAGCCTAAATGAATACATAACTTCTTCCACAAATTTACAATATGTTTCCTCATTGTATGCGCAGCTCTTCTTCCCTTTCCCTATTTGTTTGAAGCCTTCCCCCAGTGAATCCTGCCTGGCAAGCAGCACTGGCGAGTGGAATGCTGATTAGGAGCTCTAGAGAAAGGGTAGAAATGAAGTTCTAACTGGGAATCTGCATGCTGTGGATGGGAGTTCCAGTGAGGGTCTGAAGAGGTGGGGGACAATTAATCCCTGCTGAAAATGTTCTTTTAATGTTATAAAAGTTGCACACAGATGGATGCCGACATGGGGGGAGGAGTAGCTCACTGATGTACTGTGGCAGTGCTTGAGACACAAGACATGAAATCTTTCCACACTATTTAAATGTTGTTTAAGAAGTGTGAGAGTCCTGGTGTGCCTTTGCTCCAGTACTGATTCCCAATAATCCTTCTTGAAAAGATGAAGCAGCAGCCTCACAAGTGCCTTCAAGGTGGGGAGTTCAGTTGGGTTAACCATTTGCTTTTAGCTCTGAGTGATCTCTGAAGGACTGAGGCTGGGGGTTGTTTTTCCAGCTCCCCACTTCTCCTGGCACAGAGCTAAATTGTTCAGCAATGTTCCACAGTACCTGGTGTGAATGTGTGTGCACAGTGAGTAGCCTTGCTTTGTTAGGAGCATTTGGGTGCTTTCACTACCCTTGAGCAACAACCAGTACCTTCAGCATGGATTTCATTCCCCTTTTAATTTAGAAAGGAAAACTTATGGTCCCAAATGTGCAGCTCACTTTTCATATAAAGTATTGTATTTCTGTGATTTACTGAGATATTAACATGGAAATGGTGATGTTAAACAATACTTGGAATAGCTCTAAAAGTGTAGTGGGAATCATGATTTCATAAGAAGAAAATTAGTTATGTAGGTAACATTATTGTATAATTTCCCAGGGGATTTCTGCATCAGGCAAGGTTTTATTGCCTTCTAAAACAAAGTTGCTTGCAGTCACTTTAAAATATAAAGTACTGCTGAATATGACAATATCATAAGGCTGCTCACAGTACAAGCAAAGACATGTGTTAATGGTACCATGAATAGTTATGAGCTATGGTACTCCAATGGCTTTGCCAGCAAAGCATTGCCTCCTTAATTTATTTTTATAGCACGTGGATGCCTCATTTTTCATGGTTTGGTAGTTTGCATTCAAATGTACCAGTAACTTCCAGGGCAATCACTTCTACACAGCGTGTTTGATTTCCAAGCATAAGATGCAGGAGCTGATGGTGTGGTGGCTGGTAGTCCTCTCCATCAGCAGTTCTGTATGAATCCTTATAGATTTTTTTTTAGTTCACTAAAAAGAAAACTCTGTTTATGGTATGTAGAGTTTAATTTCATTTCTTATCACAGAAATTAGGAGGGACAAAAGCTGTGCAATGCCGTTGTTCTGCCATCCAGTGTGTTACTGCTGGGCTTGTAATGAAGCACTGAGGCCTTGGCATTTGGAAAGACTCATTTTATCCCACTCTTGGATAGAAAAGGGGAAAAAATAAAAAAAGGTGTTCCTGACAAAATCTTTCTCCATCCAGCTTTGTCACTCTGAGCCACTCAACTCTGAGGTTTCTATTAATTGAAGATGTTTCGATTAGGTCACCAAAGCCCATTCTGCACAAGCCCACTGCTGCTTCAGCTGCCGCAGGAGCTCCATTGTGATCCCAAGCAGTAGCTGGAGGAAAGATGCTGCCTTGCCTGCCCCTGCGCCTGTAACTCCAAATAGCAACCACTGCAAGCCTCTGAGTAGCACAGGCAAAGCAAAAGCCACATCAAGATCCTCTGGTAGCAGATCCCAGATCCAGTTCTTGTAGCAGATGGAGTTTGTGATGTTGTGGACAAATGCCAAGCAGCAGCTTGGCAGCTCAGTAACTTCATTGTCGCTGTTTTGCTGCTCCTCTCCCTTTCCAGGATCATCACCACTTCATACCTGTTAGAAGGTGCAGCCTGGTAGCTCCCATTTAGTTCTTTTGTGAAATACATGGTGGTGAAATATTCTGGTAAAAAGGCATTTCCCTTGTGTGGTTGTGAGTGTGGGTTTGAGATACAGTACAATTAACCACACTTATAACAAGAGGTATTTTAGAGCAGTAGCGGTAAGCAAAGCTGGGCCTGCACAACTTGAGAATCCCAGTAACATCTTCCTTGCAGGACTCCTCTGGCAGAGACCTTCTCCTTGTGCTGGAGCCAAGTGCCAGAAAGTTCCCCAGTGCCCCACGACGGAGGTGTGCCATGGGAGCCACCCTTGGCAGAGGTGCTGTGCCACTGCTCGGGCCATCGGTGCCAGGGGGTGCTGATGGGGATTTGTCACTCCGGAGGTCTGGGGCAGGCTAAACACAGGAGCTGCTGCACTGCAGGGGACATGGATCACACCTGGCTAGTGCTCAGTGCCTGTGCCACAGAAACCAACCAGGCAGGTGACGGGGGGCTCACTGGTGAGTGAAGCTCAGCTCAAGGTGTGGTCAATCCACCAGTCTGTAGTGACAGAATAGCACGTTAGAAGAGATGGTTCCTTGAGCTGCCCTAAATCAGGTTAAATCTTTGTCCTTGGGCCAGTGAATTTTACAGAAACACAATTTACATGTGATTTCTTCAGTTTCTGTGAAAATTCTTTAAACGCTGTGTCTTGCTTTAACATCTTCCTTGCCAGGACTGCTTTCCAGTTTTCACCCTGTGCTGGGCTGAGTTTTACCCCCGAGATGTGTAATAGTAATTTTGTGAGCAGTGAGTTCCAAGTTAATTGTGAACATTTCTGTGAACTCCTCCTTCAATATCAGTTTGCAATGTTGTCCTCTGAGGGTGCCAAAGGGTGAGCAGCTGTATCAGTTCAGATGTTGTTTTATCTGTGTGTCTGCCACAGGTTTTGATGTCTGTGAGGATGTGCATTTTTGAGGGTGCCCTGCTCCATCTTTTTATATTTGTATTGGGGAAATGCCACTGTCTGTGGTGACTATATGAAACAGTAGAAAACTGTTAAAATTTCCTATTAAGGCTTTAGTAAGACTTGTTTTTTGAAAGGCAGATGTGTGGTGGTCTCCTGTATACATCTGGATGGCAGCTGTTCAAGAGCTGTGTGAAACCTGCTGCTGGCATTCAGTGTTTTACTTTGGAGTACATTGGGAAAATGTGCCAATAATCTCTTATTGGGCTGCCAGTACAAGTCATGGCAAGTGCAGCACACGGCAAGCTCGTGATCATCCAGCTGGGTTGCAGAGTCTGCTGGTGGTGTGTTGGCTGTAAATGGACAGCAGTAGGTTTAAGGAAGTCTCCAAGGAAACTTATTCAGGTCTTTGGTGTATGTGATATCTACTAAGATTATTTCATGACTGTCATGCTTAAAAATGACATTACTGTTTTTACCACCTACAGAAAATCCCGTTGTTCCTGTTGGTAGATAGTCAGAGTTGATTGCATGTGTCTGTAGAGCCCTGTGGCAGCTGCCCTCCTGGGCTGGGCTCCATGGGGGATGGAGGAGGGGCAAACAAATACATGTGAAAAATAGCAACCTGCCTGTTCTGCTACTCCAACCTACGATGACAACTTGGTGATCTGAGGATTAGTTTATAAGAGAAAGAGCTTGTACAAGAAAAGAGAGAAATAGAATTAGTTCTTGCAACATAGAACAACTGAGTTCTCCCTGTCATTCTCTGACTATACAATATATCTCCTTAAAAACAAATGCACATAATGGTTTGGATTACAGCCTGCTTGATTGTAGAAGTGCCCATGAAATGCTTGTCCATGAGTGACAAGAAAATGCCAAATATCTAACTATGATGACATTTGTATCTAGAACTTTGAGGCTTCCTTTTCAAGGGGTTTTCAGTATGTGACTGACATTTGTCAAAGTCTTTTTTTGCTAGCAAAATACATCATTTACCCTGCTGAGTTATTTGAGGAGTCTGTAATGTTTCTTTTCCATCTAGTTAATTACTCTTGTAGATTTTATCTGCTCACATCCAGAGGGAAAGGGACGAAAGAGAATTCATGTTTTGTTACACAAACTGTCACAAAGGTATTTAATGGGAAGATAGTTCCACTTCTCTGTGGTTAGGGTTTAAGTGAGGTTATGGCAGAGACACTTTTTGATGACTGAGGCTTTATCCTCATCGGGTAATCCTGGTTCTGTCTGGAAGTGGATCATTTGAAGCACCTCATAATAAGCACTGCTAAATAACTCTGGCTTAGGAAATCACAAGCATGAATCTCTTCTTTTGCTTGTACAGCAGTTAGGATCAGGGAATCTTAATTGTTTGTAAAGGCTGCTTTAATTCTTTAAAAAAGGGAAAGATACTTAATAGATAACTAGGTCCCTAGAATATATAGGGGAATTAATTCTTCTTTCCTATCATGGTTTCTGATAAGATGATTTTTTTCTTCTACTTACAATCCAGGAGGTCATAGTCTATTTTTTCCAACCAAAGACTGGATTGCTTAGAAGTCCTGAATTAGAGGAGAGCCCAAAAGTCCTCGTCCAGGCTGTTGTAGAAGAATGGTCCACGCATTCCCTTTATTCTCTTTGGGTGGGGAGGATGGTAGCAAAACTTCATTAATGGAGCAAGCAACCCTCTGGGCTCCTGCCACACTTAAATATATGAAAGTGAGAAATGTATGAAGTAATAAATACACTTAATTAGAGTAGTCTTTTGAGGCAGAAAAGGTACTTTTGGGGGTTTGTGTTCTCTTGTTTTTGTCATCTGGTTTTGACCTTTATTTCTGCTTTCCTCCATTTCTGGACTCCTGCTGTTGTGCAGCCCTGAATTTCTCAGCTTTGCAGGGAATTGATGGGGATAATTCTTAAATAGCTCATTGCTTCATTGCTAGTCATTAGTCCATCCCATGTTTGACTTTGTCTCCTAATTTTGTAGTGAGGCACTTGATTGTCAGTGTCTTATTGTTTCATGGAAAACAACGACTTAGTCCAAATCAACACTTGTAATCTTCCATGCCTGAGGAGGAGTGAGGCAATTAAAAATGCATCTCTTGAAATGGATGGGTGCACACCTCTCAGGCTGCTTGTAGACGTGGCCCTTGCAAATTGAAGGTGGTCAAAATTCATTAGGCTCTAAAATTCAGTCGTGCAGGTTTGAAACGTGGATGCTGCCCATAATAACAATGGCCATTTCAGGTTTGGGAATAAGGGTGATTGCTATGGGAAGCAGTAGTGGTGTGCAGTTCTCTTCTGGCCAAATACCACACGTTGTAAATGCATCAGCTTTCATGCACTGTGCCTTCCCTGCCTTCACCAGGCTGTTGGGTTGCTCTTGCTTTGTCTGGGGTAGGACTTTGCTGCCAGCCCAAAGGTTCTCATGGTGGCTCCAGCTAGTCAGAGATTCAGGAGTTCAGCACAAATCCATTGAACTGGCCTGAGTCAAACAGGATGCGCCTTGACATGCTCGTAAATTAAATTACTGCGAGTGGTCCAGCTTAGCTTAATTATGGTATTCCTAATGAGAGAGTTCAACAAGTGTCTTTAATAACCTTCAGCTTTGGGAGCACTAAATACCAATTGTTTTGGAAGGGCAAGGTGGATCTCTAAGCCTTCAAATGGAGAGGTAGAGGAGGAACAGATGGCAAAAGTGTGTTGCTTTACAGTACCCAAATAAGCAATTTTGAGAAGGCTGGCTTTCTTGTTCAGAGTGCTGGGATTCTAGAGAGGTGAAAGAGAGACTCCTTATTTCTTCTGTTGTCCACAGAGCTGGGAAATGCTTTGCTCTGTGCCAGCCCAGAGAGGTTTTCTGGCTCTGTGGACTCCTTTCTCCTGCTGGAAATGACCTTTGCATATCTTTGTGGAAGGAAGGGGGCCAAGAGAAATAAACACATAAAAAGAAAAATCCATTATTGAGTACATAAAGCATCTAAGAATTTCTATACATTTGAAGCCAGAAAGTGCATTTTTATCTGTTCTGCTGCTTTGATTGACATTTATCCATAGGCATTATGCAAGAAGAACCAGAAAGAGATGGTATTTAACAAATTACTATCCTGTTTGTTCTGAAGGTCAAGAGCTGGGTGCCGATTTTCCTTTTGTAAGAAAAAATTTAGATAATAAGAGTAGTAGATGATTATAGTTAAATATAGGTGAGAAAAGGTAATGCTTAAACAAAATAACTCCTTTTCCCTTTGATTGCTTTGTTCATGGTGTGCTGTACACAGCCTGACATTTCTGGCTTGGGGGCTTCTTGCCAGTCTAAAAATTGCATCCTGTGAGTACTTATGTTGCAGTTTCCTCCACTTGTTTTGTTGTTAAAATTGATAGAACTCTTTCAAGGTAGTTCTTTAATTGATGGGAAAACTAACTTTGTGTTCTTATTTCCCTGTTGTTTTGGGGGTTGTTTGTGAAGTTTGAGTTTGTGGCATTGATCTTTTCCTGCTTGGAATCCACCAGAGAGTTGTTGGTTACTGCTCTCAAAGGGTTTGGCGCGCTGCTTGTGCGTCCCAAGTTTCTTAGTCCGTAGTGAAGTGGAAATGGGGAGGGAAATGAGTTATCTGTTTTGCTAAATCTGGGTTAATCTGAGGTGGAAGGGGTCTGAGCAGATCTGTAGCCTGGCCCCCTGCTCACGGCAGGGGCGACTCTGGCATCAGCAAGGGTCGCTCTGGGCTTTTCCCACTCAGGAACTGCAGGAACCTCTGAGGGTGAAGCCTCTGCAGCCTCCCTGGGCAGGAGCTTTGTCAGATGCCAAGGACATCTCAGCTGCAGGAAATGTATTGCCCTGGAGAGCACTGAACTTCAGGGGTGTTTGAAATGAAGGATTTAATGCTGCAGCGAGGACTGGAAGTGCTCAATTGTCTTAACATGTAATAAAGATGTCAACTAGCTTAATTGTTTTTGAAAGGCCAAAAGTGCATGCGTTTAAGCTAGGAAAATAGGAGGCAGAGCATCTGGGAGGTTTGTACTTGGAGTTCAGCTCAGCACTACAAATTTCTTTTGTAGAGTAATCATATTTGGTTACCGAAATCTGTACATCAAAGAAACAAGCCATAGTTTACATTGCGTACATTCTCATGTAGCGGGGTAATTGCTGAGTGCAGTTGCAAATGATTGACAGGTGTTTGTTAACCTTAAATCAGATTTAAGCAACAAAAGGTAGTTCTGTGGGAAAACTTGAGATAAGGAGCAAGTCCTGTGTTTCCCAGCTCTTGGAGCTGCCTTTACAGCAGAGGCTTTGAGGAATACTGCACAAGTGTAGTGGAAGCCTTTTCCTCTGCCTCTGTTCAGTAAATCTTTGATTCTGGCTCCTCACGTGACTCTAGGAGCTGGAAGCCTTCCCTCAGTCCTGCTGTGTCACTGGGCACGGAGCTGCAGTGGGACACTGGGTGACAAGGCTGTGCTGGCGTTTCCCACTGTGCCAGGCGCCCCTCGGGGCAGTCCCTGCGTGTGTCCCCTTTGCATTCAGGGGAGTCCCTGCGTGTGTCCCCTTTCTGTCCCACATCCTGCCACAGCTCTGGGTGCCTGTGCCTGCACGGGCAGCCTGGGAGATGATGCTGCCTCTGGGGATTTTTGCTTCATTGCAGGCAAAGGGATGGGTTGGGTTCTTCTTGCTGTCACTGCATTGAATTCTTTATTGCAGTCCAATGTTCAGTCAGATGAGTATCTCTGGAACTGGGGTGTTCTCAGGTGTCACTGGTAAGAACTGCAGGTCTCTTGCTCTCTAGGCCATGCCTGGAGTTTGGGTGGGAACCTCCAGGAGCCCACGGGGTTGGTGCTGTGCTGGCACGTGGCAGATCCTCTGCTCTGCCCCTGCTCAGCCCTCAGCTCCTTCAGATGGGAGCAACTGGTTCAGCCTGAGTCAGCATTTCTACCTGTGTCTTCTATTTCTACCTATTGTGTTTGTACTGGTGTTTGGGTTGTGTGGTACATCCGAGCACGTCACAGGAGGGAACTGGGAATATCACCAAGGGCTGGAAATCCAGAGTTTACTGGTGGATGTAGTGCTGTAGTTTGGATCAGGCTCTTCTCATTTCCTCTGGGTTCTACAGTTTGGGGGTTCTGGCTTTCTTTGGCAGCTCACCTGGGAGTAAGAAACCCATTTTACAATTTTGTCTTCAATTTACTGATGAATATTTAAATTAGTAATTTCACTTGGAACAAAGATTAAACATGCTGCATCTTCAGGCTGTGTTTTACTTTGGCAGTCTCTTGGTTGCCTCCCTCCAGCTGCAGCTCTGTTTCGTCTTTGATAACCCCAGTCCTCTACTTTTCCCCCATACTGTGTGATACTATTATAAATCCATTCTTAAATCCACTTTTGTTTAAACAAAATAATTTTCTAGCAAATTTTTGCTGAGCAGAAGTGTTGAGCAAGGATGCGAGGGAAATAGCTTTCAGCAAAACTTAATATTCTCTAATTGTTCCGATATTCTCTTATATGGAGAACTCAAAGCATTTTAAGTTTCTGGCAGTTCTTGGCCAAATAATGTAAGTGAAATATTTAATACCTTTGTAACACTTTGCAGAGGCACGAATAAGAGCTATAGAGTAATAAGGGTGATAGTAACTCCCCAGGCCTAGGCAGGGAATGTTAGTGAGCGTTCTCCATCTGAGTCATGGAATATGCATGACTATTTTAATTTCTATTCAATTGGTACACTCAAAAATTATTTGTTGTGACTTGTGTGTTCAGACAGTTAGGAGGAGAAAAGGACACTTGTTTGATGCTTTAAAAACTGCCAAGGGTGAAAACTTTCCAGCACCTTTCCAAATGAAACTGGCAAATGTTGCCCAGTCTTTGATTTAGATGTGGCAGTGACCTTTACAGAATTTCTGTACCTAACAGTGGCAATTGTCATCAGAACTAAGGCCAGCAGCTGTCAGCCTTCTCAGGTGTCAGACTTGGAACCTTCCTGAATCTTCCAGGGGTTTGTGAGATTGATAAACAACTCCAGCTTCCAAGGAGCTTCCAGATGTCTCTTGTGCCTTGTATTTCATTTGATGTCCGGAAAATTTCTTTGTCTGCTGAGTCACAGTTCTGGTTTAAATTGGGGTAAAAAAATTCTGTGCAACTGTTTATCACTGATCCATGATTGAACTTGATGGGAAATGGGAATTGTTTCCAAATCATAGCAAATAAAATAACTCTAGCCTAGCAGGCTGTTTTATTCACAGAATACTACTGAACTACATTTGAAATTTGCACAGAATTTATTTTGTTATCTGAAGATGGAAGTAACATCAAGGCAGAAAATTAAACTTATGAACAAATTCATTCAACTAAATCTGCATGTAATTTAAAAGGAAGAGATATGCCAAAGTTTTTAGGAAGAGTGTTGCTTGATATCTGAGAGGTAAGTATCACAGCAAAATGTATTTCATTTATGGGGGAAAATTCAGTTTATTGAATAATTTGGGGTTTTTTTCTTGAATAACTGATATTAAAGGGCTTTGATCTCTTCTTTGCCGGAGGCTGGGGAGTTGTGTTGGTTCATACTGGCTGTCTTGAACTTGCCAGGTCTCAAATTCAGCAGTTTTCCATAGGCTCACTGTCAGATTTTGGGGGTTTGATCCATGCACATATGGGCTCTCCCTGTTCAGCATGGACTAGAAAAAATGTGGACAAGGGAGAACAAGGGAGGGTGCTCAGCTGGGATTTGTGTTTTGGCCCAGAGGCAAAACCAGCCATGTCCCATCACCACCTCTTTGATGCTACAGGAGGCCAAACTCGCTGAATTAAAAATGGAAATGGTTTTTTTGTTTGTTTTTAACCTAGTTTTTCTCCAGGAGCAAAGCTGCCAGCGGCAGTGCAATACCATAAATTCCAGTGTAAAACACTGCAGGCAGTGATGGCCGCTGGACATGTGTGGCTGGAAATGTGAGTGGCTGATCCATGAACAGGGCGCTGGAACTGTTGCAAGGGCCAGAGTAAAACCTAAATTAAGGATTTCTCATGCTGTGTAGGATGACAGTCATGTTTCACACCTGTTATAGCAGCACAGCCAATTAATAGAGCTGTCAGTCTTTAGTTCTGGCTTAAATGACAATCTTCATTGTTGGTCTAATTGTTATAATTTGTATTCCATGCAGTCAGGAATGTAAATGCCTCAAATGTGAGCCTTTAGTGCTTAATCCTGTTTGTTCTACCCAGCCTGGCTTTTTAAACTCAACAGTTTCATGGGGGGAATTAGATAACCTTTCAGAGATTAAGTTTCTTCTTTAATTAAACAATATCCCTGGAAGCACAAACCCCTTTCCAAGAGCTGTGAGACGGCTGCAGACATACCTCAAAATGAATGGGGTAACTCCCACCTCCCCAGCAGCTCCTCTGGCTGCCTTCTCTGCATCTTCCACTCCATTTCCTAATAAGCCCTGGAAATGCATATTCAGAGCAGCCAGTCATCCTCGAGCCTCAGTGCAGCCCTGTCTGGATTTCCAATTAACCCTTCACCTCCCTGCAGCAGGGCCAGTGCTTTGCTCACGGCTGTGACAGGAGCAGTGGGACTGAGCTGCTCACATCACACCTTGCTGCTGCCGAGGGGGTCCCCTACAGGTGAAAGCTTTTCCCATGACCAAGTTCTCACAGAATGGAAGATCTAAAATGGTTTCTAATTGTCTCAAGTCCTCACACTGGCAACAGCTCCATGAGCTGAAGTTTCTCTGCACATTTTCCTTGGCTTTTGAATGAAATAGAAGAGGGAGAGGTGAATATGTTGAGAGTAGAAGATGTGGGATGGCTCCTAAGCAGTGGGAAACAGGACTGGAGAGAAGGAGGAACAGGAAAGCTATGGACTGTCCTTAAAGTTGTTACCAGACCATTCATGACTGACCTGCACACTAAACCTTGATGTGTTTTTTTTTATTCTAAAGCAAGAAATTATCTAAACTTGTTCCCCACTAAGAGCTGCCAATCACTGTGCACTGGCACGTTCATCTAAAGGGGCTTTGATTCCTTGGAGCTTTGAGGGGCTGCTCATGGAACCTCAGGTGGATCCTGTGGCTGGTGAATTTATGCCTGACCAGACAACCCAAACACATGGGTGCAGGGGTGGATAAAGCCAGTGTGGGGTCTGCTGCCTTCTGAACCCAGGCTGCAATGCTCACAGGGACAGGGTGCCCATGGCTGGCAGTTGGTTTGCTCCTGGAGAGAGCTCTGCAACCCAAGCATTGCTTATGTGAATTTGGCCCAGAGGCATTCATAAAAAGAGAAATGAGAGTTGCACTCTAAGGAAAAAATCAATTGGTTGTTGCTAGCTGCTAGACCAAGGGACTCGTCCATTGAAGAGGAAGTTGTTGCCGTGAAAATAGGATGGATAACCCATGTAACAAAAATGTTAGAAGCCACTTTGTTGTTCTTTGCACTGTGAATTTTTCTTAATCCCATCCATGATGGGGAAAAGACAGTGAGCAGATGGAAAGAGCTCTGCCAGCTCTGCTTGGCTCTGAGCTTGGATTAGAGCCAACAGCTGCAGAAGTTTTTTGCAGGGCACCCTGCTTTTCACTGCAGTCAGGCTTCAGCTAAAATACATTTGAGATAAATGCAAATCTGCCATTGTCTTCTGTGTCTGCGTGTTCATGCCTACAGCTGTTCCCCGTGCAAATAATGTGAATTTTGGAAAACTAGCTCATTTGCTGCAGATCTGTCTACATGGATCAGTGCTAACTTCCATGCAGTAGAACAAAAATGCTCTTTACAGTAAACCAGTATTTCTGAATTGCAATTTCCCCTCTCCAGTTCTGAGACACAGATAAATTTACTGGGCCTTTGGTTTACTTAAAGCTACTAAAATAGAAGGTTTTAACAGATAACGTAGTGAATGAACTGGTTAGCAACTATTTGTCGTAAGACCATGTTGTTTTGGTTCTGTCTTTACAATTTACAGTCAGTTTTTCCCTGGTTGACCAGTCTTTGGATTGTGGGGGTTTTTCTCTGTGTTTCTCTGCCTGGTCATATTAAACTGTGTGATTTGTGCTTCGTTCCCAAACCCCTTTGTTCTGTCTAACCTGGCTGTGCTTTGGTTTTGCTTAGCCTTCATTAGTTATCTTAATTACTTTCTTATTAATTCATGCTTTCTTCTTTCCCTAATTTAAAAATGCTCCTGGGTATTATAATTGATAATTGTGACTCTTGCATGAGAAATACTTGAGCTGATAATTTATTGGAAGATTTTGAAGAACTGTGGTTTTATAACAAATGCATCTGGCCTGCAGGATGCATGGAGATGAATCAGTACTGAAAGAGTTTCAGGTCCTTGCAGGAGTTTGCTGCTGTACATGAGATTGATCCCTGGTCACACCCTGATCCTAATCCTGGTCATTGGTGTAGGGAGGTCATTATAATGAGTTTATTGCAATAAGAAGTAAATATACTAAGTTACAACAGCAAGTCACAAGGATGAATAATTTTAATTGGAACTAATAGTGCCTGTGTTATTAAACTTCCACGTCATCATGGGGGTGGACTGACATGGCTTGTATCAGGCATTGAATGCCATGTACAAGTTAATGGGAGTTACCAAGCTCTGTAAAGTACAAATTATGGAGTACTTCCAACTCTTTTTTTTTTCCTCACTAAAATTCTCGTGTTGCAGGGAAATAGTTTCATTTGGCAGCTGTGTGTTTGCTCAGCTTGTACAAAGTGCTAATGGGCCATTTTGGGTTGATTTTTAAACTCCTTCTGTGAAGTCATGCTTCATATTTTTGCTTGTTGTTTCGATGTACTTTGTCTCCCTCAAGTTTAAACTCTTCCTGTTGTCCAAAGTTAAGCTCTAACAGATTTTATTTGTGGCTTCCTTTTCTCACAGACAGATATTGGAAAGGTTATTTATAATCACTATTGACAAGTGGCTTTTTTGCAGTCACAACCTGAAATACTGTATAACTGTGGCTGCCAAAGAGGTCCTTCTCTCTTGGGAAGATTTTGAACCAGTGGTGACCTTTTTTTACGATCCAACACCCACTGTATTGTGTTAGAGCAGAGTCCTGCCTG
Source organism: Melozone crissalis (assembly GCF_028551555.1). Classification (NCBI taxonomy): domain Eukaryota; kingdom Metazoa; phylum Chordata; class Aves; order Passeriformes; family Passerellidae; genus Melozone; species Melozone crissalis. The sequence continues at coordinate 9,763,458 of NW_026535817.1, read as the reverse complement.
CTCTCACTTCCATAACAAGGAAAGCCAGATGAAAAAATTCATTTAAAACCTGGACCTCATTTTAGTTCATGCTGTTATCATTTTTACAAAGCCTGTTTTGCATATCTGTCACGGCTTCTGCATTTGACTTGTTTTTCATCTCCTTTTATTTCTCAAGATTATTTCACCTTTAATAGCTGCACAGTCCCACAGAGCTTGTTCCTCTGTACCCCTAAGTGCCAGCCAGGCACCTTCCCCAGTGTTTTTGGTGCCTCCCACTGCTCTGTGGGCTCGTTTGTGTTCCAGAATATTTCCTTGTTCTCAAAACAGGATGGTTCTTTCTGTGTGCTGTTCCTCAGCCATTCATAAAGGTTCTCTCTGTGACTCTGGTTTTTAGTGCACTTGTCATGTTGTTCTCATTCATATTCAGTCTTTTCAAAATGCCACTGGACTGTACTTGAACAGAGGTATCCTGGATTTTTGATTTGTTGCCTCCTTGGGCACTTCCATCAAGTTTGCCTGTTGTTCTTCCCATGGCTGGGGAGTTCTTTCCTTTTAGCCTGGTGTAGAAAATTAATTTACTGGGAATTTTCTTTGGTGTTTCTCCCCAAGTAATAGTGAAGGGCTACCAGAAAGCATTAGGGGGGGCTGAAACAAATGGGAAATAAGGGGAGCCAGAGTGCTGGGGCTGTTCAGCTTTCTGAAGAGAAGGCTGGGGACAGACCTGGCTGGCAGAACGTTCTGTGTGGCACATCTCAGGAGGCACACAGTAAGAGGATGTGCTTGCATTGCCAAAGTGTGGATGTTTGTGGATGCATAGAGCTCGAGCCTGGCTCTTGTCTCGGTGGTTTCCAGGGACAGGACAAGAGGCAATGGGCTCCAAGTGTAATGGAGGAAATGGCTTTTGATCTCTGCTGAAGGTAATGGAGGCGAGCTAGATGTGTGATGTGCTGGGCTCCTAAGTTATTCTATGTGAACATTTTCTGTAAGTTGGAGATGTCTTAGTAAACCAAGCAAAATTTTCCAGTTGCTTAAACCAGAAGATGACAGCCTTCAATAGTGGGAGTGTAGCTCATTTCTGTAAGTGCCATACGTATTTTTTGTCGTCCTTCATCTGTGGTGTTAGCGAAGGGTAACTAGAAAAGCACAACCAGTGTTTTTATTCAGAAAGTAATTTTCAAGATCCCAAGGGAGTAATTTGGAATCTTTGCTCCTACCTCCCCTTTCTTGTTGCTGTACTTGGTGTTTTTTTAAAAATGCAGTAGAAAATAAAAATTGACCAGGTAGATAAATGAGTAAATTTTTTTTGCCTCAAAAGATTTTCAAGCAACTGATTATCAAGTAAAGCCCTGAGTGAGAACAAGGGTGCATCCTGTCTGCAGGCAGGTGTGCAAAACATTCCCTTCATTTCCTTGTTGTTGTTCTCCTCCAGACAAAAACATTTCTCCCCTTATCCAATGTAGGCAAAGGAGGATTTTTGCGTTTAGTAAAAAATGCTACTTGGCCGTGTGTTTATGGAAATGAGTATGCAACTGTGACATGATCTGAGAAGGTCCAACTGGACAATCAGCAGCAGCTTTGAAGCAGAGCTGATCTGAACAGCCGGCCTGTTCTCTCAGCTACGTGCTCTGCAGAGCACAGAGGTGGCCCAACACTGCAGCTGTTTGCTCAGCTCTTGTCGACTTTCTCCCTTCCACTTTTGTGTCCCATTTGCTGCTTCTAAAACCTTCTTGAGTGTGAGACTATCACAGGATGAGTTGTTTCCATTTGTTACTGGATGAGTTTTAACAGAGCGTGAAAGAAAAAGTTTCAGAGCAGTGTTTGTGGTTTGTTGGAACTGATGATGGCTGTTCTTATGTGGTGAGAGGGGAGGGGTAAGGGACAGAATTAATTCCTTCAGGACCTGTTGGTGCTGTTTGCAGCCTGGCTGAATGCTCTCCCATTTGCTAAACATGCAGTAAATCAGTCTTTCTAAGAATTACTGGGTAACTGTGAATTTATTTAATGATGAGTGGTTTCATTTAAACAGAAAAAAAACCCAACAGTGCTTTTAACTGATTTACTGATCAGGAAAAATTGTTTTAACTGGTTTACTGGTCAGTTAAAAGTGGCGTCAAATCTTTGTTTTAAATATTTCTTGGTATTTGGGAATCGTGTTCCAGTGGTTTATACATTTTAGCCTCAGTGTAGTTTTACCTGCAGGTTTTTTTTAAAGCTGTCTCCTATAACATTCAATTTAGCTTTCCTTTGTTAAAGGAAGATAAGACAAAACTCCTACAACCATGTTGTTTCCATGCCTTAATAATAAATTGATGGGTCACTCCTAATTGTCCTTGGTGGGGTTGGTGTTTTTGTTTTGTTTTTAAAAAATATTATTGTTGCAGCAATTACACAGACTTGACTTCTTCCAATGGCATTGATTTTGTACATCAGCTTTATGTATGAGTGGATTTTTTAATTTTATGCAAGTCTTTGTTCTTTGACATAAAGCACCAGACTGATAAGATGCATCTTGAAATTGTGTAAGCTCTTTACCGTGTTTAAAATTGAGATTGGTCTCTGATCTGACAGTTGCATCTCATGGCAGTAGACCCTAATCATTTCCACACATGCAGGTTGTGGATAACCAGATGGTCAAGAGTTTACTGTTTTGAAGAAGCCAGTGTAATTTTGTTCCACTATTTGTTAACCATTTTTTGGAGAGAATGTACTGAGAACATGGAGGCAAATATTTGGAGGAAGATAGTGGAATTCTTGACTAGAAAAATGACCAAGGCAATCTCCAAGGGATGATGTCAAGGGATTAAAGATAGCAGGAATAAATATGATCTGCCTGATGCTCATAATTTCAAAAGTGTTAAGGATAGCTATAGAAGCCTTTAATATGCTGGATGTCAGGTCAAGAATGGACTGTCAGCCTTCAGGTGATCAAACTAATTTAGTTGTAGTTAATGACACTTTGATTTAAATGGACCAGAAGAGCAGGAGCCTGTTCCTTAGTAGTAACCACTGTTAGTAGTTTTGTTGGTTTTTTTTAAACCAGTGAATATGATACTGAGAAGCATTATCAAAAGATCTAAATTAGTTTGATTTGCTGTATGTTAAGTTGGGTGTGTCAAAACCTGTAAAATCGCTTTTCAGTTTCCAGGTGGTGCCTGCAGAGCTGTGAGAGCTCCCAGTGCAGGGAGAGCAGGACTGCAGCAGCAGCTGACTTGCTGTAGGTGCGGATGGGCTGTGCTGAGGCAGGCAGGGGCTGCTTCCAGACCCCTCTCCTGGTCTGACAGTGGGGCCCAGACCCCTGGTGAGAGAGTCAGAGCCCTGCACACCGCCTGCCCTTTCTGTCTCGGGACTCAGAAATACAGCCTGCGCCCCCAGTTAGAGATTTGACCCCTAATTCTTTGGAAAAACCAAATGCGGGCGTTGTGTGAGCAGATGGGTGTGCATTGGTATTGGAAAAGCTGTAGCAATAAATGCCGAGGCACTGGAGTGTGACAGACTGCAGAAATGGTTGTAATCCATTCTTGTGAATAATGTGAGCGTTGTGGGGGAGGCCACTCTGGGATTTCTGTGCAGCAGAATGAGAACTGCCCTGGAAGTGCCTGAGGGTTTTTCAGCTCAGGACAGGGGGGGTGCAGGCAAAGGGAATTCTTGCTTTGTTCCAGTTACCCTTCCCTTGGTGGAACATGGTCAGATTCGCCCTCGGGAGGGAGGGATGCACCATTTGTTAGAAGCTCAGCATTTCAGAACTTACTCTTCCTGGGAATTTTTGACAGTTTCAAGCACTCTGAGCTTCAGGTGGCAATGGATCCCTGACAGCAGATGGGATTTGCTCCAAGCCCTGGAGTGGAGGGAAGCTTGGCCTGAGGCAGGCTGGCAATCTGTGCAGTCCTTGGGGAAAGGGTGATGGATGCTGGAGTTCAACTGGGGCCATTCAGCTTCCCAAACCACTGGAGTTCAGCTGGAGATTTGGGTTTCCACACCACAAGCCAAGAGTAGAACAATATCAATGGTGCTTTTTTTCCCCACCTTGTTTTCCCTGACTATAAAAGCTCCTTTATGAAACACGTGATAAGGACTTGTGAGATTTCAGGTTTGTGATAAGTGCCTTGGATCTTTAGCGTTACTCGTGGGAGGATTAACCACAATTGTTCCAACTTAGAGGAGAGGTTTTCTTGAGATGATTTTATTCACACTTCCATGTCTGTCCTTCAACTTCAGCAGATGAAAGGAACCTAAGGAGATTAGGAATTACATGCTGTCCACATTTTCAATATTTCTGATAGCAGTATGGGTCTATTTGCTGTGATTTCTAATGACTAAGATTTGAAGAATAGCTCTTGCCTGTTTATGATGTTTTTAAGTTGCCAAGTTGGAATAATTTAGGCATTTCAAGAACTGTATTGCTGTTTGGTTAATACCTGCTTCTTATCAGGACCAGAGTAATTGTTGCTTGGATGAGCCCAGCCTAGACCAATAAACCTCCATTTCAGCTTATGTGTTTCTGTGCCTGTTCAGTGCTAATGCATGCAAATCCCTGATGATGCTACTGGAAACTGGTTGGAGTTAGTTTTAATTAATTACCTTATCTTTGGTACTGAAAACTGGTTTTCTCCCCTCCTGTAGACAGAATGTTTAATCCAATGATGCTTCTCAGCCACTTTGAAGGAAAATGTGTGTTTATCTCCTTGACAAAAGTGGAATTTTCTGTACTTATTCCAAGGATAGAGGAGAGCAATCAGAACAATTTTAATTACAAATCCCGTTTCCTCAGTTTATTTTCATTGTGGGGGAGCCAAATCAGTGGTAATGTGCATTAGAGTTACTTTTCCTTTGGGTGTGAACAGACCCTTACTCAGATTTTTGCTTTCCTCTTTGACCTTCCTGTTTCTAAGCAGGAATTCCTGTTTGAGACTTAGGACTTGAGAGGAAGAACCAAAGCAACCAGGAGAGAGGGATGGAGGGAACTTGGAGCTCAGATTACATCTGAGTTATGATGAAATTTGAATAGCTGAGTTCCTAAATGAAGTGTTAATTGAGCCCCTCCTCTTTGGATAAACATAAATAATTTCTTTCCCAACTCCTTGCCACTTGTTGAGCAGATTGAATTATCACCTAGCCAGAGGGCAGGAACACCATTGCACCTGGAGAGAGGGAAGCAGTCATTTGATGGGCTGGAGAAGTCAGCTGGGTAGGAGTACCTGTGTAACTGCTGCAGAGCTTCTCTGTGGGTGTATATACATGTAAATACATTTATTAGTGTCATGAAGGTGACATGGACTGTTGAAGCCTAAAGCATCCAGCCTAGGTGAGCTGAGTGATGCTTTGCTTCCCTCCCACATTTTACATAGCTGCTTTCACTCCTTTCTGATTGAGGCATTTAGCTTTCTTCAGTGGTGATTACTTTTGTTAATATAATATCTTATTAACAAGCAGTATTACACATGGATTTCAGTTTATTGGTCTCTCTGTAATAAATTGCTACTACAGCTATTTGCTTTTAATAAAATTCTTTATATTAACACTTTGTTTTTGGAACTACAGGCTATCTCTACAAAATATATTGTTTTATTTTTTAGATGAATTGCTGTTGAGGTTAAAAAGGAAATTCTCAGTTTGTTGGAATCCCTGGTAGTGTTTTTTTCACTGGACAGTACTCTTAGGAGGCATGTGTGGGAAAGCAATGGGATGACAGACTGGAAAGAAGATAATGGGTGTAGCAAGGCAGCTACTTCTGCCTCTGGGGGCCCCCACTCTAAATGAGATCACCTTGTGTTCTGTGTTGTTCTGTTGCAGCTTCCTGGTTCCTACAGAAAAAAATTCCCTTTGTAGGCAGATTGTTGGTTCACTGACATTTGGGCTCTGGAGACTGAGTACCTGTGTGTTGCTGTGTTTCATTAGTGGATTGATTCCTGCAGTATTAATCCAACTAGTTCCTGATCTCTACTCTTTGGAATCCCTGCTTAAATTCTTTATAGCTATTTCCTGCAGATCAAAGGAATAGCTTCTCCTCCAGCTTCATAGGTTAATTAGAATAAGTAAGAGATAACATGTTGGATTACTAGTAATTTCACAATGCCATTTCCCATAAATTCAAATGCTCTTCTTTCAACTCCATGGAAAAAAAGCTGATGCAAAGTGGTTGGTTTGGGTTTTTTCAGTGTCTGTTCAGTGAACTACAGTCATTCCCCTTGTTTGTTACCACCCTCAGGCCTGAAAGCTTATTTTATTTTTCCTTTTCAAAATCAGAAGACTCCACACTGCAGCAAACCATTCAAACCACTGAAAGATGTTCTAGACTTGGCACAACTCCCTCTATTTTACAGCAGCAGTGAAAGGGCAGTTGTTGACAACCAATTTTCCTGCCGTTTGGGGAGAGCTGGGGTAGCCAGTGGCTCCTTTGATGGGAGTCGCTCTGCCCTGCATGAGCCTCACTGCAAGGGGAGGACAAAGCTGCATCCAGTTGGCAAGATGCAGCAGTGTGGTGGATTTGCACAAGGAGCTAATGATATTTCAGTTTGCTTTTTTTGCTCCCTTTTTAGTGATTGCTGATATTCGTGTCTGGTTTTGCGCTCCTGGGTACTGGATTTATGTTTTCACAGCACTGTCTACCCTGACCTTAACATCCTGTTCCTGCCTATCAGTGGCTGGCTTAGCACTGTGGAGCTAATTTTGTTTTCCCTTGTGCATCATCTTACAACAATCCTTCCTGAATTTCATCTGCCATTATCTCTCCCCATCCCTGGGCTGCAAGGATTTTTGCGCTCCTTCAGTCAATTCCTATCTTTACCACCGTGAATAACAGTAGCATCCTGAAAGTTTGTCATCACACTCTCAGCTCCTTTTTCCAGATAACTTAAAAACATGCTGAACACCAGGATCTGTCATAAATCCTGGGAGACTCTGCTGAGTAGCTCTGTTTGGAGAGAGAAATGGCTTGTTCCCTGACCTTCAATATCTTCCTTTTTTAATCAGCATTTTTATTCACGTGAGAACCTTCTTTCTCATGAGTGACTGCTCAGCCTGTTTGGGAACGCTTTGAAGGATTCTTGTGGGAGGCCTTTTGGCAATCCATGTATGTATATTAACCTCACCTCTTAGACATGTTGTTCTTGGCTACACAGGCAATCAATATGTTGTTGATACATGCCTTGCATTTATATAAGTTGTGCTGATTGCTATGTAATAGATCCTATTTGTTGTGGCTTTGCTAATTTGGCATTTTTTTTCATTATGATAATGATTTTCAGAATGATTTCCTTGGAGCACATTTTAGAATAACTGGGTGAAATACTATCAATAAAAAATAGTGATATTAATTTGGGAGAAATTTTCCCTCAAGTTAGGCTTAAAAGTCTTTCTAGTCATCTCCTAGTGTTCTGCCAGCAAAGTGGTTTAGTGTGACATTGCATACCATGCATAAATAAGGAGTACTTCATTTTCAATCCCTAAATGCAAGCCCTCTGAATTTGGTGTCCTGATTGCTGTTCGTGCTGCCATGGACTTTGGATGTGACACTTGGATGTGCTGCAGGTCCTGTGGCACAGGGCCTGTGGAAGGGAGCTTTGTCTTCTGGGAGTTTCTTCTCTGTTGTGGCTTCCCAGCAAACTTTTCCTAAAAGCAAACTAAGCATTCTAAGGCTTCCTGCCCAGTACAGAAAACAACCCAAATCCTGTTGAATTTCCACTTCAGAGCAGGTGTGACCTTGCTGGGTTTTGGACAGATCAGTAAACAGCCGCAGTGTCCTCAGTCATTTCAGTTGTTTTCACAACAGCTTTCTGCGGAGTTGACTCTAGTGCTGTGACTTTATATTTTATCTCACTTTCTTATTCCTCCTTTCCAAGCTATCAATAAATAGTTATGCAGCTATGTGTCTGATTAAAAAACAGAGTCACTTCCTGGAAGCTAATTTCTGGCAGGAGCCTGTTGCCTTACTGTGTTTTGCCACGTTTTTGAAGCAGCAAAACCCTTTGGAATATGATGCAGCCTTTGGGTCAGCTCCTGCTGCACAGCACTGGAAATGCACTGCACTGAATCCTCAGTGAAATGGGCTTCCCTGGTTTGTCCTTCCTGGAGTTCTGGTGGTGGAACTGCAGCTGTTCACACACCTGAATCCTCAGCAGCTGTTAGAGAGATACGCTGTGAGATGGTAACTTTGCATTTGGACTCGACAGAGTCCAACTGAATTAGAGCAACCAAGGAACACAGTGTCCAAATATCCATTATTTTAAATGAAAAAGGCTCTGAAACAGATGTGCTATTTCATATTCAAGCAAGTTTAATCTCTCACCTTCTACAAGGATAAGCTATTAGAACCTAGATGTGTACAGGACAATTTAAAGGTAATTATATCAAAAACAAGGAAAACCCTTTAGTCTTAAGAGAATTAAAGACTCAAGCTTTCTCTAGTATTTGTACAGAGGAAAAACTCAGGTGCTTCAAAGGATGGAAGGGTTCTGTTTTGAGAGCCTTATGCCTGGTAGCAAATTGTAATTCCCAGATATTTGTTTGCGCTGCTTCACCTTTTTCCGAAGCATATGTAACATGTAACTAAATCTGAGCTGACACCCTGGTTGCAAATGCATTTTGCAAAACCAGAGCTGTGCCAAAAGAAATTAAGTCAACAGTCATTGCAGCCATATAGCAAAGTAATGGGAAATGTTCTTGCTGCTAATTTACACATGCAAATTAGATCAGGTTCTTGTATCAATAAATCAATACGGCTTAATGATTTCCTTGGGTAGAATTCAAATGTGGGAAGCGGAGTTTGCTAGAAAGAAAATGGTTTGTACCTTAGTTTAGATGCTGTTTTCAAATCATGTCCTGAGACATTGTGGTAATTTTGTGGGCAGGGGGAGAGGCTATCATCACCAAACTCACTTTAGTTTTATGGTGAACTCTTCATTTCTGGTAATACCAGCATTCTTATTGTTCCCTGTTGCTTTGACCTGAGCACTCCCATGGTTTTCCCATGCTGTGCCTGTCTTGGCCAGCACAGGTGGCATTTTCTGCAGGTGCCTGTACATTGAAATTCATTTTGCTGCTTTGCCCTTCCCTCCCTTCAGCCCAGGTTTGCCACTGGATGGCTGCAGGCAATGTGGACCTGTCACTCCTGTCCTTCCTTTTTCTCTGCCTTCAGTGAGCTCAGGTTTACAAACCTGAATAATCATTCCTGTCTAAAGTCATTCTAATGACAAAGACTCAATGGAGGCCTAGTTTTCTGGACTATGAGAGAAATATTTGCTCAAACAATTTTAATAGTCTTTGTTAACACATCCTGCCCCCCTCCTTAGTGATGCACAGGATAATACTTAAACTATCTTAAATGTGGGTATGGATGCTTAAAGTTTTTTGGCCCTTCAAAAACTGCTGTAGTGATCATTCCAAATACCAGGCGACACACTCGTCGTTTTGCGAGAGTCATATTGACATTTTATGTGGTTTATATAATAGAGTGCACTTAGAACAAATGGAGGAAATTTGTTCCTTTAGTGGGTAATAGTGTTCCTTTAGTGCTTTCTTTGTGTAGCTGCTTTTAGTGACACAAAATTCAGGTCATCTCAGCTGCTGTCAACACATAACACGTTGATGTGCTTGTATAAAAAGATGTTTTATGCATCTCTATTCAGAGAGGTGTTTTAGACGATTGGTTCTGTGAGTCAAAAGAATGATCATAAATTTTTTGAGCTCTTGTTTTTTTTTCTCTGCTGGAAATTGAAACTTACCCAAATGCTATTACCCTGAATGTTTTCCAAGTACGGGGCTGTATAGATATTTAATTTGGATTGCCTATCTGCTTTTTCATGGTTTTCAAGTTAGCTCACAGGACCAGGAATCAAGGTGATACAAATTGCACGTGTCTACAAGGTAATGCACACGTGTCTGGTCATCCGAAATGGTTGGCTAAGGATTGTCTCTAAGTAAGTAATTTGCTTGGTGTTTTGAGATGCTTTTTAAAATTCAGCAGTTAATGCTATTTACTGGTTTTGGTTTAGTTTTTAAACATAGAATTGCCATTCACCCTTGAAACCACCTTCACAGCTGTCCAAAGGGGCAAATTTCATCAGCATCATACTAAAATTGATTTTACAGACTGATATTCCTTAAGTAGTTTTTTTAATTGCTTGTAAAGACAGCCAGCATTCCTTCTCAGGCTGGGAGATGAGGAAAGGTAATAGCACTTGGCCCACAAATAAAAGCACCAAACAAAGATCACAATAGTTTCTGTGGAATCTGAAATGGCATCTTAGCTTAACTAGCAGCTGACCTTGTGAAAAATGAGTGGTGTTCTAATGTGGCCTTCAGTTCAACGGGATGGGCTTTCCTTGTTGGCACTGGATGATCCGTGTGGTCAAGGACAAGGGATTGTTTTACTGAGAAGAGCTGTTGACAATCAACACTTCCAAATCACCCCAGAGTGAAAGGCATAATGAGGAGGGAAGCCTCGAGTTAGAAATTATATGATAAAACATAGTAAAACCATCTGGATTTATGGAGGGGGATAAAAAGTTCTGAATGACAAACCTTGCAGAAGATTTGAGTCTGTTACAGTACAAATGTTGCAGCTGTGAAAATGACATATTTTGCCTCTTTTGAAGCAGGCCTGTAAAAGATTTTGGGGTGAATCTAAAGAGCTCCAGGAGGATTACTCCCTAAGTTATCCAGGCACTATTACAGGTTGCCTAGAAAACTTGTGGCTGCCCCATTCCTGGGAGTGTCCAAGGCCGAGTTGGAGGGGGCTTGGAGCAACCTGGTCCAATGGAAGGTGTCCTGGTCCATGGCAAGGGAGTGCAACAAGATGGTGTATAAGGTCTCTTCCAACCCTACCCTTTGTTCTGCAATTCAAAGTTATTAGTAAGCAGGTGATTGCTCTCCTTTTGGAAATACGTACTTTGCTTTTATTGAGATATGGGAAGAGATGCAGCTTAAAAATAAGCAAACGCATGCATACAAAACCCACCTCTCCTCAATATATGTATCATAGAGAGAAAAGCAGCAGGAGTTTATTTCCCTTTAGAAAAATAGCAGTCTCAAATGAAAAGCATGGAAAGCACAGAACAGCTCTGGAGGTGTTTGACCTCTCACTAGATGATGATGGTCCTGTCTTTAACTTACTGGCAGTATTCCAGGGACTTTTGGAAGGTTCTAAGGCATACCACAGGAGTATCAAGGTTAACTGTGTGAAACCTAGACAGAATAACCCGAGTTTGAACAGGAGAATCTCATACCTGTCAGCCCCCTGAGGGCAAAACTGGGTCAGAGCTCTAACTCATGGTCCATGAGTGTTAAGGGCATAACAAATCTGTTATGTGCTGAATGTGTTTATTGCAAATAGCAAGTAAAGCAAGGAATTTTGTATTAGGACTGGTAGCTGGGGTACCCTGCATTTCCACCTGGGTCACTGCTGTGGTGTTCTCAGGATTCCTCTTTGCTTATTTTTAATAGACCTGTTTGTGTTGATATAAAACTGCTGTAAGGGTTCTTGTGCTGTGACTGGGAAATCTGGCCCTTAAATCACAGAAGTAAAAGAAATAAGCTAACTTATATTGGTAGAATAGAAATTTGTGTTGCATATGAGATTTGTATGGTTCTTTCTTCCTCTCACTGCTTTGGAGACAAAAGGAAAGGATGCATCTGTGCTCATATTTCCTTAAAACCAGAGGTATATCAAGTCTAATTCTTGCAGCAATGCACCATCATCTCCTTTGTGGTGCACACATAGTGCATTGTCTTTCATGGTGACATCCTTCACAACATTAGCCAAGAATATAGTGAACTATTTTCAAGTGTTCATTCTGGGGTTTTTGGAAGGGTAGGTTTGAACAGAGGTACTTTTGATGAGTAAAATGTCTGCTCAGAATTATCATTACTAAATTCCTGGAAGATGGGGCAGACAGGTGTCCATCCATTGCTGCCAGCTATGAAAAAATGCAGTGAGATGCCATTGAAAGTAGGTACCTGCGTGTAGCAGGCATCCATTAAATTCTGCGTAATTCTATTTAAACGAGTGCCTCAAGAGCAAGTTGAGAAGGAAGAAGTGAGTTAGGAAGCAGAAGGAAACAGCCTCACCTATTATGGATCCTCTGGATGCCCTTGCTTACCCCTGCATTCTAACAGAACTTTGTTTACCAGGAGAAAAAGGCAGCACAAAGGGGATTCAGCAATGCCCATGAAGCATCCTGGTGAAATAGCCGTGTGTTTGCACAGGCTTCATTGTATCCATGAGATTGTAAACTCTTTGCCCAAGTAATTTCAGCTCTAGGTTAATGTTGGGCAGACTCTGGGAAGGGGGATGGAACTGAAGGTTGAGCTGTGCCTTGACAGCCCTGAGCAAGGCTTAGGTTGTTTTTCTCCTCTGTTCCCAGCTGGCTCTGTGTGCATTCTCACTTGAGTAGCCTGCTTGATTATAGACTTTATGAGGAAACGGCTGAGCCTTACTGTGAAGGTTATTTGGCATTTTTGTGGCTGTTTGAACTCGGCAGCAGCAAACAGTCTGTCCCCTGCAGGGGCTCTGAAGGCTGCAGTGTCATTTGAAATGCCTGAGGACAATTCCTGCAGTGCAATTCCACTGCAGAGAGAGCAGCAAAGCCGTGGAAGCTCCGGGGCACCGCGGCACGGGGGCAGCTGGCTCTTGTTCCCAACTTTTCTGTGGGGAAGAATGTGGAGAGCAGAGGGAAATGTCAGCGTGCTGATGCACAGTGCTTTGCCAGGATACGCTTCTGGACTCCTGGGAGTTGTTCCGTGGGCAGTGCTGGAAGTGCTCAAACATCAAATGCCTGCTTTTGTGGGATGTAGCCAAGCCCTGCTCATTGATGGCTCAGTAAGCCTTGGGGTGTAACCAAGCGGCAAATCCATTTCAGCTGGGATCTTTGGGAGGATGGAAACTGGGAGGAATGTAGGGTGGACAAAGAGGGAGGTGAAAAATTGATGTGTTATGTTAGCAAGGAGGCAAGTTGCTGAAATCTGCTGAGATTCCCTTGTGTATAACTTAAGTATGAGTGAAGTGTTCTGGGTGAAAACCCAAGAGGGATTAAATGGGACAGGAGGCCCAGCTGGAGTTCTTTGAACAGGGACTGAAAGAAATTGAGGCGCCTGAAGTGTTCCAGCAGACTCCTCTCTATGGGTGTCCTTAATTGCTCTTCATGGCTGCTCTGTGGAGCTTTAGGCGAGCAGAGACACACATGAAAAAGGATTCATAATCCGGTTGGTTTATTGGATCTTTGAAAGCATTCATTTTAATCATTTCACACTAACAGAAGCACTCTAGCCCACATCCTAAATTGGTTTTATCCTTTTATTTCAGCTCTCTCCTTCCACATGAACAGCTTACATACCCTTTTTAGCCAAACTGTACTGCTGTGCTCTAGCAAAACCCACAGACCAACTCTGTAGATGCTGCTGGTTAAGGGTTGTGTTCAGTTCCTGCTCCTGACCAGAGATAACACAAAAATCCCTTTTGAAAGGTGTTCATAACAGGAATCTAGTCACTTGTATCTGTGTGCGTTTTCCTCATTTTGATTCCATCCTTGAGCAGTGATTGGATAGCTTAGGTCCTCTGTGGAGTATCCCTCCCCAGAACTATCAGATGAAGTAACAGGAAAGGGATTTTTAAGGTAAGAGTTCTGAAGGTGGAGTTTCAAGTGGGTTCCTATGGATTGAACTGCTGTCAGAACCAGCCAAGGGTGACATGGAAATGGGAAAAACCCTCTGAGAGGAGTGGGGGGACAGGGCAAACTGCAGGGGAGCGTGTAAAACTTATTTCCACTGAGATAATAACAGGAATGTCACAGAAATAATAAGAATAAGATTGTGGCTGATATAAGGGTCAGGCTTCTTTTCTTCAGTCCAGAGGTCAGTGTTCTTCATTGTATGAACCCAGACAAGGATTGAGGACATGGGGGATTTACGTTTTCACACTGGTTTTATGGCTTTATCTAAATATTGTGTCTTTTGTCTTGCTTCTTTTTATTACAACATTTTTTTTTAAACAAGTGTGTGAATGAAAAATAAAATTCACCAAGAACAAAGTATTTCAACACTTTAACAACAATATATTTTAAATAGCTCCCCCCAAAAATATAAAAGGAGTTTTCAAGTATGTTTTGTAAATGGCACACAGGTAACATTTGGAGAAAACACATTGGAGGAGCTTAAGTCTGAGCTCTAAGTGATTTTTGGGTACTGATAACATCTACCCTTTCACTTTACCATTAAATGTGAAGTATCATTTTTTATTTGAGCTATTTCTTATTTTTTCCACTGCTATCTGCTGTCTTTTCTCATAGTTATGACAACACAGATGACATTAAGCATTCCAGCTATCTTTGGTCAGTTACCTGGCTGCCCAAAACTCAAGTTGAACCTCAAATCCCTGTTCTGGAAATATGGGACCAGTAACATTGGATTTGTCTCTTTTGAGCCAACTATATACAAGCATAGTTTTCTTAATTAAAACTGTAAATATTAAATATAGTGGGAGGGTTAACAGGAAACCTGTCACCTTCCCTGTACAGCCTAGGTTCTGCTGCAAATAGAACAATTGCTACAGAGGCTGATTATAATTTTCAGTCTTAAAAAAAGGTAAGCCAGTGTTTGTTTGCTGTTGCTGCTGATAGAATAAAAACAGCTGGGTGGAGTACAGTCTCCATGAGGTCAATTAATACATTGGAGTGAGAGGGAGACCAACCAACAAAACAGTAGTTAGCCTGAGGGAGAATAGCACTGCATGAAAATCTAGGTAAAGGGGGAAAAAACCCACTAAAAACTTGAAGGTTAGCCATTTTATTTCCATTTCTAAAATATAGCCCCCAAATGTTTGTTTGTACCACAGACAAGAGATTTTCATCTTTTCTCAACCTGCAGTAAAATACAGAGGTTAAAAAAATAGAATTGTGCTTTTGTCCTTGAGAGTTTTCATGACCACAGATGATAGTTGCTTGTTTACATTGGGCATAAACTTTATATTGCATGTTATTTTTCCTTCTTCCTCTGAGCACAAGACTTAGGTCTATATACATGTATATTGACCCTAAGTTTTCATGTTTTATCCTGAGGACAGCAAGTGAAATGAGTGTAAAAGAAGCAGACACAGAAAATTAATTTCATAGCAGAAAGACAAATTCCATTGAGGAAGCTGTGCTGGTCATGGGGCTCATGGTGAATGATTTGCCTAATGAAGTGCTGGAAAGACATGAACTATGAAATTCACCATCTCAGACAGCTTGTGTTCTTTCTTCATCTAGCTGTTCCTGTTGGATCTTTAATTTTATCATTTTAAATGTTAGAAATGCATGAGTTTAATTAGAATTTTAGCTGACTGTTCATGTATAGACTTCAGAGAGCAAGCTACCATCAGAGCAGCAAAGCAAAAGAGAAAAATAGGACATGAGTATGAAACACCTTTTCTGTTTAAGTATCTATTTATGTATCTCAAACACAGATGCATTCAGGTAGCTGTACAAAACAGAGCACTCAGGAAACGGCACCATTAAAGTTTTTATGGGTTTGATACCCAGCTGATCTACTTGTTCTGCTCTAGCCATCATCACTACTTTTCTGGGATCTCCCCATGACTTTTAGACACAGCGGTGGCTGTTTTTGTTTCCTTTGGAGCTGCCCCAGCTTTACTGACACTGTCTGTGCCTGACACCCTCTTTCAAAGCATTTGCACCTTCTCATTTGCTGATGCCTCAGTACACAGTCCTGGCTGCTATCACAGAGCCTGAGGAGAGCTCTTAAAAATTACCATGTGCTTATTGTTGGGATGAAAACACATTTTGTGTTTTTACCTGCAGGAGGGGTGGGCATAGCAACCATGGCTGTTCATTGTGGGCTTGTATTTCAAACATCTGATCCCCTCAGCACTTTGTACAGCATTGCAGGAGTTTGACCTACAAAGTAGCTTTGTTATTCTGCAGGAACATCCAGCCCTTGGCCTTTATTATTTATTTTCTCTCAGATGTTCTGCAGGAATTTAAAAGATCTTTTATGCCTGGTGTTGTCTTACCTGAGTGATGTGTTTGTGACCTGGCTAGGGACACCTGCCTGATATTCTCTGATGAAACAGGCACGGACTGCACAGTCCTTGGAGAAGGGATCCACCGTGAATGAGGCTGTTCTTTATTGCTGTGCAGAAGTTTTGCTTTTCTTTGAATGGGGCAGCTTATAGCAAAAAAAAAGCTGGAAGTGAAGCTATTTTAAAGTGAAGCACAGAGCAGTAGTGGAAGCACTTTTCAGGAGAAAGAAGTGTTGTGGCTGAAATTTTTTAAACTAATGACTAGATAGTTGTTAGTTCTGGGAAACCATCGGAGCCATCTCAGAATGCTGGGTTGGATCTGCTGCAGGAATAGCACAGCAGCTCCTTGTCCTGGGGAGGCTGTTGGCACTCCAGGGAGCTCCCCTCCAGGTGGGAGCGCTGCTGCTGGGGTTGGGATGTCAGCCCAGGAGGGATTTGTCCTGGGATGCTCCTCGGCGTTGGTGCCTCGTGGCCTCTCTGAGCCCATGGGCCTGGAAGGGCTCAGCAGCAGCCTCAGTAGCTCAGGGGTGCTCGCCAAACCCCTGCCAGGGCTGACTTTGTGCCGTCTGACAACTGTGTCAGCTGGGTTAGGAAAGCAGGGACTCTTCCCTTCAGACCTTGGATCATTTGGAAAAGCAGCTGTTACAAATACTGGGAGCAGAAGGGATTTTTAAGGGACCCTTGATGGTCACAGCCAAATGCTTTGAGTTACTCTGCCATTAATATTTTTTTTTTTAAGCCATTGAACAATATATCTTGACAATAACAAGTTTGTGCACAGCAGTACATATTTATCTGCAGATTTAACCAGATGTGAATATACACCTCTTGCTGCAGGCCAAAGTAAATTTTTAAGTTATGTGAGATTTTGGTTATGTGTGTATAAAAGGATTATTATTAACTACAAGACAATTTGCTTACTTTTCCTGGCTGTAAAATCTCATAACAGGAAAAAATGCAATGTTAATAATACTACAACAGAGGAAGGAATATTTATGACTGGAGGAGAACACTGGTTGACTCCCTGGAAGGTAACATTTCACAGTTTATGTTGACAAGTAAATATTTATGACTGAGGTCACAGAACACCAGCAAAATCATCAATAAGGGAGCCTATAATGTTGTGAAAGAAAAATACTTCATAAACAACCTTTTGCAAACTTAGTTTAACTGGATGATACCTTAGTAATTTTTGCAATGGATGGTGACAGTGACATGAATAAGATACATTACGTTAGTCAAATGGAATGCATGTGCTGAATGCACAAGTTTAGCCATCCATACCTGCACAATAAACCTAATTAAATGGCGTGTCATCAAAGATGATGGAAATGAAAAGGTAATGAAGCAAATCACATGGAAAGTGTTCAACAAAATTCATTCTGAAAGGATAGGAAAGGTTATTACAATTAGAGAAGTAGTCCTTCATGTTAATCACTGTTTTAAATGTCTCACTAAGACCACAAATTTGAGGAAAATCATGGCAAGTCAATTTTTGCCTTGTGGCAAAAGACAGGAACTTTTATCACCTCCTTTAGCAGGAAGGGATATGTACTTTTACTGCTTAGTGCTGAGGGAAAGTTTCAGGTCTGCATGGCAATAGATGGCGTATGGCTCTTTGTGTCTGACCAGGATCCCTGTTCTCTCCCCTGTCAAGGTTTCCAATAGAGTTTAGGGCAAGCATCTTCAGATCATGATAGAAAATTTACTGCTGATAAGAACAAAGGCATTTTTATTGAGACACCTGCCAATTCTGTGTTCAGAGTAGCAACAAGCTGTGGAAGTGAAGGAAAGAAAAGGAAGAGACTTGCAGGGCTCTTGTGAGCCAAGAAGTTTTCTGTTTTTCACCCTTCAACGTGTTGTGCGCTCAGTGAAAGAGACACGTGGCTGTGAAGGGACTGTCACCAGGCTCTGCATTGCAGGTGTTGAATTGTCCAGGACAAGGCCTTGTCTGTGAAAGATGCTGAGAGGCACTGGAGCTTCAGTCAGTTTCTGCAAAAGCAGAATAAAATGTATTATTAGTCCCCAAGGTAGCTAAAAATGTTTTTTTCAGGGGAGTTTGTGACCTTCCCCTGATGGAAGGTTACAATTAACCCATTCCTTGATGCTGTGGGAGGAGAACAGCCTAACAGCCAGCTGTGTGTTTGTTACCTGGATTGAACTGAAGTGACAGGCAGAGTACTGAGCCACAAGTTTCCAGGACCAGGGTTTGATGGCATCCCCCTCTGCTCTGCGTGTGCTTGAGGTATTTCCCATTTGTTCATTCTGTGATTTGAAATAATCATTGTACCTTTTTCCTTGGAGCTCATTGCCAGGTTTATCTGCCTTCTCCCCAGCTGAATTGCTCAGCGCCTCTGCCTTCCCACAAGCACCTGGTTAGGCTGTTTGTGCAGTTCAGCTTTATTAAACTTAGGTTTTCACTTCAGGTATGAAAACTTAGGTTTGCATAGCTCAGCCTCACTGGTGCTCTGAGATGCTCCTGGTCATTGCTATTGCTGCTCTGCAGTGACTGCCAGCAGCCAGCGCAGCCAGACTGCCCCTTGAGCCTGATGTGCAAGTGGTGTCAGGGGTGGCAACCCAGTAACTGCAGTGAGGAGAACCTGTACAGATACTGCAGTCCTCATCAACCATGTTAAGGCAACAATTCTTCAACAGCTCTGGCATGTAGAGCAGGATCTTGCAGTTAATATTGACTATTGAGGGATACTTCCTGGGAAATCCATCAATAGTTGAAAATGGCATGATTTTTAAAGAAGACTTCTATGGTGTTTATCCCTTCAGTGCATTCCTGGCTGAAGTGAGGCAGAGCAGGGGTGTTTAATGAGATCACAGCAGTGTCTCAAGTGTGACCTGTTGGCAGGCAGAAGGCAGATAGTTAAGAACGAATCCCAGTAGGTGGTGTAGCTTTTAAAATAAGGTTTCGTTTCCACAAAGATTGAGATCTATTGGCAGAGAAGGCAGGAGAGAGAGATTGCAGTGCACCCATCTGAAATTTAATCAAGAAGTTCAGGTTAGTGTAACAAAAATGAAGCTTTGGCTATAGAGAAAGTACTGCTTTGAATGTACTTGGTGGAAATCAATGGGGAATGGCAAGCCCTATACTCTTAACAATTGTGTCAAAATCTTGTTAACACATCTATCTTAATACATTAATATGTAGTTAATAATTACTCCATCAGAACTGCTATTATGTATGATGATTTCCAAGTAGAACGTCAAATTGAATTCTTAATAGCTTTCCTGTTTTTAAAATTAATTTCATAATCATACACAAAGCAAGAAATGAAAGGGTTCTTTGTGGGCAGAGCATCTGAAGTAACTGCAGCCTCTAGTTCTGATCTTTGCAGAAATACTGCTACATTTCTGTGAGAGGATCTTTGTTCCTCAGCAGAGATGCACACTGAAAATTTTAAAACTTAGCTCTACTCAGAGTACCTATTCCCCTTTTTAGAATGTTGTAGCTGTGTGTTGATTTGGTTTTTTTAGAGGGCTGTCTTCTCAGAGCGTTGCATTAATTCCAAGTGATGTCTTCTGCCCAGGCCATGTTTGAATGGTCCCAGTGACATCCCCTGAGGTCTTAGTTTCTTAAATATGACCTTGAACAGATGATAGAACAACAGAACCTTAAGATCTGCTTCTTCTCCTTTTACTTGGCTGGTGGCTGGCCCAGTATCAGAAGATGCCAGTACAGTGACCCTCTATTTACTGAGGTGCCCAAATATTCCTGGAGCAGGAATACTCATAGAAAAAAGAAATGTACACAAGAAACCAGGTGTCCATTGGCTTTGTGACAGCACCTGTGAAAGGTCAAGTCACTGTGCTAGGCAATTTCCTGTACCTTGGAGGGGATCTTTTGGCTTTGTTTAGTGAACAGTGCAGGCTTCTGGAGTCTGTCCTCTCCTTGTTGCAATTAATCTTCTTGTGTTTGTGATCTTTGCCTGAGATGCAGTCAGACGCGTAAAATGTGTTGCATCTTTTGTTCTGCAGTGTAAAGATTTTACTGCAGTCAATATGCTTTCAAATTTGAAACTACTTGGGGTACCAGTTTTTTGCTGTGTTTTTTGGGAAATGAAATTGCGCACAACTGTTGAATTTGCACATGTTCCACGTGTGACCTCTTCTGCGGACAAATCTCCCTGGAGTCCTGTGCTCTGGCCAAAAGAAAATGACACTGTTAAATTCCTTGGACATAGCTTTTAGGTTTATGGTTAGAAACCAGTGTTTTTACTAAAGAAATATTGACAAGATCTTGTGTTAGGCTCCTGAGGAGCTGGACAAAGCATCAACATAAAGCTCAGTGAATAGGTCTCACTGTGTGAGGTGAATCTGCTGAAGGACACGACTTTGCAGTCTGTGCTTAAAGGAAAGAGGAGCTGAATCCAAGGGGGGCTGTGAATAACTGTGCAAGCCAAGTGACACGATTCCATCTGCCCAATTTGGGTGACTCTCAAGATGAGGCAATATTTCTCTTGCTTGTCTTTTACTAACAAAACATGGACATTCCAAGGACACAAGTGGCTGAGACACTTTGTCCTTGTTGAGGCTGTTTGAGAGCTGGTGAGTCCTGGTGCCCAAATACCCTGAACCACAGCCTGGGAGCCCTGGTTCAGCCCTGGAGTCAGGACGGAAGATGCCATCTGCTGAATTACAGAGTCCAGTTTTCCTTCCTTTTTATCTATCCTGGTAGGACTAAAAATAGAGCCACGGCATTCGAGCCAGAATGTGGTGTGCTACAGGCAACAGTAGCTCATCTGGCAGATAAATCTGTCTAATCCAAGGAGAAAGGAACTGGGTGCTTTTAGTACTGCTCTGCTACTTGTTGTCTCTTGAAGGCTGTTACTGTTGGAAAGTGTTACTTTGTGTTGTGTCATCCATGCCTAGGAGAGGAGGCAGGAGCTTTGGTAGAGCGTGTTCCAGTTTGTCCTTAATATATGGCGGACCAAGAGAAAATAATGCGTTAATGGATAAAAATCCCTTGCTGCCAGGATTCCATTGGAGAGCATCTGGGAAACTTTGGAAGCTTGATTAGAGAGTGATGGGTGTGTTATCTGAAATACAAAGAGTAGATGGTAAATTACCTTGTCAGTTTTGCTTCCTCTCCTTCCCTCTTCTCTGTTGCTTTTTCCTTTCTGTGATTTAAGCTGCCTGTTACAACCTCACGCTTTTCCTTCAGAGGAAAAGCGAGTCCATCTGTCCTTTCCTCTTGGTGCTGAGATGAATATTGCACTGTCAGCATGTTGTTTGTTGTTTACCTCCCCAGGCTGGCCCAGCTGTGTCTGCGAGGAAGGAGTCTGGCCCTGAGTGGTTTATGAGGGCTTTAAAAAGCGATGGATGTGCTTTGGTACAGGAGAGCAAAACCGTGGTACTGCCATGGCTGCAATTCCCCCCAGGCTAACAGGCAGAGTGGTCTTTTCCCAATAGGAGTGTGTTTTGTAGCCGAAATGGTGCTATCAAAAACCCCAAATGCCTTTTTCTTTTTTGTTTGTTTAATGGTTTTTTGTGAGGTGGGGCTTATGTTCTGTGGTTTTTTGTTTTGTTGGGGTTTTTTTTGTTTGTTTTTGTGGGGGTTTTTTGGCCTTTTTTTTTTTTTTTTTTTGTTACATAGCAGCGTCATCGGGATGTAAAGCAACACCATCGCTGGTCACTTGGATTAACTTGTGGCCTCTGTGTTTCCTGCCTTTTTTTTTTTTTCTTTTGAAGTGAATTCATGGAAGAAGTCCAATGGTATGGCT
The DNA here is from genome assembly GCF_028551555.1 of Melozone crissalis. Lineage (NCBI taxonomy): Eukaryota > Metazoa > Chordata > Aves > Passeriformes > Passerellidae > Melozone > Melozone crissalis. Next base: position 9,741,735 of record NW_026535817.1, on the reverse strand, counting down.
TCTCTTCATGGGTTCTAAGTTTTCTCACTGACTATGTTGAAACTTTGTTGAGGGCCGTTTATTATGAGAGGTGTGTTTATCGGTTATTTAGATGGAAAAGGGTTTCCAGCAGCGAGCCGCTCGGCTGTCAGAGCGATGCCATGAGGGGGAAGCCGCTTTCCCCCCGCGCCTCGGGCCCTCAGGCCGCTGTGGGGCCGTTCCCGGCTTTTCCCGCTCTCGCGCCGGGCGGGGCTGGCGCCAAGCCGGAGCTGCTGCTCCCCGTCCCTCCGCCAGGGGGCGCCGCAGCCGCCGCTGTGAGGGGGCCCTGCCGGCGCCATTTTGTGGCGGCGAGGCGGCGCGATGGCGGAGCGGGCTGCTGAGGGGCCGGGGGCGAGCGGGGCCCTCCGTGCGCTGAGAGGGGGCAGGAAAAGGCGCTGCAGCTCGGGAAACGATTCAGGTGTAGTCTTGGCTTTGCAAAAAGGGAAGAAATAGCTGAGAGGTAGGTCCCGGTTGGCCAGGGGTGAGCTGAGAGGAGGTGGTGAGTTTTTCTTGCCGCGCCTGACCCGTGAGGGGAGGCTGGCAGCAACGGGGTGGGCTTTGGCCATTTCGGAAAGGCACGGCTGGTGAACTGTGCTGTTCCTGAAAAAACACAGTGCGAATGCTGGGAAGTGGCAAAAGGTGCCCGTTTGTTTAATAAAAAATGCTCCCGAGGGACCGAAAGGGACATCAAGGCCGTGAGGGCTGCATAGGGAGAAACAGGTTCTGGGGACTGCGTGATTAAGGGAAGGCAATAAAAAATGCTAACTGTGGTTGTGTTGCTTCTGAGGAGAAGATGGAGCTGCTTTTCCCACTCCGAGGGCTGTGGAAGGACAGGACAGGGCAGAACAGGAGGTGCCGGAGGAGGCAGCAGTGCCGTGAGCAGATCGCAAACGCTTTCCTGTGGAAAAAAATGAAGGTTAGTGACAATGAGTGACACATTACTGAGGGGTTTGTTGCTCTGCGCCACCATGGCTGCATAACAAATATGTTTGGTTAATTCTATAAGAGTTGATTAAGACAAGGAAAACTTCAAAAAAACCTAAAAAGACAAGCTGAGACTTTCGGCTAGTTTATGAGAATATACAGAATGTTTAGGGGAGAAAAAGTTTGTCACCTGTAACTCTGGTGAAAGCTGTGAAACTCAGCCAGGTTTGTAACCAGCAAGAGATGGTTTTGATTTTCCTTTGGAGTATCGAGTAAGGGTTTTTTTGGTCTGTGTTCATTGTCTGGGGTTTTATAAAGCATGAATGGTCTTCATTGTTCAATTAAGAATTAAAGTCAGGAATTTTGTGCTGATTTCCCTTTGGGGCAGCAAGAATGAAGATTTTTTTTTTCTGACTTAAAATTTATTGTAGTTGTGAAGAAGAATGCAAAGAAATTGTAGCCCTAGATGTGCTAGAGTACTGCACTGGGTAGCCCAAATATGTGAGGCGGAGTAGCAGAAATACTTAGTGTGAGCTAAGTGCTCTGGCAGTAATTTGGACAAAATATTGCAAGAACAAAAATGTTTAACATGTGTTGAAGACCAAAGAATATGTGTTTTTAGTGGAGTTTTCTGTTTATGCATGGCAATCTCTAGTGGATTTGCACTACCACTGTTTGCTTGGGCAGCACATGAGGCACACCATGTGCAGTCACTCCTATTTTTAATTATGTTAATTTAAACACTGAGAAATGCGATTGGGATTGCCATCAGTGTGCAAGAACACTTAAAAGTAATTGTGGGAACATGCTTAGAACATATAAACAGGAAGAAAGAAGGTGAACTCAGTCAGCTGAAAACGTGTGAAGGTCGACATGTGCTGTAAACGTGCAATAAAGATTTCTTCCACAAACGGTGTGGTTTCTTTACTTGTGTCATGCCTTTTGGTTTGGACAAAATTTGACAGGTGTGTACAGAGGGAGAAACGGGGATGGAACAGATGTCAGGAGGCTGGATGCGTTGGGATGCTAAGTGTTGAAGGTAAGTATTGCAGAATCCTGCAGGGGTGTCACACGAGGTATTGCTCTGTGAGGGTGTGTAATTGTCTGTCGTGGACTCTGAGTAGGCTCGTGAGTGTTTTGTCTCAAGCAGATTTTGTTAAGCTGTGGCCCAGACACTGAACAATGCAAGTTTGTTTTTTGTGTTCAAGAGAAATTGTGTTTCACAGGAGTTGGAGGCTTTAAAAAAATTGGTTGCAGCTAAGATGATAAAATCTTGACCTGAACGACTGTATATTTATTTTACTTACATGTGTGTTTTACACAACATTATTTTACTTGACAAAACTCATGTGTTTCTGTAGTGATTGTTGCTGGGTTTGGTGAGCACCAGGTGAGGAGAGCAGGAAGCACTGTGAGAGTGTCCCTCTTAGTAGCAAGGGCCTGACTGTAATGTCAAATCAACAGATTTATTTCAATTCATTAACTTATATTTTTAAGCCAAAGGTTTATGATCACTTGATGGTTCCCATGCACAGCTGACCCTGACTTGCACTGTCAGGGGATGGGAGGAGGCTGCTTTCCTTCAGTGGGTCGTGGGCATCTGCTGGAAAGGTGTGGAGAGTGTTTCTTGTGCTCAGACAGAAGCTTTATTTGGTATGGTTTGTGCTTTTAGTTCTGTGGTTTGTGAGGGCCTTTGTATTTCTTAAGGTGATTGAACGAGTCTCACAATTTTATCTTGTGGTTTGTGCATTTTGTGCCACTGTAATCATCACCTGCTGGGCACTCAGCTCTGAAGTTTCAGTGCCAGAGCTCTTTGCTTGGAGAGTGGGAGGATGCAGAGTGCCGTGTGCTTTAGAATTAAAAGTATTTCAGCAATGCAAGATTGCTTCCATTTGAACAACCTAGAGAAAAAAGGTGCAACCCTGAATTACTTTTTCCTGTTTTTCCCGGTTTGAGGAAGAAGGGTTTTGTTTTTAATTGTAATGTTAGGCACATAGGGATAAATGGCTGGTTGTTACATCTTATTTATGTGTGTGCTGCCAGCTTTCTGCAGATGTACATTACCAGCACCTCTGACAGGCTGGTGTTTGTTAAAATGGGTACCGTGGATCTTTAGCGTCTCTCGTGCGTGTCTATCTAATTATTGGTCAAGCAGCACGCCTGTACTGCACAAGGAATCATTTGAAAGCACTTGGCTTTATTTCTTGAGCACACTCGGGTGTCAGTTCTGTCTAAGCAGTTTGTCTGACACACACAAGTGGGCAGGACGGACTTTTACCTAGACCTATTATATTCATATAATAGGCAGCTCAATTTTGTTGTCATGACCTCCCCTCTATTTAATGCTACGAAGATATTGTCAGCTAAGGCAGTCCAAACTGATTTTGTCACTGCTTGTCTGTTTGGAGGAGGGACACTCATGTCTTCCACACCCTTAATATGGAACAACTGTTTAGGTGATTAGGGTCTGCCTTCCCTATTTTTGATGAAAGAGTGGAGAAGCTGCATATGCCTGGCACCCAGGGCCAGAAAGCTTCTTAGAATTTGCACAGGCTCCATGGGAGGCAGAAGGTGTTTATTTGATTTGGTTCTGAAGGCTCTGCAGGGTGGAGAAGGGCTATTGGATTGTAACAGCTGCAAAGCTGATCCCTTTCCAAGGCCAGGTGCCACACAGCTGTTCCCCCTCTGCCTGCTGTCCTTGGCTTCCCCCTTCCCTGGGGACTCGGGGATCTCCATCCCCCCCTGTCCCCACTGCCTGCCTGTGGCAGCTCAACGAGCATTCCCTGTTGAACCCCAGGTGGGTATTTTTGGACAGCTGAGTAGGTTCTGCTCACTGATTAGCACTTTGCAAGGAAAGAGCCATGGAGCATGCTGTGCAGGGACAAACGGGCACGTCTCTGTGCCTGGCTGAGCAAAGACAGGGCTTTTTGTAAGGTAAGCCCTTCATTGCCTGGAATCTCAAAACTCACGGGTTTAACTTTATTAATTAATCCTTTGCTTTGTCAGTGAAGCTTCTCTCTGACACTCACAAGATACAGATTCTTCCTTATATTGCACTCAGTAGCTTTTTACATTAATCCGTAGAATTACCTTTTCTGAATTTGAATTTGCTGTGTCTTTATTCTTCATGATTGGTGCATCTATTAGGAAGAAGTTGATATTTCTCTGCTATGTCCTTGTTAATTCTAACTCCATCCCTCATTTACATAATAAACTTTTTGGGGCGATTTCTTTAGGAACATTTCATGCCTAGTAAGAAGCAATTTGCTTTCCTTCATTAAGTACATTAAAACTTCATGCCCCAGACATCATTGACTGTAAACATTTGATTCTGCTCAAATTGAATGCACCAAGGCATTTTGCTCTGCCATGTTAGGTTTATTTATGTGCTGTGTTCTGGATTGTTAGCTGCTAATGGGACTTTGGCTCTTATTGCTCTTAAGGCCTGAACAGTCGCCTCATCTTCATGAGTTCGTTATTTGCTGCCTTCTGAGTGGAAGACAGCAAATTTTCCTTTTAATGCAAGGTCAAAACACCTCTGGCTGAGGGAAGTGTAGAGGTTACCAAATCCTTAGAGAAGGCAAGTGAATGACTTGGTGTGATTTTGATGCCAAGCATGGGCTGGCCGGGCTGAGGTAGAAGGTGCCTGTCTGGGGAGCAAAACTCCAATCCTGCAGGGCACAGACAGGGACTGGTGATCCCTGAAAACTTCAGTTAAACCAAAAATGGAATCATTCTGGGAATTGATGCGCAGATCCTTGTCCATGTTTCAGGTTCAAAAGTCTCACCACACCTTTTCCATATGTGGGAAAATGACACTCAGCTCAAAACTGAAGTACTGCTGTTCCTCAGATCACTCTGCAATAGAACCTGTCAGAAAACTCAAACCTGCACCCTTGAGGAATTCAAGTGGTGCAATGTAATTGTGGAAAAGTGATGGAATCCTGCTGTCCATGCAGTAACTTCCTGGGGAGGAAACTCCTGCTAACAGGAAGCCCTTCTACATGGCTTTTCCAGCCTTTTTCTGTGTGCACTGGAGTGCTCCTCCCAGGGAGGTGGTAGAATCACCATCTCTGGGTGTGTTTAAAAAGCCACTGGACATGGCACTTGGTGCTGTAGCCTAGTTGAGGTGTTAGGGCATAGGTGTGACTCTGATCTCAGAGGTCTCTTCCAGCCTCGTTGTTCTGTGATTGTGTGTGAGTGCCCACAGCCAGCCAGCTGCTCCCAGGCTCCCTGAGCGCACCCTGGAGGAGCAGTGTGTCTGCCAAGAGTAATAATGGCTGATGGCAATAATAACCCAGTGAGAAATCAGAGTTTGCCATCCTTTTCTAGAGCTCCTAACAGTTGAAATGCTTGGCTTTCCTCTGTTCTCATGTACAGGAGCACCCTGGTTGTGAACCCTTGTGGTGATAGGTCTGCAGCCCTTGGGAACAGGGAGGAGAGCTGATCCCACCAGCACACGGAATACTTGCATGGCATTGTCTTAAAAAAGACAATGCACATCATGTGAATAATGCCAAGAGTGCCAAATTGAGACAGAAAGGTCGGAGAGGAAGGTTTGGTTTTTGCTTAAAACAGATTGCTGTTTCAGAGCCATTCATATGGATTTTGGTGGCAGCCAGAAAGTGGCATTATGGGGGCAGTTGACTTTTAAATCTACTTGCTTTTGATCTTAATCATTAAAGGCAGCGCTTTTCCCTCTAAATATTCCCATTGAAAACTGTAGCTACTTGCAGTGTAAAGTATGAATTCATGTAACACAGGATCATTAAACTGGGAAACATATGTTCAGCAAACTCTCAAGCTTTTAATTATAGTTGTTACACTAAATTTCCACTCATTTCTAGTGGAAATGAGAGATTCTGTTACTCTCACAGCTGAAGGTAATGCCATAATTTTATTTTATATGGGAATAGCTGTTTAGAAATGATAAATCCTGAATTGCTGTGACAGGCTTTGCTTGGGTAACGCTCTGCTAGCCCAACAGGACAGTTTGGCAAGGTGTACATCCAGATCCTGGAAATAATTTGCAGCTGTAAGATGAGAAAGAGCTAAAAGCTGGGTGCTATTTTTCCTTTGTGGAAATCCTTCCTTACACCTCAAGCTCTCTATTGAGCTGTGAATTCCCCTTGTTTACCCCCTCTCTGCTCTTCTGGGGTTCAGCACACCCCATGTGTTAGGTCACCAGTGAAATGAGCAATCCAGAATATTTCTGTGGGTGCCATCTCAGCTGGCTTTGAGCAGTTGAAGAGCAGAAAGGTGGTTTTAGCCATCCTACAGTGGGCTCTTTCCAGGCACAGGTTTCCTGCCCAAAATTCCCTCTGGTCTTTAACACTCAGCTTGCAGTATTTACAGCAGGGATGGTGGGTTTTGTTTCCTGATCATGTACTGGGAGCTGTGCCCAGTTACAGCTGAAATGGGAGGGGAAAGCGTATGGGAAACCATATTCCCTTTGCTAATAGCAAATAGAGAGGAATTACACTTTATAATACCACAGACATGTTTGTTTATGATGCACATAAGTCTTGGAATATGTTACTAGGAGGAGACATGCCGAGCTTTATATTAAAGAATTCGCATTCTGCAGCTGAACCTATTTTTTAAATGTAATGCATTATTATTATTGTTGTTGTTATTGTTGCTTTTAACCATGCAGAGCATAGCCTTGGCAGTTCACACTTGTCCCTGGAACTCCTAAATTAATAAGATTATAGAGTATTTAATATCTATTAATTATAGATTCATATAGATTAATGCTTATTTATGCATGTATATTCAATTAATTCCCAAACCTTTGTGCTAATTTGTTGAAAAACCTACAGTAAATATTATGACAAAGGAGGTCTCCAGTCTCTTGTCCCTCAGGGATCAAATATTACTGGGAAAATGGACAGAGCACTTTGATCCTCATCCCCTGAGCCTGTCCTGCTGCTCACCAGGCTGCTTTTCCCCAGGTCCAGCCTCCTGCCCTCTAGAAACCATTGTGTCTCCACCACAAAAAGCACTTGTGCTATCAAGAATCACTGACAGCTTGGAGAGCCAGTATTTCATCAGGTTTGGGCCAGGCAGGCAAATAGTCTGCTGTCAAAAATGTGAATTCCATCATTTTTATACCATGTTTTACTTGAAGGGCTGATGTTTTGGGGTGAAAAACACACGGGTGCTGAAGCCAATGGATTTAATTGAGTCTGATTGAATGCCAGCAGTTCAAGTGGAATATTGAGACCACTTTTAGGAATTGCCTCAGTGTATGTATTTTAGATCTAATATGTAATGTAAAAGCTACGTTAATAGTTCTGTCTTTTAAGTAAAATGAAGAAGCAGCAAAAATCTGAAATATCCATTTCCTGGGAAATTGTTGTATTACAGGAGTGTCTCAGCAAAGTGTGAATTACTTTTAATTTTTAATTTCTGGAGGATTAGCAATTCCAAGGCTACATTTAATTATGATCTTTGGAATTTATTTTTTTAAAGTATTCTACAAACTGCCCCCTTTTCCTTTAGTCTGCCGGAGCAGATGAGCTGGCAGAACACAATTTTGTTTGAATCATATTCCAGTGAAACATTGTGCATTTCATAAATGAACATTTTGCCACAGGAAGCTGTTTCAGTGGAGCAATCCAGGTTGATCAAGTAACAGGAATATAAACTGCATTTTCCTCTGCTTTGTCACTTTGCCATTTTGGAAGGATTTTCCACTCATTGATAAGGATAAATGCCTAAACAAGTAGGAGGAAGGAAAATGAGAATCCTAACCTCTAACTCTTTGATTTTTTTCCATATCTTAATCAGAAAGTATTGGGAAGGTGGTATTAGTTTTAATAGATTTCGTTTGTGTTTTTTTTTAACGAAATTCTAAAATTCCAATTAAATGATAGCATCAATTAAAAAATCCTACTGTGACATAAGGGATTCATCCCTTTCCAGTCAGAAGTGTTAGAAGTAGCAGGCATGTAATGTGCCAGAGCAGCTGAGTGTGTCCCACATCACAGACCCCACTTGTGTTTGGGTGTTGTCGGGATGAAAAGTGGGAGCAGCAGGCAAAGAGAGTGCTGGTAATTAGCAGAAAGAACAGAAACACAGACAAGAGCAAGGCTTACAAATACTTAGAGAAAATTGTCATGGCTTGGTAAAGGACGTGTAAAACTTGTGCTTCTGAAGGGGAAAAAAATACTTGATCAATGGCTTTGTTTCCTAAAGAAAGCCATGAAGTGTTTTAACTAATACTGTGGCTTGCAGGAAGTTCTTATTAGCTTGCCCTTTAATTTTCTGGTAAACACTGAAAATTAACTTCTTAATGGAATTGAATAAAAATAGTTTTGTTTTCTCCCTGACATTTTTGGAGAGAAATTCTTTATCAACTTAACTTAATATCTTAAGATATTATCTATAAAATGGGTGTGACTATTTAAGTTATAAATTACCATATTTAACATTAGAAATTTTTTTGACACAAAATGACAAAGTTAAATTATTAAATAGTCTTATATTAGAATTTCCCATGAGGTGAAAAAAGCTCTGTAGTACTTTGTTGGGTTTTTTTTGTGCCTGGATGGAAAGAAGACAGGTGGAGGTGTAGAACACTGGGAGTAAAAGCAGTAACTGAAGGGATCTTTGGCCATGTTCACAGAAAAGACAAAGGCCCTAAGACTTCATTTCTGTGAGGAGATGTATATAAAGCTATAGGGGTGGATGGGTATGCGTAAGGATTTGAAACCAGACATGGTCAAGTATTTGGTTTTATACTTCATTGTGACACAGAGGTTGACAGAAAACTCCTGGTTAATTATTGCTAAGTAATTGAAGTCTCAAATTTTTCATTTTCCCTGGGAGATTTTCTGTTTCTCACCTATTTGTGCATCCCTCCCTGTCCCCACCCTTTTCCTGTGCACTGCCACTTGCACATCATTTCAATAATGGCAAGAGTGCTAAATTGAGCTTTTGCTCCAAGCGTTCCTGCTGCTCCCATTTGGATGACAAAGGCTTGTTTAAAGTCACTTAAGGAACGATGCTGCTGAAGGAGCTGCGTTATGGATGGGCTCCTGCTAATGTGTTCATTGCTGCTTCAGGTACTTTTAAGGCAATAATTATGACTGCTCTTGGCAGTCTGCACTGCTTGGCCCTTCTGCACGGCCATTCCATCATTTCAGAGGGCTGTTTTCTGTGCAGGAAGCAGCTGCTAGGGCTCTTTTTTAACTAAGATGTGTTGTTTAAAGTTCAGGGTAATGCAGGTCTCTGGAGGGGTTGATATTAAGCAGATGTGTTTTTGGCTCCTATGGATTCCCTAAGTGAGGCTAAATTAAATAGAGTACCACGTGTATCCTGGAAATATATTCCATTTTGATATAACCTATGACTTGAGAATTAGTTTGGAGAAGGGATCCGAGAAATAAGTACAAATCCAGGAAATCAGTACAATCAGTAGAAGTGTAGAAGAGGAATGTGATCCAAGTCAGCTTGGCACAGGATGTGAGCCCCAGAAATCTGAATTTGACCTGGAAGACCTGCCATTTCTATATTGTAAAATGTATTGTGGCATTTTTTAAAACATCAAATTTTAAAATGCTTTTCAAAATGAAGTTCTCTTGAATTCTTATAGCGAGAATGAAGGATGATTTCTCTCACTTTTTTTTTTAAATGAATTTGTTGTTTTGTGGGATGTTAGACTTTTTTCCTTGGGGGAAAAACCCTCAAACTTGTGAGATTAATTCTGTGGTGCTTGTACAAACAATACCAAATTGAACCCTACAGATCAAAAAACACTGTGTTGCCTGGGACAGAAGAGTACCAAGTGAGTTTTTAAACGTTGAGGAAAATCTTGCTAGGGAGATAATTGTGTAATAAATTCAAGAGGTAGAAAATCTGAGCCACCAGAAGGTGTTTTGTGGCAAGACTCTACGAAACACTGTCAAGACACCCTAATTTTAAGTGGGAAGCTGGCAGATGAGAGAACCCCAAATGTATTCAGAAGGGTCCTTGGATAGACAGTCAATCCATCAGGCTGCCAAGGAGAAGGATACAGGTTCTGCTGGTGGCAAGGGAATTGTGGTTTTAAACTGCACTGCTACTGAAGTTCTGAATGAAAGAACAGGCCCTGTTGAAACAAGAGAAGTATGAAATGCTCTGTCTGATGTGTCTGGACAAGGCACTTGAGCAGTTTTCAGCACTCCAATTATTTCAGAAACAATTGGGTGATTCAAGAGACCTGAGCAAGGAAAATATTGAATTAACTGTCATCTCTGATGAAGCAGAATGGAGCAGGCACTCCCATTTTGAAAAAAAGATTATTAAAGTTTTCACGTAATGCCTCTCAGCTGCTTTTTGAATTAATTGTTAAGGACTTTGAGACTGTCCAAAAATGGGAGCTGCAGACTCCACTTCATTGTGTCACTCTCAAGTGCTTCAGAAGGTGACAGAAGTGCCACCCAGGCTCAGTGACTGATGCCTGGCTGTCTGCTCTGGATTCTGTGCTCAGCTTCTCCCTGGGCTTGCCATGGCCATGGTTCCTTTACTGGAAGGGGCTTATTATGATTGAAAGGGGATCAGGGTGACTGTTTTATCTCAGGACTGGCCATTCTGCCAGACCTGGTGATGTGGCCCAGACATTTCCAGTAGTTCCACCTGAAAGCAGCTGTCTTTGCACAAAAACCAGGGATAATCATTTGCTGGAGAGATGGAGTGGATGGGCTCAGCTCCCTGCTGTGCCAGTACTTTTTCATTTGGAATTGCCAGGAAAGATGCAACTGCAATATGATTTTTTGTGTTGAAAACACTAAAATGAGCCAGAAATCACAGGCTTTAAGTGTTCCAGGCGTTTTAATGATGGTGAAGGTCAAAGATAAAGTGCAGACTGTGGCAGTGAGGGTGTGTCAGAGACAAATTGTTATTTCCACTGAAGTAGGTGGAGCTCAGAGGAGGAGGCAGCAGGAGAAGGCAGGCAGGCTGCAGGGAGAAGGGAGGCCTGCAGTGAGCACTAACAAATGACATTGCCAAGCATGGCTCCATCACTTTACTGCAGCTCAGAAAGTGCCAGGATCCTCCCATCCCTGCAGTGACCATTAGAGGGGTTCCAGAAAGGGGAAATGGAGCTTTTAGGGAAGGGGGCTCTGGGATATGGTGGGACAGGCAGTTTGTCCTTGATTATCCCAGCAGCTCCAGCTGGGAGAGTGGGATGAGACAGGGGAACAGGGTTCCTGACTCACCCAGGAGAAGGTTTGCTGCAGTCTAAATCCTGGAGCTGAGAGGAGGGTAAGTAAAAAGCTGAAGCTTTTTGTTTCATTTGGAGTAGGTTTTTTTGTTTTGTTTGTTTTATTTATTGAAGGGTAAATGCCTTAGCTTGCACTGTAGTCTTGCAGGGGTTTTGAGTTAACAGTAGGAGGTATATTTGTGAAAGGTGCTGGAAAACTCTGGTGGCTGCATGGAGCTCTTCCTGGGTGAGTAAATATTGTACTGGCTCATACTATGGCAACAGGAGAAATAGCAATACTTTAGGAAGTTCTTACTCCTTGTTTGGGAAATGCAACCTTTTTGTGCTCAGTTCAAAGCACACTTTAAGGGTGTAAGCTTTGTGTTTTTTCTGTGTGGCTCTCCCAGAGACAGCATAAAGAAACATTTCCAGGAGTTTTTTTGCCAAATCACTGATGCCAGTGATAGTGGACTCATGTGGCTGGGCAGCAAGATCATTTACAAGAGCACAAATTCACTGTTTCTGCAAATTAACTGAAGAATTCTTTTGCCTTTGAAAATCAAGCATTGAGATAATATGTTGGCAGGCAGGAAAGGGAGAAATTCATTTGCAAAGGCTCGCTAGGCTCAAGATAGAACTCCACAAAGCTGGGAAAAACAGCTTTCTGTGGCTCTGCTGAGTTCCTGTAAGTTACTTAGCCAGACATGACCTTGCACAACTTCAACACCAGGGACTAGGAGATCTTCTGTGGTGAACAGAGCCCATAATAACCCTGAATAACCCTGTTCTCTAATCTCTGTTTCTGTAGCTGATGCCACCCTTTATAAAAGTGTGTGTGTGTGTGTCTATATATAGATACATACATATATATATATATATTTATCTCCCTGAGGCGCCTAATTGAGAATTAGCTTTGTGAGGGAATAAGAACATTTGGGTTGCAGGAAGTCATTGCACAGGCACAGGCTGACTTGTTTGATTACTGTTACATGCCAGTATTGTTATCAGGATACTGGATGGGTATTAAAGCATTCCTGAGGGATTTGGGGGAGCATGGCACCTTTGGAGAGCCTAGCAGAGAGTCCCTAAACCTCTGCCCTCTGTGAGCAGCCACAGCCCTTCCTCCCAAAGGCAGGGCAAGGATTGCCATCACTGAAATATCAGCCTCCTAAGTAGTTATTTTTGCCTCTCAAGCAAAGCTGCTGTGCCTTACATGGTGAAGGCAGCTCTGCTGGTTCTTAATTGCCTCCTTCCCCAGTGACTTGGGAGATTGTTCTCTAGCTGGCTGTAATGACCCTTTTCTGTAAGCTAACCAAAGTGCACTCTGCTTTCAGTGTTCTGCTGCTCATTAGCAGGATTCTGTTCTGTGGGTTAATGGATGCTGGGAATGTCCAGTCTGTAGGAACAGACTGATTTGTGTTGTGTAGCAAGTGTTTGTGAGATACCCGAGGAACAAATCTGTGCCAGGTTTGAAATGAAATCCATAATGTTGAGGACAGAGTATCTGTGAGTGCTCAAGTTGCAGGGTGGATTTGTGTGAAACATTCACCTAAAAGTGGGAGATAAACTTTTTATTGTCCCCAGAAGAGAGCTTGAGGGGAAGGTTGGTTCTGAGCCTGTGCCTGCAGAAGATTGCTGCCTGTGGTTGGTGTTTGTGGTGTGATTACTTGTGTGAGGTGAGGAGGGGATTTATCCTGTGAGTGGCACTTGTGGTGTTTTTGTGAGGAAAGTGGGCTGCTAATTGGGCACTGCAGAAAGGTGGGGAAAGCGAAAGCTTCCTTTTGTACCCTGACTCAAACATAATGAACGAAAGAAGGCTCACCATGCATTGCTTGCAGAAAAAGAAATGAAAAAGGTCTGAATCCCAGGCAGATGTTTTTCCTTGTTCTTGTCTAGATATTCAGCAGTGTGGGCAGGTTGGTTTTCAGATGGATAAAGGCATGCAGCACATAAATACGATTCTGAATGCTTTTAACAGCATCCAGCTCTTCCCGCAGCCCCTGGCTGTGGAGTTTTCTGCTGTGTCTCCTGTAATGAGCACGGAAGCGTGGCTGCTGTGCCAAGCACAGCTGGAAAGGTTTGCCTGGCAATGTTGTTGACTGCTGGACAGCGATGGGGGTGACTTGGGTTTTTTCCTGCACAGTGAGGTGATTGCAGTGAGAGCTCAGCTCTGACTCTCCAAGTGTCCCTGTGTGGACACTGCTCTGCTGGCAGTGGGGGCTCTTGAACTGCTGTGGAACAGCAACATGAAGGCTTCCTTAGTGCAGCAAACCACGTCAGAAAGACACCCTCAAAAAGGTGCAGGCAGGAGCTATTGCTGAAAAACTTGCTTCACAAGTGCCTTTGGAGTGAGTTTGCTCTTGTGTATGAGCCCTTGCTGAGAGCCTTTCCCCGTGTATTTCCAGAGAGAGAGAGCTCTTGATTGCTGTGCTTGTGCACAGTGCTCAGATCTCAAAGGCACCAGGCACTCCCAAGTGCTTGGTGCTCAGAATCAGCTCTGATGAGCATTCATACACCTGGTGTGGCTAATGGGATTACCCCAAGTGTTCTGGTGTACCAAATTGTTTCAGTTGTATGTGAGACTACTGCTCTTGCTGGGTATTTGGCTGCCCCAGTGGTCTGGAGAGGAGGCAGATGAATGTAGAAATTGTAGAAATGCAAATAAGGGTTGAGAAATGAAATAGGAATCTGCTTTTAAAAACAAAAGGCTTGCTTATTGTTCCTGAAAGCATTGGGTATTTGCAGGAAAAACCCTCCAGAATAAAGGCTGGAGAATGTGATATTGCATGCTTAGGGATTCAATTAATCTCTGACTATGATGTCCACATGTGGAAAATGGCAAGAAGTAACTGTCATGCTGTTGAGCTCTGTCTGTTCTTTCCAAGCTGCACCCACCTTTGAGAATTACTCTGAACAAATTTAATGGTACCCCCGGATACAACAAATCAGGAAAATAAGTGTGGAAGAGGCCCCAGTGAGAAGCCTGTGGGCCTTTCACTCTGTCAGATGGTTGTGTCACTCGCTCAAGTGCATGCTGTGCTTCCACCCTCTAACTGGTAACTTTAAATGCTTACCTGCTAGTCTGGTAATGAAAATTATCCTGCTAACTCTTAGAAGTCCTGCTGGGGCTGTGACTTCTTCAGGCTTTTTTTTCTTTTTCTGTTTTTGGTTTTTTTAAATGCAATGATGGTGAAGTTTTAAAAGGCAGCCGTCTTGTACTCTTCTGGCTGCTTGACAGCAATAGAGAGAGAAATGATACAGAACAGGCCTCTAGAAGAGATTATGGCAACATGTGTATGCCCCTGCATATACACATCCATGAGTGCATCTCTGTATGTATGTGGGAAAAATGGCTTTTAATCTCAGGCTGTGATTTGTGTATCTGCTGGCTGCACTTGTGCACTTCCAGCCCTTACCAGGAAAAAGAGCTGCTCAGCTTTTTCAAGCTTTGCCTCCTTTTAAACCCCCGTTAGCACGCGCCCGTGTCTGGGATGGTATCCCCCAGTTCTTGCCTTACCTTCACATCGCTGACTTTCCCTCCTTCCCCACGAAGACGTTGTCGATGTCCAGCAGAATGTACCTCTCCAGGGAGAGCGTCAGCTTCTCCCTGACAGGAAGGAGGTGGTGTTGATGCAGATGAGCGTGTGGAGCCAGAAGGTCAGGCTGTTCCCCAAGAGGACTCTCTGGATGCCACCGTGCAGGCCCAGGTCCTGGGTGCCGGTGGCATGGAGAGCAGGGCAGGGTAGCGAGGCTGGGGTGGGCCCGGTGGGCTGCAGGACAAGGTGTTGGCTGGAACAGCCCCTGGAAGTAGAGCACAGAGGAGGTGGGTGCGTATTTCATGACAGACTGCTTTAACTTTCCAAACAGCCGCCTCTTTTACGGCCAGCAGCTACTGTTAATTATTTATCAGAACACTTATTTTTACACTAAAAGCTAAATGCAATCCTTTCAATGGAGGCTGGCAGAGGGTGGGCTGGAATAAGTAGCTGTGGATAGTCCTTCAGGAGGGGAGGTTTTGTGCAGAGCTCTGCTCAGGGGAGAGCCTGTCCACATGATTCTGTCTGCTGTTGGTGCCTGGTACTGATACTGACATGTGGGAGATGAAAACCCAGCCATTAGTAAGAGTCTGTAGCTGTGGGGCATCAGCCTGATCTCCCTTGGCCAGGTTTAGTCAGCAGAGTTCTTATGCCACCGGCATCCAAGGAGGAAGAGGGAATGCCTTCCCTTGTGCTTCCTTCCTCATGAAGGCAGCCCACCCTGCCCTGGCTTCTCCTTCTGTGTTTGCTCTGGCTCTGTCAAACCCATCCTTGCAGCAGAGGAGGGAGGATGGATTTGCTCCCTTTGCCTCCCCTTGGGGAGAGCAGCTGTGACCCCTTCTATAGCCAGAGGGAAGAGAAGAGGTTTTAAGGTTTCTCTGTTCCTTTTGAATTGAGTTCAATTGGCCATCCATGACTTGTGATGCCAGCGTGTTTTCCTCATCAAATACTGACGTGGTTTCTGCGCTGGTGTGCTGTTGCCATGTAATTCTGGTGGCATTGCTGTTTAGGTAAAATATTATTCTTTTTCTATAGCAAGTGTTTGAGTAGGAATTCCAATTCCATTGTAATTATTAGAGACAGTAGTTGTAAGAAATGTTTGGGATGGATGTGCATGATTTTCATTTTCTTCCAGCACCGATGCTTTTAATGGCTCAATTTTTCTAATTTGAATGTTGACATAGATGGAGACTTGATTCTGAATTTCTATCTAGCACTCTTTTGGGTGGCTTCCCTTGGTGGGGGGTTTTGCTTTAGCATCTCAATAGGAGAGGAATGGGAGTTTCAAAGGAGGAACTACAAAGAACATTTGTCTTTCTCTTTTTGCTCTTCTGTCCTTGCCATCTAGAGATCAAGCTTCCATTGCATTCTAAGGATGACTCTTTTCTAGGTTAGCTCACACAAGCAAAGCTTTTTATATCCCATAATTTAAAACAAAAAACCCTCAAAGTGAAAAATCCATTACCGACACGCTCCCAAACTGGTGTTCTGGAATTGCTGTAATAAGTGATCCTGTTGTGCAGGGTTTTGTTTTACCTCCTAGCAAATTTTAGTTTTTTAGGTCATTCTTTTATAATTTCTTTTCTTATTTATCTGGTGCTGTAGGAGGAGGCCTCGTGCTCATGCTCCAGTAGGGTGGGAAATCCTGAAATGGGAAATGGAAGCGTGCCCTAAGGTCTTTTTAGACTGATGTGACTAGGCTGTGCTTCAAACTAAAATTAAAAAAACCCACACAGACCTGGGTTCAGCAAGTGGGAGGCTAAAGACTTGAAAATGCTCTAGTCTGACAAGGGAAATCAAGATCATGGTGTTATACCTCCTTTGAACTGGCCTTCTCTAGAGATGTGAAATGTCTCTGCAACATCTGCTAGAACAGAGTTAATAAGCTAAAGAAATGCTTTTAATGTCTCACTGCTATTAATTCCCTTTGCTGGAGGTAGGAATTGCTTACAGGCTTGCAGCACTAACCCTAAAATGTCAGGATGGCGGCAGAAGGAATGGTTGGGTTTTTGTTTTGGGTATGCAATACAGTTCAGTGTGAACAAGGCCCAGTGATCGTTCCTCTCCAGCCATCTTTTGACTGAGGTTTCTTTTTAAAATACATTTTTCTCAGGAAAGAAAACAAAGGTGACTTAGTTAAAATAAGCAAAGGAAAATATGGGTGGAATAATCCAGAGAGCACTCCAAGTGAATAAGAACTTAACACTTAACCATTGTACTTCTTTATCATGCTCATTCCTGCTTTACTTGTGGATCTAATGTTCAGCAGGTTACATTTGAAAAATATCTGTAATGGTATTCTGGAGTTGCATCTTGGCTCCCTGAAGAGTTTGGGGCACTTTAGAAATAATATTCCACATGTTGTTTGCCTGTTCATAACTGTGCTGAGGCTACTGCCTTGTGTGCACTTGGGTTTAAATTTTGCTTTTTCATGGTCTTTGTGTGACAGAAATGCTGACACACTTGGAGCAGGGCTTCTGTGAACTGAAGTTATCATATGAAAGCTAAATACCAGTAATGGAGCTATTTGTTACACTTGGAAGGGTAGGCTTGAAAGAAATAAGTTACATGATAAGAGGATAGTAGGTTGATTTCTCCTGGTGGCATGAAGCTTTTATGTTGAAGAGAAGTGTTTTAGGAAAGTAGATTCTATGCTAAAAAAATGAACAGGACCAGAGAGCGGCAGCGCGGTGTTTCTGTTGTGAATCTGTTACACCTTGGGCTCCCATAGAGGGCAATGTTGTATCACAGATGGCTTTCAGCCCTGGATTGGGGGTCTGCCAATTCGTCTGTGCCGAGGCACCTTAAGGAAAATCGCTGTTACAGTGAATTTGATGGTGCATTTCCCTTCAGCCGGGCTGTGACTAGCACACACAGTAATGCACGCCAAAGCACATCACAGAGCCTCGTTAGATGTGAAGGAAATTATTTTGTAGATTCCCTAATTGTAGGTTGTAGGGGGAAAAGTCCCATTTTAGCTTACAGTGTTGTGTTCAGTAACCAGGCCGCAGCAAGTGTGAGCCCTCCTTTAATACAGGTGCTTGGACAAGCCCATAAGAAAAAGGACCCAAGTTTGTGATGTCTGTGGTGGACACAGGGTTTGTAGAGATGTGTCTGGGGCACATGAAATGCTGTGCATTTCTGATTGTATCCCCTCTTTGCTTCTTGTGGGACACATGGGCACAGTTACAGTGATGCTTTCCTTTTGTGCTTCTCTGGTTTTGTTGTGTTGTTCAGCACAAGGCTCTGATTTCCACCTGTCAACCCGGTGGGTAGTTGGAACACTGCAAGGTCCATGCCGATTTAAAACAAGTTCCTATGCTAAATTTCTCTCCTATACTTATTTACTGTCTGAAATCTCTCCTAAGTTATCCTGCCTAAGCTGTGGAAGTGCAGAGATGGTTAAATTATTTTTATTACGTCTCTATTCCAGCAGTGACAGTAAGGACAAGCCCCGCTGTAAATGCTGTACTCAGCCCTGGTGCTCAGTCAGTGAGGCTGAAATCCGTGGCACTCCTTGTTTCACTGACTGTTTCCCAGCAGAAGGGATCCAGCGAGCCTCACAGCAGCTTCTTGTTGCTGGCATCTTGGAATTCTTCACAGAATAGGAAAGAAAAGTAACCAACAGGAGCAGAAACCAGAGATAGAAAAAGGAGTAGGAAAAACCCCAAGCTTTTGTCCAGGACGTGAATATGGGCTATCAAATAGTTGGGTGTATGAGTGAGTTTGGGTTTTTACTCTGAATTCAGTTTTCCATCCAGGTTTTTTACCTGAAGCCAGGTCACCTCCTGGGCATCCAGATGCATCCCTAGGAACTCTGCTGTTGCTGATGTGGCAGTCTGTGCTGGCAGCCAGGGCCTCCTCTCTGGGGCCATGCGTCTCATTTTCTGCTCTCTGCTACTTCAGGGATCTGGAGAGAGTGGGAAAGAGCAGGATGTGGCTGGCTCTACTAGCCAGGGTCCCAAAATGGGTGGATGCAATGGAAGAGAAGAATTACAGCAACCTCACAGTTAATGCAGGGGTCTGTGCTCTGTAAATGACCATTTCCAGCTCTTAACTAATGTGAGATTTGGCAGAGTGGGTTTCTCTGTCCTTCTGTGCAGTTTACATCTCATTAATTCACACATTCAGGGGTTATTTAAAAGTGAGTTGATGACACCTTATGGCATTTGTAGCCATCAATCTGTATGATCCTGATTTAATATGGAGCACAGAGTAGGGAAAAGCAGCACTTCCCAACACACCCCTATATTGGTGAATACAAGAATACTTCCATTAGACCCAAAAGAACAGTTCCAAGGGAGCTCTGATAAATTTATTTGAGGCTTTCTAGAATGACATGAACACTTGACATTTTTAATAACACATTGTTCAATAATCAATAACTATCCAACACAGCTGTTCTTTGTGTTGCTGTTATTTTGCTGCTAGTAAGTCACTGGCAATGACATTCCAATGCAGAATGTTTATGGAAAATGAAGATGAGTAAGCAGCATGTATTGAAAGCTGATGTCAGTCATAGATAGGAGCACTGATGATGGCAGTGGATCTGTCTCCCATCCAACAGGAATGAGGTGTGGAGTAAGGACATGAGTATGTTCTCCATAGCTCTGCTCTGCATAACTGCAGCCAATTTGCATAAGCTCGGGTGTTTGGGTAATCTCCTGATGTAAGAATTTTAGGTTCTTTGTAAAGCTCTGTAGTTTGAGAGGCTTTGCACACGTTGGTGAGAAGAATTGTAACACCGCTTGTAGAACTACTGAAATGGCGCCAGCAGAGTTATTGTTGGAAGAGGAAAGCTTGGTGTTTGGGTTAGAAATGGAAAACTCCCTAGTGAAGTGCATCCTAGGAGCTTAGTCATGCAAAAGATGGACTGGAGTTACAAGTTTTGAGGTTTTATGTCCTAGTGGTAGCAGCTTGGCGCTTCTCAGCGGTGGGGTTCTCTTGAAGAACTTCTCACGTTGACTTTTTGTGGAAAACTGGGCACGGAACAGGCAGGAGAGGAAGTGAAGATTTGCCTGCAGGGTGTAAGAGTAGGGAATTATTCCATGGTGCACAAGCCTGGAGGTGGAAGCTCGTTTGAGGGCGCTCCAGCAGCTCTCCATCCTGCCTCGTGGCCCTGCCATCCAGCCCTTGCCTTTCCCAGGCACCGCGGTGGGACTGACAGGATCCAGGTGCCCTGGGCACCTCTGTGCCACCTCTGGCGTTCCCAGAGGATCACACCCAGCTGCACGATCTGCACTGGTGTGATTGGAACCAGTTTTGGCTGTTAGAGGTTTAGTGTCTTGCTGTGTGTGTGTGTGGGGCTGAGTGCCCAGGAGGGAGAGCAGGTGAAAATGCACTGACCCAAGATCCCCTGTCAGTAACTGCAGTGTGGGGATAGGGAGATTGCAGTGGGGTAGAAATAATTTCATTCCAGGATAAATCCAGGCTGGAGAGTGTGCCTGGTGTGAGATACCTCCCATGGGATCTTCTGTGTCCATTGCAGTTAATACATCAGCAGGAAAAATCACCCTCATTAAAAAAACAATGGAGAAGGCAAAAGGCTTCAAGCCTAACAAAGATGCACAATTGGAGTTTAAAAGTGTTCATTGATTATTATCCACTGTTTTTCAGGCTGTGTGCCTGCACGGGCGTGCAGATGTTACCAGCTGGAGATGCTCTTTAAATTAGCATTTCACATCCAGGCACCAAGATCTTTTCAAACAAAGATGGAAATCCAAGGCCAGTCAGTTTTAAACTCAGTTCAGGTGAACAGGAAAAGTCACCAAGGTGCCAAAACTCTGAACTCTTGGTCCTTCAGCTGTTCTGACAGAGTTCACATTATTGTGCAGAGAGGGCACATGTATAACCTCAAAACTGATTTTTAAAATCACAGTGGTGAATGTTTGGGTTTATTTGGTTTTCCTGAGTCAGCAGGAAAAAGTAGATTTATTCTTGCGCCCACTCGGGGAACAAATTCTGCTTCATGCAGAGAACCACCCTTCTTCTGCTTCAAGGAAATGATAGTTTAATTTAAACATGAAATGAGTTCCTCACCATTGACAATTCGGTTTTCTGTTTGTCCGTGACCAAAGAATATTCCCATAAACCAGGTTGATTTAATTGCAGTTCAGTAATGCCATGCAGCTTTCTGTACTGATAGAATGAACCAAGTCACTGAAATAGAAACAGGTGTTTCAAAGCCAGCAAGAAGATATGAATATGAAACCTCTGCTATTAGAAAGCTAAAAGCTCATTTTCTCTGTATTTAAACTCACTTTGTGGTGGTTGCTGTGCTACCATCTCTGCACCTACTTTATGGAGCTTTGAACTATAGCAAAAGAAGTCTTTGAAAATGACAGACCTGAGCTAAACTGAAACCCAATGGGAGACCATTGTCTGAAGTTTTTATAGTGGATAGAACTTTGTATTTAGCAATATTGAAATTGGTTACTGTGAGGATTCAGCTAGCCTTTTCTTCCAAACCTACTGAACTTTTTTTGTTTTTCCAACACGTTTTGGTGAGTTTTATCTGTTCCTAAGCTTATACTACCAGCATTAACGGTGTTAGTTTCAGGATATGTGTAAGTTGCAGCTACTGATAAGAGTGCTAGCTGTTACCCTCTTTAATGAACATGGAAATGGATCAAACTTTCAGTAAGAAATATATTTCCATAATGTGAAAAAGTAGCCTGCATTCAGCTGATCCATCAGAAAACTGCTAGGCAGGTACTCTGGTGCTCAGGAGGCAGAAGGGTGATGCCAGGTAAAGGGTCTGAAGATATTGAAAAGCTGTAACAAGGAGATTGGTGAGAGAAGGAACATGGTAAAAAGTTTTCCCTTTGGAAAACCAGGAAATGCAGTCAGCTGTGAGTGTAAAATGTTGTGGTAGATTTCTTTCAAGATGACATCTGCGAAGCCCTTTTAGGGAAAGCACAGGTACCATTACACCAGGAGGAAGCAGGGCCGCGTTTGGATGATGAATTCCACCTCAGGGAAGTGGTGGTGGATAACTTGGGTGCTGCAGCTGGAGCAGACCTAGAGGGAAAGGGGATGCAGCTCCTGCCGGGCACTGGCAGGTCTCTGCTCCTGGTCCAGCCAGTGAGGAAGCGTGGCATGGCTAAACCTCAGGTGCTGATGCAGGCAAGCAAGGAGAGCCTGTTGTGTAAGGCTTGGGCAGCTAAATTCAGGAGACGTGAGCTTTATTCTGCTGGGCCTAATGGCAGAGAGATGGATGGGATCCCCTCATGTGCCTTATTTCACTCCCAGAGTGATAGTTTCTGTGAAGAGGAAATAAATGAAATTGTATCCCAGCAGATCCATCTGACTGCTCTGAAAGCACCTGAGGAGAGCCATTCCTGCAGGAGGAATGTTGGTCATGCAGCAAATGGCTGCTCTCTTGGCTTCTGCCTTGGCACACCCGTGTGTGCACACATGCTGCCACTGGGGATTGGCAATTCCTCTTGGTGGCTCTGAAAGGCTCCCACGTGGTTCCTCAGCTTGGCTGTTTGTCACAGGGCTGTCACTTGTGTGCCTCCATGCTGGGGCAGAGAGGGAGGGATGTGCTTGTCTATGAATACCTGCACTGTAGGGACTCTAAAGGTGCTGAGGAATTATTGGGTATTTAAAAGATGTAATGGACGGAAACCAGAACCAAGGAAGTTCTTTTTATGCATTAGGAGAAAAAGGCCCTCTTGAGGGAAGGTCAGTCTGACAATAACCTAGGTAGGGAAAGTTGACTGTGACTGTAGAGGTGATGATGTGAGTAGTTGATAAGGTCCAGGAGAAAGCAGGGAGGCATAGAGAAGTAAATAGGAAGTAGACTGTTGTATGAAATAGCTTGTAGAAAATGTTAATGCACTAATGAGCAACTGGAGGGGAGAGCCTGGCATTCCTTCCCCATCCTGGGCTGTTTAGGGTTCTGCTCCAGTGGCAGCAGCAGCTGTTCATGGCCAGGGGAAGGGAGGCACACCAGGATGATCCAGGAGGCCCCTCTCAACTTTAACATGCCCAGGATTCATTTGGTTCCCTCTTGGCACAGGAGTGCACTCACCCTCCTCCAATTTATATATCCAGAGTTTTCATTTTAATGCTCTTGCACAGAGGAGAAAAATATTACAGCCTGACAACAACTTGAAAAAGTTACTTGCCATGGGAAGAAGTGCATTTCTGCTCTTGTCACCAGAGATTGCTCATTTTCTGCCCACTAGCCACAAGTGCATTAAAGGCTCAGGAATGGTAGCACCAGTAATAAATAATTATCCTAAGCTGCAATATGTGCTGTGCAGAGACTTTCAGCCATCATAAAGATTCCTTTCTGTACTGCCAGATTTCTGTACTGTGGAATTACAAGGGTTTATTTTACTGCAAAGAAAAAGCTGTCTGCTGATAAGATCACATATCAAAAATATGCAAAAATATTCCCTTTCCATTGGCTAAGGCAGGGACTGCATCCTTGTTTTGCATCCTAATTTGGAGACCCAGAAAGTGTAGTGCTAATATTGAGTGTCTCAGCAGTGTTTTCCCTCCGTTCAACCACACAGCAGCCACATCTCATTCCTCCATTCAGGAAGTACCAGGAGCAGGGGGGGTTGTTCTGTAGGAGCAGATTGCAATCTCTGTAAGGCTGCTGTGCAGTCCTGGGTGCTCGCTCCTCTCTGGAACATCAGGAAGGAATAGAACTCAGCCTCTTTCCTTACTGAGGTGCACAGAGAGCCCAGTGCAGCAGGGAGGGAGGTGGGGAGCATGTGGTGCATCCCTCTGCCTTTCCTTGAACAGCTGGAGGTACCTGTTCTCACTCAGACTTCAGCAATATGAATGGAGTAGACAATTTCCTTGCTCTTGTTAAGATGGCCGTATCTGGGAAAAGCTGAGCTTTGGTCACTGGAGGAGGCATCTCATCAGGGGTTCTGAGTGATCACAGCTTTGTTGAGTGCACTCCATGAAAAGGAGGGGAATGCTCTGAGGATTATGATCTCCCTCCCCTGCTTTCCTGGCTTTCCCTTAGGATGGTAAACAGCAATTATTTGTCCAGGGTGGACAGATGCATCCAAGATGTTCAATTTCCACCAACTGCAAGGCAGCAGGTGGGGATAATTTTTTTTATTACTTGATTTCAGTCTTTTTTATTCCCAGAAGAACTTGGTTTTGTGTTTTGATTTCCTCAGTGATACACAGCATTTGGGAGCTTTGTCTGTACAAATCAGACTGGAGTCTATTCCATATTGCAACTTGAGTGAGCTTCTCTTCCTTTTAGAACTGAGATAGCCAAGAAAGCACCCAATACAGAGTTGGCAAGGTCCTTGCACAGTGACCTTTATGTCTTAACTCTTCATCCACCCCTCTCTAGTTTTTAAACTCTCTGCTGTTGAGTTGCTTTACTGCATGTTCCTTTCAAGTCTGTGCAGGCTGCTCAGACTTCCTCCCAGGCATTCTGTAGAAAAGCACAGGCAAATACTCGCAGTCTTCATGTCTTGCATCACTGACTAAGTGTTCATACTTGGGACTATTTGATGATTTTTGCCTTTTCCCCTGCTTTTGACCCCGGGTTTTAGGGCTGCTGCATTTCAGGTGACCTGGCTGCTTTCTGAACTCCCAGTCCCCATCTTTGAACCTTCCCTTCCTGTTCCAAAGGCCTTAGTATTGATGGATTCAGGCAGGAGATCCCATGACACCTGGACATCATTTATCCTGAGGTTTCTCTGCAAACAGGACTCCTGTTTGTTTGGTGCTCTCAATGACAGCACCTTCGTGCCCAGAGCCATGCCCAGGTAAATAATTCCAGCAGTCTGCTGCCAGGGAGGGATGCTGCTGGGCTGTGCTGAGGAGGTCGCTCCCAAGCAAGCTCCTCCTCTGTCAGTCCTGCTCCTCTCAGCTGATGAGTAGGATTGGAGAAATGGTGGAACAATTGAACACCAAAGAGGGATGAGTGAGGCAGAGGCCAAGTCTGCATTGCAGGAGGAGAAGCAGAGACGCTGTCAGCCTTTGCAGTGAGATACACGTTGGAAGGCAGGGCAGGTTCAGTGAGTTGCTTTTGTAATCCGTTCATTTTACGGGATTTGAAAAGTCTCATTTTCTGAATTAGTCAAGTTTCAAAGCCTTCATTTTATACCAAGTTCCTCTAGCCCAGCATCTTGCTTGCAATTTGGAGTTCAGATCCGAAATGAGCTGGTGCTTCTTTCAAGACTTTCCTTCTGCTCACTCCTCAGAGCCCTTGCCAGCCTGCCTTCAGCAGTAGCAGGTATGACAAGGGTTTGAGTTTTTCTTCTTAGGCCCTACTTCACTTATTCCACGTTGCATGAAAGAGTCCCAGGTCAGGTCCAGAGAGTCAGGAAAATCCTTCTGAATCTCTGGGGTTTGTTCCCATTTTTCTTTGTAACATCTTTCAGTCAATTAGAACGAAATTGTCAAATGAAGTAAAAATCTGGTCTTCATTATAATGACCTCAGCAAGGAGCAGCAAACAGAGAAGGAAAAATCTCCAGCCCTGTGGGAGCATCCTGCAG
Organism: Melozone crissalis; assembly: GCF_028551555.1. Taxonomy (NCBI): domain Eukaryota; kingdom Metazoa; phylum Chordata; class Aves; order Passeriformes; family Passerellidae; genus Melozone; species Melozone crissalis. The sequence goes on along the minus strand of NW_026535817.1, from coordinate 9,716,585 downwards.
CACCTGTGATCTTGCCTTTGATGAGTACAGAGAGACTGTGAGGTGCTAATGATACACTGGACACAGAAAACAGGTGCCAGCAGGGGATGTTTTTTATCTGTGTTATTCCCACAGAGCTTTTGAAAATAATTATGCCTTTTTATACTATTTCAGTAGCTCCTCATGCCTACTGTATTCCAATTGCACAATTCCAACTATGAAATCACTAATTAAAATATATTCACAGCAACGTCATTTATTGCAGTGAAATAGTTGGGGTGGACACAGAACAGTCTTGAGACTGAATTAGCCTTTTACCTATCAACAAAGCACAATGAAGAGACAGGGGGAAAAAAAGAAAATAAGAACAAGGGATCTCTGTTCCAAATACTTCTGCTTTACTTGCATGTTTGAGGAGTGACAGGTGAGAGAAGTGTGGTTGATTGCTATCCAGCAAAATTATTTAACGATATTTCACTTTTCCAGTAGCCAACAGGAGTCCTTTTGTACTGGAAATCTCACAGTGCAGGAAAGGTAGATGGGAAAATGGTAGAAGCAGAGTTGAAAAGCTGTTAAGCAGAGAAGCTGCTGCTGTCCCAGCCATGAGACAGAGCAGCTCCCAGTGCAGAAGGACAGCTCAGATGGTGCCTTCCCTGTGGGAGCAGAAGGTGCTCCCAAGGGGGAACCAGAGTGAGGGGAAATGCAGGGGGGGCACTGCAGGGGAGATGAGCCTGTCCTCGGAGCTGTGGGAGGGGATTTCCTGTGCCAGCCCTGGTGCCTGTGGCCCTTGGACTTGGATTGTAGAGACTTGGTCATTCTTTCATCCCTTTTGTGTTTTATTTCATCTCAGTGTTGCAGCTGCTTTTAGCAGAGAACGTTCCAGTGACCTGTTTCAGAAAGAAAATGTTTTAATTTTCTAAGTCTTTCCTATTATAACTTTTCCCGTTAAATACCTGACACCCAGAGATAACTTGCGCCCACTTTAGTCTGGTATCAGGGCTCTTTGCTTGCTACTGCTCTTATGCAATAAGCTGTGCTTGAGCAAAATTTTATTAAGTCATGCTGATCCTCCTGATATTTCAGTACAGCAGAAGATTGCAATGAAATAAAACTAAAAAATGGCTGATTTCATTATGCTGTGCCTTTACCTGGGGGTAACTGCCACATGATAACCTCCCTGGCTCGAACCATTTCCAGGAGGTAACAAAGGGACCAAATAAAAGCTGTTGCAGAGGTGTGCTCATGGTCTAGAAGTCTGGGCTAGTTTTCTCTAGGTACAGCACAGTTTGATGTTTCTGTGATAATATTTCAGTCACATGTATCAAATCAATCCTGCAGACTTGAAATGACTTGCTGCTTTTGGTTCATCACGTAGGGGCACATTTTAATTCTTCAGGATGGTTAATAGCTTCATGCATTCATTATTTGAGTAATTCCTTAAATCCTCAATGCTTACATGAGACACTTTAGTGGCTTATATTTTCTTTTATTGAAATATGTTGCAGGAAATAGCTTAGAGCTACTTCATGAAGTTCCATAGTAAAATGCTGTGTGCCTCAGGAAGAAATACTCATCCATTTGTAATTATTGCTCCTTAATTGCTTCCTCAGGGGTCAGTGCAATACCAGGATTGCAGTGAAGTCAGTTAAGGAAGTGTTGATTCATTGGTGTTTTCACCTCAGGTTGGGATAATGCTACTCACAGCCTGGGTGAAACAAGAATCCCCTTTTCCCCCCAGGAATTAGAATTTTCTTCTTATTATTTTGAGTGTACAGAGATGGAAGTGCAGAGTGACAGAGGTGAGATCCAAATGGGACTCTAAGGAGTGTGGAAGCTGTTTGGGAAAAACTATTTGAAATGGCCCTGTGGGTTCATGATAAATAGAATTGCTTTCCCCGGTGGTGATTGGGTTTGATTCCTTTTGCTCCAGCTGGTTTAGTGCAATACATTTGATGGTGATGCTGGGTGATGCACCCCAGTGACAATGTATTGATTTTCTGCAAAGTCCATTTTTTGAAGTGTCCTTACACTGTTTTTACATACATTTGCTTGTGACTTAGTTGCTGTAAGCTGCTGCACCATCCTGCTGATGTAGCTTAAGGAGCCATGTAAAGCTGGTGCAAAGGTTGAAGAGATCCTTCTGGAGTAAAGAAGGAATTCAAGTTTTTTATAAGTTAAATTCCTCAGGATTTATGTCAGCTTGTTGCTTATGCACTGCTGACACCTCACCTGAAGTATCTGTTGAGTTCACATTTAAGGGCCTGTGCCACTAAAGGACTGAGCTCAGTGGGTCACATGGTGCACATTGGGGCATTTAAAGACTTTTCACAGCTGAAGGAAAAACACCAAGAGCAGCTTCATGTCTGTTTTAAACCTGTTAAACCTGCAGAGATTCCTGAAGTACAAAATGGAAACATCCCTGCTTGCTGTGCCCCTGAGGGAGCTGTGTGATGGAGCATTGCCATCAGGGAAGGGAAGGGAGGCAGTGTGAGCAGGGGAGAGCACAGAGGACAGCAGTGATGGTCATTGTGGGAGAGGGGATCACAGCAACTGCTGATGCCCTGGGTGCTTTCTGGGATGTGAATGGAAATGCCTCCATGGATTCTCCCAGCCTGTGGCACTCAGAAGCACTGCCCAGTACCTCCCCTTGCACAGAGTTTATCTCAATCCCGTTATTCATTTCACTCTTGAAAATAGGCTTTATGTGATGCTGCCTAAAGAAATGGAAGGGTGTTCTCAGTTCTCAGCTCACTGGTAATAAACAAGGCCTGTGCACCTTGGTGCTCAACTCATCCCTGAGGATTAGGATTTAAACCACATGAAGTTATTTTGTTTGTTTGTATTTTTAATCTGCACTGGGTACTGCTGTTGGTACTCGGGTTTCTTTCTTTTCTTTGTGGGTTTGTTTGTTTGCTCTCTAGTGCCTTTAATATCTCCCACGTGATTGATTGTTGAAGCCCTCCCCAGTTCACGAGCACAGCAGCTCCCAGATGAACTGGGATGAGCTTGCAGAGTCAGCTGGCAGGAGGAGGAGGAGAGGACTGGTGTGTGGCAGCAGCACTTTGGAGTCACGGGGGCTCAAGGTGGGCAGGACCCAGCCTTTGTCACCTGCTGTTTGTTCTGCTGTCCCCTGCTGCTCCAGGAGAGCCAGTGGGGGCTGGTTGGATGGAGCTGTCACTGTCACTGTGTGTGTGGGGCAGCTGCAGAGGTTTGTGTGGTGATCCTTGGAGCTGCCTTCAGCCAGGAGGTTTCCCACAGGGGGCCGTGCCCGGGTGCTCTGAGCACGCTCCGCTTGCCCAGGGTCGTGAGGGGACAAATGTCCCTTTGCTGTCCCCCTGGCCACGTGCCAAGGCAGCCAGGCCGGTGCACGCTCAGAGGCACCTCAGGGTGATGTCAGGGATGGAGCTGGGTGTGCAGGTGTTTGGTGGGAAGCAGTCGGGGCTCAGTGCCAAACCCGCAGGGATTCAGAGCGTGGGCGGGAGGGCAAGGCCTGCTGAAGCAGCAGGAGTGGCTTTGGCTGCCAGCACAAACCCAGATGAATCCCACGGTACCTTTGGGACCAGGTGCCTGTGCAGCCCCTGGCAGGGCTGGAACATTGGTGCACACTCACAGTTTAGGATCACACGGCTTTTCTTTTTTGGCCTTTTTTTCCTTAGCCTTGCTGTTCAAGACAAACTGTAGCAAAATGGGACAGCATTTTGATTGCTGTAATCAGACCCACCACACTTCAGTGCTCTGGAGTGGTTTTCATCTCCTGATTTTCAGCTCTCAGTAGCATTTATGACCCACTTTGCCTCCTCTTGAAATCCCAGCTTCTGAAACAGAGCACCCACTGTAAGAGGCTGTCAGCAGCCTCAGCAGCTCTGAACTCCTGTTTCTCAGCCCCTCAACAATGTGTTTTGTCCCTGGATCCCAGGAAATTCTCTTGGATCGTGACTGCTCTTTGTCCTTTCCTGATTATCCTAAAATTTCAAGGGAAACATTAAAAAAGCCCTAGAAATTATTGATCTGCTTCCCTCCTTAGTTTAATGGGCTCTAACTACTGATTGCCTGTGGAAAACCTAGCCTAAGCTATTAATTATTTTATCTCCTCCTTTATTTTATCAACAAATTTGATAATTTAATTAAACTGAAAAAAATTTAATCAAACTGAAAAATTAAAAATTTAATTAAACTGAAAAATTAAATTAAACTGACCACAAAAGAACCCAAAATGAGTACAAGTTATTGAATTTTTGGCAGATATGAATGTGCTAATTAGCTTTCAATTCAGCACAAAAACATCTCTACTGTTTTTTATTAGAAGTAAAGAATTAGAAAAATGCTACTTGTCAAAGAATGAATAATAAAGCTTTCAGTACATTGAGACAATATTGGTAAATCTTACTGATATGCTGTTTATAAAAGAAATCCAGTGCTGAAATTCTAATGAGATTCTGCACTCTTGAGTCTCCCTCTAGTTTTGAGAACAAGGCAATGTATAGTCCTTCCTAGAGCAATTGAAATGGTTTCCTTTCTGTTGTATGGTTTTGCACTAACGTTTCAAGTTGTGCTTTCGTGGGCCTCCTTTCTCCTTGCTCCTTATTGAAGCGCTGAGGATCATTTGAGTCAAACCCATTAACTCTGCCATGGTTTTCAATCAAGACCTTTGCAAAATGCCCAGTTCCACAATGGCTTTAATGGAAAATATAGATTGCTTTATATTTGATTTAGATCTCACCCCTGAGCTTGTTTGCTTTTTTCTCCCCTCAGGTTATCAAGCTTTGGCATGATTTTTCTCAGTCTTTTCTTAGCATAAGCATGTAAGCTGGACACTTGCTCTGCCTCTAATTATTTCTGCCCTGCACTGAAAGTCATTAATGTTATTTCTGGTGATTGCAGCTGAAAATGAAAGCATTCAGTGGAAAATCCAGGGTCTGCTGGAGTTAAGGAAAAACTTCTCTTGAGTGAGCATTTTTTCCTGCCCATCTGGGCCTACAGGTCAAAGTATTATTAATGATTAGATCCTGGTGTGTCTCCAGCCCGTCTCCATTGGAAACATCGATAATCTCTAACTGCAATAGGAACAGCAGCTAAACCACGAGCAAGGGACAGGTTGGTGTGGAGGGGCAGGATGGGCTTTTCCTGCAGAAGAGGTAATTGCTGCTTGTGTCCCTTGCAGGTGTGTCACTGCTGGAAGGAAGGATACACAGACTGCAGAGGCAGGAGGTGCCTGTGGAGATGGGATTGCTCTCCCAAAGAGATTTGGCTGCTGCTGCAGGTGGAAGGGAGCTTTGCCCTTCTGCAGCCGCCTGACAGCCCCTGGAGGAGTGAAGGTGATGGGCTCGGGGTTTTTCCCCAGGCTTGTGCAGAATGTGACAAACACTGAGCCTGCATCCCTGGGGCCTTTGTGAGACCATGGGAACAGTGTCCCTTGTGTCCCAGCTGTACTGCCAACAGGCCTGCACGGCAGTGGGCAGGGCTGGAGATGGGACTGATCCAGGGATCTGTTTCACGTGTGGTGAGGTTTGGGAGGGCAGTTTTTGTGTGTCATTGATGGAAGTGTGCTTTTTACTCACTGAGAATGTGCCTCCCAGCTTCAGCAGCTCTAGAGCACAGCTGCACTTCTCAGCCTGCCTGCATCCCAGCACAGAGCTTGCACGCTGTAGGGACTCAGGAGAGGGGGGATAGGAAATATTGTCTGCTAGAAGAGAATTAAAGAGGAAAAAAAGGGGAAACTAATCCAGTGTGGCTCAGGGCTCCCTCATGTTTTACAGAAGGCTTCTTCCATAGGCTCTGCTTGTGATTCTTTTGCTTCATTTTGGCCTCCTGTGTTTGTCAGTCACTTTTTAAATTTTGGCCTGAGAGCCTCCTCAGTGCAGAATGGATAATGGACAGTGCTCAGAAGGGTGGTAACTGGAGACAGCCTCAGTAGGAAAGCCCTCATTCCATCACTTCCCAGTTCGTGCTGGATGGGGATTTTTATTGTATTTCTCTTTCTGCTCATACCATATTTCAGGGACGTGACCAGCTTAGCTTCTTGGGTTTTCAGCAATGTGGGCTGTTGGTTTTGTTGGTTTCTTTCATTTCCCTGGTGAAAAATCTGATGTCACCAGTGCACTCAGAGTGTACACAAACCTTGAGAGAAAAGAGCAGATTTGTTTATTGAAGAACATCCCCATGTTACTTCTGGTGGTAGGGAAGGTGTAAAGGCAGAAAATGATTCAAACCCCCTGTGTCCTTCCTGACTGCAAAGCGAGTTTTTAGGAATATGGAGCACAGTAAGCCAGCAGACTCACTAGATGGCTTTTTCTTTTTCTGGTTTATTTCATCATTTCCATTTGATGCTGTTTGCAAGGCACAAGTCTCCCCAGGTTCTCCAAAGTGAGCCTGTGGGCAGTGATGGATATCACAGCTGTGTCTCAATATCCAGCTGCTCTTTGTGTGCCAGTGGGGAATGGCTGCAGGGCTGGCTGGGGTGCCCTGGGTGAACCTGCTGCTCACACAGAAATATTTCTGAGTAATGGCACTCAGTGGCCATTTAGTTTGGGCTGTTGCTGATCCTTGGCACAGACTGTTGGGAAGGTGGGACAGCAGAGAGAAAGCAGATGGAATTAATGGAAGCATGGAAACTGTTGAGAGGGGAGGAAAGCCTGCTCACTCTTTGTTCTCTGCCTCTGTAGATGGAGGATTGGGGTCACAAAAGCTCCACGTGGGTTTAAGATCCTTGAGAATGTCAGGAACAGAGAAATGGAGTGACTGGAAGAGAGTGTGGATGCAGCTCTTCCATCCCTGCCCTCAGTGAATGCAATTCTCTGCTCTCTGCATTCCAACCTGCCAGAGCCTTTTCCTTTCAGCCTGGATGGTTTCACCTCTGTGCCAGGCAGCAGCCCCAGTGCTGAGGCACAGCTAACTGGAGCCAATCACTGCAGCCCTCCTGGAGGCTCTGCATTGTGCATGCACCAGCTCTAGAAATGGACAATTAGAAAGACACCTCTTTGAGAAAGTGCTCTTGTGGTCAGTACAACAAAATGATTTCTTCAGGTTCCAGTGCAGAATGGGCGGCTGCACGGCACGTGCGCGGATTTCTGGAGACACAATACGAGGGAGATGGCAATAATAACCTTTTTCTGTCACCAGAGAGTCTGCACAAAGATTCCAGCAGCATTTTGCACAGTGTGATAAAAGCTGTGTGAAACCCTCAGCATCAGCGGAGGTTCAAAGTGAAACAGAGTCAAGCAGAGTAAGGCACCCATAGAGAACAGAAATAGCTGAATGATATTAAGGAAGCCAAGGTAACTGGAAATATTAACAGCACCATGGCTTATAGAGCCTGCTTCTGCTAACAAAGGCAATCTTTAGCACCCAGGGTCTCCATCCAGTCTGAAAAGACTGGAATGACCAAAATAAGAAAAGTTTGGGTTTGCAATGGTGATTTGAATTCAGGATACTTGAACTCTGACCTCTCCATACAGAGAGAGGCTTCCAGTCTCTGCCACCAAAGTGGGAGCCACTTCCAAGGGAAACAGGGAAACTCCCTCAGCATCAGCCGGGGCCTGGAAGCACAGGTGGGAGAACAAAGTGTTACCAATCTGTCAGCCTAGGAAAGGCAAAAATCAGAGAACTATTGATTTTTTAACATCATTGGAATCAGTAATGGATCACTTCCTTGTGAGAAATGACCTGTCCTGGTCCTTTCCAATCCTGTTGCTTTTGTAAGGAGTTTTTATTAGGTAACCTATTTCTGTAAATTATAGCTCAGATTTCTCAACAGATGGCAAACCATCTTCTCAGTAAGAATACCCATTTAATTTCTTATTTCCACTTGAGAAAAATGTACTTTGCAGTGAAGTAAGAGTTGTAAGGGAAGTGATATTTAAAACAGAATGATGGATATAAAAATGTTCTTTGGAAACCTTGGTTAGGTTTTCTTCCTTGTGGTACAAATTGTTCAACTTAAACCTGTTCTCAAATCTTCCCCATTTAGGACTTGATGGCAAAGTGCACTGGTGAGGTGGTGAAGAGACATGACTGGGTTTGATTCTGTCTCTGAGGCTGCTGGGTTTTAGCTGCCTGTGATTGTCTCTGTATTCCTTTGTGTCTTCCTATGATTTTATGAGAAATATATAAGAAATCCACTGGATTTCTCATTGTGGATGGAGGTGTTACATTGAATACTTTTGGCTGTTTTTGTTCTGCCTGGTCAAATACTTCACTAAACCTCTGTTTTCTGGTCCTTTCTGGGTAGCCATCAGAGCACTGAGAACTGTTCTGCTCAAAATTCCAGCATTAACCATACCTGACAGAAGGACAACTTCTAAAAGAGTGACATCAGGGGGATTTGTTCTCAGCCTCTCTCTACCCTAAAAAAACCCTTTTTGCTGTTCTCCAAATAATTCTGGCATTACACACAAAAGTGGTCACATAAAAAGTTGTGTTTTCCCAAAGGTGCAGCATCTTGTTATGAGATTAATGTGCAGTTTAATGAGAGAGCCTGCAATAGGATCAGCCCCATTAGTTTGTAGAGCTGTGTTCTGTACATTGTCAGCTCTGGCAGAGAAGTAGAACAGGTTTAGAGCTGATCTTTCACCTGCACACCAGATCCCTTGGGCTTAGTTCTGGTATGAATAACAAAAGGTTTGGTTAATGAAAAACAAAAGGTTTTAGCTGTTGTTTTCAATCAACTATTTCCTATACCCTGATTACAAGGAATATTTGGAGTTATACAGAAACCTTCATACACCACCTTCTCTCAATGCCTCAGAGCTTGGGATTTCATTCTTTCAGTTGTTCTTATTGCATGTGTAAGGGGAATCATGCAAATGGTGAGTTCAGCTTCGATCCATATTGGCTGTGGCATCAACATCTCCTTCCCTCAGTTCCCCATTTCAGCTCATCCAACTGAAAATGTTCATTCCCCAGCAGAGCAGAGTGACCAAAGCCCTCTGAGACTGTGCAGGCACAGCTGGCTTTGTACCCCTGCCCTGGGCTCAGATATTTTGGGCTGTGTTAATGTTTTATGGTGTTAAAACAATTTCTTTATCTGATGGGATTCCTGTAGGATATCCTGCAGGATAATAATTAGGCTGGGTAGTTCCATCCAGCCACTGCAGGGCTAAAGAAGAAAAGAAGAGAGGATGCAGTTACTGAGCAAGGCTCCATCCTGGGCAGTGCTTGTGGATGGCTCCAGGAGCATGGCAGGATTCAAGGGCCCACGGCAGCAAAAAATGAAGCATGCCACTGAAATCTTATTCCAGGTTTCTGTTGGGTTTTGGCACAGCTTTAATGTTTTAATTGAAAGGAGACCTTAAGTGTGACACAGGGAATTGCTGCTGCTGAATTTTCATGTTATCCAGAGGGTGCCAACAAGGGATATGGAACAGATGCAGTGTTCTCAGAGTAGATGAACCAAGGGAGTAAAGCTTTATTCAATGAAAGACCTAAAATATTTTGTATAACAAAGCTGGTTTTGTGCAGTTAGGAAGTCCCTCTAATTCCCACTACTGAGAGGCTGAGGAAGAATTACCATGTGAACAGCCAGTTCTCAGTGTGAGAGAGTTCTGGGGTTTGTGTATGTGCACCCACTCCTGTGACCTCTCTGATGAGATGCAGAAACCCCCATGCACCAAAGGGGTTTGGTCCTGCTCTGTCCTGCCCTGCCCCTTCCTCTCCCCTGTCCTGTCCTGCCCTCCTTAGGGCAGGAGCTGCCCCTTAAACGCTGCCCAGGGGGATTTGATCCTAAGGATCCCTCATGCCCAAGAGCAGGGAGAGGAGAGTTCCAGCCTTGAATGAAGTCACGGGGCAGCAACTGTGCAGGGGGACTCTGCCGTGGCTTTAGAAGAGAGCAGGATTGTTGGAGGTGACCTTGACAAAATGGACACTGGGGATGGAATTCAGGGGGAGCTGCCAAGGGCAGTGCAGCTCAAAGGGTGACCCTGGCCCATGGCTGAGGGAGGGAGGGTCAGGCAAGAGCTCCCTGAGCAAGTGCAGGGGGAGATGTGATGGCAGAGGATGAGAAAGGTCAAAATAATGCAAAACTTGAGTCCATGGCTGCCTGTGCTGAAAGAACAGTGCCTGGTCGCGTGCCCATGGATATTCAGAGCAGGGATTTGGTGCAGCTGCTGGGAGAAGCTGGCACTGCCCTGGGATTGCTCTGCCTCGCTGCAGGAATGGTCCTCACACGGCCTCCCAGGCTGGCTGCAAGCTGAGCACTGTCCCCTCAGGCTGAGAGGTGAGGAACAGCAGAGAGTCCCCTCTGTGCCCCCTGTGGGCAGCACCCCTGATCCCCAGCACAGGAGCTCAGGCTCCAAGCTGAGCACTGTCCCCTCAGGCTGAGAGGTGAGGAACAGCAGAGAGTCCCCTCTGTGCCCCCTGTGGGCAGCACCCCTGATCCCCAGCACAGGAGCTCAGGCTCCAAGCTGAGCACTGTCCCCTCAGGCTGAGAGGTGAGGAACAGCAGAGAGTCCCCTCTGTGCCCCCTGTGGGCAGCACCCCTGATCCCCAGCACAGGAGCTCAGGCTCTGCTGCCAGCTCTGCCGCTGGGAGTTTCCCTCAAAGGCTGCAGCTGCCTCAGAATTCCTCGCTGGAAAGGGACTGCAGGGTAATGCAGCAGCTCTGCTGCTCTGTAGTTTTGGTTAGCACCACGTGTTTTTATATCCCATCCTAACAAGATAAAAGAGGTTATGGATGAGCAAAGAGAACAACATAGAGGGGTTTATGTAGCAGTTGTTAAAATTAGTGCTCCTACTTCACAGAAACTGGTAACAACCGTTTTCTGTGCGTTCCACGTTACACTTCTTTTTCCCGCTCTCTTTTGTGTACCACACAGCAACAAATGCTCCTTTCCTCTTGCCATTTATCTTCTCCCTCCTTTTTCTTAAGGGATGGAAGAGAAAATGCAAAAAAGATTTATGAAAAGCAGAACATCCTTTGAACATTGTGCATTCCATTAAACCCGACAGAACCAGAGAAAAATCCAAATTATTGTCAGTCCTGAGGTATCAGCCCATCTTCCTTTTTGAATTAAAAGACATCTCCAGATCTACTATCTCTCCTTTTAGCAGAGCTAAAACTTGGGAGAAAATGTATTGAACCACGAGGTCTCAGGGAAATCTACAGATTTCAAAGCCCTCATCTCTCAGGAGTTTGTGCCTGAACCCATCACACAATTTGGTCTTATTTTTGCCAAAGGACTTGAGAAATTTTAGATTACAAGCTTGATGATTTATATCCTGATTTTTTTCTCCAACAGCATCAATTGCTTCAAGTTTCTGAACCTTACAGAGCAACTGAGTAATTTATTTCTAAACATAAATAGGGAGAAAGTGTTTTTTAGCATTTCTATTTTCTTCTCCAAAAGGCATGTAACATCAGCACATCTGGACAAATGCAAATCATTTCCATGTGAGCACAAGCTGGAATCTGGCATACTCAGGCAGATAGCATTTATCCATCAGCATTCACACACTGCCTTATCAACACTGTAGGCACTCCTGGTTTGGAAAAGCTTCATTTATCACTTGTTGAATGCTTGAAGCTGAGCTGCTCTTGCTGAAGAAATTGTTTCTTACATTGACAGATTGTGAGGGTGACTTTAAAAAACAGTAATGAAAAAGCCCTGAGCCACCTGTGTGTGCCTGCTGTGCCCCACAGACCCTGGCAGTGGCCTAGAAGCAGCAGGGTGGTGCATTGCAAGTATTCAGAGTTTACACTGGTCATCACATACTGAGGTTGTGTATGAAGCACATTAGGAATTAATACTGAAAGTTTCCTGTTTAGCAAAAATTGTAGTACTCAACAGGCACATTTTGTTTCCTGTTGGTTTTACAATTAGCTGGTTTGTTCCTGAGAAGAATTGCTGCTTTATTTGCAGAAGTCTGTGTATCTTTTTTAATCGGCCAACACACGTATTTATCTTACAGACAAATGCATTATGTGCTACATATTTCATCACTGAGTGGCTGCCAGAGATGCATTTCCATATCTCCTCCTCATGAATCAGCAGAACACCTCTATAAATCTTCACTCCCTATAGAACTTTTTAATAGAGGTGTATCCTCATTCTGATGTTCTATAATCAGCTTTGTCAGCGACACTGTGGGCCCTCTTTCCTTAAAATATTGGCTTACTAAAGATTTCAACCACTATTTATAAGCGAGAGAGGGAATCCACATCTTTTATCTAAAATCACTAAAGGATAGACAGACATTCGTGGGTGGGAAATTCTGGCAGAAGAATGACTCCTTTGCAGCAGCCCATGTAATTAAAGAGAGGATGAACATTGGTAAAAACATCATATCCTTCCTGTCCTCTCCCACTCAGGGCAGGAGAGTGAGGAGTTCTCACAGCTGGCAAAGCTGTATTTCCTGTCAGCTACAAGGAACCAGAACCTTGAGCCCTGAGCACCACAGCCAAGTGATTCATTTCTCAATGGTGCTGAAAAGAGAGGGGGGTGCTTGAATAAATCAGTGGTAATCTTAATAAACTGGGAGCTTCTAGGTACTAAATCTGTCTGCATCTGATCTGAATTGCTATTACCTGTCAGAAAGTCATCCACCATTGCAAGTTGCAGTCCAACTTCCTGGTAGCAGATGTTTCAGGGAAGCTGTTTGATGTGGGAAGTTCATTGTTTGGTGTGCAGCATGCCCAGGAACAAAAGCCAAAGCAGAAAACATTTCCCAGGTAACAGCAATAACTTCTGTGCCACACCAAAGCCGAGTTTATTGGTGAATGTAACTTGTAAATGTGGATTTCCAGCATGAATCAGTCAGTGAAGCACTATCATAATTCAGCCCATCTCAAAGAGATGCAGTAATTCAGAATTTGTGTCCTTGTGACAGCAGTGCTGTTTCTACTGACTTTAAATTCAGCATTATTGAATCCCCTCTGGGGCTACAGCACAAACTGAGGCTCGGTTTGGTGCCTGCCAAACAAGCGTGGTGTGTTCCAGCAGCCGGGCTGTGGGGAGAGCTCCAAGGGATTTGGAGCCCAAAGGAATGTGTCACACTCCCTCAGGGCTGTGGGCAGCAGCTCTGGGGCCACCCGTGCCATCCACGTCTCTCACACCAAAACCCAGAAGAAACTGGGGAGGGAAAATATTTGCCTGCCCCCTGATATGGGTTCATTGACTTGCTGTCATAAGAGAAAGGGCTGGCTGTGGGCTGTGTGAAGGATTTCAGTTCAGGGTAGCCAAACTGCAGTGTTTCACTGACACCCTCCCACCATCTGACACGTGGCTGTCCCTTCTGTGGCAGGAAGGCAGCACAGTGAACATTTCTCTGCAGCCATCAGAGATTGCCACACACCTCTGCTCTTTCTCACCTCAGCGTGCGCCTTGAGAATGACCTCTGGGGACAGGCTGGACACGTGATGAGAAGATTGCTGTCCCAGCCAAATAATACCCCAGAAGCTGTTCCACTGTCGCCTCTATCAAACTCTCCCTTCTCTTTGCAGTTATAACAGCAGAATCCAGTGCTCTTTTCAATTTCCATTATATCAGGAGTTTCCTTGGTACATTTTCCTCCTCTCTGTGGTACTTTAGATCCGTGTTTCATGAAAAGCTGTTCCTAGCATAACTGGGAGCAATTCCCCTGTGAAGTAACTGCTGACAGATGGATCCATTTATCTCCTAGGCATGGTGTGCTGGGCCCCTTACCTTGTCACCTGTGCCTGCTGTTTGAGGATCCATCCTCTGTGTGGGTGGCTCAGGGAGCCCCGGCCTGAGGAGCTGCACCAAGGGGGTCATTCCCAGCTCTGGACGACGGATGGCTGCCAAAGGTTTGGAAAAATCCTCCTGCTTTGCCCGACTCCTCTCATCCATCAGTGTCCAGTGGCACTGGGGTAACATTTTCTGCAGAAATCAGGGGATATTTGCTTATTGCTTGTCCTCTCTTCTCCTTCATTTCCCTGTTCTTTATCTCCTTCTGTTATTTAGCTTGGTAGGGCCGTGGGTACTTTGTGCACATCGCTTCTCAGGCCTGGGACAGGAGATTGTGTCCCCTCCAAGGGGTTTAGTGGCTCAGCCCTGGCTCCAGGGCCATCTGTGCGTGCCCCTGTGCCAAAGGCACGGAGGACAGCCCCAGCACAGGGGATGGATGGCCAGCTGCTGTCCCAGGGTGTGCAGGGGTGCCCAGGTCCTTCCCTGGGTCCCATGTGAGAGGTAATGAGCGGGGAGTGAAGGACAGAGAACCTTTAAGGTGAGGATGAGTGAATTTCACCTACTGCAGTAGAGAAGCTGGAGCTAGCAAAGGGAAAAGAGAAGAAGTGAATGGCGTGGAAAATGGTGCTGGCAGGACACTGCACCACGAGCAGAGGGAAAGATCATTGGTATCGAGGCCTGGGTGCAGCAGGCGCTGCAAGTGGAGGGTGTGTCCCTAAGCCTGACCCTTTCCTCTCTGTACCTCTGGGAAAGGCTGCATTGTAGGACCATGGAAAGGAGAACTCACATTTAGCCCCAGGAGCGGGTGCCTGGGGCTGAAGGTGCCCCTGTGCTCCCAGGGCCAGCTGCCACCCCAGGGCCCCGTTTGCTGGGACCGGCCCCGTGTCCCTCTGGGGTGGGGATGGAGCCCTGGCACAGCCGGGGCACTCGTGGCTGTGGAGGCTGCTCGCCCTGGGCAGCACAGGGTGCCAGCCCCAGCCACACACCGTCAGACTTGGTGATCAGGAGCCAATTGCTTGGAGCTGGAATTGTTCCCACTGGCTGTTTTTGATTCCATTTTCCTGTGGAAAGGTTATTGAGAAAGCTGTTCCAGGTACTCGGATCACGCGTTCCAATAAGTTTAAAATTTAAACTTGTTCTAAGAGAGGATCACGTGTGTTTCAGGCCTGCATGCGCCCCATATTTTAATGTTGCTAAGGCAGCTGTGCCCTGAGCACAGAAATGCCGTGAGATGGAATGGCAGAAGCCAGACAGAAGAGGGACAGGGAGTAAAGCTTAAAGAAGCCTCATTAAAATGTATTCTGCTCAGTTTGGAAAAATAATGAGAACCAGCCCTTGATCCATTTTCCTGAAAGCAGGGATGAAATGCTTTAGAGGCCAGTTTCATTCTCATTAATAGTTTTTTCATTAAGAAGGATGAAAACTATCTAATGTGATAACGGTGAAGGAATGCAGAGTCACTTTCATTATGACCATGAACATTTGTTTGTGGCATAAAATCACCCTTAGGCAGGAAAGCCCTCTACTCTTGCACACACACACTTGGTTCTTTCAGCTGGTGCTGTAAGGAAACGCCTCCTTCAGGTGCCTCACTAAACAAGTCCAAATGCCACAGACCAACACGGTGGGATCGTGTTTGTGTCATTGTCCATTGTAAACTCCTTTCATTGGAGACAGCAAATGTGCATTTGAGTCATTCCAAGGAATGCCAGCCCTTCCACCTCCTTAAATTCCATATTGATATCTGCAGAAAGCAATTGAATCCATCTTTCCTTCGCAGCCCACACAATGAAAAGACAAAAGTCCCAGGTCTTCCTAAAGATAAATAATGTTGCTTGCAGGTTTACATTAGGGATTAAGTGTCTGCACTCTGAATAACTCTGGCAATAAATGAGAGGAAGGGAGGCATAGCCTTTAGCTCTTCTTCTGGGGCTTTGTTTCACACTGATTTTGACACAGCACTTTTGTTCCACTTATGTTTGAGGACAAAATACAAAATGGTTTCAGAAAATATCTTCCCTTGGTCTTCCCTTTTCCATTTTCTTAATCTAAACATGAACCTTTTATTTTCCAGCTCCCTCAGAAGGGTGAGGCTGGGCAGTGGTATTCCACATGGAGCTGCTGCTTTGTGGCTCTCCCTGGGGCTCCCAGCTGTGCACAGATCCATCCCCTGTGCTGTGGTGAGATCCTGGTTGGGGCTGCAGCCAGGATGGTCCCTCCTGCCTCGGGAGAGTATCCACAGCTTAATTGCCAGCTCTGTGCTCAAGGTATGAATGTTCCTTTCTAAGGGTGGGGCTCTGAAGATCCAACCAGCACATTCCCATTTTTCTTACACAAAAGGTTGAATGGATACTGGCAAGAAGAAGCTGTATTTAATTTTTGGACAGTAGTGTGGGTTCTACTTGTAAAGCGCTTTGGACCCGCAGATCTCCATGTGGTCTTGCAGAGCTCCAGACTCCATCAGGAAAGGAGGGCACACTGTGAAGCAAGGAAATGTCTCCTCCCACACTGTTTAACCAGAGCAGGCAGCTGTTTGCTTACATGAGGTATATTTTTACCCTTTGGTTTTGTGTCCTCTCCCAAAATCAGCAAGGCTGAGGACTGATCACAACTATTTCACTCCCTGTTGGCTTGGACATGTCTTTTTTTCCCCTCCCCTCTGACTTTCCTTGGGTTTAGATGTTTGATTGGAATTATCCCTGTTTTGCTCCACGTTGTGACTAAGTAGGCTTTTAATATAAACACCTGAGCACAAAAAATCAAGATTAAGAACCTGTTCCACTTGAATGAAAGCATTATGGCTCCTGAAATGGGATACCTGAGGTCTGGGATACCTCAGCTGTAGGAATGAGGTTCTGATAATTACAAATCCTATAGGAAATTTCAAAATTAATTGTTTCTTCTCAGTGAGGGCTGTGTAGTGTTGCCTGCCTATGTCATTGAGCTGAGGCTGCTCCTAGGGCCCATGAGCCATAGAAAACAAGGGACAGCAGCAAAGAAACAGTAAAAAAATACTTTGTGTGATTTACCAGCCTACATGGAAACAGAGAGCAGGATTCTGTTTAGCTTTATGGCAGAGGAAGAGAGTTGGGTTTTGGTCTTTGACAATATATATGGCTCTGATTGAGCATTCAAGGTAATGAGCAGCCCTGGCTGTAGGAAAGGGTGTTTGTAGGATATCTTTTCCTGGGTGTTTGAAATGGAAGCCAGGTCAGTACCACTGGGGAGGTGCCAGCAGATTGCTCCCAGCCAGGCCTTCTCCCAGAGGCCCTGGGGCAGATTTCCCTGCGGGAGGGGACACTGAGGGGCAGCAGGGGCTGCTGCTGGCACTGCTGGGGGGCATTGCTGCCCAGCAGGGTGTGGGAACAGCTGCTGCTGCTGCTGCTCCCTGCGTGTCTCAGTGCATTCCTGCAGTGCCATGGGCGTGGAAAAGGGACTGTGGGCTCAGAAGGAGCATCCCCTCAGACTCATCCCTTCAGGCTGGGCAGTGACAGCTGCCAAGGGAGAGCAGAAGGACTGAATAATGCAGAAATCACTTGGGCACACCTGGGAAAAACACCTCCGAGTTTCTTTCCCTAAATGCTGCAAACAGCTGGGAACTGCAGCTGTCTGACAAACTTCATCTGGTTTCTTTAAAGAATTTTGATTGTTTTTTTAGATAATTCCCAAAGTGAGATTTTTCAGCTTTGAGGCGGTTCTGATTTGCAGCAAATGCTGTTTAAAAGTCAGAGGTACGGACACTGTAAAGGATAAAAAACTCCCTGCAAGCAGAGTTTGCTGAAAAGTGCCCAGAATTAAGGTGGGACCGCCCCCTGACAGAGAGAGCCTTGCAGCAGCACTTTCCAGCACCTCCCTTGGCCGATGTGCCACAGAGCTGGAGACTGGCACCCTTCACTTGGAAGGGCACAGTCACTTCAGTGCTCGTGGTGTCATGGGATCAGGAGGGGACTGTCCCCTGGCTCCCCATGGGTGCTGCCTGTCTTGGGGCTGGAGCTGCGTGAGTCTCTCTGCTCTGTGCTTGTAACCACAGACTCTGGATTCATCTTGAGTTGGGTCTTAAGGTTCTTAAAACAGTGCACCCATATGGTGATAAATGACTTTAAATGCACCCTGAGGCAATTGTGGAAATTTATGTGCAAAGAACTTATTTGTATGAAATTGTTACTCATGTGAAATTGTGATAAAGCTCTGAACATAAACTGGAATTTGGAAACCTTGGCTTTTGGCTGCCTTTCAGGAAAGGCATTTTATTTTCGCCCTGCCCTTGGTAATCCAGAACGAAAATCTAAGTGAGATGGAAGGGTAGCTGCCATGTGCCACCTTGCATTGGTTGTGGAAGTTATTTTACATAGTTCTGGGAATTCTGGCACAAGTTGGCATCATCTTTTCAGGCTCTCATTTATGAAACCTTGCCCAGTAAGGTGGCATTGGGTAGATCCTGAGAGCAGTGCCCGAGGGAGCTTGTTGTGGCAGGAGCACAGGCTGGATGGGCAGGGCTGTTTGCAGAGCTGCTGCCCTCATGGGTTTGCCTCTTCTCCCTCAGTTCTGCCTTCATCCCCTCTCCTTGAACTGTCTGACCTTGGGCAGTCTGTGCTGTGCTGCCTGTGCACAGAGCAGGTTGCAGACTGACAGGGAGAAGCAAACACCCCTGGGTATCAGTGCTCAGTCAGTCCTTGGCCTCAGGGCTGGCTCTGTTGCCCTGTGCCCCAGCCAGCCCCGCAGCTGGCACTGGAAATGATTCCCTGCCAGCCTGCAGGGAGGTGCCACGCCTGGGCCGTGCCCCTGAGCATGGCTGTCTCTGGGCTGTGCCCCCTGGCAGTTCAGACTGGCATTAAAATCAGAGACAAACAAAGTGCACGGAGGGGCTGGGGGAAAAACTCCCCCTTTCACATTGCCGTGGTGGGCAAGTGAGTTTGTGTCTTTGAGCTTTTGGGCTAAGGATAAATGGATAATTGCCTCCCTTCCTTGCTTTTCCTCCAAACAAGGACAGAAAATTGCTGCCTTGAATTCCAGTTCAAATGAATGGAAGTCTGGGGGAGAGGAAACAGACAAACCAACGAGGAAGTGTTTTATATTTGGGGTTTTCTTTGCATCTCGTGGCAGGTGGGTTTGGTGTGTTGCACAGCTGCCTTCTGAAACGAGTCTGTGACTTTGGCATTCCTTTGTAAGAGAGCAGCAGTGCTGAATCTTTATCATATTGATCGTTCCCCAGGCTTCCATCTGGGGCCTGGGATAATGCACAGTGTTGTCATTGCCTTGTTATTGTTCATGTGTGTCCTATTGATTTGCTGCCAGGAACTCACAGGTCAATTTGCAAAAAGATAGGCTATGATTTATCATATCTAGAAGATGATGCCACGATGGGAATGCTTTTCCCAGGCTGGCAGGGCTTCAGGTTTGCTCTGTCTCCTCTCAGGAGTGCAGCACAGTCCCAGATGGGTGGGATCCCACCTGGATTCCCCCCTGGAGTCTCTGTGACTCTGATGGAGCTCAGGGGGGTGAGTGGCTGGACAGGAGCCCGCGCTTCAGCTGGAACTGCACTCCCAGGGAATGGCTCCTCCCTCACTGCTCTCTGTGCAGCTCAGAGGTCACAGAGTCAGTGCAGCTGCATTCCTGTCACAGGGAGGGAGGAGGGGAGGAGACGCTTGGTGCACAAGGAGCCACCGAGGTTGGGCATCCCCGGGTGGCAGGTGCTGAAAACAGACGTGGAAAGTTATTTCTGCTGGATATTTTTGTTTGCTCTGCTAACATCAGCTCACTACCAAGGAGTAGCAGCCCGGTTCCCAACAACTCTGTGCACAGGAGGCCCATCTTGGAAACAGAACAAGGACTCAAATTCTCCTCATCTTCATGGGACTTAGTGCTGTCAGATTGTAGCTACTGGGAAAGCAAGGATTATAAAAGTGTGTGAAACTGCGCTTTAATTCCTGCGGTACAAAACTCCTGCTGCATAATGTACCAGGGGCTGGTTTTTAGTTACTCCACACAAGATGTGCCAAGTGCAGCAGGCTGGTGTATCCATACACTGGCTTGTGTGCTGTTATTTTTCCCTGGAACCCATCCAGGTGAATCGAACTCGCAGTGGGGGACTCCCAGTCCGTGTTCTGTTTACACTGCATTGAATTTTCCTGGCTTCCTTTCAGCAGGAGCCATTTGACAAGGGAATTTTTTTATAGCACAGAACACCTTTTGCTGCCAGTGGAGATTTTCAGTTTTGGGCCTGGGGTCATGTGTCCTCCTGGTCTGTGGCAGGGAATTGGATGCTGATGTTAAACCGTCCTCTCACCAGCACAGGTCACTGGAATCACCTTTCCAGTCTGGGAGGTTTTGTTCTGAATTACAGATCATCCACGGAGCTCCAGGTGAGACACAGCCCAAACCAATCCCTCACTCACAACGCCTTCCATGGCAAGGCAATTATCAGGCAGCTGAACTGCTGCCCTTATCCTACAGGGCTATTGCAAAGAATGTCTTTGTTTGTTTTCCTCTCCTGCTTATCCAGGTTTTCCCTCCCATTTTGACACCGTTGGGATATAACTGTGTTAGACAGGAGTGAGGTCAAATGAGATTTCCCGCTTTGAGTGGAGGTGTGGGGTCACAAAATGTGCTGTGGCTGGCTGCTGAATGCCTGTGAAATCTGCACAGCAGCACACACACACACACACACATATATATACACACCTATAAATACTTCAGTATGTATTTATCTTAATATCTGAGGAAAAAGATTGCCATGTTCCCAGACTACTGGAAACTCTTAAGCACTGTTGTGCACTGAAGTGCTGTTGACAGACACCAGAAAACGTTCCTTCTGCAGAGAATTCGTGACTGCTTGAGTTGAGATTTTTTTTTTTAACTGGAGAATTAACAAAAAATGCCAGATCCTTTCAGTAGTTACTGAGGGATCTTTGATTGTTACATTGCTTCTATATAAAAATGTTCCTGAAAATTAGATGTAGAACATCTAAGTTGTCATTTCAAGATCTGTTCTCCTTTAGAAGCATCGAAAGTGTTACAAAATGGTCAAAATCTTCTGTTTCAGTAGAGCTCAGTCAGAATTTTTCCATCTGACAGCTCAACAAACACAAGGAGTTTCATGTTCTGCTTTAATGTTAAATATTGCTTTGTAAATCACAGTAACTGCTTCCCACCAAACCTGACTTGTGCTTTATTTCAGAGACCTGCCAAAGGAAAGCCTTGCACGTGTCAGTGACTTGTGAAGAGCCATTCCTCATTTCTGAGATCCCTGCCAGGAATGGGAGAGTTACCAAGAGTTTCTGAGTTCCTCAGACAATCAGAAAACGCCCCAAGCCCCTTCTGCAATCGTGAGTACGGATATTTATTTCTCAGCTTGGGTTCACTGACGGACTGAGGCATTCTGGCTGCTGCAGCGGCACTTGGGGAAGCTGGGCTGTTTGTAAGGAGCCAGTGAGCAGAACCTGAGGTGAGCTCAGAGCCAGTGCACAGCCTGCAGTCTGTGAGCAAACCCGTGCACAAACCCAGCACTTCAGAGCTTCTCTTCACACCTGGCAGCCAAGCCAGATTTAGATTTGCCTCACTCCTTGTGGAAAAGGAAAACAGCAGTGAAACATGAGTTAGGTTAGTGTCTGCTGTACAAATTCTTCCTGGGTGATAAATGATGGATCGCATTAATGGCTGTTTGCTCCCAGCACTGTTCCCCAGTGCCCTGGTCTGTAAAACCCTCCTTTCTTTCTGCACTCATGGAAGTACAACCCAGAGCTCTGCAAGCCCCCCTTTGGCACAGTTCCAGAAGAGCTGCCCCAGCAGATCCAGCTCCAGGGCGTCACTGCAGCGCCAGGGATGTGGGCTGGGCTCTGGGCAGCAGCAAACTGGAAACCAGTCGGATTCATGGAAATTCAGCCTGTGTCTCAATCCTAAAATTGCATTAAAATTAAACTCCCTGTTTCTAATTCTCATTCAGTGGAGCTTAGATGAACCTCAGAGTTTTGGGGTTGCCACGATGGAGTTACGGGAATTGATTTTGTTGCAACATGAAGTTCCAAAAATGGGAAATAGTGGCAGGTTTGGGGGCTCTTTCTGCTTTCTTTCCTTTCTGTTCCTGTCTATCCAACGTGGCAAAAATGCAATCTAATTGAGGAGCAGGAAGGCGACCTCCATGAAGTTAGCAAGTGAGGGAAAACAAGGTAACCTTTCAGGCTTTGAAGGAGCTGATACCAGGAGAAAAACCGTGCCTGCAGTACAAAGCCAGAAGTTATCACCTATCCCGAGAGATGTTTTCACAAATCAACAAAGAGCACAAGCCAGGAGAAAGAAAAGAGCATTGCTGTGCTCTGTGTCCCTAGGATGGGAAACTGAAAAGCTGTGAGCACAGAGCAGGTAGGAGCTGGCTGTCAGAGGAGTGGCAGCTTCCAGCAGAGCAGGGATAACTCAGGAGCCTCGGGATGAGTCTCTGCTGCCCTGCGCGCTGTGCAGTGTTTCAGTCAGAGCCCAGAGGGAGCAGAGTTTCCAGGCAGCCACAGAACACCACGCCAGGCCGTGCAGAAAGAGGATTGCAGCAGAAATGGGGCTCCTCCAGATCCGCCTGAGACCCAGAACTGACGCTGGATGAGGCTCAGCCGCAATAATTGTCTTAGTTCCTTCTTTGGTCCTCTCACCCCAAATATGTTCAGCTTGTGTTTTGCTTCAGCATGCTTCTATAAATTTTCAGAGGATCCATCTGGGAAGCATTTCCAGGATGGAAATGCTCTGATCTTTAGATGTTGACAGGTGAGGTGCATGTTCTCGTGTTCTGTATTATTGACAGTAATGGCAGTGCTTCCTTTTTTTTCTGTGAACAGTGTAAGTTTTACGTGTTTGTATGACTTCAGTATGTAGTTACCCTCCTACAAAACAGAGTTTATGTGCCAGTGCTTTTATTCCAGGGACGTAGCTGCAGTCCCACACCTGGATAAGCCCATGACTCCATTCAGGCCGTGTGTGCAGTGGCACCCATCCAAGTGCTCCGCAGCACGAGGCCGTGGATGTGCCCGCAGAGGCGGGAGCCCGGGCACGGCAGGGCCGCTCAGGCAGCTCCTGTCTGCTGTGCTCAGGGGGATTCCTTTTCCAGAGCAGCTCTGTGCCACTCCTTGCTCCTGCAGACGTGCCTGGTGCCCCCTGATGTGTGGCAGCTTTTAAGGGCGCGTCTCCCCTGATGAGGGCTGCACAGCCCTGCCGCTCATCCCGCTCAGCACTGGGACAGAATGTAGGACCGAACCCCAGAGGTAGGAGCCAGTTCTTGGTTATTTCATTGTGGGAAACTTTTTCCTTGCAGCGTGTTTGGGGAAGGATGGGAGATAGATCTTTTTACCTTTCTGGTTTTGTCTCTTTCTGTGGTGCATCGTACCCATCCCTTCCATAGCTGAACCAGTGGGTCTGAACTTTCTGACAGGAATTCAACAGAAATCTTTTTCACTCTTTTGTCCCCCTAGAAGCAGCCCAAGTTTTTGGGGCAATCAGTCTCAAAACATTTCTGTAAAATTTCCTTTTAGTTCTTGATGCTGCTCAGACCCATCAGACCGACACAAAACCCCCTCAGTACTGTCCCCAGCCCCAGTGGAATGGCTGGGCTCTCTGAACTCCAGCCTTGCGCTGTCACACCATAATTACATTGCAATTGTAGGTGTAATTGTGGCAGGTTCTAGGCCACTGGCTCTGAATCCTCCTGAATCCTCAGGGCTGAGCGTGGCATTTGTCTGTACTTTGCTGTCACTGGGGCTGATCACACCGTGCTTCCCAAGGGACCAAGCGCTCGCTCTGCGCAGCTCCTCGGAGCTGAGGGTGCCTGCCCGCACTGAGAGATGGCTGAGTCAACGACCCCGTAATGTTCAGGTTGGTTCGGCTTATCTAGTTCGGTTTTGCTTATCTAGTTCGGTTCGGCTGAACGCGGTTCTGTCCCGTTCCGTTCCTTTCACCTCAGTAAACTCGGATCGCTTCGGCAAATCCCGGCCAGCGTCGGCCCTTCGGGTACGCTCGGCTGTCGTCGGCCGCACTCGGCTGTTGTCGGCCGCACTCGGCTGTTGTCGGCTCCACTCGGCTGTCGTCGGCCGCACTCGGCTGTTGTCGGCTCCATTCGGCCGCACTCGGCTGTTGTCGGCCGCACTCGGCTGTTGTCGGCTCCACTCGGCCGCGCTCGGCACTTCGGCCGTCCCTGACTCTGCTCCGCGGTGCAATGGCGGCCGGTGGCGGGGCGCCGCTGCCCGGCCTGAGCCCCGTGAGGGGACAGAGCGCCGGCACAGCCGCCTCAGCCCGGGCCACCGTGTCCCTGCCCGGGCCCGCGTTCCCCGGAGCGCGCCCTGCAGCGCAGAACGCGGCCTCGGAGGCAGGAGCGGGGCCGATGCCCTCGGCTCGGCGGCGGCGGCGGGAGGCGGCGGGCGGTGCCCTCAGGTGAGCGGCCGGAGCGGGGGGAGCGGGGCCGGGGCTCCCACAGCGGGACGGGGCTGCTTCGGGCGCTGCTGCTGCTGCTGCGGGGGACCCGCTGTGGGTGGGACGGGGCTGTCCCGGGCCCTGCGGCTCTCTGGGGTCGCGTTCCGTGGAATGAAGCTGGGGCTCGTCCCGGCTGCGGGGACAGCGCTTTGTTGTGTGGGAAACAAAGTTCACTCCTGAGAACTTTGACACGTTTGTTAAGGGATGAAGGGCAGCGCTGGGGTGCTGGGCTGTTTGCCAGGAGCAGCCGGTCACCTTAAGCCGTGTTCTCGGTATTCTGTTCCATTGCAGCGGTGTGTGTGTGTTCATTGGAGTTTGTACGTGTTCAAACAGTCCTTGGAGTTGAGATGTTCTTTTGCTTGGTTTTAACCTCCGTGCCATCTTGTGGATTTAGCCAATATACTTTATTTCTTCCTGTGGTGCCATCCTGTTTTATTTTCACTCCCTCGTTATTTGATAACGAGAGTCAATCATTTTTTCCTTTTTTTCGGTGCTCTTGTTTCTGTTTCTGTTATCTTGTGTTTCAGATAAGATTGTCCCCAGATGTGGCAAATCACCTAATTATCTTACACCGTTGTCTGAGTTTCTTACATGTAAAAGCGTTTTACCATTTCACAGTCTCTGTTATGCTACAGTCTAAGATAGCATCTGTTACCCTGCTGTTTATAAAAGCTCTGCAGTGCATACATGAGCTGACAGATTGTACTTTATCGAGAGCAGTAGTCACAGATTGTGCTCTCTCAGGGTGGTTGTGGTCAGTGATGCTGTGCCACAGCTCACACACGAGTGCCAGAGGCAATGACTGCATTTGTTGTGTTTCATTCAGGCCGGGCTGGGCTCTGTGTCCCGGGAAGCTCCGGGATGGGGGTCCCTGTGCCCCCCCGGGTCCCAGAGAGAAGCTGCTCCTGTGGCTGCAGCCGAGGGGCGCTGGGAACCCTGAGCAGTCCTGATGGAAGCCCATGGCAAACCAGGCTTTGTTGGGTTTGGGACTTGCCATTTCCCTGCTCCGTGTGTTTTGCCTTAGGAAACAGGAGCCGGGCACCGAGACATTTTGTTACCCTATGGGGACGAGTTTGTTTGTGTTTATTTCCCGAGGCACCGGAACGGTTCGGGTCCCGGCTGGCACCGAGAGGCTCCTCTGTGTCCTGGGGGGGCGGTGGCGATCCAAGGCGTGAGGGCTGGGCAGGAGGGCGGGCAGAGGGGAGAGCGGTGGCTCTGCGGGGATGGCACCTGGGAAGGGCCCCCGGGTTCCTGCTGGGAGCCCTGGGCACAGAGCTGGGAGTGCTGGGCAGCGGGGATGGGGCAGCCGAGTGCTGGCAGTGCCGGGGCTGCAGCGGCTGCTGCTGCTGCTCTGCTGCTGCCCCGTACCCGCTGCTGGGCCGGCACCCTCGGGGCAGGGCGGGTTGGAAATGCTGAAATGCTGCAGCAGCTCCCTCACACTGGGCGGGTGTGAGCGTGTCCGGCTCTTCCTCAGGGCTGGGGCATGGCCAGGGTGCAGAGCTCACGGTCAGTCTTGTTCAAACACTGGGAATGGCAAAATATTCCAAACCAGAGACTTTGGGGAAATAACGCAGGCGAGTCTGTTGCAGGGACAGGTGCGGGCTGTGCTTGTTAGAGATGCACACTCTGGGTGTGTGTCACACCCCTCTGGGGACAGCAGTGTCCCCGAGCTCCCTGAGCCCGTGTTCCCTGCTGCAGGGCAGGGTGTGCCCAGCCCCGGGGCTGTGTGGCCGCTCCTGCCCGGAGCAGGGACACCCGAGCTGAGCAGAGCTGGGCCGGTGGAGCGGCCGGGGACGGCTCTGTGTGTGCCGGGCACTGCTGTGGCCGTGTCCCTGTCACGGCTGCGGGGCTCCCTGGCAGCACCTGGGGCTCTGTGCCGGCAGGAGCGGCTCCGGGCCGGGCTCTCGGTGCCGTCGGTGCCATCGCGCGGCGTTGGCGCGGCTGCCGTGGCCTCTGCGCCGTGCCACCCTCGGTGCCAGGGCGGGAGCCGCGGGCAGGCCCCGTGTCCCGTGCCAGGGGCTGCCGGCAGCGCTGTGGGCACCGGGGGTGCCCGTGGAGCTCTCCCAGAGGGCACACGCTGTGCCCCGCAGCCCGGGCAGCGCAGCTGGCAGGGACTGCAGCCAGCTCTGGCCAGGGCAGGGCCGTCCCACGGAGAGGGACCGAGCTCTGGCACAGCACAGGGACGGGCTCTGCCCTGGGGCTGGCACCGAGCGCTGCAGGTGGCCGTGGCAGGGCTGGGCTGGAGCTGTCCTGGAACAGCATCAGCTGTGAGGGCCGTCTGTGGGACACAGCTGCTTGGTGCCCTGGCTGGCAGCAGCTCCTGGGCTCTTCTCCTCTGTAACCTGTTCCTAAGGGGAGCCCAGAACTGCAAAATCAAAAGGAACGGAGATGTGGGGTGAAAGTTGCTTTTCATTTTTTAGGTGTTGCTGTGGATTTTGGTGTGCCAAGTGGCACTACCAGAGCAGCACTGGAATAACCAAACGTTGGGACTCTGCCCTTCATTCCTTTATGTGTTTGTGTGGGTGCAGGAAATGCCAAATCCCAGAGCAGTTCCATGTCTGTAACTCCAAGTGCAACATCTCTAAAACCAAGTGCTCATGGGGGCTTTCCACGTGGATGCAAATGGTCAAAGGCCTTTCTTGTGTCCCAGAAGCAAAAACCCTTTCTCTGTGAGGTTTTGGAGGGGATTCTCTGTGGGATTTTTGTGATGCAGCATCCCAGGTGTCCCTGCCTTTGTGCCAAGTCCAGTGGCAAAGGAGGGAATGGCTGACACGTGGGGTCTGGGATAGAAATGGTTCTGTGAAATTGGGCAAAGAATGCGGTATGGAAAATGAGCTTCCTTTTAATGTCTGCAATAGTCAGGAATGAAAATGCTGGGAGAGGACACGTTTGTGTTTGCATTGGTGTCACCTGCCATGGGTAAAACCCACAGGGAGCAGTCAGAGCAGGAGTGGGAGTGTGACAGTGGGCACAGGGGTTTGCAGGTGAAGAGAGGCGAGAATGTTGATCCATGTTCAGAAGGCTTGATTTATTGTTTTATGGTATATATACTGCATTGTAACTATACTAAAAAGAAATAGAAGGAAAGTTCTCAGAAGGCTGGCTAAGCTGAGAATAGAAAAGAATGAATAACAGAGGAGCTCAGTCCTTGATTGGCCATTAATTATACATTAATTATACACATCCTACAGCCAATCACAGCTGCACCTGTTGCCCTCCTCAGCAGCAGAGAACCATTGTTTGCATTCTTTTTCTGGGGCCTCAGCTTCCCAGAAGGGAAAATGCTAAAGAAAGGATTTTAATGGAAAGATGTCTGTGACCGTGTGAGAGCTGGGATCCTTTGACTTCCTCAGTGGACTTAATTTTCTTTTCCTCCTCTCTTTCAGGGCAGGCAAATCACCAAACTCCTCCCACCTTTGTTCCAGGCTGTCCTTGCCGGAGCACCCTGGTCCCTGCCATGCCCTGAGGCACAGGGGGAGGGAGCCCTGTCCCAGGTGGCTTTGGCACCTTGGCAGGGATGTGGCAGCAGCCCCAGAGCAGCCGGAGGTGAGAGCCGGGGGTGAGACTGAGCAGGGCTGATCTGGGGCTGGGGCAAGGGGAGGAGTTTCCATCCCCTGGAGCTTTCCTGCTGGCACGGGGCAGCACAGGGAGCAGAATCCATCGTGCCCCTCCCTGGGCACTGCTGCCCTTGGTGTCCCTGCCGTGCCACCAGACCGTGGCACTGTGCTGCCGTCACTGGCACCGCCAGCCCCGGGGCTGTGCCCTCCTGCCAGCCCCACAGGAGCTCCAGGGGGGCCCGTGTGCCCTGCTGGCAGCGTGTGCTGGCAATGTGCCTCATCCCTGGCAGTGTCCCTGTGTCCCTGGGCTGCCAGCCAGGGCTCTGGGCTCAGGCCCGGGGCTGGATTGCACAGGGAGGGTGGCAGAGAGGGGCTGGCAGAGCCCAGCTGGCAGCCTGTGCTGGTGCTGCAGGGGGGCTGGGGCACTGCAGGGAGTGACTGTCCCTTCCCTGAGCAGCCCTGCAGATCCCAGGGGCTCCTGGAGCAGCATTCCATCCCTCACCTCCCTTTGTGCAGATCGAGTCTCCAGAGTGCCACCACGAGCCATTCTTTGGTTTCTCCAGGAGAAAGGCTCCCAGCAGAGACAGATGGCAGTGGAGGCCAGAGCTGTGTTTGGAGCAGGGAGTGCTGAGAGCTGAGTCTGCCCGTGCTGCCACAGCCTGGGCACAGCCTGGGAACAGGGACTGGGGCACTGCTGGTGCCAGGGAAAGAACACAGACTCACAGCCCTTCAGCCTGACAGTGCCTCCACTGAGAGCTCAGCACACATCCTCAGAGGTAAGTCCAGCATCTGAAGGAAAAAAAAACCACAGGAGAAAAAGGTGATTTGTTTTGCTTTAAAGTTATTTCAAGTTCTCATTAAAGCCCAA
Source organism: Melozone crissalis (assembly GCF_028551555.1). Lineage (NCBI taxonomy): Eukaryota > Metazoa > Chordata > Aves > Passeriformes > Passerellidae > Melozone > Melozone crissalis. The sequence continues at coordinate 9,688,102 of NW_026535817.1, read as the reverse complement.
CCAGCATTTGCTCTTGATTTTGGTTGGGTGAGCAACGAGCAGTGGGCACAGATGATGCCATGCATGCAGCTGAAATCCTGGTGCAATCTAGAGGGGATACAAGAACTGTTTGTGTGGGAAAATGGAGTGGGAGGGGATGTCAGGGGCAGTGAGGTGGCATTTGTGAGGGAATTGCTGAGGTCATTGAGGGGAGAGCAGCAGACAATTCCCCTGGGAAATCCGAGGGCCCAGCCAGGCCTCTCCAGGGCTGAGGGGACAGCACTGGGACTCACTGTGCGCTCCTTCCTTGGCAGCAGCCAGCAGGGAGGGGACAAGAGGATCCCTGTGGGATGGGGCTGGAGAGAGCGAGCAGAGGAGCGGCCTCGGGCTGGGGAAGGGCAAAGGGACCAACGCGGGGTCACCAGGGCACCTGTGAGGAGCAGAAGGGACACTTGGAGGCCACATGGAGGTGAGGAGCGGATGGTTTGGGGCAAAGTGTGAGTTCATCTGCACAGAGATGAGTAAGGGCACGTTTAGGAGGGAAAAGCTGAGGCGAGGAGCTCACCCACCCTGGCACAAGGTGTGTTTGCACAGCCTGGGGCCAGAGGTGAAGGTCAATCCAAAGCCAGCCCTGCTCAACCTCGAAATCCCAGGAGAAGTTGTACAGGCTGCCCACTGAGGGATTAAAACCACATGAAAATGAAACCAGGAGCATGAATGAGATTCCTGGGAATCCCATTAGCTTGTTGTCACAACTCCTAACACAGCTCTGAGCTTTGATGACAAGAATGCATTTCTTTATTTGGGTTATTCACTGTGTGGGATGTGGGGTTTGTTTGGGTTTTAAAGCCCTCGTGGTGGCCCTGACACTGCTCAGGAGCTGGAGGAGAAGCAGAGCCAGAGCTCCTGGCAGGCCCAGGGTGTTTTCCCCCATAGTGGATGGTGGAGGAATTGTCTGGGACCTGGATCGTCCCTCTGGGTGATGCCACTTGCTGTGCTTTGTGTAATTCCGTACATTTAATTCCCAAAGCTTCCCAGCCCAGGGGTTTGAGCTGACGGGGCAGGACAAGGATTGTTCTCTGTGCGGTGCCCAGATTTGGGGTTCCCTGTCAGCTGTGCTGGCTGTGCTGAATCACACCCAGAGCCCCAAATTCCCTGCTCCATTCCCGCTGCAGTGACCTCCCAGTGCCCCATGGAGCTGGGCATTGCCATGCAGGGCTGCTGCCTTGGACAGCGGCTGTGCCAGGAGCAGCAGAGCTTCCAAGGGAGCCCAGCAGCAGCACGGGGACAAGGACAGGGTTCTGTGGCACAGAAGTGGCATTTATACCCCTCACCCCGGTGATGTCCCTGGGGGCACTGGACAGAGCTGCCTGGAACTGAGCTGGTGTCACCCCCTGAGCTCCAGGATGGAGAACATCCCGGTGGTGTTTAAAGCAGGAGAAGGCAGTGGCCAGATGTGCTCCCAGCCCGTGCTGGGGCAGCCCCTGTGCCCAGGGGGGACATCTCTCCCTGCAGGAGCTCAGCTCCTCTCAGAGCCTCAGCAGTGGCCTCTACAAATTCTTCTCCCTCAGGAACGGGATGCACATCCCTGTCTTCAGCACACCTCCAGTGGGACCCACCTGTGAGAGCTTTCCATCACTTGTGCACTTGCAGCTGGATCCTGAACACTCCAGACTCCATCCCGCTGATTTTCGGGTGTCTCTGAGGGCTCCTGCCTGGGGTTCAGTATCTGTGGGGGAAGATTGCCTTGGCTTTAACGCTGCCGATGGACGATGGCCTCAGGCTGGGGAGGAGGGAAGGGATGTGGGGTGGCTGGGACGTACCTGCAGCCGTGTGGGAGCTCTGAACCGGGCATTGCTGTGCCAGCCCCCGTGCAGACGGGCCGTGCCTCCGGTGCCAGGTGATGCCAGCTGCTCCTTGGGCTCCTCCCGGGCTCCGGGTGCTCCGTGTGGGCCGGAGCATTTCCACGGGCCTGCTCAGAGCAGCCCCTGGCCCAGGAGCCGCGGTGCAGGCACAGCTCCTGCTGCAGATCCCACAGACACGAGGGGCCGCTGCCTTCAGGAGCCTCTGGCTCCTCCTGCCCCGCGCTCCCGGCCAGCCGGGACACCCCGAGGGAACAGCAGGGAGCGCGGCTGGCAGCGAGCAGGAGGCACCGACGCCTCTGGGCCAGGGGAACAGCCCCGGCCTCGGCAGCCACCGTGGCTCTGAGCTGGCAGCACTCACCTGCAGGAAACGCCCCCTGCCGCTCTCCAGAGGAGCCCTCAGCACTCGTCTGGTTCGCTTCTTCCTGGGGAAACAAAGGGACATGGTGGGAGCACATTCACAGCTGCTGGGGAAATCCTGGAAAGGGCAGAACAATCAGGGTCATGGGGAAGAGCTCGGTGCTGCCAGGTTGAGTGCCAGCCGGTTCTGCCCTGCAGCCATTGCAGGGGCCGGTGTGCAAAGCAGCACTCACAGAAGGGAAGGAGCTGCGTTTGTAGGGGAGCTCTCTTACTGGCAGCAGTCATTGCCATCCCAGCAGGGCTTTGGAACAGCCCTGGCATCGGCCCAGGTGTTTGGAGCAAGGCGCTGGCAAGGCCAAAAGTCTGTGATCAATGGGCGGCCGGGCCGGTCGCTGCTCAGCGTTTGCCTCGATGATCCTCGCGGCTCTGCAAATAAAGAGCAAAGAGTTTTCACTGCGTTTTCCCCAGCGTTTCCCTGGGCTCCGGTCCCACCCCAGGCACGGCGGGAGCGGGAGCAGCAACGCCTCGGCCCCAGCGGCCGTCCCAGAGCGGCTGCTCCCGGCCGGGGCTGCAGCCCCCGGGGCGCGGGCACGGAGAGGGGGCTGCGGGCGCTGCGGCTGCGGGGGAGCGCGGGGCTCGTGGGGGTACCGGGCCGGGGGAGGGGCTCGGTGTCCCCCCGGGGTTACCGGGCCGGGACGGGCAGCAGCGCTGAGCGAGCGGCGATGCCGATGGGGTCTCGGGGCCGGTACGGGCGGTCTCCGTGTCCTTCCCGCTGCGATCCAGCGGCCGCTCCCGGGCAGCGTCGTCCTCCTGGCGGGCGCGGCAGCGGCACAGCACCGGCTCCCTGCCGCCGCAGCCGGAGCGTGCCCGGAGCCCCGGCGGGACCCAGCCCCGCGCCGGCCGCAGCCAGAGCGGCACCGCCTGTCCCGGAGCGGCTCCTCCCGCCCGCGGTGATGCCGGTCCCGATCCCAGCCCCGATCCCCCCTTGATCCTCCGGCCCCAGCATCCCGGGTACCTACCCCAGTGCCCTGCCCGCCGAGGAAAAAGCGGCTCGGCCCAGCTCCCACGGGGAATACCGGCGGGACTGGGACCCGAATCCCCGGGCCCAGATCCCGATCCCGGTCCTACCTGAGCGCCTCGGTCCCCGCGCAGCAGCCGCAGCAGCAGCAGCCCCCGATCCGGATCTCCGCACCGCGCTCCGACCGCCGCTCCCGCCGCATCCCGAGCCGAGATGCCCCGCAGAAAGCGGGACCGGCGCGGCCCCGGCGGCTTTTATGGGCGGGAGGGGGGCGGGGGGGAGGCGGGGCCCCAGGGGCGGGGCCGGCACAGGTGCGAGGGGCGGGGCGTGCGCAGGTGTGAGCGATCCCAGTGCGCCTGCGCGGGGCGGGGCCTTGGGGGATTTAAGGCGCGGGGGGGGCCCGGCGGAGCCATTTGCTCCTCGGCGTTCGGTGGGGTAGGTTGCTGTCGGTCGGGGCTCCATATCTTTGTTTCTCTTTCTTTTCTTCTGCGTTTCTTTTCTTTACTATTCCTGTTTCTCTACACCTCTCCTTTCCACCCTCCCTTCCTCCCCTCCCCCACCCCCCACACCCACCCCCCCCCCAAACCCCCCCCCCTCCCTCTCCCCCCTAGCCCTCCCCTCCCTCCCCCCCCTACCGTCGCCCCCCGCCCCTCCCTCCCATCCCGCCGCCCTATTCCCTCACCCATCCCTACCCTACTCATCCCTACCTAACCCTACCCTATTCCTCCGTCCTCTCCCTTCCCTCCCCACCCTGCCTTCCCCCCCGCCCCGTCCCCTGCCGCCCTGCACACCCCGACCTCTCCCCCGCTCCCCTATTCTCGTTCTGTATTCCCCGCTCTCCTCCTTCCCTCGCACCGCGGGGCGCGGGGTGCCGGGCAATAATAAAGCCCCGAGGGCCGGAGCCCGGCGCCCCCGCCCTCGCTGGGGTCCCCACACGGGGCCGGAGCCGCTCCGCGGGTCCCCCCATTGCAGTTCAAGCACCGCCCCACACCGCCGGGGCTCCGGCTGTCCCTACATCACACTGGGGGGTCCTGGGGCGGGGGGCCCCGGTTACAGCGGCCCCCTCGTTAGGAGGGGGTCGGGGGGGTGGTGGGGGGGTTAGGAAGGGCCCCCTCATTAGGAGGGGGTCCTTGGGGGGGGGGGGGGGGGGGTAGGTAGGTAGGGCCCCCTCCGGAGGAGGGGGTCCCGGGGGGGGCGGGGCGGGCCCCCTCCGGGGGAGGGGGCCCGGGGGAGGGGGGCGGGGCGGAGGGGGGGCATTCCCCCCTCCTGGCCCCGCCCCCCTCCTCCGGGCCCCCTCCTCCGGACGGGGTCCGGGCCCCGCCCCCTCCCGGGGACCCCCTCCTCCGGACGGGGCCCGGGGGGGAGGGAGGGGGGGCGGGTGGGGTGGGGGGGGCCAGACGGGGAGGGCCGTTCGTGTGTGCGCTGTTTGTGTGCGTGGGTTTTTTTTTTTTTTTTTTTTAATACACGTGTACATGTGTTTGTGTTTCACGGCGCGGAGTGACGTGCCCCCCTCTGCTTCCCCCCCCACCCCACCCGCCCCCCCTCCCCCCCCCGCCCCCCCTCCCCCCCCGGGCCCCGTCCGGAGGAGGGGGTCCCCGGGAGGGGGCAGGGCCGGGACCCCGTCCGGAGGAGGGGGCCCGGGGAAGGGGGGCGGGGTCTGGAGGGGGGAATGCCCCCCCCTCCGCCCCGCCCCCCTCCCCCGGGCCCCCTCCCCCGGAGGGGGCCCGCCCCGCCCCCCCCGGGACCCCCTCCTCCGGAGGGGGCCCTACCTACCCCCCCCCCAAGGACCCCCTCCTAATGAGGGGGCCCTTCCTAACCCCCCCTCCACCCCCCAAGGACCCCCTCCTAATGAGGGGGCCCTTCCTAACCCCCCCTCCACCCCCCAAGGACCCCCTCCTAATGAGGGGGCCCCTTCCTAACCTCCCCCTCAGGACCCCCTCCTAATGAGGGGGCCCCCCACCCCGGGACCCCCTCCAAACAAGGGGGTCCTCAAACCCGACCCCCCATCCCGGGGCCCCCTCCAAACGAGGGGCCCCCGTGGGATGGGGGAAGCGGAGCCCCGGCGGCGCCCCCTGCGTTCAACCATGGAACTGCATGGGGACACCAGCGGGGCTCCAGCGGGGCCGGGGGCGCCGGACTCCGGGCCTCTGGCCTTTATTATTGCCCGGCAGCCCCAGCCCCGCCGTGCGAGGGAAGGAGGAGAGAGGAGGACAGGGAGACAGGAGAGATGGGGGTGCTGAGGACGGGAATGGAGAGGGGTCGGAGTGAGGAGGGAAGCGGGAGAGGAAGGGAAAGGCCGAGGGGGGAGAAGAGGGACGGTGGAGAGAGGAAGAACAGAAAGGAGAAGCGGAGAAGGGACAGGACAGGAAGAAGTGGGGGGCGGTCGGGTTTGGGAGGAGAGGAAAGGAGAGTTTCAGGGCGAGAGGAAAGGGGCAGAAAGAAAGGGGAATACGCGGAGAAGGAAGGAGGGGTAGAGAGAGGGGCAGAAGGGGAGGCCTAAACCTCCGCGCCTTACCTGCGGAGCCCACACAGGGAGCTCCGTCCGCACCGAGCTCTGGGTGAGCAAATGGCGGCTGCGGCGATTTCCGGGGTCTAAATAACCTCGGCCCCGCCCCGCGCAGCCGCACTGGGGCCCCGCACACCTGAGCTGGGCCCGCCCTGCACACCTGTGACGGCCGCGCACGCGCTCCACTGCCCCAAACTGCGCACGCGCTCTGCTGTCCCGAACTGCGCACGCGCTCCACTGCCCCAAACTGCGCACGCGCTCTGCTGTCCTGAACTGCGCACGCGCTCTCTGGCACGGCCTCCTGCTCTGTGGCCCCGCCCCTCACACCTGTGCTGGCCCCGCCCCCGCACCGCTGTCCCCCGGCCACGCGGGGGCGCCGCGCTCGCACCGCGCTCCGTGTCCGCCAGAGGGCGCCCTGCGGGGTCCCGGCCCTACACGGGGGCTCCGCGCCCGCACCGGGGAACGGCCGCGATCCCGCAGCCGGCAGCGCCCCGTGCCCGCGGCCATCCCGGGCCCCAAACCGATCCCCTGCCCGGTGCCGCTTCGATCCGCCCGGCGGGGCAGAGGCGGCACGGCCCGGCACACCCCAGCGGCGCTCTGCCCCCCGGCCCGGGCACGGTGGCGGTGGCCCCGCCGCGGCGCCCCCTGCCCGCGCTCCGTGGCCCCGCCCCCCTGTCCCCGCCGGTCCCGGGGCCTTCGCTCGGGAGCCTCGCTCGGCGCCGTGCGAGCCCCGCCCGACGGCCGCTCCCGCGGGGACCGCTCGGAGCCCGGGGCGCTGCGGCGGGGCCGTGACCGTGGCCCGGGGGCCGAGCGCCGCCTGGGTCTGCCGGCGGTCCCGGGCGGTGCCGCCTGTCGCCCGTCGGCATCGGGACCAGGACGGGAGGAGCCTGGCTTTCCTGAGCCCGCAGAGCCCCGTCCCGGTGTGTCCCCCTCGTCCCGGTGTCACCTTCCGCGTCCCGGCGCCGCGGGCGGGAGAGGCGGACAGGGAGCGAGAACCGCCGGCCCCGCGTTCCCGTGCCGCTCCGTCGGGCCCCGGCCCGCCTGCCCGCACCAGGGTCCCCGAGCAGCGGCCGGGACCGCCCAGGCCCGGGGACACCGCGGCTCCCGCCCCGCCTCCTGCCCCCGGCACCTCCCCGGGAACGGCCCCGGGGCCTCCGGAGCCCGAGAGCGCGGCGGGGGCCCGGCCCGAGCCCCCGAACGCCGCGCTCCCGGCTCGTCACCCGCCGCCCATCGGCGCCGGGGAGAGGCCCCGCCGGTGTCCCGGCTCCGGGAAGAGCCTCGGCCGCAGCTCGGGCTCCGCTGCGGAGCCCCACGAGGGAGCGCCCGAGCGCCGCTCTCAGCCCCGAAGCCGCCCCCGTGAGGCCGGGGCCGGGCCCGGACAGCGCCGGGCCGGGGCTCCCGTTCCGAGCGCTCGCACGCAGGATTCGGGCTCTGTGCCCGGGCCCAAAATGCAGCGCTTGGCCTCTGTGCTCAGGCCTGGGCCAGCCTCGCTCTGCACTCCCCAAACACAGGGCTCGAGTCCCCGCTTCACAGCCCTGGGCCCGGCCTGATGGGGCTGGGCCCAAGTGCCGGCAGCGGAGACTGTGTCCCTGAGCCCTCCTCACCTTCACCACCACAAAAAAAACAACAACCCACAGGACTTAAGACTCCGATTCTGAGACCAGAAAAATGCCCGATTTATTAGTCTCAGTTCACAGGGTCGTGGAATTGACTGCGGACATCGCCACAGACGGTGGCGGGGAATGGAGCTCTCACACGTTTGATTCTGTTGTGGGAACTGCTTCAGGCTGGCAGAAAACCACGGGTGGGATCAGAAGGCCGGGAGCCTCCCCTGACAGGACGCCACAGAACGCAGCCCATCTGCAATACCGCGTTATCCCAGCAGTGCCATATCCCGTTATCCCAGCCGAATTTGCTGTGCCGCCTCCGGCTCACGGAGCGATGCCGCTCGCGGCTCCCGGCGCTCCCGCGGCGCAGGAGCAGCCCCGGATCCGCTCGGCCCGCGGGAACCGGAGCGGTGCCCGGTGCCCGGGCCGGAGCGGCAGCAGCGGGTGACGATCCGGGCGCTCCCGCCCGGGCCCTGAGCTCGGGCCGAGGGAGCTCCCAGCTGCGGCTCCCCAAGGACGGCCGCGCTCCCGTGCCACGGCAGCCGCCCCGCCTCTCTCGGGGACAGCGGCAGCTCTGGGAGAGGAACCGGAGCCCCGGCGGGCGGGGCTGGGCAGCGCCGGCACTGAGCCCCCCGCGCCGAGCGGGAGCAGAGGGACGTGCCCAGCCCGGGACTCGCGTCCCGCACGGGCGCTCGGGGACGCGGGGTCTCTGCTCGGGCTCCGCCAGGAGGAGGAGGCGGACGGGAGTGCCCGGGAGGAGCACTATTCTCTCGGATTTTGTCTCACTCTAATCTCATTAGGGTGCCCTAACTCCAACCAGTTCTGCTTCTCACACCAGAGCCTGCTGCCACCTCTGCTCGTGACGTTCGCAGGGCACACATTGCTCCCACGCTGACAATGGCAAAACCAATTGCCTCTCCCTCTTCCTGCAATAAACAGTTCAGCTTCTGGGGAGCTGCAGCTGTGAGACTCACGAGCAGCTCTCACATGATCCGAACGTGGAGCTGCTCTTTTTCAAGTCTTCCCCTGTAGAAAACACACCTTGCTGTAAAATGTCACCAAAGCAGGAATTGCTGCTGAAGCTCTCTCAGCGCACAAGGGAAGAGCCATTCGCGGGGCTAAAAGTGCCTCATTCCCCCTTTCCACTGCTCCTGGATCAACCCGTGTGCTCATTTCCATCTTCCTGATGACTCTTGATTTTTTGTAGTGGACTCAAAGCAAAGCAGAGGTGAGCAAAACCCCGCCTGTTGACACGATCCTTCCAGCTGCTTTTATTTATGCTGTTCCAGCTGTATTTATTTCACGAATAAAAGGCAAATTCGAGAGTCTTTTAATCTCCACGGTTTCTGTTGTCTTTTGCTTGCTTGGGCTTTTGCTCTCTGCCCTTTGCCAGTCTGGGCACGCTCACCTTTCAGGATTCCCATCTTGTGCCCTGCCCGGGCTGCCTCTGGCTCGGCTCCCTCGGCAGCCGCCGCTTTCCCCGGAGCTCTTTGCCTTCAGCTCGCGTCCCCGTCCATCGGCCGCGCCTCCCAGCTGCTCCAGCCCGGAATTCCCGCCTGGGAACGAGCAGGGATTCCCTCCCCTGGCCCAGGGAAGCCTCACCCCCGCACACATTGCCGAGGCTCAGGGGGCCGCTCCAACCTTGGGTGTCCCAGAGCTCCGGCTCAGTCCCAGGGCAGAGCCAGGAGCCTGTCCCAAGGGCCGGGAGCGCCGCACGCGGGGAGCGCAGAGTCCCCATGGAGATCGGATCCGGCCGAGGCAGCCCAGCCCGTTCCTGCCCACAGAGAGCTCCGGCACTGCAGCCCGTTCCTGCCTACAGAGAGCTCCGGCACTGCAGCCCGTTCCTGCCCACAGAGAGCTCCGGCACTGCAGCCCGCTGAGGCTGGCACACAAATCCCCGCTCTGGGCACAGCAGCGGCTGCAGCGCGTTCAGGAGAAGGCACACGCAGCGATCGTGGCTCAGTCCTGAGGCTGCGATCGACATTCATTGTCAGTAATTTCAAACAATGATTTCACCCCGCTGCTCGGTTCTTTCTACAGCCGGGACTCCAATAAGAGGAGAAAGGAGGCAGTTTACTGGAGGCCCTTTCCTGCCGAACACTGAGGCTCATTCAGGTGCTGAGAGAAATCGCAGCCAGGGAGAGCTGCCCCTGCTCTGCTGGGATCGCACCCTGCACTCACCAGGGAGAGGCGTCTCTGTGAAAATCGGTCTCAGCATTTTTATGCCTCCTGGTTCCCACTGAAATGATTTTGACCAGAACTGAGACTGCTGAGCATCAGTGAGCAGCCAAGGAGACTTTCAGCAATCCCCGTGACCTGGCAGAAGTTACTGCTGCTGACGGCCTGAGCCCTGGGCTGAGAGTTACAGCGGCAGCAGCAGCGACAGCCACGCTGGCACTCCCCAGAAACAGGAGAAACTGCCCCTGCCCTTCGTGGGGACAATGTCTGTTGTGCCTCTGCAGTCACAGCCTCAGCACTCACTTGGCTCCTACAGACATTAATTCCTCAGGCCTCCCTCACAAGGCATCCCCGCTATTCCATCGTCTGCCTGCCGGGCAATGCTCCCCTCCTTATTTCAAAGGGGAGAGCGAGGAACTTGGCAATTGCCCCTCACTGAGCTCCTCTCACATCATCTCCCACTCCTTTCATTTCCTTACCAGCAAGGAGAAACATTAAAGGGGGAAAAAAGTGTGCTGTGCTCTATGCAAGGCCAGAAAGTGGCCTGAAGAGACAGATTTTGGATTAACTCTGGCTGTATAAAACCAAAGTCAATTAGGATTTCCCCAAAAAGAAAAAAAAAAAAAAGGAAGGAGTGGCTAATTAAAACTATTTATAGAGTCAGATTAAGGTCTGTTCCTCAAGGTTTTGGCTTTTGGCACTTCTGTAAGCAACACGACAGACCGTGGGCAACTGTGCCAGACCGCACAGAGGAGGACTCGGAGGAGGAATTCATTCCCTCACCCAAATCAACCGAATTGACTCGGACAGGAATTCCCTCTGGAGCGTCAGTGCTGCCCAGGTACCGGCAGGGTGACTGGCACTGCCACCCTCGGCACCCCTGCGCTCGGCGGGCACGGCCGCGGGGCTGCGGGGCCTCTCTGAGCTCGCTGCTCTGAAGGGAAACTCTGCGGCACTGCTGAGATGGTGCCCTGCCCTATTTCCCTGTGCCCGTGTCCCAGAGCAGCCCCTGCTGCTCCACAGGGCCCTGCCGGGGCTGTGAGCAGCAGAGCAGAGCCCTGACTGACTGACTGACTGACTGACTGACTGACAGACTGACTGACAGACTGACTGACTGACTGACTGACTGACTGACAGACTGACTGACAGACTGACTGACTGACTGACTGACTCACTGACTGACTGACTCACTGACTGACTGACTCACTGACTCACTGACTGACTCACTGACTCACTGACTGACTGACAGACTGACTGACTCACTGACTGACTGACTCACTGACTGACTCACTGACTGACTCACTGACTGACTGACTCACTGACTGACTCACTGACTGACTGACTCACTGACTGACTGACTCACTGACTCACTGACTGACTCACTGACTCACTGACTGACTGACAGACTGACTGACTCACTGACTGACTGACTCACTGACTGACTCACTGACTGACTCACTGACTGACTGACTCACTGACTCACTGACTCACTGACTGACTGACTCACTGACTGACTCACTGACTGACTCACTGACTGACTGACTCACTGACTGACTGACTCACTGACTGACTCACTGACTGACTGACTCACTCCCTCCCTCCCTCCCTCCCGCGCTCCCCGCAGCTCCCGTGCCCTGCCCATGTCCCATCCCAGGCCTGGCCGGGCAGTGGCACCGGGCAATGACAATGCCCTGCCCGGTGTCCCCGCAGCTCCGGCACAGCTCTGCGGCCAGGGCACAGCAGCCCGGTCCCCGGGGGCTCTGACACCGCGGGCATTCGCTGCCACAGCACCGTGGTGTCACCTCGCCAGCAGAGGGACTCCACGGAGCCCACCCAGCGCTTTCGGAGCTCTGCCTGAGGGCTCTGGGCACCGGGGCACGGCTCTGACCGAACTGCCCCTGAACGCTCTGCTACAGGAGGGAATTCCGATGGATGCCTGGTTTGCTGGAGCATCACCTATCGAGTGGCCAGTTAGGATTTTCTGTGTGCCAGTTTCAGACTGAACCTTTGCAGGGTTAGATTCGTGCTTTGTACGGGATGATGTGTCACATCACTCCTGGGCTGGGCTCACCTTTGAACAACCCCAAGCGCACGGCGCTGCCCAGACCCAAGGCAATCGTTCCTTTGGGGGCAGCCCCAAGCCCATTCAGAATTTCACCACTGGACCCAGTGATCATAAGGGGTTTTTCCAACCTAAATGATGCTACGATTCCACATTCCCAAACTCAGAGGAGTCCACACAAACAGATATCATGTAGAGAAAGTACCTTTCAGGGGTGTTGATGTAAATTACAATTATTTTTCCCCCAACAGATGGACTATTTTCTGCTCAATATAAAAGGCATGTGTGTTCCTACCCAAAAGCTGTAATTTACCTGACATCTTCTACCATCCTAAACCAGAGCAGTAAGGAACAGCCACAAGAAGCACGGAAAACCAGCCAGCCTCACCTCAGCCTGTGCTCACTCCAGGACAAGTCCAGAACTGGCTCCTAAGAGAGATCTGGAGAGTTAAAGGCTGAAATCCCCTGACTGTGAGGGCTGGCCTGCTCTCTGCCAGGCTACAGCTCCCTTTTTATTGGGAATTTACTGGGCCTGGCAGCAAATTCTGTTTAGCAATATTGACTTCTTTTTCTCCCCTGCCCATGAATGCCTGATTGGTTTGGTTTTTGCATTCCTGAGAGCTTCCTGCATCAGCAGCACCCTGTGGGCCACCTTCAGGGGGTTAAGGAGCTCTCATTTTCCAAACTGTCACATGGTAACTTCAGCTGCTGCCCAAGCCCTTGAACTGAGGGGAACAGGAACCATTGCTCCTGGAGATGCTCCTCATCACGAGCTGTGCGCCATTTACTCTTCCTGGTCCTTATCTCAACCAACCTCGTTCTCAGTCTGTATCCATGCCAATTTTACTGTGCCAAACACTCCAGCCAAACCTGCGGTGCCACTGTGGACATACATGGAATAAACTGAGTTGGTTCAGGGTTTTTTCAAAATATTTTCAAATTCCTTTGTCTATTTTTCAGCTCCAGAAACACAGATTAGAACAACACAAAGTACCTTTTTTGGAGCTCTTTAGCCAGTGAGGTCCTGCAAACCCTGTTCTGTCTGGAGGGCACCTGTGCACATTTAGTTATGCAGTCAGGGTCACTGACAGAGCAATCCCAAGTGATGGGAAAACTCGGCACCTGCCTTGATCCCCCAGTGTTTCTCAGCTGTGACATCCATCAGTTCTGCTCTGCTTCAGCAGAGCTCAGGCCAAGCTTTTGCCAGCCCCAGCAGTGCCTGTGCTCAGTGTCCCCAGCCCCTTTCCAAGGGCAGCTCTCAGGCTCAGCTGATGAGGAGCAGATTAACCCGTCACGGATATTCCCATTTGGCACACAGGGCTGGCAGGGAGCAGCTCTGGCCTTTCAGGCAGGAATGTGTCAGGTGCCGTCACAATGAATCAGAAACTCAAAGCAGCTGTGAGACAGCGTTTCCAAGAGTGCAGAGAGATCGCTCCTCGTGCCCCCCAGAAGAGCCTGTTCTCTAGAAACAGCGGTGGCAAACACCAAGAAATCTCCGCTTTACTCAAATATATCTGGGTGAACTTCACTGTGCTGGCAAGGAGGGGTGACAATGAACAATGAGTGGCGCAGACAAAGCTCTGTCCCCTGGCAAAGGGGCCTGACCTTGTGCAGCTCTGTCCCCTCAGCCCTGGAGGATGCAGCCTTGGCACTGAGGAGTGCTGTGTGCCCTGGGGAGTCTGCAAGGTGAGTTACAGGAACCGGCAGGGAAAAGCTCTCCTTGCTCAGCCGTCACCGAGTTCCACACACCCCCAGGTTTCTGTGCACAGAGTCTGTTTCTCCTGGAATGGAAAGACTGAGCCTCTCCTTTTACACTCGCTATTACCCCATTCATTATGTGCTGCTTGGGAAGGGCTTAGGTTTGAAAATTCCCCTACAGAGCATTTCTAGAAAAGAATCTATGAGGGCTGAAATACCAGTGGTGATGTTTCAACTCATATCATCACCCACCATGATCAAATGGAATGGTGAAAGTCCTGGCTTTGTCTATCTGACAAACTGCACCCATCTTCCAAATTTGCTGAATGATCATTTACTGTTTGCTACTTTGGGCCATCAAACATTTTATTGCTAAAGCTCACACGGCACCGGTTCAGAACCCCAAAGAAATTCAATGTCAAATCTGAAAACATCTGAGCAGGTGTCCCACAGACACCAACCCCACACCTCCTGACCCAACCAAACCCGCCCCGAGACAATCCTGTGCCCAGGAATCAAACGGGAGCCCCGGTCCTGGAGAGGGTCAGCCCTCAGCCCAGGGCTGGTTGTGAATCCCTGCAATGGAACACAAAACCACAGGGACCGATTTTCACCTGCACCCAAACCCACAGCCTGAGCTACTGACAAATCATTTCAGCTTCTGGCACCGACTGTGGTTCTTGGCGAACGCCGAACCCCAAACGTGCACAGCCCCCCATTCCTCCGCCTGCTGGGCCTGCTCTGAGCCTGGCCGAGCACAGAGGATGCAGGATGGAGTTTCCTGAGCAGAAAGAACAGAGGTGTCCCCGCACCCTCGGCGCGCCAGCGCGGTGAGATGGAGATCAGCGCTGCAGCGCTGGCACTCGCACAGAGCCAGGGCACCTCTGCCTGCCCAGGCTGCTGCGGGCACTGCAGCGCTGCCAGCCCGCGTGGGCAAACCCCGGCGCCAGAGCTCACAGGAGCTGCGAGAGCAGCCTGCCCATCTCCCGCCTGCCCCGCGGGAGCCACTGCAGCAGCGGGGTCCTGGGCCCGTGCTCTCTGAATCTCTGCTCTCTGCAGCTTCTCCAAAAATAAACTAGAACGCAGATTATTCTCCCTCCAAACCCGCAGCTACAAAATATTTCTTCTGTAGGAAGCAGAGGCACCAAACCAAAACGCCGACCCGGCAGCCACTGGAGTTAAGGCAAAGCTGTGACGACAGAAAGAAAACAAGTACCGAGATTTTTTAAACACAAACCTGTCAAAGCTCCATCCTTTACACGTCTGCCCTCGCTGACGCCACGTTATGGACACATCCCCGCTCCCAGAGGCGCAGGGAGGATCCGCGGCAGCGCCGCCGAACCGCGGCTCCAGCTGGAGCTGCCGCTGCCGCAGGGCAGGAGCGTGCGGCGCTTCCCTGGGCAGAGGGCAGAGAGAGAGCGGCCCGGCCCGGCCCCACCCGGGGCACAGCTGGCACCGCTGGCACAGCTGGCACCGCTGCTCGGCTCCTCCTGCCCTGCCCAGGGCTCCCTCACCCCCTGCCCCCCGGCTCGGTGCCACCGGGGCCTGCCCAGAGCAAAGCCCATCACTGACCGTGCCAGGCACAGAGCAAAGCCCATCACTGACCGTGCCAGGCACAGAGCAAAGCCCATCAGTGACCGTGCCAGGCACAAACCAAAGCCCATCACTGACCGTGCCTGGCACAAACCAAAGCCCATCACTGACTGTGCCTGGCACAAACCAAAGCCCATCACTGACCGTGCCTGGCACAAACCAAAGCCCATCACTGACCGTGCCAGGCACAAAGCAAAGCCCATCACTGACCGTGCCAGGCACAGAGCAAAGCCTGAGTGCTCGGGTTCCTCTCCCCTGTGCCGGAGCCCGTTCTGCCCCTGGGTACAACGCGGGGCCCAAAGCCATCGCAGCCCTCTCTGTTCATCTCTTCCTTACTCGGTCAAAAAAAGAACATCCATGATTGCAGTTTTCAAATAAGTTTCCTTCTTCGAATTATTTCTTCAGATTTGGCACCAACTCCCTCAATGCAATAATTAATTTTAATTGGTTCACTGACTGAGGATTTAGCTGTACTTTTCCTATTAAATCCAAACAGTTTCAGTGGAACGTGTTCACAGCCATTTTTCTTTTCTATCCCTTGCATCATGACTTGCCTCTTCACTTTATTATTCTCTATTTTATATTTCAGATTTCAAGCTGAAGAAAAACCCCTCTCTCTGAAGAAGATTTTCCCATCAAGTGAGCCATATATATTTTTAATAGGGATATCAAACCCAGCCTGACGGCACAAACACCTTGAGACACCTTCTGGACACGAATGTCTCTTTAAAAATATTAAAGCTCTAAAGGTTAAATTGTTTGCAGGTTTATCTGAACCGAAAGAATAAGAGATGTTGCAATAGGACAAAATGATGACTCGGGTCTCTAGGACACAATCGGTTTTGGAGGATTTCTCCAGCAGCCCTCGTCCATAGGGGTTTGCACTCCTGTTCACCCATTTAACATAGAAAATATGTACACTTAAAAAAGGGTTACCAAAATATAACACCCTTTCTTTAATCCATTAACAAAAGCTAAATGAGATACTTGGGAAAATCCTAATGCAAAGAAATATTTTGAGGATAGCATTTTACTGTTCAAGAAGCCCTTATCCTCTTAGCCAAATTACTGGGGTGGAATCTGGCCTTTAGTTTACATTTTGAACACTAATATTGTAAAATGGGACAAGAGGACCTTTAGTTCCAGCTGCCTGTGCTGGTTCCTGCTGACCCTATACTGACACCAAATAAACACGGTGCTGGGGGTACATACAAATTGCTGCAGCATAAAGAGAACTTCAGTTGTTTCTTCAGAAAGAGTCCCCTGCAACACCATCAAATTTCTTCCCAAGCCAAGGCATTATTAGGTTGTGGGCTCTCTTTTCTACTTCTTCACTTTAAACTGTGATTCCAAGAAGAAAACACTTGTAGATGTTGCTGCTTTTACAAGAAAGGTGATGTGTGGGGACACAGAAAATCACAGCTCTCTCTTTCCCAGGAGTATTTTGGCAGCCAGCGGGGAAACCCTGGGAGAAGCAATGCCAGGCAGAAGATGCAGGACAGCCCTAAATCCACCAATGCACTGCATTTATGGCAAGGCAGGGGCTGGATTGAACACGAGGATGGTGCAGGGAGACAAGGAAGGAGAGAGGAGGAGCAGATGTCAGTGTGCCACTGACATTCATTTCCAAAAAGCCACTGAAGAAGTTTGCCTGGATGTGCAGAAATGTCTGGGCACGGCTTTGTGGGCCAGGAAGAAACAGGGGGAAAGGACCTGACCCATCAGCCTGGGAGCTCCATCTTGAGACACCTCATCCATCCCCACGGATGTTCAGGAACAGAGATCTCAAAGCTCCTTTAAGCAGACATTGCAGGGCTCGTGTGCAAAGTCTGTGCTCACACAAAGATGTTCACTTCAGGTTTGCTGGAAGTAAGTACTTCAAATCTGGAGCTTTTATTTAAAAGTGCTCTGTTAAAAGAGTGGCACTTTTCAAGCTGCCAGTATAAATTCAGAAATGAATTTTTAATATCTCTAATGGCATGTTTTCCTATACATTACTAAAACCATAGCCAAAGGGAACCATTATTATCCACATGAGTCCAGGGCATCAGACAGCTAATCAATAGCAGATCACTCTTCTCCCAGTTCCCTATTTTTTTAAATGTGAGGATCTCCATAACTGAATGTCATACAAAACATTATGCAAAGCATCCAGCTTTTTCCAAGGTCCAGCAGGAGCTGAGTGCCATGGAGAGGATGTGCCAGCACAGAGCCAGAGGAGCTCTGATGTTTACTCATTGAAAAGCTACAAATGCAAATCACAGCAGGAGTCAGAGTGGAGCCTGAGGGAATGTGAGAATAACTGGAGCCCAGCTGGAATGAAAAATCCTCTGGAGCAACAAATTCAATATGCCAAGAAAAAAAAAATAGGTCTGAATGCAATAAAGTCTTGCAAGCAAACTGGCAAACACGGCAGCAAAAGCTGTGCTCAGAGATGGAAACCAAAATGTAAAGGGGGAGGTTGCCATGGTGGGAATGGAGACCTGAAGCACATTAATTAATTGCATTCTCCCAAATTAAACAAGGACACTGCCATCCCTAAACTCCTGCATGGAACCAAGCGCCTCAGCCTTCTGTCGTCCGTGCACAACCAAGCTTCCTCTGTGCCTTCCTAATGAAATGTGTGCAATACCCAATTACCAATCAGCTGCCAATTAAAACCCTATTTCCCAATAATATCATCCTGCTAACTGGATTTCCGCGCAGCCCTTGGCACCCTGGCTCGCGAGCAGCTCTGCCATCCATCAGTTCTCGTGCTGCCAGGTCTGGGATGTGCTGAGCACACGGCCAAGGATGCCGCCCGCATTCCAACTGCTGCTCTCCGCACAGGCAGAGGCGGAGGGGCGGCACAAACATTTCCACGTGGAACTCGAGTAAAAGTGACCGCGCGGTGTCCCTGTTGCTCCAGAGAAATTCAGCAGCCGGGGGATTTTCCTGGGCATGAGCTGGGACGGGCAGCGGGGACTGACTCCAGTGGGGATGCACCCACAGGAGCTCTCGCTGCTTTTCCTCCCTTTCCCAAACTCCACACGTGCCCACGCCTCTAAAGAGAAATCCAACAGCACCGCCTGCCCAAATGCCCCCGGACACAGGGCCCAGTAAACAGTGAGCTCTCCTACAAGGTTTACCTGCTGTATTAAAAACCACAAAGGCCACCTGAGTCACCTCAAAGACACGGGAACCTTCTCTTTTCTAAAGGGAACAATGACCCACGGATGCTGCAGCAGAAATTGCTCATTATCCAGGGGAGGCCTTTCCCTACCACGTTACAGACTCATTCCCTTCTATTTCAGAGCTCCCTTTCCCCCAGGTGCTCTCCAGCGTGCTGATATGAATTATTTGTGACAGTTAACATTTACTGAACAGCACTGGAATACCCTGCCAGCCGTGGGGAAAGGGAGCCAGGACCTCAGGCAAACACAAAGGGCCTTTCCCTACGGAAAACCAGCTGTGCAGTGTGAGGATCACTGATTTCAGCAGGGCTGGCTGCTCCACACCAGCCCTGGCCCAGGCAGGGCTGCCTGCAGGAATCTCAAAGGAGCAGTTCCTTACACGTGATATCCACACACACATCGCAAATTGGCATTACAAAATCCTGACCATCAGCAGCAACTTGGGATTCCCAGTGAGTTTTTCTGCCCAGAAATCTTAAATCCAAAAACTCTTAAAAGCAAACAAGTGGGAGTTAAGTGTTGCTAACAGACTTGGTAACATTACTCATGACTTGGTTTGAAACACACACACAAATAGGAAAAAAAAAAATAACCCTGTCACTAAGACAGTTCTGAGTTGTCCCAGCTGATTAAAAAGCCCAGCCCAGCTGTCACATCAATCTCCAGGTTTTACACTTGGTGCCACAGAAAGCGGTTTTGCTGCATTTGCCATGAAGGCACGTGCCACAGTGTTTAACCACATCCTTTATTTGAGACGGAGCAGCAGAGATCCCACACGTCTCTCTAACCTGGAACTGGGTTTCAGTTTGGGCTGCTCGTACCAATCTAATCCCAGAGAAGTGTCAGCAAAGTCAGAAGCCATCAGAATTTCAGCTTCAGTCTGGAACAGAAGCAGCAAGGGCCCTGCCTTTCCTCTCCCTACATTTTCAGAGTTCCAGCACTTGCCAAATATCCTACTTGGGATGCACCTAAACAATCTGAATCCTCAAATAACACCATTCCCTGGGCAATAAAATGGAATTTGTGTAGGTTGTTTAGGATCTCCAGAGAGTACAGGGCAGGGGGAGGGAGGGGAAGCCCTGTGAATGGGAATACAGAGTGAAATTGGAACTGAGGCATTTCGGGAACATTGCTGAGCTGAATGGCAACTCAAAGAGCCCTCACTAAGCCATGGATAAAAGCCCCAAACCCGCTTTATTTTAGGCTTGGCTGCACAGGGAACTGTGCGCTAATAAACTGAATCATCAAAAATAAATTGTTTCCATGTTCATTTCTTTAGAATGAACACCTGCACCACGGTCCCACCACATTCATTAAAGCTTGTGCTCTGACATTGCACAGGACAAGTTTGGAGGAACTGTGCTCTCTGTGCAGAACTGGGCTGCTTGCTTTTCCACAGGGAAAGCTTTCCTCTCCCAGAGCAGCAGCTACCCACAATGATGGGGTTTCATTAGGGACAGCTTTGTGTGCAGTGCTCAGCTGCAGGGGAAGAATTCTGAGAGGACACCGAGGAATCCAGGCACATAATGCCATTAGCTGAAATACTGAGGGGCATTGCTGAATTCCTTTAAAATAAACCAAAATTTACTGGCTAATGGTACTCGCACCTCGGTAACTGTTAGAGGCTCCAACAAAGCCAAAGTCCTGTTTGAGCAGCCCTGGCACAGCAGAGGAGAGGGGAAAGGCGAACATCACAAATGTGAAGCTCCTTCAGCACCAGCCGTGCGCACAGCCCGGAGGTGACAGTCACTGCTCCCAGCAAACGGGACCGGGAGGAAGGCACCTTCCTCCTCCTCCTCGCTGCGCACAGCGCCGAGCCCGGCCCCAGCCCTCCGTGCCAGCCCCACACGGCGCTCCGTGCCACGGGCACTGCGGGCGGCACGGCCGGCACAGCCGTGAGGGCGCTGCGGCTGCCCCGCCCCAGCCCCGAGCCCCGGCTGCAGGGGCCGATCATCGGCTCGGCCACAGCCACGGGGGGCTTCTGGTCTGGTTTTGTTTGGGCAAGCCCAGCTCTAAGCGCCTTTCAGTCGGAATTTCACAGCATATCGAACAAGTGGTGGCTATTAAAAATGCTTTTTACAAGGTGGCACACACAGAAATAAACATCCCACGCCTCAGGCTGCCGTGCTGCCCGTCCAAGCCCATCGCCGAGAGCCGAGCACGCCGTGCCTGAAGCGCTGCTGAGGGACACGAACTCCCCGTGAGCATTAATGGTCCCCAGGGCAGGGCAGTGCCAGCCTGGGCCGCCCCGAACAAAGAGCCCTCGTCACACTGGTGTGATCGATATCTGCCCTGCGCCGCTGCCATCATCCACGGGCTCGGTACGGGACTGACCTGGATGCAAACGGCAGAACTGGCCCCAGAGAAAAGAGGAATGGATGTGGGCAGGGCAGCCTTTCAGGGCACTACAAAGAGATGGCAGCACGGGGAAATGCCACTCCTCACAACTCATCATTTTGCCATTCTCCTTCAAATGGAAAAAAAACCAAGAGGAGATTTGCATTTTTGCATACAGAGTTTATACAGTTATCCAACTAATTTGAGAACTTTTTGAATAGCCTTCAGAAAGTTTTAAATGGGACATTTTTAAAGTGCGCCCATAAAGCCATGATCTGTATTGGCTGGGATGTGAAAAAAATGGTAACGAACATTTAGCCAGAAGCCCTTTTCTGAACAACAATAAACAAGAAGATTATTGGAATAATACTTCAGTTTGTTGTCACTTGCTAGAGAGTGGGGATAAAAATCAAGCAGAGAGCTGGAACTTCCTGAACTGCTGAGTTCTGATTTCTGGAGCGCTCAAAGGACATGAAACTGTACACAGAGGGCACATATCAAATATCTGGGACACCTCTCCTTTCTCTCCTGCAGTTTCAGCCCTGCACTGACCCGAACCGACAGCGCCCAGCGCGTCCTCAGTGCATTTCATCTCCCAGCTGCCCTGGGCACAGCACCTTGGGGAGAGGGCAGGGGAGGGCATTTCCTACCCCTCACCTTCAGGGCGCAGAAACTGCACAGTGAGGGGAGCCATTAGCAATTGTTAGGCTCATGTTTCATGTTCATGACACCTCATGGAAGAGGTTTCAGAATCGGGTCTAGCTTTAGCTAAGATACATGAACGTTGTGTGGGCAGCTGAAAAACAGGTGATGTCCTCAAGTATTTACCTCTGTGCTCTGCAGGGCTTGGGAGGGAATGCACACTGCCACAAGGAGGACACGGTGCAGGGAGGAGTTAATAAACAAAAGGAAACAGAACCTCTCGGGTTTCACTGTGAATGCACCTTGCAAAGGGAAGTCCCCAGGCTGCTCCTGTGAGCAAACTGCCTGATGAACGTGGTTAATGCACACACAAATGACAAAGGCAATGCAATCACTGCAATGGCATCTCCCTCGCATCCTGGAATTGCTGATGAAGGATGAGTGACACTCTTGGAAAGGCAAGAACACGAACAGTGGTGCCTTGATTTGTTCTGCAGCACCAGGGGAGTCTGCCAATTTCCCAGCAGGCACTGATCTGCTCTTCAGGATAACATTACACAGATTTGCACTGCTCTTATCTCAAACTCCAATAACTCCTGGAACCACAGAGCAAACAGTTCTGGGGGTGCATTTCCACCAGCCTGATCAGGAGGCCTGAAAAATGAGTCCTCCAGTCAGGGCATGGTGGCTGCTCAGCTCGTGCTGCTGCCACTTCCAGCTCTGCTGCTGCAAGCCCCACTTGAGCATCGCCTGACCCATTTCTTTACATTCTGACACATAAATCTCTAAACCTCCATCCTTTCAGCTATCTATCTAACCAAAATACCATCAGATTTTAAAAAAACCAAAAATTGACATTTAGTGTTGAAAGCAAAAGGCCCACAAAACTAAGACTCTGCAATGACTAACCAATAACTGAGGTATTCTGAAAGTCTCGAGCCCTCTGTGGCAATTCCAACCAGAAAGAGAACCACAGGACTAATGCCAAACCCAAAGCCCACATCAGTGCCATCACAGCACAAGAGGACAGGAAAAGCCTTTTTGCTCTCTGAAGTGGCTTCTTCAGAGCCGTGCCAGAAAATCTTCAGGCCATTCAGAAACTAAATTATGGCCACTGAATGCAGTAACCCTTCAACTGAACAAAAGCAGATTTAGCTCTCCACATATATTTATTACACAATAACAGAGATAGAAGTCTTTTTGAAAAAAGGTCTCATCTGAAATTTCATAAAAACATGTGAGTTACAGAAATGTGCTACAAGGACAGCAGGAGTCTTCATGCATCCCAAGACAGCAGCAATGGTGATGCATGCTTTGAATATCTGAATTTCTGTCCATACTGCAAAAAGCAGTTAAAGAGATGTGAGCTGGTGATAACAGCAAAACAAATAAAGCTTATGACAAAATACATTTTCCCCATATTGAACTGCCTGAAGAATTTTGGCATCTCTAGAACTGAAATGCAGTAACAATTCCCTTCTGAACAAGATACTCAAAAGTCATCCAGTCCAGTGAGCTGCTGAGCTCCAAGGAGGACACAGTGAATGTCAGCACATAATTCCCTCGATCAGACCCTCAAAAGCTGCCCTGTCCCACGAGTGCCAGCTCCCAGAAACAGCCTTTGCCAGCCAGACTCGGCTCCTGCACTCTCCTGCTCACGTGTGCAGACAGCCAGGGCTGCCCCTGTGAGCAGCCCCTGCACACAAACCCTCCCTCCTCACCCTCAGCGCTGGGAGAGGGCACAGCACGGCAGGAACGCGGTCTCTGATAACCCAGCTCAAAGAGATGCGCCAGCATTTCCTGCTGTACAACAAAGTCAAGTATTAACTGAAGTGACAACGGGAATCCACATCTTTCCCTTGTCTCACAGATCTCTCTGACTGCAGCATTAAACCCCCAAGCATTAAAAGAGCTGATTTATGTTGGGGGGTTTGTGACTGTGCAATATTCAGGCTGATTTCAGCAATCAATAATCAAACCAGCCCTAGAGAGTCAGGAGATGCTGATTATCTCCAGCTTGCAAATGAATTCCTAAGACAACGCAGAGCTGTGAAGAGCAGCGGGGTCCTGATGTGGTAGGAGGGGACAGAAAAGATGGGACCAAATCAAACTGACATTGCTTGTATGGCACAGTGCCTGAAATCCTGCTGCCCAAATAAATGAACCAGCAAAACAATAAGTGGAGGAGCTCTTAATTGGCTTAGCTAACCAACCATTTAAAAAGAAATCCAGCTTGACGGACTTAATGTTGGCTTGATGGACTTAATGTTGATTTCTCAAGCCAGAACCCTTTTGTTTCTGTTATGATTGTTATGGTTAATACAACTCTGCCCAGGCTCCCCAGGCCATTTATTACCCCTAGCAGGGATAAAACTGAGCAAGGGGAATGCAAATTACAGAGGTGAGAGCCCTGTACAGCACAAAGCTTTGCAGCCAGAGGTCAGCTCCCATCCTTCATGCAACATCCATCAGCAGTGCAACGCACCAGCTCCACTCCCAGCAGCAGCTGGAGAACACAGACTCCCCAAACAATTCCCCTGCCTTGAGCTGGGCCAGGTGAAACCCAATTCAAACAGCCAGGGGATGAGCAGATCTGAAACTCCCACAGTTTCACTTTGGGGTTCAACTCAGCCTGCAAAGATCTGCAGGAATGCCTTGTCACCATCCGTCCCCAGGTACGTGGTACCAGGACACAGCACAAGGACTGGGCTGCATTGTCTGTTCTCTCTGTGTGGGGCTGGTGCCCAAATGCACAGATGGGATTCACCTTTCCTTCTCTTTAGACAGAGGCTTCTTTGCTCACTTTCTTAACTGTCTTCTCCTTTTGCCACCTTTCATCATTTGAAGACTCAGAGTTTAAACTATAAAATAGTTATTAAGTAGACATTCAGAAGAATAAAGATGCTTTGGGGCTGGAGATGCTGGTAACTCCTGAATAATTCAAGCCATGTTTTTCAGGGGAACACCTCAGGTAAGGCAGCAGCCACCAACACCCAGGTGCTCTGCTCCTGCTGCTGTTCCAGCTCCTTCTCATCTCCACTGTCCTAAACAGGCTTCATCTACCTCAGGTTCCCTCTCATCTGCCTCATTTGCAAAAGAGTTTCAGATGAATAAATAACACAGAGGATGAGGTAAATGCACACAGGCAAAGCTGACAGTTGTCAAGCTTCCACCGGCACCTCACATTAATGTTCTGCACCTCTTTAATGTGTTCCTTTAATGTGAAAAGGCCACTGCAGGGAAGGCAAAGAAATGTTCAAATGCTCAGCAGTGATGGAAAACCTGCACATTCTATGTTCTATCTTCAACTCAGGCTTTCAATGAAAAAGAAAGAGAGGAAAAAAATTTAAAACTGAGAATCCAAAACCATACTAGCACTGCCTGCTAAGCCCAGCTGAAACACTGCCCCAATGCCGTCATTAACCAAAGGAGTGACATTCCTTAGAACAGTGACAAAGCCATTTAACTGCTGAGGAGAGCTCTGGAAATGTGTGAGCTGCCTTGGAAAGATCTGGCATGTGATGACAGGGGCTCTCACCACAGGGCTGCAGATGCAGCTGGATGGTTTAGAAACCCAGGTTTGGATCTGGAGATCATCAATCACACTTTAAACTTATTTAACAGCACAGGAAATATGCAGAGAGACAGACTGGGCTATTTTAAACCTAGATGACACCCTTGTAGGGCTGTGTGTGTGTGCAGATGGACTGTCAGCAGCACACTGAGTCTGCTCTGCCCCTCTGTCCCTCACAAGCGCTGCTCTGTAAGGGCAGCTCAGAGCCAGCCCCGAGCAGCCCCCCAGGCTGTGCTCCTGGGATCAGGGACACACACACCAGGCTGTGCTCCTGGGATCAGGGACACACACACCAGGCTGTGCCCCTGGGATCAGGGACACACACACCAGGCTGTGCTCCTGGGATCAGGGACACACACACCAGGCTGTGCTCCTGGGATCAGGGACACGCAGCTGCCCTGTCCCATGGCTCGGTGTCACTGAGGCTGTGCCAGCACCAGGCACCACTCTCAGGCCTGCACAGCTCTTCTTTGGGCCCTCAGCACAGCAGGGCTCTCTCATGGCAAATACAAACATTTCACCCACTCCCACCGGTCTGCCAGGTGTCCTACAAAACCGGTGAGCCCTGTTTCCCTCTCCAAATTCAATTTCAGGAAGTTGAACATCATGTGCCACATCAGTGGGGTCCCATTTCCTAACTCAGAAAACAGAATCAAAATGATGGGTAGCCAGCATAAGCCTGGGAGGTACTCCTGACGTTCTCCTGCCATGCTGAAGTAGCTGCAATTGATATTCATTATTTCCTTTAACCTGAGAAACAATTAGCTATCACATGTCCTTCCATGGACACATCCAGAATGGACTCATAATGTAGTCCATGAATAAACACAGCAGCTGTTCACCAGCATGACAGTCTGATGTTCCACAAATTAAAAAAAAAAAAGAACAAACAACCTAAAAAGGTTGTGTGATTATTTTAAAACTAGAATGAATTATATGTGTAAATAGATTAGCACCAGCTCTGGACAAGCAATTAGAAGCTCATTACAGGGAAAATGCAACCGAAGGCTCCAACAACGACTGCCCATCTGCTGCCCAGCCCAGGTGATGGAGAACTCTCAGGTTGGTTTGTTTGTTTAGCTTTAAAAAAATCTGTTCATGTAACTCAGACACAGCCACCAAGTGCAACACACAGAAGTGAGAGAGAAACTCAGCTCTCCCACAAACAGTTCCCTTCTCCTGTGTCCCACTGCTGCTGCCAGCCAAGGAACAGCTCCTGTACCACCAAAGCACAGAAACTTACTCGTGAGCTCTGCTCCCTTTCTCCCCTCATAAAACCACTTTGCTGTTGGAAACCAAAGGCTGTGATCCTTTACATGGGAACGTGCCATTTTTTCCTGGCTTACTGCAGTTCTTCTAAGATGTGCTGCTTTCCCTCACTAAACACAATATTTGAGAAGGGATGTTTTTCAGTAATTTACTCCCTCAAGAGAAATTTACAGCAACTCAACTGATTAGGCATGAGTCTAAGTAAACATGGAAATGCTGAAATGCTTCCAAGTGCCTGCACCACTCTGTGAGCATCCGTGGGGTGTGGGGGAGCCCCGTGGGGAGCCCGGACCCACCGGGGGCTCTGTGAGCATCCCTGGGGTGTGGGGGAGCCCCGTGGGGAGCCCGGACCCACTGGGGGCTCTGTGAGCATCCCTCGGGGGTGCCTGCACAGCCCCAGCCCCACTGGGGGCTCTGTGCCCACGCCCACAGCTGCGGCCCAGCTTCTCCTCTGCCCTCATTCTAAGGAAATGCCACAAAGTTCTCTGTACCAACAAGTGAAACTGGCATTCTGTAACTCAGGAATCCCAGCTCTGCTGCTCCACATTTTTCACAGTTTCACAGACAAACAGAAAAGCATCACTTAGCTGAATACCTCTAAATATCTCTTTTACAAAGATATGTAACACAAAGTCAAGAAATGCAGCCGCAAAAGAAAATAAAAACAAATATTTTTGCTAGTTATTTTCCTTTCAACTGTATTAAAAAGCCCACAAAGGTGCTCCTGAGGACACAAAAACATTGAATTTCTTACCTGAGAGATGTGCAGAGTCACGAATCAGGTGCTTTCCTCCTTGCCGAAGCCCTCCCTCATGGTTGGATTCTTTGGCAGGTTTCCAGTTAATTTTAAATACAACTACTTACCTGTGCTCACCTCTTTTTGCCAACTATTAGCTGGCACTAGTACTAACACACCATACACACCCACTGTATACAACCTTCAATCCCAAAGGGTAAGATTTCACTCTGCAAGTATAAGTTCTTTAGGGAAAAATGACCTCTCCTTTCTTCTACCTTCTAATCATGTTCTCAGAACAGCCCCTAAATGCCAATCATTTCCATAATGATTCCATGTTGTTCCAGCCTGTGACTCTCAGCCTTGCCAGGAGAGATGGTGGATCCCAACCACTGGCTCTCAGCAGGGACCACTGTGTGCACAACAGTGACATACTAAGGGCAGAGCAAGCATTTACACAATAAAGCTTAATTTAAAATCTTCCCTTCTCAAAGTATAAGTGCTATCTGGAAACACTTGGTTTAAACATTAACATCAGTTCTAGGGGGAAGAAAAAAGATCCCTTGATATTTTTGAAAGGGGAACGCTGTTTCTCAGTCAGCCTCATTTAAATTGTAGTTTACACTGGCTGTTTGGTGGAGATTTAGGGATGGGAGACAATTTAGCAATTAAAGCCCAAGACATTTTCTAGCTACCTGAAGTTCACATTCCATGAATTAGACAAAAACCTTGCGCTTAAAGGATAAGCTGCTGAGAGCACCTGAAGGCTGCAAGTTACCATCGCCCTCAGCCTCCCTCAAACCCTCCCACACCAAATGGAGACATAATACTGAAACACTTTCATAAAAGCTTTTCTCTTACTGAAAAATAGTTATCATGTAGATCACACAAAACCATCAGAACTATTACAGACCAGAAAAATTCCAATAAACTTTTGAAGTTTGAGCATATTTACAATTGCTTCCTTTCTCAGCTGTTGCCCATCTATAATTAACACTATAAAAACAAAGTACCTTTAAAAAACGCAGCACACACCCGGTCACGGTGCCACAGTCCCGGCTCCAGCAGAAGGCAGAGGATGAGGAACGCTGGTGCGGGATATCATTGTCCTTAGCACCTTCACCCCTTGGGTCTATCCAAAGCATTTCTATCAGTTTTCCAGCCACGTTTCGGTGACAGGTACAAATAAAATCACAAAATCTACAAACTCAGTGGGATTTCAGGAACAGTCCTCGGCCGGGGCTCCTGCCTTCCCCTCACGCACACACTGCGTGTCTTTAAAGCTTGCTGATGATTCAGGCAGAAATCATTGAGTCCATCCACATTTAATGACTTCTTCAAGGGCTGTTTTACCACTTTTCGAGCTATAAACTCAATTATGTATATTTGTTCTCCACGCTTGACGAGGGAATTTCCGCTCTGGAGCGGGGCTGTAACACTGACCGCAGCTGACGGGGCTGCGGTGATGGCGGCGATCCCGAGGCAGGGCCGGACGGGCTCGGGGCGGTCTGAAGGGCAGCCAGGGCTTCCACAGGATCCTGGGATCCCCCACATCCACAGCAATGAGGTTTCCAGGGAGGCAGCCCGGGAGCAGAGCGGCCAGGGACGGCAGCTCCCACACCTCGCTCCCGTTTTCACACGGACACCGGGAGGGGCTTTTGCCCTCGAGGCTGAGGCGGCTCCGAGCCGGGCCCAGGGCTCGGCTCTTTCCAGCCACAGCAGCTCCCACCGCCTTAGAATCCAAGCTTTCAGCAAGCAGCACTGAAATTTGCTGGGGTTTTTCAACTTCCTTCATCAAGACTCCCAAGTTTGAAGTGGAAAACACGAGATTCTGAGCAGTGTCACAGAGCCACCTCTCTGCCGGCTGGGCTGAGCCCTCAGCGACGCCCATCAGGCCTCAGAGCCACCCAGCCCCTCAAACAGCAGAAACTGCTCTTTCTGTGTCCCTGAAACAAGTTTTTAAAATTTGTTTTTCTCCAAAACTTGGCATTTATGTTCCTGATCATCCTGAAGTAGAAGGCAGTATGTGTAGGCCTCCCATATACCAGCATTTGCTCACTGCATTTGGACTGACACTTTTAGTGTTCTTTTTTTTTTCTTAAAAAAAAAAAAATCCTAATTGAAAGTCCCCCAGAGAAGCTGTCAAGTTAAATTTCTGACAAAGGTAGCTGCTTCTGCAGGTCGGTTTTCAAATCCATGGCTTGACGTATGACTGACAGAGTGACACATGGTGACAAGAAAAGAGCTCCTTTGGAAGAACTTTTAAAAATTAGTGTTTTTATAATTGAGCTGAAGTTCAGGAAATGGGAAGACAAAGACGCTTTGCTGGTTTTCCATGCACTTGGAGGCCGTGTTTCAGAAAATGAGTTTCTCAGGAAAATGTCTCTCAGGGCAGCATTTCAGGATACGTTTAAGTCCCACAGAGATCCAGCAACACTGCAGGCTGAGTACAGATGGAAATGCTGCTAAAAGGGTTGATTTTCCTGACAGGCTTTCAGATCCACTGTGAAGGGAATATGCATTTAAAAAGGGGCTCACACCCCTAAGCTGTGCCCGTGTTGCTGGCAATAATAAAGTACTGGTATGCAGGCATTTCTGAACCTCAAAGTTCCAAAATTTCTTCTTAGCTGCAATTTAGTCCTTTTTTTTCTGTCCGAAATCTTCTTTCCTTCCAATACTCATGTTAACTGAAGTTGGTAGATTAGTATATTTTATCAGCTGCTGCAGTTCCACCTTTGACTGTAATTAACTTTAGGTCAGGTCCTGAAAAAAAAATGTCAATAAATGACTTTTAAAAGTCTTAATATCTTCAAAGTATTATGGAACAGTTCTTTAAATGTATATTCAACCACCTTTTTTATAATTATTCTAAACAGAAGGTCTGGTTTTCCTTGTTTTCAAATGAAATCACTAATTCTGGAGAATTTTCTTACAGACATCAAACTTGCCCTTAAAACAATGTCTTTGTATTTTGGGATTGTTTTATTGCCTTTTTTTTTTCTTTCTGCATGTCTTTAAACACTGACCAAAACGCCACTTCTACTTTCAAAACATTTATTTTCAAAAGTTTCCTTAACTTTAATCAACACATGTATTTTCTCCAGAGCCTTTCAGAACACTCCATAACAATCAGAACTTTAATTCAAAATGAAAAAACCCCAAAACAGGTAGATAGAAAAGGGAAGGGCCGACAGAGAAAGAAAAGAAGCCTTGACAAAATGCAGGTTCTTTCAGCTGTTACTTGAACATGGCAAACAAGTTTTCTCTTTTCCCAGTGCCAGGAAAGGTTTCAGCACTGCTGGATCCTCAGGCACAGCCTGGTGCTGCTGGAGAATTGTTTCTAAATCCCAGTCTGTGGCTGGAGGGTCACAGCAGGCCCACAGCCTTGCTAAATGTGTTCACCAAGTGTGGCTGTTCAGCTGCAGCAGAGGTGCACCCTGCACTCTGGGATGGGGTCACAGAGGGGAAAACCACAGGGATGGTGGCAACAGGAGGTGACATCCTCGTACCTGGTACCAGAGTGTGTCTGAGCCCTGGGTCACTGACAGGGGTGATCATCCTGGCCTTGGGGGCAAGGAGCTGTGCTCCTTCGGCAGCTTTCCCAAACAGAAACAATTGGCTCTTTTCTCCAAGACACAAGGCCTTGTGGCATCGACTGGAATGGTGAAAAATTCAGGTACCTGGACAAGTGTGAAAGAGAAATATGGATTAAAAAGTAGAGCTATTCTAATCCCCAAACTATTAACTGTAAATATTTCTGTTTATTCATTATACACAGGATGTATCTCCAGAATATATTTATATGCCTGTAAACAATGAACATAACTGAAATTAGATGTAAGGATATAAAACCACGAGGGCTGTGTTTATAGATGAAGGTCAGGCAAATGTAAGTCACTGGTGTTGTGACTGTGTTGCAGCAGAGTAAGGTGAAAAGCAGAGATCCAGGTTTCCACTCCCGTGCTGTGCTTCCTCCCAGAAGAGCACAGAGTAATCCATTTATTTATCAGAGCAAAAAATTGCTGAAATTTTACTGTTTCCTTCCTATTGATTCCTGCTCACTGACGAGCTTTGTAGGGCCCTGATTTACATCACATCCAGTTCATGTCAACAGTTCATTTATGGCCTACACCCAGAGCAGCTCCTGACTCACATGTGGATGGGGACAGAAGCACTGATAAATACAATGAGCTGTTTCTGAAGCTCAGGCACTGATTATTGAAACTGGGCTGCTGAAAGGTGCCTTTATCTGCACAGTGTTGTGGACAGACGAGTCTCATCTGTTAAGCTTCAAAACTCAATCCAGGGGTTCCAATCACAAACTAAATCTTCTTTTCCCAGAGCAAAAGAAAGGGGAAAAAAATAAATACAGGTGCATGAAGGCCTGTTGTTCCTAAGAAGTAACAAGCACCTTTGGATGCTGCAATGGGCTGCTTTGTTTATTTAAGAATTCCTCCTTCCTGCTTGACTTCTGCCAAGAAATGGCTGTTGAGGCAGTTCCTTGGGTTGGAATTCTCAAGCTAATCCCAGCTCCATTTTGTCTTATCTTTGTCATGAAATAAACACCATTGGTATCTGGAACAGAGCCACAAACAGCTGTGCTAATTATACTAAAACAGCACCTTTATTTAAGCTCCTTCTTTAGCACTACTAACTAAATAGTAAATTGAGTATTTACACAACATATTAAAAAATGCAGATTACACCTACCAAAAAACTCTGCACCTGTCTGGAAACCATTACAACCCATGAACTGTGCAATTGATAAAAAAATGCAGTTAAGGCAGCCCGGTAGTGGAAGTACCTGACCAATGTTCTCTCTCAAAATGGACAAAAGTTACATGAAACCAAAGGGATTTGCAGTGCTCCTGACAGAGGCTGCTGTCAATTGTAACCCTCCAACCCAAAAGCACAGAAGCTGGGGACAGCACAGCCACCCGGCCACAAACCACATCTGGTACCCATGGATATCAGCAGCCATGAGGAATGGGTCACAGGGAACCAGCACAGAGCAGCAGCACCTTTGGAAAACAAAACCAAGGCACAACAAGTCAGCCTCAGCAAACAGGGACAAGTTTGTCCTGTTTTGCCTTAAAGCCAAGTGTTCTGACAGTCATGAAAGAAAATCTGTGATCTGCACACACCATCCATGTCCAAGTTCTACTCCTCATTAACATGAACAAGATCTTAAATTTCTAATTGATATTTTTATCTCATTTACAGGAGAGGAATATGTTCATCTTGGAAGTATTGAATTGGGTGTTGAACATCCTACATTATTCTAAGGTACAAATGCTTCCCAGACTGTTCTGCTGTCAGCTCATCAGGCACGTGAGGCACATTTACAGAAGTGGTTTCCACAATGTGATGATAATAAGGGAAATCACGGATTAGAATGCATTTCATTTCACTATTGTTCATTTTATTGAGTCCCATTTAATGGATTTATTTCTCTTGGCAGTGTTATCTTAGTGCTTCACAATACAGTACAAACTCTGGATTTAATTAATAATGTAATTAATATTCCTTTTGCCTTTTCACAGGATTGTTAAGAAAAACAGAAATACAAGATCTAGGAGTTGATCATGAGGTACCAGAATGAGGCCACTTCCTGAGAAAAGTGTTCCTTGCTGCTTTTGTTTCATTCTGTTGCTCACTTAATTGGTTTCATTCCCTTTTGTGCACTGTGTAAAATTACTGTACACTTAAGGTATTTGCTACAGAATAAATTAATATTGCCAGAATCCAAGTGGGAATAAATTAAGTATGCCCTCGAACAGCTAATATCAGCGATTTCCTAATTTTTGAGGCACTGACTGCTGATATGGGTTTAATTGAATCCATTTGGATAATACATATATTTCTTGTACACAGACATGCTTTTCTGAATTATCTTAATATGGGTTATACCAACTATGACTGTGTCTACACAGGGAAAATGTATTACTAAAGTTGTTACTTAATAATTAATCAGATATTAATCACAGTTTTTTGTGTTTCCAGCCAGCTCAGGCATTAATGTTTTTTCATTATTTACCAATAAGTGACATTTTTATATAGAAATAATTTTTTCCAGTAGATGGAAGTGTTGAAAATATATACAGACAAAATCCCTTTATTTCTCACCATTCTACTCAGTAATTCTCTCTTCATTTTTGCACTGCATAAAATCTGTTGGTTTAATGAGCACTTCCAAGGATATATAGATATATCTATATGGCTTAGAACATACAACTCTCATCAAAATCTGGGTTTTCATTTCAGAGTACAATTCACACTTGCCCTTTTAAATGGCAGCTCCTGTTTTCAGGCCTCCAATTAGCTTTAAATCCCTTTAACCCCACTACCTCAGAAGTGGGGATTTCCCCCCTTCTTCTTCCCCTCATCATAACTTGTACAATTTCTTTGATTTCCCCAGGCCTGGCTGGCCCAGGCAGCTGCAGTGGATGCTGACTCCATTATCCTGGTGCTGTGCCTGCCTGAAAATTGGCAGAATTAGCGAAGTGGAACGGGAGGAGATCAATAAAACACCTCTCTGTGTTGTGAGCAAAGTACCTCATGTGCTGTGCTCGTGTGCTGCACAAAGAGCAGCGCTGTCAAAGCTGGAAATAACCTCCCAATTGTCTCAAACAGACATTAATCACCTGCTTTAATATCATTATTTGTACCTGACACAAGACCAGCCAGGAGCCAGTGCACAGCCAAGACACAGAGAAAGGTGGATGCACATTATAAATATTAACTAACGCATTTCAGGCTATAAACTCGCTTTGGATCCCTCTCTTCCTGAAGGATTTATTCTCCAGCACAGTGACCGTGTACATCCTGTCCCATCATGGCTCTCCTTTCAGACAGCTCTTTCCTCCCTTCCTGGTATCTCTTCCCGAGCTCCTCCCTGAATCTCACCCAGAGCAATGCTATGTGCCCATAATGGCAACAGTATTTCAGAATATTTTTGGAAGCCCACTGAAACAGCCAATTCATCTCATATTTTTTTTTCCCTGAACATTTCAGCAGTTTACAGAACTGTGGGGTGAACGCTGGACCACAGTGCAAACAGGTGTCATGTCTGGGGCTGACCTTTTTGGTAAATCAATCACAAGGAAACAGCCATCCTCCCGAGGCTGGTGGCATTACCCTGCTGCTGGATGGTGGCCATGGGTTGAAAGGTCTCCCGTGGGTCTGAGCTGAGCAGGAACATCTGTTTTTCCCTCTGTACATGGAGAAGAGGAGTGTCTGCACACCCAGAGTAAGTCACCTGCGAATGCAACCCATCAGCTTTGCTTCTCTAGTTTGCTGTTCTGGGTTAGGCTGAGATCCTGTTTGAACGTAGAACATTTCAGTAAATCTTACACAGAACAAGAGAATTTCTGTCCCCAGCTTAGGAAGTGTAAGCACTATTTGGGGAAGGCATCCCAGCAAGACAGACCAAATGAATCTGATTTAAATGAAGCAGGAAAAGCTGGCCTAGAACTACTTCCTGGTAATGCTTTTGCTGCCCAACTTGGCACACACATGTTTGTGTCTTTGCAAGAAATTTACTGAATAGAAGAAGTAAACACACCCCCTCATTTATAATTCCTTGTTTAAATGAAATTTTGACATATTTAGGAATAACCTGGATACAGCTAAATACAAATAAAACTTCAGAGTGCACATTAGAATGAATTACTTCAGGTCTTCTTTCTAAGTGAAGCAGCAGCACTTGACAGTATCATTAAATACTATCAATACTACCTATCATCAACCCACAATTTCAGGGAAAACAAACAAGGAGAACAATTTTTCCCTAAAAAGGGACAGACTTGTAATAAAGACAAAACCAAGCTACTTCTGGTAATTTATCACTACAGGAAATAACACTATTAATTGTATCTTAATTCATCTAACTCCAGTAATGACTAGATTAGCAGTACTGTTGCTTTATATTTAAAAAATCTATTAAAAATCTATTTATTAAAACTGGAATCTGAGAAATGGGATTCAGCAAGGTATTGGCTTTTTAGCTTTGTCATACCAGCTATGAAGTAGCTTTTTATGCCAAGTCTTTGGATTTTTCTGAATTCGCCAAGCTGATTCCCATTCCCTCAGTGGGTCAAAGTCTTGTCTGAATTAATGGACTTTCCCCAGACAAATTTTGTGGAAAAATGAAGCAAGAAATCACCTCCCTCTAATTTCTCTCACAAACCCTTTTATCATTCATGCTCTCATTCATCATGTTCCATGGGCATCCAAGACTGAAATAACAATAGATGGCAATTAATAATATAAATACCTGGTCACATTTAATAGGAAATTAGCTTCCATTTTATCTCAGAGTTTTCTACCTCCCTGATGCAGTTTTTGGATTTCTTAGTTTCCCCCTTGCTCTTTTTGCTTATGGAAGTCAAGAATCCTGATAAAATGCTGAAGTCACTGATATGCCTGTTAAAGCAGTTCCCTGGAAAGCATGCCATGCCAATTGATTTGCTGAAGTAAATATACTAATTTATTTTAGGTATATAGGAATAAATCAAATGTTTGCCAGAGGAGCCTAAGCAGATATGATGGAAACAAGCCAAAGCTGCCCACCTGCTGCAATTGTTTGAGAAGGAGGATTCATTTCACTAAAAGAGCACATTTTATGTTCCTGATATTAATCCTATGACTCTTTGGCTGGAATCCCAATGCTCTCCCATTTAGTGGACAGCACATTTCATCATATTTTCATACAGCTCATAAAGCAGATGAAGTCTTTTCTGTGCATGTCACCAAGCCCTGTGTTGCCACAGCTCCCTGTACTGGAGATGGAAGGTGCTGCTTTGGAGCAAAAGCATTTTCCAGGGGCCAGAAGGTTCAGTCTGTGGCATGTGACAAACCTTGCTCTCCTCTGGGGCTCCTGGCAGGGATGATCCCAGTGCTGTAAGGCACCACAGAGAGAGAAACATTTCCACAGATTGAACAACAGAACAAGGGGAAAAGGGGGTGAGGGGAAGACACCAATGGAAGCTCTAAAAGCCCACCTAGAAAAGGCACCAATAGATTTCATATGATGGCAGCTGCAGGAAATGAATTCATAACCCAAGGGAACAGCAGCATAAACCCTTCACACACGTACAAAGACATTCAAACCATTGAACCACCAAAGGGGAGGAGCCCTTGCTCAGAGCTCTGGGTGTGAGCCAAGGGCACGTTGGTTTGTGTCAGTAACAGAGCAGGAACTATTCATTGTGGCTGCTCGTGGTGATACCTGAGCTCACTCCTGGCCATATGTCAGGAACAGAATCTGATTTTCCATGTCTGCCTGAGCTGTTTTCTACTTCACTTATGCTGCATCAGGCTGTGGGCACACAGATGTCAAAACAGAAGAGAT
Source organism: Melozone crissalis (assembly GCF_028551555.1). Taxonomy (NCBI): domain Eukaryota; kingdom Metazoa; phylum Chordata; class Aves; order Passeriformes; family Passerellidae; genus Melozone; species Melozone crissalis. The sequence continues at coordinate 9,652,156 of NW_026535817.1, read as the reverse complement.
AACAGAGATGGAGAATAAATTGATCAGGGCAGACCTGCAAGAGATTGGCACAGGAAGAACCAACTGGGAGAGGACTGCGATATTTCAAGAGCTGAACTCCAAGAAAGAATGCAAATTTAAATGAATGTTCGCTTTCCACAGTGCTTTGTGTCTTCAGGCAATCACTAGCAACACTCACAGCACTTCCAGCAGAGGCAGACATTTAAGGCAGGAAAACAGCAGCCAGTGCTCCAGTGGGCTCCAGGCAGCTGCAGGCAATGCCAATCCCTGAATGACAAGGTACTGACTATGGGCTGGGCTGGGAAGGAAATTCCAGCCTCTTTCTGCTGAATTCTGCATCTTTTTGTTCAACAGGCCGGGGACCAGAGATGTTTTTATTCCCTCTCCCCTGCAATGGAGGCACGGAGCCCTGCCCTCAGCTGGGTTATCTGCACCTCTGGTGCTCCTCACACAGGGGAATGGACACTGGCCTGCTCTGGGCCAGGGCTCTGTGCCCCTGCCCTGCTGAACAAAGATCATTCCTGGCCCTGTTCCCACAGCAATGCCCAGCTTGGTTCCTCCATCAGCAACTCCCAAGCAACAGCAAAGCTGAACTGCAGAGCAGCTCCCAGAACCCTCATTTCCCCATCTCCACTAAAGACTCATCTAGAATTAATTCAGTACTGGCACAGCCATGTAAAAGAAGCATATTTTTCTTAATAAATATAAGATGTAGTACATTTAAAAAGCAAGTTTCTGAATTACAATTTAGGTAGGATTTTCAATTAAAAAACACCTATCAAAATAAAGACAAAGTTTGTCCCGCTGCACTATAGTCTCTGAAACTGTTCTGATCCATAAATGTTTTAATCAAGATTCATCTACCAGACCTTATTTCCACTGGATGATTCCATCATTGATTTGATACATGAAGCAATTTACATTAATAACCACAATATTACATCAATTATTTCTTTTATAATCAAAGCAGAAAAATATCAAAACCTTGCCAGAAACTGATATTAAAGGGTTTCTAAAGCCTCATATTTAAATAGCTGTAAAACAGTTTAACTGCACATATTTGGTAAAGCAAATCTAATGGTTTCAGAGGAATTCTCAGATCGTGTAAATTAAGCCAGGCTTTAGGAAATCTAACCATAAAGCATTTTCACCCCTGCATCATTAGGAATTGTGAGGATACTTCACTGAGCTGGTAGGCACAAAATATAAAAAGACAACATATGCCATCACTTTCTTCTGCTTAATTTTTATGTCACAACTTATGTACAGTTTCATGGACCATATTGCTGGGCTCTATTAAAATTTAATTCCTGTGTGCAAGTAAAAGAAGTACAAGTACTCCATGGAAACAGTGGATCCAGCAGTGAAACCTTGCAAGGCAAAGAGAACAGCTAAACCACAAGATTAAAAAAAACAGTAAAAAGAGAATGAGCTAATTAACATTCTAAGGATTAATTTAGCCACAGAACATCTGTTTCCACATGTCCCTCTGCTGAGATCCACCGTGAGGGCTTGTGTGGGTTGGCTTTGAAGCTGTACGTTATTATCCAAGAAGAGGTTTTGAGTACAGCTTTTGAGAGGGATTATGGATATCTTAGTAACAGAGGGACCCCTGGGCCCCTTCTAACTACTCTCACTTCCTTGATTTCCACTTGACTTGTATCCATACAGCATTCTCTACTCCTGGTTGAAAAATTCTCCACTGGGCACATTTACAGCTTATGTTCTATTTTAACAACATGACATTTCCATCCCTCATCTGCTTTCCCACAAAACGGGGCATTTTAATTCTCCTGTCCTGGATATTTTGCTATACAGCCAGCTAGTTACCTAGAACTCAGACAAAGCCCTTACCCATTTCTTTAATTCTTCTGCACTTGCTATTCCCCTAATTTAATAGTTGTTTTCTAATAAGTGTCTTTCCAATCATGTTCATACAGGTCCAAATAAGATCCCAGGGTTCTAACAATAAAGGAACCATCTGCAGCACTGTAAGAAATATCTTTTAATCTGGAAAGTTTCTAAGTCCCCTGCTTGCCCTCCCGATTATAAAAATGAAACATAAACTATTTTAAATCCAGACAAATGTTCCTGGTGGCGCTCTTTGTGGACAAGGCCGATGGATTTCTATCAGAGAATACTCGTGCAGAAATGTAAGGCTTTTAACACAGCAAATCTGATCAATCCACACTGACCAGGGTAACTAAACAATTCAGACTCAGAGATCAGCAGCCATAATTCATGCACACACAGAGCTGGCCCTGTAAATCAGGGCTCGGGCAATTCGGTGGGCTCTCAGCAATGGTGGCACTGAGGTTTTTTAACTGCACCCACTCCATGTGCAACAGATTGCTCAGGCTTTCAGCACTGGCCTACCCAGACCTCTTTATGAACAAAGAGTTATTTTCCTGAATGAACTGAACTAATCCCACCACAATTAGCAAGTGGCTCGTTTTCCTATCTGCAGGTAACACAAACCTGCAGGTCAGTAACTCCTCTCCCACTAGATAAAGTCATTAACACATGCAATAATGATGTTTTCCATTGCTCTGTGTTATTTCACTGAGCATCACGACTACAAGATAAAGCGCTGGATTGACAGCAAAGTCATTTCAACTCACCCACCCCCAGCTAAACATTAATCAGTCTCTAACTTGGTCCTCACATCAACATCATCTCCCAGGAAAAAAATGCTGAACTTGTTGACTGCTGAACAAATTGAAGCAGGAAAGAGCCTTTTGTATTTTTAAAGGAATAATTGATTCAGCTCTGTGGCTGCTGGTCAATACCACAGTAATTGGAATCACGATGACTAATGCCCAGACCATTTTACAGGCCTCTCTTATTAGCATGAACATTCCTCAGCTCACCTCTGGTGTGCTGGGCCAGGATGTTGCCCCCATTCTTGGGAGAATCGGCTGTTAAGCTGCATATGGAGATCTTATTAGGCAGAGCAAAAAAATTCTATGGATGCTTCAGTTTATTAAAAGCAGAACTGGACTTGCTCCTAAGGTACTGTTCTGAGTGGGTGTGTCTAATTACAAGGGCCCACACAGGGAAACAAAATCCCTTCTGTTCCATCTTGGGTGTATGGTCAGCCTTGATTGCCATTTTATATCAAAAAATAAGGATTTTCAAAATACTGAGCACCTTCTTCTTATTCCCCTTTTGGAAGTGCCAGTTTGGAGCTCTGGCATCTCACTGCTCCCTTCTGGAGAGCATGAAAATAAAGGCCAGTGCACCCTGTCCTTGTCAGACACAGACATTTTCCCACTTCCTGCATAAATCCTGTGCTCCTCCAGCATCTTCTGAAAGGTTTTCATATATTTATTAGCAGACAAATTATCCGTTCCTTAAAGACTTTAATGCATTCCCTTGCCCTCGACTTGTACCTGCAAAGCAATTGTGATTCCAGCTGTGTCACTGTTAAATATGCCATTAATTACCTCAGGAAGGCATTAGCCCATACTCAGAACAGACTGTAAACATTTTATGTCATTAGGTAAGGCACTGGAGCTGTTTCTAATGCCACAACAGCTCTATTTATATACTGTGCTGCATAATTAGCTACTAACGAGGCTCTAACTTTCACTGCTGTAAGGCCTAGATAGCTGTTCCTCTTTCAACGAATTCATTTTTGCTGTCTCATTAACACACGAAAAAACCTGCAAATTGTATTTTAATTAAAAGCTAAACTACCTCTGTCTGGAGACACTAATGAACAGATCCACTCCAAGGGAGAGGCAAGAACGCTGCCAGTCAAGAGGACAAACACCTTGCCAGAAGAGCAACACAAAAAGATAACACAGCTCACTGTCTCATTTTCAAGGGCAGGCTCTTCTCTACTTCCTCCCCTTTTTTTCTCCTTACTTTTCTCCTTTTGTACCTTCAGCAAGGCTGCTTACCCTCAAACAGACAAACTGCAAGCCAGACCCTAAGGAACAGCAAGACTGCCTTAAAACCACGAGGGGTGTGTATTTTGAATCTTCCTGATGCTTGCTATTGCCATCAGTCTTCTGTGTCACATTTCCTGGCTTTTTCCTGTAGCTGCAAGGGCTGAAAACACAGCGGCAGAAACTCATCCCACTCCATGACTTCACAAGCTCTGCAATAAATCTGAGCACTGACCACAGTGCCTCCTTTCCTGACTGCTGAGGGCCCCTCATGCAATTCATCACGGAGCATTGTCAAACACAGCGAGTCACCAGGAGCAAACAGGGTTTGAAATGCACCGGGGAAGGAAGAGCATCCCGCTGATCCTAAAACACACCAGAGGCAATTGATTGTGCAGTGTTCCCATGGCAGAAACAGACACTCGGGGTGTTTAAAAAGACCTCTTAAGGCAACATAAAAAATAAACTGGAAAATGACATTCAGAACTAATGTTCCACGCTGTATTAAAGCACTCTGAACACATCCATCTGCAAGGGAATAACCCAGGAGCAGGACAGAATAAACAACAATTAGCACAGGAGAGAAGGAAGCAGCCCTTTGAAACAATGCAGACAGTTCCAGGAATGCTCAGGAAGAAGCTCCCCCAAGACCCTACAATTAGTGACAAAGACAGGACTGCACTGTTCTTCCTGGACATTGCTGACAGGAGCTGCATCAGAGAAACAGAGCGGAGGGAAGGTCACCACGGAAAGGTTTCTGGATTAACTGCCTGCTTCCCTTGCAAACACAGGATCCTGCCCTTGCTGCTCTGCCTCACTTCATGGGATAACTGGGAGTTCACTTCCTGGGGTGACTGGGAGCTCACCTTGTAGATTACACCAGACCCCTAAATTAGTCTTAAATTCAGGTACTTCATTCCCATCTCCCTCACCTGAGGAGTTCCTTAATCTCTTGTGAAGGGTTTTCCTAATATTCAATAAGTGGCAGATATTAGGAATGCTTAGCAGCCTATTCTCCCTAAAGATGAAAATCCAAAGTAAGCCAACTTAATTAAGAATTAATTCCCTTTAAATCACAGCCCAAATTTCTCTCGCTGATCAATTATTTGCAGCATGAAATGATTGACAGGACACAGGGGCAGATTAATTTAGCTGACAAAAGTGATTTCAACTCTCATCAGAAATTTTCCATCCTGTTTTTTAAAAATTCACCTTGAAAGGTAAGTTTTGGCCTGCTTACACAAGGCTCTGTGTTTTGACTTTGATATTGCTTCACACACAGAGCCCCAGTGCCACTTTCATTCTATTACAATCCCTTCTTTCCTCTTGCTAATACTTTACTTTTTTTAAGAAATAAGTCTATCTGACAAAAAAGCAAACAATAAAAGCAGAACCTTCTTTCTCATGATCAACTATGAAGGCTGAGCAAATAGGATTAGAGCAGCAAGCTGGTCTTGAGCAAAAAAACTTTCAAAAGTATTTGAATGTATTGCAGATATCATTGGAGAAGGATATGAGACAGCCTTCAGCCCAGACTTATGGAGAACAAAGTCACTTAAGAGGATCTATAGCTTTACTCTTCAAATATTCTCTTGAATTATGTACCACATGGCACAAATCTGATCTATTACAAAAGCAACAAAATTGCTTTAGGAAGCATTTCCCTCTCTCCTGTTGATGAGGGTTATCTGTTTACAAATTCCAGGATGAGGAGCTGACACATTTCACCGAGTGCTTCTCATCAGTCCCAGGAATCCTGTCCAACACACTGCCAGGTGACGAGTTTGAAATGCTCAGGAGAGTTTTCATTTCAAACATGTGTGTGTTTTAATGAGCCACACAAACAATGATGCAAGCAGGATGCTGTGTGTGAGCAAGAGCAGCTCAGAGAGCAACAGCTGCATGAAAGCATGGCTAGAAAAACCAGAAAACATTTGAAATATGGAACAAAATAAGCAATAAAGGCCAGGGCTCTGCATCCACATTTAGGTCATCAATAGGTTTATGCAGTGCTGATAAAGGAACACAAGTGGTCTGAAACCAGCTGCAGTGCAGCAGTTAAACCACTCTTTTCCAGCCTGTGTTCCAGAGACCCTTGGATGTCCATGGATTGCCTGTGGAGTCCCAGGAAAGGCTTTGCCCATAAAAACAAGCATTATTTGTCCAGAGACTAAAACGAAACCACACGACTCCTCAAGCAAACCAGTAGGAGATGGCTGGAACTTCCCAAAGTCTGCTGTGCAGCACTGAACACTGGAACAGCAAATTGCATGAAAAGAACCATCATCAGCAAATACTTCAACAAAGAAGGATGGAGTTGGTATTTTTCACATGAGTAATTCTTATACCTGTCCCAATGTCATCCGATTATGCTTGAAAAATATCATTAATCAATGGCACTTCTTGTGTGAATAAGGATAACTCTCCTGAGAAGCTGAAGAATTAATTCCTTGATAGTTCATTCTAATATACAACATTTCAAATGGCCTATTTACACAATTTTATTCTGAGTAAAACAGGAAATGTCACCTCAATGCTAACACAACATTCCTGTAAATTATGCACATTTTAAAAGCTAATGAATCTGTCATTATCTCATTAAAATTTGTCACAGCAGTTATTTTTAAGTTATTATTGTGACTTTTAAAATATTTTGCCATTAAATTACTTTAATTCATTTGTATTACTTGTAGGCTTGTATGGAAATTTTTTTTATCACGCCTATTAGGATGAATGAGAGCAATGTGCTTTATTACACATGTTCGTGTGGCTGCCTTCACTCCCCACATCAATATGGAGTCTTTCAATCCTGCTCTCAGTGAAAGCAGAAACTAAACTTCAGTTGATTTCACTGGAAGCAGGTCTAAATAATGAACTTATGCAGCCAGGAATAAGGATCAGAAATTACATTTAACTCTGGTTTTCAATAATTTACTATGTATGGAACAAAAAGATCACAAACACACTGGTGTTAATTTAATTTAACTGGGTAAATGTAGCTCAGGCCTTAGCCAGTGTAAGACACATCTCTTCATTTGAAGCCTTGATGTGTCCCTTTATTCCAGTGCAGACTGTCTGCAGGTACAGCAGGAGCCCCCAAGCACAGGATCAGGGTGTGTGGCTGCTGGGGACCACAGTGACAGCAGTACAAAGTAATCCCCTGGGAAAGCCTGCTAATGATAATTGCACTCATTGCCACAAGTGCCCTTTTCCCTGCACACCCCTGCAGTGCACTCCTGGCCCTGTGCCCAGCACAGACACCACCTGGCACGGGCCCACGCAAAGGCAGGTGAGCCTTCTCCATGACACAAATGGCACCTTCAGGGGGCTGAAGGTGACGCTGCCAGCGCCTCACTGTGCCCCAGCAGGACCCAAAGCCACATTCCCATCCGGCTGCAGCAGGGTCCCTCAGCTCTGACTGCACACTCCAGTCCTGCCAGTGCTGGGAGTCACAGCAACGCTCCTCCCACTGAGACCTGACACACAAATTCCTGTTTCTGCAGAAAATGTGGGAAACACTGTACTCCTCTCACAGGCAGTGCTGGATTGGGCAGCCCCAAGGGATGTTCTGGCTCTGTCCTGAGGCTGTTGTGCTGTTTGCTTTCAGATCCAGGCAGCTGCTCAGCACAGACCTACGAGTGCCGTTTGTGCGACCAACACGGAGAGCTGGAAGAGTCCCCTGGATAATGGGGAGCTTTCAGCCCCAGAAAGACTGAGGCAGCAATTCAGGATTCACGTGCAACTAAAGGAGAAAAAGGCCTGCCATTAATCAGATGCTTCAGTAATGCCTAAACATTTTTCCTGTGATTCTGCTTTCCTCAAGAATGTGTAAATGAGACTTCAAAAATACACTTAATAATTTTTTCTTTGTAATGAAGATAAAAATTCTGCTGCTAAAAGGAGAGACACTCTCGTAAGGAAATGAAAGTGCAGCTGGAAGGTGTGGTGGTATTTGCTGTGTCACCATGCATTTATTAGCATGGCAGCTGCCACTCATCAGACAGAGGAAGAAAGCTGAGTAAAAAACATCTGCTGATTTCATCACTCCTTTAATATTCTGATAAGAACTCAGCTAAATCACTGTCCAGTAACTCTGCTTATAAAACAGGACTTATGGAGAGTTTTATGGGAATGACACTAGATTAAAAAAGCTCTTTGCAGGCTTTGTATCCTTCAATAAAGATCTAGGATAAGAAGCACATTTCTTCATTATCTTCCAAGAATTTGGAATAAACTGCTCCTGTTTGCCAGGGGGGTAGGATTCCTGCAGGCTGCCCTCCCCCAAAAATACCCTATCCCTCCATTAATATGAAATATTTGGATTGTCTAGTGGGACATAAAATATAGAACATTTCTGTAGATAAACAAGGGAAAGAACTTCAGAGGTTAGGGAGAAAAGAGACACTCATTTCTGCAGGTGATACAGATTCTCAGAGTGACAAAGACAATTACATTTTACAGAGTTTTTCTCTGCAGTTTCAGAAGTAGAACAGAAGGAATTTTCCATTGGGGTACAAGTATCTTATCATATCATTATCTCAAGCTTATTTCCTCATTTGGAAAAGTTACTTTTCTATTACAGGCTCTTCAAAAATGGAATTAAGATGAGCAAATAAATATTATGAAATCAATTATAGTCTTAATGGTGTTTTCCAGTGGCAGACCAGAGAACAGCATCATTTTACTTAGCTTGTCTGTTATACTGATACTAACTTATCTGAACACAGAAAATACACTGTACATTGCAAGAAATAAACAAGGATGGATGGAATGGATGGAATGAAGAGAGTGACATATTTTCCTCATTCCCTTAAAAAATTGCCTATCTCTTATTAAGTATAATCCCTGTATTCCCACAGGCTTCTGGGGAATTGTTGCTATTAGTCCTTTTAGGATGAAACCCACAGTAAGGGCTACACACATCAATGATTTGTAGCTGACATTTAGATACTCAGCACCAAATGACCATGGCCAGTCAGCTCAGTTCACAGGAATCCACTAAAACACAGTGACCTGGGGGAGCTGCCCACACATCCAGGGGGTTTTGGTGCATGCCCCACCCTTTCAGAACAAAGGGCAATCCCCCCATGTACACCCCTGACTGATCCTTCTCTGACATGACACAAATGAGATTAATGGACTCAACACAGCCCTACTGTATTAGACTGCCCTACATAATTACTCTGAATAACCTTTGTTTTACATCCACCAGGTCATTTATGACAAGTCCTCGTGTATATCCTTCAAGATATTCAAGTGCTGCTGAAAGGGGCTTCACTTCTTAAATTATGGCTATATATGTAATTTTTTTTGTCTTCACAGAAGGTACTTCTTACCACATTAAAACAGACATAAATCTACATTGCTGACTCACCTCCATGGCTTGTACTAATTCAGATTTCATCCACATGCCATGAGTGGTCATATATTTTAATGAAGCTTTTTGCAGTAAATACAACCCATGTCAGAAACCTTTTAAAAAACAAAAATAAAAATTAGAACTGGATTGCTATGTATGATTGGGAATATTAATTCATCAGGTTAGTACCCATTTACTCAGGGGCCTTAAACTACCCCTGTAACTCCTGCTCTGCATTTTCAGGGGTCGTTGTTGGACAGAGAGCTGTGGAATGTTCACTCAAAGTCAGCCTGTGCCGGCACCTTGGAAAAGTCCAGCTGTAAGCACTGATCCAGCTGTAAACACTGATCCAGCCTAATCACAGCAGTCTGGCTCTTACTGACATCAGACCTCCCCTCCTGCCTCACCAGTGCCTTTGGAAGGCTCCAAGCAGCTTCCCCTTACCTGGGAAAGCAGCCCATGGCAGCCCCTTGGCAGAACAGACAATGCTTGGCCAGGGATGGCACATTAGAAACAGCAGGGGGAAAGTGTTGATTTTTCCATCAGAAACACCATGAGAGAGTCCTCCTCTGAAATATCTCTGTCTGACATCCCAAAACCAACAACACCATGGCAAATGATTAACTGAAGAGCAGAGACAGGAATAATTATTTTCCAGAACAGCAGACATGTTCCTTACCCTTTGTTCAGTGGTCCCAACAGATGCTGTTCCCTGAACTGGACTCCCCCACTCCTCTGGGTTTGTGGTTTCACTGAAGAGCAAAGTCCCACAGGATGACCCTGTTGATTGAATTGACAGGTAAGTGGTGATCTGAACTAAACCCATGTTAAATCAGCTGATGATCTCCTGGGTCTCAAAATAAAGAAATGATACAATATTGGTGCAGGTAGGTTTTCATTAAAACATTTTAGAATAAAAGCTTTGTCAAATTCAAGCTTCGCACAATTTGTAGATCTGATCTCGTATAAATTGAACCTTTAGCACTTGCTTTAAAATATGCCTGTACTATTATTTTTTCATACTGTGAAATCGTCCAAGAAATCATAAACAAATTATCATTCAGCAAAAGCACTGATAACAAATCTGACCTGTCTGAAGGCCTAGGGACAGGTTGCCATGGCCAGCTCTACAGGGTGCCAAAAAAAGAGGCAGAAAGAAAACAGACATTAAGGAGGAGCTTTCCCTATCCTAGAAAAATCCCAACAGGAGAGGCAGCACCCTGCCATCAGCTGAAGGCAGACCTGTGCTTTATCACCCTTCTTTCCAAGGTCTGGTTTGGTCTCCATCCAATGGATCTTAAGGAAGGATGGATTGAGCTGCTGCCTTTACAAGGGGAGATGAATGCAGCAGCTGCACCAGAGACAGATTCTCAGAGTCAGGGAAGTGTCTGGGGCCTGAGCAGGAGGCCCCTGGGAGATTTCCTTGCTCTGAGGCTAGATTTCCATGTAGGAAAACCGGAGAAGAGGATTCACTTAAGAAGAGCTGCTGGCTGGAGAGCCTCCCTTGGAGGTGCACTCAGCAAGGCAGAAACTGTGACAGAAATCAGCTCCTGTCTCTGTGGGCACTCAGCCTCCAGCCTTTACAGCCCATCTGTCCCTTCCAAAAGCAAGCACAGTTTTAGGGAATTTGTGTGACAAAAGCCTGCAAGGGAACTCCTGTCTCTTTTCATCTCTCTGTTCCTTCTTCCAGCCCTGCTAGACTTCCCCCATCTAATCTAATAATCTATTAACAAAGACTTTTTTTTTTAAATTCCCCCCGAGAATGTAGTTCTCAGCCTCTGAGAGCGGCAGCTGATCCCTAAAGCTGCCTGCTGCTCCCTGAGCAAAGGGCAGGCTGATCCCTCACCCACCTGGGCAGGCTTCCTGCTGTGAGAGGATCTCCCTGGAGCAGAGAGCAAAGAGCACCCGGGCCTTTGTACACAGCAGTGACCTCGGGGCTGGGCACAGTGACCTGACCCAGGAGCAGCCTCAGGGGCGCCCTGCATCTCAGGCAGCTGTGGGAAATGTCCATGAGTAAATAAATAAAGCACAAAAGGCTTACACCCTGACTCCTGTGCCTGCTGTCCCAGGCTGACAGCAGCTCCCCCATTTCCCCCCAGACAGGAGTGGGGCAGTCCCTGCTGTCTGCAGGAAATGCTCTGAGCCCTCCTGCCCTCTGCCACCAGCCCAAATGTCCCACCCACACCACAGAGCTGCTCTGGAGTCAGAGCTGCCCTGGGGCCAGGCTCTGCATATCCAACAGGGGCATGGAATAATTCTGAGGGATGAAGAGCCCTTGGCCAGCCAACTTTTGTACCACTGGGTATTAACTGATTCTCCATAAAACTTCATTTGTTTCCTGTCTAATTCTGCCTAGCACAAACAGTTTTAAACAACCTACTGCAACTTCTCTACTTGCTTGCCTTTCATTTTCTCCAGAAATTAAATACATTACAGCAGCATATCCTTGATGTTTATTATAGAATAAATGACTTATTCAGACATAAAAATACTTTGAGCCCTGTTGTGATACGTACAATGGTGTAATAGATAACCCAAATTCAGACAGCAAATGTGATGCCAGAAAACAGCAATACATATTTTATTGGGAGAAACTTGTGCTCTTCAGATGTGGCTTTGATTTAGTATCTCTTTGGGCACTGTAGTTTAGCTGATTTAACTTTTAGTCAAGAAGATGAGTAATAAGGATTTAAACTATATGGTTTTCAAACTGCAAATTAGTTATCTGACTGGTTTTCACTTACAACAATGTCAAATTACTGTAGTATTTAATTTACTGGTATAGCAAACAATGCCTTAATCAATTTAAATTTCTTCTTCTCTTTTCATTCTTTCAGTAGATTAACAGAGTTGTATAAACTGAATACAGTTCATTCTACTTTGACTGAGCTTTTAGACTGAAGGAAAGGAGGTGACCACTCAATGTAAATGTGGGGGGAAAAATTCTTTCTCAAATTAGGATCTCTTCACAGATCCTGATCTGATTTGTGCTGTTGCTGAAATCAAGCCTTTGTAGACCAAGAACATCGTGATCACAAGATGAACTTCTGAGAAGATAGCAAAATTAAGGCGTGCATATCAAAAATAATGCATCAGGTATGCCTTTCAGAATGAAGATAATGGATGAAACCTACAGTGATCATTGGGAAACCTCAATGAAATAAGAATATTTTCATACTGGAGCAACACATTTCTAATTTGATATTACTTTCTCAGTAACCTTGACTAAACATTATAGACTGCAAGGTGGACATCCCCAAACATTTGCCTGTAATATGGAGAACAGACTGTGCCCATTGGAGGAGCTGAATCAGTGCAAGATCCTTTCCATTAGAAGCACATCTGGCATTCCCCACAGCTGCCAAGCAGATGTTTTAAGGAAGTCACCTTAAGGAAGGGTGAGAAGATCCATTTTGGCAATGGGAGCCCTGCCCAAAGGGTCAGTGAGCTGCTGGGCAGCCCTGGGCACACACACACACACACACACACACACACACACTGCTGAGCTCTGCACACTCAGGCCCTGCCAAGCCCTGGCACCAGCCCAGGTGAAGGAGCCCCTGCTCCATCCTGCCCTGGCGATGGATGCAGGCACACACAGGGGCACAGAGGGGAGAGCCAACAGCCCCAGAGCTGCATTCATCCAACATCCAAGCACAATCCCACTCTGCATTCCCTGCCTTGTTCCCAGCTGAGCTGCTGTGGCTGTAAATCCATGGGCATGGCTGATTCCCCAGGAACTGAAATAAATGGCTGCTCCTTTCCTGCCCTGCCAGGGCTGCACAGCCAAAGGAGTCCTAGAAAAGGGAGCTGCTTTCAGTTCTGGCTTACCAGCACTGCATCAGCTCAGCTCTCCCTGCAAAACCTTCATGGCTGACGAGGCAGAGAGCAGCAAAGGCAGAGCTTTGGCTTTCAGACCACAGATGAAGCTTCCAAAGGTTTCTTCTCTTTCTTTTGCCTGACAATTAAAAATAGATTAAAGCAGAGTCACTGTAAGCAGCACATCTGCAAGCACAAACCATCTTTATGCTGCACACAGGCAGAATCCCACTTGGAGATGGAGCACTGAGACCCAGAGTCCCTTCTCACAGCCTGTGCATTTCAGAGAAGTGTTTTAGAGAGCTCTCTCCACCCCACTGACGGCATCTCTGACGTGGCATCCACGGCCACAGCCTGCTTTCCCGCTGCTCTCCCTCTGCTGTGTCTGACAGCATTTTTAGCATTTCACTGACCTAAAAATGGCTTCTGCCTGTTCCTGAAAATGCAAAAAAAAGGTTCCACTAAAAACAGCACTTAGGGGGAAATGAGGATTAAAGAGCAGGCAGCACTTAGGCCATGTAAATGTGAGTGATGTCAAGCTGACTGCAGTGACAGAGCTCAAGAGCAATCTAATGGTGCTTTCTGCCCTTTCAAGTGAAGCACTCAAACACTGCCATGTAAGGCTGTTTAAAATGCACATTCTGTGACACTTCATTCAAGCTACAGCAGTGGTTTGATAAATCCCCTATTTCTGACTGGCACACAGCAAAAGATCTCCCACATCCCTGTGTGTTGAGTCCTGTAAATTTAACAGCATTTTTTTTTTACGCTGTGTATCCTGCAACATTTCTGTACTGGAAAACCTCAACTTATAAAATCAGCGTCTCTAAAATTTTTGCTGTACCCTGCAGCCAGACATAACATGTGGCACATTTGAAGGCCTAAAATTTGCAGCTTTAAAATTTTTCTGACTGGAATAATTAGATACTGCCCTGTATGCCTGCTACAATGTTTTGCACATAAATTACTTATAAACCACTGTGAGATTCAAACACAAATTTGACAGGGAAAAATAGGTATTAACTCCTGTGAGTAATTTAGGCGTGTCAAAGCTATAAATTATTGCCTTACTTTTTTCTTTTTATGACTTGTGACACAAGAATGGATTACCTTACTGTTTTCTACTTAGGTTATGATTTTTGTCATTCAAACAAAGGCAGAGCAAGAAAGAATGAAAATAAATTATTATGATTCAATGTAAACTATTTGCTGATAGTCTTATAAAGGAAATTAATAGAAAAAATATATTCCTAAATTTCAATTCTAGTAATGAGAACTGTAACCTTAAGGGAAAAATCATGTAAAATGAACTAATGTATATCTAGTTTTGGTACAATTATTTAATTCTCCATGCTGCAACGTCTGACAGCAACTCAGATACGATGACCTTGAAGTTCTAAAAATAATGACTACAATTTTTATCTTTCCTCTCCATTGTTACAGTTCAGTGTCACTACAATTCACTCACCTGGTGCCATTTTCCCAGTTGGTTGTAATTCTTGTCACAGAAATGAAGAATTTGAAACCTTTCCCAGATCACTTTTAACATTCTGCATTTGGTTCCATTGCTAAATTCTATCCCCACATTCATCTACAGGCACAATCTCTGAACACATTTTGTAAGGGTTCACTGAGCCAACCAAGGGAAATATGGAATAATAACAAAATGAAACTTCTCTTTCCTTGCTGAATGGTGTGTTACCACAAATCACTGGAAGACATCCCAATTCTTATAAATCACGCTGCACCAGGCATAAGAAAGGGGAATGACTCAGGAGAAAAGGAAAATATCATTGGTGTGCTCCCAATGTCAGAGTCACTGGTAGATGCCTGCCAATGTGCCAGCACTGTGACATGCAGGTGTATTTCACTGGCTGTGCAAGAGCATCAGGTGCTCTGTTTAACAGCAGAATGATGCTCCAGTAACTCTGCATCCCCATTCTGAGCCTGACTCCAAATTCCATCATAAAGGCAGCATTCCATGGATTCTGTTGTACAAAGGGTCAGCAAACTCACCGTGCCAGTCACAGAGCCTGGTGAGATCTCCTGAGGTGACTTTTCCTTCAGGTACTGAGCAGTTTCAGGAGGAAGGTCACAGTGCTCTGGTTTGCCAGTGAATCTGTCCTTCAGCTCAGCCTCTCCTTGCAGAGGGGTTTCCTGCAGCACCAGCTGCCCCGTGCCCCTCTGTGCCTTGCAGAAGGTCCAAGTCTCTCAGAGCCCAAATCTCTCAGGGACAGAATCAATAACAGACTGCCAGCAAGTACCACAGCCCAGTTCCCATCCCTTTTCCCTCTAACACACCCTATCAAGGAATGAAACATGCTGCAAACACAAGCTGAGACACAGGAAAATGCACAATGTGGGGAGCCTGTGGCACCCTAAACACAAATTGAACTGCCTGGGGCAGCACTCTCTGAGAGGGTTTGTGCTCAGCTCAGCACAGGGAGAGGTCAATGCTCAGATGAATTTTTCCAGGCAGGCAGAGCTCAGTGTCCTTCCCTGTGTCCAATGGGTGCCCCCAGGCTTCCTTCACTCCCCCTGTTCCCTGCCCTGAATGCAGAACCCAGAAGGATTCAGGGCCACTCAGCCACTCAAACAAACAAGGAGGTGCACATTGACATCTGGGGAAAAAACTCTCACGAGTGCCCCCCATCATTTTAGAGCAGGATTTTTAACATGGGAAGCTTCCCTGAGAATTGAGTTGCTTCAAGACATTTTCTCCTATTTTAAAATGTTACCCATCTTTTGTGTAGAAGGACTTTTTTAACCCTGCTCATTTCTGGCTTCATTGGTAACTCTGGTGTGAGGGATTTGAGCGATGGTGTAATACTTGCCAACAGCCCTGTGGGTCCTGAACCCCACACAATTCTGCAATTCCAAAACTTCATGGACTCGTTTCAGTATTTTCCCACCATCCCTCTGTGCAGTGGTGCAAAGCACAGAGCATCTGAGAATTCAGTCACTCCAAGAGGAGTCATTTGTATCACAAACCAGGTTTCAATAGTGGAAAGGTTTCAATATTGTTATTCTTCCACTTAAAATGCTTCTGGTTTTATGTCTAACATGAGATGCTGCTTCAATAAGCCAGAGAAGCATTTGCAGTTTCTCTGCTGCATCAGGAACTTTTACATGTACACAGATCTGTCCATCCAGGCATCTCCAAACCTGATGTAACACCTCTGTCATTTCTCATTGCATCAGAGCTCCACTACTTATTCAAAGCAATGTTACAAAACTGTTTTCTACTTTCACTCTTACTAGATGGATAACTGCAGAAGGTAAACAATACAAATTTAACTTTCTTTTTCTAACAGAAATAATATAGGCTGTTGTACTAAAACCTAAAAACCAGATTTACTGATATTTGAGATGCACTTGTAATTCTATTTCTCCTCTTAGCAAGGATAGAACAGAGCATCATGGGCTGGGAAGTTTGCCTTTCTTTTCCACTCCTAAATATTATCTTTGGTGTTAGAAAAACAGTGTAGTGTTTAAAAAACACAGCACAGTAGCTCTGAAATGCAGTATTGCATCTGGGCACCATCCATTTTCAAGAAATGCCATCCACAGGATTGAATTTGGATCTATTTTGGGGACAAGCCAGAATTTCCAACACTCAGTTTAAAATTTGGCTATTTTTCTCTTCCTTTTTTTATAAAATCCTGTCCATTTATGGGAAGAAAAAGCTGTTCTGAATGTGATGTGTTTATAATCAACAAAATGGTCTAGAGAGATTTGGGCTTTCAGACATCTGGATTGAATTTCAGCTGTGTCTCAGCACAGTAATTGATGATCTCAAAAATCATTCTACCTTCAGCTCAAGTCTATCAGACCAGACAATTCAAAATGTTTTTAAAAGCCAGGCTATTCTAACCACTTTGCAGAATGCCAGCCTACCAGATGGAGGAAGAAAATCCTAGCAAGGAAATAATGGGATTATTACGTTACTTCAGACCGTGGGAGTCTCTCCATAGATAAAAACATCTGCTGTGTCTGTGTGTGTGCATATGTTTAACAAAACAAGGCTGGCCTGTCTGTGTGCACATGTGTAACAGCTGAAGGCTTTACATTTGAGAAAGCTATTTCAGAAAAAAACAATTTTTTTTCATGTTCATATAGATTTCACTGATGTTCCCATGGAAAAAAAGGTGTTAAAGAGCGAAAGAAGTTCTGCTAACACGTGAATTAACAAAGACCAGTTTCTTCTGAGTTTAGTCTGCTCGTTCCTTATGTCAGAGCCAGAGAAGGTCTGGCCAACATCTTCCCAACCACTGGAGAACAAACAGAGGGAAGAACAGCCAAGAGGAAGAACAGCCAGTGGCACAACCATGGGGTCACAGAGACAGACAGACGGACCCCTTCCCTCGCTCCATCTCCTCTGCCATTGCCCTTACGATTCCCCGAGTCTTGTTTGCACAGGAAAGCACAGCAAAGTCTGTCAGACACAAACCTGGACTCACCGTTCCATGGGCAGCGCGTCCCTGCAGAGCGCTGGGAGGCAGCGGGGCGGGGTCACCCTCTGCTGCACAGGGAAACAATCACAGCACAGGCACCTCCCCTGCTCTGTGTGCCCCAGCAGCAGCTCTGGGGAGAGGGAGGGCATTGAATGTTCATTAAATGGTGAGAGCCATCACCGGGATCAGGGATGTGCATTAAATGGTGAGAGCCATCACCAGGATCAGGGATGATATTTAATGGTGAGAGCCATCACCAGGATCAGGGATGTTCATTAAATGGTGAGAGCCATCACCGGGATCAGGGATGTTCATTAAATGGTGAGAGCCATCACCAGGATCAGGGATGTTCATTTAATGGTGAGAGCCATCACCAGGATCAGGGATGTTCATTAAATGGTGAGAGCCATCACCAGGATCAGGGATGTTCATTTAATGGTGAGAGCCATCACCAGGATCAGGGATGATATTTAATGGTGAGAGCCATCACCAGGGTCAGGGATGATATTTAATGGTGAGAGCCATCACCAGGATCAGGGATGTGCATTAAATGGTGAGAGCCATCACCAGGATCAGGGATGATATTTAATGGTGAGAGCCATCACCAGGATCAGGGATGATATTTAATGGTGAGAGCCATCACCAGGGTCAGGGATGATATTTAATGGTGAGAGCCATCACCAGGACCAAGGGGAAATGAAGCTTTAGAGCTGCAATCCAGGGAGGAACATTTTCCCTTCCTCTTCCCAGCCCAGCTGTGCTGTGCTGGCAGCCAAGCCGTGCCAGGGCAGGGCCTGGGCAGACCCTGGCACACATTTCCTCTGCCCTGACCCTGGGCAGAGCCCACAGCTGCATTTTGCACATCTCAGGACACTGCAGGGCCCCTTCCCCTCAGGCAGGCTGGGCTCACCTCCCTGTTTGTGAGGAGAGCTCAGCTCCATGAGCCTGGGGGATCTTCTGCCTTTTGCCTGCTCCTTGTTCTGCCTCCTTGCCAAGGAGGCTGAAGTAATTTCATTGTTTTGGTCACATATACAAATGCAGGCTGCAAGTCCAGCTCCTGAGGCTAACACCTTGTGACAAAGTCCTCTTCTACCACAGGCAAAGTAAAGCAATTTGTTCTGCACTCACTCAGTTTTCAGAACGTTATTTTAAGCCCCAGATGGATCACTGAGATTCCAGGCTCTCCTGACACAGAGGCAAAACCACCCAAACCTGTGTCACTGAGGCACAGATATTAAATCTCCTGCTTATGTGAAATATCCCTCTTGTGTAGCATCTTAAATCCCAGCCTCAGCCAGAATTTCAGAGGGTAGTTTCCTCTGCATCAGGGCTCTTTCTATTTCTTTATCACAAAATGTCCTCACCTTCACACCCTCTTGCAGTCAGAGCCATGGGGTTTAAGTAGCTGTGTAAAAACCACATGGTTTTGGAGTAGCACAGGTGTGTCAGTTCCCCCAGACTGTTACACAGTTTATTTCAATTGAGCTGGCCTCTGTTTTGGGTAGGACTGCAGTTGGTGGGTCTTAATTCCAAACTGAATCCAGCAAAGCCAGCTCAAAATGTGGCTGGTGAGGATTGCCTCACACAGACTCCAAAATGATACACAGTGTATGGGACTCATCAGCTCCTGACCATCCCAGCTCTGGACACAGCAGGGGAATGAAAAAAAACAAAAAACAACAACATTGGCAACACAAGAAACCAGGCAAGACTCTGATCCAAACTGATCTCCACAGACAAGACCGAGCCCAAAGTCACATTCTGTGGCCAGCACCTCTACAGGACTCCAGAACTGATTGCAGTCAGGATCAGGCACAGATGCACAGAACCCTACAGAGTTAATAATACTGAAATTAGTTCCTTCAATGTCAACTTTCAGATGCAAAATGTGGCCATTTAATATCCATGGACACCACTAATATTACTTTGCCTTTTCTTTCTAAAAGTCACTGAAAGAGATGGGAAACAGAACACACATCCCAATCTAATGCTTGCAGTTCAAACAATCACAGGCAATCAGCTGTGTGCATGTCCACAATCACTACAAAAAAAGTACAGAAAAAATCTCACCAATGTTTCTCCTGACCAGTATTATTCAGATTATATAGCTATTAAAAGTAAATTTTATATTCATCTTTTACATGTGCTCTCTGGGAAAATGTAAGGAAAACCATGATGAACAATACCCTGGGTTAAATGAAGATAATAGCACAGATGTAGACTGACCTGATTTTAGTCATGCTCTGTACATTTGAGAAGGATTTAAAAAAATCCATAGTATTCATGCATCAAATAGATAAATCCCAATTTCCAGCACTTTCCTGCACACACCAAGCAAAAGCTGCTATGGAATAAAAAATGAAATACGCAACAAAAGAGGCCTTTTTAACTCCTAAGGAATGCAGTATAAAAGTCATAAGAAAAATTTAAAAACAAGAATAAATTCATTTTAAGGACTGTTTTGCCATTAGCATCCAAATTCTGAAAATAAGAAATAGCAGATGCTTGGAAGCAGGGTCTAAAAATAGAACAGCATTTTACTGCAATGGGAGGCTGAAAAGGTACAGATTAGTGCTGAAACAAGAGAAACAACTTAAGGAATATTTTTACTTGATGTGATGTGCCAGGAACACTACAGAAATTCAGAACAGGTGTCAGGAGCTCAGTGGAAATGCACCTCTTAAATCCGCACTCACATCTGCCCTCTGGCTTTCACACACCAATTGTTCACGGGGAAAACCCTTCAATACACATCCCAGTGTCCTGGTCACTTCTCAAACAGACCTCCTCAGAATTGGGATCCACAGAGACTCTGATCTGGCAGCCACACACAGCAGCATCAGGAGGCTCTGCTGGTTCCACCTGGAACGAGTTCAAACATCCCCTCTGCAAACAGCATCCAAAGGAACGGGAGGATGCTTTTAATTAAGAGCTCTACAATTAAATATCAAACAGCACATCCCAGTCTCAGCCTGACCAGGGAGTGATGCTTGGGTCTCTCCTGACATCAGCTCTTACCTCACCTTCTGCCTCTCCTGTCCCTGTCCTGCTCTCAGCCGCAGTGTCCCTCAGCTGATGCTGCACGCTGCAGTGTGCACAAGGGCAAACTGTGCTCCAAAGGGATTCAATAAAAAAGCTGTTCCCCTGCATTAAGGCACCACTATTAACCTTCTCCAATTCTTTTCAGGCACTCTTCTTTGATGAAGGGTTTTTAAATTGTACTGTAATGTTAAATGCTCCCCATCTGTTCAGGAGGGTGGTGCCATTCTCCAGAGGCAAGAATGGACTGAGAGGGATTTGCTCTGGAGGTGACTTTTGGGGCTTTGCTGCTGCTGCTGCTGCTTCCATCACAAGCCCTGTATAAATATCACCAACTGTATGGGACACTTGGCAACAGATACAGGAATGGCTTTCACTGACTGGACTCTGTGGATAATGTGTGAATGTCCTGGAATGAGACAGTCTGGTCTCTGAGGCAGTAAAAGCACCCCTTCCCAGTTTTATTTATTGTCTGCTCGAATTTTGTTATTTCAGTTTAACACATTTATGTCCCAAGTGTAATAGTGCTTTGAATTCATGCCCAGCTTACATCACAGAAATTCATTTGCTAAAAGGGCTTTCTTTTAGTATCTGGTGTCTTCTGCAAGGACAAATATAGCTCTGGCATTTCCCTTCTCTAATCATGTTACTGAAATACATAAAAAAGCTCTTTAGAGATTAATGTGATCTGGTTGCACATATATGATAGAGTTCTTACCACCTAGAACCTTCATCAAAAATCCACATAACAAAGGAGAATGACAGTTCTCCATCAATCCAGTTTGATATCTGAAACCTCCATGGCAAAAAAAAAACCATCTATCACTAAGAAGCAACAAGAAAAAAACTATTATTTTCACAGTATTTCAGATAATAATTTCAAAGATAAAAACCTGGTTCATACAGAAATATTGGCATGTCATCCTAGCCATTGCTTCAATTTTCATCATTAAATGCATTAACATATTCATAACACATAAAATGTGTGTCCATGGATTACAGGACCCAACAATTTTAAAGCTTCAAACTTTTGCTCTAAAATAATCAAACTGCATGCATCGCCTTCCCCCAAGTGTGGAAGTGCAGCTGGCACTGGCAGTGCCTCCCTGACACCACAGGCAGCTGGTGAATGCAGGCAGCCCTGCACTCCCCAGTCACGTTCTGTGCCCTGGCTGCGCAGCCCTTGCTCTCTCTGGGCTGGCACTGGGTGTGCAGCTGGGCTGGCACAGCACAATCAGCTTTTCTCCTCCAGGCCGCGCCCCTGCTGCCCCGGGGGATTTCCCTGCCTATCTGGATGCAGGGACTGGTGCCCCGGGCTGCACCCTCCCCAGGACTGATGATCCCAAATATCTCTGTTCTCCCTCTCCCCTGGGAGCTCACTGTTCACAGAAACTGCCCCAGGCCCCGTCCCCTGCACAGCAGCCCAAACCCAGCTGTGAACAGAAATTCCTCTTGGCAGCCTGCAGGGACTCCTCCTCTGCAGCCTCTGATCCATCGCTGGGGGGTTTCCACACCCTCTGAGCCGGCAGTCACTCTTAACATTTCTCTGCCTCATTTCTACTTCTTTTCACTCTGCTGCCGGCCTGACCTCTCTCTGCTCACCTTTGCTTCTCATGCTGCAGTGGCCTGGCTGTTCTTTAACTCCTCCTTGCAGAGCCTGTCTCATTCCCCTCCAGTTTGCACCGAGGTGCCTCATCAGGCTCCATTTGGGAATGAGACCTTCTCCCTCTTCACACCGATGGCACTTGGAGTCCCTTGGTGCAGAGTTTAGCACGAGGATGTCAGTTCTGACAATTCCAATCCAGGCAGTTCATTTCTGATGCTCTAAATGAATCACTACAGATGAAATCTGGAAACCAAGCTGCTGGTTCAGAGGAAAGCTGTTACTGCTTCTGAGCAGAGCAAACAAAGAACTTAATACAAAAAATCCGATTTTTCTCCAAGAGATGATGTTACCTGTGACTCTGAGGAAGATCCTTTGAAATGTTAATAAACTGTATGGGATTAAGGTGTCCTGAAGACACCAGTGTGCCCATGAATTCCTGCAGTAAACAATAACAGAGTGAGGAAATGATACTAGGAATAAAGATGCTGAGTGAAGTCCAGCCTCAAAGGGATCAGAGATGAGGCATAAAGGTGCCCATTTAAAAGGGAAGCTGAAACATTTAGCTTATCTAGCTAAACATATTATGGCTATCTTAGCATTATTTTTATAATAGCAGAACCACATTTAGCTAATGCTCCACAAGCGGAACAAATGAAGCTGCATTTAAAGTATTTTATTTATAATTTATAATGGTCTGTTTCCAGGAGATCAGACTAATGAGGCAAGTACTTAATTTTTGAAGTTATTTTTAAGAATTTGCATCAATTGGCATGGCTACAGAAACTTAACACTTCCCTGGAAGATCTAGACTGCTCTGTGTTGCTAATGAGTTAGAGGAGGTGTGGTAGGTGAGGGGGGCAAGCAAGCCTTTACCACACCCTGCTGATAAAACAGGAAAGGAGTTCCAGGGCTACAATCTATCAAAAGCCTGTGCAGACAAAAAGCTGATTCAACTTGCAGAGAGAAATGGAAACCAAATTTTTCCTTTCACCTTACATTGCTGCTCTTCATCTCTTCCATCTGGTGGGATTTTTTTAATCGCAGCACACATCCCATTGCTCACTTACTAAACCAAACTCTAACCTGGACTCTTGATACTACAAACAGAACAAA
Organism: Melozone crissalis; assembly: GCF_028551555.1. Lineage (NCBI taxonomy): Eukaryota > Metazoa > Chordata > Aves > Passeriformes > Passerellidae > Melozone > Melozone crissalis. The sequence continues at coordinate 9,628,873 of NW_026535817.1, read as the reverse complement.
AAATACCAGTTGAAAGTAATGAACTCAGAGCATTTCCTGGAAGAAAAAAGGACAGCAAACCTTCAGGGCACTGGTTCGGGTCTCACACTGACACCTGCTCAGAACAGCTGAACCAGAGGGGCTCTGGCCGTGCCCTGTTCTGTGCTGCTCCCTCATTTCTGGGGCAAACCCTTGGGATTGGTGCACGTGCTCACATGGGTGAGCAGACTGAAGAACAGGGAGCACAAAGTCTGGGTAAAACCCCTTCTGCCCATTTCTGGCATTCAGGCCAGTATCTCCCTTCCTGAGGACAGGCTCAGAGAAGGAACTGGAGCCATTCTAACTCCTGTCAGCACACACCTGGTGTTCAAAGCTGTCTCCAGCCACAGCACCTGCTCACAGAGCTGTGCTTCTGCTCGGCTTGTTAAAGCTGTGTCAACCTCAGAAGAAGATGAACAATATGCCAAAAGATACGTGAAAGCAAATTAATTAAATTTGACTAACCCAGCCTGCTAAGTCTGGTTTGCACTGAAAACGTCTGGCTGCCATTAGAAGACATATTTGTAAATTACCCACGCAAATTTTCACCAATCTAATCTTCCTTTCCAATGTCTACTTTAAAGAACTCCAATTCTTTTTTAATTCAAATTCAGTAAAACCAAACAGACCCATTTAAAGCTTGTCAATACTGTCCCTCCTTTCAGGCAGCACAGTTTTAGACAACACAGATACATCAGGTGTCGACAGACAGAAATCTCCAATCAAGGTAATTTGTTTAAAGATCACAACCATTTATTTAGAGGCCCTTGTTTAATCACAGAGCAGTTTCAGCAGCTATAAAGCACTTGCTAAGTTCTAAACTGGAGTAAAGCACCTTTGAAGAAATATGGCTTAATGAAATTAACAGTTTCACCAAACACTCTCGCAGCAGAAATGAAATAAAAACACCCATTTGGTGGGACACAATTATATAAATGTATTTTTAATTATGATTTTTTAACAGCTGAAAAGTGTAATTCACTGAAATTAGGACTGAACTTCCCCTAAAACTCAGTGACTCCCATACTGCCCACTAGAGAGGATCTGGAATTTCTTCTGAACTACTTTCAGGTACCAGTGCACATTCACTGACTCTCTGCTGGTAAAAAACTTACCAAAATGAAGCCATTTCAAAGAAAAAACAGTTCCCACTCATCCAGTCACACCTTTTGCTACACTTGCAGTAATTTTTGCAAATCCTTATTGCTCACATCAAGAGTGAACATTTGGATTAATTTGGCTGGGGCTTGTACAGAGCAAAGTGCTCCAGAATCCTCACGTGCTGGTTTTGGAAAGTTTTAAATGTTTTCCATTTTAAATTTACCACTGTAAAACTATCACAAAAACCCTGCAAGATCACAGCTAACAGGAATTACAGCTGGTATGCCTAGATCTGATATGTAGGGAGTTTGTTAAATTTGCAAGAATTTTATCATTTCATTGCATTATTTTCTAATTCTCCAGTAAAGCTTTTCTGCAATGTTCAGTCTCACAAAGAAGTTTAATCTGTTAAATGCCTGACAATCTTCCAGAACTCTTCTGCTAAAGCTTTCATTCAGAACTATATTGAAAAGAGAAGCTGAGTAAAAGAGAACAGAACTGGGAGTGCTTTGAGGCATTTCCCCAGTATTTCTGTGTTTATCCACATCTTCCACAAGACATAAATCAGTGGTAAAATTGCAGCTGCCTGGTGCTCTTGGCCAAATGAACAGGCTCTAACCTTTGCTATTACCAGTGAGAAATCTTTCTCACATCCTTTTCTATTTTGTTGCTGAAAAAAAAGAAAAAACAAATGTCAAGGAGTCATTAAAACTTGTCAGGCTGGCAAGGTATCACAGGAGGAGAGAAAACATGCTGTGAGCAGCACAGTCTATTTCTCACAGTCAGGAATGAGGGTCAGTTGGAGGGAAAAGAACTGTGAGCTCCAGGAAAGATCTAGATGGAACTAAGTCAGGCATTTTATCATTTTACCCTTTTCTCTGCATGCTTTGAGCTTTGGGGGAACGGAGGGGACAGGCAGAAGTGTTTGAAGATGCTGGTTCAGAGTCAATTTAATCAACTCCACAGTTCTGAGACTTAAAGCACTCACAGGTACCAGTTTCAGCTGGATGGATGCTGTGAGCCCAAACTGATAAAAGACCCGGTGCTAGAACAAGCAGCTCAAATCATGTCACCCTCGGCGAGATGCCGAACGCCAGCCCCATCCCTGGAGGCCAGGAGGAGCACTGAGCACCGAGCACACACGGAATTGCCCTTTCCTGCTCTCAGCCCCATCCCTGGAGGCCAGGAGGAGCACTGAGCACCGAGCACACACGGAATGGCCCTTTCCTGCTCTCAGCCCCATCCCTGGAGGCCAGGAGGAACACTGAGCACCGAGCACACACGGAATTGCCCTTTCCTGCTCTCAGCCCCATCCCTGGAGGCCAGGAGGAGCACTGAGCACCGAGCACACACGGAATTGCCCTTTCCCGCTCTCAGCCCCATCCCTGGAGGCCAGGAGGAACACTGAGCACCGAGCACACACGGAATGGCCCTTTCCTGCTCTCAGCCCCATCCCTGGAGGCCAGGAGGAGCACTGAGCACCGAGCACACACGGAATTGCCCTTTCCCGCTCTCAGCCCCATCCCTGGAGGCCAGGAGGAACACTGAGCACCGAGCACACACGGAATTGCCCTTTCCTGCTCTCAGCCCCATCCCTGGAGGCCAGGAGGAGCACTGAGCACCGAGCACACACGGAATTGCCCTTTCCTGCTCTCAGCCCCATCCCTGGAGGCCAGGAGGAACACTGAGCACCGAGCACACACGGAATTGCCCTTTCCTGCTCTCAGCCCTATCCCTGGAGGCCAGGAGGAGCACTGAGCACCGAGCACACACGGAATTGCCCTTTCCTGCTCTCCAGGAGTCGGTGCAGCCGCCCGGGCTCAGTCCCAGACCCCGCAGGCGGAGCCGCCCCGCACAGCCCCGAGCTCCGGAGCGCTGCTGGGCTCGGCCGAGAGACAGAGCCCGCCCCGCCTGCTCTGCTTTGCCCGGCCCTCCCACAGCTCCTGCTCTGTGCCCCGGGAGCTGGAGAGTTCTGGCACCTTCCAAACCCAGATCCCCTCCGCCGCGGTCTGACATTCGCCCCTCTAAGGAAAGGCAAAGAAAAGGAATCGCTTTTCCTCTCCCATCTTTCTGGCTCAGACCTTTCCTTAGACCAAAGAGAGGCGGAGATCCTCGTTAGAGCAGCATGATCACCCCGATGAGTGAGAGTTGTTCGGGCAGCTGATTGCACAGCTTATTTAACCGCGGATAGATCCGAGTCATTCTCCTGACACAGCTCAACAGCCCGGCGCTGGAAAAAGCCCGCAGGGAGCGGAGCAAGGGCACACACCCCGATCCGGGAGCACAGCCCGATCTGCCCCGGGAGCTGAGGGGCACCCGAGGCTCGCTGGCCCGGGGCCGCTCCAGGGCCGCCATTGCAGCGCCGGCTGCAGCTGCAGCGAGTGCCGGAGCGCCTCACGCTGCGGATGGCCGGGAACGGCGGGGGCAGCCGCGTGGGGACATGAAATGGGGGATTGTTGATAACCCTGCTCCAGAGGCAGCAGAAATAACGCTGCTGCTTTCTTCCAGCTGCCCGCTAAGGCAGCTGAGCTCATAAACAAAAAGTTCATCATCTGACTGTAATAGATTTTGCTTCCTCAGGCAACACAGAGCTATGAACGTGTTTAAAATGGACTTTTCTCTGTGTAATCAATAAAGCATTTACAGAGACTGGTTCTGTTCCAAAGGCTTTTTCAGCTCCTTGCACAGGACCCCCAAACACCAAATAAGCCTTTTATCAATTTCTATTTTATAACTTTCTCCTATTTCTTTATAATCCCTTCTCAAAGTACACAGAATGTAATGGCAAAAGACTTATTTAAATCATAATCTAAAAAAAAACCTCATCATTTCTAACTGAGATTGTCACTATGTGCAACTTCAGTTCTAGTGACAGAAAAAGTATTTGTATTTTGTAGTCCTCTCCTCTCCCTGCATTTGAACATATGTCCAGGTTCAGAACCTCCTAAGGGCCATTGAGTGGGTATTGGCTTTACATGGATTGCCACCAAAAATGGGAGGTTTAAATGGCTAACATCACCAAAATCAGGATATTCACCTTCTTATCAAAACAGAACGATTTACAAGGCTTTCTTTTTTTCTCTTTATCATAAAATGTTACTTGTCACTGTAATCACATGGCAGAATTTTGACTGGGCACACCACACCTAAAATTACAAAACCTCAATTTGGGCTTTTGTGTCCAGCACCTGTGCAATCAGTTCAGATGGAAATGCATTAGCCCTTCTCCCACAGCAGCGTTCACCCTCTCCCCACTGACCACAGGCTCTGGCACAAGTAATTCAGGGGCTGGGCATTTGCAATAAATAATGAGAATTTTTCTGTGTGTATTTCAGAATAGTTCATCTGACTTTCCAAGACTTTCCATGGCTTCTCTTGTGGTTGCAGAGGTCAAAACTGCACTGCAGGTCTGTGTACACCAGAACCAAAACCAGCTCTCGAATCACCCATCCTCACCCATTTTCCCAGCCCACATGGACTTTCTTCCCCCCTGGAATCAAGCTGAGTACACTGCCAGGCAGAGCTTTTGCTCTCAAGGATTTCCTTCCTCTGCAGAAATCATTATCCTGAATTTCACCCAGAGAAAATGGTCCAGGGGAGAATTGAGTGGATGCCTTACCCTTCATTCCACAATGCTGAAACTGCCATGCCAAGCTGACTTCACTGCTTTTGCAATGAACAGCAAGGGAAGCTGGATAGTGCTAGGACTGCTTTATGTGTTCCTGTAACATTGGCTTCCCTCATATTCCAGCCATTTTCCCTAACAGAATTTCAGCAGCAGGGACCCTGAGCATCCATTTCTCAAGAACTGGAGATTTCCTGCAGGTGCTGAGTGCCCCCAGCTCTCAGAGAGATCATCCACATCCTGAGATTTTAACCTGCTCTCATTCTTCTCTTGACTTCCCTTGCAGGAGTTTGCACAAATGAGGCACAAGGAACAGGACCAGACTGTCTGCAGATGGAAGCCACGGGGGGATAAATCAGGGAGGGAATTTCAAGTCTTGTAGTTGTTCTCCACTACCCCCCTCTGTGGCCACATTTAGTCCATACAAAAATATTCCTGGTGTGGGAATTACTGTGCCCACAGTGCAGCTACTGCAGAATTGCCACACGATGGGAACTGGGGCTGCTCCACATATTTTATAGCTGGACCCATGCACTAATTCCATTTTATTCTAGATAACAGGTTTCTTTCACCTCTAAGTAAATATTGGGCTTTTTTTCATCAGCAGCAGTCAATGAGTGGTTATCTCATATTTATGATCTCATATTTTTAACATCTGAGTGTCTTATTACCTTCCCCTGCCAAGCACAAGCTCTTGATCTACCACTTTGAACTCTGAGGGTCTCAGAAAAGATTTTTTTTTCTCTGATCTGTGGAGAAAGTACTAAAATGGTGAATAATCTGCTCTGAGAGGTGCCAGGGACTTGAAAAGCTCCAGGATTTTTTTCCCTCTGAGAAGATGTGGTCAGTGTTGTCGCAGGAGAAAAAACGGACAATGTTTGGAATCTGTAGAATTAACAAGGCTGAATATTTAGGCACTGAGAAACTAAAGTGACCTAGAGTAGCAGTTTCAGTTTATGTCAGCTGCTGATTTCCACATCCATTTCAACACTCAGGAGGTGCTGTCTGCAGCTGTGACAGCCTGGTAGCACATTTCTGAACTCTACCCTTCAGTGCCTCTGTCTCTCCTGTTCCAAATGTCACCATCAGCGTGTTCCTCTCCCTGAATTAACAGCCAAGGCCCTGAGCCCTGTGCAGTCTGCCAGGGCGATGAAAATGCAGCACTCAGGGCTGGCTGTATTCCCAGTGACAATCCAGTTACTTCAGATTCATTAAACAACCATGAAAAACTACCTTTGGATTGCTGGGCTGCCACAAAAATTCCCCATGATTCTGTGATACTGCCTGTGATATTCCCTGCCACAGACAGCCATTTTGTTTTAGCCTTCCATTGCCTAATACATTTTATATGTACTCTTTAAAACAGGTCTTTTTTTCACAGTCCAGAAGATTGCAGCAATGCTAGTGACTGCTGAACCCAAAGCAAGTATTTATGAGCAGTGTGGGCCAAGGAACACTCCTAGCAAGACACAGTTATTAGAAGTTAAATCACAAACTGCTTGCAATTCACATCTAAGATGCTTACACAAAAAGGACAAATGCTGCCCATGATTATATTAACAATAACAGTTTGTCTCAAGCAGCACAATAATCCTCCTGCTCTGCTCAGCAATGCTCAGGCTTCAGCAGCAGCACTGATGGGATTCAGTTTGGGACAGGACATTTCAAAAAGACAAATTGAAATCCAGGCAGATGAGAACAACAGAGATGACAAAAAGGCTTAGAAAATAGGATTCAGAAGGGTTTATGCTTTGCATTCCTTCCACATGTATAAAGCAACTGCGACTTGAGAAATATCCCTCAGAGAAAGATGGAGTAAGAAAAAACTGCAGTTTAACTGAATGCTGAAACTGCTGTGTTTATCACTTTGTGTTTAATAATTTGGGTGAAGGCAAGAAAAATGAATGGGCAGACAAGTGAGGTGATTTTCCCATTTGCTGTGGCACAACACCACATGGGGGTGTCCCAGGTGTGCAGTGTGAGGAGGTGCAGGCTGAAGGTGCTCTGGCTGCAGGAGTATTTCCATGTCTGTGTCCTGGGGTGCTAGGTGAGCCCTTCTTCACTGTTTCATGACCTGCCCTCACTCTGTGCCCAAACACAGGCCTGAACAAAAGGCCTTGTATTTCCTGAAAGGGCACCATTTCTGTCCTAGTCATTCAAGTTCTTCCATCATGTTCAACACTACAATTAAAATGGTAGAGAAAATAAATTTCCTTAAAAATAAAACAAATAACAAAGCCAGAACACAATTTTGTTCTCCTCCTTCCTTTCCCTGGAAGCATTTTGCAAAAGAAAAACAAAAAAGGAAAGGCATCCAAAGCTATCCAAACCAGACCCTGAATGTTTCACCTTGCAGTGCAGAACTGGTGACAGCAGGAACAGCCAAGGTGGGTCACAGCCCCTGGGGTCCCACTCCCTGCAGGGGAACAGCTGCAGAGGGAAGGAGGCAAAACAGCAGCAGCTCACTCAGAGGCTGCATTTCTGGAGAAGGTTCAGTGCCCAGGGCATTTTCAGAGACTTCACCCACCAAAATCCACATGTTTCTAGTAAATGTCTGCAAAATGGGATTTTTCAGAGGCTGGTGACTTGATAGGCAAATTTCACAGAGACAGAAAGAACTCATCCCAGGCAAAGATTGTTCCTCTGATCTCAAGCCTCTGCTCCACCGTGCAGAGGATATGAGATAATTTGGATTAAATGCTTATATGGTTTTATTAGCATGGCTAGTAAGAATTTTTCCTCAATTCAGTTTCAGAAAATGGGATTTCAGCTGCAATAGCAGGGAGAAGATATCTGAAAGGAAACAGTGGCAGGGGAAGGAGGGAAGGTCACAGGCACTTGGAAGCTGCAAACCTACCTGAAAATAAGGTCTTAGAGTAACATGTGCTGGGGGATGGTGACAGTAAGGGGCACTAACAAGCCCACCTTCCCTATCTATGGAATACCAATTACCTGATGTAAATACATAACCCTCACCATCTTCTTACACTCAAAGGCTGAAAGGAAACAGCCTAAACTGAGTGGAAATCTGACTGCAGTTTAGGAAGCATTGACCCAAGGCAGCAATATTCATTCCTGGTTTATTGGGAGGGTTGCTTGAGGTTTTATCAGAAATATACTTATGCAAAACTAATATATGCATTTTGAAATTTTTTTTTATTCCAATTTTCATGTTATTTATATGTGAACTGCCACAGAAAAAATGTTTTCAGGAAGAGAATTCAGACCTAATTTTGTAGTCACACATTGTCCCCCTCCTCACCCAGGTCCCCCCATACTGACACTTGAGCGATGTTCCCTTATTTACCTTCGGCTGCCAGAGGGGACAAGAACATTATGGGCTGCAAATGCTCAGGCTGACAGCAGCAACAGATGTTTATTGCTTCGGAGGAGTCTGCTCCCCCAGCACTAAATTAAGTGTTTAAAATAAGCAGATAATAAACCAGCAACACCAGGCCATAGATCTGTCATACCTAAAACACTGTAACCACCTGGTAATTCCTGCATGTTTATTCAGGGCTGACACTGCAAACAACCTGACGGTGAATGTTTGTATTCATGGTGTCCAGAGCAGACGAGTAGCTCTGAGGCATCACAGACTTTAATGAATACATGTCTGACTGCAGGGCCTGAAAATGAGTCTCACAAGATGAAAAGCTTAACTTTTGAGTCACTACTCATAAAAGGTTAAATATATCTAGTGAGAGCAGCTAAACCAAGAAATTGACAATTACTTAGCAAAATATAAAACCTTTCAGCTACTGCAAACTTCAGACTTGGTCATTTTCTACAATTATTTCAATTGCTCTTTTTTGAGGACTGCTGCAAACTTTGCCACATTTAATGATCAGAAACCCATTTATAATTTTCAGAGTTGATTTACGCACAATTAGTTGAAAAACTGGTGCTTGTTCTACTTGTTGAAAAACAGGGTGTTAGTTCTTCTGCCTCAAGTATCCACACTTCTGATGCAGTTTTAACACGCGTATAATATTGTCTGTCTGTCTCCCCTGTGTGCCAGCCTATCAAACACTGTTCTGCTCATTTTCCATTCCCTCCCTCTGCATCCCTCCAGCCCCATCCTTCCTGTGTGGGGGACTCAGACTGTACATGGCTTCCCAACTGAGATCCCATCATTCTTATCCAATAGTATCAATATTTTTCTGTAGGAATTACCTTGCTGGATGTGCTCTACAACGACATCTGCCTCTTCCTCATTGTTTTGGTGTGTACCTTCTGGCATTTACAGCTGGTCCTTCTCAATCTGTATCATTTCCTCCAGTTCATGTCTTCACTTCTTGATGTAAATTCTTGTTACCTGTCATCAAGAAAATATTGCCTCATTTCATAAATCCCAGTATTTTAGTTTTGAAGATAATTCTGTTTTCTCTGAATGATTTGCTAATTTTCTCTTTGATAATGTCCCACATTTTATTCTCTTTTTATTTTATCTAGATTAGAATACACTTGTGTCTCAGTTTTGAGACAAAAGAGAGGACACTCTGCAATGAGTACTCTTCTCTGAAGAGTTTCAACAATTCCCTTCCACCGACAGAAAATGCTAATAAAGTGAGGGGAAAAAAACCAAACCCAAACCCAACAGTTGATTAAAACAGAATGCCAGAGAACACGGCAGATGTTGAAGAAATCTCCCTTCCGCACTTGTGATGCACCAGCTTTCCCTCTGAGGGAAGCGGCGCTTCCAGGGAGCTTCCCTTTTCCCTCTGAGGGAAATGGAGCTTGCACTGAGCTTCCCTTTTCCCTCTGAGGGAAATGGAGCTTGCACTGAGCTTCCCTTTTCCCTCTGAGGGAAATGGAGCTTCCAGGGAGCTTCCCTTTTCCCTCTGAGGGAAATGGAGCTTCCAGGGAGCTTCCCTTTTCCCTCTGAGGGAAATGGAGCTTCCAGGGAGCTTCCCTTTTCCATCTGAGGGAAATGGAGCTTCCAGGGAGCTTCCCTTTTCCCTCTGAGGGAAATGGAGCTTGCACTGAGCTTCCCTTTTCCCTCTGAGGGAAATGGAGCTTCCAGGGAGCTTCCCTTTTCCCTCTGAGGGAAATGGAGCTTGCACTGAGCTTCCCTTTTCCCTCTGAGGGAAGGGCAGCTCCAGCCCGAGCCCAGCACCTGCCGGGGCTCTCAGCTCCTCTCCCGGCAGCCAGGGCGGGCGGAGCAGCGGGGCTGGAGCCTCTCCTTGTGTCTCTCCTGTCCCTCTCTCCCTCCCTGTGCTTTCCCTCCCCGGCTCGGCCCGGAGGCTGCTGGAAGATCGCTGCTGCAGCTCCTGCGAGCCGGGAAGGGAGAAGCTTTTTGCTGGGCTCAATAAAACCGAGCTGGCCGAGCCAAACCGCAGCCCCCGCTGGGCCCTGAGGCGCCCAAAGCTCCACCGAGAGAGCCCAAAGGCCCCGGGCCCGGCCCCTCACACACGGCCCGGGCCTTAAGGATCAGCAGCCGCTGGGGGCAGAAAGCTGAGGATCCTGGAGCAGGCTGCCATCAGAATCGCTCCAAAACAACTTTAAAACACGTTTTAATAATCTTTGTAAAATCAGACTTTGTTTCACTTTTGTCAAATCTGGTTTTAGCCCTGTGTTTGTTGATCTCCAAAACTTTGCTCCTTGCATTAAAAAGCAGCTTCATTTTCCTGGTGACGCTGCTGGGCCTATTTATCCAAGTACCCTTCTCACCATTAACAGGTTATTCTTGTTCCATGTTGCCATACAGAAATATTTCCTATTGTCAGAAACAAGCACAAAAATCAGTAACAGCTTTTCCCCGTTGCCAGCCTTTATCTCCAAACAGAGCACACACCCCTCAGCCCTGTGCCAGGCCGGGGTTTTTCCCAAAGCTGACATCCAGTCACACAAACAGGGACCTGGGGCCAGGCAGGAGCACAGAGCTGGAGGCTCAGCAATGCATTGATCAGGCCAAAGTCACAGCTCAAAGTGGCATTTAGAAATAAACCAACAAATTTCAGGCTATTTCATCTAGAAAAAATTCCTCATTTTCTTTACAGCTGAAGAATAATTTTATCTGTGAAAGAAAAAAGATTCTTTTTCACTAGAATTTAGAAAGCCAGTGAGAAGATCAGAGAAAAAGATATCAGCAACAAAGCAAAACTACACTGCACTAAGAGATTGTTAATGGCCTAGCCTGCGAACACATTAATCTCTGCATAGTTTTTCTGTTACCAGAGAAACAGCATTGTTAGGTTCCCTTACCACTAAATTCAGCTTGGACTGATTCTTTCTTAGCAATGTTGATAATAGAGTCTGGTCTGATCACTCAGTAAAACCTAACTTTTCCCCTTTAAAGGAAACAAATATATTTTTTAAAAATTAGTACAACACAGTCCAGAAAAATATTGACTTTTTTTTTTTTACACAAATGTTTAACACAGGCAAAGGAAATTTCTGCCAGTGCCAGATACTCTATTTTCATATACACACTGGGAGTAGAGAATTAAATTAAATTAAATTAGAACAGCAACAGCTGGAAAATATCCATGGATTTGCTTTCCTCTTTGATGTCCCCATGGTTTGAACTGTGTGTGCTGGTATTTTTCTCTGGTACTTTTTAAGTTCTCTCCTTATCATTACTGGGCTCTTGATTCATTCCCGTGTGCTGTCTCTTACCAGCTGCCTGCTGTGATGATCATCTTTGCAGTATCCATCTCTGCCATTTCCATCTTGAGATTATTGCAGCAAAATATGCAACAAAACACACAAAACTGGCCGAAGCAGCAAACAGGAATGAGACACATGCTAGAACCTCAGACTCATGAAAGAACATGCAGGATTTGATGGAAATCTGTTTTCTTTGACTCATAGAAAGCTACAAAAATGTGGTCACTTCTGTTTCAAATGTCCTTTGGGAGAGATGTGACTTTATTTAACAACACAGCCTCCCCATTTCTGGACTTGGCATATCACCAGCCCCACTCTGCACTCCAGTCTGCCTCCAGTTTTGTTCTTTGCTCATTTCCCATCTCCTGTTCCCTCAATGTCAGTAAAAATCTCTTCACATGGACACATATCCATGTCCTACATACAAAGGAGAAACTGTTCCCTACTTCTGATACACTTCCTGAGATAAAGAAACTGGAACTGCACACGTGGTTCTAGATGTGGACATGTAATTTCATAATCTCTATTCCTTTCCAAATGACTTTTAGTGACAGATTTGCATTTTTACCTTTAACTGATGAAGGTGATCAAAGGAAACTAAAATCAAATTGCATGGAAGGCTTTTGTAATGGGGAATTTAAGAGAAGTGGGAAGCAGTCATTTCCAAATTGAACTCCTTAATCAAAATTCAAGACTCCAGAGCTATCAGCAGCCACAAATGTTTTTGCAATGGATGACAAGATGGTATACTATCAACAGATACTCTCCTCTATTGCAAAAACAAGTGTCATTTATTTCAGAGTGGCACAGCCAGCAGACTGAGCAAAGTTATTACAGACTCAAGGCAAAAGAAGCCAGGTGTGCTTTACTTGCTTGGCAGATTTTAAATTCTTTTGACAACAGAAGAGAGGCTGAGAATAGAACTCAATTTGTGGAGCTCATTGTAGCATTATTTACAAGCAAAGAAATAAAAGTGACTGATTATCTATACATTATCCCATAAATTTTCCAGCCTAACTGGGATACTGAAAAAGGGCAGAGCTCCTTTGGTTTAAAATCTTCACTATCCCAGGAATAATGACTGATGCTGTTTCCATGGAGAAGAGTCCAGAACTTTGCCCAGCTCTGATTTCCTGTATAATGTGAACATTTTAAGGCAGCAGTGCAATTTTAGGGATTTAGACTGAATATTGCTTCATAGATTAGGTAAGAAAATAGTGTGACTTTGTGTTATTCAAATGAATGTGAATAGGAAATGTCTTCCTATATATCCAGGTAAATTTGCTGGCAGATGAGAATAATTTGACTGCAAAAACCTTTAAAATTAAACTACAGTTACTCCTGCACTAATGAAAGAACTTCCTCTCCAGCGAAAGAGATAAAGAGATTTTCATTAAATTCTTATCTCATATAAATGAAGAAACACATTTTCCAATACAGAATGAGAGCTTCAGTGCCCAGAAATCCTGCTCAGTTTGACTAGAAGGAGTATTTCCTAAAGATGTACCCTTTATCCTTGCTACAACTATCCAGATTTTTCACTGACTCAAGTGGTAGCTCTTTTGCCACTCTGAGAATTGACAACCATGTACACATCAGAAGATTCCAAATACTTGATTTCTTATGACAACTTCTCTCTGAGATAAGAAATACCCATCCCTGAGGAGCTTTGCCTGCTGCCTCTCTCATGTGTACAAAACCCCAGTTAAAATCCGGAACTTCATTCCAGGCAATGGAAACTTCTCATCTCTTCTGACAGGGCCAGGATCCCACCCACACACTTTCCCTTCACAGACATTCTGTAGAATCCTCCAAATAAACCTAATTACATTCCACACATGGAATATGCCAGGACAGAATGGGTAAGGATTCCAAGAGCCACTTTCATACTTAAAAAGCACAGTGGATTGGTACAAAACCTTGCTGATGTCACGTACCTGATGGAAAAGAACAATTAATGCTCTGTCCTAAAATTACCTGTGGGACTTGTGCATCACCACAGAAGTCTATTGGAGTTAGGTGGATGCACTTGGCTACAAATATTTTCCCTAATACTGCTGCCATTATGGAACTTCACTGTAGCAAAGAGAGGGAAGTTATGGGTAAGTTCCAGAAAAGAAAGATTTAAACTATGACAAAGTGTGGGCAACCATTTCATATACAGAAGAAAAGTGCTAGTGATGACCACACGTTAAAAACCCCACAGAACACAGGATAATACCAAAAACTGCACAGAACTTTCTCAGATACAGGTGGGCCAGTCTGAGGCAGCACAGACCCCGTGTGCTGGGGCAGGAGGGGCAGTCACAGATGGAGCCAGTTCTGTTGGAGCTTGCCAGCTCAGACAGAGATGGGAAAATGGCCCATTTTGTCTGGAGTTCACTGCCTGTGCAAACTCTGGGCTTGACAACATTGCCCATTTTTCTTGCTTTATGCACATTGATTTCCAATCCACAGAGCTTGGAATGTTCTCATTTGTCTTCCAAGGGAAAATCTATCAGAAATCCCGTTGTCCTCTCCTTTGAAGAAAAGGAAGAAGGATCAGCCATTGCCTTTTTCTTTTAGTTCCTTCTCCTTGCAAGTTGTTCAAGAGTAAATTAGAGAAACTCACATTCATTTATGGAAAGGAAGATGTGGCATGGTTGGAGTTGCCTGCTGATGGTTTAGGGTTTTTTTTTAATTGCAAGAAATGCAGAGTTCATTGCAGAGTTCACTGATTTCAGTGGGAAATGTGAAAATGGAATGACGACACCACTTTTTTTAAAACACGAGGAAATGTGGCAGGAGAAAAAATGCACCAGAAGCATCTGAATTATTGTAGCAGAACTCTCAAAGAATTGTTTAATGAGTCTTTAAATATATTTTTAAGGTGAAAACACCGAAAGCTGTCTTAAAGCATGAAGAAGTTGTTCACAGCCACTTAAAACTGAAATCTGGTAGTGAAAGCAGCCATGGCTCAGCTGAAACCATTGGGGATGTCACTGAGATCAGGGCTCAGAGCAGCAATTTATAAAACACTAAAATATATTAGTTTGCAGCTTACTGCCCAGTGCGGCTTTATTCTTTTCTTTGATACTTGAATTAAAATCTTCTATCAAATACTTCACCAAATGAAGCCACAAGGGCTAAAATAGTCATCAGGAAAGACAAGGAAGGGAAGAACATTTGGGCTAAGCACCTAATGCTTGAACCAAGTTATTTGGGTCAGAATTATCTGGCCCACAGTTCTTTCAATGTAATTATGGCAGTGAGTTTTAAGAAAATTCTATTTACTCTGAAACTCTTCAGTAAACTGCCTTCATTTAAATATAGCAAGCATATTTTTGCTAGCAGCCTACAGAACAGGGATTAACTCTTTCAAGCTTTCTGTGAGCACCATCTGGCTGTCACGATTGTTGCTATTTTACTTATCAGGATGTCTTAACAAATTTCCTTTTGACCATTTAGTCTCTGCCAGTGCCTTTGTGACTGAGAACAGGGGGCACTTGGTGTTCTCAGCACAGCTGTGCCACCCACAGCAGGTGTGGAGCCTGTCCAGCGAGATGGAGAATGCAGGGCAGGGTTTGTGTGGGGAAACAATTTCAGATGGGGCTCTCTTGGAAGGAAGGGAGATCCTTCCAGCTCAGAAGGGGAGGGCTCTTGCTGTAGGTGCTGGGGTAGCCCCTGAATGATTCTCAGGAGGCATTTCCTCCTCACTGAATAAAACCTGTACTCAACCAAAACCAACAAAGCTTTGGAACAGATGGGAACCCCCATGTCAGAGTGGTCATTTAGGCTTAGGAGATCCCCAGACTGAAGAAATAATAAGAGGACTCTGGGAAATTAATTTCTACGAAGAAAGATCACCCATCTGAAATACAAGTAGGTGAGGAAGGAGAACATAAGATAATGTGAAATTGCAGAGGAATGCCCCATTTAAACAAAAAATCTTGGTGTTGAGGATGGATATGATGTCTCCCTTGAACTAATATCTACCAACAGGAGTCTGTGTCTATCACAGATAATGGTTAAATTACACATTTCAGGGAAAAATTCCACACAACCAGCCATCACCTACTGTTACCAAGGCACGTGCCATCAGCACGGAGAATTCAGAAAACAGTGAAGAACAGTCTGGAAAACACAGAACAAGTGCTGGGTTTAAACCTCTCAAGCAATTTACTTCTTCAGCATCTTGAGGCTTTGCAGCAAGATTTCAGAGTTTTTCTGAAGCACTGCCTTAAAGGTGCTGTGAAATAAAAGCTGCTGTTTGAAACCTGTTTGATGACTTCATTCATCTCCTCCTGTTTTTATGATCAGCTCAGCAGCAGAACAATTCCCCCATTAGCTATCATCCCACATTATCAGAGGAGCATGAGCCTCTTGTGGAGGATAGATCATAAAGATGTACTGACAAAAAGCAGAGTTTGGATTTCCTTTTTCTTTTAAATTTACCTCCGTTTTGTGTCAAAACTGAATTCTATCAGACTACTCCAAGTGAACCAGGTCAGAGTGGTTCAAAACAAACACATGACTCTGATTTAACCCAACAAAACAATGAGAGTGCCATTGGATTCATTCAAATGCACAGGGACCTCAGTGCTACAGAGCATTTGTGTCATCTTTTTGAAGAGAATATTGCTTTACAAGAAAACAGGAAAAATTATAGCTTTTTAAAGTTCTGATTGGAAAAATATTACATTTCTAGGTTAAATCAACAGATGTAGATTGGCTTGAAAAAGAAATGAAACTGATTCAGAAAAATAATGTTTACACGTATTTGTTATTTGAATATATTCACCCATCATGAAGCTGATTAAGCAGAAGTTGATTCTGTATTTCAGATACAATCTCAAGACCATAAAAATTCTCTACTGTCCGTGTGTAATTCTCAGCTGTGCTCAGAGAATCCGTGTGACATCAGCCAGAAGGGCCAAACACAACAGCCCCAGGTGTTCAGTGAGGCACCTCTGCCCAAAACCCAGAGGAAGAAATATTTCCCTTCAGACTGGGGGCATTTGACATAAAAGCTTCCTCACTTCCCTGCCTGCACACCATTTCTAGAAAACCAAGAGAATAACTTCTAATATCAAATTCCTGATTCAGAGCATATTCCTTGCACCAAATACATCTTGGAAAAGAGCCTTCTTAAGAACACATTGTAAAAGATAAAAGACTAGGGATTTCAATGGTACATACACCAGATATTGAAATATCACATCTATTGAAATATGAACATCACATTGAAAAATCACATACATTCAAAGCCAATAAAACAAAGTGTTTAAAAAGCCTCATGTAATCCCAAACTTTTAATGCACAGGCACTTCCTTTGAGCTGTGCTGGAATGTGGTTTTAATGAATACCTGGAGTAAGCAGTTCTCTTGTACTTTCAGGGCTCAGAATTTTAACTGCTGAACTTGTCTTTGTTTTAGAAGTCTGAAATCACAGGTGTCTCCCACTCCCAGCTGCCTGAGGATTAACATAAAAATTGACTTCAATCATTTGCATGCTGATTTTTTTCTCAAAAACATGTTAGGAACTAAAACCAAAACTGTGTTGATGATACAGATTATCCAGGATTCCAGTCCTGAGCAAAAGGACCTCCTGTGGCTCATATAAAGGAATTTAGAAGATAATTGCTATCCTATTTCTCACTGTACATTGAACTTTCAACTGCTTGAACATAATCAGCCTGATTATGCTTGAGCATTCAGTTGGGCAGACAATTAACTGCTCAAAAACAATCTGACCCAAATATTGCACACTGCTATGGCCATAGACTGCAAACACTATCAAATAATGCAATTTTCCATCCATTTAATTTCTCTTCCTCAAAAAAAACACCATAGGCCGCTTAAAATTATTTCAGCTAAACAGAACAAAAACCCCAAGCAATGGCAAAAAAATCTCTCAAACTGTTTGAAACAGCCAGAAGGTTTTGCCAGTGCATGGTGGAGAGAGAAAAGGCTGAGGAATATTCAGCTGAAGGGCTGCCCTTAGAAAACAGGCAAGTGCACACATATATCTCAAGTGCTTGGTGCAAGCCTTCCAAACTGCACTGCTCAGAGTCTGTGCAGTGAAGATCCAGATTTGCCTGCAGTTAGCCCAGCCTGAAATACTGCAACAAGTCATCTACAGCAGCTTTTCTCTCTCATTTCTCTACTGGAGTTATAATTTAAGGCATGTACCATGGCCCCATATTGTGAGTCTTGCATAATGAACAAACAGGAAAAAAGACCCAGTAAATGTATTACAAGTCTCACAGAAGGATGTGGCTCTTGCAGTTTCCCATCCTTTATCCTATCCTTCAGCAATGAGTTATGATGAAACAGCAGTTAAATATGCAGTTTTATCTGAGGAATTAAGTCTTAGAGATTAACAGACTTACCTGTTAATGACACAGTAAACATTTTAGTAAAATTGCATAAAAATCCAGATCTTTCTGACTGCTTCCTTTTAACTTCATTTAACCTTTTTGAATATCCTTTCTTCATCCACTTAGCCTCTATTTATTTCCAGTTGAAGATACAGTGAAGTCTGCAAGCTCTCTGTTTTTGAGGAGGGTTCAAATTCTTTCCGTACATTTGAAGTGGAAAGGTATCATTTCAACAAAGAAACAATTACAACACTTCCCCAGAATATCTTGCTTTGGGTTTGGGCCTTTGTTTCTTTGTTTGCTTGGCTCTTTTGAGGGAGGAGTGTTTGTTTTTTAAAGGCAAGCTTTTCTGATGGACTCTTTGACTTCCATGATACATGCAGTGTTAGAAATAGGACTTGGCATCCTGCTGCATAAGACTTGTAAATCTCTTCTGGCCTTGCTTTGTAGCCACCTTGGAGTTGGAATGCCTCCCAATGATTCAGAGCATCCAGACAGAAATACACACAAAGCCAGATGCCCAGGATGACAGGAATTTTACAGGCAAGCAGCTGGGAAATTGTCTTCAAAGTCAGGTAGGGGAAAAGTGAAGTTTTGCAGCCTGCTAAGGCATAAGGGCTACAGGGAGAAGATGAATAACTGGCCTCATTAGATTATCATCACTTCTCTGGCTCATTCTAAGAGAAGATCGCTGGCCCTCTATGCCACATGTCCTTTCCCTGGAGTTAGGAATGACAATGATGCTTTTTGCTTTGTGTCTGATACCTCTGGTCCCAAATGAAGAGGACTTTTCAGCATGAAGCTGTCAGCAACTAATGGGAAATTGAAGATGCTGCATTAATTGAAGCAGATCATCCCAGTTCCCTTCACAGCTCCGATCAGCAATCTGAGAAGCTTCATCATTAAAATTCACTGAAAATCAATTAAGAGAGGCCTAAAGCAGACTGGAACTCCCACAGGGTCTCTTTGCATTTCCTCAAAAGGTAACAAATGTCAAGGGACAGAAGGTGTCAGTCCCAATACGCTGGCTGTGTTTGCCTGGGAAAAGTTCATCAGAGAAATTAAAGACTCACACCAAGGGGTGGAGAACCAAGGTACTGGGATTTTGACAGCCAGTTGGTTCAGTGTTGAATCATATAAGTAACTGACACAGTCAGTTATTTGTTAGGGGTTTCTAGTAATTTTGGCTAATTGGAGGCTGAATCAGAGATAAAAATACAAAATGAACACAATGAAAACTTCATTATTAGTATAATAACAAACCATACTCTTTTGTGGATAAACTTCTTAAAATAGATCTCTTCATCTGTTGCAGAAGCTAGGCACCAGTTGCAAGAATGGACTCTGTTAATTTTCATGCACAGATCAATTTTGGAGGAGCAAGTGAGACAGATGAACTGTAACTGGAGCAAGATTGAGCTACCCCACAGTCAGAGGCGATGCTGTGGTACAGCAGAGGTGGAAAAGCAGATGCTGACCTTGGTACTTAGCAAGCACTGAAGGAAGAGGCTCTGTCCTGCTGTCCGTGGGACTTTGATGAAGAGAACTCTGATCTGTTGTGATGAGACAAAGTTGTTTTGGTCCACATAAGAAGCTGGGATGAGAGCTGTGAAAGATTCTCCTGTCCACGTGTTGCGGTGAAAAGAATGAGTTGGGCTTCTGTCCTGCTGGAACCTCTTTGAGAGGGGCAAGCTGTGCTGCTGGCTGCAGGAGAATCAAAACAACCAGTAATTTGTTAGGGTTAGTGATCTACCTGAGGAATTTAGAAACAATGAACTGATCTGAAAGAATGCTGCTGTGCTAAAGGACTCATTCAGATAACATCAAATTGTGCCAAAGCTGCCAATGTCCTTGGGTGTGAGAGACACTGAACATTTCCCTTCCCCGTGTAGGAAATTAAATTCTTTCCCAGAAAAGGGAGCTCATCATTAGATTTCATGAAAGCACCCAGGAAAAGCAAGTGTTCTGGAAACCTTAACAACTCTGCTAATGCCCTTTCTGAGGTGGGTGTGCTCTCATCCCAAATGGACATCTCCCTGACAAGGGGCTGTAAGAGCCATAAATGGGAGCTCAGTGCTGACCTGCCTCTCACACACGGCCCAGCACGGACACGTGGAGCTGCAGCAATGGCACGGCCACGTCAGATGGCCGAGTGTTCTTGCACAGTTCTGAGGGAAAAAAGTAACTGAGCATTACAAGCACAGGTACCAATTAGGATAATCAGGCATATTGTCCCACAGGCTCAATTTAATCTTTATCCTAGTAGTGCAGTAATCACTGTTCCCCCTAACATAATTATGTTATGTTCAGTACAGCATTTCCATCTACATTTGCTGCCTTAGGTATGAGCCAGCACCAGCATTCAGCCAAAGATAAAAGTGCAAAGTGGATTTTAAAGATCCCCAAAGACATTTTAATGAAGGAAATTAAATAAAGCCATCTTTTCTATCTCAGTGATTCCATCTGATTAGAAAGCAAAGGGGAGCAGCAGAAGGCAGGTGAGGTGGTGCAGGCAGGGGTAAGGATCAAAATGAACTGTGGTGGTTACAGACCCAGTACGGGAAAAGCAGGCAGGACAGAGGAATCATCTCTGAAATTAAGAGGGAAGTTTAGCTTCTTCCTTTTCTGGTAAGATTGACTATAGGGCTGTCTAACAGGATTTCAGACTATTTATTTTCTTTTAGAAACCTTACTTAGATTCATATTAGTCAGCTCAGCCTCTGCTGGCATCACAATTGAGGGAAATAACATTTTTTTAGCACTGCTAAGAAACAGAGCAGATAAAACTAAATTATGCAGCCCCAATGAGTAAAGGAATTATGTCCTATCCACCTTCAATAAGTCACAGAGACCAAAATCTCCTCAGAGCGTCTCATTTACTTTCAGCCTTGCACAGTGAGCCCTCAGCTCATCATGGATCAAAAGATGCCTCACTAAATGACAAGAAAAATGACTGTATTCTGTTTAGTTGCAATCCTTTTAGTCATAACAAATCTTGTGTGCATCGGCTGAGCTCCAGGAGAATCCTGTGAGGCAGCAGCAGCAGCACCCTCCTCAGAGGCTGTTCCAGTATCCTCTCTAATCAATGCTCCAGGACTGTAGAGGACTTTTCCCCCCTCACACCTCCAGCAACAAACCTACTCATCTTCCAAATTCTTCCTAAATTCCAGATCCCTCCTGCTTAAAACCACAGGGCTGCCCACTGGACAAAGGTCCAGTCCCAAAGCTGCTTCTCCTGCAGAGAAACCCCTCACACAGCCTGGGCTGGGTGCTCTTCAACAACAGGGAAACAATTCCTTCTGCTGTGTTAGCTTTGAAACAGTGCAAGGTGTAGGAATGATTTATTATCCATCCTCATGGAATGTCCCTGCCCTTCAGAGCTGCAGCACTACTGTGCAAAGCCTCTGATGGAGCCAAGCAGAAATGGATGCTGTCCCAAAGAAAGAGTCTGGGAGAAACTGCCAGTGTCCTTCATGCCTTGAGAAAATGAATGAGCAGTCAGCGTTGGGGTTTGGGTACAAATTCAGTTCAGATGAAAAAATATTTCAGGATGATCTCCCTCCTCCTTATGTTCTAACACAACTACAAACAAGCAAGATGAGAGATTGTAGAAGGAACTAGGATGTTTAAAAGCAAATCTCTGAACTAAGCTTGGGATGCTCACCCAGCAGTTAAACACAGGAAGACAGGCACTCTTCACTACCTATTTCATGTTAAGAGATTTCTAAACTCTACCAAATTAAGTTAGGAACTTAACCATAGAGCAACATAACCATATTTCAACTCATTTAAAGGTACCCAAGAACACAGAATGTTTTCTATGAAACTAGGGGATTCTTTTTCCTTATTCAGTTCCTGAGTGGGACTAGCAAGTGGAAAAACCCACTGAAACTGTAAATGCATTCTGCCCCAGGACAGAAACAACAGGTACTTTTTTAAAACCTAGAAAGAAAATCCAATCAGAAACATAAAACATTATGCACCATGTATTATTTTTATCACCAAGAATTCCCCACATAAAAGGCACAGAGAAAACCATAATTCAGACGTGGGAAAACAGAGGGACTGTACAAGTGAAATGGAGTTCTGACAAATGATCATGTGTGGAACATGGATTCACAGACCAACAAAACCAAACACCCCAGCAGCAGCAGCAAACCCCAACAGTGCATGTTCCAGCTGAAGCACGGGGCTTTGTGTCTGTTCATCTTGTCCACTGGCACACTTACCTGCCAAGGCTGCTCAACCTCTTCTTTCACATCTGAAACCCCAAAATCCCCCAGTCCCTTCACAGGAATCACTCACCCAAATGAAGACAGACCAGAAATGTTATTTTCACAGTTCACAATAACATCGAGTTCTGTGCCTAAGATACACCATCTTGAAATATAAAGAGCAAGCCAGCAAGTGTACAAACCTGGTGCTTGAAGAAGTGATAACAAGACAGGAAACTCACGCCCATGGTTAGCACAAAAACCCCATGATTAATAGAACACAAATGCAGATGGTCAGGGACAGAGCTTGCCAGTTTGGGGATGTAATAGGCTGGCATTATTAAAGCAAAGATTATTTCTAACAAAAATTATGTTTCCCAGAATTGAATACCACTTGGGGTGGACACTCCTGATCTCTACATAATATTTCAGGAGTTCAGTTGGCACCAATCTGTTTTTCTAGATACAAGCAGTGGAGAATTTCAGTTCCTGATAATATGCAGTTCTGTAACTTCATTAGAAACCTTTCATCTTTCAATATGTGAAATAAAAGCTAGAAAAGCACCAACTATCCTTAGTAGCAACATTGTGCAGCACACAATCTGAAAAGGTCAACCTGCCAGACAATAATACATCAAGTAAAAATTAAAGTGAGGGCAAGGAAAATCATCTTCAGGTGAAGCTGCTCTTCTGCAAAAGCAAAGTGATATTAAGATGCAGCCTGGGAACAACACATTGCTCAGCTATGAGAGAAAGCATAATTCTTAAAAACCTATTCCCTACATTAGAGACAGAAAATCAACTACAAATCAGTAGTTAGTATTCAGACATGATAATTATTACCACAATATTAGCATAACAATCAAATAAACACATCCCAGATATGCATATTAATTCATTTACTAGTGTCAGCCATGCTCTGCTTTGATTCTGTCAATACACCCTGCTGCAAAAAGGTTAAATGGTATTTTCAGCATCATGTGAAATCAGCTCTTTGAGTCATAGCTTACCACATAAACAGGAGGCAAAGAACTACACCAGTTTGCCTTCCAGAACTTCTCACACATCTCATTACCTGTCTGTGGGCAGCTCCAGATAACGAGGGCAAAACCATTCCAAAGAACAGTACCAAGGAAATCACACAGCGCTACAGACTTGTTCCAGGCATGAAATTTTTAATGGATTATGTGAAGTAACACAGAAGCAATTCCTCTCCACAGAAAAGAGTTAAAATGTTTTTGTTTCAAGGACAATCACTGGATGTTTAAAGTTTCTGGTACTGAAAGCTACATTAGGTCCTCAACATTAGGCAATCAATATCCCCACAACGTAAACTGTGAAATGACCACCTCCCCAAGGAGAAAATTTTCAGGATTTGCAGCTCATCTCAAAGTCTCAGTAAAATGAAACCAGCAGAACTTCCCTGAGATGACATTGTGTTCTATTACCCTTCAAATACTCATGAAAACAGACTTGCTTTCACTAGCACAGCTGTTCATGAAAATCTGGGGTAAAACCTGTAAGAAATGGCAACGTGCACGGACGTTCCTTTCCGCTGCAGGCAGAACCCAATGCTCCTTTGAGTGGCTAAAAGCTGAGCAGCTCTCACTGGCACAGCCTCTCCTCCACACCCAGCGAGTGCCCAACACGGCAGCGCCAGCCTTCCCAGAGATGGGCGAGGACACCAGAGGGCAGATGCCACCAAGGGTTTGCAGCTGTGCCAGAGGTCTTCATTGGACATCAGGGAGAACTTTGGCCCAGAAAGGGCCAGTAGATATGGGAATGCTCTGCCCTGGGGCCCTGGTGGAGTCCCCATGGTGGGAGGTGTTCAAGGGAAGCCTGGCAGCAGCACTCCAGGCTCCAGTGTGCTGGCCATGGTGGCCGTGGGTCACAGGTGGCCATGGGCTGGACTTGACCTCGCAGGGCTCTTCCAAGCCAGTGCATTTCATGGTTTGTGACATCACAGCCTCTGGGGACAGCACGGTGGCTGCCAACTGTCCCCAGCTGTTCTGTGCCCAGAGCCCGGGCAGACTTCGTTGTGGAACGACGTCCAGAGCTCACGTGGTGGTGGCAGCTCCTCGTGCAGAGCACCATGGCCGGCCAGGGCCTCTCCTGGACACTGCAGCTGTACCTGCTGATGCTGCTGGTCCATCCACTCGACCCTTCCAGCCGTCCCGAGCGGGACATGGGCACCTCGGGTCTGCTTCCTGAGGAGCTGGAGCTGCAGGACATGGACCCTGAGGCTGCCCCGTGGGTGGACTTGGCGCTGGTGTCCTGGACGTGCCTCCTGGTGGAGCTGCTGATCATGGGCATTGTCCTGGGATGCTACGTTGGCAGAAGGCTCCGGAGACAGGTGAGGGAGGGGGGCAGGACGGGGCAGACCCCGAGGCTGCTGGGTCTCCTGGGCAGCCCCTTGGCCAAGGCCCCGCGGCAGAGGGGAGCGGAGCCTCCGGGCAGGAACGGGGCCCAGGGCTGAGCCCAGGGACGGCACCGGGCAGAGGTGGCGGGAGCTCTGCTCGCTGCAGCCTCTGCCCCGGGCAGCCCAGCCGGGCCCCAGCCTCTCTGGCAGCGGCCTCGGCCCCGCTCCGCCCCTCCCATCGAGATCCCCGTGCTTTGCCTTGCAGGAGAAGCTCCGGAGCCGCTCGGCCCGGGCAGAGCCCCGGTGCTGCCGCTGCTGCCAGGGCCGCGGCTGCCCCAGGAAGCTGCTCCAGCTGCTGAGGCAAAACCGCGCCCTGCTGCGGCTCTGCCTGCGGCACCGCCCTCGGCAGAGACCCAGAGCCGGGAGAGCAGCACTGGGGGCCGGGTGAGAGAGGAGCAGGCTCCGGCCTCCCTCAGCACCAGGGCCCGGTGAGAGTGGGGGAGATCTCGGCCTCCTTCAGCACCAGGGCCCGGTGAGAGAGGAGCAAACTCCGGCCTCCCACAGCACCAGGGCCCGGTGACAGAGGAGCAAACTCCGGCCTCCCACAGCACCAGGGGCCGGGTGAGACAAGATGATCCCGGCCTCGCTCAGCACCAGGGCCCAGTGAGAGCGGAGGATCCCGGCCTCGCTCAGCACCAGGGCCCGGTGAGAGCGGAGGATCCCGGCCTCGCTCAGCACCAGGGCCCGGTGAGAGAAGACGATCCCGGCCTCCCTCAGCGCTGACCTCCAGCCCCAGCGCGGCGCGGAGCCTTGCGGGGATGTGTGACCAGCGCCCAGCCCGGGCACTGCGACATCCCCATCTTAGGAGTTAGAGACACCCCGTCCTCAGTCATAGCATTCCCCGACACCTTTTCCACAAGTAGTTGACGTTTCCCTCGGCGTTCCCTTTCTCAAAGTTGAAATATTTTAGGCATAAGTTTCTTACCCCGTAGTCTTCTAGTCACCCTGTATCGTAGATTTTGCCAGTAGTCAAGTTAAGTTCAAGTAGTCAATAAAGTTCACGTTTTCTATGCAGTGCTGTGTCCTTTCCTTGACGTTCCATCCTAGAGGGGACCCGGCGAGTGCTGGGTTTGCAGGGCAGCTCCAGCCTGCCTGGAATGGAGAGCCTGAGTGCCCCAGCAGGGGCTGCACGAGTGTGGAGGGCAGCTGCAGAGAACACGGTGGGCAATGCTCTCCTGCCTCCTCCTCCCCAGGAAGGTTGGAGTCCATCCCTGTCTGCGCTGTGCCGGGGGAGGGCCCTAAAGGCCCTGGGAGGTGTCTGGGTGGCCTCAGAAGGTGCTTGCAGGACTCTGGGGCACCAGGGAAGGAGCAGGATCGTCCCTGGAACGCTGTGAGAGATACCCAGAGCAGCCCACCCTGGGGCCCAGGCAAGGGCTGAGTTCAGGCAGGCAAAGACGTCCAGGGCCTGCTGGGCTATGGCAGCCGTCGGTCCAGTGAGGCTCAGTCCTGTTCATACAGGGGTTTTTATACTTATTTAATATAAAATACTTAGTTGTTTATATTTATCCTGTTGACCTTCAAAATGGGATTAAATTTCATTTTCCTGCAAAACAAAACTTAAGTTATTTTATTCCTAAGAATCAACCATGTTTACTCTCAGCTTAAATGACTTCTCTGTGACTTACTCTGCATCTTGCTCCTTTACAGCACCATCAAACACCTCTGTTAAAATACAGATCCCTCACTGCAAGGAGGATAATCTTGCTGTTTTCTCAAGAACGTTTGGTGATGTACCCATTTTCACAAATCTAATAGGAAAAAACCCCTACAGATCAGCTTGACAATTTCAAAAGCTAGTTCCTCAACTCTTCCTCATCAGTTTCCTTATTGGTGACATTCAGCAATACCAAACAAGCACAGGAAACACATGGAAGAAGAAATGCAGATAGTCAGCACCCACCACCTATCAAAATGCATTTTAAATGGAGTTCAAAGGTCTCTAAGAGCAAGGTGAGGTGTAAATGGAGATACTCACGCAGAAGTACTGCCAGCTGGTATTTTCAGCATTTCCTCTGAGTCTCCTCTTCATTTGTTTATCTCTCACCTAAACAAGAGAAAAAAACCCAAACAAATGTGACCTTTCAGGCAGACAAAAAATGTGTTTGGTTCCTTAAGAAAGCATTTTGTTCTGCCTGTATAATAACCTGTTGGGAACAATAGGAGCTTTTAGCAAAACGTCCCTGTGCTGTTGCAGTTGTTCTGCCACTGTGAGAAATCACAGGCACGGCTGCAAGGCTCCTGCAGCTCACCCTGGTGAGGGTCAGAGACCACTTATCCCTGCAGGGATCACTGGGAATAACGATGGTGGGAAACGTGGAGGGAGCTGGATAAATAAATACTTGCCATTTCCTTAACAAAAACCCCCTCAAAACAAAGCTATAAAAATAGTTTGCCTCTGAATTAGGAGAATTTCAATTAACTATTTTAGGTCTCCTTTGGTTCAACGTTCATCAATCTGAGTTTGAATATGCATAGAGCTAGTAAGTAAAGGTAGCTGGAATTTAAGAATAAATGCTTATTTCCTTGTGCATAACCTACACTGAAACACATTAAAAACCAGTGTTTTGCTTTAGAGCTGATTGGCATTGACTTCATTCAGTCCTAGACTCATCAGGTTATAAAAAACATGGGGAAATATATTCTTTGTTTCATTAAGAATGCATTATTAATTAGAAAGGCATAGCTTTATCAGAGTCACTGCTGATCCCAACATTACTTGGCTAAGTTCAAAGTACTGATACAAGAACATCAAAACAAAAGCAATGTTCAACAGCGCCTCAAAAATAAAGACACAGTTCAAAGCTTTTCAGATGCCCTACAGTTGCTAAGGTATCTCCAGAAAGATGAGTAAACTGAAAATAGCACAGGAAATTTTAAACCCATTTCTCTTTTTTCCCCCTTAACTTCCCTGTGGGCAAGAGAAGACTCCTAATACAAGGAATGAAATGTAGCTTTCATCCCTCAGTCATGAGTAGTCCCCTCAGTTTCAACCAGACCCAGTGCTCAGTGAAATCTTAGGGCCAAATCATCAGTATGAAATTCAAATTATATTTGTGAAAGTAGCTATTTTTTCTCCATTCCCCTTCCTCCCCAACATCAAGTCGGAAAGGCTCAATTTGAAAAATAATTACTACAAAATTATACTTTGACGTAATAAGTTTGCTACAAGTTCCACCAGAAAGAGAAAAGAGAGCAGAATCAGAGGTTATCAAACTCAATATAAAATCCAGCTCATGCTATCTCCAAAAGCCTCATTTAATTTATCCAGGATTTTTTAAAAAACCCACATAATAAAAACTTCACATATTTTGTTAAATGCTATCATTTCTATCTGAAATATTAATTATTACTATGCTTTTCAGAAGTGAATTAGAAAGTTTTCTGCACCCATCTTCCCCAAATCTGATTCTAAGTGCTTGCCAGTTTAATCCCTTAGGAAGCAAAAGTAGCCCCATGTGTCCCAGGATCAACAGAAACCAAACAACAAAGCTTGACAAAGTATATTAAATTGTCAATAAAGTCAATAAATGTTTTCCACTGTAGAGACAGCTATCACCAGCCCGTGTATTTTGCTAGGGCAGGTTTAGTGAAGAAAAAACGAGATCTTTATTGCCAAATCAGGCAGGAGTTGTTCTGCTCTGCTGCCAGTATGAGGCGAGTGCAAACACCACATTCCTCACAGTACCGCCCACAAAGAATTCCCCTTTGAAATGAAGGCTGGTGTGAGTTTGGCCAAACAGATGCAAAGTCGCTGGTGTGGCACAGGGATGGCAGCGTGGGCAGGCTCTGCAGTGGAAGGCTGAGACCCAGCAGCAGATTCCTGACCAGATCTCCGGGGCTGAGTGTGCGGGGTTGCTGCGGTGCCCTGGCCCCCCCGGCCGCACGCTTGCAGCCACCGTCCCTTCCTCTCAGGACAGGAGAGAAAATCACAAAAGCAGGAACTGGAAAGCTCAGGCTAAAGTCAGGGAGGTCACTGATGAAACAGACTTGAAAAAACGTATTTATCACCAATTAAAAAGAATATTTAATGATATTATCATGCACTATTAATAGGCAGTCAGCCAGCCAGCCTGATCCCAAGCACGCTGCAGCATCGGGGCCAGGCAGTGCCCATCTGCCAGGAGCTGATTCACCCATCCTTCTCAAGGGAATTTCCCTCACACAGTGCCACTGCAGAGCTGCCAGGCTGCCAATAAACATATCTCTGGCTAAGAGTCACACCCTAATACATAAATCATATTAAGTGAAGAATGAAACCTGCAGCATTTGATTGACCTTCAGTGCCCTGAGAAGATTACAAATTTCCCAAGATTAAGGAGTTCCCAATATACACAGCAAAAGACTGATTTTTATGGATCAAATGTTAAATAGGCCTGTAAAATTTGAGTTCTTAGTTTGCACATGAAAGAAGGAAAAAAACCCCATCACAACCCTCAAATACAACTTTAGATCCTTCTTTGAAAATATGGTTTTAAAAGAGGGGAATAGATACAATCTTCCCCGCACATGGAGATTTTAATGAATTAAAACCATTTTAAGTCTGTGGAGAAAGCCCTACCACAGTCCCTGTCAAATGACATTTTCTTTCATTTTTTCTTCTCATTACTACTTCAGAACACTCAAAATAACAGCAAATAAGGAAATTAAAGTTGCAATTCCAGCACCAAGCTCCGGAGTCCCACATTGCCTTCAAAAAACTGCATGAAACAAAAACTTTACGCTTAATACTCTGCAATCTATATAAGCCATTTATTTGCATATCCCTGGGCTGCTGAAGCTCTAACTTGCATTTCCGTTAGCAGAGGGGCCTGATTCCTGCCTTGCCCTGACACAGATCAGCAGCGTGGTGGCTCCTGCTTAGCTGATTAAAGCTTTTGGCTTTTCTGTCTGTAACACTGCCCTTCCTGAACCCATCCTGAGGGACTGAGCAGCCCCACAGCCTCTGCAGTTTGCATTCCTGATATCTGCCTCTCCATCAGGATGCTTTGCAAAAACAGTTCAGATCAAATGTTGTCCGTGTCTGCCTCAAAGAGAAGTTCTCTGGGTTTTTTACTCCTAGTTTTAGAACATTGTCTTCCTAATGCCATGACAGCTGTGTACAAACACAGAGAAACACCTTGAAGCATTAATAAATAAAAGCTGTCACATTCCCTGTGGCCATTTGAGGGTGAAATTGCATGTGTCAATCTGTTGCAGTTATGTAATGCACTGATTTGTACGTGTTCCAAAGCAAATGCATTAAAAGCAGATTATGCAGCATGTATTTGTTACCCATTTTAAATTATTACTGGGAGCCAAAGAAAGATTTATTTGATAGCCTCACGGGTTTATCTTCATAATTTACCATGGAGCAACTCCTTTGCTTTCAATTCAAGTGGATTTTTGTCCCCAACAGATTCATCTACCTGGTCACCAGGCTGATACAGAACAGAGGAGCACAGACAGTGCAGGAACTGATTTTTAATTACATTAATGGACTTCTCATGTGGCTAAAACTGATATTCCCCAGTCCTTTCAGACTGTGGGCTAACAGCATCCACCCCATGTCCTGCCATTCACCGCTTCCCTATGGCATTTGTGTGGACTGCTTCCACACAAGTCAGAACAAAGCACTTTTACTGTGGTGTCATGTGCCTGCTGGAAGGGCAGCAATGCAGCCGCCAGTTTGTACTTCCCAGTTCAGGATTCCCCACACACTTTAAAACTGTAACAAGAGGTAAAGACTCTCCAATCCTGCTGTAAACAAGAGTGTTTAAGAACCCAACTCCGCCAACTTCAACTTGCTTCCAAGTTTGTAGTACTGACTTTTTTAGATAAATGTGTGGAGTATTGTGGATTAAAATGATAACCACAGGCCTGCATATTGACCTCAAGTGTGCTGGTATGAGCAAGTTGGTGGTCTTCTTATCTATCCTTGTGCTCATCATAATGCAATTTCTCAACTATCTCCAAGAGGGATTTTTCTTCAACCTGAGTAATCTATTTTATAAAGTTCCTGACAGGGAGAGTGGCTGCCTTCCATACAAACCAAAGTGGTTCAGTTTTAAAGTGATTAGAACTGCACCAGTCTTCAGACCCAAATATGTGTGGCCTCTGTGTAATACAGAAGTCCTTAGGAAAGACTCTGAAGGTGCATAAAAACCCTTCATTCCCTAACACACAAAAGCCCACCTGAGTAAAATCTCACTCACTGTACAACGAAAGGAAAATATTTAAGTGGTGGTGCCAGGGACAAGGTGAGGATCCACGGTACCAGCAAGGATTCTGCGCTTCAGGACACTGAATATCCAGCCCAGAGACAGAAATGCATCGTGGAACAAGCTGCTACAAACTGAAAATGTGCTTGGCTGAGGTAGGCTTCAGCCAACAACTGTGATCCTCCACCGGCAAAAGTAAAGGGCAGTTCAGTCCTTCCTCCTTCTCAACTCCTTTCTGGGTCCATTCCTCCCCAGTCTTCACAAAGAGAGAGTGTCCTACAAAACAAGGACATGGGAGCCTTTTTACCCTGTTACCATTAAACAAAAATGTTCAAGAAAGATACTTGCTCTGCATCTTATGTAAATCTGCCATTTTAAACCACATTCTGAGAATATATATTCTCAGAAGTACTTACTTTCTAAATTCTACTTGCATTTCTCGTGTCAAAACAACATGACCACAAGTCAGCTTCCCCCTGAACAGTCTGTCCGAGAGGAAGAAACTGCAGTGGTCGCCATCGGCCACCAAATTTTACATCCTGGCCTAAAACCTTATTTACACAGGCTAAAGGATCCTTGGGGAAGGCTGAGAGAGATCTCCCTTGGTGCATCCCAGCAGGATTCTGCCCTGGTCAGTGCCTCTGCCTGGTGTTCTTGGGGTAGTGGATCAAAGTGCCTTCATCCCACTGAGGGTGTGCCCTCAGCTGTACTCAGTGAATGTAAGGACATGAGCAGCAGGTTAGAAATACACATTTCCAAACAGATTGCCCCACAGGCTTGTGGCAGTTGCTTTACTTCAGGAGCATTATCAGATTATAGAGCTGGAGATATCCTATGGTATCTGTGTTATGAGCACACTCCTACATGCCTTGACTAGAGTTCCTAGCAATAAAATATTTTGCATGCCATGTGCAATGGTGACCAAAAAGAAACTTGTCAATGTCATCAAAGCTAAGGATCCCTATCAGCATTTTCAGGAAGCCTTATTAAGATGAAATTCTGTATTTCAGCTCATTGTGAAGTTATTTGACATTTCATTGTCACCTCTAACACTCCTGACCAAGAACATGATGCACTGTGCACAGATTTCAGTGAGTGGAAAGATGGGTTTCTGTGCATCAGGTTTCTACTGGAGTTGCATTATGAGAAACTCTGCTGTTAACCTGTCTTTGGATTTATGTGTCTTTTCTCTGCTTTTGATCAAACCTATGCTCATTTTCGTAAGATAAAATAGAGAGGCTGGAAGAATAGCTCATCTGAATGCAAATGAGCTCTTTCTCCCCCCTACATCTATCTCAAGGCTTATCTTTTTCTTGCTCTCACAGAAAGCAGGACAGTCTGGTTAGAGCCAGGGGCTAAATCAGAAATCACTTGACAATCCACTGGTACCATGGCATTTTAGACTACATTCCCTAAGCTTCAGTGACTAAGGGTGACTCATAAAATTGTACAAGGCCATCAGCTTAGCATCTCTTTTTTACATGAAGACTTGTGAAAATTGAAGTGTACTTTATCACCTGGGACAAACTTTTATCTTGAACATCTACCACACGCTACAGTCACAGGCCAGAAATACAACTGCAAGGGAATAGAAATGAAAAAGACTTTTGGCTCACTAGATCTGGGGGTTTTGGCTTGCTTTAACAGTTTGAGCTCTGCCATGGTGCCAGTGATGCAGTATGAAGAGCTCGGTTTCCCAAGAGTCCTATGATGTTTATTTAGGTTCCCAGAGGAGATGTAAGTGAAGAGCTAAATCAATCTGTCACACACCATAGAGCTGGGGATGCACACGAGCACACACTTCACACTGAAGCCTTCCCAAAGCAGCAGCTCCCTGCCCCACCTCCAGACCATAAAGGAGCACACACAGGACACCAGAAGGAGCTGATGGTGGCAGGTCCTGGCTCTCTGAAGCCTACACCAAGCTGTTCATGATTGCCCCTAAAAAGCATTCTGCAGCTCCTGTTAGCTGACAGCTGCTCACCTCCAGAGCTGGCTGCTACCTAACAGTGCCCAGCAACAATTGTACTGCAAAATGTACTGACCCTGCAGTTAGCTTCAAAGCCATGGATGGGCTGCTTCTTTTCAAAGCCTGTCCAATTTTTAATGGAAAATAGAAAAATAACCACTCTTCACATGTATCATTACTGCTAAACCTTGTCTATGTTTTCAGCTTCTCTTACTTAACTTCCAGGATAATGAAACTTATTGGCATGGGATTGCGAGGCAGGTGGTAGACAAGGTATGGAAAGGTGTGGGTTGTTTGAGAATCCTCAGTATCAGCAGACAACTTGCTGAAGGTGAATTCTATTTTTCCAAGCAAAATAACCACTTAGTGTCTTTACCTTCCCTGGTGTTCCCAGGGAGAACACCATTAGCTTTGTAAGTGCACAGTCACTGGCTGGTTGAATATATACATTTAGCCAGCTATGTAATACTCAGGATACCCTGCTGAAGCAGTATTTTATTTTCCAAGATATTTTAACAACATACTTGATTTAGGAAGGAAAAGTGTTGGAAATGACAATTTCGCCCTCCTTTATCCTTATGAAACAGCATTGCTTGTTCCAGTGTATGGGAAATGGTTAAACTGAATGAGCACAGATTTGTTGTTACTGCTGAATATATCTTCTGCCATAATCAAAAGATGTTGCTTAGGAAAACAACAAACATTTTTCCTTCTTCACCCTTGAGTGCTTAGGTTACCCTTCATCTCTTCTATTACTCCTCAGTCTCAGAACAGAGCAAGCCTGGTCCTGTTATATCTAATCCAGCTCCAAGTGCCATTTTTTTCCAATTCATTTTCACAACTTACACCTCTTGCAGTTGTGAACTTCTATTCGTTTGCTTGTTTCCCTTCAGGCATAGGTAATGAAAGTTATTTCATGTGAAATACAAATCAGACAGATACAGTGCATCAGCTGTGGGGGGTTTGGGTTTCTTTTCCTTCTCTGGATCCTTAGCATAGTTAACAGCAATTTCCTTACTTCTCCCACATGGAAACCAGCACAAGCTTCCCAAAACACAGTTTTTGACAGGGCAGGGATGTTGGACCATAATTACATGTAGACCAGGGGAAGCCCTTCACTAAAGGGGAAAATGAAAGGAGACTAACCAGCCAATAGGTCAGCAAAAGGTGACCACCAATGGATCAATGATCAACTTCAGTGCCAGGTGTCCAGAGCAGCTCTCAAGGATGATCATGGATTTCAGTACCACTGCAGAGACAGATTTTAATTGTGCACTACAGCAGTGCTGTTTGAGCCATTATGTGACTGAATTATTACTATTTCTGTACCCACTTGGAAATAAAACTTCACTCTGGGCTGAATAGCGTCCCTTCACGGAATTCAGCAGGAAATTATTTTACACAGTCAACAAAATTAAAAGCATTTTGCATTCCTGGCATCCCCATTTACCAACCTTACACAAATCCTGTGCCAAGCTGGTTGTACAAAACCCATGCGCTGGTACAGCCTGTGCTGCCTTCCAGACAGGGAGAGAAGCAGAAGGAAGCTTCAGTGTGTTTCCTGAGAGGTCCAGACCCATGTGTTCAGCAAGAGAGAGCAGAGAGCAAGGGAACCAATGAAATAAAAAGGAAAAGATAGAGGTAGGCTGGCATAAACACTTGTGCATAACCTGAGCTATGCCTCTACAAATACATAGACAGACCCAGGAATCCTATTATTAACTAATCCTGACTTCTCCCTGCCCCTCCCAAGTAAATTAGGAGATCTTAACCTCAAAACAAGTAACACAGAAATCTGCCAAGGTTTAATGGCTTCATCTGTCATAGAGTGACTGTACCCCTGGTACACAAAGTTCCTGAATCAGTGTTTACTTCTTGTATTTGTGTTTAAAATTAGAATGCAAGCACCACATCCTTAATGCAATACCTAAGAGCTAAGACTGTCTTCCCAATTAAAATGCAGCAAACAGATTGGTTTTAGCACTCAGAGCCATTCTTTTTATGGACTCTCATTCCTTCACAGACCATATAGCTATAAATAATCCATGCACAGAGCAATTAGGCCTCTTGCTTGTTTTATGGGTTACAGACTCTATGCCTGTGCAAGTGTCATCAAATGTTCTAAAGCACTACAATGCAGCCAAACACATTTAAATCCATACATTTACAGTAATTGAATAATTTTAATACTTAATTGCTCTTCTTCTGTCATATGGTTACAGCCTTTTGAGTGAATCTCACAATTACTGAGTCCAGACTAAAGATGACTCCTACACAAAAGTCATTTAAGAAAAGGGCACCTTTAGCACCTGCAAAAGGTAAATGTGGTGATGAAATAGGACACTAACCAGTCTGAACATCTGCAATTTCCACACAAACAAATCAGAACTGGAACAGCAGAAAGTGACTTCCACACTTGTTATGGTAGAGAAGCAGAGTTTTGACTTACTCTGAAACACTGATCTTGTGTGCTGATAGGATCCTGTGAATGACAAGGGGAGCGAAAGCAGAGAGAAAACTCTGCTTCAGTGGCTTCATACCAAGACTCACATGATTCTTTTGTTCTGTGCAGAACTTAGAATTAAACGGAGGCAGAGGGGAAGCTACAGAAGAGAGATGCACACTTGGCTTGCCTTTATTATTTAAAGCTGCAATTTCTACTGTGCTTCCTCTGCTCTTGCAGAAATGCTGTTTATAACCTTTATACTTTAAACATGCAGTAGGTTACACAGAATTGTAGACTACCTGTAGAGCTGCCTTAGGAGACTTTGCAGCAACCCCTGAAATCTTTGCCCTCCTCTATGCAGAAAAGATTCAGTTACTATATTCAAGGACAGAAATAGAAAGGGAAGATCTTTCTTAATAATTGTCCAAAATAAATTTAGACTGTGAAAAATTGGGAAGAATACTAATCTGTTTGATTTGTACACACTTCCTTTAAGACAAACTAATTATGCAGCAGAAGCATTTAGCATAAAAACACAAGATTTGAAATGTGTTAAGTGTAGCACAGGGAAATGAAACTGATAGAAGGAGATGGATAGAGGCTAATTAGACAATGTCTGGAAGAGCATCACCATTTGACAGAAAGTACATAAGATAAAGCACTGTGGGCTTCAGCAGATTATTAAGAATTTGCAAGATTTAGTTTCCAATCACCTTTGAGATCAGCTTTTTTTCCCCACCCAATTTAGCCTCAACTACAAAATGCAAAACAGCAAATGCAGTGTTGATCATAATGAGGTCACAAGCTAATTGTGTTTTCATTATTTCAAATTTTAGAGTGACAGCCCCAGGAATATAATGCCTTAAAACAAACACCAGTTCAACAAGCTAAAACTGTAAACAGGAAAACTGTGACCACATGCTTGTATTTCTTGGTTTTTCATAAAATGGGGAGCATAAACCTTTGTTCTGTGGGTCTCCATCCCACTGAAGGTGTTCATGCTCTGGGAGGAATTCCCTTCAGGAGGCCCGAGCAGATTCAATTACTGCAATTATTTTTCCCCAAGAAAAAACAGAACAGATGATGTTTCCCTCCAGCAGTTTCTCCTTGAGCCACATGGCTGAGGAGCATTCCTGCTCTCTGTGGGCAAGGCTCTGACACCAGACCCACAAGAAGAGACCTGAAACCTCACAACCAATTCCCAGAGGAATTAATGCAACAGAAAAGCCTTTAGAAATTCTGCAGCAATTTTATGCAAAACTAGAAGATGTAAAATCATTAGTTTCTCCATCAAAAGGAAACAGTATTTTGACTATTGGGGGTAGATTAAAGAGATGAGTTCTGCATTCCCTGACCCCATATTTTGCCTATTAGCCAATGTTAATAAGCAAGAGGAAGTTATTGACATTGCACATGAGGACAGGGGGTCAGGTAGGAGTGGTTGTAAATTACAGACCTATTGAATAAATGTGCAGTGCTCTGCTACTCCCGTGAGTCAGGGCTTCTCAATTACCTGAGAGCTTCACAGAAAATTAATAGAAGTGTTTTCTCACATTTTCAAGCCCACTGGTTTACTGTTGATCACAACACAACATTTGCTATTATTTGTTAATAATCACACTCTGGGTTAACAACAGAATTCCAATCATCTAGCAAGAATCCCATGTGCAGCTGGATACAATACACAGATGCATTGATGTTAATTGCTCAGAAGTAAATAAAAAAGCAAAGGGACCAGGGTTTTATGAAAGCTTGTGTTTTACATACTAAAACTGTGGCAGGGTGCCACTGGGAATATCCAAAGTGGGCAACTGTAGTTCTGGAACTACAGCCCTGTGACAACTCTGAAGTGCATGGGTCTGATTTGTCTA
Source organism: Melozone crissalis (assembly GCF_028551555.1). Taxonomy (NCBI): domain Eukaryota; kingdom Metazoa; phylum Chordata; class Aves; order Passeriformes; family Passerellidae; genus Melozone; species Melozone crissalis. The sequence goes on along the minus strand of NW_026535817.1, from coordinate 9,592,043 downwards.
TGCAAGTATTAACCATTCACAAAAACCCATTTGATAGAACATTCATAGCAAGAGACTCTATATAATAGCAATGTAATGTTCATTTGCAAAGATGCTTGAAACATTTAGGCACTTAATGAAATAACTGAAACACACAACATCATTCAAGCCATTTTGAAAAGTGACTCAAAAGTTGCAGTTCTTACATAAAATGACTTCTTTCAGAGTGCAACCAAATATCATTTGTCCTGCTTGTTTCAAAAGTCTGCAGTAGCACAGCAGGCAGTCAGACCCACACTGTGCCATATCATAACCCTGAAAACAGAAACCAAACACTGGCACTGGAACTGCTGGTGTTTGTGGTCATGGATAGTGTTCACAATCATTTAAAGCACAAATGGCTGCTAGGAAGAAGAATGGAAGACAAGGATGATGAGACACAGGGTGTTTCCTGTGGGAAGTCCAAGAGCTGTTACTCCAGCAGCAACCTCAAGTCCAACAAGTTCTGCAAGCACTGGTTTGTCTGCAAGATGGAATGAATTCATGTCCAACAAGGCAAAACTTCCCGAGGAGTTCTCAATACAACAATGAGGATTTGTGCACAAATAAGTGACAGAATATACTACTTTTTAAGCTAAATATTGAAATAGGACATTTTCAAGTTTTTCAACACTGAAGATTTGTTTGGAAAACAGAAAAAACCCTACTGATTTGCATGTAGTATTTGCAATAAGTGGATAAAGTGGCAGCAACATCAAGTACGGATTTGCAACTGGTGCTATTAAAAAAGGGCAATTATGCAATTGTGTTTCAATCCTTCCCTAAGGTTATTTTTGCAGGGTTAGTTACATCTCTAATGCCTGCAGTATTAGTGGGAGGGAGAGGGGGAAGTTGCAGTGTTCGTGAATGATTAGAACTCTTTTCTAAAATGTCACCATCTGCATTAATAAAACGTCCATGCTCTTATTGTGCTTAGAAACCCTGAAAATGGCAATCACGTGGGCATATTTCATGGCTCTGCAAGGTATGAAACAGTCTGCAAAACGCTGAACCTTAGTCAGTGCCATCCATCAGGGGATCCAAACGTGCAGTAGCTCTTCCAACTAATTGGTGTTGGGCATCTTGCTTCAAAATTCCCCCACAACAGTTTCTATACGAGATCTGCCTGTGACAAAGGCAGATCTCGTATAGATCTTGCTTTGCATAATTCAATGAAAGTCCTACAGAGAATCAGTTATGAATGATGTTATATTAATAATCACTTTCAGCTTTACTTTTGAGACCAGTCACACTGGAATTTAAAATTAATCTGTAAGTATTTGTTGGGTACAAAAAAGTTCTGCATTACCTTATGGATGTTTCCCAGTGAAGTGTGTCTTTGCTCCTTAACTGCTTAAATTGACTCCACTTGGGCTCTGCTTTTATTCTTGGATTTACTATGTTTTAATGGTTACAGGGCTATTAAATTGTTAAATAGCTGTGATCTCAATTTTCCTTTTTTGATGTCATCCATGGAGATCACAGAAGCCAGGTCAGTCCTGGTAAAAGGACGTTGATCCTGCTGAGATCCTGAATCCAGGCTCTCCTGCTCCACCTTCTGGTACAAAAGTACCTCATAAAACAGTACTCCCACAGCTCATTTCACCAGCCACAACGTCTTGCATACATAAGAGGACTGTAGTAAAAGCGAGATTATTCTTCCTCATGTATGACAAGACCTGGGTTGGTAGTTACTTTATTGCAAGACAGTTTTCTCTCTCCAGTTCTCACATATTTTTCCCATTTCTTCTAATCCCTAACATATAAAGTAATTCATCCCAAAGATGCTTCAGTCTACAGGGATTAAATACAAATAATTTTGGAATTATATTAAAGATTGAAACTGACTCAAAATAAATCCTGAAATCTTCTGAGAGTGACTTACTACAGATGGACAGAATCATATCAAATCATTCCCATCTGCACCAGAATAATAGAACCAACCCAAAGCCTAATCCTTGACTTGTTAGAATTTAAAATGTGAAGGAATTTCTGTGGGTTGAGCCACATAACTCACACTACAATGAACACATTAAGAACACAACTCTAGAAACCTTATTCTCACTTCCTGTGGTAAGCTGTATATCTAAGTGCTGAGTGTTTTAAACTATTCCAGTGCTAAAACAATTCAGTGTTAAGCAAAAACAAAACTGAAACACAGGAAAAGGCAAATCACTTGGCTGAGTCTCATTCAAACCCACCTTGTTAAAGCAGTGTGTCACTGATGCTCTCTTTAAGATAACAAAGTGCTTTAAGCTGCTGCTGTTCACACTAATACAGCTTGAAGAACTTCAGCTCCAAAAACCACAAAGGGGATTGCCCTCAGTGCACAAACAGCTCCACTGTGTGTGCCTTCCTGACACAAAATCAAAGGAAATATTAATCCCCAGGTTTTCCAGGACCTGCATAGTTTGAGTTCTGAAAAACTGCAACCTTGGAGGTTAACTTAGGAATTTAGACTTCTAGTAGTCACTTGAATGATTTGTGATATTTCAAAGGATTTTTAATATGCACCAGCACTGCAATATTTCACTGCTGCTGCAGCTTCATTCATTCATTTCTGCTATTTAAAATCATTCATAAGAAGCACCAGCATCACAATACTCCAGTGCTGCTGCTACTGCCAATTCAGCTTTAGCAGCCTGGCCCTGCTGCCAAAGCACTGAACTGGGCTCAATTTCACCATTTGGCTGAGAGCATTCCAGGATGCACAGGGAGAGACATGTGAAGCCAAGTTCACCCCACAGTTTCACCTCTTGTGTTCCTGCCCAAACCATTGTCACAGGAACTACAGGAGCAGCTGCTGGACTGGAAGAGAAAATCCAAGTGGCTTCTCTTACCTGCCTCACTAAAAGGATTTGTGCTTTGAGGTTGCTGAGTGAAGAACATCACTGAAGATCACAAAGAACAGTCATTTCTAGACTTGTCCAGGTAGATGTCTGCATTTTCTTGAGCACTGGAGAGTATTTTTCTGTAACAGAGTACAGAGTTCTATAATTTTAAAACGGTATTTGAAGGGAGGAAAGGAGAGGAGAGTTGGGAATATTTTCTATTTGAATAAAGCTCCTACTATTTTTGAAAATAAAATTTATCATTTTTTAGTTATGGCTTCTTACTGTGTTGCAATGGAAGAAGCTAGCTCAGTTAACCATTTACAACCAAAAAATGTAACAGGGAAAAAGGATGGAGAGTAACAATAAAAGCACATTAAACAGTGGGTGAATGCTTCCAAAGAACTTAAAGAACAACAACTTCCAAGAATTGTCTTCTAACACGAAGTGTACAGCTGCACTAAATGTGAAGCTTTAAGGTCCTAGGAAGTTTTGTGGCTCCCTGCCTTGCTCTAGTTTACTACACAGTGACTTATTTACATAGAACACAATTTCTTCCACAGGAAAGACTTGCATGGTACTTCAAAGCCTGAATAAATCAGGGTCTTCAGCTTGAACCTGTGAAAAGCCATCCAAGAAATCCTTTCAACATGTGGATTCTATAACCTCATCATTCCACCTGACCAGCTGAATTATTCAGGTATCCACAGCAGAAGTGCTGGACAACATCTCTCTATGAAGATGTGATGCTTGTTCAAGTAAAAAAATATTAAAAGTGCCCAATTTGGCACAGATGAACTTTCCATACAAATGATGATGCACTAGGCCCAAATCCTCCTACAGCAGGGTGCTCACTTCAGTCAGGTGGTTTTCATGTGGCACCCTGCAGGAATCAGCTGATTCCCTATCAAGGGCTGCAAAGCCTTCCAAGAGCTGGTTCTGGTGGAAGAACCTCCCCAGTGCAGTCACCTGTGGCTTTATCCAGGTCAGAGATCTCAGTTCCCTCTCCTTTGAGGTTCAGTGTCCAGCCACTGGTACTGCTGGGAGAAGAACAGAAGAAACATCTGCCTACAGTGAGGACTGTTCTGTGGGCAAAGCCCAAATTCTGTTCTTCAGAGAACAAAAGTGAGGAGTTCCTGTCTGCTCAAAATTCCATCCTTGACTACTGAAAGCATTGGAAGACTATGGGTATGTTTAAAAACAGAATTGTCCCAAACTAAAAATAAAATCAATTTGATTCCCTCACCATTTTCCATTGCCCAATCCTGAACTGGAGGCCAGGAGCAGCAGAGGCAGCAGCCAAGGTCTCACTGCTGCTGAGAGCTCACCTGCACAAGCTCCACTGGAGCACCTGCTGGGGAGCAGAGCTTGTTCTTCATTTCCATGTCAAACCACTGCAGCCACATTCCTGCTGCTCTTCAGAGAACAGGGATAAACTCTGGGATTTGTTAGGTTTTAAATGGTTTCCCATTTCAGGCCTAATAGAAGGCAAAGTGGAAAATATCACAGGTAATAGGACTTAAAAACAGAAATATGGAAGACCACAATGTTATACTCCTGTTACCTATTGCATTTTTCAGCAGAGCAAAGTCTTGACAAACATAGAAACACTTATTTTTTCCCTTAATGAAAAAACACCCCTCTTATATCCTGTAAGAAAAGCTATAAAACCAAAGCAAACCTGATTCCTGTAAACAGAAAATGTGCTTTAAAAATTCAGTTTGTGGAGCATAAATATTTAATTGCCTTGAGCAGGTCTCAGAAGCTCAGGTTTACTCAAAATAGTGTCAAGAGCAAACAAAACTGCAAAACAATCTCTTTCAGTAAGAAACACCTTGTGAAGAAGTATTTTCTTATCATCTTTCACTGTTTCACTTGATGCCTGAATCTTGTAACTCCAGTTCCTATAACAGCATCAGTGGGGAGAGAGACAATGAACACTCCTCCTGTTATTTGACTGCCTGCAAGGTTTTGACATGTACAATATTAATAAAAATAATTTATTCTCACAGGGTTTCCTTAGAATAACAAGCCGCCAGCTTGGTATATGTTTAAGAAACAAAAAGAAACTTTTCAAGTAGTAGCAGTAGACATGTACCTTCTTAAAGAAAGGTATCTACCTACTGCCAAGTACCAGGTATACATATATATTATACACACAGACATATCTCTCCCATTTCCCAATGCCTTGCTCTAAGTATCAGACAACTGGCTACAAAACTTAGATTTAGTTATTCAGTTATTTATTGACTGTTAAATGAATTTGTTTGCTAATTAATGTCACTGGGGACAATTTGTTATTAACTATACATTGCCCAAGCTTTAATAAATCAACTTTAATAAGAACAATTTTTCATCTAAAATCAAAAACAATTTCTAGGACACTTTAAGTAAGTGCACCACTAAATACTAAGACCTTATGTACAGTTAAATGACAAGCATTTAACTTATATCATCATAGTCAGAGTAATAAACATGTACTGCAATTATGAGTGTTATGACTCCAAGAGTTGGTCTAATTGTAATATCCAAGCATTAATTGCTAAATAACACAACATAATTTGTCTGATTAAGTCTTTAAGAACACATGCAGTGGGCATAACTAAGAGCTGAAATTAATGGCATATGTTAGCTTGGAAGGGTAGAAATTTACTGCTGACAAGCAGGAAGACACACAAACTATTCCTATACTTAACACATTAAGTAGTGTTGCTAGCACAGACATAATTTTTCATAAACATATTTCAGATAAAAATTGACAAATGTGAAATGTTTTGCTACACAGAACTTATTCAAGTGACCCTTGTTCTGCCTGACAACACAGGCCAAAACTGTCCTACCTCTCTGAAATATTATTCTGTTTCTACTTAGAGATCTATAAAAATGTAGGATAAAAACAAGGCTTCCATTGCATTTCTGCTTGTGTGGCTCTGAGTAACTGTTGCCATTATTATTATTAGCAATTATTTTTATTTGTTTTAAAATACCACCATCTAATTTGGGTAAGTTGGCTTTTTTCAGGAACTAACTTGAAGATTTCATATCCCTAATTTTAAAATACGATATTCCAAATAGTTCAGCTCTGTGTGTGCAGCCCCTCAGGGTTAATTCCTGTGGATATTTTCTGAGTTGAGAACAAATTTGTCAACTGCTTTTACTTGGGTTGAATTAGACATAGGAGAACCATGCTCACCCCTCAAAACCTACACCCACATTCTCAGCAATGATAACTGGATTTTCCTGCACAGGTTATTTCCATTCTAGCAGCAGCCAACCTGTGGGAATGGTGAATCACTCGGTGCTGCTCCCCAGGCACCACTAATCATGGCAATCTCATCTGCTCCAATTAACCCTGTGTGCAGTTCCACAGGCAATTAACCCTTGGATTGCCACGGGCTGTGCAAACCAAATCCCAGCCCATCACCCTCATCTCCTGCAGTCTCTGCACATGGCTCCAGCAGCCTGAACTGCCCATCATGATTCTCCTTTTCCACAATCCCTCCTCAGATTTGCATCATGTCTGGGTGAAATTCTGAGCAAAACAGACACCCCCAAACCCCTCCATCACCTCAACATATCCCAGTGCCATTTCCAGGCCAGCTCCAGAGGTGTGCCAGGGAAGCAGCCCCATTTCCTGATGTGCAAGGACAGGCTGCCATGTGAGGATGTTTTCCTAGAATTGACCACCAGGCAGACTGCTAAACTTCCTGACAATCAGTCTGACTTGCTCAGGATGTAGATGACTAAAAACTGACTGTCCTGTGTCTACTGCCCATGGCTTTGTCCAAGACAGGATAAAATAAAAATGGATTACCATCCAGGTCCAAGTTTGTGCAATATCTGTGTGGTCTCTCAGACCCCTGGTTTGGAGAAGGATCTAAGCTGTATTTGTTTAAACAAATGCCTGAACTGAAAAACAACAGGTAATCAAACGCCCTCCAAGAGTCCATGTTTTGTCCTCTGATGAATTTTCCTGACAATGAGCCGAACTTGCAGGGTCATGAGAGAGAATTTCCCAGAAAAGAGAGAGACAAGAGAGGGCAGAACAAGACACCAAAGAAAGGCAGGCTCTGGAAAAGCATATAAACGACACGTTTCATGGCAAAGTGAAATGAATATTGATCATCCTTGGTGGTCAAGAGACATCCTGATGAGCTGAATTACACATGGCCATAGAGCATCCAAGGCAAGGGATGGGATGTGGGAATCTCCTTGAGTATCTGTGTGATCCTCAGGTATTGATTTATCACACAAGTAGACATAAAGCTGACAGTAGCTGCACACAGTTTGAGATTTTATGGCAGACACATGAACCCAGAGAAACATTTGAGACTGTGGACTGCTTACAAATAGCTCACAAAAAATAACTAAAATTAGCTTCCAGAAATTCTATGGCAAAACCCCTTGAAGTCATTTTCTTCTCTATGTTACACGGGAATTAATTATTTTTAACTGGTCATTCAAAAAAGTGAATTTCTTTAACATGAAAAGCATATTTTGCAGGTTAAAATCTGCTCCGTGATTAAACTAGCGAGGCTCATGGAATCAGGTTTTTTAAACTGAGTTTAAAGCCTATCAGATGTTATTTACAGCTAATAACTGTATAGCCACAGACCAAGCTCATTTAAACTCTTGAAGAATTACTCATGTAACTTCTTGCACTACACTGGCACTGAAAACATTTTTATTCTGTACAAGACAGAGTTACAAAAGGAAGATCCACCAAGCCCTGCATTCAGCAGCAACAGGGAATTCAGGAAGCAGGGGCTGTTAGAGCACATGGAAGAGCCCCTTGCATTACAGCTTCGAGGGGCTGGGATGCACTGTTCTAAGGCATACCTAGAAACGGATGGGAAAAAACCACAAATTACATTTCAACAACCATTTGTGTGCTGCACTTGGATAGGCCAACGCAATGATTAGCTCTGCCATGCTTTGAGTGACTTCCAAGTCATCATTAGTTGACACTAAATAGCCAGAACACTGCTTAAATTCAAAATAGTCATCAGCATATTCCACATGTTTTTAATGGAACAGATGATTTGAAGATCACAGGATAATGGCTGAGTCCCTGGATGATGTTTCCATCTGACAGAGCAGCCCCACACGTTGAGGTCTGACACAACCCAGCTTTATGCTGCATTATCAACACTTTAGGGGCAGCAGAGATCTCAAACCTGCCTGAACACATTGATGTGCAGGTTCTGTCTCACTGTCCCTTCAGCCATCCCTTTAGATCAGAAGCATTCACCATCCTGCCATACACAGGGGGAGTTTATGGAGTCTTGCTGAGAGGTTTGAGAACTCCCTCCCTGCAGGGAACAGTGGATGGCAAACAGAGACAAGACAGGCAGAAAAGCTCAGGTATTTGAGAAAAACACAAAATCTGGTTGTCTCTCTGCATTTAGCCTGAGACAGAGATAAGCCCAAATTCTCTTGCAATTACCAAGCTAAAAGGAAGCAATGGGACAAGAACAGAACCAATGCATTTTAACCTATTCTATCCAAGTGTTATCACTCTGCCATCACATTATTCTGTGCTAAACTTCAGTATTAAGCTGACCTTTTGGATACCAAAGGATAAAAATGCATTAGAACTTTTTGTCTTTCAATCACAAACACATTCAATTTCCTTGTCTTTCATCAGGGACCCTTCCTTAAGCCTGAGGTTGAAAATTGTCCTGCCAAACTCCAACAACACACATTTTCCTTCAATCCTCTGTTATTTCTTCTCCCCACAGATCCAAGAGCTGGGATCTAATGGAGCTTTCCTAATGCTCCTTGCTGCAGGACTCATGAGTGACAAAGGATAACAGTGGAGCTTAGATGACATTAACCTGAACTTGAATTTACACTGAAGGAATTACATGCCAACACCAGGGTTTGGCTTTCTGACTCTGCTCTGGCAGAGCAAGTGCTGCAGTCACTGTCTTCAGCCATCGAGCTCAAAGCACAACAGTCACAAGTGTCTGGAGCAATAAGCCACAATCCATGAGTCTGGGGAACAAAGTGCTGGAACATGCAGCAGTACCAAGACAGTGACAACACAACTCCCAGCAAGGCCTTTGAGAGCCCTCAGATCGCAACAGGACTCCCCCACACAGTCCAAGAAATTTGTGGACTTGCAAAGTGTTCTGCACACTGCCTGTAAAGGCCAATCTTCATTTTTGGGGAGGTCTGTTTGGAACATTGGAGTCCCAAATAAGCTACAATTATGGCTACAATAAGGTGTTCATTTCTTTATGACATCAAATTAAGAACTTCTCCTTTGTCTTGGAAATGTTCTGAACTAATTCCATATTTAAATATGGAATGCTAAAACCAGATCTGGGCTGGAGGACACTAAATATCCACAAGAATATGAACAAATCTTACAGGCAGGTGTCCAGCACCACTGCAGCTGTGGTCCCAGGAATTGCCCCATCACAGCTAAAACAGTTCCTCACCTTGCCTGTTTTACTGTTGGGATCATTTGAGTCTATTCCCAGTTCTGGACTCTGCTGTAAAATCCCACAAAAAATTAGTCACCACTGCAGAGTTTGCAATCTGAAATCCAAGCCAAGAATTAATTAAGCATTAGGAAATAGAACAACACAAATCAGACAGCTGTGGTCACAATGTTGGGATGCAGTCTCAAATAGAAGCCAATAGAGCTTTGGGATGGCTTCTTTTGGAATAACACCAGAGAGGAATTACAGGAAAAGATTAGAAGGAAGGTGATTAAATTAACTTGCAGAGATTTACAAAGCTAATGGTGAAATCAGTATATTTTCTGCAGCAATTATAAGTGGATGATGAAGTCTGGTATCACAGGTGGGTTGGAAATGGCACCAACATTTTAATGAGACAACTGAAGTAAAGCTAAGGCACAACAGCAGCCAGCAAGAGTGGACAAGACCCCTCCTGATACAGGGTACCACAAGGAGGCAAATTGAAGAGAACAGAGAAGAACATGTGGTGAACTGTGATCCCTAGCAGAAAACCAGAACAGCAATAGAGAGGAGGAGGCTGTGTCCCCTGACACTGACTGAGCAGAATAAACAAGTAGAAAACTCAACCTGTACTCTCCCCACAGAGGTAGGAAAAATGACTTGAGGAACTTTCTCCTTGCAGAAAATATGACCTTTTCTTTACAAGTAGTTTTCATTCATACTGGAATCAGTCAATTAACATTAAAAAGGTAAAAGGAAAGGCTACAAAATCTCCCTCTGGGATCATTCATTTGTAATAATTTTTTTTAAATGGCTAAACAAAAGCAAAAAAACAATTTGGTCACACTCCCTCTTTGAGGTATGGGAGCTGCACAGAAACAAAGCAGAATCTCACAGAGGATGTCCCTGCAGACTTTGTTCATGCAGAACCAGTCTTAATTCTGAAGCCAGTGAGCACGTGAGGACATGAAGATATTCCTCTCCACAACCACGTTCAAAATAAAAACAGAGGCACTGATTAAAGCTGAGACTACAAAATGTTCTTATGGGAGGTGGTCCTTGAAAATCCCTTCATTCTGATTTTCCACTAGAAGGTCTTCATACATAAAAAGCAGCTTCAGCTCTTATTATTTCCATAACTACTCATTTCAAAAGTATCATTCATGACTTTGGATCCAGACTCCACATCATTCTAAGACACTCAGCAGCCAAATTGCATTGTTATCTAATTGTGTCACAGTTCCTTCTGTCATTAAAGATTGGATGTAAGGGGAAAGTTCCTCACCACAAGGGCTGTCTAAACCTTTTCTGTTGCAGAAGCTTTTAAATGTAATTTAAAGCATTTGTTAAAGCAGTGAAGTTATTTGTGATGAGTTACGCAAATTTTATCCAGGTACAAAAAAATTCAAGTAAGATTTAGGAATAAGTAACTGAAAACTGCCTTAGCATCCAAGCTTATAAAGGTTTTATTTATCATAGAGGGTCAAGAAAAAGACTCTGGTACTGTCAGAGTAACAAATTTGCTGTCTGAAACTTGAGGGAGAAAAAAACTGTTAAGAACTCAGTAAGTTTTTTTTCTTTCTATTTCTTGAACTTGATTAATTTCATTTTGGGTTAAATTACAAACACACTAATTTTTTAGTCTATCACAAAGTACTTCAAATGAAACCTAAATTCTCTGAATACTACATGTCAAATTCCATTACAATAATTTTTTTTTGGTGAATCAGTATTAAAAAATACTGATGTAAACAGAGGCTTTATCACTCCATATGATGAAAACTCATGTATATTAACCATTAAAAATGATAATAATCAATGTCTAAGAACAGTTGCTGTCCCTGTTACTGTAAAAGTATAAATTTTTTCTCCAAATAGAAGTTTAGTGGCTATTTTCCAGTTTGGTTTCTGCTGACCACAGATGCAGAATAAACCAACACAGCAGGATAAATAATTGTGGCTGTTTCTCCACAGACAGATAAAGACTCATGATCATTAACAGTAAACAATAACTGCCAACAATAAACATTTAATGATACTCATAAAAATAATTGGCCATTGTGAAGCTCAGCAAATTTAAGACAATTTTGCATTAAATTGGTGGTTGTGCATTTAAGAAGACAGTACTGCACTGAAGGACAGCAAGTGGTGAAACAGCCACTCTCTCCCGGTTCTGGGTGTTTAAAAAGATATTTTCTGAAACTGAGCATTCTGGCTTTTCCCTCCTGCATATTCTCCAAGGGATCACCTTGCCTTGCTCAAAAATGTAATGGATGCTACACCGGCAGAAACCACTTGCAGATAAAGCAGAACAAGTGCATTTTATAATTGCCAGTTCTGTCAGCAGACAGAACTACCACTAATGGTGTGTTCAGGGAGAAATCCTTAGTGTTCCCACTAAGTGTGGCCCTCAATGCAAGAAAGCCCTGTGCTCAGGGCAAGAAATGGCTTTTTCTCCTCCCAACCACAGCACCCACAGAGCAGCTGGGGGAAGCCAATTGCTTTCCTCAGCACATGTTTGTACTGAGCAGTTTTTAAACTGGCTCTGTGCTCATCACAACCCAACCAAAGATTCAGACCCAGGGCAGGACTTCATCATTTGTCAGCCCCACTCATCTCCATGTTCCCCAGCTACCATGGCATTCACAGAAACACTTTCTGAAGAAAAAATGGGAAGGGGTGAATTTTTAACTTAAACACTTTTTAAAGCCAAGAGATGGCAGAGCAAGAAAATAATTAGGTATGTCCAGCTCACAACACAGTCAGCCACTTGACCGTACCTAAATTGATTTAAGATTTCAGATGATGACAGTGTGGGTGTTAAGTCCGTGCTTATTTGTACCAACTGCTAAAAATCATCATTCAAAGAGTGGTTTCAGAAAAGCCATCTTCAACTAACTTGGCTTACTTGTGTGAAATCCACTGGATGAAACTGAATTCAAAATGCAGAATGCAATTTTGTCCAAGGTACAAAGCTGTGAAACTCTTTGCAGTTCTGTGGCCATGAATTCAATCAATAAATTAAATAAAAAATGAATAGATGCTTACTTAAAAATGTACAGAAAAAAAAGAAATGCAACTTAAATGGAAGCATTGACTCCAGTCACAGCAATTTCAGATAAATAAGAACTGGAAAGTGAGGAAAACACATTGCTTACATTTAGTTTCAGTTAAGGTACACCTGAGATAAGAGTTAGTTACCATGCAAAAATAACTCTCCTGTTGGAAGTCTCAACTCAAATGAAGTGCTAGAAATTAAAGTACCTCAAGTCCCTGCAATTTTAACATCTTTTCATTTGATTGCTGCAGTATTGCTCTTAAAAGCAATCAGCATCTCAATCTTTGTGATCATTACTTCTTTAAGCATCTGCTATCCTGTTGTCAAGGTCTTGAAGCATTTTTGAGCCTCATTGATCATTGCTTGGCACATCACAAGTCCAATCCTGGGGATATTTAACTTTTCAGTGTACTCAGAGAATTTTGGTAATCTGCACTTGAGGAGCAACCTCACCAGACTCTCTGCTCCATGGCAAACAAACTTGGTTTTGAGAACTCAGGCTACCTTGAAAGAAGAGCATGATAAAACACAAGTACACTGTCACAAAAGTCAGACTGATAATTCAGCTGAACTTCAGCAATGAAATCCCGAAAGTGATTTTTACATCCCAAACGCAAAATAAAAACAACTGTTTTTTAAAAACATCTTATTTTCTCTTGATCCAACTCTCTTAAGATCCTTATGTTCCAAAACAATCTGGTATAAGAAACAGAAAAAGTCAGATTACAGAACTGAGGTGCAATCAGTTGATGGGCTCCCTTTTCTACAGGGACTCAGCAGGATAATTTGTCCAGGACTTTCTCAGGGTGGTAATAGTGCTTGGCAGTAATATCTATCTGTAAAATTCCAGCAGAGAAAATAGCTGGAATAAGTGTCAAGAGAACTCAGCTATCTGCTGTACTAATAACCACAAGCCTGTACCCATCATGCTGAGAAAACCTCCAGAAGGAGCAGTGTCATCACCTTAAAATTTCAGGTTGGCTTGATGAGCTGTTTATTCCAATTAACACAGAAGGAAACGGCTGGGTCAGTACCACCCCCATTTAGGAAGTCTGTCTAATGTTCACACCATGATGAGTTCTGAAACAACTTGCTTTTGAGGATCACTACATTTAAAACAACATTTAACCACATATGGCAGCTACAAATTCCTTCTCCTCATCCTGTAATCAGAGACAGAAATAAACGCCTAAGGAGTGTTCACATATCCAACAGAAACAGTAAAACGCTCTGATCAGAGGCAGTTTCAAGTATAACTTAAACCCTCATCTCACAAAAGGCTGCCAAAATTCTGTTTCAGTGTTCAAAGTCAATATCCTTGGTCATCATGCAGTTAAGGGAATGAGCAAAACACTCTAAAATGGCGCCTTGCAAAAAGCACGAAATGGTCCCTTCTGTCCTTTCCAGTGTTTGTTTTTCTAAGGATTAATGAAACCCGTGGCACACTCTGTGCATAACATTCTCTATCAATTAGCATTTGTAACTACATATAGAACTGTTATAAATCAGTATAATTGTGTGTGTACAAACAGACTGATTTCACAGGACATTGGATTAGAAAAGCTAATCCTCATTCCAGAGCATATATTATAACACTAATTTATTGATCTATTTTGTGTTACTGGCTCTTTCTTCTATTTCAAATTTTGGAAATCATTCCCAAGAATTTTCAAAATATTTCTTAGGACAAAGGTCTTTTTATGCTAAGATGTAAGGTGTGCATGGTTGAAGGTTTCATTCCACATGCTTACAAGCTGAGCCTTGACCAAGCTAAGAGGTGGAAGGACGTGCCCATTGTAGTGGAAAGATGGAAATAGTGAAACCCTGAACACAAGAGGAAGGCTCACAGAAAAATTAAAATTCCTTGCTGAGCCAAGACAGAGGAGATCATTTTATCCAACACACAGAAAACCTCAGGTCAGAATAGTGACCATTTCCTCTCAAGAGCAACATCGATTGAGACACACAGTCTGCAGGTGGAATAAGGTTAAACCTTCCCAAAATGGGAAAAAAACCTTGACTCTGACCTTAATTATTTCATCATCTACACTTACTTACCATTTCAAAAATAGTACTACAGTGTTCTTGGGACTTAAAAATCTTTTTCTGAAAATCACCACATTAAAGAAAATTTTACACCAGGATAACCTCTTGTTGAAGTTATACAAAAGAACAGGATAAAGTGAAATGATCATGCTGCAGGAATTTTTCTGATTTTTAGCAAATCATATTGAGTGATGTTTTTAAAAAAATCATACACTACATTTCACATTACTGCATGGTAATGTGAAAAATATTCCTCTTCATCTTCAGTACCTCTCACAGAATTAACACCAGGATGAAGTTGGCAAAGTGAAAAACATTGTATAAGAAGGGGCATTGCCCTACACACGGGATACCTGTGTGTGCTTCAGAGAGATTCATCCTGAGTTCTCTCTGGCCCCTGTAAATACCATAAATGTGAGGCAACCACGGGACTGTCCCACAGGTTCTCTCAGAGCTTGTGACGTGGGTTTGTGCTTCCAATAGCTATCAAAAGGAGTGAAGTCAACAGCAAGGGGTGGCATGAGTGGACAAAAATACCAGTATTATTGGCACATGAGAAATTAAAGAAATATTGATTACCTAAAAGATCTGAACTCTGCACCTTACCTAGTGCAACTTCCAAGCTGAGGCTTTGAAACAGGCATGGTAATTAACAACTTCTAATTTTTACGTCCTGTAGATGTGAAATCCTCCGCCTCCCTTCTCCAGAGTAACCACCTGAGTAACCAACTATTTGCTATTAGGATTTTATACCATGGCCTTATTGTTTACAATGATCCTTTTCAGCAAACACGCTGGTTGCATGACTACCTAAACTCAATGTATCCCCCACCATTTGTCAACTGTTACAAAGAGAAACTGTTTTTTTCTGTGCTGATTGTGGACACCATATATTAGCAGGAATAGAGTATGGAGTAAGATTTTACACAGCAAAAAAAAAAAAATGCTCATAGACAAACCCTGGATCACAGCCCCAAAATCCTACTTTATACTCATTTCTTTGGCTTTGGGAAGACATTAGCCTGCAGCTTCCCAGAAATAAAACACTGACAATCCTAGCTTAAGCAGCTGTTCTGCAGATGCAAAGGAAGATGTAGAATGTTTGCTGAACAAGCAGCCTGAAAATTGCTCTCTCAAAAATGAATAAGCATCAATATAAAGCACACTGTTACAAACCTTATATTTCCATATAACAGATAATGAAAAACCATCTGTCCATTCTGGTTGTTTGCCAAGCAGCCAGCCCAGCACACCATTTCCCTACCTGTATTTAAGATATCCTACTAATAAAGAATATTTCTTAACTGTTTTCATTTTGCCTGCACATGCTGATTAATAGCTTCATCATTTAACCCACCTCTTCCAAAGTCAGTCATGTACATAACAAGGAGATTAATTCCTGAAAGCATAACTGTGCTCCTCTTTAGGATTTGGAGGGAAAAAAGAGCTTTAGTGAAATCAGTGAAAATTAGGGCCAATGTTTCATTCCACAGGAATTTCCCCAGTTAAGCATAATATTTCTGTGGACTTCTAATGATCAATATCCTGTGCTCTCAATATCCAACTCCAGTCCTGGCTGTCTTTCAGATACCAGAAGCCAGTGGGTATTAAGAGATAAATTGTACTCAGCACTACTTTAGTCCACCAATTAACATGAAGAGTATTGGCAATTAAAATTCACACAACGGAGTATTTGAAGTGAACACATTTCAGTATCAGCAGCAGCACAAGGCAATGATGAAAAATCCACAATGGCACAGTACTGTGTGCTGCATTATGCAAATGGATGCAGCAAAGGTCAAAGCTTATCTCAATCTCATAATAATGTAGTCTGTAGAGAATAATTAATTTACAGTGTGCTTTCTTATATTGTGTACCACAATACTAAAACCCATTTTATTTCGGAATTTTTTTGCTCTATGTTGCAGAGAGGAAGAATATCAAAGGCTTTCAATTTTCTCTTTGGGAACCAGGGGGGAAGGGAAAGCACAGCTCTTTATTTTCCATAGCAACACCAGGCTAAAATTAAGCACCAAAAATGCTGCCTTTTAATTACTAAAATGCTGTTAAATTTCAGTGTTTAGGAATGAGATTTCTGTGCCCAACAGCTGCCTCACATTACAAGAGCAGAAGTGTTTGAACAACTCCCATGAAGCAAGCAGAGCTATAAGGATTCAGTTCTATCACACAGTTCCATACAGAGGGTCACAGTTGAGATGGAGAACATATTTGTGAATTACTGAGGCCCTGTGCTGGGGGGTGGGAAGTGTGTTCCAGAACAGAGAGGTTCTGACGCTGGAGCATAAAAAGCCAGGATGCAAACCTGAGTCTGAGGTGCTGGTGGCAAGTTGGCAAACTGGTGTTCCATGAGTTCTGGTTCTGATACTGTAATCCCCATCTTCTCCATCCACTGGTCCAGCTCTGTTTTCTTCTCTCTGCCAAAAAGAAGAAGAATTTCTCAGCTTTGTAAGAACAATAACCTCCAAGAGCGATGTTCAGAGCAGCCCAAGCTACGTCATGCAATCTCTTTTTCACACTTCTTTTTAAATATATGTTACACATATAAAGATCTTTAAAGAGCAGTCCTCTGACACGAGCCTCAAGAGAGCAGCTCTCTAAGCAATAGGATGAGATGTTTGTGTTCTTTCAAATCCAAAGGATCTTATTCCTTCCTCTCAAATATTTGTACTGTCTTGGCATTTTGGGCTGGAAGCTAAAGAGAGCTGCCTGGGAACCAGATGGGGTCACACCGCACAGATGACAGAAAACTGCCATGACCAAGAAGCAATAATTCTCTTACAAGAAGCCATGTTCTACACAACTGGTTTACACAATTAACTGAGGATTAATTGGTCCCACAGGAAATCTGTCATTGATCAGGAACTTAAACTCCCCAGTTCCAGCTTCACCTCCTGTAGCTTATTTTTGCCTTGTGATTTCTAGGAAGCTGCATGCTTATAGTTGTTTCCTAAGGAACCTGAACAACATGACCTTCATGTGATCCAGTGGCTTCTAAAGCTCATTCCCTGCTCCTTGCACAGGTCAGAACAACTCCTGTGTGGTTTTTATCCCCTTTATGTGACAAACTTGCACACAGGCAAGCACCTTTCCCCATCCCCAGAGATCATCTGTCACTGTAACCTCGAGTGTTCATCACAAGATGCAGAACCAGACCAGTGGCAATGCCATCCAGACTCACACAGATCCAGCTGTGCTTCTGTCCCTTACCTTCACACACTCCAGATGCAACACCAGCAATTCCCAGGGAAGGTGGAAAGGCTGCAGAGGAGTTCATGTTGACAGCAGTTGCTCAAAGGTCATTTGGAGACATCCATGAGTTGTTTGCTGTAGCAGACAGTCATTATTATTGGCAGCAGAAATTGGCAGGAAGCACTGCTATTGTCAGAAAGCATTAAAGTGTGTCATTTGTCAATATGTGCTCTTCCACAGAGCAGCAGGCTGAGAGAAGCCCATCTCTCAATTTAACTGGAAAAAAATAGCATGAATACCCTGACATGCTTTTATCTGCATCTCCTGATGTGGGCATGGAAGATTCTTTAGGAACTCTGCATCAGCCCCCTATCCTGTCTGGGAGCAGAAAAGCAGAAAACATGCAGAAGCATTTTATCCTGAATTTCAGTTTCTGGCATTCTGCTCTGAGTTTTTCCAGAATGAAGAATCTCTGTGACTATCCACCTGTCAGGCTCATTTAGCACTAACTCCATTTCTAAGCACAGAGACTTGGATGTTGCTAGGTAAATGAACTCAGATCTGTTTGCCCTTTATTGGGAAGGGGAAAAAAACATAGTAAGATTCAAGACCCCTTGTTTTTTTCCATATATTTGAGCAAATGCAACCATAATACATTAAAGACTCGGAAGGTGGAAGTAAATGATAAATCCAAGTTGCAGCTCTCTATAATTTTGCATTATGGCACTACAATAATGGAATTAATAAAACTTGCATTTTAATGCTGTCAAGTTACATTAAAAAGCATTATTTAGTCCCCCAAGCCTACACTCTAATAAATGTCAAGCTCCCAATTATTAGGTGTTTAAATATTTGTACAAAGAGCCTTTAGTAATGAGAACACACACTGCAGATACGTGTGCTGTTGTACTATTAAACTGAAATCAATAACCTGGGACAATTATTCCCAGTCCTAATAAAGCTGATTTGCTAATCAAATGTCAATAAAATGACTTGTTTTTAATATGGACACAATTGCAGTAATACCTTAGTTATTAAATAAAGGCTTTCAGAACAAACACAGCAGCACTGTTATTTTTCTATGACACCCTTCATTCTCCTGCTGGCTTCCTTCACCTCAAGCACTCAGAATCCTTTTCATTCAGTAAAGCAGTCAAAGGCTGGCACTTGACTTTCATTTCCATCTTGGTCCCTGTCACAGGAGAGGGGACAAGCAAGAAGATGGGGGAGATAACAGCAGGAAGGGAATAGTTTATAGCACAGCACCTTTTGTTTGTAGTTTATCTCACTGCTCACCAGCCAGGTCTCCATTTTCCATTAGATTGTCCCAACACTTTCCTGTAAGAAAGGAAATGAGCCAATTGCTGCAGCACACTTGGCCTGGCTCAGTCTTTCATTTGACTGTCTGCTGGATGCATTCAGCTTTCCAGGAGTAGCTCAACAACTGAAAGCCAGGGCAATACCACAGGACAGGAATTACAAAGAAACTCAGTGGGAACTGGCAATAGCAGAAGTGTTGATGCACATCTCATGTCTTTGGGGCTGCTGACAGCTTTGAGTACTAATTTTGACCTTGACCTTAATTCTTCTCCTCATTCAAGAGTTTTCCTTTTTATTCTGTTCATTAACAATGAAATTGAATTTCTAAATGGATTTCCACAGTGAAAGAGGGGGACATGCTCTCACTTCAAAGATTGACATATTCTTAAGGGACTTTTTATGTACCCTGTTGGTGAGTCATCAAGGAAAAGATGGTTACTGAGTTAGAAAAGCAATAAAAGAGGCAATGTACTAAAACACTACCTGAAAATATTATCCATGGAACAACCAGTCTGATTAGCTAACAGCAACAGATAGGTTCATGATTACAAGTTTGATGACTCTTTGATAACATAAAGCACTTTTTTTTCCTCAAAAGGAAATTGCAGCACTTAATGCACTTGCTGAACTAAGTGTTGTCAGCCCTAGAAATCACTCAACAAATTGCACTCCTCAGAAATAAGATCTGCACTGTATGGTTAGAAATTCACAGTGTGCTAATAAATTACTTGAGAGAGAATTTCTGGTTTTCAATATCTAGTCCAAAGAACACTTACTCCTACAGTCAAAGGCCTTTATTGCTGATAAAAATGTAAATATTAGCACCAGTTACTTACATTTAATAATGACCATAACTGACCTGGGGCAAGTTGTTCCTTACATGTAAAATCAGCAGAAGGCGATCATCTGTGATGATGGGTTTTGATTACACTTGCAAGATGCAATAACACAAGATAACTAGACTGTACACTTGGCTGACAGCTTTTTATAACATTTCCCTGGTTGGAAAAATATTTCTAGTCTTACTTCAGCTTTGGGGCAGACCAAATTATTCAGTTGCTTCAATGCATCCACAAATCATTTTCTCAGTGTTTGTTTCAAGCTGCGCCGTGTTGATTCTATCACAAACCAATATGAATGGAATGCCACAATCACACTTGCACAGAAAGGAAAGCTTGAGGCACTACATCCTGGCACTGTCATACAGCACCCAAGGGCAAGTGAGTCCTTGACTGCAGGAATCATCTTTGTTATTACTCTACTATTGTTATTTTAAAGATTGGTTTTTATTTAAGGACTAGTAATTATTATTTTAACATCACACCAAAAAACTTACTCAGAAGACAGTGTTTGCCACAAGAATGAACTTAAAAGAAATTAGAAGTACCATTTCAACTTGATCTCCCATTAAGGCAAAATTGGGCAGAACACAGCTGAAAAGGTGGTGGCAGATCAGAATTGTCCAGGCACTAAAGAAAAGCAGAGTAAAATAATAACCCAGCAGCCAATTTAGTAGAAATGACAGGATAACCTTTTCTAGCTGAGTGGTTTAAAGTTTCATTAAGGCAGAAGCTCCCAGACTATTTCCAGTGGAGGTGCAGGTGTGGAGCCGGCAGCTGTTCCACAGACAGCTCTTTGGTCACACAGTGACACTCTGCTCACCAGGCTCCCTCAGGCTGACAAACCCAGAGACATACAACAAAAAACCATTAACAATTGTGTTAATGATGTCACACTTGTCCATGAGCAAGCATCATTATTACAGAGAGGCCTCTGTGTCAAAGGACGCCCTCAGAGACACTAAGCCTTGCTAGAACAATCTCTGTTAGAACCAGGGCTCATCCTGCAGAGCTCTGCAGCATCCCCACGTGCAGCTGCTCCATTTGCTCCACAGGAAGCTCTCCCTGCAGCCACATGGATTAACTGTTCCTCTCCTGACACAGATCAGCCCTGCCCCATTCCTTCAGCACCAGCCTGACCAGAGCAAACAGCAACAAGTTTCCTCTTTAAACTGGCACTGCAAGGCTCATGCAGTGCACTATCAATACCTTCCTAGCTTTTTTCAGTCTTGAAGGAGCACACACAGTAAGACGTGCAAATGAAGGCTGCAGAATTTTGGAGTACCTGGTGTTGGAACCATTTGAATCCCCTGCCAAAAAGGCCTTTGGAGAAAGATGGTGTGCACCACCAAAGCCTCTGCAGTGACCAGCAGCTGTAGAAGCTGGGCCTCTGTCCCTCCCCAGGACCAGCTTTGCCTTGCTGCTGTCTGCCTTGCTTTGAGGACACATTGCCATGCTGCTGTCAGCACAGCAGCTTCTGGAAAACACCGTGACTGGGGTCTCACACTGCTTGTTCCCCCTCAGCCTGGGGCTCAGGCTGACTGCTTGCATCTGGTGCTGCTACTGTGACCGCAGCCTCAGGTTACACAGGCCTTGGCAGTGCACCTACCCTCAACTTGCTTAAAAAAAATCTGCATTCCCACAACACTTTACAGGACTAAGGGAAGGTTTTACAAAAGTAAAAACAAAAAACTATCCTCTGAGAACAAAGAAACATCAGTTAATTTGTCAATGAGTATGGTTAAGACAGATGGAACTTTCATTTCTAATTTTATACTACTTGACTGATATTTTACTTATTTCAGAGGGATACAGTCTCCTCAGATATTCTGCAGTCAATGCAGCATACAAATTTGGCTACCATGGCCTGTATAAAGAACATTTCTGCAGTCATGTTGTTCATCTCCAGCCCTGCATTTGCAAACCAAGTCCACTTAGGGAACTTTGCTTACATGGGATGTTTGTGGATTTGTGTTGTCTTCCAATGCGCTGCATTACAAGAGAACTCTTATTGCAGCACATGTTTGAAAAAGCTCTTGCTGCATCAGAATCACACAAGTTTTACAGAAGGTAAAAACCACTATAAATCCTGACTGCCTGTAAATAAGATGAAATGACTGATCAGTTGCTCTCTGGCATTTCTGGCTGAAAGTAGCTCAGAAAACACATGCCATGGTAATGACACAAGAGGGAAGAAAAGCAACCTGCCCATTATTACAAGCACCAAAAGAGCAGAAGGATAAACCAAGTCTTGACACAATGTAACATCCTCGACCAATTTCAACAGATACTCTGTTTTCTGCCTTAAAAATACAACCTTGAAAAAAAAGGCTGTGCCCCACTCCTGCAGCACACAACTTCAGTTTAGGAAATTCTAGCCTAAACTCCAACTCAAGAACCCTGTCTTGGTACTAGCTGCAGCCAAACTCCAGACCTCATTTTAACAATTATGCCAATAAGTGTTTGGATTAAGCACTTTGGTAATGCCTCTGCACAATTAAATACCAGTGGCTTTATGGGGGAAGCCTCTTGCTCCACTGAAGGCAGAAGCCCATCTCATTGACGTGCTAGCCAGCCGTCCTCTCACTCGCCAAATCATGCATGAGAAGAAAAACTATTTTCATCCTATCCCAAACTGCTCATGACAGCACAAATAAAGTGCTTTCAGCTTTACAGTATCCATTACAATTAATTATCCAGAAGTCCTTGGCATAAACTGTGAAAAGCCCTTGCTTTTTGAATAAATGGACTCCATCAAAATTCTGCAGGCACCTGAACTGACTGCAAACGAACACAAACAGTTGCTGGCATTTTGTTACAAACAAAGGCCTTTTCTCTAGGAAGTTGTGTGACACAGGATTTCACTGCCCTGGATTTCCAGGATAACAGAGAGCATGATGCTTTTGCTAGCAGATAAAGCTAAGAAAGTGTGGTTTCTGATATTTAAGAGATAAGGCCAACAACAGGAGAAAGTACTAGTGTTTTTCATGTTTCATGTAAATTTTTTGCCTTCATCAAGTCAGCAGAGCTATTTCATTATCACTCAGTTTATTCAGTGTCAATTAGACTGCTCATTATGCTATCATAAATCAAATAACAAATGAGAAATCTCCCAGGACCTCTGATAATACAAGAAGAGAAAGAACATCCAAGTAGACTACAGGCTAGAAATTTTCAAGTGGAAGGGACCAACTCCATTAGTGTGTTGAACTTACCTAAGCACTGTAGTTCTCTTTAGTTCAAAGGCTACTGAGTTGACAAAAGCTCAAAACTTAGTCATGAATTCCTTTCCCTTCAGGACTGGAATAGCAGAAAAGAAAACCAGCATTTTACCATTTCAGTTCCATGTTAAATCCCATCTTTTTGACATCCCATTTGTTAAGGTTAATATTTGTCTTGCATTGTCCTTAAATAAATCCTGCTCATTATACTCACTAAAGTTACCTAGCATTTTATAGTAGAGTCAGCATTTACTCTGTTGCGAGCTCTGCATAGTAGGTAATTTAAACTCTCTCCTTCCTCTGGGTGAAATTATTTCTGTAAAAATGGCTATTCTAGGTGTCTATTTTGGGATGAACCTATATTACAGCTGCAGCAAAAAGGTTGTCATTAAAACTGAAATGCAGAAGAACTACACTCAGATTGCTTCACCCTTGTTCCACAGCACTTACATTTGTATTGATTTTATAATGAATGCACATGAGATGAGCAAAGTGCTGACTTGGCTTGCTCTGCCATGTCCACTGCTGCTTTCCTTGTCTCAAGTGAGGTGCGGTGTCTCACTGAACTATTAACAAAGACAGACTAACAATAGGGGAATGATTTTCTCTTACAGCAAAACCATAACAGGGCTTCCCTCCTGAGGCACTAGGTGTTAAGTAGCTTGGTGCTTTAAAACAAAACAAAAGACTGACACCTGTCATTTAGTGCTGTCTGCAATGCACAGTTCGGAAAAAAGGCAGTTTGGAACGGCAGTAAAACACTGACTGAAGCACCACTAGCAAGCATCTCCCATCCCTTCCCCCTCAGCACACAGAGATCCCATGGACTGCAGTGTGTAAGGGTCTCCCAGGGAGGAGGGCAATGAGTTAGGCTGAAGTGAGGTGCTAAAACACTGCCAAAGATTGGACAAGTTATCCCAGGACATCAGTCCCATTTCCTTACCTGTGAGACCTCCTGAAGATGTCATTCAGAGATAATATCTAAACCATTGGTGGCACTAGGAAGATGGAGATGGGAGTTTAGTGTCAGTGTAAGCACAGCTCAGAATGCCCAAGGAGAGCAACGCTGAACTCACACTTCACCACCGACCTTAAACAGATAAATCCTGTCAATAAGATATTTCCCCAAAGGTAAAGCACAAGGCAAATGATGATAATTGTCTTGTTTCTTGACAATCAGTTCACCTAAAGTGTTTAACACTACTAGAAACAGCATTTGCCACAAGACAATTAACACCAGGTGACAGACACAATGTCAAAGCTTCTTCCCAGGGACTCTGCTTCAGAGGCAGTTTCCTCTTTGCTTAGCAGGCTGACAAGGGACAGCACCTTCACAATGCAATGTGTGCAGGTAAAAACCCCTGAAATATGACACTTCAGCTCTTGAAATGCTTATTTGTACAGTGCATTAAATGAGAAGACACTTTGGTAGCTGTGCACTCTATGTAAGAAAAAGAAAAGAAAATCAGTATTACCTGAAAACACGCTTATGCTAGAAGGAGTTAAAAATAAAACAAAACAATCCACCACATTTTGTGCTTAACATATGATCAGCTATGAATTTCCCATGAAGAGTAGGCCTGTTCTGAGAGACTGCAGAGGTGAGAGATATCCTGATTACACAACATTTACTTAATCTGGGTCCCAAAACTGTTTACAGACACTACTGAAGAAAATCATGACCAAGAAAGCCAGGCCACAACATGATGTATGCCAAGGGCACAGGTATAGGGCTTTTTATATCTAGAAATCTGCTTCACACTAAACCAAGTGGGAAGTCTGAACCTACCCATGGACACAACAGGTTTTCTGTAAGGATGTGGCTGTAGCTTTTTTTCTGCCATCAATTCAGCAATATTCTAAAACTTGGTGGGGAAGAAGTAGAAATAGAAGTAGTGTAGCTGCACAAAGTCTGCATTGATAAAGGAAAACGTTTCATACTCCTGTTGCCCACTCAAGTACCTCACTGTTTCCAGCTACAGATTAAACTTCTTTACAAATATACCTGTGGCTGAGTTTTGAGTTAAGCACCTAGGATATAGATAAAGTTGGGTCAAAATGTACTTGGTGCCCTGTGACCGTGTTCACAGGGGTCTCATGTTGAAGGAAGAGACGAGGCTCTGACTCCGTATTTCAGAAGGCTTCATTTATTATTTTATGATATATATAACATTAAAACTACACTAGAAGAATAGAAGAAAAGGTTTCACCTCAGAAGGCTGGCTAAGCTAAGAACAGCATGGAATGAATAACAAAGGTTTGTGGCTCAGACAGAGCCTGAGCCAGCTGTGCTGAGATTGGCCATGAATTCCTAACATCCACATGAGACCAATCACAGATCCACCTGGCTGCCTTCCACAGCAACAGATAATCACTGCCCAGATTTTGTTTCCAAGGCCTCCCAGCTTCCCAGGAGGAAAAAATCCTAAGGAAAGGATTTTTTATACAAGTTGTCCGCAACAGTGCCCTATTATTTTATCTACCTCTCTACCTGGGTATTTAATACCTCCAGCACATGACTTGAAATGGCACAGACAAGGCTAATTGGACTCCACAGAAGGCTGAGAAAAGAAAACATTACAGTCACCTGAAAATAACTCCCAAAGGCTTTCCATGTCCAAGAGGCTTAGCTCCTTTTCAGGAGCATCACTCCCCTGCCAGCTCCCTCACAAGAACAGGCCAGTGCAGATGTGACAGCAGCACAGCAAGCAGTAACAGAGGCTGCTCCCCCATCCCAGTGACCCCAGTGCTCCACACCAGGGGCCGGTCCCTGGCCAGAGCCCCAGACTGGGACACAGGAAGCCTCATTAGAGAGGGTGCTGGAATGCTGTGCAATGGCCTTGGGACAGCTGGGAGTGAGCTGCAGCTACAAGACACTGAATGGGCTGCAAAACCTATGACAACAATTGCTGCAGTGATTTCAATTTTGGTTAGGTACCACCTCCCTGTTGTAATCAGGAACAAGCAGGCCCAATGGTACCTAATGCTGGGATCCCCTGCTCAAAGTTGAATGGCTCTCCAGTAAATATTACATTATTTCCTCTGCACTACTGTGACAACAAAGAAGCTCACTAAGCTTAGAATTCCCGAGAACTTGTCTAAAGGGATACTGAAAGTACTTCTTCAACTGCAGTTACACAGAGAAGGAAAGAGAACAGACCATTACACCCTTCCCCAGGTTCCCAACTGAGCAGATTTCACAACTAAAATACCACTCAAGCCTTCTTTTACTTGAAAAGAGCTTCCAAGACCGCTTATTTCATAGATAAAAATGGTTGCAGTAAAAGTGATTAAAATGTGTAACATTATTTTCAGTCCAACATTATCTCTGCTTCAGGCAAGGTATTTATACCTTTCATCAGGATTAACTGTTTTTACCAAGTATTTCTTAAACTTATGTCACTCAATTTTAATTCAATCCATTACACCTGTAAGTCTATCTTGGAGAGATTTCTGGGGATTTATTTCACAATAGATGAGCTTAATGTGTATTTCAATGGGAGGCAGGATATGTGCTTGGAGAGATGATCCATGTATTAGTCTCCTAACAGAAGAATTCAGTATTAAAAGAGAGAGAAAGACAGGAAATGCACACACTGGCTGCTATTTAAAGCTTGTTTCCACCCATCTTCTCTTTCACACCTGAAAAAATATGCTGAAGCCACTGAAAACATTTCCTTTGGGAGCACATATCATTAGTGGCTGTTAACACACACTGACTGGTGTGTTTGTCAGCTGATAAACACAGTGGTGCAGTGACATCCAGAAAGCAATTTCTGCATTGGTTTCCTGAATTTGAACAAAAGGCTCCCATCTGTGGCACACAGACCAGCAGGCACTTCTCTATTTACTCTGTCAGCTGCTGAGGGAAGCTCCTGTATCAAAACCACAAGTCTTGAACTTGAGGCAGATTCTGCATTTTGATTACATACTGATGAAGCCTGCTACAGAAATTTCATGTTTTTCAGGTCATTCCTAGAAAGGGTGGAATTCTGCTCCTACAACCAACATAACCTTCTTTTTCTATTCCTCATACCAAAAGGTACAGCTGCATTACATTTCCTTGTGCCACAACATCTGCATGTCAATTCCATTTTGAAATATTTCAGTATTTGTTCAGCAACTTGCTACACACTGAAGGATTTTTCTCCCTAAAGCAAAAAAGAAGCCCCAAACTAATCTTCTCTCAAGCACAAATGCAATGTCTGATTCTGAAAAAACTGCCAGTCTAGTGCTTTTCAGCTGCATTTCCAAACAACCAACAGACAAAACGCCTTTCCCTCCAAGCCCTCTGAAGTAAATTGATTTGGTTTGGTGAGCATTACCCAGCTGCCTCAGTGTCATCTGGAATAAGGAGATACATCCTTGGCTTTGTAAGATCCACGCTCACAAATTGCTGAGCATCATACCTGCCTCAACATTTCCCTGAGCAGCTTCATGAGATCCTTGTTGAGTTCAGTCTCACCAGGTGTAAACCTGGGGCTGCTGTTGGAAGCTCCTGGCACCCATTCAATGTTTACTTGGCACATGGTACACTTAATATTTCGGTTGAGGAATGACTGCTGCTCTTTTGCACAACCTTCTCAGACAGCTTAAAAGGACAGTGGAGCTAAACACAGCCCTTTTGCTCATTCTCTTGTTTTGGGGGAGAGTTTCCCACCTCCCTGCCATACATTTCTGCTTTATGCAGCAGCATTTGTTTATATTTGCATGACACATCAAACACACTAAAAGCTCTTTGCCGTGTGTTATCCAGGTTTCCCAGATTGTGTCCTGCTCCCCCACTGACAAGTTGGACAAAGAAATTCTTGTTGGACAGCAAATTAACCAAATTCAAAATTCCTTCAAATTTTTGCAGATTGATTGTATTCTGCTTTTCCCTTAAAGGACAACTTACACACGAAGAAAATGAAAAAAATATTTATCCCCTCAAGAAACAACTCAAGCCTCTTAGCAAGTTCCAAGAAAACACACTGATTGTTTTTCAATCCTTCCACTCAGAAAACAAACCCTCTTGCCTTGTTTCTTGGGTGAAGGGTTTAGATGAGATTGAAATACAGGCATGAGGCTTCAGTTAACAAAAAAGACACTTAGTGACAATGGACAGCTAAAGAGCACTACCTCTACCAATAACAAGGCTGTGAAAGACTTTTTTTGAAGGAATGAGAGTCACATTTGGGTCATGCTTGCAGGGATAGCACCTCAGTAACTCCCAGCAGATGCCATTCTGTTACTCACCCCATTATCCAGCTTTCAGACAGACCAACAGATGGGTTCACTACACCACACTACAGACTGCACTCCCCAAGGGAGATACAGCACATCCACCACACTACACAGAAAGAAATGATGAAGGTACCATGAACCATCATCAAAAACAAACTCCTGGTATTTGCTAGTAAGCTGCTTTAATTTCACATAACATGGATATTCTATTTTTCAATACTAAGTACAGGTGAAAAGCAATAACTCATCTCCAAAACCCTGCTAGAATCTGTTTTATAAGACACTGAATATTCCATCAAAACTCACTTAATGGGTGACACCAATTGTATTTTTTACTATGTTTTCTGATCTATACCTTAATATCTATGTATTCCCACACAAGACTCCTTCCAATCAATTTAACTTCTTGATTTTCCTCCATCTTTTCAAGTTATAGATGTTACCTTTAAAACCACAATTTGCTTACAAATTCCAGGATAGGAAAAGCAAACATTGTGACTTGGGATTAGCCTCAACTTGATCAAGTACTTGATAAAGTTTAACAGGATTTCCTACAGGATTTTGGAGTTGTACACCCCTCCTTTCAAAATCATCATCTCTAGTTCAAACATGCTACAAAGGAACTTCTTAAAACAATAGAACAAATCCTTTTTAACTGACCAAACACAATAAGTAGTTTTTCAGTAATGCAAAGCTCTTACTCTTTCTAAAAAAACACATCAAATTCCCCAGTCCCAAACTTGAATTTCTTACTCCAGTAATAAAGTCAGCTTTATCTCTAAGCCATGTTACCAATGTAGTCTCAAGGTTAAAGCTGAGAACAGTCACAAAATGCAAGCAGCAAGAGCTGTACTTGGTCAGTAACCTTTTCCCTGATAGCAGAAATAGGAAAAGTGACACCATGATACTTGTTGCATTAATAGGAATGGTAATAAAACACAGTTGGGATTAGCATTTGAGAAGCTAAGGCTTGTGGACCAAATGCTTGCTGAAAGTTGTGCCTGACCAATTGCTTCTTAACAGAGGTTCTTAAAATAATGAGAACCAAATCTGACATTTAAAGAACAGAAAAAAACCATTTGTCTACTTCATTATGTTGAGCCTGAAAGCATTTCAGTTCTCTAGTTTCCTTTCATTATGGTATTAAGCAGCATTACAACAGGAAAATACAATGTATGACACTGCAGTAATTCCACATTCTAAAAAACACCCTTCACACTATGTCAGAAGGCAAATAATGCCTTCCCTTAGTTTACAATTGCGCTGCTTTGACTTGCTGATAGATACATATACCTGGAGGCTGTTTGCTTGGTTTTGTTTGTTTTCATTTGTCCTTTGACTTTATGCCTCAGGATAATCACCGAGTGACAGCACCTGTTGCTACTGCAGACCTCCCAACACTTCACTAGAGCACCTCCTGACCCTGCCTCACTGATGACACCAGTCATGGCAGAGGGAAACCAGAGATGTCATCATCAGGATGGCTGAGACCTCAGTTACTTCTGTTCTTCCCTTGGGAGAAAAATCCTGCTGGAACTGCTCCTGCAATATTCCTTACCCTTAAAAGTGATGGAGCAATTTGACTCTACTGTGCTTTTACACAAAAATCACCAATACCAAAAGGCTACGTGCAGTAAGAGACAGGGTGCTCTCTTTTTTAAAGATGTTAGGAAGCAAATCCTTTGTGAAAGATTCAGAGCAGGTATAAAATGGGAATATCTGAACATGCTGATACATAAGGGAGACGGAAGGCAGTATGGTAAACATCATATGCAGGATTTTAATGCAAAAAATATTAACCAGTTCTGCATAAAACACAAAAACTGGCATCACTTTTTCTCTTCACTTTGGTCACTGCTGTTACAAATACACTTACACTGGAAATCAGAGCAGCAGAACCCAAGTTAAATTGGTTTCCTATAAAAAGTACATATCTTCATCAAATAAGAAACATTTTCCAAATTAGAACATTATGAAGAGGAAACTGCAACAAAACCAGGCTGTCATCCTACTTGGTAAGGTGGCACAAGGGGCGGGGGGAAGACAAGACAAACTTACCGGCAATAATTCTTTTTTCTCAAAGCAAAACCGCCTAGATTTTACCAACAAAACGCTCTAAACAAATTTCTTAACTGAAATCCCCATCTGGGTTCACAAAGCCTCCTGTAGGCTGAAATAGAAAAACTCTCAAAGCAAGGACTCTGCAGAGTCATTTCCCTGCAGGACAAACTGGCTGTTTTGATTCCACCATCTGGCTGAACCATATTCCACCTCATGAAGCTGTTCCACAGCTAGTAAAATAGATGGTGTAAACACTAAAAAAGGAGTATTTCCTGTGCCATTAGCATGATGATCATTCCCTCAATGCCATTTTCCATAAGCACATGGAGTAACTCTGGTGTTTAACAGCTCCTTGTCACATAAAGCTGCACCCTGGTTTGGAATGCCTTGCCAAGAGGGCCACAATTGATCATTAACTCCTCACTGCACCTAAACACCGAAGGTTCTTGGACCTCAAGGAACACAACAAACCTAAATGAATTTAGTTTCAAAGGCTGCTGTATTTTGGGAAAGAAACACCAATATGACAGCAAGAAATTACCTATTGGTCAAAAAATGAGCTTCCCTCCAAAAGTACTTCCTCATTAAATAAATAGAAACAACAAACCCCAAACTTTCACTGTTGAGCACCAGTAACACAGATTCACTATTTTTCATTAAGCAAAACCAGGTTTACTACAGAAATAGATCTCCAGGATTTAATGGAGAAGTAAACTTTTCTTAAGTAAGTAATTGCAAAGTATCTGAGGAACTCAGGCTTATCTGTTAATTATTCATGTTTCTGTTTTCATTTCCAGCTACTCTGGAGCTGCTGATGCTGGCACTCTCTACCAGGTTTAAGCATCCTTTCAGCTGTACTCTGCCAAATTAAACTGTCACTTTCTATTAAAAAACCTATAGCAGGAGGTTTTTCATCTTCTGATTTATACTTTGTAACAGCAAGTCAAAGTTTAAATTAGGACTGTAACTTATGAAATAAAGCCTAAGCAGTGCAGTGACAACCCCAGTGAGGAAAAACTCCTGCTTGCATTCAAGTGCACAGCAGAGCAGTTCCAGTTTGTGTCCTTTGGAAGGTTTTATTTTACACAGCTCCAGCCAACCTCACACTCTTATTTCAAACAGCAGTGCCTTAGATTCTGTCAGGACACATCTGGAAGAAGATGCCACTTGCAATCAAGTGTCTGAACTGTCCCTGACTTTATTGACCTGCCACACCCCCAGCCTCTCTACCTTTCATGTGTACTAAGCAGGCAAGGCACAATTCAGCTTAATTCACATTTCCTTTGGTGAACTGCTCCTCATGAAACTTTGTTAAGGAGCTATGGACTCCACCATTCACTGTGTTGAACATTAAACCAAACCAACTTTTATAGTTCAACAGCTCTATAAATATTACTCATCCCTTTTCTCTGTGCAATCCTTAAAAATAGAGTACAGTAATAATCCTATTGATTTCCCTTTAACACTACCTATTCTTGATCTATTTTTCCTCCTAAGCACTTCTACTCCATCTTCTCCAGTGCTATCACTCCTGTATTTTCTAGCACTTCACAGCTGAAGAAAACTTTGCCATAAGATGTGTTACAGACAGGGAGAAGGTGACCTCAGTGTGGGAGAAACAGAATTTATTAGGGTTACTATCACACAAGTGCTCATAAAATGATTATTTACTGTAATTACCAGCACTCTCTCCAGTATGTCATGTCTCATGAACTTGGAGATAACTTTTTTACAAAGTTTAAATCGCCTATAAGCATAATTTCCTTATGACACCTCTACCTTGTCACACAAAACCTTACTCCCATTCTCCTCCTATCCCAGGGATCTCTGGCTCACTCCTGCTAGTGACATTACCCCCTTGTCTGGCTCAGCACACTCTGCTGGGCTGGATTCCACTGGAGCCAAGAGCTACAGCTGGGGCTCAGCCAGAAGTGACTCCCCATTGCACAGACTGAGCCAGAGCAGAGACTGGTGAGAAGGAAGCAGAAGCTGACCATGATACCCTCAGTACCCAATGCTGCAAGGTCACGAGAGAACAATTAAACTGGGTAAAAGACTCATTTACACAGTGACTCCTAGGAAGGATTGTATTGCCAATCCTTCTATCAGAGTTTGAGGGATTGAATACTTGGATAAACTCGAGTTTAGACCTTGAAATATTTTAACTCTTACATACTTGTCATAACATTCAAATTTAATGTGGCTTTTAGCAACCAAAAGGTTTCTATTCAGTAATAATATGTCATGACAGCTTTTCATGTCTATAGAATTTTTAGGACAAAGGGCTCAGGTCTCTTCTCTCCTCAAGCACAAGCTTGATCTTCTGCACAATGAGTTCTCAGAACCTCATGATGTGATGTAGTGACCTTGATGTTCCCCTCTCCCACATCCAGGGTGTCCAAGAGCTCCTCAATGAGGCAGCACCAACAGGCTCCTCTTGCTGAATAACAATGAAACTTTTCCCAGAGTATTATTGTTCACCATTTGAAAAGTCAAACATCCCCTCCAAGTGGCAAGGCAACCACAGCACAGCTCAACTGCTGCTTCCTGTGCTTGGTTTATACTTACTGATGTCTTGTGCTGCCCCACAGCTGGTTTTGGTACTCATTCTCTGCACTCAAAGCCTGATCCCTCCACAGTGTGGCTCTGCTACCTTACTCAGAACAAAGTCAAGCTCCATTTGAAAGCTCCATAACTCAGATTTCATGGGGATTCATCTCAAAATTCCATTCCAAGTAGTTACACAGATCAACTACAGTGTGGGATCTCTTTTGTTTCAAACCCAGGACCTGCTGCTTCATTTGTGGCACTCCAGCTACCACATCCCTGAAGAAGAAATGAGTTTATTGAAGAAATGAGTTCATCATTTCTTCAATCCTTCTGCCCTCTTGGCCTTCCACCCAATTCTTGCTTTTCCAGACTGAAGAGGTGGCAAGCAGCTGTTCCTCACATGGAAGCCATTCCACTACTCTGATTCTCATCTATACAAGATCTTTACCTCTCTTAACAAACTTTGATGATCTCTTCCCTCCCACCACATGAAAACCAGGAATAACCCACTTCTTGGAATGACCACAGCTGCCAGTTCGAGGTTTAGAAAGCAACAAAGTCTAGAACTGACCATAAGGAAACAGGAGGGTAAGCTGGTCCTCATACCATTGCCACAAAGAGTGTCTGACAACAGCACCACAGACCCTCCTCTCCCCCTCCCTACTTATGCCTAATGCACTTTGATTACATGAAAATGCAAAACACCCAATTATGTAACAGAAATTAAACTGACTGAGAACATCAGAAATTAAATACTGTGATAAGTATTTCCCACATGGGAGTTGCACAAATGGGGCAGAAAGTCGCCATATGAACTACACATTATTAACTTTAATTATTCAACAACTAAAGGAATGCTTTCCTCACAAGGCTTGAAGAATTCCCTTCTCCTATGCAGTCATTTTGCAACTAAGAGGCAATTAGAGATACAGCTTTTTACACAGCATGCCCCATTGGCTAAATTCAACAAATTTCTACTCACATGTGAGCAGGTTAGATTTTAATCACCCCTCACCTTTTGTATAAAGAATCTATAAACTCAATAACAATATTCACTGAAACTGCTCAGAAGTTTTTGCTGTTATAAGCAGCAGAGAACAAACAATCACTACTGTAATTCACACAACTCCAGTAAGTGTGATACAAACTCTACCTGGATACACTAAAGCTGTTGGCAATTATTTCCACACAAGAAAACAGTTTAAATCACCCCATCCCTGCGAGGGAAAGCCAAGATCAGCTTCCCTGTAGACCAAAGCTCTCCTGAAAAGAGCATGGCCACTCCAGGCTGGAAATAAGCATTGTAATCACCTTCCTGGTGCCCTGGGACAAGCTCCTCTGTCACTTGTACCCTCACTGGGAGCTCAGCATTCTGAGGGTCAGCACACACACTATTTTTAAAGGGGACAGTACACTTCCATCAGTGATTTAATGCACAAACACTTGCAATGCAGAGGTTTCTTTAAGGTTACTTCTTGATTGGAAAGCAGAGGACTACCTCCGGATTAGCTATTCCTACCTTGATGCAGTTTGTCCTGATACTTGATTAATTGTCACTAGGAAAATCATTTCCTTCACACTCTGCCACCCCTTCTAGAGGAGCCTTTGTCTGATAATAACCTCAAACACCAATTGCTGTGACAGACTCCTCTCCTTTCAATTGTTGACATCTCTGATGAAGACATAGCACACACATCTTCCCTGAAATCTAAGGTGATAGCCCCTGCAGCTCTCCAGCTTGCTTCTGCTCCCAAAAGGTACAGGTGATATTCCACATTTTTCTAGGCAAAGATAAAATAAATGTCTTAATTTAATAATTAAACTGAAAAGTATAAACCCTATATTTTAAAAACACAGCAGACTAGCATCTACACATACAAGGATTTACTTTAGGGAAAAATATTTATTATAATGCTGCCATATGGGAATTAAGTTGCAGCTATTTACACACACCCCTTATTAAAGGCTTTTCACCCTGTACTGTCCACAGGGCTCTGTTCAGTAACCTGTGGTTTTTTCTGAGGATTACCAGGCTAAATGTGAACTGCAGGCAAAAATGTGAGCTCCAGCAAACCTGTAGGTCTGCCACCTCTGTCATTTGTCTTCATTCTGAACTGAAAAAAGTTGACAGTGCTTTCTGCAAAGCGCAACTGCGAAATTGCTGCCCACTTCTCCCACCAAGCAATTCCAGTACCTTGAAAAACACCAGAAATAGGAACTTGAAATATCATGGGGAAATCAACCATAACATCAAGTACACTTAATCAGATGATGGAAACAGTTTTCTAATTCAGTATCTGCCTCACACACCTTCTCAAATCCCCAGATTTAATACCTGGACCTTTTAAAGGAATCCAGAAGAACTCTGCATCTGGAAGAAGACTAGATAACTCTAATTGTTTTGCCTTCAAAGGATGTTACTATTCAGTGCAGATCAGTAAAAGTTGCTTGAAAAATGTTAAAGCCTTTTCTGGTTTGGCCACCACATTGGAGGCTCCCGTAATCACTGTGATCAAATTCAGCAGCATTAACCCAAGTCAATCAGATCTTGAGCTTGTACCTGTGAAAGATTTGCCTTACATGTCTCAATAGAAAAGCCCATTAATTCCATTAAACAAAAGCTACCTGCTTAGATCCTCACTGGTTTATAATGGGATTATTCAGGACATGACATTCCCTTCCTCATCTGAAGTCCTGAGCAGTGGATAAGTTATTCCAGATGTTCACAAGAGGTAAAACTACAAAGCAGCTGAGGTGTTCAGGCCAATAACAAGGAAAAGAAGCAAAAACAAAACAAAACTTTCAAAGATGCAATATTTTCTTCCTAACACAGCTGAGCAACTTGACTTCTCAGCTCCCAATAATAAGGCATTATAGGGAAAGAGGGAAGGAATTATTTCATTCTCTTGAAACCAATTCACCATTTCTACCTTTCAGATCACTCTGTGCAGCTTTGGTGTCTTCTTGTGAAGTTCCAGATTGATTTTTTTCCTTCTTATTACAAGTGTCTCACACAGCACAGGTGCCCTGTTTTTCTAATTTAATAGTTTGGGGGTCTTTGCCAACAATAATAAAGTTCTCTCTTTAGTAAATCACCTCAAAAAATATCAGTGTTCAAATCATGTGGGTGAAGTGACATCTCCTATGCTTGTCTTAACTAACAGAACCAGATTTAACTGAATTGCTCAGTCTAAAATTGCAGAATGTATACCAAATCTTTTGTTTAAATATCTCTTGGTCCTGGTTAAGGCAATTACACCCAAAACTGCAGCTGAGGCCATGCAGAGGACACAAGTTCAATTATGCAGCTGAGGGATCTCAACAACAGTCTTCTTCTAACAGTAAAGCTGCTAGCTGAATATTGGGAAAGCAATGATTTTCCGTGTTCCATTTTACTGAAACATAACAAAGTAAATCCAAACACAAAGTCAGATGTGCCATTAAGACCAGCTAAAAATAAAACAGAAAACCCCTTCTTTTTAAAGTCTAAGCCTCCAATACCATCATTTCTTACCATCAGGTGACAGCATTGTGTAACACTTCCAATGCCCTGATGTAGCTGGAAGTAGAGGAACACGTGCAACACCATAAAATTGTATAATACAAGGTACTGTAAGCCAGAACTTGCAGAAAAACATGAGGACTGTTTTTAATGCACATAACCAAGCAGAGAGAGACAAAGCCAGCATAAATACCTCAGAAAACAAGAACCCATCCTACTCTTCCTTCAGATTGTCTTAAAATCTGAAAAGAATTGATATTGTCGGAATATTTGTATACTCCTGTATATGGCCAAAGGTTTCTCCATTTGAACACAAAACCATTTACTTGCCAGGAATCAGTTTAGTGCATTTTAGGATTAACCCTTTAGGACACAGCTTACAAACAAACTCCATTATGCCTCCTTTCACAATTTGAGCACTCAGAAGTCCCTACATATCAGCAGCCACATCCATGCCCTCTCATCAGACAAAGCAGTGGCTCAGTGCACCCCATTCCTTTTCTCCCTGAGGCCCCAGCTCCCTGCTAACACCTGGGCCAAGAGCAGGGAGCCACTGAGGCAGGTACCAGAGCGCTGCCATTTCTGTGAGGGCACAGAGCCACTCGGGCAGGGTGGGCAGTCCTGCCTGTTCCACCATGCGAAACAGGGCCTGGCCACACACCTGAGTGCAGGGGAACCCAGGCTGCCCCCTGGGCTAGCAGGAGCATTACACCTGCCCTGGAACAACCCTGTGCCTGCTTTCCATGCCCTGCTTGGCTCAGGAACAGCTCTGTCATCTCTGGCCTGCTGCTTGATGATGCCATTTGTATTCCCTTCATCTCCCTGCACAGGCTTTCAGTCAGCTCATTCATTGCTGTGATCACAACACAGCAGTTCACTACTCACTGGTGCCTCACAGATCTACAGCCAGCTCTGACACATTTTCCTGTATTCCACTCAGGATATCAACAGCTTTTTCTGACATCTCCCCAGGGATGTGTCTGTCAACTGACATTTCAAAGGGGCCTGGATGCCCACAGAATTGTGATAGGATTTCAGTTCCTCACTGCAAGAACATTAAAGAACAATTCTGACTTGTCTGTTCTCTGAAAGCCAGCGTGCACTAACCCACCAATGCTAAGTGCACAATCAAACAATGCACTGGGCTCAGGAAACTTTCCTTCTGTAACTACATGCCAGTTCTAAACTGCCACAGAGCTGACTCTGAAAGAGCACCACCACAATAGGTGCTATGGGATTGATCAAACCAGTTACCTTTGCCTGTTCAAGGCAAGGGCTGTGTTTCAATTTCAAGGAGAGAAGAAAAATCTATTTTTACTGGCTTATATTTGTTTGCCTGTGGGAACACTGTCTTGAAATTTGAAAAACTGCATCTTCACATGCAAGTCATAATCTTGCATTTCATGCCCTAACCTCAACAGTAAGCCTCATTGATGATTTACCACCTTGGGCTGCTACAACATAAAATGTTACACAAGATGACTGCCTGGCTTACTGAAAAACTGGTGAGTTTATAGGCTGGGAATCTCCATTTATAGAAATGTATCAAGGAACTCTTGGTGTAACTGGTCTAACTACATTTCCATATCCATACACTTCAATCCCAGAACCTTAAAATGCTTGACATTGGGAGGGACCTTAGAGACAATCTAGTTCCAACACTCCTGTCCTGTCATGGTTCTTAGGTTTTCATCCTAAATTTTTTTTCAGCGATAACTTAAGGGCTCTGTTGGTGCTGTTGATGGAATCCACAAGTAAGTAATTGTTTAAGTGCCACCATACATTCAGCTGCAGCACAGTCCTGTGCAGAGGCACAGCAGAAATTTTGGTAACAATTATCCCTTCAAGTTTATGATATAAATCACTGTGAAACAGATTAATAGCTACTGTGGATCTGCTTCCAACTGAAGTGAAAAGGTGATATCAATCAAGATAGAACTTTTCACAGGATTAAGCCTTGGCATAAATATTAATCCTTTTACTCTATCTAGAGCTGTGAAGAACTTTCTAATATAGGTCACTTCCTCTTTTACATTTTAGGAACATGAACTGCTTAGAGAGCATTTTTCTAATGAAATGTGCACCACTATTGTGATTTCTTTTTTTTTGCACAACGCTCAAAAATATTAACTTCAGTTTCTCAGCTAATTACTAAAATCTGCTTTCAGTGAGAGAAAATGTTCAAAAGCACCATCTGTTTTCATAGAACTGTGTATTTTAAATAGGAAATATTTTTTTGTTGCTGAAAACTGAATGGTTGTGCTGCACAATAATTTATATTATGTGGTATGAATAAATAATTTTTTCATCATTTCATTAGATCTCTATGGAGTTCTGAGGCAAATGCCATACATAAGCAATGAATGTGGGAATCCAGTAATTGCTCCAAAAACCTCCAGGATTATCCTGAACTACATAAGAGGAGTTATCTTTTTAGCATTGGCATGTCAGCACAACCGCTCACCATCCAGTGACTGCCTCATTCCATTCTGTTTCACAGCCATGCTCAGTCTGCATAAACTGAATAAAGGCAACCTCAGCATGGATGCCTTGACCACAAAAAGAACCCCACATCTTCTCCTCAGTTTCTGCAGCTCCCAATGTTCAATTTCCCATGCAGCACTTGCTGTGTGCTACACAATTTGCAAAAGGTGCACTACTCCAAAAATAAGCACAACTTCAGAACACATTTGACTGTTCAAAAAAACTACTGACAATGAGCTGATTACAAAAACCCTATAAATACGCAAAATTTGCTTGGATACCAATTTCACCACCCATGCCACTTGTGCTGCATAAATAGCAGTTCCTGCTACAGAGTAAGTGAAGAAATGGCAATCATAATTTCAGATAAATCCACTGACTGTCATGGGGCTGCGGATGTGTTGGGAGACAAGGTTGTCCTGCTGCAGAGAACAGTAAATCTCACCTGGTTTCCAATTACACTTTCCTGCTCAGGGAAGGTGGGATTTCTCTCTCCCTTCAAGGCTACTCCCTTAGGAGAAGCAATAAAAAAAAGTGACTGTGTTATGACTGTGACACTGAGCCTGCCAAGCAGGAGTACACTCAATCTAAGGACTAATACCTAAAAAACAAATATATATTCCTTCCTCTCACCCTCAAATGGCTGTGGTGGGCTGACCCTGTCCAGATATGAGGCCCCCCCCACCCAGCCAGCTGCTCTCTCACTCTCTCCCCACAGCAGAACAGGGTGATAAAACAACATGGAAAATCTCATGGGTCAAGGTAAACACAGGGTGATTCTTCTCCACTTATTATCATAGGCAAAACAGACCTAAGTATAAATTAGTTTAATATAACAGCAATTAAAAATAAAGATGGATGATGACATGAAAACAAAAAGAAAAAAAGCCAAAATACCTTCCCTAGGCACCATCCCTTCTTTCCAGGCCAAACATCAATCCTTCATTCCCTATCCCTTCACCTCCTCCTCCCACAGCCGAGTGGCACAGAGGGCATGAGCAATGAGGGGCTGTGATTCATCAGTCAAGTGTCTTTTCTGTTGCTCCTTCCTCTCATTTTCCCTCTGCCTCAGCAGGGGTGCTCCCTATGGACTGCAGCCCTTGGGGACACCAGGAATGGGTCCCTCCAAAGGCTCACCTGGTATTCCATGTCTGATAGACAGGATTTCACATGTGTTTAGGGCATGCACTTGGCTCAACTCATTTCATTCACTTGATCTCATCCTGGAAAGAACAGACAAGCTTATTAGGCTCAAGTTTAGTTCCTCAAATCCGCAAGACCTAGACAACATTGGATTGGAAGCAGAAATAATGTACTAATTATTTTGGCACACACTTCCTTGGAAGACACTTCTGCAAAGTAGCTCACCATCTTGAAAACCATCCAAAACCTCAATAATCCAAACTGCATTAAAACAGAGCTATGAAGCAGCCAAACTCTGGCAATTACTACAAGTAGTCTGTGTCAAGATAGGGCTGGTGATAACAACTTGAGATGAATTAGAGACAGAAAAAATGTGATGTGACTAAAATCACATTGCTCCATTCCTGTCTATCTTTATATTTCTCCAAGCAAGTTCTTACCTGTCTTTGTGATTAAATTATCAGTGATGGCACAAGCTCAGGACCAAAGGACCTAATTTGCAGGTGTCAATCATTTTCAAAGAGCCCTGTTCAAGGCTGGAAAAATCACAAATTGAACAATGACATGTCCTTGATAGTGCTGGCAATGACAGCAGCTCTTTTCCAGTCTTCCAGAGAAATACAAAGAGCACATTTTCTCCACTCAGAAATAATCAACAACTTGAGTCTAGGTTGAGTTCACCTCAATAGGTCACCTGATGCAATTAGATGGGTCTTGCCAAGGGCAGGCACCAAATGTGCTGCCAACCCACTGCCCATCACAGTTACACGGCAGGCTTCAGGTGAAAATAATTGATTCATCTCAAGATGAAGCACAGTACTCCTAGAACCATTTCAAATGCACATGGTATCAGCTTTTACCTCTCCAGTTTTAGAGATGAAAATCACTGAAAACCTTCTGGGATGTTTCTACACTGCATTTCTCACACTTGAACCAGAAGATGAAAAAAAATGCTTTGAAAGAAACCAAGGTTCCCCAAAACACAAGTTCTGAATGATGCACTAACAGGAATATATGAAGTTGCTTTTAAAGCAACTTGACTTTTTTTAAATACATCAACACATATCATGCAAAGCACTTCCTTATGTAAGGGAAACACAAAAATTGGCTTTTCCACACAATATAAGCCATAGCTAAAACTTCAGCAAACATTCAGAACTGCAACATGTCCACAATGTAAAATGGTAGAAGGAGACCAATGAAAAGACCCAGATCTCTGTTCCATAAAGGAGATGGGAATTTACCTTCAAATATCTCAGCCTATCAGAAGATGAACAGGGCTTGCCACACTGGCAGTCTACAGTTCAAAAGTCACCTCTGCTGGAATATTCACCCCTGTTTTGCACTTCAAAACCCTTATTAATGAGCAATGCCTCATAACTACAGCTGCAGGAAAACCTAACTCTGCTCTGTAGGTGAAAGGGCACTACATTTTCAGCTTTCCATCTCCAAAGAAACTGATACCTCTGCACAGAATTCTCCACATCAGAGGGGACTGACAAGCACAGAAATCTGCTGCTGTAAGGATCTCAAGGCTCAGAAGGCCCAGCAAGCAGGATAACTCCTCCTGGTGAAGCATTCATGGTCTGTGGGTGATGTGCCCAGGTCCTGAGACACCGGCTGGCTCCCAAGGCAAGAGCTCTAAGTACTGGAACATGCTTCAGCAGAAGGAAGGGGTTAAAATTCATGTAAAACTCCATTTACCATGGTAATTAAAGGTAGTTTATGAAACAGGGACTACAACACATTAGCTTACCTTCCTGGATAACTGGACCAAAAAAAAGTCAATTTCTCCTGCCCTTCCTGACTTCGGGGGTTTTTTAAGCATTGGTCTCCTACAAGGGATTTATTTGTGTCCTAAGAACCTGGATTAGATCCCAGGACTTCTAGTGCTGGTCAACTGACAGGCTAAGAGGCCATGCTAAAAACCAGCAAATAAAATTCTTCCCCATTTTTATCCTTGTTGGAAGACAACTCTCACAGCTACAAAGATATAACATCCAAAATACACTGCTAATTTTCATGGGTAATTCAGTGATTAATTATGGCACCTTCAATATTTAAAACATGCAATGCCATGGACTGAGTGTTTTACCAGCCTAATCTGCTATACAGCAGTTGTGCCTGGCAAAAACACATTTCTCCTTCTTTTACCATAAGCAGCTAAGCATGGGAAAAGGTAAAGCTCTGAAGTTTACAGCCTGCAAAGGGATGCACACAACCACGGTCATTTCTTACAAACCTCAGTCATGAATGGGACAATCAAGTCTAAAACTTGGAGTTTTCCACAGCCATCATGAAGGGGAAACAGGAGCTTGTGGAGAACTGCACCATACAATTTCTGCAATGTTTCCCATAAAGGACAACTTTTACGCCATGAAATGTGAAATTCAGTGCCAGCTTCCTTCATTATTCTCTGGTACTATATAAGAGGGTAAAAAACAATCAGCTGAATATGAACCTCACAGTTTGGGGATTCAGGATCTGTTGGTGACTGTGGTGACCTTGTTCAAGATCCAAACTTGCCACACTCAGCCCCCACTTCTCTTACTCCTGGCATTACACAAAGCAGCATCAGAGCATACAAAATCCCCAAAGCCTGAGACAAACAAAGGAAAAGGAATAAATCCCTTCCTCCTCCTAACTCAAGGCATGCAGCAGTTGGTCAGAGCTCAGAAGCTGAGAAACAATAATCCAGCCCCACCTTTCTTTTCCTTACACCTGTCTACCAGAAAGGAAAAGATCCCAAACACACTTCTTCCCTTCCAGTCAGCCAGAGGTGGTTAATGACTCTACAGCAGCAGACATCAGCCATCAAATAAAAAGGGCTTATACCAATAAATTACTCCATTTACACTCAGTGACAAGGTGCAAAAGCCCTCTCCTTGCTCTTTTCTTTCAGGTAACACAGCAATAAAATGGAAATACATGGAAACGTCCCTTTTCTCTCATTCATCATAAAAGGAACTACCTTGACATTATTTAAGAAGGCCCCTCTGCTACTATACCCAGTGTTTTTGAAACCAATAACCAGCAAAAATGTCTGAAAAAATTCAGGATATATCATACTCAATAATTGCATGAAAAAGCAAACAAAAACACCTCTTTTTTCTCAGGTGGTAAAACCAGCTCATGAGACAGCTAATTAAAAAAGCCTATTCAGTAAACACTGGAAACTTGGATACTTAAATATCAAATCCTTTTTTATATATACAGTCCCAATACAGCTAGGCCTGTTCTTTTTTGCATATAATCAAGTAGGGAAGAAATAATTAATCTTCATCCAAGACACCAAATGAGCTCAAGTTAAACTGGGAGAAGCTAGAAAACAAAGAAAACTAATTTGAGGGGGAAAAAAAAGGAATTTTGCTCCAAAACCGTAAACTACCAAAAGAGTACTTATTGTCTCAATATGGCAATGGCTTAAAGTCACAGGGACTACTGCCTAAATATTTAGTAACTGCATCATCAGTGTGACTGCAATTGTACACACAGATGTCATTCCCTAAAATCTAGAACTGCATACAAGCCCTGTAATTGCACCTGCATGAATAACCAAAACCACACTGACTGTGGTCATGAATAGCAGAAATTTTCTCTGCCATTTAAGACGAGACTGGAAAGAGGCAAAACACACCAAACACACCAACCCAAGGAGACCGTCAGTCTGAACTGGATTGAAATTGCAAAAACATTGAAATCCATCTGGTATTCTTACTTTTGATACAGCCTTTGTAAACTTATTGCCACCAGTCTGTGAGAGATCAGCGTTGTTTAAACCCTGGTTTTTCCCTTTCAGATTGGCTTCAAGATCTTACCATGTCCTCCACCAAATGTGAAGCAATTTTAGGAGGAAATTCACGTTAAGAGCCCCAATTTGGCTCAGCATAACAATACAGGCAAGTAGAATGCTTAAAAAATGGCACTTGATTGAGAGCGAGCATGATTGCTCCACTGATTGTACTGATTTGTTGACAGCCTTCAAGTACCTTCAGGCTAACACCACTTACATCGTTCCCACTCCTGTAACCCTCCCCAATCACCTCAAGTACTGCCCTTTATTATAGTGAAAGAGGGACACTTGCATGCAGTACAATGAAAACCACATCAATGAAATTCC
The DNA here is from genome assembly GCF_028551555.1 of Melozone crissalis. NCBI lineage: Eukaryota > Metazoa > Chordata > Aves > Passeriformes > Passerellidae > Melozone > Melozone crissalis. The sequence continues at coordinate 9,547,983 of NW_026535817.1, read as the reverse complement.
ATAGCAATGCAAATGGGTACATGCAGGAACCAAATGCTAGAGACAATCATCTGTCACTGAAAAAAGAGAACTTAAAATTGCACACACACTGGAAAGGTCAGCAGTCTACTGCCTGAAAAGGAGGGTAGTTTATGCGAGGAAAGACACAGACTAAACAAAACCAGGTCCCATTTGCCCAAATGTTTCCTGTTCTGCAATTTTAGAGTCAAGCCAAACAACACCAGCAGTTTAACCTGCATTTGGCTCCTCCAGTTACCTTAAACCTTCTGGACTCAAGGGTGCAAATATTACCAAGTAACAAAGACAACTTCACAAGCATTAATGTAAGATACTGGAGAGCAAACAGCTGCAGTTTTAGTGTCATGAAAACTAAACTACTCACTTTATATTAGTGAATTGGAATTATATCTGACATAAAAGTTCCCAGATGTCTTTTTTCCTATTTTTATAGGATTATGATCCAAAATAAGGTTTACTATTAAGTACAGTTATATTCAACTACTCTTATTCTGCCATGAATGAGTTCCTGGTGCTGAAGGAACACCCAAAAGGATTTCTTATGAAGTGGAGACACTCTTCCTGCCAAGCAAGGTGTCTGATCACACAGAGCCCTTGGCAGGATAATTGTCTAATATGCTAAATTATTCATTCTTTGTTTGATAGTTCTTGTAGAAAATATTTTCGTGCCTTGTGCATTGGTGAAAGGTTCCTGGCTAAAAGTCCTGGAGAATAAAATTAGGAAGTGCAAATGGACCAACAAGGCTTGATCATAGCAAAGGACCCCACTAACACAGGAAAAAAAAAACATCTTCCTTTTCTTTGTTACAGCTCTGTCAACAGAGAGGCTAATTAGTACTAATGATAACAACTGCTTTACAGCATGCATTGAAGCACACACTACTCTGACCTTGCTCTTTAGCAGGGTTTCCTCTGTAACAGCAACTAAAGGCTGTTCACAAGATGTCAGCTTTCCTCTGCATTCTACGGGCAGACACTACAAGGAGACCTTTACCTCTGAGCTAATGCTATGGACCAGACACAAGGTACAAAACCATGTTGGAGTAAGACTGAGGAAAAGAAAACCAGAAATGGACTTGATTTAAAGGAGCGTTGCTCATACTAAGAATGAAATCTTTCCTGGAGCAGGAAAAGCTGAAGCCTCTCACCTATCCAAGCACCTGGTAAAAGCCAAGCATCTCTTAGAGCACTTAGCTTTTGTAATGAGCAGCAAAACTCAACCCCATTATGTCGCTCTTTCTCTGTTGATGCAAGCCCTGGAAGCTGCAAAGCAGACAAATATTACTGCTGATAACATGTAAGCTACACTTGAGCATTGATGTACACCTAGGCATCATAAGGAATATCTCAGAAACACACAAGTTCTAGGTTGGAAGAGACCTTTAAGATCATCAAGTCCAACCCATGTTCCAACACCTCAACTAGATCATGGCACCAAGTGCCACATCCAGTCTTATCATCAACACATCAAGGGATGGTGACTCCACCACCTCCCTGGGTACATCATCCCAGTATTTGACCACTCTTTCTGTGAAAAACTTCCTCCTTAATTCTAGCCTGTACCTCCCTTGGCACAGCTTGAGACTGTGTCCTCTTGTTCTGTCTGTTGTTGCTCAAAGAAACAGACTGACCCCCAGCTCACCACAGCCACCCTTCAGGCAGTTGAAGATTGCTGGCTTGCCTGACTCATCATGCCAAGCAAACTGAGCATCTGAACAAGCACATTGAGACAGTACACCTGATATTGCTGTCTGATTTCCCAGATAACTGGGAGCAGGATCACACTGGGCAAATAGACCCAAAGCTTTCAGCTCCTGACTCGCTGTCACACTTGGGAAGGCCACCCACATCAAAGCTCAGGGGCACTGCATTGAGGGACATCACAGTCACTTGAGCTGGCTCACCTTGGTGCTGCCTTACACAGCTACCCAGCAGCAATTCACACCCACCTCAGTGCATTTTGTCACTGAGACAGGCTGCAAACACAGCTGATCTGCTTTTCCTTCCTTCCCCGTGCCTCTCCCAAAAAGCAGCCCACTAGTGCCTGACAGCAACTCCAAACCAGCTCATATGCAAAAACACAGACTTGGATAGAGAGCAGGTCTGTGCACACCAGGGGAGAGTAGCACTGAGTGAATGAGTCCCAAAATGGGATTACAGGATGACTTTCAGCCATTAGAACTTAGCATTATGACTCAATGCTCAGCAGCTCAGGTCATGGCACTGTCAGTACACAGATCCCTCCTCTTCCACACATTGAAAACGCCAAAGCAAAGGGTATGTGGCACGCACCCACGGATGACATGCTTCAGTTCTGCAACTTGAGAAACTGAGCAGGGAGGAAAAACTGAATGCTTGTACCTCCTGGGAATTTGGGAATCCCAGCAATTCATAAGGTCACCCTGCTGCATGGACTAAGGGACACTTGTTTTCTTGCACACAAACAGTGCCCGACTCGCTTTCTGTTCAATACAAAACAGATGTATTCACATTCTCCCAGGTTCTTACACTTTGCTAGGGAGCATAAACACTGGGCTTGATCTCCCTCTCTGCCTTCCCCAGCTGAGACTTGTAGTCCTGGGAGAGAGAGAGCACAGGTGCCAGGTTCTGTTCAGCAAGATGGGGACTTGTCTGACTGCCCAGTTTTAAACCAGAAGAAACCCACACTGGAAAAGTGGTATGAACTCCACAGCAAACAGTTTTTAAGCAGTACTGAGTTTCTCCATTATCTGATTAATAGCTGCACAGTTAATGCTTGGAAAAAATATGAAAGCAGATCTCCCACTTACATAGATGATTCTAAATCCATGGATGTGTAACACACTGGTGGTATGCCTTATGAAAAACATAAGAGGTTAAAGGTATGTCTGAGTGGCTCAACATGCCATCCTGAATCTGAAGTTATTGATTGTCCTCTAGCTTAATTATTTCCAGAGGAATGTGATGATTATGATTATCCTATTGCACTGAGACTCCAGGACAATAATTAACACTGCAGTTCCAATTCATTATAATTTACCAACTGTACAAGTCTCTGGAAGGAGGACAAGCATATTTGGTTTTTCATCTGGAAACCTGTAATTCTTTTCTTTCTCCCATTTTTTGCCAGTCTCCAGCACTTCTATTCTACAACCCAAAACAGCAATATTTTTTTAATAAGCTACAAAATGTGACAACAAATAACATTCCTTAAGAGAAAGATCTGGCAAGCTCCTAAAGCTGAAATCAAAATATTCCTACACATTCTCCAAAGAAACTCATGGTGTTCGGTGAACTTCCAGTTCCTGCATTTTTCCTAACTGAAGGGTAGCACCCAAGAAAAATCCTTTAACAAACTTGGAATTAAGTTTTTTTTTATCTTTGGTTACCGTGATCCCCAAGGTGTTTAAACAAAGACAGAACACTGGAAAAGAGAACAGCACTCTGTTTCCACCTATACTACCAGCATTTTTTGTTCTTTGAAGAGCAGGTGTCCTCCTTTGGATACTTTTCCTTTGTTGCAGCACACGGCCACAACACCCAGAGAACCAGCACTCAATTTCAGAAAGCTTTAAGCCCTCACCCACCCAGAGTAACGCCAACCTCACCGGAAGGCTGCAGGCATCAGCCCACACAGTACAACATGGAATCAATCCCTTCAGAAGGCTGCAGGCATCAGCCCACACAGTACAACATGGAATCAATCCCTTCAGAAGGCTGCAGGCATCAGCCCATGCAGTACAACATGGAATCCCTTCAGAAGGCTGCAGGCATCAGCCCACACAGTACAACATGGAATCAATCCCTTCAGAAGGCTGCAGGCATCAGCCCATGCAGTACAACATGGAATCCCTTCAGAAGGCTGCAGGCATCTGCCCCTCTCGTTCCCCAGCCCAGCCTTTTATCCCCTCCTGCTCATGCACAGCCCCTGTGTGCCCTCTGCTGCCCTGGGTGATTGGTCAGGACCCTGAGCACTCCGTGGCTCCTTACCCTCAATGCTGCTCACCTGCCTGGCACAGCTGCAGCCCACTGGGGATGAGGCTCCAGCCCCACTCCCAATTACCACGAGCTCTGCTCCTGCATTCCTTTAAGTTGGATATTCAGCACCTCAGCACTGCTTGGCAAGCCTGACTTACTAATCTGTGAGAAAAGATAGTTTTTAAACACCTACCATAATGAAAAACAAAAAAATTATCTTGCTGCACATGATACTACAATCCTTGTGACACGCTGGTAGGATTTCAGGTTACTTTCCAAGTGAAAATTGTCCAGCTGGATCCTGCTCAGCTGTCATTCTGCTGCCTGACTGACTTTCTATCAGGATGGCAGCAAGTTATAATTTCACATGTTAGGTGGCTTTCAAGTCTGAAAATACATGCACTGCTTTTTGAAATGTTAGCTTCACAAGATGGGTGGAAAACATAATTGCTTATGTAGCCATACTACAATCAGTCTTCTTTTAATTTCTGTTCATCACTTGAAAAAGTAGTGTAGCTCTTAGTAAAACAGATGTTGATGCAAGCAGCACAAAGAGAGAAAATTTGGCTAGAACAGTATGGAGACTCAGCAAAGACCTGCAAACTGACTCTGATAGCACAATTCCCTAACACAGCACTTCTGAACCCAATTCAATTTGGCCCTTAGTATGCAGGTGAGGGGAGTTAGGCATTTTGTTAAATAGTTCCAGGTCTTCCTCATGCTCCCAATTCCACAAGCCCCTTACTGGTAACAGCCAGTGAGGTGCAGAATGTTATTTCATGTGACAGTTCTTCAGCTGAGGCAACACAGTTCAGCTTGTAAAATCTGAATAAAATACTGAGGCTAACCTGGCCATCCAAACTAGAAACAGAGGATAACAGAAGCCATTGCAGTGAAACAATCACATCAGAAGTCACATCTGGCACAGCTACAGCAATTAAACACAGGGGCAAGCAGAAAACAGAGCTTTGCTAACATTCACAAAGGCACTCACCTTAAAATAGTAGTCATAGTAGCTAGAAAAGTATAGATTTAGCAGTAGGCTCTGGAGAGATGATTCATTGCATTTAAAAACCAAACAGCAGTACTTTTTGTTGCTCAAAGACTCAGCAAAACTTGGGCTGTGTATTTAAGGTACTCAGAAGCAAAATACACATGAGCACAAAGAGCAGCAGGTGACTGTAAATTGTGGGAATCTATAAAATCAGAAGGCTTTAGGAAAACTGCAGAAGACAGGCCTCAGATACAGCAGAATTGTGAACACTGCTAAAGCAGCAGAAAAAGTATTTAAGCTGTAGAGAAGACATGGGAATAGAACAAGAGAGCTTGTCTGAATGGCTTTCCAAGTTGCAGGAAGTTGATCTAGCTAGATATTAGGAGGGTTAAGCTTATGAACAGGGCTCTATGCATTATGCCTCACAAACAGGTATTGTATTCAAAAAAAAGCAAGCATTGTTTTAACCAAAGCTGTGTGTGTTTATAGTGATTAGATAGAACTACTGTCAATATGCTTTGGCTTCATGTAACTGGCTAAGTTACAAAGTAAGCTGTAACATGAAGTTTTCCAGCCTGCTGCTTAGACAGTGAGCTGTTCACATCTTTCCATTAGCATCCTCATGTCATGAGACTGATGCTGAACAATAAGTAGCTCAAGACGCTCTCCCAGCAGCCCCATCCTGTTTGTGTCTGTAAATAAACTGCCAGCATCAGAAATCAGAAAGATTAAAGAAAACAAAACAGAACCATCTTCTTACCTTGCCATATTTTGGCAAGAGCTGGATGTTGAGGCCTCCACAGGCTCAGATCCTCCCACCTCTGTTGAGCTAAATTCCTGACACACAGCAGTGGTGCTTGCAAACCAGCACCCAAATTGCCACACTCCTCTTTCTGTCATCTCCGAGTTCATTTACGTAACTTTCAAGATCTTGGCAAATAGTCTGTAGCAGCTCTAAGGTATGATCTGAAAGCCACAATACTCTTTGCATTAAAAGACTTGCTATGGATACAGTGAGGGGGGAAATACAAAGAGAACTTATGTATTCTGAATGCTCCATGAGAGCAATTTTCATCATTAAGACATCCTGCTACAAGCAAGTGTATCACTTTGTAATTACGTGCCTTGAGATAATAGTTGATTGTTTTTGTATAGGTGGGGTGTTCTTGTTCCAGTGTTCAGTTGACCTCAGTGCCTCAGTCTGCTTAGAAACACTCACTGGCACTGCCTCCAAAAGCACCAGACACATCAGCAGGGTGTTATCTGGGAGCTCTTGGCTTCTCTTTTTCCATGGCTACAGACTTATGGTACCAAATGGGTTTGTTCAGAGACGGACAAGAAACAACTGAAAACCTCCTAAATGTCAGTGAGCTCACCCAGTCACCAGGAGCACTCCCAGCTCTTGGACAGGCTGTGACACAGGCACAGTGCAAAGGATTTCAAGTATTAAGTTCCAGTGCCATTGTGTCCATCCAGTAATGTCAATATATTATTCAGTAATTGATGATGTTCAAAAACATCTCATGCTGTTAAGCTATCAACATTTCCTTCAGTCCCCAAAACTACAGAATAACTAAAAACAGTTTCACCAAGAGAAACAGATTTTTCTCTTCAATTAAAGCTCAAGAAAGTGCCAGACTTGAGGATTTTCTTAACAAAAAAATATTTTAGAATTGGAAAATAAAGTTGGAAATAAAAAATATAGAATTGCTATTAATGCATTAATAGAGGACTCTACAAAAATTAACCAGGCACAGATTAATAAAAACTAATATTTCAATTTTGTACTTCAGAAAACTACACAGTAATTACCAATAAAACAAACAAGTGTTCCATAGGGAGCTGACTAACCCATGAAATTGAGTCAAAGAAAAAAGAAAGCCATTCAGTACCTCAAATCCCTTCTCCAAGGCAGTCATAGTGATGGAAAGCCCAAGCCATAAATTTATGGTGCACAGTTGAGGAAGGCTGCAATTACAGCCAAATTTGCTCTGTATCAGGCTCATTACAAACATAAGGATGAAAATGACTTTTCACTTGGTAGTAATTGCATTTTGTTGACATCTGATTAGCCATGCTGGCCTTAAATGCTGACAAGGCCACTAATAAGGGGGGAAATAATGAATTAGGTAATTTAGAACATTTTTGAGTAAATAAATCTTTAAAGTAATTCCCTCTACAATACCATTTTTAGGCAGTTAATGTGGCATATTTTCACTACAAATATTTTTAGTAATGTAAAAATAGTAAGATTTTTTTTCAATCAAGGAAACAGTCAGTAAAAGGCTAACCAGATAATACTGTTAAGGCAACAAAATGGACATATTACCACATTAACTTAATCAAATACTTGCTGGAACAGCTGAACACCGGCACAAAGACCTGACTGTTACTTATTTCTACAAAATGTCACCTTAAAAAAACTAAAAAGAGGAGGTAACAAAGGACTTTGAGGGTAAATGACTATAAGTTGTAGTTACCACTGCAGTGGAAAGGCATCCTCATTTCAATGTCAAAGTAGGAATATTTTCATCTACCAAAGAAATAGCCTTCTTTACGAGTACAGCAGAATTCCATAAACAATGTCTCACTAACTTGTTACAGTTACATGGCTATGAAATCATAGCTTCACTGAAATTACTCTAGGATATAAGACTATTGTTTTTATTGGTGATCAGAGTAGGTAATTACAGAGCTAACACTATTTCCAAGTCATCTGAACACAAAGTACACAGCAAGAAAGGAAAGACTGGAAGTATCTGTGAGGAATAAATTAGTCATGTAAAACAACAACAAACAACACTACCAGACTATTTGTGCCACTGACTCACACCTGCTGACCTCAAACAAGTTTTGGGTCTGTTTTCAAGTCAGGGTTTTGTGGGGATCACACCCATTACTGTTCCTACAGTTTCACCAGGATTCTGGTTTCTGCTGATGCATTCCATAGCAGGGTTCCAGCTCATGCACATCCAGCAGCAGAGCACACAAATCTTCCTGCCTTAGCTCTGCTCTGAAATACAAACCCACTCCCCTCTGCTGTGGTTCTCATTTGGCAGATTGCTTTACTGTGTCAAACTCCAACAGCCACTGTGAGTCATCACCAAAGTCCATGTGAGTGCTTTGATAAAGTGCTACAGGTGAAGGATTCCTGAGGCTGGGAGGCCTCCAGCTGCTGGAAAGGACTCCAGTGACGAGCTGTTAAGAATTACCTACCTGCAATGAGCTTCTGTGTTCGGATCACGTTCAGCACACGGGCATTTGTCAAATCTTTGATTATTAGTAGGGTCAGAATTTCATTCCAAATCTAAGCAGGCAATTTGTGCCTTGGGCTGTGGCAGAACAAGATTTTACACGCTGAATTTAAAGGAAAAAGCTCACATGATGTTAATCAGAGCAAACCTGAACGAGAAAGAAGCCTGAAAATAAGCTTGGCCCACGTGCAAGTTCCCCTGGGGGTTTCCTGAGCAAGTGATTAATACTTGCCTACTCATATGGAAAAAACACTGTTAGAAACCACTTCTCCCTTGCTCCAGTCAGAAAACGTGACCTGAAATCAAAGTGTATTAGTGACAATAAAATATTCATGCTCTGAATTTCCTATGCAAACTCTTCCAACACTGCATTATTAATGACATCTAATTGTAGTGGGGATTGCTGCAGGAAAGGCTAATTTTACTACACACTTTATCTCTTCAACTATAAAATTCTTTCTTGTAAAACCCACCAGGAACCTAGTAGAACTTCGTCATGTTTTCCAACATTCAGTTTTTAGAATGGATTTAAAATTATTCACAGCAGCCAGTAACTGATGAAAATATTGTGAAATGTGTCCATTTTTTGTTACAATTTTCTTCTGTGTTAGAAAGAACAATTTATTTTAAATTGTTCTTGCACAGACTGCATTCAAAGAGTGCCATATCCAGTCCCTAATTTTTTTTCACCATAGCAAGAAATCACTCACAATTAGTATTGCCAATATGTAGGCACACATCTGTGATTTAGGCTGGGGTGGGCAGCATTCAACTGCTCCAAGCTGCTGCAGCAGAGCCTGCAAGCCAGAGATCACCAGAGCAACAGGATAATTTAAACATGTCACCTCCTTCCTACAAGATCTAAAGGGACTGGAAGACAACACAGGAGCTCCTTTACCCCACCTGTGCTATCCAGGGACCATCAGCTTCTTTCAGTGGCACAAGAACATAGAGAGCACCAGAGAAGCAATATCATATGTATATCAGCAAAGGGCTCTGTTGCCCAAGAATGGGGCCACTGAGCTGCAATTGAGACAAATATCAAATCAGAAAAATTTCACTCTCAGATATGAGATTTTCATGAGAGCCTCAAAGCATCCAGCCTTCATCCCTAGCCTGGAGCCCCCTCTTGACTGTAAATGAGCATATTCCTCCTTTTAAAGGAGGACACCTCTCCTGCAGCAAAAACCACATTCTTCTATTGGATACAAAATAAGGCTTCTGAGGTACTTCAGCAACCTCACAGCCACCTCAGCAGCTGTGTCTCCTTACTACAGCCTGGGCACAGTTAATGGCTGGGTTAATGCCTCAGCAAACAACAGCTTCAGACCTCTGTGACTGAGAACAGAACATGGGAAATGTATCCAGGGAAATAATGGCACCAACAGCCCTGCAAAGCCAGGGAAATGAAGGTACCATATTGAAATGTGTCTTGTTCATCGCAGATCACTCAGTTTTTACTGGCATTTTACCATTCTCTGATGTGCAAAATAACAAGAAACAGCTGTAGACGCATGTTCAATTTCAGCAGAAATACAAACTTGTTCAACAGAATCTGACTTGTTTCATTACACAGATTAATAATGGGTCTTTTCTGCAGTGTGCTATGAAGGTTTGTTAATAAGCAACTCCCCGTTCATTTCAGATTGTTCCAAGAACAAGAATAAATTCATTCAGCTCTTCTTACCCCAGTAGATTCACGAGCCACATCTTGGTTACTGCTGGCTGCTTTTCTCTTCCCAGTGTTACAGCCATAGCTGTGGTGCATTTAGTTATCAAACAGAACACTTAGCTCTCCCTAATTGGAAAATTGAGTCATTGGAACAGCAATTTCTCTGCTTGCTGAGAATGGCAGCAGCCATGCACCCTGTCCCACCGTCAGCCTCTGTGTTCCTTATTCCTACAGTGGATTTGTTTTCCCCCAGAGCACTTTCACAACACAAAAGCTGCTCCTAAGCACTAAGTTATAAACCATGGCTCTTGTCATTCAAAGCATGCAATACACTGAGCACCACAATAATTATCTCTATTAATTAACATCAAAGCACAACGGGCAAACACAAGTGAAGTAGAAATCACAGCATCCAAGATAAAGCTGTTGCTTGTACCCACATTATTCCATGCATTATTCCTTCCTAATATCAAAATCCATGAGAAAAGCCCTGTGACCTATTACACTTATAGCTAGTTCCTACATAGTCACATCATTAATGGCAATCAAGTAAAGAAATCACACACATTTGTGTTATTAAACCCTAGCACATCTGTGAGCCTAATGTAAAGATACCTAGAGTTAATAAAAAGCAGCAGTTCTAAGAGAAAAATAAAGTACAAAACAGAAAAAATTCTGGCTTTTTTTTTTTAATGAGAAAATTAGGGAAAGAATCAGGCAAAGGATGTATGAGTAGTACTGTCCTAGAAATACATGTAAAATTTTCCTATCATTCCTAAAAGGAACAATAAGTCTCAGACCCTGAGTTCAAAACAAGACTAAAACCATGCCAACCTTATTCCAACCTTGCTTTTGACCATGAAAAAGCTTATTATTTAGTCATCCTAGGATTTTTGGCTTTGGTGAAGAAAAACACCCAACAGCAGTAAGCAATTATGCAGAGGCATTTGCACTGTAGAAACTAACAGCTTGTTAGGCTTTCAGATTAATTAAATAATGCTCCTGCACAGAGCTAGCCAATTCCTTTAAAAGTTTGCATTTTATATTTAATCTAGTCCCATAATTTGTGATAGCCTCGTGCATTACACCAGTGCTGAAGGAGTGTGCAATTAATTGAAAGCAAGATTTTTATGCATGAGATAATACAGTGCTGCCAGCTAGCCCCACAATGTGGGCAGGAATAGAGGAACCCTTTTTGTTCATGTTCTCATTTTACACAGCTCTTTCCTTTTCCTAGGTGAACCTAAGAGATAACACAGACTGCCACACCTACATGAATTCAGACCTTGGATACTCGCTGTCTCTGAGGAGAGCCCATGTGCAATTTGATCCAAGTGTGTCCATGTTGTTTCAGGATCTGTCCCCATCCTTTCTGTGCAACACATGACCTGATGGAACAGCAAGGACGCTCCCCATTGCAGTTGGATGAGAAAAAGGTCAAGAGTCTCTTCTGCCTTCTCCTTCCTGCCTGGCTCAGCCAAAACAGCCCAGCTGAGCTGTGCAAAGATGCCTGCTCCAGGGAAAAGGTAGCAAAGCCAGCACAGCTCAGATTAGGTAATAAAATAACAAGAACACAAGAATAAATATTCACCATCAAAGACAAGAAAATATTTCATTCTGTGTTTTAGTCATAGGAAAGACAGAATATAGACCCTGCCAGACATCCATCAGCCAGAAGGAAAATACAAGGAATTGATTTAGATTCAGTTCTATAACTTATTTTCTCAGCAATCAGATTTTTTTTTGTAATTACTCAATAGAGAACATACCCACTAAAGCAAATTTTTTTTCAAGTATCAACCTGAAAGGGATTATCTACTGGTTTCTCAATATGAAATAAACATGGCTTTAATACTTGACTTTTTCTCTCTTGTCTCCTTGAACTTAGGAGAATTCCAACAGGTAGAAACTGACCCTTATTTGATGTTGCCAAAACAAGGTCTACAGCACAATATCAAGCTCATGTTGCATGCCAGATGTGATCATTCTTCTACCTAAAACTTCAGCTGAAAAAGGGTGCTAAACTGGAAACACACCTGCATCCTTCTCAGGGAGGAGCTGTAATGAATATGCAGCTTTAATGTCAGTACAGAACAGAAGTGCAAACATGAAGGATTTTATGCTCCTCATGGTCCACTTCAGATCAAAAATCTCTCACCACAAACCAGGATGATGTAATGTATTTCTCCCAAAACCTTTTATGTGAAGAAAATGAGCTGATTGCCATTACTGACCTGCCAGTCTCCACTTCTGTAGCAGACAAACCAGAGAGCTCTGGGTTTGCTTTAATGTGTCTGAATAATTCTACATGGATTTACAGTGAGGCCAAATGGATAAACACAACAGCCAGTATTCATTAAAGCTATGGATTTAGAAAGACCAACAAGACTTACAAATGCATATTCTCTTTCTGAGAGGCACAATCAGTCTTGAGACAAATCTTCCCAAGCACCACAGGTTGACTGTACCCCACCACACAGCCAATACAAGGAAATCTGGTATTCCAGACAAAGGTTCTGCACTCACAGCCTGGAGTTAAACACCCAGCTTGGAATTCGGGTTCAGGCTCCCAAATCTGGCACCTCCACAAGGGGAATAACCAATGCAGTAACTGCTGAGTAAGCTGAGAACAAGCCTCTGACCTGGGGGCCCAGCTGTGCTTCCAGCCTCGGAGCCTGCCATTTCCAGCAAGTTCCAAGCAGCTTACAGATAAATAAAACAAGGCTGTGGGAGCTATTTAAGTGTTTGAAAAGCTGTAGGAACATAAAACACAAAGGATCCTGGTTGTGTACCCATATCTCTGGGATTACACCTACGTGCAGTACATACGGAAATGCCCCTTGACAGAGAAGTAACACTGTAACACCAGGAACAGCGGCTGAACACAGCAACATTTTTATCTGTTACTCTGTATTAACTTTGGAACTCGGCAACAAAGACACAAAATCAAAGCTCTCCTTCCAAGCCCTTACCTGTAAGTGGTGAAGTTGGCACCTACCTGATCCATTTGACAGGAACACTGAGGATTTACTGCTGTTACAGACACACAAAACCACAGCATGAGTACGGCAAGGACACACAGGACACCAGGGTCAAACCTCAGCTGTTCTGAATCCCGTGGGACAAACTCACTACTCTCTGTGCTTTTATTGAAAACTCCAGGCCAGCAGAGGCTGGCAAAGGTGCCTTGAATAGGCATAAAGCAGGATTCTCCTGAAAAGCCAAGTGAGCTGTTTGAAAGCAGGCACTCTGAAATGAGAAAATAGGCATGATTACCTTCCACACAGATTCACATTCCCACTTAAAAAAACCCAAATAACTCCAGCAAAGAATGGAGCATGCTTGTTTGTCTCACTTTTATTAGCACTAATTAAGCCCATTTGTTAAAAGCAGCTACAACAGACAAAGGCATATGGAAAAATTGAGGGATACTGATCTATCACATGAGCCAAATATCCTGGCAACATTCACCGAGCTTTATACTAAAACCTTGATCTAACCATAGCAAAGCACAAGTCATGTCAAATATTGGCAGCCTCCCTAAGCCCTTAAGGGAACATAACTCTATATAATCAATGCAATAAAAGTATTAACACTGAATGCTTTCTGGTTGATGCCATAAGAGCCATTCACACATGCACTTACAGTGTTCATGTCTGAAACTTTCCTTCCTGAAGTCATTAATACCATCTAATACGAGATAACTATTTCTTAGGTGCATGGAAGTCACTCACACACCATTTGATGCTTTTCTCACCCCACATTTTCTCCTTTCACACAACTCTCCTAATTGCTTCTTCTAACATGACTTGTTTTTATTCAGGTGAATAAATGTCAGCAAATAAAACATTTACACCCACTACTTACAATATGCTTTTGTGGAATGAAAGCCATAATGGAGAGGCCTTTCTCACACCTCTTCGGCAGATGCTACTACTTGAACCCTGGGAGGATCAAAAACTATCCCGGGCAAAGAAGGCTTTGGTAAGTCAGCTTCAAGGAGAAAGTAGCAGCAATTGACATGCTCGGGCCCCCTTTCAAAGCAAACTAACAAAAACCCAAACAAAACACAGACACACACGCACTTGTCTCTGCCGAACTCTAATCACTGGCAAGAATAGCAACAAAAACAAAATCCCAAAGTCATAAAAATAACATCATACTGCTGTGTAAGGGCCATGCATGCTACAGAAAGAATACACATCTACCAGTGGGGCAAGCAAATGTTTTTCCTTCCAATGGCCTGTATTTGCTGTTCAAATATCAAATAATAAAAGGTGAGGCAATTCTACACTTCACAGCTGTAATATTCTAAGTAGATATCTTCAATAAAACAGCACCCAGAGCTCAAATAACATTCTGAAATGGCACCCTTTTAACAAAATACTTCTGTAAAACAATGGCACTGCTGCTTTTTTAATCAAATTTCATTTCCCATCAATAATTTTAATAGCTACTTTAACCCCACTCCCTCAAGGCAATGTTTGGGCCTGATAAAACCAAAGTCACGGACTTGTTTTCTTCTATGAGAGAAAAAAAGCTTTAGTAGTAGCTATTTCTTTTATGAACATCCTGCTGGTTAGTTTATTAAGTAGATGAGATAAGTGAAACCATTACCCCTCACAGATCAGGTCCGCAAGCAGGGTTAACCCTCACCTCCCTGAAAGTGCTCAGCAGAGTCTTTTTTTCAGCCTCCAGGCCTGACAAAGGTATATGTATGTACACACATACAGCATGCATAGATATACACAAGTACTTTAAAAATAATATATACGTATATAAAACCACAAGCACAAACAAAGGTATTACCTCATACCTCACCCAGTGACACAGGCAAAAGCAAAGGAGCCGCAGGGGGAGGCAGCACGGACGGGCCGTAAACAACCCCTCACAGTCCTACTCCTCTTAAAACACAAAATTTAGCTTTCCTGAGGAAGAGGAGGAAGGAAGCACCCCCCAGCCACACGGCACTCCGAGCCTGCAAAGACCCACCAAGGTACCGGGCCAGCGCCTCACGGCAGCCCTGAGGAGCGGAAGCCCCGCCGCACCCTCACAGCCCTGAGCAAAGGGGCTAAAAAGCCTCTGAAAGGGCAGGAACGCTGCCCCCTCACAGCTGCCCGCCCTCAGAAATCCTCAAAAGAACGAGGAACAGCTGCGCCCCACAACTTCCCACCTTGTTGAGGATTTCTGAGGGAGAGCAGCCGTGAGGGGCGGGCTCGGCTCTTCCTGCCCTCAGACGCCTGGAAAATGGCGGGAAGCCGTGAGGGGGCGGCGTTCCCGCCCTCAGCTTCGCCTCAGGGTCGCCGAACGGGTGGACACGGACCGGCGGAGCTCTCCAGTTGTCTTGTCTGCGCTTGGTAAGTTCATTTTTTGCCATCTTTTTTGCGCGTTTTCTTTCTGCGTGTTTGGAGTTTTGTTTTGTTTTTAAGTTTGGCCCCCAAAGCCCCCTCAGAGCCCTGTGAGGGAAGCCGGGTCCATCTCCTGACTGGGCTGTCAGGGTGAATCCCCCCTTCCATGGGGTGCCTCCCTCAGACCCCAAACCAAAATAAAACACCCTCAGAAAGCCCCATTTAACACACAAAACAGAATAGGCTTTTCAGTGTTCCTAGAATATTTAAGGAGAATCTTTTCCAATGTTCCTCAAATAACAGAACTGTTCCTCAAACGGTAGAAGGCCGATCAGCACAAAAAGTGTTTTAAAACCGGGTTGTTTTCATTAGATTCTCAATCTAAATAAGTTCTGAGAAAATATAGGGAGAGTGATAACAATGATTTGCATTGCTTGAGGAAAGTCCACTAGAACAATTGTGAAGGGATTTCTTTGTTATAAATAATTGCTGAAATGGAACCGAGAAATACCGTGCAGCATTGGTATGAAACTTAGGAAAGAAATGGATTGATTTATAGAATGTGTGCAGGTGTTTATTCTGAGGGTTTTTTTATAAAGGAAGTTATGTTTTTAAAGCATGAATTTTATTTTAAAAACTTGAAGAAATGGGGAAAAGTAGAAACTGACAATCTGCTTTAAATCTAACATAGCATCTCCAACACCAAGTGCTTTCTTATGCAATGTTTGCTTTCTTAAGTAATTTAACCAATACATTTTTAAATGTGCCATCTATTATCTATCTCCTGAACGTTTAACGACTGCTACATAGTTAGAGGTCTGGAGGATTCTAGGAAATTTCTTCTACATGGCATAGAAATCATCTTACTCAAACCACAATTGTTCCTATTTTCAGGCTGAACCACCAGCAGTCTGTGGAAGTCTCATGGCAGAGCTGCTTTGCTGCAGTCTCACAGTATCTCATCTCTAGTAAAAGAAAAGGAATTGTTTTGTGTGTCCCGTTTTTCTCTGATACTGTTGCAAGCAACTCCTTTTTACTTCAGTCTGGCGGCTTTTCACGTATTTAAAAATCTGCTCTTGCTTTTGATTGCTCCTCAAATATCTCTGTTAGTATTTCACCCATTATATTCTGCATTTGTGATATTTCCCGATTCAGACCCAACTAACTTAACTTTTTAAAGGGGTATTTTTATTTGTTATTATTGCCAGCCAGATGTCATTTCCTGACCTCAGCATTCCCCAGCACTTTTTAGATTTCCCAGATATTAATAAAAGTGATATCTCGGTATATAAAATTCACACTAATTTCTAGCAGCTGAGGTATTAATGATAGATGGAGTAGATTCTTTTACCCCAAGGTGTTGCTCTAATTCCAAATAAATGTACACTGGGGTTTTTTGTTGTGCTGTCTCTTCACTTTTGCACTGAGCTCCTGGTCCAGGTCAGGAGCATGAGCTGCAGTGCTGCCCTGACAGATCGTTGTGTCTGACAGCAGATACAAAGAAGCTTTTATTCACTCTAAAGCTTCCCTGTCGTTCAGGGCATCATTTTTCCTTGTATGTGTCACAAACATGGGAAACACAGCTGGAAATACCAATGTAGGAACATGGGAAGCTCCTACCCAGCCATTTAACCAGTTTGGTTTGGCTCTGTGCTGATGGAACTGTGAGATGTGTTCTTTTTGCATTCCTAATGAGCGCAGACCAGATGGGAAGGCTGCTGGTTTAAAGCAAAAAGCCCATTTCTAAAAGTCTGTGGTAATTCCTCACTCTTAAAGAAGTTTACTGTGGTCTATGAGTGTGTGTGGAAAAAAGGTTGGGGTTGTTAGGGGTGTTTGTTTGTTTGTTTGTTGTTTTTATTTGCTTGCATGTTGCTGACCTACCATTCTAAATAACTGCAGTGTGTTTTCAAAGGTTCTTGCTAGATTTGAAAAGTTTCCAGAGAAGAGATTGTCTGGTCTAGAGTACGAGTTTCACCTAACTGTAGAGGAAAGATCTCAGGAAATTTGTGATACTCTCTCAGGTTCTGAAAAACCTTTAGATCAACTTTATACTGATAGCTGGGTTTAGTACTCAGCTTTTCACACAAACCAAAACTTGGGTTAAAATTAATGTGTTGCTGCAGGTTTTAGTATTGCTCAGGTAATCTAAGCTTTGAGAATTTATTTCTGGACTGGAGTAGATCTGCTGGCGTTGGCATCTTTGAAAAGGTTGGCTACTTGAAATTCAGTTTTGCCTGGGTGATCCTGCCATTTTCTAGAGGAAAGGAAAGTGTGACATTAACCATATTTAACACTTTGTTACAGAGTATTTATTATGAAATGGCACCTCAAGTATTCTATATTATAACAAATTTTTACTGGGGATGCATTTTGCTTTTGAATTCATGGGATGATGTTTAATTTACTATTCATTCAGAAGTATTCAGTGCCATTTACCATGACAACAAAAAATAATGAATAATATATTTATATAATCCATTAATAACCATCCAGCCATTTAAAAGTTTCATCCTAATGCATTCTGGAAATCTGCAAATTAATTATGAAAAACCCTGAATGAATATAAAATTGAAATGCTTAAGAATTTAAATGATGCAATTAAATGCTATTGCGTGTAACTCAAAGTTATTTTCTTCTAATACTTACTTATCAATCTTAATTTCAGCACCAGCATTTAGGAACAGAATCAACTCTTATATCATCTCAAAACATTGGAATTTCAAGCAAAGACTGCGTTCTTTTTCCTTGGATTGCATTATTTCCAGGCACAAATTGGAAGTCTTTATTTAAACAAACGTGGTCTTTTTAAAGACAGAGTAAATGCTCATCAAAATAAAGAGGGTGAGGTCAGAGGTGTCAATTTTTATTGTTTAAAAACCCCCAATGAACCCAGCCACAAGAACTGCTCTCTAATCGCAGCTACCTAAAAATCCTGATTAAACTCTTTAGTGCTGGCAAATCCATCCATAGCTAGTACTAATAAGTAAGATTTACTGACCAGGCTGCCTGAGAAGTTCATATGTACAAAAATATCTTTATCATTATCTCAGTTAGTTACCTAACAGCAGCCATTGAAGAACAGTTCTTGCAAAAAACAACTTAGGCTGTAAAATACTGACTGAACAAGAGGTCATGCAAGCTGTATCCCGGCTAAAAACCGGCACAAGGGTGCAGAAAATCAAAGCTGCTGGGTGTGTAAATCAGGTGTGCACATCAGGAGTGCAGTGAAATCTCCAGGCAGGCCAATTGCTTTGAAAATGAAAACAAAATTGTGATTTGAGGGAAGGGCCAATTTTAACAGCAATAGAGAGGGTATAGGATCCCAAGGAAAAATAGCTTGAAGTGTCAGGAAATCTTTGATTTCCTTATTTCGATTTGCTTCACTGATATTAATGCTTTTGTGTTAGCTCAATCATTTTGACCAAGGCCCAATCAGTGTGCTTAGGTAGTTCTATTTTAGGTGCTATAAAATCTGAGAAATACAAGACTCTGCAGGAATACATTTTTATCAGAAGTTCCACTTTGTGAATCCCTTTAAATTAGCAATTAAGGGAAGTGAGACAGTTTGAAATCTCTTCATAGTGTGGACTGGAAGGCAGCCCAGGAAGCTGAAGAATGTCACCTCACTGAGTCACTCTCACTGCTGACCAATGAACCTGGAAATCCAGGCTCTGAGCCAAAACAAGGAACACAGAAAACAAAAGCCCAGGTGAAGACAAACTGTAGAGTAGGCAGGGCTGAAATATTTTTTATTAGAAAAGCTTGAAAATTATTTTGTTTAGATAATCTGATTTAGACTCTAGAGAGAAGGTTTTCTTGAGGGTAAAATCATTGAAGCAATCATTTTGGAAAACAACTTATGAAGTATATCCATCTTGTAGAAAACAGATTTTTTTTTTCCCTGCATTTTTTTCCTTCTCTTTTCATGAAAACAGTAAAATACATGTATTACAGTAGTAAATGATCAGATTTGGCTGTTTTCAAGCCAAATTGAATCTAACGAAAAATGTGGGGTAAAAGTAGTAAGAAAGTGAAGCAGTTTTTTTTTTTAAATTATGTGGTTTTCATCAAATAATGCTTATTTTGACATTGTATTATCCGGTCACATATTTTATGACAAAACCCATTAATTATTTCTCATATATCCTTCAATAAAAGCAGCCCAAGTCTCTTAATACAAACAGTGCTGCTTTAAATTCTGAGAAGGTGAGTGTTATGTGCAGTTGTGCAGTAATGCAGGTTTTTGGAATGTGTGATTCTACCCTTACGTTGCGTTACATGTATCAGAGAGAAAATCCAGCATTTGATCAAGGGGCTGACTGTGATTTTTTTTTTTGATAGCTGTTACTGAAATTTCTGCATGACATGATTTGGCCTGGAATTTTCATTGATTAGTTTTGATTCAATTTTTGATTAGATTTTGGGGGTTCTTTTTGTTTTTTAAATTTAGTAAAAAAAAATCTGATTTTATTCCAATTCTCCTTTTATTTTGGGAGCAGAGCAATGAGTCAGGCATACTCAAAGCTTGCAGAGCTGTGTTGTTGCTGATAAAGAGGGGAGGTTTTCTCTTTCTCTCCCAGTGACCAAGAGGGGAGTGCCGGAGCCTCGGGAAGAGGAAGCCCTTTCCTGACGGACGGACCTTGGCCGAGCGCTGCGGAGCAGCACCGGGCTCTGCTGGAAAGGTAATCCCTGGCTGGGCTCAGCCCCAGCAGAGCTCTGCAGTGCCGTCAGGAGCACGGGGGTGGGTGTTCACCTTCCTTCCCTGATCCCCACCACTGAGGCTTTCTGCACGCAGGGCCTCAGCCCCTGCCTCAGTTTATGGATCTTTTCATGGAGGATCCAGCTTGCCTCAGGGGCACTGTAAACACAGCATTGCGCAGGTCCTGCCCTATCAATACTCATTTCTTTTTATTGATTAGGTGCCACTTCTAAATTCTGGGTACTGAATTAATGGATGCTGAATAACTATTTCAATTAATGAAGCTAAAATTGGCTTTAGCATCCTGCACTGGCTACAGACATTTTTTTCTATTACAAAGCTAATTATTTCTTTTTTCATCATCTGCAATTACTTTCATTATTTGACTTATCCTTTGCACCTCACTGGAGCTGCAGAGTAATGAAACAGAAGGTATTTATAAATGTTCATAATTTACAGTATCACACAAGAGCATCCGTACTCTAACTCCATACTGAAACACTAGAATTAGTAGGTGAATTTTACCAAATGACTGCATTTCAGAAGGTTACATTTCAGAAGGTTAATTTGAGGTGCTGCCTCTTTTGGCACTGTTTTGGCACATTCTGTATGTGTCTTACTCGTGCACAGTGCTATTAGAGGAGACACAGCACAAGGTAGGTGAACACAGATGTCAATGTGTGTTCTGACACATAGTCCAGGTGTCATAGGGGTGTTGTCTTTCCTATTTCCTTTTTTGCACAAAGTTCTGTCTTTATTTATTTGACATCTGATTTTTATTGAGCCTTATCTTTTGTAAAATATATATTTTCCTTTCTTCTGTGGTAAGTATAAGGTGGGCCCATTCTTTTCTTCGTTCTGAGCCTTCTCTACACAATAAAAAGCCCTGGTGGAGGTGGACAGTGCTCACCCTCCACAGATGGTCTGGAGCCTAAGCAGCAACATAGAGTCACTAGGAATGTGTGTAAGAAACAACTCATCACAAGGGAAAATGAGACATTTTAAGGCAGAGAATTCGCAGATCTGTTTGGCAAACTCCTTTGTTAGAGCTGCTTGGAGGATGTGACACACAGTGGTGACTTCCCAGAGCTGAGAAATGCAATCAGTGCAGGTGACCAGCGCAGACAGAGCGGGAGATGAGGACTCCAGACTGTCAAGTGCTCACACTATGGGGGTATAAAAACCCAGGGGTTCCTTTGTGTGGGGTTCCTCATTCCAGGCACCAAACTGGAGCTGCTCTTTTTCTTATTGCGCCATGAATAAAGTATTTTAAGGATCGTGATGTCTGAGACTGCACTGTGGGGATCCTGGGATGGAGCCGCTGAGGAGACCTGGTCTGGCTGTGAGTGTGGAGGGCACAGGTGAGAAGGGGCCTCAGTCCCAGTGCAGGGGTGACTCCAGGATGTCCAGACAGGCACGGTGCCTCAGCAACTGCAGTTCACAGCTCTCGAGGTTTTCATGAATTTTGATGTGAGAACTAGCCCAGGTAAGGTATCTCTATCCATTGCAGTATTTGTTCATGTCCTAGACCCTTCTGACTAACCTGAAGCTGCTGGTCTTTGAATCAGATCACAAAAATGCAGAATCATTTGGAGAGAGAATCCAGGAGCTTGAATTTGTGTGAATTTATTGGGTGTGTTGGGCTGAAGTTCTGCAGGGTTTGTGATAAGGCATTATCACGAGAGATTCTTTTACACAAAGAAATAAAGCCATCACACCTAATCTTGATGGGTTTATTGAGATATGAATCTATAGAAGACATCAAAGGGTGTGACTGGCATGTGTATTTATAGTATGATAGTCCATTGTAAGGAACATTTTTCCAGTGGGGAATAAACTTAGCTCTAAAGTTAAAAAAAGGAAACGTTTAGACCGTTCTTATCTATTTATTTACATTTTTGTACTGGTAATACTTAACTATCTTGTGTTATATTTTTGATAGTCTTATATTCTTGGGGTTTTGTATTCTCAGTTACCTGACAGTACAAATGACATATATTTCACTCCTCATGGAGGGATAAAGTTATGACCAGTTTATTCATGTATTTCTAGACTTCCCTGTCTAACAGGAATATTGAATTCTGGGATGTTTTTCTTCTCATTAAGCTGTTAGATTGTACTGCCATGCCGTATGGAATGCCCTCAGCTGATTTATGTAAGTAGCATAGGCATGGGCTTGCAGTGAGTGGGGAGGTCATGCTGTCTCTTCTTGATTTGGTCACAAAGATGTGATGGTAAATCCAGACCATGCTGTGGGAAACTGTCCTCAGGCAAAATTCAACTCATAAAATGGAAGGGCAAAGGCTCCTTTTGGAGACTCATGATTCATCAGTGTCAAAGTTTGGGAGGGACCCTACAAGACCCAGGCATGTGCACTGGATTAACAAATACAAATGGTAAGATTTGTGAAAACTTCTGAAACATTTTCTTTTCCAAACACCACCATTTCACTTTTGCTAAGGTCAGTTTCCACCAGCTGCTCTTCCAGGAGGTGATTTTCCATGCTAGTCAAATATCCATGGAGGAACACAGGCTGAATGTGCTCCTGTTACATGACCCATATAGCGGTACAGCAAATGACACAGAATCAAAAGGAATGGTGTAATGCTGGCAGATAAAGCAAATCCTGTCTTAGAGTTTCTCCCCCAAGAGAAAATCTCCCAGACTCTCCCAATCAAGTTAAGCCACTTCATATCAGACAAGAATTTGATCCTCTGGCTTCTCAAGCATCTCAGTAATGTGAGTGTTTGTGACATCTCCTCTCAGCTACATCACTCATGCCTTGGTGCATGGCTGGTGCATTGTAGTGTAATGTGATTGATACAGCCTGATGTGCAGAGCTCCCAGTGACAAATTAGCTTGGGGAATGGGTGACAAAAGTGAATTGCTTTGATGTTATTGTCAAAGAAAATCTTCTCTGTAAGAACAACTGGTTTAAAGAATTATCAAGAACTGAAGAGGATGCGCTGTTACATTAGATATAGGTTAAGAGTTTGGGAGTTTTTAAAAAATAATGAACATTGATAAGAAGTATTTAAATGACAGTCTGTGTATAAGAGTGTTCTGCTGTGTGCACATAAACCCAATTCTGGCTTGCAGGTGTAACTCAGGCACATGGGGCAGAAAGACAGAGCTGTTCTCTCAGCAGCTTTGCAAAACACAAATTCCCACCAGCTTCTGCTTCAAAGAGAGCCTACCTGGATCCCATTCCCTCCCACACAAACCCAGGGTTGTTCTGGCAATCTGCCTGAAAAGAGACCAGGACATTCTAATTCTGTCCCAGACACACACTCTGCTTTCAGCTCCCTTTTCTTCCTAAACTTTGGCCTGTTGCAGGGAGAAAACTCATGATTCCTTTCTAAATATCTGCTTGAACCTGTACCTCAAAAAAAAAATAAACAAACCCCAGCCATAGAGAGATTAATTGAACCTTTCTAAATTTTATCATATTAATGTCTTTAACAGAGAAAGTCCATAAATTCATTGCTGATAGAGGATGTACAGGCTTAAGCTTTTATTTTGAAGTCTGTAATTTGCCTGTTGAATAACCTAAGTATTTCATTATCTTATGCCAGTATTACTCCATTTATAAAGTACTGATACAGATGCTGCTTACTTTGTAAAAGGCTTTCAGATCTGTGGTTTCTGTCACATCATTAGTTTGTATTGCTGTCTGCAAACCTACCTATATCAATCCAAATCCCACTCACAGCACCAGCAATTTTAAAATTGAGGTTTAATTCTTTCATTAAGGTCAATTGTCTGTCCGTCTGCAGACACCACCATAGGCATTGATGTGTTTCAGAAGCTACTCCATCTCTTCCCAGCTGCAACTGCATGTTGTGGTGCTCCTTCTCCCTCCAGTTCCTGATAAAACTTCCTTTCTATTTCAGTGAGTCAGACAACTGTTTCCAAAACAATCTTTGGATGAGGGCTCTGTCAGCAGTTAAGTAAAAAGAGAAATGTGCTGTGCAAATCTTCTTTATTGCTTTTGCTGACTGGCTGCAAGTGAGGTCACAGTAAGCTCAGAGGGCTTGATATAAATGAAATAATTTAACCAGAAAATACAAAATATTGTAGGAGGATCCAATATAAGAAAAGAAAGGCAGTATAGGAAGTAATCTTACCCCTTAAGGAGTTGCAGCTGGGTTAATTATTAGAGCTTGGGAACAGGCCTGACTTTACCAGGCCACAGCTGTAGCCAATAACAAGAAGAGTGCTATAAAAGAGTGGGTTGGTTGGTTGGGGGGAGCTGGAGTCATTTGGCTGCTGTGAGAGAAAGAAGGGCCAGTGTCTGGAGGAGCTGCCTGTGGGAAACATCAAGGAGGTACAAAACTTTAGAACTATGGAATTTTTGTAATATAGTGACAACAGAACATCTCCAGAAAGGTGACTGTAAAATGCCATGCTTACCAATCTCACGTTCCTACCTTTAATGGTTGTCATTAAGATATGATTAAACATAAATGCAAATGTCTATGGTGTCCAGATTGATGGAACTCAAGCGTGTTACTACTGTAATTTTGCACAAAAATGCATCAAGGTATTCTCAGCCAGCATCAAAATGAATGAATGAAAGCTGATATTTTCAACTCCTGGGGCCATCCCACCTTCAGTGACATTGGGAAATCTCGCAGTGGCACAGAGCCACGGGATAGTGGCAGCATTCCCTTGGTGCTGCTGGCACCGTGAGGGGTGGCTGCACAGCCACGTGTCCTTTATGCTGGCTCACTGACTGCTGTGGCTGGGGATGCCTTTACATGAGCAAGAGCAACAGTCCCTTTTAGGGAGTTCAAGAGCCATAGACTATCAAACTTTGTTTGTATTGGCTAATTTAACTGTTGAATAAAATGTAGGTGATATCTGCAATTCCTATGCCGGGAATCAGGTGTAGAAGTGCAAAAACTCCTGGATTTTAGCATGTGGTGTTATACATCCCAGTAAAGTGTGTGTAGGAGGGTGGATGCTTGTTCACACACTTTTTCAAAAGCAGAAATGACTAACTTTTAGGCTGGAGATCAGAAGTCAAAGTTTGTCTCTGTAATAGACTGTGCAGAGTAGCAATATTTTTGTTCAGGTCTGTAGAAACCTGTGCATAAGAAATAAAAACTACATCTTAGGTGTTTAAAAGTCAGCCAAGAACAACTGCTGTCCTGTTCCTCTCTGACCAAGGGCTTAGCTGGTGAGTAACAACTTCCAGATCAATGCTGATTTTTTCATTTGCTGTTTACTAATGCCAAGCATGAGTCTCCTTCTCTTTCACTGTTTGAAGTATGTATGCCTGCACTGCTGTTTTTCAGGATTTCTGCTTTCCCACTGAAGCTTGATCCTTTTAACAAGACCTGTATGGGGTAATTTGCAGTAAAAAGGTATGGATTTTTTTGCTTATCTCCTTGTTTCTGACTTGCACCTATTGCACTGAGCCATGTTTGTAAATGTGAAGCTGAAACATTAGCAAATATTGCAATATTGTACATTTTTACTTGTTATTCAAAACTACTATTAATAGAGTCCTGTTTATGGATGACTAAGCAAAAAAATGGAAACACAATTGAAAAAAAAATTTGGCCAAGAAAGAGCAAAGTCTTGCCCACATCTGCTTTAAAATAACAATGTTCTGAGTGGTGGCCTCAGGCAGATAGTTCCATGTAGAGTGATGGGAGCAGACTACTGGAAATAATTATAAAAAATTGATGAGTTGATTACATAATGCTATAGAGCACCAGCTTCATCTGTAGCTTTTTAGAATACAGGGGACTTTGAAATACTGACACAAAAATGGTTAGAATGGCTGGAAGGCGTTTGATTCAAACAAGGAGAGATATAAAGCTTAAAATAAGAGACAGATTAAAGTGCTGGTGAAGTTATCATTTTGACTGAGCTGACTTTTAGTGGACTGAATTCCTGTAAAGCATCTAGTGCATAAAAGTAAAGCAAAATTGCAACTGAAGGTACATTTTGTAACATAACATCTTATATTTCAATGTAAGTGAAGGACAGTTTGAACAGTAGAAGTGGAGTTTTTAGAGGAGGGGTTTTGCTTTAATGTAAGTTTCAGGACTAGAATGTCAGTGGTGGGCAGTTTGAGAAAGGTGAACATCTTTGAAGGTATCTCTTATGGTTTTTTGTTTCTCCTTGTAAAGAAGAAAACAACCAGAATAAGTCACTAAGGTTCCTTTGAAGTGCTCTAGCAAGATTTTAACTGCACATGTTGGTCACTGTCTGCATAGCAAAAGTGCTTTCTTTTCAGGAAGCGGATGAGAGAAATAATTTGAAGTTTTCATTTGCAAGGTGATGTTGGTGGTAGTAATGGCTATGAGTTGTCCTGGTCTTTCTAACAATATTTCTTTGACAAACCTTGTCCAAATCAGGAAAAAACGTCACTAACAATAATCTCACTTCATGAAAATATTTTTAGAGACCACTAGTACTTTAAACAAAGTTTAGAGGTATTCACTTTCACACTTTCCACCTACCATTGCACTTTTTCATATTTCCATTAATAATAACTTCAATATTAATAATTTCTTTTCTATATTCCTGTTTATCACTATACATATGGCCCTATAGCCATGCTTCTTTATTTATGTCTGTAACAGACACCCAGGAAAGTTGTGCAGTACCTTATTCTAAATAATATAGTAACCTGGCTGAAAAAACTAATCTAATTAACACTGTGCATACAATCTGAGGGAAAAGAGCACAGCTCTGGTTTTGGTAGATAATGCAGATTGGTACAAGGTTAAGAAAAAAGTTACCTTTACGACCTTACCATTGTTATTCAAAGTGTTACTTTCTAAAAAAATTTTGTCTGCTTGTTTTTTTTTAAGATGTAGTTAGACAGGAGTTGGAGGCGTCTGAACTTGTCTTGTGCAGGAAGAGACAAAAATAATTTTAAAAGCAGTGTTGTATTGTACTTCATTAGTGTTCTGTTACTTACTGGTGTTCAGGCTTGGTTCCTACTCATGCTTACCCACACGCCACCACCAGAATTCCCCCTCACATTCCCTAGCCCTGTAAGCTCCCAGGAAAGCGCTGCAGGAATTCATCGATGGAATGAGCAGCTCTCTGGAGGCTGTGCACACCTGCACAGGGAACTGGGGTTTAGCTGTTATCCCACCATCTTGCTGTCTCCTTGCCTTTGTTCTGGCTGTAAGAGCTGCAGGAGGAGCGTTGGTTCCAGAGGGAAGTTTGGGCTTCCTGGGTTCTTGGCACCAGGCAGAGAATTCTGTCATTGCTGGGAGCTCAGCCCTCAGCACAGCAGAGGGACTGATACCCTGGGGTTGGGGTCAGCGTGATCCAGGGACAGGGATATCAGCAGTCAAAATGGAATCCCACTTATGTTGTGTGCTAATGTGGGAATCCCAGTAACCAACATTTGAGGAGTGCTTTTCAGGGAAGGGTTCTCTTTTACCAGAGTTTCCATTCAGAGGTTTATAAGGCCTGGTGCTTGTTTTGGAATTTGCTAATGTTCCATGTTCTCTGGCAATTAAAATGTGCACAATCAGTGATGGAAATAGAGCAGTCAAGGTTGTGTAAAGACCCGGCCTACTCGGGTTTTTCTTGGAGCAAGAGAAAAGAGGTGTGGGAGGGGAATTGGGTAAAGAAGGCAGTACTTCTGTCACCTACAGCGTACGTGAAAATTCTTGTTTATTTAAGGGAATAAGCTGTCACTGTAACTTTGGTGGGTAGTGCCCAAAAGGAGGATGAAGTTCAGGTGCTTTTTCATACTCTTTAGGCATGAGTGGCTGTACTTCTGGCAGGGTATCACGGTAGATAAAGTAAATTCAGGTTACCTGTGATCTTTATATCACAAATGATCTAGTATGGGTCATAAATCCTGTAAGTTTGATGTTGCCTAAAATAGAGAGCAAAGTGATCAGTCACTCTCATAAGCTGACCCAGCCTGGGTAATCACAAGGAGGACTTGTGACAGGAACTAAAGCAAAATGCAGTTCATTGGGTCTTTTATAAATTGATAAACTCTTGCAGCTTTAAAGGCATGACCCTTTCAAAGCAAAAATAATCAAATCTGTCTCTTGTCAGTTTGGGGAGATTTATAATTGTAAGCTGATGAATTTTAGCAATGCTGTCAGTCTGCTTTTCAGATCAATGCCAATGAAATATTTTGTTTACAATTTAGCCTCCAGCTGCCCTGGAATTTGTGAGTTTTAATACCAGAAGTAGTTATGTCTAACTCTATCGATCCACTGGTAAATTAAATGGCAAACAAAAGCAACCTTATTATTTTGTCAAAATGCTCTCAATAGGAAGCAAAACTCTTTATTAAAACAGGATATGTTACACTGAAATGAAAAGCAAGTTTCATTTCAAGAATGATCTTCTAAAAAACAGAGAAAAACCTTCTTACAGCTAGATTTATTTGATGGGAATATTACCAAGGTAATAAAACTGAAATTGTGTCTTGAATTTCTTTTCCCTGGAATAAAGACAAAGGACCTAAAAAAAGGTGTAAAACCTACCTAAAATGCACATATGATAAATTTGTTCCAGCAATGTACTTTCTTTTTTTTTGCCTTCAAGTAGTTAATAACTTTTCTATTTGAAATTATGGGGTTTATGTGTTCCTATTTCATGCCAAATCCCCTATTGATCTCTGAAATATGTTGTGCAGACATACATTTTATGTAGGTTATATATTCACAGCGACATTACTGTGGTACAGGAGCACAATGAACAGTTGAATGAAGAGCTTCCTAAGAAAGGGAAGGGTGCTCCATTAAACCAGTTACCATCTTTAAGGGGGTACCTCCAGTGATGAGTAAGTTAATATTTCAGCCACCTTCCAGCCCATGGAATCATTTACTTTTGAAAAGAGCTTTAAGGTTATCAATTTAAGATTATTAAGTGTGCTGACCCTGCTCTGCCAAGCCCGCCACTAAATGATGTCCCCAGGTGCCAAATCTAGGTGGCTTTGAAGTAAATCAGTAGGAGAGTAACTCCTAGGTAATAACAGCCACATACATTTTTATTCTTCTGTGGCATGATAAGTTAACAAAATAATAACTTTTAAAAAAATCCAAACCTGTACATAATACTAAACCATGGTTCCTTTTTTTTTCTTGATGACAGCAACCTGAAGTGCTTGCATCACTACTGGCCTCGTAACAAATTTCCAGAGATGTGCAGCTTACAAAAGCCAGTGGTTACAGAGTTGATCCATCTGTGAATACCTCTCTGAGATGGTGTTGGCTATTTAGGCTTGAGGCAACATGAAAAAAAAGGTATTTTTATGATGCTACCTGCTCCAAATAGGACGTCAGAATTGCTTTGAAAGACAATCATCTGCCTTTGGGATGCTCCCATCTTTCTCAGGGAGCAATATTATGGTTGCAATAACTGAAAGCGCCACAACATAATTAACAGGTTTGTAAATCCTACATTTTAGACTCTCTTAACCTTTGACATGATGGTTTTCAAAGCAATTTTTTTTTAATGCTTCCTCAAGTGCTTTGCTGTGGTTGAAGCCCTGACTGGAAGTGAGGCTGCGTGTCCATGCAGGGTTAGATGGGCTGTGACTGAGGAGCTTTTTCCCACTGCTCCAGGTGTTAGTGCAGATTCGTGCTGCCCCAGTGGCCAAGCCTTGTCTCCACAGCCTGGGACAAGTGTCAGTGCTCTAGGAATTTTCAGCCTTTGCATCACCTGGAAACACAGGATGAAAATGCTGCAGTAACTTTATTTAAATTGAAGCTATTCGGCATTCTGCGAGCAGAATTTGAAATGTCTCTCTGAGGAGCCTTTGCAAAGGAATGCTGGGGTAGCAATAATGGCACAAACAGAGCCGCACTGGGGAGCACCCAGAGTCAATATTCTGGCAGTTGTTAGGGTGGGACAGTCCCATTTCACCCTGTGAGGCTGAGCTAAGCTTTACTTGGCTTTCTTCACTCACTGTAAATATTTGTCTTCTCCAATGATCTGTAGATTGTGGTTGCTTGTGGTCGTTACTGGCATGTAGCTGCCTGCTGAATTAGATTTCAGAGGTAAACCCAAGAACTGTAACAAAATCTCATTTAGTCACTTCTGTCATCAATATCATCTCCCTACCTCTTTAACAGAAACAAATTTATTGCTGCAGAAATGTAGGCAGAGTCTTTCTATGAAGATGCCTGCTATTGAAATAAGATTGAAGTTGACATTTTGATTGGAGGCCCTTCTAGCTGAGGAACAGATTATTAAAATACTTTCAATTATAAAAATTGCTTAGGTGTCTTATACTACAAAAAAAATAATAATTTACAGGGGGTTGGGCAATGTCTATTCATCAGGAGAGTTCATACAGATTGTTCTGCCTGTTGGGATGCCAGTGAGCCAAACTGATTGTCAGCAAGTTCTGATGTGCTTAGCACTGAATCTGACTTTAAATGACAATTCTCTAAGTTAAGTGGGGTTGATACCCTTACGACAGCTCCACTTGTTTTTCTTCCTCCTTTATCTAACTAAATCAGAGTTAGTGAAATTATCTTGTCTGTCTCTGCGGTGCAGACCCACAGCATAAGGATAAAGCTGTCTTTGGTGTGCTATGAGCTCATGATTTCAGTCTAGCCAGATAAATTGCACCACTATGTATTTCATGACAGTCACAGTAGCTGTGCTACAGGAGTTAGTTAAGGAGCACAAATTAGCCATATGCCCAGGTATTTAATTAACAAATATCCTATTCTGAACATGGGTCTTGCTGAATCTGGCACCTCAGGGGCAATAGCAATGTCTGAGTTGTTCTGTTATGCTGAGATGTGCACGTTGATTTTCAGCAGATGGAGTTATTGAGTCTTTGACAAATAAACCAGGTAAAGCAGCGGCTCCTGTCTGCTGTGAATGAGTCTGGATTTGCTGACTTGCAGAGAGGAGGTTCCTGCAATCCCTGCCCGTGCACATTGGCATGCAAATAGCCCTATCAACTTAGCTCACACGGTGGAACCCAGTGTTCTGCCCGGAAAGGCAGCAGCCAGTTGAAAATATTTGTGTACAGACAGGGCTTAAAGGAGCTGCAGAGCAGTCTGATGGTGCTCAGATAGGGTTCTGTGGTTTGGGAACACAATCAGAGACAATTCAGAGCAGCAGTACACTTGTGTTTTCCAGACTTCTGCAGTGGCAGGACTATAGAAAATACATCTCTGTTAGCCAAGAGCTGACCTGCTGTTCTTATCCCATTGATACTGATATAGACACAGATACACATTTGATCCTTAAACTCAGGAATGAAATTTTAATAAATAAAGCTACATCTAAAAATAAATAGGATGCTCCATAGCTCAGCATCCATCTTTTAAAATCAGAGCTGCTGAAGTTTATAGTATGAAATAGTTATGTGCAATTTTTAAGAAGGACAATTTTATAAACAGTAATTAACACTTGAAGTGATGTAAACTGAAATAAGGAGCATGTTATCACTTTAAAGAGTAAAAGCTAATTGCTTTTGAAGGGCATGGGAGCAAGAAGAAATTTGTTCCCTACTAACATCACAGTTTGCTTGGCGGTAGATGATGAGCTTCCATCAAGGAAACCATCATCCTTCTTCCTTTATGCCCTATGTAGGCCCTAACAGTGGATTATAGGATTTAGTAGGGATGTTTACAGCACCTCAAGATAGACAGAAGGAAAAGTTTAGCAGGTATTGTAGACAGCACCAGATAATCCATCACTTGGGTAAGTGAGCAGCCTGTTCTTCCTTCCTATTCTCTCCAATAAGGACTTGACAGACAAGGAATTGTACTCTGAAACTATAAAAAGTGTGCTGGAACTATTGCTGGAGTGGTTGAGCCCTGCTTTGTGCTGTTTCCTGCTGTGTCTGATGCTGTGTGTTCCAGTTCTCCTGCCCTGGTATCAGACCTTGCCAGGAGGAAAATCAGTTGTCTGACGCACATTAATGAACTCACCTCTTCCTCTAAAGCTCCAAAGACAATAAGGCATAGATTCATGTTTAAAAATTTATGCAGTGCACTAACCTGGCAACTTTCAGGTAGACAGATATTCTCAAGCTGTGTTAAAATGATCACTGAAGAAATTCTGTAATGAATTCTTGAAATTAACCCTCACCTTAATTAAGGTTGTGGAAAATTAAGTTTGATTTCAAAATTTATTAATCTCAAGATGTTGCCTCTGAGATAGGAATCAATAAATTAATTCACAATGCTGATGTATTGCAACCACTTGCCTTTAAGAAAAGAGCAGTTAAATATTTCCTTATCTAAGTGTACACACACTCACCTGAGTTTATTTTCAATGTTACTCACAAAAAAGAAAAATGTCTTGCCAGTGTTCAGTGCTCGTGAACCGTTATGGTTTTCTGAGGAATCATTGCTTATTCTAGCACAAGTGTCTGGATTTGGAATGGGATCATTTCATTTCTTGAAATCAGAATATGAAATCAGGGAGTTGCAAAGCAGTATTTGCCACTTAATGGAATCTCTGTTTCTGCCTTCCAGTGTTAAGTTTTTAGATCTGAATTTTCATCTTGATAACTTTGCTTTGATTCCTAACTGAGGTTTACTGTCCAGAGAATGTGTTGTGTCATGAACCTAAGCACATGCTTTATTCTTTTCATTATTCTGTAATAATAGAAAAAAGCCTAAGTAATATTCAGTCTAAAAATGCCTTTCTAATCTTATCTCGCTTATTCTGTTTTAATTTTATCTTGCTTATTCTGATATAATTCCAAAAATCACAACTCACTTGCATATCATGATATTCTCAAAATTACAGAATAAGCTACTAATGGTCTGGAGCAATTTTCAAATCCTCTTAATTCCATCATTTACAGGGAATGATTTTTTAACATTATACGTGTTTCCATTATTTCTGAACTTGATAGATTGCAGTATATTCTAGAGTTGTTAATCTGTTTTTTGTGGATGAGTAGAAATTACCAAAATATTTTTAGTTTTAATAAATATTTTTTATTTTTAATCCAGTGATGATCCATGTTCATCACATCATCTGGGTAGTTAGCTGGAAGCAAATAGCCCATTTTGTGTTAATTTGTGAACATGCAGAGTTAGCATTGCAAATGATGCAGATGATGCAAATGCAAATAATTATCTCTATAAAATGAAAATGACAGTATACTAACCTTGTATTTTGAAATATTCCTAATGGAGCTCTACTGGTGTCATGAAAATGATGTAATAAAGATTATTGCTCTTTCAACTGTAATAAGAGACTAACCATTTGAAATCTCTATTTGCCTGAATAATTTCTTACAGGCTATGAGAGGTCTATGGGTGAATTTGAAAGGAAAAACCCAAACCTGTTTGGTTTTATGTTACTCTCATCTAATTAATGTAAGCAAGTGTTTATTTTTTCTGTAGATGTTGTTGTCACTTTATAGAAGTGCATGCATTTTATAGATACAAAAATGTATTTAGGAATCTGTTTTTTCATTTTATGCTGGAATTGGTTCTATATTCTCTATTTGTCTTATGTATTACACCTGAAAGGTCAGGATGAGCCCTTGAGAAGCTCATTTTGCATGGACTTGCATTTTAGTGGCAGGTAAATGACTTTGTTGAGATTCTACTTAAATAATTAATATTGTCTGAGACTGAGGCCGCTACAAGATGTTGCAGCCAAAAAATGACTTTCAAAAAAGATTCCTGAAATGTAGTCATGCAGAAATGTCACAGAGGCTTGAAAATCAGATGATTTGCAGATGGTTTTAGGTCTTCATTTCCTTCTGGACAGTTTTTCAGTCTTGAGATGGTATTCTCAGTAGAAAAAGGATTTTCAAAGATTCAGGTCTCTGAAGCTCTTGATCTTCCTTGAAGCTCCATTGAGCAGCTCTGATATTCTATAGCTCAGTATCAGTAGCTCAGTCTGAGTAGAATTCCCTCCAAATCATAAGTTACATAGGTGGAGCAAAGTATTCTGAGAACTTTGATGAAACCTTTCCTGCCATATTTCCAGGTTTTGAGCAGGGAAACCATTTTCCCAATGCCTGTGATGCTTTGTCCTCCCCAGAGCAGTCAGTGAGACATTGCAGAATGGTAACAGGCACAGGTGGTGAGCAGTTGCAGTTGATGAAATCCCAATTAAGCTGTGTTGCAGTTTTCTGCCATACCTTTGCTTCTCCTCCCCAGCTCTGGAAGTACAAAACCAGAGGCTGGGCTGGCATCCAAGGAGGTACAAATTCAGCCAGGCTTCATGCTCCTGGAGTGAAGATTCAAATAATGGGTTTGTGTTTCTTTAGTAGTTTGTCTTTATAAACCAAGTTTCTTCAGGCTGAGTTTCATACTGAAAACAAGGGTTAAGCCAACAATATGTTTGGTGGTGGTGCTTTGAGAAAGATTGGTTCTTTCATTTAGTCCTTTGCTCCTATAATGGCTGAAATGCATTATTTCCCCTAAAATGATAGGTGTGTGATAACTGTAATGGGCAAAGCCAGGTAGGTCAGTTTTGGCTTCTCACTGAAAAAGTAGAAAAAGAAGGAACAAAAGAAATAAACTTCAATGTGTGCTTCGTTTTGGTTTTGGAGCACTGGGAAAAAACCCATTTAATTTTTTTCTTCTTCATTTTAGGTTCTGAAGCAAATGTTCCCCTTTTTAACCAGCAGGTGGTCAATAAATATTCTTTTAGAGTAGAGGAATCAGTGCAGATCTATAACAGCAGTTGTCTCCATCTGCTGCCTTTCCCTCATTGTGCCTTGTAATTTTCCTTTAGTATGGAGTTGCTGTCCTTCTTCCCTTTCTGACCACCCTCCTGTATTCTGGATAGCATCCTGGACAGGAAGACAAATATGGCTTGTGATGGAGAGAAAATACAGTCTGTGCTTCCTTTTTGAGCCCTGAGAGCAGTTTCTGGAAATTTATTCATTTTTTCAATGCCAGTTTTTGAACAGCTTAAGTTGGAAACGAACTAGGGGGAAAAAAAAATTCAGTGTTGTAGTATTGAATGTTAAGAAAACTGAATTGAGGATATGGAGCCTTACCAAACTAACAAAGTGATTCCCCTTTATCTCTGTAGGGATTTTTACTGACCCTCCTTTCTATACACATGATTAGATCCTTAGCAGAGATAAGAAGGAGCTATGGCCTCCCAGAAATACCCAGTTTTGTTTCCAAGGTGCTCTGAGGCTCACTGAGTGCAGCCAAGACAGAAAAGCTTGTGGAGTATAGCTGAGATGGTTAAACTGCAAGTTTTCCTTTTATTCCTGAGGTTACCAAGTGAATACTTGTTACAGATTTGTGTGTCATGTGAGCAGTGCTGACAGATTTGATGTACCAAATCTGACATGTCAGTGAGTGATTTACCAGGGAATGTGGTGTAAGGAAAAGTAAAATCAAGGGAGAGTAGTCAGTAATATTTTCTAGGAGACCAACGATTGCTGGGATTCTCAGGAGAACTGTGATTTTAAATTCTCCTCTATGGGAAGTTGTCCCTCCTTTGTGTGTTGTGATTGACCTTGATATTTAATCAGATAGGTTCTTGTTACTGGCAAATGCTGCTCAGGATGAACTTAGGTCCTAAAAACCCCAAAATGGCAAGTAGTACTTCAAAGTGATTTTACTTTAGAAATATGAAAGTGGAAACCTTCCTGCACCACACAGATGAGGGATAACAGCCCCAAATAACTCCACAGCCCTTCCAAGTTCATTCCCTGAGTGTTCCCTTCAATGGAAAGGTACTCTTCTGTGTTCTCAGTAAAGCTGCCCAGAAATTAAACCAATGCAGAGGTAAATAAATATTATTAATGCTTTAATCCTCTAATAGAACTCGACTTCTGTAATCTGTAGAGGGAGAGCACCACAGGGAAAGATGCAGGTTGGAGTTATGACTGGAAATGTAGCTTTGAAATAAGAGTTGGTTAGAAGGTACACTGCACTTCATAGGTTATGTACTCAGTGCCAGGAATTTGACAGCTGAGATTTCATTGAAATATGAGGAGAAAATAATGTCAAACAATATGATCTCTTTATACTTTTACAGGCCAGGCACAAATAAAAAATCACACTCTGTTATGACAATGTGAAATATAAGTTGTAAAGCTGAATACAATGTTCTGGCAAGTAAACAGTCAGAGGAGACAATCTTAGCTGAAGTGAGTGTATCAGGAGGTCCATGTGGTGTTTGAAGCCTGTAGTGTTTGAGGGGATCAAAGTTCTCCAGGCCTTTGTTCTCCTGTTCTTTCCTCCATTGCCAAAAGCTAACACAGAAAATAACAGAGAAAAGACAGCAACTGACATTTAAAAGTATTTAAACAGCTCTGTATTCAAGTAGGTCTGTGTTAATGATTGAGAATGACAGAAACACTTGAAGGAGAAATATTCAGGGTGCCAAAGATACATCCTGTTCAACTCTTCAACTTTTCTCTTCATACTACCTGAAAAGTGGAGTTTGGGAACCACAAGTTTTAATTTCAAT
This sequence comes from Melozone crissalis, assembly GCF_028551555.1. Classification (NCBI taxonomy): domain Eukaryota; kingdom Metazoa; phylum Chordata; class Aves; order Passeriformes; family Passerellidae; genus Melozone; species Melozone crissalis. Next base: position 9,511,664 of record NW_026535817.1, on the reverse strand, counting down.
AATGCTGCAGATGTGCTCTGCACTTCTGCAGTAACTCCAGGAGATGTAGACAAAACTCTTATTGCCCAAGCTGCAGCCAGGGCTGGGGAGTGACAGATGAGCTCTGCTTGCTGACAGTGTAATTACTGGGGTCAGAGCAGGGACTCTAATTATCAGCATAAACTGATAATGATTCGTGTACAGTGTTGCACGGGTGATTGGATGGGTTACACTCTCTGTCAAGGCAAATGTTCAAGGTGGGGAAGGCTTGAAGGTGGGGAGTATCCTCATGGATACTCTTTTTTCTCCCAAAGAGCCTCATTCAAAACTGGTTCAAGTCAGTGACTGATGAATTTGTGTTTTTGAGTTTAGTATTAAGATCTGCAAGTGCAGGGTGCCTGAGTTTATCTTTGTTTCTTTGCAAGGAGTGCAGAGTACAGTATAAATGGTTTTTCTCAGCTAAAGCCTTCACCTTAGGGGCTGTGTGTTTGCTCTACCATTTCCTTGTTTGTTTAAATTACTCCTACACATTTCCACGTGTTCTACATGTGTTAATTTGCTTATTATTTCACAGATGAAATGTTGTCTTCCCTCTGAGGATTGCCATTTGCAGAGAATCATTCTTCTCAGTGTATTTCTCTTGTATTTCCTCAAGTACCACACTGACCTGCCATGTTGGACCTAGACCACAGCCTCACATCAGAAAGGTAAATTAATGGATTGAGAAGGCTCCTGGAAAGACTCCTGGCTTAGCTCCTGTAAGTACTGTTTTCACTGAGAGTGGAGGGAGAGGGGAAGCTGGAAGGATGACAAGACAAACTATTTACAGGCATTCGAGTTAGAAATTGTTGTCTCTGTGCATGGGACTTGAGAGAACAGTGTTTTGTTTTCCTTGGAACGCCAAAGTTCAATTGCAAGAATGGAAAAGCAAAGTGTTTTAATTCTTTTTGCTTGCCTCAACTGAAAGTTCTTAGATCTTGATTGTCTGAGCATTTTTACAGTTCAGAGTTGGTCGCTAATATTAGGAGATTCAGATTTGCCATCTGACCTGTTCTGAAAAATTGGGCTGTATAGCAGCATGGTGCAGATCCTCAAACCTTCTCAGCATAAAGAAGTGACAGACCCCACCTCTTGCCCTTGTCTAAAGCTAAACATCTTATGTGTGAAACAGAGAATTTGGCCCCTGTTAGTCTGATAGATGTTTGTCTCTAACAGCAGCTGTTGAAGTGCCTTGGCTGCATAAACACTTGGTGTAAGTAAAAATGGAGCCAGATCTGGCCCCCTGTTTCTTTGGATCTACTTTCCATGCACTTGCTGTTTTAATGGTTCCAGTTCTTGAACAGAATTTATGTAAGAAACACAACTTTTACCAAGCAGTTCTGTTTTTTTTCCTTTTTCCTCCTGGCAATAAGTATTCTTAAATTAGACCCATTAACATCTATTGTATTGCAGAGAGTGCACATGCTAGACATCTTTTCCCCTCACTAATGTGGAGTGGGAGAAGCAGAAGTTTGACTACATTAATGGGTTGTGGGGAATGCACTCAGCTACCCTCCAGCTTACAAGGCAAAATGTAGCAGCATACGGAACTATAATAAAAGGAACTGAGCTGCAGGAGGCTGTAATAAAATGATGGTAAATGAAATGTAGCTGCATATCACCATGACAAGTAATTCCTAGTGGAATTCACTGATGAAAATTCTGCTGGCCTGTGTAAGGCAAAGGAGCTGTGGAAGCCTGCCCTGAAGGCTTTGTGCTGATAATGCACTGGTGAGATAATCACATTCAGTAGTGGGGACCTTCCTAAGTGTGAGACTTACACATATCAGAATGTATTATGCTTGTATTGGAAACGCTGGGATCTTCAAGCATTTCCCTCCAAATTTCACATATTCAATCCTTCTGGTAAAAATAAAAGCTCTTTTGGCAAGCCAGTAGCCTTTTAATTTCAATTATTCTTTTAAAAGGAAGATAATCTAAAAGGTCAGACAACTTTGACATACTTACCTGTTTCACAGGGTACAATTAGTTGCATGCATCATATGCCATCAGAACTATAACTCATGGTGTGAAAATACATTCAAAGTGAAAGAAATTAGTAAATCCATGCTGGACTATGGTCCTGATATTTCGATAACTTCAAATGTTTCTGTGAGAAAACCATGACCTAAAACAAGGAAAACTCTTAGCTGGATGAAAGGAATCATTTCAGGATGGCTCCTTTTGAAAGACATCCTAATTAAGTGTTGTACAATATTTGAGTAATGAGAGAAAGAATTGTATGGAATGTAAACAAAAAGTATTTTAAAGCATTTCAGAAGTTTTCAAGTTATTTAACAAAGGTTTAGGTATTGCCTACTTTGTTCTCTTTTTGTGAAGACCAAGGGGATATTGGGATGCTGCATCACAGTAATTTGTGTCATTAAGCTAATTGTTACACAGGCAGTGTAGCAGTAGTCACTGTTTGAGCAATTCCTGGCCAATTTATCAATCCTAGAGTCAAATACTTTGATTAAAATCAGTAATCCTACTGACACACTTGACGTGTGTCAAGTGGAACCTTGGTTTTCTTGCTTCGTGATGATAGCTATTTGTCAAAATGGGCCTATAGAAGAGTTTTCTTTTTGGCAAGTTGAAAATGTGTCATATTGAGGCACTGAGCCAGAGACTTTGAGTCAGCTGGCAGAATGACAAAAAGCAGAATTATATTTAAGGGAAAGAAGGAAAGTTTCTCTTGGATGAAGGATCAAAATGATTTCTGGCAAGAGGAATACCTATTGCCAAGGAGATGTAAAGGCCCATCTCTGCTCTTAGCTACCAACACATCTGGTGTGGCTGTAACAGCTGCTTCTGCTGTGGAGTCATATGTGCCTCTGTGGCCTTTGTCCTTCTCATCAAAACAGCCTTAATTCTGTCATCATTTCCATGAGAATAACCATTCCTGGTTCTTTTCTGAAATATTCCATTTGTGCATAAACATTTCTAAACTCTTAATTAATAACCATTCTGTAGTCCATGTGCCTGATCTGTTTTCACTTCTATTCAATTTCAACTCCCCAAGGGAGAAAATCAAGTCCTTGCTCAAAGCATATGACAATAAAAGGATATAATGTTTTGGCAAGCTTCCTTACTGTCAGGTGACCCTGCTGATCCTCATTTATCAAGAGAGCAAGAAATAATAGAAATAAAATATTTTCAGCAATTGTCAGTGGTTATACAAAGACCTACTCCCACCAAGCATAGAGGTCACTTCAGAAATCAGAGCCTCAGTAAGGGAGGACCTGACCTGAAAATGAGGATATCTTTGAGAAGTTGGACTCAAATGAATTATTGTAGCGGTCCAAGCTTAGGAGCTGTGCCACTGAGGTGGCACACAACATGTATTGCTTTGGAGCAATCGCCTGCAGTGTCATGTAGGAAATAGCACAGGAGAGTGGTTAGGAAAATAATAATGGAAATGAAAAGATGACTGTTCCAAGGCCAGCAATATCTAAAACTCTGGCGAGGATGGGTTTGTCACTGTAGGTAATACAAAAATGCAGACACACACACAGCAGGTCTCTCCACGCCATCTTTGGGTTCTCCATTCTCCTATTTCCAGCTCCTAGTTCACACTGGTTTTAGCTGGCCCTTGAGTTGACATTTTGAAAGGTAATGGAGATGCAATTTTGTGGTTGGCCAATCATTCCTTGACATTAGTTCAAAACTGGGAGAGTGGAATCATTCCTTGACATTAGTTCAAAACTGGGAGAGTGGTGGGAATGCAGAGATCATCCACCTGCTTGTAGCTGCTGTGTTGTAATGTCAAATCATCAAAGAATGGTTTCATCAGGCCTAGCATAGACAAGCTGAAAATGTCCTGCTCTCTAAACACAGATATGGGCTTTGTATTATTTCATGAAAACAACAGAAATATGAACATAACAGAAAGCAAAGTAATATTGCTGAAAAATAACACACAAGGTATCTTCAGAGTCCAAATTTTGAAATTCAAGGAGAAAAAGGAAAGGATTTGCACACTGGTGAAGATGCTGATTGTGATTTCAACCAGAAAGTGCAATAAACATGCCTGAGAAAAAGTATTTGCACTGAGATCTGCAGTTAGTCCACTTGCTCACCTCTGTTTCCTGGTCACAGTGTTTCCCAATTAGATTTCTATTTCAGTACAGTTTCTGTAGCAAGGAACTTGCATAAAAGAGAAGGAGGGGGAGATTTTCAAAGTACCCTTGCTAATTAGGTGTCCAGCACTCATAGATTTGGAATAGGAGCTGGGTCCCTCAGAACTCTTCATGCCTTTGAGAAATTCTCCTGTAATCTCTGCCAGTTCTTTGCACAGCCTCCAGCCTTCAAAGACTTCAGGTGCACAGAAGAGACAGTGCAAGATGCCTGGGCTGCATTCCCCTTCCTGTCAGACCTGCTCTTTACAGCTGGAAGGTTTCAGAAGGACAGCCTATATGTTGTTGACAGAAAGGAACTTTCAGGCTCTTAATGTTTTGCATATGAGCTCCTTACCTGCTGCAATGCCTGCCTTAGTCTGACTTTAACCAGGCTTGCAGTAGGTCTGTGTGGATTCAATACATGTGACAATACACTGAGAACCAATGCTTAATGCTCAGGGTTTAATCAGTTTAAGTCAGAATCACAGCTTTAAATGACTCTGCTGTTTTCTAAAACTATGACTCATTTGTTAGGCCAGACAAGCTGGAAATTAGTTATTCCATGTACCATGCTCAAATTCATTAAATCAGCAGTAAGAGTAGCAAGTGATTTTAAATCATTCATCTCCTGGCTCATTGGCAGTCACAATGTCTTTGATTTGATCTTAAAACAAGCAGTGAGGATTTAAAGAAATTTCTGTTAAGAGAAATGAAAAAATACTGTCTGACTTTTACTCGACAGAAGTTCTTGAAATGTTAAGTGCATATTTCTCTTTTTCACCACGGCTGTTGTGTGGGTATTGCTGTATTTTCTGAGCTTTCAAAGACATAAAAAATTAAATCCTTACCTATGTCCCTAGACTTTGTTAGATAAATAATTTTCAAGCATTTTTTTATATTTTTAAATCACCTGGGTTTGTTTGGCAAGAAAGAAAAGATATGGCACTGCCACCTTTGTGACTGGGACAATCATTTTTGCTGCAATTTTCCAGCTAACCTGCAATGTCTGCTCTGAAATAATGAAATACACACAATTGCCTGAGGCCTATGCAAGGAGTCTGAATATGTCTTTTGTTCTAAGTTTTCCAAAATAAATTGAATGTAAGCCCAGTGTTTGCTGACATTACAGCTGTGAATAGAACATGGTGTCTTAGGGCAGAGTTCAGGAAAGGGGAGAAAACAAGGAGCCTTTTTCAAAGATTTTTATTTTAATGCATTTTCAGGTTTGCTTACATCCAAGCTGGCCCCCAAGCCTACAGGAAGGTATTTCATTACTTGCTTGTAGCATTTCATGGTTTCTAAAAAATATTGCCTTTATGTTTGATCCAGCATTAGGCAAAGAATAATTTCCATTTCTGGTTCTGCATCATTTGATCTTCCTGAGGTAAGCAAATTGAAAGCACCCTTGCAGTCATTGTAGGCACGCTATGCAGGCTTCTTCCAGGAATGCTGCTGATGAATTCATTTGGTTAAAAGGAAGCTGAAGTTTAATTTCACCTAACTATAACTAATACAAAGATCATAAATACAGATGGTTTTCTAGATTTGCACTTAGAGTTTCTCTCCCATTTGATCACAGGGGACCTTGGACAGCTCTTTGCTTAATTTCTGCTCTAAGTGTTCAACTAAGTAAATCTTCACTAGTTCTGTGTCTTGACAGTGACTTTTGATAATAAATAAACATCTTTTTTTTTTTTTGTAAAATACTGTAGCCCAGGAAAAAAAGTATGATCTGAGAATTACCTCCAGGTTTGTGGATACAAAGGTAAGTTCATTTTCAGATTCTTTGGTTTACTTGAAGGAATTATTGACGCCTCTGAAAAACAGCACATTCTGTTCCCTAAATTGACTGTAAGGAAAAGATTTTCGTGTTTTATACAGATCTAAGTCACTGGCATAGAACAACCAAGGTACCACAAGGGAATACATTTCACTTAATTGCAGGAGATGTGTGATTCTTCAAGGGAAAAATTCAAATAGGTAACACTTCAAATGCAGGCAACTTTTGTTTCTTTAAACTATTAAATTAATAATAAGCTAAATATAAAAAACCCCAAACTTTTATTATTTTGATGACTGGAGGATGCTTATTTATCTAATTTATTTAGAACAAGAAACATTTTAAAATGTGATAGCTTTGAGTTTGCTTGGTCTGTTTTCTTAAGAATTCTTCATAATCCAGAGTGAGGGTTGAGGATAAGAAAGGTAGAAGGTGAAGATGGTAGGGCAGTATCACCAATTCAATTTAATCTTCAATTCTAAAAGCCTTTTCAAAATCAAATCAAACATAGAAGGAAAAATTAGCATAAGAATCACCAGCAATAAAAGTAAAGAGAAAGAATAAAGTAATTGCTTTTCACTAAAGTTTAAAGCAAAGCAATAACAAAGAAAACACTGCAGCTTAAAAAATGATTTTCCATTGTGATGATTCATGTCTAGCCTCTAATAGGTGTTATTTCCCTGCTTTGCAGTAATGCATTCATTACATGCCCAATTTAGAGCAGTTAGCCACAGAATTCTTTGTAAATATACAACAGACACTCTTCAGCTCATCTGCAATGCTACATCAGCACCACAACCCAGATGGTAACAGTGCAGCACGACAAGAAAATGTGCACCATCCTCCTCTAGCACTGTCTTATTAGCTGAAAGAATAGGCAAAAATGACAGCAGTTCATGGTGTAATTGGTTAGTCCAGTTTGCAGTCCCTTTGGAATCAGCATTGAAATGCCTGTTGTTTGCAAAGGGCGCAGTGTCAGGAGCATTTGCTTTTCGCAGGCACACCCTGGATAATGGTGAGTGCTGTGCTGGGAGCACTGACCTGGTGGAGGTCTTTGTGTTTTGGCACGTGTCACATGCTGTGAGTCCGAACATGTCCTGTCAGACAGGAGCCACGGGTAAGGCCATTCTGATCTAGAAATACTTCACACAGTCGTTGTGTCATATACAAGGTGAGGGAAAGGGGTATCCATTCAGGCCAATGAAATTACACTGAGGAAAGGTGGGCTTGGCTGAAATTAAACCCAACAGTGATTTACCACCATAACTTCATACCCATGTAGTGGTTACTGTCATTACATTAATTCTCAGATGAAAAAAGAGGTACTGGTTTACTGAAGGTACAATCCTGAAGAAAGAACCTTTTTAACTAATGTAGGTAGCTAATTTTCTCTTTGTTAAAGTCTAGGAATTTCCAGAGTATTCTACAGTAAACAGCAAGGAGTTTTCAGAGACATCTCTGTCTTGCTCTGCTGACTGCCTATGAAACTCTCACATTTATTTTCATTGCCCCGGTCTTTAGGGAACTCAAAATTTAGGTGAAATCTGGGTACGTTTGTAAACACCTCCAAACAAAACACGACATTTTTTTCAGATGAATGGTTTATGATGCTCATTTGCAAGAAATTGTTAAGAGAAGCATTTGAAATGAAGCTTTTGTTTCAGGAAGCTTGTAAAGCACCTGGTTTTTTTTACAGGTTATCAATTGTATATTGCATAGGTACTAACCTGTGAATATGAGGGACGCAGGATCTACGTTTACAGGTTAACAAGGAAAGCATTGTAAAATATGTCACTCAAAACAATAGTCCAAAAAAGATTGGTTCTGCCACTTTGGACTTGCCTTTGCCTACTGTCATAAAATGATTTTTAGAGCGCTCTCAGTTCCTAAGGATTATCTGTTGAAGCAATAACATGAGGAAACAATCTATCTGTCTGGAAATGCCATTGTCAAAATAAACCAGACATATTTTCAACTCTGGGATGTAGCAGTGATGAAAATGTAATAGTGCTGAATCAATGGCAGAATTGTCCATGAGTTCAGCAGGACTGAGGTTTCATCTCAGAGCTTCTAATTTTCATGAGTTTATGTATTCATTTTCACCCCTAAAAGGACATGTCAAGAAATACAAGCATTTAGTTATTCTGATGCACAAACCAGGAGAGCAGGCCAGGCCATCTGGCATCCAAAAAAATATTATGATTACTGGAGACTTGTTTCCAAAATATGAATTGCTGAATTGGTGTTTTCATTCCAGCAAAAGCAAACAGGTTAAGAGCTTCCTCTCTGAAGTTGATGTTATTTCTGCACAATACAACAGATGGAAGTGCTTTTCACCCCACTCATCACTGAGCAGGAGCATTGAGCCTTATTTTGAGAAGTCTACCGGCTGAAGTTTACAGCTTCATCAGGAACATATTCTAACTTCTGCTATCATTTCTTGAACAAGTTACAGCTTTGTGCATTGTGTTTTGTCTGGGAAATGTTCCAAGTTGCAGAGACCTGCTCTCCACCAATTTCAAGGGGATGTCGTGTGAAAAGTAAAATGTCTTTCTAATGTGGGTCTGCAAAGTCACAGCAAATGAAGGCAGTCAGCAGTGCACAGAGTGACACATCTGTGCCAACTACACCTTTGTGGGAAGGCACTGGCTCTCAGTTTGCTACCTGGGAATCTCTGCTGCTCCTGGCCAAGGTCCTCTTGCTGCAGGTTGGCTACCAAATAGAATTGGTTTAGCCTCATTTTTTGAAATAAAAAATAAATACAGATGCTGTTAACCCACTCAGCTGAAAAAGGAGCCACTGGCTCAGCTGCCACCACTGCCCCCATTGGGCTCCTGACTCTTAGACATCCAGTGTAAAATCAAACCAAATCATTGAACACCAAGGGCAGCGGCCTCAGGTCCAAGTCAGATTCCTCCCTTAATTCCACTTCCTTTGTAAGTCCTGTGCATTAAGGACAATAATTCATTTTTTCTCATAAGTGCACATAAGTCATATCTGTACCATGCGTATTTCTAGGCTGTTAAAGAGGGCTGGACAAATTATTAACTCCTAATGCTCTCACCAGCATTGCACAGTAAATTACATTCAAATGGGCAGGCTATGAAAGGAGCAACATGATGTGGTTTTGGACTGAATTCCTAGATTCACTACATTGGGAGGGGTGGTAACAATAATGCTTTGTGCAGCTGTGGAATAAGTAAATATACAGAGAAAGAGCAAAATAGAACATAACCAAACTGAAATAATAATGCCACATTCTGATAGGTGACAGTATTGAGTCTCCAGTTATGAGAGCCATTTTTCTAAGGTGTGTAGAAATGCTGGAGATACCTATTCATGAGTTTCTGCTGTAAAAGTTTAATAGCAGAGTAATATTATGAAACTGAGAAAAAGGCTAGCTATTGAAATTACCACCATAGCTATATATATTTGGCTGTAGATTGCTGTTGCCAGTAAAGGTACAAACTCTGCACTCAAGTCAATGAAAACTTCTTAAATATCAAGTCCCATAGCAACCAAACTAGAAAAAGTTGGAGCAGCTCCAGGCGAGCCAATAAATACATTTGATCTGCATCATTTGATCTTGTCTCAGAGTTTTATTACTCTGAGAACTGAGGAATGAAGAAAGTTGCACCATGAGCTTTGGAGAGGATATTCAAAAATTAGGTTGAATTTTTTTTGGACCTGAGCTTTGATAGGTGGAGTACAATGGAACTGAATTCATAGGAACTTTCTCTGTTACAAGCCTTGCTTTGTTGGCTGAAACTGTAACCCAGGAAGAGAAGAATAAAGGAATTGGAAAACCTCTGCCCCCTTCTGCCCCTCAAGTCATTACTTGTGTAAATACTTAGGCGAGAAGAGGGTACTGTAAGACACACTGAGACACAAGACAAGTATTTTATGACACATTAGCCTCAGAGATTACAGGAGTCTGTATTAGGAAAATAAAGGGATGCACAAAGATCTTACCATGGCAGCCATTTAAACCATGCTGCAGCCTGGCTGAGGGCTCAGCACTGCCCTTGGTGCATTCCAGTAGTACAAGGACTTCTGTGGTTTGTCATTATTGATTGGTGGGGCACAAAATATCAGTTTGTTGTGATTTCATTTCTCCAGCCCTAGACTGTGGAAATGGGCAATCCTCAAACACATTCACCAAGGGCTGTAGATGTAATTAATAAGCAAACCACCCTGCTGTACAGGTGGAAAAGCCCACACCTTAGGTGAAAGATGCTCAATATACTTTCAATCTCATCTAACCCATTGGAACTTGCAGATGTGTGTTTCCTGAAGGCAAAATCTGAGAAACTGAGAAAGTATTTTCACTTACTTCAGTTTAAATAAGAAGGTGGTCTCTGTTCTCAGCTTCTGCAGCAATCTGTGTCTTGTGGTCATATCAAATCCTACTGATACTAATTTAGATGGCAAAGAATAATATAATGAAGAGTTAAGTTTATCAGTCAAATGGATAGAAATAATCCCACTTCAAAAGAAATTATTGTCTAATTCTCTAATGAGCACCTGATTTACATGTGAACAATGGTTATTGTTAATTAATTAAATGTCACATGATTTTTCAAAGTGCACTTACTGCTACTTGTGATGCAGTTAAGTCATAAACAACGCAGCCAAGGAAGAATAATTTGATACACATTTGCTTGGGCTTGCTGCTACTGGAATATCCCTGCAATTGCATTTTGCTTCCTGAAAATGGGACCTACATGGGCAGCTCCTTTTGTGGCTGTAGTACCAGCATAGCAGCAGGGCTGCTCTCCTTTACAACTGAGAAGGGAATGTGCAGTGTGTGTTTGAGGTTATTACTGTACTTCCTGATTTAGAATGGAGATGTGTAGCACAGAGTGGAAATCTTCTCACTTTGGTGTTTTGGTAAAGCAGAACCAACCATTGCCAAAAGTCTTTGCTGAGTTCTCAATGGCACGGTTAATGTCTCCTCCTCAGGCTCACTTTGTGGCTAGGAAATTTGGTTAATGTCTCCTCCTCAGGCTCACTTTGTGGCTAGGAAATTTGGTTAATGTCTCCTCCTCAGGCTCACTTTGTGGCTAGGAAATTTGAGACCAACAGCTGTATGTCTTATTTTTGTTTGCTTTGTTTTCTGATGTTGATCTTTGCTGATTCTTCCCTGCAGTGTATCCTTGAATTTGAATGAACAGACAGTTTATTGTGGAGGAAGAGGAAGAATGTATGCAGAGGACAGAGAGGAGGGGAATCTGAAGGCTTTGTGGCCTTTAGATTCTGTCATAACAATTTCATTTCTAATCAGAGACTTTGTTTATTATCCTGGCATCACCTGTCATCCTGATGAGGATAATGATGTGTGGTACATTTGTACTTCCTTTAAACTAAAAATAGGCTCCTTTTAGTTCTGTGTCTTTTCAGGATGTCTTTCATTTTTCTTTGACAGCTTAACTCTGGTTTTCATTTTAACTCAGGAAATAGTTCATAAAATACAAGTAGACAAATTCTTCCAGGGACCATGATTTTTAAAAGCATTTAATGATGCAATTTTTGTAGAGGGATGACTTGGAATGTTTTGTGTGTAAAGTAGCTATTAATCACAAACTACAATATGTAGCAAACAAGCAAAACAAAATTCAATTCAGCTCTTTTCTTAAAAAGGAGCTGTTCCTAATGATGGAAATTAGAGATATTTTAGCAAAATGGAATGCTCTCAATCACAGAGCTGAAACCCTGGACAATGCACTAAATGCTGTGAAACCCGACTGGAAATTCTTATTCTCATAATCTATTACAAACTTGATGGATAAGGAAGTCATGGTTGACCTTTCAGGAAAAGCAAATCATTATGTTTTTTTCCAGAGCATTTCTTATGTCCCCACTGGATTCCTTATTTATCTGGTGTGAAGAAATCATACTCATGGCTTCTGTTGAAGACCATGTGTAACTGTATATATTTCTGCTTGTGCTGAAGTTCTCCCTTTATTAGTACTATTGTGTGGATCACCTTGTTGGGATGTATTTTTCCATGCAGAAAAAAATATATTATATTATGTTTTTTAGTGTAAGGAATGCATGTATTCCATATCTTGAGGCTACCTTGAGCATTATTTGGGTTAAAGGAAACATTATTAGGGTTAAATTAGGATTAAATGTTAGGATTCCCACTTGGAAGGAATTGGCCTGTGTTGATCTAAAGGATTGGGGAGTGTAGCATTTTCAAAACCTTTGTCTGAGGTTTCTCCCCCTTGTTTACTTTCTGTCACTGATATAAATGTATCATTTTTGGAGTTGATATTTGTCATACCAGACTATGTACATTTAGAAGGGAACATCCACATTCAGCATCACAACAGAACCTAAACACCAGCAAAGTGGTGACAATCCTGGAAAGGAAATTGTAATTAAGTTTTTAATTATTTATTATTAATTCTATAATCATTTCATGTCTGAACAGTAGCTTATGATAAAAAAAATCTCCATCACCTAGAGCTGTGAGGCAAAGGCTTTCCATTAGTCATCACACTCTGCATAATGAGCAGCATTGCTAATGAGACACAGAACACTTCAAAGTTATTCAATCAGCAGTCTGAATAATGAGATTTTACACAAAAATGTAAATAGTGAGCGTGCAACAAAAGCAGTAAGGTGGATTATAGCTTTTTCTTTTAAGCCACCATGAATGGAGAGATTGAAAGAAAATTAATTTCATTTTATAAATAATATAGTGTTCCACAGATTCCTAAGAAAACAGAATCAGCCAGGGCACTTGGTGCTTTAGAAGAATATGAAATTAAATAATAGACTTAGCTGCTCAGAATAAGCTTGATTGGAATCTCTAATATTGCCTTTAAATTTTTGTGGGAAACATCTGCAAAATGTTTCTTATAATAAATCAGAAGAGTATTAATACCATATTTGACAATTAGGTCAGACTTAGAGATCAGCCTGTAGTCAGCATTGATGCAAATTACATTAAAATATATATTCTGTAATATAATAGGCATCAATCCTGTCAGAGTTCAAGGAGCATCCAGACAATGCTCCAGACATGCTGCTTAACTTTAGGTGGTCCTGTGAGGAGCACAGAATTGGACTTTATCCTTCTGTGTCCCTTCCAATCTGAGATATTCCATGGTTACAAAATACCACATCACATAACAGCAACCTGAGAAAGGATGATGGGTGACTGAGAGTCGAACATAATTTTTTCACATGTACAATCAAATGCTTTTTAATCCTACTACTTGAGACAAGAAAAATTAGAGGACAATGTTTCAGTTTTATTTAAAATGCCATGAAAATCAGTATCAGAACTGGTAAACTAATGGCAGCTTCATGGTAGGTATTTCTGAAAAATAAAAATTTTTAGTGATGGAAACCAGGAACATTTGGGATTTGACTTTGGATGCTTTGGAAGGTCTGTGTTGCAGGATCATGCTTTTTTCAGAATAATTCCTGTATTTTTATATGAAAGAAAAAATGTCTTTGATGTAAAATTCTGCAAATGTTCAGGTGGAGCTTTATAAATCAATCAGTAGATTATGATTATGAGCAGTAGCAAACTCAGTTTTATAGCAGGGTGCTCCCTTCTCCCTTTATAATCGTGCCAGCAGGGAAAAGCTTTGCTGCACTAACCTTGCACCTGCCTGAAAGAATAAAGGTGTTCTTTAGAAAGAGACACCAGAATTGTATTCAAAATTATTATTTAGAGCTGCAAAAAATTGTCAAAGTCTGAACCAGCAATGGATAGAGTATAACTTAGGATTACTGAGTTATGTTGCATTTAAGAGAAATACATTATATGGGTCTGAATTTCTTACAAAGTCGTTTATCCCTTATGGAACAAACAAACAAACACATCCCAAACAACAACAACAAAAAAAAATAGGTCTGAAAAATAGATAAATTTCTAGTGAATATTTTTTACATTGCTGATTTCACTATATCTGTTTTAAAAATGTAAGCCACTAATTATCTCTGGCTATCAAACCAGATTCAGTGGCTAGGAGCTGAAGTCTAATTTATTCAGACTTTAAATGCAAACCATGAAGCTTTTACTATCCCCAGTTTGGTGAGAAGCAACAGAAATCAAGAAATAAATTTCAGTTGTAAGGGACTTGTACAGAAGAGACTGGGATTAGGATTTCCAAGTTTATCTGTTACACAGGGCAGAAAACTACAAAGGGCAGAAAACTTATTGAGCTGCACTTTTTGCTGCTCATAAATATCTGATGGTTTAAATAGCACTCCTGCCAAGATTCATTGCTTCCAATGATGAAATGTGTTTTTAGCTCAGCAGCACATGCCCTGGTGTGGGATAGGGAGCTGTAAACTGGACCAAGACCTTAAATAATGGCCCTATCATTTTTAATTGTTCAGTACTAATAATCATTGTGAACTCATTCAGTATTAATTTGGTTGTTATAAAATGCTTCTATAGATCCTCTCAACTAATTAGTTTGACCTTCATTTTGAAGGGTGACCAGTGACTGTCTGGTGTTCAAGCTTGACTTGGAGCAGAAGGCAGGCTGGGAGCAGATTCCTGAGCCCCAGGTTCAGCCTTTCCAAATTTCCTTCCCACCCCTTGACAAGAACTTGGTTGGATAAATGCAGCAATGACCTGGTTTGCTGGATATATATGAATAATGAGACTTTATGTTCAAAAGGAAAAGATTTTGTGGCTCTCCTGTGCCCATGGATCTCCTTAATTGCTGTGATGTTTGAGGTGGTTAAAACTTCTCCACTCTTCTGGGGGTAATGATGCTTGTGCACCAGCACAGGGATGTTTAATGAAGAGTGCCTGGGATACAAGCGCATGCCTTAACAGCAAGTTTAAACAGAAAGAAAATAAAGTGTAGTTAGGATGAATTTCTTCAAAAGGGGCAACACCAGACCAAGAGGGAGAGACAAAATTCCCTGAAAAGAGAGTGATTTCATTTGTCCTGCATGACTTCAATGAGATCATAAATTTTTTTTTTTGAGAAATAGTGATGATTTTGCTAAACTGAGCTTTTAATGCAGAAGCCAGTGACCCATCCTACACTGACAGACAGAGATGGACACTGAAAATCCAATAATTTGATTGCCAGAATATGACAAAAAGTAGATAAGATATTTTATCTTTTTAATACACTGGATTATGCATTCTCCTTACTTTGGTATTTCTGATACATTTTCTGAGAATTAATTTTCTCTCATGTAAATGGTTCTCTGGAGAATTTCATAACTAGAGGCAGCAGAAATAAAAAACAAAACCTGCCATTAAGACAAAAATATTTTCCATTGTTGGCACAAAAAATAATCCAAATATGCACATGGCCAGGCACAGCACTGTTTGAGTTTGTTCAGAGAAATGTCACGCTGTTCTGTCAAAAGCAGCACAAATATCTCACGACATCAGTCAAGATGAGCAGCCCAAGTTGTAGACACTTGGTAAATCACTCATGTTGTTAACCAAAGGAGTCTCAGCCTGAGAGCTGCATACATTTTAAAATCAAGGAGCAGTAGGAGTAATGATCATTTGCTAACAGATATGGAAGCATCTCAAACCCATTGGGAAGCCAAACATTCCCTGTCTGCCAAGAGACAGGAAAGAATTCTGAGCACAGTTGAAACTTTTAAAGGACAACAGCAATTAATCCCCTTCATTCATTCCCAGGTTGTGGCTGAAATAATAATTGCACTGAAAGCAGTGACCACACAGTGAATAGAGAACGTTCCACAAGTAATGGCTGCTTCAGTAAATTCCTGAGTGCTCTTGGTCAGGATAGAACTAAACTCAGTAATTTCCAGCCCTCCTTCTCATTACCCAGCCAGGGCAATTGGTATCAAATCCCACCAGAGGTTCACATCCCACATCGCTGCTGTGCCAACTCAGGCTGCATGGATGCAGCTGATAAAATTTACTCACCACCTTCCAAGAAAGAGGGACATGAGAGATCCATGGTAGAAGGTACCTTTGTTCTCTAGAAGGTTTAGAAGAATTCAGGGGAAAAAATTACTTGACATTATATAGGGCTGACAGCGTTACAGGGCTCGTTCTGCTTTCTCAAAATCCAGGTTATATTTCTTGGCATCTCCTCAGACTTTATCAGAACAGAGATTCTGATTCTGTTCTGTTCATTTTCACTGCAGCCCAGATTTTCTCCTGTCACCACATGTACCATTGCTTTCCTGCTTTACACCTTCCCTCCCGTGGAAACTCTCATTTCCATTTGGCACTTGTGTTCCCTGCCTTGCAAACTGCTGTAATTCTTTACTTTAGCTACTTTCAGGTGGCTTTGACCACCATCAAGCCTCAGCACATCTACAGCCCCAGACTAGATAGATCTCTTCCTGTGCCCAATGTACAGACATGAACTGAAAGCAGCTGCTGTCAGGTTTGGCTTCAGCCCAGGCATTGTGATGGAATTTAAAATCCATCTAATCCATGTTAGCAGACACTGTCAAAATTTCCTCAGATCTAGGTGTTCTGATTTCCACCTTTTATTTCCAGGGTGATACATTTTTCTAGTTAGAAACTAGTTCAGATTTCCCTGATTCTTGTTAAAATACCCACAAAGAGGTGCCAGTCTTGGATGTCCTTCCAGGAAAGTTTATATCTATGTGCAAGAAAGAGAAAACTACTGTTTCTTTTTTTATTTTTCTAAGGTGATGAGTTAATATTAACTGTTTTCCTGTTTCTTTTGCTGTGCTTCCCCCTTCTGTGCAAATATGTGCAGAGTTGCTGCTGTTATATAAAGAATGCAAGGCAGTAGTTTATTTTCTTCTTCCAAAATAAATATTCTGAACATTTTTTTCTTGTGTTCTTTTCCCCTTTCCTGAATATCCTTGTTGCTGTTATTTTTGGTAACATGACCCTGGTTGAAAAGAAATCATCTGTACAGAAACAAGAGGACTGAATTTGGGCAGAAATTGCTGCAAAGAATAAATGCTAGACTGATGTTTTCAAAAGAATAAATGCTGTTTTCAACATTTTTGGTAAGTGCACAAGCAATATTCTGCTGTAATCTATTTCAGAAGTCTTTTGCATTGTGTAAGTCACTCCTTTCATGAATGTCTGTAGCTGGGCAGATCACAATATTGTCAAAAGGTGTTCAAACATGATTCATATTTCTCATGTCAATGGTTATTTTCTGAGCAAATGGATTCTTGAAGATTTGAGATGTTAATGATATATGAAGACTGAACTCAGTAATCTGCATGCAGATTTTGATGTTTAGTAAGAAACATGGCATAAATCAAGAGGCATTGTAATCTCTAATGGATATTCTTTACCAAGGTGCTATTATTAGTTTAATTTTTAATTTTTTTCAACTTTCGTCATTCTTACTTAAATGGTCCTTTATTTTCTTTTTCTAAATAGAGTTTAATATTCCACATTTGGTTGCCAAAACTGAAAATGTGTATTCTTTGCTTACAGTAGATGTTGGAATTATTCCTTGCCATAGCACTGGTATGAAGTTTGTTTTAAAACATGAAAGATCCATTTTAGATTCCTGAAAAGCGGCATTAAAATTTCTTGGTAGATATTGCTGATTGTGATTGAAAACCACTTCATTAAATTACAGTTCAGAGAGATGAAGGCCATCTTGCAGCAATGAAAATGGTTGCAAATTTAATTAAAACATTAAATTATTGTTGGAATAAAGGTCATAATCATAAAACCTAATTGAAGGAAGTGCATTAGCATGTACCCTAAGGAATCCTTTCCACTTCCAAATATCTATTACATGTTTGACATTTGAGGAGGAAAGAGGTTCCATTTTACCTGGATGGATGAACGGCGATGGGGAGAAGCGTTATACATAATGCAGTGTAAGAGCCCCATTTTTCAAAACATCATTTGCTCCTGCCATAGGTGCAAAACTCTCATTTTATGTCTCTGACTGAGGAAATTTCCCTTATTTATTGAGCATCATGGACCTGCACAGGGCAGAGGACATCATATCATGTACTTAGACTTTTCCCTGTGGAAAAAGTGGAACTTTTCCACAGCCTTCAGAGAGTACCCTGGTATAACTCTGGGTATATTTATGCAATTTTTCACTCAATTTTCTCTCCCTGCAGCAGGTGAGGGAGCAAACACTGCATAGGGAGAGAAAGTAGAATCTGCAAAACATCTATCCATAAAACCCTGCTGCAAGTACACTGCTAATGCTGCTACAGGACAGCTGTCACCTTATCTCCTGGGAATCACTTTTTCTAAATACAAAATACCCCAAACTGGAATAAACCTTCTTATGAATGATTTCTCCTAAATACTCAGCAGTAGTCTCTGAATTCAGATAAAGTCTTGCAAAATGTTATCCATACCTTTCTGCATTCACTGCTATCTTTTGGAAAAAGGAGAGGATTTTTTTTTTTAGTATCTCAGAGGGGAAAATCAGAGTGAGTAACTTGAAAAATTAAGATATCTCTGTATAATTTTTTTTTTCTTTTATATTTGGGAAGAAAGTCAGGGTGGCCAAACTGGATTTCATAAATCAGCTGCAGATTGAAATGCTTTATTGCAGCAAATCACTTTACACTGCGGAAACAAAATAAGAATACTAAAACCAAAGGAGATGAATGAGAAATTGGAGAACGTATCAGATATTGCTTCTTGGAATTATAATATGTATCCTTGTTTCCCAAACAGAGGATTTCAAGATCCATACTGCTATTTTTCTATTCTGTTATATGGAAGCTTCTTCTGAATCCTTCATTACTTGCTTTACAGAGATTTGTGACATGTGACACAATGGGACACAGATTCAATACTGCTTGGATCTGCACTGAGATCTCTAGGAACCCTGGCATGTAAGTGAATCCTAGAATTTGGCTGTTTTGACAAATGTCAGCTCTCAGCAAACACTTAAATGAGAAACCCAGTAGAAACCCTCCATAATAATCTTACAGCCATTATCTGAATAGGCAGTTCTGATCTATTGTCTTAACTGCTGGTCTAAATTAATCCACATATCCTGAAAGGTAATAGAAAGCATTCAGGATCATTGTATGAAGCTTGTGCAGCTGCATCCTGCAGTGCTGTATTCTCTGCAGGTTATCTCACTGCTTTATCTCTCTGTCCCCCTGACATGAATCATTTTTTAAAAAAATAATTTTCAAAGGAATTCAGCAGGAATTCTTTATTACAATTTTTCTGCTTTAAAAACTGAGAGAACTAGATTAATTGCATTGTATTTTATAGTATTTGAAACATCAGAAAGAAATACGATAGGAAAATTAATATTTGACACTTGTGTCCATTAATGAAATTGGAAAGGATTTCCAGTTAACTGATAAGACACTTCTGAAGACCTGTTTAGAGTTCCAGCCTGAGCATGACACTGATGAAAGAGGTGAAGGAAAAAATATACATGGACCAAATGAAAAAGGAGTAGACAGCAGAAATATTTAGAGCACGGGGGGCTCAAATGGCACTGGGTAACTGCAATATTTTCAGAGAACAAGGGAAAAATGAGAAGTGTCTGAGAGGAAGCTATAGATTTTAGGAACTAAACTGAACTTGAAATTAAGATTGAGGCATTGCTACATTTCTGTTGCTCAAATAAGCAGAAGATTTTCTCTGATAAATAGTTTGGGCTTTTTTCCTTCTGCCTCCCAGCATCCTAAAACTGTTCATTATCACACATCAAAAAAGACAGATAGAGGTATTCTAGAACAGATGAGACATGAAACTTCAGTGAAAAATGTGTAGATTTTGTTGACTTGTTCTTTTGCCAATTACTGACAAAATCTAAATGTAGTTTATTGCTAAGTGAGAGAAGGGTTGTCCTTAATTACAAAAGTCAAAGTTACTTTTCTGTTATAAGCTGCATGGGTTTATACCTTTTCTGTCTATTGTCTCTGAATCAATCAGTATAAAACATACCTGTGGTAATCAGAATGGTCTCGTGGGAGCTGCTGAAACAAATTAATAAAACCGAGGGACATTTACCATTTAGAGATTAGCAGCACAAGAATTCAAAATTCCTATCGCTTGCTTTAGCATGGAGAAAAACCTCTAAGCCTACAAACAGTATAGGAAAAAAAAGGAAGCAGGATGAGTCTCATGATCTGTTTATTTTTGATCACTTTTGTGGGTTCTTATCTATGTCAGTTTTTTATGTAGGTAAAAAAATTTGCAGTTTAAAAGTTTTCTAGTTTGAGTTATTGGCATCATTCCATTCCATTTGAGTTACATAAACAGATCACACCCCATCACCAGTTGTCAAACCTAGCTGGTTCTTATGACATTAATTTTTCCAATTTCAAATGCACATCATCCATAATTACTGAATACCTAACTTCCACTTCATTCATTTGAGTTTGAGGCATAAAACAAGTGCCAGGTGCTGTGCTGAATCAGGAAAGCTGAACAGCACATAGGAAAAATAGAAGTAAGAGCTGCAAAGAAAACCAGATTCACTTCTACTTATTGTTTGTAAGTACTTCCCAAAGCTGCTCGCAGCTCACATGGAAGCTGCAATATCAAATAAAATGGCAGCAAAGGCAAACAGGTAGGGAAAAGGAGAAATCTGGTAGCACCCAGGGAAAATGAGGCAGTGCTGCTGCTTCTGCAGCTTCAGTGAATCGCCAGTTTACATCTTAGAAACCTTGCAAGGCTGCAGTGAAGCATTTCATGTAATATAGAGGGTTCTGAATGCTGGCAGAGAAAAAATCACAATACCTTGAAGAGCAATGCCATTATCTCAACATTTACAGTGATTAAAATTTTTCTAGGCTTTTTATTTTCCCTTTCTCGTCAGGAGTTTTTTCCCTTCTGACTGATCAATCATTTTCAGTCTGTTCTTGAACAGCTTTATCAAATGAAGGCTGGGTGGCTCTGTAATGAGAGCACATCCAATAAAAGTGCTTTCAATTACATTTTAAAACTGCAAAATATCAAATTACTGCTGCATGAGGATACTCCATTGAAAACTCCAGGATTACAAGAGAGGTCATTATGTTTCCCTGCTATATGGCTTTCAAGTGTAATACCAGGGTGTCTCCTTAAACATGATTCATTGGAAACGTTACAGTGAACAAAGCAATTCTTTATTTCTAGAGCTCTGCAATCAGTGAAAGAGTTCATACAAGGCAAGGAACAGTGAAAACTTTAATTTCTTTATTTTGATCACTACTGGAATTTTTGGATGGTAAAATAGAAAATATTTTCTTAAAATGTGATCTAGTTTTCACTTTATCTGTGATTTACTGAATTCTAATATTTCTCCTCATTCCAGTTCTACCCATAAGTGCTTCCTTTCATCTTTTGGTTCTCATTCACCAGCTGACATTGGGCTGGTAGAGAACCGATGGATTTGCAGGAGATCCAAGCTTAGCTCCTTATTTTGTTATTCCCATGATGCCCCTCAGAAATTAATGTTCCAATGCAGTTAAGTTCCATTTGCAAAAGACATTTAGATACTCAGAAAGCAGTGGAGCAGAAGTGCTGAATCACTTTGTTTTAGAAACCTTACCCAAATCTCTGTGTGGTCAAGTTCCCAGTTTCTCAAGTCAGTCCTTCTTTATCACTGGGATTACAGATTTTTCAAAGACGCCACATCTGGCACAAATCACGTTTTTTATAAGAAAACACCAAGCCTCAGGCCTTTCCATTCAGCATTAATTTTACCTGCCTAACCATTAATATCACACACTTATTAATAAAGTTGCTTGGGGCAACACAGCAGTTGTGTTCACCAGAATAAGCCATGAGTGCAGTTTCCAAAGCAGGAAAGGTGGGAGTTGTTTCCTGCAGTATCACCTGGAGCACCCCAGTCTCAGGGTGGGCATGAGACCGTCCAGCAGTTTGTTCCCTGGGCACAAGGAGGGTCCTGTCAGGAGTGAAAGCTTTGTGCCTTGCTCAAGGTTCAGATCATGAGGAGCTGTGAAAGAGAAGCAGCAAAGTGGATTTCATTACCAGCAAACAAAAATGGTGACTGCGGTTCCCAAGTGGAGCCCCAGACCAAACTTAGACCACTCAGTAAAGTGTGTGCATGGAAACAGGAGCAGCAGGATTCCTGGGTGTGGGAATTGAGAGCTCTGCACAGTGCACAGGTCACTCACAGAGCTCTGTCCATGCCCTCTGGCTTTGGAGCAGATGCCACAGAGCCCAGTGGCTCCACCATCACACACAGATGAGGGAATCTCACCTTTCAAGCATCAGCTTTGTGCAGTGTTAAGAGCGTACTTTGCTTTTTACACATTTTTGTGGTATCACAGAACACTATATTCCTGCTGGCAGATGGAATTTGTGGTTTACCAGAACTGAGTTAACTCTCAAAAGCAAATCTGTTTTCCTCTCCCCTTGGCAGATCCTGCCTGAGAGCAACAGAGAGCCTCTCTGTAAGGCTGCATAGGGCCAAAACCTCAGGCAGCAGGGCCTCTGATTCCTGCACTGCTTGCACCCCTCACAGGGGTGCTTCTGTAGCATTTGCTCTTCTAGACTGCATGAAAAACATCACATGGTACTGAGATTCCAAACAATTTTTACTTATTTCCTGCTTGATTTGTATTTTACATTAAGGATTGTTGTCTAATGATTTGCTTTCTGTTGTTCATTGAGCAGCTCAGCTTCCAGCTGTGCTAACAAAAACATCTGTCCTTTTGCTGCTGCTAACGTGGGAGGCCATATGGGCACTGAGAAATTCACAGTACAAGAGCTGCATGGTAATGATCAGCAACTTCCCTTCCAGCACGAGGGGTTTTGTGATGATATAAAGTGTGATAGAATAGCAGAATAAAATACCAAAAAAATTCAGGTGAGCTCTCTGGAGGTCACCTAGTCAGAGCAGAGCTGGCTGGGTCAGGTTGCTCACAGATTGGTACAGTCACAGTCCAGGTAATTATCAAAGGTGCAGGAACTGGACTAAAACCTATGGAGAATAACTCTGTCAGTGCCCCTCAGACCATTTATCCCTATCCAATCAATCCATTAATATACAGAAAGGAGTATTAGGCATGACTTTCAATGTTCCATCCTCCTTAACATTAAAAAAATGTATTTGGGTAGTTCCAGCTATTGATTGCACCAAATGGGGATTGTGTCAATATTCATAAACACCTGAAGGGAGGGTGCAAACTGAAAACAGGAAAAATGGCATTTTTTAAAGCCAGCATGCCAAAGCTGCAAGGAAATTGTGCGTGTGCAAAGATATTTACAGTTATTAGTACAAACTAAGTAAAAATGCCTGTGATTGCTCTGACCTTCAACTCATTACATTACTAATTACCTTCCATATAAAATAAACATGTTTTAATTATATTTATGCACAAGTGCATCTGAAGTTTGGATAAACATTCATGAATAAATGAAAAACCCAATGAACACCAGACTTTATAAGAAAAACACTGACAGAAGATTTAATTGTAGCTTTGAGAGTGGTTCTGATGCAACATCAGCCCACCTAGCATAAGTTTTAAATTATATTTGATTACAATTATTATAATCTTTTACATGAAGCAATCACTTGACTGACAATTGCATGGAAGAGAGAATAGAAACCTAGCAACATGGCAATTCTTGTTATTATATATGGACCCTTGCAGAAAACAAAGTCTGCTTGAAAACTTTGCCTTTAGTATTTGATGTGAGCTGTAATTCAGCTCAGTGAAGAATCCTTTAAGTCCTCTATGTCTGTGGTCAAGAGAGAGTTGTGGTGTTCAGGCACCTATGGATCAAACCCATCATTTCTGAAAGATTTGGCAGGGGTTTTGTGAATGATCCATTAAATGATCCTGAATTTGACATTTTTGACACTATCCCTGCCTTTGCTATTTCTCTTTACCTGCCCATGTCTCCTTGCCAGGATTGCCTTGGTGCGTGATGTCCCTCACAGAGTTGGTTTGCTGCCAACAGGGAATTATACAGCATCTGAAAGGATGGACCTGTCATACATAATTCCAGACATTATAAATCCAGCCTTAAAAGGGCTCCTAACTTTGATTTTAAGTGCTTGTCTCCAATTTTCCAAAGCGGTGACTACTGTTGCTACTACAAGTACCACAAGTACCGTACCACCAACTGGTACAAGTGCTTTTGGTATATGCTACTACTTATAAAATAGTTCTAATCCAGAATTTCTCTGCTCTGCTTTTCATGCTGTCTGGACTATTAAACACAGAGAGACCAGGCTGCTTGCAGGTCATATCAGATATCCTTTAAGTGCATTGGGTTCCCAACACTTTTATCTTGGCAGACTGAACAGTCCAGTGCAGGGCATGTGGGACAGCAGTGCAGCTAAATCCCAGTGTGGCTGCTTCTTCAAGGCTGACAATTCCCATCCACCCCATTTTCTTGAATCATTAAAACCATGAAAATATAAAAATACCCTGCTTACAACTATGAACCGAGAATCCCACATTATATCACTCTTCTGCTGTGGTCTGTTTAGGGGGAAGAATATAAATTAAGCTTATTTATTGGGCTTGAAATTCTTGCAACTTCTTTATGAAGCACCATGAGGTGTGCAGGTCATGAAGATGTGTCTACATTTTTTTTAGGATTCAGTTAAACTGAGCCAAGAGAGATCAAAACCCACCCTCTTTGCCTATAAGATAAAGGTTAAATTTTCATAGTTTTAAAAGTCTCCAGAATACAGAATTTCAACACAGAAACACCAGTAAACAACTATGTTATATTTATAGTTACATTTATATTTATGCACTAATCAGATTTTCAGTGGAGTCTAGAAAAACTAGACACTTGCTATGATAAGAAGCAATTACCACATCACTTTCAGGTTAAATGATTTTATCCAAATGTCAGTAAGAAGTTTACTCAGTTATTTTTATTGCATGTTATTTTTATATACGTGGCCATGGATTATTCAGCACACATACAGAAACAGATAAATGGAGCACTTACTTACCAGATTGTACAGCACTGCAGAAAATCAGATGGAGTATCAGTAGCTTAATTCAAATTCTTTAAAAGTACATCAAGACTAACAAAATCATTCTCCTTTTCCCATTAATATAATGTTCCTTTTTCTTCTCCTGAGCTCGACAGTTTTCAATAAAATATACTTTTTTAAGCAATTAATAGGGCCAAGAGTTTTCTAACAAAGCTACAAAAATCGATTACTGATAAAGAAAATATTTTGTTCCACTCAGATTTTCTTCTCAAACACACTTCAGTTTTATGCCCTTCTGTCCCTCAGATGTGTGTGAGCTGTTCAGGCTGTTTAAAATCAAGGAGCTTCCTCACAGCCACAGGGTGAAAAGTGTGCACCAAGTGTGGGAAAGCAGAGCTAGTTCTGCATAGCATTATGTGATTGCACAATAGAACTTGGGAAATATGGTTTCTAATATTCAGTTTCTGCTCTTCTTATCCTGAGGATGATAGCAACCAATGAACACAGGTTTTTCAGCAAAGTTAAAATTAAAAACAAAATGAGAGGCCAGTACTACCCAGCTGGGAGGTCAAGGAACACAAGCTCAGCGTGGCCCTGTCCTTCCTGCCTTTGGAATGAGCCCCTCTGTCTCCTGGGAGCTGAAGGCTGCTGCAAAGCACCCTCCCATGCTGAGGGTTGTGGGGACAGACACGCTGCCTTCCGTGATGCTTTCCACCAGCTTTGCTTCCTGGCTCCTTCTCTGGAAACTCTCCAGCTGATTTGTTTGTGGGCCCTACAGGAAATTTTCCCAGACTCACAGGTTTTGCTTTTGAGAAAGCTGAGTTACTGCAGAGAAAACAGGCACAAAGAGGGGAGCAAGGATAGAGATGTTGTGTGACAGCAAAGACACTCTCTGATACCAAGCGCTTCCAACCTGTCTGTTCTATTCAGCAGTCATGTTCACTGCCTTGGAATTACCAATTAAAATTGACTTTTATTAACGAATCCTCTCAAAAACACATGACAGCAAATATCCCACACTTATATCTAGTCAGATAAACAAAATGATAAGGAGTGCAAAAGAAATACTTTTTGGATCACACCAAGACGAATTTCTCCCTCAAATGGGGAAACCAGCCAGCTGCCTTTGGGAGACTAAGTTACAGTGGTTGTGCTGCTCATGGAACTGAGCATCTGCTCCAGCTTCTTCCTGTCCTCAGACACCAAACAAGTCAAGGCACTGTGGTGAGATCTGTCTTGGATATTGAATACTCCCACAGCAGGCCGCTCCCCTGGTGTGATTCCTCTCTTATTCCCTTCCTGCCCACACAAAAAGGGACAGTGTTAGTTTTAAATAACTTATTTAATTTGGTGTATTCAAGAAGTTTTTAACTTTGTGTACAATTCAGAGCAATTGAAATCTGTGTGTCCTGCTTTAGTCTGCAAACGCTGTTAAGATATGCTTAGGAGTGCTGGAAGATCACAGGCTCCAGAGCCTCCTGCTGTACCCTGTGAGCTGATTCTCCATGAAACCCCTCCCAACAGTGCTGAGACAGACCTTTGCTCACTTTGTGAGGCAGCATCAGTGCCACTTGCTAAAAATGGTGAGTAATGAATTGTCAATAATGTAGATTTTCCCGCCGGCAGCACAAGGACAAGGAGCCCTCACATCCCATTACTTTCTGTGTTAAAACTCTTCCAAGCTTAGCCTGCTAAAATGTGACCAGTTTACTGACTGCTCACCATATGCTGAGTTCAGAAGCAGTGAGGCCTTCCTGAGGGATTCAGTACATGTAATGTGTTTGGAGAATGTGAGATTAACATAAAAAGTGAGCTCTCTGCTATGAGATGAGATGCTGGCAGTGACAGCTTCTAAAGGTGCTGCCTTCTGGAGATGGCATTTCAAATAGGAGCTCATTGAAAATGAAATGAACA
Source organism: Melozone crissalis (assembly GCF_028551555.1). Classification (NCBI taxonomy): domain Eukaryota; kingdom Metazoa; phylum Chordata; class Aves; order Passeriformes; family Passerellidae; genus Melozone; species Melozone crissalis. Next base: position 9,485,007 of record NW_026535817.1, on the reverse strand, counting down.
AAGGCTTGCTGAAAAAATAAATCCAACTTGAATTTTAGATCCTTGTGCACTCTATGCTATTTTTGAGAAATGAAATCTTCAGTGATGCATTTATACCTGCAGATGAAAATACATCTGATTTGTCACAAAATCATTAATGAATATCCAACACAGTGTGCTCTGCCTGGATAAAACTGATCTGCTGGCATGTGAGCCCATGTGATGGATTTTCACTTGAGTAGCTTCAAAAATATTTGGGAATGTGTTTTCCTTTTTCCCTTCCAAGTTCCTTCTTCCTGCATCTTTTTGTTGCTTGTGAGCTGCACAGACCCACAAGCTGATTCAGCATCTGAGTCAGAGCGTTCCTTTCAGGATTTCTTAGCCAAGAATCAACAATGGAGAAAATCATTTGCATGGGTTTCTAGTCCATGAAACATCATTCTCTTCCTTTGAATTCAGAAACACAAAGAGAGGATTTTAATTCACCTGCAAGGTCCTGTCCTTTGAGTTTTTTTGGTAAATTGACTTTGTGTAATGAAATTTTCATTGCTTCTGGGAATAAATGGAATAATATGTGTTTAAAAGCATTGCCTACATCAGAATCGTTCCATTTCTAGTTGTAGACTATATCGAGGAGCAGTATTACAAACCATCAGATAACCAGGACAGCATTTTAAAGGGCAGCTCTGAGATACATTTATGTGCAGTGGGAAGGGCTGCCTGAGCAGAGCCCCCAGTTTGGGAGGGCGAGAGTCAGGCACTGCGGCCTGTCCATCCTACCCCTAGCCCTGTCCCCTGCACAGGCAATGCCCACTCGGTGGAGCCGTCTCCTGCTGCAGCGAGGCTCCCAGCGCTGTTCCACACACACCAGGGAGGGGAGGAGAGCGGCACGTGGGGCCCTCAGAGTCCTTTTCCAGCGCCTCCTCTGAGCGAGATCGGGCCAATGTTTCAGGCACTGCCGGCTCTTTGTGTAGCCCTGCCGTGGTGCCGCTGCTCTGCATTCCTGGTGGATTGGTGCTACAGCCCTGAGCACTTGAGAACTGCAAAGCGCTGGTGATAATGGCATTCAGTGCCGCAAAAAGCTCTGCCTCCCACTGCACTTCTATGGATTAACAAGGAAGGGGATAAAAGGCCCCCACAAATGCCAGGCTCCAGCATCAGCATTAATGAGAAGCAGCAGATTCAGTTTCTTATCAAGTGCAAAATTTATTGCAGCCTGGACTGCTGTACCTTGGGCTGGTGCATGCACAGTGCTCTGTTGATTTCTGTCCAGGTTACTGATTTTCCCCGGAAGATTGAATGCCATTGGAGAGGTGAATTTGTGGGTTCTGGAACGTTCTCAGCTGTAGAGGACAACGGCCATTATTTCTCAGTCCCTTTCCCCCGGTGGCACAATGTGCAGTTACGTGCTTGGTTTCAGGGTGAACCTCTTCACGCTGGATTCCTTCCTGTAGGAGAGCAGCAGATGAGGATATGGCTCATCTTCTGTCTTTTCCAGCCCTTCCCTAAGGAGTATAATGGCTACATATGGTTTTGTGAGACTTACTCCTCAGTCCATATGGAGAAACTTCTGAGCATGTGTTTACAAACAAAACCACGCTTTCCTCAGGGCTGTGAGGGAGACTTCAGGATAACTGCCTGTCCAGGTCTTACTTCTTTGCCAAAACAGATGTTATCATGGGCATTTCCTGCAGCAGCTTTTCCTTTAAACAGCATTTCACTCCCTCTCCTAGTGAATGCCTCTGCATTCATTCAATAGAGTTTCAATATCTCAATATCACGTAAAGTTAAAGCAAACAAACAACAAACCTCATGCGTTTTCTCATGGTAGTCTTTGGTTCAGAAAGCAGAGTGGCCCAGGGATTCTGCCAACACCTCCACAGTTCACTGTGCATCCCAGTGATCAAAGGATGCAGCTCTTGTTCTCTCAGTATTACAGGTAAGGGTGGTTTGATTACAATGGATTTGCTTCCAGAAAAAGTGAAAATCCAGTGAAGTACCTCACACAGACAAGATTCCTCAGCCTGGGAAGATCTCATTCTGCTTCTTTGCACTGCATAGTATTTACCTTACTTTTTACAGTTGAGTGCTATCTAATAGACTCTGTTTAAATGAAAAAAGTGTCAATTATTCAGTATATGAACAGTATTACAATAGTCCATGAGAAATAACCCAAGAATAATTTGTGCTGGACAGAACTTGGCAGAAGTTGGCGAAGCCAGTGTTTTCCTTGAAAAGCATGAAAGATAAAGCCAATGATAATTTTTACATTATTAACAACTTACTCATGTTTTCTATAAGCGCAGTGTGGGTGTATGACATTAAGACTATTTCTCCTGCATGAAAACCTGGCACTCATATATATTTGCTTTATTGTGACTGGAAAAGTGAAAATGAAGTGAGGCAAGTAAATGTCCTGCTTGTTTCTCACATCTCCCTGTGCAGACAAGACAAGCTGCAGTTTGCAGCACTTGGTCTCTCTTTCACAGAGCCTTGTCTTTAATTGTGTCTCATTAAATACAACACTGAACTGGCACATGCCCGAGTGCTCCTCTGTCACCTGCTTGGGCTGCTCCTGTGCAGCTGAACTGTCAAACCCTGGCAGTGCTCTGCAGCAAACACAGCCAGCAGGAATGCTCCAAGGCTGAGCAGGATTGCAGGTGTGCAGGTGTAGGTGCAGCTCATGTGTCCACTGAGAACAGGCACCAAATCATCCTTTGTTTTCTTCAGTTGTTACATTAATACTGCTCAAAGGAATTGAGCATTCAGGTATGGGGTATCCTGAAAACTAACGGCTATTCTAACCCTGTTGCTTTTATTTCATGTACTAAATAGTAAATGGCTTTTGACTTTTATTGCCCAATGAATTATTCACTTCAAGTGGGAAAGGCAATTTTATAGTATCTCATAAAAAGCATTTTAGACACGTTGGTTATTATGCACTGTCTCTACCACAGGTTGTTTGGAATGTTTTAACTATGATATGAGATTTTAAATATTGAACATATTGGGTGCCAGTGAATATTTCAGAAAACACAGACAAGCTCTTCTGGCTTCACAGTTTGTATTATTAAACTGTCATAAAGTGGGAAAAAGCCTCTCCTGTCATGAGACTCTGTCAAAGAGAGAGCACAGAAGTGACTTTGAAGAAAACCTGCAATTGTAAAGGTCTGAAAGAAGGCAAGGGAGGAAGAGAATAAGAAACATAAGTGTAATGGAACAAAAAGATACAAAGCTGGCTGGGATATTGAAAAAGGGGTTTGAGTTTGATGGAGTCACAGTTCTGAGCTGTAAGGCTGCCTTGGCAGATGAATGGCACAGGTTAGAGAGCTCTCTGTGCAACTGCCAAGCTGTAGGATTTAAGCTGGGATTCCAGCAAGTGTTTCAATCAGATAGGGAAATGTAAGGAGGAATACTGACTGCAGGGCCTCACTCTTAGGCAGATAGGTGAAGATCTTATGTCCAAGCACAGTTCTCAGTTTGAGGAAAATAAATGTTACCTGATACCTTCCAGACCTGTGGGTTTAGGGTTTTTTTTTCTTTAAATGATAAAAAGAATTATAATAAATATAATTAAAATAATAGATTTAAAACTACAATTTTATTTTCAGATTACTCTGAATTGGTCGTGGCTGATGGAATTCCTGAGTCTCACAAAGCCATCCTACCTTAACAGCAAGCACTTCCCTTGTGTAGGCTGTCCCAGGAAGATGTGATGTTTTCCACTACCTGACACCAAGGTAATCATTTTGGGGGAAAAGGTTTTATCAACAAGCTGACAGTATGGAACTGGATGTATTCACAGATCAGAGAAACTGATAAAAAGGGTTAACCATGGATCTAGGAATGTAAAAAACTCCCTTTCCTTGTTGAAATTTCCTAATCAGCAAAAATTTACTTTGCCTGTAGGGATTAAAAAAATTAGATATGTAAAGAGAAACAAGTCTTAAAACTTAGCAGATACACACAAATATTTAAAGCATGCCTGCACTGCAGAACTGTGTTGCAATAACCTTTCTGAAGGTACTGACACATCTGCTGCTACACAATGTACGAGGTACAGGCTTCTTTTCATGATAATCTGGCAAATCCCCTTGATCTTGAGAAGAAGAAAGACATTGCAGGGGCTGTCTTTTACTTCCATCTTCTCTGTCTATTACCCGAGTCTTTACCTTATAAGTCACCTTTGTCTCACCTGCTTCCTACCCCATACCTTTTCTTTGGAAAGAGCACATTAACACAGTAAGGAGATGCACAAATTGCCTCTTCTTACACAAAAGTTATGACAGTCTCTGGAGTACAAGAAGGATGATTGTCATTTATCTGCTGTTTAGACATGCTCAAGTGGGCATACTCCTTAGTGTCCTGAAGAGTCATTTTAAGGTCAATACTGTGTGTAAATAATACAATTCAGCCCAAGTTTAACTGACCAAAAAAGGATGGAGGCTTCCCCATTAAGGTTCAAGATGAAATAGCAATTTTGCCACATATACTAATCATCCAACATGTCTCTGTCCCCTTGAGGTCTAACCCTTCTTAGAAATTCCACAAGACAGGATTGCCTTTGCTTTTATGCTCCAGAAGCTTTCCATCCAGAAAATAATATCCCATGTATATTGCATAAATAGAGAAAGGGGAAGTCTCCTCACAGAAAGAATTCTAAAAAGCCAACTGAATTCCAACATAGCACAAGCTATGTAACAAATTTCCACAGTTACTCTTGTGTGTCCATTTATATGCCAGTTCATATGGGCTTCTGATACACTTTGTTTCTTTCTCTGCAAGTAATTCATGTTTCCCAGGAGCAGACCTAGGTGTTTGTGAGTGTGCAGATACATGTGCAAGAAACATTTCTCCCAGCAAAGACTGGTTTTTTATTTGTGGCTTAACCAAAGACTCAGCAGCAATGAGCAGATTTACATAAATGCAAACATTTCCCCTCCACTCAGATTTTCCACATCTACACAGCAGTTATCTTTCTAGTGAAGATGTCTTATTTTCCTCATGAAGTTCTCAAAGCAAGTGCTTTGTATAAGAAAAGGTAAGGAAATTTATACTGCAGACTGCTTGCTGGTTTACTTTTCTTCTTTGTGGGAAAAGGATGGAATTGATGTTACCTAAAGCCAACTTAATCCAGTAAAAGGTTTCCATCAAGCACAGAGTCCATGCTAAATAAATTATGAGTAAGTAAAACCAGAAATCATCAAGAGTTGGGAGTTTCCCTTGTGCACTGATCTTTGTTCATGACTTGTATTGAATCTCACTGTGAATGCTCCAAATATGAAGAACTGCCTTTCCAAATAGGAAGCAGGACTGGAAACCTGTGCCATTGGTGAAGGAAATTTCTAGCAGCTCTGCTTCCTCATGAAAATGAAGCAGAATAAGTGAGGGGGAAAGTGATGATAGTCCTTATCCAGGGGGCATTTTCTTTTTTCATGGAGCCTTTTATCACATGATACAATTACATGGAGAAGCTGGAACAAGCAAAAGCAAATGCTAAATATCTGGTCCAGTCTATCAAAAAGCAACCTCTTAAGAGCAATGACGTTAAATAGATGATACTGTGTAAACAAAGCAGGATCTGGGGATTTTTAGAAAAAGACTTACATTAAATCAGAAGTCAAACAATGCCCTTGAAAAAGGATTTTTCATTGTCATTATCAGGAGAAGGAAGGCATTTCCCAGTAATAAATGGTGAGGTAAAATGGATTTTACTGTCATGGTGCTAAATTCTACTGTCAATAGGATTAACTGGATGTTAAAAACCTGAAGTGTTTCCTTCTGAGTTACCAACATTTTTAAAAGAATAAAAATTGCCACTTCATGAATGCAAAGGAGAAGCTAAAACGCAAAGCAGTACAGGTGACTGCTTTAAACTGGAAAAGCAGCTCACTCTGGACAATGAAACGGAGGATGATCTGTTTTGCTGAGAAGGCTTTTTTGTTTTTCAGCCAGATGAAATATTTTGCATGAAAGAAAAAAAAAGGTGATGTACACCAAGACCTCTGCCTTTCCTGCTCTATGAAGCAGCAGCTTGAGTGAAGTCTGAGGGGCCTGGAGCAGCTGTTAAACAGCAGTTCCTCCCTTCCCTGGCAAAATGTGATGCCAAGGAGCTGCACGGCCCCAGATTTGGACAGACCAGAGGAAAAGGCAAAAACAACTTCCAGTAGTAAAAAAAAATATTTTTGTGATGTGTCAGCAGACACGGATTTAGAAACCAAACTGCACTAACATGAGGAGATCCATTGAAACTCCAGCACGGGTGCGCAGCCACAGCAGGCTGGATTGTTTCACACTCAGCTGGGGAGTTTTCCAAGGTAGTAAAGTGTGCAAATCCAGAGATATGAGTAACACTTACAAGAATCTAACAGCTTCTGTGAGAAATCTCATTCTTTCCACACTTCAAAGTTCTCAGATAAATACAACAATTGCAGAAATTAGATGAGACAGGTGGAATAAATGGAATTTAATGCAGTCACCACAAATTAAGGCTCATGTAAAGCTAACACTTATTATCATGGGCTGATAATCTGCAGGCTACCTAAAGTTCCTTTGCTGCCATACACCCCTTAGTTTAGCACAAACTCACTGTGGCCATAGCAAAATCTGAGTACAAAACACCAACAGTCAGGTTTTGACACTAACAGAAGGGGATTTCTTGGGCCAGGTGCTCTCATTGACTAAAGACAGGCTTATTAATCTTTCATTTCAAGCGTACTGCTTGACAAGCCTGCCCTAATTTCCACACCACATGCTCACCTGCCAGCCTTCTCCAGCCTGTGACACCAATTCTTGAGCAGACCCAAATTAGCATTTGACCTTTGGAAAGTTAGCTCAGAATGCAAGTGCATGTCCAAAACCCACATCAAAAACTCATCTTTTCTTGCCAAAACCAATGAGAAGCTAGGAAGACACTGCAGGTTATGAGCACAAGGAAAGAGCACTTACAGGGAAAAATAGGGAGTTTACAGGGTGTGACTTACTTGTGGCAAAAACTGTAACTTGCCTGCATTCACAGCCCACAGCTGGAAAAAAATAGAAAAAGATTAGTGTTCAATAACACCTGAATAACACCTGAAATAATTAAATTACCGTCTTCAGAATGCTGAGGAAGAATGGGATATAGAGAAAAACATATCTAATTACTGAGCAAAATCGAATAGTCTACTGTTTCACCTCAAGTGTTCTGATGAAACAATGCTTTAACTTTGGTGCCTTTTTTTCCCAATGTTTTTAAGAGGAAAACATAAACACAACCTTACAGAGCACTTTAAAAAGTAACTCTCTCTCTCTCTATATATATAAAATATATATATTTATGTACGTATATAATAGTTGTATCACAATTTCTTTCCCTTATGTTTTTTTCCTCTCTTCCCACATGATTGGAAGCCCCAAGCTGAGGCATTTCACTCAGCTTCCTCTGGACTCCCTCTATAGCCAGTGGAGGAAAAAGGACCTCTAGAGAGCACTGCAGCACATAAATTCTGAACCACCTTCAGCAGGGCTCTCTCCCTTCTCTCTCAGCTCTCAGGAGAGCCTTGGAATATTCTCAGTTAAATGGGAAAAAAGGTAGATCCACATTCCTGATGTGAGGCAGCAAATAGGTCTCCATTGCTTTAAAGATATGAAGTGCCTGTCTGAAGCTGCTGGAAAAGAATTCCTCGTTTCCATGATTGCCCTGATTAATTTTCTTTTTTATTTTCCATAATTAACTGCAAACTAGACACATTTACCTGATTTAATATAGCACCACCAGAATTCAGAGGTCCTGGCATTTTGAGCTGACCAGGTTCTTTTTAACTTGAAAGTAGTGGAATGAATTTTCAAATATTTGGGTCGCACAAACAATTTTTCATGTTCATTTATAAAATCAGAAACTTATACCAGACTGTTGATCCAAAAGCTACAGTTGCTAAAAAATACTGTTGCAAAACACAAAGATGAAAGACATGACCTTGAACATTGTCTTTATGCCTCTACTGGTAAGAAACAAAATACAAAGTTTTATACTTTATGCCAATGTCTTTGCAACACAGTGTGCTTGAAGAAGTGTATTTTTTTTAATAGCTGGTATTTCAATGGAATCAAGGGTATGATGCACAAGTCTCTTCAAAGAATAATGTCCTGATTTTATCTATTTTTCTAAAAGTTGCTTGAAAGAATTTTAGGCACTTCACAAACTCCAAGCCAAAAAACTCAGTACTAATGAATCGGTAATATGATCCTTTTTCAAGGCAATTATATTTTCTTGACTCTAAAATGATTGCAGTTAAGATGAATCTTGAATTTTCATTCCCTGCCCACGCACATTATTCTTTAACACAAAATTAATTTTTCCTCTGCTTTATTGTGCTAAAGTTTCCTTCCCACAAATCAAACCTCCCTTTCACTTTCCATGGAAAAATGCTGACCTCAGTAATGTTTTTGCAAGATTTATCCCCAGCACCTTCTGGAATGTTTAATCAAAGGTTCCAATACATACCACTTCTGTTTCTTTTAAAATAACCAGTCAGCTTACAAATAAGTGACATTTTAAACACTTTGTGCTACTTTCAGCAGTGTTCTACCCCAGCAAGCAAAATGAGACGTGACACAAGCAGTGTAACTCCACTAAGTGACAAGTATTTCCCATGTTCCTGAACTCTCAAGGTATGTTAAAAGACAGAAAGAATTCTACTTGCATTTTGTCTCCACATTCCAGGTCTCTACATTGCAGGTACCTGGATGACATCCAGAAAAATAACAAAAGAAAAATAATTCAGGGCACAATAGTTTATCCTCAATAAGTAGAAGTCAAATGTCACAGTAAACAGCTTTTAGAAAATCAGCAAAGGAGTAAACTCAATGTCTAATAGAAGCAAGAAAATGTAGCCCTAGCTAAATTATGTTGCCTGGCATGGTGAGGTAAGTGATAAAAGCTTTCAAGCTTTTGTATGATTAATAGAATTCCAACATAATGTAAATATGCTCAGATTAGTCTTAACATTTTATGCAACAAGCTGTGCTTTAGCAATTGTCATTTTGTTTTGATCGGCAGAGAAAATATTATTGATATTGACATAATAACATTCTTGTTTCACTAACTTTAATAAAAGTAGCTACAAAAGAGAAAAGCTCATAAATACATAATTCAAATTAAATCAAGCAAATGTGCCCTGCTTTATTAATGTGATTTCTTTTTCCACTGGCAATATGAATTAATGACTCCTTTGTTCTGCTCAAGACAAGATTGTTTTCTCATTTGCTAAACAGTTGTTGAATTGGTGAAACAGACCCAACATATGGGAGCCCCAAAGGACTGATGTTCTTCTGTGGGTCTTTCAGGACTCAGGGTAAGTAAGGACAAGTGAGAACTCAACACAACACTACAAAAACCCTGCAGAAATACCAATTCATCCCATCATCTGTCTCCACTCTTCAATTGCACAGACACCAACTGTAGCATTGATTTCTATTTCTCAGGCCTTCCTTCACAAGGGCTGCTATTTGGATTGCTCTCTGAACACTTCTCCATTTGGTTTCCATCTTTGACTTCCTCACAAACAGGTTTTTGCTTTTTCCTCACCTACCAGCTCACTCCCATTTCAGCCTATTATGGCTCCCTTCCTTATTTTATTTTTTCCCTTTATTCTAGAATTCCTTCCAGCCACTTTTTACAGAGAGTGCTCTTCCAGTCACCTTTCTTTGCTTTACAGCCACCTTGTAGGAAACAGATTTTCCTGATGGGGTCATCTCACAAGTAATAGATACACGATGAAAGAGATTCAGGTTCTGCCAGCTGAGGTTTAGGTTATTTGAAAACATTTCTTCAAAAAGAGGTCAGTCAGACCCTGGAACAGGCTTCCCAGGGGTCAGGGGTGGAGTCAGTGCTCCCAGAGAGATTTACAAAAGGGTGGATGGGGCACTTGGAACAGGGCTAGGGAGCAGCCTTGGTAGGGTTACACTTGGTCTCAATGGTTTGTTCCCATGGAATTCCATCTGTTTCTATGGCCCCTGTAACTCCTGTAAGAGTTTTGTTGTCAAAAGCTCCATACCTTCTCGGTGATTTCCCAGGGGCAGATCCTCACAGCACTGACTCCTCCTTCACAGCCAACTGCTCCAACTCTCCCCCCACCCAGCTCACCCCCTCTTTCCTAGCTCTCGTCTTCTCATTGGGCACAGCTGTGGCCTGTTGAGGGCAGGGCTGCTCCTGATCTTTGGTGATCAGTACAGCTGCAGCTCCTCAGGTGTGAGACTGCCTTCTGCACTGTTCTCTTACATTCTGTCCCTCCACAGAGTTTATCTGAAGAGAATTTTCCAAATTTATCTGGAGGAGAAAAATAGTTTAAAAATGCCTCACCAACAAGAAGGTAAAACCTATGAACTTTTTCTACCAAACGTTTTGTAGAACTTTGCAGTGACAGCACCAATCTTACGCAATACTACCCACAGAAACCATTTGTCCATTCAAGTCAGTAAAAGTAAAGCTCTTCAGGGAAAAAAGAAAAACTAAGTTTTAATACAATCTGAAACATGCTTACCTTTCAATATTTTTTTCTTTAATTTCATTCACCTCAATCATCACACTTAAAATAAAATTCATCAAGAAAATTATTGTGGCAACATTGACAGCTGTGGAATATCTATCTTTTAATGTTGTACATGAGTGAGAAAACATTCTTCCTGCCTGATACAACCTAGAGACTTGTTAAACAGAAGTTCCAAAAGGAAGAATAATGCTGTACTTCAGAAATCCTATGTTCCTGTGGCATTTCAAAGTTCTTTCCCTTCCTGCAACTGCTGCAGGTTTCATTTGTGGTCCTGGAAAAGCCAGTCCTCATGACCCATGAAAATAGGATTTAATTTCTTCCAATCTCATTCTGAAGCAAGATCCAGCTTGGTGTTAAACTTGTTGGGTACAACTTTGCAATCAATTCTGCCATCAGATCCTGCTCAGGGTCCTGGGAACATCCTATTATCTGGGATACCTGGGTGCTCTCATGAAGCCAGCAATAATCACTACCATAGAAATAATTGGCACAAACACACACATTAGTGAACACTCCAACTTGGCCAGCCCTTGAGGCACTGAGCTGGCATTAATTGGGGAGTTTCAGTGATTTGGGCCAAGTACTGTCATGCACACACGATGGGAACTCGCCTCAGTAATTTCTGCTCACAAAACCAGATGAATTTTAAGGCTAAAAACTTCCCTTTTAGAGCCCTTTTCACATCTACTGACAACCTTCATTGTTAGCTGCTAACTTGCTTGGGTGTGTTGATCTGCAAGTCTCATTTGAATACATTCATTATTATACTGCCAGAAGAAACAAAATAAACTTAATTAGAGGTCACATCACTTCCAGCTCAAGTTAATTAAAAGCCTAATCAAACCTTTTGGGAAACAGTGGCCTGTCAGTGAAAAAATGATAAGGGGAATAAATGGCATTATCCCCACACTAAGGACAGTAATCTCTCCGATTGCCTTTTCTTCCTCCCCCACCTGATGTTGCACAAAAAGAAACACACAGGATAGGATACATACTCTTACATAACATTCTTACTAAATAAATGAGTTTGCCAGCTTTCCCTCAGCCTGGGAATCAATGCCTGTTGCAGGAGGAAATGCAGGAACGATGCGGCAAGTCTTGATGCTGCCTAGCACATAAAAATGATCAGCCATTACAAGGTCAACTTCCCAACCAAACTTCATTTGGGAGAAGTAAGGAAACCAGCTGGAGGCCTAACAGGACTGAATCTCCAATTAATAAAGATGAGCTAGGCAGAACTCATGGGGTGCACACTCCAACTGCTGCTGTCAGCGCACCCGAGCTCTCACAAATCACTGACCTGCTGTGTAACCTGGAAAAGCCATTGCCTCTCTTGGATCTTGGCTTTGGCCTTTTCAATCTGCTCACAAAATGTGCATTTCAGACAATGTTTGCTTCTTGGTAAAACACTCTCTTCACTTACTGCTATAATACCAATTAGTACCAGCCATGTTGTAAGGAAGAGACAAAGAAAGACATTTCTCACATAGAAAATCTAATGAGGAAAAGCTTTATCAACAGATGCTGGAAAATGTGATAGCCACTTGTTTCATATCACCAACAATCTCATGCAACAGCCTTTCCCATCAGGAGCCCACAGATGAAGTTCATAAAAGATCAATACTGAAGTTTCAATTAAAATTGCTTATTGGACTCAAAGAGAAGTCCTGAACAGAAAGCACCTAAGGAGAAATCTGGTATACTCAGTATGTTCATTATCTGTATTTCTTCAACCCCAGGTACTTTCTGAGTCCAGCAACAACCCATTAGTTTTAATCCAAACTGCTTCCTTGGGCATTGTAAGTAATACTCATTATTGAACACAAAATCTCAAATTGTGTCAAAGTAACAGCTCAGGATCATGTCCCTGTTCCATACTGGATTCATAAAATTACTAAAGAATGAGATCCAAACGTGTGCTTCCAAGTTTTTCTGCTTGTCCTCAGCCTTATTTGCTCCTCCTGGAGAATGAGGAGCTGCTCAAGCTAAGATGAGCTGAAGTTCTCCCCAAAACAACTTTTTGTGCCAAACTCTGAGAAATCACATATTGATTTCGGTGTTGATTTGAAAGGAAAATCCAAAGGAAACTTTTAGAAGACTATTTTGAAATTAAAATTCAGGGACATGAAGCTTCATTTAAAATTTTATCCTTAACTATGCTGTTCACATCTGTTCTGCATTGCTCTTTCCATAATTTCATGATACATAGAATATTATTGCTACTCCTGAGGGCTCCACTTAACGTTAACTGAAAGGCATTACCTACTTAAACGAAAATACATTTCCTATTTGTGGGAAGAGCAAAACCACAAGCATGGCTGTGTTTTCCTGGATTGTCCCAGAGCAATCACTTTTCTTACACATTTGAAAAACCCAGGTTTACATGAACAGAGCAAAACCAGCTTAACACGGAAAAGCAGAAAGCAGATCAGGAAGAAATTGCTAACATTGGATATATCAGCATTTTATTTTGGTATTGTTTTTCTCTTGTGACCTGTTTTCAGGGAGGGAAAATTAGGAACACACACAAATTTCATTTTTCACCTCCTGTCATTCTCCCACAAATGTTGTTCTCAATTTCAGCACCAAATGGAAATATCTAACAGGGCTTACAGATTTTGGCAGCTGAACAAATTCTTCATACAAATGAACATTTCAGTTGCAAATCAAGACTAAAATAGTGATTTGTTATGTCTGGAACTCAACTGGAAGAACTTACATTCCATTTTCCTTCTTCTCATGACAGTTCCCACCCAGCATGCACTGTATGCTACTCATAAAAACACATCTGTGCTTAGAGTGAAGGTGGGCACAAATCTCTTAATCAGATGAAAGAATTCAGGTCAGCTTTCATCAGAGAAAGTGAAAGAAAATTCAGGAGAATTTTCTTCATTCAGGAGAATTTTGTTTCTTTTAAAAATAAAAGACTACTGAGATCTACTAGAAACCATGGAACCACAGAAGCATCATAAGTGTAGGGAGGCCAATACCTAGGAATGCTAAAATCAGGAGGAAAAAGCCATCAGTGCTAAAACAAAGTACCAGAAATGATGGATGCCAGGAATGAAAGAGAGATGTGTCATGAAAGGAAAACAGATAAGTGGATATTGAAAGGAAGGCTCATTGCAAAGAAAGATGAAGGACAAAGTAAAAATCAATGAGAATAAAATATACATAAAGTGAGTCATAACAGGATGCTTGTATTTTGTCAGATGGAGTCATCAGTCTGCAAAAAGCAATAGAAATGCAAAGCTGTGGAAAAAAGCAGCAGCAGAGCTGGGTTGGAAATGCACTGGAGCTTCCCTGGGGCAGCACAGTGCCAGGGGCTCCCCTGAGCTCCACCACCACAGCGTTGGAGTTTTGGTGCCTTCCCTTCAGAGGGAGCCCTTTCACAGGGATTGTTAGCTCTGAGTGTGAAAGGCAAAGCTGGCACACAGGAGCTCCTTGGGCAGGCAGGAACATGGGCTCCTTGGAGCGCTTTGCACTCTTGAACCTGGGCAAGCCAAGCTTAAACCAAAAGCAGAGTTTGTGTCACCTTGGTGAGCGTAGGAAGCCGAGTCAGCAATGGTGAATGGAGACAGATCAGGGCAGAGTCCATCAGAGAACAGGACAAGGAGGAATGGGATACTATTGGCTTCTTGAAAAAGCACAAGACAACAGCAGCCCACACAGACCTCAGTATTCAAGCCATTTCTAACACATTTCTGAGCTCTGGGAGGGAATTTTGGCTGCAGTTTATATAAATGAGAGATGGAGTTCACGATATAGACTTGATTTGGAAGTCACTGCTACAGTAGTAAATGGCTTTGTGAAAAGAATCTTGGGAGTTGCTGCACCTTGAAACTCTCCTCCTCTAAAGTAAGCTTTAGAATGAGGAAATGTTGAGGTTTGGAGCAGAGGAAATAAAGCCCTTTCCAGGATTATTTGCCAAGGTTCTATGAAACAGGAACAGACACTTATGCTACAGATCCTGCAGGTGCTTTTCCCAGCTGCCTGCCAGATCAAGGGCCTGCTTAGCTGCGCCCTCCCTCCCTAAAATTTGCCAGAGTCAGCTCAGGGGGAACAAACAATTTTCTCCCTACCAAGAAGAAGTTTCCGGGCAGATTCTTTTGTAAGAGGGATGTAGCAGCAAACCTTCAGCTGTTGTTATGCACGTACCTCTCCTTGGCACTCCTCACTGGGACTCCGACATGGATAAATTCGCCTCAGATATTGAAGTCAACCTGGTAACCAAGACATATAGGTAGGATTTAAAGTACCAGCCCCTATTCTATGGAAACAAGATCACCACATTCTTTTTTGTTACAATATTTTCCTCAGTGATAGGAAAACAAAAAGATGCAGGATTCTCCATCCTCTTTTCTCTACCCCCCCTAAAGGCCTGATCTATATTTCTCACAACTGCTGTGCCTTGCTCAAATACCACCTTTATCACTGCTAAATATGGTCTGTCATTTCCAGAGCCATACACAACTTCACAGCATACAGACACCACAGCACCTCGTGCTTGGTTTCATACAGGCTTGGTTTAATATTTTTGTCTGAAACTTTCAAAAGAACAATTTACAGTGAAACTGCAAATAAACCTTCAGAAGTGCCTAATTCATAGCAGAAAATGCTTCTTAATCTTACAAAATGTATTTGACGCACTAATTAAGGATATTTAAAAAGCTGTTTGAATCACTGTTTTAAAAAAATTCCATAAGCTTAACAGAACAACAAAATAAGTCAGCTGTGAAAGGTTCCCTACCTTTAACAGGACACCTCAGTAGAAAAAAACAAAGCAGTCTGAAACATAAGACCTCATTTCTTCTGTTGCAATGATATTTCCTACTTTAATTTATATTAAACACTGTTATCCCTTCTCAAAAACATTAATATCTGCCCTGGTACTTGACCATTTCTTAGGAGTCCATGGAGTTTTCTTCCTCTCACACACTCATTCCATTATCCTGGGGTCAAAACTACTTCTGCTACATTCAGTTACTCTATTTACACCTGAGGGATGGGGAAGGAGGAATAAATCTCTATGCTAAAAGGGCACAAAAACTTGAAAATTGTTTGAAAAGTAAATCAGGCATCTCATCCTTTGGGATTTTGCCATTCTGTCACTTCAGAATAGCTCTTTACCTCTCTACATTTTCCAACACACTTTAGGGGAAAGGGTGGGAATATTCTTGGAAACAGTGACAGTGATGAGTTCCAGATGCAGACACTAATGCATCTCCTCTTTATTGACCATTTCCTTCAGGAATAGGCTGTGTTATTCCACACCAATAGAATTACTAGTTATTCATAGAGCATTTGGCTACTCCAACTGCAGCGCTGGGTGTTGTCCACATGCATACTTGAGTGTCAATCTCTGTGCCTGAATCTTCTGCAGGACAGTAAATCAGAACTACAGAAAATGTATACAAATTATTTTAGCACATTAATTGGTTATGTAAAACATCACATGGCCCAAATTAGCAGGCTTACAGCAGCATTTCTGAAACTGAGACTATTGGGAGGATGCACAGCATTAAACATCTGCAGCTGGCAGTAGTTCACTTGCTCTCAGGCTGAGCATAGGAAATCACTGGCTGGATGTGAATATTCCAGCCAGGAAACCACTAATGAACCAGGGTAATTGTACAAGAGCACTTGGGACCAGTCATAATCAGAATTCATTTCTTTGTCTGAGTGAGTGCAAGCCCCTCCCACTTCCAGGTCCAAATGGAGAGTTTAAAACTGACCTGCCTGCTTTGGACAGCTTCCCCCTTCCATAGTTCAGTGTTTGCCACAGCATTGATGCAGCATCTCTTCATCATATGGATCACATCACTAACGCAGATCTGAATCTACACAAATACAAACCTCAGCTTTGATGCCTTTAGTAAGTGCTCATGTTGAAGAAGAATTTCATATTTTCTTGTGACTTGTTGACAACTGATAGCAACCTGGCACCATTCTCCTTCCTATGGAAAGAACAAATGAGGGGTGAGAAAGAAGACTGTTAAATGGGAACTGTTGTGGGTGCACCCCACCTGGCAAGTAAGTGCCATGCAGCCACTTGCTCACACTCCCCGGGGAACAGAAGAGTGTTGCCTTATACTGCAAGAGTTCTGTTATCATAATAGTGCAAAGGTTCCTCATTGCTAGGACCTCATACCTCCTTGAAGCTTCCCACAAGCAGCTCCTCAAAGCACTGGCTCTTCCTCCCTCTCACAGCAGCCAGCTGACCCCAGGTGCCCCCAACCAGTCACCCAACCCACTCTTTTATAGCACTCTTCTTATTGGCTACAGCTGCAGCTCCTTAAGGGGTAAGATTACTTTCTATACTCCCTTTAACAACTTCTATTGTATCCCCCTACAGAAGGGTGTAGGAGATTTATGTGAATTGAGATTTCCTTGTCACACCAAGTACAAACACCGAGCAACCCCTTCGCCCAGGCACAAGCTCTCCTTCCACTTCATAAGGTCTCATTTGACAGATGGCTGGCAAGTTCCTGAGATCCTGGGATCCTGCCCTGTCAGGCCAGAACAGAACATGGGACCCTCTTCTAGTGCCCAGAAAAGAGCTGAAGAAAAGCTGAGGGGCAAGGGCTGAGATGCTGAATTTGCTTTCTACTGATGCATGAATGGATCTGCTACAATTCATGTGGGAATCTTTGTTTTGCCTTGGTTTGTTTGGATCGTGAAAAACTGGGAGATCAAAGCATTGCCTTAATTATAATCTCTTTCTAAGTCTTGCAATTTTAAAAGGAAAATGATATTAGTATTTTACATAATGGTATGCAGCAGAATCTGTGTTTGAACAATAACCACTGCTAAATGCATTAATGTTTCCCCAGACAACTAGTTTTTGCTTTTTTCTTTTCCATTTATATGCACATTCTCAAAGGGAACACAGTGCTCCTACTGTAAAAGGCTTGAATTGCTCTTTTTTTTTTTTTTTAAGAGTACTGGAATTAAATGAAGACAAAAAGGGGTATGTAGGAAATGCAATTTGGTTTTGAATACTATCAGTAATCTCTATGCACCTACCAAGACACACATCTCTCCTATTGAAGATTTGCTTCAGAAAATGTTAAAGGCACATCATAGCCTGATGTCCCCTGTGTGTGTGTAATGAAGGATGGTGAACATGCACTGTTGAAGCAGCTGTAATTCCTTCTACTGTTTTAAATTCTCTGGGAGTAGGAATTCAGTTCACTTTGCGGTGTAAATTTTGTTGCCCTTTCACCAAACAGTTAAGAGAAAAAAATCCCCACCAGTATTGAAATGGCTTTGCTGCTTAAGTCAAGTCAAGGTTTAGTGAGTTGATATAAATTGGCATATTTGAGTCAGGTTGTATTTTCTGCCTTTTTAATATATGTTATCTTTATTATAAGGGTAACAGTATGTTAACCATATTATCAGCCTCTTGCACATCTTGTAAGCATCCACAAAATCCATATGGATTTCCTGCAGACAAAATTCATCCTTTGGCCAAACCTCACCAAACGCTTGATTCATTGATAAAACCAGGTAGCAGCAGAACAGAAGGAGGGAGAAGGCTTCAAAAACATTTTGTAATCGACTTGGATCTTATCCCTGCCAGTCATGTACTAAGGGCTGAAAGGTAATTATTCTTTAATTCATTTTCACACTGTACATCTTCCTTTTTGAACACTACAATGTGAGATGAAGATAATGGACACATGTCTGTTCAAAAGCTGCAGGGAAAAATGAGTCGGCAGCTATGATAGATTTTACTG
Organism: Melozone crissalis; assembly: GCF_028551555.1. Taxonomy (NCBI): domain Eukaryota; kingdom Metazoa; phylum Chordata; class Aves; order Passeriformes; family Passerellidae; genus Melozone; species Melozone crissalis. The sequence goes on along the minus strand of NW_026535817.1, from coordinate 9,466,757 downwards.
AATTTTCATAACTTCTATTTTAGAACAGTGTCAGCTCTGCATGTTATTGTACAAGTGCACAATGTATGCACACCAGATGGCAATTTGGAAATGGATGCAGGAGCTGAGGATGTATGTAATATTTTTCTCACAGCACACCTCGAATTCCAGGACCATTTCAAAGAATATTCTCATTTTTTTCTTTCCTTATAATGAAACATATCTTTTCAATAAAGGTGTTTTCTGTTCAGATTAATAAACTAGGAGTGGAGGAACACATCTCCTAAACAATGAGAAGTTCTGTTTCATTCTCTTTCCACTCCTGTGAAAGCATTAGTATTAAAAGCTGAAGTGGCTTGTGGTTTAAAGTGGTTATGAAAAAAATCACAGATAAAAGGACTGAAATAGCTGTAAGAACAGAACCACTTTATATTTTTATCAGTTATAATGCTCTTCCATTATAAGACAAGCAAAAGTTCTTTGCCCTGCATTTAAACTTTAACTAATCTCTTCTGCTCCAACTGAATCCATTGGTTATCCAAGGTATTCTTAACCAAAAGAAGCAATTAAGATTTACTACTTTTATGGGCATCAAAGCTCTCTTGAGACCAATTAAGATCTAAATAATCAAAATCACTTGGAGTCTGTATTCCAAGGTATAATCCCACAATGGCAGTAACCTCATCTGCAGTGGGGAAGCGAAGCCTTTGCCATTCATTGAGGCAAATCCTTTTGCAGGATAGGGCATGAAGGGTAGTTTTGTGCCTATATCCAGCACATGGATGATGAAACCTGAATCTCTTGCAGGAGACACATCTGTAATTAACCAAAACTTTCTTGATGAACAAAGCAAATCCATCCACTCTTAGTCTTTTGCAACTGCTCAAGGTTTTTTTTCATTTCATTCCAGCCCCCACATTCAAACTCTACCTCAATAACTGGCAAGACAACTCTCTAAAAGAGACAGAATTACTGGGCTGGGTTTTTTCTCCAAAGAACATCTGCTGCCATCTGTTGACATCTGAAGTGCTCTCGAGTCTTAAATAAAATACAATCAGATTATCAGATGTTACAAATACAATTGAACCTCTCAGCAGCACTTGTAGATATTGTCAATTAGACACTTGAAACTGAGCCCGTGTTTCCATGCTGCAATAAAAAAGACACAGGGAAGGCTGGAGTCTGTGAAAACTCCCAATTCCTCAGCAGAGAGTGGTACAAAATCCTTTGTGTAGCTGTTGAGGAAAGCATTTGTAGTAAGATCAGTGGGAAAAGACAAAGGCTGCAGGGTGGTGTTTGCAGGGAGGTGCTGAGTCACGAGAGGGCACAGGGATGGAAGAGCAGTGCATGGCAAAGCAGGGCCCAATATGCAGCTGGGCTGAGCACGAGTTTGGGAACAACAGTGGCTTTGTGCTTCCCTATGCAAATGTACAGGGGTCATTTACAAATTCAAATGAGGAAAGAAGTACTTTGTGAGAGTGTAGAGAACTACAACAAGGAACCTCAATGACTTCTGCATAAATGCTGTTGTGCTGAGTGCAGGACTTAAAATTTTTTGGGACTCTTACAGTTTTTCTCCCTCAGTACAGCATTTAGAAATCTATGAAGCCTTATTAAGAGAAGGAGGCCTCTTTTTTTTCCATTATTACATCAACACCAAAAAGAAAAAGTTATTGGCATGTATACAGACTTTTTCAGATGTCCTGTGTTGCAGTTAATTTGAAATAAGTTAATAAACTGTATCTTTCTCCAGAGTTTTATTTTTAAGACAATCCCCTATACATCTCTAATACAGTCACGGCCTGTTGTACAGTATCCATGGGCATAAAACCCCCATAGATATTTGGGGGTTTTTCCCTAAGTTGAATTATACCCATGCCTGATAAACTTGTTCATCCAACAGACAATCCTGCTTTCTCTCTATTCCTTTCCCAATCAACTTGTAAGAGGAAATATTGGTCCAAGTGTGGTGAAATTCTGTCCAGTAAGTGCATCTTCCCCATCTGAAGTGGTAATTTTTCTTCTGATTCCTTGCACTGAGAGCACCTTCAGGAGAGTATTCACATCTTTGGTGCTGACACAGGAGCTGCAACCCCTCTGTAGCAGCGGGGAAGTGCTCCCCAGTTATGGGCAATGTGCACAACTGTTTGCACTGCCAAAAGGAAGAAGTCACTCCTGTGGCTTCAGAGCTCTGCTCACGCGGCAGACTGTACATTTCCGAGGTGTCAGCCCGATCAGTTGGATTTATTTGGATCCAGCATGTATTTGTGGTTGCCCCTGTGTTTCTCTGTCAGTTGGTTTGGCTGGGATGGATCCAGGCTCTGACAAGAGTCACCAATGTCAGGCGTGGGCTCAGTGCAGAACCTCTCCTGGGAGGGGATGCCTGCTTTCCCCAGAGGAGCTGATCCTGCTTTCTGCCAGGAAGTGACAGCTGGGAATATCCTCCAGAGGCTCTAGAGATCCCCACCAGCACACTGAATGTGCCATCGCTGCTTCACATTGCATCTTTGCCCCAAAAAGAGACTGCAGGTCTTTTCAAGGGTATTCTGATTATTTTTCTATGCTGTGAGATAGAACTTTGTTATAAGAATGCTTTCTCTTTGAAGTTCCCAGTGTGTTTTTTATTTTCTTTATCCACCAGCTGTAGAGTAGAAACTGGAGGCTTGCTGGTAAGTGCTATCAATAAAAATGGAACCAATTAAATTTCAGGCATAATCCCCTATTATTATAAATGAGTTCAGTGAGAGATAAGATAATGGAGTAATAAACCCCTAAACCCTAATATTTAGCAAGGAAATACCAACAGAACTTGGAATGCTGCATTCTGACCTGAGTGATAAAATAAATGCTTAATCAACTACTACTGATAAGTTTTAAGCATCAGAAGAACCTGGATACAACAGCAATAAAGTCAAGTTTTGATGATTTGCAACAACTTTACATCTCTTTTGTTCTTAATAAAAAACACCAGCCCTGATTTAGAGTTCTTCAAAGAATTTGAAAGGTTAAGAGACAGCAGGAATTGGTGCCAGCATCACTAGACAACTCTATGGCTATCGTAGTATATATATAAATAGAGTTTGGATGACCTTCTTCCATGGGTATCATGACTGAAAGGAGTTCCAAGCTGCTAGATGTAGAATGTTGAGATTTCAGATCATGCACTACTGTAACCTCAGATTTATCAGAGCAAAATGTTCTGATCCCTGTTGAAAAGTTTCTTTAGAAGCTCAGTTAACACCTGAACAGCAATGTCAAGGGCCATAATGTTAGATTTTTTTCCCCTACAGGATGCAGAACACTGTAGATGAGAGTGTTTTGGTTCATCTTCCATGTTGATTACAGAGGAAATGATTTCTTATGCAGCCAGCCAAGAGCAGATCTGTAGCAATGATTTCCAGAATATTATGGCACACCAATGATTAATTGCCAAAATTGCTGTTCAACCAAGATGGCAACTGAAATAAAGACTGAGAATTTTTTTTATTTGTAAACACATTTTATGTGCTTACAAAATGGCACATAGCAATTGAAAATAATTTGGGAAGTTGCAGTTGGCCCTAGGATATGTTTATCAAGCAGATTTACTCTACTGTCTTCTCTTAGATCCAGATTCATGTGTTATGATTAATTGCTCCTCCATTCTCTGTTGCATGGATATTTATCAGCATGATGTGCCAGGTCTCTGGAGTTTGTAGGTAAGGAACAATTCTAAGAGACATTTCTCTAGAGGCTACAGGAAAATTTGCATCAATAGAGACCTAAGGTATGTCTATAGAAAGGGAAGTGGAAATCACCTTTCTCTTCCATTTTGGACCTTGCTTTTCCCTTTTCCAGTCTCTCCTGCTCTCTCTCTGTGGCAGAGTGCTCCAGAAGAAGGGCCAGTTTCTCACAGTACATTTTTCTCCTATTCAGCTTAGATTTCACCTTGGAGAAGGTGGTGGACAGGTGAGAGCTCCCTGCTTGACACAAGTGTGAATTTGTTCTAATAAAAAGCAGCAGAAAGTTAGTAGGCAGAACAGCTTCCCAATCCCTGTGGTCATCAAAGCCAGATGCACAAGGAACACATCATTAATGCCTCTTCCAGGTGAGAGGGAGCACAGTGAGCCCACGTGAAGGTTATTTCACAGAAATGCTTCTTTTACCCTCAGTTTTTAAAACTACTTTCTGCTGTCTCTCATTTTGATTTGATTTTCTTAAACACTACAGAATTGGAGGCAGCTCTGGCTTTTCACTGACCCATACAAGCATCAGGTGTGTAAAATCTACTCATACAAGCATCAGGTGTGTAACATCTACTCATACAAGCATCAGGTGTATAAAAGCTGTTTATGGGCCTTCATGTGGGATTTTTTCTGGCTTTGAAGAACAGTCCTGCAAGGTGCTCTTCAGGAGGAGTGTTGGCTTTGGAGTGCCTTGGCTGCTTGGTTTGTGTACATTTTCCTGGCTCCAGGAAGAGGTTAGTACATTCTTAACTTCTTGAGGTTTTTTTTTTTTCCCGGTCCACAAATGCTCTGAGTGGAGAAATATCTGCATGTTTAATTCAGATGATCAACAAAGGTCTTTTTGCAAATGGTATTGTGAGTTTTGGGATATAGGGCTACCAGAAAATGGAGCAGTCAGAGGGGTGAAAAGATACCAAGGTGAAATAATTCCATTTAGTAGACAAACCAGTGAGCGTGGTTCATGTTTGCTGGCTTCAGGTGTGTAAAGGAAAGGACTGGAGAAGGCAAGATAAAATCTTGTGGCATTAGGAAGTGATAGACCTGCCCAAGTGTGGGTGAAATTCAAAAGGAAAACAGAAGTACTGTGGGTAAAACAGCCAGTGGGAAAAGAATACTTAGTCCCTAGAAGTGAGTAGAATCAGGGATTTGAGGCTATAAATTAGGAGTAGAAAATACCATTCAAGTTTGACATTTGTTTTAATATCAAATGTAATGTTTCCTTGGCTTGAGTGTAAAAGTTCTTATCCCGTTTCAAATGTATCTTCCTTTTTTTGGTGTGCTTCTTGTGATTCAAATCTGGAATAATTTTGGGGTCAAGTGTAAATTTATATTTATACTTTGGAGTAATCTGCCTGAATACTTCTTTTCTATTCTTACCAACTAAGGTTAACCAGTTATTTTGTTTCTTGTGTTCCATACTTGGATTTTTTTTGTGGTCTTGAAATATGTGAGAAGATAAAAGTTAATGTAAAAGAATTCGTCTAGGTTCTGATCGTTTTTTTATTCCTTTGTTTTTCCTCAGATAATGGTTGTTCCTTGGGCTGTATTTATCAGGGAGTTCTTTTTATAAGGAAGTTGACTTCTCATGAATTAGGTGACATAGATATATAGTCGTAGTGTTTCAGACAATTTCCATGGGAAATGAAAATAAACTAGAGGCAGGGTGTGGTTTTTCTGGTCAAATTTCACTTGTGGTACTTGTGTGTGAAGCAGAAACAACACATTTCTGCTTTTTTTTATTTTCATGGGAGGTTTATATTTTGCATTAATATGTTTGTTAAAGTGTAAATAATAAGTGATCCAGACCAATAGGTCTAAGATTTCACTCTGTAAGTACTGTAAGCTTGATGCTAAATGTGTAATTCAGTGTTCCTTTTGTGAGGTTTAGGGAGCTTTAAGGGCACTTTACTTGTGCCCCGTGGCTTTTGGTACAGTGAACAGCATTGATCTTGCTCTGTGACACTTCTGTAACTCTCTAGCAATGATGTGCTGCTTTCTCTTACTAACTGAGAACCAATACATGTGGTCAAATTAACCCAGCCTGATTGCAGGCAGGCAATGAAGGCATACAGGGAGGGAGGAGAGGGACACAGCTTGGGTTGGGGCAGAATGCTGGCAGGTTGCTGAAGGCCTCACAGTTTCCCGCTTTTCTGTGTCCAACTTAAATCTGCCATTTTCACAAGCTGTGATGCTTTATCTAGGTGAGAAATTGTTTTAGCACACACAAAGAAAAGCTGCCTTCATTTCAAGAAATCCCTCAGTTGGTGTGAATGACATCAAGACCTCTCAAAGCTTCAAAAAAGCAGCTGGTAAGCCTGACACCCTCATTGCTATGTACCAATATGCCTTTGCCTGACACTATAATTGCTGTGCCATCAAATAGAATATGCAATAATTTAATTAGTATTCACGGGGGTAAATATGTGTGGGGACAAGTTCTTAAAATAGTCAATGGAAAAAGAAATTTTGTGAAGCTTTCAGGGCTCTTTCAGGCAGCTGCCAAGCCTGGTGCCAGCTGATACAGCCTGCTCAGTTAACCAGAAAGCATTTGGACAAAATTCCTCCCCAAACTGCCACTGGGAATGGAAGCAGCCAAAGGGTAAGAGCTATTTGTGGAGAAGGATGCTAACTGCCTTGGCTTGTCAGGGATGGCACTAAAATGCCATAATTTTCTTGAAAATCCTCTCTGGGGACCCCCATCCAGACACCATCTGCCTGTGGGTTGGAAGCTCCAGGGATGGGCCCCAGCTGTGCCCATCCCTGTCTGCACCAGACCTGGTTTCATGGCTGCTTTCCCACTTGTGTGATGTTTTGGAGATCACTGTGGAGAGATAAACAGGGCGTGTTATGGAAATAGCAGGGAGCACTCTCTACAGGCATTATACTTTGGTTAAAGACTCAGTGTTTCTCCCTGCCCATAGCAATAATCACCCATGTAACATTTAGCCATAATTATCACACTGATTGGAGCATTTTTTACTTAGTGTGGAAATAACAACTCTTCATTAGACTTCTGGTTGTTATTTAGAAAGCCCAGAAAGGGAAAGATGGTGTCCCCCTGCAAGGGAACAAGGTAGCTGTGATATGTTTGTGTAACTCAGCACAGAGATGATCAGCAGGGCATGCTGTGGAGGGACAGAATGTAAGAGAACAGTGCAGAAGGCAGTCTCACACCTGAGGGGCTGCAGCTGTGCTGATCACCAAAGATCAGGAGCAGCCCTGCCCCTAACAGGCCACAGCTGTGCCCAGTGAGAAGACGAGTGCTAGGAAAGAGGGGGTGAGCAGGGTGAGGGGAGAGTTGGGGTTTGCTGGTTTTGCTGTGAAGAGAGTTGGAGTTGTTGGCTGTGAAGATGAAGGAGGAGTCAGTGTGGATCTGCCCATGAGAAATCAAGGAGAAGGTATGAGAGCTTTGCAATATGATGATAGCAGTACACAGGGCTGGGAAGGGTTTTAAACAGAACTGAAACAAAGCCTAAATGAATACATAACATCTTCCACAAATTTACAATACGTTTCCTCATTGTATGCGCAGCTCTTCTTCCCTTTCCCTATTTGTTTGAAGCCTTCCCCAAGTGACTCCTGCCTGGCCAGCAGCACTGGGGAGTGGAATGCTGATTAGGAGCTCTAGAGAAAGGGTAGAAATGAAGTTCTAACTACGAATCTGCATGCTGTGGATGGGAGGTCCAGTGAGGGTCTGAAGAGGTGGGGGACAATTAATCCCTGCTGAAAATGTTCTTTTAATGTTATAAAAGTTGCACACAGATGGATGCCGACATGGGGGGAGGAGTAGCTCACTGATGTACTGTGGCAGTGCTTGAGACACAAGACATGAAATCTTTCCACACTATTTAAATGTTGTTTAAGAAGTGTGAGAGTCCTGGTGTGCCTTTGCTCCAGTACTGATTCCCAATAATCCTTCTTGAAAAGATGAAGCAGCAGCCTCACAAGTGCCTTCAAGGTGAGGAGTTCAGTTGGGTTAACCATTTGCTTTTAGCTCTGAGTGATCTCTGAAGGACTGAGGCTGGGGGTTGTTTTTCCAGCTCCCCACTTCTCCTGGCACAGAGCTAAATTGTTCAGCAATGTTCCACAGTACCTGGTGTGAGTGTGTGTGCACAGTGAGTAGCCTTGCTTTGTTAGGAGCATTTGGGTGCTTTCACTACCCTTGAGCAACAACCAGTACCTTCAGCATGGATTTCATTCCCCTTTTAATTTAGAAAGGAAAACTTATGGTCCCAAATGTGCAGCTCACTTTTCATATAAAGTATTGTATTTCTGTGATTTACTGAGATATTAACATGGAAATGGTGATGTTAAACAATACTTGGAATAGCTCTAAAAGTGTAGTGGGAATCATGATTTCATAAGAAGAAAATTAGTTATGTAGGTAACATTATTGTATAATTTCCCAGGGGATTTCTGCATCAGGCAAGGTTTTATTGCCTTCTAAAACAAAGTTGCTTGCAGTCACTTTAAAATATAAAGTACTGCTGAATATGACAATATCATAAGGCTGCTACAGTACAAGCAAAGACATCTGTTAATGGTACCATGAATAGTTATGAGCTATGGTACTCCAATGGCTTTGCCAGCAAAGCATTGCCTCCTTAATTTATTTTTATAGCAAGTGGATGCCTCATTTTTCATGGTTTGGTAGTTTGCATTCAAATGTACCAGTAACTTCCAGGGCAATCACTTCTACACAGCGTGTTTGATTTCCAAGCATAAGATGCAGGAGCTGATGGTGTGGTGGCTGGTAGTCCTCTCCATCAGCAGTTCTGTATGAATCCTTATAGATTTTTTTTTTAGTTCACTAAAAAGAAAACTCTGTTTATGGTATGTAGAGTTTAATTTCATTTCTTATCACAGAAATTAGGAGGGACAAAAGCTGTGCAATGCCATTGTTCTGCCATCCAGTGTGTTACTGCTGGGCTTGTAATGAAGCACTGAGGCCTTGGCATTTGGAAAGACTCATTTTATCCCACTCTTGGATAGAAAAGGGGAAAAAATAAAAAAAGGTGTTCCTGATAAAATCTTTCTCCATCCAGCTTTGTCGCTCTGAGCCACTCAACTCTGAGGTTTCTATTAATTGAAGATGTTTCAATTAGGTCACCAAAGCCCATTCTGCACAAGCCCACTGCTGCTTCAGCTGCTGCAGGAGCTCCATTGTGATCCCAAGCAGTAGCTGGAGGAAAGATGCTGCCTTGCCTGCCCCTGCGCCTGTAACTCCAAATAGCAACCACTGCAAGCCTCTGAGTAGCACAGGCAAAGCAAAAGCCACATCAAGATCCTCTGGTAGCAGATCCCAGATCCAGTTCTTGTAGCAGGTGGAGTTTGTGATGTTGTGGACAAATGCCAAGCAGCAGCTTGGCAGCTCAGTAACTTCATTGTCTCTGTTTTGCTGCTCCTCTCCCTTTCCAGGATCATCACCACTTCATACCTGTTAGAAGGTGCAGCCTGGTAGCTCCCATTTAGTTCTTTTGTGAAATACATGGTGGTGAAATATTCTGGTAAAAAGGCATTTCCCTTGTGTGGGTTTGAGATACAGTACAATTAACCACGTTTATGACAAGAGGTATTTTAGAGCAGTAGCGGTAAGCAAAGCTGGGCCTGCACAACTTGAGAATCCCAGTAACATCTTCCTTGCAGGACTCCTCTGGCAGAGACCTTCTCCTTGTGCTGGACCCAAGTGCCAGAAAGTTCCCCAGTGCCCCACGATGGAGGTGTGCCATGGGAGCCACCCTTGGCAGAGGTGCTGTGCCACTGCTCGGGCCATCGGTGCCAGGGGGTGCTGATGGGGATTTGTCACTCCTGAGGTCTGGGGCAGGCTAAACACAGGAGCTGCTGCACTGCAGGGGACATGGATCACACCTGGCTAGTGCTCAGTGCCTGTGCCACAGAAACCAACCAGGCAGGTGACGGGGGGCTCACTGGTGAGTGAAGCTCAGCTCAAGGTGTGGTCAATCCACCAGTCTGCAGTGACAGAATAGCACGTTAGAAGAGATGGTTCCTTGAGCTGCACTAAATCAGGTTAAATCTTTGTCCTTGGGCCAGTGAATAGTACAGAAACACAATTTACATGTGATTTCTTCAGTTTCTGTGAAAATTCTTTAAATGCTGTGTCTTGCTTTAACATCTTCCTTGCCAGGACTGCTTTCCAGTTTTCACCCTGTGCTGGGCTGAGTTTTACCCCCGAGATGTGTAATAGTAATTTTGTGAGCAGTGAGTTCCAAGTTAATTGTGAACATTTCTGTGAACTCCTCCTTCAATATCAGTTTGCAATGTTGTCCTCTGAGGGTGCCAAAGGGTGAGCAGCTGTATCAGTTCAGATGTTGTTTTATCTGTGTGTCTGCCACAGGTTTTGATGTCTGTGAGGATGTGCGTTTTTGAGGGTGCCCTGCTCCATCTTTTTATATTTGTATTGGGGAAATGCCACTGTCTGTGGTGACTATATGAAACAGTAGAAAACTGTGAAAATTTCCTATTAAGGCTTTAGTAAGACTTGTTTTTTGAAAGGCAGATGTGTGGTGGTCTCCTGTATACATCTGGATGGCAGCTGTTCAAGAGCTGTGTGAAACCTGCTGCTGCCATTCGGTGTTTTACTTTGGAGTACATTGGGAAAATGTGCCAATAATCTCTTATTGGGCTGCCAGTACAAGTCATGGTAAGTGCAGCACACGGCAAGCTCGTGATCATCCAGCTGGGTTGCAGAGTCTGCTGGTGGTGTGTTGGCTGTAAATGGACAGCAGTAGGTTTAAGGAAGTCTCCAAGGCAACTTATTCATGTCTTTGGTGTATGTGATATCTACTAAGATTATTTCATGACTGTGTCATGCTTAAAAATGACATTCCTGTTTTTACCACCTACAGAAAATCCCGTTGTTCCTGTTGATAGATAGTCAGAGTTGATTGCATGTGTCTGTAGAGCCCTGTGGCAGCTGCCCTCCTGGGCTGGGCTCCATGGGGGATGGAGGAGGGGCAAACAAATACATGTGAAAAAGAGCAACCTGCCTGTTCTGCTACTCCAACCTACGATGACAACTTTGTGATGTGAGGATTAGTTTATAAGAGAAAGAGCTTGTACAAGAAAAGAGAGAAATAGAATTAGTTCTTGCAACATAGAACAACTGAGTTCTCCCTGTCATTCTCTGACTATACAATATATCTCCTTAAAAACAAATGCACATAATGGTTTGGATTACAGCCTGCTTGATTGTAGAAGTGCCCATGAAATGCTTGTCCATGAGTGACAAGAAAATGCCAAATATCTAACTATGATGACATTTGTATCTAGAGCTTTCAGGCTTCCTTTTCAAGGGGTTTTCAGTATGTGACTGACATTTGTCCAAGTCTTTTTTTGCTAGCAAAATACATCATTTACCCTGCTGAGTTATTTGAGGAGTCTGTAATGTTTCTTTTCCATCTAGTTAATTACTCTTGTAGATTTTATCTGCTCACATCCAGAGGGAAAGGGACGAAAGAGAATTCATGTTTTGTTACACAAACTGTCACAAAGGTATTTAATGGGAAGATAGTTCCACTTCTCTGTGGTTAGGGTTTAAGTGAGGTTATGGCAGAGACACTTTTTGATGACTGAGGCTTTATCCTCATTGGGTAATCCTGGTTCTGTCTGGAAGTGGATCATTTGAAGCACCTCATAATAAGCACTGCTAAATAGCTCTGGCTTATGAAATCACAAGCATGAATCTCTTCTTTTGCTTGTACAGCAGTTAGGATCAGGGAATCTTAATTGTTTGTAAAGGCTGCTTTAATTCTTTAAAAAAGGGAAAGATACTTAATAGATAACTAGGTCCCTAGAATATATAGGGGAATTAATTCTTCTTTCCTATCATGGTTTCTGATAAGATGATTTTTTTCTTCTACTTACAATCCAGGAGGTCATAGTCTATTTTTTCCAACCAAAGACTGGATTGCTTAGAAGTCCTGAATTAGAGGAGAGCCCAAAAGTCCTTGTCCAGGCTGTTGTAGAAGAATGGTCCACGCATTCCCTTTATTCTCTTTGGGTGGGGAGGATGGTAGCAAAACTTCATGAATGGAGCAAGCAACCCTCTGGGCTCCTGCCACACTTAAATATATGAAAGTGAGAAATGTATGAAGTAATAAATACACTTAATTAGAGTAGTCTTTTGAGGCAGAAAAGGTACTTTTGGGGGTTTGTGTTCTCTTGTTTTTGTCATCTGGTTTTGACCTTTATTTCTGCTTTCCTCCATTTCTGGACTCCTGCTGTTGTGCAGCCCTGAATTTCTCAGCTTTGCAGGGAATTGATGGGGATAATTCTTAAATAGCTCATTGCTTCATTGCTAGTCATTAGTCCATCCCATGTTTGACTTTGTCTCCTAATTTTGTAGTGAGGCACTTGATTGTCAGTGTCTTATTGTTTCATGGAAAACAACAACTTAGTCCAAATCAACACTTGTGATCTTCCATGCCTGAGGGGGAGTGAGGCAATTAAAGATGCATCTCTTGAAATGGATGGGTGCACACCTCTCAGGCTGCTTGTAGACGTGGCCCTTGCAAATTGAAGGTGGTCAAAATTCATTAGGCTCTGAAATTCAGTCGTGCAGGTTTGAAACGTGGATGCTGCCTGTAATAACAATGGCCATTTCAGGTTTGGGAATAAGGGTGATTGCTATGGGAAGCAGTAGTGGTGTGCAGTTCTCTTCTGGCCAAATACCACACGTTGTAAATGCATCAGCTTTCATGCACTGTGCCTTCCCTGCCTTCACCAGGCTGTTGGGTTGCTCTTGCTTTGTCTGGGGTAGGACTTTGCTGCCAGCCCAAAGGTTCTCATGGTGGCTCCAGCTAGTCAGAGATTCAGGAGTTCAGCACAAATCCATTGAACTGGCCTGAGTCAAACAGGATGCGCCTTGACATGCTCGTAAATTAAATTACTGCGAGTGGTCCAGCTTAGCTTAATTATGGTATTCCTAATGAGAGAGTTCAACAAGTGTCTTTAATAACCTTCAGCTTTGGGAGCACTAAATACCAATTGTTTTGGAAGGGCAAGGTGGATCTCTAAGCCTTCAAATGGAGAGGTAGAGGAGGAACAGATGGCAAAAGTGTGTTGCTTTACAGTACCCAAATAAGCAATTTTGAGAAGGCTGGCTTTCTTGTTCAGAGTGCTGGGATTCTAGAGAGGTGAAAGAGAGACTCCTTGTTTCCTCTCTTGTCCACAGAGTTGGGAAATGCTTTGCTCTGTGCCAGCCCAGAGAGGTTTTCTGGCTCTGTGGACTCCTTTCTCCTGCTGGAAATGACCTTTGCATATCTTTGTGGAAGGAAGGGGGCCAAGAGAAATAAACACATAAAAAGAAAAATCCATTATTGAGTACATAAAGCATCTAAGAATTTCTATACATTTGAAGCCAGAAAGTGCATTTTTATCTGTTCTGCTGCTTTGATTGACATTTATTCATAGGCATTATGCAAGAAGAACCAGAAAGAGATGGTATTTAACAAATTACTATCCTGTTTGTTCTGAATGTCTAGAGCTGGGTGCCAATTTTCCTTTTGTAAGAAAAAATTTAGATAATAAGAGTAGTAGATGATTATAGTTAAATATAGGTGAGAAAAGGTAATGCTTAAACAAAATAACTCCTTTTCCCTTTGATTGCTTTGTTCATGGTGTGCTGTACACAGCCTGACATTTCTGGCTTGGGGGCTTCTTGCCAGTCTAAAAATTGCATCCTGTGAGTACTTATGTTGTAGTTTCCTCCACTTGTTTTGTTGTTAAAATTGATAGAACTCTTTCAAGGTAGTTCTTTAATTGATGGGAAAACTAACTTTGTGTTCTTATTTCCCTGTTGTTTTGGGGGTTGTTTGTGAAGTTTGAGTTTGTGGCATTGATCTTTTCCTGCTTGGAATCCACCAGAGAGTTGTTGGTTACTGCTCTCAAAGGGTTTGGCGCGCTGCTTGTGCGTCCCAAGTTTCTTAGTCCGTACTGAAGTGGAAATGGGGAGGGAAATGAGTTATCTGTTTTGCTAAATCTGGGTTAATCTGAGGTGGAAGGGGTCTGAGCAGATCTGTAGCCTGGCCCCCTGCTCACGGCAGGGGCGACTCTGGCATCAGCAAGGGCCGCTCTGGGCTTTTCCCACTCAGGAACTGCAGGAACCTCTGAGGGTGAAGCCTCTGCAGCCTCCCTGGGCAGGAGCTTTGTCAGATGCCAAGGACATCTCAGCTGCAGGAAATGTATTGCCCTGGAGAGCACTGAACTTCAGGGGTGTTTGAAATGAAGGATGTAATGCTGCAGCGAGGACTGGAAGTGCTCAATTGTCTTAACATGTAATAAAGATGTCAATTAGCTTAATTGTTTTTGAAAGGCCAAAAGTGCATGCGTTTAAGCTAGGAAAATAGGAGGCAGAGCATCTGGGAGGTTTGTACTTGGAGTTCAGCTCAGCACTACAAATTTCTTTTGTAGAGTAATCATATTTGGTTACCGAAATCTGTACATCAAAGAAACAAGCCATAGATTACATTGCGTACATTCTCATGTAGCGGGGTAATTGCTGAGTGCAGTTGCAAATGATTGACAGGTGTTTGTTAACCTTAGATCAGATTTAAGCAACAAAAGGTAGTTCTGTGGGAAAACTTGAGATAAGGAGCAAGTCCTGTGTTTCCCAGCTCTTGGAGCTGCCTTTACAGCAGAGGCTTTGAGGAATACTGCACAAGTGTAGTGGAAGCCTTTTCCTCTGCCTCTGTTCAGTAAATCTTTGATTCTGGCTCCTCACGTGACTCTAGGAGCTGGAAGCCTTCCCTCAGTCCTGCTGTGTCACTGGGCACGGAGCTGCAGTGGGACACTGGGTGACAAGGCTGTGCTGGCATTTCCCACTGTGCCAAGTGCCCCTCGGGGCAGTCCCTGCGTGTGTCCCCTTTGCGCCTCGGGGCAGTCCCTGCGTGTGTCCCCTTTCTGTCCCACGCCCTGCCACAGCTCTGGGTGCCTGTGCCTGCACGGGCAGCCTGGGAGATGATGCTGCCTCTGTGGATTTTTGCTTCATTGCAGGCAAAGGGATGGGTTGGGTTCTTCTTGCTGTCACTGCATTGAATTCTTTATTGCAGTCTAATGTTCAGTCAAATGAGTATCTCTGGAACTGGGTGTTCTCAGGTGTCACTGGTAAGAACTGCAGGTCTCATGCTCCCTAGGCCATGCCTGGAGTTTGGGTGGGAACCTCCAGGAGCCCACGGGGTTGGTGCTGTGCTGGCACGTGGCAGATCCTCTGCTCTGCCCCTGCTCAGCCCTCAGCTCCTTCAGATGGGAGCAACTGGTTCAGCCTGAGTCAGCATTTCTACCTGTGTCATTGTGTTTGTACTGGTGTTTGGGTTGCGTGGTACATCCGAGCACGTCACAGGAGGGAACTGGGAATATCACCAAGGGCTGGAAATCCAGAGTTTACTGGTGGATGTAGTGCTGTAGTTTGGATCAGGCTCTTCTCATTTCCTCTGGGTTCTACAGTTTGGGGGTTCTGGCTTTCTTTGGCAGCTCACCTGAGAGTAAGAAACCCATTTTACAATTTTGTCTTCAATATACTGATGAATATTTAAATTAGTAATTTCACTTGGAACAAAGATTAAACATGCTACATCTTCAGGCTGTGTTTTACTTTGGCAGTCTCTTGGTTGCCTCCCTCCAGCTGCAGCTCTGTTTCGTCCTTGATAACCCCAGTCCTCTACTTTTCCCCTATACTGTGTGATACTATTATAAATCCATTCTTAAATCCACTTTTGTTTAAAAAAAATAATTTTCTAGCAAATTTTTGCTGAGCAGAAGTGTCGAGCAAGGACGCGAGGGAAATAGCTTTCAGCAAAACTTAATATTCTCTAATTGTTCCGATATTCTCTTATATGGAGAACTCAAAGCATTTTAAGTTTCTGGCAGTTCTTTGCCAAATAATGTAAGTGAAATATTTAATACCTTTGTAACACTTTGCAGAGGCACGAATAAGAGCTATAGAGTAATAAGGGTGATAGTAACTCCCCAGGCCTAGGCAGGGAATGTTAGTGAGCGTTCTCCATCTGAGTCATAGAATATGCATGACTTATTTAATTTCTATTCAATTGGTACACTCAAAAATTATTTGTTGTGACTTGTGTGCTCAGACAGTTAGGAGGAGAAAAGGACACTTGTTTGATGCTTTAAAAACTGCCAAGGGTGAAAACTTTCCAGCACCTTTCCAAATGAAACTGGCAAATGTTGCCCAGTCTTTGATTTAGATGTGGCAGTGACCTTTACAGAATTTCTGTACCTAACAGTGGCAATTTTCATCAGAACTAAGGCCAGCAGCTGTCAGCCTTCTCAGGTGTCAGACTTGGAACCTTCCTGAATCTTCCAGGTGTTTGTGAGATTGATAAACAACTCCAGCTTCCAAGGAGCTTCCAGATGTCTCTTGTGCCTTGTATTTCATTTGATGTCCGGAAAATTTCTTTGTCTGCTGAGTCACAGTTCTGGTTTAAATTGGGGTAAAAAAATTCTGTGCGACTGTTTATCACTGATCCATGATTGAACTTGATGGGAAATGGGAATTGTTTCCAAATCATAGCAAATAAAATAACTCTAGCCTAGCAGGCTGTTTTATTCACAGAATACTACTGAACTACATTTGAAATTTGCACAGAATTTATTTTGTTATCTGAAGATGGAAGTAACATCAAGGCAGAAAATTAAACTTATGAACAAATTCATTCAACTAAATCTGCATGTAATTTAAAAGGAAGAGATATGCCAAAGTTTTTAGGAAGAGTGTTGCTTGATATCTGAGAGGTAAGTATCACAGCAAAATGTATTTCATTTATGGGGGAAAATTCAGTTTATTGAATAATTTGGGTTTTTTTTCTTGAATAACTGATATTAAAGGGCTTTGATCTCTTCTTTGCCGGAGGCTGGGGAGTTGTGTTGGTTCATACTGGCTGTCTTGAACTTGCCAGGTCTCAAATTCAGCAGTTTTCCATAGGCTCACTGTCAGATTTTGGGGGTTTGATCCATGCACATATGGGCTCTCCCTGTTCAGCATGGACTAGAAAAAATGTGGACAAGGGAGAACAAGGGAGGGTGCTCAGCTGGGATTTGTGTTTTGGCCCAGAGGCAAAACCGGCCATGTCCCATCACCACCTCTTTGATGCTACAGGAGGCCAAACTCGCTGAATTAAAAATGGAACTGGTTTTTTTGTTTGTTTTTAACCTAGTTTTTCTCCAGGAGCAAAGCTGCCAGCGGCAGTGCAATACCATAAACTCCAGTGTAAAACACTGCAGGCAGTGATGGCCGCTGGACATGTGTGGCTGGAAATGTGAGTGGCTGATCCATGAACAGGGCGCTGGAACTGTTGCAAGGGCCAGAGTAAAACCTAAATTAAGGATTTCTCATGCTGTGTAGGATGACAGTCATGTTTCACACCTGTTATAGCAGCACAGCCAATGAATAGAGCTGTCAGTCTTTAGTTCTGGCTTAAATGACAATCTTCATTGTTGGTCTAATTGTTATAATTTGTATTCCATGCAGTCAGGAATGTAAATGCCTCAAATGTGAGCCTTTAGTGCTTAATCCTGTTTGTTCTACCCAGCCTGGCTTTTTAAACTCAACAGTTTCATGGGGGGAATTAGATAACCTTTCAGAGATTAAGTTTCTTCTTTAATTAAACAATATCCCTGGAAGCACAAACCCCTTTCCAAGAGCTGTGAGACGGCTGCAGACACACCACAAAATGAATGGGGTAACTCCCACCTCCCCAGCAGCTCCTCTGGCTGCCTTCTCTGCATCTTCCACTCCATTTCCTAATAAGCCCTGGAAATGCATATTCAGAGCAGCCAGTCATCCTCGAGCCTCAGTGCAGCCCTGTCTGGATTTCCAATTAACCCTTCACCTCCCTGCAGCAGGGCCAGTGCTTTGCTCACGGCTGTGACAGGAGCAGTGGGACTGAGCTGCTCACATCCCACCTTGCTGCTGCCAAGGGGGTCCCCTACAGGTGAAAGCTCTTCCCATGACCAAGTTCTCACAGAATGGAAGATCTAAAATGGTTTCTAATTGTCTCAAGTCCTCACACTGGCAACAGCTCCATGAGCTGAAGTTTCTCTGCACATTTTCCTTGGCTTTTGAATGAAATAGAAGAGGGAGAGGTGAATATGTTGAGAGTAGAAGATGTGGGATGGCTCCTAAGCAGTGGGAAACAGGACTGGAGAGAAGGAGGAACAGGAAAGCTATGGACTGTCCTTAAAATTGTTACCAGACCATTCATGACTGACCTGCGCACTAAACCTTGATGTGTTTTTTTTTATTCTAAAGCAAGAAATTATCTAAACTTGTTCCCCACTAAGAGCTGCCAATCACTGTGCACTGGCACGTTCATCTAAAGGGGCTTTGATTCCTTGGAGCTTTGAGGGGCTGCTCATGGAACCTCAGGTGGATCCTGTGGCTGGTGAATTTATGTCTGACCAGACAACCCAAACACGTCAGTGCAGGGGTGGATAAAGCCAGTGTGGGGTCTGCTGCCTTCTGAACCCAGGCTGCAATGCTCACAGGGACAGGGTGCCAGTGGCTGGCAGTTGGTTTGCTCCTGGAGAGAGCTCTGCAACCCAAGCATTGCTTATGGGAATTTGGCCCAGAGGCATTCATAAAAAGAGAAATGAGAGTTGCACTCTAAGGAAAAAATCAATTGCTTGTTGCTAGCTGGTAGACCAAGGGACTCGTCCATTGAAGAGGAAGTTGTTGCCGTGAAAATAGGATGGATAACCCATGTAACAAAAATGTTAGAAGCCACTTTGTTGTTCTTTGCACTGTGAATTTTTCTTAATCCCATCCATGATGGGGAAAAGACAGTGAGCAGATGGAAAGAGCTCTGCCAGCTCTGCTTGGCTCTGAGCTTGGATTAGAGCCAACAGCTGCAGAAGTTTTTTGCAGGGCACCCTGCTTTTCACTGCAGTCAGGCTTCAGCTAAAATACATTTGAGATAAATGCAAATCTGCCATTGTCTTCTGTGTCTGCGTGTTCATGCCTACAGCTGTTCCCTGTGCAAATAATGTGAATTTTGGAAAACTAGCTCATTTGCTGCAGATCTGTCTACATGGATCAGTGCTAACTTCCATGCAGTAGAACAAAAATGCTCTTTACAATAAACCAGTATTTCTGAATTGCCATTTCCCCTCTCCAGTTCTGAGACACAGATAAATTTACTGGGCCTTTGGTTTACTTAAAGCTACTAAAATAGAAGGTTTTAACAGATAACGTAGTGAATGAACTGGTTAGCAACTATTTGTCGTAAGACCATGTTGTTTTGGTTCTGTCTTTACAATTTACAGTCAGTTTTTCCCTGGTTGACCAGTCTTTGGATTGTGGGGGTTTTTCTCTGTGTTTCTCTGCCTGGTCATATTAAACTGTGTGATTTGTGCTTCGTTCCCAAACCCCTTTGTTCTGTCTAACCTGGCTGTGCTTTGGTTTTGCTTAGCCTTCATTAGTTATCTTAATTATTTTCTTATTAATTCATGCTTTCTTCTTTCCCTAATTTAAAAATGCTCCTGGGTATTATAATTGATAATTGTGACTCTTGCATGAGAAATACTTGAGCTGATAATTTATTGGAAGATTTTGAAGAACTGTGGTTTTATAACAAATGCATCTGGCCTGCAGGATGCATGGAGATGAATCAGTACTGAAAGAGTTTCAGGTCCTTGCAGGAGTTTGCTGCTGTACATGAGATTGATCCCTGGTCACACCCTGATCCTAATCCTGGTCATTGGTGTAGGGAGGTCATTATAATGAGTTTATTGCAATAAGAAGTAAATATACTAAGTTAGAACAGCAAGTCACAAGGATGAATAATTTTAATTGGAACTAATAGTGCCTGTGTTATTAAACTTCCACGTCATCATGGGGGTGGACTGACATGGCTTGTATCAGGCATTGAACGCCATGTACAAGTTAATGGGAGTTACCAAGCTCTGTAAAGTACAAATTATGGAGTACTTCCAACTCTTTTTTTTTTTCCTCACTAAAATTCTCGCGTTGCAGGGAAATAATTTCATTTGGCAGCTGTGTGTTTGCTCAGCTTGTACAAAGTGCTAATGGGCCATTTTGGGTTGATTTTTAAACTCCTTCTGTGAAGTCATGCTTCATATTTTTGCTTGTTGTTTCGATGTACTTTGTCTCCCTCAAGTTTAAACTCTTCCTGTTGTCCAAAGTTAAGCTCTAACAGATTTTATTTGTGGCTTCCTTTTCTCACAGACAGATACTGGAAAGGTTATTTATAATCACTATTGACAAGTGGCTTTTTTGCAGTCACAACCTGAAATACTGTATAACTGTGGCTGCCAAAGAGGTCCTTCTCTCTTGGGAAGATTTTGAACCAGTGGTGACATTTTTTTACGATCCAACACCCACTGTATTGTGTTAGAGCAGAGTCCTGCCTGCTCTCACTTCCATAACAAGGAAAGCCAGATGAAAAAATACATTTAAAACCTGGACCTCATTTTAGTTCATGCTGTTATCATTTTTACAAAGCCTGTTTTGCATATCTGTCACGGCTTCTGCATTTGACTTGTTTTTCATCTCCTTTTATTTCTCAAGATTATTTCACCTTTAATAGCTGCACAGTCCCACAGAGCTTGTTCCTCTGTACCCCTAAGTGCAAGCCAGGCACCTTCCCCAGTGTTTTTGGTGCCTCCCACTGCTCTGTGGGCTCGTTTGTGTTCCAGAATATTTCCTTGTTCTCAAAACAGGATGGTTCTTTCTGTGTGCTGTTCCTCAGCCATTCATAAAGGTTCTCTCTGTGACTCTGGTTTTTAGTGCACTTGTCATGTTGTTCTCATTCATATTCAGTCTTCTCAAAATGCCACTGGACTGTACTTGAACAGAGGTATCCTGGATTTTTGATTTGTTGCCTCCTTGGGCACTTCCATCAAGTTTGCCTGTTGTTCTTCCCATGGCTGGGGAGTTCTTTCCTTTTAGCCTGGTGTAGAAAATTAATTTACTGGGAATTTGCTTTGGTGTTTCTCCCCAAGTAATAGTGAAGGGCTACCAGAAAGCATTGGGGGGGCTGAAACAAATGGGAAATAAGGGGAGCCAGAGTGCTGGGGCTGTTCAGCTTTCTGAAGAGAAGGCTGGGGACAGACCTGGCTGGCAGAACGTTCCGTAGGGCGCATCTCAGGAGGCACACAGTAAGAAGATGTGCTTGCATTGCCAAAGTGTGGATGTTTGTGGATGCATAGAGCTCGAGCCTGGCTCTTGTCTCGGTGGTTTCCAGGGACAGGACAAGAGGCAATGGGCTCCAAGTGTAATGGAGGAAATGGCTTTTGATCTCTGCTGAAGGTAATGGAGGCGAGCTAGATGTGTGATGTGCTGGGCTCCTAAGTTATTCTATGTGAACATTTTCTGTAAGTTGGAGATGTCTTAGTAAACCAAGCAAAATTTTCCAGTTGCTTAAACCAGAAGATGACAGCCTTCAATAGTGGGAGTGTAGCTCATTTCTGTAAGTGCCATATGTATTTTTTGTCGTCCTTCATCTGTGGTGTTAGCGAAGGGTAACTAGAAAAGCACAACCAGTGTTTTTATTCAGAAAGTAATTTTCGAGATCCGAAGGGAGTAATTTGGAATCTTTGCTCCTACCTCCCCTTTCTTGTTGCTGTACTTGGTGTTTTTTTAAAAATGCAGTAGAAAATAAAAATTGACCAGGTAGATAAATGAGTAAATTTTTTTTGCCTCAAAAGATTTTCAAGCAACTGATTATCAAGTAAAGCCCTGAGTGAGAACAAGGGTGCATCCTGTCTGCAGGCAGGTGTGCAAAACTTTCCCTTCATTTCCTTGTTGTTGTTCTCCTCCAGACAAAAACATTTCTCCCCTTATCCAATGTAGGCAAAGGAGGATTTTTGCGTTTAGTAAAAAATGCTACTTGGCCGTGTGTTTATGGAAATGAGTATGCAACTGTGACATGATCTGAGAAGGTCCAACTGGACAATCAGCAGCAGCTTTGAAGCAGAGCTGATCTGAACAGCCGGCCTGTTCTCAGCTACGTGCTCTGCAGAGCACAGAGGTGGCCCAACACTGCAGCTGTTTGCTCAGCTCTTGTCGACTTTCTCCCTTCCACTTTTGTGTCCCATTTGCTGCTTCTAAAACCTTCTTGAGTGCGAGACTATCATAGGATGAGTTGTTTCCATTTGTTACTGGATGAGGTTTGACAGAGCGTGAAAGAAAAAGAGTTTCAGAGCAGTGTTTGTGGTTTGTTGGAACTGATGATGGCTGCTCTTATGTGGTGAGAGGGGAGGGGTAAGGGACAGAATTAATTCCTTCAGGACCTGTTGGTGCTGTTTGCAGCCTGGCTGAATGCTCTCCCATTTGCTAAACATGCAGTAAATCAGTCTTTCTAAGAATTACTGGGTAACTGTGAATTTATTTAATGATGAGTGGTTTCATTTAAACAGAAAAAAACCCCAACAGTGCTTTTAACTGATTTACTGATCAGGAAAAACTGTTTTAACTGGTTTACTGGTCAGTTAAAAGTGGCGTCAAATCTTTGTTTTAAATATTTCTTGGTATTTGGGAATCGTGTTCCAGTGGTTTATACATTTTAGCCTCAGTGTAGTTTTACCTGCAGGTTTTTTTTAAAGCTGTCTCCTATAACATTCAAGTTAGCTTTCCTTTGTTAAAGGAAGATAAGACACAACTCCTACAACCATGTTGTTTCCATGCCTTAATAATAAATTAATGGGTCACTCCTAATTGTCCTTGGTGGGGTTGGTGTTTTTGTTTTGTTTTTAAAAAATGTTATTGTTGCAGCAGTTACACAGACTTGACTTCTTCCAATGGCATTGATTTTGCACATCAGCTTTATGTATGAGTGGATTTTTTAATTTTATGCTGGTCTTTCTTCTTTGACATAAAGCACCAGGCTGATAAGATGCTTCTTGAAATTGTGTAAGCTCTTTACCGTGTTTAAAATTGAGATTGGTCTCTGATCTGAAAGTTGCATCTCATGGCAGTAGACCCTAATCATTTCCACACATGCAGGTTGTGGATAACCAGATGGTCAAGAGTTTACTGTTTGGAAGAAGCCAGTGTAATTTTGTTCCACTACTTGTTAACCATTTTTTGGAGAGAATGTACTGAGAACATGGAGGCAAATATTTGGAGGAAGATAGTGGAATTCTTGACTAGAAAAATGACCAAGGCAATCTCCAAGGGATGATGTCAAGGGGTTAAAGATAGCAGGAATAAATATGATCTGCCTGATGCTCATAATTGCCAAAGTGTTAAGGATAGCTATAGAAGCCTTTAATATGCTGGATGTCAGGTCAAGGATGGACTGTCAGCCTTCAGGTGATCAAACTAATTTAGTTGTAGTTAATGACACTTTGATTTAAATGGACCAGAAGAGCAGGAGCCTGTTCCTTAGTAGTAACCACTGTTAGTAGTTTTGTTGTTTTTTTTTTAAACCAGTGAATATGATACTGAGAAGCATTATCAAAAGATCTAAATTAGTTTGATTTGCTGTATGTTAAGTTGGGTGTGTCAAAACCTGTAAAATCGCTTTTCAGTTTCCAGGTGGTGCCTGCAGAGCTGTGAGAGCTCCCAGTGCAGGGAGAGCAGGACTGCAGCAGCAGCTGACTTGCTGTAGGGGCAGATGGGCTGTGCTGAGGCAGGCAGGGGCTGCTTCCAGACCCCTCTCCTGGTCTGACAGCGGGGCCCAGACCCCTGGTGAGAGAGTCAGAGCCCTGCACACCGCCTGCCCTTTCTGTCTCGGGACTCAGAAATACAGCCTGCACCCCCAGTTAGAGATTTGACCCCTAATTCTTTGGAAAAACCAAATGCAGGCGTTGTGTGAGCAGATGGGTGTGCATTGGTATTGGAAAAGCTGTAGCAATAAATGCCGAGGCACTGGAGTGTGATAGACTGCAGAAATGGTTGTAATCCATTCTTGTGAATAATGTGAGCGTTGTGGGGGAGGCCACTCTGGGATTTCTGTGCAGCAGAATGAGAACTGCCCTGGAAGTGCCTGGGGGTTTTTCAGCTCAGGACAGGGGGGTGCAGGCAAAGGGAATTCTTGCTTTGTTCCAGTTACCCTTCCCTTGGTGGAACATGGTTAGATTCACCCTCGGGAGGGAGGGATGCACCATTTGTTAGGAGCTCAGCGTTTCAGAATTTACTCTTCCTGGGAATTTTTGACAGTTTCAAGCACTCTGAGCTTCAGGTGGCAATGGATCCCTGACAGCAGATGGGATTTGCTCCAAGCCCTGGAGTGGAGGGAAGCTTGGCCTGAGGCCGGCTGGCCATCTGTGCAGTCCTTGGGGAAAGGGTGATGGATGCTGGAGTTCAACTGGGGCCATTCAGCTTCCCAAACCACTGGAGTTCAGCTGGAGCTTTGGGTTTCCACACCACAAGCCAAGAGTAGAACAATATCAATGGTGCTTTTTTCCCCCACCTTTTTTTCCCTGACTATAAAAGCTCCTCTATGAAACACGTCATAAGGACTTGTGAGATTTCAGGTTTGTGATAAGTGCCTTGGATCTTTAGTGTTACTCGTGGGAGGATTGACCACAATTGTTCCAACTTAGAGGAGAGGTTTTCTTGAGATGATTTTATTCACACTTCCATGTCTGTCCTTC
The DNA here is from genome assembly GCF_028551555.1 of Melozone crissalis. Taxonomy (NCBI): domain Eukaryota; kingdom Metazoa; phylum Chordata; class Aves; order Passeriformes; family Passerellidae; genus Melozone; species Melozone crissalis. The sequence goes on along the minus strand of NW_026535817.1, from coordinate 9,442,461 downwards.
AACTTCAGCAGATGAAAGGAACCTAAGGAGATGAGGAATTACATGCTATCCACATTTTCAATATTTCTGATAGCAGTATGGGTCTATTTGCTGTGATTTCTAATGACTAAGATTTGAAGAATAGCTCTTGCCTGTTTATGATGTTTTTAAGTTGCCAAGTTGGAATAATTTAGGCGTTTCAAGAACTGTATTGCTGTTTGGTTAATACCTGCTTCTTATCAGGACCAGAGTAATTTCTTGTTGCTTGGATGAGCCCAGCCTAGACCAATAAACCTCCATTTCAGCTTATGTGTTTCTGTGCCTGTTCAGTGCTAATGCATGCAAATCCCTGATGATGCTACTGGAAACTGGTTGGGGTTAGTTTTAATTAATTACCTTATCTTTGGTACTGAAAACCGGTTTTCTCCCCTCCTGTAGACAGAATGTTTAATCCAATGATGCTTCTCAGCCACTTTGAAGGAAAATGTGTGTTTATCTCCTTGACAAAAGTGGAATTTTCTGTACTTATTCCAAGGATAGAGGAGAGCAATCAGAACAATTTTAATTACAAATCCTGTTTCCTCAGTTTATTTTCATTGTGGGGGAGCCAAATCAGTGGTAATGTGCATTAGAGTTACTTTTCCTTTGGGTGTGAACAGACCCTTACTCAGATTTTTGCTTTCCTCTTTGACCTTCCTGTTTCCAAGCAGGAATTCCTGTTTGAGACTTAGGACCTGAGAGGAAGAACCAAAGCAACCAGGAGAGAGGGATGGAGGGAACTTGGAGCTCAGATTGCATCTGAGTTATGATGAAATTTGAATAGCTGAGTTCCTAAATGAAGTGTTAATTGAGCCCCTCCTCTTTGGATAAACATAAATAATTTCTTTCCCAACTCCTTGCCACTTGTTTAGCAGATTGAATTATCACCTAGCCAGAGGGCAGGAACACCATTGCACCTGGAGAGAGGGAAGCAGTCATTTGATGGGCTGGAGAAGTCAGCTGGGTAGGAGTACCTGTGTAACTGCTGCAGAGCTTCTCTGTGGGTGTATATACATGTAAATACATTTATTAGTGTCATGAAGGTGACATGGACTGTTGAAGCCTAAAGCATCCAGCCTAGGTGAGCTGAGTGATGCTTTGCTTCCCTCCCACATTTTACATAGCTGCTTTCACTCCTTTCTGATTGAGGCATTTAGCTTTCTTCAGTGGTGATTACTTTTGTTAATATAATATCTTATTAACAAGCAGTATTACACATGGATTTCAGTTTATTGGTCTCTCTGTAATAAATTGCTACTACAGCTATTTGCTTTTAATAAAATTATTTATATTAACACTTTGTTTTTGGAACTACAGGCTATCTCTAGAAAATATATTCTTTTATTTTTTAGATGAATTGCTGTTGAGGTTAAAAAGGAAATTCTCAGTTTGTTGGAATCCCTGGTAGTGTTTTTTTCACTGGACAGTACTCTTAGGAGGCATGTGTGGGAAAGCAATGGGATGACAGACTGGAAAGAAGGTAATGGGTGTAGCAAGGCAGTTACTTCTGCCTCTGGGGGCCCCCACTCTAAATGAGATCACCTTGTGTTCTGTATTGTTCTGTTGCAGCTTCCTGGGTCCTACAGAAAAAAATTCCCTTTGCAAGCAGATTGAGTCACTGACATTTGGGCTCTCGAGACTGAGTACCTGTGTGTTGCTGTGTTTCATTAGTGGATTGATTCCTGCAGTATTAATCCAACTAGTTCCTGATCTCTACTCTTTGGAATCCCTGCTTAAACTCTTTATAGCTATTTCCTGCAGATCAAAGGAATAATTTCTCCTCCAGCTTCATAGGTTAATTAGAGTAAGTAAGAGAGATAATATGTTGGATTACTAGTAATTTCACAATGCCATTTCCCATAAATTCAAATGCTCTTCTTTCAACTACATGGAAAAAAAGATGATATAAAGTGGTTGGGTTGAGTTTTTTCAGTGTCTGTTCAGTGAACTACAGTCATTCCCCTTGTTTGTTACCACCCTCAGGCCTGAAAGCTGATTTTATTTTTCCTTTTCAAAATCAGAAGACTCCACACTGCAGCAAACCATTCAAACCACTGAAAGATGTTCTAGACTTGGCACAACTCCCTCTATTTTACAGCAGCAGTGAAAGGGCAGTTGTTGACAACCAATTTTCCTGAGGTTTGGGGAGACCTGGGGTAGCCAGTGGCTCCTTTGATGGGAGTCGCTCTGTCCTGCATGAGCCTCACTGCAAGGGGAGGACAAAGCTGCGTCCAGTTGGAAAGATGCAGCAGTGTGGTGGGTTTGCACAAGGAGCTAATGATATTTCAGTTTGCTTTTTTTGCTCCCTTTTTAGTGATTGCTGATATTCATGTCTGGTTTTGCACTCCTGGGTACTGGATTTATGTTTTCACAGCACTGTCTACCCTGACCTTAACATCCTGTTCCTGCCTATCAGTGGCTGGCTTATCACTGTGGAGCTAATTTTGTTTTCCCTTGTGCATCATTTTACAGCAATCCTTCCTGAATTTCATCTGCCATTATCTCTCCCCATCCCTGGGCTGCAAGGATTTTTGCACTCCTTCAGTCAATTCCTGTCTTTACCATCATGAATAACAGTAGCATCCTGAAAGTTTGTCATCACACTCTCAGCTCCTTTTTCCAGGTAACTTAAAAACATGCTGAACACCAGGATCTGTCATAAATCCTGGGAGACTCTGCTGAGTAGCTCTGTTTGGAGAGAGAAATGGCTTGTTCCCTGACCTTCAATATCTTCCTTTTTTAATCAGCATTTTTATTCACGTGAGAACCTTCTTTCTCATGAGTGATTGCTCAGCCTGTTTGGAAGCGCTTTGAAGGATTCTTGTGGGAGGCCTTTTGGCAATCCATGTATGTATATTAACCTCACCTCTTAGACATGTTGTTCTTGGCTACACAGGCAATCAATATGTTGTTGGTACATGCCTTGCATTTATATAAGTTGTGCTGATTGCTATGTAATAGATCCTATTTGTTGTGGCTTTGCTAATTTGGCATTTTTTTTTCATTATGATAATGATTTTCAGAATGATTTCCTTGGACCACATTTTAGAATAACTGGGTGAAATACTATCAATAAAAAATAGTGATATTAATTTGGGAGAAATTTTCCCTCAAGTTAGGCTTAAAAGTCTTTCTAGTCATCTCCTAGTGTTCTGCCAGCAAAGTGGTTTAGTGTGACATTGCATACCATGCATAAATAAGGAGTACTTCCTTTTCAATCCCTAAATGCAAGCCCTCTGAATTTGGTGTCCTGATTGCTGTTCGTGCTGCCATGGACTTTGGATGTGACACTTGGATGTGCTGCAGGTCCTGTGGCACAGGGCCTGTGGAAGGGAGCTTTGTCTTCTGGGAGTTTCTTCTCTGTTGTGGCTTCCCAGCAAACTTTTCCTAAAAGGAAACTAAGCATTCTAAGGCTTCCTGCCCAGTACAGAACAAAACCCAAATCCTGTTGAATTTCCACTTCAGAGCAGGTGTGACCTTGCTGGGTTTTGGACAGATCAGTAAACAGCCGCAGTGTCCTCAGTCATTTCAGTTGTTTTCACAACAGCTTTCTGCGGAGTTGACTCTAGTGCTGTGACTTTATATTTTATCTCACTTTCTTATTCCTCCTTTCCAAGCTATCAACAAATAGTTATGCAGCTATGTGTCTGATTAAAAAACAGAGTCACTTCCTGGAAGTTAATTTCTGGCAGGAGCCTGTTGCCTTACTGTGTTTTGCCACGTTTCTGAAGCAGCAAAACCCTTTGGAATATGATGCAGCCTTTGGGTCGGCTCCCGCTGCACAGCACTGGAAATGCACTGCACCGAATCCTCAGTGAAATGGGCTTCCCTGGTTTGTCCTTTCCGGAGTTCTGGTGGTGGAACTGCAGCTGTTCAAACACCTGAATCCTCAGCAGCTGTTAGAGAGATGCACTGTGAGATGGTAACTTTGCATTTGGACTCGACAGAGTCCAACTAAATTAGAGCAACCAAGGAACACAGTGTCCAGATATCCATTATTTTAAATGAAAAAGGCTCTGAAACAGATGTGCTATTTCATATTCAAGCAAGTTTAATATCTCACTTTCTACAAGGATAAACAAGCTATTAGAACCTAGATGTGTACAGGACAATTTGAAGGTAATTATATCAAAAACAATGAAAAACCCTTTAGTCTTAAGAGAATTGAAGACTCAAGCTTTCTCTAGTATTTGTGCAGAGGAAAAACGCAGGTGCTTCAAAGGATGGATGGGTTCTGTTTTGAGAGCCTTATGCCTGGTAGCAAATTGTAATTCCCAGATATTTGTTTGCACTGCTTCACCTTTTTCCGAAGCATATGTAACATGTAACTAAATCTGAGCTGACACCCTGGTTGCAAATGCATTTTGCAAAGCCAGAGCTGTGCCAAAGGAAATTAAGTCAACAGTCATTGCAGCCATATAGCAAAGTAATGGGAAATGTTCTTGCTGCTAATTTACACATGCAAATTAGATCAGGTTCTTGTATCAATAAATCAATACAGCTTAATGATTTCCTTGGGTAGAATTCAAATGTGGGAAGCAGAGTTTGTTAGGAAGAAAATGGTCTGTACCTTAGTTTAGATGCTGTTTTCAAATCGTGTCCTGAGACACTGTGGTAATTTTGTGGGCAGGGGGAGAGGCTATCATCACCAAACTCACTTTAGTTTTATGGTGAACTCTTCATTTCTGGTAATACCAGCATTCTTATTGTTCCCTGTTGCTTTGACCTGAGCACTCCCATGGTTTTCCCATGCTGTGCCTGTCTTGGCCAGCACAGGTGGCATTTTCTGCAGGTGCCTGTACATTGAAATTCATTTTGCTGCTTTGCCCTTCCCTCCCTTCAGCCCAGGTTTGCCACTGGATGGCTGCAGGCAGTGTGGACCTGTCACTCCTATCCTTCCTTTTTCTCTGCCTTCAGTGAGCTCAGGTTTACAAACCTGAATAATCATTCCTGTCTAAAGTCATTCTAATGACAAAGACTCAATGGAGGCCTAGTTTTCTGGACTATGAGAGAAATATTTGCTCAAACAATTTTAATAGTCTTTGTTAACACATCCTGCCCCCCTCCTTAGTGATGCACAGGATAATACTTAAACTATCTTAAATGTGGGTATGGATGCTTAAAGTTTTTTGGCCCTTCAAAAACTGCTGTAGTGATCATTCCAAATACCAGGCGACACACTCGTCGTTTTGCGAGAGTCATATTGACATTTTATGTGGTTTATATAATAGAGTGCACTTAGAACAAATGGAGGAAATTTGTTCCTTTAGTGGGTAATAGTGTTCCTTTAGTGCTTTCTTTGTGTAGCTGCTTTTAGTGACACAAAATTCAGGTCATCTCAGCTGCTGTCAACACATAACACGTTGATGTGCTTGTATAAAAAGATGTTTTATGCATCTCTATTCAGAGAGGTGTTTTAGACGATTGGTTCTGTGAGTCAAAAGAATGATCATAAATTTTTTGAGCTCTTGTTTTTTTTTCTCTGCTGGAAATTGAAACTTACCCAAATGCTATTACCCTGAATGTTTTCCAAGTACGGGGCTGTATAGATATTTAATTTGGATTGCCTATCTGCTTTTTCATGGTTTTCAAGTTAGCTCACAGGACCAGGAATCAAGGTGATACAAATTGCACGTGTCTACAAGGTAATGCACACGTGTCTGGTCATCCGAAATGGTTGGCTAAGGATTGTCTCTAAGTAAGTAATTTGCTTGGTGTTTTGAGATGCTTTTTAAAATTCAGCAGTTAATGCTATTTACTGGTTTTGGTTTAGTTTTTAAACATAGAATTGCCATTCACCCTTGAAACCACCTTCACAGCTGTCCAAAGGGGCAAATTTCATCAGCATCATACTAAAATTGATTTTACAGACTGATATTCCTTAAGTAGTTTTTTTAATTGCTTGTAAAGACAGCCAGCATTCCTTCTCAGGCTGGGAGATGAGGAAAGGTAATAGCACTTGGCCCACAAGTAAAAGCACCAAACAAAGATCACAATAGTTTCTGTGGAATCTGAAATGGCATCTTAGCTTAACTAGCAGCTGACCTTGTGAAAAATGAGTGGTGTTCTAATGTGGCCTTCAGTTCAACGGGATGGGCTTTCCTTGTTGGCACTGGATGATCCGTGTGGTCAAGGACAAGGGATTGTTTTACTGAGAAGAGCTGTTGACAATCAACACTTCCAAATCACCCCAGAGTGAAAGGCATAATGAGGAGGGAAGCCTCGAGTTAGAAATTATATGATAAAACATAGTAAAACCATCTGGATTTATGGAGGGGGATAAAAAGTTCTGAATGACAAACCTTGCAGAAGATTTGAGTCTGTTACAGTACAAATGTTGCAGCTGTGAAAATGACATATTTTGCCTCTTTTGAAGCAGGCCTGTAAAAGATTTTGGGGTGAATCTAAAGAGCTCCAGGAGGATTACTCCCTAAGTTATCCAGGCACTATTACAGGTTGCCTAGAAAACTTGTGGCTGCCCCATTCCTGGGAGTGTCCAAGGCCGAGTTGGAGGGGGCTTGGAGCAACCTGGTCCAATGGAAGGTGTCCTGGTCCATGGCAAGGGAGTGCAACAAGATGGTGTTTAAGGTCTCTTCCAACCCTACCCTTTGTTCTGCAATTCAAAGTTATTAGTAAGCAGGTGATTGCTCTCCTTTTGGAAATACGTACTTTGCTTTTATTGAGATATGGGAAGAGATGCAGCTTAAAAAGAAGCAAACGCATGCATACAAAACCCACCTCTCCTCAATATATGTATCATAGAGAGAAAAGCAGCAGGAGTTTATTTCCCTTTAGAAAAATAGCAGTCTCAAATGAAAAGCATTGAAAGCACAGAACAGCTCTGGAGGTGTTTGACCTCTCACTAGATGATGATGGTCCTGTCTTTAACTTACTGGCAGTATTCCAGGGACTTTTGGAAGGTTCTAAGGCATACCACAGGAGTATCAAGGTTAACTGTGTGAAACCTAGACAGAATAACCCGAGTTTGAACAGGAGAATCTCATACCTGTCAGCCCCCTGAGGGCAAAACTGGGTCAGAGCTCTAACTCATGGTCCATGAGTGTTAAGGGCATAACAAATCTGTTATGTGCTGAATGTGTTTATTGCAAATAGCAAGTAAAGCAAGGAATTTTGTATTAGGACTGGTAGCTGGGGTACCCTGCATTTCCACCTGGGTCACTGCTGTGGTGTTCTCAGGATTCCTCTTTGCTTATTTTTAATAGACCTGTTTGTGTTGATATAAAACTGCTGTAAGGGTTCTTGTGCTGTGACTGGGAAATCTGGCCCTTAAATCACAGTAGTAAAAGAAATAAGCTAACTTATATTGGTAGAATAGAAATTTGTGTTGCATATGAGATTTGTATGGTTCTTTCTTCCTCTCACTGCTTTGGAGACAAAAGGAAAGGATGCATCTGTGCTCATATTTCCTTAAAACCAGAGGTATATCAAGTCTAATTCTTGCAGCAATGCACCATCATCTCCTTTGTGGTGCACACATAGTGCATTGTCTTTCATGGTGACATCCTTCACAACATTAGCCAAGAATATAGTGAACTATTTTCAAGTGTTCATTCTGGGGTTTTTGGAAGGGTAGGTTTGAACAGAGGTACTTTTGATGAGTAAAATGTCTGCTCAGAATTATCATTACTAAATTCCTGGAAGATGGGGCAGACAGGTGTCCATCCATTGCTGCCAGCTATGAAAAAATGCAGTGAGATGCCATTGAAAGTAGGTACCTGCGTGTAGCAGGCATCCATTAAATTCTGCGTAATTCTATTTAAACGAGTGCCTCAAGAGCAAGTTGAGAAGGAAGAAGTGAGTTAGGAAGCAGAAGGAAACAGCCTCACCTATTATGGATCCTCTGGATGCCCTTGCTTACCCCTGCATTCTAACAGAACTTTGTTTACCAGGAGAAAAAGGCAGCACAAAGGGGATTCAGCAATGCCCATGAAGCATCCTGGTGAAATAGCCGTGTGTTTGCACAGGCTTCATTGTATCCATGAGATTGTAAACTCTTTGCCCAAGTAATTTCAGCTCTAGGTTAATGTTGGGCAGACTCTGGGAAGGGGGATGGAACTGAAGGTTGAGCTGTGCCTTGACAGCCTTGAGCAAGGCTTAGGTTGTTTTTCTCCTCTGTTCCCAGCTGGCTCTGTGTGCATTCTCACTTGAGTAGCCTGCTTGATTATAGACTTTATGAGGAAACGGCTGAGCCTTACTGTGAAGGTTATTTGGCATTTTTGTGGCTGTTTGAACTCGGCAGCAGCAAACAGTCTGTCCCCTGCAGGGGCTCTGAAGGCTGCAGTGTCATTTGAAATGCCTGAGGACAATTCCTGCAGTGCAATTCCACTGCAGAGAGAGCAGCAAAGCCGTGGAAGCTCCGGGGCACCGCGGCACGGGGGCAGCTGGCTCTTGTTCCCAACTTTTCTGTGGGGAAGAATGTGGAGAGCAGAGGGAAATGTCAGCGTGCTGATGCACAGTGCTTTGCCAGGATACGCTTCTGGACTCCTGGGAGTTGTTCCGTGGGCAGTGCTGGAAGTGCTCAAACATCAAATGCCTGCTTTTGTGGGATGTAGCCAAGCCCTGCTCATTGATGGCTCAGTAAGCCTTGGGGTGTAACCAAGCGGCAAATCCATTTCAGCTGGGATCTTTGGGAGGATGGAAACTGGGAGGAATGTAGGGTGGACAAAGAGGGAGGTGAAAAATTGATGTGTTATGTTAGCAAGGAGGCAAGTTGCTGAAATCTGCTGAGATTCCCTTGTGTATAACTTAAGTATGAGTGAAGTGTTCTGGGTGAAAACCCAAGAGGGATTAAATGGGACAGGAGGCCCAGCTGGAGTTCTTTGAACAGGGACTGAAAGAAATTGAGGCGCCTGAAGTGTTCCAGCAGACTCCTCTCTATGGGTGTCCTTAATTGCTCTTCATGGCTGCTCTGTGGAGCTTTAGGCGAGCAGAGACACACATGAAAAAGGATTCATAATCCGGTTGGTTTATTGGATCTTTGAAAGCATTCATTTTAATCATTTCACACTAACAGAAGCACTCTAGCCCACATCCTAAATTGGTTTTATCCTTTTATTTCAGCTCTCTCCTTCCACATGAACAGCTTACATACCCTTTTTAGCCAAACTGTACTGCTGTGCTCTAGCAAAACCCACAGACCAACTCTGTAGATGCTGCTGGTTAAGGGTTGTGTTCAGTTCCTGCTCCTGACCAGAGATAACACAAAAATCCCTTTTGAAAGGTGTTCATAACAGGAATCTAGTCACTTGTATCTGTGTGCGTTTTCCTCATTTTGATTCCATCCTTGAGCAGTGATTGGATAGCTTAGGTCCTCTGTGGAGTATCCCTCCCAAAACTATCAGATGAAGTAACAGGAAAGGGATTTTTAAGGTAAGAGTTCTGAAGGTGGAGTTTCAAGTGGGTTCCTATGGATTGAACTGCTGTCAGAACCAGCCAAGGGTGACATGGAAATGGGAAAAACCCTCTGAGAGGAGTGGGGGGACAGGGCAAACTGCAGGGGAGCGTGTAAAACTTATTTCCACTGAGATAATAACAGGAATGTCACAGAAATAATAAGAATAAGATTGTGGCTGATATAAGGGTCAGGCTTCTTTTCTTCAGTCCAGAGGTCAGTGTTCTTCATTGTATGAACCCAGACAAGGATTGAGGACATGGGGGATTTACGTTTTCACACTGGTTTTATGGCTTTATCTAAATATTGTGTCTTTTGTCTTGCTTCTTTTTATTACAACATTTTTTTTTAAACAAGTGTGTGAATGAAAAATAAAATTCACCAAGAACAAAGTATTTCAACACTTTAACAACAATATATTTTAAATAGCTCCCCCCAAAAATATAAAAGATGTTTTCAAGTATGTTTTGTAAATGGCACACAGGTAACATTTGGAGAAAACACATTGGAGGAGCTTAAGTCTGAGCTCTAAGTGATTTTTGGGTACTGATAACATCTACCCTTTCACTTTACCATTAAATGTGAAGTATCATTTTTTATTTGAGCTATTTCTTATTTTTTCCACTGCTATCTGCTGTCTTTTCTCATAGTTATGACAACACAGATGACATTAAGCATTCCAGCTATCTTTGGTCAGTTACCTGGCTGCCCAAAACTCAAGTTGAACCTCAAATCCCTGTTCTGGAAATATGGGACCAGTAACATTGGATTTGTCTCTTTTGAGCCAACTATATACAAGCATAGTTTTCTTAATTAAAACTGTAAATATTAAATATAGTGGGAGGGTTAACAGGAAACCTGTCACCTTCCCTGTACAGCCTAGGTTCTGCTGCAAATAGAACAATTGCTACAGAGGCTGATTATAATTTTCAGTCTTAAAAAAAGGTAAGCCAGTGTTTGTTTGCTGTTGCTGCTGATAGAATAAAAACAGCTGGGTGGAGTACAGTCTCCATGAGGTCAATTAATACATTGGAGTGAGAGGGAGACCAACCAACAAAACAGTAGTTAGCCTGAGGGAGAATAGCACTGCATGAAAATCTAGGTAAAGGGGGAAAAAACCCACTAAAAACTTGAAGGTTAGCCATTTTATTTCCATTTCTAAAATATAGCCCCCAAATGTTTGTTTGTACCACAGACAAGAGATTTTCATCTTTTCTCAACCTGCAGTAAAATACAGAGGTTAAAAAAATAGAATTGTGCTTTTGTCCTTGAGAGTTTTCATGACCACAGATGATAGTTGCTTGTTTACATTGGGCATAAACTTTATATTGCATGTTATTTTTCCTTCTTCCTCTGAGCACAAGACTTAGGTCTATATACATGTATATTGACCCTAAGTTTTCATGTTTTATCCTGAGGACAGCAAGTGAAATGAGTGTAAAAGAAGCAGACACAGAAAATTAATTTCATAGCAGAAAGACAAATTCCATTGAGGAAGCTGTGCTGGTCATGGGGCTCATGGTGAATGATTTGCCTAATGAAGTGCTGGAAAGACATGAACTATGAAATTCACCATCTCAGACAGCTTGTGTTCTTTCTTCATCTAGCTGTTCCTGTTGGATCTTTAATTTTATCATTTTAAATGTTAGAAATGCATGAGTTTAATTAGAATTTTAGCTGACTGTTCATGTATAGACTTCAGAGAGCAAGCTACCATCAGAGCAGCAAAGCAAAAGAGAAAAATAGGACATGAGTATGAAACACCTTTTCTGTTTAAGTATCTATTTATGTATCTCAAACACAGATGCATTCAGGTAGCTGTACAAAACAGAGCACTCAGGAAACGGCACCATTAAAGTTTTTATGGGTTTGATACCCAGCTGATCTACTTGTTCTGCTCTAGCCATCATCACTACTTTTCTGGGATCTCCCCATGACTTTTAGACACAGCGGTGGCTGTTTTTGTTTCCTTTGGAGCTGCCCCAGCTTTACTGACACTGTCTGTGCCTGACACCCTCTTTCAAAGCATTTGCACCTTCTCATTTGCTGATGCCTCAGTACACAGTCCTGGCTGCTATCACAGAGCCTGAGGAGAGCTCTTAAAAATTACCATGTGCTTATTGTTGGGATGAAAACACATTTTGTGTTTTTACCTGCAGGAGGGGTGGGCATAGCAACCATGGCTGTTCATTGTGGGCTTGTATTTCAAACATCTGATCCCCTCAGCACTTTGTACAGCATTGCAGGAGTTTGACCTACAAAGTAGCTTTGTTATTCTGCAGGAACATCCAGCCCTTGGCCTTTATTATTTATTTTCTCTCAGATGTTCTGCAGGAATTTAAAAGATCTTTTATGCCTGGTGTTGTCTTACCTGAGTGATGTGTTTGTGACCTGGCTAGGGACACCTGCCTGATATTCTCTGATGAAACAGGCACGGACTGCACAGTCCTTGGAGAAGGGATCCACCGTGAATGAGGCTGTTCTTTATTGCTGTGCAGAAGTTTTGCTTTTCTTTGAATGGGGCAGCTTATAGCAAAAAAAAAGCTGGAAGTGAAGCTATTTTAAAGTGAAGCACAGAGCAGTAGTGGAAGCACTTTTCAGGAGAAAGAAGTGTTGTGGCTGAAATTTTTTAAACTAATGACTAGATAGTTGTTAGTTCTGGGAAACCATCGGAGCCATCTCAGAGTGCTGGGTTGGATCTGCTGCAGGAATAGCACAGCAGCTCCTTGTCCTGGGGAGGCTGTTGGCACTCCAGGGAGCTCCCCTCCAGGTGGGAGCGCTGCTGCTGGGGTTGGGATGTCAGCCCAGGAGGGATTTGTCCTGGGATGCTCCTCGGCGTTGGTGCCTCGTGGCCTCTCTGAGCCCATGGGCCTGGAAGGGCTCAGCAGCAGCCTCAGTAGCTCAGGGGTGCTCGCCAAACCCCTGCCAGGGCTGACTTTGTGCCGTCTGACAACTGTGTCAGCTGGGCTAGGAAAGCAGGGACTCTTCCCATCAGACCTTGGATCATTTGGAAAAGCAGCTGTTACAAATACTGGGAGCAGAAGGGATTTTTAAGGGACCCTTGATGGTCACAGCCAAATGCTTTGAGTTACTCTGCCATTAATATTTTTTTTTTTAAGCCATTGAACAATATATCTTGACAATAACAAGTTTGTGCACAGCAGTACATATTTATCTGCAGATTTAACCAGATGTGAATATACACCTCTTGCTGCAGGCCAAAGTAAATTTTTAAGTTATGTGAGATTTTGGTTATGTGTGTATAAAAGGATTATTATTAACTACAAGACAATTTGCTTTCTTTTCCTGGCTGTAAAATCTCATAACAGGAAAAAATGCAATGTTAATAATACTACAACAGAGGAAGGAATATTTATGACTGGAGGAGAACACTGGTTGACTCCCTGGAAGGTAACATTTCACAGTTTATGTTGACAAGTAAATATTTATGACTGAGGTCACAGAACACCAGCAAAATCATCAATAAGGGAGCCTATAATGTTGTGAAAGAAAAATACTTCATAAACAACCTTTTGCAAACTTAGTTTAACTGGATGATACCTTAGTAATTTTTGCAATGGATGGTGACAGTGACATGAATAAGATACATTACGTTAGTCAAATGGAATGCATGTGCTGAATGCACAAGTTTAGCCATCCATACCTGCACAATAAACCTAATTAAATGGCGTGTCATCAAAGATGATGGAAATGAAAAGGTAATGAAGCAAATCACATGGAAAGTGTTCAACAAAATTCATTCTGAAAGGATAGGAAAGGTTATTACAATTAGAGAAGTAGTCCTTCATGTTAATCACTGTTTTAAATGTCTCACTAAGACCACAAATTTGAGGAAAATCATGGCAAGTCAATTTTTGCCTTGTGGCAAAAGACAGGAACTTTTATCACCTCCTTTAGCAGGAAGGGATATGTACTTTTACTGCTTAGTGCTGAGGGAAAGTTTCAGGTCTGCATGGCAATAGATGGCGTATGGCTCTTTGTGTCTGACCAGGATCCCTGTTCTCTCCCCTGTCAAGGTTTCCAATAGAGTTTAGGGCAAGCATCTTCAGATCATGATAGAAAATTTACTGCTGATAAGAACAAAGGCATTTTTATTGAGACACCTGCCAATTCTGTGTTCAGAGTAGCAACAAGCTGTGGAAGTGAAGGAAAGAAAAGGAAGAGACTTGCAGGGCTCTTGTGAGCCAAGAAGTTTTCTGTTTTTCACCCTTCAATGTGTTGTGCGCTCAGTGAAAGAGACCCGTGGCTGTGAAGGGACTGTCACCAGGCTCTGCATTGCAGGTGTTGAATTGTCCAGGACAAGGCCTTGTCTGTGAAAGATGCTGAGAGGCACTGGAGCTTCAGTCAGTTTCTGCAAAAGCAGAATAAAATGTATTATTAGTCCCCAAGGTAGCTAAAAATGTTTTTTTCAGGGGAGTTTGTGACCTTCCCCTGACGGAAGGTTACAATTAACCCATTCCTTGATGCTGTGGGAGGAGAACAGCCTAACAGCCAGCTGTGTGTTTGTTACCTGGATTGAACTGAAGTGACAGGCAGAGTACTGAGCCACAAGTTTCCAGGACCAGGGTTTGATGGCATCCCCCTCTGCTCTGCGTGTGCTTGAGGTATTTCCCATTTGTTCATTCTGTGATTTGAAATAATCATTGTACCTTTTTCCTTGGAGCTCATTGCCAGGTTTATCTGCCTTCTCCCCAGCTGAATTGCTCAGCGCCTCTGCCTTCCCACAAGCACCTGGTTAGGCTGTTTGTGCAGTTCAGCTTTATTAAACTTAGGTTTTCACTTCAGGTATGAAAACTTAGGTTTGCATAGCTCAGCCTCACTGGTGCTCTGAGATGCTCCCGGTCATTGCTATTGCTGCTCTGCAGTGACTGCCAGCAGCCAGCGCAGCCAGACTGCCCCTTGAGCCTGATGTGCAAGTGGTGTCAGGGGTGGCAACCCAGTAACTGCAGTGAGGAGAACCTGTACAGATACTGCAGTCCTCATCAACCATGTTAAGGCAACAATTCTTCAACAGCTCTGGCATGTAGAGCAGGATCTTGCAGTTAATATTGACTATTGAGGGATACTTCCTGGGAAATCCATCAATAGTTGAAAATGGCATGATTTTTAAAGAAGACTTCTATGGTGTTTATCCCTTCAGTGCATTCCTGGCTGAAGTGAGGCAGAGCAGGGGTGTTTAATGAGATCACAGCAGTGTCTCAAGTGTGACCTGTTGGCAGGCAGAAGGCAGATAGTTAAGAACGAATCCCAGTAGGTGGTGTAGCTTTTAAAATAAGGTTTCGTTTCCACAAAGATTGAGATCTATTGGCAGAGAAGGCAGGAGAGAGAGATTGCAGTGCACCCATCTGAAATTTAATCAAGAAGTTCAGGTTAGTGTAACAAAAATGAAGCTTTGGCTATAGAGAAAGTACTGCTTTGAATGTACTTGGTGGAAATCAATGGGGAATGGCAAGCCCTATACTCTTAACAATTGTGTCAAAATCTTGTTAACACATCTATCTTAATACATTAATATGTAGTTAATAATTACTCCATCAGAACTGCTATTATGTATGATGATTTCCAAGTAGAACGTCAAATTGAATTCTTAATAGCTTTCCTGTTTTTAAAATTAATTTCATAATCATACACAAAGCAAGAAATGAAAGGGTTCTTTGTGGGCAGAGCATCTGAAGTAACTGCAGCCTCTAGTTCTGATCTTTGCAGAAATACTGCTACATTTCTGTGAGAGGATCTTTGTTCCTCAGCAGAGATGCACACTGAAAATTTTAAAACTTAGCTCTACTCAGAGTACCTATTCCCCTTTTTAGAATGTTGTAGCTGTGTGTTGATTTGGTTTTTTTAGAGGGCTGTCTTCTCAGAGCGTTGCATTAATTCCAAGTGATGTCTTCTGCCCAGGCCATGTTTGAATGGTCCCAGTGACATCCCCTGAGGTCTTAGTTTCTTAAATATGACCTTGAACAGATGATAGAACAACAGAACCTTAAGATCTGCTTCTTCTCCTTTTACTTGGCTGGTGGCTGGCCCAGTATCAGAAGATGCCAGTACAGTGACCCTCTATTTACTGAGGTGCCCAAATATTCCTGGAGCAGGAATACTCATAGAAAAAAGAAATGTACACAAGAAACCAGGTGTCCATTGGCTTTGTGACAGCACCTGTGAAAGGTCAAGTCACTGTGCTAGGCAATTTCCTGTACCTTGGAGGGGATCTTTTGGCTTTGTTTAGTGAACAGTGCAGGCTTCTGGAGTCTGTCCTCTCCTTGTTGCAATTAATCTTCTTGTGTTTGTGATCTTTGCCTGAGATGCAGTCAGACGCATAAAATGTGTTGCATCTTTTGTTCTGCAGTGTAAAGATTTTACTGCAGTCAATATGCTTTCAAATTTGAAACTACTTGGGGTACCAGTTTTTTGCTGTGTTTTTTGGGAAATGAAATTGCGCACAACTGTTGAATTTGCACATGTTCCACGTGTGACCTCTTCTGCGGACAAATCTCCCTGGAGTCCTGTGCTCTGGCCAAAAGAAAATGACACTGTTAAATTCCTTGGACATAGCTTTTAGGTTTATGGTTAGAAACCAGTGTTTTTACTAAAGAAATATTGACAAGATCTTGTGTTAGGCTCCTGAGGAGCTGGACAAAGCATCAACATAAAGCTCAGTGAATAGGTCTCACTGTGTGAGGTGAATCTGCTGAAGGACACGACTTTGCAGTCTGTGCTTAAAGGAAAGAGGAGCTGAATCCAAGGGGGGCTGTGAATAACTGTGCAAGCCAAGTGACACGATTCCATCTGCCCAATTTGGGTGACTCTCAAGATGAGGCAATATTTCCCTTGCTTGTCTTTTACTAACAAAACATGGACATTCCAAGGACACAAGTGGCTGAGACACTTTGTCCTTGTTGAGGCTGTTTGAGAGCTGGTGAGTCCTGGTGCCCAAATACCCTGAACCACAGCCTGGGAGCCCTGGTTCAGCCCTGGAGTCAGGACGGAAGATGCCATCTGCTGAATTACAGAGTCCAGTTTTCCTTCCTTTTTATCTATCCTGGTAGGACTAAAAATAGAGCCACGGCATTCGAGCCAGAATGTGGTGTGCTACAGGCAACAGTAGCTCATCTGGCAGATAAATCTGTCTAATCCAAGGAGAAAGGAACTGGGTGCTTTTAGTACTGCTCTGCTACTTGTTGTCTCTTGAAGGCTGTTACTGTTGGAAAGTGTTACTTTGTGTTGTGTCATCCATGCCTAGGAGAGGAGGCAGGAGCTTTGGTAGAGCGTGTTCCAGTTTGTCCTTAATATATGGCGGACCAAGAGAAAATAATGCGTTAATGGATAAAAATCCCTTGCTGCCAGGATTCCATTGGAGAGCATCTGGGAAACTTTGGAAGCTTGATTAGAGAGTGATGGGTGTGTTATCTGAAATACAAAGAGTAGATGGTAAATTACCTTGTCAGTTTTGCTTCCTCTCCTTCCCTCTTCTCTGTTGCTTTTTCCTTTCTGTGATTTAAGCTGCCTGTTACAACCTCACGCTTTTCCTTCAGAGGAAAAGCGAGTCCATCTGTCCTTTCCTCTTGGTGCTGAGATGAATATTGCACTGTCAGCATGTTGTTTGTTGTTTACCTCCCCAGGCTGGCCCAGCTGTGTCTGCGAGGAAGGAGTCTGGCCCTGAGTGGTTTATGAGGGCTTTAAAAAGCGATGGATGTGCTTTGGTACAGGAGAGCAAAACCGTGGTACTGCCATGGCTGCAATTCCCCCCAGGCTAACAGGCAGAGTGGTCTTTTCCCAATAGGAGTGTGTTTTGTAGCCGAAATGGTGCTATCAAAAACCCCAAATGCCTTTTTCTTTTTTGTTTGTTTAATGGTTTTTTGTGAGGTGGGTCTTATGTTCTGTGGTTTTTTGTTTTGTTGGGGTTTTTTTTGTTTGTTTTTGTGGGGGTTTTTTGGCCTTTTTTTTTTTTTTTTTTGTTACATAGCAGCGTCATCGGGATGTAAAGCAACACCATCGCTGGTCACTTGGATTAACTTGTGGCCTCTGTGTTTCCTGCCTTTTTTTTTTTTCTTTTGAAGTGAATTCATGGAAGAAGTCCAATGGTATGGCTTCTCTTCATGGGTTCTAAGTTTTCTCACTGACTATGTTGAAACTTTGTTGAGGGCCGTTTATTATGAGAGGTGTGTTTATCGGTTATTTAGATGGAAAAGGGTTTCCAGCAGCGAGCTGCTCGGCTGTCAGAGCGATGCCATGAGGGGGAAGCCGCTTTCCCCCCGCGCCTCGGGCCCTCAGGCCGCTGTGGGGCCGTTCCCGGCTTTTCCCGCTCTCGCGCCGGGCGGGGCTGGCGCCAAGCCGGAGCTGCTGCTCCCCGTCCCTCCGCCAGGGGGCGCCGCAGCCGCCGCTGTGAGGGGGCCCTGCCGGCGCCATTTTGTGGCGGCGAGGCGGCGCGATGGCGGAGCGGGCTGCTGAGGGGCCGGGGGCGAGCGGGGCCCTCCGTGCGCTGAGAGGGGGCAGGAAAAGGCGCTGCAGCTCGGGAAACGATTCAGGTGTAGTCTTGGCTTTGCAAAAAGGGAAGAAATAGCTGAGAGGTAGGTCCCGGTTGGCCAGGGGTGAGCTGAGAGGAGGTGGTGAGTTTTTCTTGCCGCGCCTGACCCGTGAGGGGAGGCTGGCAGCAACGGGGTGGGCTTTGGCCATTTCGGAAAGGCACGGCTGGTGAACTGTGCTGTTCCTGAAAAAACACAGTGCGAATGCTGGGAAGTGGCAAAAGGTGCCCGTTTGTTTAATAAAAAATGCTCCCGAGGGACCGAAAGGGACATCAAGGCCGTGAGGGCTGCATAGGGAGAAACAGGTTCTGGGGACTGCGTGATTAAGGGAAGGCAATAAAAAATGCTAACTGTGGTTGTGTTGCTTCTGAGGAGAAGATGGAGCTGCTTTTCCCACTCCGAGGGCTGTGGAAGGACAGGACAGGGCAGAACAGGAGGTGCCGGAGGAGGCAGCAGTGCCGTGAGCAGATCGCAAACGCTTTCCTGTGGAAAAAAATGAAGGTTAGTGACAATGAGTGACACATTACTGAGGGGTTTGTTGCTCTGCGCCACCATGGCTGCATAACAAATATGTTTGGTTAATTCTATAAGAGTTGATTAAGACAAGGAAAACTTCAAAAAAACCTAAAAAGACAAGCTGAGACTTTCGGCTAGTTTATGAGAATATACAGAATGTTTAGGGGAGAAAAAGCTTGTCACCTGTAACTCTGGTGAAAGCTGTGAAACTCAGCCAGGTTTGTAACCAGCAAGAGATGGTTTTGATTTTCCTTTGGAGTATCGAGTAAGGGTTTTTTTGGTCTGTGTTCATTGTCTGGGGTTTTATAAAGCATGAATGGTCTTCATTGTTCAATTAAGAATTAAAGTCAGGAATTTTGTGCTGATTTCCCTTTGGGGCAGCAAGAATGAAGATTTTTTTTTTCTGACTTAAAATTTATTGTAGTTGTGAAGAAGAATGCAAAGAAATTGTAGCCCTAGATGTGCTAGAGTACTGCACTGGGTAGCCCAAATATGTGAGGCGGAGTAGCAGAAATACTTAGTGTGAGCTAAGTGCTCTGGCAGTAATTTGGACAAAATATTGCAAGAACAAAAATGTTTAACATGTGTTGAAGACCAAAGAATATGTGTTTTTAGTGGAGTTTTCTGTTTATGCATGGCAATCTCTAGTGGATTTGCACTACCACTGTTTGCTTGGGCAGCACATGAGGCACACCATGTGCAGTCACTCCTATTTTTAATTATGTTAATTTAAACACTGAGAAATGCGATTGGGATTGCCATCAGTGTGCAAGAACACTTAAAAGTAATTGTGGGAACATGCTTAGAACATATAAACAGGAAGAAAGAAAGTGAACTCAGTCAGCTGAAAACGTGTGAAGGTCGACATGTGCTGTAAACGTGCAATAAAGATTTCTTCCACAAACGGTGTGGTTTCTTTACTTGTGTCATGCCTTTTGGTTTGGACAAAATTTGACAGGTGTGTACAGAGGGAGAAACGGGGATGGAACAGATGTCAGGAGGCTGGATGCGTTGGGATGGTAAGTGTTGAAGGTAAGTATTGCAGAATCCTGCAGGGGTGTCACACGAGGTATTGCTCTGTGAGGGTGTGTAATTGTCTGTCGTGGACTCTGAGTAGGCTCGTGAGTGTTTTGTCTCAAGCAGATTTTGTTAAGCTGTGGCCCAGACACTGAACAGTGCAAGTTTGTTTTTTGTGTTCAAGACAAATTGTGTTTCACAGGAGTTGGAGGCTTTTAAAAAATTGGTTGCAGCTAAGATGATAAAATGTTTAACTGAATGACTGTATATTTATTTTACTTACATGTGTGTTTTACACAACATTATTTTACTTGATAAAACTTATGTGTTTCTGTAGTGATTGTTGCTGAGTTTGGTGAGCACCAGGTGAGGAGAGCAGGAAGCACTGTGTGAGTGTCCCTCTTAGTAGCAAGGGCCTGACTGGAGTGTCAAATCAACAGATTTATTTCAATTCATTAACTTATATTTTTAAACCAAAGGTTTATGATCACTTGATGGTTCCCATGCACAGCTGACCCTGACTTGCACTGTCAGGGGATGGGAGGAGGCTGCTTTCCTTCAGTGGGTCGTGGGCATCTGCTGGAAAGGTGTTGAGAGTGTTTCTCGTGCTCAGACAGAAGCTTTATTTGGTATGGTTTGTGCTTCTAGTTCTGTGGTTTGTGAGGGCCTTTTTATTTCTTAAGGTGATTGAACGAGTCTCACAATTTTATCTTGTGGTTTGTGCATTTTGTGCCACTGTAATCATCACCTGCTGGGCACTCACCTCTGAAGTTTCAGTGCCAGAGCTCTTTGCTTGGAGAGTGGGAGGATGCAGAGTGCCGTGTGCTTTAGAATTAAAAGTATTTCAGCGATGCAGGATTGCTTCCATTTGTACAATCTAGAGAAAAAAGGTGCAACCCTGAATTACTTTTTCCTGTTTTTCCCGGTTTGAGGAAGAAGGGTTTTATTTTTTATTGCAATGTTAGGCACACAGGGATAAGTGGCTGGTTGTTACATGTTATTTATGTGTGTGCTGCCAGCTTTCTGCAGATGTACATTACCAGCACCTCTGACAGGCTGGTGTTTGTTAAAATGGGTACCGTGGATCTTTAGCATCTCTCGTGCGTGTGTATCTAATTATTGGTCAAGCAGCACGCCTGTACTGCACAAGGAATCATTTGAAAGCACTTGGCTTTATTTCTTGAGCACACTCGGGTGTCAGTTCTGTCTGAGCAGTTTGTCTGACACACACAAGTGGGCAGGACGGACTTTTACCTAGACCTATTATATTCATATAATAGGCAGCTCAATTTTGTTGTCATGACCTCCCCTCTATTTAATGGTAAGAAGATATTGTCAGCTAAGGCAGTCCAAACTGATTTTGTCACTGCTTGTCTGTTTGGAGGAGGGACACTCATGTCTTCCACACCCTTAATATGGAACAACTGTTTAGGTGATTAGGGTCTGCCTTCCCTATTTTTGATGAAAGAGTGGAGAAGCTGCATATCCCTGGCACCCAGGGCCAGAAAGCTTCTTAGAATTTGCACAGGCTCCATGGGAGGCAGAAGGTGTTTATTTGATTTGGTTCTGAAGGCTCTGCAGGGTGGAGAAGGGCTATTGGATTGTAACAGCTGCAAAGCTGATCCCTTTCCAAGGCCAGGTGCCACACAGCTGTTCCCCCTCTGCCTGCTGTCCTTGGCTTCCCCCTTCCCTGGGGACTCGGGGATCTCCATCCCCCCCTGTCCCCACTGCCTGCCTGTGGCAGCTCAACGAGCATTCCCTGTTGAACCCAAGGTGGGTATTTTTGGACAGCTGAGTAGGTTCTGCTCACTGATTAGCACTTTGCAAGGAAAGAGCCACGGAGCATGCTGTGCAGGGACAAACGGGCATGTCTCTGTGCCTGGCTGAGCAAAGACAGGGCTTTTTGTAAGGTAAGCCCTTCATTGCCTGGAATCTCAAAACTCACGGGTTTAACTTTATTAATTAATCCTTTGCTTTGTCAGTGAAGCTTCTCTCTGACACTCACAAGATACAGATTCTTCCTTATATTGCACTCAGTAGCTTTTTACATTAATCCGTAGAATTACCTTTTCTGAATTTGAATTTGCTGTGTCTTTATTCTTCATGATTGGTGCATCTATTAGGAAGAAGTTGATATTTCTCTGCTATGTCCTTGTTAATTCTAACTCCATCCCTCATTTACATAATAAACTTTTTGGGGCGATTTCTTTAGGAACATTTCATGCCTAGTAAGAAGCAATTTGCTTTCCTTCATTAAGTACATTAAAACTTCATGCCCCAGACATCATTGACTGTAAACATTTGATTCTGCTCAAATTGAATGCACCAAGGCATTTTGCTCTGCCATGTTAGGTTTATTTATGTGCTGTGTTCTGGATTGTTAGCTGCTAATGGGACTTTGGCTCTTATTGCTCTTAAGGCCTGAACAGTCGCCTCATCTTCATGAGTTCGTTATTTGCTGCCTTCTGAGTGGAAGACAGCAAATTTTCCTTTTAATGCAAGGTCAAAACACCTCTGGCTGAGGGAAGTGTAGAGGTTACCAAATCCTTAGAGAAGGCAAATGAATGACTTGGTGTGATTTTGATGCCAAGCATGGGCTGGCCGGGCTGAGGTAGAAGGTGCCTGTCTGGGGAGCAAAACTCCAATCCTGCAGGGCACAGACAGGGACTGGTGATCCCTGAAAACTTCAGTTAAACCAAAAATGGAATCATTCTGGGAATTGATGCGCAGATCCTTGTCCATGTTTCAGGTTCAAAAGTCTCACCACACCTTTTCCATATGTGGGAAAATGACACTCAGCTCAAAACTGAAGTACTGCTGTTCCTCAGATCACTCTGCAATAGAACCTGTCAGAAAACTCAAACCTGCACCCTTGAGGAATTCAAGTGGTGCAATGTAATTGTGGAAAAGTGATGGAATCCTGCTGTCCATGCAGTAACTTCCTGGGGAGGAAACTCCTGCTAACAGGAAGCCCTTCTACATGGCTTTTCCAGCCTTTTTCTGTGTGCACTGGAGTGCTCCTCCCAGGGAGGTGGTAGAATCACCATCTCTGGGTGTGTTTAAAAAGCCACTGGACATGGCACTTGGTGCTGTAGCCTAGTTGAGGTGTTAGGGCATAGGTGTGACTCTGATCTCAGAGGTCTCTTCCAGCCTCGCTGTTCTGTGATTGTGTGTGAGTGCCCACAGCCAGCCAGCTGCTCCCAGGCTCCCTGAGCGCACCCTGGAGGAGCAGTGTGTCTGCCAAGAGTAATAATGGCTGATGGCAATAATAACCCAGTGAGAAATCAGAGTTTGCCATCCTTTTCTAGAGCTCCTAACAGTTGAAATGCTTGGCTTTCCTCTGTTCTCATGTACAGGAGCACCCTGGTTGTGAACCCTTGTGGTGATAGGTCTGCAGCCCTTGGGAACAGGGAGGAGAGCTGATCCCACCAGCACACGGAATACTTGCATGGCATTGTCTTAAAAAAGACAATGCACATCATGTGAATAATGCCAAGAGTGCCAAATTGAGACAGAAAGGTCGGAGAGGAAGGTTTGGTTTTTGCTTAAAACAGATTGCTGTTTCAGAGCCATTCATATGGATTTTGGTGGCAGCCAGAAAGTGGCATTATGGGGGCAGTTGACTTTTAAATCTACTTGCTTTTGATCTTAATCATTAAAGGCAGCGCTTTTCCCTCTAAATATTCCCATTGAAAACTAGCTACTTGCAGTGTAAAGTATGAATTCATGTAACACAGGATCATTAAACTGGGAAACATATGTTCAGCAAACTCTCAAGCTTTTAATTATAGTTGTTACACTAAATTTCCACTCATTTCTAGTGGAAATGAGAGATTCTGTTACTCTCACAGCTGAAGGTAATGCCATAATTTTATTTTATATGGGAATAGCTGTTTAGAAATGATAAATCCTGAATTGCTGTGACAGGCTTTGCTTGGGTAACGCTCTGCTAGCCCAACAGGACAGTTTGGCAAGGTGTACATCCAGATCCTGGAAATAATTTGCAGCTGTAAGATGAGAAAGAGCTAAAAGCTGGGTGCTATTTTTCCTTTGTGGAAATCCTTCCTTACACCTCAAGCTCTCTATTGAGCTGTGAATTCCCCTTGTTTACCCCCTCTCTGCTCTTCTGGGGTTCAGCACACCCCATGTGTTAGGTCACCAGTGAAATGAGCAATCCAGAATATTTCTGTGGGTGCCATCTCAGCTGGCTTTGAGCAGTTGAAGAGCAGAAAGGTGGTTTTAGCCATCCTACAGTGGGCTCTTTCCAGGCACAGGTTTCCTGCCCAAAATTCCCTCTGGTCTTTAACACTCAGCTTGCAGTATTTACAGCAGGGATGGTGGGTTTTGTTTCCTGATCATGTACTGGGAGCTGTGCCCAGTTACAGCTGAAATGGGAGGGGAAAGCGTATGGGAAACCATATTCCCTTTGCTAATAGCAAATAGAGAGGAATTACACTTTATAATACCACAGACATGTTTGTTTATGATGCACATAAGTCTTGGAATATGTTACTAGGAGGAGACATGCCGAGCTTTATATTAAAGAATTCGCATTCTGCAGCTGAACCTATTTTTTAAATGTAATGCATTATTATTATTGTTGTTGTTATTGTTGCTTTTAACCATGCAGAGCATAGCCTTGGCAGTTCACACTTGTCCCTGGAACTCCTAAATTAATAAGATTATAGAGTATTTAATATCTATTAATTATAGATTCATATAGATTAATGCTTATTTATGCATGTATATTCAATTAATTCCCAAACCTTTGTGCTAATTTGTTGAAAAACCTACAGTAAATATTATGACAAAGGAGGTCTCCAGTCTCTTGTCCCTCAGGGATCAAATATTACTGGGAAAATGGACAGAGCACTTTGATCCTCATCCCCTGAGCCTGTCCTGCTGCTCACCAGGCTGCTTTTCCCCAGGTCCAGCCTCCTGCCCTCTAGAAACCATTGTGTCTCCACCACAAAAAGCACTTGTGCTATCAAGAATCACTGACAGCTTGGAGAGCCAGTATTTCATCAGGTTTGGGCCAGGCAGGCAAATAGTCTGCTGTCAAAAATGTGAATTCCATCATTTTTATACCATGTTTTACTTGAAGGGCTGATGTTTTGGGGTGAAAAACACACGGGTGCTGAAGCCAATGGATTTAATTGAGTCTGATTGAATGCCAGCAGTTCAAGTGGAATATTGAGACCACTTTTAGGAATTGCCTCAGTGTATGTATTTTAGATCTAATATGTAATGTAAAAGCTACGTTAATAGTTCTGTCTTTTAAGTAAAATGAAGAAGCAGCAAAAATCTGAAATATCCATTTCCTGGGAAATTGTTGTATTACAGGAGTGTCTCAGCAAAGTGTGAATTACTTTTAATTTTTAATTTCTGGAGGATTAGCAATTCCAAGGCTACATTTAATTATGATCTTTGGAATTTATTTTTTTAAAGTATTGTACAAACTGCCCCCTTTTCCTTTAGTCTGCCGGAGCAGATGAGCTGGCAGAACACAATTTTGTTTGAATCATATTCCAGTGAAACATTGTGCATTTCATAAATGAACATTTTGCCACAGGAAGCTGTTTCAGTGGAGCAATCCAGGTTGATCAAGTAACAGGAATATAAACTGCATTTTCCTCTGCTTTGTCACTTTGCCATTTTGGAAGGATTTTCCACTCATTGATAAGGATAAATGCCTAAACAAGTAGGAGGAAGGAAAATGAGAATCCTAACCTCTAACTCTTTGATTTTTTTCCATATCTTAATCAGAAAGTATTGGGAAGGTGGTATTAGTTTTAATAGATTTCGTTTGTGTTTTTTTTTAACTAAATTCTAAAATTCCAATTAAATGATAGCATCAATTAAAAAATCCTACTGTGACATAAGGGATTCATCCCTTTCCAGTCACAAGTGTTAGAAGTAGCAGGCATGTAATGTGCCAGAGCAGCTGAGTGTGTCCCACATCACAGACCCCACTTGTGTTTGG
This sequence comes from Melozone crissalis, assembly GCF_028551555.1. Taxonomy (NCBI): domain Eukaryota; kingdom Metazoa; phylum Chordata; class Aves; order Passeriformes; family Passerellidae; genus Melozone; species Melozone crissalis. Next base: position 9,416,972 of record NW_026535817.1, on the reverse strand, counting down.
GTGTTGTCGGGATGAAAAGTGGGAGCAGCAGGCAAAGAGAGTGCTGGTAATTAGCAGAAAGAACAGAAACACAGACAAGAGCAAGGCTTACAAATACTTAGAGAAAATTGTCATGGCTTGGTAAAGGACGTGTAAAACTTGTGCTTCTGAAGGGGAAAAAAATACTTGATCAATGGCTTTGTTTCCTAAAGAAAGCCATGAAGTGTTTTAACTAATACTGTGGCTTGCAGGAAGTTCTTATTAGCTTGCCCTTTAATTTTCTGGTAAACACTGAAAATTAACTTCTTAATGGAATTGAATAAAAATAGTTTTGTTTTCTCCCTGACATTTTTGGAGAGAAATTCTTTATCAACTTAACTTAATATCTTAAGATATTATCTATAAAATGGGTGTGACTATTTAAGTTATAAATTACCATATTTAACATTAGAAATTTTTTTGACACAAAATGACAAAGTTAAATTATTAAATAGTCTTATATTAGAATTTCCCATGAGGTGAAAAAAGCTCTGTAGTACTTTGTTGGGTTTTTTTTGTGCCTGGATGGAAAGAAGACAGGTGGAGGTGTAGAACACTGGGAGTAAAAGCAGTAACTGAAGGGATCTTTGGCCATGTTCACAGAAAAGACAAAGGCCCTAAGACTTCATTTCTGTGAGGAGATGTATATAAAGCTATAGGGGTGGATGGGTATGTGTAAGGATTTGAAACCAGACATGGTCAAGTATTTGGTTTTATACTTCATTGTGACACAGAGGTTGACAGAAAACTCCTGGTTAATTATTGCTAAGTAATTGAAGTCTCAAATTTTTCATTTTCCCTGGGAGATTTTCTGTTTCTCACCTATTTGTGCATCCCTCCCTGTCCCCACCCTTTTCCTGTGCACTGCCACTTGCACATCATTTGAATAATGGCAAGAGTGCTAAATTGAGCTTTTGCTCCAAGCGTTCCTCCTGCTCCCATTTGGATGACAAAGGCTTGTTTAAAGTCACTTGAGTAACGCTGCTGCTGAAGGAGCTGCGTTATGGATGGGCTCCTGCTAATGTGTTCATTGCTGCTTCAGGTGCTTTTAAGGCAATAATTATGACTGCCCTTGCAGTCTGCGCTGCTTGGCCCTTCTGCACGGCCATTCCATCCTTTCAGAGGGCTGTTTTCTGTGCAGGAAGCAGCTGCTAGGGCTCTTTTTTAACTAAGATGTGTTGTTTAAAGTTCAGGGTAATGCAGGTCTCTGGAGGGGTTGATATTAAGCAGATGTGTTTTTGGCTCCTATGGATTCCCTAAGTGAGGCTAAATTAAATAGAGTACCACGTGTATCCTGGAAATATATTCCATTTGGATATAACCTATGACTTGAGAATTAGTTTGGAGAAGGGATCCGAGAAATAAGTACAAATCCAGGAAATCAGTACAATCAGTAGAAGTGTAGAAGAGGAATGTGATCCAAGTCAGCTTGGCACAGGATGTGAGCCCCAGAAATCTGAATTTGACCTGGAAGACCTGCCATTTCTATATTGTAAAATGTATTGTGGCATTTTTTAAAACATCAAATTTTAAAATGCTTTTCAAAATGAAGTTCTCTTGAATTCTTATAGCGAGAATGAAGGATGATTTCTCTCACTTTTTTTTTTAAATGAATTTGTTGTTTTGTGGGATGTTAGACTTTTTTCCTTGGGGGAAAAACCCTCAAACTTGTGAGATTAATTCTGTGGTGCTTGTACAAACAATACCAAATTGAACCCTACAGATCAAAAAACACTGTGTTGCCTGGGACAGAAGAGTACCAAGTGAGTTTTTAAACGTTGAGGAAAATCTTGCTAGGGAGATAATTGTGTAATAAATTCAAGAGGTAGAAAATCTGAGCCACCAGAAGGTGTTTTGTGGCAAGACTCTACGAAACACTGTCAAGACACCCTAATTTTAAGTGGGAAGCTGGCAGATGAGAGAACCCCAAATCTATTCAGAAGGGTCCTTGGATAGACAGTCAATCCATCAGGCTGCCAAGGAGAAGGATACAGGTTCTGCTGGTGGCAAGGGAATTGTGGTTTTAAACTGCACTGCTACTGAAGTTCTGAATGAAAGAACAGGCCCTGTTGAAACAAAAGAAGTATGAAACGCTCTGTCTGATGTGTCTGGACAAGGCACTTGAGCAGTTTTCAGCACTCCAATTATTTCAGAAAGAATTGGGTGATTCAAGAGACCTGAGCAAGGAAAATATTGAATTAACTGTCATCTCTGATGAAGCAGAATGGAGCAGGCACTCCCATTTTGAAAAAAAGATTATTAAAGTTTTCACGTAATGCCTCTCAGCTGCTTTTTGAATTAATTGTTAAGGACTTTGAGACTGTCCAAAAATGGGAGCTGCAGACTCCACTTCATTGTGTCACTCTCAAGTGCTTCAGAAGGTGACAGAAGTGCCACCCAGGCTCAGTGACTGATGCCTGGCTGTCTGCTCTGGGTTCTGTGCTCAGCTTCTCCCTGGGCTTGCCATGGCCATGGTTCCTTTACTGGAAGGGGCTTATTATGATTGAAAGGGGATCAGGGTGACTGTTTTATCTCAGGACTGGCCATTCTGCCAGACCTGGTGATGTGGCCCAGACATTTCCAGTAGTTCCACCTGAAAGCAGCTGTCCTTGCACAAAAACCAGGAATAATCATTTGCTGGAGAGATGGAGTGGATGGGCTCAGCTCCCTGCTGTGCCAGTACTTTTTAATTTGGAATTGCCAGGAAAGATGCAACTGCAATATGATTTTTTGTGTTGAAAACACTAAAATGAGCCAGAAATCACAGGCTTTAAGTGTTCCAGGCGTTTTAATGATGGTGAAGGTCAAAGACAAAGTGCGGACTGTGGCAGTGAGGGTGTGTCAGAGACAAATTGTTATTTCCACTGGAGTAGGTGGGGCTCAGAGGAGGAGGCAGCAGGAGAAGGCAGGCAGGCTGCAGGGAGAAGGGAGGCCTGCAGTGAGCACTAACAAATGACATTGCCAAGCATGGCTCCATCACTTTACTGCAGCTCAGAAAGTGCCAGGATCCTCCCATCCCTGCAGTGACCATTAGAGGGGTTCCAGAAAGGGGAAATGGAGCTTTTAGGGAAGGGGGCTCTGGGATATGGTGGTGTTGGGACAGGCAGTTTGTCCTTGATTATCCCAGCAGCTCCAGCTGGGAGAGTGGGATGAGACAGGGGAACAGGGTTCCTGACTCACCCAGGAGAAGGTTTGCTGCAGTCTAAATCATGGAGTTGAGAGGAGGGTAAGTAAAAAGCTGAAGGTTTTTGTTTCATTTGGAGTAGGTTTTTTTGTTTTGTTTGTTTTATTTATTGAAGGGTAAATGCCTTAGCTTGCACTGTAGTCTTGCAGGGTTTTTGAGTTAACAGTAGGAGGTGTATTTGTGAAAGGTGCTGGAAAACTCTGGTGGCTGCATGGAGCTCTTCCTGGGTGAGTAAATATTGTACTGGCTCATACTATGGCAACAGGAGAAATAGCAATACTTTAGGAAGTTCTTACTCCTTGTTTGGGAAATGCAAACCTTTTTGTGCTCAGTTCAAAGCACACTTTAAGGGTGTAAGCTTTGTATTTTTTCTGTGTGGCTCTCCCAGAGACAGCATAAAGAAACATTTCCAGGAGTTTTTTTGCCAAATCACTGATGCCAGTGATAGTGGACTCATGTGGCTGGGCAGCAGGATCATTTACAAGAGCACAAATTCACTGTTTCTGCAAATTAACTGAAGAATTCTTTTGCCTTTGAAAATCAAGCATTGAGATAATATGTTGGCAGGCAGGAGAGGGAGAAATTCATTTGCAAAGGCTCGCTAGGCTCAAGATAGAACTCCACAAAGCTGGGAAAAACAGCTTTCTGTGGCTCTGCTGAGTTCCTGTAAATTACTTAGCCAGACATGACCTTGCACAGCTTCTTCAACACCAGGGACTAGGAGATCTTCTGTGGTGAACAGAGCCCATAATAACCCTGTTCTCTAATCTCTGTTTCTGTAGCTGATGCCACCCTTTATAAAAGTGTGTGTGTGTCTCTATATATATATGTGGGATCTCAGCCTCTCAGAACTGGGGTGAACGGTGAAGGGATAAGTTAATTGGAGTGTGAGACAAAGGGTTTAAGATTTCTGTACAGGGGGGTCTAGAGAAGTAAGATGGAGGAATTGGGGCGTGCCCTTCTCCTTCTTCTTCCTCTAGGCCTCCATCTTCTGTGGTGATGTTGGCACTCTGGGATTGGGCATTACTAAAAGAACACTGGTTAATAAGAGTAGAAGGTATTGGAGAAAAATGATAAATACTGTATACGTAACTCCGAGTATAAAGATAGGTGACCGCCCCAGGGGCTCTCAGTGTGTGCCCATGGCTGACTGCTGAGCAGAACTCTGTCAGGCCAAGAGAAAATCTTTTAGATAAGCATTTAATAAACACCGAGACCGAGAAAAGATCTGAAGCCCTTCTCGTCCTTTGGAGCGCGGGCGGCCCAAGGCCACCTTGGGCCTTTCCAGACCATCTAAACAGCCGAAAATCCGACATATATGTATCTATATATATATCTATATATATATATATCCCTGAGGCGCCTAACTGGGAATTAGCTTTGTGAGGGAATAAGAACATTTGGGTTGCAGGAAGTCATTGCACAGGCACAGGCTGACTTGTTTGATTACTGTTACATGCCAATATTGTTATCATATCATATACTGGGTGGGTATTAAAGCATTCCTGAGGGATTTGGGTGGGCATGGCACCTTTGGAGAGCCTAGCAGAGAGTCCCTAAACCTCTGCCCTCTGTGAGCAGCCACAGCCCTTCCTCCCAAAGGCAGGGCAAGGATTGCCATCACTGAAATATCAGCCTCCTAAGTAGTTATTTTTGCCTCTCAAGCAAAGCTGCTGTGCCTTACATGGTGAAGGCAGCTCTGCTGGTTCTTAATTGCCTCCTTCCCCAGTGACTTGGGAGATTGTTCTCTAGCTGGCTGTAATGACCCTTTTCTGTAAGCTAACCAAAGTGCACTCTGCTTTCAGTGCTCTGCTGCATATTAGCAGGATTCTGTTCTGTGGGTTAATGGATGCTGGGAATGTCCAGTCTGTAGGAACAGACTGATTTGTGTTGTGTAGCAGGTGTTTGTGAGATACCCTGAGGAACAAATCTGTGCCAGGTTTGAAATGAAATCCATAACGTTGAGGACAGAGTATCTGTGAGTGCTCAAGTTGCAGGGTGGATTTATGTGTGAAACGTTCACCTAAAAATGGGAGATAAACTTTTTATTGTCCCCAAAAGAGAGCTTGAGGGGAAGGTTGGTTCTGAGCCTGTGCCTGCAGAAGATTGCTGCCTGTGGTTGGTGTTTGTGGTATGATTACTTGTGTGAGGTGAGGAGGGGATTTATCCTGTGAGTGGCACTTGTGGTGTTTTTGTGAGGAAAGTGGGCTGCTAATTGGGCACTGCAGAAATGTGGGAAAAATGAAAGCTTCGTTTTGTACCCTGACTCACACATAATGAACGAAAGAAGGCTCACCATGCATTGCTTGAAGAAAAAGAAATGAAAAAGGTCTGAATCCCAGGCAGATGTTTTTCCTTGTTCTTGTCTAGATATTCAGCAGTGTGGGCAGGTTGGTTTTCAGATGGATAAAGGCATGCAGCACATAAATACGATTCTGAATGCTTTTAACAGCATCCAGCTCTTCCCGCAGCCCCTGGCTGTGGAGTTTTCTGCTGTGTCTCCTGTAATGAGCACGGAAGCGTGGCTGCTGTGCCAAGCACAGCTGGAAAGGTTTGCCTGGCAATGTTGTTGACTGCTGGACAGCAATGGGGGTGACTTGGGTTTTTTCCTGCACAGTGAGGTGATTCCAGTGAGAGCTCAGCTCTGAATCTCCGAGTGTCCCTGTGTGGACACTGCTCTGCTGGCAGTGGGGGCTCTTGAACTGCTGTGGAACAGCAACATGAAGGCTTCCTTAGTGCAGCAAACCATGTCAGAAAGACACTCTCAAAAAGGTGCAGGCAGGAGCTATTGCTGAAAAACTTGCTTCACAAGTGCCTTTGGAGTGAGTTTGCTCTTGTGTATGAGCCCTTGCTGAGAGCATTTCCCCGTGTATTTCCAGAGAGAGAGCGCTTGATTGCTGGGCTTGTGCACAGTGCTCAGATCTCAAAGGCACCGGGCACTCCCAAGTGCTCGGTGCTCAGAATCAGCTCTGATGAGCATTCATACACCTGGTGTGGCTAATGGGATTACCCCAAGTGTTCTGGTGTACCAAATTGTTTCAGTTGTATGTGAGACTACTGCTCTTGCTGGGTATTTGGCTACCCCAGTGGTCTGGAGAGGAGGCAGATGAATGTAGAAATTGTAGAAATACAAATAAGGGTTTAGAAATGAAATAGAAATCTGCTTTTAAAAACAAAAGGCTTGCTTATTGTTCCTGAAAGCATTGGGTATTTGCAGGAAAAACCCTCCAGAATAAAGGCTGGAGAATGTGATATTGCATGCTTAGGGATTCAATTAATCTCTGACTATGATGCCCACATGTGGAAAATGGCAAGAAGTAACTGTCATGCTGTTGAGCTCTGTCTGTTCTTTCCAAGCTGCACCCACCTTTGAGAATTACTCTGAACAAATTTAATGGTATCCCCGGGTACAACAAATCAGGAAGATAAGTGTGGAAGAGGCCCCAGTGAGAAGCCTGTGGGCCTTTCACTCTGTCAGATGGTTGTGTCACTCGCTCAAGTGCATGCTGTGCTTCCACCCTGTAATAACTGGTAACTTTAAATGCTTACCTGCTAGTCTGGTAATGAAAATTATCCTGCTAACTCTTAGAAGTCCTGCTGGGGCTGTGACTTCTTCAGGCTTTTTTTTCTTTTGCTCTTTTTGGTTTCTTTAAATGCAATGATGGTGAGGTTTTAAAAGGCAGCCGTCTTGTACTCTTCTGGCTGCTTGACAGCAATAGAGAGAGAAATGATACAGAACAGGCCTCTAGAAGATATTATATATGTGCACGATGTTATATATGTGCAACATGTGTATGCCCCTGCATATCCATGAGTGCATCTCTGTATGTATGTGGGAAAAATGGCTTTTAATCTCAGGCTGTGGTTTATGTATCTGCTGGCTGCACTTGTGCCCTTCCAGCCCTTACCAGAAAAAAGAGCTGCTCAGCTTTTTCAAGCTTTGCCTCCTTTAAAACCCCCATTAGCACACGCCCGTGTCTGGGATGGTATCCCCCAGTTCTTGCCTTACCTTCACATCGCTGATTTCCCTCCTTCCCCACGAAGACGTTGTCGATGTCCAGCAGAATGTACCTCTCCAGGGAGAGCGTCAGCTTCTCCCTGACAGGAAGGAGGTGGCGTTGATGCAGATGAGCGTGTGGAGCCAGAAGGTCAGGCTGTTCCCCAAGAGGACTCTCTGGATGCCACCGTGCAGGCCCAGGTCCTGGGTGCCGGTGGCACGGAGAGCAGGGCAGGGTAGCGAGGCTGGGGTGGGCCCGGTGGGCTGCAGGACAAGGTGTTGGCTGGAACAGCCCCTGGAAGTAGAGCACAGAGGAGGTGGGTGCGTATTTCATGACAGACTGATTTAACTTTCCAAACAGCCGCCTCTTTTACGGCCAGCAGCTACTGTTAATTATTTATCAGAGCACTTATTTTTACACTAAAAGCTAAATGCCATCCTTTCAATGGAGGCTGGCAGAGTGTGGGCTGGAATAAGTAGCTGTGGATAGTCCTTGAGGAGGGGAGGTTTTGTGCAGAGCTCTGCTCAGGGGAGAGCCTGTCCACATGATTCTGTCTGCTGTTGGTGCCTGGTACTGATACTGACATGTGGGAGATGAAAACCCAGCCATTAGTAAGAGTCTGTAGCTGTGGGGCATCAGCCTGATCTCCCTTGGCCAGGTTTAGTCAGCAGAGTTCTTATGCCACCAGCATCCAAGGAGGAAGAGGGAATCCCTTCCCTTGTGCTTCCTTCCTCATGAAGGCAGCCCACCCTGCCCTGGCTTCTCCTTCTGTGTTTGCTCTGGCTCTGTCAAACCCATCCTTGCAGCAGAGGAGGGAGGATGGATTTGCTCCCTTTGCCTCCCCTTGGGGAGAGCAGCTGTGACCCCTTCTATAGCCAGAGGGAAGAGAAGAGGTTTTAAGGTTTCTCTGTTCCTTTTGAATTGAGTTCAAATGGCCATCCATGACTTGTGATGCCAGCGTGTTTTCCTCATCCAATACTGACGTGGTTTCTGCGCTGGTGTGCTGTTGCCATGTAATTCTGGTGGCATTGCTGTTTAGGTAAAATATTATTATTTTTCTATAGCAAGTGTTTGAGTAGGAATTCCAATTCCATTGTAATTATTAGAGACAGTAGTTGTAAGAAATGTTTGGGATGGATGTGCATGATTTTCATTTTCTTCCAGCCCCGATGCTTTTAATGGCTCAATTTTTCTAATTTGCATGTTGGCCTAGATGGAGAATTGATTCTGAATTTCTATCTAGCACTCTTTTGGGTGGCTTCCCTTGGTGGGGGGCGTTGCTTTAGCATCTCAATAGGAGAGGAATGGTAGTTTCAAAGGAGGAACTACAAAGAACATTTATCTTTCTCTTTTGGTCTTCTGTCCTTGCCATCTAGATATCAAGCTTCCATTGCATTCTGAGGATGACTCTTTTCTAGGTTAGCTCACACAAGCAAAGCTTTTTATATCCCATAATTTAAAACAAAAAACCCTCAAAGTGAAAAATCCATTACCGACATACTCCCAAACTGGTGTTCTGGAATTGCTGTAATAAATGATCCTGTTGTGCAGGGTTTTGTTTTACCTCCTAGCAAATTTTAGTTTTTTAGGTCATTCTTCTATAATTTCCTTTCTTATTTATCTGGTGCTGTAGGAGGAGGCCTTGTGCTCATGCTCCAGTAGGGTGGGAAATCCTGAAATGGGAAATGGAAGCGTGCCCTAAGGTCTTTTTAGACTGATGTGACTAGGCTGTGCTTCAAACTAAAATTAAAAAAACCCACACAGACCTGGGTTCAGCAAGTGGGAGGCTAAAGACTTGAAAATGCTCTAGTCTGACAAGGGAAATCGAGATCATGGTGTTATACCTCCTTTGAACTGGCCTTGTCTAGAGATGTGAAATCTCTCTGCAACATCTGCTAGAACAGAGTTAATCAGCTAAATAAATGCTTTTAATGTCTCACTGCTATTAATTCCCTTTGCTGGAGGTAGGAATTGCTTACAGACTTGCAGCAGTAACCCTAAAATGTCAGGATGGCGGCAGAAGGAATGGTTGGGTTTTTGTTTTGGGTATGCAATACAGTTCAGTGTGAACAAGGCCCAGTGATCATTGCTCTCCAGCCATCTTTTGACTGAGGTTTCTTTTTAAATTATATTTTTCTTTCAGGAAAGAAAACAAAGGTGACTTAGTTAAAATAAGCAAAGGAAAATATGGGTGAATAATCCAGAGAGCACTCCAAGTGAATAAGAACTTAACACTTAACCATTGTACTTCTTTATCATGCTCCTTCCTGCTTTACTTGTGGCTCTAATGTTCAGCAGGTTACATTTGAAAATATCTGTAATGGTATTCTGGAGTTGCATCTTGGCTCCCTGAAGAGTTTGGGGCACTTTAGAAATAATATTCCACATGTTGTTTGCCTGTTCATAACTGTGCTGAGGCTACTGCCTTGTGTGCACTTGGGTTTAATTTTTGCTTTTTCGTGGTCTTTGTGTGACAGAAATGCTGACACACTTGGAGCAGGGCTTCTGTGAACTGAAATTTTCACATGAAAGCTAAATACCAGTAATGGAGCTATTTGTTACACTTGGAAGGGTAGGCTTGAAAGAAATAAGTTACATGATAAGAGGATAGTAGGTTGATTTCTCCTGGTGGCATGAAGCTTTTATGTTCAAGAGAAGTGTTTTAGCAAAGTAGATACTATGCTAAAAAAATGAACAGGACCACAGAGCAGCAGCGCGGTGTTTCTGTTGTGAATCTGTTACACCTTGGGCTCCCATAGAGGGCAATGTTGTATCACAGATGGCTTTCAGCCCTGGATTGGGGGTCTGCCAATTCGTCTGTGCCGAGGTACCTTAAGGAAAATCGCTGTTACAGTAAATGTGATGGTGCATTTCCCTTCAGCCGGGCTGTGACTAGCACACACAGCAATGCACGCCAAAGCACATCACAGAGCCTCGTTAGACGAGAAGGAAATGATTTTGTAGATTCCCTAATTGTAGGTTGTAGGGGGAAAAGTCCCATTTTAGCTTACAGTGTTGTGTTCAGCAACCAGGTCACAGCAAGTGTGAGCCCTCCTTTAATACAGGTGCTTGGACAAGCCCATAAGAAAAAGGACCCAAGTTTGTGATGTCTGTTGTGGACACAGGGTTTGTAGAGATGTGTCTGGGGCACATGAAATGCTGTGCATTTCTGATTGTATCCCCTCTTTGCTTCTTGTGGGACACATGGGCACAGTTACAGTGATGCTTTCCTTTTGTGCTTCTCTGGTTTTGTTGTGTTGTTCAGCACAAGGCTCTGATTTCCACCTGTCAGCCCGCTGGGTAGTTGGAACACTGCAAGGTCCATGCCCCTTTAAAACAAGTTCCTATTCTAAATTTCTCTCCTATACTTATTTACTGTCTGAAATCTCTCCTAAGTTATCCTGCCTAAGCTGTGGAAGTGCAGAGATGGTTAAATTATTTTTATTACATCTCTATTCCAGCAGTGACACTAAGGACAAGCCCCGCTGTAAATGCTGTACTCAGCCCTGGTGCTCAGTCAGTGAGGCTGAAATCCGTGGCACTCCTTGTTTCACTGACTGTTTCCCAGCAGAAGGGATCCAGCGAGCCTCACAGCAGCTTCTTGTTGCTGGCATCTTGGAATTCTTCACAGAATAGGGAAGAAAAGTAACCAACAGGAGCAGAAACCAGAGATACAAAAAGGAGTAGGAAAAACCCCAAGCTTTTGTCCAGGACGTGAATATGGGCTATCAAATAGTTGGGTGTATGAGTGAGTTTGGGTTTTTACTCTGAATTCAATTTTCCATCCAGGTTTTTTACCTGAAGCCAGGTCACCTCCTGGGCATCCAGATGCATCCCTAGGAGCTCTGCTGTTGCTGATGTGGCAGTCTGTGCTGGCAGCCAGGGCCTCCTCTCTGGGGCCATGCGTCTCATTTTCTGCTCTCTGCTACTTCAGGGATCTGGAGAGAGTGGGAAAGAGCAGGATGTGGCTGGCTCTACTAGCCAGGGTCCCAAAATGGGTGGATGCTATGGAAGAGAAGAATTACAGCAACCTCACAGTTAATGCAGGGGTCTGTGCTCTGTGAATGACCATTTCCAGCTCTTAACTAATGTGAGATTTGGCAGAGTGGGTTTCTCTGCCCTTCTGTGCAGTTTACATCTCATTAATTCACACATTCAGGGGTTATTTAAAAGTGAGTTGATGACACCTTATGGCATTTGTAGCCATCAATCTGTATGATCCTGATTTAATATGGAGCACAGAGTAGGGAAAAGCAGCACTTCCCAACACACCCCTATATTGGTGAATACAAGAATACTTCCATTAGACCCAAAAGAACAGTTCCAAGGGAGCTCTGATAAATCTATTTGAGGCTTTCTAGAATGACATGAACACTTGACATTTTTAATAACACATTGTTCAATAATCAATAACTATCCAACACAGCTGTTCTTTGTGTTGCTGTTATTTTGCTGCTAGTAAGTCACTGGCAATGACATTCCAATGCAGAATGTTTATGGAAAATGAAGATGAGTAAGCAGCATATATTGAAAGCCGAAAGTCAGTCCTAAATTCGAGCACTGATGATGGCAGTGGATCTGTCTCCCATCCAACAGGAATGAGGTGTGGAGTAAGGACATGAGTATGTTCTCCATAGCTCTGCTCTGCATAACTGCAGCCAATTTGCATAACCTCGGGTGTTTGGGTAATCCCCTGATGTAAGAATTTTAGGTTCTTTGTAAAACTCTGTAGTTTGAGAGGCTTTGCACACGTTGGTGAGAAGAATTATAACACCGCTTCTAGAACTACTGAAATGGCGCCAGCAGAGTTATTGTTGGAAGAGGAAAGCTTGGTGTTTGGGTTAGAAATGGAAAACTCCCTAGTGAAGTGCATCCTAGAAGCTTAGTCATGCCAAAGATGGACTGGAGTTACAGGTTTTGAGGTTTTATGTCCTAGTGGTAGCAGCTTGCTGCTTCTCAGCGGTGGGGTTCTCTTGAAGAACTTCTCACGTTGACTTTTTGTGGAAAACTGGGTATGGAACAGGCAGGAGAGGAAGTGAAGATTTGCCTGCAGGGTGTAAGAGTAGGGAATTATTCCATGGCGCACAAGCCTGGAGGTGGAAGCTCGTTTGAGGGCGCTCCAGCAGCTCTCCATCCTGCCTCGTGGCCCTGCCATCCAACCCTTGCCTTTCCCAGGCACCGCGGTGGGACTGACAGGATCCAGGTGCCCTGGGCATGTCTGTGCCACCTCTGGCGCTCCCAGAGGATCACACCCAGCTGCACGATCTGCACTGGTGTGATTGGAACCAGTTTGGGCTGTTAGAGGTTTAGTGTCTTGCTGTGTGTGTGTGGGGCTGAGTGCCCAGGAGGGAGAGCAGGTGAAAATGCACTGACCCAAGATCCCCTGTCAGTAACTGCAGTGTGGGGATAGGGAGATTGCAGTGGGGTAGAAATCATTTCATTCCAGGATAAATCCAGGCTGGAGAGTGTGCCTGGTGTGAGATACCTCCCATGGGATCTTCTGTGTCCGTTTCAGTTAATACATCAGCAGGAAAAATCACCCTCATTAAAAAAACAATGGAGAAGGCAAAAGGCTTCAAGCCTAACAAAGATGCACAATTGGAGTTTAAAAGTGTTCATTGATTATTATCCACTGTTTTTCAGGCTGTGTGCCTGCACAGGCGTGCAGATGTTACCAGCTGGAGATGCTCTTTAAATCAGCATTTCACATCCGCTTCTCCAGGCACCAAGATCTTTTCAAACAAAGATGGAAATCCAAGGCCAGTCAGTTTTAAACTCAGTTCAGGTGAGCAGGAAAAGTCACCGAGGTGCCAAAACTCTGAACTCTTGGTCCTTCAGCTGTTCTGACAGAGTTCACATTATTGTGCAGAGAGGGCACATGTATAACCTCAAAACTGATTTTTAAAATCACAGTGGTCAATGTTTGGGTTTATTTGGTTTTCCTGAGTCAGCAGGAAAAAGCAGATTTATTCTTGTGCCCACTGGGGGAACAAATTCTGCTTCATGCAGAAAACCACCCTTCTTCTGCTTCAAGGAAATGATAGTTTAATTTAAAAATGAAATGAGTTCCTCACCATTGACAGTTCGGTTTTCTGTTTGTCCATGACCAAAGAATATTCACATAAACCAGGTTGATTTAATTGCAGTTCAGTAATGCCATGCAGCTTTCTGTACTGATAGAATGAACCAAGCCACTGAAACAGAAACAGGTGTTTCAAAGCCAGCAAGAAGATATGAATATGAAAGCTCTGCTCTTAGAAAGCTAAAAGTTCATTTTCTCTGTGTTTAAACTCACTTTGTGGTGGTTGCTGTGCTACCATCTCTGCGCCTACTTTATGGAGCTTTGAACTATAGCAAAAGAAGTCTTTGAAAATGACAGACCTGAGCTAAACTGAAACCCAGTGGGAGACCATCCTCTGAGGTTTTTATAGTGGATAGAACTTTGTATTTAGCAATATTTAAATTGGTTACTGTGAGGATTCAGCTAGCCTTTTCTTCCAAACCTACTGAACATTTTTTGTTTTTCCAACACGTTTTGGTGAGTTTTATCTGTTCCTAAGCTTATACTACCAGCATTAACAGTGTTAGTTTCAGGATATGTGTAAGTTGCAGCTACTGATAAGAGCACTAGCTGTTACCCTCTTTAATGAACATGGAAATGGATCAAACTTTCAGTAAAAAATATATTTCCATAATGTGAAAAAGTAGCCTGCATTCAGCTGATCCATCAGAAAACTGCTAGGCAGGTACTCTGGTGTTCAGGAGGCAGAAAGGTAATGCCAGGTAAAGGGTCTGAAGATATTGAAAAGCTGTAACAAGGAGATTGGTGAGAGAAGGAACATGGTAAAAAGTTTTCCCTTTGGAAAACCAGGAAATGCAGTCAGCTGTGAGTGTAAAATGTTGTGGTAGATTTCTTTCAAGATGACATCTGCAAAGCCCTTTTAGGGAAAGCACAGGTACCATTATACCAGGAGGAAGCAGGGCCACGTTTGGATGATGAATTCCACCTAAGGGAAGTGGTGGTGGATAACTTGGGTGCTGCAGCTGGAGCAGACCTAGAGGGAAAGGGGATGCAGCTCCTGCCGGGCACTGGCAGGTCTCTGCTCCTGGTCCAGCCAGTGAGGAAGCGTGGCATGGCTAAACCTCAGGTGCTGATGCAGGCAAGCAAGGAGAGCCTGTTGTGTAAGGCTTGGGCAGCTAAATTCAGGAGACATGAGCTTTATTCTGCCGGGCCTAATGGCAGAGAGATGGATGGGATCCCCTCATGTGCCTTATTTCACTCCCAGAGTGATAGTTTCTGTGAAGAGGAAATAAATGAAATTGTATCCCAGCAGATCCATCTGACTGCTCTGAAAGCACCTGAGGAGAGCCATTCCTGGAGGAGGAATGTTGGTCATGCAGCAAATGGCTGCTCTCTTGGCTTCTGCCTTGGCACACCCGTGTGTGCACACATGCTGCCACTGGGGATTGGCAATTCCTCTTGGTGGCTCTGAAAGGCTCCCACGTGGTTCCTCAGCTTGGCTGTTTGTCACAGGGCTGTCACTTGTGTGCCTCCATGCTGGAGCAGAGAGGGAGGGATGTGCTTGTGTATGAATACCTGCACTGTAGGGACTCTAAAGGTGCTGAGGAATTATTGGGTATTGAAAAGATGTAATGGACGGAAACCAGAACCAAGGAAGTTCTTTTTATGCTTTAGGAGAAAAAGGCCCTCTTGAGGGAAGGTCAGTCTGACAATAACCTAGGTAGGGAAAGTTCACTGTGACTGTAGAGGTGATGATGTGAGTAGTTGATAAGGTCCAGGAGAAAGCAGAGAGGCATAGAGAAGTAAATAGGAAGTAGACTGTTGTATGAAATAGCTTGTAGAAAATGTTAATGCACTAATGAGCAGCTGGAGGGGAGAGCCTGGCATTCCTTCCCCATCCTGGGCTGTTTAGGGTTCTGCTCCAGTGGCAGCAGCAGCTGTTCATGGCCAGGGGAAGGGAGGCACACCAGGATGATCCAGGAGGCCCCTCTCAGCTCTAACATGCCCAGGATTCATTTGGTTCCCTCTTGGCACAGGAGTGCACTCACCCTACTCCGATTTATATATCCAGAGTTTTCATTTTAATGCTCTTGCATGGAGGAGAAAAATATTACAGCCTGACAGCAACTTGAAAAAGTTACTTGCCATGGGAAGAAGTGCATTTCTGCTGTTGTCACCAGAGATTGTGCATTTTCTGCCCACTAGCCACAAGTGCATTAAAGGCTCAGGAATGGTAGCACCAGTAATAAATAATTATCCTAAGCTGCAATATGTGCTGTGCAGAGACTTTCAGCCATCATAAAGATTCCTTTCTGTACTGCCAGATTTCTGTACTGTGGAATTACAAGGATTTATTTTACTGCAAAGAAAAAGCTGTCTGCTAATAAGATCACATATCAAAAATATGCAAAAATATTCCCTTTCCATTGGCTAAGGCAGGGACTGCATCCTTGTTTTGCATCCTAATTTGGAGACCCAGAAAGTGTAGTGCTAATATTGAGTGTCTCAGCAGTGTTTTCCCTCCGTTCAACCACACAGCAGCCACATCTCATTCCTCCATTCAGGAAGTACCAGGAGAAGGGGGGGTTGTTCTGTAGGAGCAGATTGCAATCTCTGTAAGGCTGCTGTGCAGTCCTGGGTGCTCGCTCCTCTCTGGAACATCAGGAAGGAATAGAACTCAGCCTCTTTCCTTACTGAGGTGCAGCAGAGAGGGAGGTGGGGAGCATGTGGTGCATCCCTCTCCTTTCCTTGAACAGCTGGAGGTACTTGTTCTCACTCAGACTTCAGCAATATGAATGGAGTAGACAATTTCCTTGCTCTTTTTACGATGGCCGTATCTGGGAAAAGCTGAGCTTTGGTCACTGGAGGAGGCATCTCATCAGGGGTTCTGAGTGATCACAGCTTTGTTGAGTGCACTCCATGAAAAGGAGGGGAATGCTCTGAGGATTATGATCTCCCTCCCCTGCTTTCCTGGCTTTCCCCTAGGATGGTAAACAGCAATTATTTGTCCAGGGTGGGCAGATGCATCCAAGATGTTCAATTTCCACCAACTGCAAGGCAGCAGGTGGGGATAATTTTTTTTTATTGATTTCAGTCTTTTTTATTCCCAGAAGAACTTGGTTTTGTGTTTTGATTTCCTCAGTGATATACGGCATTTGGGAGCTTTGTCTGTACAAATCAGACTGGAGTCTGTTCCATATTGCAACTTGAGTGAGCTTCTCTTCCTTTTGGAACTGAGATAGCCAAGAAAGCACCCAATACAGAGTTGGCAAGGTCCTTGCACAGTGACCTTTATGTCTTAACTCTTCATCCACCCCTCTCTAGTTTTTAAACTCTCTGCTGTTGAGTTGCTTTACTACATGTTCCTTTCAAGTCTGTGCAGGCTGCTCAGACTTCCTCCCAAGCATTCTGTAGAAAAGCACAGGCAAATACTCGCAGTCTTCATGTCTTGCATCACTGACTAAGTGTTCATACTTGGGACTATTTGATGATTTTTGCCTTTTTCCCTGCTTTTGAGCCCGGGTTTTAGGGCTGCTGCATTTCAGGTGACCTGGCTGCTTTCTGAACTCCCAGTCCCCATCTTTGAACCTTCCCTTCCTCTTCCAAAGGCCTTAGTATTGATGGATTCAGGCAGGAGATCCCATGACACCTGGACATAATTTATCCTGAGGTTTCTCTGCAAACAGGACTCCTGTTTGTTTGGTGCTCTCAATGACGGCACCTTCGTGCCCAGAGCCATGCCCAGGTAAATAATTCCAGCAGTCTGCTGCCAGGGAGGGATGCTGCTGGGCTGTGCTGAGGAGGTCGCTCCCAAGCAAGCTCCTCCTCTGTCAGTCCTGCTCCTCTCAGCTGATGAGTAGGATTGGAGAAATGGTGGAACAATTGAACACCAAAGAGGGATGAGTGAGGCAGAGGCCAAGTCTGCATTGCAGGAGGAGAAGCAGAGACGCTGTCAGCCTTTGCAGTGAGATACACGTTGGAAGGCAGGGCAGGTTCAGTGAGTTGCTTTTGTAATCTGTTCGTTTTATGGGATTTGAAAAGTCTCGTTTTCTGAATTAGTCAAGTTTCAAAGCCTTCATTTTATACCAAGTTCCTCTAGCCCAGCATCTTGCTTGCAAGTTGGAGTTCAGATCCGAAATGAGCTGGTGCTTCTTTCAAGATTTTCCTTCTGCTCACTCCTCAGAGCCCTTGCCAGCCTGCCTTCAGCAGTAACAGGTATGACAAGGGTTTGATTTTTTTATTCTTAGGCCCTACTTCACTTATTCCACGTTGCATGAAAGAGTCCCAGGTCAGGCCCAGAGAGTCAGGAAAATCCTTCTGAATCTCTGGGGTTTGTTCCCATTTTTCTTTGTAACATCTTTCAGTCAATTAGAACAAAATTGTCAAATGAAGTAAAAATCTGGTCTTCGTTATAATGACCTCAGCAAGGAGCAGCAAACAGAGAAGGAAAAATCTCCAGCACTGTGGGAGCATCCTGCAGCACCTGTGATCTTGCCTTTGATGAGTACAGAGAGACTGTGAGGTGCTAATGATACACTGGACACAGAAAACAGGTGCCAGCAGGGGATTTTTTTTATCTGTGTTATTCCCACAGAGCTTTTGAAAATAATTATGCCTTTTTATTCTATTTCAGTAGCTCCTCATGCCTTCTGTATTCCAATTGCACAATTCCAACTATGAAATCACTAATTAAAATATATTCACAGCAACGTCATTTATTGCAGTGAAATAGTTGGGGTGGACACAGAACAGTCTTGAGACTGAATTAGCCTTTTACCTATCAACAAAGCACAATGAAGAGACAGGGGGGGAAAAAGAAAATAAAAACAAGGGATCTCTGTTCCAAATACTTCTACTTTACTTGCATGTTTGAGCAGTGACAGGTGAGAGAAGTGTGGTTGATTGCTATCCAGCAAAATTATTTAATGATATTTCACTTTTCCAGTAGCCAACAGGAGTCCTGTTTGTACTGGAAATCTCACAGTGCAGGAAGGGTAGATGGGAAAATGGTAGAAGCAGAGTTGAAAAGCTGTTAAGCAGAGCAGCTGCTGCTGTCCCAGCCATGAGACAGAGCAGCTCCCAGTGCAGAAGGACAGCTCAGATGGTGCCTTCCCTGTGGGAGCAGAAGGGGCTCCCAAGGGGGAACCAGAGTGAGGGGAAATGCAGGGGGGGCACTGCAGGGGAGATGAGCCTGTCCTCGGAGCTGTGGGAGGGGATTTCCTGTGCCAGCCCTGGTGCCTGTGGCCCTTGCACTTGGATTGTAGAGACCTGGTCATCCTTTCATCCCTTTTGTGTTTTATTTCATCTCACAGTGTTGCAGCTGCTTTTAGCAGAGAACGTTCCAGTGACCTGTTTCAGAAAGAAAATGTTTTAATTTTCTAAGTCTTTCCTATTATAACTTTTCCCGTTAAATACCTGACACCCAGAGATAACCTGCGCCCACTTTAGTCTGGTATCAGGGCTCTTTGCTTGCTACTGCTCTTATGCAATAAGCTGTGCTTGAGCAAAATTTTACTTAGTCATGCTGATCCTCCTGATATTTCAGTACAGCAGAAGATTGCAATGAAATGAAACTAAAAAATGGCTAATTTCATTATGCTGTGCCTTTACCTGGGGGTAACTGCCACATGATAACCTCCCTGGCTCGAACCATTTCCAGGAGGTAACAAAGGGACCAAATAAAAGCTGTTGCAGAGGTGTGCTCATGGTCTAGAAGTCTGGACTAGTTTTCTCTAGATACAGCACAGTTTGGTGTTTCTGTAATTATATTTCAGTCACAGGTATCTAATTTATCCTGCAGACTTGAAATGACTTGCTGCTTTGGGTTCATCACGTAGGGGCACATTTTAATTCTCCAGGATGGTTAATAGCTTCATGCATTCATTATTTGAGTAATTCCTTAAATCCTCAATGCTTACATGAGACACTTTAGTGGCTTATATTTTCTTTTATTGAAATATGTTGCAGGAAATAGCTTAGAGCTACTTCATGATGTTCCATAGTAAAATGCTGTGTGCCTCAGGAAGAAATACTCATCCATTTGTAATTATTGCTCTTAAATTGCTTCCTCAGGGGTCAGTGCAATACCAGGATTACAGTGAAGTCAGTTAAGGAAGTGTTGATTCATTGGTGTTTTTGCCTCAGGTTGGGATAATGCTACTCACAGCCTGGGTGAAACAAAAATCCCCTTTTCCCCCAGGAATTAGAATTTTCTTCTTATTATTTTGAGTGTACAGAGATGGAAGTGCAGAGTGACAGAGGTGAGATCCAAATGGTACTCTAAGGAGTGTGGAAGCTGTTTGGGAAAAACTATTTGAAATGGCCCTGTGGGTTCATGATAAATAGAATTGCTTTCCCTGGTGGTGATTGGGTTTGGTTCCTTTTGCTCCAGCTGGTTTAGTGCAATACATTTGATGGTGATGCTGGGTGATGCGCCCCAGTGACAATGTATTGATTTTCTGCAAAGTCCATTTTTTGAAGTGTCCTTACACTGTTTTTACATACATTTGCTTGTGACTTAGTTGCTGTAAGCTGCTGCACCATCCTGCTGATGTAGCTTAAGGAGCCATGTAAAGCTGGTGCAAAGGTTGAAGAGATCCTTCTGGAGTAAAGAAGGAATTCAAGTTTTTTATAAGTTAAATTCCTCAGGATTTATGTCAGCTTGTTGCTTATGCACTGCTGACACCTCACCTGAAGTATCTGTTGAGTTCACATTTCAGGGCCTGTGCCACTAAAGGACTGAGCTCAGGGGGTCACATGGTGCACATTGGGGCATTTAAAGACTTTTCACAGCTGAAGGAAAAACACCAAGAGCAGCTTCATGTCTGTTTTAAAACTGTTAAACCTGCAGAGATTCCTGAAGTACAAAATGGAAACATCCCTGCTTGCTGTGCCCCTGAGGGAGCTGTGTGATGGAGCATTGCCATCAGGGAAGGGAAGGGAGGCAGTGTGAGCAGGGGAGAGCACAGAGGACAGCAGTGATGGTCATTGTGGGAGAGGGGATCACAGCGACTGCTGATGCCCTGGGTGCTTTCTGGGATGTGAATGGAAATGCCTCCATGGATTCTCCCAGCCTGTGGCACTCAGAAGCACTGCCCAGTACCTCCCCTTGCACAGAGTTTATCTCAATCCCGTTATTCATTTCACTCTTGAAAATAGGCTTTATATGATGCTGCCTAAAGAAATGGAAGGGTGTTCTCAGTTCTCAGCTCACTGGTAATAAACAAGGCCTGTGCACCTTGGTGCTCAACTCATCCCTGAGGATTAGGATTTAAACCACATGAAGTTATTTTGTTTGTTTGTGTTTTTAATCTGCACTGGGTACTGCTGTTGGTACTCAGGTTTCTTTCTTTTCTTTGTGGGTTTGTTTGTTTGCTCTCTAGTGCCTTTAATATCTCCCACGTGGTTCATTGTTGAAGCCCTCCCCAGTTCACGAGCACAGCAGCTCCCAGGTGAACTGGGATGAGCTTGCAGAGTCAGCTGGCAGGAGGAGGAGAGGACTGGTGTGTGGCAGCAGCACTTTGGAGTCGCTGGGGCTCAAGGTGGGCAGGACCCAGCCTTTGTCACCTGCTGTTTGTTCTGCTGTCCCCTGCTGCTCCAGGAGAGCCAGTGGGGGCTGGTTGGATGGAGCTGTCACTGTCACTGTGTGTGTGTGGGGCAGCTGCAGAGGTTTGTGCGGTGATCCTTGGAGCTGCCTTCAGCCAGGAGGTTTCCCACAGGGGGCCGTGCCCGGGTGCTCTGAGCACGCTCCGCTTGCCCAGGGTCGTGAGGGGACAAATGTCCCTTTGCTGTCCCCCTGGCCACGTGCCAAGGCAGCCAGGCCGGTGCACGCTCAGAGGCACCTCAGGGTGATGTCAGGGATGGAGCTGAGTGTGCAGGTGTTTGGTGGGAAGCAGTCGGGGCTCAGTGCCAAACCCGCAGGGATTCAGAGCGTGGGCGGGAGGGCAAGGCCTGCTGAAGCAGCAGGAGTGGCTTTGGCTGCCAGCACAAACCCAGATGAATCCCACGGTACCTTTGGGACCAGGTGCCTGTGCAGCCCCTGGCAGGGCTGTAACATTGGTGCACACTCACAGTTTAGGATCACATGGCTTTTCTTTTTTGGCCTTTTTTCCTTAGCCTTGCTGTTCAAGACAAACTGTAGCAAAATGGGACAGCATTTTGATTGCTGTAATCAGACCCACCACACTTCAGTACTCTGGAGTGGTTTTCATCTCCTGATTTTCAGCTCTCAGTAGCATTTATGACCCACTTTGCCTCCTCTTGAAATCCCAGCTTCTGAAACAGAGCACCCACTGTAAGAGGCTGTCAGCAGCCTCAGCAGCTGTGAACTCCTGTTTCTCAGCCCCTCAACAATGTGTTTTGTCCCTGGATCCCAGGAAATTCTCTTGGATCATGACTGCTCTTTGTCCTTTCCTGATTATCCTAAAATTTCAAGGGAAACATTAAAAAAGCCCTAGAAATTATTGATCTGATTCCCTCCTTAGTTTAATGGGCTCTAACTACTGATTGCCTGTGGAAAACCTAGCCTAAGCTATTAATTATTTTATCTCCTCCTTTATTTTATCAACAAATTTGATAATTTAATTAAAAAATTTAATTAAACTGAAAAAAATTTAATCAAACTGAAAAATTAAAAATTTAATTAAACTGAAAAATTAAATTAAACTGACCACAAAAGAACCCAAAATGAGTACAAGTTATTGAATTTTTGGCAGATATGAATGTGCTAATTAGCTTTCAATTCAGCACAAAAACATCTCTACTGTTTTTTATTAGAAGTAAAGAATTAGAAAAATGCTACTTGTCAAAGAACAAATAATAAAGCTTTCAGTATATTGAGACAATATTGGTAAATCTTACTGATATGCTGTTTATAAAAGAAATCCAGTGCGGAAATTCTAGTGAGATTCTGCACTCTTGAGTCTCCCTCTAGTTTTGAGAACAAGGCAATGTATAGTCCTTCCTAGA
The DNA here is from genome assembly GCF_028551555.1 of Melozone crissalis. Taxonomy (NCBI): domain Eukaryota; kingdom Metazoa; phylum Chordata; class Aves; order Passeriformes; family Passerellidae; genus Melozone; species Melozone crissalis. The sequence continues at coordinate 9,394,783 of NW_026535817.1, read as the reverse complement.
GCAATTGAAATGGTTTCCTTTCTGTTGTATGGTTTTGCACTAACGTTTCAAGTTCTGCTTTCGTGGGCCTCCTTTCTCCTTGCTCCTTATTGAAGCGCTGAGGATCATTTGAGTCAAACCCATTAACTCTGCCATGGTTTTCAATCAAGACCTTTGTAGAATGCCCAGTTCCACAATGGCTTTAATGGAAGATATAGATTGCTTTATATTTGATTTAGATCTCACCCCTGAGCTTGTTTGCTTTTTTCTCCCCTCAGGTTATCAAGTTTTGCCATGATTTTTCTCAGCCTTTTCTTAGCATAAGCATGTAAGCTGGACACTTGCTCTGCCTCTAATTATTTCTGCCCTGCACTGAAAGTCATTAATGTTATTTCTGGTGATTGCAGCTGAAAATGAAAACATTCAATGGAAAATCCAGGGTCTGCTGGAGTTAAGGAAAAACTTGTCTTGAGTGAGCATTTTTTCCTGCCCATCTGGGCCTACAGGTCAAAATATTGTTAATGATTAGATCCTGGTGTGTCTCCAGCCCATCTCTGTTGGAAACATGGGTAATCTCTGACGGCAATAGGAACAGAGCTAAACCACGAGCAAGGGACAGGTTGGTGTGGAGGGGCAGGATGGGCTTTTCCTGCAGAAGAGGTAATTGCTGCTTGTGTCCCTTGCAGATGTGTCACTGCTGGAAGGAAGGATACACAGAGTGCAGAGGCAGGAGGTGCCTGTGGAGATGGGATTGCTCTCCCAAAGAGATTTGGCTGCTGCTGCAGGTGGAAGGGAGCTTTGCCCTTCTGCAGCCGCCTGACAGCCCCTGGAGGAGTGAAGGTGATGGGCTCGGGGTTTTTCCCCAGGCTTGTGCAGAATGTGACAAACACTGAGCCTGCATCCCTGGGCCCTTTGTGAGACCATGGGAACAGTGTCCCTTGTGTCCCAGCTGTGTCCCAGCTGTACTGCCAACAGGCCTGCACAGCAGTGGGCAGGGCTGGAGATGGGACTGATCCAGGGATCTGTTTCACGTGAGGTTTGGGAGGGCAGTTTTTGTGTGTCATTGATGGAAGTGTGCTTTTTACTCACTGAGAATGTGCCTCCCAGCTCCAGCAGCTCTAGAGCACAGCTGCACTTCTCAGCCTGCCTGCATCCCAGCACAGAGCTTGCACGCTGTAGGGACTCAGGAGAGGGGGGATAGGAAATATTGTCTGCTAGAAGAGAATTAAAGAGGAAAAAAAGAGGAAACTAATCCAGTGTGGCTCAGGGCTCCCTCATGTTTTACAGAAGGCTTCTTCCATAGGCTCTGCTTGTGATTCTTTTGCTTCATTTTGGCCTCCTGTGTTTGTCAGTCACCTTTTAAATTTTGGCCTGAGAGCCTCCTCAGTGCAGAATGGATAATGGACAATGCTCAGAAGGGTGGTAACTGGAGACAGCCTCAGTAGGAAAGCCCTCGTTCCATCACTTCCCAGTTTGTGCTGGATGGGGATTTTTATTGTATTTCTCTTTTTGCTCATACCATATTTCAGAGACGTGACCAGCTTAGCTTCTTGGGTTTTCAGCAATGTGGGCTGTTGGTTTTGTTGGTTTCTTTCATTTCCCTGGTGAAAAATCTGATGTCACCAGTGCACTCAGAGTGTACACAAACCTTGAGAGAAAAGAGCAGATTTGTTTATTGAAGAACATCCCCATGTTACTTCTGGTGGTAGGGAAGGTGTAAAGGCAGAAAATGATTCAAACCCCCTGTGTCCTTCCTGACTGCAAAGCGAGTTTTTAGGAATATGGAGCACAGTAAGCCAACAGACTCACTAGATGGCTTTTTCTTTTTCTGGTTTATTTCATCATTTCCATTTAACCCTGTTTGCAAGGCACAGGTCTCCCCAGGTTCTCCAAAGTGAGCCTGTGGGCAGTGATGGATATCACAGCTGTGTCTCAATATCCAGCTGCTCTTTGTGTGCCAGTGGGGAATGGCTGCAGGGCTGGCTGGGGTGCCCTGGGTGAACCTGCTGCTCACACAGAAATATTTCTGAGTAATGGCACTCAGTGGCCATTTAGTTTGGGCAGTTGCTGATCCTTGGCACAGACTGTTGGGAGGGTGGGACAGCAGAGAGAAAGCAGATGGAATTAATGGAAGCATGGAAACTGTTCAGAGGGGAGGAAAGCCTGCTCACTCTTTGTTCTCTGCCTCTGTAGATGGAGGATTGGGGTCACAAAAGCTCCATGTGGGTTAGGATCCATGAGAATGTCAGGAACAGAGAAATGGAGTGACTGGATGAGAGTGTGGATGCAGCTCTTCCATCCCTGCCCTCAGTGAATGCAATTCTCTGCTCTCTGCATTCCAACCTGACAGAGCCTTTTCCTTTCAGCCTGGATGGTTTCACCTCTGTGCCAGGCAGCAGCCCCAGTGCTGAGGCACAGCTAACTGGAGCCAATCACTGCAGCCCTCCTGGAGGCTCTGCATTGTGCATGCACCAGCTCTAGAAATGGACAATTAGAAAGACACCTCTTTGAGAAAGTGCTCTTGTGGTCAGTACAACAAAATGATTTCTTCAGGTTCCAGTGCAGAATGGGCGGCTACACAGCACGTGCACGGATTTCTGGAGACACAATACAAGGGAGATGGCAATAATAACCTTTTTCTGTCTCCAGAGAGTCTGCACAAAGATTCCAGCAGCATTTTGCACAGTGTGATAAAAAATGTGTGAAACCCTCAGCATCAGTGCAGGTTCAAAGTGAAACAGAATCAAGCAGAGTAAGGCACCCATAGAGAACAGAAATAGCTGAATGATATTAAGGAAGCCAAGATAACTGGAAATATTAACAGCACCATGGCTTGTAGAGTCTGCTTCTGCTAACAAAGGCAATCTTTAGCACCCAGGGTCTCCATCCAGTCTGAAAAGACTGGAATGACCAAAATAAGAAAAGTTTGGGTTTGCAATGGTGATTTGAATTCAGGATACTTGAACTCTGACCTCTCCATGCAAAGAGAGGCTTCCAGTCTCTGCCACCAAAGTGGGAGCCACTTGCAAGGGAAACAGGGAAACTCCCTCAGCATCAGCCGGGGCCTGGAAGCACAGGTGGGAGAACAAAGTGTTACCAATCTGTCAGCCTAGGAAAGGCAAAAATCGGAGAACTATTGATTTTTTAACATCATTGGAATCAGTAATGGATCACTTCCTTGTGAGAAATGACCTGTCCTGGTCCTTTCCAATCCTGTTGCTTTTGTAAAGAGTTTTTATTAGGTAACCTATTTCTGTAAATTATAACTCAGATTTCTCAACAGATGGCAAACCATCCTGTCAGTAAGAATACCCATTTAATTTCTTATTTCCACTTGAGAAAAATGTACTTTGCAGTGAAGTAAGAGTTGTAAGGGAAGTGATATTTAAAACAGAATGATGGATATAAAAATGTTCTTTGGAAACCTTGGTTAGGTTTTCTTCCTTGTGGTACAAATTGTTCAACTTAAACCTATTCTCTAATCTTCCCCATTTAGGACTGGATGGCAAAGTGCACTGGTGAGGTGGTGAAGAGACAGGACTGGGTTTGATTCTGTCTCTGAGGCTGCTGGGTTTTAGCTGCCTGTGATTGTCTCTGCATTCCTTTGTGTCTTCCTATGATTTTATGAGAAATAGATAAGAAATCCACTGGATTTCTCATTGTGGATGGAGGTGTTACATTGAATACTTTTGGCTGTTTTTGTTCTGCCTGGTCAAATACTTCACTAAACCTCTGTTTTCTGGTCCTTTCTGGGTAGCCATCAGAGCACTGAGAACTGTTCTGCTCAAAATTCCAGCATTAGCCATACCTGACAGAAGGACAACTTCTAAAAGAGTGACATCAGAGGGATTTGTTCTCAGCCTCTCTCTACCCTAAAAAAAGACCTTTTTGCTGTTCTCCAAATAATTCTGGCATTACACACAAAAGTGGTCACATAAAAAGTTGTGTTTTCCCAAAGGTGCAGCATCTTGTTATGAGATTAATGTGCAGTTTAAGGAGAGAGCCTGCAATAGGATCAGCCCCATTAATTTGTAGAGCTGTGTTCTGTACATTGTCAGCTCTGGCAGAGAAGTAGAACAGGTTTAGAGCTGATCTTTCACCTGCACACCAGATCCCTTGGGCTTAGTTCTGGTATGAATAACAAAAGGTTTGGTTAATGAAAAACAAAAGGTTTTAGCTGTTGTTTTCAATCAACTATTTCCTATACCCTGATTACAAGGAATATTTGGAGTTATACAGAAACCTTCATACACCACCTTCTCTCAATGCCTCAGAGCTTGGGATTTCATTCTTTCTGTTCTTCCTATTGTATGTGTAAGGGGAATCGTGCAAATGGTGAGTTCAGCTTCGATCCATATTGGCTGTGGCATCAACATCTCCTTCCCTCAGTTCCCCATTTCAGCTCATCCAACTGAAAATGTTCATTCCCCAGCAGAGCAGAGTGACCAAAGCCCTCTGAGTCTGTACAGGCACAGCTGGCTTGGTACCTCTGCCCTGGGCTCAGATATTTTGGGCTGTGTTAATGTTTTATGGTGTTAAAACAATTTCTTTATCTGATGAGATTCCTGTAGGATATCCTGCAGGATAATAATTAGGCTGGGTGGTTCCATCCAGCCACTGCAGGGCTAAAGAAGAAAAGAAGAGAGGATGCAGTTACTGAGCAAGGCTCCATCCTGGGCAGTGCTTGTGGATGGCTCCAGGAGCATGGCAGGATTCAAGGGCCCACGGCAGCAAAAAATGAAGCATGCCACTGAAATCTTATTCCAGGTTTCTGTTGGGTTTTGGCACAGCTTTAATGTTTTAATTGAAAGGAGACCCTAAGTGTGACACAGGGAATTGCTGCTGCTGAATTTTCATGTTATCCAGAGGGTGCCAACAAGGGATATGGAACAGATGCAGTGTTCTCAGAGTAGATGAACCAAGAGAGTAAAGCTTTATTCAATGAAAGACCTAAAATATTTTGTATAACAAAGCTGGTTTCGTGCAGTTAGGAAGTCCCTCTAATCCCCACTACTGAGAGGCTGAGGAAGAATTACCATGTGAACAGCCAGTTCTCAGTGTGAGAGAGTTCTGGGGTTTGTGTATGTGCACCCACTCCTGTGACCTCTCTGATGAGATGCAGAAACCCCCATGCACCAAAGGGGTTTGGTCCTGCTCTGTCCTGCCCTGCCCTGCCCCTTCCTCTCCCCTGTCCTGTCCTGCCCTCCTTAGGGCAGGAGCTGCCCCTTAAACGCTGCCCAGGGGGATTTGATCCTAAGGATCCCTCATGCCCAAGAGCAGGGAGAGGAGAGTTCCAGCCTTGAATGAAGTCACGGGGGAGCAACTGTGCAGGGGGACTCTGCCGTGGCTTTAGAAGAGAACAGGATTGTTGGAGGTGACCTTGACAAAATGGACACTGGGATGGAATTCAGGGGGAGCTGCCAAGGGCAGTGCAGCTCAAAGGGTGACCCTGGCCCATGGCTGAGGGAGGGAGGGTCAGGCAAGAGCTTCCTGAGCAAGTGCAGGGGGAGATGTGATGGCAGAGGATGAGAAAGGTCAAAATAATGCAAAACTTGAGTTCATGGCTGCCTGTGCTGAAAGAACAGTGCCTGGTCCTGTGCCCATAGATATTCAGAGCAGGGATTTGGTGCAGCTGCTGGGAGAAGCTGGCACTGCCCTGGGATTGCTCTGCCTCGCTGCAGGAATGGTCCTCACACGGCCTCCCAGGCTGGCTGCAAGCTGAGCACTGTCCCCTCAGGCTGAGAGGTGAGGAACAGCAGAGAGTCCCCTCTGTGCCCCCTGTGGGCAGCACCCCTGATCCCCAGCACAGGAGCTCAGGCTCCAAGCTGAGCACTGTCCCCTCAGGCTGAGAGGTGAGGAACAGCAGAGAGTCCCCTCTGTGCCCCCTGTGGGCAGCACCCCTGATCCCCAGCACAGGAGCTCAGGCTCCAAGCTGAGCACTGTCCCCTCAGGCTGAGAGGTGAGGAACAGCAGAGAGTCCCCTCTGTGCCCCCTGTGGGCAGCACCCCTGATCCCCAGCACAGGAGCTCAGGCTCTGCTGCCAGCTCTGCCGCTGGGAGTTTCCCTCAAAGGCTGCAGCTGCCTCAGAATTCCTCGCTGGAAAGGGACTGCAGGGTAATGCAGCAGCTCTGCTGCTCTGTAGTTTTGGTTAGCACCACGTGTTTTGATATCCCATCCTAACAAGATAAAAGAGGTTATGGATGAGCAAAGAGAACAACATAGAGGGGTTTATGTAGCAGTTGTTAAAATTAGTGCTCCTACTTCACAGAAATTGGTAACAACCATTTTCTGTGCGTTCCACGTTACACTTCTTTTTCCCGCTCTCTTTTGTGTACCACACAGCAACAAACGCTCCTTTCCTCTTGCCATTTATCTTCTCCTTCCTTTTTCTTAAGGGATGGAAGAGAAAATGCAAAAAAGATTTATGAAAAGCAGAACATCCTTTGAACATTGTGCATTCCATTAAACCCGACAGAACCAGAGAAAAATCCAAATTATTGTCAGTCCTGAGGTATCAGCCCATCTTCCTTTTTGAATTAAAAGACTTATCCAGATCTACTATCTCTCCTTTTAGCAGAGCTAAAACTTGGGAGAAAATGTATTGAACCACGAGGTGTCAGGGAAATCTACAGATTTCAAAGCCCTCATCTCTCAGGAGTTTGTGCCTGAACCCATCACACAATTTGGTCTTATTTTTGCCAAAGGACTTCAGAAATTTTAGATTACAAGCTTGGTGATTTATATCCTGATATTTTTTTCTCCAACAGCATCAATTGCTTCAAGTTTCTGAACCTGACAGAGCAACTGAGTAATTTATTTTTAAACATAAATAGGGAGAAAGTGTTTTTTAGCATTTCTGTTTTCTTCTCCAAAAGGCATGTAACATCAGCACATCTGGACAAATGCAAATCGTTTCCATGTGAGCACAAGCTGGAATCTGGCATACTCAGGCAGATGGCATTTATCCATCAGCATTCACACACTGCCTTATCAACACTGTAGGCACTTCTGGTTTGGAAAAGCTTCATTTATCACTTGTTGAATGCGTGAAGCTGAGCTGCTCTTGCTGAAGAAATTGTTTCTTACATTGACAGATTCTGAGGGTGACTCTAAAACACAGTAATGAAAAAACCCTGAGCCACCTGTGTGTGCCTGCTGTGCCCCACAGACCCTGGCAGTGGCCTAGAAGCAGCAGGGTGGTGCATTGCAAGTATTCAGAGTTTACACTGGTCATCACATACTGAGGTTGTGTATGAAGCACATTAGGAATTAATACTGAAAGTTTCCTGTTTAGCAAAAATTGTAGTTACTCAACAGGCACATTTTGTTTCCTGTTGGTTTTACAATTAGCTCAGGTTTGTTCCTGAGAAGAATTGCTGCTTTATTTGCAGAAGTCTGTGTATCTTTTTTAATCGGCCAACACACGTATTTGCCTTACAGACAAATGCATTATGTGCTACATATTTCATCACTGAGTGGCTGCCAGAGATGCATTTCCATATCTCCTCCTCATCAATCAGCAGAACACCTCTATAAATCTTCACTCCCTGTAAAACTTTTTGAACAGAGGTGTGTCCTCATTCAGATGTTCTATAATCAGCTTTGTCAGAGACACTGTGGGCCCTCCTTCCTTCAAATATTGGCTTACTAAAGATTTCAACCACTATTTATAAGTGAGAGAGGGAATCCACATCTTCTGTCTAAAATCACTAAAGGCTAGACAGACATTCGTGGGTGGGAAATTCATGCAGAAGAATGACTCCTTTGCAGCAGCCCATGTAATTAAAGAGAGGATGAACATTGGTAAAAACATCATATCCTTCCTGTCCTCTCCCACTCAGGGCAGGAGAGTGAGGAGTTATCACAACTGGCAAAGCTGTATTTCCTCTCAGCTACAAGGAACCAGAACCTTGAGCCCTGAGCACCACAGCCAAGTGATTCATTTCTCAATGGTGCTGAAAAGAGAGGGGGGTTCTTGAATAAATCAGTGGTGATCTTAATAAACTGGGAGCTTCTAGGTACTAAATCTGTCTGCATCTGATCTGAATTGCTATTGCCTGTCAGAAAGTCATCCACCATTGCAAGTTGCAGACAAGCTTCCTGGTAGCAGATGTTTCAGGGAAGCTGTTTGATGTGGGAAGTTCATTGTTTGGTGTGCAGCATGCCCAGGAACAAAAGCCAAAGCAGAAAACATTTCCCAGGTAACAGCAATAACTTCTGTGCCACACCAAAGCCGAGTTTATTGGTGAATGTAATTTGTAAATGTGGATTTCCAGCATGAATCAGTCAGCGAAGCACTATCATAATTCAGCCCATCTCAAAGAGATGCAGTAATTCAGTATTTGTGTCCTTGTGACAGCAGTGCTGTTTCTACTCACTTTAAATTCAGCATTATTGAATCCCCTCTGGGGCTACAGCACAAACTGAGGCTCAGTTTGGTGCCTACCAAACAAGCGTGGTGTGTTCCAGCAGCCGGGCTCTGGGGAGAGCTCCAAGGGATTTGGAGCCCAAAGGAATGTGTCACACTCCCTCAGGGCTGTGGGCAGCAGCTCTGGGGCCACCTGTGCAATCCACGTCTCTCACACCAAAACCCAGAAGAAACTGGGGAGGGAAAATATTTGCCTGCCCCCTGATATGGGTTCATTGACTTGGTGTCATAAGAGAAAGGGCTGGGGGTGGGCTGTGTGAAGGATTTCAGTTCAGGGTAGCCAAACTGCAGTGTTTCACTGACACCCTCCCACCATCTGACACGTGGCTGTCCCTTCTGTGGCAGGAAGGCAGCACAGTGAACATTTCTCTGCAGCCATCAGAGATTGTCACACGCCTCTGCTCTTTCTCACCTCAGCGTGCACCTTGAGAATGACCTCTGGGGACAGGCTGGACACGTTGTGAGAAGATTGCTGTCCCAGCCAAATAATCCCCTAAAAGCTGTTCCACTGTCACCTCTATCAAACTCTCCCTTCTCTTTGCAATTATAACAGCAGAATTCAGTGCTCTTTTCAATGTCCATTATATCAGGAATTTCCTTGGTACGTTTTCCTCTTCTCTGTGGTACTTTAGATCTGTGTTTCGTGAAAAGCTGTTCCTAGCATAACTGGGAGCAATTCCCCTGTGAAGTAACTGCTGACAGATGGATCCATTTATCTCCTAGGCATGGTGTGCTGGGCCCCTTACCTTGTCACCTGTGCCTGCTGTTTGAGGATCCATCCTCTGTGTGGGTGGCTCAGGGAGCCCCGGCCTGAGGAGCTGCACCAAGGGGGTCATTCCCAGCTCTGGACGACGGATGGCTGCCAAAGGTTTGGAAAAATCCTCCTGCTTTGCCCTACTCCTCTCATCCATCAGTGTCCAGTGGCACTGGGGTAACATTTTCTGCAGAAATCAGGGGATATTTGCTTATTGCTTGTCCTCTCTTCTCCTTCATTTCCCTGTTCTTTATCTCCTTCTGTTATTTAGCTTGGTAGGGCCGTGGGTACTTTGTGCACATCGCTTCTCAGGCGTGGGACAGGAGATTGTGTCCCCTCCAAGGGGTTTAGTGGCTCAGCCCTGGCTCCAGGGCCATCTGTGCGTGCCCCTGTGCCAAAGGCACGGAGGACAGCCCCAGCACAGGGGATGGATGGCCAGCTGCTGTCCCAGGGTGTGCAGGGGTGCCCAGGTCCTTCCCTGGGTCCCATGTGAGAGGTAATGAGCGGGGAGTGAAGGACAGAGAACCTTTAAGGTGAGGATGAGTGAATTTCACCTACTGCAGTGGAGAAGCTGGAGCTAGCAAAGGGAAAAGAGAAGAAGTGAATGGCGTGGAAAATGGTGCTGGCAGGACACTGCACCACGAGCAAAGGGAAAGATCATTGGTATCGAGGCCTGGGTGCAGCAGGCGCTGCAAGTGGAGGGTGTGTCCCTAAGCCTGACCCTTTCCTCTCTGTACCTCTGGGAAAGGCTGCATTGTAGGACCATGGAAAGGAGAACTCACATTCAGCCCCAGGAGCGGGTGCCTGGGGCTGAAGGTGCTGTGGGCTGCAGTGTCCCTGTGCTCCCAGGGTCAGCTGCCACCCCAGGGCCCCGTTTGCTGGGACCGGCCCCGTGTCCCTCTGGGGTGGGGATGGAGCCCTGGCACAGCCGGGGCACTCGTGGCTGTGGAGGCTGCTCGCCCTGGGCAGCACAGGGTGCCAGCCCCAGCCACACACCGTCAGACTTGGTGATCAGGAGCCAATTGCTTGGAGCTGGAATTGTTCCCACTGGCTGTTTTCGATTCCATTTTCCTGTGGAAAGGTTATTGAGAAAGCTGTTCCAGGTACTCGGATCACGCGTTCCAATAAGTTTAAAATTTAAACTTGTTCTAAGAGAGGATCACGTGTGTTTCAGGCCTGCATGCACCCCATATTTTAATGTTGCTAAGGCAGCTGTGCCCTGAGCACAGAAATGCCGTGAGATGGAATGGCAGAAGCCAGACAGAAGAGGGACAGGGAGTAAAGCTTAAAGAAGCCTCATTAAAATGTATTTTGGTCAGTTTGGAAAAATAATGAGAAGCAGCCCTTGATCCATTTTCCTGAAAGCAGGGATGAAATGCTTTAGAGGCCAGTTTCATTCTCATTAATAGTTTTTTCATTAAGAAGGATGAAAACTATCTAATGTGATAACTGTGAAGGAATGCAGAGTCACTTTCATTATGACCATGAACATTTGTTTGTGGCATAAAATCACCCTTAGGCAGGAAAGCCCTCTACTCTTGCACACACACACTTGGTTCTTTCAGCTGGTGCTGTAAGGAAACGCCTCCTTCAGGTGCCTCACTAAACAAGTCCAAATGCCACAGACCAACACGGTGGGATCGTGTTTCTGTCATTGTCCATTGTAAACTCCTTTCTTTGGAGACAGCAAATGTGCACTTGAGTCATTCCAAGGAATGCCAGCCCTTCCACCTCCTTAAATTCCATATTGATATCTGCAGAAAGCAATTGAATCCATCTTTCCTTCGCAGCCCACACAATGAAAAGACAAAAATCCCAGGTCTTGCTAAAGATAAATAATGTTGCCTGCAGGTTTACATTAGGGATTAAGTGTCTGCACTCTGAATAACTCTGGCAATAAATGAGAGGAAGGGAGGCATAGCCTTTAGCTCTTCTTCTGGGGCTTTGTTTCACACTGATTTTTACACAGCACTTTTGTTCCACTTATGTTTGAGGACAAAATACAAAATGGTTTCAGAAAATATCTTTCCTTGCTCTTCCCTTTTCCATTTTCTTAATCTAAACATGAACTTTTATTTTCCAGCTCCCTCAGAAGGGTGAGGCTGGGCAGTGGTATTCCACATGGAGCTGCTGCTTTGTGGCTCTCCCTGGGGCTCCCAGCTGTGCACAGATCCATCCCCTGTGCTGTGGTGAGATCCTGGTTGGGGCTGCAGCCAGGATGGTCCCTCCTGCCTCGGGAGAGTATCCACAGCTTAATTGTCAGCTCTGTGCTCAAGGTATGAATGTTCCTTTCTAAGGGTGGGGGTCTGAAGATCCAACCAGCACATTCCCATTTTTCTTACACAAAAGGTTGAATGGATACTGGCAAGAAGAAGCTGTATTTAATTTTTGGGCAGTAGTGTGAGAGCAGAAGGACTGAATAATGCAGAAATCACTTGGGCACACCTGGGAAAAATCACTGGCACACCTTCGAGTTTCTTTCCCTAAATGCTGCAAACAGCTGGGAACTGCAGCTGTCTGACAAACTTCATCTAGTTTCCCTAAAGAATTTTGATTGTTTTTTTAGATAATTCCCAAAGTGAGATTTTTCAGCTTTGAGGCGGTTCTGATTTGCAGCAAATGCTGTTTAAAAGTCAGAGGTACGGACACTGTAAAGGATAAAAAACTCCCTGCAAGCAGAGTTTGCTGAAAAGTGCCCAGAATTAAGGTGGGACCGCACCCTGACAGAGAGAGCCTTGCAGCAGCACTTTCCAGCACCTCCCTTGGCCGATGTGCCACAGAGCTGGAGACTGGCACCCTTCACTTGGAAGGGCACAGTCACTTCAGTGCTCGTGGTGTCATGGGATCAGGAGGGGACTGTCCCCTGGCTCCCCATGGGTGCTGCCTGTCTTGGGGCTGAAGCTGTGTGAGTCTCTCTGCTCTGTGCTTGTAACCACAGACTGTGGATTCATCTTGAGTTGAGTCTTAAAGTTCTTAAAACAGTGCACCCATATGGTGATAAATTACTTTAAATGCACCCTGAGGCAGTTGTGGAAATTTATGTGCAAAGAACTTATTTGTATGAAATTGTTACTCATGTGAAATTGTGATAAAGCTCTGCATATAAACTGGAATTTGGAAACCTTGGCTTTTGGCTGCCTTTCAGGAAAGGCATTTTATTTTCACCCTGCCCTTGGTAATCCAGAATGAAAATCTAAGTGAGATGGAAGGGTAGCCGCCATGTGCCACCTTGCATTGCTTGTGGAAGTTATTTTACATAGTTCTGGGAATTCTGGCACAAGTTGGCATCATCTTTTCAGGCTCTCATTTATGAAACCTTGCCCAGTAAGGTGGCATTGGGTAGATCCTGAGAGCAGTGCCCGAGGGAGCTTGTTGTGGCAGGAGCACAGGCTGGATGGGCAGGGCTGTTTGCAGAGCTGCTGCCCTCATGGGTTTGCCTCTTCTCCCTCAGTTCTGCCTTCATCCCCTCTCCTTGAACTGTCTGACCTTGGGCAGTCTGTGCTGTGCTGCCTGTGCACAGAGCAGGTTGCAGACTGACAGGGAGAAGCAAACACCCCTGGGTATCAGTGCTCAGTCAGTCCTTGGCCTCAGGGCTGGCTCTGTTGCCCTGTGCCCCAGCCCGCCCCGCAGCTGGCACTGGAAATGATTCCCTGCCAGCCTGCAGGGAGGTGCCACGCCTGGGCCGTGCCCCTGAGCATGGCTGTCTCTGGGCTGTGCCCCCTGGCAGTTCAGACTGGCATTAAAATCAGAGACAAACAAAGTGCACGGAGGGGCTGGGGGAAAAACTCCCCCTTTCACATTGCCGTGGTGGGCAAGTGAGTTTGTGTCTTTGAGCTTTTGGGCTAAGGATAAATGGATAATTGCCTCCCTTCCTTGCTTTTCCTCCAAACAAGGACAAAAAATTGCTGCCTTGAATTCCAGTTCAAATGAATGGAAGTCTGGGGGAGAGTAAACAGACAAACCAACGAGGAAGTGTTTTATATTTGGGGTTTTCTTTGCATCTCGTGGCAGGTGGGTTTGGTGTGTTGCACAGCTGCCTTCTGAAACGAGTCTGTGACTTTGGCATTCCTTTGTAAGAGAGCAGCAGTGCTGAATCTTTATCATATTGATCGTTCCCCAGGCTTCCATCTGGGGCCTGGGATAATGCACAGTGTTGTCATTGCCTTGTTATTGTTCATGTGTGTCCTATTGATTTGCTGCCAGGAACTCACAGGTCAATTTGCAAAAAGATAGGCTATGATTTATCATATCTAGAAGATGATGCCACGATGGGAATGCTTTTCCCAGGCTGGCAGGGCTTCAGGTTTGCTCTGTCTCCTCTCAGGAGTGCAGCACAGTCCCAGATGGGTGGGATCCCACCTGGATTCCCCCCTGGAGTCTCTGTGACTCTGATGGAGCTCAGGGGGTGAGCGGCTGGACAGGAGCCCGCGCTTCAGCTGGAACTGCACTCCCAGGGAATGGCTCCTCCCTCACTGCTCTCTGTGCAGCTCAGAGGTCACAGAGTCAGTGCAGCTGCATTGCTGTCACAGGGAGGGAGGAGGGGAGGAGACGCTTGGTGCACAAGGAGCCACCGAGGTTGGGCATCCCCGGGTGGCAGGTGCTGAAAACAGACGTGGAAAGTTATTTCTGCTGGATATTTTTGTTTGCTCTGCTAACATCAGCTCACTACCAAGGAGTAGCAGCCCGGTTCCCAACAACTCTGTGCACAGGAGGCCCATCTTGGAAACAAAACAAGGACTCAAATTCTCCTCATCTTCATGGGACTTAGTGCTGTCAGATTGTAGCTACTGGGAAAGCAAGGATTATAAAAGTGTGTGAAACTGCACTTTAATTCCTGCGGTACAAAACTCCTGCTGCATAATTTACCAGGGGCTGGTTTTTAATTACTCCACACAAGATGTGCCAAGTGCAGCAGGCTGGTGTATCCATACACTGGGCTGTGTGCTGTTATTTTTCCCTGGAACCCATCCAGGTGAATCGAACTCGCAGTGGGGGACTCCCAGTCTGTGTTCTGTTTACACTGCATTGAATTTTCCTGGCTTCCTTTCAGCAGGAGCCATTTGACAAGGGAATTTTTTTATAGCACAGAACACCTTTTGCTGCCAGTGGAGATTTTCAGTTTTGGGCCTGGGGTGATGTGTCCTCCTGGTCTGTGGCAGGGAATTGGATGCTGATGTTAAACCGTCCTCTCACCAGCACAGGTCACTGGAATCACCTTTCCAGTCTGGGAGGTTTTGTTCTGAATTACAGATCATCCACGGAGCTCCAGGTGAGACACAGCCCAAACCAATCCCTCACTCACAACGCCTTCCATGGCAAGGCAATTATCAGGCAGCTGAACTGCTGCCCTTATCCTACAGGGCTATTGCAAAGAATGTCTTTGTTTGTTTTCCTCTCCTGCTTATCCAGGTTTTCCCTCCCATTTTGACACCGTTGGGATATAACTGTGTTAGACAGGAGTGAGGTCAAATGAGATTTCCCGCTTTGAGTGGAGGTGTGGGGTCACAAAATGTGCTGTGGCTGGCTGCTGAATGCCTGTGAAATCTGGCACAGCAGCACACACACACACACACATATATACACACCTATAAATACTTCAGTATGTATTTATCCTAATATCTGAGGAAAAAGATTGCCATGTTCCCAGACTACTGGAAACTCTTAAGCACTGTTGTGCACTGAAGTGCTGTTGACAGACACCAGAAAACGTTCCTTCTGCAGAGAATTCGTGACTGCTTGAGTTGAGATTTTTTTTTAACTGGAGAATTAACAAAAAATGCCAGATCCTTTCAGTAGTTACTGAGGGATCTTTGATTGTTACATGCTTTTATATAAAAATGTTCCTGAAAATTAGATGTAGAACATCTAAGTTGTCATTTCAAGATCTGTTCTCCTTTAGAAGCATCGAAAGTGTTACAAAATGGTCAAAATCTTCTGTTTCAGTAGAGCTCAGTCAGAATTTTTCCATCTGACAGCTCAACAAACACAAGGAGTTTCATGTTCTGCTTTAATATTAAATATTGCTTTGTAAATCACAGTAACTGCTTCCCACCAAACCTGACTTGTGCTTTATTTCAGAGACCTGCCAAAGGAAAGCCTTGCACCTGTCAGTGACTTGTGAAGAGCCATTCCTCATTTCTGAGATCCCTGCCAGGAATGGGAGAGTTACCAAGAGTTTCTGAGTTCCTCAGACAATCAGAAAACGCCCCAAGCCCCTTCTGCAATCGTGAGTACGGATATTTATTTCTCAGCTTGGGTTCACTGACGGACTGAGGCATTCTGGCTGCTGCAGCGGCACTTGGGGAAGCTGGGCTGTTTGTAAGGAGCCAGCGAGCAGAACCTGAGGTGAGCTCAGAGCCAGTGCACAGCCTGCAGTCTGTGAGCAAACCCGTGCACAAACCCAGCACTTCAGAGCTTCTCTTCACACCTGGCAGCCAAGCCAGATTTAGATTTGCCTCACTCCTTGTGGAAAAGGGAAACAGCAGTGAAACATGAGTTAGGTTAGTGTCTGCTGTACAAATTCTTCCTGGGTGATAAATGATGGATTGCATTAATGGCTGTTTGCTCCCAGCACTGTTCCCCAGTGCCCTGGTCTGTAAAACCCTCCTTTCTTTCTGCACTCCTGGAAGTACAACCCAGAGCTCTGCAAGCCCCCCCTTTGGCACAGTTCCAGAAGAGCTGCCCCAGCAGATCCAGCTCCAGGGCGTCACTGCAGCACCAGGGATGTGGGCTGGGCTCTGGGCAGCAGCAAACTGGAAACCAGTCGGATTCATGGAAATTCAGCCTGTGTCTCAATCCTAAAATTGCATTAAAATTAAACTCCCTGTTTCTAATTCTCATTCAGTGGAGCTTAGATGAACCTCAAAGTTTTGGGGTTGCCACGATGGAGTTACGGGAATTGATTTTGTTGCAACATGAAGTTCCAAAAATGGGAAATAGTGGCAGGTTTGGGGGCTCTTTCTGCTTTCTTTCCTTTCTGTTCCTGTCTATCCAACGTGGCAAAAATGCAATCTAATTGAGGAGCAGGAAGGCGACCTCCATGAAGTTAGCAAGTGAGGGAAAACAAGGTAACCTTTCAGGCTTTGAAGGAGCTGATACCAGGAGAAAAACCGTGCCTGCAGTACAAAGCCAGAAGTTATCACCTATCCCGAGAGATGTTTTCACAAATCAACAAAGAACACAAGCCAGGAGAAAGAAAAGAGCATTGCTGTGCTCTGTGTCCCTAGGATGGGAAACTGAAAAGCTGTGAGCACAGAGCAGGTAGGAGCTGGCTGTCAGAGGAGTGGCAGCTTCCAGCAGAGCAGAGATAACTCAGGAGCCTCGGGATGAGTCTCTGCTGCCCTGCACGCTGTGCAGTGTTTCAGTCAGAGCCCAGAGGGAGCAGAGTTTCCAGGCAGCCACAGAACACCACGCCAGGCCGTGCAGAAAGAGGATTGCAGCAGAAATGGGGCTCCTCCAGATCCGCCTGAGACCCAGAACTGACGCTGGATGAGGCTCAGCCGCAATAATTGTCTTAGTTCCTTCTTTGGTCCTCTCACCCCAAATATGTTCAGCTTGTGTTTTGCTTCAGCATGCTTCTATAAATTTTCAGAGGATCCATCTGGGAAGCATTTCCAGGATGGAAATGCTCTGACCTTTAGATGTTGACAGGTGAGGTGCATATTCTCATGTTCTGTATTATTGACAGTAATGGCAGTGCTTCCTTTTTTTTCTGTGAACAGTGTAAGTTTTACGTGTTTGTATGACTTCAGTATGTAGTTACCCTCCTACAAAACAGAGTTTATGTGCCAGTGCTTTTATTCCAGGGACGTAGGTGCAGTCCCACACCTGGATAAGCCCATGACTCCATTCAGGCCGTGTGTGCAGTGGCACCCATCCAAGTGCTCCGCAGCACGAGGCCGTGGATGTGCCCGCAGAGGCGGGAGCCCGGGCACGGCAGGGCTGCTCAGGCAGCTCCTGTCTGCTGTGCTCAGGGGGATTCCTTTTCCAGAGCAGCTCTGTGCCACTCCTTGCTCCTGCAGACGTGCCTGGTGCCCCCTGATGTGTGGCAGCTTTTAAGGGCGCGTCTCCCCTGATGAGGGCTGCACAGCCCTGCCGCTCATCCCGCTCAGCACTGGGACAGAATGTAGGACCGAACCCCAGAGGTAGGAGCCAGTTCTTGGTTATTTCATTGTGGGAAACTTTTTCCTTGCAGCGTGTTTGGGGAAGGATGGGAGATAGATCTTTTTACCTTTCTGGTTTTGTCTCTTTCTGTGGTGCATCACACCCATCCCTTCCATAGCTGAACCAGTGGGTCTGAACTTTCTGACAGGAATTCAACAGAAATCTTTTTCACTCTTTTGTCCCCCTAGAAGCAGCCCAAGTTTTTGGGGCAATCAGTCTCAAAACATTTCTGTAAAATTTCCTTTTAGTTCTTGATGCTGCTCAGACCCATCAGACCGACACAAAACCCCCTCAGTACTGTCCCCAGCCCCGGTGGAATGGCTGGGCTCTCTGAACTCCAGCCTTGCGCTGTCACACCATAATTACATTGCAATTGTAGGTGTAATTGTGGCAGGTTCTAGGCCACTGGCTCTGAATCCTCCTGAATCCTCAGGGCTGAGCATGGCATTTGTCTGTACTTTGCTGTCACTGGGGCTGATCACACCGTGCTTCCCAAGGGACCAAGCGCTCGCTCTGCGCAGCTCCTCGGAGCTGAGGGTGCCTGCCCGCACTGAGAGATGGCTGAGTCAACGACCCCGTAATGTTCAGGTTGGTTCGGCTTATCTAGTTCGGTTTTGCTTATCTAGTTCGGTTCGGCTGAACGCGGTTCTGTCCCGTTCCGTTCCTTTCACCTCAGTGAACTCGGATCGCTTCGGCAAATCCCGGCCAGCGTCGGCCCTTCGGGTACGCTCGGCTGTCGTCGGCCGCACTCGGCTGTTGTCGGCTCCACTCGGCTGTCGTCGGCCGCACTCGGCTGTTGTCGGCTCCATTCGGCCGCACTCGGCTGTTGTCGGCCGCACTCGGCTGTTGTCGGCTCCACTCGGCCGCGCTCGGCTCTTCGGCCGTCCCTGACTCTGCTCCGCGGTGCAATGGCGGCCGGTGGCGGGGCGCCGCTGCTCGGCCTGAGCCCCGTGAGGGGACAGAGCGCCGGCACAGCCGCCTCAGCCCGGGCCACCGTGTCCCTGCCCGGGCCCGCGTTCCCCGGAGCGCGCCCTGCAGCGCAGAACGCGGCCTCGGAGGCAGGAGCGGGGCCGATGCCCTCGGCTCGGCGGCGGCGGCGGGAGGCGGCGGGCGGTGCCCTCAGGTGAGCGGCCGGAGCGGGGGGAGCGGGGCCGGGGGCACCCACAGGGGGCCGGGGCGCCCACAGCGGGCCGGGGCTGCTTCGGGCGCTGCTGCTGCTGCGGGGGACCCGCTGTGGGTGGGACGGGGCTGTCCCGGGCCCTGCGGCTCTCTGGGGTCGCGTTCCGTGGAATGAAGCTGGGGCTCGTCCCGGCTGCGGGGACAGCGCTTTGTTGTGTGGGAAACAAAGTTCACTCCTGAGAACTTTGACACGTTTGTTAAGGGATGAAGGGCAGCGCTGGGGTGCTGGGCTGTTTGCCAGGAGCAGCCGGTCACCTTAAGCCGTGTTCTCGGTATTCTGTTCCATTGCAGCGGTGTGTGCGTGTTCATTGGAGTTTGTACGTGTTCAAACAGTCCTTGGAGTTGAGATGTTCTTTTGCTTGGTTTTAACCTCCGTGCCATCTTGTGGATTTAGCCAATATACTTTATTTCTTCCTGTGGTGCCATCCTGTTTTATTTTCACTCCCTCGTTATTTGATAACGAGAGTCAATCATTTTTTCCTTTTTTTCGGTGCTCTTGTTTCTGTTATCTTGTGTTTCAGATAAGATTGTCCCCAGATGTGGCAAATCACCTAATTATCTTACATCGTTGTCTGAGTTTCTTACATGTAAAAGCATTTTACCATTTCACAGTCTCTGTTATGCTACAGTCTAAGATAGCATCTGTTACCCTGCTGTTTATAAAAGCTGTGCAGTGCATACATGAGCTGACAGATTGTACTTTATCGAGAGCAGTAGTCACAGATTGTGCTCTCTCAGGGTTGTTGTGGTCAGTGATGCTGTGCCACAGCTCACACACGAGTGCCAGAGGCAATGACTGCATTTGTTGTGTTTCATTCAGGCCGGGCTGGGCTCTGTGTCCCGGGAAGCTCCGGGATGGGGGTCCCTGTGCCCCCCTGGGTCCCAGAGAGAAGCTGCTCCTGTGGCTGCAGCCGAGGGGCACTGGGAACCCTGAGCAGTCCTGATGGAAGCCCATGGCAAACCAGGCTTTGTTGGGTTTGGGATTTGCCATTTCCCCCGCTCCGTGTGTTTTGCCTTAGGAAACAGGAGCCGGGCACCGAGACATTTTGTTACCCTATGGGGACGAGTTTGTTTGTGTTTATTTCCCGAGGCACCGGAACGGTTCGGGTCCCGGCTGGCACCGAGAGGCTCCTCTGTGTCCTGGGGGGGCGGTGGCGATCCGAGGGGTGAGGGCTGGGCAGGAGGGCGGGCAGAGGGGAGAGCGGTGGCTCTGCGGGGATGGCACCTGGGAAGGGCCCCGGGTTCCTGCTGGGAGCCCTGGGCACAGAGCTGGGAGTGCTGGGCAGCGGGGATGGGGCAGCCGAGTGCTGGCAGTGCCGGGGCTGCAGCGGCTGCTGCTGCTGCTCTGCTGCTGCCCCGTACCCGCTGCTGGGCCGGCACCCTCGGGGCAGGGCGGGTTGGAAATGCTGAAATGCTGCAGCAGCTCCCTCACACTGGGCGGGTGTGAGCGTGTCCGGCTCTTCCTCAGGGCTGGGGCATGGCCAGGGTGCAGAGCTCATGGTCAGTCTTGTTCAAACACTGGGAATGGCAAAACATTCCAAACCAGAGACTTTGAGGAAATAACGCAGGCGAGTCTGTTGCAGGGATAGGTACGGGCTGTGTTTGTTAGAGATGCACACTCTGGGTGTGTGTCACACCCCTCTGGGGACAGCAGTGTCCCCGAGCTCCATGAGCCCGTGTTCCCTGCTGCAGGGCAGGGTGTGCCCAGCCCCGGGGCTGTGTGGCCGCTCCTGCCCGGAGCAGGGACACCCGAGCTGAGCACAGAGCTGGGCCGGTGGAGCGGCCGGGGACGGCTCTGTGTGTGCCGGGCACTGCTGTGGCCGTGTCCCTGTCACGGCTGCGGGGCTCCCTGGCAGCGCCTGGGGCTCTGTGCCGGCAGGAGCGGCTCCGGGCCGGGCTCTCGGTGCCGTCGGTGCCATCGCGCGGCGTTGGCGCGGCTGCCGTGGCCTCTGCGCCGTGCCACCCTCGGTGCCAGGGCGGGAGCCGCGGGCAGGCCCCGTGTCCCGTGCCAGGGGCTGCCGGCAGCGCTGTGGGCACCGGGGGTGCCCGTGGAGCTCTCCCAGAGGGCACACGCTGTGCCCCGCAGCCCGGGCAGCGCAGCTGGCAGGGACTGCAGCCAGCTCTGGCCGGGGCAGGGCCGTCCCACGGAGAGGGACCGAGCTCTGGCACAGCACAGGGACGGGCTCTGCCCTGGGGCTGGCACCGAGCGCTGCAGGTGGCCGTGGCAGGGCTGGGCTGGAGCTGTCCTGGAACAGCATCAGCTGTGAGGGCCGTCTGTGGGACACAGCTGCTTGGTGCCCTGGCTGGCAGCAGCTCCTGGGCTCTTCTCCTCTGTAACCTGTTCCTAAGGGGAGCCCAGAACTGCAAAATCAAAAGGAAGGGGGATGTGGGGTGAAAGTTGCTTTTCACTTTTTAGGTGTTGCTGTGGATTTTGGTGTGTCAAGTGGCACTACTAGAGCAGCACTGGAATAACCAAACTTTGGGACTCTGCACTTCATTCCTTTATGTGTTTGTGTGGGTGCAGGAAATGCCAAATCCCAGAGCAGTTCCATGTCTGTAACTCCAAGTGCAACATCTCTAAAACCAAGTGCTCATGGGGGCTTTCCACGTGGATGGAAATGGTCAAAGGCCTTTCTTGTGTCCCAGAAGCAAAAACCCTTTCTCTGTGAGGTTTTGAGGGGATTCTCTGTGGGATTTTTGTGATGCAGCATCCCAGGTGTCCCTGCCTTTGTGCCAAGTCCAGTGGCAAAGGAGGGAATGGCTGACACGTGGGGTCTGGGATAGAAATGGTTCTGTGAAATTGGGCAAAGAATGCAGTATGGAAAATGAGCTTCCTTTTAATGTCTGCAATAGTCAGGAATGAAAATGCTGGGAAAGGACAGGTTTGTGTTTGCATTGGTGTCACCTGCCATGGGTAAAACCCACAGGGAGCAATCAGGGCAGCAGTGGGAGTGTGACAGCGGGCACAGGGGTTTGCAGGTGAAGAGAGGCGAGAATGTTGATCCATGTTCAGAAGGCTTGATTTATTAGTTTATGATACATATACTACATTGTAACTGTACTGAAAAGAAATAGAAGGAAAGTTCTCAGAAGGCTGGCTAAGCTGAGAATAGAAAAGAATGAATAACAGAGGAGCTCAGTCCTTGATTGGCCATTAATTATACATTAATTATATACATCCTACAGCCAATCACAGCTGCACCTGTTGCCTTCCTCAGCAGCAGAGAACCATTGTTTGCATTCTTTTTCTGGGGCCTCAGGTTCCCAGAAGGGAAAATGCTAAAGAAAGGATTTTAATGGAAAGATGTCTGTGACCGTGTGAGAGCTGGGATCCTTTGACTTCCTCAGTGGACTTAATTTTCTTTTCCTCCTCTCTTTCAGGGCAGGCAAATCACCAAACTCCTCCCACCTTTGTTCCAGGCTGTCCTTGCCGGAGCACCCTGGTCCCTGCCATGCCCTGAGGCACAGGGGGAGGGAGCCCTGTCCCAGGTGGCTTTGGCACCTTGGCAGGGATGTGGCAGCAGCCCCAGAGCAGCCGGAGGTGAGAGCCGGGGGTGAGACTGAGCAGGGCTGATCTGGGGCTGGGGCAGGGGAGGAGTTTCCCTCCCCTGGAGCTTTCCTGCTGGCACGGGGCAGCACAGGGAGCAGAATCCATCGTGCCCCTCCCTGGGCACTGCTGCCCTTGGTGTCCCTGCCGTGCCACCAGACCGTGGCACTGTGCTGCCGTCACTGGCACCGCCAGCCCCGGGGCTGTGCCCTCCTGCCAGCCCCACAGGAGCTCCAGGGGGGCCCGTGTGCCCTGCTGGCAGCGTGTGCTGGCAATGTGCCTCATCCCTGGCAGTGTCCCTGTGTCCCTGGGCTGCCAGCCAGGGCTCTGGGCTCAGGCCCGGGGCTGGATTGCACAGGGAGGGTGGCAGAGAGGGGCTGGCAGAGCCCAGCTGGCAGCCTGTGCTGGTGCTGCAGGGGGGCTGGGGCACTGCAGGGAGTGACTGTCCCTTCCCTGAGCAGCGACTGTCCCTTCCCTGAGCAGCCCTGCAGATCCCAGGGGCTCCTGGAGCAGCATTCCATCCCTCACCTCCCTTTGTGCAGATCGAGTCTCCAAAGTGCCACCACGAGCCATTCTTTGGTTTCTCCAGGAGAAAGGCTCCCAGCAGAGACAGATGGCAGTGGAGGCCAGAGCTGTGTTTGGAGCAGGGAGTGCTGAGAGCTGAGTCTGCCCGTGCTGCCACAGCCTGGGCACAGCCTGGGAACAGGGACTGGGGCACTGCTGGTGCCAGGGAAAGAACACAGACTCACAGCCCTTCAGCCTGACAGTGCCTCCACTGAGAGCTCAGCACACATCCTCAGAGGTAAGTCCAGCATCTGAAGGAAAAAAAAACCACAGAAAAAAAGGTGATTTGTTTTGCTTTAAAGTTATTTCAAGTTCTCATTAAAGCCCAACCAGCATTTGCTCTTGATTTTGGTTGGGTGAGCAACGAGCAGTGGGCACAGATGATGCCATGCATGCAGCTGAAATCCTGGTGCAATCTAGAGGGGATACAAGAACTGTTTGTGTGGGAAAATGGAATGGGAGGGGATGTCAGGGGCAGTGAGGTGGCATTTCAGACAATTCCCCTGGGAAATCCGAGGGCCGCAGCCAGGCCTCTCCAGGGCTGAGGGGACAGCACTGGGACTCACTGTGCGCTCCTTCCTTGGCAGCAGCCAGCAGGGAGGGGACAAGAGGATCCCTGTGGGATGGGGCTGGAGAGAGCGAGCAGAGGAGCGGCCTCGGGCTGGGGAAGGGCAAAGGGACCAACGCGGGGTCACCAGGGCACCTGTGAGGAGCAGAAGGGACACTCGGAGGCCACATGGAGGTGAGGAGCGGATGGTTTGGGGCAAAGTGTGAGTTCATCTGCACAGAGATGAGTAAGGGCACGTTTAGGAGGGAAAAGCTGAGGCGAGGAGCTCACCCACCCTGGCACAAGGTGTGTTTGCACAGCCTGGGGCCAGAGGTGAAGGTCAATCCAAAGCCAGCCCTGCTCAACCTCGAAATCCCAGGAGAAGTTGTACAGGCTGCCCACTGAGGGATTAAAACCACATGAAAATGAAACCAGGAGCATGAATGAGATTCCTGGGAATCCCATTAGCTTGTTGTCACAACTCCTAACAGAGCTGTGAGCTTTGGTGACAAGAATGCATTTCTTTATTTGGGTTATTCACTGTGTGGGATGTGGGGTTTATTTGGGTTTTAAAGCCCTCGTGGTGGCCCTGACACTGCTCAGGAGCTGGAGGAGAAGCAGAGCCAGAGCTCCTGGCAGACCCAGGGTGTTTTCCCCCATAGTGGATGGTGGAGGAATTGTCTGGGACCTGGATCGTCCCTCTGGGTGATGCCACTTGCTGTGCTTTGTGTAATTCCATACATTTAATTCCCAAAGCTTCCCAGCCCAAGGGTTTGAGCTGACGGGGCAGGACAAGGATTGTTCTCTGTGCGGTGCCCAGATTTGGGGTTCCCTGTCAGCTGTGCTGGCTGTGCTGAATCACACCCAGAGCCCCAAATTCCCTGCTCCATTCCCGCTGCAGTGACCTCCCAGTGCCCCATGGAGCTGGGCATTGCCATGCAGGGCTGCTGCCTTGGGCAGCAGCTGTGCCAGGAGCAGCAGAGCTTCCAAGGAAGCCCAGCAGCAGCACAGGGACAAGGACAGGGTTCTGTGGCACAGAACTGGCATTTATACCCCTCACCCCGGTGATGTCCCTGGGGGCACTGGACAGAGCTGCCTGGAACTGAGCTGGTGTCACCCCCTGAGCTCCAGGATGGAGAACATCCCGGTGGTGTTTAAAGCAGGAGAAGGCAGTGGCCAGATGTGCTCCCAGCCCGTGCTGGGGCAGCCCCTGTGCCCAGGGGGGACATCTCTCCCTGCAGGAGCTCAGCTCCTCTCAGAGCCTCAGCAGTGGCCTCTACAAATTCTTCTCCCTCAGGAACGGGATGCACATCCCTGTCTTCAGCACACCTCCAGTGGGACCCACCTGTGAGAGCTTTCCATCACTTGTGCACTTGCAGCTGGATCCTGAACACTCCAGACTCCATCCCGCTGATTTTCGGGTGTCTCTGAGGGCTCCTGCCTGGGGTTCAGTATCTGTGGGGGAAGATTGCCTTGGCTTTAACGCTGCCGATGGACGATGGCCTCAGGCTGGGAGGAGGGAAGGGATGTGGGGTGGCTGGGACGTACCTGCAGCGGTGTGGGAGCTCTGAACCGGGCATTGCTGTGCCAGCCCCCGTGCAGACGGGCCGTGCCTCCGGTGCCAGGTGATGCCAGCTGCTCCTTGGGCTCCTCCCGGGCTCCGGGTGCTCCGTGTGGGCCGGAGCATTTCCACGGGCCTGCTCAGAGCAGCCCCTGGCCCGGTAGCCGCGGTGCAGGCACAGCTCCTGCTGCAGATCCCACAGACACGAGGGGCCGCCGCCTTCAGGAGCCTCTGGCTCCTCCTGCCCCGCGCTCCCGGCCAGCCGGGACACCCCGAGGGAACAGCAGGGAGCGCGGCTGGCAGCGAGCAGGAGACACCGAGGCCTCTGGGCCAGGGGAACATCCCCGGCCTCGGCAGCCACCGTGGCTCTGAGCTGGCAGCACTCACCTGCAGGAAACGCCCCCTGCCGCTCTCCAGAGGAGCCCTCAGCACTCGTCTGGTTCGCTTCTTCCTGGGGAAACAAAGGGACATGGTGTGAGCACATTCACAGCTGCTGGGGAAATCCTGGAAAGGGCAGAACAATCAGGGTCATGGGGAAGAGCTCGGTGCTGCCAGGTTGAGTGCCAGCCGGTTCTGCCCTGCAGCCATTGCAGGGGCCGGGGTGCAAAGCAGCACTCACAGAAGGGAAGGAGCTGCGTTTGTAGGGGAGCTCTCTTACTGGCAGCGGTCATTGCCATCCCAGCAGGGCTTTGGAACAGCCCTGGCATCGGCCCAGGTGTTTGGAGCAGGGCGCTGGCAAGGCCAAAAGTCTGTGATCAATGGGCGGCCGGGCCGGTCGCTGCTCAGCGTTTGCCTCGATGATCCTCGCAGCTCTGCAAATAAAGAGCAAAGAGTTTTCACTGCGTTTTCCCCAGCGTTTCCCTGGGCTCCGGTCCCACCCCAGGCACAGCGGCAGCGGGAGCAGCAACGCCTCGGCCCCAGCGGCCGTCCCAGAGCGGCTGCTCCCGGCAGGGGCTGCAGCCCCCGGGGCGCGGGCACGGAGAGGGGGCTGCGGGGGAGCGCGGGGCTCGTGGGGGTACCGGGCCGGGGGGAGGGGCTCGGTGTCCCCCCGGGGTTACCGGGCCGGGACGGGCAGCAGCGCTGAGCGAGCGGCGATGCCGATGGGATCTCGGGGCCGGTACGGGCGGTCTCCGTGTCCTTCCCGCTGCGATCCAGCGGCCGCTCCCGGGCAGCGTCGTCCTCCTGGCGGGCGCGGCAGCGGCACAGCACCGGCTCCCTGCCGCCGCAGCCGGAGCGTGCCCGGAGCCCCGGCGGGACCCAGCCCCGCGCCGGCCGCAGCCAGAGCGGCGCCGCCTGTCCCGGAGCGGCTCTTCCCGCCCGCGGTGATGCCGGTCCCGATCCCAGCCCCGATCCCCCCTTGATCCTCCGGCCCCAGCATCCCGGGTACCTACCCCAGTGCCCTGCCCGCCGAGGAAAAAGCGGCTCGGCCCGGCTCCCACGGGGAATACCGGCGGGACCGGGACCCGAATCCCCGGGCCCAGATCCCGATCCCGGTCCTACCTGAGCGCCTCGGTCCCCGCGCAGCAGCCGCAGCAGCAGCAGCCCCCGATCCGGATCTCCGCACCGCGCTCCGACCGCCGCTCCCGCCGCATCCCGAGCCGAGATGCCCCGCAGAAAGCGGGACCGGCGCGGCCCCGGCGGCTTTTATGGGCGGGAGGGGGGCGGGGGGGAGGCGGGGCCCCGGGGGCGGGGCCGGCACAGGTGCGAGGGGCGGGGCGTGCGCAGGTGTGAGCGATCCCAGTGCGCCTGCGCGGGGCGGGGCCTTGGGGGATTTAAGGCGCGGGGGGGGGCCCGACGGAGCCATTTGCTCCTCGGCGTTCGGTGGGGTAGGTTGCTGTCGGTCGGGGCTCCATATCTTTGTTTCTCTTTCTTTTCTTCTGCGTTTCTTTTCTTTACTATTCCTGTTTCTCTACACCTCTCCTTTCCACCCTCCCTTCCTCCCCTCCCCCACCCCCCACACCCACCCCCCCCCCAAACCCCCCCCCCTCCCTCTCCCCCCTAGCCCTCCCCTCCCTCCCCCCCTACCGTCGCCCCCCGCCCCTCCCTCCCATCCCACCTCCCTATTCCCTCACCCATCCCTACCCTACTCATCCCTACCTAACCCTACCCTATTCCTCCGTCCTCTCCCTTCCCTCGCCACCCTGCCTTCCCCCCCGCCCCGTCCCCTGCCGCCCTGCACACCCCGACCTCTCCCCCGCTTCCCTATTCTCGTTCTGTATTCCCCGCTCTCCTCCTTCCCTCGCACCGCGGGGCGCGGGGTGCCGGGCAATAATAAAGCCCCGAGGGCCGGAGCCCGGCGCCCCCGCCCTCGCTGGGGTCCCCACACGGGGCCGGAGCCGCTCCGCGGGTCCCCCCATTGCAGTTCAAGCACCGCCCCACACCGCCGGGGCTCCGGCTGTCCCTACATCACACTGGGGGGTCCTGGGGCGGGGGGCCCCGGTTACAGCGGCCCCCTCGTTAGGAGGGGGTCGGGGGGGTGGTGGGGGGGTTAGGAAGGGCCCCCTCATTAGGAGGGGGTCCTTGGGGGGGGGGGGGGGTAGGTAGGTAGGGCCCCCTCCGGAGGAGGGGGTCCCGGGGGGAGCGGGGCGGGCCCCCTCCGGGGGAGGGGGCCCGGGGGAGGGGGGCGGGGCGGAGGGGGGGCATTCCCCCCTCCTGGCCCCGCCCGCCTCCTCCGGGCCCCCTCCTCCGGACGGGGTCCGGGCCCCGCCCCCTCCCGGGGACCCCCTCCTCCGGACGGGGCCCGGGGGGGAGGGAGGGGGGGGCGGGTGGGGTGGGGGGGGCCAGACGGGGAGGGCCGTTCGTGTGTGCGCTGTTCGTGTCCGTGGGTTTTTTTTTTTTTTTTTTTTTTTTTTTTTTTTTTTTTTTTTTACACGTGTACATGTGTTTGTGTTTCACGGCGCGGAGTGACGAGCCCCCCTCTGCTTCCCCCCCCACCCCACCCGCCCCCCCTCCCCCCCCGGGCCCCGTCCGGAGGAGGGGGGTCCCCGGGAGGGGGCAGGGCCGGGACCCCGTCCGGAGGAGGGGGCCCGGGGAAGGGGGGCGGGGTCTGGAGGGGGGAATGCCCCCCCCTCCGCCCCGCCCCCCCCGGGACCCCCTCCTCCGGAGGGGGCCCTACCTACCCCCCCCACCAAGGACCCCCTCCTAATGAGGGGGCCCTTCCTAACCCCCCCCTCCACCCCCCAAGGACCCCCTCCTAATGAGGGGGCCCCTTCCTAACCTCCCCCTCAGGACCCCCTCCTAATGAGGGGGCCCCCCACCCCGGGACCCCCTCCAAACAAGGGGGTCCTCAAACCCGACCCCCCATCCCGGGGCCCCCTCCAAACGAGGGGCCCCCGTGGGATGGGGGAAGCGGAGCCCCGGCGGCGCCCCCTGCGTTCAACCATGGAACTGCATGGGGACACCAGCGGGGCTCCAGCGGGGCCGGGGGCGCCGGACTCCGGGCCTCTGGCCTTTATTATTGCCCGGCAGCCCCAGCCCCGCGGTGCGAGGGAAGGAGGAGAGAGGAGGACAGGGAGACAGGAGAGATGGGGGTGCTGAGGACGGGAATGGAGAGGGGTCGGAGTGAGGAGGGAAGCGGGAGAGGAAGGGAAAGGCCGAGGGGGGAGAAGAGGGACGGTGGAGAGAGGAGGAACAGAAAGGAGAAGCGGAGAAGGGACAGGACAGGAAGAAGTGGGGGGCGGTCGGGTTTGGGAGGAGAGGAAAGGAGAGTTTCAGGGCGAGAGGAAAGGGGCAGAAAGAAAGGGGAATACGCGGAGAAGGAAGGAGGGGTAGAGAGAGGGGCAGAAGGGGAGGCCTAAACCTCCGCGCCTTACCTGCGGAGCCCACACAGGGAGCTCCGTCCGCACCGAGCTCTGGGTGAGCAAATGGCGGCTGCGGCGATTTCCGGGGTCTAAATAACCTCGGCCCCGCCCCGCGCAGCCGCACTGGGGCCCCGCACACCTGAGCTGGGCCCGCCCTGCACACCTGTGACGGCCGCGCACGCGCTCCACTGCCCCAAACTGCGCACGCGCTCTGCTGTCCCGAACTGCGCACGCGCTCCACTGCCCCAAACTGCGCACGCGCTCTGCTGTCCCGAACTGCGCACGCGCTCTCTGGCACGGCCTCCTGCTCTGTGGCCCCGCCCCTCACACCTGTGCTGGCCCCGCCCCTCACACCTGTGCTGGCCCCGCCCCCGCACCGCTGGCCCCCGGCCACGCGGGGGCGCCGCGCTCGCACCGCGCTCCGTGTCCGCCAGAGGGCGCCCTGCGGGGTCCCGGCCCTACACGGGGGCTCCGCGCCCGCACCGGGGAACGGCCGCGATCCCGCAGCCGGCAGCGCCCCGTGCCCGCGGCCATCCCGGGCCCCAAACCGATCCCCTGCCCGGTGCCGCTTCGATCCGCCCGGCGGGGCAGAGGCGGCACGGCCCGGCACACCCCAGCGGCGCTCTGCCCCCCGGCCCGGGCACGGTGGCGGTGGCCCCGCCGCGGCGCCCCCTGCCCGCGCTCCGTGGCCCCGCCCCCCTGTCCCCGCCGGTCCCGGGGCCTTCGCTCGGGAGCCTCGCTCGGCGCCGTGCGAGCCCCGCCCGACGGCCGCTCCCGCGGGGACCGCTCGGAGCCCGGGGCGCTGCGGGGGGGCCGTGACCGTGGCCCGGGGGCCGAGCGCCGCCTGGGTCTGCCGGCGGTCCCGGGCGGTGCCGCCTGTCGCCCGTCGGTATCGGGACCGGGACGGGAGGAGCCTGGCTTTCCTGAGCCCGCAGAGCCCCGTCCCGGTGTCTCCCCCTCGTCCCGGTGTCACCTTCCGCGTCCCGGCGCCGCGGGCGGGAGAGGCGGACAGGGAGCGAGAACCGCCGGCCCCGCGTTCCCGTGCCGCTCCGTCGGGCCCCGGCCCGCCTGCCCGCACCAGGGTCCCCGAGCAGCGGCCGGGACCGCCCAGGCCCGGGGACACCGCGGCTCCCGCCCCGCCTCCTGCCCCCGGCACCTCCCCGGGAACGGCCCCGGGGCCTCCGGAGCCCGAGAGCGCGGCGGGGGCCCGGCCCGAGCCCCCGAACGCCGCGCTCCCGGCTCGTCACCCGCCGCCCATCGGCGCCGGGGAGAGGCCCCGCCGGTGTCCCGGCTCCGGGAAGAGCCTCGGCCGCAGCTCGGGCTCCGCTGCGGAGCCCCACGAGGGAGCGCCCGAGCGCCGCTCTCAGCCCCGAAGCCGCCCCCGTGAGGCCGGGGCCGGGCCCGGACAGCGCCGGGCCGGGGCTCCCGTTCCGAGCGCTCGCACGCAGGATTCGGGCTCTGTGCCCGGGCCCAAAATGCAGCGCTTGGCCTCTGTGCTCAGGCCTGGGCCAGCCTCGCTCTGCACTCCCCAAACACAGGGCTCGAGTCCCCGCTTCACAGCCCTGGGCCCGGCCTGATGGGGCTGGGCCCAAGTGCCGGCAGCGGAGACTGTGTCCCTGAGCCCTCCTCACCTTCACCACCACAAAAAAAACAACAACCCACAGGACTTAAGACTCCGATTCTGAGACCAGAAAAATGCCCGATTGATTAGTCTCAGTTCACAGGGTCGTGGAATTGACTGCGGACATCGCCACAGACGGTGGCGGGGAATGGAGCTCTCACACGTTTGATTCTGTTGTGGGAACTGCTTCAGGCTGGCAGAAAACCACGGGTGGGATCAGAAGGCCGGGAGCCTCCCCTGACAGGACGCCACAGAACGCAGCCCATCTGCAATACCGCGTTATCCCAGCAGTGCCATATCCCGTTATCCCAGCCGAATTTGCTGTGCCGCCTCCGGCTCACGGAGCGATGCCGCTCGCGGCTCCCGGCGCTCCCGCGGCGCAGGAGCAGCCCCGGATCCGCTCGGCCCGCGGGAACCGGAGCGGTGCCCGGTGCCCGGGCCGGAGCGGCAGCAGCGGGTGACGATCCGGGCGCTCCCGCCCGGGCCCTGAGCTCGGGCCGAGGGAGCTCCCAGCTGCGGCTCCCCAAGGACGGCCGCGCTCCCGTGCCACGGCAGCCGCCCCGCCTCTCTCGGGGACAGC
Organism: Melozone crissalis; assembly: GCF_028551555.1. Lineage (NCBI taxonomy): Eukaryota > Metazoa > Chordata > Aves > Passeriformes > Passerellidae > Melozone > Melozone crissalis. Next base: position 9,364,060 of record NW_026535817.1, on the reverse strand, counting down.
GGCAGCTCTGGGAGAGGAACCGGAGCCCCGGCGGGCGGGGCTGGGCAGCGCCGGCACTGAGCCCCCCGCGCCGAGCGGGAGCAGAGGGACGTGCCCAGCCCGGGACTCGCGTCCCGCACGGGCGCTCGGGGACGCGGGGTCTCTGCTCGGGCTCCGCCAGGAGGAGGAGGCGGACGGGAGTGCCCGGGAGGAGCACTATTCTCTCGGATTTTGTCTCATTCTAATCTCATTAGGGTGCCCTAACTCCAACCAGTTCTGCTTCTCACACCAGAGCCTGCTGCCACCTCTGCTCGTGACGTTCGCAGGGCACACATTGCTCCCACGCTGACAATGGCAAAACCAATTGCCTCTCCCTCTTCCTGCAATAAACAGTTCAGCTTCTGGGGAGCTGCAGCTGTGACACTCACGAGCAGCTCTCACATGATCCGAACGTGGAGCTGCTCTTTTTCAAGTCTTCCCCTGTAGAAAACACACCTTGCTGTAAAATGTCACCAAAGCAGGAATTGCTGCTGAAGCTCTCTCAGCGCACAAGGGAAGAGCCATTCGCGGGGCTAAAAGTGCCTCATTCCCCCTTTCCACTGCTCCTGGATCAACCCGTGTGCTCATTTCCATCTTCCTGATGACTCTTGATTTTTTGTAGTGGACTCAAAGCAAAGCAGAGGTGAGCAAAACCCCGCCTGTTGACACGATCCTTCCAGCTGCTTTTATTTATGCTGTTCCAGCTGTATTTATTTCACGAATAAAAGGCAAATTCGAGAGTCTTTTAATCTCCACGGTTTCTGTTGTCTTTTGCTTGCTTGGGCTTTTGCTCTCTGCCCTTTGCCAGTCTGGGCACGCTCACCTTTCAGGATTCCCATCCTGTGCCCTGCCCGGGCTGCCTCTGGCTCGGCTCCCTCGGCAGCCGCCGCTTTCCCCGGAGCTCTTTGCCTTCGGCTCGCGTCCCCGTCCATCGGCCGCGCCTCCCAGCTGCTCCAGCCCGGAATTCCCGCCTGGGAACGAGCAGGGATTCCCTCCCCTGGCCCGGGGAAGCCTCACCCCCGCACACATTGCCGAGGCTCAGGGGGCCGCTCCAACCTTGGGTGTCCCAGAGCTCCGGCTCAGTCCCAGGGCAGAGCCAGGAGCCTGTCCCAAGGGCCGGGAGTGCCGCACGCGGGGAGCGCAGAGTCCCCATGGAGATCGGATCCGGCCGAGGCAGCCCAGCCCGTTCCTGCCCACAGAGAGCTCCGGCACTGCAGCCCGCTGAGGCTGGCACACAAATCCCCGCTCTGGGCACAGCAGCGACTGCAGCGCGTTCAGGAGAAGGCACACGCAGCGATCGTGGCTCAGTCCTGAGGCTGCGATCGACATTCATTGTCAGTAATTTCAAACAATGATTTCACCCCGCTGCTCGGTTCTTTCTACAGCCGGGACTCCAATAAGAGGAGAAAGGAGGCAGTTTACTGGAGCCCCTTTCCTGCCGAACGCTGAGGCTCATTCAGGTGCTGAGAGAAATCGCAGCCAGGGAGAGCTGCCCCTGCTCTGCTGGGATCGCACCCTGCACTCACCAGGGAGAGGCGTCTCTGTGAAAATCGGTCTCAGCATTTTTATGCCTCCTGGTTCCCACTGAAATGATTTTGACCAGAACTGAGACTGCTGAGCATCAGTGAGCAGCCAAGGAGACTTTCAGCAATCCCCGTGACCTGGCAGAAGTTACTGCTGCTGACGGCCTGAGCCCTGGGCTGAGAGTTACAGCGGCAGCAGCAGCGACAGCCACGCTGGCACTCCCCAGAAACAGGAGAAACTGCCCCTGCCCTTCGTGGGGACAATGTCTGTTGTGCCTCTGCAGTCACAGCCTCAGCACTCACTTGGCTCCTACAGACATTAATTCCTCAGGCCTCCCTCACAAGGCATCCCCGCTATTCCATCGTCTGCCTGCCGGGCAATGCTCCCCTCCTTATTTCAAAGGTGAGAGCGAGGAACTTGGCAATTGCCCCTCACTGAGCTCCTCTCACATCATCTCCCACTCCTTTCATTTCCTTACCAGCAAGGAGAAACATTAAAGGGGGAAAAAAGTGTGCTGTGCTCTATGCAAGGCCAGAAAGTGGCCTGAAGAGACAGATTTTGGATTAACTCTGGCTGTATAAAACCAAAGTCAATTAGGATTTCCCCAAAAAGAAAAAAAAAAAAAAAGGAAGGAGTGGCTAATTAAAACTATTTATAGAGTCAGATTAAGGTCTGTTCCTCAAGGTTTTGGCTTTTGGCACTTCTGTAAGCAACACGACAGACCGTGGGCAACTGTGCCAGACCGCACAGAGGAGGACTCGGAGGAGGAATTCATTCCCTCACCCAAATCAACCGAATTGACTCGGACAGGAATTCCCTCTGGAGCGTCAGTGCTGCCCAGGTACCGGCAGGGTGACTGGCACTGCCACCCTCGGCACCTCTGCGCTCGGCGGGCACGGCCGCGGGGCTGCGGGGCCTCTCTGAGCTCGCTGCTCTGAAGGGAAACTCTGCGGCACTGCTGAGATGGTGCCCTGCCCTATTTCCCTGTGCCCGTGTCCCAGAGCAGCCCCTGCTGCTCCACAGGGCCCTGCCGGGGCTGTGAGCAGCAGAGCAGAGCCCTCACTGACTGACTGACTGACTGACTGACTGACAGACTGACTGACAGACTGACTGACTGACTGACAGACTGACTGACTGACTCACTGACTGACTCACTGACTGACAGACTGACTGACTCACTGACAGACTGACTGACAGACTGACTGACTCACTGACAGACTGACTGACTGACTCACTGACAGACTGACTGACTGACTGACAGACTGACTGACTGACTCACTGACTGACTGACTGACTGACAGACTGACTGACTGACTCACTGACAGACTGACTGACTGACTGACAGACTGACTGACTGACTCACTGACTGACTGACTGACTGACTCACTGACTGACTGACTCACTGACTGACTGACTCACTGACTGACTGACAGACTGACTGACTCACTGACTGACTGACTCACTGACTGACTCACTGACTGACTGACTCACTGACTGACTGACTCACTGACTGACTCACTGACTGACTGACTCACTGACTGACTGACTCACTGACTGACTGACTGACTCACTGACTCACTGACTGACTGACTCCCTCCCTCACTCCCTCCCTCCCTCCCTCCCCCGCTCCCCGCAGCTCCCGTGCCCTGCCCATGTCCCATCCCAGGCCTGGCCGGGCAGTGGCACCGGGCAATGACAATGCCCTGCCCGGTGTCCCCGCAGCTCCGGCACAGCTCTGCGGCCAGGGCACAGCAGCCCGGTCCCCGGGGGCTCTGACACCGCGGGCGTTCGCTGCCACAGCACCGTGGTGTCACCTCGCCAGCAGAGGGACTCCACGGAGCCCACCCAGCGCTTTCGGAGCTCTGCCTGAGGGCTCTGGGCACCGGGGCACGGCTCTGACCGAACTGCCCCTGAACGCTCTGCTACAGGAGGGAATTCCGATGGATGCCTGGTTTGCTGCAGCATCACCTATCGAGTGGCCAGTTAGGATTTTCTGTGTGCCAGTTTCAGACTGAACCTTTGCAGGGTTAGATTCGTGCTTTGTACGGGATGATGTGTCACATCACTCCTGGGCTGGGCTCACCTTTGAACAGTCCCAAGCGCACGGCGCTGCCCAGACCCAAGGCAATCGTTCCTTTGGGGGCAGCCCCAAGCCCATTCAGAATTTCACCACTGGACCCAGTGATCATAAGGGGTTTTTCCAACCTAAATGATGCTACGATTCCACATTCCCAAACTCAGAGGAGTCCACACAAACAGATATCATGTAGAGAAAGTACCTTTCAGGGGTGTTGATGTAAATTACAATTATTTTTCCCCCAACAGATGGACTATTTTCTGCTCAATATAAAAGGCATGTGTGTTCCTACCCAAAAGCTGTAATTTACCTGACATCTTCTACCATCCTAAACCAGAGCAGTAAGGAACAGCCACAAGAAGCACGGAAAACCAGCCAGCCTCACCTCAGCCTGTGCTCACTCCAGGACAAGTCCAGAACTGGCTCCTAAGAGAGATCTGGAGAGTTAAAGGCTGAAATCCCCTGACTGTGAGGGCTGGCCTGCTCTCTGCCAGGCTACAGCTCCCTTTTTATTGGGAATTTACTGGGCCTGGCAGCAAATTCTGTTTAGCAATATCGACTTCTTTTTCTCCCCTGCCCATGAATGCCTGATTGGTTTGGTTTTTGCATTCCTGAGAGCTTCCTGCATCAGCAGCACCCTGTGGGCCACCTTCAGGGGGTTAAGGAGCTCTCATTTTCCAAACTGTCACATGGTAACTTCAGCTGCTGACCCGAGCCCTTGAACTGAGGGGAACAGGAACCATTGCTCCTGGAGATGCTCCTCATCACGAGCTGTGTGCCATTTGCTCTTCCTGGTCCTTATCTCAACCAACCTCGTTCTCAGTCTCTGTATCCATGCCAATTTTACTGTGCCAAACACTCCAGCCAAACCTGCGGTGCCACTGTGGACATACATGGAATAAACTGAGTTGGTTCAGGGTTTTTTCAAAATATTTTCAAATTCCTTTGTCTATTTTTCAGCTCCAGAAACACAGATTAGAACAACACAAAGTACCTTTTTTGGAGCTCTTTAGCCAGTGAGGTCCTGCAAACCCTGTTCTGTCTGGAGGGCACCTGTGCACATTTAGTTATGCAGTCAGGGTCACTGACAGAGCAATCCCAAGTGATGGGAAAACTCGGCACCTGCCTTGATCCCCCAGTGTTTCTCAGCTGTGACATCCATCAGTTCTGCTCTGCTTCAGCAGAGCTCAGGCCAAGCTTTTGCCAGCCCCAGCAGTGCCTGTGCTCAGTGTCCCCAGCCCCTTTCCAAGAGCAGCTCTCAGGCTCAGCTGATGAGGAGCAGATTAACCCGTCACGGATATTCCCATTTGGCACACGGGGCTGGCAGGGAGCAGCTCCGGCCTTTCAGGCAGGAATGTGTCAGGTGCCATCACAATGAATCAGAAACTCAAAGCAGCTGTGAGACAGCGTTTCCAAGAGTGCAGAGAGATCGCTCCTCGTGCCCCCCAGAAGAGCCTGTTCTCTAGAAACAGCGGTGGCAAACACCAAGAAATCTCCGCTTTACTCAAATATATCTGGGTGAACTTCACTGTGCTGGCAAGGAGGGGTGACAATGAACAATGAGTGGCGCAGACAAAGCTCTGTCCCCTGGCAAAGGGGCCTGACCTTGTGCAGCTCTGTCCCCTCAGCCCTGGAGGATGCAGCCTTGGCACTGAGGAGTGCTGTGTGCCCTGGGGAGTCTGCAAGGTGAGTTACAGGAACTGGCAGGGAAAAGCTCTCCTTGCTCAGCCGTCACCGAGTTCCACACACCCCCAGGTTTCTGTGCACAGAGTCTGTTTCTCCTGGAATGGAAAGACTGAGCCTCTCCTTTTACACTCGCTATTACCCCATTCATTATGTGCTGCTTGGGAAGGGCTTAGGTTTGAAAATTCCCCTACAGAGCATTTCTAGAAAAGAATCTATGAGGGCTGAAATAGCAGTGGTGATGTTTCAACTCATATCATCACCCACCATGATCAAATGGAATGGTGAAAGTCCTGGCTTTGTCTATCTGACAAACTGCACCCATCTTCCAAATTTGATGAATGATCATTTACTGTTTGCTACTTTGGGCCATCAAACATTTTATTGCTAAAGCTCACACGGCACCGGTTCAGAACCCCAAAGAAATTCAATGTCAAATCTGAAAACACCTGAGCAGGTGTCCCACAGACACCAACCCCACACCTCCTGACCCAACCAAACCCGCCCCGAGACAATCCTGTGCCCAGGAATCAAACGGGAGCCCCGGTCCTGGAGAGGGTCAGCCCTCAGCCCAGGGCTGGCTGTGAATCCCTGCAATGGAACACAAAACCACAGGGACCGATTTTCACCTGCACCCAAACCCACAGCCTGAGCTACTGACAAATCATTTCAGCTTCTGGCACCGACTGTGGTTCTTGGCGAACGCCGAACCCCAAACGTGCACAGCCCCCCATTCCTCCGCCTGCTGGGCCTGCTCTGAGCCTGGCCGAGCACAGAGGATGCAGGATGGAGTTTCCTGAGCAGAAAGAACAGAGGTGTCCCCGCACCCTCGGCGCGCCAGCGCGGTGAGATGGAGACCAGCGCTGCAGCGCTGGCACTCGCACAGAGCCAGGGCACCTCTGCCTGCCCAGGCTGCTGCGGGCACTGCAGCGCTGCCAGCCCGCGTGGGCAAACCCCGGCGCCAGAGCTCACAGGAGCTGCGAGAGCAGCCTGCCCATCTCCCGCCTGCCCCGCGGGAGCCACTGCAGCAGCGGGGTCCTGGGCCCGTGCTCTCTGAATCTCTGCTCTCTGCAGCTTCTCCAAAAATAAACTAGAACGCGGATTATTCTCCCTCCAAACCCGCAGCTACAAAATATTTCTTCTGTAGGAAGCAGAGGCACCAAACCAAAACGCCGACCCGGCAGCCACTGGAGTTAAGGCAAAGCTGTGACGACAGAAAGAAAACAAGGACCGAGATTTTTTAAAGGCAAACATCTCAAAGCTCCATCCTTTACACGCCTGCCCTCGCTGACGCCACGTTATGGACACATCCCCGCTCCCAGAGGCGCAGGGAGGATCCGCGGCAGCGCCGCCGAACCGCGGCTCCAGCTGGAGCTGCCGCTGCCGCAGGGCAGGAGCGTGCGGCGCTTCCCTGGGCAGAGGGCAGAGAGAGAGCGGCCCGGCCCGGCCCCGCCCGGGGCACAGCTGGCACCGCTGGCACAGCTGGCACCGCTGCTCGGCTCCTCCTGCCCCGCCCGGGGCACCGCTGGCACAGCTGGTACCGCTGGCACAGCTGGCACCGCTGCTCGGCTCCTCCTGCCCTGCCCGGGGCTCCCTCACCCCCTGCCCCCCGGCTCGGTGCCACCGGGGCCTGCCCAGAGCAAAGCCCATCACTGACCGTGCCAGGCACAAACCAAAGCCCATCACTGACCGTGCCAGGCACACACCAGAGCCCATCACTGACCGTGCCAGGCACAAACCAAAGCCCATCACTGACCGTGCCAGGCACAAACCAAAGCCCATCACTGACCGTGCCAGGCACAAACCAAAGCCCATCACTGACCGTGCCAGGCACAAAGCAAAGCCTGAGTGCTCGGGTTCCTCTCCCCTGTGCCGGAGCCCGTTCTGCCCCTGGGTACAACGCGGGGCCCAAAGCCATCGCAGCCCTCTCTGTTCATCTCTTCCTTACTCGGTCAAAAAAAGAACATCCATGATTGCAGTTTTCAAATAAGTTTCCTTCTTCGAATTATTTCTTCAGATTTGGCACCAACTCCCTCAATGCAATAATTAATTTTAATTGGTTCACTGACTGAGGATTTAGCTGTACTTTTCCTATTAAATCCAAACAGTTTCAGTAGAACGTGTTCACAGCCATTTTTCTTTTCTATCCCTTGCATCATGACTTGCCTCTTCACTTTATTATTCTCTATTTTATATTTCAGATTTCAAGCTGAAGAAAAAACCCTCTCTCTGAAGAAGATTTTCCCATCAAGTGAGCCATATATATTTTTAATAGGGATATCAAACCCAGCCTGACGGCACAAACACCTTGAGACACCTTCTGGACACGAATGTCTCTTTAAAAATATTAAAGCTCTAAAGGTTAAATTGTTTGCAGGTTTATCTGAACCGAAAGAATAAGAGATGTTGCAATAGGACAAAATGATGACTCGGGTCTCTAGGACACAATCGGTTTTGGAGGATTTCTCCAGCAGCCCTCGTCCATAGGGGTTTGCACTCCCGTTCACCCATTTAACATAGAAAATATGTACACTTAAAAAAGGGTTACCAAACTATAACACCCTTTCTTTAATCCATTAACAAAAGCTAAATGAGATACTTGGGAAAATCCTAACGCAAAGAAATATTTTGAGGATAGCATTTTACTATTCAATAAGCCCTTATCCTCTTAGCCAAATTACTGGGGTGGAATCTGGCCTTTAGTTTACATTTTGAACACTAATATTGTAAAATGGGACAAGAGGACCTTTAGTTCCAGCTGCCTGTGCTGGTTCCTGCTGACCCTATACTGACACCAAATAAACACGGTGCTGGGGGTACATACAAATTGCTGCAGCATAAAGAGAACTTCAGTTGTTTCTTCAGAAAGAGTCCCCTGCAACACCATCATATTTCTTCCCAAGGCATTATTAGGTTGTGGGCTCTCTTTTCTACTTCTTCACTTTAAACTGTGATTCCAAGAAGAAAACACTTGTAGATGTTGCTGCTTTTACAAGAAAGGTGATGTGTGGGGACACAGAAAATCACAGCTCTCTCTTTCCCAGGAGTATTTTGGCAGCCAGCGGGGAAACCCTGGGAGAAGCAATGCCAGGCAGAAGATGCAGGACAGCCCTAAATCCACCAATGCACTGCATTTATGGCAAGGCAGGGGCTGGATTGAACACGAGGATGGTGCAGGGAGACAAGGAAGGAGAGAGGAGGAGCAGATGTCAGTGTGCCACTGACATTCATTTCCAAAAAGCCACTGAAGAAGTTTGCCTGGATGTGCAGAAATGTCTGGGCACGGCTTTGTGGGCCAGGAAGAAACAGGGGGAAAGGACCTGACCCATCAGCCTGGGAGCTCCATCTTGAGACACCTCATCCATCCCCACGGATGTTCAGGAACAGAGATCTCAAAGCTCCTTTAAGCAGACATTGCAGGGCTCGTGTGCAAAGTATGTGCTCACACAAAGATGTTCACTTCAGGTTTGCTGGAAGTAAGTACTTCAAATCTGGAGCTTTTATTTAAAAGTGCTCTGTTAAAAGAGTGGCACTTTTCAAGCTGCCAGTATAAATTCAGAAATGAATTTTTAATATCTCTAATGGCATGTTTTCCTATACATTACTAAAACCATAGCCAAAGGGAACCATTATTATCCACATGAGTCCAGGGCATCAGACAGCTAATTAATAGCAGATCACTCTTCTCCCAGTTCCCTATTTTTTTAAATGTGAGGATCTCCATAACTGAATGTCATACAAAACATTATGCAAAGCATCCAGCTTTTTCCAAGGTCCAGCAGGAGCTGAGTGCCATGGAGAGGATGTGCCAGCACAGAGCCAGAGGAGCTCTGATGTTTACTCATTGAAAAGCTACAAATGCAAATCACAGCGGGACTCAGAGTGGAGCCTGAGGGAATGTGAGAATAACTGGAGCCCAGCTGGAATGAAAAATCCTCTGGAGCAACAAATTCAATATGCCAAGAAAAAAAAAATAGGTCTGAATGCAATAAAGTCTTGCAAGCAAACTGGCAAACACGGCAGCAAAAGCTGTGCTCAGAGATGGAAACCAAAATGTAAAGGGGGAGGTTGCCATGGTGGGAATGGAGACCTGAAGCACATTAATTAATTGCATTCTCCCAAATTAAACAAGGACACTGCCATCCCTAAACTCCTGCATGGAACCAAGCGCCTCAGCCTTCTGTCGTCCGTGCACAACCAAGCTTCCTCTGTGCCTTCCTAATGAAATGTGTGCAATACCCAATTACCAATCAGCTGCCAATTAAAACCCTATTTCCCAATAATATCATCCTGCTAACTGGATTTCCACGCAGCCCTTGGCACCCTGGCTCGTGAGCAGCTCTGCCATCCATCAGTTCTCGTGCTGCCAGGTCTGGGATGTGCTGAGCACACGGCCAAGGATGCCGCCCGCATTCCAACTGCTGCTCTCCGCACAGGCAGAGGCGGAGGGGCGGCACAAACATTTCCACGTGGAACTCGAGTAAAAGTGACCGCGCGGTGTCCCTGTTGCTCCAGAGAAATTCAGCAGCCGGGGGATTTTCCTGGGCATGAGCTGGGACGGGCAGCGGGGACTGACTCCAGTGGGGATGCACCCACAGGAGCTCTCGCTGCTTTTCCTCCCTTTCCCAAACTCCACACGTGCCCACGCCTCTAAAGAGAAATCCAACAGCACCGCCTGCCCAAATGCCCCCGGACACAGGGCCCAGTAAACAGTGAGCTCTCCTACAAGGTTTACCTGCTGTATTAAAAACCACAAAGGCCACCTGAGTCACCTCAAAGACACGGGAACCTTCTCTTTTCTAAAGGGAACAATGACCCACGGATGCTGCAGCAGAAATTGCTCATTATCCAGGAGAGGCCTTTCCCTACCACGTTACAGAATCATTCCCTTCTATTTCAGAGCTCCCTTTCCCCCAGGTGCTCTCCAGCGTGCTGATATGAATTATTTGTGATAGTTAACATTTACTGAACAGCACTGGAATACCCTGCCAGCCGTGGGGAAAGGGAGCCAGGACCTCAGGCAAACACAAAGGGCCTTTCCCTACGGAAAACCAGCTGTGCAGTGTGAGGATCACTGATTTCAGCAGGGCTGGCTGCTCCACACCAGCCCTGGCCCAGGCAGGGCTGCCTGCAGGAATCTCACAGGAGCAGTTCCTTACACGTGATATCCACACACACATCGCAAATTGGCATTACAAAATCCTGACCATCAGCAGCAACTTGGGATTCCCAGTGAGTTTTTCTGCCCAGAAATCTTAAATCCAAAAACTCTTAAAAGCAAACAAGTGGGAGTTAAGTGTTGCTAACAGACCTGCTAACATTACTCATGACTTGGTTTGAAACACACACACAAATAGGAAAAAAAAAAAATAACCCTGTCACTAAGAGAGTTCTGAGTTGTCCCAGCTGATTAAAAAGCCCAGCCCAGCTGTCACATCAATCTCCAGGTTTTACACTTGGTGCCACAGAAAGTGGTTTTGCTGCATTTGCCATGAAGGCACGTGCCACAGTGTTTAACCACATCCTTTATTTGAGACGGAGCAGCAGAGATCCCACACGTCTCTCTAACCTGGAACTGGGTTTCAGTTTGGGCTGCTCGTACCAATCTAATCCCAGAGAAGTGTCAGCAAAGTCAGAAGCCATCAGAATTTCAGCTTCAGTCTGGAACAGAAGCAGCAAGGGCCCTGCCTTTCCTCTCCCTACATTTTCAGAGTTCCAGCACTTGCCAAATATCCTACTTGGGATGCACCTAAACAATCTGAATCCTCAAATAACACCATTCCCTGGGCAATAAAATGGAATTTGTGTAGGTTGTTTAGGATCTCCAGAGAGTACAGGGCAGGGGGAGGGAGGGGAAGCCCTGTGAATGGGAATACAGAGTGAAACTGGAACTGAGGCATTTCGGGAACATTGCTGAGCTGAATGGCAACTCAAAGAGCCCTCACTAAGCCATGGATAAAAGCCCCAAACCCGCTTTATTTTAGGCTTGGCCGCACAGGGAACTGTGCGCTAATAAACTGAATCATCAAAAATAAATTGTTTCCATGTTCATTTCTTTAGAATGAACACCTGCACCACGGTTCCACCACATTCATTAAAGCTTGTGCTCTGACATTGCACAGGACACGTTTGGAGGAACTGTGCTCTCTGTGCAGAACTGGGCTGCTTGCTTTTCCACGGGGAAAGCTTTCCTCTCCCAGAGCAGCAGCTACCCACAATGATGGGGTTTCATTAGGGACAGCTTTGTGTGCAGTGCTCAGCTGCAGGGGAAGAATTCTGAGAGGACACCGAGGAATCCAGGCACATAATGCCATTAGCTGAAATACTGAGGGGCATTGCTGAATTCCTTTAAAATAAACCAAAATTTACTGGCTAATGGTACCTGCACCTCGGTAACTGTTAGAGGCTCCAACTAAGCCAAAGTCCTGTTTGAGCAGCCCTGGCACAGCAGAGGAGAGGGGAAAGGCGAACATCACAAATGTGAAGCTCCTTCAGCACCAGCCGTGCGCACAGCCCGGAGGTGACAGTCACTGCTCCCAGCAAACGGGACCGGGAGGAAGGCACCTTCCTCCTCCTCCTCGCTGCGCACAGCGCCGAGCCCGGCCCCAGCCCTCCGTGCCAGCCCCACACGGCGCTCCGTGCCACGGGCACTGCGGGCGGCACGGCCGGCACAGCCGTGAGGGCGCTGCGGCTGCCCCGCCCCAGCCCCGAGCCCCGGCTGCAGGGGCCGATCATCGGCTCGGCCACAGCCACGGGGGGCTTCTGGTCTGGTTTTGTTTGGGCAAGCCCAGCTCTAAGCGCCTTTCAGTCGGAATTTCACAGCATATCGAACAAGTGGTGGCTATTAAAAATGCTTTTTCAAAGGTGGCACACACAGAAATAAACATCCCACGCCTCAGGCTGCCGTGCTGCCCGTCCAAGCCCATTGCCGAGAGCCGAGCACGCCGTGCCTGAAGCGCTGCTGAGGGACACGAACTCCCCGTGAGCATTAATGGTCCCCAGGGCAGGGCCGTGCCAGCCTGGGCCGCGCTGAACAAAGAGCCCTCGTCACACTGGTGTGATCGATATCTGCCCTGCGCCGCTGCCATCATCCACGGGCTCGGTAAGGACTGACCTGGATGCAAACGGCAGAACTGGCCCCAGAGAAAAGAGGAATGGATGTGGGCAGGGCAGCCTTTCAGGGCACTACAAAGAGATGGCAGCACGGGGAAATGCCACTCCTCACAACTCATCATTTTGCCATTCTCCTTCAAATGAAAAAAAAACCAAGAGGAGATTTGCATTTTTGAATACAGAGTTTATACAGTTATCCAACTAATTTGAGAACTTTTTGAATAGCCTTCAGAAAGTTTTAAATGGGACATTTTTAAAGTGCACCCATAAAGCCATGATCTGTATTGGCTGGGATGTGAAAAAAATGGTAACGAACATTTAGCCAGAAGCCCTTTTCTGAACAACAATAAACAAGAAGATTATTGGAATAATACTTCAGTTCGTTGTCACTTGCTAGAGAGTGGGGATAAAAATCAAGCAGAGAGCTGGAACTTCCTGAACTGCTGAGTTCTGATTTCTGGAGCGCTCAAAGGACATGAAACTGTACACAGAGGGCACATATCAAATATCTGGGACACCTCTCCTTTCTCTCCTGCAGTTTCAGCCCTGCACTGACCCGAACCGACAGCGCCCAGCGCGTCCTCAGTGCATTTCATCTCCCAGCTGCCCTGGGCACAGCACCTTGGGGAGAGGGCAGGGGAGGGCATTTCCTACCCCTCACCTTCAGGGCGCAGAAACTGCACAGTGAGGGGAGCCATTAGCAATTGTTAGGCTCATGTTTCATGTTCATGAAACCCCATGGAAGAGGTTTCAGAATCGGGTCTAGCTTTAGCTAAGATACATGAACGTTGTGTGGGCAGCTGAAAAACAGGTGATGTCCTCAAGTATTTACCTCTGTGCTCTGCAGGGCTTGGGAGGGAATGCACACTGCCACAAGAAGGACACGGTGCAGGGAGGAGTTAATAAACAAAAGGAAACAGAACCTCTCGGGTTTCACTGTGAATGCACCTTGCAAAGGGAAGTCCCCAGGCTGCTCCTGTGAGCAAACTGACTGATGAACGTGGTTAATGCACACACAAATAACAAAGGCAATGCAATCACTGCAATGGCATCTCCCTCGCATCCTGGAATTGCTGATGAAGGATGAGTGACACTCTTGGAAAGGCAAGAACACGAACAGTGGTGCCTTGATTTGTTCTGCAGCACCAGGGGAGTCTGCCAATTTCCCAGCAGGCACTGATCTGCACTTCAGGATAACATTACACAGATTTGCACTGCTCTTATCTCAAACTCCAATAACTCCTGGAACCACAGAGCAAACAGTTCTGGGGGTGCATTTCCACCAGCCTGATCAGGAGGCCTGAAAAATGAGTGCTCCAGTCAGGGCATGGTGGCTGCTCAGCTCGTGCTGCTGCCACTTCCAGCTCTGCTGCTGCAAGCCCCACTTGAGCATCGCCTGACCCATTTCTTTACATTCTGACACATAAATCTCTAAACCTCCATCCTTTCAGCTATCTATCTAACCAAAATACCATCAGATTTTAAAAAAACCAAAAATTGACATTTAGTGTTGAAAGCAAAAGGCCCACAAAACTAAGACTCTGCAATGACTAACCAATAACTGAGGTATTCTGAAAGTCTCAAGCCCTCTGTGGCAGTTCCAACCAGAAAGAGAACCACAGGACTAATGCCAAACCCAAAGCCACATCAGTGCCATCACAGCACAAGAGGACAGGAAAAGCCTTTTTGCTCTCTGAAGTGGCTTCTTCAGAGCCGTGCCAGAAAATCTTCAGGCCATTCAGAAACTAAATTATGGCCACTGAATGCAGTAACCCTTCAACTGAACAAAAGCAGATTTAGCTCTCCACATATATTTATTACACAATAACAGAGACAGAAGTCTTTTTGAAAAAAGGTCTCATCTGAAATTTCATAAAAACATGTGAGTTACAGAAATGTGCTACAAGGACAGCAGGAGTCTTCATGCATCCCAAGACAGCAGCAATGGTGATGCATGCTTTGAATATCTGAATTTCTGTCCATACTGCAAAAAGCAGTTAAAGAGATGTCAGCTGGTGATAACAGCAAAACAAATAAAGCTTATGACAAAATACATTTTCCCCATATTGAACTGCCTGAAGAATTTTGGCATCTCTAGAACTGAAATGCAGTAACAATTCCCTTCTGAACAAGATACTCAAAATTCATCCAGTCCAGTGAGCTGCTGAGCTCCAAGGAGGACACAGTGAATGTCAGCACATAATTCCCTCGATCAGACCCTCAAAAGCTGCCCTGTCCCACGAGTGCCAGCTCCCAGAAACAGCCTTTGCCAGCCAGACTCAGCTCCTGCACTCTCCTGCTCACGTGTGCAGACAGCCAGGGCTGCCCCTGTGAGCAGCCCCTGCACACAAACCCTCCCTCCTCACCCTCAGCGCTGGGAGAGGGCACAGCACGGCAGGAACGCGGTCTCTGATAACCCAGCTCAAAGAGATGCGCCAGCATTTCCTGCTGTACAACAAAGTCAAGTATTAACTGAAGTGACAACGGGAATCCACATCTTTCCCTCGTCTCACAGATCTCTCTGACTGCAGCATTAAACCCCCAAGCATTAAAAGAGCTGATTTATGTTGTGGGGTTTGTGACTGTGCAATATTCAGGCTGATTTCAGCAATCAATAATCAAACCAGCCCTAGAGAGTCAGGAGATGCTGATTATCTCCATCTTGCAAATGAATTCCTAAGACAACGCAGAGCTGTGAAGAGCAGCGGGGTCCTGATGTGGTAGGAGGGGACAGAAAAGATGGGACCAAATCAAACTGACATTGCTTGTATGGCACAGTGCCTGAAATCCTGCTGCCCAAATAAATGAACCAGCAAAATAATAAGTGGAGGAGCTCTTAATTGGCTTAGCTAACCAACCATTTAAAAAGAAATCCAGCTTGATGGACTTAATGTTGATTTCTCAAGCCAGAACCCTTTTGTTTCTGTTATGATTGTTATGGTTAATACAACTCTGCCCAGGCTCCCCAGGCCATTTATTACCCCTAGCAGGGATAAAACTGAGCAAGGGGAATGCAAATTACAGAGGTGAGAGCCCTGTACAGCACAAAGCTTTGCAGCCAGAGGTCAGCTCCCATCCTTCATGCAACATCCATCAGCAGTGGCAGCGCACCAGCTCCACTCCCAGCAGCAGCTGGAGAACACAGACTCCCCAAACAATTCCCCTGCCTTGAGCTGGGCCAGGTGAAACCCAATTCAAACAGCCAGGGGATGAGAAGATCTCAAACTCCCACAGTTTCACTCTGGGGTTCAACTCAGCCTGCAAAGATCTGCAGGAATGCCTTGTCACCATCCGTCCCCAGGTACGTGGTACCAGGACACAGCACAAGGACTGGGCTGCATTTTCTGTTCTCTCTGTGTGGGGCTGGTGCCTAAATGCACAGATGGGATTCACCTTTCCTTCTCTTTAGACAGAGGCTTCTTTGCTCACTTTCTTAACTGTCTGCTCCTTTTGCCACCTTTAATCATTTGAAGACTCAGAGTTTAAACTATAAAATAGTTATTAAGTAGACATTCAGAAGAATAAAGATGCTTTGGGGCTGGAGATGCTGGTAACTCCTGAATAATTCAAGCCCTGTTTTTCAGGGGAACACCTCAGGTAAGGCAGCAGCCACCAACACCCAGGTGCTCTGCTCCTGCTGCTGTTCCAGCTCCTTCT
Source organism: Melozone crissalis (assembly GCF_028551555.1). Lineage (NCBI taxonomy): Eukaryota > Metazoa > Chordata > Aves > Passeriformes > Passerellidae > Melozone > Melozone crissalis. The sequence continues at coordinate 9,347,988 of NW_026535817.1, read as the reverse complement.
CATCTCCACTGCCCTAAACAGGCTTCATTTACCTCAGGTTCCCTCTCATCTGCCTCATTTGCAAAAGAGTTTCAGATGAATAAATAACACAGAGGATGAGGTAAATGCACACAGGCAAAGCTGACAGTTGTCAAGCTTCCACCGGCACCTCACATTAATGTTCTGCACCTCTTTAATGTGTTCCTTTAATGTGAAAAGGCCACTGCAGGGAAGGCAAAGAAATGTTCAAATGCTCAGCAGTGATGGAAAACCTGCACATTCTATGTTCTATCTTCAACTCAGGCTTTCAATTAAAAAGAAAGAGAGGAAAAAAATTTAAAACTGAGAATCCAAAACCATACTAGCACTGCCTGCTAAGCCCAGCTGAAACACTGCCCCAATGCTGTCATTAACCAAAGGAGTGACATTCCTTAGAACAGTGACAAAGCCATTTAACTGCTAAGGAGAGCTCTGGAAATGTGTGAGCTGCCTTGGAAAGATCTGGCATGTGATGACAGGGGCTCTCACCACAGGGCTGCAGATGCAGCTGGATGGTTTAGAAACCCAGGTTTGGATCTGGAGATCATCAATCACACTTTAAACTTATTTAACAGCACAGGAAATATGCAGAGAGGCAGACTGGGCTATTTTAAACCTAGATGACACCCTTGTAGGGCTGTGTGTGTGTGCAGATGGACTGTCAGCAGCACACTGAGTCTGCTCTGCCCCTCTGTCCCTCACAAGCGCTGCTCTGCAAGGGCAGCTCAGAGCCAGCCCCGAGCAGCCCCCCAGGCTGTGCTCCTGGGATCAGGGACACACACACCAGGCTGTGCTCCTGGGATCAGGGACACACACACCAGGCTGTGCCCCTGGGATCAGGGACACACACACCAGGCTGTGCTCCTGGGATCAGGGACACACACACCAGGCTGTGCTCCTGGGATCAGGGACACACACACCAGGCTGTGCTCCTGGGATCAGGGACACACACACCAGGCTGTGCTCCTGGGATCAGGGACACGCACACCAGGCTGTGCTCCTGGGATCAGGGACACGCACACCAGGCTGTGCTCCTGGGATCAGGGACACACACACCAGGCTGTGCTCCTGGGATCAGGGACACGCACACCAGGCTGTGCTCCTGGGATCAGGGACACGCAGCTGCCCTGTCCCATGGCTCGGTGTCACTGAGGCTGTGCCAGCACCAGGCACCACTCTCAGGCCTGCACAGCTCTTCTTTGGGCCCTCAGCACAGCAGGGCTCTCTCATGGCAAATACAAACATTTCACCCACTCCCACCGGTCTGCCAGGTGTCCTACAAAACCAGTGAGCCCTGTTTCCCTCTCCAAATTCAATTTCAGGAAGTTGAACATCATGTGCCACATCAGTGGCGTCCCATTTCCTAACTCAGAAAACAGAATCAAAATGATGGGTAGCCAGCATAAGCCTGGGAGGTACTCCTGACGTTCTCCTGCCATGCTGAAGTAGCTGCAATTGATATTCATTATTTCCTTTAACCTGAGAAACAATTAGCTATCACATGTCCTTCCATGGACACATCCAGAATGGACTCATAATGTAGTCCATGAATAAACACAGCAGCTGTTCACCAGCATGACAGTCTGATGTTCCACAAATTAAAAAAAAAGAACAAACAACCTAAAAAGGTTGTGTGATTATTTTAAAACTAGAATGAATTATATGTGTAAATAGATTAGCACCAGCTCTGGACAAGCAATTAGAAGCTCATTACAGGGAAAATGCAACCGAAGGCTCCAACAACGACTGCCCATCTGCTGCCCAGCCCAGGTGATGGAGAACTCTCAGGTTGGTTTGTTTGTTTAGCTTTAAAAAAATCTGTTCCTGCAACTCAGACACAGCCACCAAGTGCAACACACAGAAGTGAGAGAGAAACTCAGCTCTCCCACAAACAGTTCCCTTCTCCTGTGTCCCACCGCTGCTGCCAGCCAAGGAACAGCTCCTGTACCACCAAAGCACAGAAACTTACTCGTGAGCTCTGCTCCCTTTCTCCCCTCATAAAACCACTTTGCTGTTGGAAACCAAAGGCTGTGATCCTTTACATGGGAACGTGCCATTTTTTCCTGGCTTACTGCAGTTCTTCTAAGATGTGCTGCTTTCCCTCACTAAACACAATATTTGAGAAGGGATGTTTTTCAGTAATTTACTCCCTCAAGAGAAATTTACAGCAACTCAACTGATTAGGCATGAGTCTAAGTAAACATGGAAATGCTGAAATGCTTCCAAGTGCCTGCACCACTCTGTGAGCATCCGTGGGGTGTGGGGGAGCCCCGTGGGGAGCCCGGACCCACTGGGGGCTCTGTGAGCATCCGTGGGGTGTGGGGGAGCCCCGTGGGGAGCCCGGACCCACTGGGGGCTCTGTGAGCATCCCTGGGGTGTGGGGGAGCCCCGTGGGGAGCCCGGACCCACTGGGGGCTCTGTGAGCATCCCTCGGGGGTGCCTGCACAGCCCCAGCCCCACTGGGGGCTCTGTGCCCACGCCCACAGCTGCGGCCCAGCTTCTCCTCTGCCCTCATTCTAAGGAAATGCCACAAAGTTCTCTGTACCAACAAGTGAAACTGGCATTCTGTAATTCAGGAATCCCAGGTCTGCTACTCCACATTTTTCAGAGTTTCACAGACAAACAGAAAAGCATCACTTAGCTGAATACCTCTAAATATCTCTTTTACAAAGATATGTAACACAAAGTCAAGAAATGCAGCCGCAAAAGAAAATAAAAACAAATATTTTTGCTAGTTATTTTCCTTTCAACTGTATTAAAAAGCCCACAAAGGTGCTCCTGAGGACACAAAAACATTGAATTTCTTACCTGAGAGATGTGCAGAGTCACGAATCAGGTGCTTTCCTCATTGCCAAAGCCCTCCCTCATGGTTGGATTCTTTGGCAGGTTTCCAGTTAATTTTAAATACAACTACTTACCTGTGCTCACCTCTTTTTGCCAACTATTAGCTGGCACTAGTACTAACACACCATACACACCCACTGTATACAACCTTAAATCCCAAAGGGTAAGATTTCACTCTGCAAGTATAAGTTCTTTAGGGAAAAATGACCTCTCCTTTCTTCTACCTTCTAATCATGTTCTCAGAACAGCCCCTAAATGCCAATCATTTCCATAATGATTCCATGTTGTTCCAGCCTGTGACTCTCAGCCTTGCCAGGAGAGATGGTGGATCCCAACCACTGGCTCTCAGCAGGGACCACTGTGTGCACAACAGTGACATACTAAGGGCAGAGCAAGCATTTACACAATAAAGCTTAATTTAAAATCTTCCCTTCTCAAAGTATAAGTGCTATCTGGAAACACTTGGTTTAAACATTAACATCAATTCTAGGGAGAAGAAAAAAGATCCCTTGATATTTTTGAAAGGGGAACGCTGTTTCTCAGTCAGCCTCATTTAAATTGTCGTTTACACTGGCTGTTTGGTGGAGATTTAGGGATGGGAGACAATTTAGCAATTAAAGCCCAAGACATTTTCTAGCTACCTGAAGTTCACATTCCATGAATTAGACAAAAACCTTGCGCTTAAAGGATAAGCTGCTGAGAGCACCTGAAGGCTGCAAGTTACCATCGCCCTCAGCCTCCCTCAAACCCTCCCACACCAAATGGAGACATAATACTGAAACACTTTCATAAAAGCTTTTCTCTTACTGAAAAATAGTTATCATGTAGATCACACAAAACCATCAGAACTATTACAGACCAGAAAAATTCCAATAAACTTTTGAAGTTTGAGCATATTTACAATTGCTTCCTTTCTCAGCTGTTGCCCATCTATAATTAACACTATAAAAACAAAGTACCTTTAAAAAACGCAGCACACACCCGGTCACGGTGCCACAGTCCCGGCTCCAGCAGAAGGCAGAGGATGAGGAACGCTGGTGCGGGATATCATTGTCCTTAGCACCTTCACCCCTTGGGTCTATCCAAAGCATTTCTATCAGTTTTCCAGCCACGTTTCGGTGACAGATACAAATAAAATCACAAAATCTACAAACTCAGTGGGATTTCAGGAACAGTCCTCGGCCGGGGCTCCTGCCTTCCCCTCACGCACACACTGCGTGTCTTTAAAGCTTGCTGATGATTCAGGCAGAAATCATTGAGTCCATTCACATTTAATGACTTCTTCAAGGGCTGTTTTACCACTTTTCGAGCTATAAACTCAATTACGTATATTTTTTCTCCACGCTTGACGAGGGAATTCCCGCTCTGGAGCGGGGCTGTAACACTGACCGCAGCTGACGGGGCTGCGGTGATGGCGGCGATCCCGAGGCAGGGCCGGACGGGCTCGGGGCGGTCTGAAGGGCAGCCAGGGCTTCCACAGGATCCTGGGATCCCCCACATCCACAGCAATGAGGTTTCCAGGGAGGCAGCCCGGGAGCAGAGCGGCCAGGGACGGCAGCTCCCACACCTCGCTCCCGTTTTCACACGGACACCGGGAGGGGCTTTTGCCCTCGAGGCTGAGGCGGCTCCGAGCCGGGCCCAGGGCTCGGCTCTTTCCAGCCACAGCAGCTCCCACCGCCTTAGAATCCAAGCTTTCAGCAAGCAGCACTGAAATTTGCTGGGGTTTTTCAACTTCCTTCATCAAGACTCCCAAGTTTGAAGTGGAAAACACGGGATTCTGAGCAGTGTCACAGAGCCACCTCTCTGCCGGCTGGGCTGAGCCCTCAGCGACGCCCATCAGGCCTCAGAGCCACCCAGCCCCTCAAACAGCAGAAACTGCTCTTTCTGTGTCCCTGAAACAAGTTTTTAAAATTTGTTTTTCTCCAAAACTTGGCATTTATGTTCCTGATCATCCTGAAGTAGAAGGCAGTACGTGTAGGCCTCCCATATACCAGCATTTGCTCACTGCATTTGGACTGACACTTTTAGTGTTCTTTTTTTTTCTTAAAAAAAAAAAATCCTAATTGAAAGTCCCCCAGAGAAGCTGTCAAGTTAAATTTCTGACAAAGGTAGCTGCTTCTGCAGGTCGGTTTTCAAATCCATGGCTTGAAGTATGACTGACAGAGTGACACATGGTGACAAGAAAAGAGCTCCTTTGGAAGAACTTTTAAAAATTGATGTTTTTATAATTGAGCTGAAGTTCAGGAAATGGGAAGACAAAGACGCTTTGCTGGTTTTCCATGCACTTAGAGGCCGTGTTTCAGAAAATGAGTTTCTCAGGAAAATGTCTCTAAGGGCAGCATTTCAGGATACGTTTCAGTCCCACAGAGATCCAGCAACACTGCAGGCTGAGTACAGATGGAAATGCTGCTAAAAGGGTTGATTTTCCTGACAGGCTTTCAGATCCACTGTGAAGGGAATATGCATTTAAAAAGGGGCTCAAACCCCTAAGCTGTGCCCGTGTTGCTGGCAATAATAAAGTACTGGTATGCAGGCATTTCTGAACCTCAAAGTTCCAAAATTTCTTCTTAGCTGCAATTTAGTCCTTTTTTTTCTGTCCGAAATCTTCTTTCCTTCCAATACTCATGTTAACTGAAGTTGGTAGATTAGTATATTTTATCAACTGCTGCAGTTCCACCTTTGACTGTAATTAACTTTAGGTCAGGTCCTGAAAAAAAAATGTCAATAAATGACTTTTAAAAGTCTTAATATCTTCAAAGTATTATGGAACAGTTCTTTAAATGTATATTCAACCACATTTTTTATAATTATTCTAAACAGAAGGTCTGGTTTTCCTTGTTTTCAAATGAAATCACTAATTCTGGAGAATTTTCTTACAGAGATCAAACTTGCCCTTAAAACAATGTCTTTGTATTTTGGGATTGTTTTATTGTCTTTTTTTTTCCTTCTGCATGTCTTTAAACAGTGACCAAAACGCCACTTCTACTTTGAAAACATTTATTTTCAAAAGTTTCCTTAGCTTTAATCAACACATGTATTTTCTCCAGAGCCTTTCAGAACACTCCATAACAATCAGAACTTTAATTCAAAATGAAAAAACCCCAAAACAGGTAGATAGAAAAGGGAAGGGCCGACAGAGGAAGAAAATAAGCCTTGACAAAATGCAGGTTCTTTCAGCTGTTACTTGAACATGGCAAACAAGTTTTCTCTTTTCCCAGTGCCAGGAAAGGTTTCAGCACTGCTGGATCCTCAGGCACAGCCTGGTGCTGCTGGAGAATTGTTTCTAAATCCCAGTCTGTGGCTGGAGGGTCACAGCAGGCCCACAGCCTTGCTAAATGTGTTCACCAAGTGTGGCTGTTCAGCTGCAGCAGAGGTGCACCCTGCACTCTGGGATGGGGTCACAGAGGGGAAAACCACAGGGATGGTGGCAACAGGAGGTGACATCCTCGTACCTGGTACCAGAGTGTGTCTGAGCCCTGGGTCACTGACAGGGGTGATCATCCTGGCCTTGGGGGCAAGGAGCTGTGCTCCTTCGGCAGCTTTCCCAAACAGAAACAATTGGCTCTTTTCTCCAAGACACAAGGCCTTGTTGCATCGACTGGAATGGTGAAAAATTCAGGTACCTGGCCAAGTGTGAAAGAGAAATATGGATTAAAAAGTAGAGCTATTCTAATCCCCAAACTATTAACTGTAAATATTTCTGTTTATTCATTATACACAGGATGTATCTCCAGAATATATTTATATGCCTGTAAACAATGAACATAACTGAAATTAGATGTAAGGATATAAAACCACGAGGGCTGTGTTTATAGATGAAGGTCAGGCAAATGTAAGTCACTGGTGTTGTGACTGTGTTGCAGCAGAGTAAGGTGAAAAGCAGAGATCCAGGTTTCCACTCCCGTGCTGTGCTTCCTCCCAGAAGAGCACAGAGTAATCCATTTATTTATCAGAGCAAAAAATTGCTGAAATTTTACTGTTTCCTTCCTATTGATTCCTGCTCACTGACGAGCTTTGTAGGGCCCTGATTTACATCACATCCAGTTCATGTCAACAGTTCATTTATGGCCTACACCCAGAGCAGCTCCTGACTCACATGTGGATGGGGACAGAAGCACTGATAAATACAATGAGCTGTTTCTGAAGCTCAGGCACTGATTATTGAAACTGGGCTGCTGAAAGGTGCCTTTATCTGCACAGTGTTGCGGACAGACGAGTCTCATCTGTTAAGCTTCAAAACTCAATCCAGGGGTTCCAATCACAAACTAAATCTTCTTTTCCCAGACCAAAAGAAAGGGGAAAAAAATAAATACAGGTGCATGAAGGCCTGTTGTTCCTAAGAAGTACCTTTGGATGCTGCAATGGGCTGCTTTGTTTATTTAAGAATTCCTCCTTCCTGCTTGACTTCTGCCAAGAAACTGCTGTTGAGGCAGTTCCTTGGGTTGGAATTCTCAAGCTAATCCCAGCTCCATTTTGTCTTATCTTTGTCATGAAATAAACACCATTGGTATCTGAAACAGAGCCACAAACAGCTGTGCTAATTATACTAAAACAGCACCTTTATTTAAGCTCCTTCTTTGGCACTACTAACTAAATAGTAAATTGAGTATTTACACAACATATTAAAAAATGCAGATTACACCTACCAAAAAACTCTGCACCTGTCTGGAAACCATTACAACCCATGAACTGTGCAATTGATAAAAAAATGCAGTTAAGGCAGCCTGGTGGGGGAAGTACCTGACCAATGTTCTCTCTCAAAATGGACAAAAGTTACATGAAACCAAAGGGATTTGCAGTGCTCCTGACAGAGGCTGCTGTCAATTGTAACCCTCCAACCCAAAAGCACAGAAGCTGGGGACAGCACAGCCACCCGGCCACAAACCACATCTGGTACCCATGGATATCAGCAGCCATGAGGAATGGGTCACAGGGAACCAGCACAGAGCAGCAGCACCTTTGGAAAACAAAACCAAGGCACAACAAGTCAGCCTCAGCAAACAGGGACAAGTTTGTCCTGTTTTGCCTTAAAGCCAAGTGTTCTGACAGTCATCAAAGTAAATCTGTGATCTGCACACAGCATCCATGTCCAAGTTCTACTCCTCATTAACATGAACAAGATCTTAAATTTCTAATTGCTATTTTTATCTCATTTACAGGAGAGGAATATTTTCATCTTGGAAGTATTGAATTGGGTGTTGAACATCCTACATTATTCTAAGGTACAAATGCTTCCCAGACTGTTCTGCTGTCAGCTCATCAGGCACGTGAGGCACATTTACAGAAGTGGTTTCCATGATGTGATGATAATAAGGGAAATCACGGATTAGAATGCATTTCATTTCACTATTGTTCATTTTATTGAGTCCCTTTTAATGGATTTATTTCTCTTGGCAGTGTTATCTTAGTGCTTCACAATACAGTACAAACTCTGGATTTAATTAATAATGTAATTAATATTCCTTTTGCCTTTTCCCAGGATTGTTAAGAAAAACAGAAATACAAGATCTAGGAGTTGATCATGAGGTACCAGAATGAGGCCACTTCCTGAGAAAAGTGTTCCTTGTTGCTTTTGTTTCATTCTGTTGCTCACTTAATTGGTTTCATTCCCTTTTGTGCATTGTGTAAAATTACTGTACACTTAGGGTATTTGCTACAGAATAAATTAATACTGCCAGAATCCAAGTGGGAATAAATTAAGTATGCCCTCGAACAGCTAATATCAGCTATTTCCTAATTTTTGAGGCACTGACTGCTGATATGGGTTTAATTGAATCCATTTGGATAATACATATATTTCTTGTACACAGACATGCTTTTCTGAATTATCTTATTATGGGTTATACCAACTATGACTGTGTCTACAGGGAAAATGTATTACTAAAGTTGTTACTCAATAATTAATCAGATATTAATCACAGTTTTTTGTGTTTCCAGCCAGCTCAGGCATTAATGTTTTTTCATTATTTACCAATAAGTGACATTTTTATATAGAAATAATTTTTTCCAGTAGATGGAAGTGTTGAAAATATATACAGACAAAATCCTTTTATTTCTCACCATTCTACTCAGTAATTCTCTCTTCATTTTTGCACTGCATAAAATCTGTTGGTTTAATGAGCACTTCCAAGGATATATAGATATATCTATATGGCTTAGAACATACAACTCTCATCAAAATCTGGGTTTTCATTTCAGAGTACAATTCACATTTGCCCTTTTAAATGGCAGCTCCTGTTTTCAGGCCTCCAATTAGCTTTAAATCCCTTTAACCCCACTACCTCAGAAGTGGGGATTCCCCCCCTTCTTCTTCCCCTCATCATAACTTGTACAATTTCTTTGATTTCCCCAGGCCTGGCTGGCCCAGGCAGCTGCAGTGGATGCTGACTCCATTATCCTGGTGCTGTGCCTGCCTGAAAATTGGCAGAATTAGCAAAGTGGAACGGGAGGAGATCAATAAAACACCTCTCTGTGTTGTGAGCAAAGTACCTCATGTGCTGTGCTCGTGTGCTGCACAAAGAGCAGCGCTGTCAAAGCTGGAAATAACCTCCCAATTGTCTCAAACAGACATTAATCACCTGCTTTAATATCATTATTTGTACCTGACACAAGACCAGCCAGGAGCCAGTGCACAGCCAAGACACAGAGAAAGGTGGATGCACATTATAAATATTAACTAACACATTTCCGGCTATAAACTCGCTTTGGATCCCTCTCTTCCTGAAGGATTTATTCTCCAGCACAGTGACCGTGTACATCCTGTCCCATCATGGCTCTCCTTTCAGACAGCTCTCTCCTCCCTTCCTGGTATCTCTTCCCGAGCTCCTCCCTGAATCTCATCCAGAGCAATGCTATGTGCCCATAATGGCAACAGTATTTCAGAATATTTTTGGAAGCCCACTGAAACAGCCAATTCATCTCATATTTTTTTTCCCTGAACATTTCAGCAGTTTACAGAACTGTGGGGTGAACGCTGGACCACAGTGCAAACAGGTGTCATGTCTGGGGCTGACCTTTTTGGTAAATCAATCACAAGGAAACAGCCATCCTCCCAAGGCTGGTGGCATTACCCTGCTGCTGGATGGTGGCCATGGGTTAAAAGGTCTCCCGTGGGTCTGAGCTGAGCAGGAACATCTGTTTTTCCCTCTGTACATGGAGAAGAGGAGTGTCTGCACACCCAGAGTAAGTCACCTGTGAATGCAACCCATCAGCTTTGCTTCTCTAGTTTGCTGTTCTGGGTTAGGCTGAGATCCTGTTTGAAGGCAGAACATTTCAGTAAATCTTACACAGAACAAGAGAATTTCTGTCCCCAGCTTAGGAAGTGTAAGCACTATTTGGGGAAGGCATCCCAGCAAGACAGACCAAATGAATCTGATTTAAATGAAGCAGAAAAAGCTGGCCTAGAACTACTTCCTGGTAATGCTTTTGCTGCCCAACTTGGCACACACATGTTTGTGTCTTTGCAAGAAATTTACTGAATAGAAGAAGTAAACACACCCCCTCATTTATAATTCCTTGTTTAAATGAAATTTTGACATATTTAGGAATAACCTGGATACAGCTAAATACAAATAAAACTTCATAGTGCACATTAGAATGAATTACTTCAGGTCTTCTTTCTAAGTGAAGCAGCAGCACTTGACAGTATCATTAAATACTATCAATACTACCTATCATCAACCCACAATTTCAGGGAAAACAAACAAGGAGAACAATTTTTCCCTAAAAAGGGACAGACTTGTAATAAAGACAAAACCAAGCTACTTCTGGTAATTTATCACTACAGGAAATAACACTATTAATTGTATCTTAATTCATCTAACTCCAGTAATGACTAGATTAGCAATACTGTTGCTTTATATTTAAAAAATCTATTAAAAATCTATTTATTAAAACTGGAATCTGAGAAATGGGATTCAGCAAGGTATTGGCTTTTTAGCTTTGTCATACCAGCTATGAAGTAGCTTTTTATGCCAAGTCTTTGGATTTTTCTGAATTCTCCAAGCTGATTCCCATTCCCTCAGTGGGCCAAAGTCTTGTCTGAATTAATGGACTTTCCCCAGACAAATTTTGTGGAAAAATGAAGCAAGAAATCTCCTCCCTCTAATTTCTCTCACAAACCCTTTTATCATTCATGCTCTCATTCATCATGTTCCATGGGCATCCAAGACTGAAATAACAATAGATGGCAATTAATAATTTAAATACCTGGTCACATTTAATAGGAAATTAGCTTCCATTTTATCTCAGAGTTTTCTACCTCCCTGATGCAGTTTTTGTATTTCTTAGTTTCCCCCTTGCTCTTTTTGCTTATGGAAGTCAAGAATCCTGATAAAATGCTGAAGTCACTGATATGCCTGTTAAAGCAGCTCCCTGGAAAGCATGCCATGCCAATTGATTTGCTGAAGTAAATATACTAATTTATTTTAGGTATATAGGAATAAATCAAATGTTTGCCAGAGGAGCCTATGCAGATATGATGGAAACAAGCCAAAGCTGCCCACCTGCTGCAATTGTTTGAGAGGGAGGATTCATTTCACTAAAAGAGCACATTTTATGTTCCTGATATTAATCCTATGACTCTTTGGCTGGAATCCCAATGCTCTCCCATTTAGTGGACAGCACATTTCATCATATTTTCATACAGCTCATAAAGCAGATGAAGTCTTTTCTGTGCATGTCACCAAGCCCTGTGTTGCCACAGCTCCCTGTACTGGAGATGGAAGGTGCTGCTTTGGAGCAAAAGCATTTTCCAGGGGCCAGAAGGTTCAGTCTGTGGCATGTGACAAACCTTGCTCTCCTCTGGGGCTCCTGGCAGGGATGATCCCAGTGCTGTAAGTCACCTCAGAGAGAGAAACATTTCCACAGACTGAACAACAGAACAAGGGGAAAAGGGGGTGAGGGGAAGACACCAATGGAAGCTCTAAAAGCCCACCTAGAAAAGGCACCAATAGATTTCATATGATGGCAGCTGCAGGAAATGAATTCATAACCCAAGGGAACAGCAGCATAAACCCTTCACACACGTACAAAGACATTCAAACCATTGAATCACCAAAGGGGAGGAGCCCTTGCTCAGAGCTCTGGGTGTGAGCCAAGGGCACGTTGGTTTGTGTCAGTAACAGAGCAGGAACTATTCATTGTGGCTGCTCGTGGTGATACCTGAGCTCACTCCTGGCCATATGTCAGGAACAGAATCTGATTTTCCATTTCTGCCTGAGCTGTTTTCTACTTCACTTATGCTGCATCAGGCTGTGGGCACACAGATGTCAAAACAGAAGAGATAACAGAGATGGAGAATGAATTGATCAGGGCAGACCTGCAAGAGATTGGCACAGGAAGAACCAACTGGGAGAGGACTGCGATATTTCAAGAGCTGAACTCCAAGAAAGAATGCAAATTTAAATGAATGTTCACTTTCCACAGTGCTTTGTGTCTTCAGGCAATCACTAGCAACACTCACAGCACTTCCAGCAGAGGCAGACATTTAAGGCAGGAAAACAGCAGCCAGTGCTCCAGTGGGCTCCAGGCAGCTGCAGGCAATGCCAATCCCTGAGTGACAAGGTACTGACTATGGGCTGGGCTGGGAAGGAAATTCCAGCCTCTTTTTGCTGAATTCTGCATCTTTTTGTTCAACAGGCCGGGGACCAGAGATGTTTTTATTCCCTCTCCCCTGCAGTGGAGGCACGGAGCCCTGCCCTCAGCTGGGTTATCTGCACCTCTGGTGCTCCTCACACAGGGAATGGACACTGGCCTGCTCTGGGCCAGGGCTCTGTGCCCCTGCCCTGCTGAACAAAGATCATCCCTGGCCCTGTTCCCGCAGCAATGCCCAGCTTGGTTCCTCCATCAGCAACTCCCAAGCAACAGCAAAGCTGAACTGCAGAGCAGCTCCCAGAACCCTCATTTCCCCATCTGCACTAAAGACTCATCTAGAATTAATTCAGTACTGGCACAGCCATGTAAAAGAAGCATATTTTTCTTAATAAATATACGATGTAGTAAATTTAAAAAGCAAGTTTCTGAATTACAATTTAGGTAGGATTTTCAATTAAAAAACACCTATCAAAATAAAGACAAAGTTTGTCCCGCTGCACTATAGTCTCTGAAACTGTTCTGATCCATAAATGTTTTAATCAAGATTCATCTACCAGACCTTATTTCCACTGGATGATTCCATCATTGATTTGATACATGAAGCAATTTACATTAATAACCACAATATTACATCAATTATTTCTTTTATAATCAAAGCAGAAAAATATCAAAACCTTGCCAGAAACTGATATTAAAGGGTTTCTAAAGCCTCATATTTAAATAGCTGTAAAACAGTTTAACTGCACATATTTGGTAAAGCAAATCTAATGGTTTCAGAGGAATTCTCAGATCGTGTAAATTAAGCCAGGCTTTAGGAAATCTAACCATAAAGCATTTTCACCCCTGCATCATTAGGAATTGTGAGGATACTTCTCTGAGCTGGTAGGCACAAAATATAAAAAGACAACATATGCCATCACTTTCTTCTGCTTAATTTTTATGTCACAACTTATGTACAGTTTCATGGACCATATTGCTGGGCTCTATTAAAATTTAATTCCTGTGTGCAAGTAAAAGAAGTACAAGTACTCCATGGAAACAGTGGATCCAGGAGTGAAACCTTGCAAGGCAAAGAGAACAGCTAAACCACAAGATTAAAAAAAACAGTAAAAAGAGAATGAGCTAATTAACATTCTAAGGATTAATTTAGCCACAGAACATCTGTTTCCACATGTCCCTCTGCTGAGATCCACCGTGAGGGCTTGTGTGGGTTGGCTTTGAAGCTGTATGTTATTATCCAAGAAGAGGTTTTGAGTACAGCTTTTGAGAGGGATTATGGATATCTTAGTAACAGAGGGACCCCTGGGCCCCTTCTAACTACTCTTACTTCCTCGATTTCCACTTGACTTGTATCCATACAGCATTCTCTACTCCTGGTTGAAAAATTCTCCACTGGGCACATTTACAGCTTATGTTCTATTTTAACAACATGACATTTCCACCCCTCATCTGCTTTCCCACAAAACAGGGCATTTTAATTCTCCTGTCCTGGATCTTTTGCTATACAGCCAGCTAGTTACCTAGAACTCAGACAAAGCCCTTACCCATTTCTTTAATTCTTCTGCACTTGCTATTCCCCTAATTTAATAGCTGTTTTCTAATAAGTGTCTTTCCAATCATGTTCATACAGGTCCAAATAAGATCCCAGGGTTCTAACAATAAAGGAACCATCTGCAGCACTGTAAGAAATATCTTTTAATCTGGAAAGTTTCTAAGTCCCCTGCTTGCCCTCCCGATTATAAAAATGAAACATAAACTATTTTAAATCCAGACAAATGTTCCTGGTGGCGCTCTTTGTGGACAAGGCCGATGGATTTCTATCAGAGAATACTCGTGCAGAAATGTAAGGCTTTTAACACAGCAAATCTGATCAATCCACACTGACCAGGGTAATTAAACAACTCAGACTGAGACATCAGCAGCCATAATTCACGCACACACAGAGCTGGCCCTGTAAATCAGGGCTCGGGCAATTTGGTGGGCTCTCAGCAATGGTGGCACTGAGGTTTTTTAACTGCACCCATTCCATGTGCAACAGATTGCTCAGGCTTTCAGCACTGGCCTACCCAGACCTCTTTATGAACAAAGAGTTATTTTCCTGAATGAACTGAACTAATCCCACCACAATTAGCAAGTGGCTCGTTTTCCTATCTGCAGGTAACACAAACCTGCAGGTCAGTAACTCCTCTCCCACTAGATAAAGTCATTAACACGTGCAATAATGATGTTTTCCATTGCTCTGTGTTATTTCACTGAGCATCACGACTACAAGATAAAGCGCTGGATTGACAGCAAAGTCATTTCAACTCACCCACCCCCAGCTAAACATTAATCAGTCTCTAACTTGGTCATCACATCCACATCATCTCCCAGGAAAAAAACGCTGAACTTGTTGACTGCTGAACAAATTGAAGCAGGAAAGAGCCTTTTGTATTTTTAAAGGAATAATTGATTCAGCTCTGTGGCTGCTGGTCAATACCACAGTAATTGGAATCACGGTGACTAATGCCCAGACCATTTTACAGGCCTCTCTTATTAGCATGAACATTCCTCAGCTCAACTCTGGTGTGCTGGGCCAGGATGTTGCCCCCATTCTTGGGAGAATCGGCTGTTAAGCTGCATATGGAGATCTTATTAGGCAGAGCAAAACAATTCTATGGATGCTTCAGTTTATTAAAAGCAGAACTGGACTTGCTCCTAAGGTACTGTTCTGAGTGAGTGTGTCTAATTACAAGGGCCCACACAGGGAAACAAAATCCCTTCTGTTCCATCTTGGGTGTATTATCAGCCTTGATTGCCATTTTATATCAAAAAATAAGAATTTTCAAAATACCGAGCACCTTCTTCTTATTCCCCTTTTGGAAGTGCCAGTTTGGAGCTCTGGCATCTCACTGCTCCCTTTTGGAGAACATGAAAATAAAGGCCAGTGCACCCTGTCCTTGTCAGACACAGACATTTTCCCACTTCCTGCATAAATCCTGTGCTCCTCCAGCATCTTCTGAAAGGTTTTCATATATTTATTAGCAGACAAATTATCCGTTCCTTAAAGACTTTAATGCATTCCCTTGCCCTCGACTTGTACCTGCAAAGCAATTGTGATTCCAGCTGTGTCACTGTTAAATATGCCATTAATTACCTCAGGAAGGCATTAGCCCATACTCAGAACAGACTGTAAACATTTTATGTCATTAGGTAAGGCACTGGAGCTGTTTTTAATGCCACAACAGCTCTATTTATATACTGTGCTGCATAATTAGCTACTAATGAGGCTCTAACTTTCACTGCTGTAAGGCCTAGATAGCTGTTCCTCTTTCAACGAATTCATTTTTGCTGTCTCATTAACACACGAAAAAACCTGCAAATTGTATTTTAATTAAAAGCTAAACTACCTCTGTCTGGAGACACTAATGAACAGATCCACTCCAAGGGAGAGGCAAGAACGCTGCCAGTCAAGAGGACAAACACCTTGCCAGAAGAGCAACACAAAAAGATAACACAGCTCACTGTCTCATTTTCAAGGGCAGGCTCTTCTCTACTTCCTCCCCTTTTTTTCTCCTTACTTTTCTCCTTTTGTACCTTCAGCAAGGCTGCTTACCCTCAAACAGACAAACTGCAAGCCAGACCCTAAGGAACAGCAAGACTGCCTTAAAACCACGAGGGGTGTGTATTTTGAATCTTCCTGATGCTTGCTATTGCCATCAGTCTTCTGTGCCACATTTCCTGGCTTTTTCCTGTAGCTGCAAGGGCTGAAAACACAGCGGCAGAAACTCATCCCACTCCATGACTTCACAAGCTCTGCAATAAATCTGAGCACTGACCACAGTGCCTCCTTTCCTGACTGCTGAGGGCCCCTCATGCAATTCATCACGGAGCATTGTCAAACACAGCGAGTCACCAGGAGCAAACAGGGTTTGAAATGCACCGGGGAAGGAAGAGCATCCCGCTGATCCTAAAACACACCAGAGGCAATTGATTGTGCAGTGTTCCCATGGCAGAAACAGACACTCGGGGTGTTTAAAAAGACCTCTTAAGGCAACATAAAAAATAAACCAGAAAATGACATTCAGAACTAATGTTCCACGCTGTATTAAAGCACTCTGAACACATCCATCTGCAAGGGAATAACCCAGGAGCAGGACAGAATAAACAACAATTAGCACAGGAGAGAAGGAAGCAGCCCTTTGAAACAATGCAGACAGTTCTAGGAATGCTCAGGAAGAAGCTCCCCCAAGACCCTACAATTAGTGACAAAGACAGGACTGCATTGTTCTTCCTGGACATTGCTGATAGGAGCTGTATCAGAGAAACAGAGCGGAGGGAAGGTCACCATGGAAAGGTTTCTGGATTACCTGCCTGCTTCCCTTGCAAACACAGGATCCTGCCCTTGCTGCTCTGCCTCACTTCATGGGATAACTGGGAGTTCACTTCCTGGGGTGACTGGGAGCTCACCTTGTAGATTACACCAGACCCCTAAATTAGTCTTAAATTCAGGTACTTCATTCCCATCTCCCTCACCTGAGGAGTTCCTTAATCTCTTGTGAAGGGTTTTCCTAATATTCAATAAGTGGCAGATATTAGGAATGCTTAGCAGCCTATTCTCCCTAAAGATGAAAATCCAAAGTAAGCCAACTTAATTAAGAATTAATTCCCTTTAAATCACAGCCCAAATTTCTCTCGCTGATCAATTATTTGCAGCATGAAATGATTGACAGGACACAGGGGCAGATTAATTTAGCTGACAAAAGTGATTTCAACTCTCATCAGAAATTTTCCATCCTGTTTTTTAAAAATTCACCTTGAAAGGTAAGTTTTGGCCTGCTTACACAAGGCTCTGTGTTTTGACTTTGATATTGCTTCACACACAGAGCCCCAGTGCCACTTTCATTCTATTACAATCCCTTCTTTCCTCTTGCTAATACTTTACTTTTTTTAAGAAATAAGTCTATCTGACAAAAAAGCAAACAATAAAAGCAGAACCTTCTTTCTCATGATCAACTATGAAGGCTGAGCAAATAGGATTAGAGCAGCAAGCTGGTCTTGAGCAAAAAAACTTTCAAAAGTATTTGAATGTATTGCAGATATCATTGGAGAAGGATATGAGACAGCCTTCAGCCCAGACTTATGGAGAACAAAGTCACTTAAGAGGATCTATAGCTTTACTCTTCAAATATTCTCTTGAATTATGTACCACATGGCACAAATCTGATCTATTACAAAAGCAACAAAATTGCTTTAGGAAGCATTTCCCTCTCTCCTGTTGATGAGGGTTATCTGTTTACAAATTCCAGGATGAGGAGCTGACACATTTCACCGAGTGCTTCTCATCAGTCCCAGGAATCCTGTCCAACACACTGCCAGGTGACGAGTTTGAAATGCTCAGGAGAGTTTTCATTTCAAACATGTGTGTGTTTTAATGAGTCACACAAACAATGATGCAAGCAGGATGCTGTGTGTGAGCAAGAGCAGCTCAGAGAGCAACAGCTGCATGAAAGCATGGCTAGAAAAACCAGAAAACATTTGAAATATGGAATAAAACAAGCAATAAAGGCCAGGGCTCTGCATCCACATTTAGGTCATCAATAGGTTTATGCAGTGCTGATAAAGGAACACAAGTGGTCTGAAACCAGCTGCAGTGCAGCAGTTAAACCACTCTTTTCCAGCCTGTGTTCCAGAGACCCTTGGATGTCCATGGATTGCCTGTGGAGTCCCAGGAAAGGCTTTGCCCATAAAAACAAGCATTATTTGTCCAGAGACTAAAACGAAACCACACGACTCCTCAAGCAAACCAGTAGGAGATGGCTGGAACTTCCCAAAGTCTGCTGTGCAGCACTGAACACTGGAACAGCAAATTGCATGAAAAGAACCATCATCAGCAAATACTTCAACAAAGAAGGATGGAGTTGGTATTTTTCACATGAGTAATTCTTATACCTGTCCCAATGTCATCTGATTATGCTTGAAAAATATCATTAATCAATGGCACTTCTTGTGTGAATAAGGATAACTCTCCTGAGAAGCTGAAGAATTAATTCCTTGATAGTTCATTCTAATATACA
Source organism: Melozone crissalis (assembly GCF_028551555.1). Taxonomy (NCBI): domain Eukaryota; kingdom Metazoa; phylum Chordata; class Aves; order Passeriformes; family Passerellidae; genus Melozone; species Melozone crissalis. The sequence goes on along the minus strand of NW_026535817.1, from coordinate 9,329,476 downwards.
ACGGGAGCATTTCAAATGGCCTATTTACACAATTTTAATCTGAATAAAATAGGAAATGTCACCTCAATGCTAACACAACATTGCTGTAAATTATGCACATTTTAAAAGCTAATGAATCTGTCATTATCTCATTAAAATTTGTCACAGCAGTTATTTTTAAGTTATTATTGTGACTTTTAAAATATTTTGCCATTAAATGACTTTAATTCATTTGTATTACTTGTAGGCTTGTATGAAAATTTTTTTATCACGCCTATTAGGATGAATGAGAGCAACGTGCTTTATTACACATGTTCGTGTTGCTGCCTTCACTCCCCACATCAATATGGAGTCTTTCAATCCTGCTCTCAGTGAAAGCAGAAACTAAACTTCAGATGATTTCACTGGAAGCAGGTCTAAATAATGAATTTATGCAGCCAGGAATAAGGATCAGAAATTACATTTAACTCTGGTTTTCAATAATTTACTATGTATGGAACGAAAAGATCACAAACACACTGGTGTTAATTTAATTTAACTGGGTAAATGTAGCTCAGGCCTTAGCCAGTGTAAGACACATCTCTTCATTTGAAGCCTTGCTGTGTCCCTTTATTCCAGTGCAGACTGTCTGCAGGTACAGCAGGAGCCCCCAAGCACAGGATCAGGGTGTGTGGCTGCTGGGGACCACAGTGACAGCAGTACAAAGTAATCCCCTGGGAAAGCCTGCTAATGATAATTGCACTCATTGCCACAAGTGCCCTTTTCCCTGCACACCCCTGCAGTGCACTCCTGGCCCTGTGCCCAGCACAGACACCACCTGGCACGGGCCCACGCAAAGGCAGGTGAGCCTTCTCCATGACACAAATGGCACCTTCAGGGGGCTGAAGGTGACGCTGCCAGCGCCTCACTGTGCCCCAGCAGGACCCAAAGCCACATTCCCATCCCGGCTGCAGCAGGGTCCCTCAGCTCTGACTGCACACTCCAGTCCTGCCAGTGCTGGGAGTCACAGCAACGTTCCTCCCACTGAGACCTGACACACAAATTCCTGTTTCTGCAGAAAATGTGGGAAACACTGTACTCCTCTCACAGGCAGTGCTGGATTGGGCAGCCCCAAGGGATGTTCTGGCTCTGTCCTGAGGCTGTTGTGCTGTTTGCTTTCAGATCCAGGCAGCTTCTCAGCACAGACCTACGAGTGCCGTTTGTGCGACCAACACGGAGAGCTGGAAGAGTCCCCTGGATAATGGGGAGCTTTCAGCCCCAGAAAGACTGAGGCAGCAATTCAGGATTCACGTGCAACTAAAGGAGAAAAAGGCCTGCCATTAATCAGATGCTTCAGGAATGCCTAAACATTTTTTCTGTGATTCTGCTTTCCTCAAGAATGTGTAAAGGAGACTTCAAAAATACACTTAATAATTTTTTCTTTGTAATGAAGATAAAAATTCTGCTGCTAAAATGAGAGACACTCTCGTAAGGAAATGAAAGTGCAGCTGGAAGGTGTGGTGGTATTTGCTGTGTCACCATGCATTTATTAGCATGGCAGCTGCCACTCATCAGACAGAGGAAGAAAGCTGAGTAAAAAACATCTGCTGATTTCATCACTCATTTAATATTCTGATAAGAACTCAGCTAAATCACTGTCCAGTAACTCTGCTTATAAAACAGGACTTATGGAGAGTTTTATGGGAATAACACTAGATTAAAAAAGCTCTTTGCAGGCTTTGTATCCTTCAATAAAGATCTAGGATAAGAAGCACATTTCTTCATTATCTTCCAAGAACTTGGAATAAACTGCTCCTGTTTGCCAGGGGGGTAGGATTCCTGCAGGCTGCCCTCCCCCAAAAATACCCTATCCCTCCATTAATATGAAATATTTGGATTGTCTAGTGGGACATAAAATGTAGAACATTTCTGTAGATAAACAAGGGAAAGAACTTCACAGGTTAGGGAGAAAAGAGACACTCATTTCTGCAGGTGATACAGATTCTCAGAGTGACAAAGACAATTACATTTTACAGAGTTTTTCTCTGCAGTTTCAGAAGTAGAACAGAAGGAATTTTCCATTGGGGTACAAGTATCTTATCATATCATTATCTCAAGCTTATTTCCTCATTTGGAAAAGTTACTTTTCTATTACAGGCTCTTCAAAAATGGAATTAAGATGAGCAAATAAATATTATGAAATCAATTATAGTCTTAATGGTGTTTTCCAGTGGCAGACCAGAGAACAGCATCATTTCATTTAGCTTGTCTGTTATACTGATACTAACTTATCTGAACACAGAAAATACACTGTACATTGCAGGAAATAAACAAGGATGGATGGAATGGATGGAATGAAGAGAGTGACATATTTTCCTCATTCCCTTAAAAAATTGCCTATCTCTTATTAAGTATAATCCCTGATTCCCACAGGCTCCTGGGGAATTGTTGCTATTAGTCCTTTTAGGATGAAACCCACAGTAGGTGCTACACACATCAATGATTTGTAGCTGACATTTAGATACTCAGCACCAAATGACCATGGCCAGTCAGCTCAGTTCACAGGAATCCACTAAAACACAGTGACCTGGGGGAGCTGCCCACACATCCAGGGGGTTTTGGTGCATGCCCCACCCTTTCAGAACAAAGGGCAATCCCCTCATGTACACCTCTGACTGATCCTTCTCTGACATGACACAAATGAGATTAATGGACTCAATACAGCCCTACTGTATTAGACTGCCCTTCATAATTACTCTGAATAACCTTTGTTTTACATCCACCAGGTCATTTATGACAAGTCCTCGTGTATATCCTTCAAGATATTCAAGTGCTGCTGAAAGGGGCTTCACTTCTTAAATTATGGCTATATATGTAATTTTTTTTGTCTTCACAGAAGGTACTTCTTACCACATTAAAACAGACATAAATCTACATTGCTGACTCACCTCCATGGCTTGTACTAATTCAGATTTCATTCACATGCCATGAGTGGTCATATATTTTAATGAAGCTTTTTGCAGTAAATACAACCCATGTCAGAAACTTTAAAAAACAAAAATAAAAATTAGAACTGGATTGCTATGTATGATTGGGAATATTAATTCATCAGGTTAGTACCCATTTACTCAGGGGCCTTAAACTACCCCTGTAACTCCTGCTCTGCATTTTCAGGGGTCGCTGTTGGACAGAGAGCTGTGGAATGTTCACTCAAAGTCAGCCTGTGCCGGCACCTTGGAAAAGTCCAGCTGTAAGCACTGATCCAGCTGTAAACACTGATCCAGCCTAATCACAGCAGTCTGGCTCTTACTGACATCAGACCTCCCCTCCTGCCTCACCAGTGCCTTTGGAAGGCTCCAAGCAGCTTCCCCTTACCTGGGAAAGCAGCCCATGGCAGCCCCTTGGCAGAACAGACAATGCTTGGCCAGGGATGGCACATTAGAAACAGCAGGGGGAAAGTGTTGATTTTTCCATCAGAAACACCATGAGAGAGTCCTCCTCTGAAATATCTCTGTCTGACATCCCAAACCCAAAAACACCATGGCAAATGATTAGCTGAAGAGCAGAGAGAGGAATAATTATTCTCCAGAACAGCAGACATGTTCCTTACCCTTTGTTCAGTGGTCCCAGCAGATGTTGTTCCCTGAACTGGACTCCCCCACTCCTCTGGGTTTGTGGTTTCACTGAAGAGCAAAGTCCCACAGGATGACCCTGCTGATTGAATTGACAGGTAAGTGGTGATCTGAACTAAACCCATGTTAAATCAGCTGATCATCTCCTGGGTCTCAAAATAAAGAAATGATACAATATTGGTGCAGGTAGGTTTTCATTAAAACATTTTAGAATAAAAGCTTTGTCAAATTCAAGCTTCGCACAATTTGTAGATCTGATCTTGTATCAATTGAACCTTTAGCACTTGCTTTAAAATATGCCTGTGCTATTTTTTTTCATACTGTGAAATCTTCCAAGAAATCATAAACAAATTATCATTCAGCAAAAGCACTGATAACAAATCTGACCTGCCTGAAGGCCTAGGGACAGGTTGCCAGGGCCAGCTCTACAGGGTGCCAAAAAAAGAGGCAGAAGGAAAACAGACATTAAGGAGGAGCTTTCCCTATCCTAGAAAAATCCCAACAGGAGAGGCAGCACCCTGCCATCAGCTGAAGGCAGACCTGTGCTTTATCACCCTTCTTTCCAAGGTCTGGTTTGGTCTCCATCCCATGGATCTTAAGGAAGGATGGATTGAGCTGCTGCCTTTACAAGGGGAGATGAATGCAGCAGCTGCACCAGAGACAGATTCTCAGAGATAGGGAAGTGTCTGGGGCCTGAGCAGGAGGCCCCTGGGAGGTTTCCTTGCTCTGAGGCTAGATTTCCATGTAGGAAAACCGGAGAAGAGAATTCACTCAAGAAGAGCTGCTGGCTGGAGAGCCTCCCTTGGAGGTGCACTCAGCAAGGCAGAAACTGTGACAGAAATCAGCTCCTGTCTCTGTGGGCACTCAGCCTCCAGCCTTTACAGCCCATCTGTCCCTTCCAAAAGCAAGCACAGTTTTAGAGAATTTGTGTGACAAAAGCCTGCAAGGGAACTCCTGTCTCTTTTCATCTCTCTGTTCCTTCTTCCAGCCCTGCTAGACTTCCCCCATCTAATCTAATCTAATCTAATCTAATCTAATCTAATCTAATCATCTATTAACAAAGACTTTTTTTTTAAATTCCCCCCAGAGCATGTAGTTCTCAGCCTCTGAGAGTGGCAGCTGATCCCTAAAGCTGCCTGCTGCTCCCTGAGCAAAGGGCAGGCTGATCCCTCACCCACCTGGGCAGGCTTCCTGCTGTGAGAGGATCTCCCTGGAGCAGAGAGCAAAGAGCACCTGGGCCTTTGTACACAGCAGTGACCTTGGGGCTGGGCACAGTGACCTGACCCAGGAGCAGCCTCAGGGGCGCCCTGCATCTCAGGCAGCTGTGGGAAATGTCCATGAGTAAATAAATAAAGCACAAAAGGCTTACACCCTGACTCCTGTGCCTGCTGTCCCAGGCTGACAGCAGCTCCCCCATTTCCCCCCAGACAGGAGTGGGGCAGTCCCTGCTGTCTGCAGGAAATGCTCTGAGCCCTCCTGCCCTCTGCCACCAGCCCAAATGTCCCACCCACACCACAGAGCTGCTCTGGAGTCAGAGCTGCCCTGGGGCCAGGCTCTGCATATCCAACAGGGGCGTGGAATATTTCTGAGGGATGAAGAGCCCTTGGCCAGCCAACTTTTGTACCACTGGGTATGAACTGATTCTCCATAAAACTTCATTTGTTTCCTGTCTAATTCTGCCTAGCACAAACAGTTTTAAACAATCTACTGCAACTTCTCTACTTGCTTGCCTTTCATTTTCTCCAGAAATTAAATACATTACAGCAGCATATCCTTAATGTTTATTATAGAATAAATGACTTATTCAGACATAAAAATACTTTGAGCCCTGTTGTGATACGTACAACGGTGTAATAGATAACCCAAATGCAGACAGCAAATGTGATGCCAGAAAACAGCAATACATATTTTATTGGGAGAAACTTGTGCTCTTCAGATGTGGCTTTGATTTAATATCTCTTTGGGCACTGTAGTTCAGCTGATTTAACTTTTAGTCAAGAAGATGAGTAATAAGGATTTAAACTACATGGTTTTCAAACTGCGAATTAGTTATCTGACTGGTTTTCACTTACAACAATGTAAAATTACTGTAGTATTTAATTTACTGGTATAGCAAACAATGCCTTAATCAATTTAAATTTCTTCTTCTCTTTTCATTCTTTCAGTAGATTAACAGATTTGTATAAACTGAATACAGTTCATTCTACTTTGACTGAGCTTTTAGACTGAAGGAAAGGAGGTGACCACTCAATGTAAATGGGAGGGGAAAAATTCTTTCTCAAATTAGGATCTCTTCACAGATCCTGATCTGATTTGTACTGTTGCTGAAATCAAGCCTTTGTAGACCAAGAACATTGTGATCACAAGATGAACTTCTGAGAAGATAGCAAAATTAAGGCGTGCATATCAAAAATAATGCATCAGGTATGTCTTTCAGAATGAAGATAATGGATGAAACCTACAGTGATCATTGGGAAACCTCAATGAAATAAGAATATTTTCATACTGGAGCAACACATTTCTAATTTGATATTACTTTCTCAGTAACCTTGACTAAACATTACAGACTGCAAGGTGGACATCCCCAAACATTTGCCTGTAATATGGAGAACAGACTGTGCCCATTGGAGGAGCTGAATCAGTGCAAGATCCTTTCCATTAGAAGCACATCTGGCATTCCCCAGGGCTGCCAAGCAGATGTTTTAAGGAAGTCACCTTAAGGAAGGGTGAGAGGATCCATTTTGGCAATGGGAGCCCTGCCCAAAGGGTCAGTGAGCTGCTGGGCAGCCCTGGGCACACACACACACACACACACACTGCTGAGCTCTGCACACTCAGGCCCTGCCAAGCCCTGGCACCAGCCCAGGTGAAGGAGCCCCTGCTCCACCCTGCCCTGGCGATGGATGCAGGCACACACAGGGGCACAGAGGGGAGAGCCAACAGCCCCAGAGCTGCATTCATCCAACATCCAAGCACAATTCCACTCTGCATTCCCTGCCTTGTTCCCAGCTGAGCTGCTGTGGCTGTAAATCCATGGGCATGGCTGATTCCCCAGGAACTGAAATAAATGGCTGCTCCTTTCCTGCCCTGCCAGGGCTGCACAGCCAAAGGAGTCCTAGAAAAGGGAGCTGCTTTCAGTTCTGGCTTACCAGCACTGCATCAGCTCAGCTCTCCCTGCAAAACCTTCATGGCTGACGAGGCAGAGAGCAGCAAAGGCAGAGCTTTGGCTTTCAGACCACAGATGAAGCTTCCAAAGGTTTCTTCTCTTTCTTTTGCCTGACAATTAAAAATAGATTAAAGCAGAGTCACTGTAAGCAGCACATCTGCAAGCACAAACCATCTTTATGCTGCACACAGGCAGAATCCCACTTGGAGATGGAGCACTGAGACCCAGAGTCCCTTCTCACAGCCTGTGCATTTCAGAGAAGTGTTTTAGAGAGCTCTCTCCACCCCACTGACGGCATCTCTGACGTGGCATCCACGGCCACAGCCTGCTTTCCCGCTGCTCTCCCTCTGCTGTGTCTGACAGCATTTTTAGCATTTCACTGACCTAAAAATGGCTTCTGCCTGTTCCTGAAAATGCAAAAAAAGGTTCCACTAAAAACAGCACTTAGGGGGAAATGAGGATTAAAGAGCAGGCAGCACTTGAGCCATGTAAATGTGAGTGATGTCAAGCTGACTGCAGTGACAGAGCTCAAGAGCAATCTAATGGTGCTTTCTGCCCTTTCAAGTGAAGCACTCAAACACTGCCATGTAAGGCTGTTTAAAATGCACATTCTGTGACACTTCATTCAAGCTACAGCAGTGGTTTGATAAATCCCCTATTTCTGACTGGCACACAGCAAAACATCTCCCACATCTCTGTGTGTTGAGTCCTGTAAATTTAACAGCATTTTTTTTTTACAGGGTGTATCCTGCAACATTTCTGTGCTGGAAAACCTCAACTTATAAAATCAGCGTCTCTAAAATTTTTGCTGTACCCTGCAGCCAGACCGTAACATGTGGCACATTTGAAGGCCTAAAATTTGCAGCTTTAAAATTTTTCTGACTGGAATAATTAGATACTGCCCTGTATGCCTGCTACAATGTTTTGCACATAAATTACTTATAAACCACTGTGAGATTCAAACACGAATTTGACAGGGAAAAATAGGTATTAACTCCTGTGAGTAATTTAGGCATGTCAAAACTATAAATTGTTGCCTTACTTTTTTCTTTTTATGACTTGTGACACAAGAATGGATTACCTTACTATTTTCTACTTAGGTTATGATTTTTGTCATTCAAACAAAGGCAGAGCAAGAAAGAATGAAAATAAATTATTACGATTCAATGTAAACTATTTGCTGATAGTCTTAAAAAGGAAATTAATAGAAAAAATATATTCCTAAATTTCAATTCTAGTAACGAGAACTGTAACCTTAAGGGAAAAATCATGTAAAATGAACTAATGTATATCTAGTTTTGGTGCAATTATTTAATTCTCCATGCTGCAACATCTGACAGCAACTCAGATACGATGAAGTTCTAAAAATAATGACTAAAATTTTTATCTTTCCTCTCCATTGTTACAGTTCAGTGTCACTACAATTCACTCACCTGGTGCCATTTTCCCAGTTGGTTGTAATTCTTGTCACAGAAATGAAGAATTTGAAACCTTTCCCAGATCACTTTTAGCATTCTGCATTTGGTTCCATTGCTAAATTCTATCCCCACATTCATCCACAGGCACAATCTCTGAACACATTTTGTAAGGGTTCACTGAGCCAACGAAGTGAAATATGGAATAATAACAAAATGAAACTTCTCTTTCCTTGCTGAATGGTGTGTTACCACAAATCACTAGAAGACATCCCAATTCTTATAAATCACGCTGCACCAGGCATAAGAAAGGGGAATGACTCAGGAGAAAAGGAAAATATCATTGGTGTGCTCCTGATGTCAGAGTCACTGGTAGATGCCTGCCAGTGTGCCTGCACTGTGACATGCAGGTGTATTTCACTGGCTGTGCAAGAGCATCAGGTGCTCTGTTTAACAGCAGAACGATGCACTCCAGTAACTCTGCATCCCCATTCTGAGCCTGACTCCAAATCCATCATAAAGGCAGCATTCCATGGATTCTGTTGTACAAAGGGTCAGCAAACTCACCGTGCCAGTCACAGAGCCTGGTGAGATCTCCTGAGGTGACTTTTCCTTCAGGTACTGAGCAGTTTCAGGAGGAAGGTCACAGTGCTCTGGTTTGCCAGTGAATCTGTCCTTCAGCTCAGCCTCTCCTTGCAGAGGGGTTTCCTGCAGCACCAGCTGCCCCGTGCCCCTCTGTGCCTTGCAGAAGGTCCAAGTCTCTCAAAGCCCAAATCCCTCAGGGACAGAATCAATAACAGACTGCCAGCAATACCACAGCCCAGTTCCCATCCCCTTTCCCTCCAACACACCCTATCAAGGAATGAAACATGCTGCAAACACAAGCTGAGACACAGGAAAATGCACAATGTGGGGAGCCTGTGGTACCTAAACACAAATTGAACTGCCTGGGGCAGCACTCTCTGAGAGGGTTTGTGCTCAGCTCAGCACAGGGAGAGGTCAATGCTCAGATGAATTTTTCCAGGCAGGCAGAGCTCAGTGTCCTTCCCTGTGTCCAATGGGTGCCCCCAGGCTTCCTTCACTCCCCCTGTTCCCTCCCCTGAATGCAGAACCCAGAAGGATTCAGGGCCACTCAGCCACTCAAACAAACAAGGAGGTGCACATTGACATCTGGGGAAAAAACTCTCACAAGTGCCCCCCATCATTTTAGAGCAGGATTTTAACATGGGAAGCTTCCCTGAGAATTGAGTTGCCTCAAGACATTTTCTCCTATTTTAAAATGTTACCCATCTTTTGTGTAGAAGGACTTTTTTAACCCTGCTCATTTCTGGCTTCATTGGTAGCTCTGGTGTGAGGGATTTGAGCAATGGTGTAATACTTGCCAACAGCCCTGTGGGTTCTGAACCCCACACAATTCTGCAATTCCAAAACTTCATGGACTCGTTTCAGTATTTTCCCACCATCCCTCTGTGCAGTGGTGCAAAGCACAGAGCATCTGAGAATTCAGTCACTCCAAGAGGAGTCATTTGTATCACAAACCAGGTTTCAATAGTGGAAAGGTTTCAATATTGTTATTCTTCCACTTAAAATGCTTCTGGTTTTATGTCTAACATGAGATGCTGCTTCAATAAGCCAGAGAAGCATTTGCAGTTTCTCTGCTGCATCAGGAACTTTTACATGTACACAGATCTGTCCATCCAGGCATCTCCAAACCTGATGTAACACCTCTGTCATTTCTCATTGCATCAGAGCTCCACTACTTATTCAAAGCAATGTTACAAAACTGTTTTCTACTTTCACTCTTACTAGATGGATAACTGCAGAAGGTAAACAATAGGAATTTAACTTTCTTTTTCTAACAGAAATAATATAGGCTGTTGTACTAAAACCTAAAAAACCAGATTTACTGATATTTGAGATGCACTTTAAGGACTGTTTTGCCATTAGCATCCAAATTCTGAAAATAAGAAATAGCAGATGCTTGGAAGCAGGGTCTAAAAACAGAACAGCATTTTACTGCAATAGGAGGCTGAAAAGGTACAGATTAGTGCTGAAACAAGAGAAACAACTTAAGGAATATTTTTACTTGATGTGATTTGCCAGGAACACTACAGAAATTCAGAACAGGTGTCAGGAGCTCAGTGGAAATGCACCTCTTAAATCCGCACTCACATCTGCCCTCTTGCTTTCACACACCAATGGTTCACGGGGAAAACCCTTCAATACACATCCCAGTGTCCTGGTCACTTCTCAAACAGACTTCCTCAGAATTGGGATCCACAGAGACTCTGATCTGGCAGCCACACACAGCAGCATCAGGAGGCTCTGCTGGTTCCACCTGGAACGAGTTCAAACATCCCCTCTGCGAACAGCATCCAAAGGAACGGGAGGATGCTTTTAATTAAGAGCTCTACAATTAAATATCAAACAGCACATCCCAGTCTCAGCCTGACCAGGGAGTGATGCTTGGGTCTCTCCTGACATCAGTTCTTTCCTCACCTTCTGCCTCTCCTGTCCTTGTCCTGCTCTCAGCCGCAGTGTCCCTCAGCTGATGCTGCACGCTGCAGTGTGCACAAGGGCAAACTGTGCTCCAAAGGGATTCAATAAAAAAGCTGTTCCCCTGCATTAAGGCACCACTATTAACCTTCTCCAATTCTTTTCAGGCACTCTTCTTTGATGAAGGGTTTTTAAATTGTACTGTAATGTTAAATGCTCCCCATCTGTTCAGGAGGGTGGTGCCATTCTCCAGAGGCAAGAATGGACTGAGAGGGATTTGCTCTGGAGGTGACTTTTGGGGCTTTGCTGCTGCTGCTGCTTCCATCACAAGCCCTGTATAAATATCACCAACTGTATGGGACACTTGGCAACAGATACAGGAATGGCTTTCACTGACTGGACTCTGTGGATAATGTGTGAATGTCCTGGAATGAGACAGTCTGGTCTCTGAGGCAGTAAAAGCACCCCTCCCCAGTTTTATTTATTGTCTGCTCGAATTTTGTTATTTCAGTTTAACACATTTATGTCCCAAGTGTAATAGTGCTTTGAATTCATGCCCAGCTTACATCACAGAAATTCATTTGCTAAAAGGGCTTTCTTTTAGTATCTGGTGTCTTCTGCAAGGACAAATACAGCTCTGGCATTTCCCTTCTCTAATCATGTTACTGAAATACATAAAAAAGCTCTTTAGAGATTAATGTGATCTGGTTGCACATATATGATAGAGTTCTTACCACCTAGAACCTTCATTAAAAATCCACATAACAAAGGAGAATGACAGTTCTCCATAAATCCAGTTTGATATCTGAAACCTCCATGGCAAAAAAAAAGCATCTATCACTAAGAAGCAACAAAAAAACCCTATTATTTTCACAGTATTTCAGATAATAATTTCAAAGATAAAAACCTGCTTCATACAGAAATATTGGCATGTCATCCTAGCCATTGCTTCAATTTGCATCATTAAATGCATTAACATATTCATAACACATAAAATGTGTGTCCATGGATTACAGGACCCAACAATTTTAAAGCTTCAAACTTTTGCTCTAAAATAATCAAACTGCATGCATCGCCTTCCCCCAAGTGTGGAAGTGCAGCTGACACCGGCAGTGCCTCCCTGACACCACAGGCAGCTGTGAATGCAGCCAGCCCTGCACTCCCCAGTCACGTTCTGTGCCCTGGCTGCGCAGCCCTTGCTCTCTCTGGGCTGGCACTGGGTGTGCAGCTGGGCTGGCACAGCACAATCAGCTTTTCTCCTCCAGGCCGCGCCCCTGCTGCCCCGGGGGATTTCCCTGCCTGTCTGGATGCAGGGACTGGTGCCCCGGGCTGCACCCTCCCCAGGACTGATGATCCCAAATATCTCTGTTCTCCCTCTCCCCTGGGAGCTCACTGTTCACAGAAACTGCCCCAGGCCCCGTCCCCTGCACAGCAGCCCAAACCCAGCTGTGAACAGAAATTCCTCTTGGCAGCCTGCAGGGACTCCTCCTCTGCAGCCTCTGATCCATCGCTAGGGGGTTTCCACACCCTCTGAGCCGGCAGTCACTCTTAACATTTCTCTGCCTTATTTCTACTTCTTTTCATTCTGCTGCCGGCCTGACCTCTCTCTGCTCACCTTTGCTTCTCATGCTACAGTGGCCTGGCTGTTCTTTAACTCCTTGCAGAGCCTGTCTCATTCCCCTCCAGTTTGCACCGAGGTGCCTCATCAGGCTCCATTTGGGAATGAGACCTTCTCCCTCTTCACACCGATGGCACTTGGAGTCCCTTGGTGCAGAGTTTAGCACAAGGATGTCAGTTCTGACAACTCCAATCCAGGCAGTTCATTTCTGATGCTCTAAATGAATCACTACAGAGGAAATCTGGAAACCAAGCTGCTGGTTCAGAGGAAAGCTGTTACTGCTTCTGAGCAGAGCAAACAAAGAACTTAATACAAAAAATCAGATTTTTCTCCAAGAGATGATGTTACCTGTCACTCTGAGGAAGATCCTTTGAAATGTTAATAAACTGTATGGGATTAAGGTGTCCTGAAGACACCAGTGTGCCCATGAATTCCTGCAGTAAACAATAACAGAGTGAGGAAATGATACTAGGAATAAAGATGCTGAGTGAAGTCCAGCCGCAAAGGGATCAGAGATGAGGCATAAAGGTGCCCATTTAAAAGGGAAGCTGAAACATTTAGCTTATCTAGCTAAACATATTATGGCTATCTTAGCATTATTTTTATAATAGCAGAACCACATTTAGCTAATGCTCCACAAGCGGAACAAATGAAGCTGCATTTAAAGTATTTTATTTATAATTTATAATGGTCTATTTCCAGGAGATCAGACTAATGAGGCAAGTACTTAATTTTTGAAGTTATTTTTAAGAATTTGCATCAATTGGCATGGCTACAGAAACTTAACACTTCCCTGGAAGATCTAGACTGCTCTGTGTTGCTAATGAGTTAGAGGAGGTGTGGTAGGTGAGGGGGGCAAGCAAGCCTTTACCACACCCTGCTGATAAAACAGGAAAGGAGTTCCAGGGCTACCATCCAGCAAAAGTCTGTGCAGACAAAAAGCTAATTCAACTTGCAGAGAGAAATGGAAACCAAATTTTTCCTTTCACCTTACATTGCTGCTCTTCATCCCTTCCGTCTGGTGGGATTTTTTTAATCACAGCACACATCCCATTGCTCACTAACTAAACCAAACTCTAACCTGGGCTCTTGATATTACAAACAGAACAAAAAATACCAGTTGAAAGTAATGAACTCAGAGCATTTCCTGGAAGAAAAAAGGACAGCAGACCTTCAGGGCACTGGTTCGGGTCTCACACTGACACCTGCTCAGAACAGCTGAACCAGAGGGGCTCTGGCCGTGCCCTGTTCTGTGCTGCTCCCTCATTTCTGGGGCAAACCCTTGGGATTGGTGCACGTGCTCACATGGGTGAGCAGACTGAAGAACAGGGAGCACAAAGTCTGGGTAAAACCCCTTCTGCCCATTTCTGGCATTCAGGCCAGTATCTCCCTTCCTGAGGAGAGGCTCAGAGAAGGAACTGGAGCCATTCTAACTCCTGTCAGCACACACCTGGTGTTCAAAGCTGTCTCCAGCCACAGCACCTGCTCACAGAGCTGTGCTTCTGCTCGGCTTGTTAAAGCTGTGTCAACCTCAGAAGAAGATGAACAATATGCCAAAAGATACGTGAAAGCAAATTAATTAAATTTGACTAACCTAGCCTGCTAAGTCTGGTTTGCACTGAAAACGTCTGGCTGCCATTAGAAGACATATTTGTAAATTACCCACGCAAATTTTCACCAATATAATCTTCCTTTCCAATGTCTACTTTAAAGAACTCCAATTCTTTTTTAATTCAAATTCAGTAAAACCAAACAGACCCATTTAAAGCTTGTCAATACTGTCCCTCCTTTCAGGCAGCACAGTTTTAGACAACACAGATCCATCAGGTGTCGTCAGACAGAAATCTCCAATCAAGGTAATTTGTTTAAAGATCACAACCATTTATTTAGAGGCCCTTGTTTAATCACAGAGCAGTTTCAGCAGCTATAAAGCACTTGCTAAGTTCTAAACTGGAGTAAAGCACCTTTGAAGAAATACGGCTTAATGAAATTAACAGTTTCACCAAACACTCTCACAGCAGAAATGAAATAAAAACACCCATTTGGTGGGACAGAATTATATAAATGTATTTTTAATTATGATTTGTTAATAGTTGAAAAGTCAAATTCACTGAAATTAGGACTGAACTTCCCCTAAAACTCAGTGACTCCCATACTGCCCACTAGAGAGGATCTGGAATTTCTTCTGAACTACTTTCAGGTACCAGTGCACATTCACTGACTCTCTGCTGGTAAAAAACTTACCAAAATGAAGCCATTTCAAAGAAAAAACAGTTCCCACTCATCCAGTCACACCTTTTGCTACACTTGCAGTAATTTTTGCAAACCCTTATTGCTCACACCAAGAGTGAACATTTGGATTAATTTGGCTGGGCCTTGTACAGAGCAAAGTGCTCCAGAATCCTCACGTGCTGGTTTTGGAAAGTTTTAAATGTTTTCTATTTTAAATTTACCACTGTAAAACTGTCACAAAAACCCTGCAAGATCACAGCTAACAGAAATTACAGCTGGTATGCCTAGATCTGATATGTAGGGAGTTTGTTAAATTTGCAAGAATTTTATCATTTCATTGCATTATTTTCTAATTCTCCAGTAAAGCTTTTCTGCAATGTTCAGTCTCACAAAGAAGTTTAATCTGTTAAATGCCTGACAATCTTCCAGAACTCTTCTGCTAAAGCTTTCATTCAGAACTATATTGAAAAGAGAAGCTGAGTAAAAGAGAACAGAACTGGGAGTGCTTTGAGGCATTTCCCCAGTATTTCTGTGTTTATCCACATCTTCCACAAGACATAAATCAGTGGTAAAAGTGCAGCTACCTGGTGCTCTTGGCCAAATGAACAGGCTCTAACCTTTGCTATTACCAGTGAGAAATCTTTCTCACATCCTTTTCTATTTTGTTGCTGAAAAAAAAGAAAAAACAAATGTCAAGGAGTCATTAAAACTTGTCAGGCTGGCAAGGTATCACAGGAGGAGAGAAAACATGCTGTGAGCAGCACAGTCTATTTCTCACAGTCGGGAATGAGGGTCAGTTGGAGGGAAAAGAACTGTGAGCTCCAGGAAAGATCTAGATGGAACTAAGTCAGGCATTTTATCATTTTACCCTTTTCTCTGCATGCTTTGAGCTTTGGGGGAATGGAGGGGACAGGCAGAAGTGTTTGAAGATGCTGGTTCAGAGTCAATTTAATCAACTTCACAGTTCTGAGACTTAAAGCACTCACAGGTACCAGTTTCAGCTGGATGGATGCTGTGAGCCCAAACTGATAAAAGACCCGGTGCTAGAACAAGCAGGTCACATCACGTCACCCTCGGCGAGATGCCAAACGCCAGCCCCATCCCTGGAGGCCAGGAGGAGCACTGAGCACCGAGCACACACGGAATTGCCCTTTCCTGCTCTCAGCCCCATCCCTGGAGGCCAGGAGGAGCACTGAGCACCGAGCACACACGGAATTGCCCTTTCCTGCTCTCAGCCCCATCCCTGGAGGCCAGGAGGAGCACTGAGCACCGAGCACACACGGAATTGCCCTTTCCTGCTCTCAGCCCCATCCCTGGAGGCCAGGAGGAGCACTGAGCACCGAGCACACACGGAATTGCCCTTTCCTGCTCTCAGCCCCATCCCTGGAGGCCAGGAGGAGCACTGAGCACCGAGCACACACGGAATTGCCCTTTCCTGCTCTCAGCCCCATTCCTGGAGGCCAGGAGGAACACTGAGCACCGAGCACACACGGAATTGCCCTTTCCTGCTCTCAGCCCCATCCCTGGAGGCCAGGAGGAGCACTGAGCACCGAGCACACACGGAATTGCCCTTTCCTGCTCTCCAGGAGTCGGTGCAGCCGCCCGGGCTCAGTCCCAGACCCCGCAGGCGGAGCCGCCCCGCACAGCCCCGAGCTCCGGAGCGCTGCTGGGCTCGGCCGAGAGACAGAGCCCGCCCCGCCTGCTCTGCTTTGCCCGGCCCTCCCACAGCTCCTGCTCTGTGCCCCGGGAGCTGGAGAGTTCTGGCACCTTCCAAACCCAGATCCCCTCCGCCGCGGTCTGACACTCGCCCCTTTAAGGAAAGGCAAAGAAAAGGAATCGCTTTTCCTCCCCCATCTTTCTGGCTCAGACCTTTCCTTAGACCAAAGAGAGGCGGAGATCCTCGTTAGAGCAGCATGATCACCCCGATGAGTGAGAGTTGTTCGGGCAGCTGATTGCACAGCTTATTTAACCGCGGATAGATCCGAGTCATTCTCCTGACACAGCTCAACAGCCCGGCGCTGGAAAAAGCCCGGAGGGAGCGGAGCAAGGGCACACACCCCGATCCGGGAGCACAGCCCGATCTGCCCCGGGAGCTGAGGGGCACCCGAGGCTCGCTGGCCCGGGGCCGCTCCAGGGCCGCCATTGCAGCGCCGGCTGCAGCTGCAGCGAGTGCCGGAGCGCCTCACGCTGCGGATGGCCGGGAACGGCGGGGGCAGCCGCGTGGGGACATGAAATGGGGGATTGTTGATAACCCTGCTCCAGAGGCAGCAGAAATAACGCTGCTGCTTTCTTCCAGCTGCCCGCTAAGGCAGCTGAGCTCATAAACAAAAAGTTCATCATCTGACTGTAATAGATTTTGCTTCCTCAGGCAACACAGAGCTGTGCAAGTGTTTAAAATGGGCTTTTCTCTGTGTAATCAATAAAGCGTTTACAGAGACTGGTTCTGTTCCAAAGACTTTTTCAGCTGCTTGCACAGGACCCCCAAACACCAAATAAGCCTTTTATCGATTTCTATTTTATAACTTTCTCCTATTTCTTTATAATCCCTTCTCAAAGTACACAGAATGTAATGGCAAAAGATTTATTTAAATCATAATCTAAAAAAAAAAAACAACTCATCATTTCTAACTGAGATTGTCACTATGTGCAACTTCAATTCTAGTGACAGAAAAAGTATTTGTATTTTGTAGTCCTCTCCTCTCTCTGCATTTGAACATATGTCCAGGTTCAGAACCTCCTAAGGGCTATTGAGTGGGTATCGGCTTTACATGGATTGCCACCAAAAATGGGAGGTTTAAATGGTTAACATCACCAAAATCAGGATATTCACCTTCTTATCAAAACAGATCGATTTACAAGGCTTTCTTTTTTTTCTCTTTATCATAAAATGTTACTTGTCACTGTAATCACATGGCAGAATTTTGACTGGGCACACCACACCTAAAATTGCAAAACCTCAATTTGGGCTTTTGTGTCCAGCACCTGTGCAATCAGTTCAGATGGAAATGCATTAGCCCTTCTCCCACAGCAGCGTTCACCCTCTCCCCACTGACCACAGGCTCTGGCACAAGTAATTCAGGGGCTGGGCATTTGCAATAAATAATGAGAATTTTTCTGTGTCTATTTCAGAATAGTTCATCTGACTTTCCAAGACTTTCCATGGCTTCTCTTGTGGTTGCAGAGGTCAAAACTGCACTGCTGGTCTGTGTACACCAGAACCAAAACCAGCTCTCGAATCACCCATCCTCACCCATTTTCCCAGCCCACATGGACTTTCTTCCCCCCTGGAATCAAGCTGAGTACACTGCCAGGCAGAGCTTTTGCTCTCAAGGATTTCCTTCCTCTGCAGAAATCATTATCCTGAATTTCACCCAGAGAAAATGGTCCAGGGGAGAATTGAGTGGATGCCTTACCCTTCATTCCACAATGCTGAAACTGCCATGCCAAGCTGACTTCACTGCTTTTGCAATGAACAGCAAGGGAAGCTGGATAGTGCTAGGACTGCTTTATGTGTTCCTGTAACATTGGCTTCCCTCATATTCCAGCCATTTTCCCTAACAGAATTTCAGCAACAGGGACCCTGAGCATCCATTTCTCAAGAACTGGAGATTTCCTGCAGGTGCTGAGTGCCCCCAGCTCTCAGAGAGATCATCCACATCCTGAGATTTTAACCTGCTCTCATTCTTCTCTTGACTTCCCTTGCAGGAGTTTGCACAAATGAGGCACAAGGAACAAGACCAGACTGTCTGCAGATGGAAGCCACGGGGGGATAAATCAGGGAGGGAATTTCAAGTCTTGTAGTTGTTCTCCACTACCCCCCTGTGTGGCCACATTTAGTCCATACAAAAATATTCCTGGTGTGGGAATTACTGTGCCCACAGTGGAGCTACTGCAGAATTGCCACACGATGGGAACTGGGGCTGCTCCACATATTTTATAGCTGGACCCATGCACTAATTCCATTTTATTCTAGATAACAGGTTTCTTTCACCTCTAAGTAAATATTGGGCTTTTTTTCATCAGCAGCAGTCAATGAGTGGTTATCTCATATTTATGATCTCATATTTTTAACATCTGAGTGTCTTATTACCTTCCCCTGCCAAGCACAAGCTCTTGATCTACCACTTTGAACTCTGAGGGTCTCAGAAAAGATTTTTTTTTCTCTGATCTGTGGAGAAAGTACTAAAATGGTGAATAATCTGCTCTGAGAGGTGCCAGGGACTTGGAAAGCTCCAGGATTTTTTTCCCTCTGAGAAGATGTGGTCAGTGTTGTCGCAGGAGAAAAAACGGACAATGTTTGGAATCTGTAGAATTACCAAGGCTGAATATTTAGGCACTGAGAAACTAAAGTGACCTAGAGTAGCAGTTTCAGTTTATTTCAGCTGCTGATTTCCACATCCATTTCAACACTCAGGAGGTGCTGTCTGCAGCTGTGACAGCCTGGTAGCACATTTCTGAACTCTACCCTTCAGTGCCTCTGTCTCTCCTGTTCCAAATGTCACCATCAGCGTGTTCCTCTCCCTGAATTAACAGCCAAGGCCCTGAGCCCTGTGCAGTCTGCCAGGGTGATGAAAATGCAGCACTCAGGGCTGGCTGTATTCCCAGTGACAATCCAGTTACTTCAGATTCATTAAACAACCATGAAAAACTACCTTTGGATTGCTGGGCTGCCACAAAAATTCCCTATGATTCTGTGATACTCCCTGTGATATTCCCTGCCACAGAGAGCCATTTTGTTTTAGCCTTCCATTGCCTAATACATTTTATATGTACTCTTTAAAACAGGTCTTTTTTTCACAGTCCAGAAGATTGCAGCAATGCTAGTGACTGCTGAACCCAAAGCAAGTATTTATGAGCAGTGTGGGCCAAGGAACACTCCTAGCAAGACACAGTTATTAGAAGTTAAATCATAAACTGCTTGCAATTCACATCTAAGATGCTTACACAAAAAGGACAAATGCTGCCCATGATTATATTAACAATAACAGTTTGTCTCAAGCAGCACAATAATCCTCCTGCTCTGCTCAGCAATGCTCAGGCTTCAGCAGCAGCACTGATGGGATTCAGTTTGGGACAGGACATGTCAAAAAGACAAATTGAAATCCAAGCAGATGAGAACAACAGAGATGACAAAAAGGCTTAGAAAATAGGATTCAGAAGGGTTTATGCTTTGCATTCCTTCCACATGTATAAAGCAACTGGGACTTGAGAAATATCCCTCAGAGAAAGATGGAGTAAGAAAAAACTGCAGTTTAACTGAATGCTGAAATTGCTGTGTTTATCACTTTGTGTTTAATAATTTGGGTGAAGGCAAGAAAAATGAATGGGCAGACAAGTGAGGTGATTTTCCCATTTGCTGTGGCACAACACCACATGGGGGTGTCCCAGCTGTGCAGTGTGAGGAGGTGCAGGCTGAAGGTGCTCTGGCTGCAGGAGTATTTCCATGTCTGTGTCCTGGGGTGCTAGGTGAGCCCTTCTTCACTGTTTCATGACCTGCCCTCACTCTGTGCCCAAACACAGGCCTGAACAAAAGGCCTTGTATTTCCTGAAAGGACACCATTTCTGTCCTAGCCATTCAAGTTCTTCCATCATGTTCAACACTACAATTGAAATGGTAGAGAAAATAAATTTCCTTAAAAATAAAACAAATAACAAAGCCAGAACACAATTTTGTTCTCCTCCTTCCTTTCCCTGGAAACATTTTGCCAAAGAAAAACAAAAAAGGAAAGGCATCCAAAGCTATCCAAACCAGACCCTGAATGTTTCACCTTGCAGTGCAGAACTGGTGACAGCAGGAGCAGCCAAGGTGGGTCACAGCCCCTGGGGTCCCACTCCCTGCAGGGGAACAGCTGCAGAGGGAAGGAGGCAAAACAGCAGCAGCTCACTCAGAGGCTGCATTTCTGGAGAAGGTTCAGTGCCCAGGGCATTTTCAGAGACTTCACCCACCAAAATCCACATGTTTCTAGTAAATGTCTGTAAAATGGGATTTTTCAGAGGCTGGTGACTTGATAGGCAAATTTCACAGAGACAGAAAGAACTCATCCCAGGCAAAGATTGTTCCTCTGATCTCAAGCCTTTCGCTCCACCGTGCAGAGGATATGAGATAATTTGGATTAAATGCTTATGTGGTTTTATTAGCATGGCTAGTAAGAATTTTTGCTCAATTCAGTTTCAGAAAATGGGATTTCAGCTGCAATAGCAGGGAGAAGTTACCTGAAAGGAGACAGTGGCAGGGGAAGGAGGGAAGGTCACAGGCACTTGGAAGCTGCAAACCTACCTGAAAATAAGGTCTTACAGTAACATGTGCTGGGGGATGGTGACAGTAAGGGGCACTAACAAGCCCACCTTCCCTATCTATGGAATACCAATTACCTGATGTAAATACATAACCCTCACCATCTTCTTACACTCAAAGGCTGAAAGGAAACAGCCTAAACTGAGTGGAAATCTGACTGCAGTTTAGGAAGCATTGACCCAAGGCAGCAATATTCATTCCTGGTTTATTGGGAGGGTTGCTTGAGGTTTTATCAGAAATATACTTATGCAAAACTAATAAATGCATTTTGAAATTTTTTTTATTCCAATTTTCATGTTATTTATATGTGAACTGCCACAGAAAAAATGTTTTCAGGAAGAGAATTCAGACCTAATTTTGTAGTCACACATTGTCCCCCTCCTCACCCAGGTCCCCCCATACTGACACTTGAGCGATGTTCCCTTATTTACCTTCGGCTGCCAGAGGGGACAAGAACATTATGGGCTGCAAATGCTCAGGCTGACAGCAGCAACAGATGTTTATTGCTTCGGAGGAGTCTGCTCCCTCAGCACTAAATTAAGTGTTTTAAAATAAGCAGATAATAAACCAGCAACACCAGGCCATAGATCTGTCATACCTAAAACACTGTAACCACCTGGTAATTCCTGCATGTTTGTTCAGGGCTGACACTGCAAACAACCTGACCGTGAATGTTTGTATTCATGGTATCCAGAGCAGACGAGTAGCTCTGAGGCATCACAGAGTTTAATGAATACATGTCTGACTGCAGGGCCTGAAAATGAGTCTCACAAGATGAAAAGCTTAACTTTTGAGTCACTACTCATAAAAGGTTAAATTTATCTAGTGAGAGCAGCTAAACCAAGAAATTGACAATTACTTAGCAAAATATAAAACCTTTCAGTTACTGCAAACTTCAGACTTGGTCATTTTCTACAATTATTTCAATTGCTCTTTTTTGAGGACTGCTGCAAACTTTGCCACATTTAATGATCAGAAACCCACTTATAATTTTCAGAGTTGATTTACGCACAATTAGTTGAAAAACTGGTGTTTGTTCTAGTTGTTGAAAAACAGGGTGTTAGTTCTTCTGCCTCTAGTACCCACACTTCTGATGCAGTTTTAACACGCGTATAATATTGTCTGTCTGTCTCCCCTGTGTGCCAGCCTATCAAACACTGTTCTGCTCATTTTCCATTCCCTCCCTCTGCATCCCTCCAGCCCCATCCTTCCTGTGGGGGGGACTCAGACTGTACATGGCTTCCCAAGTCAGATCCCATCATTCTTTTCCAATAGTATCAATATTTTTCTGTAGGAATTACCTTGCTGGATGTGCTCGACAACCACATCTGCCTTTTCCTCACTGTTTTGGTGTGTACCTTCTGGCATTTATAGCTGGTCCTTCTCAATCTCTATCATTTCCTCCAGTTCATGTCTTCAGTTCTTGATGTAAATTCTTGTTACCTGTCATCAAGAAAATATTGCCTCATTTCATAAATCCCAGTATTTTAGTTTTGAAGATAATTCTGTTTTCTCTGAATGATTTGCTAATTTTTTCTTTGATAATGTCCCACATTTTATTCTCTTTTTATTTTATCTAGATTAGAATACACTTGTGTCTCAGTTTTGAGACAAAAGAGAGGACACTCTGCAATGAGTACTCTTCTCTGAAGAGTTTCAACAATTCCCTTCCACTGACAGAAAATGCTAATAAAGTGAGGGGAAAAAAACCAAACCCAAACCCAACAGTTGATTAAAACAGAATGCCAGAGAACACAGCAGATGTTGAAGAAATCTCCCTTCCGCACTTGTGATGCACCAGCTTTCCCTCTGAGGGAAGCGGCGCTTCCAGGGAGCTTCCCTTTTCCCTCTGAGGGAAATGGAGCTTGCACTGAGCTTCCCTTTTCCCTCTGAGGGAAATGGAGCTTCCAGGGAGCTTCCCTTTTCCATCTGAGGGAAATGGAGCTTCCAGGGAGCTTCCCTTTTCCCTCTGAGGGAAATGGAGCTTGCACTGAGCTTCCCTTTTCCCTCTGAGGGAAATGGAGCTTCCAGGGAGCTTCCCTTTTCCATCTGAGGGAAATGGAGCTTCCAGGGAGCTTCCCTTTTCCCTCTGAGGGAAATGGAGCTTGCACTGAGCTTCCCTTTTCCCTCTGAGGGAAATGGAGCTTCCACGGAACTTCCCTTTCCACCCTGAGGGAAATGGAGCTTCCAGGGAGCTTCCCTTTTCCCTCTGAGGGAAATGGCGCTTGCACTGAGCTTCCCTTTTCCCTCTGAGGGAAATGGAGCTTCCATGGAGCTTCCCTTTCCACCCTGAGGGAAATGGAGCTTCCAGGGAGCTTCCCTTTTCCCTCTGAGGGAAATGGCGCTTGCACTGAGCTTCCCTTTTCCCTCTGAGGGAAGGGCAGCTCCAGCCCGAGCCCAGCACCTACCGGGGCTCTCAGCTCCTCTCCCGGCAGCCAGGGCGGGCGGAGCAGCGGGGCTGGAGCCTCTCCTTGTGTCTCTCCTGTCCCTCTCTCCCTCCCTGTGCTTTCCCTCCCCGGCTCGGCCCGGAGGCTGCTGGAAGATCGCTGCTGCAGCTCCTGCGAGCCGGGAAGGGAGAAGCTTTTTGCTGGGCTCAATAAAACCGAGCTGGCCGAGCCAAACCGCAGCCCCCGCTGGGCCCTGAGGCGCCCAAAGCTCCACCGAGAGAGCCCAAAGGCCCCGGGCCCGGCCCCTCACACACGGCCCGGGCCTTAAGGATCAGCAGCCGCTGGGGGCAGAAAGCTGAGGATCCTGGAGCAGGCTGCCATCAGAATCGCTCCAAAACAACTTTAAAACACGTTTTAATAATCTTTGTAAAATCAGACTTTGTTTCACTTTTGTCAAATCTGGTTTTAGCCCTGTGTTTCTTGATCTCCAAAACTTTGCTCCTTGCATTAAAAAGCAGCTTCATTTTCCTGGTGACACTGCTGGGCCTATTTATCCAAGTACCCTTCTCACCATTAACAGGCTATTCTTGTTCCATGTTGCCATGCAGAAATATTTCCTATTGTCAGAAACAAGCACAAAAATCAGTAACAGCTTTTCCCCATTGCCAGCCTTTATCTCCAAACAGAGCACACACCCCTCAGCCCTGTGCCGGGGTTTTTCCCAAAGCTGACATCCAGTCACACAAACAGGGACCTGGGGCCAGGCAGGAGCACAGAGCTGGAGGCTCAGCAATGCATTGATCAGGCCAAAGTCACAGCTCAAAGTGGCATTTAGAAATAAACCAACAAACTTCAGGCTATTTCATCTAGAAAAAAATTCCTCATTTTGTTTACAGCTGAAGAACAATTTTATCTGTGAAAGAAAAAAGATTCTTTTTCACTAGAATTTAGAAAGCCAGTGAGAAGATCAGAGAAAAAGATATCAGCAACAAAGCAAAACTACACTGCACTAAGAGATTGTTAATGGCCTAGCCTGCGAACACATTAATCTCTGCACAGTTTTTCTGTTACCAGAGAAACAGCACTGTTAGGTTCCCTTACCACTAAATTCAGCTTGGACTGATTCTTTCTTAGCAATGTTGATAATAGAGTCTGGTCTGATCACTCAGTAAAACCTAACTTTTCCCCTTTAAAGGAAACAAATATATTTTTTAAAAATTAGTACAACACAGTCCAGAAAAATATTGACTTTTTTTTTTTTACACAAATGTTTAACACAGGCAAAGGAAATTTCTGCCAGTGCCAGATACTCTATTTTCATATACACACTGGGAGTAGAGAATTAAATTAAATTAAATTAGAACAGCAACAGCTGGAAAACATCAATGGATTTGCTTTCCTCTTTGATGTCCCCATGGTTTGAACTGTGTGTGCTGGTATTTTTCTCTGGTACTTTTTAAGTTCTCTCCTTATCATTACTGGGCTCTTTATTCATTCCCGTGTGCTGTCTCTTACCAGCTGCCTGCTGTGATGATCATCTTTGCAGTATCCATCTCTGCCATTTCCATCTTGAGATTATTGCAGCAAAATATGCAACAAAACATACAAAACTGGCCAAAGCAGCAAACAGGAATGAGACACATGCTAGAACCTCAGACTCATGAAAGAACATGCAGGATTTGATGGAAATCTGTTTTCTGTGACTCATAGAAAGCTACAAAAATGTGGTCACTTCTGTTTCAAAGGTCCTTTGGGAGAGATGTGACTTTATTTAACAACACAGCCTCCCCATTTCTGGACTTGGCATATCACCAGCCCCACTCTGCACTCCAGTCTGCCTCCAGTTTTGTTCTTTGCTCATTTCCCATCTCCTGTTCCCTCAATGTCAGTAAAAATCTCTTCACATGGACACATGTCCATGTCCTACATACAAAGGAGAAACTGTTCCCTACTTCTGATACACTTCCTGAGATAAAGAAACTGGAACTGCACACGTGGTTCTAGATGTGGACATGTAATTTCATAATCTCTATTCCTTTCCAAATGACTTTTAGTGACAGATTTGCATTTTTACCTTTAACTGATGAAGGTGATCAAAGGAAACTAAAATCAAATTGCATGGAAGGCTTTTGTAACAGGAAATTTAAGAGAAGTGGGAAGCAGTCATTTCAAAATTGAACTCCTTAATCAAAATTCAAGACTCAAGAGCTATCAGCAGCCACAAATGTTTTTGCAATGGATGACAAGATGGTATACTATCAACAGATACTCTCCTCTATTGCAAAAACAAGTGTCATTCATTTCAGAGTGGCACAGCCAGCAGACTGAGCAAAGTTATTACAGACTCAAGGCAAAAGAAGCCAGGTGTGCTTTACTTGCTTGGCAGATTTTAAATTCTTTTGACAACAGAAGAGAAGCTGAGAATAGAACTCAATTAGTGGAGCTCATTGTAGCATTATTTACAAGCAAAGAAATAAAAGTGACTGATTATCTATACATCATCCCATAAATTTTCCAGCCTAACTGGGATACTGAAAAAGGGCAGAGCTCCTTTGGTTTAAAATCTTCACTATCCCAGGAATAATGAGTGATGCTGTTTCCATGGAGAAGAGTCCAGAACTTTGCCCAGCTCTGATTTCCTGTATAATGTGAACATTTTAAGGCAGCAGTGCAATTTTAGGGATTTAGACTGAATAGTGCTTCATAGATTAGGTAAGAAAATAGTGTGACTTGGTGTTATTCAAATGAATGTGAATAGGAAATGTCTTCCTATATATCCAGGTAAATCTTCTGGCAGATTAGAATAATTTGACTGCAAAAACCTTTAAAATTAAACTACAGTTACTCCTGCACTAATGAAAGAACTTCCTCTCCAGGGAAAGAGATAAAGAGATTTCCATTAAATTCTTATCTCATATAAATGAAGAAACACATTTTCCAATACAGAATGAGAGCTTCAGTGCCCAGAAATCCTGCTCAGTTTGACTAGAAGGAGTATTTCCTAAAGATGTACCCTTTATCCTTGCTACAACCATCCAGATTTTTCACTGACTCAAGTGGTAGCTCTTTTGCCACTCTGAGAATTGACAACCATGTACACATCAGAAGATTCCAAATACTTTATTTCTTATGACAACTTCTCTCTGAGATAAGAAATAGCCATCACTGAGGAGCTTTGCCTGCTGCCTCTCTCATGTGTACAAAACCCCAGTTAAAATCCGGAACTTCATTCCAGGCAATGGAAACTTCTCATCTCTTCTAACAGGGCCAGGATCCCACCCACACACTTTCCCTTCACAGACATTCTGTAGAATCCTCCAAATAAACCTAATTACATTCCACACATGGAATATGCCAGGACAGAATGGGTAAGGATTCCAAGAGCCACTTTCATACTTAAAAAGCACAATGGATTGGTACAAAATCTTGCTGATGTCACATACCTGATGGAAAAGAACAATTAATGCTCTGTCCTAAAATTACCTGTGGGACTTGTGCATCACCACAGAAGTCTATTGGAGTTAGGTGGATGCACTTGGCTACAAATATTTTCCCTAATACTGCTGCCATTATGGAACTTCACTGTAGCAAGGAGAGGGAAGTTATGGGTAAGTTCTAGAAAAGAAAGATTTAAAATATGACAAAGTGTGGGCAACCATTTCATATACAGAAGAAAAGTGCTAGTGATGACCACACGTTAAAAACCCCACAGAACACAGGATAATACCAAAAACTGCACAGAACTTTCTCAGATACAGGTGGGCCAGTCTAAGGCAGCACAGACCCCGTGTGCTGGGGCAGGAGGGGCAGTCACAGATGGAGCCAGTTCTGTTGGAGCTTGCCAGCTCAGACAGAGATGGGAAAATGGCCCATTTTGTCTGGATTCACTGCCTGTGCAAACTCTGGGCTTGACAACATTGCCCATTTTTCTTGCTTTATGCACATTGATTTCCAATCCACAAAGCTTGGAATGTTCTCATTTGTCTTCCAAGGGAAAATCTATCAGAAATCCCGTTGTCCTCTCCTTTGAAGAAAAGGAAGAAGGATCAGCCATTGCCTTTTTCTTTTAGTTCCTTCTCCTTGCAAGTTGTTCAAGAGTAAATTAGAGAAACTCACATTCATTTATGGAAAGGAAGATGTGGCATGGTTGGAGTTCCCTGCTGATGGTTTAGGGTTTTTTTTAATTGCAAGAAATGCAGAGTTCATTGCAGAGTTCACTGATTTCAGTGGGAAATGTGAAAACGGAATAACGACACCACTTTTTTTAAAACAAGAGGAAATGTGGCAGGAGAAAAAATGCACCAAAAGCATCTGAATTATTGTAGCAGAACTCTCAAAGAATTGTTTAATGAGTCTTTAAATATATTTTAAAGGTGAAAACACAGAAAGCTGTCTTAAAGCATGAAGAAGTTGTTCACAGCCACTTAAAACTGAAATCTGGTAGTGAAAGCAGCCATGGCTCAGCTGAAACCATTGGGGATGTCACTGAGATCAGGGCTCAGAGCAGCAATTTATAAAACACTAAAATATATTCGTTTGCAGCTTACTGCCCAGTGCGGCTTTATTCTTTTCTTTGATACTTGAATTAAAATCTTCTATCAAATACTTCACCAAATGAAGCCACAAGGGCTAAAAGAGTCATCAGGAAAGACAAGGAAGGGAAGAACATTTGGGCTAAGCACCTAATGCTTGAACCAAGTTATTTGGGTCAGAATTATCTGGCCCACAGTTCTTTCAATGTAATTATGGCAGTGAGTTTTAAGAAAATTCTATTTACTCTGAAACTCTTCAGTAAACTGCCTTCATTTAAATATAGCAAGCATATTTTTGCTAGCAGCCTACAGAACAGGGATTAACTCTTTCAAGCTTTCTGTGAGCACCATCTGGCTGTCACGATTGTTGCTATTTTACTTCTCAAGATGTTTTAAGAAATTTCCTTTTGACCATTTAGTCTCTGCCAGTGCCTTTGTGACTGAGAACAGGGGGCACTTGGTGTTCTCAGCACAGCTGTGCCACCCACAGCAGGTGCTGGAGCCTGTCCAGCGAGATGGAGAATGCAGGGCAGGGTTTGTGTGGGGAAACAATTTCAGATGGGGCTCTCTTGGAAGGAAGGGAGATCCTTCCAGCTCAGAAGGGGAGGGCTCTTGCTGTAGGTGCTGGGGTGGCCCCTGAATGATTCTCAGGAGGCATTTCCTCCTCACTGAATAAAACCTGTACCCAACCAAAACCAACAAAGCTTTGGAACAGATGGGAACCCCCATGTCAGAGTGGTCATTTAGGCTTAGCAGATCCCCAAATTGAAGAAATAATAAGAGGACTCTGGGAAATTAATTTCTAGGAAGAAAGATCACCCATCTGAAATACAAGTAGGTGAGGAAGGAGAACATAAGATAATGTGAAATTGCAGAGGAATGCCCCATTTAAACAAAAAATCTTGGTGTTGAGGATGGATATGATGTCTCCCTTGAACTAATATCTACCAACAGGAGTCTGTGTCTATCACAGATAATGGTTAAATTACACATTTCAGGGAAAAATTCCACACAACCAGCCATCACCTACTGTTACCAAGGCACGTGCCATCAGCATGGAGAATTCAGAAAACAGTGAAGAACAGTCTAGAAAACACAGAACAAGTGCTGAGTTTAGACCTCTCAAGCAATTTACTTCTTCAGCATCTGGAGGCTTTGCAGCAAGATTTCAGAGTTTTTCTGAAGCACTGCCTTAAAGGTGCTGTGAAATAAAAGCTGCTGTTTGAAACCTGTTTGATGACTTCATTCATCTCCTCCTGTTTTTATGATCAGCTCAGCAGCAGAACAATTCCCCCATTAGCTATCATCCCACATTATCAGAGGAGCATGAGCCTCTTGTGGAGGATAGATCATAAAGATGTACTGACAAAAAGCAGAGTTTGGATTTCCTTTTTCTTTTAAATTTACCTCCGTTTTGTGTCAAAACTGAATTCTATCAGACTACTCCAAGTGAACCAGGTCAGAGTGGTTCAAACCAAATAAAATTAACACATGACTGTGATTTAACCCAACAAAACAATGAGAGTGCCATTGGACTCATTCAAATGCACAGGGACCTCAGTGCTCCAGAGCATTTGTGTCATCTTTTTGAAGAGAATATTGCTTTACAAGAAAACAGGAAAAATTATAGTTTTGTAAAGTTGTGATTGGAAAAATATTACATTTCTAGGTTAAATCAACAGATGTAGATTGGCTTGAAAAAGAAATGAAACTGATTCAGAAAAATAATGTTTACACATATTTGTTATTTGAATATATTCACCCATCATGAAGCTGATTAAGCAGAAGTTGATTCTGTATTTCAGATACAATCTCAAGACCATAAAAATTCTCTACTGTCCGTGTGTAATTCTCAGCTGTGCTCAGAGAATCCATGTGACATCAGCCAGAAGGGCCAAACACAACAGCCCCAGGTGTTCAGTGAGGCACCTCTGCCCAAAACCCAGAGGAAGAAATATTTCCCTTCAGACTGGGGGCATTTGACATAAAAGCTTCCTCACTTACCTGCCTGCACACCATTTCTAGAAAACCAAGAGAATAACTTTTAATATCAAATTCCTGATTCAGAGCATATTCCTTGCACCAAATACATCTTGGAAAAGAGCCTCCTTAAGAACATATTGTAAAAGATAAAAGACTAGGGATTTCAATGGTACATACACCAGATATTGAAATATCACATCTATTGAAATATGAGCATCACACTGAAAAATCACATACATTCAAAGCCAATAAAACAAAGTGTTTAAAAAGCCTCATGTAACCCCAAACTTTTAATGCACAGGCACTTCCTTTGAGCTGTGCTGGAATGTGGTTTTAATGAATACCTGGAATAAGCAGTTCTCTTGTACTTTCAGGGCTCAGAATTTTAACTGCTGAACTTGTCTTTGTTTTAGAAGTCTGAAATCACAGGTGTCTCCCACTCACAGCTGCCTGAGGATTAACATAAAAATTGACTTCAATCATTTGCATGCTGATTTTTTTCTCAAAAACATGTTAGGAACTAAAACCAAAACTGTGTTGATGATACAGATTATCCAGGATTCCTGTCCTGAGCAAAAGTACCTCCTGTGGCTCATATAAAGGAATTTAGAAGATAATTGCTATCCTATTTCTCACTGTACATTGAACTTTCAACTGCTTGAACATAATCAGCCTGATTATGCTTGAGCATTCAGTTGGGCAGACAATTAACTGCTCAAAAACAATCTGACCCAAATATTGCACACTGCTATGGCCATAGACTGCAAACACTATCAAATAATGCAATTTTCCATCCATTTAATTTCTCTTCCTCAAAAAAAACACCATAGGCCGCTTAAAATTATTTCAGCTAAACAGAACAGAAACCCCAAGCAATGGCAAAAAAATCTCTCAAACTGTTTGAAACAGCCAGAAGGTTTTGCCAGTGCATGGTGGAGAGAGAAAAGGCTGAGGAATATTCAGCTGAAGGGCTGCCCTTAGAAAACAGGCAAGTGCACACATACATCTCAAGTGCTTGGTGCAAGCCTTCCAAACTGCACTGCTCAGTCTGTGCAGCGAAGATCCAGATTTGCCTGCAGTTAGCCCAGCCTGAAATACTGCAACAAGTCATCTACAGCAGCTTTTCTCTCTCATTTCTCTACTGGAGTTATAATTTAAGGCACGTACCATGGCCCCGTATTGTGAGTCCTGCATTATGAACAAACAGGAAAAAGACCCAGTAAATGTATTACAAGTCTCACAGAAGGATGTGGCTCTTTATATATCCAGTTTCCCATCCTTTATGCTATCCTTCAGCAATGAGTTATGATGAAACAGCAGTTAAATATGCAGTTTTATCTGAGGAATTAAGTCTTACAGATTAACAGACTTACCTGTTAATGACACAGTAAACATTTTAGTAAAATTGCATAAAAATCCAGATCTTTTTGACTGCTTCCTTTTAACTTCATTTAACCTTTTTGAATATCCTTTCTTCATCCACTTACCCTCTATTTATTTCTAGGTGAAGATACAGTGAAGTCTGCAAGCTCTCTGTTTTTGAGGAGGGTTCAAATTATTTCCGTACCTTTGAAGTGGAAAGGTACCATTTCAACAAAGAAACAATTACAACACTTTCCCAGAATATCTTGCTTTGGGTTTGGGGCTTTGTTTCTTTGTTTGCTTGGCTCTTTTGAGGGAGGAGTGTTTGTTTTTTAAAGGCAAGCTTTTCTGATGGACTCTTTGACTTCCATAACACATGCAGTGTTAGAAATAGGACTTGGCATCCTGCTGCATAAGACTTGTAAATCTCTTCTGGCCTTGCTTTGTAGCCACCTTGGAGTTGGAATGCCTCCCAATGATTCAGAGCACCCAGACAGAAATACATACAAAGCCAGATGCCCAGGATGACAGGCAGTTTACAGGCAAGCAGCTGGGAAATTGTCTTCAAAGTCAGGTAGGGGAA
Source organism: Melozone crissalis (assembly GCF_028551555.1). Lineage (NCBI taxonomy): Eukaryota > Metazoa > Chordata > Aves > Passeriformes > Passerellidae > Melozone > Melozone crissalis. Next base: position 9,297,817 of record NW_026535817.1, on the reverse strand, counting down.
AAGTGAAGTTTTGCAGCCTGCTAAGGCATAAGGGCTACAGGGAGAAGATGAATAACTGGCCTCATTAGATTATCATCACTTCTCTGGCTCATTCTAAGAGAAGATCGCTGGCCCTCTATCCCACATGTCCTTTCCCTGGAGTTAGGAATGACAATGATGCTTTTTGCTTTGTGTCTGATACCTCTGGTCCCAAATGAAGAGTATTTTCAGCATGAAGCTGTCAGCAACTAATGGGAAATTGAAGATGCTGCATTAATTGAAGCAGATCATCCCAGTTCCCTTCACAGGTCCGATCAGCAATCTGAGAAGTTCCATCATTAAAATTCCCTGAAAATCAATTAAGAGAGGCCTAAAGCAGACTGGAACTCCCACAGGGTCTCTTTGCATTACCTCAAAAGGTAACAAATGTCAAGGGACAGAAGGTGTCAGTCCCAATAAGCTGGCTGTGTTTGCCTGGGAAAAGTTCATCAGAGAAATTAAAGACTCACACCAAGGGGTGTAGAACCAAGGTACTGGGATTTTGACAGCCAGTTGGTTCAGTGTTGAATCATATAAGTAACTGACACAGTCAGTTATTTGTTAGGGGTTTCTAGTAATTTTGGCTAATTGGAGGCTGAATCAGAGGTAAAAACACAAAATGAACACAATTAAAACTTCATTATTAGTATAATAACAAACCATACTCTTTTGTGGATAAACTTCCTAAAATAGATCTCTTCATCTGTTGCAGAAGCTAGGCACCAGTTGCAAGAATGGACTCTGTTAATTTTCATGCACAGATCAATTTTGGAGGAGCAAGTGAGACAGATGAACTGTAACTGGAGCAAGATTGAGCTACCCCACAGTCAGAGGCGATGCTGTGGTACAGCAGAGGTGAAAAAGCAGATGCTGACCTTGGTACTTAGCAAGCACTCAAGGAACAGGCTCTGTCCTGCTGTCCATGGGACTTTGATGAAGAGAACTCTGATCTGTTGTGATGAGACAAAGTTGTTTTGGTCCACATGAGAAGCTGGGATGAGAGCTGTGAAAGATTCTCCTGTCCATGTGTTGGGCAGAAAAGAATGAGTTGGGCTTCTGTCCTGCTGGAACCTCTTTGAGAGGGGCAAGCTGTGCTGCTGGCTGCAGGAGAATCAAAACAACCAGTAATTTGTTAGGATTAGTGATCTACCTGAGGAATTTAGAAACAATGAACTGATCTGAAAGAATGCTGCTGTGTTAAAGGACTCATTCAGATAACATCAAATTGTGCCAAAGCTGCCAATGTCCTTAGGTGTGAGAGACACTGAACATTTCCCTTCCCAGTGTAGGAAATTAAATTCTTTCCCAGAAGAAGGGAGCTCATCATTAGATTCCATGAAAGCACCCAGGAAAAGCAAGTGTTCTGGAAACCTTACCAACTCTGCTAATGCCTTTTCTGAGGTGGGTGTGCTCTCATCCCAAATGGACATCTCCCTGACAAGGGGCTGTAAGAGCCATAAATGGGAGCTCAGTGCTGACCTGCCTCTCACACACGGCCCAGCACGGACACGTGGAGCTGCAGCAATGGCACGGCCACGTCAGATGGCCAAGTGTTCTTCCACAGTTCTGAGGGAAAAAAGCAACTGAGCATTACAAGCACAGGTACCAATTAGGATAATCAGGTGTTGCGGTGTGTCTTGAGCTTCCGGGTCCCTTTCCCAGGTGTGCCTATATGCCTCTCCCTTCCCCCTCGCCCCCTTGCTTAGCAAGTCCTGTCAATCAGGCTTATCACTCCACCAAGGCATCGTGTGATTGGTCAAGTTCAAAAGATGCCCCTATGCCCAGGGGTCATTGGCCTATGTCTAGGTGTCCCTCGTCCCTTGAGACCCCGCCCCCTTCACCTGGTTGGTGGTCACCTGTCCCCCCCCCCTCCCCCTGTCCCGGGAGCTTAAAAAGGTGATCAGGCCATGTGCTCGTTATTCTGCTGGAATCACTGTGCAGTCTGCACCTGTGTCTACAAGCATCTCAATGCCTTTTGACTCCCCACCCCCACTGACATTGCACCATAATTTGGGTTTATCTTTCCCAATAACTTGGACCCGGGCAACTGTGGGCCCTTGTTTTTCGATGTTTTCAGGTAAAGATGGCACAGGGATAGCTTGTGCAACAATTTGTCCCTTGGGAAGAAACAGGGGTGGGTGGAAACAGTGCAGGCCGAGAACAAATTGCTCAGGATCTGATGTTGTCATTCCTGGAGCAATTCTGATCTCTTGTGGTGTGTGTTTGGTGTCCCCAATGACGACATACTTACAACGAATTCGGTTCCAAGTACCCTTCTGTTCAGGATTGACAGAGACAAAATGCCAGTTGCTGTCCTTCAGGAGAAGTGACTCTGTAAGCTGCAACCTGTAAGGCTCATTGACAGAAGACGTGGTTAACACAGGATTACCTAAATCATAACAAAGGTTATTTCGTTTCACTTTCAACAGCGTACTAGCAGACTTGGTCTTTGAAGCACCTGCTTCACTTACACAAACATTAATATTATCGCGCGCTTGATTTGATTTGCTACCCATATTCCCTTGGCCTGCTCTTTTTATGTCTGCACGCCTGGCAGGCGGGCGCTCCCTTTTCAGTTTTTTTGTTGTTGACCCGCAGGGAGGGCTTGTAGTTCTCCTCCCCTGCCATTTCTAAATTCATCAAATTCCCTTTTCAGGGGGCACTGGTTACTCCAGTGCCCTAGGTTATTACAAAGCAGGCATGGTTTTGTGGGCTCAACCATTGCTGGTCTCCGCTGCTGCCCAGGGTACTGCTGTGCTGAGGGGAAAGGTGCAGGGCTGGCAATGGCGACAAGCTGATGTGGTCTTGGCAGCAGCCTTGGTCTGGAGTCTTCAGCCACACTCAGAGGCACTTTCCTGTTACAGACTAGAAGCATGTCTTTTAATGTAGGAGTAAGTTCCGTAGGAAGGCTCAGGATTGCCGCTTGACACTGTGCATTTGCATTTGTAAATGCCATTTCCTCTAAAATTGGTTCTCTAGCATTTTCTTTTTTAACTTGTATTTCAATAGCTCTAGTTAACCTTTCTACAAATTTCACAAAAGGCTCTGATGGTAGCTGTTTAATTTTACTATAGGGCTCAAAAGGCCCTTCAAGTTGGAGGGAAAAGAATGCTTTTTCAGCTGCTTCTTTTACTTTCTCGAGTGTTTCTGCAGGAATTGCAGTAGCTTGGACTGAGGGGGAAGACCATTGGCCCTCACCACAGAGGTGCTCAATGGTAATAGGGTTACCACTGTTGTCTTTGGCTGTGTTTGGATCAGCATGCAAGCCTGGGAGAGCATCTTTTAGCAGCTGTTTCCATGCAGTTTCCCATAATTTGAATTCCGTGGAAGTCATGAGACAAGAAAAAAGCTGTTTTAAATCATGTGGAATCACTACAGTCCTACTCAATTCAGAATTTAAAAGGCCACGGAAATATGGACTGTGTGGACCATATTCTTTATGAGATTTACAGACCTCTTTAATCAATTGTCGTCCAAAAGAATTCCAAATAGCAGTCGGGGCTGCCCCCCCTTGTGCTGCAGGCTGAAAGGCAACAGGAGCCAGTGACAACATGGGACTATGCATTGAATCTGCTGTTCCCTGCTCTGTATCCCTTGAAACAGAAGCATTGGGATCACAGCTACAGGTTTGGGGACCGGCAGTGGGTGTGTCCCCACCGTGGGAACTCGGGGAGGGGGCGGGGACAGGGGGCAGGCAAGGGGCGGGGAAACCGTGGGAACAGGAGGCGGGGACAAGGGGCAGGCAGGGGGCGGGGACACCTGGTGACATCACGTCAGCAGACGCCCCCTGGGAGGAGTAGAGGGGCGGAGCTGAGGGTACTGCAGGAAAGGGGGGGGAAGGGGGGAAGGGGTCACGAGGAACAGGAGGAGAGGGGGATGGGGCTGGAATTTTGGGATGTTTAAGAGGATTTTGGGAAGAAGAAGACCAGGTTTGGGAAGGTGCCACGTGGCATCCTCCATTTTGCGGACCCCCTAGGGATTGGGGGCCATTTTGGGCATCACTGCTCTCTGGAAAGCTGACTCTGGGTTTCAGAGTGGGGGACACAGGGGATTGGGAAAGGTTCCACGCAGCCTGGCCAGGGCCTTGTGGACAGGGCAACTCAGGTATTTCAGCAGACTTTGAAAGTCGACTTCTCAATGAGTGTGCTCTCTTTAAAATACCAAGTTTTGGGGTAAGAGGTTTAGGGGTTTTAGAGCTAGGAGAGGGAGGAACAGGGAGACAGAGGTACATGGCTTGGCATTTGGCTTTATCTCCATTTCGCTTTGTTTGAGCAATGCAGTTCGAATTTGTAAACTCCAGAACACAAATTTAGCTGAGGGTACATTGCCAGATTGTCCTAAGGTTATCAATGCATTCCCAACTTTATCCCAGAATTGAATATTGTGGATTTCTTCAGGGGAAATTTTTGGGAAGTGGAGGAAAAGCCATCTTATAAACTGTTTTAATTTTCCTTTAGAGAACTTCACATTACCACTGTCTAAAATGCTAACAATATTATAATACACTCCTTTTTGTACAATGCTGAGTTTGGAACCCATGTTAGATGTAAAAAGCAAAGTACTTAATCCTGCCTGACCAAAAACAAAGCTAAAATCAGCTACCGATTTAAAAAAAAAAACACAGATAGAAAGCGATAACGAACAGACAAAAGCTTCACAATGCAGCTGTATGTAGTGCTTTTAAAATTCCCGGGCAGCAACAGCACGGCACGCCCTGCCGAACCGAGGTGGAAACAAAGCCTCCCCCGCCGTGGAATGCAGCCCCCCCGTGGAGCTGAGAGAGCAGCTTCCCCCACGCCACGTGGCAAGCCGAAACCCCGGTCCCCCGCGCCGCGTGTACCGAGAACGCCCCCCCCCCCCGCGCCGCGTGTACCGAGAATCAGGCATATTGTCCCACAGGCTCAATTTAATCTTTATCCTAGCAGTGCAGCAATCACTGTTCCTCCTAACATAATTATGTTATGTTCAGTACAGCATTTCCATCTACATTTGCTGCCTTAGGTATGAGCCAGCACCAGCATTCAGCCAAAGATAAAAGTGCAAAGTGGATTTTAAAGGTCCCCAAGACATTTTAATGAAGGAAATGAAATCAAGCCATCTTTTCTATCTCAGTGATTCCATCTGATTAGAAAGCAAAGGGGAGCAGCAGAAGGCAGGTGAGGTGGTGCAGGCAGGGGTAAGGATCAGAAATATTCCTCTTCATCTTCAGTACCTCTCACGGAATTAACACCAGGATGAAGTTGCCAAAGTGAAAAATATTGTATAAGAAGGGGCATTGCCCTACACATGGGATACCTGTGTGTGCTTCAGAGAGATTCATCCCGAGTTCTCTCTGGCCCCTGTAAATACCATAAACGTGAGGCAACCACGGGACTGTCCCACAGGTTCTCTCACAGCTTGTGAGGTGGGTTTGTGCTTCCAATAGCTATCAAAAGGAGTGAAGTCAACAGCAAGGGGTGGCATGATTGGACAAAAACACCAGTATTATTGGCACATGAGAAATTAAAGAAATATTGATTACCTAAAAGATCTGAACTCTGCACCTTACCTAGTGCAACTTCCAAGCTGAGGCTTTGAAACAGACATGGTAATTAACAACTTCTAATTTTTATGTCCTGTAGATGTGAAATCCTCCGCCTCCCTTCTCCAGAGTAACCACCTGAGTAACCAACTATTGGCTATTAGGATTTTATACCATGGCCTTATTGTTTACAATGATCCTTTTCAGCAAACACACTGGTTGCATGACTACCTAAACTCAATGTACCCCCCACCATTTGTAAATGGTTACAAAGAGAAACTTTTTTTTCTGTCCTAATTGTTGACATCGTATATTAGCAGGAATAGAGTGAGTATGGAGCAAGATTTTACACAGCAAAAAAAAAAGCTCATAGACAATAAACCCCAGATCACAGCCCCAAAATCCTACTTTATACTCATTTCTTTGGCTTTGGGAAGACATTAGGACAGCCTGCAGCTTCCCAGAAATAAAACACTGACAATCCTAGCTTAAGCAGCTGTTCTGCAGATGCAAAGGAAGACGTAGAATGCTTGCTGAACAAGCAGCCTGAAAATTGCTCTCTCACAAATCAATAAGCATCAATATAAAGCACACTGTTACAAACCTTATATTTCCATATAACAGATCATGAAAAACCATCTGTCCATTCTGGTTGTTTGCCAAGCAGCCAGCCCAGCACACCATTTCGCTACCTGTATTTAAGATATCCTACTAATAAAGAATATTTCTTAACTGTTTTCATTTTGCCTGCACATGCTGATTAATAGCTTCATCATTTAACCCACCTCTTCCAAAGTCAGTCATGTACATAACAAGGAGATTAATTCCTGAAAGCATAACTGTGCTCCTCTTTAGGATTTGGAGAAAAAAAAAAAAAGCTTTAGTGAAATCAGTGAAAATTAGGGCCAATGTTTTATTCCACAGGAATTTCCCCAGTTAAGCATAATATTTGTATGGACTTCTAATGATCAATATCCTGTGCTCTCAATATCCAACTCCAGTCCTGCTTGTCTTTCAGATACTGGAAGCCAGTGGGTATTAAGAGAGAAATTGTACTCAGCACTGCTTTAGTCCAACAATTAACATGAAGAGTATTGGCAATTAAAATTCACACAATGGAGTATTTGAAGTGAACACATTTCAGTATCAGTAGCAGCACAAGGCAATGATGAAAAATCCACAATGGCACAGTACTGTGTGCTGCATTATGCAAATGGATGCAGCAAAGGTCAAAGCTTATCTAAATCTCATAATAATGTAGTCTGTAGAGAATAATTAATTTACAGTGTGCTTTCTTATATTGTGTACCACAATACTAAAAGCCATTTTATTTGGGAATTTTTTTGCTTTATGTTGCAGAGAGGAAGAATATCAAATGCTTTCAATTTTCTCTTTGGGAACCAGGGGGCAAGGGAAAGCACAGCTCTTTATTTTCCATAGCAACACCAGGCTAAAATTAAGCACCAAAAATGCTGCCTTTTAATTACTAAAATGCTGTTAAATTTCAGTGTTTAGGAATGAGATTTCTGTTCCCAACAGCTGCCTCACATTACAAGAGCAGAAGTGTTTGAACAACTCCCATGAAGCAAGCAGAGCTATAAGGATTCAGTTCTATCACACAGTTCCATACAGAGGGTCACAGTTGAGATGGAGAACATATTTGTGAATTACTGAGGCCCTGTGCTGGGGGGTGGGAAGTGTGTTCCAGAACAGAGAGGTTCTGACGCTGGAGCATAAAAAGCCAGGATGCAAACCTGAGTCTGAGGCGCTGGTGGCAAGTTGGCAAACTGGTGTTCCACGAGTTCTGGTTCTGATACTGTAATCCCCATCTTCTCCGTCCACTGGTCCAGCTCTGTTTTCTTCTCTCTGCCAAAAAGAAGAAGAATTTCTCAGCTTTGTAAGAACAATAACCTCCAAGAGCGATGTTCAGAGCAGCCCAAGCTACGTTATGCAACCTCTTCTTCACACTTATTCTTAAATATATGTTACACATATAAATATCTTTAAAGAGTAGTCCTCTGACATGAGCCTCAAGAGAGCAGCTCTCTAAACAATAGGATGAGATGTTTGTGTTCTTTCAAATCCAAGGCATCTTATTCCTTCTTCTCAAATATTTGTACTGTCTTGGCATTTTGGGCTGGAAGCTAAAGAGAGCTGCCTGGGAACCAGATGGGGTCACACCGCACAGATGACAGAAAACTGCCATGACCAAGAAGCAATAATTCTCTTACAAGAAGCCATGTTTTACTCAACTGGTTTACACAATTAACTGAGGATTAATTGGTCCCACAGGAAATCTGTCATTGATCAGGAACTTCAACTCCCCAGTTCCAGCTTCACCTCCTGTAGCTTATTTTTGCCTTGTGATTTCTAGGAAGCTGCATGCTTATAGTTGTTTCCTAAGGAACCTGAACAACATGACCTTCATGTGATCCAGTGGCTTCTAAAGCTCATTCCCTGCCCCTTGCACACATCAGAACAACTCCTGTGTGGTTTTTATCCCCTTCATGTGACAAACTTGCACACAGGCAAGCGCCTTTCCCCATTCCCAGAGATCATCTGTCACTGTAACCTCGAGTGTTCATCACAAGATGCAGAACCAGACCAGTGGCAATGCCATCCAGACTCACACAGATCCAGCTGTGCTTCTGTCCCTTACCTTCACACACTCCAGATGCAACACCAGCAATTCCCAGGGAAGGTGGAAAGGCTGCAGAGGAGTTCATGTTGACAGCAGTTGCTCAAAGGTCATTTGGAGACATCCATGAGTTGTTTGCTGTAGCAGACAGTCATTATTCTTGGCAGCAGAAATTGGCAGGAAGCACTGCTATTGTCAGAAAGCATTAAAAGTGTGTCATTTGTCAATATGTGCTCTTCCACAGAGCAGCAGGCTAAGAGAAGTCCATCTCTCAATTTAACTGGAAAAAAATAGCACAAATACCCTGACATGCTTTTATCTGCATCTCCTGATGTGGGCATGGAAGATTCTTTAGGAACTCTGCATCAGCCCACTATCCTGTCTGGGAACAGAAAAGCAGAAAACATGCAGAAGCATTTTATCCTGAATTTCAGTTTCTGGCATTCTGCTCTGAGTTTTTCCAGAATGAACAATCTCTGTGACTATCCACCTGTCAGGCTCATCTAGCACTAACTCTATTTCTAAGCACAGACACTTGGATGTTGCTAGGTAAATGAACTCAGATCTGTTTGCCCTTTATTGGGAAGGGGAAAAAAACATAGTAAGATTCAAGATCCCTTGTTTTTTTCCATATATTTGAGCAAATGCAACCATAATACATTAAAGACTCGGAAGGTGGAAGTAAATTATAAATCCAAGTTGCAGCTCTCTATAATTTTGCATTATGGCACTACAATAATGGAATTAGTACAACTTGCATTTTAATGCTGTCAAGTTACATTAAAAAGCATTATTTAGTCCTCCCCAAGCCTACACTCTAATAAATGTCAAGCCCCCAATTATTAGGTATTTAAATATTTGTACAAAGAGCCTTTAACAATGAGAACACACACTGCAGATACGTGTGCTGTTGTACTATTAAACTGAAATAAATAACCTGGGACAATTATTCCCAGTCCTAATAAAGCTGATTTGCTAATCAAATGTCAATAAAATGACTTGTTTTTAATATGGACACAATTGCACTAATAACTTAGTTATTAAATAAAGGCTTTCAGAACAAACACAGCAGCACTGTTATTTTTCCATGACACCCTTCATTCTCCTGCTGGCTTCCTTCACCTCAAGCACTCAGAATACTTTTCATTCAGTAAAGCAGTCAAAGGCTGGCACTTGACTTTCATTTCCATCTTTGTCCCTGTCACAGGAGAGGGGACAAGCAAGAAGGTGGGGGAGATAACAGAGGGAAGGGAATAGTTTATAGCACAGCACCTTTTGTTTGTAGTTTATCTCACTGCTCACCAGCCAGGTCTCCATTTTCCATTAGATTGTCCCAACACTTTCCTGTAAGAAAGGAAATGAGCCAATTGCTGCAGCACACTCTGCCTGGCCCAGTCTTTCATTTGACTGTCTGCTGGATGCATTCAGCTTTCCAGGAGTAGTTCAACAACTGAAAGCCAGGGCAATACCACGGGACAGGAATTACAAAGAAACTCAATGGGAACTGGCAATAGCAGAAGTGTTGATGCCAATCTCATGTCTTTGGGGCTGCTGACAGCTTTGAGTACTAATTTTGACTTGACCATAATTCTTCTCCTCATTCAAGAGTTTTCCTTTTTATTCTGTTCATTAACAATGAAATTGAATTTCTAAATGGATTTCCACAGTGAAAGAGGGGGACATGCTCTCACTTCAAAGATTGACATATTCTTAAGGGACTTTTTATGTACCCTGTTGGTGAGTCACCAAGGAAAAGATGGTTACTGAGTTAGAAAAGCAATAAAAGAGGCAATGTACTAAAACACTACCTGAACATATTATCCATGGAACAACCAGTCTGATTAGCTAACAGCAACAGATAGGTTCATGATTACAAGTTTGATGACTCTCTGATAACATAAAGCACTTTTTTTTTTCTCAAAAGGAAGTTGCAGCACTTAATGCACTTGCTGAACTTAGTGCTGTCAGCCCTAGAAATCACTCAACAAATTGCACTCCTCAGAAATAAGATCTGCACTGTATGGTTAGAAATTTACAGTGTGCTAATAAATTACTTGAGAGATAACTTCTGATTTTCAATATCTAGTCCAAAGAACACTTACTCCTACAGTCAAAGGCCTTTATTGCTGATAAAAATGTAAATATTAGCACCAGTTACTTACATTTAATAATGACCATAACTGACCTGGGGCAAATTGTTCCTTACATGTAAAATCAGCAAAAGGTGATCATCTGTGATGATGGGTTTTGATTACACTTGCAAGATGCAATAACACAAGATAACTAGACCGTACACTGGGCTGACAGCTTTTTATAACATTCCCCTGGTTGGAAAAATATTTCTAGTCTTACTTTAGCTTTGGGGCAGACCAAATTATTCAGTTGCTTCAATGCATCCACAAATCACATTTCCTCAGTGTTTGTTTCAAGCTGTGCTGTGTTGATTCTATCACAAACCAATATGAATGGAATGCCACAATCACACTTGCACAGAAAGGAAAGCTTGAGGCACTACATCCTGGCACTGTCATACAGCACCCAAGGGCAAGTGAGTCCTTGACTGCAGGAATCATCTTTGTTATTACTCTACTATTGTTGTTTTAAAGACTGGTTTTTATTTAAGGACTAGTAATTATTATTTTAACATCACACCAAAAAACTTACTCAGAAGACAGTGTTTGCCACAAGAATGAACTTAAAAGAAATTAGAAGTACCATTTCAACTTCATCTTCCATTAAGGCAAAATTGGGCAGAACTGAGCTGAAGAGGTGGTGGCAGATCAGAATTGTCCAGGCACTAAAGAAAAGCAGAGTAAAATAATAACCCAGCAGCCAATTTAGTAGAAGTGACAGGATAACCTTTTCTAGCTGTGTGGTTTCAAGTTTCATTAAGGCAGAAGCTCCCAGACTATTTCCAGTGGAGGTGCAGGTGTGGAGCCTGCAGCTGTTCCACAGACAGCTCTTTGGTCACACAGGCTCCCTCAGGCTGACAAACTCAGACATACAACAAAAAACCATTAACAATTGTGTTAATGATGTCACACTTGTCCATGAGCAAGCATCATTATTACAGAGAGGCCTCTGTGTCAAAGGACGCCCTCAGAGACACTAAGCCTTGCTAGAACAATCTCTGTTAGAACCAGGGCTCATCCTGCAGAGCTCTGCAGCATCCCCACGTGCAGCTGCTCCATTTGCTCCACAGGAAGCTCTCCCTGCAGCCACATGGATTAACTGTTCCTCTCCTGACACAGATCAGCCCTGCCCCATTCCTTCAGCACCAGCCTGACCAGTGCAAACAGCAACAAATTTCCTCTTTAAACTGACACTGCAAGGCTCATGCAGTGCACTATCAATACCTTTCTAGCTTTTTTCCATCTTGAAGGAGCACACACAGTAAGACGTGCAAATGAAGGCTACAGAATTTTGGAGTACCTGGTGTTGGAACCATTTGAATCCCCTGCCAAAATGGCCTTTGGAGAAAGATGGTGTGCACCACCAAGGCCTCTGCAGTGACCAGCAGCTGTAGAAGCTGGGCCTCTGTCCCTCCCCAGGACCAGCTTTGCCTTGCTGCTGTCTGCCTTGCTTTGAGGACACATTGCCATGCTGCTGTCAGCACAGCAGCTTCTGGAAAACACCGTGACTGGGGTCTCACACTGCTTGTTCCCCCTCAGCCTGGGGCTCAGGCTGACTGCTTGCATCTGGGGCTGCTACTGTGACCGCAGCCTCAGGTTACACAGGCCTTGGCAGTGCACCTACCCTCAACTTGCTTAAAAAAATCTGCATTCCCACAACACTTCACAGGTCTAAGGGAAGGTTTAAAAAAAGTAAAAACAAAAAACTATCTTCTGAGAACAAAGAAACATCAGTTAATTTGTCAATGAGTACGGTTAAGACAGATGGAACTTTCATTTCTACTTTTATACTACTTCACTGATATTTTACTTATTTCAGAGGGATACAGTCTCCTCAGATATTCTGCAGTCAATGCAGCATACAAATTTGGCTACCATGGCCTGTATAAAGAACATTTCTGCAGTCATGCTGTTCATCTCCAGCCCTGCATTTGCAAACAAAGTCCACTTAGGGAACTTTGCTTACATGGGATGTTTCTGGATTTGTGTTGTCTTCCAATGCGCTGCATTACAAGAGAACTCTTACTGCAGCACATGTTTGAAAAAGCTCTTGCTGCATCAGAATCACAAAAGTTCTACAGAAGGTAAAAACCACTATAAATCCTGCCTGCCTGTAAATAAGATGAAATGACTGATCAGTTGCTCTCTGACATTTCTGGCTGAAAGTAGCTCAGGCAACACATGCCATGGTAATGACACAGGAGGGAAGAAAAGCAACCTGCCCATTATTACAAGCACCAAAAGAGCAGAAGGATAAACCAAGTCTTGACACGATGTAACATCCTCGACCAATTTCAACAGATACTCTGTTTTCTGCCTTAAAAACACAACCTTGAAAAAAAAGGCTGTGCCCCACTCCTGCAGCACAGAACTTCAGTTTAGGAAATTCTAGCCTAAATTCCAACTCAAGAACCCTGTCTTGGTACTGGCTGCAGCCAAACTCCAGACCTCATTTTACCAATTATGCCAGTAAGTGTTTGGATTAAGCACTTTGGTAATGCCTCTGCACAAGTAAATACCAGTGGCTTTATGGGGGAAGCCTCTTGCTCCACTGAAGGCAGAAGCCCATCTCATTGACGTGCTAGCCAGCCGTCCTCTCACTCCCCAAATCATGCATGAGAAGAAAAACTATTTTCATCCTACCCCAAACTGCTCATGGCAGTACAAATAAAGTGCTTTCAGCTTTACAGTGTCCATTACAATTAATTATCCAGAAGTCCTTGGCATAAACTGTGAGAAGCCCTTGCTTTTTGAATGAATGGACTCCATCAAAATTCTGCAGGCACCTGAACTGACTGCAAATGAACACAAACAGTTGCTGGCATTTTGTTACAAACAAAGGCCTTTTCTCTAGGAAGTTATGTGACACAGGATTTCACTGCCCTGGATTTCCAGGAGAACAGAGAGCATGATGCTTTTGCTAGCAGATAAAGCTAAGAAAGTGTGGTTTCTGATATTTAAGAGATAAGGCCAACAACAGGAGAAAGTACTAATGTTTTTAATTTTTTATGTAAATTTTTTGCCTTCATCAAGTCAGCAGAGCTATTTCATTATCACTCAGTTTATTCAGTGTCAATTAGACTGCTCATTATGCTATCATAAATCAAATAAATGAGAAATCTCCCAGGACCTCTGATAATACAAGAAGAGAAAGAACATCCAAGTAGACTACAGGCTAGAAATTTTCAAGTGGAAGGGACAAACTCCATTAGTGTGTTGAACTTACCTAAGCACTGTAGTTCTCTTTAGTTCAAAGGCTACTGAGTTGACAAAAGCTCAAAACTTAGTAATGAATCCCTTTTTCCTTCAGGACTGGAATAGCAGAAAAGAAAATCAGCATTTTACCATTTCAGTTCCATGTTAAATCCCATCTTTTTGACACCCCATTTTTTAAGGTTAATATTTGCCTTTCATTGTCCTTAAATAAATCCTGCTCATTATACTCACTAAAGTTACCTAGCATTTTATAGTAGAGTCAGCATTTACTCTGTTGTGAGCTCTGCATAGTAGGTAATTTAAACTCTCTCCTTCCTCTGGGTGAAATTATTTCTATAAAAATGGCTATTCTAGGTGTCTATTTTGGGATGAACCTATATTACAGCTGCAGCAAAAAGGTTGTCATTAAAACTGAAATGCAGAAGAACTACACTCAGATTGCTTCACCCTTGTTCCACAGCACTTACATTTGTATTGATTTTATAATGAATGCACATGAGATGAGCAAAGTGCTGACTTGGCTTGCTCTGCCATGTCCACTGCTGCTTTCCTTGTCTCAAGTGAGGTGCAGTGTCTCACTGAACTATTAACAAAGACAGACTAACAAGAGGGGAATGATTTTCTCTTACAGCAAAACCATAACAGGGCTTCCCTCCTGAGGCACTAGGTGTTCAGTAGCTTGGTGCTTTAAAACAAAAAAAACGACTGACACCTGTCATTTAGTGCTGCCTGCAATGCACAGCTTGGAGAAAAGGCAGTTTGGAACGGCAGTAAAACGCTGACTGAAGCACCACTAGCAAGCATCTCCCATCCCTTCCCCCTCAGCACACAGAGATCCCATGGACTGCAGTGTGTAAGGGTCTCCCAGGGAGGAGGGCAATGAGTTAGGCTGAAGTGAGGTACTAAAACACTGCCAAAGATTGGACAAGTTATCCCAGGACATCAGTCCCATTTCCTTACCTGTGAGACCTCCTGAAGATGTCATTCAGAGATAATATCTAAACCATTAGTGGCACCAGGAAGATGGAGATGGGAGTTCAGTGTCAGTGTAAGCACAGCTCAGAATGCCCAAGGAGAGCAACGCTGAACTCACACTTCACCACCGACCTTAAACAGATAAATCCTGTCAATAAGCTATTTCCCCAAAGGTAAAGCACAAGGCAAATGATGATAATTGTCTTGTTTCTTGACAATCAGTTCACCTAAAGTGTTTAACACTACTAGAAACAGCATTTGCCACAAGACAATTAACACCAGGTGACAGACACAATGTCAAAGCTTCTTCCCAGGGACTCTGCTTCAGAGGCAGTTTCCTCTTTGCTTGGCAGGCTGACAAGGGACAGCACCTTCACAATGCAATGTGTGCAGGTAAAAACCCCTGAAATATTACACTTCAGCTCTTGAAGTGTTTATTTGTGCAGTGCATTAAATGAGAAGACACTTTGGTAGCTGTGCACTCTATGTAAGAAAAAGAAAAGAAAATCAGTATTACCTGAAAACACGCTTATGCTAGAAGGAGTTAAAAATAAAACAAAAAAACCACCACATTTTGTGCTTAACATATGATCAAGCTATGAATTTCCCATGAAGAGTAGGTCTGTTCTGAGAGACTGCAGAGGTGAGACATATCCTGATTTAACACCATTTACTTAATCTGGGTCCCAAAACTGTTTACAGACACTACTGAAGAAAATCATGACCAAGAAGGCCAGGCCACAACATGATGTATGCCAAGGGCACAGGTATAGGGCTTTTTATATCTAGAAATCTGCTTCATGCTAAACCAAGTGGGAAGTCTGAACCTACCCATGGACACAACAGGTTTTCTGTAAGGATGTGGCTGTAGCTTTTTTTCTGCCATCAATTCAGCAATATTCTAAAACTTGGTGGGGAAGAAGTAGAAATAGAAGTAGTGTAGCTGCACAAAGTTTGCATTGATAAAGGAAAACGTTTCATACTCCTGTTGCCCATTCAAGTACCTCACTGTTTCCAGCTACAGATTAAACTTCTTTACAATTATACCTGTGGCTGAGTTTTGAATTAAGCACCTAGGATACAGATAAAGTTGGGTCAAAATGTACTTGGTGCCCTGTGACCGTGTTCACAGGGGTCTCATGTTGAAGGAAGAGACGAGGATCTGACTCCGTATTTCAGAAGGCTTCATTTATTATTTTATGATATATATTACATTAAAATTACACTAGAAGAATAGAAGAAAAGGTTTCACCTCAGAAGGCTGGCTAAGCTAAGAACAGCATGGAATGAATAACAAAGGTTTGTGGCTCAGACAGAGCCTGAGCCAGCTGTGCTGAGATTGGCCATGAATTCCTAACATCCACATGAGACCAATCACAGATCCACCTGGCTGCCTTCCACAGCAACAGATAATCACTGCCCACATTTTGTTTCCAAGGCCTCCCAGCTTCCCAGGAGGAAAAAATACTAAGGAAAGGATTTTTTATACAAGTTGTCCCCAACAGTGCCCTATTATTTTATCTACCTCTCCACCTGGGTATTTAATACCTCCAGCACATGACCTGAAATGGCACAGACAAGGCTAATTGGACTCCATGGAAGGCTGAGAAAAGAAAACATTACAGTCACCTGAAAATAACTCCCAAAGGCTTTCCATTTCCAAGAGGCTTAGCTCCTTTTCAGGAGCATCACTCCCCTGCCAGCTCCCTCACAAGAACAGGCCAGTGCAGATGTGACAGCAGCACAGCAAGCAGTAACAGAGGCTGCTCCCCCATCCCAGTGACCCCAGTGCTCCACACCAGGGGCCGGTCCCTGGCCAGAGCCCCAGGCTGGGACACAGGAAGCCTCATTAGAGAGGGTGCTGGAATGCTGTGCAATGGCCTTGGGACAGCTGGGAGTGAGCTGCAGCTACAAGACACTGAATGGGCTGCAAAACCTATGACAACAATTGCTGCAGTGATTTCAGTTTTGGTTAGGTACCACCTCCCTGTTGTAATCAGGAACAAGCAGGCCCAATGGTACCTAATGCTGGGATCCCCTGCTCAAAGTTGAATGGCTCTCCAGTAAATATTACATTATTTCCTCTGCACTACTGTGACAACAAAGAAGCTCACTAAGCTTAGAATTCCTGAGAACTTGTCTAAAGTGGTACTGAAAGTACTTCTTACTGCAGTTACACAGAGAAGGAAAGAGAACAGACCATTACACACTTCCCCAGGTTCCAAACTGAGCAGATTTCACAACTAAAATACCACTCAAGCCTTCTTTTACTTGAAAAGATCTTCCAAGACCATTTTTTTCATAGATAAAAATGGTTGCAGTAAAAGGGATTAAAATGTGTAACATTATTTTCAGTCCAACATGATCTCTGCTTCAGGCAAGGTATTTATACCTTTCATCAGGAGTAACTGTTTTTACCAAGTACTTTTTAAACTTATGTCACTCAATTTTAATTCAATCCATTACACCTGTAAGTCTATCTTGCAGAGATTTCTGGGGATTTATTTCACAATAGATGAGCCTAATGTGTATTTCAGTGGGAGGCAGGATAGGTGCTTGGAGAGATATGGAGAGATGATCCATGTATTAGTCTCCTAACAGAAGAATTTAGTATTAAAAGAGAGAAAGACAGGAAATGCACACACTGGCTGCTATTTAAAGCTTGTTTCCACCCATCTTCTCTTTCACACCTGAAAAAATATGCTGAAGCCACTGAAAACATTTCCTTTGGGAGCACATATTATTAGTGGCTGTTAACACACACTGACTGGTGTGTTTGTCAGCTGATAAACACAGTGGTGCAGTGACATCCAGAAAGCAATTTCTGCATTGGTTTCCTGAATTTGAACAAAAGGCTCCCATCTGTGGCACACAGACCAGCAGGCACTTCTCTATTTACTCTGTCAGCTGCTGAGGGAAGCTCCTGTATCAAAACCACAAGTCTTGAACTTGAGGCAAATTCTGCATTTTGATTACATACTGATGAAGCCTGCTACAGAAATTTCACGTTTTTCAGGTCATTCCTAGAAAGGGTGGAATTCTGCTCCTATAACCAACATAACCTTCTTTTTCTACTCCTCATACCAAAAGGTACAGCTGCATTACATTTCCTTGTGCCTCAACATCTGCATGTCAACTCCATTTTGAAATGTTTCAGTATTTTTTGAGCTACACACTGAAGGATTTTTCTCCCTAAAGCAAAAAAAAAGCCCCAAACTATTCTTCTCTCAAGCACAAATGCAATGCCTGATTCTGAAAAAACTGCCAGTCTAATGCTTTTCAGCTGCATTTCCAAACAACCAACAGACAAAACGCCTTTCCCTCCAAGCCCTCTGAAGTAAATTGATTTGGTTTGGTGAGCATTACCCAGCTGCCTCAGTGTCATCTGGAATAAGGAGATACATCCTTGGCTTTGTAAGATCCACGCTCACAAATTGCTGAGCATCATACCTGCCTCAACATTTCCCTGAGCAGCTTAATGAGATCCTTGTTGAGTTCAGTCTCACCAGGTGTAAACCTGGGGCTGCTGTTGGAAGCTCCTGGCACCCATTCAATGTTTACTCGGCACATGGTTCACTTAATATTTCAGTTGAGGAATGACTGCTGCTGTTTTGCACAACCTTCTCAGACAGCTTAAAAGGACAGTGGAGCTAAACACAGCCCTTTTGCTCATTCTCTTGTTTTGGGGGAGAGTTTCCCACCTCCCTGCCATACATTTCTGCTTTATGCAGCAGCATTTGTTTATATTTGCACGACACATCGAACACACTAAAAGCTCTTGGCCGTGTGTTATCAAGGTTTCCCAGATTGTGTCCTGCTCCCCCACTGACAAGTTGGACAAAGAAATTCTTCTTGGACAGCAAAGTAACCAAACTCACAAAATTTCTTCAAATTTTTGCAGATTGATTGTATTCTGCTTTTCCCTTAAGAGACAACTTACACACGAAGAAAATGAAAAAAATATTTATCCCCTCAAGAAACAACTCAAGCCTCTTAGCAAGTTCCAAGAAACAACACACTGATTGTTTTTGAACCCTTCCACTCAGAAATCAAACCCTCTTGCCTTGTTTCTTGGGTGAAGGGTTTAGATAAGATTCAAACACAGGCATGAGGCTTCAGTTAACAAAAAATACACTTAGTGACAATGGACAGCTAAAGAGCACTACCTCTACCAATAACAAGGCTGTGAAAGACTTTTTTAGAAGGAATGAGAGTTACATTTGGGTCATTCTTGCAGGGACAGCACCTCAGTAACTCCCAGCAGATGCCATTCTGTTACTCACCCCATTATCCAGCTTTCAGACAGACCAACAGATGGGTTCACTACACCACACTACAGACTGACTCCTCAAGGGAGATACAGCACATCCACCACACTACACAGAAAGAAATGCTGAAGGTACCATGAACCATCATCAAAAACAAACTCCTGGTATTTGCTAGTAAGCTGCTTTAATTTCACATAACATGGATATTCTATTTTTCAATACTAAGTACAGGTGAAAAGCAATAACTCATCTCCAAAACCCTGCTAGAATCTGTTTTATAAGACACTGAATATTCCATCAAAACTCACTTAATGGGTGACACCAATTGTATTTTTTACTATGTTTTCTGATCTATACCTTAATATCTATGTATTCCCACACAAGACTCTTTCCAATCAATTTAACTTCTTGATTTTCCTCCATCTTTTCAAGTTATAGATGTTACCTTTAAAACCACAATTTGCTTACAAATTCCAGGATAGGAAAAGCAAACATTGTGACTTGGGATTAGCCTCAACTTGATCAAGTACTTGATAAAGTTTAACAGGATTTCCTACAGGATTTTGGAGTTGTACACCCCTCCTTTCAAAATCATCATCTCTAGTTCAAACATGCTACAAAGGAACTTCTTAAAACAATAGAACAAATCCTTTTTAACTGACCAAACACAATAAGTAGTTTTTCAGTAATGCAAAGCTCTTACTCTTTCTAAAAAAACACATCAAATTCCCCAGTCCCAAACTTGAATTTCTTACTCCAGTAATAAAGTCAGCTTTATCTCTAAGCAATGTTACCAATGTAGTCTCAAGGTTAAAGCTGAGAACAGTCACAAAATGCAAGCAGCAAGAGCTGTACTTGGTCAGTAACCTTTTCCCTGATAGCAGAAATAAGAAAAGTGACACCATGATACTTGTTGCATTAATAGGAATGGTAATAAAACACAGTTGGGATTAGCATTTGAGAAGCTAAGGCTTGTGGACCAAATGCTTGCTGAAAGTTGTGCCTGACCAATTGCTTCTTAACAGAGGTTCTTAAAATAATGAGAACCAAATCTGACATTTAAAGAACAGAAAAAAAACATTTGTCTACTTCATTATGTTGAGCCTGAAAGCATTTCAGTTCTCTAGTTTCCTTTCATTATGGTATTAAGCAGCATTACAACAGGAAAATACAATGTATGACACTTCAGTAATTCCACATTCTAAAAAACACCCTTCACACTATGTCAGAAGGCAAATAATGCCTTCCCTTAGTTTACAATTGCGCTGCTTTGACTTGCTGATAGATACATATACCTGGAGGCTGCTTGCTTGGTTTTGTTTGTTTTCATTTGTCCTTTGACTTTATGCCTCAGGATAATCACAGAGTGACAGCACCTGTTGCTACTGCAGATCTCCCAACACTTCACTAGAGCACCTCCTGACCCTGCCTCACTGATGACACCAGTCATGGCAGAGGGAAACCAGAGATGTCATCATCAGGATGGCTGAGACCTCAGTTACTTCTGTTCTTACCTTGGGAGAAAAATCCTGCTGGAACTGCTCCTGCAATATTCCTTACCCTTAAAAGTGATGGAGCAATTTGACTCTACTGTGCTTTTACACAAAAATCACCAATACCAAAAGGCTACATGCAGTAAGAGACAGGGTGCTCTCTTTTTTAAAGATGTTAGGAAGCAAATCCTTTGTGAAAGATTCAGAGCAGGTATAAAATGGGAATATCTGAACGTGCTGATACCTAAGGGAGATGGAAGGCAGTATGGTAAACATCATATGCAGGATTTTAATGCAAAAAATATTAACCAGTTGTGCATAAAACACAAAAACTGGCATCACTTTTTCTCTTCACTTTGGTCACTGCTGTTACAAATACACTTACACTGGAAACCAGAGCAGCAGAACCCAAGTTAAATTGGTTTCCTATAAAAAGTACATATCTTCATCAAATAAGAAACATTTTCCAAATTAGAACATTATGAAGAGGAAACTGCAACAAAACCAGGCTGTCATCCTACTTGGTAAGGTGGCACAAGGGGCGGGGGGAAGACAAGACAAACTTACCGGCAATAATTTTTTTTTCTCAAAGCAAAACCGCCTAGATTTTACCAACAAAATGCTCTAAACAAATTTCTTAACTGAAATCCCCATCTGGGTTCACAAAGCCTCCTGTAGGCTGAAATAGAAAAACTCTCAAAGCAAGGACTCTGCAGAGTCATTTCCCTGCAGGACAAACTGGCTGTTTTGATTCCACCATCTGGCTGAACCATATTCCACCTCATGAAGCTGTTCCACAGCTAGTAAAATAGATGGTGTAAACACTAAAAAAGGAGTATTTCCTGTGCCATTAGCATGATGATCATTCCCTCAATGCCATTTTCCATAAGCACATGGAGTAACTCTGGTGTTTAACAGCTCCTTGTCACATAAAGCTGCACCCTGGTTTGGAATGCCTTGCCAAGAGGGCCACAATTGATCATTAACTCCTCACTGCACCTAAACACCGAAGGTTCTTGGACCTCAAGGAACACAACAAACCTAAATTAATTTAGTTACAAAGGCTGCTGTATTTTGGGAAAGAAACACCAATATGACAGCAAGAAATTACCTATTGGTCAAAAAATGAGCTTCCCTCCAAAAGTACTTCCTCATTAAATAAATAGAAACAACAAACCCCAAACTTTCACTGTTGAGCACCAGTAACACAGATTCACTATTTTTCATTAAGCAAAACCAGGTTTACTACAGAAATAGATCTCCAGGATTTAATGGAGAAGTAAACTTTTCTTAAGTAAGTAATTGCAAAGTATCTGAGGAACTCAGGCTTATCTGTTAATTATTCATGTTTCTGTTTTCATTTCCAGCTACTCTGGAGCTGCTGATGCTGGCACTCTCTACCAGGTTTAAGCATCCTTTCAGCTGTACTCTGCCAAATTAAACTGTCACTTTCTATTAAAAAACCTATAGCAGGAGGTTTTTAATCTTCTGATTTATACTTTGTAATAGCAAGTCAAAGTTTAAATTAGGACTGTATCTTATGAAATAAAGCCTAAGCAGTGCAGTGACAACCCCAGTGAGGAAAAACTCCTGCTTGCATTCAAGTGCACAGCAGAGCAGTTCCAGTTTGTGTCCTTTGGAAGGTTTTATTTTACACAGCTCCAGCCAACCTCACACTCTTATTTCAAACAGCAGTGCCTTAGATTCTGTCAGGACACATCTGGAAGAAGATGCCACTTGCAATCAAGTGTCTGAACTGTCCCTGACTTTATTGACCTGCCACACCCCCAGCCTCTCTACCTTTCAGGTGTACTCAGCAGGCAAGGCACAATTCAGCTTAATTCACATTTCCTTTGGTGAACTGCTCCTCATGAAACTTTGTTAAGGAGCTATGGACTCCACCATTCACTGTGTTGAACATTAAACCAAACCAACTTTTACAGTTCAACAGCTCTATAAATATTACTCATCCCTTTTCTCTGTGCAATCCTTAAAAATAGAGTACAGTAATAATCCTATTGATTTCCCTTTAACACTACCTATTCTTGATCTATTTTTCCTCCTAAGCACTTCTACTCCATCTTCTCCAGTGCTATCACTCCTGTATTTTCTAGCACTTCACAGCTGAAGAAAACTTTGCCATAAGATGTGTTACAGACAGGGAGAAGGTGACCTCAGTGTGGGAGAAACAGAATTTATCAGGGTTACTATCACACAAGTGCTCATAAAATGATTATTTACTGTAATTACCAGCACTCTCTCCAGTATGTCATGTCTCATGAACTTGGAGATAACTTTTTTACAAAGTTTAAATCGCCTATAAGCATAATTTCATTATGACACCTCTACCTTGTCACACAAAACCTTACTCCCATTCTCCTCCTATCCCAGGGATCTCTGGCTCACTCCTGCTAGTGACATTACCCCCTTGTCTGGCTCAGCACACTCTGCTGGGCTGGATTTCACTGGAGCCAAGAGCTGCAGCTGGGGCTCAGCCAGAAGTGACTCCCTGTTGCCCAGACTGAGCCAGAGCAGAGACTGGTGAGAAGGAAGCAGAAGCTGACCATGACACCCTCAGTACCCAATGCTGCAAGGTCACGAGAGAACAATTAAACTGGGTAAAAAGACTCATTTACACAGTGACTCCTAGGAAGGATTGTATTGCCAATCCTTCTATCAGAGTTTGAGGAATTGAATACTTGGATAAACTCGAGTTTAGACCTTGAAATATTTTAACTCTTACATACTTGTCATAACATTCAAATTTAATGTGGCTTTTAGCAACCAAAAAGTTTCTATTCAGTAATAATATGTAATGACAGCTTTTCATGTCTATAGAATTTTTAGGACAAAGGGCTCAGGTCTCTTCTCTCCTCAAGCATAAGCTTGATCTTCTGCACAATGAGTTCTCAGAACCTCATGATGTGATGTAGTGACCTTGATGTTCCCCTCTCCCACATCCAGGGTGTCCAAGAGCTCCTCAATGAGGCAGCACCAACAGGCTCCTCTTGCTGAATAACAATGAAACTTTTCCCAGAGTATTATTGTTCACCATTTGAAAAGTCAAACATCCCCTCCAAGTGGCAAGGCAACCACAGCACAACTCAACTGCTGCTTCCTGTGCTTGGTTTATACTTACTGATGTCTTGTGCTGCCCCACAGCTGGTTTTGGTACTCATTCTCTGCACTCAAAGCCTGATCCTCCACAGTGTGGCTCTGCTACCTTACTCAGAACAAAGTCAAGCTCCATTTGAAAGCTCCATAACTCAGATTTCATGGGGATTCATCTCAAAATTCCATTCCAAGTAGTTACACAGATCAGCTACAGTGTGGGATCTCTTTTGTTTCAAACCCAGGACCTGCTGCTTCATTTGTGGCACTCCAGCTACCACATGCCTGAAGAAGAAATGAGTTTATTGAAGAAATGAGTTCATCATTTCTTCAATCCTTCTGCCCTCTTGGCCTTCCACCCAATTCTTGCATTTCCAGACTGAAGAGGTGGCAAGCAGCTGTTCCTCACATGGAAGCCATTCCACTACTCTGATTCTCATCTATACAAGATCTTTACCTCTTTTACCAAACTTTGATGATCTCTTCCCTCCCACCACATGAAAACCAGGAATAACCCACTTCTTGGAATGACCACAGCTGCCAGTTGGAGGTTTAGAAAGCAACAAAGTCTAGAACTGACCATAAGGAAACAGGAGGGTAAGCTGGTTCTCATTCCATTGCCACAAACAGTGTCTGACAACAGCACCACAGACCCTCCTCTCCCCCTCCCTACTTATGCCTAATGCACTTTGATTACATGAAAATGCAAAACACCCAATTATGTAACAGAAATTAAACTGACTGAGAACATCAGAAATTAAATACTGTGATAAGTATTTCCCACATGGGAGTTGCACAAATGGGGCAGAAAGTCACCATATGAACTACACATTATTAACTTTAATTATCCAACAACTAAAGGAATGCTTTCCTCACAAGGCTTGAAGAATTCCCTTCTCCTATGCAGTCATTTTGCAACTAAGAGGCAATTAGAGATACAGCTTTTTACACAGCATGCCCCATTGGCTAAATTCAACAAATTTCTACTCACATGTGAGCAGGTTAGATTTTAATCACCCCTCACCTTTTGTATAAAGAATCTATAAACTCAATAACAATATTCACTGAAACTGCTCAGAAGTTTTTGCTATTATAAGCAGCAGAGCACAAACAATCACTACTGTAATTCACACAACTCCTAAGCCCAAACTCCGCCAGTAAATGTGATACAAACTCTACCTGGATACACTAAAGCTGTTGGCAATTATTTCCACACAAGAAAACAGTTTAAATCACCCCATCCCTGCGAGGGAAAGCAAAGATCAGCTTCCCTGTAGACCAAAGCTCTCCTGAAAAGAGCATGGCCACTCCAGGCTGGAAATAAGCATTGTAATCACCTTCCTGGTGCCCTCGGACAAGCTCCTCTGTCACTTGTACCCTCACTGGGAGCTCAGCACTCTGAGGGTCAGCACACACTCTCTATTTTTAAAGGGGACAGTACACTTCCATCAGTGATTTAATGCACAAACACTTGGAATGCAGAGGTTTCTTTAAGGTTACTTCTTGATTGGAAAGCAGAGGACTACCTCCGGATTAGCTATTCCTACCTTGATGCAGTTTGTCCTGATACTTGATTAATTGTCACTAGGAAAATCATTTCCTTCACACTCTGCCACCCCTTCTAGAGGAGCCTTTGTCTGATAATAACCTCAAACACCAATTGCTGTGACAGACTCCTCTCCTTTCAATTGTTGACATCTCTGATGAAGACATAGCATACATATCTTTGCTGAAATCTAAGGTGATAGCCCCTGCAGCTCTCCAGCTTGCTTCTGCTCCCAAAAGGTACAGGTGATATTCCACATTTTTCTAGGCAAAGATAAAATAAATGTCTTAATTTAATAATTAAACTGAAAAGTATAAACCCTATATTTTAAAAACACAGCAGACTAGCATCTACACATACAAGGATTTACTTTAGGGAAAAATATTTATTATAATGCTGCCATATGGGAATTAAGTTGCAGCTATTTACACACAACCCTTATTAAAGGCTTTTCACCCTGTACTGTCCACAGGGCACTGTTCAGTAACCAGTGGTTTTTTTTGAGGATTACCAGGCTAAATGTGAACTGCAGGGAAAAATGTGAGCTCCAGCAAACCTGTAGGTCTGCCACCTCTGTCATTTGTCTTCATTCTGAACTGAAAAAAGTTGACAGTGCTTTCTGCAAAGCGCAACTGCGAAATGGCTGCCCACTTCTCCCACCAAGCAATTCCAGTACCTTGAAAAACACCAGAAATAGGAACTTGAAATATCATGGGGAAATCAACCAAAGCATCAAGTACACTTAATCAGATGATGGAAACAGTTTTCTAATTCAGTATCTGCCTCACACACCTTCTCAAATCCCCAGATTTAATACCTGGACCTTTTAAAGGAATCCAGAAGAACTCTGCATCTGGAAGAAGACTAGATAATTCTAATTGTTTTGCCTTCAAAGGATGTTACTATTCAGTGCAGATCAGTAAAAGTTGCGTGAAAAATGTTAAAGCCTTTTCTGGTTTGGCCACCACATTGGAGGCTCCCGTAATCACTGGGATCAAATTCAGCAGCATTAACCCAAGTCAATCAGATCTTCAGCTTGTACCTGTGAAAGATTTGCCTTACATGTCTCAATAGAGAAGCCCATTAATTCCATTAAACAAAAGCTACCTGCTTAGATCCTCACTGGTTTATAATGGGATTATTCAGGACATGACATTCTCTTCCTCATCTGAAGTCCTGAGCAGTGGATAAGTTATTCCAGATGTTCACAAGAGGTAAAACTACAAAGCAGCTGAGGTGTTCAGGCCAATAACAAGGAAAAGAAGCAAAAACAAAACAAAACTTTCAAAGATGCAATATTTTCTTCCTAACACAGCTGAGCAACTTGACTTCTCAGCTCCCAATAATAAGGCAGTATAGGGAAAGAGGGAAGGAATTATTTCATTCTCTTGAAACCAATTCACCATTTCTACCTTTCAGATCACTCTGTGCAGCTTTGGTGTCTTCTTGTGAAGTTCCAGATTGATTTTTTTCCTTCTTATTACAAGTGTCTCACACAGCACAGGTGCCCTGTTTTTCTAATTTAATAGTTTGGGGGTCTTTGCCAACAATAATAAAGTTCTCTCTTTAGTAAATCACCTCAAAAAATATCAGTGTTCAAATCATGTGGGTGAAGTGACATCTCCTATGCTTGTCATAACTAACAGAACCAGATTTAACTGAATTGCTCAGTTTAAAATTGCAGAATGTATACCAAATCTTTTGTTTAAATATCTCTTGGTCCTGGTTAAGGCAATTACACCCAAAACTGCAGCTGAGGCCATGCAGAGGACACAAGTTCAATTATGCAGCTGAGGGATTTCAACAACAGTCTTCTTCTAACAGTTAAGCTGCTAGCTGAATATTGGGAAAGCAATGATTTTCCGTGTTCCATTTTACTGAAACATAACAAAATAAAGCCAAACACAAAGTCAGATGTGCCATTAAGACCAGCTAAAAAAAAAAAACAGAAAACCCCTTCTTTCTAAAGTCTAAGCCTCCAATATCATCATTTCTTACCATCAGGTGACAGCATTGTGTAACACTTCCAATTCCCTGATGTAGCTGGAAGTAGAGGAACGCGTGCAACACCATAAAATGGTAAAATACAAGGTACTGTAAGCCAGAACTTGCAGAAAAACATGAGGACTGTTTTTAATGCACATAACCAAGCAGAGAGAGACCAAGCCAGCATGAATACCTCAGAAAACAAGAACCCATCCTACTCTTCCTTCAGATTGTCTTAAAATCTGAAAAGAATTTATATTGTCGGAATATTTGTATACTCCTGTATATTGGCCAAAGGTTGCTCCATTTGATCACAAAACCATTTACTTGCCAGGAATCAGTTTAGTGCATTTTAGGATTAACCCTTTAGGACACAGCTTACAAACAAACTCCATTATGCCTCCTTTCACAATTTGAGCACTCAGAAGTCCCTACATATCAGCAGCCACATCCATGCCCTCTCATCAGACAAAGCAGTGGCTCAGTGCACCACATTCCTTTTCTCCCTGAGGCCCCAGCTCCCTGCTAACACCTGGGCCAAGAGCAGGGAGCCACTGAGGCAGGTACCAGAGCGCTGCCATTTCTGTGAGGGCACAGAGCCACTCGGGCAGGGTGGGCAGTCCTGCCTGTTCCACCATGCGAAACAGGGCCTGGCCACACACCTGAGTGCAGGGGAACCCAGGCTGCCCCCTGGGCTAGCAGGAGCATTACACCTGCCCTGGAACAACCCTGTGCCTGCTTTCCATGCCCTGCTTGGCTCAGGAACAGCTCTGTCATCTCTGGCCTGCTGCTTGATGATGCCATTTGTATTCCCTTCATCTCCCTGCACAGGCTTTCAGTCAGCTCATTCATTGCTGTGATCACAACACAGCAGTTCACTACTCACTGGTGCCTCACAGATCTACAGCCAGCTCTGACACATTTTCCTGTATTCCACTCAGGATATCAACAGCTTTTTCTGACATCTCCCCAGGGATGTGTCTGTCAACTGACATTTCAAAGGGGCCTGGATGCCCACAGAATTGTGATAGGATTTCAGTTCCTCGCTGCAAGAACATTAAAGAACAATTCTGACTTGTCTGTTCTCTGAAAGCCAGCGTGCACTAACCCACCAATGCTAAGTGCACAATCAAACAATGCACTGGGCTCAGGAAACTTTCCTTCTGTAACTACATGCCAGTTCTAAACTGCCACAGAGCTGGCTCTGAAAGAGCACCACCACAATAGGTGCTATGGGATTGATCAAACCAGTTACCTTTGCCTGTTCAAGGCAAGGGCTGTGTTTCAATTTCAAGGGGAGAAGAAAAATCTATTTTTACTGGCTTATATTTGTTTGCCTGTGGGAACACTGTCTTGAAATTTGAAAAACTGCATCTTCACATGCAAGTCAAAATCTTCCCTTTCATGCCCTAACCTCAACAGTAAGCCTCATTGATGATTTACCACCTTGGGCTGCTATAACATAAAATGTTACACAAGATGACTGCCTGGCTTACTGAAAAACTGGTGAGTTTATAGGCTGGGAATCTCCATTTATAGAAATGTATCAAGGAACTCTTGGTGTAACTGGTCTAACTACATTTCCATATCCATACACTTCAATCCCAGAACCTTAAAATGCTTTGCATTGGGAGGGACCTTAGAGACAATCTAGTTCCAACACTCCTGTCCTGTCACGGTTCTTAGGTTTTAATCCTAAAATTTTTTTCAGCGATACCTTAAGGGCTCTGTTGGTGCTGTTGATGGAATCCACAAGTAAGTAATTAAGTGCCACCATACATTCAGCTGCAGCACAGTCCTGTGCAGAGGCACAGCAGAAATTTTGGTAACAATTACCCCTTCAAGTTTATGATATAAATCACTGTGAAACAGATTAATAGCTACTGTGGATCTGCTTCCAACTGAAGTGAAAAGGTGATATCAATCAAGATAGAACTTTTCACAGGATTAAGCCTTGGCATAAATACTAATCCTTTTACTCTATCTAGAGCTGTGAAGAACTTTCTAATATAGGTCACTTCCTCTTTTACATTTTAGGAACATGAACTGCTTAGAGAGCATTTTTGTAATGAAATGTGCACCACTATTGTGATTACTTTTTTTTTGCACAACGCTCAAAAATATTAACTTCAGTTTCTCAGCTAATTACTAAAATCTGCTTTCAGTGAGAGAAAATGTTCAAAAGCACCATCTGTTTTCATAGAACTGTGTGTTTTAAATAGGAAATATTTTTTTGTTGCTGAAAACTGAATGGTTGTGCTGCACAATAATTTATATTATGTGGTATGAATAAATAATTTTTTCATCATTTCATTAGATCTCTATGGAGTTCTGAGGCAAATGCCATACATAAGCAATGAATGTGGGAATCCAGTAATTGCTCCAAAAACCTCCAGGATTATCCTGAACTACCTAAGAGGAGTTATCTTTTTAGCATTGGCATGTCAGCACAACAGCTCACCATCCAGTGACTGCCTCATTCCATTCTGTTTCACAGCCATGCTCAGTCTGCATAAACTGAATAAAGGCAACCTCAGTGTGGATGCCTTGACCACAAAAAGAACCCCACATCTTCTCTTCAGTTACTGCAGCTCCCAATGTTCAATTTCCCATGCAGCACTTGCTGTGTGCTACACAATTTGCAAAAGGTGCACTACTCCAAAAATAAGCACAACTTCAGAACACATTTGACTGTTCAAAAAAACTACTGACAATTAGCTGATTACAAAAACCCTATAAATATGCAAAATTTGCTTGGATACCAATTTCACCACCCATGCCACTTGTGCTGCATAAATGGCAGTTCCTGCTACAGAGTAAGTGAAGAAATGGCAATCATAATTTCAGATAAATCCACTGACTGTCATGGGGCTGCAGATGTGTTGGGAGACAAAGTTGTCCTGCTGCAGAGAACAGTAAATCTCACCTGGTTTCCAATTACACTTGTCTGCTCAGGGAAGGTGGGATTTCCCTCTCCCTTCAAGGCTACTCCTTCAGGAGAAGCAATAAAAAAAGTGACTGTGTTATGACTGTGACACTGAGCCTGCCAAGCAGGAGTACACTGAATCTAAGGACTAATACCTAAAAAACATA
This sequence comes from Melozone crissalis, assembly GCF_028551555.1. Classification (NCBI taxonomy): domain Eukaryota; kingdom Metazoa; phylum Chordata; class Aves; order Passeriformes; family Passerellidae; genus Melozone; species Melozone crissalis. The sequence goes on along the minus strand of NW_026535817.1, from coordinate 9,267,820 downwards.
AATATATATTCCTTCCTCTCACCCTCAAATGGCTGTGGTGGGTTGACCCTGTCCAGATATGAGGCCCCCCCCACCCAGCCAGCTGCTCTCTCACTCTCTCCCCACAGCAGAACAGGGTGATAAAACAACATGGAAAATCTCATGGGTCAAGGTAAACACAGGGTGATTCTTCTCCACTTATTATCATAGGCAAAACAGACCCAAGTATAAATTAGTTTAATATAACAGCAATTAAAAATAAAGATGGATGATGACATGAAAACAAAAAGAAAAAAAGCCAAAATACCTTCCCTAGGCACCATCCCTTCTTTCCAGGCCAAACATCAATCCTTCATTCCCTATCCCTTCACCTCCTCCTCCCACAGCCAGGTGGCACAGAGGGCATGAGCAATGAGGGGCTGTGATTCATCAGTCAAGTGTCTTTTCTGTTGCTCCTTCCTCTCATTTTCCCTCTGCCTCAGCAGGGGTGCTCCCTATGGGCTGCAGCCCTTGGGGACACCAGGAATGGGTCCCTCCAAAGGCTCACCTGGTATTCCATGTCTGACAGACAGGATTTCACATGTGTTTAGGGCATGCACTTGTCTCAACTCATTTCATTCACTTGATCTCATCCTGGAAAGAATAGACAAGCTTATTAAGCTCAAGTTTAGTTCCTCAAATCTGCAAGACCTAGACAACATTGGATTGGAAGCAGAAATAATGTACTAATTATTTTGGCACACACTTCCTTGGAAGACACTTCTGCAAAGTAGCTTACCATCTTGAAAACCATCCAAAAGCACAATAACCCAAACTGCATTAAAACAGAGCTATGAAGCAGCCAAACTGTGGCAATTACTACAAGTAGTCTGTGTCAAGATAGGGCTGGTGATAACAACTTGAGATGAATTAGAGACAGAAAAAATGTGATGTGACTAAAATCACATTGCTCCATTCCTGTCTATCTTTATATTTCTCCAAGCAAGTTCTTACCTGTCTTTGTAATTAAATTATCAGCAATGGCACAAGCTCAGGACCAAAGGACCTAATTTGCAGGTGTCAATCATTTTCAAAGAGCCCTGTTCAATGCTGGAAAAGTCACAAATTGAACAATGACATGTCCTTGATAGTGCTGGCAATGACAGCAGCTCTTCTCCAGTCTTCCAGAGAAAAACAAAAAGCACATTTTCTCCACTCAGAAATAATCAGTAACTTGAGTCTAGGTTGAGTTCATCTCAATAGGTCACCTGATGCAATTAGATGGGTCTTGCCAAGGGTAGGCACCAAATGTGCTGCCAACCCACTGCCCATCACAGTTACAAGGCAGGCTTCAGGTGAAAATAATTGATTCATCTCAAGATGAAGCACAGTACTCCTAGAACCATTTCAAATGCACATGGTATCAGCTTTTACCTCTCCAGTTTTAGAGATGAAAATCACTGAAAACCTTCGGGGATGTTTCTACACTGCATTTCTCACACTTGAGCCAGAAGATGAAAAAAAATTCCTTGAAAGAAACCAAGGTTCCCCAAAACACAAGTTCTGAATGATGCACTAACAGGAATATATGAAGTTGCTTTTAAAGCAACTTGACTTTTTTTAAATACATCAACACACATCATGCAAAGCACTTCCTTATGTAAGGGAAACACAAAAATTGGCTTTTCCACACAATATAAGCCATAGCTAAAACTTCAGCAAACATTCAGAACTGCAACATGTCCACAACGTAAAATGGTAGAAGGAGACCAATGAAAAGACCCAGATCTCTGTTCCATAAAGGAGGTGGGAATTTACCTTCAAATACCTCAGCCTATCAGAAGATGAACAGGGCTTGCCACACTGGCAGTCTACAGTTCAAAAGTCACCTCTGCTGGAATATTCACCCCTGTTTTGCACTTCAAAACCCTTATTAATGAGCAATGCCTCATAACTACAGCTGCAGGAAAACCTAACTCTGCTCTGTAGGGGAAAGGGCACTACATTTTCAGCTTTCCATCTCCAAAGAAACTGATACCTCTGCACAGAATTCTCCACATCAGAGGGGACTGACAAGCACAGAAATCTGCTGCTGTAAGGATTTCAAGTCTCAGAAGGCCCAGCAAGCAGGATAACTCCTCCTGGTGAAGCATTCCTGGTCTGTGGGTGATGTGCCCAGGTCCTGAGACACCGGCTGGCTCCCAAGGCAAGAGCTCTAAGTACTGGGACATGCTTCAGCAGAAGGAAGGGGTTAAAATTCATGTAAAACTCCATTTACCATGGTAATTAAAGGTAGTTTATGAAACAGGGATTACAACACATTAACTTACCTTCCTGGATAACTGGACCAAAAAAAAGTCAATTTCTCCTGCCCTTCCTGACTTCGGGGGTTTTTTAAGCATTGGTCTCCTATAAGGGATTTATTTGTGTCCTAAGAACCTGGATTAGATCCCAGGACTTCTAGTGCTGGTCAACTGACAGGCTAAGAGGCCATGCTAAAAACCAGCAAATAAAATTCTTCCCCATTTTTATCCTTGTTGGAAGACAACTCTCACAGCTACAAAGATATAACATGCAAAATACACTGCTAATTTTCATGGGTAATTCAGTGATTAATTATGGCACCTTCAATATTTAAAACATGCAATGCCATGGACTGAGTTTTTTACCAGCCTAATCTGCTATACGGCAGTTGTGCCTGGCAAAAACACATTTCTCCTTTTACCATAAACAGCTAAGCATGGGAAAAGGTAAAGCTCTGAAGTTTACAGCCTGCAAAGGGATGCACACAACCACGGTCATTTCTTACAAACCTCAGTCATGAATGGGACAATCAAGTCTAAAACTTGGAGTTTTCCACAGCCATCATGAAGGGGAAACAGGAGCTTATGGAGAACTGCACCATACAATTTCTGCAATGTTTCCCATAAAGGACAACTTTTACACCATGAAATGTGAAATTCAATGCCAGCTTCCTTCATTATTCTCTGGTACTATCTAAGAGGGTAAAAAACAATCAGCTGAATATGAACCTCACAGTTTGGGGATTCAGGATCTGTTGGTGACTGTGGTGACCTTGTTCAAGATCAAAACCTGCCACACTCAGCCCCCACTTCTCTTACTCCTGGCATTACACAAAGCAGCATCAGAGCATACAAAATCCCCCAAGCCTGAGACAAACAAAGGAAAAGGAATAAATCCCTTCCTCCTCCTAACTCAAGGCATGCAGCAGTTGGTCAGAGCTCAGAAGCTGAGAAACAATAATCCAGCCCCACCTTTCTTTTCCTTACACCTGTCTACCAGAAAGGAAAAGATCCCAAACACACTTCTTCCCTTCCAGTCAGCCAGAGGTGGTTAATGACTCTACAGCAGCAGACATCAGCCATCAAATAAAAAGGGCTTATACCAATAAATTACTCCATTTACACTCAGTGACAAGGTGCAAAAGCCCTCTCCTTGCTCTTTTCTTTCAGGTAACACGGCAATAAAACGGAAAAAAATGGAAACGTCCCTTTTCTCTCATTCATCATAAAAGGAACTACCTTGACATTATTTAAGAATGCCCCTCTGCTACTATACCCAGTGTTTTTGAAACCAATAACCAGCAAAAATGTCTGAAAAAATTCAGGATATATCATATTCAATAATTGCATGAAAAAGCAAACAAAAACACCTCTTTTTTCTCAGGTGGTAAAACCAGCTCATGAGACAGCTAATTAAAAAAGCCTATTCAGTAAACACTGGAAACTTGGATACTTAAATATCAAATCCTTTTTTATATATACAGTCCCAATACAGCTAGGCCTGTTCTTTTTTGCATATAATCAAGTAGGGAAGAAATAATTAATCTTCATCCAAGACACCAAATGAGCTCAAGTTAAACTGGGAGAAGCTAGAAAACAAAGAAAACTAATTTGAGGGGGGAAAAAAAAGGAATTTTGCTCCAAAACCGTAAACTACCAAAAGAGTACTTATTGTCTCAATACGGCAATGGCTTAAAGTCACAGCGACTACTGCCTAAATATTTAGTAACTGCATCATCAGTGTGACTGCAATTGTACACACAGATGTCATTCCCTAAAATCTAAAACTGCACACAAGCCCTGTAATTGCACCTGCATGAATAACCAAAACCACACTGACTGTGGTCATGAATAGCAGAAATTTTCTCTGCCATTTAAGACGAGACTGGAAAGAGGCAAAACACACCAAACACACCAACCCAAGGAGACCGTCAGTCTGAACTGGATTGAAATTGCAAAAACATTGAAATCCATCTGGTATTCTTACTTTTGATACAGCCTTTGTAAACTTATTTCCACCAGTCTGTGAGAGATCAGCATTGTTTAAACCCTGGTTTTTCCCTTTCAGACTGGCTTCAAGATCTTACCATGTCCTCCACCAAATGTGAAGCAATTTTAGGAGGAAATTCACGTTAAGAGCCCCAATTTGGCTCAGCATAACAATACAGGCAAGTAGAATGCTTAAAAAATGGCACTTGATTGAGAGCGAGCATGATTGCTCCACTGATTGTACTGATTTGTTGACAGCCTTCAAGTACCTTCAGGCTAACACCACTTACATCGTTCCCACTCCTGTAACCCTCCCCAATCACCTCAAGTACTGCCCTTTATTATAGTGAAAGATGGAGACTTGCATGCAGTACAAGGAAAACCACATCAATGAAATTCCATAGCAATGCAAATGGGTACATGCAGGAACCAAATGCTAGAGACAATCATCTGTCACTGAAAAAAGAGAACTTAAAATTGCACACACACTGGAAAGGTCAGCAGTCTACTGCCTGAAAAGGAGGGTAGTTTATGCGAGGAAAGACACAGACTAAACAAAACCAGGTCCCATTTGCCCAAATGTTTCCTGTTCTGCAATTTTAGAGTCAAGCCAAACAACACCAGCAGTTTAACCTGCATTTGGCTCCTCCAGTTACCTTAAACCTTCTGGACTCAAGGGTGCAAATATTACCAAGTAACAAAGACAACTTCACAAGCATTAATGTAAGATACTGGAGAGCAAACAGCTGCAGTTTTAGTGTCATGAAAACTAAACTACTCACTTGACATTAGTGAATTGGAATTATATCTGACATAAAAGTTCCCAGATGTCTTTTTTCCTATTTTCATAGGATTATGATCCAAAATAAGGTTTACTATTAAGTACAGTTATATTCAACTACTCTTATTCTGCCATGAATGAGTTCCTGGTGCTGAAGGAACACTCAAAAGGATTTCTTATGAAGTGGAGACACTGTTCCTGCCAAGCAAGGTGTCTGATCACACAGAGCCCTTGGCAGGATAATTGTCTAATATGGTAAATTATTCATTCTTTGTTTGATAGTTCTTGTAGAAAATATTTTCGTGCCTTGTGCATTGGTGAAAGGTTCCTGGCTAAAAGTCCTGGAGAATAAAATTAGGAAGTGCAAATGGACCAACAAGGCTTGATCATAGCAAAGGACCCCACTAACACAGGAAAAAAAAACCATCTTACTTTTCTTCTTCTTTACAGCTCTGTCAACAGAGAGGCTAATTAGTACTAATGATAACAACTGCTTTACAGCATGCATTGAAGCACACACTACTCTGACCTTGCTCTTTAGCAGCGTTTCCTCTGTAACAGCAACTAAAGGCTGTTCACAAGATGTCAGCTTTCCTCTACATTCTACGGACAGACACTACAAGGAGACCTTTACCTCTGAGCTAATGCTATGGACCAGACACAAGGTACAAAACCATGTTGGAGTAAGACTGAGGAAAAGAAAACCAGAAATGGACTTGATTTAAAGGAGCGTTGCTCATACTAAGAATGAAATCTTTCCTGGAGCAGGAAAAGCTGAAGCCTCTCACCTATCCAAGCACCTGGTAAAAGCCAAGCATCTCTTAGAGCACTTAGCTTTTGTAATGAGCAGCAAAACTCAACCCCATTATGTCGCTCTTTCTCTGTTGATGCAAGCCCTGGAAGCTGCAAAGCAGACAAGTATTACTGCTGATATCATGTAAGCTACACTGGAGCATTGATGTACACCTAGGCATCATAAGGAATATCTCAGAAACACACAAGTTCTAGGTTGGAAGAGACCTTTAAGATCATCAAGTCCAACCCATGTTCCAACACCTCAATTAGATCATGGCACCAAGTGCCACATCCAGTCTTTTCATAAACACATCAAGGGATGGTGACTCCACCGCCTCCCTGGGTAGATCATCCCAGTATTTGACCACTCTTTCTGTGAAAAACTTCCTCCTTAATTCTAGCCTGTACCTCCCTTGGCACAGCTTGAGACTGTGTCCTCTTGTTCTGTCTGTTGTTGCTCAAAGAAAGAGACTGACCCCCAGCTCACCACAGCCACCCTTCAGGCAGTTGAAGATTGCTGGCTTGCCTGACTCATCATCCCAACCAAACTGAGCATCTGAACAAGCACATTGAGACAGCATACCTGATATTGCTGTCTGATTTCCCAGATAACTGGGAGCAGGATCACACTGGGCAAATAGACCCAAAGCTTTCAGCTCCTGACTTGCTGTCACACTTGGGAAGGCCACCCACATCAAAGCTCAGGGGCACTGCATTGAGGGACATCACAGTCACTTGAGCTGGCTCACCTTGGTGCTGCCTTACACAGCTGCCCAGCAGCAATTCACACCCACCTCAGTGCATTTTGTCACTGAGACAGGCTGCAAACACAGCTGATCTGCTTTTCCTTCCTTCCCCGTGCCTCTCCCAAAAAGCAGCCCACTAGTGCCTAGACAGCAACTCCAAACCAGCTCATATGCAAAAACACAGACTTGGATAGAGAGCAGGTCTGTGCACACCAGGGGAGAGTAGCACTGAGTGAATGAGTCCCAAAATGGGATTACAGGATGACTTTTAGCCATTAGAACTTAGCATTATGACTCAATGCTCAGCAGCTCAGGTCATGGCACTGTCAGTACACAGATCCCTCCTCTTCCACACATTGAAAACGCCAAAGCAAAGGGTATGTGGCACGCACCCATGGATGACATGCTTCAGTTCTGCAACTTGAGAAACTGAGCAGGGAGGAAAAACTGAATGCTTGTACCTCCTGGGAATTTGGGAATCCCAGCAATTCATAAGGTCACTCTGCTGCATGGACTAAGGGACACTTGTTTTCTTGCACACAAACAGTGCCCGACTCGCTTTCTGTTCAATACACAAGAGATGTATTCACATTCTCCCAAGTTCTTACACTTTGCTAGGGAGCATAAACACTGGGCTTGATCTCCCTCTCTGCCTTCCCCAGCTGAGACTTGTAGTCCTGGGAGAGAGAGAGCACAGGTGCCAGGTTCTGTTCAGCAAGATGGGGACTTGTCTGACTGCCCAGTTTTAAACCAGAAGAAACCCACACTGGAAAAGTGGTATGAACTCCACAGCAAACAGTTTTTAAGCAGTACTGAGCTTCTCCATTATCTGATTAATAGCTGCACAGTTAATGCTTGGAAAAAATATGAAAGCAGATCTCCCACTTACATAGATGATTCTAAATCCATGGATGTGTAACACACTGCTGGTATGCCTTATGAAAAACATAAGAGGTTAAAGGTATGTCTGAGTGGCTCAACATGCCATCCTGAATCTGAAGTTATTGATTGTCCTCTAGCTTAATTATTTCCAGAGGAATGTGATGATTATGATTATCCTATTGCACTGAGACTCCAGGACAATAATTAACACTGCAGTTCCAATTCATTATAATTTACCAACTGTACAAGTCTCTGGAAGGAGGACAAGCATATTTGGTTTTTCATCTGGAAACCTGTAATTCTTTTCTTTCTCCCATTTTTTGCCAGTCTCCAGCACTTCTATTCTACAACCCAAAACAGCAATATTTTTTTAATAAGCTACAAAATGTGACAACAAATAACATTCCTTAAGAGAAAGATCTGGCAAGCTCCTAAAGCTGAAATCAAAATATTCCTACACATTCTCCAAAGAAACTCATGGTGTTCGGTGAACTTCCAGTTCCTGCATTTTTCCTAACTGAAGGGTAGCACCCAAGAAAAATCCTTTAACAAACTTGGAATTAAGGTTTTTTTTATCTTTGGTTACCGTGATCCCCAAGGTGTTTAAACAAAGACAGAACACTGGAAAAGAGAACAGCACTCTGTTTCCACCTATACTACCAGCATTTTTTGTTCTTTGAAGAGCAGGTGTCCTCCTTTGGATACTTTTCCTTTGTTGCAGCACACAGCCACAACACCCAGAGAACCAGCACTCAATTTGAGAAAGCTTTAAGCCCTCACCCACCCAGAGTAACACCAACCTCACCGGAAGGCTGCAGGCATCAGCCCACACAGTACAACATGGAATCCCTTCAGAAGGCTGCAGGCAGCAGCCCATGCAGTACAACATGGTGTCCCTTCAGAAGGCTGCAGGCATCAGCCCATGCAGTACAACATGGAATCAATCCCTTCAGAAGGCTGCAGGCATCAGCCCACACAGTACAACATGGAATCAATCCCTTCAGAAGGCTGCAGGCATCAGCCCATGCAGTACAACATGGAATCAATCCCTTCAGAAGGCTGCAGGCATCAGCCCACACAGTACAACATGGAATCAATCCCTTCAGAAGGCTGCAGGCATCAGCCCACACAGTACAACATGGTGTCCCTTCAGAAGGCTGCAGGCATCTGCCCCTCTCGTTCCCCAGCCCAGCCTTTTATCCCCTCCTGCTCATGCACAGCCCCTGTGTGCCCTCTGCTGCCCTGGGTGATTGGTCAGGACCCTGGGCACTCCGTGGCTCCTTACCCTCAATGCTGCTCACCTGCCTGGCACAGCTGCAGCCCACTGGGGATGAGGCTCCAGCCCCACTCCCAATTACCACAAGCTGTGCTCCTGCATTCCTTTAAGTTGGATATTCAGCACCTCAGCACTGCTTGGCAAGCCTGACTTACTAATCTGTGAGAAAAGATAGTTTTTAAACACCTACCATAATGAAAAACAAAAAAATTATCTTGCTGCACATGATACTACAATCCTTGTGACATGCTGGTAGGATTTCAGGTTACTTTCCAAGTGAAAATTGTCCAGCTGGATCCTGCTCAGCTGTCATTCTGCTGCCTGACTGACTTTCTATCAGGATGGCAGCAAGTTGTAATTTCACATGTTAGGTGGCTTTCAAGTCTGAAAATACATGCACTGCTTTTTGAAATGTTAACTTCACAAGATGGGTGGAAAACATAATTGCTTATGTAGCCATACTACAATCAGTCTTCTTTTAATTTCTGTTCATCACTTGAAAAAGTAGTGTAGCTCTTAGTAAAACAGATGTTGATGCAAGCAGCACAAAGAGAGAAAATTTGGCTAGAACAGTATGGAGACTCAGCAAAGACCTGCAAACTGACTCTGATAGCACAATTCCCTAACACAGCACTTCTGAACCCAATTCAATTTGGCCCTTAGTATGCAGGTGAGGGGAGTTAGGCATTTTGTTAAATAGTTCCAGGTCTTGCTCATGCTCCCAATTCCACAAGCCCCTTACTGGTAACAGCCAGTGAGGTGCAGAATGTTATTTCATGTGACAGTTCTTCAGCTGAGGCAACACAGTTCAGCTTGTAAAATCTGAATAAAACACTGAGGCTAATCTGGCCATCCAAAATAGAAACAGGGGATAACACAAGCCATTGCAGTGAAACAATCACATCAGAAGTCACATCTGGCACAGCTACAGCAATTAAACACAGGGGCAAGCAGAAAACAGAGCTTTGCTAACATTCACAAAGGCACTCACCTTAAAATAGTAGTCATAGTAGCTAGAAAAGTATAGATTTAGCAGTAGGCTCTGGAGAGATGATTCATTGCATTTAAAAACCAAACAGCAGTACTTTTTGTTGCTCAAAGACTCAGCAAAACTTGGGCTGTGTATTTAAGGTACTCAGAAGCAAAATACACATGAGTACAAAGAGCAGCAGGTGACTGTAAATTGTGGGAATCTATAAAATCAGAAGGCTTTAGGAAAACTGCAGAAGACAGGCCTCAGATACAGCAGAATTGTGAACACTGCTAAAGCAGCAGAAAAATTATGTAAGCTGTAGAGAAGACATGGGAATAGAACAAGAGAGCTTGTCTGAATGGCTCTCTAAGTTGCAAGAAGTTGATCTAGCTAGATATTAGGAGGGTTAAGCTTATGAACAGGGCTCTATGCATTATGCCTCACAAACAGGTATTGTATTCAAAAAAAAGCAAGCATTGTTTTAACCAAAGCTGTGTGTGTTTATAGTGATTAGATAGAACTACTGTCAATATGCTTTGGCTTCATGTAACTGGCTAAGTTACAAAGTAAGCTGTAACATGAAGTTTTCCAGCCTGCTGCTTAGACAGTGAGCTGTTCACATCTTTCCATTAGCATCCTCATGTCATGAGACTGATGCTGAACAATAAGTAGCTCAAGACGCTCTCCCAGCAGCCCCATCCTGTTTGTGTCTGTAAATAAACTGCCAGCATCAGAAATCAGAAAGATTAAAGAAAACAAAACAGAACCATCTTCTTACCTTGCCATATTTTGGCAAGAGCTGGATGTTGAGGCCTCCACAGGCTCAGATCCTCCCACCTCTGTTGAGCTAAATTCCTGACACACAGCAGTGGTGCTTGCAAACCAGCACCCAAATTGCCACACTCCTCTTTCTGTCATCTCCGAGTTCATTTATGTAACTTTCAAGATCTTGGCAAATAGTCTGTAGCAGCTCTAAGGTATGATCTGAAAGCCACAATACTCTTTGCATTAAAAGACTTGCTATGGATACAGTGAGGGGGGAAACACAAAGAGAACTTATGTATTCTGAATGCTCCATGAGAGCAATTTTCATCATTAAGACATCCTGCTACAAGCAAGTGTATCACTTTGTAATTACGTGCCTTGAGATAATAGTTGATTATTTTTGTATAGGTGGGGTGTTCTTGTTCCAGTGTTCAGTTGACCTCAGTGCCTCAGTCTGCTTAGAAACCCTCACTGGCACTGCCTCCAAAAGCACCAGACACATCAGCAGGGTGTTATCTGGGAGCTCTTGGCTTCTCTTTTTCCATGGCTACAGACTTATGGTACCAAATGGGTTTGTTCAGAGACGGACAAGAAACAACTGAAAACCTCCTAAATGTCAGTGAGCTCACCCAGTCACCAGGAGCACTCCCAGCTCTTGGACAGGCTGTGACACAGGCACAGTGCAAAGGATTTCAAGTATTAAGTTCCAGTGCCATTGTGTCCATCCAGTAATGTCAATATATTATTCAGTAATTGATGATGTTCAAAAACATCTCATGCTGTTAAGCTATCAACATTTCCTTCAGTCCCCAAAACTACAGAATAACTAAAAACAGTTTCACCAAGAGAAACAGATTTTCCTCTTCAATTAAAGCTCAAGAAAGTGCCAGACTTGAGGATTTTCTTAACAAAAAAATATTTTAGAATTGGAAAATAAAGTTGGAAATAAAAAATATAGAATTGCTATTAATACATTAATAGAGGACTCTACAAAATTTAACCAGGCACAGATTAATAAAAACTAATATTTCAATTTTGTACTTCAGAAAACTACACAGTAATTACCAATAAAAACAACAAGTGTTCCATAGGGAGCTGACTAACCCATGAAATTGAGTCAAAGAAAAAAGAAAGCCATTCAGTACCTCAAATCCCTTCTCCAAGGCACTCATAGTGATGGAAAGCCCAAGCCATAAATTTATGGTGCACAGTTGAGGAACGCTGCAATTACAGCCAAATTTGCTCTGTATCAGGCTCATTACAAACATAAGGATGAAAATTACTTTTCACTTGGTAGTAATTGCATTTTGTTGACATCTGATTAGCCATGCTGGCCTTAAATGCTGACAAGGCCACTAATAAGGGGGGAAATAATGAATTAGGTAATTTAGAACATTTTTGAGTAAATAAATCTTTAAAGTAATTCCCTCTACAATACCATTTTTAGGCAGTTAATGTGGCATATTTTCACTACAAATATTTTTAGTAATGTAAAAATAGTAAGATTTTTTTTCAGTCAAGGAAACAGTCAGTAAAAGGCTAACCAGATAATACTGTTAAGGCAACAAAATGGACATATTACCACATTAACTTAATCAAATACTTGCTGGAACAGCTGAACACTGGCACAAAGACCTGACTGTTACTTATTTCTACAAAATGTCACCTTAAAAAAACTAAAAAGAGGAGGTAACAAAGGACTTTGAGGGTAAATGACTATAAGTTGTAGTTACCACTGCAGTGGAAAGGCATCCTCATTTCAATGTCAAAGTAGGAATATTTTCATCTACCAAAGAAATAGCCTTCTTTACGAGTACAGCAGAATTCCATACACAATGTCTCACTAACTTGTTACAGTTACATAGCTATGAAATCATAGCTTCACTGAAATTACTCTAGGATATAAGACTATTGTTTTTATTGGTGATCAGAGTAGGTAATTACAGAGCCAACACTATTTCCAAGTCATCTGAACACAAAGTACACAGCAAGAAAGGAAAGACTGGAAGTATCTGTGAGGAATAAGTTAGTCATGTAAAACAACAACACCACCAATTTGTGCCACTGACTCACACCTGCTGACCTCAAACAAGTTTTGTGTCTGTTTTCAAGTCAGGGTTTTGTGGGGATCACACCCATTACTGTTCCTACAGTTTCACCAGGATTCTGGTTTCTGCTGATGCATTCCATAGCAAGGTTCCAGCTCATGCACATCCAGCAGCAGAGCACACAAATCTTCCTGCCTTAGCTCTGCTCTGAAATACAAACCCACTCCCTTCTGCTGTGGTTCTCATTTGGCAGACTGCTTTACTGTGTCAAACTCCAACAGCCACTGTGAGTCATCACCAAAGTCCATGTGAGTGCTTTGATAAAGTGCTACAGGTGAAGGATTCCTGAGGCTGGGAGGCCTCCAGCTGCTGGAAAGGACTCCAGTGATGAGCTGTTAAGAATTACCTACCTGCAATGAGCTTCTGTGTTCAGATCACGTTCAGCACACGGGCATTTGTCAAATCTTTGATTATTAGTAGGGTCAGAATTTCATTCCAAATCTAAGCAGGCAATTTGTGCCTCGGGCTGTGGCAGAACAAGATTTTACACGCTGAATTTAAAGGAAAAAGCTCACATGATGTTAATCAGAGCAAACCTGAACGAGAAAGAAGCCTGAAAACAAGCTTGGCCCACGTGCAAGTTCCCCTGGGGGTTTCCTGAGCAAGTGATTAATACTTGCCTACTCATAGGGAAAAAACACTGTTAGAAACCACTTCTCCCTTGCTCCAGTCAGAAAACGTGACCTGAAATCAAAGTGTATTAGTGACAATAAAATATTCATGCTCTGCATTTCCTATGCAAACTCTTCCAACACTGCATTACTAATGACATCTAATTGTAGTGGGGATTGCTGCAGGAAAGGCTAATTTTACTACACACTTTATCTTTTTAACTACAAAATTCTTTCTCGTAAAACCCACCAGGAACCTAGTAGAACTTGATCATGTTTTCCAACATTCAGTTTTTAGAATGGATTTAAAATTATTCACAGCAGCCAGTAACTGATGAAAATATTGTGAAATGTGTCCATTTTTTGTTACAATTTTCTTCTGTGTTAGAAAGAACAATTTATTTTAAATTGCTCTTGCACAGACTGCATTCAAAGAGTGCCATATCCAGTCCCTAATTTTTTTTCACCATAGCAAGAAATCACTCACAATTAGTATTGCCAATATGTAGGCACACATCTGTGATTTAGGCTGGGGTGGGCAGCATTCAACTGCTCCAAGCTGCTGCAGCAGAGCCTGCAAGCCAGAGATCACCAGAGCAACAGGATAATTTAAACATGTCACCTCCTTCCTACAAGATCTAAAGGGACTGGAAGACAACACAGGAGCTCCTTTACCCCACCTGTGCTATCCAGGGACCACCAGCCTCTTTCAGTGGCACAAGAACATAGAGAGCACCAGAGAAGCAATATCATATGTATATCAGCAAAGGGCTCTGTTGCCCAAGAATGGGGCCACTGAGCTGCAATTGAGACAAATACCAAATCAGAAAAATTTTACTCTCAGATATGAGATTTTCATGAGAGCCTCAAAGCATCCAACCTTCATCCCTAGCCTGGAGCCCCCTCTTGACTGTAAATGAGCATATTCCTCCTTGTAAAGGAGGACACCTCTCCTGCAGCAAAAACCACACTCTTCTATTGGATACAAAATAAGGCTTCTGAGGTACTTCAGCAACCTCACAGCCACCTCAGCAGCTGTGTCTCCTTACTACAGCCTGGGCACAGTAAGGTGGGTTAATTCCTCAGCAAACAACAGCTTCAGACCTCTGTGACTGAGAACAGAACATGGGAAATGTATCCAGAGAAATAATGGCACAAACAGCTCTGCAAAGCCCGGGAAATGAAGGTACCATACTGTAATGTGTCTTGTTCATTGCAGATCACTCAGTTTTTACTGGCATTTTACCATTCTCTGATGTGCAGAATAACAAGAAACAGTTGTAGATGCATGTTCAATTTCAGCAGAAATACAAACTTGTTCAACAGAATCTGACTTGTTTCACTACACAGATTAATAATGGGTCTTTTCTGCAGTGTGCTATGAAGGTTTGTTAATAAGCAACTCCCCGTTCATTTCAGATTGTTCCAAGAACAAGAATAAATTCATTCAGCTCTTCTTACCCCAGTAGATTCACGAGCCACATCTTGGTTACTGCTGGCTGCTTTTCTCTTTCCAGTGTTACAGCCATAGCTGTGGTGCATTTAGTTATCAAACAGAACACTTAGCTCTCCCTAATTGGAAAATTGAGTCATTGGAACAGCAATTTCTCTGCTTGCTGAGAATGGCAGCAGCCATGTACCCTGTCCCACCGTCAGCCTCTGTGTTCCTTATTCCTACAGTGGATTTGTTTTCCCCCATAGTACTTGCACAACACAAAAGCTTCTCCTAAGCACTAAATTATAAACCATGGCTCTTGTCATTCAAAGCATGCAATACACTGAGCACCACAATAATTATCTCTATTAATTAACATCAAAGCACAACAGGCAAACCCAAGTGAAGTAGAAATCACAGCATCCAAGATAAAGCTGTCGCTTGTACCCCCCTTATTCCATGCATTATTCCTTCCTAATAGCAAAATCCATAAGAAAAGCCCTGTGACCTATTACACTTATAGCTAGTTCCTAAATGTCACATCATTAATGGCAATCAAGTTAAAGAAATCATACACATTTGTGTTATTAAACCCTAGCACATCTGTGAGCCTAATGTAAAGATACCTAGAGTTAATAAAAAGCAGCAGTTCTAAGAGAAAAATAAAGTACAAAACAGAAAAAATTCTGGCTTTTTTTTTTAATGAGAAAATTAGGGAAAGAATCAGGCAAAGGATGTATGAGTAGTACTGTCCTAGAAGTACATGTAAAATTTTCCTATCATTCCTAAAAGGAACAATAAGTCTCAGACCCTGAGTTCAAAACAAGACTAAAACCATGCCAACCTTATTCCAACCTTGCTTTTGACCATGAAAAAGCTTATTATTTAGTCATCCTAGGATTTTTGGCTTTGGTGAAGAAAAACACCCAACAGCAGTAAGCAATTATGCAGAGGCATTTGCACTGTAGAAACTAACAGTTTGTTAGGCTTTCAGATTAATTAAATAATGCTCCTGCACAGAGCTAGCCAATTCCTTTAAAAGTTTGCATATTATATTTAATCTAGTCCCATAATTTGTGATAGCCTCGTGCATTACACCAGTGCTGAAGGAGTGTGCAATTAATTGAAAGCAAGATTTTTATGCATGAGATAATACAGTGCTGCCAGCTAGCCCCACAATGTGGGCAGGAATAGAGGAACCCTTTTTGTTCATGTTCTCATTTTACACAGCTCTTTCCTTTTCCTAGGTGAATCTAAGAGATAACACAGACTGCCACACCTACATGAATTCAGACCTTGGATACTCGCTGTCTCTGAGGAGAGCCCATGTGCAATTTGATCCAAGTGTGTCCATGTTGTTTCAGGATCTGTCCCCATCCTTTCTGTGCAACACATGACCTGATGGAACAGCAAGGACGCTCCCCATTGCAGTTGGATGAGAAAAAGGTCAAGAGTCTCTTCTGCCTTCTCCTTCCTGCCTGGCTCAGCCAAAACAGCCCAGCTGAGCTGTGCAAAGATGCCTGCTCCAGGGAAAAGGTAGCAAAGCCAGCACAGCTCAGATTAGGTAATAAAATAACAAGAACACAAGAATAAATATTCACCATCAAAGACAAGAAAATATTTCATTCTGTGTTTTAGTCATAGGAAAGACAGAATATAGACCCTGCCAGACATCCATCTGCCAGAAGAAAAATACAAGGAATTGATTTAGATTCAGTTCTATAACTTATTTTCTCAGCAATCAGATTTTTTTTTGTAATTACTCAATAGAGAACATACCCACTAAAGCAAATTTTTTTTCAAGTATCAACCTGAAAGGGATTATCTACTGGTTTCTCAATATGAAATAAACATGGCTTTAATACTTGACTTTTTCTCTCTTGTCTCCTTGAACTTAGGAGAATTCCAACAGGTAGAAACTGACCCTTATTTGATGTTGCCAAAACAAGGTCTACAGCACAATATCAAGCTCATGTTGCATGCCAGATGTGATCATTCTTCTACCTAAAACTTCAGCTGAAAAAGGGTGCTAAACTGGAAACACACCTGCATCCTTCTCAGGGAGGAGCTGTAATGAATATGCAGCTTTAATGGCAGTACAGAACAGCAGCGCAAACATGAAGGATTTTATGCTCCTCATGGTCCACTTCAGATCAAAAATCTCTCACCACAAACCAGGATGATGTAATGTATTTCTCCCAAAACCTTTTATGTGAAGAAAATGAGCTGATTGCCATTACTGACCTGCCAGTCTCCACTTCTGTAGCAGACAAACCAGAGAGCTCTGGGTTTGCTTTAATGTGTCTGAATAATTCTACATGGATTTACAGTGAGGCCAAATGGATAAACACAACAGCCAGTATTCATTAAAGCTATGGATTTAGAAAGACCAACAAGACTTACAAATGCATATTCTCTTTCTGAGAGGCACAATCAGTCTTGAGACAAATCTTCCCAAGCACCACAGGTTGACTGTACCCCACCACACAGCCAATACAAGGAAATCTGGTATTCCAGACAAAGGTTCTGCACTCACAGCCTGGAGTTAAACACCCAGCTTGGAATTCGGGTTCAGGCTCCCAAATCTGGCACCTCCACAAGGGGAATAACCAATGCAGTAACTGCTGAGTAAGCTGACAACAAGCCTCTGACCTGGGGGACCCAGCTGTGCTTCCAGCCTCGGAGCCTGCCATTTCCAGCAAGTTCCAAGCAGCTTACAGATAAATAAAACAAGGCTGTGGGAGCTATTTAAGTGTTTGAAAAGCTGTAGGAACATAAAACACAAAGGATCCTGGTTGTGTACCCATATCTCTGGGATTACACCTACGTGCAGTACATACGGAAATGCCCCTTGACAGAGAAGTAACACTGTAACACCAGGAACAGCGGCTGAACACAGCAACATTTTTATCTGTTACTCTGTATTAACTTTGGAACTCGGCAACAAAGACACAAAATCAAAGCTCTCCTTCCAAGCCCTTACCTGTAAGTGGTGAAGTTGGCACCTACCTGATCCATTTGACAGGAACACTGAGGATTTACTGCTGTTACAGACACACAAAACCACAGCATGAGTACGGCAAGGACACACAGGACACCAGGGTCAAACCTCAGCTGTTCTGAATCCCGTGGGACAAACTCACTACTCTCTGTGCTTTTATTGAAAACTCCAGGCCAGCAGAGGCTGGCAAAGGTGCCTTGAATAGGCATAAAGCAGGATTCTCCTGAAAAGCCAAGTGAGCTGTTTGAAAGCAGGCACTCTGAAATGAGAAAATAGGCATGATTACCTTCCACACAGATTCACATTCCCACTTAAAAAAACCCAAATAACTCCAGCAAAGAATGGAGCATGCTTGTTTGTCTCACTTTTATTAGCACTAATTAAGCCCATTTGTTAAAAGCAGCTACAACAGACAAAGGCATATGGAAAAATTGAGGGATACTGATCTATCACATGAGCCAAATATCCTGGCAACATTCACCGAGCTTTATACTAAAACCTTGATCTAACCATAGCAAAGCACAAGTCATGTCAAATATTGGCAGCCTCCCTAAGCCCTTAAGGGAACATAACTCTCTAAAATCAATGCAATAAAAGCATTAACACTGAATGCTTTCTGGTTGATGCCATAAGAGCCATTCACACATGCACTTACAGTGTTCATGTCTGAAACTTTCCTTCCTGAAGTCATTAATACCATCTAACACGAGATAACTATTTCTTAGGTGCATGGAAGTCACTCACACACCATTTGATGCTTTTCTCACCCCACATTTTCTCCTTTCACACAACTCTCCTAGTCTCCTCTTCTAATAGGACTTGTTTTTATTCAGATGAATAAATGTCATCAAATAAAACACTTACACCCACTACTTACAATTTGCTTTTGTGGAATGAAAACCATAATGGAGACGGCCTTTCTCACACCTCTTTGGCCGATGCTACTACTTGAACCCTGGGAGGATCAAGAACTACAGCAGACCTTCCCCTGGAAGGCTGCCAGCAACTCTAAGTGTTTACTCCCGAGCAAAGAAGGCTTTGGTAAGTCAGCTGCAAGGAGAAAGTAGCAGCAATTGACATGTTCGGGCCCCCTTTGAAAGCAAACTAACAAAAACCCAAACAAAACACAGACACACACACACTTGTCTCCGCCGAATTCTAATCACTGGCAGGAATAGTAACAAAAAATCCCAAAGTCATAAAAATAACATCATACTGCTGTGTAAGGGCCATGCATGCTACAGAAATAATACACATCTACCAGTGGGGCAAGCAAATGTTTTTCCTTCTAACGGCCTGTATTTGCTGTTCAAATACCAAAAAATAAAAGGTGAGGCAGTTCTCCATCTCACAGCTGCAATATTCTAAGTAGACATCTTCAATAAAACAGCACCCAGAGCTCAAATAACAACCTGAAATGGCACCCTTTTAACAAAATACTTCAACAATGGTGCTGCTGCTTTTTTAATCAAATTTCATTTCCCAGCAATAATTTTCATAGCTACTTTAAAGCCACTCCACTCCCTCAAGGCAATGCTGGGCTCTGATAAAACCAAAGTCATGGACTTGTTTTCTTCTATGAAAGAAAAAAAACTTTAATTTAGCTATTATAGCTAAAATAGCTATTTCTTTTATGAACACCCAGCTGGTTAGTTTATTAAGTATATGAGATAAGTGAAACCATTACCCCTCACAGATCAGGTCCACAAGCAGGGCTAACCCTCACCTCCCTGAAAGTGCTCAGCAGAGTCTTTTTTTCAGCCTCCGGGCCTGACACAGATATATGTATGTACACACACACAGCATGTACAGATATACCCAGGTACCTTAAAAATAAAATACACATATATAAAACCACAAGCACAAAGAAAGGTATTACCTCATACCTCACCCAGTGACACAGCCAAAAGCAAAGGAGCCGCAGGGGGAGGCAGCACGGACGTGCAGTAAACAACCCCTCACAGTTCCACTCCTCCTAAAACACAAAAATTAACTTTGCTGAGGAAGAGGAGGAAGGAAGCACCCCCAGGCACACCGCACCCGCCAGCCCGCAAAGACCCACCAAGCTACCAGACACCACCAGCGCCTCTCGGCAGCCCTGAGGAGCGGAAGCCCCGCCGCACCCTCACAGCCCTGAGCAAAGGGGCTAAAAAGCCTCTGAAAGGGCGGGAACGCCGCCCCCTCACAGCTGCCCGCCCTCAGAAATCCTCAAAAGAACGAGGAACAGCTGCGCCCCACAGCTTCCCACCTTGCTGAGGTTTTCTGAGGGAGAGCAGCCGTGAGGGGCGGGCTCGGCTCTTCCTGCCCTCAGACGCCTGGAAAATGGCGGGAAGCCGTGAGGGGGCGGCGTTCCCGCCCTCAGCTTCGCCTCAGGGTCGCCGAACGGGTGGACACGGACCGGCGGAGCTCTCCAGTTGTCTTGTCTGCGCTTGGTAAGTTCATTTTTTGCCATCTTTTTTGCGCGTTTTCTTTCTGCGTGTTTGGAGTTTTGTTTTGTTTTTAAGTTTGGCCCCCAAAGCCCCCTCAGAGCCCTGTGAGGGAAGCCGGGTCCATCTCCTGACTGGGCTGTCAGGGTGAATCCGCCCGTCCATGGGGTGCCTCCCTCAGACCCCAAACCAAAATAAAACACCCTCAGAAAACCCCATTTAACACACAAAACAGAATAGGCTTTTCAGTGTTCCTAGAATATTTAAGGAGAATCTTTTCCAATGTTCCTCAAATAACAGAACTGTTCCTCAAACGGTAGAAGGCCGATCAGCACAAAAAGTGTTTTAAAACCGGGTTGGCATCATTAGATTCTCAGTCTAAATAAGTTCTGACAAAATATAGGGAGAGTGATAACAATGATTTGCATTGCTTGAGGAAAGTCCACTAGAACAATTGTGAAGGGATTTCTTTGTTATAAGTAATCGCTGAAATGGAACCGAGAAATACCGTGCAGCATTGATATGAAACTTAGGAAAGAAATGGATTGATTTATAGAATGTGTGCAGGTGTTTATTCTGAAGGTTTTTTTATAAAGGAAGTTATGTTTTTAAAGCATGAATTTTATTTTAAAAACTTGAAGAAATGGGGAAAAGTAGAAACTGACAATCTGCTTTAAATCTAACATAGCATCTCCAACACCAAGTGCTCTCTTATGCAATGTTTGCTTTCTTAAGTAATTTAACCAATACATTTTTAAATGTGCCATCTATTATCTATCTCCTGCACGTTTAACGACTGCTACATTGTTAGAAGTCTGGAGGATTCTAGGAAATTTCTTCTACATGGCTTAGAAATCATCTTACTCAAACCACAATTGTTCCCATTTTCAGGCTGAACCACCAGCAGTCTGTGGAAGTCTCATGGCAGAGCTGCTTTGCTGCAGTCTCACAGTATCTCATCTCTAGTAAAAGAAAAGGAATTGTTTTGTGTGTCCCGTTTTTCTCTGATAGTGTTGCAAGCAACTCCTTTTTACTTCAGTCTGGCGGCTTTTCACGTATTTAAAAATCTGCTCTTGCTTTTGATTGCTCCTCAAATATCTCTGTCAGTGTTTCACCGATTATATTCTGCATTTGTGATATTTCCCGATTCAGACCCAACTAAGTTAACTTTTTAAAGGGGTATTTTTATTCATTATTATTGCCAGCCAGATGTCATTTCCTGACCTCAGCATTCCCCAGCACTTTTTAGATTTCCCAGATATTAATAAAGTGATATCTCGGTATATAAAATTCACACTTATTTCTAGCAGCTGAGGTATTAATGATAGATGGAGTAGATTCTTTTACCCCAAGGTGTTGCTCTAATTCCAAATGAATGTACACTGGGGTTTTTTTTGTGCTGTCTCTTCACTTTTGCACTGAGCTCCTGGTCCAGGTCAGGAGAATGAGCTGCAGTGCTGCCCTGACAGATGGTTGTGTCTGACAGCAGATACAAAGAAGCTTTTATTTACTCTAAAGCTTCCCTGTCGTTCAGGGCATCGTTTTTCCTTGTATGTGTCACAAACATGGGAAACACAGCTGGAAATACCAATGTAGGAACATGGGAAGCTCCTACCCAGCCATTTAACCAGTTTGGTTTGGCTCTGTGCTGATGGAACTGTGAGATGGGCTCTTTTTGCATTCCTAATGAGCGCAGACCAGATGGGAAGGCTGCTGGTTTAAAGCAAAAAGCCCATTTCTAAAAGTCTGTGGTAATTCCTCACTCTTAAAGAAGTTTACTGTGGTCTATGAGTGTGTGTGGGAAAAAGGTTGGGGTTGTTAGGGGTGTTTGTTTGTTTGTTTGTTGTTTTTATTTGCTTGCATGTTGCTGACCTACCATTCTAAATAACTGCAGTGTGTTTTCAAAGGTTCTTGCTAGATTTGAAAAGTTTCCAGAGAAGAGATTGTCTGGTCTAGAGTACGAGTTTCACCTAACTGTAGAGGAAAGATCTCAGGAAATTTGTGATACTCTCTCAGGTTCTGAAAAACCTTTAGATCAACTTTATACTGATAGCTGGGTTTAGTACTCAGCTTTTCACACAAACCAAAACTTGGGTTAAAATTAATGTGTTGCTGCAGGTTTTAGTATTGCTTAGGCAATCTGAGCTTTGAGAATTTATTTCTGGACTGGAGCAGATCTGCTGGCGTTGGCATCTTTGAAAAGGTTGGCTACTTGAAATTCAGTTTTGCCTGGGTGATCCTGCCATTTTCTAGAGGAAAGGAAAGTGTGACATTAACCATATTTAACACTTTGTTACAGAGTATTTATTATGAAATGGCACCTCAAGTATTCTATATTATAACAAATTTTTACTGGGCATGCATTTTGCTTTTGAATTCATGGGATGATGTTTAATTTACTATTCATTCAGAAGTATTCAGTGCCATTTACCATGACAACAAAAAATAATGAATAATATATTTATATCATCCATTAATAACCATCCAGCCATTTAAAAGTTTCATCCTAATGCATTCTGGAAATCTGCAAATTAATTTTGAAAAACCCTGAATGAATATAAAATTGAAATGCTTAAGAATTTAAATGATGCAATTAAATGCTATTGCGTGTAACTCAAAGTTATTTTCTTCTAATACTTACTTATCAATCTTAATTTCAGCACCAGCATTTAGGAACAGAATCAACTCTTATATCATCTCAAAACATTGGAATTTCAAGCAAAGACTGCGTTCTTTTTCCTTGGATTGCATTATTTCCAGGCACAAATTGGAAGTCTTTATCTAAACAAAAGTGGTCTTTTTAAAGACAGATGAAATGCTCATCAAAATAAAGAGGGTGAGGTCAGAGGTGTCAATTTTTATTGTTTAAAAACCCCCAATGAACCCAGCCACAAGAACTGCTCTCTAATCACAGCTACCTAAAAATCCTGATTAAACTCTTTAGTGCTGGCAAATCCATCCATAGCTGGTACTAATAAGTAAGATTTACTGACCAGGCTGCCTGAGAAGTTCATATGTACAAAAATATCTTTATCATTATCTCAGTTAGTTACCTAACAGCAGCCATTGAAGAACAGTTCTTGCAAAAAACAACTTAGGCTGTAAAATACTGACTGAACAAGAGGTCATGCAAGCTGTATCCTGGCTAAAAACCGGCACAAGGGTGCAGAAAATCAAAGCTGCTGGGTGTGTAAATCAGGTGTGCACATCAGGAGTGCAGTGAAATCTCCAGGCAGGCCAATTGCTTTGAAAATGAAAACAAAATTGTGATTTGAGGGAAGGGCCAATTTTAACAGCAATAGAGAGGGTATAGGATCCCAAGGAAAAATAGCTTGAGGTGTCAGGAAATCTTTGATTTCCTTATTTCGATTTGCTTCACTGATATTAATGCTTTTGTGTTAGCTCAATCATTTTGACCAAGGCCAAATCAGTGTGCTTAGGTAGTTCTATTTGAGGTGCTATAAAATCTGAGAAATACAAGACTCTGCAGGAATACATTTTTATCAGAAGTTCCACTTTGTGAATCCCTTTAAATCAGCAATTAAGGGAAGTGAGACAGTTTGAAATCTCTTCATAGTGTGGACTGGAAGGCAGGCCAGGAAGCTGAAGAATGTCACCTCACTGAGTCACTCTCACTGCTGACCAATGAACCTGGAAATCCAGGCTCTGAGCCAAAACAAGGAACACAGAAAACAAAAGCCCAGGTGAAGGCAAACTGTAGAGTAGGCAGGGCTGAAATATTTTTTATAAGAAAAGCTTGAAAATTATTTTGTTTAGATAATCTGATTTAGACTCTAGAGAGAAGGTTTTCTTGAGGGTAAAATCATTGAAGCAATCATTTTGGAAAACAACTTATGAAGTATATCGATCTTGTAGAAAACAGATTTTTTTTTTCCTGCTTTTTTTTCCTTCTCTTTTCATGAACAACAGTAAAATACATGTATTACAGTAGTAAATGATCAGATTTGGCTGTTTTCAAGCCAAATTGAATCTAACGAAAAATGTGGGGTAAAAGTAGTAAGAAAGTGAAGCAGTCTTTTTTTAAATTATGTGGTTTTCATCAAATAATGCTTATTTTGACATTCTATTATCCGGTCACATATTTTATGACAAAACCCATTAATTATTTCTCATATATCCTTCAATAAAATCAGCCCAAGTCTCTTAATACAAACAGTGCTGCTTTAAATTCTGAGAAGGTGAGTGTTATGTGCAGTTGTGCAGTAATGCAGGTTTTTGGAATGTGTGATTCTACCCTTACGTTGTGTTACATGTATCAGAGAGAAAATCCAGCATTTGATCATGGTGCTGACTGTGATTTTTTTTTTTTTTTTTTTGATAGCTGTTACTGAAATTTCTGCATGACATGATTTGGCCTGGAATTTTCATTGATTAGTTTTGATTCAATTTTTTATTAGCTTTTAGGGGTTCTTTTTGTTTTTTAAATTTAGTAAAAAAAAATCTGATTTTATTCCAATTCTCCTTTTATTTTGGGAGCAGAGCAATGAGTCAGGCATACTCAAAGCTTACAGAGCTGTGTTGTTGCTGATAAAGAGGGGAGGTTTTCTCTTTCTCTCCCAGTGACCAAGAGGGGAGTGCCGGAGCCTCGGGAAGAGGAAGCCCTTTCCTGACGGACGGACCTTGGCCGAGCGCTGCGGAGCAGCACCGGGCTCTGCTGGAAAGGTAATCCCTGGCTGGGCTCAGCCCCAGCAGAGCTCTGCAGTGCCGTCAGGAGCACGGGGGTGGGTGTTCACCTTCCTTCCCTGATCCCCACCACTGAGGCTTTCTGCACGCAGGGCCTCAGCCCCTGCCTCAGTTTATGGATCTTTTCATGGAGGATCCAGCTTGCCTCAGGGGTACTGTAAACACAGCATTGCGCAGGTCCTGCCCTATCAATACTCATTTCTTTTTATTGATTAGGTGCCACTTCTAAATTCTGGGGACTGAATTAATGGATGCTGAATAACTATTTCAATTAATGAAGCTAAAATTGGCTTTAGCATCCTGCACTGGCTACAGACATATTTTTCTATTACAAAGCTAATTATTTCTTTTTTCATCATCTGCAATTACTTTCATTATTTGACTTATCCTTTGCACCTCACTGGAGCTGCAGAGTAATGACACAGAAGGTATTTATAAATGTTCATAATTTACAGTATCACACAAGAGCATCCGTACTCTAACTCCATACTGAAACACTAGAATTAGTAGGTGAATTTTACCAAATGACTGCATTTCAGAAGGTTACATTTTAGAAGGTTAATTTGAGGTGCTGCCTCTTTTGGCACTGTTTTGGCACATTCTGTATGTGTCTTACTCGTGCACATAGTTATTAGAGGAGACACAGCACAAGGTAGGTGAACACATATGTCAATGTGTGTTCTGACACAGAGTCCAGATGTCATAGTGGTGTTGTCTTTCCTATTTCCTTTTTTGCACCAAGTTCTGTCTTTATTTATTTGACATCTGATTTTTTTTGAGCCTTATCTTTTGTAAAATATATATTTTCCTTTCTTCTGTGGTAAGTATAAGGTGGGCCCATTCTTTTCTTCTTTCTGAGCCTTCTCTACACAATAAAAAGCCCTGGTGGAGGTGGACAGTGCTCACCCTCTATAGATGGTCTGGAGCCTAAGCAGCAACATTATGAGTCACTAGGAATGTGTGTAAGAAACAACTCATCACAAGGGAAAATGAGACATTTTAAGGCAGAGAATTCGCAGATCTGTTTGGCAAACTCCTTTGTTAGAGCTGCTTGGAGGATGTGACACACAGTGGTGACTTCCCAGAGCTGAGAAATGCAATCAGTGCAGGTGACCAGCGCAGACAGAGCGGGAGATGAGGACTCCAGACGGTCAAGTGCTCACACTATGGGGGTATAAAAACCCAGGGGTTCCTTTGTGTGGGGCTCCTCATTCCAGGCACCAAACTGGAGCTGCTCTTTTTCTTATTGCACCATGAATAAAGTATTTTAAGGATCGTGATGTCTGAGACTGCACTGTGGGGATCCTGGGATGGAGCCGCTGAGGAGACCTGGTCTGGCTGTGAGTGTGGAGGGCACAGGTGAGAAGGGGCCTCAGTCCCAGTGCAGGGGTGACTCCAGGATGTCCAGACAGGCACGGTGCCTCAGCAGCTGCAGTTCACAGCTCTCGAGGTTTTCATGAATTTTGATGTGAGAACTAGCCCAGGTAAGGTATCTCTATCCATTGCAGTATTTGTTCATGTCCTAGACTCTTCTGACTAACCTGAAGCTGCTGGTCTTTGAATCAGATTACAAAAATGCAGAATCATTTGGAGAGAGAATCCAGGAGCTTGAATTTGTGTGAATTTATTGGGTGTGTTGGGCTGAAGTTCTGCAGGGTTTGTGATAAGGCATTATCACGAGAGATTCTTTTACACAAAGAAATAAAGCCATCACACCTAATCTTGATGGGTTTATTGAGATATGAATCTATAGAAGAGATCAAAGGCTATGACTTACATGTGTATTTATAGTATTATAGTCCATTGTAAGGAACATTTTTCCAGTGGGGAATAAACTTAGCTCTAAAGTTAAAAAAAGGAAACGTTTAGACCGTTCTTATCTATTTATTTACATTTTTGTACTGGTAATACTTAACTGTCTTTTGTTATATTTTTGATAGTCTTATATTCTTGGGTTTTTTGTATTCTCGGTTACCTGACAGTACAAATGACATATATTGCACTCCTCATGGAGGGATAAAGTTATGACCAGTTTATTCATGCATTTCTAGACTTCCCTGTCTAACAGGAATATTGAATTCTGGGATGTTTTTCTTCTCATTGAGCTGTTAGATTGTACTGCCATGCCATATGGAATGCCCTCAGCTGATTTATGTAAGTAGCATAGGCAGGGGCTTGCAGTGAGTGGGGAGGTCATGCTGTCTCTTCTTGATTTGGTCACAAAGATGTGATGGTAAATCCAGACCCTGCTGTGGGAAACTGTCCTCAGACAAAATTCAACTCATAAAATGGAAGGGCAAAGGCTCCTTTTGGAGACTCGTGATTCATCAGTGTCAAAGTTTGGGAGGGACCCTACAAGACCCAGGCATGTGCACTGGATTAACAAATACAAATGGTAAGATTTGTGAAAACTTCTGAAACATTTTCTTTTCCAAACACCACCCTTTCACTTTTGCTAAGGTCAGTTTCCACCAGCTGCTCTTCCAGGAGATGATTTTCCATGCTAGTCAAATATCCATGGAGGAACACAGGCTGAATGTGCTCCTGTTACATGACCCATATAGCGGTACAGCAAATGACACAGAATCAAAAGGAATGGTGTAATGCTGGCAGATAAAGCAAATCCTGTCTTAGAGTGTCTCCCCCAAGAGAAAATCTCCCAGACTCTCCCAATCAAGTTAAGCCACTTCATATCAGACAAGAATTTGATCCTCTGGCTTCTCAAGCATCTCAGTAATGTGAGTGTTTGTGACATCTCCTCTCAGCTACATCACTCATGCCTTGGTGCATGGCTGGTGCATTGCAGTGTAATGTGATTGATACAGCCTGATCTGCAGAGCTCCCAGTGACAAATTAGCTTGGGGAATGGGTGACAAAAGTGAATTGCTTTGATGTTATTGTCAAAGAAAATCTTCTCTGTAAGAACAACTGGTTTAAAGAATTATCAAGAACTGAAGAGGATGTGCTGTTACCTTAGATATAGGTTAAGAGTTTGGGAGTTTTTAAAAAAAAATGAACATTGATAAGAAGTATTTAAGTGACAGTCTGTGTATAAGAGTGTTCTGCTGTGTGCACATAAACCCAATTCTGGCTTGCAGGTGTAACTCAGGCACATGGGGCAGAAAGACAGAGCTGTTCTCTCAGCAGCTTTGCAAAACACAAATTCCCACCAGCTTCTGCTTCAAAGAGAGCCTACCTGGATCCCGTTCCCTCACACACAAACCCAGGGTTGTTCTGGCAATCTGCCTGAAAAGAGACCAGGGCATTCTAATTCTGTCCCAGACACACACTCTGCTTTCAGCTGCCTTTTCTTCCTAAACTTTGGCCTGTTGCAGGGAGAAAACTCATGATTCCTTTCTAAATATCTGCTTGAACCTGTACCTCAAAAAAGAATAAACAAACCCCAGCCATAGAGAGATTAATTGAACCTTTCTAAATTTTATCATATTAATGTCTTTAACAGAGAAAGTCCATAAATTCATTGCTGATAGAGGATGTGCAGGCTTAAGCTTTTATTTTGAAGTCTGTAATTTGCCTGTTGAATAACCTAAGTATTTCATTATCTTATGCCAGTATTACTCCATTTATAAAGTACTGATACAGATGCTGCTTACTTTGTAAAAGGCTTTCAGATATGTGGTTTCTGTCAGATCATTAGTTTGTATTGCTGTCTGCAAACCTACCTATATCAATCCAAATCCCAATCACAGCACCAGCAATTTTAAAATTGAGGTTTAATTCTTTCATTAAGGTCAATTGTCTGTCAGTCTGCAGACACCACCATAGGCATTGATGTGTTTCAGAAGCTACTCCATCTCTTCCCAGCTGCAGCTGCATGTTGTGGTGCTCCTTCTCCCTCCAGTTCCTGATAAACCTTCCTTTCTATTTCAGTGAGTCAGACAACTGTTTCCAAAACCATCTTTGGATGAGGGCTGTGTTAGCAGTTAAGTAAAAAGAGAAATGTGCTGGGCAAATCTTCTTTATTGCTTTTGCTGACTGGTTGCAAGTGAGGTCACAGTAAGCTCAGAGGGCTTGATATAAATGAAATAATTTAACCAGAAAATATAAAATATTGTAGGAGGATCCAATAGAAGAAAAGAAAGGCAGTATAGGAAGTAATCTTACCCCTTAAGGAGTTGCAGCTGGGTTAATTATTAGAGGTTGGGAACAGGCCTGACTTTACCAGGCCACAGCTGTAGCCAATAACAAGAAGAGTGCTATAAAAGAGTGGGTTGGTTGGTTGGGGGGAACTGGAGTCAGTTGGCTGCTGTGAGAGAAAGAAGGGCCAGTGTCTGGAGGAGCTGCCTGTGGGAAACATCAAGGAGGTACAAAACTTTAGAAATATGGAAATTTGGTAATGTAGTGACAACAGAACATCTCCAGAAAGATGACTCTGTAAAATGCCCTGCTTACCAATCTCACATTCCTACCTTTAATAGTTGTCATTAAGATGTGATTAAACATAAATGGAAATGTCTATAGTGTCCAGATTGATGGAACTCAAGCGTGTTACTACTGTAATTTTGCACAAAAATGCATCAAGGTGTTCTCAGCCAGCATCAAAATTAATGTATGAAATCTAATAATTTCAACTCCTGGGGCCATCCCACCTTCAGTGACATTGGGAAATCTCGCAGTGGCACAGAGCCACGAGGTAGTGGCAGCATTCCCTTGGTGCTGCTGGCACCGTGAGGGGTGGCTGCACAGCCACGTGTCCTTTATGCTGGCTCACTGACTGCTGTGGCTGGGGATGCCTTTACATGAGCAAGAGCAACAGTCCCCTTTAGGGAGTTCAAGAGACATAGACTATCAAACTTTGTTTGTATTGGCTAATTTAACTGTTGAATAAAATGTAGGTGATATCTGCAATTCCTATGCCAGGAATCAGGTGTAGAAGTGCAAAAACTCCTGGATTTTAGCGTATGGTGTTATACATCCCAGTAAAGTGTGTGTAGGAGGGTGGATGCTTGTTCACACACGTTTTCAAAAGCAGAAATGACTAACTTTTAGGCTGGAGATCAGAAGTCAAAGTTTGTCTCTGTAATAGACTGTGCAGAGTAGCAATATTTTTGTTCAGGTCTCTAGAAACCTGTGCATAAGAAATAAAAATTACATCTTAGGTGTTTAAAAGTCAGCAAAGAACAACTGCTGTCCTGTTCCTCTCTGACCAAGGGCTTAGCTGGTGAGTAACAACTTCCAGATCAATGCTGATTTTTTATTTGCTATTCACTAATGCCAAGCATGAGTCTCCTTCTCTTTCACTGTTTGAAGTATGTATGCCTGCACTGCTGTTTTTCAGGATTTCTGCTTTCCCACTGAAGCTTGATCCTTTTAACAAGACCTGTATGGGGTAATTTGCAGTAAAAAGGTATGGATTTTTTTGCTTATCTCCTTGTTTCTGACTTGCACCTATTGCACTGAGCCATGTTTGTAAATGTGAAGCTGAAACATTAGCAAATATTGCAATATTGTACATTTTTACTTGTTATTCAAAACTACTATTAATAGAGTCCTGTTTATGGATGACTAAGCAAAAAAATGGAAACACAATTGAAAAAAAAATTTGGCCAAGAAAGAGCAAAGTGTTGCCCGCATCTGCTTTAAAATAACAATGTTCTGAGTGGTGGCCTCAGGCAGATAGTTCCATGGAGAGTGATGGGAGCAGACTACTGGAAATAATTATAAAAAATTGATGAGTTGATTACATAATGCTATAGAGCACCAGCTTCATCTGTAGCTTTTTAGAACACAGGGAACTTTGAAATACTGACACAAAAATGCTTAGAATGGCTGGAAGGCGTTTGATTCAAACAAGGAGAGATATAAAGCTTAAGAGACAGATTAAAGTGCTGGTGAAGTTATCATTTTGACTGAGCTGACTTTTAGTGGACTGAATTCCTGTAAACCATCTAGTGCATAAAAGTAACGCAAAATTGTAACTGAACGTACATTTTGTAGCATAACATCTTATATTTCAATAGAAGTAAGGGACAGTTTGAACAGCAGAAGTGGAGTTTTTAGAGGAGGGGTTTTGCTTTAATGTAAGTTTCAAGACTAGAATGTCAGTGGTGGGCAGTTTGAGAAAGGCGAACACCTTTGAAGGTATCTCTTATGGTTTTTTGTTTGTCCTTGTAATGAAGAAAACAACCAGAATAAGTCACTAAGGTTCCTTTGAAGTGCTCTAGCAAGATTTTAACTGCACACGTTGGTCACTGTCTGCATAGCAAAAGTGCTTTCTTTTCAGGAAGCGGATGAGAGAAATAATTTGAAGCTTTCATTTGCAAGATGATGTTCGTGGTAGTAATGGCTATGAATTGTCCTGGTCTTTCTAACAATATTTCTTTGACAAACCTTGTCCAAATCAGGAAAAAACGTCACTAACAATAATCTCACTTCATGAAAATATTTTTAGAGACCACTAGTACTTTAAACAAAGTTTAGAGGTATTCACTTTCACACTTTCCACCTACCATTGCACTTTTTCATATTTCCATTAATAATAACTTCAATATTAATAATTTCTTTTCTATATTCCTGTTTATCACTATACATATGGCCCTACAGCCATGCTTCTTTATTTATGGCTGTAACAGGAAAGTTATGCAGTACATTATTCTAAATAATATAGTAACCTGGCTGAAAAAAATAATCTAATTAACGCTGTGCATACAATCTGAGGGAAAAGAGCACAGCTCTGGTTTTGGTAGATAATGCAGATTGGTACAAGGTTAAGAAAAAAGTTACCTTTACAACCTTACCATTGTTATTCAAAGTGTTACAATTTAAAAAAATTTTGTCTGCTTGGTTTTTTTTTTAAGATGTAGTTAGACAGGAGTTGGAGGCGTCTGAACTTGTCTTGTGCAGGAAGAGACAAAAATAATTTTAAAAGCAGTGTTGTATTTTACTTCATTAGTGTTCTGTTACTTACTGGTGTTCAGGCTGGGTTCCTACTCATGCTTACCCACACGCCACCACCAGAATTCCCCCTCACATTCCCTAGCCCTGTAAGCTCCCAGGAAAGCACTGCAGGAATTCATCAATGGAATGAGCAGCTCTCTGGAGGCTGTGCACACCTGCACAGGGAACTGGGGTTTAGCTGTTATCCCACCATCTTGCTGTCTCCTTGCCTTTGTTCTGGCTGTAAGAGCTGCAGGAGGAGCGTTGGTTCCAGAGGGAAGTTTGGGCTTCCTGGGTTCTTGGCACCAGGCAGAGAATTCTGTCATTGCTGGGAGCTCAGCCATCAGCACAGCAGAGGGACTGATACCCTGGGGTTGGGGTCAGCGTGATCCAGGGACAGGGATATCAGCAGTCGAAATGGAATCCCAGTTGTGTTGTGTGGTAATGGGGGAATCCAGTAACCAACGTCTGCAAAGTGCTTTTCAGGGAAGGGTTCTCTTTTACCAGCGCTTCCATTCAGAGGTTTATAAGGCCTGGTGCTTGTTTTGGAATTTGCTAATGTTCCATGTTCTCTGGCAGTTAAAATGTGCACAATCAGTGATGGAAATAGAGCAGTCAAGGTTGTGTCAAGACCCGGCCTACTCGGGTTTTTCTTGGAGCAAGAGAAAAGAGGTGTGGGAGGGGAATTGGGTAAAGAAGGCAGTACTTCTGTCACCTACAGTGTACATGGAAATTCTTGTTTATTTAAGGGAATAAGCTGTCACTGTAACTTTGGTGGGTAGTGCCCAAAAGGAGGATGAAATTCAGGCACTTTTTCATACACTTGTGGCATAATGAGTGGCTGTACTTCTGGCAGGGTATCACGGTAGATAAAGTAAATTCAGGTTACCTGTAGTCTTTATATCACAAATGATCTAGTATGGGTCATAAATCCTGTAAATTTGACGTTGCCTAAAATAGAGAGCAAAATGATCAGTCACTCTCATAAGCTGACCTAGCCTGGGTAATCACAAGGAGGACTTGTGACAGGAACTAAAGCAAAATGCAGTTCATTGAATCTTTTATAAATTGATAAACTCTTGCAGCTTTAAAGGCATGACCCTTTCAAAGCAAAATAATCAAATCTGTCTCTTGTCAGTTTGGGGAGATTTATAATTGTAAGCTGATGAATTTTAGCAATGCTGTCAGTCTGCTTTTCAGATCAATGCCAATGAAATATTTTGTTTACAATTTAACCTCCAGCTCCCCTGGAATTTGTGAGTTTTAATACCAGAAGTAGTTATGTCTAACTCTATCGATCCACTGGTAAATTAAATGGCAAACAAAAGCAACCTTATTATTTTGTCAAAATGCTCTCAATAGGAAGCAAGACTCTTTATTAAAACAGGATATGTTACACTGAAATGAAAAGCAAGTTTCATTTCAAGAATGATCTTCTAAAAAACAGAGAAAAACCTTCTTGCAGCTAGATTTATTTGATGGGAATAGTACAAAGGTAATAAAACTGAATTTGTGTATTGAATTTCTTTTCCCTGGAATAAAGACGAAGGACCTAAAAAAAGGTGTAAAACCTACCTAAAATGCACATATGATAAATTTGTTCCAGCAATGTACTTTTTTTTTTTCCTTCAAGTAGTTAATAACTTTTCTATTTGAAATTATGGGGTTTGTGTTCCTATTTCATGCCAAATCCCCTATTGATCTCTGAAATATGTTGTGCAAACATACATTTTATGTAGGTTATATATTCACAGTGACATTACTGTGGTACAGGAGCACAATGAACAGTTGAATGAAGAGCTTCCTAAGAAAGGGAAGGGTGCTCCATTAAACCAGTTACCATCTTTAAGGGGGTACCTCCAGTGATGAGTAAGTTAATATTTCAGCCACCTTCCAGCCCATGGAATCATTTACTTTTGAAAAGAGCTTTAAGGTTATCAATTTAAGATTATGAAGTGTGCTGACCCTGCACTGCCAAGCCCACCACTAAATGGTGTCCCCAGGTGCCAAATCTAGGTGGCTTTGAAGTAAATCAGTAGGAGAGTAACTCCTAGGTAATAACAGCCACATACATTTTTATTCTTCTGTGGCATGATGAGTTAACAAAATAATAACTTTTTAAAAAATCCAAACCTGTACATAATACTAAACCATGATTTAAATTTTTTTTCTTGACGACCCCAACCTGAAGTGCTTGCATCACTACTGGCCTCGTAACACATTTCCAGAGATGTGCAGCTTACAAAAGCCAGTGGTTATAGAGTTTATCCATCTGTGAATACCTCTCTGAGATGGTGTTGGCTATTTAGGCTTGAGGCAACATGAAAAAAAAAGGTATTTTTATGATGCTACCTGCTCCAAATAGGACGTCAGGATTGCTTTGAAAGACAATCATCTGCCTTTGGGATGCTCCCATCTTTCTCTGGGAGCAATATTATGGTTGCAATAACTGAAAGCACCACAACATAATTAACAGGTTTGTAAATCCTACATTTTAGACTCTCTTAACCTTTGACATGATGGTTTTCAAAGCAATTTTTTTTTAATGTTTCCTCAAGTGCTTTGCTGTGGTTGAAGCCCTGACTGGAAGTGAGGCTGCGTGTCCATGCAGGGTTAGATGGGCTGTGACTGAGGAGCTTTTTCCCACTGCTCCAGGTGTTAGTGCAGATTTCGTGCTGCCCCAGTGGCCAAGCCTTGTCTCCACAGCCTGGGACAAGTGTCAGTGCTCTAGGAATTTTCAGCCTTTCCATCACCTGGAAACACAGGATGAAAATGCTGCAGTAACTTTATTTAAATTGAAGCTATTCGGCATTCTGCGAGCAGAATTTGGAATGTCTCTTTGAGGAGCCTTTGCAAGGGAATGCTGGGGTAGCAATAATGGCGCAAACAGAGCTGCACTGGGGAGCACCCAGAGTCAATATTCTGGCAGTTGTTAGGGTGGGACAGTCCCATTTCACCCTGTGAGGCTGAGCTAAGCTTTACTTGGCTTTCTTCACTCACTGTAAATATTTATCTTCTCCAATGCTCTGTAGATTGTGGTTGCTTGTGGTCGTTACTGGCATGTAGCTGCCTGCTGAATTAGATTTCAGAGGTAAACCCAAGAACTGTAACAAAATCTCATTTAGTCACTTCTGTCATCAATATCATCTCCCTACCTCTTTAACAGAAACAAATTTATTGCTGCAGAAATGTAGGCAGAATCTTTCTATGAAGATGCCTGCTATTGAAATAAGATTGAAGTTGACATTTTGATTGGAGGCCCTTCTAGCTGAGGAACAGATTATTAAAATACTTTCAATTATAAAAATTGCTTAGGTGTCTTATACTACAAAAAGTAATAATTTACAGGGGGTTGGGCAATGTCTATTCAACAGCAGAGTTCATACAGATTGTTCTGCCTGTTGGGATGCCAGTGAGCCCAATTGATTGTCAGCAAGTTCTGATGGGCTTAGCACTGAATCTGACTTTAAATGACAGTTCTCTAAGTTAAGTGGGATTGATACCCTTAGGACAGCTCCACTTGTTTTTCTTCCTTCTTTATCTAACTAAATCAGAGTTAGTGAAATTATCTTGTCTGTCTCTGCTGTGCAGACCCACAGCATAAGGATAAAGCTGTCTCTAATGTGCTGTGAGCTCATGATTTCAGTCTAGCCAGATAAATTGCACCACTATATATTTCATGACAGTCACAGTAGCTGGGCTACAGGAGTTACTTAAGGAGCATAAATTAGCCATATGCCCAGGTATTTAATTAACAAACATCCTATTCTGAACATGGGTCTTGCTGAATCTGGCATCTCAGCTGTAATAGCAATGTCTGAGTTGTTCTGTTATGCTGAGATGTGCACTTTGATTTTCAGCAGATGGAGTTATTGAGTCTTTGACAAATAAACCAGGTAAAGCAGCGGCTCCTGTCTGCTGTGAATGAGTCTGGATTTGCTGACTTGCAGAGAGGAGGTTCCTGCAATCCCTGCCCGTGCACATTGGCATGCAAATAGCCCTATCAACTTAGCTCACACGGTGGAACCCAGTGTTCTGCCCGGAAAGGTAGCAGCCAGTTGAAAATATTTGTGTCCAGACAGGGCTTAAAGGAGCTGCAGAGCAGTCTGATGGTGCTCAGATAAGGTTCTGTGATTTGGGAACACAATCAGAGACAATTCAGAGCAGCAGTACACTTGTGTTTTCCAGACTTCTGCAGGGGCAGGACTATAGAAAATGTATCTGTGTTAGCCAAGAGCTGACCTGCTGTTCTTATCCCATTGATACTGATATAGACGCAGATACACATATTTGATCCTTAAACTCAAGAATGCAATTTTAATAAATAAAGCTACATCTAAAAATAAATAGGATGCTCCATAGCTCAGCATCCATCTTTTAAAATCAGAGCCACAGAAGTTTGTAGTATGAAATAGTTATGTGTAATTTTTAAGAAGGGCAATTTTATAAACAATAATTAACACTTGAAGTGATGTAAACTGAAATAAGGAGCGTGTTATCACTTTAAAGAGTAAAAGCTAATTGCTTTTGAAGGGCATGGGAGCAAGAAGAAATTTGTTCCCTACTAACATCACAGTTTGCTTGGCGGTAGATGATGAGCTTCCATCAAGGAAACCATCATCCTTCTTCCTTTATGCCCTATGTAGGCCCTAACAGTGGATATAGGATTTAGTAGGGATGTTTACAGCACCTCAAATAGACAGAAGGAAAAGTTTAGCAGGTATTGTAGACAGCACCAGATAATCCATCACTTGGGTAAGTGAGCAGCCTGTTCTTCCTTCCTATTCTCTCCAATAAGGACTTGACAGACAAGAAATTGTAGTCTGAAACTATAAAAAGTGTGCTGGAACTATTGCTGGAGTGGTTGAGCCCTGCTTTGTGCTGTTTCCTGCTGTGTCTAATGCTGTGTGTTCCAGTTCTCCTCCCCTTGCCAGGAGGAAAATCAGCCCTTGCCAGGAGGAAAATCAGTTGTCTGACACACATTAATGAACTCACCTCTTCCTCTAAAGCTCCAAAGACAATAAGGCATAGATTCATGTTTAAAAATTTATGCAGTGCACTAACCTGGCAACTTTCAGGTAGACAGAAATTCTCAAGCTGTGTTAAAATGATCACTGAATAAATTCTGTAATGAATTCTTGACCTTAACCCTCACCTTAATTAATGTCATGGAAAACTAAGTTTGATTTCAAAATTTATTAATCTCAAGATGTTGCTTCTGAGATAGGAATCAATAAATTAATTCACAATGCTGATGTATTGCAACCACTTGCCTTTAAGAAAAGAGCATTTAAATATTTCCTTATCTAAGTGTACACACACTCATCTGAGTTTATTTTCAATGTTACTCCCAAAAAAGAAAAATGTCTTGCCAGTGTTCAGTGCTGATGAACCGTTATGGTTTTCTGAGGAATCAGTGCTTATTCTAGCACAAGTGTCTGGATTTGGAATGGGATCATTTCATTTCTTGAAATCAGAATATGAAATCAGGGAGTTGCAAAGCAGTATTTGCCACTTAATGGAATCTCTGTTTCTGCTTTCCAGTGTTAGGTTTTTAGATCTGAGTTTTCATCTTGATAACTTTGCTTTGATTCCTAACTGAGGTTTACTGTCCAGAGAATGTGTTGTGTCATGAACCTAAGCACATGCTTTATTCTTTTCATTGTTTTGTAATAATAGAAAAAAGCCTAAGTAATATTCAGTCTAAAAATGCCTTTCTAATCTTATCTTGCTTATTCTGTTTTAATTTTATCTTGCTTTTTCTGATATAATTACAATAATCACAACTCACTTGCATATCAAGATATTCTCAAAATTACAGAATAAGCTACTAATGGTTTGGAGAAATTTTCAAATCCTCTTAATTCCATCATTTACAGGGAAGGATTTTTTAAGATTATACATGTTTCCATTATTTCTGAACTTGATAGAATGCAATATATTCTAGAGTTGTTAATCTGGTTTTGTGGATGAGTAGAAATTACCAAAATATTTGTAATTTTAATAAATATTTTTTATTTTTAATCCAGTGATGATCCATGTTCATCACATCATCTGGGTAGTTAGCTGGAAGCAAATAGCCCATTTTGTGTTAATTTGTGAACATGCAGAGTTAGCATTGCAAATGATGCAGATGATGCAAATGCAAAAAATTATCTCTGTAAAATGAAAATGACAGTATACTAATATTGTGTTTTGAAATATTCCTAATGGAGCTCTACTGGTGTCAT
The DNA here is from genome assembly GCF_028551555.1 of Melozone crissalis. Classification (NCBI taxonomy): domain Eukaryota; kingdom Metazoa; phylum Chordata; class Aves; order Passeriformes; family Passerellidae; genus Melozone; species Melozone crissalis. The sequence continues at coordinate 9,229,940 of NW_026535817.1, read as the reverse complement.
GAAAATGATGTAATAAAGATTATTGCTCTTTCAACTGTAATAAGAGACTAACTATTTGAAATCTCTGCTATTTCCCTGAATAATTTCTTACAGGCTATGAGAGGTCTATGGGTGAATTTGAAAGGAAAAACCCAAACCTGTTTGGTTTTCTGTTACTCTCATCTAATTAATGTAAGCAAGTGTTTATTTTTTTCTGTAGATGTTATTGTGTCACTTTACGGAAGTGCATGCATTTTATAGATACAAAAATGTTTTTAGACATCTGTTTTTTCATTTTATGCTGGAATTGGTTCTATATTCTGTATTTGTCTTATGTATTACACCTGAAAGGTCAGGATGGGCCCTTGAGAAGCTCATTTTGCATGGACTTGCATTTTAGTGGCAGGTAAATGACTTTGTTGAGATTCTACTTAAATAATTAATATTGTCTGAGACTGAGGCCGCTACAAGATGTTGCAGCCAAAAAATGACTTTCAAAAAAGATTTCTGAAATGTAGTCATGCAGAAATATCACAGAGGCTTGAAAATCAGATGATTTGCAGATGGTTTTAGGTCTTCATTTCCTTCTGGACAGTTTTTCAGTCTTGAGATGGTATTCTCAGTAGAAAAAGGATTTTCAAAGATTCAGGTCTCTGAAGCTCTTGATTCAGCTGAAACTCAAAGATTCAGCTCTTCCTTGAAGCTCCATTGAGCAGCTCTGATATTCTATAGCTCAGTATCAGTAGCTCAGTCTGAGTAGAATTCCCTCCAAATCATAAGTTACATAGGTGGAGCAAAGTATTCTGAGAACTTTGAGGAAACCTTTCCTGCCATATTTCCAGGTTTTGAGCAGGGAAACCATTTTCCCAATGCCTGTGATGCTTTATCCTCCCCAGAGCAGTCAGTGAGACATTGCAGAATGGTAACAGGCACAGGTGGTGAGCAGTTGCAGTTGATGAATTCCCAATTAAACTGGGTTGCAGTTTTCTGCCATACCTTTGCTTCTCCTCCCCAGCTCTGGAAGTACAAAACCAGAGGCTGGGCTGGCATCCAAGGAGGTACAAATTCAGCCAGGCTTCATGCTCCTGGAGTGAAGATTCAAATAATGGGTTTGTGTTTCTTTAGTAGTTTGTCTTTATAAACCAAGTTTCTTCAGGCTGAGTTTCATACTGAAAACAAGGGTTAAGCCAACAATATGTTTGTTGGTGTTGCTTTGAGAAAGATTGGTTCTTTCATTTAGTCCTTTGCTCCTATAATGGCTGAAATGCATTATTTCCCCTAAAATGATAGGTGTGTGATAACTGTAATGGGCAAAGCCAGGTAGGTCAGTTTTGGCTTCTCACTGAAAAAGTAGAAAAAGAAGGAACAAAAGAAATAAACGTCAATGTGTGCTTCGTTTTGGTTTTGGAGCACTGGGAAAAAACCCATTTAATTTTTTTCTTCTTCATTTTAGGTTCTGAAGCAAATGTTCCCCTTTTTAACCAGCAGGTGGTCAATAAATATTCTTTTAGAGTAGAGGAATCAGTGCAGATCTATAACAGCAGTTGTCTCCATCTGCTGCCTTTCCCTCATTGTGCATTGTAATTTTCCTTTAGTATGGAGTTGCTGTCCTTCTTCCCTTTCTGACCACCCTCCTGTATTCTGGATAGCATCCTGGACAGGAAGACAAATATGGCTTGTGATGGAGAGAAAATACAGTCTGTGCTTCCTTTTTGAGCCCTGAGAGCAGTTTCTGGAAATTTATTCATTTTTTCAATGCCAGTTTTTGAACAGCTTAAGTTGGAAACGAACTAGGGGGAAAAAAAAAATTCAGTGTTGTAGTATTGAATGTTAAGAAAACTGAATTGAGGATATGGAGCCTTACCAAACTAACAAAGTGATTCCCCTTTATCTCTGTAGGGATTTTTACTGACCCTCCTGTCTATACACATGATTAGATCCTTAGCAGAGATAAGAAGGAGCTATGGCCTCCCAGAAATACCCAGTTTTGTTTCCAAGGTGCTCTGAGGCTCACTGAGTGCAGCCAAGACAGAAAAGCTCGTGGAGTATAGCTGAGATGGTTAAACTGCAAGTTTTCCTTTTATTCCTGAGGTTACCAAGTGAATACTTGTTACAGATTTGTGTGTCATGTGAGCAGTGCTGACAGATTTGATGTATCAAATCTGACATGTCAGTGAGTGATTTACCAGGGAATGTGATGTAAGGAAAAGTAAAATCAAGGGAAAGTAGTCAGTAATATTTTCTAGGAGACCAACGATTGCTGGGATTCTCAGGAGAACTGTGATTTTAAATTCTCCTCTATGGGAAGTTGTCCCTCCTTTGTGTGTTGTGATTGACCTTGATATTTAATCAGATAGGTTCTTGTTACTGGCAAATGCTGCTCAAGATGAACTTAGGTCCTAAAAACCCCAAAATGGCAAGTAGTACTTCTAAGTGATTTTACTTTAGAAATATGAAAGTGGAAACCTTCCTGCACCACACAGATGAGGGATAACAGCCCCAAATAACTCCACAGCCCTTCCAAGTTCATTCCCTGAGTGTTCCCTTCAATGGAAAGGTACTCTTCTGTGTTCTCAGTAAAGCTGCCCAGAAATTAAACCAATGCAGATGTAAATAAATATTATTAATGCTTTAATCCTCTAATAGAACTCGACTTCTGTAATCTGTAGAGGGAGAGCACCACAGGGAAAGATGCAGGTTGGAGTTATGACTGGAAATGTAGCTTTGAAATAAGAGTTGGTTAGAAGGTACACTGCACTTCATAGGTTATGTACTCAGTGCCAGGAATTTGACAGCTGAGATTTCATTGAAATATGAGGAGAAAATAATGTCAAACAATATGATCTCTTTATACTTTTACAGGCCAGGCACAAATAAAAAAATCACACTCTGTTATGACAGTGTGAAATATAAATTGTAAAGCTGAATACAATATTCCGGCAAGTAAACAGTCAGAGGAGACAATCTTAGCTGAAGTGAGTGTATCAGGAGGTCCATGTGGTGTTTGAAGCCTGTAGTGTTTGAGGGGATCAAAGTTCTCCAGACCTTTGTTCTCCTGTTCTTTCCTCCATTGCCAAAAGCTAACACAGAAAATAACAGAGAAAAGACAGCAACTGACATTTAAAAGTATTTAAACAGCTCTGTATTCAAGTAGGTCTGTGTTAATGATTGAGAATGACAGAAACACTTGAAGGAGAAATATTCAGGGTGCCAAAGATACATCCTGTTCAACTCTTCAACTTTTCTCTTCATATTACCTAAAAAGTGGAGTTTGGGAACCACAAGTTTTAATTGAAATAATGCTGCAGATGTGCTCTGTACTTCTGCAGTAACTCCAGGAGATGTAGACAAAACTCTTATTCCCCAAGCTGCAGCCAGGGCTGGGGAGTGACAGATCTCTGCTTGCTGACAGTGTAATTACTGGGGTCAGAGCAGGGACTCTAATTATCAGCATAAACTGATAATGATTCGTGTACAGCGTTGCACGGGTGATTGGATGGGTTACACTCTCTGTCAAGGCAAATGTTCAAGGTGGGGAAGGCTTGAAGGTGGGGAGTATCCTCATGGATACTCTTTTTTCTCCCAAAGAGCCTCATTCAAAACTGGTTCAAGTCAGTGACTGATGAATTTGTGTTTTTGAGTTTAGTATTAAGATCTGCAAGTGCAGGGTGCCTGAGTTTATCTTTGTTTCTTTGCAAGGAGTGCAGAGTACAGTATAAATGGTTTTTCTCAGCTAAAGCCTTCACCTTAGGGGCTGTGTGTTTGCTCTACCATTTCCTTGTTTGTTTAAATTACTCCTACACATTTCCACGTGTTCTACATGTGTTAATTTGCTTATTATTTCACAGATGAAACGTTGTCTTCCCTCTGGGGATTGCCATTTGCAGAGAATCATTCTTCTCAGTGTATTTCTCTTGTATTTCCTCAAGTACCACACTGACCAGCCATGTTGGACCTAGACCACAGCCTCACATCAGAAAGGTAAATTAATGGATTGAGAAGGCTCCTGGAAAGACTCCTGGCTTAGCTCCTGTAAGTACTGTTTTCACTGAGAGTGGAGGGAGAGGGGAAGCTGGAAGGATGACAAGACAAACTATTTACAGGCATTCAAGTTATAAATTGTTGTCTCTGTGCATGGGACTTGAGAGAACAGTGTTTTGTTTTCCTTGGAACGCCAAAGTCCAATTGCAAGAATGGAAAAGCAAAGTGTTTTAATTCTTTTTGCTTGCCTCAACTGAAAGTTCTTAGATCTTGATTGTCTGAGCATTTTTACAGTTCAGAGTTGGTCGCTAATATTAGGAGATTCAGATTTGCCATCTGACCTGTTCTGAAAAATTGGGCTGTATAGCAGCATGGTGCAGATCCTCAAACCTTCTCAGCATAAAGAAGTGACAGACCCCACCTCTTGCCCTTGTCTAAAGCTAAACATCTTATGTGTGAAACAGAGAATTTGGCCCCTGTTAGTCTGATAGATGTTTGTCTCTAACAGCAGCTGTTGAAGTGCCTTGGCTGCATAAACACTTGGTGTAAGTAAAAATGGAGCCAGATCTGGCCCCCTGTTTCTTTGGATCTACTTTCCACGCACTTGCTGTTTTAATGGTTCCAGTTCTTGAACAGAATTTATGTAAGAAACACAACTTTTACCAAGCAGTTCTGTTTTTTTTCCTTTTTCCTCCTGGCAATAAGTATTCTTAAATTAGACCCATTAACATCTATTGTATTGCAGAGAGTGCACATGCTAGACATCTTTTCCCCTCACTAATGTGGAGTGGGAGAAGCAGAAGTTTCACTACATTAATGGATTGTGGGGAATGCACTCAGCTACCCTCCAGCTTACAAGGCAAAATGTAGCAGCATACGGAACTATAATAAAAGGAACTGAGCTGCAGGAGGCTGTAATAAAATGATGGTAAATGAAATGTAGCTGCATATCAGCATGACAAGTAATTCCTAGTGGAATTCACTGATGAAAATTCTGCTGGCCTGTGTAAGGCAAAGGAGCTGTGGAAGCCTGCCCTGAAGGCTTTGTGCTGATAATGCACTGGTGAGATAATCACATTCAGTAGTGGGGACCTTCCTAAGTGTGAGACTTACACATATCAGAATGTATTATGCTTGTATTGGAAACGCTGGGATCTTCAAGCATTTCCCTCCAAATTTCACATATTCAATCCTTCTGGTAAAAATAAAAGCTCTTTTGGCAAGCCAGTAGCCTTTTAATTTCAATTATTCTTTTAAAAGGAAGATAATCTAAAAGGTCAGACAACTTTGACATACTTACCTGTTTCACAGGGTACAATTAGTTGCATGCATCATATGCCATCAGAACTATAACTCATGGTGTGAAAATATATTCAAAGTGAAAGAAATTAGTAAATCCATGCTGGACTATGGTCCTGATATTTCGATAACTTCAAATGTTTCTGTGAGAAAACCATGACCTAAAACAAGGAAAACTCTTAGTTGGATGAAAGGAATCATTTCAGGATGGCTCCTTTTGAAAGACATCCTAATTAAGTGTTGTACAATATTTGAGTAATGAGAGAAAGAATTGTATGGAATGTAAACAAAAAGTATTTTAAAGCATTTCAGAAGTTTTCAAGTTATTTAACAAAGGTTTAGGTATTGCCTACTTTGTTCTCTTTTTGTGAAGACCAAGGGGATATTGGGATGCTGCATCACAGTAATTTGTGTCATTAAGCTAATTGTTACACAGGCAGTGTAGCAGTAGTCACTGTTTGAGCAATTCCTGGCCAATTTATCAATCCTAGAGTCAAATACTTTGATTAAAATCAGTAATCCTACTGACACACTTGACGTGTGTCAAGTGGAACCTTGATTTTCTTGCTTCGTGATGATAGCTATTTGTCAAAATGGGCCTACAGAAGAGTTTTCTTTTTGGCAAGTTGAAAATGTGTCATATTGAGGCACTGAGCCAGAGACTTTGAGTCAGCTGGCAGAATGACAAAAAGCAGAATTATATTTAAGGGAAAGAAGGAAAGTTTCTCTTGGATGAAGGATCAAAATGATTTCTGGCAAGAGGAATACCTATTGCCAAGGAGATGTAAAGGCCCATGTCTGCTCTTAGCTACCAACACATCTGGTGTGGCTGTAACAGCTGCTTCTGCTGTGGAGTCATATGTGCCTCTGTGGCCTTTGTCCTTCTCATCAAAACAGCCTTAATTCTGTCATCATTTCCATGAGAATAACCATTCCTGGTTCTTTTCTGAAATATTCCATTTGTGCATAAACATTTCTAAACTCTTAATTAATAACCATTCTGTAGTCCATGTGCCTGATCTGTTTTCACTTCTATTCAATTTCAACTCCCCAAGGGAGAAAATCAAGTCCTTGCTCAAAGCATATGACAATAAAAGGATATAATGTTTTGGCAAGCTTCCTTACTGTCAGGTGACCCTGCTGATCCTCATTTATCAAGAGAGCAAGAAATAATAGAAATAAAATATTTTCAGCAATTGTCAGTGGTTATACAAAGACCTACTCCCACCAAGCATAGAGGTCACTTCAGAAATCAGAGCCTCAGTAAGGGAGGACCTGACCTGAAAATGAGGATATCTTTGAGAAGTTGGACTCAAATGAATTATTGTAGCGGTCCAAGCTTAGGAGCTGTGCCACTGAGGTGGCACACAACATGTATTGCTTTGGAGCAATCGCCTGCAGTGTCATGTAGGAAATAGCACAGGGGAGTGGTTAGGAAAATAATAATGGAAATGAAAAGATGACTGTTCCAAGGCCAGCAATATCTAAAACTCTGGCAAGGATGGGTTTGTCACTGTAGGTAATACAAAAATGCAGACACACACACAGCAGGTCTCTCCACGCCATCTTTGGGTTCTCCGTTCTCCTATTTCCAGCTCCTAGTTCACACTGGTTTTAGTTGGCCCTTGAGTTGACATTTTGAAAGGTAATGGAGATGCAATTTTGTGGTTGGCCAATCATTCCTTGACATTAGTTCAAAACTGGGAGAGTGGAATCATTCCTTGACATTAGTTCAAAACTGGGAGAGTGGTGGGAATGCAGAGATCATCCACCTGCTTGTAGCTGCTGTGTTGTAATGTCAAATCATCAAAGAATGGTTTCATCAGGCCTAGCATAGACAAGCTGAAAATGTCCTGCTCTCTAAACACAGATATGGGCTTTGTATTATTTCATGAAAACAACACAAATATGAACATAACAGAAAGCAAAGTAATATTGCTGAAAAATAACACACAAGGTATCTTCAGAGTCCAAATTTTGAAATTCAAGGAGAAAAAGGAAAGGATTTGCACACTGGTGAAGATGCTGATTGTGATTTCAACCAGAAAGTGCAATAAACATGCCTGAGAAAAAGTATTTGCACTGAGATATGCAGTTAGTCCACTTGCTCACCTCTGTTTGCTGGTCACAGTGTTTCCCAATTAGATTTCTATTTCAGTACAGTTTCTGTAGCAAGGAACTTGCATAAAAGAGAAGGAGGGGGAGATTTTCAAAGTACCCTTGCTAATTAGGTGTCCAGCACTCATAGATTTGGAATAGGAGCTGGGTCCCTCAGAACTCTTCATGCCTTTGAAAAATTCTCCTGTCATCTCTGCCAGTTCTTTGCACAGCCTCCAGCCTTTAAAGACTTCAGGTGCACAGAAGAGACAGTGCAAGATGCCTGGGCTGCATTCCCCTTCCTGTCAGACCTGCTCTTTAGAGCTGGAAGGTTTCAAAAGGACAGCCTATATGTTGTTGACAGAAAGGAACTTTCAGGCTCTTAATGTTTTGCATATGAGCTCCTTACCTGCTGCAATGCCTGCCTTAGTCTGACTTTAACCAGGCTTTCAGTAGGTCTGTGTGGATTCAATACATGTGACAATACACTGAGAACCAATGCTTCATGCTCAGGGTTTAATCAGTTTAAGTCAGAATCACAGCTTTAAATGACTCTGCTGTTTTCTAAAACTATGACTCATTTGTTAGGCCAGACAAACTGGAAATTAGTTATTCCATGTACCATGCTCAAATTCATTAAATCAGCAGTAAGAATAGCAAGTGATTTTAAATCATTCATCTCCTGGCTCATTGGCAGTCACAATGTCTTTGATTTGATCTTAAAACAAGCAGTGAGGATTTAAAGAAATTTCTGTTAAGAGAAATGAAAAAATACTGTCTGACTTTTACTCGACAGAAGTTCTTGAAATGTTAAGTGCATATTTCTCTTTTTCACCACGGCTGTTGTGTGGGTATTGCTGTATTTTCTGAGCTTTCAAAGACATAAAAAATTAAATCCTTACCTATGTCCCTAGACTTTGTTAGATAAATAATTTTCAAGCATTTTTTTATATTTTTAAATCACCTGGGTTTGTTTGGCAAGAAAGAAAAGATATGGCACTGCCACCTTTGTGACTGGGACAATCATTTTTGCTGCAATTTTCCAGCTAACCTGCAATGTCTGCTCTGAAATAATGAAATACACATAATTGCCTGAGGCCTATGCAAGGAGTCTGAATATGTCTTTTGTTCTAAGTTTTCCAAAATAAATTGAATGTAAGCCAAGTGTTTGCTGACATTACAGCTGTGAATAGAACATGGTGTCTTAGGGCAGAGTTCAGGAAAGGGGAGAAAACAAGGAGCCTTTTTCAAAGATTTTTATTTTAATGCATTTTCAGGTTTGCTTACATCCAAGCTGGCCCCCAAGCCTACAGGAAGGTATTTCATTACTTGCTTGTAGCATTTAATGGTTTCTAAAAAATATTGCCTTTATGTTTGATCCAGCATTAGGCAAAGAATAATTTCCATTTCTGGTTCTGCATCATTTGATCTTCCTGAGGTAAGCAAATTGAAAGCACCCTTGCAGTCATTGTAGGCACGCTATGCAGGCTTCTTCCAGGAATGCTGCTGATGAACTCATTTGGTTAAAAGGAAGCTGAAGTTTAATTTCACCTAACTATAACTAATACAAAGATCATAAATACAGATGGTTTTCTAGATTTGCACTTAGAGTTTCTCTCCCATTTGATCACAGGGGACCTTGGACAGCTCTTTGCTTAATTTCTGCTCTAAGTGTTCAACTAAGTAAATCTTCACTAGTTCTGTGTCTTGACAGTGACTTTTGATAATAAATAAACATCTTTTTATTTTTGTAAAATACTGTAGCCCAGGAAAAAAAGTATGATCTGAGAATTACCTCCAGGTTTGTGGATACAAAGGTAAGTTCATTTTCAGATTCTTTGGTTTACTTGAAGCAATTATTGATGCCTCTGAAAAACAGCACATTCTGTTCCCTAAACTGACTGTAAGGAAAAGATTTCCATGTTTTATACAGACCTAAGTCACTGGCATAGAACAACCAAGGTACCACAAGGGAATACATTTCACTTAATTGCAGGAGATGTGTGATTCTTCAAGGGGAAAAATTCAAATAGGTAACACTTCAAATGCAGGGAACTTTTGTTTCTTTAAACTATTAAATTAATAATAAGCTAAATATAAAAAACCCCAGACTTTTATTATTTTGATGACTGGAGGATGCTTATTTATCTAATTTATTTAGAACAAGAAACATTTTAAAATGTGCTAGCTTTGAGTTTGCTTGGTCTGTTTTTTTAAGAATTCTTCATAATCCAGAGTGAGGGTTGAGGATAAGAAAGGTAGGAGGTGAAGATGGTAGGGCAGTATCACCAATTCAATTTAATCTTCAATTCTAAAAGCCTTTTCAAAATCAAATCAAACATAGAAGGAAAAATTAGCATAAGAATCACCAGCAATAAAAGTAAAGAGAAAGAATAAAGTAATTGCTTTACACTAAAGTTTAAAGCAAAGCAATAACAAAGAAAATACTGCAGCTTAAAAAATGATTTTCCATTGTGATGATTCATGTCTAGCCTCTAATAGGTGTTATTTCCCTGCTTTGCAGTAATGCATTCATTACATGCCCAATTTAGAGCAGTTAGCCACAGAATTCTTTATAAATATACAACAGACACTCTTCAGCTCATCTTCAATGCTACATCAGCACCACAGCCCAGATGGTAACAGTGCAGCACGACAAGAAAATGTGCACCATCCTTCTCTAGCACTGTCTTATTAGCTGAAAGAATAGGCAAAAATGACAGCAGTTCATGGTGTAATTGGTTAGTCCAGTTTGCAGTCCCTTTGGAATCAGCATTGAAATGCCTGTTGTTTGCAAAGGGTGCAGTGTCAGGAGCATTTGCTTTTCGCAGGCACACCCTGGATAATGGTGAGTGCTGTGCTGGGAGCACTGACCTGGTGGAGGTCTTTGTGTTTTGGCACGTGTCCCATGCTGTGAGTCCAAACGTGTCCTGTCAGACAGGAGCCATGGGTAAGGCCATTCTGATCTAGAAATACTTCACACAGTCTTTGTGTCATATACAAGGTGAGGGAAAGGGGTATCCATTCAGGCCAATGAAATTACACTGAGGGAAGGGGGGCTTGGCTGAAATTAAACCCAACAGTGATTTACCACCATAACTTCATACCCATTTAGTGGTTACTGTCATTACATTAATTGTCAGATGAAAAAAGAGGTACTGGTTTACTGAAGGTACAATCCTGAAGAAAGAACCTTTTTAACTAATGTAGGTAGCTAATTTTCTCTTTGTTAAAGTCTAGGAATTTCCAGAGTATTCTACAGTAAACAGCAAGGAGTTTTCAGAGACATCTCTGTCTTGCTCTGCTGACTGCCTATGAAACTCTCACATTTATTTTCATTGCCCCAGTCTTTAGGGAACTCAAAATTTAGGTGAAATCTGGGTACGTTTGTAAACACCTCCAAACAAAACACGACATTTTTTTCAGATGAATGGTTTATGATGCTCATTTGCAAGAAATTGTTAAGAGAAGCATTTGAAATGAAGCTTTTGTTTCAGGAAGCTTGTAAAGCACCTGGTTTTTTTTACAGGTTATCAATTGTATATTGCATAGGTACTAACCTGTGAATATCAGGGACGCAGGATCTAAGTTTACAGGTTAACAAAGAAAGCATTGTAAAATATGTCACTCAAAACAATAGTCCAAAAAAGATTGATTCTGCCACTTTGGACTTGCCTTTGCCTACTGTCATAAAATGATTTTTAGAGTGCTCTCAGTTCCTAAGGATTATCTGTTGAAGCAATAACATGAGGAAACAATCTATCTGTCTGGAAATGCCATTGTCAAAATAAACCAGACATATTTTCAACTCTGGGATGTAGCAGTGATGAAAATGTAATAGTGCTGAATCAATGGCAGAATTGTCCATGAGTTCAGCAGGACTGAGGTTTCATCTCAGAGCTTCTAATTTTCATGAGTTTATGTATTCGTTTTCACCCCTAAAAGGACATGTCAAGAAATACAAGCATTTAGTTATTCTGATGCACAAACCAGGAGAGCAGGCCAGGCCATCTGGCATCCAAAAAAAATATTATGATTACTGGAGACTTGTTTCCACAATATGAATTGCTGAATTGGTATTTTCATTCCAGCAAAAGCAAACAGGTTAAGAGCTTCCTCTCTGAAGCTGATGTTATTTCTGCACAATACAACAGATGGAAGTGCTTTTCACCCCACTCATCACTGAGCAGGAGCATTGAGCCTTATTTTGAGAAGTCTACCGGCTGAAGTTTACAGCTTCATCAGGAACATATTCTAACTTCTGCTATCATTTCTTGAACAAGTTACAGCTTTGTGCATTGTGTTTTGTCTGGGAAATGTTCCAAGTTGCAGAGACCTGCTCTCCACCAATTTAAAGTGGATGTCCTGTGAAAAGTGAAATGTCTTTCTAATACGGGTCTGCAAAGTCACAGCAAATGAAGGCAGTCAGCAGTGCACAGAATGACACATCTGTGCCAACTACACCTTTGTGGGAAGGCACTGGCTCTCAGTTTGCTGCCTGGGAATCTCTGCTGCTCCTGGCCAAGGTCCTCTTGCTGCAGGTTGGCTACAAAATAGAATTGGTTTAGCCTCATTTTTTGAAATAAAAAATAAATACAGATGCTGTTAACCCACTCAGCTGAAAAAGGAGCCACTGGCTCAGCTGCCACCACTGCCCCCATTGGGCTCCTGACTCTTAGACATCAAGTGTAAAATCAAACCAAATCATTGAACACCAAGGGCAGCGGCCTCAGGTCCAAGTCAGATTCCTCCCTTAATTCCACTTCCTTTGTCAGTCCTGTGCATTAAGGACAATAATTCATTTTTTTTCATAAGTGCACATAAGTCATATCTGTACCACACGTATTTCTAGGCTGTTGAAGAGGGCTGGACAAATTATTAACTCCTAATGTTCTTACCAGCATTGCACAGCAAATTACATTCTAATGGGCAGGCTATGGAAGGAGCAACATGATGTGGTTTTGGACTGAATTCCTAGATTCACTACATTGGGAGGGGTGGTAATAATAATACTTTGTGCAGCTGTGGAATAAGTAAATGTACAGAGAAAGAGCAAAATAGAACAGAACCAAACAGAAATAATAATGCCACATTCTGCTAGGTGACAGTATTGAGTCTCCAGTTATGAGAGCCATTTTTCTAAGGTGTGTAGAAATGCTGGAGATACCTATTCATGAGTTTCTGCTGTAAAAGTTTAATAGCAGAGTAATATTATGAAACTGAGAAAAAGGCTAGCTATTGAAATTACCACCATAGCTATATATATATTTGGCTGTAGATTGCTATTGCCAGTAAAGGTACAAACTCTGCACTCAAGTCAATGAAAACTTCTTAAATATCAAGTCCCATAGCAACCAAACTAGAAAAAGTTGGAGCAGCTCCAGGCGAGCCAATAAATACATTTGATCTGCATCATTTGATCTTGTCTCAGAGTTTTATTACTCTGAGAACTGAGGAATGAAGAAAGTTGCACCATGAGCTTTGGAGAGGATATTCAACAATTAGGTTGAATTTTTTTTGGACCTGAGCTTTGATAGGTGAAGTACAGTGGAACTGAATTCATAGGAACTTTCTCTGTTACAAGCCTTGCTTTGTTGGCTGAAACTGTAACCCAGGAAGAGAAGAATAAAGGAATTGGAAAACCTCTGCCCCCTTCTGCCCCTCAAGTCATTGCTTGTGTAAATACTTAGGCGAGAAGAGGGTACTGTAAGACACACTGAGACACAAGACAAGTATTTTATGACACATTAGCCTCAGAGATTACAGGAGTCTGTATTAGGAAAATAAAGGGATGCACAAAGATCTTACCATGGCAGCCATTTAAACCATGCTGCAGCCTGGCTGAGGGCTCAGCACTGCCCTTGGTGCATTCCAGTAGTACAAGGACTTCTGTGGTTTGTCATTATTGATTGGTGGGGCACAAAATATCAGTTTGTTGTGATTTCATCTCTCCAGCCCTAGGCTGTGGAAATGGGCAATCCTCAAACACATTTACCAAGGGCTGTAGATGTAATTAATAAGCAAACCACCCTGCAGTGTAGGTGGAAAAGCCCACACCTTAGGTCAAAGATGCTCAATATACTTTCAATCTCATCTAGCCCATTGGAACTTGCAGATGTGTGTTTCCTGAAGGCAAAATCTGAGAAACTGAGAAAGTATTTTCACTTACTTCAGTTTAAATAAGAAGGTGGTCTCTGTTCTCAGCTTCTGCAGCAATCTGTGTCTTGTGGTCATATCAAATCCTACTGATACTAATTTAGATGGCAAAGAATAATATAATGAAGAGTTAAGTTTATCAGTCAAATGGATAAAAATAATCCCACTTCAAAAGAAATTATTGTCTAATTCTCTGATGAGTACCTGATTTACATGTAAACAATGGTTATTGTTAATTAATTAAATGTCACATGATTTTTCAAAGTGCACTTACTGCTACTTGTGATGCAGTTAAGTCATAAACAACGCAGCCAAGGAAGAATAACTTGATACACATTTGCTTGGGCTTGCTGCTACTGGAATATCCCTGCAATTGCATTTTGCTTCCTGAAAATGGGACCTACATGGGCAGCTCCTTTTGTCGCTGTAGTACCAGCATAGCAGCAGGGCTGCTCTCCTTTGCAACTGAGAAGGGAATGTGCAGTGTGTGTTTGAGGTTATTACTGTACTTCCTGATTTAGAATGGAGATGTGTAGCACAGAGAGGAAATCTTCTCACTTTGGTGTTTTGGTAAAGCAGAACCAACCGTTGCCAAAAGGGTTTGCTGAGTTCTCAATGGCACGGTTAATGTCTCCTCCTCAGGCTCACTTTGTGGCTAGGAAATTTGGTTAATGTCTCCTCCTCAGGCTCACTTTGTGGCTAGGAAATTTGGTTAATGTCTCCTCCTCAGGCTCACTTTGTGGCTAGGAAATTTGATACCGACAGCTGTATGTCGTATTTTTGTTTGCTTTGTTTTCTGATGTTGATCTTTGCTGATTCTTCCCTGCAGTGTATCTTTGAATTTGAATGAACAGACAGTTTATTGTGGAGGAAGAGGAAGAATGTATGCAGAGGACAGAGAGGAGGGGAATCTGAAGGCTTTGTGGCCTTTAGATTCTGTCATAACAATTTCATTTCTAATCAGAGACTTTGTTTATTATCCTGGCATCACCTGTCATCCTGATGAGGATAATGATGTGTGGTACATTTGTACTTCCTTTAAAACTAAAAATAGGCTCCTTTTAGTTTTGTGTCTTTTCAGGATGTCTTTCATTTTTCTTTGACAGCTTAACTCTGGTTTTCATTTTAACTCAGGAAATAGTTCATAAAATACAAGTAGACAAATTCTTCCAGGGACCATGATTTTTAAAGGCATTTAATGATGCAATTGTTGTAGAGGGACGGCTCGGAATGTTTTGTGTGTAAAGTAGCTATTAATCACAAACTACAATATGTAGCAAACAAGCAAAACAAAATTCAATTCAGCTCTTTTCTTAAAAAGGAGCTGTTCCTAATGATGGAAATTAGAGATATTTTAGCAAAATGGAATGCTCTCAATCACAGAGCTGAAACCCTGGACGATGCACTAAATGCTGTGAAACCCGACTGGAAATTCTTATTCTCATAATCTATTACAAACTTGATGGATAAGGAAGTCATGGTTGACCTTTCAGGAAAAGCAAATCATTAGGTTTTTTTCCAGAGCATTTATTATGTCCCACTGGATTCCTTATTTATCTGCTGTGAAGAAATCATACTCATGGCTTCTGTTGAAGACCATGTGTAACTGTATATATTTCTGCTTGCGCTGAAGTTCTCCCTTTATTATTACTATTGTGTGGATCACCTTCTTGGGATGTATTTTTCCATGCAGAAAAAAAATATTATATTATGTTTTTTAGTGTAAGGAATGCATGTATTCCATATCTTGAGGCTACCTTGAGCATTATTGGGGTTAAAGGAAACATTATTAGGGTTAAATTAGGATTAAATGTTAGGATTCCCACTTGGAAGGAATTGGCCTGTGTTGATCTAAAGGACTGGGGAGTGTAGCATTTTCAAAACCTTTGTCTGAGGTTTCTCCCCCTTGTTTACTTTCTGTCACTGATATAAATGTATCATTTTTGGAGTTGATATTTGTCATACCAGACTATGTACATTTAGAAGGGAACATCCACATTCAGCATCACAACAGAACCTAAACACCAGCAAAGTGGTGACAATCCTTGAAAGGAAATTGTAATTAAGTTCTTAATTATTTATTATTAATTCTATAATCATTTCATGTCTGAACAGTGGCTTATGATAAAAAAAATCTCCATCACCTAGAGCTGTGAGGCAAAGGCTTTCCATTAGTCATCATACCCTGCATAATGAGCAGCATTGCTAATGAGACACAGAACACTTCAAAGTTATTCAATCAGCAGTCTGAATAATGAGATTTTACACAAAAATGTAAATAGTGAGCATGCAACAAAAGCAGTAAGGTGGATTATAGCTTTTTCTTTTAAGCCATTATGAATGGATAAATTGAAAGAAAATTAATTTCATTTTATAAATAATATAGTGTTCCACAGATTCCTAAGAAAACAGAATCAGCCAGGGCACTTGGTGCTTTAGAAGAATATGAAATTAAATAATAGACTTAGCTGCTCAGAATAAGCTTGATTGGAATCTCTAATATTGCCTTTAAATTTTTGTGGGAAACATCTGCAAAAGGTTTCTTATAATAAATCAGAAGAGTATTAATACCATATTTGACAATTAGGTCAGACTTAGAGATCAGCCTGTAGTCAGCATTGATGCAAATTACATTAAAATATATATTCTATAATATAATAGGCATCAATCCTGTCAGAATTCAAGGAGCATCCAGACAATGCTCCAGACATGCTGCTTAACTTTAGGTGGTCCTGTGAGGAGCACAGAATTGGACTTTATCCTTCTGTGTCCCTTCCAATCTGAGATATTCCATGGTTACAAAATATCACATCACATAACAGCCTGAGAAAGGATGATGGGTGACTGAGAGTTGAACATAATTTTTTCACATGTACAATCAAATGCTTTTTAACCCTACTACTTGAGAGAAGCAAAATTAGAGGACAATGTTTCAGTTTTATTTAAAATGCCATGAAAATCAGTATCAGAACTGGTAAACTAATGGCAGCTTCATGGTAGGTATTTCTGAAAAATAAAAATTTTTAGTGATGGAAACCAGGAACATTTGGGATTTGACTTTGGATGCTTTGGAAGGTCTGTGTTGCAGGATCATGCTTTTTTCAGAATAATTCCTGTATTTTTATATGAAAGAAAAAATGTCTTTGATGTAAAATTCTGCAAATGTTCAGGTGGAGCTTTATAAATCAATCAGTAGATTATGATTATGAGCAGTAGCAAACTCAGTTTTATAGCAGGGTGCTCCCTTCTCCCTTTATAATCGTGCCAGCAGGGAAAAGCTTTGCTGCACTAACCTTGCACCTGCCTGAAAGAATAAAGGTGTTCTTTAGAAAGAGACACCAGAATTGTATTCAAAATTATTATTTAGAGCTGCAAAAAATTGTCAAAGTCTGAACCAGCAATGGATAGAGTATAACTTAGGATTACTGAGTTATGTTGCATTTAAGAGAAATACATTATATGGGTCTGAATTTCTTACAAAGTCGTTTATCCCTTATGGAACAAACAAACAAACACACCCCAAACAACAACAACAAAAAAAAATAGGTCTGAAAAATAGATAAATTTCTAGTGAATATTTTTTACATTGCTGATTTCACTATATCTGTTTTAAAAATGTAAGCCACTAATTATCTCTGGTTATCAAACCAGATTCACTGGCTAGGAGCTGAAGTCTAATTTATTCAGACTTTAAATGCAAACCATGAAGCTTTTACTATCCCCAGTTTGGTGAGAAGCAACAGAAATCAAGAAATAAATTTCAGTTGTAAGGGACTTGTACAGAAGAGACTGGGATTAGGATTTCCAAGTTTATCTGTTACACAGGGCAGAAAACTACAAAGGGC
Organism: Melozone crissalis; assembly: GCF_028551555.1. Lineage (NCBI taxonomy): Eukaryota > Metazoa > Chordata > Aves > Passeriformes > Passerellidae > Melozone > Melozone crissalis. The sequence goes on along the minus strand of NW_026535817.1, from coordinate 9,212,583 downwards.
AGAAAACTTATTGAGCTGCACTTTTTGCTGCTCATAAATATCTGATGGTTTAAATAGCACTCCTGCCAAGATTCATTGCTTCCAATGATGAAATGTGTTTTTAGCTCAGCAGCACATGCCCTGGTGTGGGATAGGGAGCTGTAAACTGGACCAAGACCTTAAGTAATGGCCCTATCATTTTTAATTGTTCAGTACTAATAATCATTGTGAACTCATTTAGTATTAATTTGGTTGTTATAAAATGCTTCTATAGATCCTCTCAACTAATTAGTTTGACCTTCATTTTGAAGGGTAACCAGTGACTGTCTGGTGTTCAAGCTTGACTTGGAGCAGAAGGCAGGCTGGGAGCAGATTCCTGAGCCCCAATTCAGCCTTTCCAAATTTCCTTCCCACCCCTTGACAAGAACTTGGTTGGATAAATGCAGCAATGACCTGGTTTGCTGGTTGTATATGAATAATGAGACTTTATGTTCAAAATGAAAAGATTTTGTGGCTCTCCTGTGCCCGTGGATCTCCCTAATTGCTGTGATGTTTGAGGTAGTTAAAACTTCTCCACTCTTCTGGGGGTAATGATGCTTGTGCACCAGCACAGGGATGTTTAATGAAGAGTGCCTGGGATACAAGCGCATGCCTTAACAGCAAGTTTAAACAGAAAGAAAATAAAGTGTAGTTAGGATGAATTTCTTCAAAAGGGGCAACACCAGACCAAGAGGGAGAGACAAAATTCCCTGAAAAGATAGTGATTTTGTTTGTCCTACATGACTTCAATGAGATCATAAATTTTTTTTTTTTGAGAAATAGTGATGATTTTGCTAAACTGAGCTTTTAATGCAGAAGCCAGTGACCCATCCTACCCTGACAGACAGAGATGGACACTGCAAATCCAATAATTTGATTGCCAGAATATGACAAAAAGTAGATAAGATATTTTATCTTTTTAATACACTAGATTATGCATTCTCCTTACTTTGGTATTTCTGATATATTTTCTGAGAATCAATTTTCTCTCATGCAAATGGTTCTCTGGAGAATTTCATAACTAGAGGCAGCAGAAATAAAAAACAAAACCTGCCATTAAGAGAAAAATATTTTCCATTGTTGGCACAAAAAATAATCCAAATATGCACATGGCCAGGCACAGCACTGTTTGAGTTTGTTCAGAGAAATGTCACGCTGTTCTGTCAAAAGCAGCACAAATATCTCACGACATCAGTCAAGATGAGCAGCCCAAGTTGTAGACACTTGGTAAATCACTCATGTTGTTAACCAAAGGAGTCTCAGCCTGAGAGCTGCATACATTTTAAAATCAAGGAGCAGTGGGAGTAATGATCATTTGCTAACAGATATGGATGCATCTCAAACCCATTGGGAAGCCAAACATTCCCTGTCTGCCAAGAGACAGGAAAGAATTCTGAGCACAGTTGAAACTTTTAAAGGACAACAGCAATTAATCCCCTTCATTCATTACCAGGTTGTGGCTGAAATAATAATTGCACTGAAAGCAGTGACCACACAGTGAATAGAGAACGTTCCACAAGTAATGGCTGCTTCAGTAAATTCCTGAATGCTCTTGGTCAGGATAGAACTAAACTCAGTAATTTCCAGCCCTCCTTCTCATTACCCAGCCAGGGCAATTGGTATCAAATCCCACCAGAGGTTCACATCCCACATCAGTGCTGTGCCAACTCAGGCTGCATGGATGCAGCTGATAAAATTTACTCACCACCTTCCAAGAAAGAGGGACATGAGAGATCCATGGTAGAAGGTACCTGTGTTCTATAGAAGGTTTAGAAGAATTCAGGGGAAAAAATTACTTGACATTATATAGGGCTGACAGCGTTACAGGGCTCGTTCTGCTTTCTCAAAATCCAGGTTATATTTCTTGGCATCTCCTCAGACTTTATCAGAACAGAGATTCTGATTCTGTTCTGTTCATTTTCACTGCAGCCCAGATTTTCTCCTGTCACCACATGTACCATTGCTTTCCTGCTTTACACCTTCCCTCCCGTGGAAACTTCTCATTTCCATTTGGCACTTGTGTTCCCTGCCTTGCAAACTGCTGTAATTCTTTACTTTAGCTACTTTCAGGTGGCTTTGAGCACCATCAAGCCTCAGCACATCTACAGCCCCAGACTGGATAGATCTCTTCCTGTGCCCAATGTACAGACATGAACTGAAAGCAGCTGCTGTCAGGTTTGGCTTCAGCCCAGGCATTGTGACTGGAATTTAAAATCCATCTAATCCATGTTAGCAGACACTGTCAAAATTTCCTCAGATCTAGGTGTTCTGATTTCCACCTTTTATTTCCAGAGTGATACATTTTTCTAGTTAGAAACTAGTTCAGATTTCCCTGATTCTTGTTAAAATACCCACAAAGAGGTGCCAGTCTTGGATGTCCTTCCAGGAAAGTTTATATCTATGTGCAAGAAAGAGAAAAATACTGTTTCTTTTTTTATTTTTCTAAGGTGATGAGTTAATATTAACTGTTTTCCTGTTTCTTTTGCTGTGCTTCCCCCTTCTGTGCAAATATGTGCAGAGTTGCTGCTGTTATATAAAGAATGCAAAGCAGTAGTTTATTTTCTTCTTCCAAAATAAATATTCTGAACATTTTTTTCTTGTGTTCTTTTCCCCTTTCCTGAATATCCTTGTTGCTGTTATTTTTGGTAACATGACCCTGGTTGAAAAGAAATCATCTGTACAGAAACAAGAGGACTGAATTCGGGCAGAAATTGCTGCAAAGAATAAATGCTAGACTGATGTTTTCAAAAGAATAAATGCTGTTTTCAACATTTTTGGTAAGTGCACAAGTAATATTCTGCTGTAATCTGTTTCAGAAGTCTTTTGCATTGTGTAAGTCACTCCTTTCATGAATGTCTGTAGCTGGGCAGATCACAATATTGTCAAAAGGTGTTCAAACATGATTCATATTTCTCATGTCAATGGTTATTTTCTGAGCAAATGGATTCTTGAAGATTTGAGATGTTAATGATATATGAAGACTGAACTCAGTAATCTGCATGCAGATTTTGATGTTTAGTAAGAAACATGGCATAAATCAAGAGGCATTGTAATCTCTAATGGATATTCTTTACCAAGGTGCTATTATTAGTTTAATTTTTTTTTTTTTTCAACTTTCGTCATTCTTACTTAAATGGTCCTTTATTTTCTTTTTCTAAATAGAGTTTAATATTCCACATTTGGTTGCCAACACTGAAAATGTGTATTCTTTGCTTACAGTAGATGTTGGAATTATTCCTTGCCATAGCACTGGTATGAAGTTTGTTTTAAAACATGAAAGATCCATTTTAGATTCCTGAAAAGCGGCATTAAAATTTCTTGGTAGATATTGCTGATTGTGATTGAAAACCACTTCATTAAATTACAGTTCAGAGAGATGAAGGCCATCTTGCAGCAATGAAAATGGTTGCAAATTGAATTAAAACATTAAATTATTGTTGGAATAAAGGTCATAATCATAAAACCTAATTGAAGGAAGTGCATTAGCATGTACCCTAAGGAATCCTTTCCACTTCCAAATATCTATTACATGTTTGACATTTGAGGAGGAAAGAGGTTCCATTTTACCTGGATGGATGAACGGCGATGGGGAGAAGCGTTATACATAATGCAGTGTAAGAGCCCCATTTTTCAAAACATCATTTGCTCCTGGCATAGGTGCAAAACTCTCATTTTATGTCTCTGACTGAGGAAATTTCCCTTATTTATTGAGCATCATGGACCTGCACAGGGCAGAGGACATCATATCATGTACTTAGACTTTTCCCTGTGGAAAAAGTGGAACTTCTCCACAGCCTTCAGAGAGTACCCTGGTATAACTCTGGGTATATTTATGCAATTTTTCACTCAATTTTCTCTCCCTGCAGCAGGTGAGGGAGCAAACACTGCATAGGGAGAGAAAGTAGAATCTGCAAAACATCTATCCATAAAACCCTGCTGCAAGTACACTGCTAATGCTGCTACAGGACAGCTGTCACCTTATCTCCTGGGAATCACTTTTTCTAAATACAAAATACCCCAAACTGGAATAAACCTTCTTATGAATGATTTCTCCTAAATACTCAGCAGTAGTCTCTGAATTCAGATAAAGTCTTGCAAAATGTTATCCATACCTTTCTGCATTCACTGCTATCTTTTGGAAAAAGGAGAGGATTTTTTTTTTTAGTATCTCAGAGGGGAAAATCAGAGTGAGTAACTTGAAAAATTAAGATATCTCTGTATAATTTTTTTTTTTCATGTATATTTGGGAAGAAAGTCAGGGTGGCCAAACTGGATTTCATAAATCAGCTGCAGATTGAAATGCTTTATTGCAGCAAATCACTTTACACTGCGGAAACAAAATAAGAATACTAAAACCAAAGGAGATGAATGAGAAATTGGAGAACGTATCAGATATTGCTTCTTGGAATTATAATATGTATCCTTGTTTCCCAAACAGAGGATTTCAAGATCCATACTGCTATTTTTCTATTCTGTTATACGGAAGCTTCTTCTGAATCCTTCATTACTTGCTTTACAGAGATTTGTGACATGTGACACAATGGGACACAGATTCAATACTGCTTGGATCTGCACTGAGATCTCTAGGAACCCTGGCATGTAAGTGAATCCTAGAATTTGGCTGTTTTGGCAAATGTCAGCTCTCAGCAAACTCTTAAATGAGAAACCCAGTAGAAACCCTCCATAATAATCTTACAGCCATTATCTGAATAGGCAGTTCTGATCTATTGTCTTAACTGCTGGTCTAAATTAATCCACATATCCTGAAAGGTAATAGAAAGCATTCAGGATCATTGTATGAAGCTTGTGCAGCTGCATCCTCCAGTGCTGTATTCTCTGCAGGTTATCTCACTGCTTTCTCTCTCTGTCCCCCTGACATGAATCATTTTTAAAATAATAATTTTCAAAGGAATTCAGCAGGAATTCTTTATTACAATGTTTCTGCTTTAAAAACTGAAAGAACTAGATTAATTGCATTGTATTTTATAGTTATTTCCAGTTAACTGATTTCCAGTTAACTGGATTTCCAGTTAACTGATAAGACACTTCTGAAGACCTGTTTAGAGTTCCAGCCTGAGCATGACACTGATGAAAGAGGTGAAGGAAAAAATATACATGGACCAAATGAAAAAGGAGTAGAAAGCAGAAATATTTAGAGCACGGGGGGCTAAAATGGCACTGGGTAACTGCAATAATTTCAGAGAACAAGGAAAAAATGAGAAGTGTCTGAAAGGAAGCTATAGATTTTAGGAACTAAACTGAACTTGAAATTAAGATTGAGGCATTGCTACATTTCTGTTGCTCAAATAAGCAGAAGATTTTCTCTGATAAATAGTTTGGGCTTTTTTCCTTCTGCCTCCCAGCATCCTAAAACTGTTCATTATCACCACATCAAAAAAGACAGATAGAGGTATTCTAGAACAGATGAGACATGGAACTTAAGTGAAAAATGTGTAGATTTTGTTGACTTGTTCTTTTGCCAATTACTGACAAAATCTAAATGTAGTTTCTTGCTAAGTGAGAGAAGGGTTGTCCTTAATTACAAAAGTCAAAGTTACTTTTCTGTTATAAGCTGCATGGGTTTATACCTTTTCTGTCTATTGTCTCTGAATCAATCAGTATAAAACATACCTGTGGTAATCAGAATGGTCTCGTGGGAGCTGCTGAAACAAATTACCAAAACTGAGGGACATTTACCATTTAGAGATTGGCAGCACAAGAATTCAAAATTCCTATCACTTGCTTTAGCATGGAGAAAAACCTCTCAGCCTACAAACAGTATAGGAAAAAAAAGGAAGCAGGATGAGTCTCATGATCTGTTTATTTTTGATCACTTTTGTGGGTTCTTATCTATGTCAGTTTTTTATGTAGGTAAAAAAATTTGCAGTTTCAAAGTTTTCTAGTTTGAGTTATTGGCATCATTCCATTCCATTTGAGTTACATAAACAGATCACACCCCATCACCAGTTGTCAAACCTAGCTGGTTCTTATGACATTAATTTTTCCAATTTCAAATGCACATCATCCATAATTACTGAATACCTAACTTCCACTCCATTCATTTGAATTTGAGGCATAAAACAAGTGCCAGGTGCTTTGCTGAATCAGGAAAGCTGAACAGCACATAGGAAAAATAGAAGTAAGAGCTGCAAAGAAAACCAGATTCACTTCTACTTATTGTTTGTAAGTACTTCCCAAAGCTGCTCGCAGCTCACATGGAAGCTGCAATATCAAATAAAATGGCAGCAAAGGCAAACAGGTAGGGAAAAGGAGAAATCTGGTAGCACCCAGGGAAAATGAGGCAGTGCTGCTGCTTCTGTGGCTTCAGTGAATCGCCAGTTTACATCTTAGAAACCTTGCAAGGCTGCAGTGAAGCATTTCATATAATACAGAGGGTTCTGAATGCTGGCAGAGAAAAAATCACAATACCTTGAAGAGCAATGCCATTATCTCAACATTTACAGTGATTAAAATTTTTCTAGGCTTTTTATTTTCCCTTTCTCGTCAGGAGTTTTTTCCCTTCTGACTGATCAATCATTTTCAGTCTGTTCTTGAACAGCTTTATCAAATGAAGGCTGGGTGGCTCTGTAATGAGAGCACATCCAATAAAAGTGCTTTCAATTACATTGTAAAACTGCAAAATATCAAATTACTGCTGCATGAGGATACTCCATTGAAAACTCCAGGATTACAAGAGAGGTCATTATGTTTCCCTGCTATATGGCTTTCAAGTGTAATACCAGGGTGTCTCCTTAAACATGATTCATTGGAAACGTTACAGTGAACAAAGCAATTCTTTATTTCTAGAGCTCTGCAATCAATGAAAGAGTTCATACAAGGCAAGGAACAGTGAAAACTTTAATTTCTTTATTTTGATCACTACTGGAATTTTTGGATGGTAAAATAGAAAATATTTTCTTAAAATGTGATCTAGTTTTCACTTTATCTGTGATTTACTGAATTCTAATATTTCTCCTCATTCCAGTTCTACCCATAAGTGCTTCCTTTCATCTTTTGGTTCTCATTCACCAGCTGACATTGGGCTGGTAGAGAACCGATGGATTTGCAGGAGATCCAAGCTTAGCTCCTTATTTTGTCATTCCCATGATGCCCCTCAGAAATTAATGTTCCAATGCAGTTAAGTTCCATTTGCAAAAGACATTTAGATACTCAGAAAGCAGTGGAGCAGAAGTGCTGAATCACTTTGTTTTAGAAACCTTACCCAAATCTCTGTGTGGTCAAGTTCCCAGTTTCTCAAGTCAGTCCTTCTTTATCACTGGGATTACAGATTTTTCAAAGACGCCACATCTGGCACAAATCACGTTTTTTATAAGAAAACACCAAGCCTCAGGCCTTTCCATTCAGCATTAATTTTACCTGCCTAACCATTAATATCACACACTTATTAATAAAGTTGCTTAGGGCAACACAGCAGTTGTGTTCACCAGAATAAGCCATGAGTGCAGTTTCCAAAGCAGGAAAGGTGGGAGTTGTTTCCTGCAGTATCACCTGGAGCACCCCAGTCTCAGGGTGGGCGTGAGACCGTCCAGCAGTTTGTTCCCTGGGCACAAGGAGGGTCCTGTCAGGAGTGAAAGCTTTGTGCCTTGCTCAAGGTTCAGATCATGAGGAGCTGTGAAAGAGAAGCAGCAAAGTGGATTTCATTACCAGCAAACAAAAATGGTGACTGCGGTTCCCAAGTGGAGCCCCAGACCAAACTTAGACCACTCAGTAAAGTGTGTGCATGGAAACAGGAGCAGCAGGATTCCTGGGTGTGGGAATTGAGAGCTCTGCACAGTGCACAGGTCACTCACAGAGCTCTGTCCATGCCCTCTGGCTTTGGAGCAGATGCCACAGAGCCCAGTGGCTCCACCATCACACACAGATGAGGGAATCTCACCTTTCAAGCATCAGCTTTGTGCAGTGTTAAGAGCGTACTTTGCTTTTTACACATTTTTGTGGTATCACAGAACACTATATTCCTGCTGGCAGACGGAATTTGTGGTTTACCAGAACTGAGTTAACTCTCAAAAGCAAATCTGTTTTCCTCTCCCCTTGGCAGATCCTGCCTGAGAGCAACAGAGAGCCTCTCTGTAAGGCTGCATAGGGCCAAAACCTCAGGCAGCAGGGCCTCTGATTCCTGCACTGCTTGCACCCCTGACAGGGGTGCTTCTGTAGCATTTGCTCTTCTAGACTGCATGAAAAACATCACATGGTACTGAGATTCCAAACAATTTTTACTTATTTCCTGCTTGATTTGTATTTTACATTAAGGATTGTTGTCTAATGATTTGCTTTCTGTTGTTCATTGAGCAGCTCAGCTTCCAGCTGTGCTAACAAAAACATCTGTCCTTTTGCTGCTGCTAACGTGGGAGGCCATATGGGCACTGAGAAATTCACAGTACAAGAGCTGCATGGTAATGATCAGCAACTTCCCTTCCAGCACGAGGGGTTTTGTGATGATATAAAGTGTGATAGAATAGCAGAATAAAATACCAAAAAAATTCAGGTGAGCTCTCTGGAGGTCACCTAGTCAGAGCAGAGCTGGCTGGGTCAGGTTGCTCACAGATTGGTACAGTCACAGTCCAGGTAATTATCAAAGGTGCAGGAACTGGACTAAAACCTATGGAGAATAACTCTGTCAGTGCCCCTCAGACCATTTATCCCTATCCAATCAATCCATTAATCTACAGAAAGGAGTATTAGGCATGACTGCAAATGTTCCATCCTCCTTAACATTAAAAAAATGTATTTGGGTAGTTCCAGCTATTGATTGCACCAAATGGGGATTGTGTCAATATCCATAAACACCTGAAGGGAGGGCGCAAATTGAAAACAGGAAAAATGGCATTTTTTAAAGCCAGCATGCCAAAGCTGCAAGGAAATTGTGCATGTGCAAAGATATTTACAGTTATTAGTACAAACTAAGTAAAAATGCCTGTGATTGCTCTGACCTTCAACTCATTACATTACTAATTACCTTCCATATAAAATAAAAATGTTTTAATTATATTTATGCACAAGTGCAACTGAAGTTTGGATAAACATTCATGAATAAATGAAAAACCCAATGAACACCAGACTTTATAAGAAAAACACTGACAGAAGATTTAATTGTAGCTTTCAGAGTGGTTCTGATGCAACATCAGCCCACCTAGCATAAGTTTTAAATTATATTTGATTACAATTATTATAATCTTTTACATGAAGCAATCACTTGACTGACAATTGCATGGAAGAGAGAATAGAAACCTAGCAACATGGCAATTCTTGTTATTATATATGGACCCTTGCAGAAAACAAAGTCTGCTTGAAAACTTTGCCTTTAGTATTTGATGTGAGCTGTAATTCAGCTCAGTGAAGAATCCTTTAAGTCCTCTATGTCTGTGGTCAAGAGAGGAGTTGTGGTGTTCAGGCACCTATGGATCAAACCCATCATTTCTGAAAGATTTGGCAGGGGTTTTGTGAATGATCCATTAAATGATCCTGAATTTGACATTTTTGACACTATCCCTGCCTTTGCTATTTCTCTTTACCTGCCCATGTCTCCTTGCTAGGATTGCCTTGGTGTGTGATGTCCCTCACAGAGTTGGTTTGCTGCCAACAGGGAATTATACAGCATCTGAAAGGATGGACCTGTCATACATAATTCCAGACATTATAAATCCAGCCTTAAAAGGGCTCCTAATTTTGATTTTAAGTGCTTGCCTCCAATTTTCCAAAGTGGTGACTACTGTTGCTACTACAAGTACCACAAGTACCACAAGTACTGTACCACCAACTGGTACAAGTGCTTTTGGTATATGCTACTACTTATAAAATAGTTCTAATCCAGAATTTCTCTTCTCTGCTTTTCATGCTGTCTGGACTATTAAACACAGAGATGCCAGGCTGCTTGCAGGTCATATCAGATATCCTTTAAGTGCATTGGGTTCCTAACACTTTTATCTTGGCAGACTGAACAGTCCAGTGCAGGGCATGTGGGACAGCAGTGCAGCTAAATCCCAGTGTGGCTGCTTCTTCAAGGCTGACAATTCCCATCCACCCCATTTTCTTGAATCATTAAAACCATGAAAATATAAAAATACCCTGCTTACAACTATGAACCGAGAATCCCACATTATATCACTCTTCTGCTGTGATCTATTTAGGGGGAAGAATATAAATTAAGCTTATTTATTGGGCTTGAAATTCTTGCAACTTCTTTATGAAGCACCATGAGGTGTGCAGGTCATGAAGATGTGTCTACATTTTTTTTAGGATTCAGTTAAACTGAGCCAAGAGAGATCAAAACCCACCCTCTTTGCCTATAAGATAAAGGTTAAATTTTCATAGTTTTAAAAGTCTCCAGAATACAGAATTTCAACACAGAAACACCAGTAAACAACTATGTTATATTTATAGTTACATTTATATTTATGCACTAATCAGATTTTCAGTGGAGTCTAGAAAAACTAGACACTTGCTATGATAAGAAGCAATTACCACATCACTTTCAGGTTAAATGATTTTATCCAAATGTCAGTAAGAAGTTTACTCGGTTATTTTTATTGCATGTTATTTTTATATACGTGGCCATGGATTATTCAGCACACATACAGAAACAGATAAATTGAGCACTTACTTACCAGATTGTACAGCACTGCAGAAAATCAGATGGAGTATCAGTAGCTTAATTCAAATTCTTTAAAAGTACATCAAGACTAACAAAATCATTCTCCTTTTCCCATTAATATAATGTTCCTTTTTCTTCTCCTGAGCTCGACAGTTTTCAATAAAATATACTTTTTTAAGCAATTAATAGGGCCAAGAGTTTTCTAACAAAGCTACAAAAATCGATTACTGATAAAGAAAATATTTTGTTCCACTCAGATTTTCTTCTCAAACACACTTCAGTTTTATGCCCTTCTGTCCCTCAGATGTGTGTGAGCTGTTCAGGCTGTTTAAAATCAAGGAGCTTCCTCACAGCCACAGGGTGAAAAGTGTGCACCAAGGGCCTCGTGTGGGAAAGCAGAGCTAGTTCTGCATAGCATTATGTGATTGCACAATAGAACTTGGGAAATATGGTTTCTAATATTCAGTTTCTGCTATTCTTATCCTGAGGATGATAGCAACCAATGAACACAGGTTTTTCAGCAAAGTTAAAATTAAAAACAAAATGAGAGGCCAGTACTACCCAGCTGGGAGGTCAAGGAACACAAGCTCAGCGTGGCCCTGTCCTTCCTGCCTTTGGAATGAGCCCCTCTGTCTCCTGGGAGCTGAAGGCTGCTGCAAAGCACCCTCCCATGCTGAGGGTTGTGGGGACAGACACGCTGCCTTCCATGGTGCTTTCCACCAGCTTTGCTTCCTGGCTCCTTCTCTGGAAACTCTCCAGCTGATTTGTTTGTGGGCCCTACAGGAAATTTTCCCAGACTCACAGGTTTTGCTTTTGAGAAAGCTGAGTTACTTCAGAGAAAACAGGCACAAAGAGGGGAGCAAGGATAGAGATGCTGTGTGACAGCAAAGACACTCTCTGATACCAAGTGCTTCCAACCTGTCTGTTCTATTCAGCAGTCATGTTCACTGCCTTGGAATTACCAATTAAAATTGACTTTTATTAACGAATCCTCTCAAAAACACATGACAGCAAATATCCCACACTTATATCTAGTCAGATAAACAAAATGATAAGGAGTGCAAAAGAAATACTTTTTGCATCACACCAAGACGAATTTCTCCCTCAAATGGGGAAACCAGCCAGCTGCCTTTGGGTGACTAAGTTACAGTGGTTGTGCTGCTCATGGAACTGAGCATCTGCTCCAGCTTCTTCCTGTCCTCAGACACCAAACAAGTCAAAGCACTGTGGTGAAATCTGTCTTGGATATTGAATACTCTCACAGCAGGCCGCTCCCCTGGTGTGATTCCTCTCTTATTCCCTTCCTGCCCACACAAAAAGGGACAGTGTTAGTTTTAAATAACTTATTTAATTTGGTGTATTCAAGAAGTTTTTAACTTTGTGTACAATTCAGAGCAATTGAAATCTGTGTGTCCTGCTTTAGTCTGCAAACGCTGTTAAGATATGCTTAGGAGTGCTGGAAGAGCACAGGCTCCAGAGCCTCCTGCTGTACCCTGTGAGCTGATTCTCCATGAAACCCCTCCCAACAGTGCTGAGACAGACCTTTGCTCACTTTGTGAGGCAGCATCAGTGCCACTTGCTAAAAATGGTGAGTAATGAATTGTCAATAATGTAGATTTTCCTGCCGGCAGCACAAGGACAAGGAGCCCTCACATCCCATTCCTTTCTGTGTTAAAACTCTTCCAAGCTTAGCCTGCTAAAATGTGACCAGTTTACTGACTGCTCACCATATGCTGAGTTCAGAAGCAGTGAGGCCTTCCTGAGGGATTCAGTACAGATAATGTGTTTGGAGAATGTGAGATTAACATAAAAAGTGAGCTCTCTGCTATGAGATGGGATGCTGGCAGTGACAGCTTCTAAAGGTGCTGCCTTCTGGAGACGGCATTTCAAATAGGAGCTCATTGAAAATGAAATGCACAAAGGCTTGCTGAAAAAATAAATCCAACTTGAATTTTAGATCCTTGTGCACTCTATGCTATTTTTGAGAAATGAAATCTTCAGTGATGCATTTATACCTGCAGATGAAAATACATCTGATTTGTCACAAAATCATTAATGAATACCCAACACTGCGTGCTCTGCCTGGATAAAACTGATCTGCTGGCATGTGAGCCCATGTGATGGATTTTCACTTGAGTAGCTTCAAAAATATTTGGGAATGTGTTTTCCTTTTTCCCTTCCAAGTTCCTCCTTCCTTGTGAGCTGCACAGACCCACAAGCTGATTCAGCATCTGAGTCAGAGCGTTCCTTTCAGGATTTCTTAGCCAAGAATCAACAATGGAGAAAATCATTTGCATGGGTTTCTAGTCCATGAAACATCATTCTCTTCCTTTGAATTCGGAAACACAAGGAGAGGGTTTTAATTCACCTGCAAGGTCCTGTCCTTTGAGTTTTTTAGGTAAATTGACTTTGTGTAATGAAATTTTCATTGCTTCTGGGAATAAACGGAATAATGTGTTTTTAAAAGCATTGCCTACATCAGAATCGTTCCATTTCTAGTTGTAGACTATATCGAGGAGCAGTATTACAAACCATCAGATAACCAGGACAGCATTTTAAAGGGCAGCTCTGAGATACATTTATGTGCAGTGGGAAGGGCTGCCTGAGCAGAGCCCCCAGTTTGGGAGGGCGAGAGTCAGGCACTGCGGCCTGTCCATCCTACCCCTAACCCTGTCCCCTGCACAGGCAATGCCCACTCGGTGGAGCCGTCTCCTGCTGCAGCGAGGCTCCCAGCGCTGTTCCACACACACCAGGGAGGGGAGGAGAGCGGCACGTGGGGCCCTCAGAGTCCTTTTCCAGCGCCTCCTCTGAGCGAGATCGGGCCAATGTTTCAGGCACTGCCGGCTCTTTGTGTAGCCCTGCCGTGGTGCCGCTGCTCTGCATTCCTGGTGGATTGGTGCTACAGCCCTGAGCACTTGAGAACTGCAAAGCGCTGGTGATAATGGCATTCAGTGCCGCAAAAAGCTCTGCCTCCCACTGCACTTCTATGGATTAACAAGGAAGGGGATAAAAGGCCCCCACAAATGCCGGGCTCCAGCATCAGCATTAATGAGAAGCAGCAGATTCAGTTTCTTGTCAAGTGCAAAATTTATTGCAGCCTGGACTGCTGTACCTTGGGCTGGTGCATGCACAGTGCTATGTTGATTTCTGTCTGGGTTACTGATTTTCCCCGGAAGATTGAATGCCATTGGAGAGGTGAATTTGTGGGTTCTGGAACGTTCTCAGCTGTAGAGGACAACGGCCATTATTTCTCAGTCCCTTTCCCCCGGTGGCACAATGTGCAGTTACGTGCTTGGTTTCAGGGTGAACCTGTTCACGCTGGATTCCTTCCTGTAGGAGAGCAGCAGATGAGGATATGGCTCATCTTCTGTCTTTTCCAGCCCTTCCCTAAGGAGTATAATGGCTACATATGGTTTTGTGAGACTTACTCCTCAGTCCATATGGAGAAACTTCTGAGCATGTGTTTACAAACAAAACCACGCTTTCCTCCGGGTTGTGAGGGAGACTTCAGGATAACTGCCTGTCCAGGTCTTACTTCTTTGCCAAAACAGATGTTATCATGGGCATTTCTTGCAGCAGCTTTTCCTTTAAACAGCATTTCACTCCCTCTCCTAGTGAATGCCTCTGCATTCATTCAATAGAGTTTCAATATCTCAATATCACGTAAAGTTAAAGCAAACAAACAACAAACCTCATGCGTTTTCTCATGGTAGTCTTTGGTTCAGAAAGCAGAGTGGCCCAGGGATTCTGCCAACACCTCCACAGTTCACTGTGCATCCCAGTGATCAAAGGATGCAGCTCTTGTTCTCTCAGTATTACAGGTAAGGGTGGTTTGATTACAATGGATTTGCTTCCAGAAAAAGTGAAAATCCAGTGAAGTACCTCACACAGACAAGATTCCTCAGCCTGGGAAGATCTCATTCTGCTTCTTTGCACTGCATAGTATTTACCTTACTTTTTACAGTTGAGTGCTATCTAATAGACTCTGTTTAAATGAAAAAAGTGTCAATTATTCAGTATATGAACAGTATTACAATAGTCCATGAGAAATAACCCAAGAATAATTTGTGCTGGACAGAACTTGGCAGAAGTTGGCGAAGCCAGTGTTTTCCTTGAAAAGCATGAAAGATAAAGCCAATGATAATTTTTACATTATTAACAACTTACTCATGTTTTCTATAAGCGCAGTGTGGGTGTATGACATTAAGACTATTTCTCCTGCATGAAAACCTGGCACTCATATATATTTGCTTTATTGTGACTGGAAAAGTGAAAATGAAGTGAGGCAAGTAAATGTCCTGCTTGTTTCTCACATCTCCCTGTGCAGACAAGACAAGCTGCAGTTTGCAGCACTTGGTCTCTCTTTCACAGAGCCTTGTCTTTAATTGTGTCTCATTAAATACAACACTGAACTGGCACCATGCCCGCGTGCTCCTCTGTCACCTGCTTGGGCTGCTCCTGTGCAGCTGAACTGTCAAACCCTGGCAGTGCTCTGCAGCAAACACAGCCAGCAGGAATGCTCCAAGGCTGAGCAGGATTGCAGGTGTGCAGGTGTAGGTGCAGCTCATGTGTCCACTGAGAACAGGCACCAAATCATCCTTTGTTTTCTTCAGTTGTTACATTAATACTGCTCAAAGGAATTGAGCATTCAGGTATGGGGTATCCTGAAAATTAACAGCTATTCTAACCCTGTTGCTTTTATTTCATGTACTAAATAGTAAATTGCTTTTGACTTTTATTGCCCAATGAATTATTCACTTCAAGTGGGAAAGGCAATTTTATAGTATCTCATAAAAAGCATTTTAGACACGTTGGTTATTATGCACTGTCTCTACCACAGATTGTTTGGAATGTTTTAACTATGATATGAGATTTTAAATATTGAACATATTGGGTGCCAGTGAATATTTCAGAAAACACAGACAAGCTCTTCTGGCTTCACAGTTTGTATTATTAAACTGTCATAAAGTGGGAAAAAGCCTCTCCTGTCATGAGACTCTGTCAAAGAGAGAGCACAGAAGTGACTTTGAAGAAAACCTGCAATTGTAAAGGTCTGAAAGAAGGCAAGGGAGGAAGAGAATAAGAAACATAAGTGTAATGGAACAAAAAGATACAAAGCTGGCTGGGATGTTGAAAAAGGGGTTTGAGTTTCATGGAGTCACAGTTCTGAGCTGTAAGGCTGCCTTGGCAGATGAACGGCACAGGTTAGAGAGCTCTCTGTGCAACTGCCAAGCTGTAGGATTTAAGCTGGGATTCCAGCAAGTGTTTCAATCAGATAGGGAAATGTAAGGAGGAATACTGACTGCAGGGCCTCACTCTTAGGCAGATAGGTGAAGATCTTATGTCCAAGCACAGTTCTCAGTTTGAGGAAAATAAATGTTACCTGATACCTTCCAGACCTGTGGGTTTAGGGGTTTTTTTCTTTAAATAATAAAAAGAATTATAATAAATATAATTAAAATAATAGATTTAAAACTACAATTTTATTTTCAGATTACTCTGAATTGGTCGTGGCTGATGGAATTCCTGAGTCTCACAAAGCCATCCTACCTTAACAGCAAGCACTTCCCTTGTGTAGGCTGTCCCAGGAAGATGTGATGTTTTCCACTACCTGACACCAAGGTAATCATTTTGGGGGAAAAGGTTTTATCAACAAGCTGACAGTATGGAACTGGATGTATTCACAGATCAGAGAAACTGATAAAAAGGGTTAACCATGGATCCAGGAATGTAAAAAACTCCCTTTCCTTGTTGAAATTTCCTAATCAGCAAAAATTTACTTTGCCTGTATGGATTAAAAAAATTAGATATGTAAAGAGAAACAAGTCTTAAAACTTAGCAGATACACACAAATATTTAAAGCATGCCTGCACTGCAGAACTGTGTTGCAATAACCTTTCTGAAGGTACTGACACATCTGCTGCTACACAATGTACGAGGTACAGGCTTCTTTTCATGATAATCTGGCAAATCCCCTTGATCTTGAGAAGATGAAAGACATTGCAGGGGCTGTCTTTTACTTTCATCTTCTCTGTCTATTACCCGAGTCTTTACCTTATAAGTCACCTTTGTCTCACCTGCTTCCTACCCCATACCTTTTCTTTGGAAAGAGCACATTAACACAGTAAGGAGATGCACAAATTGCCTCTTCTTACACAAAAGTTATGACAGTCTCTGGAGTACAAGAACGATGATTGTCATTTATCTGCTGTTTAGACATGCTCAAGTGGGCATACTCCTTAGTGTCCTGAAGAGTCATTTTAAGGTCAATACTGTGTGTAAATAATACAATTCAGCCCAAGCTTAACTGACCAAAAAAGGATGGAGGCTTCCCCATTAAGGTTCAAGATGAAATAGCAATTTTCCTACATATACTAATCATCCAACGTGTCTCTGTTCCCTTGAGGTCTAACTCTTCTTAGAAATTCCACAAGACAGGATTGCCTTTGCTTTTATGCTCCAGAAGCTTTCCATCCAGAAAATAATATCCCATGTATATTGCATAAATAGAGAAAGGGGAAGTCTCCTCACAGAAAGAATTACAAAAAGCCAACTGAATTCCAACACAGCACAAGCTATTTTTCCCTGTAACAAATTTCCACAGTTACTCTTGTGTGCCCATTTATATGCCAGTTCATATGGGCTTTTGATACACTTTGTTTCTTTCTCTGCAAGTAATTCATGTTTCCCAGGAGCAGACCTACGTGTTTGTCAGTGTGCAGATACATGTGCAAGAAACATTTCTCCCAACAAAGACTGGTTTTGTATTTGTGGCTTAACCAAAGACTCAGCAGCAATGAGCAGATTTACGCAAATGCAAACATTTCCCCTCCACTCAGATTTTCCACATCTACACAGCAGTTATCTTTCTAGTGAAGATGTGTTCTTTTCCTCATGAAGTTCTCAAAGCAAGTGCTTTGCATAAGAAAAGGTAAGGAAATTTATACTGCAGACTGCTTGCTGGTTTACTTTTCTTCTTTGTGGGAAAAGGATGGAATTGATGTTACCTAAAGCCAACTTAATCCAGTAAAAGGTTTCCATCAAGCACAGAGTCCATGCTAAATAAATTATGAGTAAGTAAAACCAGAAATCATCAAGAGTTGGGAGTTTCCCTTGTGCACTGATCTTTGTTCATGACTTGTATTGAATCTCACTGTGAATGCTCCAAATGTGAAGAACTGCCTTTCCAAATAGGAAGCAGGACTGGAAACCTGTGCCATTGGTGAAGGAAATTTGTAGCAGCTCTGCTTCCTCATGAAAATGAAGCAGAATAAGTGAGGGGGAAAGTGATGATAGTCCTTATCCAGGGGGCATTTTCTTTTTTCATGGAGCCTTTTATCACATGATACAATTACATGGAGAAGCTGGAACAAGCAAAAGCAAATGCTAAATATCTGGTCCAATCTATCAAAAAGCAACCTCTTAAGAGCAATGATGATAAATAGATGACACTGTGTACACAAAGCAGGATCTGGGGATTTTTAGAAAAAGACTTACATTAAATCAGAAGTCAAACAATGCCCTTGAAAAAGGATTTTTCATTGTCATTATCAGGAGAAGGAAGGCCTTCCCCAGTAATAAATGGTGAGGTAAAATGGATTTTACTGTCATGGTGCTAAATTCTACTGTCAATAGGATTAACTGGGTGTTAAAAACCTGAGGTGTTTCCTTCTGAGTTATCACCATTTTTAAAAGAATAAAAATTGCCACTTCATGAATGCAAAGGAGAAGCTAAAACGCAAAGCAGTACAGGTGACTGCTTTAAACTGGAAAAGCAGCTCACTCTGGACAATGAAATGGAGGATGATCTGTTTTGCTGAGAAAGCTTTTTTGTTTTTCAGCCAGATGAAATATTTTGCATGAAAGAAAAAAAAAGGTGATGTACACAAAGACCTCTGCCTTTCCTGCTCTATGAAGCAGCAGCTTGAGTGAAGTCTGAGGGGCCTGGAGCAGCTGTTAAACAGCAGTTCCTCCCTTCCCTGGCAAAATGTGATGCCAAGGAGCTGCACGGCCCCAGATTTGGACAGACCCGAGGAAAAGGCAAAAACAACTTCCAGTAGTAAAAAAAAATATTTTTGTGATGTGTCAGCAGACACGGATTTAGAAACCAAACTGCACTAACATGAGGAGATCCATTGAAACTCCAGCATGGGTGCGCAGCCACAGCAGGCTGGATTGTTTCACACTCAGCTGGGGAATTTTCCAAGGTAGTAAAGTGTGCAAATCCAGAGATATGAGTAACACTTACAAGAATCTAACAGCTTCTGTGAGAAATCTCATTCTTTCCACACTTCAAAGTTCTCAGATAAATACAACAATTGCAGAAATTAGATGAGACAGGTGGAATAAATGGAATTTAATGCAGTCACCACAAATTAAGGCTCATGTAAAGCTAACACTTATTATCATGGGCTGATAATCTGCAGGCTACCTAAAGTTCCTTTGCTGCCATATACCCCTTAGTTTAGCACAAACTCACTGTGGCCATAGCAAAATCTGAGTACAAACCACCAACAGTCAGGTTTTGACACTAACAGAAGGGGATTTCTTGGCCCAGGTGCTCTCATTGACTACAGACAGGCTTATTAATCTTTCATTTCAAGCGTACTGCTTGACAAGCCTGCCCTAATTTCCACACCACATGCTCACCTGCCAGCCTTCTCCAGCCTGTGACACCAATTCCTGTGCACAGACCCAAATTAGCATTTGACCTTTAGAAAGTCAGCTCAGAATGCAAGTGCATGTCCAAAACCCACATCAAAAACTCATCTTTTCTTGCCAAAACCAATGAGAAGCTAGGAAGACACTGTAAGTTATGAGCACAAGGAAAGAGCACTTACAGGGAAAAATAGGGAGTTTACAGGGTGTGACTTACTTGTGGCAAAAACTGTAACTTGCCTGCATTCACAGCCCACAGCTGCAAGGAAAAAAATAGAAAAAGATTAGTGTTCAATAACACCTGAATAACACCTGAAATAATTACATTACTGTCTTCAGAATGCTGAGGAAGAATGGGATATAGAGAAAAACATATCTAATTTTTGAGCAAAATTGAATAGTCTACTGTTTCACCTCAAGTGTTCTGGTGATACAATGCTTTAACTTTGGTGCCTTTTTTTTCCAATGTTTTTAAGAGGAAAACATAAACACAACCTTACAGAGCACTTTAAAAAGTAACTCTCTCTCTATATATACATATAATATATATATTTATGTATGTATATAATAGTTGTATCACAATTTCTTTCCCTTGTGTTTTTTTCCTCTCCTCCCACATGATTGGAAGCCCCAAGCTGAGGCATTTCACTCAGCTTCCTCTGGACTCCCTCTATAGCCAGTGGAGGAAAAAGGACCTCTAGAGAGCACTGCAGCACATAAATTCTGAACCACCTTCAGCAGGGCTCTCTCCCTTCTCTCTCAGCTCTCAGGAGAGCCTTGGAATATTCTCAGTTAAATGGGAAAAAAGGTAGATCCACATTCCTGATGTGAGGCAGCAAATAGGTCTCCATTGCTTTAAAGATATGAAGTGCCTGTCTGAAGCTGCTGGAAAAGAATTCCTCGTTTCAATGATTGCCCTGATTAATTTTCTTTTTTATTTTCCATAATTAACTGCAAATTAGACACATTTACCTGATTTAATATAGCACCACCAGAATTCAGAGGTCCTGGCATTTTGAGCTGACCAGGTTCTTTTTAACTTGAAAGTAGTGGAATGAATTTTCAAATATTTGGGTCGCACAAACAATTTTTCATTTCATTTATAAAATCAGAAACTTATACCAGACTGTTGATCCAAAAGCTACAGTTGCTAAAAAATACTGTTGCAAAATACAAAGTTGAAAGACATGACCTTGAACATTGTCTTTATGCCTCTACTGGTAAGAAACAAAATACAAAGTTTTATACTTTATGCCAATGTCTTTGCAACACAGTGTGCTTGAAGAAGTGTATTTTTTTTAATAGCTGGTATTTCAATGGAATCAAGGGTATGATGCACAAGTCTCTTCAAAGAATAATGTCCTGATTTTATCTATTTTTCTAAAAGTTGCTTGAAAGAATTTCAGGCATTTCACAAACTCCAAGCCAAAAAACTCAGTACTAATGAATCGGTAATATGATCCTTTTTTGAGGCAATTATATTTTCTTGACTCTAAAATGATTGCAGTTAAGATGAATCTTGAATTTTCATTCCCTGCCCATGCACATTATTCTTTAACACAAAATTAATTTTTCCTCTGCTTTATTGTGCTAAAGTTTCCTTCCCACAAATCAAACCTCCCTTTCACTTTCCATGGAAAAATGCTGACCTCGGTAATGTTTCTGCAAGATTTATCCCCAGCACCTTCTGGAATGTTTAATCAAAGGTACCAATAGATACCACTTCTGTTTCTTTTAAAATAACCAGTCAGCTTACAAATAAGTGACATTTTAAACACTTTGTGCTACTTTCAGCAGTGTTCTACCCCAGCAAGCAAAATGAGACGTGACACAAGCAGTGTAACTCCACTAAGTGACAAGTATTTCCCATGTTCCTGAACTCTCAAGGTATGTTAAAAGACAGAAAGAATTCTACTTGCATTTTGTCTCCACATTCCAGGTCTCTACATTGCAGGTACCTGGATGACATCCAGAAAAATAACAAAAGAAAAATAATTCAGGGCACAATAGTTTATCCTCAATAAGTAGAAGTCAAATGTCACAGTAAAAAGCTTTTAGAAAATCAGCAAAGGAGTAAACTCAATGTCTAATAGAAGCAAGAAAATGTAGCCCTAGCTAAATTATGTTGCCTGGCATGGTGAGGTAAGTGATAAAAGCTTTCAAGCTTTTGTATGATTAATAGAACTCCAACATAATGTAAATATGATCAGATTAGTCTTAACATTTTATGCAACAAGCTGTGCTTTAGCAATTGTCATTTTGTTTTGATCGGCAGAGAAAATATTATTGATATTGACATAATAACATTCTTGTTTCACTAACTTTAATAAAAGTAGCTACAAAAGAGAAAAGCTCATAAATACATAATTCAAATTAAATCAAGCAAATGTGCCCTGCTTTATCAATGTGATTTCTTTTTCCACTGGCAATATGAAATAATGACTCCTTTGTTCTGCTCAAGACAAGATTGTTTTCTCATTTGCTAAACAGTTGTTGAATTGGTGAAACAGACCCAACATATGGGAGCCCCAAAGGACTGATGTTCTTCTGTGGGTCTTTCAGGACTCAGGGTAAGTAAGGACAAGTGAGAACTCAACACAACACTACAAAAACCCTGCAGAAATACCAATTCATCCCATCATCTGTCTCCACTCTTCAATTGCACAGACACCAACTGTAGCATTGATTTGTATTTCTCAGGCCTTCCTTCACAAGGGCTGCTATTTGGATTGCTCTCTGAACACTTCTCCATTTGGTTTCCATCTTTGACTTCCTCACAAACAGGTTTTTGCTTTTTCCTCACCTACCAGCTCACTCCCATTTCAGCCTATTATGGCTCCCTTCCTTATTTTATTTTTTCCCTTTATTCTAGAATTCCTTCCAGCCACTTTTTACAGAGAGTGCTCTTCCAGTCACCTTTCTTTGCTTTACAGCCATCTTGTAGGAAAGAGATTTTCCTGATGGGGTCATCTCACAAGTAATAGATACACGATGAAAGAGATTCAGGTTCTGCCAGCTGAGGTTTAGGTTATTTGGAAACATTTCTTCAAAAAGAGGTCGGTCAGACCCTGGAACAGGCTTCCCAGGGGTCAGGGGTGGAGCCAGTGCTCCCAGAGAGATTTACAAAAGGGTGGATGGGGCACTTGGGACAGGGCTAGGGAGCGGCCTTGGTAGGGTTACACTTGGTCTCAATGGTTTGTTCCCATGGAATTCGATCTGTTTCTATGGCCCCTGTAACTCCTGTAAGAGTTTTGTTGTCAAAAGCTCCATACCTTCTCGGTGATTTCCCAGGGGCAGATCCTCACAGCACTGACTCCTCCTTCACAGCCAACTGCTCCAACTCTCCCCTCACCCAGCTCACCCCCTCTTTCGTAGCACTCGTCTTCTCATTGGGCACAGCTGTGGCCTGTTGAGGGCAGGGCTGCTCCTGATCTTTGGTGATCGGCACAGCTGCAGCCCCTCAGGTGTGAGACTGCCTTCTGCACTGTTCTCTTACATTCTGTCCCTCCACAGAGTTTAACTGAAGAGAATTCTCCAAATTTATCTGGAGGAGAAAAATAGTTTAAAAATGCCTCACCAACAAGAAGGTAAAACCTATGAACTTTTTCTACCAAACATTTTGTAGAACTTTGCAGTGACAGCACCAATCTTACGCAATACTACCCACAGAAACCATTTGTCCATTCAAGTCAGTAAAAGTAAAGCTCTTCAGGGAAAAAAGAAAAACTAAGTTTTAATACAATCTGAAACATGCTTACCTTTCAATATTTTTTCCTTTAATTTCATTCACCTCAATCATCACACTTAAAATAAAATTCATCAAGAAAATTATCGTGGCAACATTGACAGCTGTGGAATATCTATCTTTTAATGTTGTACATGAGTGAGAAAACATCCTTCCTGCCTGATACAACCTAGAGACTTGTTAAACAGAAGTTACAAAAGGAAGAATAATGCTGTACTTCAGAAATCCTATGTTCCTGTGGCATTTCAAAGTTCTTTCCCTTCCTGCAACTGCTGCAGGTTTCATTTGTGGTCCTGGAAAAGTCAGTCCTCATCACCCATGAAAATAGGATTTAATTTCTTCCAATCTCATTCTGAAGCAAGATCCAGCTTGGTGTTAAACTTGTTGGGTACAACTTTGCCATCAATTCTGCCATCAGATCCTGCTCAGGGTCCTGGGAACATCCTATTATCTGGGATACCTGGGTGCTCTCATGAAGCCAGCAATAATCACTACCATAGAAATAATTGGCACAAAGACACACATTAGTGAACACTCCAACTTGGCCAGCCCTTGAGGCACTGAGCTGGCATTAATTGGGGAGTTTCAGTGATTTGGGCCAAGTACTGTCATGCACACACGATGGGAACTCGCCTCAGTAATTTCTGCTCACAAAACCAGATGAATTTTAAGGCTAAAAACTTCCCTTTTAGAGCCCTTTTCACATCTACTGACAACCTTCATTGTTAGCTGCTAACTTGCTTGGGTGTGTTGATCTGCGAGTCTCATTTGAATACATTCATTATTATACTGCCAGAAGAAACAAAATAAACTTAATTAGAGGTCACATCACTTCCAGCTCAAGTTAATTAAAAGCCTAATCAAACCTTTTGGGAAACAGTGGCCTGTCAGTGAAAAAATGATAAGGGGAATAAATGGCATTATCCCCACACTAAGGACAGTAATCTCTCCAATTGCCTTTTCTTCCTCCCCCGCCTGATGTTGCACAAAAAGAAACACACAGGATAGGATACATACTCTTACATAACATTCATACTAAATAAATGAGTTTGCCAGCTTTCCCTCAGCCTGGGAATCAATGCCTGTTGCAGGAGGAAATGCAGGAACGATGCTGCACATCTTGATGCTGCCTAGCACATAAAAATGATCAGCCATTACAAGGTCAACTTCCCAACCAAACTTCATTTGGGAGAAGTAAGGAAACCAGCTGGAGGCCTAACAGGACTGAATCTCCAATTAATAAAGATGAGCTAGGCAGAACTCATGGGGTGCACACTCCAACTGCTGCTGTCAGCGCACCTGAGCTCTCACAAATCACTGACCTGCTGTGTAACCTGGAAAAGCCATTGCCTCTCTTGGATCTTGGCTTTGGCCTTTTCAATCTGCTCACAAAATGTGCATTTCAGACAATGTTTGCTTCTTGGTAAAACACTCTCTTCACTTACTGCTATAATACCAATTAGTACCAGCCATGTTGTAAGGAAGAGACAAAGAAAGACATTTCTCACATAGAAAATCTAATGAGGAAAAGCTTTATCCACAGATGCTGGAAAATGTGATAGCCACTTGTTTCATATCACCAACAATCTCATGCGACAGCCTTTCCCATCAGGAGCCCACAGATGAAGTTCATAAAAGATCAATACTGAAGTTTCAATTAAAATTGCTTATTGGACTCAAAGAGAAGTCCTGAACAGAAAGCACCTAAGGAGAAATCTGGTATACTCAATATGTTCATTATCTGTATTTCTTCAACCCCAGGTACTTTCTGAGTCCAGCAACAACCCATTAGTTTTAATCCAAACTGCTTCCTTGGGCATTGTAAGTAATACTCATTATTGAACACAAAATCTCAAATTGTGTCAAAGTAACAGCTCAGGATCATGTCCCTGTTCCATACTGGATTCATAAAATTACTAAAGAATGAGATCCAAACGTGTGCTTCCAAATTTTTCTGCTTGTCCTCACCCTTATTTGCTCCTCCTGGAGAATGAGGAGCTGCTCAAGCTAAGATGAGCTGAAGTTCTCCCCAAAACAACTTTTTGTGCCAAACTCTGAGAAATCACATATTGATTTCGGTGTTGATTTGAAAGGAAAATCCAAAGGAAACTTTTAGAAGACTATTTTGAAATTAAAATTCAGGGACATGAAGCTTCATTTAAAATTTTATCCTTAACTATGCTGTTCACATCTGTTCTGGATTGCTCTTTCCATAATTTCATGATACATAGAATATTATTGCTACTCCTGAGGGCTCCACTTAACGTTAACTGAAAGGCATTACCTACTTAAACGAAAATACATTTCCTATTTGTGGGAAGAGCAAAACCACAAGCATGGCTGTGTTTTCCTGGATTGTCCCAGAGCAATCACTTTTCTTACACATTTGAAGAACCCAGGTTTACATGAACAGAGCAAAACCAGCTTAACACGGAAAAGCAGAAAGCAGATCAGGAAGAAATTGCTAACATTGGATATATCAGCATTTTATTTTGGTATTGTTTTTCTCTTGTGACCTGTTTTCAGGGAGGGAAAATTAGGAACACACACAAATTTCATTTTTCACCTCCTGTCATTCTCCCACAAATGTTGTTCTCAATTTCAGCACCAAATGGAAATATCTAACAGGGCTTACAGATTTTGGCAGCTGAACAAATTCTTCATACAAATGAACATTTCAGTTGCAAATCAAGACTAAAATAGTGATTTGTTATGTCTGGAACTCAACTGGAAGAACTTACATTCCATTTTCCTTCTTCTCATGACAGTTCCCACCCAGCATGCACTGTATGCTACTCATAAAAACACATCTGTGCTTAGAGTGGAGGTGGGCACAAATCTCTTAATCAGATGAAAGAATTCAGGTCAGCTTTCATCAGAGAAAGTGAAAGAAAATTCAGGAGAATTTTCTTCATTCAGGAGAATTTTGTTTCTTTTAAAAATAAAAGACTACTGAGATCTACTAGAAACCATGGAACCACAGAAGCATCATAAGTGTAGGGAGGCCAATACCTAGGAATGCTAAAATCAGGAGGAAAAAGCCATCAGTGCTAAAACAAAGTACCAGAAATGATGGATGCCAGGAATGAAAGAGAGATGTGTCATGAAAGGAAAACAGATAAGTGGATATTGAAAGGAAGGCTCATTGCAAAGAAAGATGAAGGACAAAGTAAAAATCAATGAGAATAAAACATACATAAAGTGAGTCATAACAGGATGCTTGTATTTTGTCAGATGGAGTCATCAGTCTGCAAAAAGCAATAGAAATGCAAAGCTGTGGAAAAAAGCAGCAGCAGAGCTGGGTTGGAAATGCACTGGAGCTTCCCTGGGGCAGCACAGTGCCAGGGGCTCCCCTGAGCTCCACCACCACAGCGTTGGAGTTTTGGTGCCTTGCCTTCAGAGGGAGCCCTTTCACAGGGATTGTTAGCTCTGAGTGTGAAAGGCAAAGCTGGCACACAGGAGCTCCTTGGGCAGGCAGGAACATGGGCTCCTTGGAGCGCTTTGCACTCTTGAACCTGGGCAAGCCAAGCTGAAACCAAAAGCAGAGTTTGTGTCACCTTGGTGAGCGTAGGAAGCCAAGCCAGCAATGGTGAATGGAGACAGATCAGGGCAGAGTCCATCAGAGAACAGGACAAGAAGGAATGGGATACTATTGGCTTCTTGAAAAAGCACAAGACAACAGCAGCCCACACAGACCTCAGTATTCAAGCCATTTCTAACACATTTCTGAGCTCTGGGAGGGAATTTTGGCTGCAGTTTATATAAATGAGAGATGGAGTTCACGATATAGACTTGATTTGGAAGTCACTGCTACAGTAGTAAATGGCTTTGTGAAAAGAATCTTGGGAGTTGCTGCACCTTGAAACTCTCCTCCTCTAAAGTAAGCTTTAGAATGAGGAAATGTTGAGGTTTGGAGCAGAGGAAATAAAGCCCTTTCCAGGATTATTTGCCAAGGTTCTATGAAACAGGAACAGACACTTATGCTACAGATCCTGCAGGTGCTTTTCCTGGCTGCCTGCCAGATCAAGGGCCTGCTTAGCTGCGCCCTCCCTCCCTAAAATTTGCCAGAGTCAGCTCAGGGGGAACAAACAATTTACTCCCTACCAAGAAGAAGTTTCCGGGCAGATTCTTTTGTAAGAGGGATGTAGCAGCAAACCTTCAGCTGTTGTTATGCACGTACCTCTCCTTGGCACTCCTCACTGGGACTCCGACATGGATAAATTCGCCTCAGATATTGAGGTCAACCTGGTAACCAAGACATATAGGTAGAATTTAAAGTACCAGCCCCTATTCTATGGAAACAAGATCACCACATTCTTTTTTGTTACAATGTTTTCCTCAGTGATAGGAAAACAAAAAGATGCAGGATTCTCCATCCTCTTTTCTCTACCCCCCCTAAAGGCCTCATCTGTGTTTCTCACAACTGCTGTTCCTTGCTCAAACACCACCTTCAGCACTGCTAAATATGGTCTGTCATTTCCAGAGCCATACACAACTTCACAGCATACAGACACCACAGCACCTCGTGCTTGGTTTCATACAGGCTTGGTTTAATATTTTTGTCTGAAACTTTCAAAAGAACAATTTACAGTGAAACTGCAAATAAACCTTCAGAAGTGCCTAATTCATAGCAGAAAATGCTTCTTAATCTTACAAAATGTATTTGACGCACTAATTAAGGATATTTAAAAAGCTGTTTGAATCACTGTTTTAAAAAAATTCCATAAGCTTAACAGAACAACAAAATAAGTCAGCTGTGAAAGGTTCCCTACCTTTAACAGGACACCTCAGTAGAAAAAAACGAAGCAGTCTGAAACATAAGACCTCATTTCTTCTGTTGCAATGATATTTCCTACTTTAATTTATATTAAATACTGTTATCCCTTCTCAAAAATATTAATATCTGCCCTGGTACTTGACCATTTCTTAGGAGTCCATGGAGTTTTCTTCCTCTCACACACTCATTCCATTATCCTGGGCTCAAAACTACTTCTGCTACATTCAGTTACTCTATTTACACCTGAGGGATGGGGAAGGAGGAATAAATCTCTATGCTAAAAGGGCACAAAAACTTGAAAATTGTTTGAAAAGTAAATCAGGCATCTCATCCTTTGGGATTTTGCCATTCTGTCACTTCAGAATAGCTCTTTACCTCTCTACATTTTCCAACACACTTTAGGGGAAAGGGTGGGAATATTCTTGGAAACAGTGACAGTGATGAGTTCCAGATGCAGACACTAATGCATCTCCTCTTTATTGACCATTTCCTTCAGGAATAGGCTGTGTTATTCCACACCAATAGAATTACTAGTTATTCATAGAGCATTTGGCTACTCCAACTGCAGCGCTGGGTGTTGTCCACATGCATACTTGAGTGTCAATCTCTGTGCCTGAATCTTCTGCAGGACAGTAAATCAGAACTACAGAAAAAGTATACAAATTATTTTAGCACATTAATTGGTTATGTAAAACATCACATGGCCCAAATTAGCAGGCTTACAGCAGCATTTCTGAAACTGAGACTATTGGGAGGATGCACAGCATTAAACATCTGCAGCTGACAGTAGTTCACTTGCTCTCAGGCTCAGCA
Source organism: Melozone crissalis (assembly GCF_028551555.1). Lineage (NCBI taxonomy): Eukaryota > Metazoa > Chordata > Aves > Passeriformes > Passerellidae > Melozone > Melozone crissalis. Next base: position 9,183,960 of record NW_026535817.1, on the reverse strand, counting down.
TAGGAAATCACTGGCTGGATGTGAATATTCCAGCCAGGAAACCACTAATGAACCAGGGTAATTGTACAAGAGCACTTGTGACCAGTCATAATCAGAATTCATTTCTTTGTCTGAGTGAGTGCAAGCCCCTCCCACTTCCAGGTCCAAATGGAGAGTTTAAAACTGACCTGCCTGCTTTGGACAGCTTCCCCCTTCCATAGTTCAGTGTTTGCCACAGCATTGATGCAGCATCTCTTCATCGTATGGATCACATCACTAACGCAGATCTGAATCTACACAAATACAAACCTCAGCTTTGATGCCTTTAGTAAGTGCTCATATTGAAGAAGAATTTCATATTTTCTTGTGACTTGTTGACAACTGATAGCGACCTGGCACCATTCTCCTTCCTATGGAAAGAACAAATGAGGGGTGAGAAAGAAGACAGTTAAATGGGAACTGCTGTGGGCTAACCCCACCTGGCAAGTGAGTGCCATGCAGCCACTTGCTCACACTCCCCGGGGAACAGAAGAGTGTTGCCATTACACTGCAAGAGTTCTGTTATCATAATAGTGCAAAGGTTCCTCATTGCTAGGACCTCATACCTCCTTGAAGCTTCCCACAAGCAGCTCCTCAAAGCACTGGCTCTTCCTCCCTCTCACAACAGCCAACTGACTCCAGGTGCCCCCAACCAGTCACCCAACCCACTCTTTTATAGCACTCTTCTTATTGGCTACAGCTGCAGCTCCTTAAGGGGTAAGATTACTTTCTATACTCCCTTTATTTTCTTATATTGTATCCCCCTACAGAAGGGTGTACGAGATTTATGTGAATTGAGATTTCCTTGTCACACCAAGTACAAACACCGAGCAACCCCTTCACCCAGGCACAAGCTCTCCTTCCACTTCATAAGGTCTCATTTGACAGATGGCTGGCAAGTTCCTGAGATCCTGGGATCCTGCCCTGTCAGGCCAGAACAGAACATGGGACCCTCTTCTAGTGCCCAGAAAGGAGCTGAAGAAAAGCTGAGGGGCAAGGGCTGAGATGCTGAATTTGCTTTCTACTGATGCATGAATGGATCTGCTACAATTCATGTGGGAATCTTTGTTTTGCCTTGGTTTGTTTGGATCGTGAAAAACTGGGAGGTCAAAGCATTGCCTTAATTATAATCTCTTTCTAAGTCTTGCAATTTTAAAAGGAAAATGATATTATTATTTTACATAATGGTATGCAGCAGAATCTGTGTTTGAACAATAACCACTGCTAAATGCATTAATGTTTCCCCAGACAACTAGTTTTTGCTTTTTTCTTTTCCATTTATATGCACATTCTCAAAGGGAACACAGTGCTCCTACTGTAAAAGGCTTGAATTGCTCTTTTTTTTTTTTTTTAAGAGTACTGGAATTAAATGAAGACAAAAAGGGGTATGTAGGAAATGTAATTTGGTTTTGAATACTATCAGTAATCTCTATGCACCTACCAAGACACACATCTCTCCTATTGAAGATTTGCTTCAGAAAATGTTAAAGGCACATCATAGCCTGATGTCCCCTGTGTGTGTGTAATGAAGGATGGTGAACATGCACTGTTGAAGCAGCTGTAATTCCTTCTACTGTTTTAAATTCTCTGGGAGTAGGAATTCAGTTCACTTTGCGGTGTAAATTTTGTTGCCCTTTCACCAAACAGTTAAGAGAAAAAAATCCCCACCAGTATTGAAATGGCTTTGCTGCTTAAGTCAAGTCAAGGTTTAGTGAGTTGATATAAATTGGCATATTTGAGTCAGGTTGTATTTTCTGCCTTTTCAATATATGTTATCTTTATTATAAGGGTAACAGTATGTTAACCATATTATCAGCCTCTTGCACATCTTGTAAGCATCCACAAAATCCATATGGATTTCCTGCAGACAAAATTCATCCGTTGGCCAAACCTCACCAAACGCTTGATTCATTGATAAAACCAGGTAGCAGCAGAACAGAAGGAGGGAGAAGGCTTCAAAATCATTTTGTAGTCAACTTGGATCTTATCCCTGCCAGTCATGTACTAAGGGCTGAAAGGTAATTATTCTTTAATTCATTTTCACACTGTACATCTTCCTTTCTGAACACTACAATGTGAGATGAAGATAATGGAAACATGTCTGTTCAAAAGCTGCAGGGAAAAATGAGTCAGCAGCTATGATAGATTTTGATACTGAATTTTCATAACTTCTATTTTAGAACAGTGTCAGCTCTGCATGTTATTGTACAAGTGCACAATGTATGCACACCAGATGGCAATTTGGAAATGGATGCAGGAGCTGAGGATGTATGTAATATTTTTCTCACAGCACACCTCGAATTCCAGGACCATTTCAAAGAATATTCTCATTTTTTTCTTTCCTTATAATGAAACATATCTTTTCAATAAAGGTGTTTTCTGTTCAGATTAATAAACTGGAAGTGGAGGAACACATCTCCTAAACAATGAGAAGTTCTGTTTCATTCTCTTTCCACTCCTGTGAAAGCGTTAATATTAAAAGCTGAAGTGGCTTGTGGTTTAAAGTGGTTATGAAAAAAATCATAGATAAAAGGACTGAAATAGCTGTAAGAACAGAATCACTTTATATTTTTATCAGTTATAATGCTATTCCATTATAAGACAAGCAAAAGTTCTTTGCCCTGCATTTAAACTTTAACTAATCTCTTCTGCTCCAACTGAATCCATTGGTTATCCAAGGTATTCTTAACCAAAAGAAGCAATTAAGATTTACTACTTTTATGGGCATCAAAGCTCTCTTGAGGCCAATTAAGATCTAAATAATCAAAATCACTTGGAGTCTGTATTCCAAGGTATAATCCCACAATGGCAGTAACCTCATCTGCAGTGGGGAAGCGAAGCCTTTCCCATTCATTGAGGCAAATCCTTTTGCAGGATAGGGCATGAAGGGTAGTTTTGTGCCTATATCCAGCACATGGATGATGAAACCTGAATCTCTTGCAGGAGACACATCTGTAATTAACCAAAACTTTCTTGATGAACAAAGAAAATCCATCCACTCTTAGTCTTTTGCAACTGCTCAAGGTTTTTTTTCATTTCATTCCAGCCCCTACATTCAAACTCTACCTCAATAACTGGCAAGACAACTCTCTAAAAGAGACAGAATTACTGGGCTGGGTTTTTTCTCCAAAGAACATCTGCTGCCATCTGTTGACATCTGAAGTGCTCTCGAGTCTTAAATAAAATACAATCAGATTATCAGATGTTACAAATACAATTGAACCTCTCAGCAGCACTTGTGGATATTGTCAATTAGACACTTGAAACTGAGCCCCGTGTTTCCATGCTGCAATAAAAAAGACACAGGGAAGGCTGGAGTCTGTGAAAACTCCCAATTCCTCAGCAGAGAGTGGTACAAAATCACTTGTGTAGCTGTTGAGGAAAGCATTTGTAGTAAGATCAGTGGGAAAAGACAAAGGCTGCAGGGTGGTGTTTGCAGGGAGGTGCTGAGTCATGAGAGGGCACAGGGATGGAAGAGCAGTGCATGGCAAAGCAGGGCCCAATATGCAGCTGGGCTGAGCACGAGTTTGGGAATAACAGTGGCTTTGTGCTTCCCTATGTAAATGTGCAGGAGTCATTTACAAATTCACATGAGGAAAGAAGTACTTTGTGAGAGTGTAGAAAACTACAACAAGGAACCTCAATGACTTCTGCATAAATGCTGTTGTGCTGAGTGCAGGACTTAAAATTTTTTGGGACTCACAGATTTTCTCCCTCAGTACAGCATTTAGAAATCTATGAAGCCTTACTAAGAGAAGGAGGCCTCTTTTTTTCCATTATTACATCAACACCAAAAAGAAAAGGTTATTGGCATGTATACAGACTTTTTCAGATGTCCTGTGTTGCAGTTAATTTGAAATAAGTTAATAAACTGTATCTTTCTCCAGAGTTTTATTTTTAAGACAATCCCTTATACATCTCTAATACAGTCACGGCCTGTTGTACAGTATCCATGGGCATAAAACCCCCATAGATATTTGGGGGTTTTTCCCTAAGCTGAATTATACCCTTGCCTGATAAACTTGTTCATCCAACAGACAATCCTGCTTTCTCTCTATTCCTTTCCCAATCAACTTGTAAGAGGAAATATTGGTCCAAGTGTGGTGAAATTCTGTCCAGTAAGTGCATCTTCCCCATCTGAAGTGGTAATTTTTCTTCTGATTCCTTGCATTGAGAGCACCTTCAGGAGAGTATTCACATCTTTGGTGCTGACACAGGAGCTGCAACCCCTCTCTAGCAGCGGGGAAGTGCTCCCCAGTTATGGGCAATGTGCACAACTGTTTGCACTGCCAAAAGGAAGAAGTCACTCCTGTGGCTTCAGAGCTCTGCTCACGCGGCAGACTGTACATTTCCGAGGTGTCAGCCCGATCAGTTGGATTTATTTGGATCAGCATGTATTTGTGGTTGCCCCTGTGTTTCTCTGTCAGTTGCTTTGGCTGGGATGGATCCAGGCTCTGACAAGAGTCACCAATGTCAGGCGTGGGCTCAGTGCAGAACCTCTCCTGGGAGGGGATGCCTGCTTTCCCCAGAGGAGCTGATCCTGCTTTCTGCCAGGAAGTGACAGCTGGGAATATCCTCCAGAGGCTCTAGAGATCCCCACCAGCACACTGAATGTGCCATCGCTGCTTCACATTGCATCTTTGCCCCAAAAAGAGACTGCAGCTCTTTTCAAGGGTATTCTGATTATTTTTCTATGCTGTGAGATAGAACTTGGTTATAAGAATGCTTTCTCTTTGAAGTTCCCAGTGTGTTTTTTATTTTCTTTATCCACCAGCTGTAGAGTAGAAACTGGAGGCTTGCTGGTAAGTGCTATCAATAAAAATGGAACCAATTAAATTTCAGGCATAATCCCCTATTATTATAAATGAGTTCAGTGAGAGATAAGATAATGGAGTAATAAACCCCTAAACCCTAATATTTAGCAAGGAAATACCAACAGAACTTGGAATGCTGCATTCTGACCTGAGTGATAAAATAAATGCTTAATCAACTACTGCTGATAAGTTTTAAGCATCAGAAGAACCTGGATACAACAGCAATAAAGTCAAGTTTTGATTATTTGCAACAACTTTACATCTCTTTTGTTCTTAATAAAAAACACCAGCCCTGATTTAGAGTTCTTCAAAGAATTTGAAAGGTTAAGAGACAGCAGAAATTGGTGCCAGCATCACTAGACAACTCTATGGCTATCGTAGTATATATATAAATAGAGTTTGGATGACCTTCTTCCATGGGTATCATGATTGAAAGGAGTTCCAAGCTGCTAGATGTAGAATGTTGAGGTTTCAGATCATGCACTACTGTAACCTCAGATTTATCAGAGCAAAATGTTCTGATCCCTGTTGAAAAGTTTCTTTAGAAGCTCAGTTAACACCTGAACAGCAATGTCAAGGGCCATAATGTTAGATTTTTTTCCCCTACAGGATGCAGAACACTGTAGATGAGAGTGTTTTGGTTCATCTTCCATGTTGATTACAGAGGAAATGATTTCTTATGCAGCCAGCCAAGAGCAGATGTGTAGCAATGATTTCCAGAATATTATGGCACACCAATGATTAATTGCCAAAATTGCTGTTCAGCCAAGATGGCAACTGAAATAAAGACTGAGAATTTTTTTTATTTGTAAACACATTTTATGTGCTTACAAAATGGCACATAGCAATTGAAAATAATTTGGGAAGTTGCAGTTGGCCCTAGGATATGTTTATCAAGCAGATTTACTCTACTGTCTTCTCTTAGATGCAGATTCATGTGTTATGATTAATTGCTCCTCCATTCTCTGTTGCATGGATATTTATCAGCATGATGTGCCAGGGCTCTGGAGTTTGTAGGTAAGGAAGAATTCTAAGAGACATTTCTCTAGAGGCTACAGGAAAATTTGCATCAATAGAGACCTAAGGTATGTCTATAGAAAGGGAAGTGGAAATCACCTTTCTCTTCCATTTTGGACCTTGCTTTTCCCTTTTCCAGTCTCTCCTGCTCTCTCTCTGTGGCAGAGTGCTCCAGAAGAAGGGCCAGTTTCTCACAGTACATTTTTCTCCTATTCAGCTTAGATTTCACCTTGGAGAAGGTGGTGGACAGGTGAGAGCTCCCTGCTTGACACAAGTGTGAATTTGTTCTAATAAAAAGCAGCAGAAAGTTAGTAGGCAGAACAGCTTCCAAATCCCTGTGGTCATCAAAGCCAGATGCACAAGGAACACATCATGAATGTATCTTCCAGGTGAGAGGGAGCACAGTGAGCCCACGTGAAGGTTATTAAAAGAAATGCTTCTTTTACCCTCAGTTTTTAAAACTACTTCCTGCTGTCTCTCATTTTGATTTGATTTTCTTAAACACTACAGAATTGGAGGCAGCTCTGGCTTTTCACTGACCCATACAAGCATCAGGTGTGTAAAATCTACTCATACAAGCATCAGGTGTGTAACATCTACTCATACAAGCATCAGGTGTATAAAAGCTGTTTATGGGCCTTCCTGTGGGATTTTTTCTGGCTTTGAAGAACAGTCCTGCAAGGTGCTCTTTGGGAGGAGTGTTGCCTTTGGAGTGCCTTGGCTGCTTGGTTTGTGTACATTTTCCTGGCTCCAGGAAGGGGTCAGTACATTCTTAACTTCTTGAGGTTTTTTTTTTTTGCCGGTCCACAAATGCTCTGAGTGGAGAAATATCTGCATGTTTAATTCAGATGATCAACAAAGGTCTTTTTGCAAATGGTATTGTGAGTTTTGGGATATAGAGCTACCAGAAAATAGAGCAGTCAGAGGGGTGAAAAGATACCAAGGTGAAATAATTGCACTGAGTGGACAAACCAGTGAGTGTGGTTCATGTTTGTTGGCTTCAGGTGTGTAAAGGAAAGGACTGGAGAAGGCAAGATAAAATCTTGTGGCATTAGGAAGTGATAGACCTGCCCAAGTGTGGGTGAAATGCAAAGGGAAAACAGAAGTAATGTGGGTAAAACAGCCAGTGGGAAAAGAATACTTGGTCTCCAGAAGTGAGTAGAAACAGGGATTTGAGGCTATAAATTTGGAGTAGAAAATACCATTAAAGTTTGACATTTGTTTTAGTATCAAATGTAATGTTTCCTTGGCTTGAGTGTAACAGTTCTTATCCTGTTTCAAATGTGTCTTCCTTTTTTTGTTGTGCTTCTTGTAATTCTAATCTGGAATAATTTTGGGGTCAAGTGTGAATATATATTTATACTTTGGAGTAATCTGCCTGAATACTTCTTTTCTAATCTTACCAACTAAGTTTAACCAGTTATTTTGTTTTTTCTGTTTCATAGTTGGTTTTTTTTTTGTGGTCTTGAAATATGTGAGAAGATGGAAGTTAATGTAAAAGAATCAACTTGGGTTGGGGCAGAACGTTGGCAGGTTGCTGAAGGCCTCACAGTTCCCCACTTTTCTGTGTCCAACTTAAATCTGCCATTTTCACAAGATGTGATGCTTTATCTAGGTGAGAAATTGTTTTAGCACACACAAAGAAAAGCTGCCTTCATTCCAAGAAATCCCTCAGTTGGTGTGAATGACATCAAGACCTCTCAAAGCTTCAAAAAAGCAGCTGGTAAGCCTGACACCCTCATTGCTATGTACCAATATGCCTTTGCCTGACACTATAATTGCTGTGCCATCAAATAGAACATGCAATAATTTAATTAGTATTCACGGGGGTAAATATGTGTGGGGACAAGTTCTTAAAATAGTCAATGGAAAAAGAAATTTTGTGAAGCTTTCAGGGCTCTTTCAGGCAGCTGCCAAGCCTGGTGCCGGCTGATACAGCCTGCTCAGTTAACCAGAAAGCATTTGGACAAAATTCCTCCCCAAACTGCCACTGGGAATGGAAGCAGCCAAAGGGTAAGAGCTATTTGTGGAGAAGGATGCTAACTGCCTTGGCTTGTCAGGGATGGCACTAAAATGCCATAATTTTCTTGAAAATCCTCGCTGGGGACCCCCATCCAGACACCATCTGCCTGTGGGTTGGAAGCTCCAGGGATGGGCCCCAGCTGTGCCCATCCCTGTCTGCACCAGACCTGGTTTCATGGCTGCTTTCCCACTTGTGTGATGTTTTGGCGATCACTGTGGAGAGATAAACAGGGCGTGTTATGGAAATAGCAGGGAGCATTCTCTACAGGCATTATACTTTGGTTAAAGACTCAGTGTTTCTCCCTGCCCATAGCAATAATCACCCATGTAACATTTAGCCATAATTATCACACTGATTGGAGCATTTTTTACTTACTGTGGAAATAATAGCTCTTCATTAGGCTTCTGATTGTTATTTAGAAAGCCCAGAAAGGGAAAGATGGTGTCCCCCTGCAAGGGAACAAGGTGGCGGTGATATGTTTGTGTAACTCAGCACAGAGATGATCAGCAGGGCATGCTGTGGAGGGACAGAATGTAAGAGAACAGTGCAGAAGGCAGTCTCACACCTGAGGGGCTGCAGCTGTGCTGATCACCAAAGATCAGGAGCAGCCCTGCCCCTAACAGGCCACAGCTGTGCCCAGTGAGAAGACGAGTGCTGTGAAAGAGGGGGTGAGCAGGGTGAGGGGAGAGTTGGGGTTTGCTGGTTTTGCTGTGAAGAGAGTTGGAGTTGTTGGCTGTGAAGATGAAGGAGGAGTCAGTGTGGATCTGCCCATGAGAAGTCAAGGAGAAGGTATGAGAGCTTTGCAATATGATGATGACAGTATACAGGGCTGGGAAGTGTTTTAAACAGAACTGAAACAAAGCCTAAATGAATACATAACATCTTCCACAAATTTACAATACATTTTCTTGATGTATGCGCAGCTCTTCTTTCCTTTGCCTATTTGTTTGAAGCCTTCCCCCAGTGAATCCTGCCTGGCAAGCAGCACTGGAGAGTGGAATGCTGATTAGGAGCTCTAGAGAAAGGGTAGAAATGAAGTTCTAACTACGAATCTGCATGCTGTGGATGGGAGTTCCAGTGAGGGTCTGAAGAGGTGGGGGACAATTAATCCCTGCTGAAAATGTTCTTTTAATGTTATAAAAGTTGCACACAGATGGATGCCGACATGGGGGGAGGAGTAGCTCACTGATGTACTGTGGCAGTGCTTGAGACACAAGACATGAAATCTTTCCACACTATTTAAATGTTGTTTAAGAAGTGTGAGAGTCCTGGTGTGCCTTTGCTCCAGTACTGATTCCCAATAATCCTTCTTGAAAAGATGAAGCAGCAGCCTCACAAGTGCCTTCAAGGTGAGGAGTTCAGTTGGGTTAACCATTTGCTTTTAGCTCTGAGTGATCTCTGAAGGACTGAGGCTGGGGGTTGTTTTTCCAGCTCCCCACTTCTCCTGGCACAGAGTTAAATTGTTCAGCAATGTTCCACAGTACCTGGTGTGAATGTGTGTGCACAGTGAGTAGCCTTGCTTTGTTAGGAGCATTTGGGTGCTTTCACTACCCTTGAGCAACAACCAGTACCTTCAGCATGGATTTCATTCCCCTTTTAATTTAGAAAGGAAAACTTGTGGTCCCAAATGTGCAGCTCACTTTTCATATAAAGTATTGTATTTCTGTGATTTACTGAGATATTAACATGGAAATGGTGATGTTAAACAATACTTGGAATAGCTCTAAAAGTGTAGTGGGAATCATGATTTCATAAGAAGAAAATTAGTTATGTAGGTAACATTATTGTATAATTTCCCAGGGGATTTCTGCATCAGGCAAGGTTTTATTGCCTTCTAAAACAAAGTTGCTTGCAGTCACTTTAAAATATAAACTACTTCTGAATATGACAATATCATAAGGCTGCTACAGTACAAGCAAAGACATCTGTTAATGGTACCATGAATAGTTATGAGCTATGGTACTCCAATGGCTTTGCCAGCAAAGCATTGCCTCCTTAATTTATTTTTATAGCAAGTGGATGCCTCATTTTTCATGGTTTGGTAGTTTGCATTCAAATGTACCAGTAACTTCCAGGGCAATCACTTCTACACAGTGTGTTTGATTTCCAAGCATAAGATGCAGGAGCTGATGGTGTGGTAGCTGGTAGTCCTCTCCATCAGCAGTTCTGTATGAATCCTTATAGATTTTTTTTAGTTCACTAAAAAGAAATATCTGTTTATGGTATGTAGAGTTTAATTTCATTTCTTATCACAGAAATTAGGAGGGACAAAAGCTGTGCAATGCTGTTGTTCTGCCATCCAGTGTGTTACTGCTGAGCTGGGCTTGTTATGAAGCACTGAGGCCTTGGCATTTGCAAAGACTCATTTTATCCCACTCTTGGATAGAAAAGGGGAAAAAATAAAAAAAGGTGTTCCTGACAAAATCTTTCTCCATCCAGCTTTGTCACTCTGAGCCACTCAACTCTGAGGTTTCTATTAATTGAAGATGTTTCAATTAGGTCACCAAAGCCCATTCTGCACAAGCCCACTGCTGCTTCAGCTGCTGCAGGAGCTCCATTGTGATCCCAAGCAGTAGCTGGAGGAAAGATGCTGCCTTGCCTGCCCCTGCGCCTGTAACTCCAAATAGCAACCACTGCAAGCCTCTGAGTAGCACAGGCAAAGCAAAAGCCACATCAAGATCCTCTGGTAGCAGATCCCAGATCCAGTTCTTGTAGCAGATGGAGTTTGTGATGTTGTGGACAAATGCCAAGCAGCAGCTTGGCAGCTCAGTAACTTCATTGTCTCTGTTTTGCTGCTCCTCTCCCTTTCCAGGATCATCACCACTTCATACCTGTTAGAAGGTGCAGCCTGGTAGCTCCCATTTAGTTCTTTTGTGAAATACATGGTGGTGAAATATTCTGGTAAAAAGGCATTTCCCTTGTGTGATTCTGAGTATGGGTTTGAGATACAGTACAATTAACCACGCTTATAACAAGAGGTATTTTAGAGCAGTAGCGGTAAAAAGAGCTGGGCCTGCACAACTTGAGAATCCCAGTAACATCTTCCTTGCAGGACTCCTCTGGCAGAGACCTTCTCCTTGTGCTGGAGCCAAGTGCCAGAAAGTTCCCCAGTGCCCCACGACGGAGGTGTGCCATGGGAGCCACCCTTGGCAGAGGTGCTGTGCCACTGCTCGGGCCATCGGTGCCAGGGGGTGCTGATGGGGATTTGTCACTCCGGAGGTCTGGGGCAGGCTAAACACAGGAGCTGCTGCACTGCAGGGGACAGGGATCACACCTGGCTAGTGCTCAGTGCCTGTGCCACAGAAACCAACCAGGCAGGTGACGGGGGGCTCACTGGTGAGTGAAGCTCAGCTCAAGATGTGATCAATCCACCAGTCTGCAGTGACAGAATAGCACGTTAGAAGAGATGGTTCCTTGAGCTGCCCTAAATCAGGTTAAATCTTTGTCCTTGGGCCAGCGAGTTTTACAGAAACATGATTTACATGTGATTTCTTCAGTTTCTGTGAAAGTTCTTTAAACACTGTATCTTGCTTTACCATCTTCCTTGCCAGGACTGCTTTCCAGTTTTCACCCTGTGCTGGGCTGAGTTTTACCCCCGAGATGTGTAATAGTAATTTTGTGAGCAGTGAGTTCAAAGTTAATTGTGAACATTTCTGTGAACTCCTCCTTCAATATCAGTTTGCAGTGTTGTCCTCTGAGGGTGCCAAAGGGTGAGCAGCTGTATCAGTTCAGATGTTGTTTTATCTGTGTGCCTGCCACAGATTTTGATGTCCATGAGGATGTGTGCTTTTGAGAGTGCCCTGCTCCATCTTTTTATATTTGTATTGGGGAAATGCCACTGCCTGTGGTGACTGTATGAAACAGTATAAAACTGTGAAAATTTAATATTATGGCTTTAGTGAGACTTGTTTTTTGAAAGGCAGATGTGTGGTGGTCTCCTGTATACATCTGGATGGCAGCTGTTCAAGAGCTGTGTGAAACCTGCTGCTGCCATTCGGTGTTTTACTTTAGAGTACATTGGGAAAATGTGCCAATAATCTCTTATTGGGCTGCCAGTACAAGTCATGGTAAGTGCAGCACACGGCAAGCTCGTGATCATCCAGTTGGGTTGCAGAGTCTGCTGGTGGTGTGTTGGCTGTAAATGGACAGCAGTAGGTTTAAGGAAGTCTCCAAGGAAATGTATTGTTGTATAAACCTTTGGTGTATGTGATATCTACTAAGATTATTTCGTTACTGTGTCATGCTTAAAAATCACGTTCCTGTTTTTACCACCTACAGAAAATCCCGTTGTTCCTGTTGATAGTCAGAGTTGATTGCATTTGTCTGTAGAGCCCTGTGGCAGCTGCCCTCCTGGGCTGGGCTCCATGGGGGATGGAGGAGGGGCAAACAAATACATGTGAAAAATAGCAACCTGCCTGTTCTGCTACTCCAACCTACGATGACAACTTGGTGATCTGAGGATTAGTTTATAAGAGAAAGAGCTGGTACAAGAAAAGAGAGAAATAGGATTAGTTCTTGCAACATAGAACAACTGAGTTCTCCCTGTCATTCTCTGACTATACAATATATCTCCTTAAAAACAAATGCACATAATGGTTTGGATTACAGCCTGCTTGATTGTAGAAGTGCCCATGAAATGCTTGTCCATGAGTGACAAGAAAATGCCAAATATCTAACTATGATGACATTTGTATCTAGAGCTTTCAGGCTTCCTTTTCAAGGGGTTTTCAGTATGTGACTGACATTTGTCCAAGTCTTTTTTTGCTAGCAAAATACATCATTTACCCTGCTGAGTTATTTGAGGAGTCTGTAATGTTTCTTTTCCATCTAGTTAATTACTCTTGTAGATTTTATCTGCTCACATCCAGAGAGGAAGGGACAAAAGAGAATTCATGTTTTGTTACACAAACTGTCACAAAGGTATTTAATGGGAAGATAGTTCCACTTCTCTGTGTTTAGGGTTTAAGTGAGGTTATGGCAGAGACACTTTTTGATGACTGAGGCTTTATCCTCATCGGGTAATTCTGGTTCTGTCTGGAATTGGATCATTTGAAGCACCTCATAATAAGCACTGCTAAATAACTCTGGCTTATGAAATCACAAGCATGAATCTCTTCTTTTGCTTGTACAGCAGTTAGGATCAGGGAATCCTTGTTGTCTGTAAAGGCTACTTTAATTCTTTAAAAAAGGGAAAGAGACTTAATAGATAACTAGGTCTCTAGAATATATAGTGGAATTCATTCTTCTTTCCTATCATGGTTTCTGATAAGATGATTTTTTTCTTCTACTTACAATCCAGGAGGTCATAGTCTATTTTTTCCAACCGAAGACTGGATTGCTTAGAAGTCCTGAATTAGAGGAGAGCCCAAAAGTCCTTGTCCAGGCTGTTGTAGAAGAATGGTCCATGCATTCCCTTTATTCTCTTTGGGTGGGGAGGATGGTAGCAAAACTTCGTTAATGGAGCAAGCAACCCTCTGGGCTTCTGTCACACTTAAATATATGAAAGTGAGAAATGTATGAAGTAATAAATACACTTAATTAGAGTAGTCTTTTGAGGCAGAAAAGGTACTTTTGGGGTTTGTGTTCTCTTGTTTTTGTCATCTGGTTTTGACCTTTATTTCTGCTTTCCTCCATTTCTGGACTCCTGCTGTTGTGCAGCCCTGAATTTCTCAGCTTTGCAGGGAATTGATGGGGATAATTCTTAAATAGCTCATTGCTTCATTGCTAGTCATTAGTCCATCCCATGTTTGACTTTGTCTCCTAATTTTGTAGTGAGGCACTTGATTGTCAGTGTCTTATTGTTTCATGGAAAACAACAACTTAGTCCAAATCAACACTTGTGATCTTCCATGCCTGAGGGGGAGTGAGGCAATTAAAGATGCATCTCTTGAAATGGATGGGTGCACACCTCTCAGGCTGCTTGTAGACAAGCAAATTTAAGGTGGTCAAAATTCATTAGGCTCTGAAATTCAGTCCTGCAGGTTTGAAATGGGGATGCTGCCTGTAATAACAATGGCCATTTCAGGTTTGGGAATATGGCTGATTGCTATGGGAAGCAGTAGTGGTGTGCAGTTCTCTTCTGGCCAAATACCACACGTTGTAAATGCATCAGCTTTCATGCACTGTGCCTTCCCTGCCTTCACCAGGCTGTTGGTTTTCTCTTGCTTTGTCTGGGGTAGGACTTTGCTGCCAGCCCAAAGGTTCTCATGATGGCTCCAGCTAGTCAGAGATTTAGGAGTTCAGCACAAATCCATTGAACTGGCCTGAGTCAAACAGGATGCACCTTGACATGCTCGTAAATTAAATTACTGCGAGTGGTCCAGCTTAGCTTAATTATGGTATTCCTAATGAGAGAGTTCAACAAGTGTCTTTAATAACCTTCAGCTTTGGGAGCACTAAATACCAATTGTTTTGGAAGGGCAAGGTGGATCTCTAAGCCTTCAAAGGTAGAGAGGTAGAGGAGGAACAGATGGCAAAAGTGTGTTGCTTTATAGTACCCAAATAAGCAATTTTTAAAAGGCTGGCTTTCTTGTTCAGAGTGCTGGGATTCTACAGAGGTAAAAAAGAGACTCCTTATTTCCTCTGTTGTCCACAGAGCTGGGAAATGCTTTGCTCTGTGCCAGCCCAGAGAGATTTTCTGGCTCTGTGGAATCCTTTCTCCTGCTGGAAAGGACCTTTGCATATCTTTGTGGAAGGAAGGGAGCCAAGAGAAATAAACACATAAAAGGAAAAATCCATTATTGAGTACATAAAGCATCTAAGAATTTCTATACATTTGAAGCCAGAAAGTGCATTTTTATCTGTTCTGCTGCTTTGATTGACATTTATCCATAGGCATTATGCAAGAAGAACCAGAAAGAGATGGTATTTAACAAATTACTATCCTGTTTGTTCTGAAGGTCAAGAGCTGGGTGCCAATTTTCCTTTTGTAAGAACAAATTTAGAAGATAAGGGTAGTAGATGATTATAGTTAAATATAGGTGAGAAAAGGTAATGCTTAAACAAAATAACTCTTTTTCCATTTCATTGCTTTGTTCATGGTGTGCTGTACACAGCCTGACATTTCTGACTTGGGGGCTTCTTGCCAGTCTAAAAATTGCATCCTGAGAATACTTATGTTGCAGTTTCCTCCACTTGTTTTGTTGTTAAAATTGATAGAACTCTTTCAAGGTAGTTCTTTAATTGATGGGAAAACTAACTTTGTCTTCTTATTTCCCTGTTGTTTTGGGGGTTGTTTGTGGAGTTTCAGTTTGTGGCGTGGATCTTTTCCTGCTTCGATTCCACCAGAGAGTTGTTGGTTACTGCTCTCAAAGGGTTTGGCGCGCTGCTTGTGCGTCCCAAGTTTCTTAGTCCGTAGTGAAGTGGAAATGGGGAGGGAAATGAGTTATCTGTTTTGCTAAATCTGGGTTAATCTGAGGTGGAAGGGGTCTGAGCAGATCTTTAGCCTGGCCCCCTGCTCACAGCAGGGGCGACTCTGGCATCAGCAAGGGTCGCTCTGGGCTTTTCCCCCTCAGGAACTGCAGGAACCTCTGAGGGTGAAGCCTCTGCAGCCTCCCTGGGCAGGAGCTTTGTCAGATGCCAAGGACATCTCAGCTGCAGGAAATGTCTTGCCCTGGAGAGCACTGAACTTCAGGGGTGTTTGAAATGAAGGATTTAATGCTGCAGCGAGGACTGGAAGTGCTCAATTGTCTTAACATGTAATAAAGATGTCAACTAGCTTAATTGTTTTTGAAAGGCCAAAAGTGCATGGGTTTAAGCTAGGAAAATAGGAGGCAGAGCATCTGGGAGGTTTGTACTTGGAGTTCAGCTCAGCACTAGGAATTTCTTTTGTAGAGTAATCATATTTGGTTACCGGAATCTGTACATCAAAGAAACAAGCCATAGATTACATTGCGTACATTCTCATGTAGCGGGGTAATTGCCAAGTGCAGTTGCAAATGATTGACAGGTTTTTGTTAACCTTAGATCAGATTTAAGCAACAAAAGGTAGTTCTGTGGGAAAACTTGAGATAAGGAGCAAGTCCTGTGTTTCCCAGCTCTTGGAGCTGCCTTTACAGCAGAGGCTTTGAGGAATACTGCACAAGTGTAGTGAGAGCCTTTTCCTCTGCCTCTGTTCAGTAAATTTTTGATTCTGGCTCCTCATGTGACTCTAGGAGCTGGAAGCCTTCCCTCAGTCCTGCTGTGTCACTGGGCACGGAGCTGCAGTGGGACACTGGGTGACAAGGCTGTGCTGGCGTTTCCCACTGTGCCAGGCGCCCCTCGGGGCAGTCCCTGCGTGTGTCCCCTTTGCCCCTCGGGGCAGTCCCTGCGTGTGTCCCCTTTCTGTCCCACGTCCTGCCACAGCTCTGGGTGCCTGTGCCTGCACGGGCAGCCTGGGAGATGATGCTGCCTCTGTGGATTTTTGCTTCATTGCAGGCAAAGGGATGGGTTGGGTTCTTCTTGCTGTCACTGCATTGAATTCTTTATTGCAGTCTAATGTTCACTCAAATGAGTATCTCTGGAACTGGGGTGTTCTCAAGTGTCACTGGTAAGAACTGCAGGTCTCTTGCTCTCTAGGCCATGCCTGGAGTTTGGGTGGGAACCTCCAGGACCTCCATGGGGTTGGTGCTGTGCTGGCACGTGGCAGATCCTCTGCTCTGCCCCTGCTCAGCCCTCAGCTCTTTCAGATGGGAGCAACTGGTTCAGCCTGAGTCAGCATTTCTACCTGTGTCATTGTGTTTGTACTGGTGTTTGGGTTGTGTGGTACATCCGAGCACGTCACAGGAGGGAACTGGGAATATCACTAAGGGCTGGAAATCCAGAGTTTACTGGTGGATGTAGTGCTGTAGTTTGGATCAGGCTCTTCTCATTTCCTCTGGGTTCTACAGTTTGGGGGTTCTGGCTTTCTTTGGCAGCTCACCTGAGAGTAAGAAACCCATTTTACAATTTTGTCTTCAATATACTGATGAATATTTAAATTAGTAATTTCACTTGGAACAAAGATTAAACATGCTGCATCTTCAGGCTGTGTTTTACTTTGGCAGTCTCTTGGTTGCCTCCCTCCAGCTGCAGCTCTGTTTCGTCCTTGATAACCCCAGTCCTCTACTTTTCCCCCATACTGTGTGATACTATTATAAATCCATTCTTAAATCCACTTTTGTTTAAAAAAAATAATTTTCTAGCAAATTTTTGCTGAGCAGAAGTGTCGAGCAAGGATGCGAGGGAAATTAGCTTTCAGCAAAACTTAATTTTCTCTAATTGGTCCGATATTCTCTTATATGGAGAACTCAAAGCATTTTAAGTTTCTGGCAGTTCTTGGCCAAATAATCTAAGTGAAATATTTAATACCTTTGTAACACTTTGCAGAGGCATGAATAAGAGCTATAGAGTAATAAGGGTGATAGTAACTCCCCAGGCCTAGGCAGGGAATATTAGTGAGCGTTCTCCATCTGAGTCATAGAATATGCATGACTTATTTAATTTCTATTCACTTGGTACACTCAAAAATTATTTGTTGTGACTTGTGTGTTCAGACAGTTAGGAGGAGAAAAGGACACTTGTTTGATGCTTTAAAAACTGCCAAGGGTGAAAACTTTCCAGCACCTTTCCAAATGAAACTGGCAAATGTTGCCCAGTCTTTGATTTACATGTGGCAGTGACCTTTACAGAATTTCTGTACCTAACAGTGGCAATTGTCATCAGAACTAAGGCCAGCAGCTGTCAGCCTTCTCAGGTGTCAGACTTGGAACCTTCCTGAATCTTCCAGGTGTTTGTGAGATTGATAAACAACTCCAGCTTCCAAGGAGCTTCCAGATGTCTCTTGTGCCTTGTATTTCATTTGATGTCCGGAAAATTTCTTTGTCTGCTGAGTCACAGTTCTGGTTTAAATTGGGGTAAAAAAATTCTGTGCAACTGTTTATCACTGGTCCATGTTTGAACTTGATGGGAAATGGGAATTGTTTCCAAATCATAGCAAATAAAATAACTCTAGCCTAGCAGGCTGTTTTATTCACAGAATACTACTGAACTACATTTGAAATTTGCACAGAATTTGTTTTGTTATCTGAAGATGGAAGTAACATCAAGGCAGAAAATTAAACTTATGAACAAATTCATTCAACTAAATCTGCATGTAATTTAAAAGGAAGAGATATGCCAAAGTTTTTAGGAAGAGTGTTGCTTGATATCTGAGAGGTAAATATCACAGCAAAATGTATTTCATTTATGGGGGAAAATTCAGTTTATTGAATAATTTGGGGTTTTTTTCTTGAATAACTGATATTAAAGGGCTTTGATCTCTTCTTTGCGGGAGGCTGGGGAGTTGTGTTGGTTCATACTGGCTGTCTTGAACTTGCCAGGTCTCAAATTCAGCAGTTTTCCATAGGCTCACTGTCAGATTTTGAGGGTTTGATCCATGCACATATGGGCTCTCCCTGTTCAGCATGGACTAGAAAAAATGTGGACAAGGGAGAACAAGGGAGGGTGCTCAGCTGGGATTTGTGTTTTGGCCCAGAGGCAAAACTGGCAATGTCCCATCACCACCTCTTTGATGCTACAGGAGGCCAAACTCGCTGAATTAAAAGCAGAACTGGTTTTTTTGTTTGTTTTTAACCTAGTTTTTCTCCAGGAGCAAAGCTGCCAGCGGCAGTGCAATACCATAAACTCCAGTGTAAAACACTGCAGGCAGTGATGGCCGCTGGACATGTGTGGCTGGAAATGTGAGTGACTGATCATGAACAGGGGCGCTGGAACTGTTGCAAGGGCCAGAGTAAAACCTAAATTAAGGATTTCTCATGCTGTGTAGGATGACAGTCATGTTTCACACGTGTTATAGCAGCACAGCCAATGAATAGAGCTGTCAATCTTTAGTTCTGGCTTAAATGACAATCTTCATTGTTGGTCTAATTGTTATAATTTGTATTCCATGCAGTCAGGAATGTAAATGCCTCAAATGTGAGCCTTTAGTGCTTAATCCTGTTTGTTCTACCCAGCCTGGCTTTTTAAACTCAACAGTTTCATGGGGGGAATTAGATAACTTTTCAGAGATTAAGTTTCTTCTTTAATTAAACAATATCCCTGGAAGCACAAACCCCTTTCCAAGAGCTGTGAGACGGCTGCAGACACACCACAAAATGAATGGGGTAACTCCCACCTCCCCAGCAGCTCCTCTGGCTGCCTTCGCTGCATCTTCCACTCCATTTCCTAATAAGCCCTGGAAATGCATATTCAGAGCAGCCAGTCATCCTCGAGCCTCAGTGCAGCCCTGTCTGGATTTCCAATTAACCCTTCACCTCCCTGCAGCAGGGCCAGTGCTTTGCTCACGGCTGTGACAGGAGCAGTGGGACTGAGCTGCTCACATCACACCTTGCTGCTGCCAAGGGGGTCCCCTACAGGTGAAAGCTCTTCCCATGACCAAGTTCTCACAGAATGGAAGATCTAAAATGGTTTCTAATTGTCTCAAGTCCTCACACTGGCAACAGCTCCATGAGCTGAAGTTTCTCTGCACATTTTCCTTGGCTTTTGAATGAAATAGAAGAGGGAGAGGTGAATATGTTGAGAGTAGAAGATGTGGGATGGCTCCTAAGCAGTGGGAAACAGGACTGGAGAGAAGGAGGAACAGGAAAGCTATGGACTGTCCTTAAAGTTGTTACCAGACCATTCATGACTGACCTGCACACTAAACCTTGATGTTTTGTTTTTTTTTATTCTAAGGCAAGAAATTATCTAAACTTGTTCCCCAATAAGACCTGCCAATCACTGTGCACTGGCACATTTATCTAAAGGGGCTTTGTTTCCTTGGAGCTTTGAGGGGCTGCTCATGGAACCTCAGGTGGATCCTGTGGCTGGTGAATTTATGCCTGACCAGACAACCCAAACACATGGGTGCAGGGGTGGATAAAGCCAGTGTGGGGTCTGCTGCCTTCTGAACCCAGGCTGCAATGCTCACAGGGACAGGGTGCCCATGGCTGGCAGTTGGTTTGCTCCTGGAGAGAGCTCTGCAACCCAAGCATTGCTTATGGGAATTTGGCCCAGAGGCATTCATAAAAAGAGAAATGAGAGTTGCACTGTAAGGAAAAAATCAATTGCTTGTTGCTAGCTGGTAGACCAAGGGACTCGTCCATTGAAGAGGAAGTTGTTGCCGTGAAAATATGATGGATAACCCATGTAACAAAAATGTTAGAAGCCACTTTGTTGTTCTTTGCACTGTGAATTTTTCTTAATCCCATCCGTGATGGGGAAAAGACAGTGAGCAGATGGAAAGAGCTCTGCCAGCTCTGCTTGGCTCTGAGCTTGGATTAGAGCCAGCAGCTGCAGAAGTTTTTTGCAAGGCACCCTGCTTTTCACTGCAGTCAGGCTTCAGCTAAAATACATTTGAGATAAATGCAAATCTGCCATTGTCTTCTGTGTCTGTGTGTTCATGCCTACAGCTGTTCCCCGTGCAAATAATGTGAATTTTGGGAAACTAGCTCATTTGCTGCAGATCTTTCTATGTGGATCAGTGTTAACTTCTATGCAGTAGAACAAAAATGCTCTTTATAATAAACCAGTATTTCTGAATTGCAATTTTCCCTCTCCAGTTCTGAGACACAGATAAATTTACTGGGCCTTTGGTTTACTTAAAGCTACTAAAATAGAAGGTTTTAACAGATAACGTAATGAATGAACTGGTTAGCAACTATTTGTCATAAGACCATGTTGTTTTGGTTCTGTCTTTACAATTTACAGTCAGTTTTTCCCTGGTTGACCAGTCTTTGGATTGTGGGGGTTTTTCTCTGTATTTCTCTGCCTGGTCATATTAAACTGTGTGATTTGTGCTTCGTTCCCAAACCCCTTTGTTCTGTCTAACCTGGCTCTGCTTTGGTTTTGCTTAGCCTTCATTAGTTATCTTAATTATTTTCTTATTAATTCATGCTTTCTTCTTTCCCTAATTTAAAAATGCTCCTGGGTATTATAATTGATAATTGTGACTCTTGCATGAGAAATACTTGAGCTGATAATTTATTGGAAGATTTTGAAGAACTGTGGTTTTATAACAAATGCATCTGGCCTGCAGGATGCATGGAGATGAATCAGTACTGAAAGAGTTTCAGGTCCTTGCAGGAGTTTGCTGCTGTGCATGAGATTGATCCCTGGTCACGCCCTGATCCTAATCCTGGTCATTGGTGTAGGGAGGTCATTATAATGAGTTTATTGCAATAAGAAGTAAATATACTAAGTTACAACAGCAAGTCACAAGGATGAATAATTTTAATTGGAACTAATAGTGCCTGTGTTATTAAACTTCCACGTCATCATGGGGGTGGACTGACATGGCTTGTATCAGGCATTGAATGCCATGTACAAGTTAATGGGAGTTACCAAGCTCTGTAAAGTACAAATTATGGAGTACTTCCAACTCTTTTTTTCCTCACTAAAATTCTAGCGTTGCAGGGAAATAATTTCATTTGACAGCTGTCTGTTTGCTCAGCTTGTACAAAGTGCTAATGGGCCATTTTGGGTTGATTTTTAAACTCCTTCTGTGAAGTCATGCTGTATCTTTTTGCTTGTTGTTTCGCTGTACTTTGTCTCCCTCAAGTTTAAACTCTTCCTGTTGTCCAAAGTTAAGCTCTAACAGATTTTATTTGTGGCTTCCTTTTCTCACAGACAGATACTGGAAAGGTTATTTATAATCACTATTGAAAAGTGGCTTTTTTGCAGTCACAACCTGAAATACTGTATAACTGTGGCTGCCAAAGCGGTCCTTCTCTCTTGGGAAGATTTTGGACCAGTGGTGACCTTTTTTTACGATCCAACACCCACTGTATTGTGTTAGAGCAGAGTCCTGCCTGCTCTCACTTCCATAACAAGGAAAGCCAGATGAAAAAATTCATTTAAAACCTGGACCTCATTTTAGTTCATGCTGTTATCATTTTTACAAAGACTATTTTGCATATCTGTCACGGCTTCTGCATTTGACTTGTTTTTCATCTCCTTTTATTTCTCAAGATTATTTCACCTTTAATAGCTGCACAGTCCCACAGAGCTTGTTCCTCTGTACCCCTAAGTGCCAGCCAGGCACCTTCCCCAGTGTTTTTGGTGCCTCCCACTGCTCTGTGGGCTTGTTTGTTTTCCAGAATATTTCCTTGTTCTCAAAACAAGATGGTTCTTTCTGTGTGCTGTTCCTCAGCCATTCATAAAGGTTCTCTCTGTGACTCTGGTTTTTAGTGCACTTGTCATGTTGTTCTCATTCATATTCAGTCTTCTCAAAATGCCACTGGACTGTACTTGAACAGAGCTATCCTGGGTTTTTGATTTGTTGCCTCCTTGGGCACTTCCATCAAGTTTGCCTGTTGTTCTTCCCATGGCTGGGGAGTTCTTTCCTTTTAGCCTGGTGTAGAAAATTAATTTACTGGGAATTTTCTTTGGTGTTTCTCCCCAAGTAATAGTGAAGGGCTACCAGAAAGCATTACGGGGGGCTGAAACAAATGGGAAATAAGGGGAGCCAGAGTGCTGGGGCTGTTCAGCTTTCTGAAGAGAAGGCCGGGGACAGACCTGGCTGGCAGAACGTTCTGTAGGGCGCATCTCAGGAGGCACACAGTAAGAAGATGTGCTTGCATTGCTAAAGTGTGGATGTTTGTGGATGCATAGAGCTCGAGCCTGGCTCTTGTCTCGGTGGTTTCCAGGGACAGGACAAGAGGCAATGGGCTCCAGGTGTAATGGAGGAAATGGCTTTTGATCTCTGCTGAAGGTAATGGAGGCGAGCTAGATGTGTGATGTGCTGGGCTCCTAAGTTATTCTATGTGAACATTTTCTGTAAGTTGGAGATGTCTTATTAAACCAAGCAAAATTTTCCAGTTGCTTAAACCAGAAGATGACAGCCTCCAATAGTGGGAGTGTAGCTCATTTCTGTAAGTGCCATATGTATTTTTTGTCATCCTTCATCTGTGGTGTTAGCGAAGGGTAACTAGAAAAGCACAACCAGTGTTTTTATTCAGAAAGTAATTTTCAAGATCCCAAGGGAGTAATTTGGATTCTTTGCTCCTACCTCCCCTTTCTTGTTGCTGTACTTGGTGTTTTTTTAAAAATGCAGTAGAAAATAAAAATTGACCAGGTAGATAAATGAGTAAATTTTTTTTGCCTCAAAAGATTTTCAAGCAACTGATTATCAAGTAAAGCCCTGAGTGAGAACAAGGGTGCATCCTGTCTGCAGGCAGGTGTGCAAAACTTTCCCTTCATTTCCTTGTTGTTGTTCTCCTCCAGACAAAAACATTTCTCCCCTTATCCAGTGTAGGCAAAGGAGGATTTTTGCGTTTAGTAAAAAATGCTACTTGGCCGTGTGTTTATGGAAATGAGTATGCAACTGTGACGTGATCTGAGAAGGTCCAACTGGACAATCAGCAGCAGCTTTGAAGCAGAGCTGATCTGAACAGCCGGCCTGTTCTCTCAGCTACGTGCTCTGCAGAGCACAGAGGTGGCCCAACACTGCAGCTGTTTGCTCAGCTCTTGTCGACTTTCTCCCTTCCACTTTTGTGTCCCATTTGCTGCTTCTAAAACCTTCTTGAGTGTGAGACTATCACAGGATGAGTTGTTTCCATTTGTTACTGGATGAGTTTTAACAGAGCGTGAAAGAAAAAGAGTTTCAGAGCAGTGTTTGTGGTTTGTTGGAACTGATGATGGCTGCTCTTATGTGGTGAGAGGGGAGGGGTAAGGGACAGAATTAATTCCTTCAGGACCTGTTGGTGCTGTTTGCAGCCTGGCTGAATGCTCTCCCATTTGCTAAACATGCAGTAAATCAGTCTTTCTAAGAATTACTGGGTAACTGTGAATTTATTTAATGATGAGTGGTTTCATTTAAACAGAAAAAAAACCAACAGTGCTTTTAACTGATTTACTGATCAGGAAAAATTGTTTTAACTGGTTTACTGGTCAGTTAAAAGTGGCGTCAAATCTTTGTTTGAAATATTTCTTGGTATTTGGGAATCGTGTTCCAGTGGTTTATACATTTTAGCCTCAGTGTAGTTTTACCTGCAGGTTTTTTTTAAAGCTGTCTCCTATAACATTCAAGTTAGCTTTCCTTTGTTAAAGGAAGATAAGACACAACTCCTACAACCATGTTGTTTCCATGCCTTAATAATAAATTAATGGGTCACTCCTAATTGTCCTTGGTGGGGTTGGTGGTTTTGTTTTGTTTTTAAAAAATGTTATTGTTGCAGCAGTTACACAGACTTGACTTCTTCCAATGGCATTGATTTTGCACATCAGCTTTATGTAGGAGTGGATTTTTTAATTTTATGCAGGTCTTTCTTCTTTGACATAAAGCACCAGACTGATAAGATGCTTCTTGAAATTGTGTAAGCTCTTTACCGTGTTTAAAATTGAGATTGGTCTCTGATCTGAAAGTTGCATCTCATGGCAGTAGACCCTAATCATTTCCACACATGCAGGTTGTGGATAACCAGATGGTCAAGAGTTTACTGTTTGGAAGAAGCCAGTGTAATTTTGTTCCACTACTTGTTAACCATTTTTTGGAGAGAATGTACTGAGAACATGGAGGCAAATATTTGGAGGAAGATAGTGGAATTCTTGACTAGAAAAATGACCAAGGCAATCTCCAAGGGATGATGTCAAGGGGTTAAAGATAGCAGGAATAAATATGATCTGCCTGATGCTCATAATTTCCAAAGTGTTAAGGATAGCTATAGAAGCCTTTAATATGCTGGATGTCAGGTCAAGGATGGACTGTCAGCCTTCAGGTGATCAAACTAATTTAGTTATAGTTAATGACACTTTGATTTAAATGGACCAGAAGAGCGGGAGCCTGTTCCTTAGTAGTAACCACTGTTAGTAGTTTTGTTGGTTTTTTTTTAAACCAGTGAATGTGATACTGAGAAGCATTATCAAAAGATCTAAATTAGTTTGATTTGCTGTATGTTAAATTGGGTGTGTCAAAACCTGTGAAATCGCTTTTCAGTTTCCAGGTGGTGCCTGCAGAGCTGTGAGAGCTCCCAGTGCAGGGAGAGCAGGACTGCAGCAGCAGCTGACTTGCTGTAGGGGCAGATGGGCTGTGCTGAGGCAGGCAGGGGCTGCTTCCAGACCCCTCTCCTGGTCTGACAGCGGGGCCCAGACCCCTGGTGAGAGAGTCAGAGCCCTGCACACCGCCTGCCCTTTCTGTCTCGGGACTCAGAAATACAGCCTGCACCCCCAGTTAGAGATTTGGCCCCTAATTCTTTGGAAAAACCAAATGCAGGCGTTGTGTGAGCAGATGGGTGTGCATTGGTATTGGAAAAGCTGTAGCAATAAATGCCGAGGCACTGGAGTGTGATAGACTGCAGAAATGGTTGTAATCCATTCTTGTGAATAATGTGAGCGTTGTGGGGGAGGCCACTCTGGGATTTCTGTGCAGCAGAATGAGAACTGCCCTGGAAGTGCCTGGGGGTTTTTCAGCTCAGGACAGGGGGGGTGCAGGCAAAGGGAATTCTTGCTTTGTTCCAGTTACCCTTCCCTTGGTGGAACATGGTCAGATTCGCCCTCGGGAGGGAGGGATGCACCATTTGTTAGGAGCTCAGCATTTCAGAACTTACTCTTCCTGGGAATTTTTGACAGTTTCAAGCACTCTGAGCTTCAGGTGGCAATGGATCCCTGACAGCAGATGGGATTTGCTCCAAGCCCTGGAGTGGAGGGAAGCTTGGCCTGAGGCCGGCTGGCAATCTGTGCAGTCCTTGGGGAAAGGGTGATGGATGCTGGAGTTCAACTGGGGCCATTCAGCTTCCCAAACCACTGGAGTTCAGCTGGAGCTTTGGGTTTCCACACCACAAGCCAAGAGTAGAACAATATCAATGGTGCTTTTTTCCCCCACCTTTTTTTCCCTGACTATAAAAGCTCCTCTATGAAACATGTGATAAGGACTTGTGAGATTTCAGGTTTGTGATAAGTGCCTTGGATCTTTAGCGTTACTCGTGGGAGGATTAACCACAATTGTTCCAACTTAGAGGAGAGGTTTTCTTGAGATGATTTTATTCACACTTCCATGTCTGTCCTTCAACTTCAGCAGATGAAAGGAACCTAAGGAGATTAGGAATTACATGCTATCCACATTTTCAATATTTCTGATAGCAGTATGGGTCTATTTGCTGTGATTTCTAATGACTAAGATTTGAAGAACAGCTCTTGCCTGTTTATGATGTTTTTAAGTTGCCAAGTTGGAATAATTTAGGCGTTTCAAGAACTGTATTGCTGTTTGGTTAATACCTGCTTCTTATCAGGCCCAGAGTAATTTCTTGTTGCTTGGATGAGCCCAGCCTAGACCCATAAACCTCCATTTCAGCTTATGTGTTTCTGTGCCTGTTCAGTGCTAATGCATGCAAATCCCTGATGATGCTACTGGAAACTGGTTGGGGTTAGTTTTAATTAATTACCTTATCTTTGGTACTGAAAACTGGTTTTCTCCCCTCCTGTAGACAGAATGTTTAATCCAATGATGCTTCTCAGCCACTTTGAAGGAAAATGTGTGTTTATCTCCTTGACAAAAGTGGAATTTTCTGTACTTATTCCAAGGATAGAGGAGAGCAATCAGAACAATTTTAATTACAAATCCCGTTTCCTCAGTTTATTTTCATTGTGGGGGAGCCAAATCAGTGGTAATGTGCATTAGAGTTACTTTTCCTTTGGGTGTGAACAGACCCTTACTCAGATTTTTGCTTTCCTCTTTGACCTTCCTGTTTCTAAGCAGGAATTCCTGTTTGAGACTTAGGACCTGAGAGGAAGAACCAAAGCAACCAGGAGAGAGGGATGGAGGGAACTTGGAGCTCAGATTACATCTGAGTTATGATGAAATTTGAATAGCTGAGTTCCTAAATGAAGTGTTAATTGAGCCCCTCCTCTTTGGATAAACATAAATAATTTCTTTCCCAACTCCTTGCCACTTGTTTAGCAGATTGAATTATCACCTAGCCAGAGGGCAGGAACACCATTGCACCTGGAGAGAGGGAAGCAGTCATTTGATGGGCTGGAGAAGTCAGCTGGGTAGGAGTACCTGTGTAACTGCTGCAGAGCTTCTCTGTGGGTGTATATACATGTAAATACATTTATTAGTGTCATGAAGGTGACATGGACTGTTGAAGCCTAAAGCATCCAGCCTAGGTGAGCTGAGTGATGCTTTGCTTCCCTCCCACATTTTACATAGCTGCTTTCACTCCTTTCTGATTGAGGCATTTAGCTTTCTTCAGTGGTGATTACTTTTGTTAATATAATATCTTATTAACAAGCAGTATTACACATGGATTTCAGTTTATTGGTCTCTCTGTAATAAATTGCTACTACAGCTATTTGCTTTTAATAAAATTCTTTATGTTAACACTTTGTTTTTGGAACTACAGGCTATCTCTACAAAATATATTGTTTTATTTTTTAGATAAATTGCTGTTGAGGTTAAAAAGGAAATTCTCAGTTTGTTGGAATCCCTGGTAGTGTTTTTTTCACTGGACAGTACTCTTAGGAGGCATGTGTGGGAAAGCAATGGGATGACAGACTGGAAAGAAGATAATGGGTGTAGCAAGGCAGCTACTTCTGCCTCTGGGGGCCCCCACTCTAAATGAGATCACCTTGTGTTCTGTGTTGTTCCGTTGCAGCTTCCTGGTTCCTACAGAAAAAAATTCCCTTTGTAGGCAGATTGTTGGTTCACTGACATTTGGGCTCTCGAGACTGAGTACCTGTGTGTTGCTGTGTTTCATTAGTGGATTGATTCCTGCAGTATTCATCCAACTAGTTCCTGATCTCTACTCTTTGGAATCCCTGCTTAAATTCTTTATAGCTATTTCCTGCAGATCAAAGGAATAGCTTCTCCTCCAGCTTCATAGGTTAATTAGAATAAGTAAGAGATAACATGTTAGATTACTAGTAATTTCACAATGCCATTTCCCATAAATTCAAATGCTCTTCTTTCAACTCCATGGAAAAAAAGCTGATGCAAAGTGGTTGGTTTGGGTTTTTTCAGTGTCTGTTCAGTGAACTACAGTCATTCCCCTTGTTTGTTACCACCCTCAGGCCTGAAAGCTGATTTTATTTTTCCTTTTCAAAATCAGAAGACTCCACACTGCAGCAAACCATTCAAACCACTGAAAGATGTTCTAGACTTGGCACAACTCCCTCTATTTTACAGCAGCAGTGAAAGGGCAGTTGTTGGCAACCAATTTTCCTGCTGTTTGGGGAGAGTTGGGGTAGCCAGTGGCTCCTTTGATGGGAGTCGCTCTGTCCTGCATGAGCCTCACTGCAAGGGGAGGACAAAGCTGCATCCAGTTGGCAAGATGCAGCAGTGTGGTGGATTTGCACAAGGAGCTAATGATATTTCAGTTTGCTTTTTTTGCTCCCTTTTTAGTGATTGCTGATATTCGTGTCTGGTTTTGCGCTCCTGGGTACTGGATTTATGTTTTCACAGCACTGTCTACCCTGACCTTAACATCCTGTTCCTGCCTATCAGTGGCTGGCTTATCACTGTGGAGCTAATTTTGTTTTCCCTTGTGCATCATCTTACAACAATCCTTCCTGAATTTCATCTGCCATTATCTCTCCCCATCCCTGGGCTGCAAGGATTTTTGCGCTCCTTCAGTCAATTCCTATCTTTACCACCGTGAATAACAGTAGCATCCTGAAAGTTTGTCATCACACTCTCAGCTCCTTTTTCCAGATAACTTAAAAACATGCTGAACACCAGGATCTGTCATAAATCCTGGGAGACTCTGCTGAGTAGCTCTGTTTGGAGAGAGAAATGGCTTGTTCCCTGACCTTCAGTATCTTCCTTTTTTAATCAGCATTTTTATTCACGTGAGAACCTTCTTTCTCATGAGTGACTGCTCAGCCTGTTTGGGAACGCTTTGAAGGATTCTTGTGGGAGGCCTTTTGGCAATCCATGTATGTATATTAACCTCACCTCTTAGACATGTTGTTCTTGGCTACACAGGCAATCAATATGTTGTTGATACATGCCTTGCATTTATATAAGTTGTGCTGATTGCTATGTAATAGATCCTATTTGTTGTGGCTTTGCTAATTTGGCATTTTTTTTCATTATGATAATGATTTTCAGAATGATTTCCTTGGAGCACATTTTAGAATAACTGGGTGAAATACTATCAATAAAAAATAGTGATATTAATTTGGGAGAAATTTTCCCTCAAGTTAGGCTTAAAAGTCTTTCTAGTCATCTCCTAGTGTTCTGCCAGCAAAGTGGTTTAGTGTGACATTGCATACCATGCATAAATAAGGAGTACTTCATTTTCAATCCCTAAATGCAAGCCCTCTGAATTTGGTGTCCTGATTGCTGTTCGTGCTGCCATGGACTTTGGATGTGACACTTGGATGTGCTGCAGGTCCTGTGGCACAGGGCCTGTGGAAGGGAGCTTTGTCTTCTGGGAGTTTCTTCTCTGCTGTGGCTTCCCAGCAAACTTTTCCTAAAAGCAAACTAAGCATTCTAAGGCTTCCTGCCCAGTACAGAAAATAACCCAAATCCTGTTGAATTTCCACTTCAGAGCAGGTGTGACCTTGCTGGGTTTTGGACAGATCAGTAAACAGCCGCAGTGTCCTCAGTCATTTCAGTTGTTTTCACAACAGCTTTCTGCGGAGTTGACTCTAGTGCTGTGACTTTATATTTTATCTCACTTTCTTATTCCTCCTTTCCAAGCTATCAATAAATAGTTATGCAGCTATGTGTCTGATTAAAAAACAGAGTCACTTCCTGGAAGCTAATTTCTGGCAGGAGCCTGTTGCCTTACTGTGTTTTGCCACGTTTTTGAAGCAGCAAAACCCTTTGGAATATGATGCAGCCTTTGGGTCAGCTCCTGCTGCACAGCACTGGAAATGCACTGCACTGAATCCTCAGTGAAATGGGCTTCGCTGGTTTGTCCTTCCCGGAGTTCTGGTGGTGGAACTGCAGCTGTTCACACACCTGAATCCTCAGCAGCTGTTAGAGAGATGCACTGTGAGATGGTAACTTTGCATTTGGACTCGACAGAGTCCAACTGAATTAGAGCAACCAAGTAACACAGTGTCCAGATATCCATTATTTTAAATGAAAAAGGCTCTGAAACAGATGTGCTATATCATATTCAAGCAAGTTTAATCTCTCACCTTCTACAAGGATAAACAAGCTATTAGAACCTAGATGTGTACAGGACAATTTAAAGGTAATTATATCAAAAACAATGAAAACCCTTTAGTCTTAAGAGAATTAAATACTCAAGCTTTCTCTAGTATTTGTACAGAGGAAAAACGCAGGTGCTCCAAAGGATGGATGGGTTCTGTTTTGAGAGCCTTATGCCTGGTAGCAAATTGTAATTCCCAGATATTTGTTTGCACTGCTTCACCTTTTTCCGAAGCATATGTAACATGTAACTAAATCTGAGCAGACACCCTGGTTGCAAATGTATTTTGCAAAGCCAGAGCTGTGCCAAAGGAAATTAAGTCAACAGTCATTGCAGCTATATAGCAAAGTAATGGGAAATGTTCTTGCTGCTAATTTACACATGCAAATTAGATCAGGTTCTTGTATCAATAAATCAATACAGCTTAATGATTTCCTTGGGTAGAATTCAAATGTGGGAAGCAGAGTTTGTTAGGAAGAAAATGGTCTGTACCTTAGTTCAGATGCTGTTCTTAAATCGTGTCCTGAGCCATTGTGGTATTTTGAGGGCAGGGGGAGTGTGGTAATTCTGTGGGCAGGGGGAGAGGCTATCATCACCAAACTCACTTAGTTTTATGGTGAACTCTTCGTTTTTGGCAATACCAGCATTCTTTTTGTTCCCTGTTCCTTTGACCTGAGCACTCCAATGGTTTTCCCATGCTGTACCTGTCTTGGCCAGCACAGGTGGCATTTTCTGCAGGTGCCTGTACATTGAAATTCATTTTGCTGCTTTGCCCTTCCCTCCCTTCAGCACAGGTTTGCCACTGGATGGCTGCAGGCAATGTGGACCTGTCACTCCTATCCTTCCTTTTTCTCTGCCTTCAGTGAGCTCAGGTTTACAAACCTGAATAATCATTCCTGTCTAAAGTCATTCTAATGACAAAGACTCAATGGAGGCATAGTTTTCTGGACTCTGAGAGAAATATTTGCTCAAACAATTTTAATAGTCTTTGTTAACACATCCTGCCCCCCTCCTTAGTGATGCACAGGATAATACTTTAAATATCTTAAATGTGGGTATGGATGCTTAAAGTTTTTTGGCCCTTCAAAAACTGCTGTAGTGATCATTCCAAATACCAGGCGACACACTTGTCGTTTTGTGAGAGTCATATTGACATTTTATGTGGTTTATATAATAGAGTGCACTTGGGACAAATGGAGGAAATTTGTTCCTTTAGTGGGTAATAGTGTTCCTTTAGTGCTTTCTTTGTGTAGCTGCTTTTAGTGACACAAAGTTCAGGTCATCTCAGCTGCTGTCCTTACAATAACACATAACACGTTGATTTGCTTGTATAAAAAGATGTTTTATGCATCTCTATTCAGAGAGGTGTTTTAGATGATTGGTTCTGTGAGTCAAAAGAATGATCATAAATTTTTTGAGCTCTTGTTTTTTTTTTTTCTCTGCTGGAAATTGAAACTTATCCAAATGCTATTACCCTGAATGTTTTCCAAATACGGGGCTGTATAGATATTTAATTTGGATTGCCTATCTGCTTTTTCATGGTTTTCAAGTTAGCTCACAGGACCAGGAATCAAGGTAATACAAATGGCACGTGTCTACAAGGTAATGCACAGGTGTCTGGTCATCTGAAATGGTTGGCTAAGGCTTGTCTCTAAGTAAGTAATTTGCTTGGTGTTTTGAGATGCTTTTTAAAATTCAGCAGTTAATGCTATTTACTGGTTTTTGTTTTGTTTTTAAACATAGGATGGCCATTCACCCTTGAAACCACATTCACAGCTGTTCAAAGGTGCAAATTTCATCAGCATCATACTAAAATTGATTTTACAGACTGATATTCCTTAAGTGGTTTTTTTTAATTGCTTGTAAAGACAGCCAGCATTCCTCCTCAGGCTGGAAGATGAGGAAAGATAATAGCACTTGGCCCACAAATAAGAGCACCAAACAAAGATCACAGTAGTTTCTGTGAAATCTGAAATGGCATCTTAGCTTAACTAGCAGCTGACCTTGTGAAAAATGAGTGGCTTTCTAATGTGGCCTTCAGTTCAACGGGATGGGCTTTCCTTGTTGGCACTGGATGATCCGTGTGATCAAGGACAAGGGATTGTTTTACTGAGAAGAGCTGTTGACAATCAACACTTCCAAATCACCCCGGAGTGAAAGGCGTAATGAGGAGGGAAGTCTTGAGTTAGAAATTATATGATAAAACATAGTCAAACCATCTGGATTTATGGAGGGGGATAGAAAGTTCTGAATGACAAACCTTGCAGAAGATTTGAGTCTGTTACAGTACAAATGTTGCAGCTGTGAAAATGACCTATTTTGCCTCTTTTGAAGCAGGCCTGTAAAAGATTTTGAGGTGAATCTAAAGAGCTACAGGAGGATTACTACCTAAGTTATCCAGGCACCATTACAGGTTGCCTAGAAAACTTGTGGCTGCCCCATTCCTGGGAGTGTCCAAGGCCAAGCTGGAGGGGGCTTGGAGCAACCTGGTCCAATGGAAGGTGTCCTGGTCCATGGCAAGGGAGTGCAACAAGATGGTGTTTAAGGTCTCTTCCAACCCTACCCTTTGTTCTGCAATTCACAGTTATTAGTAAGCAGGTGATTGCTCTCCTTTTGGAAATACATACTTGGCTTTTATTGAGATATGGGAAGAGATGCAGCTTAAAAAGAAGCAAACACATGCATACAAAACCCACCTCTCCTCAATATATGTATCATAGAGAGAAAAGCAGCAGGAGTTTATTTCCCTTTAGAAAAATAGCAGTCTCAAATGAAAAGCATTGAAAGCACAGAACAGCTCTGGAGGTGCTTGACCTCTCACTAGATGATGATGGTCCTGTCTTTAACTTACTGGCAGTATTCCAGGGACTTCTGGAAGGTTCTAAGGCATACCACAGGAGTATCAAGGTTAACTGTGTGAAACCTAGACAGAATAACCTGAGTTTGAACAGGAGAATCTCATACCTGTCAGCCACCTGAGGGCAAAACTGGGTCAGAGCTCTAACTCATGGTCCATGAGTGTTAAGGGCATAACAAATCTGTTATGTGCCGAATGTGTTTATTGCAAATAGCAAGTAAAGCAAGGAATTTTGTATTAGGACTGGTAGCTGGGGTACCCTGCATTTCCACCTGGGTCACTGCTGCGGTGTTCTCAGGATTCCTCTTTGCTTATTTTTAATAGACCTATTTGTGTTGATGTAAAACTGCTGTAAGGGTTCTTGTGCTGTGACTGGGAAATGTGGCCCTTAAATCACAGAAGTAAAAGAAATAAGCTAACTTATATTGGTAGAATAGAAATTTGTGTTGCATATGAGATTTGTATGGTTCTTTCTTCCTCTCACTGCTTTGGAGACACCAGGAAAGGATGCATCTGTGCTCATATTTCCTTAAAACCAGAGGCATCAAGTCTATTTCTTGCAGCAATGCACCATCATCTCCTTTGTGGTGCACATAGAGTGCATTGTCTTTTATGGTGACATCCTTCACAACATTAGCCAAGAATATAGTGAACTATTTTCAAGGATTTTTGGAAGGGTAGGTTTGAACAGAGGTACTTTTGATGAGTAAAATGTCTGCTCAGCATTATCATTACTAAATTCCTGGAAGATGGGGCAGACAGGTGTCCATCCATAGCTGCCAGCTATGAAAAAATGCAGTGAGATGCCGCTGGAAGTACGTACCTGCGTGTAGCAGGCATCCATTAAATTCTGCGTAATTCTATTTAAACGAGTGCCTCAAGAGCAAGTTGAGAAGGAAGAAGTGAGTTAGGAAGCAGAAGGAAACAGCCTCACCTATTATGGATCCTCTGGATGCCCTTGCTTACCCCTGCATTCTAACAGAACTTTGTTTACCAGGAGAAAAAGGCAGCACAAAGGGGATTCAGCAATGGCCATGAAGCATCCTGGTGAAATAGCCGTGTGTTTGTGCAGGCTTTATCGTATCCATGAGATTGTAAACTCTTTGCCCAAGTAATTTCAGCTCTAGGTTAATGTTGGGCAGGTTCTGGGAAGGGGGATGGAACTGAAGGTTGAGCTGTGCCTTGACAGCCTTGAGCAAGGCTTAGGTTGTTTTTCTCCTCTGTTCCCAGCTGGCTCTGTGTGCATTCTCACTTGAGTAGCCTGCTTGATTATAGACTTTAAGAGGAAATGGCTGAGCCTTACTGTGAAGGTTATTTGGCATTTTTGTGGCTGTTTGAACTCGGCAGCAGCAAACAGTCTGTCCCCTGCAGGGGCTCTGAAGGCTGCAGTGTCCTTTGAAATGCCTAAGGACAATTCCTGCAGTGCAATTCCACTGCAGAGAGAGCAGCAAAGCCGTGGGAGCTCCGGGGCACCGCGGCACGGGGGCAGCTGGCTCTTGTTCCCAACTTTTCTGTGGGGAAGAATGTGGAGAGCAGAGGGAAATGTCAGCGTGCTGATGCACAGTGCTTTGCCAGGATACGCTTCTGGACTCCTGGGAGTTGTTCCGTGGGCAGTGCTGGAAGTGCTCAAACATCAAATGCCTGCTTTTGTGGGATGTAGCCAAGCCCTGCTCATTGATGGCTCAGTAAGCCTTGGGGTGTAACCAAGCAGCAAATCCATTTCAGCTGGGATCTTTGGGAGGATGGAAACTGGGAGGAATGTAGGGTGGACAAAGAGGGAGGTGAGAAATTCATGTGTTATGTTAGCAAGGAGGCAAGTTGCTGAAATCTGCTGAGATTGCCTTGTGTATAACTTAAGTATGAGTGAAGTGTTCTGGGTGAAAACCCAAGAGGGATTAAATGGGACAGGAGGACCGGCTGGAATTCTTTGAACAGGGACTGAAAGAAATTGAGGCACCTGAAGTGTTCCAGCAGACTCCTCTCTATGGGTGTCCTTAATTGCTCTTCATGGCTGCTCTGTGGAGCTTTAGGCGAGCAGGGACACACATGAAAAAGGATTCATAATCCGGTTGGTTTATTGGATCTTTGAAAGCATTCATTTTAATAATTTCACACTAACAGAAGCACTCTAGCCCACACCTTAAATTGGTTTTATCCTTTGATTTCAGCTCTCTCCTTCCACATGAACAGCTTACATACCCTTTTTAACCAAACTGCACTGCTGTGCTCTAGCAAAACCCACAGACCAACTCTGTACTGCTGCTGATTAAGGGTTGTGTTTAGTTCCTGCTCCTGACCAGAGATAACACAAAAATCCCTTTTGAAAGGTGCTCATAACAGGAATCTAGTCACTTGTATCTGTGTGCATTTTCCTCATTTTGATTCCATCCTTGAGCAGTGATTGGATAGCTTAGGTCCTCTGTGGAGTATCCCTCCCAAAACTATCAGATGAAGTAACAGGAAAGGGATTTTTAAGGTAAGAATTCTGAAGGTGGAGTTTCAAGTGGGTTCCTATGGATTGAACAGCTGTCAGAACCAGCCAAGGGTGACATGGAAATGGGAAAAACCCTCTGAGAGGAGTGGGGGGACAGGGCAAACTGCAGGGGAGTGTGTAAAACTTATTTCCACTGAGATAATAACAGGAATGTCACAGAAATAATAAGAATAAGATTGTGGCTGATATAAGGGTCAGGCTTCTTTTCATCAGTCCAGAGGTCAGTGTTCTTCATTGTATGAACCCAGACAAGGATTGAGGACGTGGGGGATTTATGTTTTCACACTGGTTTTATGGCTTTATCTAAATATTGTGTCTTTTGTCTTGCTTCTTTTTATTACAACATTTTTTTTAAGCAAGTGTGTGAATGAAAAATCACCAAGAACAAAGTATTTCAACGCTTTAACAACAATATATTTTAAATAGCCCCCCCCAAAAAATATAAAAGATGTTTTCAAGTATGTTTTGTAAATGGCACACAGGTAACATTTGGAGAAAACACATTGGAGGAACTTAAGTCTGAGCTGTAAGTGATTTTTGGGTACTGATAACATCTACCCTTTCACTGTACCATTAAATGTGAAGTATAATTTTTTATTTTAGGTATTTCTTATTTTTTCCACTTCTATCTGCTGTCTTTTCTCATAGTTATGACAACACAGATGACATTAAGCATTCCAGCTATCTTTGGTCGGTTACCTGGCTGGCCAAAACTCAAGGTGAACCTCAAATCCCTGTTCTGGAAATATGGGACCAGTAGCATTGGATTTGTCTCTTTTGATCCAACTATATACAAGCACAGTTTTCTTAAATAAAACTGTAAATATTTAATGGGAGGGTTAACAGGAAATCTGTCACCTTCCCTGTACAGCCTAGGTTCTGCTGCAAATAGAACAATTGCTACAGAGGCTGATTATAATTTTCAGTCTTAAAAAAAGCGGTAAGCCAGTGTTTGTTTGCTGTTGCTGCTGCTGCTGATAGAATAAAAACAGCTGGGTGGAGTACAGTCTCCATGAGGTAAATTAATATATTGGAGTGAGAGGGAGACCAACCAACAAAAAAGTAGTTAGCCTGAGGGAGAATAGCACTGTGTGAAATCTAGGTAAAGGGAAAAAAACCCACTAAGAACTTGAAGGTTAGCCATTTTATTTCCATTTCTAAAATATAGCCCCCAAATGTTTGTTTGTACCACAGACAAGAGATTTTCATCTTTTCTCAACCTGCAGTAAAATACAGAGGTTAAAAAAATAGAATTGTGCTTTTGTCCTTGAGAGTTTTCATGACCACAGATGATAGTTGCTTGTTTACATTGGGCATAAACTTTATATTGCATGTTATTTTTCCTCCTTTCTCTGAGCGCAAGACTTAGGTCTATATACATGTATATTGACCCTAAATTTTCATGTGTTATCCTGAGGACAGCAAGTAAAATGAGTGTAAAAGAATCAGACACAGAAAATTAATTTCATAGCAGAAAGACGAATTCCATTGAGGAAGCTGTGCTGGTCACGGGGCTCATGGTGAATGATTTGCCTAATGAAGTGCTGGAAAGACATGAGCTATGAAATTCACCATCTCAGACAGCTTGTGTTCTTTCTTCATCTAGCTGTTCCTGTTGGGTCTTTAATTTTATCATTTTAAATGTTAGAAATGCATGAGTTTAATTAGAATTTTAGCTGATTGTTCATGTATAGACTTCAGAGAGCAAGCTACCATCAGAGCAGCAAAGCAAAAGAGAAAAATAGGACATGAGTATGAAACACCTTTTCTGTTTAAGTATCTATTTATGTATCTCAAACACAGATGCATTCAGGTAGCTGTACAAAACAGAGCACTCAGGAAATGGCACTGTTAAAATTTTTATGGGTTTGATACCCAGCTGATCTACTTGTTCTGCTCTAGCCATCATCACTACTTTTCTGGGATCTCCCCATGACTTTTAGACATAGCGGTGGCTGTTTTTGTTTCCTTTGGAGCTGCCCCAGCTTTACTGACACTGTCTGTGCCTGACACCCTCTTTCAAAGCATTTGCACCTTCTCATTTGCTGATGCCTCAGTACACAGTCCTGGCTGCTATCACAGAGCCTGAGGAGAGCTCTTAAAGATTACCATGTGCTTATTGTTGGGATGAAAACACGTTTTGTCTTTTTACCTGCAGGAGGAGTGGGCATAGCAACCATGGCTGTTCATTGTGGGCTTTTATTTCAAACATCTGATCCCCTCAGCACTTTGTACAGCATTGCAGAAGTTTGACCTACAAAGTAGCTTTGTTATTCTGCAGGAACATCCAGCCCTTGGCCTTTATTATTTATTTTCTCTCAGTTGTTCTGCAGGAATTTAAAAGATCTTTTATGCCTGGTGTTGTCTTACCTGAGTGATGTGTTTGTGACCTGGCTAGGGACACCTGCCTGATATTCTCCGATGAAACAGGCACGGAGTGCACAGTCCTTGGAGAAGGGATCCACCGTGAATGAGGCTGTTCTTTATTGCTGTGCAGAAGTTTTGTTTTTCTTTGTTGAGTGGAGCAGCTTATGGCAAAAAAAAAAGCTGGAAGTGAAGCTATTTTAAAGTGAAGCACAGAGCAGTAGTGGAAGCACTTTTCAGGAGAAAGAAGTATTGTGGCTGAAATTATTTAAACTAATGACTAGATAGTTGTTAGTTCTGGGAAACCATCGGAGCCATCTCAGAATGCTGGGTTGGATCTGCTGCAGGAATAGCACAGTAGCTCCTTGTCCTGGGGAGGCTGTTGGCACTCCAGGGAGCTCCCCTCCAGGTGGGAGCGCTGCTGCTGGGGTTGGGACGTCAGCCCAGGAGGGATTTGTCCTGGGATGCTCCTCGGCGTTGGTGCCTCGTGGCCTCTCTGAGCCCATGGGCCTGGAAGGGCTCAGCAGCAGCCTCAGTAGCTCGGGGTGCTCGCCAAACCCCTGCCAGGGCTGACTTTGTGCCGTCTGACAACTGTGTCAGCTGGGCTAGGAAAGCAGGGACTCTTCCCTTCAGACCTTGGATCATTTGGAAAAGCAGCTGTTAAAAATACTGGGAGCAGAAGGGATTTTAAGGGACCCTTAATGGTCACAGCCAAATGCTTTGAGTTACTCTGCCAATACTTTTTTTTTTAAGCCATTGAACAATATATCTTGACAATAACAAGTTTGTGCACAGGAGTACATATTTATCTGCAGACTTAACAAGATGTGAATATACACCTCTTGCTGCAGGCCAAAGTAAATTTGTAAGTTATGTGAGATTTTGG
The DNA here is from genome assembly GCF_028551555.1 of Melozone crissalis. Taxonomy (NCBI): domain Eukaryota; kingdom Metazoa; phylum Chordata; class Aves; order Passeriformes; family Passerellidae; genus Melozone; species Melozone crissalis. Next base: position 9,145,393 of record NW_026535817.1, on the reverse strand, counting down.
TTATGTGTGTATAAAATGATTAGTATTAACTACAAGACAATTTGCTTTCTTTTCCTGGCTGTAAAATCTCATAACAGGAAAAAATGCAACGTTAATAATACTACAACAGAGGAAGGAATATTTATGACTAGAGGAGAACACTGGTTGACTCCCTGGAAGGTAACATTTCACAGTTTATGTTGACAAGTAAGTATTTATGACTGAGATCACAGAACACCAGCAAAATCATCAATAAGGGATCCTATAATGTTGTGAAAGAAAAATACTTCATAAACAGCCTTTTGCAAACTTAGTTTAACTGGATGATGCCTTATTAATTTTTGCAATGGATGGTGACAGTGACATGAATAAGATATATTACGTTAGTCAAATAGAATGCATGTGCTGAATGCACAAGTTTAACCATCCATACCTGCACAATAAACCTAATTAAATGGTGTGTCATCAAAGATGATGGAAATGAAAAGGTAATGAAGCAAATCACATGAAAAGTGTTCAAGAAAATTTATTCTGAAAGGATAGGAAAGGTTATTACAATTAGAGAAGTAGTCCTTCATGTTAATCACTGTTTTAAATGTCTCACTAAGAGCACAAATTTGAGAAAAATCATGGCAAGTCAATTTTTGCCTTGTGGCAAAAGACAGGAACTTTTATCACCTCCTTTAGCAGAAAGGGATATGTATATTTACTGCTTAGTGCTGAGGGAAAGTTTCAGGTCTGCATGGCAATAGATGGCGTATGGCTCTTTGTGTCTGACCAGGATCCCTGTTCTCTCCCCTGTGGAGGTTTCCAATAGAGTTCAGGGCAAGCATCTTCAGATCATGATAGAATATTTACCGCTGATAAGAACAAAGGCGTTTTTATTGAGACACCTGCCAATACCGTGTTCAGAGTAGCAACAAGCTGTGAAAGTGAAGGAAAGAAAAGGAAGAGACTTGCAGGGCTCTTGTGAGCCAAGAAGTTTTCTGTTTTTCACCCTTCAACGTGTTGTGCGCTCAGTGAAAGAGACACGTGGCTGTGAAGGGACTGTCACCAGGCTCTGCATTGCAGGTGTTGAATTGTCCAGGACAAGGCCTTGTCTGTGAAAGATGCTGAGTGGCACTGGAGCTTTAGTCAGTTTCTCCAAAAGCAGAATAAAATGCATTATTAGTCCCCAAGGTAGCTAAAAATGTTTTTTTCAGGGGAGTTGGTGACCTTCCCCTGATGGAAGGTTACAATTAACCCATTCCTTGATGCTGTGGGAGGAGAGCAGCCTAACAGCCAGCTGTGTGTTTGTTACCTGGATTGAACTCAAGTGACAGGCAGAGTACTGAGCCACAAGTTTCCAGGACCAGGGTTTGATGGCATCCCCCTCTGCTCTGCGTGTGCTTGAGGTATTTCCCATTTGTTCATTCTGTGATTTGAAATAATCATTGTACCTTTTTCCTTGGAGCTCATTGCCAGGTTTATCTGCCTTCTCCCCAGCTGAATTGCTCAGCACCTCTGCCTTCCCACAAGCACCTGGTTAGGCTGTTTGTGCAGTTCAGCTTTATTAAACTTAGGTTTTCACTTCAGGTATGAAAACTTAGGTTTGCATAGCTCAGCCTCACTGGTGCTCTGAGATGCTCCTGGTCATTGCTATTGCTGCTCTGCAGTGACTGCCAGCAGCCAGCGCAGCCAGACTGCCCCTTGAGCCTGATGTGCAAGTGGTGTCAGGGGTGGCAACCCAGTAACTGCAGTGAGGAGAACCTGTACAGATATTGCAGTCCTCATCAACCACGTTAAGGCAACAATTCTTCAACAGCTCTGGCATGTAGAGCAGGATCTTGCAGTTAATATTGACTATTGATGGATACTTCCTGGGAAATCCATCAATAGTTGAAAATGGCATGATTTTTAAAGGAGACTGCTATGGTGTTTATCCCTTCAGTGCATTCCTGGCTGAAGTGAGGCAGAGCAGGGGTGTTTAATGAGATCACAGCAGTGTCTCAAGTGTCACCTGTTGGCAGGCAGAAGGCAGATACTTAAGAACAAATCCCAGCAGGTGGTGTAGCTTTTAAAATAAGGTTTTGTTTCCACAAAGATTGAGATCTATTGGCAGAGAAGGCAGGAGAGAGAGATTGCAGTGCACCCATCTGAAATTTAATCAAGAAGTTCAGGTTAGTGTAACAAAAATGAAGCTTTGGCTATAGAGAAAGTACTGCTTTGAATGTACTTGGTGGAAATCAATGGGGAATGGCAAGCCCTATACTCTTAACAATTGTGTCAAAATCTTGTTAACACATCTATCTTAATGCATTAATATGTAGTTAATAATTACTCCATCAGAAGTGGTATTATGTATGATGATTTCCAAGTAGAATGTCAAATTGAATTCTTAATAGCTTTCCTTTTTTTAAAATTAATTTCATAATCATACACAAAGCAAGAAATGAAAGGGTTCTTTGTGGGCAGAGCATCTGAAGTAACTGCAGCCTCTAGTTCTGATCTTTGCAGAAATACTGCTACATTTCTGTAAGAGGATCTTTGTTCCTCAGCAGAGATGCACACTGAAAATTTTAAAACTTTACTCAGAGTACCTATTCCCCTTTTTAAAATGTTGTAGCTGTGTGTTGATTTGGTGTTTTTAGAGGGCTGTCTTCTCAGAGCGTTGCATTAATTCCCAGTGATGTCTTCTGCCCAGGCCATGTTTGAATGGTCCCAGTGACATCCCCTGAGGTCTTAGTTTCTTAAATATGACCTTGAACAGATGATAGAACAACAGAGCCTTAAGATCTGCTTCTTCTCCTTTTACTTGGCTGGTGGCTGGCCCAGTATCAGAAGATGCCAGTACAGTGACCCTGTATTTACTGAGGTGCCCAAATATTCCTGGAGCAGGAATACTCATAGAAAAAAAAATGTACACAAGAAACCAGGTGTCCATTGGCTTTGTGACAGCACCTGTGAAAGGTCAAGTCACCGTGCTAGGCAATTTCCTGTACGTTGGGGGAGATCTTTTGGCTTTGTTTAGGGAACAGTGCAGGCTTCTGGGGTCTGTCCTCTCCTTGTTGTAATTAATCTTCTTGTGTTTGTGATCTTTGCCTGAGATGCAGTCAGACGCATAAAATGTGTTGCATCTTTTGTTCTGCAGTGTAAAGATTTTACTGCAGTCAATATGCTTTCAAATTTGAAACTACTTGGGGTACCAGTTTTTTGCTGTGTTTTTTGGGAAATGAAATTGCGCACAACTGTTGAATTTGCACATGTTACACGTGTGACCTCTTCTGCAGACAAATCTCCCTGGAGTCCTGTGCTCTGGCCAAAAGAAAATGACACTGTTATATTCCTTGGACATAGCTTTTAGATTTATGGTTAGAAACCAGTGTTTTTACTAAAGAAATATTGATAAGATCTTGTGTTAGGCCCCTGAGGAGCTGGACAAAGCATCAACATAAAGCTCAGTGAATAGGTCTGGCTGTGGGAGGTGAATCTGCTGAAGGACTCGACTTTGCAGTCTGTGCTTAAAGGAAAGAGGAGCTGAATCCAAGGGGGGCTGTGAATAACTGTGCAAGCCAAGTGACACGATTCCATCTGCCCCCTTTGGGTGACTCTCAAGATGAGGCAATATTTCTCTTGCTTGTCTTTTACAAACAAAACATGGACATTTCCAAGGACACAAGTGGCTGAGACACTTTGTCCTTGTTGAGGCTGTTTGAGAGCTGGCGAGTCCTGGTGCCCAAATACCATGAACCACAGCCTGGGAGCCCTGGTTCAGCCCTGGAGTCAGGATGGAAGATGCCATCTGCTGAAGTACAGAGTCCAGTTTTCCTTCGTTTTTATCTATCCTGGTAGGACTAAAAATAGAGCCACGGCATTCAAGCCAGAATGTGGTGTGCTACAGGCAGCAGTAGCTCATCTGGCAGATAAATCTGTCTAATCCAAGGAGAAAGGAACTGGGTGCTTTTAGTACTGCTTTGCTACTTCTTGTCTCTTGAAGGCTGTTACTGCTGGAAAGTGTTACTTTGTGTTGCGTCATCCATGCCTAGGAGAGGAGGCAGGAGCTTTGGTAGAGTGTGTTCCAGTTTGTCCTTAATATATGGCAGACCAAGAGAAAATAACGCGTTGATGGATAAAAATCCCTTGCTGCCAGGATTCCATTGGAGAGCATCTGGGAGACTTTGAAAGCTTTATTAGAGAGCGATGGGTGTGTTATCTGAAATACAAAGAGTAGATGGTAAATTACCTTGTCAATTTTGCTTCCTCTCCTTCCGTTTTCTCTGTTGCTTTTTCCTTTCTGTGATTTAAGCTGCCTGGTACAACCTCACACTTTTCCTTCAGAGGAAAAGCGAGTCCATCTGTCCTTTCCTCTTGGTGCTGAGATGAGTACTGCACTGTCAGCATGTTGTTGTTTACCTGCCCAGGCTGGCCCAGCCGTGTCTGCGAGGAAGGAGTCTGGCCCTGAGTGGTTTATGAGGGCTTTAAAAAGCGATGGATGTGCTTTGGTACAGGAGAGCAAAACCGTGGTACTGCCATGGCTGCAATTCCCCCGAGGCTAACAGGCACAGTGGTCTTTTCCCAACAGGAGTGTGTGTTTTGTAGCCGAAATGGTGCTATCAAAAACCCCAAATGCCTTTTTCTTTTTTGTTTAATGGTTTTTTGTGAGGTGGGGTTTATTTTCTGTGTTTAGTTTGTTTTGTTGGGTTTTTTTTTTGTTTTTGTTTTTGGTTTTTTGGGCTTTTTTTGTTGTTATGTAGCAGCGTCATCGGGACGTAAAGCAAGACCATCACTGGTCACTTGGATTAACTTGTGGCCTCTGTGTTTCCTGCCTTTTTTTGTTTCTTTTGAAGTGAATTCATGGAACAAGTCCAGTTGTATGGCTTCTCTTCACTGGGTTTACATTTCTTCACTGACTATGTTGAAACGTTGTTGAGGGCCGTTTATTATCAGAGGTGTGTTTATCGGTTATTTAGATGGAAAAGGGTTTCCAGCAGTGAGCCGCTCGGCTGTCAGAGCGGCGCCATGAGGGGGAAGCCGCTTTCCCCCCGCGCCTCGGGCCCTCAGGCCGCTGTGGGGCCGTTCCCGGCTTTTCCCGCTCTCGCGCCGGGCGGGATTGGCGCCAAGCCGGAGCTGCTGCTCCCCGTCCCTCCGCCAGGGGGCGCCGCAGCCGCCGCCGTGAGGGGGCCCCGCCGGCGCCATTTTCTGGCGGCGAGGCGTGAGGCGGCGCGATGGCGGAGCGGGCTGCTGAGGGGCCGGGGGCGAGCGGGGCCCTCCGTGCGCTGAGAGGGGGCAGGAAAAGGCGCTGCAGCTCGGGGCACGGCTCAGGTGTAGTCTTGGCTTTGCAAAAAGGGAAGAAATAGCTGAGAGGTAGGTCCCGGTTGGCCAGGGGTGAGCTGAGAGGAGGTGGTGAGTTTTTCTTGCCGCGCCTGACCCGTGAGGGGAGGCTGGCAGCAACGGGGTGGGCTTTGGCCATTTCGGAAAGGCACGGCTGGTGAACTGTGCTGTTCCTGATAAAACACAGTGCGAATGCTGGGAGGTGGCGAAAGGTGCCCGTTTGTTTAATAAAAAATGCTCCCGAGGGACCGAAAGGGACATCAAGGCCATGAGGGCTGCATAGGGAGAAACAGGTTCTGGGGACTGCGTGATTAAGGGAAGGCAATAAAAAATGCTAACTCTGGTTTTTATGCTTCTGAGGAGAAAATGGAGCTGCTTTTCCCACTCCGAGGGCTGTGGAAGGACAGGGCAGAACAGGAGGTGCCGGAGGAGGCAGCAGTGCAGTGGACAGATCGCAAACGCTTTCCTGTGGAAAAAAATGAAGGTTAGTGACAATGAGTGACACATTACTGAGGGGTTTGTTGCTCTGTGCCACCATGGCTGCATAACAAATATGCTTGGTTAATTCTGTGAGTTTTACTACATAAGAGTTGATTAAGACAAGGAAAACTTTTAAAAAACCTAAAAAGACAAGCTGAGACTTTTGGCTAGTTTATGAGAATATACAAAATGTTTAGGGGAGAAAAAGCTTCTCACATGTAACTGGTGAAAGCTGTGAAACTCAGCCAGGTTTGTAACCAGCAAGAGCTGGTTTTGGTTTTCCTTTGGAGTATTGAGTAAGGGTTTTTTTTGTCCGTGTTCATTGTTTGGGGTTTTATAAAGCATGAATGGTCTGCATCGTTCAATTAAGAATTAAAGTCAAGAATTGTCTTGCTTTCCCTTTGGGGCAGCAAGAATGAAGATTTTTGTTCTGACTTGAAATTTATTGTAGTTGTAAAGGAGAATGCAAACAAATTGTAACCCTAGATGTGCTAGAGTACTGCACTGGGTAGCCCAAATATTTGAGGCAGAGTAGCAGAAATACTTAGTGTGAGGTAAGTGCTCTGGCAGTAATTTGGACAAAATATTGCAAGAACAAAAATGTTTAACATGTGTTGAAGACCAAAGAATATGTGTTTTTAGTGGAGCTTTCTGTTTGTGCATGGCAGTCTCTAGTGGATTTGCACTACCACTGTTTGCTTGGGCAGCCCATGAGGCACACCATGTGCAGTCACTCCTATTTTTAATTATGTTAATTTAAACACTGAGAAATGGGATTGGGATTGCCATCAGTGTGCAAGAACACTTAAAAGTAATTGTGGGAACATGCTTAGAACATATAAACGACAGGAAGAAAGAAGGTGAATTCAGTCAGCTGAAAACTTGTGAAGGTCCACATGTGCTGTAAACGTGCAATAAAGATTTCTTCCACAAACGGTGTGGTTTCTTTACTTGTGTCATGCCTTTTGGTTTGGACAAAATTTGACAGGTGTGTACAGAGGGAGAAACGGGGATGGAACAGATGTCAGGAGGCTGGATGTGTTGGGATGGTAAGTGTTGCTGGTAAGTATTGCAGAATCCTGCAGGGGTGTCACACGAGGTATTGCTCTGTGAGGGTGTGTGATTGTCTGTCGTGGACTCTGAGTAGGCTCGTGAGTGTTTTGTCTCAAGCAGATTTTGTTAAGCTGTGGCCCAGACACTGAACAATGCAAGTTTGTTTTTTGTGTTCAAGAGAAATTGTGTTTCACAGGAGTTGGAGGCTTTTAAAAAATTGGTCGCAGCTAAGATGATAAAATCTTTAACTGAATGACTGTATATTTATTTTACTTACATGTGTGTTTTACACAACATTATTTTACTTGATAAAACTCATGTGTTTCTGTAGTGATTGTTGCTGGGTTTGGTGAGCACCAGGTGAGGAGAGCAGGAAGCACTGTGTGAGTGTCCCTCTTAGTAGCAAGGGCCTGACTGGAATGTCAAATCAACAGATTTATTTCAGTTCATTAACTTATATTGTTAAGCCAAAGGTTTATGATCACTTGATGGTTCCCATGCACAGCTGACCCTGACTTGCACTGTCAGGGGATGGGAGGAGGCTGCTTTCCTTCAGTGGGTTGTGGGCATCTGCTGGAAAGGTGTGGAGAGTGTTTCTTGTGCTCAGACAGAAGCTTTATTTGGTATGGTTTGTGCTTTTAGTTCTGTGGTTTGTGAGGGCCTTTGTATTTCTTAAGGTGATTGAACGAGTCTCACAATTTTATCTTGTGGTTTGTGCATTTTGTGCGACTGTAATCATCACCTGCTGGGCACTCGGCTCTGAAGTTTCAGTGCCAGAGCTCTTTGCTTGGAGAGTGGGAGGATGCAGAGTGCCTTGTACTTTAGAATTAAAAGTATTTCAGCAATGCAGGATTGCTTCCATTTGAACAATCTAGAGAAAAAAGGTGCAACCCTGAATTACTTTTTCTTGTTTTTCCCGGTTTGAGGAAGAAGGGTTTTTTGTTTTTAATTGTAATGTTAGGCACATAGGGATAAGTGGCTGGTTGTTACATGTTATTTATGTGTGTGCTGCCAGCTTTCTGCAGATGTACATTACCAGCACCTCTGACAGGCTGGTGTTTGTTAAAATGGGTACCGTGGATCTTTAGCGTCTCTCGTGCGTGTCTATCTAATTATTGGTCAAGCAGCACGCCTGTAGTGCACAAGGAATCATTTGAAAGCACTTGGCTTTATTTCTTGAGCACACTCGGGTGTCAGTTCTGTCTGAGCAGTTTGTCTGACACACACAAGTGGGCAGGAAGGACTTTTACCTAGACCTATTATGTTCATATAATAGGCAGCTCAATTTTGTTGTCATGACCTCCCCTCTGTTTAATGGTAAGAAGATATTGTCAGCTAAGGCAGTCCAAACTGATTTTGTCACTGCTTGTCTGTTTGGAGGAGGGACACTCATGTCTTCCACACCCTTAATATGGAACAACTGTTTAGGTGATTAGGGTCTGCCTTCCCTATTTTTGATGAAAGAGTGGAGAAGCTGCATATCCCTGGCACCCAGGGCCAGAAAGCTTCTTAGAATTTGCACAGGCTCCATGGGAGGCAGAAGGTATTTATTTGATTTGATTCTGAAGGCTCTGCAGGGTAGAGAAGGGCTATTGGATTTTAACAGCTGGAAAGCTGATCCCTTTCCAAGGCCAGGTGCCACACAGCTGTTCCCCCTCTGCCTGCTGTCCTTGGCTTCCCCCTTCCCTGGGGACTCGGGGATCTCCATCCCCCCCTGTCCCACTGCCTGCCTGTGGCAGCTCAACGAGCATTCCCTGTTGAACCCCAGGTGGGTATTTTTGGACAGCTGAGTAGGTTCTGCTCACTGATTAGCACTTTGCAAGGAAAGAGCCACAGAGCACACTGTGCAGGGACAAACAGGCACGTCTCTGTGCCTGGCTGAGCAAAGACAGGGCTTTTTGTAAGGTAAGCCCTTCATTGCCTGGAATCTCAAAACTCACGGGTTTAACTTTATTAATTAATCCTTTGCTTTGTCAGTGAAGCTTCTCTCTGACACTCACAAGATAGAGATTCTTCCTTATATTGCACTCAGTAGCTTTTTACATTAATCTGTAGAATTACCTTTTCTGAATTTGAATTTGCTGTGTCTTTATTCTTCATGATTGGTGCATCTATTAGGAAGAAGTTGATATTTCTCTGCTATGTCCTTGTTAATTCTAACTCCATCCCTCATTTACATAATAAACTTTTTGGGGCGATTTCTTTAGGAACATTTCATGCCTAGTAAGAAGCAATTTGCTTTCCTTCATTAAGTACATTAAAACTTCATGCCCCAGACATTATTGACTGTAAACATTGGATTCTGCTCAAATTGAATGCACCAAGGCATTTTGCTCTGCCATGTTAGGTTTATTTATGTGCTGTGTTCTGGATTGTTAGCTGCTAATGGGACTTTGGCTCTTATTGCTCTTAAGGCCTGAACAGTCGCCTCATCTTCATGAGTTCGTTATTTGCTGCCTTCTGAGTGGAAGACGGCAAATTTTCCTTTTAATTAAAGGTCAAAACACCTCTGGCTGAGGGAAGTGTAGAGGTTACCAAATCCTTAGAGAAGGCAAATGAATGACTTGGTATGATTTGGATGCCAAGCATGGTCTGGCTGGGCTGAGGTAGAAGGTGCCTGTCTGGGGAGCAAAACTCCAATCCTGCAGGGCACAGACAGGGACTGGTGATCCCTGAAAACTTCAGTTAAACCAAAAATGGATTCATTCTGGGAATTGATGCGCAGATCCTTGTCCGTGTTTCAGGTTCAAAAGTCTCACCACACCTTTTCCATATGTGGGAAAATGACACTCAGATCAAAACTGAAGTACTGCTGTTCCTCAGATCACTCTGCAATAGAACCTGTCAGAAAACTCAAACCTGCACCCTTGAGGAATTCAAGTGGTGCAATGTAATTGTGGAAAAGTGATGGAATCCTGCTGTCCATGCAGTAACTTCCTGGGGAGGAAACTCCTGCTAACAGGAAGCCCTTCTACATGGCTTTTCCAGCCTTTTTCTGTGTGCACTGGAGTGCTCCTCCCAGGGAGGTGGTAGAATCACCATCTCTGGGTGTGCTTAAACAACCACTGGACATGGCACTTGGTGCTGTAGCCTAGTTGAGGTGTTAGGGCATAGGTGTGACTCTGATCTCAGAGGTCTCTTCCAGCCTCGCTGTTCTGTGATTGTGTGTGAGTGCCCACAGCCAGCCAGCTGCTCCCAGGCTCCCTGAGCGCACCCTGGAGGAGCAGTGTGTCTGCCAAGAGTAATAATGGCTGATGGCAATAATAACCCAGTGAGAAATCAGAGTTTGCCATCCTTTCCTAGAGCTCCTAACAGTTGAAACGCTTGGCTTTCCTCTGTTCTCATGTACAGGAGCACCCTGGTTGTGAACCCTTGTGGTGATAGGTCTCCAGCACTTGGGAACAGGGAGGAGAGCTGATCCCACCAGCACACGGAATACTTGCATGGCATTGTCTTAAAAAAGACAATGCACATCATCTGAATAATGCCAAGAGTGCTAAACTGAGACAGAAAGGTTGGAGAGGAAGGTTTGGTTTTTGCTTAAAACAGATTGCTGTTTCAGAGCCATTCATATGGATTTTGGTGGCAGCCCGAAAGTAGCATTATGGGGGCAGTTGACTTTTAAATCTACTTACTTTTGATCTTAATCATTAAAGGCAGCACTTTTCCCTCTAAATATTCCCATTGAAAACTGTAGCTACTTGCAGTGTAAAGTATGGATCACACAGGATCATTAAACTGGGAAAAATATGTTCAGCAAACTCTCAAGCTTTTAATTATAGTTGTTACACTAAATTTCCACTCATTTCTAGTGGAAATGAGAGATTCTGTTACTCTCACAGCTGAAGGTAATGCCATAATTTTATTTTATATGGGAATAGCTGTTTAGAAATGATAAATACTGAATTGCTGTGACAGGCTTTGCTTGGGTAACGCTCTGCTAGCCCAACAGGACAGTTTGGCAAGGTGTACATCCAGATCCTGGAAATAATTTGCAGCTGTAAGATGAGAAAGAACTAAAAGCTGGGTGCTATTTTTCCTTTGTGGAAATCCTTCCTTACACCTCAAGCTCTCTATTGAGCTGTGCATTCCCCTTGTTTACCCCCTCTCTGCTCTTCTGGGGTTCAGCACACCCCATGTGTTAGGTCACCAGTGAAATGAGCAATCCAGAATATTTCTGTGGGTGCCATCTCAGCTGGCTTTGAGCAGTTGAAGAGCAGAAAGGTGGTTTTAGCCATCCTACAGTGGGCTCTTTCCAGGCACAGGTTTCCTGCCCAAAATTCCCTCTGGTCTTTAACACTCAGCTTGCAGTATTTACAGCAGGGATGGTGGGTTTTGTTTCCTGATAATGTACTGGGAGCTGTGCCCAGTTACAGCTGAAATGGGAGGGGAAAGCGTATGGGAAACCATATTCCCTTTGCTAATAACAAATACAGAGGAATTACACTTTATAATACCACAGACATGTTTGTTTATGATGCACATAAGTCTTGAAATATGTTACTAGGAGGAGACATGCAGAGCTTTATATTAAAGAATTCGCATTCTGCAGCTGAACCTATTTTTTAAATGTAATGCATTATTATTATTGTTGTTGTTATTGTTGCTTTTAACCATGCAGAGCATAGCCTTGGCAGTTCACACTTGTCCCTGGAACTCCTAAATTAATAAGATTATAGAGTATTTAATATCTATTAATTATAGATTCATATAGATTAATGCTTATTTATGCATGTATATTCAATTAATTCCCAAACCTTTGTGCTAATTTGTTGGAAAACCTACAGTAAATATTATGACAAAGGAGGTCTCCAGTCTCTTGTCCCTCAGGGATCAAATATTACTGGGAAAATGGACAAAGCACTTTGATCCTCATCCGCTGAGCCTGTCCTGCTGTTGACCAGGCTGCTTTTCCCCAGGTCCAGCCTCCTGCCCTCTAGAAACCATTGTGTCTCCACCACAAAAAGCACTTGTGCTATCAAGAATCACTGACAGCTTGAAGAGCCAGTATTTCATCAGGTTTGGGCCAGGCAGGCAAATAGAGTCTGCTGTCAAAAATGTGAATTCCATCATTTTTATACCATGTTTTACTTGAAGGGCTGGTGTTTTGGGGTGAAAAACACACGGGTGCTGAAGCCAATGGATTTAATTGAGTCTGATTCAATGCCAGCAGTTCAAGTGGAATATTGAGACCACTTTTAGGAATTGCTTCAGTGTATGTATTTTAGATCTAATATGTAATGTAAAAGCTACGTTAATAGTTCTGTCTTTTAAGTAAAATGAAGAAGCAGCAAAAATCTGAAATATCCATTTCCTGGGAAATTGTTGTATTACAGGAGTGTCTCAGCAAAGTGTGAATTACTTTTAATTTTTAATTTCTGGAGGATTAGCAATTCCAAGGCTACATTTAATTATGATCTCTGGAATTTATTTTTTTAAAGTATTCTACAAACTGCCCCCTTTTCCTTTAGTCTGCCGGAGCAGATGAGCTGGCAGAACACAATTTTGTTTGAATCATATTCCAGTGAAACATTGTGCATTTCATAAATGAACATTTTGCCACAGGAAGCTGTTTCAGTGGAGCAATCCAGGTTGATCAAGTAACAGGAATATAAACTGCATTTTCCTCTGCTTTGTCACTTTGCCATTTTGGAAGGATTTTCCACTCATTGATAAGGATAAATGCCTAAACAAGTAGGAGGAAGGAAAATGAAAATCCTAACCTCTAACTCTTTGATTTTTTTCCATATCTTAATCAGAAAGTATTGGGAAGGTGGTATTAGTTTTAATAGATTTCGTTTGTGGTTTTTTTTAACTAAATTCGAAAATTCCAATTAAATGATAGCATCAATTAAAAAATCCTACTGTGACATAAGGGATTCATCCCTTTCCAGTCAGAAGTGTTAGAAGTAGCAGGCATGTAATGTGCCAGAGCAGCTGAGTGTGTCCCACATCACAGACCTCACTTGTGTTTGGGTGTTGTCGGGATGAAAAGTGGGAGCAGCAGGCGAAGAGAGTGCTGGTAATTAGCAGAAAGAACAGAAACACAGACAAGAGCAAGGCTTACAAATACTTAGAGAAAATTTTCATGGCTTGGTAAAGGACGTGTAAAACTTGTGCTTCTGAAGGGGAAAAAAATACTTGATCAATGGCTTTGTTTCCTAAAGAAAGCCATGAAGTGTTTTAACTAATACTGTGGTTTGCAGGAAGTTCTTATTAGCTTGCCCTTTAATTTTCTGGTAAACACTGAAAATTAACTTCTTAATGGAATTGAATAAAAATAGTTTTGTTTTCTCCCTGACATTTTTGGAGAGAAATTCTTTATCAACTTAACTTAATATCTTAAGATATTATCTATAAAATGGGTGTGACTATTTAAGTTATAAATTGCCATATTTAACATTAGAAAATTTTTTGACACAAAATGACAAAGTTAAATTATTAAATAGTCTTATATTAGAATTTCCCATGAGGTGAAAAAAGCTCTGTAGTACTTTGTTGGGTTTTTTTTGTGCCTGGATGTAAAGAAGACAGGTGGAGGTGTAGAACGCTGGGAGTAAAAGCAGTAACTGAAGGGATCTTTGGCCATATTCACAGAAAAGACAAAGGCCCTAAGACTTCATTTCTGTGAGGAGATGCATATAAAGCTATAGGGGTGGATGGGTATGTGTAAGGATTTGAAACCAGACATGGTCAAGTATTTGGTTTTATACTTCATTGTGACACAGAGGTTGACAGAAAACTCCTGGTTAATTATTGCTAAGTAATTGAAGTCTCAAATTTTTCATTTTCCCTGGGAGATTTTCTGTTTCTCACCTATTTGTGCATCCCTCCCTGTCCCCACCCTTTTCCTGTGCACTGCCACTTGCACATCATTTGAATAATGGCAAGAGTGCTAAATTGAGCTTTTGCTCCAAGCGTTCCTCCTGCTCCCATTTGGATGACAAAGGCTTGTTTAAAGTCGCTTAAGGAACGATGCTGCTGAAGGAGCTGCGTTATGGATGGGCTCCTGCTAATGTGTTCATTGCTGCTTCAGGTACTTTTAAGGCAATAATTATGACTGCTCTTGGCAGTCTGCACTGCTTGGCCCTTCTGCACGGCCATTCCATCATTTCAGAGGGCTGTTTTCTGTGCAGGAAGCAGCTGCTAGGGCTCTTTTTTAACTAAGATGTGTTGTTTAAAGTTCAGGGTAATGCAGGTCTCTGGAGGGGTTGATATTAAGCAGATGTGTTTTTGGCTCCTATGGATTCCCTAAGTGAGGCTAAATTAAATAGAGTACCACGTGTATCCTGGAAATATATTCCATTTTGATATAACCTATGACTTGAGAATTAGTTTGGAGAAGGGATCCGAGAAATAAGTACAAATCCAGGAAATCAGTACAATCAGTAGAAGTGTAGAAGAGGAATGTGATCCAAGTCAGCTTGGCACAGGATGTGAGCCCCAGAAATCTGAATTTGACCTGGAAGACCTGCCATTTCTATATTGTAAAATGTATTGTGGCATTTTTTAAAACATCAAATTTTAAAATGCTTTTCAAAATGAAGTTCTCTTGAATTCTTATAGCGAGAATGAAGGATGATTTCTCTCACTTTTTTTTTTAAATGAATTTGTTGTTTTGTGGGATGTTAGACTTTTTTCCTTGGGGGAAAAACCCTCAAACTTGTGAGATTAATTCTGTGGTGCTTGTACAAACAATACCAAATTGAACCCTACAGATCAAAAAACAGTGTGTTGCCTGGGACAGAAGAGTACCAAGTGAGTTTTTAAACGTTGAGGAAAATCTTGCTAGGGAGATAATTGTGTAATAAATTCAAGAGGTAGAAAATCTGAGCCACCAGAAGGTGTTTTGTGGCAAGACTCTACGGAACACTGTCAAGACACCCTAATTTTAAGTGGGAAGCTGGCAGATGAGAGAACCCCAAATGTATTCAGAAGGGTCCTTGGATAGACAGTCAATCCATCAGGCTGCCAAGGAGAAGGATACAGGTTCTGCTGGTGGCAAGGGAATTGTGGTTTTAAACTACACTGCTACGGAAGTTCTGAATGAAAGAACAGGCCCTGTTGAAACAAAAGAAGTATGAAATGCTCTGTCTGATGTGTCTGGACAAGGCACTTGAGCAGTTTTCAGCACTCCAATTATTTCAGAAAGAATTGGGTGATTCAAGAGACCTGAGCAAGGAAAATATTGAATTAACTGTCATCTCTGATGAAGCAGAATGGAGCAGGCACTCCCATTTTGAAAAAAAGATTATTAAAGTTTTCACGTAATGCCTCTCAGCTGCTTTTTGAATTAATTGTTAAGGACTTTGAGACTGTCCAAAAATGGGAGCTGCAGACTCCACTTCATTGTGTCACTCTCAAGTGCTTCAGAAGGTGACAGAAGTGCCACCCAGGCTCAGTGACTGATGCCTGGCTGTCTGCTCTGGGTTCTGTGCTCAGCTTCTCCCTGGGCTTGCCATGGCCATGGTTCCTTTACTGGAAGGGGCTTATTATGATTGAAAGGGGAGCAGGGTGACTGTTTTATCTCAGGACTGGCCATTCTGCCAGACCTGGTGATGTGGCCCAGACATTTCCAGTAGTTCCACCTGAAAGCAGCTGTCTTTGCACAAAAACCAGGGATAATCATTTGCTGGAGAGATGGAGTGGATGGGCTCAGCTCCCTGCTGTGCCAGTACTTTTTAATTTGGAATTGCCAGGAAAGATGCAACTGCAATATGATTTTTTGTGTTGAAAACACTAAAATGAGCCAGAAATCACAGGCTTTAAGTGTTCCAGGCGTTTTAATGATGGTGAAGGTCAAAGACAAAGTGCGGACTGTGGCAGTGAGGGTGTGTCAGAGACAAATTGTTATTTCCACTGAAGTAGGTGGAGCTCAGAGGAGGAGGCAGCAGGAGAAGGCAGGCAGGCTGCAGGGAGAAGGGAGGCCTGCAGTGAGCACTAACAAATGACATTGCCAAGCATGGCTCCATCACTTTACTGCAGCTCAGAAAGTGCCAGGATCCTCCCATCCCTGCAGTGACCATTAGAGGGGTTCCAGAAAGGGGAAATGGAGCTTTTAGGGAAGGGGGCTCTGGGATATGGTGGTGTTGGGACAGGCAGTTTGTCCTTGATTATCCCAGCAGCTCCAGCTGGGAGAGTGGGATGAGACAGGGGAACAGGGTTCCTGACTCACCCAGGAGAAGGTTTGCTGCAGTCTAAATCCTGGAGTTGAGAGGAGGGTAAGTAAAAAGCTGAAGCTTTTTGTTTCATTTGGAGTAGGTTTTTTTGTTTTGTTTGTTTTATTTATTGAAGGGTAAATGCCTTAGCTTGCACTGTAGTCTTGCAGGGGTTTTGAGTTAACAGTAGGAGGTATATTTGTGAAAGGTGCTGGAAAACTCTGGTGGCTGCATGGAGCTCTTCCTGGGTGAGTAAATATTGTACTGGCTCATACTATGGCAACAGGAGAAATAGCAATACTTTAGGAAGTTCTTACTCCTTGTTTGGGAAATGCAACCTTTTTGTGCTCAGTTCAAAGCACACTTTAAGGGTGTAAGCTTTGTGTTTTTTCTGTGTGGCTCTCCCAGAGACAGCATAAAGAAACATTTCCAGGAGTTTTTTTGCCAAATCACTGATGCCAGTGATAGTGGACTCATGTGGCTGGGCAGCAAGATCATTTACAAGAGCACAAATTCACTGTTTCTGCAAATTAACTGAAGAATTCTTTTGCCTTTGAAAATCAAGCATTGAGATAATATGTTGGCAGGCAGGAAAGGGAGAAATTCATTTGCAAAGGCTCGCTAGGCTCAAGATAGAACTCCACAAAGCTGGGAAAAACAGCTTTCTGTGGCTCTGCTGAGTTCCTGTAAGTTACTTAGCCAGACATGACCTTGCACAACTTCTTCAACACCAGGGACTAGGAGATCTTCTGTGGTGAACAGAGTCCATGATAACCCTGTTCTCTAATCTGTGTTTCTGTAGCTGATGCCACCCTTTATAAAAGTGTGTGTGTGTCTATATATATATGTGGGATCTCAGCCTCTCAGAACTGGGGTGAACGGTGAAGGGATAAGTTAATTGGAGTGTGAGACAAAGGGTTTAAGATTTCTGTACAGGGGGGTCTAGAGAAGTAAGATGGAGGAATTGGGGCGTGCCCTTCTCCTTCTTCTTCTTCCTCTAGGCTTCCATCTTCTGTGGTGATGTTGGCACTCTGGGATTGGGCATTACTAAAAGAACACTGGTTAATAAGAGTAGAAGGTATTGGAGAAAAATGATAAGTACTGTATACGTAACTCCGAGTATAAAGATAGGTGACCGCCCCAGGGGCTCTCAGTGTGTGCCCATGGCTGACTGCTGAGCAGAACTCTGTCAGGCCAAGAGAAAATCTTTTAGATAAGCATTTAATAAACACCGAGACGGAGAAAAGATCTGAAGCCCTTCTCGTCCTTTGGAGCGCGGGCGGCCCAAGGCCACCTTGGGCCTTTCCAGACCATCTAAACAGCCGAAAATCCGACATATATGTATCTATATATCTATATATATATAGATATATATATATCCCTGAGGCGCCTAACTGGGAATTAGCTTTGTGAGGGAATAAGAACATTTGGGTTGCAGGAAGTCATTGCACAGGCACAGGCTGACTTGTTTGATTACTGTTACATGCCAATATTGTTATCAGGATACTGGATGGGTATTAAAGCATTCCTGAGGGATTTGGGTGGGCATGGCACCTTTGGAGAGCCTAGCAGAGAGTCCCTAAACCTCTGCCCTCTGTGAGCAGCCACAGCCCTTCCTCCCAAAGGCAGGGCAAGGATTGCCATCACTGAAATATCAGCCTCCTAAGTAGTTATTTTTGCCTCTCAAGCAAAGCTGCTGTGCCTTACATGGTGAAGGCAGCTCTGCTGGTTCTTAATTGCCTCCTTCCCCAGTGACTTGGGAGATTGTTCTCTAGCTGGCTGTAATGACCCTTTTCTGTAAGCTAACCAAAGTGCACTCTGCTTTCAGTGCTCTGCTGCTCATTACCAGGATTCTGTTCTGTGGGTTAATGGATGCTGGGAATGTCCAGTCTGTAGGAACAGACTGATTTGTGTTGTGTAGCAGGTGTTTGTGAGATAGCCTGAGGAACAAATCTGTGCCAAGTTTGAAATGAAATCCATAACGTTGAGGACAGAGTATCTGTGAGTGCTCAAGTTGCAGGGTGGATTTATGTGTGAAACATTCACCTAAAAATGGGAGATAAACTTTTTATTGTCCCCAAAAGAGAGCTTGAGGGGAAGGTTGGTTCTGAGCCTGTGCCTGCAGAAGATTGCTGCCTGTGGTTGGTGTTTGTGGTGTGATTACTTGTGTGAGGTGAGGAGGGGATTTATCCTGTGAGTGGCACTTGTGGTGTTTTTGTGAGGAAAGTGGGCTGCTAATTGGGCACTGCAGAAATGTGGGAAAAATGAAAGCTTCGTTTTGTACCCTGACTCACACATAATGAACGAAAGAAGGCTCACCATGCATTGCTTGCAGAAAAAGAAATGAAAAAGGTCTGAATCCCAGGCAGATGTTTTTCCTTGTTCTTGTCTAGCTATTCAGCAGTGTGGGCAGGTTGGTTTTCAGATGGATAAAGGCATGCAGCACATAAATATGATTCTGAATGCTTTTAACAGCATCCAGCTCTTCCCGCAGCCCCTGGCTGTGGATTTTTCTGCTGTGTCTCCTGTAATGAGCACGGAAGCGTGGCTGCTGTGCCAAGCACAGCTGGAAAGGTTTGCCTGGCAATGTTGTTGACTGCTGGACAGCGATGGGGGTGACTTGGGTTTTTTCCTGCACAGTGAGGTGATTGCAGTGAGAGCTCAGCTCTGAATCTCCGAGTGTCCCTGTGTGGACCCTGCTCTGCTGGCAGTGGGGGCTCTTGAACTGCTGTGGAACAGCAACATGAAGGCTTCCTTAGTGCAGCAAACCATGTCAGAAAGACACTCTCAAAAAGGTGCAGGCAGGAAGCTATTGCTGAAAAACTTGCTTCACAAGTGCCTTTGGAGTGAGTTTGCTCTTGTGTATGAGCCCTTGCTGAGAGCATTTCCCCGTGTATTTCCAGAGAGAGAGCGCTTGATTGCTGGGCTTGTGCACAGTGCTCAGATCTCAAAGGCACCGGGCACTCCCAAGTGCTCGGTGCTCAGAATCAGCTCTAATGAGCATTCATACACCTGGTGTGGCTAATGGGATTACCCCAAGTGTTCTGATGTACCAAATTGTTTCAGTTGTATGTGAGACTACTGCTCTTGCTGGGTATTTGGCTACCCCAGTGGTCTGGAGAGGAGGCAGATGAATGTAGAAATTGTAGAAATGCAAATAAGGGTTGAGAAATGAAATAGGAATCTGCTTTTAAAAACAAAAGGCTTGCTTATTGTTCCTGAAAGCATTGGGTATTTGCAGGAAAAACCCTCCAGAATAAAGGCTGGAGAATGTGATATTGCATGCTTAGGGATTCAATTAATCTCTGACTATGATGTCCACATGTAGAAAATGGCAAGAAATAACTGTCATGCTGTTGAGCTCTGTCTGTTCTTTCCAAGCTGCACCCACCTTTGAGAATTACTCTGAACAAATTTAATGGTATCCCCGGGTACAACAAATCAGGCACATAAGTGTGGAAGAGGCCCCAGTGAGAAGCCTGTGGGCCTTTCACTCTGTCAGATGGTTGTGTCACTCGCTCAAGTGCATGCTGTGCTTCCACCCTGTAACTGGTAACTTTAAATGCTTACCTGCTAGTCTGGTAATGAAAATTATCCTGCTAACTCTTAGAAGTCCTGCTGGGGCTGTGACTTCTTCAGGCTTTTTTTTCTTTTGCTCTTTTTGGTTTCTTTAAATGCAGTGATGGTGAGGTTTTAAAAGGCAGCCGTCTTGTACTCTTCTGGCGACTTGACAGCAATAGAGAGAGAAATGATACAGAACAGGCCTCTAGAAGATATTATATATGTGCACGATGTTATATATGTGCAACATGTGTATGCCCCTGCATATGCACATCCATGAGTGCATCTCTGTATGTATGTGGGAAAAATGGCTTTTAATCTCAGGCTGTGGTTTATGTATCTGCTGGCTGCACTTGTGCACTTCCAGCCCTTACCAGGAAAAAGAGCTGCTCAGCTTTTTCAAGCTTTGCCTCCTTTAAAACCCCCATTAGCACACGCCCGTGTCTGGGATGGTATCCCCCAGTTCTTGCCTTACCTTCACATCGTTGGCTTTCCCTCCTTCCCCGCGAAGACGTTGTCGATGTCCACCAGAATGTACCTCTCCGGGGAGAGCGTCAGCTTCTCCCTGACAGGAAGGAGGTGGCGTTGATGCAGATGAGCGTGTGGAGCCAGAAGGTCAGGCTGTTCCCCAAGAGGACTCTCTGGATGCCACCGTGCAGGCCCAGGTCCTGGGTGCCGGTGGCATGGAGAGCAGGGCAGGGTAGCGAGGCTGGGGTGGGCCCGGTGGGCTGCAGGACAAGGTGTTGGCTGGAACAGCCCCTGGAAGTAGAGCACAGAGGAGGTGGGTGCGTATTTCATGACAGACTGCTTTAACTTTCCAAACAGCCGCCTCTTTTACGGCCAGCAGCTACTGTTAATTATTTATCAGAACACTTATTTTTACACTAAAAGCTAAATGCGGTCCTTTCAATGGAGGCTGGCAGAGTGTGGGCTGGAATAAGTAGCTGTGGATAGTCCTTGAGGAGGGGAGGTTTTGTGCAGAGCTCTGCTCAGGGGAGAGCCTGTCCACATGATTCTGTCTGCTGTTGGTGCCTGGTACTGATACTGACATGTGGGAGATGAAAACCCAGCCATTAGTAAGAGTCTGTAGCTGTGGGGCATCAGCCTGATCTCCCTTGGCCAGGTTTAGTCAGCAGAGTTCTTATGCCACCGGCATCCAAGGAGGAAGAGGGAATGCCTTCCCTTGTGCTTCCTTCCTCATGAAGGCAGCCCACCCTGCCCTGGCTTCTCCTTCTGTGTTTGCTCTGGCTCTGTCAAACCCATCCTTGCAGCAGAGGAGGGAGGATGGATTTGCTCCCTTTGCCTCCCCTTGGGGAGAGCAGCTGTGACCCCTTCTATAGCCAGAGGGAAGAGAAGAGGTTTTAAGGTTTCTCTGTTCCTTTTGAATTGAGTTCAAATGGCCATCCATGACTTGTGATGCCAGTGTGTTTTCCTCATCCAATACTGACGTGGTTTCTGCGCTGGTGTGCTGTTGCCATGTAATTCTGGTGGCATTGCTGTTTAGGTAAAATATTATTATTTTTCTATAGCAAGTGTTTGAGTAGGAATTCCAATTCCATTGTAATTATTAGAGACAGTAGTTGTAAGAAATGTTTGGGATGGATGTGCATGATTTTCATTTTCTTCCAGCACCGATGCTTTTAATGGCTCAATTTTTCTAATTTGCATGTTGACCTAGATGGAGAATTGATTCTGAATTTCTATCTAGCACTCTTTTGGGTGGCTTCCCTTGGTGGGGGGCGTTGCTTTAGCATCTCAATAGGAGAGGAATGGTAGTTTCAAAGGAGGAACTACAAAGAACGTTTATCTTTCTCTTTTGGTCTTCTGTCCTTGCCATCTAGATATCAAGCTTCCATTGCATTCTGAGGATGACTCTTTTCTAGGTTAGCTCACACAAGCAAAGCTTTTTATATCCCATAATTTAAAACAAAAAACCCTCAAAGTGAAAAATCCATTACCGACACACTCCCAAACTGGTGTTCTGGAATTGCTGTAATAAATGATCCTGTTGTGCAGGGTTTTGTTTTACCTCCTAGCAAATTTTAGTTTTTTAGGCCATTCTTCTATAATTTCCTTTCTTATTTATCTGGTGCTGTAGGAGGAGGCCTTGTGCTCATGCTCCAGTAGGGTGGGAAATCCTGAAATGGGAAATGGAAGCGTGCCCTAAGGTCTTTTTAGACTGATGTGACTAGGCTGTGCTTCAAACTAAAATTAAAAAAACCCACACAGACCTGGGTTCAGCAAGTGGGAGGCTAAAGACTTGAAAATGCTCTAGTCTGACGAGGGAAATCAAGATCATGGTGTTATACCTCCTTTGAACTGGCCTTCTCTAGAGATGTGAAATGTCTCTGCAACATCTGCTAGAACAGAGTTAATCAGCTAAATAAATGCTTTTAATGTCTCACTGCTATTAATTCCCTTTGCTGGAGGTAGGAATTGCTTACAGACTTGCAGCAGTAACCCTAAAATGTCAGGATGGCGGCAGAAGGAATGGTTGGGTTTTTGTTTTGGGTATGCAATACAGTTCAGTGTGAACAAGGCCCAGTGATCATTGCTCTCCAACCATCTTTTGACTGAGGTTTCTTTTTAAATTATATTTTTCTTTCAGGCAAGAAAACAAAGGTGACTTAGTTAAAATAAGCAAAGGAAAATATGGGTGAATAATCCAGAGAGCACTCCAAGTGAATAAGAACTTAACACTTAACCATTGTACTTCTTTATCATGCTCCTTCCTGCTTTACTTGTGGCTCTAATGTTCAGCAGGTTACATTAGAAAATATCTGTAGTGGTATTCTGGAGTTGCATCTTGGCTCCCTGAAGAGTTTGGGGCACTTTAGAAATAATATTCCACATGTTGTTTGCCTGTTCATAACTGTGCTGAGGCTACTGCCTTGTGTGCACTTGGGTTTAATTTTTGCTTTTTCGTGGTCTTTGTGTGACAGAAATGCTGACACACTTGGAGCAGGGCTTCTGTGAACTGAAGTTTTCATATGAAAGCTAAATACCAGTAATGGAGCTATTTGTTACACTTGGAAGGGTAGGCTTGAAAGAAATAAGTTACATGATAAGAGGATAGTAGGTTGATTTCTCCTGGTGGCATGAAGCTTTTATGTTGAAGAGAAGTGTTTTAGGAAAGTAGATACTATGCTAAAAAAATGAATGGGACCAGAGAGCAGCAGCGCGGTGTTTCTGTTGTGAATCTGTTACACCTTGGGCTCCCATAGAGGGCAATGTTGTATCACAGATGGCTTTCAGCCCTGGATTGGGGGTCTGCCAATTCGTCTGTGCCGAGGCACCTTAAGGAAAATCGCTGTTACAGTGAATTTGATGGTGCATTTCCCTTCAGCCGGGCTGTGACTAGCACACACAGTAATGCACGCCAAAGCACATCACAGAGCCTCGTTAGACGAGAAGGAAATGATTTTGTAGATTCCCTAATTGTAGGTTGTAGGGGGAAAAGTCCCATTTTAGCTTACAGTGTTGTGTTCAGCAACCAGGTCACAGCAAGCGTGAGCCCTCCTTTAATACAGGTGCTTGGACAAGCCCATAAGAAAAAGGACCCAAGTTTGTGATGTCTGTTGCGGACACAGGGTTTGTAGAGATGTGTCTGGGGCACATGAAATGCTGTGCATTTCTGATTGTATCCCCTCTTTGCTTCTTGTGGGACACATGGGCACAGTTACAGTGATGCTTTCCTTTTGTGCTTCTCTGGTTTTGTTGTGTTGTTCAGCACAAGGCTCTGATTTCCACCTGTCAACCCGCTGGGTAGTTGGAACACTGCAAGGTCCATGCCCCTTTAAAACAAGTTCCTATGCTAAATTTCTCTCCTATACTTATTTACTGTCTGAAATCTCTCCTAAGTTATCCTGCCTAAGCTGTGGAAGTGCAGAGATGGTTAAATTATTTTTATTGCATCTCTGTTCCAGCAGTGACACTAAGGACAAGCCCCGCTGTAAATGCTGTACTCAGCCCTGGTGCTCAGTCAGTGAGGCTGAAATCCGTGGCACTCCTTGTTTCACTGGCTGTTTCCCAGCAGAAGGGATCCAGCGAGCCTCACAGCAGCTTCTTGTTGCTGGCATCTTGGAATTCTTCACAGAATAGGAAAGAAAAGTAACCAACAGGAGCAGAAACCAGAGATAGAAAAAGGAGTAGGAAAAACCCCAAGCTTTTGTCCAGGACATGAATATGGGCTATCAAATAGTTGGATGTATAAGTGAGTTTGGGTTTTTACTCTGAATTCAGTTTTCCATCCAGGTTTTTTACCTGAAGCCAGGTCACCTCCTGGGCATCCAGATGCATCCCTAGGAGCTCTCCTGTTGCTGATGTGGCAGTCTGTGCTGGCAGCCAGGGCCTCCTCTCTGGGGCCATGCGTCTCATTTTCTGCTCTCTGCTACTTCAGGGATCTGGAGAGAGTGGGAAAGAGCAGGATGTGGCTGGCTCTACTAGCCAGGGTCCCAAAATGGGTGGATGCAATGAAAGAGAAGAATGACAGCAACCTCACAGTTAATGCAGGGGTCTGTGCTCTGTAAATGACCATTTCCAGCTCTTAACTAATGTGAGATTTGGCAGAGTGGGTTTCTCTGCCCTTCTGTGCAGTTTACATCTCATTAATTCACACATTCAGGGGTTATTTAAAAGTGAGTTGATGACACCTTATGGCATTTGTGGCCATCAATCTGTATGATCCTGATTTAATATGGAGCACAGAGTAGGGAAAAGCAGCACTTCCCAACACACCCCTATATTGGTGAATACAAGAATACTTCCATTAGACCCAAAAGAACAGTTCCAAGGGAGCTCTGATAAATCTATTTGAGGCTTTCTAGAATGACATGAACACTTGACATTTTTAATAACACATTGTTCAATAATCAATAACTATCCAACACAGCTGTTCTTTGTGTTGCTGTTATTTTGCTGCTAGGAAGTCACTGGCAATGACATTCCAATGCAGAATGTTTATGGAAAATGAAGATGAGTAAGCAGCATATATTGAAAGCCGAAAGTCAGTCCTAAATAGGAGCACTGATGATGGCAGTGGATCTGTCTCCCATCAAACAGGAATGAGGTGTGGAGTAAGGACATGAGTATGTTCTCCATAGCTCTGCTCTGCATAACTGCAGCCAATTTGCATAACCTCGGGTGTTTGGGTAATCTCGTGATGTAAGAATTTTAGGTTCTTTGTAAAGCTCTGTAGTTTGAGAGGCTTTGCACACGTTGGTGAGAAGAATTATAACACCGCTTCTAGAACTACTGAAATGGCGCCAGCAGAGTTATTGTTGGAAGAGGAAAGCTTTGTGTTTGGGTTAGAAATGGAAAACTCCCTAGTGAAGTGCATCCTAGGAGCTTAGTCATGCAAAAGATGGACTGGAGTTACAGCTTTTGAGGTTTTATGTCTAAGTGGTAGCAGCTTGCCTCTTCTCAGCGGTGGGGTTCTCTTGAAGAACTTCTCACGTTGACTTTTTGTGGAAAACTGGGTACGGAACAGGCAGGAGAGGAAGTGAAGATTTGCCGGCAGGGTGTAAGAGTAGGGAATTATTCCATGGTGCACAAGCCTGGAGGTGGAAGCTCGTTTGAGGGCGCTCCAGCAGCTCTCCATCCTGCCTTGTGGCCCTGCCATCCAACCCTTGCCTTTCCCAGGCACCGCGGTGGGACTGACAGGATCCAGGTGCCCTGGGCACGTCTGTGCCACCTCTGGCATTCCCAGAGGATCACACCCAGCTGCACGATCTGCACTGGTGTGATTGGAACCAGTTTGGGCTGTTAGAGGTTTAGTGTCTTGCTGTGTGTGTGTGTGGGGCTGAGTGGCCAGGAGGGAGAGCAGGTGAAAATGCACTGACCCAAGATCCCCTGTCAGTAACTGCAGTGTGGGGATAGGGAGATTGCAGTGGGGTAGAAATAATTTCATTCCAGGATAAATCCAGGCTGGAGAGTGTGCCTGGTGTGAGATACCTCCCATGGGATCTTCTGTGTCCGTTTCAGTTAATACATCAGCAGGAAAAATCACCCTCATTAAAAAAACAATGGAGAAGGCAAAAGGCTTCAAGCCTAACAAAGATGCACAATTGGAGTTTAAAAGTGTTCATTGATTATTATCCACTGTTTTTCAGGCTGTGTGCCTGCACGGGCGTGCAGATGTTCCCAGCTGGAGATGCTCTTTAAATCAGCATTTCACATCCGCTTCTCCAGGCACCAAGATCTTTTCAAACAAAGATGGAAGTCCAAGGCCAGTCAGTTTTAAACTCAGTTCAGGTGAGCAGGAAAAGTCACCAAGGTGCCAAAACTCTGAACTCTTGGTCCTTCAGCTGTTCTGACAGAGTTCACATTATTGTGCAGAGAGGGCACATGTATAACCTCAAAACTGATTTTTAAAATCACAGTGGTGAATGTTTGGGTTTATTTGGTTTTCCTGAGTCAGCAGGAAAAAGCAGATTTATTCTTGTGCCCACTGGGGGAACAAATTCTGCTTCATGCAGAAAACCACCCTTCTTCTGCTTCAAGGAAATGATAGTTTAATTTAAAAATGAAATGAGTTCCTCACCATTGACAATTCGGCTTTCTGTTTGTCCATGACCAAAGAATATTCACATAAACCAGGTTGATTTAATTGCAGTTCAGTAATGCCATGCAGCTTTCTGTACTGATAGAATGAACCAAGCCACTGAAACAGAAACAGGTGTTTCAAAGCCAGCAAGAAGATATGAATATGAAAGCTCTGCTCTTAGAAAGCTAAAAGCTCATTTTCTCTGTATTTAAACTCACTTTGTGGTGGTTGCTGTGCTACCGTCTCTGCACCTACTTTATGGAGCTTTGAACTATAGCAAAAGAAGTCTTTGAAAATGACAGACCTGAGCTAAACTGAAACGCAATGGGAGACCATTCTCTGAAGTTTTTATAGTGGATAGAACTTTGTATTTAGCAATATTTAAATTGGTTACTCTGAGGATTCAGTTAGCCTTTTCTTCCAAACCTACTGAACTTTTTTTGTTTTTCCAACATGTTTTGGTGAGTTTTATCTGTTCCTAAGCTTATACTACCAGCATTAACAGTGTTAGTTTCAGGATATGTGTAAGTTGCAGCTACTGATAAGAGCACTAGCTGTTACCCTCTTTAATGAACATGGAAATGGATCAAACTTTCAGTAAAAAATATATTTCCATAATGTGAAAAAGTAGCCTGCATTCAGCTGATCCATCAGAAAACTGCTAGTCAGGTACTCTGGTGTTCAGGAGGCAGAAAGGTAATGCCAGGTAAAGGGTCTGAAGATATTGAAAAGCTGTAACAAGGAGATTGGTGAGAGAAGGAACATGGTAAAAAGTTTTCCCTTTGGAAAACCAGGAAATGCAGTCAGCTGTGAGTGTAAAATGTTGTGGTAGATTTCTTTCAAGATGACATCTGCAAAGCCCTTTTAGGGAAAGCACAGGTACCATTACACCAGGAGGAAGCAGGGCCGCGTTTGGATGGTGAATTCCACCTAAGGGAAGTGGTGGTGGATAACTTGGGTGCTGCAGCTGGAGCAGACCTAGAGGGAAAGGGGATGCAGCTCCTGCCGGGCACTGGCAGGTCTCTGCTCCTGGTCCAGCCAGTGAGGAAGCGTGGCATGGCTAAACCTCAGGTGCTGATGCAGGCAAGCAAGGAGAGCCTGTTGTGTAAGGCTTGGGCAGCTAAATTCAGGAGACATGAGCTTTATTCTGCTGGGCCTAATGGCAGAGAGATGGATGGGATCCCCTCATGTGCCTTATTTCACTCCCAGAGTGATAGTTTCTGTGAAGAGGAAATAAATGAAATTGTATCCCAGCAGATCCATCTGACTGCTCTGAAAGCACCTGAGGAGAGCCATTCCTGCAGGAGGAATGTTGGTCATGCAGCAAATGGCTGCTCTCTTGGCTTCTGCCTTGGCACACCCGTGTGTGCACACATGCTGCCACTGGGGATTGGCAATTCCTCTTGGTGGCTCTGAAAGGCTCCCACGTGGTTCCTCAGCTTGGCTGTTTGTCACAGGGATGTCACTTGTGTGCCTCCATACTGGAGCAGAGAGGGAGGGATGTGCTTGTGTATGAATACCTGCACTGTAGGGACTCTCAAGGTGCTGAGGAATTATTGGGTATTTAAAAGATGTAATGGACGGAAACCAGAACAAAGGAAGTTCTTTTTATGCATTAGGAGAAAAAGGCCCTCTTGAGGGAAGGTCAGTCTGACAATAACCTAGGTAGGGAAAGTTCACTGTGAATGTAGAGGTGATGATGTGAGTAGTTGATAAGGTCCAGGAGAAAGCAGAGAGGCATAGAAAAGTAAATAGGAAGGAGACTGTTGTATGAAATAGCTTGTAGAAAATGTTAATGCACTAATGAGCAGCTGGAGGGGAGAGCCTGGCATTCCTTCCCCATCCTGGGCTGTTTAGGGTTCTGCTCCAGTGGCAGCAGCAGCTGTTCATGGCCAGGGGAAGGGAGGCACACCAGGATGATCCAGGAGGCCCCTCAGCTTTAACATGCCCAGGATTCATTTGGTTCCCTCTTGGCACAGGAGTGCACTCACCCTACTCCGATTTATATATCCAGAGTTTTCATTTTAATGCTCTTGCACGGAGGAGAAAAATATTACAGCCTGACAGCAACTTGAAAAAGTTACTTGCCATGGGAAGAAGTGCATTTCTGCTGTTGTCACCAGAGATTGCTCATTTTCTGCCCACTAGCCACAAGTGCATTAAAGGCTCAGGAATGGTAGCACCAGTAATAAATAATTATCCTAAGCTGCAATATGTGCTGTGCAGAGACTTTCAGCCATCATAAAGATTCCTTTCTGTACTGCCAGATTTCTGTACTGTGGAATTACAAGGGTTTATTTTACTGCAAAGAAAAAGCTGTCTGCTGATAAGATCACATATCAAAAATATGCAAAAATATTCCCTTTCCATTGGCTAAGGCAGGGACTGCATCCTTCTTTTGCATCCTAATTTGGAGACCCAGAAAGTGTAGTGCTAATATTGAGTGTCTCAGCAGTGTTTTCCCTCCGTTGAACCACACAGCACCCCCATCTCATTCCTCCATTCAGGAAGTACCAGGAGAAGGGGGGGTTGTTCTGTAGGAGCAGATTGCAATCTCTGTAAGGCTGCTGTCCTGGGTGCTCGCTCCTCTGTGGAACATCAGGAAGGAATAGGACTCAGCCTCTTTCCTTACTGAGGTGCGCAGAGAGCCCAGTGCAGCAGGGAGGGAGGTGGGGAGCATGTGGTGCATCCCTCTGCCTTTCCTTGAACAGCTGGAGGTACCTGTTCTCACTCAGACTTCAGCAATATGAATGGAGTAGACAATTTCCTTGCTCTTTTTACGATGGCCGTATCTGGGAAAAGCTGAGCTTTGGTCACTGGAGGAGGCATCTCATCAGGGGTTCTGAGTGATCACAGCTTTGTTGAGTACACTCCATGAAAAGGAGGGGAATGCTCTGAGGATTATGATCTCCCTCCCCTGCTTTCCTGGCTTTCCCCTAGGATGGTAAACAGCAATTATTTGTCCAGGGTGGGCAGATGCATCCAAGATGTTCAATTTCCACCAACTGCAAGGCAGCAGGTGGGGATAATTTTTTTTTATTACTTGATTTCAGTCTTTTTTATTCCCAGAACTTGTTTTGTGTTTTGATTTCCTCAGTGATACACAGCATTTGGGAGCTTTGTACAAATCAGACTGGAGTCTATTCCATATTGCAACTTGAGTGAGCTTCTCTTCCTTTTAGAACTGAGATAGCCAAGAAAGCACCCAATACAGAGTTGGCAAGGTCCTTGCACAGTGACCTTTATGTCTTAACTCTTCATCCACCCCTCTGTAGTTTCTAAACTCTCTGCTGTTGAGTTGCTTTACTGCATGTTCCTTTCAAGTCTGTGCAGGGTGCTCAGACTTCCTCCCAAGCATTCTGTAGAAAAGCACAGGCAAATACTCGCAGTCTTCATGTCTTGCATCACTGACTAAGTGTTCATACTTGGGACTATTTTATGATTTTTGCCTTTTTCCCTGCTTTTGAGCCCGGGTTTTAGGGCTGCTGCCTTTCAGGTGTGACCTGGCTGCTTTCTGAACTCCCAGTCCCCATCTTTGAGCCTTCCCTTCCTCTTGCAAAGGCCTTAGTATTGATGGATTCAGGCAGGAGATCCCATGACACCTGGACATAATTTATCCTGAGGTTTCTCTGCAAACAGGGCTCCTGTTTGTTTGGTGCTCTCGGTGACAGCACCTTCGTGCCCAGAGCCATGCCCAGGTAAATAATTCCAGCAGTCTGCTGCCAGGGAGGGATGCTGCTGGGCTGTGCTGAGGAGGTCACTCCCAGGCCAGCTCCTCCTCTGTCAGTCCTGCTCCTCTCAGCTGATGAGTAGGATTGGAGAAATGGTGGAACAATTGAACACCAAAGAGGGATGAGTGAGGCAGAGGCCAAGTCTGCATTGCAGGAGGAGAAGCAGAGACGCTGTCAGCCTTTGCAGTGGGATACACGTTGGAAGGCACGGCAGGTTCAGTGAATTGCTTTTGGAATGTGTTCATTTTATGGGATTTGAAAAGTCTCGTTTTCTGAATTAGTCAAGTTTCAAAGCCTTCATTTTATACCAAGTTCCTCTAGCCCAGCATCTTGCTTGCAAGTTGGAGTTCAGATCCGAAATGAGCTGGTGCTTCTTTCAAGATTTTCCTTCTGCTCACTCCTCAGAGCCCTTGCCACCCTGCCTTCAGCAGTAACAGGTATGACAAGGGTTTGAGTTTTTCTTCTTAGGCCCTACTTCACTTATTCCACGTTGCATGAAAGAGTCCCAGGTCAGGCCCAGGAGTCAGGAAAATCCTTCTGAATCTCTGGGGTTTGTTCCCATTTTTCTTGGTAACATCTTTCAGTCAATTAGAACGAAATTGTCAAATGAAGTAAAAATCTGGTCTTCATTATAATGACCTCAGCAAGGAACAGCAAACAGAGAAGGAAAAATCTCCAGCACCTGTGATCTTGCCTTTGATGAGTACAGAGAGACTGTGAGGTGCTAATGATACACTGGACACAGAAAACAGGTGCCAGCAGGGGATTTTTTTTATCTGTGTTATTCCCACAGAGCTTTTGAAAATAATTATGCCTTTTTATACTATTTCAATAGCTCCTCATGCCTACTGTATTCCAATTGCACAATTCCAACTATGAAATCACTAATTAAAATATATTCACAGCAACGTCATTTATTGCAGTGAAATAGTTGGGGTGGACACAGAAGAGTCTTGAGACTGAATTAGCCTTTTACCTATCAACAAAGCACAATGAAGAGACAGGGGGGAAAAAAGAAAATAAAAACAAGGGATCTCTGTTCCAAATACTTCTACTTTACTTGCATGTTTGAGGAGTGACAGGTGAGAGAAGTGTGGTTGATTGCTATCCAGCAAAATTATTTAATGATATTTGACTTTTCCAGTAGCCAACAGGAGTCCTGTTTGTACTGGAAATCTCACAGTGCAGGAAAGGTAGATGGGAAAATGGTAGAAGCAGAGTTGAAAAGCTGTTAAGCAGAGCAGCTGCTGCTGTCCCAGCCATGAGACAGAGCAGCTCCCAGTGCAGAAGGACAGCTCAGATGGTGCCTTCCCTGTGGGAGCAGAAGGTGCTCCCAAGGGGGAACCAGAGTGAGGGGAAATGCAGGGGGGGCACTGCAGGGGAGATGAGCCTGTCCTCGGAGCTGTGGGAGGGGATTTCCTGTGCCAGCCCTGGTGCCTGTGGCCCTTAGACTTGGATTGTAGAGACCTGGTCATTCTTTCATCCCTTTTGTGTTTTATTTCATCTCACAGTGTTGCAGCTGCTTTTAGCAGAGAACGTTCCAGTGACCTGTTTCAGAAAGAAAATGTTTTAATTTTCTAAGTCTTTCCTATTATAACTTTTCCCATGAAATACCTGACACTCAGAGATAACCTGCGCCCACTTTAGTCTGGTATCAGGGCTCTTTGCTTGCTACTGCTCTTAGGCAATAAGCTGTGCTTGAGCAAAATTTTATTAAGTCATGCTGATCCTCCTGGTATTTCAGTACAGCAGAAGATTGCAATGAAATGAAACTAAAAAATGGCTGATTTCATTATGCTGTGCCTTTACCTGGGGGTAACTGCCACATGATAACCTCCCTGGCTGGAACCATTTCCAGGAGGTAACAAATGGACCAAATAAAAGCTGTTGCAGAGGTGTGCTCATGGTCTAGCAGTCTGGGCTAGTTTTCTCTAGGTACAGCACAGTTTGATGTTTCTGTGATAATATTTCAGTCACATGTATCAAATCAATCCTGCAGACTTGAAATGACTTGCTGCTTTGGGTTCATCATGTAGGGGCACATTTTAATTCTTCAGGATGGTTAATAGCTTCATGCATTCATTATTTGAGTAATTCCTTAAATCCTCAATGCTTACATGAGACACTTTAGTGGCTTATATTTTCTTTTATTGAAATATGTTGCAGGAAATAGCTTAGAGCTACTTCATGAAGTTCCATTGTAAAAATGCTGTGTGCCTCAGGAAGAAATACTCATCCATTTGTAATTATTGCTCCTTAATTGCTTCCTCAGGGGTCAGTGCAATACCAGGATTACAGTGAAGTCAGTTAAGGAAGTGTTGATTCATTGGTGTTTTCACCTCAGGTTGGGATAATGCTACTCACAGCCTGGGTGAAACAAAAATCCCCTTTTCCCCCCAGGAATTAGAATTTTCTTCTTATTATTTTGAGTGTACAGAGATGGAAGTGCAGAGTGACAGAGGTGAGATCCAAATGGGACTCTAAGGAGTGTGGAAGCTGTTTGGGAAAAACTATTTGAAATGGCCCTGTGGGTTCATGATAAATAGAATTGCTTTCCCCGGTGGTGATTGGGTTTGATTCCTTGTGCTCCAGCTGGTTTAGTGCAATACATTTGATGGTGATGCTGGGTGATGCGCCCCAGTGAAAATGTATTGATTTTCTGCAAAGTCCATTTTTTGAAGTGTCCTTACACTGTTTTTACATACATTTGCTTGTGACTTAGTTGCTGTAAGCTGCTGCACCATCCTGCTGATGTAGCTTAAGGAGCCATGTAAAGCTGGTGCAAAGGTTGAAGAGATCCTTCTGGAGTAAAGAAGGAATTCAAGTTTTTTATAAGTTAAATTCCTCAGGATTTATGTCAGCTTGTTGCTTATGCACTGCTGACACGTCACCTGAAGTATCTGTTGAGTTCACATTTAAGGGCCTGTGCCACTAAAGGACTGAGCTCAGGGGGTCACATGGTGCACATTGGGGCATTTAAAGACTTTTCACAGCTGAAGGAAAAACACCAAGAGCAGCTTCATGTCTGTTTTAAAGCTGTTAAACCTGCAGAGATTCCTGAAGTACAAAATGGAAACATCCCTGCTTGCTGTGCCCCTAAGGGAGCTGTGTGATGGAGCATTGCCATCAGGGAAGGGAAGGGAGGCAGTGTGAGCAGGGGAGAGCACAGAGGACAGCAGTGATGGTCATTGTGGGAGAGGGGATCACAGCAACTGCTGATGCCCTGGGTGCTTTCTGGGATGTGAGTGGAAATGCCTCCATGGATTCTCCCAGCCTGAGGCACTCAGAAGCACTGCCCAGTACCTCCCCTTGCACAGAGTTTATCTCAATCCCGTTATTCATTTCACTCTTGAAAATAGGCTTTATATGATGCTGCCTAAAGAAATGGAAGGGTGTTCTCAGTTCTCAGCTCACTGGTAATAAACAAGGCCTGTGCACCTTGGTGCTCAACTCATCCCTGAGGATTAGGATTTAACCCATATGAAGTTATTTTGTTTGTTTGTATTTTTAATCTGCACTGGGTACTGCTGTTGGTACTCGGGTTTCTTTCTTTTCTTTGTGGGTTTGTTTGTTTGCTCTCTAGTGCCTTTAATATCTCCCACGTGATTCATTGTTGAAGCCCTCCCCAGTTCACGAGCACAGCAGCTCCCAGATGAACTGGGATGAGCTTGCAGAGTCAGCTGGCAGGAGGAGGAGAGGACTGGTGTGTGGCAGCAGCACTTTGGAGTCACTGGGGCTCAAGGTGGGCAGGACCCAGCCTTTGTCACCTGCTGTTTGTTCTGCTGTCCCCTGCTGCTCCAGGAGAGCCAGTGGGGGCTGGTTGGATGGAGCTGTCACTGTCACTGTGTGTGTGGGGCAGCTGCAGAGGTTTGTGCAGTGATCCTTGGAGCTGCCTTCAGCCAGGAGGTTTCCCACAGGGGGCCGTGCCCGGGTGCTCTGAGCACGCTCCGCTTGCCCAGGGTCGTGAGGGGACAAATGTCCCTTTGCTGTCCCCCTGGCCACGTGCCAAGGCAGCCAGGCCGGTGCACGCTCAGAGGCACCTCAGGGTGATGTCAGGGATGGAGCTGGGTGTGCGGGTGTTTGGTGGGAAGCAGTCGGGGCTCAGTGCCAAACCCGCAGGGATTCAGAGCGTGGGCGGGAGGGCAAGGCCTGCTGAAGCAGCAGGAGTGGCTTTGGCTGCCAGCACAAACCCAGATGAATCCCACGGTACCTTTGGGACCAGGTGCCTGTGCAGCCCCTGGCAGGGCTGGAACATTGGTGCACACTCACAGTTTAGGATCACACGGCTTTTCTTTTTGGGGCTTTTTTTCCTTAGCCTTGCTGTTCAAGACAAACTGTAGCAAAATGGGACAGCATTTTGATTGCTGTAATCAGACCCACCACACTTCAGTGCTCTGGAGTGGTTTTCATCTCCTGATTTTCAGCTCTCAGTAGCATTTATGACCCACTTTGCCTCCTCTTGAAATCCCAGTTTCTGAAACAGAGCACCCACTGTAAGAGGCTGTCAGCAGCCTCAGCAGCTCTGAACTCCTGTTTCTCAGCCCCTCAACAATGTGTTTTGTCCCTGGATCCCAGGAAATTCTCTTGGATCATGACTGCTCTTTGTCCTTTCCTGATTATCCTAAAGTTTCAAGGGAAACATTAAAAAAGCCCTAGAAATTATTGATCTGCTTCCCTCCTTAGTTTAATGGGCTCTAACTACTGATTGCCTGTGGAAAACCTAGCCTAAGCTATTAATTATTTTATCTCCTCCTTTATTTTATCAACAAATTTGATAATTTAATTAAAAAATTTAATTAAACTGAAAAAAATTTAATCAAACTGAAAAATTAAAAATTTAATTAAACTGAAAAATTAAATTAAACTGACCACAAAAGAACCCAAAATGAGTACAAGTTATTGAATTTTTGGCAGATATGAATGTGCTAATTAGCTTTCAATTCAGCACAAAAACATCTCTACTGTTTTTTATTAGAAGTAAAGAATTAGAAAAATGCTACTTGTCCAAGAACAAATAATAAAGCTTTCAGTGTATTGAGACAATATTGGTAAATCTTACTGATATGCTGTTTATAAAAGAAATCCAGTGCTGAAATTCTAATGAGATTCTGCACTCTTGAGTCTCCCTCTAGTTTTGAGAACAAGGCAATGTATAGTCCTTCCTAGAGCAATTGAAATGGTTTCCTTTCTGTTGTATGGTTTTGCACTAACGTTTCAAGTTCTGCTTTCGTGGGCCTCCTTTCTCCTTGCTCCTTACTGAAGTGCTGAGGATCATTTGAGTCAAACCCATTAACTCTGCCATGGTTTTCAATCAAGACCTTTGCAAAATGCCAGTTCCACAATGGCTTTAATGGAAAATATAGATTGCTTTATATTTGATTTAGATCTCACCCCTGAGCTTGTTTGCTTTTTTCTCCCCTCAGGTTATCA
Source organism: Melozone crissalis (assembly GCF_028551555.1). Classification (NCBI taxonomy): domain Eukaryota; kingdom Metazoa; phylum Chordata; class Aves; order Passeriformes; family Passerellidae; genus Melozone; species Melozone crissalis. Next base: position 9,110,147 of record NW_026535817.1, on the reverse strand, counting down.
AGCTTTGCCATGATTTTTCTCAGTCTTTTCTTAGCATAAGCATGTAAGCTGGACACTTGCTCTGCCTCTAATTATTTCTGCCCTGCACTGAAAGTCATTAATGTTATTTCTGGTGATTGCAGCTGAAAATGAAAGCATTCAGTGGAAAATCCAGGGTCTGCTGGAGTTAAGGAAAAACTTCTCTTGAGTGAGCGTTTTTCCTGCTCATCTGGGCCTACAGGTCAAAATATTATTAATGATTGGATCCTGGTGTGTCTCCAGCCCGTCTCCATTGGAAACATCGATAATCTCTAACTGCAATAGGAACAGCAGCTAAACCACGAGCAAGGGACAGGTTGGTGTGGAGGGGCAGGATGGGCTTTTCCTGCAGAAGAGGTAATTGCTGCTTGTGTCCCTTGCAGGTGTGTCACTGCTGGAAGGAAGGATACACAGAGTGCAGAGGCAGGAGGTGCCTGTGGAGATGGGATTGCTCTCCCAAAGAGATTTGGCTGCTGCTGCAGGTGGAAGGGAGCTTTGCCCTTCTGCAGCCGCCTGACAGCCCCTGGAGGAGTGAAGGTGATGGGCTCGGGGTTTTTCCCCAGGCTTGTGCAGAATGTGACAAACACTGAGCCTGCATCCCTGGGGCCTTTGTGAGACCATGGGAACAGTGTCCCTTGTGTCCCAGCTGTGTCCCAGCTGTACTGCCAACAGGCCTGCACAGCAGTGGGCAGGGCTGGAGATGGGACTGATCCAGGGATCTGTTTCACGTGTGGTGAGGTTTGGGAGGGCAGTTTTTGTGTGTCATTGATGGAAGTGTGCTTTTTACTCACTGAGAATGTGCCTCCCAGCTCCAGCAGCTCTAGAGCACAGCTGCACTTCTCAGCCTGCCTGCATCCCAGCACAGAGCTTGCACGCTGTAGGGACTCAGGAGAGGGGGGATAGGAAATATTGTCTGCTAGAAGAGAATTAAAGAGGAAAAAAAGAGGAAACTAATCCAGTGTGGCTCAGGGCTCCCTCATGTTTTACAGAAGGCTTCTTCCATAGGCTCTGCTTGTGATTCTTTTGCTTCATTTTGGCCTCCTGTGTTTGTCAGTCACCTTTTAAATTTTGGCCTGAGAGCCTCCTCAGTGCAGAATGGATAATGGACAATGCTCAGAAGGGTGGTAACTGGAGACAGCCTCAGTAGGAAAGCCCTCGTTCCATCACTTCCCAGTTTGTGCTGGATGGGGATTTTTATTGTATTTCTCTTTCTGCTCATACCATATTTCAGAGACGTGTCCAGCTTAGCTTCTTGGGTTTTCAGCAATGTGGGCTGTTGGTTTTGTTGGTTTCTTTCATTTCCCTGGTGAAAAATCTGATGTCACCAGTGCACTCAGAGTGTACACAAACCTTGAGAGAAAAGAGCAGATTTGTTTATTGAAGAACATCCCCGTGTTACTTCTGGTGGTAGGGAAGGTGTAAAGGCAGAAAATGATTCAAACCCCCTGTGTCCTTCCTGACTGCAAAGCGAGTTTTTAGGAATATGGAGCACAGTAAGCCAACAGACTCACTAGATGGCTTTTTCTTTTTCTGGTTTATTTCATCATTTCCATTTAACCCTGTTTGCAAGGCACAGGTCTCCCCAGGTTCTCCAAAGTGAGCCTGTGGGCAGTAATGGATATCACAGCTGTGTCTCAATATCCAGCTGCTCTTTGTGTGCCAGTGGGGAATGGCTGCAGGGCTGGCTGGGGTGCCCTGGGTGAACCTGCTGCTCACACAGAAATATTTCTGAGTAATGGCACTCAGTGGCCATTTAGTTTGGGCTGTTGCTGATCCTTGGCACAGACTGTTGGGAGGGCGGGACAGCAGAGAGAAAGCAGATGGAATTAATGGAAGTATGGAAACTGTTGAGAGGGGAGGAAAGCCTGCTCACTCTTTGTTCTCTGCCTCTGTAGATGGAGGATTGGGGTCACAAAAGCTCCACGTGGGTTTAAGATCCTTGAGAATGTCAGGAACAGAGAAATGGAGTGACTGGAAGAGAGTGTGGATGCAGCTCTTCCATCCCTGCCCTCAGTGAATGCAATTCTCTGCTCTCTGCATTCCAACCTGCCAGAGCCTTTTCCTTTCAGCCTGGATGGTTTCACCTCTGTGCCAGGCAGCAGCCCCAGTGCTGAGGCACAGCTAACTGGAGCCAATCACTGCAGCCCTCCTGGAGGCTCTGCATTGTGCATGCACCAGCTCTAGAAATGGACAATTAGAAAGACACCTCTTTGAGAAAGTGCTCTTGTGGTCAGTACAACAAAATGATTTCTTCAGGTTCCAGTGCAGAATGGGCGGCTACACAGCACGTGCACGGATTTCTGGAGACACAATACAAGGGAGATGGCAATAATAACCTTTTTCTGTCACCAGAGAGTCTGCACAAAGATTCCAGCAGCATTTTGCACAGTGTGATAAAAACTGTGTGAAACCCTCAGCATCAGCGGAGGTTCAAAGTGAAACAGAGTCAAGCAGAGTAAGGCACCCATAGAGAACAGAAATAGCTGAATGATATTAAGGAAGCCAAGGTAACTGGAAATATTAACAGCACCATGGCTTGTAGAGCCTGCTTCTGCTAACAAAGGCAATCTTTAGCACCCAGGGTCTCCATCCAGTCTGAAAAGACTGGAATGACCAAAATAAGAAAAGTTTGGGTTTACAATGGTAATTTGAATTCAAGGTACTGGAACTCTGACCTCTCCATACAGAGAGAGGCTTCCAGTCTCTGCCACCAAGGTGGGAGCCACTTCCAAGGGAAACAGGGAAACTCCCTCAGCATCAGCCGGGGCCTGGAAGCACAGGTGGGAGAACAAAGTGTTACCAATCTGTCAGCCTAGGAAAGGCAAAAATCAGAGAACTATTGATTTTTTAACATCATTGGAATCAGTAATGGATCACTTCCTTGTGAGAAATGACCTGTCCTGGTCCTTTCCAATCCTGTTGCTTTTGTAAAGAGTTTTTATTAGGTAACCTATTTCTGTAAATTATAACTCAGATTTCTCAACAGATGGCAAACCATCTTGTCAGTAAGAATACCCATTTAATTTCTTATTTCCACTTGAGAAAAATGTACTTTGCAGTGAAGTAAGAGTTGTAAGGGAAGTGATATTTAAAACAGAATGATGGATATAAAAATGTTCTTTGCAAACCTTGGTTAGGTTTTCCTCCTTGTGGTACAAATTGTTCAACTTAAACCTGTTCTCAAATCTTCCCCATTTAGGACTTGATGGCAAAGTGCACTGGTGAGGTGGTGAAGAGACATGACTGGGTTTGATTCTGTCTCTGAGGCTGCTGGGTTTTAGCTGCCTGTGATTGTCTCTGCATTCCTTTGTGTCTTCCTATGATTTTATGAGAAATATATAAGAAATCCACTGGATTTCTCATTGTGGGTGGAGGTGTTACATTGAATACTTTTGGCTGTTTTTGTTCTGCCTGGTCAAATACTTCACTAAACCTCTGTTTTCTGGTCCTTTCTGGGTAGCCATCAGAGCACTGAGAACTGTTCTGCTCAAAATTCCAGCATTAGCCATACCTGACAGAAGGACAACTTCTAAAAGAGTGACATCAGAGGGATTTGTTCTCAGCCTCTCTCTACCCTAAAAAAACCCTTTTTGCTGTTCTCCAAATAATTCTGGCATTACACACAAAAGTGGTCACATAAAAAGTTGTGTTTTCCCAAAGGTGCAGCATCTTGTTATGAGATTAATGTGCAGTTTAAGGAGAGAGCCTGCAATAGGATCAGCCCCATTAGTTTGTAGAGCTGTGTTCTGTACATTGTCAGCTCTGGCAGAGAAGTAGAACAGGTTTAGAGCTGATCTTTCACCTGCACACCAGATCCCTTGGGCTTAGTTCTGGTATGAATAACAAAAGGTTTGGTTAATGAAAAACAAAAGGTTTTAGCTGTTGTTTTCAATCAACTATTTCCTATACCCTGATTACAAGGAATATTTGGAGTTATACAGAAACCTTCATACACCACCTTCTCTCAATGCCTCAGAGCTTGGGATTTCATTCTTTCAGTTGTTCTTATTGTATGTGTAAGGGGAATCATGCAAATGGTGAGTTCAGCTTCGATCCATATTGGCTGTGGCATCAACATCTCCTTCCCTCAGTTCCCCATTTCAGCTCATCCAACTGAAAATGTTCATTCCCCAGCAGAGCAGAGTGACCAAAGCCCTCTGAGACTGTGCAGGCACAGCTGGCTTTGTACCTCTGCCCTGGGCTCAGATATTTTGGGCTGTGTTAATGTTTTATGGTGTTAAAACAATTTCTTTATCTGATGGGATTCCTGTAGGATATCCTGCAGGATAATAATTAGGCTGGGTAGTTCCATCCAGCTACTGCAGGGCTAAAGAAGAAAAGAAGAGAGGATGCAGTTACTGAGCAAGGCTCCATCCTGGGCAGTGCTTGTGGATGGCTCCAGGAGCATGGCAGGATTCAAGGGCCCACGGCAGCAAAAAATGAAGCATGCCACTGAAATCTTATTCCAGGTTTCTGTTGGGTTTTGGCACAGCTTTAATGTTTTAATTGAAAGGAGACCCTAAGTGTGACACAGGGAATTGCTGCTGCTGAATTTTCATGTTATCCAGAGGGTGCCAACAAGGGATATGGAACAGATGCAGTGTTCTCAGAGTAGATGAACCAAGAGAGTAAAGCTTTATTCAATGAAAGACCTAAAATATTTTGTATAACAAAGCTGGTTTTGTGCAGTTAGGAAGTCCCTCTAATCCCCACTACTGAGAGGCTGAGGAAGAATTGGCATGTGAACAGCCAATTCTCAGTGTGAGAGAGTTCTGGGGTTTGTGTATGTGCACCCACTCCTGTGACCTCTCTGATGAGATGCAGAAACCCCCATGCACCAAAGGGGTTTGGTCCTGCTCTGCCCTGCCCTGCCCTGCCCCTTCCTCTCCCCTGTCCTGTCCTGCCCTCCTTAGGGCAGGAGCTGCCCCTTAAACGCTGCCCAGGGGGATTTGATCCTAAGGATCCCTCATGCCCAAGAGCAGGGAGAGGAGAGTTCCAGCCTTGAATGAAGTCACGGGGCAGCAACTGTGCAGGGGGACTCTGCCATGGCTTTAGAAGAGAACAGGATTGTTGGAGGTGACCTTGACAAAATGGACACTGGGGATGGAATTCAGGGGGAGCTGCCAAGGGCAGTGCAGCTCAAAGGGTGACCCTGGCCCATGGCTGAGGGAGGGAGGGTCAGGCAAGAGCTTCCTGAGCAAGTGAAGGGGGAGATGTGATGGCAGAGGATGAGAAAGGTGAAAATAATGCAAAACTTGAGTCCATGGCTGCCTGTGCTGAAAGAACAGTGCCTGGTCCCGTGCCCATAGATATTCAGAGCAGGGATTTGGTGCAGCTCCTGGGAGAAGCTGGCACTGCCCTGGGATTGCTCTGCCTCGCTGCAGGAATGGTCCTCACACGGCCTCCCAGGCTGGCTGCAAGCTGAGCACTGTCCCCTCAGGCTGAGAGGTGAGGAACAGCAGAGAGTCCCCTCTGTGCCCCCTGTGGGCAGCACCCCTGATCCCCAGCACAGGAGCTCAGGCTCCAAGCTGAGCACTGTCCCCTCAGGCTGAGAGGTGAGGAACAGCAGAGAGTCCCCTCTGTGCCCCCTGTGGGCAGCACCCCTGATCCCCAGCACAGGAGCTCAGGCTCCAAGCTGAGCACTGTCCCCTCAGGCTGAGAGGTGAGGAACAGCAGAGAGTCCCCTCTGTGCCCCCTGTGGGCAGCACCCCTGATCCCCAGCACAGGAGCACAGGCTCCAAGCTGAGCACTGTCCCCTCAGGCTGAGAGGTGAGGAACAGCAGAGAGTCCCCTCTGTGCCCCCTGTGGGCAGCACCCCTGATCCCCAGCACAGGAGCTCAGGCTCTGCTGCCAGCTCTGCCGCTGGGAGTTTCCCTCAAAGGCTGCAGCTGCCTCAGAATTCCTCGCTGGAAAGGGACTGCAGGGTAATGCAGCAGCTCTGCTGCTCTGTAGTTTTGGTTAGCACCATGTGTTTTTATATCCCATCCTAACAAGATAAAAGAGGTTATGGATGAGCAAAGAGAACAACCTAGAGGGGTTTATGTAGCAGTTGTTAAAATTAGTGCTCCTACTTCACAGAAATTGGTAACAACCATTTTCTGTGCGTTCCACGTTACACTTCTTTTTCCCGCTCTCTTTTGTGTACCACACAGCAACAAACGCTCCTTTCCTCTTGCCATTTATCTTCTCCTTCCTTTTTCTTAAGGGATGGAAGAGAAAATGCAAAAAAGATTTATGAAAAGCAGAACATCCTTTGAACATTGTGCGTTCCATTAAACCCGACAGAACCAGAGAAAAATCCAAATTATTGTCAGTCCTGAGGTATCAGCCCATCTTCCTTTTTGAATTAAAAGACTTATCCAGATCTACTATCTCTCCTTTTAGCAGAGCTAAAACTTGGGAGAAAATGTATTGAACCACGAGGTCTCAGGGAAATCTACAGATTTCAAAGCCCTCATCTCTCAGGAGTTTGTGCCTGAACCCATCACACAATTTGGTCTTATTTTTGCCAAAGGACTTCAGAAATTTTAGATTACAAGCTTGATGATTTATATCCTGATATTTTTTTCTCCAACAGCATCAATTGCTTCAAGTTTCTGAACCTGACAGAGCAACTGAGTAATTTATTTTTAAACATAAATAGGGAGAAAGTGTTTTTTAGCATTTCTGTTTTCTTCTCCAAAAGGCATGTAACATCAGCACATCTGGACAAATGCAAATCGTGTCCATGTGAGCACAAGCTGTAATCTGGCTTACTCAGGCACATGACATTTATCCATCAGCATTCACACACTGCCTTATCAACACTGTAGGCACTTCTGGTTTGGAAAAGCTTCATTTATCACTTGTTGAATGCGTGAAGCTGAGCTGCTCTTGCTGAAGAAATTGTTTCTTACATTGACAGATTCTGAGGGCGACTTTAAAAAACAGTAATGAAAAAACCCTGAGCCACCTGTGTGTGCCTGTTGTGCCCCACAGACCCTGGCAGTGGCCTAGAAGCAGCAGGGTGGTGCATTGCAAGTATTCAGAGTTTACACTGGTCATCACATACTGAGGTTGTGTATGAAGCACATTAGGAATTAATACTGAAAGTTTCCTGTTTAGCAAAAATTGTAGTTACTCAACAGGCACATTTTGTTTCCTGTTGGTTTTACAATTAGCTGGTTTGTTCCTGAGAAGAATTGCTGCTTTATTTGCAGAAGTCTGTGTATCTTTTTTAATCGGCCAACACACATATTTGTCTTACAGACAAATGCATTATGTGCTACATATTTCATCACTGAGTGGCTGCCAGAGATGCATTTCCATATCTCCTCCTCATCAATCAGCAGAACACCTCTATAAATCTTCACTCCCTGTAAAACTTTTTGAACAGAGGTGTGTCCTCATTCTGATGTTCTATAATCAGCTTTGTCAGAGACACTGTGGGCCCTCCTTCCTTCAAATATTGGCTTACTAAAGATTTCAACCACTATTTATAAGTGAGAGAGGGAATCCACATCTTCTGTCTAAAATCACTAAAGGCTAGACAGACATTCGTGGGTGGGAAATTCTGGCAGAAGAATGACTCCTTTGCAGCGGCCCATGTAATTAAAGAGAGGATGAACATTGGTAAAAACATCATATCCTTCCTGTCCTCTCCCACTCGTGCAGGAGAATGAGGAGTTCTCACAGCTGGCAAAGCTGTATTTCCTGTCAGCTACAAGGAACCAGAACCTTGAGCCCTGAGCACCACAGCCAAGTGATTCATTTCTCAATGGTGCTGAAAAGAGAGGGGGGTGCTTGAATAAATCAGTGGTGATCTTAATAAACTGGGAGCTTCTAGGTACTAAATCTGTCTGCATCTGATCTGAATTGCTATTACCTGTCAGAAAGTCATCCACCATTGCAAGTTGCAGACAAACTTCCTGGTAGCAGATGTTTCAGGGAAGCTGTTTGATGTGGGAAGTTCATTGTTTGGTGTGCAGCATGCCCAGGAACAAAAGCCAAAGCAGAAAACATTTCCCAAGTAACAGCAATAACTTCTGTGCCACACCAAAGCTGAGTTTATTGGTGAATGTAATTTGTAAATGTGGATTTCCAGCATGAATCAGTCAGCGAAGCACTATCATAATTCAGCCCATCTCAAAGAGATGCAGTAATTCAGAATTTGTGTCCTTGTGACAGCAGTGCTGTTTCTACTCACTTTAAATTCAGCATTATTGAATCCCCTCTGGGGCTACAGCACAAACTGAGGCTCGGTTTGGTGCCTGCCAAACAAGCGTGGTGTGTTCCAGCAGCCGGGCTCTGGGGAGAGCTCCAAGGGATTTGGAGCCCAAAGGAATGTGTCACACTCCCTCAGGGCTGTGGGCAGCAGCTCTGGGGCCACCTGTGCAATCCACGTCTCTCACACCAAAACCCAGAAGAAACTGGGGAGGGAAAATATTTGCCTGCCCCCTGATATGGGTTCATTGACTTGGTGTCATAAGAGAAAGGGCTGGCTGTGGGCTGTGTGAAGGATTTCAGTTCAGGGTAGCCAAACTGCAGTGTTTCACTGACACCCTCCCACCATCTGACACGTGGCTGTCCCTTCTGTGGCAGGAAGGCAGCACAGTGAACATTTCTCTGCAGCCATCAGAGATTGCCACACACCTCTGCTCTTTCTCACCTCAGCGTGCGCCTCGAAAATGACCTCTGGGGACAGGCTGGACACGTGATGAGAAGATTGCTGTCCCAGCCAAATAATCCCCCAAAAGCTGTTCCACTGTCACCTCTATCAAACTCTCCCTTCTCTTTGCAATTATAACAGCAGAATCCAGTGCTCTTTTCAATGTCCATTATATCAGGAACTTCCTTGGTACGTTTTCCTCTTCTCTGTGGTACTTTAGATCTGTGTTTCGTGAAAAGCTGTTCCTAGCATAACTGGGAGCAATTCCCTTGTGAAGTAACTGCTGACAGATGGATCCATTTATCTCCTAGGCATGGTGTGCTGGGCTCCTTACCTTGTCACCTGTGCCTGCTGTTTGAGGATCCATCCTCTGTGTGGGTGGATCTCTCTCTCCTCAGCCCCGGCCTGAGGAGCTGCACCAAGGGGGTCATTCCCAGCTCTGGACGACGGATGGCTGCCAAAGGTTTGGAAAAATCCTCCTGCTTTGCCCTACTCCTCTCATCCATCAGTGTGCAGTGGCACTGGGGTAACATTTTCTGCAGAAATCAGGGGATATTTGCTTATTGCTTGTCCTCTCTTCTCCTTCATTTCCCTGTTCTTTATCTCCTTCTGTTATTTAGCTTGGTAGGGCCGTGGGTACTTTGTGCACATCGCTTCTCAGGCGTGGGACAGGAGATTGTGTCCCCTCCAAGGGGTTTAGTGCCTCAGCCCTGGCTCCAGGGCCATCTGTGCGTGCCCCTGTGCCAAAGGCACGGAGGACAGCCCCAGCACAGGGGATGGATGGCCAGCTGCTGTCCCAGGGTGTGCAGGGGTGCCCAGGTCCTTCCCTGGGTCCCATGTGAGAGGTAATGAGCGGGGAGTGAAGGACAGAGAACCTTTAAGGTGAGGATGAGTGGATTTCACCTACTGCAGTGGAGAAGCTGGAGCTAGCAAAGGGAAAAGAGAAGAAGTGAATGGCGTGGAAAATGGTGCTGGCAGGACACTGCACCACGAGCAGAGGGAAAGATCATTGGTATCGAGGCCTGGGTGCAGCAGGCGCTGCAAGTGGAGGGTGTGTCCCTAAGCCTGACCCTTTCCTCTCTGTACCTCTGGGAAAGGCTGCATTGTAGGACCATGGAAAGGAGAACTCACATTCAGCCCCAGGAGCGGGTGCCTGGGGCTGAAGGTGCTGTGGGCTGCAGGTGTCCCTGTGCTCCCAGGGCCAGCTGCCACCCCAGGGCCCCGTTTGCTGGGACCGGCCCCGTGTCCCTCTGGGGTGGGGATGGAGCCCTGGCACAGCCGGGGCACTCGTGGCTGTGGAGGCTGCTCGCCCTGGGCAGCACAGGGTGCCAGCCCCAGCCACACACCGTCAGACTTGGTGATCAGGAGCCAATTGCTTGGAGCTGGAATTGTTCCCACTGGCTGTTTTCGATTCCATTTTCCTGTGGAAAGGTTATTGAGAAAGCTGTTCCAGGTACTCGGATCACGCGTTCCAATAAGTTTCAAATTTAAACTTGTTCTAAGAGAGGATCACGTGTGTTTCAGGCCTGCATGCACCCCATATTTTAATGTTGCTAAGGCAGCTGTGACCTGAGCACAGAAATGCCGTGAGATGGAATGGCAGAAGCCAGACAGGGAGTAAAGCTTAAAGAAGCCTCATTAAAATGTATTCTGCTCAGTTTGGAAAAATAATGAGAAGCAGCCCTTGATCCATTTTCCTGAAAGCAGGGATGAAATGCTTTAGAGGCCAGTTTCATTCTCATTAATAGTTTTTTCATTAAGAAGGATGAAAACTATCTAATGTGATAACGGTGAAGGAATGCAGAGTCACTTTCATTATGACCATGAACATTTGTTTGTGGCATAAAATCACCCTTAGGCAGGAAAGCCCTCTACTCTTGCACACACACACTTGGTTCTTTCAGCTGGTGCTGTAAGGAAACGCCTCCTTCAGGTGCCTCACTAAACAAGTCCAAACGCCACAGACCAACACGGTGGGATCGTGTTTGTGTCATTGTCCATTGTAAACTCCTTTCATTGGAGACAGCAAATGTGCACTTGAGTCATTCCAAGGAATGCCAGCCCTTCCACCTCCTTAAATTCCATATTGATATCTGTAGAAAGCAATTGAATCCATCTTTCCTTCGCAGCCCACACAATGAAAAGACAAAAATCCCAGGTCTTGCTAAAGATAAATAATGTTGCCTGCGGGTTTACATTAGGGATTAAGTGTCTGCACTCTGAATAACTCTGGCAATAAATGAGAGGAAGGGAGGCATAGCCTTTAGCTCTTCTTCTGGGGCTTTGTTTCACACTGATTTTTACACAGCACTTTTGTTCCACTTATGTTTGAGGACAAAATACAAAATGGTTTCAGAAAATATCTTTCCTTGCTCTTCCCTTTTCCATTTTCTTAATCTAAACATGAACCTTTTATTTTCCAGCTCCCTCAGAAGGGTGAGGCTGGGCAGTGGTATTCCACATGGAGCTGCTGCTTTGTGGCTCTCCCTGGGGCTCCCAGCTGTGCACAGATCCATCCCCTGTGCTGTGGTGAGATCCTGGTTGGGGCTGCAGCCAGGATGGTCCTTCCTGCCTCGGGAGAGTATCCACAGCCTAATTGTCAGCTCTGTGCTCAAGGTATGAATGTTCCTTTCTAAGGGTGGGGCTCTGAAGATCTACCAGCACATTCCCATTTTTCTTACACAAAGGGTTGAATGGATACTGGCAAGAAGAAGCTGTATTTAATTTTTGGGCAGTAGTGTGGGTTCTACTTGTAAAGCGCTTTGGACCCACAGATCTCCATGTGGTCTTGCAGAGCTCCAGACTGTATCAGGAAAGGAGGGCACACTGTGAAGCAAGGAAATGTCTCCTCCCACACTGTTTAACCAGAGCAGGCAGCTGTTTGCTTACATGAGGTATATTTTTACCCTTTGGTTTTGTGTCCTCTCCCAAAATCAGCAAGGCTGAGGACTGATCACAACTATTTCACTCCCTGTTGGCTTGGACATGTCTTTTTTTCCCCTCCCCTCTGACTTTCCTTGGGTTTAGATGTTTGATTGGAATTATCCCTGTTTTGCTCCACGTTGTGACTAAGTAGGCTTTTAATATAAACACCTGAGCACAAAAAATCAAGATTAAGAACCTGTTCCACTTGAATGAAAGCATTATGGCTCCTGAAATGGGATACCTGAGGTCTGGGATACCTCAGCTGTAGGAATCAGGTTCTGATAATTACAAATCCTATAGGAAATTTCAAAATTAATTGTTTCTTCTCAGTGAGGGCTGTGTAGCGTTGCCTGCCTATGTCATTGAGCTGAGGCTGCTCCTAGGGCCCATGAGCCATTCAAAACAAGGGACAGCAGCAAAGAAACAGTAAAAAAATACTTTGTGTGATTTACCAGCCTACGTGGAAACAGAGAGCAGGATTCTGTTTAGCTTTATGGCAGAGGAAGAGAGTTGGGTTTTGGTCTTTGACAATATGTATGGCTCTGATTGAGCATTCAAGGTAATGAGCAGCCCTGGCTGTAGGAAAGGGTGTTTGTAGGATATCTTTTCCTGGGTGTTTGAAATGGAAGCCAGGTCAGTACCACTGGGGAGGTGCCAGCAGATTGCTCCCAGCCAGGCCTTCTCCCAGAGGCCCTGGGGCAGATTTCCCTGCGGGAGGGGACACTGAGGGGCAGCAGGGGCTGCTGCTGGCACTGCTGGGGGGCATTGCTGCCCAGCAGGGTGTGGGAACAGCTGCTGCTGCTGCTCCCTGCGTGTCTCAGTGCATTCCTGCAGTGCCATGGGCGTGGAAAAGGGACTGTGGGCTCAGAAGGAGCATCCCCTCAGACTCATCCCTTCAGGCTGGGCAGTGACAGCTGCCAAGGGAGAGCAGAAGGACTGAATAATGCAGAAATCACTTGGGCACACCTGGGAAAAACACCTTCGAGTTTCTTTCCCTAAATGCTGCAAACAGCTGGGAACTGCAGCTGTCTGACAAACTTCATCTGGTTTCCCTAAAGAATTTTGATTGTTTTTTTAGATAATTCCCAAAGTGAGATTTTTCAGCTTTGAGGCGGTTCTGATTTGCAGCAAACGCTGTTTAAAAGTCAGAGGTACGGACACTGTAAAGGATAAAAAACTCCCTGCAAGCAGAGTTTGCTGAAAAATGCCCAGAATTGAGGTGGGACCACACCCTGACAGAGAGAGCCTTGCAGCAGCACTTTCCAGCACCTCCCTTGGCCGATGTGCCACAGAGCTGGAGACTGGCACCCTTCACTTGGAAGGGCACAGTCACTCCAGTGCTCGTGGTGTCATGGGATCAGGAGGGGACTGTCCCCTGGCTCCCCATGGGTGCTGCCTGTCTTGGGGCTGAAGCTGCGTGAGTCTCTCTGCTCTGTGCTTGTAACCACAGACTGTGGATTCATCTTGAGTTGAGTCTTAAAGTTCTTAAAACAGTGCACCCCTATGGAGATAAATGACTTTAAATGCACCCTGAGGCAGTTGTGGAAATTTATGTGCAAAGAACTTATTTGTATGAAATTGTTACTCATGTGAAATTGTGATAAAGCTCTGCATATAAACTGGAATTTGGAAACCTTGGCTTTTGGCTGCCTTTCAGGAAAGGCATTTTATTTTCACCCTGCCCTTGGTAATCCAGAATGAAAATCTAAGTGAGATGGAAGGGTAGCCGCCATGTGCCACCTTGCATTGGTTGTAGAAGTTATTTTACATAGTTCTGGGAATTCTGGCACAAGTTGGCATCATCTTTTCAGGCTCTCATTTGTGAAACCTTGCCCAGTAAGGTGGCATTGGGTAGATCCTGAGAGCAGTGCCCGAGGGAGCTTGTTGTGGCAGGAGCACAGGCTGGATGGGCAGGGCTGTTTGCAGAGCTGCTGCCCTCATGGGTTTGCCTCTTCTCCCTCAGTTCTGCCTTCATCCCCTCTCCTTGAACTGTCTGCCCTTGGGCAGTCTGTGCTGTGCTGCCTGTGCACAGAGCAGGTTGCAGACTGACAGGGAGAAGCAAACACCCCTGGGGATCAGTGCTCAGTCAGTCCTTGGCCTCAGGGCTGGCTCTGTTGCCCTGTGCCCCAGCCCGCCCCGCAGCTGGCACTGGAAATGATTCCCTGCCAGCCTGCAGGGAGGTGCCACGCCTGGGCCGTGCCCCTGAGCATGGCTGTCTCTGGGCTGTGCCCCCTGGCAGTTCAGACTGGCATTAAAATCAGAGACAAACAAAGTGCACGGAGGTGCTGGGGGAAAAACTCCCCCTTTCACATTGCCGTGGTGGGCAAGTGAGTTTGTGTCTTTGAGCTTTTGGGCTAAGGATAAATGGATAATTGCCTCCCTTCCTTGCTTTTCCTCCAAACAAGGACAAAAAATTGCTGCCTTGAATTCCAGTTCAAATGAATGGAAGTCTGGGGGAGAGGAAACAGACAAACCAACGAGGAAGTGTTTTATATTTGGGGTTTTCTTTGCATCTCGTGGCAGGTGGGTTTGGTGTGTTGCACAGCTGCCTTCTGAAACGAGTCTGTGACTTTGGCATTCCTTTGTAAGAGAGCAGCAGTGCTGAATCTTTATCATATTGATCGTTCCCCAGGCTTCCATCTGGGGCCTGGGATAATGCACAGTGTTGTCATTGCCTTGTTATTGTTCATGTGTGTCCTATTGATTTGCTGCCAGGAACTCACAGGTCAATTTGCAAAAAGATAGGCTATGATTTATCATATCTAGAAGATGATGCCACGATGGGAATGCTTTTCCCAGGCTGGCAGGGCTTCAGGTTTGCTCTGTCTCCTCTCAGGAGTGCAGCACAGTCCCAGATGGGTGGGATCCCACCTGGATTCCCCCCTGGAGTCTCTGTGACTCTGATGGAGCTCAGGGGGTGAGTGGCTGGACAGGAGCCCGCGCTTCAGCTGGAACTGCACTCCCAGGGAATGGCTCCTCCCTCACTGCTCTCTGTGCAGCTCAGAGGTCACAGAGTCAGTGCAGCTGCATTGCTGTCACAGGGAGGGAGGAGGGGAGGAGACGCTTGGTGCACAAGGAGCCACCGAGGTTGGGCATCCCCGGGTGGCAGGTGCTGAAAACAGACATGGAAAGTTATTTCTGCTGGATATTTTTGTTTGCTCTGCTAACATCAGCTCACTACCAAGGAGTAGCAGCCCGGTTCCCAACAACTCTGTGCACAGGAGGCCCATCTTGGAAACAAAACAAGGACTCAAATTCTCCTCATCTTCATGGGACTTAGTGCTGTCAGATTGTAGCTACTGGGAAAGCAAGGATTATAAAAGTGTGTGAAACTGCACTTTAATTCCTGCGGTACAAAACTCCTGCTGCATAATTTACCAGGGGCTGGTTTTTAATTACTCCACACAAGATGTGCCAAGTGCAGCAGGCTGGTGTATCCATACACTGGCTTGTGTGCTGTTATTTTTCCCTGGAACCCATCCAGGTGAATCGAACTCGCAGTGGGGGACTCCCAGTCCGTGTTCTGTTTACACTGCATTGAATTTTCCTGGCTTCCTTTCAGCAGGAGCCATTTGACAAGGGAATTTTTTTATAGCACAGAACCCTTTTGCTGCCAGTGGAGATTTTCAGTTTTGGGCCTGGGGTGATGTGTCCTCCTGGTCTGTGGCAGGGAATTGGATGCTGATGTTAAACCGTCCTCTCACCAGCACAGGTCACTGGAATCACCTTTCCAGTCTGGGAGGTTTTGTTCTGAATTACAGATCATCCACGGAGCTCC
Organism: Melozone crissalis; assembly: GCF_028551555.1. Lineage (NCBI taxonomy): Eukaryota > Metazoa > Chordata > Aves > Passeriformes > Passerellidae > Melozone > Melozone crissalis. Next base: position 9,094,779 of record NW_026535817.1, on the reverse strand, counting down.
AGGTGAGACACAGCCCAAACCAATCCCTCACTCACAACGCCTTCCATGGCAAGGCAATTATCAGGCAGCTGAACTGCTGCCCTTATCCTACAGGGCTATTGCAAAGAATGTCTTTGTTTGTTTTCCTCTCCTGCTTATCCAGGTTTTCCCTCCCATTTTGACACCGTTGGGATATAACTGTGTTAGACAGGCGTGAGGTCAAATGAGATTTCCCGCTTTGAGTGGAGGTGTGGGGTCACAAAATGTGCTGTGGCTGGCTGCTGAATGCCTGTGAAATCTGGCACAGCAGCACACACACACACACATATATATACACACCTATAAATACTTCAGTATGTATTTATCCTAATATCTGAGGAAAAAGATTGCCATGTTCCCAGACTACTGGAAACTCTTAAGCACTGTTGTGCACTGAAGTGCTATTGACAGACACCAGAAAACATTCCTTCTGCAGAGAATTCGTGACTGCTTGAGTTGAGATTATTTTTTAACTGGAGAATTAACAAAAAATGCCAGATCCTTTCAGTAGTTACTGAGGGATCTTTGATTGTTACATGCTTTTATATAAAAATGTTCCTGAAAATTAGATGTAGAACATCTAAGTTGTCATTTCAAGATCTGTTCTCCTTTAGAAGCATCGAAAGTGTTACAAAATGGTCAAAATCTTCTGTTTCAGTAGAGCTCAGTCAGAATTTTTCCATCTGACAGCTCAACAAACACAAGGAGTTTCATGTTCTGCTTTAATGTTAAATATTGCTTTGTAAATCACAGTTACTGCTTCCCACCAAACCTGACTTGTGCTTTATTTCAGAGACCTGCCAAAGGAAAGCCTTGCACCTGTCAGTGACTTGTGAGGAGCCATTCCTCATTTCTGAGATCCCTGCCAGGAATGGGAGAGTTACCAAGAGTTTCTGAGTTCCTCAGACAATCAGAAAACGCCCCAAGCCCCTTCTGCAATCGTGAGTACGGATATTTATTTCTCAGCTTGGGTTCACTGACGGACTGAGGCATTCTGGCTGCTGCAGCGGCACTTGGGGAAGCTGGGCTGTTTGTAAGGAGCCAGTGAGCAGAACCTGAGGTGAGCTCAGAGCCAGTGCACAGCCTGCAGTCTGTGAGCAAACCCGTGCACAAACCCAGCACTTCAGAGCTTCTCTTCACACCTGGCAGCCAAGCCAGATTTAGATTTGCCTCACTCCTTGTGGAAAAGGGAAACAGCAGTGAAACATGAGTTAGGTTAGTGTCTGCTGTACAAATTCTTCCTGGGTGATAAATGATGGATCGCATTAATGGCTGTTTGCTCCCAGCACTGTTCCCCAGTGCCCTGGTCTGTAAAACCCTCCTTTCTTTCTGCACTCATGGAAGTACAACCCAGAGCTCTGCAAGCCCCCCCTTTGGCACAGTTTCAGAAGAGCTGCCCCAGCAGATCCAGCTCCAGGGCGTCACTGCAGCACCAGGGATGTGGGCTGGGCTCTGGGCAGCAGCAAACTGGAAACCAGTCGGATTCATGGAAATTCAGCCTGTGTCTCAATCCTAAAATTGCATTAAAATTAAACTCCCTGTTTCTAATTCTCATTCAGTGGAGCTTAGATGAACCTCAGAGTTTTGGGGTTGCCACGATGGAGTTACGGGAATTGATTTTGTTGCAACATGAAGTTCCAAAAATGGGAAATAGTGGCAGGTTTGGGGGCTCTTTCTGTTTTCTTTCCTTTCTGTTCCTGTCTATCCAACGTGGCAAAAATGCAATCTAATTGAGCAGCAGGAAGGCGACCTCCATGAAGTTAGCAAGTGAGGGAAAACAAGGTAACCTTTCAGGCTTTGAAGGAGCTGATACCAGGAGAAAAACCGTGCCTGCAGTACAAAGCCAGAAGTTATCAACTATCCCGAGAGATGTTTTCACAAATCAACAAAGAGCACAAGCCAGGAGAAAGAAAAGAGCATTGCTGTGCTCTGTGTCCCTAGGATGGGAAACTGAAAAGCTGTGAGCATAGAGCAGGTAGGAGCTGGCTGTCAGAGGAGTGGCAGCTTCCAGCAGAGCAGGGATAACTCAGGAGCCTCGGGATGAGTCTCTGCTGCCCTGCACGCTGTGCAGTGTTTCAGTCAGAGCCCAGAGGGAGCAGAGTTTCCAGGCAGCCACAGAACACCACGCCAGGCCGTGCAGAAAGAGGATTGCAGCAGAAATGGGGCTCCTCCAGATCCGCCTGAGACCCAGAACTGACGCTGGATGAGGCTCAGCCGCAATAATTGTCTTAGTTCCTTCTTTGGTCCTCTCACCCCAAATATGTTCAGCTTGTGTTTTGCTTCAGCATGCTTCTATAAATTTTCAGAGGATCCATCTGGGAAGCATTTCCAGGATGGAAATGCTCTGACCTTTAGCTGTTGACAGGTGAGGTGCATGTTCTCGTGTTCTGTATTATTGACAGTAATGGCAGTGCTTCCTTTTTTTTCTGTGAACAGTGTAAGTTTTACGTGTTTGTATGACTTCAGTATGTAGTTACCCTCCTACAAAACAGAGTTTATGTGCCAGTGCTTTTATTCCAGGGACGTAGGTGCAGTCCCACACCTGGATAAGCCCATGACTCCATTCAGGCCGTGTGTGCAGTGGCACCCATCCAAGTGCTCCGCAGCACGAGGCCGTGGATGTGCCCGCAGAGGCGGGAGCCCGGGCACGGCAGGGCTGCTCAGGCAGCTCCTGTCTGCTGTGCTCAGGGGGATTCCTTTTCCAGAGCAGCTCTGTGCCGCTCCTTGCTCCTGCAGACGTGCCTGGTGCCCCCTGATGTGTGGCAGCTTTTAAGGGCGCGTCTGCCCTGATGAGGGCTGCACAGCCCTGCCGCTCATCCCGCTCAGCACTGGGACAGAATGTAGGACCGAACCCCAGAGGTAGGAGCCAGTTCTTGGTTATTTCATTGTGGGAAACTTTTTCCTTCCAGCGTGTTTGAGGAAGGATGGGAGACAGATCTTTTTACCTTTCTGGTTTTGTCTCTTTCTGTGGTGCATCACACCCATCCCTTCCATAGCTGAACCAGTGGGTCTGAACTTTCTGACAGGAATTCAACAGAAATCTTTTTCACTCTTTTGTCCCCCTAGAAGCAGCCCAAGTTTTTGGGGCAATCAGTCTCAAAACATTTCTGTAAAATTTCCTTTTAGTTCTTGATGCTGCTCAGACCCATCAGACCGACACAAAACCCCCTCAGTACTGTCCCCAGCCCCAGTGGAATGGCTGAGCTCTCTGAACTGCAGCCTTGCACTGTGACACCATAATTACATTGCAATTGTAGATGTAATTGTGGCAGGTTCTAGGCCACTGGCTCTGAATCCTCCTGAATCCTCAGGGCTGAGCATGGCATTTGTCTGTACTTTGCTGTCACTGGGGCTGATCACTCCGTGCTTCCCAAGGGACCAAGCGCTCGCTCTGCGCAGCTCCTCGGAGCTGAGGGTGCCTGCCCGCACTGAGAGATGGCTGAGTCAACGACCCCGTAATGTTCAGGTTGGTTCGGCTTATCTAGTTCGGTTTTGCTTATCTAGTTCGGTTCGGCTGAACGCGGTTCTGTCCCGTTCCGTTCCTTTCACCTCAGTAAACTCGGATCGCTTCGGCAAATCCCGGCCAGCGTCGGCCCTTCGGGTACGCTCGGCTGTCGTCGGCCGCACTCGGCTGTCGTCGGCTCCACTCGGCTGTCGTCGGCCGCACTCGGCTGTTGTCGGCTCCACTCGGCCGCACTCGGCTGTCGTCGGCTCCACTCGGCCGCGCTCGGCTCTTCGGCCGTCCCTGACTCTGCTCCGCGGTGCAATGGCGGCCGGTGGCGGGGCGCCGCTGCCCGGCCTGAGCCCCGTGAGGGGACAGAGCGCCGGCACAGCCGCCTCAGCCCGGGCCACCGTGTCCCTGCCCGGGCCCGCGTCCCCCGGAGCGCGCCCTGCAGCGCAGAACGCGGCCTCGGAGGCAGGAGCGGGGCCGATGCCCTCGGCTCGGCGGCGGCGGCGGGAGGCGGCGGGCGGTGCCCTCAGGTGAGCGGCCGGAGCGGGGGGAGCGGGGCCGGGGGCACCCACAGGGGGCCGGGGCGCCCACAGCGGGCCGGGGCTGCTTCGGGCGCTGCTGCTGCTGCGGGGGACCCGCTGTGGGTGGGACGGGGCTGTCCCGGGCCCTGCGGCTCTCTGGGGTCGCGTTCCGTGGAATGAAGCTGGGGCTCGTCCCGGCTGCGGGGACAGCGCTTTGTTGTGTGGGAAACAAAGTTCACTCCTGAGAACTTTGACACGTTTGTTAAGGGATGAAGGGCAGCGCTGGGGTGCTGGGCTGTTTGCCAGGAGCAGCCGGTCACCTTAAACCGTGTTCTCGGTATTCTGTTCCATTGCAGCGGTGTGTGCGTGTTCATTGGAGTTTGTACGTGTTCAAACAGTCCTTGGAGTTGAGATGTTCTTTTGCTTGGTTTTAACCTCCGTGCCATCTTGTGGATTTAGCCAATATACTTTATTTCTTCCTGTGGTGCCATCCTGTTTTATTTTCACTCCCTCGTTATTTGATAACGAGAGTCAATCATTTTTTCCTTTTTTTCGGTGCTCTTGTTTCTGTTTCTGTTATCTTGTGTTTCAGATAAGATTGTCCCCAGATGTGGCAAATCACCTAATTATCTTACACCGTTGTCTGAGTTTCTTACATGTAAAAGCGTTTTACCATTTCACAGTCTCTGTTATGCTACAGTCTAAGATAGCATCTGTTACCCTGCTGTTTATAAAAGCTCTGCAGTGCATACATGAGCTGACAGATTGTACTTTATCGAGAGCAGTAGTCACAGATTGTGCTCTCTCAGGGTTGTTGTGGTCAGTGATGCTGTGCCACAGCTCACACACGAGTGCCAGAGGCAATGACTGCATTGGTTGTGTTTCATTCAGGCCGGGCTGGGCTCTGTGTCCCGGGAAGCTCCGGGATGGGGGTCCCTGTGCCCCCCGGGTCCCAGAGAGAAGCTGCTCCTGTGGCTGCAGCCGAGGGGCACTGGGAACCCTGAGCAGTCCTGATGGAAGCCCATGGCAAACCAGGCTTTGTTGGGTTTGGGATTTGCCATTTCCCCCGCTCCGTGTGTTTTGCCTTAGGAAACAGGAGCCGGGCACCGAGACATTTTGTTACCCTATGGGGACGAGTTTGTTTGTGTTTATTTCCCGAGGCACCGGAACGGTTCGGGTCCCGGCTGGCACCGAGAGGCTCCTCTGTGTCCTGGGGGGGCGGTGGCGATCCAAGGGGTGAGGGCTGGGCAGGAGGGCGGGCAGAGGGGAGAGCGGTGGCTCTGCGGGGATGGCACCTGGGAAGGCCCCCGGGTTCCTGCTGGGAGCCCTGGGCACAGAGCTGGGAGTGCTGGGCAGCGGGGATGGGGCAGCCGAGTGCTGGCAGTGCCGGGGCTGCAGCGGCTGCTGCTGCTGCTCTGCTGCTGCCCCGCACCCGCTGCTGGGCCGGCACCCTCGGGGCAGGGCGGGTTGGAAATGCTGAAATGCTGCAGCAGCTCCCTCACACTGGGCGGGTGTGAGCGTGTCCGGCTCTTCCTCAGGGCTGGGGCATGGCCAGGGTGCAGAGCTCACGGTCAGTCTTGTTCAAACACTGGGAATGGCAAAATATTCCAAACCAGAGACTTTGGGGAAATAACGCAGGCGAGTCTGTTGCAGGGATAGGTACGGGCTGTGTTTGTTAGAGATGCACACTCTGGGTGTGTGTCACACCCCTCTGGGGACAGCAGTGTCCCCGAGCTCCATGAGCCCCTGTTCCCTGCTGCAGGGCAGGGTGTGCCCAGCCCCGGGGCTGTGTGGCCGCTCCTGCCCGGAGCAGGGACACCCGAGCTGAGCACAGAGCTGGGCCGGTGGAGCGGCCGGGGACGGCTCTGTGTGTGCCGGGCGCTGCTGTGGCCGTGTCCCTGTCACGGCTGCGGGGCTCCCTGGCAGCACCTGGGGCTCTGTGCCGGCAGGAGCGGCTCCGGGCCGGGCTCTCGGTGCCGTCGGTGCCATCGCGCGGCGTTGGCGCGGCTGCCGTGGCCTCTGCGCCGTGCCACCCTCGGTGCCAGGGCGGGAGCCGCGGGCAGGCCCCGTGCCCCGTGCCAGGGGCTGCCGGCAGCGCTGTGGGCACCGGGGGTGCCCGTGGAGCTCTCCCAGAGGGCACACGCTGTGCCCCGCAGCCCGGGCAGCGCAGCTGGCAGGGACTGCAGCCAGCTCTGGCCAGGGCAGGGCCGTCCCACGGAGAGGGACCGAGCTCTGGCACAGCACAGGGACGGGCTCTGCCCTGGGGCTGGCACCGAGCGCTGCAGGTGGCCGTGGCAGGGCTGGGCTGGAGCTGTCCTGGAACAGCATCAGCTGTGAGGGCCGTCTGTGGGAAACAGCTGCTTGGTGCCCTGGCTGGCAGCAGCTCCTGGGCTCTTCTCTTCTCCTCTGTAACCTGTTCCTAAGGGGAGCCCAGAACTGCAAAACCAAAAGGAAGGGGGATGTGGGGTGAAAGTTGCTTTTCACTTTTTAGGTGTTGCTGTGGATTTTGGTGTGCCAAGTGGCACTACCAAAGCAGCACTGGAATAACCAAACTTTGGGACTCTGCCCTTCATTCCTTGATGTGTTTGTGTGGGTGCAGGAAATGCCAAATCCCAGAGCAGTTCCATGTCTGTAACTCCAAGTGCAACATCTCTAAAACCAAGTGCTCATGGGGGCTTTCCACGTGGATGCAAATGGTCAAAGGCCTTTCTTGTGTCCCAGAAGCAAAAACCCTTTCTCTGTGAGGTTTTGAGGGGATTCTCTGTGGGATTTTTGTGATGCAGCATCCCGGGTGTCCCTGCCTTTGTGCCAAGTCCAGTGGTAAAGGAGGGAATGGCTGACACGTGGGGGCTGGGATAGAAATGGTTCTGTGAAATTGGGCAAAGAATGCAGTATGGAAAATGAGCTTCCTTTTAATGTCTGCAATAGTCAGGAATGAAAATGCTGGGAGAGGACACGTTTGTGTTTGCATTGGTGTCACCTGCCATGGGTAAAACCCACAGGGAGCAGTCAGAGCAGGAGTGGGAGTGTGACAGTGGGCACAGGGGTTTGCAGGTGAAGAGAGGCGAGAATGTTGATCCATGTTCAGAAGGCTTGATTTATTAGTTTATGATACATATACTGCATTGTAACTGTACTGAAAAGAAATAGAAGGAAAGTTCTCAGAAGGCTGGCTAAGCTGAGAATAGAAAAGAATGAATAACAGAGGAGCTCAGTCCTTGATTGGCCATTAATTATACATTAATTATACACATTCTACAGCCAATCACAGCTGCACCTGTTGCCTTCCTCAGCAGCAGAGAACCATTGTTTGCATTCTTTTTCTGGGGCCTCAGCTTCCCAGAAGGGAAAATGCTAAAGAAAGGATTTTAATGGAAAGATGTCTGTGACCGTGTGAGAGCTGGGATCCTTTGACTTCCTCAGTGGACTTAATTTTCTTTTCCTCCTCTCTTTCAGGGCAGGCAAATCACCAAACTCCTCCCACCTTTGTTCCAGGCTGTCCTTGCCGGAGCACCCTGGTCCCTGCCATGCCCTGAGGCACAGGGGGAGGGAGCCCTGTCCCAGGTGGCTTTGGCACCTTGGCAGGGATGTGGCAGCAGCCCCAGAGCAGCCGGAGGTGAGAGCCGGGGGTGAGACTGAGCAGGGCTGATCTGGGGCTGGGGCAAGGGGAGGAGTTTCCATCCCCTGGAGCTTTCCTGCTGGCACGGGGCAGCACAGGGAGCAGAATCCATCGTGCCCCTCCCTGGGCACTGCTGCCCTTGGTGTCCCTGCCGTGCCACCAGACCGTGGCACTGTGCTGCCGTCACTGGCACCGCCAGCCCCGGGGCTGTGCCCTCCTGCCAGCCCCACAGGAGCTCCAGGGGGGCCCGTGTGCCCTGCTGGCAGCGTGTGCTGGCAATGTGCCTCATCCCTGGCAGTGTCCCTGTGTCCCTGGGCTGCCAGCCAGGGCTCTGGGCTCAGGCCCGGGGCTGGATTGCACAGGGAGGGTGGCAGAGAGGGGCTGGCAGAGCCCAGCTGGCAGCCTGGGCTGGTGCTGCAGGGGGGCTGGGGCACTGCAGGGAGTGACTGTCCCTTCCCTGAGCAGCGACTGTCCCTTCCCTGAGCAGCGACTGTCCCTTCCCTGAGCAGCCCTGCAGATCCCAGGGGCTCCTGGAGCAGCATTCCATCCCTCACCTCCCTTTGTGCAGATCGAGTCTCCAAAGTGCCACCACGAGCCATTCTTTGGTTTCTCCAGGAGAAAGGCTCCCAGCAGAGACAGATGGCAGTGGAGGCCAGAGCTGTGTTTGGAGCAGGGAGTGCTGAGAGCTGAGTCTGCCCGTGCTGCCACAGCCTGGGCACAGCCTGGGAACAGGGACTGGGGCACTGCTGGTGCCAGGGAAAGAACACAGACTCACAGCCCTTCAGCCTGACAGTGCCTCCACTGAGAGCTCAGCACACATCCTCAGAGGTAAGCCCAGCATCTGAAGGAAAAAAAAACCACAGGAGAAAAAGGTGATTTGTTTTGCTTTAAAGTTATTTCAAGTTCTCATTAAAGCCCAACCAGCATTTGCTCGTGATTTTGGTTGGGTGAGTAAGGAGCAGTGGGCACAGATGATGCCATGCATGCAGCTGAAATCCTGGTGCAATCTAGAGGGGATACAAGAACTGTTTGTGTGGGAAAATGGAATGGGAGGGGATGTCAGGGGCGGTGAGGTGCCATTTGTGAGGGAATTGCTGAGGTCATTGAGGGGAGAGCAGCAGACAATTCCCCTGGGAAATCCGAGGGCCCAGCCAGGCCTCTCCAGGGCTGAGGGGACAGCACTGGGACTCACTGTGCGCTCCTTCCTTGGCAGCAGCCAGCAGGGAGGGGACAAGAGGATCCCTGTGGGATGGGGCTGGAGAGAGCGAGCAGAGGAGCGGCCTCGGGCTGGGGAAGGGCAAAGGGACCAACGCGGGGTCACCAGGGCACCTGTGAGGAGCAGAAGGGACACTCGGAGGCCACATGGAGGTGAGGAGCGGATGGTTTGGGGCAAAGTGTGAGTTCATCTGCACAGAGATGAGTAAGGGCACGTTTAGGAGGGAAAAGCTGAGGCGAGGAGCTCACCCACCCTGGCACAAGGTGTGTTTGCACAGCCTGGGGCCAGAGGTGAAGGTCAATCCAAAGCCAGCCCTGCTCAACCTCTGAATGCCAGGAGAAGTTGTACAGGCTGCCCACTGAGGGATTAAAACCACATGAAAATGAAACCAGGAGCATGAATGAGATTCCTGGGAATCCCATTAGCTTGTTGTCACAACTCCTAACACAGTTGTGAGCTTTGATGACAAGAATGCATTTCTTTATTTGGGTTATTCACTGTGTGGGATGTGGGGTTTATTTGGGTTTTAAAGCCCTCGTGGGGGCCCTGACACTGCTCAGGAGCTGGAGGAGAAGCAGAGCCAGAGCTCCTGGCAGGCCCAGGGTGTTTTCCCCCATAGAGGATGGTGGAGGAATTGTCTGGGACCTGGATTGTCCCTCTGGGTGATGCCACTTGCTGTGCTTTGTGTAATTCCATACATTTAATTCCCACAGCTTCCCTGCCCAGGGGTTTGAGCTGACGGGGCAGGACAAGGATTGTTCTCTGTGCGGTGCCCAGATTTGGGGTTCCCTGTCAGCTGTGCTGGCTGTGCTGAATCACACCCAGAGCCCCAAATTCCCTGCTCCATTCCCGCTGCAGTGACCTCCCAGTGCCCCATGGAGCTGGGCATTGCCATGCAGGGCTGCTGCCTTGGGCAGCGGCTGTGCCAGGAGCAGCAGAGCTTCCAAGGAAGCCCAGCAGCAGCACAGGGGCAAGGACAGGGTTCTGTGGCACAGAAGTGGCATTTATACCCCTCACCCCGGTGATGTCCCTGGGGGCACTGGACAGAGCTGCCTGGAACTGAGCTGGTGTCACCCCCTGAGCTCCAGGATGGAGAACATCCCGGTGGTGTTTAAAGCAGGAGAAGGCAGTGGCCAGATGTGCTCCCAGCCCGTGCTGGGGCAGCCCCTGTGCCCAGGGGGGACATCTCTCCCTGCAGGAGCTCAGCTCCTCTCAGAGCCTCAGCAGTGGCCTCTACAAATTCTTCTCCCTCAGGAACGGGATGCACATCCCTGTCTTCAGCACACCTCCAGTGGGACCCACCTGTGAGAGCTTTCCATCACTTGTGCACTTGCAGCTGGATCCTGAACACTCCAGACTCCATCCCGCTGATTTTCGGGTGTCTCTGAGGGCTCCTGCCTGGGGTTCAGTATCTGTGGGGGAAGATTGCCTTGGCTTTAACGCTGCCGATGGACGATGGCCTCAGGCTGGGGAGGAGGGAAAGGATGTGGGGTGGCTGGGACGTACCTGCAGCCGTGTGGGAGCTCTGAACCGGGCATTGCTGTGCCAGCCCCTGTGCAGACGGGCCGTGCCTCCGGTGCCAGGTGATGCCAGCTGCTCCTTGGGCTCCTCCCGGGCTCCGGGTGCTCCGTGTGGGCCGGAGCATTTCCACGGGCCTGCTCAGAGCAGCCCCTGGCCCGGGAGCCGCGGTGCAGGCACAGCTCCTGCTGCAGATCCCACAGACACGAGGGGCCGCCGCCTTCAGGAGCCTCTGGCTCCTCCTGCCCCGCGCTCCCGGCCAGCCGGGACACCCCGAGGGAACAGCAGGGAGCGCGGCTGGCAGCGAGCAGGAGGCACCGACGCCTCTGGGCCAGGGGAACAGCCCCGGCCTCGGCAGCCACCGTGGCTCTGAGCTGGCAGCACTCACCTGCAGGAAACGCCCCCTGCCGCTCTCCAGAGGAGCCCTCAGCACTCGTCTGGTTCGCTTCTTCCTGGGGAAACAAAGGGACATGGTGGGAGCACATTCACAGCTGCTGGGGAAATCCTGGAAAGGGCAGAACAATCAGGGTCATGGGGAAGAGCTCGGTGCTGCCAGGTTGAGTGCCAGCCGGTTCTGCCCTGCAGCCATTGCAGGGGCCGGGGTGCAAAGCAGCACTCACAGAAGGGAAGGAGCTGCGTTTGTAGGGGAGCTCTCTTACTGGCAGCGGTCATTGCCATCCCAGCAGGGCTTTGGAACAGCCCTGGCATCGGCCCAGGTGTTTGGAGCAGGGCGCTGGCAAGGCCAAAAGTCTGTGATCAATGGGCGGCCGGGCCGGTCGCTGCTCAGCGTTTGCCTCGATGATCCTCGCAGCTCTGCAAATAAAGAACAAAGAGTTTTCACTGGGTTTTCCCCAGCGTTTCCCTGGGCTCCGGTCCCAGGCCAGGCACAGCGGGAGCGGGAGCAGCAACGCCTCGGTCCCAGCGGCCGTCCCAGAGCGGCTGCTCCCGGCCGGGGCTGCAGCCCCCGGGGCGCGGGCACGGAGAGGGGGCTGCGGGCGCTGCGGCTGCGGGGGAGCGCGGGGCTCGTGGGGGTACCGGGCCGGGGGAGGGGCTCGGTGTCCCCCGGGGTTACCGGGCCGGGGGAGGGGCTCGGTGTCCCCCGGGGTTACCGGGCCGGGACAGGGGGCTCGGTGTCTCCCGGGGTTACCGGGCCGGGACGGGCAGCGGCGCTGAGCGAACGGCGATGCCGATGGGATCTCGGGGCCGGTACGGGCGGTCTCCGTGTCCTTCCCGCTGCGATCCAGCGGCCGCTCCCGGGCAGCGTCGTCCTCCTGGCGGGCGCGGCAGCGGCACAGCACCGGCTCCCTGCCGCCGCAGCCGGAGCGTGCCCGGAGGCCCGGCGGGACCCAGCCCCGCGCCGGCCGCAGCCAGAGCGGCGGCGCCTGTCCCGGAGCGGCTCCTCCCGCCCGCGGTGATGCCGGTCCCGATCCCAGCCCCGATCCCCCCTCGATCCTCCGGCCCCGGCATCCCGGGTACCTACCCCAGTGCCCTGCCCGCCGAGGAAAAAGCGGCTCGGCCTGGCTCCCACGGGGAATACCGGCGGGACCGGGACCCGAATCCCCGGGCCCAGATCCCGATCCCGGTCCTACCTGAGCGCCTCGGTCCCCGCGCAGCAGCCGCAGCAGCAGCCCCCGATCCGGATCTCCGCACCGCGCTCCGACCGCCGCTCCCGCCGCATCCCGAGCCGAGATGCCCCGCAGAAAGCGGGACCGGCGCGGCCCCGGCGGCTTTTATGGGCGGGAGGGGGGCGGGGGGGAGGCGGGGCCCCAGGGGCGGGGCCGGCACAAGTGCGAGGGGCGGGGCGTGCGCAGGTGTGAGCGATCCCAGTGCGCCTGCGCGGGGCGGGGCCTTGGGGGATTTAAGGCGCGGGGGGGGCCCTGCGGAGCCATTTGCTCCTCGGCGTTCGGTGGGGTAGGTTGCTGTCGGTCGGGGCTCCATATCTCTGTTTCTCTTTCTTTTCTTCTGCGTTTCTTTTCTTTACTATTCCTGTTTCTCTACACCTCTCCTTTCCACCCTCCCTTCCTCCCCTCCCCCACCCCCCACACCCACCCCCCCCCCCCAACCCCCCCCCCCTCCCTCTCCCCCCTAGCCCTCCCCTCCCTCCCCCCCTACGGCCGCCCCCCGCCCCTCCCTCCCACCCCGCCGCCCTATTCCCTCACCCATCCCTACCCTACTCATCCCTACCTAACCCTACCCTATTCCTCCGTCCTCTCCCTTCCCTCGCCACCCTGCCTTCCCCCCCGCCCCGTCCCCTGCCGCCCTGCACACCCCGACCTCTCCCCCGCTCCCCTATTCTCGTTCTGTATTCCCCGCTCTCCTCCTTCCCTCGCACCGCGGGGCGCGGGGTGCCGGGCAATAATAAAGCCCCGAGGGCCGGAGCCCGGCGCCCCCGCCCTCGCTGGGGTCCCCACACGGGGCCGGAGCCGCTCCGCGGGTCCCCCCATTGCAGTTCAAGCACCGCCCCACACCGCCGGGGCTCCGGCTGTCCCTACATCACACTGGGGGGTCCTGGGGCGGGGGGCCCCGGTTACAGCGGCCCCCTCGTTAGGAGGGGGTCGGGGGGGTGGTGGGGGGGTTAGGAAGGGCCCCCTCATTAGGAGGGGGTCCTTTGGGGGGGGGGGGGTAGGTAGGGCCCCCTCCGGAGGAGGGGGTCCCGGGGGGGGCGGGGCGGGCCCCCCTCCGGGGGAGGGGGCCCCGGGGGAGGGGGGCGGGGCGGAGGGGGGGCATTCCCCCCTCCAGACCCCGCCCCCCTTCCCCAGGCCCCCTCCTCCGGACGGGGTCCCGGCCCTGCCCCCTCCCGGGGACCCCCTCCTCCGGACGGGGCCCGGGGGGGGGGGGGAGGGAGGGGGGGCGGGTGGGGTGGGGGGGGCCAGACGGGGAGGGCCGTTCGTGTGTGCGCTGTTCGTGTCCGTGGGTTTTTTTTTTTTTTTTTTTTTTTACACGTGTACATGTGTTTGTGTTTCACGGCGCGGAGTGACGTGCCCCCCTCTGCTTCCTCCCCCACCCCACCCGCCCCCCCTCCCCCCCCCGGGCCCCGTCCGGAGGAGGGGGTCCCCGGGAGGGGGCAGGGCCGGGACCCCGTCCGGAGGAGGGGGCCCGGGGAAGGGGGGCGGGGTCTGGAGGGGGGAATGCCCCCCCCTCCGCCCCGGCCCCCTCCCCCGGGGCCCCCTCCCCCGGAGGGAGCCCGCCCCGCCCCCCCCGGGACCCCCTCCTCCGGAGGGGGCCCTACCTACCCCCCCCCCCAAGGACCCCCTCCTAATGAGGGGGCCCTTCCTAACCCCCCCTCCACCCCCCAAGGACCCCCTCCTAATGAGGGGGCCCCTTCCTAACCTCCCCCTCAGGACCCCCTCCTAATGAGGGGGCCCCCCACCCCGGGACCCCCTCCAAACAAGGGGGTCCTCAAACCCGACCCCCCATCCCGGGGCCCCCTCCAAACGAGGGGCCCCCGTGGGATGGGGGAAGCGGAGCCCCGGCGGCGCCCCCTGCGTTCAACCATGGAACTGCATGGGGACACCAGCGGGGCTCCAGCGGGGCCGGGGGCGCCGGACTCCGGGCCTCTGGCCTTTATTATTGCCCGGCAGCCCCAGCCCCGCGGTGCGAGGGAAGGAGGAGAGAGGAGGACAGGGAGACAGGAGAGATGGGGGTGCTGAGGACGGGAATGGAGAGGGGTCGGAGTGAGGAGGGAAGCGGGAGAGGAAGGGAAAGGCCGAGGGGGGAGAAGAGGGACGGTGGAGAGAGGAGGAACAGAAAGGAGAAGCGGAGAAGGGACAGGACAGGAAGAAGTGGGGGGCGGTCGGGTTTGGGAGGAGAGGAAAGGAGAGTTTCAGGGCGAGAGGAAAGGGGCAGAAAGAAAGGGGAATACGCGGAGAAGGAAGGAGGGGTAGAGAGAGGGGCAGAAGGGGAGGCCTAAACCTCCGCGCCTTACCTGCGGAGCCCACACAGGGAGCTCCGTCCGCACCGAGCTCTGGGTGAGCAAATGGCGGCTGCGGCGATTTCCGGGGTCTAAATAACCTCGGCCCCGCCCCGCGCAGCCGCACTGGGGCCCCGCACACCTGAGCTGGGCCCGCCCTGCACACCTGTGACGGCCGCGCACGCGCTCCACTGCCCCAAACTGCGCACGCGCTCTGCTGTCCCGAACTGCGCACGCGCTCCACTGCCCCAAACTGCGCACGCGCTCTGCTGTCCTGAACTGCGCACGCGCTCTCTGGCACGGCCTCCTGCTCTGTGGCCCCGCCGCTCACACCTGTGCTGGCCCCGCCCCTCACACCTGTGCTGGCCCCGCCCCCGCACCGCTGTCCCCCGGCCACGCGGGGGCGCCGCGCTCGCACCGCGCTCCGTGTCCGCCAGAGGGCGCCCTGCGGGGTCCCGGCCCTACACGGGGGCTCCGCGCCCGCACCGGGGAACGGCCGCGATCCCGCAGCCGGCAGCGCCCCGTGCCCGCGGCCATCCCGGGCCCCAAACCGATCCCCTGCCCGGTGCCGCTTCGATCCGCCCGGCGGGGCAGAGGCGGCACGGCCCGGCACACCCCAGCGGCGCTCTGCCCCCCGGCCCGGGCACGGTGGCGGTGGCCCCGCCGCGGCGCCCCCTGCCCGCGCTCCGTGGCCCCGCCCCCCTGTCCCCGCCGGTCCCGGGGCCTTCGCTCGGGAGCCTCGCTCGGCGCCGTGCGAGCCCCGCCCGACGGCCGCTCCCGCGGGGACCGCTCGGAGCCCGGGGCGCTGCGGCGGGGCCGTGACCGTGGCCCGGGGGCCGAGCGCCGCCTGGGTCTGCCGGCGGTCCCGGGCGGTGCCGCCTGTCGCCCGTCGGTATCGGGACCGGGACGGCAGGAGCCTGGCTTTCCTGAGCCCGCAGAGCCCCGTCCCGGTGTCTCCCCCTCGTCCCGGTGTCACCTTCCGCGTCCCGGCGCCGCGGGCGGGAGAGGCGGACAGGGAGCGAGAACCGCCGGCCCCGCGTTCCCGTGCCGCTCCGTCGGGCCCCGGCCCGCCTGCCCGCACCAGGGTCCCCGAGCAGCGGCCGGGACCGCCCAGGCCCGGGGACACCGCGGCTCCCGCCCCGCCTCCTGCCCCCGGCACCTCCCCGGGAACGGCCCCGGGGCCTCCGGAGCCCGAGAGCGCGGCGGGGGCCCGGCCCGAGCCCCCGAACGCCGCGCTCCCGGCTCGTCACCCGCCGCCCATCGGCGCCGGGGAGAGGCCCCGCCGGTGTCCCGGCTCCGGGAAGAGCCTCGGCCGCAGCTCGGGCTCCGCTGCGGAGCCCCACGAGGGAGCGCCCGAGCGCCGCTCTCAGCCCCGAAGCCGCCCCCGTGAGGCCGGGGCCGGGCCCGGACAGCGCCGGGCCGGGGCTCCCGTTCCGAGCGCTCGCACGCAGGATTCGGGCTCTGTGCCCGGGCCCAAAATGCAGCGCTTGGCCTCTGTGCTCAGGCCTGGGCCAGCCTCGCTCTGCACTCCCCAAACACAGGGCTCGAGTCCCCGCTTCACAGCCCTGGGCCCGGCCAGATGGGGCTGGGCCCAAGTGCCGGCAGCGGAGACTGTGTCCCTGAGCCCTCCTCACCTTCACCACCACAAAAAAAACAACAACCCACAGGACTTAAGACTCCGATTCTGAGACCAGAAAAATGCCCGATTTATTAGTCTCAGTTCACAGGGTCGTGGAATTGACTGCGGACATCGCCACAGACGGTGGCGGGGAATGGAGCTCTCACACGTTTGATTCTGTTGTGGGAACTGCTTCAGGCTGGCAGAAAACCACGGGTGGGATCAGAAGGCCGGGAGCCTCCCCTGACAGGACGCCGCAGAACGCAGCCCATCTGCAATACCGCGTTATCCCAGCAGTGCCATATCCCGTTATCCCAGCCGAATTTGCTGTGCCGCCTCCGGCTCCCGGAGCGATGCCGCTCGCGGCTCCCGGCGCTCCCGCGGCGCAGGAGCAGCCCCGGATCCGCTCGGCCCGCGGGAACCGGAGCGGTGCCCGGTGCCCGGGCCGGAGCGGCAGCAGCGGGTGACGATCCGGGCGCTCCCGCCCGGGCCCTGAGCTCGGGCCGAGGGAGCTCCCAGCTGCGGCTCCCCAAGGACGGCCGCGCTCCCGTGCCACGGCAGCCGCCCCGCCTCTCTCGGGGACAGCGGCAGCTCTGGGAGAGGAACCGGAGCCCCGGCGGGCGGGGCTGGGCAGCGCCGGCACTGAGCCCCCCGCGCCGAGCGGGAGCAGAGGGACGTGCCCAGCCCGGGACTCGCGTCCCGCACGGGCGCTCGGGGACGCGGGGTCTCTGCTCGGGCTCCGCCAGGAGGAGGAGGCGGACGGGAGTGCCCGGGAGGAGCACTATTCTCTCGGATTTTGTCTCATTCTAATCTCATTAGGGTGCCCTAACTCCAACCAGTTCTGCTTCTCAGACCAGAGCCTGCTGCCACCTCTGCTCGTGACGTTCGCAGGGCACACATTGCTCCCACGCTGACAATGGCAAAACCAATTGCCTCTCCCTCTTCCTGCAATAAACAGTTCAGCTTCTGGGGAGCTGCAGCTGTGACACTCACGAGCAGCTCTCACATGATCCGAACGTGGAGCTGCTCTTTTTCAAGTCTTCCCCTGTAGAAAACACACCTTGCTGTAAAATGTCACCAAAGCAGGAATTGCTGCTGAAGCTCTCTCAGCGCACAAGGGAAGAGCCATTCGCGGGGCTAAAAGTGCCTCATTCCCCCTTTCCACTGCTCCTGGATCAACCCGTGTGCTCATTTCCATCTTCCTGATGAGTCTTGATTTTTTGTAGTGGACTCAAAGCAAAGCAGAGGTGAGCAAAACCCCGCCTGTTGACACGATCCTTCCAGCTGCTTTTATTTATGCTGTTCCAGCTGTATTTATTTCACGAATAAAAGGCAAATTCGAGAGTCTTTTAATCTCCACGGTTTCTGTTGCCTTTTGCTTGCTTGGGCTTTTGCTCTCTGCCCTTTGCCAGTCTGGGCACGCTCACCTTTCAGGATTCCCATCTTGTGCCCTGCCCGGGCTGCCTCTGGCTCGGCTCCCTCGGCAGCCGCCGCTTTCCCCGGAGCTCTTTGCCTTCAGCTCGCGTCCCCGTCCATCGGCCGCGCCTCCCAGCTGCTCCAGCCCGGAATTCCCTCCTGGGAACGAGCAGGGATTCCCTCCCCTGGCCCAGGGAAGCCTCACCCCCGCACACATTGCCGAGGCTCAGGGGGCCGCTCCAACCTTGGGTGTCCCAGAGCTCCGGCTCAGTCCCAGGGCAGAGCCGGGAGCCTGTCCCAAGGGCCGGGAGTGCCGCACGCGGGGAGCGCAGAGTCCCCATGGAGATCGGATCCGGCCGAGGCAGCCCAGCCCGTTCCTGCCCGCAGAGAGCTCCGGCACTGCAGCCCGTTCCTGCCCGCAGAGAGCTCCGGCACTGCAGCCCGTTCCTGCCCACAGAGAGCTCCGGCACTGCAGCCCGTTCCTGCCCACAGAGAGCTCCGGCACTGCAGCCCGCTGAGGCTGGCACACAAATCCCCGCTCTGGGCACAGCAGCGGCTGCAGCGCGTTCAGGAGAAGGCACACGCAGCAATCGTGGCTCAGTCCTGAGGCTGCGATCGACATTCATTGTCAGTAATTTCAAACAATGATTTCACCCCGCTGCTCGGTTCTTTCTACAGCCGGGACTCCAATAAGAGGAGAAAGGAGGCAGTTTACTGGAGCCCCTTTCCTGCCGAACGCTGAGGCTCATTCAGGTGCTGAGAGAAATCGCAGCCAGGGAGAGCTGCCCCTGCTCTGCTGGGATCGCACCCTGCACTCACCAGGGAGAGGCGTCTCTGTGAAAATCGGTCTCAGCATTTTTATGCCTCCTGGTTCCCACTGAAATGATTTTGACCAGAACTGAGACTGCTGAGCATCAGTGAGCAGCCAAGGAGACTTTCAGCAATCCCCGTGACCTGGCAGAAGTTACTGCTGCTGACGGCCTGAGCCCTGGGCTGAGAGTTACAGCGGCAGCAGCAGCGACAGCCACGCTGGCACTCCCCAGAAACAGGAGAAACTGCCCCTGCCCTTCGTGGGGACAATGTCTGTTGTGCCTCTGCAGTCACAGCCTCAGCACTCACTTGGCTCCTACAGACATTAATTCCTCAGGCCTCCCTCACAAGGCATCCCCGCTATTCCATCGTCTGCCTGCCGGGCAATGCTCCCCTCCTTATTTCAAAGGTGAGAGCGAGGAACTTGGCAATTGCCCCTCACTGAGCTCCTCTCGCATCATCTCCCACTCCTTTCATTTCCTTACCAGCAAGGAGAAACATTAAAGGGGGAAAAAAGTGTGCTGTGCTCTATGCAAGGCCAGAAAGTGGCCTGAAGAGACAGATTTTGGATTAACTCTGGCTGTATAAAACCAAAGTCAATTAGGATTTCCCCAAAAAGAAAAAAAAAAAAAAGGAAGGAGTGGCTAATTAAAACTATTTATAGAGTCAGATTAAGGTCTGTTCCTCAAGGTTTTGGCTTTTGGCACTTCTGTAAGCAACACGACAGACCGTGGGCAACTGTGCCAGACCGCACAGAGGAGGACTCGGAGGAGGAATTCATTCCCTCACCCAAATCAACCGAATTGACTCGGACAGGAATTCCCTCTGGAGCGTCAGTGCTGCCCAGGTACCGGCAGGGTGACTGGCACTGCCACCCTGGGCACCTCTGCGCTCGGCGGGCACGGCCGCGGGGCTGCGGGGCCTCTCTGAGCTCGCTGCTCTGAAGGGAAACTCTGCGGCACTGCTGAGATGGTGCCCTGCCCTATTTCCCTGTGCCCGTGTCCCAGAGCAGCCCCTGCTGCTCCACAGGGCCCTGCCGGGGCTGTGAGCAGCAGAGCAGAGCCCTGACTGACTGACTGACTGACTGACTGACAGACTGACTGACTGACTGACTGACTGACTGACTGACAGACTGACTGACAGACTGACTGACTGACTGACTGACTGACAGACTCACTGACAGACTGACTGACTGACTCACTGACTGACTGACTGACTGACTGACTGACTCACTGACAGACTGACTGACTGACAGACTGACTGACTGACTGACTGACTGACTGACTCACTGACTGACTGACTGACTGACAGACTGACTGACTGACTCACTGACTGACTCACTGACTGACTGACTCACTGACTGACTGACTGACTGACTCACTGACTCACTGACTCACTGACTGACTGACAGACTGACTGACTGACTCACTGACTGACTGACTCACTGACTGACTGACTCACTGACTGACTCACTGACTGACTCACTGACTGACTCACTGACTCACTGACTCACTGACTGACTCACTGACTGACTCACTGACTGACTGACTCACTGACTGACTGACTGACTCACTGACTCACTGACTGACTCACTCCCTCCCTCCCTCCCTCCCTCCCTCACTCCCTCCCTCCCTCCCCCGCTCCCCGCAGCTCCCGTGCCCTGCCCATGTCCCATCCCAGGCCTGGCCGGGCAGTGGCACCGGGCAATGACAATGCCCTGCCCGGTGTCCCCGCAGCTCCGGCACAGCTCTGCGGCCAGGGCACAGCAGCCCGGTCCCCGGGGGCTCTGACACCGCGGGCGTTCGCTGCCACAGCACCGTGGTGTCACCTCGCCAGCAGAGGGACTCCACGGAGCCCACCCAGCGCTTTCGGAGCTCTGCCTGAGGGCTCTGGGCACCGGGGCACGGCTCTGACCGAACTGCCCCTGAACGCTCTGCTACAGGAGGGAATTCCGATGGATGCCTGGTTTGCTGCAGCATCACCTATCGAGTGGCCAGTTAGGATTTTCTGTGTGCCAGTTTCAGACTGAACCTTTGCAGGGTTAGATTCGTGCTTTGTACGGGATGATGTGTCACATCACTCCTGGGCTGGGCTCACCTTTGAACAGTCCCAAGCGCACGGCGCTGCCCAGACCCAAGGCAATCGTTCCTTTGGGGGCAGCCCCAAGCCCATTCAGAATTTCACCACTGGACCCAGTGATCATAAGGGGTTTTTCCAACCTAAATGATGCTACGATTCCACATTCCCAAACTCAGAGGAGTCCACACAAACAGATATCACGTAGAGAAAGTACCTTTCAGGGGTGTTGATGTAAATTACAATTATTTTTCCCCCAACAGATGGACTATTTTCTGCTCAATATAAAAGGCATGTGTGTTCCTACCCAAAAGCTGTAATTTACCTGACATCTTCTACCATCCTAAACCAGAGCAGTAAGGAACAGCCACAAGAAGCACGGAAAACCAGCCAGCCTCACCTCAGCCTGTGCTCACTCCAGGACAAGTCCAGAACTGGCTCCTAAGAGAGATCTGGAGAGTTAAAGGCTGAAATCCCCTGACTGTGAGGGCTGGCCTGCTCTCTGCCAGGCTACAGCTCCCTTTTTATTGGGAATTTACTGGGCCATGGCAGCAAATTCTGTTTAGCAATATTGACTTCTTTTTCTCCCCTGCCCATGAATGCCTGATTGGTTTGGTTTTTGCATTCCTGAGAGCTTCCTGCATCAGCAGCACCCTGTAGGCCACCTTCAGGGGGTTAAGGAGCTCTCATTTTCCAAACTGTCACATGGTAACTTCAGCTGCTGCCCAAGCCCTTGAACTGAGGGGAACAGGAACCATTGCTCCTGGAGATGCTCCTCATCACGAGCTGTGCGCCATTTGCTCTTCCTGGTCCTTATCTCAACCAACCTCGTTCTCAGTCTGTATCCATGCCAATTTTACTGTGCCAAACACTCCAGCCAAACCTGCGGTGCCACTGTGGACGTACATGGAGTAAACTGAGTTGGTTCAGGGTTTTTTCAAAATATTTTCAAATTCCTTTGTCTATTTTTCAGCTCCAGAAACACAGATTAGAACAACACAAAGTACCTTTTTTGGAGCTCTTTAGCCAGTGAAGTCCTGCAAACCCTGTTCTGTCTGGAGGGCACCTGTGCACATTTAGTTATGCAGTCAGGGTCACTGACAGAGCAATCCCAAGTGATGGGAAAACTCGGCACCTGCCTTGATCCCCCAGTGTTTCTCAGCTGTGACATCCATCAGTTCTGCTCTGCTTCAGCAGAGCTCAGGCCGAGCTTTTGCCAGCCCCAGCAGTGCCTGTGCTCAGTGTCCCCAGCCCCTTTCCAAGAGCAGCTCTCAGGCTCAGCTGATGAGGAGCAGATTAACCCGTCACGGATATTCCCATTTGGCACACGGGGCTGGCAGGGAGCAGCTCTGGCCTTTCAGGCAGGAATGTGTCAGGTGCCGTCACAATGAATCAGAAACTCAAAGCAGCTGTGAGACAGCGTTTCCAAGAGTGCAGAGAGATCGCTCCTCGTGCCCCCCAGAAGAGCCTGTTCTCTAGAAACAGCGGTGGCAAACACCAAGAAATCTCCGCTTTACTCAAATATATCTGGGTGAACTTCACTGTGCTTGCAAGGAGGGGTGACAATGAACAATGAGTGGCGCAGACAAAGCTCTGTCCCCTGGCAAAGGGGCCTGACCTTGTGCAGCTCTGTCCCCTCAGCCCTGGAGGATGCAGCCTTGGCACTGAGGAGTGCTGTGTGCCCTGGGGAGTCTGCAAGGTGAGTTACAGGAACCGGCAGGGAAAAGCTCTCCTTGCTCAGCCGTCACCGAGTTCCACACACCCCCAGGTTTCTGTGCACAGAGTCTGTTTCTCCTGGAATGGAAAGACTGAGCCTCTCCTTTTACACTCGCTATTACCCCATTCATTATGTGCTGCTTGGGAAGGGCTTAGGTTTGAAAATTCCCCTACAGAGCATTTCTAGAAAAGAATCTATGAGGGCTGAAATAGCAGCGGTGAGGTTTCAACTCATATCATCACCCACCATGATCAAATGGAATGGTGAAAGTCCTGGCTTTGTCTGTCTGACAAACTGCACCCATCTTCCAAATTTGCTGAATGATCATTTACTGTTTGCTACTTTGGGCCATCAAACATTTTATTGCTAAAGCTCACACGGCACCGGTTCAGAACCCCAAAGAAATTCAATGTCAAATCTGAAAACACCCGAGCAGGTGTCCCACAGACACCAACCCCACACCTCCTGACCCAACCAAACCCGCCCCGAGACAATCCTGTGCCCAGGAATCAAACGGGAGCCCCGGTCCTGGAGAGGGTCAGCCCTCAGCCCAGGGCTGGCTGTGAATCCCTGCAATGGAACACAAAACCACAGGGACCGATTTTCACCTGCACCCAAACCCACAGCCTGAGCTACTGACAAATCATTTCAGCTTCTGGCACCGACTGTGGTTCTTGGCGAACGCCGAACCCCAAACGTGCACAGCCCCCCATTCCTCCGCCTGCTGGGCCTGCTCTGAGCCTGGCCGAGCACAGAGGATGCAGGATGGAGTTTCCTGAGCAGAAAGAACAGAGGTGTCCCCGCACCCTCAGCGCGCCAGCGCGGTGAGATGGAGACCAGCGCTGCAGCGCTGGCACTCGCACAGAGCCAGGGCACCTCTGCCTGCCCAGGCTGCTGCGGGCACTGCACCGCTGCCAGCCCGCGTGGGCAAACCCCGGCGCCAGAGCTCACAGGAGCTGCGAGAGCAGCCTGCCCATCTCCCGCCTGCCCCGCGGGAGCCACTGCAGCAGCGGGGTCCTGGGCCCGTGCTCTCTGAATCTCTGCTCTCTGCAGCTTCTCCAAAAATAAACTAGAACGCAGATTATTCTCCCTCCAAACCCGCAGCTACAAAATATTTCTTCTGTAGGAAGCAGAGGCACCAAACCAAAACGCCGACCCGGCAGCCACTGGAGTTAAGGCAAAGCTGTGACGACAGAAAGAAAACAAGTACCGAGATTTTTTAAACACAAACCTGTCAAAGCTCCATCCTTTACACGTCTGCCCTCGCTGACGCCACGTTATGGACACATCCCCGCTCCCAGAGGCGCAGGGAGGATCCGCGGCAGCGCCGCCGAACCGCGGCTCCAGCTGGAGCTGCCGCTGCCGCAGGGCAGGAGCGTGCGGCGCTTCCCTGGGCAGAGGGCAGAGAGAGAGCGGCCCGGCCCGGCCCCGCCCGGGGCACAGCTGGCACCGCTGGCACAGCTGGCACCGCTGCTCGGCTCCTCCTGCCCCGCCCGGGGCACAGCTGGCACCGCTGGCACAGCTGGCACCGCTGCTCGACTCCTCCTGCCCCGCCCGGGGCTCCCTCACCCCCTGCCCCCCGGCTCGGTGCCACCGGGGCCTGCCCAGAGCAAAGCCCATCACTGACCGTGCCCGGGCACAAACCAAAGCCCATCACTGACCGTGCCGGGCACAAAGCAAAGCCCATCACTGACCGTGCCGGGCACAAACCAGAGCCCATCAGTGACCGTGCCAGGCACAAACCAAAGCCCATCACTGACCGTGCCAGGCACAAAGCAAAGCCCATCACTGACCGTGCCAGGCACAAACCAGAGCCCATCACTGACCGTGCCAGGCACAAAGCAAAGCCCATCACTGACCGTGCCAGGCACAAAGCAAAGCCCATCACTGACCGTGCCAGGCACAAAGCAAAGCCTGAGTGCTCGGGTTCCTCTCCCCTGTGCCGGAGCCCGTTCTGCCCCTGGGTACAACGCGGGGCCCAAAGCCATCGCAGCCCTCTCTGTTCATCTCTTCCTTACTCGGTCAAAAAAAGAACATCCATGATTGCAGTTTTCAAATAAGTTTCCTTCTTCGAATTATTTCTTCAGATTTGGCACCAACTCCCTCAATGCAATAATTAATTTTAATTGGTTCACTGACTGAGGATTTAGCTGTACTTTTCCTATTAAATCCAAACAGTTTCAGTGGAACGTGTTCACAGCCATTTTTCTTTTCTATCCCTTGCATCATGACTTGCCTCTTCACTTTATTATTCTCTATTTTATATTTCAGATTTCAAGCTGAAGAAAAACCCCTCTCTCTGAAGAAGATTTTCCCATCAAGTGAGCCATATATATTTTTAATAGGGATATCAAACCCAGCCTGACGGCACAAACACCTTGAGACACCTTCTGGACACGAATGTCTCTTTAAAAATATTAAAGCTCTAAAGGTTAAATTGTTTGCAGGTTTTTCTGAACCGAAAGAATAAGAGATGTTGCAATAGGACAAAATGATGACTCGGGTCTCTAGGACACAATCGGTTTTGGAGGATTTCTCCAGCAGCCCTCGTCCATAGGGGTTTGCACTCCTGTTCACCCATTTAACATAGAAAATATGTACACTTAAAAAAGGGTTACCAAAATATAACACCCTTTCTTTAATCCATTAACAAAAGCTAAATGAGATACTTGGGAAAATCCTAACGCAAAGAAATATTTTGAGGATAGCATTTTACTATTCAATAAGCCCTTATCCTCTTAGCCAAATTACTGGGGTGGAATCTGGCCTTTAGTTTACATTTTGAACACTAATATTGTAAAATGGGACAAGAGGACCTTTAGTTCCAGCTGCCTGTGCTGGTTCCTGCTGACCCTATACTGACACCAAATAAACACGGTGCTGGGGGTACATACAAATTGCTGCAGCATAAAGAGAACTTCAGTTGTTTCTTCAGAAAGAGTTCCCTGCAACACCATCAAATTTCTTCCCAAGGCATTATTAGGTTGTGGGCTCTCTTTTCTACTTCTTCACTTTAAACTGTGATTCCAAGAAGAAAACACTTGTAGATGTTGCTGCTTTTACAAGAAAGGTGATGTGTGGGGACACAGAAAATCACGGCTCTCTCTTTCCCAGGAGTATTTTGGCAGCCAGCGGGGAAACCCTGGGAGAAGCAATGCCAGGCAGAAGATGCAGGACAGCCCTAAATCCACCAATGCACTGCATTTATGGCAAGGCAGGGGCTGGATTGAACACGAGGATGGTGCAGGGAGACAAGGAAGGAGAGAGGAGGAGCAGATGTCAGTGTGCCACTGACATTCATTTCCAAAAAGCCACTGAAGAAGTTTGCCTGGATGTGCAGAAATGTCTGGGCACGGCTTTGTGGGCCAGGAAGAAACAGGGGGAAAGGACCTGACCCATCAGCCTGGGAGCTTCATCTTGAGACACCTCATCCATCCCCACGGATGTTCAGGAACAGAGATCTCAAAGCTCCTTTAAGCAGACATTGCAGGGCTCGTGTGCAAAGTCTGTGCTCACACAAAGATGTTCACTTCAGGTTTGCTGGAAGTAAGTACTTCAAATCTGGAGCTTTTATTTAAAAGTGCTCTGTTAAAAGAGTGGCACTTTTCAAGCTGCCAGTATAAATTCAGAAATGAATTTTTAATATCTCTAATGGCATGTTTTCCTATACATTACTAAAACCATAGCCAAAGGGAACCATTATTATCCACATGAGTCCAGGGCATCAGACAGCTAATTAATAGCAGATCACTCTTCTCCCAGTTCCCTATTTTTTTAAATGTGAGGATCTCCATAACTGAATGTCATACAAAACATTATGCAAAGCATCCAGCTTTTTCCAAGGTCCAGCAGGAGCTGAGTGCCATGGAGAGGATGTGCCAGCACAGAGCCAGAGGAGCTCTGATGTTTACTCATTGAAAAGCTACAAATGCAAATCACAGCGGGACTCAGAATGGAGCCTGAGGGAATGTGAGAATAACTGGAGCCCAGCTGGAATGAAAAATCCTCTGGAGCAACAAATTCAATATGCCAAGAAAAAAAAAATAGGTCTGAATGCAATAAAGTCTTGCAAGCAAACTGGCAAACACGGCAGCAAAAGCTGTGCTCAGAGATGGAAACCAAAATGTAAAGGGGGAGGTTGCCATGGTGGGAACGGAGACCTGAAGCACATTAATTAATTGCATTCTCCCAAATTAAACAAGGACACTGCCATCCCTAAACTCCTGCATGGAACCAAGCACCTCAGCCTTCTGTCGTCCGTGCACAACCAAGCTTCCTCTGTGCCTTCCTAATGAAATGTGTGCAATACCCAATTACCAATCAGCTGCCAATTAAAACCCTATTTCCCAATAATATCATCCTGCTAACTGGATTTCCGCGCAGCCCTTGGCACCCTGGCTCGCGAGCAGCTCTGCCATCCATCAGTTCTCGTGCTGCCAGGTCTGGGATGTGCTGAGCACACGGCCAAGGATGCCGCCCGCATTCCAACTGCTGCTCTCCGCACAGGCAGAGGCGGAGGGGCGGCACAAACATTTCCACGTGGAACTCGAGTAAAAGTGACCGCGCCGTGTCCCTGTTGCTCCAGAGAAATTCAGCAGCCGGGGGATTTTCCTGGGCATGAGCTGGGACGGGCAGCGGGGACTGACTCCAGTGGGGATGCACCCACAGGAGCTCTCGCTGCTTTTCCTCCCTTTCCCAAACTCCACACGTGCCCACGCCTCTAAAGAGAAATCCAACAGCACCGCCTGCCCAAATGCCACCGGACACAGGGCCCAGTAAACAGTGAGCTCTCCTACAAGGTTTACCTGCTGTATTAAAAACCACAAAGGCCACCTGAGTCACCTCAAAGACACGGGAACCTTCTCTTTTCTAAAGGGAACAATGACCCACGGATGCTGCACAGAAATTGCTCATTATCCAGGGGAGGCCTTTCCCTACCACGTTACAGAATCATTCCCTTCTATTTCAGAGCTCCCTTTCCCCCAGGTGCTCTCCAGCGTGCTGATATGAATTATTTGTGACAGTTAACATTTACTGAACAGCACTGGAATACCCTGCCAGCCGTGGGGAAAGGGAGCCAGGACCTCAGGCAAACACAAAGGGCCTTTCCCTACGGAAAACCAGCTGTGCAGTGTGAGGATCACTGATTTCAGCAGGGCTGGCTGCTCCACACCAGCCCTGGCCCAGGCAGGGCTGCCTGCAGGAATCTCACAGGAGCAGTTCCTTACACGTGATATCCACACACACATCGCAAATTGGCATTACAAAATCCTGACCATCAGCAGCAACTTGGGATTCCCAGTGAGTTTTTCTGCCCAGAAATCTTAAATCCAAAAACTCTTAAAAGCAAACAAGTGGGAGTTAAGTGTTGCTAACAGACTTGGTAACATTACTCATGACTTGGTTTGAAACACACACACAAATAGGAAAAAAAAAAAATAACCCTGTCACTAAGACAGTTCTGAGTTGTCCCAGCTGATTAAAAAGCCCAGCCCAGCTGTCACATCAATATCCAGGTTTTACACTTGGTGCCACAGAAAGTGGTTTTGCTGCATTTGCCATGAAGGCACGTGCCACAGTGTTTAACCACATCCTTTATTTGAGACGGAGCAGCAGAGATCCCACACGTCTCTCTAACCTGGAACTGGGTTTCAGTTTGGGCTGCTCGTACCAATCTAATCCCAGAGAAGTGTCAGCAAAGTCAGAAGCCATCAGAATTTCAGCTTCAGTCTGGAACAGAAGCAGCGAGGGCCCTGCCTTTCCTCTCCCTACAATTTCAGAGTTCCAGCACTTGCCAAATATCCTACTTGGGATGCACCTAAACAATCTGAATCCTCAAATAACACCATTCCCTGGGCAATAAAATGGAATTTGTGTAGGTTGTTTAGGATCTCCAGAGAGTACAGGGCAGGGGGAGGGAGGGGAAGCCCTGTGAATGGGAATACAGAGTGAAACTGGAACTGAGGCATTTCGGGAACATTGCTGAGCTGAATGGCAACTCAAAGAGCCCTCACTAAGCCATGGATAAAAGCCCCAAACCCGCTTTATTTTAGGCTTGGCCGCACAGGGAACTGTGTGCTAATAAACTGAATCATCAAAAATAAATTGTTTCCATGTTCATTTCTTTAGAATGAACACCTGCACCACGGTCCCACCACATTCATTAAAGCTTGTGCTCTGACATTGCACAGGACACGTTTGGAGGAACTGTGCTCTCTGTGCAGAACTGGGCTGCTTGCTTTTCCACGGGGAAAGCTTTCCTCTCCCAGAGCAGCAGCTACCCACAATGATGGGGTTTCATTAGGGACAGCTTTGTGTACAGTGCTCAGCTGCAGGGGAAGAATTCTGAGAGGACACCGAGGAATCCAGGCACATAATGCCATTAGCTGAAATACTGAGGGGCATTGCTGAATTCCTTTAAAATAAACCAAAATTTACTGGCTAATGGTACTCGCACCTCGGTAACTGTTAGAGGCTCCAACTAAGCCAAAGTCCTGTTTGAGCAGCCCTGGCACAGCAGAGGAGAGGGGAAAGGCGAACATCACAAATGTGAAGCTCCTTCAGCACCAGCCGTGTGCACAGCCCGGAGGTGACAGTCACTGCTCCCAGCAAACGGGACCGGGAGGAAGGCACCTTCCTCCTCCTCCTCGCTGCGCACAGCGCCGAGCCCGGCCCCAGCCCTCCGTGCCAGCCCCACACGGCGCTCCGTGCCACGGGCACTGCGGGCGGCACGGCCGGCACAGCCGTGAGGGCGCTGCGGCTGCCCCGCCCCAGCCCCGAGCCCCGGCTGCAGGGGCCGATCATCGGCTCGGCCACAGCCACGGGGGGCTTCTGGTCTGGTTTTGTTTGGGCAAGCCCAGCTCTAAGCACCTTTCAGTCGGAATTTCACAGCATATCGAACAAGTGGTGGCTATTAAAAATGCTTTTTACAAGGTGGCACACACAGAAATAAACATCCCACGCCTCAGGCTGCCGTGCTGCCCGTCCAAGCCCATCGCCGAGAGCCGAGCACGCCGTGCCTGAAGCGCTGCTGAGGGACACGAACTCCCCGTGAGCATTAATGGTCCCCAGGGCAGGGCAGTGCCAGCCTGGGCCGCGCTGAACAAAGAGCCCTCGTCACACTGGTGTGATCGATATCTGCCCTGCGCCGCTGCCATCATCCACGGGCTCGGTAAGGACTGACCTGGATGCAAACGGCAGAACTGGCCCCAGAGAAAAGAGGAATGGATGTGGGCAGGGCAGCCTTTCAGGGCACTACAAAGAGATGGCAGCACGGGGAAATGCCACTCCTCACAACTCATCATTTTGCCATTCTCCTTCAAATGAAAAAAAAACCAAGAGGAGATTTGCATTTTTGCATACAGAGTTTATACAGTTATCCAACTAATTTGAGAACTTTTTGAATAGCCTTCAGAAAGTTTTAAATGGGACATTTTTAAAGTGCACCCATAAAGCCATGATCTGTATTGGCTGGGATGTGAAAAAAATGGTAACGAACATTTAGCCAGAAGCCCTTTTCTGAACAACAATAAACAAGAAGATTATTGGAATAATACTTCAGTTTGTTGTCACTTGCTAGAGAGTGGGGATAAAAATCAAGCAGAGAGCTGGAACTTCCTGAACTCCTGAGTTCTGATTTCTGGAGCGCTCAAAGGACATGAAACTGTACACAGAGGGCACATATCAAATATCTGGGACACCTCTCCTTTCTCTCCTGCAGTTTCAGCCCTGCACTGACCCGAACCGACAGCGCCCAGCGCGTCCTCAGTGCATTTCATCTCCCAGCTGCCCTGGGCACAGCACCTTGGGGAGAGGGCAGGGGAGGGCATTTCCTACCCCTCACCTTCAGGGCGCAGAAACTGCACAGTGACGGGAGCCATTAGCAATTGTTAGGCTCATGTTTCATGTTCATGAAACCCCATGGAAGAGGTTTCAGAATCGGGTCTAGCTTTAGCCAAGATACATGAACGTTGTGTGGGCAGCTGAAAAACAGGTGATGTCCTCAAGTATTTACCTCTGTGCTCTGCAGGGCTTGGGAGGGAATGCACACTGCCACAAGGAGGACACGGTGCAGGGAGGAGTTAATAAACAAAAGGAAACAGAACCTCTCGGGTTTCACTATGAATGCACCTTGCAAAGGGAAGTCCCCAGGCTGCTCCTGTGAGCAAACTGACTGATGAACGTGGTTAATGCACACACAAATGACAAAGGCAATGCAATCACTGCAATGGCATCTCCCTCGCATCCTGGAATTGCTGATGAAGGATGAGTGACACTCTGGGAAAGGCAAGAACACGAACAGTGGTGCCTTGATTTGTTCTGCAGCACCAGGGGAGTCTGCCAATTTCCCAGCAGGCACTGATCTGCACTTCAGGATAACATTACACAGATTTGCACTGCTCTTATCTCAAACTCCAATAACTCCTGAAACCACAGAGCAAACAGTTCTGGGGGTGCATTTCCACCAGCCTGATCAGGAGGCCTGAAAAATGAGTGCTCCAGTCAGGGCATGGTGGCTGCTCAGCTTGTGCTGCTGCCACTTCCAGCTCTGCTGCTGCAAGCCCCACTTGAGCATCGCCTGACCCATTTCTTTACATTCTGACACATAAATCTCTAAACCTCCATCCTTTCAGCTATCTATCTAACCAAAATACCATCAGATTTTAAAAAAACAAAAATTGACATTTAGTGTTGAAAGCAAAAGGCCCACAAAACTAAGACTCTGCAATTACTAACCAATAACTGAGGTATTCTGAAAGTCTCGAGCCCTCTGTGGCAATTCCAACCAGAAAGAGAACCACAGGACTAATGCCAAACCCAAAGCCACATCAGTGCCATCACAGCACAAGAGGACAGGAAAAGCCTTTTTGCTCTCTGAAGTGGCTTCTTCAGAGCCGTGCCAGAAAATCTTCAGGCCATTCAGAAACTAAATTATGGCCACTGAATGCAGTAACCCTTCAACTGAACCAAAGCAGATTTAGCTCTCCACATATATTTATTACACAATAACAGAGACAGAAGTCTTTTTGAAAAAAGGTCTCATCTGAAATTTCATAAAAACATGTGAGTTACAGAAATGTGCTACAAGGACAGCAGGAGTCTTCATGCATCCCAAGACAGCAGCAATGGTGATGCACGCTTTGAATATCTGAATTTCTGTCCATACTGCAAAAAGCAGTTAAAGAGATGTCAGCTGGTGATAACAGCAAAACAAATAAAGCTTATGACAAAATACATTTTCCCCATATTGAACTGCCTGAAGAATTCTGGCATCTCTAGAACTGAAATGCAGTAACAATTCCCTTCTGAACAAGATACTCAAAAGTCATCCAGTCCAGTGAGCTGCTGAGCTCCAAGGAGGACACAGTGAATGTCAGCACATAATTCCCTCGATCAGACCCTCAAAAGCTGCCCTGTCCCACGAGTGCCAGCTCCCAGAAACAGCCTTTGCCAGCCAGACTCGGCTCCTGCACTCTCCTGCTCACGTGTGCAGACAGCCAGGGCTGCCCCTGTGAGCAGCCCCTGCACACAAACCCTCCCTCCTCACCCTCAGCGCTGGGAGAGGGCACAGCACGGCAGGAACGCGGTCTCTGATAACCCAGCTCAAAGAGATGCGCCAGCATTTCCTGCTGTACAACAAAGTCAAGTATTAACTGAAGTGACAACGGGAATCCACATCTTTCCCTTGTCTCACAGATCTCTGACTGCAGCATTAAACCCCCAAGCATTAAAAGAGCTGATTTATGTTGGGGGGTTTGTGACTGTGCAATATTCAGGCTGATTTCAGCAATCAATAATCAAACCAGCCCTAGAGAGTCAGGAGATGCTGATTATCTCCAGCTTGCAAATGAATTCCTAAGACAACGCAGAGCTGTGAAGAGCAGCGGGGTCCTGATGTGGTAGGAGGGGACAGAAAAGATGGGACCAAATCAAACTGACATTGCTTGTATGGCACAGTGCCTGAAATCCTGCTGCCCAAATAAATGAACCAGCAAAACAATAAGTGGAGGAGCTCTTAATTGGCTTAGCTAACCAACCATTTAAAAAGAAATCCAGCTTGATGGACTTAATGTTGATTTCTCAAGCCAGAACCCTTTTGTTTCTGTTATGATTGTTGTGATTAACACAACTCTGCCCAGGTTCCCCAGGCCATTTATTACCCCTAGCAGGGATAAAACTGAGCAAGGGGAATGCAAATTACAGAGGTGAGAGCCCTGTACAGCACAAAGCTTTGCAGCCAGAGGTCAGCTCCCATCCTTCATGCAACATCCATCAGCAGTGGCAGCGCACCAGCTCCACTCCCAGCAGCAGCTGGAGAACACAGACTCCCCAAACAATTCCCCTGCCTTGAGCTGGGCCAGGTGAAACCCAATTCAAACAGCCAGGGGATGAGCAGATCTGAAACTCCCACAGTTTCACTCTGGGGTTCAACTCAGCCTGCAAAGATCTGCAGGAATGCCTTGTCACCACCTGTCCCCAGGTACGTGGTACCAGGACACAGCACAAGGACTGGGCTGCATTTTCTGTTCTCTCTGTGTGGGGCTGGTGCCTGAATGCACAGATGGGATTCACCTTTCCTTCTCTTTAGACAGAGGCTTCTTTGCTCACTTTCTTAACTGTCTTCTCCTTTTGCCACCTTTCATCATTTGAAGACTCAGAGTTTAAACTATAAAATAGTTATTAAGTAGACATTCAGAAGAATAAAGATGCTTTGGGGCTGGAGATGCTGGTAACTCCTGAATAATTCAAGCCCTGTTTTTCAGGGGAACACCTCAGGTAAGGCAGCAGCCACCAACACCCAGGTGCTCTGCTCCTGCTGCTGTTCCAGCTCCTTCTCATCTCCACTGCCCTAAACAGGCTTCATTTACCTCAGGTTCCCTCTCATCTGCCTCATTTGCAAAAGAGTTTCAGATGAATAAATAACACAGAGGATGAGGTAAATGCACACAGGCAAAGCTGACAGTTGTCAAGCTTCCACCGGCACCTCACATTAATGTTCTGCACCTCTTTAATGTGTTCCTTTAATGTGAAAAGGCCACTGCAGGGAAGGCAAAGAAATGTTCAAATGCTCAGCAGTGATGGAAAACCTGCACATTCTATGTTCTATCTTCAACTCAGGCTTTCAATGAAAAAGAAAGAGAGGAAAAAAATTTAAAACTGAGAATCCAAAACCATACTAGCACTGCCTGCTAAGCCCAGCTGAAACACTGCCCCAATGCTGTCATTAACCAAAGGAGTGACATTCCTTAGAACAGTGACAAAGCCATTTAACTGCTGAGGAGAGCTCTGGAAATGTGTGAGCTGCCTTGGAAAGATCTGGCATGTGATGACAGGGGCTCTCACCACAGGGCTGCAGATGCAGCTGCATGGTTTAGAAACCCAGGTTTGGATCTGGAGATCACCAATCACACTTTAAACTTATTTAACAGCACAGGAAATATGCAGAGAGACAGACTGGGCTATTTTAAACCTAGATGACACCCTTGTAGGGCTGTGTGTGTGTGCAGATGGACTGTCAGCAGCACACTGAGTCTGCTCTGCCCCTCTGTCCCTCACAAGCGCTGCTCTGTAAGGGCAGCTCAGAGCCAGCCCCGAGCAGCCCCCCAGGCTGTGCTCCTGGGATCAGGGACACACACACCAGGCTGTGCTCCTGGGATCAGGGACACACACACCAGGCTGTGCTCCTGGGATCAGGGACACACACACCAGGCTGTGCTCCTGGGATCAGGGACACGCAGCTGCCCTGTCCCATGGCTCGGTGTCACTGAGGCTGTGCCAGCACCAGGCACCACTCTCAGGCCTGCACAGCTCTTCTTTGGGCCCTCAGCACAGCAGGGCTCTCTCATGGCAAATACCAACATTTCACCCACTCCCACCGGTCTGCCAGGTGTCCTACAAAACCGGTGAGCCCTGCTTCCCTCTCCAAATTCAATTTCAGGAAGTTGAACATCATGTGCCACATCAGTGGGGTCCCATTTCCTAACTCAGAAAACAGAATCAAAATGATGGGTAGCCAGCATAAGCCTGGGAGGTACTCCTGACGTTCTCCTGCCATGCTGAAGTAGCTGCAATTGATATTCATTATTTCCTTTAACCTGAGAAACAATTAGCTATCACATGTCCTTCCATGGACACATCCAGAATGGAGTCATAATGTAGTCCATGAATAAACACAGCAGCTGTTCACCAGCATGACAGTCTGATGTTCCACAAATTAAAAAAAAAGAACAAACAACCTAAAAAGGTTGTGTGATTATTTTAAAACTAGAATGAATTATATGTGTAAATAGATTAGCACCAGCTCTGGACAAGCAATTAGAAGCTCATTACAGGGAAAATGCAACCGAAGGCTCCAACAACGACTGCCCATCTGCTGCCCAGCCCAGGTGATGGAGAACTCTCAGGTTGGTTTGTTTGTTTAGCTTTAAAAAAATCTGTTCATGTAACTCAGACACAGCCACCAAGTGCAACACACAGAAGTGAGAGAGAAACTCAGCTCTCCCACAAACAGTTCCCTTCTCCTGTGTCCCACCGCTGCTGCCAGCCAAGGAACAGCTCCTGTACCACCAAAGCACAGAAACTTACTCGTGAGCTCTGCTCCCTTTCTCCCCTCATAAAACCACTTTGCTGTTGGAAACCAAAGGCTGTGATCCTTTACATGGGAACGTGCCATTTTTTCCTGGCTTACTGCAGTTCTTCTAAGATGTGCTGCTTTCCCTCACTAAACACAATATTTGAGAAGGGATGTTTTTCAGTAATTTACTCCCTCAAGAGAAATTTACAGCAACTCAACTGATTAGGCATGAGTCTAAGTAAACATGGAAATGCTGAAATGCTTCCAAGTGCCTGCACCACTCTGTGAGCATCCGTGGGGTGTGGGGGAGCCCCGTGGGGAGCCCGGACCCACTGGGGGCTCTGTGAGCATCCCTGGGGTGTGGGGGAGCCCCGTGGGGAGCCCGGACCCACTGGGGGCTCTGTGAGCATCCCTGGGGTGTGGGGGAGCCCCGTGGGGAGCCCGGACCCACTGGGGGCTCTGTGAGCATCCCTCGGGGGTGCCTGCACAGCCCCAGCCCCACTGGGGGCTCTGTGCCCACGCCCACAGCTGCGGCCCAGCTTCTCCTCTGCCCTCATTCCAAGGAAATGCCACAAAGTTCTCTGTACCAACAAGTGAAACTGGCATTCTGTAACTCAGGAATCCCAGCTCTGCTGCTCCACATTTTTCACAGTTTCACAGACAAACAGAAAAGCATCACTTAGCTGAATACCTCTAAATATCTCTTTTACAAAGATATGTAATACAAAGTCAAGAAATGCAGCCGCAAAAGAAAATAAAAACAAATATTTTTGCTAGTTATTTTCCTTTCAACTGTATTAAAAAGCCCACAAAGGTGCTCCTGAGGACACAAAAACATTGAATTTCTTACCTGAGAGATGTGCAGAGTCACGAATCAGGTGCTTTCCTCCTTGCCGAAGCCCTCCCTCATGGTTGGATTCTTTGGCAGGTTTCCAGTTAATTTTAAATACAACTACTTACCCGTGCTCACCTCTTTTTGCCAACTATTAGCTGGCACTAGTGCTAACACACCATACACACCCACTGTATACAACCTTCAATCCCAAAGGGTAAGATTTCACTCTGCAAGTATAAGTTCTTTAGGGAAAAATGACCTCTCCTTTCTTCTACCTTCTAATCATGTTCTCAGAACAGCCCCTAAATGCCAATCATTTCCATAATGATTCCATGTTGTTCCAGCCTGTGACTCTCAGCCTTGCCAGGAGAGATGGTGGATCCCAACCACTGGCTCTCAGCAGGGACCACTGTGTGCACAACAGTGACATACTAAGGGCAGAGCAAGCATTTACACAATAAAGCTTAATTTAAAATCTTCCCTTCTCAAAGTATAAGTGCTATCTGGAAACACTTGGTTTAAACATTAACATCAGTTCTAGGGGGAAGAAAAAAGATCCCTTGATATTTTTGAAAGGGGAACGCTGTTTCTCAGTCAGCCTCATTTAAATTGTAGTTTACACTGGCTGTTTGGTGGAGATTTAGGGATGGGAGACAATTTAGCAATTAAAGCCCAAGACATTTTCTAGCTACCTGAAGTTCACATTCCATGAATTAGACAAAAACCTTGCGCTTAAAGGATAAGCTGCTGAGAGCACCTGAAGGCTGCAAGTTACCATCGCCCTCAGCCTCCCTCAAACCCTCCCACACCAAATGGAGACATAATACTGAAACACTTTCATAAAAGCTTTTCTCTTACTGAAAAATAGTTATCATGTAGATCACACAAAACCATCAGAACTATTACAGACCAGAAAAATTCCAATAAACTTTTGAAGTTTGAGCATATTTACAATTGCTTCCTTTCTCAGCTGTTGCCCATCTATAATTAACACTATAAAAACAAAGTACCTTTAAAAAACGCAGCACACACCCGGTCACGGTGCCACAGTCCCGGCTCCAGCAGAAGGCAGAGGATGAGGAACGCTGGTGCGGGATATCATTGTCCTTAGCACCTTCACCCCTTGGGTCTATCCAAAGCATTTCTATCAGTTTTCCAGCCACGTTTCGGTGACAGGTACAAATAAAATCACAAAATCTACAAACTCAGTGGGATTTCAGGAACAGTCCTCGGCCGGGGCTCCTGCCTTCCCCTCACGCACACACTGCGTGTCTTTAAAGCTTGCTGATGATTCAGGCAGAAATCATTGAGTCCATCCACATTTAATGACTTCTTCAAGGGCTGTTTTACCACTTTTCGAGCTATAAACTCAATTATGTATATTTGTTCTCCACGCTTGACGAGGGAATTCCCGCTCTGGAGCGGGGCTGTAACACTGACCGCAGCTGACGGGGCTGCGGTGATGGCGGCGATCCCGAGGCAGGGCCGGACGGGCTCGGGGCGGTTTGAAGGGCAGCCAGGGCTTCCACAGGATCCTGGGATCCCCCACATCCACAGCAATGAGGTTTCCAGGGAGGCAGCCCGGGAGCAGAGCGGCCAGGGACGGCAGCTCCCACACCTCGCTCCCGTTTTCACACGGACACCGGGAGGGGCTTTTGCCCTCGAGGCTGAGGCGGCTCCGAGCCGGGCCCAGGGCTCGGCTCTTTCCAGCCACAGCAGCTCCCACCGCCTTAGAATCCAAGCTTTCAGCAAGCAGCACTGAAATTTGCTGGGGTTTTTCAACTTCCTTCATCAAGACTCCCAAGTTTGAAGTGGAAAACACGGGATTCTGAGCAGTGTCACAGAGCCACCTCTCTGCCGGCTGGGCTGAGCCCTCAGCGACGCCCATCAGGCCTCAGAGCCACCCAGCCCCTCAAACAGCAGAAACTGCTCTTTCTGTGTCCCTGAAACAAGTTTTTAAAATTTGTTTTTCTCCAAAACTTGGCATTTATGTTCCTGATCATCCTGAAGTAGAAGGCAGTACGTGTAGGCCTCCCATATACCAGCATTTGCTCACTGCATTTGGACTGACACTTTTAGTGTTCTTTTTTTTTCTTAAAAAAAAAAATCCTAATTGAAAGTCCCCCAGAGAAGCTGTCAAGTTAAATTTCTGACAAAGGTAGCTGCTTCTGCAGGTCGGTTTTCAAATCCATGGCTTGAAGTATGACTGACAGAGTGACACATGGTGACAAGAAAAGAGCTCCTTTGGAAGAACTTTTAAAAATTGATGTTTTTATAATTGAGCTGAAGTTCAGGAAATGGGAAGACAAAGACGCTTTGCTGGTTTTCCATGCACTTAGAGGCCGTGTTTCAGAAAATGAGTTTCTCAGGAAAATGTCTCTAAGGGCAGCATTTCAGGATACGTTTCAGTCCCACAGAGATCCAGCAACACTGCAGGCTGAGTACAGATGGAAATGCTGCTAAAAGGGTTGATTTTCCTGACAGGCTTTCAGATCCACTGTGAAGGGAATATGCATTTAAAAAGGGGCTCACACCCCTAAGCTGTGCCAGTGTTGCTGGCAATAATAAAGTACTGGTATGCAGGCATTTCTGAACCTCAAAGTTCCAAAATTTCTTCTTAGCTGCACTTTAGTCCTTTTTTTTCTGTCCGAAATCTTCTTTCCTTCCAATACTCATGTTAACTGAAGTTGGTAGATTAGTATATTTTATCAACTGCTGCAGTTCCACCTTTGACTGTAATTAACTTTAGGTCAGGTCCTGAAAAAAAAATGTCAATAAATGACTTTTAAAAGTCTTAATATCTTCAAAGTATTATGGAACAGTTCTTTAAATGTATATTCAACCACATTTTTTATAATTATTCTAAACAGAAGGTCTGGTTTTCCTTGTTTTCAAATGAAATCACTAATTCTGGAGAATTTTCTTACAGAGATCAAACTTGCCCTTAAAACAATGTCTTTGTATTTTGGGATTGTTTTATTGTCTTTTTTTTTCCTTCTGCATGTCTTTAAACAGTGACCAAAACGCCACTTCTACTTTGAAAACATTTATTTTCAAAAGTTTCCTTAGCTTTAATCAACACATGTATTTTCTCCAGAGCCTTTCAGAACACTCCATAACAATCAGAACTTTAATTCAAAATGAAAAAACCCCAAAACAGGTAGATAGAAAAGGGAAGGGCCGACAGAGGAAGAAAATAAGCCTTGACAAAATGCAGGTTCTTTCAGCTGTTACTTGAACATGGCAAACAAGTTTTCTCTTTTCCCAGTGCCAGGAAAGGTTTCAGCACTGCTGGATCCTCAGGCACAGCCTGGTGCTGCTGGAGAATTGTTTCTAAATCCCAGTCTGTGGCTGGAGGGTCACAGCAGGCCCACAGCCTTGCTAAATGTGTTCACCAAGTGTGGCTGTTCAGCTGCAGCAGAGGTGCACCCTGCACTCTGGGATGGGGTCACAGAGGGGAAAACCACAGGGATGGTGGCAACAGGAGGTGACATCCTCGTACCTGGTACCAGAGTGTGTCTGAGCCCTGGGTCACTGACAGGGGTGATCATCCTGGCCTTGGGGGCAAGGAGCTGTGCTCCTTTGGCAGCTTTCCCAAACAGAAACAATTGGCTCTTTTCTCCAAGACACAAGGCCTTGTTGCATCGACTGGAATGGTGAAAAATTCAGGTACCTGGACAAGTGTGAAACAGAAATATGGATTAAAAAGCAGAGCTATTCTAATCCCCAAACTATTAACTGTAAATATTTCTGTTTATTCATTATACACAGGATGTATCTCCAGAATATATTTATATGCCTGTAAACAATGAACATAACTGAAATTAGATGTAAGGATATAAAACCACGAGGGCTGTGTTTATAGATGAAGGTCAGGCAAATGTAAGTCACTGGTGTTGTGACTGTGTTGCAGCAGAGTAAGGTGAAAAGCAGAGATCCAGGTTTCCACTCCCGTGCTGTGCTTCCTCCCAGAAGAGCACAGAGTAATCCATTTATTTATCAGAGCAAAAAATTGCTGAAATTTTACTGTTTCCTTCCTATTGATTCCTGCTCACTGACGAGCTTTGTAGGGCCCTGATTTACATCACATCCAGTTCATGTCAACAGTTCATTTATGGCCTACACCCAGAGCAGCTCCTGACTCACATGTGGATGGGGACAGAAGCACTGATAAATACAATGAGCTGTTTCTGAAGCTCAGGCACTGATTATTGAAACTGGGCTGCTGAAAGGTGCCTTTATCTGCACAGTGTTGCGGACAGACGAGTCTCATCTGTTAAGCTTCAAAACTCAATCCAGGGGTTCCAATCACAAACTAAATCTTCTTTTCCCAGACCAAAAGAAAGGGGAAAAAATAAATACAGGTGCATGAAGGCCTGTTGTTCCTAAGAAGCACCTTTGGATGCTGCAATGGGCTGCTTTGTTTATTTAAGAATTCCTCCTTCCTGCTTGACTTCTGCCAAGAAACTGCTGTTGAGGCAGTTCCTTGGGTTGGAATTCTCAAGCTAATCCCAGCTCCATTTTGTCTTATCTTTGTCATGAAATAAACACCATTGGTATCTGGAACAGAGCCACAAACAGCTGTGCTAATTATACTAGAACAGCACCTTTATTTAAGCTCCTTCTTTAGCACTACTAACTAAATAGTAAATTGAGTATTTACACAACATACTAAAAAATGCAGATTACACCTACCAAAAACTCTGCACCTGTCTGGAAACCATTACAACCTATGAACTGTGCAATTGATAAAAAAATGCAGTTAAGGCAGCCTGGTGGGGGAAGTACCTGACCAATGTTCTCTCTCAAAATGGACAAAAGTTACATGAAACCAAAGGGATTTGCAGTGCTCCTGACAGAGGCTGCTGTCAATTGTAACCCTCCAACCCAAAAGCACAGAAGCTGGGGACAGCACAGCCACCCGGCCACAAACCACATCTGGTACCCATGGATATCAGCAGCCATGAGGAATGGGTCACAGGGAACCAGCACAGAGCAGCAGCACCTTTGGAAAACAAAACCAAGGCACAACAAGTCAGCCTCAGCAAACAGGGACAAGTTTGTCCTGTTTTGCCTTAAAGCCAAGTGTTCTGACAGTCATCAAAGTAAATCTGTGATCTGCACACACCATCCATGTCCAAGTTCTACTCCTCATTAATGTGAATAAGATCTTAAATTTCTAATTGATATTTTTATCTCATTTACAGGAGAGGAATATTTTCATCTTGGAAGTATTGAATTGGGTGTTGAACATCCTACATTATTCTAAGGTACAAATGCTTCCCAGACTGTTCTGCTGTCAGCTCATCAGGCACGTGAGGCACATTTACAGAAGTGGTTTCCACGATGTGATGATAATAAGGGAAATCACGGATTAGAATGCATTTCATTTCACTATTGTTCATTTTATTGAGTCCCATTTAATGGATTTATTTCTCTTGGCAGTGTTATCTTAGTGCTTCACAATACAGTACAAACTCTGGATTTAATTAATAATGTAATTAATATTCCTTTTGCCTTTTCCCAGGATTGTTAAGAAAAATAGAAATACAAGATCTAGGAGTTGATCATGAGGTACCAGAATGAGGCCACTTCCTGAGAAAAGTGTTCCTTGTTGCTTTTGTTTCATTCTGTTGCTCACTTAATTGGTGTCATTCCCTTTTGTGCATTGTGTAAAATTACTGTACACTTAGGGTATTTGCTACAGAATAAATTAATACTGCCAGAATCCAAGTGGGACTAAATTAAGTATGCCCTCGAACAGCTAATATCAGCTATTTCCTAATTTTTGAGGCACTGACTGCTGATATGGGTTTAATTGAATCCATTTGGATAATACATATATTTCTTGTACACAGACATGCTTTTCTGAATTATCTTATTATGGGTTATACCAACTATGACTGTGTCTACAGGGAAAATGTATTACTAAAGTTGTTACTTAATAATTAATCAGATATTAATCACAGTTTTTTGTGTTTCCAGCCAGCTCGGGCATTAATGTTTTTTCATTATTTACCAATAAGTGACATTTTTATATAGAAATAATTTTTCCAGT
Organism: Melozone crissalis; assembly: GCF_028551555.1. Taxonomy (NCBI): domain Eukaryota; kingdom Metazoa; phylum Chordata; class Aves; order Passeriformes; family Passerellidae; genus Melozone; species Melozone crissalis. The sequence continues at coordinate 9,053,422 of NW_026535817.1, read as the reverse complement.
AGATGGAAGTGTTGAAAATATATACAGACAAAATCCCTTTATTTCTCACCATTCTACTCAGTAATGCTCTCTTCATTTTTGCACTGCATAAAATCTGTTGGTTTAATGAGCACTTCCAAGGATATATAGATATATCTATATGGCTTAGAACATACAGCTCTCATCAAAATCTGGGTTTTCATTTCAGAGTACAATTCACATTTGCCCTTTTAAATGGCAGCTCCTGTTTTCAGGCCTCCAATTAGCTTTAAATCCCTTTAACCCCACTACCTCAGAAGTGGGGATTTCCCCCCTTCTTCTTCCCCTCACCATAACTTGTACAATTTCTTTGATTTCCCCAGGCCTGGCTGGCCCAGGCAGCTGCAGTGGATGCTGACTCCATTATCCTGGTGCTGTGCCTGCCTGAAAATTGGCAGAATTAGCGAAGTGGAACGGGAGGAGATCAATAAAACACCTCTCTGTGTTGTGAGCAAAGTACCCCATATGCTGTGCTCGTGTGCTGCACAAAGAGCAGCGCTGTCAAAGCTGGAAATAACCTCCCAATTGTCTCAAACAGACATTAATCACCTGCTTTAATATCATTATTTGTACCTGACACAAGACCAGCCAGGAGCCAGTGCACAGCCAAGACACAGAGAAAGGTGGATGCACATTATAAATATTAACTAACACATTTCAGGCTATAAACTCGCTTTGGATCCCTCTCTTCCTGAAGGATTTATTCTCCAGCACAGTGACCGTGTACATCCTGTCCCATCATGGCTCTCCTTTCAGACAGCTCTTTCCTCCCTTCCTGGTATCTCTTCCCGAGCTCCTCCCTGAATCTCATCCAGAGCAATGCTATGTGCCTGTAATGGCAACAGTATTTCAGAATATTTTTGGAAGCCCACTGAAACAGCCAATTCATCTCATATTTTTTTTCCCTGAACATTTCAGCAGTTTACAGAACTGTGGGGTGAACGCTGGACCACAGTGCAAACAGGTGTCATGTCTGGGGCTGACCTTTTTGGTAAATCAATCACAAGGAAACAGCCATCCTCCCGAGGCTGGTGGCATTACCCTGCTGCTGGATGGTGGCCATGGGTTAAAAGGTCTCCCGTGGGTCTGAGCTGAGCAGGAACATCTGTTTTTCCCTCTGTACATGGAGAAGAGGAGTGTCTGCACACCCAGAGTAAGTCACCTGTGAATGCAACCCATCAGCTTTGCTTCTCTAGTTTGCTGTTCTGGGTTAGGCTGAGATCCTGTTTGAAGGCAGAACATTTCAGTAAATCTTACACAGAACAAGAGAATTTCTGTCCCCAGCTTAGGAAGTGTAAGCACTATTTGGGGAAGGCATCCCAGCAAGACAGACCAAATGAATCTGATTTAAATGAAGCAGGAAAAGCTGGCCTAGAACTACTTCCTGGTAATGCTTTTGCTGCCCAACTTGGCACACACATGTTTGTGTCTTTGCAAGAAATTTACTGAATAGAAGAAGTAAACACACCCCCTCATTTATAATTCCTTGTTTAAATGAAATTTTGACATATTTAGGAATAACCTGGATACAGCTAAATACAAATAAAACTTCATAGTGCACATTAGAATGAATTACTTCAGGTCTTCTTTCTAAGTGAAGCAGCAGCACTTGACAGTATCATTAAATACTATCAATACTACCTATCATCAACCCACAATTTCAGGGAAAACAAACAAGGAGAACAATTATTCCCTAAAAAGGGACAGACTTGTAATAAAGACAAAACCAAGCTACTTCTGGTAATTTATCACTACAGGAAATAACACTATTAATTGTATCTTAATTCATCTAACTCCAGTAATGACTAGATTAGCAGTGCTGTTGCTTTATATTTAAAAAATCTATTAAAAATCTATTTATTAAAACTGGAATCTGAGAAATGGGATTCAGCAAGGTATTGGCTTTTTAGCTTTGTCATACCAGCTATGAAGTAGCTTTTTATGCCAAGTCTTTGGATTTTTCTGAATTCTCCAAGCTGATTCCCATTCCCTCAGTGGGCCAAAGTCTTGTCTGAATTAATGGACTTTCCCCAGACATATTTTGTGGAAAAATGAAGCAAGAAATCACCTCCCTCTAATTTCTCTCACAAACCCTTTTATCATTCATGCTCTCATTCATCATGTTCCATGGGCATCCAAGACTGAAATAACAATAGGTGGCAATTAATAATTTAAATACCTGGTCACATTTAATAGGAAATTAGCTTCCATTTTATCTCAGAGTTTTCTACCTCCCTGATGCAGTTTTTGTATTTCTTAGTTTCCCCCTTGCTCTTTTTGCTTATGGAAGTCAAGAATCCTGATAAAATGCTGAAGTCACTGATATGCCTGTTAAAGCAGTTCCCTGGAAAGCATGCCATGCCAATTCATTTGCTGAAGTAAATATACTAATTTATTTTAGGTATATAGGAATAAATCAAATGTTTGCCAGAGGAGCCTATGCAGATATGATGGAAACAAGCCAAAGCTGCCCACCTGCTGCAATTGTTTGAGAGGGAGGATTCATTTCACTAAAAGAGCACATTTTATGTTCCTGATATCAATCCTATGACTCTTTGGCTGGAATCCCAATGCTCTCCCATTTAGTGGACAGCACATTTCATCATATTTTCATACAGCTCATAAAGCAGATGAAGTCTTTTCTGTGCATGTCACCAAGCCCTGTGTTGCCACAGCTCCCTGTACTGGAGATGGAAGGTGCTGCTTTGGAGCAAAAGCATTTTCCAGGGGCCAGAAGGTTCAGTCTGTGGCATGTGACAAACCTTGCTCTCCTCTGGGGCTCCTGGCACGGATGATCCCAGTGCTGTAAGTCACCTCAGAGAGAGAAACATTTCCACAGATTGAACAACAGAACAAGGGGAAAAGGGGGTGAGGGGAAGACACCAATGGAAGCTCTAAAAGCCCACCTAGAAAAGGCACCAATAGATTTCATATGATGGCAGCTGCAGGAAATGAATTCATAACCCAAGGGAACAGCAGCATAAACCCTTCACACACGTACAAAGACATTCAAACCATTGAATCACCAAAGGGGAGGAGCCCTTGCTCAGAGCTCTGGGTGTGAGCCAAGGGCACGTTGGTTTGTGTCAGTAACAGAGCAGGAACTATTCATTGTGGCTGCTCGTGGTGATACCTGAGCTCACTCCTGGCCATATGTCAGGAACAGAATCTGATTTTCCATGTCTGCCTGAGCTGTTTTCTACTTCACTTATGCTGCATCAGGCTGTGGGCACACAGATGTCAAAACAGAAGAGATAACAGAGATGGAGAATGAATTGATCAGGGCAGACCTGCAAGAGATTGGCACAGGAAGAACCAACTGGGAGAGGACTGCGATATTTCAAGAGCTGAACTCCAAGAAAGAATGCAAATTTAAATGAATGTTCGCTTTCCACAGTGCTTTGTGTCTTCAGGCAATCACTAGCAACACTCACAGCACTTCCAGAAGAGGCAGACATCTAAGGCAGGAAAACAGCAGCCAGTGCTCCAGTGGGCTCCAGGCAGCTGCAGGCAATGCCAATCCCTGAGTGACAAGGTACTGACTATGGGCTGGGCTGGGAAGGAAATTCCAGCCTCTTTTTGCTGAATTCTGCATCTTTTTGTTCAACAGGCCGGGGACCAGAGATGTTTTTATTCCCTCTCCTCTGCAATGGAGGCACGGAGCCCTGCCCTCAGCTGGGTTATCTGCACCTCTGGTGCTCCTCACACAGGGAATGGACACTGGCCTGCTCTGGGCCAGGGCTCTGTGCCCCTGCCCTGCTGAACAAAGATCATCCCTGGCCCTGTTCCCGCAGCAATGCCCAGCTTGGTTCCTCCATCAGCAACTCCCAAGCAACAGCAAAGCTGAACTGCAGAGCAGCTCCCAGAACCCTCATTTCCCCATCTCCACTAAAGACTCATCTAGAATTAATTCAGTACTGGCACAGCCATGTAAAAGAAGCATATTTTTCTTAATAAATATAAGACGTAGTAAATTTAAAAAGCAAGTTTCTGAATTACAATTTAGGTAGGATTTTCAATTAAAAAACACCTATCAAAATAAAGACAAAGTTTGTCCCGCTGCACTATAGTCTCTGAAACTGTTCTGATCCATAAATGTTTTAATCAAGATTCATCTACCAGACCTTATTTCCACTGGATGATTCCATCATTGATTTGATACATGAAGCAATTTATATTAATAACCACAATATTACATCAATTATTTCTTTTATAATCAAAGCAGAAAAATATCAAAACCTTGCCAGAAACTGATATTAAAGGGTTTCTAAAGCCTCATATTTAAATAGCTGTAAAACAGTTTAACTGCACATATTTGGTAAAGCAAATCTAATGGTTTCAGAGGAATTCTCAGATCGTGTAAATTAAGCCAGGCTTTAGGAAATCTAACCATAAAGCATTTTCACCCCTGCATCATTAGGAATTGTGAGGATACTCCTCTGAGCTGGTAGGCACAAAATATAAAAAGACAACATATGCCATCACTTTCTTCTGCTTAATTTTTATGTCACAACTTATGTACAGTTTCATGGACCATATTGCTGGGCTCTATTAAAATTTAATTCCTGTGTGCAAGTAAAAGACGTACAAGTACTCCATGGAAACAGTGGATCCAGGAGTGAAAACTTGCAAGGCAAAGAGAACAGCTAAACCACAAGATTTAAAAAAACAGTAAAAAGAGAATGAGCTAATTAACATTCCAAGGATTAATTTAGCCACAGAACATCTGTTTCCACATGTCCCTCTGCTGAGATCCACCGTGAGGGCTTGTGTGGGTTGGCTTTGAAGCTGTATGTTATTATCCAAGAAGAGGTTTTGAGTACAGCTTTTGAGAGGGATTATGGATATCTTAGTAACAGAGGGACCCCTGGGCCCCTTCTAACTACTCTTACTTCCTTGATTTCCACTTGACTTGTATCCATACAGCATTCTCTACTCCTGGTTGAAAAATTCTCCACTGGGCACATTTACAGCTTATGTTCTATTTTAACAACATGAGATTTCCATCCCTCATCTGCTTTCCCACAAAACGGGGCATTTTAATTCTTCTGTCCTGGATCTTTTGCTATACAGCCAGCTAGTTACCTAGAACTCAGACAAAGCCCTTACCCATTTCTTTAATTCTTCTGCACTTGCTATTCCCCTAATTTAATAGTTGTTTTCTAATAAGTGTCTTTCCAATCATGTTCATACAGGTCCAAATAAGATCCCAGGGTTCTAACAATAAAGGAACCATCTGCAGCACTGTAAGAAATATCTTTTAATCTGGAAAGTTTCTAAGTCCCCTGCTTGCCCTCCCGATTATAAAAATGAAACATAAACTATTTTAAATCCAGACAAATGTTCCTGGTGGCGCTCTTTGTGGACAAGGCTGATGGATTTCTATCAGAGAATACTCGTGCAGAAATTTAAGGCTTTTAACACAGCAAATCTGATCAATCCACACTGACCAGGGTAATTAAACAACTCAGACTCAGAGATCAGCAGCCATAATTCACGCACACACAGAGCTGGCCCTGTAAATCAGGGCTCGGGCAATTCGGTGGGCTCTCAGCAATGGTGGCACTGAGGTTTTTTAACTGCACCCATTCCATGTGCAACAGATTGCTCAGGCTTTCAGCACTGGCCTACCCAGACCTCTTTATGAACAAAGAGTTATTTTCCTGAATGAACTGAACTAATCCCACCACAATTAGCAAGTGGCTCGTTTTCCTATCTGCAGGTAACACAAACCTGCAGGTCAGTAACTCCTCTCCCACTAGATAAAGTCATTAACACATGCAATAATGATGTTTTCCATTGCTCTGTGTTATTTCACTGAGCATCACGACTACAAGATAAAGCGCTGGATTGACAGCAAAGTCATTTCAACTCACCCACCCCCAGCTAAACATTAATCAGTCTCTAACTTGGTCATCACATCCACATCATCTCCCAGGAAAAAAATGCTAAACTTGTTGACTGCTGAACAAATTGAAGCAGGAAAGAGCCTTTTGTATTTTTAAAGGAATAATTGATTCAGCTCTGTGGCTGCTGGTCAATACCACAGTAATTGGAATCACGATGACTAATGCCCAGACCATTTTACAGGCCTCTCTTATTAGCATGAACATTCCTCAGCTCACCTCTGGTGTGCTGGGCCAGGATGTTGCCCCCATTCTTGGGAGAATCGGCTGTTAAGCTGCATATGGAGATCTTATTAGGCAGAGCAAAAAAATTCTATGGATGCTTCAGTTTATTAAAAGCAGAACTGGACTTGCTCCTAAGGTACTGTTCTGAGTGGGTGTGTCTAATTACAAGGGCCCACACAGGGAAACAAAATCCCTTCTGTTCCATCTTGGGTGTATGGTCAGCCTTGATTGCCATTTTATATCAAAAAATAAGGATTTTCAAAATACTGAGCACCTTCTTCTTATTCCCCTTTTAGAAGTGCCAGTTTGGAGCTCTGGCATCTCACTGCTCCCTTCTGGAGAGCATGAAAATAAAGGCCAGTGCACCCTGTCCTTGTCAGACACAGACATTTTCCCACTTCCTGCATAAATCCTGTGCTCCTCCAGCATCTTCTGAAAGGTTTTCATATATTTATTAGCAGACAAATTATCCGTTCCTTAAAGACTTTAATGCATTCCCTTGCCCGCGACTTGTACCTGCAAAGCAATTGTGATTCCAGCTGTGTCACTGTTAAATATGCCATTAATTACCTCAGGAAGGCATTAGCCCATACTCAGAACAGACTGTAAACATTTTATGTCATTAGGTAAGGCACTGGAGCTGTTTCTAATGCCACAACAGCTCTATTTATATACTGTGCTGCATAATTAGCTACTAATGAGGCTCTAACTTTCACTGCTGTAAGGCCTAGATAGCTGTTCCTCTTTCAACAAATTCATTTTTGCTGTCTCATTAACACACGAAAAAACCTGCAAATTGTATTTTAATTAAAAGCTAAACTACCTCTGTCTGGAGACACTAATGAACAGATCCACTCCAAGGGAGAGGCAAGAACGCTGCCAGTCAAGAGGACAAATACCTTGCCAGAAGAGCAACACAAAAAGATAACACAGCTCACTGTCTCATTTTCAAGGGCAGCCTCTTCTCTACTTCCTCCCCTTTTTTTCTCCTTACTTTTCTCCTTTTGTACCCTCAGCAAGGCTGCTTACCCTCAAACAGACAAACTGCAAGCCAGACCCTAAGGAACAGCAAGACTGCCTTAAAACCACGAGGGGTGTGTATTTTGAATCTTCCTGATGCTTGCTATTGCCATCAGTCTTCTGTGCCACATTTCCTGGCTTTTTCCTGTAGCTGCAAGGGCTGAAAACACAGCGGCAGAAACTCATCCCACTCCATGACTTCACAAGCTCTGCAATAAATCTGAGCACTGACCACAGTGCCTCATTTCCTGACTGCTGAGGGCCCCTCATGCAATTCATCACGGAGCATTGTCAAACACAGCGAGTCACCAGGAGCAAACAGGGTTTGAAATGCACCGGGGAAGGAAGAGCATCCCGCTGATCCTAAAACACACCAGAGGCAATTGATTGTGCAGTGTTCCCATGGCAGAAACAGACACTCGGGGTGTTTAAAAAGACCTCTTAAGGCAACATAAAAAATAAACCGGAAAATGACATTCAGAACTAATGTTCCACGCTGTATTAAAGCACTCTGAACACATCCATCTGCAAGGGAATAACCCAGGAGCAGGACAGAATAAACAACAATTAGCACAGGAGAGAAGGAAGCAGCCCTTTGAAACAATGCAGACAGTTCCAGGAATGCTCAGGAAGAAGCCCCCCCAAGACCCTACAATTAGTGACAAAGACAGGACTGCACTGTTCTTCCTGGACATTGCTGACAGGAGCTGCATCAGAGAAACAGAGCGGAGGGAAGGTCACCATGGAAAGGTTTCTGGATTACCTGCCTGCTTCCCTTGCAAACACAGGATCCTGCCCTTGCTGCTCTGCCTCACTTCATGGGATAACTGGGAGTTCACTTCCTGGGGTGACTGGGAGCTCACCTTGTAGATTACACCAGACCCCTAAATTAGTCCTAAATTCAGGTACTTCATTCCCATCTCCCTCACCTGAGGAGTTCCTTAATCTCTTGTGAAGGGTTTTCCTAATATTCAATAAGTGGCAGATATTAGGAATGCTTAGCAGCCTATTCTCCCTAAAGATGAAAATCCAAAGTAAGCCAACTTAATTAAGAATTAATTCCCTTTAAATCACAGCCCAAATTTCTCTCGCTGATCAATTATTTGCAGCATGAAATGATTGACAGGACACAGGGGCAGATTAATTTAGCTGACAAAAGTGATTTCAACTCTCATCAGAAATTTTCCATCCTGTTTTTTAAAAATTCACCTTGAAAGGTAAGTTTTGGCCTGCTTACACAAGGCTCTGTGTTTTGACTTTGATATTGCTTCACACACAGAGCCCCAGTGCCACTTTCATTCTATTACAATCCCTTCTTTCCTCTTGCTAATACTTTACTTTTTTTAAGAAATAAGTCTATCTGACAAAAAAGCAAACAATAAAAGCAGAACCTTCTTTCTCATGATCAACTATGAAGGCTGAGCAAATAGGATTAGAGCAGCAAGCTGGTCTTGAGCAAAAAAACTTTCAAAAGTATTTGAATGTATTGCAGATATCATTGGAGAAGGATATGAGACAGCCTTCAGCCCAGACTTATGGAGAACAAAGTCACTTAAGAGGATCTATAGCTTTACTCTTCAAATATTCTCTGGAATTATGTACCACATGGCACAAATCTGATCTATTACAAAAGCAACAAAATTGCTTTAGGAAGCATTTCCCTCTCTCCTGTTGATGAGGGTTATCTGTTTACAAATTCCAGGATGAGGAGCTGACACATTTCACCGAGTGCTTCTCATCAGTCCCAGGAATCCTGTCCAACACACTGCCAGGTGACGAGTTTGAAATGCTCAGGAGAGTTTTCATTTCAAACATGTGTGTGTTTTAATGAGCCACACAAACAATGATGCAAGCAGGATGCTGTGTGTGAGCAAGAGCAGCTCAGAGAGCAACAGCTGCATGAAAGCATGGCTAGAAAAACCAGAAAACATTTGAAATATGGAATAAAACAAGCAATAAAGGCCAGGGCTCTGCATCCACATTTAGGTCATCAATAGGTTTATGCAGTGCTGATAAAGGAACACAAGTGGTCTGAAACCAGCTGCAGTGCAGCAGTTAAACCACTCTTTTCCAGCCTGTGCTCCAGAGATCCTTGGATGTCCATGGATTGCCTGTGGAGTCCCAGAAAGGCTTTGCCCATAAAAACACGCATTATTTGTCCAGAGACTAAAACTAAACCACACGACTCCTCAAGCAAACCAGTAGGAGATGGCTGGAATTTCCCAAAGTCTGCTGTGCAGCACTGAACACTGGAACAGCAAATTGCATGAAAAGAACCATCATCAGCAAATACTTCAACAAAGAAGGATGGAGTTGGTATTTTTCACATGAGTAATTCTTATACCTGTCCCAATGTCATCTGATTATGCTTGAAAAATATCATTAATCAATGGCACTTCTTGTGTGAATAAGGATAACTCTCCCGAGAAGCTGAAGAATTTATTCCTTGATAGTTCATTCTAATGTACAACGGGAGCATTTCAAATGGCCTATTTACACAATTTTAATCTGAATAAAATAGGAAATGTCACCTCAATGCTAACACAACATTCCTGTAAATTATGCACATTTTAAAAGCTAATGAATCTGTCATTATCTCATTAAAATTTGTCACAGCAGTTATTTTTAAGTTATTATTGTGACTTTTAAAATATTTTGCCATTAAATGACTTTAATTCATTTGTATTACTTGAAGGCTTGTATGAAAATTTTTTTATCACGCCTATTAGGATGAATGAGAGCAACGTGCTTTATTACACCTGTTCGTGTGGCTGCCTTCACTCCCCACATCAATATGGAGTCTTTCAATCCTGCTCTCAGTGAAAGCAGAAACTAAACTTCAGATGATTTCACTGGAAGCAGGTCTAAATAATGAATTTATGCAGCCAGGAATAAGGATCAGAAATTACATTTAACTCTGGTTTTCAATAATTTACTATGTATGGAACAAAAAGATCACAAACACACTGGTGTTAATTTAATTTAACTGGGTAAATGTAGCTCAGGCCTTAGCCAGTGTAAGACACATCTCTTCATTTGAAGCCTTGATGTGTCCCTTTATTCCAGTGCAGACTGTCTGCAGGTACAGCAGGAGCCCCCAAGCACAGGATCAGGGTGTGTGGCTGCTGGGGACCACAGTGACAGCAGTACAAAGTAATCCCCTGGGAAAGCCTGCTAATGATAATTGCACTCATTGCCACAAGTGCCCTTTTCCCTGCACACCCCTGCAGTGCACTCCTGGCCCTGTGCCCAGCACAGACACCACCTGGCACGGGCCCACGCAAAGGCAGGTGAGCCTTCTCCATGACACAAATGGCACCTTCAGGGGGCTGAAGGTGACGCTGCCAGCGCCTCACTGTGCCCCAGCAGGACCCAAAGCCACATTCCCATCCCGGCTGCAGCAGGGTCCCTCAGCTCTGACTGCACACTCCAGTCCTGCCAGTGCTGGGAGTCACAGCAACGCTCCTCCCACTGAGACCTGACACACAAATTCCTGTTTCTGCAGAAAATGTGGGAAACACTGTACTCCTCTCACAGGCAGTGCTGGATTGAGCAGCCCCAAGGGATGTTCTGGCTCTGTCCTGAGGCTGTTGTGCTGTTTGCTTCAGATCCAGGCAGCTGCTCAGCACAGACCTACGAGTGCCGTTTGTGCGACCAACACGGAGAGCTGGAAGAGTCCCCTGGATAATGGGGAGCTTTCAGCCCCAGAAAGACTGAGGCAGCAATTCAGGATTCACGTGCAACTAAAGGAGAAAAAGGCCTGCCATTAATCAGATGCTTCAGGAATGCCTAAACATTTTTTCTGTGATTCTGCTTTCCTCAAGAATGTGTAAAGGAGACTTCAAAAATACACTTAATAATTTTTTCTTTGTAATGAAGATAAAAATTCTGCTGCTAAAATGAGAGACACTCTTGTAAGGAAATGAAAGTGCAGCTGGAAGGTGTGGTGGTATTTGCTGTGTCACCATGCATTTATTAGCATGGCAGCTGCCACTCATCAGACAGAGGAAGAAAGCTGAGTAAAAAACATCTGCTGATTTCATCACTCCTTTAATATTCTGATAAGAACTCAGCTAAATCACTGTCCAGTAACTCTGCTTATAAAACAGCACTTATGGAGAGTTTTATGGGAACAACACTAGATTAAAAAAGCTCTTTGCAGGCTTTGTATCCTTCAATAAAGATCTAGGATAAGAAGCACATTTCTTCATTATCTTCCAAGAACTTGGAATAAACTGCTCCTGTTTGCCAGGGGGATAGGATTCCTGCAGGCTGCCCTTCCCCAAAAACACCCTATCCCTCCACTAATATGAAATATTTGGATTGTCTAGTGGGACATAAAATATAGAACATTTCTGTAGATAAACAAGGGAAAGAACTTCAGAGGTTAGGGAGAAAAGAGACACTCATTTCTGCAGGTGATACAGATTCTCAGAGTGACAAAGACAATTACATTTTACAGAGTTTTTCTCTGCAGTTTCAGAAGTAGAACAGAAGGAATTTTCCATTGGGGTACAAGTATCTTATCATATCATTATCTCAAGCTTATTTCCTCATTTGGAAAAGTTACTTTTCTATTACAGGCTCTTCAAAAATGGAATTAAGATGAGCAAATAAATATTATGAAATCAATTATAGTCTTAATGGTGTTTTCCAGTGGCAGACCAGAGAACAGCATCATTTCATTTAGCTTGTCTGTTATACTGATACTAACTTATCTGAACACAGAAAATACACTGTACATTGCAGGAAATAAACAAGGATGGATGGAATGGATGGAATGAAGAGAGTGACATATTTTCCTCATTCCCTTAAAAAATTGCCTATCTCTTATTAAGTATAATCCCTGATTCCCACAGGCTCCTGGGGAATTGTTTCTATTAGTCCTTTTAGGATGAAACCCACAGTAGGTGCTACACACATCAATGATTTGTAGCTGACATTTAGATACTCAGCACCAAATGACCATGGCCAGTCAGCTCAGTTCACATGAATCCACTAAAATACAGTGACCTGGGGGAGCTGCCCACACATCCAGGGGGTTTTGGTGCATGCCCCACCCTTTCAGAACAAAGGGCAATCCCCTCATGTACACCTCTGACTGATCCTTCTCTGACATGACACAAATGAGATTAATGGACTCAATACAGCCCTACTGTATTAGACTGCCCTTCATAATTACTCTGAATAACCTTTGTTTTACATCCACCAGGTCATTTATGACAAGTCCTCGTGTATATCCTTCAAGATATTCAAGCGCTGCTGAAAGGGGCTTCACTTCTTAAATGATGGCTATATATGTAATTTTTTTTGTCTTCACAGAAGGTACTTCTTACCACATTAAAACAGACATAAATCTACATTGCTGACTCACCTCCATGGCTTGTACTAATTCAGATTTCATCCACATGCCATGAGTGGTCATATATTTTAATGAAGCTTTTTGCAGTAAATACAACCCATGTCAGAAACTTTTTAAAAAACAAAAATAAAAATTAGAACTGGATTGCTATGTATGATTGGGAATATTAATTCATCAGGTTAGTACCCATTTACTCAGGGGCCTTAAACTACCTTTGTAACTCCTGCTCTGCATTTTCAGGGGTCGTTGTTGGACAGAGAGCTGTGGAATGTTCACTCAAAGTCAGCCTGTGCCGGCACCTTGGAAAAGTCCAGCTGTAAGCACTGATCCAGCTGTAAACACTGATCCAGCCTAATCACAGCAGTCTGGCTCTTACTGACATCAGACCTCCCCTCCTGCCTCACCAGTGCCTTTGGAAGGCTCCAAGCAGCTTCCCCTTACCTGGGAAAGCAGCCCATGGCAGCCCCTTGGCAGAACAGACAATGCTTGGCCAGGGATGGCACATTATAAACAGCAGGGGGAAAGTGTTGATTTTTCCATCAGAAACACCATGAGAGAGTCCTCCTCTGAAATATCTCTGTCTGACATCCCAAAACCAACAACACCATGGCAAATGATTAGCTGAAGAGCAGAGACAGGAATAATTATTTTCCAGAACAGCAGACATGTTCCTTACCCTTTGTTCAGTGGTCCCAGCAGATGTTGTTCCCTGAACTGGACTCCCCCCACTCCTCTGGGTTTGTGGTTTCACTGAAGAGCAAAGTCCCACAGGATGACCCTGTTGATTGAATTGACAGGTAAGTGGTGATCTGAACTAAACCCATGTTAAATCAGCTGATCATCTCCTGGGTCTCAAAAGAAAGAAATGATACAATATTGGTGCAGGTAGGTTTTCATTAAAACATTTTAGAATAAAAGCTTTGTCAAATTCAAGCTTCGCACAATTTGTAGATCTGATCTTGTAGAACTTGAACCTTTAGCACTTGCTTTAAAATATGCCTGTACTATTTTTTTTTCATACTGTGAAATCTTCCAAGAAATCATAAACAAATTATCATTCAGCAAAAGCACTGATAACAAATCTGACCTGCCTGAAGGCCTAGGGACAGGTTGCCATGGCCAGCTCTACAGGGTGCCAAAAAAAGAGGCAGAAGGAAAACAGACATTAAGGAGGAGCTTTCCCTATCCTAGAAAAATCCCAAGAGGAGAGGCAGCACCCTGCCATCAGCTGAAGGCAGACCTGTGCTTTATCACCCTTCTTTCCAAGGTCTGGTTTGGTCTCCATCCCATGGATCTTAAGGAAGGATGGATTGAGCTGCTGCCTTTACAAGGGGAGATGAATGCAGCAGCTGCACCAGAGACAGATTCTCAGAGATAGGGAAGTGTTTGGGGCCTGAGCAGGAGGCCCCTGGGAGGTTTCCTTGCTCTGAGGCTAGATTTCCATGTAGGAAAACCGGAGAAGAGAATTCACTCAAGAAGAGCTGCTGGCTGGAGAGCCTCCCTTGGAGGTGCACTCAGCAAGGCAGAAACTGTGACAGAAATCAGCTCCTGTCTCTGTGGGCACTCAGCCTCCAGCCTTTACAGCCCATCTGTCCCTTCCAGAAGCAAGCACAGTTTTAGGGAATTTGTGTGACAAAAGCCTGCAAGGGAACTCCTGTCTCTTTTCATCTCTCTGTTCCTTCTTCCAGCCCTGCTAGACTTCCCCCATCTAATCTAATAATCTATTAACAAAGACTTTTTTTTTTAAATTCCCCCCGAGAATGTAGTTCTCAGCCTCTGAGAGCGGCAGCTGATCCCTAAAGCTGCCTGCTGCTCCCTGAGCAAAGGGCAGGCTGATCCCTCACCCACCTGGGCAGGCTTCCTGCTGTGAGAGGATCTCCCTGGAGCAGAGAGCAAAGAGCACCCGGGCCTTTGTACACAGCAGTGACCTCGGGGCTGGGCACAGTGACCTGACCCAGGAGCAGCCTCAGGGGCGCCCTGCATCTCAGGCAGCTGTGGGAAGTGTCCATGAGTAAATAAATAAAGCACAAAAGGCTTACACCCTGACTCCTGTGCCTGCTGTCCCAGGCTGACAGCAGCTCCCCCATTTCCCCCCAGACAGGAGTGGGGCAGTCCCTGCTGTCTGCAGGAAATGCTCTGAGCCCTCCTGCCCTCTGCCACCAGCCCAAATGTCCCACCCACACCACAGAGCTGCTCTGGAGTCAGAGCTGCCCTGGGGCCAGGCTCTGCATATCCAACGGGGGCATGGAATATTTCTGAGGGATGAAGAGCCCTTGGCCAGCCAACTTTTGTACCACTGGGTATGAACTGATTCTCCATAAAACTTCATTTGTTTCCTGTCTAATTCTGCCTAGCACGAACAGTTTTAAACAACCTACTGCAACTTCTCTACTTGCTTGCCTTTCATTTTCTCCAGAAATTAAATACATTACAGCAGCATATCCTTGATGTTTATTATAGAATAAATGACTTATTCAGACATAAAAATACTTTGAGCCCTGTTGTGATACGTACAACGGTGTAATAGATAACCCAAATGCAGACAGCAAATGTGATGCCAGAAAACAGCAATACATATTTTATTGGGAGAAACTTCTGCTCTTCAGATGTGGCTTTGATTTAGTATCTCTTTGGGCACTGTAGTTTAGCTGATTTAACTTTTAGTCAAGAAGATGAGTAATAAGGATTTAAACTATATGGTTTTCAAACTGCAAATTAGTTATCTGACTGGTTTTCACTTACAACAATGTCAAATTACTGTAGTATTTAATTTACTGGTATAGCAAACAATGCCTTAATCAATTTAAATTTCTTCTTCTCTTTTCATTCTTTCAGTAGATTAACAGAGTTGTATAAACTGAATACTGTTCATTCTACTTTGACTGAGCTTTTAGACTGAAGGAAAGGAGGTGACCACTCAATGTAAATGTGGGGGGAAAAATTCTTTCTCAAATTAGGATCTCTTCACAGATCCTGATCTGATTTGTGCTGTTGCTGAAATCAAGCCTTTGTAGACCAAGAACATCGTGATCACAAGATGAACTTCTGAGAAGATAGCAAAATTAAGGCGTGCATATCAAAAATAATGCATCAGGTATGCCTTTCAGAATGAAGATAATGGATGAAACCTACAGTGATCATTGGGAAACCTCAATGAAATAAGAATATTTTCATACTGGAGCAACACATTTCTAATTTGATATTACTTTCTCAGTAACCTTGACTAAACATTATAGACTGCAAGGTGGACATCCCCAAACATTTGCCTGTAATATGGAGAACAGACTGTGCCCATTGGAGGAGCTGAATCAGTGCAAGATCCTTTCCATTAGAAGCACATCTGGCATTCCCCAGGGCTGCCAAGCAGATGTTTTAAGGAAGTCACCTTAAGGAAGGGTGAGAGGATCCATTTTGGCAATGGGAGCCCTGCCCAAAGGGTCAGTGAGCTGCTGGGCAGCCCTGGGCACACACACACACACACACACACACACACACTGCTGAGCTCTGCACACTCAGGCCCTGCCAAGCCCTGGCACCAGCCCAGGTGAAGGAGCCCCTGCTCCATCCTGCCCTGGCGATGGATGCAGGCACACACAGGGGCACAGAGGGGAGAGCCAACAGCCCCAGAGCTGCATTCATCCAACATCCAAGCACAATTCCACTCTGCATTCCCTGCCTTGTTCCCAGCTGAGCTGCTGTGGCTGTAAATCCATGGGCATGGCTGATTCCCCAGGAACTGAAATAAATGGCTGCTCCTTTCCTGCCCTGCCAGGGCTGCACAGCCAAAGGAGTCCTAGAAAAGAGAGCTGCTTTCAATTCTGGCTTACCAGCACTGCATCAGCTCAGCTCTCCCTGCAAAACCTTCATGGCTGACGAGGCAGAGAGCAGCAAAGGCAGAGCTTTGGCTTTCAGACCACAGATGAAGCTTCCAAAGGTTTCTTCTCTTTCTTTTGCCTGACAATTAAAAACAGATTAAAGCGGAGTCACTGTAAGCAGCACATCTGCAAGCACAAACCATCTTTATGCTGCACACAGGCAGAATCCCACTTGGAGATGGAGCACTGAGACCCAGAGTCCCTTCTCACAGCCTGTGCATTTCAGAGAAGTGTTTTAGAGAGCTCTCTCCACCCCACTGACGGCATCTCTGACGTGGCATCCACGGCCACAGCCTGCTTTCCTGCTGCTCTCCCTCTGCTGTGTCTGACAGCATTTTTAGCATTTCACTGACCTAAAAATGGCTTCTGCCTGTTCCTGAAAATGCAAAAAAAGGTTCCACTAAAAACAGCACTTAGGGGGAAATGAGGATAAAAGAGCAGGCAGCACTTGAGCCATGTAAATGTGAGTGATGTCAAGCTGACTGCAGTGACAGAGCTCAAGAGCAATCTAATGGTGCTTTCTGCCCTTTCAAGTGAAGCACTCAAACACTGCCATGTAAGGCTGTTTAAAATGCACATTCTGTGACACTTCATTCAAGCTACAGCAGTGGTTTGATAAATCCCCTATTTCTGACTGGCACACAGCAAAACATCTCCCACATCCCTGTGTGTTGAGTCGTGTAAATTTAACAGCATTTTTTTTTTACGCTGTGTATCCTGCAACATTTCTGTGCTGGAAAACCTCAACTTATAAAATCAGCGTCTCTAAAATTTTTGCTGTACCCTGCAGCCAGACATAACATGTGGCACATTTGAAGGCCTAAAATTTGCAGCTTTAAAATTTTTCTGACTGGAATAATTAGATACTGCCCTGTATGCCTGCTACAATGTTTTGCACATAAATTACTTATAAACCACTGTGAGATTCAAACACAAATTTGACAGGGAAAAATAGGTATTAACTCCTGTGAGTAATTTAGGCGTGTCAAAGCTATAAATTATTGCCTTACTTTTTTCTTTTTATGACTTGTGACACAAGAATGGATTACCTTACTGTTTTCTACTTAGGTTATGATTTTTGTCATTCAAACAAAGGCAGAGCAAGAAAGAATGAAAATAAATTATTACGATTCAATGTAAACTATTTGCTGATAGTCTTAAAAAGGAAATTAATAGAAAAAATATATTCCTAAATTTCAATTCTAGTAATGAGAACTGTAACCTTAAGGGAAAAATCATGTAAAATGAACTAATGTATATCTAGTTTTGGTGCAATTAAATAATTCTCCATGCTGCAACGTCTGACAGCAACTCAGATACGATGACCTTGAAGTTCTAAAAATAATGACTACAATTTTTATCTTTCCTCTCCATTGTTACAGTTCAGTGTCACTACAATTCACTCACCTGGTGCCATTTTCCCAGTTGGTTGTAATTCTTGTCACAGAAATGAAGAATTTGAAACCTTTCCCAGATCACTTTTAACATTCTGCATTTGGTTCCATTGCTAAATTCTATCCCCACATTCATCTACAGGCACAATCTCTGAACACATTTTGTAAGGGTTCACTGAGCCAACCAAGGGAAATATGGAATAATAACAAAATGAAACTTCTCTTTCCTTGCTGAATGGTGTGTTACCACAAATCACTGGAAGACATCCCAATTCTTATAAATCACACTGCACCAGGCATAAGAAAGGGGAATGACTCAGGAGAAAAGGAAAATATCATTGGTGTGCTCCCAATGTCAGAGTCACTGGTAGATGCCTGCCAGTGTGCCTGCACTGTGACATGCAGGTGTATTTCACTGGCTGTGCAAGAGCATCAGGTGCTCTGTTTAACAGCAGAATGATGCTCCAGTAACTCTGCATCCCCATTCTGAGCCTGACTCCAAATCCATCATAAAGGCAGCATTCCATGGATTCTGTTGTACAAAGGGTCAGCAAACTCACCGTGCCAGTCACAGAGCCTGGTGAGATCTCCTGAGGTGACTTTTCCTTCAGGTACTGAGCAGTTTCAGGAGGAAGGTCACAGTGCTCTGGTTTGCCAGTGAATCTGTCCTTCAGCTCAGCCTCTCCTTGCAGAGGGGTTTCCTGCAGCACCAGCTGCCCCGTGCCCCTCTGTGCCTTGCAGAAGGTCCAAGTCTCTCAGAGCCCAAATCCCTCAGGGACAGAATCAATAACAGACTGCCAGCAAGTACCACAGCCCAGTTCCCATCCCTTTTCCCTCCAACACACCCTATCAAGGAATGAAACATGCTGCAAACACAAGCTGAGACACAGGAAAATGCACAATGTGGGGAGCCTGTGGTACCTAAACACAAATTGAACTGCCTGGGGCAGCACTCTCTGAGAGGGTTTGTGCTCAGCTCAGCACAGGGAGAGGTCAATGCTCAGATGAATTTTTCCAGGCAGGCAGAGCTCAGTGTCCTTCCCTGTGTCCAATGGGTGTCCCCAGGCTTCCTTCACTCCCCCTGTTCCCTGCCCTGAATGCAGAACCCAGAAGGATTCAGGGCCACTCAGCCACTCAAACAAACAAGGAGGTGCACATTGACATCTGGGGAAAAAACTCTCACGAGTGCCCCCCATCATTTTAGAGCAGGATTTTTAACATGGGAAGCTTCCCTGAGAAGTGAGTTGCTTCAAGACATTTTCTCCTATTTTAAAATGTTACCCATCTTTTGTGTAGAAGGACTTTTTTAACCCTGCTCATTTCTGGCTTCATTGGTAACTCTGGTGTGAGGGGTTTGAGCAATGGTGTAATACTTGCCAACAGCCCTGTGGGTCCTGAACCCCACACAATTCTGCAATTCCAAAACTTCATGGACTCGTTTCAGTATTTTCCCACCATCCCTCTGTGCAGTGGTGCAAAGCACAGAGCATCTGAGAATTCAGTCACTCCAAGAGGAGTCATTTGTACCACAAACCAGGTTTCAATAGTGGAAAGGTTTCAATATTGTTATTCTTCCACTTAAAATGCTTCTGGTTTTATGTCTAACATGAGATGTTGCTTCAATAAGCCAGAGAAGCATTTGCAGTTTCTCTGCTGCATCAGGAACTTTTACATGTACACAGATCTGTGCATCCAGGCATCTCCAAACCTGGTGTAACACCTCTGTCATTTCTCATTGCATCAGAGCTCCACTACTTATTCAAAGCAATGTTACAAAACTGTTTTCTACTTTCACTCTTACTAGATGGATAACTGCAGAAGGTAAACAATATGAATTTAACTTTCTTTTTCTAACAGAAATAATATAGGCTGTTGTACTAAAACCTAAAAACCAGATTTACTGATATTTGAGATGCACTTGTAATTCTATTTCTCCTCTTAGCAAGGATAGAACAGAGCATCATGGGCTGGGAAGTTTGCCTTTCTTTTCCACTCCTAAATATTATCTTTGCTGTTAGAAAAACAGTGTAGTGTTTAAAAAACACAGCACAGTAGCTCTGAAATGCAGTATTGCATCTGGGCACCATCCATTTTCAAGAAATGCCATCCACAGGATTGAATTTGGATCTATTTTGGGGACAAGCCAGGATTTCCAACACTCAGTTTAAAATTTGGCTATTTTTCTCTTCCTTTTTTTATAAAATCCTGTCCATTTATGGGAAGAAAAAGCTGTTCTGAATGTGATGTGTTTATAATCAACAAAATGGTCTAGAGAGATTTGGGCTTTCAGACATCTGGATTGAATTTCAGCTGTGTCTCAGCACAGTAATTGATGATCTCAAAAATCATTCTACCTTCAGCTCAAGTCTATCAGACCAGACAATTCAAAATGTTTTTAAAAGCCAGGCTATTCTAACCACTTTGCAGAATGCCAGCCTACCAGATGGAGGAAGAAAATCCTAGCAAGGAAATAATGGGATTATTACGTTACTTCAGACCGTGGGAGTCTCTCCATAGATAAAAACATCTGCTGTGTCTGTGTGTGTGCATATGTTTAACAAAACAAGGCTGGCCTGTCTGTGTGCACACGTGTAACAGCTGAAGGCTTTACATTTGAGAAAGCTATTTCAGAAAAAAACAATTTTTTTTCATGTTCATATAGATTTCACTGATGTTCCCATGGAAAAAAAGGTGTTAAAGAGCGAAAGAAGTTCTGCTAACACGTGAATTAACAAAGACCAGTTTCTTCTGAGTTTAGTCTGCTCGTTCCTTATGTCAGAGCCAGAGAAGGTCTGGCCAACATCTTCCCAACCACTGGAGAACAAACAGAGGGAAGAACAGCCAAGAGGAAGAACAGCCAGTGGCACAACCATGGGGTCACAGAGACAGACAGACGGACCCCTTCCCTCGCTCCATCTCCTCTGCCATTGCCCTTACGATTCCCCGAGTCTTGTTTGCACAGGAAAGCACAGCAAAGTCTGTCAGACACAAACCTGGACTCGCCGTTCCATGGGCAGTGCGTCCCTGCAGAGCGCTGGGAGGCAGCGGGGCGGGGTCACCCTCTGCTGCACAGGGAAACAATCACAGCACAGGCACCTCCCCTGCTCTGTGTGCCCCAGCAGCAGCTCTGGGGAGAGGGAGGGCATTGAATGTTCATTAAATGGTGAGAGCCATCACCGGGATCAGGGATGTGCATTAAATGGTGAGAGCCATCACCAGGATCAGGGATGTGCATTAAATGGTGAGAGCCATCACCAGGATCAGGGATGATATTTAATGGTGAGAGCCATCACCAGGATCAGGGATGTTCATTAAATGGTGAGAGCCATCACCGGGATCAGGGATGTTCATTAAATGGTGAGAGCCATCACCAGGATCAGGGATGTTCATTAAATGGTGAGAGCCATCACCAGGATCAGGGATGATATTTAATGGTGAGAGCCATCACCAGGATCAGGGATGATATTTAATGGTGAGAGCCATCACCAGGACCAAGGGGAAATGAAGCTTTAGAGCTGCAATCCAGGGAGGAACATTTTCCCTTCCTCTTCCCAGCCCAGCTGTGCTGTGCTGGCAGCCAAGCCGTGCCAGGGCAGGGCCTGGGCAGACCCTGGCACACATTTCCTCTGCCCTGACCCTGGGCAGAGCCCACAGCTGCATTTTGCACATCTCAGGACACTGCAGGGCCCCTTCCCCTCAGGCAGGCTGGGCTCACCTCCCTGTTTGTGAGGAGAGCTCAGCTCCATGAGCCTGGGGGATCTTCTGCCTTTTGCCTGCTCCTTGTTCTGCCTCCTTGCCAAGGAGGCTGAAGTAATTTCATTGTTTTGGTCACATATACAAATGCAGGCTGCAAGTCCAGCTCCTGAGGCTAACACCTTGTGACAAAGTCCTCTTCTACCACAGGCAAAGTAAAGCAATTTGTTCTGCACTCACTCAGTTTTCAGAACGTTATTTTAAGCCCCAGATGGATCACTGAGATTCCAGGCTCTCCTGACACAGAGGCAAAACCACCCAAACCTGTGTCACTGAGGCACAGATATTAAATCTCCTGCTTATGTGAAATATCCCTCTTGTGTAGCATCTTAAATCCCAGCCTCAGCCAGAATTTCAGAGGGTAGTTTCCTCTGCATCAGGGCTCTTTCTATTTCTTTATCACAAAATGTCCTCACCTTCACACCCTCTTGCAGTCAGAGCCATGGGGTTTAAGTAGCTGTGTAAAAACCAGATGTTTTTGGAGTAGCACAGGTGTGTCAGTTCCCCCAGACTGTTACACAGTTTATTTCAACTGAGGTGGCCTCTGTTTTGGGTAGGACTGCAGTTGGTGGGTCTTAATTCCAAACTGAATCCAGCAAAGCCAGCTCAAAATGTGGCTGGTGAGGATTGCCTCACACAGACTCCAAAATGATACACAGTGTATGGGACTCATCAGCTCCTGACCATCCCAGCTCTGGACACAGCAGGGGAATGAAAAAAAACAAAAAACAACAACATTGGCAACACAAGAAACCAGGCAAGACTCTGATCCAAACTGATCTCCACAGACAAGACCGAGCCCAAAGTCACATTCTGTGGCCAGCACCTCTACAGGACTCCAGAACTGATTGCAGTCAGGATCAGGCACAGATGCACAGAACCCTACAGAGTTAATAATACTGAAATTAGTTCCTTCAATGTCAACTTTCAGATGCAAAATGTAGCCATTTAATATCCATGGACACCACTAATATTACTTTGCCTTTTCTTTCTAAAAGTCACTGAAAGAGATGGGAAACAGAACACACATCCCAATCTAATGCTTGCAGTTCAAACAATCACAGGCAATCAGCTGTGTGCATGTCCACAATCACTACAAAAAAAGTACAGAAAAAATCTCACCAATGTTTCTCCTGACCAGTATTATTCAGATTATATAGCTATTAAAAGTAAATTTTATATTCATCTTTTACATGTGCTCTCTGGGAAAATGTAAGGAAAACCATGATGAACAATACCCTGGGTTAAATGAAGATAATAGCACAGATGTAGACTGACCTGATTTTAGTCATGCTCTGTACATTTGAGAAGGATTTAAAAAAATCCATAGTATTCATGCATCAAATAGATAAATCCCAATTTCCAGCACTTTCCTGCACACACCAAGCAAAAGCTGCTATGGAATAAAAAATGAAATACGCAACAAAAGAGGCCTTTTTAACTCCTAAGGAATGCAGTATAAAAGTCATAAGAAAAATTTAAAAACAAGAATAAATTCATTTTAAGGACTGTTTTGCCATTAGCATCCAAATTCTGAAAATAAGAAATAGCAGATGCTTGGAAGCAGGGTCTAAAAATAGAACAGCATTTTACTGCAATGGGAGGCTGAAAAGGTACAGATTAGTGCTGAAACAAGAGAAACAACTTAAGGAATATTTTTACTTGATGTGATGTGCCAGGAACACTACAGAAATTCAGAACAGGTGTCAGGAGCTCAGTGGAAATGCACCTCTTAAATCCGCACTCACATCTGCCCTCTGGCTTTCACACACCAATTGTTCACGGGGAAAACCCTTCAATACACATCCCAGTGTCCTGGTCACTTCTCAAACAGACTTCCTCAGAATTGGGATCCACAGAGACTCTGATCTGGCAGCCACACACAGCAGCATCAGGAGGCTCTGCTGGTTCCACCTGGAACGAGTTCAAACATCCCCTCTGCAAACAGCATCCAAAGGAATGGGAGGATGCTTTTAATTAAGAGCTCTACAATTAAATATCAAACAGCACATCCCAGTCTCAGCCTGACCAGGGAGTGATGCTTGGGTCTCTCCTGACATCAGTTCTTTCCTCACCTTCTGCCTCTCCTGTCCTTGTCCTGCTCTCAGCCGCAGTGTCCCTCAGCTGATGCTGCACGCTGCAGTGTGCACAAGGGCAAACTGTGCTCCAAAGGGATTCAATAAAAAAGCTGTTCCCCTGCATTAAGGCACCACTATTAACCTTCTCCAATTCTTTTCAGGCACTCTTCTTTGATGAAGGATTTTTAAATTGTACTGTAATGTTAAATGCTCCCCATCTGTTCAGGAGGGTGGTGCCATTCTCCAGAGGCAAGAATGGACTGAGAGGGATTTGCTCTGGAGGTGACTTTTGGGGCTTTGCTGCTGCTGCTGCTGCTTCCATCACAAGCCCTGTATAAATATCACCAACTGTATGGGACACTTGGCAACAGATACAGGAATGGCTTTCACTGACTGGACTCTGTGGATAATGTGTGAATGTCCTGGAATGAGACAGTCTGGTCTCTGAGGCAGTAAAAGCACCCCTCCCCAGTTTTATTTATTGTCTGCTCGAATTTTGTTATTTCAGTTTAACACATTTATGTCCCAAGTGTAATAGTGGCTTGAATTCATGCCCAGCTTACATCACAGAAATTCATTTGCTAAAAGGGCTTTCTTTTAGTATCTGGTGTCTTCTGCAAGGACAAATACAGCTCTGGCATTTCCCTTCTCTAATCATGTTACTGAAATACATAAAAAAGCTCTTTAGAGATTAATGTGATCTGGTTGCACATATATGATAGAGTTCTTACCACCTAGAACCTTCATCAAAAATCCACATAACAAAGGAGAATGACAGTTCTCCATCAATCCAGTTTGATATCTGAAACCTCCATGGCAAAAAAAACCCCATCTATCACTAAGAAGCAACAAGAAAAAAACTATTATTTTCACAGTATTTCAGATAATAATTTCAAAGATAAAAACCTGGTTCATACAGAAATATTGGCATGTCATCCTAGCCATTGCTTCAATTTTCATCATTAAATGCATTAACATATTCATAACACATAAAATGTGTGTCCATGGATTACAGGACCCAACAATTTTAAAGCTTCAAACTTTTGCTCTAAAATAATCAAACTGCATGCATCGCCTTCCCCCAAGTGTGGAAGTGCAGCTGACACTGGCAGTGCCTCCCTGACACCACAGGCAGCTGTGAATGCAGCCAGCCCTGCACTCCCCAGTCACGTTCTGTGCCCTGGCTGCGCAGCCCTTGCTCTCTCTGGGCTGGCACTGGGTGTGCAGCTGGGCTGGCACAGCACAATCAGCTTTTCTCCTCCAGGCCGCGCCCCTGCTGCCCCGGGGGATTTCCCTGCCTGTCTGGATGCAGGGACTGGTGCCCCGGGCTGCACCCTCCCCAGGACTGATGATCCCAAATATCTCTGTTCTCCCTCTCCCCTGGGAGCTCACTGTTCACAGAAACTGCCCCAGGCCCCGTCCCCTGCACAGCAGCCCAAACCCAGCTGTGAACAGAAATTCCTCTTGGCAGCCTGCAGGGACTCCTCCTCTGCAGCCTCTGATCCATCGCTAGGGGGTTTCCACACCCTCTGAGCCGGCAGTCACTCTTAACATTTCTCTGCCTCATTTCTACTTCTTTTCATTCTGCTGCCGGCCTGACCTCTCTCTGCTCACCTTTGCTTCTCATGCTGCAGTGGCCTGGCTGTTCTTTAACTCCTCCTTGCAGAGCCTGTCTCATTCCCCTCCAGTTTGCACCGAGGTGCCTCATCAGGCTCCATTTGGGAATGAGACCTTCTCCTTCTTCACACCGATGGCACTTGGAGTCCCTTGGTGCAGAGTTTAGCACAAGGATGTCAGTTCTGACAATTCCAATCCAGGCAGTTCATTTCTGATGCTCTAAATGAATCACTACAGATGAAATCTGGAAACCAAGCTGCTGGTTCAGAGGAAAGCTGTTACTGCTTCTGAGCAGAGCAAACAAAGAACTTAATACAAAAAATCCGATTTTTCTCCAAGAGATGATGTTACCTGTGACTCTGAGGAAGATCCTTTGAAATGTTAATAAACTATATGGGATTAAGGTGTCCTGAAGACACCAGTGTGCCCATGAATTCCTGCAGTAAACAATAACAGAGTGAGGAAATGATACTAGGAATAAAGATGCTGAGTGAAGTCCAGCCTCAAAGGGATCAGAGATGAGGCATAAAGGTGCCCATTTAAAAGGGAAGCTGAAACATTTAGCTTATCTAGCTAAACATATTATGGCTGTCTTAGCATTATTTTTATAATAGCAGAACCACATTTAGCTAATGCTCCACAAGCGGAACAAATGAAGCTGCATTTAAAGTATTTTATTTATAATTTATAATGGTCTATTTCCAGGAGATCAGACTAATGAGGCAAGTACTTAATTTTTGAAGTTATTTTTAAGAATTTGCATCAATTGGCATGGCTACAGAAACTTAACACTTCCCTGGAAGATCTAGACTGCTCTGTGTTGCTAATGAGTTAGAGGAGGTGTGGTAGGTGAGGGGGGCAAGCAAGCCTTTACCACACACTGCTGATAAAACAGGAAAGGAGTTCCAGGGCTACAATCTATCAAAAGCCTGTGCAGACAAAAAGCTAATTCAACTTGCAGAGAGAAATGGAAACCAAATTTTTCCTTTCACCTTACATTGCTGCTCTTCATCTCTTCCATCTGGTGGGATTTTTTTAATCGCAGCACACATCCCATTGCTCACTTACTAAACCAAACTCTAACCTGGACTCTTGATATTACAAACAGAACAAAAAATACCAGTTGAAAGTAATGAACTCAGAGCATTTCCTGGAAGAAAAAAGGACAGCAAACCTTCAGGGCACTGGTTCGGGTCTCACACTGACACCTGCTCAGAACAGCTGAACCAGAGGGGCTCTGGCCGTGCCCTGTTCTGTGCTGCTCCCTCATTTCTGGGGCAAACCCTTGGGATTGGTGCACGTGCTCACATGGGTGAGCAGACTGAAGAACAGGGAGCACAAAGTCTGGGTAAAACCCCTTCTGCCCATTTCTGGCATTCCAGGCCAGTATCTCCCTTCCTGAGGAGAGGCTCAGAGAAGGAATTGGAGCCATTCTAACTCCTGTCAGCACACACCTGGTGTTCAAAGCTGTCTCCAGCCACAGCACCTGCTCACAGAGCTGTGCTTCTGCTCGGCTTGTTAAAGCTGTGTCAACCTCAGAAGAAGATGAACAATATGCCAAAAGATACATGAAAGCAAATTAATTAAATTTGACTAACCCAGCCTGCTAAGTCTGGTTTGCACTGAAAACGTCTGGCTGCCATTAGAAGACATATTTGTAAATTACCCACGCAAATTTTCACCAATCTAATCTTCCTTTCCAATGTCTACTTTAAAGAACTCCAATTCTTTTTTAATTCAAATTCAGTAAAACCAAACAGACCCATTTAAAGCTTGTCAATACTGTCCCTCCTTTCAGGCAGCACAGTTTTAGACAACACAGATACATCAGGCGTCGACAGACAGAAATCTCCAATCAAGGTAATTTGTTTAAAGATCACAACCATTTATTTAGAGGCCCTTGTTTAATCACAGAGCAGTTTCAGCAGCTATAAAGCACTTGCTAAGTTCTAAACTGGAGTAAAGCACCTTTGAAGAAATATGGCTTAATGAAATTAACAGTTTCACCAAACACTCTCGCAGCAGAAATGAAATAAAAACACCCATTTGGTGGGACACAATTATATAAATGTATTTTTAATTATGATTTTTCAACAGCTGAAAAGTGTAATTCACTGAAATTAGGACTGAACTTCCCCTAAAAATCAGTGACTCCCATACTGCCCACTAGAGAGGATCTGGAATTTCTTCTGAACTACTTTCAGGTACCAGTGCACATTCACTGACTCTCTGCTGGTAAAAAACTTACCAAAATGAAGCCATTTCAAAGAAAAAAC
Organism: Melozone crissalis; assembly: GCF_028551555.1. Lineage (NCBI taxonomy): Eukaryota > Metazoa > Chordata > Aves > Passeriformes > Passerellidae > Melozone > Melozone crissalis. The sequence continues at coordinate 9,025,898 of NW_026535817.1, read as the reverse complement.
AGTTCCCACTCATCCAGTCACACCTTTTGCTACACTTGCAGTAATTTTTGCAAACCCTTATTGCTCACATCAAGAGTGAACATTTGGATTAATTTGGCTGGGGCTTGTACAGAGCAAAGTGCTCCAGAATCCTCACGTGCTGGTTTTGGAAAGTTTTAAATGTTTTCCATTTTAAATTTACCACTGTAAAACTGTCACAAAAACCCTGCAAGATCACAGCTAACAGGAATTACAGCTGGTATGCCTAGATCTGATATGTAGGGAGTTTGTTAAATTTGCAAGAATTTGATAATTTCATTGCATTATTTTCTAATTCTCCAGTAAAGCTTTTCTGCAATGTTCAGTCTCACAAAGAAGTTTAATCTGTTAAATGCCTGACAATCTTCCAGAACTCTTCTGCTAAAGCTTTCATTCAGAACTATATTGAAAAGAGAAGCTGAGTAAAAGAGAACAGAACTGGGAGTGCTTTGAGGCATTTCCCCAGTATTTCTGTGTTTATCCACATCTTCCACAAGACATAAATCAGTGGTAAAATTGCAGCTGCCTGGTGCTCTTGGCCAAATGAACAGGCTCTAACCTTTGCTATTACCAGTGAGAAATCTTTCTCACATCCTTTTCTATTTTGTTGCTGAAAAAAAAGAAAAAACAAATGTCAAGGAGTCATTAAAACTTGTCAGGCTGGCAAGGTATCACAGGAGGAGAGAAAACATGCTGTGAGCAGCACAGTCTATTTCTCACAGTCAGGAATGAGGGTCAGTTGGAGGGAAAAGAACTGTGAGCTCCAGGAAAGATCTAGATGGAACTAAGTCAGGCATTTTATCATTTTACCCTTTTCTCTGCATGCTTTGAGCTTTGGGGGAACGGAGGGGACAGGCAGAAGTGTTTGAAGATGCTGGTTCAGAGTCAATTTAATCAACTCCACAGTTCTGAGACTTAAAGCACTCACAGGTACCAGTTTCAGCTGGATGGATGCTGTGAGCCCAAACTGATAAAAGACCCGGTGCTAGAACAAGCAGCTCAAATCATGTCACCCTCGGCGAGATGCCGAACGCCAGCCCCATCCCTGGAGGCCAGGAGGAACACTGAGCACCGAGCACACACGGAATTGCCCTTTCCCGCTCTCAGCCCCATCCCTGGAGGCCAGGAGGAGCACTGAGCACCGAGCACACACGGAATTGCCCTTTCCTGCTCTCAGCCCCATCCCTGGAGGCCAGGAGGAGCACTGAGCACCGAGCACACACGGAATTGCCCTTTCCTGCTCTCAGCCCCATCCCTGGAGGCCAGGAGGAACACTGAGCACCGAGCACACACGGAATTGCCCTTTCCTGCTCTCAGCCCCATCCCTGGAGGCCAGGAGGAGCACTGAGCACCGAGCACACACGGAATTGCCCTTTCCTGCTCTCAGCCCCATCCCTGGAGGCCAGGAGGAGCACTGAGCACCGAGCACACACGGAATTGCCCTTTCCCGCTCTCCAGGAGTCGGTGCAGCCGCCCGGGCTCAGTCCCAGACCCCGCAGGCGGAGCCGCCCCGCACAGCCCCGAGCTCCGGAGCGCTGCTGGGCTCGGCCGAGAGACAGAGCCCGCCCCGCCTGCTCTGCTTTGCCCGGCCCCTCCCACAGCTCCTGCTCTGTGCCCCGGGAGCTGGAGAGTTCTGGCACCCTCCAAACCCAGATCCCCTCCGCCGCGGTCTGACACTCGCCCCTTTAAGGAAAGGCAAAGAAAAGGAATCGCTTTTCCTCTCCCATCTTTCTGGCTCAGACCTTTCCTTAGACCAAAGAGAGGCGGAGATCCTCGTTAGAGCAGCATGATCACCCCGATGAGTGAGAGTTGTTCGGGCAGCTGATTGCACAGCTTATTTAACCGCGGATAGATCCGAGTCATTCTCCTGACACAGCTCAACAGCCCGGCGCTGGAAAAAGCCCGGAGGGAGCGGAGCAAGGGCACACACCCCGATCCGGGAGCACAGCCCGATCTGCCCCGGGAGCTGAGGGGCACCCGAGGCTCGCTGGCCCGGGGCCGCTCCAGGGCCGCCATTGCAGCGCCGGCTGCAGCTGCAGCGAGTGCCGGAGCGCCTCACGCTGCGGATGGCCGGGAACGGCGGGGGCAGCCGCGTGGGGACATGAAATGGGGGATTGCTGATAACCCTGCTCCAGAGGCAGCAGAAATAACGCTGCTGCTTTCTTCCAGCTGCCCGCTAAGGCAGCTGAGCTCATAAACAAAAAGTTCATCATCTGACTGTAATAGATTTTGCTTCCTCAGGCAACACAGAGCTATGAACGTGTTTAAAATGGACTTTTCTCTGTGTAATCAATAAAGCATTTACAGAGACTGGTTCTGTTCCAAAGGCCTTTTCAGCTCCTTGCACAGGACCCCCAAACACCAAATAAGCCTTTTATCGATTTCTATTTTATAACTTTCTCCTATTTCTTTATAATCCCTTCTCAAAGTACACAGAATGTAATGGCAAAAGATTTATTTAAATCATAATCTAAAAAAAAAAAACTCATCATTTCTAACTGAGATTGTCACTATGTGCAACTTCAGTTCTAGTGATAGAAAAAGTATTTGTATTTTGTAGTCCTCTCCTCTCCCTGCATTTGAACATATGTCCAGGTTCAGAACCTCCTAAGGGCCATTGAGTGGGTATTGGCTTTACATGGATTGCCACCAAAAATGGGAGGTTTAAATGGCTAACATCACCAAAATCAGGATATTCACCTTCTTATCAAAACAGAACGATTTACAAGGCTTTCTTTTTTTCTCTTTATCATAAAATGTTACTTGTCACTGTAATCACATGGCAGAATTTTGACTGGGCACACCACACCTAAAATTACAAAACCTCAATTTGGGCTTTTGTGTCCAGCACCTGTGCAATCAGTTCAGATGGAAATGCATTAGCCCTTCTCCCACAGCAGCGTTCACCCTCTCCCCACTGACCACAGGCTCTGGCACAAGTAATTCAGGGGCTGGGCATTTGCAATAAATAATGAGAATTTTTCTGTGTCTATTTCAGAATAGTTCATCTGACTTTCCAAGACTTTCCATGGCTTCTCTTGTGGTTGCAGAGGTCAAAACTGCACTGCAGGTCTGTGTACACCAGAACCAAAACCAGCTCTCGAATCACCCATCCTCACCCATTTTCCCAGCCCACATGGACTTTCTTCCCCCCTGGAATCAAGCTGAGTACACTGCCAGGCAGAGCTTTTGCTCTCAAGGATTTCCTTCCTCTGCAGAAATCATTATCCTGAATTTCACCCAGAGAAAATGGTCCAGGGGAGAATGGAGTGGATGCCTTACCCTTCATTCCACAATGCTGAAACTGCCATGCCAAGCTGACTTCACTGCTTTTGCAATGAACAGCAAGGGAAGCTGGATAGTGCTAGGACTGCTTTATGTGTTCCTGTAACATTGGCTTCCCTCATATTCCAGCCATTTTCCCTAACAGAATTTCAGCAGCAGGGACCCTGAGCATCCATTTCTCAAGAACTGGAGATTTCCTGCAGGTGCTGAGTGCCCCCAGCTCTCAGAGAGATCATCCACATCCTGAGATTTTAACCTGCTCTCATTCTTCTCTTGACTTCCCTTGCAGGAGTTTGCACAAATGAGGCACAAGGAACAAGACCAGACTGTCTGCAGATGGAAGCCACGGGGGGATAAATCAGGGAGGGAATTTCAAGTCTTGTAGTTGTTCTCCACTACCCCCCTGTGTGGCCACATTTAGTCCATACAAAAATATTCCTGGTGTGGGAATTACTGTGCCCACAGTGGAGCTACTGCAGAATTGCCACACGATGGGAACTGGGGCTGCTCCACATATTTTATAGCTGGACCCATGCACTAATTCCATTTTATTCTAGATAACAGGTTTCTTTAACCTCTAAGTAAATATTGGGCTTTTTTTCATCAGCAGCAGTCAATGAGTGGTTATCTCATATTTATGATCTCATATTTTTAACATCTGAGTGTCTTATTACCTTCCCCTGCCAAGCACAAGCTCTTGATCTACCACTTTGAACTCTGAGGGTCTCAGAAAAGATTTTTTTTTCTCTGATCTGTGGAGAAAGTACTAAAATGGTGAATAATCTGCTCTGAGAGGTGCCAGGGACTTGGAAAGCTCCAGTATTTTTTTCCCTCTGAGAAGATGTGGTCAGTGTTGTCGCAGGAGAAAAAACGGACAATGTTTGGAATCTGTAGAATTACCAAGGCTGAATATTTAGGCACTGAGAAACTAAAGTGACCTAGAGTAGCAGTTTCAGTTTATGTCAGCTGCTGATTTCCACATCCATTTCAACACTCAGGAGGTGCTGTCTGCAGCTGTGACAGCCTGGTAGCACATTTCTGAACTCTACCCTTAAGTGCCTCTGTCTCTCCTGTTCCAAATGTCACCATCAGCGTGTTCCTCTCCCTGAATTAACAGCCAAGGCCCTGAGCCCTGTGCAGTCTGCCAGGGTGATGAAAATGCAGCACTCAGGGCTGGCTGTATTCCCAGTGACAATCCAGTTACTTCAGATTCATTAAACAACCATGAAAAAATACCTTTGGATTGCTGGGCTGCCACAAAAATTCCCTATGATTCTGTGATGCTGCCTGTGATATTCCCTGCCACAGAGAGCCATTTTGTTTTAGCCTTCCATTGCCTAATACATTTTATATGTACTCTTTAAAACAGGTCTTTTTTTCACAGTCCAGAAGATTGCAGCAATGCTAGTGACTGCTGAACCCAAAGCAAGTATTTATGAGCAGTGTGGGCCAAGGAACACTCCTAGCAAGACACAGTTATTAGAAGTTAAATCATAAACTGCTTGCAATTCACATCTAAGATGCTTACACAAAAAGGACAAATGCTGCCCATGATTATATTAACAATAACAGTTTGTCTCAAGCAGCACAATAATCCTCCTGCTCTGCTCAGCAATGCTCAGGCTTCAGCAGCAGCACTGATGGGATTCAGTTTGGGACAGGATATTTCAAAAAGACAAATTGAAATCCAAGCAGATGAGAACAACAGAAATGACAAAAAGGCTTAGAAAATAGGATTCAGAAGGGTTTATGCTTTGCATTCCTTCCACATGTATAAAGCAACTGGGACTTGAGAAATATCCCTCAGAGAAAGATGGAGTAAGAAAAAACTGCAGTTTAACTGAATGCTGAAATTGCTGTGTTTATCACTTTGTGTTTAATAATTTGGGTGAAGGCAAGAAAAATGAATGGGCAGACAAGTGAGGTGATTTTCCCATTTGCTGTGGCACAACACCACATGGAGGTGTCCCAGCTGTGCAGTGTGAGGAGGTGCAGGCTGAAGGTGCTCTGGCTGCAGGAGTATTTCCATGTCTGTGTCCTGGGGTGCTAGGTGAGCCCTTCTTCACTGTTTCATGACCTGCCCTCACGCTGTGCCCAAACACAGGCCTGAACAAAAGGCCTTGTATTTCCTGAAAGGGCACCATTTCTGTCCTAGTCATTCAAGTTCTTCCATCATGTTCAACACTACAATTAAAATGGTAGAGAAAATAAATTTCCTTAAAAATAAAACAAATAACAAAGCCAGAACACAATTTTGTTCTCCTCCTTCCTTTCCCTGGAAACATTTTGCAAAAGAAAAACAAAAAAGGAAAGGCATCCAAAGCTATCCAAACCAGACCCTGAATGTTTCACCTTGCAGTGCAGAACTGGTGACAGCAGGAGCAGCCAAGGTGGGTCACAGCCCCTGGGGTCCCACTCCCTGCAGGGGAACAGCTGCAGAGGGAAGGAGGCAAAACAGCAGCAGCTCACTCAGAGGCTGCATTTCTGGAGAAGGTTCAGTGCCCAGGGCATTTTCAGAGACTTCACCCACCAAAATCCACATGTTTCTAGTAAACGTCTGCAAAATGGGATTTTTCAGAGGCTGGTGACTTGATAGGCAAATTTCACAGAGACAGAAAGAACTCATCCCAGGCAAAGATTGTTCCTCTGATCTCAAGCCTCTGCTCCACCGTGCAGAGGATATGAGATAATTTGGATTAAATGCTTATATGGTTTTATTAGCATGGCTAGTAAGAATTTTTCCTCAATTCAGTTTCAGAAAATGGGATTTCAGCTGCAATAGCAGGGAGAAGCTATCTGAAAGGAGACAGTGGCAGGGGAAGGAGGGAAGGTCACAGGCACTTTGAAGCTGCAAACCTACCTGAAAATAAGGTCTTACAGTAACATGTGCTGGGGGATGGTGACAGTAAGGGGCACTAACAACCCCACCTTCCCTATCTATGGAACACCAATTACCTGATGTAAATACATAACCCTCACCATCTTCTTACACTCAAAGGCTGAAAGGAAACAGCCTAAACTGAGTGGAAATCTGACTGCAGTTTAGGAAGCATTGACCCAAGGCAGCAATATTCATTCCTGGTTTATTGGGAGGGTTGCTTGAGGTTTTATCAGAAATATACTTATGCAAAACTAATATATGCATTTTGAAATTTTTTTTTATTCCAATTTTCATGTTATTTATATGTGAACTGCCACAGAAAAAATGTTTTCAGGAAGAGAATTCAGACCTAATTTTGTAGTCACACATTGTCCCCCTCCTCACCCAGGTCCCCCCATACTGACACTTGAGCGATGTTCCCTTATTTACCTTCGGCTGCCAGAGGGGACAAGAACATTATGGGCTGCAAATGCTCAGGCTGACAGCAGCAACAGATGTTTATTGCTTCGGAGGAGTCTGCTCCCCCAGCACTAAATTAAGTGTTTAAAATAAGCAGATAATAAACCAGCAACACCAGGCCATAGATCTGTCATACCTAAAACACTGTAACCACCTGGTAACTCCTGCATGTTTATTCAGGGCTGACACTGCAAACAACCTGACGGTGAATGTTTGTATTCATGGTGTCCAGAGCAGACGAGTAGCTCTGAGGCATCACAGACTTTAATGAATACACGTCTGACTGCAGGGCCTGAAAATGAGTCTCACAAGATGAAAAGCTTAACTTTTGAGTCACTACTCATAAAAGGTTAAATATATCTAGTGAGAGCAGCTAAACCAAGAAATTGACAATTACTTAGCAAAATATAAAACCTTTCAGCTACTGCAAACTTCAGACTTGGTCATTTTCTACAATTATTTCAATTGCTCTTTTTTGAGGACTGCTGCAAACTTTGCCACATTTAATGATCAGAAACCCATTTATAATTTTCAGAGTTGATTTACGCACAATTAGTTGAAAAACTGGTGCTTGTTCTACTTGTTGAAAAACAGGGTGTTAGTTCTTCTGCCTCTAGTACCCACACTTCTGATGCAGTTTTAACACGCGTATAATATTGTCTGTCTGTCTCCCCTGTGTGCCAGCCTATCAAACACTGTTCTGCTCATTTTCCATTCCCTCCCTCTGCATCCCTCCAGCCCCATCCTTCCTGTGTGGGGGACTCAGACTGTACATGGCTTCCCAACTGAGATCCCATCATTCTTATCCAATAGTATCAATATTTTTCTGTAGGAATTACCTTGCTGGATGTGCTCTACAACGACATCTGCCTCTTCCTCATTGTTTTGGTGTGTACCTTCTGGCATTTACAGCTGGTCCTTCTCAATCTGTATCATTTCCTCCAGTTCATGTCTTCACTTCTTGATGTAAATTCTTGTTACCTGTCATCAAGAAAATATTGCCTCATTTCATAAATCCCAGTATTTTAGTTTTGAAGATAATTCTGTTTTCTCTGAATGATTTGCTAATTTTCTCTTTGATAATGTCCCACATTTTATTCTCTTTTTATTTTATCTAGATTAGAATACACTTGTGTCTCAGTTTTGAGACAAAAGAGAGGACACTCTGCAATGAGTACTCTTCTCTGAAGAGTTTCAACAATTCCCTTCCACCGACAGAAAATGCTAATAAAGTGAGGGGAAAAAAACCAAACCCAAACCCAACAGTTGATTAAAACAGAATGCCAGAGAACACGGCAGATGTTGAAGAAATCTCCCTTCCGCACTTGTGATGCACCAGCTTTCCCTCTGAGGGAAGCGGCGCTTCCAGGGAGCTTCCCTTTTCCCTCTGAGGGAAATGGAGCTTGCACTGAGCTTCCCTTTTCCCTCTGAGGGAAATGGAGCTTCCAGGGAGCTTCCCTTTTCCATCTGAGGGAAATGGAGCTTCCAGGGAGCTTCCCTTTTCCCTCTGAGGGAAATGGAGCTTCCAGGGAGCTTCCCTTTTCCCTCTGAGGGAAATGGAGCTTCCCTTTCCATCCTGAGGAAAATGGAGCTTCCAGGGAGCTTCCCTTTTCCCTCTGAGGGAAATGGAGCTTGCACTGAGCTTCCCTTTTCCCTCTGAGGGAAATGGAGCTTCCCTTTCCATCCTGAGGGAAATGGAGCTTCCAGGGAGCTTCCCTTTTCCCTCTGAGGGAAATGGAGCTTGCACTGAGCTTCCCTTTTCCCTCTGAGGGAAATGGAGCTTCCAGGGAGCTTCCCTTTTCCCTCTGAGGGAAATGGAGCTTGCACTGAGCTTCCCTTTTCCCTCTGAGGGAAATGGAGCTTCCACGGAACTTCCCTTTTCCCTCTGAGGGAAATGGCGCTTGCACTGAGCTTCCCTTTTCCCTCTGAGGGAAGGGCAGCTCCAGCCCGAGCCCAGCACCTGCCGGGGCTCTCAGCTCCTCTCCCGGCAGCCAGGGCGGGCGGAGCAGCGGGGCTGGAGCCTCTCCTTGTGTCTCTCCTGTCCCTCTCTCCCTCCCTGTGCTTTCCCTCCCCGGCTCGGCCCGGAGGCTGCTGGAAGATCGCTGCTGCAGCTCCTGCGAGCCGGGAAGGGAGAAGCTTTTTGCTGGGCTCAATAAAACCGAGCTGGCCGAGCCAAACCGCAGCCCCCGCTGGGCCCTGAGGCGCCCAAAGCTCCACCGAGAGAGCCCAAAGGCCCCGGGCCCGGCCCCTCACACACGGCCCGGGCCTTAAGGATCAGCAGCCGCTGGGGGCAGAAAGCTGAGGATCCTGGAGCAGGCTGCCATCAGAATCGCTCCAAAACAACTTTAAAACACGTTTTAATAATCTTTGTAAAATCAGACTTTGTTTCACTTTTGTCAAATCTGGTTTTAGCCCTGTGTTTGTTGATCTCCAAAACTTTGCTCCTTGCATTAAAAAGCAGCTTCATTTTCCTGGTGACGCTGCTGGGCCTATTTATCCAAGTACCCTTCTCACCATTAACAGGTTATTCTTGTTCCATGTTGCCATACAGAAATATTTCCTATTGTCAGAAACAAGCACAAAAATCAGTAACAGCTTTTCCCCATTGCCAGCCTTTATCTCCAAACAGAGCACACACCCCTCAGCCCTGTGCCAGGCCGGGGTTTTTCCCAAAGCTGACATCCAGTCACACAAACAGGGACCTGGGGCCAGGCAGGAGCACAGAGCTGGAGGCTCAGCAATGCATTGATCAGGCCAAAGTCACAGCTCAAAGTGGCATTTAGAAATAAACCAACAAATTTCAGGCTATTTCATCTAGAAAAAATTCCTCATTTTCTTTACAGCTGAAGAATAATTTTATCTGTGAAAGAAAAAAGATTCTTTTTCACTAGAATTTAGAAAGCCAGTGAGAAGATCAGAGAAAAAGATATCAGCAACAAAGCAAAACTACACTGCACTAAGAGATTGTTAATGGCCTAGCCTGCGAACACATTAATCTCTGCATAGTTTTTCTGTTACCAGAGAAACAGCATTGTTAGGTTCCCTTACCACTAAATTCAGCTTGGACTGATTCTTTCTTAGCAATGTTGATAATAGAGTCTGGTCTGATCACTCAGTAAAACCTAACTTTTCCCCTTTAAAGGAAACAAATATATTTTTTAAAAATTAGTACAACACAGTCCAGAAAAATATTGACTTTTTTTTTTTTACACAAATGTTTAACACAGGCAAAGGAAATTTCTGCCAGTGCCAGATACTCTATTTTCATATACACACTGGGAGTAGAGAATTAAATTAAATTAAATTAGAACAGCAACAGCTGGAAAATATCCATGGATTTGCTTTCCTCTTTGATGTCCCCATGGTTTGAACTGTGTGTGCTGGTATTTTTCTCTGGTACTTTTTAAGTTCTCTCCTTATCATTACTGGGCTCTTGATTCATTCCCGTGTGCTGTCTCTTACCAGCTGCCTGCTGTGATGATCATCTTTGCAGTATCCATCTCTGCCATTTCCATCTTGAGATTATTGCAGCAAAATATGCAACAAAACACACAAAACTGGCCGAAGCAGCAAACAGGAATGAGACACATGCTAGAACCTCAGACTCATGAAAGAACATGCAGGATTTGATGGAAATCTGTTTTCTGTGACTCATAGAAAGCTACAAAAATGTGGTCACTTCTGTTTCAAATGTCCTTTGGGAGAGATGTGACTTTATTTAACAACACAGCCTCCCCATTTCTGGACTTGGCATATCACCAGCCCCACTCTGCACTCCAGTCTGCCTCCAGTTTTGTTCTTTGCTCATTTCCCATCTCCTGTTCCCTCAATGTCAGTAAAAATCTCTTCACATGGACACATATCCATGTCCTACATACAAAGGAGAAACTGTTCCCTACTTCTGATACACTTCCTGAGATAAAGAAACTGGAACTGCACACGTGGTTCTAGATGTGGACATGTAATTTCATAATCTCTATTCCTTTCCAAATGACTTTTAGTGACAGATTTGCATTTTTACCTTTAACTGATGAAGGTGATCAAAGGAAACTAAAATCAAATTGCATTGAAGGCTTTTGTAATGGGGAATTTAAGAGAAGTGGGAAGCAGTCATTTCCAAATTGAACTCCTTAATCAAAATTCAAGACTCCAGAGCTATCAGCAGCCACAAATGTTTTTGCAATGGATGACAAGATGGTATACTATCAACAGATACTCTCCTCTATTGCAAAAACAAGTGTCATTTATTTCAGAGTGGCACAGCCAGCAGACTGAGCAAAGTTATTACAGACTCAAGGCAAAAGAAGCCAGGTGTGCTTTACTTGCTTGGCAGATTTTAAATTCTTTTGACAACAGAAGAGAGGCTGAGAATAGAACTCAATTTGTGGAGCTCATTGTAGCATTATTTACAAGCAAAGAAATAAAAGTGACTGATTATCTATACATTATCCCATAAATTTTCCAGCCTAACTGGGATACTGAAAAAGGGCAGAGCTCCTTTGGTTTAAAATCTTCACTATCCCAGGAATAATGACTGATGCTGTTTCCATGGAGAAGAGTCCAGAACTTTGCCCAGCTCTGATTTCCTGTATAATGTGAACATTTTAAGGCAGCAGTGCAATTTTAGGGATTTAGACTGAATATTGCTTCATAGATTAGGTAAGAAAATAGTGTGACTTTGTGTTATTCAAATGAATGTGAATAGGAAATGTCTTCCTATATATCCAGGTAAATTTGCTGGCAGATTAGAATAATTTGACTGCAAAAACCTTTAAAATTAAACTACAGTTACTCCTGCACTAATGAAAGAACTTCCTCTCCAGCGAAAGAGATAAAGAGATTTTCATTAAATTCTTATCTCATATAAATGAAGAAACACATTTTCCAATACAGAATGAGAGCTTCAGTGCCCAGAAATCCTGCTCAGTTTGACTAGAAGGAGTATTTCCTAAAGATGTACCCTTTATCCTTGCTACAACTATCCAGATTTTTCACTGACTCAAGTGGTAGCTCTTTTGCCACTCTGAGAATTGACAACCATGCACACATCAGAAGATTCCAAATACTTGATTTCTTATGAAAACTTCTCTCTGAGATAAGAAATACCCATCCCTGAGGAGCTTTGCCTGCTGCCTCTCTCATGTGTACAAAACCCCAGTTAAAATCCGGAACTTCATTCCAGGCAATGGAAACTTCTCATCTCTTCTGACAGGGCCAGGATCCCACCCACACACTTTCCCTTCACAGACATTCTGTAGAATCCTCCAAATAAACCTAATTACATTCCACACATGGAATATGCCAGGACAGAATGGGTAAGGATTCCAAGAGCCACTTTCATACTTAAAAAGCACAATGGATTGGTACAAAACCTTGCTGATGTCACGTACCTGATGGAAAAGAACAATTAATGCTCTGTCCTAAAATTACCTATGGGACTTGTGCATCACCACAGAAGTCTATTGGAGTTAGGTGGATGCACTTGGCTACAAATATTTTCCCTAATACTGCTGCCATTATGGAACTTCACTGTAGCAAAGAGAGGGAAGTTATGGGTAAGTTCCAGAAAAGAAAGATTTAAACTATGACAAAGTGTGGGCAACCATTTCATATACAGAAGAAAAGTGCTAGTGATGACCACACGTTAAAAACCCCACAGAACACAGGATAATGCCAAAAACTGCACAGAACTTTCTCAGATGCAGGTGGGCCAGTCTAAGGCAGCACAGACCCCGTGTGCTGGGGCAGGAGGGGCAGTCACAGATGGAGCCAGTTCTGTTGGAGCTTGCCAGCCCAGACAGAGATGGGAAAATGGCCCATTTTGTCTGGAGTTCACTGCCTGTGCAAACTCTGGGCTTGACAACATTGCCCATTTTTCTTGCTTTATGCACATTGATTTCCAATCCACAGAGCTTGGAATGTTCTCATTTGTCTTCCAAGGGAAAATCTATCAGAAATCCTGTTGTCCTCTCCTTTGAAGAAAAGGAAGAAGGATCAGCCATTGCCTTTTTCTTTTAGTTCCTTCTCCTTGCAAGTTGTTCAAGAGTAAATTAGAGAAACTCACATTCATTTATGGAAAGGAAGATGTGGCATGGTTGGAGTTGCCTGCTGATGGTTTAGGGTTTTTTTTTAATTGCAAGAAATGCAGAGTTCATTGCAGAGTTCACTGATTTCAGTGGGAAATGTGAAAATGGAATGACGACACCACTTTTTTTAAAACACGAGGAAATGTGGCAGGAGAAAAAATGCACCAGAAGCATCTGAATTATTGTAGCAGAACTCTCAAAGAATTGTTTAATGAGTCTTTAAATATATTTTAAAGGTGAAAACACCGAAAGCTGTCTTAAAGCATGAAGAAGTTGTTCACAGCCACTTAAAACTGAAATCTGGTAGTGAAAGCAGCCATGGCTCAGCTGAAACCATTGGGGATGTCACTGAGATCAGGGCTCAGAGCAGCAATTTATAAAACACTAAAATATATTAGTTTGCAGCTTACTGCCCAGTGCGGCTTTATTCTTTTCTTTGATACTTGAATTAAAATCTTCTATCAAATACTTCACCAAATGAAGCCACAAGGGCTAAAATAGTCATCAGGAAAGACAAGGAAGGGAAGAACATTTGGGCTAAGCACCTAATGCTTGAACCAAGTTATTTGGGTCAGAATTATCTGGCCCACAGTTCTTTCAATGTAATTATGGCAGTGAGTTTTAAGAAAATTCTATTTACTCTGAAACTCTTCAGTAAACTGCCTTCATTTAAATATAGCAAGCATATTTTTGCTAGCAGCCTACAGAACAGGGATTAACTCTTTCAAGCTTTCTGTGAGCACCATCTGGCTGTCACGTTTGTTGCTATTTTACTTATCAGGATGTCTTAACAAATTTCCTTTTGACCATTTAGTCTCTGCCAGTGCCTTTGTGACTGAGAACAGGGGGCACTTGGTGTTCTCAGCACAGCTGTGCCACCCACAGCAGGTGTGGAGCCTGTCCAGCGAGATGGAGAATGCAGGGCAGGGTTTGTGTGGGGAAACAATTTCAGATGGGGCTCTCTTGGAAGGAAGGGAGATCCTTCCAGCTCAGAAGGGGAGGGCTCTTGCTGTAGGTGCTGGGGTGGCCCCTGAATGATTCTCAGGAGGCATTTCCTCCTCACTGAATAAAACCTGTACCCAACCAAAACCAACAAAGCTTTGGAACAGATGGGAACCCCCATGTCAGAGTGGTCATTTAGGCTTAGGAGATCCCCAGACTGAAGAAATAATAAGAGGACTCTGGGAAATTAATTTCTACGAAGAAAGATCACCCATCTGAAATACAAGTAGGTGAGGAAGGAGAACATAAGATAATGTGAAATTGCAGAGGAATGCCCCATTTAAACAAAAAATCTTGGTGTTGAGGATGGATGTCTCCCTTGAACTATTATCTACCAACAGGAGTCTGTGTCTATCACAGATAATGGTTAAATTACACATTTCAGGGAAAAATTCCACACAACCAGCCATCACCTACTGTTACCAAGGCACGTGCCATCAGCATGGAGAATTCAGAAAACAGTGAAGAACAGTCTGGAAAACACAGAACAAGTGCTGGGTTTAAACCTCTCAAGCAATTTACTTCTTCAGCATCTTGAGGCTTTGCAGCAAGATTTCAGAGTTTTTCTGAAGCACTGCCTTAAAGGTGCTGTGAAATAAAAGCTGCTGTTTGAAACCTGTTTGATGACTTCATTCATCTCCTCCTGTTTTTATGATCAGCTCAGCAGCAGAACAATTCCCCCATTAGCTATCATCCCACATTATCAGAGGAGCATGAGCCTCTTGTGGAGGATAGATCATAAAGATGTACTGACAAAAAGCAGAGTTTGGATTTCCTTTTTCTTTTAAATTTACCTCCGTTTTGTGTCAAAACTGAATTCTATCAGACTACTCCAAGTGAACCAGGTCAGAGTGGTTCAAAACAAACACATGACTCTGATTTAACCCAACAAAACAATGAGAGTGCCATTGGATTCATTCAAATGCACAGGGACCTCAGTGCTACAGAGCATTTGTGTCATCTTTTTGAAGAGAATATTGCTTTACAAGAAAACAGGAAAAATTACAGCTTTTTAAAGTTCTGATTGGAAAAATATCACATTTCTAGGTTAAATCAACAGATGTAGATTGGCTTGAAAAAGAAATGAAACTGATTCAGAAAAATAATGTTTACACGTATTTGTTATTTGAATATATTCACCCATCATGAAGCTGATTAAGCAGAAGTTGATTCTGTATTTCAGATACAATCTCAAGACCATAAAAATTCTCTACTGTCCGTGTGTAATTCTCAGCTGTGCTCAGAGAATCCGTGTGACATCAGCCAGAAGGGCCAAACACAACAGCCCCAGGTGTTCAGTGAGGCACCTCTGCCCCAAACCCAGAGGAAGAAATATTTCCCTTCAGACTGGGGGCATTTGACATAAAAGCTTCCTCACTTACCTGCCTGCACACCATTTCTAGAAAACCAAGAGAATAACTTCTAATATCAAATTCCTGATTCAGAGCATATTCCTTGCACCAAATACATCTTGGAAAAGAGCCTTCTTAAGAACACATTGTAAAAGATAAAAGACTAGGGATTTCAATGGTACATACACGAGATATTGAAATATCACATCTATTGAAATATGAACATCACATTGAAAAATCACATACATTCAAAGCCAATAAAACAAAGTGTTTAAAAAGCCTCATGTAATCCCAAACTTTTAATGCACAGGCACTTCCTTTGAGCTGTGCTGGAATGTGGTTTTAATGAATACCTGGAGTAAGCAGTTCTCTTGTACTTTCAGGGCTCAGAATTTTAACTGCTGAACTTGTCTTTGTTTTAGAAGTCTGAAATCACAGGTGTCTCCCACTCCCAGCTGCCTGAGGATTAACATAAAAATTGACTTCAATCATTTGCATGCTGATTTTTTTCTCAAAAACATGTTAGGAACTAAAACCAAAACTGTGTTGATGATACAGATTATCCAGGATTCCAGTCCTGAGCAAAAGGACCTCCTGTGGCTCATATAAAGGAATTTAGAAGATAATTGCTATCCTATTTCTCACTGTACATTGAACTTTCAACTGCTTGAACATAATCAGCCTGATTATGCTTGAGCATTCAGTTGGGCAGACAATTAACTGCTCAAAAACAATCTGACCCAAATATTGCACACTGCTATGGCCATAGACTGCAAACACTATCAAATAATGCAATTTTCCATCCATTTAATTTCTCTTCCTCAAAAAAAACACCATAGGCCGCTTAAAATTATTTCAGCTAAACAGAACAAAAACCCCAAGCAATGGCAAAAAAATCTCTCAAACTGTTTGAAACAGCCAGAAGGTTTTGCCAGTGCATGGTGGAGAGAGAAAAGGCTGAGGAATATTCAGCTGAAGGGCTGCCCTTAGAAAACAGGCAAGTGCACACATACATCTCAAATGCTTGGTGCAAGCCTTCCAAACTGCACTGCTCAGTCTGTGCAGCGAAGATCCAGATTTGCCTGCAGTTAGCCCAGCCTGAAATACTGCAACAAGTCATCTACAGCAGCTTTTCTCTCTCATTTCTCTACTGGAGTTATAATTTAAGGCATGTACCATGGCCCCATATTGTGAGTCTTGCATAATGAACAAACAGGAAAAAAGACCCAGTAAATGTATTACAAGTCTCACAGAAGGATGTGGCTCTTGCAGTTTCCCATCCTTTATGCTATCCTTCAGCAATGAGTTATGATGAAACAGCAGTTAAATATGCAGTTTTATCTGAGGAATTAAGTCTTACAGATTAACAGACTTACCTGTTAATGACACAGTAAACATTTTAGTAAAATTGCATAAAAATCCAGATCTTTTTGACTGCTTCCTTTCAACTTCATTTAACCTTTTTGAATATCCTTTCTTCATCCACTTAGCCTCTATTTATTTCCAGTTGAAGATACAGTGAAGTCTGCAAGCTCTCTGTTTTTGAGGAGGGTTCAAATTCTTTCCGTACATTTGAAGTGGAAAGGTACCATTTCAACAAAGAAACAATTACAACACTTTCTCAGAATATCTTACTTTGGGTTTGGGGCTTTGTTTCTTTGTTTGCTTGGCTCTTTTGAGGGAGGAGTGTTTGTTTTTTAAAGGCAAGCTTTTCTGATGGACTCTTTGACTTCCATGACACATGCAGTGTTAGAAACAGGACTTGGCATCCTGCTGCATAAGACTTGTAAATCTCTTCTGGCCTTGCTTTGTAGCCACGTTGGAGTTGGGGTGCCTCCCAATGATTCAGAGCATCCAGACAGAAATACACACAAAGCCAGATGCCCAGGATGACAGGAATTTTACAGGCAAGCAGCTGGGAAATTGTCTTCAAAGTCAGGTAGGGGAAAAGTGAAGTTTTTCAGCCTGCTAAGGCATAAGGGCTACAGGGAGAAGATGAATAACTGGCCTCATTAGATTATCATCACTTCTCTGGCTCATTCTAAGACAAGATCGCTGGCCCTCTATGCCACATGTCCTTTCCCTGGAGTTAGGAATGACAATGATGCTTTTTGCTTTGTGTCTGATACCTCTGGTCCCAAATGAAGAGGACTTTTCAGCATGAAGCTGTCAGCAACTAATGGGAAATTGAAGATGCTGCATTAATTGAAGCAGATCATCCCAGTTCCCTTCACAGCTCCGATCAGCAATCTGAGAAGCTTCATCATTAAAATTCACTGAAAATCAATTAAGAGAGGCCTAAAGCAGACTGGAACTCCCACAGGGTCTCTTTGCATTTCCTCAAAAGGTAACAAATGTCAAGGGACAGAAGGTGTCAGTCCCAATACGCTGGCTGTGTTTGCCTGGGAAAAGTTCATCAGAGAAATTAAAGACTCACACCAAGGGGTGGAGAACCAAGGTACTGGGATTTTGACAGCCAGTTGGTTCAGTGTTGAATCATATAAGTAACTGACACAGTCAGTTATTTGTTAGGGGTTTCTAGTAATTTTGGCTAATTGGAGGCTGAATCAGAGATAAAAATACAAAATGAACACAATGAAAACTTCATTATTAGTATAATAACAAACCATACTCTTTTGTGGATAAACTTCTTAAAATAGATCTCTTCATCTGTTGCAGAAGCTAGGCACCAGTTGCAAGAATGGACTCTGTTAATTTTCATGCACAGATCAATTTTGGAGGAGCAAGTGAGACAGATGAACTGTAACTGGAGCAAGATTTAGCCACCCCACAGTCAGAGGCAATGCTGTGGTACAGCAGAGGTGGAAAAGCAGATGCTGACCTTGGTACTTAGCAAGCACTGAAGGAAGAGGCTCTGTCCTGCTGTCCGTGGGACTTTGATGAAGAGAACTCTGATCTGTTGTGATGAGACAAAGTTGTTTTGGTCCACATAAGAAGCTGGGATGAGAGCTGTGAAAGATTCTCCTGTCCACGTGTTGCGGTGAAAAGAATGAGTTGGGCTTCTGTCCTGCTGGAACCTCTTTGAGAGGGGCAAGCTGTGCTGCTGGCTGCAGGAGAATCAAAACAACCAGTAATTTGTTAGGGTTAGTGATCTACCTGAGGAATTTAGAAACAATGAACTGATCTGAAAGAATGCTGCTGTGTTAAAGGACTCATTCAGATAACAGCAAATTGTGCCAAAGCTGCCAATGTCCTTAGGTGTGAGAGACACTGAACATTTCCCTTCCCCGTGTAGGAAATTAAATTCTTTCCCAGAAAAGGGAGCTCATCATTAGATTTCATGAAAGCACCCAGGAAAAGCAAGTGTTCTGGAAACCTTAACAACTCTGCTAATGCCCTTTCTGAGGTGGGTGTGCTCTCATCCCAAATGGACATCTCCCTGACAAGGGGCTGTAAGAGCCATAAATGGGAGCTCAGTGCTGACCTGCCTCTCACACACGCCCCAGCACGGACACGTGGAGCTGCAGCAATGGCACGGCCACGTCAGATGGCCGAGTGTTCTTCCACAGTTCTGAGGGAAAAAAGTAACTGAGCATTACAAGCACAGGTACCAATTAGGATAATCAGGCATACTGTCCCACAGGCTCAATTTAATCTTTATCCTAGCAGTGCAGTAATCACTGTTCCCCCTAACATAATTATGTTATGTTCAGTACAGCATTTCCATCTACATTTGCTGCCTTAGGTATGAGCCAGCACCAGCATTCAGCCAAAGATAAAAGTGCAAAGTGGATTTTAAAGATCCCCAAAGACATTTTAATGAAGGAAATTAAATAAAGCCATCTTTTCTATCTCAGTGATTCCATCTGATTAGAAAGCAAAGGGGAGCAGCAGAAGGCAGGTGAGGTGGTGCAGGCAGGGGTAAGGATCAAAATGAACTGTGGTGGTTACAGACCCAGTACGGGAAAAGCAGGCAGGACAGAGGAATCATCTCTGAAATTAAGAGGGAAGTTTAGCTTCTTCCTTTTCTGGTAAGATTGACTATAGGGCTGTCTAACAGGATTTCAGACTATTTATTTTCTTTCAGAAACCTTACTTAGATTCATATTAGTCAGCTCAGCCTCTGCTGGCATCACAATTGAGGGAAATAACATTTTTTTAGCACTGCTAAGAAACAGAGCAGATAAAACTAAATTATGCAGCCCCAATGAGTAAAGGAATTATGTCCTATCCACCTTCAATAAGTCACAGAGACCAAAATCTCCTCAGAGCGTCTCATTTACTTTCAGCCTTGCACAGTGAGCCCTCAGCTCATCATGGATCAAAAGATGCCTCACTAAATGACAAGAAAAATGACTGTATTCTGTTTAGTTGCAATCCTTTTAGTCATAACAAATCTTGTGTGCATCGGCTGAGCTCCAGGAGAATCCTGTGAGGCAGCAGCAGCAGCACCCTCCTCAGAGGCTGTTCCAGTATCCTCTCTAATCAATGCTCCAGGACTGTAGAGGACTTTTCCCCCCTCACACCTCCAGCAACAAACCTACTCATCTTCCAAATTCTTCCTTAATTCCAGATCCCTCCTGCTTAAAACCACAGGGCTGCCCACTGGACAAAGGTCCAGTCCCAAAGCTGCTTCTCCTGCAGAGAAACCCCTCACACAGCCTGGGCTGGGTGCTCTTCAACAACAGGGAAACAATTCCTTCTGCTGTGTTAGCTTTGAAACAGTGCAAGGTGTAGGAATGATTTATTATCCATCCTCATGGAATGTCCCTGCCCTTCAGAGCTGCAGCACTACTGTGCAAAGCCTCTGATGGAGCCAAGCAGAAATGGATGCTGTCCCAAAGAAAGAGTCTGGGAGAAACTGCCAGTGTCCTTCATGCCTTGAGAAAATGAATGAGCAGTCAGCGTTGGGGTTTGGGTACAAATTCAGTTCAGATGAAAAAATATTTCAGGATGATCTCCCTCCTCTTTATGCTCTAACACAACTACAAACAAGCAAGATGAGAGATTGTAGAAGGAACTAGGATGTTTAAAAGCAAATCTCTGAACTAAGCTTGGGATGCTCACCCAGCAGGTAAACACAGGAAGACAGGCACTCTTCACTACCTATTTCATGTTAAGAGATTTCTAAACTCTACCAAATTAAGTTAGGAACTTAACCATAGAGCAACATAACCATATTTCAACTCATTTAAAGGTACCCAAGAACACAGAATGTTTTCTATGAAACTAGGGGATTCTTTTTCCTTATTCAGTTCCTGAGTGGGACTAGCAAGTGGAAAAACCCACTGAAACTGTAAATGCATTCTGCCCCAGGACAGAAACAACAGGTACTTTTTTAAAACCTAGAAAGAAAATCCAATCAGAAACATAAAACATTATGCACCATGTATTATTTTTATCACCAAGAATTCCCCACATAAAAGGCACAGAGGAAACCATAATTCAGACGTGGGAAAACAGAGGGACTGTACAAGTGAAATGGAGTTCTGACAAATGATCATGTGTGGAACATGGATTCACAGACCAACAAAACCAAACACCCCAGCAGCAGCAGCAAACCCCAACAGTGCATGTTCCAACTGAAGCTCGGGGCTTTGTGTCTGTTCATCTTGTCCACTGGCACACTTACCTGCCAAGGCTGCTCAACCTCTTCTTTCACATCTGAAACCCCAAAATCCCCCAGTCCCTTCACAGGAATCACTCACCCAAATGAAGACAGACCAGAAATGTTATTTTCACAGTTCACAATAACATCGAGTTCTGTGCCTAAGATACACCATCTTGAAATATAAAGAGCAAGCCAGCAAGTGTACAAACCTGGTGCTTGAAGAAGTGATAACAAGACAGGAAACTCACGCCCATGGTTAGCACAAAACCCCATGATTAATAGAACACAAATGCAGATGGTCAGGGACAGAGCTTGCCAGTTTGGGGATGTAATAGGCTGGCATTATTAAAGCAAAGATTACTTCTAACAAAAATTATGTTTCCCAGAATTGAATACCACTTGGGGTGGACACTCCTGATCTCTACGTAATATTTCAGGAGTTCAGTTGGCACCAATCTGTTTTTCTAGATACAAGCAGTGAAGAAGGTCAGTTCCTGATAATATGCAGTTCTGTAACTTCATTAGAAACCTTTCATCTTTCAATATGTGAAATAAAAGCTAGAAAAGCACGAACTATCCTTAGTAGCAACATTTTGCAGCACACAATCTGAAAAGGTCAACCTGCCAGACAATAATACATCAAGTAAAAATTAAAGTGAGGGCAAGGAAAATCATCTTCAGGTGAAGCTGCTCTTCTGCAAAAGCAAAGTGATATTAAGATGCAGCCTGGGAACAACACATTGCTCAGCTATGAGAGAAAGCATAATTCTTAAAAACCTATTCCCTACATTAGAGACAGAAAATCAACTACAAATCAGGTGTTAGCTTGGTTAGTATTCAGACATGATAATTATTACCACAATATTAGCACAACAATCAAATAAACACATCCCAGATATGCATATTAATTCATTTACTAGCGTCAGCCATGCTCTGCTTTGATTCTGTCAATACACCCTGCTGCAAAAAGGTTAAATTGTATTTTCAGCATCGTGTGAAATCAGCTCTTTGAGTCATAGCTTACCACATAAACAGGAGGCAAAGAACTACACCAGTTTGCCTTCCAGAACTTCTCACACATCTCATTACCTGTCTGTGGGCAGCTCCAGATAACGAGGGCAAAACCATTCCAAAGAACAGTACCAAGGAAATCACACAGCACTACGGACTTGTTCCAGGCATGAAATTTTTAATGGATTATGTGAAGTAACACAGAAGCAATTCCTGTCCACAGAAAAGAGTTAAAATGTTTTTGTTTCAAGGACAATCACTGGATGTTTAAAGTTTCTGGTGCTGAAAGCTACATTAGGTCCTCAACATTGGGCAGTCAATATCCCCACAACGTAAACTGTGAAATTACCACCTCCCCAAGGAGAAAATTTTCAGGATTTGCAGCTCATCTCAAAGTCTCAGTAAAATGAAACCAGCAGAATTTCCCTGAGATGACATTGTGTTCTATTACCCTTCAAATACTCATGAAAACAGACTTGCTTTCACTAGCACAGCTGTTCATGAAAATCTGGGGTAAAACCTGTAAGAAATGGCAACGTGCACGGACGTTCCTTTCCGCTGCAGGCAGAACCCAATGCTCCTTTGAGTGGCTAAAAGCTGAGCAGCTCTCACTGGCACAGCCTCTCCTCCACACCCAGCGAGTGCCCAACACGGCAGCGCCAGCCTTCCCAGAGATGGGCGAGGACACCAGAGGGCAGATGCCACCAAGGGTTTGCAGCTGTGCCAGAGGTCTTCATTGGACATCAGGGAGAACTTTGGCCCAGAAAGGGCCAGTAGATATGGGAATGCTCTGCCCTGGGGCCCTGGTGGAGTCCCCATGGTGGGAGGTGTTCAAGAGAAGCCTGGCAGCAGCACTCCAGGCTCCAGTGTGCTGGCCATGGGGGCCATGGGTCACAGGGGGCCATGGGCTGGACTTGACCTCGCAGGGCTCTTCCAAGCCAGTGCATTTCATGGTTTGTGACATCACAGCCTCTGGGGACAGCACGGTGGCTGCCAACTGTCCCCAGCTGTTCCGTGCCCAGAGCCCGGGCAGACTTCGTTGCGGAACGACGTCCAGAGCTCACGTGGTGGTGGCAGCTCCTCGTGCAGAGCACCATGGCCGGCCAGGGCCTCTCCTGGACACTGCAGGTGTACCTGCTGATGCTGCTGGTCCATCCACTCGACCCTTCCAGCCGTCCCGAGCGGGACATGGGCACCTCGGGTCTGCTTCCTGAGGAGCTGGAGCTGCAGGACATGGACCCTGAGGCTGCCCCGTGGGTGGACTTGGCGCTGGTGTCCTGGACGTGCCTCCTGGTGGAGCTGCTAATCATGGGCATTGTCCTGGGATGCTACGTTGGCAGAAGGCTCTGGAGACAGGTGAGGAAGGGGGGCAGGACGGGGCAGACCCCGAGGCTGCTGGGTCTCCTGGGCAGCCTCTTGGCCAAGGCCCCGCGGCAGAGGGGAGCGGAGCCTCCGGGCAGGAA
Source organism: Melozone crissalis (assembly GCF_028551555.1). NCBI lineage: Eukaryota > Metazoa > Chordata > Aves > Passeriformes > Passerellidae > Melozone > Melozone crissalis. The sequence continues at coordinate 9,002,769 of NW_026535817.1, read as the reverse complement.
CGGGGCCCAGGGCTGAGCCCAGGGACGGCACCGGGCAGAGGTGGCGGGAGCTCTGCTCGCTGCAGCCTCTGCCCCGGGCAGCCCAGCCGGGCCCCAGCCTCTCTGGCAGCGGCCTCGGCCCCGCTCCGCCCCTCCCATCGAGATCCCCGTGCTTTGCCTTGCAGGAGAAGCTCCGGAGCCGCTCGGCCCGGGCAGAGCCCCGGTGCTGCCGCTGCTGCCAGGGCCGCGGCTGCCCCAGGAAGCTGCTCCAGCTGCTGAGGCAAAACCGCGCCCTGCTGCGGCTCTGCCTGCGGCACCGCCCTCGGCAGAGACCCAGAGCCGGGAGAGCAGCACTGGGGGCCGGGTGAGAGAGGAGCAGGCTCCGGCCTCCCTCAGCACCAGGGCCCGGTGAGAGTGGGGGAGATCTCGGCCTCCTTCAGCACCAGGGCCCGGTGAGAGAGGAGCAAACTCCGGCCTCCCACAGCACCAGGGCCCGGTGACAGAGGAGCAAACTCCGGCCTCCCACAGCACCAGGGGCCGGGTGAGACAAGATGATCCCGGCCTCGCTCAGCACCAGGGCCCAGTGAGAGCGGAGGATCCCGGCCTCGCTCAGCACCAGGGCCCGGTGAGAGAAGATGATCCCGGCCTCGCTCAGCACCAGGGCCCGGTGAGAGAAGACGATCCCGGCCTCCCTCAGCGCTGACCTCCAGCCCCAGCGCGGCGCGGAGCCTTGCGGGGACGTGTGACCAGCGCCCAGCCCGGGCACTGCGACATCCCCATCTTAGGAGTTAGAGACACCCCGTCCTCAGTCATAGCATTCCCCGACACCTTTTCCACAAGTAGTTGACGTTTCCCTCGGCGTTCCCTTTCTCAAAGTTGAAATATTTTAGGCATAAGTTTCTTACCCCGTAGTCTTCTAGTCACCCTGTATTGTAGATTTTGCCAGTAGTCAAGTTAAGTTCAAGTAGTCAATAAAGTTCACGTTTTCTATGCAGTGCTGTGTCCTTTCCTTGACGTTCCATCCTAGAGGGGACCCGGCGAGTGCTGGGTTTGCAGGGCAGCTCCAGCCTGCCTGGAATGGAGAGCCTTAGTGCCCCAGCAGGGGCTGCACGAGTGTGGAGGGCAGCTGCAGAGAACACGGTGGGCAATGCTCTCCTGCCTCCTCCTCCCCAGGAAGGTTGGAGTCCATCCCTGTCTGCGCTGTGCCGGGGGAGGGCCCTAAAGGCCCTGGGAGGTGTCTGGGTGGCCTCAGAAGGTGCTTGCAGGACTCTGGGGCACCAGGGAAGGAGCAGGATCGTCCCTGGAACGCTGTGAGAGATACCCAGAGCAGCCCACCCTGGGGCCCAGGCAAGGGCTGAGTTCAGGCAGGCAAAGACGTCCAGGGCCTGCTGGGCTATGGCAGCCGTCGGTCCAGTGAGGCTCAGTCCTGTTCATACAGGGGTTTTTATACTTATTTAATATAAAATACTTAGTTGTTTATATTTATCCTGTTGACCTTCAAAATGGGATTAAATTTCATTTTCCTGCAAAACAAAACTTAAGTTATTTTATTCCTAAGAATCAACCATGTTTACTCTCAGCTTAAATGACTTCTCTGTGACTTACTCTGCATCTTGCTCCTTTACAGCACCATCAAACACCTCTGTTAAAATACAGATCCCTCACTGCAAGGAGGATAATCTTGCTGTTTTCTCAAGAACGTTTGGTGATGTACCCATTTTCACAAATCTAATAGGAAAAAACCCCTACAGATCAGCTTGACAATTTCAAAAGCTAGTTCCTCAACTCTTCCTCATCAGTTTCCTTATTGGTGACATTCAGCAATACCAAACAAGCACAGGAAACACATGGAAGAAGAAATGCAGATAGTCAGCACCCACCACCTATCAAAATGCATTTTAAATGGAGTTCAAAGGTCTCTAAGAGCAAGGTGAGGTGTAAATGGAGATACTCACACAGAAGTACTGCCAGCTGGTATTTTCAGCATTTCCTCTGAGTCTCCTCTTCATTTGTTTATCTCTCACCTAAACAAGAGAAAAAAACCCAAACAAATGTGACCTTTCAGGCAGACAAAAAATGTGTTTGGTTCCTTAAGAAAGCATTTTATTCTGCCTGTATAATAACCTGTTGGGAACGATAGGAGCTTTTAGCAAAACGCCCCTGTGCTGTTGCAGTTGTTCTGCCACTGTGAGAAATCACAGGCACGGCGGCAAGGCTCCTACAGCTCACCCTGGTGAGGGTCAGAGACCACTTATCCCTGCAGGGATCACTGGGAATAACGATGGTGGGAAACGTGGAGGGAGCTGGATAAATAAATACTTGCCATTTCCTTAACAAAAACCCCCTCAAAACAAAGCTATAAAAATAGTTTGCCTCTGAATTAGGAGAATTTCAATTAACTATTTTAGGTCTCCTTTGGTTCAACGTTCATCAATCTGAGTTTGAATATGCATAGAGCTAGTAAGTAAAGGTAGCTGGAATTTAAGAATAAACACTTATTTCCTTGTGCATAACCTACACTGAAACACATTAAAAACCAGTGTTTTACTTTAGAGCTGATTGGCATTGACTTCATTCAATCCTAGACTCATCAGGTTATAAAAAACATGGGGAAATATATTCTTTGTTTCATTAAGAATGCATTATTAATTAGAAAGGCATAGCTTTATCAGAGTCACTGCTGATCCCAACATTACTTGGCTAAGTTCAAAGTACTGATACAAGAACATCAAAACAAAAGCAATGTTCAACAGCGCCTCAAAAATAAAGACACAGTTCAAAGCTTTTCAGATGCCCTACAGTTGCTAAGGTATCTCCAGAAAGATGAGTAAACTGAAAATAGCACAGGAAATTTTAAACCCATTTTTCTTTTTTTCCCCTTAACTTCCCTGTGGGCAAGAGAAGACTCCTAATACAAGAAATGAAATGTAGCTTTCATACCTCAGTCATGAGTAGTCCCCTCAGTTTCAACCAGACCCAGTGCTCAGTGAAATCTTAGGGCCAAATCATCAGTATGAAATTCAAATTATATTGGTGAAAGTAGCTATTTTTAGTCCATTCCCCTCCCTCCCCAACATCAAGCGGGAAAGGCTCAATTTGAAAAATAATTACTACAAAATTATACTTTGATGTAGTAAGTTCGCTGCAAGTTGCACCAGAAAGAGAAAGGAGAGCAGAATCAGAGGTTATCAAACTCAATATAAAATCCAGCTCATGCTATCTCCAAAAGCCTCATTTAATTTATCCAGGATTTTTTAAAAAGCCCACATAATAAAAGCTTCACATATTTTGTTAAATGCTATCATTTCTATCTGAAATATTAATTATTACTATGCTTTTCAGAAGAGAATTAGAAAGTTTTCTGCACCCATCTTCCCCAAATCTGATTCTAAGTGCTTGCCAGTTTAATCCCTTAGGAAGCAAAAGTAGCCCCATGTGTCCCAGGATCAACAGAAACCAAACAACAAAGCTTGACAAAGTATATTAAATTGTCAATAAAGTCAATAAATATTTTACACTGTAGAGACAGCTATCACCAGCCCGTGAATTTTGCTAGGGCAGGTTTAGTGAAGAAAAAACGAGATCTTTATTGCCAAATCAGGCAGGAGTTGTTCTGCTCTGCTGCCAGCATGAGGCGAGTGCAAACACCACATCCTTCACAGCACCGCCCACAAAGAATTCCCCTTTGAAATGAAGGCTGGTGTGAGTTTGGCCAAACAGATGCAAAGTCGCTGGTGTGGCACAGGGATGGCAGCGTGGGCAGGCTCTGCAGTGGAAGGCTGAGACCCAGCAGCAGATTCCTGACCAGATCTCCGGGGCTGAGTGTGCGGGGTTGCTGCGGTGCCCTGGCCCCCCCGGCCGCACGCTTGCAGCCACCGTCCCTTCTTCTCAGGACAGGAGAGAAAATCACAAAAGCAGGAACTGGAAAGCTTAGGCTAAAGTCAGGGAGGTCACTGATGAAACAGACTTGAAAAAACTTATTTATCACCAATTAAAAAGAATATTTAATTACATTATCATGCACTATTAATAGGCAGTCAGCCAGCCAACCTGATCCCAAGCACGCTGCAGCATCGGGGCCAGGCAGTGCCCATCTGCCAGGAGCTGATTTACCCATCCTTCTCAAGGGAATTTCCCTCACACAGTGCCACTGCAGAGCTGCCAGGCTGCCAATAAACATATCTCTGGCTAAGAGTCACACCCTAATACATAAATCATATTAAGTGAAGAATGAAACCTGCAGCATTTGATTGACCTTCAGTGCCCTGAGAAGATTACAAATTTCCCAAGATTAAGGAGTTCCCAATATACACAGCAAAAGACTGATTTTTATGGATCAAATGTTAAATAGGCCTGTAAAATTTGAGTTCTTAGTTTGCACATGAAAGAAGGAAAAAAACCCCACCACAACCCTCAAATACAATTTTAGATCCTTCTTTGAAAATCTGGTTTTAAAAGAGAGGAATAGATACAATCATCCCCTCACATGGAGATTTTAATGAATTAAAACCATTTCAAGTCTGTGAAGAAAGCCCTACCACAGTCCCTGTCAAATGACATTTTCTTTCATTTTTTCTTCTCATTACTACTTCAGAACACTCAAAATAACAGCAAATAAGGAAATTAAAGTTGCAATTCCAGCACCAAGCTCCAGAGTCCCACATTGCTTTCAAACAACTGCATGAAACAAAAACTTTATGCTTAATACTCTGCAATCTATATAAGCCATTTATTTGCATATCCCTGGGCTGCTGAAGCTCTAACTTGCATTTCCATTAGCAGAGGGGCCTGATTCCTGCCTTGCCCTGACACAGATCAGCAGCGGGGTGGCTCCTGCTTAGCTGATTAAAGCTTTTGGCTTTTCTGTCTGTAACACTGCCCTTCCTGAACCCATCCTGAGGGACTGAGCAGCCCCACAGCCTCTGCAGTTTGCATTCCTGATATCTGCCTCTCCATCAGGATGCTTTGCAAAAACAGTTCAGATCAAATGTTGTCCGTGTCTGCCTCAAAGAGAAGCTCTCTGGGTTTTTTACTCCTAGTTTTAGAACATTGTCTTTCTCATGCCATGACAGCTGTGTACAAACACAGAGAAACACCTTGAAGCATTAATAAATAAAAGCTGTCACATTCCCTGTGGCCATTTGAGGGTGAAATTGCATGTGTGAATCTATTGCAGTTACGTAATGCATTGATATGTACGTGTTCCAAAGCAAATGCATTAAAAGCAGATTATGCAGCATGTATTTGTTACCCATTTTAAATTATTACTGGGAGCCAAAGAAAGATTTATTTGATAGCCTCACGGGTTTATCTTCATAATTTACCATGGAGCAACTCCTTTGCTTTCAATTCAAGTGGATTTTTGTCCCCAACAGATTCATCTACCTGGTCACCAGGCTGATACAGAACAGAGGAGCACAGACAGTGCAGGAACTGATTTTTAATTACATTAATGGACTTCTCATGTGGCTAAAACTGATATTCCCAAGTCCTTTCAGACTGTGGGCTAACAGCATCCACCCCATGTCCTGCCATTCACCGCTTCCCTACGGCATTTGTGTGGACTGCTTCCACACAAGTCAGAACAAAGCACTTTTACTGTGGTGTCATGTGCCTGCTGGAAGGGCAGCAATGCAGCCGCCAGTTTGTACTTCCCAGTTCAGGATTCCCCACACACTTAAAAACTGTAACAAGAGGTAAAGACTCTCTAATCCTGCTGTAAACAAGAGTGTTTAAGAACCCAACTCCTCCAACTTCAACTTGCTTCCAAGTTTGTAGTATTGACTTTTTTAGATAAATGTGTGGAGCATTGTGGATTAAAATGATAACCACAGGCCTGCATATTGACCTCAAGTGTGCTGGTATGAGCAAGTTGGTAGTCTTCTTATCTATCCTTGTGCTCATCATGATGCAATTTCTCAACTATCTCCAAGAGGGATTTTTCTTCAACCTGAGTAATCTATTTTATAAAGTTCCTGACAAGGAGAATGGCTGCCTTCCATACAAACCAAAGTGGTTCAGTTTTAAAGTGATTAGAACTGCACCAGTCTTCAGACCCAAAAATGTGTGGCCTCTGTGTAATACAGAAGTCCTTAGGAAAGACTCTGAAGGTGCATAAAAAACCTTCATTCCCTAACACACAAAATCCCACCTGAGTAAAATCTCACTCACTGTACAACGAAAGGAAAATATTTAAGTGGTGGTGCCAGGGACAAGGTGAGGATCCACGGTACCAGCAAGGATTCTGCGCTTCAGGACACTGAATATCCAGCCCAGAGACAGAAATTCATCGTGGAACAAGCTGCTACAAACTGAAAATGTGCTTGGCTGAGGTAGGCTTCAGCCAACAACTGTGATCCTCCACCGGCAAAAGTAAAGGGCAGTTCAGTCTTTCCTCCTTCTCAACTCCTTTCTGGGTCCATTCCTCCCCAGTCTTCACAAAGAGAGAGTGTCCTACAAAACAAGGACATGGGAGCCTTTTTACCCTGTTGCCATTAAACAAAAATGTTCAAGAAAGATACTTGCTCTGCATCTTGTGTAAATCTGCCATTTTAAACCACATTCTGAGAATATATATTCTCAGAAGTACTTACTTTCTAAATTCTACTTGCATTTCTCGTGTCAAAACAACATGACCACAAGTCAGCTTCCCCCTGAACAGTCTGTCCGAGAGGAAGAAACTGCAGTGGTCGCCATCGGCCACCAAATTTTACATCCTGGCCTAAAACCTTATTTACACAGGCTAAAGGATCCTTGGGGAAGGCTGAGAGAGATCTCCCTTGGTGCATCCCAGCAGGATTCTGCCCTGGTCAGTGCCTCTGCCTGGTGTTCTTGGGGTAGTGGATCAAAGTGCCTTCATCCCACTGAGGGTGTGCCCTCAGCTGTACTCAGTGAATGTAAGGACATGAGCAGCAGGTTAGAAATACACATTTCCAAACAGATTGCCCCACAGGCTTGTGGCAGTTGCTTTACTTCAGGAGCATTATCAGATTATAGAGCTGGAGATATCCTATGGTATCTGTGTTATGAGCACACTCCTACAGGCCTTGACTAGAGTTCCTAGCAATAAAATATTTTGCATGCCATGTGCAATGGTGACCAAAAAGAAACTTGTCAATGTCATCAAAGCTAAGGATCCCTATCAGCATTTTCAGGAAGCCTTATTAAGATGAAATTCTGTATTTCAGCTCATTGTGAAGTTATTTGACATTTCATTGTCACCTCTAACACTCCCGACCAAGAACATGATGCACTGTGCACAGATTTCAGTGAGTGGAAAGATGGGTTTCTGTGCATCAGGTTTCTACTGGAGTTGCATTATGAGAAACTCTGCTGTTAACCTGTCTTTGGATTTATGTGTCTTTTCTCTGCTTTTGATCAAACCTATGCTCATTTTTGTAAGATAAAATAGAGAGGCTGGAAGAATAGCTCATCTGAATGCAAATGAGCTCTTTCTCCCCCCTACATCTATCTCAAGGCTTATCTTTTTCTTGCTCTCACAGAAAGCAGGACAGTCTGGTTAGAGCCAGGGGCTAAATCAGAAATCACTTGACAATCCACTGGTACCATGGCATTTTAGACTACATTCCCTAAGCTTCAGTGACTAAGGGTGACTCATAAAATTGTACAAGGCCATCAGCTTAGCATCTCTTTTTTACATGAAGACTTGTGAAAATTGAAGTGTACTTTATCACCTGGGACAAACTTTTATCTTGAACATCTACCACACACTACAGTCACAGGCCAGAAATACAACTGCAAGGGAATAGAAATGAAAAAGACTTTTGGCTCAGTAGATCTGGGGTTTTTGGCTTGCTTTAACAGTTTGAGCTCTGCCATGGTGCCAGTGATGCAGTATGAAGAGCTCGGTTTCCCAAGAGTCCTATGATGTTTATTTAGGTTCCCAGAGGAGATGTAAGTGAAGAGCTAAATCAATCTGTCACACACCATAGAGCTGGGGATGCACACGAGCACACACTGCACACTGAAGCCTTCCCAAAGCAGCAGCTCCCTGCCCCACCTCCAGACCCTAAAGGAGCACACACAGGACACCAGAAGGAGCTGATGGTGGCAGGTCCTGGCTCTCTGAAGCCTACACCAAGCTGTTCATGATTGCCCCTAAAAAGCATTCTGCAGCTCCTGTTAGCTGACAGCTGCTCACCTCCAGAGTTGGCTGCTACCTAACAGTGCCCAGCAACAATTGTACTGCAAAATGTACTGACCCTGCAGTTAGCTTCAAAGCAATGGATGGGCTGCTTCTTTTCAAAGCCTGTCCAATTTTTAATGGAAAATAGAAAAATAACCACTCTTCACATGTATCATTACTGCTAAACCTTGTCTATGTTTTCAGCTTCTCTTACTTAACTTCCAGGATAATGAAACTTATTGGCATGGGATTTCGAGGCAGGTGGTAGACAAGGTATGGAAAGGTGTGGGTTGTTTGAGAATCCTCAGTATCAGCAGACAACTTGCTGAAGGTGAATTCTATTTTTCCAAGCAAAATAACCACTTAGTGTCTTTACCTTCCCTGGTGTTCCCAGGGAGAACACCATTAGCTTTGTAAGTGCACAGTCACTGGCTGGTTGAATATATACATTTAGCCAGCTATGTAATACTCAGGATACCCTGCTGAAGCAGTATTTTATTTTCCAAGATATTTTAACAACATACTTGATTTAGGAAGGAAAAGTGTTGGAAATGACAATTTCGCCCTCCTTTATCCTTATCAAACAGCATTGCTTGTTCCAGTGTATGGGAAATGGTTAAACTGAATGAGCACAGATTTGTTGTTACTGCTGAATATATCTTCTGCCATAATCAAAAGATGTTGCTTAGGAAAACAACAAACATTTTTCCTTCTTCACCCTTGAGTGCTTAGGTTACCTTTCATCTCTTCTATTACTCCTCAGTCTCAGAACAGAGCAAGCCTGGTCCTGTTATATCTAATCCAGCTCCAAGTGCCATTTTTTTCCAATTCATTTTCACAACTTACACCTCTTGCAGTTGTGAACTTCTATTCGTTTGCTTGTTTCCCTTCAGGCATAGGTAATGAAAGTTATTTCATGTGAAATACAAATCAGACAGATACAGTGCATCAGCTGTGGGGGGTTTGGGTTTCTTTTCCTTCTCTGGATCCTTAGCATAGTTAACAGCAATTTCCTTACTTCTCCCACATGGAAACCAGCACAAGCTTCCCAAAACGCAGTTTTTGACAGGGCAGGGATGTTGGACCATAATTACATGCAGACCAGGGGAAGCCCTTCACTAAAGGGGAAAATGAAAGGAGACTAACCAGCCAATAGGTCAGCAAAAGGTGACCACCAATGGATCAATGATCAACTTCAGTGCCAGGTGTCCAGAGCAGCTCTCAAGGATGATCATGGATTTCAGTACCACTGCAGAGACAGATTTTAATTGTGCACTACAGCAGTGCTGTTTGAGCCATTATGTGACTGAATTATTACTATTTCTGTACCCACTTGGAAATAAAACCTCACTCTGGGCTGAATAGTGTCCCTTCACGGAATTCAGGAGGAAATTATTTTACACAGTCAACAAAATTAAAAGTATTTTGCATTCCTGGTATCCCCATTTACCAACCTCACACAAATCTTGTGCCAAGCTGGTTGTACAAAACCCATGCACTGGTACAGCCTGTGCTGCCTTCCAGACAAGGAGAGAAGCAGAAGGAAGCTTCAGTGTGTTTCCTAAGAGGTCCAGATCCATGTGTTCAGCAGGAGAGAGCAGAGAGCAAGGGAACCAATGAAATGAAAAGGAAAAGATAGAGGTAGGCTGGCATAAACACTTGTGCATAACCTGAGCTATGCCTCTACAAATACACAGACAGACCCAGGAATCCTATTATTAACTAATCCTGACTTCTCCCTGCCCCTCCCAAGTAAATTAGGAGATCTTAACCTCAAAACAAGTAACACAGAAATCTGCCAAGGTTTAATGGCTTCATCTGTCATAGAGTGACTGTACCCCTGGTACACAAAGTTCCTGAATCAGTGTTTACTTCTTGTATTTGTGTTTAAAATTAGAATGCAAGCACCACATCCTTAATGCAATACCTAAGAGCTAAGACTGTCTTCCCAATTAAAATGCAGCAAACAGATTGGTTTTAGCACTCAGAGCCATTCTTTTTATGGACTCTCATTCCTTCACAGACCATATAGCTATAAATAATCCATGCACAGAGCAATTAGGCCTCTTGCTTGTTTTATGGGTTGCAGACTCTATGCCTGTGCAAGTGTCATCAAATGTTCTAAAGCACTACAATGCAGCCAAACACATTTAAATCCATACATTAAGAGTAATTGAATACTTTTAATACTTAATTGCTCTTCTTCTGTCATATGGTTACAGCCTTTTGAGTGAATCTCACAATTACTGAGTCCAGACTAAAGATGACTCCTACACAAAAGTCATTTAAGAAAAGGGCATCTTTAGCACCTGCAAATGGTAAATGTGGTGATGAAATAGGACACTAACCAGTTTGAAGATCTGCAATTTCCACACAAACAAATCAGAACTGGAACAGCAGAAAGTGACTTCCACACTTGTTATGGTAGAGAAGCAGAGTTTTGACTTATTCTGAAACACTGATCTTGTGTGCTGATAGGATCCTGTGAATGGCAAGGGGAGTGAAAGCAGAGAGAAAACTCTGCTTCAGTGGCTTCATACCAAGACTCACATGATTCTTTTGTTCTGTGCAGAATTTAGAATTAAACGGAGGCAGAGGGGAAGCTACAGAAGAGAGATGCACACTTGGCTTGCCTTTATTATTTAAAGCTACAATTTCTACTGTGCTTCCTCTGCTCTTGCAGAAATGCTGTTTATAACCTTGATACTTTAAACATGCAGTAGGTTACACAGAATTGTACACTACCTGTAGAGCTGCCTTAGGAGACTTTGCAGCAACCCCTGAAATCTTTGCCCTCCTCTATGCAGAACAGATTCAGTTTAGCCCTGGGGAATTATATTCAAGGACAGAAATAGAAAGGGAAGATCTTTCTTAATAGTTGTCCAAAAAAAATTTAGACTGAGCAAAATTGGGAAGAATATTCATCTGTTTGATTTGTACACACTTCTTTTAAGGCAAACTAATTATGCAGCAGAAGCATTTAGCATAAAATCACAAGATTTGAAATGTGTTAAGTGTAGCACAGGGACATGAAACTGAGAGAAGGAGATGGATAGAGGCTAATTAGACAATGTCTGGAAGAGCATCACCATTTGACAGAAAGTACATGAGATAAAGCACTGTGGGCTTCAGCAGATTATTAAGAATTTGCAAGATTTAGTTTCCAATCACCTTTGAGATCAGCTTTTTTCCCCACCCAATTTAGCCTCAACTACAAAAATGCAAAACAGCAAATGCAGGGTTGATCATAATGAGGTCACAAGCTAATTGTGTTTTCATTATTTCAAATTTTAGAGTGACAGCCCTAGGAATATAATGCCTTAAAACAAACACCAGTTCAACAAGCTAAAACTGTAAACAGGAAAACTGTGACCACATGCTTCTCTTTCTTGGTTTTTCTTAAAAGGGGAGCATAAACCTTTGTTCTGTGGGTCTCCATCCCACTGAAGGTGTTCATGCTCTGGGAGGAATTCCCTTTAGGAGGCCCGAGCAAATTCAATTACTGCAATTGTTTTTCCCCAAGAAAAAACAGAATAGATGATGTTTCCCTCCAGCAGTTTCTCCTTGAGCCACATGGCTGAGGAGTATTCCTGCTCTCTGTGGGCAAGGCTCTGACACCAGACCCACAAGAAGAGACCTGAAACCTCACAACCAATTCCCAGAGGAATTAATGCAACAGAAAAGCCTTTAGAAATTCTGCAGCAATTTTATGCAAAACTAGAAGATGTAAAATCATTAGTTTCTCCATCAAAAGGAAACAGTATTTTGACTATTGGGGGTAGATTAAAGAGATGAGTTCTGCATTCCCTGACCCCATATTTTGCCTATTAGCCAATGTTAATAAGCAAGAGGAAGTTATTGACATTGCACATGAGGACAGGGGGTCAGGTAGGAGTGGTTGTAAATTACAGACCTATTGAATAAATGTGCAGTGCTCTGCTACTCCCGTGAGTCAGGGCTTCTCAATTACCTGAGAGCTTCACAGAAAATTAATAGAAGTGTTTTCTCACATTTTCAAGCCCACTGGTTTACTGTTGATCACAACACAACATTTGCTATTATTTGTTAATAATCACACTCTGGGTTAACAACAGAATTCCAATCATCTAGCAAGAATCCCATGTGCAGCTGGATACAATACACAGATGCATTGATGTTAATTGCTCAGAAGTAAATAAAAAAGCAAAGGGACCAGGGTTTTATGAAAGCTTGTGTTTTACATACTAAAACTGTGGCAGGGTGCCACTGGGAATATCCAAAGTAGGCAACTGTAGTTCTGGAACTGCAGCCCTGTGACAGCTCTCAAGTGCATGGGTCTGATTTGTCTATGCAAGTATTAACCATTCACAAAAACCCATTTGACAGAACATTCATAGCAAGAGACTCTATATAATAGCAATGTAATGTTCATTTGCAAAGATGCTTGAAACATTTAGGCACTTAATGAAATAACTGAAACACACAACATCATTCAAGCCATTTTGAAAAGTGACTCAAAGGTTGCAGTTCTTACATAAAATGACTTCTTTCAGAGTGCAACCAAATATCATTTGTCCTGCTTGTTTCAAAAGTCTGCAGTAGCACAGCAGGCAGTCAGACCCACACTGTGCCGTATCATAACCCTGAAAACAGAAACCAAACACTGGCACTGGAACTGCTGGTGTTTTGTGGTCATGGATGGTGTTCACAATCATTTAAAGCACAAATGGCTGCTAGGAAGAAGAATGGAAGACAAGGATGATGAGACACAGGGTGTTTCCTGTGGGAAGTCCAAGAGCTGTTACTCCAGCAGCAACCTCAAGTCCAACAAGTTCTGCAAGCACTGGTTTGTCTGCAAGATGGAATGAATTCATGTCCAACAAGGCAAAACTTCCCGAGGAGTTCTCAATACAACAGTGAGGATTTGTGCACAAATAAGTGACAGAATATACTACTTTTTAAGCTAAATATTGAAATAGGACATTTTCAAGTTTTTCAACACTGAAGATTTGTTTGGAAAACAGAAAAAACCCTACTGATTTGCATGTAGTATTTGCAATAAGTGGATAAAGTGGCAGCAACATCAAGTACGGATTTGCAACTGGTGCTATTAAAAAAGGGCAATTATGCAATTGTGTTTCAATCCTTCTCTAAGGTTATTTTTGCAGGGTTAGTTACATCTCTAATGCCTGCAGTATTAGTGGGAGGGAGAGGGGGAAGTTGCAGTGTTTGTGAATGATTAGAACTCTTTTCTAAAATGTCACCATCTGCATTAATAAAACGTCCATGCTCTTATTGTGCTTAGAAACCCTGAAAATGGCAATCACGTGGGCATATTTCATGGCTCTGCAAGGTATGACACAGTCTGCAAAACGCTGAACCTTAGTCAGTGCCATCCATCAGGGGATCCAAACGTGCAGTAGCTCTTCCAACTAATTGGTGTTGGGCATCTTGCTTCAAAATTCCCCCACAACAGTTTCTATACGAGATCTGCCTGTGACAAAGGCAGATCTCATATAGATCTTGCTTTGCATAATTCAATGAAAGTCCTACAGAGAATCAGTTATGAATGATCTTATATTAATAATCACTTTCAGCTTTACTTTTGAGACCAGTCACACTGGAATTTAAAATTAATCTGTAAGTATTTGTTGGGTACAAAAAAGTTCTGCATTACCTTATGGATGTTTCCCAGTGAAGTGTGTCTTTGCTCCTTAACTGCTTAAATTGACTCCACTTGGGCTCTGCTTTTATTCTTGGATTTACTATGTTTTAATGGTTACAGGGCTATTAAATGATTAAATAGCTGTAATCTCAATTTTCCTTTTTTGATGTCATCCATGGAGATCACAGAAGCCAGGTCAGTCCTGGTAAAAGGACGTTGATCCTGCTGAGATCCTGAATCCAGGCTCTCCTGCTCCACCTTCTGGTACAAAAATACCTCATAAAACAGTACTCCCACAGCTCATTTCACCAGCCACAACGTCTTGCATACATAAGAGGACTGTAGTAAAAGCGAGATTATTCTTCCTCATGTATGACAAGACCTGGGTTGGTAGTTACTTTATTGCAAGACAGTTTTCTCTCTCCAGTTCTCACATATTTTTCCCATTTCTTCTAATCCCTAACATATAAAGTAATTCATCCCAAAGATGCTTCAGTCTACAGGGATTAAATACAAATAATTTTGGAATTATATTAAAGATTGAAACTGACTCAAAATAAATCCTGAAATCTTCTGAGATTGACTTACTACAGATGGACAGAATCATATCAAATCATTCCCATCTGCACCAGAATAATAGAACCAACCCAAAGCCTAATCCTTGACTTGTTAGAATTTAAAATGTGAAGGAATTTCTGTGGGTTGAGCCACATAACTCACACTACAATGAACACATTAAGAACACAACTCTAGAAACCTTATTCTCACTTCCTGTGGTAAGCTGTATATCTAAGTGCTGAGTGTTTTAAACTATTCCAGTGCTAAAACAATTCAGTGTTAAGCAAAAACAAAACTGAAACACAGGAAAAGGCCAATCACTTGGCTGAGTCTCGTTCAAACCCACCTTGTTAAAGCAGTGTGTCACTGATGCTCTCTTTAAGATAACAAAGTGCTTTAAGCTGCTGCTGTTCACACTACTACAGCTTGAAGAACTTCAGCTCCAAAAACCACAAAGGGGATTGCCCTCAGTGCACAAACAGCTCCACTGTGTGTGCCTTTCTGACACAAAATCAAAGGAAATATTAATCCCCAGGTTTTCCAGGACCTGCATAGTTTGAGTTCTGAAAAACTGCAGCCTTGGAGGTTAACTTAGCAATTTAGACTTCTAGTAGTCACTTGAATGATTTGTGATATTTAAAAGGAGTTTTAATATGCACCAGCACTGCAATATTTCACTACTGCTGCAGCTTCATTCATTTCTGCTATTTAAAACCATTCATAAGAAGCACCAGCATCACAACACTCCAGTGCTGCTGCTACTGCCAATTCAGCTTTAGCAGCCTGGCCCTGCTGCCAAAGCACTGAACTGGGCTCAATTTCACCATTTGGCTGAGAGCATTCCAAGATGCACAGGGAGAGACATGTGAAGCCAAGTTCACCCCACAGTTTCACCTCTTGTGTTCCTGCCCAAACCATTGTCACATGAGCTACAGGAGCAGCTGCTGCACTGGAAGAGAAAATCCAAGTGGCTTCTCTTACCTGCCTCACTAAAAGGATTTGTGCTTTGAGGTTTCTGAGTGAAGAACATCACTGAAGATCACAAAGAACAGTCAGTTCTAGACTTGTCCAGGTAGATGTCTACATTTTCTTGAGCATTGGAGAGCATTTTTCTGTAACAGAGTACAGAGTTCTATAATTTTAAAACAGTATTTGAAGGGAGGAAAGGAGAGGAGAGTTGGGAATATTTTCTATTTGAATAAAGCTCCTACTATTTTTGAAAATCAAATTTATCATTTTTTTAGTTATGGCTTCTTACTGTGTTGCAATGGAAGAAGCTAGCTCAGTTAACCATTTACAACCAAAAAGTGTAACAGGGAAAAAGGATGGAGAGTAACAATAAAAGCACATTAAACAGTGGGTGAATGCTTCCAAAGAACTTAAAGGAACACAACTTGCAAGAATTGTCTTCTAACACGAAGTGTACAGCTGCACTAAATGTGAAGCTTTAAGGTCCTAGGAAGTTTTGTGGCTCCCTGCCTTGCTCTAGTTTACTGCACAGTGATTTATTTACATAAAACACAATTTCTTCCACAGGAAAGACTTGCATGGTACTTCAAAGCCTGAATAAATCAGGGTCTTCAGCTTGAACCTATGAAAAACCATCCAAGAAATCCTTTCAACATGTGGATTCTATTACCTCATCATTCCACCTGACCAGCTGAATTATTCAGGTATCCACAGCAGAAGTACTGGACAATATCTCTCTATGAAGATGTGATGCTTGTTCAAGTAAAAAAAAAAATTAAAAGTGCCCAATGTGGCACAGATGAACTTTCCATACAAATGATGATGCACTAGGCCCAAATCCTCCTACAGCAGGGTGCTCACTTCAGTCAGGTGGTTTTCATGTGGCACCCTGCAGGAATCAGCTGATTCCCTATCAAGGGCTGCAAAGCCTTCCAAGAGCTGGTTCTGGTGGAAGAACCTCCCCAGTGCAGTCACTTGTGGCTTTATCCAGGCCAGGGATCTCAGTTCCCTCTCCTTTGAGGTTCAGTGTCCAGCCACTGGTACTGCTGGGAGAAGAACAGAAGAAACATCTGCCTACAGTGAGGACTGTTCTGTGGGCAAAGCCCAAATTCTGTTCTTCAGAGAACAAAAGTGAGGAGTTCCTGTCTGCTCAAAATTTCATCCTTGACTACTGAAAGCATTGGAAGACTATGGGTATGTTCAAAAACAGAATTGTCCCAAACTAAAAATAAAATCAATTTGATTCCCTCACCATTTTTCATTGCCCAGTCCTGAACTGGAGGCCAGGAGCAGCAGAGGCAGCAGCCAAGGTCTCACTGCTGCTGAGAGCTCACCTGCACAAGCTCCACTGGAGCACCTGCTGGGGAGCAGAGCTTGTTCTTCATTTCCATGTCAAACCACTGCAGCCACATTCCTGCTGCTATTCAGAGAACAGGGATAAACTCTGGGATTTGTTAGGTTTTAAATGGTTTCCCATTTCAGGCCTAATAGAAGGCAAAGTGGAAAATATCACAGGTAATAGGACTTAAAAACAGAAATATGGAAGACCACAATGTTATACTCCTGTTACCTATTGCATTTTTCAGCAGAGCAAAGTCTTGACAAACATAGGAACACTTATTTTTTCCCTTAATGAAAAAACACCCCTCTTATATCCTGTAAGAAAAGCTATAAAACCAAAGCAAACCTGATTCCTGTAAACAGAAAATGTGCTTTAAAAATTCAGTTGGGGAGCATAAATATTTAATTGCCTTGAGCAGGTCTCAGAAGCTCAGGTTTACTCAAAATAGTGTCAAGAGCAAAGAAAACTGCAAAACAATCTCTTTTAGTAAGACACACCTTGTGAAGAAGTATTTTCTTATCATCTTTCACTGTTTCACTTGATGCCTGAACCTTGTAACTCCAGTTCCTATAACAGCATCAGTGGGGAGAGAGACAATGAACACTCCTCCTGTTATTTGACTGCCTGCAAGGTTTTGACATGTACAATATTAATAAAAATAATTTATTCTCACAGGGTTTCCTTAGAATAACAAGCCGCCAGCTTGGTATATGTTTAAGAAACAAAAACAAACTTTTCAAGTAGTAGCAGTAGACATGTACCTTCTTAAAGAAAGGTATCTACCTACTGCCAAGTACCAGGTATACATATATATTATACACACAGACATATCTCTCCCATTTCCCAATGCCTTGCTCTAAGTATCAGACAACTGGCTACAAAATTTAGATTTAGTTATTCAGTTATTTATTGACTGTTAAATGAATTTGTTTGCTAATTAATGTCACTGGGGACAATTTGTTATTAACTATACATTGCCCAAGCTTTAATAAATCAACTTTAATAAGAACAATTTTTCATCTAAGATCAAAAACAATTTCTAGGACACTTTAAGTAAGTGCACCACTAAATACTAAGACCTTATGTACAGTTAAATGACAAGCATTTAACTTATATCATCATAGTCAGAGTAATAAACATGTACTGCAATTCTAAGTGTTATGACTTCAAGAGTTGGTCTAATTGTAATATCCAAGCATTAATTGCTAAATAACACAACATAATTGGTCTGATTAAGTCTTTAAGAACACATGCAGTGGGCATAACTAAGAGCTGAAATTAATGGCATGTTAGTTTGGAAGGGTAGAAATTTACTGCTGACAAGCAGGAAGACACACAAACTATTCCTATACTTAACACATTAAGTAGTGTTGCTAGCACAGACATAATTTCTCATTAACGTATTTCAGATAAAAATTGACAAATGGGAAATGTTTTGCTACACAGAATTTATTCAAGTGACCCTTGTTCTGCCTGACAACACAGGCCAAAACTGTCCTACCTCTCTGAAATATTATTCTGTTTCTACTTAGAGTTCTATAAAAATGTAGGATAAAAACAAGGCTTCCATTGCATTTCCCCTTGTGTGGCTCTGAGTAACTGTTGCCATTATTATTATTAGCAATTATTTTTATTTGTTTTAAAATACCACCATCTAATTTGGGTAAGTTGGCTTTTTTCAGGAACTAACTTGAAGATTTCATATCCCTAATTTTAAAATACGATATTCCAAATAGTTCAGCTCTGTGTGTGCAGCCCCTCAGGGTTAATGCCTGTGGATATTTTCTGAGTTGAGAAAAAATTTGTCAACTGCTTTTACTTGGGTTGAATTAGACATAGGAGAACCATGCTCACCCCTCAAAACCTACACCCACATTCTCAGCAATGATAACTGGATTTTCCTGCACAGGTTATTTCCATTCTAGCAGCAGCCAACCTGTGGGAATGGTGAATCACTCAGTGCTGCTCCCCAGGCACCACTAA
The DNA here is from genome assembly GCF_028551555.1 of Melozone crissalis. Lineage (NCBI taxonomy): Eukaryota > Metazoa > Chordata > Aves > Passeriformes > Passerellidae > Melozone > Melozone crissalis. The sequence continues at coordinate 8,984,148 of NW_026535817.1, read as the reverse complement.
TCATGGCAATCTCATCTGCTCCAATTAACCCTGTGTGCAGTTCCACAGGCAATTAACCCTTGGATTGCCACGGGCTGTGCAAACCAAATCCCAGCCCATCACCCTCATCTCCTGCAGTCTCTGCACATGGCTCCAGCAGCCTGAACTGCTCATCAGGATTCTCCTTTTCCACAATCTTTTCCACAATCCCTCCTGAGATGTGAATCATGTCTGGGTGAAATTCTGAGCAAAACAGACACCCCCAAACCCCTCCGTCACCTCAACACATCCCAGTGCCATTTCCAGGCCAGCTCCAGAGGTGTGCCAGGGAAGCAGCCCCACTTCCTGATGTGCAAGGACAGGCTGCCATATGGGGATGTTTTCCTAGAATTGACCACAAGGCAGACTGCCAAACTTCCTGACAATCAGTCTGACTTGCTCAGGATGTAGATGACTAAAAACTGACTGTCCTGTGTCTACTGCCCATGGCTTTGTCCAAGACAGGATAAAATAAAAATGGATTACCATCCAGGTCCAAGTCTGTGCAATATCTGTGTGGTCTCTCAGACCCCTGGTTTGGAGAAGGATCTAAGCTGTATTTGTTTAAACAAATGCCTGAACTGAAAAACAACAGGTAATCAAACGCCCTCCAAGAGTCCATGTTTTGTCCTCTGATGAATTTTCCTGACAATGAGCCAAACTTGCAGGGTCATGAGAGAGAGAATTTCCCAGAAAAGAGAGAGACAAGAGAGGGCAGAACAAGACACCAAAGAAAGGCAGGCTCTGGAAAAGCATATAAACGACACGTTTCATGACAAAGTGAAATGAATATTGATCATCCTTGGTGGTCAAGAGACATCCTGATGAGCTGAATTACACATGGCCATAGAGCATCCAAGCCAAGGGATGGGATGTGGGAATCTCCTTGAGCATCTGTGTGATCCTCAGGTATTGATTTATCACACAAGTAGACATAAAGCTGACAGTAGCTACACACAGTTTGAGATTTTATGGCAGACACATGAACCCAGAGAAACATTTGAGACTGTGGACTGCTTACAAATAGCTCACAAAAAATAACTAAAATTAGCTTCCAGAAATTCTATGGCAAAACCCCTTGAAGTCACGTTCTTCTGTATGTTACACGGGAATTAATTATTTTTAACTGGTCATTCAAAAAAGTGAATTTCTTTAACATGAAAAGCATATTTTGCAGGTTAAAATCTGCTCCGTGATTAAACTAGCGAGGCTCATGGAATCAGGTTTTTTAAACTGAATTTAAAGCCTATCAGATGTTATTTACAGCTAATAACTGTATAGCCACAGACCAAGCTCATTTAAACTCTTGAAGAATTACTCATGTAATTTCTTGCACTACACTGGCACTGAAAACATTTTTATTCTGTACAAGACAGAGTTACAAAAGGAAGATCCACCAAGCCCTGCATTCAGCAGCAACAGGGAATTCAGGAAGCAGGGGCTGTTAGAGCACATGGAAGAGCCCCTTGCATTACAGCTTCGAGGGGCTGGGATGCACTGTTCTAAGGCATACCTAGAAACGGATGGGAAAAAACCACAAATTACATTTCAACAACCATTTGTGTGCTGCACTTGGATAGGCCAACGCAATGATTAGCTCTGCCATGCTTTGAGTGACTTCCAAGTCATCATTAGTTGACACTAAATAGCCAGAACACTGCTTAAATTCAAAATAGTCATCAGCATATTCCACATGTTTTTAATGGAACAGATGATTTGAAGATCACAGGATAATGGCTGAGTCCCTGGATGAGTTTTCCATCTGACAGAGCAGCCCCACACTTTGAGGTCTGACACACAACCCAGCTTTATGCTGCATTATCAACACTTTAGGGGCAGCAGAGATCTCAAACCTGCCTGAACACATTGATGTGCAGGTTCTGTCTCACTGTCCCTTCAGCCATCCCTTTAGATCAGAAGCATTCACCATCCTGCCATACACAGGGGGAGTTTATGGAGTCTTGCTGAGAGGTTTGAGAACTCCCTCCCTGCAGGGAACAGTGGATGGCAAACAGAGACAGAAGACAGGCAGAAAAGCTCAGGTATTTGAGAAAAACACAAAATCTGGTTGTCTCTCTGCATTTAGCCTGAGACAGAGATAAGCCCAAATTCTCTTGCAATTACCAAGCTAAAAGGAAGCAATGGGACAAGAACAGAACCAATGCATTTTAACCTATTCTATCCAAGTGTTATCACTCTGCCATCACATTATTCTGTGCTAAACTTCAGTATTAAGCTGACCTTTTGGATACCAAAGGATAAAAAACACATTAGAACTTTTTGTCTTTCAATCACAAACTCATTCAAGTTCCTTGTCTTTCATCAGGGACCCTTCCTTAAGCCTGAGGTTGAAAATTGTCCTGCCAAACTCCAACAACACACATTTTCCTTCAATCCTCTGTTATTTCTTCTCCCCACAGGTCCAAGAGCTGGGATCTAATGGAGCTTTCCTAATGCTCCTTGCTGCAGGACTCATGACTGAGAAAGGATAACAGTGGAGCTTAGATGACATCAACCTGAACTTGAATTTACACTGAAGGAATTACATGCCAACACCAGGGTTTGGCTTTCTGACTCTGCTCTGGCAGAGCAAGTGCTGCAGTCACTGTCTTCAGCCATCGAGCTCAAAGCACAACAGTCACAAGTGTCTGGAGCAATAAGCCACAATCCATGAGTCTGGGGAACAAAGTGCTGGAACATGCAGCAGTACCAAGACAGTGACAACACAACTCCCAGCAAGGCCTTTGAGAGCCCTCAGATCGCAACAGGACTCCCCCACACAGTCCAAGAAATTTGTGGACTTGCAAAGTGTTCTGCACACTGCCTGTAAAGGCCAGTCTTCATTTCTGGGGAGGTCTGTTTGGAACATTGGAGTCCCAGATAAGCTACAATTATGGCTACAATAAGGTGTTCATTTCTTTATGACATTAAATTAAGAACTTCTCCTTTGTCTTGGAAATGTTCTGAACTAATTCCATATTTGAATATGGAATGCTAAAACCAGATCTGGGCTGGAGGACACTAAATATCCACAAGAATATGAACAAATCTCACAGGCAGGTGTCCAGCACCACTGCAGCTGTGGTCCCAGGAATTCCCCCATGACAGCTAAAACAGTTCCTCACCTTGCCTCTTTTACTGTTGGGATCATTTGAGTCTATTCCCAGTTCTGGACTCTGCTGTAAAATCCCACAAAAAATTAGTCACCACTGCAGAGTTTGCAATCTGAAATTCAAGCCAAGAATTAATTAAGCATTAGGAAATAGAACAAAACAAGGCAGACAGCTGTGGTCACAATGTTGGGATGCAGTCTCAAATAGAAGCCAATAGAGCTTTGGGATGGCTTCTTTTGGAATAACACCAGAGAGGAATTACAGGAAAAGATTAGAAGGAAGGTATAAATTAACTTGCAGAGATTTACAAAGCTAATGGTGAAATCAGTATATTTTCTGCAGCAATTAGTAAGTGGATGATGAAGTCTGGTATCACAGGTGGGTTGGAAATGGCACCAACATTTTAATGAGACAACTGAAGTAAAGCTAAGGCACAACAGCTCCCAGCAAGAGCAGACAAGACCCCTCCTGATACAGGGTACCACAAGGAGGCAAATTGAAGAGAACAGAGAAGAACATGTGATGAACTGTGATCCCTAGCAGAAAACCAGAACAGCAATAGAGAGGAGGAGGCTGTGTCCCCTGACACTGACTGAGCAGAATAAACAAGTAGAAAACTCAACCTGTACTCTCCCCACAGAGGTAGGAAAAATGACTTGAGGAACTTTCTCCTTGCAGAAAATATGACCTTGTTTTCTTTACAAGTAGTTTTCATTCATACTGGAATCAGTCAATTAACATTAAAAAGGTAAAAGGAAAGGCTACAAAATCTCCCTCTGGGATCATTCATTTGTAATAATTTTTTTTAAATGGCTAAACAAAAGCAAAAAAACAATTTGGTCACACTCCCTCTTTGAGGCATGGGAGCTGCACAGAAACAAAGCAGAATCTCACAGAGGATGTCCCTGCAGACTTTGTTCATGCAGAACCAGTCTTAATTCTGAAGCCAGTGCGCACGTGAGGACATGAAGATATTCCTCTCCACAACCACGTTCAAAATAAAAACAGAGGCACTGATTAAAGCTGAGACTACAAAATGTTCTTATGGGAGGTGGTCCTTGAAAATCCCTTCATTCTGATTTTCCACTAGAAGGTCTTCATACATAAAAAGCAGCTTCAGCTCTTATTATTTCCATAACTACTCATTTCAAAAGTATCATTCATGACTTTGGATCCAGACTCCACATCATTCTAAGACACTCAGCAGCCAAATTGCATTGTTATCTAATTGTGTCACAGTTCCTTCTGTCATTAAAGATTGGATGTAAGGGAAAAGTTCCTCACCACAAGGGCTGTCTAAACCTTTTCTGTTGCAGAAGCTTTTAAATGTAATTTAAAGCATTTGTTAAAGCAGTGAAGTTATTTGTGATGAGTTACGCAAATTTTATCCAGGTACAAAAAATTTCAAGTAAGATTTAAGAATAAGTAACTGAAAACTGCCTTAGCATCCAAGCTTATAAAGGTTATATTTATCATAGAGGGTCAAGAAAAAGACTCTGGTACTGTCAGAGTAACAAATTTGCTGTCTGAAACTTGAGGGAAAAAAAGTGTTAAGAACTCAGTAAGTTTTTTTTCTTTCTATTTCTTGAACTTGATTAATTTCATTTTGGGTTAAATTACAAACACACTAATTTTTTAGTCTATCACAAAGTACTTCAAATGAAACCTAAATTCTCTGAATACTACATGTCAAATTCCATTACAATAATTTTTTTTTGGTGAATCAGTATTAAAAAATACTGATGTAAACAGAGGCTTTATCACTCCATATGATGAAAACTCATGTATATTAACCATTAAAAATGATAATAATCAATGTCTAAGAACAGTTGCTGTCCCTGTTACTGTAAAAGTATAAATTTTTTCTCCAAATAGAAGTTTAGTGGCTATTTTCCAGTTTGGTTTCTGCTGACCACAGATGCAGAATAAACCAACACAGCAGGATAAATAATTGTGGCTGTTTCTCCACAGACAGATAAAGACTCATGATCATTAACAGTAAACAATAACTGCCAACAATAAACATTTAATGATACTCATAAAAATAATTGGCCATTGTGAAGCTCAGCAAATTTAAGACAATTTTGCATTAAATTGGTGGTTGTGCATTTAAGAAGACAGTACTGCACTGAAGGACAGCAAGTGGTGAAACAGCCACTCTCTCCTGGTTCTGGGTGTTTAAAAAGATATTTTCTGAAACTGAGCATTCTGGCTTTTCCCTCCTGCCTATTCTCCAAGGGATCACCTTGCCTTGCTCAAAAATGTCATGGATGCTACACCGGCAGAAACCACTTGCAGATAAAGCAGAACAAGTGCATTTTATAATTGCCAGTTCTGTCAGCAGACAGAACTACCACTAATGGTGTGTTCAGGGAGAAATCCTTAGTGTTCCCACTAAGTGTGGCCCTCAATGCAAGAAAGCCCTGTGCTCAGGGCAAGAAATGGCTTTTTCTCCTCCCAACCACAGCACCCACAGAGCAGCTGGGGGAAGCCAATTGCTTTCCTCAGCACATGTTTGCACTGAGCAGTTTTTAAACTGGCTCTGTGCTCATCACAACCCAACCAAAGATTCAGACCCAGGGCAGGACTTCATCATTTGTCAGCCCCACTCATCTCCATGTTCCCCAGCTACCATGGCATTCACAGAAACACTTTCTGAAGAAAAAATGGGAAGGGGTGAATTTTTAACTTAAACACTTTTTAAAGCCAAGAGATGGCAGAGCAAGAAAATAATTAGGTATGTCCAGCTCACAACACAGTCAGCCACTTGACCGTACCTAAATTGATTTAAGATTTCAGATGATGACAGTGTGGGTGTTAAGTCCATGCTTATTTGTACCAACTGCTAAAAATCATCATTCAAAGAGTGGTTTCAGAAAAGCCATCTTCAACTAACTTGGCTTACTTGTGTGAAATGCACTGGATGAAACTGAATTCAAAATGCAGAATGCAATTTTGTCCATGGTACAAAGCTGTGAAACTCTTTGCAGTTCTGTGGCCATGAATTCAATCAATAAATTAAATAAAAAATGAATAGATGCTTACTTAAAAATGTACAGAAAAAAAAGAAATGCAACTTAAATGGAAGCATTGACTCCAGTCACAGCAATTTCAGATAAATAAGAACTGGAAAGTGAGGAAAACACATTGCTTACATTTAGTTTTAGTTAAGGTACACCTGAGATAAGAGTTAATTACCATGCAAAAATAACTCTCCTGTTGGAAGTCTCAACTCAAATGAAGTGCTAGAAATCAAAGTACCTCAAGTCCCTGCAATTTTAACATCTTTTCATTTGACTGCTGCAGTATTGCTCTTAAAAGCAATCAGCATCTCAATCTTTGTGATCATTACTTCTTTAAGCATCTGCTATCCTGTTGTCAAGGTCTTGAAGCATTTTTGAGCCTCATTGATCATTGCTTGGCACATCACAAGTCCAATCCTGGGGATATTTAACTTTTCAGTGTACTCAGAGAATTTTGGTAATCTGCACTTGAGGAGCAACCTCACCAGACTCTCTGCTCCATGGCAAACAAACTTGGTTTTGAGAACTCAGGCTACCTTGAAAGAAGAGCATGACAAAACACAAGTACACTGTCACAAAAGCCAGACTGATAATTCAGCTGAACCTCAGCAATGAAATCCCGAAAGTGATTTTTACATCCCAAACGCAAAATAAAAACAACTGTTTTTTAAAAACATCTTATTTTCTCTTGATCCAACTCTCTTAAGATCCTTATGTTCCAAAACAATCTGGTATAAGAAACAGAAAAAGTCAGATTACAGAACTGAGGTGCAATCAGTTGATGGGCTCCCTTTTCTACAGGGACTCAGCAGGATAATTTGTCCAGGACTTTCTCAGGGTGGTAATAGTGCTTGGCAGTAATATCTATCTGCAAAATTCCAGCAGAGAAAATAGCTGGAATAAGTGTCAAGAAAACTCAGCTATCTGCTGTACTAATAACCACAAGCCTGTACCCATCATGCTGAGAAAACCTCCAGAAGGAGCAGTGTCATCACCTTAAAATTTCAGGTTGGCTTGCTGCGCTGTTTATTCCAATTAACACAGAAGGAAACGGCTGGGTCAGTACCACCCCCATTTAGGAAGTCTGTCTAATGTTCACACCATGATGAGTTCTGAAACAACTTGCTTTTGAGGATCACTACATTTAAAACAACATTTAACCACAAATGGCAGCTACAAATTCCATCTCCTCATCCTGTAATCAGAGACAGAAATAAACGCCTAAGGAGTGCTCACACATCCAACAGAAACAGTAAAACGCTCTGATCAGAGGCAGTTTCAAGTATAACTCAAACCCTCATCTCACAAAAGGCTGCCAAAATTCTGTTTCAGTGTTCAAAGTCAATATCCTTGGTCATCATGCAGTTAAGGGAATGAGCCAAACACTCTAAAATGGCGCCTTGCAAAAAGCACGAAATGGTCCCTTCTGTCCTTTCCAGTGTTTGTTTTCTAAGGATTAATGAAACCCGTGGCACACTCTGTGTACAGCATTCTCTATCAATTAGCATTTGTAACTACATATAGAACTGTTATAAATCAGTATAATTGTGTGTGTACAAACAGACTGATTTCACAGGATATTGGATTAGAAAAGCTAATCCTCACTCCAAGGCATATATTATAACACTAATTTATTGATCTATTTTGTGTTACTGGCTCGTTCTTCTATTTCAAATTTTGGAAATTATTCCCAAGAATTTTCAAAATACTTCATAGGACAAAGGTCTTTTTATGCTAAGATGTAAGGTGTGCATGATTGAAGGTTTCATTCCACATGCTCACAAGCTGAGCCTTGACCAAGTTAAGAGGTGGAAGGACGTGCCCATTGTAGTGGAAAGATGGAAATAGTGAAACCCTGAACACAAGAGGAAGGCTCACAGAAAAATTAAAATTCCTTGCTGAGCCAAGACAGAGGACATCATTTTATCCAACAGACAGAAAAGCTCAGGTCAGAATAGTGACCATTTCTTCTCAAGAGCAACATCCATTGAGACACACAGTCTGCAGGTGGAATAAGGTTAAACCTTCCCAAAATGGGAAAAAAACCTTGACTCTGACCTTAATTATTTCATCATCTACACTTACTTACCATTTCAAAAACAGTACCACAGTGTTCTTGTGACTAAATCTTTTTCTGAAAAATCACCACATTAAAGAAAATTTTACATCAGGATAACCTCTTGTTGAAATTATACAAAAGAACAGGATAATGTGAAACGATCATGCTGCAGAAATTTTTCTGATTTTTAGCAAATCATATTGAGTGATATTTTGAAAAAATCAAACACTACATTTCACATTAATGCATGGTAATGTGAAAAATATTCCTCTTCATCTTCAGTACCTCCCACGGAATTAACACCAGGATGAAGTTGCCAAAGTGAAAAACATTGTATAAGAAGGGGCATTGCCCTACACACGGGATACCTGTGTGTGCTTCAGAGAGATTCATCCTGAGTTCTCTCTGGCCCCTGTAAATACCATAAACGTGAGGCAACCACGGGACTGTCCCACAGGTTCTCTCACAGCTTGTGACGTGGGTTTGTGCTTCCAACAGCTATCAAAAGGAGTGAAGTCAACAGCAAGGGGTGGCATGATTGGACAAAAATACCAGTATTATTGGCACATGAGAAATTAAAGAAATATTGATTACCTAAAAGATCTGAACTCTGCACCTTACCTAGTGCAACTTCCAAGCTGAGGCTTTGAAACAGACATGGTAATTAACAACTTCTAATTTTTATGTCCTGTAGATGTGAAATCCTCCGCCTCCCTTCTCCAGAGTAACCACCTGAGTAACCAACTATTTGCTATTAAGATTTTATACCATGGCCTTATTGTTTACAATGATCCTTTTCAGCAAACACGCTGGTTGCATGACTACCTAAACTCAATGTATCCCCCACCATTTGTCAACTGTTACAAAGAGAAACTGGTTTTTTCTGTGCTAATTGTGGACACCATATATTAGCAGGAATAGAGTATGGAGTAAGATTTTACACAGCAAAAAAAAAAATGCTCATAGACAAACCCTGGATCACAGCCCCAAAATCCTACTTTATACTCATTTCTTTGGCTTTGGGAAGACATTAGCCTGCAGCTTCCCAGAAATAAAACACTGACAATCCTAGCTTAAGCAGCTGTTCTGCAGATGCAAAGGAAGATGTAGAATGTTTGCTGAACAAGCAGCCTGAAAATTGCTCTCTCAAAAATGAATAAGCATCAATATAAAACACACTGTTACAAACCTTATATTTCCATATAACAGATCATGAAAAACCATCTGTCCATTCTGGTTGTTTGCCAAGCAGCCAGCCCAGCACACCATTTCCCTACCTGTATTTAAGATATCCTACTAATAAAGAATATTTCTTAACTGTTTTCATTTTGCCTGCACATGCTGATTAATAGCTTCATCATTTAACCCACCTCTTCCAAAGTCAGTCATGTACATAACAAGGAGATTAATTCCTGAAAGCATAACTGTGCTCCTCTTTAGGATTTGGAGGAAAAAAAGAGCTTTAGTGAAATCAGTGAAAATTAGGGCCAATGTTTCATTCCACAGGAATTTCCCCAGTTAAGCATAATATTTCTATGGACTTCTAATGATCAATATCCTGTGCTCTCAATATCCAATTCCAGCCCTGGCTGTCTTTCAGATACCAGAAGCCAGTGGGTATTAAGAGGTAAATTGTACTCAGCACTACTTTAGTCCAACAATTAACATGAAGAGTATTGGCAATTAAAATTCACACAACAGAGTATTTGAAGTGAACACATTTCAGTATCAGTAGCAGCACAAGGCAATGATGAAAAATCCACAATGGCACAGTACTGTGTGCTGCATTATGGAAATGGATGCAGCAAAGGTCAAAGCTTATCTCAATCTCATAATAATGTAGTCTGTAGAGAATAATTAATTTACAGTGTGCTTTCTTATATTGTGTACCACAGTACTAAAAGCCATTTTATTTCAGAATTTTTTTGCTCTATGTTGCAGAGAGGAAGAACATCAAAGGCTTTCAATTTTCTCTGTGGGAACCAGGGGGGAAGGGAAAGCACAGCTCTTTATTTTCCATAGCAACACCAGGCTAAAATTAAGCACCAAAAATGCTGCCTTTTAATTACTAAAATGCTGTTAAATTTCAGTGTTTAGGAATGAGATTTCTGTGCCCAACAGCTGCCTCACATTACAAGAGCAAAGTGTTTGAACAACTCCCATGAAGCAAGCAGTGCTATAAGGATTCAGTTCTATCACACAGTTCCATACAAAGGGTCACAGTTGAGATGGAGAACATATTTGTGAATTACTGAGGCCCTGTGCTGGGGGGTGGGAAGTTTGTTCCAGAACAGAGAGGTTCTGACGCTGGAGCATAAAAAGCCAGGATGCAAACCTGAGTCTGAGGTGCTGGTGGCAAGTTGGCAAACTGGTGTTCCATGAGTTCTGGTTCTGATACTGTAATCCCCATCTTCTCCGTCCACTGGTCCAGCTCTGTTTTCTTCTCTCTGCCAAAAAGAAGAAGAATTTCTCAGCTTTGTAAGAACAATAACCTCCAAGAGCGATGTTCAGAGCAGCCCAAGCTACGTTATGCAACCTCTTTTTCACACTTCTTTTTAAATATATGTTACACATATAAAGATCTTTAAAGAGCAGTCCTCTGACACGAGCCTCAAGAGAGCAGCTCTCTAAGCAATAGGATGAGATGTTTGTGTTCTTTCAAATCCAAGGGATCTTATTCCTTCCTCTCAAATATTTGTACTGTCTTGGCATTTTGGGCTGGAAGCTAAAGAGAGCTGCCTGGGAACCAGATGGGGTCACACCACACAGATGACAGAAAACTGCCATGACCAAGAAGCAATAATTCTCTTACAAGAAGCCATGTTTTACACAACTGGTTTACACAATTAACTGAGGATTAATTGGTCCCACAGGAAATCTGTCATTGATCAGGAACTTTAGCTCCCCAATTCCAGCTTCACCTCCTGTAGCTTATTTCTGCCTTGTGATTTCTAGGAAGCTGCATGCTTATAGTTGTTTTTTAAGGAACCTGAACAACACGACCTTCATGTGATCCAGTGGCTTCTAAAGCTCATTCCCTGCTCCTTGCACAGGTCAGAACAACTCCTGTGTGGTTTTTATCCCCTTTATGTGACAAACTTGCACACAGGCAAGCACCTTTCCCCATCCCCAGAGATCATCTGTCACTGTAACCTCGAGTGTTCATCACAAGATGCAGAACCAGACCAGTGGCAATGCCATCCAGACTCACACAGACCCAGCTGTGCTTCTGTCCCTTACCTTCACACACTCCAGATGCAACACCAGCAATTCCCAGGGAAGGTGGAAAGGCTGCAGAGTAGTTCATGTTGACAGCAGTTGCTCAAAGGTCATTTGGAGACATCCATGAGTTGTTTGCTGTAGCAGACAGTCATTATTATTGGCAGCAGAAATTGGCAGGAAGCACTGCTATTGTCAGAAAGCATTAAAGTGTGTCATTTGTCAATATGTGCTCTTCCACAGAGCAGCAGGCTGAGAGAAGCCCATCTCTCAATTTAACTGGAAAAAAATAGCATGAATACCCTGACATGCTTTTATCTGCATCTCCTGATGTGGGCATGGAAGATTCTTTAGGAACTCTGCATCAGCCCCCTATCCTGTCTGGGAGCAGAAAAGCAGAAAACATGCAGAAGCATTTTATCCTGAATTTCAGTTTCTGGAATTCTGCTCTGAGTTTTTCCAGAATGAAGAATCTCTGTGACTATCCACCTGTCAGGCTCATCTAGCACTAACTCTATTTCTAAGCACAGACACTTGGATGTTGCTAGGTAAATGAACTCAGATCTGTTTGCCCTTTATTGGGAAGGGGAAAAAAACATAGTAAGATTCAAGATCCCTTGTTTTTTTCCATATATTTGAGCAAATGCAACCATAATACATTAAAGACTCGGAAGGTGGAAGTAAATGATAAATCCAAGTTGCAGCTCTCCATAATTTTGCATTACGGCACTACAATAATGGAATTAATAAAACTTGCATTTTAATGCTGTCAAGTTACATTAAAAAGCATTATTTAGTCCCCCAAGCCTACACTCTAATAAATGTCAAGCTCCCAATTATTAGGTGTTTAAATATTTGTACAAAGAGCCTTTAGTAATGAGAACACACACTGCAGATACGTGTGCTGTTGTACTATTAAACTGAAATCAATAACCTGGGACAATTATTCCCAGTCCTAATAAAGCTGATTTGCTAATCAAATGTCAATAAAATGACTTGTTTTTAATATGGACACAATTGCAGTAATACCTTAGTTATTAAATAAAGGCTTGCAGAACGAACACAGCAGCACTGTTATTTTTCCATGACACCCTTCATTCTCCTGCTGGCTTCCTTCACCTCAAGCACTCAGAATCCTTTTCATTCAGTAAAGCAGTCAAAGGCTGGCACTTGACTTTCATTTCCATCTTGGTCCCTGTCACAGGAGAGGGGACAAGCAAGAAGAGGGGGGAGATAACAGCAGGAAGGGAACAGTTTATAGCACAGCACCTTTTGTTTGTAGTTTATCTCACTGCTCACCAGCCAGGTCTCCATTTTCCATTAGATTGTCCCAACACTTTCCTGTAAGAAAGGAAATGAGCCAATTGCTGCAGCACACTTGGCCTGGCTCAGTCTTTCATTTGACTGTCTGCTGGATGCATTCAGCTTTCCAGGAGTAGTTCAACAACTGAAAGCCAGGGCAATACCACAGGACAGGAATTACAAAGAAACTCAGTGGGAACTGGCAATAGCAGAAGTGTTGATGCACATCTCATGTCTTTGGGGCTGCTGACAGCTTTGAGTACTAATTTTGACCTTGACCTTAATTCTTCTCCTCATTCAAGAGTTTTCCTTTTTATTCTGTTCATTAACAATGAAATTGAATTTCTAAATGGATTTCCACAGTGAAAGAGGGGGACATGCTCTCACTTCAAAGATTGACATATTCTTAAGGGACTTTTTATGTACCCTGTTGGTGAGTCATCAAGGAAAAGATGGTTACTGAGTTAGAAAAGCAATAAAAGAGGCAATGTACTAAAACACTACCTGAAAATATTATCCATGGAACAACCAGTCTGATTAGCTAACAGCAACAGATAGGTTCATGATTACAAGTTTGATGACTCTTTGATAACATAAAGCACTTTTTTTTCCTCAAAAGGAAATTGCAGCACTTAATGCACTTGCTGAACTAAGTGTTGTCAGCCCTAGAAATCACTCAACAAATTGCACTCCTCAGAAATAAGATCTGCACTGTATGGTTAGAAATTCACAGTGTGCTAATAAATTACTTGAGAGAGAATTTCTGGTTTTCAATATCTAGTCCAAAGAACACTTACTCCTACAGTCAAAGGCCTTTATTGCTGATAAAAATGTAAATATTAGCACCAGTTACTTACATTTAATAATGACCATAACTGACCTGGGGCAAGTTGTTCCTTACATGTAAAATCAGCAAAAGGTGATGATCTGTGATGATGGGAATTGATTACACTTGCAAGATGCAATAACACAAGATAACTAGACTGTACACTTGGCTGACAGCTTTTTATAACATTTCCCTGGTTGGAAAAATATTTCTAGTCTTACTTCAGCTTTGGGGCAGACCAAATTATTCAGTTGCTTCAATGCATCCACAAATCATTTTCTCAGTGTTTGTTTCAAGCTGTGCTGTGTTGATTCTATCGCAAACCAATATGAATGGAATGCCACAATCACACTTGCACAGAAAGGAAAGCTTGAGGCACTACATCCTGGCACTGTCATACAGCACCCAAGGGCAAGTGAGTCCTTGCCTGCAGGAATAATCTTTGTTATTACTCTACTATTGTTGTTTTAAAGACTGGTTTTTATTTAAGGACTAGTAATTATTATTTTAACATCACACCAAAAAACTTACTCAGAAGACAGTGTTTGCCACAAGAATGAACTTTAAAGAAATTAGAAGTACCATTTCAACTTCATCTTCCATTAAGGCAAAATTGGGCAGAACACAGCTGAAGAGGTGGTAGCAGATCAGAATTGTTCAGGCACTAAAGAAAAGCAGAGTAAAATAATAACCCAGCAGCCAATTTAGTAGAAATGACAGGATAACCTTTTCTAGCTGTGTGGTTTCAAGTTTCATTAAGGCAGAAGCTCCCAGACTATTTCCAGTGGAGGTGCAGGTGTGGAGCCGGCAGCTGTTCCACAGACAGCTCTTTGGTCACACAGTGACACTCTGCTCACCAGGCTCCCTCAGGCTGACAAACCCAGAGACATACAACAAAAAACCATTAACAATTGTGTTAATGATGTCACATTTGTCCATGAGCAAGCATCATTATTACAGAGAGGCCTCTGTGTCAAAGGACGCCCTCAGAGACACTAAGCCTTGCTAGAACAATCTCTGTTAGAACCAGGGCTCATCCTGCAGAGCTCTGCAGCATCCCCACGTGCAGCTGCTCCATTTGCTCCACAGGAAGCTCTCCCTGCAGCCACATGGATTAACTGTTCCTCTCCTGACACAGATCAGCCCTGCCCCATTCCTTCAGCACCAGCCTGACCAGAGCAAACAGCAACAAGTTTCCTCTTTAAACTGACACTGCAAGGCTCATGCAGTGCACTATCAATACCTTCCTAGCTTTTTTCAATCTTGAAGGAGCACACACAGTAAGACGTGCAAATGAAGGCTGCAGAATTTTGGAGTACCTGGTGTTGGAACCATTTGAATCCCCTGCCAAAATGGCCTTTGGAGAAAGATGGTGTGCACCACCAAAGCCTCTGCAGTGACCAGCAGCTGTAGAAGCTGGGCCTCTGTCCCTCCCCAGGACCAGCTTTGCCTTGCTGCTGTCTGCCTTGCTTTGAGGACACATTGCCATGCTGCTGTCAGCACAGCAGCTTCTGGAAAACACCGTGACTGGGGTCTCACACTGCTTGTTCCCCCTCAGCCTGGGGCTCAGGCTGACTGCTTGCATCTGGGGCTGCTACTGTGACCGCAGCCTCAGGTTACACAGGCCTTGGCAGTGCACCTACCCTCAACTTGCTTAAAAAAAATCTGCATTCCCACAACACTTTACAGGTCTAAGGGAAGGTTTTACAAAAGTAAAAACAAAAAACTATCCTCTGAGAACAAAGAAACATCAGTTAATTTGTCAATGAGTATGGTTAAGACAGATGGAACTTTCATTTCTAATTTTATACTACTTGACTGATATTTTACTTATTTCAGAGGGATACAGTCTCCTCAGATATTCTGCAGTCAATGCAGCATACAAATTTGGCTACCATGGCCTGTATAAAGAACATTTCTGCAGTCATGTTGTTCATCTCCAGCCCTGCATTTGCAAACCAAGTCCACTTAGGGAACTTTGCTTACATGGGATGTTTGTGGATTTGTGTTGTCTTCCAATGCGCTGCATTACAAGAGAACTCTTATTGCAGCACATGTTTGAAAAAGCTCTTGCTGCATCAGAATCACACAAGTTTTACAGAAGGTAAAAACCACTATAAATCCTGACTGCCTGTAAATAAGATGAAATGACTGATCAGTTGCTCTCTGGCATTTCTGGCTGAAAGTAGCTCAGAAAACACATGCCATGGTAATGACACAAGAGGGAAGAAAAGCAACCTGCCCATTATTACAAGCACCAAAAGAGCAGAAGGACAAACCAAGTCTTGACACGATGTAACATCCTCGACCAATTTCAGCAGATACTCTGTTTTCTGCCTTAAAAATACAACCTTGAAAAAAAAGGCTGTGCCCCACTCCTGCAGCACACAACTTCAGTTTAGGAAATTCTAGCCTAAACTCCAACTCAAGAACCCTGTCTTGGTAGTGGCTGCAGCCAAACTCCAGACCTCATTTTAACAATTATGCCAGTAAGTGTTTGGATTAAGCACTTTGGTAATGCCTCTGCACAATTAAATACCAGTGGCTTTATGGGGGAAGCCTCTTGCTCCACTGAAGGCAGAAGCCCATCTCATTGACGTGCTAGCCAGCCGTCCTCTCACTCCCCAAATCATGCATGAGAAGAAAAACTATTTTCATCCTACCACAAACTGCTCATGACAGCACAAATAAAGTGCTTTCAGCTTTACAGTGTCCATTACAATTAATTATCCAGAAGTCCTTGGCATAAACTGTGAGAAGCCCTTGCTTTTTGAATGAATGGACTCCATCAAAATTCTGCAGGCACCTGAACTGACTGCAAATGAACACAAACAGTTGCTGGCATTTTGTTACAAACAAAGGCCTTTTCTCTAGGAAGTTGTGTGACACAGGATTTCACTGCCCTGGATTTCCAGGATAACAGAGAGCATGATGCTTTTGCTAGCAGATAAAGCTAAGAAAGTGTGGTTTCTGATATTTAAGAGATAAGGCCAACAACAGGAGAAAGTACTAGTGTTTTTCATGTTTTATGTAAATTTTTTGCCTTCATCAAGTCAGCAGAGCTATTTCATTATCACTCAGTTTATTCAGTGTCAATTAGACTGCTCATTATGCTATCATAAATCAAATAACAAATGAGAAATCTCCCAGGACCTCTGATAATACAAGAAGAGAAAGAACATCCAAGTAGACTACAGGCTAGAAATTTTCAAGTGGAAGGGACCAACTCCATTAGTGTGTTGAACTTACCTAAGCACTGTAGTTCTCTTTAGTTCAAAGGCTACTGAGTTGACAAAAGCTCAAAACTTAGTCATGAATTCCTTTCCCTTCAAGACTGGAAGAGCAGAAAAGAAAATCAGCATTTTACCATTTCAGTTCCATGTTAAATCCCATCTTTTTGACATCCCATTTGTTAAGGTTAATATTTGTCTTGCATTGTCCTTAAATAAATCCTGCTCATTATACTCACTAAAGTTACCTAGCATTTTATAGTAGAGTCAGCATTTACTCTGTTGCGAGCTCTGCATAGTAGGTAATTTAAACTCTCTCCTTCCTCTGGGTGAAATTATTTCTGTAAAAATGGCTATTCTAGGTGTCTATTTTGGGATGAACCTATATTACAGCTGCAGCAAAAAGGTTGTCATTAAAACTGAAATGCAGAAGAACTACACTCAGATTGCTTCACCCTTGTTCCACAGCACTTACATTTGTATTGATTTTATAATGAATGCACATGAGATGAGCAAAGTGCTGACTTGGCTTGCTCTGCCATGTCCACTGCTGCTTTCCTTGTCTCAAGTGAGGTGCAGTGTCTCACTGAACTATTAACAAAGACAGACTAACAATAGGGGAATGATTTTCTCTTACAGCAAAACCATAACAGGGCTTCCCTCCTGAGGCACTAGGTGTTAAGTAGCTTGGTGCTTTAAAACAAAACAAAAGACTGACACCTGTCATTTAGTGCTGTCTGCAATGCACAGTTCGGAAAAAAGGCAGTTTGGAACGGCAGTAAAACGCTGACTGAAGCACCACTAGCAAGCATCTCCCATCCCTTCCCCCTCAGCACACAGAGATCCCATGGACTGCAGTGTGTAAGGGTCTCCCAGGGAGGAGGGCAATGAGTTAGGCTGAAGTGAGGTGCTAAAACACTGCCAAAGATTGGACAAGTTATCCCAGGACATCAGTCCCATTTCCTTACCTGTGAGACCTCCTGAAGATGTCATTCAGAGATAATATCTAAACCATTGGTGGCACTAGGAAGATGGAGATGGGAGTTCAGTGTCAGTGTAAGCACAGCTCAGAATGCCCAAGGAGAGCAACGCTGAACTCACACTTCACCACCGACCTTAAACAGATAGATCCTGTCAATAAGATACTTCCCCAAAGGTAAAGCACAAGGCAAATGATGATAATTGTCTTGTTTCTTGACAAATCAGTTCACCTAATGTGTTTAACACTACTAGAAACAGCATTTGCCACAAGACAATTAACACCAGGTGACAGACACAATGTCAAAGCTTCTTCCCAGGGACTCTGCCTCAGAGGCAGTTTCCTCTTTGCTTAGCAGGCTGACAAGGGACAGCACCTTCACAATGCAATGTGTGCAGGTAAAAACCCCTGAAATATTACACTTCAGCTCTTGAAATGTTTATTTGTACAGTGCATTAAACGAGAAGACACTTGGGTAGCTGTGCACTCTATGCAAGAAAAAGAAAAGAAAACCAGTATTACCTGAAAATACTCTTATGCCAGAAGGAGTTAAAAATAAAACAAAACAATCCACCACATTTTGTGCTTAACGTATGATCAGCTATGAATTTCCCATGAAGAGTAGGTCTGTTCTGAGAGACTGCAGAGGTGAGAGATATCCTGATTACACAACATTTACTTAATCTGGGTCCCAAAAATGTTTACAGACACTACTGAAGAAAATCATGACCAAGAAAGCCAGGCCACAACATGATGTAAGCCAAGGGCACATGTATAGGGCTTTTTATATCTAGAAATCTGCTTCATGCTAAACCAAGTGGGAAGTCTGAACCTACCCATGGACACAACAGGTTTTCTGTAAGGATGTGGCTGTAGCTTTTTTTCTGCCATCAATTCAGCAATATTCTAAAACTTGGTGGGGAAGAAGTAGAAATAGAAGTAGTGTAGCTGCACAAAGCCTGCATTGATAAAGGAAAACGTTTCATACTCCTGTTGCCCACTCAAGTACCTCACTGTTTCCAGCTACAGATTAAACTTCTTTACAAATATACCTGTGGCTGAGTTTTGAATTAAGCACCTAGGATACAGATAAAGTTGGGTCAAAATGTACTTGGTGCCCTGTGACCGTGTTCACAGGGGTCTCATGTTGAAGGAAGAGACGAGGATCTGACTCCTTATTTCAGAAGGCTTCATTTATTATTTTATGATATATATTACATTAAAACTACACTAGAAGAAAAGAAGAAAAGGTTTCACCTCAGAAGGCTGGCTAAGCTAAGAACAGCATGGAATGAATAACAAAGGTTTGTGGCTCAGACAGAGCCTGAGCCAGCTGTGCTGAGATTGGCCATTAATTCCTAACATCCACATGAGACCAATCACAGATCCACCTGGCTGCCTTCCACAGCAACAGATAATCACTGCCCACATTTTGTTTCCAAGGCCTCCCAGCTTCCCAGGAGGAAAAAATCCTAAGGAAAGGATTTTTTATACAAGTTGTCCGCAACAGTGCCCTATTTTTTTATCTACCTCTCTACCTGGGTATTTAATACCTCCAGCACATGACTTGAAATGGCACAGACAAGGCTAATTGGACTCCACGGAAGGCTGAGAAAAGAAAACATTACAGTCACCTGAAAATAACTCCCAAAGGCTTTCCATTTCCAAGAGGCTTAGCTCCTTTTCAGGAGCATCACTCCCCTGCCAGCTCCCTCACAAGAACAGGCCAGTGCAGATGTGACAGCAGCACAGCAAGCAGTAACAGAGGCTGCTCCCCCATCCCAGTGACCCCAGTGCTCCACACCAGGGGCCGGTCCCTGGCCAGAGCCCCAGGCTGGGACACAGGAAGCCTCATTAGAGAGGGTGCTGGAATGCTGTGCAATGGCCTTGGGACAGCTGGGAGTGAGCTGCAGCTACAAGACACTGAATGGGCTGCAAAACCTATGACAACAATTGCTGCAGTGATTTCAATTTTGGTTAGGTACCACCTCCCTGTTGTAATCAGGAACAAGCAGGCCCAATGGTACCTAATGCTGGGATTCCCTGCTCAAAGTTGAATGGCTCTCCAGTAAATATTACATTATTTCCTCTGCACTGCTGTGACAACAAAGAAGCTCACTTCTAAGCTAGAATTGCTGAGAACTTGTCTGAAGTGGTACTGAAAGTACTTCTTCAACTGCAGTTACACAGAGAAGGAAAGAGAACAGACCATTACACCCTTCCCCAGGTTCCCAACTGAGCAGATTTCACAACTAAAATACCACTCAAGCCTTCTTTTACTTGAAAAGAGCTTCCAAGACCGCTTATTTCATAGATAAAAATGGTTGCAGTAAAAGTGATTAAAATGTGTAACATTATTTTCAGTCCAACATTATCTCTGCTTCAGGCAAGGTATTTATACCTTTCATCAGGATTAACTGTTTTTACCAAGTATTTCTTAAACTTATGTCACTCAATTTTAATTCAATCCATTACACCTGTAAGTCTATCTTGCAGAGATTTCTGGGGATTTATTTCACAATAGATGAGCTTAATGTGTATTTCAATGGGAGGCAGGATATGTGCTTGGAGAGATGATCCATGTATTAGTCTCCTAACAGAAGAATTCAGTATTAGAAGAGAGAGAAAGACAGGAAATGCACACACTGGCTGCTATTTAAAGCTTGTTTCCACCCATCTTCTCTTTCACACCTGAAAAAATATGCTGAAGCCACTGAAAACATTTCCTTTGGGAGCACATATTATTAGTGGCTGTTAACACACACTGACTGGTGTGTTTGTCAGCTGATAAACACAGTGGTGCAGTGACATCCAGAAAGCAATTTCTGCATTGGTTTCCTGAATTTGAACAAAAGGCTCCCATCTGTGGCACACAGACCAGCAGGCACTTCTCTATTTACTCTGTCAGCTGCTGAGGGAAGCTCCTGTATCAAAACCACAAGTCTTGAACTTGAGGCAAATTCTGCATTTTGATTACATACTGATGAAGCCTGCTACAGAAATTTCATGTTTTTCAGGTCATTCTTAGAAAGGGTGGAATTCTGCTCCTACAACCAGCATAACCTTCTTTTTCTATTCCTCATACCAAAAGGTACAGCTGCATTACATTTACTTGTGCCACAACATCTGCATGTCAATTCCATTTTGAAATATTTCAGTATTTGTTCAGCAACTTGCTACACACTGAAGGATTTTTCTCCCTAAAGCAAAAAAGAAGCCCCAAACTAATCTTCTCTCCAGCACAAATGCAATGTCTGATTCTGAAAAAACTGCCAGTCTAGTGCTTTCCAGCTGCATTTCCAAACAACCAACAGACAAAACACCTTTCCCTCCAAGCCCTCTGAAGTAAATTGATTTGGTTTGGTGAGCATTACCCAGCTGCCTCAGTGTCATCTGGAATAAGGAGATACACCCTTGGCTTTGTAAGAGCCACACTCACAAATTGCTGAGCATCATACCTGCCTCAACATTTCCCTGAGCAGCTTAATGAGATTCTTGTTGACTTCAGTCTCACCAGGTGTAAACCTGGGGCTGCTGTTGGAAGCTCCTGGCACCCATTCAATGTTTACTTGGCACATGGTACACTTACTATTTCAGTTGAGGAATGACTGCTGCTGTTTTGCACAACATTCTCAGACAGCTTAAAAGGACAGTGGAGCTAAACACAGTCCTTTTGCTCATTCTCTTGTTTTGGGGGAGAGTTTCCCACCTCCCTGCCATACATTTCTGCTTTATGCAGCAGCATTTGTTTATATTTGCACGACACATCAGACACACTAAAAGCTCTTTGCCGTGTGTTATCCAGGTTTCCCAGATTGTGTCCTGCTCCCCCACTGACAAGTTGGACAAAGAAATTCTTGTTGGACAGCAAATTAACCAAACTCAAAATTCCTTCAAATTTTTGCAGATTGATTGTATTCTGCTTTTCCCTTAAGAGACAACTTACACACGAAGAAAATGAAAAAAATATTTATCCTCTCAAGAAACAACTCAAGCCTCTTAGCAAGTTCCAAGAAACAACACACTGATTGTTTTTGAATCCTTTCACTCAGAAAACAAACCCTCTTGCCTTGTTTCTTGGGTGAAGGGTTTAGATAAGATTCAAACACAGGCATGAGGCTTCAGTTAACAAAAAAGACACTTAGGGACAATGGACAGCTAAAGAGCACTACCTCTACCAATAACAAGGCTGTGAAAGACTTTTTTTGAAGGAATGAGAGTCACATTTGGGTCATTCTTGCAGGGATAGCACCTCAGTAACTCCCAGCAGATGCCATTCTGTTACTCACCCCATTATCCAGCTTTCAGACAGACCAACAGATGGATTCACTACACCACACTACAGACTGACTCCTCAAGGGAGATACAGCACATCCACCACACTACACAGAAAGAAATGACAAAGGTACCATGAACTATCATCAAAAACAAACTCCTGGTATTTGCTAGTAAGCTGCTTTAATTTCACATAACATGGATATTCTATTTTTCAATACTAAGTACAGGTGAAAAGCAATAACTCATCTCCAAAACCCTGCTAGAATCTGTTTTATAAGACACTAAATATTCCATCAAAACTCACTTAATGGGTGACACCAATTGTATTTTTTACTATGTTTTCTGATCTATATCTTAATATCTATGTATTCCCACACAAGACTCCTTCCAATCAATTTAACTTCTTGATTTTCCTCCATCTTTTCAAGTTATAGATGTTACCTTTAAAACCACAATTTGCTTACAAATTCCAGGATAGGAAAAGCAAACATTGTGACTTGGGATTAGCCTCAACTTGATCAAGTACTTGATAAAGTTTAACAGGATTTCCTACAGGATTTTGGAGTTGTACACCCCTCCTTTCAAAATCATCATCTCTAGTTCAAACATGCTACAAAGGAACTTCTTAAAACAATAGAACAAATCCTTTTTAACTGGCCAAACACAATAAGTAGTTTTTCAGTAATGCAAAGCTCTTACTCTTTTTAAAAAAACACATCAAATTCCCCAGTCCCAAACTTGAATTTCTTACTCCAGTAATAAAGTCAGCTTTATCTCTAAGCAATGTTACCAATGTAGTCTCAAGGTTAAAGCTGAGAACAGCCACAAAATGCAAGCAGCAAGAGCTGTACTTGGTCAGTAACCTTTTCCCTGATAGCAGAAATAAGAAAAGTGACACCATGATACTTGTTGCATTAATAGGAATGGTAATAAAACACAGTTGGGATTAGCATTTGAGAAGCTAAGGCTTGTGGACCAAATGCTTGCTGAAAGTTGTGCCTGACCAATTGCTTCTTAACAGAGGTTCTTAAAATAATGAGAACCAAATCTGACATTTAAAGAACAGAAAAAAAACATTTGTCTACTTCATTATGTTGAGCCTGAAAGCATTTCAGTTCTCTAGTTTCCTTTCATTATGGTATTAAGCAGCATTACAACAGGAAAATACAATGTATGACACTTCAGTAATTCCACATTCTAAAAAACACCCTTCACACTATGTCAGAAGCCAAATAATGCCTTCCCTTAGTTTACAATTGTGCTGCTTTGACTTGCTGATAGATACATATACCTGGAGGCTGTTTGCTTGGTTTTGTTTGTTTTCATTTGTCCTTTGACTTTATGCCTCAGGATAATCACAGAGTGACAGCACCTGTTGCTACTGCAGATCTCCCAACACTTCACTAGAGCACCTCCTGACCCTGCCTCACTGATGACACCAGTCATGGCAGAGGGAAACCAGAGATGTCATCATCAGGATGCCTGAGACCTCAGTTACTTCTGTTCTTCCCTTGGGAGAAAAATCCTGCTGGAATTGCTCCTGCAATATTCCTTACCCTTAAAAGTGATGGAGCAATTTGACTCTACTGTGCTTTTACACAAAAATCACCAATACCAAAAGGCTACATGCAGTAAGAGACAGGGTGCTCTCTTTTTTAAAGATGTTGGGAAGCAAATCCTTTGTGAAAGATTCAGAGCAGGTATAAAATGGGAATATCTGAACATGCTGATACCTAAGGGAGATGGAAGGCAGTATGGTAAACATCAAATGCAGGATTTTAATGCAAAAAATATTAACCAGTTCTGCATAAAACACAAAAACGGGCATCACCTTTTCTCTTCACTTTGGTCACTGCTGTTACAAATACACTTACACTGGAAACCAGAGCAGCAGAACCCAAGTTAAATTGGTTTCCTATAAAAAGTACATATCTTCATCAAATAAGAAACATTTTCCAAATTAGAACATTATGAAGAGGAAACTGGAAGAAAACCAGGCTGTCATCCTACTTGGTAAGGTGGCACAAGGGGTGGGGGGAAGACAAGACAAACTTACCGGCATTAATTTTTTTTTTCTCAAAGCAAAACCGCCTAGATTTTACCAACAAAACGCTCTAAACAAATTTCTTAACTGAAATCCCCATCTGGGTTCACAAAGCCTCCTGTAGGCTGAAATAGACAAACTCTCAAAGCAAGGACTCTGCAGAGTCATTTCCCTGCAGGACAAACGGGCTCTTTTGATTCCACCATCTGGCTGAACCATATTCCACCTCATGAAGCTGTTTCACAGCTAGTAAAATAGATGGTAGAAATACTAAAAAAGGAGTATTTCCTGTGCCATTAGCATGATGATCATTCCCTCAATGCCATTTTCCATAAGCACATGGAGTAACTCTGGTGTTTAACAGCTCCTTGTCACATAAAGCTGCACCCTGGTTTGGGATGCCTTGCCAAGAGGGCCACAATTGATCATTAATTCCTTACTGCACCTAAACACCGAAGGTTCTTGGACCTCAAGGAACACAACAAACCTAAATTAATTTAGTTACAAAGGCTGCTGTATTTTGGGAAAGAAACACCAATATGACAGCAAGAAATTACCTATTGGTCAAAAAATGAGCTTCCCTCCAAAAGTACTTTCTCATTTAACACATAGAAACAACAAACCCCAAACTTTCACTGTTGAGCACCAGTAACACAGATTCACTATTTTTCATTAAGCAAAACCAGGTTTACTACAGAAATAGATCTCCAGGATTTCATGGAGAAGTAAACTTTTCTTAAGTAATTGCAAAGTATCTGAGGAACTCAGGCTTATCTGTTAATTATTCATGTTTCTGTTTTCATTTCCAGCTACTCTGGAGCTGCTGATGCTGGCACTCTCTACCAGGTTTAAGCATCCTTTCAGCTGTACTCTGCCAAATTAAACTGTCACTTTCTATTAAAAAACCTATAGCAGGAGGTTTTTAATCTTCTGATTTATACTTTGTAATAGCAAGTCAAAGTTTAAATTAGGACTGTATCTTATGAAATAAAGCCTAAGCAGTGCAGTGACAACCCCAGTGAGGAAAAACTCCTGCTTGCATTCAAGTGCACAGCAGAGCAGTTCCAGTTTGTGTCCTTTGGAAGGTTTTATTTTACACAGCTCCAGCCAACCTCACACTCTTATTTCAAACAGCAGTGCCTTAGATTCTGTCAGGACACATCTGAAAGAAGATGCCGCTTGCAATCAAGTGTCTGAACTGTCCCTGACTTTATTGACCTGCCACACCCCCAGCCTCTCTACCTTTCAGGTGTACTCAGCAGGCAAGGCACAATTCAGCTTAATTCACATTTCCTTTGGTGAACTGCTCCTCATGAAACTTTGTTAAGGAGCTATGGACTCCACCATTCACTGTGTTGAACATTAAACCAAACCAACTTTTATAGTTCAACAGCTCTATAAATATTACTCATCCCTTTTCTCCGTGCAATCCTTAACAATAGAGTACAGTAATAATCCTATTGATTTCCCTTTAACACTACCTATCTTGATCTATTTTTCCTCCTAAGCACTTCTACTCCATCTTCTCCAGTGCTATCACTCCTGTATTTTCTAGCACTTCACAGCTGAAGAAAACTTTGCCATAAGATGTGTTACAGACAGGGAGAAGGTGACCTCAGTGTGGGAGAAACAGAATTTATTAGGGTTACTATCACACAAGTGCTCATAAAATGATTATTTACTGTAATTACCAGCACTCTCTCCAGTATGTCATGTCTCATGAACTTGGAGATAATTTTTTAAGAAGTTTAAATCGCCTATAAGCATAATTTCATCATGACACCTCTACCTTGTCACACAAAACCTTACTCCCATTCTCCTCCTATCCCAGGGATCTCTGGCTCACTCCTGCTAGCGACATTACCCCCTTGTCTGGCTCAGCACACTCTGCTGGGCTGGATTCCACTGGAGCCAAGAGCTGCAGCTGGGGCTCAGCCAGAAGTGACTCCCCATTGCACAGACTGAGCCAGAGCAGAGACTGAAGGAAGCAGAAGCTGCCCATGACACCCTCAGTACCCAATGCTGCAAGGTCATGAGAGAACAATTAAACTGGGTAAAAGACTCATTTACACAGTGACTCCTAGGAAGGATTGTATTGCCAATCCTTCTATCAGAGTTTGAGGGATTGAATACTTGGATAAACTAGAGTTTAGACCTTGAAATATTTTAACTCTTATATACTTGTCATAACATTCAAATTTAATGTGGCTTTCAGCAACCAAAAGGTTTCTATTCAGTAATAATATGTCATGACAGCTTTTCATGTCTATAGAACTTTTAGGACAAAGAGCTCGGGGCTCTTCTCTCCTCAAGCATAGGCTTGATCTTCTGCACAATGAGTTCTCAGAACCTCATGATGTGATGTAGTGACCTTGATGTTCCCCTCTCCCACATCCAGGGTGTCCAAGAGCTCCTCAATGAGGCAGCACCAACAGGCTCCTCTTGCTGAATAACAATGAAACTTTTCCCAGAGTATTATTGTTCACCATTTGAAAAGTCAAACATCCCCTCCAAGTGGCAAGGCAACCACAGCACAGCTCAACTGCTGCTTCCTGTGCTTGGTTTATACTTACTGATGTCTTGTGCTGCCCCACAGCTGGTTTTGGTACTCATTCTCTGCACTCAAAGCCTGATCCCTCCACAGTGTGGCTCTGCTACCTTACTCAGAACAAAGTCAAGCTCCATTTGAAAGCTCCATAACTCAGATTTCATGGGGATTCATCTCAAAATTCCATTCCAAGCAGTTACACAGATCAACTACAGTGTGGGATCTCTTTTGTTTCAAACCCAGGACCTGCTGCTTCATTTGTGGCACTCCAGCTACCACATCCCTGAAGAAGAAATGAGTTCATTGAAGAAATGAGTTCATCATTTCTTCAGTCCTTCTGCCCTCTTGGCCTTCCACCCAATTCTTGCATTTCCAGACTGAAGAGATGGCAAGCAGCTGTTCCTCACATGGAAGCCATTCCACTACTCTGATTCTCATCTATACAAGATCTTTACCTGTTTCAACAAACTTTGATGATCTTTTCCCTCCCACCACATGAAAACCAGGAATAACCCACTTCTTGGAATGACCACAGCTGCCAGTTGGAGGTTTAGAAAGCAACAAAGTCTAGAACTGACCATAAGGAAACAGGAGGGTAAGCTGGTCCTCATACCATTGCCACAACCAGTGTCTGACAACAGCACCACAGACCCTCCTCTCCCCCTCCCTACTTATGCCTAATTCACCTGGTTTACATGAAAATGCAGAACACCCAATTACGTAACAAATTAAACTGACTGAGAACATCAGAAATTAAATACTGTGATAAGTATTTCCCACATGAGAGTTGCACAAATGGGGCAGAAAGTCGCCATATGAACTACACATTATTAACTTTAATTATTCAACAATTAAAGGAATGCTTTCCTCACAAGGCTTGAAGAATTCCCTTCTCCTGTGCAGCCATTTTGCAACTAAGAGGCAATTAGAGATACAGCTTTTTACACAGCATGCCCCATTGGCTAAATTCAACAAATTTCTACTCACATGTGAGCAGGTTAGATTTTAATCACCCCTCACATTTTGTATAAACTATCTATAAACTCAACAACAATGTTCACTGAAACTCCTCAGAAGTTTTTGCTGTTATAAGCAGCAGAGATCAAACAATCACTACTGTAATTCACACAACTCCTAAGCCTAAACTCCGCCAGTAAATGTGATACAAACTCTACCTGGATACACAAAAGCTGCTGGCAATTATTTCCACACAAGAAAACAGTTTAAATCACCCCATCCCTGAGAGGGAAAGCCAAGATCAGCTTCCCTGTAGACCAAAGCTTTCCTGGAAAGAGCATGGCCACTCCAGGCTGGAAATAAGCATTGCAATCACCTTCCTGGTGCCCTGGGACAAGCTCCTCTGTCACTTGTACCCTCGCTGGGAGCTCAGCATTCTGAGGGTCAGCACACACACTATTTCTAAAGGGGATACTACACTGACATCAGTGATTTAATGCACAAACACTTGGAATGCAGAGGTTTCTTTAAGGTTACTTTTGATTGGAAAGCAGAGGACTACCTCTGGATTAGGTATTCCTACCTTGATGCAGTTTGTCCTGATACTTGATTAATTGTCACTAGGAAAATCATTTCCTTCACACTCTGCCAACCCTTCTAGAGGAGCCTTTGTCTGATAATAACCTCAAACACCAATTGCTGTGACAGACTCCTCTCCTTTCAATTGTTGACATCTCTGATGAAGACATAGCACACACATCTTCCCTGAAATCTAAGGTGATAGCCCCTGCAGCTCTCCAGCTTGCTTCTGCTCCCAAAAGGTACAGGTGATATTCCACATTTTTCTAGGCAAAGATAAAATAAATGTCTTCATTTAATAATTACACTGAAAAGTATAAACCCTATATTTTAAAAATACAGCAGACTAGCATCTACACATACAAGGATTTACTTTAGGGAAAAAATATTTATTATAATGCTGCCATATGGGAATTAAGTTGCAGCTATTCACACACACCCCTAATTAAAGGCTTTTCACCCTGTACTGTCCACAGGGCTCTGCTCAGTAACCTGTGTTTTTTTCTGAGGATTACCAGGCTAAATGTGAACTGCAGGGAAAAATGTGAGCTCCAGCAAACCTGTAGGTCTGCCACCTCTGTCATTTTTCTTCATTCTGAACTGAAAAAAGTTGACAGTGCTTTCTGCAAAGCGCAACTGCGAAATTGCTGCCCACTTCTCCCACCAAGCAATTCCAGTAACTTGAAAAACACCAGAAATAGGAACTTGAAATATCATGGGGAAATCAACCAAAGCATCAAGTATACTTAATCAGATGATGGAAACAGTTTTCTAATTCAGTATCTGCCTCACACACCTTCTCAAATCCCCAGATTTAATACCTGGACCTTTTAAAGGAATCCAGAAGAACTCTGCATCTGGAAGAAGACTAGATAATTCTAATTGTTTTGCCTTCAAAGGATGTTACTATTCAGTGCAAATCAGTAAAAGTTGCTTGAAAAATGTTAAAGCCTTTTCTGGTTTGGCCACCACATTGGAGGCTCCTGTAATCACTGTGATCAAATTCAGCAGCATTAACCCAAGTCAATCGGATCTTCAGCTTGTACCTGTGAAAGATTTGCCTTACAGGTTTCAATAGAGAAGCCCATTAATTCCATTAAACAAAAGCTACCTGCTTAGACTCTCACTGGTTTATAATGGGATTATTCAGGACATGACATTCCCTTTCTCATCTGAAGTCCTGAGCAGTGGATAAGTTATTCCAGATGTTCACAAGAGGTAAAACTACAAAGCAGCTGAGGTGTTTAGGCCAATAACAAGAAAAAGAAGCAGAAACAAAACAAAACTTTCAAAGATGCAATATTTTCTTCCTAACACAGCTGAGCAACTTGACTTCTCAGCTCCCAATAATAAGGCAGTATAGGGAAAGAGGGAAGGAATTATTTCATTCTCTTGAAACCAATTTACCAGTTCTACCTTTCAGATCACTCTGTGCAGCTTTGGTGTCTTCTTGTGAAGTTCCAGATTGATTTTTTTCTTCTGATTACAAGTGTCTCACACAGCACAGGTGCCCTCAGTTTTTCTAATTTAATGCTTTAGGGGTCTTTGCCAACAATAATAAAGTTCTCTCTTTAGTAAATCACCTCAAAAAATATCAGTGTTCAAATCATGTGGGTGAAGTGACATCTCCTATGCTTGTCTTAACTAACAGAACCAGATTTAACTGAATTGCTCAGTTTAAAATTGCAGAATGTATACCAAATCTTTTGTTTAAATACCTCTTGGTCCTGGATAAGGCAATTACACCCAAAACTGCAGCTGAGGCCATGCAGAGGACACAAGTTCAATTATGCAGCTGAGGGATTTCAACAACAGTCTTCTTCTAACAGTAAAGCTGCTAGCTGAATATTGGGAAAGCAATGATTTTCCGTGTTCCATTTTACTGAAACATAACAAAATAAAGCCAAACACAAAGTCAGATGTGCCATTAAGACCAGCTAAAAAAAAAAACAGAAAACCCCTTCTTTCTAAAGTCTAAGCCTCCAATATCATCATTTCTTACCATCAGGTGACAGCATTGTGTAACACTTCCAATTCCCTGATGTAGCTGGAAGTAGAGGAACACGTGCAACACCATAAAATGGTAAAATACAAGGTACTGTAAGCCAGAACTTGCAGAAAAGCATGAGGACTGTTTTTAATGCACATAACCAAGCAGAGAGAGACCAAGCCAGCATGAATACCTCAGAAAACAAGAACCCATCCTACTCTTCCTTCAGATTGTCTTAAAATCTGAAAAGAATTTATATTGTCGGAATATTTGTATACTCCTGTATATTGGCCAAAGGTTGCTCCATTTGATCACAAAACCATTTAATTGCCAGGAATCAGTTTAGTGCATTTTAGGATTAACCCTTTAGGACACAGCTTACAAACAAACTCCATTATGCCTCCTTTCACAATTTGAGCACTCAGAAGTCCCTACATATCAGCAGCCACATCCATGCCCTCTCATCAGACAAAGCAGTGGCTCAGTGCACCACATTCCTTTTCTCCCTGAGGCCCCAGCTCCCTGCTAACACCTGGGCCAAGAGCAGGGAGCCACTGAGGCAGGTACCAGAGCGCTGCCATTTCTGTGAGGGCACAGAGCCACTCGGGCAGGGTGGGCAGTCCTGCCTGTTCCACCATGCAAAACAGGGCCTGGCCACACACCTGAGTGCAGGGGAACCCAGGCTGCCCCCTGGGCTAGCAGGAGCATTACACCTGCCCTGGAACAACCCTGTGCCTGCTTTCCATGCCCTGCTTGGCTCAGGAACAGCTCTGTCATCTCTGGCCTGCTGCTTGATGATGCCATTTGTATTCCCTTCATCTCCCTGCACAGGCTTTCAGTCAGCTCATTCATTGCTGTGATCACAACACAGCAGTTCACTACTCACTGGTGCCTCACAGATCTACAGCCAGCTCTGACACATTTTCCTGTATTCCACTCAGGATATCAACAGCTTCTTCTGACATCTCCCCAGGGATGTGTCTGTCAACTGACATTTCAAAGGGGTCTGGATGCCCACAGAATTGTGATAGGATTTCAGTTCCTCGCTGCAAGAACATTAAAGAACAATTCCGACTTGTCTGTTCTCTGAAAGCCAGCGTGCACTAACCCACCAATGCTAAGTGCACAATCAAACAATGCACTGGGCTCAGGAAACTTTCCTTCTGTAACTACATGCCAGTTCTAAACTGCCACAGAGCTGGCTCTGAAAGAGCACCACCACAATAGGTGCTACGGGATTGATCAAACCAGTTACCTTTGCCTGTTCAAGGCAAGGGCTGTGTTTCAATTTCAAGGGGAGAAGAAAAATCTATTTTTACTGGCTTATATTTGTTTGCCTGTGGGAACACTGTCTTGAAATTTGAAAAACTGCATCTTCACATGCAAGTCAAAATCTTCCCTTTCATGCCCTAACCTCAACAGTAAGCCTCATTGATGATTTACCACCTTGGGCTGCTACAACATAAAATGTTACACAAGATGACTGCCTGGCTTACTGAAAAACTGGTGAGTTTATAGGCTGGGAATCTCCATTTATAGAAATGTATCAAGGAACTCTTGGTGTAACTGGTCTAACTACATTTCCATATCCATACACTTCAATCCCAGAACCTTAAAATGCTTTGCATTGGGAGGGACCTTAGAGACAATGTAGTTCCAACACTCCTGTCCTGTCACGGTTCTTAGGTTTTAATCCTAAAATTTTTTTCAGCGATACCTTAAGGGCTCTGTTGGTGCTGTTGATGGAATCCACAAGTAAGTAATTAAGTGCCACCATACATTCAGCTGCAGCACAGTCCTGTGCAGAGGCACAGCAGAAATTTTGGTAACAATTACCCCTTCAAGTTTATGATATAAATCACTGTGAAACAGATTAATAGCTACTGTGGATCTGCTTCCAACTGAAGTGAAAAGGTGATATCAATCAAGATAGAACTTTTCACAGGATTAAGCCTTGGCATAAATACTAATCCTTTTACTCTATCTAGAGCTGTGAAGAACTTTCTAATATAGGTCACTTCCTCTTTTACATTTTAGGAACATGAACTGCTTAGAGAGCATTTTTGTAATGAAATGTGCACCACTATTGTGATTTCTTTTTTTTTGCACAACGCTCAAAAATATTAACTTCAGTTTCTCAGCTAATTACTAAAATCTGCTTTCAGTGAGAGAAAATGTTCAAAAGCACCATCTGTTTTCATAGAACTGTGTGTTTTAAATAGGAAATATTTTTTTGTTGCTGAAAACTGAATGGTTGTGCTGCACAATAATTTATATTATGTGGTATGAATAAATAATTTTTTCATCATTTCATTAGATCTCTATGGAGTTCTGAGGCAAATGCCATACATAAGCAATGAATGTGGGAATCCAGTAATTGCTCCAAAAACCTCCAGGATTATCCTGAACTACATAAGAGGAGTTATCTTTTTAGTATTGGCATGTCAGCACAACCGCTCACCATCCAGTGACTGCCTCATTCCATTCTGTTTCACAGCCATGCTCAGTCTGCATAAACTGAATAAAGGCAACCTCAGTGTGGATGCCTTGACCACAAAAAGAACCCCACATCTTCTCTTCAGTTACTGCAGCTCCCAATGTTCAATTTCCCATGCAGCACTTGCTGTGTGCTACACAATTTGCAAAAGGTGCACTACTCCAAAAATAAGCACAACTTCAGAACACATTTGACTGTTCAAAAAAACTACTGACAATTAGCTGATTACAAAAACCCTATAAATATGCAAAATTTGCTTGGATACCAATTTCACCACCCATGCCACTTGTGCTGCATAAATGGCAGTTCCTGCTACAGAGTAAGTGAAGAAATGGCAATCATAATTTCAGATAAATCCACTGACTGTCATGGGGCTGCAGATGTGTTGGGAGACAAGGTTGTCCTGCTGCAGAGAACAGTAAATCTCACCTGGTTTCCAATTACACTTTTATGCTCAGGGAAGGTGGGATTTCCCTCTCCCTTCAAGGCTACTCCTTCAGGAGAAGCAATAAAAAAAGTGACTGTGTTATGACTGTGACACTGAGCCTGCCAAGCAGGAGTACACTGAATCTAAGGACTAATACCTAAAAAACATAAATATATATTCCTTCCTCTCACCCTCAAATGGCTGTGGTGGGTTGACCCTGTCCAGATATGAGGCCCCCCCCACCCAGCCAGCTGCTCTCTCACTCTCTCCCCACAGCAGAACAGGGTGATAAAACAACATGGAAAATCTCATGGGTCAAGGTAAACACAGGGTGATTCTTCTCCACTTATTATCATAGGCAAAACAGACCCAAGTATAAATTAGTTTAATATAACAGCAATTAAAAATAAAGATGGATGATGACATGAAAACAAAAAGAAAAAAAGCCAAAATACCTTCCCTAGGCACCATCCCTTCTTTCCAGGCCAAACATCAATCCTTCATTCCCTATCCCTTCACCTCCTCCTCCCACAGCCAGGTGGCACAGAGGGCATGAGCAATGAGGGGCTGTGATTCATCAGTCAAGTGTCTTTTCTGTTGCTCCTTCCTCTCATTTTCCCTCTGCCTCAGCAGGGGTGCTCCCTATGGGCTGCAGCCCTTGGGGACACCAGGAATGGGTCCCTCCAAAGGCTCACCTGGTATTCCATGTCTGACAGACAGGATTTCACATGTGTTTAGGGCATGCACTTGTCTCAACTCATTTCATTCACTTGATCTCATCCTGGAAAGAATAGACAAGCTTATTAAGCTCAAGTTTAGTTCCTCAAATCTGCAAGACCTAGACAACATTGGATTGGAAGCAGAAATAATGTACTAATTATTTTGGCACACACTTCCTTGGAAGACACTTCTGCAAAGTAGCTTACCATCTTGAAAACCATCCAAAAGCACAATAACCCAAACTGCATTAAAACAGAGCTATGAAGCAGCCAAACTGTGGCAATTACTACAAGTAGTCTGTGTCAAGATAGGGCTGGTGATAACAACTTGAGATGAATTAGAGACAGAAAAAATGTGATGTGACTAAAATCACATTGCTCCATTCCTGTCTATCTTTATATTTCTCCAAGCAAGTTCTTACCTGTCTTTGTAATTAAATTATCAGCAATGGCACAAGCTCAGGACCAAAGGACCTAATTTGCAGGTGTCAATCATTTTCAAAGAGCCCTGTTCAATGCTGGAAAAGTCACAAATTGAACAATGACATGTCCTTGATAGTGCTGGCAATGACAGCAGCTCTTCTCCAGTCTTCCAGAGAAAAACAAAAAGCACATTTTCTCCACTCAGAAATAATCAGTAACTTGAGTCTAGGTTGAGTTCATCTCAATAGGTCACCTGATGCAATTAGATGGGTCTTGCCAAGGGTAGGCACCAAATGTGCTGCCAACCCACTGCCCATCACAGTTACAAGGCAGGCTTCAGGTGAAAATAATTGATTCATCTCAAGATGAAGCACAGTACTCCTAGAACCATTTCAAATGCACATGGTATCAGCTTTTACCTCTCCAGTTTTAGAGATGAAAATCACTGAAAACCTTCGGGGATGTTTCTACACTGCATTTCTCACACTTGAGCCAGAAGATGAAAAAAAATTCCTTGAAAGAAACCAAGGTTCCCCAAAACACAAGTTCTGAATGATGCACTAACAGGAATATATGAAGTTGCTTTTAAAGCAACTTGACTTTTTTTAAATACATCAACACACATCATGCAAAGCACTTCCTTATGTAAGGGAAACACAAAAATTGGCTTTTCCACACAATATAAGCCATAGCTAAAACTTCAGCAAACATTCAGAACTGCAACATGTCCACAACGTAAAATGGTAGAAGGAGACCAATGAAAAGACCCAGATCTCTGTTCCATAAAGGAGGTGGGAATTTACCTTCAAATACCTCAGCCTATCAGAAGATGAACAGGGCTTGCCACACTGGCAGTCTACAGTTCAAAAGTCACCTCTGCTGGAATATTCACCCCTGTTTTGCACTTCAAAACCCTTATTAATGAGCAATGCCTCATAACTACAGCTGCAGGAAAACCTAACTCTGCTCTGTAGGTGAAAGGGCACTACATTTTCAGCTTTCCATCTCCAAAGAAACTGATACCTCTGCACAGAATTCTCCACATCAGAGGGGACTGACAAGCACAGAAATCTGCTGCTGTAAGGATCTCAAGGCTCAGAAGGCCCAGCAAGCAGGATAACTCCTCCTGGTGAAGCATTCCTGGTCTGTGGGTGATGTGCCCAGGTCCTGAGACACCGGCTGGCTCCCAAGGCAAGAGCTCTAAGTACTGGGACATGCTTCAGCAGAAGGAAGGGGTTAAAATTCATGTAAAACTCCATTTACCATGGTAATTAAAGGTAGTTTATGAAACAGGGACTACAACACATTAACTTACCTTCCTGGATAACTGGACCAAAAAAAAGTCAATTTCTCCTGCCCTTCCTGACTTCGGGGGTTTTTTAAGCATTGGTCTCCTACAAGGGATTTATTTGTGTCCTAAGAACCTGGATTAGATCCCAGGACTTCTAGTGCTGGTCAACTGACAGGCTAAGAGGCCATGCTAAAAACCAGCAAATAAAATTCTTCCCCATTTTTATCCTTGTTGGAAGACAACTCTCACAGCTACAAAGATATAACATGCAAAATACACTGCTAATTTTCATGGGTAATTCAGTGATTAATTATGGCACCTTCAATATTTAAAACATGCAATGCCATGGACTGAGTTTTTTACCAGCCTAATCTGCTATACGGCAGTTGTGCCTGGCAAAAACACGTTTCTCCTTCTTTTACCATAAGCAGCTAAGCATGGGAAAAGGTAAAGCTCTGAAGTTTACAGCCTGCAAAGGGATGCACACAACCACGGTCATTTCTTACAAACCTCAGTCATGAATGGGACAATCAAGTCTAAAACTTGGAGTTTTCCACAGCCATCATGAAGGGGAAACAGGAGCTTATGGAGAACTGCACCATACAATTTCTGCAATGTTTCCCATAAAGGACAACTTTTACACCATGAAATGTGAAATTCAATGCCAGCTTCCTTCATTATTCTCTGGTACTATCTAAGAGGGTAAAAAACAATCAGCTGAATATGAACCTCACAGTTTGGGGATTCAGGATCTGTTGGTGACTGTGGTGACCTTGTTCAAGATCAAAACCTGCCACACTCAGCCCCCACTTCTCTTACTCCTGGCATTACACAAAGCAGCATCAGAGCATACAAAATCCCCAAAGCCTGAGACAAACAAAGGAAAAGGAATAAATCCCTTCCTCCTCCTAACTCAAGGCATGCAGCAGTTGGTCAGAGCTCAGAAGCTGAGAAACAATAATCCAGCCCCACCTTTCTTTTCCTTACACCTGTCTACCAGAAAGGAAAAGATCCCAAACACACTTCTTCCCTTCCAGTCAGCCAGAGGTGGTTAATGACTCTACAGCAGCAGACATCAGCCATCAAATAAAAAGGGCTTATACCAATAAATTACTCCATTTACACTCAGTGACAAGGTGCAAAAGCCCTCTCCTTGCTCTTTTCTTTCAGGTAACACGGCAATAAAACGGAAAAAAATGGAAACGTCCCTTTTCTCTCATTCATCATAAAAGGAACTACCTTGACATTATTTAAGAATGCCCCTCTGCTACTATACCCAGTGTTTTTGAAACCAATAACCAGCAAAAATGTCTGAAAAAATTCAGGATATATCATATTCAATAATTGCATGAAAAAGCAAACAAAAACACCTCTTTTTTCTCAGGTGGTAAAACCAGCTCATGAGACAGCTAATTAAAAAAGCCTATTCAGTAAACACTGGAAACTTGGATACTTAAATATCAAATCCTTTTTTATATATACAGTCCCAATACAGCTAGGCCTGTTCTTTTTTGCATATAATCAAGTAGGGAAGAAATAATTAATCTTCATCCAAGACACCAAATGAGCTCAAGTTAAACTGGGAGAAGCTAGAAAACAAAGAAAACTAATTTGAGGGGGGAAAAAAAAGGAATTTTGCTCCAAAACCGTAAACTACCAAAAGAGTACTTATTGTCTCAATATGGCAATGGCTTAAAGTCACAGCGACTACTGCCTAAATATTTAGTAACTGCATCATCAGTGTGACTGCAATTGTACACACAGATGTCATTCCCTAAAATCTAAAACTGCACACAAGCTCTGTAATTGCACCTGCATGAATAACCAAAACCACACTGACTGTGGTCATGAATAGCAGAAATTTTCTCTGCCATTTAAGACGAGACTGGAAAGAGGCAAAACACACCAAACACACCAACCCAAGGAGACCATCAGTCTGAACTGGATTGAAATTGCAAAAACATTGAAATCCATCTGGTATTCTTACTTTTGATACAGCCTTTGTAAACTTATTTCCACCAGTCTGTGAGAGATCAGCGTTGTTTAAACCCTGGTTTTTCCCTTTCAGACTGGCTTCAAGATCTTACCATGTCCTCCACCAAATGTGAAGCAATTTTAGGAGGAAATTCACGTTAAGAGCCCCAATTTGGCTCAGCATAACAATACAGGCAAGTAGAATGCTTAAAAAATGGCACTTGATTGAGAGCGAGCATGATTGCTCCACTGATTGTACTGATTTGTTGACAGCCTTCAAGTACCTTCAGGCTAACACCACTTACATCGTTACCACTCCTGTAACCCTCCCCAATCACCTCAAGTACTGCACTTTATTATAGTGAAAGATGGAGACTTGCATGCAGTACAAGGAAAACCACATCAATGAAATTCCATAGCAATGCAAATGGGTACATGCAGGAACCAAATGCTAGAGACAATAATCTGTCACTGAAAAAAGAGAACTTAAAATTGCACACACACTGGAAAGGTCAGCAGTCTACTGCCTGAAAAGGAGGGTAGTTTATGCGAGGAAAGACACAGACTAAACAAAACCAGGTCCCATTTGCCCAAATGTTTCCTGTTCTGCAATTTTAGAGTCAAGCCAAACAACACCAGCAGTTTAACCTGCATTTGGCTCCTCCAGTTACCTTAAACCTTCTGGACTCAAGGGTGCAAATATTACCAAGTAACAAAGACAACTTGACAAGCATTAATGTAAGATACTGGAGAGCAAACAGCTGCAGTTTTAGTGTCATGAAAACTAAACTACTCACTTGACATTAGTGAATTGGAATTATATCTGACATAAAAGTTCCCAGATGTCTTTTTTCCTATTTTCATAGGATTATGATCCAAAATAAGGTTTACTATTAAGTACAGTTATATTCAACTACTCTTATTCTGCCATGAATGAGTTCCTGGTGCTGAAGGAACACTCAAAAGGATTTCTTATGAAGTGGAGACACTCTTCCTGCCAAGCAAGGTGTCTGATCACACAGAGCCCTTGGCAGGATAATTGTCTAATATGGTAAATTATTCATTCTTTGTTTGATAGTTCTTGTAGAAAATATTTTCGTGCCTTGTGCATTGGTGAAAGGTTCCTGGCTAAAAGTCCTGGAGAATAAAATTAGGAAGTGCAAATGGACCAACAAGGCTTGATCATAGCAAAGGACCCCACTAACACAGGAAAAAAAAACCATCTTACTTTTCTTCTTCTTTACAGCTCTGTCAACAGAGAGGCTAATTAGTACTAATGATAACAACTGCTTTACAGCATGCATTGAAGCACACACTACTCTGACCTTGCTCTTTAGCAGCGTTTCCTCTGTAACAGCAACTAAAGGCTGTTCACAAGATGTCAGCTTTCCTCTACATTCTACGGGCAGACACTACAAGGAGACCTTTACCTCTGAGCTAATGCTATGGACCAGACACAAGGTACAAAACCATGTTGGAGTAAGACTGAGGAAAAGAAAACCAGAAATGGACTTGATTTAAAGGAGCGTTGCTCATACTAAGAATGAAATCTTTCCTGGAGCAGGAAAAGCTGAAGCCTCTCACCTATCCAAGCACCTGGTAAAAGCCAAGCATCTCTTAGAGCACTTAGCTTTTGTAATGAGCAGCAAAACTCAACCCCATTATGTTGCTCTTTCTCTGTTGATGCAAGCCCTGGAAGCTGCAAAGCAGACAAGATTACTGCTGATATCATGTAAGCTACACTGGAGCATTGATGTACACCTAGCCATCATAAGGAATATCTCAGAAACACACAAGTTCTAGGTTGGAAGAGACCTTTAAGATCATCAAGTCCAACCCATGTTCCAACACCTCAATTAGATCATGGCACCAAGTGCCACATCCAGTCTTTTCATAAACACATCAAGGGATGGTGACTCCACCACCTCCCTGGGTAGATCATCCCAGTATTTGACCACTCTTTCTGTGAAAAACTTCCTCCTTAATTCTAGCCTGTACCTCCCTTGGCACAGCTTGAGACTGTGTCCTCTTGTTCTGTCTGTTGTTGCTCAAAGAAACAGACTGACCCCCAGCTCACCACAGCCACCCTTCAGGCAGTTGAAGATTGCTGGCTTGCCTGACTCATCATCCCAACCAAACTGAGCATCTGAACAAGCACATTGAGACAGCATACCTGATATTGCTGTCTGATTTCCCAGATAACTGGGAGCAGGATCACACTGGGCAAATAGACCCAAAGCTTTCAGCTCCTGACTTGCTGTCACACTTGGGAAGGCCACCCACATCAAAGCTCAGGGGCACTGCATTGAGGGACATCACAGTCACTTGAGCTGGCTCACCTTGGTGCTGCCTTACACAGCTGCCCAGCAGCAATTCACACCCACCTCAGTGCATTTTGTCACTGAGACAGGCTGCAAACACAGCTGATCTGCTTTTCCTTCCTTCCCCGTGCCTCTCCCAAAAAGCAGCCCACTAGTGCCTGACAGCAACTCCAAACCAGCTCATATGGAAAAACACAGACTTGGATAGAGAGCAGGTCTGTGCACACCAGGGGAGAGTAGCACTGAGTGAATGAGTCCCAAAATGGGATTACAGGATGACTTTTAGCCATTAGAACTTAGCATTATGACTCAATGCTCAGCAGCTCAGGTCATGGCACTGTCAGTACACAGATCCCTCCTCTTCCACACATTGAAAACGCCAAAGCAAAGGGTATGTGGCATGCACCCACGGATGACATGCTTCAGTTCTGCAACTTGAGAAACTGAGCAGGGAGGAAAAACTGAATGCTTGTACCTCCTGGGAATTTGGGAATCCCAGCAATTCATAAGGTCACTCTGCTGCATGGACTAAGGGACACTTGTTTTCTTGCACACAAACAGTGCCCGACTCGCTTTCTGTTCAATACAAAACAGATGTATTCACATTCTCCCAAGTTCTTACACTTTGCTAGGGAGCATAAACACTGGGCTTGATCTCCCTCTCTGCCTTCCCCAGCTGAGACTTGTAGTCCTGGGAGAGAGAGAGCACAGGTGCCAGGTTCTGTTCAGCAAGATGGGGACTTGTCTGACTGCCCAGTTTTAAACCAGAAGAAACCCACACTGGAAAAGTGGTATGAACTCCACAGCAAACAGTTTTTAAGCAGTACTGAGCTTCTCCATTATCTGATTAATAGCTGCACAGTTAATGCTTGGAAAAAATATGAAAGCAGATCTCCCACTTACATAGATGATTCTAAATCCATGGATGTGTAACACACTGCTGGTATGCCTTATGAAAAACATAAGAGGTTAAAGGTATGTCTGAGTGGCTCAACATGCCATCCTGAATCTGAAGTTATTGATTGTCCTCTAGCTTAATTATTTCCAGAGGAATGTGATGATTATGATTATCCTATTGCACTGAGACTCCAGGACAATAATTAACACTGCAGTTCCAATTCATTATAATTTACCAACTGTACAAGTCTCTGGAAGGAGGACAAGCATATTTGGTTTTTCATCTGGAAACCTGTAATTCTTTTGTTTCTCCCATTTTTTGCCAGTCTCCAGCACTTCTATTCTACAACCCAAAACAGCAATATTTTTTTAATAAGCTACAAAATGTGACAACAAATAACATTCCTTAAGAGAAAGATCTGGCAAGCTCCTAAAGCTGAAATCAAAATATTCCTACACATTCTCCAAAGAAACTCATGGTGTTCGGTGAACTTCCAGTTCCTGCATTTTTCCTAACTGAAGGGTAGCACCCAAGAAAAATCCTTTAACAAACTTGGAATTAAGTCTTTTTTTATCTTTGGTTACCGTGATCCCCAAGGTGTTTAAACAAAGACAGAACACTGGAAAAGAGAACAGCACTCTGTTTCCACCTATACTACCAGCATTTTTTGTTCTTTGAAGAGCAGGTGTCCTCCTTTGGATACTTGTCCTTTGTTGCAGCACACAGCCACAACACCCAGAGAACCAGCACTCAATTTGAGAAAGCTTTAAGCCCTCACCCACCCAGAGTAACGCCAACCTCACCGGAAGGCTGCAGGCATCAGCCCACACAGTACAACATGGAATCAATCCCTTCAGAAGGCTGCAGGCATCAGCCCATGCAGTACAACATGGTGTCCCTTCAGAAGGCTGCAGGCATCAGCCCCTCTGGTTCCCCAGCCCAGCCTTTTATCCCCTCCTGCTCATGCACAGCCCCTGTGTGCCCTCTGCTGCCCTGGGTGATTGGTCAGGACCCTGGGCACTCCGTGGCTCCTTACCCTCAATGCTGCTCACCTGCCTGGCACAGCTGCAGCCCACTGGGGATGAGGCTCCAGCCCCACTCCCAATTACCACAAGCTGTGCTCCTGCATTCCTTTAAGTTGGATATTCAGCACCTCAGCACTGCTTGGCAAGTCTGACTTACTAATCTGTGAGAAAAGATAGTTTTTAAACACCTACCATAATGAAAAACAAAAAAATTATCTTGCTGCACATGATACTACAATCCTTGTGACATGCTGGTAGGATTTCAGGTTACTTTCCAAGTGAAAATTGTCCAGCTGGATCCTGCTCAGCTGTCATTCTGCTGCCTGACTGACTTTCTATCAGGATGGCAGCAAGTTGTAATTTCACATGTTAGGTGGCTTTCAAGTCTGAAAATACATGCACTGCTTTTTGAAATGTTAACTTCACAAGATGGGTGGAAAACATAATTGCTTATGTAGCCATACTACAATCAGTCTTCTTTTAATTTCTGTTCATCACTTGAAAAAGTAGTGTAGCTCTTAGTAAAACAGATGTTGATGCAAGCAGCACAAAGAGAGAAAATTTGGCTAGAACAGTATGGAGACTCAGCAAAGACCTGCAAACTGACTCTGATAGCACAATTCCCTAACACAGCACTTCTGAACCCAATTCAATTTGGCCCTTAGTATGCAGGTGAGGGGAGTTAGGCATTTTGTTAAATAGTTCCAGGTCTTCCTCATGCTCCCAATTCCACAAGCCCCTTACTGGTAACAGCCAGTGAGGTGCAGAATGTTATTTCATGTGACAGTTCTTCAGCTGAGGCAACACAGTTCAGCTTGTAAAATCTGAATAAAACACTGAGGCTAATCTGGCCATCCAAAATAGAAACAGGGGATAACACAAGCCATTGCAGTGAAACAATCACATCAGAAGTCACATCTGGCACAGCTACAGCAATTAAACACAGGGGCAAGCAGAAAACAGAGCTTTGCTAACATTCACAAAGGCACTCACCTTAAAATAGTAGTCATAGTAGCTAGAAAAGTATAGATTTAGCAGTAGGCTCTGGAGAGATGATTCATTGCATTTAAAAACCAAACAGCAGTACTTTTTGTTGCTCAAAGACTCAGCAAAACTTGGGCTGTGTATTTAAGGTACTCAGAAGCAAAATACACATGAGTACAAAGAGCAGCAGGTGACTGTAAATTGTGGGAATCTATAAAATCAGAAGGCTTTAGGAAAACTGCAGAAGACAGGCCTCAGATACAGCAGAATTGTGAACACTGCTAAAGCAGCAGAAAAATTATGTAAGCTGTAGAGAAGACATGGGAATAGAACAAGAGAGCTTGTCTGAATGGCTCTCTAAGTTGCAAGAAGTTGATCTAGCTAGATATTAGGAGGGTTAAGCTTATGAACAGGGCTCTATGCATTATGCCTCACAAACAGGTATTGTATTCAAAAAAAAGCAAGCATTGTTTTAACCAAAGCTGTGTGTGTTTATAGTGATTAGATAGAACTACTGTCAATATGCTTTGGCTTCATGTAACTGGCTAAGTTACAAAGTAAGCTGTAACATGAAGTTTTCCAGCCTGCTGCTTAGACAGTGAGCTGTTCACATCTTTCCATTAGCATCCTCATGTCATGAGACTGATGCTGAACAATAAGTAGCTCAAGACGCTCTCCCAGCAGCCCCATCCTGTTTGTGTCTGTAAATAAACTGCCAGCATCAGAAATCAGAAAGATTAAAGAAAACAAAACAGAACCATCTTCTTACCTTGCCATATTTTGGCAAGAGCTGGATGTTGAGGCCTCCACAGGCTCAGATCCTCCCACCTCTGTTGAGCTAAATTCCTGACACACAGCAGTGGTGCTTGCAAACCAGCACCCAAATTGCCACACTCCTCTTTCTGTCATCTCCGAGTTCATTTATGTAACTTTCAAGATCTTGGCAAATAGTCTGTAGCAGCTCTAAGGTATGATCTGAAAGCCACAATACTCTTTGCATTAAAAGACTTGCTATGGATACAGTGAGGGGGGAAATACAAAGAGAACTTATGTATTCTGAATGCTCCATGAGAGCAATTTTCATCATTAAGACATCCTGCTACAAGCAAGTGTATCACTTTGTAATTACGTGCCTTGAGATAATAGTTGATTATTTTTGTATAGGTGGGGTGTTCTTGTTCCAGTGTTCAGTTGACCTCAGTGCCTCAGTCTGCTTAGAAACACTCACTGGCACTGCCTCCAAAAGCACCAGACACATCAGCAGGGTGTTATCTGGGAGCTCTTGGCTTCTCTTTTTCCATGGCTACAGACTTATGGTACCAAATAGGTTTGTTCAGAGACGGACAAGAAACAACTGAAAACCTCCTAAATGTCAGTGAGCTCACCCAGTCACCAGGAGCACTCCCAGCTCTTGGACAGGCTGTGACACAGGCACAGTGCAAAGGATTTCAAGTATTAAGTTCCAGTGCCATTGTGTCCATCCAGTAATGTCAATATATTATTCAGTAATTGATGATGTTCAAAAACATCTCATGCTGTTAAGCTATCAACATTTCCTTCAGTCCCCAAAACTATAGAATAACTAAAAACAGTTTCACCAAGAGAAACAGATTTTCCTGTTCAATTAAAGCTCAAGAAAGTGCCAGACTTGAGGATTTTCTTAACAAAAAAATATTTTAGAATTGGAAAATAAAGTTGGAAATAAAAAAGATAGAATTGCTATTAATGCATTAATAGAGGACTCTACAAAATTTAACCAGGCACAGATTAATAAAAACTAATATTTCAATTTTGT
Source organism: Melozone crissalis (assembly GCF_028551555.1). NCBI lineage: Eukaryota > Metazoa > Chordata > Aves > Passeriformes > Passerellidae > Melozone > Melozone crissalis. Next base: position 8,939,629 of record NW_026535817.1, on the reverse strand, counting down.
ACTTCAGAAAACTATACAGTAATTACCAATAAAAACAACAAGTGTTCCATAGGGAGCTGACTAACCCATGAAATTGAGTCAAAGGAAAAAGAAAGCCATTCAGTACCTCAAAATCCCTTCTCCAAGGCAGTCATAGTGATGGAAAGCCCAAGCCATAAATTTATGGTGCACAGTTGAGGAACGCTGCAATTACAGCTAAATTTGCTTTGTATCAGGCTCATTACAAACATAAGGATGAAAATGACTTTTCACTTGGTAGTAATTGCATTTTGTTGACATCTGATTAGCCATGCTGGCCTTAAATGCTGACAAGGCCACTAATAAGGGGGGAAATAATGAATTAGGTAATTTAGAACATTTTTGAGTAAATAAATCTTTAAAGTAATGCCCTCTACAATACCATTTTTAGGCAGTTAATGTGGCACATTTTTACTACAAATATTTTTAGTAATGTAAAAATAGTAAGATTTTTTTTCAATCAAGGAAACAGTCAGTAAAAGGCTAACCAGATAATACTGTTAAGGCAACAAAATGGACATATTACCACATTAACTTAATCAAATACTTGCTGGAACAGCTTTAACACTGGCACAAAGATCTGACTGTTACTTATTTCTACAAAATGTCACCTTAAAAAAACTAAAAAGAGGAGGTAACAAAGGACTTTGAGAGAAAATGACTATAAGTTGTAGTTACCACTGCAGTGAAAAGGGATCCTCATTTCAATGTCAAAGTAGGAATATTTTCATCTACCAAAGAAATAGCCTTCTTTACGAGTACAGCAGAATTCCATAAACAATGTCTCACTAACTTGTTACAGTTACATGGCTATGAAATCATAGCTTCACTGAAATTACTCTAGGATATAAGACTATTGTTTTTATTGGTGATCAGAGTAGGTAATTACAGAGCTAACACTATTTCCAAGTCATCTGAACACAAAGTACACAGCAAGAAAGGAAAGACTGGAAGTATCTGTGAGGAATAAATTAGTCATGTAAAACAACAACACCACCAGACTATTTGTGCCACTGACTCACACCTGCTGACCTCAAACAAGTTTTGGGTCTGTTTTCAAGTCAGGGTTTTGTGGGGATCACACCCATTACTGTTCCTACAGTTTCACCAGGATTCTGGTTTCTGCTGATGCATTCCATAGCAAGGTTCCAGCTCATGCACATCCAGCAGCAGAGCACACAAATCTTCCTGCCTTAGCTCTGCTCTGAAATACAAACCCACTCCCCTCTGCTGTGGTTCTCATTTGGCAGATTGCTTCACTGTGTCAAACTCCAACAGCCACTGTGAGTCGTCACCAAAGTCCATGTGAGTGCTTTGATAAAGTGCTACAGGTGAAGGATTCCTGAGGCTGGGAGGCCTCCAGCTGCTGGAAAGGACTCCAGTGACGAGCTGTTAAGAATTACTTACCCGCAATGAGCTTCTGTGTTCGGATCACGTTCAGCACACGGGCATTTGTCAAATCTTTGATTATTAGTAGGGTCAGAATTTCATTCCAAATCTAAGCAGGCAATTTGTGCCTTGGGCTGTGGCAGAACAAGATTTTACACGCTGAATTTAAAGGAAAAAGCTCACATGATGTTAATCAGAGCAAACCTGAACGAGAAAGAAGCCTGAAAATAAGCTTGGCCCACGTGCAAGTTCCCCTGGGGGTTTCCTGAGCAAGTGATTAAAACTTGCCTACTCATATGGAAAAAACACTGTTAGAAACCACTTCTCCCTTGCTCCAGTCAGAAAACGTGACCTGAAATCAAAGTGTATTAGTGACAATAAAATATTCATGCTCTGAATTTCCTATGCAAACTCTTCCAACACTGCATTATTAATGACATCTAATTGTAGTGGGGATTGCTGCAGGAAAGGCTAATTTTACTACACACTTTATCTCTTCAACTATAAAATTCTTTCTTGTAAAACCCACCAGGAACCTAGTAGAACTTCGTCATGTTTTCCAACATTCAGTTTTTAGAATGGATTTAAAATTATTCACAGCAGCCAGTAACTGATGAAAATATTGTGAAATGTGTCCATTTTTTGTTACAATTTTCTTCTGTGTTAGAAAGAACAATTTATTTTAAATTGTTCTTGCACAGACTGCATTCAAAGAGTGCCATATCCAGTCCCTAATTTTTTTTCACCATAGCAAGAAATCACTCACAATTAGTATTGCCAATATGTAGGCACACATCTGTGATTTAGGCTGGGGTGGGCAGCATTCAACTGCTCCAAGTTGCTGCAGCAGAGCCTGCAAGCCAGAGATCAACAGGATAATTTAAACATGTCACCTCCTTCCTACAAGATCTAAAGGGACTGGAAGACAACACAGGAGCTCCTTTACCCCACCTGTGCTATCCAGGGACCATCAGCTTCTTTCAGTGGCACAATACCATAGAGAGCACCAGAGAAGCAATATCATATGTATATCAGCAAAGGGCTCTGTTGCCCAAGAATGGGGCCACTGAGCTGCAATTGAGACAAATATCAAATCAGAAAAATTTCACTCTCAGATATGAGATTTTCATGAGAGCCTCAAAGCATCCAGCCTTCATCCCTAGCCTGGAGCCCCCTCTTGACTGTAAATGAGCATATTCCTCCTTTTAAAGGAGGACACCTCTCCTGCAGCAAAAACCACATTCTTCTATTGGATACAAAATAAGGCTTCTGAGGTACTTCAGCAACCTCACAGCCACCTCAGCAGCTGTGTCTCCTTACTACAGCCTGGGCACAGTTAATGGCTGGGTTAATGCCTCAGCAAACAACAGCTTCAGACCTCTGTGACTGAGAACAGAACATGGGAAATGTATCCAGGGAAATAATGGCACCAACAGCCCTGCAAAGCCAGGGAAATGAAGGTACCATATTGAAATGTGTCTTGTTCATCGCAGATCACTCAGTTTTTACTGGCATTTTACCATTCTCTGATGTGCAAAATAACAAGAAACAGCTGTAGACGCATGTTCAATTTCAGCAGAAATACAAACTTGTTCAACAGAATCTGACTTGTTTCATTACACAGATTAATAATGGGTCTTTTCTGCAGTGTGCTATGAAGGTTTGTTAATAAGCAACTCCCCGTTCATTTCAGATTGTTCCAAGAACAAGAATAAATTCATTCAGCTCTTCTTACCCCAGTAGATTCACGAGCCACATCTTGGTTACTGCTGGCTGCTTTTCTCTTCCCAGTGTTACAGCCATAGCTGTGGTGCATTTAGTTATCAAACAGAACACTTAGCTCTCCCTAATTGGAAAATTGAGTCATTGGAACAGCAATTTCTCTGCTTGCTGAGAATGGCAGCAGCCATGCACCCTGTCCCACCGTCAGCCTCTGTGTTCCTTATTCCTACAGTGGATTTGTTTTCCCCCAGAGCACTTTCACAACACAAAAGCTGCTCCTAAGCACTAAGTTATAAACCATGGCTCTTGTCATTCAAAGCATGCAATACACTGAGCACCACAATAATTATCTCTATTAATTAACATCAAAGCACAACGGGCAAACACAAGTGAAGTAGAAATCACAGCATCCAAGATAAAGCTGTTGCTTGTACCCCCATTATTCCATGCATTATTCCTTCCTAATAGCAAAATCCATGAGAAAAGCCCTGTGACCTATTACACTTATAGCTAGTTCCTACATAGTCACATCATTAATGGCAATCAAGTAAAGAAATCACACACATTTGTGTTATTAAACCCTAGCACATCTGTGAGCCTAATGTAAAGATACCTAGAGTTAATAAAAAGCAGCAGTTCTAAGAGAAAAATAAAGTACAAAACAGAAAAAATTCTGGCTTTTTTTTTTTAATGAGAAAATTAGGGAAAGAATCAGGCAAAGGATGTATGAGTAGTACTGTCCTAGAAATACATGTAAAATTTTCCTATCATTCCTAAAAGGAACAATAAGTCTCAGACCCTGAGTTCAAAACAAGACTAAAACCATGCCAACCTTATTCCAACCTTGCTTTTGACCATGAAAAAGCTTATTATTTAGTCATCCTAGGATTTTTGGCTTTGGTGAAGAAAAACACCCAACAGCAGTAAGCAATTATGCAGAGGCATTTGCACTGTAGAAACTAACAGTTTGTTAGGCTTTCAGATTAATTAAATAATGCTCCTGCACAGAGCTAGCCAATTCCTTTAAAAGTTTGCATTTTATATTTAATCTAGTCCCATAATTTGTGATAGCCTCGTGCATTACACCAGTGCTGAAGGAGTGTGCAATTAATTGAAAGCAAGATTTTTATGCATGAGATAATACAGTGCTGCCAGCTAGCCCCACAATGTGGGCAGGAATAGAGGAACCCTTTTTGTTCATGTTCTCATTTTACACAGCTCTTTCCTTTTCCTAGGTGAATCTAAGAGATAACACAGACTGCCACACCTACATGAATTCAGACCTTGGATACTCGCTGTCTCTGAGGAGAGCCCATGTGCAATTTGATCCAAGTGTGTCCATGTTGTTTCAGGACCTGTCCCCATCCTTTCTGTGCAACACATGACCTGATGGAACAGCAAGGACGCTCCCCATTGCAGCTGGATGAGAAAAAGGTCAAGAGTCTCTTCTGCCTTCTCCTTCCTGCCTGGCTCAGCCAAAACAGCCCAGCTGAGCTGTGCAAAGATGCCTGCTCCAGGGAAAAGGTAGCAAAGCCAGCACAGCTCAGATTAGGTAATAAAATAACAAGAACACAAGAATAAATATTCACCATCAAAGACAAGAAAATATTTCATTCTGTGTTTTAGTCATAGGCAAGACAGAATATAGACCCTGCCAGACATCCATCAGCCAGAAGGAAAATACAAGGAATTGATTTAGATTCAGTTCTATAACTTATTTTCTCAGCAATCAGATTTTTTTTGTAATTACTCAATAGAGAACATACGCACTAAAGCAAATTTTTTTTCAAGTATCAACCTGAAAGGGATTATCTACTGGTTTCTCAATATGAAATAAACATGGCTTTAATACTTGACTTTTTCTCTCTTGTCTCCTTGAACTTAGGAGAATTCCAACAGGTAGAAACTGACCCTTATTTGATGTTGCCAAAACAAGGTCTACAGCACAATATCAAGCTCATGTTGCATGCCAGATGTGATCATTCTTCTACCTAAAACTTCAGCTGAAAAAGGGTGCTAAACTGGAAACACACCTGCATCCTTCTCAGGGAGGAGCTGTAATGAATATGCAGCTTTAATGTCAGTACAGAACAGCAGCGCAAACATGAAGGATTTTATGCTCCTCATGGTCCACTTCAGATCAAAAATCCCTCACCACAAACCAGGAGGATGTAATGTATTTCTCCCAAAACCTTTTATGTGAAGAAAATGAGCTGATTGCCATTACTGACCTGCCAGTCTCCACTTCTGTAGCAGACAAACCAGAGAGCTCTGGGTTTGCTTTAATGTGTCTGAATAATTCTACATGGATTTACAGTGAGGCCAAATGGATAAACACAACAGCCAGTATTCATTAAAGCTATGGATTTAGAAAGACCAACAAGACTTACAAATGCATATTCTCTTTCTGAGAGGCACAATCAGTCTTGAGACAAATCTTCCCAAGCACCACAGGTTGACTGTACCCCACCACACAGCCAATACAAGGAAATCTGGTATTCCAGACAAAGGTTCTGCACTCACAGCCTGGAGTTAAACACCCAGCTTGGAATTCGGGTTCAGGCTCCCAAATCTGGCACCTCCACAAGGGGAATAACCAATGCAGTAACTGCTGAGTAAGCTGAGAACAAGCCTCTGACCTGGGGGCCCAGCTGCGCTTCCAGCCTCGGAGCCTGCCATTTCCAGCAAGTTCCAAGCAGCTTACAGATAAATAAAACAAGGCTGTGGGAGCTATTTAAGTGTTTGAAAAGCTGTAGGAACATAAAACACAAAGGATCTTGGTTGTGTACCCATATCTCTGGGATTACACCTACGTGCAGTACATATGAAAATACCCCTTGACAGAGAAGTAACACTGTAACACCAGGAACAGCGGCTGAACACAGCAACATTTTTATCTGTTACTCTGTATTAACTTTGGAACTCGGCAACAAAGACACAAAATCAAAGCTCTCCTTCCAAGCCCTTACCTGTAAATGGTGAAGTTGGCACCTACCTGATCCATTTGACAGGAACACTGAGGATTTACTGCTGTTACATACACACAAAACCACAGCATGAGTACGGCAAGGACACACAGGACACCAGGGTCACACCTCAGCTGTTCTGAATCCCGTGGGACAAACTCACTACTTTCTGTGCTTTTATTGAAAACTCCAGGCCAGCAGAGGCTGTCACAGGTGCCTTGAATAGGCACAAAGCAGGATTCTCCTGAAAAGCCAAGTGAGCTGTTTGAAATCAGGCACTCTGAAATGAGAAAATAGGCATGATTACCTTCCACACAGATTCACATTCCCACTTAAAAAAACCCAAATAACTCCAGCAAAGAATGGAGCATGCTTGTTTGTCTCACTTTTATTAGCACTAATTAAGCCCATTTGTTAAAAGCAGCTACAACAGACAAAGGCATATGGAAAAATTGAGGGATACTAATCTATCACATGAGCCAAACATCCTGGCAACATTCACCGAGCTTTATACTAAAACCTTGATCTAATCATGGCAAAGCACAAGTCATGTCAAATATTGGCAGCCTCCCTAAGCCCTTAAGGGAACATAACTCTATAAAATCAATGCAATAAAAGTATTAACACTGAATGCTTTCTGGTTGATGCCATAAGAGCCATTCACACATGCACTTACAGTGTTCATGTCTGAAACTTTCCTTCCTGAAGTCATTAATAGCATCTAATACGAGATAACTATTTCTTAGGTGCATGGAAGTCACTCACACACCATTTGATGCTTTTCTCACCCCACATTTTCTCCTTTCACACAACTCTCCTAGTCTCCTCTTCTAATAGGACTTGTTTTTATTCAGGTGAATAAATGTCAGCAAATAAAACATTTACACCCACTACTTACAATATGCTTTTGTGGAATGAAAGCCATAATGGAGAGGCCTTTCTCACACCTCTTCGGCAGATGCTACTACTTGAACCCTGGGAGGATCAAAAACTATCCTGGGCAAAGAAGGCTTTGGTAAGTCAGCTTCAAGGAGAAAGTAGCAGCAATTGACATGCTCGGGCCCCCTTTCAAAGCAAACTAACAAAAACCCAAACAAAACACAGACACACACGCACTTGTCTCTGCCGAACTCTAATCACTGGCAAGAATAGCAACAAAAACAAAATCCCAAAGTCATAAAAATAACATCATACTGCTGTGTAAGGGCCATGCATGCTACAGAAAGAATACACATCTACCAGTGGGGCAAGCAAATGTTTTTCCTTCCAATGGCCTGTATTTGCTGTTCAAATATCAAATAATAAAAGGTGAGGCAATTCTACACTTCACAGCTGTAATATTCTAAGTAGATATCTTCAATAAAACAGCACCCAGAGCTCAAATAACAACCTGAAATGGCACCCTTTTAACAAAATACTTCTGTAAAACAATGGCACTGCTGCTTTTTTAATCAAATTTCATTTCCCATCAATAATTTTAATAGCTACTTTAACCCCACTCCCTCAAGGCAATGTTTGGGCCTGATAAAACCAAAGTCACGGACTTGTTTTCTTCTATGAGAGAAAAAAGCTTTAGTAGTAGCTATTTCTTTTATGAACATCCTGCTGGTTAGTTTATTAAGTAGATAAGATAAGTGAAACCATTACCCCTCACAGATCAGGTCCGCAAGCAGGGTTAACCCTCACCTCCCTGAAAGTGCTCAGCAGAGTCTTTTTTTCAGCCTCCAGGCCTGACAAAGGTATATGTATGTACACACATACAGCATGCATAGATATACACAAGTACTTTAAAAATAATATATACGTATATAAAACCACAAGCACAAACAAAGGTATTACCTCATACCTCACCCAGTGACACAGGCAAAAGCAAAGGAGCCGCAGGGGGAGGCAGCACGGACGGGCCGTAAACAACCCCTCACAGTCCTACCCCTCTTAAAACACAAAATTTAGCTTTCCTGAGGAAGAGGAGGGAGGAAGCACCCCCAGCCACACCGCACTCCCAGCCCGCAAAGACCCACCAAGCTACCGGGACACCGCCAGCGCCTCACGGCAGCCCTGAGGAGCGGAAGCCCCGCCGCACCCTCGCGGGCCTGAGCAAAGGGGCTAAAAAGCCTCTGAAAGGGCGGGAACGCCGCCCCCTCACAGCTGCCCGCCCTCAGAAATCCTCAAAAGAACGAGGAACAGCTGCGCCCCACAACTTCCCACCTTGTTGAGGATTTCTGAGGGAGAGCAGCCGTGAGGGGCGGGCTCGGCTCTTCCTGCCCTCAGACGCCTGAAAAATGGCGGGAAGCCGTGAGGGGGCGGCGTTCCCGCCCTCAGCTTCGCCTCAGGGTCGCCGAACGGGTGGACACGGACCGGCGGAGCTCTCCAGTTGTCTTGTCTGCGCTTGGTAAGTTCATTTTTTGCCATCTTTTTCGCGCATTTTCTTTCTGCGTGTTTGGAGTTTTGTTTTGTTTTTAAGTTTGGCCCCCAAAGCCCCCTCAGAGCCCTGTGAGGGAAGCCGGGTCCATCTCCTGACTGGGCTGTCAGGGTGAATCCGCCCTTCCATGGGGTGCCTCCCTCAGACCCCAAACCAAAATAAAACACCCTCAGAAAGCCCCATTTAACACACAAAACAGAATAGGCTTTTCAGTGTTCCTAGAATATTTAAGGAGAATCTTTTCCAATGTTCCTCAAATAACAGAACTGTTCCTCAAACGGTAGAAGGCCGATCAGCACAAAAAGTGTTTTAAAACCGGGTTGTTTTCATTAGATTCTCAATCTAAATAAGTTCTGAGAAAATATAGGGAGAGTGATAACAATGATTTGCATTGCTTGAGGAAAGTCCACTAGAACAATTGTGAAGGGATTTCTTTGTTATAAATAATTGCTGAAATGGAACCGAGAAATACCGTGCAGCATTGGTATGAAACTTAGGAAAGAAATGGATTGATTTATAGAATGTGTGCAGGTGTTTATTCTGAGGGTTTTTTTATAAAGGAAGTTATGTTTTTAAAGCATGAATTTTATTTTAAAAACTTGAAGAAATGGGGAAAAGTAGAAACTGACAATCTGCTTTAAATCTAACATAGCATCTCCAACACCAAGTGCTTTCTTATGCAATGTTTGCTTTCTTAAGTAATTTAACCAATACATTTTTAAATGTGCCATCTATTATCTATCTCCTGAACGTTTAACGACTGCTACATAGTTAGAGGTCTGGAGGATTCTAGGAAATTTCTTCTACATGGCATAGAAATCATCTTACTCAAACCACAATTGTTCCTATTTTCAGGCTGAACCACCAGCAGTCTGTGGAAGTCTCATGGCAGAGCTGCTTTGCTGCAGTCTCACAGTATCTCATCTCTAGTTAAAGAAAAGGAATTGTTTTGTGTGTCCCGTTTTTCTCTGATACTGTTGCAAGCAACTCCTTTTTACTTCAGTCTGGCGGCTTTTCACGTATTTAAAAATCTGCTCTTGCTTTTGATTGCTCCTCAAATATCTCTGTTAGTATTTCACCCATTATATTCTGCATTTGTGATATTTCCCGATTCAGACCCAACTAACTTAACTTTTTAAAGGGGTATTTTTATTTGTTATTCTTGCCAGCCAGATGTCATTTCCTGACCTCAGCATTCCCCAGCACTTTTTAGATTTCCCAGATATTAATAAAGTGATATCTCGGTATATAAAATTCACACTTATTTCTAGCAGCTGAGGTATTACTGATAGATGGAGTAGTTTCTTTTACCCCAAGGTGTTGCTCTAATTCCAAATGAATGTACACTGGGGGTTTTTTTTGTGCTGTCTCTTCACTTTTGCACTGAGCTCCTGATCCAGGTCAGGAGAATGAGCTGCAGTGCTGCCCTGACAGATCGTTGTGTCTGACAGCAGATACAAAGAAGCTTTTATTCACTCTAAAGCTTCCCTGTCGTTCAGGGCATCGTTTTTCCTTGTATGTGTCACAAACATGGGAAACACAGCTGGAAATACCAATGTAGGAACATGGGAAGCTCCTACCCAACCATTTAACCAGTTTGGTTTGGCTCTGTGCTGATGGAACTGTGAGATGTGTTCTTTTTGCATTCCTAATGAGCGCAGACCAGATGGGAAGGCTGCTGGTTTAAAGCAAAAAGCCCATTTCTAAAAGTCTGTGGTAATTCCTCACTCTTAAAGAAGTTTACTGTGGTCTATGAGTGTGTGTGGAAAAAAGGTTGGGGTTGTTAGGGGTGTTTGTTTGTTTGTTTGTTGTTTTTATTTGCTTGCATGTTGCTGACCTACCATTCTAAATAACTGCAGTGTGTTTTCAAAGGTTCTTGCTAGATTTGAAAAGTTTCCAGAGAAGAGATTGTCTGGTCTAGAGTACGAGTTTCACCTAACTGTAGAGGAAAGATCTCAGGAAATTTGTGATACTCTCTCAGGTTCTGAAATACCTTTAGATCAACTTTATACTGATAGCTGGGTTTAGTACTCAGCTTTTCACACAAACCAAAACTTGGGTTAAAATTAATGTGTTGCTGCAGGTTTTAGTATTGCTCAGGTAATCTAAGCTTTGAGAATTTATTTCTGGACTGGAGTAGATCTGCTGGCGTTGGCATCTTTGAAAAGGTTGGCTACTTGAAATTCAGTTTTGCCTGGGTGATCCTGCCATTTTCTAGAGGAAAGGAAAGTGTGACATTAACCATATTTAACACTTTGTTACAGAGTATTTATTATGAAATGGCACCTCAAGTATTCTATATTATAACAAATTTTTACTGGGGATGCATTTTGCTTTTGAATTCATGGGATGATGTTTAATTTACTATTCATTCAGAAGTATTCAGTGCCATTTACCATGACAACAAAAAATAATGAATAATATATTTATATCATCCATTAATAACCATCCAGCCATTTAAAAGTTTCATCCTAATGCATTCTGGAAATCTGCAAATTAATTATGAAAAACCCTGAATGAATATAAAATTGAAATGCTTAAGAATTTAAATGATGCAATTAAATGCTATTGCGTGTAACTCAAAGTTATTTTCTTCTAATACTTACTTATCAATCTTAATTTCAGCACCAGCATTTAGGAACAGAATCAACTCTTATATCATCTCAAAACATTGGAATTTCAAGCAAAGACTGCATTCTTTTTCCTTGGATTGCATTATTTCCAGGCACAAATTGGAAGTCTTTATTTAAACAAAAGTGGTCTTTTTAAAGACAGAGTAAATGCTCATCAAAATAAAGAGGGTGAGGTCAGAGGTGTCAATTTTTATTGTTTAAAAAACCCCAATGAACCCAGCCACAAGAACTGCTCTCTAATCACAGCTACCTAAAAATCCTGATTAAACTCTTTAGTGCTGGCAAATCCATCCATAGCTGGTACTAATAAGTAAGATTTACTGACCAGGCTGCCTGAGAAGTTCATATGTACAAAAATATCTTTATCATTATCACAGTTACTTACCTAACAGCAGCCATTGAAGAACAGTTCTTGCAAAAAATAACTTAGGCTGTAAAATACTGACTGAACAAGAGGTCATGCAAGCTGTATCCCAGCTAAAAACCGGCACAAGGGTGCAGAAAATCAAAGCTGCTGGGTGTGTAAATCAGGTGTGCACATCAGGAGTGCAGTGAAATCTCCAGGCAGGCCAATTGCTTTGAAAATGAAAACAAAATTGTGATTTGAGGGAAGGGCCAATTTTAACAGCAATAGAGAGGATATAGGATCCCAAGGAAAAATAGCTTGAGGTGTCAGGAAATCTTTGATTTCCTTATTTCGATTTGCTTCACTGATATTAATGCTTTTGTGTCAGCTCAATCATTTTGACCAAGGCCCAATCAGTGTGCTTAGGTAGTTCTATTTTAGGTGCTATAAAATCTGAGAAATACAAGACTCTGCAGGAATACATTTTTATCAGAAGTTCCACTTTGTGAATCCCTTTAAATCAGCAATTAAGGGAAGTGAGACAGTTTGAAATCTCTTCATAGTGTGGACTGGAAGGCAGCCCAGGAAGCTGAAGAATGTCACCTCACTGAGTCACTCTCACTGCTGACCAATGAACCTGGAAATCCAGGCTCTGAGCCAAAACAAGGAACACAGAAAACAAAAGCCCAGGTGAAGGCAAACTGTAGAGTAGGCAGGGCTGAAATATTTTTTATTAGAAAAGCTTGAAAATTATTTTGTTTAGATAATCTGATTTAGACTCTAGAGAGAATGTTTTCTTGAGGGTAAAATCATTGAAGCAATCATTTTGGAAAACAACTTATGAAGTATATCGATCTTGTAGAAAACAGATTTTTTTTTTCCTGCATTTTTTTCCTTCTCTTTTCATGAAAAACAGTAAAATACATGTATTACAGTAGTAAATGATCAGATTTGGCTGTTTTCAAGCCAAATTGAATCTAACGAAAAATGTGGGGTAAAAGTAGTAAGAAAGTGAAGCAGTTTTTTTTTAAATTATGTGGTTTTCATCAAATAATGCTTATTTTGACATTCTATTATCCGGTCACATATTTTATGACAAAACCCATTAATTATTTCTCATATATCCTTCAATAAAATCAGCCCAAGTCTCTTAATACAAACAGTGCTGCTTTAAATTCTGAGAAGGTGAGTGTTATGTGCAGTTGTGCAGTAATGCAGGTTTTTGGAATGTGTGATTCTACCCTTACGTTGTGTTACATGTATCAGAGAGAAAATCCAGCATTTGATCATGGTGCTGACTGTGATTTTTTTTTTTTTTTTTTTTTTGATAGCTGTTACTGAAATTTCTGCATGACATGATTTGGCCTGGAATTTTCATTGATTAGTTTTGATTCAATTTTTGATTAGATTTTGGGGGTTCTTTTTGTTTTTTAAATTTAGTAAAAAAAAATCTGATTTTATTCCAATTCTCCTTTTATTTTGGGATCAGAGCAATGAGTCAGGCACACTCAAAGCTTGCAGAGCTGTGTTGTTGCTGATAAAGAGGGGAGGTTTTCTCTTTCTCTCCCAGTGACCAAGAGGGGAGTGCCGGAGCCTCGGGAAGAGGAAGCCCTTTCCTGACGGACGGACCTTGGCCGAGCGCTGCGGAGCAGCACCGGGCTCTGCTGGAAAGGTAATCCCTGGCTGGGCTCAGCCCCAGCAGAGCTCTGCAGTGCCGTCAGGAGCACGGGGGTGGGTGTTCACCTTCCTTCCCTGATCCCCACCACTGAGGCTTTCTGCACGCAGGGCCTCAGCCCCTGCCTCAGTTTATGGATCTTTTCATGGAGGATCCAGCTTGCCTCAGGGGCACTGTAAACACAGCATTGCGCAGGTCCTGCCCTATCAATACTCATTTCTTTTTATTGATTAGGTGCCACTTCTAAATTCTGGGTACTGAATTAATGGATGCTGAATAACTACTTCAATTAATGAAGCTAAAATTGGCTTTAGCATCCTGCGCTGGCTACAGACATTTTTTTCTATTACAAAGCTAATTATTTCTTTTTTCATCATCTGCAATTACTTTCATTATTTGACTTATCCTTTGCACCTCACTGGAGCCGCTGAGTAATGAAACAGAAGGTATTTATAAATGCTCATAATTTACAGTATCACACATTAGAAGGTTAATTTGAGGTGCTGCCTCTTTTGGCACTGTTTTGGCACATTCTGTATGTGTCTTACTCGTGCACATAGTTACTAGAGGAGACACAGCACAAGGTAGGTGAACACAGATGTCAATGTGTGTTCTGACACAGAGTCCAGGTGTCATAGTGGTGTTGTCTTTCCTATTTCCTTTTTTGCACAAAGTTCTGTCTTTATTTATTTGACATCTGATTTTTATTGGGCCTTATCTTTTGTAAAATATATATTTTCCTTTCTTCTGTGGTAAGTATAAGGTGGGCCCATTCTTTTCTTCTTTCTGAGCCTTCTCTACACAATAAAAAGCCCTGGTGGCGGTGGACAGTGCTCACCCTCCACAGATGGTCTGGAGCCTAAGCAGCAACATCATGAGTCACTAGGAATGTGTGTAAGAAACAACTCATCACAAGGGAAAATGAGACATTTTAAGGCAGAGAATTCGCAGATCTGTTTGGCAAACTCCTTTGTTAGAGCTGCTTGGAGGATGTGACACACAGTGGTGACTTCCCAGAGCTGAGAAATGCAATCAGTGCAGGTGACCAGCGCAGACAGAGCAGGAGATGAGGACTCCAGACTGTCAAGTGCTCACACTATGGGGGTATAAAAACCCAGGGGTTCCTTTGTGTGGGGTTCCTCATTCCAGGCACCAAACTGGAGCTGCTCTTTTTCTTATTGCGCCATGAATAAAGTATTTTAAGGATCGTGATGTCTGAGACTGCACTGTGGGGATCCTGGGATGGAGCCGCTGAGGAGACCTGGTCTGGCTGTGAGTGTGGAGGGCACAGGTGAGAAGGGGCCTCAGTCCCAGTGCAGGGGTGACTCCAGGATGTCCAGACAGGCACGGTGCCTCAGCAGCTGCAGTTCACAGCTCTCGAGGTTTTCATGAATTTTGATGTGAGAACTAGCCCAGGTAAGGTATCTCTATCCATTGCAGTATTTGTTCATGTCCTAGACCCTTCTGACTAACCTGAAGCTGCTGGTCTTTGAATCAGATTACAAAAATGCAGAATCATTTGGAGAGAGAATCCAGGAGCTTGAATTTGTGTGAATTTATTGGGTGTGTTGGGCTGAAGTTCTGCAGGGTTTGTGATAAGGCATTATCACGAGAGATTCTTTTACCCAAAGAAATAAAGCCATCACACCTAATCTTGATGGGTTTATCGAGATATGAATCTATAGAAGACATCAAAGGGTGTGACTGGCACGTGTATTTATAGTATGATAGTCCATTGTAAGGAACATTTTTCCAGTGGGGAATAAACTTAGCTCTAAAGTTAAAAAAAGGAAACGTTTAGACCGTTCTTATCTATTTATTTACATTTTTGTACTGGTAATACTTAACTATCTTGTGTTATATTTTTGATAGTCTTATATTCTTGGGGTTTTGTATTCTCAGTTACCTGACAGTACAAATGACATATATTTCACTCCTCATGGAGGGATAAAGTTATGACCAGTTTATTCATGTATTTCTAGACTTCCCTGTCTAACAGGAATATTGAATTTTGGGATTTTTTTCTTCTCATTAAGCTGTTAGATTGTACTGCCATGCCGTATGGAATGCCCTCAGCTGATTTATGTAAGTAGCATAGGCATGGGCTTGCAGTGAGTGGGGAGGTCATGCTGTCTCTTCTTGATTTGGTCACAAAGATGTGATGGTAAATCCAGACCCTGCTGTGGGAAACTGTCCTCAGGCAAAATTCAACTCATAAAATGGAAGGGCAAAGGCTCCTTTTGGAGACTCGTGATTCATCAGTGTCAAAGTTTGGGAGGGACCCTACAAGACCCAGGCATGTGCACTGGATTAACAAATACAAATGGTAAGATTTGTGAAAACTTCTGAAACATTTTCTTTTCCAAACACCACCATTTCACTTTTGCTAAGGTCAGTTTCCACCAGCTGCTCTTCCAGGAGGTGATTTTCCATGCTAGTCAAATATCCATGGAGGAACACAGGCTGAATGTGCTCCTGTTACATGACCCATATAGCGGTACAGCAAATGACACAGAATCAAAAGGAATGGTGTAATGCTGGCAGATAAAGCAAATCCTGTCTTAGAGTTTCTCCCCCAAGAGAAAATCTCCCAGACTCTCCCAATCAAGTTAAGCCACTTCATATCAGACAAGAATTTGATCCTCTGGCTTCTCAAGCATCTCAGTAATGTGAGTGTTTGTGACATCTCCTCTCAGCTACATCACTCATGCCTTGGTGCATGGCTGGTGCATTGCAGTGTCATGTGATTGATACAGCCTGATGTGCAGAGCTCCCAGTGACAAATTAGCTTGGGGAATGGGTGACAAAAGTGAATTGCTTTGATGTTATTGTCAAAGAAAATCTTCTCTGTAAGAACAACTGGTTTAAAGAATTATCAAGAACTGAAGAGGATGTGCTGTTACCTTAGATATAGGTTAAGAGTTTGGGAGTTTTTAAAAAATAATGAACATTGATAAGAAGTATTTAAATGACAGTCTGTGTATAAGAGTGTTCTGCTGTGTGCACATAAACCCAATTCTGGCTTGCAGGTGTAACTCAGGCACATGGGGCAGAAAGACAGAGCTGTTCTCTCAGCAGCTTTGCAAAACACAAATTCCCACCAGCTTCTGCTTCAAAGAAAGCCTACCTGGATCCCATTCCCTCCCACACAAACCCAGGGTTGTTCTGGCAATGTGCCTAAAAAGAGACCAGGGCATTCTAATTCTGTCCCAGACACACACTCTGCTTTCAGCTGCCTTTTCTTCCTAAACTTTGGCCTGTTGCAGGGAGAAAACTCATGATTCCTTTCTAAATATCTGCTTGAACCTGTACCTCAAAAAAAAAAATAAACAAACCCCAGCCATAGAGAGATTAATTGAACCTTTCTAAATTTTATCATATTAATGTCTTTAACAGAGAAAGTCCATAAATTCATTGCTGATAGAGGATGTACAGGCTTAAGCTTTTATTTTGAAGTCTGTAATTTGCCTGTTGAATAACCTAAGTATTTCATTATCTTATGCCAGTATTACTCCATTTATAAAGTACTGATACAGATGCTGCTTACTTTGTAAAAGGCTTTCAGATCTGTGGTTTCTGTCACATCATTAGTTTGTATTGCTGTCTGCAAACCTACCTATATCAATCCAAATCCCACTCACAGCACCAGCAATTTTAAAATTGAGGTTTAATTCTTTCATTAAGGTCAATTGTCTGTCAGTCTGCAGACACCACCATAGGCATTGATGTGTTTCAGAAGCTACTCCATCTCTTCCCAGCTGCAACTGCATGTTGTGGTGCTCCTTCTCCCTCCAGTTCCTGATAAAACTTCCTTTCTATTTCAGTGAGTCAGACAACTGTTTCCGAAACCATCTTTGGATGAGGGCTGTGTTAGCAGTTAAGTAAAAAGAGAAATGTGCTGTGCAAATCTTCTTTATTGCTTTTGCTGACTGGCTGCAAGTGAGGTCACAGTAAGCTCAGAGGGCTTGATATAAATGAAATAATTTAACCAGAAAATACAAAATATTGTAGGAGGATCCAATATAAGAAAAGAAGGGCAGTATAGGAAGTAATCTTACCCCTTAAGGAGCTGCAGCTGGGTTAATTATTAGAGGTTGGGAACAGGCCTGACTTCACCAGGCCACAGCTGTAGCCAATAACAAGAAGAGTGCTATAAAAGAGTGGGTTGGTTGGTTGGGGGGAGTTGGGGTCACTTGGCTGCTGTGAGAGGAAGAAGGGCCAGTGTCTGGAGGAGCTGCCTGTGGGAAACATCAAGGAGGTACAAAACTTTAGAACTATGGAATTTTTGTAATATAGTGACAACAGAACATCTCCAGAAAGGTGACTCTGTAAAATGCCATGCTTACCAATCTCACATTCCTACCTTTAATGGTTGTCATTAAGATATGATTAAACATAAATGAAAATGTCTATGGTGTCCAGATTGATGGAACTCAAGCGTGTTACTACTGTAATTTTACACAAAAATGCATCAAGGTGTTCTCAGCCAGCATCAAAATGAATGAATGAAAGCTGATATTTTCAACTCCTGGGGCCATCCCACCTTCAGTGACATTGGGAAATCTCGCAGTGGCACAGAGCCACGGGATAGTGGCAGCATTCCCTTGGTGCTGCTGGCACCGTGAGGGGTGGCTGCACAGCCACGTGTCCTTTATGCTGGCTCACTGACTGCTGTGGCTGGGGATGCCTTTACATGAGCAAGAGCAACAGTCCCTTTTAGGGAGTTCAAGAGCCATAGACTATCAAACTTTGTTTGTATTGGCTAATTTAACTGTTGAATAAAATGTAGGTGATATCTGCAATTCCTATGCCGGGAATCAGGTGTAGAAGTGTGGGATTTTAGCATGTGGTGTTATACATCCCAGTAAAGTGTGTGTAGGAGGGTGGATGCTTGTTCACACACTTTTTCAAAAGCAGAAGTGACTAACTTTTAGGCTGGAGATCAGAAGTCAAAGTTTGTCTCTGTAATAGACTGTGCAGAGTAGCAATATTTTTGTTCAGGTCTGTAGAAACCCGTGCATAAGAAATAAAAACTACATCTTAGGTGTTTAAAAGTCAGCAAAGAACAACTGCTGTCCTGTTCCTCTCTGACCAAGGGGTTAGCTGGTGAGTAACAACTTCCAGATCAATGCTGATTTTTTCATTTGCTGTTTACTAATGCCAAGCATGAGTCTCCTTCTCTTTCACTGTTTGAAGTATGTATGCCTGCACTGCTGTTTTTCAGGATTTCTGCTTTCCCACTGAAGCTTGATCCTTTTAACAAGACCTGTATGGGGTAATTTGCAGTAAAAAGGTATGGATTTTTTTGCTTATCTCCTTGTTTCTGACTTGCACCTATTGCACTGAGCCATGTTTGTAAATGTGAAGCTGAAACATTAGCAAATATTGCAATATTGTACATTTTTACTTGTTATTCAAAACTACTATTAATAGAGTCCTGTTTATGGATGACTAAGCAAAAAAATGGAAACACAATTGAAAAAAAAATTTGGCCAAGAAAGAGCAAAGTCTTGCCCACATCTGCTTTAAAATAACAATGTTCTGAGTGGTGGCCTCAGGCAGGTAGTTCCATGTAGAGTGATGGGAGCAGACTACTGGAAATAATTATAAAAAATTGATGAGTTGATTACATAATGCTATAGAGCACCAGCTTCATCTGTAGCTTTTTAGAATACAGGGGACTTTGAAATACTGACACAAAAATGGTTAGAATGGCTGGAAGGCGTTTGATTCAAACAAGGAGAGATATAAAGCTTAAAATAAGAGACAGATTAAAGTGCTGGTGAAGTTATCATTTTGACTGAGCTGACTTTTAGTGGACTGAATTCCTGTAAAGCATCTAGTGCATAAAAGTAAAGCAAAATTGCAACTGAAGGTACATTTTGTAGCATAACATCTTATATTTCAATGTAAGTGAAGGACAGTTTGAACAGTAGAAGTGGAGTTTTTAGAGGAGGGGTTTTGCTTTAATGTAAGTTTCAGGACAAGAATGTCAGTGGTGGGCAGTTTGAGAAAGGCGAACATCTTTGAAGGTATCTGTTATGGTTTTTTGTTTGTCCTTGTAAAGAAGAAAACAACCAGAATAAGTCACTAAGGTTCCTTTGAAGTGCTCTAGCAAGATTTTAACTGCACACGTTGGTAACTGTCTGCATAGCAAAAGTGCTTTCTTTTCAGGAAGCGGATGAGAGAAATAATTTGAAGTTTTCATTTGCAAGGTGATGTTGGTGGTAGTAATGGCTATGAGTTGTCCTGGTCTTTCTAACAATATTTCTTTGACAAACCTTGTCCAAATCAGGAAAAAAGGTCACTAACAATAATCTCACTTCATGAAAATATTTTTAGAGACCACTAGTACTTTAAACAAAGTTTAGAGGTATTCACTTTCACACTTTCCACCTACCATTGCACTTTTTCATATTTCCATTAATAATAACTTCAATATTAATAATTTCTTTTCTATATTCCTGTTTATCACTATACATATGGCCCTATAGCCATGCTTCTTTATTTATGGCTGTAACAGACACCCAGGAAAGTTGTGCAGTACCTTATTCTAAGTAATATAGTAACCTGGCTGAAAAAACTAATCTAATTAACACTGTGCATACAATCTGAGGGAAAAGAGCACAGTTCTGGTTTTGGTAGATAATGCAGATTGGTACTACAAGGTTAAGAAAAAAGTTACCTTTACGACCTTACCATTGTTATTCAAAGTGTTACTTTCTAAAAAAATTTTGTCTGCTTGTTTTTTTTTAAGATGTAGTTAGACAGGAGTTGGAGGCATCTGAACTTGTCTTGTGCAGGAAGAGACAAAAATAATTTTAAAAGCAGTGTTGTATTGTACTTCATTAGTGTTCTGTTACTTACTGGTATTCAGGCTGGGTTCCTACTCATGCTTACCCACACGCCACCACCAGAATTCCCCCTCACATTCCCTAGCCCTGTAAGCTCCCAGGAAAGCGCTGCAGGAATTCATCAATGGAATGAGCAGCTCTCTGGAGGCTGTGCACACCTGCACAGGGAACTGGGGTTTAGCTGTTATCCCACCATCTTGCTGTCTCCTTGCCTTTGTTCTGGCTGTAAGAGCTGTAGGAGGAGCGTTGGTTCCAGAGGGAAGTTTGGGCTTCCTGGGTTCCTGGCACCAGGCAGAGAATTCTGTCATTGCTGGGAGCTCAGCCATCAGCACAGCAGAGGGACTGATACCCTGGGGTTGGGGTCAGCGTGATCCAGGGACAGGGATATCAGCAGTCAAAATGGAATCCCACTTGTGTTGTGTGGTAATGGGGGAATCCCAGTAACCAACATCTGAACAGTGCTTTTCAGGGAAGGGTTCTCTTTTACCAGAGTTTCCATTCAGAGGTTTATAAGGCCTGGTGCTTGTTTTGGAATTTGCTAATGTTCCATGTTCTCTGGCAATTAAAATGTGCACAATCAGTGATGGAAATAGAGCAGTCAAGGTTGTGTCAAGACCCGGCCTACTCGGGTTTTTCTTGGAGCAAGAGAAAAGAGGTGTGGGAGGGGAATTGGGTAAAGAAGGCAGTACTTCTGTCACCTACAGTGTACGTGAAAATTCTTGTTTATTTAAGGAAATAAGCTGTCACTGTAACTTTGGTGGATAGTGCCCAAAAGGAGGATGAAATTCAGGCACTTTTTCATACGCTTGTGGGATAATGAGTGGCTGTACTTCTGGCAGGGTATCACGGTAGATAAAGTAAATTCAGGTTACCTGTAGTCTTTATATCACAAATGATCTAGTATGGGTCATAAATCCTGTAAGTTTGATGTTGCCTAAAATAGAGAGCAAAGTGATCAGTCACTCTCATAAGCTGACCTAGCCTGGGTAATCACAAGGAGGACTTGTGACAGGAACTAAAGCAAAATGCAGTTCATTGAATCTTTTATAAATTGATAAACTCTTGCAGCTTTAAAGGCATGACCCTTTCAAAGCAAAATAATCAAATCTGTCTCTTGTCAGTTTGGGGAGATTTATAATTGTAAGCTGATGAATTTTAGCAATGCTGTCAGTCTGCTTTTCAGATCAATGCCAATGAAATATTTTGTTTACAATTTAACCTGCAGCTCCCCTGGAATTTGTGAGTTTTAATACCAGAAGTAGTTATGTCTAACTCTATCGATCCACTGGTAAATTAAATGGCAAACAAAAGCAACCTTATTATTTTGTCAAAATGCTCTCAATAGGAAGCAAAACTCTTTATTAAAACAGGATATGTTACACTGAAATGAAAAGCAAGTTTCATTTCAAGAATGATCTTCTAAAAAACAGAGAAAAACCTTCTTACAGCTAGATTTATTTGATGGGAATAGTACAAAGGTAATAAAACTGAAATTGTGTCTTGAATTTCTTTTCCCTGGAATAAAGACAAAGGACCTAAAAAAAGGTGTAAAACCTACCTAAAATGCACATATGATAAATTTGTTCCAGCAATGTACTTTCTTTTTTTTGCCTTCAAGTAGTTAATAACTTTTCTATTTGAAATTATGGGGTTTATGTGTTCCTATTTCATGCCAAATCCCCTATTGATCTCTGAAATATATTGTGCAAACATACATTTTATGTAGGTTATATATTCACAGCGACATTACTGTGGTACAGGAGCACAATGAACAGTTGAATGAAGAGCTTCCTAAGAAAGGGAAGGGTGCTCCATTAAACCAGTTACCATCTTTAAGGGGGTACCTCCAGTGATGAGTAAGTTAATATTTCAGCCACCTTCCAGCCCATGGAATCATTTACTTTTGAAAAGAGCTTTAAGGTTATCAATTTAAGATTATGAAGTGTGCTGACCCTGCACTGCCAAGCCCGCCACTAAATGGTGTCCGCAGGTGCCAAATCTAGGTGGCTTTGAAGTAAATCAGTAGGAGAGTAACTCCTAGGTAATAACAGCCACATACATTTTTATTCTTCTGTGGCATGATAAGTTAACAAAATAATAACTTTTTAAAAAATCCAAACCTGTACATAATACTAAACCATGGTTCCTTTTTTTTTCTTGATGACAGCAACCTGAAGTGCTTGCATCACTACTGGCCTCGTAACAAATTTCCAGAGATGTGCAGCTTACAAAAGCCAGTGGTTACAGAGTTGATCCATCTGTGAATACCTCTCTGAGATGGTGTTGGCTATTTAGGCTTGAGGCAACATGAAAAAAAAAGTATTTTTATGATGCTACCTGCTCCAAATAGGACGTCAGGATTCCTTTGAAAGACAATCATCTGCCTTTGGGATGCTCCCATCTTTCTCTGGGAGCAATATTATGGTTGCAATAACTGAAAGCGCCACAACATAATTAACAGGTTTGTAAATCCCACATTTTAGACTCTTTTAACCTTTGACCTTATGGTTTTCAAAGCAATTTTTTTTTATTGTTTCCTCAAGTGCTTTGCTGTGGTTGAAGCCCTGACTGGAAGTGAGGCTGCGTGTCCATGCAGGGTTAGATGGGCTGTGACTGAGGAGCTTTTTCCCACTGCTCCAGGTGTTAGTGCAGATTTCGTGCTGCCCCAGTGGCCAAGCCTTGTCTCCACAGCCTGGGACAAGTGTCAGTGCTCTAGGAGTTTTCAGCCTTTGCATCACCTGGAAACACAGGATGAAAATGCTGCAGTAACTTTATTTAAATTGAAGCTATTCGGCATTCTGCGAGCAGAATTTGAAATGTCTCTTTGAGGGGCCTTTGCGAGGGATTGCTGGGGTAGCAATAATGGCGCAAACAGAGCTGCACTGGGGAGCACCCAGAGTCAATATTCTGGCAGTTATTAGGGTGGGACAGTCCCATTTCACCCTGTGAGGCTGAGCTAAGCTTTACTTGGCTTTCTTCACTCAATGTAAATTTTTATCTTCTCCAACGCTCTGTAGATTGCGGTTGCTTGTGGTCGTTACTGGCATGTAGCTGCCTGCTGAATTAGATTTCAGAGGTAAACCCAAGAACTGTCGCAAAATCTCATTTAGTCACTTCTGTCATCAATATCATCTCCCTACCTCTTTAACAGAAACAAATCTATTGCTGCAGAAATGTAGGTAGAATCTTTCTATGAAGATGCCTGCTATTGAAATAAGATTGAAGTTGACATTTTGATTGGAGGCCCTTCTAGCTGACGAACAGATTATTAAAATACTTTCAATTATGGAAATTGCTTAGGTGTCTTATACTACAAAAAATAATAATTTACAGGGGGTTGGGCAATGTCTATTCAACAGGAGAGTTCATACAGATTGTTCTGCCTGTTGGGATGCCAGTGAGCCAAATTGATTGTCAGCAAGTTCTGATGGGCTTAGCACTGAATCTGACTTGAAATGACAGTTCTCTAAGTTAAGTGGGATTGATACCCTTACGACAGCTCCACTTGTTTTTCTTCCTCCTTTATCTAACTAAATAAGAGTTAGTGAAATTATCTTGTCTGTCTCTGCTGTGCAGACCCACAGCATAAGGATAAAGCTGTCTCTAATGTGCTGTGAGCTCATGATTTCAGTCTAGCCAGATAAATTGCACCACTATATATTTCATGACAGTCACAGTAGCTGGGTTACAGGAGTTACTTAAGAAGCATAAATTAGCCATATGCCCAGGTATTTAATTAACAAACATCCTATTCTGAACATGGGTCTTGCTGAATCTGGCATCTCAGCTGTAATAGCAATGTCTGAGTTGTTCTGTTATGCTGAGATGTGCACTTTGATTTTCAGCAGATGGAGTTATTGAGTCTTTGACAAACAAGCCAGGTCAAGCAGCAGCTCCTGTCTGCTGTGAATGAGTCTGGATTTGCTGACTTGCAGAGAGGAGGTTCCTGCAATCCCTGCCCGTGCACATTGGCATGCAAATAGCCCTATCAACTTAGCTCACACGGTGGAACCCAGTGTTCTGCCCGGAAAGGTAGCAGCCAGTTGAAAGTATTTGTGTACAGACAGGGCTTAAAGGAGCTGCAGAGCAGTCTGATGGTGCTCAGATAAGGTTCTGTGATCTGGGAACACAATCAGAGACAATTCAGAGCAGCAGTACACTTGTGTTTTCCAGACTTCTGCAGGGGCAGGACTATAGAAAATGTATCTGTGTTAGCCAAGAGCTGACCTGCTGTTCTTATCCCATTGATACTGATATAGACGCAGATACACATATTTGATCCTTAAACTCAAGAATGAAATTTGAATAAATAAAGCTACATCTAAAAATAAATAGGATGCTCCATAGCTCAGCATCCATCTTCTAAAATCAGAGCCGCAGAAGTTTATAGTATGAAATAGTTATGTGTAATTTTTAAGAAGGGCAATTTTATAAACAATAATTAACACTTGAAGTGATGTAAACTGAAATAAGGAGCGTGTTATCACTTTAAAGAGTAAAAGCTAATTGCTTTTGAAGGGCATGGGAGCAAGGAGAAATTTGTTCCCTACTAACATCACAGTTTGCTTGGAGGTAGATGATGAGCTTCCATCAAGGAAACCATCATCCTTCTTCCTTTATGCCCTATGTAGGCCCTAACAGTGGATATAGGATTTAGTAGGGATGTTTACAGCACCTCAAGATAGACAGAAGTAAAAGTTTAGCAGGTATTGTAGACAGCACCAGATAATCCATCACTTGGGTAAGTGAGCAGCCTGTTCTTCCTTCCTATTCTCTCCAATAAGGACTTGACAGACAAGAAATTGTACTCTGAAACTATAAAAAGTGTGCTGGAACTATTGCTGGAGTGGTTGAGCCCTGCTTTGTGCTGTTTCCTGCTGTGTCTGATGCTGTGTGTTCCAGTTCTCCTGCCCTGGTATCAGACCTTGCCAGGAGGAAAATCAGTTGTCTGACACACATTAATGAACTCACCTCTTCCTCTAAAGCTCCAAAGACAATAAGGCATAGATTCATGTTTAAAAATTTATGCAGTGCACTAACCTGACAACTTTCAGGTAGACAGAAATTCTCAAGCTGTGTTAAAATGATCACTGAATAAATTCTGTAATGAATTCTTGACCTTAACCCTCACCTTAATTAATGTCATGGAAAACTAAGTTTGATTTCAAAATTTATTAATCTCAAGATGTTGCTTCTGAGATAGGAATCAATAAATTAATTCACAATGCTGATGTATTGCAACCACTTGCCTTTAAGAAAAGAGCATTTAAATATTTCCTTATCTAAGTGTACACACACTCACCTGAGTTTATTTTCAATGTTACTCCCAAAAAAGAAAAATATCTTGCCAGTGTTCAGTGCTGATGAACCGTTATGGTTTTCTGAGGAATCATTGCTTATTCTAGCACAAGTGTCTGGATTTGGAATGGGATCATTTCATTTCTTGAAATCAGAATATGAAATCAGGGAGTTGCAAAGCAGTATTTGCCACTTAATGGAATCTCTGTTTCTGCTTTCCAGTGTTAGGTTTTTAGATCTGAGTTTTCATCTTGATAACTTTGCTTTGATTCCTAACTGAGGTTTACTGTCCAGAGAATGTGTTGTGTCATGAACCTAAGCACATGCTTTATTCTTTTCATTGTTTTGTAATAATAGAAAAAAGCCTAAGTAATATTCAGTCTAAAAATGCCTTTCTAATCTTATCTCGCTTATTCTGTTTTAATTTTATCTTGCTTATTCTGATATAATTCCAAAAATCACAACTCACTTGCATATCATGATATTCTCAAAATTACAGAATAAGCTACTAATGGTCTGGAGCAATTTTCAAATCCTCTTAATTCCATCATTTACAGGGAATGATTTTTTAACATTATACGTGTTTCCATTATTTCTGAACTTGATACATTGCAGTATACTCTAGAGTTGTTAATCTGTTTTTTGTGGATGAGTAGAAATTACCAAAATATTTTTAGTTTTAATAAATATTTTTTATTTTTAATCCAGTGATGATCCATGTTCATCACATCATCTGGGTAGTTAGCTGGAAGCAAATAGCCCATTTTGTATTAATTTGTGAACATGCAGAGTTAGCATTGCAAATGATGCAGATGATGCAAATGCAAATAATTATCTCTATAAAATGAAAATGACAGTATACTAACCTTGTATTTTGAAATATTCCTAATGGAGCTCTACTGGTGTCATGAAAATGATGTAATAAAGATTATTGCTCTTTCAACTGTAATAAGAGACTAACCATTTGAAATCTCTGCTATTTGCCTGAATAATTTCTTACAGGCTATGAGAGGTCTATGGGTGAATTTGAAAGGAAAAACCCAAACCCGTTTGGTTTTATGTTACTCTCATCTAATTAATGTAAGCAAGTGTTTATTTTTTCTGTAGATGTTGTTGTCACTTTATAGAAGTGCATGCATTTTATAGATACAAAAATGTTTTTAGGAATCTGTTTTTTCATTTTATGCTGGAATTGGTTCTATATTCTCTATTTGTCTTATGTATTACACCTGAAAGGTCAGGATGAGCCCTTGAGAAGCTCATTTTGCATGGACTTGCATTTTAGTGGCAGGTAAATGACTTTGTTGAGATTCTACTTAAATAATTAATATTGTCTGAGACTGAGGCCACTACAAGATGTTGCAGCCAAAAAATGACTTTCAAAAAAGATTCCTGAAATGTAGTCATGCAGAAATGTCACAGAGGCTTGAAAATCAGATGATTTGCAGATGGTTTTAGGTCTTCATTTCCTTCTGGGCAGTTTTTCAGTCTTGAGATGGTATTCTCAGTAGAAAAAGGATTTTCAAAGATTCAGGTCCCTGAAGCTCTTGATCTTCCTTGAAGCTCCATTGAGCAGCTCTGATATTCTATAGCTCAGTATCAGTAGCTCAGTCTGAGTAGAATTCCCTCCAAATCATAAGTTACATAGGTGGAGCAAAGTATTCTGAGAACTTTGAAGAAACCTTTCCTGCCATATTTCCAGGTTTTGAGCAGGGAAACCATTTCCCCAATGCCTGTGATGCTTTGTCCTCCCCAGAGCAGTCAGTGAGACATTGCAGAATGGCAACAGGCACAGGTGGTGAGCAGTTGCAGCTGATGAAATCCCAATTAAACTGTGTTGCAGTTTTCTGCCATACCTTTGCTTCTCCTCCCCAGCTCTGGAAGTACAAGACCAGAGGCTGGGCTGGCATCCAAGGAGGCACAAATTCAGCCAGGCTTCATGCTCCTGGAGTGAAGATTCAAATAATGGGTTTGTGTTTCTTTAGTAGTTTGTCTTTATAAACCAAGTTTCTTCAGGCTGAGTTTCATACTGAAAACAAGGGTTAAGCCAACAATATGTTTGTTGGTGGTGCTTTGAGAAAGATTGGTTCTTTCATTTAGTCCTTTGCTCCTATAATGGCTGAAATGCATTATTTCCCCTAAAATGATAGGTGTGTGATAACTGTAATGGGCAAAGCCAGGTAGGTCAGTTTTGGCTTCTCACTGAAAAAGTAGAAAAAGAAGGAACAAAAGAAATAAACTTCAATGTGTGCTTCATTTTGGTTTTGGAGCACTGGGAAAAAACCCATTTAATTTTTTTCTTCTTCATTTTAGGTTCTGAAGCAAATGTTCCCCTTTTTAACCAGCAGGTGGTCAATAAATATTCTTTTAGAGTAGAGGAATCAGTGCAGATCTATAACAGCAGTTGTCTCCATCTGCTGCCTTTCCCTCATTGTGCATTGTAATTTTCCTTTAGTATGGAGTTGCTGTCCTTCTTCCCTTTCTGACCACCCTCCTGTATTCTGGATAGCATCCTGGACAGGAAGACAAATATGGCTTGTGATGGAGAGAAAATACAGTCTGTGCTTCCTTTTTGAGCCCTGAGAGCAGTTTCTGGAAATTTATTCATTTTTTCAATGCCAGTTTTTGAACAGCTTAAGTTGGAAACGAACTAGGGGGAAAAAAAAAATTCAGTGTTGTAGTATTGAATGTTAAGAAAACTGAATTGAGGATATGGAGCCTTACCAAACTAACAAAGTGATTCCCCTTTATCTCTGTAGGGATTTTTACTGACCCTCCTTTCTATACACATGATTAGATCCTTAGCAGAGATAAGAAGGAGCTATGGCCTCCCAGAAATACCCAGTTTTGTTTCCAAGGTGCTCTGAGGCTCACTGAGTGCGGCCAAGAAGAAAAGCTCGTGGGGTATAGCTGAGATGGTTAAACTGCAAGTTTTCCTTTTATTCCTGAGGTTACCAAGTGAATACTTGTTACAGATTTGTGTGTCATGTGAGCAGTGCTGACAGATTTGATGTACCAAATCTGACATGTCAGTGAGTGATTTACCAGGGAATGTGGTGTAAGGAAAAGTAAAATCAAGGGAGAGTAGTCAGTAATATTTTCTAGGAGACCAACGATTGCTGGGATTCTCAGGAGAACTGTGATTTTAAATTCTCCTCTATGGGAAGTTGTCCCTCCTTTGTGTGTTGTGATTGACCTTGATATTTAATCAGATAGGTTCTTGTTACTGGCAAATGCTGCTCAGGATGAACTTAGGTCCTAAAAACCCCAAAATGGCAAGTAGTACTTCTAAGTGATTTTACTTGTAGAAATATGAAAGTGGAAACCTTCCTGCACCACACAGATGAGGGATAACAGCCCCAAATAACTCCACAGCCCTTCCAAGTTCATTCCCTGAGTGTTCCCTTCAATGGAAAGGTACTCTTCTGTATTCTCAGTGAAGCTGCCCAGAAATTAAACCAATGCAGAGGTAAATAAATATTATTAATGCTTTAATCCTCTAATAGAACTCGACTTCTGTAATCTGTAGAGGGAGAGCACCACAGGGAAAGATGCAGGTTGGAGTTATGACTGGAAATGTAGCTTTGAAATAAGAGTTGGTTAGAAGGTACACTGCACTTCATGGGTAATGTACTCAGTGCCAGGAATTTGACAGCTGAGATTTCATTGAAATATGGGGAGAAAATAATGTCAAACAATATGATCTCTTTATACTTTTACAGGCCAGGCACAAATAAAAAAATCACACTCTGTAATGACAGTGTGAAATATAAATTGTAAAGCTGAATACCATGTTCTGGCAAGTAAACAGTCAGAGGAGACAATCTTAGCTGAAGTGAGTGTATCAGGAGGTCCATGTGGTGTTTGAAGCCTGTAGTGTTTGAGGGGATCAAAGTTCTCCAGGCCTTTGTTCTCCTGTTCTTTCCTCCATTGCCAAAAGCTAACACAGAAAATAACAGAGAAAAGACAGCAACTAACATTTAAAAGTATTTAAACAGCTCTGTATTCAAGTAGGTCTGTGTTAATGATTGAGAATGACAGAAACACTTGAAGGAGAAATATTCAGGGTGCCAAACATACATCCTGTTCAACTCTTCAAATTTTCTCTTCATACTACCTAAAAAGTGGAGTTTGGGAACCACAAGTTTTAATTTCAATAATGCTGCAGATGTGCTCTGTACTTCTGCAGTAACTCCAGGAGATGTAGACAAAACTCTTATTCCCCAAGCTGCAGCCAGGGCTGGGGAGTGACAGATCTCTGCTTGCTGACAGTGTAATTACTGGGGTCAGAGCAGGGACTCTAATTATCAGCATAAACTGATAATGATTTGTGTACAGTGTTGCACGGGTGATTGGATGGGTTACACTCTCTGTCAAGGCAAATGTTCAAGGTGGGGAAGGCTTGAAGGTGGGGAGTATCCTCATGGATACTCTTTTTTCTCCCAAAGAGCCTCATTCAAAACTGGTTCAAGTCAGTGACTGATGAATTTGTGTGTTTGAGTTTAGTATTAAGATCTGCAAGTGCAGGGTGCCTGAGTTTATCTTTGTTTCTTTGCAAGGAGTGCAGAGTACAGTATAAATGGTTTTTCTCAGCTAAAGCCTTCACCTTAGGGGCTGTGTGTTTGCTCTACCATTTCCTTGTTTGTTTAAATTACTCCTACACATTTCCACGTGTTCTACATGTGTTAATTTGCTTATTATTTCACAGACGCAACGTTGTCTTCCCTCTGAGGATTGCCATTTGCAGAGAATCATTCTTCTCAGTGTATTTCTCTTGTATTTCCTCAAGTACCACACTGACCTGCCATGTTGGACCTAGACCACAGCCTCACATCAGAAAGGTAAATTAATGGATTGAGAAGGCTCCTGGAAAGACTCCTGGCTTAGCTCCTGTAAGTACTGTTTTCACTGAGAGTGGAGGGAGAGGGGAAGCTGGAAGGATGACAAGACAAACTATTTACAGGCATTCGAGTTAGAAATTGTTGTCTCTGTGCATGGGACTTGAGAGAACAGTGTTTTGTTTTCCTTGGAACGCCAAAGTCCAATTGCAAGTATAGAAAAGGAAACTGTTTTAATTCTTTTTGCTTGCCTCAACTGAAAGTTCTTAGATCTTGATTGTCTGAGCATTTTTACAGTTCAGAGTTGATCGCTAATATTAGGAGATTGAGATTTGCCATCTGACCTGTTCTGAAAAATTGGGCTGTATAGCAGCATGGTGCAGATCCTCAAACCTTCTCAGCATAAAGAAGTGACAGACCCCACCTCTTGCCCTTGTCTAAAGCTAAACATCTTATGTGTGAAACAGAGAATTTGGCCCGTGTTAGTCTGATAGATGTTTGTCTCTAACAGCAGCTGTTCAAGTGCCTTGGCTGCATAAACACTTGGTGTAAGTAAAAATGGAGCCAGATCTGGCCCCCTGTTTCTTTGGATCTACTTTGCATGCACTTGCTGTTTTAATGGTTCCAGTTCTTGAACAGAATTTATGTAAGAAACAGAACTTTTACAAAGCAGTTCTGTTTTTTTCCTTTTTCTTCCTCCTGGCAATAAGTATTCTTAAATTAGACCCATTAACATCTATTGTATTGCAGAGAGTGCACATGCTAGACATTTTTTCCCCTCACTAATGTGGAGTGGGAGAAGCAGAAGTTTCACTACATTAATGGATTGTGGGGAATACACTCAGCTACCCTCCAGCTTACAAGGCAAAATGTAGCAGCATACGGAACTATAATAAAAGGAACTGAGCTGCAGGAGGCTGTAATAAAATGATGGTAAATGAAATGTAGCTGCATATCACCATGACAAGTAATTCCTAGTGGAATTCACTGATGAAAATTCTGCTGGCCTGTGTAAGGCACAGGAGCTGTGGAAGCCTGCCCTGAAGGCTTTGTGCTGATAATGCACTGGTGAGATAATCACATTCAGTAGTGGGGACCTTCCTAAGTGTGAGACTTACACATATCAGAATGTATTATGCTTGTATTGGAAACGCTGGGATCTTCAAGCATTTCCCTCCAAATTTCACATATTCAATCCTTCTGGTAAAAATAAAAGCTCTTTTGGCAAGCCAGTAGCCTTTTAATTTCAATTATTCTTTTAAAAGAAAGGTAATCTAAAAGGTCAGACAACTTTGACATACTTACCTGTTTCACAGGGTACAATTAGTTGCATGCATCATATGCCATCAGAACTATAACTCATGGTGTGAAAATACATTGAAAGTGAAAGAAATTAGTAAATCCATGCTGGACTATGGTCCTGATATTTCTATAACTTCAAATGTTTCTGTGAGAAAACCATGACCTAAAACAAGGAAAACTCTTAGCTGGATGAAACGAATCATTTCAGGATGGCTCCTTTTGTAAGACATCCTAATTAAGTGTTGTACAATATTTGAGTGATGAGAGAAAGAATTGTATGGAATGTAAACAAAAAGTATTTTAAAGCATTTCAGAAGTTTTCAAGTTATTTAACAAAGGTTTAGGTATTGCCTACCTTGTTCTCTTTTTGTGAAGACAAAGGGGAAATTGGGATGCTGCATCACAGTAGTTTGTGTCATTAAGCTAATTGTTACACAGGCAGTGTAGTGGTAGTCACTGTTTGAGCAATTCCTGGCCAATTTATCAATCCTAGAGTCAAATACTTTGATTAAAATCAGTAATCCTACTGACACACTTGACGTGTGTCAAGTGGAACCTTGGTTTTCTTGCTTCATGATGATAACTATTTGCCAAAATGGGCCTATAGCAGAGTTTTCTTTTTGGCAAGTTGAAAATGTGTCATATTGAGGCACTGAGCCAGAGACTTTGAGTCAGCTGGCAGAATGACAAAAAGCAGAATTATATTTAAGGGAAAGAAGGAAAGTTTCTCTTGGATGAAGGATCAAAATGATTTCTGGCAAGAGGAATACCTATTGCCAAGGAGATGTAAAGGCCCATGTCTGCTCTTAGCTACCAACACATCTGGTGTGGCTGTAACAGCTGCTTCTGCTGTGGAGTCATATGTGCCTCTGTGGCCTTTGTCCTTCTCATCAAAACAGCCTTAATTCTGTCATCATTTCCATGAGAATAACCATTCCTGGTTCTTTTCTGAAATATTCCATTTGTGCATAAACATTTCTAAACTCTTAATTAATAACCATTCTGTAGTCCATGTGCCTGATCTGTTTTCACTTCTATTCAATTTCAACTCCCCAAGGGAGAAAATCAAGTCCTTGCTCAAAGCATATGACAATAAAAGGATATAATGTTTTGGCAAGCTTCCTTACTGTCAGGTGACCCTGCTGATCCTCATTTATCAAGAGAGCAAGAAATAATAGAAATAAAATATTTTCAGCAATTGTCAGTGGTTATACAAAGACCTACTCCCACCAAGCATAGAGGTCACTTCAGAAATCAGAGCCTCAGTAAGGGAGGACCTGACCTGAAAATGAGGATATCTTTGAGAAGTTGGACTCAAATGAATTATTGTAGCGGTCCAAGCTTAGGAGCTGTGCCACTGAGGTGGCACACAACATGTATTGCTTTGGAGCAATCGCCTGCAATGTCATGTAGGAAATAGCACAGGAGAGTGGTTAGGAAAATAATAATGGAAATTAAGAGATGACTGTTCCAAGGCCAGCAATATCTAAAACTCTGGCGAGGATGGGTTTGTCACTGTAGGTAATACAAAAATGCAGACACACACACAGCAGGTCTCTCCACGCCATCTTTGGGTTCTCCATTCTCCTATTTCCAGCTCCTAGTTCACACTGGTTTTAGCTGGCCCTTGAGTTGACATTTTGAAAGGTAATGGAGATGCAATTTTGTGGTTGGCCAATCATTCCTTGACATTAGTTCAAAACTGGGAGAGTGGAATCATTCCTTGACATTAGTTCAAAACTGGGAGAGTGGTGGGAATGCAGAGATCATCCACCTGCTTGTAGCTGCTGTGTTGTAATGTCAAATCATCAAAGAATGGTTTCATCAGGCCTAGCATAGACAAGCTGAAAATGTCCTGCTCTCTAAACACAGATATGGGCTTTGTATTATTTCATGAAAACAACACAAATATGAACATAACAGAAAGCAAAGTAATATTGCTGAAAAATAACACACAAGGTATCTTCAGAGTCCAAATTTTGAAATTCAAGGAGAAAAAGGAAAGGATTTGCACACTGGTGAAGATGCTGATTGTGATTTCAACCAGAAAGTGCAATAAACATGCCTGAGAAAAAGTATTTGCACTGAGATATGCAGTTAGTCCACTTGCTCACCTCTGTTTCCTGGTCACAGTGTTTCCCAATTAGATTTCTATTTCAGTACAGTTTCTGTAGCAAGGAACTTGCATAAAAGAGAAGGAGGGGGAGATTTTCAAAGTACCCTTGCTAATTAGGTGTCCAGCACTCATAGATTTGGAATAGGAGCTGGGTCCCTCAGAACTCTTCATGCCTTTGAAAAATTCTCCTGTAATCTCTGCCAGTTCTTTGCACAGCCTCCAGCCTTCAAAGACTTCAGGTGCACAGAAGAGACAGTGCAAGATGCCTGGGCTGCATTCCCCTTCCTGTCAGACCTGCTCTTTAGAGCTGGAAGGTTTCAAAAGGACAGCCTATATGTTGTTGACAGAAAGGAACTTTCAGGCTCTTAATGTTTTGCATATGAGCTCCTTACCTGCTGCAATGCCTGCTTTAGTCTGACTTTAACCAGGCTTGCAGTAGGTCTGTGTGGATTCAATACATGTGACAATACACTGAGAACCAATGCTTAATGCTCAGGGTTTAATCAGTTTAAGTCAGAATCACAGCTTTAAATGACTCTGCTGTTTTCTAAAACTATGACTCATTTGTTAGGCCAGACAAGCTGGAAATTAGTTATTCCATGTACCATGCTCAAATTCATTAAATCAGCAGTAAGAGTAGCAAGTGATTTTAAATCATTCATCTCCTGGCTCATTGGCAGTCACAATGTCTTTGATTTGATCTTAAAACAAGCAGTGAGGATTTAAAGAAATTTCTGTTAAGAGAAATGAAAAAATACTGTCTGACTTTTACTCGACAGAAGTTCTTGAAATATTAAGTGCATATTTCTCTTTTTCACCACGGCTGTTGTGTGGGTGTTGCTGTATTTTCTGAGCTTTCAAAGACATAAAAAATTAAATCCTTACCTATGTCCCTAGACTTTGTTAGATAAATAATTTTCAAGCATTTTTTTATATTTTTAAATCACCTGGGTTTGTTTGGCAAGAAAGAAAAGATATGGCGCTGCCACCTTTGTGACTGGGACAATCATTTTTACTGCAATTTTCCAGCTAACCTGCACTGTCTGCTCTGAAATAATGAAATACACACAATTGCCTGAGGCCTATGCAAGGAGTCTGAATATGTCTTTTGTTCTAAGTTTTCCAAAATAAATTGAATGTAAGCCCAGCGTTTGCTGACATTACAGCTGTGAATAGAACATGGTGTCTTAGGGCAGAGTTCAGGAAAGGGGAGAAAACAAGGAGCCTTTTTCAAAGATTTTTATTTTAATGCATTTTCAGGTTTGCTTACATCCAAGCTGGCCCCCAAGCCTACAGGAAGGTATTTCATTACTTGCTTGTAGCATTTAATGGTTTCTAAAAAATATTGCCTTTATGTTTGATCCAGCATTAGGCAAAGAATAATTTCCATTTCTGGTTCTGCATCATTTGATCTTCCTGAGGTAAGCAAATTGAAAGCACCCTTGCAGTCATTGTAGGCACGCTATGCAGGCTTCTTCCAGGAATGCTGCTGATGAATTCATTTGGTTAAAAGGAAGCTTAAGTTTACTTTCACCTAACTATAACTAATACAAAGATCATAAATACAGATGGTTTTCTAGATTTGCACTTAGAGTTTCTCTCCCATTTGATCACAGGGGACCTTGGACAGCTCTTTGCTTAATTTCTGCTCTAAGTGTTCAACTAAGTAAATCTTCACTAGTTCTGTGTCTTGACAGTGACTTTTGATAATAAATAAACATCTTTTTTTTTTTGTAAAATACTGTAGCCCAGGAAAAAAAGTATGATCTGAGAATTACCTCCAGGTTTGTGGATACAAAGGTAAGTTGTTCATTTTCAGATTCTTTGGTTTACTTGAAGCAATTATTGATGCCTCTGAAAAACAGCACATTCTGTTCCCTAAATTGACTGTAAGGAAAAGATTTCCATGTTTTATACAGACCTAAGTCACTGGCATAGAACAACCAAGGTACCACAAGGGAATACATTTCACTTAATTGCAGGAGATGTGTGATTCTTCAAGGGGAAAAATTCAAATAGGTAACACTTCAAATGCAGGGAACTTTTGTTTCTTTAAACTATTAAATTAATAATAAGCTAAATATAAAAAACCCCAAACTTTTATTATTTTGATGACTGGAGGATGCTTATTTATCTAATTTATTTAGAACAAGAAACATTTTAAAATGTGCTAGCTTTGAGTTTGCTTGGTCTGTTTTTTTAAGAATTCTTCATAATCCAGAGTGAGGGTTGAGGATAAGAAAGGTAGGAGGTGAAGATGGTAGGGCAGTATCACCAATTCAATTTAATCTTCAATTCTAAAAGCCTTTTCAAAATCAAATCAAACATAGAAGGAAAAATTAGCATAAGAATCACCAGCAATAAAAGTAAAGAGAAAGAATAAAGTAATTGCTTTTCACTAAAGTTTAAAGCAAAGCAATAACAAAGAAAATACTGCAGCTTAAAAAATGATTTTCCATTGTGATGATTCATGTCTAGCCTCTAATAGGTGTTATTTCCCTGCTTTGCAGTAATGCATTCATTACATGCCCAATTTAGAGCAGTTAGCCACAGAATTCTTTATAAATATACAACAGACACTCTTCAGCTCATCTTCAATGCTACATCAGCACCACAACCCAGATGGTAACAGTGCAGCACGACAGGAAAATGTGTACCATCCTTCTCTAGCACTGTCTTATTAGCTGAAAGAATAGGCAAAAACGACAGCAGTTCATGGTATAATTGGTTAGTCCAGTTTGCAGTCCCTTTGGAATCAGCATTGAAATGCCTGTTGTTTGCAAAGGGTGCAGTGTCAGGAGCATTTGCTTTTCGCAGGCACACCCTGGATAATGGTGAGTGCTGTGCTGGGAGCACTGACCTGGTGGAGGTCTTTGTGTTTTGGCACGTGTCCCATGCTGTGAGTCCAAACGTGTCCTGTCAGACAGGAGCCATGGGTAAGGCCATTCTGATCTAGAAATACTTCACACAGTCTTTGTGTCATATACAAGGTGAGGGAAAGGGGTATCCATTCAGGCCAATGAAATTACACTGAGGAAAGGTGGGCTTGGCTGAAATTAAACCCAACAGTGATTTACCACCATAACTTCATACCCATTTAGTGGTTACTGTCATTACATTAATTCTCAGATGAAAAAAGAGGTACTGGTTTACTGAAGGTACAATCCTGAAGAAAGAACCTTTTTAACTAATGTAGGTAGCTAATTTTCTCTTTGTTAAAGTCTAGGAATTTCCAGAGTATTCTACAGTAAACAGCAAGGAGTTTTCAGAGACATCTCTGTCTTGCTCTGCTGACTGCCTATGAAACTCTCACATTTATTTTCATTGCCCCAGTCTTTAGGGAACTCAAAATTTAGGTGAAATCTGGGTACGTTTGTAAACACCTCCAAACAAAACACGACATTTTTTTCAGATGAATGGTTTATGATGCTCATTTGCAAGAAATTGTTAAGAGAAGCATTTGAAATGAAGCTTTTGTTTCAGGAAGCTTGTAAAGCACCTGGTTTTTTTTACAGGTTATCAATTGTATATTGCATAGGTACTAACCTGTGAATATCAGGGACGCAGGATCTACGTTTACAGGTTAACAAGGAAAGCATTGTAAAATATGTCACTCAAAACAATAGTCCAAAAAAGATTGATTCTGCCACTTTGGACTTGCCTTTGCCTACTGTCATAAAATGATTTTTAGAGTGCTCTCAGTTCCTAAGGATTATCTGTTGAAGCAATAACATGAGGAAACAATCTATCTGTCTGGAAATGCCATTGTCAAAATAAACCAGACATATTTTCAACTCTGGGATGTAGCAGTGATGAAAATGTAGTAGTGCTGAATCAATGGCAGAATTGTCCATGAGTTCAGCAGGACTGAGGTTTCATCTCAGAGCTTCTAATTTTCATGAGTTTATGGATTCGTTTTCACCCCTAAAAGGACATGTCAAGAAATACAAGCATTTAGTTATTCTGATGCACAAACCAGGAGAGCAGGCCAGGCCATCTGGCATCCAAAAAAAATATTATGATTACTGGAGACTTGTTTCCACAATATGAATTGCTGAATTGGTATTTTCATTCCAGCAAAAGCAAACAGGTTAAGAGCTTCCTCTCTGAAGCTGATGTTATTTCTGCACAATACAACAGATGGAAGTGCTTTTCACCCCACTCATCACTGAGCAGGAGCATTGAGCCTTATTTTGAGAAGTCTACCGGCTGAAGTTTACAGCTTCATCAGGAACATATTCTAACTTCTGCTATCATTTCTTGAACAAGTTACAGCTTTGTGCATTGTGTTTTGTCTGGGAAATGTTCCAAGTTGCAGAGACCTGCTCTCCACCAATTTAAAGTGGATGTCCTGTGAAAAGTGAAATGTCTTTCTAATACGGGTCTGCAAAGTCACAGCAAATGAAGGCAGTCAGCAGTGCACAGAATGACACATCTGTGCCAACTACACCTTTGTGGGAAGGCACTGGCTCTCAGTTTGCTGCCTGGGAATCTCTGCTGCTCCTGGCCAAGGTCCTCTTGCTGCAGGTTGGCTACAAAATAGAATTGGTTTAGCCTCATTTTTTGAAATAAAAAATAAATACAGATGCTGTTAACCCACTCAGCTGAAAAAGGAGCCACTGGCTCAGCTGCCACCACTGCCCCCATTGGGCTCCTGACTCTTAGACATCTAGTGTAAAATCAAACCAAATCATTGAACACCAAGGGCAGCGGCCTCAGGTCCAAGTCAGATTCCTCCCTTAATTCCACTTCCTTTGTCAGTCCTGTGCATTAAGGACAATAATTCATTTTTTCTATAAGTGCACAAAAGTCATATCTGTACCACACGTATTTCTAGGCTGTTGAAGAGG
This sequence comes from Melozone crissalis, assembly GCF_028551555.1. NCBI lineage: Eukaryota > Metazoa > Chordata > Aves > Passeriformes > Passerellidae > Melozone > Melozone crissalis. The sequence goes on along the minus strand of NW_026535817.1, from coordinate 8,901,200 downwards.
GCTGGACAAATTATTAACTCCTAATGCTCTCACCAGCATTGCACAGCAAATTACATTCTCATGGGCAGGCTATGGAAGGAGCAACATGATGTGGTTTTGGACTGAATTCCTAGATTCACTACATTGGGAGGGGTGGTAATAATAATGCTTTGTGCAGCTGTGGAATAAGTAAATGTACAGAGAAAGAGCAAAATAGAACAGAACCAAACAGAAATAATAATGCCACATTCTGATAGGTGACAGTATTGAGTCTCCAGTTATGAGAGCCATTTTTCTAAGGTGTGTAGAAATGCTGGAGATACCTATTCATGAGTTTCTGCTGTAAAAGTTTAATAGCAGAGTAATATTATGAAACTGAGAAAAAGGCTAGCTATTGAAATTACCACCATAGCTATATATATATTTGGCTGTAGATTGCTATTGCCAGTAAAGGTACAAACTCTGCACTCAAGTCAATGAAAACTTCTTAAATATCAAGTCCCATAGCAACCAAACTAGAAAAAGTTGGAGCAGCTCCAGGCGAGCCAATAAATACATTTGATCTGCATCATTTGATCTTGTCTCAGAGTTTTATTACTCTGAGAACTGAGGAATGAAGAAAGTTGCACCATGAGCTTTGGAGAGGATATTCAAAAATTAGGTTGAATTTTTTTTGGACCTGAGCTTTGATAGGTGGAGTACAATGGAACTGAATTCATAGGAACTTTCTCTGTTACAAGCCTTGCTTTGTTGGCTGAAACTGTAACCCAGGAAGAGAAGAATAAAGGAATTGGAAAACCTCTGCCCCCTTCTGCCCCTCAAGTCATTGCTTGTGTAAATACTTAGGCGAGAAGAGGGTACTGTAAGACACACTGAGACACAAGACAAGTATTTCATGACACATTAGCCTCAGAGATTACAGGAGTCTGTCTTAGGAAAATAAAGGGATGCACAAAGATCTTACCATGGCAGCCATTTAAACCATGCTGCAGCCTGGCTGAGGGCTCAGCACTGCCCTTGGTGCATTCCAGTAGTACAAGGACTTCTGTGGTTTGTCATTATTGATTGGTGGGGCACAAAATATCAGTTTGTTGTGATTTCATCTCTCCAGCCCTAGGCTGTGGAAATGGGCAATCCTCAAACACATTTACCAAGGGCTGTAGATGTAATTAATAAGCAAACCACCGTGCAGTGTAGGTGGAAAAGCCCACACCTTAGGTCAAAGATGCTCAATATACTTTCAATCTCATCTAGCCCATTGGAACTTGCAGATGTGTGTTTCCTGAAGGCAAAATCTGAGAAACTGAAAAAGTATTTTCACTTACTTCAGTTTAAATAAGAAGGTGGTCTCTGTTCTCAGCTTCTGCAGCAATCTGTGTCTTGTGGTCATATCAAATCCTACTGATACTAATTTAGATGGCAAAGAATAATATAATGAAGAGTTAAGTTTATCAGTCAAATGGATAAAAATAATCCCACTTCAAAAGAAATTATTGTCTAATTCTCTAATGAGTACCTGATTTACATGTAAACAATGGTTATTGTTAATTAATTAAATGTCACATGATTTTTCAAAGTGCACTTACTGCTACTTGTGATGCAGTTAAGTCATAAACAACGCAGCCAAGGAAGAATAACTTGATACACATTTGCTTGGGCTTGCTGCTACTGGAATATCCCTGCAATTGCATTTTGCTTCCTGAAAATGGGACCTACATGGGCAGCTCCTTTTGTGGCTGTAATACCAGCATAGCAGCAGGGCTGCTCTCCTTTGCAACTGAGAAGGGAATGTGCAGTGTGTGTTTGAGGTTATTACTGTACTTCCTGATTTAGAATGGAGATGTGTAGCACAGAGAGGAAATCTTCTCACTTTGGTGTTTTGGTAAAGCAGAACCAACCATTGCCAAAATTCTTTGCTGAGTTCTCAATGGCACGGTTAATGTCTCCTCCTCAGGCTCACTTTGTGGCTAGGAAATTTGGTTAATGTCTCCTCCTCAGGCTCACTTTGTGGCTAGGAAATTTGGTTAATGTCTCCTCCTCAGGCTCACTTTGTGGCTAGGAAATTTGATACCGACAGCTGTATGTCGTATTTTTGTTTGCTTTGTTTTCTGATGTTGATCTTTGCTGATTCTTCCCTGCAGTGTATCCTTGAATTTGAATGAACAGACAGTTTATTGTGGAGGAAGAGGAAGAATGTATGCAGAGGACAGAGAGGAGGGGAATCTGAAGGCTTTGTGGCCTTTAGATTCTGTCATAACAATTTCATTTCTAATCAGAGACTTTGTTTATTATCCTGGCATCACCTGTCATCCTGATGAGGATAATGATGTGTGGTACATTTGTACTTCCTTTAAAACTAAAAATAGGCTCCTTTTAGTTCTGTGTCTTTTCAGGATGTCTTTCATTTTTCTTTGACAGCTTAACTCTGGTTTTCATTTTAACTCAGGAAATAGTTCATAAAATACAAGTAGACAAATTCTTCCAGGGACCATGATTTTTAAAAGCATTTAATGATGCAATTGTTGTAGAGGGACGGCTCGGAATGTTTTGTGTGTAAAGTAGCTATTAATCACAAACTACAATATGTAGCAAACAAGCAAAACAAAATTCAATTCAGCTCTTTTCTTAAAAAGGAGCTGTTCCTAATGATGGAAATTAGAGATATTTTAGCAAAATGGAATGCTCTCAATCACAGAGCTGAAACCCTGGACGATGCACTAAATGCTGTGAAACCCGACTGGAAATTCTTATTCTCATAATCTATTACAAACTTGATGGATAAGGAAGTCATGGTTGACCTTTCAGGAAAAGCAAATCATTATGTTTTTTTCCAGAGCATTTATTATGTCCCACTGGATTCCTTATTTATCTGCTGTGAAGAAATCATACTCATGGCTTCTGTTGAAGACCATGTGTAACTGTATATATTTCTGCTTGCGCTGAAGTTCTCCCTTTATTATTACTATTGTGTGGATCACCTTGTTGGGATGTATTTTTCCATGCAGAAAAAAATATTATATTATGTTTTTTAGTGTAAGGAATGCATGTATTCCATATCTTGAGGCTACCTTGAGCATTATTTGGGTTAAAGGAAACATTATTAGGGTTAAATTAGGATTAAATGTTAGGATTCCCACTTGGAAGGAATTGGCCTGTGTTGATCTAAAGGACTGGGGAGTGTAGCATTTTCAAAACCTTTGTCTGAGGTTTCTCCCCCTTGTTTACTTTCTGTCACTGATATAAATGTATCATTTTTGGAGTTGATATTTGTCATACCAGACTATGTACATTTAGAAGGGAACATCCACATTCAGCATCACAACAGAACCTAAACACCAGCAAAGTGGTGACAATCCTTGAAAGGAAATGGTAATTAAGTTTTTAATTATTTATTATTAATTCTATAATCATTTCATGTCTGAACAGTAGCTTATGATAAAAAAAATCTCCATCACCTAGAGCTGTGAGGCAAAGGCTTTCCATTAGTCATCACACCCTGCATAATGAGCAGCATTGCTAATGAGACACAGAACACTTCAAAGTTATTCAATCAGCAGTCTGAATAATGAGATTTTACAGAAAAATGTAAATAGTGAGCATGCAACAAAAGCAGTAAGGTGGATTATAGCTTTTTCTTTTAAGCCACCATGAATGGAGAGATTGAAAGAAAATTAATTTCATTTTATAAATAATATAGTGTTCCACAGATTCCTAAGAAAACAGAATCAGCCAGGGCACTTGGTGCTTTAGAAGAATATGAAATTAAATAATAGACTTAGCTGCTCAGAATAAGCTTGATTGGAATCTCTAATATTGCCTTTAAATTTTTGTGGGAAACATCTGCAAAATGTTTCTTATAATAAATCAGAAGAGTATTAATACCATATTTGACAATTAGGTCAGACTTAGAGATCAGCCTGTAGTCAGCATTGATGCAAATTACATTAAAATATATATTCTGTAATATAATAGGCATCAATCCTGTCAGAATTCAAGGAGCATCCAGACAATGCTCCAGACATGCTGCTTAACTTTAGGTGGTCCTGTGAGGAGCACAGAGTTGGACTTTATCCTTCTGTGTCCCTTCCAATCTGAGATATTCCATGGTTACAAAATACCACATCACATAACAGCAGCCTGAGAAAGGATGATGGGTGACTGAGAGTTGAACATAATTTTTTCACATGTACAATCAAATGCTTTTTAACCCTACTACTTGAGAGAAGCAAAATTAGAGGACAATGTTTCAGTTTTATTTAAAATGCCATGAAAATCAATATCAGAACTGGTAAACTAATGGCAGCTTCATGGTAGGTATTTCTGAAAAATAAAAATTTTTAGTGATGGAAACCAGGAACATTTGGGATTTGACTTTGGATGCTTTGGAAGGTCTGTGTTGCAGGATCATGCTTTTTTCAGAATAATTCCTGTATTTTTATATGAAAGAAAAAATGTCTTTGATGTAAAATTCTGCAAATGTTCAGGTGGAGCTTTATAAATCAATCAGTAGATTATGATTATGAGCAGTAGCAAACTCAGTTTTATAGCAGGGTGCTCCCTTCTCCCTTTATAATCGTGCCAGCAGGGAAAAGCTTTGCTGCACTAACCTTGCACCTGCCTGAAAGAATAAAGGTGTTCTTTAGAAAGAGACACCAGAATTGTATTCAAAATTATTATTTAGAGCTGCAAAAAATTGTCAAAGTCTGAACCAGCAATGGATAGAGTATAACTTAGGATTACTGAGTTATGTTGCATTTAAGAGAAATACATTATATGGGTCTGAATTTCTTACAAAGTCGTTTATCCCTTATGGAACAAACAAACAAACACATCCCAAACAACAACAACAACAAAAAATAGGTCTGAAAAATAGATAAATTTCTAGTGAATATTTTTTACATTGCTGATTTCACTATATCTGTTTTAAAAATGTAAGCCACTAATTATCTCTGGTTATCAAACCAGATTCAGTGGCTAGGAGCTGAAGTCTAATTTATTCAGACTTTAAATGCAAACCATGAAGCTTTTACTATCCCCAGTTTGGTGAGAAGCAACAGAAATCAAGAAATAAATTTCAGTTGTAAGGGACTTGTACAGAAGAGACTGGGATTAGGATTTCCAAGTTTGTCTGTTACACAGGGCAGAAAACTACAAAGGGCAGAAAACTTATTGAGCTGCACTTTTTGCTGCTCATAAATATCTGATGGTTTAAATAGCACTCCTGCCAAGATTCATTGCTTCCAATGATGAAATGTGTTTTTAGCTCAGCAGCACATGCCCTGGTGTGGGATAGGGAGCTGTAAACTGGACCAAGACCTTAAATAATGGCCCTATCATTTTTAATTGTTCAGTACTAATAATCATTGTGAACTCATTCAGTATTAATTTGGTTGTTATAAAATGCTTCTATAGATCCTCTCAACTAATTAGTTTGACCTTCATTTTGAAGGGTAACCAGTGACTGTCTGGTGTTCAAGCTTGACTGGGAGCAGAAGGCAGGCTGGGAGCAGATTCCTGAGCCCCAATTCAGCCTTTCCAAATTTCCTTCCCACCCCTTGACAAGAACTTGGTTGGATAAATGCAGCAATGACCTGGTTTGCTGGTTATAAGTGAATAATGAGACTTTATGTTCAAAATGAAAAGATTTTGTGGCTCTCCTGTGCCCGTGGATCTCCTTAATTGCTGTGATGTTTGAGGTGGTTAAAACTTCTCCACTCTTCTGGAGATAATGATGCTTGTGCACCAGCACAGGAATGTTTAATGAAGAGTGTCTGGGATACAAGCGCATGCCTTAACAGCAAGTTTAAACAGAAAGAAAATAAAGTGTAGTTAGGATGAATTTCTTCAAAAGGGGCAACACCAGACCAAGAGGGAGAGACAAAATTCCCTGAAAAGAGAGTGATTTCATTTGTCCTGCATGACTTCAATGAGATCATAAATTTTTTTTTTTTTTTTGAGAAATAGTGATGATTTTGCTAAACTGAGCTTTTAATGCAGAAGCCAGTGACCCATCCTACACTGACAGACAGAGATGGACACTGAAAATACAATAATTTGATTGCCAGAATATGACAAAAAGTAGATAAGATATTTTATCTTTTTAATGCACTGGATTATGCATTCTCCTTACTTTGGTATTTCTGATATATTTTCTGAGAATCAATTTTCTCTCATGTAAATGGTTCTCTGGAGAATTTCATAACTAGAGGCAGCAGAAATAAAAAACAAAACCTGCCATTAAGACAAAAATATTTTCCATTGTTGGCACAAAAAATAATCCAAATATGCACCTGGCCAGGCACAGCACTGTTTGAGTTTGTTCAGAGAAATGTCACGCTGTTCTGTCAAAAGCAGCACAAATATCTCACGACATCAGTCAAGATGAGCAGCCCAAGTTGTAGATACTTGGTAAATCACTCATGTTGTTAACCAAAGGAGTCTCAGCCTGAGAGCTGCATACATTTTAAAATCAAGGAGCAGTAGGAGTAATGATCATTTGCTAACAGATATGGATGCATCTCAAACCCATTGGGAAGCCAAACATTCCCTGTCTGCCAAGAGACAGGAAAGAATTCTGAGCACAGTTGAAACTTTAAAGGACAACAGCAATTAATCCCCTTCATTCATTCCCAGGTTGTGGCTGAAATAATAATTGCACTGAAAGCAGTGACCACACAGTGAGTAGAGAACGTTCCACAAGTAATGGCTGCTTCAGTAAATTCCTGAGTGCTCTTGGTCAGGATAGAACTAAACTCAGTAATTTCCAGCCCTCCTTCTCATTACCCAGCCAGGGCAATTGGTATCAAATCCCACCAGAGGTTCACATCCCACATCGCTGCTGTGCCAACTCAGGCTGCATGGATGCAGCTGATAAAATTTACTCACCACCTTCCAAGAAAGAGGGAGATGAGAGATCCATGGTAGAAGGTACCTTTGTTCTCTAGAAGGTTTAGAAGAATTCAGGGGAAAAAATTACTTGACATTATATAGGGCTGACAGCGTTACAGGGCTCATTCTGCTTTCCCAAAATCCAGGTTATATTTCTTGGCATCTCCTCAGACTTTATCAGAACAGAGATTCTGATTCTGTTCTGTTTATTTTCACTGCAGCCCAGATTTTCTCCTGTCACCACATGTACCATTGCTTTCCTGCTTTACACCTTCCCTCCCATGGAAACTTCTCATTTCCATTTGGCACTTGTGTTCCCTGCCTTGCAAACTGCTGTAATTCTTTACTTTAGCTACTTTCAGGTGGCTTTGAGCACCATCAAGCCTCAGCACATCTACAGCCCCAGACTGGATAGATCTCTTCCTGTGCCCAATGTACAGACATGAACTGAAAGCAGCTGCTGTCAGGTTTGGCTTCAGCCCAGACATTGTGATGGAATTTAAAATCCATCTAATCCATGTTAGCAGACACTGTCAAAGTTTCCTCAGGTCTAGGTGTTCTGATTTCCACCTTTTATTTCCAGGGTGATACATTTTTCTAGTTAGAAACTAGTTCAGATTTCCCTGATTCTTGTTAAAATACCCACAAAGAGGTGCCAGTCTTGGATGTCCTTCCAGGAAAGTTTATATCTATGTGCAAGAAAGAGAAAAATACTGTTTCTCTTTTTATTTTTCTAAGGTGATGAGTTAATATTAACTGTTTTCCTGTTTCTTTTGCTGTGCTTCCCCCTTCTGTGCAAATATGTGCAGAGTTGCTGCTGTTATATAAAGAATGCAAGCCAGTAGTTTATTTTCTTCTTCCAAAATAAATATTCTGAACATTTTTTTCTTGTGTTCTTTTCCCCTTTCCTGAATATCTTTGTTGCTGTTATTTTTGGTAACATGACCCTGGTTGAAAAGAAATCATCTGTACAGAAACAAGAGGACTGAATTCAGGCAGAAATTGCTGCAAAGAATAAATGCTAGACTGATGTTTTCAAAAGAATAAATGCTGTTTTCAACATTTTTGGTAAGTGCACAAGCAATATTCTGCTGTAATCTATTTCAGAAGTCTTTTGCATTGTGTAAGTCACTCCTTTCATGAATGTCTGTAGCTGGGCAGATCACAATATTGTCAAAAGGTGTTCAAACATGATTCATATTTCTCATGTCAATGGTTATTTTCTGAGCAAATGGATTCTTGAAGATTTGAGATGTTAATGATATGTGAAGACTGAATTCAGTAATCTGCATGCAGATTTTGATGTTTAGTAAGAAACATGGCATAAATCAAGAGGCATTGTAATCTCTAATGGATATTCTTTACCAAGGTGCTATTATTAGTTTAATTTTTTTTTTTTTTCAACTTTCCTCATTCTTACTTAAATGGTCCTTTATTTTCTTTTTCTAAATAGAGTTTAATATTCCACATTTGGTTGCCAAAACTGAAAATGTGTATTCTTTGCTTACAGTAGATGTTGGAATTATTCCTTGCCATAGCACTGGTATGAAGTTTGTTTTAAAACATGAAAGATCCATTTTAGATTCCTGAAAAGCGGCATTAAAATTTCTTGGTAGATATTGCTGATTGTGATTGAAAACCACTTCATTAAATTACAGTTCAGAGAGATGAAGGCCATCTTGCAGCAATGAAAATGGTTGCAAATTGAATTAAAACATTAAATTATTGTTGGAATAAAGGTCATAATCATAAAACCTAATTGAAGGAAGTGCATTAGCATGTACCCTAAGGTATCCTTTCCACTTCCAAATATCTATTACATGTTTGACATTTGAAGAGGAAAGAGGTTCCATTTTACCTGGATGGATGAACGGCGATGGGGAGAAGCGTTATACATAATGCAGTGTAAGAGCCCCATTTTTCAAAACATCATTTGCTCCTGGCATAGGTGCAAAACTCTCATTTTATGTCTCTGACTGAGGAAATTTCCCTTATTTATTGAGCATCATGGACCTGCACAGGGCAGAGGACATCATATCATGTACTTAGACTTTTCCCTGTGGAAAAAGTGGAACTTCTCCGCAGCCTTCAGAGAGTACCCTGGTATAACTCTGGGTATATTTATGCAATTTTTCACTCAATTTTCTCTCCCTGCGGCAGGTGAGGGAGCAAACACTGCATAGGGAGAGAAAGTAGAATCTGCAAAACATCTATCCATAAAACCCTGCTGCAAGTACACTGCTAATGCTGCTACAGGACAGCTGTCACCTTATCTCCTGGGAATCACTTTTTCTAAATACAAAATACCCCAAACTGGAATAAACTTTCTTATGAATGATTTCTCCTAAATACTCAGCAGTAGTCTCTGAATTCAGATAAAGTCTTGCAAAATGTTATCCATACATTTCTGCATTCACTGCTATCTTTTGGAAAAAGGAGAGGATTTTTTTTTTTAGTATCTCAGAGGGGAAAATCAGAGTGAGTAACTTGAAAAATTAAGATATCTCTGTATAATTTTTTTTTTCATGTATATTTGGGAAGAAAGTCAGGGTGGCCAAACTGGATTTCATAAATCAGCTGCAGATTGAAATGCTTTATTGCAGCAAATCACTTTACACTGCGGAAACAAAATAAGAATACTAAAACCAAAGGAGATGAATCAGAAATTGGAGAACGTATCAGATATTGCTTCTTGGAATTATAATATGTATCCTTGTTTCCCAAACAGAGGATTTCAAGATCCATACTGCTATTTTTCTATTCTGTTATACGGAAGCTTCTTCTGAATCCTTCATTACTTGCTTTACAGAGATTTGTGACATGTGACACAATGGGACACAGATTCAATACTGCTTGGATCTGCACTGAGATCTCTAGGAACCCTGGCATGTAAGTGAATCCTAGAATTTGGCTGTTTTGGCAAATGTCAGCTCTCAGCAAACACTTAAATGAGAAACCCAGTAGAAACCCTCCATAATAATCTTACAGCCATTATCTGAATAGGCAGTTCTGATCTATTGTCTTAACTGCTGGTCTAAATTAATCCACATATCCTGAAAGGTAATAGAAAGCATTCAGGATCATTGTATGAAGCTTGTGCAGCTGCATCCTGCAGTGCTGTATTCTCTGCAGGTTATCTCACTGCTTTCTCTCTCTGTCCCCCTGACATGAATCATTTTTAAAATAATAATTTTCAAAGGAATTCAGCAGGAATTCTTTATTACAATGTTTCTGCTTTAAAAACTGAAAGAACTAGATTAATTGCATTGTATTTTATAGTTATTTCCAGTTAACTGATTTCCAGTTAACTGGATTTCCAGTTAACTGATAAGACACTTCTGAAGACCTGTTTAGAGTTCCAGCCTGAGCATGACACTGATGAAAGAGGTGAAGGAAAAAATATACATGGACCAAATGAAAAAGGAGTAGAAAGCAGAAATATTTAGAGCACGGGGGGCTAAAATGGCACTGGGTAACTGCAATAATTTCAGAGAACAAGGAAAAAATGAGAAGTGTCTGAGAGGAAGCTATAGATTTTAGGAACTAAACTGAACTTGAAATTAAGATTGAGGCATTGCTACATTTCTGTTGCTCAAATAAGCAGAAGATTTTCTCTGATAAATAGTTTGGGCTTTTTTCCTTCTGCCTCCCAGCATCCTAAAACTGTTCATTATCACCACATCAAAAAAGACAGATAGAGGTATTCTAGAACAGATGAGACATGAAACTTAAGCGAAAAATGTGTAGATTTTGTTGACTTGTTCTTTTGCCAATTACTGACAAAATCTAAATGTAGTTTATTGCTAAGTGAGAGAAGGGTTGTCCTTAATTACAAAAGTCAAAGTTACTTTTCTGTTATAAGCTGTATGGGTTTATACCTTTTCTGTCTATTGTCTCTGAATCAATCAGTATAAAACATACCTGTGGTAATCAGAATGGTCTCGTGGGAGCTGCTGAAACAAATTACCAAAACAGAGGGACATTTACCATTTAGAGATTGGCAGCACAAGAATTCAAAATTCCTATCACTTGCTTTAGCATGGAGAAAAACCTGTCAGCCTACAAACAGTTTAGGGAAAAAAAGGAAGCAGGATGAGTCTCATGATCTGTTTATTTTTGATCACTTTTGTGGGTTCTTATCTATGTGAGTTTTTTATGTAGGTAAAAAAATTTGCAGTTTAAAAGTTTTCTAGTTTGAGTTATTGGCATCATTCCATTCCATTTGAGTTACATAAACAGATCACACCCCATCACCAGTTGTCAAACCTAGCTGGTTCTTATGACATTAATTTTTCCAATTTCAAATGCACATCATCCATAATTACTGAATACCTAACTTCCACTTCATTCATTTGAGTTTGAGGCATAAAACAAGTGCCAGGTGCTTTGCTGAATCAGGAAAGCTGAACAGCACATAGGAAAAATAGAAGTAAGAGCTGCAAAGAAAACCAGATTCACTTCTACTTATTGTTTGTAAGTACTTCCCAAAGCTGCTCGCAGCTCACATGGAAGCTGCAATATCAAATAAAATGGCAGCAAAGGCAAACAGGTAGGGAAAAGGAGAAATCTGGTAGCACCCAGGGAAAATGAGGCAGTGCTGCTGCTTCTGTGGCTTCAGTGAATTGCCAGTTTGCATCTTAGAAACCTTGCAAGGCTGCAGTGAAGCATTTCGTGTAATACAGAGGGTTCTGAATGCTGGCAGAGAAAAAATCACAATACCTTGAAGAGCAATGCCATTATCTCAACATTTACAGTGATTAAAATTTTTCTAGGCTTTTTATTTTCCCTTTCTCGTCAGGAGTTTTTTCCCTTCTGACTGATCAATCATTTTCAGTCTGTTTTGGAACAGCTTTATCAAATGAAGGCTGGGTGGCTCTGTAATGAGAACACATCCAATAAAAGTGCTTTCAATTACATTGTAAAACTGCAAAATATCAAATTACTGCTGCATGAGGATACTCCATTGAAAACTCCAGGATTACAAGAGAGGTCATTATGTTTCCCTGCTATATGGCTTTCAAGTGTAATACCAGGGTGTCTCCTTAAACATGATTCATTGGAAATGTTACAGTGAACAAAGCAATTCTTTATTTCTAGAGCTCTGCAATCAGTGAAAGAGTTCATACAAGGCAAGGAACAGTGTAAACTTTAATTTCTTTATTTTGATCACTACTGGAATTTTTGGATGGTAAAATAGAAAATATTTTCTTAAAATGTGATCTAGTTTTCACTTTATCTGTGATTTACTGAATTCTAATATTTCTCCTCATTCCAGTTCTACCCATAAGTGCTTCCTTTCATCTTTTGGTTCTCATTCACCAGCTGACATTGGGCTGGTAGAGAACTGATGGATTTGCAGGAGATCCAAGCTTAGCTCCTTATTTTGTCATTCCCATGATGCCCCTCAGAAATTAATGTTCCAATGCAGTTAAGTTCCATTTGCAAAAGACATTTAGATACTCAGAAAGCAGTGGAGCAGAAGTGCTGAATCACTTTGTTTTAGAAACCTTACCCAAATCTCTGTGTGGTCAAGTTCCCAGTTTCTCAAGTCAGTCCTTCTTTATCACTGGGATTACAGATTTTTCAAAGACGCCACATCTGGCACAAATCACGTTTTTTATAAGAAAACACCAAGCCTCAGGCCTTTCCATTCAGCATTAATTTTACCTGCCTAACCATTAATATCACACACTTATTAATAAAGTTGCTTGGGGCAACACAGCAGTTGTGTTCACCAGAATAAGCCATGAGTGCAGTTTCCAAAGCAGGAAAGGTGGGAGTTGTTTCCTGCAGTATCACCTGGAGCACCCCAGTCTCAGGGTGGGCATGAGACCGTCCAGCAGTTTGTTCCCTGGGCACAAGGAGGGTCCTGTCAGGAGTGAAAGCTTTGTGCCTTGCTCAAGGTTCAGATCATGAGGAGCTGTGAAAGAGAAGCAGCAAAGTGGATTTCATTACCAGCAAACAAAAATGGTGACTGCGGTTCCCAAGTGGAGCCCCAGACCAAACTTAGACCACTCAGTAAAGTGTGTGCATGGAAACAGGAGCAGCAGGATTCCTGGGTGTGGGAATTGAGAGCTCTGCACAGTGCACAGGTCACTCACAGAGCTCTGTCCATGCCCTCTGGCTTTGGAGCAGATGCCACAGAGCCCAGTGGCTCCACCATCACACACAGATGAGGGAATCTCACCTTTCAAGCATCAGCTTTGTGCAGTGTTAAGAGCGTACTTTGCTTTTTACACATTTTTGTGGTATCACAGAACACTATATTCCTGCTGGCAGACGGAATTTGTGGTTTACCAGAACTGAGTTAACTCTCAAAAGCAAATCTGTTTTCCTCTCCCCTTGGCAGATCCCGCCTGAGAGCAACAGAGAGCCTCTCTGTAAGGCTGCATAGGGCCAAAACCTCAGGCAGCAGGGCCTCTGATTCCTGCACTGCTTGCACCCCTGACAGGGGTGCTTCTGTAGCATTTGCTCTTCTAGACTGCATGAAAAACATCACATGGTACTGAGATTCCAAACAATTTTTACTTATTTCCTGCTTGATTTGTATTTTACATTAAGGATTGTTGTCTAATGATTTGCTTTCTGTTGTTCATTGAGCAGCTCAGCTTCCAGCTGTGCTAACAAACACATCTGTCCTTTTGCTGCTGCTAACGTGGGAGGCCATATGGGCACTGAGAAATTCACAGTACAAGAGCTGCATGGTAATGATCAGCAACTTCCCTTCCAGCATGAGGGGTTTTGTGATGATATAAAGTGTGATAGAATAGCAGAATAAAATACCAAAAAAATTCAGGTGAGCTCTCTGGAGGTCACCTAGTCAGAGCAGAGCTGGCTGGGTCAGGTTGCTCACAGATTGGTACAGCCACAGTCCAGGTAATTATCAAAGGTGCAGGAACTGGACTAAAACCTATGGAGAATAACTCTGTCAGTGCCCCTCAGACCATTTATCCCCATCCAATCAATCCATTAATATACAGAAAGGAGTATTAGGCATGACTTCAAATGTTCCATCCTCCTTAACATTAAAAAAAATGTATTTGGGTAGTTCCAGCTATTGATTGCACCAAATGGGGATTGTGTCAATATTCATAAACACCTGAAGGGAGGGCGCAAACTGAAAACAGGAAAAATGGCATTTTTTAAAGCCAGCATGCCAAAGCTGCAAGGAAATTGTGCGTGTGCAAAGATATTTACAGTTATTAGTACAAACTAAGTAAAAATGCCTGTGATTGCTCTGACCTTCAACTCATTACATTACTAATTACCTTCCATATAAAATAAACATGTTTTAATTATATTTATGCACAAGTGCATCTGAAGTTTGGATAAACATTCATGAATAAATGAAAAACCCAATGAACACCAGACTTTATAAGAAAAACACTGACAGAAGATTTAATTGTAGCTTTGAGAGTGGTTCTGATGCAACATCAGCCCACCTAGCATAAGTTGTAAATTATATTTGATTACAATTATTATAATCTTTTACATGAAGCAATCACTTGACTGACAATTGCATGGAAGAGAGAATAGAAACCTAGCAACATGGCAATTCTTGTTATTATATATGGACCCTTGCAGAAAACAAAGTCTGCTTGAAAACTTTGCCTTTAGTATTTGATGTGAGCTGTAATTCAGCTCAGTGAAGAATCCTTTAAGTCCTCTATGTCTGTGGTCAAGAGAGAGTTGTGGTGTTCAGGCACCTATGGATCAAACCCATCATTTCTGAAAGATTTGGCAGGAGTTTTGTGAGTGATCCATTAAATGATCCTGAATTTGACATTTTTGACACTATCCCTGCCTTTGCTATTTCTCTTTACCTGCCCATGTCTCCTTGCTAGGATTGCCTTGGTGCGTGATGTCCCTCACAGAGTTGGTTTGCTGCCAACAGGGAATTATACAGCATCTGAAAGGATGGACCTGTCATACATAATTCCAGACATTATAAATCCAGCCTTAAAAGGGCTCCTAACTTTGATTTTAAGTGCTTGTCTCCAATTTTCCAAAGCGGTGACTACTGTTGCTACTACAAGTACCACAAGTACCGTACCACCAACTGGTACAAGTGCTTTTGGTATATGCTACTACTTATAAAATAGTTCTAATCCAGAATTTCTCTGCTCTGCTTTTCATGCTGTCTGGACTATTAAACACAGAGATGCCAGGCTGCTTGCAGGTCATATCAGATATCCTTTAAGTGCATTGGGTTCCCAACACTTTTATCTTGGCAGACTGAACAGTCCAGTGCAGGGCATGTGGGACAGCAGTGCAGCTAAATCCCAGTGTGGCTGCTTCTTCAAGGCTGACAATTCCCATCCACCCCATTTTCTTGAATCATTAAAACCATGAAAATATAAAAATACCCTGCTTACAACTATGAACCGAGAATCCCACATTATATCACTCTTCTGCTGTGATCTATTTAGGGGGAAGAATATAAATTAAGCTTATTTATTGGGCTTGAAATTCTTGCAACTTCTTTATGAAGCACCATGAGGTGTGCAGGTCATGAAGATGTGTCTACATTTTTTTTAGGATTCAGTTAAACTGAGCCAAGAGAGATCAAAACCCACCCTCTTTGCCTATAAGATAAAGGTTAAATTTTCATA
Source organism: Melozone crissalis (assembly GCF_028551555.1). NCBI lineage: Eukaryota > Metazoa > Chordata > Aves > Passeriformes > Passerellidae > Melozone > Melozone crissalis. Next base: position 8,885,721 of record NW_026535817.1, on the reverse strand, counting down.
GTTTTAAAAGTCTCCAGAATACAGAATTTCAACACAGAAACACCAGTAAACAACTATGTTATATTTATAGTTACATTTATATTTATGCACTAATCAGATTTTCAGTGGAGTCTAGAAAAACTAGACACTTGCTATGATAAGAAGCAATTACCACATCACTTTCAGGTTAAATGATTTTATCCAAATGTCAGTAAGAAGTTTACTCAGTTATTTTTATTGCATGTTATTTTTATATCATGGCCATGGATTATTCAGCACACATACAGAAACAGATAAATGGAGCACTTACTTACCAGATTGTACAGCACTGCAGAAAATCAGATGGAGTATCAGTAGCTTAATTCAAATTCTTTAAAAGTACATCAAGACTAACAAAATCATTCTCCTTTTCCCATTAATATAATGTTCCTTTTTCTTCTCCTGAGCTCGACAGTTTTCAATAAAATATACTTTTTTAAGCAATTAATAGGGCCAAGAGTTTTCTAACAAAGCTACAAAAATCGATTACTGATAAAGAAAATATTTTGTTCCACTCAGATTTTCTTCTCAAACACACTTCAGTTTTATGCCCTTCTGTCCCTCAGATGTGTGTGAGCTGTTCAGGCTGTTTAAAATCAAGGAGCTTCCTCACAGCCACAGGGTGAAAAGTGTGCACCAAGGGCCTCGTGTGGGAAAGCAGAGCTAGTTCTGCATAGCATTATGTGATTGCACAATAGAACTTGGGAAATATGGTTTCTAATATTCAGTTTCTGCTATTCTTATCCTGAGGATGATAGCAACCAATGAACACAGGTTTTTCAGCAAAGTTAAAATTAAAAACAAAATGAGAGGCCAGTACTACCCAGCTGGGAGGTCAAGGAACACAAGCTCAGCGTGGCCCTGTCCTTCCTGCCTTTGGAATGAGCCCCTCTGTCTCCTGGGAGCTGAAGGCTGCTGCAAAGCACCCTCCCATGCTGAGGGTTGTGGGGACAGACACGCTGCCTTCCGTGATGCTTTCCACCAGCTTTGCTTCCTGGCTCCTTCTCTGGAAACTCTCCAGCTGATTTGTTTGTGGGCCCTACAGGAAATTTTCCCAGACTCACAGGTTTTGCTTTTGAGAAAGCTGAGTTACTGCAGAGAAAACAGGCACAAAGAGGGGAACAAGGATAGAGATGTTGTGTGACAGCAAAGACACTCTCTGATACCAAGCGCTTCCAACCTGTCTGTTCTATTCAGCAGTCATGTTCACTGCCTTGGAATTACCAATTAAAATTGACTTTTATTAACGAATCCTCTCAAAAACACATGACAGCAAATATCCCACACTTATATCTAGTCAGATAAACAAAATGATAAGGAGTGCAAAAGAAATACTTTTTGGATCACACCAAGACGAATTTCTCCCTCAAATGGGGAAACCAGCCAGCTGCCTTTGGGTGACTAAGTTACAGTGGTTGTGCTGCTCATGGAACTGAGCATCTGCTCCAGCTTCTTCCTGTCCTCAGACACCAAACAAGTCAAAGCACTGTGGTGAAATCTGTCTTGGATATTGAATACTCTCAACAGCAGGCCGCTCCCCTGGTGTGATTCCTCTCTTATTCCCTTCCTGCCCACACAAAAAGGGACAGTGTTAGTTTTAAATAACTTATTTAATTTGGTGTATTCAAGAAGTTTTTAACTTTGTGTACAATTCAGAGCAATTGAAATCTGTGTGTCCTGCTTTAGTCTGCAAACGCTGTTAAGATATGCTTAGGAGTGCTGGAAGAGCACAGGCTCCAGAGCCTCCTGCTGTACCCTGTGAGCTGATTCTCCATGAAACCCCTCCCAACAGTGCTGAGACAGACCTTGGCTCACTTTGTGAGGCAGCATCAGTGCCACTTGCTAAAAATGGTGAGTAATGAATTGTCAATAATGTAGATTTTCCTGCCGGCAGCACAAGGACAAGGAGCCCTCACATCCCATTCCTTTCTGTGTTAAAACTCTTCCAAGCTTAACCTGCTAAAATGTGACCAGTTTACTGACTGCTCACCATATGCTGAGTTCAGAAGCAGTGAGGCCTTCCTGAGGGATTCAGTACATGTAATGTGTTTGGAGAATGTGAGATTAACATAAAAAGTGAGCTCTCTGCTATGAGATGGGATGCTGGCAGTGACAGCTTCTAAAGGTGCTGCCTTCTGGAGACGGCATTTCAAATAGGAGCTCATTGAAAATGAAATGCACAAAGGCTTGCTGAAAAAATAAATCCAACTTGAATTTTAGATCCTTGTGCACTCTATGCTATTTTTGAGAAATGAAATCTTCAGTGATGCATTTATACCTGCAGATGAAAATACATCTGATTTGTCACAAAATCATTAATGAATACCCAACACTGTGTGCTCTGCCTGGATAAAACTGATCTGCTGGCATGTGAGCCCATGTGATGGATTTTCACTTGAGTAGCTTCAAAAATATTTGGGAATGTGTTTTCCTTTTTCCCTTCCAAGTTCCTTCTTCCTGCATCTTTTTGTTGCTTGTGAGCTGCACAGACCCACAAGCTGATTCAGCATCTGAGTCAGAGCGTTCCTTTCAGGATTTCTTAGCCAAGAATCAACAATGGAGAAAATCATTTGCATGGGTTTCTAGTCCATGAAACATCATTCTCTTCCTTTGAATTCGGAAACACAAGGAGAGGGTTTTAATTCACCTGCAAGGTCCCGTCCTTTGAGTTTTTTAGGTAAATTGACTTTGTGTAATGAAATTTTCATTGCTTCTGGGAATAAACGGAATAATGTGTTTTTAAAAGCATTGCCTACATCAGAATCGTTCCATTTCTAGTTGTAGACTATATCGAGGAGCAGTATTACAAACCATCAGATAACCAGGACAGCATTTTAAAGGGCAGCTCTGAGATACATTTATGTGCAGTGGGAAGGGCTGCCTGAGCAGAGCCCCCAGTTTGGGAGGGCGAGAGTCAGGCACTGCGGCCTGTCCATCCTACCCCTAACCCTGTCCCCTGCACAGGCAATGCCCACTCGGTGGAGCCGTCTCCTGCTGCAGCGAGGCTCCCAGCGCTGTTCCACACACACCAGGGAGGGGAGGAGAGCGTCACGTGGGGCCCTCAGAGTCCTTTTCCAGCGCCTCCTCTGAGCGAGATCGGGCCAATGTTTCAGGCACTGCCGGCTCTTTGTGTAGCCCTGCCGTGGTGCCGCTGCTCTGCATTCCTGGTGGATTGGTGCTACAGCCCTGAGCACTTGAGAACTGCAAAGCGCTGGTGATAATGGCATTCAGTGCCGCAAAAAGCTCTGCCTCCCACTGCACTTCTATGGATTAACAAGGAAGGGGATAAAAGGCCCCCACAAATGCCAGGCTCCAGCATCAGCATTGATGAGAAGCAGCATATTCAGTTTCTTGTCAAGTGCAAAATTTATTGCAGCCTGGACTGCTGTACCTTGGGCTGGTGCATGCACAGTGCTATGTTGATTTCTGTCCGGGTTACTGATTTTCCCCGGAAGATTGAATGCCATTGGAGAGGTGAATTTGTGGGTTCTGGAACGTTCTCAGCTGTAGAGGACAATGGCCATTATTTCTCAGTCCCTTTCCCCCGGTGGCACAATGTGCAGTTACGTGCTTGGTTTCAGGGTGAACCTGTTCACGCTGGATTCCTTCCTGTAGGAGAGCAGCAGATGAGGATATGGCTCATCTTCTGTCTTTTCCAGCCCTTCCCTAAGGAGTATAATGGCTACATATGGTTTTGTGAGACTTACTCCTCAGTCCATATGGAGAAACTTCTGAGCATGTGTTTACAAACAAAACCACGCTTTCCTCAGGGCTGTGAGGGAGACTTCAGGATAACTGCCTGTCCAGGTCTTACTTCTTTGCCAAAACAGATGTTATCATGGGCATTTCCTGCAGCAGCTTTTCCTTTAAACAGCATTTCACTCCCTCTCCTAGTGAATGCCTCTGCATTCATTCAATAGAGTTTCAATATCTCAATATCACGTAAAGTTAAAGCAAACAAACAACAAACCTCATGCATTTTCTCATGGTAGTCTTTGGTTCAGAAAGCAGAGTGGCCCAGGGATTCTGCCAACACCTCCACAGTTCACTGTGCATCCCAGTGATCAAAGGATGCAGCTCTTGTTCTCTCAGTATTACAGGTAAGGGTGGTTTGATTACAATGGATTTGCTTCCAGAAAAAGTGAAAATCCAGTGAAGTACCTCACACAGACAAGATTCCTCAGCCTGGGAAGATCTCATTCTGCTTCTTTGCACTGCATAGTATTTACCTTACTTTTTACAGTTGAGTGCTATCTAATAGACTCTGTTTAAATGAAAAAAGTGTCAATTATTCAGTATATGAACAGTATTACAATAGTCCATGAGAAATAACCCAAGAATAATTTGTGCTGGACAGAACTTGGCAGAAGTTGGCGAAGCCAGTGTTTTCCTTGAAAAGCATGAAAGATAAAGCCAATGATAATTTTTACATTATTAACAACTTACTCATGTTTTCTATAAGCGCAGTGTGGGTGTATGACATTAAGACTATTTCTCCTGCATGAAAACCTGGCACTCATATATATTTGCTTTATTGTGACTGGAAAAGTGAAAATGAAGTGAGGCAAGTAAATGTCCTGCTTGTTTCTCACATCTCCCTGTGCAGACAAGACAAGCTGCAGTTTGCAGCACTTTGTCTCTCTTTCACAGAGCCTTGTCTTTAATTGTGTCTCGTTAAATACAACACTGAACTGGCACCATGCCCGAGTGCTCCTCTGTCACCTGCTTGGGCTGCTCCTCTGCAGCTGAACTGTCAAACCCTGGCAGTGCTCTGCAGCAAACACAGCCAGCAGGAATGCTCCAAGGCTGAGCAGGATTGCAGGTGTGCAGGTGTAGGTGCAGCTCATGTGTCCACTGAGAACAGGCACCAAATCATCCTTTGTTTTCTTCAGTGGTTACATTAATACTGCTCAAAGGAATTGAGCATTCAGGTATGGGGTATCCTGAAAATTAAAAGCAACAGGGTTAGAATAGCCGTTATTTCATGTACTAAATAGTAAATTGCTTTTGACTTTTATTGCCCAATGAATTATTCACTTCAAGTGGGAAAGGCAATTTTATAGTATCTCATAAAAAGCATTTTAGACACGTTGGTTATTATGCACTGTCTCTACCACAGATTGTTTGGAATGTTTTAACTATGATATGAGATTTTAAATATTGAACATATTGGGTGCCAGTGAATATTTCAGAAAACACAGACAAGCTCTTCTGGCTTCACAGTTTGTATTATTAAACTGTCATAAAGTGGGAAAAAGCCTCTCCTGTCATGAGACTCTGTCAAAGAGAGAGCACAGAAGTGACTTTGAAGAAAACCTGCAATTGTAAAGGTCTGAAAGAAGGCAAGGGAGGAAGAGAATAAGAAACATAAGTGTAATGGAACAAAAAGATACAAAGCTGGCTGGGATATTGAAAAAGGGGTTTGAGTTTCATGGAGTCACAGTTCTGAGCTGTAAGGCTGCCTTGGCAGATGAATGGCACAGGTTAGAGAGCTCTCTGTGCAACTGCCAAGCTGTAGGATTTAAGCTGGGATTCCAGCAAGTGTTTCAATCAGATAGGGAAATGTAAGGAGGAATACTGACTGCAGGGCCTCACTCTTAGGCAGATAGGTGAAGATCTTATGTCCAAGCACAGTTCTCAGTTTGAGGAAAATAAATGTTACCTGATACCTTCCAGACCTGTGGGTTTAGGGGTTTTTTTTCTTTAAATAATAAAAAGAATTATAATAAATATAATTAAAATAATAGATTTAAAACTACAATTTTATTTTCAGATTACTCTGAATTGGTCGTGGCTGATGGAATTCCTGAGTCTCACAAAGCCATCCTACCTTAACAGCAAGCACTTCCCTTGTGTAGGCTGTCCCAGGAAGATGTGATGTTTTCCACTACCTGACACCAAGGTAATCATTTTGGGGGAAAAGGTTTTATCAACAAGCTGACAGTATGGAACTGGATGTATTCACAGATCAGAGAAACTGATAAAAAGGGTTAACCATGGATCTAGGAATGTAAAAAACTCCCTTTCCTTGTTGAAATTTCCTAATCAGCAAAAATTTACTTTGCCTGTAGGGATTAAAAAAATTAGATATGTAAAGAGAAACAAGTCTTAAAACTTAGCAGATACACACAAATATTTAAAGCATGCCTGCACTGCAGAACTGTGTTGCAATAACCTTTCTGAAGGTACTGACACATCTGCTGCTACACAATGTACGAGGTACAGGCTTCTTTTCATGATAATCTGGCAAATCCCCTTGATCTTGAGAAGATGAAAGACATTGCAGGGGCTGTCTTTTACTTTCATCTTCTCTGTCTATTACCCGAGTCTTTACCTTATAAGTCACCTTTGTCTCACCTGCTTCCTACCCCATACCTTTTCTTTGGAAAGAGCACATTAACACAGTAAGGAGATGCACAAATTGCCTCTTCTTACACAAAAGTTATGACAGTCTCTGGAGTACAAGAAGGATGATTGTCATTTATCTGCTGTTTAGACATGCTCAAGTGGGCATACTCCTTAGTGTCCTGAAGAGTCATTTTAAGGTCAATACTGTGTGTAAATAATACAATTCAGCCCAAGTTTAACTGACCAAAAAAGGATGGAGGCTTCCCCATTAAGGTTCAAGATGAAATAGCAATTTTGCCACATATACTAATCATCCAACATGTCTCTGTCCCCTTGAGGTCTAACCCTTCTTAGAAATTCCACAAGAGAGGATTGCCTTTGCTTTTATGCTCCAGAAGCTTTCCATCCAGAAAATAATATCCCATGTATATTGCATAAATAGAGAAAGGGGAAGTCTCCTCACAGAAAGAATTCTAAAAAGCCAACTGAATTCCAACATAGCACAAGCTATTTTTCCCTGTAACAAATTTCCACAGTTACTCTTGTGTGTCCATTTATATGCCAGTTCATATGGGCTTCTGATACACTTTGTTTCTTTCTCTGCAAGTAATTCATGTTTCCCAGGAGCAGACCTAGGTGTTTGTGAGTGTGCAGATACATGTGCAAGAAACATTTCTCCCAGCAAAGACTGGTTTTTTATTTGTGGCTTAACCAAAGACTCAGCAGCAATGAGCAGATTTACATAAATGCAAACATTTCCCCTCCACTCAGATTTTCCACATCTACACAGCAGTTATCTTTCTAGTGAAGATGTCTTATTTTCCTCATGAAGTTCTCAAAGCAAGTGCTTTGTATAAGAAAAGGTAAGGAAATTTATACTGCAGACTGCTTGCTGGTTTACTTTTCTTCTTTGTGGGAAAAGGATGGAATTGATGTTACCTAAAGCCAACTTAATCCAGTAAAAGGTTTCCATCAAGCACAGAGTCCATGCTAAATAAATTATGAGTAAGTAAAACCAGAAATCATCAAGAGTTGGGAGTTTCCCTTGTGCACTGATCTTTGTTCATGACTTGTATTGAATCTCACTGTGAATGCTCCAAATATGAAGAACTGCCTTTCCAAATAGGAAGCAGGACTGGAAACCTGTGCCATTGGTGAAGGAAATTTCTAGCAGCTCTGCTTCCTCATGAAAATGAAGCAGAATAAGTGAGGGGGAAAGTGATGATAGTCCTTATCCAGGGGGCATTTTCTTTTTTCATGGAGCCTTTTATCACATGATACAATTACATGGAGAAGCTGGAACAAGCAAAAGCAAATGCTAAATATCTGGTCCAGTCTATCAAAAAGCAACCTCTTAAGAGCAATGACGTTAAATAGATGATACTGTGTAAACAAAGCAGGATCTGGGGATTTTTAGAAAAAGACTTACATTAAATCAGAAGTCAAACAACGCCCTTGAAAAAGGATTTTTCATTGTCATTATCAGGAGAAGGAAGGCATTTCCCAGTAATAAATGGTGAGGTAAAATGGATTTTACTGTCATGGTGCTAAATTCTACTGTCAATAGGATTAACTGGATGTTAAAAACCTGAAGTGTTTCCTTCTGAGTTACCAACATTTTTAAAAGAATAAAAATTGCCACTTCATGAATGCAAAGGAGAAGCTAAAACACAAAGCAGTACAGGTGACTGCTTTAAACTGAAAAAGCAGCTCACTCTGGACAATGAAATGGAGGATGATCTGTTTTGCTGAGAAAGCTTTTTTGTTTTTCAGCCAGATGAAATATTTTGCATGAAAGAAAAAAAAAGGTGATGTACACAAAGACCTCTGCCTTTCCTGCTCTATGAAGCAGCAGCTTGAGTGAAGTCTGAGGGGCCTGGAGCAGCTGTTAAACAGCAGTTCCTCCCTTCCCTGGCAAAATGTAATGCCAAGGAGCTGCACGGCCCCAGATTTGGACAGACCAGAGGAAAAGGCAAAAACAACTTCCAGTAGTAAAAAAAAATATTTTTGTGATGTGTCAGCAGACACGGATTTAGAAACCAAACTGCACTAACATGAGGAGATCCATTGAAACTCCAGCATGGGTGCGCAGCCACAGCAGGCTGGATTGTTTCACACTCAGCTGGGGAATTTTCCAAGGTAGTAAAGTGTGCAAATCCAGAGATATGAGTAACACTTACAGGCATCTCACAGCTTCTGTGAGAAATCTCATTCTTTCCACACTTCAAAGTTCTCAGATAAATACAACAATTGCAGAAATTAGATGAGACAGGTGGAATAAATGGAATTTAATGCGGTCACCACAAATTAAGGCTCATGTAAAGCTAACACTTATTATCATGGGCTGATAATCTGCAGGCTACCTAAAGTTCCTTTGCTGCCATACACCCCTTAGTTTAGCACAAACTCACTGTGGCCATAGCAAAATCTGAGTACAAACCATCAACAGTCAGGTTTTGACACTAACAGAAGGGGATTTCTTGGCCCAGGTGCTCTCATTGACTAAAGACAGGCTTATTAATCTTTCATTTCAAGCGTACTGCTTGACAAGCCTGCCCTAATTTCCACACCACATGCTCACCTGCCAGCCTTCTCCAGCCTGTGACACCAATTCCTGTGCACAGACCCAAATTAGCATTTGACCTTTAGAAAGTCAGCTCAGAATGCAAGTGCATGTCCAAAACCCACATCAAAAACTCATCTTTTCTTGCCAAAACCAATGAGAAGCTAGGAAGACACTGCCGGTTATGAGCACAAGGAAAGAGCACTTACAGGGAAAAATAGGGAGTTTACAGGGTGTGACTTACTTGTGGCAAAAACTGTAACTTGCCTGCATTCACAGCCCACAGCTGCAAGGAAAAAAATAGAAAAAGATTAGTGTTCAATAACACCTGAATAACACCTGAAATAATTACATTACTGTCTTCAGAATGCTGAGGAAGAATGGGATATAGAGAAAAACATATCTAATTTTTGAGCAAAATTGAATAGTCTACTGTTTCACCTCAAGTGTTCTGGTGATACAATGCTTTAACTTTGGTGCCTTTTTTTCCAATGTTTTTAAGAGGAAAACATAAACACAACCTTACAGAGCACTTTAAAAAGTAACTCTCTCTATATATATACATATAATATATATATTTATGTATGTATATAATAGTTGTATCACAATTTCTTTCCCTTGTGTTTTTTTCCTCTCTTCCCACATGATTGGAAGCCCCAAGCTGAGGCATTTCACTCAGCTTCCTCTGGACTCCCTCTATAGCCAGTGGAGGAAAAAGGACCTCTAGAGAGCACTGCAGCACATAAATTCTGAACCACCTTCAGCAGGGCTCTCTCCCTTCTCTCTCAGCTCTCAGGAGAGCCTTGGAATATTCTCAGTTAAATGGGAAAAAAGGTAGATCCACATTCCTGATGTGAGGCAGCAAATAGGTCTCCATTGCTTTAAAGATATGAAGTGCCTGTCTGAAGCTGCTGGAAAAGAATTCCTTGTTTCAATGATTGCCCTGATTAATTTTCTTTTTTATTTTCCATAATTAACTGCAAACTAGACACATTTACCTGATTTAATATAGCACCACCAGAATTCAGAGGTCCTGGCATTTTGAGCTGACCAGGTTCTTTTTAACTTGAAAGTAGTGGAATGAATTTTCAAATATTTGGGTCGCACAAACAATTTTTCATGTTCATTTATAAAATCAGAAACTTATACCAGACTGTTGATCCAAAAGCTACAGTTGCTAAAAAATACTGTTGCAAAACACAAAGTTGAACGACATGACCTTGAACATTGTCTTTATGCCTCTACTGGTAAGAAACAAAATACAAAGTTTTATACTTTATGCCAATGTCTTTGCAACACAGTGTGCTTGAAGAAGTGTATTTTTTTTAATAGCTGGTATTTCAATGGAATCAAGGGTATGATGCACAAGTCTCTTCAAAGAATAATGTCCTGATTTTATCTATTTTTCTAAAAGTTGCTTGAAAGAATTTTAGGCACTTCACAAACTCCAAGCCAAAAAACTCAGTACTAATGAATCGGTAATATGATCCTTTTTCGAGGCAATTATATTTTCTTGACTCTAAAATGATTGCAGTTAAGATGAATCTTGAATTTTCATTCCCTGCCCATGCACATTATTCTTTAACACAAAATTAATTTTTCCTCTGCTTTATTGTGCTAAAGTTTCCTTCCCACAAATCAAACCTCCCTTTCACTTTCCATGGAAAAATGCTGACCTCAGTAATGTTTTTGCAAGATTTATCCCCAGCACCTTCTGGAATGTTTAATCAAAGGTACCAATACATACCACTTCTGTTTCTTTTAAAATAACCAGTCAGCTTACAAATAAGTGACATTTTAAACACTTTGTGCTACTTTCAGCAGTGTTCTACCCCAGCAAGCAAAATGAGACGTGACACAAGCAGTGTAACTCCACTAAGTGACAAGTATTTCCCATGTGCCTGAACTCTCAAGGTATGTTAAAAGACAGAAAGAATTCTACTTGCATTTTGTCTCCACATTCCAGGTCTCTACATTGCAGGTACCTGGATGACATCCAGAAAAATAACAAAAGAAAAATAATTCAGGGCACAATAGTTTATCCTCAATAAGTAGAAGTCAAATGTCACAGTAAACAGCTTTTAGAAAATCAGCAAAGGAGTAAACTCAATGTCTAATAGAAGCAAGAAAATGTAGCCCTAGCTAAATTATGTTGCCTGGCATGGTGAGGTAAGTGATAAAAGCTTTCAAGCTTTTGTATGATTAATATAATTCCAACATAATGTAAATATGATCAGATTAGTCTTAACATTTTATGCAACAAGCTGTGCTTTAGCAATTGTCATTTTGTTTTGATCGGCAGAGAAAATATTATTGATATTGACATAATAACATTCTTGTTTCACTAACTTTAATAAAAGTAGCTACAAAAGAGAAAAGCTCATAAATACATAATTCAAATTAAATCAAGCAAATGTGCCCTGCTTTATCAATGTGATTTCTTTTTCCACTGGCAATATGAATTAATGACTCCTTTGTTCTGCTCAAGACAAGATTGTTTTCTCATTTGCTAAACAGTTGTTGAATTGGTGAAACAGACCCAACATATGGGAGCCCCAAAGGACTGATGTTCTTCTGTGGGTCTTTCAGGACTCAGGGTAAGTAAGGACAAGTGAGAACTCAACACAACGCTACAAAAACCCTGCAGAAATACCAATTCATCCCATCATCTGTCTCCACTCTTCAATTGCACAGACACCAACTGTAGCATTGATTTCTATTTCTCAGGCCTTCCTTCACAAGGGCTGCTATTTGGACTGCTCTCTGAACACTTCTCCATTTGGTTTCCATCTTTGACTTCCTCACAAACAGGTTTTTGCTTTTTCCTCACCTACCAGCTCACTCCCATTTCAGCCTATTATGGCTCCCTTCCTTATTTTATTTTTTCCCTTTATTCTAGAATTCCTTCCAGCCACTTTTTACAGAGAGTGCTCTTCCAGTCACCTTTCTTTGCTTTACAGCCACCTTGTAGGAAACAGATTTTCCTGATGGGGTCATCTCACAAGTAATAGATACACAATGAAAGAGATTCAGGTTCTGCCAGCAGAGGTTTAGGTTATTTGGAAACATTTCTTCAAAAAGAGGTCGGTCAGACCCTGGAACAGGCTTCCCAGGGGTCAGGGGTGGAGTCAGTGCTCCCAGAGAGATTTACAAAAGGGTGGATGGGGCACTTGGGACAGGGCTAGGGAGCGGCCTTGGTAGGGTTACACTTGGTCTCAATGGTTTGTTCCCATGGAATTCGATCTGTTTCTATGGCCCCTGTAACTCCTGTAAGAGTTTTGTTGTCAAAAGCTCCATACCTTCTCGGTGATTTCCCAGGGGCAGATCCTCACAGCACTGACTCCTCCTTCACAGCCAACTGCTCCAACTCTCCCCTCACCCTGCTCACCCCCTCTTTCCTAGCACTCGTCTTCTCATTGGGCACAGCTGTGGCCTGTTGAGGGCAGGGCTGCTCCTGATCTTTGGTGATCGGCACAGCTGCAGCTCCTCAGGTGTGAGACTGCCTTCTGCACTGTTCTCTTACATTCTGTCCCTCCACAGAGTTTATCTGAAGAGAATTTTCCAAATTTATCTGGAGGAGAAAAATAGTTTAAAAATGCCTCACCAACAAGAAGGTAAAACCTATGAACTTTTTCTACCAAACGTTTTGTAGAACTTTGCAGTGACAGCACCAATCTTACGCAATACTACCCACAGAAACCATTTGTCCATTCAAGTCAGTAAAAGTAAAGCTCTTCAGGGAAAAAAGAAAAACTAAGTTTTAATACAATCTGAAACATGCTTACCTTTCAATATTTTTTCCTTTAATTTCATTCACCTCAATCATCACACTTAAAATAAAATTCATCAAGAAAATTATTGTGGCAACATTGACATCTGTGGAATATCTATCTTTTAATGTTGTACATGAGTGAGAAAACATTCTTCCTGCCTGATACAACCTAGAGACTTGTTAAACAGAAGTTACAAAAGGAAGAATAATGCTGTACTTCAGAAATCCTATGTTCCTGTGGCATTTCAAAGTTCTTTCCCTTCCTGCAACTGCTGCAGGTTTCATTTGTGGTCCTGGAAAAGTCAGTCCTCATGACCCATGAAAATAGGATTTAATTTCTTCCAATCTCATTCTGAAGCAAGATCCAGCTTGGTGTTAAACTTGTTGGGTACAACTTTGCAATCAATTCTGCCATCAGATCCCGCTCAGGGTCCTGGGAACATCCTATTATCCGGGATACCTGGGTGCTCTCATAAAGCCAGCAATAATCACTACCATAGAAATAATTGGCACAAAGACACACATTAGTGAATACTCCAACTTGGCCAGCCCGTGAGGCACTGAGCCGGCATTAATTGGGGAGTTTCAGTGATTTGGGCCAAGTACTGTCATGCACACACGATGGGAACTCGCCTCAGTAATTTCTGCTCACAAAACCAGATGAATTTTAAGGCTAAAAACTTCCCTTTTAGAGCCCTTTTCACATCTACTGACAACCTTCATTGTTAGCTGCTAACTTGCTTGGGTGTGTTGATCTGCAAGTCTCATTTGAATACATTCATTATTATACTGCCAGAAGAAACAAAATAAACTTAATTAGAGGTCACATCACTTCCAGCTCAACTTAATTAAAAGCCTAATCAAACCTTTTGGGAAACAGTGGCCTGTCAGTGAAAAAATGATAAGGGGAAATAAATGGCATTATCCCCACACTAAGGACAGTAATCTCTCCAATTGCCTTTTCTTCCTCCCCCACCTGATGTTGCACAAAAAGAAACACACAGGATAGGATACATACTCTTACATAACATTCATACTAAATAAATGAGTTTGCCAGCTTTCCCTCAGCCTGGGAATCAATGCCTGTTGCAGGAGGAAATGCAGGAACGATGCTGCACATCTTGATGCTGCCTAGCACATAAAAATGATCAGCCATTACAAGGTCAACTTCCCAACCAAACTTGATTTGGGAGAAGTAAGGAAACCAGCTGGAGGCCTAACAGGACTGAATCTCCAATTAATAAAGATGAGCTAGGCAGAACTCATGGGGTGCACACTCCAACTGCTGCTGTCAGCGCACCTGAGCTCTCACAAATCACTGACCTGCTGTGTAACCTGGAAAAGCCATTGCCTCTCTTGGATCTTGGCTTTGGCCTTTTCAATCTGCTCACAAAATGTGCATTTCAGACAATGTTTGCTTCTTGGTAAAACACTCTCTTCACTTACTGCTATAATACCAATTAGTACCAGCCATGTTGTAAGGAAGAGACAAAGAAAGATATTTCTCACATAGAAAATCTAATGAGGAAAAGCTTTATCAACAGATGCTGGAAAATGTGATAGCCACTTGTTTCATATCACCAACCATCTCATGCAACAGCCTTTCCCATCAGGAGCCCACAGATGAAGTTCATAAAAGATCAATACTGAAGTTTCAATTAAAATTGCTTATTGGACTCAAAGAGAAGTCCTGAACAGAAAGCACCTAAGGAGAAATCTGGTATACTCAATATGTTCATTATCTGTATTTCTTCAACCCCAGGTACTTTCTGAGTCCAGCAACAACCCATTAGTTTTAATCCAAACTGCTTCCTTGGGCATTGTAAGTAATACTCATTATTGAACACAAAATCTCAAATTGTGTCAAACTAACAGCTCAGTATCATGTCCCTGTTCCATACTGGATTCATAAAATTACTAAAGAATGAGATCCAAACGTGTGCTTCCAAATTTTTCTGCTTGTCCTCACCCTTATTTGCTCCTCCTGGAGAATGAGGAGCTGCTCAAGCTAAGATGAGCTGAAGTTCTCCCCAAAACAACTTTTTGTGCCAAACTCTGAGAAATCACATATTGATTTTGGTGTTGATTTGAAAGGAAAATCCAAAGGAAACTTTTAGAAGACTATTTTGAAATTAAAATTCAGGGACATGAAGCTTCATTTAAAATTTTATCCTTAACTATGCTGTTCACATCTGTTCTGGATTGCTCTTTCCATAATTTCATGATACATAGAATATTATTGCTACTCCTGAGGGCTCCACTTAACGTTAACTGAAAGGCATTATGCACTTAAACGAAAATACATTTCCTATTTGTGGGAAGAGCAAAACCACAAGCATGGCTGTGTTTTCCTGGATTGTCCCAGAGCAATCACTTTTCTTACACATTTGAAGAACCCAGGTTTACATGAACAGAGCAAAACCAGCTTAACACGGAAAAGCAGAAAGCAGATCAGGAAGAAATTGCTAACATTGGATATATCAGCATTTTATTTTGGTATTGTTTTTCTCTTGTGACCTGTTTTCAGGGAGGGAAAATTAGGAACACACACAAATTTCATTTTTCACCTCCTGTCATTCTCCCACAAATGTTGTTCTCAATTTCAGCACCAAATGGAAATATCTAACAGGGCTTACAGATTTTGGCAGCTGAACAAATTCTTCATACAAATGAACATTTCAGTTGCAAATCAAGACTAAAATAGTGATTTGTTATGTCTGGAACTCAACTGGAAGAACTTACATTCCATTTTCCTTCTTCTCATGACAGTTCCCACCCAGCATGCACTGTATGCTACTCATAAAAACACATCTGTGCTTAGAGTGAAGGTGGGCACAAATCTCTTAATCAGATGAAAGAATTCAGGTCAGCTTTCATCAGAGAAAGTGAAAGAAAATTCAGGAGAATTTTCTTCATTCAGGAGAATTTTGTTTCTTTTAAAAATAAAAGACTACTGAGATCTACTAGAAACCATGGAACCACAGAAGCATCATAAGTGTAGGGAGGCCAATACCTAGGAATGCTAAAATCAGGAGGAAAAAGCCATCAGTGCTAAAACAAAGTACCAGAAATGATGGATGCCAGAAATGAAAGAGAGATGTGTCATGAAAGGAAAACAGATAAGTGGATATTGAAAGGAAGGCTCATTGCAAAGAAAGATGAAGGACAAAGTAAAAATCAATGAGAATAAAACATACATAAAGTGAGTCATAACAGGATGCTTGTATTTTGTCAGATGGAGTCATCAGTCTGCAAAAAGCAATAGAAATGCAAAGCTGTGGAAAAAAGCAGCAGCAGAGCTGGGTTGGAAATGCACTGGAGCTTCCCTGGGGCAGCACAGTGCCAGGGGCTCCCCTGAGCTCCACCACCACAGCGTTGGAGTTTTGGTGCCTTCCCTTCAGAGGGAGCCCTTTCACAGGGATTGTTAGCTCTGAGTGTGAAAGGCAAAGCTGGCACACAGGAGCTCCTTGGGCAGGCAGGAACATGGGCTCCTTGGAGCGCTTTGCACTCTTGAACCTGGGCAAGCCAAGCTGAAACCAAAAGCAGAGTTTGTGTCACCTTGGTGAGCGTAGGAAGCCGAGCCAGCAATGGTGAATGGAGACAGATCAGGGCAGAGTCCATCAGAGAACAGGACAAGAAGGAATGGGATACTATTGGCTTCTTGAAAAAGCACAAGACAACAGCAGCCCACACAGACCTCAGTATTCAAGCCATTTCTAACACATTTCTGAGCTCTGGGAGGGAATTTTGGCTGCAGTTTATATAAATGAGATGGAGTTCACGATATAGACTTGATTTGGAAGTCACTGCTACAGTAGTAAATGGCTTTGTGAAAAGAATCTTGGGAGTTGCTGCACCTTGAAACTCTCCTCCTCTAAAGTAAGCTTTCGCATGAGGAAATGTTGAGGTTTGGAGCAGAGGAAATAAAGCCCTTTCCAGGATTATTTGCCAAGGTTCTATGAAACAGGAACAGACGCTGATGCTACAGATCCTGCAGGTGCTTTTCCCGGCTGCCTGCCAGATCAAGGGCCTGCTTAGCTGCGCCCTCCCTCCCTAAAATTTGCCAGAGTCAGCTCAGGGGGAACAAACAATTTTCTCCCTACCAAGAAGAAGTTTCCGGGCAGATTCTTTTGTAAGAGGGATGTAGCAGCAAACCTTCAGCTGTTGTTATGCACGTACCTCTCCTTGGCACTCCTCACTGGGACTCCGACATGGATAAATTCGCCTCAGATATTGAAGACAACCTGGTAACCAAGACATATAGGTAGAATTTAAAGTACCAGCCCCTATTCTATGGAAACAAGATCACCACATTCTTTTTTGTTACAGTGTTTTCCTCAGTGATAGGAAAACAAAAAGATGCAGGATTCTCCATCCTCTTTTCTCTACCCCCCCTAAAGGCCTCATCTGTGTTTCTCACAACTGCTGTTCCTTGCTCAAACACCACCTTCAGCACTGCTAAATATGGTCTGTCATTTCCAGAGCCATACACAACTTCACAGCATACAGACACCACAGCACCTCGTGCTTGGTTTCATACAGGCTTGGTTTAATATTTTTGTCTGAAACTTTCAAAAGAACAATTTACAGTGAAACTGCAAATAAACCTTCAGAAGTGCCTAATTCATAGCAGAAAATGCTTCTTAATCTTACAAAACGTATTTGACGCACTAATTAAGGATATTTAAAAAGCTGTTTGAATCACTGTTTTAAAAAAATTCCATAAGCTTAACAGAACAACAAAATAAGTCAGCTGTGAAAGGTTCCCTACCTTTAACAGGACACCTCAGTAGAAAAAAACGAAGCAGTCTGAAACATAAGACCTCATTTCTTCTGTTGCAATGATATTTCCTACTTTAATTTATATTAAATACTGTTATCCCTTCTCAAAAATATTAATATCTGCCCTGGTACTTGACCATTTCTTAGGAGTCCATGGAGTTTTCTTCCTCTCACACACTCATTCCATTATCCTGGGGTCAAAACTACTTCTGCTACATTCAGTTACTCTATTTACACCTGAGGGATGGGGAAGGAGGAATAAATCTCTATGCTAAAAGGGCACAAAAACTTGAAAATTGTTTGAAAAGTAAATCAGGCATCTCATCCTTTGGGATTTTGCCATTCTGTCACTTCAGAATAGCTCTTTACCTCTCTACATTTTCCAACACACTTGAGGGGAAAGGGTGGGAATATTCTTGGAAACAGTGACAGTGATGAGTTCCAGATGCAGACACTAATGCATCTCCTCTTTATTGACCATTTCCTTCAGGAATAGGCTGTGTTATTCCACACCAATAGAATTACTAGTTATTCATAGAGCATTTGGCTACTCCAACTGCAGCGCTGGGTGTTGTCCACATGCATACTTGAGTGTCAATCTCTGTGCCTGAATCTTCTGCAGGACAGTAAATCAGAACTACAGAAAATGTATACAAATTATTTTAGCACATTAATTGGTTATGTAAAACATCACATGGCCCAAATTAGCAGGCTTACAGCAGCATTTCTGAAACTGAGACTATTGGGAGGATGCACAGCATTAAACATCTGCAGCTGGCAGTAGTTCACTTGCTCTCAGGCTGAGCATAGGAAATCACTGGCTGGATGTGAGTATTCCAGCCAGGAAACCACTAATGAACCAGGGTAATTGTACAAGAGCACTTGTGACCAGTCATAATCAGAATTCATTTCTTTGTCTGAGTGAGTGCAAGCCCCTCCCACTTCCAGGTCCAAATGGAGAGTTTAAAACTGACCTGCCTGCTTTGGACAGCTTCCCCCTTCCATAGTTCAGTGTTTGCCACAGCATTGATGCAGCATCTCTTCATCATATGGATCACATCACTAACGCAGATCTGAATCTACACAAATACAAACCTCAGCTTTGATGCCTTTAGTAAGTGCTCATATTGAAGAAGAATTTCATATTTTCTTGTGACTTGTTGACAACTGATAGTGACCTGGCACCATTCTCCTTCCTATGGAAAGAACAAATGAGGGGTGAGAAAGAAGACAGTTAAATGGGAACTATTGTGGGTGCACCCCACCTGGCAAGTGAGTGCCATGCAGCCACTTGCTCACACTCCCCGGGGAACAGAAGAGTGTTGCCATTATACTGCAAGAGTTCTGTTATCATAATAGTGCAAAGGTTCCTCATTGCTAGGACCTCATACCTCCTTGAAGCTTCCCACAAGCAGCTCCTCAAAGCACTGGCTCTTCCTCCCTCTCACAACAGCCAACTGACTCCAGGTGCCCCCAACCAGTCACCCAACCCACTCTTTTATAGCACTCTTCTTATTGGCTACAGCTGCAGCTCCTTAAGGGGTAAGATTACTTTCTATACTCCCTTTAACTTCTTCTATTGTATCCCCCTACAGAAGGGTGTACGAGATTTATGTGAATTGAGATTTCCTTGTCACACCAAGTACAAACACCGAGCAACCCCTTCGCCCAGGCACAAGCTCTCCTTCCACTTCATAAGGTCTCATTTGACAGATGGCTGGCAAGTTCCTGAGATCCTGGGATCCTGCCCTGTCAGGCCAGAACAGAACATGGGACCCTCTTCTAGTGCCCAGAAAGGAGCTGAAGAAAAGCTGAGGGGCAAGGGCTGAGATGCTGAATTTGCTTTCTACTGATGCATGAATGGATCTGCTACAATTCATGTGGGAATCTTTGTTTTGCCTTGGTTTGTTTGGATCGTGAAAAACTGGGAGATCAAAGCATTGCCTTAATTATAATCTCTTTCTAAGTCTTGCAATTTTAAAAGGAAAATGATATTATTATTTTACATAATGGTATGCAGCAGAATCTGTGTTTGAACAATAACCACTGCTAAATGCATTAATGTTTCCCCAGACAACTAGTTTTTGCTTTTTTCTTTTCCATTTATATGCACATTCTCAAAGGGAACACAGTGCTCCTACTGTAAAAGGCTTGAATTGCTCTTTTTTTTTTTTTTTAAGAGTACTGGAATTAAATGAAGACAAAAAGGGGTATGTAGGAAATGTAATTTGGTTTTGAATACTATCAGTAATCTCTATGCACCTACCAAGACACACATCTCTCCTATTGAAGATTTGCTTCAGAAAATGTTAAAGGCACATCATAGCCTGATGTCCCCTGTGTGTGTGTAATGAAGGATGGTGAACATGCACTGTTGAAGCAGCTGTAATTCCTTCTACTGTTTTAAATTCTCTGGGAGTAGGAATTCAGTTCACTTTGCGGTGTAAATTTTGTTGCCCTTTCACCAAACAGTTAAGAGAAAAAAATCCCCACCAGTATTGAAATGGCTTTGCTGCTTAAGTCAAGTCAAGGTTTAGTGAGTTGATATAAATTGGCATATTTGAGTCAGGTTGTATTTTCTGCCTTTTTAATATATGTTATCTTTATTATAAGGGTAACAGTATGTTAACCATATTATCAGCCTCTTGCACATCTTGTAAGCATCCACAAAATCCATATGGATTTCCTGCAGACAAAATTCATCCGTTGGCCAAACCTCACCCAACGCTTGATTCATTGATAAAACCAGGTAGCAGCAGAACAGAAGGAGGGAGAAGGCTTCAAAATCATTTTGTAGTCAACTTGGATCTTATCCCTGCCAGTCATGTACTAAGGGCTGAAAGGTAATTATTCTTTAATTCATTTTCACACTGTACATCTTCCTTTCTGAACACTACAATGTGAGATGAAGATAATGGAAACATGTCTGTTCAAAAGCTGCAGGGAAAAATGAGTCGGCAGCTATGATAGATTTTGATACTGAATTTTCATAACTTCTATTTTAGAACAGTGTCAGCTCTGCATGTTATTGTACAAGTGCACAATGTATGCACACCAGATGGCAATTTGGAAATGGATGCAGGAGCTGAGGATGTATGTAATATTTTTCTCACAGCACACCTCGAATTCCAGGACCATTTCAAAGAATATTCTCATTTTTTTCTTTCCTTATAATGAAACATATCTTTTCAATAAAGGTGTTTTCTGTTCAGATTAATAAACTGGAAGTGGAGGAACACATCTCCTAAACAATGAGAAGTTCTGTTTCATTCTCTTTCCACTCCTGTGAAAGCGTTAATATTAAAAGCTGAAGTGGCTTGTGGTTTAAAGTGGTTATGAAAAAAATCACAGATAAAAGGACTGAAATAGCTGTAAGAACAGAATCACTTTATATTTTTATCAGTTATAATGCTATTCCATTATAAGACAAGCAAAAGTTCTTTGCCCTGCATTTAAACTTTAACTAATCTCTTCTGCTCCAACTGAATCCATTGGTTATCCAAGGTATTCTTAACCAAAAGAAGCAATTAAGATTTACTACTTTTATGGGCATCAAAGCTCTCTTGAGGCCAATTAAGATCTAAATAATCAAAATCACTTGGAGTCTGTATTCCAAGGTATAATCCCACAATGGCAGTAACCTCATCTGCAGTGGGGAAGCGAAGCCTTTGCCATTCATTGAGGCAAATCCTTTTGCAGGATAGGGCATGAAGGGTAGTTTTGTGCCTATATCCAGCACATGGATGATGAAACCTGAATCTCTTGCAGGAGACACATCTGTAATTAACCAAAACTTTCTTGATGAACAAAGCAAATCCATCCACTCTTAGTCTTTTGCAACTGCTCAAGGTTTTTTTTCATTTCATTCCAGCCCCTACATTCAAACTCTACCTCAATAACTGGCAAGACAACTCTCTAAAAGAGACAGAATTACTGGGCTGGGTTTTTTCTCCAAAGAACATCTGCTGCCATCTGTTGACATCTGAAGTGCTCTCGAGTCTTAAATAAAATACAATCAGATTATCAGATGTTACAAATACAATTGAACCTCTCAGCAGCACTTGTGGATATTGTCAATTAGACACTTGAAACTGAGCCCCGTGTTTCCATGCTGCAATAAAAAACACACAGGGAAGGCTGGAGTCTGTGAAAACTCCCAATTCCTCAGCAGAGAGCGGTACAAAATCATTTGTGTAGCTGTTGAGGAAAGCATTTGTAGTAAGATCAGTGGGAAAAGACAAAGGCTGCAGGGTGGTGTTTGCAGGGAGGTGCTGAGTCACGAGAGGGCACAGGGATGGAAGAGCAGTGCATGGCAAAGCAGGGCCCAATATGCAGCTGGGCTGAGCACGAGTTTGGGAATAACAGTGGCTTTGTGCTTCCCTATGCAAATGTGCAGGAGCCATTTACAAATTCACATGAGGAAAGAAGTACTTTGTGAGAGTGTAGAAAACTACAACAAAGAGCCTCAATGACTTCTGAATAAACGCTGTTGTGCTGAGTGCAGGACTTAAAATTTTTTGGGACTCACAGATTTTCTCCCTCAGTACAGCATTTAGAAATCTATGAAGCCTTACTAAGAGAAGGAGGCCTCTTTTTTTCCATTATTACATCAACACCAAAAAGAAAAGGTTATTGGCATGTATACAGACTTTTTCAGATGTCCTGTGTTGCAGTTAATTTGAAATAAGTTAATAAACTGTATCTTTCTCCAGAGTTTTATTTTTAAGACAATCCCTTATACATCTCTAATACAGTCACGGCCTGTTGTACAGTATCCATGGGCATAAAACCCCCATAGATATTTGGGGGTTTTTCCCTAAGCTGAATTATACCCTTGCCTGATAAACTTGTTCATCCAACAGACAATCCTGCTTTCTCTCTATTCCTTTCCCAATCAACTTGTAAGAGGAAATATTGGTCCAAGTGTGGTGAAATTCTGTCCAGTAAGTGCATCTTCCCCATCTGAAGTGGTAATTTTTCTTCTGATTCCTTGCATTGAGAGCACCTTCAGGAGAGTATTCAGATCTTTGGTGCTGACACAGGAGCTGCAACCCCTCTGTAGCAGCGGGGAAGTGCTCCCCAGTTATGGGCAATGTGCACAACTGTTTGCACTGCCAAAAGGAAGAAGTCACTCCTGTGGCTTCAGAGCTCTGCTCACGCGGCAGACTGTACATTTCCGAGGTGTCAGCCCGATCAGTTGGATTTATTTGGATCAGCATGTATTTGTGGTTGCCCCTGTGTTTCTCTGTCAGTTGGTTTGGCTGGGATGGATCCAGGCTCTGACAAGAGTCACCAATGTCAGGCGTGGGCTCAGTGCAGAACCTCTCCTGGGAGGGGATGCCTGCTTTCCCCAGAGGAGCTGATCCTGCTTTCTGCCAGGAAGTGACAGCTGGGAATATCCTACAGAGGCTCTAGAGATCCCCACCAGCACACTGAATGTGCCATCGCTGCTTCACATTGCATCTTTGCCCCAAAAAGAGACTGCAGCTCTTTTCAAGGGTATTCTGATTATTTTTCTATGCTGTGAGATAGAACTTTGTTATAAGAATGCTTTCTCTTTGAAGTTCCCAGTGTGTTTTTTATTTTCTTTATCCACCAGCTGTAGAGTAGAAACTGGAGGCTTGCTAGTAAGTGCTATCAATAAAAATGGAACCAATTAAATTTCAGGCATAATCCCCTATTATTATAAATGAGTTCAGTGAGAGATAAGATAATGGAGTAATAAACCCCTAAACCCTAATATTTAGCAAGGAAATACCAACAGAACTTGGAATGCTGCATTCTGACCTGAGTGATAAAATAAATGCTTAATCAACTACTACTGATAAGTTTTAAGCATCAGAAGAACCTGGATACAACAGCAATAAAGTCAAGTTTTGATGATTTGCAACAACTTTACATCTCTTTTGTTCTTAATAAAAAACACCAGCCCTGATTTAGAGTTCTTCAAAGAATTTGAAAGGTTAAGAGACAGCAGGAATTGGTGCCAGCATCACTAGACAACTCTATGGCTATCGTAGTATATATATAAATAGAGTTTGGATGACCTTCTTCCATGGGTATCATGACTGAAAGGAGTTCCAAGCTGCTAGATGTAGAATGTTGAGATTTCAGATCATGCACTACTGTAACCTCAGATTTATCAGAGCAAAATGTTCTGATCCCTGTTGAAAAGTTTCTTTAGAAGCTCAGTTAACACCTGAACAGCAATGTCAAGGGCCATAATGTTAGATTTTTTTCCCCTACAGGATGCAGAACACTGTAGATGAGAGTGTTTTGGTTCATCTTCCATGTTGATTACAGAGGAAATGATTTCTTATGCAGCCAGCCAAGAGCAGATCTGTAGCAATGATTTCCAGAATATTATGGCACACCAATGATTAATTGCCAAAATTGCTGTTCAACCAAGATGGCAACTGAAATAAAGACTGAGAATTTTTTTTATTTGTAAACACATTTTATGTGCTTACAAAATGGCACATAGCAATTGAAAATAATTTGGGAAGTTGCAGTTGGCCCTAGGATATGTTTATCAAGCAGATTTACTCTACTGTCTTCTCTTAGATGCAGATTCATGTGTTATGATTAATTGCTCCTCCATTCTCTGTTGCATGGATATTTATCAACATGATGTGCCAGGGCTCTGGAGTTTGTAGGTAAGGAAGAATTCTAAGAGACATTTCTCTAGAGGCTACAGGAAAATTTGCATCAATACAGACCTAAGGTATGTCTATAGAAAGGGAAGTGGAAATCACCTTTCTCTTCCATTTTGGACCTTGCTTTTCCCTTTTCCAGTCTCTCCTGCTCTCTCTCTGTGGCAGAGTGCTCCAGAAGAAGGGCCAGTTTCTCACAGTACATTTTTCTCCTATTCAGCTTAGATTTCACCTTGGAGAAGGTGGTGGACAGGTGAGAGCTCCCTGCTTGACACAAGTGTGAATTTGTTCTAATAAAAAGCAGCAGAAAGTTAGTAGGCAGAACAGCTTCCCAATCCCTGTGGTCATCAAAGCCAGATGCACAAGGAACACATCATTAATGTCTCTTCCAGGTGAGAGGGAGCACAGTGAGCCCACGTGAAGGTTATTTCACAGAAATGCTTCTTTTACCCTCAGTTTTTAAAACTGCTTTCTGCTGTCTCTCATTTTGATTTGATTTTCTTAAACACTACAGAATTGGAGGCAGCTCTGGCTTTTCACTGACCCATACAAGCATCAGGTGTGTAAAATCTACTCATACAAGCATCAGGTGTGTAACATCTACTCATACAAGCATCAGGTGTATAAAAGCTGTTTATGGGCCTTCCTGTGGGATTTTTTCTGGCTTTGAAGAACAGTCCTGCAAGGTGCTCTTCGGGAGGAGTGTTGGCTTTGGAGTGCCTTGGCTGCTTGGTTTGTGTACATTTTCCTGGCTCCAGGAGGAGGTTAGTACATTCTTAACTTCTTGAGGTTTTTTTTTTTTGCTGGTCCACAAATGCTCTGAGTGGAGAAATATCTGCATGTTTAATTCAGATGATCAACAAAGGTCTTTTTGCAAATGGTATTGTGAGTTTTGGGATATAGGGCTACCAGAAAATGGAGCAGTCAGAGGGGTGAAAAGATACCAAGGTGAAATAATTCCACTTAGTAGACAGACCAGTGAGCGTGGTTTATGTTTGCTGGCTTCAGGTGTGTAAAGGAAAGGACTGGAGAAGGCAAGATAAAATCTTGTGGCATTAGAAAGTGATAGACCTGCCCAAGTGTGGGTGAAATTCAAAAGGAAAACAGAAGTAATGTGGGTAAAACAGCCAGTGGGAAAAGAATACTTAGTCCCTGGAAGTGAGTAGAATCAGGGATTTGAGGCTATAAATTAGGAGTAGAAAATACCATTCAAGTTTGACATTTGTTTTAATATCAAATGTAATGTTTCCTTGGCTTGAGTGTAACAGTTCTTATCCCGTTTCAAATGTATCTTCCTTTTTTTGGTGTGCTTCTTGTGATTCAAATCCGGAATAATTTTGGGGTCAAGTGTAAATTTATATTTATACTTTGGAGTAATCTGCCTGAATACTTCTTTTCTATTCTTACCAACTAAGGTTAACCAGTTATTTTGTTTCTTGTGTTCCATACTTGGTTTTTTTTTGTGGTCTTGAAATATGTGAGAAGATAAAAGCTAATGTAAAAGAATTCGTCTAGGTTCTGATTGTTTTTTTTTATTCCTTTGTTTTTCCTCAGATAATGGTTGTTCCTTGGGCTGTATTTATCAGGGAGTTCTTTTTATAAGGAAGTTGACTTCTCATGAATTAGGTGACATAGATATATAGTCGTAGTGTTTCAGACAATTTCCATGGGAAACGAAAATAAACTAGAGGCAGGGTGTGGTTTTTCTGGTCAAATTTCACTTGTGGTACTTGTGTGTGAAGCAGAAACAACACATTTCTGCTTTTTTTTATTTTCATGGGAGGTTTGTATTTTACATTAATATGTTTGTTAAAGTGTAAATAATAAGTGATCCAGACCAATAGGTCTAAGATTTCACTCTGTAAGCACTGTAAGCTTGATGCTAAATGTGTAATTCAGTGTTCCTTTTGTGAGGTTTAGGGAGCTTTAAGGGCACTTTACTTGTGCCCCGTGGCTTTTGGTACAGTGAGCAGCATTGATCTTGCTCTGTGACACTTCTGTAACTCTCTAGCAATGATGTGCTGCTTTCTCTTACTAACTGAGAACCAATACATGTGGTCAAATTAACCCAGCCTGATTGCAGGCAGGCAATGAAGGCATACAGGGAGGGAGGAGAGGGACACAGCTTGGGTTGGGGCAGAATGCTGGCAGGTTGCTGAAGGCCTCACAGTTTCCCGCTTTTCTGTGTCCAACTTAAATCTGCCATTTTCACAAGCTGTGATGCTTTATCTAGGTGAGAAATTGTTTTAGCACACACAAAGAAAAGCTGCCTTCATTTCAAGAAATCCCTCAGTTGGTGTGAATGACATCAAGACCTCTCAAAGCTTCAAAAAAGCAGCTGGTAAGCCTGACACCCTCATTGCTATGTACCAATATGCCTTTGCCTGACACTATAATTGCTGTGCCATCAAATAGAATATGCAATAATTTAATTAGTATTCATGGGGGTAAATATGTGTGGGGACAAGTTCTTAAAATAGTCAATGGAAAAAGAAATTTTGTGAAGCTTTCAGGGCTCTTTCAGGCAGCTGCCAAGCCTGGTGCCAGCTGATACAGCCTGCTCAGTTAACCAGAAAGCATTTGGACAAAATTCCTCCCCAAACTGCCACTGGGAATGGAAGCAGCCAAAGGGTAAGAGCTCTTTGTGGAGAAGGATGCTAACTGCCTTGGCTTGTCAGGGATGGCACTAAAATGCCATAATTTTCTTGAAAATCCTCCCTGGGGACCCCCATCCAGACACCATCTGCCTGTGGGTTGGAAGCTCCAGGGATGGGCCCCAGCTGTGCCCATCCCTGTCTGCACCAGACCTGGTTTCATGGCTGCTTTCCCACTTGTGTGATGTTTTGGAGATCACTGTGGAGAGATAAACAGGGCGTGTTATGGAAATAGCAGGGAGCACTCTCTACAGGCATTATACTTTGGTTAAAGACTCAGTGTTTCTCCCTGCCCATAGCAATAATCACCCATGTAACATTTAGCCATAACTATCACACTGATTGGAGCATTTTTTACTTAGCGTGGAAATAACAACTCTTCATTAGACTTCTGGTTGTTATTTAGAAAGCCCAGAAAGGGAAAGATGGTGTCCCCCTGCAAGGGAACAAGGTGGCTGTGATATGTTTGTGTAACTCAGCACAGAGATGATCAGCAGGGCATGCTGTGGAGGGACAGAATGTAAGAGAACAGTGCAGAAGGCAGTCTCACACCTGAGGGGCTGCAGCTGTGCTGATCACCAAAGATCAGGAGCAGCCCTGCCCCTAACAGGCCACAGCTGTGCCCAATGAGAAGACGAGTGCTGTGAAAGAGGGGGTGAGCAGGGTGAGGGGAGAGTTGGGGTTTGCTGGTTTTGCTGTGAAGAGAGTTGGAGTTGTTGGCTGTGAAGATGAAGGAGGAGTCAGTGTGGATCTGCCCATGAGAAATCAAGGAGAAGGTATGAGAGCTTTGCAATATGATGATAACAGTACACAGGGCTGGGAAGGGTTTTAAACAGAACTGAAACAAAGCCTAAATGAATACATAACTTCTTCCACAAATTTACAATATGTTTCCTCATTGTATGCGCAGCTCTTCTTCCCTTTCCCTATTTGTTTGAAGCCTTCCCCCAGTGAATCCTGCCTGGCAAGCAGCACTGGCGAGTGGAATGCTGATTAGGAGCTCTAGAGAAAGGGTAGAAATGAAGTTCTAACTGGGAATCTGCATGCTGTGGATGGGAGTTCCAGTGAGGGTCTGAAGAGGTGGGGGACAATTAATCCCTGCTGAAAATGTTCTTTTAATGTTATAAAAGTTGCACACAGATGGATGCCGACATGGGGGGAGGAGTAGCTCACTGATGTACTGTGGCAGTGCTTGAGACACAAGACATGAAATCTTTCCACACTATTTAAATGTTGTTTAAGAAGTGTGAGAGTCCTGGTGTGCCTTTGCTCCAGTACTGATTCCCAATAATCCTTCTTGAAAAGATGAAGCAGCAGCCTCACAAGTGCCTTCAAGGTGGGGAGTTCAGTTGGGTTAACCATTTGCTTTTAGCTCTGAGTGATCTCTGAAGGACTGAGGCTGGGGGTTGTTTTTCCAGCTCCCCACTTCTCCTGGCACAGAGCTAAATTGTTCAGCAATGTTCCACAGTACCTGGTGTGAATGTGTGTGCACAGTGAGTAGCCTTGCTTTGTTAGGAGCATTTGGGTGCTTTCACTACCCTTGAGCAACAACCAGTACCTTCAGCATGGATTTCATTCCCCTTTTAATTTAGAAAGGAAAACTTATGGTCCCAAATGTGCAGCTCACTTTTCATATAAAGTATTGTATTTCTGTGATTTACTGAGATATTAACATGGAAATGGTGATGTTAAACAATACTTGGAATAGCTCTAAAAGTGTAGTGGGAATCATGATTTCATAAGAAGAAAATTAGTTATGTAGGTAACATTATTGTATAATTTCCCAGGGGATTTCTGCATCAGGCAAGGTTTTATTGCCTTCTAAAACAAAGTTGCTTGCAGTCACTTTAAAATATAAAGTACTGCTGAATATGACAATATCATAAGGCTGCTCACAGTACAAGCAAAGACATGTGTTAATGGTACCATGAATAGTTATGAGCTATGGTACTCCAATGGCTTTGCCAGCAAAGCATTGCCTCCTTAATTTATTTTTATAGCACGTGGATGCCTCATTTTTCATGGTTTGGTAGTTTGCATTCAAATGTACCAGTAACTTCCAGGGCAATCACTTCTACACAGCGTGTTTGATTTCCAAGCATAAGATGCAGGAGCTGATGGTGTGGTGGCTGGTAGTCCTCTCCATCAGCAGTTCTGTATGAATCCTTATAGATTTTTTTTTAGTTCACTAAAAAGAAAACTCTGTTTATGGTATGTAGAGTTTAATTTCATTTCTTATCACAGAAATTAGGAGGGACAAAAGCTGTGCAATGCCGTTGTTCTGCCATCCAGTGTGTTACTGCTGGGCTTGTAATGAAGCACTGAGGCCTTGGCATTTGGAAAGACTCATTTTATCCCACTCTTGGATAGAAAAGGGGAAAAAATAAAAAAAGGTGTTCCTGACAAAATCTTTCTCCATCCAGCTTTGTCACTCTGAGCCACTCAACTCTGAGGTTTCTATTAATTGAAGATGTTTCGATTAGGTCACCAAAGCCCATTCTGCACAAGCCCACTGCTGCTTCAGCTGCCGCAGGAGCTCCATTGTGATCCCAAGCAGTAGCTGGAGGAAAGATGCTGCCTTGCCTGCCCCTGCGCCTGTAACTCCAAATAGCAACCACTGCAAGCCTCTGAGTAGCACAGGCAAAGCAAAAGCCACATCAAGATCCTCTGGTAGCAGATCCCAGATCCAGTTCTTGTAGCAGATGGAGTTTGTGATGTTGTGGACAAATGCCAAGCAGCAGCTTGGCAGCTCAGTAACTTCATTGTCGCTGTTTTGCTGCTCCTCTCCCTTTCCAGGATCATCACCACTTCATACCTGTTAGAAGGTGCAGCCTGGTAGCTCCCATTTAGTTCTTTTGTGAAATACATGGTGGTGAAATATTCTGGTAAAAAGGCATTTCCCTTGTGTGGTTGTGAGTGTGGGTTTGAGATACAGTACAATTAACCACACTTATAACAAGAGGTATTTTAGAGCAGTAGCGGTAAGCAAAGCTGGGCCTGCACAACTTGAGAATCCCAGTAACATCTTCCTTGCAGGACTCCTCTGGCAGAGACCTTCTCCTTGTGCTGGAGCCAAGTGCCAGAAAGTTCCCCAGTGCCCCACGACGGAGGTGTGCCATGGGAGCCACCCTTGGCAGAGGTGCTGTGCCACTGCTCGGGCCATCGGTGCCAGGGGGTGCTGATGGGGATTTGTCACTCCTGAGGTCTGGGGCAGGCTAAACACAGGAGCTGCTGCACTGCAGGGGACATGGATCACACCTGGCTAGTGCTCAGTGCCTGTGCCACAGAAACCAACCAGGCAGGTGACGGGGGGCTCACTGGTGAGTGAAGCTCAGCTCAAGGTGTGGTCAATCCACCAGTCTGTAGTGACAGAATAGCACGTTAGAAGAGATGGTTCCTTGAGCTGCCCTAAATCAGGTTAAATCTTTGTCCTTGGGCCAGTGAATTTTACAGAAACACAATTTACATGTGATTTCTTCAGTTTCTGTGAAAATTCTTTAAACGCTGTGTCTTGCTTTAACATCTTCCTTGCCAGGACTGCTTTCCAGTTTTCACCCTGTGCTGGGCTGAGTTTTACCCCCGAGATGTGTAATAGTAATTTTGTGAGCAGTGAGTTCCAAGTTAATTGTGAACATTTCTGTGAACTCCTCCTTCAATATCAGTTTGCAATGTTGTCCTCTGAGGGTGCCAAAGGGTGAGCAGCTGTATCAGTTCAGATGTTGTTTTATCTGTGTGTCTGCCACAGGTTTTGATGTCTGTGAGGATGTGCATTTTTGAGGGTGCCCTGCTCCATCTTTTTATATTTGTATTGGGGAAATGCCACTGTCTGTGGTGACTATATGAAACAGTAGAAAACTGTTAAAATTTCCTATTAAGGCTTTAGTAAGACTTGTTTTTTGAAAGGCAGATGTGTGGTGGTCTCCTGTATACATCTGGATGGCAGCTGTTCAAGAGCTGTGTGAAACCTGCTGCTGGCATTCAGTGTTTTACTTTGGAGTACATTGGGAAAATGTGCCAATAATCTCTTATTGGGCTGCCAGTACAAGTCATGGCAAGTGCAGCACACGGCAAGCTCGTGATCATCCAGCTGGGTTGCAGAGTCTGCTGGTGGTGTGTTGGCTGTAAATGGACAGCAGTAGGTTTAAGGAAGTCTCCAAGGAAACTTATTCAGGTCTTTGGTGTATGTGATATCTACTAAGATTATTTCATGACTGTCATGCTTAAAAATGACATTACTGTTTTTACCACCTACAGAAAATCCCGTTGTTCCTGTTGGTAGATAGTCAGAGTTGATTGCATTTGTCTGTAGAGCCCTGTGGCAGCTGCCCTCCTGGGCTGGGCTCCATGGGGGATGGAGGAGGGGCAAACAAATACATGTGAAAAATAGCAACCTGCCTGTTCTGCTACTCCAACCTACGATGACAACTTGGTGATCTGAGGATTAGTTTATAAGAGAAAGAGCTTGTACAAGAAAAGAGAGAAATAGAATTAGTTCTTGCAACATAGAACAACTGAGTTCTCCCTGTCATTCTCTGACTATACAATATATCTCCTTAAAAACAAATGCACATAATGGTTTGGATTACAGCCTGCTTGATTGTAGAAGTGCCCATGAAATGCTTGTCCATGAGTGACAAGAAAATGCCAAATATCTAACTATGATGACATTTGTATCTAGAACTTTGAGGCTTCCTTTTCAAGGGGTTTTCAGTATGTGACTGACATTTGTCAAAGTCTTTTTTTGCTAGCAAAATACATCATTTACCCTGCTGAGTTATTTGAGGAGTCTGTAATGTTTCTTTTCCATCTAGTTAATTACTCTTGTAGATTTTATCTGCTCACATCCAGAGGGAAAGGGACGAAAGAGAATTCATGTTTTGTTACACAAACTGTCACAAAGGTATTTAATGGGAAGATAGTTCCACTTCTCTGTGGTTAGGGTTTAAGTGAGGTTATGGCAGAGACACTTTTTGATGACTGAGGCTTTATCCTCATCGGGTAATCCTGGTTCTGTCTGGAAGTGGATCATTTGAAGCACCTCATAATAAGCACTGCTAAATAACTCTGGCTTAGGAAATCACAAGCATGAATCTCTTCTTTTGCTTGTACAGCAGTTAGGATCAGGGAATCTTAATTGTTTGTAAAGGCTGCTTTAATTCTTTAAAAAAGGGAAAGATACTTAATAGATAACTAGGTCCCTAGAATATATAGGGGAATTAATTCTTCTTTCCTATCATGGTTTCTGATAAGATGATTTTTTTCTTCTACTTACAATCCAGGAGGTCATAGTCTATTTTTTCCAACCAAAGACTGGATTGCTTAGAAGTCCTGAATTAGAGGAGAGCCCAAAAGTCCTCGTCCAGGCTGTTGTAGAAGAATGGTCCACGCATTCCCTTTATTCTCTTTGGGTGGGGAGGATGGTAGCAAAACTTCATTAATGGAGCAAGCAACCCTCTGGGCTCCTGCCACACTTAAATATATGAAAGTGAGAAATGTATGAAGTAATAAATACACTTAATTAGAGTAGTCTTTTGAGGCAGAAAAGGTACTTTTGGGGGTTTGTGTTCTCTTGTTTTTGTCATCTGGTTTTGACCTTTATTTCTGCTTTCCTCCATTTCTGGACTCCTGCTGTTGTGCAGCCCTGAATTTCTCAGCTTTGCAGGGAATTGATGGGGATAATTCTTAAATAGCTCATTGCTTCATTGCTAGTCATTAGTCCATCCCATGTTTGACTTTGTCTCCTAATTTTGTAGTGAGGCACTTGATTGTCAGTGTCTTATTGTTTCATGGAAAACAACGACTTAGTCCAAATCAACACTTGTAATCTTCCATGCCTGAGGAGGAGTGAGGCAATTAAAGATGCATCTCTTGAAATGGATGGGTGCACACCTCTCAGGCTGCTTGTAGACGTGGCCCTTGCAAATTGAAGGTGGTCAAAATTCATTAGGCTCTAAAATTCAGTCGTGCAGGTTTGAAACGTGGATGCTGCCCATAATAACAATGGCCATTTCAGGTTTGGGAATAAGGGTGATTGCTATGGGAAGCAGTAGTGGTGTGCAGTTCTCTTCTGGCCAAATACCACACGTTGTAAATGCATCAGCTTTCATGCACTGTGCCTTCCCTGCCTTCACCAGGCTGTTGGGTTGCTCTTGCTTTGTCTGGGGTAGGACTTTGCTGCCAGCCCAAAGGTTCTCATGGTGGCTCCAGCTAGTCAGAGATTCAGGAGTTCAGCACAAATCCATTGAACTGGCCTGAGTCAAACAGGATGCGCCTTGACATGCTTGTAAATTAAATTACTGCGAGTGGTCCAGCTTAGCTTAATTATGGTATTCCTAATGAGAGAGTTCAACAAATGTCTTTAATAACCTTCAGCTTTGGGAGCACTAAATACCAATTGTTTTGGAAGGGCAAGGTGGATCTCTAAGCCTTCAAATGGAGAGGTAGAGGAGGAACAGATGGCAAAAGTGTGTTGCTTTACAGTACCCAAATAAGCAATTTTGAGAAGGCTGGCTTTCTTGTTCAGAGTGCTGGGATTCTAGAGAGGTGAAAGAGAGACTCCTTATTTCCTCTGTTGTCCACAGAGCTGGGAAATGCTTTGCTCTGTGCCAGCCCAGAGAGGTTTTCTGGCTCTGTGGAATCCTTTCTCCTGCTGGAAATGACCTTTGCATATCTTTGTGGAAGGAAGGGGGCCAAGAGAAATAAACACATAAAAAGAAAAATCCATTATTGAGTACATAAAGCATCTAAGAATTTCTATACATTTGAAGCCAGAAAGTGCATTTTTATCTGTTCTGCTGCTTTGATTGACATTTATCCATAGGCATTATGCAAGAAGAACCAGAAAGAGATGGTATTTAACAAATTACTATCCTGTTTGTTCTGAAGGTCAAGAGCTGGGTGCCGATTTTCCTTTTGTAAGAAAAAATTTAGATAATAAGAGTAGTAGATGATTATAGTTAAATATAGGTGAGAAAAGGTAATGCTTAAACAAAATAACTCCTTTTCCCTTTGATTGCTTTGTTCATGGTGTGCTGTACACAGCCTGACATTTCTGGCTTGGGGGCTTCTTGCCAGTCTAAAAATTGCATCCTGTGAGTACTTATGTTGCAGTTTCCTCCACTTGTTTTGTTGTTAAAATTGATAGAACTCTTTCAAGGTAGTTCTTTAATTGATGGGAAAACTAACTTTGTGTTCTTATTTCCCTGTTGTTTTGGGGGTTGTTTGTGAAGTTTGAGTTTGTGGCATTGATCTTTTCCTGCTTGGAATCCACCAGAGAGTTGTTGGTTACTGCTCTCAAAGGGTTTGGCGTGCTGCTTGTGCGTCCCAAGTTTCTTAGTCCATAGTCAAGTGGAAATGGGGAGGGAAATGAGTTATCTGTTTTGCTAAATCTGGGTTAATCTGAGGTGGAAGGGGTCTGAGCAGATCTGTAGCCTGGCCCCCTGCTCACGGCAGGGGCGACTCTGGCATCAGCAAGGGTCGCTCTGGGCTTTTCCCACTCAGGAACTGCAGGAACCTCTGAGGGTGAAGCCTCTGCAGCCTCCCTGGGCAGGAGCTTTGTCAGATGCCAAGGACATCTCAGCTGCAGGAAATGTATTGCCCTGGAGAGCACTGAACTTCAGGGGTGTTTGAAATGAAGGATGTAATGCTGCAGCGAGGACTGGAAGTGCTCAATTGTCTTAACATGTAATAAAGATGTCAACTAGTTTAATTGTTTTTGAAAGGCCAAAAGTGCATGGGTTTAAGCTAGGAAAATAGGAGGCAGAGCATCTGGGAGGTTTGTACTTGGAGTTCAGCTCAGCACTACAAATTTCTTTTGTAGAGTAATCATATTTGGTTACCGAAATCTGTACATCAAAGAAACAAGCCATAGATTACATTGCATACGTTCTCATGTAGCGGGGTAATTGCTGAGTGCAGTTGCAAATGATTGACAGGTTTTTGTTAACCTTAGATCAGATTTAAGCAACAAAAGGTAGTTCTGTGGGAAAACTTGAGATAAGGAGCAAGTCCTGTGTTTCCCAGCTCTTGGAGCTGCCTTTACAGCAGAGGCTTTGAGGAATACTGCACAAGTGTAGTGGAAGCCTTTTCCTCTGCCTCTGCTCAGTAAATCTTTGATTCTGGCTCCTCATGTGACTCTAGGAGCTGGAAGCCTTCCCTCAGTCCTGCTGTGTCACTGGGCACGGAGCTGCAGTGGGACACTGGGTGACAAGGCTGTGCTGGCATTTCCCACTGTGCCAGGCGCCCCTCGGGGCAGTCCCTGCGTGTGTCCCCTTTGCCCCTCGGGGCAGTCCCTGCGTGTGTCCCCTTTGCCCCTCGGGGCAGTCCCTGCGTGTGTCCCCTTTGCCCCTCGGGGCAGTCCCTGCATGTGTCCCCTTTCTGTCCCACATCCTGCCACAGCTCTGGGTGCCTGTGCCTGCACGGGCAGCCTGGGAGATGATGCTGCCTCTGGGGATTTTTGCTTCATTGCAGGCAAAGGGATGGGTTGGGTTCTTCTTGCTGTCACTGCATTGAATTCTTTATTGCAGTCTACTGTTCAGTCAAATGAGTATCTCTGGAACTGGGGTGTTCTCAGGTGTCACTGGTAAGAACTGCAGGTCTCTTGCTCTCTAGGCCATGCCTGGAGTTTGGGTGGGAACCTCCAGGAGCCCACGGGGTTGGTGCTGTGCTGGCACGTGGCAGATCCTCTGCTCTGCCCCTGCTCAGCCCTCAGCTCTTTCAGATGGGAGCAACTGGTTCAGCCTGAGTCAGCATTTCTACCTGTGTCATTGTGTTTGTACTGGTGTTTGGGTTGTGTGGTACATCCGAGCATGTCACAGGAGGGAACTGGGAATATCACTAAGGGCTGGAAATCCAGAGTTTACTGGTGGATGTAGTGCTGTAGTTTGGATCAGGCTCTTCTCATTTCCTCTGGGTTCTACAGTTTGGGGGTTCTGGCTTTCTTTGGCAGCTCACCTGGGAGTAAGAAACCCATTTTACAATTTTGTCTTCAATATACTGATGAATATTTAAATTAGTAATTTCACTTGGAACAAAGATTAAACATGCTACATCTTCAGGCTGTGTTTTACTTTGGCAGTCTCTTGGTTGCCTCCCTCCAGCTGCAGCTCTGTTTCGTCTTTGATAACCCCAGTCCTCTACTTTTCCCCCATACTGTGTGATACTATTATAAATCCATTCTTAAATCCACTTTTGTTTAAACAAAATAATTTTCTAGCAAATTTTTGCTGAGCAGAAGTGTTGAGCAAGGATGCGAGGGAAATAGCTTTCAGCAAAACTTAATATTCTCTAATTGTTCCAATATTCTCTTATATGGAGAACTCAAAGCATTTTAAGTTTCTGGCAGTTCTTGGCCAAATAATGTAAGTGAAATATTTAATACCTTTGTAACACTTTGCAGAGGCACGAATAAGAGCTATAGAGTAATAAGGGTGATAGTAACTCCCCAGGCCTAGGCAGGGAATGTTAGTGAGCGTTCTCCATCTGAGTCATGGAATATGCATGACTATTTTAATTTCTATTCAATTGGTACACTCAAAAATTATTTGTTGTGACTTGTGTGTTCAGACAGTTAGGAGGAGAAAAGGACACTTGTTTGATGCTTTAAAAACTGCCAAGGGTGAAAACTTTCCAGCACCTTTCCAAATGAAACTGGCAAATGTTGCCCAGTCTTTGATTTAGATGTGGCAGTGACCTTTACAGAATTTCTGTG
Organism: Melozone crissalis; assembly: GCF_028551555.1. NCBI lineage: Eukaryota > Metazoa > Chordata > Aves > Passeriformes > Passerellidae > Melozone > Melozone crissalis. Next base: position 8,849,222 of record NW_026535817.1, on the reverse strand, counting down.
CCTAACAGTGGCAATTGTCATCAGAACTAAGGCCAGCAGCTGTCAGCCTTCTCAGGTGTCAGACTTGGAATCTTCCTGAATCTTCCAGGTGTTTGTGAGATTGATAAACAACTCCAGCTTCCAAGGAGCTTCCAGATGTCTCTTGTGCCTTGTATTTCATTTGATGTCCGGAAAATTTCTTTGTCTGCTGAGTCACAGTTCTGGTTTAAATTGGGGTAAAAAAATTCTGTGCAACTGTTTATCACTGATCCATGATTGAACTTGATGGGAAATGGGAATTGTTTCCAAATCATAGCAAATAAAATAACTCTAGCCTAGCAGGCTGTTTTATTCACAGAATACTACTGAACTACATTTGAAATTTGCACAGAATTTATTTTGTTATCTGAAGATGGAAGTAACATCAAGGCAGAAAATTAAACTTATGAACAAATTCATTCAACTAAATCTGCATGTAATTTAAAAGGAAGAGATATGCCAAAGTTTTTAGGAAGAGTGTTGCTTGATATCTGAGAGGTAAGTATCACAGCAAAATGTATTTCATTTATGGGGGAAAATTCAGTTTATTGAATAATTTGGGGTTTTTTTCTTGAATAACTGATATTAAAGGGCTTTGATCTCTTCTTTGCCGGAGGCTGGGGAGTTGTGTTGGTTCATACTGGCTGTCTTGAACTTGCCAGGTCTCAAATTCAGCAGTTTTCCATAGGCTCACTGTCAGATTTTGGGGGTTTGATCCATGCACATATGGGCTCTCCCTGTTCAGCATGGACTAGAAAAAATGTGGACAAGGGAGAACAAGGGAGGGTGCTCAGCTGGGATTTGTGTTTTGGCCCAGAGGCAAAACCAGCCATGTCCCATCACCACCTCTTTGATGCTACAGGAGGCCAAACTCGCTGAATTAAAAATGGAAATGGTTTTTTTGTTTGTTTTTAACCTAGTTTTTCTCCAGGAGCAAAGCTGCCAGCGGCAGTGCAATACCATAAACTCCAGTGTAAAACACTGCAGGCAGTGATGGCCGCTGGACATGTGTGGCTGGAAATGTGAGTGGCTGATCCATGAACAGGGCGCTGGAACTGTTGCAAGGGCCAGAGTAAAACCTAAATTAAGGATTTCTCATGCTGTGTAGGATGACAGTCATGTTTCACACCTGTTATAGCAGCACAGCCAATGAATAGAGCTGTCAGTCTTTAGTTCTGGCTTAAATGACAATCTTCATTGTTGGTCTAATTGTTATCATTTGTATTCCATGCAGTCAGGAATGTAAATGCCTCAAATGTGAGCATTTAGTGCTTAATCCTGTTTGTTCTGCCCAGTCTGGCTTTTTAAACTCAACAGTTTCATGGGGGGAATTAGATAACCTTTCAGAGATTAAGTTTCTCCTTTAATTAAACAATATCCCTGGAAGCACAAACCACTTTCCAAGAGCTGTGAGACGGCTGCAGACACACCACAAAATGAATGGGGTAACTCTCGCCTCCCCAGCAGCTCCTCTGGCTGCCTTCTCTGCATCTCCCACTGCATTTTCCAATAAGCCCTGGAAATGCATATTCAGAGCAGCCAGTCATCCTCGAGCCTCAGTGCAGCCCTGTCTGGATTTCCAATTAACCCTTCACCTCCCTGCAGCAGGGCCAGTGCTTTGCTCACGGCTGTGACAGGAGCAGTGGGACTGAGCTGCTCACATCACACCTTGCTGCTGCCAAGGGGGTCCCCTACAGGTCAAAGCTCTTCCCATGACCAAGTTCTCACAGAATGGAAGATCTAAAATGGTTTCTAATTGTCTCAAGTCCTCACACTGGCAACAGCTCCATGAGCTGAAGTTTCTCTGCACATTTTCCTTGGCTTTTGAATGAAATAGAAGAGGGAGAGGTGAATATGTTGAGAGTAGAAGATGTGGGATGGCTCCTAAGCAGTGGGAAACAGGACTGGAGAGAAGGAGGAACAGGAAAGCTATGGACTGTCCTTAAAATTGTTACCAGACCATTCATGACTGACCTGCGCACTAAACCTTGATGTGTTTTTTTTTATTCTAAAGCAAGAAATTATCTAAACTTGTTCCCCACTAAGAGCTGCCAATCACTGTGCACTGGCACGTTCATCTAAAGGGGCTTTGATTCCTTGGAGCTTTGAGGGGCTGCTCATGGAACCTCAGGTAGATCCTGTGGCTGGTGAATTTATGCCTGACCAGACAACCCAAACACATCAGTGCAGGGGTGGATAAAGCCAGTGTGGGGTCTGCTGCCTTCTGAACCCAGGCTGCAATGCTCACAGGGACAGGGTGCCAGTGGCTGGCAGTTGGTTTGCTCCTGGAGAGAGCTCTGCAACCCAAGCATTGCTTATGGGAATTTGGCCCAGAGGCATTCATAAAAAGAGAAATGAGAGTTGCACTCTAAGGAAAAAATCAATTGCTTGTTGCTAGCTGGTAGACCAAGGGACTCGTCCATTGAAGAGGAAGTTGTTGCTGTGAAAATAGGATGGATAACCCATGTAACAAAAATGTTAGAAGCCACTTTGTTGTTCTTTGCACTGTGAATTTTTCTTAATCCCATCCATGATGGGGAAAAGACAGTGAGCAGATGGAAAGAGCTCTGCCAGCTCTGCTTGGCTCTGAGCTTGGATTAGAGCCAACAGCTGCAGAAGTTTTTTGCAGGGCACCCTGCTTTTCACTGCAGTCAGGCTTCAGCTAAAATACATTTGAGATAAATGCAAATCTGCCATTGTCTTCTGTGTCTGCATGTTCATGCCTACAGCTGTTCCCTGTGCAAATAATGTGAATTTTGGAAAACTAGCTCATTTGCTGCAGATCTGTCTACATGGATCAGTGCTAACTTCCATGCAGTAGAACAAAAATGCTCTTTACAATAAACCAGTATTTCTGAATTGCAATTTCCCCTCTCCAGTTCTGAGACACAGATAAATTTACTGGGCCTTTGGTTTACTTAAAGCTACTAAAATAGAAGGTTTTAACAGATAACGTAGTGAATGAACTGGTTAGCAACTATTTGTCGTAAGACCATGTTGTTTTGGTTCTGTCTTTACAATTTACAGTCAGTTTTTCCCTGGTTGACCAGTCTTTGGATTGTGGGGGTTTTTCTCTGTGTTTCTCTGCCTGGTCATATTAAACTGTGTGATTTGTGCTTCGTTCCCAAACCCCTTTGTTCTGTCTAACCTGGCTGTGCTTTGGTTTTGCTTAGCCTTCATTAGTTATCTTAATTATTTTCTTATTAATTCATGCTTTCTTCTTTCCCTAATTTAAAAATGCTCCTGGGTATTATAATTGATAATTGTGACTCTTGCATGAGAAATACTTGAGCTGATAATTTATTGGAAGATTTTGAAGAACTGTGGTTTTATAACAAATGCATCTGGCCTGCAGGATGCATGGAGATGAATCAGTACTGAAAGAGTTTCAGGTCCTTGCAGGAGTTCGCTGCTGTACATGAGATTGATCCCTGGTCACACCCTGATCCTAATCCTGGTCATTGGTGTAGGGAGGTCATTATAATGAGTTTATTGCAATAAGAAGTAAATATACTAAGTTAGAACAGCAAGTCACAAGGATGAATAATTTTAATTGGAACTAATAGTGCCTGTGTTATTAAACTTCCACGTCATCATGGGGGTGGACTGACATGGCTTGTATCAGGCATTGAACGCCATGTACAAGTTAATGGGAGTTACCAAGCTCTGTAAAGTACAAATTATGGAGTACTTCCAACTCTTTTTTTTTTTTCCTCACTAAAATTCTCGCGTTGCAGGGAAATAATTTCATTTGGCAGCTGTCTGTTTGCTCAGCTTGTACAAAGTGCTAATGGGCCATTTTGGGTTGATTTTTAAACTCCTTCTGTGAAGTCATGCTTCATATTTTTGCTTGTTGTTTCGATGTACTTTGTCTCCCTCAAGTTTAAACTCTTCCTGTTGTCCAAAGTTAAGCTCTAACAGATTTTATTTGTGGCTTCCTTTTCTCACAGACAGATATTGGAAAGGTTATTTATAATCACTATTGACAAGTGGCTTTTTTGCAGTCACAACCTGAAATACTGTATAACTGTGGCTGCCAAAGAGGTCCTTCTCTCTTGGGAAGATTTTGAACCAGTGGTGACATGTTTTTACGATCCAACACCCACTGTATTGTGTTAGAGCAGAGTCCTGCCTGCTCTCACTTCCATAACAAGGAAAGCCAGATGAAAAAATTCATTTAAAACCTGGACCTCATTTTAGTTCATGCTGTTATCATTTTTACAAAGCCTGTTTTGCATATCTGTCACGGCTTCTGCATTTGACTTGTTTTTCATCTCCTTTTATTTCTCAAGATTATTTCACCTTTAATAACTGCACAGTCCCACAGAGCTTGTTCCTCTGTACCCCTAAGTGCCAGCCAGGCACCTTCCCCAGTGTTTTTGGTGCCTCCCACTGCTCTGTGGGCTCGTTTGTATTCCAGACTATTTCCTTGTTCTCAAAACAGGATGGTTCTTTCTGTGTGCTGTTCCTCAGCCATTCATAAAGGTTCTCTCTGTGACTCTGGTTTTTAGTGCACTTGTCATGTTGTTCTCATTCATATTCAGTCTTCTCAAAATGCCACTGGACTGTACTTGAACAGAGGTATCCTGGATTTTTGATTTGTTGCCTCCTTGGGCACTTCCATCAAGTTTGCCTGTTGTTCTTCCCATGGCTGGGGAGTTCTTTCCTTTTAGCCTGGTGTAGAAAATTAATTTACTGGGAATTTTCTTTGGTGTTTCTCCCCAAGTAATAGTGAAGGGCTACCAGAAAGCATTAGGGGGGGCTGAAACAAATGGGAAATAAGGGGAGCCAGAGTGCTGGGGCTGTTCAGCTTTCTGAAGAGAAGGCTGGGGACAGACCTGGCTGGCAGAACGTTCTGTAGGGCGCATCTCAGGAGGCACACAGTAAGAAGATGTGCTTGCATTGCCAAAGTGTGGATGTTTGTGGATGCATAGAGCTTGAGCCTGGCTCTTGTCTCGGTGGTTTCCAGGGACAGGACAAGAGGCAATGGGCTCTAAGTGTAATGGAGGAAATGGCTTTTGATCTCTGCTGAAGGTAATGGAGGCGAGCTAGATGTGTGATGTGCTGGGCTCCTAAGTTATTCTATGTGAACATTTTCTGTAAGTTGGAGATGTCTTAGTAAACCAAGCAAAATTTTCCAGTTGCTTAAACCAGAAGATGACAGCCTTCAATAGTGGGAGTGTAGCGCATTTCTGTAAGTGCCATACGTATTTTTTGTCGTCCTTCATCTGTGGTGTTAGCGAAGGGTAACTAGAAAAGCACAACCAGTGTTTTTATTCAGAAAGTAATTTTCAAGATCCGAAGGGAGTAATTTGGAATCTTTGCTCCTACCTCCCCTTTCTTGTTGCTGTACTTGGTGTTTTTTTAAAAATGCAGTAGAAAATAAAAATTGACCAGGTAGATAAATGAGTAAATTTTTTTTGCCTCAAAAGATTTTCAAGCAACTGATTATCAAGTAAAGCCCTGAGTGAGAACAAGGGTGCATCCTGTCTGCAGGCAGGTGTGCAAAACTTTCCCTTCATTTCCTTGTTGTTGTTCTCCTCCAGACAAAAACATTTCTCCCCTTATCCAATGTAGGCAAAGGAGGATTTTTGCGTTTAGTAAAAAATGCTACTTGGCCGTGTGTTTATGGAAATGAGTATGCAACTGTGACATGATCTGAGAAGGTCCAACTGGACAATCAGCAGCAGCTTTGAAGCAGAGCTGATCTGAACAGCCGGCCTGTTCTCTCAGTTACCTGCTCTGCAGAGCACAGAGGTGGCCCAACACTGCAGCTGTTTGCTCAGCTCTTGTCGACTTTCTCCCTTCCATTTTTGTGTCCCATTTGCTGCTTCTAAAACCTTCTTGAGTGTGAGACTATCACAGGATGAGTTGTTTCCATTTGTTACTGGATGAGGTTTAACAGAGCGTGAAACAAAAAGAGTTTCAGAGCAGTGTTTGTGGTTTGTTGGAACTGATGATGGCTGCTCTTATGTGGTGAGAGGGGAGGGGTAAGGGACAGAATTAATTCCTTCAGGACCTGTTGGTGCTGTTTGCAGCCTGGCTGAATGCTCTCCCATTTGCTAAACATGCAGTAAATCAGTCTTTCTAAGAATTACTGGGTAACTGTGAATTTATTTAATGATGAGTGGTTTCATTTAAACAGAAAAAAAACCCAACAGTGCTTTTAACTTATTTACTGATCAGGAAAAATTGTTTTAACTGGTTTACTGGTCAGTTAAAAGTGGCGTCAAATCTTTGTTTTGAATATTTCTTGGTATTTGGGAATCGTGTTCCAGTGGTTTATACATTTTAGCCTCAGTGTAGTTTTACCTGCAGGTTTTTTTTAAAGCTGTCTCCTATAACATTCAATTTAGCTTTCCTTTGTTAAAGGAAGATAAGACACAACTCCTACAACCATGTTGTTTCCATGCCTTAATAATAAATTGATGGGTCACTCCTAATTGTCCTTGGTGGGGTTGGTGTTTTTGTTTTGTTTTTAAAAAATATTATTGTTGCAGCAATTACACAGACTTGACTTCTTCCAATGGCATTGATTTTGTACATCAGCTTTATGTATGAGTGGATTTTTTAATTTTATGCAAGTCTTTGTTCTTTGACATAAAGCACCAGACTGATAAGATGCATCTTGAAATTGTGTAAGCTCTTTACCGTGTTTAAAATTGAGATTGGTCTCTGATCTGAAAGTTGCATCTCATGGCAGTAGACCCTAATCATTTCCACACATGCAGGTTGTGGATAACCAGATGGTCAAGAGTTTACTGTTTTGAAGAAGCCAGTGTAATTTTTTTCCACTATTTGTTAACCATTTTTTGGAGAGAATGTACTGAGAACATGGAGACAAATATTTGGAGGAAGATAGTGGAATTCTTGACTAGAAAAATGACCAAGGCAATCTCCAAGGGATGATGTCAAGGGATTAAAGATAGCAGGAATAAATATGATCTGCCTGATGCTCATAATTTCAAAAGTGTTAAGGATAGCTATAGAAGCCTTTAATATGCTGGATGTCAGGTCAAGAATGGACTGTCAGCCTTCAGGTGATCAAACTAATTTAGTTGTAGTTAATGACACTTTGATTTAAATGGACCAGAAGAGCAGGAGCCTGTTCCTTAGTAGTAACCACTGTTAGTAGTTTTGTTGGTTTTTTTTTAAACCAGTGAATATGATACTGAGAAGCATTATCAAAAGATCTAAATTAGTTTGATTTGCTGTATGTTAAATTGGGTGTGTCAAAACCTGTAAAATGGCTTTTCAGTTTCCAGGTGGTGCCTGCAGAGCTGTGAGAGCTTCCAGTGCAGGGAGAGCAGGACTGCAGCAGCAGCTGACTTGCTGTAGGGGCAGATGGGCTGTGCTGAGGCAGGCAGGGGCTGCTTCCAGACCCCTCTCCTGGTCTGACAGCGGGGCCCAGACCCCTGGTGAGAGAGTCAGAGCCCTGCACACCGCCTGCCCTTTCTGTCTCGGGGCTCAGAAATACAGCCTGTACCCCCAGTTAGAGATTTGGCCCCTAATTCTTTGGAAAAACCAAATGCAGGCGTTGTGTGAGCAGATGGGTGTGCATTGGTATTGCAAAAGCTGTAGCAATAAATGCCGAGGCACTGGAGTGTGACAGACTGCAGAAATGGTTGTAATCCATTCTTGTGAATAATGTGAGCGTTGTGGGGGAGGCCACTCTGGGATTTCTGTGCAGCAGAATGAGAACTGCCCTGGAAGTGCCTGAGGGTTTTTCAGCTCAGGACAGGGGGGGTGCAGGCAAAGGGAATTCTTGCTTTGTTCCAGTTACCCTTCCCTTGGTGGAACATGGTCAGATTTGCCCTCGGGAGGGAGGGATGCACCATTTGTTAGAAGCTCAGCATTTCAGAACTTACTCTTCCTGGGAATTTTTGACAGTTTCAAGCACTCTGAGCTTCAGGTGGCAATGGATCCCTGACAGCAGATGGGATTTGCTCCAAGCCCTGGAGTGGAGGGAAGCTTGGCCTGAGGCCGGCTGGCAATCTGTGCAGTCCTTGGGGAAAGGGTGATGGATGCTGGAGTTCAACTGGGGCCATTCAGCTTCCCAAACCACTGGAGTTCAGCTGGAGCTTTGGGTTTCCACACCACAAGCCAAGAGTAGAACAATATCAATGGTGCTTTTTTCCCCCACCTTTTTTTCCCTGACTATAAAAGCTCCTTTATGAAACACGTGATAAGGACTTGTGAGATTTCAGGTTTGTGATAAGTGCCTTGGATCTTTAGCGTTACTCGTGGGAGGATTAACCACAATTGTTCCAACTTAGAGGAGAGGTTTTCTTGAGATGATTTTATTCACACTTCCATGTCTGTCCTTCAACTTCAGCAGATGAAAGGAACCTAAGGAGATTAGGAATTACATGCTATCCACATTTTCAATATTTCTGATAGCAGTATGGGTCTATTTGCTGTGATTTCTAATGACTAAGATTTGAAGAATAGCTCTTGCCTGTTTATGATGTTTTTAAGTTGCCAAGTTGGAATAATTTAGGCATTTCGAGAACTGTATTGCTGTTTGGTTAATACCTGCTTCTTATCAGGACCAGAGTAATTGTTGCTTGGATGAGCCCAGCCTAGACCAATAAACCTCCATTTCAGCTTATGTGTTTCTGTGCCTGTTCAGTGCTAATGCATGCAAATCCCTGATGATGCTACTGGAAACTGGTTGGAGTTAGTTTTAATTAATTACCTTATCTTTGGTACTGAAAACTGGTTTTCTCCCCTCCTGTAGACAGAATGTTTAATCCAATGATGCTTCTCAGCCACTTTGAAGGAAAATGTGTGTTTATCTCCTTGACAAAAGTGGAATTTTCTGTACTTATTCCAAGGATAGAGGAGAGCAATCAGAACAATTTTAATTACAAATCCCGTTTCCTCAGTTTATTTTCATTGTGGGGGAGCCAAATCAGTGGTAATGTGCATTAGAGTTACTTTTCCTTTGGGTGTGAACAGACCCTTACTCAGATTTTTGCTTTCCTCTTTGACCTTCCTGTTTCTAAGCAGGAATTCCTGTTTGAGACTTAGGACTTGAGAGGAAGAACCAAAGCAACCAGGAGAGAGGGATGGAGGGAACTTGGAGCTCAGATTACATCTGAGTTATGATGAAATTTGAATAGCTGAGTTCCTAAATGAAGTGTTAATTGAGCCCCTCCTCTTTGGATAAACATAAATGATTTCTTTCCCAACTCCTTGCCACTTGTTTAGCAGATTGAATTATCACCTAGCCAGAGGGCAGGAACACCATTGCACCTGGAGAGAGGGAAGCAGTCATTTGATGGGCTGGAGAAGTCAGCTGGGTAGGAGTACCTGTGTAACTGCTGCAGAGCTTCTCTGTGGGTGTATATACATGTAAATACATTTATTAGTGTCATGAAGGTGACATGGACTGTTGAAGCCTAAAGCATCCAGCCTAGGTGAGCTGAGTGATGCTTTGCTTCCCTCCCACATTTTACATAGCTGCTTTCACTCCTTTCTGATTGAGGCATTTAGCTTTCTTCAGTGGTGATTACTTTTGTTAATATAATATCTTATTAACAAGCAGTATTACACATGGATTTCAGTTTATTGGTCTCTCTGTAATAAATTGCTACTACAGCTATTTGCTTTTAATAAAATTCTTTATATTAACACTTTGTTTTTGGAACTACAGGCTATCTCTACAAAATATATTGTTTTATTTTTTAGATGAATTGCTATTGAGGTTAAAAAGGAAACGAATTCTCAGTTTGTTGGAATCCCTGGTAGTGTTTTTTTCACTGGACAGTACTCTTAGGAGGCATGTGTGGGAAAGCAATGGGATGACAGACTGGAAAGAAGGTAATGGGTGTAGCAAGGCAGCTACTTCTGCCTCTGGGGGCCCCCACTCTAAATGAGATCACCTTGTGTTCTGTGTTGTTCTGTTGCAGCTTCCTGGTTCCTACAGAAAAAAATTCCCTTTGTAGGCAGATTGTTGGTTCACTGACATTTGGGCTCTCGAGACTGAGTACCTGTGTGTTGCTGTGTTTCATTAGTGGATTGATTCCTGCAGTATTAATCCAACTAGTTCCTGATCTCTACTCTTTGGAATCCCTGCTTAAATTCTTTATAGCTATTTCCTGCAGATCAAAGGAATAGCTTCTCCTCCAGCTTCATAGGTTAATTAGAATAAGTAAGAGATAACATGTTGGATTACTAGTAATTTCACAATGCCATTTCCCATAAATTCAAATGCTCTTCTTTCAACTCCATGGAAAAAAAGCTGATGAAAAGTGGTTGGTTTGGGTTTTTTCAGTGTCTGTTCAGTGAACTACAGTCATTCCCCTTGTTTGTTACCACCCTCAGGCCTGAAAGCTGATTTTATTTTTCCTTTTCAAAATCAGAAGACTCCACACTGCAGCAAACCATTCAAACCACTGAAAGATGTTCTAGACTTGGCACAATTCCCTCTATTTTACAGCAGCAGTGAAAGGGCAGTTGTTGACAACCAATTTTCCTGCCGTTTGGGGAGAGCTGGGGTAGCCAGTGGCTCCCTTGATGGGAGTCACTGTCCTGCATGAGCCTCACTGCAAGGGGAGGACAAAGCTGCATCCAGTTGGCAAGATGCAGCAGTGTGGTGGATTTGCACAAGGAGCTAATGATATTTCAGTTTGCTTTTTTTGCTCCCTTTTTAGTGATTGCTGATATTCGTGTCTGGTTTTGCGCTCCTGGGTACTGGATTTATGTTTTCACAGCACTGTCTACCCTGACCTTAACATCCTGTTCCTGCCTATCAGTGGCTGGCTTAGCACTGTGGAGCTAATTTTGTTTTCCCTTGTGCATCATCTTACAACAATCCTTCCTGAATTTCATCTGCCATTATCTCTCCCCATCCCTGGGCTGCAAGGATTTTTGCGCTCCTTCAGTCAATTCCTATCTTTACCACCGTGAATAACAGTAGCATCCTGAAAGTTTGTCATCACACTCTCAGCTCCTTTTTCCAGATAACTTAAAAACATGCTGAACACCAGGATCTGTCATAAATCCTGGGAGACTCTGCTGAGTAGCTCTGTTTGGAGAGAGAAATGGCTTGTTCACTGACCTTCAATATCTTCCTTTTTTAATCAGCATTTTTATTCACGTGAGAACCTTCTTTCTCATGAGTGATTGCTCAGCCTGTTTGGGAACGCTTTGAAGGATTCTTGTGGGAGGCCTTTTGGCAATCCATGTATGTATATTAACCTCACCTCTTAGACATGTTGTTCTTGGCTACACAGGCAATCAATATGTTGTTGATACATGCCTTGCATTTATATAAGTTGTGCCGATTGCTATGTAATAGATCCTATTTGTTGTGGCTTTGCTAATTTGGCATTTTTTTTCATTATGATAATGATTTTCAGAATTATTTCCTTGGAGCACATTTTAGAATAACTGGGTGAAATACTATCAATAAAAAATAGTGATATTAATTTGGGAGAAATTTTCCCTCAAGTTAGGCTTAAAAGTCTTTCTAGTCATCTCCTAGTGTTCTGCCAGCAAAGTGGTTTAGTGTGACATTGCATACCATGCATAAATAAGGAGTACTTCATTTTCAATCCCTAAATGCAAGCCCTCTGAATTTGGTGTCCTGATTGCTGTTCGTGCTGCCATGGACTTTGGATGTGACACTTGGATGTGCTGCAGGTCCTGTGGCACAGGGCCTGTGGAAGGGAGCTTTGTCTTCTGGGAGTTTCTTCTCTGTTGTGGCTTCCCAGCAAACTTTTCCTAAAAGCAAACTAAGCATTCTAAGGCTTCCTGCCCAGTACAGAAAATAACCCAAATCCTGTTGAATTTCCACTTCAGAGCAGGCGTGACCTTGCTGGGTTTTGGACAGATCAGTAAACAGCCGCAGTGTCCTCAGTCATTTCAGTTGTTTTCACAACAGCTTTCTGGGGAGTTGACTCTAGTGCTGTGACTTTATATTTTATCTCACTTTCTTATTCCTCCTTTCCAAGCTATCAATAAATAGTTATGCAGCTATGTGTCTGATTAAAAAACAGAGTCACTTCCTGGAAGTTAATTTCTGGCAGGAGCCTGTTGCCTTACTGTGTTTTGCCACGTTTTTGAAGCAGCAAAACCCTTTGGAATATGATGCAGCCTTTGGGTCAGCTCCTGCTGCACAGCACTGGAAATGCACTGCACTGAATCCTCAGTGAAATGGGCTTCCCTGGTTTGTCCTTCCTGGAGTTCTGGTGGTGGAACTGCAGCTGTTCACACACCTGAATCCTCAGCAGCTGTTAGAGAGATGCACTGTGAGATGGTAACTTTGCATTTGGACTTGACAGAGTCCAACTGAATTAGAGCAACCAAGGAACACAGTGTCCAGATATCCATTATTTTAAATGAAAAAGGCTCTGAAACAGTTGTGCTATTTCATATTCAAGCAAGTTTAATCTCTCACCTTCTACAAGGATAAGCTATTAGAACCTAGATGTGTACAGGACAATTTAAAGGTAATTATATCAAAAACAATGAAAACCCTTTAGTCTTAAGAGAATTAAAGACTCAAGCTTTCTCTAGTATTTGTACAGAGGAAAAACTCCGGTGCTTCAAAGGATGGAAGGGTTCTGTTTTGAGAGCCTTATGCCTGGTAGCAAATTGTAATTCCCAGATATTTGTTTGCACTGCTTCACCTTTTTCTGAAGCATATGTAACATGTAACTAAATCTGAGCTGACACCCTGGTTGCAAATGCATTTTGCAAAACCAGAGCTGTGCCAAAAGAAATTAAGTCAACAGTCATTGCAGCCATATAGCAAAGTAATGGGAAATGTTCTTGCTGCTAATTTACACATGCAAATTAGATCAGGTTCTTGTATCAATAAATCAATACAGCTTAATGATTTCCTTGGGTAGAATTCAAATGTGGGAAGCGGAGTTTGCTAGAAAGAAAATGGTTTGTACCTTAGTTTAGATGCTGTTTTCAAATGGTGTCCTGAGACATTGTGGTAATTTTGAGGGCAGGGGGAGAGGCTATCATCACCAAACTCACTTTAGTTTTATGGTGAACTCTTCATTTCTGGTAATACCAGCATTCTTATTGTTCCCTGTTGCTTTGACCTGAGCACTCCCATGGTTTTCCCATGCTGTGCCTGTCTTGGCCAGCACAGTTGGCATTTTCTGCAGGTGCCTGTACATTGAAATTCATTTTGCTGCTTTGCCCTTCCCTCCCTTCAGCCCAGGTTTGCCACTGGATGGCTGCAGGCAATGTGGACCTGTCACTCCTGTCCTTCCTTTTTCTCTGCCTTCAGTGAGCTCAGGTTTACAAACCTGAATAATCATTCCTGTCTAAAGTCATTCTAATGACAAAGACTCAATGGAGGCCTAGTTTTCTGGACTATGAGAGAAATATTTGCTCAAACAATTTTAATAGTCTTTGTTAACACATCCTGCCCCCCTCCTTAGTGATGCACAGGATAATACTTAAACTATCTTAAATGTGGGTATGGATGCTTAAAGTTTTTTGGCCCTTCAAAAACTGCTGTAGTGATCATTCCAAATACCAGGCGACACACTCGTCGTTTTGCGAGAGTCATATTGACATTTTATGTGGTTTATATAATAGAGTGCACTTAGAACAAATGGAGGAAATTTGTTCCTTTAGTGGGTAATAGTGTTCCTTTAGTGCTTTCTTTGTGTAGCTGCTTTTAGTGACACAAAGTTCAGGTCATCTCAGCTGCTGTCCTTACAATAACACATAACACGTTGATTTGCTTGTATAAAAAGATGTTTTATGCATCTCTATTCAGAGAGGTGTTTTAGATGATTGGTTCTGTGAGTCAAAAGAATGATCATAAATTTTTTGAGCTCTTGTGTTTTTTTTCTCTGCTGGAAATTGAAACTTACCCAAATGCTATTACCCTGAAAGTTTTCCAAGTACGGGGCTGCATAGATATTTAATTTGGATTGCCTATCTGCTTTTTCATGGTTTTCAAGTTAGCTCACAGGACCAGGAATCAAGGTGATACAAATTGCACGTGTCTACAAGGTAATGCACACGTGTCTGGTCATCCGAAATGGTTGGCTAAGGATTGTCTCTAAGTAAGTAATTTGCTTGGTGTTTTGAGGTGCTTTTTAAAATTCAGCAGTTAATGCTATTTACTGGTTTTGGTTTAGTTTTTAAACATAGAATGGCCATTCACCCTTGAAACCACCTTCACAGCTGTCCAAAGGGGCAAATTTCATCAGCATCATACTAAAATTGATTTTACAGACTGATATTCCTTAAGTAGTTTTTTTAATTGCTTGTAAAGACAGCCAGCATTCCTTCTCAGGCTGGGACATGAGGAAAGGTAATAGCACTTGGCCCACAAATAAAAGCACCAAACGAAGATCACAATAGTTTCTGTGGAATCTGAAATGGCATCTTAACTTAACTAGCAGCTGACCTTGTGAAAAATGAGTGGTGTTCTAATGTGGCCTTCAGTTCAACGGGATGGGCTTTCCTTGTTGGCACTTGATGATCTGTGTGGTCAAGGACAAGGGATTGTTTTACTGAGAAGAGCTGTTGACAATCAACACTTCCAAATCACCCCAGAGTGAAAGGCATAATGAGGAGGGAAGCCTTGAGTTAGAAATTATATGATAAAACTTAGTAAAACCATCTGGATTTCTGGAGGGAGATAAAAAGTTCTGAATGACAAACCTTGCAGAGGATTTGAGTCTGTTACAGTACAAATGTTGCAGCTGTGAAAATGACCTATTTTGCCTCTTTTGAAGCAGGCCTGTAAAAGATTTTGGGGTGAATCTAAAGAGCTCCAGGAGGATTACTCCCTAAGTTATCCAGGCACTATTACAGGTTGCCTAGAAAACTTGTGGCTGCCCCATTCCTGGGAGTGTCCAAGGCCAAGTTGGAGGGGGCTTGGAGCAACCTGGTCCAATGGAAGGTGTCCTGGTCCATGGCAAGGGAGTGCAACAAGATGGTGTTTAAGGTCTCTTCCAACCCTACCCTTTGTTCTGCAATTCACTAATAATTCAAGTTATTAGTAAGCAGGTGATTGCTCTCCTTTTGGAAATACATACTTTGCTTTTATTGAGATATGGGAAGAGATGCAGCTTAAAAAGAAGCAAACGCATGCATACAAAACCCACCTCTCCTCAATATATGTATCACAGAGAGAAAAGCAGCAGGAGTTTATTTCCCTTTAGAAAAATAGCAGTCTCAAATGAAAGGCATTGAAAGCACAGAACAGCTCTGGAGGTATTTGACCTCTCACTAGATGATGATGGTCCTGTCTTTAACTTACTGGCAGTATTCCAGGGACTTCTGGAAGGTTCTAAGGCATACCACAGGAGTATCAAGGTTAACTGTGTGAAACCTAGACAGAATAACCTGAGTTTGAACAGGAGAATCTCACAGCTGTCAGCCACCTGAGGGCAAAACTGGGTCAGAGCTCTAACTCATGGTCCCTGAGTGTTAAGGGCATAACAAATCTGTTATGTGCTGAAGGTGTTTATTGCAAATAGCAAGTAAAGCAAGGAATTTTGTATTAGGACTGGTAACTGGGGTACCCTGCATTTCCACCTGGGTCACTGCTGCGGTGTTCTCAGGATTCCTCTTTGCTTATTTTTAATAGACCTATTTGTGTTGATATAAAACTGCTGTAAGGATTCTTGTGCTGTGACTGGGAAATCTGGCCCTTAAATCACAGAAGTAAAAGAAATAAGCTAACTTATATTGGTAGAATAGAAATTTGTGTTGCATATGAGATTTATATGGTTGTTTCTTCCTCTCACTGCTTTGGAGACACAAGGAAAGGATGCATCTGTGCTCATATTTCCTTAAAACCAGAGGTATATCAAGTCTAATTCTTGCAGCAATGCACCATCATCTCCTTTGTGGTGCACATATAGTGCATTGTGTTTTATGGTGACATCCTTTGCAACATTAGCCAAGAATATAGTGAACTATTTTCAAGTGTTCGTTCTGGGATTTTTGGAAGGGTAGGTTTGAACAGAGGTACTTTTGATGAGTAAAATGTCTGCTCAGCATTATCATTACTGAATTCCTGGAAGATGAGGCAGACAGGTGTCCATCCATTGCTGCCAGCTATGAAAAAATGCAGTGAGATGCCATTGAAAGTAGGTACCTGCGTGTAGCAGGCATCCATTAAATTCTGCGTAATTCTATTTAAACGAGTGCCTCAAGAGCAAGTTGAGAAGGAAGAAGTGAGTTAGGAAGCAGAAGGAAACAGCCTCACCTATTATGGATCCTCTGGATGCCCTTGCTTACCCCTGCATTCTAACAGAACTTTGTTTACCAAGAGAAAAAGGCAGCACAAAGGGGATTCAGCAATGGCCATGAAGCATCCTGGTGAAATAGCCGTGTGTTTGCACAGGCTTCATTGTATCCATGAGATTGTAAACTCTTTGCCCAAGTAATTTCAGCTCTAGGTTAATGTTGGGCAGACTCTGGGAAGGGGGATGGAACTGAAGGTTGAGCTGTGCCTTGGCAGTCTTGAGCAAGGCTTAGGTTGTTTTTCTCCTCTATTCCCAGCTGGCTCTGTGTGCGTTCTCACTTGAGTAGCCTGCTTGATTATAGACTTTATGGTGAAATGGCTGAGCTTTACTGTGAAGGTTATTTGGCATTTTTGTGGCTGTTTGAACTCGGCAGCAGCAAACAGTCTGTCCCCTGCAGGGGCTCTGAAGGCTGCAGTGTCCTTTGAAATGCCTGAGGACAATTCCTGCAGTGCAATTCCACTGCAGAGAGAGCAGCAAAGCCGTGGGAGCTCCGGGGCACGGGGGCAGCTCGCTCTTGTTCCCAACTTTTCTGTGGGGAAGAATGGGGAGAGCAGAGGGAAATGTCAGCGTGCTGATGCGCAGTGCTTTGCCAGGATACGCTTCTGGACTCCTGGGAGTTGTTCCGTGGGCAGTGCTGGAAGTGCTCAAACATCAAATGCCTGCTTTTGTGGGATGTAGCCAAGCCCTGCTCATTGATGGCTCAGTAAGCCTTGGGGTGTAACCAAGCAGCAAATCCATTTCAGCTGGGATCTTTGGGAGGATGGAAACTGGGAGGAATGTAGGGTGGACAAACAGGGAGGTGAGAAATTCATGTGTTATGTTAGCAAGGAGGCAAGTTGCTGAAATCTGCTGAGATTGCCTTGTGTATAACTTAAGTATGAGTGAAGTGTTCTGGGTGAAAACCCAAGAGGGATTAAATGGGACAGGAGGACCGGCTGGAATTCTTTGAACAGGGACTGAAAGAAATTGAGGCACCTGAAGTGTTCCAGCAGACTCCTCTCTATGGGTGTCCTTAATTGCTCTTCATGGCTGCTCTGTGGAGCTTTAGGCGAGCAGAGACACACATGAAAAAGGATTCATAATCCGGTTGGTTTATTGGATCTTTGAAAGCATTCATTTTAATCATTTCACACTAACAGAAGCACTCTAGCCCACATCTTAAATTGGTTTTATCCTTTGATTTCAGCTCTCTCCTTCCACATGAACAGCTTACATACCCTTTTTAGCCAAACTGTACTGCTGTGCTCTAGCAAAACCCACAGACCAACTCTGTAATGCTGCTGGTTAAGGGTTGTGTTCAGTTCCTGCTCCTGACCAGAGATAACACAAAAATCCCTTTTGAAAGGTGCTCATAACAGGAATCTAGTCACTTGTATCTGTGTGCATTTTCCTCATTTTGATTCCATCCTTGAGCAGTGATTGGATAGCTTAGGTCCTCTGTGGAGTATCCCTCCCAAAACTATCAGATGAAGTAACAGGAAAGGGATTTTTAAGGTAAGAGTTCTGAAGGTAGAGTTTTAAGTGGGTTCCTATGGATTGAACTGCTGTCAGAACCAGCCAAGGGTGACATGGAAATGGGAAAAACCCTCTGAGAGGAGTGGGGGGACAGGGCAAACTGCAGGGGAGCGTGTAAAACTTATTTCCACTGAGATAATAACAGGAATGTCACAGAAATAATAAGAATAAGGTTGTGGCTGATATAAGGGTCAGGCTTCTTTTCATCAGTCCAGAGGTCAGTGTTCTTCCTTGTATGAACCCAGACAAGGATTGAGGACATGGGGGATTTACATTGTCACACTGGTTTTATGGCTTTATCTAAATATTGTGTCTTTTGTCTTGCTTCTTTTTATTACAACATTTTATTTAAACAAGTGTGTGAATGAAAAATAAAATTCACCAAGAACAAAGTATTTCAACACTTCAACAACAATATATTTTAAATAGCTCCCCCCAAAAATATAAAAGATGTTTTCAAGTATGTTTTGTAAATGGGACACAGGTAACATTTGGTGAAAACACATTGGAGGAACTTGAGTCTGAGCTGTAAGTGATTTCTGGATACTGATAACATCTACCCTTTCACTGTACCATTAAATGTGAAGTATCATTTTTTATTTGAGCTATTTCTTATTTTTTCCACTTCTATCTGCTGTCTTTTCTCATAGTTATGACAACACAGATGACGTTAAGCATTCCAGCTATCTTTGGTCGGTTACCTGGCTGGCCAAAACTCAAGGTGAACCTCAAATCCCTGTTCTGGAAATATGGGACCAGTAGCATTGGATTTGTCTCTTTTGATCCAACTATATACAAGCACAGTTTTCTTAAATAAAACTGTAAATATTTAATGGGAGGGTTAACAGGAAATCTGTCACCTTCCCTGTACAGCCTAGGTTCTGCTGCAAATAGAACAATTGCTACGGAGGCTGATTATAATTTTCAGTCTTAAAAAAAAGGGTAAGCCAGTGTTTGTTTGCTGTTGCTGCTGATAGAATAAAAACAGCTGGGTGGAGTACAGTCTCCATGAGGTAAATTAATATATTGGAGTGAGAGGGAGACCAACCAACAAAAAAGTAGTTAGCCTGAGGGAGATTAGCACTGCATGAAAATCTAGGTAAAGGGAAAAAACCCAAGGTTTTCTTAAAAACTTGAAGGTTAGCCATTTTATTTCCATTTATAAAATATAGCCCCCAAATGTTTGTTTGTACCACAGACAAGAGATTTTCATCTTTTCTCAACCTGCAGTAAAATACAGAGGTTAAAGAAATAGAATTGTGCTTTTGTCCTTGAGAGTTTTCATGACCACAGATGATAGTTGCTTGTTTACATTGGGCATGAACGTTATATTGCATGTTATTTTTCCTTCTTCCTCTGAGCACAAGACTTAGGTCTATGTACATGTATATTGACCCTAAATGTTCATGTTTTATCCTGAGGACAGCAAGTAAAATGAGTGTAAAAGAAGCAGACACAGAAAATTAATTTCATAGCAGAAAGACAAATTCCATTGAGGAAGCTGTGCTGGTCACGGGGCTCATGGTGAATGATTTGCCTAATGAAGTGCTGGAAAGACATGAGCTATGAAATTCACCATCTCAGACAGCTTGTGTTCTTTCTTCATCTAGCTGTTCCTGTTGGGTCTTTAATTTTATCATTTTAAATGTTAGAAATGCATGAGTTTAATTAGAATTTTAGCTGACTGTTCATGTATAGACTTCAGAGAGCAAGCTACCATCAGAGCAGCAAAGCAAAAGAGAAAAATAGGACATGAGTATGAAACACCTTTTCTGTTTAAGTATCTATTTATGTATCTCAAACACAGATGCATTCAGGTAGCTGTACAAAACAGAGCACTCAGGAAATGGCACCATTAAAGTTTTTATGGGTTTGATACCCAGCTGATCTACTTGTTCTGCTCTAGCCATCATCACTACTTTTCTGGGATCTCCCCATGACTTTTAGACATAGCGGTGGCTGTTTTTGTTTCCTTTGGAGCTGCCCCAGCTTTACTGACACTGTCTGTGCCTGACACCCTCTTTCAAAGCATTTGCACCTTCTCATTTGCTGATGCCTCAGTACACAGTCCTGGCTGCTATCACAGAGCCTGAGGAGAGCTCTTAAAGATTACCGTGTGCTTATTGTTGGGATGAAAACACGTTTTGTGTTTTTACCTGCAAGAGGGGTGGGCATAACAACCATGGCTGTTCATTGTGGGCTTTTATTTCAAACATCTGATCCCCTCAGCACTTTGTGCAGCATTGCAGGAGTTTGACCTACAAAGTAGCTTTGTTATTCTGAAGGAACATCCAGCCCTTGGCCTTTATTATTTATTTTCCCTCAGTTGTTCTGCAGGAATTTAAAAGATCTTTTATGCCTGTTGTTGTCTTACCTGAGTGATGTGTTTGTGACCTGGCTAGGGACACCTGCCTGATATTCTCTGATGAAACAGGCGTGGAATGCACAGTCCTTGGAGAAGGGATCCACCGTGAATGAGGCTGTTCTTTATTGCTGTGCAGAAGTTTTGTTTTTCTTTGTTGAGTGGAGCAGCTTATGGCAAAAAAAAAAGCTGGAAGTGAAGCTATTTTAAAGTGAAGCACAGAGCAGTAGTGGAAGCACTTTTCAGGAGAAAGAAGTATTGTGGCTGAAATTATTTAAACTAATGACTAGATAGTTGTTAGTTCTGGGAAACCATCCGAGCCATCTCAGAATGCTGGGTTGGATCTGCTGCAGGAATAGCACAGCAGCTCCTTGTCCTGGGGAGGCTGTTGGCACTCCAGGGAGCTCCCCTCCAGGTGGGAGCGCTGCTGCTGGGGTTGGGATGTCAGCCCAGGAGGGGTTTGTCCTGGGATGCTCCTCGGCGTTGGTGCCTCGTGGCCTTTCTGAGCCCATGGGCCTGGAAGGGCTCAGCAGCAGCCTCAGTAGCTCAGGGGTGCTCGCCAAACCCCTGCCAGGGCTGACTTTGTGCCGTCTGACAACTGTGTCAGCTGGGCTAGGAAAGCAGGGACTCTTCCCTTCAGACCTTGGATCATTTGGAAAAGCAGCTGTTAAAAATACTGGGAGCAGAAGGGATTTTAAGGGACCCTTAATGGTCACAGACAAATGCTTTGAGTTACTCTGCCAATACTTTTTTTTTTAAGCCATTGAACAATATATCTTGACAATAACAAGTTTGTGCACAGCAGTACATATTTATCTGCAGATTTAACAAGATGTGAATATACATCTCTTGTTGCAGGCCAAAGTAAATTTTTAAGTTATGTGAGATTTTGGTTATGTGTGTATAAAAGGATTATTATTAACTACAAGACAATTTGCTTTCTTTTCCTGGCGGTAAAATCTCATAACAGGAAAAAACGCAATGTTAATGATACTACAACAGAGGAAGGAATATTTATGACTAGAGGAGAACACTGGTTGACTCCCTGGAAGGTAACATTTCACAGTTTATGTTGACAAGTAAATATTTATGACTGAGATCACAGAACACCAGCAAAATCAACAATAAGGGATCCTATAATGTTGTGAAAGAAAAATACTTCATAAACAACCTTTTGCAAACTTAGTTAAACTGTATGATGCCTTAGTAATTTTTGCAATGGATGGTGACAGTGACATGAATAAGATATATTATGTTAGTCAAATAGAATGCATGTGCTGAATGCACAAGTTTAACCATCCATACCTGCACAATAAACCTAATTAAATGGTGTGTCATCAAAGATGATGGAAATGAAAAGATAATGAAGCAAATCACATGAAAAGTGTTCAACAGAATTTATTCTGAAAGGATAGGAAAGGTTATTACAATTAGAGAAGTAGTCCTTCATGTTAATCACTGTTTTAAATGTCTCACTAAGACCACAAATTTGAGGAAAATCATGGCAAGTCAATTTTTGCCTTGTGGCAAAAGACAGGAACTTTTATCACCTCCTTTAGCAGGAAGGGATATGTACTTTTACTGCTTAGTGCTGAGGGAAAGTTTCAGGTCTGCATGGCAATAGATGGCGTATGGCTCTTTGTGTCTGACCAGGATCCCTGTTCTCTCCCCTGTGGAGGTTTCCAATAGAGTTCAGGGCGAGCATCTTCAGATCATGATAGAAAATTTACTGCTGATAAGAACAAAGGCATTTTTATTGAGACACCTGCCAATACCGTGTTCAGAGCAGCAACAAGCTGTGGAAGTGAAGGAAAGAAAAGGAAGAGACTTGCAGGGCTCTTGTGAGCCACGAAGTTTTCTGTTTTTCACCCTTCAACGTGTTGTGTGCTCAGTGAAAGAGACACGTGTCTGTGAAGGGACTGTCACCAGGCTCTGCATTGCAGGTGTTGAATTGTCCAGGACAAGGCCTTGTCTGTGAAAGATGCTGAGTGGCACTGGAGCTTCAGTCAGTTTCTGCAAAAGCAGAATAAAATGCATTATTAGTCCCCAAGGTAGCTAAAAATGTTTTTTTCAGGGGAGTTTGTGACCTTCCCCTGACGGAAGGTTACAATTAACCCATTCCTTGATGCTGTGGAAGGAGAGCAGCCTAACAGCCAGCTGTGTGTTTGTTACCTGGATTGAACTCAAGTGACAGGCAGAGTACTGAGCCACAAGCTCCCAGGACCAGGGTTTGATGGCATCCCCCTCTGCTCTGCGTGTGCTTGAGGTATTTCCCATTTGTTCATTCCGTGATTTGAAATAATCATTGTACCTTTTTCCTTGGAGCTCATTGCCAGGTTTATCTGCCTTCTCCCCAGCTGAATTGCTCAGTACCTCTGCCTTCCCACAAGCACATGGTTAGGCTGTTTGTCCAGTTCAGCTTTATTAAACTTAGGTTTTCACTTCAGGTATGAAAACTTAGGTTTGCATAGCTCAGCCTCACTGGTACTCTGAGATGCTCCTGGTCATTGCTATTGCTGCTCTGCAGTGACTGCCAGCAGCCAGCGCAGCCAGACTGCCCCTTGAGCCTGATGTGCAAGTGGTGTCAGGGGTGGCAACCCAGTAACTGCAGTGAGGAGAACCTGTACAGATACTGCAGTCCTCATCAACCATGTTAAGGCAACAATTCTTCAACAGCTCTAGCATGTAGAGCAGGATCTTACAGTTAATATTGACTATTGATGGATACTTCCTGGGAAATCCATCAATAGTTGAAAATGGCATGATTTTTAAAGAAGACTTCTATGGTGTTTTTCCCTTCAGTGCATTCCTGGCTGAAGTGAGGCAGAGCAGGGGTGTTTAATGAGATCACAGCAGTGTCTAAAGTGTGACCTGTTGGCAGGCAGAAGGCAGATACTTAAGAACAAATCCCAGTAGGTGGTGTAGCTTTTAAAATAAGGTTTCGTTTCCACAAAGATTGAGATCTATTGGCAGAGAAGGCAGGAGAGAGAGATTGCAGTGCACCCATCTGAAATTTAATCAAGAAGTTCAGGTTAGTGTAACAAAAATGAAGCTTTGGCTATAGAGAAAGTACTACTTTGAATGTACTTGGTGGAAATCAAAGGGGAATGGCAAGCCCTATACTCTTAACAATTGTGTCAAAATCTTGTTAACACATCTATCTTAATACATTAATATGTAGTTAATAATTACTCCATCAGAAGTGCTATTATGTATGATGATTTCCAAGTAGAATGTCAAATTGAATTCTTAATAGCTTTCCTTTTTTAAAAATTAATTTCATAATCATACACAAAGCAAGAAATGAAAGGGTTCTTTGTGGGCAGAGCATCTGAAGTAACTGCAGCCTCTAGTTCTGATCTTTGCAGAAATACTGCTACATTTCTGTAAGAGGATCTTTGTTCCTCAGCAGAGATGCACACTGAAAATTTTAAAACTTAGCTCTACTCAGAGTACCTATTCCCCTTTTTAAAATGTTGTAGCTGTGTGTTGATTTGGTTTTTTTAGAGGGCTGTCTTCTCAGAGCGTTGCATTAATTCCCAGTGATGTCTTCTGCCCAGGCCATGTTTGAATGGTCCCAGTGACATCCCCTGAGGTCTTAGTTTCTTAAATATGACCTTGAACAGATGATAGAACAACAGAACCTTAAGATCTGCTTCTTCTCCTTTTACTTGGCTGGTGGCTGGCCCAGTATCAGAAGATGCCAGTACAGTGACCCTCTATTTACTGAGGTGCCCAAATATTCCTGGAGCAGGAATACTCATAGAAAAAAAAATGTACACAAGAAACCAGGTGTCCATTGGCTTTGTGACAGCACCTGTGAAAGGTCAAGTCAGCGTGCTAGGCAATTTCCTGTACCTTGGGGGAGATCTTTTGGCTTTGTTTAGTGAACAGTGCAGGCTTCTGGGGTCTGTCCTCTCCTTGTTGCAATTAATCTCCTTACGTTTGTGATCTTTGCCTGAGATGCAGTCAGACGCATAAAATGTGTTGCATCTTTTGTTCTGCAGTGTAAAGATTTTATTGCAGTCAATATGCTTTCAAATTTGAAACTACTTGGGGTACCAGTTTTTTGCTGTGTTTTTTGGGAAATGAAATTGCGCACAACTGTTGAATTTGCGCATGTTACACGTGTGACCTCTTCTGCAGACAAATCTCCCTGGAGTCCTGTGCTCTGGCCAAAAGAAAATGACACTGTTATATTCCTTGGACATAGCTTTTAGATTTATGGTTAGAAACCAGTGTTTTTACTAAAGAAATATTGACAAGATCTTGTGTTAGGCCCCTGAGGAGCTGGACAAAGCATCAACATAAAGCTCAGTGAATAGGTCTGGCTGTGTGGGGTGAATCTGCTGAAGGACACGACTTTGCAGTCTGTGCTTAAAGGAAAGAGGAGCTGAATCCAAGGGGGGCTGTGAATAACTGTGCAAGCCAAGTGACACGATTCCATCTGCCCAATTTGGGTGACTCTCAAGATGAGGCAATATTTCTCTTGCTTGTCTTTTACTAACAAAACATGGACATTCCAAGGACACAAGTGGCTGAGACACTTTGTCCTTGTTGAGGATGTTTGAGAGCTGGCGAGTCCTGGTGCCCAAATACCATGAACCACAGCCTGGGAGCCCTGGTTCAGCCCTGGAGTCAGGATGGAAGATGCCATCTGCTGAAGTACAGAGTCCAGTTTTCCTTCCTTTTTATCTATCCTGGTAGGACTAAAAATAGAGCCACGGCATTCAAGCCAGAATGTGGTGTGCTACAGGCAACAGTAGCTCATCTGGCAGATAAATCTGTCTAATCCAAGGAGAAAGGAACTGGGTGCTTTTAGTACTGCTCTGCTACTTCTTGTCTCTTGAAGGCTGTTACTGTTGGAAAGTGTTACTTTGTGTTGTGTCATCCATGCCTAGGAGAGGAGGCAGGAGCTTTGGTAGAGCGTGTTCCAGTTTGTCCTTAATATATGGCAGACCAAGAGAAAATAATGCGTTGATGGATAAAAATCCCTTGCTGCCAGGATTCCATTGGAGAGCATCTGGGAGACTTTGAAAGCTTTATTAGAGAGCGATGGGTGTGTTATCTGAAATACAAAGAGTAGATGGTAAATTACCTTGTCAATTTTGCTTCCTCTCCTTCCCTCTTCTCTGTTGCTTTTTCCTTTCTGTGATTTAAGCTGCCTGTTACAACCTCACGCTTTTCCTTCAGAGGAAAAGCGAGTCCATCTGTCCTTTCCTCTTGGTGCTGAGATGAATATTGCACTGTCAGCATGTTGTTTGTTGTTTACCTCCCCAGGCTGGCCCAGCCGTGTCTGCGAGGAAGGAGTCTGGCCCTGAGTGGTTTATGAGGGCTTTAAAAAGCGATGGATGTGCTTTGGTACAGGAGAGCAAAACCGTGGTACTGCCATGGCTGCAATTCCCCCGAGGCTAACAGGCACAGTGGTCTTTTCCCAATAGGAGTGTGTGTTTTGTAGCCGAAATGGTGCTATCAAAAACCCCAAATGCCTTTTTCTTTTTTGTTTGTTTAATGGTTTTTTGTGAGGTGGGGCTTATGTTCTGTGGTTTTTTGTTTTGTTGGGGGTTTTTTTGTTTGTTTTTGTGGGGGTTTTTTGGCCTTTTTTTTTTTTTTTTTGTTACATAGCAGCGTCATCGGGATGTAAAGCAACACCATCGCTGGTCACTTGGATTAACTTGTGGCCTCTGTGTTTCCTGCCTTTTTTTTTTTTTCTTTTGAAGTGAATTCATGGAAGAAGTCCAATGGTATGGCTTCTCTTCACGGGTTCTAAGTTTTCTCACTGACTATGTTGAAACTTTGTTGAGGGCCGTTTATTATCGGAGGTGTGTTTATCGGTTATTTAGATGGAAAAGGGTTTCCAGCAGTGAGCTGCTCGGCTGTCAGAGCGGCGCCATGAGGGGGAAGCCGCTTTCCCCCCGCGCCTCGGGCCCTCAGGCCGCTGTGGGGCCGTTCCAGGCTTTTCCCGCTCTCGCGCCGGGCGGGATTGGCGCCAAGCCGGAGCTGCTGCTCCCCGTCCCTCCGCCAGGGGGCGCCGCAGCCGCCGCCGTGAGGGGGCCCCGCCGGCGCCATTTTGTGGCGGCGAGGCTCGAGGCGGCGCGATGGCGGAGCGGGCTGCTGAGGGGCCGGGGGCGAGCGGGGCCTTCCGTGCGCTGAGAGGGGGCAGGAAAAGGCGGTGCAGCTCGGGAAACGATTCAGGTGTAGTCTTGGCTTTGCAAAAAGGGAAGAAATAGCTGAGAGGTAGGTCCCGGTTGGCCAGGGGTGAGCTGAGAGGAGGTGGTGAGTTTTTCTTGCCGCGCCTGACCCGTGAGGGGAGGCTGGCAGCAACGGGGTGGGCTTTGGCCATTTCGGAAAGGCATGGCTGGTGAACTGTGCTGTTCCTGAAAAAACACAGTGCGAATGCTGGGAAGTGGCAAAAGGTGCCCGTTTGTTTAATAAAAAATGCTCCCGAGGGACCGAAAGGGACATCAAGGCCGTGAGGGCTGCATAGGGAGAAACAGGTTCTGGGGACTGCGTGATTAAGGGAAGGCGATAAAAAATGCTAACTGTGGTTGTGTTGCTTCTGAGGAGAAGATGGAGCTGCTTTTCCCACTCCGAGGGCTGTGGAAGGACAGGACAGGGCAGAACAGGAGGTGCTGGAGGAGGCAGCAGTGCAGTGGACAGATCGCAAACGCTTTCCTGTGGAAAAAAATGAAGGTTAGTGACAATGACTGACACATTACTGAGGGGTTTGTTGCTCTGCGCCACCATGGCTGCATAACAAATATGTTTGGTAATTCTATAAGAGTTAAGACAAGGAAAACTTAAAAAAAACCTAAAAAGACAAGCTGAGACTTTGGGCTAGTTTATGAGAATATACAGAATGTTTAGGGGAGAAAAAGCTTGTCACCTGTAACTCTGGTGAAAGCTGTGAAACTCAGCCAGGTTTGTAACCAGCACGAGATGGTTTTGATTTTCCTTTGGAGTATCGAGTAAGGGTTTTTTTGTCTGTGTTCATTGTCTGGGGTTTTCTAAAGCATGAATGGTCTTCATTGTTCAATTAAGAATTAAAGTCAGGAATTTCGTGCTGATTTCCCTTTGGGGCAGCAAGAATGAAGATTTTTTTTTTCTGACTTAAAATTTATTGTAGTTGTGAAGAAGAATGCAAAGAAATTGTAGCCCTAGATGTGCTAGAGTACTGCACTGGGTAGCCCAAATATGTGAGGCGGAGTAGCAGAAATACTTAGTGTGAGCTAAGTGCTCTGGCAGTAATTTGGACAAAATATTGCAAGAACAAAAATGTTTAACATGTGTTGAAGACCAAAGAATATGTGTTTTTAGTGGAGTTTTCTGTTTATGCATGGCAATCTCTAGTGGATTTGCACTACCGCTGTTTGCTTGGGCAGCCCATGAGGCACACCATGTGCAGTCACTCCTATTTTTAATTATGTTAATTTAAACACTGAGAAATGCGATTGGGATTGCCATCAGTGTGCAAGAACACTTAAAAGTAATTGTGGGAACATGCTTAGAACATATAAACAACAGGAAGAAAGAAGGTGAACTCAGTCAGCTGAAAACGTGTGAAGGTCGACATGTACTGTAAACGTGCAATAAAGATTTCTTCCACAAACGGTGTGGTTTCTTTACTTGTGTCATGCCTTTTGGTTTGGACAAAATTTGACAGGTGTGTACAGAGGGAGAAACGGGGATGGAACAGATGTCAGGAGGCTGGATGCGTTGGGATGGTAAGTGTTGATGGTAAGTATTGCAGAATCCTGCAGGGGTGTCACACGAGGTATTGCTCTGTGAGGGTGTGTAATTGTCTGTCGTGCACTCTGAGTAGGCTCGTGAGTGTTTTGTCTCAAGCAGATTTTGTTAAGCTGTGGCCCAGACACTGAACAGTGCAAGTTTGTTTTTTGTGTTCAAGAGAAATTGTGTTTCACAGGAGTTGGAGGCTTTTAAAAAATTGGTTGCAGCTAGGATGATAAAATCTTTAACTGAATGACTGTATATTTATTTTACTTACATGTGTGTTTTACACAACATTATTTTACTTGATAAAACTCATGTGTTTCTGTAGTGATTGTTGCTGGGTTTGGTGAGCACCAGGTGAGGAGAGCAGGAAGCACAGTGTGAGTGTCCCTCTTAGTAGCAAGGGCCTGACTGGAGTGTCAAATCAACAGATTTATTTCAATTCATTAACTTATATTGTTAAGCCAAAGGTTTATGATCACTTGATGGTTCCCATGCACAGCTGACCCTGACTTGCACTGTCAGGGGATGGGAGGAGGCTGCTTTCCTTCAGTGGGTCGTGGGCATCTGCTGGAAAGGTGTTGAGAGTGTTTCTTGTACTCAGACAGAAGCTTTATTTGGTATGGTTTGTGCTTTTAGTTCTGTGGTTTGTGAGGGCCTTTGTATTTCTTAAGGTGATTGAAGGGGTCTCACAATTTTATCTTGTGGTTTGTGCATTTTGTGCCACTGTAATCATCACCTGCTTGGCACTCAGCTCTGAAGTTTCAGTGCCAGAGCTCTTTGCTTGGAGAGTGGGAGGATGCAGAGTGCCGTGTGCTTTAGAATTAAAAGTATTTCAGCAATGCAGGATTGCTTCCATTTGAACAATCTAGAGAAAAAAGGTGCAACCCTGAATTACTTTTTCCTGTTTTTCCCGGTTTGAGGAAGAAGGGTTTTATTTTTTATTGTAATGTTAGGCACATAGGGATAAGTGGCTGGTTGTTACATGTTATTTATGTGTGTGCTGCCAGCTTTCTGCAGATGTACATTACCAGCACCTCTGACAGGCTGGCATTTGTTAAAATGGGTACCGTGGATCTTTAGCGTCTCTCGTGCGTGTTTATCCAATTATTGGTCAAGCAGCACGCCTGTACTGCACAAGGAATCATTTGAAAGCACTTGGCTTTATTTCTTGAGCAAACTCGGGTGTCAGTTCTGTCTAAGCAGTTTGTCTGACACACACAAGTGGGCAGAAAGGACTTTTACTTAGACCCGGTGGAAAATCTTGGTTTGGTTTTTTTTCTCAGTTAGTGCAGTTTGAGCTGTGTGCTGTGGTGATGATTTGGAAGGTGTTGGTCCCTTCCCCCCTGTGACAGCACAGTGGCTGCCTGCTGTGACCTCGGTGAGCAGTTGTGGCTTTGGAATGTTTCTCTTGGCACCCAGAGTCCCTGACCCTGCTGAGGCAGCTGAGCTTGTCTCGCTGTGAGCACAGTGACACTGAGGGAGCTGGAAAGGTCATGAGGGGAACAGGGGATTTAGGGGTGATAGGTGAAACGCCAAAAAAGCGATGGCAGCTATTGGAGCCAGTGTCAGTAGTGCACAGCTTGGATCCTGTTCAGATTATGTTTGCTTTTTGTGGCAAAGAGAAGGAAAAGTGGGCAGCAGTGTTGAGAACAAATTCTAAATGCATTCCTAAACAAACCAGTGCTGCATCCAGAAATTCAGTCTCAAGCTCTCTTAGAAGTAACAACAGAAGCGAGAGACAATCTCCTCCCTGTAATTCAGATGTTTCTACTTGTGGTAGTCACTGCTGGTGTTGGTTGAGATACTGTGAAAGGAATACTCTTGTGTCTTCTGAAAAATGCAGTGGAAATGTTTTTGGGTTCTTTTTGCCAAATGTCTTTCCAGTGAAGAAGGTGGGAAACAATTTGGGAGGCATGCAAATAGCAGGGGGAGAGAACTTCTGTTTTGTCAGTGATGGTTGCAGGTTGTTCTCTTTCTCTTCCACTTTGGTTTCCTGTATTTTGACATGATTTGCAGTAAAATGCATGTCTGCTTTTTTTAAATGTATAATTGGTGGTTCCTAATCATAATCTAAGTTGAAATTTTAGAAGATAAATTATGGGTAACATTAAGGTTCTTGTTCTATGGGAGTTTATCATTAACTGAGAAGAGTAAAGAAACCAACATGACAGGTGGTTCCTCAGAGGTTGATAGCTCTGAAGGAAATGAGTTGATGCTGCAAAATGCATCAAGTTCAGTGTTGGTCCTGGTTTGTTTCCGTCAAACAAAGGCAGGGCTTTCTCCAGGTTCCTTTGGGTGGAGCTGGAATAGTGTGTGCAGCTGTTGTCTGTTACCAGTGTAGTTCTCAGCGGTGTAGAGCTTTTACTGTTGATCAGGCTTAGAAAACTGCGCCAAATCCGTTGATCAAGAGCCTTTTTCCTGCTCACTAGGATAAGGAAATTCGGTTCTAGTGTTTTCAGCATGACGAGCAATATTCCCGCTTGAGTTATAAATGAGTACATTGTATCTGTGACTGGAGGAACTCCTGCCTCAGTCTGGCAGGGAGGTGGTGTTACATTGGGGCAGCTTTCCAGTGCATCCTGGGCTTCCCTGCTGCAGCCTGGGCTGCTGAAGTGTCTGACCCTGCTCACTTGCAGCTGTTGAGCAGTTTTTGAATGGCACTGCTCTGTCATCCGACTGTCATAGTTGGGGACTTGTCACCTAGAGTAATTGTTTAGGATGCTGTCCTATGTGTTTTATCCTGAAATCCTGGTGGTTTTCCCTATGCTGAGCTCTGAGTTTACTGATGACATTCCTGTTGACTGGTCATGAAAAAAAAAAAGCCCAGACACAATGTGTCAGTTATGACAGGAGTGCACAGAGCAGAGCACAAAATAGAAACCTATAGGGCTGGTGTTTGCTTATGTGATGGATATTGGAGCAAAAAGGAGTCTGCAAGGGAAGGACTGGCAGGCTGTCCTGCTGCAGGATGTGTGGGCCAGCTGCTCTGCACAGTGCTGGCCTTGCTGCAGCATTAAATGTCACAACAGTTGAGACCCACACAGTGTTTTGGTGTCTCCTTAATGCTCACTGCCTCAAACACTGTCCTTGCTGAAATGCATTCTGTCCAAGTTGTTCTTTCTCCTTCTGAAACACCTGGTATTTTTTATGGCCAGTACACACAAAATGAGCTCCCAATGTCTGTTCCTGCAGGAGCTGCTGTAGAGTTGAGCTGCTGTGGCAGTAGAGTGCCAGAGACATGCAGTTCTGCAGGTGTCACTCTGTCAAAGTAGAAGCAGAGTTGGTCATCAGCTCCTCTTGAACCATGTAACTGCTGTTGATCTGTGGGTGACAGATCATCCTGCCTGTGATATCACTTGAATCATTTCTGGAATTCTTTGGTGTGTTTTGAGGCGTTTGGCTGAGTTTTTTAATTATATTTTTTTAACCTGAACTGAAACCAGTTGGATAGTGTGTGCAATGCTGAAGAGATTCAAGATTGTTAGGTTATTTGAGCTTTTTTCCCTCTTTTAGAAATGTCAAACAAAAGGGGTGAAAATATGGGTGGGACTGTCTTAGAGATAATGTTGTGCGGAGCAGAGTTTGTTTTATGGCATGAAGTAGGGAAAGCTTGTGTCAGCAGACAGGGAGCTGTTGGGGATGCAGTAGTGAGTGTCCCAGTAACTTGTAATTCAGGTTTTCCTTCAGAGGCTCTGGGTCTTGAGACCACTTTGGGTTGATTGGAGTAGAGAGTTAGACTTCCTCCATGGCCCTGCTCTTGAGGAGTGTGTGCCTTCAGTGTACTGGAAGTTTGTCCCCCTGGGGTGTTTCTTGTGGTCTAGATGTACACTGGAAAGGAAATGTTCCCACTTTTCATAGGAGAAAGGTGACTGTATGATGATAATAGTGAGGGATGGGAAAACCACAGCAGCTTTGTGCCCTCAGAAGAATTAGAGTAGATGTGAGCTCTGTGTTGGTTTTGAGTCTCGTTCCTGCATCCTAATTCTCAAAAATCTTACCTGTTTTCATAAATGGTGAGGTTTGAGGATTGGTTGATTGAGGGATAAATGACTGAGGTACTGACATCATTTGACTGGGTACCTGGTTGTCAGCGGGTACCACTACTTGTGTCTGAGTGTGGTGATAATTTGTGCTGTTTTTGAAGTTTAATTGCAGAGGTCTGCCGTTCATGTCAAACTGACAATGACAATACTTAGTGGTTCTTTTTTCCAAGTCTCTTCCAGCTAGATAACTTAGTTCATTTTTGACCTATGTTTTCCCAAAGCATCCATATATTATCTCCTCAGCATTTTATCAATGGGACACTGTTTATTCATTTGTTCTGTTAGGCCCAAGGTGGACACTATTTTCTGAGCTTATTGTGTTTTAGTAAATTTTCTTTTTTTGTTTCCCCTGCTCCTTGGCATAAGGAGTTTGATATTTGGTTTCCTTTGAATATTTTCGGGAACTGCTAGCTGGCTCAATAACCTTGCTGTGTCCTCTGTCAGTACTTCCTGAGCCAAAATCACCATCAGGTATTTCTCAGCATTCTGGCAGTCCGTGTTCCAGGCTCTTGGCTTTTTCACTCAACACAACCCAGAAGTGTTTGACAAGATCCTGATGCAGCTGATGTGTATTCAAGTCCCTCCAGGCTCTAAAGCTCATTATAGAAACTATAGTAATCTGGATCTAAAGCATTTGTGCAAGTTCATTTCAAAAAGTCATCATTTGCATTTCTGTTATCATACTAATCAGTAAAATATAGACCAATATCTTTAACTTCAGTGATAATTTTAATATGGGCTTTACTTTCTTGTCTAATCGCAGATTCTTGAGGAAAAATGCTTGTAATCCACTAGTCATCCATCCTTCCTGTGCTTTTTCCTTCACAGTTTGCAGTGGTGTTCACCTTGAAAGCTGCTGTTTGCTGTCAGTTGTTTTGGGTTGTGCTTTAGAACAGGAGCTGCCTGTATGAACACTTTGGATGTTTGCTGATGTTTTCTGTGACTTGACCACTTGCTGATGTTTTCTGTGCTTGAGTTGCAAAGCAGTAACTGGTCTTGAACTGTGGCATGGGCAGCCTTAGGATATTGCTGCTTGTGTAGCGTGCGATGGAGCTTAATGAATTGTTTCTGCCCAGCTCATTTAATTACAAAAAGATGCCAGAGTTCTTTACTTTCTTGGCACTATCTAGCAGCCCAAGAGATGGAAGCAGCTCTGTTCTCGAGGGGTGGAGTTTTATAGCAGTGATGAGCTTTGTTTGCTGTGCTGATCTCCAGTGTTTGCCTGTGTGGAAGTGGTCGTAGGGGCTGCCAGGACAGAGAACAAGGTGTTCTCTTCTGCATGTTGTGTAATGAAGATATGGGCAGCTATGTGTGAATTAAGGTGGAAGAAGAGAAATAATACAACTATGGAGAAAGAGAAATCCATATATTATTGGGGAAATATGGGATCATATGGTGGATCACAGCTAATATGTGGTAATAATGGCCATAGTATGCTTACCATTTTGGAACCCATTGTAGTTCCCATTTGGATTAAATTAAATGCATACATCATTGTAACAAACCTTTCCCAGCAGTTTGTGAACTTTGGAAGTGGAGAAGGGAATTAATGGCAATGTATTTCATATTGGTGTTCTTTTGTCTAGTGATTCAATTATTTCCCCATAAAGAATTTATGGTTTCTGCACAACAGATGTTGGTCAGCTTGTGAACAGACGTTGCTGAAGGTGGAGTGAAAAATGACCTTCAAATACAGTAAACTCAACTGCTGTTATTTATCTCTATGAGATGGGCTTAATAACCCATTGCTAAGTGAGAGAGGGAACTAGGACAGGGCTGAATTGGAGTGTCAAAGCGGTATCATCCCGAGCTGATCCGTGAAATCAGGGAATTGTGAGATGACAAATCATGGGAGTTCATCACTTGGATGTGAGACTGATGGAAGCAGTGATGGAAGACAGCTGTCTTTAAACAAATAATCTGAATATAGGAAGGCAATAATAAAAAATCCATTGCTGCTTCTTTTTTCAATATGAAGTCAACTTCTAGGAAATGGTCTAGTTTAATAGCTTAGGAAATGAGCTCACAGAAAGGTCTTGTTTAAATAATTGCAAGTTAAACCACTTATGACAGAGGAGTGCAGTTTGTGTGCTGAGGAACACATTTCTGAGATGACACCAGCCAAGTAACAAGTATTTGCAGCCTTTTGGCTTGCCTTAATCTTTAGTGGGAGAAAAAAAGGAAGTCCTCTTCTCTTCAGTTGAATGCGAAGGGGTTCATCGTACAGTTTTTTGGAGGGCTTTAATTTGTCTTCCAGGGAGCTGTATTTGTTTTTTCTTTTTACATAATGTGTAAGCAGCCTTGAGTTCACTTGCCCAGGATGTTGGGGAGGGGCCGCAACTGGTGTTTTTACATGCTAAAAATCTTTGACTGCAGTTTGATAAAAAATTGTAAAGTAATGGTACAGCCTACATGCCTGCCAAATTCATATAAAGCAGAGCCAGAATAAGTATTCTGTATAAATCAATATTGGAATTCATTCCTAAATATTTGGGTTGCACAGATTTCATGCATGTGATTCCTGAGCTTGGCATGCATGAGCATAACTTGCTTTGTTTTAGGTGAACTGTGTGGGTGTCAAGATGGCTGCCTACCTAAGAGCTCTGCGTCTGCCCTATTAACAGAGGGGGCAAGCCTGGGGGGAAGTACCTTGTTTTTATTTAGACAGCATGTATGCAGTGAAAGTATTATGGTTGAGTGTTGTTAACCAACTTTGATGTACTTGGTTGAAGATGTTGTTAATCAAGTATTGCTAATGATATTTACAGGGTAATAAATGTGGGCAAGTATTTTAAGAGTAGCAGCAGACAGTGGAATTTTTCCCAAGTTTTTCCCTAGTCCCTCTTAGTAAGTATTAAAAACAATTTCCAAACTGAATGTAACCTTGCAAACTGTGGTGAAAAGTAGCTTAAAAATAGCCACTTTATTTCTTACTTAGGCAGAGGTTCTGTAGCATGGTAGGTAAGGACCAGACTCCAGAACTGCTTCAGGCTACATAACTTGGGCTGCAACTCCTGCTGTCAGCCTGGGAGAAAAGGAAATGGTTTCTGTTGGTGTGAGGTCTGGCAGGCACTGAGGAACCGGGCCAAGGCTCCCTTGGGGGTCAGTGTTTGTTTGGAGCCGTTCTCTGAGCTTGGTGCAGTTCAGGCTGTAGCCCAGAAGGTGTTGCAGACACAGCAAACACCTGGTCAATATTAATGGAGCAGGCTGAGGTGGGGTGAGAAGCAATAACCACATGACAAAAACAGCGGAGGATTGGCAAGGGAGCCTTCCTGTGTCTGTGTTTTCCTCTGCTTCAATCTCTCTTGGCCTGTCTCAAGAACTGTCTTCTTGCCAGATGTTTTACAGTTTAATGCAATAATGAGCAGGCAATAGAGATGGTGTCCTCAGTGAAAAGCAAAGGAGCAAACACTTTGGGGTGTTTTTGGTCTTACCAGGTAGTGGGAGTTTGTCATAGTTAGGAGAAGGTGTCATGTGCACAGTAAATATACATTTGTGTTTAGTTTGCTCTCGGTAATTATATCAAATAAAATGTGCACTCTTATGGCTAGAATATGTACAGGAATGTCCAAGATGTGGCTTAGTGTTCCAATGTGTGGAGCTGTGCTGCTGTAGGACAGTTTGTGGGGCTGAGTTCTGGTCTTGTCCTTGACTGGCAAACTGTTGTGTATGTGTTTAAACAGCTGTCACCATCAAGCTTTCCACTTGACGCACATAGTGGTTCTCATCCCCCAACTTCTACATATCACTTCATGATGCAGCAATATGTAAGAAGTTCATAGTGCTAGTCCCTTAATAAAATACAGCTAGACTTCTCAAATTCATGTTTTCCAGCTGTCAGCTACCAGACTCAATTGTGTTGATCATAACTTGATCAGGCTCTGCTGTTTTTTGAGGGCTCCATGCTGTTGAGGTAAGACGGTACTTACAGCAGTGTACTAATATTGACTTGCAATCTTGCTTTTTCTCAATTAGCGTGATGAAGTGATCAACAGTATTCTTCCAGACCTGCTCCAAGGAAATAGCTCTGTGTTGACCCACATGTAAGCCACAACCAGAAGGGACTGACTGAAGAATGATCAATGTCAAGGACTTGAATTTGTCATTCCCTTTGACAGCCTGCGAGTTCTTGTGGTTAGAGCATTTTTGTGAATAATGCTTGGAATGGAACTGTTACCATTTGGAGTTTGTTGCATATCAGAGCCAAGCAATATTTCTTGTAAATTATTCCTCTGTCAGGAGGAGTGAGGAAAAAGGCAGAATTCAGTTGTCTACCTGCTGTGTGGTGTGATTGACAGGCCTCTAAACTGATAGAAGGTGTTGTGTTTTCTGAGTGCCAACAGGTGGATTTTGCAGGAAGAGAAGTATATTTATTTTGTGAGACTGTGCTGGGGAGTACTGAAAAATCTTAAAGCTTTCTAAGGAAGTTTGTTGAATTTGGTTATAGATGACAAGCTCACTAGGAGCTGTCTTCATCAGCTACCAGTTGCTTTCTTAGGCTTTTTTTTCCCCTTCTGTAGCTTCCGGCTCACTTGTTGACAGCCTGTGTTGTAATAATGCCTTGTATTTGGTTATAATAATGTCAAGTGCTGATGTTCTTTACCATTGAAGCTTTCTCATTCAGCTGTCTTGGTGCACTATGAGAGGGACTGAGGACTGGAATGCATTTGGATGTTAGGCTGGAGGCTTGGAGGGTGGGGCAGACCCCACACTGTTCTGAGATTGACTTGTTTGCAAGGCATTAGGAAAAATATCTCCGTGATGTGGCGTGGAAAATAGATTGGGATGAGCCCTGTATTTACATCCAGAAGCACAGGCTTACATTTAAGTTATGTGGGTGGGAATGTGGTATAACAATTCTGTTTCCTGTCAGTGCTGTGTTTTTTCTCTGAGAAGGTAATGATTATTACTTTGAGTTTAAAAAAACGTTTGCAACTTACAGGGAAGTTTAAAGCCTCTTGTCACCTTGTTCACTTGGCTGTGCGTTTATTTGTTGCAGTCAAATGGCCCTACCAGTAGAACCAAGGAAAGGAGGAAGAGGCTGAGCTGGCAGTTTCTAATTGCAGTTGAAGTTAGACTTTTCTCATTCTTGAGTTTACTTCTCTGATTCAAGAATCTTTTCTTGAGGTAGTATATGTTTCCAAAGTTTCCTACTGTGACTTTATAATTTCTTTCTATGTAAGTGAAGTTTGCACTAAGAACATTAGTCTGTTGTGCACTTTTAAAGTATCCTGGCTGTAGTTTGCTGGCATACTCTGCTCCTGTGGCTGTTTTGGCCTGTCTGCCCATGTGTGAACAAGAGTTTCAGGATGTGGTTTGAGATCTCTTCTGGTGTGTTCGATTTGGGTCATTGAGGTAGGGAGTAAGAACAGCAGGTGAGGGAAGCTGACTTAATATTAAGATTGAAGTTGGAAATTAGTTAAATTTAAGCTTTATTGCAGGGACTGCCACAGTTTTCTGATACAATTGTAGCAAGTCACCTGGTATGTTTTTGCTCAGTCTTCCAAAGAGGAAGATGATAATGATCTGTTTCATTTATGACCCAGTGGAAGAAATGGAGTCCTAAAAATGCTTGGAGAATCATGGTATCAGTAAACAAACCTGAGATTTTGTATGCCCAGTGCTGTAGGAAATCAGAACATACAGCTTGACTCACATTCAAGCACTTCTTCTGACCCACTGAATCATTCTTGGAGAGAGAAATAAGGGGTTTTTGAAAGTAAGGAAAATGTCTTTGAGCACAGGGAACTGAAACTTGAAAAACCACCCATATTTGTAACGGATCACTGGAAGTGTCTTGCCCAGCATGAGGCGGAAGGTGTTGCAAAGCAGGTGGGTCTCAATCGTGTCTCCACTGACAAGTGCGGCAGTGTTCCCAGAGTGAGCTCAGGTGTCAGTTCTGGGTCAAGCTGCACTGGCTGATTGCTGCAGCAGTGTAACAACCAGGAGGAGGGGTGACAGCTTCTGCTGTGTCAGTGACACATATTGATTAATGGCCTTGGTGGAAAAGAATTTGTGAGGAAGGTGGCGGAGGGACATGGAAGTGATTCTTCTTGTCGGCAGTAAATACTGTGTGGTGTTCTGTGGCCTTGTCAGTGTGTTGTAGTCTCTGGTTCTTTTAATCAACCCAGTTGTCTTCCATGTTACTGGTGTAGACGAGTAAAAAGGGTGTTCCTTGTGACATGAGACATGTGAGAAATAAAATAGAAAACCAAGCTAGATGGTGAAACTCAAATGCAGCAGGCTAAAATTTTAACAGTGGTTACTGGTGATCTTCTGAATGAAATTAGGGGTCTGTGGCCTTTGGTTTGTGTTCCTCAAATGAAAAAACTAGGGAGGAGCTGGGGGGAATTTTCAGTGGTGCCTGTTCCTTTTTATTTTGGGTTTTGGTGTTGGGTGTTGTTTTGTGAGAAAAAGGCTTACAGGGGTATTTTTTGCCAGGATGGGGTTACTTAATAGGTACCTTTTGCAAACTGGTTTGGTTTTACATGATGCTGTTTGTTGTCGCAAATACATGACTTTGTATTATGTTCATGTGTGTTTGCAGACCTTAATAGGTGCAGTTTGTGTCATGGTTGGTATCAGTTATCTTGGAACAAATGAGATGGATAAACAGTTTGCTTTGCTTTTTCTGTTTTTCATATATTTATTGATGAATGAATGAATTCACTGTATATTAGAAAAGGAATACTAGGAAGAGGATGTTGTTTCAGTGTTGCAGACTGCAGAGTTTATGAAAACTATTTGGAATTGATAATATTTTAGTAAATGCCAGCAGGGGACTAAAGTGAACAGCCCAGCGATTACAGCAGCATATATTCTGCTTATTACAGTAAAAAGACTTCTGAATTCTCTTCTTAAGAAGCTCATGAGTTCACTGCTGAGTGAGATGACTTTCTGTTGTTCTCTTAAGATCATTGTTTGTAGGCGCAATAGTAGTGGCTATGCAGTGGGTTTGAGGTGACAGCAAATGACCTCAGAGGCTCGCTTTTAAACAGAGGACAAACTCTGGCTTGAGTAGTTCTGCTCAATCTGTTTTGTGTGTGTGTTTCTGTATTCGATAGGGATGTGTTTCTTCTGCAGTTTGGTGCTGTTTTCTTAGTGCTCAAGTCTGCCCAAACTCTGTACAGCATCTCTGTAGTGGAAGTGTCCCTTGAGAAGCTTAAAGGATGTTGCTGATCATGAGCAGGTTGTCTAAGGATGGGTGCGAGCAGTGGATGTACATGAGCACAGCTCCCCTTCTCTCCTTCGCGGTCCCTTTACTCCAATACTTGTCAGTTTGCTTCTTGGTGAGGTCTCATCCTAGTGATAAGCTCCTAGCTGAGCACCTCGTTATTTTCCGTGGATGTGCTAAATAGCTTTGTCCTGACTGTGAAGCAAAGATAAGTTTTTATTGCTCTTCACTGCCAGTGATGCTTGATACAACCAAGAGTTTGTTTCCTGATAGTTGTTCAGAGTTTACAGTGTATGTGCCATCTCTGCTGATGTGATGAAGGCAGTGTCTGTGCCAGCATCATTCACAGCTGTGGGTGCTCTGTAACTGTGACCATACAGAGGCAGCACAGAGATAGCAGGTGGAAGGCTGTGTTGTCTTTTCTTGAACAGTTAAACCTCTGAGTATGGGATTTGGATTCTACTAATTGCTGATGGTGTCCTTTCCCAATAAGTGTTGGATGGGGCAGAGCCAATTTGTTTAAGGATGGTTTGTGTTTGCATATCATATTCCTATCTGAGATGGATCTTGAGAGAGACAGAGAGGCTCTCTCCTGTCTTTCAGGATGCTGTCTTACAGACAGATACTGCTTGTTCCAGTCCAGCCATATTGACAATGTAAGCAGGGAGGTAATTTTATTCAAGTAACCTCTTAAACAGCAGAATGTAACTTGTAATACTCTGGTTAGTTGTGTGGTACCATACTAATCAGGATAGGTCAATGTAAGCAAAAAATACATGGCTGTATGCCAAACAGGCCTATTCCTCAAGTCTTTCTGTTCTTTGTTCTTATTCAAGCATCTGCTAGTGCACTTCCAGACTCTGCTGAGCATGACGACAAGTTTTCATTCCTTAAAAAGTGACAAGGCTACCACAAGCATGTAAAGTCTGGGTATCAGAGTGAAGTGTGCCTGCAGCCACTCTGAGCTGCTGGCATTTCAGTGAGCCAATGCAGGAAGCTGGTGATGGCTGTCTGGGCCAGCTGCTCAGCTGCACACAAGAGGCAATGAGCTTTTCAGGGGGTTTTCAGTTGTTACAGGTTATCAGATGGCAGTAGCGTGTGTGCAGTAGGCTTGGTCACCTTCATTCTGTGGGCTCTTTGGGTATGAGATTGCTCGTGCTTTGTGATGTATTTCCGAGTGTATGACCTTACAGTCTCTTTCTAGGTTATTCCTCATCACTGTTTAACTCTTGACTGTCAAACTGCCCCTGTGCCCTTTCTCTGAGGCTTAGCTTTTGCATCTACCCAGTGACCAATTCCCTTTTATTAGTTTAGCCTTTAAGATTACTTAATCTTGAAGTAATTAGTGGTTCAATTGAGACTGTAGAAGTACTATCAGAAAAGAGCAAATAAAAATAATTTGAGTTGGAATGTTGATGTGCTCACAACTAAATCTTACAGTGAAGCTCAAGATGCAAGTTGTGTGTTACCCTTGAGTTTCATCTGGATGGCTTCGAGAATGCTCTACTACAAGAAAATCCTTTGTGTTTTGGTGGGTTCAGTGATGTATGTAGAAATGAATTTCAGTGTAATCACATGTTACAGGGAGGGAGAGGGAGAAACCAAGCTGTGATAAAAACACTCACCTCCAGTTGTAACCATTACCTGTGAGTTGTCTGAGATGGCTGATGATGGCACAAAGTAATAGGCTATAAACTACCTATTGTGTTGTTCTCATTTATGCAACATGATCAGCTGTTGCTGGCTTGGAGTCTATTTGTCGGTTTTGAATTCTAGTATATCTAAAATTTTAGTATATATATGTGGGGAATTGATTATCTGTACAAGAGAGAAATATTTACCTAAATCTGTTATTAGCAGTAAGTTTATTCTCAGCAACTGCAGTTTCACTCAGCCTGGCTTTTTTCAGTTGGTTTTTGACAAGTGGCATTTGGACATTAATTTCTTCAAGCTGTAGCAAAAATAAAACTGCAGGGACCTGCATTAAAAATCTCAAGCATCTGCTGTGCTGATGACCATGAGGTTGAGAGCTCTGATAGAGCTGTCAGCTCTTTGGAACAGGGCCCTGATCTTGATGTTGTTCTTTGCCTTACTTATTCTCATTTCAAATGAGATGGCAGAGAACCCTGCATGCAGAGTTCCTCACAACCAGAGAAAGTTTTGTGTGTAAGCTCTGAACTTGACTTCAAATGTTTCTTCAGGCCAGTTTTTTGGAGGAGGTAGGAAGCAGGGAGGGAGGCCTTGTAGGTGGAAAGCAAACTTAGCTGGGTTACTCTGGCCAGCCAGAATTCGTATCCTATTCGGTGAGCCTCACAGATAACAATTATGGTTTTGCAACTGTCTTGGTACAGGGCTTAATATGGGCCAGAAATAAATCCAGCCAAAAGGACTCATTTGTATCATGTTGCATTCCTCTGTGTAGCTGAGCTGCTGTAGTAGGTGCTGGTACATTATTAGAAAAGCAGGAGGACTGGGAAGTGCTCCCTACATAACCTTGGCTCTTCTTCACCGGAAAACCAGCAAAATTAGACCTGACCACTAAGCTGCCAAGTGCCTTTACTTGTTGCATTTTTGGGGCCATCCAGTACCAGATTCAAAGACTTGGAGGTAACCGCAGCAGAGAGGACATTAGCTGCAAGTCATTCACTTGTCTCTGTTATTTGTTCACTGAATTTTTTTGTTGCACAGGCATTTGAGCAGAAGGATAAGTTTTGGCAGAGATGACTGAGGGGAGTGTTTTGCTGAGTTTGCCCTTAAGCAGTGAATAATTTTATCTTTTTGTCTTTGTGCCTCTGAATAACCATACTGTGTTATACTATTTTGGAGCAACAGGGCTGTTGTGTAATAGGGGTTGTTTCTGAAAGAATGTAGTTAAACATACAGAGATAGAAAGCATTTCCTGTTTAGGTTTCCAAACATGCTAAGTTTCGATGGTATCAAGCCTTTAAAATTGTCATTTGGTTCAGGGAAACACATAGTAGTTCTAATTCCTGTTTTTTTCATTGAAAGATAGTCAAAATGACAAACTGTTGAAATATTGGCAGGTGTTGCTTGTGGAAACCAAAGCAGCATCTTGCAGGCAACTGGGTGGAGGAGCGTGTCAGATGACATCAATTTTTAAGCACAGACTTGTTATTTACTGGATGCCTTGTGTCATTGGGTAGTTAATGCCAGAGCTGGCTGGCTGCTTTTGAATTCAGGGCAGAAAAGCCTATACTCAAGCTTGTGTGAGCTTGAGTTGTTTGTTTAATGGAAGTTGGGACATTTTTTGGCCAGAAAAACTGTATTGTGTGTATAACAGTGTCATGGAACAATTTGGATTTTCATGGGGTGTCTGGCCCCATATATGTTCATGTAGAAAGGCTTTAAAGCCTGTAGTTGGTTTCATTGTCCGTGGTAGCTGTCTCTTTTTAAATGTAAAAGAAAGAAGAGTCTGTTTTGTTTCACTTTGCCATTGTCTAACTGATAGTCTGTGGTTTAGTTCTTCATAATAATTATAATCCTATTAGTAGGCAGGGGATGGTATAAAGTAATTATATGCAGTGTTAGGGTTTGTACTTAACGAAATCACAAAATAACGGGAACTATTTAGAAAGAAGCTAATGAGCACGGGGGAACCTTGGAACTAGTTTTTTTCCCTGCCAAGGTCTTTTTGCTCAGAGCATTAATGCATTAATTTTTGAAAAGAATGACATCAAAGTCTGCTGATGAAAGGAGTTGAGGGGAAAGCTGTAGAGAAGGACTCAAATTGATGCCAAGTGTGAGTCTTGTTTGAG
Source organism: Melozone crissalis (assembly GCF_028551555.1). NCBI lineage: Eukaryota > Metazoa > Chordata > Aves > Passeriformes > Passerellidae > Melozone > Melozone crissalis. Next base: position 8,806,356 of record NW_026535817.1, on the reverse strand, counting down.
TGTTGGCAAAAAGCAGAGTACGTGTGGCCACTTCCCGTTCCAGCACAGCACCAAGCTGAGGTCACCTGGTCTTCAGGAGGCACCAGGCAGGGATGCATCTGTGCCAAAGGCAGGTGGGGAGGTGACCCAAAGGGAAGCATCACAAGAGCAGAGGGTGTTTTCCCATTTGAAAGCGAACAGAAGCTGCTTGTGATAATGGCCATGCACATGGAGAGACTGCACAGTGTGTATGTAATGTGTAATATCCTGGTACATACTGTGACTGCACTACTGTTAGCTTACAGTATGCTGTACAGACACACACATATTGCGTATAAAAAAGGAAGACCTGGGCAGTAATAATCTAGTTTATTTTCCTGATGTTTTAAGTCAAGAATGCTCAGTCTATAAATCCAAGTTGAGCATCAGCAAAAAAGGTTCTGTGAGCAAATTTGTTGAAGCGCCACATGTTACTCGGGAATTAGAACCTTACCAAACGTAGCTTCCCTACCCACCTGTAAGAAATTTCAAGTCATTAAGCAAGCATCTGGCACCAAGGAGACTGAAATTCTCACACAAGCTGCTGGTGCCACATTGCAGTGTCTGTTCTGATGGAGCAGCTTGTTGTTCAGTGCGTGTTAGATCCCCGCTTGTGCCCTGCAGTTGAGGAATGCGTGGCTGACGCTGCTTTAGACTGCATGGTTTGAAATGCTCTTGTCTAAATGAGCAAGGTCTGTGCAGTTTATTGTGGACAGAGGTATCTGCTTGCTGATCTCTTTTCCTTGGTGTTGCTTTTTAGGATCTTGAGTTTCTGGATACGCTTACAAGCATGGTGGTTTTGTGCATCTGTGCTGATGTGTGCTAGTGTTCTGTGCTGATTTCTTAGTCATTTGGAACATGCTCTTTGGTGTATTTTGCTTTAATTGATAGAATTGTATCACCTTGGTTTATATGGATAACTTAGAGCCTGGAGTTTTTGGAACATGATGTATTTATAATTCTCAAGACTGCACATGGTGTCTTGATTCCTGCTTGGGGTGTTAAAAGCTGACACAAGGCATGAACAGCTAGTTCAGTGCTAACTTGTGTGTTGAAGGTACATGGATACTGGGTAGCAGAATACTGAAAGAATGTGCCTTTCACATATCACAGTTTGTACTTTTAAAAATTAATGAGGGCCTGATTTTGGCTTCCACCTGCAGGTCCCAGCTGTACCTCTCCTCTTGTTGTCATACCCTATTAGACTTAAGCTCAGGAAGTTGAAGAGGTTGAGCGGTAACCAAATGGAGAATTGAAGCCTTTATGCGAAAAGGTGTAATTGCTTTTGCTTATAACAAGATTGTGGAATATCATTATTATGCTTACTGTAATTTTTCAATTGAGAACTTATTAACTCATTATTGTCAGTCTTATTTCTGACATGAAGATCCTTTGTTGGGATTGTGCATAGGTTGTAACTGCTGTGTTGTCCTTGACTTGCTTTAGAGCTGAACAGATGCTATAGCAAACCAGACTGTTTCATGTTTGTGTCAGTCTTTTATTTTGTGGTAAGTTAGCTTCAGGAGAAGTTAACCCCTCCGTAAATGCAAAAGTCTTGCTGGTTTTTAAGTTATTTGAGGGCAAGAAGCAGCCAAATCCCGTCTCTGGTGGCACCAGGGTTCTGCTGATGTGAGTTGCTGCAGTATGTGTCCTTTCTACATAGGCTCAAACCCTTAAATTGGGATGTGATGAATAACCTTAATTGAGAAGACCACAGAGCAGTCCTCAATAGTTGATAAAGTACATGACTGAATTAAAGGAGGCAATTGTATTTTATGGATGAGTTTTACTTGGCAGAATGAAGTAATGTTTTAGCTATTTAGAAGTAGATATGTATTTCCAGCCTCACCTTTATTTTATCGGCTGTACTATACCACAAGGAAAAAATGTCAAGGTCATACTTGAAATTGCTGCTCTTTTCTCATGGTGAGTAACCCTGATCATTTTTAGGCAGAATCAGCTGTTCCTTAGGTGACAGTTGTGGTGCTCAGGGTATTGGAAACACCCTGTGCTGTCAGTGCAGTCTTTTAAATGTAGTCTGTAGAGTAAAATGGACAGTGCTGTATCACTTTCACTAACAAGCAAAGACCAGTTTGAAACAAGTTTTTATAGTCCTTGATATGAGTCCTGGAGAGCCAACATCAGACACTGTTTCACTGGAAAAACAGTTTTTCATGTCACTCACCCAGGGAATATACAGGTCACATTGCCAGGCAATAAGGGAAGAAATGAAACAAAATGTGTCATCAGAATCTCTGTAAAGAGATTCTACTTGTATCAATAATGCTTTTAAAAACATGAGGTACTTACTGACTTTTGAAAGCCTGTGACTATTACAGCTGCCTTTGATTTCCCAAACACTTTGTTATTGACACTCGGCAGGAAGACTGGAGCAGTTGTGAAGGGTGATGCATTTAGAGGAATGCACTGATCCCAAAAATGAAGCGAAGAGAGTGAGATGGAAACAGGGATGGTCTGTGATTCCCAATGCTTTGACAAGGAATCACTCTCTTTTCAGAATTTTAAGTACAGCACTTGTGAGGGGGGAAAAAAAAATCCTTCTCCACTAAAGTAGTCCGAAGGTTGCTTTATTGATCAATGTGCTTTACAAGTACTGTGGCCACATCTGCCGGTGTTCCTCTGTACTGTGCAGAGATTGACCTGTCAATAAACAAGATGGCAGAGACAGAAACTTTTAATTTGCCCTGAGTCCTTCAGTTAATGGCAGAGGAGGAATGGGATAACTATCTAATTTCAAATCTCTCTGTCAGGGTAATGTAGGCACAGTAGAATTTCAGTGATGTTATGCCTCTAATTTTTATAACTTTTACCTCGTGAGAAGGTGATACACCAGTTTCTGAAGGGATTTTAGGAAAACTGGTTTGGCACAAGTTGCTCCTTTTGGGCAGAGGAGTGACGTTCTTCAGGCTTTAAGTGGCAGTTAAGAGAATGAACAGATCTGCTGGAAGCAACTGCAGTGGAGTGCTGCCACCTAATTGCTGAACACTTAGGATGCCTGGTAACAAATATTCTCTCCTATGAACTGCAGAATAAGTTAGGGTATTTCTTGGGAATTCAAGGATGGTGAATATTCACGTACTTGATTTCTGTGGGGGTCTCCAGTTAATCTTTTCTTCTGGCTGTTTTGCAATATGCTATATGTTTAGGTTGTCAGGATGTGAGGAGGACACAGTCCTACTCTGTACTGAGAACCTCAGTGTAGAGAAGATGTATTTCTGTTCTGGCTGTCTCCTGCAAAGGTGCTTTGCCCAAGACCTTTTCTTTGCTGCTGTGTTTACTGTTTAGCCTGACCACAGTGAATTTGCCTTTAGGAAGAGCTGTTGTAGATTAAATACTAGTGGTTGATATGCTTTGAGGTGTGTTCAGAAACATACAGTTTCTTCTAGAAGATTATAGTTTATAAGGTTATAGCTTGTTCTGGTAGGAAGAGTAGTGTTAATTATCAAAGCATCATGCAGTGTTTTAGGTATCATCTGAAAACTTCCAGGTTCTGATGGTGTTCTTTGTGTCATAAGTCTTTTAATGATCCAATTGTCGTCAGAGCTGACAGTTTGGTAATTTGAAGACTTGGTGCACAGATATTCTCGTATTGCTGTGGTACAGATGATTTTCCTATGTTTATTCCTAGTTGTTATAGTTACTGTCAATGTGGAAAGTTGTACTATTCAATAAGTGATGGCGTTTTTGAAAGTATTGAGAAGCGTTTTCTTCCATTTCCCCTGTATGCTATCTTGGACAGAAACCGTAGTGGAATTTTGTCAGTGCTGGTCTGCAGCTTGAAGTTTTTCTTCCTCTTCCATTTAGTATCCTCATACCACATTTCACGCTCTTCCCAATTTTCCCTTTGTTTCCATATCACCAAGCTGCTTTTCTGTGTCCTTTTTTCCCCTGTTTTGAGGAGACAGGTGGTAATGTTTTATCAGACAAGAGTGACTCCCAGCTGTGGATTAGTTTGCTTGCTTAAGTACCAACAGGTGCCTCTGCATTCTCTAGGGGGATTGACACTCCTTTCCTCTGAAGTCTTTGTACTTTCCATTAATGCTGACCTGCTGTCCAAATTCTCAGCTGGCAAATTCTGTGTTCCTTCCTTTCAGATGTAATAAATCACTCAGCCTCAAAGTAATAAGCTTGCTGTTGTCTAACTTTTCTTCTTTTCTTTACATGTATCTGCTTAAACATGGTCATGTTCTTAAATTTTTGTTTGATATTTACTGTTAACATGATGAAATGTTTATTTTGAGGTATTTTTGAAACTGGGCTGTTGCAGAAATTTGTGCGTTAGCTGCTGCACATCAAATTTGTATGTCTTCTGTTGAGTGTCATAGGTTTAAAATACAAGTATTGTAAGATGTTCACTGACGCTTTCCTTGCATTTGTTATCCTGATCTACTTTAAGTTTGGATTTAAGCCGAATTACCCCACAGTTTATCCACTAGAGCAAGCAAACAATGATGTTTGCGGGTTTTTTGTGCTTTAAGATATCTGGCAGTCTTGAAGTATCAGAGCCAAAGATTCAAGTTTGAGCTAAGTCTCCTAGAAAGACCCCTTAGGATCTTTGCTTCTCACAGCTTTTTCAGAAAGATTGCTACTGAGTGTCAAGTCAGCTGCTGTGAAGGCAGGTGGGGACTTTTCATTCAGTTGTGTTTAATCCAAAACAATTTCTTCCAGGTGAGACTCATCAGGAGAGAAATATTTGAGGGCATGAATTATACCCTGTGCTATTCCAGTTAAGCAGCAGACTGTAAGGATCATAAAACTGCCTGTGAGAGAAGTTAGGTGGAGAGTCATTTAGGCTTTCTCCAAGGCTGTTTGGGTTTCTAGGAAGGAATCACAGGTGTCTCTGAGGTTGTGTAACTGCAGCACAATAAGGAGCCAACAGACAGGGACTCCTTCAGCACACAGCTGCCTCCATGGTGTGGTCTGAGCCAAGTGCAGTGCCGTAATGGCTAAGAACTTAGATAAGAACCAAGTTGGTGGAAGATGATTTATTCAGCCAGTGCACCGGGAAAAATGTTGAACTTAAATTAACTGGCAGTAATATGGGGCTAAGCAATTGTAGATTAATATTGTTCATTGCAATATTGGCTGTGAGGTTAAAATTTCATGTGTTTGTATATTCATTAAACTTTTATTAGTTTTCCATTACACCTTTTTAAAACACTTGATAGCTTTTATTAGGAGAACATTGCAGTAAGTTTAAATGCAGTTCAACCAAGAATAGGAATGTTATTTTTAAACGAAGCATTCTGTTCCAAAAATCTTGCGTTTTGTTGCCACCCTTCTTGTAATGGAGCTATGATGCTGTTCTGTGATAGCTAATAAATGTTCATAAGTGTGAAAAATCCCTCTGTGCTTTTCTACAGTATAAAAAAGTTAAACCAGGGAGTGTTGTTGGAGTGAGACCCTTTGTTTCTCACATGTTAACAATCCTGTGAGCACCTGAAACTTCATTCAAAGATTCAAAAGCATGGAGACTGGAAAATTTTGCTCTTACTCCACTTGTTGTACTTACTTTCAATTCAGAGGGAAAAGCAAATAAACTGCCTCCCAGCCAGACTGAGGGAAACAAGGAAACTTCATTCTCTCAGGTAGAGACATGTGATTATCAGTAATGGTGTTATGTGCTGTGATGCTGGGAGTGCAGGATTTTGGGAGATGGTCAGATGGCACTGTCTTTGAAACACAGATAAATTGACTGAAGTCCAAGATTATTACCATTTTAAATGTGCATAATGTGTTGCTCAGGTTATCAGTAAATGAAAATAAACTTTGAGTTTTGGGGTAGTTTTCCATTGACATTTCTCCATGTGCTTGAGTGAACTAGAGAAGTGAAATCCTGGGAACTTTGGCCTTTGGCTAAACAGGAGAGCAGAGGGGCTCATCTGTAAGGATTAGGCCTGACTTAAATAGGGGAAGAGGGGTTGTTACTAGGCACCAGATTTTTTTTGTGGCACATTTTATATCCATCTTAAAATTTGGGTTTCAGGTTCATTGAGCCTGATTTGCCATTGCAAATACCTTTACTATGGTACTAATAGCCCTTTCTGAAATCTAACTAAGTGCAGTTAAAGGTTGTGTAACTGCAATGACTGTACAGAATAACTGTGATGGTGTTCGCACAGAATAACTATCGTGTAACAATAAATGGAATTGCAGCTGATGCTGACTGGAGCCATATCTGCGCGTAGATGCCTGTTTTTAACCAATCTGCCTTTGTTTTGTAACATCTTTTAAGAAACTCGTGGATGTGGAGACCACTGGTCCATATCCTATGTCACAATTCTGCTAAAACTGGTACTCAGTTCATTAATTAGCCACTAAGAAAGCACATTTCAAATCATTACTGTCAAAATATTTCAAGTGCCCAGTTGGCTTTGAAAGCTTGAAGATGTGAACTGGTTGTGCAAATTCAATCCTGCGTAAATACTGGGTTTGAATTACACCCCGCAACATTGGAACATCCATAGGCAAAGCCCAAATGAATTTTTTTCTGCTTAGCAGCCACTGGATCCTTACATTTTAAAATGTACCTTCTGAAGTACATTCAACTGCTCAACTTGAGGAAATGTGGGCATTTGCAGAAAAATACTTGAATGTTATCTTGCTGGTCTGAGAGTCAACCAACAGTTTGTACAAATCAAAACTGGTTCTAATGAGCTATAATGTGCTTATATATTATTGAGGCTAAATATTTTTAATGCTCATTTTCTGTGCCTTAAATTAACAGTAGTCTTCATGAAGTTTGGAGATGCCAGGATAACCTAAGACATTTTAATGTATTGTATTTTCTGTCTTTGAGAAAGCTTGTCTAATTGTCAAAACAGACTATTAGTATTAATCTGGTGAAGTAAAATTAGTGCAGACAGCTCATCATGTGAAGTGATTCATATGCAGAGCACAGTGTCTGTGTGTAATTTAGTAAAACACAGAAGTTAATTTGAAGAGTTTTAGGAAAGAGGATTTACATCAAGTGTAATTTAAACTAATTGGGATTGATTTCAAAAAGTTTTGAGTGGAGACCTGTACAGACTTCTCAGCATTATGAAATGTTCTTTTTTAATTTACCTGAGGTGCAGCTAGGTAGCTTAGTTTCCATATGGCCCAAATTTGATCAGTTCTCTTGCTTTCAGTAATTTGCTGCGATTCCTCCATTTTTTCCCTTTTCTTAAGTACTTGTCATTGATACAGATCTTAGTACACAAGAAAACACAGTATTACTGCTAGTCAAGTCCTGAATTTTTCCATAGTAAGACTTGGTTTTGGGCGGGGGCTTTTGGGCTGTTGTGTGTTGTGCTGCTCCTGTGTATTCTGAATTTTTTTGTTTTAGTTTCAGTAGGCTTAATTCTTTGCTTCGTTGCATCAATGGCACTGAAATTGGTGTTCTTTAATAGAGTGCAAAGCACTTACCTCTGTGGCAGTACTTGGGTGTCATACTGTGGGTAAGCCAAGTAATGGTAAAATTGCTGTCCAGTTAGTTTTGTTGTTGCTCATTCATTTTTTTGGCAAATGATAGATCAACCACCACAAAAATGATGATTAATCTAATGAAAAGTTACAAGACCTCTGTAAATTGCATTACGTACCTGAAAAGCATTCTTAGTCTTTCAGGCTGTAAAGAGGCTATAGCCTGGTCATTTTGGAGTTGTAAAATTGCTTCTGTTTCTTCAGAGTTTTAGAATAATCCCTGTTATTTTCAGCATATATTTTACTTTAGGAGCAATAAGTTTTTGTCAGAAATGGTGCTAGAACTATGCAAGCGAAACAATTTACGTTCAGTCCACCATAGGAGTTAAGTGGGTGGAGTATAACAAGTAGGAGCAAGACCTGGTGAACGGTGTTAAAATTGATAACTCTTTTGTTCTATTGATTAAATAGTTGAATAATTATGGAAAATGCTAGAGTTTTCTTTTCCCATTTAACATGGGAAAGAGTAGTTACTGTTGGTTATAATTGCCAGGCAGTTCTGGTGTTTTTGGAAAAACTGGAGTAAAAAGTTAGTTTTGAAAGCTGTTGACAGCATGTGTAGAACTTACTGTTGGGAAAGAATATATTGAGAAATAATGTTTGTGTTGGAACTCTGTAATAAATCCTCTGTATCACTTAGGTGGTCCCTGGTTGGTTGGTGTTTTGCAGATGTGGTTGTTTTTTGCAGTGTGATGTAGGTTTTCATTACCTTTTTTTACCTCAGTTCCTTACCTTGTCTTAGTTTTTATCCCAGTTCAATTAAAAGAAAGCTTTCAAACGTGTCAAGGTTTATTTTTCATTCAATCAGAATTTAAAAATTTTTGTTCATCTCTAAGAAAACTGTTCAGTCACAGACTACTTGAAACACATGGAATTGTGCTTATTAGGCATGTTCCTTGCAAAACAGAATCTAGAAAATCTTATGCCAAAGCACGTGAAGATTTCCAGTTTTTTGTTCATGAGAAGCCAGGGCCAGGGATGGAATTCAGTTTCATCTTCCCATCTCTAGTAACATTTAATTGCCGACATAAAAAGCAGTAATTATGAGCTTTGTATTTGGGAGGAAGGACTAGATTCTTCTGGGATAGAATTTATCCAAATTATTTTCTTTTTCTGCTTTAAAGAAAATGGTCTTTTAAAAATGTGTGTTTCTCTCTGAAGTTAAAGGACATCTGTGTAGTTGAGATTTCCACTGGAAAGAGAACAGTCCCACTCTGAGTGAGCTGCAGACAGTGCAGCACATAACAGGCAGGAGTGAGGAGTGTGTAAGGAAAAGGCTGCAGCTACCCAGGCAAGGCTCTGTTCCAGCCCCTGGACAGCTCTGCCTACAGGCAGCGCTGTTATTTACAGTGTTCCTTTCCAACATATGGAACACAGCTCAAGTGTGACACAGCCCGCTGACATGGGCAGCAGGAATTCACTCGGCTGACAAATTACCTTAGTCTGGTCGAACTCTTAAGTGTAGGTAGGACACGGAGAAAATGAAGCAAAGGAGACAGATGGAGGCAGATGAAGGGAAGAGGGAATAAGACCATACAAATGATGGAGGATGGTTGGGAGAGGGCTTTGGAGTCTTGTTCTAGACTTCTAGTTTTGAGGTGGATTATTAAATTACATTTGTGTTCCATGGTTGCTATTTAGTTCACACACCTCCTAAATATCATGGTTTGTTTTGCGCGTGTTGTACTTGATGGATCTGATACTTGTTTCACTTTGCAAATTACTGACATTTCAGGCTGCTTGTTTCTTGTAGTAAAGCTGAGTTTGAGATTTGGGACTAAATAATAAGGTCATGGATCGCTACAGTGATGTAGAGCTACAGGGCTGTCATGTTAACAAAACCCAAGTGCTGCATTATAATGTATGGCAATCACAGTGAAACAGGGGAGTGTATGGTGCATTTGGAGAGGATATGGTGTAAAACAGAAGTGAACGAGTTGAATAAATTCAATATTGAGAGATGCCCAGTATGTTGTATACCAGTTGTTTAATGGCAGCTGATGAGAAGGTGATGAGTGCTGCAGTAGAGAGAGACATAGGAAGTCCTCATTTTATCTGCTTCTCATTGGGCATCTTCTGTCATCTCTGTCATTTCCCAGAGATAAATTTTTGTTCTCTTTGCTGCCTTCTTTCCCCTTAAAAAGACCTCAATTTGTGAACAGAGAAGTGGATTTCTTGGATAAGAATATTATCCTGTTTTTTACTTTATCTGTAAAAGCTTGAACTTTTGGCTTTTACAATTGGATAAGTAAAAATCTGCATGTCCATAGAGAAAAGGTACAGTAAGTACATTTTTATAGAGACAACCTTGCAAAGGAGAAGAGTAGCCTGGGCAGAGAGAGGCAGAAATAATGCATGTAAATGTAAGAAAGGGCTGACAAATGTTATTTCTCAACAAATGGACTGATCCCGTGACAGAAAGCTCTGAGCAGTAACCCCTAAGGAAGTCAATTCCCAAATGGCTGCATAATCTTCAGAGACCAGCTCCAATCCTCCCTTGTCTCTAACTGTATTGACAGCTGGCAGTCCCAACGTTCTGGCAATTTATCCCCCTACTGCATATTTATTGAGAGATTTCTTGTCATAGTATTGACCATACATTAACGAGGGAGTGTGGATAATAGTAAAATCCCTGTGGTCCTGATAGATGTTTTCTTGGTATGAGAGCTTGTGCTGACAGCACATGCGCAACAGAACAAAACTGAACATTTTTGAATCAAAATAAAGCATTAGTTAAATGGATGCATTGAGCCCGTGATCTATATTCAGTTCCTGATTAAAGACGAGATTGTCATGGTGATTTTTTTGTTTTAGAGACATGTGCAAATTTATATGGAGATAAACATGTGAAGCTAAGCTAAATGTAAAATGAATGCTGAGACGATTATGGTGGTTTGAGTTTCTTTATCAGAAAATTACTTGCAAGAGAAATTATGGTAAAATAGGACTTCCAGATGCAGTTATATATTTTTTGGTGTATGGAAGTCTACCAAAATTTGAAGTGGTAATTTATGGTGTGATGAAAAAATCCAATTAGATAAAGCAACTAAAACCAGCTTAGTAATGTTTATCTTTGATTCTTTTATGTGTATATTAAGATTGCATCACTTGGTCAGGCCGTCCATTCAGTTTGGGCAGGTACTAGGAACTAATACCCCTTTACAAAGTCAGCTTGGCAGTAGTCCTCTGTTCATTAAAACTGAGGTGCTTTCTAATGTGCTTCGCATTTTCTTGACTTAGGTGTGTCCTTTATGTTGTCTGCTGACCTCCAGGTAAATCAAAAGATCTCCTCGCAATGAGCACAGCGTCAGGTCATTGGGATGTCTGCAGCTCAGTTACCCTCAAGTCCCACGGGGAAAACTCATCTCTCATTTGCTGAATGTATTTGGAAGTGGTAGAGCCTTATGGGGCTCTTTAACCTTGGTCATTAAAACTCTGCCTTAATGGTGCTTTCTGTGTCTCAGGTGCTCTGGCTCTCGGTTCCCCTGCTCCCAAGTTCAGCCCATGTTCCATAAGTAGTCTTGGTTTTACTTGTGGCACAAGCTTCTGTGGTTGGTGAGGCTCTTCTCCTGCAGACTTTAAAAGTTGAGCAGTTGAGGAGGTAATGAAGCCAGTAATGACAGAGCTCAGTAGGAGCATTACAGCCAAGTGCTATCAGCCAAGGAATGCAGCTTTGGTTAGACACTAGCATGGAATTCAAGCCTAGCAACCTGCTACTGAGGTTGACCAGTGTAGTTCAGTAAAGCCAGCAGCAAAATTGTTAACTTGTGCTGTGGACTAGGATGTTGAGATGCAGAAACCAGAACCAGAAAGGAGTTATTAGGGCAGGTTTTACAGTAAGGGTGCAGTTTGGATGGTCATTCAGATGGAAGTGGTTCCCCTAGAGGTTGTGTCTGCTTCTCTGCCCTGTGGATTTAATTCAGGACAAGTATCATAAAAAAATTGATCTTTGGGTTTTGCACAGCCTTAGATAAGAACAGGTTCTGCTTTCTGGTGTGGCTTCCTGCTGAGCTTGGTCTAATACCTCAGAGGATATGTGGCCTCTTGAAGAAATTGCGTAAGAATGCAGAAAAAAATATTCCTTTTGTAAATGAGAGTGTTGTTTTTCTTCCATTGTGCATGTTCTCAGTGGTTTAGGAGAATAAAGGGTTAAGAAAGAAGCCTAGGAAGTTCATGAAGCAACCAAAGGGCAGAAGTGAGGACAGGATGGGATTTGACAAACAGGGGGAGAGTTGATTACATAACAAGCCAAGGGTCTGTCCTGTGGAAGGTCGGACATGGCATTGCTGAGTTTGGTAACAAAGGTCATATCCTGTGCTCTTCTACAGTAGCATGTTTGTTTACATGTAGATTTCATGAAAACAGCAAAATATTCAAAATGCGCAAACAGACCCTATCAGTAATTGAGTTTCTGCTTCTCCTCTAAGTAAATAAACTGTGTTTTCTGGACATTATTTTAGAAATTTTACTGCCTTTTCATGGCAGCTTGCTTCCCCAAGACAACATATTACAGACTTTTCCCGTAAAGCACTTTTCCTCTCTATTTCTCTAACATTTGTCATTTAGTACATTTTGCCTGTGCTTCAGAAGAAAATCAGATTAGAAAGAGACAAGGTGTTCTTAACAGCGTATTTTACTTGCAGAGAGATGTGAGCGCTGATTTGGTTTTTAGTCCGTTGTGTTTTACGGTCTGCATTTTGATTACATGTGATTAACTTAAGGGGAGGCTATGAGAGATGAAAGATGAAGTCATGTTATTTTGAGGGAGATAAAGGATGATAGATGAAGCAGCTGAATAACCTACCTGGCCAAGCTAACGTGCTCAGTAATCATTAGTCACCTGTGTGATGCTCATGTTGCTTCATCATCTACAAATGAGTATTGCAAACCTGATTTGCAGTAGTTTTTTAAATAAAAGCACTGGTTTCTGTCTACTTTGATTTCAAGTTACGTTTAATTTGGTTATTTTGTTAACAAGAGGTATTTTGGGGAATAATAGTGAATCTCCAAAGCTCTTTAAGTTTAAGCACAAATACTAATTTTTTCAGAAAATTTTGAGCATGTATTTGTGATGTCACATTTCTGTAGTGGCTGTGCAGAATTAGAGATCTGCCATTGTCACGATCAAAAGGCTGAGAATTACATGGGAGAAGTAACTGTAGTTTTATCTTTAAGAATAAATTTAGGATGTCTGCAACTTTGCTTGATTACGTTTGTCCTGGAAAGAAATTTCCACATGGAGCTTGTCTCACAATATAAGTGATTTACAGCTTATAGGATGGTATAGCCTGACTTGTTAAGTCTCGTCGATGCTAACAAGTAGATGGGGGTTGAGTGTGTTGCTTCTTCAGACTGCTTTTGGCAATCATCTCCTGGGTTTTTATGTTAAAAATAATTTTTTTTTGGCTGTTATTGCTGTTTTTGGTGGGGATCTGGCTGGATTAGAGAGCGCCGATCAAAGGTTGGCCTTGCCTGGGCCATATTTATAGAATCTGCGTTGGCAGCTTTCCACTGGTCATATTTGTTTGGATATTTAAAGTATATTTAGCATTCCAGTCTTCCTCGGAACAGATAGCAGTTGTTCCTTTAATTGCATTATTTTTAGAATTACACTGTTGATATTTTGTTATTTTATTTACTCTGGATTCAAGAATCAACAGCAATAAAAAGTCAAGGTTGTTAATCAAATGATGCTATTTTGGAAGTCTCAGGAGTCTGGCAAATGGCATAAGGTTTCCTTTCAAATGTGAACTAACCTGGCCTATGAACGAGCCTCTTTAATGGGAAGGGCAGCTTTTGAATGTAGCCCCTAAGGGTAATTATCATTTTCTGGACTCTTATTAGCATGCCAAGTGGCAGAGTTGAATAGCAATGTGAGCCTTGGGAGCTGAGTGAGGGGACAGTAATGCATATATTATTGCAGCTTGTGCCATGATATTTAGCTGTATCAAGGGATTCGTTGGAAACCCTTCTCTGGCTTTTGCAGAATAAATCACCCACGCCCAACAGAAGTTTTCAGGCCTGAGTTTTGCTTCTGTTGTAGTGGAGGATTTGCGTTTTCCTATTCTTATAAGCTTTTTTAGACTCATTAATCTTTAAGAGTAACAGAGATTAAACCAAGTCAGTTGTGAGTTTGAAAGTACAGTTCACAGATGTGTTATATGTGCAGCCTGAAACCTGCAGAAGTTACAGCAGGGAAGGAACAACAAATTCTCAAGACTAATGCTTTCATTGTACTGTGGGATTTACTCCTGTCAGTTGTACATCGGGTACATTGGATTTTGGAGTGGGTTTTATTAGTCTTGATGTGTTGTTGTAACTGTAAAACTTGGTTGAAGACAGCAGTATATTTAAATTGAGTGGGATTTTTTCTGCTTAAAATAAGATGTTTCCTTTGGTATTTCATTTCCGATATTTTCATGACATTCTTGTATGTCTTACTCCTTTCGACATTAGTGGATTTTATTGACTCATTCTTCTAGCTGCCTTGGAAAACCTTATATGTCATAATTTTTACAGTCATGGCAACCATTGTTTGATCTAAAAAAAACAAAGCAAGCCCAGATGAATTTGCACACTTTGCCCGTGTATCTGTATGAATACTGGGAATTTTAAAGCAACTTCTTCACAGTATCTGGAAGAAAACCTGAGCCTTTGACCACCAGGTCACTCTGGTTTTACACAGATTTTATTCCTGCAGATGAGATAATGGAAGGCAATATGTTAGACTTTTCGAAGAGGAAATGCACATGCACATGAGATGTAGAGATGGAAAACTTGAAATGTTTATGGATGTTTGTTCTGGTATAATCCTGGAAGTATCAGTGTACTGGATTGAAGAGATTCATTAATGAAGTTATTTACAAGGCTTTAAAACAAATCTTGAAATCTCTTGATAAAGGATCAAGAGGGACCCGTCCTTGTCACAGGCTTGAAAACACATTTTTGGGTGTACATATTCTCCATCAAACTGTTTTATCTGGATTTTGCTGCCAACTCTTCTGTTAGTCTCTTTCTCCTGGAATCGCAGTTCTGCTCAAAGGTAGGGACAGACTTGGGAATGGAAGAAATCCATTGCAAGTTTTCACCCTCTATCTGTTCTCTGTGTCCTAATTGTGCTCTTAATTGTGCAGAGAGTGGATTTAAGAGAGGAAAATGTTGTGTGACAGATTGTGATGCTTTTGGGAAGTCCTGGAGAGGAGATCTCAGGGATGTTATTGGTGGATGGGGTGGCAGCCTAGAAGGTGACATCCACTGAATCACCAGACATCCTGATTTCTCAAGATTGTGCAGCACAGACACACCAATGGCAGGCAAAGAAGCTTTGTCTCCCTGAAACTTTGTTCTGTTGTAGTTACTTGTTTGGTAGAGAATGAGAATTCTGGGATGGTGGACTGCAGTTTGGTAAAATGATGGTAGATAATCAAACTTTGATGGGAAATAGTCTCATGTAAATTGTAGGTTGTGTAGTTGTGGGAGACATTTATCTTTGAAAACATGGCAATAGCTTCATATAAACCAAAACCTGATTGCATGTGTTTTCTTATTTCTGTATGTAATTTTGTAAATGTGTTCCTATGTAGTCTAAGTGCACAGCAAAAATTTGGCAATGACCTGTATTGCTTATTTCTGTCTGTATCTACCATGACAAGGTACTGCACTCCAAACTGAAATGGAATAGTACTAGTTAGGGAGGAAGAGCAAGTCATTATTTTAAGTGATTATTTTGGACTTGTACGAAGCAGAGGGGGTCCTTCCTTAAGGTCAGTTCAGCAAAACAGCTCGGAAATATCCTGAGATAATTCTACCAGTGCTAGTTGTACCAGGAAGGAATTTAATATCTGGATACAATTTGATACTTCCCTTCTGTAGAATAAAACAGCTAATGGGAGTGAAGGTCTCAGGGGTGCATTGTGCTCACACAGTGAGCATTTGTGTGTGCTCATGCACACAAGGGAGCGTTTCTGTTAGAATGTCAGATGAAAGCTGGTCAAGTTTTGGTATTTTTGGGCTATTTTCTGTTACATGGGTGTTCTGTCCTTAGAGGAATTGACAATGAGGCAGTGGGAAATGTTAAGCAAGCTCTTAAAGAGCTGTTTCAGATTTGTGGGAATGCCAGTTTTCCTTTCCTTTGCTGTAAGCATGAGGAGGGCTCAGGAGGGTGGGGTGCAGAGGTGCCTTTGTGGGTTTATTCTGGTATGTGTGCTTCACTCTCAACTCCAGAAGTTGGGAGTGGTTGGCCATTCTCATAAAGTCAGTTTTTACTTTCTCAGACTGTCTCCTAATGCTTTCCTATAGTCACTTTAAAAGCAGTGACATTTAAATTGGAAATCTCTCTGGAAAAATTCCTCCAGTCTGTCAAAATATTTTTCTTTGATTTGACACACTGTGTTCCTTTTCTTATTTTTGCTATTGCTGCATATAGAACACTAAATACTTTATCTTCATCTCTGTGAGTTTTCAGACTTATGTCCTCCTACTGCTTAGCCATCATTTGCCAAATATGTCCTTGTTCTAATGGCTATGGAATAATATTTTATTTCTGTGTGGGTAGACAGGGACCATTAGATCATCCCTGAAGTTCAGGGAGTGTTTGTGACAGTCTGCCAGGCCAAGTACAGATCATTGGGTGACACGTGGTGAGCAGTCTCCTATGGAAAGGTTTGAGAGCTGGGATGCACATTGTGCTAGGAATGCATCTTACTGACAGCTTACATGAAAACACTTGGTGCTTTACATGCAAAAATTGCAACTTTAAATGTTCTTGGCTATCTTATGAGCAGAGCTGTTATACTGGGTCCAGGGACAGAGGTGGTTCAAGTTGTACTTTTAGCCTCATGCATAGTCTTAGGGTTTTTCTACCCTTTGGCTCCTTTTTCTGGTGTTTGCTTAAAGGTAGAGGCTATTGGTGTGCAGCCGCTGTGCATCTGTGGGATGGCTTCATCATCTTGTGCATCATGTTTTGTGATCTTTAGGTTTTTAAACATAATCTCTTGTTTCATGGAGTTGGACTTAGAAAAGACCCGCAAGGATCATCAAAGTCAGGATACTCTATTATTTAGTGGATTAAAACAAGGCTCACAGGCAATTCTTTTGCTATTAAATCAGATCATGTGTTAAAGCCACAGGGAAGGCCTGAGGTGAGCAGGAGAGTGAATGTGCAGTTCACCTGCATACATTAGCATCTCATGGCCAGCAATCAAACATGACTATGTAGTATTTTATTCCAAGTCTGAAGATAATGAGCTTGCTAATAAATCCAGCTGGACATGATACCTGGTGTATTGTCCTCACCTGAGAATCTATTCCTAAGTTTCAAGAGACTTAAGAACCTTGTGTGAAACTCTAGTAATAAATGTCTTGGAAAATTCCACTGTCAGTTATATTTAATAAAAGTAAAAATAAAAGAGTTAATGTCCGTTTTAACACTCTGACATTTGGATTCACCAGTGGTTTAAAGAAATACTGAAAAGAACCTGGCAGTTTGGAGGATAAGAGAAATTTCTCTTGAGTGCTACCCTGCAAATACAAATAAGGAGTGCAAAGTTTTGTCTAAAATTTGCAATTTTAATTATTCCTTCTAATGTCCAAATTGACTTCCAGTCAGTTACCCATAGTAGACAAAGTTCACTTGCAAAATAAAGACCTGTTTCTGTTAGAGGGCAGATTTACCACCACCAAAGCATAACACCTCTGGAATAATCCCAGAAATGGTCTATCACTCTTTGAGAAATGAGTCCTGATACAGGAACTGAGAGGGTTACAGAAAATAATTATCCCCCTAGAAAGAATAAACCCTTCAGGAAAAATCCTTTGCTACTATGAGAAGTCTGTTGAAAACAGCAGTGCTTCCATAAAAAGAGCCAGAGCACATGTTGTAAGTCTCCACTGAAATGGGAATACTCTTTCAAGTGCTGTTGGCTTTGGTGGGGAGGAGAGCTGTGATGTCTTCTGGGAACCTTTGCTTTCCTTCAGTCATCCTTTGTGCGGTGTTTGAACCGTTCTCAGACACTGCAAACCTCTCCTTTCTGCTTCTAAAAAACGCAGTTTTTGCTTCTCAATTCTGGGCAGTGCGCTTCAAAACCGATCAGGACAGTGGTTGGAAGCACAAGGTATGTGGTGACAAGGCTGAAAGTTTTCCGTCTTCCGCTGCTCACAGGCAGTAAGGGAACTATTGTTGTTTTGGCCTTGCTCCTCATTCTCTTTGCCATGGGAATTGCTTGAAAACACTTATTCAAAAAGGGGAATGCAAGAGCCATCTCATTAGCAACTGTGACTCTCAGAGAACCTGCAGGTCACTCAGCAGAAATTAAACAGGTGCTATCCTGCAGTGGCTGGAGAAGAGTGGGTGCATAATCGCAGCTTAATAGCTCCAAAAACTGCGTAGAGTTTAAGGTTTTTTCTGAAATCCAGGAAATAAAAGCTTTGTACCCAGTCCTTCAAGGAGTTTCAGGTTTTGTCTCAGTGCAGGTATTTTTATTGAACTCAAAACAAGCACCTACAAATAGCCAGCCAGCTGTTTTCATTATGGTGTGCTGAATCCATTCTGGGTGCAAAAGTACTTTTTACAAAACTTCTCGGACTTAATACTTCCAGAGTCTGAGATTAAACCTCAAGAAATCCAACAATTTTTGTTAAGCCTGTAGCAAAAACCAACCAACCAAAAAAAAAAAAAATCTAACCTCCAGATGAAACAAGTCATTACATTTTACTGTACAAGTTCCCCATTATCCCCTTCTGTTTGAGCTAGGGGTAAGAAATTCCCTTACAAAACAGGAGTTAAATAAATGTGGAGTGGAGGGAGAAATGTAATAGGACTTATTCAGACCTGGAAAATACCTTTTACAGAGAAAATTTAAAATGAAAGGGGAAGAGGCAATATGTTACTGGAGTAAGGAAAACACCTTTTCTTTGTCACAAAATTGGAAATAAGAGCTAAAATCGCTCAAGTGTTTAGATTGGATGCATGGCTGTGCATAGCCAGGCTGCTTTACCTCCTTTTTTCTGTATTGATAAGCACAGAAAATGAATTTATTTCCATTGAAATCTGGGAGAGGCATATTTAGCTGGTACCTCCTGTGTAAGGATGTGAAAAGGTTCAAAGCTAGGTGGCAGGTAAATCTTTGAATTGCATCTGAAGCAGCACCACAGGAGCTGGGTTGCTGTAACGGGTGTTTTTGAAGGAGCTGGTGTTTGTATAGTGTGTTCCAGTACCCTGGGCCCCTGCAGGATTTCAGGTCTGCTGAGAGGATGTGAGGGGTGCAAAGAGCTGCCCCAGAACATCAGGTTCTCGCTCCTGGGCAGCACCCACAGCTCGGGGCAGTGTGCCTGTGGAAAGAAAATACTGCTTTGTTCTCACACTGCGCCACTGGTGTAACTGCAAGGAATATCTCCTTACCAAAGTGCTAAGTGGAGCTTGGGTATTTTTATTTATGCAATGCGAGAGTGACTGCTGGAAATGCTTAGGGTGATGTGTGCCCTAACAACAGAATACATTTGACCTGAATGTGGCCTGCACTGTGAGGTGCAGTATTGGTGGCAGATGATTTCCTCTGCTTTTCATGTTGTGGTCTCTTTCTAAAAATCCTGGGCGTAAAAATACTGGAGATTGCCAGCACAATCAATGGGACACCTAGTGTAACACTGGAGTTTTTTCAGGCTTTTACAAGCTACATCTCTCTTGCTCAGCACCTCGGGATATAGGCTGCCAGCATATGTGAATGTCATGCAGGCATGATTTTAGTGCAAACAGCATGGAAGCTTTCCTTTACTTCAGAGGTCGCTGGATATTTTGAGAAATCCCAAGTCTGAATGAAGAGGTCTACATTCCTTCACAAGTTTGAGTCTTTCTCAGTAAATGGGAGTAATTGGTGTGGTGAGCTAGCTGGAGTTTTTCATGTTTGGTGACTTCTCAGACATGAAAAACTAATTAATTGACTATTTTCATTTCAGAAAGTGGACACTTTCTGAAATAATATTCACATATTTTTCATGTATGTGTGTTGTCTGCCCACCTTAAGGAGATTTAAGAGGGCAGATTAATTACAGGGAGAATACTATTTGGCAATATCTACATCTTAATTTTTGCCAACTTTATCAGAGTAGAAAACTTGGTGTTTGTTAGAGGCACAAAGAGGTAGAAGATTGGGAAAGTGCACATCTAATGCAAAGAATAAGCAGCTGTCTTTTATGTTTACCTCTTTATTGTCAATCTCAATTTGGAAAAAAACCAAGTTACTGTGAATGTAAATGAAAAAGCATGTGAGATGCTTTGTTTTTTCAACACATGGCTTATGGTCTGCAGAACACACAGAACTGGAGTAATAGTTGAAAACAATAGTTTGTATTGGCCCTAAAGTAGAACTCTGCTGTTGCAAGATATGTTGCATATTGTGGTGTTATGTCCACTCGATGCTGGACAGAGTAGCTAGGTGTTCAAATGAAGTTTGAATTAAACTTTGAAGACTAATTAGGAAGCTGCCACCTAACTAGGAAGCTGTCTCAGCTTTGTGTTCATCCTGAGCACAGTAAACATCCTTGGGCAGGACTGGCTAGTTGTGGTACTCTGTAAGTTACATCTACTTGCAGTAGTTCCTACATTAAAATGGGTGTTACTGTGCCATGCATGGAATTGAACTCTGGATCTCAACCCTCATTCAGAATAGATTCTGGAATGGGCAGTTTGAGTCCATTTTCTGAGGCAGAGATGCATGCTTTTTCTTGGCTTTTAAATAATGAGTAAATATATGCATCTCTATATACTTAGCACACTTTAGAACTTCTTTTCACATTTGCTTAAGTTTTCCTGTCCTGTAGTTTGTCTGAAATTGGTTTCTTAAATATTATTTTGGATTGTGAAATTATACTACTTTATTCTTTTAAAGAATGCATTACTGCAGTATTAATACTGCTGAGTTATTTCCACTTCCCAATAAAACTAAAAGAATAAAACTGCCATTTTGACTATTTGTCAATGCTCCTTTTGAGGTAGCATGCCCACATCTTAATAGAGAAAGTTCCAGTAACAACTTGCCATTGCTGTGAACTCCACTTCTGTATCAGTTACATTGGGGTTTATCCTGACTTTGGTGAACCCCTCTGATCAAAGCTGGAGCTTAAGGAGCAATTTGTATGGCCTAGTTACAACTGGATCTTAAAGCCATCTTATCTTAGGTTATTTCTGCTTTTCCATGGCATGCAGAATGTGCTCTGACACACTCCTGTGCCTAATGCAGGATTCTTCTCTTTAGGGTAAGTTTACTGTGCTTAGTGGTCTTAATTAGCTTGGCACAGGTGAAGAATCTTGCAGTGAATTAGACTCCATTCTCCTCTCACATGAGCTGTCCCTGTTGTGTTTCTCGTATTCCTGTTAAACCCTTCAAAGATGCCTTCCCTGAGCCACGAGCTGTGATGTGAGATTATCCAAGGGTCTTTGCTTGATCCTGGCTTCTGGTCTTTGTGGGGGGACAAGCCAGTGGATCAAAGAGAGGTGTTAAACCTTAATGTGTTCTGGCAGAAAGATCCATAGCCCAGTGGAGAAAAGCTGTACTGATATTGATACAACATGCAGCTATTTCAATAATCCATTCAGGCTAGCTCCTGTTACTGCAACACAGATCTGGAACCAAGTTTTCCTCTGCTCCCCAAGTTATATAATTTCTGTAGGCACTGTGGGAGAGGATGCACAGCTGATCAGAGCAGTAGATGGATAAAGTAGATAAAGAGAAAAGTTCAGACAGATAATTAGGTCTTAGCAAAACCTAGTAGCAGAGCTAATCAAATGCAGTGTATGCGTGCAGCTAGGAATGAATTTAAGTAGCTGAATCCTAGAGCAGGTAAGGTGTTGGTGCAAAGCAGTAACAATTGAGGAGAATGAAAACTGGGAGTTCATGAAGTCAAGTGATGCCCTTGAGGCTGTGCAGTGTCAAGTCCTTAGTTTTCAAGAAAACCAGGAACACCAGCTTTTAAAACCTTGTCCTGTCTATTAGGCCACCGGAGTATAGAGATGTCACTTCCAGGAAGAGCAGGGTTTGGTTGAAATTCAGCTCAACTCATAGTGAAAATTGGTTGAAGAGTGGTAGATGTGAATGGATTTGCTCTTTGTGCCTTTGCTCTAAAGCAAAGCAATACTTCACATTTATTGTTATTTAGTGGCATAGAAAAGTGCTGGAATACCCTCAGGTACTTTGGGAACTGTAACTCCAAAACATAGGTGGTCTTTTTTTTGTGCCCTGCACTGTGTATTATGGAGCCATGCACAGAATAAAACACTGCCAAATGGTGATCCATAGCCCAGACTGATCTCTGTAGAGCAGATGGAGTTTGACAGGGGAAGAGACAAGCTGACAGCTTTTCCTCAAATAAGAGTCATACAGTGTATTTCCAGTGCCAAGCTGGATTTGACATTTAATTAAAGATCTACCTCATGAAAAAAAAGACCAAAAAAGCTCCACCTCCACAGCCCCCCAAAAACAGCATTTCACATGCAGGCCCTGGTACGGCGAGAGAATCTGTTTGGTCTTAATTAAACCAGAGCCCTCAGTGCCCAGAAAGCCATCACTGGGGAGAGGGCAAACATGGAGATACTGTGGGAAATAGAGTCAGCATTAAAAGTTGGTTTTGGCTGGTCACCAACCGAACTCGGCTTGAAGATACAGTGGTGCTTAATAAGCAAAATGAAGTATAACAAATATTCAGCCTCAGCTACTGTAGTTAGAATATAATATGGATGGTATATATTCTGATAGGTTTCAGTACTGTTTTGTGGGGGTTTTTTTGTGGGTTTAAGTCAAGAATATCGAAGATATACAAAGCTTAGTACTGGTGCAGGAAGTACTTGCAGTCACAAAGATGTTCCTGCATTTCAGTTTTCACTTCAGGATCACCCCATGATGCAAACCAAAAGCACCCACAGCTGGCTCTTGTATCCTTTTGGCTCCCCACAGAATTTTAGGGTATATTTCTGACTGTGAGCTGGTCCTGTGTTGCTCTCAGCTCTCCCCTGTTGCTGTTCTCTGCCTTGGCAGCAGCAGCTACTGGCATTCACTTCCTTTCAGAAAACTTCTCACCCTCCAAGGGGAGAAAGAAACACGGGAATGGGTGTTAGAAAAGGCATGAGATTGTGAGGAGGGTGCCCTGAGTTCGCCCTGAGGAAATACCTTGGTTTTCCTCAGCTTTTTTTGTTGGCTGCTTATGTGGAGATCCTGAAGGTGGTGAACCTAATGATGGCTATGTGAAGAAGGAACACAAACTACGAAGTCTGAATTGTTTCCTTTGCAGTTTGGTCTGGCTTATTATAATATCTGTTAGGTTTTGTGCTGTTTTCTGAGGTTTAGATTCTGTGAGTCTTCCACCCTCCCCTGATGGATGGGGAGGGTGGAGGAAACACAACACAAAGATCCTTGATCTTTCCAGTGAGTTGGAAGATAAATATATAATGTAATTTGTTCTTATGTGTGTACCTCATAGTTACTGCTTTGGAAAGGAGAGGTGATGAGTTTGTTTTCTGAAGTGTTTTTCAGTATGGATGAGAGAAGCACAGATAATGAGACAAACTATCAAGCTCTGACTTGGAGGGGTTTTGTTGTGTAGAAATTCCTGTAACCTCCTCACCATAGTTTAATAAAAGACAGGTACCTAATTTATTATTACAGTGGTAATGCAAACTACTGAAGTCCTACACTAATTGCTTCAGTCTGGGTCAGAATGTAGAACTGGTGGTTATTCCTGTTTCATAAAGGGATTTAATAACTTTGAGTAAGAGTTTTTAAAGGTGGTGAGGTTGGTGCTTAATAATGCTAAGATTTTAAGTGCTCAGCAAAAGCTACATCATTATTTCCTAATGGAAATATCTGGAATTATCTGACTGATACTTTTGGTGACTTCTTAAAATCCTAGTAGCTGTTTATTGCTAGTTTTAGACATGAGTTTGTTTCAGCTTTTGTCGGTGTGGCGTGTACCTGTCACTCAGAGATGCACTCAAAGTGTGTGGATGTTTGGGTTCCTGCTGGCTTGGAAAGTGTGAGCAGTTGAGCCCTCAGGCATTTCTGAGCACAAAGCAGGGGTTCCTCCTGCTGGAGCCCAGTGGGGTTTGCTGGAGGGATGGCTGAGTGCTGCAGGGCAGGGATGAGCTCTGAACAGAGTGCAGGGGGATCCTGGGCCAGTGGTGGGAGGGCAAACTGCTCCCAGCACTGACTGATCCCAGAGGTCAAGGGGGGGGACTCAGGATGAGTGCCAGCATCCTTGTTCTCGCTCTTGTGCGTTGAGTGCAGATCCTGAGCTCAGGCCCCTGGGATTCCCCCTGGGGGCAGCAGTCCCAAAATGCGTTCAGTTGTTGCCATGCTCCGAGGAATTGGAATCCTTCTCTGGTGTTCTTTCCCTGGCTGCTTGTAAGCATCATAGTCCAAAGACTATTGTCTTTGGAGTCCTGCCTAACTTGGACTCTCTGGGAAGCAAATTGCACTTTTATTATTTGTAATGGCCGTTTCATAAATAAGTACCAGATTTCAGCTGTTTTGGTAATTGTCTTAGTAGAAAGAAGCTTTTGGAGCTCTTGTTTCTCCTTGATTTAATCCAGAATGATAGCATTTCATACTGAGGAGGATTACTACTGGTTCTGGGTTTGTTGTCTCAAAGCACTAGGCGTAATGATGTTTAAGAAACCAACCACTAGCAACAGTAACAACTAAAAATCTGCCATTTCTCTGGAGAGTCAAGATGAAGCATTAATATAATGTGCCCCTGTACAACATTTGAGTCCCATTGACAAGATATCATGGACTTTTTACAGCACTTTTGGCAAGAGCCAGTTAAGGCTGTTTTTATAGACCATTTTTTCTCTCATTTTATCATGTATTAAATTTAGTCCCCGTGGAATTTTAATAGTTTTAGCTGCAGCAGGAAAAGATACTTGTGTCCAAGTAAAGGATAGGTTGTTTACAGTTCAGTGAGTCTTAAATTTATTAAAAGTTGAATTACTTTATAATGGTAGTAAAATTATATGGAAACATTGTTTATTGTGTTGGAGACTGTGAACATACTGCTGGATGTTTGGCGAATGACAATATCACAGCCTCTGCCCAAAACATGAATATGCTTACATATAAACAAGAACTTGAGCTGCTTTCATGGAAAGCAGTTTTGTTGGTAATCTGAAAATTGCATCAAATGCATTGGTGGGGTCTTTGCTGTGAAATAATTCAGGCACTTGTGTATTCATTGATGCCTCTTGGTGTGGTAGCAGTGGTTGAATCGGTGGTCTGTAGTCAAACTCTGCGCTGGCCCAGGTGACCGTCCCAGGGCGTTACTGGGAAGGAAATTTCTGCAACTGAAAAAGCACAGCTTCCTTATGTTTTGTCCAGTGCTTATATTCCCTGTGGATTAGCTGAAATAAGCTCCTTTCCAAGCTTGTATGAGACTTTAATTTGTAAAGCTTTATTTGTAAAGAATTGAGAGGTTTGGGTTTTTTAATCTGTCCAAGAGACCATAGCAAGGAAGAGTTGACAAAGGACCTTGAGAATTCCTATCAAAGATAGCAAGTTGTTATCAATAAAAATGACAATGGAAAGCAGTACTGAAGTCATAAATAAAATCAGGACTGTCCTAAAATTCAGCAATAACCTCTCTCTTTGCACGCATGCTGTAAAGAATTGAAATGATACAGTTCAGAGCATTTCTCTTATCTAAGCACTAAGTAGCAAGAGTACATCTTCCCAAAACCAAATGATGCTTGGATAATTGACAGCATTAGTGCAACCTCATGTAAATAGAAGATGAAAGGTGAGAAGAAGGAAGCAAATACCAGAATTTTAATGACTTTATCACTTCTCCTTGAGAACCTGGAGATATAACACTCATAAAACATTACAGACACCAAGAGTTCTAATGAACACACATATAGCATCATAAAGAGATGACATTTGCATTAAAGGGGACTTTATCTGTTGCATAATTGCACCTCAGCTAATATAGGAAGCTGAACATATGAGCTGCCAGCCTGACTCACTAAATCAGAGGGAGGTTATCCTGCAGGAACCCAATAATCGTGCCATGGTCGTGTTCTCATGGATCCAGGACATGGATCTGGCAGCAGCAGCTGCTGAGATGGTGCAGTCTGGGGAGCCTGGCTTGCAGGAAGCTCCAGAGCTGTTCATCATCTACAAGGAAGAGCAAAAGGAGTAGGAGAATAACTTAGTAAGTGATAAATAATCGGTGTCTTAAAGGCAGTAATATAAAAATAATTACCTATTGACCAGCTAGCTTTACATGACAGTCACAAATTGAAGAGCAAACGATTAATTCTTCAATGGAGCTGTGATGTGTATTGTGCATTCTGTTTTAGGTAGTGCTGGAATTGCTGCTCCTGGTTTTCTGTTCTGGAAGAAAGCTGTTCTTGTTTGTACATGGAGATGATACCAGTGCTGTGAGGGGATTGTGCACCTCAGCAAACTGCACTGGCAGCCCCAAAATGTGGTGCCGTGCAGTTGGCTTGAGTCAATAATGTGCAGGAAGTGGGATTACTCACAATTCTGCCTACAGAAAATGTCAGGGAGCCTCAGATACAGCACCATTTTTCTCACTGTGGAGTTTATAGGATCTGTGGCATCTGCTGAGCGACAGTGCCCATTCTGTGCACTTAGAGCTAGCACTTGAATATTAATTCTTAACAAGGCAGTAATTTGTCTGTAGCTGCAGCTGACCTAGAGCGTAACAGCAAATGGACTCCCTGGTGTGAAGGACCACACTTGTTTGCTGCTTGTCTTCCTAGGGCTGTCTGCCTGTGTCCAGGTCATTTATAAGATCTTGTTTTGTTAATTCAGATCTTTCTCAGACCATGTCCTTGTCTCTGCTCAAATACATGGGTGATCTTGCCAATGCATTTCAGGCTGTTTGAATCAGATTCCCCTACTGTGACCTTGCAGTTTGCTTTTCTGAAGGAAAACAACCCGAGGTTGTTACTCAGTCACTTCCTTTGCTACTTACTCTGTCTTTGGGTCCTTCTATTCAAGTATATGTTTTGCTTTACTGTGGCGATCTGGGCTGGAGCTCACCAAGTTCAGGTTTCCAGTGAAAACTGGAAAGGAATTTGCAGAAAAGCTTTGCTCTGAAAATGTTCTCACTTTGTTTGGATTTCTCAAAGGAACATTTGTTTAAATAAGCAATATTCAAATCCTGGCTTGTCTATTTTCCTTATTTTAATATTAAATGGGCTCCCTCACTGAATTTGTTTTCCCCTGTCACAGTTTCTTGACATGTGCTGAGCCATCTCCCAAGGGGACAATTCCCTTAATGTTATCAGAGATGTGAAAACCAACAGCAAGCTTCACTCTTAGGGCTACTACAAGGTATTTTGTGGGTATTCAGTTGTTTTCAAGAACTTGTCTTTGTGCTTGCCAAACATTAAGCTTCTGTGGGAAGAAAAGAGTCGAAAATTCCTTTACACTTGATCTAATCCTTATATGCCTTTATTTTTAATAAATTTTTAGAATGGAAGCTTACATGTAGGTGAGAAACCCGTCTTTACGAACACCTGTAAAATTGGAAAACAAGAAAATTCCTTTTCGTGTTGCCGTGTTTGGGTTGTGCTGCTCCCACGCGGTGGCAGCAGTGAGCAGCAGCTGCCCCTTAACCATTGCTACAGAGCTGTAATTCAGATTTTACTCAAGGCTGCAGTAGAGCTATCTATAGAGTATATCCCGCACACACACCTTAGAGTGGATGTATGGGGAAGACATAGGGAGATAATAAGCCAAAAACTTCTTAAGCATTGCCATCTGAACCGTTCTTTCCAACTGAAAGAGTAATTATATTGATGTAAACTGTGCTGAGAATCCAAGGGCTACAAACACAGTTTTTATGTTAGTGTAACTGTGTTAACAGTACTGATATTTGGCCCTGGCAGGTTTCCTTAATTCAACTTCCTCTCATGATTTTTGGTAAGGTGGGGGTTTTTAAACTGCTTTTCCCCCCGCTTTTTTTATTTAACCCTTTCTATATTCCAGGAAGTATTTGCTACCTGGAATTTGTATAGAATTGCAGGGAAGGGAAGAAGAGGTGAAGAGCCAATATCTCTGTGCACGTTCAATAACTCCTGCAGTTACTGCTTCCTTGGAATGCCTTGGAATGGGGTTTCACTGTGCTTGGGATTTTAGTGCTTTGGATTATTTTAATTAGAAAAAAGAAGGATAAGAGTTCTTTGTAGTCTTATGAGCAGGTGACCAAGCTGGGATGGGAGCTGGTCCTGTAAACTCCAGGAGAGATCTCCCTTGTGATATGCTCACTGCCAGAAAAAAAGAACATTGGAAGTTTAAAGTTTTGTTCTATTTTTGAACCTGAGTTGTTTTCGAATAATTTTGAAAGGGATTCTGTACCAATTCTGTTTTGAAATGCTTTGAAAACACATGAACAGCAAAAAGGTTTTCTTTCCCCGTGGTCTTGTTCCTTTGCAGAAAGAATATTTTTGAAGCT
This sequence comes from Melozone crissalis, assembly GCF_028551555.1. Lineage (NCBI taxonomy): Eukaryota > Metazoa > Chordata > Aves > Passeriformes > Passerellidae > Melozone > Melozone crissalis. Next base: position 8,778,387 of record NW_026535817.1, on the reverse strand, counting down.
TGCTGTTCTCACATCCTGAAAGGACTTGGTCAGGATCACATTGGGGTGTCTTGTTGGGTTTGGTTAGAGAAATGGCAGAATCCAGGCGAAGGACAGGATCCACCTCCAGTACTGCTGACTGCCATATGAGGATGAACCCCACATGTGTCAGTGGGACACTGCTGTCACTGGAGCCCAATAAAGAAGGGATAGCTGATGGTAACAAAGAATATTTAACATTTTAGTTATCAAGATGCACGTTATAATTGGGCATTGGGAAGCTCCACTCTTTCTTCCTGCTGAAGGACTTTGACGTGTGGTTTTTTTTTAAATCATGTTTTTCCTTGAGGAACATTGGAGACCCAGATCTACTTTTGCTGTTACTTGGTTCACAGGGATTTGAGTATAACTTGAGTAACCATGCGAAACAGTCCTTCATGGGGTTTTTTTTTTTCCTTTTAGTGCAGTGATATCACTGTGGAATAGGTAAGTGTGAGTAGAAACATTCAAAGCTCACAGTGGAAGCTACTCAGGTAAATAACTGCGCATGAAATGTATTTGCTAGATTATATCTCTGGAGTTCAGTTAATCACTGAAGAGCCTCTGCCCTGTGTCATCTTCATAATACACTCACAAAAGAGCTTCTCATTGTGTTGGTGTTCTTTTTTTTTAACCTGGCAGAAAAGATATCTGTTTGCTCTTAGTATAGTTGAAATCCAACAGGACCTGAATTCTGAATTTTTTTTTTCTTTACTTTGGGTTTTTTGCCCATAGCGTAAGAAATAAGACTTCATATTTATGCCTGTGTTCTCCTCTAAAATAAAATGAAAGTAAATATTTTCTGCCTCATATCCCATACTGTAATAGTTTACTGCATCACCTTTGAGATGTTTTAGCTTCAGATGATGTGCTTCTTAAAGAAGAATTTCTTGTTAAGTCTCTGAGATTCCAGATAGATTTCCGAGACATTGATTCAGTGGATGATGCATGATCTAATGTGTAAAACAACCTTGAACGTGAAAATCCAGCGCTGATGGCAAAGTTCTTTGGCTGTCATTGGACTGTTCTGTGTGTCTTAAGAGTTGTTTCCAGATAGCTTGTCCAGGTCCTTGCCTAGGCTTTCCAGCCACTGTTTGGAGGTCTAGCTAAATTGCTAGAAAGAAAGCAATTAAGAAACCATTAAATGGAAAACAATATAATAGCAATTCTGATGTAGCCTATGTCTCCCTGTGCAGACATTGTGGGCAGGGTTTGTAGTGTATTTTCTCCTACTGAAAAAAACCCAAAACCCCAAACTAAAACCTAGGGACTTTTCTGCCTAGAAGATAGTTTTCGTTGCTTGTAGTTCTACCACACAAGTCAGTTGGTTTAAAATTTTCCCTTTTAAGCCTTTGAAAATTCAAGCCTTTGTCTTTCTTGGCTCCTTACCCTTATGCCTGGTGCTGAGGTTATTTGAGTATTTCACTCCTGCTGAGTGTTTTTTACCACTGTATGGCCACCAGGTAACCTCCTCTGCAGTCAGCCTCAGCAAGATGCAAGAAGGAAACAGTCATCTCCAGAAATACAAAAGCATCAGTGGCTCCCTAATTTAGTGCAGTTACTTTGGGTCTCTTCAGCAGTGGCCCGGTTTGCACTGTGCTACCGCAATCACAGGAGATGTGGGAGAACTAAGGGCAGACATCCTACACTTGTGGCTACCAGATTTTTAGGAGATGCAAAGGCAGGCATAGGGTGCTTCATGCATGTTCTGTAGCCTGCAGATAGGTGAAATCAAAAGTGCCAAGTTGTCAACTTAAACTTTGTCAAGTAAAAGATGAGGAATAGTTGTGTCACCCTGGGAGGTTCCCCCTTGTCTTCTGAGAGTGCCAGCACACCATGACAGAGGCATTCGGAAAATGTTGATAATACAGCACCTGTATGGTGTGACCAACATGGACTTATGAGATGTTTTACTTAACTGCCCTTTTTGACACCAGCTGTGTAACAGGAATTAGTATAAAATCTTTTCAGAGAGCAAAGGTGCTAAAATCCTTACTGAGCCAACCTGTTGTTGTTGGAGGAGAGTAGAATATGGAAAGATTTCCAACTCTGCTCAGTTTTAGAGAAATACTGAGTTGTGCCAGTTGATGTCAGAAATTGTTCTGTGCACCGTCTTTTTCCCAATTACAACCTATGAAACAAACACAATCATGGTCATGAAAATACACAACTAGATGGTTCTCTTTTCTTTTATTTTCCTCTTTTCTCCCTTGGCATGATTTAAAATGAAAATCATGAGGCTGGAGTCTAATACTTAGTGTGTTGTGACTCTGAAGTAACTGCATTTGCATCAATGCTGAACATGAGTGATAAGAGAGATTAAAGGCTGACTCTAGTCCCGGTATGGGCGGGTTGATTCTTATTTAGTTTCTTGTTCAAGGAAGTTGGAAGAGAAATGGAAGTTTGTATTCAAGGAATGTAACCTCCCAAAGCCCTTCATTAGCACTACAAAGAGCTCCCATCTCTGTAGTTGACCTGTTACAGTCTGTAAAGGTTTCCAGCTATCATTGTTGGGGCTTATTAATGTGGTTTTGATTTTACCCAGAGATAAAGCAGGGAATGTAACCAAGGAAAACTGGCAACTAAGTAGGAAGACTGCTAGCGAGACTGCAAAACTGCTTGGATCCTTCCTTCTTTCTTTAGGTGTAAATGTGCTTCTCTAAGAAATCAGACTGACAGTACTGAGAGAAGTCACACATATGGCTGTTTTCATACAATGGGTGATAGTTTCTAGAGGTCAGATGCATTTGTGAGCAGAAAAGAACAGCTTTGTTCTTTACCAGTGAAAAAATATGGGCGTGATATATCAAATTGGAGTGGATTTCATTTATATCACTGTAGCTCAGATGCTTTGTCAAGCTGGAAAGTTCCCTAGAATTGTCAGCCTGCTTTTGCTTAACTAAGCATTTATGTCTGCTAATTTGACCACTTAGCTAGAGGTAAAAGCTGTTCAGTTCTAGTTACTGATGATTTTAACTGCCCCATGACCATTTCTAGCCACCATAGACCTAAGGAGACGAAGATAAGTGGCTTACATAGGCACAGGTTGCTAAATGCAGATGGGATGGCTCCTGTGTGCTTTCAAGTCCTGGTGAATGAATAAGCCAGGAACAGAAATATTTGTATGTAAGAGATCTGATGAGGCTTGGTTTAGATGAGGAAGGGAGCTGCAGATGACTGCAATTTTTGCTTTGTTCATGCTTCTGCCAAGTGATGGTTTGGGCAACTTCTGAATCCTGTGCTGTGTCCGCACGATGCTTGTGCTTAAATAGCCCAGCACTGGGGCTTCATTGTCCTTGTCTGTAAGACAAATGGGTACCATGGTTCCAGTTTTTTCTTTAGTGTCTCTTGTTCTTTGAAAAAGTCACCTGTATTTACCTGTGGCGCTTGGTGCTCATGTAGTCAGTCATGATTTCACATTACATTTTGTGAACTGAAACTATAGAGGGAACAGCCTCAAGTCTCTGATGAGCAAATTGGTTCTGAGGTACACCACTGGCAAGGCCCCATTTTTTCCACATACTGCGCTGCTTATTTATTCAGAGTGGAGAAAAAGTTTTGCATGTTGCCTAAGGCAGCCTAGTATGTGATGTAACCCATCCATGAGAGCCAACAGCTCTGAATTCTGTAGCTTTGACTAATTATTCAATCTGTGCCATTGTGAATAGACTATTTCTGTTGAGGTGAGAAATAAAACCAGCTTTCAGGGTAGGATTTTTGTTGGCTTCATAGGGAGTTGCGTGACTAAACACTAATTGAGGTTCTAAGGTTTAGTGCTCATTTCCCAACAAACTCCTTTTGAAATTTCAGCTTTGGAATTTCAGGCTTCTGTGCTGATTTGAAAAGCTCATCTGCATTTGTAATGCAGAAAAGTAGGGGTTTTTTTACTTTCAAATTAATACTTTTCAGTTTCTGGCTACTCATCATAATTTCCTCTATACAGGCTTGTGCTCTCACTGGAAAAGTGATATTTGATGGGAACTTGGTGTTTGTCTGCTGCCTGAAAAGTAAAAAGTGAATCTGACTTTGCTCTGACCAGCCTCTGGGCTGGTCAATTCACTCTTAGAAGGCAACTGAGCTACCTCAGGGCCAGGCTAGATGAGAGATCTGGTCTGCAGTTTAGGTGTACCCAGATTACAGGACTGGGGCTTTGTTTACCACTTGAGGACCAAAACATTGACAACAGAAATGGCTGTGCACAGTCCTGGCTCTGATGCAGGAATTTCCTTAAAAGTTGGCATCCAGGATTGTTCAAAGTGGCAGCAATGACATGAGGAGTAGACAAACAGTCTGTTTCTGCTTTTACCAGCGGATACCTAAGAGACAGGAATTAGTAATCTATTATCTTATTCAAGATTTTTTTAAGAAAATGAACCTAAATCAATAGAAGCTGATCTGCATAAGCTGGAAGTTCTCAGAACTTTTGCTGTGGAAATGGGATAATGTCATGGTTTAAAGAGTCAGAAAGGGGGGGAGATGATTCTGAAGCTATCCAGGTACTGCAAAAAGTGTCCTTTGGTTTCTTGGTGTGCAGTATTTGTCTCTACTGTTCCTTCTTCATAAGGTAGACCTGAAGCTTGTAGAAAAACACGTTTCTGGTGGGACTCCATAGATTCACACCAGATTAGTGAATTTCATGTGACTTTGTAGAACTGCCTGGTTTTTAGAAGGCACCTTAAAGATGATCTCCTTGTACTCCCTGCCCTGGGCAGGGACACCTTCCTCTAGACCAGGTTGCTCAGAGCCCCATCCAACTGGACTGTGGCCACTTCCAGGGATGGGGCAGCCGCAGCTTCTCTGGGCAACCTGTGCCAGGGCCTCACCAGCCTCACAGGGAACGATTTCTTACTAATATCTAATCTTACCTTCACTTGCCTCTGTCAGTTGGAAGCCATTCCTCATTGTCCAGTCACTACATTTCTTTTCTGTTGGCAGACCCGTAAATTACGTGAAGAGATATTTTCCATAGTCTAATATTGCTTTGTGTTTCTCACATAGTTTTTGAAAGTATTGAGGAAGAGTCTAAACAGGAAAGAGAGTACTGACTGTGCTCTGCAAGGCATGAGACATGAGTATGTTTTTTCTTTCTGGAGTGAAGGCATATAATTTTGCAGAGCAAAAGCTGTTGAACTAGGTTTATTTTTATTATGTATTTATCTTCTGAGATTTTAAAACTTCCTAGGAAAATGTCAGTTTATCAAATTCAATTATGCAACCTTCAGACTTACTAAAACGTTACACTTTTCTACTTCCCACATGCTTTCTATATTTAAGAGGAGCCTTTTTTGCAGTAACTAGCCTTGACAGAGATAATTAGGAAAGCAGTTTGCTTTCTTCCTACCTCCCTAATCTATATTTTTTTACTTTTTCAACTTGTTCCTCACTCCAAGGCAGAACACCTCCATCTTGAGAATATTTCAGTGGTCGCAAGAGCTTCCTGCAGAAGCAAGTGTTTAGGGGTGTTTTGAGTCTAGTCTGCAATTCATTACAATTCCAATGCCAGATTGGTTTAAATGGCTTATTTTAAGACACTCCAGCAGCAGTGATAAATAATGAGGAGGCATATCAGCCAATCCTGTTTTCATTTGTAAGGATTTTACACATCTCTTTTCAGTGGTTTGTAGCTGCTTTAGTCAACTTGTCTCACAGCAGGAGGCTGTGTTCTTCCTTTTAAGTCAGGTAGCAACTCAGTGTGCTGGGAGGTGTTTGGCGTTGTGAGAAGCACAATGGATGAATAAATGACATGTTGTGGCACCTGCTGGAGGTGTTTGGACAGGTTTGAGGACTCTCTCACAGCTTTTATGCTTTGTGATTCAAATGGGATGGCCCTTGGTCAGATGGTTTGATCTGGAATGCCTGCACATTGCTGGTTTGCTGTGAGGAATGTTATTTCAACACTGTCAGTTACAAGGAAAGATTTTACTTCATTTGGTTCCCAGAAAAGATGACATTATAACTCATGGATAGTTTTATGCTTAAATATAGACTTGAGTAAATCAGTTTTCCTTTTTCCTTCAGAAGGGCCTGCTGCTATCAGTAGGATTGGACATGAGAGAAATGTTGTCTGTTTAAGGACTGTTTAAAGTAGCTCGACAAGAAAATACCAGTGCAGATTTTGTCGGGCTTTCCATTTCTATCTATCCATATTAAAAATATTCTGTATTAAAAAACCTTTGTGTTTTACTTTTCACATGCTACTTCTAAGTACATTTGCACCAGCATACTTCAGCATGGTACCTTCTAGACTATTTGGAGAAATTTGTAGTAAATGGATTTTTTAATATTTTTTTTTAATGAAGGGGATCAATAAACAACTACCTTCATGCAATAAAATCCTGTCAGGAAATCTGAAGTTTGATTAGCTGCTATTTAGAACTAACTGTCATGGTAGTAGAAAATTATTTCAATCATTCATTCATGTATATAAGTGCTCTGTAGAATATCATGTATCTGCCATTACCTGTTCCTCCTTTGAGGACACGGGTGGACAGTGGCCTTTGCAAAACATCACAGTGCTGTAAAAAGACCAGATGATGGCAGTGGCAGAGACCAAGGTGGCAATGGCTGGAAACAACAAAGGCATCTTGAACTTTTTCTTCATTTGGTCCTCCCAGCAGCGGTAATCCTGTACTGGGGAGGAGGGTCACAGCAGGGCAGCTCAGTGGCTGTAGAGCATTTCCTTAACATAAAAGAAATAGGTTAAGGAACATGTATTAATCCTTTCCTTCTCCAGAGGTTAAGTTAATAACTTGATAGTAGGAAAAGGAGCCCAGAATTCTGATGTCAGACCAGAATTCACAGCTGGGTGCATTTCATGTGGGAACTGGTGAGTATGAAATGTGCTGTCAGTCCTTAGGAGCAGGGCCAAGCTGAGCTCTAGTTTGGATCTCCTCTCCATTGGGTTACCTGTGTGATCACTGGGCTGCAGTGGCAAGCTCACCTGTGTTCTCACATATTGCTTCAATGAAGGACTCCTTTTAAATAGGAACCCAGAAAGGCCTCTCTTGCAGCAGAAGTGTGGACAGTGTCTCCCTCAGGCCAAGACAATTTACATTTGGGTGTGTGAAGCAATCAGTTAAGACATCCTAATTTCAGTGCTTTTGGATCAGAGAGAACAGTGTGGCTTTTCTGCATGCACTAGGTGTGCTTTATGCACTTTGGAAAAGGAGTACTCAAGGGCTGTGCTTTTTACTTGGGTGTGTATTCTGCAGGTGGGAAGGGTATCTGCATGTTTGATTGGACTTGGGGGAAGACAAGCAGGTGGGCATCTGTTTTGATGCCCACCAGGCTGCTCCATCAGGCTGCTCCAGGTCCATGAGGATGGAGTCAGTTCTAGGTATAGCATGCACATTATAAATTTAGTCACACATGCAAGAACACTTAGGGACTGCTAAAAACATTGACCTGTAGAGGATTGATGATGGTTGGAGATTTACCTGTTGGGATATTGATGCCTTGCTCCTTTATAGTTTCCTTTCAGCCTTTTAGTCTTCTTGTAGATCTGGGTCTAAGATATCAAAGTAATTGAATGAACTCCCAAATGTAGTTTTTGAAAGTTTATTTTTCTATTGGCACGTTTTCAAAATCTGCTCAAAGTGAAAAACCTGTCTTTGATGTAATCACCTGCAACAAAATAGTAAGTTGGGATATGTTCAGGCATCATTAATCCTTTGACATTCATTTAAGATGTTTATCCTAAAGAAAACGTTGTTAACAGTCTCCATAAGAATATGTTGGATTTTACAAGCCTCTATTGAAGCAGCATTTTAATAACTTGGTAATTAGTTTTGTAATTATTAGGCAATGAGTAGAAGTGGTTTAGTGAAACTGGGCGCTACACTAGAACTTTCCCTGAAAAAGAGAAGCATGGAATCTTCAACAGTCACACGGCAAACATTTTCTGTGGCCACTTAATGAATTGTGTGTTATTGTCATATATACTCAATTCTTAATAGTATTTACTGAGTTTTTCTAGAAATCAGCAGGAGTTAAAATGAAGCACCTGAGCTCTTTGACCTCAGACACTATGTGAAATAGGTCAAGTTTCACTTCCAGCTTTGAGGGTACCTGGCATTCCAGGGTCTCATTTTCCATCCTGGTTGCTGGGGAGAGGACATGCAAACTAGGACATGGCCATGGGATGCCGCTGTGTGTCTGAGTCAGGGTCCACACAGCTTTTGACCAATCCCGTCCAGAGAGAGTTTGCAGGAGCACCTAATGTAGTTGGGCTCCAATTCATAGGTGTTAAATGGCTGCATCAGTGCATGAGTCAGACTGTAACTTGGGAGGAATATTAGGTCCCCATCTGTTTCATTATGTAGAGGTTCATGTCATGTACCTCCCACTTTGCAGTCAGTGCAATCTTGTTGTACCAAAAGCAAGTTAGCTCTGGTTTCTGTTAAATTGTAGGAGATGCCCTGTCTCTCAACCGTTCTTTCACCGAAAGGCCAAATCAAGAGTTTTCTTCTTGGGTTTTTTCTTAAAAGGAAAACAAGCCTTTCAAATGTGGAGGGGAGTGAAACTCTCTTGAAGAGCTACCTGACACTGTAAAATCTCTGCTTGTATTGTAAACTTGTTTCATTTTTCTAAATACAAAATAGGGAAAAATAGTTTCAAGAGCCATAGAAAAACATATTCTAGGCAGAGTGGTACCATTTTCATTTTTCATTAAACCTAGCCCTTCTTTTTTTAATAAACCCTATCTAGAATTATGCTGTATTCAATTATGCATTTCAGCTTCCGGCTAATGAAAATCTAACATTTGTGATTGTATCAAATTAGCCCTGAAGACTGAGAAAGTATTTAGTAATCTATGCAGCTTGGCCTATATTAAGTGCTGATTGATTTAATGTAGGAATACGTTTTATAAACTGAATAAAATAGCAAGCCAAAACCTAAAATATATGAATAATATATTATCATAGATTGTATATTATAATTACAGTTTGTGCTTTTTTTGGAAATATATGTGGACTCTAAACATTTAGAAATCATCTGGAATTCTTTGTTTCACCATTTCTGCCTTTCATTTTTCAGCTCATGATTTAGTTTCCTCTTTCTGTCGTTTGTCAGGTTTTTGTCACATGGAGCATGTTGATGCTGTTGGGGCAGCTGCATCCAGCAAAATTCTGTGTGTGACTTGTGGATTTTCTTCTCACAGGCATTTCTAGTTGGCCTAATCTTCTGTTTGTTACTGTCATGTTTGTCAGTTGGATAAAACAATTATAAGAAGAGTAATAGAGAACCAAGTTGGTGACTTGAAAATAGGTTTCAAGTCTTTTGGGGTGCATTAACTCAAGCTTGATTTTCAGCCTAGTGAATTTATTTTTATTGTTATGGAGTGTGTGTCCAAGTTGCTTCTGAACTCGAGAGTATTTACTGTAAAGAACTTGTGGAGGGAACAGTTTAGGGCCTACCAGGCTGGCAGAGATCCAAGATGAAGGATGAGGACCTGAAGAGTCAAGTCTAGGTGTGAAAAACTGGATAATTCAGACAGGTACCATGTTACATTTGACAACATTTGGTTTCTGTGCCTCAACAACCAGAAAAAGGTTGTGAAGAATAACAGCGCAAATTTGCTGAGCACAAACCACATCAAACAAATCTAGTTTCTTCTTTAGATCAAAAAGGCAGCAGAACAGATAAACAGGAAGAAGGAAATGTGTTTTGAATTAGGAAGCTTACTGGAATTTCTCAGACAAAGAGTTGAATTTTCTAATCTTGAGATTGAATTAACCTCTCATTCTCAATCCAGTTCTATTCACCAATTTCCTTGAAAAGGTCAAATGCCATAATGTTGGGGAAAACAAAACAGGGGTCCTTCAGAGGGGACAGTCAGATTTTGGTGCCCCTTGGAGCATGACAAGGAGTATTTAGGAAAACCAGGGAGAACGTCAAAATATAACAATATTCAGAAGCACATATATATATGTAATTAATCTTGTCTTTGAGCTTCCAGCCATACATTTCCATGATTCTATCACCAGTATTTAAAGCTCCTACATGACTGTGTTGCTGCCTATCCAAAACCTTGCAATATATAAACTAAAAATAGTTCTATATCCTTCTCCATTAGAATTTGTAAGCACAGCTTTTCTAGCCTGCAGCAATGCAGACCAAAGCATTCTTCACAAACAGCACTATTAAACAACTCTGTGTAGCACACAAAGATGTATTAAAACAAATACAGCGTATCGTTGTCTCTCTGGATGAGGCATTGAAGGAGAAGGAATTGCCCTGAGCAACACAGCCCTTCTTCAATCCCACTCAGTCCAAAAAAAAAATCAGAGAGGAGAAACTGCCTCTTGCACATAAATGCATTTGAAACTTTTCAAAATAGAATCTTTATGCAGAGAGCTGAAATGAAAGCCAGGCCATAAAAAGGCTTTTCCGAGGGCGATCTCCTGAAAGTCACAGGATATTAGAGAAATTTTAAAAGTCACTGAACCTAAGTTCATGCCCTGGCATTGTGGAGTCTTAAAATTTATGACTTCTTTTTGGTGGGAAAAGGGAGAAGGAATTATTTCTTGTACTGGGTTTGCTTTTCTCAGTCCTCAAGTATAATCCACACCTGTAATGCTTCAGTCAGATTTTGAAGTAGGATCTGAACTGTCCTTTGGGTTACTTAGCTTAGGATAGATCAATATATTCATTTAATAGCATAACTAAGGAGAGGACCCCCAAATTATAGCAGACATGAAATCAGATAATGGGGAGAAGCTTACACTGACACAAGTTCTCTATGTGGAAAAGAAAGCAATGTTCTTGCTGTTTTTTCCCTTGGTTTCAGAAGTACTGAAATCAGACATAAAGCAGTTTTTGCAATGCGTTTCTGTCTCCCAGCAAAACACAAAGCAGGAGCACCTTGTAAAACAAAGTCTTTATTCTCTTGGAATTAAGCTTTGGCTCCAAGTGAGAATGCCAGCATGAAGCCTGTTTTAGTCTTAAAACCAGTCAGAAAGGAGTTTGGAGCCAGAAGATGCTCACTGTGTTCTGCTATTCCTGCCTGTAGGAGAGGGAGCATCCTCACAAGCACCTGCTCACAAGTTCCCAGGTGCTAAACCAAAGCCTGACCTTGCTTTGTACTCTTAGGCACTTTTGGTTACAGGAGTGCTATTGCCACTTCATATTGCATATAGGGAAAGGACTTGCTGTATAACATTTTTCAGTTATTAGAGGTGTTAAAAAGAAAATTTAATTGAGTACTTAATGGAAAGAAATATATGTACCACTTGTCGTGTGTAAATACTGCAGCCGGCAGTTGGAGTGTTTGGAAGACTTAGTAGAGCTACTCTAAGTTAAGACTGGAATAGTGAACCAAGAACCAGTCAGTTGATCCAAAGAAGTGAGAGATCTAGGGGGTTTCTGCATAGAAAAGGCAAACTGTGTTGGTATGTACCACATGGAATTTGGTTAATCATAGTCCTAAATACAAAACACAGCACTGCACCGGCGACTAGGAAGAAAACTAACTTGATCCCAGCCAAAACCAGGCCAAGTAGTCAAAATTCAAGTAGTGCTTATCAAGCCTAAGAAAGTCCTTCAGCATTTGCTTTATTCCATTCTTCTTGTAGAAAACGTCAAGTGCCACTTGAAATGGAGATGAAGTTTGAAACACCCAAACTACGTTCCGTTTTCTGCAAGTGTAGATCTGCTAGTAGAATTTCAGTGTTCTGGATTTCAAACAAGACTCTGTCCTCTGAACAGAGTGTCTGCTGAATTCCCACCTGAAGTACAATTTATGAAAAACCTAAATCCAGACTAGGGACTGTTTCAGCAGCTCAAATGTGATCCGGTGCAAAAGGGGTGTTTGCAGTGTGTGGGAGAAACAGCAGCCTATGTGGATCTCTTCTGTTTACTCTAGAGCACCTACAGAGTATTGGTGGCATTATAACGAGTTGGGTTATTTCTTACTCTAGAGCAACATTCTGACCTTTTCCTTAAGTGTACTGTGGTGTGCTGCAGATGGGCAAGAGACATCTCCTTTCTCTTGCTCTTTCCATTTTTAGAAGGGAGGCCAAGTGCAGGGGCATTTGTCATATGTTTCTGGATCAGTGATGAGCATCACGCTGCCTTTCTGCCCCTGCACTGGTTGTGCAGAGTTTTCCACTTGCAGCGTGTGGCCGGTGCAGTGTGTACAGACACAGAGCTCACACAGCTCCAGCCTTACCCAGTGTGCAAGAGCAGCTGCAGTGATGGCAGGGGTGGAGGAGTCAGTGAGCTGTGCTGCTTCCCTCCCAGCCCCTGTGCCTTTCCAGCAGGCAAAACAACCAGTCTATGTTTCCTTACTTGGTGCTGCTGTTTACTGATCATGTTAGTTAAGCTAACTAATTATTGGTAGAACAATTACACCTATGCCTGTTTGAGTTTTACCACTGGCCTTGTCCACAGACCATTTCTTCAGAGTCACTGAAGCATTTACAAGCACCATCTGACTTGTCATGAGATTTCAGGTCCTAGGGCTCTTGGTTCCTGTTGGATTACACATTTACAGACCGGTGTTGGTAGAGAGGAGCAAAGGGGGCAAGTTAAAATGTGTTGCTATGTGTGTACAGAAAAGTGCAAGGCACTAAAATTCAATGTGACTTGTTTCTATGAAGGCCAGTGAGTACATTCAGTGTCTTAAAAAGCTGAATAAGTCAACTGGGCTGTGTTCTGCTGACTCCGGTAGGGATAGGAATGGATCTTAGGGATACCCAGTTAGCAGCATCAGTAAGAAAATTCCTGCTGCACATTTGAAGCTGAGTTCTTGGGGACTCTCTTCATCTCTTATGTGGCACACAGGAGGGAATAAGGATGCCTCATGTTTGTTAAATGTCCACAGTGTTTTAACGTGCTTGCATTTATAACTAAAGCTTCTGTTCCTTCGCATTCCTCTGATGCCTGAAAAAATTAGCAGCCTGCCAGTGCATTTCTGCTGGAAAAAAACGTGCTATTGAGGTTTGCTGCATTTTACAGAGTTTGGACAGAATCAGATTAATTCATAATTATTATCATTTTTATTTTGGCTTTTGGTTCTCGTTTTCTTAATTTTAGGTGATGATGGGTGCATGCCATGTCCTGCACCTTGTTGTTCCTTACAAAGTCTTTGAACTGTTGATCAACCGGTTTGTATTGTATAGAGAACACTTAATTCTATTACATTAGTTTTGCTAGAAAATATATTTGGTTGTATGAGGCAGAAGAGATTTCTAAAGCTTCAAGGATAAAAATAAATTTTGATGAGATTCCTCTTCAAATCTCATGTTTTGTGAGTGCTTACTTTTTAAATCAGGTGAGTCTCTTTTGTTTAGTTCATTGATGAAAGCAGAAATAAGCTGACCAGAAGTGAAATCAGCAGAAAAGTTAGATCCAGAAGGAAAAAAATGCTAGCCAAGGAGCTGTGAAAGGTGAAAGCTCTTGGGCTCCAGGCCATTGGTGCTGTGGTTCCTGGAGAGGCAGAGAAGGTTCCCATCCCCTAGGGTGGGAAGTGAAATCTGAGTTAGGCTGCCTCAGGGGTGGATTAGAGAACCCTCATGTGAAAAAGTGTTTGAGATGTGCTGATCTAAGGAAGCTGCTACACTTTGGATTTTCCTACCTCTGTACATGAAAGGTAACCTGTAGTGACTTTCCCTATCAAGTGCTCCCATTCTCTGGTCCAGATCCTACTCTGTGCCTTCCAGTGTGGTACTGAATTGGGCCTCCAGCTGACCAGCACTTGAAAGTAAAGGCTTGTCAGCTGTTTGATCCACTGCTGCTGACTGCAGTCATGTTCTGTACTACTCACAGTAGTAAACAACAGCTTTGTGGAAATCAAAAACTTAGGAGGAGCAGTCACAGCAAGGAGAGAACTTGATTTAATAAATGAACAACCACTGCACCAAAATAGGTCAGACTGGCTCAGAGGGTCAGAACATTTCTTTCCCCTAAGGCAGTAATTTGTAGGTAAGAAAAAGAAGCAAAATCAAATAAACTGGGAGCAGAGTCGAAGAGAAACGATAATATCGATGATGCCAGTGGCATAGAGAAGGTACTAGCAGGAGGAGGGATAAGCTAATAAAAAGAAGCAGAGGAGGAAGGAGATGAAGGCTCCCAGCTCATTACAGCTGCTGGTGCTGCTTTGTCTCTGCTTGGCAAACTCGCAGCGTGGCTCTGGGGCAGCGGGAGCCCTGGTGGTGTTCTCAGTGCACATACAGTGCTACAGCCCTGTGGCTTGGAGCACTTGGTGAGCTCAGAAGGAGCATGTCAGAAAGGGGAAGGACAGCAGAGCAAACACCTCTGTTGTCCCTATAGGTGATTTTGGTTCCACTGTTCACCAGGAAGAAACAGATTCATCTTCCCAGAAACACTCCTGGTGGATTTGGATGAGTTTATGACATGATAGGATTTTGTCAGCAGTGATGAGATCTTTCAGAGAGACTGGTGATTAATATAACAAGATTGCTGTTATTTAGAGTTGGCTGGCAAAATTACAGAATTACATGGGAAAAATTAATAGGAATTATTGATGTTACTTTCAAAGATGCTAAATTCCTCAACCAAGACAAATAAAACCTCAATATTTGATTGCTGTTTTTTTTCTGTGGTGGAAACCATCTAAAACAGAATCCCAAGTGATTAAGGAAAATTGACATCAGTGAAGGGAAAAACAGAAGCACGTCTTAGGGATAGAGGCAGAAGGAAAATCCAATGAGGAACAACTCTATTATCTCAAGGTTTAGATTTAGCCCTGAGATTTTTAGGGCTTTCAGATTCTCTAACAGTTCTGACATTTTCGTAACATTTACTGAAATTGTTGGTGAGTTGCATGAAGAAACCACTGATGGAGGAGGATCTGGACTCCATGGTCACAAATGTACATTCACAGTGACAAACACTTAAATTTTTCCTGTTCTGTCCTTGCCAGTGCCTTATCAGCGCTCCATGTGACTACATCACTGTTCTTACTCCCTCACTGGAGTTATTTCCGTAGTGATGTTTTCCATGGGATTTTTTTCCTCTCTGGTAGATTTCAAGCAGATATCCATCATCTGGAAAGGGACATCCCAGGTTTGGCAAAGAGTGTGCCAGAAAGGATGCAGAAGTGATTGCTCTTGGCAGTGCTGTAGCTACTTGTAAGTTGTAATTTATACTAGGCAGACACAGAATGCCATCTGGTCATGCCAGAGCCATTTGAAAGGAAGCACAGAAAGGCACGTTTGAGTTGGCCATCTGTCCTCGTGTCTGTAACTTGATAGAGGGAGGTGTTGGCATGGCCAGGGCAGGGAACTGAGGCTTTGTTGCTTTCAGAGAGCATGAAAGTAGGATCTGGCACAGCCCTCTCATGCTGGAGCTCCTTGGATTTTTTCAAGCTTGATTGTGTAAGGTAGAAAGGGAAAAATGCCAGCTGTAGCCTGAGTCTTGGGTTCCTCACTCATATTTCCCAGCAAGAGCATGAGTTTGGGGCATGTGGATAAGTATATCTAGTTCCAGAATCACTGTCTTGGGAGTAGTTACTTTCTGAGTTCAGGCAAGGTTGTAACACAGCTAACAGTTCTAAGTGGTGAAGATACTTCTGTGGTTTCATCTGCTCATTTAAAGGGTTTGGGGTTTTTTGGGGGGGAGAGCACTCGTTTGGGTGTGGGGCAGGGTTTAGGGCTGGGAAGTTTCTGTCAGGCCACTTTCTGTGAAGCCAAAGAACAATTTTGGCTGCCTACTGCAGAACTTGGGTGGTTATGTTAAGTACTTAAGAGTAATTAGAGTTTGATGGATGAGTCCATCCATTTGTTACACTTACCACTCATAAACCAGTGCTAATCTTGTAATTCATTTATGTAGAAAGCACAGTGTGTCTATTTTGTATGAACTCTTTACACAGTTCAGGAAAAATTCATGTAATTCTAGGATATCTTCCCTACCAATAGGTGGTTCTGCCTGCTGGGGTCAAGGGTTTGGTTCCCTTTTATTTCAGATCCTGAGTTGTCTGGTGGCCGGATAGCCACAGAAACTGCCCAAAATCCACCAACTGCAAAGGGTTCTCCAGGGAACCGGAGGCTGAGAACTTCCTAAAGGGCTCCTGCAGGTTGTGGTGTGCAGAGCACATCTCCCACATCCCTCACAGTGCTCTGGGCTGGAGGTTGGTACCTGAGCTGAGCTCAGTTTGCTCCTGGGGTCGGTCAGCCCTGAGCTGCAGTGCATCAGGTGTGTTGTACTTGCAGGGCACCCCCGGCACACTGAGCTGGTTCATGGCTCCAAGGCTCTGGTGCTTCTGTTTGGGTTCAGCCAGCTGGTGGCAGTGGTTGGTACCTGGGAGTTCTGTGCCTGCTGGGACGGCCTGGGAGTGCCTTTCTGTGCGTGTGGCATCTAGACAGGCTCAGGTGGGGCTTCTCTCAACGCTCTTCCAAGCTTGCTGTTTAAGAGCTGAAAGCTTGCTTTGATCTTTCTTCTGTTTGGTGCTGCATCAGCAAAGTAAATGTGAGTTCTATCAGTGACTTAGATGGTCAATCAGACTTGAACAAGTTGAATCCTGGTATAATGCTGTTGAGGCATGGATATGGGAAATACTTTTTAGTAAAAGAATGCCTTAAATTCTTACCCATGTCTCTCAATTACAGTCCTCATTTAGCACAGGGAAAATGTGATGCATGTTTTTGTGATGGGGGTATGGGAAGGGGAAAGGAGGGGGGCAGCATATTTTAGCTGGGAGCCTTTTCCTTTTTTTTTTTATATACAGAAAGTAGAAATAGGTAGAAAGAAAATAAATTACAATATAGCCAATTGTGAATTCTGTACTTGTGGTGAGCAGGAGACTGTCCTGGCCTTTTGGGAAGCAAACCTGGGGAAATGCACAGTGCAGATCACAGCAGTTGTTCCCAGCGTGCTGTTTGGTATGCAGCGACTCCAGCACGCGAGATCCTAAGCAGCAATCTTTGGAATCCATTACATTTGTTCCACTAAGTCACTCTAAACCCATTTAATCTCCTTCATCAGCGCTGCTGACATCTGCAACTGAGGCACCGAGGAGATGACTGAAGGAGGAGATTTATCAGGCATCTCTGTCCATTGATTCTTAGCAGGCCAGTTTCTGCACTTTAGGAAGGGCAGTGCTTCATTTTACTTCAGCTTTTGCTTTGACCATCTTCCATCTTCTCCCATAGTGGATAACACTGCTGCTGCTGACTTAGCAACACTTGTAGGTTTTTATGAACAGAAATTAAATGGTGATTATCAATGCTACCTTCCCAGGGATTACCTTGCACAGGACATAGTCCCCCTTCTCCACATGTAATGTGGAAAGGCTGGGAGCACAAAAATTGTGAGGGACTGTGGCTTTTGTGTTTATTCAAAGGCTTTTTCGAACTAAGCATTTAATAGCAGATTGGTCTTTTTTTCCAAGTCCTTTTGAGGGCACAGAGGGCACAGAAGCTGTGGCAGAAATACTGAATGCAGCAGAAGGAGCAGCTTGTTTCACACACTAGTGCTGGCACCAGTAAATGGGTATTGGCAGGGTGACTGAGTGAGGGACTCTGGACTGGGAAGTAAATCAGCAGCTTTTCTCTGGCTTATTTTCTCTTGCTTAAAAGGCCAGTGCAAAGGAAAGGGAGGCAGAGAAGATGGTAAACTTGCTGTGGAATTTCTAAAAGCTTTCAGTGTTGATCTGACACCCTGAAGTTACAGAAGCCTCTATCTGCAGTCAAAGAGGGAAGAGTTAAGCCAGTGCTTTGTGCTTAAGTTAAGAAATGTTTTAACTGGAGATTATATTTGGCTGAGTAAGGCAGACTCTTAAGGCAGGTAAAATCCCAGGAGCAGAGGCTGTTTGTCCCTGCATTAAGGTGTGAGCTGGATTTGCAGCAAGATCAGTATTATATCCCGCCACAAATCCACTGTTGCAGCAGCCGTATTGAAGGTCTGTCTGTCCATGGCAGTGTCACAGCAATGGGGATTGCTTTACCCCTGCTTCCACAGGCAATGGCTTGTTCTCTGGAGGCACATGGGAGCTGGGAGTCACACTGGTCAAGAGCTCTATAGCTCTTTCCTCAAGACCTTCTAGAGTACAGAGGTGAAAAGTACAGGAAACTGAGACTGTCTAAAAATGCCATTGGAAGGCTAAGCAAAATTATCTCAGAGCATAAAGGGCCTTGGAAGACATTTTCTAGGGAGAAACAAAATTGGACTGGGCTCTTAGTGCTCAGTAAATACTACTAATGAAATAGTTTAAGCCTATTCAAGACTCAGTTCTCTCACCTAATTGTATATTGTTGTGAAAAGCTGTATTTCATCAGCTTAATAATGATCATAAATTATAAAGTTGCTCTGAAACTGTTAGTTGCTTCCCAGGTAAGTGATATTTGGGCTTCTTCGGCTGATACTGCATGCTAATCAGTAGGTAGATGGTGTTAAATTAATTAGTAATTCCCACTTGGCTTTTCTTGCTAACATCTTGACTTTTAACACGCATCCTTCACAATTCAGAAATAGAAATGTGTCTCTGAGAGATCTGGGAGAGGTCAAATAGAATCTTAGTCACAGGCTTTGTGGGTCTATAATTAAATACGTTTCTGAAACATGGCATAATGTGCAAAACTTGCCTGGTTGCTGTTCTATGGAATTCCTTCTCTACAGAGAGCTATTACTGTCTTGGAGGTTTCTGACTGCAACAAATTAAATACCATCTGCTAAAAGAACTGTGGCAATACTGTCATCTAGAGTACTTCCCTTCTGGTTACTGAGGGCCAAATACAGGGAATATTCAGAGAAAACAATGAGGCAAAGACCAGTGTCATCCTTACTTTATTGTGTCATGGCCACAGAGGTAGCCTCCATAAAGATCTGGGAACCCACAGTGTTGTGTTTATTTGGTATGGCTGGATTGAGATGAATGTGTAGCTGAGAGAAATTGTGACCTTATTGGGGCAATCAGGGTTGTGAGAGTAGCTTTTCTACTTTTCAAATAGTTCACTTTTATTTTTATCATACAAAAGAGATGAAGAGAGGGATGAGAAAGGTGGAAGGACATGAGTGAAAGCTGAGAATTTGTGGGGAAAAAAGGATGGATTGGAAAGTAGGTTACTGTCCCAGCAGAGATGTGAGGGAAGGAGCCAGGGAGCAGCCGAGGTACTGCAGCACGAGTCATGTTGAAGGGTTTGAAGGAGATGAAGTGATGCTGTCACCTCTGCTGGTGAGCTCTGGGTGGCACCTGCCACCAAGGCCCTGAAGATCAGCTCCAGTTCTGAGACCGCAGAACCAAAGACCAGGAGGCAAGAGGAGGGTACCAATAGCTGGGAAAATGCACAAGAACACAAATTGTCAAGGGCAGCCTTTAGCTTCCAGAGAACAGTGAACATCTGCTCAATGTTTTGCTAGCTTGGGAGCTGCTCTGTCATTTCTGCAGCCCTGTTTTCATTTAGGCCAGTCCTCATCTGTTTACCCTAACTCATCAGGCAAACATGGCAAATATCTTCAGAGGAATATTCTCTCCAGAAGAATGAAATCTGAAGACACATGCGAGGCCCAGCTGATCTGTGTTAGTTTTGTTTATTCTCTTCTTGCAAACAGTAAACTAAACAATTTGTCTTCCATTAACTGGTTTCTCTTCTGTGGAACAGCATGCTTATTGAATAATTTCCATTCACAGAAGTTTCTTTTAATAAAAAGTTTTGAAAGCCCTTCCTTCTTTAACTGCCCAGTAAGAGCATCAAAAAGGCTGCCCAGAATTATAACAAATTACAAAGGTACATACATAAAATACTGCTTTTGTTTTTCATCTTTGTCTAAAGTTAATGGGTTTAAAGTTAAGATATACATTTTACCCTTCAGCACCGTCCTTATATTGAAGATGCAGACAGAGAGCTTTCTCTTTCCCTGCTCAGAGAATGAATGCTTTGACTCTACCTGCAGATTTCTCAGGAAGCACCTGATTCTTACACTATTTTTCCAGTTGAAGACCCTCTTGAGGTGTGCATGGAGTAGCTCCAGAGGTGGGGGTTTCTGTATATGCTACAATGCTCTTCCTCATAGACAAATTGATTTTTTTTCCATCATGTTTGCATGTCTGGTTGATAGCTGAAGAAACCTACTTGAGACGTTTGTAATTGAATCAACGGATGTTTATATAAAGAAAGGAGATGTAAGTTTGGAGAAATATTGGCTCATATCTATGTGTACTGCTTAAGGAGTTCAGTTTCGGCTAAAATAAAAAAGCCTTTACAATGGAACATCTTCTGTTTGGCTGGACTTGGTGTCTCAGCACAAAATAAAAATGAAATAACACAGATACAGGTATGAATATAAACATTGGGAGGCATCCAAGTTAGAAGTATTTAAGCTATTTTTTAATACGTGAATATATTATTGTAATCACTTCACCTGGTTTAATCATTCCCTTTTGGCTGCCAGGAAAAATAAATTTGTAGTGTACAATAGGTCAAGGATCTGGTAGGGAACAGAATGTGCAGTCAATAAATCTGTACAAACATGCAAGAAGCTCAGCCACAGCTGTAAGTGCCGCAGTGGCCCCAGCCTTTGCCTAAGGATGACATTTTAAGAAATTGTGACTACTTTCCGGGCGTGTGTTGTTAGACTGGACTGCATTCATTGCTATGTGCTACCTGTATGGACAAACAGAACTGACTCTCTTGAGCCAGCTGGCACACTGCATTGGCAGGCTGCTGTTCTGGGCTGCTCAGGTGCTGTGATGACAGTGCTCCATCAGAGAGAAAAAAACCTTGTGGTTCAATAACACTCAAGAATTGGGTTGGCAAAGGCAAGCCCTCAAAAGTTGAAGTACAGAGTCACAGTTTTGAATCTCTGAATTTGGTCTGGCACTTCTGTGTATGAAATTTACCAAACCCTTATTTCTGTCTCCTATATCAGTATATACCTCTTCCTTCTAGGGTGCTCCTTCTAGGCAGCCCACAGATACCTGCCAGTCAACGTGGGGAAATCCAGTAATTTTTTAGTGTTCAATGTGAGGTGCACAGTTCTATTTACTACACAGTGCCCTAATATCACACTTAGTTACAGATTTAATCCTGGTCTCAGGGGCTTTCTGTGCAGTTCATTATCGCGGCATCGGAGCATTTCACAAACGTTAACGGGTTTATCTTCGCAACTCATTCTGAGTGCTGGTATCGTTATGGGCTCCTCTGGGAATTTCCTTGCCAGTCTTTAATTATTTTTCACTGAATATTTGCAAATGGCAGCTTCAGACACTGCAATTCAGTGAGAATTGGGCAGATTTGTTGGACATCAATAAGCATCCATAATTCCTGAATCTTTGCCAGTAATTTAGCAATAAAAAGTAATTCACTGCACATTCCAAAAGTATGAATGCTGGAAAGCTCCTTAAATAAGCACTTCTAAATTGGTTTCCTTGTTTTTAATTGTTGAACTTAGATATTTTCTCTGGGTTTGTTTTTGGAAAAAACTGAGCCTTTTATATTTTGAACTTCCTAAACCAGTTTCTGTGGACTGTTGCCCAAGCTGTTCAAAGCTTGCAGAATGTTAAGCAATTGATAATGAATTTTTTTTTTAAAAGGCATGCCAGAAAAAACAACTGTAATTAATACTTATAAACATCGTGCAGTTCAGCAACTTCAGTTTGTTATAACCCAATTATTAAAGTCAGTCATGGTGTTTTAATATTATATAAAGTACATAGAAATGCTATTAGGACATATATATAACTTCTAATAAATATTTCTAACTGCTTAGAGTGAAGTCAGCTTGAAATGAGGTGAAGAGTTTCTCCATGGTGTTGGTATGAACCCATTGTGTCTCTGTGAGCCCTCCCATTGCTCTCATCATGGTGCTGACACCTGGTCTCCAAGGGCCACCTCCTTTCTCTCTGGACTGCAAGTAGGTCACCACTGCAGCAGTATGGGAAGTGGAAGGTAGAAAAAACAGAAAACAAAGAAAAGCAGCTGGAAACTGGGAAAGGTGTGTTCAGATTCATAGAACCGGCATCATTTGTCGATGGGAAATCCAAAAGTACTTGGAGAAACACGTTTTAACCCACATTATAAAAAGCTATACACTGCACAGCCGTAGTATAATCTTTGCAAGAACAGCTTAGTCCTTCATGCATAATTTTCTGCTTTATTTCCATGCTGATTATTTTTTTTCCTTTTTCCATTCTATAGAGTGGAGAACCTTGATTAAAAAGATGTAAATGACTAGTCTATTAGGTAGATGAAGAGCAAGGACCAGATTTAAAGGACTTTAAGGGATCCTGTGACAGTGAGTTTTAGCACATATCCACACACATTTTTATGTTCTTTTACACTTAGTTATTGATGTGAAATGTAATTCCCCTTAGGTGTCACCTTGGAGGTGCTGAAATGGCTGTGAAAATCCCTTGGCACTGGTTAGCAGAATTAATGTGTGTAAAAGATAACGTATCGTGACATGACAGGAAGACAGTCAGCTAGCCTCAGCTTTTTGTGTTGTAAAGCTCTCTACAGGTCCTTCACTTCTAAACATGTTCTATTTTGCCGTGTTTAAATGAGTTTTGTTTTTGTGACCGAATATAATTGACTTGGATGTTTCAGCTTCTGAAATGAAAAATCCTGTGTATCCTCTATTTGTGTTGCCTTCAGAAATGCTGCTGACCTCTGGGGCCAGAGCTCCAATGTAATTTTTACCTGAGCATGCAACAGTTTTCTGGGATTTGAATTGGGTATGAAGAGGTGAGATAGATACAGTTTTAGAAATAGATGCCTGCACTTCTGACCTGCGCTTGAAAGGGCTTTGCGGGGTGTCAGGAAGAGGGTTCTTCTGCCAGAGCACCAGATGTGGGGAAGGGCAGCAGGCATGAAGGCTTCCCTCGTGCTGCATGCCCAGCCCTGGGGTGCTGGGCCAGACATGTTGTCATTGTCCTCTACAAAGTTTAGAATGGGGAATTGAATGTTAGCAAGAATGATGCTTATAGAAGTGGGAACACCACAACAGCGTTATCTCTAAAGCCACTTTGTGTGTACCTGTTTCCTTCTCTTTGCCTTTACGTTTTGCTGATGCTCTCCTGCTCCATGTCCTGGGACAATTCTATTCAAGCAATGTGCCAGAAATCATCAAATTTACTGAGGAAATTCCTGTGTTCTCTATTGAATCCTCACTATTTTCTCATTGCAATGTTCAGTGGGATATTATGATCTTAAATGAGTCTGAATGGTTGTTAAATCTAATTTCTAATGCATATGTGTAAGTCTTATATATTTAAAATACCACAATGGCCACTTCTTACTAATTTACACTTTCTTACAAATCAAATTTTTTTTATGCAACAGGAAGATGATCCTTGTGTAAAAAGGTTCACTTGCTGAAAGGAGAGGGAAAATGCTTTAGGGCTGATGTTACTCCTACCCATCATTGTCCCAAACAGTGGAATTAAATTGAGTTAGATAAGGGTCTATGGCGTGAGCTGACCATGGCAAAGATAAAAGTCTGTTAATGTTTCTGCAGAGGTGTATGATAAATTTTAAAATAATTTAGAGTTACTGAATGACTGAGAGGGAAGGAAATCAGGTAAAAAGAAAAATTAATGTATATTTATACTTAAGTACAGGTATGTTTTGGCCATGTGTTTATCATCTGAGGGATAAGAACACTTAAAAGCATGGTGATGGGTAATGATACAAGCGTGCAGGCAGATGCAGAGGAATAAATGTTTCTGCTCTTGAAGTTAGTGGAAGTTTGGTCCCTCACATCAGCTTGACTTTACCCAGCCCATTCAGAAATACTCAGCATCTCAATTCCCCATCTGTTTGTATAAGAAATTAGACACTGCTCCCTCATTTCACTACAAGGAGGTAGCAGATAAAGATGCTAGTGAGGCAACGCCCGGAATTTTTCAGGAACTGACTGGCTCTTGCCTTAAGAAGCCCCTGGGCTGTATGTAACATAAATATGGCTGGTGCTCTCTGAATGGGTCTTTATAGCTTGGTTGGAGGCCTGTGGGCATGGTGATGTTGGACAGCTATTGCTATGCTCTAATAATGAGGATAAAACAGCTAGAAGTGGCAGAAAGTAGCTTAGAAAGCCTCCCACAAGTTGGATTGCAAGCCTTTGAGCAATTACCGCTTTGTAGTTTACTTGTGTTAAACTCTGGATATTTAAACCTATATTTCAACTACAAAAATCATGTCTACTACCTCATTCTGAGCTCCAGGTTACTGTTACTGTAACAGAATGGTCATGTCATGGATTGGGACCAGAAATTATATTTATTTGGGGGGACTGAGAGGAAAATCCGTAGTTGTGAACCCCATTGAATGGTAGGGCGGTATGCTGACTTGTGCAATGTCAACACAATCGGATGTGCAGATGCTGTTACTAACTGGGCATTCTGTTCCTTGAGTTCTTATCAAACTGTGCTGCAAGGGAAGTTCTTTCAACCTCTGCTGTGAGGTTTGTGCAGCACACTTCCTTTGAAGTTCCTTAACTTTTTCTTACTTAATTTTTCTTTTGGTTTGATTACTAACCACTGTCAAATAAAAGAGGTAAATCTCAGGTTTTGAGACAAGACAGCATGAGTTGATACAAATCTTCACTAGCTCTTTTCCTTCATCACATATTTTGTTCTTTTAAACATTATTGTGAGAGTCTGCTGGCTTTAATTCCCCTGCAAAGCTGAATCCCTGTTCATGATTTAATTCTGAAAAAGTCCCATTGATGAATAACACTTGTGGCAGAGTAAGATCCAAAGTAGAAATTATTGTTAAATGTTCTTGAAAGGTACTTGGGTGACTCAAGTTGTGACCTGGATAAGTTCCTGTTTTCTGAGATCTCTTCAGGTCTTGAATCAGTAACTGTCAATACCATTTCGTTCACCAGGAGAATTGTCTGAATGTACCAGAAATTCCATCTTTCTCCAACCAGCTGCCAACACATGGAGCCCAACCCCTGACAAGATCTAGTAGTACATAGATAGTGCAAAGGGAAAATGCACAATCCAGCATCTGCAGTCCACAGGCATTTGGAAGCGAAGTAAGGTTGCCTGTGCTGAATGTCAAGTTAAGGGAGATGGCGCAGAATATTTAACAGTTCTTTTGGGAAGAAATTTAGAGAATTTATTTTAAATGCATGGGGAAATGTGTGAATCTTGGGGCCCGGATTCTGACTGGGACCATTCAGTGCTAGGTCAGTTGCAAGTAAATTACAGCTTCCAAATACCTGAGCTGCTTCTGTTTTCTGTAATTTGCAGATCTCAGAGCTCAAACATGCACCTTAGTATGGAGTTTGTTATAATGAGCCAAACAGATTTTCAGGTTCTTCAGTGAAGTAGCTTTTATCTCTCTAATGGCAAGTATGATCTAAAAGGTAGTCATTTTGCAACCTCAGCTTTTGTGCAGTTTAATAAAATGCTTCCTTTCTCCTTTAGTTGGGTTTGTAGATTTCTGAATTTCCATCCCCCACCTTAGACCTATATGCAAAACTGTGTTATTAAACTTCAGAGTCCTAGAGGAGGTAAGCAAGTTTTTGTGGTGTAGTGGTTGATTCTCCTGTGGCTGGAGCAGCTGATGCCCATCTGGGTTTGTGTTTCATCTCAGCTTTATTACTCCTTGTATCATTTAGTTGGACTCAGCACTCCATTGGCGCTTGTTTGTTCTAGACCTATCAGCAAATCCATGGGCCACGTTAGGCCTGAGATGTTTAAAAATACAAAACAGCTTTGGTAATCTTCAGCTTGGAATTTCTGCTGCAAGTGAATTCATGGTTTCAGTATTTGAGTTCATTTGAGATTGCCAAAGCTTAGGAAGATGATAGTAGCCGATTATTCAAACTAGTTTTAGCAACTTCATTAGTGCAGAACTCCAGCTTAGCCGGTCCCTGGAGCATTGATCTCAAATGGCATATTTTGAGGTTTTTAATGTTATTCCTGTTGTCACTGAGTTGATGGCATAAATGGCCCATCTTAACAGCTTTGTATGCAACCAGCAGTTTGAGAACATTCTTCTGTGGTCTGCATTGAGTACTTTCTGCTTAAAAAATGTTGAAATTTTAGCAAGCCATGATGTTGCGCGAAATACACCCATACCAGTTCAGATAAGTAAATTATGAATTAACGGTGAGCTTTAATTTTTTGAGTTGTTCAAAGTTGAGCTCCAAAGTAGTGCTTCTCAGTTTTGGCACAAGGGCAATTTGGAATAGGTTTTACGTATTTATGATTTTAGTGTTGGCTGAAAAAGAAAATCAGTAAGAGGGATTAATGATTTCTGTTACTGAAAGGCAAAGGAGTATTTTTTAAAACAAAGATCTGTTATAATTTATTGATTTCACATTTACCATCTCCTTGACCTTGCTTTAAAAAAAACCCCTACAAACAGATCTAAAAATCAGCAGAATGGGAACAGCTTCAAACAACCACTTTATAAAACCGTAGTCTTTTCTGACTGAAGTTGTTGATGTGAGTATTTATGTGGATGTTTTGTTTTACTAAGGAGAATAAACTAGATCATCATCTGAAGTAAATAATTTGTTGTCCACTTCCCTCCCATGGGATTACAGTGATCTAAATCAGAGAAATTCTTTCAGTGGCAGACAAGTAATAAATAAACTGTATGGAACATAGTCTTAAGTATAGAGTAGAATAAAGGGTAAGGTGACCTAGCAACTCTGTCATCTCTCATTTTTATTGCTCCTTGGGGTAGGAAAGAAAAAGTCTTTTGAGCTGACTATGTTCATTGTAGCAAAATTACTATGAAAGATTCCCATGGGACACTTGCATAACTGACCATTAGGAATAAAACTGGCAGTCAGGAGAATAGAGCAGATACATTTTCTGTTCTCATCATTATCTTTGTCCCAAGCGTAGGACAGGGTTATATAACCACAGTTAGAGTCTGTCTTGCATTCTAATGCACTCATCAGCCACTGAGAATCTCTCCAAGATGGGAAGATGCCATTTAAGTAACTCTTGTCTTGGGGCAAATTGGAAACACTGCTTGAACAGAAAACAGCTACGGTTACGTTCAACTTCTTACAAATGTTGCAGGCTACACAAAAATCTCAGCAGCTTCATAGCTGCTGTTGGGAAAGCATGACGTGGAGAGTGTAAAAGCTGATTTGGGCCATGGCATTTCCTACATGATCAGATGTATTGTAGTGATTTCTACTGTGCTGCTGCATTGGGCACTAGCAAGTTTCACCTCAAAAAACCACTATGTCTCTGTCAAATGGAGGATTATTGGGTGTGATGTGTCTCAGACCTAGTACTGTTATTCTCAGGGAGTGTGAACTTGAGTGTTGGAAAGCAGTGTGAGGATTATGCTTAATTCCGTATGTGTAATTCACGAGGAGGCTCTGTCTGGGTGGAGTTGGTGTCTAGGATATTTGGACAGAGTCATGGGAGTGAAAACATCTGGAATTATGCTAATTGTGTGTGACCCAAAAAACTCCCAGAAGTCAGTGGAAAGGCATCCATTAATTACAGTAAGTGCTGGCGCAGAAGATCCTTGACCTGGTCTTTTGAAGGCCAGTGTACTCTGCTTCTCATGTCTCCCAGAAGTGTCTACTCCAGAATTGTTCAGCAATGTGGGTAACTGAGTTGCTTTCCAGAAAGGCCTTTTATTGACAGCAATTTAAAAAATCATATAAGATGCACTGGAGTGGTGTGAAATGATACATTGAGTTGTGTGCAATGGAGCAGGACAGGAAAAGGAGCTACAGCTCAGCTTGCTGGAGTTTGTCAAGCACCAGACATTTTGTGTATTTTGTTTTTTCTGTACCGTGTTAATAGTTAATCTATGTTGTATAGAGAGGCAGGTGAAATAAATGTTCTGCCAGTTCTTTCCTGTGTGTTTCCCTGAATGAGCTCTGCTGAAGTAACACTTTAAACAGGTCAAAATAATTTTTAAAAGCATTTTTGAAGTTACGTATTTTCTTTTCTAATATGGTACCACAGAATCCCACATGTTGAACTGTGAGAGTTCAGTTACTGATTCACCTACAGCAAGTGATTCCCGTAGGTGACTGCAAGTGACATAATTCTTCCTGATTTTCTGTTTTGATGGACACACACACACCCCAACACCATTGTATGGCTATGGGTGCACAGGTTTTCTGTTACTGTTTAAAAAGTGCTATATCTAAGTTACCAAAGACTCCTGAACAAGCAGGTTTCTTCTTTGTTTGAAAAGGTAAACTAGGCTAAAATTAGAAGCATCACTTGGGAATGATAAATATTCATTACCCTGGATGTTGGTGCAGTCGAACAGTATTGATTTCTGCTGTTGAGGATTGCATTCTATACCTGTCTGTCTGACTGTGACACTGAGATCTGGTTGTTGTATGTCTTGGGCCACCCTTTGCTTTGGGTCTGCTGAGGCACAGCCAGACCATGACATCAGGCATTTTCAAACCTCAGAGAATTCAAGCAGTAAGTAATAAAAACCCAGTGTAACACTGGCATTTCCAGATTGCTGTGGTCTGTCTTCTATCCTGTTTGTCATTCCGAGAGCCTGGATGTTACTCTGTGGAACAGCAGGTCCTATTCAATACCAGGAAGTGACAGAGGATGTGGTGTTGCAGCCCAGCTGTGCTTCCCTGGGCTGCTGTAATAGGAGGGACTGCATCCAGGCCTTTGTTTGTCCTTCTCCAGCTATACCAATTTGTCCTCACTTTGGGAAGCTTCCATGTTTATTCCTCTTGCACCTGGGCATGCCCTACATAGATGCAGCAGCAGTGCTGCGGTCAGTGACTGACAGAGAAGGCCCAGCAGCCAAAACCAAGTACTAGAGACAGCTTTATCTTGCAGGCAGTTCTTTGTGATCCAATTTTCTTATTCAGTTACTTGTCCTACTGCTCACAATTGAATCTCAGCTCTGTGCTATAGATTTAATCCTCAGAGATTTCTGTATAAATGCACAGTAATGCATTTGTGCACCTTTTAAACTGTACCAGAGGTATTTTTAGCTGTCAATTAAGTGCTTATGATCCAACTTTAAAATGCCTTTGTCAAAGTTCTTTTTTCTTTAAGAGAATACTTCTTTTGGAAGTATTTGCATGCAGTTGTAGACTTGTCTGCATTAATAACCTTTTCAAAGTGTTGGGAGTTCAAATGTAAAATGGAGAGAAAAGGGATGAATGTTGGTTTGTTTTTAAATGTTAAAATGCTGTTTCCAAAATATATGCCTGGCTTTAAATTGTAGAAATGCTGAAACCTCATGTGTTCATGCACTTCAGTGATAGGTAATTTTGACTCTTGTCTGTTATTGATAAACTTGTTTATTAATTTCACTGCTTTCAACATCAGTACCTAGCATTCATACTCAGAGTTCATGCTGATACAGGACTTATTCAAGGGTTACTTTTTGAGGCTTTTGCTTTTGTAGTGACATGTATTTCTTTAGGCTCTAGTACAAAGAATGCACAATATTTAGCATATGTAACACAAAATGTAAATCATCCTTGCATGTCAGCAACAGCAACATAATTTAGTATGAGAATAACTGCTCATAAGTGTCCATACAGTACAGTGAGTGATGTATAAGCAAACATACGTACCATGGTTTGTTTTACAAGAACTGCAGTCTTTTCCTATTCTCCTTTTCTATTGCATTGCTAGGCTAACAATAAAAACTCACTCTTTGAGTTGTGTTGTTATACTGTGATGGTGGAAGTAGGTGTGTCAGTGTCAAATGCAGCTTACAAATGTGATGATTTTAATGGTCAGCAGCAGGTGAGGATTATGAAAAGTGGTAAAACGTGCAATGGGAGCCGCTTTCAATAGCAACTTTCTGGCACAAGAATAAACATGAGCAAGTTGCTGAGGTTTCCAAGTACAATTTAGTTTGACCTTGAATTAAGCACCAGTCTCTGCAAGGTAATTACCTTTTCCATAGGATGGTCATGTAAGGTGAGCAGTATTGTTTGTGTGAGGTAGTTGTTAACTATATGGGCATAAGAAAAAAATGCAGAGAATAACTCTTAGCTCCTGTCTTTTCATCAGGTGACAAGCCATGACTTCCCTGAAGTAGTTACACTTTTTTTGTGCTGCTACCCACCAGTGCCTGTGAATTTGGCTTGTCCAGAAATGCCTTGTGCTTTTGTTGCACTGCAGTCACTTAGAGCTGGTAGTAAATGATTATTGGAACATCTTGGGAACTGAAAGACAGCAGATCCTTTCCATGCTCTGTATGCCCATTTGCTATTCTGTTGTTTGCACTCTCTTCTTTTATGCAATTACTTTTTCCTTTTTATGTCAGTAATTTCTTAAAATCACTCACAGATTGAACCTCTCTTGCTGTGTTTGTCAGTCAGTTCCACTGGCTGGTTTCCTGCTGTACACAGAGAAGTTTCTCCTCAGTTCCTGTAGTGAATAATCTTTTGTATATGCAGGCCATAATGTTTTGTTTCAGGACAGGCCCAGTTAGCCAGAAGACTGCTTAGGAAATGTAAGTTTGTGTGTACTTACTTTCACAGCTTTAAGGGAGTGTAAAATACAGCAAGGACCCTGAGGTTCTCTGTACATTTCAGGCTCTGTATGCATCTCACCTGATGCACTGGAGAACAGGGTATGTTCTGGTAGAGATGCAATGAAGCAAAAAAAAAAAAAAGGTACAAAGGAAACTTTGTTGTTTTTTTTTCTGAGACATCAGGCAGGACAACACTATTAGAAATATCAAAGAAATGCTTGTGCTGAGGTCAAAAGGATTTACAAGCTGAGGTGTGTCTCATGCAGCAGAGCTTTGTTTGTCAGCTTGCTGTTGTAAAATGAAGACAGAGGAGAGATTAAATGAGGCTCAGGAGCTGGGAGAAGGGGGTGCACCTGGTCTAGCCTTTTGTTTCAGTCATTTGCCATTTACCTTTACATACTAAGACAGAGGAACTGGGGCCCACAAGTGGGTCTCTGTGTCCTGTGTCCAGCTGGGAAGAAAAGAGATTGAAGTGAACTCTGGTGAGTTTCTGTTGTTTCCCTGAATGTATTTGCTGTGCTGGACTTTTCTGATGATTCCAGCATTTCTATACCTGCATCTGATTCACCTCTGCTGTTAAATTGGCAAAAAGACTCAGCCTGATTTAGACCTGACTAACACCTTCCCAAACAATTTTGAGGTGTGGCTTGGGCATGCATCAGCTTTCTCTTCAATGCTGAGACAAGATAATAAGTAGAAAGATGTATCACTTAGGCTGTCACACGTTTTTCTTTTGAGCCGAGGTTTTCCTCTCATCTCAGAGAGCAAAAGGAGCAACCTTGCCTCCACTGGCACTGTGTTGTGCATATTGTGAGTGTGTGTATGTGAATAAAAGGTGTAAAAATACTGAAAGGCAGAGGTGAAGAGCATCTTGGTAGTGTGAAGATGGTGGATGTCACCCGTTAGAGCTTCTCTAGCACTGGAGAAATTATAAGGCAGATGTAACCTGTTTAGCTGAGCTCTTGGCCAGGTTATTTCCACACACAGTGAAAGCCTTGCCAGCCATTGTCCTGGCTTTGAGGGGAAAGGTTCAGATAGTGGAGGAAGAAAATGGGTTGTGTGTGTTGTTGATCACTGCTTGTGGGATTTTGCATTAACTTACAAATGATGAATAGGAACAGGGCAGGCAGGGAGGCTGTGGCAGCAGCCCAGCTATCCTGCAAGGACTGCTCCCCCTGTCAGGGGAAGGCTATGCCAAGCAGAAACCCACTTTGGGAATTGGCAAATCTAGATGTTTTAATTTCTCAGATGTCTTCTAAGAAACTGTCTCCGTTCCACTCAACAAGCCCCGAATTCGTTCCCTGAAATAAAAACAAAGAGAGCTTTCTCCTGAAACATTCCTATGAAGCATCTGTTTTCAGTTAGACACAAAATTTTGCTTGGAAACATCCTGCTAGAGATGAACACCAAACTTGTTTAATAAATCATTGCCAAAAACCATCTGAAGAGATCTTAGTCGATAATTGGCTTGACAAGATTCCTCTCCAGCATATTTGCCAAGCGTTAGGGGCTGCTGCTTGCCCTGCCTGGAGCAGTGGGGCCCTTTGCAGCTCAGTTACCAGCGGTGCTGGCAGGCACAGAGAGCCGGGCATGCCTGAGTGACACCTGCATGCTGATGAGCCTGGCTCTGCTTTTCCCTGGGCTCCGGGGTAATCAGCATTCAGGGGCATGGGCTTGTGCAGCCACCCTGCCATATTCTGCATATGGAAATGGGCACTTCTGCCTCGTCTCAGCTGCTTTTGGGAAGCGGCAACAAAAGGGCTCTTGATCAAGTGTACTTATTTATTTAACTGGATCAAATGAAACAATGTGCTTGAGAGCAAGAGAAAGCCTTAGTGGTCTGTGAAAGTTTTCTTTTTTTCAAACATGCTTATGCTAGCTGTCCGACTAGTGTGCTGTAATCTGCAGTGTCAGGTAATCAGACTGGAAATATTTCAAGGTTTTTTGCCCTTTTAATGTTATTGTTTTCCCCGTCAGGAGAGGTTGTCAGCCAGGATGGCGCAATAGAAAAGCCTAGGGAAGCGCCTCTTGGCGGATGCTCATCTACAGCAGCACTAGTTATGCAGTCATCATGTTTCATCACTTCTGAATTTTCACTTTTTCATCTGAATCACTTCATGGCACAAAGACATTAAATTGACAGATTTTAACCATTTTGAAATAGAAGAGTCTTGCAACATTGATGGGGGGATGAACAGGAGCCCTGACTGTTGAATTCTGTTAAGAAAATGCCTTGAAATATCCATGACCTGGAGTTAGCTGGCAAAATGCGTCTTCTGAATACTGAAGGAAACCTCTTCTTAGCTTCTACCAGAGTTTTTTAAAGGCAGAAAAGTAAGAAAAAAAAAAGCTTGACTGATTTTTCTCCTCAAAATATGGAGGAAGGAAAGTACATTTGATTAAAGGGTTTTGCTTTACTTATGATGATCTTCACTAAATACCATCCCTTACATTTTGTACAATTAGCCAGCTCAGTTTCCTCAAATAAATGCAACGTTAACAACAACATGTTCATTAGAGCTGATATATCCTGGGTAAGGAAGTGGGTTTAGGTTTTGTTTTTCATCAGCAGGGTATTTTTTAGTGTCACTGATTGCAGTTAACCTTTAAGAGGCAGTTAGGATTTTAGCTGGTAGGTTATGTTCACTGGAGCTGTGCCGCTCTGTGGGACACAAAAATGTGTCTGTGAGGTGCTGGTACAGGAGGAGGCTTGTGCTGGCCACACAGTGGGCAGTGTTGTGGGGAGTGCTGCTTCAGCTCTCTCTCCTAGTGCAGTGTAATACCCTACTTCAATGGAAGTAGCAGAGATTAAAAATCCCTGTCTCACTTTACATCACCATTGGCTTACCTCACAAATAATCTGCTGATTTCACAAGTTCTTTTGAGCTTGATTGTGTGGCCCATTTGTTTTTCATGGAACAATTGTTTGCCGAAATGGCTTCTGATGACCCATGGGCAAGCTATGGAAGAAATACGAGTTTTGGTGCCATTTTCTCCGCAAGACTCACAGTAGCAGAATACTTCTGCTACTGTGCATATAGTTCCTCCAGACGCTTCATCTTTAGTAGAACTGAATGTTGGGCTGTATTTATAGAACTCCTCTTAAGCTAGAAAATTACAATCATCTACTTTTCAAATGTGTGTGGGTAGAGGCTGCAGATCCAAACTGAAGCTTCCTTTCTGCGGAGAGAAAATCAATGACATGTTGAAATTCACAGCCAGCCTAGCTCCAGGGATTCAAATTCTTACAAACAAGCACCCTGAGCTTATGAACTTGGCAAGTCTCACTTCAAATTATTTTGAAAAGCAGTTTGAAATTTTGCTATTTAATTCCCAAATGATAATAGCAATTTCTGAAATTCCCAGTGATATGAGCAATGACTTTTGAAGTACTGACTGCAGTAGTTGGGTTTCCATCACAGGTAGAGCAATGAGGAAATAATAACACAGTGGGCTCTGCTTAACCAATATGGTAATGGACTGAATGTCAGCATACTTTTAAAAAAAAACATTGCAATTTGTAACATCACAGCCTGCTGGTCAGTCACCAGTATCCTAGATGCACGTGACCAGTAACTAAGCAGTGTCTTTAGAAGGGGAGATGATGCAGTGTCTAGAATTCATTGCTTATGGAGCTGTTAATTGGCAAAGTTTGAATTAGGCCTGGAAAACTTTCAAAATAGACTGTAATCAGATGGAAAACATGGTTAGTCATTATGGATCATGTAGTCATTCTGTTTTATCTAGTGTGCAGCTTATTAAAATTGACAAAATCCTCACAAAGCCGCTGAGAAATGTCATCCAAACCTAGTTGTTAAAAAATGTTGAGAATAAGTGTCACAATTTGCTCTTCTAAGTCATAGTAACAACTTCCTTAGAACCCAAGGCATTGTGTCAGGTGTAGTCAGGCTCTGGAGAGCAGACTGTTAGCTCTTTGTGGTTTGTATAATGTGTATGTCTATGCAGCATAAAATTGCATTAACCTTTCAGACTTACACACCCCACAATGAATAGAGCCCTAATTATCTTTCCACTGTCACCCTTAGCTTTATTTCAAAATTACTGATTTCCAAGTTTTCACATCTCTTGAATGACCCTTAATTTGGATTTTCATTCTTCAGCTATTAGCTTGCATGTATATTCCAGTCTGAATCATATTTTCCTGGGGGAACTTTTGCCTGGTTTCTTTCGTTTCCCTAATAATGTTTTCATTAATCCACATTAGACTTTCAATTTCATTGAAACTTAATATTATGAGCAGATTGGTTAAAATAGTATTGCTGCTTATTTCCAGCTGCCTAGTGACAAAATTAATCGCAACCAGGTAGGTGGGCTGTTCCAGATTCCATGTCCCTTCTTGCTCCATGCCTGGTATTTAGCCATAGTCTTAATTTATGGCCTTCAACCTGTTTTTATTCCAAACCCATGCAAACAATTTTTTTAATAATTAGAATTCTTTGAATATATGAAAGCTATCCCTTCAACAATGAATTCTGATTTTATATCAAGGCAAACCATGAAATCTCAGTCGTATAAATGTTAAGGCAAAAAATCTTGATTATACACTTTTTCCAAAACTTTTTGTGACATTAAGACAGGATTCAGCTGCCCAAGTGTAGGTATGTATTATATCAATATCTAAGCTTGTCATCTACATTCCTTTTATAGTAAATGAAGCAAAAGAAGCAGTTTCAGGCTGTAGTTAATGGCATCCTATAGGGAAGACTCAGTCTATGAAGCAGAGTCCTTCCAGTGCCTGCCTCTTCACTAACTGAACAAAGCTCACGTAGACACTTGACAAACAACTCTCTGACTTCTGTCCTTAATAACCAGATTAATTAATCTCATTTATTATATTGGGCTTCTAACCTCTTGCATTAACATCAGTAGCCTTTTCCATATGAATTTGAGGACTTAGAATCCCTTATTGTAATATGCCAGCTAGAGCCATCTCATGTACTGTTTGCAAACACTGAAACAGATTTAGGCTTTTCTGTGTGCATCCACAGTAAGGTTTTACAAAAAAACAATCAGAAGGTTTGCAACTGACTCTTTACATCAAAAGCTTACTTTTAATCGACTGAAGTTCAGATACACAAGAGGAGTTTTTCAATGGCAGCAGCTTCTGGATGTCATGTTAGTCATTTGGGGTCAAGTTTTGTAGCTTTTCGTTAAGCCTTGTTAGCAAGTTGTTCCACCCCCACACTGGGGTCAAAAAGGAGCAAGTAACAGGATTGTTAAAAGTGTTGTTTTCTTGCAAGTGCACTTGATTCTGCTTCTTACCAGATGGAATACACAAGTGATCAGTGTGTTGTTTATCCCAGCAGCATAGCCTCCACAATTCAGCCGGGGTTTTTGCACACATTGCCTTCAACAATAAGCTCCAGGATAGGATGCTGGAGAAATCTATAAAAGTGTTAGGGCGCTGAATTCTCACAGAAAATACCTTATGTAATAAGGGTTAGGGTGACAAATCTGAATTCTATCTCTGAGGATAAGTATCATGATAGCCACATAAACCCGATACATTGGTATAGCATAGAAAGCTGGAAATCAAGAGTCTCTATTAATGTTGAAACTAATTTCATTGTCCCAGTCACGCTGTTTAAAGGTTGGCGTATAAAGAGAAGTTTGTTCCATGGTATTGACCTTCTCTACAGATCTTCCTTTCCCTTTTTGCAACCTTTGGGGCTCAGCAGGGAGCAGTCTTAAAGGGTTTGTGCTGTGCTGCCTTTGCTATTCCAAGTGACAGACTTGGTTATCACTGGAGTTGGGTCAGAGTTGTGGGAACTGTGACCAGCTCTCCCAGAGGTCCCTGACCTGATTTGCAACATGTACATTCAGCAGATTGCAATCATGTCCTGGAGGATTGCTGTGTCTGAATATCACTTGTGCATATCTAACTGCAAATAGAAAAGGGAATTTTACCTTTTCATTGATTAGGAAGTCTGTCCATGTATTTTATGAACAATGATAAAAACCCCAAGAAACCTAGACACGAGGGGTTGAATACTTAGTCATTCCAGCTTCCCTTTCATTGATTGGCAAATAGAGGGTAGATGGAGAATTTTAAAAGCCCATGACCAACAAAGAGGACTGCAGCAGACAACTAAGTAAAAAGAGAAACCAAACAAACCAAGACAAGCAGAAATAATCATCTGGAAAAGAACCTGGAATTTTCCCGTTTCAGTTGTCTAAAGCTGAGGAGATTCTTCACAGGCTTCTGGAGCCTGGTCTGTCTGTGCCCTGGCTTGGGATGTGTGGTGCAACCCCAGTGACATCAGTGGGATTTCCCTGCTAACACTGACAGAGCCCATGCCTGTGAGTGCATCAGAGGGTTCAGACCTGGACTGCAATGAGGGTAGACCCTGGGAACTTTTGGGCTGTGAAGGGTCTTTTGCCATCTTGTCATGTCATACCTCATTGCTCATTCCAAGGCAGGATAGCAGGTCAGAGCTACAGGGAGCCATTCCATCAGCTTGTCTGTGTAGGAGGTACTGGAAATGCAGAGAGACAAATGTGCAGCTGAGGCAGCCACACAGGAGAGTAGAACAAAAGGTGCTGCAAAGTAAGATTGCTTTTGTAGCCATTGAATGTTGTGAAAAGCCTTGCAGAGAGCCTGCCTGCTTGAAGCTACTCAGAAAATGGGAGATACAGAGTTCTCTCTGCTTTCTCTTTTTTAACAGTACTTGATCTGCTGCTTCTGTGCATCCTTGAAGAGTCATTTTGAAACATACTGTGTTGAAACCAGTAAAATATGTGCTTTGATTTTTATTTTTCTAATGTTTACTGGACTCATTACACTGGCCTGAAGTCCAGTGAGGGCTGTTTGGTGTCTTTTATTGGAAGAAAGCCCTGTGTTGAAAGTGCAAAAAGCATTTATGCTTCCCTTTTCCTCATTCAGGATGGACTTGGGTGTTCTTGTCTTCTAGTTACGTGATAAAGAGGTAGTGTGGCACATGGAATTCTTAGGCAGAGGCGCCAAGGCCAAATGATAGATGTGTGGTGCTGCTGTAGAATGGTCCAAACAGCATTCCAAATATCTGCTGGCTTCAAAGTCCAGGTTGTATGTGTTTCTGAGCCCATTATTACCTCACTTTGCCAAAAGGAACATTCCCAGCCCTGCATTTGCTGTCTCCACATACAGGCTCCCTGCTCGGTTGCTGCCCACATGCTCTGGGCACTTATTGCACGAGTTTTGCTTTGCTGCACACCCCTCTGGGACCCTGTGCGACTCACTGAGCTGGCAGGAAGGTAAAGCAATGTGTGTGTAAATAATTTTCCTGGGAGTTTTTTTTCCTGCAGACTTTGGAAATTGAAACAAGTCGGTGCAGGATGTGAGAAGCCCCAAAGCTGGTGCAAGAGGAAGAGGTTGGATATAAGGAGCAGGATAGGATCACCAAAGCATAGGGTTGAGAAGCAAAAGGAAAGGAGGCAGGATAGCAGAGGAGGGAGGGGAATGGAGGTGGTTTCTTGGGGAAGCTTTTCCACCAGCCTTTCAGAATGGTTAGGTTATTGAATAGGAGAAGTAGCTGTTGACAAAAGCCGTTGTTGAGCAAAGGCCTGTGACTGCTTTAAAGAATGAGAGGCATCTCCTCTTGTCACACTATATGACCTTGGGTTGTATGTTCTTAGAAGTATGAATTTCTGAAGGTAGGTCCCTAGTGTAAATGCACATGACTCCAGTGAGCTCAGACAAAGCTGACCTGGCATCTTTTATCTGTGGCTAAAACCAGGTGCTGTGGCTGAGCCAATGGCAGTGTTCCCTGCCACTGAAAAGAGTGTTCCTGCTCCCAGTCCTCAGGCCCACTCCCGACTCCCTTCCTTTTGCTGGCTTCAGGAACCCTACTGAGCCACTTCAGCTGGCTACAGCTGGAAAAACCAAATTCCAGCTTTACTCACAGCCTTAAGCCAACTCAGTGCTTTTTCAGAGATGTGGAACTGGTATAGAAGTGAATGTGTCACTTAATAGTGGTCTGGTTTAGTTCTGTAACATTAGGTCAGAGCCACTTTGAAGGCACAGATGCCTTTATATTTTATTACACATCTGAGAATTTAGTTTCCAAAAAGATTTCTGGTGATGTTGAGTTCTGGGGTAGAAATAATCTCATTTATTATGTAAGTATTCTTGCCAAGACAGTTTCTTTAGAATCAAAGCTCTCTGTGCCTTTAACATGAAAGCTTCTGATAAGAGGATGTAAACTTAAAGTGGTTCACTTGAGGTCTTTGTCGTATTTAGTAAGGATTAAATCAGATTTTTCTAGTTATGTGTGATAGAACTGCGTAATGAGAGCCAATGAAACAGTCTAGAGAAAGTAATTTTCTTCCTGCTATATAATGCTGTACGATAGAATTTGAAATTCACAGAGCTTCTATCAGTTTGATTAAAGCATATTTCATTCTCTGAATAAAGCTTCTTAGGTGCTGGATATTGAAACTGAGAACTGGTGTCTCTGGAGTATTTCTTAACAATTGTTTAAAACCATTACCTGCATCAGTTATTATTACATTAATCAGCACCGAATTCAGAAAGGAAAAGAGACAAAAACCAAGCAAGCCAAAATGGTTTGTGGGTTGCAACAATACAACCCACAAAGCAACCAAAACAGCCCAAAACAGGGAAAATGAGGATATCACCTCATATAAACTTGAAATTCTGTAAAATTCCAGGATAACTGGATGGCATGCTGTGATACAGTGAGTCTCTCGCTACATATAAGCAAACTCTGCAGTTTGTAGTCTCTGTAGACACTCTGTGTATAACCTTGCTATCTTATTGGTGATTTATTTTGTTCAAAATGAAAGTTTCCTTCACCTAAAGAAACGTGTAAGTAGCTCCTGCTGGTGCAAAGTGTTACACCAGACTTGTGCCTCTTGCTGCTGGACTGCTCTGCCGGTCTGCTATTGCTTGGCCTCAATTCTCTAGAGGCAGTTTAGTTGTGGCCATGGGACTTACTATGTAAAATAACTCATTTAATGGAATTAAAAGTACATTTCTGAGCTAATAACTGCACAGCATGCAAGGTGTATGGTCTGCTCTCGTTTTGGGGGACTGAGAAAGCAAATTGAAAGATCAGCTGAACTTAAAGTGTATGACACTTAAAGGCTGGGCATGCAGGTTAGTAGTACAAATATTTGTTTAATGCATTTCTTTAAAATAATACTGTAGTTCTCTGATACCCCTGTCATAAATCTAGAAACTGCAGGTGATGATACAGAATAATCAATATCATTCATTTGGATGACTTAGGCATCCTTGAGAGAGGGTAAGTCCTCTACTGTGTGGGGTTTTTTCAGCTGCTGATAATCAGACTTCCAAAAAATCAATGCTTGGTGGAGAAAGAATTCAGGGATTGCAGCAAAGGACTGCAGGCTGTACTTCTTCTGGTAATGAAAGTATCCAAAGGGGCTGTGCCATCTCTTTCAATTCACTACGATTCTTTCTAGCTGTTGTAACCATTACGTTAGTCTCAGTTATTCTGTGTAAAAAGGTTTTGATAATGTTTTTCTCTCTCAGCCCTAAAAAATACTCCTTCAGTCTACAAAAGGATGCTGTCCTTTGTGCCGTGAGAGCGCATACCTGTGATTTGAAGTGGTGCATAGTCAGACTTAAGCGCATTTGTTCATGTCCATCCATAATGTCAGGATTATCTTTTTCTGATCAAGCCTCACTTCCTCCCAGTTTAGATTTCTTTCCTTGATAAAAATGCCACTGCCATTCATACCACGAAATACATTTTCTGAGGCTCTACAGCAGATAATCAGTGAAATGAAACTCCTGCAGTCCAATAGTCTTGGCCATACATCTCAAAAGTTTACTTTATAAAGGCTTTAGGTTTAAAGGGTTTGGCTGCTGAAACGAGCTTCTGGTCATTGAGTAGGAGTTTGATCTGATGATGGAATGGTCCCAGTTTCAAGAGTCTTTTCTTTGTGTTGCAGACTTCCGTGTCTGCTCAAGGCCAGTGTCATGGTTCAGGCTGCCCTGCTGCTCCAAAGGCTAACAAGCAGAGCTGGTTGGGCTGGAAGCTTTGCCTGCTTCCTGCTCCTTGGAAGTTAGCTCAGATGCCGGCCCTTGTTTGCTGGTGGAGAACCTTTTGCTGCCTATCATCATAAAAGAATTCATCCAGAACTTACTGAAAGTACTAATAAATTGGTGCTACCAAGAATTCCTGCTGTTAGCAGAAATCCAGGGTGCTTCTCCAGCACTGTCATTCTTTGACTTCCAGCAACTGTGCAAGCACCAGTTGCTCCAAAATTGTTTCCAGTCTTGAGCTCAAGTTTCTAGCTCAGGTTGTGTCCCTGAGCCCCAACCTACTCAGAAACCTTCCCAGAAAAACTAACCCTCCTCTCCAGCAAGGCCTTTAGTTTCCTGCCAACTCACTGGATTGTCAAGGCTCAGAGGGTAAATGGCTGAGGGTTTTTCACTGTTAATTATGCAAATTAGGATCCACAAAACTTTCC
Organism: Melozone crissalis; assembly: GCF_028551555.1. Lineage (NCBI taxonomy): Eukaryota > Metazoa > Chordata > Aves > Passeriformes > Passerellidae > Melozone > Melozone crissalis. The sequence continues at coordinate 8,737,540 of NW_026535817.1, read as the reverse complement.
TTGGACTCTGCTCATTCATAAAAGACTCAAATGATCTCATTTATTTTAAGGGCTGAAAAGCCACTCTAAGCCCTGTGTGTTTCAGCATTGCTTCTGTGGCCTCTTGGCTGGCCCCAGCAAAGGGAATGGCATGACAAGAGCATTTTTCTGGAATCACAGTGCTCCTGAGCAGCCTGGTAGCTCTGGTAAAACATGTACTTCATGGTGCCTGGTGCCAGGGCCTCAGGAACTCTTCTCTGCCATGAGAAGTGACCTGGCTTTGTCCAGGCCACAGCTCTGCCCCTGCCCTGGGAAAAGGGCACAGACGAAGCACTGGAACAAACTGAAAAAAAGTAGAGATTTTACCACTTGAAGTGAAAAAATCAGTCATTACTGATGCACATTAAAAATGTCAGGTTAGTACTGGACAGATACATTGTAGTGCCCTTATCTATCTTTTTTGTTGTTCCAGTCATTTCTCTGGTTTGCTCGTAGGCCAGAAATAGACCTGGAGTTGAGAGGTGTTGGCTGTTGTGATTTCTTGACCATACTAGCCACTATTTTTACTACATTTAGTGGCTTTGTAAATTAGTTGATTGAATTGTTCAGTAGATTTGGTCTTGGTCTGCAAAAAAAGCATCTTTTAGTCTGAAATTGTAATTGTATACGAAGATATGTCCTTCATATCTTTCAAGTAAGAACTTGGTGTTATTTGTTACCCATTATTTTCCAAGTAAAATGAGCATAATTAAATTCTTAATTAGCTGAAGCATATTTTTTTTAATTGTGTCTTAATTCCTCAGAGAATTCTGTGTTGTCCGTTTGGGGAATTGCTCCCAAAAGAGCATTGTTACCGTTTATCATACTGGAAAACCCATTTTAATTGATTATTCAAGTGGCTGGTGGCCAGTTTGTGTTTTTAATGCTCTTACAATGGCTAAGGCCTGCATGCTAGAGAAGTATCTATGGGAGGTGGACTTGGATGTCAGAAATCCAAAAGTTTTTTGGTTTTTTTTCAGTTTAAAGCTTTTTTTAATGACTGTATTTAGATAGGGTCTTTTTTGCACATAGGAAATGCTTATTTCTGAAAACAAATGAAATTTTATGTAGGTAAGAATAGCATGAAATCTTGTAGCTGTAAAGATAAAAAAAATATTTTTATGTCCCTTAGGTTATATGAATCATTACTAATTATTTTAATTAACGACTTAGTTAACCAATTGCAATTGGAAGGAGTTGATATAATACAAGCTGTTATCACTGGTTGTTTTGGTACATAAGTACCAATTAATGTTGCCTACATCTAGGGCTAATTGCTTGAAAATATATATTTAATTCAAGGAAACAACCCTGCAATTTGTGTAGATGCTTTTCCTTTCCAATAGGCTTCTGCCCCTACTGCACATAATGGGGGAATGTGCAGGATCAGGCCAAAAATAGTGAAATAGTGTTCTGTGCTTTTTTCATTTCATTTGTATGTTTTAATCTGTGGTTGGCCAATGTTCACCTAAATGTTATGTAACATTCCCTCTTCTTCTTCCAGAGCAGTAATATACCCAAAAGACACTGCCCCCCCCCCCCCCCCCCCAAAAAAAAAAATACTTTTTAGGATGTTTATAGCAATATTTCATCAGGAGAAAGCTGTAATGGGGAATAAAGAACTAAAGAACTGTTAAAACCTTAATCCATGACTCAATTTCCATGATTATGCTAAAGGAAATGAAATTGTCAACTTTAATTACCTTTACATTTGGAATGTAACAATGATTTTGCCTGAGCAGAACACTGTAATGTCTTTTCTTTGTGTATAATTATTACAATTAGAAGGAGTAGGGAGGAAGAGGTGCATGGCATTTAAGAGATGAGGACGGAGAAAAAGCAAAATGAGATGATATCAGGGGCTCCTAGAAAAACTTCCTTACGTCAGGGAAACTTTTTTGGGTATTGTGAAGATGAGAGGATTTCTCACATGGCTTTAAGGGAAGGTACATACTCAGGACAGCATTTGAGGAAAGCATAAATCATCATCTTTAAAGATTTACTGTCCTTTGAAGAGCCCTGGCATAGCAATTCTGTGGCCTCTGCCACACCTGTTACCCTTTAATGAGCTGAGATGGAGCTGGCCCACAGAACATGGTGATTTTGGGTGAGGTCAGAAATTACTCTTTGTTCTCACAGGGGGCTACCATTCAAGGGTTGCTGAAATCTCAGTTAACTCCTTAAACTGTGTGAGGGTGGCAGCCAAAACTCTGAGTAAGGGAATAAAGAATCAATAGGTAATTGAAGGAAAATTCCTTGCCCCTGGCTGGATTTTTCTGAAGAATCCTTCACTTTACTGTCAACTTTAGTTTTCCCTTCTGCCCCTCAAACACCTCATTTACTGTTAGCTAGGTGAGCGTGACAACAGTTGCTTTTCTAGGCCAGCCACTTCTTCATATCTAATTTTTTTGTGTGTGTTCTGCTTTATTATTGTTTTTAGTGCCTTTCTGTATATAGATGACTAATTATAGAGGAATACCAAACCAGATCTCCCACAGGCTAGAGACGCAAGGTCTTGAAAACATCTCGTTGTGATGTTTCTCAGCAGGATCCATTTCATCATTACGAAATTATGGCAGGAAACCACAGTTTTTGCCCATGACTCCAGACAATAATATGTGATGAATACTCTGGTAAAAGAACAGTGAGCTAAGGCTGGTAAAGCAAAGTCTGCAGCTATGAAAAACAAAAACTGTGGCTTTCAATATTTTGGCTAGAATAATAACTTGCTCTGTGCGAAATACAGGATGAAGCAAAGAATCAGATTAAACCCAAGAACATCAGTGTGTTTGCAATGGCAAAAGATGCACAAGGAGATAATTCATTTCTGAATTGCTTGATTTAAAAGGTACTTCATATCAGAAACTTTGCTTTATGTAATGAAAAATCACAGCATTTTCAAATCAGACAAAATAGGAAGGAGACACAGGTGTGCTGTTTATTTTGAGATATAAAAGCTATGGAAGGGACATTGAGATTGATGGGGAAGCAGAACAAGCTTTATCCAAGACAAGGTATTGTTCCTTGTCACACATGAAGGGTTTGCATTTATTTCTCCATTAAAACCAAAAAGACGGGACATTTAGTGGTAGAACAAAATAAGTGATACAGAGAATATGTGATCTTGCTTTATGTGAATTTTCATTGTGTAGAAGTTCAGGCAGTGACAACAGTTCTTCAGATTTCTTCAAAATTCATGTTTCATGTTTTTGTTTAATCTGATGTCAATAGCGTGATTTCATTTGCTCTTTATCCATGTAATAGGCTATTTAATATTTAAGCGCTCACTTGTTGCTTTTTCCCTGTAGAAAGCTCCAAATCTGGTTCCAGATCCCCGTCTCAATTTTTGACGCAAAGAAAAGCAGGTTGTAAAAATAACAAATGAGCTTTCAGGAGTGTAAGAGTTTGCATGGTCAGAGAGGTGAGGTTTCTTTCTCCCATCTGATGTGAAACCTGTTGCTTACCCTCATGCTTTAGACTTTACCTGGTAAACCAGAGTGAATTATCCCAATTTCCATTCATTAGGACTTTGCAGTTCCCATCTTGAGTGTTTGCATCATTCACTCATCCATCCCTGCTGTATTTGTACATAAATCTGCCAGGGATTTGGTGTGTGTTTTGGGCAAAGTCTGCTTTGGATAAAAGGTGACCTTTTGTTTTGGTTGTTTGGCAGACTTGAGTGCTAATAAGCTGAAGGATGAGGTGTTTAATGAGTCCTGTGTATAGAAATAATGATGGATGGCTTATTTGGAATTCTACAGACACGGCATGGCCAGGCATGCTGAGGAGTGCCTGGAACTGCACCAGCCTTACAGGGGGAAGCTTATTGATTACACAGAGACAGGGTGCATTTTAATAATCTTTGGAACACTGTACTGCCTCAGGTACTAAAATCCATTAAAGGAGGACTATAAACTTCGTTTTAACCTGGATCCTAAATTGTTTCTGGGTGTACAGTCAACAGCAGCTCTGTGAGATCAATCACGGTTACTACGGCGTGTTAAAATCAACTTGTTTCATTTTAATTGCTGGTATGCCTGACTCTCTGTGAGGCAGCTGTTCATAAAGCTAAATTGCTTTTCTGCCAGACAGGAGTTTAATTTCACTTCATGGTGGATTTTTGCCTTATGCACTTAACCAGCATTTTGCTTTCCTTTCCTCCTCCTTCCCCCTCGCCTATGATTTTCATTTCTCTCCAGATAATTTTCTCAGTTTTGCCTTCTATCCCCATTAGCAGAAACTGCAGCCTTGCCAATGAGTCAGCTTTAATAAAGTAGTTGGATTGTTTGAATTATTAGTTGATGTAAAGGTGCAGACCTGGGGCTCTTTTTGGTAGTCTCTGTTAACCTGTGCTATATGAGCAGTTTGGCTACAGACTCCTAATCAGCTCATAAAATCTACTGGCTCTGTTGATGGATATATTGTGGAGAGATACATTTATTTTCAAGTTGTATCCTATTTTCTGTTTAGCTGCCTGTATTTTCATTTTTTGTGCTCTGGTTTTGTTTTGGTTTTTGTTTTTTGAGTTTTTTGTAGGGGAATGCTGTAAAGCCATTTAGTAATTTCGTTCTTGGTTTTGCATCTCCTGTCACTCTGTGTTTTGATAGGGAAAAATCCATGTTCAGTTTGTAACAAGTTATTTCCTTGCTCCAGTCTCTGAAGTTAATCATAGACTTTAGTATCAGAAAAGGAGGAACACACCTGAGTCTTGACCTCCTACATAATGTATTAAACATGGCTGTAGCCCTCATTTTCTTTCAGTAGAATGGGCTTATAAATAACCTTGCTGCTGCCCAGCATGGAGACAAGATGCTGCTCTGTTCTGAAGAACATTGGATGCTTTCCCATTTCCAGTCAATTTGAGGATTTTCTCTGTCCTTTGGGAGGCAATTGAAGCTTCTATATCAGGTCAATACTTTCAGACTCATAGTAAATGCAGGGAGATAAGAATAAAATTACTGGTTTTCATTTATTTCAAGGCAGCGCTTTTTGGAAAGAGGACAGGTGGATGCAAGAGACAGGTGAGCAAAAGCAGAACACTGTGTTTTGGGAAAAGAGCAATGGTTCCCGCACAGCAGCTGTAAAAGTGGTGAATTTGTGCGTGGCATTATGGTAATGGCCTATTAGGACAGTAAGTGGCAGCAGTTAGGGAGATTTGGACACGATGTCTGTGATTCTGGAGGCAAAGGGAGTCGGTGCCGCTGGAGCAAAGATGCACAGCTTTGGAACTTGAACTCAACATAGAAAGTAATGTAACATCAAGGGCAATTCCAGGAGTACACAGCACTGAGTAATTCTGTATTTAGGAATTTTACTAGAATTTTTACCCTCATGATATCCTTGACCCTGTCGATTTTTAATTTTAGCATGCTCTGTGGATTTTCCAACAGTTTCACTCCTGTGAAATAATGAAGGGGTTTTTTTTCATACGGATAATTCCCATAATTTCATGAGTTAGGTTCAGATGTTACTTGTCTGTTTCTGCTTTATTTCTCATTTTACATTCATGTGTATTCTGTGCCCCTTCTGTAGCAGATTTTAAAATGCAGATTGCAGGTGGAGAGGGGCAGAGGGATAGCACACACTGCTGTGATGTTGGAACGCTTGATACAAAGGGAGCTCTTCAGAACTCCCTTTTCATTTTCTCCTGTCTGTACGTAATAATTTGCACTGACTTTGGACTTTTGGGGGTCTTTAAGTCAATAAAAATGCTGGAAATGAGAAAAGCATTCTACAAGTACAGCTATATTGCACATCTCTTGAGATATTCTGGAGGCCTCAGTGATTCACATAAAGCCCATCCCTTGCAGCTGCCCTGTTTCTCCTTAAGTTCCTCTTGTCAAGGCTTCCATGAAAGCAGACAAAACCCAAAGTCCTCTCCTGTGGCCTCCTGTCTTCTGCAAAAGGTTGTTAGTCACATTTCTCTGTTTCCATGCTGAATTTCTAGAGATATCATCACTTAGCAATGCGGAGCGTGCCGTAGCTCATCCTTTCCTCATTTGTGTGCCTTCTTCTTTTGGGTCTGCCCTTTTCTGCTGGGTCTGCCTTCAAAGGCCAAGAAGGTTTGCAAAATTGAGCCAGTTTACAGGAGAGCCTGCTGTTTGCAGATTGTTCTCTGAGGGTTCCTTGGCTGTGGAATGAACTTCCTTGCTGATCTCAAATAGCCTGAATTTGGTTACATGGTTTTGGAATAAGTAAATGGCTATCTCAGTGCAACTTAGCTCTTAATTACCTGGAAGGACAAAATTGTAAACCAGGGGTGTGTTGAGATGAATAAAGCACCAATTTTCTTCCTTTAAAAATGCCCAACAAGTGACTGGAGGTGTTTAGGTAGATCTCTCCACAGAATTGCCAGATAGTAAAACTAAGATGTGATTTAACAGTTTTTCTCTGACTGGGCCAAACTCTGGAAAAGATATTTTACTGTAAGAAGGGGAGCAAGAATTCCTTCTCTGTGCATGTAATCTGGGAGTCATTGCTATGAATAATGAGCCTCTGAATTGGAAGAGCCCCGTGGCTCCCATATATCAACCAGCTACCATGGTGATGGACATTGTGTAAAAATCTCAGTAAAATAGAACCCTAGGATATTCTCTCTAGTCTTTATTATAAGTCCCAGGCAAACACTCCCAGAAATGAAAATCCTCTAGGCAATGTTAAATGTAACTCAACCTTGACTTGCAGGAATTCATCTTTGGAATGGAAAAATTGTTTGTCTCTGTGTCCAATTAATTCTTGGCTTTCATTTGAAACTGCCAGAGACTTTGCCAACCTAGTTTTGATGGGTTTTATTTATGTAATATAAATCCTTGTCAGCTGAGAATTAGTCTCATATATTCATTGGCAAGGGATTTTTTTTATTCATCAGCAACCTGGGTGTTGTACACAGGAGACCTGCAAATGCAGGAGTCTGTCTCACCTTATGAGTCAGAGCTAAATACTCTTTGAAGAGTTGTTGACCCAGCATGCCCCATACAAGCAGCAGGTAAACCAATGAGACATTGATTATTAATAGAAAACAGATACGTTTTCGTCTTCCTGCCTAAAACCCCTGCTAAAAAAGAAGCTTCCAGAGTCCCTCAGCCTTATTTATATGAGGGAAAGTTTTCAATTTTTCCTGCTTGCAAGGTCTCTCAATTTTTTCTCCAGATGAGAAACAGTAATGACTGTAATGCTTTTGATCAAACACTTAAGACATATTGATGAGTGTTTTGAGAGTTATTGCAAGTTTCCTGTGCAGATTTTTCTTGGATGGATTCCAACATTTAGATTAGATCTGTGATTTCTTGCTGTTGTCAATTTTGCTGTTTTGCACCAGTGCAGATTTCCCACTCCTAATTTTTGTTTAGCATGGAGGAAGATGGGGTGCCGTTCCCACTTTCAGCATGTGGACATCAATCCTACCTAGATTGTTTTGCTCCTGCCTGAACTTCATGCTAAGCTCTCAACTCTCTAGTGATTTGGTCAAGCCTATAATAAACAGAGTTGTCAGGAGCTGGAACCTGCTGGTTCACCATGTGCTTTCGCAAGATGTTGATCTTCCACAGCAGCCTCCGTGTTTGCTTTGATAGAGTGCCTGGGAAGGGTTTTGTGCGTCCAGCAAGAGTCAGCAATGGCTCGAGCAGCTACCTTTTCATGGAGACTGTTTCATTTTTCTCATTTTAAGTGCGTCACCTGCACTCTTCCCTGTTGCATGCCCTTCAAGAGTTGCGTGCGTTCCAGCTCAGGATTTTCACTGATGTCATGTGTCCATGTCCTCCAGGAGACATCTTAACTCTGTGGAAAAAGTCAGGACCAGATCCATAAAGTCCATTGAAATCAGTTTTGTTAGGAATGTGTCTTGGTCAAGCTTAAGGAGAGATTTGATTGATCAAAACCTCTTTTTATCTTTTCCTTACTTACACATTTTGCCTACCTGTTTAACTGCTTCCAAATAATTCTTTCCAAAACCAGTTGTAGAGTAGAAAATGTACATCAAAAAACTGTGAACCACAGAAAAAAATGATGTTGACCTTTCAGTCTTTCCTGAACATAATTTGTATTTCTGCTTTCTCTTGTTCTTTAATGTGCTTTATAGAAAGTGAATGTGGAAGAGACCTATAGTTTAGTATATAGAAAACTTTAAATTCATTTGCATGGTTCTATATGTACAGGCTTCTGAAAGACAAATATGGACAAGCACAGCTAGCTGCCTCTTTCTGCAAATACACAACTATCTGAATGTGTATAATCATATAATGTACTATATCGTTTTCCCATAATGCATAAAATACCTTAGAAGTATAAAATTGTTTGTAGTTTTCGTGCCAACTAATATCAGCAATTGTAGCATGAAAATAATGAAAAATTTAAAAGAAAGCTCTTATAATCTACAAATTACCGAACAAGCAAAAATACAAGTTAAGCAATCAAAATGATAACATGAAGATTTTTGTTTCTGAATCTTCAGTTTAAGATTTAACCCACAGTTAGTATGAAGTCTGCCCTGAAATAAAGGAGCCAAATTTCCAGGAATTCCTTCATTAGAGTAGGATGTGGGATTTTGAGCCCTCCTAAGGAGCCAGAGCAGGCTGTGACCAGTTGTTGCAGGGGGAATTATCTGGTAGGCAATGCCCCTCAAAAAAGGTGTGCACTAATCCCTTTGCTCTGCTCAGCGTGGGCAGGATCTCATCCAGAGTCCCTGGGCAGAGTCAGGGCACTGCACTGCAAGGCAAAGTCTGTGCAGAACGAAGGGAAGCTATAGGAGACTGGGAAGAACAAAGAGCTCCAAAATCAGCCCTCTGGGGAAAGACTTCTGGGGCTACTTCACAGAGAAAAGATAAAGGGATGGTACATGAAAGGTGGTTTCAGCAAGGCAAGGGCGAAATTATGATACGCATTATGGATAGGAAAAAAAAATACACTTAAAACAGAATTAAATTTATCTTGTGCATTAGGAAAACTTCCTAGTGGAGAGGTTAATTAAACATCAGAACAAGGTGAAGTTGAAATGAAAACAAGCCATTCTAAGTAATAAAACAGAGCAGTGGTAAAATCATAGAAACAGCAAATCAGCTTCTTTTTGGTGTCCACACGAGGCAAATTCTTTGGCTGAATAAACAGGGGTCTGCACCTGACTTGCCCTTCTCCAGCCCTTGCTTTGAGGAATGCTTTTGTGAGCTTAACCAGCAGGAAGGGTGGCAGGGAGTACCTGGAGCTCCTCCTCTGGCTCCCTGCTCTTGGCTTGCAGCACCTTGTTCAGTCCAGACTGCTGTCACAGACCAGACAGCGTGGCTGAAGTCAAGAACAGACCACACTTGTCCCCCCAGGCAGGTTCTCGTGGCCACATTGTTGGGATAATACTAATGGATTTAATACACTCCCACCACTGGAGAATTTGTGGCTACACGTGTAGTGCCAAGTGTGGGAGACACTGGCTTGTTTATTGAGATGCTCTCAAGTAGTTGATACCAGGCTAATAAGATTTGTTTTACATAGATAGCTGTATGGGTCATTAATGAAGAACTGAAACAGATGATTACTGAAAATAATTGATTTTCAAACTACAGTTCTTTCTCAATTAAAATTATCCTGAGGCACTCAAAAGCTGTAATTTAAAGTTGTAATAGAAATACAAGCAAGTCCTGACTTGATATTTTAGATTCAATAACCATTTTGAGTCACGTGAGCTGTAAAAAACTATCCCTTTTATAGTGAGTTGTCTAACTTTATTTTTTTTTTATTGGATTAAGATTGATTTTTATTTGGTTTTCAAATGTGTTCCAGTCAGGAAATTGGAGGCCGTTTTTCTTATTGGGGAAATAATGGATAAAGAGCCCTGCTGTGGTGTCATCAGCTGCAACTTTACCATTGACTTGGATGACATCCAGTCTTACCCAGTGCCCTATACCTGAGATTTCACCTGAGAATGAGGGAAAAAATACCAGCCCTGGCTCTCATGAACTTACTGTGGGCAACTAGGCTGGTTGCTTTAGCTCCAGAGTGCTTAGTGCAGACCTGCTTTGTCAGTAGAGATAAGTCAGTATCTCTAATGAAGAATTTTAATGCTATGGACATGGGGATTATCTTTTAAAACAAAGCTGTTACACAGCAGCAATATCCACAGTATATATGTGCTGGGAGACATTTTACCTGGGCTCTCCTACCCTCTGCAGCCCTTCTGCTTTTGATCCCTGTAGGATCATTCCAGCCCACTTTTAAGACTCCCACTTCTGTTCACTCTTCAGCCTCTTCTTTTTCCGATTTTGCATCTGACTTGGTGCAAAATTTTGTGTGGGCTTTATTTTGGAAATGGAATTTGTAAAGGGTTGTGGTTATTTGACATGGGAACTTGAGAGAGAAAATTCATGTTTGTGACAGAAATAAATTCTTACCTGAGAAGTTCCCCCCCTCAAATCTTTGCTGTGGGCTCTATTGATAGAGTAACTTTGGTATCCCTGTATCTCCTCAGTGCTTTGGCTTGGACAGAAAATATAGATCTGTAGCATGATCTGTCCAAGGGCAACAGCATCATTAATTGCCAAGTGATCTGCAAAACAATTAGAGACCTCCTGGCTGGTGTACGGAGAGATGAATGGAGCTGTCTGCCTAATCAGATACAGTTGTATCTATCTGTGGACCCAATTGTGTTGTTCCAAAATGCCAGCAACATCTGTCACTTCCTCCTTCTCACAGTAACATATGCCGGGCTCTGCTCTGCAGGGTCCTGCTCAGAGGCCTTTGAGGAGAACTTTATTGGGCTGGGACAGAATGGGTAGAGTTTTTAAGGAATTTTTTATCCCCTGTTTACGTGTTCAGATGTGCTTTGTGAGAGAAGAGCAGGATTAAGCTTGAAGTTCTAAGCATGGAAGAAGCTGTAATTCACATCTGCATTAACAGCATGAGGGCAGGACAAATGTATCAGAAATTAACTGAGCCTGAATGCAGTGAATTTAGCACTTAAGGAAACAAAGGGGATCAGTGTGTTTTGAGGCTGTGTTCTTCAGTACCTTGTGTTTCAAAAACAAACATAAGCACTGCATGCCACACATGGATGGTGCCTGTGTGTGATACTCAGTTTAGTGCCTCAGTATTAATATCTGATTTCATTTGCATTCTTTGTTTACATGTGTTACTGTTTGAAGGCTTTTTTTTTAATCTGGTGATGAGATTTGTTAGAAAAGCGTTAGAGCAGTCACTCTGTCATTCCAGCTCCAATTTGAAGTTGGTTTTGGTTGAAATTATATACAAATTTTAGGGAGTTTTCCTCTCTGCGGTATTGGTTCAACACAAAGCTAATGAGAAATATACCCAGTGGGTAGCTTCCAATATTTTTGTTGCTGTATCTGGCCTAATTTTGCCAGTAGAATTCTGCAGAGAAGCTTTTTTTTCTTTCAGTACAGGCCTTGCCGTGTTCAGCACGAGGGCCAGAAGATGAGCAGGAGAGCTCATACTGGAGAGTGTGTAAGCTGCTGCTTTATGTGGGATTTAGCACCTGCTTCTTTTAAGGAGTGGTTAATCTTTCTAAATGAGCAGCAGATCCACTGACCATCCTTCCAATCCCTCAGAAGGAAAAGGGATGAGGGAGTCCCTGCAGTGAGTGATTGAGTGCAATCCTCATTATCATGTCTCTGGGCAAGGCACTGGGAAAGAAGCAAGAGGATTTATCTGGTAGATAGAAGGGTTGGAGAGGAAGAGTGATCCTTCTAAAACCAGCTGAAACTCACCCTGCTTTTTGTTCCTTTAGAAGCAGTTAATAAAAAACTTGAGCTTTTCTGTAAAAGAGGCTGGAAGTTTCCTGTTCTTATTTTGTCTTATCAGTATTCCACACATGGAATACAATCAATGCTATTTTTACAAAAACGTTCCCAGTTTTGGTAGAATGGTTTTGTGATTCTTTCATTGACATCACATCAGGGGTTAGGTGGTGCGAAAGAATAATAAACTGGCTTTCCACTTGTGCAGACAGGTGTTCACTTACACCACAGATCACATGTAAAAATGAGTCTGGCACTCCTGTCCCTATTGCTCTGCTTTATAGCCCAAAAAGGGGAGGAAGAACACGAAAAATACTTAACTCTTGGCAAACTCCCAGTTTAATTTTCATCTATATGTTCTGCTGCCCTCCATTCAAATAAAAAAAAAAGGCAACAAACAACACAGTTCCTAATGCTGGAAAGGTACCAGAAAGTCTGAGACAACAGCCTAAACAGCAACGAGGAAATTTTCTAACAGTGCTGTGCTGCAAAGGGGAGGGGTTTGTAGCAGGGGAGATTTGATCTTTATTCATGCATGATTTTAGTTTCCGCAGTTACTGGCATGCTTGGAGGAGTTGGTGCTTGAGGAGACTCCCACAACTCAGCTGTGCTTTTCCTAGCACTGCTCTTGCGTTACTGGCTCTGGTGGATTTTGGAGCTGCAGCGCCAAAAGCATCAGTATAGGGACTTAGACATAACACAGGAATTTTTCTGGAGTACTGAGTGTAGGAATGGAGAGTTTGTAGTCAGTATCTTTTATTCAGAATTGAGCAGAGTTGTTACAATCTATGTAGAGATTCTCTGTAGGTCAGGCTCTGGATCCAGCCTGTGCCTCATGCGAAGCACTGGAAATAATTTCTCTCCTCGTGTCTATCCCAGCAGTCCAGAGCAATGTTTGCTGTTGAGATCCCAACCCAGAAATGTAAGAGGTTTTCTGTAACCCTGTGTCATCCTATCTTAGTATAAAAAATCAAAACCAGCATACTCTACATTTTCAGTGCCCTTTCCATGGCATGATCTTTGCAGCAAGACCCCAGAAAGTCCCAGCCCTTGAGCTTTTCCTCTGGAAAATCAGTGATTTGTATGATGCTGGCACAGTCAGACAGGGCTTGGTCCTGCCACCATAGTGATGCTCTGTGGGCTTTTCCTATGGGAGTGAGCTGGGCTGTCTGTAGATTTCTGGTACTTAGTCAGAAGCTGGGAATTCAAAACTTGGTCGAGGATCTAAAGTTTTAACTTAAACTAAACATGAAGCTTCTGAACCTGCCTGGGGCTCTCCAGAGTTGTGTGCAGCAGCGTTTAGTAAACAAAATGAATTGTAAACTTCCTTTGTGTGTTACTAGCCATGAAAGAAGAAAGAAAAACTGCAATAAAGGCAAAATTACTTTAAATAAATACTTTGCATCTGTGGATAGCTGTTTCTGGACCAAGAGCACAGGAAGAGGAGAATAAGAGGTTCCAACTTTGAACAGGAGTTTTAAGTTTAAATGTGCATGGCTGTGCTCAAATGCAGAAGTTTAAAAAAATGCACATAATCGTAATGATTTTTCAGGATGGCTCTTTTGAATTCACTTGTGTTTTGCTCTGTTTAGGGTAAAAGCTGACTTTTTAGGGAGGGGAGATGTTCCTCTTTTCTATCCCTTAACCCTGTTTACCAGTTTCTTGCTCCAAATAAACACTTTGATCAGACATTGTCCTCTTCTCCATTTATATTGGCTAAACTGAATTAATAGCAGCTAAAAGTATCTTTTTCTCAAAGAAGACATTAACTCTTGTACTGCTGTCACCCTAGACGCTTACCTAATCAAACACACAGATTTCAAGCTGTTCCCTGTGGTTTTTGAGAGCTAATCCCCGGCTGTTCCATGTCTGCCAGCTGCTAAAACAACAAGCATTCATCCTGAAGATGTCTCTAACTCCCTCATACATTAATAGTGAAATATCAATACACTAGATATGAGAAGTTCCAGCAATTTGGAGAGAATATTAAGATTAAATCACTTTGGATATAAAGTAAATAATGCTGGCTATTTGCAGCCATTATTAATTTCCATGGTAAATGTAGGACCTTTGCTTGTAATTCTGAGGAATTTTTCTAAGGAGAGCATATGGCCAAGATTAAACTGTCCTTCAGGTTTGGAGATGGCTCTGGGCACTGTGCCAGGGCAAGGGCTGCCATTCCTGCCAGGGCGCTTGGGCCAGGACACTCCTGGAGATGGCTGAGACCTTGCCAGAGCAGCCAAGTGGTTTTGGAGGGAGAAGGGAGCACAGAGTACTGAGAATTGATTTCTGCATGGTTGTTACTATTGCCCATTGGACAATATACAATATATGTATATTATGTCTAGAAATATAGAAATAAAGGACAATATATTTCAACATCCATTCTGATGGTGGCACCAAGCTTGAGTAGAAAGGGTGCTGTTTCCAAAGCCTAGTGTAGCTGTTGTTCTTGCAGAGTAATAGAGGACTGAGTTCTGGGAGCTTCAGCTCATGGATGGAAATGTAAGTTCTTCTGCCACTTGCTAAGTGAAAATCCAGCATGGTTCCAAGGGGATTGTGGTTCATTTTTTTATTTTTTGAGTGTGTGTGACAAAGTATCTGGAACACATTTGACACTTTTTAAAGGCAGATTTACATTTAGAAATGTGAGAATATTAAAATTTTGTACCCAGTTCTAAGTTCAAAATAGTATCCTGTAGCTAATTTGCCAAGAGGAAAACAGTTTCTGGAAGTTCTGTTTCACAAAATAACACTGTCATATTTATAGGCAGCATTTCCAGAAATAAAACATTTAGCAGCACCTTCACAGGCAGGTAAGAAAAGCCTATTGCTGTTTACAAGATCCTGGTAATGAACCATGAAGGATAGTGCTTTGAAGCCATCTGTCAAGCACCTTAGTTTATTTGGTAATTGAAAGTGATTTAATGCATCTCAGAAAAGAGAGGTTGAACATGTGCTGTAATTCTTAGCCTGTGCTGAAGTGGGAGGGAGCAGTTTCTTGGGACAGTAAGGAAGGGTAGGTGATCCCTGTGTATGGCCAGAAAGTGCAAATGGAGTCCTGCCCTGTGGCACAAATGGAGTGTATGTACAGATGCAGATCTCTTCTCAAAAAGAACCTCAGGGTTGATTTCTGTACTGCATTTCTGTCTCCTGCAAGCAGATGTTATTCTCTAGGAATTTTAAGGCACTTGATACACATTTTTTGTAAAAGTAACTTTGTAACAGTAAAATCAATCTGGGTTAAAGTTATTTTTCCCCCCTTTCCAGCAGTAACCCCTCTGTTGATGAGAACTGCATTCGCTGAAAGCATTGCATTCACTGAAAGCATAGCATTCCCAAACTTGAGTGCATCACACAGAAGTTGCTATCATTTGCCAGTACCACATCATGTGTTTTCATGATCACTGTGTAGAGGTTGCCCCAGTCCGTCCAGAGCTCTGGAGATGATAACTGTGACGGGGAAGTGTGTCCCTGTCTGGGAGATGCAGTTGGATCGGGTGTTGCAGGAAGATGTAGTTGCTGGTAAAGATGGCAGACAAGCACAGTGAAATGCAGGGTTTGTGTCAAGGAAGCTCGGGCTGACCTCCCCACCGAGGGAGTAATAGCCCTGAGCCTCCTCTGTGTGTGAGGTTACCGACAGAGGGAAAAGAAATGCCTCCAAAGGATTCTGGCTGAGGCAAAATAATCTGAGGAAAACAAAAGAATCCTCGTTTTTAGGAGATTTCCTTCATTGCTAGCCAGAGTAACAGAGAGCAAGAAGACTGGCAAAATGAACCCAGCGTGGGGCAGGATTCTATGAAGTTTTCTTCTGTGAGGAAAGCACATTTGAGGGCTTTCTTCCATTTTCCAACTTCTGAGCATATAATTGGGACACACCTGCTGGAATCGATTTAGCCCTCATCATCTTTAAAAGAGTAGGTAGTGCTTATAGACACTGTGGAAGATCAGTGCCCTCAAAGTATTGATTTCTAACTCCGTTTACTAATTTTGTGATTAAATTAAACCTGGAGGATTTCCTTTATAGCTACATTTATGAATTTACTGTCCCATTGCACTCTGTTTTCTACAAGAGCAGTACTTGACCTCAGACTGGTGATTTTATCAGTGTTAGCATTTCTTGGGGTAATGAAAAACTTGAGTGACTTTCTGTGTCACAGTTCCTCCAAGGAATTTCTTCCCTAGCACCTAATCCAGATCATGCCACAGTTACCTAGAGTGCTTGCAATTAGTGTATCTAAGTGTAAGTGTGCACTAATTGTATGTGACTCCTTGCTTTTTTTTTTTCTTAACAGAGGTTCTGCTTTAAAGAAACAGTTTGGTGCTTTTTAATGTAGGACTAATGGTGCTTTTTTTTTATGTAGGGCCAAAAAAAGAACCATTTAAACCAGCTAAACTCTCTTTGTTTCTTAGATCTTTATGCAGAAAACAGCTGAACAGTTTAAAACTTAGTTGAAAAATTGTATCTAAGACAACTTATATGCCAAGCTTCAGCCAAAAATACTTTTTGCAGCCAAATTATCAAACCCTCTGAAAGAGCATTTATAATGGAATTGCTGATGCAACCTTTATTTTAGGGATATGAATAGCTATAATGAAGGCTTCAGCTGATGTTCTGGCAAGCCTACTGCAAAAAATTATTCTGAATTTATCTGGCATTCAGAAAATGCTTGAAGTGGCCAAAATGTTTACACCATCATTATCATTTTGACAATATCTCTTTTATCCCAAAGGAAGTCGGTGATGAACAAATTGAAGCAGCATGTGAGACGTGCGTATTTAGCATCTGTTCCTCATTCTTTTGGCAGCATTGTTTGATTTGAGAAAAGCAGGACCGAGGCCCCAACCACTAACTTGCAAGCAGTTGTGTTGAATCAGCCATTATTGCCCATTGTGTCATTAAAGTATATTAGTGAGCAGCTTTCTGCTTTTCCTAATGATTTAATTTTGGTTTGTAATCCAGAAATGTTTGCCTTGAGCAAGAGTGTGCAGTTCAGCAGGAGAGCACTTGGGACTTTAATGTCTTTCCTCTGGTTCTTTCCTACCAACTTTTTGCACTGTTTTGAAACATCATTCACTCATTTATTTTTAGATAAATCATCCAAAGCTTTGTTAATTGTGGGCTAAATACAGATGGGGTTAATTACAGATACAGACATTTTCCTCCCAATGTGTGACTTCAGTCTCCCTGAGTAGATCCAGGTAGATATGTGAGGATATAGATGGAATCTCTTTCAGCAGCTTTCTTATTTCTACTAGTATGTTTTCAGGTGATGAAATAGTCCAGTTCCTCTACTTCTGCTGGTTTGGCTACTTGTGGGATTCCACTGATTAATCAAGTTTGAGTGCTGGGCTGATTGCATTAAGCTCTTGTTCAGGCAGCTATCAAGTGAATTAAACCTGTCCTGTATTGACTTCCCTTAAACTGAGTAGGGCTTGACATTCTAAATCAATATAAACCAAATTTAAAATTATTTAAATGGGTGCACAGAAATGTTTGCACTAGTATAATGAAATAACCTCTAAAACACAGTTTGGACAAGTTCAATATAATGCAGCTTAGGCTTCTGGGTATGTTTTTTAAGGTTTTCAGTGGTGATGGCAGTAAACTATGCAAAAAAGCTTCTACATTAAATTTCTCGGAAGATAAGCGTTTTTTAAATTACTTTGTCACAGATTTTTCATAGAGAAAATGGTAGCATTTCGATTCGATTTTAGAATGATCAAAAGAAAAAAGCATAGCATCATCCTAAAAAGGGTTTTTAAATAAATGTTTTTGTGAAACTTTAGGTGCACATGCTGGTTTGTGTCAGTTGTATGTAATTCAGTAAATTTTGTGAAGCCTTCGTCTCTTCCTCTTTTCTTTGAAGAGTATGGAAAAGGAAATTGAGACTGAAACAAAATTTTTTTTTTTGGTTGGAAGGCTTTAAAGTAGGTTTGATTTGAGGAGTTTTGTTACTAACTGAGTTTGCTGATACACTGGTTTTAACAAAACTTCTGTCTCAGTGCAGCTGGGGCACTATCCCAGAAAGGGGGTGTCTCTTGTTTAGTTTCTGTTTGCCATCAAATTCCAAGCAGAAGATTTGGATTTTTTAAATAGGAAACCATTCTGAATAAGATGGAAAAATAGTTGAAATTTCTCTTGCACAATCCTGCATTGAAGAAGAAATCTTGGCTCATATTCACCTGTTCAGGAATTAAAGAATAATGTTTTGGTCAGTCAACAAATTTTCATTAATGTGATTGAAAAGTTTGACCCTAGAAATGAGGAATAAGAGAATATCCTGGGATGGTGGAAGCTGCTGTGAAGTGAGATTCCTCTGTTGGTGTATTCTGCCAGCAAGGCCTAGTTGGCTCTGGAGTTTTCTTGAGTTGTTTAGACTCTACTTACTCAGCACCAGTTTCTTGATTTGCCAATTACTGTTATCATTCTTACTTTCCCAAGTGATTGGGTGTATTTGCTCTTAATTTAGCAACCATTTATGAGAAAACTGGAAGCTACAAAGAACATTGGGTAACCTCAGGATCTTCTTCAGGGGCAAACACAGCTTAGAGAGGCAATCTCTTGTACTGAGCAACAATAAAACGCCAAAACTGGCCTTGTTGATGGTGCTTGGCAAAGTTGCAGCTCATCGCAAGCTTAACTGATAATAGGTCCTTTCTCAGTGTGAGATTTCATTTTCTTCTGGGTGGCTGGCTGTGCTTAGTGTCAGCAGACATGAACCAGCCTGGCAGCAGTGGGCTCCACACTGAGCTGGGGAAGCACCCCCTGGGAAGGGAGCAGAAACCCTCCCCTTCAACATCCTGTCCACTGCAGGACTGTGCAGCTCTGTCACCGTGTCATGGCTGAGCTCATACATTATGGATGTTGATCTACAGGATATCTTATAATGCAAAGCAAGGAAGCTGAGGTACAGTAGGAGAGCTGTTCTAAATACTGCCAGCTTAATAAAGCACCTGAATTACATGGGATTAATCAAAGCACCTCTGACACAATTCAGCCCACTGGGCCTGCTAGAGAAGCACTTTCACCTGTTAAAACCAGCCACCAAGTACGTGATAGGCTTCCAGGATTCAGTCCTTTCTGGGTCAGGTGTTAACCTTGTTCTGGAAGCCAAGGAAGAAATCTTCCCCTCTCTCTGCCACCACTAACATATGTGGGAGCTGTGGGAATGCTGATGAAGGTGCAATCCATAAACATATCCAGGTACAATTCCATGAAACACCAGCTGGCAGCCAAATGGGAGTGAGGGTTTAGCAGGTGATAAGTGGCAGATGAGCACACGCTGTCTTTGATCAAAGATTACCATGGGTGTCGCAGAACAGCCGCCAGTCTGATGATGGAAGGGGGGGGGAGCAGGAGCTCAGCTTTCCAGGAGAAAGAATTCCAGCTCCTGAGACTGCAGGGCACACTGAGAAGTAAAGCTGTTAGTTTGTTGGTTCAGGCCATCAATGCAAAGGGTTGGGAAAGAGCAACCAGTCCATGGGAAGGAGGTTGCCTGTTTATGTCATCCCAGTGTGCCCAGAGGGCTCTTTTGCCCTTCCTTAAAAAGTCACAAAGATCCACAATTACACTTGGTGAAGTAACCCTGTGTTACTTCTGAACATTGTGGGAAGGTTTCATTTCAATATGAAATTATATTTCAAAATTTGTTTTAGAAATGTTTCATTTTTTTAAATTTGGAAATTAAACCACACTGACTAAAAGGTTTGGTTGGTCAGAGAAGGCTTTGAGAGGCTTTTTTTCTATGAGAAAATAAAAGTTTTGCTTTAAGTGACCTGAAATAATCTTTTTAATGGCAGGAGGTCCTGTTATTTACACAGCTCAACCTGTCACTCAGCTGAATTGACAAAGATCACAAGTTGTGACAATTTCTGGGTCAGCTCTAGCCTATCAGTTTTGTAGCTAATACACATTGACAGCAAGCACACTTGGGTACAGTGGTAATTGGGTGTCTTGTGAATACTTAATGGCATTGTTTAATTTGAAATATGTTTTCTCTATTGGTATTCTGATCAGCTCTGCATGGCGGAGGGGAAGCTCCTAAGCCTGCCCTGGGAAAACAGCACTGGCAGGAATAAATGGGAGCATTATATCTTGTGTCTTAAAATCCAGGGGAATCATGGAATAGGGTCACCCAGAACTACCTGTGGGACATGGACTCCCCACACCCCATACATTGCAAGGCTCAAAACTTTCTCCACTTCTGCAGAACTAGCTAAGGACTGATAACATGAAAGTCTGTGATTGCAGGGGTGTTTTTCCTTTGGGCAGGAAAGAGTGTTTTAATAGTTAGTTTCTGGTATATCCATTTTGATAAATCTCATTTGCACTAAATTTTTTGCATTTGCAAAAATAGTCTTTTACAAAACTCTTTTGCACATGTCTGTGTAACTTCAGTCTCATCAAACCAGCAGCACTTTTCTCTTCAATAGTGCTTTGGCCAATTTGATCTCTTTCAAAAAATGTGAAAATTATTGGAATTTAATTAACTTCTCAAAAACCTGTAGCAGTACTTCACAAATATTTCTTTCATATACCTCCTATCATATGATTCACTGTGGTGAAATTGTCCATGTGTAATTTAGGGCAAAATTGAGCCGTCTGTGAGCAGGTGGACTTAAGCCTGGCTTTAGAAAGGATAGATGTATTCAACAGCCATAGCTGTAGCTCATTTTCTCATCTGAAATGTGTTTTAGTGACATAAAGTATTTAATTTAAATGATTCCGGCACTTGTGATAGACAGAATCAGGGAGGATGGCCTCAAATATTAACAGTTTCATTATTCTTTAAGCTGCCAGTCATTAGCTAACTTCTCCCTTGTTAATAGTAATGTTGGCATGAGTCTGTGCTGAATAATGGATTGAAGGTTTTCCTCACCAGCAGGCAGGCCAGTGGACAATAGTAATTTAAAAAGCAGATTAGTAAAATTATATTTGGGGAGCTATAAAAGCAGCTTTAAGCAGAGCTTGAGCTGTCCTGAGATGCTTTATTAGGCAAGGGATGTTGACAGACAGTAGCAGGACTTGGATCTCCACTACATGCCTGAAACTTGGAAATTGTAGACTTTACATAAAGAATATTCAACGTCTGATTTATCTATGGAGTTGTGGGAAGATAAAGAAATAAGAATGTGTGGCTTCTTTTTATTTTGTTTTTATTAGCATCTGCTGAAAGGAAGATTGCCAACATGTCAGCTAAGAGAAGGTAAGAGAGGCAGAGCTAGTGCTGCAAAGTGGAATTCTTATGTAAGTGAAGGTTGGATTTCTTTGCACCACACACATGGAATAACTGCAGAGACAATCTCCTCTTTAAAGAATTAGTCATCAAAAACATTGCCTGCCTGCCAGGGAAAAAGTGTCTCAAAAATTGATTGTAATTAGGGAGCTAAGTATAGAGCCAGTTCTCCTGACTCCCTTACATGTGCCCTTTCCCCTGACCCTGATAAACACACCCTCGTGTGTTCATCCTCAGAAGGTGGAATCCCACCAGGATAATGGGCACTTCAGGCTGTTTATTGCAAGAACAGGGTTTCTGGGAAATGCACTGCTCTCAGATGGAGGAGGGCAGACTGGAAAATAAGAATAGATGAAAGCTTTAGTGAATCAAAGTGGAGGAAGACCTGGTTGTGCTGTTTAACATTTCATGTTAGATGTGGCTGAGATGTCAACTGGTTTTTGTTTCTTTGCATAATCTTTTGTGCAAATAGGAATGTGTCAGCCACTCTTTGAGGGGCTGGAGCTGTGCTTTGCTGAATTTTGCTCTTGGTGAAGTAAAATGTACAACTTCAGCAAGACAGTTGTTCGTTTGTTTGTTTGGGTTTTTGTCATTGTGAATTCTGCATAAACTCAGTCCTGTGGGTTGCAGGACGTGATAAAACTCTCAAAACATGACAGCTTTATCCATGGTAACAAATACTACCTGAAACTGCTCCTGCGGAGTCCAGAGAAAGATGTGGGGTTTTTTGCTGAAAGACTCATATTGTAACCAAGATCATCAGCAAGACTCTGTGAGCCAAATAAAATGGAAACATTGTGTAGTATTAGAATAATTTAAATTACCAAGGCTGGTTGGCATTCTTTCCAAAACAAGTGAAGATTGATCTTTGGACACAAGCTGTGAGCTGTGTAAAATTGCCTCTGCTAAATATATGCTAATTGGCATATGAATGAGATTTTGTTCATCCTCTGCTGAAATAAGTCGGTAGAGAAAAGCTGTGAGTGAGTCCTGATTTCTCCCTTGTAAGAAAAAAGAGTGGTTATCTTAATAATTTAAATTAGCAAATATAATGCAAATATGGTTTTGTAGATACAGTAAATAATTAGCAACAATTATTTGGGAATAATATACCAAAGTATGTGTTCCTGCTTTACTAAATTACTTCTGAGGGTTAAAATTGACAGAAACACAGCCAAATTGTACATTTAAGGTATTAAATGCAGTTTTGTGTTCCCCTGGTTTCTTCAGCCATATGGAATAATCTTCCAAAAAGTCCTGTGTTGAGTTAGATGGGGTTTTTTGGTGTCCTAATGAGGCATAAAATCCAAGTAATGGAACAAAATTTGAAGCCAAAAAAGGCTTTCCTCTGCTTTATTTTTTGATTCAATTCAGTAACACATTTATTAACTGCAGTAATATGAAGAATAAATCATTGCATTTTTTAAGGGCTTTATGGTACTTCACGCTGGGGACAAAGCTTTGTGTCTTTAGGGTGCTGAGGACTGTAGCAGGTCATATTTCTTAAATTTCAGAAGGATCACAACAATGCAGCACTAGAGACAGGTAGGATTTCCAAGTGTCTGGGGGTTGTTTGAGCCTCGATGATTTCCTTGCCTTTGGGGCACTACTTTGCATTGGCTGGTGGTGGCCGACAAACCTGTTATTCTCAGGAGCCATTCTGGTCTCTGCTTGTGCCCCAGGCAGTGAGAGGTGTTATGAAGGGGATCATTCAGCTAAAGCAAATTCTGCAGTATAAGGATCGCTGTCCTGAGATTTGTAATTCTTGTAATTTGTATTCGAGGGATATTCTGCACTTTTTTCACAGTAAATGCAGCTTAGTTGCCGTAATGAAGAAATGGGTAGTACTTCACACAACTTATACATTTTTTAGCACACCTAAGGCAAAGTTCATTAATTATGTCACAAATCACCTTTGTCTAGCTTCGCAGACAGCATACATTATAAAATATGTTTAATACACGAACATAATGCTCTGTCTTGTTAATACTGTGCTCAGTAGAAGGGAAAAAATACATTCTGGAGTGCATATGGATGGATGTTTTTACCTCCAGTGTTATTTCTTTACGGTAGTAAGCATCAAACCCACTCACCCCCTCATGACAAATGCACTTTTCAGAGGAACTTCTTTTTCCTCTTAAAGCAGCCAGAGCTGAGCAATGGCTCATTAAGTGCCCAGCACGCACCATTAGGTAATGCAGGTAGCCCTCCATGCAAACCTGGGTAATACTCACACCCCTCACCTTGGCCTTCACTACTGCCAAGAGGAAAAGCGTTGCCAAGCACGACATTGAGCCTCAGGCAGTAAAATTTCTTTGCTTTCATGTCTTTCTAGTCTATATCAAATAACATTTTTATTTCCACTCAAACAGAATTACGTTCTTTGGCTATACCATCCTATGCCATTATCTGTCTAGTAGAAAACATGGTGCCCTAGAGAAAAAAACTTCCTTCAATAATATATATTTCCTGTCAGAAGTTTTCCCCCTGCGGAGCAGGTGAAGTGCTAAGACTCAAATCACACAATGGACTGGCAGAGATGCTGAACCCTTCTCTTTCACACATTCCCAGTGTGTGAAAAACAGAGCAGCACTTTTCATTGATGACAGGATGTGCCTGGTCCACCGTAGCACACCATGTTTTTCTTGTTATGTAGGCTCAGTCTTATGAAAATGTGTTTTCTAAATTACCAGAATTCCTTCCTCTTCTTCCTTGTAAGGAATACAAGAAGTATCTCCTATGCCTCTTAGCAGTTTGCATTAGAAATAGAATCAACTCTGGTTTCTATGTTTTGTAATCCATCTGTTAAGATGTAGCTTTTAGCAGGGGAAAAATCATTTTAATTCTGTCTTATCGTAGCTTGCGAATTTTAATGTTATAAATGATGTCCTGTTGTTAGCTGGAATACTGCAAAATTTATTTGCAAGTTTAGAGCTGGTCTCTCTAGGAGTACTGTCTGTGTGTGCATGGCATCTGCGTGAGGAGCGCTGGTGGCTGCAGCTTCCTTACGCAGTGACCTTCAGCATTTGTTAGTGGAACAGGAGCCAGGAGTGGCTCCTTGGCAGGCAGGTGTGCTGGGAGAGGAGCTCGGTGGGCAGTGCCACGTGGGACCGTGGGTGGTAGGGCTGTGTGAGGGTCTTCTGTGAGGGGGCAGCTCAGTGGCATCCCCTGGGACCCTTCCTGAGCACAGCCTTGGTGTGCAAGTTGTGGGCTGCCTGTCTCTCCTGCATAATGAAAGGGCATATTTGAAAAAGGCAACAGAAATGAAACCAGGAAACAGCATAAATAGCACAGGGCAAAAGGCATTTGGAGGAGAGAAGAGTAGCTGCATAGGAAGGAATGTCACCCCTGTGAGCACATTGTGCTTCCCAGATTGAACTGCGCTGCCTTGAAACCAACTTCACAAACAGAAATTGCAATATAATGAAAACAAACACCCAGAAAATGCTCAAGAAGTCAAAAGCTAGATCTTTTGCCTAGGAAATGTAGCTAATGAAATCAAATATTGGGAAAAACACTTTGCAGAATATAATACAAAAAGATTATTAGAAAGGACCTATATTTTTGTAAGGGTGTAAATAAAACAGTTTCTAAAAAACAGTTTTCTTGGTTCCTCTTAAAACATTCTACAGCAGACTTAGGAACTTAGGAAATAATACAAGTAGCAAACTGTTTGGTGTTTGTGGCCAAGAGAGAGGTCAGTCAGCAGTTATGTCATGGACTGTTCTCCAAAGCAACTTTGAGTTAGTAAGACAGTGCTGACAAGTGGTATTGTTGCTTTCTTTGCAGTGTGGTGTTTTAGGCTCCGTTTCCCCAAAGAAATGCACCCATCCTAAATGGAAATGTGGAATTACACTTAAGATGTTTATATCTACATTTTATTGTCTGTCTGCATGTGCTCTGGTACTGGTTCATGTCTGAAGGCCTATTCTCCAAGCAATTAATTATCCCCCATATTTGTGTAATTGTATTGTCCTACTTGTTGTAATTGAGCTACATATATTTGGCACTAGGCTGCTCTGTATACCTTTCACTCCCACGGGTGAGCTGTGTAACAAATTGGTGCAGCTCATTTGGAGCCAGGGAAAGAAATGTGCATGGCTAATGGGTTCCATGATGTATGGGAGCCCATGCAGGGCTGCCTCCCTGAGTATCTTGGCTGCACAGAGCTCTTGATAAATGAGCAGCCTGGCCAAAGAATGAGGGCAGACAGGAGATGCTCAATAAGTACTAGTAGGCTACACAAAGTATTATGCTCAGCAATGAGGACTTTTTTCCATAATTCCAGATAGCAAAGTGTGTTAGTCATGCTAATGTGATACAGTAGTTGTGACTGCTTTGACACTGTCCATTTAAATATTCAGGAAACTGCTTCTTTCACATCTGCATGTCCAAGTGCATTGATGCTGGATTAGCTCTAGTTAATTTAGCACTGTGATGTCAACTGTAGTTAAAACAAATGTCAACGGGCTACTTCACCACTGAGTGACCTGCACTCATTATACAAAAACTGACATTCATAAACAGCTTTTCCATGAGGCTGTCTTCAGTTTGTGGGTGTCTGGGGGAAGGGTCACATCCTGGCAGCTGTTGCACTCTGGATCTGCTGAGGCAGCTTCAGCATCTTGTGCTCATTCAGTTCAAACAAACAAACCAACCCTCCTGCATCTGGATATAAGGAACTGCCTTTTTACTTGTGGTGACAGATCCGCAAGGCTGATGTCACTTCTTTATATGGAAAAAGCGAGATCGATAAACTCACAGGGAATTCAGAGCTCACACACTGCATTTCCTAGGGAGGATTAGCTAAAAGGAAATGTCTGACAGCTCTGTGTCAGCTTTCGCATTACAAGCTGAAATATTCTTTCTTCCCCTTCACAGTCTGATGGAAATGAGAGATGTTAAACTGCTATTCACTTAAACCTTGGCCAGTCATTTAGCAAGAAGTGTTGTATCAAATCAGTAATTTGGTCTTCTGGAATATCCTTGACCTTTAGCAAATACTGAGGAACACATCAGCCTTTCCTGCCAATCAAGTCTAATCATTAGTTCTACTATCTTTACCCCAAAATCTGCCCAACCATTTCTTAATCTAGAATCTGCTAAGGGTTCACAATGTAGATTGATTTGAAAGGATCAGAAACTTCCAGAAATGTTTTGTTCCTCTTTGCAGTTTGAATCTTCTTGACGAGGATTGTCCTTGTCATCTTCACTACATCGCTATATATTTATTGTGCCATTTTTACTGCTCCAGTGCTTACATCTTCAGGACAGATGTTCCAGGGAATGCACTGAGAACTGAGGCTTTCCTAGAAGCTGTGAGACAATAGAAATACTAAATTTAGCATGAGGCCTTCCTTCTTTCTTTTCAAAACTCAAAACAATGATGAAAATCTAAAATTAATAAACTGCAGATGCAAAAAATTGTTTTGGTTATATTTTGTTATATCATATGGATGAGTTGAGGGTTTTAAGATCTATTTCTAGGCCATAGCTGACTCTTTTCCACTCAGGAAAGTATATTCCCAAGTTGCGCAGTCAGTGGCCTTGATTCACCACCATGTGTTTTCCTACCAGTTGCTGGCTTGGAATACTGTGTGCTTTGGCAGAAGTAGCAGCCCTCCAGTATTGGAAATAGAACAGTGAGCATAAAACTGGATGTAGCTTCTTCCCACAACAGGAATGACCCTTTCTTCCTCCAGATGTGCTTCTACAAATATTGAGTTGGAGTAAATTCTTCTTTTTCTCTCACAAATTCCAGTTTAAGCTGAGTCCTTCCTAGCTGAAGTAACTGGAAGAACCCCTTGTAGTAAGATGTAATCATTCTCTTTGTTTTGATGAAGATAATACCTCTTACAGAGCTGTGGCACAAACACACCAAGCTTTGCTTTTAGTCTGGAGGATTTATTTTACTCATTTTGAGGTGGAAGCTTGTAGGTGATAGGCAGCTCTATATTTTTCTACAAATCTCTGCTGGTGCTGCTTTTAAAAACAAAATGAATAAAGGTCCCTTAGGAGATGCAGAGTAAGACAAGTATTTCCTATTGTTTTGCCTTTTTTATTTAAAAACTGCTGATTTTTAAATCTGTCACGTTGCGTTTATTTTGATGTGCAAGTTTCCACAGTGTCTTGCAAGTTCCTGTACAGATAAAGGGAGAGGTAACAGAATTCCTTCGCTGCAGCCTGGGCTCAATCTTCCTTCTCGAGGCAAAGCGCTTCTGCTTGGTGCTTGGATCACAGCAAGTCCCTGCATCTCCATCTGGCTGAAACAAAAGGGAGCACTGTAATCCAAAACCAGAAAGGATAGCAGGAAAATATTGTCCCAGTATGAAAAGGACATAAAAAAGCACACTAAAAACTCTGGCTCAGTTTGAGAAGGATTCCAACCTGCCATATGTAGGACTCATTTAAGATTGACAGTTTAAAAGTGATGATGATATGGTACAAAGATAAACTTACTTCTGAAGAATCCCCAGGCTTTCTCTGTTCTTTTTTTTCTTAAAGGACTTCCTTCATATTTTAGCAGTGAATAAATCTTATATTAATTCTATAATAGATTATGGGAAAGTACTTTAGAACATGAAAGAACATTCCACGTTCATTTGAAATTCCTCTTAGAAAATCAGTCACAGCATAATTGATCAGAAATATTAGATTATCTCTGCATTTTACCCAATTTTGGTGAAGTTTTCCATTAATGAGTTTTCTCTGTTTATCCTGGAGATAAAATTCATCTGCCAATTTTTTTTTTCTGGAAATCAGCCTCTTACCACTTCTTATTTTTTTCTCTCTGGTATGTTTATTTCATGTCCTGCTTTCTAAACATCCCCAGACTTTCAGCATGCTAACTTGGATATCTTGGGCAAACCATTTGGCCTCTTTTTCAGTGATCTCCATGTGCTGATGGGGGACAGTGCCTCCCCATCTCCCTAGGGCTG
This sequence comes from Melozone crissalis, assembly GCF_028551555.1. Taxonomy (NCBI): domain Eukaryota; kingdom Metazoa; phylum Chordata; class Aves; order Passeriformes; family Passerellidae; genus Melozone; species Melozone crissalis. The sequence goes on along the minus strand of NW_026535817.1, from coordinate 8,709,610 downwards.
CATTTAAATGGACTGATGTTCATAAAATCCTTTCAATGCCTCCTGCCCAAAATTCTCCAAGGAAAATCATGGCACAAAGAGCTGTGGACGCCGACTACACTTTGAAGAAATTGCAGGCAGCCTCTTTTTGTCTTCCCTGTTTACTTTGTTTTTCTGAAATGTTGATGCACTGGAAAGTCAAGCCAGGAAAAAATAGGAAAAGAAAGCTTGTACTCCTGTTTGACAGATTTTTGCTGTTGAATTAAAACTTCAAAGAAAATGAAAATAAGAACTTAGATGTTTTAGCTGTCTGACCTTTTATCTTTGACTGAGTTCTCAAAACCATTCCTGAAGTAGGCATTTCATACATATTTGTGACATGAGCCAAGTGTCACATAAAAGGACAGGCTGTTCCCATAACATTGAGGTAGGAAGCCTTTGCCTAAGTTGAAAGAAACACCTGAACACCCTGTGGCCATGTTGTTCTGTAATTATCCCTTCTAGACAAATCACCCTTGCTGTGATAAATAAAAGTACATGGGGCATAACACACTTCGCCGGGGGGGGGGGGGGTCAAACGAAGAAAGGATTTAGAGATCACAAATGTGTGTGGGACAGTGGAAATCCACTATTAAAAGATCCTCTGATATCAGAAGAATCTCAAACTACTGATATCAAAGAGAGTTTATATTAATTAGTGCAGAACACCTGCAATGATAGGTTGTGCACTCCTGAATTGATTCTGACTGACAGGTTCCCATTTATACAGGGACATAAAGAGAGAAAACCAATCTGCCCCATGACAATCAAGTCACTTCTGAATTCCAAACCTTTTACTTTGGTTTTTGAGCTTGAACTCCTTGGACGTGGTGCTAGCTTTCATCTTTAGTTTCTGTTCTTTGCCTCCCCTATTTTCAATGAGTGCCATGTCTGTCACCACACTCTGATGTGCTCAGGTGTGGAACATCTGTTCTGTGTACCAGCTGCTTGCTCTTAATTTCTGCTTCTTCTTGAACACACTTTTAAAATAAACTCTCCAACAGTGATGCGCTGAGAATGAGTCTTTAATGTGCATACATATGTGTGTCTGTAAGTGAATGGTTTTTGCATGCTGCTATTCTAGTACTTAAGTTCCTTCTTTTGTAGTTACTTTTTTGCTTTACACAAGGTCAGGGTTTGCTACCCTTGTTTTGCACAACCCCCCTGTAACATTATTAATAAAGACTTTAACATACAATTTTAAAAATCTGATTTTCTGCAACATCATGTTATTATCTGCATTTTTCCAAAACTGCTCTCCATTTGTTGAGCACAAATCACATGATGTATGTATGAATTCATAGGAACAAGTTTAAAGATAGCTCCTTTTCATCACGCTCTCTGTAATTGATCAGAAATATCAGGAAGAAGTTTCTCAGACTGTTTTGTTGATCTCTATAGATTTATTCTGTGCAGAAAGGCTGCCAAAATGAAAGATGCTGTTGCTGTTTCGTGCTGTGAACTGTAGCTGCCATGGTTGATCACTTGGAATGAGTGGTATTTTCCCAGAAAAAGAAAAAAAATTAAGCAAAAGGTTTTTAGTGCTGTCTAATGCAGTGCTGTAAATCTGGGAAGGTGTGGTGAGACAGATTATGTGAGGGATTTCTAATGCAGTGAAGCCAACAGATTGAATTTATCTTGCTATTAGTGTTGTATGAATAACAATCATTAGCCACTTTTCCTTTCATTAACTTTGTGATTTTGATAGATACACTGCTTTTAGAAAGACATGCACTCAATCTCTGGATTCTGTCTTCTAAAAAATCATCCTCTGTGGGAAAAACTTTTCTAGAGGCCAAGGAAATACTTCAGCTGACAGTAACTCTTTTTTGAGTTGGTTTCCTTGAGTTCTTAAGAAACTGGTCTCTAATGAGCAGCTCTGATTTGAAGCTGCTTCAGGCTTGCACTAGGAAGAGAGAAATTTCTAAGCTCTAGGTCAGAGTTTGAGGGTATTGCCTTTTGTCTACACGGAGTCTTGTGTGTGATGATTTCCTTGCACCCTTTTGGAAGCCTGTTACAAGTTCACACAGAGTGTCTCAAGTAAGGGCTGTTGGACTAGACTGATAAGGATTGAGAAGCTGGATTTCTTTTTGCCAGTCTTGCATCTGAAAATACTTTTTCTTGTTATTTCTTTTCTGTGAAGCAGAGATTGTGAAGTGATGACAGTCTGGGGTTTTATGTGAGCTTTTCCGTGGAGCTTACCTTTTCCTGCAGCTGGCTCTCAGCTATGCATCCTCTGGAGCATAAGGATGAGGCACTAACAAGCAATAGGCACTCTAAGTGTCCTCAGTGATGTAATTTACTTAAACACCAAAATGTCAAACTGCTTCAATGAGATGATGATTGAATAGGCTGAGGACTTTGAAACATAGGAAGGCTGAATAAATAGCTAGTCGATGACTGAAATGTTTATTTAATTTAGGTGAAAAAAAATATTTTAAAATCCAGGTGAGGTCTTACTAGCGTAGATTTTAGTATGCTGAACTCTTTAAAATAATCTGGTACTTTTTTAGCAGCCCCCAGTCCCTCTGTACTTCGTCAGGGTTCCCACATCACATGTCCCATGTCAGAGTGTGGCACTAAATTGCTGAGCACTTGAGTGGAAATGATGCTGCTGACTTTCATTTGAGGATAAACTCCAATTTTATTAGTGCTTCTCTCATCCTTAGTTCATTCGGTAAAGTCAGCCATGTAAAGCTGTCCTTCACCACTGATGTGAGCTTTCCACTTTCTGTTTCTGTGAACTGATTTTAGTGAACTCCACTATCTAGATTATGTACAACCCCAGCAAAAAGATTCATTTGGGGAAAAATAGTTATTTTTTGTCAGTGAAGTAAAATAATCTTTGAGAATAAAAGTGATATCTAGGCCATTAACACTTTTTTTTTTCTCTCTATTCTTTCTTTTTCTTTTTTTTTCTCTGTTTTTCTTCTTTCGTTTCTCAGAAGAGACATGGTAAGCTTTTAAAAAGTATATCTGTGAGCACAATAAGTTGCACACTTTTGTTTTATGTTTGCTAAGGAAAAAGTTTATCAGACTGTTTTGTTGATCTCTGTAGATTTATTCTGTGGAGAAAGGCTGCCAAAATGTTGGTCAAAGCTTAAGGCAAAGCCTACAGCCATCCTAATGTATTAAAACAGGAAATCAAAAAAGAGGGTGATGAAAACCCTGATCCACTGAATAACTAGAAAGACACTTTTTTTAGTTCACAGTGTTGTGGTACATGTGGTCTAAGATTCTTACTTGTGATGTCAGTGCTGAGTGAGGAGTATTTGTAAATTGTGCCTGTACCAAGGTTCATTTGGGATGTTTACCACTGCTCACAGTGCTCACCTGGCTTCATGCAAGGGCATCAAAAGGAGCCCTGGTTCCCATGGCCACAGACATTCCTGGCACAGCTCAGAGCTGCAGGGAGAAGCTCCATCAGCTGTGGAGCTCTAGTCAAGTGCTGCTCCTCTCATGGGGCTGATGAAGTCTGTGGTGCTCCCTTCTCCTTAAGGATGGGATGTCGCAGTGGTACAGGTAATTTTTGTTGGAGAGGACTGCACCTACTTTCCTTTTGGAATGACAAGTTGGGACGTGTCATTTATCTCAGGCCCTCTATTAAACCTGTGGGCCTCCTCCAGCCCTAGAATTTATGGTGAGTTGTAGGGGAAGAAAGTGTGTGTGATAGATGTGCTTGTTCACTCTACTGCTCTTGCAGCTTCTCGTTTTTGTGACACTTGGTTCACCAAGCCCTCATTATCTTGTGTTGCTGAGACATGCAGCCAGTCCCTTGCTTAAGATAACTTAGGCTGCCTCAGACAGCTGGGAGGGAGCAGGGAATGGAGACTCTGGCTTTTGGAGCATAATTACAAGTTCATGTCCAATTCACTTTGTCATGGTGTCCATCTGAAGGAGCGCTCTGGCTTCACTGTGATGTGCCTGTGATGTGTTGATTGCTGTCTTCTCTCCAGTCAGAAACAGAATCCCCTGATGGTTTAGCTTGAGTTGAAGGGATGTGAAAAATTGATGGCACCAGCAAAATCAAGGCTGTAGTAAAAATCACTGGTTCTCAGCAAGCATTCATTAGTGTTTTCTTTTCACAAATCAAAAACTTTCCCAGATAATGAGAGCTGAATTTTATGTCATTCGTGTTTTTCCATGTCACATTCTAATTGTTTTCTTATCAACTCTGCAGATAATTGGCATGCCAGTAGTCTCTGAATATTTGTGTCAACTAATAGCAGACCATCGTGAGTTCATCTCCCTAGACTGATAAACAAAGACAAAAAGAGGAATTTTCTTACTTTTTACACCAGTTTTTAAGTGGAAGAGGTTAACTTCTGATTTAGAATTGATTTCAAGGTTCAAGGGAGACCAGGTTACATATGTGTTAAGGCAGAGATTTATCTGATAAAACCTGAATAAGGATTTGCACAGCTAGGTCCCCAATTACCCAGCTGATTGCCCTGTCAATTAGGAGTCCCATGCCTGGATGGCCATTCTGTCTCTCTCTTATCTGGACTCCTGATGTTCCTTGCCTGCCTGCTCTTTCCTACTGCCATTCAGGCAAAGCCAGAAATCTTTGCTCATGCCTCTTTTCTCAGAGCCCTGCTTCACAGGAGGATGTACTCAGTGATATCCAGCAGCTGTCTTCCTGCTGATATATTGACCTCCTTTTAAAATTCATTTCAATTACTGGCATAACACATCAATTTCCTCCAAATTCTTGGAAATTCTTATTGGCTAACAAAGATATGCCTATCTGGTTTTTAAATCCTTTTTCATTGTTTTGCAAAAATAACTCTGAGGTGTATGTTTAATTGCATTAAATTTCTTGAGATGGAAGAGCTTACTTAATTTAGTAAATTACTCTGTGGATCATAATAAGGAGGATTGACCTACTCATGCTCTGACTTTCTGATGGCATCAGCAATAAAAAGCACAGAGGACCTATTTTAATCATTAAAATTGCAAAGGCATGTCAGAATGCTCAAGTATAATAGGTCTTCTGAGTGGATGGCATATTTATGTAAGTGCTTTCAAAGGAAAAAGGTTTCTTATGGTTGGATCATTACACCAACAAAACATGAGGAATGCAGCAACAAAATTTTCAATCTTAATTATAAATCAGTTCTGTTACAGGTACAATGTAACTTGTGTTTCTAGTTTTCTTCCTATAAAATTAAATTATCTTTGTTGATATAAAAGTATAGTACATATCTGTCAAGTAGATTAATTCAAAGCAGTAAGAGGTGCAGATTCCAATTCCTTCTTTTTTTTTTTTTTGTGTTTTTAGCTACACATATCTGAACAGTGAACTACCATAGTATTTTTATTGTTTTAATTCAGTTTCTCAAGCATTAACTTAGTTCCTTCAGAAATGAACTACTTGAGATTGCCATCTGAGTTGTGGGCCAATAATTATTTACCAAGTAGAATTAGCGACACGTACATATTTGTGTGGAGGTGCAAGACATTTTGCAGTCCCAGGTCAGCAATTGTAATCCAAGGGCTCAGATCCTCTCCCTTCCAGAGCAGGGCTCCAACACAGCACAGTGGGGAACACGCCTGGAGCCACAGCCCTTCAAGCAAGCTGGGGTACAAGGCATTGGCCAGGAAGCAGAAAGAAACCAAAAATTAATTAAGTGCAAGAGAAAAATCAGAGCAAAATGTACAATCAAGAAAATAGCTGAAAAAAGTCTTGCTGCAAATTCCAGAGGAGGACAGTGCCAGTTCTGCCTGTGAATACCCTCTCTAATGAAGAGCTCATTGTGAATTTATTGTGTGCCTGCAGTGCATTATTTGAAGTGCATCTCTGTAGTTCATACATGCATTTATGATACTGGAGGTAGTGACAGAGTGGGTGTAGGGGCCTGGGAATATATCTGCCTGGGTCTCTGGCACATACTGAACATCTGGAATAACAGGCATCTCAAGCACCCTTACATTGCCCAGTCACTGAGAAAGATTTCAGCATCATGGTCTAAGACAGTGTTTCAAAGCAAATAACCAAATAAGCCAAGTTTAAACTCTGAGGTGGTATTTATTACTGTATCTAGATAATTTACAGTGCTCAAGGATGGCAATGCACTGGATGGTCTATGAATAATTAGTTAGGTGAACAAACAACTGAAATTAGGAGAAAAATCTATTTATGGAGGAAGTTCTTTGTGAATTCCAGCAATCCTGTGTTTGCTGTAACAATGTAATCACAGAACAATGTAATTAAGGTTCCACAGGAAAACTGGCTCTTTGATTCCAGCAGGGCTCTGGAATGTACTTGACAACATCTATGTGCCATCAGAAGTACCACACTTGCGCTTGCTCAGTGATTTTGGAAGACCAGTGTGTCTTCAAATAGTGTGAATTAAACTTGCAAATAGTGTGAATTAAATGTGCTGGAGAAGGTAACTCATGAGAAAAGGTCTGTGTGTGCAGGGGGAGCCTGCGGTGTCCTCAGCCTGGGCAGTGTCTGCAGCAGTACTGTCTCACTTGCAGAGTGATCTTTTCAAGCCTTGGGAGAGGACACTGCTCCTGGATCCTGAGGCGAAGTCAGATTATGGCCAGAGTGTGCATAAGGTCTTGGGAGAGGGAATTTCAGACCTATGAGAGAAGAGCAGTGCTGAGAACGACTTTACCAAGCAAAAGGGTTTGGTGTGCCCTCTCTGTGAGGCCTCGGGGACCTGTGACTTCGTGTTGCTTAAAGCAGACAGCAGGCTGAGAAAGTCACGTTACAGGGTAGTGATGTTTTATTTAGATTGCTTTCCAGAGAGGAGAGAAGAGCTGTAATAATAGCTCTGGGTCGCAGTGGATAGAAAAATAACTGGGTTTTTAACCGGCTTCTGGTGGCTGAGTCTATTCACAGGCCTCTCAGGGACACAGGCACTGTCACTCTCGAGGAGGATTGTGTTTCAGCAAACACAAAGTGAGTAATTTGTACTGTTTTGGGGGTGCTATCCCCACAGGAGGCTTCAAATGAAGGTTGGTGCACTGCTCACGTGTAGCATTTGTGTAACTCTTGGATGTAATGATGTGTTTAGCTGGAATTCCAGAACATGGCTCCCAAATCTAGTCAGCAGAATCACCTGAACAAAACCATCTGTGTCTGGGTACAGCTAAGTTCTAGCATCAGGGAAGCAATGCAAGAGTAGGAAGTTGTGGCTGTCCTTAATATTGAATATTGCCAAGGAACGTTTTTTGAATTTATTTTTTTTTTACATAACTTTGTTTTCAGAAGTCAGTCCCTGGAACATCTGTTCTTTTGTGGTGAAATTCTCTTGCCTTGATTCATGATACAAGCCCTTTTCTCATGCATCTCCATAACCCAATTATTTGCGTAGCACCAAAGAGAGTTTTGCATATTAACTAAATCCAATGCTTTCCAAGGTTTAGGGAACTGTAATTATTTTCAGTTAAAACTTTTCTTGGCTTTGTAACTGAAAAAAGAAGAGGTAAAAGCCTTTCCTTTTTTGTAGTTGGCAGTAATTCTTAGAATTAATCCTTGCTGTATTACTTCAACAGTCTCCCCAATTGGTTTTTGGGTAAGTGAGGGTGAGCAGTGGGTAAATAGGTAACTATAGGAATAGTTTCTTCCCATTCTCACCCGCTTTGTTAACATACAAGAGAAGTACGTAGTCAGTCTCAGCAGTGTATTCACTGTCCAGTGTTTCAGGAATTATTTCCATGCAGAAATATGGGGTTTGGGTATTCCAGAGGGCTTTCACCAGGTTTCTGCAGGACTTCAGTGGTGTCACCATTCAGAATTTGTTTCTCTCCTGTAGCAGAATACTCTGATGGGACCTCATCAGAGTAAAGCATCTCCTCAGGTGCTTTTTTCCGGTGTCCCTGAGAGGTTTCTATAGTCTCTTATCCTTCCTTTGACATTGGTCCGTACCCTGAGGTGGGGAATGATGTGATCAGCTCAGCTGTTTTGCTGCCCTTTGGATGTCAGGAGGGCATCCCATCCTGATGCCTTCAGTTTGCACTAGTAATTAGAAATGCTGTAGTCCTAAAAAGCTCTGGAAATATAATTAAAATCAAACATCGTACTTCCTGGGACAGAAATTGGCAGTGGTACTTTCTGTTCCCTAGGAAATGTCCAAAGCAATAAAAATGAGCCCTTCTTTGTGGACAGATGGGAAGCCTTCCTGTGTAGGACAGAGGAGTGTGCATGGCTGTTTTTACCTTCATCTTACCAGGAGGGACCAAAAGGGAAACACTGTTCCAGTGAGAGAGATGTCCAGTCTAGTTTTATCTTCTGTGTGAAATATGCAGTTTGTCTGTCTGAGGGATAATTAGACACCGGATGACAAAGTGAGCTAATTTAATAAAAAGGCTGAGGAATAAAATTTTAGTCTGCAGCTGTGACTAATTCTGTTCTGTTTGCAATAAAAATAATAACTTTCTTGTGACGTGGCCATTTTAGCATCTATGTTGCAAATAACTGGCATAGCAACTTGATAGAAAAAGACATAAAGATCCTTCCTGTATTGCAACCATTTTGATCAGGAGATAAAAATGGCCCTGTTGTGGAAGTAGTAATATCTGGCTCATTGAATCAATCTGACACCAATTTATGGCTGTGCAGGGAAATGAAAATGGAAAACAAACAGTCCTAAAGTCCTGTTAACAGGAGATACCTATCACTCTGAGCTTTTCATTTTCAGGGATAAGAATACCATAAGAACTGAACATGACTCTCAGTTCGTAAATCAGTTTTGAAACAAAAATTTTTTGAAGTCTACAGGGAATCTTTACAGAACTGCTGTATAAACCAGTAATACAGATGTGCAAAAAGCAGAACAAGATTAAATGTTCTATCTATAACCTTAGACTTAGTTGAGGTTTTGGAAGGGTGTCATCATTCTTGTGGCCTGTCAAAGGCAGAAACACTGTGATCTCTCCCTCGTTTGTTCTTAAGATTTGTAAAATTAGGTGCTAGTAAACTTTGTCAAGCAGCTGAAGTGCCAGTCTACCAAAATAATGGATCCTGCTCCTGAGAATCAGTGATGAGTATTTTATGACTCCATATGTGTGGTGGATTGCACTTGCAGTATCCCTCTGAGTTTCAGAGGAATTCAAGCTGAGAGAAGCTCCATAGATTCTGCTTATTGCCTCTCTGGTGGTTAAAGGAAAGCACATGTCAAATCAGGCACTGATAGGATAATATGTTGCCAGCAGCAAGATATTTTGAGCTAACATTTATTTATATACAGTATAGAAATGTTAGGCACAAAGCATGTTACCGGTTCCCTTTTTAATTTGGGATTTTATTTTTTACTGAGATATTGTTCTGCAGTCCCTGTGCATGGTGTTCCTGCTGGAAAGGTAAAGCCAAAGCTTCATGCTGTTTCTTTGTCCTGGTTTCAGTTTGTCTGTGCTCGGTGCCCTGTCTGCTGCTTTGCCTGACCAGGATCACCTGGACTGGGACTGCAGCTGGAGCCACTGGGGCAGGCCATGGAACGATGTTGGGGGGTTTGTCTTCTTCAAGTGTCCTCAAAACACTCAAGCATAAAGAGTTCTGCTGAACTGGGGGCTTGATTTCTGCCTACTTATAGTTTCCTGGGGAATGTGTAGGTTTTTTTCCTCATTTCTTACCTCACTTGTTGAGTTAAAGCCTTTAGCTCAAGCTGCCTACATTTCTATTCTGGCTGTGGTAGAGGCAATTGATGATCGTGCGTGGGGCAGATGTGGTAACCCTGATCCATACACAGATGTTTCACTGTCTGTCTTGAGGGGGAAAAATTTACTTTCTCAATTGTTTCTATATCAATAAATAAAACTGTTCTCCAGAACATTAGGCATGACCAGAAGAGCAGTATGTGATGGTGTTATGCAAGAGCAGCATACCAGCACAAGACTCATGACATCTGAGCTCAGCTGGAGGGCACTGAGAGTGCATGGAGTTCTTTTTCATCCCACTGTACTTCCCTAGCATAAACAGAGTCCAGCTATTGCTTCCAGTTTGTCAGTGACTTTCATCTAGAGTCTTCTGGCAGCTTTGTCCATGGGGCAAGAGGGATCTGCTGCCCTGAGCACATCTTGCTGTTACGTCAGTGATGCTTTGGTAAGGCTCCATCTCTCACAGAATTCATGTGTGGGGGTGGTAGGTTCAGTGAAATCTAGTCTTGCTTCCTGTGGGATACTCTGAAGTACACCAAAGATATTTGTTTTAAAGCTTCACTTTAAAAAGCATTGGTTTCACTTTGGTGTCTGGCAGACATTTTTGAAGATTTTCAGTAACCCAGCAGATAAAGAGCTTCCTTCCCTGTCACACACAGACATGACTTTGTCCTGGTACAGCATTTGGAAGGGAGCTGATGTGTAATCCAAAAGGGGAGCTGGAGCTAGGGAGCTGTGCCAACATGATGAGAATGGAACAGCTGAGAGATCCCTAGAAAGAGTCACATGAGGAGAAAGAAATGCAGACTGGCTGGCCATGGTGTGCCAGAGGCACCGAGAAAGGAGGTGCTGGGGAGATGACAATACAGTTCTGACAGCACAGCAGTGTTGGGGGCTGAAACCCCTGTTTGCTGTTTCAGAGGCCAGAAGGGCCTTTTCAGGGGGGACTGGTGAAGGAAGTGTGGGAGGCCTGTTCTGGCTGGGAGTGACATCACTTGGCTCATGCATGTGCCACACACACTGCCAAGGAAGCCACTCCTTCCTGCTGCTTTTATGCTCTTCAGGGGTCATGGAGCCTGCAGTTTTAGGGAGTTAATCAGCTGTAGTACCTGGAGGGCCTCAGGCTCCAGGATGGTAATTTCATTGCTGGGACCTCCCACATAGCTGTGAGTTTGGATGCTTGGGGCTCACAGGAGTGGGAGTAGCCATGGTCATGCACTCCGTTCAGGTTTCTCTTTTCTGCAAAGACAAGACATTTCATAGCATGAGGTTGGTAACTTTAAGACTTCCTTTCAGCTCCTGCTGCTTTGGGCTTTCCATTTACAAACTTAGAACCTTCTTCTTGGTTTGTAAAAGTGATGTCTAATCCAAATGCAGAGTAGAAGCAGCTTGTATTGTAATGCCCTGTTGTTTTGGTTTCTTGCCACATCTGACTTCTCCTAATTCTGTGACTGTAACTGGGATTACCTGTAAATTACAAATGTTTGACTAACTCATCAAAAGGGAATATAAATTATACATATTTACAGTCAGAAAGAGTGAGGTAAAATGTCCTCTTTTTCCCATTTCTCTTTGAAACTCCAGTTTCCCACTTTCCAGAGTCTGCTGCCCTGTCCCTGTGTGTCTGATCCCCTTTCTGCACCTCTGCCACCACCTGTGCTTAGGTATGGGCTACCAAGAAGTGATTCTGAGGGCCCTAGTTTAGGAAGGCTGATGATCTGGGTGTGCAAGTGTAACCCATCTCCCAGTGTGTCCTAAAGCAGCTGTGTTACTCTTTTTGAAGCTGAGTCCAGCAGAAACAAGCTGTGGGTTATTTTACGGTCCAAATGTGATGCCTCGAGAATGGGGAGCTCCTGAATAACTCTCAGGTACTCAGATGTGAATCACTGATGCCTTCCAATACTCAAATCATGACTTAGCATGTCTTGAGGGCAGTCAGCTGGGGGTTTTACTGCTCTCTAAGGATTTTACCAGAAATACTCTCTTCCTGAAGCAGTACCTAGAGGAACAATGTTAGCATGTCATGGAAATTACTTTACTGTAATACATCAAAGAATAATGTGCTCAAGTTATGTGTATGCAAGCTATTGGTGCTTCCTCCCCTTCACACAGCAAGCTGTTTATCTTTCAGAAGGCTGGAAACTCCTCATTTTGCTTTCCAGAGATTTCCTTACGGAACAAACAGTGTAAATAACACCTGCAATATGAAGCTTTGGGGATAAAAAGAGTAGCTTTAGGCTGTGATGTCTGTATTCGTGTATTATTATTATGTTTACACTCAATCCCAAGGAGCAGAGAAGGCAGGGAAAGAGTGCATTAGGACCACCATGTATTGTCTATTCACAGGAGGAAGAAGCAGCTGCTGCTGAGATTACTGAACCCTTGCTCTCTGCCTGTCTGGAAGCATAGCTGAGATTACCTGTGAGTTGCTGTTCTCACAAGGATTTAAATACAGGGCTTTGGAGTATCTTTCTTGCCGTTATTTATAGTGAAGTTACACATAGAGCCCCAGTTGAAACTTGGGACCATTTTTACTAAGCACTGTACAGATTTGTCAATGCAATGCTGTGTCTCAAAATAAAAGTGGGAAGCAGCTCTACAGGTGGTTTTTATAATTGCCCCAAAAGCCACTGCTGACAGCCACAAATAGATCATGCCTCATCCTTCTCAGCCGAATGCTCTCCCCACTAGAACAGGATGTATTTTGGGCATATTTTAATGTTCTAGCACAGTGATGCCAAGCCCTGTGATTACGTTTTATGTAATTTGTGATTGCTGCAGTATTTGACATTTTTCTTTGAGTGTCAGTTTCTGTACTCAAGCAGCTGAAAAAAGAGCCTCAACATTCTTTAAAAACAAAAGTTGTAAGCATTTTGTCATTGCTTGAAAACTCTTCTATTAGTTGGTTTTGAAGACCAGAATGTTTGTATTCCTTCTTTTCATATTTAAATATTTTTAAAATCTGCAAACACTAATCACTAATTATTGCTGAAATTTTTCAGCTAATTCATGACTGTGTGGTCATGTGCCATGGCTGCATTGCTGAAAAAACCCCCGACCCTGTAGGGAAAGCAAGCCCATATTTGTGGCGTAACTGTTGGATGAGCCTCTATTAAAAGGTAGGACTGCTGAGGCACATTTAGTTTGCATTCCCATTGCAGTGAAACATTCCTGATGGTCCATCACAGCTACCATACCATCTGCTTTTTCCAGGCTATTAATTCCATCCTTGTCTAACCTCTTTCTGCTTTAAAAGCAAGCACATTTTCTCAAACCTGTTACCACTCACTAAATTACTTTTTAAGCATGTTCTGGAAAAATTAATCTAGCCTCGACCTTGTCAAATACTGTGTTGCTGGACCAGCTATGGCTTCTGAGGGAAGAAAATCTTACTGTGAATTAGGGTTACAGCATGATACATCCACACTGGAAGAGTGTCTCTTGCACTTTCATCAGTCAGTCATCAATTTGCACAGGCTGCTTAAACTTCTTCCTAATTTTGAGTGTGTGAGTTCCCATCATGCTCTACTTGGTGATATCCACAAGTGAAAATGAGGTTAATCCTTGACTATATTCTTGAATCAGTGCTTGAAAAATGAGGTGCTCCTCCTTCATCCTATCCTGTAGTATTTTATGGTTGTGTTCTTAGGAAAGTTTTAAATTGTTTTCAGGGAGAGGTGTGGATTTCATAGCTTTAAAAACAGCAATCTTTTCAAACCTCATTGAGCCCTTGCCTTCGGTGATTGTGGTGATGGGTTCATTATGCAGCACTTTGTGTCCGTTTTACATTTCTGGTTTTCAAACGTCCTTCTTGATCTTGTGTTTTGAGGAGGCCTATAAAATGCAGGGCTTTGTAGCCTGGTATCTCAGCTTCCCTAAGATGTATCCTCTTTAATCAGGGCAGCACTGATCTCCTTGTCCTGCTTCTCATTACTGTTGTGTGGCTGGCAGTGCATTATAGTGAGCACTGCGCAAGCAGAACACAGAGACCAGCCCCAGAACTTGTAAATCGTCCTTCATATGGAAATGTCCTCATTCCTTTAATCATTTAAATCGATCCTTTTAGAATTTGCTGTCCCATTTCCCCAAAAACTTTGTGTGTGTCTGTTACCAGTGATGAGAAATGAACAAAATGTTTTGGGCAAGCGCACTGTGGATTTGCATAACAAAACTGCAGAGCTGTGTTCCTACCCCATTTCTTCACCATTCTCAGAGGGTTTGAAAAGGATTTAGAGTCCTGCAACACTGACATGCTACTACCGACCTCACTGTGAGAAATTGCTTTTAGAAGCTCTGTAGCACAGACACAGGAGGTTTTAGTGGCACTGTCCCTTAGTGACATTCTCTTCTCTTTCTTGGGTGATTAACTCATTTAAATGCACAGAAAGTGCAAAGTTTGAAGTTATGATTATTGGTTATATTTTACTTTGCTTTTACTCTCAACTAATTCCATCTGCTCTCATGCTTCCCTTCTGCCCCAAGCTTTCTTGGGCTTTCTCTGTGTCCTCCTAGACATGTTTGTTTTCTACATTTTATAGTATCACCACATTTGTGTCCTGCCTGTTTTCCAGATGGCTGTTAAATATATTAAAAGCTTTATTCTAAGGCCAGGATAAAACCCTATGACTCTCTTTAAACATACATGGTTTATGGCTTATTTACACTGTGTTTTTTCTCTTCTGGGCTATAGCTATGCATCTTGTTCATGCTGCCAGGGATTTCTGAGTGCATTTTATCCTGCTGGCTTTGACTCAGTACAAGGCTGTGCAGTTTCTGGCACTCTTCTTTCTTCTTACTGTGGTGAAAGTTACTGGAAATGGTAAATTTTTTGCTCGTATTTCAGTGAAGAAATAAGAGCAATAGGGCCATGTGTGAAAACCTTCATTCCTGCAGCTGATCCATCCATTCTTGCTCCAGAGGAGCCCAGTTTCCCTTACACCTGAGGAGACAGTGTCTGGTATTTGGCAAGGGGCTCAGGATGTTAGGCTATGCCTCGCAAACTGCAGTGAAGACACTGAAGGAGAGACCCTTCCCACTGTCCTCAGGCAGCTGCCAGCGCACCTAAAAGCCCTGGATGAACAGTAGGATGTGCTGGGCAGGCATTAGGGAAATTCCATGGCCCTGTGGTGTTCCCAGGTACAGCCCCAGCTGCTGGATTGGGGCTGTGGGGCTCTGTCTGTCAGAGAAACACCCAGCACAGTACAGACCTGTGTTTGCTTCGAAAGTATCCCACACAGACAGCATAACCTTGCCTCAATATGTGCATGCTTGCTCTCCCCCCCTCCTCCTGCTCTCTAATAGTTTTCCCTAAGATTCCTGAACAACAGAGCAGATGGAAACCTTATTTAAATTTAGAAACCGTGAATACCACATGCTGAGCTCAATGGAGCAATTCAAGTTGTTTTCCTTTAAATTATTTTTTTTTTAATGCTGGATTCCATTTAGAATTTTTAAAACAGCACAAACATGGGATGCAAAGCATTTGAAGGTACCTGTATTCCTTACCGCATAATGCCTCACTTGGATACAAGTGTGAAAATGTGTCCTAAACAGGCCCAACTTCACAGCTAGTCATCCTAAAAGACATTAACACTCCATTATTTATTAGAGCCATTATAAAAGAAACTCCAGCACCGTCCCCAAAGAGAGAAAATCTGTCATGGTTCCCAGGAAAGAGAAGCAAGGATTATCCTTGAAAGCAGTCAAAGGAGAGAATAGTTTTTTACCAACTTGTCAGAGGAGTTGCCATGGGCACCAGCCAGGAGCTGAGGTTTAAATGTCAGATTTCCCTTCCAGTACTGTTTTTTTTCGTTTCCTTTGCTGTATTTTTGCATTCATTCCATTATTCTTTCTCTTTTTTACCCCCCTTTTATAAGAATTTCTCTAACCATGTCCCTGTTTTCCCAACATCCAGTTTTGCTTCTTTTTATGCCTGTCCTTGGACATCATGCCAATCCCAGGTATAAAAGTCTGTTTGGGTTTTTTTTCTTTTAAGTAAGAGAATTTATTCTTGGATACTGGTTTGAAAGTCATTAGCATATCAATATTTGTCCATCAAAAATTTAAAAAGCCAATAAAATTGCATTAAGAGACTGAGGCAGTTAAGGAAGAAACTGCAGCGGGGAGCAGCTCAATTCACTGTGCCCGTGTGTGTGTGTGTGTTGGGAGACGTGGTACATTTCATTATTTGCTAAAATACTACAAAGAGAGGGATGGGGGAAGGAAAAGAGCAGAAGGAAAAAGCTCACATCTGTGGTAATGTCTCTGCAGGGGGAAAGGCGGCAAATCCTACCATTTGTGGAAGGTATTCATGTGTTGTCGGCTGGTTAAACTGCACATCAATTGAATTAATGTATCCCTTAAATCTAGATAAAAGCTCTGAAGCGGCAGTTTAGAAAACACTTTTTTCTTTTCTTTTTTTTTTTTTTTCCTTCCTTTTCCTTAATTCCTCTAAGCTGCCTCAGGACATCTGGGTTGGTTTTGTTTTGTCTGGTGTGTCTTCACTGTCAAAATCCCCAAACAGGCGCAGCTGCCTTAAAAAACCAACTCCATTTGTGTTTGGCGTACTCGTTAATAGCGTTAGCATGTAAATGAACACGGCCGGGCTCCGAAGTGAGCAGCTCGGCGGTGGGCGGGCACTCACCCCTCCTCTGAGCCATTGTCTCAGCCTGGCTGCCTGCGGGCTCAGCCGGGCCGGAGCGCAAGCGCAGCCCTGGACAGAAACCAGGCAGGAGTTGCAAAAAGAAAAGGGAATTTTTGTAACTAGCGCTGTCATGGGCTAGGTGCCTGTAAGCTCCGTTTGCTCACTAAGTTTGTTCTGGAGAGCAAAGACGAAATTGAAGCAGTAGTAAATGTTCAGCTTTGGATCCTGATTTTGGCCTGAGAGTTTATTTTCTCCCTGTGGCTGTGGAAAATAAGTGTTTGTGGTTTTGAAAGCCGTTTCTGATCTCACCTTACATTTAGGGAGCTGAGCATGCTTCCATGTGAATTATTGACACATAATCAATAGGTCAGTACTGACTTGAACACTTAATAGAACTAATATTAATAGAACTAATAGGATGCAGATTTTCAGGATACCTATTCTTAATGCAGACTGAAGTTCCCCCAGTGGTTTCGAATTATGGGATTTTTTTATTCCCTCTTGGGAATCATTTCCGTGTTCCTGGTGCATGTGGCAATGGTGCTGGGTGGTACAGAGAGGTGCATGGTCATGGGGTTTGGATGATTGGGGTACAAAACCAAATCAGTGTTTGGAGGCCTGGACTGCCTTGTGTACAGCCTGAGGTGATTGCTATCACATCCAGTCACAAGCTCTGTTATCTCCAGACCATCCAGCCTTTGAAACAAATGCTTCAGGAAGCATCCTGTGCAAGAGGGAGGAAAGTGTGGAAGTTCAGTGCCTACAGCAAATCATCAGGAAGATTAGGACATGGTATCAGTGATGTTCATTGAAGAGCATGAAAGTTTTCATTTGCTGAAATCTGTGAGGTGGGAGCATTGATGTAACCAGTTACTTGATTTAGAACAGGAGTGTCGTGGGTGTACTTGGCTGAAGAAAAGTGCTGAATGTAACCTTTCTGTCATGGAACAGTGGGAAGGACTGGGGCCCTTTAGCCTGTGTTTCCATGAAGATGCAGAGTTTCAGACATCTGATGAGAAGTCTGGCTCAATGACAGCAGTAGCCTGTCTACCTTTATGTACAGTCAGAAATTATTTATGACCCTGATTCATGAAACCTCCACTCTTACGCCTAGGAGTCATGTTAAAAACAACTCAGAAACCTCTTCTAATTTGTTGGGAAGACTTGGTTTTAAGATTTTGTGCAAGTATGTATCACCATAGTAATTTAAAAACTTGTATGTATAATGATAGCCTTTCCTTGACATCTCTGAAACCTCTCTCAGAGTCGATATTTTGGGTATACTGGAGGTTTGGGACTAGGTCTTTACCTATTTACTAATAGTTTCTTTCTGAAAAAAAGAAATTAATTCATCCTGCTTGGAAGGATAACTGAATGATTGATTCTGGTATTTTATTTGCCATCTAAATCTTAAGTAATCATCATCTCCCAGTGCAGTGCAAATAGTCATGCCTTTTAATGCTTGTCCAATCCAAAAAATCTGTTTTCGTGACTCACTGAACAATATCTTAATTTCATTTTCATCCTAGTATAATCTTATTCTGAAATAAAGTAGATCAAAATATAAACTCAAAGAAAATAGAGATTTTTTTTGCTCGCGCCTTCCTGTATCTTTACACATAAATTAAAATCAAGCTCTGTATGTCATGTGTGCCATGCTAGTGAAATCCATGTGAAGTACATTCTGCTGGGGCATCAGCCTTGTCATGGAGAGATTGCAGCCCTTCCAAGAGAGACACACGAAGTAGGAGAGTGATGGTGACCATAACTTCCAAGATTTTGAAGTCAGAGACCTCCTTTTTTCCTGTCAGTAGATGAAGGTATATCTCAGACTGCATATATGATAAATGGTGATTATATAAATTGAGGTATGCAATTCTCATTTTCAGTACAAAAGTGTTGTTTTTCTCCTTGTCTTCCTGCCCCACCGCTGTGATCTTGGAAGGGCTTTGCTGTGCAGCAGATGGCAGTGCAGGTGTAGCCATACCTTACTTTTGCAGCCTTGGCCTTCAGCCATGGGGGAATGTGGAGCAGGGAGTCAGATTACCAGAAGGAAACTAAAGCTGACATATGAACACAGATTAATATTTCCAACATGAGGCTTATTACCCTGTTGTTAGCACCAGACAAAACCAGGAATTAATATCCTCATCCAACACTTGAACAACCTAAGTGATGAAGTAATGAGAAAACGAGGGATGACTCCTGAAACCTCAGTGAAGGTGTGTGTCTGGTGCATGGGATTCATCTTAAACTTTTATTGTGCAATGCCATGTACATTAGAGAACTTAAGGAAAATACCTGCTAAAAATGGCTTAAAATCAAAAGCTGCACCAAGTCACCTTTTCAGGGATGTTAGAAAGCCCCTGGGTCAATAGCTGCCTTCACACTGTAGTGGCCCTGGAAGCCCCAGTTAATATTGAGGCTCTGCAAAATGTGATTACTGAACAGGCAGTAAGCACGGGGGTTAAATCATGGTGAAATGATTCTCACATAAATTCCCCAGCCAGGCAGTCTCCAACTCAGCTGGCTCTTAAGACTGGTGCTTGATGTCAGGAGTGGGAACCTCCCAGTGTTCTTCTACTGTTGTGTGTTGGTCAGCACATGAGGAATTCCTTGTTCATGGCTCAAGACAAGCTTCTAGAAAGCCAGGTTCAAGGAAAAAGAGAGCAGGCTAAGCCACGCTAACATGCTGATCAGAAGTAGAAATTGGGCTTCTTCAGGGCTCCATACATCTTGGTATTCCCTTTCCATCACTGGACATAGGCACATGCTTGGGAAGAGTAAAATCAGGACAATTTCTTACACGTGTTTCAGCCCTCGCCTGATGTGTGCCTCCAAAATGCACTAAAATGATATGGTTTCTTTGTTGTTACAAATATGTAAGGGTTTCCATGGATTTCTCAAGTTTCCCCTGGAGTCCCATTCAAACTTCAGGATTCACAGTGCCCTTACTGTTCTTACCAAAACTGGTGTTTAGTTGCAGGGCTCTTCCTGCAAAATTAGGCCATTAACTGTGAAAATATCAAGCAAAATACAGGTCTTGCAAAACATGTGAGAAAGTTTGGGGCCTGAAAATGTGGCCCCAAACTCTCAAACAGGGGGTCTGTGTGTTAAAATGTAGTGTCCTTAGTATTTTAAATGTGCTTCCTCCTATTGGGTTGACAGTTTGCCCATTAGAGAATGGTGCCATCATGCTCTAGGTAAAACCTTTATGCATATGCTACAGAAATTGCCAGAAAATTTAACAGACTTCAGTTGACCACAGCTGCCCTTTATTATGATCCCAGTGTTAGAGAGATTAAAAGTACAGAAATGAGAGTGAAGAGAAAATATAAACTGATGGAGGTAGGGGAGCAAACAGAGCCACTGCAAGATTGGTCTTTCTGAAAACTGCCTGATTGCTTTTCAGGTCTATCCTTTTTTTCCCTGTTGACAAGCAAAGCTTGGGAATAATAAGTGCTGCATGAATTAAATGCATCACACTTGACTGACTGGATACCATGTACTGGATCTTCCAACCAATTTGGGTTCTGTCAGTGTGCCACTATTGATTTTGGTGCCTTGACAGGATATAGCAGAGAGACGAATGAAGGGGGGCAGGAATCCTACAGGGATTTGTTTGGGATGCTGTAGCTGTAGGGGGTAGCTAAGGTAGGGCCATATTTCCTCCACGTAAAGTACCCCAGAACGTGCAAGCACGGCTTTGTACAGCTCAGTCAATAAATGTTAAATATGTGTGTGTTGGTGCTGCACACTGTTCTTCTGAGGCTCTTTAGGAAAGGCTTATTGACAGCAGAGCAGGAGGGTGGTTATTCTTGTCCACCTACAGAATGTCTGTTCCAAGGCAGCAGCAGCTTTCCCTTGGCAGTTCAGCTGTGCTCTGTCAGAAGTACAGGGATGAGAATGTCATCTCATTGAAATGGAGGTGGGCAGAGATGTTGCACAGGTCTGTCACCAAGTGCTGTTTATTTCACTATGTTTTTATTGCTCATACAAAGACTAGCTTTGAGAAGTTCCAAAAAGCATTTTATTTCCATTTCCTCATCTCTTTCTCTGGGTTTTCTCTTCTCCACTTTACTTAGAAAGACAGATCCTGTCCTTGGCTGGGCCTAGAGGGAGAGCTGTGACAAGAACTACCCAAGAGCTGGCTTGTATGGGGAGTAGCAGGGACTCCTGATGGAGCAGTGGGGGCTACCAGTTGTTTTCCTGCTGAAATACATGATACAGTAGTGAATACTGAATATTCTATGGAGTGTACTATGGATTGCTCCTGGGCATGGAGCTGTGGTAAGGCTGCTAAGGGAATGGGAGGTTTCAGCTGAAGCTTTCCTGTTTGCCTTGTGCCACACTCAGGTAGGATACAATATCTTTCTGCCTTGTCATTGATCTCTTCATGTTGCCAGTCCTCTCGGGCAGGGCTGTTTCTCCTGTGCTTGCCCAGGACTTGGAATGAAGTTGTCATGAGGGATCTGTAGAAGCTGCTGTAACTCAAATCATCCTTGCAGAGAAGGGAGTTGTGTAGGAATGGCTGTGCCAAGCAGGTACAGTAATAGAGTTCAGCACCTTCTGCATGCGGGCAGCAGAAAGAATAGAATTTGCACCATGCTGCCCTCTCCTCTCTGGTTTCTGATCTGCCTTTTGATTTCTTCCTTTTGATTACTTCATTTTCATTGTGATCAAGGCATGATATAGGGTTAAAGGACTTCTCTGTAAGTGAAATCCAGTTGTGTTCATCCCTATTAACATCTGTAGCACATTTCACCTGAGTGAGCATGGTCATTTTGGATAAACTGGTTTTCAAGGGTAAATACGTGTTGCTGAATGGAATGGATGCAGCAGTTACTGTTCCCCAGAACAGGTGACATTTTCTACAGAGGGCTTCCTTAGGGAGAAATGTTAAACCTTGAGATTTCATCTCTCCTAGGAGAAGATTTAGGTATCTTCTACTGTAGACTACAAGTATAGAAAATAGCTAACAGTAATGAATGGTTATGTTTAGTAATGTACTGTAATGATCAAGTTTACCTCTGATTACTAAACCTTTCAGTATCTGAGGTAGTTCTTACTACTGTAGGAGTCTGCTCCAAACCCTCGTTTCTGTAGTGTCAATTTACAGTAATTCCTCACAATTCCCAAGCGATGAATTTTAGGAGAAGAGCATCACAGAGCTCTCCAGCAGGTACAGCCTCGTTTGGTTGTGGTGGCTGTTCAGGAATGCAAAGTGCTGCTGGGAGGAGTTAAAGTTCCTGCCTTTTCTATGGTGCAGAAATGTGCCATTGCCATATAAAAGGCCATTTCAGGGCTGTTGCTGCAGCTCCTTTACAGCATGCCTGTGGCACAACGACAGGTTTGGGCCCCTTGGAGACAGTTGCTTTCCCTCTAAGTAGTTGCTGACACCGCAAGGCAGAAGTGGCCCTGCCAAGTACACTTAAGGACCAGCCTGAATTCCCAAATCTCTTCTAGGGTAGTGGCAGCATTCTTTTAGCTTCAGTACTGTGTGGTGGCTGTTGGAGAGGGTGAGCTAATGAGACCTGGTCCAACAGGAATCTTTCTTCCTCTTTCATCCCATGCAGTCTGGTCCAAAATCAGATTTCCAGCCTGTCCAGAAGGCTTTTGGAAAGGTGGAATCTCTTTTTCAGCCCAGCACTGAAAGACAGCTTAGACAGCTTGTGATTAAAAGGTTAAGATTTAAAAAAGGCAATAAAAGCTGTGGTAAAATATGGAAAAATTTTAAAATATTTTTCCAAGCAGTTTCTACTTTAAAGTTGTCTGTATATTTACTTCTAGAATTGTGGGATGTGCCTCATTGAAAAAAAATAGTTTTGTGGTTTTTTTTTTTTAATTTTACACATTCTTAGAATTTAGAGAAGCTCATTATTTCAGTCTATGTAAGAGTTATGACTTGTTTGAGGAGTTATGGACCCTGTGTCACCTTAGAAAATTTGATACACACTAACCAGACATTTTAAATTTGAATCTCCTTTTAATTTTGTCTTTAAAAAAAATGAGGATTTCTTTGCCCATCTTAGGTTGGAGGTGTTTACCTTCGCTGAATTAATAAAATGCCTGCCTCCACCTTCAAGAGCAAAGTGACAAAAAGAAGCTCTCAGCATCTCTGGTTCCAGTAAAGAAAACATGGAAATAAAAACAAAGACATTTCCAATTACAGAGCAACTGTTCTTGAGACGTGATTAAAGCTGTTCAGATTTCCAGTAATGTATATATAATACATTCCTGTATCTGCAACATATTGGTAGGAAACTTTAAACAGCAGATGCTCTGTGGGATTCTTACGCTGAAGTCCAATCTATATAGAAGACAGAACTTATAATGAGACATAATGTAGCTGTGAGACAAGACTCACAGGCAATTTCCTGCACGAAAGAGTGAGATTTAATCACTTTGGGCTACTTCTGCAGCTACTGCTAAGGCATGTTAGTTACTCTGTCAGAGGGGGAGATGCTTGTCAAGATTGTAAGCAAATGGAATTGCTGCCAGCCATTTACTCAGAGACAACAGATGATTCTCATAGACCATTTGTTTTATTTCTGTGCTTTTTGTCTTGTGCTTTGCTGTCTCTGTAAAATCCATGGCCTTTTATGTTAGGACAACAGGACATTAGCAATTATGGCTGTTACAGTGCTCCACACATAAGCAAAGCCCCCTCTCTGCCGCGTAAGTCATCAACTGAGAGCTCAGTTCAGTTATTTTCTCTATCACTTCTAAAAGTTTTCAATCTAATGGCTTTATTTACCTCAAGGAAATAACTTCAGAATCTTTGAAATCTTTGATTGATAGAAGTAATTGTTCAGGTACTTGGAGAAGCCAGTCTTGTGTTACATTTAATGGTCTACAGGTGAGTGACTGCTGCTTCCTAACTGCGGGGCACACAGAGAGCAGGGGGATGAACCCAGGTTATCTCCATGCTTGTATTTTCTGCAGCTCACATAAAATATTAGCCCCCATTAGCATAGTGTTGCCAGCCTCAGCTAACACTCTGTGCAGCAGCATGAAGGAAAAGCCATACCTGGCAGATAATGAGCCAGGTAATTACTCAGGGACTTGCTGGGCACTCATTGCCAGTCCAGAGGCAGGGCATGGACTGTCTGACCAGCAGCTCTTGTACCACCCTGCCAAGCTCCACCCTGTGCAGCAACTGCCAGTCCTCAACAACATTTATCCAGCCCTCCTCATCCTGTTGGGATTATTTGCAGCCAGCAGTCCCATCTTGATTTCCAGGTTGATTGCACAGATTGTAACCCAGGGCAAATTTGGCAGAGGGACTATTGGCACTAAGGCAAGGAGAGGCAGATGGGGGAAAACGTCATTGACCCAATTGCCTTGTCTGAACTAGATGGAAAATTATATCCTTGTCCCATCACTCCCCACATATCAAACAAATTTAGGATTCCTAAGTGAATTCTGTGGCATCACTTCCACAGCCCAGGGATGAGTGTTACTGAGGTGAATTTGTGCAGTAATTTGAAGCCAGCCTCACCGTCACCACCTTTTCTTTTCTCTCTGAATACCCTCAGCCAAGCATCTTGCCTGGCTCAGACTCTTGCTGTGGCCCAGCTGCACCAGTCAAAGGCCCAGCAATGGGTTCCGTGCTCAGCCTGCATCCTCTGATGTTGATGTACTCATTTCTTGTAGGGCGTCATTCAGGACAGCAACCCAGCTGGAATCTTTTTCCAGGATCAACATCACACATACCAGTACACTCCGAAAAAGCAGGAAACAGATCTAAGACAGTTTTTTTTAAACACCTAGTTATTGCCAATAGTAGGACCATATTCCAGGTGATTAGCATCCTGCAGACCACTTAGTCTTAGCCAAGAGCCATGACAGAAACAAGATTGAAAAGACAAAAAATTTTAGGTTTCCATGGCAGTGAATCAGGAACAGTGTCACCAGTTTCAGTGCAGAAAATGTGGGAAGAGGAAAAATATGATCCCAAAGGATTATGGCCAGAGAAAGGAGAGAGGGTGTGTGGGCTGGAGACCCCATTTGCCAGAAAACATGAGATAGCACATTTTCCTTTTAAAGCAACAGTTTTCATGAGAAACTCATTTCAGTGCTCATAGATTTGTTCTCAGAAATGTAAATGTGCATTAGGATTGTGGGGGCAGCATTCAAATGCAGAAAGCAAAGTTCTCCAAAGCAGAGGGAGATCAGTAGTGCCTTTTTGGCCAAGACACCTCGCTCTTGATTTCCGTAAGATTTAATGGGCTACTGAATTGTCGGGGTATCCATAAATCAGGGTAGTGCTTTGTGATTGATTCTTTCTTTCTTTCATTTTTAGCAAATACCATTACAATAATTCACACTCAGAAGAACATTTTCCCCATTGCATCTAATATAATTTCATCAAGTTAGCACAGTCCAGATTAAAATGTGAACATGATCTGTGTTTAATATATCAAAAGCAAATTAAGTCTGGATTTGAAAAGGTGTTAGAGCTTTTCCTTTCATAAAATAAAATTAGTTCTAATTTGTCTCTGAAGTTTAAACTGAAATGAATTTATTGTTGTAGTATAAACTGATAGCTTAATCCAAACTTAATACATTTTACACTGAGAACTTCTTAAGGAATATTTTTATTATTCTTGCAAGCTGAGGGACAAATCAGCAGCACTGCTGAAATTACTAGAGCTACAATGGGTAACCCCTTTGGAGTTTATGCCCATGGAAGAGGCCAGGGACAGGGAAATAAATGCACAGTTATATTTTTAGTAAACACACAAATAAATTTTTACAGGTGTTTAAGGTGGGACATGAATATTTTGAAGACATGTGAGGCCCAGTATTGGGTGTACATATGGAATAGCACTGCAGTGATGTTTTACTTGAGGGTTACAAATTCTGTCTTCTGTGTTTGCCTTCTTTTGTTTCTGTTCTTCATACTGTGTAATGAATGACTTTACTAAGCCTAATGTGCACACACTTGGCAAACATGATCTATAAGCATTTGTCTAAATGCCTGAAAACCAATTTTGAGTTTGGAAATGTGACTGTTTGTTCGAGGAGTAATTCAATTTTAATGGAAAACCACAATACAGGCCGTCAAACTAAATGACAAAGTCCAATCAGAAACCATCAGATATCTAAACAAGCAGCCTGGGTTAGAAAATACTGAAATGTGATCATCAGGTGACTGTTGATCACTTAATTCTGAATTTAATCCTGAATTTTAGCCATCTGGTTTTTTGAAAAGTTTGCTCTCTCAGCCTCAGTTTTTCTTTTAGTAAAGTTGGAGTAGTGATACGTCCTCTGCTTACAGAGGTGGTAACAGGATTGCTTCTCTCCACACTGCTTTGCCTGTGGAAAGTCCTGTTAAAGTGTTACCTGAATATTTTCAGAGGGCTCTGGTGTTATCCTATTACCCACTGACAGAGGCAAGTGGTAGATAATTGGCTTCCAGCTTACCTTCATGGGATAAGAGATTCCTCATTTAACTCCAGCAATAGAAAGATTAAGAGTCCTTGTTATTCCAGGAGAATCAAGTCGTGTAGGACAGGAGAAGTGAATAATTGTGAGTATAAAGCCATGGTTGTAAACCAGTAGATCTGTTGCAATAAAGAAGTTTCAGACAATGAAATATTCTCTCTAACTTTTATGGTCATAGTTACAATTCAGTACATGGAGACACATTACTCTGCATCACGTGAAGCAGAATAAAACAGCCCATTAGTTTCATCAGAATTTTGCCAGCTGACTTCATATATTCACACCTGTCATGGGAAGACAGATGGTGAGGCTCCTGTGAGAGCAAAGTTAGTGGAAAGGCACTTGGAGCTCATCTGCACTTCCATGACCTCCATGGGCTGATAGGCACTGCTCATTGTACCTGTGCAGGATTTGGTGGGTTTGTACAGCACTTCTCTGTTTGCTGGCTGTACACAAGACTTCTACTTTAAGCTTCTGTTCTAATAGAACCTGCTGTTGCTTTACAACCTCCTTGCTTTACTTTTGAAAAAGACTGGCCAGAGAGGAAGAATAAAAATTAATTTTCATTTGGGGGTGTGCCAAGTTCCCATTCATGTCCAGGGAGGTGAGGTGCCCTTAACTCCTTCTGTTGTCATGGCCTGTGACACAACTGAAAAGTTTCTCCCACTGGGAACTTGGGGATGTTGCTGGCAGCAGCTCCTACACCTAACTAATAATGTTTCCTGGGGACCCAGAGATGGTTTGTTCTGTCTCTATCAGGCAGAATTTTGTTACAGGAGATCAGTTAGTTTTGCAACTCTCATTGCTTTCTTTGTCAGCTTTTATCTGGGAAGCACATGGAAAAGCACTTCGCCAGCTTCCACACAAGGCTAGTGTCTTTTCAACTGTGCCATCTCTGTAGGAATCTATGGCTGATGGAGTGTAGCAATGCTTTTCCCACAGCTGCAGAACATTTCTAAGCTATTCTCTGCATTTATCTGCAGTGACCTTAAAAAATCACTCCCTCCCCTTATGGCTACCAAGCTTAATTACTGTAATTCTGATTTAGTTTGACTTCCATAGGGGTCTCTGTGCTCTAGAATAGCATTTATCAGTACATTTATTCCTTGGAATAAACTGATCTTTATGGGATGCTGTAGGGTGCTGTCTGCCTACAGATTGTCTGGTAGGCTGTAACTTGGACTGTTAATTTTTAAAACCTGTAACAGAGAGGCAATATTACATTGCAGGGCCACCTTTCTGCAGCACCTTCCTAAAAGCTCTTTTTGTTTTGATACTTTCCCTATTTCTCAGGTTTCCACTGTCCTTTCTGTAGCAACCAGCTCACTGTTGCGGCA
Organism: Melozone crissalis; assembly: GCF_028551555.1. NCBI lineage: Eukaryota > Metazoa > Chordata > Aves > Passeriformes > Passerellidae > Melozone > Melozone crissalis. The sequence continues at coordinate 8,682,556 of NW_026535817.1, read as the reverse complement.
GGGATGTTGAAAAAGTGATTTTCTTCCGAGTGGTTCTGTCTGTTCTGAAATCACTGGAGGGAAAAATTTCAGGGCATCTCCCCATAGTCCCAGCTGAACCTTCCTAAAGACCTGATTTTTGTCTCCTCCTTTCTGGGTCTTTACTCTGCAGCCACTCTACTGCATTGTTTACCAATTTAAAAATAATCCTTGTCAGTCTCTGAAGTGCAACCAAAATATGCTTTTTTGTGGCATTGAAGCAAACCCTTTAATAACTGACGTTGGATTGGTGATGAGAAAAGAAAGCATTTACATAAGGAGCAGCTTGCCAAACCTTAGCCATTTCTTCAAGAGTCAAGAGGAAAATAAAGCCTCTCGATTCTCCTAGCATAGATTTAAGAGATTAGTCTGTGCTGTTGTTTAGTATGAATGTTTTCAGGAGGATTGTAGGAAAAATGTTTCTTGTAATCTCGTAATGGAAAAACACAGGTATGGGTCAGGCACTGTCAAGAGCGGGAATGTATCAGTAGGCTGTACAGGTCAGCTAGCCATGGTTAGGGAAAAGCAGTCAAATTTAGGTTTTACATTGCCATTGACATGGGTGTCTGAGCCTTGCCAGGGAAAATTGAACATATTTTATCCACAGGGTACAAATGTGCACCAGATCCCGTTTTCCAGACTTCACAGTATTGAATTATAGTGCCATTTTTCACTTGTAAACTTTTCAAATTTATGAACCAGACAAGCTTAAATGACTCTGTAAAAGAAATAAATGAGATCTTTCTCATTTCTCAATTGTTTGACAATTAAACAAAATTATTTCTTTAAGTCATTGTTTTAAGAGATCTTGTTATTCTGTAGGCAAGGATTGGTAGGGCAAGATGCTTCATCATAAATACTGAAAAAAGCTGTATTTTGGAGGAGGGTAAAAAGAACATGAATAAAATTTGTAGGTGGTACTGAGGTGACAGGTACTAGAAACACCACAGGAATAGAGACATAAAAGAACAAAATAGTGCCTAGTGAGAAAAGTATATTGCGCTGGAAATGCAAAATGAGAATCAACCTGAAAAAAAATGCAGAGAGATCTCCCCTGGGGAAATTATTCCTGAGCACACAGGCTCAATGAGCAAGAGGAAATTGGAAATGGTAGTGATTAAAGAGGCCCTGAGGTGAGGCTAGTCAAAAAATTAGCAGCAGCAGTATGATGTGGATATAGAAAGAGGGAATTTTAGGATACATTGTGCTCCAAATAGAGTCATTCTCTGGCCAGGAAGCTGGTGCAGGGTTGAGGTATTGCAGCTCACTGATGGCAGCAGCAGGTTGATGTTGGCTTTCTCTGTTGTTGCCTGGAAATGCATACTCTGGCTTTCTGCAGTCCTGAGTTTCCTCACTCCTGCTGGGTGAGGAAAATAGAGATTAATTGCTGATGATGTGAAACACAACAGCAACTTTCCTAATTACTATTTTCCATCAAACCATTGTGATTTTCCTATGAGAAGGGGAATAATTACAAAAAGCCGAGACCCGCACTACATTGCTTTAAATGTATCCACTTAGTACTTCAATCTGTGAGGAGAGCAATCATTTCTCTTTGTCTTTTGATGGAAAACTTCCTTCTTCCTCCCCACTTCACATTTTGTAGTAAAAAACTTCTCTTGTTATAAAGCAGAAGTCATTTCAATAGTAAAGAATTGCAATCACCAGCATTCTCCTGTAAGACTGAGGCAGACATGCACTCATCCAGTAGAAAGGGCTGAATGTGCAAATCCCAGATCCAGCCTTTCATAGCAATAAACTCCCTGGTCCCTGGTGGAAAAAATCAGGTCACAAATTGAGTTAAAGAAACACTCAAATGTCATCCCAGCTGTTGATTTGCAACCTCTCTTATAACTGGGAAGTGTGTCCTGAGCCAAAGCTGTTGAAATACATCAGTTCAGGGGGCACTTGGGCACGTGCCTCGTGTTGGACTCTGGGGTGCTGCATTGAGGGCTCCTTCATGGAGTGGTCACCTGTGGCTTCACTGGGAAGCACCTTCACATCCAGGTAAGAGCAGACATCAGCAGCCTGCCCAAGTAAACACTGCCACCCCCAAACACCCAAAATGTACTGCTTCTCCTCAAAGAACAGGTTTGCTTAGGTATCAGCAGTCTCTTGCGGATAAAGGAAGCCATTTAAATTTCATCCTTGACTTGTGGTTTCTTAAGTTTACAAAGTCCAGAATAAATGAATATGTACGCACTTAATTTTTGTTTGTTTCTGTACCTGAGGCTGCTACAGCCCAAATTATTCCAGGGAGTCTGTTCTGCTAAGCTTGGCAGAGATGTTAGTCCTCAAGAAGTCCAAGGTCAGTGCTCAGGCTTTGAAGGGGTGTGTGTCCTTATCTCTGTCTTGTGCTCAGTTCTTATCCTGCAGTGAAAAAAGAGCTATCTGCATCTCCAGTTTATGCTTTTTTTGGTTGTTTTTTTTTGCACTGGGGGAAAAAAATGAAACCAAACCAAATTTTGGTCCCAAGGACTTTGATCTATATCTCTGCCAAAATGAATGGAATCACACTGGAAGAATATTTTTCCATTGCATTGTGCTGTTATGGATTTATTCTCCCCAGCCACTCATGTCATTCAGCCCACCACATTTCTTGTGATGCCTGTCACTCAGAGGAGAGAACAGCAGCCCCCTGTATATCCTGACTGAGCAACATGACAGTCAGTGGATTTTTAATGAGATAATGCAGTTCATGGAAGAGCTGAGCCACAGCTGATAAGTGAATGTAAAATACAGCCCTTGCTCTTTTAATCCCTCCTGCTTACTTTACATGAGAACACAGTCTTTGTAAGCACCATACTGGAAGCTCATTATACAAGAGGAATAAAATTCAGCTCCTTGTTTTTATGTTGTTTTTGTTGGAGACATATCCCATGTAGGGGTCTCAACTATAAAGAAGCCTTAATGTAAAAGAAAGAAACAATGGGTTCAGTGACAAGCCTAATTGGCTTTTTCAGATGTTTAAAACATGAGGCCAGCACATTTATATATGTGATGTACATGAGATGAGTTTCTGGTAAAGAATTAACAATCTTATAATGGTGTACTGTGTATGTGTGGATTTCCAGGCTTTGGTTTGGGCTAAGACATTAACTGAGGGTGAATAGTCCCCAGTAGTTATTAATTCCATTGGAACTAAGAGCATGATGTGTCTGTAGTAGCAGTGCTAAATTTCACTCTGGCAGAACTCTCCTTAGGTGAAGAGGAAAATAATTTGTTACCTGAGATTCTGGGAGCCTTGCAGAGAAAGGTACCCCTGTTCTGCAGAGCACAGGACATGGGTCTGTTTGTGTGGGATGCAGGAGGTGAGGAGCCCTGTCCCTGTCCCCTCAGGGGCAGGAACACACAGTCACACCCTGCGGCAGGGATGGTTCTCAGCCCCACGTCTGTCCCACGTCCTGCAGGGTGTTCATCAGCACCCCCAGGAAACACAGGAGAGTGGATAACAGGGAATGTCGTCCCTAATGGAGTAGTTCATCCGGTATCCACTTGGTCTCCCAGCAGCTTCCACTATATCTCCATGTCACTGCACAATCACACTTGCATCACTTTTTTCTTGCTGGTATTTTGTCTCCTGAGCACATTTCTGGAGCTTTGTTGTTCCCTGATGGCTTTGTGTGTGCTGCTTACCTTGATCAAGGTTTGTTTACAGTTGCAGAGTAGCCTCTGAATTTAAGCCACCACAGCCCTGACAAACATTAATTTCACTTTCCAGTGTTTACTTTTAATTTTTCTTGCTTTTCTGTATCAGGTTCCCTTAGTGTAAGAGGATCTGAGCAGTGGGGAGTTTGACATTTGCTCACTGACATGCAAAAACTCCAATGAACTTGGGTGGATTTTAGATTCAGCTTCCATAGGGAAAAATCGGAGCTGCTGCTTATTCTCAAATGCAGTTATTTTCACTGCAGTTTGGATGCAGGAGCATAACATCTGTGGAAATACAGCCATGTGTTATTTGAAAACATTTAGTTTGAATCAGACACATATTTTCATTCTTTTCTTTGTCAGAATAGTTTAATTAGATTCAGGTGTCCTTTTAAACAAAGTTACTTGCTGCCTAATTGGTTATGTCACCACATCTGTGAGTTTGATTAATGGGGAGGGGGGAAAACCTGGTAACTTCAACCAAGGTGTGTCCTGGGTGCTTCTTGAGCAGTGTCCCAAGAGCTGAGTTGAAGCCAGCAGTACTGGGAAAGGTCAAAAACCCATTTCCAGAGCCCTGTCTGAAGGCTGTTAGAAATTCTGCTGCAATCTGCTTTTATTGCACATTAGTTTTAATAGGATATTATTGGTTTGTGAATACCCTTTCCCCAGATGCTGCTGCAATGTAGTTTTTATTGCATAGCAGTTTTAATGTGATTTTACTGCTTTTAAAATACACTTTTCACCATTCTTGCCTTGCTACTGTGGCTGTACCAATATGTTTGCACATTACTGTTACTGCTGTCTTAAAATCAAGGTTAAAGCAATCACAGTAGGGCTGTGCAGAATGAATGATAATTGAAAATGTACCTAGCAGGATGCTCTTGATATTCTATAAACAAACAAAGCAGTATCTTTATTCATTATTTATCACTTGTTCTTTGTGACATTTCTTTACAGGCTGTATCTTTTTCCTTTCACAGAGCTGAGCCAAAACATATGTCAGGCCAGATGCATACATTTACCTCTCTCCTTTCTCCCACGCTGAATCACAACCGCTTTGATTTTTCCCTAATTGTGCTTTCCTTATGAATTTACTCCATTTCCAAAGCGTATCATACAGAAGGTTTTAAATATTGGCACAAGATTTTAGTACCTAAGTGTTCTATCAGTGCCCTAGTATTCCAAGATGTATTAAAAAATTTAACTCAGTAAAAATTGCTGACCCAAAATTTTAGGCTTCTGGGTAGAAATAATCTAGATTGCCTGACTAAAGGCATGCATCCCCCATGGTTGTAGTTTAGGATCCTCTTTACAACTGATAGGCTGGAGAGCACCTGTTTTCACAGGATACAGGTGCACTGTCCTGTTTTTTTCAGTGTCATGAATATTTATGAAGTAGTTCCAGCCCTTCTCTATCTCTGTTAACAGCTGTAGGTATTTACCTCTGGTTGTCATGGATTTGAGTCTTTATGTCTTTAGCAAGCCATATGAACTTCCTGTACTGTAACCTGTCATTTCTGCTGGTGTCTATGTCATTTATTCCATCCCTAGATTTACAAGTAGGCTCTGTTTTTATTGTTGCCTTTATTTCTTTACCAAACCAAAAGTTGCCTGGAGTTCTCTTCCTTTTTCACAGGATAGCTTTAACCTTTTATTTTAAACAAGTTCTAACTATGTTTTTCTGTATGACTTTTCTTCCCATTCCATCTCTCTCATATTTTCTTCTGCTTTGGAAAGCGAAGCCCTCAGAACTACATATGGATATGTGTGTTGGTTGGAATGCTTTTCTCTTCTCTCATGCTTGGCAGGGTCAAGATCCCTGTTCCTCAGGCAACAGCCTGTGCCTAGTCCAGTGTTTTATCCAACCTTCTGCATCATCCTCAAGGCACAGCTGGCTTACTCCAGGTGAGCTGTGGTACCTGCTAGGTTTGAAAGGGCCTTGTTGAAGTCAGTGGAAAAATGCCAACTTCCCTGAATGAATTCTGTGTTGAAAATTACTTTCTGGAACCCCAAACTGTTTTATTTCTACCTCCTTTAAAAAAAAATCTTTTAAAAAAGATCCTTCGGAGCACAATTATTTTCTATGGTTTTTTTTCCTCTTGCTTTGATTGCTTTTGATTGGTATATAGCTTTACAATTCTATGAGGAGTAATGTCTCACTGTCCTTTGCTCTTTCTTACATTCTGGTATAAATCAATGAGCTTCTGCTATGTACATATCTTCTGATCTGTGAAGAAACTAATTTAATTCCAAATTAACTGCTCTCAAAAGTACTTTTTTCCTTCTTCATTTCAACACATTGCAAAGCTACAAGTAACTGTGGACCAATTTTAATCAGAACAGTGGAAGGAGATAAATGTCAGTATATGTCAGAGCATCTTAATTTCTGACTGGTTTAGTGAGCGAGGAGGGCGTTACTGAGATCCCTTCCATATTCATAAATTCTGTCTGGCTTCTCACTGCTCTTCAGAAGCCCCCTGATCTTCACCTTAACTTCCTTAACCCAGAGTCCTCCAGCTTTTGTGATCCTCCTATTTCATCCCCTTCAGTTATTTTGTTTCTAATTTTGCCTGCACTGCCTGGGAACATTAGCATGACTTCAGGCAGGTTTCTTTGCCTGCCCTTGGTGTGTCTGTATTTATGTCTTCTCTGATATTTGCATTCTTCAGCAGAGACAGTCAGTTTTGTTCACTGTTGAGCAGTTAACAAAGTGAAGAGGTTCAATGTCAAGGGCTTACAGGCAATAATTTTGGCAATAAATATTAGGATAAAATGTTCAAACACTTCTACACCAAGATATTTTCTTCACTCTAACCTTGTTTTGAGTTTTAACACGAACATTTCATCAGCTTGTTACTTGTAGAGGGTTTGCCATCATATTCAGTAGGGGTAAGACAAAACAATTAGGGCATTCATGTACAGCTTCATTTCAGTGGTCACATGTTCTGTTCTTCTGTTTCCTGCTAAGTGCCTGTGCCTTGTTCTTGCAGCCTGCAGGAGGGACAGCCGACCTTAGAGGCAGCCTTGACTATTTGCATAAATCACCAGCCTTCCACATCCATCATCGTAATCAAGTTTGGAGATGTTATTCCTCTCCTTTTACCTCTGTACCCATTCAGAGCAATTTAGACACCATCCCCACTTGCTCTTAGAGGGAAGCCATCCCAACATTCTGTCAAGCTGGAAAGGTAAAATTCTGTGCAGTAAAGGAAATATCACCATGCACATATTTACCATATGAATATAGGAAATTATTTAAATTCTATGCATGGCGTGAAAGTACATGGACATACAAAGATGTTATTTCCTAAAACTTTCTATACTGACCTTAACTCTGAGTTATCTATCTCAGAGTTAACCTGTCCTCTGGTTCATACCTTGGTCACGTGCGCATCCCTCTTTCTATATTAAAAATAAAAACAATGGAAATAGCTATTTCTCCACCTAATTATCTCCAACTTGCTTAGAAAAAGCATGAGTTATTTCACAGCTGCATCCCCATTTGTAGTGTTTCCACAGATATTCCCCAAAAATCATGACATTAAATAAATTATTTTTAAGGAGATAGATAATTCATGAACATGAACAAAGACTCTCTTAAGTATTCATGGGAAAAAAAAATGTTGTAGTAATTTGCTTTCCTGCAGTGAACTTTTCTTCTGGCTACTCTTGTTGAGCATAAGTCAAGTATCAACCAGAAAAAGAGAGTGATCAGCTTTAGGCTAAATATTATTTATGTATTTATTTTTATGTGGTTTAGAGGTCAAGAGACAGTAAAAATCCTCTTCATTTTTTACTTTTGCCTTAAATTCCTCAAAGATGGGAGAAAATAGGATTTTGGGCTGGTTTAGGTTTTTTGGGTGTGGGTTATTTTTACTGAGTGTGATTTAGTCTGATTGCTTCTGCATAGAGTGGATTGAAATGAAGACAAAGCTTCATTAGCATCATGACATGTACTTGTGCTTAAGTTTCATAATTGTTCCAGGTCTGACAGTAGAAAAGACATGCTTTTTGGTCACAGGCAGAGAAAACTAATTAAGTTTTCATTGAAAATGACATCAAGTATCTACGAGAAGGGGTTTATTTTTCCAGCTTTTGAATTATCTCCAATTCTGGTGTAGTTCAAAAGTTTCAGACCGAGGAGACTGAACCAAGCAGAGCAGAACATTCTTGTAAGAACATCTCCTGTGCCTCAGAGATTTGTTTGTATATCTGATGGTAACATATTTTGTACTTACTCTGGTCCCAGCATCACAGCCAGCTTTTAAAGCAAAGCAGCCTGTAAAACTCAGAGGCTGCCAAGGTTGGCTAGAGCTGTCAGGTTGGCACAGCAGAGGCCCCTCCAGTTGTACCTGAGAGCAGAGAGACTGGATGGCTGCTCACAAGGCACCAGGCTAAATTCAAGATTGAGTTAGGAACATCAGGGCTTGGGTTTCAATCATATCAGCTGTCAGCAGGTGAAGAGCTTTGCAGCCAAAGAGCTGCACTCTGAAGCATAAATAAACTGCAGGAAGCACCACAGGTAATTTGCCTCTAAAATGGAAATTACAAAAAAAGAAGAGAAAAGTTTGATGGTTTTCTAGGGCACAGTCCTGCAGTAACTATGGCAATATTGTCATTAAAATCACAGGGTTTTTGCCTCATTGAACAAGGTCTACAGGAGCAAGATAATAATGTAAGGAAAGGTAAAGCATATATGAGGAGAATCTAATTTGTCCTCAAGGAAGTCAAGCAAGTCAAACAATTATCTCACCAGTGATTTTTGAGAATGTACAGAAGTTGAGTTTAAGGCATTTGTGACACAACACCCACACAGCAGCAGCAAGTGTAGAGTGAAATCCTTTGGTGTCACAGAATCACTGAATGGCTGAGGCTGGAAGGGCCCTCTGGGGGTCATCTCATCCAGCCCCCCTGCTCCAGCTGTGTCAGCCACAGCAACAGCTCCAGGGATGGAGACTCCACAGTCTTATCTGTGCTAGTGGTTCCCCTACAGTGAAAAATGGGTGCCCATTGCCTCTGCTCCCTTGGACTCTGTTTATGTACAGGGGTGTCTCAGATGAGGTCATTTGTGCGTCACAGAACTGGAGGAGGCAGCAAAGATTCAAGTGCCCAGCTGGTGTGATAGACTACAAGAGAGCCATAGCAACAATTTCCATCCAGCACGTTTTTTATCAATCTTCTTACAGCTCACAAGACTCATTATGGATTCTCCCACTTTAGGTGATCCACTTCAATCCCTTCACTCAGGCTGTCCCAGCAGCACCACCCAGTTTCACAGAACAGATCCAGTGTCACTGGTTCCCTGCTATTCTGGACTTTGCTTACTCTTGTGAGTTTGTGTCCTTTTCCACCTGTGTCCAAGCTTCATCTTTTCAGTCTTATTGCCTTCATTTAAAATAGGAATAGAAAAATAGAAAACGAGTATATTCTACTATTTGCAATTCCCAGGAAGAAAGACAGTTATTTCTCATAGAGGTAAATGAAATTCAGCAGCAACATGGGCATAGGCTGTGCTTATTCTCAAAGGAAATCTCTTCCTGGATTTCTGCCCTGTGAGGAGATATTGAAAATGAGCCTTTAAGACTTGAACTTCAGTCTCATGGACTGACAGGAGAGGTTTCATTATGTAGGAATATTTGGATAAAGCTTAGTAGATGTTTTTCAGCCACTTGACAGACCAGGTTGTCCTTTTTTGTGTGCCCTACTTTGTATGAAAAAAAAAAAAAAAAACCAGAAAAAGAAAAAACAAGTCCTGGGAATATGAGGTTGGGGGTGCTCATTTGTCAGGAAGTGTGGGTAACTGCAAAGTGCAAACTTTGTGGAAAACATGATACTGATGTTTTTATTCACTTTAAATAAGTGAATAAAATAAGTAAATAAGTTTTATTCACTTATTCACTGATTAAGAGAGATGCCAGTAACTGTGATGAACGTCGGAGAAATGCACATTATGAACATTTTTGAACAAAGACACTCCCAGTAATGCTGCTGTCTTGTAATAGGATCAAAGAAAGGGTTGTGGTTTTTGACAAAGAGTAGAAGTCCTTCATCTCATTCCTTAGAGGCTACTTGATGGGCCACAGAGACAAAATTGATGAGGAAGGATCCAAGGATGTTTTCCAGAAAATAGGACCAGTTCCTGAAGAGCAGATTACATAACTGAAGGTTAGCAATGAACACATGCATGCAGGTTGCCGTAGGGTTGGTTGTATGTGCAATTTGTTCTTAGCTCAACAAGAGTTCTTAAGGCTCTTGCCAGTAGTTTCAGTTTGGGAAGGACAAAATAGTATCAGATGCTGTGATTTAAAAAGCTTGTTATTGCAAGTATAGAGGCCTTTCTGATTTGTGTTCTTTTTCTTGTGCTTTGCATTTTCCATCATGTCTACACCTGTGAGACTGTGCCTACCAATACAGCTGGAAAAGGGAAGAGAATAAATCTGGGTTCCAGTACTGCCACCCAGCACTGAATGATCTCTGGACACCCACTGGAGATGCCACAAAAGGTTTGAGTATACCCAGACCTCCAGGTAAAAGAGATCTTCTCCCTCTTGTGCACAGTAAAGTGCAAATGGCAGTTCAGAAAATGGATAATTACAAGTAGCACAAGAGGAGAGCTAACTCCTGAAATCCTACTGCTCCTGGTCAGCGGTGGAAGAAATGAGTTTAACTAAACAGGCACTATAATTTAAATACCTATTTTGCCTGTAGCCATCTGAGCATGAGATGATAGGAGGGTTCATGTGATTTAGCTTCTCCCAGTTCTCCTATAAGAATATTGCCCAAGCTGCCAATTCAGGGCAGGAATAACAGAGCGTTCAACATGGTGACAATTTCCCTGCTCTCCAGTAAGTCTCAGATTTTTCCTTTCTTGGCTTCATGGAATATTTTTAAACAGAAAGCTCTTGGTAACAATCTGATTTCAAAACATAAGCCTAATGTACTCTGTAAATGACTAGGGATATAAAAATATTTCATATTCTGTCTACCCTATGAAAATTAACATTGCATTATACTGACTCTTGGCTTGATTTAACAATGGGAATTGCCAGTTGTTATGTAAAGTTGTATTTCTGTTCTCTTCTTTGACCTGGTAGAAGGCAAATTGTAAATGGCACCTTTAATTAAAAAAAGAGAGAGAGAGAAAGGAAAAGCTTATGTGGGTAACAACAACATGTACAAGCAAATGCTACAAAATTAAATTAAGGCTGAAAGACTAAACATTGCACTAGGGTATGTCTACTGCAGAACAGGGGGACATTTTCTGTGCAATAGTTCTTCGAAGCATACAGGAGTTGGCATCACTCTTGTTAGATCATGTTGGGAGTGCAGCCTTACAATTATATAGAAAAGTATTGTTCTTTCTATTTGAAGGCTGGGAAAAGGGATGTGATTGATTGTTTTTAAAGGAAAAACCTATACAACTGTGTGTCTTAAGGGCATCATTGCCCTCATAGAGCTTTTTGCTTCTAGAGCTGATGTTTGAAGCTAGCTCCTGTCCGCACCAGCTGGAAATCACACTGTCTGATCCCTGGTCCTATAATACAAAAAAATTCTCTGAGGTCAGTATGGCTTTGTATGCAGGGGGTATTCATAATGAACCTTTCCTGGTTGCTGTTCAGTGGCTTTTGTGAAGTGAGAGTTCTCAGCTGAGAGCCCAGTGGATGCCTGCAGCAAGGAAAGCACGCGGCAGCACCACAGGGGGTTTGTCTGCTATCTTAGCTGGGATACGGGAACTGAGCAGGTACCTGGTAGCTGTGGCCCTGAAATCACAGAATATTGTCTCTTGTAAGCAAAGCTGTACTGAGTAAAATAAGAGCAGAGACTGTAATTAAAAATTTCAGAGAGAAATTTAACTGTTGAAAAGTATTTTAATATTCTGGTCTGAGACTAAGAGGTAGGGACATTCTTCATTACACTGCCAGTTCTAGAAGAGAAGTTGTAGAAATGCTTTTGTAAAGACTGATTTATTAAAAACTGCAATGCAGTTTGTCTCACATGAGTGCTGTCACTGTGTTACCTTTGGAAGAAGGGGCTTGAACATGGATTTTATTCAATGTTTATATGGCTAGAGTGTAAGATACTGTGGGAGGAGACAAATTAAATTTGAGTTTGATCAGTTCATACTGAAAGCTAGAGAAAATGGAAGGAGAATGGGAAAAATTAGCTTATTTGTTGTTAATTTGCTGCTTTGTTGGTTTGAGCAATGGGTAATGTACCTGTCCAGTTACTTAAGGACAAACTGTATTGGGGTTATTCTGATAGGGGCTGAACCTGTATCAACAATTCATGGGTTTTAAAACATTTTTCCCTAGAAGGAAGCATCAATTCCATACCCCAGCCATGCGTAAAACTTGTCACGAGATGCAGACCCTTGGCTTTCTGTCCAGTATCAACAAAGTTAAATTCTTGCTAAATGTATAAATGGACAGACTTGTCTCCTAAGTGGCTCTCCAAAGGCAGAGAGTGCAGTGCATACAATGGGATGATGGAAGGAAAAAGGGAGAGGATTTGGTCTTTTGCTTAAATAACGTTATCAGCATGTGGCAGAAGTTGGGAAATGACACCTGTCCTGGAACACAAGAGAAGAGTCATTTGGAAGTGATAAGCTGGAGCTGTATCTTGGAGCCAGCAAGGGATCCTCCCTCAGTGCTCTGCCAGGGCCACTCTGCTGTGTGTGGCATCAGCAAGTGGAAAGTGGCAAGAGCTTACTAAAATACATTTGCACAAGGCATGAGATTGAGCACCAGAATCTACAAAGATGGATTTTTCAGGAGAATGTGTCCCTGTCCAGCACAGTAATTCATCTTCATCGAATAAGATATAGAGTGGAGTCAAGCATGCATAAATCATTCCTTGTTTGCTCTGTTTGTACTGGGCATGGATGGGATTAGAGTGCTTTGGACACTGTTTATGTCAAAGAGGAGAAAAATTGCAGTGTTAAGATGAAGAAGGAGAATGCTGCTTTGCTACAGGCAAAACATGCACCTCCATCAGTCTGCAGTCTGCTTCAAACAGCAAATAGTGTTAGGAAGAGCAAAATACTAATTCTAGAAAAGAATTAACTAACAATGTTCTGTTTGAATTGAGAAGTTCTGATTGTGCCCCTCAGTGAAAAACACCAGCCTCAAAAGTGAACTGAGGGAGGAGCTCCTCAGCAGAAATCCCGACTCCTCAGTTCTTTGCTGGCTGTGGTGCTCACTGATGATGAACTTGGGCCTCCTCTCTGAACTCAGAGTGGCTCAGCCTTCCCAGAGCCTCCTGGGTGCAGCCCTCTCATCTCCTAAGTGTACAGTGGCACTTGAGTTGTTTGCAGAATCAAGACTTCAAACACTATTGAGATAGTTATAAATCATGTTGTAAGGCACAGGGAGTTGTTACAGCATCACAGTCGTGCTGGCGTGCCAGAGATATTGGCTGTGCTCCCCCTGCTGCACTGAAGGATGGCAGGAGCATCCCTCCTCTTCACACATCCATATAATCACAGAGGCCAGTGACACTTGAGAAGCAGGTAGTGGGCAGGGAGCTGCATCCTGGTTTCATGTGAGTCCCCTGAGTTGTCCAGCTGCCTCTGTGCCCTGTGGAGTTTGTGGCCCAGGAGTAGGCACGATGTGCAAGGGCTGTGGCACACAATGCGTAAATCAAATTAAGTGGTAAGGCTGACGTGCCAAAGCAGTGTTTTGTAGGCACAGCTCCTAGGAAACTTCACAGGGAATTACATACAAAATTTCTGGCATTATAAATCATTATAAATTCACTGCTATTATATGACCACCAGCTGCTAGCTTAAACCTACTACAATTTCTGCTCTAGAACAACCAAGCTGAAAGGTAGAATTATGATGAGAATCACCTTTTTCATATATTTGCACAATATCTAGTGCAGTGGGGCACTAATAACAATAGGAAGGTTTAGCTTTTAATTTTAATCTTTAGTCCATCTGGGTTAGTATTTGCCTTTAAGGTGACTTAACATTTTGCATGTAATTACAGTCTCTGGATCTTTGAAAAGAACTGTTTCTCTTGAGTTTTCTGAGTGGAATAAAATACACTCATTAGCCTGTAACCTTTTTTAAATCCCTCTCCCATATGGTATTCATGTGGCATCACATATAACAATATAGAATAATACCCTGGATAATATGGGCTATCATGAATATTGATGAACAGGGTAATTAAGATCTCTGCGCATGGTGCATAATTATATAGGGGCAACCTATTGACGTAATTTCTTATGATTAAATCAAAATAATATATATCAAACATAAGAGTTCTACCAGCTTATCTGATATTGCAATCCATTTCATGTTTGGAGAGACCTGAAATATTAATAAGCAGAAAGATCTGGTATTCAAATGAATTCTAGCAGGAAAGAAAACAATATCACCTTTTTTTCTTTACCTCTTGACTTGTGGGACAGATGACAAGCTGATATGTTTCCCTGGAGGCTAACATCTTATGTTCCAGAATACAGGTTTTCATTTAAAAATGATGACTTGTGAGGAGATGTTCATATTCATGTGAACAGAGTGCAGGTGCTCATCTTCTCTAGTGCCTACAGACAGCCTGAAACAACCAGTGTGACAGACCAGCCACCACAGCTGAAACAGCTGATAGCAACTTCAGCATCAGTGATGAGGATTTATTTGTGTTCTTGCTGAATTTGATCTCCCAGCACCATAAAAACTCTGGGGTCACTGATTGATAGATGCTCTTAAGCCATCAAGGCCAGTCTAGCACTGTGATGAACAATGTCTGATTGTCACTCAAGCTCCACCTCAAAGTTAACCAGTCTTTTTGCCCTCACTACTCAGAACAGGTCTGCTTCACTCTGGTGATTTAAGAGCTTCTTCTAATTTGCATCCTAACTTTCTGCACCAGTTTTACCCAATCATTATTATGCCAAAAGTCTCTTTTCCTTAAATACTTGTGAGCTTCCACTGCATATTGATGTCTCCCCCTCGAGTGCTGCAGCTATATCACCTCTCAACCTTCACCTCGACAATCGTGGGACAGGCTGTGTATTCACCTGATCTTCTCTGCACCTCTGCCACTTGGAATCACTTTCCCTGAACTTTAACCAGCCTTCCAAGGGAGGGTGTACCTCAGCCATATGAAGTAGCATCAACGCTTGCACATATCCACCTCTCCTTTTCCTCTCTGAGCACTGCCTGCGGTGTTTTCCAGACACATCTCTTTGGCAGCTGACAGACACTCCCTAACTTTGACTGGTCCCCAAGTCCTTTCTCACCTCAGTGATTCCCAGCTGATGAGCTCTCAGTCTGGAGCAGACAGTCATGTCATTGATCCTGCAGTGTTACCTTGCATGCTGAGTAACTTCCCATTCCTGTGCAAACTTCTCTGCTTCTTGCTCTTTGTTGCTACAGGGAAGTGGGGCTGTGCTTTGGGTGCTCAGGAGCACAGAGGGCAGCAGGGATTTTTTTTATATAGAAGGAAGGGAAGGGTATGAGGAAGTTGAAGGCAGTGCTAAAGCATGCTGCTTTTTGCAAGAAAAGTCAGCTAAATTACCCATTTTCTCCAGAGTTACTTCTACTAAAGGAAAGGAAAGATGAAACTATGACAATTTTTCCAGCTGACTGTGAATGGCATTCTGCTTTGGGAAGTGTTTCGATTATTGCTCAACTGAAGAGCTGGGTATAGCAGTTGAATGTTTTCCCTCTCTGCAAATAACAAGACTATTTTAGAACTTTTCCTTCGTTATTCATGTGGAAAATGAATTGATTTTAGGGTAATAATACAAATTCTTCTTAGCCCTATTTTATTATATATTCTAAAATCAATTTTTAACAGAAGTTTTAATTGCATATTACTTTCTTTAAAAGGGCAAAGATGCTGCAGACTGTTAACTGTGCTTATAGCGACTCTGTTTCTTTTTAATTTTCTTTCATCCCCATTATCCTTTTCCTGTAACAAATTTCAATATTGCTAAGGAGCTTTCACTCAAATTGACATACATTCAAAACAACTCACTAAAATTAATACATTCTGAATCACCGCTGCTTTTTTTTTTTTTGTATATTTATTAACTTGGAACCTCTGAACCTGATATAATGGGAAGGAAGAGTCTTTTCACTCTTTTCATAAGCAAATTTCCTGGTAAATTGCAACAGAAAATGCTCAGTCCTCCTCATTAATGGATCTGTCTTAGACTTCACATGGCATGACTTGAGCAGTAATGAGTGAGTTTGCAGCTTGCAACAGACACACCTAATGAATTCCTGAGCTGCCCATTTGATCATTGTACAAGATGACAATTGTCTCGATACCCTGATTAACATGGAACAAAACATATTTATAACAATAGTTTATTCTATGCCTGGAGATAAAAGCGCCTTGCTGCTGCCAAGCAGTCAGCGCCCACGGCATGTAATTAGCAACTTCCTTCCACTGGTTTGAAAGGTATTACTGCAATGTATGCAGATAGTGGGATTTTTTTAGGCTAAGGTATTGAAAATTAAATAGAAAGTTGTGAAAAGAAACAATAAGTGGGTTTTCCATCTGAAAGATAGTGTCTTTATAGGGAAAAATCCATAAGTGTGGCTGGCTTCCTGTATTGTTTGCTAGAGAATAGTCCTTACACACTTCACAAGTGAAGGTTATTGTAATAACAATACTGGGAAAATGTAGTTCAGTTATAAACTTGAACAATGTTGGGCTTTTTTTCTTCTCTGACATAGCCTCTTAGCCAATTACATTTTTGACCACAAGCATTTCTTAAATCTTAGGCCATGTTTTTCTCCTCATTTTATTGATGAAATGTGTAAAGAAAACCTTTCCCAGTTTAACCAGTTTCTGATTAATCCAAAGGGCATTTTAAATCTACAGTAAGTTTGTCTTTTGACTAGTAGCATTTATAATAGCTTTAAAAAAGTAATCATGAAATTACTAATAACAGGCAATTGCCTTGATGCTCCTTGCTTTCAAAAACCTATCTCAATTTAATTGCTTCCTGCAAGAAAATTCTAACAAAAATAATACAAATAAAAATGAGTGTTTGGTTAAAAGACATCTCTAAACTTGGAAATGGCAAGACTGGATAAAGTATTTCTTTATTAATGGAAAAGTGTTGCTATTACGAGTAACACTCCAAACCGTGACCTTTCTGATGTGCGGTATAATCAGTCTGTCCATTCTATGAGCAGTTTGTGCTGGGAGTTGTAGTAATGATCACCATTCCAAAAATAAGCAGATTTTGCACAGGTTTGAGTGGGACCAAGAGTTCATTTGCAGATGTAGAGCCATGCGATGGTTAGAACTGTTTCCTGCAGTAATTGCCTGAAATTAGTGAGACCCTGAGACAAGGTGGGATTCAGTTCATTTGAGGAAGAGAGGTTGCTGATGATGCACAAGGACATCGTTGAGGTGAAGACTTGAGTTGGAAGAAAAACATGAAAGGGAAAGGGAGCATTCACGTGTAGAGGCCAGCATTAACAAATGCAGAAAGCTGAGTCCTTAGTTCATGGTGGAGAGTAGCAGTTGTCTAGATGTGTCTCTGTTTGCCTGCAGTTCGGTAAGTTTTCCTCTTCCCTAATTTCTTGTCTGGATTTACTACTCATTTTCCTATTTTTTTGAGAAGTGCTGTGTGCCAGGCAGAAATCTTGGCCAAAAGCGCAGTCAGCGGTGCCTTAAGATGTATTTCTCTAAGAATGGCTAAGACATCACTCCCAGTTCAGGCTGCACTGACAGCTCAAGAGCAAAAAACCTGAAAAGTAGCACCAAGAAAGATGAAAGTTGTTAATATTCCTGCCAGGAGGGCTCAGTGCTGCAGCTGCTGACGTGCAGTGCTGCAGCCCTCAGCTGTGAGGTGTCTGGCACATCTCTGTGAGCAACCAAGTGCTTCTGAGGACAGGTGCTCTCCAGGTTTCTGACCGGGCTAGCCAGTGATAACCTAAAAACAGCTGCTCAGAGAGAAGGGTAGGAGGGAAAATGTGGCTTTGAACTCACAGCTGAGAATTTCGGGCACTTGTGACTGACTTCCACCCCATGCTTCCTAGCCTGTTGTAGGAAAAGTCCGTCATAATAGAGAGTCCCCAAAACAAGACTGTGTCAGGATATTCACCCAGTCGAGAAGCTTAATCGGGGAGGAAGTCCCTTTCTGGAGAATACTGAGAGGGCAACAGGATTTCAGATGGACTCTCTATTCCAGGGGTTAATAACCTCACACATAGTAAGCCCTTGTGACAAGTTCTCTTTTCTACTCTAAGTCTAGCTTATGGACCTTGTACTGTTTTGTAGTCTAGAAGACAGTAAAATTTGGGGTATTTAGTGTGTCATGAGAATAAAAGGGAGTAAAAGAGGAGAAAGTAAATAACAGTATTCCTGAATTAAGAGCTGTAAATTCTCCTGATGTTTGGAAAAGCAACATTCAGGTGGCTGTAGCTTTTCTCCTTTAAGTTTTTGCCTTGAGTTAGTCACAGAGAGGAAGGTTTGGACAGACAAGCGTCAGTGATGGAGTTAATCCGATGTATTGAACTGTCAGCCATTAGGTGAGCTAACAATCACTGGGCAATTGTGAGGTAAATTAGCTAGATCAAGAGGGCACTTGTAAAATTTATTCATTTTATTTCCCATTTGTGAAAGCTAATGCAGTTCACACAGGGAATCGTAACTCCTTCACCTGTAGTAAGGGAGCAGTTCCATCTTCAGAGCGAGGGAAGCAGGGTGTCAGTGAAAAATACAGTGGGACTAACTGTGTTTAACATAGGGTTAGAAAATTCAATAAAGAAAAGCAGCGAGGCTGCAAACACATTAACTGGCATTCTCTCAAGATTTTAACCGTACATTGTCTTGACAAAATGTAATTGACCTCACGGAATTTCCACCCCTGTGTGCTACCTTTAGAGCGGCTCAGAAATCGGCCATACCTAAAGCTGCACCGACAGCGAGAGATTTGGTGGGAGGGTGTGAGTTGAACTTCGCCTCAGCGCGACTGCAGGAGGGGCTTCCTAAATTGGTTTTGGAGGAGAAAAAAGAATTTTTATTTTTTTTTTTACTCATACTTTATTTAAGACAGGGACTAAGAATCCCACAAGTGAGGCGGCGGCGGCCCCCGTGTGGGAGGGGGGCGCCGCAGGTGCCGTGAGGGGCGGGCGCCTCGGGCCGCTGCGTGCGGGCGCAGCCTGAGGGCGCGGGGCCGCAGCCGCCCCCGGCCCGGCCGAGCCCCGGAGGAGGGCGGGCGATGTGGGAGGCGGCGCGGCGGAGCCCCCGCCCGCCCCTCGCAGGCGAGCGCGGCTCCTCCTCCGGGAGGGCGCGGCGAGGCTGCCGGGCGGTGCTGCACCCCCGGCGGCAGCCCCGCTGCACATCCGCGCCCCGGGCGGCTCCGTGCCCCGGCGCCTCTCCCGGAGCAGGCTCTGCGGAGGGCACAGACGGCGGCGGGATCTGAGGCACCTCGCGGGGACATGCCGGCGGAGCGCGCCCGGAGGTAACGAGCGGGGCGGGCGGTGCCCGCGGGCCCGGCGCGGCGAAGCCGCTCAGCTCCGCGGCCGCCGGCTCCGTGCCCCCGGCAAAGTTGTGCCCGAGCCGCCCGCAGGCTCCCGCTCCAATGCAGGCACCGCCCGGGCCGGGAGCGCGGCGGGACGGGGCGGCTGCCGCCGCTGAGGCTCCCGCTGCCGAGGCGGCGTTTGCGGGGTTGTTCTGTGGGCTTTCTTGGGGTTTGGGTTTGTTTTTCTTGTTTCCCGGCGCACTGAGCATCTGCCTGGCGCGGTCCCCGCAGCAGCCCTTCAGGGGCTGGGCTTTTCCCGTTCGCTCTCCTCGCGGAGCTGTTCAGCGGGATGCTGTTGCCCTCTAGTGTCTGCAGGAATTGGTTATGGCTCTGTTGGGGCACAAAATTAGTCAGCCTAGTGCAGTAATTATTCATAACTTAGGGTGGTTGTGGCTGCTTGGATTCCCCAAATCCTGTCAGAAATTCATGTGTGCTGCTGCTCGGTTCAGCTGTCATGTGCAGCCCTCGGGAAATGGCAGAAAACTTGTATATTACTCAATTTGATGCCTGATACGCTGGATAATTGCTTCAGGTTTTGGTGTGGTGGGGTTTTCTCTTCCTAATGGAATGGTAAGTGAAAGTAAGAGGGTTTCTCTCACTGTCAGCATCCCCAGTCAGGTGTCATGGAAGAAATGGTTCTGAACTCTGCCTTATTATTAACTCTTTACACTTGGCAGTTGTGGGAGAAAGGAGAGGGGAAGTAATGGTATGGTCATGGACCAGACGGTGTGCTGAACATTTATCTCAGAGACCTTGAGCAAATCATTTACTCTTTAGATAGTGATGTTTTTGCAATTGCTGAAAAGTAACAGCGTTTATCTCAGAAAAATTGTGTGATGTCAAGAGCTTTAAGATATTTCTGTACAAAGTGTTGTATGAAGGCAGAGTAATTTGAAGACTAAACTAAACTTTTGTGTTCTGTTGAAGTCTTTACAACCTTCTTTTAAACTATTTTAAACGTTGTATATTTAATATTTATAAATATTTTTCCTTGACAAACTGTAATGCTTGAATCCCTATCCTGTAAGGGTCTCTAGTACTGCATTAAGCAATGCAGCATGGAGCTTAGGATACCACAGGTACAGTAGAAACTACAAACTGCTTACCTGAAGGACTTGAAAAAGAATTTCTATCCATCAGAATTGCTGTGCTGCCTGAACCGTTCCCTTTTTTTCTAACAGCTGTGAGGGAATGTAAACCTTTCAATAATCACACATTCCAGGGTTTGTTATGTGATACTAAAGGGTTTCAAAGGCTTCCCTTGACAGCTCATGTCTCATATCACCTTTTTACGAGTTGAAAATGTCTTTTTAATATGCAGTTGTAAGATCTCATTCTCAGCCTGGATTTACTCATTTGAGCTGTTAATGCTTGAATATTTTAGTCAGTAGAGTAATGTTGTAAGTAGGGGTACTCGGAGGTTATTTTGGTGTTTTCATAACTGATTTAAAAGTCTGAGCCTTGCTCTTTACCCCAGGTTTGGTTGTGTTCGGTTGTGCTTTGCTGCTTCCTACCATATCCTTTGTATATCCAAAGACTTCCGATTTAGTAACACTAAAATGATTTCAGAATATTTCCTGTGAAGTTGTATTTCATAGTGAGTGGCCAGAGCAGACCTTTATGTTTAGAGCAGTTACGAAGCATTCTAATCAGTAGAGATTTAAATGTCTGTAGTAATATGCTAAACAATATGCCTCCTTTTTTTCTGCTCTTTGTTTAAAGCATTTAAAACTCATTTTTCATGTAGTGCATCCCCAGCCTGTCACCAGCACTGTGGTAGTGTCCAGGCTGGTAAAGAACAGAATGGGAATATACTGATGGGGATTATTAGAAGAAAGTTATTAAAAATATGTCTCTAGATAAATGCAGTATACCTCAATAATATTGATGACTACTTAGTCCAGAACTTTTTAGTAGTTCTTGATGAAAAGGATTTTTGTTACCCTTTAAGAGTATGTTTCTTACCTTTAAGTATGACCCAACTTTATTGTTTCTAATCAAGGGTCGCAGTAAACAGTTGCCCTAGCACAGGCCTGAGGTCAGACTAAACCAGAGTTTTCTTACTGGGCTTTGATAAATTTGATCTGATAAATTGAGAACAATTTCTTGCTTATTTATGGGTATTTTAGTTGAGCCCATTGCTTTAATCTTGATATTAGGACAGCAGAAAAAAGTTGCTTGTCATTTTAAAAATTGTGTTGATACTCATGATTCAACTTTATCAGACATTTTTTAAGATTGTATGCAGTTTTATGTGCCTGTGCAGTTTCTGGATTGAGAACCTCTGTGAAGAATTTAGTAGGCTGCATTTCCAGCCTGTATTGTCTTGTGGAAGAGTTTCCATGAGGGTTATCAGGGGGAAATGATTTACAGAAGCCAGGAATTTGGTCATTTATGCTTAGCGGTGAAACAACAAACTAAAGAAAGCTGCAAGTGGTAGGAACTCGCTTATGGTGTCCTTTGGGTCTTGGGGTTCCTCACAGTATTTGTTCTATCATCAGTGCTGCTTTGGTAGTGAATTTAAAAACCCTGAAACAGCAAGCAGAACGAGTTATAAACCCCCCAAACCAATCCAAATTGAAGATCCCTATTCAAATGCATCTGTTTCATGCTGGCTGCCTGCAGATGCCTGTAATTGTGACTGCCCAGCAGTATGTTCGGAATGGTGAATCTGCTGCTTAATAAGGTGATATTTCTTTCCTGTACCAGCAAGATTTTCACATGAGCAGGTTTTGGGCTGCAGAAACCATTTCTGCAGCAGATGACAAGAGCATTGAGCCTTTCTGTCTGTGTTCATAACAAAATGCAAAACTTGCTTCCATGACTCAGCTTTCTCTCAGCAAGATCTTCTCCATAGAGAGTCTGTAAGTTAAAAACCAAATTCTGAATATTCAAAGATGCTAATTTTCACCTTAAGAGAGAATTTTGATACCTCCTACTTTGAGCAGTAGAGGTAAAAGGTCCTGGTCTGAATTTTAACACAGTGGCATGAAAATGTAAAATAGGAGATCAAATGCAGGTTCTTCTAAAGAAATAAAGTTCTAGATAGAAAAACAAACAGGCAAGTTTTATTGCTTCAAACCATGGCAAAATACACACAAGTTATTTTATAGGTAAAATTTATTGCAACATCAGTATTACAGAACTTTGGATTTATTAATATCCAATTTCTGTTTTCAGGTGATTTGAAGTGGTTTGGGGTACAGGTGGGACCATATTCCTCTGTCACTGAATTCTACATGACTGTAGAAATCAAAAAGAGCTGAGACTGCTGATGCAGGCAGCTCTATCTATGGTCAGCTCTATCTGTGGGTGTTTTTCATTGAAACAATGCTAACAAGCTTGAACTCTTGTGAAGACTTTCTAGACTCTGTTTTTTTTTAATTTAAGCCTTTTTCTTATACTTAGATTTTTTTATTGATGTTGATGTTATCACGACTTCTCCTTTCTTTGGTAAATATTGCATTCTTTGGTCATGAAAGGAAGACTCCTCAAGCACTCCGCTTCTGAAATGCTGCTTCTCACAGCTTACTCACTGTAGGTACATTGAGAATTGCACTTTTTGTCTGGTTGTACTGTAGGAAATGATAGCAAGCAGGGAGCATCTTCCCTGAAGCCACTTCTAGAGATGTGGTAAAGGTCACTGTCATGATCTCCATAGGTCCCTCAGTGTGTGGTGTGGTGAATCCCAAGGATGTCGCTGTCAAGGGGGTGCATTGTGAGTTGTTTTAGCATGCTGCTGTAATACAGCACTAGAGTATCCAGCAAGGATTATTGCTCAGGGGAAAATGCTGCTGTCCCTCGAGGAAAGCAACTGTACCTGGTCAAGGCTTTGAGACTGTTGATATTGCAAAATGCATGTTCTCTTTGACATTTTTGTTTTCTTCTTTCTGTGTTCTTTGGAACTCCTGCCATGCAAACCAGTCCTTAAGCAAGTGAAAATTACCTAAGCCTCAAGCTGATACTAGAGAGTGTGAGAGTGTGCATTTAAACCTCGTTCCTTGCTCTGTTGCATCCCAATTGCTGCCTGCCTTCAGCAGGGAGTGTGCCAAGTCTGGCTGTGTCCTGTGCCTCAGAGAATTCCTCACTCCTCACAGTCGAACCTCACATCTGTCTTGGCAGGTCCAGCCACTCCTCCTTACAGCTGCACTCTGTAGCCCCAGGGGGCACCTGCAATTAGGAGCCAGGATACAATGACAGGGCTTTTCTTGAAGAAAACACGGGTGTCTGGGCTGGCTCCAGATTTTCCTCTCTAAGGAATGGCATTAGGAACCGTGTCCTTGCTGCAAATGTTTCTTGGGTTGCAACCCTTGTGAAATGTCCTGTTCAAACAGCTCTGTCTCATCAGCCCTTCCTTGCTATGAGCTTATGTCAGTGTCAATTCTCATTTTTTCTGTATGTAGACCAGCCAGATCTGTGGTTATCAAAGAGAAATAGGTGTGTGTACAGCTTTTCTACAGAATGCAGTCAGTGTTAAGTTTAGGCACTAAAATTATGTGTTTCTTGGCATTCAGGCAGCTGAATTGGAAATGCAAAATGAAGAGAACCCTTCGTGTGTGTAATGAAAAATCATCTGTCTGGAAACCTCTCTCTGGTGTTAACTCATTCAGGATAAAGTTTCTCTTTGTCACCTGACTTGTTACCATGTTAAATAGCTCTGTTATGCCATCCAGACTGATATTCGTGAAGCTAGTGTGGCAAGGATTGGACGTTGCAGTTATTAAGAATGTTGAGTTCTTCTGAAGGTTCCTTCATATTGTTACTTGGTCTTTATACATAAGATAAAACCCAGGAAGTTGGAGTGATGTTATTTTGGTCTAACACCAATTAGTGAGCCTGGGTGAAAGGCAGGTCTCCTGCCCAAAAGCTTTGAGCAGGACTTTGTGCTGCTGCAGGTAAGGTTCAAGGCTGAATTTAAGGCTTCCCAGAAGAGGAGGGGTTGATAAACAGTTATCTGTGAGTAGAAGGTGAGGAGACTAAAATCCATCTAAAGCAGAATCTATCCAGACAGAAGGAATCTTGCTCTGAATCTTAACTATGAATGAGACAGCTCTCGGCACTTGCTGGTCATGCTGAATTTTGCAGTTTTGATGAATAGAATGACTTGGAGTTTTTCTCCCTTCCTCTGATTTTTCTCGTTTATTATTACTTTATGCTCATCATGACACTAGGAAGATCTGTCTTCAGGGTTTAATTAAATTTCTGGACGTTACATAGGTATTGTTAAGTATATAACATTTTTTAGCCTTTTTGAAAATCTGGAGTGAAAGACCAATTTGCTTACAATGTAGGATTAAAAAAAAACCCAACCAGGAATGGAAGGATTAACCTCTCAGTATGGAAATGACCACATCAATGCCACACTTTATCCTAATCCCATTTCCAAACGGGCCTGGGTGCAAACTACACTGAAGTTACAGTGGCATGTTCTAGATCTTGACACACTAAATATTTTTCAAAATCTGCTTTGAATCTTTGTTTATGACTTATGATCATTATTTTATGCTTGTCACACCAGCCAGTTGTTTTACTAGGGAGTTTTGACAGCAATTGTACTGCTGGTTTGAAAAATTGCTCTTTCCTTAAGTACAAGATAGAACATAAGTATATCCTTAGGTGATCTGCATGTTAGGTTCAACTTTTGATTTATTACTTTCTCTTCTCAAATGTAAGAGCTTGATTGTTCTATGGGTTTTTTTAATACAAAGAAATGCTTCTAACAGCTTACAAATACACAGTCCAGAAAAATGCTTTGTTTTCCTCTAATGTTGCAGGAAGCAAGTTTTGCTTAAAAAAATTCCTCTAATAGATGTAATATAGAGTGTATCAGTACATGTTTGTACAGCAGTTAAGATGTGCATGTTCTTGCTTCTTTGAAAAACTAATACAAGATAGAATTTGTTTAATCATGTTGCCCCAGCTTTTTATAGGTTATAAATTTTCTTCAATACTTTGGTTGTTAGCAGTTGTCTACTTGGAGTTAACTTTTATCTTTAGGTTAAAAGAATTTCTAAAACACTGTAAATACTTTACTTTTATGTCTTGCTTTTCAGTGCCTCTGCCTGCTTTATTTGATCCTCTGAGTTGAGGAACCTGTGAGATTTAGAGACCTTCAAATGCACATGGCAAGTAGTGGGAGCAGAAAAAAATGTTATTGCAAAATGTTGAGCCATTGGTCTCCAAACCTCTGGCTGGCAGTGATTTCTTTGCTCCCCATTAGTTTAAGCAGGTGATTCTTCACAAGGTGGTGTCTCATTTAAATCTCTGATTTTCTTTTCTTCTAGACTGTACCTTCAGTAAAGCTCTGTGGAAGATAGATGTGTGTGCTGCAATGGTGACATAAATATTTCAGAGGACTGGAACAAGTTGTTGGGAATCTGTGTTTGTTTTTCATGCTGCTGTTGACAGCTGTCTAAGGCAAGTAAACACCATGAGTTTTATCCTGAAACTTCACAGACATTTTCAAAGAACAGTAATTTTGCTGGCCACTTTTTGTATGGTGAGCATAGTTATTTCTGCCTACTACTTGTATAATGGCTACAAACAGGAAAATGAACTCCCTGAAACCTCTTCAGAAGTGGAATGTGGTGATGCTCAACTGTTGCCTTACAAGCTGATGGAGGTGAAGACCACGAGGCCTGTTGATCCCCTGAGGACAGATCTTGTAGTGCTGGTGTTTGTGGAAAGCCAGTACTCAGCATTAGGCCAAGATATCATAACCATTCTGGAATCTAGCAGGTTTCAGTTTCACATTGAGATTGCATCTGGGAAAGGTGACCTCCCAGTGCTTATAGACAAGAACAAAGGCAAGTACGCTCTCATAGTGTATGAGAATATCCTGAAGTACGTGAACATGGACTCGTGGAACAGAGGCCTTCTAGATAAGTACTGCATAGAGTATGGTGTGGGTGTGATCGCATTTCACAAAGGCAGTGAGAACAGCTTGCAGAGCTTTCAGTGGAAGGGTTTTCCTTTCCATGTCCACAGCAATCTGGGTATTAAGGACTGTTGCATTAACCCTCATTCCCCACTGCTCCATGTGACTAAACCTTCTAAGCTTGAGAAGGGGCCCTTGCTTGGAAATGACTGGGCTGTTTTCCAGATTAATCACACAACTTATCAACCAGTGATATTTGCAAAAGTAAAGACGCCAGAAAACCTTTCTCTACCTGCTGCTCTCTATGCCACAGTAATTCATGACTTGGGGCTCCACGATGGGATTCAACGAGTCCTTTTTGGCAATAACTTGAATTTTTGGCTGCACAAGCTGATTTTCATAGATGCCATCTCTTTCCTCTCTGGAAAGAAGCTCACACTGTCCTTGGATAGGTACATTCTGGTTGACATAGACGATATCTTCGTTGGCAAGGATGGAACAAGGATGAACACCAACGATGTGCAGGTAAAGTATGTGCACAAAATAATGGTCATTACGGCAATGTGATTTTTTTAATCTGAAAGTGGGTAGTTCATACTTGGAACTTCAGGGCTCCACCCTGGAGCTGTTCATATTTAATGCACGTGTTGGGAGTTTTACAAGCAGGAGGGAAATGCAGTGAGCAACAATAAATGTCAGCATAAACTTTGAAGAGTGGACAGGGTTACTGGCTGTTTGAAATAGTTTGGGATGTCAGGAGTTGCTTGCAGCATTTCACCTCTTCATCTCTGTTTTATGGCACTTGCTTGCAAGGAGGGTTTGTGTTATTCGTGGTCTTAAAAGCTCATTCTGTCACTAAATGACTTGACAATTTCCATTTTTATGTTTAGAGTTGTGCATTCCTGAAGGTCCTTTTCCACTCTCTTGTGCTGTTCAAGTGAGTTGATAGTTGTTGGTCAGTAGCGCTAACATCTTAACATTATTTCTTCCTGTAAGTATTTCTGCTGTGCTTTTTGTGAGGAGTGTTGTCCCAAATAAGGTAGTTGGTGGTCACCTTTCTCAACTTGGTCTAGAAGCTAATAATCTGTATCATAGTGATTGTTGCCCTATTTGTGCTAAAAATAAGGGAGAATGTTTTCTTAGAACTTGGTTAGTGGAATGAGGAACTGCAAGAAGGAAAGACGAGGACAGCACCGCGTGCAGTGGGTTATTTTTGTTTCATTTTTAACCATATTTTTGGGTTTTTTCAGTGTTAATATATATGTCAAGCTACAGCAGCTCTGCATACAGTGCTTCCTTAAACAAAAGGCTCGACCCTGCAGTTCAACTTTTAATTTGCTTTAAAATTGCAGCATACGCTCTTTTCCGAAACATCCTCTGTACATGCAATTGTAAATGAGATTTGCCTCCTTGTTAAGTGGGTGCTTTCCTTAGGCAAACAAATCAGGTGGGAGAGAACAGAAATCAAGGTGAAGCTTCCTAAATGGTTTTCCTGTGGAGAGTACAATGGCAGCGTTTGAATTAGATAAGGGAGCATGCTTGGAGAGTCTGCTAAATGCAAACTCAGGTTGCAGGAGAAGGGTCAGATCTGACAAACATCTCTGGCAGAGCGTGTGTTGTTCTCCAGCAGCACCACTTTCTGGTAACAAAGTGAGTGAAACAAAGCCTGAATAAATCCATCACTGTGTTGTGCAACAGCAGTAGGAGACAGCATGTTTTGTATTGTTTCTTTTTGTAAGTGACACCTTAGGATTGTCATTTTAAAATAAGTTAGGGTATTAAATTGCCAGAGTTATATACCAGAAACAGGAGACTATTGAGACAAATTTGATTACAGCAGATACAGAAGGATAAACTATATTGTTTGGGAAAATAATTTGCAGTATGTCAGAAAGCAATCTTCCCAAAATAAAACTGTCAAATTAAATAGAAGTAATATCAAAGTGGAAATAACTTTTAAGTAGGATAATTTCTTTTATACAGGACTGTGTTCTGAAACA
Organism: Melozone crissalis; assembly: GCF_028551555.1. Classification (NCBI taxonomy): domain Eukaryota; kingdom Metazoa; phylum Chordata; class Aves; order Passeriformes; family Passerellidae; genus Melozone; species Melozone crissalis. The sequence continues at coordinate 8,654,512 of NW_026535817.1, read as the reverse complement.
ATGGAACCTAAAAAAAGTGTTCCCTTCGGATTCTTCATCTACTTGTAGTTAAAATGTTGTATTAAACATGTTGTTAGGACTGTCAGATGCAATGCATCTTCATTACTATTAATATCAAAGGAGTTATCCTCGGTGGCACAATGACATGTGGAAGGAATGAAACAAAATCAATTTGCAGTAGTTGGAAATACATGATTGTAAAGTGTATTTGCAGATAAATGACATCTCATTAAACAGGAGTTTTACCGAGTTCTGCTGCAGTGACTGTGATGGAGAATTGGGTGCTACTAGTGTGAAAAGAGGTTCTAAATGTAGACTTTGTATCCTTTCAGTACTCAAGATTTGCTCATTTCCACCAAGCTTACATTTTAACTACTGGCAGTACAGAATTAAGGAGGATTGTCTTTTGTGATTTAATTTGTTTGACATATCTCCTTGATAATATTTTCTGGGTATACTCAACAGCTGCTAGGGCTGTGAGCTGGAGGAGAGTCAGGTGAGTATTTTTACCGGTATTCTATTAATGCTAATCAATCTGAAACTTCAGGAGTCTCCCAAGAGCCACAAGACCTCTAGGGTTGGTTCTGGCTGCTCTGTGGATAGGATGGAGTTCAGAAACTGGAAGGTTAATGCAGAACCAGTAGCAAAACTCAGGTGGTCATCTGCTCTAAACTCCCTGCTCAAGCTGGGCCATGGCCAGGTGCCTTTTGAGTGCACCTGGAGAGAGGTGAGATCTGTCTGCAAGGAGAGAGATCCTGACTGCATGTAAGATCATGGTTTCAAAGGAATTTCTTCTTTAGATATCTAAAATAGATTTCCAGAGTGGCCAGAATAATTAATATGTGAGGGCTTAACCCATTAAAGCTTAACTTCCCTCTCCTTTAAACTATGTGAATTGGAGTTAAGTACATAGAAAAATTACTATTATAAGGTTTAGTGGTAATATTTTAGCAGTGTTACATATTGAGCTCATAAGAAGTCAGATTAAAAGCAGGCTTTCCAAAATGAGTGTCTTCTGTACCTCTAAAGAGGAGGCAAAGTGGTGCTACTTCAGCTGGAGTACCTATAGTGTCAGGAACACAAGTGTAAAGAGTCCTTCTGAAAATGTTTTACAAATGTAGTTTATCCACCTAAATTCTGTTGTAAATGCTTTGTTTTGTTAAACAGCAGATTAAGTTTATTCTAGTTTCACCACAGCTTCTTCAATTACAAACAAAACAAGGAGGACCCCAACAACTTGAAACAGTGGTTGAGATTCTTTGAATAAGTACCTGTGAGAGACTTGCCAGTCTGTGTGTAACATCTGGGCTGATGGAACACAGTTCTTCGATGCGAGATAAGGAGTAGCTGTCACTGTGCATCAACAATTACCATCCATCCTTATATTTATGTACTTTATCTTCCTCTGGTAAAATAGAAATAATGGAAGAGAATGTTTCCATGGTCTAATTGCCTCCCACTTTGAAAATAAGCTTGGTAATAATCAACTCAACATTCATTTTTCAGTGGTTTTTTTTCTCTCCTATGGTCTGTCTGGCAGGAGGGACCATTAGGCTGTGACAATGTTATCTTTTATTTTCCTTGTTTCTTTTAGAAAGACTTAAGAGCATGTGCCATGCAAATAATTCATTTAAATGGACATACAGAGAAAAATCTATCTAGATATCCACAGAATAAGTTTATCTTAATAGACCGTGATTGTCCTGGCTGACAGTCTACTAATTTAATATCTTCTTTTGTTAGAGTTACTCTTGGTGAAATTTTTATTACTGTAAAGCATTGAGATTTTTCAAGGGAGAAGCAGATGATGAAAGAGGGGAAATTAAATGTAGATTTTTCTCCTGATGACAGTTAATCTGTGCTGGTGGTCTAGGCCATGCACCTTTCCCTTCAGTTCCCCAGTATGTGCACTTGCTGGAGTTCCTTGAGAGTTAATCACGTTTTTCAAATGAAAAATTAGAACGCTACCAAATTATTTTGTCCTAATAATTAGCTGTTTGAGCTCCTCTTGACTCCCTGGTCCTTTGTGTGCTTTTCAAAAGAAACTGAATTGAAGTCAGGATGGGGATCTCTTCAGGTAAGCCTAACCTTTTTCTCTACCTGTAGTTATTCTTTATAATTGCCAAGGAAAAATCTTCATATTAACCATATCCATTCTTGGAAGGGGCTGATAGATCCTTATGTATCATTCTGGTTTGGGAGTGCCTGGGCAGTGCATCTGTTGGTGTACGTGTGCATGGCAGTGGGCAGTACAAGGCTCAGGCTGCAGTCTCCCAGCACTAGCACTGGAGAAAAGAGCTGTGATAAACGTTGTTCTGCTAATGGAGAGGGTGCAGCCAAAAGGAATCAGTTCCTAGCCCTTCAGTCTCCATCCAGTCTCTCATCTCGCCTGCATGTTGAGGTTTATAAGGCAGACTCCTCTAATGGAGCTACTCCTGTGAATTCCCACAGTAGACATAAACACAGAAAAACAGCTGATCTTCAGAGAGGCCCTGGTTAAGTGAATTGCATCTTAAAAGTATGTGGCCTTGTTCATAAATTGTTTCCAGAGTGCCTGCCATCAAATATAAACATTTGTATTTGGTTGGATCAGTCCTCTTCCATTTTCCATAGCCAGTGCTGTTGCTTCTTTGTTGCTTTCTTAGTCACATTGGTGGCTTAACCTTTTGTTTAATATAGTTCTGTTTAATAACAGATTTCCCCACCAAGAGCTAATTGTATATTCCCTGTATTAAATTCATCCACATTACTCAGCACTGCTTAAATTATTGCAGTTATTTAAAACCCATTAAGTTTCTTTTCACCCTCTGCAGCATGCATGGAAAGGAACCAGAACTTCCCAAGGCAAAGCAGACCACTTGGCTATGAATTTTAAAAATGCAGTCATTTGGCTGTTCAGCTTTTCATGCACAAGAATGACCTAAATATTTTCCTTGGAACAGAATTTTCTCTATATATTGTGTTAAGGCAGAAGGACTAAAAGGTTCAGCCAGAAAGCTTGAATTGTCAAGACAAAGGATGGTCCCTGTCACAGGAGGAAGTCTAACTCTCTAAGTTAATTGCTTCTTTATCTGTAGGATCACGTAGAAGGTTATCAGAAAGAAATGACAGATGTGTCATCACATGTGTCAGCTGCAGAACCACTGAGCCATAAATCTTTGCTTCGGGGACATTAAAAAATCTTTTTAATCACATCTTTAAATTACATGAGACATTAATGATGATGAACTTCTGTTGTGCTAAATCATTCTGGGTTCCCAGTTGGTTAGCTGTAATACCTGTATACCATTGTGGAATGTGTCTGCTGTGTGTGTGCATACGTTCTTCCTTAATTTGACCTGAAGCTCCTAAGCTATTTCTTACTCACTTGTTGGAAATAGCAGGTAAAAAGTGCATTCAGTTCTTCAGAAGTGCCAAGGAGAAGGAAAATGACTGACTGGGATATCTCTGTGGCTGTCTGATGCCCTAGCGAGACTGGTTTACTTGAGCATATTGTGTCAGCTATAGTAGTGTGGAATATTGCACACTGTGAGACAGTAGAGAGATAGAATTAGATTTCAGAACTAAAATACAACTTTAAAAAAAAGTTATAAAAATTGTCTTACATATTTTATGGGCTGCTACCAGCATATAGTACATTCTACCAGTCAGTCTCCATAACATCTGACTTCTAAAAGCAGTTTGGTTTATGTGCCAGCCTTTGTGAATTTTAGTCTAGTAAGATGAACACAACTGCTGCTCAATAGAGCCCAGCTCTTTCTGTTAAAATCATACTGATGTTTGAAGTTGAAAGCATGATAAAAATCCTCTCCCAAAGCAAGAGGACTGCAGAGGGGTCACAGGGATGCAGGTGAGCTGGTTCTGCTCTGACTGTGACACTTCTACGGCTGCCAGAGCAATGCTGGTAATTCCTCGTGCACCTCTTCCTCCTGTTCTGTGCCTGTGTGAGCTGGACACCTCCAAATCCATGGAATAAGCTTGGTGCTGAGTTTAATTTAGCAGTTTACCCATGGTGGATTATGACAAAAATCATGCATGCAGTTTTGGGATTGCAGCCCTCATTCCTGTAAATTCGGTGGTTTCCATTAGTTCTGCTTTTGATGAAATTCTTGTTTGTTTCATCAGGTATTTTGTGTTTGGTTTTCTTTGAAAAATGAATTTCCGTATTTTTTCCCCTCTGTTTGGTTTTGCAGTACTGGAGTAACTGAATCTGATGGAGTTTTTTTGTTTGGTTTGGTTTTTAATTGTAATGCTCTGACGCTGTACATGAAAACCTAAAAATGTTTAATGCAGACCTGAGTCTTGAGACAGCAATATGTCAAGGATTGCACCATCTCCTGCTGTTATAAATTCAGTGGCAGGTAGCTAAGAGAAGAAAAATGAATTTGAGTTGCAGTTTTTTATTGTCAGAGAGACTGCAGGAAGTGTTTCTTGGCATAGTAAATCCCATGAGGTCTTTGAGGGCAAAGAGGCTGATTTGCTTCAAGCTCTTGTACCCCAGCACCTGATCTGACTATTAGTTATACACTCCTTGGTTTCTTCAGGATAGAACCAAAGGAAATCGTGGCTTCTGTAGATCTGCTGGTGCTTTCCCAAGTAAGATGGTGTGCAGTGTGGGTTCAGTCATTTGCATCTTTACAGAAAATCAGAGTAATTTGTTTTGATTTCTAAATTCCCCATATTTCTCTGTGGTGGTGAGCACTTTGCTATCCATAGGCTTAATGTGACAATGGTGTTTTCCTGTTCTCAATGGAGTTTTCAGATTCAAGAGCTCTTTTAAATGAAACTTAAGGAATGACACTCACCTGAGATCAAGTGATCTAACTGAATACTTGGTAATGCTGTTTCTGGTTTTTCCCTTGACTTGATATATTATGTAGAGATATATTTACTCTTGAGCATAAGGCTTCCTGTGCAAAGAAATCCATAAGAAAAGCTTTTGTCCACCCAGTGTGCCAGCCTGCACTGAGGTAATTCTTGCTTCACAGCCACACGGTTAGCAAAGTCTGTCTTCCTCTGTGTACTGAAAAATACACACTTTAGGAATGCAGGTGAGTATTTTCATGGGCATGTGAAAAATATAAAAATGCAGGTGATTCTGCAGACTTTGAGTGTTGTCAGCATAACGTAAACTCTGCAGTGGTTGGGTTGATCCATCTGGCCATGGAAACACGAGCTGCTGTCCTGTCAGTCCCTCTCTTTCCTTGGATTGTGAGTTCTGTTGGTCAGAGGCTCTTCTTGTTCAGCGAGCACCTCAATAATACAAACAATAATAATGCATTACAGCTTCCTGCAGAGCTGCCCTGATTCAGCAGCAGTGTACGAGTGGCTGCTGCAAGATTTATTCTGGGCTTTTTCAGTGACAAGTTAGCCATCCGCTTCCTGCTGCTAACAGAACAGAATAAAACTTTCACAGCCAACAAATAAAAACCAAACTGCAGACAGATCTAGAAATCAAAGCCATTAACTGTAAAACATGATAGCAAAAGTGAGCCTTCCTCCATCCTGCCCTTCAGTCACATCAGGGGGCGCAGTCTGGCGAGGAGACAGAAATGAGAGTGGAAGTCCTAATCCAGTGGGACTCCTAATTCATTTGTTTCCTTCACAGTACAGCAGCATGGGAAGTGGCCTTGCTTCTCCTGTTCAGCCTGGAAGGGCAGTGCAATGACATGACTGATTCTAGGTGACCATGCTTACAAAACCACGTGAAGGAAAAGCAGTTGGTTGGCAGTTTATGTGTAGCCCCTCATGGAATAACAATTCCCTATCTATTTCCAATTCCAGTTTATTTTCTGTGCACAGACCATAAAAGCCTTACGACCAATTTTTAGAAGTAGTTACTCTTTAGGAGATTGCTTCTTTCACTTTGCAGTTCTGGAGATGAATTACTGTTGCTCCTTAAAGTGTAGCTTCATATCTGAGATAAGTAATAAATTAAATTTAAAACCACTTTATATTGCAGAAATTATACTGCAATCCATTTGAAAATAGAAACAGTGGTGAGGAGAAATAAAAAAGCCTGTGACTGTGCAGAAGAATACTCCTCAAATCCATTCCAACACAGGTCAGTAAATCCACATGACAAAGGCTCTCCAGAGGAGACAGGTCTGATTTGATTTAGAAATACTGGTTGCATTTTTGTGGAGCTGATAAGCCACAGCTCTTCCTGAAGTTCCCGTTATTTGCCTTTTAGTGTTAGCTATCCTAGGAATAAGCCAGGTGTCTCTTCTCCATTTTAAAGTGGACTTGGACTAAAGATACCTCTGAATTGTCTTCAATAGAGTGCTAATGGCACTCAAAAGGAGGCTGAAAATCAATTCTGCATTTCTGTAAAAAATGTTATTTTATGCTGCAAGATGTTCCTCTTATCCCTTGTCCTTTCCCACTGCCATTGTTAAAGGTAACAGAAATGTTGAAAATGGTAATCCTGAGACTCTCCTAAAACAAGATGAACACTAAAATGTATCTAAGTTTGTAATGTAAGCTGAATTTAAATTCAAACAGACTATGAAAAATATTTTACATCAGTAGTGAAGTACTTCATCTTACTGACTGAGGAGATTGCTAGCAAGATTGTGCTCAGTTCTTCACTACTAGATTAGAAATATTTGGAGAGTGCTTAGAGACCAGAATAGTCAGGAAACATCTGAGCAAAAAAATGAAAAAATAAAGGCTAAAGAATGCAGTAAGTAACGATGACCAAAGCAGAAAGCAATAGGCTGCAGATGTCTGCAGGGTACAAACAGTGAGGATGGATAAAAATATTTAATGTAAGGCACAGAGATATTTAAGTGTAGGCTGAATAGCCAATAAAAGCAGCAGAACAGAGGCTAATATCCAAAAGGAAGTTGAAGGATTATGTAAGTCTTTAAAAATTAGATTTGGAAAAAGAGTATGAAATATGCTATTGCAAGGAATATAATATTGGCAGGGATTTGTATTAAGATATGTTTTCAATCTCGTGCAGTAAATCAAATGCAGAGCTCAGTTGGATTCCTGTGTGTTGGTTTGAGGCTGCAAGTGTAGACTTTGCCAGCTGGGATTTTTATCTAGGCATATCTAGCCTTTGTAATCTTGTTTTTTAAGAATGCAAGCACTCATGAAAGCAGGTAAGGTGTGCATTAACACTTCTAACAAAATCATCCCCCCCCCCGTTTTTCACAGAAGCCTTGGGATTTTCTGCAGTTACATCCTTTAGACTTGGTACTATGTGGAAGCCAATGAAATTGTCAAAGTTCTTATTAACTTGAAATAAGTTTTTATGTTATTTCTGTGTTGGCTGCATATAGTCAGGAAAGTATGGCTTGAGAAAAGAGATGTGTTTTTTATTTTGTGGAAACTTTCTCTTGGGGTTTTTTTTCATACCAATGCTGATGTAGCTGGGGAATTTCATTCAACAGCTTTAGAACCACTCATAAAAAGAAGGAGAAAACCATAAATTGTGGCCCTTGACTGGTGAGCAAGCTGAACATTGAATTCCCATCTGTATCTTACCTGGCACTTCAGACACAGTGAAAAAATGAAATTTTTTTTGTTAAAGATTGTTTTTTTCTGTCAGTAAAGGTGAAACAGAAAAAGAGCTTTTGGTTTTTCTTAGCTCATCTGAAACATAGGGACAGAGGTAGATAGCTGTTTTTATTCACAAAGAGTATTAGAAGCAGAGGAATCTTTTTGGCTCTATTAGGAAAAAAAAGGAACATCTGAGAAGCATTTGGGAATGAACTGTGACATCGATGCATTGCCCAGCATGTGGGATAATCTTTATTTAATATGCCAGTAATGTGGTAATTTTTCTTGTGCTTTGCTAAGCAGGGAGAGCCACCGGTTCATTTTGGTTGTTGTCTAGATTCCAGGGTTTGAGTCTTCATTCATTTGCACTCTTTGTTCTCTAGTCTGTAGAACTCGGCAATAACTTCAAGGCTGTGCTTTAGTCTTACCTGGGGGGAAAAAGTATCAGCTGAGAGGTGAGCAAACCCCAAGGTGTTTCTTTTTGCTTGGTGGCAGCATTTTAGACATAGCTTGCAGTCTCCAATACTTCTTCCAAGGTACCTAAATAGCAGCTTGCTATACCGTGGTATGTGGAGGTGAGTTTTTCTGTAATCATGTAACAGATTTATATTGTTGATGTGGCCATTGTTACTCTGTGGGGAAAAAAAGTATAGACATTTAAATGGTTTGAATTCTGTGTTCATTGGGAAAATATATAAATTTCACTCACTCTTGAGTTCTGATTGTTTACATAATTATGTAGACCAGACTTTGAAATCTTATTTATTTACTATTGTGCTGAGCAGGAAGCACAGCCTGTAGGCCTTTTGGGGATAAGTGAGTCCTAGTTTGTCCAGGCTCAGGCTTTGAGGTCCAGAGAATATTGACACTGAAGATAAAAGTAAGGCTGAGGTTTTTCCAGAAGGCCATATTCACATTCTCTTGGATTTGATACATATAACACTGACACTACATTTTTACTTTCATTACCTAAAAAAATGAATTTTTATTTTTTTTATTTCGCAGTCTGCCTCTGACAGTCCAGGAATTAAATTGAAAGAGGGTAGAAGTGGAGGGACAGAATGTAAGAAAATGAAGATAGTGCAGAAGGCAGTCTCACACCTGAGGGGCTGCAGCTGTACCGATCACCAAAGATCAGGAGCAGCCCTGCCCTTAACAGGCCACAGCTGTGCCCAGTGAGAAGACGAGTGCTAGGAAAGAGGGGGTGAGCTGGGTGAGGGGAGAGTTGGGGTTTGTTGGTTGTGTTGTCAAGAAGGAGGAGTCAGTGCTGCAAGGAGCTGACCATGAGAAGTCACCAAGAAGGTACGGGACTTTTGCAGTATGATGACAACAGGTAGATTTATATCGGACATCAGGAAGGAGAGATTTTTACAGTGAGGGTGGTGAGGCCTTGGCACAGGTTGGCCAGAGAAGCTGTGGTGTCCCCACCTCCTGAAGTGTCCAAGGCCAGGTTGGACGGGGCTTGGAGCAACCTGGTCTAGTGGAAGGTGTCCCTGCCCTTGGCAGGGGGTTGGAGTGAGGTTACTGTTCCTTTCTTGTCTGGATAGGATGTGTGGGGAAGGGAAGGGAGGGAGGTGCCTTGGACACCTGATGTGGAGAGCAGGTCCTAGGCAGCAGCATGAAAGGAGCTGTAGGCTATTGGATCTTGGAAATAGCAGTTTTGGAATTGAATTTGTGATAAGCTGTGTTTTACAGAACATCACCTTTTTTTACACCAGGCATGGTGTGTAGGTAGGCCTGAAGCTGTTCCTCTTGGATGTCGGTGCTTTGGGCAGAGTGAGGTGGCCACTGACAAACTTGTCAGAGCAGAGCTGGTGCAGTGCCCCAGCTGCAGCTGCCCGTGCATCAGCTGAGACCGAGCTCTACTGCTCAGATTGGGCCTTGATCTTCTTCCAGAGCTGAGCCTTGCAGGTGTTTGCAGCCACTCACTGCCAGTGGCAGGGTGAGAGGGCCCGCTCAGCGACTGGGATGTGCTGCTGGGCCTGCTGCCTGCAGTGAGAGCTACAGCTGGAGCTGGCCCGTGAGGGAGCATTAAATGAGGAGCAAATGTGCTGTTGATAATGAATGTGGAGCTGGGAGCTCAGATCACAACCTGTGTCCTTTCTGAGCTGGGTGACCATAAAATACATAGAATACATAAAACACATGCCCAGTTGGACGGAACAGCCCGTGGCAGTGTTTTATCTGTGACAGAACACTGTGCACCCGTGCAGACAGGATGTGAAGCTGCAGAAGCATGGGCTGGCTAATGAGGGGTGCAGAGGTGTAATGCCTAATGTTTCCTGGGAACCAGACAAGTGTCAGCACAAATCAATGAAAACCCCTTAGAATTTAGCTGCTGCTGGTGGGATGCAATGGAGACAAGGCAGACTAAGCAGGTGGCCCAGAAGTGACCTGGAGCAGCATCTGAGGGATGGCCTGTGATGCTCGGGGCTGAGGCAGCTCTGGGGCTGTGTGTGACTGCAGCTCAGCTATCAGAGTGCTTCCACTGGCCTAACAAACCTCACGTTGCCTCTGTACAACCTTGCCAGTGCAAGAACTTAAAAATACCAAGAGATTCTAAATGCATTTTAGAGACACTTGGGTTTTGCTCTGAGTTCTTTTATACGCTGAAAACTCACTTCTTAATACTTGGTGTCACATAAGCATGTCAAGTGTTAGGTGAAAACGCAGCCAGCATGGTTTCTATTGAAAGCTATCTGACCAAAATCCACGGGAAAATAGGTAGCAGTAGGGTGTTTTATTAGTCCTGTTTCAACTGAGCTGGGGTTTTTTTTGACCTTTAATTAAAAGAAATGCAGGATTTTATTTCTACTAACTGCAAAATAACAAGATTGTGTAGCTGTTTAGTAACAGTAACCTCTTTCATCTAAGTACAGTTTAATTACCAGTTAATAAAGCCAAAGTTCAGAGAGAACCCTGAAAACAGCATGCTAATTACTTGTCTTTATTAAATGCTGTTGGCACCCAGTCTTTATAACCTTCAAGTTACCTTGCAGTAATTAGCTCCGTTCTCATTAGCTGGTACCTCAGCCTCCAAGAAGTGAGAAGTTGGTGAAGGAAGTTAGAAGTGTTTCTTAAATCTCTTGGTTGTTCAAATTATATACCTAGATGAAAGAGCCTAATTACTTGAAAATACATAATTGCACTATCATCAAGATCATTATTGTATGGGGTAAAAAAACAACTCTAAAGGAAGGCCGGTGACATTTAAAACAGTGTATCGTGATGAGGAAACTTTTTGTTGAAATCATTTGAGCAACATTTTCCAAAGTGACTATATTGTAAGGATCCTTCACTAGACACGTAAGTTTGGACCCTGAGGTGAAGTTGTGGCTCCTGAGTTTTTTTCTTCTATTGGACACTAAAAACTTTAGGGGGCACATAATTGGGCTCCAGGCTGATACTTTATTGACACTTAGAGGGAAAATTGGGTTACCTGTTCTCTGCCAGCAAAACACTTTGCAGAAAATACCAAAGGTTTTCTTTGTTTTTTTCTTTAGCTCTCTCTGTAGTGTCAGCTCTGCTAAGAGAGTGCACAAAGACAAATGAAGCTTTCTTGTCCTTTTGTCTGAAGGATAGATAAAATTTTTTTCAGGTACATCCCTATACCTAAAACAATTATTCTTTCTCCCACACAGATTAAATGTTTATGGTATTGGATGTCAAATTGCTAATCTTGGAAATCCAGAAAGAGTAGTCATCATTGCATTTTAATGATGTTCCAAAATACATAATTGATCATGAAGGAATCATTTTTCCTCAGAAGCAAAACAGTCCAATCAAATGCTGATTCCCAGACACTTGGGCTGGACCTTCACTGGGGCTGTGCTCTGTTGCTGCTTGTCGTGCTGCTTCCCAGCAGCCCAGGTTCTGCAGGAGGGGGACATTGAGGGAGGCAGGTGCTGTGCCAGTGCCTGAGCAGCAGCTTCTGCTGCAGCACTCCCAGAACAGGGAAAGGCAAAGGGATCTCCCAAAAAGTGCAGAGTGAAAGGACATTGCATCAGTTACAGCTCATTAAACCTCGCTACACCAAGAGCTCCACTCAGAAAATGGCTTTAGTTCTGGTTCTTCCTGCTCTTGCAGGGGTTACAGAAGAAATACAATATGGAAAAAGTAAAGCTGCTTTTGAATAAGAGCTCCCCTAGAGGGGCTTGCTCTGCTTAGCTCAGGTGCTTTCACATTACACTTCCTATTAATTTGTCCCTCCTTTTCAGAAGGTCCTTGCCTTTATTGAAGAGCCAACACAACATTAGAAATTTTACTCAAATGCAAAATAGTTCCTAACTTAATGGCTCCTTTGATAGTATTTTCAGACAGTAAAACAGTTAAGCAAGGAAGCATTGAGAGATGATATCTGTTTCCCAAAAAAAGGAGGAGGAAAAAGGCTTTCTGGAAAATGATGAAGCTGCCCTTGCATTTGTTGCTGACACAAAAGCATGTACTGATGTGAAGTGTAAGATGTTAATGCTGCAGCACTGTGAGGCTCTCTCTGTCTGCTTGCCAATTTAGTTGAAATGTACATGATTACAAGTAGAATACCAGCATATTGAACTATTTCTCTTTTCAAGTGCCTGAGTTCTTTAGCAGCTCTTCAGCAGGAAAATAGTCATAAATATGTTGGTGTGACTGCACAAAGAAGGCATCATTCCTATTTGGTGAACCAGAGTTCAACAAGGCAATCTTGATTTATTCCTTTGATCAGTCAAGGCATTTGAGTCTGAATATTTGTGTTGATGCTGAAGAAATTAGAACTGTCTGTTTGCTGAAGACAGGCTGACACTTGCAGCTTTTCTGTGGCAGACTCTGAAGTGAAATCACATTGATGTATTTGAGGGCAGGAGGCAGGATGGCATCCTGACTGTGCAAGTGGGAAGCAGGTTTGAAGATAGTTTTATCTTTAGCTTTTCAGCGGATTTACTTGAACTAAAACTTTCGACAGCCCATGTCATCTGTCCATATCTCTGTTGTGTATGAGAGATGAGAAAGTCTGTTGTTTTGCTGTCAGGATAACTTGTGTCTATCCCTTGAATTGTAACAGGGCCTTTTTCTGAGATTTTGATTTTTACTGTTAGTGAAGAAAAGGGTCTTTCATCATGTATTGAACATTTACATTTGATTTCTGGCACTAGGAGTTTCCTAAACCTAGTCTGTGAGCTTAGGAAAAGTTCAAAAGAAAGTACTCCATTGGAGCTGCGTACATGAAAGGGATTATGCAGCTAATGTTTTATTTTCCTTATAGTACCAGCAGAAATATAGCATGTACTAAATAATTATTTATAAACATATGAAGACTTGACGGTTTTAAAATACAATCTTCAGTACTGGTGTATTTATGTAACATCTCATACAGATAGCCAGAGGTGCTGTTCATAAATAGTTATAAAATATCCAGAAAATACCAGCAGTTTACCTTCAGCTTATAAAGCAGCATGTAAAAAGGAAATTTCAGGCTTTTAGTCCCCCTACATTTCTCTCTTTCTGTCTTTCTGATGGAAACTCACAGTAATACACCCTGCCATCTGCTACTATATATTTTTCATGAGTTTTAACATTTTGTTTTTAGAACCTGAAACATGAGTAAAATGTCAAGTCACCCAGAAGATAATCATAGGCACGACAACTCAGATGGTAGCTCAGCTTGTTTGTACCCAGAGTGGTTCACAGCTTGTCTGTGGCCTCCCTCTTTGCAGGCAGAGCAGGTACACCCTTGGAATTAGCTGATCCATTCCCAACACAAGGCAAGAAGGTGGGAGCCACACTGGCAAAATTAATTCCCAGGGAAGAAGTGAGTTCTGTGTTGCATTATTGCAGAAATGTTTTGGGCCTTCTGCCACCTTTCTCCCTTCTCCCTTTTAAAAGCCTGTTGGTCATTCTGGTTTTTCCATGCTGCTGGATGGAGACCAGATTGGGGGTGACAAGCTGGGAAGCTGTTAGGAAGGTGCAGCATAAAACCTTCAGCTCCAAAAAATGCTGACAGCTCTTAATGTGGAGGGAAAGAAGCGAGCAGCCCTCGGTGCCACCGCGCTGTCAGGCTGTGCTCAGCATCCCTTCCCTCAACAATGTGTGCCCTTAGCACAGGAAGGGAATAGCTGAATTATTTGCCTCCTGCCTTTTTAACCATGCAGAGATGAGGTTATTTCATTGAATAGATTCTGAGCAGCCCAGGGTTGGTTTTCATCGAAGTCCTGTGCAGATGTGCTGCCTTTTATTAGAATAAGAAGCTTCCTTGGAGATCTTTGCACTCTCAGCCTGTGCAAAAGCCCTTGTTACAGCATTGCAAGATTTTTCACTTAATATTCTGCTTCATAAGTCGGGAGCTTGGGTTCTATTATCTCCATTCTGTGCTTCATTTTGCTCATTCCTTTAGAATGTCTCTTGTTCACAGGACAGTTTTCAGGCTTTGCAGTGAAAGATGATGATCTTTACCAGGTGAGCCCTGGGAAAGACCTGAAGAGCTTGTGTGCTCTAATAAGGTGGATATTGCCTCAATCTGTAAAATGGGTCATATTTTAAGGAATTTTAAGTTGAGTGTACAATGCTTAATACTTCTACTGGATTGGACTCTCTACTATTTTTTTTGTCATTGGCATATAATTGTAGGCTGATCACTTATATAATGAATATGTCCAGGGAAAGTAATTAAAATTACTGGATCATATTATTAAGGCACTGAGTTGTCTGCATTTCAAGAGTAGAGTGCCTGCTAGACCTTTCAACCTTTAAAAATCTCCAGTCATTTTAATTGTTTTTGTGCAGTTAAATACATTCCCCATTCATAGCACAGTCATGCTTCTCTGACAATAGAAATGTTTTCAACCAATTTATCAAAACCGTTGTGCTATACTATGTGTTGACTTGTAAGACTTTTCTGTGACCTTTGCTTGTCTGTTTTGTTTTTGCTTTGCAAAGTTTGGAAAACAGGATTTCTGTGTTCCACTTGGAAGACTGAAGGAGAGAACAGCAGGGTGTAAGAGTCTGGGAGTGAACTCCTGAATGTGATATGTAAATTTTAGGAGTAACAAATCAAGAAGAGCATATTGAAACCAATGAGTGAAGCTATACCTGATGAATAATGCTTCCCCCTTCTTCCTACATGCTGGTTTTTTGTTTGTACTGCTTTAGTGCAAGTACGCAGATGCTGACAGTCAGTATGCTCACTGTCTGAGAAATGAGTCAGAATTTGGGGGAATCTGCAATCCAGTTTTTTGATGTGGAGTAGGGTTGATTTAGCTTCTTGCTGTCCCTCTAGATTTTTCTTTTTGCTTTGCCCATGATTTTGAAACATGACTGAAATGCTGTGGATGTACTTGAGCTGCTGCAGAGCGATGTAACTCTGACAGTTGCTCTTCACTCTTGTGAATGGAGCAGTGCTGGGGGCACAAGAGATCTGAAATGAATTCCTGGCTCTGGCCCAGCTTTACTGAGGGACTGCTGGAAGGTCTTTTCTCTCCATGTGCCTGTGTTTTCCTCTCTCATGATTCAGGGAGTAACCCAGCATTTAGTAGCTGGTTATCTTCGTGAGGAAAATGATGGAGTTTTCATGCGGTCTTTAATCTTTATGTGCTAATAAAAATATCTGTACTTCTCTGTCATGCATAAAGAGCTGGTTTTAAATAGCAAAACCAATCGAAAAGGCACACAACTGTAAAAATATTTACATTGTTATATTAAGTTTGTGTGCCAGGTTGTGTTCTCTACAGGTATGTTTATATGCTGGTTTGCTTCTTTTTCAGGCCCTGCTTGATACTCAGAATCTTTTGAGAGCCCAGATTACAAATTTTACTTTCAACCTGGGATTTTCAGGAAAATTTTATCACACAGGTAAGAATCAAACACTAAAATTACTTTGATTTTGATGGTGTTCTGTGTAGTGTGAGGACAAGTAGGAATGATAGAGTCACAGCATAGAGTCTTGACTATGCTATGTTCCTGCATTAGTTGCTGGTATGGAACAGATTAAATGCCTCTCCCCTTCTATTAAAATTTAGCTCTTTTCAGTCTGCTTTTGAGTGGCAAATTCCACCAATCACTTAAAATTTCGTATTTATTTCACTGAGGGATCTTTTGAGCTACCACAGTTCATCCTTGTGATTGTTTCATCTCTACTGTAGAAATGTATCAGTATATATTATCCCTTAAAATAATTTTGTTTTAAAACTATATAGAAATAGGATAGATAAAAGAAAGAATATTAAATAGGATATGGGCCAGCCAAGTGCTCCTGACTGTCCCATGTTGTCAGCAGTGCCTCAGCAGGGAAGTATTTTAACTGGTCGCAGTTTATTATGTTAACATCATTCTTACTGTTTCCAACATTTGTAAAAATGTAATAAAAATAGAAAGCTTACTTCAGAAATGTTTGTGGTTTTGGGGGTTTTTTTAATTTCCTCTGCAGGGACGGAGGAGGAGGATGAGGGTGATGACCTGCTGCTGAGATCTGTGGATGATTTCTGGTGGTTTCCCCACATGTGGAGTCACATGCAGCCACACCTCTTCCACAATGAGTCCTCACTGGTGGAGCAGATGATCCTCAACAAAAAATTTGCCTTAGTGAGTTATATTTCTGCATTTTATATTTAATTTAGGTACTCAGAAACCATTATTCTGTTTAGACTAGCAAAAACCCCCCAAGTTTCTGAAAGAATAAATACTCCATTGAAAGGTATCAAATGACTTTGTGAAACCACTGGATGTTAGGCTTAGGTAAGTGTGCCACGTTTTCAAAGATGCAATTCTGCAGTGATACCCAATAACATCTTATATATTCCCTTTGCATCAACTTTATGTAAACTTGTTTTGAAAAGCATTGCCTTTACTAATTATTTATTGACAACAAAGCTCTGAATCAAAATGTTTCAGTGAGACTATAAGAAAAAATCAAAACCAATTTTAGGTCTGAGGATATTGGAGAAATAGATTACAGTTAAATGCATACAATAAACAAAAATTGCCATACATAAAACATGTTATTTGTCTGAAGAGGGGGTCTGGTGTTAAGACCTAATTGTATCAAATATCTCAGCAGACATAACTTGTTTGCTGAACTGCTTTTGCTCTTACAACAGCCTAATTTTACTTCCTTTTCGAATTCCACTGGTTGCTCTTTAGCTGGCAGGTGATGGCTTTGTTCCTGGAAGGAGCAGGGGGATTTGAAATAGCAGAACAACCAAGAGTGCATTTAATGGTCGTGTGTCAGTGAGTGTAGGAGAAAAGGATGATCTGACTATCAGCCAATTAAAGGTTTTATTTGAAATCTTGGCTTTTAAGTGAGACACATGCTTTCGTTCAAACAAAGACTTCGCCTAGTTTGCTGTGAATTGTAGTTGTACTGAGTACAGGACAGCTCTGCTTTAATGTTTCCTTTCAAGAAAGCATTGCAGTAGGTGTTAGATTCCTGGAAATTTAAAAATCTTGTGTCCAGAATTGCCCTTTTAATATGATTCTGTGTGCTGGTGCAAGCTCCATTGGAAATCAAATGGTCCTTGTAGTTCTGTGTGGCCTAAGACATCCTCTGGGATTAATGTGCAGGATGTAATTGTTAGAGTGGTATAAGGATAATGCATTTTCAGCCCTGGTTTATGTAACTTCAGCAGTTGCCATTTTCTTTGCTACTTTCAATGCTCTTAAAGCTTACAAATATTTTCTGTTAATTTTTTTCATGTTTAGACATACAGACATGAAGCTACTCACTATGTTTCATTTGCTCAGAGCACTTAAATTAATAACATGGAGAAGTAGCCACTTTTTTCAAAGAAGCCAGAATTGCTGATGCCTGGTGCTTTATTCACTCAATGTGTGTATTGTGTGGGAGATGCTTTACTGGGGAATGTAACAGTCAGTGAGGAATAATGGAGACACTAATTCATTGAGGATGATAGGCCCCTTATTAGAGTGAAAGATTTAGATTATGTTCTTATTACTGCCTATTGTGAAACTCGAGGGGCGAAGCCTTAAAGATCAGACTTTTGTTTATGGATAAATGAAGGAGATGCAGTGGGATGTTAGAGAATGCAGTTTCTAACATGATCTGTGAATATTTTCCTTTCTGATGTTTATGCATGCTTAAGGGCAGTAAGAAAGATAAAAGGAAGAAGAATTGGATTATCTGTGATGGAATTAAATCGTGTGAAGCAGTGTAACTGATGGAGTATCTACTCTTTATCTTCTCCTGCAGTACAGCTAGGAGGGCAGATGTTATTCATTCCTGCTTGGCAGATTACACATGGTGCCCTTTATGTGTGCCATAAATTCCTAAAGGCAAACAAGAATTTCACCATTCTTTAAACATAGAGAACTCAGGGTTCTCCACTGTGATTGAACCAGGTGTGTCTGTTACACACAATAAATGGTTTTACTAACAGCACACCCCCATTTTTCTAGAGATTTTCATGTTCCTTAGTACCTAGTTGATTCAAAGGAAGAGGTCCAGGTATCAGCCAATGCTTTGCAGGCACAGTATGATTAGGAAATATGGTGGAGATGACTGTATCAATTCAAGCCATATTAAAAACTCTAACAATTCAAAGACAGTACAAAGGCAGTCTTCCTAAATCGTGGCAAAATGGTATCTTACGGACTGTGCGTTCCTCTGATCAGACTACAAGGAATATCTGCTATAAACTGTTCCTTTGAAAAGTCACCTGAAGGAAAATGCATTGGGTGTGAAGAGAACGTAATGGCACCAAGGTATGTACACACAATAAATGCCAGCAGTCTTCAAAAATAGGCAATGTGCTACAGAAGGGTTTGCTGTACAGCCTCTACCTGTAGGTTGTTACAAGTGGTTATCTGTCTTCCATTTGTAACATGACACTGAAATAGTTCAGCTGCTTTTTGAAAATGGATTTGTCTTTTGAATGGACTAGAGGGGAGATGCAGTAACTCTGAAATTCAGCTCCTCATCCAAGAAATCGTGACGGGACGTGTAGTGGAAATTGTGGTTTTGTAGTTGTAGCTGCCAAATGCTACATGTTGTTTTGAGTATGTGCCAGTGATTATCTCTCTGAAATCAGAGTTTGTGAGCAAATTACTTGCAAGAACTTGGAAGTGTGCAGCTTTCTGTTTCATGTAGATTGAATAAACCAATGTAAAATGCATTTATATCCTTCTTCCCTGCCTACTCACAAAAATATTTTCTAAAAAGGTTTTGTCTTACAATCCTGTGTTTCGTCTTCACCATGCTGCCCTCCATCTCCTTCCAGATAATCATATTTTGATATTACTGTTGTTTGAATTTCAGACCTGTTCTTGGTCTTTCACAAACAAAGCATTTGAGAAATACCAGAACATCAAGTTTAATTTTTTGAGTGCAGCCATTGTTCTGTCATGTCTTAGGAACATGGTATTCCAACTGACTTGGGCTATGCAGTGGCTCCACACCACTCAGGAGTCTATCCAGTACATGTTCAACTTTATGATGCCTGGAAAAAGGTCTGGAACATCAGAGTAACCAGCACAGAAGAATACCCACATCTGAAACCTGCAAGGTACAGACGAGGCTTCATCCACAGAAACATCATGGTGAGTTGTGTTGCTGATGTTCATTTTGTACTCTGTCATTTCATGAACCATTTCCTTTTAAGTGGAAAAGCAGGGTATCCTGAGAGTTCACACTGCAAGATGCACACATTGCTGTGCATAAGAAGCAAGGTATATTTCACAGTGCCTTGTTAATTAAAATCAGTCTGTTGCTGGTGATGTTTCTGCTGATAAAGGTGGCGCCCTGCTGACAGCAGTTAACAGGCTGTTAGCTGTTCTAGTCCTGTGGTTAATGCTGGTTCAGAGAGCTCGAGCAAAAAGTCAATTTAGCATCATTTAACACACTGTGCTGGGTTAGATGTCGATCAGGTTTTAAATTTGCATGGTACCATTAACTGCAAAAGAGTATTGCCAGATTATGCCACCTTAGAATCTGGATCTGGCTGGGTACATATTTTTGTCTTCCCTGTGAACTGTGCATGGTTGCCCTTGTTTGGCTTCCTGCCATGCACAAATACGGGCTGGGCTTTGCAGCCTGGTTTAACCCAGAGCCTCAGGAGCTGTGGGGAAGGAAGACACCCCCCACACCACCTCCAGGCTACCCAAGTGCTCTGAAATCCCACTGCTTTGCTGAATTTCCTAACTCTCGGCACTGTCACTGACAGCCACATTTGCCAAAGGAAGGGCTTTTGTACCCAACTGACATGGAAGGGTTGTGCTGTTTCCATCTGGGCACTGAGATGGAGGCTATTTTGGGTTCACATCTCATCATTATTACCTCAGAAGTGTTTCAAAACAGCTTTCCAAAATACTTGGTGGCATCTTCCCAAGTAACTTTCTTTTGGAGCGTGTGGGAGAGCAGTGAATGGGGTCCTGTTGTACCTCTGGCTGCAGCAGGCACTTTGGGGAGGTTGAGAGCCTTGGCACAACACTTGGAACAGAATTCTGGTTTTCTTCTTGGGTTGCCATGGATACCACTTTGCTAAGCTAAGCAGTAGTAATTTAGCATTTTGATCTATTTTTGGGTGAAGCAAATGAAAATGATCTCCAGAAATCTAGGAACAAAACTGACACCAATATAGAGTTGAGCTACAGTTTGTACTCCTCAAAGCAATCACTGCGTGTGAAATAATGGGTTTGTGGATGTGCTTAGGGAGCACAAAGCATTTGGGGAAGACAGATTGACTCAGAATCTCCAAAAATCCCTTCTGTAAATATTTGTAAAAACACGTCATTTGAAGACACATAATGAGATTTAACACAAGGACACTGCAGCCAAAAATCCATTTCCAAAACCAGTCATATAAAACCACCTGTTCAGGGAGTCTCAAGCTCTCAGTTCTCCAGGGCAAATGCATCAATATTTTACATCTGCAGGCTAATAGTAATGAACACACTCAGTAGGAGCATTGCTGTGTAAGATTGTCAGAGCACCTCCCATCCAGTACAGCTTCATTCCCTGCCTCTGTGAAAAATTGTTCTCGTATTTCTTCTGTGAAAAGCAAAGGTTTGTTAAAAACTTAGGCAAGTCTATAGCAGATGTACAAAATCCATACATTTTCTGACAACACAATTTACAATTCATGATCACAGTATTCTCTATTCATGAGAAAAAACACGTTGAGAAATTGAACTGCAGGAAATAAAGAGTAACTACGAAACCGCAGCCAGTGTTAAAGAAGGCATTTGTGTGCTTAAAAAGTTAATGTATCATAACAATCCCAGTTAAGCATTATACATGAACAGCCATACTCAGCTGTTGATTTTCCATAAGGAATAGACACAATTGGAATACTTTTCAGTAAATTATTTTCTGAATTCAGGAGAAAATATTTTGAGTTTCTGATGAAAAACATAACTGCATTTAGTAGTTCTTCATAATCAAAAGATTTGTTCTTGGAATGTTTTTGAAAATAATTTTGCTTGTACTACGTATTTCAACCAGTCTTAAAAAAATAGCGCAGTTGAATGAGAAGTAAATCTTTATTACAAGGTGAGCATTACTGACAAATTTCCCTATTGGTCATAGTGGAATTATTGGTGGTGATGCCTAAGCCAAAGAAAACCCAATTTGCTTTTCCAATTACAGTTTAAATTTACAACAAAGCCGTCATTCAGCTAAAAGTGGAACTGATTGATACGATATAGACTGATAATATTTTAGATTATCTTTCACATTATTTTAAATCTCTAGACTTCAAATACTTGGATTTAGGATGAGGTGTTATAGACAGGATGAGTTGGATGAGGCTCTGGAATTGTAATTTGGTGATAGAGATCAGTCTCCAGTTTCAAACAGAAAATGATGAATTTTTGGATGCTATGATTTTAGTGATAATAATTTATCTAGATCAGTATTGATTTCCAGCAAAGTTGAGAGGCCAAATATACCCAGCAATTATCTGTGTTACTTCTCTGACTTTTATAATCTCATTAAAAGTATAAACTCTTGAATTTTTAATGCATTTTTCGTAAATTCAGGTGCTTCCAAGGCAAACTTGTGGCTTATTCACCCACACTATTTTCTATAAAGAGTATCCTGGAGGTCCAAAGGAATTAGACAAAAGTATTCAAGGAGGAGAGTTGTTCTTCACAGTGGTTCTCAATCCAGTAAGTACAGTGCAATTTTTAAATGTTTTTTTTAAATTATTGAAGAAAAAGTCTCAGAATGTGCCAGGACTGTTCAGCTGAGTCTCCTAAACAGGAATGGTTACTGACAGTGAGTTCTTTTGCTTTTGCAGTTATTTAAATTAAGATGTGTGTTCTGTTGATTGTACAAAGCAGTCTCCACCTTTTTTTGGTCTGTGTTGTTAGTAATGCAGCAGTGCCAGCCTGTCTTTTTCTTTACTTTTTGCATGAAATAAGACCTCTGAGATTTAATATTTCAGAGAATTACAATGTGAAGAACTGCTGTGAGTATCTCAGGTAAGTTCATTTCTCTGCTGTGCCAAAGTCGTGATGCCAAGTGTTGGGAGCACTCATTGAGGTGAGAAGGCTGCAAGCAAGGAATGCTTGGGCTCCAATCAGTTTTGAGAAATTTCAGTTGCTCTCTCATAGCAGCTTCAAAGAAGAGATCCAAGTAAAAGAACCACGCAGTTAAAAGATCTGAGTAAATGAACCATATCTGCTTAACCTTTCGTTTCTCTTTAATGGAAGATAAACAAGAAGTGAGGTGCTGAAACTACACAGCACTGACAGAAGAGAGCAGTGTAGTGTTTCAGAATGGTTAGGTCAGCTACCTCAAAACTGACCTCTTAGACAAGCTTTTACATGAGGTTTTCATTTGGGATCCAAATCAAACATATAAATAAAGTTCTGCTGTTTTATAGAAATGTAGTCACTGGGAACACCAAAGGGAACAAAACATATTTCCACTCAGATCTTTTGGAATAACCTAAATATTTTTTTAATAAACCTAAATGTTATGTGCCCTTTTTTAATCTTCTGCAATGTAATGCAGTCCAAAGGAAAAGAATTTCTGAAAGCTATTTCAGCAATTTATATGGAGGTGTATTTTGCAAGCCCCAGATTCTTTCAGGCTATAGTTTTGGCTCTTTGAGAGCAGTTACTGTGTTTTGTTCCCCTTTTGCATGTTCACTTAGCAGAATTGGGAAATAAAAACTTTATTCCCATAGCACACGTGTGGTTTCCCTTCTAGAGGGTGACAGTGTTGCAGTCCTGGCTTTGATGATGTGTGTCATTCCAGGCACAGCATAGAATCAGTCATGGAATGGTGGAGGGTGGGAGGGACCTTCAAATCCATCTGCTTCCAAGCCCTGGTTAATGGAGCTGAGACCTGGAAAATTCACTGGGTGAGGAGGGCATTGGCACCATAGCAGTCCTTTGGCAATATGTGGGGTTTGACTAGAAGTTACTCAGTGAGCAAGTTAGAGGAAGGCACAGAACAGTATTTTGAGTCAGGACAAAATATATTCCACCTTGAAATAAAGCCACAACAGCCAAAAACTATTTTACAATGTAGGGAAGCAGCAAAACTTAATGTGTGTTCTTGAGGCATAAGCCTTTTAAATAATAATAATGAAGAGAATGGAAGGGAAAACAAACAGTGAAATGTCCCTGATTTTTTATATTCATCATGGAGGATTGATCATGTCTGCCTGACATCCTGGAATGTGAGTACAGTAATGTCTTTTTACACATTACAGTTAGGTCTTTGATTCATGCATTGCTGTGCAGACTGTGGGATCACCTACTTCTGAAAATTATGATATGCTAAATACAATACAGGGTAAAAGAACGGAAGCTAAAATGCAGTGTCTTCTAAATATAACTGTAAATGAATATTATGCTAAAATCTGCCCAAGACCCCTTCTAAGGAATGCCTTTGGAAAGACAATGCATCTGGTTTCTAAATATCTGCCTGTAAAGAGTTCCTGAGGTTCTAAGCATTAACCTGACACATAGTCAGTTTAAAGACTGAGATTTTTATATTTGTGGGGTTTAGGTTTTGCATATATTTATGTCATAGTTTGCAGGTCAGAGTTGGGCAAAAATATAGGCATTAAAATGAAGACTAAGTCATTTCAGGATTCTAAGTATGGAGTAGCATTTGGGATTTCATAAGCTTTCTTGTGTTTTCATTAAAATGGCTGTGTTTTCTTTATGTGAAACACAGCTGTTGAGAGGATGCAAAAATTCCATTATGAGGCATTTTCAAAATGTTATTTTTCACTGATACAAAACTAAGAGAAAACACCACCCATGAATCATTACAATGTCAGCTAAACAATGTTCTCAATAATGAGTACATAAATAGTTTCCAAACCTGGAAAATGTGAATGTGGATTAAATGTTAATCTTAACAAATGTCTTCGTTCTATTTAATTTGGAAGTGAATATCGTTTTTGAAGTATAAGTTACCAGGCTGAGACTTCAGGAGCTGAGTGCCCTACTCTGAACTAAGTGCCCCTGAGAATGAAGCCCAGGATTTCTCAGTGCTTTGGCTGTGCAGTGGTGTAAGAGAGTCTCTGCCTGCTTACAGTGTGCTTGATCCACCACCATGTGCAGGATAAACCACAAAAGCCACAGGACTGTGTGTGCAGTGTGAGTTTTTGTCCTGAGAAGCAGGGGGATGCCCTGTTCCCAGAGCAGGTGTTCTGCAGGTATGAAAGGCCTCAGGAAATGCTGCTCTGCAGATGCTGTTTGTGGAACTGGGAACCAGCAGCTGCACTAGTGCAGGAGCAGCGAATCTCATGGCTGGCAGGTTGTGTTCCTGTGGTTTGCATGGGTACCCCTGCACTGGTGGCTGGGACCTGATCCTGACCACTCTTCCTGTATGCCATCCCAAATTCTGAAGTGCCACCAAGCTGAAAAAGAGAGCACTATTACCAATCTTCAAGTCATGTTTTTGTGTCTATCTCCTGTTAAAGATCTTGCTGGCTGCAGCAGCCCTTGGGCAAGATTGTGCTATATCAGGATCTTGCACAAAATGTTTCACAGGAAAAGAAAAAGCAAGCTTCAGCAGCCTGTAT
The DNA here is from genome assembly GCF_028551555.1 of Melozone crissalis. Taxonomy (NCBI): domain Eukaryota; kingdom Metazoa; phylum Chordata; class Aves; order Passeriformes; family Passerellidae; genus Melozone; species Melozone crissalis. Next base: position 8,630,030 of record NW_026535817.1, on the reverse strand, counting down.
TATTGGTGTACTGGCATTATTTCTCCCACATTATCAGCTGAATAATTGACTTTAAGGGAGGTTGAGGGACTTGCACTGATTTAGCCAGGGAATTCTGGGGCAAAGCTGCAAAGAAAATGTGCATTGTAGAAGCGTGTAGTGATGAGTATCTCACCCAGTCAGACACATCTTTAGTTTGTCTCACATAGTTAATGCTTTTCATACCACTGTACAGTCTTTAAAACATTTTAGCAAGTATTTTTCCTGATAAACTAGTTAGAATCTGCAGTGATTTCAGATTCATCTCTCTCTGCAATATGCCATGAAGTTCTTGGATTAGTAAAACAAATTTCTGTTCAGTGTTTCTTAGAACAAAATTGTACCAGTTTCCTAAATGTGTCCCTTGTAGGAAGTGAGCCATTAGCTTTTTGCTATGTATAATGAAGAGATCAGTATAGACACTGCTGTCAACTGTACCATTGCTTCTGAGATCCTTTGAACTGCAGAGGATACAGATCTGGAGCTTTTCTATCCTATGAGATGAATGTTGAAGGGTAACCAACAGTTCATGAAATTTTTCTGCACCTTTTCTGCCCCTAAGAAGAGCAAACAGAATTGCATTACGTGCACTTACATGCACTTCCTTGCAAAGCACTGTGTGGCTGCAGATGGGAAGGGAAAATGCCCTGTGGAGAGGAATTTGGTCAAAGCCTTCAAATGGTTGACAGCCCAACAATGGAACTAATGTGTAGCCAGCTGTGTGCTCTTGACGTGGTTACGGCAGTGCTGATGAAGAGGAAAGGCTGTTAATGCTTTAGGCACTTTGATCTTAAAATAATTGTCATCTTTGTGCGCGTTCAGTTCTAAGTATTATTTTCTTCTAATTTTTACCTCTCCCCAGTTGCAGTCAGTAGAGCTGTTATTAAGCTAATTGACTTGCAGCAAGGGAGGAATTATCTCCTTTAGCACTTTAGAAAATGAGAGGATTTGTATGAGCATCAGCAGAACTTGCTGTGTCTTAGTGTGACCCTGAACTGGCACTACAGAAGAAAATCAAAATCAAAGACACTCAGACTCAGATCTTCCCTTTCTGTCCATCTTGCACGGCACAACCTCATATTTAACTGTTCTGAGTGTGAGAAGCAGGAGAGGTGTTCAGTTTGACAGGCTTAGCCCATTTCATGGGTGAGAAAGGCATCAATTCCATCTCTCCCCTGTCCTCTCATGTCTGTAACTCCAGCAATAGTTGCCATCACATGGGGCAGGGAGAGAAACCAGTTTGGCCAAGCATTTTGGCTGACTGCAAAGCACAGGTATTCTTTGCCTTCCTATCTATTCTTCTAAACCCACCCATAAAAGCCAGACAGAGTCTGGTATTTTGTGGGTGGAATAAGAAAGGAAAAAAAACTTCCCAAGTGAACAGTCATTGTGCAGGGGCTGTGGAACAGACAAGAATAGCTGTCTCTTTAGAGCTGGTTCCTTGTAACAGTGGGCAGGAAATGCATGGAAACTGTGGCAATGAGAAATCTTTACTTTTCTGTGATCCTTAAAATTCTTGAATGGAAAGCTTTGTGCCAGTAGTTTAAAGTGAAGCAAGTCTTTTGAACAGTACTACCATTACTGAGTCAGCAGGGGAATGAGCAGCTGCAGAAAATAAACTTGAGGTTCCTGACTGTCAGATCAACAATTCAGAACTACATCAAATACATGATTTTGTTTGAGCTCATAACTCTTCCCTGGCTCCATTGTATTTATGGTGGAGACACCACTGTGTAAATGGAGTGGACAGGTCCATGGCAGCTGTGAAAGCAGCAGGACAACCTCAGGGTTAAAAAGGGACTTGCAAGCTGGAATCTCCATGGTGGAATTGAGCACAGCTTTTCTGCAAGCATCCAGGTCTGAAAGGACTGTCTTTCAGCTATTACAAATACTTATTCAATGTAGACTCTTCTCTGATTTGTTGTTCCATCAGTTTGGCTGTCTAAGGGAGCAAAACCTGCTGTTACTGACTCTGAATAGCTGAAACAAAACTGTTTGGTGTAACTTGGAAACAATAGCAGAACTGCAAACAGTGTGCACAATGCCAAATTGATTGGAATATAGGTGTTGTGAGAGTTGGATGTACTCTCATGGCCTGTAAACATGTGCTCAGTAGCTAAAATAGCAGCAATATTCCAAATTGGTAATGTATCTGCTGTGAGTACCTAGCTGAGACCACAAAATTAATTGTCAATCATAATTTAACTTCAATTTGAAGGGTTGTGCATAACTTTATTGGGTTGGGAGGCCTCAATGCTACTTGTGATGTTCTTGCACAGATGGGATGGTGACATAGTGCCTGTGACTAAAGTACCTTGATGACTGGTTTATTAGTAGGAATTTATTCAAGTTGGAATTGCCTGCAATAGATCTATATATGGTAAAAAATAAGTGCCTGGTATGTAATAAGTGTTCATTGCCTGTTTTTTTTTTTTTTATACCAGCTCTTCTAGCTGTAGATTTGAAATGCCAGAATAATTAAACTCGTCAACATCATCAGTGTCCTGCGAGTCTCAGACTTCCCTCCACTTCCCTTTCTGCTGCAGTTGATACCTAAAAAAAGTCTTCTCTCTGCTCTGGGGTCTGGTCCTGGCAGCTTGAGAGAGACTCCTTGAAGAAGCCAGGGGCCCTAGGAAGGGCTAGTCGCTCTTGGGAATGCTAATATCATTCCTTTGGGAGTAATATCATTCCTCTGTTTTATCAGAAAACAGCAGCTGTTACTAAGACTCCAGAAGCTTGCTTTGAGTAGTGTCCTTTTATATTTTCAATAGGTGCAGGATCCTAATAATCTTGATTTTGTAGTGATCAGTATTTTTTAAAATACCCAGCCAGCTGACATCCATCACTAGAAGTTGGGTAACTTGCTGCATTGTTTCCTTCTGTGTAAGTTGTTTATCAAGCATCTCTCTGCTCTTGATACATAAATTAGATCATGCTGGCTCATCTTTTCCTGAGACATGATTTAATAGCAGCAGCTCCTTCTCCGTCTCAGCTCTGGTTTGTTGACCTAAAAGCTATTGTCTCTAACTGGGAAATGTTGTAGTAAGGAAATACACTGTATGGAATGAGCAGTCAAAAAGATAAAAGCTCTGTCTCCTGACTGCTTGTTCTCATTTCCCTACATTTCTGCATTACCAGTCAGAATCCCAAATAAGATCAGGACTCAGGAAGGAGAGCAAATGAAACTTAGACCCTTTCACTCTGGGCAATAAGAAAATCCTGAGGAGAAGCTGAAGGAGGCAGAGCACCTTTGCACCTCTGATGTGAAATTGTGTGAGAGCAGCACAGGAGCTGCTGCCCAGAGGCCAGATTTAGTCCCAAAGCATCATTTTAAAAACTGTCTGCATTCCATTTCAGTTCCCTTGTGAAAGATATTAAATCCCGTGGAGAGTGTGCATTGAAGTGCAACCAAGATGATGGTTTGTTTATGAGGAACAGCTAAAAAAGGGTGATCCTTCTGCACTGAAATAAAGAAAATGCTGAGATGCCTGAAAGAAATTACTCGAGAAGAGTGCTGGAAATAATAAAATCAAATCAGCTCTTTTTATCTGAAAGGGAGGTTAAAATGCTTGTTAGAGTAAATATAAATATATTCACAGCTGCTTCCCTATTGAAGGAGGAATAAAGAAATATATGAAGTTCTGTGTTTTACAGCATTTCCCAGAGGTGGAAGATTTTTGAACAAATGGTGTTATTTACTAGGTCTAGCCTTGGGAGATGGCCACAAAGGATTCCTTTTAGAGCTCCTAAAGGAATCCTAAAAGGATGGTGGTTCCAAGAGAATACATCTTTAGAAGCAAGAGAGTAAATCTTTTGCATGCTATTAGTTGCAGAGAAAGAATAATGATTCTTGTTAATTAGAACTTGTTTGAATTACTCAGAACATGGTATAATAGAGCAAATTACAGCATCATAAACCCAGTATGGAAGGGAAAAAATAATCATTGTGTTTTGTCCTGGTGTGAAATGGCAGCACCTGCAGATGGAAGGGGATTGGTGTGTGTTCCCATCCTTCTGCACAGGCAAGTGGGGAGTGATCCACCCTCCCTCTCAGCTGATTGTGATATTTATGATGCCATCTAGAAGAGTCTTTTTCTACAATGTAAAGTCATGTATCTGCTTGGCTAAGTATGGATTTCTTTACAAGATTCAGCCATTTAAGTTTTCAACCAGCATTTGATCATTTTTGTGCTGTAAATAATTAACCATAAAGTATTTGACTTAAAAAATATAACTAAAATGAGAGCTTAGGTCTTGGATAATTTTTCCCCTCCACTGACACAGTTTTGTATGCTGGAAATTATTTATGATGATATGTCCAGTCAATTTCTGAGCCTGTTCTGGCATTCTTGAAATTACAGTGATATTCTCTTCAGGGAAATAATAATTATATCTTCCCTGAACTAGCAATCTTTTCAACTTCTTTTGCTTTTTCTTTCATGGCAGTGCAGTAGCTGTTGGCAGGTAAGGAGTTGCCAGGAGATGAATTGACATTAAAATGTCAGAGTTCAGCCCACATGTAGGAAAGAAAGGGGCTGTCAGGAAAGTAGGGTAACCTTTTTTATGGAAACCTGCTGATTGTGACTTTAGTGAGAACAACGTGGTCCTGTGGCTGCTCTGTTCCTGGGTTGAGAACTGAGATGAAAAAGGAAACTTGAAAAGGTTACACATCTGGTGCCTAAAGGGAAGGGGTTTTCAGTCTCAGTCCTACCCACAAAGAAAGGTCATCTCCTAGTGATTTAGCACTGTGTATCTTCTGATTTTACTGTAAATACCAGTTTTCATTATTTTCTTTTTCTTTCTTGAAGCTGAGGACTGGCATTCCTTTACAAAAGATTAACTTCAGTTCCTGAACTAATTTCAGCATTATGACCATGATAAGCTTTTATTTTCTTGAAGCGGCTTCCTTCAGGTTTTACTTTAAATAGAAATTGCTCATTCATGGCATTAGCAGATTTATTTATAAAAAGAATCATGTTTCTAATTTTGTAATGGAAATTAGTCTGGAGAGTTTATCTTTAGGGAGTTGTACTTTAAAAAAACTTAAATCACTGGTTTGCATATTTCAGTGCAAGAGCAGACTGTTGCATCAGTGAAAAATTTCCTTGGAAAAGGATCACTGTAGAAAACAGGGGGTTCTGTCGGCAGCCCTTTGTCAGTCCATGAGAGCCCATCCTTGCAGAGTGTGCATCCCTGCTCTGTTCACCAGCTCAGTTTAGGTCCGTCCAAAAATGCCCTTCCTGTGAGAAACCTCCATGGAAGCATTGCTTCCATTGGGAGTGCAGAAGTGCAGTTGGAGCAAGGGCTGGAATGGGAGGGTGTATCTGGGTATCACCTTCATAGTAAGATACTGGGAGAGTGACACACCAGCAGCCTTCAAACTTCTGGTGTTTTTTGTTTGGGAATATTCCATGCAGTTATTTGAAAGTGCTCCGGTTTCAGATTTTTTTTTTGTCTGTTTTGCATATTAAAGTCACAGCAATAGAGCTCAGCTGTTTCCCTGGTCTGTGGCATCCTTACTCTTCCATGAAAACAGAAATTATATTATAAAAAGATACTATGTTATATTATACACAGATATATTATAAACTGATGTATTATAGTATATTATAAAAAGATATTATATTATAGCATAGAATATACAGAAAAGTATATTTTTTAATATTTCATTTATATTTCCCTTAAAGTAAAGCAGCGGGCACTGTTTTTGCTGTGTGCTCTGAAGTAAGTGCACATGAAGGTGCTGGCAGTGTGGCCCCAGCCCAGGGCAGCACTGCACGTCCTGCAGCTCACAGAGCTCACGGCCCCTGTTCCAGCCATTTCCTCGCTGCTTGCATGGAGTTGGTGCGAGCAGAGGGATGAGATTCAGTGAGGGGCCGGGGTAGTGAGGGCTGTGTGAGTGTGATCCGAGGCTGGCTGCCCAAAGAGCAGAATGCAGTGAGAATTCCGTTCCCTGGGGCTGCAGTGCCATCTAGCGATGCAGGGACTCGAGGCGTGCTGTTCCTTTTGTCTCCCCAGATCAGCATCTTCATGACACACCTGTCCAATTACGGCAACGACCGCCTGGGCTTGTACACCTTTGTCAACCTGGCCAACTTCGTGCGTACCTGGACGAACCTGAAACTGCAAACCCTGCCCCCCGTCCAGCTGGCTCACAAGTATTTTGAGCTATTCCCTGAGCAGAAGGACCCTCTCTGGCAGGTGAAGGCTGAGCAAGAGACCAGAAAAAAATTGTCTTGGTGGTTTTTTTTGGGTTTTTTAATTCTTTGTTTCGGTTTCTTGTAGAGAAAAGCAGTATATTTTTAAGTTTGTTCCATAAAAAAGGCAACTGAAGCTTCAGGATGTGATTGTGGTCCCCATCACTTGTTAAAGGCCATGTAATTAATATGCGTTAGGATGTGCAATTAAAATTATCTTTAATTTGTTTTATTTGTGACACTACTTGCCTTTAAAGATGTGGGGAAAAGCAGGCAAGTCCATGTTGTGTTATTTCTCTTCTCCTTTTGGAACTAACAGGATTAAAGCATTTGACAGGCAGATTTATATGCATCTTCTAGCAGTTAAAGAAATGAGTTTTTCTCCAAGTATGTAAGGAGAAGAGGGCATCCAAGAAGAAAAAATAGCATTAAGACCATGGATACCCTAATTAGCCAGGTGGAAGTAGATGAGATAATCAGAAGTTATTTACAGTAGGCTGGGAGCTGCCCAAGGAAGAAGTTTGCCAAGAAGCTGTAGATACCCGAGTCCTGACACTGATAATATTAACCCAAATAAAATCTTATTAAGGTGGCTTGGTGGAAATACTCTAAAGAGCAAACTTGACTAAATCAAACATTAAAATGTATTTAAGCTTGCCTACTAAAATGTTTTCCAGCATTGAATATTGAATTGCCAACTTAGGATCTGAGCTTGCAAATTTGTACTTAAATATCCATCTTAGAATTCATGCTGGTTTTGAATAAAACATTGAACTAGAGGGGGAAATGTCAAGGATTTTACATAATACTAAAATTAATTTTTAAAATGGAAATTACCCTGTAGCCAAATTACTTGGAAAATTATAATTACTTAGAATTATAATGATAAAAAAAGACGTTTTTAAGTTACAGCCACTAAGACTTACTGTATGTGGTGCATTTTGTCCATAATTGATGTGATTTTGAATATAGATATATATTCTTAAGCCTCAGAGGGGTACATGAAGATAATTCTCTTCATCTCAGTGCAGTATTGCCAAACAACAGTGTCAAAAATTGTTTGTGAGTAGCATTTCCAGAACAAATTTAAACTGATTCAATTGAAGCAGCAAAGATTAAATATTACTATTAGGTACTGATTTGAATTGGAAGATCAGAATATGTATTGGTGGATAGAGAGCCTTAAATCATAATCAACTTACTCTTTTAGTTTTAAAATGCGGCATATATAGTGTGGTAGCTGTTACAGGAATGGGGCAACTATATATGTGTAGGATATATTTCTTCAACATGCTTCTTAAAAAAAATTCCAGACTCTTAAGCCAATCAGGTTCTGACCTGGTTACATTGGAAATCCCATTCAGAGTCACTGGAATAGTTCTGGAATGCGTTGGTTTTCAGTCATAAGGAAAAATAATAATTCCTGGTAAGAATATTTGTACATGGGTGAAAAATAGGTGATTTATATATGAACCTTTTCAGATGTGATTACCAATGAAATTCTGAGTTTTCTTCTCTGTTGCAGAACCCCTGTGATGACAAACGGCACAAAGATATCTGGTCTAAGGAAAAAACCTGTGATCGGTTACCAAAATTCTTGGTTGTAGGACCCCAGAAAACTGGTGAGATTTGCTTTTATTCCAACAGGATAGGCTGCGTGGAAGTTCAGATACGTAAAACAATTCATCACTGCTGACTCAGGCTGCTCTGTAGAGATCTTGATCATCCAACAGCATTTTGTTATTTTTGGATACCATGCAAATATAGCTTAAATCATGTAAATTATGACAGCAGTCAGTACACATTGAAAATGCAGGGTTCAGGTGTGTGTCAGCTTTTTGTGTGTGTGAGATTTATGTCAAAATGAGTAAACTTGAATAAAGAGGTGAACAAGACAGACAAGCTCTTGTCAGAATGGAAGAAGGAAAAGGACAGGACAGAGACATCTTTCAGATGGGTTGGATTCTGAATTGCAAGTTCTTGTGTGTGTCTTGTTCGTAGAATATTATTTCTTGGCATTTTTTTTTCAAGTCAAGAAGTTCCTTGGGCAGTTTTAATTACAAGATTGCACTAGTCTATAAATTTACTCAATGGTTATTTTTCTTCTCTGTAATCAGGAAATTGCAAAATTCCTTTTATCTTCACCAATCCCCAAAAGCAATGAATGCAAGATTTTAAAAACTTATCTTTGTGACAGTCTCATATACATAAATCATTATTTTTTAAAACACTACTATTTTCAGTTGGAAAAACAAATTTCAACACTGGTACCCCGGTTGTCTGTATTAACTAATTACAGTTATTTAAATGTCCTAATTCTAAAAGCTCAGAAAGTGCAGGATCTTAGGTGACATAAATCAACATCCCCTCAGTGAATTGAAATGGAATAAAGCTGATTTAGTCCTATCTGCAGCTCTGATCCCCCTAAAAATGTGTGTGTGTATATTTTTATTTTAAATCTTGAACTTTTATCCTATTTGCAGGTACTACAGCCTTGTATTTGTTCCTGATCATGCATCCTTCCATCATTAGTAACTCCCCCAGCCCAAAAACCTTTGAGGAGGTACAGTTCTTTAATAGAAATAACTACCACAGGGGGATTGATTGGTAAGATGGGTTATTAGTATAAATATAAAAGTTTATATATTGTGAACAATGGTAAATGTGCATATATAAAGTGAGATAAGAAATAACCTTCAGTATCTTTCTGAAATGAGAAGCAAATGCAAGTGAATAATGATCTTACTACAGAATATCTTAAATGCACTAACTTTTGTGAGGCTTTCTTGTAAATATCTAGATATTATGTGCAGAGCAGTAACAAAATAATGTATTTCTTGTTACACATGCCTTTGAAAGTGGGACAGTAATGGGTGGTAGTTGGATATATGGACACAAAGTTATGTTCTTGCTGAAAATCTCATTTCTTGGGAGAAAAACAAAGATGCTATCAGGAAGAGGCACTTCTTCCTTTAAACAGAATATAGCAGTAGCAATAATGTAAATAATAAAAAATGGGGGCAGGGAAAGCCTCTCAGAATGCTCTTTAAAGATCAGGTAATTAGGAGAACAGGTCTGTGTGGCTCAGTAAGTGGTGCTGAGACAGAGTCTGTGTCTCTGCTGCCACACTCACTGTGGCTCCCTGGGCACAGCTGCACCTGAAGGTCACTCCTGATTCCTCTGTTTTCCCCAAGTGCTGCACTGTAAAGCACTGCAGCATGAAAGCTGCTGACATGCTGTAGCAGCTGGGGAGCACCAGGGAAGGATTACTGATTCCTTGTCTTGTTTCTTTATTTTGCCCCCAGTTTAAGGGAGAATACTTTTATTGCCTTTGACTCTGTATGCATCCATAAAATGAGCAGGGTGAAGGCTGTTCTGTGCTCTCAGTGCAGACACATCAGATGCAGTTTGTTTGGCACACAGCTCGTGTTCCCAGAGGTGTAATTGCTGTGGCACGTTCTCACTGGGAAGGGGGATGAGTCAGCTCTTGTGCCAGTGGAGAGGTGCTGGGTGAAGGAACGAGTGAGTGGCACTGGGAAATGGCTGCTGAGGCTTTGGCAGCCAGTGAGGAGGACGTGCAGGCGAGGCAGAGCGGCTCCGTGCTGATGGAGCAGCCCAAGTACAGCGGGCCCGTTCTCCCACAAAATCAGTGTTTGCATGTTGCTGGAAAGCTTCTGTGCTGCTTCTCCCTTTCCTCCTGCCTTATCCTCTTCCCTAAGGTGCATGCACAATGTGGCTGCCACACACACGTCAGATTACCTTCACCTTAACGTGGCGCCGTGAGTAAAGCTCCCAGTGGGCAGCCTGTCTGAGCCAGGCACAGCCCTTGGGCAGGCTCTCAGCACAGCACCCACTCTGTGCCCGCCACTCTGCCAAGTCTCACATCCTCAGAACTCCCTCTTGGTGTAGTTGCCTAATTGTTAGAGTTGCATTCTGACTGCCAGGCAGATCTCTCAGACCACCTAGTCTGATAGTGTGCTTCAATGATAGCTTGTAATGAGCTTCTTTGTAATTAGATACAAGGGCTCTCCTCATTAGTCCATTAATGAGCTGGGATTCCTGCAAGAATCACAAATAGCAATCAGGTCAATTTGGTTTCGTTGTGGAGGTAGGGCTTTGTCCCTGAGCTGCCTCAGTCTTTGTCCGGGGTTGGATTTAGAGCAGGGCCAGCTACAGAAGCAGAAGAGGATTCTTTTAGCCCTCAGAACCTCATTATTGCCCTTTTGAAAGCTGTGTAGGTGTAAATTGCAGGCTTCCAACAGACGTGGCAGAATAGTAAGATAAGAACTGACTGATAACAACTTCTTGCTGTCATTTAAATGCAGAAGTCTAAACTTCTAAGAAGTTCTTAAAAAACTTCTAAGGAGTTCTAAGAAGTCTAAATTCCTATGTCTAGACTTCTAGGAAGTCTAAACCGTCCTGCATTTCTTTATGTAAGCTTTGTTACAGGTTTCTTGGACAAGTTTCCCTAAAGCCTTCTCAGCTTCATCATTCTCATCAAATCAGCCCTAACACTTCCGGGAAATAAAAGTCCATTGACTTCAGTGGTTACAATTTCAAAGCCAACAAGAGCCCATCATTTGTATTGGAAGTAGCTCATCTGCATTAACAGAGCAAAGTCTAAGCACTGGAGGAAATCTGTCCTTGAGCATGGTCTTCAGAAGAGGCTGTTTAAATAACATTTAAACATTTAAACATTCAAACATTTAAACATTTATTTTCTCAGTACAGGTTAACTGAAAAGTCAAGAGGGCCAAAATTTTTTATTTGTTGTTTTCCCCAGCAACAACAAGAAGTGATCTGAGGGCCAGGGATAGAGAAGTCCTTAGATGACAAAGCAATTGCAGGAATTTAACTACAGCTTCATAACAGATGAGGAAAACTCACAAAAAACCCTAAAACAACTACAACCCAAATTTCCCCCAAAATGTGACTCACAGAAAAATAAATGAATTCTGTCACTGCTCAGAAACCTTTTATCTGATGAAGCTGTGGGGGATTGTTTCAGTGCATCATCTTCCCATATAAACAGCCTCTTCTCAGTGAAAGCATCTGATTGATACTAAGTAGGTTTTTCTTACCTATTTCAGTTCAGTTGGTGTCAGCAAAAGGCCAAATTTGGAAAACTCAATTTATACTTTAGACTTCACCAGTTTGTTCTGACTGAAAAGTGAGAACTCGTGAATTTTAAATACATAAATACTGTAACATTTTTATCCAGTTAAAAAAAATAGCTCTAATGTCTAGTTACATTTAGTGAGAGGAAGCTAGTACTGAGTAAAATATGATGAAAGATACAATGTAAGCTTTGGTTTGCTTTCTTTTTATTTTGCATTTAGGCTTTTATTTTAATTGAGTATAGAATAAAGTATGCTTAACAGATTTATCAGCCTTTGTGTGACTTTTAAGTAATTCTGAGGACGATATTGCTTTCCCAGGTACATGGATTTCTTTCCAACTCCTTCTAATGTCACCACTGACTTCCTCTTTGAGAAAAGTGCCAACTATTTCCATTCTGAGGAAGCTCCCAGGAGAGCTGCTTCCCTCATCCCCAAGGCCAAGATCATCACCATCCTCATTGACCCGTCGGACCGCGCCTACTCCTGGTACCAGGTGAGCCCTTGGGAGAACGTGGGCAGGCTGCAGGCCAGGCACCCACCCTGAATCCTCTCAGACATATCCCTGTAGCCACTGTCCATCTGTGATCACCCATGGGCTGAGATATCTGGCATGTTTGAAGGGTTAAACCAGTAACTGCTTCTTCAAGTTATCCATGATGCAAGCATGGAAAAATGATTACTTAATTAATTAATGCAATCAGCACATACAAAAATAATTATATAGACACAGTTATATAGTTAATGCTCAAAATACAGGATAGGCTAAGAAATTTTTGTCAGTAAGAGCAATGAGTTTTGCCTTGTTTCTCCAGCTTTTGTGGTCTGTAAAGTTGCAGCAATGTCACTTCTTTTCCAGCATCAGCGATCCCATGAAGATCCTGCAGCTCTGAAATTCAGCTTCTATCAGGTGATCACAGCTGGCCCTCGAGCCCCCTCTGAGCTCAGAGCTCTGCAGAAGAGATGCCTGGCACCTGGATGGTATGCTACCCACATTGAGAGATGGCTCACTTACTTCCCACCTTACCAGGTGAACAAGACTCTTGACATCCTCATCCTCTCTCTCTCTCTATATGTATATATGTGTGTGTGTGTGTATATATATATATATATATATATATATATACACACTGTCCCTAAAGTTTACCTTTGCTAAAGTCTTGCCTGCTGACTGCTGATGTGGGGGATAATCCTACAAATCATTACCCTCCTTCTGGCCCCGTGTAAGGTCAAGCTTCAAAAGATGCACATCCTAAGCCCTGAGTGTCATGTGATAACAGCAGACCAGGCAGGCACTATCACATGATTGCTGTCTCCTTGGGGATTTATTTCTGGAATGGAATTTTGTGACATTGGCAGCGTGTCTGGCACTGCTCCCCACCCAACAGCTAGAGGGAGGTTGGCTGCAATCCCAGCCTTCTGTTTATCCAGGGCTCTTGTAGCTGAGACAAGTTGGCTGGAGTCTGCACCTTCTGTTTGCCCAGAGTGTGCCAAGGAAGCTCTGATGACTCTAGCTGCTGTTTTTCCCCACATACTCTCTTTTCAGCCAGCCTTGTATATCTCTTCATGAGATACACAATGCTGTAGTATCCTGACTCTTGAATGAAATTCTCCTCATTATGTTTTCATTAGCTTTTCTCCACAAGTAACCCATGAATATTGAATAATATGCATTGTCATGCAGATTTTTGCCAGATTTATGTCCCACAGCGATAGTGAAGAATCAGCCCTGATGGCCTTATGTTCTATCTGGAAAAGTAGTAGCCATTAATATAATTTTTTCTTTGCTGGGCTAGTCTCTCTCACTTTCCTGACAGTATTTCTTATCTTTCTAGATCCTTCACTGCTATTTCTCTGTTGTCACAACAGCTTCCAATGCAGTATCATTTCAGATTTAATTAAAATGCTATTTACCCTGCTCCCAGATCATTAATGATGATGACAATTAAGACTGGGCCCATTATTGTTCCCTGGGGCTGTACTCTTCAAATGGTGGAGCTTTACAGAGGTGGAAGTTGCAGTTGCAAGCCTGAAATAATGAATTTCAATTTAAGCCTCCATTTATTTTGTCTGTTGTAGTTGCTGATTATTGATGGACAGCAGCTGAGAACTGACCCATCTACTGTAATGGATGAAGTACAGAAGTTTCTGGGAGTCTCTCCTCATTATAATTACTCTGAAGCCCTAACGTGAGTTCATCAGTGCATCATATTCACATGTTCCTACATTCCTAAAATACCAGCTAGCCTGTAAGTCAGCTCACTGCAGAACAAAGCCCTTCACAGTTCCTTGAGCTATCAGTGGGGTGAATTGTTCAGAACACAGTTTGGGGTTAAATTTTCTGTGCATCATCCACTGAGCCACTTGGCTGTTAGGGAAGTAGAGCGGCACAGACAAAGTGCTTCTTTGTGAGAATGGCATATGAATTTTGCAATGGATCAAAATGAATTTTACTTCCATAAGTGGAACATGAAATGCTGATATGCAGAAACGGAAAGCAAAAAAAATAATTTCTCTTTATTTTTGGCATTAGCTGAAAAACAGATTCAGTTATATCAGTCAGGAATGTAGCATTCACTCTTTTGGATTCTGACACCTAGATTTGATTACACACAAATTTTCCAGTGCACAATGTTTGTTTCAGGTTTGATTCTCATAAAGGATTCTGGTGTCAGCTCTTGGAAGAAGGAAAAACCAAGTGTCTTGGCAAGAGCAAAGGCAGAAAATACCCTCCTATGGATTCTGAGGTAAAGCATGCTGGTCATTGGCATTGTACAGGAATTCAGGACATGACACAAGCAAAACCATGAGACGGGAGAAAAGACAAAATTAAGTAGGAGTTACTTGTTTGGCTACCTTTCCTGACAAAGGAAGTGTTTTAGATGGCTGTGAGCTGCACAGACGTTCAGTTCTTTATTTCAAAGATGAAGATGAAGTCATTAAAAAACAACAGCAACAAAACCCCCCCACAAATTCTAAAACTTGGCACCCCTTAGAAAACTAAATGTGCTGCTCCTGAAGTCCTGACCCTTTTACCTTACAGACTTAAGCAGCAGAAGTTTCACAGTGCAAGTTTCTATCATCAGATAGATATATTTGTGTGATCCCTTGTCTATGAGCCTAGTTAGACTGTGACATAGAATGCAGGCTCTCCTGTAATCCAGTTTTAAGAGAGGTTAAGTTCTGTTTCTATGAATTTTAAAAATACCTTCCCCAGACAAATGCTCAAATGAGGAACTTTCAGTCAGATGAAATGCTGCAGTCTGTACCCAAGGGCAGGTCAGTCTCCCATTCTAGCTCTAATTTCCATGTTGATTCTGTCTTGCATTGCCATTTCATTTGACCTGGCTAAAATGCAAATAAAACCTGCAGTTTGAACAGCAGCAAGAATTAATGTACCCAGGACTTTTTCCTCACAGTACTTAGATTATAAATAACTTCACATCAGTAGAGTCATACAGATACAAAACCATTGGGTGAAAAGGATTTTGGTCAGAGGTAAGACAAGACTGTGTTTGTGCAAACTCTTGTCTTTTTCAACTCTAAATGATTCTCAAAATGGAGGTTGCTAACTGATACAAGTCTACATACATAGATATTTTAGTAGCTGTTATTTCAATCACACTCTAATGTTAATATTTCCATCATATTCAATATGATTCCAAATGTACAAGACTAAGAGTAGAATTCAGTTCTGCTTTGACTTGGGTGTTCATTTTGAACAACCTTTGTTTCCCTTGAAATTACCTTTCAGAGTTCAGCTCCTTGCATGCAGTAGGTAGCACAAAACAATATAAATTGCTTTAAAGGAAGTAGAGTTTTCACACAGGTCAAACCAACTTTGAAACCTCAAATTCACAGCAACTGCAGTACAGTGTTTTATTAAATAAAACCTCTCCTTTTGTATCCCTCAGTGCAGGGCCTTTCTGTCGAGCTACTACAGAGATCACAATGTGGAACTGTCAAAACTCCTCCACAAACTGGGACAGCCCCTGCCATCGTGGCTGAGACAGGAACTACAGAAAGTGAGATAGCATTGGAAAAGAGCTTTTTGAAATCTCCTTCCACACTTCAGCTGTCATACCTGAACTTTCTAGTGGCTACCAGAAGGTCTTGTAAGATATACCTCTTCAAAAAAGTGTAAAGGATAGAAATTATTTCCATATGCTGGCATGTGGATTGTAAAAATACATGTGTTTCTTAGAGCTCTGGTGGGCCAAATCTTTCTCATAAACATTTCTGGGCCTGTGGACTTGTGGACTACTGTGCACATACGTGGGAGTTACTTACAGCTGGTATAAACATCAGAGATACATGACCTGTGTGATTTCACAGTAAATATTCACATTTTTATACATCAGTTTTAAAGTATTGTGTCTCATGTAGGTTTTGTAGCCCTTTGTTGGACCACTGGCAGTTTTTCTTAGGATTTGATTATTGTGTTGCATAGGATAAGATAATGAAATGTAGCACAAAATGCCCAGAGTACTTCTGCCTTGGGAATCAGCTTGCTAATGCCCAAAGTGTGTGCAAACACTGGGGAGCAGTACAGTTACCACCTGTCATTGAGCTGTGCATGGCAACAAATGCACCCAGCAACATCTGCAATCCACAGGTGCAGAAAGAAAACTACAAAGAAGCTAAAACCAGATGATATCTGTTAACAGCAAACCCTCACAGTGCAGGAAGGACCCTTTGTCTGTAGTTCAAATGTCTGATTTTGTGCTGACCAAGATGTGAATTATCTGAGCAGAAATTGGATTGCAATGTGAAGCATACACGTTGCAGTGTTAGACTCAACAGTTGTGACCCAAACTGGAGCAGTGCAAGGAAGAGGCTTTCACCCCTGGGTCTGTGAGCAGCCAGGTCCAGGCATTGCACTCTGGGCTCTGAGTCACTGAAATGAATTAAAAACTTATAAAAAGCAGCAACAGATCCTTACTTTAATTGCCTTAATTTGCACCACTATTTTTTCTTTAATTTATTTGTAAGCTTAAACATGCCTTTCCCCCCTCAACCTCATAAAAATTGTAGCATCTTTCTGCTACCTTTAGATGACATCAGCTGCAAAAATTACCAGACTTCCAGATGAAAATACCAGTTCTGTTCCCAGATACATTAAACATGTTTGGTATTAAATATTAGGAATAATCTTTAGAGGGGACAAAAATAAACACCGTGTGTAGTCATGGTAAAAAATTACACTCAAATCATGGGAAAAGACAAATGTCTACCCTTGCAGGCAGATATTTGTGATAGGTCTCAACAACACATCTCTCAATGCATCAGTTTAGATGTGAGATAAAGTCTAATCAATAGTGCTTAGCAGTTGAGAAAGATAATTGGAAACTTCAGCTAAGTGTGGCCTTAATGCTGCTCACAGAATTTTGGCTCTGAGTGTTTCTAAAGGCATGAAGGGTTAGTGAAAACAAAAAGAACCCCAGTACTAAATGCAAGGCTTTATACAGGAGCTCTGTAATGTTTTAATCATTTGTTTCAGGGTGAATATTTAAAAATGTGCATCAGATGATGGAAAAACTTCCTATGTCTCAGTGCTGTTTTACGACATTTATGTAATCATGCAATTTAACTTTCAAGGTAATGGAATGGAAACCAGTCTGTTATTCCCTAAATAGAAAACAGATGTTGAGATCCTTACTGTACCTCTAACTGGTAATCTTTATTATTTATTGATTTTTGTCTATGTAATATGTGGTTTTGATAGGCCTGTAAAGAAAAAAACCTAGACAGATTCGCTGTATATAACAATATTCTTTACACAGCACATTTTTGCTAAGGGAATATGCATGATTAAGGATGAGGACCTACTAGAGTAGACATTTTTTAAGATGAACATTTCTATTATTTATTAGAATGAGAATTTCATTTCACTTTAAATATTCAGTCATATGGATTTGTCTCAAAAGCTGACTTGTCTTAAAGTACTTCTTCTTTGATAAAAGAAACATTCTGGATTCTGAACATCTGTAAAAGCAAAAGCTCTGCATACCATGGACTGCTCATGCATCCTCCAAGCATCCATATAGATTTGTTACAGTTCAGTTGAATAACTGGAGAAAATACCTGGGGTTTTCATCCTGTCATGATTGATTTTACTCTTGATACAACCTGCTGTAACATCACTCAAATGTTTTAAAAATGCAGGGATTGCACAACGCTCCTGTTGTGCATTGCTGCCTCAGTTCTCCATGTTCTTCAATGAAACAGTGTTATAAAATTGAGGAAAATGGGAAAAACCTTGGGCACTGTCAAGGGCCTGGTGTTTTCAGGGTGAGAACACAGACTGAGTGCCTCCTACACGCAGGAGGAATGGCCTTCAGCATCATTCCTAGTTCATTCTTCGTTTTAAAGAATTCCCTCTCTGTTTTCTTGCCCTGGGAAAGCAAGGCCCTGACAGATGGAGAATGAGTGGGCAGTCAAGGACAGGGTGGTGACATTGGCCACGTTGTCCCCTGGGGAATTGTACAGCCCATCTGTGGTCACCATGAGGTACTGGCACAGGAAATCCTCCACATGCACGGCCTCGGCCTCGGCTGGATTATTAGTTGGTTGTAAAAGGATGGTATGAAGCCATGGGGGGTTTTATTCCAGATCTGTTCTATTGAAATGTGTTCTTCCATTTAACAGGAGCCTTTAAAAAGCACCTGTAACATGCAGCCAGCTTGGTGGAGGAGGAGGAGGAGGCTGAGCACAGCATGCAGCCAGCAGCTGGTGTGTGTCAGGGGATGCACCTGAGCACAGGGGAGTAACCAGGTCACACCACACAAGTTACCTGACAAAGTGTAACCTCTTCTGTTCACTGCTTACCTGCAAATCACTGTTTGATTCCCAGAAGTACACCATCAGTATTAATTCTCTTAAAAAAGCAGTTCTGTTACAACAAATCTGTTTGCTAGTCCAAGTCAGATGTTTCCTTGTGGCTGGAAACACAGCCGTGGTTCCTGTTCCCCCAGAAGGTAACTGCACAAGCGATGATTTCTTTAACAACTGCTTGATTTTGTGAGTTTCATCTTCATTGTCATAAACATGATTCTGAAATTTGCTTTATGTGGGTATCAGTGCCATTAAAAAACAATGTGTGGTTCTGAGCAGATATTGACCATTTGGGGGTGTAAACACAGAGCCTGATCAGAAATCACCTAATTATTTGAGCTAACATTCCTGAGAATACTGTGACATTTTCCCAGTTCTACTTGTGCAGAAAGAATGAGTTTGGATGATTTGCAGACTATCTTGTACAGAATGTCCTTTTTCATTGCTTAAAAATGTGAAACTTCCTCAGGAAGAAATTAAATAGATATTTCAATGTTTATAGATGTAATACTCTTGTCATTCACATTGAATGAAAATTGCTGGAAACATGTTTCTCAGAGTTTTTTTTTAAATAAAAAATAGATATTATTCTGATAGTGGCATGGTATTTGAAGTGCAACAATAAACTCTGATAAGAAAATGTAGTGCTGTGTGGAAGTGACTTTCATGTTCACAAAGTTGTCCTTTTCCAGGTTGGTTAGCAGCCATTGCAGCTTGATGCTGAGCTCTAACACGGTCCAGCAGCACAGGAGCAGCATGAGATGTTTTCAGAAATGAAAAGTACTGCTTACTCTTGCTGTGAGTGAATATTGCTGCTTTATGCAGCTGCTTGTTTTACTGCCTTTGCTTCCTGCTTACTTTTTATTTCTTGTGCCAGCACTTGCTAATGCGCTGGAGAAACATCTCCAGAGTTTGCTTTTTTTAAGATAACAAGGAAAATGTATTCAAATCATTTGCCTTGGGGATTCAATAGTTGTGCCAATGCATCAGCCTACACAGACATGAGAAAAGCTTTCTTTGGAGAAACCTTAGAAGATGGTATGAATGTCCAAAAGAAAATTCACTGTTATCAACAAATTCAGAACAGAACACAAAATGGTACTTATCTAGCTGGGTAAAATCTGCTTAGGGGAGTGTGGGAGATACGAAACCTGCATTAACAAAATACTGCATTCATTACAGAGAAATGATGCAACTTAAAATCAGGAAGTTCTAAGCTTTGTGTATAATACCCATCTCTATGAGCTCTTATAAAACCAGTAAAGTAGTAACAAGTAATAAGAAAAGGGGAAAGATCCTTGCTACACATAATTATAGCTTTTTGGCCTCTGTCTTTATCTACTTTCATATAATATTTCTTTTCAGTTCTTCCAGTCCACCAATTCCTGGAGCTCAAAGGCAAAAGATGCCTTTTTTTTTTTGGTCTCTCCGTTCGACATGGATGGAGAAAGCACAACAGTCAGCAAAGGGCAAATCCCAGGACCAGGGAAGCGACCAGCACTGAAACCAAGGGCCAGGGAAACCTGAGTGGAGGAGGAGGAATTCAGATCAAGTAAAGGTGATCATCTTCCTTGCACTGAGGATGACTAGTAATAGTTCAATAAGCTGCTGTGGTGTGAAAGTTACAGTAATGAGGGGAGATTCAGATTTCACATTAGGAAGCATTTCTTTACGAGAAGGTGTTCACACTGGAACAGGCTCCCTGGAGCGGGAGTTGATGCTCCAGGCCTTGTAAGTGTTTAAAAATCATTTGGAAAATGCCTTTAACAGCAGGCTTTAACTTCTGGTCGGCCCTGAGGTGGTTGGCATTTGGACTAATGATCCTTGTTAGGTGGCTCCCAAGTGGAATATTCTGTTCTATCTTGTAACTCCAGATTGAGGTGTGGACATTTGGCCAGCGTGCAGTTGCTTACACAGACTGGAAAAGTAATCTGTGTTCATCTAGAAGGATGACTTCATTTTTCTAGCACATCTTTCACGACCTCTGATTTTTCTGATAGTCCATGGTTTTCAAGTACCGAGCAGTGTTATTGTAACATTTAAGGCCATCTGGTGACTGGACCAAGCACACACGCACGTCTATCTACACAGACCGAGCCGCATCGCTGTCTCAAACCAGCTGAAGGTCTCTGTTTGCTTTCGGAGAATGCCTTAACCCCTTTCACCGCGGGGAATGCGGCTCGGTATATTCGGGAAGGAGCGGGAATCAAAAGGCTAGAGGGATCGATCCCATTTCACTCCGCGCCTTCCCCTGCGGCCGAGCCAATGCGCGTGCGCTCCGTGGCCTCGCCCAGCGCCGTAAGCCCCGCCCCCAGCCCGGGGTCCCGGAAGCGGCCAGTTCCCGCCACCGGCGCGTGATGCTGGGTCGCGAGCCGATGGGGCGGGCGCGCGGCGCGGCCGTTGGCGCTGAGGGGGGCGCGCGGCGCGGCCGTTGGCGCTGAGCGGGGCGCGCGGGGCGGCCGTTGGCGCTGAGGGGGGCGCGCGGCGCGGCCGTTGGCGCTGAGGGGGGCGCGCGGGGCGGCCGTTGGCGCTGAGCGGGGCGCGCGGGGCGGCCGTTGGCGCTGAGGGGGGCGCGCGGGGCGGCCGTTGGCGCTGAGGGGGGCGCGCGGGGCGGCCGTTGGCGCTGAGGGGGGCGCGCGGGGCGGCCATTGGCGCTGAGGGGAGCGGCCACCCGAACCAGAAGGGTGAAGGTGAAGTGGCAGTGACGGCGGCGGATCGGGTGCCTTCTCCACGGCGGCAGAGGAGAGGAGCGTGACAGACAGAAGGTAGGCTCCGTGAAGGTGTGGGCTGCGTAACAAGGGGGACGGGTGGGAGCCGACCGCCCGGGGCCGGGGCCTGGGCCCACATGAGGAAGAGCGAGAGGAAGGGAAAATGGCG
Organism: Melozone crissalis; assembly: GCF_028551555.1. NCBI lineage: Eukaryota > Metazoa > Chordata > Aves > Passeriformes > Passerellidae > Melozone > Melozone crissalis. The sequence goes on along the minus strand of NW_026535817.1, from coordinate 8,608,987 downwards.
CCCGCCACGTGGCGACGAGGGAAGTGGTGAGGGGAGCAGAGATCCATGAATCCATGGGAGCTGCCGTCTGTGGCTGACTCCCTTCCTAGACATGGAAGAGCAGAGCCTTGCTAATTGGCATAACTTTTACCCTCTTGTGGGTATGAGTCGTTGACTGTGGCAAGTAACAAGCCGATTCTGCTATGGGGTTAGCCGTCTCTTTTTTGGGTATTTTCTTGTTGATTGGTTTTTCAGGTTTCTCTCCCTTTTTTTCTTTTAGTAAACTATTACAGCCCAGTTCTTAAACTTTTTTATTCTTTTTTAATTCCGCAGGAGCACAGAAGCTGAAAGCACGAAGACGTAGTTGTTAAAAATCCTCTTCCCAGAAAGTATGTGTCTGGCTGTGTCTAATAAGCTCTTCAGAGGTGAGATTTAGGGCAGAAATAATACCGATTTAATAATTTATGTTTAACGATTACTGTGACTTGTACTTCGAAATTTAGGTATCATGGTGTTTTGTTTTAAGGCATGTTTCATTTTTATGTGTTTCTGGGACAGAAAAGTGTAATCAAGTGCATCAGTGTGACCAGGAGGAATTTGGTTTGGATGTAGAGACGTTAAAAAACATAATTCGCTATTCCTAGCATAAAAAACACACTGCCAGTACTTTGCCTGCCAAACTAGAAGTATCTGAATGCGCAGGATGGGTCGCGGACTGATGGGGATATCCTGGGCAAGAGGAGTGTCTTTTTTATAAGCATGAGTACTAAGAGAAATCTGCAGCTGTGGGGACAAGGGAGATTAGAAGTTAATGCCAACAGTTTTGTCTCAGAGCAGCTTTACAACTTCTGGGAGAGCATCCTACTGTTTAGTGATGATTGCTGTTTGTGTTTCCAGTAGCAATATTAAATTGCCTCAAAGTTGCTTTTACAGCCGAAAAACTCTTGAAAGAAGATGGGGCTAAATTCCACATATGAGTTCTAGAAGTAGCTGTGTCTAAACTTGTCCATTTTCAGTTAGGGTAGGGTGGATATGTTTAATGATCTGGAATCGATGTCTTTTGGGAGCAGTAATATTTCTGGTTATCAGGCAGAGCTAGTAAAAGCTAATTTTAGGCTAGATCTTTATCTCAGTTTTTAAACGAAGTTAAAATTTGGAGCTTTAATGAGAGCTTCTGCAGTCCATCTCATCTTGATGAAGAGGGGCTGGAACCCAGCTTACTGTGCCTACAATTAGCTTTGACTGCTATACAGACAGATACAGTTAGGATCTCATTGTGTGCTGCTCCTCTCTTTGGGCTGTCACTGGCCCTTAAGCTGTTACAGTGCTGGTTTTGGTAGTGGAGTGGCTGTACTGCACCCTCAGGGATGGCTCCTCTGCTCTCACCGTATTAGAAGGGTGTTTCAACAAGTGTACCTGTGCTGCAGAAGCTGCGGGTAAGTTTTTGAAGTCTGGAAAATGAAAGTGGAAAGTCCAGCTGTAATTTTGGTTTCTGTGTGAATGTTAAGTCTTCGAATGTATGAATAAGTCAATAAAGAGACATGAGTGGCTGCAAGTGTGGTTCCTTTCTTGAAGAACTGCTGGTAACTAAGACTTGACCTACACGTGTTTGTCAGGATTACTTACACGTGCCAAATCTGCCAGTTCTGGGGTTCCTTTTGGGCAGAATCTCTGGTTTCAGGTGGCTGATGCATTGTCTGGGAACTGCTCCAGAAGTGGTACGGCTTGAATCAGAGGTAGGTGCTGCAGGGCAGAAACAACAACTTTAAATAGAGTTGATTTTTGCAGTTGCTGAGGGATCCATACTTGAGAAAATGGATAGAGGTCCAGTAGATGGTGCATCATTGCATACTCAGATAATATACTTTAGTGCACTGTCTTAGTGAACACCAGCTGTGCTGGCACAATCTCTTGTGGAATACCTCTCAAATAATGTATTTTTTGCAAATAGTTAGAACTGGAAAGTTGGAGGGAAAGGGAGGGTTTGAAAGGACTGGGAAACACAATCTGAGGCTGGAGCTGAGATGATCGGCATGCGGTGTACTTGCTGCTGGGTGTTTGGCAGCTGAGGTCAGCATTCCTGCTGGAAGTGAAGGGAGCAGAACTGTGGGCTCTAATTACAGCGTGCACTAGATCTGAGGAAATGACTTTCTGTGGTTGTGTTTGGTGGGCAGATTAGAGCTGTCATAGGAAACTCAGGGGTTTTTAAAGCATATACTCTTTCTGCCCAAGTGGAAGTACGTGAATGCGTTTTCTTGTGTGGCGCTGTAACAAGTGATAGCACACATGTGTAACTGGTGGTGCATGGTTGCTCTCTGCTTTTAACAGCCCTGTCATATGGCTTACTGCTCTGCATTTCAAGGTGGTGGCTGCCAAGCCTGGTGGCCAACAATCAGGAGTGTGTACTCTGAAATCTCTTTATCTCCAAAACCACTGGACCTCTGTAATAACCTCAGCACGTCTGCTCTGCAAGGGCACTTACTTGCTTAACTTACATAGGCAAATGCAAGTGTTTTCATGGTTTGTGCCACCCTTAACACAGTTACTAGACAACTTTAAAAGTGTAGGACGAACTTAGGACAACGTAACTGGTCGGAGTTAAAGCACTGGGAATGAGACAAACTCCTTTAGGTTTATATTCTTTGAGGAAGATGATTTCAAGAGTCCCCTTAATCAGGTACAGCCTATGTGAGTTTTACCCAGCTGATGTTCTGCAGCAGCTGCCTGTACATCTGTGGTATTAATTAACATACAGAAATTGTAGTCAGTGTGGCAGTTTTTATTGTATACATGTACACCATCAGGCTCACTGAACAAAAATGAGAATGGCATAAGATGGAGGCAATTTCATTTTATGTTAGAAACTGAGAAGACACGCTCAGCATGGAAACAGTGCAACATTTTAACATCTAACAAAGCATTCTATTAAAAGCAAAGATAACAAAGTACTGTACTAAATCTAAATGTTTACTACACTTGGTGTGCAGGTTTAGTTCCCCCCCCACACACAAAGTATCCTGTTTCTGTGGTGCAGCTATTAAAGGGTGATTATGTCCCCTTATATAACACGTATATATTGCACTATGTAGCCTACTTCACCACAAGTCTCAATGGGTCTTGTACAGCAAAACTTGGATGTTACATGCAGATACTTTTGACAGACTGACTTCCCTTGTAATTAAGGGCTGTATAGAAGTAAAAATGCAATGGTTTTGAAGTTGACTGGCACAGTGTTTTGCATTGGTCTAACAGTAGGTGGTCACAGTACAGCGATTTATGATGTTTTAAAATATTTTACACTATTTCAAATAGTGTGGAATTACAGAGAACTAAAATGTATTAAAGCACCTCATGTACTAGTTTAGCACCAGTTACAATAATTAGTCCTGACCCTTGAAAACTTAAATTTGAGGTTGGCGATATTAAGGGCTAAATGTTCAATCATATGGGCTTCAGCAATGTTATTGCCACTTCATATGCAAGTGAATCTTGGATATTTGTTACAACACCAGAGAGACACACAACAATATAAAAATGAATAATTGCCCACTTAAAGCATGAATGCAAGCACCCCACTTTTTCACAAAACACCACACAACACAGTCATAGCCAGTTTGGGGAATAGGAAACTGGGAAACAGTCACAGGTGGTCGCAGTTTGCACAATCACTATGTGGTGACACTCATCTGCCACACTTGTCACACTGGAGTGTTTCATGGCCCACAGCTTTCAGTTGTTTTTAGAGCATGGTTGTTACTGTGATGCATAGAGCACACTTGGACTCGGCAAGGTCTTTGACCTGCGGATTGTAGTGTCGTGGCTCCCCCAGTGAGTCAGTTCACAGGTGATTTCCAGACTGATGCCTTTCAGTGTTACAATAAGGTGATTACCTGCTGTGTTCTAGGTTTGGTGTGGTGGCCCTTTCTCAATGGGACAGTAAGGTGGTTATCAGTGCGTTTTTTTAATAAGTTGCTAGGGATTTCATGGCATGGGGAACAGTATTTGGAAACGTAATTAAAGGAAATTAAGATGTGTCAGTGCTTTAGAAGTCACTGAAAACTAAGCTTTCCTGTGAGATCAGTCTGAACCAGTGTTGCAGCTAAGCAGGAGAGAGTTGTCTAAATGTTGCTTTTTAGAAAACATAGTTTAAGACTTTATAGACCTTTTCAGACAAGTTCCGGCTCAACAACTCCATTGTATGCATAACTTTGTCTGGTAGGATTGACCGAGGTTCTTGGCGCTGCTTGAGCAAAGCCCAGCAGTGAAAGGATAGGGATGTCTGTTAGTCTGACACTGTACTGACAGCTAGTGGTAAATAGAAAGAGTGAATCTTCAAAATGCTGTATATACTCCAAATTTTGAATTTCAGAAATAGGACAAATGCTACCTAAGTGAAGTAAATAAGTTGTTGCTCTTGCAGTTGTGCAGGATGTTGTGGGGAAACTGTCACTGTACTGCCTGTTTTACTTGGGAATGTACTTTAGGCACACTAAACTGTGAAGACATTTAGCCAATTAACTGGGAATGTGATAATTGACCATTATTTTCCTTCCTGCATTTAATACATACTCAGAATTGCTTATCAAGAATCAGGCTATGAATGGTCTCAGAAGCTACTGAAACATGAGTCAGATTTAGCGGACTGAGCGTAAAATCATAGGAATAATAGACTAAATAAACTAGACTGAAGATTAATTGAGATCTGTAATTAATTGTAGAGAAGCTTGGAGCATAAATAGCTTGGAGCAACAGTCTTGTGGGCAAAGTCTCCAGCTGTCCTGCTCCAGTATTAACTCTAGCTGGCTATCACTTTTCCCCTTAGATACATAGTAGCTTGTTCATGCAATATTTAAACTTCTGCAACAGGAAGGACAGTAATCCCTAACTGGAAGGCTTGAGTGTATACAGCTTAGATTTAATGAAAACAAAAACACATGAATCAGGCAAATGTCTGTTTCCACCCACTGTGGGCCCCAGCTGTGCACTGCGTGTGCTGTTCAAGTTGTCCTGCCTCAAAACTTGGTTTTCATTATGGGCATTCATAGTTTGGTCACACTTTTAATCCAGGGTACGAAAGATGAAACTTTTGTGTAGACACCTGGGGAATCTTTGACCCCGCAGCCGTAGCCCCAGGAGGTGACACCGTACACAACCCAGCTTTCCCCTGGGCGTTCACACATCAGTGGTCCACCGCTGTCTCCTTGACAGCTGTCCACTCGTTTCTGTTCCTGCACGTTTCCAGCACAGAGCATTCTCCCTGTGAATCTCCTTTTGTAGCGCTCCTCACACACCCTCTTGGGAAGTAAGGGGATGGCAGCCTGTTGCAGTGTTCTTGAATAAGCCCGTCCTAAAAAGGAGATAAAAATTGTCTCATTATATTGGTCAGTCTTGGAAACATAGTTGTGATTTAATCCGATTTTTGCTCTCAAGTCTTCACACTGCTTTGTCATTACATAAAATTTCCAGAAACAAGACTACTGAAAAAAATCTCTGCAGTACATATAATATTAAAATATGGTAGTTATCGTAATGTAAAATGTAGATGCTTTTTTTAAAAAGTAGCTTTTCTTCATGTGTTCTCTGGATTTTTCCAAGGATGGGGTTTGGTTTATTCTGAGCACTTTGTCTTCTACAGAAGAGCATGCGCTTTAATACCTCTGTGGAAGCAATTTTGGGGAGTCTTGAGCAGCTGAGAGTAAAGCAGTAGAAATTCTTTATTTCTGTGTCATCAGTTCAAATCTGGTGTAGCTCAGCCTGAACAGGTGCTGCATCTTCTGGTGGTTACCAAGTAGATCTTTCTACTTTTTTTCCGTATCTTGCACCTCTTTCAATTGAAAGCATGGGAAATGAAAGGCACTGTTGGTTTTACCTTTTTTTAAGTAAAATCTTATAACTTGTGAAGCAATTATGATTCATATAGTAAGTGTGAAATGTCAGCTGAGGTACTGCAATGATGTGAATTCTTACTATAAACTGAAGCCAATTAATGCAGTGGTTAATGTTTCCTGAAATAGATGTCCTAAGTTAACAGTATTGCAGGACTTAGAGTGAATTATGTAAAAAGGCTACACAGAGCTAGGCAATGAATTAACAATTGTTTTTAGCAAAAACCCACCCTACACATCTCTCATTCATTGTAGTACAGTGACCCTGACATCTGTGCACACAGATTAATGCTTGTAAAGAGGAGGGGCAGATACTTGGCCTTGCCTTGTCTCCTTGGCAGTTCTAGTGAGTCACTGGAACAAAGGCTCAAGTGTGGTTGCTGTCTTGCACTGTATTCAGCACCACAAAAAGATAAAAGTAAAACATGGTTATTAATTTGTGAAACATTTAAAGGCCAAAGACCTTTGAAGAGGAAGAATCTTGTACTGACCAAAAAAAAGCAAGTAGAAGCCTGGAGTGCAGATTGCATTGAGGCTCTTGTAAATTTTGGCAAGATGTTCTGTTATTTAAATCAAAGCTGGTTGAAAATGTCAGTGGTAACAGGGAACACTAAAATGTTATTTAAAATTCTATCGTGCATATTTTCCATCCATTTGTCTATTGAAGTATTGTAATTTCAATAACCTTTTTAAAATTAAAATATTCATGGTTCTTACCTTTGAAACCTTACATTTACTAGAGCTGTTATGTACTGAGGCAGGGGGTGATAAGCTGCTGTGCAGGGTGTGCCTGGCAACAAATAAGCTTTTTATTCCTAAATGAGGCCACTTTACTGACAGGGTCTGTGATTTAGAGTGGCATGGTTAATCACTGCTTGGATACAAATACAAACTATAATCAGTAAACAAAATACTGTCATTCCTGGTGAAGGATCAGGAGAGAAAATATTTGCCTATGTTAAAGAAGAGCAAAATACTTTCATTTTGAGCATTTTGTTCTTTAATTATTTGAAGGGTTTTTTCTAAAACAGCCTCAGATAAGCAGATCGGTGCATGGAAGTGATTTTACCTGTGTCACCCCATCCCGTGATGAAACAGTTGGGAGCGGTTTTCTGCGGTCGCTCCCTCCTCAGTGGCAGGCAGGCGGGTAGAACGTGGGTGCTGAACCTCGCGCACTGTTCCTCGGGCCCCTGCAGCCTCAGCAAGGCAATGTCGTAGTCGCTGCTGTCAGGCCTGTAGTCCTTGTGCACCACGATCTCCTGCACTCCGATCTCCTCCTCGTACTCCTCCAGCACCAGCGTGTGATAGTCTCCAACCCGCACTACGTAGTTGCGAGTGTTGTTGCCGTACCTGAGATGGAGGTGAAAACAAACAGGGCTGGCTCGGGCAGAGTCACATCCTGAGCATGCTGAGTTCATCACTTACTTTATTGTTCACATAACTGATGTTAGCAAATGATTTTTTAAAGAGCAAAAATGCTTTCTCAAATGTTTACACTGACATTTCAGTGTGTCCTAAAGAATATAAAAACCTTCTGAGGTTTTAGGTTGTGCCATGTTCTTTTTGAATATTTTCACAGGGCAATTTTCTTACGGCCATTTGCCATGAGTGGCTCTTCAAATGTACAAGGTGTGCATTATAAATTTATTTAGGAAGGTAACATAAACTGCCAGTAATTGCAATGACATCCTGAGTAGTGACATCACTGGGATTCTCCAAATAATTACCGGAATGACAGTAGTGTTCAGGCCTGCTTCTTGGGTTGATTGAGGAACTTTAGAGGTGTAGGTAACTTAAATAAAAACCTCTTACATCAAGTGAAATTATAGTAAGGATGACAAAGTATTTGTGCATCACAAGCACAAACTATTGTCAAACTGATAGGAGATCTGTAAATCTTAGGCTTGTTTTGCATCTGATATAATCCCAGTTTCTTTCACTTTGTGGACTAAATGGTAAATACATTAGAGATTACTACTGTGGCTGAAATAACAATTTTCTGTGCATGTCTTTGAAGATTTTTGTATTATGCACACACCTTCCCAGGCAAAATGCAAACATGAGAGTACTGTTGGGTACATGTATTTATTTTGAAATATGGCTAAGCTAACAGAAATATTTTTCTTTTTATTTCTCCCTTAATAGCCTTCAACAGGAAATTTCTAATGTGCTTGGAAAAAATAGTACCCAGAGTGGCCCATCGCCTTTCAACCTATGCCTGTTCTTTTTATACCATCCAGCAATGTTCTGGTCTGCATAGCTTGTTAAAGCCCGCTTGAGGAGCAGCAGACAAAGCAGAAAAATTACAGTTTTCTGCACAATATATAGCTGTACCACTGAATATTTCTTCTAGTTGTGGGTTGCATTCCTGGTTGCCTGGTTGTAAAGCTTTCTTGGTCTAATCCTTCAGGTCTTCCACGAGCAAAATTTCTCTTCCAGGCTTTATGGAGAAAACTGCAGGCTGTGAACAGACATCCCTTCATCCAAAGATGAACTTCTATATAGGATACATTAAGGGTTTTTTCCGATGTTTCCTCATGTTTCTAATTATCCAGTTATTTTTTCTAAATGTATGAACCTTCCAATTTCCCTATAGCTGTCGGAATAACTCAAGACAAGGATGAGTTATAAAACAAAAAATAGCTTCAAACATTTTATCCTAAATAATGTATCTGCCAAAGTATAAGAACCAATAATTCCCCTGTAGTACTGGTGAATAATTCTAGTAATCATGCATTAAATTAAGCTTAATTTTTATTCCTAATATAGATGAGCCCACATTGGTTACTTAAGCAGTGTTCCAATTTCCAGGATATGAGAAATGGTATACTGGCCTTTGTGTTGTCCATCTGTGGAAAATATGTGAAGAAGGCACTTGATCTATAGATAGCTCTTAGAAACCTATCCCTGAAAATCACTCTGAGATCATTTGGAAGTTCAGCCCAGCCTGTCCAAAGCCAGTTTAGAGCTAAAGGCTTCCCTCATTTACAGTGAAGAGTAGTGCATCCACCAGGTGTTGGAGCTGCATCCTTAGGTCTGATTGCAGTTTGAACATAACTTCTGGGACAAAACAATACTTTGGTCCCTGAGACCACAGGTGACAGTTTCAGGGCAGCCTGGGACAGCCCCTTGAGCGGCTGCACCAATCTGGAAGTACCACAGTGTCCTTTGCTCCAGCCATGCTGCTGCCCCACCTGTGGGTGCTTCCCAGAGTATCCACAATTGGCACTCTTTGGCACCACATTCGGTTTTCAAGCCCGTAATCAAAGGCTTTCTCAAGATTCTCAGGCAGCATCCTTGGCAATCGCTACAGAGAAAATGAACAGGGAAATAGGAAGCCATAGTCTATGAATTTTGACAAAAGCAACTTAAGAGCTTCCATAGTTCTGCAGAATCACCTAGGATGTCAGTGGAAATAGCAGGTAATTTTACTAACTTTGACTACTTCAGCTTGAAATGTTGCCAAGGAAAGTCCTCCATGATTTTAGGACACAAGAAAAGATGTGCATCTGGTGTACAGCACAGGTAATGCACACCTGTATTTTAGTAAAAGTGTATCTGACTTTTCTTTTTTGTTACTAGTGTGCAAAATTAAAGGCTCAAAATCCAAATTTAAAACATTTTAAAGTTCTAAATGTTTAAAGCTCACTTGAGTGAGCTCTAGCAAATACCCTCAAATTGTAGTGCTCCTCTGTTTTTTCCCAGCCCATTCCAATGAAATAGTCACTAATCACAAGATTAGCTTCCTTATTGTGCAAATTGATGCTTTTATACTTCAGTAACTTCATCAGTAGCGAAGTCCTGCATTTAGTTACTGCTGTGATACAGTAAAAATGTCTACCATTGTCTGTTGTTACCAAATTTAATCTAAACTATTCCAGTCCCTATGTTTGGTGTCTGCTCAGTTGTCTTCACTATAATTTAAAAGCCATAAGCTGCATTTTTTTTTGAACAGAAAGTTAAAATGGCCGAAGTGTTATCTCTAAAATACTGAAGTGAATATACATCACATGAATGATAACACCCAAATAATTTCAATGCATTAGGGTGTTTTGTTTGTGTGAGGGAAAGGAGGTTGAGCGGTAGGGTTTTTTAAAACCAAAGGCCAACTCTTGGCCTTTCAAGCCCGTGCAACAGTTTTCCATGGGCTTGAACTGTAATGGTTTTGCATATGCCCAGAAGAACAGAGCAGTTTCAAACACGGTGCCCTATTGGAGAGAGACCCACCTTTTAAAGCAGTGTGCAGCAGTGAGGACCCAGCAGCTGCTGATGAGAGTAGCACCACACAGGAGTCTCCCGTCACCATGAGAGGATTTCAGGCGCAGTGCCACCTGCCACGGCCAGCCGCCCCTGCAGGAGTGACACACGGTGCTCAGTGTGCAGCTGTGGGGAACTCGGGTTACCTGCAATGGGCATCCTCTTGGCTTTGTTTGACTGACACAGCTTACTTACAAAATGTACTCTTTGTTAAGGATGGTGAATATTTTATATCCTGGCAACATTCAGAACTCCTTTTAACAATGGTCCACATTACTTTACAGAGAATTTGGGCGTCCAGCACTCTTAAGTGCTTCCTCCCACAGTCAGCTATTTGAATTTTCTCTTCTCAGATTGCATTCATTGAGCCAAAAATACATTCTGTGGGTTGCTCGCCAAATACCATCCAAGTCAACAAACCAGAAATTTCCTGTCAACTGCAGAGGGGAAAGGGGAATTTCTTGAAAAGCTGAACCCAGCATCCATCCCTGTCTTCATGAGAAAGGAAGGTGGCAAAACAAGACATATAAAGTGACTGTAAAAGTCTCAAGTATAGAGGAGCACCTTTCTTCAGCCTGGGATTATCTGTTTTTTATAGTAGATCTGGCCATATTTGCATACCTATGAATACAGGATTATTTCTATTTTGCTGGTTTAATATATGAGGAGTCAGAGAAGGGAAAGGGAGAGAGATGCACCTATAAGCAATGTCAGCTTGCTTAATCCCAGAGTAAGCGACAGGAGGTCTGAGTGTTTTCTGAGTACTGTCCGCTTGAATGGGTGTGCTGGAAAACAAGAGCTGCCAGGGGCCATCTAGTCCAGCATCTCACAGTTACCCTTGCCAAATGTTTTAAAAGTAAGGTGGAGGAGTTTACTTCCCATAAAGAATAAAACAATTTAGATACTTCTCCATTTTAAAAGGTAGGATTTAATATGTTTTTATAAAATGAGGTGATTTAGACACCTTTGGATTTGCTGGTACATATGTAAGTATTCAGTTATTTTCAAACTTCCTCAAGTTCCTTGTCTTAATGATTTCTTGTGACATTGAGTCCTTTTCTGATACATACGTATGCTCCCTTTCTTGAATTTGAAGCATTTCTGCATGCACTGTTGGATTTTCATCACCTTTTTGCTTCATCTAACATTTCTGTACTGATTTATGATGAGACCAGCTTCTTTGCTCTGACTAAATTGTGCAATACATTTATTTGTCACTGTTGCATTTCAGCAAGTGTCCTTAGAACTCATATTCTAAGGCAAGAATTCTCAGTCTCCTCCTGTGCTGTGCATTATCTGTTATCTCATTTGTCTCTTTACTAAGGTAAGTCATCTTACTTTATCTGGCTGTGTTAAAATATTTTTCTGGGCTCCCTCTTGTTACTGTTCTTTCAAGCTCTCCCACTTGGGCAGTGTCTTCTTAGAAATCGATTGATCAGTGCTGTACATGTACTCTGAAACAGATTGCATGATGCTTGTAATGATGCTGTTAGTGTATTTTTTACAATGTCTTTTGTAAGATTGTGTAAATATATATTTTTTTTTGTGTTTAGTCACAACTGTTGTTAAGTAAGTTCCTCCTGAATTTTTAGTTGTGTCATCATCAAGGCTTATTTTATGAAAGAAAATAAGGTCTTAGGCTGTGAATCATATTCAGGCCCCTTTTTTTGGTGTAGGTGGCATTTAAAACCTTGCACTACATTCATATCCCTGTTTTTATAGCTCCTGATATGAAGATATCCTTTGAGAAAAGTATAATAGCTATTTTGTAAGTTTAAAATTTAACCCATTCACGGACTTTACCCACAAGATTTTCAATTAATGCTGCAAGTACTTATCAGTTAATACCTTTTAATTTCCTGCAAATTTGTTTTGGGTAGATTTCTATTCCTACATCATGACAAGTTAAAAGAAAAACAAAACAACAAGCCCACAATAAAACTGTAAATTTGGCAAACCACTTGTGGCAAACACATGTCTTAGAAGCTTTATATTCTAAATTACTTGTCTTTACCAATTATTTACCGTAAAGAATTTTTCCCACCAATTATTCGCTTTTGTCGACGATGGAGTAACCTCAGCCCACAAACAGAAGCGAGAGAATCTAAACCAGAAAGGGAGATGTAGAGAGTGTTAAACTCAACGTGAAAAGTGGCCAATATTCAATGAGAGGTAACTTGAAAAAAATCTAAAGGTTGAAGTTATTCTATGTTTCATGGTAGTTTTTAACAGGCAAATTTTGATTGGGGAAGATAGACTTAGGAATTCTTTATAGCTGAGATCTTTTGACTGGGGAAAATACACTGAATTCTTTCAAGACTTAGAAATGCTTTGTATCTGAGTTCTTTTGACTGTGGTCAGAGTATTCACACATTTGCTTCTCACGTGTAGGATTTTATAGGGCTCTTCCTTATTTCCTGTAAGTGGAAGCAAACCTTGGCCAACCACACAGATCTCAGTCCTTATCTGAGTAACCTACATCTTGAAAAGCTGAAGGGAGCTGCTTAGGTTTTTGCATCATGTCCCTCAAGCGCCTTAATGAACATGGTTGCTCTAAACCATAGCAACAACTGCCCTGTAATGATTGAGTAGTCTTGGTGCTTCCTTTCTGCAGCTGCAAAGAATAAGCTCACAGTGTCAGCAGAGAGAATTCCCACCCCTTTTGTTCTAGAATTGTTTTTGATAAAGCTGTTCCCTCTGTGAGGTGGGATTGCTGAGTCTGTCTCTTCCTACCAGGAACTTGCTCACCTGGACCTGTTGGTCTGCCCCTGGTGCCAGGGCCTCACCTTTATTGCTGTTCCCAGGGACTTTCTTGCTCGGGTGGTCACAGATGACCCCTGCATCCTCGCTGTGCCGGCAGTTGTGCATCCCAATGTCCTGCTTAATGCAGTCTGCCAAGGATCTCTCATTTCCTGTACACTTGACGTTATCCACATGGATGGGGCCTTTGCCCTCACCGAAATAGGCCATTGTCCTTGCTCTAGCTGGACCTCTGCAAACAGAACATTTTTTTTTAATTACTAAACATTTTGAGGCATTATTCTACATTTTACTCAAATTTCCAAGTGAATAGTCAAAGACACTGAGGTTTCATTCCAAACCCCGTCACTGTTTCACTTGCTAACAAGCACCTTCCACCACCTCTCTTATTCTGGTATGTAGAAAAAAGAAAACTGTGACAAAATTGCTACATTTCATTAATTTTTAAAAACTGCTTTTGTGTATCTGATTAGAAGGCAGTGTGCAAAGTATTTTACATTGTATCAGCATTACATTTTGCCATAAAACAAAATATGTGAAAGCTGCTTTTTCATAATCTCTTTAATCCTCGTATAAACTCAGCATCTGTGAAAGCTAAAAATAATTTATTCAGGTCTGATTCCCTCAGAGAGATGGGCCAGTTAAATACAGTATACTTGCGGTGCAGTAGGAGCAATGATGTACAGACCTATCAGTTGTTAGTAGTTATTAAAATATTTTATTATCATGTTTTTTACAGGGCACCCCATATTTGAGGTCTAAAAATGTCATGTGACTGGACCACCAGTTCAGTGTCTGCACCCCCCTGTTCTTGGGAGGAACCCAGTACTTGGTGCTTTTGCAGCATTTAAGCATCTCACTTGGCAACTCCTGTGATAGAGTATTACTGTTAATTAGTTAAAGCAATCTTCTTAATTTATAAATAGATATTTTGTTGTATATGGTTTAAGAGGCAGAAGGAATTATGAGTGAGAGACCACCCAATTGGCTATATAGAGAAGCAGGAAGCCACAGACACCTCTAAGCGTGCCTGAACTACAAGTTTACCTGCTGGTTAAGAGCAATTCACTGACATTTTACTGGGATAAAGATATGTGGAATTCCAGATAATTAAAATACAGGTTTCCATTTTAAAGGATATTTTATAATTATATATTGTGAAGTATTGCTTCTGTGCATACAGAACTGTAACTTCAGATGTGATGAAATGCTGGAGCAGAGAAAGAGAATTTGACTATGAAACTGTACTAGGCAAGAAAGTATTTCTCTCCCTTTACAGCTCTTTTTGTACCTCTTCAATACCTGCAGTGTTGGGGAAGGTAAGTGAGAATGGCATGGAGAGTTTGCATCCCTTCTTGAGCTGGGTTTGGTCTTTTGGGGAGGAATCCTGATTTGTCAAACCATTTTCAAAGCTTCCTCACAGCAGAAATGTGACTGGCTCAAAGTGAACCAGCTCTCTATTGCCACATCCATGTAACTGAAACGTGAACGTAACACAGGAGCTTCCTCCCTTTGGAAACTTTTGCATGTGGATAGCTTTGCCTGTGTGGATTTTTTTACTATGTGCTGAAGGGTAGCTGGGCAGGATTTCCAAGTATGGAACATTGGTTAGAATGCAGAAATTGTAAAAAGCCAGGAAAGAGAAGCTCATGAAACACTACGTGAGAGACGATACCACAAGGTCAACTGTCCTTACATATTTTCAGTTTCCATGGTTAGAAGGTATTTGCCAGATAATCCAAAGCCTTAACTGCCTTTGGAACCAGTATAGGACAATCTCTGCCTAAGGAGTTTACTATGATTTGACTTGTCAGTCCCAAATAGTGTGACTCTTGCTCCAAATGTTTTTCTTTTGTGAGGGATACTGTGATTACAGATAACCACAAAAAAAATAAGTCCAGCTCTCTGATACCTGTGGGCAGCTCATGTGTTCATGTTTGCTGTTACAACACAGTGACACAGTACAGGCACTCATTGTAAATTCTTACCTGGTTTTGGTTTCTCTGTTAAATAACAAAGTTTCTGCTTTAGGGCATTGTTCTAAAGTTCCTCGGGATATTGAAAACTACTTTGTTATCAATCACCAACCACAGTATTCTTATCCTTCCCCAGAGAAGTATTTATTGCAGTCTAGTGCAGAATTCTCTCTCCAGATCTTATCAGTTATTTAGTAAAAGGGCACTACCTCCTTCTTCCTACCTTTGTATGAAAACAATCTATCTCTTACTGTGCATCAGTAATCTCTCAGCTTGCTGATAATGGGAATGAAAGCTTTTCAAACCCAACCAACCAACAGCACCATAGAAAACCCAAACCAACCCCCACTGAAAAACATCTCAGGAAACAATTGTAAAAAATCGTGGTGTTCTTGAGCAAGGAGTGCAGCTTAAGAGAGGAAATTATGTCATATAATTGGGAAATCTCTGAAGGTACAAATGCTACATCTATGTTTTTGTTACATGCAGGAATGTGCCCTTACAAGTGGCTTTAGTGCACCCCTAATAAACACGTGTCCCTTAATTGCTGCTTTCCAGGCCAGCACTGATGACCCTCAGAGAAACAACCTTTTTGTCAGCTCAGATCTGTCCCTGGACAGAAGTGGCTTCCGATCTTTTCCTCTCAGTTCTCCCACACCAAGGCCCATGCAGAATAACAATGCTGAGTTTTTCAGATGCAGTACTATTATTATTTCTCATGATATTGTTAATGAGGAAATTAAGTGGATTAGGATAGATGGACACCTATCCTAGAATTAGCAAGTTAGGTACCTTTTAAGAGTGATATATTGACTTGTCAAGTTTTGCCATTTTGAAGCCACAGTGTAGTACTGCTTTTAAACAGGCTTTTACTAAATACTAGGCAGTTTTTACAAGGTATATATTGTGTGTTCAGGCATAATGTGATATTTGGTTGGACAAACTTCACATGGTTAGATACAACAAGCAATATGATTTGTATTTCCTCAGCTCAAATTTCTTTATAGATACTTTGGAGATGACATTTCACTAATTTTCTGTTGTATTTCACCACTATTCTGGGTATTTTTCAAGTCTTATTAGTACTGCTATTTATATATTTCCCCTATAGTTATCTTTTTGCTGCTCTTGGGTATCCAGAAAAAAAATGCTGATGACTGGTGTAAGCCTGATTAAGTGTTTTCTTTCAAAAGTCACACATACATTGCAGTGGTTTTAATTAGAGGGTGGGTTTCTTCTGTCAGGTCTATTGCTGTATTAAATGAAGCTTATTGAAATTACTGTCGTGCAGACTGGAGCCATAATCCCTTGTGTAACAGTTTCATCAGATCTTTGAGCTACATCAAATCCAGCCAGATCAGTAAAGGAAGGAAAAACTCCATTAAATTAGGAATTCAGTAGCTGGTGTGCCTGCATTTGAATCTGCAGTCATCATATCCATACCTTGTGACAGTAGACACTGACCTGTTTTTGAAACTAATATGACAACTAAAATTTTGTATTTAACTAATAGATTCAATAATTTGGAATATTTAACTTATAATGAAAAGTATTTAATAACTGTCACTAATGTGCATTTTTGTTGTCGGTCAGACTGACACACTTCTGAATACTAACATTCCCATTCCCAGTTATGCTAGTTAATGAACATTCTTTTTGAAGACACAGCCTTACTACTTTTCATACAAATAGTAGGAATGCATTTTTCTAAAAGAATGCCAAACTGACAAGTTTTAAAAGACATACATTATCTTATTAGACCTGTTGTGGTATTTGGTTGCAGAAACTTAAGATTTTTAGATACAGAAAACATAACTTGACAAGCAGCCTAATGAGTTTTCTTACTTGTAGCCAAGCTGTCGGCAGACTACAGCTGCATCCTTATCAGACCATCCATCATCACAAATTGTGCCCCACTGGCCATTGATAAAAATCTCCACACGTCCTTCCTTCTTATTCTCACCATCCATCAGCCTGATGGGAGGACCTGGGAATAAATTACTGCTGTCAGCTCACAGCAACAGAGGCAAGAACTGGTACTTTTAGTTATTTTCATTATATTTAGGACAACTGATATTTACATTCAACAAGCCTAATATCAGTGGTTAAAGTAGTCATATTCACCCTGGCTGGCAAAATGAAGCCGTTTGTATAAATTACAAGACAAATACTAAATACTGCCGTACTTTACTCTTCATCTGATTCCTTAATTCCAAGTCAATATGTGACATAGTTCAAAAATTGACCACAGTTCTACACAAATGGTAGAAAACACCTGAGATACCTTTGATACGATACCCCTACAAGCTGGACAGATTTTCCTTAGAGACACTTTATGGGTGAATGTAACTGTATCTCATTCCATAAATCCATTCTCAAACTGATTGCTGCTGCTCCTCCTAACCACTGTCTCAGCAAAATAGTACAGCATTGTGTTGAATTTGAACTATTTCTCATCACTGTGCACATTTTTCTGCAGCATGTTATTCTACATTATTTTTCTAGCAATTTAAATTGATTGTTTAATCAGATACTTTCATAATAAGAAATTTCAGTTATGTGGATTAGTCAGACTTAGTTGTTCATGGTTTCTGCAGTGCTTGGCCTCTAGTTAAGTTTTCAGTCATTAGGCAAAGTACATACTTAATTCTTACTTACTCTAAAATGCCTCTGTAGCCTGCAAGCAATGCAAATACCCTTAAACAGTTATGAATTCCTCAGTGGCCTCTTTGTCATGTTCAAGGGTGGATCACCTTCTCAATGTTTTTGTATAGCATACTTGGTAATCTTTAATATGCTCATGAGAGTTGCTTTTTAGAATAATGGAAAAGACTCTTCCTCATTCTTCTAACCTGTTCCCAGTCTTTTCTAAATATGTGAGGATGAGGAATTGCTTAATTGCACTCTTAAAGCATTATTTTGAGATAGCTGCATTTGCTGTTTAATTCAGATTAATTCAGGGTATGCTTAACTTCTGTATACCAAACACAAATCTGGTCAGCGCTAGTTAAATCCAGCCTAAGTCATTAAATGAATGCAGAAGTATTCAAGTAAGAAACATCCAAGTATGTTTGCTTGCAATGTAATTTAAAGTATATTGTGTTGGAGTTCATGCTGTATGGACAGTTACATGGATTAACCTCACCAACATTCTGTTTACTTACGCTGTTGTGATCTTACTGAACAAATGTCATTACTGTAGCATATCCTATCTCCTTTTTAGTGCTCCGTAATATCTGTGTTTCCTTAAGTCCTATCATCTACTAATTTCTCTTTTTTTCCCATTGAATTTATCCTTGTGGGAAAAAATGCTTTTTCAAATGCTGGGAAGTAAATGGTAACAACACTTTGTCCACTTTCCGATCAGAAATTTCCTAGGAAATGCCAGATAAACTCCTATTTTCTTATTGAACTGATTTGTTCAGGAAGAATACAGCTTAGGTGAGAATTATACTTCTATTAACCAAATAGTGACACAGAATAGTACTAATGTTTTATTGTTATTTATTTATTGTTTAAGTAATGTTTTATTGTTATCTTCTTGTGGTTTAGAAAACATATATATATATATTTATTTATGAGCACAAAATTAATATAGCATTCTGGTAGTGGGGATGTGAGAATGTTACCATATGGATGTATTTAACTGAACCAGACTCCTTCAGCAGAGATATTTTATAGGAATTTGAGCAAAGTGGCACAGATGGTTTGCATCTGTAAAGACAGCAGGATTGAATTCGTGTTAGTTTTAGTTTGAGAAAATTCTTTCTAATAAATAGGATTTGATATATGTACTGCAACACAAGACATTTATTGGATGCTGAGAGGGCTACATAGAATAAGCCTGTAAAGAGGGAGAGACTCAGAAAGTACATGTGAAAGTGCTGAATGTTGTTATAACAAGTAGCAACATTGTGCAGTGAAACTATGTTGTAGTTTGTGGGATAAACCTTCAGTCTGTGATTTCAAGGAAACAGGCATATAATACCAATTTCAAATTCAACAGAAATAATCTTGGGTAAGCTAAATGGCATTGGCAGCAGTTTTCTAAAAGGCTACATACTGACAAGCTACACACTTCCTGTAGCAAATTGTAAAAATGAGACTTTTTCAGAATTGCTGTGCAACCCTTGTTCCCCTGTAGTTTCTACTGCAAATATCTCACAGCCAGCATTATTGTTTAATTATCTGCATGTGGATTTAGGAATCTTTGAAATTTACTTGTTTCTATTTTAATGTGTTTATATTTTTATCACTGTGTAATTGGTATTTTTCCATCACTTCTTATCAGTCTTTTTCTTCCCTTTATTTTCATACAAGTTTGTATGACTTTGACATTGGAAGTAACTCTTTTTATCTGGGTGTGTGGTATCGTTCTGTCCTGGTCAGCGACTAGAGCTATTCACCTAGACACAATAATGATAGGCAATAGTAACACAGAAATAATTTCATGCTTCTCACCCTACCTTCTTGCTGTCTCTGAACTTCCCATCTTCTCCATATCCCTTGTTTTGGATTGTCTGAATGCAAAGCCATAGGAGGATGTACTATTGATTTTATTCCTCAGTGCTCAAGTATGTCTAGAGCATTTGACACCAGGCATTACTTGGAGGTTGAGAAGTGCCAAGTAAAATCAGGTATATATCATGAGGTGCTGAATAGGTTCAGAATCTAGTGGAGACTGAGACAACTGCATCACTGGAATGTGACTTTGTTACCTTGCAAATCTGGGTTGGGCTTTAATATTCTGGATGCTTAGATTCTAAACAAAACTGGATTACTTCCTGTGATCTTCAGGAGAAAAGTTAGGTTTTTTCCCTTCCTGTTCTTTCCTTGCACCTATCTGACAAATACTAGGATTTTGAGAATCCTTAAGCATCCTGTACTTTGGCTGGATCTGTATCCACAGCAATACTCATACTGTGACTTCAGCAAAGAGCTTCCTTACCAAGTGAGCGCTTGTGGCTGTCGTTTTCTGGGTGGCAGATGAGTCTGACGTCCTCCTGATGGTTGCAGTCGTGCTTCCCCCACTCCCGTCGGGAGCACTGCAGGAGGTTTGTCTCCTTCCCAGAGCAGATCACATCGTCCAGCCAGATGGGCCCGGAGCTTCCTTCTGAGTAGTTCTCTTTTTCCATACCTGCAGTTTTTCCATACCTGCACAACACAGAGGTATGTTTTGGTCCCCAGTGATCAGAGGACACTGATCATGATGGACCATGATGCTTAAGCATGAGGAAAGAAAGTGATATCCCTGAGGAAATAGATTTCTCAAGTATTCTCAGTACACAGGTTCAATTAGCATTAAATTCAATGAGAGCACCATATGCTGCCTCTTCAGTAATGTTTTTTTTTAAGGAATTACTGTTACATTAGTTCAAACTTAAGAATGTAATGCCTTTGATTAAGGCTGCTCTTCAACCAAGCATATGGCTGGCTCAATGACTCTGAAGCTTTAAGTATGTTCTTAGTATTCTGTGTACATTTAAATGTCACACTCTGAGACAAAATCCTTTTCTGAATGTCAGCTGTCACAGTTTGAAGGCAAGATAACAGCCACCTACTGAGAGTGTATCTTTGTAGCCAGAGATGAGTAGGAAAAGTAGAGAAGACTGAATGCATGAAACAAATGGGATTTTTCTAAAATGCTTTTCAATACCTAACTGTTCTAGGGCCGGGCTGTGGGAATTTCTGAGGTAGTGCAGAAGTACTTACACCTTGAAAATGCCTGTCATTAATGACTGTACAACAAGCAAAGATTTAGAAGAAGCAAACTTTTATAGGGAAAATAGAAATCAAAATCAGTTCTTCTCTATAGCACATGCATTGATCTCAGCCAAAAAGAGAATTGGAAGGAACTCGGTGAATAAAGGCTGCTAAGTCACGCTTGTTGAAGGTTTTTCTACCTAACCTAAGGCCTACATACCTCTGTGAAACTGAGGAAAGCAGACTTTAGTGGATTTTAACTTGGTTGTTTCTTTGAAGCACTCAGCTAATATTAAAAAGCAGACTCTTAAAATAGGGTCGATGCAGGGTTCATGTAAGTGTTTGTCATCATGCTTAAGTGACAGTCAGATATCCAATATCAAGTAATCTTACTTAAATCCCAGCTGCCAGCAAACCACCTGCGTGTTGAGCTCCGTCCAGCCGTCGTCACAGACCGTGCCCCACTGGCCTGTGTGATAGACCTCCAGGCGGCCCTCGTGACTGCCCCTCCCGCCTGCGAGCCGCAGTGCACCGTCTGTGCCCGGAACAGGGGAAAGCAAAAACAAGGATCACTGTTTCTTACGCCTCATGCTTGTTCTAAAGCAAAACAGTAACACTGCCTTTACTGCATCTGGTTTGGGTTTGTGCCTCTGCAAACTTTACAAGCATTTTCCAGAGCTGTGAACTCTGCCTTTGTCCCATTTTTTCCTGTGGTGATTGATGACTGGAGTACCTGTGAGAGGTGTGCAGGAAACGCCAGCATCTTCTTTGTGGCCACAGTTGTGTTCTCGCCAGGAGCTTTTTGGGCACTGTTCTATCGAGAGTTCATTTCCCGTGCACTGTACTTCATCCAGCAGCACGGGGCCAGAGCCTTCTCCAAAGTAAGCCTGGCTCCACGCCTTGGCAACACCCCTGTAGAAATGCAAGGAGCACCCAGTCAGAAGGAAGCAAGCTGAAGATTTTCCTTTCCTGTGCCTTTGACTTATAACTTTCCTAGGAGAGATTACAGATGAACAGCTTGGGTATGAGGATTCTAATTGTAATACTCATTTAATATCTATATATAGTAAAAAATAATCTAATATCTATTCTTTCTGAAGTTCAGCAACTTTCACCTGTTGTCCTCAAAGCACATGAATCAAATACCCAGATAAATGTGATTGTTCCCTATTTAGTCCTGTGAAAACCACAGCAAAGAGATCTTAAGTGACTTGACAAGTGTCATATCACCCATCAGCAATAGAAGTAAGAACAGGAAGCAGATCAATGACTAGCCTTGTATGGGGGTATATTCTCTGTCAGCAGAACAGGTTTTGAGCACAAAAAACTATGTTGATTGAAAACATTGTTTTAGAATTACAGAAATTATGCAGTGTTTAACCCTTTATCATCTATCAGGATTTTCCCAATTCTGTTTCAAATATCATGTCTTTTATATATAAGTGTCTGCCATAGTTTGATTTCTTTCCACTCAATATTTTCCCGGTTCCTATATTCATTCTAGATTGAAATGTCTAAAGTTTGGACTGTAATGATTTACCTATCTAAAGCATTAGTTTAAGTTAACTAAAAAAGCACCTTGTTTTTCAGTGTATCTGAAAAAAATGTTGGCAGGAATGTATAGAAAATATTAAGGAAAAAATCCTTATTCATTAAGCAGCTGGCTGAAATCAAAGAGATAATGATGGAGTGCTCTGAATGCTTTTACAATTTATACCATATTCCCTTAAGAGTCTCTAGAGTTAGGCAGAGACAACACATCCCATCATTATAACCAGGGGAATTTGTGTCAAGCAAAAAATTATTTAGGAAACCAAATAATAAAAGATGTTGCCATTATTCTTCACCTATTAATGGTAGATTGAAATTCTGGAGTTTTACAGGAGTGCTACAGAAAAGCTGAAGGGATGTGGGAAGCTATTTACTAAGAAGCTTTACTTTTACAGTTTCTGGCATGTTTCCAGATGGATTAACAGTATGCAAATTTGGATTATTTTTAGTACTTCAGAGGTGGTCTACTGCCACTGTTGGTAAGTTGATTTCACTTCATATTAATTAGCATGTTTGTTGTGACATCTTGCTTACTTGAGAAATTCTTTAACTCTCTAGACATATTTCAAAAAGACTAAGCAGGTTTAGCACCATCTTAATACAATTAATTTGCTCAGAAAAATCAAATTAGAAGCATCACAAAACTGCAGTTTGTGTCAATTAAATATAAGTAATAAAAAGTTTTAGTGTCACCAGGAAGGAGGCAGGCTAAGAGCATTACACTTGTCATTAGTATACAGAAATGCAAAGCAGGGCTTAGTAACTCCCCACACCTATTAATAGCAGCCCAATTCAAAAGCAAGAAAAGCCTACAAGAAGATAAGACTTTCCAATGGGTATTCCCAATTGAAAATGTGCAGGAATATACTAATACAACATAAAATAAGCTGGGAAAAAAAAAAACTGATGTCAGAGAAGCATATCGGTTCCTATGCTGGCTCAGCAGGGAATCTACAATATTTTAACTAGTCCAAAGTTCTCATCCTTCCGAGCTAATTTGGGTGGCATGGGCAGCCCAAGGCCTCAGTTAGAAAAGAATTACACTCTGGGAATCACCCATTAATGCCACAGAACTTTGACCTTCAATACCACTTCTTTCACTTCATTGTAGTCCCAGCAGGCTTGAACAGGCAATTTCTGTTCCAGTCTCCTCTGCATTTACCTGTCTAGTTCTCCTCCAGTCTGTCTCAGACATAATCCCCTTCTCCTGCATGGGATACAACCCAGCATCTTCTCTGCTTCTTGCTCCCAGTTCTTTCCCTCTTCAACCCTACTGGCCTTCCATCCCAATTGTCCTCATCTCCTTCCTCTCTGGTCCAGCAGTCTTCCTCTTAGTCTCCCACCTCTGCAGCATTTTTCTGCAAATACCAATACTTATCTTCCATGGGGTATCAAAATCCCCTCTGGCTGTTAAGAAAGTGAATCAAGAAAATCCTCTTCTGCTGCTGGAGCCGTATTTCGGACCATGCTTAGTTTAGACAGAATCATTGACAAGCTTAACTGTCAAAACCTCAAACAGATCTCTAGCTCAGTATATGCAAACTGAAAATCTTCAGAGATGCATGGTTTAAACAAATCTAGAGAGATTCTCACCAGCATGCCAAAAAACATATCCTTCCTGACAAAGCAGAGTTCTTGTGCCAAAGCCAGGATGCTGTCAGACTCTGCAGTAAAATGAATTGTAAGCATTCAGACAGTCAAAAATTTCTTTTCTTCACCTACAGGTTTGGATAGAAACTTTACAGGAATTGTAGTGAGTTTTCAGTAGAAAGTTAACATTTATTCTGAGACGTTCTTTATCTGTCTGGCCAAACAGACAAAATTGGCCCTCTCATATGATACTGAAAACTGGTTCCAGGGAATTGAAATTACACAGTACCTGAATCTTCTATAAATAAACTCAGTTACTGCTCCAAAGTATAGGTATGATTTTAAAGGAGCATTTTTTTTGACAATTATGCTTCTAGCTTCAGCTGAGGGTCTGATAACTATTCTGCTTTGCTGCTGGAATAACAAACTTGTAGAAAAACAAACCCAAGGCCAAGCTGCCGACAGACAACTTCAGCATCTGCATCATCCCACTGGTCATCACAGACTGTGCCCCACTGGCCACCGTGGTAAACTTCCACTCTTCCTTCGTGGGCATTGCTCCCACCAGCCAGCCGGATCGGAGTGAAGACAGGGCCTGGCAGCAAACACAGGGTATAGAACGGGTCACTCATGTCCTAAAATATCATTCTGATAGTAAAGAGGGAGGAAGATGGCTTAATGGTTCCTCTGACATCACTCAAGAACCACATTTTCTTTTTTCTAGATGGAAAACCTGAGAGTAAAGTGAGTTCCTTTATGCTCCGCTCTCACTAGCTGAAAAAGCTTACACATACAAGTAAGCATATTGATCTTGAATTACCCAAGTGTCACAGCATTCACATACACTTGGTGCTGTAAGGCCAAATACTGAATCAGTCAGGAGAGCTACTTTTCTACAAGTAAGAGCAAAATTGGGTAAATTCTGAAGTAAGAGATAAAAATTATGTGATGGACAGAGAAATTAATCCCTTCTCATTCCATTAGAAAATGCGATCAGAGCTGTGAAATCTCTTTGACTGTGGAGTTTCAGTTGAATTGTGCAAGTATTGTTCCCTGCTTGCTTCCACTCTTTTTAAAATCAGTAGCTCTCTTCTGGTGTACCAAGAAACTGTCTTGAAAGCATCACTGCTAAATAAATCTATAATAATGGAAATAGTTTAAAGCCATATAAAACCAGGTTATTTTAAAGTCCCACCATATCTAACATCCAAATTATTTAAATTTGAGTAATATTTGTGTAACTTTCCAGCCAATTAATGCTACTATTTAATTCTTGGTTATTAAAAAAAACCCAAAACAACAGTACTGAGGTCATTTCTCCAATTTCATATTAGTGTGTCACTGATGGAGGGGGGGGGGGTTTATAAATATTTTAAAGGCTATTTGCAATAGAACCTGAAAAATGTGAAAGCATTTATAATTTTCAGTTTCTTTAGGCAAAACTCTCTTGTTTTCATTCTTTAATTTGTCTCTTATCTTGAAAAGATTCTCCCTTCCCTCTACTCAAGAATTTTCTAAGACCAAAATTTTCTTTTAAAAGCCACTTAAAAACTAAGTAGGAGAAGAAAGGCAGCACAGAACTGGCTGCAGCCACATGTTTTGGTTTCAGCTGAAGAGATTGGCCTTGCCAACTCCCCAGCACTGTCTGCCTAGCCCCACTTGAGGCACCACTGTCTTACATCTGATAGTATGTCTGCCCATTTAGTTAGCATCTTGATTAAAATAATATCAAATACCTTAAAAACATTAATGATACTTGTTTTCCTAATAATATAAGTTTGACATTAAAAAAAGTGGGGAAACTGTCTTTATTTTACAGGCAGAGATTCTTACTCTTTCTCACAACCTACCTCTGAAAGAAACAATTTCTTGTTGATTAGGAAGGGTAAAAAGTTGTTAAGCTAGGTGCTGCTTGAGGTATTTGGAGCAGTTAATAATGCAATTATTCAATCTGTATAATCTGTTCCAAGAAATCTTAACACTTTTTCTCATTTAATTATTGTAATTATTACAACTTCTACTTAAATAAAACAAGGACTTGAGGAAAACATATGTATTTTTTTTACCCAGGGAGGAGCTACATGTGACAGCAGCTGCCATTTTTTGAGGACATGTCCCATCTTGCCAGGTGTCTTTTTCACATAACAGTATATTTTCTTCATCACCACGACAACGCACGTCACTCCAGAAAACAGGAATAAGGCCTAATCCAGAAAAGGGTATGTGTTTTGCTGTACCTTTTTCCCTGTAAAAATAATCAGGATAGGATATCAGAGTGGCAGGGCTGAAGTGGGAACATTTTCTCATATATAAATCTTGGAGTAGAAAAGAAAGGGCTTTCTTCAGCAGTGTAAATTCATCACATTTTCATACAGTTCACCATTGTCTTCTGCACAAAGAAAAGTAACAGATGTGACCCAGTTCTCACCATTTTGTTGTGGGATATTTTAGTACAATGACTGTGTTGCTGCAGAGCCAGCTACATTCCTGCTCTCCCAGTTCTTAACTACAAAAACTACACAGACTGCACAGTCCATAGGTGAATCTATAGTACCAGCCCCCTATAGTTACAGTTCCAGGAGGGGTAATGCCACCAGGTCTTTGTCCCTTATTCTGTCCTTTACTCCCTGCAGACATACCATGCTCTGCCCATAAATGGCCTTGTATTGTGGCTGTGATGATGGGGCAGTGCCACCACCTCACAGTCCATCAGATCAGGCCCCCATCCATTTTTCTCAATTCAGCCATTCCCATCCACCCAGAACATTTTATAAACAGCTCTCTTTCCTTCTCATGCTGAATCTACAGCAACACTTAAAAAGCCATCTTCTCTTCCTTGCAAAGCACAATGAAGTTAAAACAAAGCCCAAATATGGTGGTATCAAAGGAACAGATAGATGCAGCGCCTGAAAAGCACCAGTAATGCCTCGTGAGTTCACCTGGTGGTACAGAGATCCAGATTTCTGTGAAACATTCAAGACAGCTCCAAGTTTTAGCTACTGTTTGCTTGGGGCTTTTTTGGCCTGGGTTCAGCTTTGAGCCATTTCTGTTGAAAAGACAAAACCATTCACCCGTATTGCTGAACAACTTTTGCTAACAGCAGCCTCGTTCAGCTGAAATGTTCAGGGTATAGAGAGCAGATAGGACTCACATGAAAATGAGGGAAGGAGCCACTGCACGTAGACAGCTGAAGTCATAAGCAAAATCACAGCCTCCAGATGGCTGAACTTTTATCTCATCTAATCCTTATATTTTTATAAGTTGGCATGGTGTGTCCAGATTAGTATTGAACATTATAAACCAGCTTAGATTTAGTTCTGGCTAGCAGTCTTAAAAAGTGGATTAATCATTAGGAATGTCACAGTGCAAGTCTGCTTTAAAAGCCCCTTACTGCTTGTAGCAAGCAAAACCAGTGCTTTGGTATGTGAGTGAAAGAAATGTTAGAAAGGCAATAAAGGCAGACACATTATGCTAAAGGGTGCTGTTGACTAACTGCATTCTGGCAGCAGTGGGAAGTAATGGTCAGCAAGGACAGTGCAGGGATTTTCAGCCTGTCCAGTATGGCTGTAGCTCTAAAGTGTTGCCATTTGCCAAAAACGTAGGATGAGTTCCAGGTGTCATTTGGCATACTACAATGGGTGATTACTAGGATAACCCATTGCCCCTGAGAATTAGGAATCTTCCTGTGATTAGGAGCCCATGTAGAGTCTAATTCTGGCTCCATTTACATTGTTATAGATTCAATAACCTAACTGGAGCTGTTAATTTACACTTAGATGTGTGAGATCAGGATCAGACCACGTACTTCTGTACATGTGGACATCTCCCAGATGTCCAGTAGAGCAGTTTGTTGAAGCTTGCTGCCCTGTTCACACATTTCACTTTGAAAGCAAAGCATTTGCCACAGTCTGCTCCTGTCCAGATCCTATCTTCAGCTTTCTGAGGAAATACTGATTTCCTCTTTGAAGTGTAATGCGGCCGAAGCCAGCAAAGTATTCTGGGAAGAACAACTTCAGCATTCAAATGCATTCAAACAGACAAAAGCAATCATCAAACACAAAAAGCCCCCAGGATTTAAAAAGCAGATTGTCCTTTATACTGAAACATCATGAAAATGAGTTGACTGATTTTTACTTGAACTGAAACTTACCCAAGTGCAAGCTGTCGACATACAACTGTCGCGTCATTATTGTCCCAATGGCTCCCACAGATTGTTCCCCAGATTCCATTCAAATAAACCTCCACTGTACCTTCAAACTCATTCTTGCCTCCCTGGAGTCTCACTGACCCTAGTTACCAAAAATTAAAAATAAAACAATTACACCTCCAAGATACTCTATTGCTTGGTTAATGCATCTCACGCAAGACTCTGAACTTCATTTTCCCTGAGTTCTTGTTTCATGCATACTGAGCTGTTTCCAAGAAACATTCTGGCACACCTAACATTCTCATATAGTGATACACAAATTAAGAGAACCCTTTTTGTACATGAGGAAAGCATTATTCTCCCCATACTGAAACTGCATCGTCTTTCTGATCCTTCTGATGCTATAACTTAAAGATCTAACAAAGTAATTATAGACATATAATTATTGAAATGTGATTTCCTCTACCCAAATTGAGCAAAATATATATATGTGTGTGTGTGTGTATATATATATATATATATATATATACAGTGTGTGTGTATGTATATATCTATTTGTATAAAATATGCTGTACTTTTATCTTTCACAAAATTCCACTGACCTTAAGAGAATCAGAAAATAACCACATGGACTGCATAGCTTTTGCTCTGCCCCAAGTCACATTCTGCATATCATAGATGACAGCAGTTCATTTTTAGCCAAAGAATGCATTTGTTCATACTTTTCTCAGACACAAAAACACTGCATGTAGTTCTATTAATTCATGAAAGGTCTTTACCAAACTCTCAGACAAAGCAAGCTAAAAACCATAAGGAATTGTCTGAAAGCAGTGGGAGGAAAAAAAGTGTTTCTTGAGAGCTACAGAGCACAGAAATCCAAGAAAATTAGCAGATTTTGCATTTTTGTATTACAGTAGTTTTACTTGAGATGTCTGATGTATCTGCTGTTGAAGGTAGCCAAGTGGCCCTGGCAAAGGTGGGAAAAGCTGGTTATAGGGATAGCTACAGAGAAACAGAGAAAATCATGACAGAGCAGTAATTCAACAAGAAACATTTCTGTTAAATTATCAAAACCAGCCCAGCTATATTCTGACAATTCATATTGTCTGAAATTCCAGTTAATCCATCTGCTTCTGTTCTGTGATCTACTTAGAAGCTACACCATCATCCAGTCTGCAGGTGTTTAGCAATGGGATGGAGACAGTCAGTGTTTGTGCCTCTCATTTCATTGTGTCTCTGTTCATCTTTGTGTAAATAATAATAATAGGTAGATCCACTTTTTCTTCTCAGCCTCTGTCCTGGGTTTAGTTCAGTGCATTTTATAAAACCACAAAGCCAAACAACTGCCAAATAACTCAAGGAATTAATTAACCTCATGTTTGGCTTGGCGTGTTCCTTTTTGCCTCCTATTTACTTTCTCAGCAGCAACTTACTGTGCAGTAAACTACAAACAACATTTATCTGACTCATGTTACAGAGTGAGCTATCATTTTGAGAGAGGAGTATTTGAGTCAAATATAGCTATACTGTAGACATGTTGCACATCATTTATCTGTCTTTAATTTTTTTATCTTTGTGTTTTTTCTGTATGTCACAGACAGACAGAGTTTGGAATTCTGTTTATTTCTGCTCTTCATCAGACTTTTGTATAGACTATTATTTTCACTTGAAACATCAACTGCACTCATAGCAAAGTGATTCCTGACATACCAGAAAGCGAGTTTGAAGATGTCATCTCCAAAAATAAGTATATTTTAGTGCATGATTGCTTACAGTGCTGCATGACACCTACTGAAATCAATACAGTGCTTCCTGAGTACACATTACACAATGTTTCTATTCAAATATTTGAATAAGGGAGTACTTGAAGAATAAAATTTTCTTCTAAAGTCTCCATGGCAGAATTTGGCTCACTCCTCTTTCTGTATTTACAGATTTCCCAATGACAGTGGTGGAAGAACTTAGTCATGTAAACACAGCAAAACACACAAGAGGATTGCTAAAGGTAATTTTTAAACCAATTTTAAATATTCTTGATTTTCACCTGATAAACTAATCTAGAAAGAAATAAAAAGAAAGCCTATTTTTACATGTAGGTAATATTAAACCTGCCATTTAATAGAGGCAACCAAATATAATGTACATGTACTTTGAAGTATGTATTAACCTCTGTCATATGACCAAGTCATAATTATATAGCAAACATATCAAAGGTACTAATGAGAAAATTATTTCTCTGTTGTTTACTCAAAATGTTGTGGTGTTCAGACACCTGGTAGTTATATTACCAGATCAAGAGATACATTAGTTACATTAGTAGTGATACCTCATAAAACAGAACCTCAACATCAAGACTTTCATTACAGTAGCTTTGTTTTTCTTTCCAGTATGTAAAACTCTTTCTTCATTATGAAACACAGCTCTGTGTTTCCTGTGTCAGTTGATCCTAGGGAATTGCAGGATAACAGCATGATCTGCCATGGTGTGTGTTTATGCTGTACTACCAGCTATCTCTTTATGTGCTAATATTTTAATTGCAAGATAGTCAGTGTTTGCAGTGTAAAATTGCCAGGAAACACTTTTTCACTTCATAGGAAGCAAGAAAGCTAATATTTAGCATGATTGAAAGGATACAGGTTAATTCTTATTTTCACTGGTTGAGTCTAATGCTGTTCCAATGTAACACCTCAAGCACCCAAACATGTGTCTCAGGGGCTTCCTTTGTGCTGCCCCTGGAGCACAACAACTCTGCAGAGGAGTGTCTGCATTCCCTCTTACAAAACATGTCTGCCTTAAGTGTATGCACGGGAGGCTCTAGGTTTCTGGAGTCAGAGGTACAGTAGCATCTCAGATTTTTAAGCATAATTTTTCAGCTCTTTTAGTTGCTGAACAAAACTATGTTCAAAAACTATGTGGGAGTAGAACTAATGCAGTAGTATCTACTCTTTCTGCTCTCCACCAGTTCAATATAGTGTCACACCTCTGCTTAAAGTGCTTATCAAACCTACCCTGCCTCACCACAAAGCTGAACAACAGGGAACAACAGCACCAGGATCCTGCCCATGGCTCTGCCCTCCTCAGCTCTGGTTAGGAAGAGGGAGGATGAGGAGAGGTGACGTGACCCCACAGTAGTTAGAAACAAGGGCACAGGACATAAAGCAGGCCTATGAGACAGCTCTAGACATATGCTTAGGACAGACTTCATTCAGCCCTTTATCAAAAAATACAACCTGCTGTCTTGACAGAAATGCCTTCATTTATAAAAATGAGTATAAATACTCAGAAAGTATGTATGGATTTACTGTAATTTTGTTTTAGCTGAGGTTACTGACGGTCAATTCCTGTTGTTTACATACAGTCTAGTAATTTTAGTTGTCCTGGTATCTGCCCAAGTCAGAGTCTTTCCTATCTGCTATCACTTGAAAGGAGATTAAGTTATACTTGCAAATGAAAGGAAGTAAGGGTATCCAGTGGGTGCTGCTGAGACTTGCTCCAGAACACCTGCCATATAGGCTGAAGATGAGACACTCAGGAAAACAGGGAGAGGAAAACCACCCAGCCAACTTTTAATTAACTCAGAAAAGCAGAAGAGCTTCAAAGGAACTGCACTGTTGTGCTTGGCCTCTTTTCCTATACATTCTCATGTGCAGAGTTGCTGGGTAACTTCAAACTCTGATTTATTTTTTATGTTTCACTGGGAATGAGCATTGTTACTGTGTGGCTGAATTGCAAATAGGATGGGAATCACTTCCACTTCTGCTGTATGTGTTAGTGCTGCAGCAGTAGTGTTTATGATGTTGGCTAAAGGTGTGCCGTAGTTTCTTGGTATACACTGTCCAAAGGTTTGCAATTTGGCTGTAAATGTAGGCTGGGAAAATAGGAATCAGAAGTAAAAACTGCCTGTGCCTTTCACCCTGGTGCAGCATGCTCTGAAATGGCAGATTTAAACCAAAGCAAAAGCAGTAATTTCAATTTTGGAAATCTGTACAAACAACAAATATTTTTATTTCTGCACTAATATTCAAGGTGTTCCAATGTGGAAGAGTGCTTCAGAAAGGCCCTGCACTGACAATTCATCTCAGTTGTCTTGGAGTCAATTAGGTCAGTCCAAATTGACATCAAGTGTGAGGGCTTCCCACTGATACATGCTCTGTATCCCATGGGATCACACTGTTACTTGCAGTATTTAAAGTACATGGGGAGGATCCATAATACATATTAAAGGATCTATCCCAGTTTCAGAATAAAACTAATTCACTGGTTTGTATGAGGTACTTGTAAAAAACTGCATGTAGCACAGGTAAAACCTAACATTGGTTCAAATCAATGGAAACTTCCCTTCCAGGATCAGGCCTGACTAAACTCAAATAAATTAATCCTGTTACCTTCAGCAAAATTATGCATGGTGCTCACTGTGATCAATGAATGCTATTGTCTATCACTTTTCTGAGCACTGCTCCTAGACTAAAGTTACAGTTATTTTCTCCAGGCATTTTAACCTTGAAAAAGGGTGCCTCCAGCAGAACTACTTTTTAAGAACTGTGTCTTGAGGATCAGTAGCAGTATTGCATACTCAAGGATTCTTATATTAGAACTTTCATAAATATTGTATACACTGAGTGTGTAATGTGCTGCGTTGGTTCCTCTGCAGCACTGAGATCCATCATGTCAGCAATCAGTGGTTTAAAGCTCTGAGAATCTCAACTGGAACTGAGCAATGTAACAGGCTCTGAAGGACTGCAGTTGTCTTATGTGGGCAGAGCTGGAGAAAATGAGGGGTCTCACTCTGTGCAGCTCAGGTAAGAATGGTTCCAGAGGAGCCGCTTCTTAGAAGGAAAATATGGGCATTCATGTTCCATTTCTAATCATAAGCTATTGGAAAAAACCAAAGTCCCAAAAGTCATTCCATCAACTGCTTGGACTACAGTATAACAGGTAGGGAGAATAATCTAGTGTTTAGATTATGAGTCTGAGGCTTGAGTCTTCTCTCACAAAAGTTTAGTGAACCTTTATGTGACTGACATTAGTGGAATCACCTTTTGGTAAAAGCAATTTTAATGGCAAGGGTCTAAAGTTAGGCCTTCCTGGAGATGTGTACTTTATTTCCAGTTCTGCCACTGACCTCTGACAAAGGCACTTAGCCTGTTTTGTATTGGTCCGTCTTCATAATAGAAAAGCAAATAATTCACCTACTTGATTCAAAGTGCTTTAAATTAGATGTGGAACAACATAGCGTGAACAACATATGCACAAAGCTGTAACCATGTGCCACACAAACACTGTGTGGCAGCACCTGCTCCCAGGTACTGAGCTAGGCCTCGTTCTTGGAACCTGAGTACACCACAGGTAAGTTGTTATTAGTAGCAACTAAAATACTAAATTGTGGTGGACGTATACGGGCTCTGTGTGGAGAGTATGCTCATATTCATTTATTGTCCTCTCTGGTATCCTTGGTTAATCATGATAAGTTATATGTATTTGTATTTCGTTTACTTGCTTTCAAGGCATGATAAGTAATGTTACCCAGATATTTTTAGAAGGAAGGAAATGAAAGACCAAAACCTATTAGTTTAAACAGTAGAACTGATTTTAGTCTAGTACTGTACAGTATAATTGCAAAGTCGCTTTAAAAATATTTCATTGTCACTGTTTAAATATAAAACAATTTAACATATGCATAAGGACAAAGTTTAGCCAATTAACTTTGCAGATAAGTTATAATATTTAAGTTAGACAAACCCAGAGATTTACAGGTAAGCCTTTGAATATGGTATTGTATTTAGTTATGGCAGGTGCCTAACACTGAGTATGGGCTTCCTTAGCCCAGGTACTAAAGCAAGAGGTGTAGTGAGTTTCTCTCTGAGCAGTCTGTCTCTCTCTCTCTGTAGCTATAACCACATCATGACATTGCCTCACTGGCATCTTTTTGCCTCTTGTAAGAAAGGAACATACTTCAGGGGGAATGTTCCAGTAATCTTTTATTTCTGGACAAATGGCTTGATTTGTGTCCATGTTCCACCTTTAGCCATCTCACAAACTCTCTAATTCTTTCGTCTTGCCCCACAGAGGCTTTTGGGCAGACATTGGCCCTGGTGATGCCACTGGAGTTTACCACCAGTGGCATGTCCAACAGGAACAGATGATCTGTCCATTACAAAGTATTGGCTATTGTTCAGTAGCTGTGTCTTCCCTCTTAGCAGGGGCCAACCTGGATTTCCTTTTTCTGGGGGAACAAAGCACCATTCTGAAAAGACTGGAGAAACACAGCTAAACCCAAATCATGTAGTATTTTAGTGGTTTTTTTTGCTTAAATCCCCTTCATGCTGAACTTGGAGGGGATTCTGAAACTTACTAAGTGCAAGATTGGGTTCTTAGCAATAAACTACTGTGTTCTTCACTATTATATTAGACTAAGTCCTCATAAAGTATTTTGGGAACCAGACTGAAGAATTCTAAGAAAACTATTAATATGCTGGGCTAAATTAGAGAAGCAACTGTGGTACCCTCTCTGAAAGTGAGATCAGTTAAAGGGCATGAAGTCTTCTGGGATTTTTTTCATCTGTGAAAAAAAGGTATCTGTTTTCTCCATGCCAACAGCTGCCTGGTATTCTTCCCAGAGAAACATCTGTACTGCATAACATCATTCTGTCTTCTTGAAGGAGTAGATTTGACTTGGAACACAACTTAGGAAGCTGCATTTTTTGATGTGCAGATGATCAATAGGGACCTTGGTGCCTCCATATCCTCTTCATGGGGTATTTTTGTACCAATACATATAACTGTTCAAACTACCTTTTTTTCACATCCCTTCTATGGGTAGTGTTGGAAGAGAAGGATAAGAATCCTTTTCAGTCATCTGAAAGTAAATTAATTTTAAAAAACCCTCACAACACAAAGTCAGCTTTCTCAATGAACAAAAAAGTAATATTAACGATCAACCTCCTTGCTGACTTTGTGCTATTACAAAAGATGTAAAAGGAAGGACAATGAAGCAGGGAATTTTAATTTTCATTTCAACAATTATGCTTGGTCATGTTTAGTATAGCTATAGATAGGACACAATTCTTATTTAGGTAGAAGATAATACCAGAGCAATGTGGGAGAAAATGTGAAGTCACTCAAAACTAGACTGTACATCAATTTATTTAATGCCAACACTGATGAAATGTAAAGCTGATCACGTGCTGGATGCAGAAATTGCTGTTCAGTCCTTACACATTGAAAACTTCCACTGAAGTCAGTGGGAGTTCATCTGGGAGTGTGTGAGGGGGGCACAAGTCTCTTGTCTCAGCTCAGGATGTTGTTGAGCACCAGCACTAACTTGTGAACCCCATTATGCTAAGATTGGGGGGAGGGGGAAAAGAAAGTCATACTGTGTAAACATCTCATCTTTGGAGCCAGGCATCCTTCTATTTCTCTTTCTGCCACTTCATTTCTGTAGACAAAGTGTTTTCCCAGTGAGTGAACCCGGTTACAAAAAAGGAATGCCAGCCAGCCCTGGCAAACTGAGCCTACTGAACGCTTATGGCGCTTGAAACGCTCTTCACCTACCCAGTATTAGAATAGCGGAGAAACAAACCCAGGCGGGACCTTCGTCTTGCCGCTGCATCCTCTGATGCACGAGTTTAACTCTCCTCTGCGAACAGCTTTGGCTGTCACTGGCAGACGGTGTCCGTCCCCTCGTTCCCCGTTTCCTCCAGCGGCAGGGAACCGGTCCGGGATGGGAGAACGCCGCCGCCCGGCCAAGGCTCTCTCAGTGCCCATCTCCCCCCGCGTCCCTCAGCCCCTCGCACTCTTCCGCTCCGCCGCCACCCCTGCCTCGGGCTCGCCCCCTCCCCGCTTACCTCGCTCGCAGTCAGCGCGGCCGCGCTCCGCCGCGCCCCGGCCGGCTCCGGGGGCGCAGCCGGGTCGCCCCTCGCCGCCGCCGGGTAGGGCGCAGGAGCTGCGGCGGCCCCGCGGCGCCCGGCCCGCCGCCCCCCGGCGCGGCAGAGGGGGCGCCGCCGGTGCCCAGGGGCGCTGGGCCGCGGGGAAGCCCCCGGCGGGGCAGCCGGCGGGGGGCTGCGGGGCGCGGGCGGCCGGGAGGCTGGCGGAGACCTGCCCCGGCCCGCGGGCTCCGGGGATCGCCCCTATCACCAGCGCCACCACGAAGCCGGCGAATGTCATGGTGCCAGTCCCGCCGGCTTGGGTCCATCTCCCCCTCTCATCGCGCCCAGGATGCGAGGAGGGAAGGCGGGGCCGCGGCGTCCCGCTAATCCCCCTCGCCGCACACCCCTGCCGGCCCCCCCCCGGCTGCTCGGCCCGCGGGGGCAGGGCGAGCCGGGCGCGGGGAGGCGCAGCCCCAGCGCTGCCGGCTCCCTACCTGCCGCAGCCTGCCCAGCGCGCCGGGGAGCGGAGCGGAGCGCCCGCCCGGCCACGGGCACGGCCCCTCGGGCAGCCCCGGCGGGGTTTACAGGGGGTGCGTCCCCCGAGCTCGGCCCCGGGGCTCCCTCCCGCTCCCCCGCCAGCCTCGGGGCTACCACCCCTGTACCATCCCTCACCCTCGCCGGCGTCCCTTCGAGTTCTGCTCTGCCCGCGGTCTCACCGCAGGCTCACCCCACCCCTCGCTTTGGGGCTCCCCTAGCAGCCACCTTCTCTGCCCTGTCCCGTGCCTGTCTCTTCCCGGACCTCCGATAGCCTCACAAAGAACAGAAGGAGCCGGGACAGAGCCTGGCCTGGGGCGCGCAGCTTCGGGGCGAGAGGCCCCCAGGGCCGTCCGGGGGCACAGGGGATGGAGAGATCCCCTGACGTGTTAGCGGGGAGCAAAGGGGCTGGAAACAAATGCCGTGAAATGTCTTCGAGGGTTTAGCATTATCCCAGTCCCATGTGCTCTGAATAGTAATCTGCTTATTTCTGAGCGCTGCAGAGGTCTGCATGACCTGATCATCTCTGATTTCCTTGTCCCATCGGGATGGCTGTCAGTCACATGGCTTCTTTGTCTCACATCATTTGGTTGTTAGTTTGGGTTAGTCACTATGTTGTACTTTACTGCTGGTTTTAATCTATGCCCTTCATTCTTGAGGTCCAATTCCACCTCATGGAGCATGTACGCTTTATTTGGCAATTTGTAATGTGAGTCTGTTGATTCACCTCTCCATAAGGTCCCTTTTCCTCTCTAATTTTTTTGTCTGGAAAGTGTCACTTTGGTTCTTGAGTGAGCACATGAATATTTCCACTATCTTTTGTTGAGACAAAAGTCTAAAAGAAAGAGAGTGATTTTGCTTTCCATGCAGAATGCCACATATATCCAGTGAACTGTGCCCTTCCTTTAGCAACCTCCAAACTGTTCAAAAGGTGCAAAATGCAACTTTATCAGTTTAAACTTGGGTTTATAAGAACAAAAGAGCTCCAATGCTAAGGAAAGCAGATAACGTAGTGTTTGGGATTGCCCGCGTTCATCTTAGTTCTGCTTATCTGTGGTTAATTCTTTATGGCAGCATTACAGTTTGTACTTTAATCACTCACAAAGTTAAAGCATACTCTGCTGGGGTTTCTACAGCAACGTGAAAACTATGCTCTCACAGTGTCTGTTGCACTTCTTTGTGGACAGAAATGCACAGATTGTTCTTTCTTGCTGAGATTTCTTCTGGGGATATGGATATGCATTATTTAAAAAAATCATCAGGACTGGCAAGAATTTAATTTGTTTTCAAAGTATTTGACTATATACAAGATATTAGCCTGAAAGCAACTCATTATGACCATTTTTAAATTGTCTGAAATTCTGTTTCTGTCATGACAAGTTGCTTACTTTTATCCTTTGGGAAGGACCAGTTAAAAGCATGCTCAGCCTAGCTTGTTAAGGTTTCCTTCATTGCCTAGTAAACACTCTTTGGCATCAAGTAACAATATCTCATTTTCCCTGACCTAAGCTCTTTTTCCAACCCCTCTGTAGCCTGGAAGAAAAAGGGTTCTCCTGATCAGCACAGGGGAAAGAAAACAAATTAGTATGGTTATGGTGAGTCTTGCAAAGTGCTTCAGGCAAAGCTCTGAGCCTGGCACTTAACTCATGTATTCTGATTGCATTCGCCTCCCCAAGGTGTGTGGGCTGTGCAGTGAACTTTCTTTACCTATTTGGGTAGAGGTATTTGTGCTTGAGCTTGCAAAATGGTACTCAGCAGGAGGTGGGGGAAAAGAGGGTAGGCTCCTCAGGGAAAAAGGTTTGGAAGTAACTACAATTCCAAAAAAGCATCAAGAAACAAAAAAGCAGTGTCATAATGATTCACTCCCAAGACAGGGTTCATGTTTAATGGAAGGATCCACATGTACAGACTGACTCTTGAAGATTTTAATTTTTATAATGATTGTTCTTTTTGATGTGGTCTTATAAGGAGAAGGAGCCTTCATTTGTTTTAGAAACTATAAATGAGCTTTCCCTATGATATGAGGTCTGTTAATGCTACAGGAAATAAAGCTTTTGTTACAAATTAGGGACTCAGACTGGTGTCCATTCAAGAGATTGATAGTAAACTTACTGTAAAGAGGAGGGGGCACTCTTGTAAGGAATCCTGGAGCTGATGGACAGTTTTTTGCAGGCTGTATGCTTTGCACTTTGCTTGCAGCGTCTGTCTTGGCTTGAGCATTTGTGAGTGTCTCCCCCATATGGTTTCTCTGGTGTCTGAACAGTCTGAGCACATGCACAGTTTGTCCTGTGGCTCTGGCACTTACAGGTGCCACGCAGAGAATCACTCTGATCTGCTTGACTGCTTTTATCACACTCAGAGGAAGCTCATTATCTCTGTGACTTCTACCTCTGTCACATGCAGTCACAATCACTCAAAAGTTATTGGAAAGAGCAAAGACAAAGCAAGAGTTATATTTATAGACTGTGGTCTGGAGAAGCTTGATTCTTTTGGATTTAAAATGGACTCTCACACTTAAAATAACGGTAAAAAACTGCACTAAACTTTAAAGGTAGGCTTTACCTTCACATATTTAGAAACAAGAAACAGAGGATTATTACTCTGATATAGCTTTAGAAAGATTCCAGATATTAAATACTCTTAGTGCATTTAGCCACCTTAAAAATTGTTCTCTCTACTGTACAAAACTATTGAAAACTCATTCACAAATTGAACTGCTTTTGAAAAAGGAAATGCAAATGAATAAGGAATTGCAAATGAAAAGGAAATCAAAAATATGTTTTCTTAGTTAGGAAAATAAGCAAGTAGTACTTTGGAAACCTCAAAATCAATCTGGGTGTTACATATAGCCTGGATTCTGAAATTACAGCATCCAGCTTTTTAGGAAAAAAAGGCAAAAAATGCTGAAAAATCACAAATCTGTGGAAACTGCAAGTTAAACTCCTGCTGCAGCACTGGGGGATTTCAACTCATTAATCTGTGTTTAACAAAGCCTGTATTTATATAGGAAAGCAAAGGCTTGTTATGGTCTTTTGGGATTGGTAGGGAAAATAATGCATTAAGATGACATTACAGAGGGTGAACTGGCTCCAGGTGAAGCCCATTCCTGATTTTGCAAAATGGTTCCAGTACTTAGTCTCGGTATTTAGCTTGTTTTGACAGCAGTCCTGTAGACCAACACTCGTGACCAAAGCTGCGGAATCTGTGCTGTGCACTGGCAACTTCCAAGACAGCAGTTGGAAGTCATCTGCCAGAATAGGCTTTAGTTTCTGTACAATTCCACAGGGTTGGCTGCTTTTTTCTCTACTGATTTTAGATAGCCCCAACACCAAACTGTTGATAAAACAAATAATAATAAATAATTCATAGTTATGAATGGATCTGACCACTTCAACACCCCCTGCTCCCCTCATATTTCTGTGCATAGATTCCTTAGGTTACCCAAGAAATGGAAATAATGGAAATACTCACATAATCCAGAGTAGTGTGGGTTATTCATAATATGCAAGGCTTTAAAGGAAACTTACTCAAGAGCTTCCTTCATCCTAATAGCTTTCTAAAAGCACTTGATAGTTCTTCCCTGTGGCTGGCTCTGATTTTGCATTGTGTGAGGATACAGGTTATTAGAGGACTAATTTTCAATGAGTGGTTCATGTGTATAGGTGAAAATATCTGATGTGTGTGTTAACCGTGCAAAAATAGTAGTCCTGCATTTCAAAACATTTAATACCCGGCATTTAAAATTCCGCTGGAGAATCAGTCTAATTCTGCTGCCATTTGAATCAATAGGAAAATTCACTGATTAGCCTCTTCCTGTGTTCAGTAAAGCTGCTTACCTTTATTTTTGAGTCACTCATGCAGTGTGCTGTCAGCAGAGATTTTAGAAAAGCTGAGCACTTCCAGCTGTTGATAGAATTCAGTTAAAATACTGGTGACAAGTAAAGGCCTGACTCAGTCCTGTCTCAGTGCCACTGATAGCCCTATCCAAGGTATTCACTCCTTCATTCCCTCCTGCCCATGTTAGCATCAAGCAGCAGCACAGATGGGACAGCTCAGACCAAGGGCTGACTTCAGGCAATGAGCTATTTGAAAAATTCCCCCAGGAAAGAAGTACAAAGCAGAGAAAATGTAGTCAAACAGCCAGGCACAACAATGAAATTATTTCCTTACTGTCTAGCTAGTAATTTTGTGCTTCTTTTTTTTCATATAATTAACTAGGCTGGGGCAAATAGATCAAGTGCTGGAATAAAT
Organism: Melozone crissalis; assembly: GCF_028551555.1. Taxonomy (NCBI): domain Eukaryota; kingdom Metazoa; phylum Chordata; class Aves; order Passeriformes; family Passerellidae; genus Melozone; species Melozone crissalis. Next base: position 8,568,489 of record NW_026535817.1, on the reverse strand, counting down.
GGAAAAACTTGTACACATGACCTAGCGGGCACTGGGTGAGATCAAACACCAGGCTGAAGTCAGGACTAGGAGAAGAAGCAAGGCTTCTCACAAAGGAGACTTCCATGTGCAAAATGAGCCATGGAACAGGCGCCCAAATGAGTCAACATTTTTAGCATGTAAGTCAGCGCTCTTATAAAATAATTTTATTCATTAGTGTCATTCTTTTTAACTACATGGGCAGCAGAAATTTGAAATGCTGCCAAGTCTGACTCAAAATTAATTTGGGTTTGTGCTTATGTGGAAGAGAATAGGCCTTTTGTCCATAATTCCATATAAGCTCCATAGGGTGACCCTGCATTGCACAGGATGTAGCTGAACAGCCAGTAATTGATGAGGTTTCCATTAACACATAACACAGTGGGCACAGTAATGAGATCACAGGAAAAGCTTTTTTAAAGTGTTAAGTACTTTCTTGTACAAGGGGCCGAGTTCGTATTATAAGGAAATAAGGAACCTTGTTTTCCTGGAACAAGGCAATAAGAAACTTGATTTCCTGGAGGACTGCAATACATAGGTGTATATGTGCTCAACACTGGGTTCCACAGGCACGATGAAGTAACTGCAGTTAAAACAGAAAGGCTTAAAAGTGAGGACCAGTTCCTGTTGCATGTGTAAAGCAGGTGGAACACTTTGGAGCAGTGCAGACAGAATGTGTCCGTGGTGTTGCTACTGTTTCAGCAACACCCAGGAACGGGCAACTGGCACAGCATATGGGCCTGTTCATGCACTCCCCGTGCTGTGGGGTTTGAGCCTGGTTTGATATTGCTTCCCTGAGCAACCTCCAAGCACTCCTTATGCTCCTGTCACAGCAGGAGCGTTCAGCAGATCCCAAGTGTGCGGTGCCATGTGGCAGAGTGGGGAATGAGACTGGAGTGTGAGAGCAGGAGAGCCCCAGCCTGTCTGCAGAAATACAGCAGAGGTGCTGCTTTAGCTCCTAAAGTTCACTATGGGAAGTAAAGGCAGCATCCCATATGCTGCAGTCCGTTAACTGGGTGAAAGGGGAGGCTGTGTAGCCAGCCTATAAATAAGTATATTTAAAGAGGCAAGAATATGCTAAGGAGGATATTTTTAAGAAATGGTATAGAAAATCACATTTGTTAACAAACAAGCTTAGTGCAGTTTTGCTAAGAAATGGAACTTCAGTTCCAAATCTGACTACCCTGAGTCTGTGTGGGATCTGGTAAGTGAGTCAGTCCTTTAAGGGACCCAAAATGTGAAAAGAAATTTGATATATTCATCATAAAACATACATTTTGGACTCTTTTTCATATAGAAGGTGGCCTTGCAAACATTAGGTAAGCCTGCCACAGAGCGGGGATTAAGCCTTATTTATGCAAAACATCCCCTGTCATTGAGGACAACTGGTTCACAGAGCTGAGATATATGACCTTCTACAATTTCCTCTGACATTCATGTGTAGAAGGTTCCCTGAGGTAAACAATGCTTTAGAAATGGACTTGTTTAAATTAGTTCCTCTCTCACAAACAATCCAGGTAGTTCCCTCCAATGATTTATGTCTCAAATGGTAGCATTTGTCTTCTCTTTGCTCAGAGATAAATTTCTCAAAACATTTCTTAATAATACCTGTTTCAGAATTCTGCATTTCATTGTTGTGAAGTGTAAGTGCAGTGAAAATTCCAAACCACAGAAAGTGAGGCAGGCAGGGTTGGTTTGTGTTTTTGTCTTTCACCTCACCCAAGTCCCACCTTCCCATTAGCAGCAGTGCAATGAGTCATTTCTGCTATTTGCTACACTACCTCCAACAGCAACACACACAGAGTCTGTAAAGATTTTTTTCTGCAGGATTTCAGAGGAATGCAGGAATTTATTAGTGCTGAGCTACATATATGCAATGACCCTTAGTCATCATTAGCCAAATTTAATCCTATCTATTTTATATAAATTTGTTTTCTGAGAAAGACGGAGGCTTCATTCTCTCTTCATTCTCTTCTCTCATAATAATAGTTTTGGATAAGAATATTATTATTATTTTTTCAAAGGAACACATATTCTCATACTTACTAAAAGGAAAGCCAAAAAAATAGTTTATACTTACTTGACTCAGGGAGACTGAGATTTATTGGTTTGTATTGAAAGCATGAGGACTAATTTCAAATTGCCTTTTGTTTTACTTGAATGATTTGAGAAGTGTAACTGTCAAGGAGGGGAATATATTGATGTGTGTTCATAATCATGGTCTCTTGGCTGTATAGGTTAATAATTTCATTGAAACCAGTGAATCTTCTCATGTTAGTGGGAAGATATTGTGCATTATGAATACATGCCTGAGTTTGTTTGCCCATATTGGTACCATTTAAAAAAATACAGATCCCGGTATTTCCTAGCTTCCTTTCACAAATATATGCAGAGCTGCAGCAATTATTTCACATTGATTGCTATAAAGTGATGCACAAAGATATACTTGATATTTGTGCCTCCTTTCAACAATGTAGTTGAAATTTTACAATCCAGACACATATACTTTAAAATAAATAAGGTGGGGATCCTGTGTACAGTTTTGAGGAGTTTCTGTACCAGGTGGGATCGAAGTCATCTTTGCACTATTGAATTATGTCTCCTGTAGTTAGAAGAGCACTGGCATTGTGCAGACCTGTGACAGACACTGGCACTTAGATTGCCTTCATTCCCACGGAATGCAGCTGGGAAGGGTGATAGATGACAAGGGCACAAAGCAGGAAAGTTCCACTGCTGGAACTACTGGCAAAACAAAGAGCTTTCTTATAATCATCATTGTTGGGTAAGCCCTCCCTTATTCATCTTCACTTCTGACTTTTTTATCTCCTCGGATCCCTCTTGTCCTATTTTTGTGATTTCCCCATTGCTGTTTCCTTGATAATCTAATGGTTCTGTGGAATTACACATTCCAACTTACTGGTTTCATACTTGGCCATCTTGGCTGACATAATGATATGTCAAGTAAAAGGAAAAATTAAAATGAAGCCCATTGGATTATGAAGAATACTATTTTTTCTATAGGTACAGCTATACAAAACATAGTGACTTCTGTTTTCTGATTGATCTGCTTAGCACTCTATTTCTTTTTGAATAAGCGCTGTATTACACTACACTCTACTTATTTTACTTTAAACTTTTAAACCTTGTTATTTGACACAATACTTCCTAATGGTAAGTCATTAAATTCTAACAGACCAATGTCCAGTTGTCTGAAGTAGAAGTACTGCTAACTTTATCAATTGTAAAATTTCAAACTTCTCCTTGCTTTATTGTGACTATTACTCTGTTTTGGAACCATGTCTCAGAATGGTGCCATTAGTTTCAGCAGAGCCTTCATTTAGCCCTTAAAAATCAAGTAAGTAACTTGTGCTGGGAGCTGTAGGAAGTGAACTTGCAATTTGAATTATAGGATCATAGGACACCACGTTGGAAAGGACCTCAAGGACCATCTGACCCAAACATTCTTGGCAAAAGAACAACCTAGATGGGATGGTTCAGCACTCTTACAAGTGTCCAATGTTAGGAAATCCACCATTTCCCTGTGGAAATTACTTCAATGATGTGTAGTCCATGTGCCAACTTTTTTTTTTTTTTTTTTTTTTTTTCTGTATATGTGGGCTTTTCTTCCTGAATTTCTCTCTGAATTTCCTATGATCCAGGAAAAGTGAAAAACTCCTTTCTCTAAGATTTCACTACAAGCCATATTCTGGAGTAACAAGAAGATAAACAATAAATTCAGGGCTATATTTAAAAATATTTAAAATATTTTGTACAAATAACATGCTGATGGAAAATACCCCATTTAGTTAGCTGTGGAGGTTGCCAGGAGACACTAAATAATACTGAAAACTAAAGTACCGAGTGTGTCAGGTAATACATAAAGATGAGTTTTCTGGAATACTCAATCAGAGTATTCAAAATCAGACTCAGGAGGTTTTCAGTATACCAAGCTGCCATATCCTGTCACATTCTGTACAGGATCATTCAGTCTCCTTTGCTGCCAGTCAGCACAAACAAAGCAGCTGAGACAGAGCATGTGTACAGGTACCCCAAGTAAACATAAAATGAATGGGCTTGTTTTGCAAGCATGATGGGACACAGGGTATGGCTGGAAGATAAAATGGGCAGTGTAATTTTCATATATTGTGTGAAAAGCATAGGGAAAGCAGGGAAGTGATACATAATATTTTCTGATCTCGGTGCTTGTAGAGTTAAGTCTGGAAGTCAGTGAACACTTCGATCTAGAGAAATACGGCTCTCTGTTATTCGCAGCATTACCAATTCCCACTTTAATGCTTTGGTTTGTAGCAGTAAAGCCAGGAGACAGAGACGTCATGTCATTAGATCTGTGCTGCCCTTGAGTGGATCAAATTCAGCTCAGTGGTAGAACAAATAATAACACTGAATTGTATAATTATTAGAGATTTACTCCTGCCTCAATAAGGGGGCAGTGTCTAAGTGAAAAGGAGTCAACGCAAGGCTAGATGCAATGCAACATAAAGCTGCACTCCACCCTCTCTTCACCTGCTGTGTTTTAAGGCATACACACAGACATTTCTGTTGAAAAGCATTCTCTGAATGTGGTGAGAAGCCTATTGCCTGGTCTCCAAATGAAGTGGGACTTGAGGGAAGAAATGTAAACAGGCAAAGTCTTATCTTTTGCAATACAAATTAACAACTGAATTTGTAGATCAGACTGTTATGTGGTCCAACTGCCCGAGTACCTCAGGGCAGACCAAAGGTTAAAGCCTGTTGTTATGGACACCTCTAAAACACTGACAGGTTGCCTGGGGCATTGATCCCCTCTCCAGGGAGCCTGCTCAGTGTTTGACCACCCTCTCCTAAAGAAATGCTTCCTAATGTCAAGTCTGAATAGCTGTAAACAGGATATCTTGAATTAAGAATATAGACTATAATTTTGGTAGTTTGTGACATTTCTAGAACAAAATGTATTAATCAGAAGAATTTTTAAAAGCAGAAATTATTACTATTCCTAGCAGTTAAGCAAATCCAGTGCAAGGTCTTAAAACCCTCTCTTGACCCATCCACATTTTTCAGGTAAACAAAGTTCTGTTCAAAATGCTTCTTTAGTTCTGCTCCAATCCTGCTGGTTTTCTTTCAGCAATGTTGGATGCTGCTTGTGAGGAGGCCAGAAAAATGTTTAGTTCAGGCCATTAAATAAGTTTCTTCCTTGTAGGGGACTTAGAAATATTTTATAATTTTTTTAACTTTCGTGTGCAAGTCACTTATTGTTGCTGACAAAATAGAATGAAATATGATGCCATTCAAAAGCAAAGTAGTTACAAAATCTCTGAAAATTCCTGTCAATGATCACATCCAGGTATCACCAGTTGGTGCAGGGGCAGCAGCTCCAACATCAAGGCTCTGTGTCCATCACAAAGGACATGTCCGAGGCTGGATCAAGTGGCAGCGGAACTTGATCTAGATAAGTGTGAAATGGCAGCACATGCCGGGCAAATTACCCCCAGGCAGCGGCAGGGTGTTTATGGAGGCTCTATTTTGGCTGGATGCTTGTGGGCTTACCAAGGACAGGCAGTGCTCGCCTGATAGACACTCTGCTGCTACTTAGTTCCTTCCAATCGATTTTTGAAACTAAATTGGAGCTGCTAAGTGAGCGTGTGCAGACTCATGGGTGTGGTGTTTTTGCAATAGGCTCATTAAGTGGGATTTGCCTTCTGGAGGCGACACAGGCTAAGGCAGGGGTACAAAATCAAGCGCAGCCGCGGTCACTGGGTGTTGGGATACTGTCACTTGTTCAAAATAGGCTCCAAGATCGAGGTAACAATTTATAAAGACATTGCTAAAGAGGTACATCTAGGTACTTCATTGAAAGCATGGGCGAAAGGGACATTAAATAAGAGTGTGATGTTAGTCCATGCTAAGATCTGTTTTTCTATTATAAAAGGTTCTTATATTTTATGTTTTTCTAATCATTCTTTTTGAGTTGAGACAAACTTTCTCATTTCATCTATTTGATCCATTTGGTGCTTTTAGTTTATTAATTTATTTAGCAGCTAATAGGGCACAATGTGATGTGAAGAACAATTAAAATGAGAGAACAGTGCTAAATCAAGCTGTTTGTGTCTAACTCTGTGTAACTTTTACAATAATTTCTACTGACACAAAATAAGTAGCAGGTTTTTGCTAAATGGACTAGTCTAGACTTGAATATACATCAGTGTAACAATTCCCAAATGGGTGCGAATTTGTGTTATTATAAATACTTTATAATACTGTAAATGGTTAAGCAAAGTGGCAGAGAATATCTGCTTATTGCACAGCCACCTGACACTAGAAGTGGATACAGTAGGCTGGAGGACAGTCTTTGAATTGAAAATTTTTGCAACGATAGAAAGAACTAAAAAGATTGAATGCGTGTCATAAAAGAGAAGTGAAAGGTAATGTACTCAGGAATAATCAGCTAAATAAAAATAGGATGTGGAAACAATTGGCTTCATAAACATGAAGGAAGAAGTCTGGATAATAGATCAGAGTTGATGACAGTTCCACAAACTCCTTAGTCACCATTAGAGCAGTGAGAATTCTGTCTGATATTTACCTTAACTGACCACAGCACACACAGAGAAGCAGAAAAGCATGGAGCATTCTGCAAAAATACAACTTTATTGTTTTGAAAGAGTGCATGTATACAGCAAAACATCTTCTTATATGGCTTCTTATATAGCCATTAATGTTTGTAAAGATCAGCTCATCTTAGCAACCAGTTCTAAAAGTGGAGTGCAGGCTCCCACAAACCTCATCAGATCACATCCAGGAGGAAGTGATTTTGTTACTGTGCAGAGGCTTCTACTGTATTCATTACAACCAACAATGTCAAAGCAGTGCACAGTAGCACGAGACAGCTATTGAGCATTTCTTTCTCCATAACATGTCTATGGATAAGACAGTATAACTAGTAATGTATTCCCTAAGGAAATTAAAAAAAAAAACCTTTTGGTATTGGAGGGTATTGTATTGGATCAAATTTGGTATTGTATTGGATCAAATAGATGAAATTTCAAAAGCTCCCTCCTAATTCTAGGATATTGTATCACTGAGAAATGTGATAGCTGCAATGGTTTCTTTTTGTATGTCTCGGGTCGGCTGTTGATGTTCTCTGCCCCGAGATGTGCAGGATGTCTCTGCTTCGGCCCGCGCAACAGAAGAATGGGTCTGGACTCTTCGCTTTTCGGTCTTGAGGTTGTTTATTAATTCTTATCTATAAAATTTTCTTTCTGTCCAGCTGAGGGCTGTTCAGCAAGGCAGCCACAAGCACTCTGACCGCCCCCGAGGCAGTATCGTCTTGTTATACTGCAAACTACGTATAACATATTTACTCTAAATTCCCAATACCTATCACCTATGTTAGACAGTGCACTTCTATTCTAAACCAATCCCAAAGTGCCAACATCACTGCAGAAAATGGAGAACAAGAAGAAGAAAGAAGAAGGACTAGACACACCCTGGTTCCTCCATCTTGTCCCCATAACCCATACCAAAAATCCTAAAATCTGCATTTTCACCCTGTGAATACTTTATTTATTATTACACCATTCAAACCTGTGTGACTTTCATGTCCTCATACAAAACTGGCAATTGGCTGCAAGGGTCGAAATCAAGCCACCAGGTGTTCTGGGCAGCATGCCAGGGTCTCCAAGCCCCCCAACGGGGTTCTTGGCAACTCTGGACATCCAAAGGGATGTGCTGAGTTCCCACAACATTAGTCTGGACTTCTTTCATTTCCTTCTCTTCATGCATCCTTCTCAGTTTTCAGTGTGACCATGTGACCTGCATAATGTCATTGTCATGTACACAATATTAAAAAAAGGAGAATATGCACACATTCAAGAAAAGGAGAATAACATCTTGTATCACTAAAGTGTGTCAGTATCTGGCACTCAGAAACCGGCAGAGGAACAGCATGCTGTGTGTAGCAGGGACCTGAGTGTCACTTCTCAGCTCTTGCTGCCCACATCGCTGCGTCTGGCAATTCTAGGAAGAATTGGTCAGTGTCAGGAGAGGAAACATCAGCATTAATTATAACTGTGGGATAATTGTAATGTTGCTTTATTCTTTCGTTGTTTCCTTTTGTGAGACAGTAGGGACTGACATTTATTGCAGGCCTTTATTTCCATCTTTATTGTTCACTGCATTCTGAATAGTTCTCAGAAAGTCAGCATGAAATATGGATTAGATACATTCCCAGACAGATAGTACAGAGGAGCGAGGGGACAGGAGGAAGCAGGAAAGACACCAAAAATCAGATGAAAAGAGCTTCAAAGATTCTCTTTCCTCTTAGCGGAAGTTTCTAAAGGATCAGAAGATGAAGCAAAACATGAAGGTTAACCTACGCTGGATACTGGAATTGGATACAAAGGACGTACTTTAGAAAAACCGACCGGGTGCTTAAGCGGTCACAGCCGTGACACGGCCTGAGCCGGGTGTCGCCTCAGGGGTGGTTCCGTGCACCGCAGCGCCCGAGTGAACGTGAAGCTGACATCTACACCAGAACATCGCCGGCATCCCTCGGGAACGGGCGGTGCGCCGACACCGGCATTTCCCTGCGGGAATTGCTCGGCACGGAAGTGACGCGCGGCCGGGAAGTGACGGCGGCGGCGGCGGGAGCGCGGCCGCGCGGGGCCGGTGCGGGCCATGAACAGCCGCCTGCAGGAGATCCGCGAGCGGCAGAAGCTCCGCCGCCAGCTCCTGGCGCAGCAGGTACGGCCGGGGGCGGCCGAGGCACCGGGGCGCTGCGGGGCGGGGGACCGGGCCGGCCGCGGAGTGACTTTGTGTTTGCCGCCGTGCAGCTGGGGGCCGAGAACGCCGACAGCATCGGCGCCGTGCTCAACAGCAAGGATGAGCAGCGGGAGATCGCGGAAACCAGGGAGACCTGCAGGTCGGTATGGGAGGGCGGTGGCTGTGCAAAACTGGGGGCTGCATAGGAGAGCAGGCCCGGCGAGCGCCGTGGGATTGCCCTCGGTAGAAGGAAACTCAGTAATTAGTCACATCAGAGGCGCGACTAAGGCGAGTAGGGTCTAGTTATTCCCTTCTAAGAGCAGGTTGGAAATGCAGGCTGACTTGTTTCTGGTGTGAAAAAGCTACTGTGTAAGAAAACAGATCTGAGTTTAGAATGGGCCTTCTGCTTGGGTCCCAGAGCCTTCATGCTTCTGCTAAGCACAGTTCAGGGCAGTTCAGTTTGAAAATTCTCATGAAACTACAGATACGTCTAGGACAGAGCATCTACTGTTTATCATCTACTACTTATCAAGTCAAATAAAATCTACTGCTTATCTTCTCTAGGTTGTGTCTTCCTCCTTGATTTTTTCCCCTGCTTTTACAACATCTGTCTGGTTAGTTGTGGCCTGTTTTGGTCCTTTGCACTGCACCAGATGTAAACCCAGTCCATTTTCTTTCTTCCCAATTTTTTTCCCCCTTCAATTTAAATTCCTTTGATGATATCTCCATTCCAGAATGTTCGTAAGTCCTTCTTTTCTGTTTCAGCCTTCAATGGTGAAATGAAATTGAAGGGGAATTTTGGCAAACTTTGGTCCTGCACTTGTTGGCATACAGGCCTTTTCATGGCTTTTGACTTTGGCAAGGATTTTTAAGTACCCATGCCATGTCCCTGATACCCTCCCCCTCAAGTTGTGTCTTCCTCCTTGATTTTTTTCCCCTGCTTTTGCAACATCTGTCTGAACAGGCGTAATTTTGTAAACAAACTGCTTTGGGGTAAAACAAGGTGTACCTTTTAGAACAGAAAAATCCAGAGAACTGGAAGGGAATGAGCTTAATTCTGTAGATATGCTGCATTGGTTAAAATAAGCTGTACTTTTGAGAGCAGAAAAATGAGAAAGGCAAGAAAATTTCTCTTTTCAAGAGTTCTATTCTTAATAAGTTGTGCAGAACTGAAATACACTGAGAGAGGAATAGCTTTTCATGTATGATGTTTTGAAATAGTTTCAAATTTGTAACATGCAGACAAGGGATATTATCAAAGATTCCTGAACGTTTTTCTTTGGAGACAGAAACTTTCTTATGAGGAATTTTGGCTCTTCATAGGGCTGCTTATGATACTTCTGCACCAAATGCAAAACGTAAATATCCAGATGAGGGAGAAGCTGATGAGGAAGAGATTGAAGAATATAAGGTAAGAAAAGAGGAAAAAGTTACTTTTCTTTGGTGTTGTGTCCCCGAGATAGTTAGAAAATTTGTGTGTACATTAAAATAAATGTGATGTGTATATATCCTTTAATATGTATGTTCTACAGTGGCATCTCCCTTGATGCCTTCCACTGCAGAAGTGTAAGAGAGAGGACATAGATGCAGGTGTGCAATGAGCTGTGCACTCACCCAACCCCAGTGTGTGGAGGCTTAATTAATGCTGCTGCTAGGAGGAGGCAGGCCTAGGAGTCAGTGCCCAGGGAACAGCACTGAGCCATGGCTGGCTGTGGGAGGAAGCAGTGAAATGTGTGTGTGCTTGGGGAAACACAGAAAGAAGCTTGACCAGAATTTCATTGTGTCAAAAGAAAAGTTGTGCAGTTAGCAGCAAGCACAGGCCATGGGATGAGACAAGGGAGGCTGAGAGTGTCTCCTGGCCCATGTGTTCAGTGCCAAGGAATGCAGTTCTGGATGAGTGGAAGAAACAAGGGATCCTAAGGGAATTGGAAGTAAGAGGCTTGGTTCAGGATGTTCTTTTAAGTGTCCAAGATGCCCAGGAAGAGTTAGGTTAAAAAAAACAAACCAAAATGCCTCCATGGTCATTGAAGTGTCAAACTCTCATGCCCTTCACTTTTCAAATGCTCATCCCAAAGCTATGTGACAGCTTTCTCCTCATGTGATGTTTTGGCCAATATAAGAGGTATAAAGAGCTTAAACAAAGGCATGGTTACGATACAGCTGTCTTTATGATTTGGTTTGGGATCTGGTTGCAGTGTGTGTCCTCCTCCCTTTTTTCCATGTCCTAATAGCCTTGTTTCTGTGGTTAAATCCAATCACTGTCAGTGTATATGAAATAGTTCAGTGTCTGCTACTCTCTTGGATGAAATAGTAATTTTTTTAATACAAAGCCTTCGTCATGTTACACTTGTGTACAGTTTTGTAAATCTTCCTGTAATAATGTCTATCTTTTATCTTACTAAACTAAAAAGTTAATGTATGACAGGATGGTTTTTGGTGGTTTACTTTGAAAATCTCTCTATCAAGGGACAGACACGATTTTTAACATGATGTTAGTCTGTATATCCTGTTTAATAAAGAAATTGTCACCATGAAGTAGACTGCTGTTTGTGAACCAGTGTTTTAATTCTTGCATTAGTGATCAGTTAATGTAAATTAATTTTACTTCTTCATCAAGTACATGGTAAAGAACTAAATTTTTACTACCTATAAAGTATATGTGGGTAAGTTACTTGGGTTGGCAAAGTACATGAACCTTATCATTAAGATTTTCTTAATCATTGTGGAGAAGACTTACCCTGAGGTGAGCTGTAACCACTTGCAAGTGGCCAGACTTTTTCTATGTTGTTGAAATGGAAGAATATTGTAATAACAGTAGCTCAGACAAAATTCAGTTGAGCAGGTGAACAGACTTAAGAAACTTGAAACCCCAGGGTAGAACATCTATTGTAGAGTCATCAGCTGTTTCCTGCAGGCATGGCTAATTCTCTATTGGCAAGGAGATAAGAACAGTAAAATTCCATCTGCATTTTCCTGAGCTCTCTGAGCCTGCTTAAATTTAGTCTTCTAATATGAAGTCATACAAAAATCTGCATCCTTAAGGTGTCAAGCCCTATTGTATTGTGTTTAATGCAACTTAGACAAAAGCAATAGTAGACTTAACTAGAACTGTTGTGGACAAGTTTTGCAAGTTTGCCAGTTTTGTTTGGAAAATCAGAGGTATTTCTGATGTGAAGGGACTTGTGTCTTATACCCCTGACTTGCAGTGTTGGGTTCTATGTGATGGGATCAGGAAAGTCTTCTGAAGTTATTTCAGCTTTTTGTGCCCTGGCTTCACATTTGGTGGAAGTGAATGTACCCTCAAACCTGTGTGAGAGCAGTTTCTAATATAAAAGGTGAAGTATTTTACTTTTCTCAGCCACGTAGGAAGATCTGATTAAAAAAAAAAAAAAAAAAAAAGCAATGTGTTTTCATTTTGGTGGGTTTTTAATTTCTGTGTGTCTGTTTTTGGCTTTTTTGTAGCCTAAGTGTGAATTTATAGTGGTGATTCTTCATAAGGCTCAGGCTGATGTGAGAACAAAGGGCAGCACTGACTCCAGTCTGGCAGCCTGACTCTGGTCTTGGAGCCTGGCTCTGCCTTGCCAGCCTTGGGAGGTGGGTGATAGGGAAGGGATGCACTATTGGAAAAAGGAGTAATGGATATTTTTAAGTCAGGAAGTTCAGTTGTGGTTTTGGAGAGGTCCTAAAATGCTCCTTTCTTGTGGAATTGTAACAGTTGTCCCAGGGTTAGTTGAGCTCCCTGATGTGTATTTGGAAGTGAGAAGCAATGGGGTTCGAGTCTGCTGCCACTGTGAGGCCCCTGTGGGAGCTGTGAGTGCTGCTCCACCTGCTGCCTTCCCCAGGTGATTTGGCTCCATTGTTTGAGCCTGTCTGAGTGTCTGCTGTGTGGAGTACAGAAGTGCTTGTGGTTCTATTTTGCTGTCAGCCAACCTAATTTGAGACTGCCCCGTTCTGCTTTGTTGGTGCAAGCAGAGGCCTGCAGGCTTGGGATGCTTCCATGCCATTGTTGTGGAGGCTGAAGAAAGCTTACTTGGTTGAATCATGGATTCCATGTATCTCCACTCATTTGAAGCAAGCTATGTTTGAATATTGTGGGGCGTTCCTGTTTCCCTAACTCAGCAGCTCTATAGCAGATGCTTTGGAAAACACAGATAATTAATGTACAAGAACCTAGTATCTTGTGTTACTGCTGGTGTCATTCTGTCTCTGCTGTGACTGTTTCCTTTCCCTCTGAAAGTTGGTGGTGTGGGCTTTTGTTTATGGCCACAAGACTCTTTTTAAACTGCTTACAAAGGCATAAAAGAGAACTGGGATCACTCGGGTATCTAACTGGTACTTATCATCAAAAGGACAAGATTTAGAGAAAGATGAAAGAGGGAAACAGGTGTAACTTATGATGGCATAAGCAGTTTTTAGTAAAATGCAAGCTTTCAGCTTTTTTTTTTTGACCTGAATAACACTTGCTGCTGCTTGTCTGTGCATTTCTTTTCTTGCAAACACTCTTGCTGTTTCTGATTGTAATATTTTTTTTTATCTGGTTAGACAAGCAAAAAGACTGTGTATCTCTAAGTTCACCACCTGAATGGGGAAGGGGAAGCTGTGACCTGTTTATCCCATCAGACATTTCAGAAGTCAGTCCAAAACTCCACCTTGGAAATAATAGAAGTTTACTTGAAGATTTCAACACTTAGAGGGATCAAAATTGGGAGGAACAGCACTTAATTTTTTATTCTGCATTGAGACAGCTTATGTAGTAGCATAGAGTAAATACAGCTGTGATAATATGGCAAATGATATCAATTTAGTAGTTCTTCAGTTGTACTTCTGTGTTCTATAAATCTGTATACTGGGTTGGTCCAGGGTCAGTGGGAAGGCAGTGATGTGAACTGAGTCTCTCTTGAGTTTCTGTTCTGTCTGTGTTGAATGTTCAGAGTGTGTCAGTGTAACAGATCTCTTGAGTCCCAGAAACAGCTGAATGAACAGTTAGGGGCTCTCTAGGTCGTTTTAATGTAAATGCTGGGGCTGTAGAAGAGAAAGTTATATTTAAGGGCAATCCAGATGCAATACTGACCTGTACCATGAGCTGTTTCTTCAAAGTGTGGACTTTGCTAAGGCTGGGAAATAAGAGATGACTGTCCAGATATAAATGCTCAGAAGTTCTGCTGCAGAATAATATCGACAAAATCTATACTTTCAGTCCAAAGAATAAAAGTTTTGTGGGACAAAAATGTAAAGCACTGTCAGGGGCTGCAAGTGAAGGGGTTTTTACTTTTTTCTTCTTTCAGAGGCCTTTCCCAATAACACTCTCCTTGTTGGTGAGAGACGTGCAGACCTTTTGGGGAATAGGTATTTTTTTTCCCCGCTTGAACGGTGGAGCTGGATCTGCTGTTTGTACAGTCTGCTTCTCCTTATGATCTGCTTCTTAAGCAAAGGACAGAAACAGCTTGATCTTGTGTGCACACTTGTAATGCCTGCTTTATTTCCAAGGATGAAGTAGAGCTGCAGCAAGATGAAGAAAACCTGCCTTATGAAGAAGAGATTTACAAAGATTCCAGTACCTTTCTTAAGGTGAGGTGCTTTTGCAATTGGAAGTGTAGTCAAAGCTGGCCTAGTTGTCTTAAACTGTTTCTGCAACTGATGGGATCTGAAATACAGCTTTAACGGCTGAAGTAGTGGCTTGGAGCTCACAGGTAAGAAGTTGCCTGTGACAGTTCTGACTATAACTGGTGTTTGCATTATTCTGAGGCACCTCACACTGGGCTGCAGGAATGGTGGGCCTGGGTTGGAGCTAAAAGGATGGTCTTGACCAGGGGAAATATAAGGGCATGTTGAAAACACAATCTGCTCCTTTCTCATTTATCAGACTAACATGTACAATGTGTCTATGTATGTCCACTTGTCTCCTGTTGTTCTCACTGAACTTCTTCCTGTTCTCCAGGGCACTCAGAGCTTAAATCCACACAATGATTACTGCCAGCACTTTGTGGATACAGGGCACAGACCCCAGAACTTCATCAGAGACGTTGGTATGTTGCAGCCAGGAACTGTTTGAGGATGACTCATTTGATTCAATAGCACTTCTTTTTCCTCCCCTTTTGTAATTTCTTACAGTTTCTGAGAAGTGTAGGTACACAAACTCTTCCTAGTTTTTTGTCTCAGTGTGCATACTACCAGTATAGGCATCTACATGAATGGTTTTATTTGCAGTTACTTAGGAGGTCATTATTGCCAAGGCTGTTCTTACCCTTAGTTTTACTTGAGAGTATTGCACCAGGAAGACTTTTTTTCCAACCTAAGCTATTTTGATTCCAGAAAGTAGATGAGTTTAATGAGGAGATCTTGAAAGCTCCGGAAGTTTACAGTTCAGCTGTGTACTGGGCTGTATTGCCTCTTAAGCATGTAAAGTATGGGAAATAATGACATTTAAGTCAGGAAGCAATATGGATAATGTTTCTCAGCTAAGTTAGGTAACTGCTGACAGCTCGTTAGCATGCCCAGGTGTAGAGGACGTTGCATGTATCCAGACATAACTTACTACTCAAATGATGCTGCACTGGGCCTGAACTTAAACTTGCTAAAACTAAGGCACGGTTTGGTCCTGTTTCCCAGAATAGGTGCCTGGCATTTGGCTTTTAAAAGGAGCGGGACATCTCCCTCTGCAGTTTTATGCAACAGTTCTCTATATTTTTTCTAGTGTAAGATTGCCAAGGCAAGGGGGTTGTGTTTTTAAATGGCAGCCCAAAGAGGTTTGATTTGCCTCCAGAGGCTTTTAGTTTATTCTTCTCTGTTTTGTGAATGGTTCTGTGAAACACATCTGGGCTGTTTTAACTCAATTGGATCTTTATGCCAAAAGCCCTAGGCCTTCACAGTTATGTACTTGAGGCAGTTCTGCACTCTTCTTGGAAATGGAGAAACAGCAGCCCCTGTTGTATGCCATGACTGCTGTGTAATGGATGGGGAAGGAACAGGACAAACAGGCAGTGTTGGTGTGGAGATGAACAGGGAAGGGACAGGACAAACAGGCAGAGTTGGCGTGGAGATGAACAGGGAAGGGACAGGACAAACAGGCAGAGTTGGTGTGGAGATGCAAAAAAAAAAGATGAAAAGAACAAAGAACTTTTGGGTGTTTGATGCACAACTGGAAAGAGATAATAAAGGTTAGGTACTCAGAACTTCATTTTTATCATTGCATTCCTAGGATTAGGACTTAAGAAGTTTGAATTGAAATAAGGAGAGAGATGAAGGGTTCGTGGGTTTGGGTGAAGTTTTTCCCCCCCAATTTATTAGTTGTTGTTTCCCCAATCATTCCAAGTTGTACTTTGAAATGAACATGAAGCCGAAGCCTTTTAAATCACTCCTACTTAAGTTGAAGTGATACTGCTTGGGAAGCAGGAATGGTGCCCTGTTGGTCTATGCTGAACCTGCTGCTGGCAGTATCTAAGCGAGAATGAAATATACTTCAAAGAACATTTTCCTTTTTACAACGTTTTCTGCAAAAGATCTAATGAGGGCTCTCTCCTTTGCATTCTGTGCACATGAAAGGTTGGAAAATTGACATCATAAAACTAAATGTCAGAGCATGCGTTCAGATCTTCATGACTGCCAACACAGCACCAAATCTCAGTGTGAGGGTTGCCTCAGGGAACCTGCCACACCCCAGGTGCCACTTTGGAAACAGTCCAAAGATTACACAAAGATTACAGAGACTATGCTGTGAATTAATATTAATTAGATCTTAATAGAAATTTTAGAGATGGGGAAAAACCAAAATAGTTTCTTTCATCATCCTGGCACTTTCAGTTTAAATGAAAGGTTGTTTCCTTCTGGTAACAGTTGTTGTGAATTCCTGATCAACTGTAGTGTTCTAGAGAAGATCAGAGCATAGACACTGCATCAGTAACAGCCCTGCTTGGCTGGGTGAGGGCAGGAGGCTTTTGTCAAGTACCGAACAAAAACTGCTTTAAAGGGTTTGCTTTGTTCTAACAAAAATTAAACTTAGGCTAAGTATTAACATTTGGACCTATTTAGAATACTGGACAATGCTTAATTGATAGAGATTTACTCTGTTAAGTAGTTGTTAACTTCATGTTTTCTTCTTCTTAGGCTTAGCAGATAGGTTTGAAGAATATCCAAAACTTAGAGAGCTCATCAGATTGAAGGATGAGCTGATATGTAAATCTAACACTCCTCCCATGTAAGTGTTCTTGTGGAAAATGCCTTTCTTCTCCAGACCTGTTTGAAGTTAGCTGTCTGCTTTGCAAATCTCTATCTTCAGCACCTGCTTAGAATTTACATTTTCTCTTTCTGTTTGTGTATACAAATGAATCAATTGAAGCATAGAACAATAAGTTCACTCTGGTGTTGTTAGTTTGATCTAGATGTTTAATACTGTGTATAAACCAGATTTTCTTTCCAGTGTGTGATTATTTATAGTCTCTAAAGCTTTGATTTTTTTAAGGCCAAATTGTCAACTGATTTGGCTGAAGGCTTTAATTTGGGAACTAAGAATATCATGTGGTGGTGAATCTCACGTTATCATGTGGTTTACGATAACAAGAGCTTAAAAAAAATTGCCTCTTAATATAACCTTAGCTTTTCTTGTAGCAGCTGGTTTCTGTATAGTGTTCAGCTATTATCTCAGTGTCCATCAATCACCTGTTATTTCAGAATTGAAGGCAGAAATGTTTAGGCTAACTAAAAGTCCTTGTTTTTGCTGAATGCCAGACACAGCCTCAGTGTGCAGCCTGTTGCTGCAGGGATTCAGACCTCTCTGAACTTCTGAACTTAACCTTATGCTTGGCACGTGCAGTAGTCTTGATCTGTACCACAAATCCTCCTTATTTAATGATAGTCACATAAAACCCTATGAAATAGTTGTCTAAACAACTGAGGGCAAACTGCAAACTCAACCTGCTCTTTTAGGCTAGGCATGTGTTTTGGTCATAAAGTACAAAAGTAGGAAAACCAGTAATCAAATGCTGCCTTCTGACAACACCAAGTACACATGGAATCTTTTTTTGGGAAGGGGAAAGGTGGTGGTCTGTTACTAGCTTTACTAAAGTTAAAGGAATTTAGGGGAGAGCAGTGTCATTTTTTGGTAGTGATGGAGCAGTGAGTGGTGTGCAGGTGTGAAGGAGAGTCATAAGAGTGTGTGTGAGCATGTATTTAATGGAATCAATGGGGGGAGAATTCCACTTGGTACAGGAATAGGGAAATACATGGAATACATGTATAACTATATAAAAAGTAACAATGTTTCCAGTATTTAGAGTCTTTGGAATAATTCTAAAAATATGACACTTTCCCAGTTAGCCAGGCAGTGAGTGTTTGCTTCTGAAATGTTTCCTGCTATTGTAGTCCATGGATGTACAGAGAGTGCAGTGAGTCTGCACTAGGTATTGTTGTACAGTCTGTGTGGACATCTGTTTCCTGCTTGCTAAGTTGGAAGCCTAAAAACTGTTTATTAAGACTACTTAAAAACCACAATGCAGTAGCATCCAGCCTTGATTCAAGTGAGGATGTGTAATGGATCTAGCATTTGAGATGTACAACCCACCCAGGAGACCCTGCTCTTAACTGGCTGCACAGAAGTGTGTGGAGTGTAGTTCACTGTTGAACCTTGTCTGATGCAGTCTGGCATCATCTGTTTAAACAGGTATTTGCAAGCAGACTTGGAAGCCTTTGATATTAGGGAACTGAAGTCCAAATTTGATGTGATTCTCCTGGAGCCGCCATTGGAAGAATATTACCGAGAGACTGGCATTACTGCCAACGAAAAATGCTGGACCTGGGATGATGTAAGTACCTGTTTTGCTGTGAAGAGCATTTCATACATCTGTTTAAGCAAATAGTTTCAGGGTTTAATTTAGCAAATACAACTTTTTGTTCTCTCTGAGCCTGGCTGAAAACTTGAACCTAGTAATAGTGGGTTTTCTGTCTGCCCTTACCTCCACTGAGCTTTCTCTTTGATTTTTGGCTGTTGAAATACTGACTGTCCTGAATTGAAAAGATTCCCTTGTTTCTTGAAATTCTTGAGATTATTAAGGCATGTTTTTTAATATGCTGCTCTTCTAGTAAAAAGTGCAGGTTAGTTTGCTTTACTGACATTCCTCCATTCTCCAAGTATTGATTGGGTAGGAAATTTTGATGGTCAAACCAGTAATAATCCCTAGAAACGTAACAAAATAGATAAACCTCATTTGTGGAAGTCTTTCTCTTGTATTTATTCAAAAATGGTGCCTACCAGTGCTGCCCAGGGAAAAAACATTCCATCCTAACAAAAAAATTAGAGTGTGGGAGGCAGGACTCATCTTCCCAGTGTGGACTTACATCCTCCTAGAATGGCTCCTACCGCATTATTTTTCCTCGGAATGGCATTGAATGAAGCTTGATTTGATGTGTTAGCAAGTTAGAGATGAATCCTTTCAATTTGTGATGACTAACAGATGCTTTGCATCCCAAGTTATTTCATCTTGAATGTTACTCATTTGCCATTGTTGAACCACTGTTCTCATAAATTCTGGCTGCTTTTCCTGAAAGTGAAAATGGAGAGAATGTCTTTCCTATTTAGTGATAGGAATTAAGCTGAGATTTTTAGAATGTGAGTACTTCACAACCTTCATGTGAGTACTTACAGAGAGGAAAAGAAACAGAGTACTGTTGCTTCTGTATTAAATATTTTTGCTGCCAGTGGAATGATAAAGCAGAGATTTGAGGAGGAGACCATGTGGATTGTGTTGGCCTTTTAAGTCTAGAATTTCTGATACAGGTAGAATTTCTGTTTGTGATGGTTTCAGCCTAGCCCCAGGCAGCCACTCGCTCGCTCCCCCACCAGTGGGATCAGGGAGAGAATTGGAAGGGTAAAAGCTGGAAAACTCAAACCTTGAGACAGTTTTAGCACACAAGTAAAGCAAAACAAGGAATTAGTTCCCTGCTTCCCTTGGGCAGCCCCCAGCTGTGCTTCCTGATGGTTTCTGTGACAATGCCTCAAGACTTAGTATTCTTCCTGATGGAACTGGTGATTTGTATTTAATTGAGAAATGTTTTTATTGCGCTTATTATTATTAGATCATGAAATTGGAAATTGAAGAAATTGCAGCCCCAAGGTCATTCGTGTTTCTGTGGTGCGGCTCGGGCGAGGGTCTGGATCTTGGCCGAGTGGTAAGATGTTGTTTTAATTCAATTTATCAGGGACAGGCTTAAGAGTTTATTTTTATCTTTGACTTTTCCCTGTATAGAATTCTCAGCCCTAACTACTGAGGGATGTTTTGTTACTGTGTTAGAGGATATGTGATGTTAAATGGCATTAACTGTTTAGATACTGTAAATGTCCAGCTGAGTCGCTGACTGTGTGAGGAAGCATAATTCCTTGGGGTTGTGGTTTGGATGTATGTGTGGTAACAGAGGAGTAGGTTGCCAAGTTACAATTTTTTAATGGAACTCTCAGTAGTTTTCTGCCAGAAATGGCATGAAATGCATGCCAGGAGAAAGTCCTACTGTTTCAAAAATTGGGATACAATTGTCATCTTTCTGCATGGGAAATGCTGCTCGTGTTGGGGATGCTGCACTAAGAATTCCCAATTGGCTCCTGCAGTGCTGAAACCTTCTTTATTTAGTTCAAGCAGTGCTTTGCATGAAAACACTTCACAGACAACTGTTTAAGGGTAGCTGTGATTACTGATCTCTTTGCTTTTGCTGTTTTCAGTCTGAAGTTGGCCAGATAGACTGGGCTTGGTCCTAGACAGGTTTGTAGTAGCTGTCCTTGAATAAGAGAAGTCAAGAGCCTAAGTGAGTGTTCAATTCAGGTCACTTGATGTTTTTATGTAGTGTGAACTGGTTTATTTGTTTCTAACATTTAGTGTCTGCGCAAATGGGGTTACAGAAGATGTGAGGACATTTGCTGGATTAAAACAAATAAGAACAACCCTGGCAAGACCAAGACTCTAGACCCCAAGGCTGTCTTCCAAAGAACCAAGGTAAAGGATTGGCTCCATTCCTCCTCTGTTTCCATTCTGTCTCTGTGCCGATGACACAGCCAGTGTTGGTGACAGGCTTGTGAGAAAGCCAACAGGAGGACTTGCAAGTTCTGTTCTGCAAAGTACATTTTATGGAACTAAACTTAGCAATAGAATCTGACTAAAGTCAATGTCAAAAGTCTTTTAAATCTGTAGATTTTAACTGAATCTATTAATAAAAAACAGCTATAGAAGATTGGCTACTGGTTCTAAATGCACACAAAGCGTGCGCCCGAGTTTGGACCAGAGAGAAGCCTGGGGGAACCAGAGCATGTCCTGCCTTCCTGGAGATGACTGTATAGCACAAGTGACAGAATGGATCAGCTTGGTTTAAACCAAACTTTTGTTTTAAGATGTTTTGTGGAGGGTGTGTATTGAAGGAGGTACAGAGAAAAAAAAGTTCTGGTTTGTGACTCAAATGTCTGTTGATCAGAAACTTGGAGAAATGTTAATGAGACTCATAAATAGTTAATTTGGGTGTATGTGAGTGTAACTGGAAGTTTTACTGAGTACAGAGAGCTGATTGGCAATTTATTCATTTCAAGTTGTCAGTGAACCTCAGGGCTCCTTCCTTATTCATTAATCATTCATTAGCATTAAACATCCTCAAGTTTGTCTAAAATTGGCCATTGTTAGGAGTATAAACTTCCCTTTAGGATATCTGGAGTCTTTCTTTGACTTGCATTTACATTAATCTGAAGTTTGTTTGAAGGTGTGTTGTAGTAGTTATAAATATTTAAAAGTATAAATACTGTGTGTTTATTGCATATAGTACTGCAAATATGTGCAGTTTGCTCATGAGGGCAAGGTTAAACTAACACAGGAGGATTTGGGGGGACTTATGTCTTTGTTTAGCACAGAAAAATAGTTTCTGGTATGGGGGAATTCCTGTTTATGGAGCGAGAGTTGAGCTGAGGTCACTGTTTGTGATAAACACTGAAAACGGAGTGAGTTTGCTCTGACTAAACAAACACTGTTTCAAGCTGTGTTTGCCAGTGCTTAGAGCAGAATTGTGTTCTGTTGTGTTTGGCTGAGGCATCTCTCCAGGGATGCTCGGTGCTGTGCCACCTGTCAGAGAATCCCAGTAGTTGTGAGGGACATACCCTGTGGTATGGAAGTAAAAGGTTGGGGATAGTTCTCCTGAGGACTAGACTGAGGAGGCTTGGCTTGGTGGGTGATTTGCTTGGCAGTATTCTGCCTTTCCCTTAGGTAAATTCTAGGTCCAAAGCCGTGTTGCATGAGTGCAACACCACCTGCACAGATTTGACAGATGTGATATTGTGCCTTTCATGTTTACCCACTCACTCTGCAAACCCTTTCCAAAATTCAGGAATGGTTACATTCTCTTGTCTGCAGCTGTTTCCTGAGCCATCTGGTGGCGCTTAGTGAGTCAGAGCATTTGATCCTGGGGAACATCGCTCATCCAAGATTGATATTCCCAGAAACAGAGCTCTGAAATAAGTATGTAGGAGCCCCTTTTCATTCTGGAACAACTTTCATTCATGGGTGCCACATTTCTCTCACTCAGATGTCTTCAGTGTTGTAGAAGGAAGGAAAATGATGCATGTTACAGCTCAAGAGCATTTCTAATGCTGATGAGCTGCCTGAGAGTGTGATGGTGGTTGTGGGGTTTTATGCAGTAATATCTTCTAGAAAGGAACCTGAGGGGAATTCTGAGGGTCCCTTTACTGACAGAGGTACAGTATGAAAAAGTACATATTATTTCCACTGCCTGTTTCAAGTTATTATATGAATGAAGTTAGGATCAGAATGCTAAGACAGGTATTAATCAGAATTAATAACCATTCCTTGCTCTTGCCATCATGTTTTTCTCTTTTGCCTTGTGGAGACTTCTCAGCCTTTCCAGCCTAGAGTTCTCTAATTGAAAAAGTCCATGCAGCTGACTTCAGCCTTGATTTGAGTTTTACCACCTCTTAGTGGAGTTTATCAAGCTTCTGCTTAAAGTACTGCTCTGCTTTGTTCTCAGCTGGCTCCTTTTGTGGCTCCAGCTTTTCTGCTCTAGTTCTTGTTTCAGACTTTTCTCTCCTGTAAGAGTGGAATGTGCTCAGAACTGTCCTTGCTGTCCCTTGTGCTCACCTGGCACAGCAGTGGGTGTGGCAGGTGACAGCTCTGTGTGTCTGCAGGAGCACTGCCTCATGGGCATCAAGGGCACCGTGCGCCGCAGCACCGACGGAGACTTCATCCACGCCAACGTTGACATCGACCTCATCATCACCGAGGAGCCTGAAATCGGCAACATAGAGAAACCTGTGGAGATTTTCCACATCATTGAGCACTTCTGCCTCGGGCGGCGGCGGCTTCACCTCTTCGGGAGAGACAGCACAATTCGACCAGGTAACTGCTGCGTTGTGTTACCGAACAGTAAAATGCATTGCAGGGTCCTAAAGAGGTTTCCATATCTATGTCATAGATCAGACAGCAGATCTGAAGGACATAGTTTTTTGCTGTATGTGAAGATCTGTCAGTCACAGAACTGTTGTTTAGAAAGTTTATGAGAACTCTCATTTCTGTAATTTTTCCAGAAGAGATTCTTGCTTACCAATATTTTTGCCTGTGTGTTTAATGCATCAGTGAGCATAACAAAATCCAGTTGAGATTGCTTTTCTCCCATATGTTTATGCTTCTCAGAAAAGTGATTTCTTTTTCCAACTGATTTTCAACCCCTATGAGCTTAGTGCTCTTGCCTGTGTCTGAAGTGGCAGTATCTCACAGTGGGTGCTGCATCTGGCATGATGCAAAATGCAAGAAATACATGGATCAGGACACATTGTTCAGGTATTCCTTCAGTGCTGCTGCCAGGGGATTCTATATGTCAGTGTCTCACAGTCAGGTTACTCTGGTAGAACTTCACAGTCTTTTTTAAAAGCACTGCTGTGGTGTAAGGACAAGTAAGAAGAAGGGATAGGGGTTTGTGAAAGCACAGCGTGAATGTTGCCACAGCCATGAGTAATAAATTTAAAAAATAAAAGAAAAACAAGGCCTTAGAAATACCCAGATGAATCTTAACTTTGCAGCAACTCTAGAGGTGGCTCTTCATTCTGTTCAGTGAAGGCTGTTGTTGCTTCTGCTCACTGTGGTTTTGCTCCCGAGGTTGGCTGACGGTGGGACCCACCCTCACAAACAGCAACTTCAACGCAGAGACGTATTCCTCGTATTTCACGGCTCCCAATTCGCACCTGACCGGCTGCACCGAGGAGATCGAGAGGCTGCGGCCCAAGTCCCCGCCTCCCAAATCCAAGTCTGACCGGGGTGGGGGTGCGCCCAGGGGAGGAGGAAGAGGAGGGACTTCGGCAGGACGGGGAGAAAGGGGCAGGGAGAGGAACAGAACCAACTTCCGCGGTGAGCGGGGAGGCTTCAGAGGGGGCCGTGGAGGGACCCATCGAGGGGGCTTCCCCACCCGCTGAGGAGGTGACGGCTGCTTCCCCTGCCTACGCCTTGACTGGGAATCTTTCCTGTAGTCTTGTTTTTCCTACAGTGAAAAACTTCCTCCTTCCTCTGGGGACTCAAGCTAGATGACTTTTACAATTGTTTTTGGTGCACGCCGTTCCGGATAGTCGGCCTTGCAGTCTCAGCCCTTTACACCACGGGTAGGATGGAAATTACCCCCTTGCTTTCCACTTAGGAACCTTGCAAGCTGGAGACTTCTATTTCAGCTTCATTTTCTCCAAAACATGGATTCCTCCTCCATCGTTGGAGGTTTGGGTTTGGATTGACTTGCATTAATACGATGGAGTGGGCATAAAATGCAGTTCTGAATCGCATGGCCACAGCAGACTTGCTGTCCTATGGAAGAAAAAGAGCTGTGTCTGTATTGACACCTATTTTAACTTCTCTGAAACCAAGGAGTAAGTGAAATAAATAGAAATCTATTTTTTCTTATTTGGTTTAAACTTCCCAAATTATTCCTGGGAATAGGAAAAGGTTAATTTTTAATTTGTGGTGTATATGCACTCACCTGTCGTGTCAGTAGCGGGGACATTGGTAATTCTGTGCAGGTCTATGTTGTCCTTCCTGGAAAGCACCGAGTTGTGCACAGGTCTGGGCTGCTCCTTGAGTGGGGATTCTCCCCCAGTGTGTGTCTGTAACACCTTGTTGCTTGGGAGGGAAGAGCAGTGTCACTGCAGAGGGGTCCCAGAGACCTGGCTGGAGGGAGGGTTGCCCCGGGAGGTGGCGTGGGTGTGTGATTGCTGAAACAGGGACCGCTGAGGGAGCCAAGTGCTGCCTTGCCCTGCGGGTGTGGCCCACATTTGAGAATGGCTGTTGCCGATCCAGTGCAGTGTGGAAAGAAAGTGACCCCCTTCCCTAGGTACGGTGTCTGTTTTTAGCAAAACCACAACTCTGAGCTTTTCGTGCAGTTCTTGGTAGGCTCAACAAACCCAGCTTTTGATGTCTCAGTGTCTTAGGTGAGGGTTTTGGAAAACTGGCATTTAAGTCTGAATGTTTCTCCTGAAGCCCAGCTTTTAAATGACTGTCCTGTAAAGTAGTGGATTATTAAACATGTTTATCAAAGCTGATGTTTAAATATCTTTCTTAACATT
The DNA here is from genome assembly GCF_028551555.1 of Melozone crissalis. NCBI lineage: Eukaryota > Metazoa > Chordata > Aves > Passeriformes > Passerellidae > Melozone > Melozone crissalis. The sequence goes on along the minus strand of NW_026535817.1, from coordinate 8,543,141 downwards.
TTGTGTGTTTCTTGTCCTCGAGGTTTTGGCATTGCTAAGTGGTTTCCTCTGTGCTGTTGTAGACAGGAACTATTCTTTTGATTTTAAAGATTTTGATGGGCTGGGGAACCCTCTGGCTTTGGTTATGTTTAGCAGGAGATTGCTGTAGTGCCAATGGGAACTGCCTGTTGTTTACAGCTTGTTTCTTCCTCTGCCATATGTGCATATCTGTACAGTGACTGGATTTGGGAAGGGGAGTTTTAAAGTTGATGTTAAAGTTGAGGGGAGTTATGAAGTTGATGGTCATTGGTGAAGTCTGCCAGGGCTATATGGAACGCACCTGAGAGAAGGTAAATGCCCTAGTAGGGACACTTTTTTGGGGTGATTTTTGCCCTAATTATGTTGTTATTTGAAAAGTAAAGAGATTTTACCTTAGGACCCCTGCTTTTGTGCCAGAGAAAAGTATTTTCTTGTTTTTCAATGAGTAGAAAACATTAATTTCCATTTCCCCCTTTTAATTACATGCCCAATACTGGTAGTTCAGTGAATGAGCTGCTTTTACCATACACTTAGGCTAAAGGCAAGAGGAGGGTCAAAAGCTATTGGATCTGAAGTGCCTCTGTATTAGTTTGTGGTGCTGCTCAAGACTTCACTGACTGAAGAAAGTCCTGACCGGGCAGGACAAGGATTGTTCTCTGTGTGGTGCCCAGATTTGGGGTTCCCTGTCAGCTGTGCTGAATCACACCCAGAGCCCCAAATTCCCTGCTCCATTGCCGCTGCAGTGACCTCCCAGTGCCCCATGGAGCTGGGCATTGCCATGCAGGGCTGCTGCCTTGGGCAGCAGCTGTGCCAGGAGCAGCAGAGCTTCCAAGGAAGCCCAGCAGCAGCACAGGGACAAGGACAGGGTTCTGTGGCACAGAACTGGCATTTATACCCCTCACCCCGGTGATGTCCCTGGGGGCACTGGACAGAGCTGCCTGGAACTGAGCTGGTGTCACCCCCTGCGCTCCAGGATGGAGAACATCCCGGTGGTGTTTAAAGCAGGAGAAGGCAGTGGCCAGATGTGCTCCCAGCCCGTGCTGGGGCAGCCCCTGTGCCCAGGGGGGACATCTCTCCCTGCAGGAGCTCAGCTCCTCTCAGAGCCTCAGCAGTGGCCTCTACAAATTCTTCTCCCTCAGGAACGGGATGCACATCCCTGTCTTCAGCACACCTCCAGTGGGACCCACCTGTGAGAGCTTTCCATCACTTGTGCACTTGCAGCTGGATCCTGAACACTCCAGACTCCATCCCGCTGATTTTCGGGTGTCTCTGAGGGCTCCTGCCTGGGATTCAGTATCTGTGGGGGAAGATTGCCTTGGCTTTAACGCTGCTGAGGGACGATGGCCTCAGGCTGGGGAGGAGGGAAGGGATGTGGGGTGGCTGGGACGTACCTGCAGCCGTGTGGGAGCTCTGAACCGGGCATTGCTGTGCCAGCCCCCGTGCAGACGGGCCGTGCCTCCGGTGCCAGGTGATGCCAGCTGCTCCTTGGGCTCCTCCCGGGCTCCGGGTGCTCCGTGTGGGCCGGAGCATTTCCACGGGCCTGCTCAGAGCAGCCCCTGGCCCGGGAGCCGCGGTGCAGGCACAGCTCCTGCTGCAGATCCCACAGACACGAGGGGCCGCTGCCTTCAGGAGCCTCTGGCTCCTCCTGCCCCGCGCTCCCGGCCAGCCGGGACACCCCGAGGGAACAGCAGGGAGCGCGGCTGGCAGCGAGCAGGAGGCACCGACGCCTCTGGGCCGGGGGAACAGCCCCGGCCTCGGCAGCCACCGTGGCTCTGAGCTGGCAGCACTCACCTGCAGGAAACGCCCCCTGCCGCTCTCCAGAGGAGCCCTCAGCACTCGTCTGGTTCGCTTCTTCCTGGGGAAACAAAGGGACATGGTGTGAGCACATTTACAGGTGCTGGGGAAATCCTGGAAAGGGCAGAACAATCAGGGTCATGGGGAAGAGCTCGGTGCTGCCAGGTTGAGTGCCAGCCGGTTCTGCCCTGCAGCCATTGCAGGGGCCGGTGTGCAAAGCAGCACTCACAGAAGGGAAGGAGCTGCGTTTGTAGGGGAGCTCTCTTACTGGCAGCGGTCATTGCCATCCCAGCAAGGCTTTGGAACAGCCCTGGGATCGGCCCAGGTGTTTGGAGCAGGGCGCTGGCAAGGCCAAAAGTCTGTGATCGATGGGCGGCCGGGCCGGTCGCTGCTCAGCGTTTGCCTCGGTGATCCTCGCAGCTCTGCAAATAAAGAGCAAAGAGTTTTCACTGTTTTTCCCCAGCGTTTCCCTGGGCTCCGGTCCCAGCCCAGGCACAGCGGGAGCGGGAGCAGCAACGCCTCGGTCCCAGCGGCCGTCCCAGAGCGGCGGCTCCCGGCCGGGGCTGCAGCCCCCGGGGCGCGGGCACGGAGAGGGGGCTGCGGGCGCTGCGGCTGCGGGGGAGCGCGGGGCTCGTGGGGGTACCGGGCCGGGGGAGGGGCTCGGTGTCCCCCCGGGGTTACCGGGCCGGGCAGCGGCGCTGAGCGAACGGCGATGCCGATGGGATCTCGGGGCCGGTACGGGCGGTCTCCGTGTCCTTCCCGCTGCGATCCAGCGGCCGCTCCCGGGCAGCGTCGTTCTCCTGGCGGGCGCGGCAGCGGCACAGCACCGGCTCCCTGCCGCCGCAGCCGGAGCGTGCCCGGAGCCCCGGCGGGACCCAGCCCCGCGCCGGCCGCAGCCAGAGCGGCGCCGCCTGTCCCGGAGCGGCTCCTCCCGCCCGCGGTGATGCCGGTCCCGATCCCAGCCCGGATCCCCCCTCGATCCTTCGGCCCCAGCACCCCGGGTACCTACCCCAGTACCCTGCCCGCCGAGGAAAAAGCGGCTCGGCCCAGCTCCCACGGGGAATACCGGCGGGACCGGGACCCGAATCCCCGGGCCCAGATCCCAATCCTACCTGAGCGCCTCGGTCCCCGCGCAGCAGCCGCAGCAGCAGCCCCCGATCCGGATCTCCGCACCGCGCTCCGACCGCCGCATCCCGAGCCGAGATGCCCCGCAGAAAGCGGGACCGGCGCGGCCCCGGCGGCTTTTATGGGCGGGAGGGGGGGCGGGGGGGAGGCGGGGCCCCGGGGGCGGGGCCGGCACAGGTGCGAGGGGCGGGGCGTGCGCAGGTGTGAGCGATCCCAGTGCGCCTGCGCGGGGCGGGGCCTTGGGGGATTTAAGGCGCGGGAGGGGCCCGGCGGAGCCATTTGCTCCTCGGCGTTCGGTGGGGTAGGTTGCTGTCGGTCGGGGCTCTATATCTCTGTTTCTCTTTCTTTTCTTCTGCGTTTCTTTTCTTTACTATTCCTGTTTCTCTACACCTCTCCTTTCCACCCTCCCTTCCTCCCCTCCCCCACCCCCCCACACCCACCCCCCCCCCCAAACCCCCCCCCCCTCCCTCTCCCCCCTAGCCCCCCCCTCCCTCCCCCCCTACGGCCGCCCCCCGCCCCTCCCTCCCATCCCGCCGCCCTATTCCCTCACTCATCCCTACCCTACTCATTCCTACCTAACCCTACCCTATTCCTCCGTCCTCTCCCTTCCCTCCCCACCCTGCCTTCCCCCCCGCCCCGTCCCCTGCCGCCCTGCACACCCCGACCTCTCCCCCGCTCCCCTATTCTCGTTCTGTATTCCCCGCTCTCCTCCTTCCCTCGCACCGCGGGGCGCGGGGTGCCGGGCAATAATAAAGCCCCGAGGGCCGGAGCCCGGCGCCCCCGCCCTCGCTGGGGTCCCCACACGGGGCCGGAGCCGCTCCGCGGGTCCCCCCATTGCAGTTCAAGCACCGCCCCACACCGCCGGGGTTCCGGCTGTCCCTACATCACACTGGGGGGTCCTGGGGCGGGGGGCCCCGGTTACAGCGGCCCCCTCGTTAGGAGGGGGTCGGGGGGGTGGTGGGGGGGTTAGGAAGGGCCCCCTCATTAGGAGGGGGTCCTTGGGGGGGGGGGGGGGGGGGGGGGGGGTAGGTAGGTAGGGCCCCCTCCGGAGGAGGGGGTCCCGAGGGGGGGTGGGGCGGGCCCCCTCCGGGGGAGGGGGCCCCGGGGGAGGGGGGCGGGGCGGAGGGGGGCATTCCCCCCTCCTGGCCCCGCCCCCCTGCCCCGGGCCCCCTCCTCCGGACGGGGTCCGGGCCCCGCCCCCTCCCGGGGACCCCCTCCTCCGGACGGGGCCCGGGGGGGGGAGGGAGGGGGGGCGGGTGGGGTGGGGGGGGCCAGACGGGGAGGGCCGTTCGTGTGTGCGCTGTTCGTGTCCGTGTTTTTTTTTTTTTTTTTACACGTGTACATGTGTTTGTGTTTCACGGCGCGGAGTGACGTGCCCCCCTCTGCTTCCCCCCCCACCCCACCCGCCCCCCCTCCCCCCCCCGGGCCCCGTCCGGAGGAGGGGGTCCCCGGGAGGGGGCGGGGCCGGGACCCCGTCCGGAGGAGGGGGCCCGGGGAAGGGGGGCGGGGTCTGGAGGGGGGAATGCCCCCCCTCCGCCCCGCCCCCGTCCCCCGGGCCCCCTCCCCCGGAGGGGGCCCGCCCCGCCCCCCCCGGGACCCCCTCCTCCGGAGGGGGCCCTACCTACCCCCCCCCCCCCCCCCAAGGACCCTCTCCTAATGAGGGGGCCCTTCCTAACCCCCCCTCCACCACCCAAGGACCCCCTCCTAATGAGGGGGCCCCTTCCTAACACCCCCCCTCAGGACCCCCTCCTAATGAGGGGGCCCCCCACCCCGGGACCCCCTCCAAACAAGGGGGTCCCCAAACCCGACCCCCCATCCCGGGGCCCCCTCCAAACGAGGGGCCCCCGTGGGATGGGGGAAGCGGAGCCCCGGCGGCGCCCCCTGCGTTCAACCATGGAACTGCATGGGGACACCAGCGGGGCTCCAGCGGGGCCGGGGGCGCCGGACTCCGGGCCTCTGGCCTTTATTATTGCCCGGCAGCCCCAGCCCCGCGGTGCGAGGGAAGGAGGAGAGAGGAGGACAGGGAGACAGGAGAGATGGGGGTGCTGAGGACGGGAATGGAGAGGGGTCGGAGTGAGGAGGGAAGCGGGAGAGGAAGGGAAAGGCCGAGGGGGGAGAAGTGGGACGGTGGAGAGAGGAGGAACAGAAGGGAGAAGCGGAGAAGGGACAGGACAGGAAGAAGTGGGGGGCGGTCGGGTTTGGGAGGAGAGGAAAGGAGAGTTTCAGGGCGAGAGGAAAGGGGCAGAAAGAAAGGGGAATACGCGGAGAAGGAAGGAGGGGTAGAGAGAGGGGCAGAAGGGGAGGCCTAAACCTCCGCCCTTACCTGCGGAGCCCACACAGGGAGCTCCGTCCGCACCGAGCTCTGGGTGAGCAAATGGCGGCTGCGGCGATTTCCGGGGTCTAAATAACCTCGGCCCCGCCCCGCGCAGCCGCACTGGGGCCCCGCACACCTGAGCTGGGCCCGCCCTGCACACCTGTGACGGCCGCGCACGCGCTCTGCTGTCCCGAACTGCGCACGCGCTCTGGTGTCCCGAACTGCGCACGCGCTCTGCTGCCCCGAACGGCGCACGCGCTCTGCTGTCCCGAACTGCGCACGCGCTCTGCTGTCCCGAACTGCGCACGCGCTCTCTGGCACGGCCTCGCGCTCTGTGGCCCCGCCCCTCACACCTGTGCTGGCCCCGCCCCCGCACCGCTCTCCCCCGGCCACGCGGGGGCGCCGCGCTCGCACCGCGCTCCGTGTCCGCCAGAGGGCGCCCTGCGGGGTCCCGGCCCTACACGGGGGCTCCGCGCCCGCACCGGGGAACGGTCGCGATCCCGCAGCCGGCAGCGCCCCGTGCCCGCGGCCATCCCGGGCCCCAAACCGATCCCCGGCCCGGTGCCGCTTCGATCCGCCCGGCGGGGCAGAGGCGGCACGGCCCGGCACACCCCAGCGGCGCTCTGCCCCCCGGCCCGGGCACGGTGGCGGTGGCCCCGCCGCGGCGCCCCCTGCCCGCGCTCCGTGGCCCCGCCCCTCGCACCTGTGCCGGCCCCGCCCCCCTGTCCCCGCCAGTCCCGGGGCCTTCGCTCGGGAGCCTCGCTCGGCGCCGTGCGAGCCCCGCCCGACGGCCGCTCCCGCGGGGACCGCTCGGAGCCCGGGGCGCTGCGGGGGGGCCGTGACCGTGGCCCGGGGGCCGAGCGCCGCCTGGGTCTGCCGGGGGTCCCGGGCGGTGCCGCCTGTCGCCCGTCGGTATCGGGACCGGGACGGCAGGAGCCTGGCTTTCCTGAGCCCGCAGAGCCCCGTCCCGGTGTCTCCCCCGCGTCCCGGTGTCACCTTCCGCGTCCCGGCGCCGCGGGCGGGAGAGGCGGACAGGGAGCGAGAACCGCCGGCCCCGCGTTCCCGTCCCGCTCCGTCGGGCCCCGGCCCGCCTGCCCGCCCCAGGGTCCCCGAGCAGCGGCCGGGACCGCCCAGGCCCGGGGACACCGCGGCTCCCGCCCCGCCTCCTGCCCCCGGCACCTCCCCGGGAACGGCCCCGGGGCCTCCGGAGCCCGAGAGCGCGGCGGGGGCCCGGCCCGAGCCCCCGAACGCCGCGCTCCCGGCTCGTCACCCGCCGCCCATCGGCGCCGGGGAGAGGCCCCGCCGGTGTCCCGGCTCCGGGAAGAGCCTCGGCCGCAGCTCGGGCTCCGCTGCGGAGCCCCACGAGGGAGCGCCCGAGCGCCGCTCTCAGCCCCGAAGCCGCCCCCGTGAGGCCGGGGCCGGGCCCGGACAGCGCCGGGCCGGGGCTCCCGTTCCGAGCGCTCGCACGCAGGATTCGGGCTCTGTGCCCGGGCCCAAAATGCAGCGCTTGGCCTCTGTGCTCAGGCCTGGGCCAGCCTCGCTCTGCACTCCCCAAACACAGGGCTCGAGTCCCCGCTTCACAGCCCTGGGCCCGGCCAGATGGGGCTGGGCCCAAGTGCCGGCAGCGGAGACTGTGTCCCTGAGCCCTCCTCACCCTCACCAGCACAAAAAAAACAACAACCCACAGGACTTAAGACTCCGATTCTGAGACCAGAAAAATGCCCGATTTATTAGTCTCAGTTCACAGGGTCGTGGAATTGACTGCGGACATCGCCACAGACGGTGGCGGGGAATGGAGCTCTCACACGTTTGATTCTGTTGTGGGAACTGCTTCAGGCTGGCAGAAAACCACGGGTGGGATCAGAAGGCCGGGAGCCTCCCCTGACAGGACGCCACAGAACGCAGCCCATCTGCAATACCGCGTTATCCCAGCAGTGCCATATCCCGTTATCCCAGCCGGGTTTGCTGTGCCGCCTCCGGCTCACGGAGCGATGCCGCTCGCGGCTCCCGGCGCTCCCGCGGCGCAGGAGCAGCCCCGGATCCGCTCGGCCCGCGGGAACCGGAGCGGTGCCCGGTGCCCGGGCCGGAGCGGCAGCAGCGGGTGAGGATCCGGGCGCTCCCGCCCGGGCCCTGAGCTCGGGCCGAGGGAGCTCCCAGCTGCGGCTCCCCAAGGACGGCCGCGCTCCCGTGCCACGGCAGCCGCCCCGCCTCTCTCGGGGACAGCGGCAGCTCTGGGAGAGGAACCGGAGCCCCGGCGGGCGGGGCTGGGCAGCGCCGGCACTGAGCCCCCCGCGGTCTCTGCTCGGGCTCCGCCAGGAGGAGGAGGCGGACGGGAGTGCCCGGGAGGAGCCGGCACTGCCGGCCGACAGCGCTGGGCCCGAGGGGAGAACTTGCTCTGTCTGTGCTCCTTGAGCGGGATTAGGGGACGGCCAGAAGCTTTAATATTCATTTTACAGACTATCGCACACCGACCGACAGCAACGTGCGTGATGCAAAACAGCCACGATGTCTGCGGGCTTCAAAACAAAGACAAACAACGCTGTTCTCCTTTCCTTCTTTATGCGATTGCACATAGCTAAGATTAATAACACCTGATGCCATTTTCTTTTTAAAACTCTGGCCAATACCGTGCCACTGACTAGGTTTCAGAAGCAGAGAGATGACAGCCATAAATTAAACCTGATGCCAGATCTTTGCATATTTAGCTTTCCATTACAGAAATCCCAGGATGGATCCACGTGCTCCTCTCTCCTATTCTCTCGGATTTTGTCTCACTCTAATCTCATTAGGGTGCCCTAACTCCAACCAGTTCTGCTTCTCACACCAGAGCCTGCTGCCACCTCTGCTCGTGACGTTCGCAGGGCACACATTGCTCCCACGCTGACAATGGCAAAACCAATTGCCTCTCCCTCTTCCTGCAATAAACAGTTCAGCTTCTGGGGAGCTGCAGCTGTGAGACTCACGAGCAGCTCTCACATGATCCGAACGTGGAGCTGCTCTTTTTCAAGTCTTCCCCTGTAGAAAACACACCTTGCTGTAAAATGTCACCAAAGCAGGAATTGCTGCTGAAGCTCTCTCAGCGCACAAGGGAAGAGCCATTCGCGGGGCTAAAAGTGCCTCATTCCCCCTTTCCACTGCTCCTGGATCAACCCGTGTGCTCATTTCCATCTTCCTGATGAGTCTTGATTTTTTGTAGTGGACTCAAAGCAAAGCAGAGGTGAGCAAAACCCCACCTGTTGACACGATCCTTCCAGCTGCTTTTATTTATGCTGTTCCAGCTGTATTTATTTCACGAATAAAAGGCAAATTCGAGAGTCTTTTAATCTCCACGGTTTCTGTTGTCTTTTGCTTGCTTGGGCTTTTGCTCTCTGCCCTTTGCCAGTCTGGGCACGCTCACCTTTCAGGATTCCCATCCTGTGCCCTGCCCGGGCTGCCTCTGGCTCGGCTCCCTCGGCAGCCGCCGCTTTCCCCGGAGCTCTTTGCCTTCAGCTCGCGTCCCCGTCCATCGGCCGCGCCTCCCAGCTGCTCCAGCCCGGAATTCCCGCCTGGGAACGAGCAGGGATTCCCTCCCCTGGCCCAGGGAAGCCTCACCCCCGCACACATTGCCGAGGCTCAGGGGGCCGCTCCAAACCTTGGGTGTCCCAGAGCTCCGGCTCAGTCCCAGGGCAGAGCCGGGAGCCTGTCCCAAGGGCCGGGAGTGCCGCACGCGGGGAGCGCAGAGTCCCCATGGAGATCGGATCCGGCCGAGGCAGCCCAGCCCGTTCCTGCCCACAGAGAGCTCCGGCACTGCAGCCCGTTCCTGCCCACAGAGAGCTCCGGCACTGCAGCCCGCTGAGGCCGGCACACAAATCCCCGCTCTGGGCACAGCAGCGGCTGCAGCGCGTTCAGGAGAAGGCACACGCAGCGATCGTGGCTCAGTCCTGAGGCTGTGATCGAGGCAATTTATCCTGAATTAATCAAAATTAACTACCTGAGAACAGTAACTGCCATGTTTTTTAAGATAAGATACTCTTTGAATTTGGTTTACTGCGCTTTTCTGAATTGAAAAAACACATTTCCTTGTCATTCCTGCCAGTCCCTTCCAATATTTAAGTACTTGAAAAATAAGTTACCTATATTAAAGTAACTTCAACTTATTTACATACTTATTTGCTTTCACAATAAATATATTTTCTAAAATACTCTAACATTGGTATCATTTCATGTGGAATTTTCCTGTCATTCCCTTCAGGCAGCAGGGGGAATGTTACGGAGTGCAGTAAAGCCAGCCCAAGTTTTGTACTTTCCCAGGAATCAAATCATCTGTCTTGATTTGATTTCTGGACCCAAGCAGGTTTTGGTGGGATGGCATTTATTTTGCTTAGACAGTGAGAAAACACAGCTCAGAAATGAAAGTATTTCAAATAATTCACAAATAACTGCAGGAATGTCACTGCAAAAGGAGCTCAATAATGAATTAAAACAGCATTACCATTCCCAGTTCCTTACATGTGATATCCACACACACATCACAAATTGGCATTACAAAATCCTGACCATCAGCAGCAACTTGGGATTCCCAGTGAGTTTTTCTGCCCAGAAATCTGAAATCCAAAAACTCTTAAAAGCAAACAAGTGGGAGTTAAGTGTTGCTAACAGACCTGCTAACATTACTCATGACTTGGTTTGAAACACAAAAAACTCCCAAGCAAACCAAACCAACAAAAACAAAGAACCCCAAACATATGAACAAAAACCCCACAAACTGAATTGTGTTTCAATTTGGGCTGCTCGTACCAATCTAATCCCAGAGAAGTGTCAGCAAAGTCAGAAGCCATCAGAATTTCAGCTTCAGTCTGGAACAGAAGCAGCAAGGGCCCTGCCTTTCCTCTCCCTACAATTTCAGAGTTCCAGCACTTGCCAAATATCCTACTTGGGATGCACCTAAACAATCTGAATCCTCAAATAACACCATTCCCTGGGCAATAAAATGGAATTTGTGTAGGTTGTTTAGGATCTCCAGAGAGTACAGGGCAGGGGGAGGGAGGGGAAGCCCTGTGAATGGGAATACAGAGTGAAACTGGAACTGAGGCATTTCGGGAACATTGCTGAGCTGAATGGCAACTCAAAGAGCCCTCACTAAGCCATGGATAAAAGCCCCAAACCCGCTTTATTTTAGGCTTGGCCGCACAGGGAACTGTGCGCTAATAAACTGAATCATCAAAAATAAATTGTTTCCATGTTCATTTCTTTAGAATGAACACCTGCACCACGGTTCCACCACATTCATTAAAGCTTGTGCTCTGACATTGCACAGGACACGTTTGGAGGAACTGTGCTCTCTGTGCAGAACTGGGCTGCTTGCTTTTCCACAGGGAAAGCTTTCCTCTCCCAGAGCAGCAGCTACCCACAATGATGGGGTTTCATTAGGGACAGCTTTGTGTACAGTGCTCAGCTGCAGGGGAAGAATTCTGAGAGGACACCGAGGAATCCAGGCATATAAGGCTAATGGATTTCAGCCACTAACTGAATTACTGAAGGACATTGTTGAATTCCCTTATAATGAATTAAAATTTGCTGACCAAAGACAGCTATAAGCTCCTTTTTGTTAGAATTTAATAGAATATTAAACAAGAGATATATTAAAAATGTTTGGTTTTTTTTTTTTTTAAACTAGCACAAACAAAAATAAATATACCAATATTTTACAATAGTTTTACCTGAAAGGAAAAATGTGAGTTCTTTTCTTCTCACCTGTTATGGAATTAAAATATTTAAGTACCATCTTTAGATGAAAGCTTGTTATTCTGTTTCAGACTAGAAATGTATTAGTGATCCAAACAGGATTGTGCTTTTCCCAGCTATGTATTTTACTCTAATAAAAGTTTTGTCTCTTCACAAACCCTACCTGCTCATGCACACAACAGCATTCTCACTAATTACACAGATCATGCCTTGCTGCAACAAGCAGGGTTTTGGAATTCCCACAGGTGCTGAAATGGTGGCAGCAGAGCCTTTGGACAGGGACATTGTTTGCTAAATACAATTGTTGATTTTTCAGTGATAAGCAATGACAGCTCCAGCACATCTCATGGAGTCTGATCCGGTGAAAATTTCAACCTGTCCCAGCAAACTGAACTTCCCCCAGCAAGGACACATTTAGAGACTGCCCAGCACTTCAGGCAATTCTCTGCCCAGGTCTGAGTTGTGCTGGGAGCCCTGGAAAAGGACATTTACTGAGCACATACCAAGGTCTAACTCCAAGGCTTCTCTGCCAGAGGAGAGCAGCAGATGCACTATGCCACCTCCAGAGGCATGCCATGCCCTGCCCTGCCACATCCTCACTTAAATACTGATTTTAAATGTCAAAAGTAGCCTCTTTTTCTTGGAGTTCTGGTCCAGTTTTTTTCCTGTTACAAAACAAGTTTCCTGTTGGAAAAACCAGGATGATCCTTTACATGAGAACGTACTTTTTTTTTAATCTGCCACTTCACCTCACTAAATACAATATTTGAGAAGGGATTTCTTTCAATAATTTACTCCCTCAAGAGAAATTTACAGCAACTCAACTGATTAGGCATGAGTCTAAGTAAACATGAAAATGCTGGTATGCTTCCAAGTGCCTGCACCCACTTAATCAGGTTTTGGTTTATGTTTATCTCTCAGCCCGTGTGCAGTCTCCCATATGGCAGGAGCCCTTCATTTCCTCCCCCCGTTCAATGCCAGCTCCCCCTCACAGCTCCTGTCCCAGTCAGGAGGGGACAGCGCCCCAGGCCGTGCCCAGCAAAGACAGAAAGGATTATTTGGCCGAGAGCCGCCCGGTCCCGGCTCAGGAACCGCTCCCGGCCCAGCTGTGCCCGAACCATTCCAGCAACTCCAACCCCGCTCATCGCGGGCTTTTCCAGCCCAGCCCAGCTCGGCACAGCCGGCCCGTGGGGAGCCTGGAGCCACTGGGGGCTCTGTGCCCACGCCCACAGCTGCGGCCCAGCTTCTCCTCTGCCCTCATTCTAAGGAAATGCCACAAAGTTCTCTGTACCAACAAGTGAAACTGGCATTCTGTAACTCAGGAATCCCAGCTCTGCTGCTCCACATTTTTCACAGTATCACAGACAAACAGAAAAGCATCACTTAGCTGAATACCTCTAAATATCTCTTTTACAAAGATATGTAACACAAAGTCAAGAAATGCAGCCGCAAAAGAAAATAAAAACAAATATTTTTGCTAGTTATTTTCCTTTCAACTGTATTAAAAAGCCCACAAAGGTGCCCCTGAGGACACAAAAACATTGAATTTCTTACCTGAGAGATGTGCAGAGTCACGAATCAGGTGCTTTCCTCCTTGCTGAAGCCCTCCCTCATGGTTGGATTCTTTGGCAGGTTTCCAGTTAATTTTAAATACAACTACTTACCCGTGCTCACCTCTTTTTGCCAACTATTAGCTGGCACTAGTACTAACACACCATACACACCCACTGTATACAACCTTCAATCCCAAAGGGTAAGATTTCACTCTGCAAGTATAAGTTCTTTAGGGAAAAATGACCTCTCCTTTCTTCTACCTTCTAATCATGTTCTCAGAACAGCTCCTAAATGCCAATCATTTCCATAATGATTCCATGTTGTTCCAGCCTGTGACTCTCAGCCTTGCCAGGAGAGATGGTGGATCCCAACCACTGGCTCTCAGCAGGGACCACTGTGTGCACAACAGTGACATACTAAGGGCAGAGCAAGCATTTACACAATAAAGCTTAATTTAAAATCTTCCCTTCTCAAAGTATAAATGTTATCTGGAAACACTTGGTTTAAACATTAACATCAATTCTAGGGGGAAGAAAAAAGATCTCTTGATATTTTTGAAAGGGGAACGCTGTTTCTTAGTCATCCTCATTTAAATTGTAGTTTACACTGGCTGTTTGCTGGAGATTTAGGGATGGGAGACAATGTAGCAATTAAAGCCCAAGACATTTTCTAGCTACCTGAAGTTCACATTCCATGAATTAGACAAAAACCTTGCGCTTAAAGGATAAGCTGCTGAGAGCACCTGAAGGCTGCAAGTTACCATCGCCCTCAGCCTCCCTCAAACCCTCCCACACCAAATGGAGACATAATACTGAAACACTTTCATAAAAGCTTTTCTCTTACTGAAAAATAGTTATCATGTAGATCACACAAAACCATCAGAACTATTACAGACCAGAAAAATTCCAATAAACTTTTGAAGTTTGAGCATATTTACAATTGCTTCCTTTCTCAGCTGTTGCCCATCTATAATTAACACTATAAAAACAAAGTACCTTTAAAAAACGCAGCACACACCCGGTCACGGTGCCACAGTCCCGGCTCCAGCAGAAGGCAGAGGATGAGGAACGCTGGTGCGGGATATCATTGTCCTTAGCACCTTCACCCCTTGGGTCTATCCAAAGCATTTCTATCAGTTTTCCAGTCACGTTTCGGTGACAGATACAAATAAAATCACAAAATCTACAAACTCAGTGGGATTTCAGGAACAGTACTCGGCCGGGGCTTCTGCCTTCCCCTCACGCACACACTGCGTGTCTTTAAAGCTTGCTGATGATTCAGGCAGAAATCATTGAGTCCATTCACGTTTAATGACTTCTTCAAGGGCTGTTTTACCACTTTTCCAGCTATAAACTCAATTACGTATATTTTTTCTCCACGCCTGACGAGGGAATTCCCGCTCTGGAGCGGGGCTGTAACACTGACCGCAGCTGACGGGGCTGCGGTGATGGCGGCGATGCCGAGGCAGGGCCGGACGGGCTCGGGGCGGTCTGAAGGGCAGCCAGGGCTTCCACAGGATCCTGGGATCCCCCACATCCACAGCAATGAGGTTTCCAGGGAGGCAGCCCGGGAGCAGAGCGGCCAGGGACGGCAGCTCCCACCCCTCGCTCCCGTTTTCACACGGACACCGGGAGGGGCTTTTGCCCTCGAGGCTGAGGCGGCTCCGAGCCGGGCCCAGGGCTCGGCTCTTTCCGGGCTGAGGCGGCTCCGAGCCGGGCCCAGGGTTTGGCTCTTTCCAGCCACAGCAGCTCCCACCGCCTCAGAATCCAAGCTTTCAGCAACCAGCACTGAAATATGATGGTTCCTTGGAAAATTCCTCCATCAAGAATACCAAGTTTTAGGTGAAAAACACGAGATTCTGAGCCGTGTCACAGCCACCTCTACACCTACTGCCCTTAGTGACACCCATCAGACCTCAGAGCCCCCCCCAACCCCTGAAACAGCAGAACCAGCTCTTTTTTTTGCCACTGAAATGATTTTAGGTTAGATTAGAGCTGTCTGGATAGGCAAACTTTGCCAGCAACTTGAGAAATCCATGTTGTTAATGAGCGACTGACCACATGCCCCATTAGACTGTAAAAACATCAGCTTATTTTCTCAGTCTCTAGGATTTGGACCATACAGAAATGGTGATTAAAGATTAAAAGCTTTTAATCCCAGTAGCAGTTGTCAGAAATTTCTCACTTGTAACACTTGCAGAGGAAGGGGAGGATAAGGTTCAGAATCACTAGCTGATGAGTATTTCATTTGCCACAAGTAAATGAAGGCTTAGTTTGAGCATGCTCTCCTGGAAGATAAAAAGCCTGATGAGTTTCTTCCTTTCTGCTTTTATTAAATGCATAATGCCTCCAGTCTGATTTGTGCTGCCTGTCTAGACCTTGTCACGTCTTTCCATTCTGGAGCAGGCTTAAAATCCTTGGATTATTTCATACCCTGTGAATTCAGTGAAGGATTCAACATCTGCACTGACAAGGTACTCAGGATGTGTCAGCATTTGGCTTCAGAGGGAATTTAAGACCCCGGTCACGTATAGATCATTGTGTGTAAATCAGCCATCAGCTGGAGAATTCTGTGCACTCTCTGACAGTGTTGGGTATATGAAGCTGGCTGGAATGCTGGTGTGCTGTGCACGTTGGCAGTCAATGCTCTCAGGGGGTTGTCCTTCCCCAGCACCAGTTCTTTGTGTGTGTTCATAGGTGCTGAATGCTCTGTTCAGAGGAGTGGAATTCAGGCTCCAAAACTGAATTAATAGTTTTGAGATGATCATGGAAGTTAACTGGCAGTAAATAATGGAATTAATTTTAGAATATTCAGCTAGTTTTCTATGCCCTGCTATAGATTTTAATATCCTGAGAGCACTCTAAAAAAGGATACATGAACATTTCAAGCCCATTGCACTGAAAAAATCTGAATCCCGTGGCTTTATAAAGATAAACTGAGTAATCTGAAAACGACAGATAAATGAACTCACTCTTTCTGTATATAGTAGAAAAGGTCTTTTCTCCTTGCAAAATTACTGAAATTGGTGGCAACTTTATTGCTTTAACAGAAATGGCAACTGTGTAATGGGCTCAATATTAACTTAATGTGGAAGAGAGATGCACTAATCCTTTTCATAACAGGGTCATTTTCATGGGCTGAAAAGAAAGCAATGGGCAAGTTCTGTGAAACACAAAGTAATTTTGAGTAAAATTGGCCTAATTTGTGTAAAACTGAGTTAAACACTCCAGCCCTGCAGTTTATGGCGAAGCCAAGCACTGCACTTGTAGTATGTGTGTGTGATGCTTGTCACTGCCATGACTGCTGTCACCATGTGCTGTTTTCTGCACCGTGTGATGCCTTACTGTAGGTAACACTGCCCAGGCAGGCCAGAGCTCTGCTGCAGTAGCTCTGCCAGCAGCAACAGCTTTGACTTACCTGAGCTTGGCTCTGAACAGCCCCTCTTTGAGACATTTCCTTCACTTGGATTGTGTCTTCTCACCATAGCCATGGGTGGTGACAGCAGCACAACACACTGAAAATGCCTGAGGCCATGTAAGCTGCCTGTCTTGAGAGTCACGGTAGGAGAAGGTGACCTACAGTGAACTCACTGCTGGATGCCATGGCCTTAAAACCATGGAGAACTTGGGATGCATGAAAGAATAAAGACACACACAGATTATATATTTAATAATTACTTATTTCTTTACACAAATGTTGCTGGTGTCATTTTACAAATGAAATGGCAACGAATACTTTTTACAGGGTAATGTCTACAGCTAAAAAGTGCTTGTCTTGGCAGCTGAATTCAGGCTGAGGACCCTTTTGTAATACAGCCACTTATTTCAAGAGCTCTTGGTCAATGACAAGAATGGCTGTATAGGTAAGCTGTTGAACCAAAAAACTATGCATTTTCACTGCTTATTGTGGATATTAAATAATTAATACAAGTAGCAACACTAACATGTTTAAAGGCACTTTTTTTCTTTACTGAGGCTTAGCCTTACTTATGAGTGTTTTTTGGCTTTCTTTGAAACACTAATTTATTTAATAATAGCTTTCCAAGCTTGGCAAAGTTCAAACCTCATGTTCAGAGGCATTGGTCCTAAAGAGACAGAGAGACTGATGAAGTATCTGAGGTAAACAGCCATTCCAAAGGCTCTGGCTTTCCAAATACTACCTTCAAAATTGGTATTAGCAAAGGCTAGTTTTTCAAAGCAGTGACCATTGATTAAATCAGTCATGGGAGAGGAGGTCACTGTAATAGAATTGGTATTAAATAAGAGGTTTTATAGCACCACAAATAACCTTTGGTTAATGTGTCAACTGTCTCACAGCTGATCTGCCACAGAAATTTTGAGGGACAGGTTTTTCTGAGTTGTGTTGGGAATATTCCAGTTAGCAAATGTACTAAATAAAGCCTAACCTGTGCAATTTTGAGAATGTAATTAAGTAGTACGCTAAGCTAATTGCTGCCCCCAAGTGGACAGAATTGTACCGTAATAGCGTGACACCATCTGCCAAAGGTGGCAAAAGGATTGTTTGATAACTGTTCTTCCTGTGATCCCTGTTGTTGTTACACTTACTCAAGTCCAGTTACAAAACTGAGGCATTTCTGTCTCCTGGATAACCCTGGCTGTGGAAGGGTCCCTAGAGCTGTAGTTCTGTACACAGTAACACTTGTCCCTTCCAAGGAAAACGGGATTTACTTTACAGAGATTTGCTTCACAGGAAGGACCTTGAAATCCTTCAAACTGAACTACATGTTTATTTCAAATCTCATTAAACTCCATGTCCTCACTTAGAAAAAGAAGTATTTTGTCTTTTTTTATCCTCTGTACAGATTCTGATCATCTTTCCCAGCTCTGGTACAACTTATGACTAGCAAAAGAAATAACTGAGAGTTTTCTAAATTGTCTTTTAAGAAAGGTATACCATATATGCTCTTAAGCACTGGTAGTCTGAAATCTGGCAATTCATCTAGAGAGTTACTACTCCCAGAAGATTAATACCTGAGTGCAGAACTTCCTATTCTACAGCTTAAGAAGTAAGCAGAATACTCAGGGAGAGGTGAGATCAAATGAAACTGTACAAAAAGAGCACAGAAAAGGGTCAGTAAAGCACAGCAGAAGGCCTGGGTCTGGTGGAGCTGTGGGCCAGCCTTCAGGCACCAAAAACTGTCCCTCCTGCAAAGGCAAAAAGGAACTGAACATTTTACTTTAGTTGCCTTAACTGAGCAGCTGGCTGATCTCTTTGTGAATGCACACGAGGAAATCCACATACGAGGCTCCTCCATAAATATTCTTGTCTTCTACCAGGAACTGGCGGAAAAGCATCTCTGGCTGCTCCCGCTGCTTCACTATCATCAGCTGCAGAGATAAAAGATACAGCCAGATCATTTTAGGATGTAGTCAGACTAGATGGCAGCACAGTTTTCCTATGTAAGGAAAACTGTGACATAGTAAGAGACACAGTGGATGCTCTTGAGTTGGGGAAAACCCCCAAAACTAATAGATCTCCACACTGCAGAAGCTGGAGAGACTAAGGGAATTGAAGAGTGCAGAATTAAATGGTTATTCTTTAAACCTGAGTACCTTTGAAAATCAGTCTTGATTTGGAATAAAGCACATTTGAGATGCCTGTGCCTACAAATCATGCTGGAACTCATCTACGTGCAGGAAGATGACTGATACCTAAAAAACCTTTTGCAGCCACTGGTAAGTTTTGGCAAAGCCTGGAACGTTCCTTTGAACAAGTATGAAGAAGGAGCTGAGGCAAAAAGCAGTTACCTTCATAGTGTAGGGCTTTTGGCTCTGGATTTGCTCCAGGATATACTTCAGTTTCTTAGAAAATGGATTGTCCAGGTTAGGCAGGGATGTCTGTCAGAAGGAAAGCAAGTTTTTATAGTCCACATCTTTAACCAAGACTAGCTGCTGATAGTTACATGCTAACTGTGCATTTCACACTAAACCAGGAAAACCCATGTCTTTCACTAGAAGGTGTCATCTTGAGGACTCATTTTTCAGTTTAAAATAATTACTATGTGAAGATGCATCACCAGGAAAACTTAACCATTGCAAAGTGTTTTGTTCTAATTTTAGTAATACACAGTTGAAAGGACTGTAAGAAGATTAAAGAAGCTGTGAAAGCTTCTGTCCTCTTAGTGTTGGTCTAAGTGTCAAGCTTCTGTAACTAAAAAGCAATTCTGATGTCTAAACACCTTCTGCTGGTCACCTGTTCTTGCTTTTAAGGCTGATGGCTGAGAAAAGACCTCACTTGTTTCTCTGACCCGGTCTTGCTAAATGCTCAATTCCCAGCGTGCATGTACTCACGGCCTCGGTGCTGATGTGTGCGAAGGACGGCACGTTGAACAGGCCCTGGATGAGCTCTGGGGACACGCTGGCTCCCAGCCACAGGAACATGCTCAGCCCGTTGGCCAGCAGGAAGGCCCCTCCCTCCGAGAGGCGCTCCTCGGAGCAGCGCACGGCACCCGGCACCGCGTCACTCTTCAGATCCAGGCTGTGCTGTGGGGCAGGAGACACAAGAGCTGTGCAAATGACCTGGAAAGTAACTACTGAAAGGCTTGGTACATCACAGTGGCTCCCTTCCAGGTCAGAGGGGTTAGAAATTACAGTGAAAAAATGACCGGCGACTCACAATTGGCAGCAGCAGGGGGTAGAAGTAGAGCTGTGTGTCAGCCACCCCCATGGCCATGACCAGCTGGCGGTGGAAAGCCCTCTCATCCGTGGGGATCTCAGGCCTGCTGGCCAGCACGCAGCTCTTCAGCAGGCAGTTCATGTACACGGGCAGCACCTTCATTGTGTCTGGCAGGATCAGCTGAGAAAACAACACATTGAAAAGGAATCCAACAGAAATTATTTGCTCTATAAGCTGTAGTTGCTGTCTTGGCTGCTGTCATGTCCCTGGAACACTGTTAGTTTTTGGGGCATTCTTTGGAGAACTAAGAAGAGAAATAGTGGTCCATAATAAATGGCTCTGGTTTTTGACATATTTGGTCCTCATCAACAATGAACAGTTCACTGCCCAGGCTTGTGGTTACTGGCAGCACCTCTGGGATAGAAAAGCTCGAGTCTTTCTTTGAATTGAATCACTAAAATGTGACTGAATAAATTAAATGGAAACAAATAAGTCACTCTGCTTAGTGAAAAATTAGAATACTACAACCATCCATAACAACATAAGAATTAAAAATGAAAGCTTTGTGAGTCAGTGTGTAATTCCAGCAGGAAGAAAAAGGCTGGCTGAGCTCCTTTGTGTGAGTACAGGCGTCAGTTTCATCAGTGGCATTGCCTTTTGTTCCAGAACAACAGTTTCTGTGTGCTCTAAGTGCCACCACAGAATCCCACCTGTCATTAATTCTGTTTGAAAGAAAAGGACAAGTCTGTCCTGCAATTTTGCTTTCTGGCTCTGCTGATGTTGTGGGGTGGTTGTGCACTTGTGGCAAAGCCGGGGTGGGTAAGACTGGGTGCAGGTTTTACCTGGCTGACAGCTGCTGGGCTGGCACAGTTCTTCTTGTAGCAGGCCAGCATGTGAGCAGTCTGATTCATCAGGATGTCCCTGACAGTCTTCAGGGGCTGGCTCAGAATGGCTTTAAAAGCTACAAGCACAGAACAAAAGTGCACGTTAGAAAAGACACTCTCTCAAAGTATCTTTGTCTGCTGCTAGTTTCTGATTTTACAGACCTGAGGGCTGAGGCTGCTTTTCAGTCTCTTCTACAGACATCCAAAAACCCCACCAAACCCCCAACACTGCGATAGGATGTCCATTGCCACATACTGTACCCTGCCCTGTTCTGTGTATTACCTATACACAAGTACTACTGTCATGGCAGTTTGTCTAAAATCGGTAATTATTTGTCTTTTCAATTTCATAATACTTCAGGAATTGCTCAGGCATGGAGCAGCAAATTAGAAAAAAATTATTTCCCACTAGGTAATCACTTCAGCCCCCTTTCCTTCCCCTCATCCATGCCAAAGGAAAAAAGGGAAAACCTGCTCTGCTGCTGTACCTGACTTGGCAAAGAAGTTGATCAGGGCATCAGTCTCACAAGTCCTGTAGACATCAGCTAACTGGGAGCTGCAATTCAAACCAAGGTTGTGGATGCGGATTCGCCTCTGCCCGCTCATCGAAGTGTACAGGACAGCACACTGCAACAGAGGCACAAAGTGTCACCACGGGCCACCTTCTCTGGGCACACAAGGCAGATGACAACTTCTGCAGCCAGGGCAGCCTGGCAGTGCTGCTGGCAGCACTGGTGGTTCTTAGGGACATCTATCAGACATTACAGATTAAGTTATTCATATTAAAATTATTAAAAATCCTACAGTCCCTAGAGGGGGAAGTGAGGTTTAGCAATAGAGCTGCTCTTGAATAGAGAGGTCACAAGGAATGCCACAGCAATAACAATTGTCATATAAGTAGCAATGAGTCTCTGTCTCCACATAAACTTAATTACAGAGAAATGGAAAAAATGAACAGCTGATGAGGTCTCAGTGAGTGTTTAGAAAGGATTTGGGTACCCCTGAATAGAACATGCAGCACAAATGTAGGGGAACACACTTTTTACTAGTGGTGTTATGGCACAAGAGTCTGTGCAAGCTGTGCCTTGTTCCACCATCACTTTTCTACTCTGGCTGCAGAAAGTCTTGCTTACCATTTTAAGTTATACATGAATTAGGGGTTTTTACCTGAATTAAGGCCCCAGTGTCTTCATTCAGTTTGTCATCATGTTTGAACTCCACTGTCACCGCTTTGTCACAGTCAACCGCTGCCATCTCCACATCCGTGGTGTTGTTCATGTAAATGGCCCCAAAGAAGTCTGTAGCCCTGAAGCCTGCAGCCAGATTAAAACAGAGCATTTAATTTAAAAATGGCAAATTAAATTGACATCACTTACTGAAGCAGGAGCCATTTCCCTCAGGGCTTTACAGCCTCAGGAGCCCCAACAACTGTCCTTGCTGATGGCATTTTTGAGAGTTGGAGAAAGAGAAAAGCTGTCACTTGGACACCCAGAGCCTCTGCCCTGCTGGTTTGGCTTCTGGGTCTGTCCCTTTCTCTAATACTTGCATTTGAGCTAAGAATGAATGAAAGAAGCTGGATAGACACAGGAATGTCATTTGAGTACGACAATGAAGGCACAGGGCAGTATCCAGCAGCAACACCTTTTTATACAACTTCCTTGCAGTCAATGCTGTGTGTAGAGTGAGCAGAAGCCTTCAGATTTGTAAATCAGTTATTAAGGAGGCACATACAGGAAGAGAGTGTGTGTGTGTGTGTGTGTGTGTGTGTACATATATATGTATACAAGTACCAATATATACACACACAGCCATGGATTTTGTCAGTCTATTAATTTTCAAGAGGTACAAAATGAAATTAAACCAGCCTGATCTTACCAGCGATTTGCATGGCACTACATTATTTCAAGTTCATTCCCATGGCTCCCATTACCTGTACTTGTCCGAACCCTCATTGTTGCATCAAATCCCATCTTTTTCTGGAGGTCCTTCCTGAGGTCACTTAAGAACTGGGGGCTGTCAGTTTCAAGCTGCAAACACAAAGCACAAGGTTCAGAGGTTCAACACCCAAGGGCAGCAGCACAGCAGTGACCCAACATCCCCTGCCATGATCCCCATCTCCCCACAGCAAATCTGCTCACAGCTCTTGAGTCCTTTAAAAAGTATTTCAAATGTGATTGTTAACAGAATCAGTATATGCAAGTGTCCATCACTCATCACCAGGCCTGAACATTAACTGGACATTCCTGCACTTAATCTTTCAGCAAAATTTTAGGATGCCAACCAGTTTATTGCTACTTCGAGATCCAAAGTTGAGCTTGACCTGCCATTGTTACATTTGGATTTTATCCCCTGTAATTGATAACCAGGTTTTCCAGACTCACTCTGCTTTTAAGTTAAATGTCCAAGGACACACTGAAATGAGATGAAAAACAATAGCAACCCCCCAGCAGTTACTATGTGAAAGGCACGAAACCCAGGCCACTGACCTGGAAATTGTTGTACTTGTACAGTGTTCCACCAGTGTACATTGTGACAAGGCCCATGGAGGCTACATCCATGTACTGATTTGGGAAGAGGAACAAATTGACACAGCAGCCATTGGCCACACAATCCTTGGCTAAGGCCTCATAATTTCCCTGTGGCTGGAAGAGGGTCTGCACAGGAATAAAAATACAAGTGCCACCATGTTAGATATTGATCACAACTCAAAGGGCCAGATGAAGACAAAAGGATGAAGTGGAAGTTTGAAGTGAGGCATGGCTGTCATCCAAAACATGCTTCCCCTGCCCATGGATACAGGGAACACCTCAGTACGTTCCTGGAGCACCCATCACTACAGAGGTATCATATAAACAAACACTTTTGTGTGAAAGAAAAAAGATTAAAAAGGACCAATGCCCTGTTAGAGAAATGCAGTGTAACAGCAGTCCCCTCTTTGCTCAGAGCAGAAAATACCTTTTCTTTATCTGTATTGAGCAGTTTTTTGTCATCTCTGTTTTTCAGCTTCCCCGGTGCTTCGGCAGTTGGCAGAGAAGAGTGGAAGATGAACAATTTCCCAGCACATTCTGCAGCCTGTTCCAAAGACACCACATTGGTACGTTTATTCCTGCAGGGTTAAGGGGCCCACATTCACACCCTGGGGGCTCAGGGAACAGTGGGTGCTTCCTGCAAGCTCCTCTCAGCTCAGGAATTCACCTCCAGGCTCACAGCCTGATGGGATAAACCCCCAGGGAAACGGGGCCTTTTCTCTCAGGAGGTAGCACTCCAGCACACAGGTTTGCTGCCTGAGCCATTCCAGCAGCACTTTCTCCAGAGGCAAAAGGAGGAGCTCCTCTCTTGGAGACTTTCCAATTGGACACAAGCATTATGCAATGGGCACCACAATACAAACAGTCAGATTGGATCAAATTAAAAGGAAATGCAACTGAGCAGAAAAATTCAGTTCAGGCACACTGGTGTTCCATACATTTTTATAAATGGGTGACAATTCCATCCCTGTAGCAAGTTCCACATTGAAATCTACACTGCCAGGATGCAGGCACAAATCATAAATCAGCATATTCACAAAATATTCCACCTTTCAAAATCAGCTGTGGCATTCTGGCAAAACCAGAAGTCTCTCTGCTAAGGCAGAAACACAACTGAAGGCAGCACCTGACTTTTCAAAGGGCTGAAATTTCACCCCTGATATTTCAAGAACCATTACTTTTCATCAGCAATGACAATTTCTTCAATTTCTTTGAAGAAGACTTCTGCTGAAGGCTGAAAGACTTCCCAAATACCTGTTTGTCCTGATATGCAGATGAATTAGCGATACCAGTTTGACAAAATTTCTAAAATACATATTTTTAACAGAAGCCATTTATTCTTTTTAGACAAGAACTGTTTTCTTGAGCAAAGGTATTTGCAGATTAATAATTCAGAGAGAAAATCCTTAGAAATTATAACTTTAAAATCCTGAGCTAAATAAAATGTTTAATTAAGAGCTGCTTTCTTTTATAGCCATCATCAAAGGCAATTTACATTTGTTTTGTAGAAGTCTACTATTATTATTATTATGATTATTACTTTCCTGCCCTTCACACGTGCAAGGACTGGGTACCTGTGCAGACACAGGAGTATGGATTTGTTCTGCTGTGGTAACTGAACATGTCTTTATTTTTCTTAAACGCTGAACAAGAACCTGACTCATGCTCCTCATCTTCTCCTAAACATCTCTCCTACACAGAACAGACTCTGGGGACTGGTTTCCCTCAATAAGAACATCTGGGAACAGATGTTATGCTTGTCAGTTCTTATTCTGACTGCAGTGGTTGGAAGGTACTGTTAGAAGAACGGAACATTAGAGCTGGAAAGACTCAACAACCTTTTTCTCCCTAATTTCCAGTTGTGATGGGTCTGGCTTTTAGCAAACCTGATTTCAGGCTGCTTCTGTGACAGAGAGGAATGCTCTAACCTTTAGTGCCTCCATGCCAGCCTGGATAACTGGAGCGAAGATGGTCTCACTCTCGTTAGTGTCTGCAAACAACTCTGGGATCTGGTCCAACAAGCTATGAAAGAGAAAGGATCAGTGTCTCAGCTGCTCAGTGTAAGGTAATCCACAAACACACCTTGTCTTCACACAGGAAGATGTTGATCATGAAAATTTATAGTGCAAAAAATAATACAAATTTTCCTTGTTCAGTTTCTTAGGATCTAAGCCAGAATAAAAGAAAATATGCATTTTTTATATCCATGAGATGCACTGTTTAAAGCCTGAAACCTAAAGGAACACGCAATAAATGAACAGCTAACCATTAAAGTAGTTCTGCCGTGCTGTGAGGACTCCAGAGCTCCAACATCATATGCAGGTGCACATCATGTGCATTGCAAGAGGGAAAACACCACATGGCTCAGAGCCTCGTGCCCCTCCCAGCTCTGGGGCAGCACAGCTGAAAGGTGCCTTACACCTGGCCTACATTCCAGCTTGGCACTGCAATGCCATGGCTATTGCTTTTTCTTTGCCTCAGAGGAGCAAACACAGGGCTTGAAGCATATGCAGGCTTCTGAAGTATTTCAACAGTCACCTGTATGCTCCCAAACCCAACTAATGCACATCATAAGCATTGACAGCTTACTCTCATGAAGTATAATTGCACTTTACTTGGTAACAACTGATCGGGATTCCTCAAAGTCAACCAGGAAGCCATCCAGCAAAGGAACAAAAACTTCTGCCACATCTGTGACCACCATCATCTGAGGCTGAGCTAAGCTGCTTTTTACATTGAAGAAGTGGAGGACCTTGTTATAAGTGACAAAACCAACTCGAATTGCTGAGGATTCTTCTTGCTCTTCTCTGTAAGAAAAAGAAAACCCAACTGGTTAATTCTGAAATCCTGACCTTGCAATAAAAGCATCCCTTTGACATCCAATGCTGCTCTGAGATCATTATCTGTACTGGGAACAACAAAGCAAACAACAACCAAGCAGATGTAATGGCCTCAATCTTGGCCTTAGGTCAAATCCCAACACCTCAATAAAATCAATTCCTCTATTGTTTACTCTTTAAAAAAAGGTAATAAAGTTACATCAACCCTATCAATGGTGCATCCCATTCAAACAGTCAAAAATCCCAAAGATAAAGAATAAACCAGGTTGACATCATAACATGGCAAAGAAAGAGCATCACAATTAGTTACTGAGCTTGATGAGGACAAAGTGCTATTCAATTTCTGTACATACAGCACTTTGCTACTTCAAAGAGAAGCATCCACATCAGCCCCGTCCCAAAGGTGTTACAGACCAGGTGTTTGGGACCTTTATTCCAGATATTGATCTTACCAGTGTCAATCTGCACTGCCCCACCACCATCAAGTTCCATCATTGTTTTAAGGGTTAGCTTTAAGCAGCCAATTGTCTCTGCAGCTCACACTCTAGTTATTTCAGAAGACTCATAAGGAGAAACCTGACCCATATGCACAGAAATGCATAAAAATACTTTTTGTTTTATATTTTTAATTATATACCTAAAAATCATAATTGCGCAACTCATTACTCTGGTTTTCTGAACTCATAAGCACATTTCTACAAACACATTTCTCAGTATTTCTCAAGATACAGTCAGGGAGGGCGTTCTGGTTTGGAACACAGGTTTGAAAACATCTGCTCTAAAATTTCAGCAATTCTTTTCCTGCACAGATTTCTTTGGTATCCCAAGTCCTTCCTCTCAAAGATACAAGCTCAAGGTGAATTCCCTGCAGAGGGCTTTTCCCTCGTGTGGGAGCAGCAGAATATTTCTGTTGGTGTCTTTGCCCAGCAACAGAAAACGAACACACAGTGACCTCTGTGTCTAAGCAACACAGTAAAATTTCCACCATACATTTTGGTGGAATGCCTTATGTTTGTCTTCTTTTAAATTAATATTGCTTAAGCCGACAGAAAAATCTGAGGAAAATGAAGGGCCTGGCTTTCTGTTTTTAATTGCTTTTTTCAATAGACAGGAAAACTTTGGCCCAAATTATTTCACAACAAATCTCTCAGAGTGCTGGTGAGAAGGATGAGTATGTCTCTCTTGTGATACGGATACACTTGCTTTCATTCCTCTTCTGCTTGCCCCATTCAAATTTACAAACTGCCAAATGTTTTTGTTACTCCACTCATGCCTCTTATTCTCTTCAGAGTCATGACCACTCCTGATGGAAAACTCTGAGATATGCCCAGGATAATATCAAACACTTGTGCCTCCAGTGTAATCTTCAGTGAAAAACTACTTGAGAGATGGCCTTACATGGGCATCTGATAAAATAAACCCCCACCCTGGACTGGAATTTCTTTCCGGCACAGGGATCCCAGAAGGCCATAAGAAAAAAGATTTTTAACATATCCCACATTGTCCCAAGGAAGTCATCTCCCACCCTTCCTCAAGTGATCTCTTAATTTCTTAAGTCTGTTCTCTCTCTGCAAGCACTGTTATTTAGAAAGCATTTTCTTTATGGATTTTTTTAAATATGCTTTTATATGTAGACAAGAAACATCTTGTCTGCTTCATTTTTCAGTCTTTCACTGCTCTCATATCCCTATGTGTCTGTGCTATTTAAACTCTATTGAAAACTACATTAATACATGAAAATTTACACCAAAATAAACTAAAATCATACACTATCAATAATACTGATGAGCAGTAACACTGCTGTGTGTTTCATGCTCACAAAGCACATGTGCTCTATTTCACAAAATTGTTGCTGCCTACAAGATTTGTTCTCTCAGATACAAATCAGGACAGAAAAGTCTCACAGTGCAGCAAGAAGCTATACAAGTTTTGCTAATTAACAGTAAGAGCTAAGACACAAGCCACCAGCACTATGGCTTCAGAGAGACTGGCTACTCCTGAGGATTCTGGTTTGGGTGTTTCCCTGTTGAATTCAGTGAGAAAAGCAGGGCCCCAGCAAACACAACCGCTGCCAGTGAAGTGATAACACCACTAGAGTTCACTGCAGGCAAGGAAAAGAATACAAGCTCCACGTGCAGAAGGCATGGCAGATTCTTTCTGTTCATACAGTAAGGCCAGATATCCAAGTGTAACAATTGCCAGCAGCATTAAAAACTAACATTTGGTCACTATCACTCAAAAAAACTCCTGTTCTGGGAATTCTGACATTTTCCACAGCTTGGTTTTGCCTTTCACCCTGCAAAGCTGCATGAGAAGTGCAGCACAGTGAGTCAAGCCAAGCACACTAATGCCTCTTTACCTTGGAAGTTTGTCTAGCAGAGTCTTCAGTTCATCACATATGAGTTTCACTAGGCCACTCTTTATGTTTCTGTATGATACATCAATCATGAAGATAAAAGCTGGTGGCTTAGGAGGCTTCTTGTCCTACACAGAAAAAAAAAGACCATTCACAGGGAAAATTAGACAGTGTCCTGTTATGAGGAAAACATTTAGAGGTGGTACCATAAGGCAATGCAAATATAGTGTTCAGTTGTTTGAAAAAGGTTGTGAATCATAAATAGTAATTACTGCAGAGAGCTGACACATATTGGGTAAAGTCCAGCCCTGGAAAAGAGCACTATCACTGGAAAACAGCATCCTAATGGAATAAAATATCTAAAGGGTAACAGTTCATCAGATAAGATGAAGCACCAACTTTTCTGCTGGAACTCAAGTGTTTAAAAAATTTTGTATTTTGGCTTTTTTTTCTGTACCCCTACTTTCCTTGGGGAGTTCCTCTTATCCACAGTCTAAGTGGCACACAAATTGTGCCTACACTGCTGACACAAGTCTCTGTTAGTAAGAAAAAGTAGAGGAAGGTTTGCTAAAAAAAAAAGTAATGCCAAGAGATGTACCTTGGAAGTTAATACAAAATGAACAGAGCAAGAGTGAACATCAGACTCCCTGAAATGGGTTTCTTTAATTCCCATTAGATGAGTAGTTGTCATTATTTGGTGTCAAATTCAGGACAGCTTTTTCATTACAGTTTCACTTCCTTCATATAGAGTTCTGACCTCTTATACAAATTATACTTGTTAAACTAAACCCTAGAAAAATTCCAGTTAAGAAAAATTAATCTAACCATTGAATTATGACTTATCCTTAGTCCCTGGCAAACTTTAAACTGAACTGAACATTATACCCTTGATCTCACTCATTTGACTCATGCAAATCAGGATTAATTCCAGTGAACCAAAACCAGGCAGGATTTTTCAAAACTGTTCTGTTTACTGTACTTGGATACAGAGACTGCACCAAAAGCTGCTTGTAAACTCTTGTATCAGATCAGCATTTAGAAAGAATCTCTAAGTTCTGACAAATATATGGCAGAAACATGGACTTGTACTCTCACCACATCCGCTTAGCAGGAGTGCAGTAATGCAAACCAGCTGGGATTTGTTAACATTCTTTGTAGCTCTTCATCCTTGTCATTTGATAAGCACAAAAGGAAATGACTTCTCAGTTCTGGTCTTGTATTGGATTTATAAAAGAAGGGAACCACTGCAACTTGGAGCCACGTGAAAACTCCATTACAAAATAATGCTACATTTAATGACTTAGCATTTCCAGAGTGCTATTTTGTAAGAGATTTCTGTTTTGTAACATTGCAGTAAGTCTGATGATGCATCTTTGTAGCAAGCAGGCAGACCACACTGGATGACCTGTAGAGGAAACTCCCTGGTTTAAGATAGGTGGCAGAAGTTGTGGCTTCAGAATTTGATGGAGCTTCACTGGATGCACACTGAGTGTCCCACACTGTATTTCTGCAGCGTTTCACCAAAATTCTCTCCTGCTTTGGGGTTTAACCCAGGTTTCAATCAAATCTTATAGGTTAGCTCAGAGATCTCACTGGATTTTGGAGCAGTACTCAAGTGAGCAAGCAGACCCAAACCTTTTCATTTTCTTCATCCCAGCAATAATGTGATGGTCTGAAGAAGATACTGGTAACTACTCCAAGATTTTGTATGACCCAGTTGCCTTTTCTAACCTTATGATGGCCTCAGCTCCACTCACAGGAAAAAATTCTGCCTGATTCCAGCAAGAACAGAAAAATGTGTCCGTGCTGTGGTCAGATGATGTCAGACTTGCAGTTTTGTAAAATGAGCTGAAGTTTAAAAAGATTAAGTAATTTATGCTTCCAGAAGTATCAAACAGAGTTCTGTAATAAAACCAACTACAAATATTTAGAATAACATGAGTGGGCTCTGGATTGAGTTGTTCAGTGAGTTGATATTAAAAGAGAGAACCAATTCCACTGTAACTTATTGGTCAGAATACTAAGAGGACTCTTGCCAGGAACAGACTCCAAGGTCAAATTCCCTTGCTAAGGTTTTGGGTATTAGGAAGGCAATTGAGGGACGTGTTGATCTTCCAAATCAGTAGAAGACATACATCTAAAATGCAACAATGCACCAGAATTTCAAAGCTATCCCCTGAACAGTGCAACATGCTGGTGAACACATGCACATATCTTGCTTAAAGACTGGTCACCCATGATTTTGTTGCACTGCTTGTTATTCTTTCTTGCTTGTATCATGTTCTGCAGCACAAAAGAACAAACCATTGCATTCTCCACACCTCTCTCTATTTCCTAGACTGTTCCTGGAGACTGATATGCAGCTCACAAGTGCATTTACTCTGAGGAGCTTGTTTGTTTTGCCATAGCCCTGTACAGTGGTTTGCACACTGGCAATACTCACTCTGCAATAATCCAAGGTAGCCACGTACTCATAGGACCCCAGGGACAGCTCAGGCCTCTCATAGTGGTCTATCCTTCGGCCCACGTGGTCCAGGTGTTGAAAGAAGAATGGGGGGACTACAAGCCAAACAAGAACAGGAACAAACATTTCAAACTGGGCAAAGAGAGGAACAACACAACAAATCCTCCCAGCAGATGTGATATACTCCAAAGCAGGAAGAAATCAAGTGGGTTTGCACCAACAATTTACACAGAGCCAGTCCTATGGTTCCTCAATGAATAGATATTCAGAATGCTTATTTTTCACATTTTTGCCTGTAAAAGTGCATGTGTGTGTGAGTGAGAGGAACATCAACCTGGTTTCTTAGCCATTGGGCTACCTTCTTAGCCATTTTTAGTCCTCACCAATGATTTCGTATTTGGTAAGTGCTTTCTGACTAAGACACTGTAGTAATACCAGCATGATTTAAAATGATACTGCAACTTAAATGTCTTTCTTGAAGTGCTTCCAGTGCATCTAAATTTCCCTTTATGAGAGTTTAAATTGTTAGCAAACGATGAAATTTATTATCTGCTATGCCTGCACAAACATTAGAGCTCCAGGCAGCAAAGCAGTTGGAGGGAGTCTGACAAGGTTCACGTTTCAGAGTTGAAAAGATGACTGTATTAGGGAAAGCACCACA
Organism: Melozone crissalis; assembly: GCF_028551555.1. Lineage (NCBI taxonomy): Eukaryota > Metazoa > Chordata > Aves > Passeriformes > Passerellidae > Melozone > Melozone crissalis. The sequence continues at coordinate 8,512,243 of NW_026535817.1, read as the reverse complement.
GCCCTGTGATCCAGCTGAGGAAATGCAGCTTGATACAAATGTCTAGAAAGGCTCGTTCTGGCCAAGATTTGGGATTTGGCCAGGAGCACAAGAACAGTTATGAGTCACATGCAGCACACTTGAACAAATATGGCATGGTATCTTCTGTGAAAACCAACACTTGTCACAGCAAGATTAATAGATTATTTAACCATTGCATCCACAGCTATACACAGGAAGAAGCTAACATGGGTCTAAATATTTGCTTCTTGCTGTAAATTTGCATTTCTTAAAGAAATTAATGTTTTCTTTCAGCACAAAAATTGCTTTCAATTAACAACACAAGCAGTTCTGTATCCTGTGCTGTCACAAAATTTTTAAAATAAAGTTTTGATCATACCAGGCTGGACTTCATGAGTCAGCATTATTTTTCATATATTTTTTTAACGGTACTGAACAAATATTTCCCTCTACTATTCTTGGGAATTGTTTTTTTTTTTATTTTGAAATAAGCCTAGTTACTGCATCTCCCTGAACTATTTTTTGTTAAATCAGCAAGTCAAGAAAATAATTTTAGAGATGCAGTTTCTTTTTAGTCTTATGGAATTGATATGAATCCCAGCTGAGAGAAACATGACTTACCATCATTTATACAGGTACAAAAGCCACACTGGTACCTCCTGCCCCCTTCAATGAACTGCATGAAGGGACACATGTAAGCTTTGCAGCGGTTGCACCGGATGGGGCCGCTCTCCCCGTGGTTTACAACATAAAGAGGGGTCTGTGGAGGAAGAGGTGAAGAGAGAGCAATGTCAACATGACACCAAGGAGGGCTACAAAGAGTTAATTCAGATTTAACTCCTTAGAGACCACCTGATTGAGAGATCATGTATTGTTCAGCACTCACACAAAAGCTGTTGAGCCCCAGAGATCCCCTCAGGGGCTATGTGATGGTGTTCACAGGGGTCTGAGGATGAGAGAAGAGACAAGAGCCTTGACTCCATGTTTCAGAAGGCTGATTTATTATTTTATGATATATATTATATTAAAACTATACTAAAAGAATAGAAGAAAGGGTTTCATCAGAAGGCTGGCTAAGAATAGAAAAAGAATGATAACAAAGGCTTGTGACTGAGACAGTCTGACCCAGCTGACTGTGAGTGGCCATTAATTAGAAACAACTACATGAGAGACCAATCCCAGATGCACCTGTTGCATTTCACAGCAGCAGATAACCATTGGTTACATTTTGTTCCTGAGGCCTCTCAGCTCCTCAGGAGAAAAAATCCTAAGGAAAGGATTTTTCATAAAACATGTCTGTGACAGGGCTAAATTCACAAAAATTTCTGATGTTTATCTGAAAAAGAACAAGGATTCAGACTAAAACCCCACAAGGTTTTGCAAGCATTGGAAGTTTAGGGCTCCAGGTTGATTTTCTCCAGCAAAGGGTAATTTTTACAGCTCACTAAGAAAAATCTGTTGGAGTCAGGTCTTTTGGCTTCTGTTAGATGCAACTTTTCCTGAAGAAATCTACTGCTGCTTGTCAGGTGCAAAAGGGTATTTGCTGAGAAAGCCCTTAATATTTTGTCCTAAATGCTGTTTCCCGTGCTGCCTTGCTATATGCTACACTCCAGTTGAAATGATGTCAGGGTCACCAGCTAGAGGGGGAGATTTAGGAGAAACACTAACATTTCTTGAAGGAAAGTACATACAGCAAACAAGTACAGCACCTCAAGAACTTTTCAGTTTAATTCCACTGACCACACTCACTTACAGCCCCTGCCAAAACCCACGGCTAAGGGAAGACATTTTCCAGATGCCTCCTTCCATAAAAACTGCAGCAACTGAAAAACTCCTGTGATTATTCTTAGAGTTAGAAAAGTCATACTTGCAACCATTGCAGAAATGGAAGTTTGCTCCATTTTTGGTGAAATGCTACTTTTTAATCTTTTTTTCCTTACTCCTGTCATCCCCAGCTAAAAATCTCAAGAGGCAGGAATAAGAAATGTCCAGAGTTTGGACACAGCAGACCCCTACAAGAAGAAAAATGCTGACAATGCTTTTCAATGCTAACACATCACACTATCACCTTCTTTTTTTCTTTAAAATAATTATTCTGTCTCTTCTTAAGGAATGGGTGTATTTCATCTATTATACAATTTATTTTTTACTGCTGCATAAGGATGCATTTTGCCAAGGATTTTCTACATACAAGTAGATTTTTACTACATGGGTTTTAAGTGCTCCCTCCTGCTCCACTGAGATATTCTTTTACTTTGTGTTCTTTCCTCTTTGTAAATTGAGTTTAACCCAAATTAACCAATAATGCCAGCTGGCAAACATCAGGGTCATTTTTCAGACATGAAAGCCTTGGCCATGAAACTTGCTCATCAGCCACAATGGCTTAATAAGGTTTAAAAGTTCTGGGTTTTGTTCATTACTTGGCAATTTTCTGATTATCATTCTGCTGTATTAGTTTAATGAGACCTGGATCGGGTTTGCAGTTAATATTATCATAACATCTGACCTGGTATGGGAAAAAAAACAAGACTAAACCAACTCCTGATGTATTTATACATATTGATGCAGTAACTTTCAACCTTGGTTTGATATATTTAATATTTAATATCCAAGAAAAAATTACTCCCCAAAAATGTTCACATTTTGATATATCAAAATTAAGACTTTTACATAAAAGGCATAAACAAGAACAATTAAAAAATAAATGCCATGAAGTTCAGAGCCCAAGTATTTACATTCTTACACACATGTAATAAATTTCCTTCTTGAAGACAAAAAATTAAGAGAAAAAAAAAAAAACAAGAAATGACAACTAAAAACGTACATGACAGAATTAAGGAGTTTGTCTAAAAACCATTTTTTTTAAAGCAGCCCTATTTGCCTCCTAAAATAATTTATTAATCAGAATTTTTAGAAATTAAATGAAATTTACATCTTTAAATCTGAAGTGTTTTCTTTAACACTTCCAAACATTACTTCAATAATTAAAATATTTAATGGAAAAGCTATCTGCATGATAACTCAGACCAAAAGCACTCAAAATCCACTTCTTGATGATAACAATGAAGTTGGGAAAGAAACTTCATCTCCAAAAAGCTGCCTTTCAGTGCACTGCACTGCAGAGCCAAGCACCCCACCACCCAGATGAGAAAGGATTTCTATTTCTGTGTGCAAACTGCTATTGCACTTCCAAACATCAAAGTCATTTCTGTCATAGTAAAACAACTTTTAAAATAAAGTCCATTTCTGTGGGAACGTACAGAGGTAAGTAATACTGTGCATGTAAAAAGTCACGAGTTTAAATTAAGGATACATGAAAGAAAAAGAGTGAAAAAAAAAAGTGATACAGAATGGGAAAGTCTTGTTTGGTGTGCTCCACTCTCTGTAGATGTCACTGTACACCAGAGGAAAAAGCAGAGAGATCTCTTTATGCTCCCATCAAAATCAGTGGCAAACTCTCATAGCAGCAGGGGAATGGGGTAAAATTTAATGAGAGTTTTTTATATTGGGGGGGGGGGGGGGGGGCTGGTTTTCTTTTGTTTTTGGTGGGGTTTTGTTTTGTTTTGGTGGGGTTTTGTTTTTGTTTTGTTTTGGGGTTTTTTTTGTTGGGTTTTTTTTTCAGTAAATGCAATACTCCTGTTTCTTTTGCCTTTCCACCAACAAAGTATCAGCATTTTCTCTCTCTTGTCTCAGAAGGAATCTCCCAGTTTTGCTGGGAGGCACAACATTGTAATTTTATGTTAAAGCAAAGGAGGATTGGGCAGAAGATGGAAAATGCTGCAAGGGACCTGCACAAACTTATATTTCTCTGGAACCTTGAGGCCTCACTGAAGTGCAAGCCCTGAGTGTTGATCTGATAAACCATAACTTAACCCCAAATATAGCTGCAATAAGAGGAGTTTCATTTTGGAAATATTTCAGGAAGACCATCTCTCAGGAGTCAGAAAAATATCACAAAGCAACAGACAGACATTGGTGGCACAGCTCCAAGATAAAACACATCCATAAAAATTTCCAAAGGGACTTGAACCTGCACTTTAAAGTCTGAGAAAGCTGAATTTCTATTGCTTGCTATAAAAATGAAGTCCTGACATGCTCCTGAGGGTGATGCCTGCAAACTATCACCATATTCTTACTGCAGGATGTGGACCACAGCTGCAAATTTTAAGTGTAAGAATAAGGACTGTGCTGAAGCTCCAGATCATCATGGCACATCTCTGGGAAAGCATTGGAAAGAGAAAAAGTCCTAAGGGAGAGATCCTCTGGAGAACAAGAGGCACATACAGACACTGAAGAAAATGACCCATTTCTCAGACAACAAAATAAACATATCAGTGTCTCTATGACACCCTTACAGTGTAAGCAGTGATTCTAGAGTTGTTACTGACTGTTACATTGATGAAAATCTGGTCACTAAAGTATTCCTAGGAAAATGTCAATATATGCCGTACAACATAACCTTCTAATGAACAAAGGAGAAGGCTTTGTCCAAGCATGGCACTGCTGCTCCAGGAAAATGTTGGGTTTAATTAGCACAGTGAAAAGATGACAAAAACCTCCACTGGATAATCAAAGAGAATTCTGAAATGTAACACTGATGTTTTTGGAAAAAAACTAGGTCATGAACCAAAGTGTCTCTGTCTCCTAGCACTGTTGAAGGGGTTTGTTTTCTTTTTTCCTATCATCATAGATTGCTTTTGAGAAAGATTAACCAGTCTACAAATAATCCCTTGGTTTTGAGTTGCTTTACTGATTCACATTAAAACGTCAAGAAAGCATTTCCCTTTGTGATGTTCCCACTGTGTTTTATCAGCAGCCATTCCCTCTGAAGGCATCAGTTATTCTGCCTACTCTTGGTTTTCAGATGTTGAACATGCTCAGCCTCCTCAGCTGATGATTCAGGCCAGTTTGGACTATCTCATCTGAAAGGTTCAACTACTTATTGTACCACACTTCTTTTCCATTGATTTCCTTGTTTGCTTGCAAGACCACATAAAAAAGCCAAAAGCATGTTCAAACCTCCTTGCTCAAAGTCCCTCCAGGCCCAGGCTGCACATTCCTCTGCATACACAGCACTGCAAAACACACCATGGCATAGGAGCTGAATTTCAAGTGGACCCTGCACATGGGATATGATCCAGTATGTAGGAAGAAACCCAGAAAACCATTTATCACTTTCTGAGGTGTATCATACCTCAGCCTAGCCCTGAAATCCTTACTCAGCATTCCCTTTTTAAGGGGAATATGGCAATTAACTGAACAGAGTTGGCAGTGTGAAGAGTGTAAACACAGACCGCACTCTATTCAGCATGAGAGGGATTTGTGCAAGTTTGGGGATGGGGGAAAATACACGTAATAATGATACATGTATCATACAGGGGACAGAAGGAGAGAAAAGAAAAAGGACAGAAGTTCATTATCCATGCCTGAGAGGCACCCCAAGTTCTGCAGTCATGATCCCAGGCTGGGAGCCCCAAGCACTATAAGGTCAGTGCTCTGCAGCCCCTCTCAGCTTTGCAGTGCTGAGTGCTCTCAGGATGCAGGCACAGGCTGTGCCTGGAGGCAGGGCCAGCAGCCAGGATTAACTGGTGACAGAAGCAGGAGCGTGGAATTGCTAACCCAGAGACGGTGCTGCACAACACACTTCCAAAGTTAGCACTTGGAAGCCATCAGCTCAGCCAGAGCTGCCTCAGCCCAGGGCACCTCAAGCCAGCAGGGGAGAGCTGCTGCAGAGGCACAAACCCGGGGCAAGAACAAGGGCCCGACCGAAGTGCCCCAGGACATCACTGCTACTGCTGTTAGCACCCCTGGGGGATAAGCACAGGTTCTATCATGAGCCAGGGCTGAGGCTCAGGGCTGTGCCAATCCACAGCTCCACCTCCCCCCTTATCAGTACCACAGGTGGTGCAGCACCGCACTCCTGCTCCGAGGCTCTAAGGCAGGATTGTTACACCAGCTGTAAAACCACTGACAAGTAAGGCAGCAAGGCTCACAGAGCTTCTCTACAGAAATGCTAAGCAGTAATTACAAGGGATTAGCTTTACTTGTCATAAGATTTTCACATTAAAATTGAAGTAGGATTTTCAGTGACATGATAACCAAACAGAACTCTTAAAGACACCTCATTCAGGTATGATTTCTGTTTTTCTGCAAATCACTGCTGCAGAGTTCTAGAGAATCTTCAAAATGTCAGACTGAATTTGGGCATGAAATACTGATTTCTGGACAGAACCAGTCTCTTACTGTATGGTGCTGATTTATCAAGGTGAGTTTGTCCTCTCATAATTTTTTTTAAGCTAGCTAAATAAATTATCAGGTCAACAGCACAGTTTAAAACACAGGCACAGCCTGTAAAATACAAAGATAATTGCTTACTTGGCACATCAATTCTGTTTTAAAAAGTCCAAGACCATTTAATGCATACAAAGCTGTGACTATTTCTACATCCTTAGGACAGGCAATGAAGCAATACTGCAAACAGCACTCATGGAACATGCAGCTCTAGGTTTACAAAACAACTATTTCAGTTTATACATGAATCTAAGTGTGCTATAGTGACCTCTGAAGCAGCACTCTCCTAGAAAAATTCTGTGCCAGAACATTATCAATGTTGTTCATATCTTCACAGCAACAACAAAACCAAAACTCCACGTTGGATTTCAGATCCATTTTGGCCAGCAAACTTGAGGGACCAATCAGGTGTTGGGAATTTTTCCTTTTTATTCACACACGGATGGACAGACAGATGTGTATCCATAGACATAATGTATTTTATCAGCATATGAGAGAAGAGCAATTGCTGAGCTGAGATCATGCATGAGAATCTAATGAGTGAAGGTTTCCCCCTTTCTCAAAACCGAGGCTGTTTCTCTTTTGTTAGAAGACATTACTTTGACTTTTTAAACTGACTATTCATGTTTGCATTCCTGAGAACTTTCACAACAGGAACTGTATGGTTCCTATCTTTGCCAAATATATTAAAGAAACTTTAATTAGGAAAAAAAGCATAGAAATGTTTATAATTATTTGAATTAGAGATGGAAAGAACAGTTCTTCTTATGTGCAGCCTTTCCTGGACGATATTTATTAGTGAAAATACCTCTAAGGCTAATTAATTTATTTCCACAGAGATCAGTAAGAACTGGGCATAGTTAAAGCATCATGCTGCATTCCCAAGCCAACCAGAGCTAGCCAATTGCCACAGGAGAACTTAGAAAGTACAAGGAGAATTTTTGCTATGTGAACAAAAAGCAGCAATGAACAATTTCACCTCTGTAGCAAGGACATTTGGGATGAGTTTAATGGCCTTTATAAAAAAGTCAAGTCCTTTCTAGGATGGTGGTTTTGAAGGTCAACAGTAAAACTAACTGTTACTTCACAAATGCCACATCAGGTCACAATGTTCCCACTCTGAGTCTCTCTCTCATGAATATTTTTGCTACTACAGTAACTGGGATGCTTCAAGCAGACTCCAGAACCTTCAAACATTAATAATATTTGTATGGGACCTGCAACCTTCCCCTCTTTTATTAGCACAGCTGAGTGTCACAACTGGGTGGAACTGAGTTCTGGCAGTGTGCTGCTTTGGGCTGGGGTACAGTTACTCTGCAGTTCCAGTTCAGTTTCAGTTCCAGTTTGTTTTCCTCACAGTGCCTGGAATGGGGCTGTGTTATGGACATGTGCTGAACATGGGAGATAACACAGAGATGGTTCTGCTCCTGCTCAGCAGGGCTCACCCAGGGCCAAGGCCCTTCCTGCTTTCCACAGTGCCACACTGGGAGGAGACTGAGAGGGGAGACAGCCAGGAGAGCTGATCCTGCTGACCACAGGGATATTCCACACTTCATGGTCAGTAAATAAAAGGGGGGAACAAGGAGGAAAAGAGACACTTGGAATGCTGCTGTTTGTCTTCCCAAGGCACCATTACTGTGATGGGGCCCTGCTCTCCTGGGGATGCCTGAACACCTGGCTGCCCATGGGAAGTGTGATCATTTCCTTGATTTGATTTGCTGACATGTGCGGCTTTTGCTTTCTCCAGCTTTGTCTCAAGATTTGAGTTTTCCAACTTTTACCCTTCCCATTCTCCCCCTGATCCCACTGGTGGGGGAGTGAACTGCCTGGGGTTAAACCATGACATGAGGAAAGCAATCCTGTGAAGGACACAGAGCTGCCCTACTGAGGACATGGTCTGTGCCTCTATTTAGCAAGCACACAACTTCCATGCAATAACACCCTTTACATGGTGCATCCAAAATACAACGTTGCATAATATGCATAGATAAATAAAATATGCAAGAAGAACTCCAGTTTAAAAAGCAAAATACAAACTATTCCTCTGGAACTTACTCAATACCAGTGTGTTCTGACTCTTTCAAGTTCAAGGAATAGATCAATGGTCCAAATGATTTTTAACTTGAGCATCATTTTTGTTGGCAAAACAAATGATCAGTATTATTGGCCAGTTAATTAAATAGATATAACTATTACTTTTATTTCCCTTTTATATGTACTGCTGTACAATCACACTTTTCTTCTGCCATTACAATTCTGAAGGACAGTCACAGTTTCTGACTTACCAGAAACTGTATTACATCATCCTTATAAAGGCTTCTTCTTGGTTTAAATTTCAGATTTGTATAAAATCAGTCAGGAACTCCGATTGGAACACAAATAAAATTTATATAAATGTCACATTTTCAGGTCACTGCTCTCATCTCTATCAGAATTACATCCTTACCATCACACCAGTGGTGCAGGGACCAACATACCACAGAAGTATTTTAAATGGTACATTTTAGGACTACTTTTTAATGTACATTAAAAACCTAAAGACAGAAGAAAGTAAATGAGAAAATTTGCTTCAATTAGAAGAAGCTCTGCTGCAAAAGCCATTGCTAAACCTGCCTCTGAATGCTCATTCTAGTTACAGAGTGCAGTTACAAGCTAACAGAAAACTTTCTCCTTGATGATGAAGTCTTGGGAAGCAATCCAGTTCCAAATGATTTACTACCAAGTGCACACTAGCACAGGGCATACTCCATAAAGAAAGCCTCATCTAATACAGGATTTATGCACCTCTAAATTAGGCATTGTGAAACCAAGCTTACAGGCACTCATCTCCAGTGGGGTGTAACACTTTCTGGGTGAAGCACCTGCAGGTGCTTCAGAGTTCTGGGCTTTTCACACCATGAATGGCAGAGTCAGGCGCCTCAGAGGAGCTTAGCAAAACCCCCAGACATTAACCTGTCACTTGTTAGCTGAAAAAATGAAAATAAAACAGCTTTGACAGAGCAACAAAGATGGCCCTGCCCCAAGCAGACTGAAAACTATGAGCCCAAAGTCTCAGTCCTCTCCCAAACGAGACCACCACCAAGGATTCATTGGAAATGGTTTTACTTTAATACCTGGAAAATGTGTGTTTAGGCTCACACCAGCATGGTATGCAGCAACATGTATTAAGTACATCGCATATGCAGGGCTTCTACTCCCACCATGTTTTAGAGCAAACACAACCACCCAAACACAATGACAAAATCATTCCCTGTTGGATCTTGGACAATCCAGACACCAGAACATGCAAAATAATCCATTCTGACAACACGATAGAAGTGTCAACAGCAGCTCTTTTCTTCAATTTCCTTAGAACTATCATCTTACTAGCCCTATGGACAATTTTACTGCCTAACTCTGCTCTTATGGAGGGGTGTCATGACGTCAGATGTCCTCATTTGTGTCAAGCCAGCCACCACGCAGATACGCGTGACCTGGTTGATACAATGTAACCCTTCTGAAGGAAGAACCTTCAAACAGAATCCCTCCTTAAAAGCTCTTCAATGAGCCCAGCTCCCATGCTCTAAGCAGTAACAGCCTCCTGTGAATCAGTAACCAAATAAAAGACACAAATCAAAGGGTAAACCCCAAATGATGGCTTTTTACAGTGCAGAGGTGTTATCAGCAAGCACCTCTGCTCCTCAGAGCCAGCTTATCAACACATTCCTTACAGAAAGGAGCCCTCAGCAGGATGTTTAGGTGCAATCGTTTCACCTTGCAGACTAAGCATTCCTCACTCTTTTCAAATCCAGGTTCTGCACAAGCACAGGGTTGCTAATGAATGTGTGTGTCTGTGCAAAGCTGTGCCTCAAACTGCAGCCACAGCCTGCCTGCCCTGCTCACTAGCTGTAAAACCAGGGACAACAGAACCTGGGTCCCACAGAGTCAATCACATTTTTAGTTATCCACCTTACTCAATTTTAGCTGCTGCCGACCTTACAGCTCCATCCTGGAACCCATACGATCATCTCTGTAAAAATCATGGCTTTCCAAACAGCTCAGCTGCACTGAGCCTCATCAAATTTCACTATTCTGAAAAGGTAAAATGGCTTTTAGCTCATGAACCAGCATTTCTGAGAAGCAATTCCATTCTCTTAACTAATTAATTAACTGAGGAGAAAATGGAAGTGATGTATTAGATTCCCACCAGTAAATATTTCTAAAAGCTAATAAATTTAAATAAATAAGAAAGAACATGGCAAAACACAATGACACAAAACTACTAAGGAGCAAAGAAGGCAAATAACTAAAGCTAGAGATAAGTATTTTGAATTGTTTATTTTGGATTTTACAACATGAAATACTCTTTTAACTAACTTTTGCTATCAAGTAGTATTAATGCTAAATCAAGATCACATGGTTTATTCAGGCTGTGGAAACATTCATCCATCTCCAAAACAAATTCATGCAGGGCTTGGTCTAGGATGATAACTGTGAGAGTTAGTTTATTTTTACAGACTGTTGCTAAAGCACTGGTGGACTAAAAATAAGTTCTGTCAAACAATGATACTGTACTCTCAATCTATAACAAACAAATACTTTCCATAGATCATCCAAATCAGGAGAGTGAAAATGAACTGTTACATTTGAGAAATAATAAATATGGGCTTGGAAAGATAAGACTGTGAAATTTGTGGTGCTTTTAAGACACTGGCAGAGGAGGGAAGGCATGAAAGTTTTAATAGCCTTTGTTTCCAGTGATAAATAGTGCACAGGCAATGTTCACTGGTTCATGATTTTCTAGATTGGCTGCAGGTTTTTTGTAGCACCTCTAAAAGACTCTGTGCTCTCCATGGATTTTCCCCCACTAACTTTCAGCTTGAGGGTTTTTCTGAATAAATCCCTTTCACCTGCCCTTCTGAGGCTCAGTGCCTGCATGCCAAGTGCTGCTACCTCACCTGTTCTTGGGGTATCAAACACAACCCTACAACCATCTTTACCCAGTGGTCCCCACTAATGCCTTAAATTCATTCTCATGTGTGATTTCACACTTTTCAAGTAAAGCTTCATTTGTGACCTTTTCCTCAGTGTGACCTTTTACTGTCTCAATTTTAATGATGGCTTCTCCACAACACTTTCATTGTGCAGCTTTACCAGGTTACATTTTTCATTTTTTTCTTTCTCACTGCAGGGGCAAACCCTGTTTGTTTGGGGGATCACTTGAAACACATTACATTTATTCCAAGACATGCATGACGTCCTTCCATTTACCATCCTTATCTACCAACATTATGATTTCACTTTCTGCTCTTATTTTCTCCTACAGAGATAACTTGTATCCCATTCCTTACTAGAAATGGAGATAACTGGTGTACACCTCTTAAAAAGACATCCCTGTTCAATTTTTTGACAATTTTTTGCTCCTGACAATTTTTTATCAGATCTTAGCTAAAATAAATTCACTTTGCATGTTAATATTCACTTTTTTCCATTTCACTTTTGGAGGCAGGACACCAGTCTCTCTGTGTAGACATTCCACTTGGCCAAAAAGAACCCACAGTGAATAATGAACTTAAATCTGCTTTTCAGACTTGTTGAAATCCCAAATCACCTTCTCCCTTTTGGAAAACCTTCCAACTGAAAGTGTGAGAATACTGTCAAGTCCACAGATTGAAACCTTTTAGTTGAAAGCTCCCAGCATCTTTTATCTCCATCTCCTCTTGTATCCTCAGTGAAAGGAAGCAAATCCCCAGAACTCAATTTCCAGCTGAGTTACTGTCTCCATGAAGGCAATTGACAGTTTATTTTCTAAAAACAAAATCCATTACATTTACAAGTCATCCACCCAAACAGTGACAGTGTTCAATTAAGAAAGAGAGTTAAGATTTGTTCAACTGGACTCTCCCTTTCATACACATTCCTAATTCTGCTACTGCCAGAAGACTTAGCTATTTCTTTTATCTTAACTAAATGTTGCTGCAGTTATTGTGTAAAACATGTTGCATATCAAGAAATAAAGAAATTAAGACATAATTTCACCTTGTAACCCAATAGCACGTGATGAGCATCACCTGCAGATAGTACCTTTTAACAGTATCTCTAAACTAGGGTGGATATTCTGAAACAAAGAACTTCCTGTGCCTTGCAGTCACCAGTTTCAGGCAGAACACACCATACTAGGAAGTTCAGAAACACAAATAAGCCCCTGAATGTATTTTACCTCTATAAAAAGCCCAGTTCTTTCAAATTAAGTGGCTTTTCAAAATTAAAGTAGTTATAAATCCCATATGGAAGACCATTTTTATTAGGATATCTTAAGAGTAAGAACTTATTTTGGCAGCAGCAGTGAAGACAAAGGGCACATGCAAAGCCATGGAAAAACTGCCTCAGCTAAGACTGCCCAGCTCTTCCCACTCCAACACTATCTCCTTAGTTCTTACAACTTTACCAAGCTAGAATTGTTCTGACTAGAATTTTCCACACTGGGCTTTTGCCAATTTTGAGAGCCATTTTTCAGGCTCCTCCAAAGGAGAGGCTAGGGAAAACCACACTGCTCCTTCCAGATGAATGAGCCCCACTGACCTTTGCAGCAGCTCGAGGGCACTCCCACTTCACAACAGGCGGCTCACCGAGCACATCTTCTTGGCAACCCCAGGAAAACCCCCCTGAACCTGGCCAAGGACAAATGTTTGGGCATACTGCAAACTGATGTATGCAGAAGAGATTTAGATTGCAGCAACTCATTAATCACCCTGTCCAAATACAATGCAGGAGATAGGGAAGCCATGTGTGGGAAATGTAAAGGACTAGAGGCAGACTCTGAGTGCAAGATGCACAAATGAAGAGCCAAGGTGAAAATGGATTTTGTAAATGCCACTTGGGCACAGAATCTGGGATCAAGGGTGGAAGAGAGCAAAGGTTGCCTGATAAAGTGCAGGGTTGGAGAAGCAGCAGCAGGAGCTTCATCTAGGAGAAAATGCAAGGAGGGGGGGCAACAGGCCAAGCGTGCACATTTCCCTCAAGAACTGGAATGAAACCCGAAGTTGCTGTCTAGCAGACAAACGCTGAGACTTTGTATCTGCAGAGCCATCAGTAATACATCCTATTTCCCTGTGGACCACAGAGAAGATAACTGCAATCTACCCTGCTGAAATAATACTCTCAACTCAAACTGCAGAGGTCTGCTGGACTGGCAGTTATCCATCCTGATAAAGAGCAACATCTGCTTTTTTCCAACATATATTAAAAAAAAAAAAAACCTACCAAGAATTTATAAGCAATAAAACAAAGTTAAAGAAAAATCAGACTGCAAAACCAAGCACTGAATGTCTTAGCAATTTTAATTAGGCTTTCCTGTGCAGGCAGTTTATGAGGAGTTTTTGAAGACACAATCGCATACTACAACTTTGATGAAATCCCTGCTTTTTCCCTCATGACACAGCACCCAGGAGTAAATCAATGTAAGATTGATTTAAGAACAAAAAGGAAATGCGTTCTGCAGACCTTGCACAATTTAGAACCTGAAGAATTTAGAAGCAATGGAGAACACAGCAGATGAAGACCAAGCAAGATAATCCCACAGACGATGTAGGTAAATGCTGCAGTAGAAAAATGGATTTATCCCTGCCACTGATAGAACCCTCTGGGGTGCCAGGAAACCTGGGTAATTGTTTGAAGACCAGAGAATACTGCAGAACAGATCTGCAGAAGAACTAGGGATATGTTTTGAATACAGAGGGTCATTAGAGATGGTTATGTGAGAAAAGGTTAGTGCCTTCAAATGAGTGCTAAAAATGGCTGGTTACATTTGTCTTCTTTCTATGACTCAGCTCATCCAAGCAGAAACCCCAATTATCTTCTTGGTCTATTGTGAAATTATTTTCTAAAGATCTCAACGGAAAAATGCATTTCATCAAATCCAACTCTCCACATCTTAAAATTAACTTCATGCAGTTTGTGGTCATCCTCTTTTAATACCTTTGCCTAAAACTACAGAGTTTCCAGCAGAGTAAGCAACTGACAAAGCCGGCATGAACAAGAGGCAGTTGGGGAAACACCAGGAATCCAGGGGAGTCATCACTACTGCACCTTTTCCAAATGAAAACTTTTGTCCTTTGAAGTTAGACCGTGACCCCAGCACACCTCTTTAGGAACTGGTGGTACCAATTCCCAGCGTGGCTAGAACACCCTCCCCACCAGCCCAGAGCCCGCGGAGTGAGTGCAGTGCCCGTACCTCGCTCGGGGGCACGGCAGCGAAGGGCTGGATGACGGCCGCCAGGGGGATGCGGGCCTGCCGGGCCATGTCTGCCGTCAGCGGGAAGCAGTAGGTGCTGCAGCGCAGGTACCGCGGGCTGGCGTGGCCTGCAAGCACACAGAGAGCTGAGAGGCTGCCGGGAGGAACCTGCCCAGCCCAGCACCCAGCAGGACAACCGGAACGCAGAGCAACAAGTGCACGTGCTACATTCAACACGTTCCTTCTTTTCCTCCCGTGCAGGCTTTACCCATCTTTGCTCCTTATATCCCAGCCCATTGCCCCTCCCTGTGGTTCAATCTTTTCTTACTGAGTTTAAAGCAGAGAGTTAAACATGACAAGAATAAGCCAACAATTACTTGCAAGAACGATCTCAGTAGAGATTACTTGGAAACATCCCGTATCTATGATCTTAGAAGAACACGTGGATGCTATCCCAGCGGACGTGACAACAGTACACACAAAGGGATGAGGCAGACTGATCTCCACTGTTAAGACTGCTCTCATGAGCTACCTCTGATTCAGAAAACACTGTGTCTGTCTTAACATCACTGTGCTCACCTACACTGCAAAATTCAGGGTGCAAAGTCACCACCACAGTTCCAAGAGGACACTCAGCACAGGCCCCTCAAGGAGAAACTGCTGTGAGATGCAGGCAAGAGCATAGAAAGGAGTTCAGGAATCAGCTTCCTGATGCTCCCTTTGTAACCAACAAACTGCAGCTCTGCTCAGTTTGTTGAAAGGAATTTCTTGGATCATCAGAATAGATTTATCCCATTCTCAGATAATGCCAAAAAATCTCAGTGTGTTTGTACATTTTATTCAATTTATCTCAGCATTGATAAATTACTGCTGGGCTGAGTAAGACCACCAGTTTAACCTGTATTAAAATATTGAGCCTGCTGTCAAGAGCAGCATGTGGAAGATTGCAATCCCAGGCTCCAGGCAGAAACAAAGGCAGATAAATTTTTCCTTTGGCCAGTGTACATCAACTAGACAGCTTGCACACTGCCTCTATCACTTGAATAGAAATTAATATCCTAAAAGGTAACAGTGCTAGTCTAGTCTTACTGCTTCTTCTAATGTCCACCTTTCAAATTTTCAGAAAGGATTTTTAACTTGAAATGTAATACCTTCAAACATTTAAATTAAAAAGCAAAGTTGTCTCAATTACTCATATTCTTTGAAAGGCCAGGAAGGGTAGAGGAGGTGTTAAGGTGTAAGAACTCAGCTCCCACTTCCCTTCTCCCCCCTTTTTTCCTGTTCAAATGAAGTTTGCAATTTCATGTACAATTTAGAGTAAATACCATCATTTTCAGATGAGAAATGTGCGAATTTAACCTTTTTTAAATTGAATGATATTAGATTTCCCCTAGAAGGCTGCCAAAGCAGTAAGCAGGACAGTTACCTTGGTCCTGGATCACGCAGCTGGTGGTGACGAGGGGAGGAACCTGTCCTCTCGTGTTTGTGGCATAGACCTGCCCTCCCCTGGCAGCCTTGTCATTCTCAATCACTTGGATCTGATGAGTGAGAAGCAAGAACAGCATGAGGAAGGTAAGTCACTCAGCTACACTCCTGAACAGGCTAAGATCTACACAAACAAAGACTCTGGTTGAAGATTCATTTATAACAATTTACAATATAATGTCAGGAAATATTTATGCAGCTGACTTGGCTGCCCAAATTCCTTTCCCATAGGCTGCTCCCTGTTACTTGTGCACATCCCTCACTCAGGTTTAATGCTGGCACTTTTCAGGATACCATCAAAGTTATGTAAAGCTGTATTTTGTTCCACACCAGAAATCCAATCACTGATACCATCACTCCTCCTCTCTCCTCAGCAACCTGGTTTAGAGTGCAGCCCAACAGCTGTGGGAGGCAAGAGGAACGAGACAGGGAATTTCTCAAACTGCCTTTGCCACTGCTGCTGGTACCTCATGGAATCGTGTCTTTACACTGCACATGAACTTCTAATAATAGCTAGGGAACTTCAGAAGCCTCTTTTGGAAAGCAAACAGAGAAGAAAAACTAAATTAGTTGCATGGAGTCTACTGATCAATGTCCAAGAGGTATTTCCTAACACACTGAAAATAGTCTGGGGCCTATAATTTTTTTTTTTATCAATAAAGTTTTCTGTGCTGCAATTTAAATATACAAGACATTCCTCAGAGAGCTTGTTAGATCTTCTGCCTGATTACTTTTCCCTGCCTCCCTGGCTTGTATACTTATAGCTAACTCTTGCATTAGAAAGAAAAAGGTTTTGCTCTAAAAAGGTCCACTGGCTGAAGAAAGAAAATCACTCTGAGACTTGGCTCTGCAAAGGATCAATGTGCCACGCTATTCTGCAGCTAACTGACCTAAATATATCATTGTTCTTGGAAATAATTGTTGACAAAGTCCAGATGCAAGTTTTCATAGATGTTGTCAGGGTACATATCAGCCTCTAACATATAGAAGAGAAATATAAATCAACAATGGCTACAGATAAGAAGTAAATTTATCTGGCAACACTACTATAATTACATAATGTAAATATAACAACAGAAATACACATGGTCATACTTATTCCTCGTTCTGAATTAGCTTTTTGTCCTTTACAGACGTTGACCCAGATCATGTTTCTTTCAAACATTCCTTCTGATCCTCTCTGTAAGGCTTAAACAAATCTTTTAACCTATTTTAACATGGCTGTTGCAGTCAAGGCTGTTTATACTGTGTGCATAATTGAAACAAGACATCAGCCCATGTTTTCATGCCAGACCTCCTTCCCTCCCTGCCCTTTTTTTTTTTAATTACACAAGATCATTTTATCCCTCTACTGTAAAAAGCATTGCACTGAAACACTAGGAATGATTGACTTAAGGGCATTTGTTATTTATACAGACACTTGATTCAGGGGTTTTTTTACACAGTGTTTTTCAGTTAAAAATTGCCTTTAACGAGGCAATTGCAGTTGTTACATTAACCCCTAAGGGATTATCAACAAATATTTTTCCATTTGGGGAAAAATGGGGTTTGCATCAAATTCATCACTGGGTAAAAAAAAGAAAAAAAAATCTTTTCTAGAAGGACAAAAGAACACCCAAATTTAAAGAAGTAAAGAAGCAAGATAGTTTCATACTAAACAGTATGAGGCTTTTGCAAAAATGTTTCTCCTGTACAGCAAACTTGCCTCAGTGAGAAGTGTAAAATTCCTTCACCCAGACTAGCCTGCTGTGCAGCGGTGAAAACATTTTTTTAAAGTACCAAGTTCTAGGTTGAAGCTGCTTCAAGAATTCTGACTCTGAAGACTCTCTGAGCCGTCCAGGTGATTGCTAGAACCACCCCCAAGTGTGGGCACCAGAACATTTTCTCCACGAGTTTAGCACACTATTGCTTTCCATTTCCATCAGCTGTTTCCAATAAAGAAGTTAAATGCTGCCTGTGCCTGAGCAGCCCTTTCTCTGCACACCAATTAGACTGTTTCAGAAAGATGGATGCAACCATAACCTTCTTTTCTCTAGCACCATCCTGAGAAGAGACACTGTCCCACCAGTGCTCAGTGTCCAACAGCTGAGCCTCTCCAGCCTGCATGAAGCTTAAGCACCAGGTATACTCCAGGCTACTGAAATCTTCACCAGGCTGCAGCAACTGAAATGATGGCTCAGGCAAATAATTCCAGTTGCCTGAGAAACTCTTGAAATCAAAAGGCAAAGCGGCTTCTGAGCACATGACTTCTCAGCCTTGCCAGGACTGCACTTCCAGAGTTCATGTACCTGTGTATGGTGTACAAATCCTACTTCTGGTATCTGGTACTAAGTTCAAGGCTTCCAACTTTTCAGATGAAAAGGAAAGGTGATAAGCTGCAGTGAACACAAGCAGTTCTTCAGTACTGGTCACTGTCTCATTAAGAATCCTGTTGAGAATTCCTAGTGAAGTATTTCCTACAAACTATTTGGGACATACTCATGTACTAGTATCCCATGTTAGATAAAGTTATAAAGCCTCTTCAGTACTCCAACTAATTTCATACACTAATTGATCCAAAACTGACAGCACAGTACAAAACTGCATTAATTAGAAACTGCAAGAATTAGAAGGTATGTTGAGAACCAAGCCATTTAAGTCACATGTAAGTGCCAAAGTATGTTACGCAAAACCCGACCAGCTAAAACAAACACAATGTTAGCATTTGTCATTGCTTTATTTTAAATGCAGCAGCAAGTTACATTTATAAAAAATTAGAGCCACATTACTTACTGGGCTTGGAATGGAGTCAGGATCAAGCTTCTTCTGTGGTGGGCCTGAGAGCTGTGCTGGACCACCAGGAAAAGCACCAGGATAGGACAGCTGAGATGCTGCCATCTGAGGACCATAGTTTGCTGCAGAGTTACAAATGATAATTCATTTGAAGTATTCAAGTTCCATTATCAATGGTTAGCATCAACTTCTGCCATGCAATTAATTCTTACTCAGCTAAGTGCAACTCCTCTTTCCCCTCTGTTCTCAGCAACTAAAAGAACTGGATTTCTGTGGCTCAGTTTGGCTTTACTTTGTGTTTTTAAAAAGTAAGACCAACACCAGATGTGACAACTTTGGCTCCAAAAGTTTTCAGGTTTATGTCAAGTAGGACAGTTAGTAGAGATTAGCACAGCTACTCACACCAGGCCATTACCTCAGACAATCTCTCCACTAACATCAGCCAATGCAAACTGATATCATTAGCTGGCTTTTTGTATTCAGTTACAATCCATTATTGCTATAGCAAAGCATTTTTGAAAGTTACTTATGACACTACTACAAGACAGAAAGCAGCCTATACCTTTACAGAGTGTAAGAAAAACACTTTCCTGTAGTGTGGTGTGCCTTCACCAATTACTAACCACTAATTCTGATTCTGATCCTAATTAATCTCCTTTTTCTTGTACAGTCTCAACAGAGTGCTAAACTTGTGAGCAAAAGCAGAGCCTGTCTCAAGTGTACTGACTGACAATGCACATCCTTCCCTTCTACAGAAAGGGAGCTCATATTTCATTTTCCCCAGTCAGCTGAAGATTCAGTCATGAATGGACACAGTTACACCAGTGATTGCTCCTGCACACTTTGTTTTCAACCACATAACAAACATCCTTCCCTACCTTGCTGAGGATGATATCCAGGCCCTGGAGGCTGTCCCGGAAGGTGCTGCAGGTTGGGATTTGGAGGGACAGGCCCAGGGACTGCACCCTGTCTGGCCACAGGAGGCAATACTGGCTGGGCACAAAGGCCATTGGCACCGTTTGCCGGTGGAGGAGGCAGCTGTGCTGCAGGAGGCAAACCCATCTGCTGCTGGCCTGGGGGCAGCAGCCGCGGGCCCTGGAAAGGCGCCGGGTGCCCGGGAGACACGGCAGAGCTCGGAGCAGCACCGGGACCTGAGAGAGAGATGACATCGGGTGAGTCAGGAATGAAAACCTCCCAAACCTGGGGCAAAGGTGCTCTGGTTCTGCTCAGCACATTTCTATGGCATACAGGCAATACTGGATCCCATGCTGACAGCGCTGCCTTATGGGACTCTGTGTGTCTGACCACAGGACAAATCGTGCTTTAGGCCTCAGCTGATTCAGTCATTTCATCTCTTTTGGCTCTACTTGCAATAAAACCCTGCAGCTGGGGTACATGGGCAAAGAGTGAGAGAAGCCAGAGTTGGACAGTTCTTCACTAGAACACACATAGGTCACTCAACTTTCAAAATACTACTTCATTTCAGAATGTGAAACAACATTCTTTTTGCTCAATAATCCATTTCTCTTATGTGGCATGTTTTTGCTAGTCTGCTATTTGTATTTCACCATTACAGGTTTGATGGAAAATAAACCCACTTGATATTAAAAGATGAAACATGTGGGAATTATTTTGTAGACACTGGCAAGGAATTGTTTGTTGTTTATAAGATTCAGATTTCAATGTGAATTAAGAGAACTCTGAAAAGAGAAATTTTTTGAGATTTACAATCTGTAAACACTTATTACTTTACAAAACCTACATTTTAAAATCAGATTTTCCCCCAAAGACAACACAACTTTAAAGAGAGATAGAAGAATAACCAATATTAAGTTTGAAGCAAAAGAACAATGTGTTCATATACAAACACTGAAATACATCTTCTGTCACATATGTTAACTGAAAAAAATCTTTACATGTAAAATTCAAGCCTCCCAGTACATACCATAAGAACACTGTATTTTATACAATTGTTTTAAAATTGTTTATATAACATATTTTGCATAATTTAAATACATATCAGCATTCATTGCTGGAAGTCATTTACATGGAAGCATCATATGATCACATCTTTATGGCCTAGGTTTGAGATGGTATAACATCAAAATAAATGTAGATAAATTTAGATTAAAACCCAAAAACGTTTAGACAAGAAAAGAAAATCTTTTTGTAACTAGAGAACCCATAAAAAATTGAGAAAAATTAAATCCTGTCTGCATATTATTGCTCATGCCTTGGCTGCTATTGACACATTCACTGAGTATTTTGAGAAACTACTTTTGGACTATCAGAATTTAATGGAAGGTTTGTCAAACATCAAACATCATTGAGACTTAACCCAATACTACTCATTTAAGGAACTGGATGAGATAAAATGCTAAGAACTTAAGCCAATGATGGTGGTCAAAGGTCTCATTTTCTGTTTATAGAGAAGCTCAGTGAGTTTTAATGATCATAGTGTTAATGCTGTAACTGAGAAGAAGTCAATCAGATAAACCAATTACCGTAGCTGTTTATCTGCATGCTGCTGAGCTGGTCAGCAAGTTGTGCTGGAGGGGAAGCAGGTGCAGTACTTGGGAAGGCTGCTGGGGACTGATGATTGTAGGGAGGATAGGAAGGTCCTGTGTTACTTGGAGGTGAAGGGCCTTGAAACCTAAAGGAAAAAAAATCAGTGCAGTTTTGCAAAAAAATTACATCAAACAATCACAACTCTCAAAGATCTCATATCTCCTCAAGATGGTGCTGAAACAATTAGGTCAAAACTCTAATGGAGTATGCCCACATTCTGCTCAGACAATGTACACTTGTATTAAAATACACAAAGGACACAGAGATTGCACACTTGTTTAATAAAACCAGGCAGTCCATGTTTGTCTGCACTTGTTAGAAATGAAGCAGAGTGGTATTGCATGGCAAAGTGAGAGCAGTAATAACTGTAAGCCTGAAGATTAAGAAACACAAGCTTCTGAACATACCACAGCACTTCATTGCCTTTCCAAGCTTATAAAGAAAGACTCCCTACCAGGGATGGATGAAGAAGATTAGGAGAAAAATCTGTGAAGAGAAGAAAAGGAAGTGAGGAATCTCTGTAGTAGAGCAAAAAAGATGATGTGGGTAGAGAAAAACTTCATGACTATCAGACACGGAAAACATGAATGCAGGAAAAATAATCAAAGAAAAGAAAGCAGTGACACACACATGGCTTACAAAGGCATTTTCTACCAGACTATTTCACTCTGGTAAAATAAGATCCCAGGCTATGTCCCAGAGACAATCACCATGGATTTTCCACGTAAAACTGAGGATGAGCCCAGCTATTTCAAGAGAAGTAGAGCTTGCTGTACTCGAAAATTTGTCTAGATACTTCCTGGCCTAGAACAGCAGCTCTGAGCAATTCTGAAAAAAAACCAAGATCAGGTGAAGAACAGGAGATGTGCAGCTGTCAGGGCAATGATGGGAAGCTACAGTAGAGAAGCAGTATTTTGCTAGGTCATGTCAACCTGACTCTATTCACCCTGTTTTGTCATCTTCAGGACAACCACCACTTCTCCCTATGCATGAGTACATCATCTTGAACAACTGACCACCAGTCTTTTTGGGTCCTCCTTCCCACAGAGAAAATGAAATAACTACACAAAAACTAAGAACCACAGAAGGAGATTAGGATTTCAACCAACTACAAGAAGAATGTTGTTAAATGGTGTAAAGTCCACTAAAACTGAAGGAGCTATGGGTACACAAACTAATTTTGCCACTCCTGGGAAATGTGGAAAATAACTAATATTTGACAGAATTAAATAAAAGAGCTGCATATTGACACAAATATTGACTCATATTTACCTGCAACACAAATATTGTGTAATACAGCTTGGCTACCCCCTCACACAACCTTTTTGCAAAGATTTCTTTCTACAGCTTTCACCTGTCCCTGTTTTCTCCCCTGCCCATTCCTGCCTCCTTCACAGAGAGGTAACAGAGGTCAAACAGCTCAAGTGTTGATCCTTCCCAGTCACCTGTGTGGCTGCTGTCCTGGTGTACCAGAGCCATTCTGGAAACTGAATTGCTGTGCACCAGGTGGGGGAGGCCCAACAGCAGCTGGAGATCCAAAAGGCACAGTTGATTTGGACACACCTGCAAAAGATTAAGCACTTTTATGTAAAACCCTGTAAAAAAGAACAAGATGGGCAAGAAATGCAAGTGTGCAGCTCTGCTCTGGCATTAAGAATAACAGGTTTGGGTCACCCTGCTTAAGTAAAGGGGTTGGACCAGAGGTCCCTTCCAATCTCAGTGATTCTGTTGGAAAGCACAGATTTCTGCTCAGTTATTAAAGCAGATACAAAAAACTAAGAGAGAGTAAAAAGCAAACAAACAAACAGCAGTTCATAACTTTCCAGCAAAGAACCCAAGAGGAACAGTAAGAAAAAAACAATGAATAAACAGACACAGCAATTGCCAGTTTGGGGCAGTGCTAATTCCTTGTCACCCAGTTATATTTCAAGGCAGAAACAAGAGGTCCCTTTGATTTCAGAGGCCAAGGTAAGAATAGAAACTTAAAACAACTTGTTAGAGTAAAAACAAAAAGAGCTTCCATATGTAGAATCTCTCTCTGTGCTGAAAACTGTTCCTAATTCAGACCTACTATAGTGACTGTGGAGAAACTGTGATTTATGTAAACAGCAGTGTGGAATGAGCAATCTTTCAAGGAACTGTATTTCTTGAACTGCTTTCCCTTAAATTACTCTAACATTAAAAAAAAATCATCTGGTATGAAAACCAGTACTTACCCCAAGTACTCTAATACCCCAAGTATTCTAGTAAGTCAATTACCAGAAGCATCTCTATCAGAATTCTCACTATATTCAGCAATTGATTAGAGGAACACAAGTCCTGCTGTCTTTTTAGAGAAACTGGGTAAAACTTTTTTTCTGTTTCCACTTGCAGTATCAGTGTAAAATTTACACATGGTAGAAAGAGATGCAAAACACCAGGATACAAAGGTAGAGTCTGAAAAAAAAACTAAAGCCAAAATAATACCTGGTGGAGGTGCTGAGTATGAAGAGTTAGGGTCCCCATAATGTCCATAATGAATTGAAGAACTGGGTGGTCCAAAACCTCCTATTCCTGGCTGGGATTGGGAATATGGAGGAGCTGCAACATAACCTTGTTGACTCATGATGGCAATTTTCTCATTCCAAGTATTGTGTCCTCTACAGCAACCTGCAAAAATGAAAATGACATTCACTCATATTCATCACTCTCTGTATTTTAAAAGGCTGTGAATTGTATTGGCCCCCCAAAAAAGACACAAGACACATTTGAAGGCAAAAAATGATCTGAAGTCAGGAAAGGCAGAGTGACCAGAGCAAAAAACTCCCCCTAGTAAATGCTTCTCCTGTGCTAGCACACCTTATTGTACAGGAGGTGTGGAATACAACACCAGTTTTCCACCAAACCTTTTACAAACCTTCTGCATCAACCCCACTCCAAGCAAGTGATGGAAGACTCCTTGCTTTTGATGCTGGTGAAGCAGAGAATAAAGTACAGGATACAGAGAGTTCCTAATTCTGGTTGTCTTCTGCATTAGTGGCCCAGGCCCGAGCAGTTAGTTTTTACTGCAGAACTTGCCAGTGTGCCAGAACTGAGCACAAGGCATTCCCTGAGGGACAGCTGAGGCACCATGGCCTCAACAGCACTGCATGCTGCCCTTGCTGGTAGCAGGCATCTTCTCCACATGTTTCACATCTTGATCCTGCTGTTGTTAAATAAATGAAACAAGCAACCCCTAAAGTCTGATAGACAGCAATTCAGAAAGTTTTTTTAATGGTGAGAGCATTCACAAGATATGTAATTTCTTTCATGGAGTCAGATTTCGTTTAACAGGACAGAGTAACATTTTAGAAAAATTTCAGGAAAGAGTGTCCTGGTAATTGCCTTCATTTTTAGAAGCAAAAAATCTGAAGAATCCTGCATTGACAAACCATATGATTGTATTTCACCAGATTAGTTTTCAGATACAGTGCCCTTGCCTCCAAGGATCTGAGAAGTTATTAAAGTTGTACACTCCGCAGCCTTGACAACAAGATTCCTCTTTTCCATGAGAGCTTCCATTTTGACAGCAGACTTAATTTGACAATAACAGAATTCTACTTTCTTGAGGCCCAAATTAAACTGTTATGAGAAATGCTGAGGATACAACCTGAACAAGCATTTACTACTCCTGCAGTGTCCCAAGCACAAAAGCCAGTCATCCCAAAGAACTACACAACATAAATTAGCATTTCAGGTGTTGAGTGTTCCTTTGAAACAGCTTTCCCAACCACCTGTACTTGACATTCTTAAACTCAAGCCATGGAGTCATCTTTAAACATGGAAACTGGATGAAAATAAAACATGAATTGGGTTCGAATTGGGTTTCAGAATAAAAAGGCACCTTGAAATTACAGCTCCAAGAACACACCGATGAATTTATGCTGCACTGGCACATGTCAGTAGAGAAAAGTTACCCCTACCAGAAAGCCCATTTCTAGGCTTCCCAAATTAAACAGATTATTTCTGAAGAAAAAAACCTCAACAGTTTTACTGATCATCCACATCAGACAAGAAATCCCTCTGAGCAGGTTACAGGGCCTAGCCCTCTCCACACTCCCCACTGCAGCGCAAGATTTCTCAGTTGCAGTGGTTAACTGCTCCCAGGAGTTAATCCTATGGAGTTTTCTCCTATTTATGGGCTAACCAGGTAAACACAGGGAGAAGAAAGAAAAATGTTTAATCAGAGGCTTGCTGAGGCCAGCTGCAACTTCTTCCCTCCCCCATCTCCATCAGAAAAGACGTGGCAGTGAGAGCTTTAGTTGTTCCAAAAGACACTAAATTAGCATTAAATTACCTACACACCAGCACAGACGTATACATACTTCATATCTACGTAAAGGAAGAGACTTTCACTTAGAGGCAGCTGCACCTTAAGATGCAAGAGCATTCAGAGGAAATTACTTCCTCCACAGCTTACTCACACACACACAAGAAAAAAAAATCTTGCCACGTCAAACTTCCCACAGACAGTATAAACATAGAGAGGTTGTGCTGAAGTGAGACAGAAGCTCTAAGCACAGATGAAATAATACAAGTTCCTCAACACAGTTCCAGACTCTATTTAGCACCAAGGATACTTATTCTCCTCTCAGGATAGGTATATATACCAACTATCACAAATGAGTGTTTTAAGGTTGCCTGAAGGACTGTGAGCATTTCAGAAATTATACCGTGGGGGTGTGAATACACCATGAAGAGCTCATACAGAAGGTCATGAAGACTTTTCCCTCCCTGTTTCAACACTAGTTTACCTTATATCCCATAACCTGGGGAACAACACCAGCATTGAGGAACAGCTGCAGAATTTAACTGGCCTCTATTACCGAATAGGCTGTCACCTTTTTCAGAGGATCGCTGCACCTATGCAACGCTCTGCTCTCTCTGGGAAGATGTAAAAGTTAACTACGCGCAAGCAGAAGTAGGACAACAGAAACAAAACCAGGCTCGAGTCCTTGGCTCCCCGAAGGAGAAGTATCAACTTTGTATTTGTTCGGAGACACTGCGCTCCCCAGCACGTCCTGGGGCAGCGGTGCGGTGCCCGTCCCAGGCAGGGTCGGTGCAGTCCCTCCCCGGGCAGGGTCGGCGCGGTGCCCGTCCCGGGGTGCGCCTCCATCTGCAGGGGCTCACACAGGCAGGGCGAGCATCGCTGCACGCACACACCGCATGCAGCACAGCCACACACCTACTTCTGGGCTCTTCTCCGGTACCACATCGCCAACCAAGCTAGGAAAGCAAAATTTAATTTTTTCCGTTCCCTGCCAAGCCTGCCGAGCTTTACTACATCTTTGCACGCGTGTAACTTTTCTATCCCCATCGCCTAGGAGCTTTCCGCCGCCGTAAGCTCGCAACAGGTCCGGCCCCGCGCTCGGAGCCACCGCCCGCCCCGCGGCAGTCGGTACCTGTGCCTGCCCGGGGCCGGGCTCCGCCGCTGGCGGCCGGGCGCAACCCCCGGGCCCGGCGCTGCTGAGGGCGGCCGCAGCCCCGTGCCCGCCCCGCCGCCTCCCGCGCTGTCCCCGCGCCGTGCCCTCAGCCGCCGGGGCCGGTTGGGACCGTTACCTGCGGCCGCGCGCCCGCCGCCTCACGCGCCCGAGTGCCACGTCTGAGGCCGCCCGGCGCGGGCCGCGCCTGCGCAGTGCGGGCAGCGAGGCCGCGCCCGCGGCCGGGCCGTGCCCTCCCGGCGGGGACGAAAGGCGGCCCGGGGCGGTCAGCCTGGCACGGAGCTTCCTTCGGCCCGGGGGATCCATCCCGCTCCAAACACGGAGCCCGGTTACTAAAGGGATACTCGTTTTTCTTCGTTATGTGCTTAAAAAACGGAATCAGGTTGGAAAAGACCTCTGAGGTCGTCGAGTCCGACCTATGACCGAACGGCACCACGTCAACTAAACCATGTCCCTCGGTGCCACGTCCGGGCTTTCCTGAAACGCCTCCAGGGACGGTGACGGCACCGCCTCCCCGGGCAGCCCATTCCAATGGCTGATTATCCATCCTGGCAGAAATTCTTCCTCATGGCCAACTTAAACCCCCCCAGGAGCAGCTTAAGACTGTATCCTTTCATCCTGTGGCCAGCTGCCTGGTCGAAGATGTATATATGTATATTTACAACTACATTTTACACATATATATCTTGCATATCTGCATGTAAAATTATGCCACCTGAATATCTCCAGTGAAATATGATGCAGGTACTTTACCTGTTTGCATACTCTGGTTTTAATTACTGTCCAAGTGCATTTAAAAATGCTGCCTTGGTTACAGGATAGGTAATGTTTTTCTAATTAACAAAGTAGAAACATGGGAGTAACATGAGAGAGATTGGAAGTAACATGAGGAAGATGTATTTGTAAAGCCACTTTTCTTCCCGATCACAAATAAACATAATTGTGTTAAGGTAAAATAAAAGCAGACTGGCAGATGAAAAAAAAGCAATCACTCAAAGAATCACAGAATATCCTGAATTAGAAGGGACCCACAAGGATCATCAAAATCCAGCTCCTGGCCCTGCACAGGACAGCCCCAAGGATCACACCACAACAGCTGATAACTCATGTGTATCTGGAATTCAGGCTCCAGAGGCTTTCCTATCCTCGTTCTACAACCTTACTAAGTCTTCTGAAAGTACTAAACAGTTTACCTACAGCTATACCTCAGTAATGGCTGTGAGCTCAAAACAAACTGCCCAAAGCATTTCATTTCTGAAAAAAAACCCCGGAACTTTGAAGCAGATGTCATAATGAAGATACACAATGGCATCCTTTACATGAAAGACTAACTAGAAACCTCAACAAGCAACACAAAGCAGGCAAGAACAGGGCTTGATCTGTCTCATTCTTGCTAACCAGAGCTGGATTCACCACTGAATAATACAAGCTGGTTTTCGATGTGTTATCAGAGCCAATACATTGGATGTGTCAAGGGAAGTCTAAAAGCTTCCAAATCTCTCCCAACTGTCTAATGAGAATGGAAAATGTCATCCCTGAGGTGACAAGCATCGGTTAAACTGGATGTGGTTTTGTGGTTTTGATACTGCAGGGTATCAGTGACTTTCATAAGCAGGATGCAAACCAATGCCTTTCATCATTGCTGTGCTGTAGTTCCACCCCTCACCCTTATCTCTTTTCCTGGTTGTAACAGACACATTAAAGTTATGCAAAAACTCCTCTGAAATAGCATGCCACTGAGGAAAATAACAGGTTTAAGTTTGGACATTCCCTATTTTGTCAGGGAGACTGGCAGCCACTGTCCCAGCAGTCCTGCTGTGTCTCTCTCTGAGCTATTAACAGTGAGCAGCTGTGGATAACTCAGCACTGAGGAACCCTGCACTTTCTTGGCCACTGAATCCTCACTATCAGATTTCTCCTCCCAGAAATCAGCTCCAGTGAAACTGAAACATGAGATCAGCAAAAGATACCATGGAGAAGCCATGGCATTGGAAGTTCCTCCCTTAATTCAGGCCCACTCTGGAAATGGATCCAGAATTCTCTTTTTTTCAAGGATGCTCCTGTTCTCCTTTAGCCTGGCACACTGAGACAAAAGGCATGCAGCATGTCACAGTCTGCATGTTTGGAACTACAAGTAGGATTTATCTTCTGTTTTCACCTATAACGTTTAAAGTATTTTAAGGTTTTCCATTTCAGAAACGTGGAAACATCATTAAAGACTAAAGTGTGTTTTAGGTCTGGAATATAATTTCACATGAGAATGTGAATGACATGAGAATGCAGGATTGCTAAACTATTGTAAGTAATTGTATTAAATAATTTTAATTGAACTCTGCCATAAAATCTGAGAGTCAGACTGGTTTGGTCTCAATCATTGTCAGCGATGATGAACTTGTAGGCTAAATTAGCTTTCTTAACAGAATCAATTAGGTTGGAAAATTTATCCTGTAGTGGTACCTATGCAATGCTGCTGAAAATGAATGTGATTTCATACATTTCAGACCTAATTTGGAGTAGTACACAGGCTCTATAGAAGGCTACCTCAAATCTTTCAGAGAACATTATAAAATTTGGTTTTTAGTTGTTATTATTATTTTTCAAATAATTTGAGATTGGACTGTTCCCAGAAATTACTGAGGTCTATAAAAAGCCCCAGTTGAGCAAACCATGCAGATCTTCTGTCTCTATCTCATAGCACAGCCCATCAAGACAATGTGTGTGTGATTCCAGGAAACCTAAATCCTATCCTAACCTGTTCAGTTAGTGCATGTCCTTAAAATACAGCATCGCTACAAGGCGCAAGGAAGAATCAGAACAAACCTTTCCCTAGGGGAAGATGTGGGCAATATTTGGTATGTTCTTTAAAGTAAAGACTATTTCATCACAAGGAATAGTTCATAAAACTCCAAGGATTATACATTTTAAAAGGTGCTTCTTTTTGTTGAAACTGATTTTCTTCTTTTATTTCGTTCGTATGTCCTTCAGGCAAGCTACAGGTTTGCTTTTGCACATCAGAAGGGCCCCAAGAGCTATTTACATAAAAAAATACTTTGTTTTCTTATCTTGCTTACATATATTCACTAAAATCTTCTTTAATGCTTTGCCTACTGTATATTTAAGGTCTATGAAAAACAGCTTATTGCTCAGTGTAAAGTGCTTTACAAGAAAAATGGAAATTTTATTTAAAAATATTATTTGATTAAAATGAAGGCAAGGACTTTGGTATAAAAAAAAACCAGTGAAACTTTGAAGGAATTCTGTTCCTCTCAAAAAATCATGTGTCAGATTAGAAAATGCTATATGAAGAAAAAGAAAAGATGTAATATTTCAGAAATCAAAACACTACTATCAGAAGAAACACATCAGTGCTGTGACTCAGCTACATTTCTAACATAAAAAGCTAAGCACAGGAGAAACCTGAAAGAGGGTACAGCAGAAGTGAATACTGATATTATGATTCAACAGTCTCAAAGCCAATTAGAAAACATTATTGGAGTGCACCCTTTAAACACTGCCCTACAGGGAATGAAAACATCCAGGGGTTTTCAGAATACCAGAATACTGATGTCCGTAGGTGTTGTTATTCAGCACAAACAATACAGAAATGTTAAAATCCTGGCCATGCATTCATTGCTGTATATTTTATGTACCCCATGTTAATAGATACTTCCTACAGGGACTGTCCACTATCACAAATTTCAGCTCAGGCCACAGTAAAGAAAGAATAACTCCTGGCTGGTTGGTTGGGCTTTTGTTCACCAAGGTCACTCAGGCTGTGGATCAGAGCACCCAGAACCACGGTGGGTCCTGGCCAGTTGAGGAGGTCACTGGGAGGCCATTGGGGATTGCTGAGCACATGGATCATGCCAGTGAATCTCCCTTTTCCCTTCTGCTGAGTGCTGACCTCCCACTCCACAGTGATGGTAAAGCTGTGCTACCCCTCAGGCCGCTTCCAGCATAAAGACATCCTGGCACCTTGTGCTCATTAAAGTTTCCAAAGTATTTTTGGATGAGAAGAAGTGTGAATCCAATTCCAATTCATGAACTTGTATTATGTTTGTCTGAATTCACCTGCAAATTCTTTAGACTGATTAATACATTTTATTCCCTGCTGTGAACTGGGATGTTTTGTTGGTTGCTTGCAAGCTTTAGAGCAGTTGCACTGTTTTACCCTAGAAATGGCTGAATTTTGTTATATCCTGCAGAGGATGGGAGGACTGGGAGTGCTTCATTTCTTCCCTGCCCCAACTCTTTTCAACATCACTGGCAACTGGGAAATCCACAATGACTGCCCTGTTGTCTCCATGCTCCCTAACTCCCCCAGAGGACAAAACCCAATCAGCACAGGGGGCATTCACTGCCTACCTCAGAGACTGTTGGTAGAGTTTGCTGGCACTTCTGCAAAGCAAAAAATTCTATTTAGGCATGAAAAACTACATGCAAGTGAAAGAGTACTTAATGCTATTATTTACTCAGGAGATACTCTGGGTCTTGAGAACAGGGTACTCGCCTTAAAGCCCAGGTCGTGATCTCCTGTTAAGTTGATCCCTTTTAGCTAAAACCACTTTCTTTCCCTGAAACTCAGTTAAACAGAAATTTTTATGAAATGCTTTATGGTCCACATGTGGTAAGTTCTATGCAAGCCACACATTACAAAAGCAAATGTGCTTTAGAAAAATGACTGGCTGTTTTCTCCCAACAAATACTCTCTGGCTAGTTCAAGCCTCTGGATTTCCCAATACCTGCAAGCTGTGAGACTCCTCTGCTTACTCTCACTGACTGTTGCTATTTTGGTTTTCTAATGAAATCAACATTCTGGCAACTTGATCCGGAACATTTACAGGAGATAGATGTGGTGTTCTGAGAAAACTGCTGTGATGTTTCAGTTGGGGAATTTCAATTAGTTTTAAAATTCATTCACTACTGTCTAAGATGCATGAGAGTGGAAGACTGCACTACCTGTGCTTAACAAAAAAAAGCCCCCAAGACTTGATTATCCTGCTGTAATTGCTACTTAATGAACTCTAACATAAAACCAAAGATGAGGTCTTAGTATAATCTGATTAATAATGTATCCCTTATAAAGAACTGTGAATAAACATTAGGCCACCAGTCTGAAAGAACAGCAGAAAGTTAAACCAGCCTTTCTGTGTTTACCTGCTGAATGTATGGAATTTCTTAAACATTGATATATTTCACTTTTACACTCGAAAGCATCTGAAGCAGCTTTATTTAGATTGGGTTTCATTTTGTTTCCTGCTTGTGTTTAAAATTTCTGATGTAGTAGTGGAGTCTTGCTATAGAGCAGTACTCAAACTTACTAGCAATAAAAAAAGAGTAGCTGAGTGAGTTCTTCATAACAAACTGGTGATTTGAGTTACTTAAGATGCAAATACTTCTATGTGTGTTCTTACTTTAACTGTGCTTCTGCTTTATTCCACCATTAATGTTAAATATTAGTCTTGATCACAAAGTAATCTGTAAGAAAACCCAAAAATACTGGGCTCATGCTATATGGATACCTTTAGTATAAAGCAATTGATGCCTTTCCCATGATCAACAAAAATAAACATCAGAATTATTTTTTAAAAAAATCCATCATGTTATTTTTACACCATAGAAGCAACAGAGGGATAGGAGATGCAGCTGGAGTTAAAATTAAGGGCAGGAGCAAAATTCCACGCCACACTTGGTGTCACAGCACGTGTGGTAGCTTTGCCTTGTGGAGGCACACAAACCCCTTGTTCAGCATTTGCACACCTGGGCAGTTGTCTGGAAAAGAGACAGATCCATGTCAAGGCCAGCTACAGAGTACATGAGCACCAAAGCAGAGGCCTGTACCAGAGGCAGAAGGAGCTGAGAAGTTTGGAAACTGGTTCCTGGCAAGAAGATGCAGCACAACAGGCAAGGCTGCAGGATCAGCAGGGGTTAAACATCAAGGTGTTCTTGGAGGGCAGATTTTTCCAATAGAATCTGCTCCACTTGGAAAGGAATTAGTTATCAAAGAGTTGGAATTCTTGTTCCTATTGCCAGGAACGAAGATAGCTGGATTGCTTTTTAATCTATTGCAGTTATTTGGATGGAAGGTAACATTTCATGCAGGAGGTCCTGGTTGTGTCACCTCTGCTTCTCTGGTAAAGCCTAACCAGAACCATTCAGAGGCAGAGTGAGCAATGCTGGCTGCCTTTTGCAGGCAGGACTTGATGCCAAGGTGACTTTTTATGCCCTGTCCTTTTGACAGATGCTGTAGTTGGAACCACCAACATCAGACCCACTGGGACAGACACTGAGCAAAACACTTCCCTGCAGCTGTGAGTGTTAGAAACTGCTTCACAAACCTTACAGCTTAGTTTGTAATACAGAGGAAAGAGGGAAGGAAAGGATACTCCAGGAGGACTCAAACTATCAAACCACCAAACTCCAAGCAGAGAATTTCAGAAGTTATCACATTTCTCAAGGTTTCTAGCAGCTATTTCTCCCATTTTCCAGGCCCAGACCAAAAAATGAGAATTTTCCAGTGAAGTAACAGAACCCAAACTCCCTGAGACCTGTACTGCATTATAGCTCAGTTTTTCTCTGCTTCTCCTGTTCTTGTTTTCACTATGGAAAAATTCATTCTTAGGAGACTTCCAAGTAAGAAACAATACCTGCTTTAAACTGCAATGCAAAAATAGTTGATTTTTATGCTGGACTGCAGCCATGCATGTAATTGAGCTCTTTCAAAGCAACCAGTCAAGGGGAGTGAATCACCTCTACACTTGCTAACAGGAAACAAAATTTAAAAGATGAAATCTGATGCAGGAGAGTATTCATCAGACTAATTTTAAATATTTGTATTCAATCCTAAATTCCCCACTAAACCATATTTCAAAATTTAGTAGATTATTTGGGCCTAATTCATATCTCAGCTATGATGAAAATATATTTTCTAACTGAATATGATGTGATTACTCTTGATTAATTTCACTGTTGTACATCAGAGGAGAATTTGGCATGGTGGATTTCTTTAGCCCAACATGCTCGCATGAAATGTTTTTTCAATAGGAAGAGGGGAGACCATAAAATCCAACAGTTTTAGATGAACAGATGGCTAAAAGGTGCTGTGTTACTTAACTGCCCCCTTTAAATGACAATTCAAAGAGCAGGATGAAGCATTAGGGCAGAGGTGAGCAAAGTGAAACACCTGCTTGCATTACTTACATGCGTGTTCCATTCAAGGCTCTTCCAAGCTTTGGCAGAGAAGATCAATTTTGATTCTCATAGGCTCTGTTAGGAAGAATGTGATGCAGCATCTCCCTGCCAAAACCAGAACAAAAATGACATGTAAATAGCTTTCTTTTTACTTTAGAGGCTTTTATCAGAATTTTTCCAACTACTGAAGCCAAAAATGTAGTCATCCCATCTTCTGGGAATCAAAATGAAAAGGAAATACACACCTAAGAGTCTTTCCAAGTCCCAAGAGTAAATTAGTTCTTACTTGCTAAAACACAGGGATAAGTAAAACCAGCAGTGGAATGGCACCTGGAAACATGAATTCTAGCCCAAAACATTACTCCTAGATTAATAAGAAACAGTAATTCCAGCATCACAATATTTCTCCCATGTTCATAAACCTTGCAGTGAATATGTTTTACTTTCTCTCACAACAAAGTCTTGTAGCTATTTTGTGAATTAATTTTTGGACACAATCTGAAATCCTTGTCATTTCATAAAGGAAAACCTCAAAAGAATTTTCTCCAAGAAGTTCAGGAGAAAAAAAAAAGTTAACTTCTCTTTAGCTAGTTCAGGAAAGTATTTCCTGATTATCCGAGACTGGCTGTGGTAGGAACAGGTAGGACAAACACCGAAGAAACATTAGAGGTCTCTTCCCCCAATTCTTGTCTCTTTGAGTTATCTATACATTTTTTATACATTCTTATGTCTCATATTTAATGGTGCAGGTCTCTGGCTGCAGAGGCCCTGTGTACATGATTTGAGAGCTGCTTCTTAATTGGACTGTAGTTACATTCTCTACACAAGTTTCCATTTTCTCTTGTATAATTCAGCAATGCTCAATGCTAACAACATTGTTTCTGTGTTTTGGAGGAAAGTGGCTTCTTTTGCCAATTTATTTGGATTTTCCCTCTCACAACAGATCCAAACTCCTAATCGAGGATGACACCCAGTTACCTAAATGATGAGAAATACCCTCCTGTATTTTCTGTGCTTCTTCACTGTGCTTTATTTGCCAGTCTTCAAGGTGGGGAAAAAATCAAGAAAGCAGGGCTAGTTCTAAAATTCCAACTCATCATACAGTGCCTTGCCTTATAATCCACATTAGGGATTAAAATTAAAAGCTTTTACCTTTACTGGTGAGGAACTACTCATGCCTAATATGAGTGTGAGCAGAG
The DNA here is from genome assembly GCF_028551555.1 of Melozone crissalis. NCBI lineage: Eukaryota > Metazoa > Chordata > Aves > Passeriformes > Passerellidae > Melozone > Melozone crissalis. Next base: position 8,477,066 of record NW_026535817.1, on the reverse strand, counting down.
TTTTCCTGTCTAGCCTTATAGGTAGCTAAGAATTATCTATGACCTCTGTATTTGATTTGTTTTCACTAAGAACTTGGTATTACTGGTTTTGGTACCTTTGCCACTCAATGTCTGTACTTCTAGCGAGCAAATCCATCTGGCAGTGCACTGCAAGGCTCCTCATGCAATTAAAACATCTGGATATTATTAATTTGTCTTGTAGGACAAGAGAGTTTTGTTGGGAAAAGATGAAGAGAATCAGCTTTAATGGATGTTAGCTGGAGCCACACATTTGAACCTTCCATCAATATATTTAATTCACATTGTCATTTTATACCTCTTTTGAAAATTAAATCTTTTCCATGTGTCTCTGTTCCTTGTTGCTTCTCAAGTCAGGAGAAAAAAATCTTAATGGTAGCAATTAAGCAGAAGTTTATTTTTCTACTTCTGTAACATTTGTGGAAAATGATGTTTAGATCTGCCTTCAAAATTTGCTTTTGCCTTATTAACTACTGAATTGTAGGACTATGAAACAAGGTATGCTATTAGGCAATGATTTGGGAAAACAACATGTGCTGAGGTGCCTGATACTGCCCAGTTTGCAAAAGTCACTTAAAAAAAACAAACTTGAAGGGATATATTGGAAGAGGTTGTCTTCCCTTCATTTGGAAGAGACTATGTGCCATGATTTATTAAGTGGCATGGCTGTGATTTTATAATTTTTTTCATTAAACCAGCTATATATTTACAAGTGAGGGATTTTCTCCACATAATTAACAACACAAAACAAAAACAAACAGAAAAAGCCCCCCAAAACCAAACCAAACTAACAATAAAAACCAAACAAAAAAAAAAAAAACACCAAGAGCCCACCAAGCAAATAAGCATCAGCTTTTTTTTTTTTTTTCCCTGCTGATTCTCCCATTTGGCTAAAATCACATTCTACAATAAATTGGGTATTTTGTTAAATTGTTTACAGATGATACAGTTAAATCTAGAAAGCTGTTAAAATAAGTATTATTGGAGAACTAGCTTATGTTGATTTTAATATGGAAAAAAATCAGATATGAAAAGAAAATGAAATGCAGAAAAAGGAGGAAGCCAGACCTTCTGGGTACTTACAGAAGTAAAATGCTGCCCATAAATTAGAGATCATGATATCCCCTTTCCCTCTGTCTCTTCCTCATTACTAAGGAATGGGTGGAAATGTTTGCATTTTTAAAGAATCCACAGACCTAGGATACTACTGTAGGTGAAATGAAAGCTTTGCTTTTATTGCTGGATGAAAAGACAAACATATATCTTATTTCTTCTCACATTTGAACAATGTCTTCTGAATTCAGCTGCAGAAATATTTGATTATTGGATTTTAGATTAATCCACTTGTAGTAAAACTGTTCAGTATCATAAATTATGACAGCACAAGGAGAAAATATATGGACAAGTGGCAGCAGATGAAGCAAAAAAACCTAAGAAGTGGTCACCAAGACCACACAGAGCTTTAGAGGAGTTCAAAGCTGAAATAGCTGACCATTACTGAGATTAGAGAGTTCCATTTTTTAACTAAAGTCTTCCAAGAGAGACTCAGAAAACAAGAAGTCTGTCAGCCTGATATCTATCCAAAACAAAGAGGTGGAAGCTGTAATATGGAACAGTGGACATCTGGATAAATATGACTTATCTGGGAAGAGTTGAAACAGTTTTCATAAAAGGAACTCCTGCCTCACAAACATAAGGCAGCTCTTTGAGGGGATCAAAAAACACGTGGATAAGGGTGATCTGATTGATCTTGGATTTACAAAAGGCTTTCAACAAATTCCTTCACCAAAGGTTTTTAAGAAAACTAAGCAGCCATACCATAACATGGCTTAGAAGTATAAGGTGATACACATTGGGGAAAAAAACATTAATTCACATATAAAACTATGTGCTTTGAACTAAGCAACAACAGACAGGACTTGAAGATTTTGAAAGGTAATTCCAGGAACACATTAACTCTACAGTGTCTGAAAAAGCAAATTAGGAGTGTTGGGGTTAGCAACTAGAGAGCAAAATAGTTATCACTGTGTTATTGCACAAATCCCAACTTTGTCTGCTCCCTGAAGCACATGTGGTGTTGCAGACCCTCATTTCAAAAAGGACTTAGAACTAAAGAGGAAGTTGAGAAAGAAAATGAGGAAAATGAAAGGTGTGAGATAGTAAAGGATGATTAATTATTCTATTGTCTCTTTGAAAAAAAGGTAGATGTGCACAAGGTCTGTAAAATAAGTGCCTAGGGATTGCTTGGTAACAGTTTGCCTTGATCCATGAACCAGGGGACATCAAATGAACCTATAGGATCCAGATTCAAGGCAGAGAAGGTGATTCTTTATGTCAGTATTTAGTTAGGGATAACTTCCCACACTCAACTAAAGATACTAAAAGTTATGTGGGCTCAAGAGCAAACAACTGCAGAATTCATGGAAGAGAAATTCCTCTTACAAAGTACAGAGCTGCCACATCCAGCTGAGGAAATCTTTGAGTGGAGGCTCCCTGGGGAAAGACATGCACCATTTTCCATGTTCCATTTTCCATCTATTATCAGAGACAATATTTCAGGATAGATGGCCTCACTTTGGCTATTCTACGAGTGTGGCTATTCCTACCTTATCACAGCTCATCCAGGCTATTGTGCTGGGTTTCTTGACTGGCAGTTCTTGAAGGGAGATGAGCAAGAGGAAGTTTGACCTGGAAATGTTGTAATACAGATCTCATCATACAAGATTAGATTGAAGCCAAAGCTTTCCCTGTATTTGGACACAGATAGATTTTGAGTGAGTTCTGCCACTTGTCATTTTCCCAGTTTATAGGATTATTTCTGACACCAAAGTTTTATCACTCGTTGCCTAAAACTGGATCTTTAGGTTTTAGTGAAACAATGGAGATGGTGGGAGTGGTTAAATGGCTGTAGTTAACATTAGCTTGAAATTTTCCAGTGTATTTTGAAAATAATCTCAGAATTTATGCAATTTATTTAAGATCTACAAATTACAGAGACCAAAAGTCATAAACTCCATTATGGACTCCACTTTAATCTTGATGTCCAGTTTCTGACCAGCATTCAGAAATCCCAAAGGATGCAGGAGTGTAAAAAAGGATATGAGTTGTATTAAAAAGCAAAACATGCTTCAGTAAAAGTATTTAAGAAATCCATATAAAGCAACTGGGAATTGTTAAGGCCTAGGGAATGTTCTTTGAGAGATTAAGACATAGGAAGCTTTGGGTGTCCCCATCATGGGAATAGTTACAGACTTCAAATGGTTTACTGCAGAGCAAACAAGAAATTAGCCCTTAGAGGAAAGCAGCAATTTGCTTGAAATTGTTGTTAGAAAACTCCCTCAACGTGCTGACAAGACAACAGTTATTTCTCCTATATTTTTGTCTCCTATCAGGATCACAGCTCTTGTCAGTTCAAGCGAAGAGTCCTGTATCACCTTAAATGGACCAGGTTAAAATATCCCCAAAGCTTTATCATACACCAAAATCACACAGATCCTGGTGTTCTGACTGGTCATTTTTTCAGCTAAGTAATCACTAATCAAGGTTGTTCTGTTCTAATAATATACACAGTACAGTTACGTGCTCAAAAGGGACAGAGACGTCTGTATCTAGTACAAATTACCATCACATATGTGAGCATCCAAAGGCAGGGGTGATTCTCTTTAATTTGGTTTCTCCAATAAGTATATGAAGAAGTTCAGAAGCAGAGATCAGATTTGATTTTTCTCCTTTTTACCAAAATGATGAGAGACTAATACAAGCTCAAAACACCCTAACAGTAATTAAGCATTTTGTCAAAAACTTGTAACATTTGAAGGACTAATAATTATGTGATAAATTCTGCTAAAACAGATTTCTAATTTTTGTATTTAACAGAGTGTCATAGAGCATTTGTTGCAGCTATTTACTGAAGAGATTTATTGCCATAAAATCTTTAAATACTTGCATCATTAGGTTAAAAGAAGAGAATTTTGTCTAAAGCAAGATTGTGCCTAGAGAAAGACTAAAAATCTGTCTGCTACCACAACACATCAACACTGCAGAAGATAATAAGCAGTTAGCTACTTTCAACTATTTCAGCAGTTAGCTACTTTCAACTATTTCAAGTGAGGTGTCTGCACTCAAAGGTTGTCTAGCAAAGTCCCTTTAAAGGCCATCCCCTTTCCTAGTATGGCTTCTCCGATGGTGTTTTCCTAAAGTATTTCATTATATGGCAACCTGTACCTGTTTTGCTTCTCCAGAGCTATTGACTTGTAGTCAATAAAGCAAGCACTCTTCCTCCTACTAAATCCTGTTGTTGAGAGAGTGACATTTTCCTCTGTTTGATCAGGGATCTTCTCCCCACCCAGCCTTTGTGTACCTTGGTGTCTTAGAAGACTAATGAAGTGTTCAGGCTCCTAAAAGTCTGTCTATTTTTCCAGGCAGAATATTTCAGTTCGACACAAGATCCTGTCTCTACTTTGATATTTTGCCTTTGAAGCATCATTCAAGGGGTCACTTAATTGACAGATGCACTGGATAGATTTAAGCCCTCAGTGGTTACCTGCTGCTTAGATGCAAAGTCATGTAATTTAAATGATGAGGGTTTCCTGTAGCCCCAACATATCTGACAGCTTAGAACCAACCAAGTGGAAATACTTCAGAGAGGGACTTAAGTGAATTTATACTGTGAGAATCTGTGTCCCAGTACCCTGGGTTCAAAGCAAAAGGAGTTTCTTTCAGAAACTTGTCCAGACATAAAGACTGCTCACCTGCTGAACTCTCCTTTAGAACCAGCACAGTTCAAAATGCAATGTGATTTAAACCAGGCTGCCTGACTTTGGGCTGAGGTGATATGAGATACAGCTGTCAGTTTTTAACACCCAGCTAGAGGAATATTCATCCAGTGCTGAAGAATAGTCACCTCTTAAACCATCCCACTGAATTTCTTTCTTTTTTTTCGGTGCTTATAGTAAGGTTCCCCTTTAACAACATAATGCAAACCATCCATTGATAGCATCTGTAGAGGGAGCTGATACTTCATTTTACTAATCCCCTTCCCCTCTCTGGTAGGAAAGGCAGCAGGCTGCATAAGAACAGGTATTCCTAGGGTCCAACAGTAATTCAGGTCATTGCTAAACTGCAGTACATGTTAAACTATACTGAGGCCAGAGAGAACTAGAAAAAGAAGCAATTCTATGACAGGGAAATTACACAGCTTTTCTCCTGCAGTGCTGCAGAAAGTACATGCAGAGTAGAGATGAAAATCCTAAAGCCAGTTCAGTCTAAGTGAATCAGTTATTCAGAGGATGTACATGGTGTTTCACTTGAGATTCTGCTTGGAGTAAAAATGCAAGAAATGGGTAAATTAGAGTTTAAAACATCTGGCACCATTTACTAAAGTAAATTGTCACAGGGAAATGTACACTTCTTTTTGCTGTTGTTTTGATTTAGCTGGCAGGATAATCACGTTCAAAGCCAGCCTTCTCTGCCTCACGGCAGAGTCTCTGCCTGCATTCCCTTCAGCTCCAAATTCACTTTCTTTACTTTGAAGGTGGGCTGAGCATCGGAATGTGACGCCAGAGTGGGCTGTGCCCTCGGGGCGAGGGAGCTCTTCCCTTCCCCTCAATGCCTGCATTTGCTCGTGCAGTACACAGCAGCAGCAACAGTGTGGTGCTCTGGGGCTCCAGCTCTGCCCGGCAGACGGATCTGCAGCTCGCTGAACATCTGCAAGCCAAGTTTTTCATGTTCTCCCGCCCGTGAATGCTGCCCAACTGCACCGAGAAAATGGGCACAGGGGATTATCTCTGCATTGCTATGAGCGGAGGGGCGCCGTGGGGCTTCAGGCTGCAAGGGGGCAAGGAGCACAAGCAGCCTTTGCAAATCGCCAAGGTAGGAGCGCGAGAGAAAGATGTTGTTGGAGTTTTGTGGGCACGGATGACAGGAGCACTTTGTTTAAATCCATCCTGCTTCCAGGGAAATGGTGTGGCTCTTGTTGTGAGGCTTGTTTGAATTTGCTAACGGGTTTTGCAGAGATTCTACAGGTGCCGATTCTGTCAGTTTCAATAAAAAAGGATCATTACTTTTGGGTAGTTTGCAAATTTTGTTAGATGCTGAATGTTTCACTTGTGACACGATGTGTGCCTTTCAGCTCCTGTTTGCCTCGCTCTCTGGCTCTGAGTGCACTCAGCACATCACAAAGCTCAATCTCATATTAGGAAATGCTACTTCAGTCACCCATTTATGATAGTTTTTCTACTCTGGTCATAGAATAACTACAGCTTTATCATGAGAAAATGTTCTTACTATTTTGGGAATCCTGGAAAGCATTACACTGACTTATCTCTGGTTTTGGAAAGTTATCCAGTCTCAGAAGCAGCTTTAATAGATGCCAAACATCCCCTCTTATATTTCATGAGCAACGCTGAAAATTACTGGACACTTTATAAATTATCTGCACGTACAGAAGGAGGGCAAGACAGACAGTAGAAGTTGACAATAAATTAAAAATAGGAACTGGTAGTCCCAACTTGCAGCAATAATTTTTCAAAGGTAGTTTTGTTAAAAATCAGTGCTCACTCCAGTGCAACAATGAAGATTTGTCACGGTTATTAAGGCTTATGTAACTGTATGGAGCTGCATTCTGTTCCCTTAGACAAGAGGGACAAATTTTGTCCAGAGCTCTGAGCTCAGCAAAATACCAGAGGCTGAAACAGTTCAGGGACTGATCATCATCCCATGAGCTCTGCCTCATTAAACCGAGGGAGAAAGTTTAAAATGTGCCTTATCTCCTTCCAGTATCTGGGTAATGCACTGCACTGAGTGTTTGTTTGACTTTTATATGTGCTTTCCATCAGTAGTTTAGTATTTAAGCTGTAACTTTCTCAGGCTGTCAATACACATGGTTATTAGTTAACTTTAATTACTGTATCAGTCAACTTTTTCACAAACAGCAGAAACAATAAATAGACCTCATTTTATAGGAGAAGGTACTTTTAGCTCCTCTGTCAAGAAAAGAACATCTTTCACTATTCTTTTCACTTATTTCCAGCCTATCATATTAATCATATCCAGTAACAAAACTGTGATTTATTGAGGGTCTGAATAATTTTTCTCATTTCTGTGAAGTTTTTTGTTTGTTTTTCCATGTGTTACAAAACTTGATTTTTTTTTCACTTTTTTCCTACCAATGGGCAACTGTTGGTGTGCAAGTAAAGCCTCTGAGAACAGATGGCAGTGGACTCCTGCCATCTAGTGAAAACTTGTAGCTAGAGCTTTAAAATGGTGAGCACCGGTAAAAGGCAAGTGGCCTAGATTACATAAAATCAAAAGTAAAACCCACAAGATTCTGACTAAACTTTAGTTTTCCTGACAAAAATGGTCTATTCCAGGGTGAATTGTTTTTTTTTTTATTTTTCATGTTCGCATCCTAGACTGGGCCACTTAAGACTGGGTTGGGACTTGAGGTAGTTGTACCTTACTTTATTGTATTTTCAGTAATACATAATATTTTCTAATGGGAGAGTTCCCAGGAAAATACACTCACATTCAGAAAATAATAATATGTATTTTTAGAAAAAAAACTCACAGGTACAAGTTTGTTTTCCTGTGAATGAAAAGGAAAGCTCCAGAGGGGTTGCTTACCTTTGTTAGAGCAGAGGGAAGGGCACTCGGGTACTGGTCATGTGTGGAGAAGTGATTGTGATATAGATCTAAAATGGAGAGGGATATGAAATGAAGGGAAATGAGATATGAAATATGTCAGGACACAAAATTCCCAAATTCACACTACTTACTCTTTGATAAAGGAAACATATTGCTTTTAAAGCTGATGGGATAAGTCACTGCCACTCACTGCCAGACGCAGCTTTTACCAGTTTTTTAATGCCTTTTAAAATCGTTTTATTACATGTATAAAGAATATGTAAACCACCTCCCCTCTGCCTAGCTCCTAAAGCATATGTTCAAGTAGCATTCCCACTAAAATCCATGAGTTTTGCCTGCAGTATAAATTATTGTCTTCCATTACCAAACAAAATGTTAACGGAGAGATAAAGACAAACCTTTTACCAAAAAATATCTCGGTACTTTTTCACAAGTACTTTTGCAGATAAAACAGACAACTTTCATCAGCAAATAATTTTACAACCACTAAATTAGATTCAAGACCTTTCAGTAATTTTTAAGTGTGAGATTGCAAGAAATGGATTTTTCTGAACTATGAGAAAGTATCATTCTGCTTGTCTATTTCAAACCCTTATTCAAGATATAAATTTGACTCATTTTCTGTAGACGTATAAGAATTTATATTTATTTATATTTTAAAATTCTCCTCCTCTAAACCCTGTCTCTGTACACCAACTTACTTTGTGAAGTCCAATAGTGTTGCAAATAATGAAAACTTATTTTCAGTTAAAAAAAATTTGCATATCCTATATACTGCTGCAATATAAAATAAAGTATTTTAAATGCTATGTGCAAACGCACACTGTGCTAAGAAAGTTATCTAATAAATTGATGGTTTTTTTTAAAAAAAATTTAATCATGAGTCCAAAGCTAAGGAAAACAGTGGTTGAGTGTATCCCTTCACTAAAGCATGTCAGTGCTGTGCTGTAGGATGGCTTTCCCAAACCAGGAGATGGGAAATCTCAGTGTAGCAGTGACCCTAGAAGGATAAGTATTCAAGATATATAAAAGCTAAGCAATGCATGATGACCTTTCCGTTTTACCATGAGATACATCAAAGAATATTTTTAAATGAATATCACTGAGGTTTTTCTTGAAAATTTCTTTGCAGTTTTTAATTTAAAATATATAGAAAATAATGGCTGATTTTCTGAACTAGCATTTGAAAGAAAGTCCTGTGACTTTTCCCTTTTAATACTTAACAATAGTTAGCAGTAAAGTTATATCCTTAAAGAAGCATCTCTTCTGCAACAGGTAATTTAATGGAGTTGTCCTATAGATGATTAGATTTATATTCATCTGCAATGTGACTCTATTAAATAATATTTACAAGAGAGGTAGATTATTCTGAGCATATTTGTTACCTGCACCAAACAGTAATTTGACGGACTCACTGTTTGTATCTGTCAAAGTCTTGGTAATTCATGTTTGGCAACTTAACCAAATAGTTCTAATATTTAAGGGAGGCAAGTTGCATGACTCTGACCTATAAGCACTTCAAAGGAAATCTAGACCCGTGTACTAAAAGTAAAAATGAATGGTTGCTTACAAGGAGGCTTCTGCTACTTCTTCCCAAATTGTAGCTTTACCTTTGGCTTAGTAATGGCATGTGACAATTGGCTGCCTGGTCATTTTAGACTTGTGCCCTTGTCCATCAACATGCTCAGATTTCAAGTCTTAGTTTCATCATTTTGGATTCACTGCAACCTGAAACAGAAAGTGAAACTCAAAGACTTGGGAATAACCTGAACCAACAGTGTGAAAAGTAATATCTGAATATGATTACTTAACACTGGATGTAAACAGAGGTGGGCTATGTTGTGGTAGTTTGGCTTTTTCTCTGCATTTATCCAAAATACTTGACACATACAGAACAACAACAAGAGGTTTTCATCAAGTTGATCTCTACACTTTGTCTAGTGGAAAAAGAAAATAAGGGAGTGAGAGACGTTGGCACAGTTATGCTCTGGATCCTGAGGTAAGGCAAAACACACCACTGTCACATATACATGTGCAATGTATGTATCAGCAAACAGTTGGACTATCCACAGAAAACATCACGGCTGCTGGGTTGAAGGAAACCTTTTTTAAGTTGTCATACTCTTAAATTGCCACCTTGCCTGCTCCCACTTGCGGGCAGGTAAAGGAGGTTGGTGAAAGCAGGATCTTCCTCTCCAGTACTGCTAGAACTGCATTTCTCAGCAAGCTGGGGGAAGGCTCAGCACTGAGCTAACACCACCCTGCTGATCCCACTGAGTTTGTATCGCTTGATATTCTTAAGCAGGATTTCAGCACAACTTTATGCAATAGCAATCAGCAGAACAAGTCATGTTTAAAATGTTCTTTTTGAACTTTGGCAGTAAAGGAGGGGAGTTTAGAGTCAACCTACATGATTTTAAACACAACTTGCCTTACTTGGCCTGTATTTCAAACTGTTTGTTTAAATTTGCTGGCTAATACATTTCCAAACATAGTTTGTTTTTGCAGCCTGGACAGACTCTTATTCTCAAATTCACCCTTCAGACCATCTGACACAGCTGCTATTTGCTGATATTCGGAAAACCCTGTGAGGCATATTTACATATTCTTTCACACAAGGAGTTACGTGGAAGATTGTGGGTTTCTCCATCTTTTCTGGAGAAGATTTTGACTGCATTACAAGCCTTGACCCAATTTAATAACCAATACATTTTTGCACGTGTTTAGATGACATAGTTCAGTTTGTATTTAAGTAGATTACCAAATTCCATTGACAGGATGGAAGAAGCTGGGCTTTCTGGAGCTTAACTTATTTTGCAAAACAGAGGAACAAAGTGAGGTTCCTCAAATCTAGCTAAAATAGACCACTGTTAAATCACCTTTTTTCTGAAAAATCTGCTAGTGCTAGCTGGAAAGATAATGAAGAAAAAAATCCATTCACCTTACCCAACAAAGGTTTACATGTTCTTCTAAAGGTTAGGGCTCTGTGTTCCCTACTTCCAAGCTTCTGCATTCCAGCCATTGTGCCAGTGGAAATGTTTAGCACTGGAGTCCCATCTAGTTGTTTAAAAGCTGCAGGCTGAACTAGCACATGAGTGTATAGCCCATTTTGGATATACAGGACTACATACCAAGCTGGTTTTGGCATGTTTCCCACAGTATTTAGCCAAATACAAGCATGTTTTGGATACATGGTATTATTCATTTGTGCTTATTTCCAACTGATGCTTTTCCAGCTCTCACGCTAGGCGAGTTTTCAATGGAATAGAATGAACACCATAATTCACACTGATTTAAACTAAACAAACCAAAAAACCAAACAGCGTATTCCTACTAAATTAGATTAGCTGCTTTGTATAGAGCTTGGCTTCATTTTGTACTTTCTTTGCTGGAAACATTTAAAATACCCTGCAAGACATTATTACTTGTCATTGTTCTGTGTTTTCTGCCATGGCATTCTTATTGTGAATGTGAATGTAATAGTAAGACTTCTGGCCAAGTTCACATTAAAATATCACAACAGGAAATATGATTTACAGAGTCCTCTAGGATTGGGTCTGATTGTTTAAGAGGACACAGTTAACAATTCATGCATATCATGGAAGGTTTTTCTTTCAAATGCAGAACTCAGTGTTCTTCCTATTTGCAGCAGAAATGTTTAGAGCAGAAATTACTTTAAGGGTCCATATTTCATAAGTTAAATGGTTAGCACTCTATAAAAAGAGAGGGATTAGCAGAGATAGCTTCAGCTTTAAGAGGAACAATTCTGTGCATGGAATTAGCTATGGACAGAAATGATAACATTTAGACTGCAACCAGTACTCATGAGCACTGTCTGGAACAAAACTGGCAGTAAAAAAACCCTGGATATCAGCTTGAAGGTTTTCAATTTCAAACCTAATGTACACAAGTTACGCAGTGGATTTTTTTCCCTTTTCAGTAATTTATCCCATCTGCACCATTTCATTAGAATCTGTAGGCCACCGTCAGTGGGAATTTTAGGATCAGACTAACACACATTTAGACTGGAACACTTCAGTATGCACCAAAATCAAAGTGCTGTGTTTTGGTTACTTGCCAATACAACCTGGTATTGAGCATGAAGGCCAAAAATCTTCAAAATACCTCAGGACCTTGCTCTCAGTGGAGGGCTAAGAACAGTGAAAAGTGGCTGTCTTATTTGTGGCTTATGTGGAAGGTAAATTCTAATAAAAACCTGACTCTAAGCTTGCCAGAGACAACAGGCTTAGACCCCGAGCTCTCTACAATGTTCTGCAGTCCTGGGCACAGCACAAACTGTCCCCCTATTATTTAGCAGGGAAACTGTCTGCAAGTTGTCATTCTACTTTACAGAAATAGATTTTGAATCCTTTAAGGATCTTTCTTTGTTTTACATCTCCTTCCTACATCTGGGACTGGGCACTGAATGCATGGGTAACCTTTTGCTTCAAAAGAATTATGTCATCCTGGACTGAGTAGCTGTGGAATCATTATTTTATGAACTTGCCTTTTTGTAAGTATATTTTAGAAATATGGTCCTACTTAGCAAACTGGATGCTTTGGGTTTTGAAGCATGTTTTATATTACAACTGATTAGCAGATGAACTGGTGATGGGTCAAAACTATGAAGAAAGTAGATAAACTGTGGTGTTCCATACTGCTGATTTCATTTGATACCTTATCCATAGCATAAACATGCCACGTATGGCATAAATTGCTGCAATATTGAATTTCTAGAAAGTTTCTGAATTAAAAATAATGTAAGACACCATATGTCCATTGTGGCTCTTTACAGCAACAGAAAGAAAAGCAAACAGAATGACAGGGGAGCATAATTCAATAAGACTAAATTTGCCTTTCCTAGCACTCTCTGCCTAATACAGGAAAATCAGGAGTTGTTTGTTATCTGATGGCAAAAAGATGGCAAAGCTGAAGCTCTCTTTTAAAAACCTAACAGTTGAAATTTCACTAAAGGAAGCCTTAACAGAGGAGCTACTTTTTAACCCACAAACTCATTGGGAACTTTGCCATTGACTTCAAAGGGCAAAGGATTAGACCTTAGTATGTATAATATCATGCAGTTATTTAATTAGAAGCAGATATCATGAATAAAAATCCTCATTGGGAAGAGTGTAGGAGATGTTGTTATGGATCTATTTAGCACAGCTTTCTGTGTCTAGTAGAAGTCACTTCCTTCTAAGGAACAAAAAACCACCTTAGATTTGGGCTATTGTGATAACACTGTTACATAATGCAACTTTTATTCAAGTTATTTGGTAATTATTTGATATATTTCTTTTCCAATCTGTTTTGGAAGTGTGTGTGAGGACAGAGATACTCACTTGAGCTGAAGGCATTTCAATCTGCTTATTTGTAAGAGAAAGAAATGATTGCTAATAGTACAGAGTAGACTGACATCACTAGAAACTAGAAGCCATGAATTCAAGGACTGATAATATATCAGTGTAAGCTAAGGAAAAAGTTTAGGCAGTGGCCATATCCCTCAGCTGCAAATGTTTACTGTTTGAAGGCACTCCTTGTAACTGCCCTCTCACTTTCTTTAGCTCTGCCAACAGACTGACCTGTGTTGGATGAACGGTATTCCCCAAACAATTTAGATTTCAGGGCTTTGTTCACTCACCTCCTTTTGCCTGACAGCTCAGGCAACAGTCCTAGGAGCAGTTTATCTGTCAGGTTTGAAGTGCAGAAGCCTCCAGATGAGGAGAGGAAGGAGGAAAGGGAGAGGAGTGCCAGGCAGCTGGGGGTGACACTTTTCCAGCAGGCACAGGTGTGGCTGGACAAGTCTGTACCTCCTTGACACACCCATCTTGTAAACGTGTCTCCAGCAGTTTAAGTGGCATCCCTTTGGAAATGCTTGGCATCTGTAAGAAAAGCACCTCCATAGAGAATTGTGCAGCAGTAACTGCAGTTGTTGTCTGTGCCTGTGTAATAGGAGGTGTTCCCAAGATGTGCTGCTATCTGTTGTCATTATATTGCAAGAGTTCTGTTGTCATTACATTGCAAAGGTTCCACATTGCTAGAGTTTTGTGCCTCCTTGATGTTTCTCACAGGCAGCTCCTCTAAGCACTGACTCTTCCTTCTCCTCACAGCAGCCAGCTGACTCCAGTTCCCCTCAGCCAACCAACCAACTCACTCTTTCATAGCACTCTTCTTGTTTTTGGCTACAGCTGTGGCCTGGTAAAGTCAGGTCCATTCCTAATCTTTAGTAATTAACCCAGCTACAACTCCTTAAGGGGTAAGATTACTTTCTATACTGCCTTTATTTACTTATATTCTATCCCCCTACAGCTATCAAGGGGAATCACATCATGAGCTCTGACATCTTTATTCATCCACCACCACTGAAACAGTCATCTCTCTACTTACCTTTATAAATTCTCATCTTCTTTGCCAGGAATTCTTGCTCTGCTTTCTCTTATCATTCTCTCTGTAGTACTTCTATTTAAATACAAAAGTACAGCTACTTACTTAAACATCAGTTTTAGTGAATTCACTGCAAATTGTGGGAAAAAATGCCTCTGACTTCAAATCTTGTTATATAGTTAGAACAGTTCCCATCACTTCCAGTAATTTTCCTTTGGACTGAAAGAAATACAGGAAACTTTCTACTTTCACGAGCTCTCTCAGCACAGGAATCTCTGAACTACTAGAGCGTAACAGATGTGGCTGGAATAGAGTGATCACCATTTTGTTCCACAAATTACATTTTCCTGTTCTGCAGAGCTCACTTCAAAGGCCAGCTGCTATAAGCCACTGATTTAATTACAGAGGATGCAGATGGAAGTAATCTGAAAGGGATAAATAGCTTTCTTTATTATCATATATTCATAATGAGCTTTCTGCATGCTGAAATAATACTTGCAGGATGGATACTGTAAGACTTGCTTGCAAAATCCTTCAAATTAGGAAAAATATCATTAAGCATGTATGTTATAAGCAAATTCCAACATGTGAAACTATTTAATGCCTAAGACCCTCATGAAGGAGCAGCTGTTAGACATCATTCATAGAAAAAGAGACCAAAGTTTGAGAATTTTTGGCTTTCCAGAAAAACAAAAAGATATCTAGGAAATTAGAAGTATTTTACCTAAATTGTCAGTCAGTGGAATAAGTATGTTATATATATACTTTTATATATCTATAAGTAATATAATATATGCTGATCAATATAAAATAAGCCATTCACAGAAGTAGAGAGTTTCATTATAGAATGCATAGTAAGATTACATAGCTTTTGAAACAAAATTTTAGTATTAAAGTTGTTATCTCATGGTATTCATACTGTTAGTCAAAGCCAGTCTTTAGATGCATTGTGCATTTTTGGGGGTATCTGAGGGAAGGTACCTGATATTAGAAAACCACAACTAGAACACTGTTTCCTTTGGAGCCCCCCAGTCCCCTTGGTAAATGAATTTGCAGCGTGCCTTTAAGTCCACTTTAAATAATCACCTTTTCGTGATATTGACATTATTGATTATCACTAGATGGTGCTCTTCACAATCCCCAAAATCATAGGTAAGTGAACATGCAGACATTTCTACCTTGGAGAAGTTTTCATTGAGAGGTTTAATGTTTTCTTACCAAAGCTGAAAGTATTGTTTGGCTCAGCTCTCCTCAGACCACATAGCAGAATTAATGCCCTCAGGAAAATTTGTATATAAACCAAGTCAAGAATCACAGAATATCAAATTAATCAAAATCATAACATGAAATTAGTAATTCCAAATCTTCTTTTCACTTCTACTTATAAGTCCCTAAACACAAATAAAATGTAATCCCCTTAAGGAGGGCTCCATAAATTTGTACTAGGGTTTGACTTGTGGTTTCATAACACTACAGTTAGGACAAATTTTGATCTTAGAAAAAACTTGACTAAAAATTATTTCAGTAGTATTGCAGAAGAGGGAAGCAGCTGTAATCCTTTAAAGAGAAAACAAGTGTGTTTCTGCGTCTATTATGAACATAAATAGTAATATTATGAACATTAAATAGTAATATTACACACAACTATTGTGTGTACATGCAGTGAAATAACAGTTAAAAAGAGTATGAAAAATATTATCTCACACCTCAGTTCCTTGCAGCCCAATATGACAACAGCCTGAGTAGACAGGGCTGGGAGCCCTGGAGGTGTAAGAACTCTTCCAGGTCTCGCATCCAATTTAAAACAAATTTTGAGCTATATTAAAATGGCGTTTTTAATAAATTCCTCATTATCCTTTCTCTGCCCTCACTTTTAGTCATGACTTCAGTCTGTAACACTAGCTCTTCATTTTACTAATTTGATTAGGAATAGACTAACATGAAGTACACCAAATCCAAGACTGCATCATTGGCCAGCCATGGTGTTGGAAATCGACCTGAGTTTTGCAGCTTAAGCCCGTTTTGACTCAAATAGTTCAAAATTAACAGATCAGTAGTACAAGTGTGATATAACTAAATTTTTCATGGTTGAATCTTCCTTTCAAGGGCCCTGATGCAGCTCCTAAATAGGCTACATTTTAAAGTCAGTTTCCACATCCCCAGGATAATGTTACCAAAGCATTTCTGATTTCATGACACAATTGTGACTACAGAAGAGGTTTGACTTTAAAACCTCTTGTCATTCTGTTTCAGTTTTCTTCCTCTATATTTACAGGAACAGTGAGAAACAATCCAATGAATCTTACTGTAGTGAAAGACCCATGAATGCTTCTTTTTCTGCATTGGCAAGAACAGTACAAAGGCTACAATAATTAAGCCTGAGGAGGTAGTTAGGCCTGTGGCCTGTCATTTTTTAAGAGTTACACTATGAACAAACAGAGCACTGAAATGCATGGCCTGAGAACAATAGCACCCAGCCCTGTACCAGCCTCCTGGGTCACTCACTGCTTGTTTGCTTCCAGGCCTGATTTGCAAAAGAGGCCTGGAAAAGTTGCAGAGGCTGGGAATTAGCACAAATTGATCTGGGGTGCTATCGACTCAGGCAAAAACTAAAGATGCACTGACCTGTTCAAATCAGACTGGCATTCGGGCCTCCGGATTCCTGCATCATCCAGCGCTGAAGAATCCAACCCTGGCATGGTTCAGCAGCTGCTGGGCCCTGAGATAAAAACAGACAGGCAGAAATGGGATCATTTTGGCACAATCAGCTGCAACTGCAGAGGGTGGGAAGGAACCCTTCCTCTTGTGGGAAATGCCTTCTTTTTGGGTGTTTGAGTGTTGCTGTAGGCAACGGCATGGCAATGGAGCGCACCTAAAATGAGAGCCAAACCAATTCTTTCCCCAAAACATTTTACTGATCCAAATACTTTTTTAAAGGTTGAAAAATACTTACTGTTCCATGTTTGTGGGCAGGTGTGTTCCATCAGGAGCAAGGAATGTGATTTATTTCAGTGACTGGATCCAATGTGCCAGATGCAGAGCCAGTGATGGGCAGCTGTAGGAGTTAGCTATTGCCTCAGCCCCACACAGTGCCTCTCTTGTCTGATAAACACCTAAAAAGCTTCTTCCAACAGCTGTCCATCACATCACTATGACAAGAAAGGATATGTTATGAAATCCTCTCTGCTTCTAGAGGTCTGTGGTACTACAGAAACCAGTGTCCACCCATAAGGATTCACATAACCTCATGTTATACCTGCATGTCCCTTAAAGCAAAAATTGCACTTAGGCCCAAGTAAGTTTAGTTTCATTTAAAAGTTTTCATGAACTTCTGGATTTCTTCAGCTTTACATTTGCAAGATGCTCTCAGGCCAGATATTTTCATGTGCTTGGGTTTCCTTTTGGCCATTTAACTTGGCTCACAGAGGCCTTTTGTACCTCTAGTTTCTCCATTATTTGAACACATTTCGTCCCACCCTAAAGCAGTATCTCAAATACAGATCCTGTCACTACTGCACTTGGCTGGTTCTGACTAGTTTCTCCCATGCTAAAAGAACGTACAATCCTCTCCATCACGGTTACATTAAAATGCTTTTGCTGTGCTTTTTCAATTAATTGCATAAGTTAATAAGAAAAAGGTAAGTTTCAGGGCAAAATAATAGTGAGAAAAGGAAACTGGACACTGATTCTAACACTGAATTTAATTTATGGAGGTGCTGGCCCCTGACATCTTTTTAAAGACTACACAATGCTTAAAAAGTGTGCTTCCCAGAGAAACTTGAGGACATACCAGCAGTTCATATAATAGGAGCTTTCTCTCAAAATTATATTAGTAAGAGGTGTCAGCAAAGTCTTCTGAGGCAATCTGACTCAGTTTATCACCTTTTAGATTAAAATAAGCACTGTACAAGTTCACATTCCTATTTAGTTGTTTAAAAGGTCACTCCTGATCTTCAGTCAGTTTTTAAATTACTCCTTACATCACCAGCATGCTGAAAACTGTGGCTATAAGAGTTTCTTAAAAAGCTAAAATCAGTGCCATATGATAAGGATTTATACAACCTATCAATTTTCAGTGTACATAGTAATTTCAACTGTTGGGAAGCGCTTGCTCAGGAAACAAATACAAAATTACGGAACCAATTCACATATAAATGTCTTTCCAGTTAATACCTGTGCCTTCACGTTCCTCCTGGCATCTGCTCCTTTTGTTTGGTGCTTGGCATTTGGGAAAATGCTGCAGATCAGGGCTGACTTAGACATTACCAGGGGCTTCCTTGCACTCTTTGGAAAATTCACCCTAAGCTGTCATATTGCCAGGTGTTCCTTCAGACTGCTTTTTCTCCCAGAAATCAGCTCTGAAAGCAGCACAGTGCATTTGAGAGGAGAAGGCAGTGATGTCCATTTCCTCTTCTGCTTTTGGATCCTGTTTTAAAGTTAGTATGTGACCTTTGTTGGGAGTTGACACACTTTCCCCAGGGAAACGTCACATGGAGGATTTTGGATTTGTAGCTGCCAGTCTTAATTTCAGAAGCACGTACAAAAGGTGCCTCTGAATTGGTACAAGATGCAGTTATTTGGTGATTTTTAGACTGAAAACTGCATAGGAAGGCGAGTCATGAGGATGTGGCACTGTTTAGGATTTAAACACAGTAAGGTTACTTGGATATTCCACAACAATGCAGCCAAGTCAGATGCATCATTTAATAGCTGAAAAATATGCAGGAGATCTT
Organism: Melozone crissalis; assembly: GCF_028551555.1. Taxonomy (NCBI): domain Eukaryota; kingdom Metazoa; phylum Chordata; class Aves; order Passeriformes; family Passerellidae; genus Melozone; species Melozone crissalis. The sequence continues at coordinate 8,458,287 of NW_026535817.1, read as the reverse complement.
GGAGCAAAGTTGGAGCAACAGTAGCCACACAAAATGAGAAGGGATGCTGCTATGCTGGAGTAATACAGCTTGGGCTATCTGGAATATTTCTATGACCATGTTGGGGTGAAATCTGACAGCAAGCAGGTTTTTTATGGCCACGTGTTAATCTTCTTGGCCAGATAAATTATTAACTTCAATCCTCAAAATAAGCAGCTCTTTCATGTGCACCTATATTTTCCAGATGTATGATACAGTCAAGATTATCCTGTGCATTTGCATGTGCTTGTTTCTTTCGTTGTTATTTTTAGAAAATTCTTTAAAATTATTATTATTCTAACATCTGAGTAAGACTTGAAAATATTTTTTATTTTAGTCTCATAGCATTTTCCTGTTATGTTTCTTAATCCTTATTTCTATTATTCAAAGTTTTGGAAGAGGCCAGGATTTAACTTAATTAAGCAAGTAGGAATTTTGTCCTAGTTTTCACTCATTTGAGGGATTCAGCAACATCAGCAATATTTATCTGTCACATTTAGCAGTATGGTTTTATAAAAATTACAACCCTGCTAAAAGTAAAAGCTGTGCCTCAACATAAGTAATAGCACTTCAAATGGTGGTGTTTTTCAAGGCCCTTCCTCCTTGACAGAAGCAGTGCTGCACAAAGTCAACACTGTGTGTTCAGCACGAGGCCATTCCCTGCTGAGTCCATTCCTCAGCGATCCTGACAAGAAATGTGCACCTGCAGGTTCTGACCCTCTGCGGGAATCTGACTTCTAAAAAATATTTTAAACTAAACTTCCAACTCATGCCTATGATCTAATGGCATCAGTTGGCCTGCATCCCTTTGCTCTGTGAAAGGTTTGTTAGGAAAACATCACTTGAGCTCCAGAAGGGGCACATCTGGCAGGGCTTGATATAGCATCGATGCATTTCATCTTCTGTCTGTGCAACTGCAGCCTTGACTTAGCAAATGTCCTAAAGCTGGCACAGATCTTAGACAAAGATCAGGAAAGTATTTCAGGATGTATCTGGGATGAGAGATGCCATATTATGTTTGTGTTAATATATAAAAATAATAATTCAGAGGAAGAAAATGAAATAAAATCATAAAAATGTATGCCAAAAGTCTGCTTGAAACAATACTCCAGCTTCTTATATTAAGAATTGTCAAAAATGGCAGCATTAAAAACAACTCCAACTGGCTCCTTCCCAAGCTCCATGCCTTTTGGATTTCCTTAAAAATTTCAATCTACAGTTTCTGAATAATGCAACCATTGTAATTCAAGGACGCTCCCCTGCTGGTTTTGATTAATTTATTTAAACAACACAGAAAAAGTCTGCTGTAACTCCTCTGGTAACATAAATCCCTTTTACAAAGGATTCTGTTGTCTCCACCTCTCTAATAAACTATAGTGTCAGGGGTTCAGAGCTAAATGGATGGCAATACAACTTTAAAAATTCATCTCTGCTTATGTGTCTGAATTAATACCTGGTTTTTGTCCCCTTCAACCTTTGACTAATTTATAACTCTATTCTTACCTTCCTACAGAAGTAACAGATCATTGAAATAGCTTAATTCACATGCAATCACACATTTTATACTTCAAAAATTAATATCTTAAAAAGAATGTTAGATATCTTAAAAAAAAAATCCCAGTAGCCCAACTTTTTAAAACTTACTGTGGTTCTCCTGACAAATGCAACTTTCCTTAGAGTACCAGCTACTGGAATCTGGTGCTTACCCAAGTTCCAGCTTCCATTAAAATTACAATAAATTTCTGGATGCCCTGGATTGCAAAGTAATCCCACCCTCAAGGGAGAAAAAACCCAAGTAATAAGTAATCCCAAGTTTTTAATGTTTTATTCTTTTTTCATGTGGTACGAGAGAAACTGGCATTTGCTGGTTGCAGAGCAAATGGAATAAGCCCGGCAAGACCATGGTCTGAGAACAAAATGCCCAGTGAGGACACTTAAATACCTGTTACAGTTTCTAGGGACAGAAATGGAGTAGCACAACAAAGCTGCTATTAAAATCACAGTGGCTTTCTGAGGTTCATAGATTGTCACAGCAAATTATGGCATGCAGATATTTTCCCAAATCCTAAGAGCATATGCATTGTCTAGCATTCAAGCAGCATGATTCCTTTTGGGAACCATACAGCACTTGAAAAGAAATTGCTGTTAGCTTACTTATACAATTACATACTCTTGAACTGTTTCCATTTCACATAAATATTAAATACTCCTTTGTTTAAACTAATCGATTTTAAAATATTCTATGAAAGGAAATCAAACAAATGTCAAGCTGTTTCTTACAGATTTCTGGTAAACTTGCTGCTCATTTGACATGTTGCATGTGTCGTTTCAACAATGCCCTTATGTGTGGGTGAATATACAGATGCTTTAGGCTAACATTAAACAATGTTCTATAGCTAGCACTGTTTTGGTAGTCCAAATAAAGTAGGTAGTGTTTTTATAACTATCAATTCTTGGGTTATGGAGAATGTCTTCAAATAGAAACAGAAAGAGGTTTATCTTTACAAACAGGTCTCATTCCCTTAAAAGGAAGTTGTTCTTTTTTTCTGCTGCTTCTTTGGAGAACTGACTACAAACTGGGAATGGTTATTGTATGAGTCATTTGGGAAGAATAGCTACAGTGTAAAAAGTTCAGAAAGGATTTTTAATAAAACCAAACCAAATTATCTTCTCTTTTGGGCATGATAAGGATAGTTTGAAAGAGCAAAATATGAAGTTTTTCAGAATGCTGTAACTCAACCTAATACTGCAGTGTTTTGAAGAGAAGGGGGAAAAGGTCAGGAAAGACTAAAACATTCTGCCCTAGTTTCAGTTCTATAGATAAGACAGAAATCCCTTTTCTTAAGGAAATTTTAATTGACTTTATTCTGGTCTGGCCTAGTCTGGCAGTGAGCTCCTGCATGCACCCAGCAAATCACCGGCTGCCAAACCCAGACATGGAGCTGGGGAACGATCTCCTACTCAGCTGTGGGGCCAGTGGGACTTTCCTGCTGCAGCCCAGGTACTCAGGTACTTGGCAATTCCCCCAAACACCAACATTACCAGTTGAGCTGTTAACAATTATAACATTATTCCAATAAAACAACACTGATGCTGTGCACAGTAGAGACTGCAAATAACATAAGGAAATATTATTGCATTATTCCCTGCACCGTCTTCCCTGCAATGCCACAAAGGATACAATAGTAAAGTTAGGACAGAAAAACTTCTGTTAATGTTCATGATTTTACATCCTTTCCTTACAGCCCTCATCTTAGTTTTTCCCAGTTTTATAAATGAAATCATGTTTTCAGCATGCCACTTACTGTTCTACTTCTCTCAGTGCTGCAGCATTTGAGTATCCTGCCTTTCAGGGGTAGAAACTGAGGTTATGTCTCATAAAGCAAAGTTTTAACAGGGTTTGTTATCCCTGTTATCATCTTAGGAACATGCACTGAGAAGTGCAGGCTTGCTCATGCAATAGCTGGGTCAGAGATGCTGGCTGTTTAGCAGGTGCTCCATGCAAAACATGGAAAAATGCCATTTTCTTTCCAAGTTCAGCACTAGTTATTTGCATATTGCTAATCTAGCAAGAGAATTTTATAAAATTTTTATTTTCCTTCTCCTTAGTGTACAAACAATATAAAGGAATTTTTCCCTTGTAGTCAAGCCACATTCCCTTAAATTTCAGACTATTAGGTGGGTTTTGTCTCAAAGTTCATTTCCAATGTTGTTCATTTGTATAAAGTTTCCCAAAACGCTAGTAGAAATTTTTTTATCATTCTCTCATGCTTGAGGCACTATGAAACTTTTCCCTGAGTGTTTCTCCTAAGATTAGTTCAACTGAGGCTGAAGTTTACAGAAAGTGACCAAGTGATTTCAATGGGAGTGTCACCTTTGGAAAGCAAAATCACAACTGTAATTTGGCAAGACTATTGACGGTTCTGGACTCCCATTCCTAGGAATTTTACAGGAGAATGCTGAATATTTCAAACTGCCATGAAGCTAACAGCATTTGAATCTTCTGAACATACCTAGAATGTCCTGCACTCTTCAAGATAAGTTTAAAAAAAAAAAGCTTCAAAACCCTCTTCACCCCACTTCCAGCTTGCTCATGTTGGACCATTTGGGAATGCCCTGGGCCAAACAAAGTTCACAGATGTGTCACAAACACTCAGTTCTTTCTGCAGACCCAGAAATAATGACTGTGTGCTTTACAGTCTAGCCCAGGTTTTACAGTAGAGCTTAGACATGCACTACTGATGCTTTATGAGGTACCTTTGATGGTGGGAGATCTCCAGGCAAAGTCATAATTTACCACTGCAGTAGATTGTGGATAGACAAATGATAGAATTTGGCTATTTTAATAGATTTAATATATATATATATATTTTACAAATCTCACATTTTAAAAACATGTGGGTGAAGCTGTTGCTGCTGCTGCTGTCCCAAAGTGCTGTTCATTGTGGGGACCTCGGAGGTTGCTATTTGGGAAGGGTCCTGCTGCTGGGAATGGGAGGCCAGCTGGGACAGGAGGCTCATGCTTGGCAATAGTCTGGGTAGTGTTCTGCCTGATAATGAGGGGAGTGATATTTCAACAGGCTGCAGAAGAGAGTCTGCAGCGCCTCTTTTAAAGGCCTGCCCTGGACCTGGTTGCCAGGGAGCTGCAGGAGGGCGAAGGCTGGCAGCAGAGAGGGAAATAATTCAGCTGAATTCAATTAGAGTGCATCAGTAGAACAAAGTGAACTATTAAAATAAACAGTTTCCCTAAATCAGAAAGGGTTATGACCACAGAAATTGGAGCCTTTACAGATTTCTTTACACCATATTGAGCTATTCATGCTTTCTGACATGAGCCACTGCATTGCACAGTTGCAGGTGCACTGAGGATGGGACTGTGTTTAGGCTGGCACACGTGGCAGGGACCCACCTTGGCCATCTTTCAGAATCACAGACACAGCAAGGCACTGCTTTGCCCACAGAGACTGAGGAGCTGCTGCCTTGCTTTGTGATCAAAGGGAACCAGCAGTAGCAGCAGCAGAGAACAGGACTGAGAGCAAACCCTTCCTTTCCCCTTCTGCTGAACACCTGCAGAGAGGGCAAGGGTTCCTCTGGTGGAATGGCTCCAGATTTTCCAAATATCCTGATCAAACCTGACCAGGATATAACCCTAATGGAGTAGAAACAACCCAACACTTTGCTAATGCCTTCGGATATCCTGGATCAATTTTCCTCTAAGTGCTACCTAATTGATTTAATGAGAGCAATTTTCTTGATTTAAAAGGAAGCATCCTGAGTATTTCCTGGACTGTAGATTTAATTTGTTTGGCATTGGTATAGGAATTCATCAGACAGCAAACACCCAGTATTTATTTCTAACAGCCATTGCACTTCATACTAAAGGCAGAGATTTAGGAAGAAACTGGGTGTGAGAAAGTGCTGCTGGCAGTTGAGACAAGTGGGCTCTTTGAGCAATACAGGAGTGCATTTCCCTACTGCTGAGACTTCCCTGATGGCAGCTTTTGCAGATACTCATGTCTAAGTGAAAACTCAAAGTGAAAAAACATAGTAATGCACAGCAATAGCTAGAGAAGAGCACCTACTGCAAGAGATTGCTAGCTCATATATTCAGGGCAATAATACAATGTTCAGCAAAAACAACAGAAATACTTACAAGTGGAATAAAGAAGTACCTTGGCTTTTAGGTGGTATTCTCAAATTATGATTTCCTGCCTAAAAGAAAAAAGGATAATGAAGATAAACACCAGGCAATGACAAGAAATAAAGGAAACAATCTTATAAAAAATGACAGGGCAGGAAGCATCATACATTTTGTATATGAAAAAAGACTCCAAAGGAAGTGTAGTGATAGTCCATAAAAATGGACTATCTCAAACTGCTGTGGAATTTGCAGTTGAGCTCCCCTTTCCTTCAAAGCTTGAAAATGACAAGTTCCTGTAAAGCAGCCTCCTCAAAGTTGCAAAGGCCAATGGTTTAGTTTATATTTTTCCTACTGCAGAGCAAATGACTGACAGAGGTCAAGCACACAACTTGAAAGTAAAGTCCTTTCCCCAAGTCCCTTTCCTGTTGTTGCCTCCACTTAGTGTTCCACTCTCTTGGTTTCTGAGTTTTCCTATGCATTAGTTGGCAGCCTCAGCTCATAGCAACACAAATTTACACACAGCACCATCAGAATTCCAACTTGGTGTATTTTGAAAGCCTAAATTTAAACCAACCCTTATGGAAGAAAACTTATCAGATACTTTTGCTGGAGGAAAATCTCCATGTTCATAATATAAAATATCTTTTGCCTGCCTTTTTTGCACTCAGGAGCAGAAACCTAAATTGTTTGAAATGTTTTTTTCTTCAACTAATACCTTTTTTGGTTATGGACCAGTGGTGCTGACAAATATCCAGCTCTTGCCAGGAGCTAAACTACTAAATGTCAATCTAGTCCATTTTTGACAGTACACATGCAAGATACGGCCACAGCTGTAAAACAACATTTTTAGCATGCTCCTTAGAATAGCTAAAATCAAAACTGCAAGAGAAAGCACAGCCAGTTTCAAACCTTGGTGTATAACAGCAATAATATTTCTGAAAAAAAAAATAGCCTGGTGCACAGAACAAGGGTAACAACAAGTTCTATTAATCAAAGTGTACTCTAGTGGAGTTAAAGATGGAGTACAAAACACAAAATCAGAAATATTATTCAAATTTCCTAGTTTGACCCATTTTAAACTCCTGCAATGTGGGTGAGAAGTCTGTAATATTTTGTGCTTATATATTTTGAGGCATTTGGATGCCAGGACCTAATTCTTAGCTTGGGCCCAGGACTGCTCCAGCAAACTCATTTCAGAAACACCAAGTTTAGTTTTCACAGTGATGTGGTCAGCAGAACTGATTAATGGCAATGCAATGTGCTAAGGGCTCCATTGGAAGAGCTGGTTCCAGTAATTATTGCAGCAGCTACAAAGAGCTGATGAGGGGCAGGGATGAGTTATGAATCCACACAGAATAGTCCCACATTACAGCCCAGGGCCTAAACTTATGAGTCAGATACAGCTTTTTCTGGAAATAGCTAGGATTTGGGTTTCCAACTACTGCTCTTACCTGCAAATCTGCCTTTATCACAGCTGAGTTGTTAAGTGGATCAGTTCTGAACACATTTTGCAGTCAGAACCTCATCTAATGTCTCCCTGTCCCTCATCCCTCTGTGGGCTCTAACACCCATAGTGTGCTCCTCTGATTTCCTTTTGCACAGACACGTAAGCACACAACTTCCACCCCTGAATTATACAAGGTAACTGGATAATTATCCAATTAATTGGATAATTACCTTTGTCTAGGAAGCTGTCTTCAAACACCTCATATTGCTTGGTCTACCCTAACTCCTAACCTGGGTCCTATTTTCTTCTGCTCTCTCCTTTGTTTTCTGGTTCTTTTCTTCTAAATCCTTCTACATACATCAACTACATCAATTCTGACATCAGCTGGGCTGTTAGGGTTGTCTTGTTGGTCATTTCTACCAGGGGATACAGCTCCACTATGCTTCCCCCTGTTTAATGGCATATACACGTCTTTCCTGGCACTTCCATTCCTTCATCTGTCAGGTGTTTTAAGGAAGGGAACTCAACAGGCAGGTTTGAAAGAAACCATTCCAGGTGAAGGTACTGGGAAGCCCTGATGCATGATGAATACAGAAGTTCAGTCTGGGATTGTGAGGGTTATCAAACAGGGAAGAACAGTAACTGAAATGTATTAACTGCTCCACTACAAACACTGTGTGCACAAGAAGATGGAAATGATGATAACAGTAGATACACTTGGTTCACAAGCCTTCAAACATACTCAGTATGAAATTCTTCCTCATTTATGCAGCTGAGCAAATTTACTTCAGCCAGCAGGTGGGGGGGGTCTAAGAAAACTGTTTGGACTATAGAACAAGAAGGCATCTGCACAGCTGAAAGAGCTTTGAAGACATTCCAAATTTATTTGGGGGTTTTTGTCTCTCAATAAGGTTAAATCTTTTCTAGAAAAATCCTAGTATTACTTCTACTCCTTACACCAAATAAACCCCAAATGAAAACAGCATCAGGGACAGCCATAAAAGAACTTTTATGGCCCTACAGACAAGGTGTCCCAAAACAGAACAGTACACAAATGAAATATTGAATAATTTACATGATATCTATTCAAACAACCATCAGCCAAACACGTCTTTGAAAGTGTTGATATGAAATACAGAAGTTGCCTGTTCCCAGCAAAAATCACCTATAGATGCTTGCAAAGAGCAACATCCTGTTACAGGATGCTATTACTATTATGCTTCAGTACTTAACTAGCCTTGGCAGGCAGAAGGAAAAACAAAAATATACTCACGTTCTGGCAATCTACTGCATGCTGCATTTTAGCATTGCCATGCAACCATCTTGTCCTATTTAGGAAATTTTTCTGTCTAGATTTCTTTGTCTGGATTCAATAACCTAACTGCAAGCTGATCCAAAATGACACTGAGCTTCATTCCAAGGGCAGTAGGAGAACAGAGGCACAAATGCTGCTCCACTGCTTGTCCATAAGGAGGATGCAAAGGATCTGTTAGGCTCCTAAAGGAAGAAGCCTGCTGCTGGCACCTTTCAGGCAGAATTTGTTAGTATTGCCGATTTGCTACATTTGTACACAACATAGTAAAGTACATAAATCTCAAGATCAAATTCTCACACAACATAAATGTTCTAAGCATGAAGCTTGGAACGACTGGATTCTATTCAAAGCTTGGGTGAAAAAAAATAGCAATTCCTCTTGTGCAGCTAAATTTGGAAAACAAGTGATCCCAGGTGTGCTCTGCAGTGGTTTGTGGGCTTCTTTAAGAACATAATGCTACTCAGTGCAAGTCAGGCCCACAATATCCCCTTCCTCAACAGTGGCCATTGGGGCTCCCTTGCTTAATAAGTGGAAATACTGGAAAGGTGTTTGGTATTTTCCTTCTGTTTTCTCTGTCCCCCACATTACATAAATCTAAATTTTCAATTTAAGATCACTAGAAATTCAAATTCAAATAACCTTAAATGTGCAACTAACTTTTGGCCCTACCTAGACAATTTCTTGGCCTCCTCCTTTTATCATAGTCCTTCATCATTAAATCTTTTGTGTCAGGAGAGGTAACTGGAAATTCCAGGCTTCCAGTTCTCTGTTCAAACTTGATTTTAAATCTCTGTAGGATGCAAGGGGCAAAGCACATTGGAATTTCTTTATGAATCCCAACTGGAAGCTGTGCTGTTAGATCTCCTGTGGCCACTGTGGGGGAGATGGCTCCAGTTCCCACAGAGAATCCAACAATCCTCTTGCTAACTAACTGGACAAGTAACCATTGGTGCAGGATCACACAGAGTGCTGTCTTATGTCACTGCACTCTTAGCTTGGAGCTTTTTCTCCTCGGATGAGTTCATTTTTTAATCCTAACATGAATTTGACACGATTTTTGGCCAAAAAACAAGGCTAGTTCTGTGCCAGAAAAGCCCAGGATAAATGTGTCAGAACCTATTTTAATCTGCTTAGTTAAGTCTTACAGAACAACATTGAAGCCCTTCTCCCCATCCAGAGCTATGCCTACCTTGAATGCTTTGTTTATTTGTACTCAGGATAGCTAGGCAACAAGGGAACAAGTGTCCATGACCTGGTAAAACTGCATTGTATTAAGCTGTGTCCAACTCTATTTTAATGTCAAGAGATTAAACCAAATGCAAAACCTAGACCAAAACCACGGAGCTGTGGGTTTCTAATGTTATCTTTATCTCTTTTTTTAAAAAAATGATGCTGGGTGGTAGCAGTATTATTGACAGAAACAACTGCAGCTTTAACTTCTGATCCAAATCCTGCACACTGAACTCACATTTGCTTTTTTACAATCAGCTGAAGGTGCAGTTGTGATGAATCTTTATCTCCTCCCTATCAGAGTGCAGAGAAAGCATCACCTCTGAGACACCCAAAATGAGCTCTTGCCAGAGGAAGTGTGTGATACCTGATGAGCTGTGGGTCTGCAAAGGGCTCTGGCCTATGTGAAGTCTGTCAGGCTGAGTGTGAGGTAGGTTTGTCCGTCCCTGCATCCCAGTCTGGGATCTGGGAGTACTGGGGAGCACCGGAGGGTGCAGGAGCTGCTTGCACACGTGCATTCAGCTGGAACCAGATTGATGAGCCCAAGCTCAGGGCTGTGCTGCAGCCAGCAGAGGCAAGGAGGATGCTGCAGCCAGCTGTGGGAGCAGGGTGAAGTGGATAGAACAGAGAACAAATCCGGCCAAGTTTTTCAAGTGTGGTTTGCCCTCAGAACCGCTCGGAATCATTACTGTGTAATATATTAGATGCGCCTGAACAAGTTAAATTTTTCGTTTTCTTGGACAATGAAACAATATTCCTTCTCTTCTGTACTATAAATTACTGCAAAATACAAATTGAGATATCCTGTTGATGTGTGGGTTTTCTTTCTGGTTTGGTTGTTATGCCTGGTTTCTAACAAAGCACAACTTTCAGTGCACATTCGTGTCAGCAATGGCCTGATTTGAAACAGCAGTTCTTCTCAAGGTGCCTCGCAGGGTGGTGACCCTTAATTCCAGGCAGCCCAGCTTAGATTAAAACCACATGAAACAAGTTCATCTTTGTAACCCTGCACTAGTGGATTTTCTGCTTTCCTCAAACGCACAAAGAGCCTGCATTAAGACTACTCTAACTCATCTTTATGTTGGTCACATTTTCTTAAAATTGTCTGTCTCTCACAGTTTGAGCTCTAAACAATTATTACAATCACAAGCATTCCTCTTGAATGAGGACCAGAGTCATTTTCATTTTAAATCCAACAACAAAACCATCTTTTCCTATAAGACAAGATTTCCTGTTCTCTCCTCCTGCAGAAGTCAGCTGCCTATCATCTTCCCTAGGGTTATAAGAAGATGAAAGCATGTACTGCAAGTCAGTGGCTATGCCTGCCCCTCCCAAAAGTAGCTGGCTAGAGTGGAGAGGAGAAGGAAAAGAAAGGAACATGGAATGCAAGAACAAAACCACAAAGCTCTTTGGGGAATTGAAAATTTTTAAAAAGGGTAAAAAAAGGAGGAAACACACAACTGCCACCACCAGTAACTGCAAGATCCTTAAAGAGGAGCTATGAGTAACCACTATGGTTTCATTTTAAGACAAGATCAACAAATATATGATACAAGACTTTTCAACACAAGCCAAACCACGGCCACATTCTCATTATCACAGTGACACAGGGCACCCAAATCCAACAAAGACAACGCTTTCTGAATTCTCTTTCCCTCTGAGCAATCACTACCTTCAGTACTGCTGTTTTCTTTTTGTTTAGAGGTCAAAAATCTTGTTGGTTAGGTCTTTCTCTCTCAGGCTTTCACAGAGGGTTTATGACAAGTTGGTATGATCTTTCATGATCATAAGTTCTGTGATTCCCATCTGAATCCCCACATCCTTTTCTTTCCTTCTAAACCAGCAGCTCTGATCATACAGGCCTTGTATCAATTCAGGTTTTTAAAACTGCACTGGAGATGCCTCAATCCCATCAGACACTTGTGGAAACTGATTAACAATAACAGCTTTACTGCTACTATCCACATGTACATCTTTTTATCCATCTTTCCTCTTCCTGGGGAAAAAAAAGGTCCCACCTAGCACTTTTAGAGATAAATAAATGAAGCATTTCTAAAGTGTCAGCAGATCTCCACCTCCATCATAAATGTTCAACATGTTCAAGAGGAACCCAGAGTGAGTACAAAAGACATGAAATACTGTGTGAGTGATCCTCTAATATAATAGTATTTCATTTCTAAAATCTAGTTGTTGTTTCTGGCTTCTGGTCAGTAAACTAATGCTGATTGTTTTTTTTTCTTTGAGAGCACCATACAGTGTTATGTGCTTTTGTGACTTTCACAGTGCATTCATTGCAATAAGGAGCCATTTCTAAACCAGTGTAGACTAATTACAGCACCTGGAACAAAATCTTGTGCTCTGAATGTATTAAGCACAGCCACAGAAATTATCTTGAGCACCTGCTCTCAAAAGTTGTAAAACTTCTCCTTAAATAAGAGAATACAGACAGAAGACTTAATTGATAAAACATCAAAAAAGAAGCTTTCTGATTTACCTTCTGTCCATCTGTGTGTTGATGTTTTGTCAAAGTTGTGAAGTACTAATTATCCCCAAGGCTAAAAGCAAATTCCTCATATAATAAATCCTAATCATAAAGCAGCCACTACAGTTACAATACTTTGAGAAAAATCAGTTGATCCTCTAATAGTTCAAATTCTGGCTGCAAAAATACTTCTGTTCATTGAGCAATGAGACAGGAACCCTTTATGAGCCCCTGAAAGTAATTCAGCCTTACTAATTTCCATCAGAGCTTGTAATCTTGCCTAAACAGTAAATTCCAGATTAAAAAAAAAAATAAAAAGAACCTTAAAACCACAAAAGTAATTGAATACTGTTTTTTAAATTGTGGTTTCACTTTCTGTAGGAAGCAAATGTTCCTGTGGGGATCACCTGAAGGAATGCCAAATATCCATAACAGACTTCAGCACTGCATTTCATAGAGTAGTGCAAACCTTTTCACAAATAAGCAAGCTTGAAGGAGCTTAGTTCAGTTTTAAATAAGCATAAAATTGCTTTGTTTTTTCTTCAGTTTTCAAGCAGAACTAAGTGAAACAGAGCAATTTCAACAGAATTTAGCAGGGAGATTTGTATTAGTTCATTTTAATTCAATTATCAAGCATATAAGCTCTTTATATGGACAGACCCAGAGAAAGCAAAATTTAACTTTTCACAGCCATGCTTGTGGTCTTGAAATGTGAAACTATAAAAACCACATACTTCACAGTTTATAATTAAATGAAGGAAAAGCATCACCTCCACCTCCCACTTTTGGACATCTGTAAAAAATAAAGCTAATTTACTACAATATTTTATTTATTCAACATTAGGGTCAGTTATGCTTGTAGAAGAAGCATCTTTGCACAAGCTGTAGATAGAGCAATTATAAAATATACAGACAACAATATTTGTGCTTAGAATCTGGAACTACAAATAAGCAACGAACAAAACATGGAGCATTATGCTGTGATAACGTAATGAGGGACAAGGTTTGTCAAAAAATCTTGGAAGATGTGTTTTTCAGATCTTTTGGGACTGAACCTACAACTCACAAACACTGATTCCTACCTACTCTCTCAGCCAGAAGTGGCACATGATGTGAACTAACAACAGTCATACCCTGCTGTCATTACATTGCAAAGGTTCCACATTGCTAAAGTTTTGTACCTCCTCGATGTTTCTCACAGGCATCTCCTCTAAGCACTGACTCTTCCTTCCCCTCACAGCAGCCAGCTGACTCCAATTCCCCACAGTCAACCAACCAACCCACTCTTTTATAGCACTCTTCTTGGTATTAGCTACAGCTGTGGCCTGTTAAAGTCAGGCCAGCTCCTAATCTTGAATAATTAACCCAGCTGCAACTCTTTAGGGAGTAAGATTACTTCCTATACTGCCTTTATTTACTTATATTGTATCCCCCTACAACAACCCCCCAGATTATACAAATCATCAAAGCAGATGATTTGTATAAATATACACCGTTAATTTATACAGCAGCTATCAGCTTAGGCTCACAATAATGCTGATACAGCTGGCTGAACCACAGTGCTCAGAACTGTTACACAGTTACAATCCTGAAACGCAGCACAAAACCAAACCAACAGGAGTAAAAATTTCTTTGTAAGGATTCTGTTGCCACAAAACTGGAGGTTTTCACAAGCCCTTATGAGACTCTACAAATTAATGCTGGTGGTATTTGCTGTACTGGTCCGAAAAAAAAAAAATCCTCTCAGCATCTAAAACACATGGATTTTTTTTCCCTTTTACATGAGAATCATAACTTGAGTTCTATCTTTAACCTGCTAAAGTGATTTCAAGTGTCAAACCTCTGTCTGTACTAAAGAAAGGGACAGAATGGAAAGCACACAGCAGCCTCACACAGGCCATTGGGGAAATGCTGTGTCCTTGTTGTTATCATATTGCAAAAATCATATCCTATACCTTCTGGGTGACTTCTCATGGGCAGTTCCTCACAGCACAGCCAGCAAACCCCAACTCTCCCCTCACCCAGCTCACCCCCTCTTTCGTAGCACTCACCTTCTCACTGGGCACAGCTGTGGCCTGTTAAGGGCAGGGCTGCTCCTGATCTTTGGTGATCGGTACAGCTGCAGCTCCTCAGGTGTGAGACTGCCTTCTGCACTGTTCTCTTACATTCTGTCCTTCCACATGTCCTAGTGCCAACAACAATGGAAAGGGTAGGTTTCTGCAGCTAAACCTGGAGTCAGACAGGTGCAGATGTGTTGTTTCCACTGCCATGAGTTTAGATATCCATTCATAGGGTTTAGAAATGTGGAAAAATGGTTATGCCAGCAAAAATTTTTGTGTAGACATAGTCCAAACTGAATAAATCAACTGCCTGGAGACCCTGTGCTTAGAAACCTGGCCCTCATCTTCTCCCACCTTCTACAACACATGTAGACATGATTGTTTGGGGGTTTTTTTGTTTCTAGGAGACATAAGTTTAATAATTTAAGAAAAAATATCACATTGAATACACAAAGAGATGACAAGATATCTCAGGAATGAATCTATCCACATAAAAAAATAAACATTGAAAAAGAGGAGAACAGAGCTGAGTGAAGGAATTTTTAGCAGCAGGAGACTATAGTGTGTAGGTAAAAATGTACAATGATAAAATGGTAAGAGTTAATAACCTTAGTCTTCCACAGAGGAAAAAAAAAAAGAGAGATAAAAAACCTGAGCCTTGTTAAACTTTAGAAGTGTAATATAGATGTAAAGCACTAAAAATTATTGCTCTCATCTCATTCACGTACCACTTTCTACAGAGTTCAGGCAGTGCCTTTACATCAAAGAGAGCTGGAATGAAGCCTGGTCTGGCAGCCTGGGGTCTGGCTGAGCCAGAGTTCCCTGTGGATTTATAGAAGTGCTGCAGCCCAGAGCTGGGCTGGCATGCTCTGGTTGCCAATCACCAGTTTATCTTTTAGGGTAGCAATGATGGACACTCAAGGGCTGGGCTTGAGCAGAGCTCAGCAGTCCCTTGCACTGCTGAGGATACAAATCCAGAGAACCCTTCCAGAGGACCCTGCCCCAATGCTGAGCAGCAG
Source organism: Melozone crissalis (assembly GCF_028551555.1). Taxonomy (NCBI): domain Eukaryota; kingdom Metazoa; phylum Chordata; class Aves; order Passeriformes; family Passerellidae; genus Melozone; species Melozone crissalis. The sequence continues at coordinate 8,443,075 of NW_026535817.1, read as the reverse complement.
AAGGGCAGAGTTACAGAGGAAAATACACATAGCTAGCAATGCTAACTGCAGTTGGTTTAGCACAGAAAATTGACAGGACTGAAGCTAAAACAAAAGTTTGGAAAGAAGAGTTTCTGGATTCTAAATGGAATGTGAAACTGCTGTACAAGGTGTGGATTCTGCTCCAACTGCAGCCATTGCAAGCTGTCCCCCATACTGTATGTCTGTTCATATCTGATCTGTCTGGAGAGAAAAAAAGATTAAGGAAAAAAATACCCCAAAACCACTAGTGACCTAATGACTACTTCTGGACAAAATGACTTTGAAGTTTTCTAACTTGCTTCACTCTTTAACACAGTTTATGGGTTCCCCTGCTATTTGCCTTCAGTAGACCACAAAGAACCAGGCTTCCAAACGAACTGGGTCCCATTTTTCGTGACATATTTAGGCAACAGTGTCCTGAGCACCTTCCTTCCTCGTTCAATTTCCCTGGCCCACGTACTACTGAGATGCACTCAATTTTCTTACTGAAAGAACACATTTCACAGTTTTCACAATACTTTCATCTTTTTGTGGAGAATACTAAGGATAGTAAACAGTAATTCCCACTCTCTCACAGCAGAGTATAAGCAATTTTGATTGGCATTAGTATACCTTTTTCTGGCCAGCTTCGGAAGAATCAGCACTGAGTGAGGTCCAATTACAAGCAGATTTGCTGGATGCATTTTCCTTTCAGCAACAGCATTAGTCATCTGAAAATATGTGTGGGTGTCCATGCACTTATATTTTTCTATACTTCATAAAGGAACTCTCCCTGATAGCTTTAAGCTGCAATAAGCAGGAAAAAATGTCAATAAATATCTTTGTCATCATGGTAAATCAGCCATTTGAGACCAGGGAGACTCCAGTGTGTTCCCTGATAAGGAAATTACATAGGATGGGCAGCACTGCTAAGACATCCACTGTAATTATAGAACATTAAATTATGTGTTCAATATTTATATCTGCTTACCTTAAGAACACATCATGAAAGAAGGTATTTGAGGGCAAGATATGGTCTGAGGAAAAAACTGACTTTGCCATTAAATAAAAACAAGAATCTAACCTGTTTAAAACAGTCAATACACGGTCACATAAAATGTGACAGCCACATTCTGTGGAAAAAGGGATAACTGTAAAAATGATCTCTTAAATCTGCTTTATTTTGAGAGTTCAGGATATGAGAAAATTCATATTAATAACATCCTTTGTTAAAAAAAAAAAATACTGTCCACGAGGCACATGGGATTGCCACGACTCTAAGTTTATATTTTAGGATAATGCTCTCCAAAGACTCCTTGAACATTTCCTTGCTTGGCTTTTGTACAGTAAGTATGCTGTGAGATTTCAGGCTGACCTTTAGCTTTTGGAAATCCCTGAGTCCATGCTTGCAGAACAAGGCTGCACATTTCAGCTAAACAGAAAAAGGAAAAACAACGAGGAATGTTTTGTTATAGGACAGACAAATTCCTTTTAAACAAAGGAAACATTGCTGTTTCAACAGAACACAGCTAGAGATGTGTTAAGTGGAAAGCAGGAGAAATGTCTGATCTGGCAAGGAAAATTTAAGGAAGGGGACATTTTTCTACAGCTGGGTGACAATGGTTGCCATTACACAGAGGGTGAGTGCAAAGATACTGCTTTTGCCTTGCCTCTTCTTGGGCCTGCAGTGCATACAGCCTGAAGAACCAATGCTTTTCCCAGATGCATGTCAAATCCAGCACATTGTCCTTAATGAGGGAATGGAATAAGGCATCTCAGGGACTTGCTGGGTGCAGTCTGCTGTGGAGGAGCAGATAACATGCAAGGGAACAGATAACATGTAGCATCATCACCATCATCACGGTTGCCAAGCTCCCTGCTGGACCTGCCCTTGCAACTCTCAGGCTGTCCTGTGAGATAAAAAGGAGTAACACAAAGGCAACGCCCTCTGATCACCTCCTTGTCTGCAGGGAGATCTGTACCCGTGCCCTAATCAATATTTGTATCATCTAAGCTGCTTCTTAAGGAAAAAAAATCAAACCACAGCTAAAAGTTGTTTTATTAAGAATGAGCAACCTCAATCCTCTTTTGAATTCTCACAAGCCTACTTAAAACACTACTAAAATTAGAATTTTGTCCTTTTTAATTCATTACAACCCAAATAGCTGAGACAATGCCAGTTGTTTCCAGACTCACTTTTCCCAGTAGATTGCTTCAAGGGACTTTTATACTGGGAAATAAAACTAATGTCTTGTTTGTTCTCATATCTGACTGGGGACAGCAGAGTTCCAAAAGAAATACAAGAATTATTTGTTTATGTTAAGATAAAGCCCTGATATAAGATGTCATCTCATTTATGATTTCTCCCACAAATTTAGTACACTCAGAACCAGATGCTTCTTATTCAGAGTGATTAATTGTAAGAAAACTTCCTAATATCTGGGTTTAAGGTTCTCAGTTCATTTCACTTGGGTGTAAAAACAGAGAGGAATGAAGTGCAGAGAACAAATATTGTTCCAGAAAAAAAAAAAAGGAATAAATTTTCACTTCACAACCTGCAGTACTCTCAGCTCTTTTAAGTACAGTACTTTAGGTCACTCAAAACTGGTTTGAACTGCTCATATTTCCTGTTGGCATTACTCAATTTATAATTGAAAATCATTAGTGCTTTGAATGGAAAAGCTGAGTTACAGAAAAATGAGAGGCAGAGGTAGAGAAAAGAGAAGTCTGAGGGCCTTAACAGTAAGAGGAATAGTGATTTCCAGTGCCTTGTGTGTGTCTCTGTTCAGATTAGTTGATGATTTCCTCATCTTCCTCAGCATGAGAATTAGAGCAGATGAGCCATATGAGGGTTGTGCAATCCATACAGCATAGCATGCTTCCAGCTATTCCCTCTTTTTGTAATGTACCAAAAAGCAAGGAATGATTCAGGATAATCATCAAGCAGGGGGATTCTCTGATAAAAACAGGGGTCTTCTGTAGGTGATCTCACTGAATGCAAAACCACAATAATGCCCAGAGGCAGAGAATAAATTGCTTAGAAAGGAAATAAAAAAGTAAAAACCAAACCACTGTCAGAATTGGACAGGAAATAGAACTCCCATTCCACTGCTTTTTTTAGGTGTATCTTCAAGTATAAGAAGTTTCATTTTTTATGAATCACGTTAGAACTGCTGCAGACTTTGCAAATGACAACGGACATAATTAAACCAACTTCCTTCAAGCAAGATAATCATCAAAAACCCCTTGATTTCTGCTTTTTTTACAAGAGATTTGAGCAAACATGTTAATAACAAATATCCAGCTGGTGTACAAGCAAGCATTAAAAGACAAGTGACTGGTGCCTTATAAGAATGCATCCTGCATGTTGCAAATTTTTGTTGTCATATGCTGTGCTTCTAAATACATAGATACTTTCCCTTAAGGAAAACCTGGGGAACAGATCTGGATGAAGCATAAATCTCTACATCAGTCATAATTAACTGTAGGGAAAGATTTGATCATTTCATGGTCCACACATATCTGTGCATACTTGAGGGGTGGCATACAACACTCCCGTATTTATTGCTCAGAGCAAGCTGTAGTTTATACATATCCACTGGCTCTCTACAAGGCATTAGTATTTGAATAAATTTCCTGCCCTTTTGGTACTTGATAGTCTGAGCAGGAAGCCAGCACAGCTGTTGTGCCACAGTGCTCAGGGCAAGTCTAGATGCAGCAATTGAAGTCTAGATGCAGCAATTGATTGAGAGGATAGACAGCAGTGCTAAATCAAACTGTTAATTTCCTTACATTACTCACGTCAGGAACTGTTTGGGTTTCCTACATCTCACTGCACACACACAGTAACAAGAAGAGACTTCCAGAAGTCTTTTGTGTGTGTGCCTGTTCTCTCCTCAATGTTTCAGTCTTGAGCTGCTCTTTTTCAGTGTGTAGGGCCTCTGCAATACAGATGGCTTGTGATGAAGTACCCTCCAAGTGCAAGGTGAGCAAGCACCTGCAGTGGATTAGGGTGACATCCAAGCCATCCCAGACTCTCTGTATTAGATATGAGCTTAGGCCAGGAAAGAAATGGAGCACTTGTTCATTGAGTCCTCCAGACATTTCACTCATCTCAGCCATACTTGGAGAGCAGTTACACTCCCAATAGCAAAAGTGATCTGAAATCTCTTTTGCCAGATGAGTCCAGATGCCTGATAAAGGCACTGGGAGTTACAGGAACCTTACTTTCCATAACCAGACCTTGGTAGAGCCACCAACAAGTGGAGTAACCTTTTCAAGATGATTGCAGAATCCTCTCTAGCACAGACCCCAGAAGAATGGCAGAGATTATATAACACACTCTCTCCTGTGGCTGCTGCCCTCTTGAGTGAAGTCAGCCTGGGCCTTATGGAGTCTCAATTCTGTGCTAAGTTATTCCAGGAAGGAATGCATTTCCTCTTCTTTTACATTATTTCTTTTCAGACACAGAGGTCAAGTGGCTCTGTGTTTTCAAGCCTTCATGTTGCAGGCACTCTTTCTCTCAAAAATATGGCTGAGATGAACTAAGGCTGTTTGGGGCACCATTCCAGACGTGTTTGTGTGGGCCTTTCCAGCTCTGTGGCAACTACACATTCAGTCAGCTCCTGTAGCCTGAGCTCCTGGCTGGTTTTCTCCCTTTCCCATAGGATTGTTTGGGGGGTTGCTAGCACTGAGCAGAGATGTGTGGGGCTGCTTGAGCCCTGAGGGGCTGGTGCTCCACTGACTGGAGCTGAAACACCTCCCATCTACCAACCACACTGACGAGCTCTTGCACTGGGGCTTTGTCAAAACCTCAGTCACCATAAATCAGGACTTGTGGCCAGAGCTAAACATCACTGAAACCAGCTTCAAGCCCAGAGCATGAAACCAGCATAGGCAATTCCTGACAGAAATTTGCTTAAACTCTTGTAAAATCCTTCAGTGAAGGAGTTTCCGGGACTCCTAACTTAGCAAAGTCCTGCACTGTCCTCAAAAATACTGAATATATAAGCTTACATTTTCTTCACTGAAAAGTTGATTTCTTGCTGTTTTAAGCCTACAAAGAAGAACCAAAAATTTTCCTGCCTTCCTTATAATAGTTTCCTGCTGTGAAGAGGTTAAGTCCTCCCTCCCATCTCTAGTCTTGTTTTTGTGGGATTTTTTCCCCAAAAGAGAAAGACTGAATACAGTAAATTCCTCCCCAGCCTCCTCATAGGTCATGCTTTCTAACTCTTTGAGCATAGTCACTGATCTACTTTGGCCCCTTTCCAATTTGCCCACATCTTTCTGAACTCAACAGGGTACTCACAGCACCAAGTACAGATAAATAATGACCTCCCATGTTCTGCAGATTGAGCTATCCCATTAATATGGCCCAGGATCACATTTCCCTCCTTTCCTAAGGAAAGAACCCAAGAGACAACATAAAACACCACCACCTACCTCCTGCCCCAGGCTTCCCTTAGTCAGTTTGGAACCACACTAAGCACCCCCAGAACCTCTGGGGCTGAACTGGTGTCCACAAGACAATTCTTGATTCATAAATTCCATTTTCCAAGTGAAACAGTTTGTGTTACTCTAACAAACTATAAAAATCCACTTTTTGTCTTGCCAGGTCATTCTGAATGTGGCTCTTTCACAATGCCAGCAAGCACACCTTGTGGGGTCTCATTAGTCAATTATATGTGTACACTCTTGCTTCAGTGAGGGATTCATGAAAAGAAGTAATAAAAGGGCATTCTTTACATAAGTATATAACACTGCTTGGATGTAGAATGTTACTTTAAAAAACAAAACAAAAAACATTTTCCAAAGGATCTAACCCTGCAAAGTCAGACAATAATGATAAATGCCTTCAAAGGCTTGTAAGGAAATGCCTTCCCTGGTGTCTCAGAGTACAACATGAGTAGTTTTCCAATCAAAGATAGAATCTTCTGGCAATAAATTGCGGTATGCTTTGTGTAAGGAAATACAGAAACTCACAGGAGATCTGCCATTAATGATAACAGCCAATTTTCAATCCCATGGGGATACTTTCCTGCATAGAGAGATTTGGTGAAAAGCCTCGTGTTTTCACATCAAATAACACGTGAGAAGACAGAGAAGCATAAGGAATGCTCTATCAGAATGGTCTTAGTAAGGATAAAAAAAAACAAAAAAAAGACAAAATGTCCCTATCTCAGCTAGATCAAACTTGTGATTCTTACTGTTAATCTGAAGAGACTGTAAAAAGAGATTAAGAAATCTGAAAATGGTGCTGAAGAATTTTCAATGCTTTGAATGTGCAATATCAATGTGCTTACCTCCATCAGAAATTATGTCTTTTAATAAAGAGCTGCTGGAATATTTCACATGAAATGACTCCTCTTTGCAAAGCTGAGTTTTCAAGTCAATAGCTTTGAGGAGCAAAGAGTTTTAACGAAGGAAAGTCCCAAGCTTTCTGGGTTTTTTGACTGATTGTGTTTTGTTGGTTTGTGGTTTTTTTATCATCCTCAGCCTATCTGAACAGATCTTAGTGTTCATATTTCACTTCTGCCAAAAAACATTCAGACATGGAAAATTACTAAAAAGCCACCCACTACTGTAGCTGCAGCTAATGGTTTTTTTTTTGTGGTTGTAGTACTCCTTTTCCTGAGTCTTAATTTTGACTTGATCTCCTTTTCTTTTTCCCTTGTCCTTGCTTCTCTGCTCCTTTTTACAATATATCAAGATAACAACATATGCAGTGTAGCAAACAGTACTCTGACCTTCAAGTTACACTTACTTACAAAATCATCTTAGTTTATTGAATTGCTTTTTGAATTGAATTATGACTATTAAGTAAAAAAAAACCCCAAACAAAAACAAAAAACCCAACAAAACATCATGATACCCATATATGTAATTTATTGTAATTTACTTTGGGTATGCCCTACAGTGGCCATTTCTGATAGGGAATGACGAGCAAGTGGGATTGTATGGAAAGAGAATGATAATTTTTCTCTGAGCAGACATTTTCATTTTCCTTCCGTGGGGATTTGCTGCCCTCTGGTGTTTGAGACGAGCACAGAGCGGTCAGGGAACAGATTAACTTCAGCCGCAGCGCCAGCTGACTCGGAAACCTCTCATCAGAAAATATCAGGCTCACCTGACAAGCACAATTAAACTCTGCACCGGTGGCGAAGCTTTCCGCTAAAACAAGACTCCATTACCGTGCAGGTGTTTGTTGTTATAATTAGCCACATTATATTGCATTGTACAAATGCACAGCACGCGTGTGTGCGTGTGTGTGCATCTTAGCAACAGGAGCAAAAAAAAAAAATTAAAAAAAAATCAGTAATTATCAAAACGGACCAAATTTCACTACCCTATTTTAATACACAATCTGGTTTGTTCTAAGAGAGACTGGGGCCCTCTGGTGGTGATCACCATTCAGATAAATCCAGAACTTTCTAAAGCTAGGGACAGTTAAATTCATCAAAGTATGGTTTTAATAGTGTCAGTTACGTTTTTTATATGCATGCTTTATGATAATTCCATCAAACTTTTATAATATTTTTTCTGTATTAAAAAAAAAGCAAGGATAGTGGGGTAAAAGGCAAAAAACCCTATCCTACATTTGCCTGGGTTCTCTATATGTGATGTTTAAATATTCAGTTCTAATGACAAACATTAATGGCCATGTACAATCAGACAATACTTAAAGGTACTCAACAGAAAAAGAACTATTCAGCATTTCCCCTCAATCTCATTTCTTTTACCCAGTTTGTTTACTCCTTTCTTGGATACTCAGAGCAAGTATCACAGCAAATATGTTTCAAAACAGCAGCACAAAAGGACTCCAGGAGTAGTAAGATATTTACCAATATTTTGGAAATTGGTGGCTTCTCAAATAAATCTTTATCCTTAACTAAATTCAGGCTTGTACAAACACATGCACAGTGCAGCTGGTTTTTGTACCATTGTGCATTTTGTGCTGCTGAGTTAACCTTCAGTTAATAAGAGGAGGCCTCAGGAAATAATTGTACAGTCATGACTTACAGACTGCTGGTGTTTGTTTACAACACAGTGGTGTTGCTTAATCTTATTTGTCTCCTACAGCAGCATTTTAGTAAGAAATGTTTCTTCTTTTGTGCTAGAGAAGTGCTTGGGCTCAATATATCATTTAGGAACTTTTTAGCATGCAGAATATGTTAGTGTCTTACATGACTGGAGACTACTGAGCCCAGAAAACAGAAGTGTGCTTATCTAGAGGGGCATGAGAGACAGACATTGGAACAAAGCTTCAGAAAAATTTGCAGATTGAGTTTATACTGGCACCAAAATCTTCAAGTTAATATTTTAAAAAGAGTTTGCAATGGAAATATAAATATAAACCAATTAAAATGATCATATATGTATTCTTGTACTAACCATTTCAGATGATCAGTTGATGACAATTAAAATTTCAGATGTGATGTTGTGTCTCCCTGTTTTTCAGGAGTTTCAAGCTTTTTCTTTGACATATCCAACCAATGCCAAAAGCTCAGGTGATGCAGGATTATATACCTTGCTGTAATCAAACAAAAAAGACACTTCATTAATACTTCATTTTCTCAGGTCCAAAAGTGCCTTAGAGTTTATAGTCCTTTTTTATCATCTTGGAATAGACATTTGTACTTACATTTTACTAATGGAAACGCTATGTAATACATTTATGTCATTATTAAAAAGGTAGTGTTGATCAAATGGAAGCTTTTAGTTATTTAGCAACTGTCAGTTCTGATCTCCTTAGGACAGTAGCTAACAAAATAAAAACAAATTCAAGTGCAGAACAGTATCTTACAAGAGAAGCATGAAAATTTCAGTGGAAACCACACTGGAGAAATTATTTAAGAATTAATTAAGACAAATGACTGACCAAATGTACAACATTTTAAGAAATGACTTGTCAATATCAAAATCTCTGTCTGTTATTAAAAAACGAGAAGGAAAAAGTTCATTGCTATCTGAATGCACAGCAAGCAAAAGTCAGAATTAAGTACCAAACCTTCAGGCAGTTGCTCGCTCGGGAAACAGTGCGGGGATTTGTTTAATCCCAGAAGGAAACTGTCCAGGAACTGTGGAAAGACAGCCCGGGATTCCTGCCTGGAGCCAGCTGCCAAGGGGATCGAGTGAGGAACGCGCCTTTGCGGCAGGGCGGGCCGGCACAGCGGGCACACGGGCAAGGAGGAGGGGACGGCCATGGCGACATTTCTGGGGGGCTTCCTCAGGGCAGGGACAGCGGCAATTCACGGGGAAGAGGCACCTCCGACTCCCGTACGGGTGGGGGGCTGCTTTGTGCGGACCCCTCCTGGAGAACGCGTAAGGCCTTTAGCAGGACGGTATGGCAGAGTTAGGGCCGCGTTCCGCAGGTTTTTCAGGAATGACGCCTCAGAATTCCTGCAATTCCCTGACGGCGGGCGGGCTCTCAGCGCCGGCCGCCAGGGAGCGGCACGGGACCGCGAAAAGCGCGGGAAGCGCGGCCCGCTCCCCGTCCCTCAGCTCGGGCCCTCAGGCGCAGCCCCCAAACTCCAACAAGGGCCGGCTGGGCCGGGCCGCGGCGGCGTCAGTCATTAACGCTGATTTTACCAACCACCCTGCAAAGGTGCCCCTGGGCCCCCACATACTTGAACTGCTTCTCATGCTGTTAATAATAAGGCAGGATCAGTATGCTGTGTGCTTCTAAATGCCCGTAATTTTATTTCTTTTGAATAAAAAAAATAATAATAATAAAAAAGGTCAAAGTAGAGATGTTATTTCTCCTGCTATTCCTGGCTCAGTGCACTGAGTGGATTCAAGAATTTCCCTCGTTCAAACTGTTCAGCCATTGCTGCCTATACTCCAATTTGCCACCACCTAGTCTGCCCTGTGTTACCCTCTGCACAACCCAAGGGCACTGTCTTTCCTTTTGTTACAGGAATGCACACATTACTTCCAGCTGCTGCTTTTCACCCCTCATTCAGTGTAGGTGTTCCTCACTTTATTCCCCTAAAGCCAAAGAGGTTATGTCACAGCTAGCCAGACAATAGAAAAACAGAAGTAGAAACTCTGGGCAAGGTAAGACCAGCATGATTTCAGTCCCATCCCTAACTCAGAATTCATCACGGAGCTGTGTTGGACTACAGAAGAAGTGGATCCACTGTCCTTAATTTAGTTCTCTTACCTCATTGAGTCCTTACTCAAGCAAAAACCAAATTGGCTCCAGCTGCTGTGCTAACATTGGCAACAGCTGCTAAAACCTGTGTCACCTGGGCTGCACTTCTTTAAAACAAAACAAGAAACATTTTCTTACTGAAATGCTGCTGTAGGAGACAAATAGGATTAAGCAACACCACTGTGTTGTAAACAAACACCAGCAGTCTGTAAGTCATGATTTCCAACCAGACCAGAAGCCCAACAGTTCCTCTCCAAACTGTGGAAGAAATCACAGAGGGAACATGAATTGACAACACAAGTTTGTTCAATTCTGTACAGATCTTTTTCCTCTCTATTAATACAAAGCCAGAGATTAAGGGTAACAGAGTTAGGTGTTTCCTGGGTGATTCTATGTGACTAAAAATCAAGCTTCAGAGGAAGGCTCCCCAGCAAAGTCAGAACTTCAGATACTCTTCCATTTTCCTGCTATTAGCTATGACTACTATTCTGAGCCCACCTGACCACTGTCTCTGATGGCTTTGCTGCAGCACTCATTCAGTTTAGGTGCACTTTGTACTCAGGATAACTTATAAATATGTACCTGTAAAGGCTGAATCTGTAACATCACGTTTTATTTAGTTTCTCCATGAATAAAACATTGATTATTTGTGGAGTTCCCCCTTGTGTTATCACATGTTAGCATAGCAAGTTGTCTTTTGGCATCAAACTCTGCTTGGAGTTATCTCTTCCCTCTTGCATCATCACTTCTGATCAAGAGCCTTGTCTGACATTTTAAATGCCTAAAGCACTTGTTTCAAGAAGTTGAGAGAAACTGGAATAGTGAAAAGCAAATATTGAGTCTTCAGGTTTCATCTTAGTTCCTTCTCACCCACAAAAGAGAACCAGATGAGAGTATCTTTGTGGTTGTCACTTTTATACAGAATTTTTCTTCCCAATTGAGTAACTAATACTCTCATCTATAATAAAAAAGTAATGGTCTCCCCAGCACAGCCTTATATAGTTCTTTGAGTAGAATCTCTCTCTAAAAATAGAATCCCTTTGACATTGAAGCTCCAGGCAGCAAGGAAACTGTTGCATTTCAAGCTGAAGCTTTTGGAAAGCGCGCTCTGTATTTCCTTTGCGAGTGTCCCGCAAATGTTCAAAATGCATGACCTGTCCTGTGGTGAACTTGGAGCAAACAAGATTGTGTTTGCAGCCGGTGCTGTTGCAGCAATACCTTCTTAGAAACAAGCAATAAAAAAAGATGCAGCACTGGCAAAAGGTGCTGGATTTACAGCTCTGCAAAAATAACACTTTATTTGCCCCCCACCCCTGCCCCCAGACACAACTGCCAGCTTTTCCCAGACTGCCTGGCTGGGCATGATATCCTATCCTGAGTTAAGCCCAACACTTGCACTGAGGACAACAGGACAAAAACAAACAAACAGAAATCTCACACATCAGGGGAGCAGTTTTTTCCAGTTCTCAGGCAGCCATTCCTCTTGGGAATACACAGAAAGGAATGGGCAGGGGGAACACAAATCCTCTTCATCCAGCCTTTGAAGATGTTGACAACTTGCTCTTACTAAAGTCAGGGACTAAACAAGCCAACTCTGCCAGCATGCTGGAACTGGAGACTGTAAGAATAGGAGGTCTAATTCCTGGGAGCACTAAGTCCAGGAGTATTAAACAGAGCTCAGCACCTCTGTGTTAGACTGGCCTCAGACACAAATGTGCAAGGACAACAGCCACAGTTGGACATGGGAGCCAGAAGTCTGGCTCAGCTTCCACAATTACTGTTGGAGTAAAACAGCATTTCCTCAGTGTTCTGACTACTACTAGCAATTTGCCATACCAAAATAGTTCACCTTCTACCACTGTAATATTCTCCTGAAAGCATATTTAACATGAATTTGAAATTGCTGGTATTTCCAAATTATGAAATGTGAGTACTGAGCTTAAACCTGCATGATTGTCCCATGTGTTCAAGAGCTGCCTTCACAAGAAAGGATTTAATGGGGTGACAAAGTGATCTTTTCAGTAGAAATACTTATTCCTGTGTATAATTATCTTTGGTTAAAGCCACTTCAGATTAAGCCACTGAAAAAAAAAAAAAAAGATGAATTCTTTTGACAGTTTGCATCAATCCATTATTCTAGCCTACCCTGGGAGAGATTCACTCTTCATTCAGCCTTCAGTTCCAGGGCAAGTCTCAGGCTCTACTTGTAAGATACTTTGGTTGGTCCCACCAACCAAAACCTGACTTACACAGGATTTTATTTAGGAGCTGAAAGACAGATCAGGAATACTATGCTCTATGTCCATTTCATGGAACCTGCATGATTGTTACATGTGTTCAAGAGCTGCCTTCACAAGAAAGGATTAAGGGGGTGACAAAGTGCTCCTTTCAGTAGAAATACTTATTCCTGTGTATAATTATCTTTGGTTAAAGCCACTTCAGATTAAGCCACTGAAAAAGAAAGATGAATTCTTGTGACAGTTTGCATCAATCCATCTATGGCCATTTTAGAGCTTGATAAAATGGATAAAATTAAAACTAGGAAAATTCTGGAAATATTCTTTAAAAATTGAGACTCAGATAAGGAAATCTTCATGACAGATTATAGGCTTTAATTTTTTGGTTAAAAGCACAGGTTAAAAATCTTGCCCAGTGTTGTTGCCCAGGCGGGTGAGAAAGCCCACAAAGGGAATACTTTTGTCTCTTAATTTTCTGGAGCTTTTAAAAACATCTCTCAGGAGTCTCCAGCCTCCATTTCCCCCATCATTAGGGCTTCCAGCACAAGCACAGAAACCTTGTCTCCTTTTCTGGGAGCAGAAATAGACCACTGACCTCCCCAGATTTCTGGCCTCCTCCAGGCTTGGATATCCTTGGTGTTCATCCCCTCTCAGAGCCATCATTGCTCCTTTCCTGGCCAGCTTCATTTGAGTCACCAGGGAGAGGTGAGGCTGATGAACATCCAAATTTCCTGATGAGTCACAAAACAGGAGCTGTCCAGGACTGCAGGCAACACTGGAAGGCCTTCACATGAACCTACGAGTTGGCGCTCACAGAACATTCGCCAGCTTTGGCACAGCTTTTCCTCCTAAACACCAAGGTGGGTTGGCCTGAGATTGCCTCAGTTCTAAAAGCTTGTTTCAAAATATTACACCCTAAGCAGGAGGCATGCTAAGGAAATTAAAAGATTGGTAATTGATTCTGCATGCTTTCTTTGAGTGTTTGTTTAAATTGTGAGTGTTGGGAGACTTGTCTGAAACTGTACCTCATGGCTAAAGCTACTAGTCAATATAAATTTCTACACTACCTGTCTCAGATATGAAGAGTTGAGCAATTAGAGAAGCGTCAAGGAAGAGTGAAAATTCAGTGAAGCAGGCAGTTTTGAAATTCGGCAGTAAGAACTTTCTTGGGAAGTGTAGGGAAGCTTGAATCTAGCTGACTTATTTTGAGAAGTGGAAGGAATAGATACAGTTCAAGAGAGAATGACATGGTAGAGTTCCATGTGAAGCCCTGGTAAATAAATCTAGCAGCTTTCACACAGGACTATTTTTATACAGGCTAATTTTAAGTTTTATTTAGGTGAACAGTCCAGGTAAAGATGACCACAAGCACTAGGAGCTGGAACACAGCCCCTGTAAGGAGCTCTCAGCTGAGTTTGGGCCACTGTTTGATTCATACTTCTCAAATGACTTGGAAGACTGTGCTTTCCTGTGAAGATTATTTGGCATTGGGTACTTTGCTTTGGGTACTAACACAATAACTGCTTAATGTATATTAGCTAGATGCTGCCTTTACCAGATGCTCATGGTATTTGGTTTCTTTGAACAAAGTCTCTCGTTTGTGCTAATACAGCCACCAAAGATCCCTACCCTGTAATCTGAGATCTGGCCCAGTTGTGCTGAGCTTTGTACACACAGAAAGCTCCCACAACAAACACGGGGCCGCTGCTTTCTCCACTGGGAGCGAGGCAAAGCCTCCAGTTACCTCTGCATGGTGTTGACTGAATTGCTGCCTCAGCAGTGAGGCAAGTAGCAAGAAATACATCACTGGGCACACATTTCAGGATAACCTTGACATCACTGACAGCGATAGCTGCAGCCCCTGCTGAAACAGAAACCTGTAAGACGGCATTTGTTCCTTCTTGCTGCCTTTGCTATTCCTTTTGGGAGGATGATCATATGGCGTGCTCATGTATTTGCAAGCTCATGACATAATGTTAGGGGATTGTAATAAACAATACCATTTCAGGGAATAGACTGGGGAGACTGAACATTTTAACTGTCACTGGAGCAGTTTTGCTTTAAGGATTAAATGTGTTGTCTCAAATCCAGATTTGTAATGAGAACCCTCCTGTCTTTCCTTCTCTGCCTGTTCCCATCCCCCCTGCATCAAGAGAATTTGGGCAGGTGACCAATGGAGTGAAAATGAGACAGGGGAGCCACACAGAACAGAGTAATTGATACAGGATATGAGGCTAGGAATGAGTGGATTTGACCAAGTGCACACCAGTAAACTGAGTGGCTCATTTGCCTGCCAGCAGGATGGATTTATAGGCTGTGTGTCACTAAGAAGCCAGTCATCCCCCCTACTGCTACCTCCCCAAAAAACCCTCGTGCCCCTCATGTCCCCCTCCCAAAACGTTGCTTAATCTGAAAGGCAAGTCACAAGTCAAAGCATCAAATTACACAAACATGCTTTGGACCAAACCGGGGAAAGTACAAAGACCTCCAGCAAACTAATTTCTTTTTCCTTTTTTAAGAAACTGAAGGGTTCAGTTACCTCACATACATTTGCTATTTTCTCCCAGCAACCCCAAATCTAGGCTACAAATGTTCTCTTTGTAACAGCGTGCATATATTATATACCATCATTCTTTTAGCAGCACCAGCAGGTAAGTACTTTCAGGTAGCAGGTTTTGCTTTTTACCTTTCATTTACTGGTGCTTTGACTGCAATTTTGGTATAAGAAAGGTGTCCCTTTTCCTACTGGAAACTCCCAGTGTATGGTCTTGGAACTGTACAAATACTGCAAGCATATTGCAGTTCCTCTGCTCATCAGTGACAAGACCTCAGCCCCAGGTTAGGCAGTGGATATACTTAGCACAAGAACTGTCTATTGTAGCACTTGTTGCCTCCAACTGTTCAGTAGTAGATAATAAAGACATTTTAGATCTCTATTTATTCTCCCTTGACCTTATCATTATAGAAATTCTAATCTCCAGGACATAAGGTATACTGCAGTTAAAGACTTTTGATTCTACCTTTATACCAAAGCACTCAGTAAAGGTGCATTATATTCTCAATCCCAAAGAAGCTCTGACAATGCAATTATCTCTCTGCATGGGGAGCAGTGGGAAGGAAGAAATGAAAACATAGCTGCAGTGTTCATGGAGAGATCAAAGTTGGTTAGGACTCAGAAATAAGGCAGGAAGCATACAGCCAGTCACTGCTCAAGCAGTGCAAGAAGGAAAGGGGAATGGAAATAGAGCAATCAGTGCACATCTACCATACTGAAAGCTATGGCATCATTCCTCCCCTAGTCACATGTTCCACCATAGCAAAAATTCACTGTAAAAAGTTAAAGCAGCGTGACAAAATTTTGGTTTTGACACATCAGCTACAAGCATGCAATGGTACACACCAAGAAAGGCCATGCACTGGATCTGCTGTACAAAATGAACAGCAGACTTGAAGTGCCGTACGCCCAAGCTCACTGTTGGGAAATCTGCTGTGTCGCCAGCATACCACATCAATATTTCAGAGGTCATTATCTCATCTCTTCTTCAGCTGCTAACTTTGGATTTCTGCCAGAAAAAGGCAACAGCCAGTAAGATGATACACTAGTACATTAGGCAAGGCTTTTGGGAATTTGAGCAGGCTTTTCTTCTCACTGAGATCAGTCTGCTCTCTGAGTCCAAATGGCACAAGTGCTCTGTCAATATACAAATGGCCAAACAGGTTCTGTAACCCTCCCACGACAGAATGTGCAAGAAGTTCTACCAAACTGCATTTGTCAAATAGACAGTGCGAAGATCTGAACCTTTATATAAGTACTTCTGACACTGTGGGAAGGAGGAGACAACAGTCACTGAACTGATCCAGAATCAAGAAGTATGATTTCACATGTACAGCCCAGCAGAAGAACTGGAGACAGAGTTAATCAAAAAGAAAAACAATATGGTACCATATCCTCTCTGCAGGAATGTCCCATGAACTTCTACATGAGCAAACCACAATTAAAAGTCTGCTTTAGCTGTGAGTTGCTAAGTAAAACCAGAACCTTTGCAATGAGATCCATGGATTTTAAAGTTTAAAAGTACCTTTGTTTTACATGGCTTAGCATCCTAGATCTTCTGTGTTGCCATAAGCTACTATAATAATATACCAGCATTCAATTTTTTCTATGATGATCTTAGTGATAAGCAATGGCAGCACTCCTGTGCATTCAAAGAGGGCTTTTCTACCTTCCCTTCTGGAAAGGCTTTTTGAACATTTAGTAATAAAACTATGGATAGGCATATTAACTATTTTCTCCTTTGATGTCTTTAAGGTTATTTTGTCTCATAACCCATTTAGAAAGATAATTACCTTTACAGATAGACATGAAAGTGGATGTCTCTAGGAGGTTCCCTTTAAGACCAGAAAGAGAAAAAAGTGGGCTGAACTGCCCAATTCCCAATATAATTGTCCTGCTACTGGGAAGAATTTGGTGAGAGGAAATATTTTGTGCTTACCTTACAAGCCAAAGATACTTAATTATTCAAAGCTTGCTCTCAGGAAAACTGTTTGGGAGATAACTTAGAAGCATCTTTGTTTAACCCAGTTAATTGACAGGCATTTCCATTCTCTCACTAATCTTACTGTGTAAATACTGCATACAATCCCCAAAGGAGGGGACACAGAGACCTCAAGGTAAAATATAGAAAAGTAGTTTATACTCTTAATGTCTCTATTCCTATTATCTATATTTATAGTAGCTGAAGTCACAGCACTTGAGCTGTAGCTCTGGGGCAAGGCTCCTCATTGCATTCCCACACATTCAGAGGAGCTAGGGAGCAGTTGGATCTCACAATCCCAGGGAACTTGCCCTGTCTGAACCTTTTACTTTGTGGCTTTTTCCCTGACTGATTCTGAAAGAAAGTAGCTTATCTGGTAGAGAAATTCAGTCCAGAGAGGATGAGAACTGGAATCAGCTTGACGCAAAGCCACCTCCAGGCAGCACAGATGCAAATAGCTCGAGCCACATCATGCAGCAGACTCATGCTCAAGTACAGGCATGGCTAATGAAAGCAGACTAAAATTTGGTATGCCAGCCTCAAAGAGGCCCTTTCTAAGAGTAAAATGCATGCAGCCATCGTGGAGTCTGTATACAGAATCCATACACCCAGGTAAATCATCCCACTCCAGCTCCATCAATGACACTGTTACCTCAATAGCATTTTACCCATTTTACTCAAAATGCAATCCATAAGCTTGAGCCCTGTCCTACTAAAAATGCCTTCAGTTTAAACCAGAACCTGGTATTTCCAATGAATTTATGTGGATGTAAAGCAAGAGTTCTAGGCCAGAATATTTCCTAATTATATGGCTTTTAAAACCTCTCAAGGAACTCCTCTGCTACAATTACTCAGTTAAATCTACAAGTGGCTCCAATTTCCTTCTTGAAGATCTGATGACTCTTTCCTGTCTGCACATCACTATCTCTCTACTGACAGCTACTTTCTCTTTATATACATGGTAAAACAGAAATTTAAGAGCACAAAGGTCTTCCAATTTTCCTCATTTATGGCCACTTTTTTTTCCTTAAGACTCATTATTTATACAGCCCACATTATAACTTGTGATGGCAGTGCTTGGGGATGGGGAAGAAAGCGTTAAGGTGGAAATACATTTGGATGTTCTCATTGTAAACCTGACTGAAGTCCCCTCCAGAAACCATGGAGAAAACAAGGGATGTGAGCTTGTCCCTTCATCACCCCCTCTGATTTAGCAATAGCACTGTTTACCAGCCTGCAACCTCTGAGCTATTTAAAGTATCTATGGAGATGCCTAAAAACCCCAAGCACATTAGGAGGTAGGCTTAACTTACTGTACAGTCCTTCATCTCTAACCCCCGAAAAGCTCACTAACTGAGGGCTACTTGTCTGTCTAAAGAACTCCTGCATGCATAACCATTGCCAAACAAGGCCTAGAGCCTTATTTATAAACTGTTGCTGAATTAATTTGATTTGTAACTTCATTTTTAATTCCCTAACTTCATACAAGTCAAACTACTTATAGATTAACATTTGTCACTCTGAGTGCTTCTGCTTCCTTCTCAAAGCAAAGCATTGTTCATTTTATTAGAGTGACAGATAACTTCCAAATACTTTTAAATACATTTACCAGCCACTGTCCTTGATGTAGGATTTTTAACAGAAGAGATGAAGTGCCTTTTTTGGTGGGTTTTGGGATTTTTTTAAAATACTGTCTACAGGAAACACTGATCTTTGATTGCTGATTCTGAACTTCATGACTAACACTTAGCTAATCAATTAATGAGAAAAAATAACTTCTGGAAAGTATGACCTAATGTCTGATAAAATTAATCTAAGTAGTGAATACATTATTTATGCTGGCCTCAAAATATTTAAGAAAAACATGTTAGCCAGATAAATTTATTGCAGCAATTAACAGGCAGGCCTTTAATTGTTGCAATACTAACTAGTATTTAGTTAAGTGGCAAAGCTGAGTTCCACTATACTTTGATACTTTCACATCTATCACTTTGTCAGCAAGCAGAATAAAACTTTCTCTGATGGCTCAGATTTTTCATCACTTCATCACTTCTCCCGTCTTTTCAATCACTTTGAATCACCACCTCTTTCATGGCCAGGACTAGGCCTATTCAAGTCAGTTGACTCCATGGTAATTTCTGACACATAACCCATTTAACTTGGATTCTTAACTTAATTATACTTTCTCTCAAAATTAAAGTAGCTGACTGTAAATAAAAAAAAAAAAAATAGATTTAGAAACATCAGAACTGTATTCAGGGTGTCAAAGTTATAGTGCAAGTTATTTCTTTTAGAGAGAGTATGACTTGTGAAAGGAGTGCATCAAACACTTACTGCTTTAATATCAGTATGATCATCAAAAGAAGCAGCAGTGTCTCCCCAGCCCCACCTTCTTGCATACTGACACCTATTTTCTCTGCTTCTTTACCATTTCATATCTCTGGCAATACAACAGAACAATTAAAAACAACTCAACACAAGGCACATTTAAACAATGTCACTATATTAATAATTAGCTAGTTAGTTAGTTAGTTAGTTAGTTAGTTAGTTAGTTCTAAACAGTAAGGGTACTAATCCCAAGATTTAGGTTAATGATTACTTTAAAAAGGCTTTAGATAGAAATTTATTAAACACATTTCTGCAAGACATCAAAGGGCACAGTTTGCTACTTAGTAAAAATTACTGCTTTAAAAGCTGGCTAGTTTAAAAGCTAGTTTTTGGGTCTGAGAAGGTAACATTAATCTGGGCAATCATTATTCAGTAAGGGTATAACAGCACCCAAAGGACATGTCCTTTGCTGTTGATGTTTATTCACCAGTTTAAAAGAAAACAAAAAGGTCACTGCTGGTAAAGTTTGCAGTTGACATAACTAAAGTAGTAAACAATAATGAGGAGGGACAACTGATCTAGAGAAGTCCCTTGCCTGGTAAGCCTTGCTGTTTTGGGCAACATATTTCATCACAGGAGAACACAAGGCCAGCCAAAGACCCAAAACTGCCACTGAGGACACACATGTAAATAAGGTTCCAGGAACCAGCTTCAAACCTTGAGGGGCAACAGCAGCTCAAATGAGGCTTCAGGAATCAGACAGGATATCCAACTGAATAGGCTCTTCCAGAGGTGACCCCTCAATGGAAGAAACTACCCTGTCTGTAAGAACAGGGTGCCTGAAATGCAGGGAAGGATATTTCTACTGGCAGTGGCAGTATTTCCTGTTCTGCTGTTTGTAAGCTGCTGGCAAACTGAAAAAGGATGAGTAAATAATTCTGAAAATAATTCATGGTTTTGGAAAGCTTGCTTTAAATTCAGACTTTTGCAGTGCAAATATATGTATATTTTAAAGCTACGTAAGTCTTATTTTATTGGATATAATTTTAGGCTAAATGGACTGTGCTTATGGTCATAGTGCTCTTTTCCTCAGATTGGGTGCTCACTCAGGCTGTACCTGCTGCACAGCACTTAGACACATCCCAGATAAAAGTTTGTACTCCTGGCTCCAGAATAAATTAACTCCAGGACAAGATTAAGATGCACATCATCCTTAACAAAAAACACTGGTAAAGATGATGAAAAGGTGATAAAAAATCTTAATAATTCCTCATTGTGCCATTAGAGAACCTGGACTGCAGAATGTCCTCAAGTCCATTTGCCTCACTTTAAACTCCAACTCACTGACCTTGTTACCAGGTTCAACATACCTCAAACCCTGATCTGCTTATTATAGGGCTCAAACATGCACCCAAAATCATCAGCTGGTCAGCTGAGCCCCAGTTGCTGTCTGTGCATCCACTTGTAGCCACAGCAAGTACCAGGTGCATCTACTCCAGCTTTTTAGCTTCATTGGGATAACATTTTTGAAGCAAATTTCTCTGTTATTCCTGATTTACCATGCTTTGTTTCATAGCATGGAACAGTTCTGGGTTGTAACTGGAGTGCTTTCAGATGAGATCAAAGGAGATCTAGTTATGTGGGAAGGAATCTCCAGTTGGCAGAAGATTTGATCTAGTTTAAATTAAAAGCACTACAGTGTACACAGGATGAGGGCTGGGCCCTCCCATTTGCTTTCTCTAAAAATACCGTTTCCCCACACTCCCAAGAGCACTGCCACTGTGTATCCATCCATTTATTCTTTCCTGGTGAAGAAACTGGAACTGCCCCATGTTCTGAGCATCCATGGCTACTCCAGCCCCAGCAGCATCCCACAGGCACCACCAAAGCTCCTGTCCTACACTTTCCCCACGTACCTGTTCTTTGGGAGGTGATCTCTCACCAGGCCAGCACAGCACCCAGACCTTGCTCACTCACATTTTCCACCTCAAGTCCTCACAGATCCTCCTGATCAGCCTCTGGACAGCCCCCAGTCCCTGCTGCCTCTGAAGTGGTGCCAGGGGGTCCTGGATTGCCTGGGGTGCTCAGACAACAGTGAACACCCAGGTCAAGTTCTTTACATAGCATGGAACAGTTTTCTCCTAAGTTTAATATTTCTGTGGATGTGAGGAATTGCTCAGCACATGACATTTTAATCATCAAAGAGCACTCCTGCTAGTGGGAAATTCTAGATACAGGAGAAATCTGGGAATAAAAAGAAATTACTCACTTCAGGTATATGAATAATAAAGAGTCCTGACTGAGGGGGAGCAGGAAATAGAGGCAGTACCAGCTGAAAATGGAGTGGAACTCTTCAAGGTGCCCACTAGCAGCTGGTATCTTGACAGGTTCAGCACTAACAGCATCAGCCCAGTTTTGCTGTTTTATACTGGTATTGCAGACATTGGAAAGCAAAGAAAATATTTTCAAGTTTATTTTTCTTTTGGTGAGATCCCATTCAAAAAAATTTATTGGGAAACTCACATTTTCTTCCTCAGGAAAACTTCAAGTACAAAGAACTAACAAGTACCTGAGAAAGCCAGGACTGCACTCAAGAGCAATCACTGGTTTTATAAGAATCTCTCCTGCTTTACAGCCAAATAACCTTGCCTTAAGTCCCCAAGAACTGGATAAAGGTTTCTTACTGTCTCCTGTGTGACCAAGTAGCATTTCTGCTAACAAAAGCAGCTTTTGTTTCCCAGTGGGCTCCTCAAAGGCTTTCTGCCAAAATTTTGAGAGAAAAATGTCCACTGAACACATATTTTACCAGGGAGATCTTTCTTTCCACAAATCTTCTTGGAATTTTGTTGTTATTGTTGTTCTGGGTGGGTCTTCTTTCTTTATTATTTATTTATTTATATTATTTTTCCCAGAAACCTGAAAAGTGTTGGTTTACATGAGTAAATTTTTATTCATTTTTGTGGGTTTCCAGTGAAAACAAATAAACAAAGCCAGAAACAATTGCAGCTTGCGTAGCAAAGCAGTCTACATATTGTGGGGTATTTCAGCTGAGGCTGAAATAACATGAATGATGATGGCATATTCTATCCTAAAAGCAACCTGCTATAATTTACCACATAACCTGCCCTTGCCTATTTCCTTCTCTCCCTTCCCTTTTATTACCCCAACAGAAACATACAAAAAAAAAAAAAAAGGTTAATACTGAGGTGATTTTATACAGATATTGTTCAAATTTGGGAGGGTGTTTTTGCATGCAGTTTCATATTTCTCAGAATTGTGATCTCTCAACAATTCACAAGGCAGAAAAAATGGACTGAGAGAACCTTTTAAGAACTTTGAAAAGAAAATCAATCTATCTCCTTGTCTGTTGTGTTTTCTTTTTAATGCTATCAAGGAGTCCCTCAAACACTAAATAAAGAAAGAGAAACAAGTTTTCTTCTCACAGTCTAGGTATCACATTGTGCTATTTTGGAGTTCACAGGTTTCTATAATGGGTGTTTATAGATTTTCTGAAAAAGGCTCACTCAAAATTCTTCATGGCATCTACATTAAATATTTACATTCAGGCCAAGAATGTCTTGTAAAATTTTAATAGCATACCCCCCTATTTAAAAAAAGACAGTAACTAGACCTCATCCCAAATTCTAGCTCTTATATGAAACAAAACCTTCTAAGCACTGTCTAAAGTGTCATTTCTTCCCAAGGCACAAGGATGTTTATGCTCTTGTCCAAGGGGAGATAAACAGAGCAGCATACCACTCCATATTTGTAAATGTTAACTCTGCAAGGTAGAAACTGGCTTCTGTATGCACCAGGCTTCTGTTCCTTCACTGCTCCAAGAGCCATAATGTGACACATAGGAATGTGGAAATTGAAACAGCAGAGACAGACATGGTGGCCCTGCCACAGGAAATGTGCAGTCTTACTGCTGTGGCCCACCTCATCCTGACTCCAAGGAACTTCCTTTCTGAAATGTATCTTAGGTACCAGCCCAGTGGCTTAAAAGAAAATCTGGGACAATTCCATGAGTCTGCAGGGCAGTTTCACCCTCAGGTCCAGAGTATATCAGAAGTAGCTTTCCTACAGTGAGTAGGAACTGACTCTGCTACTGTGAGTGTGGTAGAAATGCTACTTCCCTAAAAAATTTCAAGAAAACACTATGAGAATTAACAAGGGAAGCACACTGAATGAACTGGATGTGGGATAAGGCCAAAGTACTCACACCAACAGGTAGAAATGGAGCTCAAAGAACTCAAGGACAGCCTTTTTTTGTGTATATGTCATTCTAAAATAGACTTGTGCAAGAATCCTGGTTAATATAACACACTCTTTGCCAAATATGTACTTCAAAAATAGCCATCAACTGTAGGCATACCTTGAGTGGTGTTAGAGCTGTCTGGATTTTGTTATGCAAAGACTGTGATAAGTTAGAATACACTGCCAGTGGAAAAAGGAGTGAAAATGAAAAACTGAGCTGCACAGGATTCTTGAATGAGAACTTAACAGGGAAGTTTAAACCATAACAGGCGTGCTTTAATAAATCAGGGCACTTACTCACATGACTAAACATGGATTTAGGATCTCCAGGGATGCAGATGTCTATAGTTTGGAGACTAAAACTACAGTTGGGCTTCTAAGGAAAAAGTGACCATCATGCCACTGCCCAGAGAGGCCTGAATTTACAGACTCTTCTTTTACAATCTCAGTGGGGGTTTCAGCTCTTAGTAGTCCTCATTTTCAGAGAAACTAATGGGGCAGTTTTTTGCAGTTCTGCTAAACTGTGATCAATTGATTGTCTGTCTCAAACTTCCACGTCTCCCAGTTTTAAAATAATTCATCCATCCTGTTTGACACCTAGCTCACAAGCTCAGTAAAGCAGGTTTTGTATTATTACTGGCCAGAATAGTGTTAACCTCAACTGAGGCAAGTTATAAATTTGTGTTACTGTAAATTTGTTTATGATCAATATTATCAATTCTTTTTTACAGCCAAAAAGTATGCTGAGGACATGGTTGCTGCTGTTTTCAAATGAACACTAATTGTGCAATTTGGAATGTTTCTTTGACTCGTTGTAGGTTCGCAGCAAAAGCAAAGCAGCCAAGGCTGGACTGTGTGAGGGGGATGAGGTGGTGTCTATCAATGGCAAGCCTTGTGGAGACCTGACCTATGCTGAAGTCATTGTTCTGATGGAAAGCCTGACTGACGTCCTGCAGATGCTTATCAAGAGGTACAGGAATGCTCCAGATGCTTTGGTGCAATTCAGTGAATCACCTGGAAAATGCTGGCTTTGTTTTGCAGACTTATACTGAGAGGTTCTGATAGTCCTGTTGTTAATGTCTGTAACTCTGCTTGGATGGAAAAGGAAGACAGAGAATTTGAGCTGAAGGAATTAATGTATATAATTTGAACAGCAGCAGTCAGGCACAGAATTAATAGTACAGTCTCCAAATGTAAGTATTAATACTTGCAAGGTGTCCACTACCATATATGCATACTGCAGAGCCTTGAGTTCAGTTATTCCCTGCACCCCTTTGAAGCAGTGAAGTGTTGTTATTCCCTACAGATAGGGAAGTGAGGCTTACATAAAACAAAGGCTGTATAGATGGAGAAACTGTGCTACCCAGATATGCCTTGATGATGACATGGCAAATGGTCTTCTTGGGTGGCAAAATGTGTTAGTGGTCAGGGGGAGGAGAGGGTCTGGAAGTCATGAATTCTATTTCTGTAGCTGTTATCACCTCACTAGATGAGGTGGGGGAAGTCACAGCTCTCAGGGTCTCAGTTTCTGCCTTTGCAAAATAGTGAGAGGGAATTTCAGTTTTTGAAAATGCTTTGAGTTTCTCAGAGCAGAGATGCTTCATGCAAACTTGCAAGCAGGCCAGCATCACTGCTCACTGAACATCAGTCTATTCCAATGCCTGTTCTGTAATTGGCATCAGTGTAATAAAGGCAACCTGAGTTCAGAGCCACCTACAGTAAAGCACATTCTCCCCAGACTGTGAATTCAGACAGGATGAACTCTGAGTTGCCTTCAGTGGGGATAAGAAGAGGAAGAAAATTCTTGAAACTCCCACACTCCTTGTAAGGGCTTAAGGCTCCCCCCAGAGCTACTGCAGCTCCCTCTCACAGGCAGGACCAGGAAAGGATCAGAATTCATCATGACAGCTACCAGAGCAGTGTCCCTGGAAAGGCTGAAAACAGGCACATGTCTCTGGCTACCAGGGATGTCTACACAGCATGTGGAATTCCTCATGGTTCCTGCAACCTGGACAAAGGAGCTTTCCTCAAGTGCTTAGCAGTTCAAAGTGACAGCCTGCCTTCAAAACTAGATGCTCTCAAGGAGTGCTCATTTTATTTATCACAGACATTTTTCATGGCCTGTGTGTACATGTTGTCTGGGGCTGAGTAATGGATCAGTATGACAGGATCAGGGGGACAGAGGTAGCTGAGGATTAGATCTTACCTTCCCCAGAGTGCACAGCTCCTGCTCCTGGTTCAGCAGGGAGCAGCTGAGTGTTCCTCATGTGATAGCTGCATTCTTCTGTTTTTAATTCATAACGTGGCTACTGGAGCTGCACTTGTAAGAATGATATTTGTGGCTGACCAGCTGTCTTCTCTTCAGCCATAGAAATAGCTCCACATACTTTGACTCCTGCCTGTTGCTGTTCCATAACTGATATTTCAGTTGTCTGAAGGCCACAGGATGCTGCAGCTGAAAGGGACTCTCCATTGCCCCTGCTAGAATGCATGGTGAACAGCAAGGCACGTCCTGAAAAGATGAGAATATCAGAAAATATCAGAACCAGAACAGAGTGTTTATAACATATAATTCAGTGTTTCATGGACTGAAACCATGTCAGAAGTTTTAGGAAAATTGGAGTTGCTCAACACTCTGAAAGTGACTAAAATGTTCTAAAAAAATTCACTGTGAGAATCTTTAAACTTCTGCTCATTAGCTCACCTCTCCCAAATCCCAGTCCTTGCTGTCTGTATCTTCCCAGGTATGGGAGAATGGATTGAAACACTTCTCTTCCACTCCCACCTCATTTGTGGGTACTATCCCTCTCAGCACAACCCCCAGAAGGATTTCTCAGGAAGTGTCTTAGCATCCTTTGAGAGCTATGAGAAGCAAATTCTTCCTTTCCTGAGTAGCCACTTGTTAGCAGCCACCTCAAGAAAATGCTAGAAAGAATGAGGAAAGAATAATTTAAGTGGCATTCCACTGGTGATCTTTACATCTAAGTATCTTTTGTTAGCAGGGAAGAATATTTTGCATTGAAAAGTCCCTGAATTTTTTGCATGAAGGATGGATTTTCACAGGCATTAATTGTTGACCTAATTCTGCTCTTACGAATCTTACTGGGAGGAAAATTGGGCTTTTAAAATAGTTTTTAAAATGCTACTTGGCCTTTGATGTCTACCAAAAGTTTTCCCGATGCCCGATGTGAAAGCCACAGTGAGTTAGTGACCAGCAGCAGTGCCCAGAAAATGCTGGGTTTACAGGATGAGAGGAAAGCGACACCCTGCAGGGCGGGCACTCCCAGATGCCGTGGGGGGAGCTTCTCTCTGACCTTCCCGGCAAGCGCTGGGCAAATGCTGAGCAGATGGATCCGGGAAACGTGCAGAGAGGGGACAGACACTGAAACGCCAGCCTGGCCTTCTCACATCAGGGGTAGCAGCTCCTGGGCTACTGCTGAGTCTGGAGAGAACATTTCTAGGGGGAAGAAGGGAGTGCTCAGTGCATGCCGACATGAAATACTCCATGTAGAGAGTAAAAACATGAGCCTATGACAAATCCTGCCGTGCTGACTCCAGGAGTTCTGCTTCCTTCCTGGAATTACACCAGGGCTGTTGTTCCTGCAGTGAGCTGGAAAGGCCTGAAACAGAAACAATCATGTGACAAAACAGAATGTGAAACTACAAAAAAGAAATCATACCCAGTATTCTGCCTTTTGACACAGGATGCACAATTATGTCTATATAGAGAAGAAGTATATCCATATGTAGCAAGGGCCTTTTAAGGTGGAAATCTTTCTCTCCCACACATACAATCATTCAGCTACCAATAAAGGCTAACATTTAGCTGGCCCAGCCCCCAGTCCATATCTTAGAAGGAAATGTTTACAGATCTCTGTAATTTATCCGTGCTTGGGAGCACTACAATTGATCATCCAAGCAGCACCATGCCATGGGATCCAGCAGCACTCACAAGGAGCTCCCGAAATGAAAATCTGCCTGACCTTTACCAAGCCCCAGATGTGGTGAAATGGATGTTACCCCTCTCGTGCTCTTTGAGGCAGACCCAGGCTGCCACAAGCAGTGAGCTGCATGCCTGAAAAGCAAGCAATATTGAAGTTTCTTCAGCACACTGACAGATTCATTCCTTCTGCTGCTTCTTCTGACCTTGATTTCTAGGGGGTTCCAAAGTTTCAGAATAGCCAGGGCTGCTTTGGATCTCGAAAACCTCCCTAGTACTTGATATTAATAATTTACTGAGGACACCTACCACTTCCCTCATTTGAAAAAGTGCTTTGCTACCTTCTAGCAGATAGAAGCTCTAAATAACATGCTGCAACCTTGCTGTACAGACAAGATTTCTCCTCAAATTAATAGTACTCAGTATGGTCCAGAGTACTGAAAGAAAGTGCTAAGGAGTACACCAGGTGTCATAAGAGCAGCAAATAATCTTACCTGGGCCACAGGAAAGAATAGTTTAGAAAAAGGACCTACACTGACATATATTGTAGGTTGTGTAAGTGAGAACATTTTCCAGTTGGAAATAGTATATTTTTAAATAGGTAGGAAATACTGTACAGGTTCACTACCCTTTTTTGCTGGATCACCAGAATAGGCCCAGAATATTTCAATTAATCCATGATACACAAGGATGATGATCCTCTCAGGAATTCTGCGAATGTGAATTTCAAATATTCATTTCCCTCCCTCTGATCCTTATCCAGTACTTCTCTATTCCTTAGAGAGTGAATGATTTGGGACAGGAACCACATGTAAGGATGGTGCCTAAAATAGTTGCAGGAGTGGCTACAGAGCCAAAATTTGGCCACTCCTGTGGTGACATGCAAAGTCAGTTTTCTCACGGACATGTGAAATATGAAGAAGTATTGTCTCAAAAGTCTCAGCAGCATTTCTCTGGAAACTCTGTAACAAAAATGTGTCTGTGAAAGCACACTGATGTTAAGAATGATACAATTTCACATTTTAGGTTAGTAGTGGGGTCATAGCTCTACCAGAGTAATGTAATTTCCTTCTTACTGCACTGCTAAGTTGAAAAATTCTGAAAGATGCAAAGATGCTTCTATTTAAGATGTCTACATCCTGGGAAAATTCTTCCATTAAAGTGGACCTGCTAGAAGGTGCCACAATTAATTAGGGTGGAGAAATACTATGCAGAAATTGCCTTTGCAACTCTAATTAAAATGGCTGTGCTTACAGCAGCTTAATTTCTTGAATTGTTTATGTATGTGCAGATCCTCCAGTGGAATAAATGAAACCTTGAACGCTGAAAGAGAAAATGGGAAGCACGAGAACATAAAAATTGAGGGCTATGGGGAGAACACCACACTGCAAATGAACACAGAGCAAGAGATTCCCCACGGAGACTTATGCATCACAGAGATTTACAGTGGGACTCACCACGGAGCAGCAGAAAGCAACACACACTTTGCTGAAACAAAACAAGAGACCACACAAAGCCACAGAATTGCTCCTAAAGTGATAGCCACCCCTAAAGTGATCGTGACAGATGAGGCTGGTGTCAGAGGGGTGGCAGAAGAGGGTGCCATGGTTGAGCTGCAGGTGTCCCTCTCA
The DNA here is from genome assembly GCF_028551555.1 of Melozone crissalis. Taxonomy (NCBI): domain Eukaryota; kingdom Metazoa; phylum Chordata; class Aves; order Passeriformes; family Passerellidae; genus Melozone; species Melozone crissalis. Next base: position 8,413,994 of record NW_026535817.1, on the reverse strand, counting down.
AATGACGCCCACAAGGCCACCAGTGCTCCTGCTGTGACTCTCCTGGGCGCAGAGGAGTTCCCCCCTTCAGGCAGAGGCCCCAGTGCACAGCAGGGCGGGAGCAGCCCCCTCATCGCAGTTCCCCTGGCTGTGAAGGAGGGCAACATCCAGTGGTCAAACAAAGTAGTCCACTTCTCTAGCAGCAAGGAGGTCAAGAGGATCCAAGGCGCAGCTCCATCTATCCCCAGGGTGGAGGTGATTCTGGACTGCTCAGACAGGGAGAAGGAAGCGCCCAGGTCTCCGTCTGAAAGGGGGTGTGTTGATTCTCAAGTGGAAGGAGGGCAGTCAGAAGCACCTCCTTCCCTCCTCTCCTTTGCAATCTCAGCAGAAGCCACAGTGCAGGGAGAAGACAGCAAGCACTCGGAAAAGGAACACAGACCTCTCAAGCACAGGGCAAGGCACGCAAGTGAGTATGTCCCATCTAATATTTGCACTGCCTGGGGGCATCTCTTGTAGCTTTGCATATAATTGCAGGATTTAGAATACATTAGAAAAAAACATGTGAAATTTTTTTTCTGAAGTTTTCTAACTTTCCTTCTCTCTTTTTCTTTTAAATGATGTTTCTGTTCTTGCTTTATGTATTTTTTCAGGGTAATACAGTGCTCCTGGTGATGAGCCAAGAGTGTACCCATGCCTTAACTGTGCTGAATAACTTTGCTTAGTAGACTTCCACTTTGAAATTAACTCATGACTTTGTCCAACTAAAAATACTTACATCTCCTGAAAGGGCTGAACTCTGCTGGTCTTCTAACTCATATTCAGTGGCAATCTGTAAAATATTAACAAAAAGAACAAGTTGCTTGCACATGTCTAAGTGAATCCCGTGGCTTTCTCCTTTTATAGCAAAAGCTTTGCGTGGTCATTTGCATCATCTAAAACCAAAGCCATGCCACTGCTTTGAAAAGTTAATAAAAAAGTCTAGCAGCAAAGCTTGATGTTGTCTGCAGAAGAGATTTTGACAGACACCAGCATGTGTACAACTGTTACATGATCCTTTTGGTTTTGTCAGCCTTCTCTAGACTGTAAAGTGAACATGTTATTTCTCCTGACTCCCAGACCCAGAGGTCAGCTTCAAAATGAGTCCAAGAAGTTTACATGGAAGCAAACTTGCCACTGGAGGCAATATTGATTAACTGGGTGTAGAGGTGTATTATTTATTAATTAATCTAGTTATTTATTCGTTATTTTATTCATCTGGGAGCTTTCTATTGGTTGCTTGCTCCTTCCCAGCAATGTGAAGAATCCTGTCTGGGGATTTTGTAGCAGTATGTCAAAGGTGCTTGAATGTATGCAGTGAGATACTGTAGCAACAAACTATTTCATATGCAGCGTTGGAACTCCTCTGCTAACCCACTGCTAATTCCTCTGGAAGCATATTTTTAGCATGATAACCATTTGTGTCTCATTGGCAAGTGGATTAGGCAGTTACTTATGCCTAAGTGTCTGTATGCAACCCACATATTTTGGGCATATTAAATGAAGTATAAAAGAAAAGTGCACATGCTTCACATTTTGGCTGCAAAGTCAGAACCAACTGTGGAACTGTCCTGCATTTCTTAGGGAATTACTTGCCGTGCCTGTCTTAAAAGGAAAAAAATACAAAGAATGAACTACTTTTTACATTATAAACTCTTCTTTCAAGAAGTCCTGTCCTTTTTCCATGTCAACTATGACAATCTCAGTTTCTTATAAACTAGTGGCAGGTCATTATGCTTAGGAACAAGTGATTTACTACAATTTTTTTCATTATTATTATTATTACTACTAACCTGTCTACACATTAGAAAAGACTAATTGCCCAGCCTAGTGAATGCTCTGTGTGCAGCAAGCACTATGCATGTTTTCTGCAAAAAGAGAAGTTATTATGCATTTAAGTCTGAAAAAAAACTTTTAGAAAAGAACTTTTATTATGATCTCTTTAGCAGAAATTTTCTCTGCAAATATTATTCAGATCATATTTACCTGAATAGGAAGCACTCCAACACTAAAACCCATAGTTTTGGAAAATACCTTCCTATTGTAAGCAATTGGATTGTCACAGGACTGAGCCAAGGATTTTGTGATGCCGCTCTCCAACAATAAAATATTACAAATTGCTGGTTTGGGTCCCATGCTCTTTTCTCTTTTATAGATTCTTGTGAGGACCATTGGTCCAGTTGTGCAGTCATCTGGCATAATGGCAAAACTCCAATTGTCTTAAATAGGAGAAGTATCAGACTCCATCTACTGACGTGGCTAAAAGGATCATGACTAGAAAACACAGGGCATAACTTTCTTTAAAAAGTTTGTTTTATTTATGCCAGAAAAAGATACCGAATAATTTACTTTTATCAGAGGCATGTTTTTTCCTTGTGACTATAGATTTAGTAAGGAATGGCTTTAAATTCCAGGTTTTTTGAAGGGAGGAGGTATTGAGGCTGTAATTGATGAGGTTCAGTGGTAGAGTACGAGGAAGGGAAAGCAGCAGGGACACCACCTGACCACCATTGCCCCATGAGGGACATGCTCCATGTCCCATAACAAAGAGGCAGTCACACTGATGAACAGTGCATCCATCAGCCTTGCAGCTGCATCTGTTCCTCTTTCACATGACCTGAAGAAAACCAGTAGTTTATGCTTTCAGAAATATTGTCATTGATACTCCAGTGAATACCCTTGAGAAGTTAGTTGACTCTCCTTGGTTGTGCTCTTAAATGTGGATTCACTCTTGCCACATTTCCAAAATAAATATTCTGTATATGTCATATCTTACAGAACTTATATTTCATGCAAATAATGCTTGTTTAAAGACTGAAACCTGCTTTCATTGCATACCATGGACAAACTCCCACATCTACCAAGGGGTTGAAAGTCAATGCTAATATTTTCTGTGTATGCCCTTCTGGATGTCTACTTGCTTTTAAACAGCTAATACACGGTAGCATGCTGACTTATAGCAACTTTGCAATTTACAGGAGTAAAAGAAGCACCTAAATGGCAGAAGCTGCTGCCACTGTCAGACAGAATCTGCTCAGTTTCATTTGGTCTTGGACATTAAGCAGTCATGGCCTGCCTGGCTGGGAATGGCTGCTGTAAGCCTAGGAACTTGTAGTCAAATACTTGGAAAACAGCAGACCAGAAGCTGGATAAATGAGAAAATATCACCTGCCTGTTGGTGCTGGGAATAAAAATTGACAATGTTAGAAATAAAGATGTGTATAATGTTCCTGTTGAGCTAAGAGAGTTCTAAGGAAAGTGATGTAGCCTTTGAACTTGCATGGGTGTGTCTCCAAGGCATGCTGGGTATGGCATTTCTAACCCAGCTGATATTGTGAGAAAAACTCAAGTATAATGAACTTTCCATACAAAAGAAATGTTTCCATATTTAATAAATTTCAGTACAGAAAAATGCACTTGTTAGTCTCCTTGCAGAGCGGTGGGCTGCATGAATTAATTGTGCACTCTGATTCCTTCCCCAGGGCTCCGACGAAGCGAGAGCCTGTCAGAGAAGCAGGTGAAAGAAGCCAAATCTAAATGTAAAAGCATTGCACTGCTGCTGACAGCAGCTCCCAACCCCAATTCCAAGGGGGTGTTGATGTTCAAGAAGCGCCGCCAAAGGGCAAGGAAATACACTTTAGTCAGCTACGGGACTGGGGAGTTGGAACGTGACGAGGACGAGGAGGAAGAGGGTGAAGGTGAAGAGGGGGACAAAGAAAACACTTTTGAGGTGAGTTTGCTTGCAACAAGTGAGTCAGAAATAGATGAAGATTTTTTCTCTGACATTGACAAGGACGGCAAGATCGTGACATTTGACTGGGACAGTGGTCTGCTCGAGGTGGAAAAGAAGACAAAAAGTGGAGAGGAGATGCAGACGCTTGCAGACACCACAGGGAAAGGGGCCCTCATGTTTGCCAAGAGGCGGCAGAGGATGGATCAGATTACGGCGGAACAAGAGGAGATGAAGGCAAGCACAGTGCAGACAGAGGAGCACAGGGAAAGCACCATGACAGAGAACTTCCAGAAAGTGAGCTCTTCCATCTATCAATCAAAAGAGGAGGAAATGTCGAGACAGCAGAGCTGCGTGAGCAAAAGCTACACAGACGTGAGCCAGAATCACAGCAAAGTAGTACAACAAAATGGCTTTGGCTTAGCACCTGGCACAAACCTCTCTTTTCAGTCCTCTGGAACTCAAAAGGCACCATCTTTGAATAAAACAGCAAAACCCTTCCCTTCTGGAGTTCAAAACCGAGCAGCTGCACCATTTTCACCTGTAAGAAATGTCACCAGTCCCCTTTCAGATGCAGCAGCACCGCCTCCTTATTGCTCTGTCAGCCCACCAGCTGAGGCTTTCTACAGACCTGTCTCAGCTCCTGTGGCCAGCAAGGCCGCCCTGCCCACATGGGCAGCCATGGAGCCCACGGAACACATCGCGTCCAGGGATGAAAGGATTGCCGTGCCAGCCAAAAGAACTGGGATACTGCAGGAGGCAAAGAGAAGAAGCACTTCCAAACCCATGTTCAATTTCAAAGACGCACCCAAAGTAAGTCCTAATCCTGCCCTGTTGTCCCTTGTACACAATGCAGAGGGCAAAAAAGGGACCGGAGCTGGTTTTGAGTCAGGACCTGAAGAAGACTACCTCAGTTTGGGAGCAGAAGCTTGCAATTTCATGCAGACTCAAGCATCTAAACAAAAGGCCCCTCCTCCTGTTGCTCCAAAGCCTTCACTCAAGGTGTCTCCTTCTGCTAGTTCTCCACTTTCACCAGTTTGGTCACCTTCAGCTGCAGCTTCCAACAAGCCTCCTTCTTTCCCAGCACCAGCCTCACCTCAGGCAGCGTATCCTGCGCCACCCAAATCTCCACAGTATCCTCATTCTCCCGTCCATCCCCCAAGCACTCTTGACCTTGCCGGTCCTTTCAAAGGGCCTCAGGCCAGCCTGGCGAGTCCAAACCTTGCCCCCAAGGCAACACCAGTCACCCCAAGCTCTGGAGAAACAAAGCCTCCCTTCGAGATGCCACCAGAAATGAGTGGGAAAGGAGCACAGCTGTTTGCCAGGAGGCATTCCCGAATGGAGAAGTATGTGGTGGATTCAGAGACTGTGCAGGCTAACATGGCACGAGCAGCATCTCCAACTCCATCCTTACCAGCTTCTTGGAAATATTCATCTAACGTCCGAGCACCTCCACCCGTCGCTTATAATCCCATCCACTGCCCATCTTACCCTGCTGCTGCTACCAAGCCTTCCTCTAAAGCCCCTGCTGCTACCAAAAACACAAAAAGAAAACCTAAGAAAGGTCTCAATGCTTTGGATATCATGAAACATCAACCTTATCAACTCGATCCATCTTTATTTACTTTCCAGCCTCCTAAGGAAAGCCTTGCCCTGAAGCAGACATCGAAGCTGTCCCCCTCAAAGCAAACACTGCCTTTACCCACCTTCCTTCCACCTGGTGCTGGCTCTCCCACGAGGGCCCGGCCCTCCTCGGTGTACTCCGTGCCAGCCTACGGGTCCCAGCCTTCGTTCCCGTCCAACGCCTCTCTCCCAGGGAATGAATCATACTCTGCCTTCTCTAAGCCAGAAACCACCACATCCTCTTTGTTTACCGCTCCGAGGCCAAAATTCTCAGCCAAGAAAGCTGGTGTCACTGCACAGGTGTGGAAGCCATCGGTTATTCGAGAGTAAACCTGGTTTCTAAGCAGAAACTTAGTGTCCATTTTGCTTGCAGTCACTGCTTTGCAGTGGTCACCTGGCACACAGCCAGTGGTATTCCTTAGCTTACTTAAGAATGTCAGATGTATCACCTCAAATCTGGGTCCAAAATATTTGAACTTTTTAAAGGAATCAAAATAGATCTAAAATTTTTAGCACATTTATGCATTTTATCAGGTGCTTTATAGAGATGACATCCTGAAATGGAGAGGTGCCATTGCATGAAGTGAGCAGGACACTAGGTTTTTGCTTTAGGACTACAACAATAGAAACAGCGAACAATGTTCCTGGTACGTGAAATTAACAGAGAACAGCTTTCTTCCTGTCACTCTCCCCAACTGTGTTCTAATGACCTAGGGATTAGAGGACTTTGGTGTTGCTTTTTTTTTAAAGAAGTGCCTTATTAACAAATAGCAATATGTATTATTAACACAGCATAAAATAGATACAGTGGTAGACTCTGACTGATCACTAGCAGAACACAACTGGAAAGACCTTTGGCCTGCACAGAGCCTTATGGAATTCACTCAGAATCTGTCCTGGCTCGAAGGTCCTTCCACAGGAATCTGATTGATGAGCCAGGGGCTTAGCTAGTAAGCTATGTGGATCAGCTGTGATCCAAAATCATGAATTGCCTCTGTGATTTCACAGAGAATGTGCTATAAGAGATGCTGGAGTGTTATGAAGACTAAAAAGAGGTGGAAAGACAGCTGGACAAATTGCTTAAAATTTCCCATTTTGGGGAAATTTCACATCCCACACGCAGGCATATTTTTAGCCAGAGTTTGCCTTGAACCCAGCAAGTATGAGAGAAGCCTGTAAATCAAAATTATTGAGCAGTCAGAGAGGTGAGCTGGGTTTTGCAGCTGTAATGCAATGAACCAGTTTCTTGTGAAAGCGCAGTGACTGAGAACTGGAGGGCTGCCTATAGTGTAGAGTTCTGATTCTTGCTCCCAGAGTACTTTGTGCCACAGAAATTACCTGTAAATCATGATTATGACCATGTCTTCCTACTGGCCTCTTGTACACACTTAATTTTCTTCTCTTGGGCCTCTACAGTGCTTCTTCACACTTTAAATCTTTTTACTCTGGTCTTTTGCTTTTATCTTTTACTTGTCATATTGGGGACTAAGGATTGAAATACTGCTACTGGGGAGAGCTTCTAAGAGTCTGTGATCTTGAAATGTACTGTATAATCCTGCAGTAAATCTAGAGCAAATATTTGAGTAGTTTAGCATGGCTTTCATCAGCATTAGTGGTGCTAGGGCTAAAACAAGGTGCTGTTTCTCACAACTAAGGGAATCAAAATCCATCCCAGGTGGGAAGCTAAAGATTAAAGCATAACTCTGTGAATAAAGGTGGCAGAATTTGTTGGTATATTTGTTTAAACTATCATTCAGCTAGTTACCGACCAGATTATGGACTTTGTATATCATAGCAGGGTTTGAAGAACCATCTATTTCAATGAAGAAAACATTCCTAAGTATGAACAAAATCTCTGTAGTTTGGTCCCATGATGGTAACTCAAACTGCAATCAAAGATGAGAAGAATGCATTTGGTTGCACATGCAGAAAGCAGGCTGAATTCAAACTCTAATCAAATCAATAAAAAACACTCCTATGAATTTTGGACCTCCAAAATTCTACTCTCCCCTTTAAATTTTAGATTGGGATAATGACTGCATTAGAAGAAAATTACCAAGGGGCCCATCTCCTCCTTAAAATTCAGAAAAATTATAGGATGTTCAGAGGGGGAAAAAATTGGAAAACTCAAGAAATAGTTATACTGCATTTACCTGGAAATAGAAAGTAGCAATATTTTAGTCCTTTGGAGATCTCCGTTCTACCTGTTTTCCACTGTCAATACCTGTACTTTTCTTCTATCATTAAACTTGTCCCTTTCCTCTCTGCCTGTTTGTGGCTTTTTTCTTTGGTTTGGCAGCTTTTTTTTTGCTTCACATCCATGTACAGACTGACAGCTTATTTATGGGGGAAGACTATTTCCTATGCTAGTCTGTTAACACAAAAGCTCCTCTGTCCCTTTCCCCACCTCTTTCCCCTTCCCTTTGCTCCCTCCTTTCTTTCCCTCTTTCCAAGATCAATCTGGAGTAGCATATACTATTTTAGGTAGACTTTAAGACACCAGGATATACTTTGAATTAAGATCCCCTGCCAAAGGTAAGTAATGCTATGAAGAGACACAGAAATCCAATCAACCTCATATTGCCTTTCTGTTTTTGCTTAGTCTCCTCCTGTAGAGCACATCTGTAAATTATAATCATACTTCTGTACTTGTTCACTCCACCACCAAAAGAATATTTCCCTAAGGAGGAGACTTATGGCAGCTTTGTCCTTCCTCCACAAGTGTTGGTATTGATGCATGTGGCTCCGAGACACAGGAGCTTCCAAAGTGCATCTATGCTGAAAAGCTGAATTTTGATCCCATTTGCATTCAAATACAAGTATTTTATATGGCCTAGAACAATGACAGAAGGATTTTTAAAGCACCAGTTAGAGTTAAAAACAAAAGTCTCAATGACATTAGTGCTCATAGCTCAGTTTGGATCTTTTGAAGATCTCATTCAAAGCCCATCTCTGAGTTCAATTTCTTATATACACATCATCCTACACACATGGGACTTGCATCCAACTTGGCTTCAAGGCTCGTTTTACTAATCAGGTAAGTCTTTAATTCTTATTACTGTTTCAAAAGACTGCTCTGCCTACAGGTTTATCCAAGATGTAATCTCTCATGAAGCAGATATTTAAGAGGAAAGCTGAGCTGCTCATTATCATGGGTCTAGATGAAAAGCTAAAGTCAAACGTAGCTGAAATGTCAAGAAAATGAATTATTTGTGTAGAGGAGCCATCTGAAATTTCATTTGGAAAGGGCAGTGAGCTTTTGTAGATGGTTTTCTGAAAAAGCTTTTAGAATTATTTTATATAATATGGCCAGCCTGCCAAGATGCAGTTGTCATCTTTGCTATGGAAGCATATTTAACAGTGAATTTTAAGCCATGTCCAATAACAATACTTCCAGTATGTTCACATTAAAGGAGGAATTTATGTGTTTTGTGACTATTTTAACACATTTAATTAACACAGACTGGACATATTATAATACACCAGTTTTGATCTCACATTCTAGACAGCCTTTTCATAAAAACAGCTACCTCAATCAAGGGTTAATATATCTTCAATTTAATCATAAATTCAGTTATAAACATCCTGCTACATAACTGAATTGGAAAGTTTTGTTTTGGAGATGAGTGGCTTTCAGACAAAAAGTTAAAATTTCTGCTGCAAAAATGAAAGACAAAATTTAGTTTTTCGACTAGAACTAAAGAACTAAAGAAGAACTCTTCTTCTTAAGAACTGCTTAACTCCTCCTCCCTTCTCTAGAGGAACCACTCTTACCATGTTCCTGCTTGAAAAAAAATAATGTACTATGAAACAACCAGAAAGAGATTTCAATGAATTTTTCCTGTAGCAACATTTATAATGTAAACATTACCATCTCTTACAAGCAAGCCTCATTCTTCTGCTTTCTTCTCCGAAGGAAGAAACAAAAAATAAGAGGTTGGCAGCAGGCTCCAAAAAAAACCAGGAAGTGTGGAGTTTGTGTGTGGTTCAGGTAGAAAAATTAGTGCTAAGTGGCAGAGCAGAAATTTTGAGAGAAAATAGTACTGGGATTAGAGGGAGGCAAGCTGGGGGGACAAAACTCCATAAAAAAAGAGTGACTACACAAGATAAAGTACCTGTCAGAGGATTTTGAAATAATGAAGGTAAAAGAACAGCAAGAGGGACTCATTTGTTCTGCATATAGAGACAGCTGACATTTCCAGATTTTTTTTTTTGTTGAACTCTGATAAAAGGTGACAAGCAGTTATAAAGAGAACTTCACACCAGATGATGGGATCTGGGAGGAGCATTGCTTATCAAGTATCCAGGAGGAGAGCTCAGCAAAGGACCAGCCTGACCCTTGTGTGCTGCTCCAGCTCTTCTGGAGTGGGGAATGCTCTGTACACTGTGAGGCAGGGGAACAGCAGGGAAACGACAACAACTAACACTGTGCAAAATGTTTCTCCTCTCTTTTTTCCAGGATCCTTTTCCAGATTTGCTAGCTTTAAAATTCCAAACCCTTTGGTTCTAAAAAGGTTCCCTCTTCCAGTCTTGCCTTTTTACATGATGCAACTTTCTGTACCTGAAGTCAAACAGCTGGGATTGCACTGATTGCTTTGGTGGTTTGGCACAGCAAGTGCAAATCTTTATTACACAGCTTGGCATAATGGTATTTATAATGGCTCTACTCAGCTTGGAATGGAAACACTATATGATGAAGAAACTTGACAAGATCTTCAAAACCCTGTGGATTCACAAGCTCTGAATGAACTCACTGCTGGTAGATCTTTTGGGAAAATATGTGAGCCTGGTAATTTCATGGCAGTCTTGGTGCCCCCATCACAACTTGACAGTACCCAGTACAACAACTGGTCTTACTTTACAGTAGACATTACTTTTGCATGCCATTACATACAGGAGAAGTTGGGATCACTCAAGAGTTATGTTTGACAAGTGGTTTTCAGGCTGGTTGCTTACTAATGGAAGCCCTTCAGGTTTTCATCAAATGATTTAAAAAGTAGAAAAAATCCTGAAACTCTATGTTGAAATGATCTCTACAGATGCAGACTTGAACTCTTCCTTTATGAGCTAAGACAAACCATATGACAATAATCCCATGGGTTTAATATTTGCTTCCTTAAGTAAGGCAGGGAAAGACTTTTTCTTTGTGTGCTGAACAAGTCTCCAGTTATCCTCTACAGCATTTAAAGGAAAAACCTATTCCTCATTGTAATGATCTTGACAAACTTTTTAATTGCGGTGCATGTGAAACCTGCACAAACACCTGGGTTAATATAATAACTGCACACTCCCTTAGGCTGAGAAAACTCAGCTTTGAGAGAAATAACTTCGTGAATTTACAGCTTAACTATCTGGATGAAGGCTTCCTTTGTGGGGAATTAATGTAAAACCAGCATTTTCATACAAGAATCCTCATTCTTTTGTACATTTTAAAGACAGAAATCTTAAACCAGAGACTCCCCTCATAACTCCAGGCAATTCAAAGATAAGATGCTATGAAAATAACCAGGTCATTTCTAAATAGGTGTCAAGACTGGACTGTTGGACAGATGGAATGTTTCTCTTGATGTTTCCATCTAGATCTGAAACAGCAGATTGTAATGGTTTTAAGAAACATACAACAAACAGAAGAAAAGGAGGAACATTACAGAAATAAAATACATTCCCAATCACGGGAGCACATTGGATTACAAAGGGTGACATGGAGCACAACATTCAGTTTCAGTGTGAGCTTTAACTGATTGAGAAGTAAAGAATTCAGCACATTTATATTATAAGTAAAAGTTTCCATACAGTATAAACCTAAGGACAAATATTTTCAGGTGTTTAAAAGAAGGATTCTTTTTCCCCCAAAACCCATAAGTAACTGCTAGTGATTTTTGGCTTTGATTTGTGAGAATGCTGCTTCTCACAACCCCTCTATGCAGGTTGTTGTTGGCACATGGCTCTATACTGCAAACAAAAGCAAAATATCTGGCATCTGGGTACGCTTGGTTTTCTCCCTAGAGTGCTGAAGTGGAACTGATGCAAGCATCTGACACTGTGTATATAGAATTATGGGAAAAGCAATATTAAACACTGCTGTTTGGATTGCAAAGTGAGGCACTTGGAATTCTTGTTGCCTGTGTCAACTTAATCCAATCTCCTTGGTTTGTGTGGCCAGAACATCTGCAATCATTGCAAGGATTCCCATCTGACAAACAGCTCTTTGCTTTGTTTCGACATCATTCCATGCTCAGCACCATTCCTTACTCAATGCACACTCTTCAAAGGGTGCCTTTCATTCTGAATGATTTTCTTACTGATTTCTGCTGCTGGCACCCAAACCATTCAGAAGCTAGGGTTCATCTTTGCACTGTGGCATTCTACAAATGAATAAATAATGCTCAGGTTGAGCAGCACTGACACCAGGGCACTCTGTGGCCCTGGGTGTCCAGTTCAAGGCACTTCAAGGCATCTCCAGAGCCCAGCAGCACATGCAGCAGTTACTCTGTCAATGTGACCCTTAACATCCCTCTGTGAGTGTTAACAGCTGGCAGACTCCAGGTGGAATTCCAGAAAGGGAGCCCTCAGTGACCAGCAATGAATTCCAACCCACAAAACCACCTTTTTTTACAATCTACTCCTGTGTTAGAGAACCCTAATATTTCCTAAATGAATCCCTGAATTGGTGGGGCAGAAATCCTGAAATTTAATCAAAATGCATCAGCACTGGGCAATGGTGCTTTCATTTCAGAGCTTTGGAAGAGCTGACCTTCCAACTTCCCTAGCATTGCTTCAAGGCAACTTTTTAAGAGCCAAAATAACCCCTGGAATTCCATCATGGAGCACACTGTAACAGGGGGGTTGAACTACCAGGACTTGTAGGAATGAATGAATAAAACACTCCTACCTCACAGGATATGGGGCTGGAACAGGCTGTGCTCCTGTTGAGCCTGCATAAAGCTCTCAGCGTGAATGTCCACACACAGGGACATTTACACTGAAATATGGGACACTTCAGACACAAAGGTTGGTGTCAAACCAGTTCTAAAGCAGGCACGGGTACCACATCTCAAGGTAGAAAGGCCAGAAAATAGGGCCAAGTTTGCGCTGGTAGCTGTGCAATGTAAAATCCAGCAGGTGGCAGCAAATATTCTTCATGACAAGAAATAAACTGTTTATTCCAAGGAAATCTAAGGTGCCTATGGCCAAAAGTTTCAGACATTTGCTTTCTGTAGGCATAAATATATTGTGTTTAGAGAACTGCATATGGATAAAGATTAAATTATAATGAAAAGTTGGTTTTCTTTCATATGCATAGGTCCAAAATGAGCTAACTAAGATTAAATTATAATGAAAAGTTGGTTTTCTTTCATATGCATAGGTCCAAAATGAGCTAACTAATTTATCAAGTTAAAAGACAAGTTAAGTTAGCAACAGTCTTTTGGTTTTTAAGCACACAGGCATTTCGCAGAAGTGAAGGCCTAATCTAATAATTTACTTTCCTTTTCTAAAATTATCTGACAACTAAAAAGGACTTTATTTTCAAAGGCAAAACTTTTCACAAATTTTGTCACAAATCTTATGTGAGTTGCAGCAAAACTTATGTGAGGTGGCTGACAGTAACTGCTTCCTTAGTTTGTATACAAATTATGAAAACAAGATTGTTCTCACCTGAAATAACACCACATTTAGAAACAATTTGAATTTAGAATAAATTAGATTCCAGTCCTAAAATTCCCTATAAAGTTTCAGAATCACGCCCTGACAAGACAGCGTTGAGGAAGACAAGATCAGGCCTGAACTGTGTGATTCTAATTTATTCCTGGTCTCAGTACAGCCACTGACAAGGTTTTAGTTGTTAGACAGTGAGATTCCCTCCCCAGCCATTAGACAAATTTCTTCATTCCTATTTTAGTCTACTGTAAAATATTTCAAGAGTTTCAAATAAAAATTATTTTCCCATTTTATTTCAAAACTTTTGGTAGTTGAATTATAAAATAGCTGTAGCATTTACTGCAGAGCTGGCAGCATTTCTGAGAGAAAATATGTTTTCATTACATAACGTTTAAATAATAAATGGTTTGGGGAAAAAAAAAAGCTTTAATATTATAAGCAATATGTCTCTCTTCCATACTCAGCTCAGTTAAAAAAGCTGAAGTGCTTCTTTCATGTTAAAAAAACAGAAATAAGAAAATAATTGAAAGGCATAAAAATTCAGTATAATTTATTTTTCCTAGCATTTTCTCAGTGGTTTGGTCTCTGACTGGAGAGGCCATTGCAAGCCCATAGAAGGCCAAAGGAGAAATGCATCATTCTGGGCTTCAGAGTCACTTTTTGAGATAAAACAACTGTTTTATCTGCTTCCTCCTCCTTTGTCCCTTTCTGTGTAAACAGCATCCAGGCACTATTGTTAACTCGGATTTTAATGTGCTTTGATATGGGATTAAGGACCAGGACCATAATGAAAAGACAAAAATAAAATTGCTTTAATGACTTAGACACGAAGGTCCAACTTTTTCAAATGACTTCATTAGGGAGGAGTTTATGTGGAGAGAGTTTCACTGGACTATTCAGAGCCCAAGCCAATTTTGTATTCTTGACTGGTAAAACAGCAGTTGTGGTTTGTAAACACACACACAGAGTTTTCTTGTACTGAGATGTGCCACCTGAGACACAAAAACAGCTGCTGGGAAATCATTTCACTACGTAGTACTACACATTCTTATTTAGCCTGGAAAAGGAAAAAAGACCTTTCTGACTTCTGCCTTTAAAATTTGCACTATTTATGAACCTAAGTACTGTTCTTTTTGTCTTGCAGCTTTTCATAATTAGGAAGAAAATTGAAATAGCTGTAAATTCCAAATAACCCATTTTTTCCTGACAATTGGTAAAGATATCATTAAATCAAAGGCAGACAGTCACACTTATCCATCTTACCTTAACTAGATCTGTACATGCACACACCTAAGTACTGCTTTTACCTTCATTTGCTTATGTATGGAAATAGTTCCTTTTGGAAGTAGTATTATATAAATATTAGTTTTTCTTAACACAGATCTTATAACTACCAGAGATTCTTGCAGTGTCATGAATGTTTGCTTCAGTGAGCAGTTTATAACTAGTTTGCTTTGTCAGAATCAGTGTTAATCTAAAACTAACCCAAACAGTTTAATCTGTTTGCACAGACACCTAAGGCACTCAGCAGCTGACAGGATTCTTTGATGGCAAAGGGCAACTCTAAATGGTCCTTCCTCTTCTTTACATTTAGGAATCACTTTCCCTTCAATAACTATTGCAGAAAAAGGTCTTTCCCTATGAAAACATCCAGGACCTGGAATAGAATAAATTAATCAGTGTAGAGGGTTCTAGCTTGTCTTGCTGCATAATTCTAGTAACTGTTTTACCACAAGGTCATAGGAATAAAAAAGGTGATAAAGTAATAATTCTGGTAACATTTCACTTTTCTCTTCTTCCTTGATTTCTGAGGTGAAGAATGGAAAATCTCTACCCCTCTTTTTAATATTTTCTTATAGCTTAAGGGAGAAAGAAGGGAGAGTAATTATTCTCTAGTTACACTTCATGTTTTTCATTGTGTCTGGGGTTTGTGCATTGTTTCTAGTACATGCTTGTCAAAAGATGTATCTCCAGAATTTAAATATAAAGGGGAAATGTTAGAAAGTATTAGCATCTCTGGCTGCTGCTGTCCAGCAGATGAATGATGAATTCTAGTGACTGGAAGTTGCCTTAATTCCAGAATTTGTTAGCTTGAAAGGGCTGAACACCAAAGTAGTGTGTTGGTTGGTTGGTTGGTTGGTTGGTTGGTTGGCTGGTTGGTTGGTTGGTTAGTTAGTTAGTTAGTTAGTTAGTTAGTTAGTCAGTTAGTCAGTTAGTCAGTTAGTCAGTTAGTTTTCTTTTCCTCAAATTCCTTCAGGCCCTCCTTTTGGAATTTGCAAGGTTCCTCCTCTGTACTTCAGCCTTCTTCCAGGCAAAATATCTGGAATGCTGTTTACCCTCACAGTTTTGTCCTCTCACAATCCAAGAAGATAAATATTAGTTAAACCCACACACTGTTCAGTCCTTACTTCAAGGAAGCAGAGACTATCCTTACTTTACAAAAGCTCGAGGAAAGTGATTGCATTTTCACATTTTGGAATTTCAAAGTTAAAACCCAGCCTAAAGTCTTTAGTCTAAATAAGAGTCCTCAGACCTTTTTTTCTAAAGACAAGCTATCAAGTGGGAAATGGAAGACCAGACCAGGACTTCTACATAAATAATACAATAGAATTATTCATTTTGATTAAAAGGTAGTAAAACACACTTAATAACTCACCATTCTCTGATTAAACTCTGTCAAAGAAAATTAGTTCCTGCTTTATAACTTATGGTTACACCAAAAAGATACTTCCGTAACTTGATGAGCTCTGGAGTTTTTCTCTGAACAGGACAGACTCAACAGTATCTTCATCTAAAAGTCTTGAAAAGACAGATATCTTTTCCAACACTTGTTTAAACAGTATCATTTCTCTCTGCATCTCTGAAAACCTACAAAGTACTCGCAGGGCTTTGAACAGATATTTCCATTGAAAAAGGGGAACTTTTGTGCAGTAGAACTCTCCTGAGAGGAGCTTACACCAGTAGACTGATGAGGTGGGCCTGTTTTAATCAACTACTTCATCCCTCTCTATGACCTTATCTTCTTAATTGCTTTATATTCTTAATAACCACCTAATTTCTTGTGGTTTGGGTTATCTGATTACTTTCTAACATAGGGGGGTGTGTGGGTGGGATTAATAATGTTGGGGAGTTTTCTCTCTGAAAATGCAAACTGGAAATAGCTGATCGTAGCTAAGAGATGACAGGACAGTCCTGTCATAAAGCATAGGTTGTGAAACTTGTCAAAACTCTCATGACATAACCTCTGAGTGTCACTACACTTTTTAAAAGAGATTCAAGCTAAGTATGACCCAACTGACTGAAAATTATGAAATCTGAAGTCTCTTCCTCAGTTTCCATCTCTCATACAAAAGGCTGATATTACAACATGATTTAAAACCTGAAGCAGTGGTCGTTCAAGTTTCTTAAGTGCACCAAAGTCCTGTGGCAGAAAAATTTAAAATGTGACATTTCTATGTGAGTCTTTGCTAGATCAGCTATATCTTGAATGATCATACACCTGGTTAGCTGCTCTCTAGTTCATGCTTACAGTGATTTAAGTTTGGGAAGTTCATTAGGAAAAGGAATGCAGGGCAATGTCGTTCAGAGTAAATTCTAGCAAAGTCTCTGGCAAAAAGAGCCAGGAATTTCAGAGCAGATTTCAGAATTAAAGTAATTTAAGCCTGAGGACATGAATCAATGAGTGTGAATCAGTGAGTTTAGGAATCACATTTGTAGAAACTGTAAGAACAAGGTAATTTGTGTGACACAGAGAGCAGGTCTGGCTTGGGGACAGGCTGTACCTGCTTCGTGCGCTGCCAAATGGCTGCTGCAGCAGAACCTTCTCACAAACACAGTTTCTGTTTCAAAGTGCTGCATTACTAAGAAGATTAGGATTTGTCAAAAATGAATGGATTGCTCCTATAAGTGGGTCGGAATGTACTGAAATTCCGAGGGCATTGCCTTTTAAAGAAGCCAAAAGTAGCGTCATGTAAGGGTATTAAGTGAATGATTGCATTAACGCCTTTAATTGCTTGTGCTCACTTTTGTGCCCCCAAAAGAGAAAACTGGGATCAGTCTAATAATTTTTGAGTAAGAAAAGCCTTTCTTAAAAGGAGATTGCCAAAGATACATTCTTGGACAGATGTCCTAGACAGAGCCTGTAATCAAATAAAGTAGGCTGTGCCTAATGTTAGAAAGAATCTTGTAAACACACACAGAACTGTCACAACATAACTCCCTTCTGCATTAAGAATGGTCTTTTCAGAGCAAGGCACACCAGCTAAGTAGTGGGAAAGCTGCACAGTTGCTAATGCCACTGTACTTTTTCAGTAAAAGTCTCTCTTTGGTCTGCTTGCTTTCCTCAAAAATTCAATTTGCTGCGTCTTAGTTCCTGTTTCTTTCTCTGCCTCCTGCCTTTCCAGTAAATTAAAGTTCTAAAAGATACCCATAGACATAAAAAGGGACTGCCAGGATGTCACATGCCTTCAGTGTCTTTTGTTCCAGTTTGGAAGTGAAGAGAAGGAGCTTCCTTTCTTGCTGCTTAATAACTGTATTTGGTATTTTGTCTTCCTAGGGAAGGAGCAGTGGCCGCTCACTATCGCTTCCTGGGAGACCTTCCTCATTCATCCCTCGAGCCATGTCTCCCACTTCTCCTCTTGTATTTCAGCCTGCCCCTGACTACTTCAGCAAGCCAGACACAGCAGCTGACAAGCCTGGCAAGAGACTGACTCCCTGGGAAGCAGCAGCCAGATCTCCCCTTGGCCTAGTGGATGAAGCTTTTGGCCCCCAAAGCATGCAGGAATGCGTTGCTGCTAACGTGGTGTCGGCTGCTCGCAGGAAAACGCTTCCTGAGCCACCAGATGAATGGAAACTTAAAGTTGCTTACGAGCCCCCCGCCCCAAGTGGTAGCGTAGCCTCACTGGGAGGGAAGCAATCAGGGGTTCTGTCACCCCAAAAAAGCTCCCTGTCTGCCCCAAGTGCCCCGCAGGCTGGCCCTAAGCTGCAGTATCCCTACTGCACTCAGCGCTCCACAACAGATCCCGATATCATGTCCATGGATTCCAGGTCTGACTATTGCTTGTCAACAGCTGATTCAAACTACAATCCACAGCCAAGGGGATGGAGGCGTCCAACATGAGCAGCTGAAGGGCCTGGGGCATTTTCCCTTCCCCCAGCTCAGCAAGCCCTAAGATATGAGTTGGAGAAGGAAAGTTTCTTGCTGGCCTGGTGATCTCTGAAGTAAAAAAATGAGGAGACAAAATTGAATGGAGCACAGTTTTCACATGACTGCAGCGCTAGCAGCCTCTAGAATAGACTCAGTTTTACACCTAAGATTGTTCTGTTTGTCAAAAGGCAAAAATATGCATTTCTTGGGGTGAGGGGGGAGATGAAAGTGGGGCAATCCATGGACTCGATGCAAAAATCTAGCAAGGATGTACAAAGTGACAGCAAAAATGCTTGCAGTTAAGCTAATGTGAAAAAAAAAAAAAGTAAAATAAGGGCATTTAATAACCAAGAAGTATTTTACAGGATCTTGCAGGTTTTCTGAGTATGTTAGGCATGAGTTCTAAGTTACTAAATATAGTCAGATTTGCAAAAGTTCTAATGGAAGTGGAAGACTTTGAAGCACTGGCTTATTTGCCATATGGTTTTTTACTGCATTTCTATAATGAGCTAAGAAAGTAAATCCATTAATATTCTTACTATGGCAACAGTTAAAACACATTTGTGGCAATGGTACCTGAATCACCACAATATGTAGATACAGGAAATCATACACAGGCAATCATTTCAGATAGATTTCAAGACAGTTCCAATGAAGTTTTACATCTTGTAATTAATGTCAAAACACCAGGAAGAAAGGCATTGTTAATAGAGATCAATACCATGATACTTGAACAACAAAAGAGATGAGGAGTGTATTTAAACTGGACTGCAAGTTATTTTTGTAATAAACTATCAAACAAGTCAGAGGCTGAACAGCCTTTATTTCTCTGTGAAATGCACTATTTGCTGAGCATTTACTGCTCCAGTGCCTGGTAATCCAACTGGCTGGGCAGTTATTTGTGTTTCTAAGGTAGCTCAATGTTTAGAAAGCTTTTGAGTTGTATCCTCAGTTGGGAAGACATAGATAAGTTGTTTAGCAAGGACAGCTCCTGCTCTAGAAGCTGGCATGTGGCAGAGGGTTCCTGATATGTGGTGCAGGGTGTGAGTCTAGGAGCAAATATTTGGGGGGTTGGTTATATCTAAATGATGCTGATGGATCTGAAGAGATGCTGAGTAATTTTTGCTGGTGAGACATTCCTTGCATTTGCAGCTTATTTAAACAATAGAAATATGTGGCTAAAAATGTATGTATTCCAGGCTTCCTGGGTAGTTTAGATGTTGTTAAAGCATTAAATGAACACCCCAAGTTTTATGAAGTGTTGTCAATCCTCCTTATTCTGTGGGGAATTCTTGAAGGATCTGTCAAGCACAGTCAGCTGAAATTACTGCAGCAGCACTATTAACTCTCCTTAGTTTCAGTAAGGCTGTCACTGTGAGTGAAGGGATTCGATTAGAAAAAAACTAAAACATATATGCAGCCAGAAAAAATATAGCACAAAAAATTCCCATCTGCAAAGAATTTTCACTTAGAGCAATTATAAAATGAAGGAGAAAGGAAAATGAAATCCAAGTTCAGTTGAGGTGGAACTTCCCCTAAAAGCAAATAATTACAGGAAAAAATATTGCCTTAATGAGTTTAAGTTGGCAGAAATTCTGTAGCCAAACAGAAGTCTCCCTAAAATTCAACTGATCTTTCTGACCAGTCAGGAAATGAAGATGAGAGAGTGGCAAACTTTTAGAATATGATCATATGCTATAGCACTTTACAGATTTATTTCATAATATGAATTTCCAAAAAAAAAAAAAAAGTGATTTTAGAAAAATTACATGAACAAGGCTGCCATGATATGCCTGAAAATGAGCTTTGCACCTCAGAGTTATATATGCATACAATCAGAGTAATTTTTCCTGCGACACAGGCAAAAATAGATGTCTCTCTGCAGAGTCCCTTTATGTCCCCTTCTATCACAATTGGGAATATTCCACCAGTGGGACTGTGGAAGTCCCCTTAGCCTTGAGGGCTTATCCTCACAGCTAAACCTATTGCCCTGGAAGTACATGCCAAATCCTCACTTAATTTCAGTTAAATTATAAATCAAATTGAAATTCAGTGAAATCTATAGTTCAAGGTCATCAAGGCCTTAGATATTCAGTAAGTACCAATGCAATGCATTTCACAGAAGGCCTACATTCTGAAAAGTGCATGCCCTTACATATTTTGCTGACCTGTGGT
Source organism: Melozone crissalis (assembly GCF_028551555.1). Taxonomy (NCBI): domain Eukaryota; kingdom Metazoa; phylum Chordata; class Aves; order Passeriformes; family Passerellidae; genus Melozone; species Melozone crissalis. Next base: position 8,393,646 of record NW_026535817.1, on the reverse strand, counting down.
CCATATTACCATAGCAAAACAAGCTCCTCCTTGCAGATCAAGTTCAGATTTCTGCTTTTAGCTGTTTCCTTTACATCATTAGAAAGAAAAACAGATTAATGAGTTTGCATTAAAGCATATTTTTACCCAACACCATTATTTTAATTCTAAGAATTGGACACCTAACTTTTACATTCCCATTGAAAGTAGTGGTGTGAGTTCTGAGGTCATGCATCTATCAGAAGAAAATGTGTGCCTAATTTTAAGGTACATGCAATTAAAAATTGCCAAAAGTGTTTTTAAATGTTGATATTGCAAAAAAAGTTATGATACCAAGTGATCTTGGAAAGGCTTTAATGCTGTGATCACATGACTTTACAGGAAAAGATTCTCTAGGATGAAGCCCTAATTCCCCACCCCAAATAGGCAACAAACATGGAAGTGAAGAGTTTCAGACAGCATCACTGAGTTTCTGTCAACTCCCCTAGAACAAAAACTGTGCAGCCCTATAATTTCATTCTCTTCACAAGCAGGAATTAATCTCTGAGTACTTCTGTGAACATGAGAATCCCTGACGCTGGAGTTTCATGTAGCTTTGTATCATATCATAGATTAATTTGGGTGTTTAATATGACCTACTCCTGATTTCGTTTTTTCCTCCTGCTGAGGATTCCCTAGCTCTCTTTCCCATGTGGATTCTCCCCTATCTAATATGGAATGACTTCCCAGTGCAGCATTTCCCTCAATAGCAACAGAGGGAAGTGGATCTGGCCTCCCCAACACTGTCTATTTTTACAAAGTCTGTGGGCAATGGATTGTCTCTGAGATCTGTTCCTGTGCTGCAGAGAAATGGAGCTAATAAACAGTTTTGAAGTTATTAATGGGAGGGCAGACCTGAGGGCAGGCATGCAGACAGATCACATAGCCTTGTTTGGAAGGAAATCAGGCTAAATCCAGATTGAGATCATGTAGTGATTTCAAAGAAAGCAGCAGGCCCAGACCAGTAAATGAAATATTAATGCATCAGAGCTTTAGAAGGACCCCACAGCATTTTTCACCTTCTGTCCTTCACCCCGTTCCTCCACTAGCAAAGCATCTTTCTATAAAATAGTTGTGACTGTTGTGTGTGAGTTCTGAATATATTAATGCAAGTATTTCATACATTTGCTTTTGAATGCACAGATCTGCTCAGTAAATGTGAGGAAAAATTTCTCTTGATATTTTAAATCATTGGCTTTGTGCTCACCCTCAGAGGTGTCTCTGTTAACATGCAGAGCATTTGTACACAATATAATTGAAAATTAGTTTCCTTAGTTATGTTAGATGATGATGTTCACAATCTTGTTCATAGTTTGTTTTCATTTTGGCGTGCTTTAACATAACCAAATATCTATTTACACTGCATTTCTGCCTAGTAGCAAGAGACTGTGTTATCTTTATAGAAGACTTTTCACTTCTAAAGACTTTTGCTCATTGCAGAGGACACTTTATTTGACAGTGCATGCCAGCGATGTAAATTGTATCACATAATAAAGTGATTTGACCAACCAGATGAGAAACACAATTTTGTTTTCCCTAAATTCTTTTCTGTTTGTTTAAATAATCTGAACCCAAGTAAAGCCTAATCTCTTTTTTTCTGCACCATTTTTAGACTCACTGACTTTGCCTGTCAGTGACCTCATGCTGGTCTGAGCTTCTAGAAGCTTAAATCAGTATCAGGTCAAAAGGCAACTTATCAAATTTAGTGGAATTTCATTTCCATACTGACTAAGCAGGGGAAGGAAACACAGTGAAGTACAATCTAGCCAGGTTAAATAATACAAACAGAACAGTTTTTATTGTTTGAACATTTTCAGCCCAACCACAAAAAAATCTGCAACTAAAATCTACTTACTGTACTTGTCTACTTTACTTGCACCTAACCCTCTGTTTAGTTCCTTGTACATTGCTGTATTCTCATTGTTTGAAACTTACTGTTCAAACGTGAAATAAATATTGTGAATAAATTGTGAACCCAGACTGTACACTGGGAAGGCTATTTGGATAAATAGCTCTTCAGGAAATAAGGCCAGCATATACAATCTAGCTGTGGAAAGTCAGATCAGATTTTCACTATACACATGAAATGAATCCCAAAGCAGTTTTTGCATTTGTACAGCAAGCAGGATTTTGTCCCCAGTACAAGAAAAATGATTAATGCATGTAAAACTCAGGGAACTGAAAAAGCTCCACAATAGCATTTTAAGAGCTTTGCTCTACAAAGGATTTACAAGGTTATAAGAGACCCAGTACTATTCATTTCCACAGCTACATTTCCATTCTTTGTTAAGTTCTAAAATACATCATAAAGAAAGGAAGCATAAGCCACACTCACAGTTTAACATAACTCCCTTGAGTCCTGTAATTGGCAACAGATTAAAAATCTCCCTGCCAGGGGAACAGTCATAGGTTTTGTAGGATGTTTCACTGTGCAGAGAATGTACCCTGGGTTTCTTGGAATGCCCTCGATTTTCTGGTGCATTCATCAACACTTGAGAGCATTTAAAATGACTCCAGTGTGGCAGATTTCTCCCTTACTGAATGTGAGGCTGATGGAATGGGGAATTTTAAGTCCAGAGAGGCAGACATTTCCAGGCCAGTGTCTGGTTTTCCTCAAACTGAACATTTGTGCTTTGAAATAGTTCCCTGGGTATATTATTGGACCTTAAAAAGAAGCCTTGTGTTGCTGCTGAGTCAGAAACAGCACTCAAGATGCTGGAAAATGTCTGGTGTTTGTTCACACATTTTCAGTCCTAAAAAAGGACTCAAGTAATTCACACTCAAAACAAAATGACCTCGGGAGCGTTTGTGTGCGTGCACACGAAGCTGTGGGGTGTTTGTGGAGGGAGAAAGGTAATGGCCAATTAACAGATGCTCATGGAGAACATTCTGTGCTGCACTGCAGTTCAAACAGCTGGAAGGTTCCAATACACTGACACACCTATCAAAAAGAAGGTGTTGATAAACCTCCAGATCTAATTTTATCTTTAAAGTAAACCAAAACCCAAGGGTAATTTTGTCTAAATACTGAAGAGGTTCATGACTAGTTTTTTCCCTATAAATAAGGAAACCAAAGGAAAGATATGCTAATTGCTGGACAAACAATGTTGAATGTTGTAAATAATTTCAACCAGGCTGTAGACAAGCAGAATTTGCCCAAGGCAAAAATGGAAAATAAGAAGCTCTACAGAATTCTAAATCAGAATAATAGATGTATTGGTAGAGTTTCCTAGCATGAACAACCTCACAGAACTGTGGCAGCTATAAAACAATTGCCACTCTTTATATTATTAACAATTCCAAAGTAATTTTCATTTTAATTAGTCGCTTCCTAATATCAATGGATGTGCTTGGGTTTAGCCTCAAAAAGTCAGTAATTTTTGAAAAATAAGAATCAATATAAAGTCAGCATATTCTTAACTCTGGTATTTCTAATGTTTTGGGGTTTTTTTCTAACAGGAAGGCTTATGAGCATAAACAGCAGTTTTGATCAGGTGCACATCAGCTACTCTGATTTTTAGGTCTCTTCAAGACAGTTTATATTTAAATTCAAATATACGGCATATAAAATGGTTTGTATAAAAACACAGGACTTGAAGCTCCCTGGAGAATTACTTGTATGCAAAACAGAATATTTTGAAGAAGATGATCAATATTGGTAACTTTTACAGTTTCCAAGAAATTCCCCACCACAGATGCACATAATTTCATCATTTTGTGAAAGTTCAAGATTATTTTCTGCAGAGTTCACCATTCTTTACTTCCTTTGGCAGTATAAAACCCCAAGAGATTTTCCATGTGGCAATAAAATAAAAAGATTAGTGTAGAAATTAATAAATCTTCCTACTGAATCAGTATGCCCTGAGAAAACCCACATTTCAAAGAAACACCAAGAACAAAACAGGGCAACAGAATTCCTTGGAACACGTGGAGCAGAACCCTGTTACCAGTTAAATCAACAGGAACTTGACTAATTTACCACTTATGCCAGCAGGGCAAAGACTTCATCTCACACAGAAATGTGTAGAACCACAAAACACAACAAATTTACAAGCACTGAATTGGTGTCAGCAGTTCTGTAGATTTTTGTAGCCTGCAGAATTACAAAATGTGATTGACAAAACACTATGGCAATAATCAGATTTTTAAATGTTATCTTCTGTTAGGAACTCACTCACTCATGTGCAGAATTATGGAGAGTTAGCTGGGACTCTGCTGAGGCTCAAGTTGCTATCTTGGCCTCCTGTATAACCAGTGTGAAGGGGCATTCTTAAAAAGAAATTAACTCCATCCTCAAATAAATGCCTAAAATCGGTGGACTGGATCCCAGGACCCCAGGCATAGCCTTACATCACTCCAAACTCACCTAGGCTTGCAGAGGTCTGTTTGGATAATTCTGTACTTGAGAAATGGATCATCAACAGACCAGAAAAAACACTCAAGGACAGTGAAGAGATGATTGTTGTTATTTTGGGAGCCATAAAGTTATGGAAGTTTAGGCAGATGCTTTTTCAAAATCAGCTTGAAGCTTAGAGGAACAGACCAGCACTCATCTCTTCCTACACTTTAATAAGCTGCTGTTAACCCAGCAGAATTTGATACAGATCACTGTGTTTTGGATGTTTATTACTGGAGTTAGATGTGACTGCTCTGCATGTAACCTCAAATGAACAGCAGCATGAGTACAGGTTTGGAGAGCAGCAATCCAAACAGATAACATTCAGACAGTAGCAACAGTAGCTTTGTTTTTCCTTGTGACCTTTATAATAATTTCTACTGCTCAGAATGCTCTGCCATAAACTGTGTACTGGAGGGCAGAGAACACAAAAGTAGTTAGGACTAAGTTCACAACCACAATGGGGATTATGGGCACTTCCAAGAAACATTGTCATTTCTTTTTTCCTCAGATAATAATTTGATTGTACCTTTCATACTTTTACTTCCCTGTTTTAAATTCTTGCCATTATTCACCATCTCTTGCAGATACTACAGTGTGTATGAAATACATGATACTTTTTGACAAAGCTTATAAACTTCCTGAAAAACCATAGCTAAACTAAATACAGGAAATATATTATATTGAACACTCACCTACATGTACACAGAAAGCTCACAAGCCACAGAAGATGTGAGGTAGGCAGAGAGCAGGAGGGAAAAAATAAAACCATGTTTTACCAGCAAAGCAGAAAAATTCTGGGACATTCTAGGACATGGTAGGTTTTCAAACTTCTATTTCCCTCTGCATTTTAGGGATTGGTGCAATCTTTGGAACAAGGATGGTCAGTTTGTCACTAAACACTTCAAGCTTACTTTCACAACATTATCAGGTTTATTGCTCTGAAGTTTTGCAAGCCCAAAAGACGACAAGAGGTTGGACTAAGCCTAGTGCTGTCCAACAGAGGGCAATGGTACACAATCCATACAATCCATACTATTTGCTCTCCCTGACAAAGCCTCTGTTTCAACAGAGTAGCCGTGGCACAGTTAGAGATCTGTGGGGATGCCAGACACCAAGCAGTGTCATTATCAGCAGTCCACTGGAACTCATATGGAACTCATATATAACTCATAACTCAAATGCCAGAAAACTTTAAAGTTTGAGCTAAATCAGATGATAGAGGAGGCATTGCTTAATGAGTCTCACACAGACTGTAGTTTATTACTCCTGACCTCAGCAGCACGGGGTGGACAGATGTCATTATCTCATTTTACCAATGGAAGAGAACATGGAATGGAAAGAACACGTGCACTGCCCAAGGCTGTTGGGGCAATGGCAATGCTGCACTTGGATGGGGACATTCCTGGCTCTTACCTTCACCTATAATCCACTGGTTATTTATAGCAGTCATGCATACTTCACAAGCAGCACAATTACATTCTTACAGCTCAGAAAAGGAAGAGGAAGGGAGCTCCAGGTCCTTTGAAGAAACAATCTAGTCATTCAAGAGACAGATCAAGTTATGGCCCAGACTGCCAGACAAAATTCACCAAATCCCATGACAGAGAATGTAAGGCTTTGGAGCTATTTACTCATGGTAACCACAGCTGAGTGAACACAGATTAACCTCAAAGGGCAGTAGAAGGATTAGTTTAAAATATCAGAATTAAAGGGGAGTCCACATTTTTTACCATAACAAAAGCCCCTGCCTTCTCCCATGTCACCATGCTAGTCTCACCTAAACTCTGTAAGAAAGCAAACAAAACCCATCCAAAGGAACCAAATCTTAAGTTCCTGTTAAATCATGAGCCTCCCCATGAGCTATTGCCAAATCACCACTGGCAATGTCTTCAGTCTGATGTCTGTTACTAAGGAGCACATATTGTTTCTGTATCTGTCCCAACAGTAATGTAAAACATACACTCAGCTGCTACTAAGGGGATCAACCCTGCCACTAAAGGGAAAAGAGTGGCTCGGCCATACTCAAAGGCACCAAATGAAGGCATGTTTATGTCAGGAGTCACTTCCATTAACCTGGGGAAAAGGTGACACACATGAAAAATTATGACAGATGGTGCAAGAGTTTCTCTAGGGCCTCCTTGAAAACTGCATAAATAAGAAACTGTGACTAGTGTTAAAATGAGTGAGCAAAACTTGACCAACTTGCCACTTCTTTCTCAACAAAGTGGAGTTAACAATTAACTTCATCTTAGCAGATGGCATAACAATAAATGTAGATAAAATCAGTGTGCAGACAAAGTACTTTATGGACAAAAAGCTTAAAGAAAAAAAATCTCTGCTAATGGACTAGCAATACTAACTCCTGGAAACAGAAACCTCCTGGAAAAGGGAGACAGAAAGTACACAAACAGAAAGCAACACAAGCACTGCTAAAGAATCTTCCTGGAATGCACAGTGGCAAGGAAGAGCCTAAAGGTAATGAACAAATGTAGAGTCAGTTCGTGTGATTACGTGACCACCCGCTCCAGTGATTTCCATGTAAGACACTGAGGCATAATCTCTGGGGGAAAGAGAAGGAAGTTGGCATGATTCAAATGCATTATGTGCACAGGCAAAAGTCACACACACTTTGTTTACAGCTTCCTTGCCACACGGGCCCAAGTTACCATCCACTTTCATGGCAGTGCTAAATAGCTGTTTAGTTTAAGTTCTAACCATAAACACAATTCAGGGAGAACAGCAAAAATATTGGATCTGTCGTCCCTAATCACCCATCCATGTCTCTTCTTTCCTATTGCATCAGAGCATGGCTATTTGTTCTAAATCAAATGTCACAGCATAAAGATAAATCCTTCCCTGGGAAAAAACCTTCAGCCTTGGTATTTAAGTGTGTACATAATATACTATACATATCTTTTATTCCCAGTGCAATTCTGAGTCCACATTTCTGGAAGTTTTACTCTCCAAAAAGCCTTAATTCCTCCACCAATGACTTTTAGTCTTGCAGTATGTTTTTTGAGGGGGATGGAACTATAAACACAACTCCAGACCTTTGCCAACAATAGTTTCTTGTTTCTTTTAGCTCTGTTCACTGTTCTAAGTGAAAGAGGAATTTGGAAAAGCAATTAAGCTGCAAATGTTGGCAGCTTCTGTTTGATTTGACAGATAAGCTTTATCTGAATTAAGGAGTATAAAGGTGTTGGTACAGCAAGTGTTACTCCACTGAGCACAGTGCCCACATTTAGGGCAGCTCAAGTAATGGAGAAATTAGTCAGGAGGGTAAAACACACATGTCCAATTCCACAATGCATTCCCATACAGTGCAAGGAGTTTTAATTCCACATCTGTAGAACATCAAGAGTAAGAATGGAAAATATCTATGGCATGGCTGGACTCTTGTAGAGTGGAAAATATGAGATGGTAAGAGTTTTGTTTGCTGCTAATCATCTAGCAAGCCCATTAGTCATGGAATGCCTCTAAACAAAGTGAATCTGTGAAGAAAGAAATGGGAGCAACATTAAGAGAAAATACAGCACATTTCAGGAGTGAAATATTCCTTCTCCCATTTTAAAATAATTCTTCTTGCAAAGATGGAACTATGGATCAAAACTTGGCCTTTGATTCTTCATATTTAAGAGCTTTGTGAGGTCACATTTAATTGGAACCAGAAAATTACTTTTTATTAAAAAAATTAAAGGGGCAGACTGATGATGGTGTAACCCAGCAAGTATTACTTCCAACACCATTGCTCACATGGTAAAGAATAGTGTCCAACCTATTGTAAATTGATTGTATATTCCAAATATCGTGTAAAATACATCCTTTCTGTGGCAAGCTGCTCACTGATCTTTTCTGCATGACTCCAATAACAGCTAAAGGGGGAAAAAAGGGAAAAATGCCAAGAATTAATCACAAACAGATATTATCCCTAAAACACGTGCACAGTAGTACAGTAGATGTGCTCAACACAATGAAAACTATGGTAATATTTTGCACTTAAAAGGGTCAAATTGATAGGTATATTTGGGGGTAAAATGCAACCGCGACATGTGACAGTTTTAAAATTTATGCTTGCCTAAGTTAATGATGCTGTATTCAGTTTCATTGACTAGCAGAGCCTTTGAAATGGGTTTGGAAACTGCTCAAATTTTTGAAAGGTAAGGTCATGACATGTCTTGATGACACAGCAACAAAGAAATACTACTTCTAATTCACCACTTTTGTGCTAACTTATAGAAAGAACATCTGCTGAACTACAGGCTTTCTACATTTCAGCCATGAAGTATTCTAATTAACTGCAAAGTTAATGGGTGCACCAGAAAATACCAAACACTGGAAATGCCACAAAGCAGAACAGCAACAACCCTACCATTTAGGGAAAATTCACTAAAGATGGTTGCTAACAATTTGCACTGCTGAATGCAGAAATCAGTTCCCTACATGTGAAACAGAGGAAAAAATGCCCCAAAATCAAACTGATAGTTTGTGTTGTTTCAATGGTGACAATGGTGTTGAATTTTTTCCAAGAGGATTTTTCCCACAAGGAGACTACTTTGGTGGTGGGCGTATTTTTCCTCAGCAAAATTAACAGTGACAAGAGAGAAACTCTGAACCTTCTTTGATAATGAAAGCACCAAACAGAAAACAAGTTCAGCCAGACTATAATCTTAAAGTGAGGTCTACATTTCATTTCTGATTATTGGGAAAAAATTACAACAGCAATGCACTCGACATCTTCTCTGCTAATACTGAGTCTGCCTGTGAAAAACTCCCAGAGAAGAATCTTCACAAATACCAGAGGCAGACTTAGAGTTTTAGGACTATTCCCTCACTAATGAATAATCATTCTCTGACTTTATTCAACAAATAATATCTGAAGGCTTCTAAAACACATCCAGGCTGCCTCACAAGCCTGCCTGTTAACTGACACCCATTGCCTATAAGGCCAGCAAATATTGCATGATTGCAAAGGGAACATCCATTGCTTTGGTCACAGGATTGTCAGCTCTGAAGATGACCAGAGTTTATTTGGATGACTTCTTTATTTCTGCTACCTTCACTATGAAAGGACTTAATTTCTCAGCCAAAATTGAACAGGTCAGCAGAAAAGCTTAATTTCTAAGTAGTCAACTGTCCGAATGAATCTGATTCATTTTGCACTAAAATTTCTGTCTTTTTTGTATTGTATATTCATTTTCCAAAATACAGCATTGTGCTCTTCCAGAAGACCAAAGTAAATTTCTCTCTCTTCAGAGGCCAAATAAGGAACTGATTTTCCTTGTACAAGTAATACAGAAATAACATCTTATATATACTGTAAAAGAAAACTCATTCTGTCCTAAGGGTGAATTTTCCTCAGACCTCTTCTCTGGAGAAACTGACATCCCAAGAGAGGATCTGTTCCCTGAGAATCATCTACATCTACAGCCTTTAACTTACTCTCCAAGGCTTCACATGTCCTGAATAGAGAGAAGCAGACAGTTACTGAAAAATGTAGGTCCAGGTTTGTGGTTTGGTAACCAGCAATCTCTGCTTCAAAAGTCCTTTTGCCCAGTATCACATTGTGAAGTCTAAAAATAGCCTAGCCTCTATATTTACACTGTTGGATAAGGTAGGTCCCTAAATTCATGTTCAAAGCATGTAAATAAAAATGACTTTGCAGAAGCCTTGAGATCTGAAAACAGTAAATGCCTAAATGTCTTAAAATCAGCCCCCTGCTCTGTAGCCTGAATATGGTGTTGCATATGCAATTTTGGACACCTCGATTTAAATGCTTTCTAAAAACAGTCTCAATAAAGCTGGTGACAACCTAAATCAGGAATTTAGAGGCCTGCTGGTTTCTCCCAGTAGTATAGATGCTTTCTAGCTTTGCCAGCCCAAATGTTTTCAGATGCAGGAGGAACAAAAGAGGGTTCAATGTTCCCCTCAGGACCCAACTACAGGCGCCCCCGTGCTGAGTGCTCGCAGTTTCCACTGACGTTCAGCCGAGTTCTGCATGTGCTAAAGGGGAAATCTTATTTGGCAAGTGACACTACCACACAGCATTGCAATCCACTGAGTACAGAGACAAATCCTGCTTTCATCCTTCTGCAGCAGCAAAGCCACATTAGCCGACACTCCCTTCCCTGAACCAATCGTGGACATATCCTTGTTTTGATTTAAATATGTTCCAGTGCAGGAAGGGCAGAGGACGGTGATTTATTTTCACAGAAAAATATGAGTGGCTATAATGATTAATGGGAGCATAATTTTTCATAACAAACTGGGATACTAAAAAGAGAAAGAAATGTGGGACAAGTTATGTAATGTGTACTTACTGAAATATGCTTCATGTCTCTGAAAGGAGACGTGAATTGCCATCTCTGGAGTGAACACCAGCTTTGCCACTGAGGGAAAATTCACTGGCTTTAAATCACAAATCAATTCCCCCTAATTTATTCTAATTTATGGTGAAATGTCCATCAAAAGCTACTATCCCCAACACCAGAATATCCACTGCATCACATATTCCCATCTCAAAAAGAACAGTATCATCCCTGTGACACGGAGGCCTAAAACTCAGTGACACCAATGAGTCCCAGAGCTGTCTTGCCCCAAAGCCCCGAGGATAAAGCAAGGTTAGCACAGCTGCCCTGTGTCAGGACTGAAGGCTCCTGCAGACTATGAGACATTAGTCTGAATCACTTACAAATAGCAACTGTACCCAGAGGAACAAGTGTCTTGGAAAGAAACCACTGTTACCTAGGATGACACTTCTCTTGGGACCGTGCTGAAGTTTCCAGGACAGACTCACTTCAGTTCTAGGGATTAGAAGCCATGTTCACAAAATTTTTCCTCAGGGCAGCACAGGACTATCACATCATTTCTCTTTTTTTTTTCTTGTGAAACAGGATTAGACACTCATGCACATGTCTGCATGAAGAAATGGGATTTTTAGCTGTGGTCTTATGGGGCACTGGGGCCAGCCTTCAAACTTGTATTATGGCCTGCACAGTGACTTAAGAAAAGAATGCAAAATTATCCATGTCCCTTCTACTGCAGGCTGTCACTCTTCAAAGAGAACTGTCTCTTCATCCTTTCTCTATCATGGAAGCATGGGCAGAGGCTTCCAGGCTGTGAGTCCAGTGAGGGGCTGTGGGAGCTACTTTCCTCAACAGAAAACAGAAAAGTGCTTTTCATCTAATGGTTATAATAAAGTAGATGCTGATACAGTCTAGGGCCTTACAAAATAAGTAATTAGAAGTTACATTAGATTGTATTCTTAATTTAGAAAAAAGAATCTGCTTGGAACACAAATACACCAAAAGCAAAAAAAAAAAAAAAAATCTACTTCAGAAGATGGTAATGTCTAGATACAATTACTCTTTATATAAAGTTTGTTATTATACAAGAAGGCAGGTTGTCCTTTCTGGAGAACAAAAAATACAGATGGAATAATTCACACCCCAGTAAGTTTATTGGCTGGGAGAAAGAATTAGAGCAAGTGATAAAGGAAACCTGAGATTCTAAAGAAAGCCTGACATTGGTAGTCAAACCAGAAGTCCACTGAAGTTCTATGCAGAGGTCCCAGGCAAGATGATGAGCTGTACAGAGGATGAAACAATGGAGGAAGAAACAGAAATAGTACAGCAAAATGCTTCTTTAATAGAACCGCTTCAGGAAAAAGTGTTTACAATAGCTGAAACACATCAGCAATAAAACAGGTACTGTGTTACCCTGCTGTAGAGCACTCCTTGCTGAAGACAGTGGTTACCATAAGGTATTGTATCAGCCACAGAAATGTTTTCACAGCAGGGCTGCCTTTGACTGGCAGCCAGAACCCCTGTTTTTCAACCAAATGTTAATAACTGTTCTCTTTCTCAAGTGTGGGAAAAAAAGGGAAACACCAAAGTAAGCTTTTCCACCTTATTTGTTTTTGTTTTCTCCTTTTTTAATATAAGGCTATTTTCCTGCCAGTTTTTTTCCTATGGAAACACTTGGCCAGCTGATTCCTTCTTGGGATATGTTATTGACTATTTCCTGCTAGCACAGTTCCTGTGTGTGCACAACAGTGTTCCTACTTAGCCATAACTCCATCTCAACCTCTGTGCCTTTACACTCACATGGTGTTCTCAGCTTGACAGACTTATGCTTAATTTAAAATTATTTCAGCACGAAAAGTTATATAAACCATACTTAAACACAGGGCTTGATGGTACTCATACTTGAATGTAAAAATAATAGTCCAAATACTCTTCTTTCTGTTCAAATTTGTTTCTAGCTCTACAAACTTTTATTTGCTCTTTCAGGTTACTTTTCTGTTGAACATGCTTCAATTAGTCCAGCCTTGCTTTAGAGCTGTAACCCTCAGTGATCAGTAGACCAAACACACACAAAATTGAACAGGTGTTTACTGGTAGGATCAGGAGCTTATTTATCTTTAAAACAAAAATTATTTTCCCTCACCCCCAGTATTCTCAGCTTTGTTTACCAGTGTTTACCACTTTAAGGCTGATTTTAAGTGGCGGCATTTTACTCTCCTGTTTGTTTATTTTGAGGAGTTCACACTGTCTTGACTTAAAAACAAACATATGAACTACACACCACATAGAAAGGAACTCACCCTGCTCATAACAAAAGTCTCTTGTCCTCTCTGAATTAGTTTCAAACTACTTAGATTATAGAAGTTAGATCAGCAAGATACTTGCATCATGTGTACTGCCAGCATCACAAGCCAAGCTGGTAGCTGTCTTAACAGAGAGAAAAGAATTCAATGCATATGAAGGCAGCAAGTTTGGCTTTTTTCTGAGTAAAGAACAGCAATGCTGTTAAGATGTCAGAATTTAACATAAAGTTTTAAGGCTTTTTTGGTTTGTTTGTTTATTTCCAGCTCCTGCATTCATAAGAACTTGACCCTTCCAATAGTTTCTTTTCAGAAAATTGAAAAGATGTCTGAAACACACGCCAGACAAAAGTTACTATGTACTTTCCCCACAATGAAGTTAAAACCACACATTCTTTATAAACCTTTGTCCAGAAGATAGTTCTTAATTCTGAATGGTTTGGTTCTGAATTCTTTGTCAACACCAAGTTAGGAAAATAAGTATGAAACTAATCCACTGATCTGATAGCATCAGTGGAGCTCATAAAAATCAGATATACAGCAATGTTTGCCTTGGATCTGCATCTTCAAGTACTTTTAAAATATTCTACATACTTTAACCATTATGACATGTATTTTGGACTAAAATTTCCCCCTTCACCTTCAAAAACAAAACCCCCCAAGATACTCTCCCAGTTTGACGTTTGGCACTTCACAGCAAACAGAAGAAGTTCAACAACTTGGCAGAATAGTCAGTCTTTTCTTTGAACTCCTATTTCATTTGGAATGTTTCCTTTTAAAATCACAGCACCACATCAAAAATAACAAAATAAAATTCTCAGGTATCCAAATCCTGTGGTGAAGGCATCTAAATAGATTGTTTAGGTATGGAGACAGAATTTGGAATTGAATGCAGTATGAGAAAGGTTTATCTCTAAACAAACATGAACCTGCCAGAAAGATGTGCATGCCCTGCAGTATTTAAGAAGAAAGGATCTTTTTAAGAGTCCCTTACTCAAACACTCTCCATGCTGGTGACACAACGTCAGACTGCAATGTTGATGCAAGCAGGGAGAAGACTTGTATCCTTTTGATGGAAGAATAAAACAACCCCAAAGAGTATGTCAGGCTCACAGTGAGGTGGACCACCCACAGAAATGAAGGAGTTTTCAATCAGTGACCATCAGAACATGCACATACTGAAATAAAGCTCCCTGGCCAGCTGCTGGCTCTGATTAAGTCTTTGACAGCACAGGCTGCTGCTTGTGGCCTGAGCCCTGGGGATTAAATCAGGCTGTCGGCTTTATGTTTTCTTAAAGTCCTATTTCAACTGGGAATGAAGCATGAAAGTGCAGACAACTGGAAGTGACGAACCTTGAGGAGTCCCCCCATATCTGCTGTCCTTGTAGGCTGGATTACAGCCCAGCCCCAGGCTGCTGGGGCAGGTTTCCCACTTTCAGGGAGAGTAGAGGCACAGGATTTTTGCCTCCAAAAATGAAGCTCCATCCCCACCTCTGCACAGAAAATGTATTTCTCATGTGTCTGTACTAAATGCAGCAAGATCCCACAGCATGGAAAAAATGCCACTGAAGAAATTCTCCTATTTTTTAACGGATTATTTAACTTCAGTCAAACACAGAGCAGAGTCTCCAATGAGTTGTACCTATTGAACCATGAATTTCAGTGAGAAGTATTATTTAACAGCTAAGATAATTAAACCAGCCTGACAGCCTGTGAGCAAGGGCAATATTAATCTGTCATCCTCCTTTAAGCCTTCTTCTGTTACAGACAATGCAGGTGAAACAAGGGGACTTTTTTCTCAGGGTTTTATGTGAATTGTTACTGAGCCCGATGTGGCAAATGTAAATTCTACAAAATAAACCTTCCCATTTGTTTTAAAAAAACTTGAGGATAATGAGATTACTGAATCATAGAATGTCTTCCTATGAATTCCAGATAAAAAATTATATTGTCTGGATCCTGAACAGAAAGACAACAGTAACAATATTTTTAAAAGCCTATCAAATTATTGATTATATCTTATTGAATACATTAATACCTCAGATCTTTTGTTAGTCTGCTCAATGTAGCTACAGAAAAAGTATCAATGAAGCATGTAATTGAAATTAAAATACTTCATTCTTCACCTGAAAAAAAATCCCTAAGCAAAAAATCAAACTGGACTTATTTTTTACAAAAGGCTTTTCCCACAATTTTCATAGGCAAAGAAGGATATTCCAGATAACTCTATAATGGGCCTTTTTTTGACTCCAATATTTTTGAATTTAGAAGTGGAAATAGGGAACCCTGTACTGCCTCAGTCAGACTGCAAGATGTATTTCATGAAAATTTATGACAACAGAGCACTCGGTCTCATTTGCAACACATGTAGGAGGCCTAGGTTCAGAATTTAAGTAAAAAGAAGATTACAAGTACACTTAGATCTATGGGGGCCAGTTTCACTTGAAAAAAGCAACTGTTGGCAGTTTATCTCCAAAAAAAAGGACTAGTTTAATTTTTAAAAGCAATAGTTGGGACTTTATGCCTACCTGGCTCCAACCAGGTATTTTACAATAAGGTAGACCTGTAAATCGCTGTCTGAAGCACAGATGGACACAGAATACAGAAACATCAGCCTCATCATTAATGGAACAGCAACTTTGCCATTGTCTAGTAATTATAGCCCCCTTTTTACAAACAGATATTGCTCATATTGTGAATTATACACTACAGATACATGAACAGCCTGAGTAGTTCATTGCTTTAAATTCATGGCATGAAGTGGCAGTCACAGCCTCAGGTTGAATTTAAGTACCTGTTAAGAACTGGGGCTTTATTCAACATTTAAATTGTCTCTGTGGAGATGAGAGAAGAGGCAAAAGATGGAAAAGGAGAGAAAATGAGGGAGAGATAGTTCAGGCTTTTTCCACTTGCCAGCCCAGGTGTCCTTTCTGGTCAATTATGCAATTTAGAGGAAGCAGTGTGGTGGGAAAGAACCCACAAAGTGTCAGAAAAGACCAGACCCAAAGGAAAAGTCTTTTAGTCACATAAAAGCAATTCAACCAAGTCTTACTTGGTTAAATAAAAATGCCCTAAATGAAGAAGACAGGAAAATATTGCCTCTGTTACCAGGCTGACTAAACATCCTAGTTTGCCACTAATAAAATAGTTCTTCTCATCGACATGCAGGGTTCAATTTTTAAGATGATGTCACATGGCACTGTAAATCTTTCACCTTATGGCACTGTAATTCTTTCACCTTCCTTAGCTTTTACTAATAATTATGGACATTTTACTAGTCACAATTCTATATGAAAGATGTTTCAGTAACTTGGTGTATTTTATGGTGTCCTGACCCTCTTTGAGCATTATAAAAGACAGCAGCATTGAACAGGATCAGTTCTAGTTTTGCAGTCATGACAGATACACATTCTTTATTTCAGCTGCAATGACATGCTTATTTCTACTTTCTACTTCAAAATTTTCACACACTACTAAGTAGTGAATTAAATTCTAGGATAGTCACGCTACAAAGTTTTTTTTAATGCTCAGCTTCAAAACAATAACATTTATGTACTTTTTATTGTATTAAATAATTGGTTAATGGGAATTGGAATAGACTAAACACGAGACTATCCTATTTGGGATGTCTCTTGATATTTCCTCCTGGATTAAGCATTTAAGTCAGTGCCAATCAGATGAATGCCCACTTTATAATTGCTTTTGGATATGGCTTTACTGAATTGCATTTGATTTCCACCCCCTCACCTCACCCCCCCCCCCCCCCCCTCCAATTCATCAGGCTAGTTTAACATTAAATTTCTGCCCTTCAGTGTCATTTGGCAGGCTGGTAATGAACCACTGAGACTACTCAAAGTTGTTAGTTGAATAGGTAAGATTCAACCAAGACTTGGTTGACCATGGTTGTTAGTACTGTTAAAAGTGTCTGATCCAGGCACAAAAGCTTGAAAAAAATTACCAATCAGCCATAACAGCAGGTCAGTTCTGATGGTGAGGATTAAAATGAACATTTCTTTTGGGCAGAGATGGCCAGGATCTCAGAAATATGTTTTGCAAAGCTAAGCAAAGGGAATAGAAAGATTGAGGGAAAAACAATGCAGTTTTTCAGTTGGACAGGCAGATTTTCAGGACATTGGATCAGGCACATAAATATTATCTACCTCAAAGTGCTTCTTGCTGGAAAAGGTCTGCAGGTTGTGTTGGTTTATTTTATTACTCTCCAGATTCCCTTTAAAGTCAGAATACGTGCAATTTTCTGATCAATCCTCCAAGCCAAATTAGATCATAATTTTCCATTATAAAAAGGAACTTCCTAGAACAAACTCAAATCCAAATCAGAAACAGAAGAACTTCACCTTGGTTTTGCTACCCCAAAATTCATCTATCTGCATTCAGACAGGAGGGCAAAGGAGGAATATTCTCTTCTGCCGCTGTTTAATTCTGTCCAAAGTTGGTTGCTGTCTGGAAATATCTGTGCACTACAAATCACACATTTCTTTGATAAACTGATACAACACTATCCTGGAATGCTGGATATTAGTGAGCTTCAAATTGCTGAAGGCTTTTTGTCCCCAGTGCTCAAAGAAAGTGAAGGGATTTTGAAAAACAGTTTGAGAGACGTGTGCTTGTTGAGCAATTACTGCCTAGCACGTATCAGGCTGAAGAAAATCTCATTTCTTTTGCAGAGCAGCCTCTGTATATCAGCCATCTGCCACTGACTTTAGCCATCAGCCCCTACAGGAGCAGGGTTTCATCTTTCACTGAAGGATTAGCCCATGCCATTCTCATCTGCTATAGTCTTGCCTATCTATACACTTAACACCTTCTTTTTAAATGTCTCCTTCCTGATTATAACACGCAGATTATAATTCTCTGGGGTGATGAGAAGTTGAGGAAATGATCTGTACATCAGGGGGGGCATTCCACCAAATTTTCAATAAGCTCTAAAAGGGACATAACCTCTCTTTGTTGTGGGTGCAGTCGAATCTTTTCTGTTCTCCTCTTTTGCCAGGAAGATATGAGTGGCTGGAGTGTTTGGTTCTATATATAACTGGTTGATGTCAGCTGGATGCCAACCCCTTTGGAGAGGATCAGCCCCCCAGTTTGTCTCAGTTCTAGGTACCATGCAGATCCCAGCACAAGGGTACAAACCATCCAGGACCAGGCAGGTCATCCCCATGCATAACTAACTTCTGAAGCCTCAGCTAAAGGGTTGACATCGCTTTTTATCTGCACAACAAAACAGTAGGGTAAGTGTATTGTTTCCTGAAATGTTTTGACATTGTCTGTCCTACAAACTGTCATATACAAGACATTTATGTAACCTCTTGACTCTGCAACTTAACAGATGTTTATATTTTTACTTAGTCAGAAATGCACCTTCTTTAAAGATGCCAGAAGAACTAGTTTCATTCCTCAGATTCTTTATTAGATTAAGAAATTTCAAAATGTAACATTTCTTCAAACATAAACCAAGATGTAAATTAAAATTAGTTAGGAATTTACATCTTGAGGTATAGCAAGTAGATGTGAGAAGGCCTATACCACTGACACTGATGTTTGCTGAAGAATTTATGTAACCAACTCAAAGTCCATTCCTATGAATCTTCTATCCATCAAAACATGTCCTAACATCTGTCTGTAAGCAAGAACTGCCAGTGCATTTTGCAGTGCAGTATTTCTCAGGCAGAAACCCCTGACTTCACTGCTCAGCCATTCTAAACAGGCTATTGGAAATGAAAGCTGGCCAAACTGTGTGCGCTGGCTCAACAATAAAAATGTGTTGTTTTTTTTGCAGCAAGGAAAAGTCGTATCAGAAAATCACAATGTTATCAGATTCTGCCCTGGCCAAAGAGAGGAAAGAGCAAGCATCAGCCATTATGGATGAAATACACAGAAATGGTATAGCACTGAACCCAGCTTACTGCATATGCAATGTCCTCTAGCCCTCCCTAATACATTTTTTTTTTTAATCACAGAGTTTAACTCTCTTGCAGCTTTGTCTCTGGGTGTTTTGCCATAAATAATCTTGTGGGAGTATCATGCTGCCTATGGTAACTAATCCTTTTGTAGTTGCCTCTTTTCATTTGAAAGCTATTTTCAGATGAACAACTGCTGTGGAGGAATGAAGTAATCTAACAGCTGATGTACATTCTGCTAGGATAGCCTTTCAGAACATTATTTGGGGTTAATAACATGACTTCATTCCACATTAAAAGGCTATCATCTAAGAAACATAATGATCTGTACCCTCTTGGTTTGTTAGGTTCTTTTGCTGTGTTTCACTCTGCTTTTTATATAATTGATAAGAAAATTTGAAACAAATGTTCACATCTCCATTCCTCTCAGATCTCGTCTTTGTAACTAACACATTTTACTAGCATTTGGCATTCTCTCTAATGCACATTCTCTCTAATGCACAGCCACCAAATAATCTTATTTGACAGATATTTTACTTCTGTGTAGTGGCACTGATGGAAATGCAGGCACTTTTTGGAAGGTTGTTTGATTTTCTGAAAAGGTTTGTGAAGTTATGCTTCTAGCATGACACCTTAAGAAGCAATTAACTCCAGTGGGAATACAAACCTGCCTGGCTTTCATTAGGCATGTGCTGGATGCTTTTGGAGAGCCTTCCAATCCTGCTCATGAAGCCTGTTTTACTATTTACATAAAAGATCAATTTTCTAAAAGTGATAAGCACCCCTCAAGCCTAGCTGCAACCATAGAGAGCTGCAGAGAATTTATGAAAGTTATACCACTTTCATGGGATGAAATATCAAACATGGAATTCCAGTTTAGAAAATCTTTCCAGTGGGCTTTTGTTTCAAAAAATTTGTGGATGGTTTCTGCACTCACTTGATGACCACTGAGATTACATGACGGGTAGGGCAAGGGACTTAAGAATTTTTAGAACACGAAGCTACTTGCCTGGTCCTACCCCTTCTGATATTTCCAGAGGTTTTTTCCTGAGGTTTCTATTCCTAAACAAATACCTCTTTCCTGTTTCAATTCTCCACTGAACATGCACTCAAATCTGAAAGCCAGTCTGTCCTTCCAGATTTCATTACAACCCCTTTTTTTTTGGTATTGTAAACCCAAGCACTACATGTGCCTGAAATAGCCTGTAAGCTCTTCAGGGCAAAAGGAAAAAAAAGTCTTTCATATGTTTGTTTGGAACCAGGCATTTCACATGGTAAATGTTGCTACTATTCATAGCAATATTAATAAATGTAGCATACAGCCCTTGAAATCATTGGTGTATTTGGATAATCTGTGCTGATGCTTAACATTTGCCTCACATAATCTTCCCTTTTATTATTTACATATTATCAGATTTGCTGTCAAGATTCATACTCATAGTTATGGCAGCTTATCCTGCAAGATATGCTGTGATATGTGGCCACTGAAGGCAATTCTAACTCTTAGTAAAATGCTATTTTTACCTCTTCTTCGGGTGCTTGAGATATTTATATGCTAACAGAAAATGAAAGT
Organism: Melozone crissalis; assembly: GCF_028551555.1. Taxonomy (NCBI): domain Eukaryota; kingdom Metazoa; phylum Chordata; class Aves; order Passeriformes; family Passerellidae; genus Melozone; species Melozone crissalis. The sequence goes on along the minus strand of NW_026535817.1, from coordinate 8,373,136 downwards.
CCATGAATTGGGTGTGATAAGAGAACTGTACAAGTTCAGTGAAGCCAGATAGAAAAGGGAAGGATAACCAAAGCTGTGGTGACACAAAATATAAGCCAGTTTTTTGGGACCAAATCTGAACAAGCCTTGGAAAAACCAAGGAGAAATACAGCATTTAATTGACTAGATTCAGCTTAACTAATTTTTGACATTTTGTCTTGCTCTGAATTGTTAATTCAATGAGCTTAATTTGAGATCTAGAAGGTGAACTGCTGTGTCTCTGGGCTTGGAATCACTATTCCTAATGACAGTCCTGCAGCTGGTGATCACATCAACACTAAATGTACAGCTCCAGCCAGTCTCCCAGGCCTGTGAAACTCTCCACTGACAGCACAGGCACACAATAACAGAAGGCTCTGTACCATAAAGCCTAGCGCCTCGGAATGGTGTAAGCGTTCCTACCCCACTTTTATTTCAGACCCTTTTTATTATAACACTTTCAGGTAAACTGTGACTCTCCACCTCCTTGTTAAAAGACATTCGTAGCAGAAACAGTTGGTGGTAGACTCCAAAACCAGCCAAGATTTTTGCCAGTGTCTGAGATCACCACTCTCTGGGCAAGACTGGTGAAGACTGAAAGTCCACCTCTGCTGTTGGCTTGTGGGACATGACCTATTTTTTTAGAGAAAGTGGACACACCATAAAATGCTGTAAGAATAGACACCAACTGTAAACCTTCTTACAGTCTCAAAGAGAAACTGCATGAGTAAATCAGTGGGTGCATACAGCGACTTCCTCAAGCCCAGGGTTTGTCACTGGCAGACTTGGACCAATAAGAACATTTCTAAGACTACTTGGATGCACATACATACATATGTTTAAGGAAGCCCTTGGAGTTCACCACTTAAATCCCACATGGAGTTCTATACTACTTCTTAAATGCTTTCTTCAGTATCCATGTGATTAACTGTCTTTCCTGATAGAGTTAAGAGACCTTATTTCTGATACTACAACAAACACACTTTCTAATATTTGTCATTAAAGTTTATAGGCCAGATTAAGGCATTTAGAAGATTGTAAACTGAAGGATTAAAGGAATATTAGGTAATGAATGCAGGAGGGACTATATAAATCATATTTAAATACAATCTGCTGTGATTTTAAGCACAGGACGAGAAGGACTTGGCAGGAGCAAATTAAAGAAATGAAGCTAAAAGGTTAAGATTAAGATTAAACTATGAATTAAACTTTCAATATTATTTTTCAATGTCCATCTAAGACATTAATGTTCTCTTTCCATCACCCCCTAAATGTCCTCCTTCTCTCATTCTCTATCACCTTATCTGCACTGACACTGAAACTATCCCTAGACACATCATAAAGCTAGACAGATGATTAGATTTTAGTTGGCCAGGAATTCAAATGAACTTTACACTTATGATTTTGGGATGCTGCCTGGATACACAAGAGTACACAACTGTGGGTTACAAAGTAGCTTGGAGCCTTCAGTTAACATTAACAAGAACAGTGTGTATGTAAGGGAACAGCAAGGCCCAAAATAGATAACACCCAGAGTGTCCCAGAAGAATCCCAAGTGCTTTGGACAGAGCTCTGCAGCTGCCTTGGCTCCCTGGTCTCTGAGGATGTTCAAGCTCCCCATTCTGTGTACAAACAAAAGCTTTTCTATGTCAAAGTGTTGCTGAATTGTGGGGTCAATTTCTTTCTTCTTGCTAATATAAAACCATCCAGCAGTCTCTACCCCTGCAGTCATTTTGAGAAACGATAAAATCAAAATATGACTTAAGGTCTAAATTTCAGGCCATGAGCCAATAACCAGTACAGTTATCTCCATGTCAGAGCCAAAATCCCACCACTATCAGCCACTGATAGGGATACACTGGGCAAGCTGAGTCATTTTCTCCCATGTTAAGAACACTCTGTTTTGTAACTAGCTCTTAAACAACAGGAGGTTGTTAGGATTCTTTGCACACACTATTTTAAAGCAGAAGTGCACAGTCCAGCTCATGATCCACTTAACTTGCTCTCGTTCCACTGAAATCCACTGCAAGCATTCAGTTGAAATTGGTATGGACAGAAATGGATCAACAGGGGTGCACTCCAGGGCCCATCTACTTGTTTGATTTACTATGTGGAAAACTCGTCCATCCAGCTTCAGCTAAATATTTAATATATCTGTCTCCATTAAGTTTTCCTAAATGTCAGCACATCACATTGTTTTTCCAACATAAAGTTACTAGGAGACACATGCCAGGCTGAACATGCCATTTACTAAAAACAAAACCCTTCATATGCAATATTGACTTTGGCATTAGGCACCTTCTGCAGCTAATTAATTTGTAATGTTAATTTCAAACTCACCCTCCTGTCTGCTTACTCTGCTAACAGGATACGTATTATGTATAACGCGTCCTCATTTCATTTTAATGCATTAAAATACATGTCAAAGTTCAGAATTTTAAATCCTGAAGACCATAAGAATATGTGAAACATAGAATGCCATTATTGTTATATTTCTTAAATTCTGCAATGCTCTAAGCAAAAATTAATAAATAGAAAATAGTTTATTCAGCATTTAGGTTTCTGTGTTCTAATGCTGAAGTTTTGTCTCTAGGTTGAGGACATTCAGTGAGAGTTCAGTCACTAAGCAATAGCTTGCTCAGTGCCACCGGCGTCCCAGCTTCCAGAGCACCATCATGAACATGACCATAGGAATTCTGACATTCAGAATTCTCTGTTTACAGTCCTGATTGATCTCCCCTTACCTTGCTTATGCATCTTCCTTTTCAAATTCCACAGGATGTGAATAAAGACATAGAAGAAATTTTTCCCAAGTAGTGAATAAAGAAATATGCATCCAGTATTTCAGTTTTCCCTTAAAGAGAATAAAACCCAAAAGGTCCTAAATGAATCAATTTCTAGAAGTATGTTGTAATTCTTTGTTAGGACTCATTTTCCACACCTTGAGCTTTATTTTGAAAGTCAGTCTAAAAATAGCATTTAATAGAAACTGGTGGGTGTGTTTAAAGGGGATTATCTCTTATCTATCCAATGCAGGACACAGAAAGTTAACTGTAGGTTTAATGTGGGAACTTGGGATCAGAAGGAATTTTGTTCCCAGTTTTAGCAGAAGCCTGTTTTTGCTAGCCTGCTATTAATATAATGTGTAGGACACTATAGACCTGATCTAACTTGGAGCTTGAGATGCTTATCATCTTTTAGAATACAGGTTTGTGGTGTTCAATAATCTCCTCCAAAGTTTGGGAAGAAGGCTTAATTTCACTAACACCATGTGACACTGTGCTATGTGTTAACTAAATATGCATGAGGAAGTTGCTGGATTTCAGGTGCAGAGCATGGAATATCAGACACTTGAGACAAACAGGGGTTTGTACTTACCCATGGCATTGCAGTCTCACCCACCCTGAACCTTGGGAAAAAGGTCAGCACGCCCAGAGATATCATGGTGGAGGAGCTGTCGACGCTCAGCAACAGAGGGGCCAGGCTCTTCAAGCGCCGCCAGCGGAGATCTGACAAGTACACATATGAAAATTATCATTACGTGGCAAGCAAGCCTAGAAATGTGAGTATTTTCTAATGGCTTCTTGGTGATTCTACATCAGATTCCTTTGGTGCTCATGATATGCATTGTGTGTGATTTACTTGTAGTTTCAGGAAAAATAAAAGCAAAATCCTAGAATGAGGCTAAGAAGAAATGCCGCAACTGTATTTTATTAAATGAGATCCTATAGACATGAAAATAAATTTAAATTTATTTTCATATGGTATGGCTATTTCCAATGTCTTTGATCACTTGCTCAACAGAAGCTAAATTACACTGGGATAAAATGAGATCCAGTTTGGGCTTTGATTAATCTGCCTTTTTAAAATAAATCGGCACAAAAGAAATCCCATATAAAAAATCTGAACAACTCCACTGAGCACCCAAGGCTATTATTAAACACTATCATTTAAAAGCCCATCTATTAAACACTATCATTAAAAGCCCATCTATATCTAATACTATTGAGTATTAGAAGCTACACAGATAAATTCTAAGCACACCATCAATCTTGTCAGAATGCTGTATGCAATTCCATGATTTTGCTACAGTCTGACAGATCCTTTTCCCTCTAGTCCATTTTTTCCCCCAAAACCACAGAGTACAATTGGTTTACAGTCAGTATGACATTCCAACACATGAAAAAACGATGCCTCTGGCTCCTGTTCCCTCCCCTAAGTGTCTATTTAGCACCGCTGGTGGTGTCTGCATCATCTTTAGGGTTCTGCCTGCCAAAGTTAATCTTTTTAACATACTTCAGGATGACTAGAAAACATTCTGCCTTGATCTTTTTTTGTTGTTACTTCAAGTTTAAACAAGTATTATTTGTTTGCTTTCCTATTCAAGAAATTCTTACTCTAAACCAGTCTATATTTAAATTGCTTTTAGCCTATGTGTCACGGTTAAAATAAGATGCTGACTTCTTATGAGACTCTAATTCTATATTTATGCAACAATGATTAAGCCTTCAGATGTTTCCTTAGAACTGATATCCCAATAGGAGGGTGGAAAATAACAGCATATCATGAATCTCCAGAAAGTGACCTGCACTGAAGTTGTTATTTCTACTACAAATAAAGGAAAAGACAATCCCAAACAAAAGCAGTGCAACAAATGCAGCAAATTTTCAAATGATATGGGAAGAGATGCTTTGAAGAATCAAAGGGCTCAAACTTGCCAAATTTCTTGACCCTTTGGGTTGCATGGGGGCTCTGTCTGGCACAGAACAGCTTCTAGTGTCTAGTGACCAAAAAATGCTCATTTTTGGTTACTTGGACAATGTAAGTGTGAAGGGAATACCCTACCAGACAGCAGCACAGCGTGCTTTAGTATTGTGCACGCTGGCAATCAGATCTGGGCTGGAAATCAGAGCACTGGTGCAGCCTCCCAGAGAATGCCCTGCCTGAAGTGTTATTTCTTCCTGCCTGAACGCAGCGTGGAGAGCCCGTGCAGAGTGTCAGAATGGACGGCCTCAGTGTGGAAGGAATGCCCCAGCACGCCCCAATGACACCTCCCAACACACCTGACCCCCGGAGCCCTCCTCACCCTGACAACATCGCCCCAGGTAACGCTGCACACACCGACTGCACTCAGCCCCACTGCACAGCAAAGACATGACCATTGAGGCAGTACCTTCAATTAGAAGATAATGGACTAATATTAAAATACACACATTTGAGTCAGATAACTAATCAGAACTTCTCCCAGAAATGCTGGGATGCTCCTAGTTGCTTGTGTTCATTTTTAAAAGATTTGATACACCTTTTGTACTACTTCTCTCTAAACTGAAAACATAACAATATCAAGAGAGGCTGCTCCTGTATGTACAGGTCTTAAAAACACTGAGAAAGAGATCCTTTGATTTAAAACCACATTAATATATTGATTTTCCTTTGTCAAACCATTGTTTCCAACATGCAACACCCTGCTCAACAGTCAGCAAGCTATCCATTGTAGCTTAATTATCCATAAATGTAAATCTGAAGCCACTAAATTTTGCTGGAACCCTTTAGAGAGGAGTAACTTTGAAAGGAATTTGCCTCTGGCAGCATAAACTGTTCTTTTTTAAATCCTTAACTGTGAGGGTACTGTTGGCTTTATTTAAAGGAGTGAGTTACAAGAAGGCCTTATTTTGTATTCTTTTAAGACTAGAGAAGGCTAATTTGTTTTAATTAATTTATTCAGTGATATAGCCCTTCTTCCTGTTTATGAATTATCCATGAGCAGACCATGGTTTTTACAAATTCATTCTTTGTTCAGAATTACTCAATGCATGTTTTGTGCAGACCTTTTCCAGTCCATGTAAACTAGGTCAGTCCTGCTCTGCTGGTGTCTGCTGAGGCTCTGTGCATCCTTTGGCCAAACACAATGCAAACAGAGGTAATTTCCATTGCTAAGACATGATAGAAATCTTCAAGCCTTTCTTTAGGCAAAAAAGGTCTGGTCAGAGTAGGTATTAAGCCATGGGGAGGTTTAAGCTTATAGAATGAAACAGCATTCATTTAGAGACCTAGATGTAGATGTACTTGTGGAAAATTTCACTCAAAGAGGTAGAATTATCTTACTTCTAATCAACAGTCTGCTTTTAAAATCTTTTTGTTAATTTAGCCTAAGGACTCTCCGGTTTCAAACAAATGCTTACAATAGAAGCAAATTTATAAAAAAGACCAAAATAAACTCAGCCTCAAAAGAAGTTGGAATACTTTGGAGGAATTATCTGTCTAAAAAGCTACAAATTTGCCCTGCCTGGTCTCTATTTCTGTGTGGCTCCAGCCTGGTGACTTGGCCCAACTGTTCATTTTAACTCACTGAGAAGTTCTGCTGTGTTAGTTCCTGCTTGCACAGGATGGTGCAAGAAAGCAGAAAACACAAAGAATCATTATAATCATTTTACCTTGACCACATTGCAGGATATTCTGGACCACTGAAAGAAATTCCTCCTGAAAAGTTCAACACTACAGCTGTGCCAAAGTATTACCAGTCTCCCTGGATAGAAGCCATTAGAGATGATCCAGAACTACTGGAAGCTTTATATCCTAAACTTTTTGCACCTGAAGCAAAGCCAGAACTGCCTGACTACAGGAGCTTTAACAGGTAATCCTAAATGAACATGGAATTTTACTGACCAGAGGAAAATTACTATGAAATAAAATATTTTCACCAGCTTTAAAAACCCTACCAGCCATGTTTGCAAGTGTATGCATGAACATGAACACACACAGAGATTGCAAGTGGTAAACAAGAGCATTAAGGAGCAAATTAGTCTATCTCTAAAGTATGGGCCCAAATTCAAACTCTAGAACTAGGAACAGAAGATAAATTGCTAAAAATATTGAAAGAAAGAAAGTATCAGAATCCAGTGCCCAGAGAAGCTGGGGATGCCCATTGCTGGAGGTGTTCAAGGCCAGGCTGCATGGAGCTCTCAGCAACCTGGTCTAGGGAAAGGTCCCCCTGCCCATGACAGGTGGGTTGGAACTAAATCATCTTTAAGGGCCCTTCCAACCCAAACCACTCTATGATTCTGTGATTCAGTGTACTCAATAAATGGGAAATATGAGCTTCAAATTCCTTTCAGGGTGCCTGTTGTTGACTTCAGTAAGCATAGTATTGTCAGATGTCTCAGTCAGAACTTTGTTTCTAAGTTGTCTAATGCAAAGTACTCTTCTTCTATTTCTTTTTTTAATACAACTCACATGGCTTTATCTTAGGCAACGATGGTGCAATGAACTTTATCCCACAACCAATCCCTCACACTAAATAACTTGAAGATTTCTCTGTTATTGCAGTATAACATTTCTTATATATGTGACAACCTTCAGCAACAAACTAACAGCTTAATCATTGTTTTACTTACAGAGTAACTAGTGTATCATGGCTTTCAGTAGAACTGGATATATGGACAACACTGGCTTTTTAAAGCTTGAAAGCAAATTCTTACTCATGCCTTTTGCTTTCTTTCATTCCATTTACACTACTTTTATTTATTGAAGTAATGGACAACCCTGCTGAGTTTCAGACAGCTGAGCCAAACCAAAACCCCTCCTGAGAAGGCCTGACAGCAATCTTTCGAAAAACAAAATTGGTCACAGCAATACATGTTGTTATTATATTGCAAGAGTTCTGTTGTCATTACATTGCAAAGGTTCCACATTGCTAGAGTTTTGTGCCTCCTTGACGTTTCTCACAGGCAGCTCCTCTAAGCACTGACTCCTCCTTCTCACAGCAGCCAGCTGACTCCAGTTCCCCTCAGCCAACCAACCCACTCTTTTATAGCACTGTTATTATCAGCTACAACTGCAGCCTGCTAAAGTCAGGCCTGCTCCTAATCCTTAATAATTAACTCTTTCTATAATTACTTTCTATATACTACCTTTATTTAATTACATTCTGTCCCCCTACAAATACAAACTTTGAGAAATATGCCACAAACATCACTTGTGTTCCTGTTGTTGATGTGGGCCCCAACTAGGAGTGCAAAGACTAAAACATTGCACATTTCAGCATCAAAATTGGCACTGCAGACACTGCATTAGCTTTGATTTCCTAGCAGCAATATACATTGCCATGTCAATAACTGAGTCTGTGTGGCACACTCTCCTCGGCAGACAAAACAGCAAATGCAAGCCAGAGAAGTGCCACAGCTGCAACATCAGAACAGTAACAGCACAGTTCATGTACTGTGCTTATTGTAACCTAAAAAAAAAAAAAAAATTTAAAAAAAAGAGCCCAAGGAAAAATGCTAAAGATACAAATGCATGGAGACAGAATCAGTTCTCCCTCTCACAAGAGGTGCTAGTCATTATTGTGAAGGACAGCATCAGACAGGGCACAGAGACTCCATTAACAGGGATATCTGTCTTGAGATGGTGTCTGATGGCTTCTTTGTGGATTTTAAGGCTGTCTCTGTGGCCCTGTGTTCTGTTAGCTGCCCTCTTCACAACACTAACTATTTGGATTTCTTTCTATGTGGAGTTTCTCTGTGTATGACACGGCAGAGTGAGGCTCAGCAGTCTGAATTTCTTGAACATATGTGCATTTTTATAAGGGAAAAGTCAATACCCTCTCTTGTAACTGCCATAAAACCCTAAAATTTGGCACATAATCCAGAACCAGACTGTGAAACTGGTAAAGTTTAAACCAAAAAATATATAAGCATCGTCCACCACAACTCTTCTTTCCATGGAAAAAAACTGATATCCAGTAGAAAAGGATGCCTGATAGCCCTAGAAAAGTTACATGCTACAGTCAGACTTATGTTTTCTAGCAGATTCAAAAAAAGTTTGAGAATTTGAAAAATTAAAATTCAAGATACTCATCTCTTGGAGAGGATTTCACAGCCATGACTTAGATGTCTACACTCCTAAAACTGCACAGGAGAGTGTTTGATGATGGGATTTAAAACAGCACACTGCCATGCCATGCTATCCCGCAGAAGAAGACTAGCTGGACTTCTGTGTCTAAATCCTATTAAGTCATTCTGTGCATCTAGGTCACAGCATCCTTGGCCTGCTTAATTGCAGTCTTGGAGAGAAAGCAAATTATAGTGTATTAAACAATTAAAGTGTGATATAATGGCACCGTTTTGTTATCAGTGAGGGGATCTATCTAGGCTTTCCATCCTGCTTAATCAACCAGCAAAGCGCCATTGTGTTTGTTCTCCTGCAGAGCCCTGCTACAGTCACCATTAGTCAGGGGGGTGTGGCTGGCAGCAAGTGTGAGCCATAGGATTCCCAAGGGAAATGGGCCTGGGATCCCTCCCGGTTCTTTCACCGGCGTCTGTTCAAGTGGCACTCAGACTTTACAAATCATTTCAGGCTCCTTTCAGCTTTCCTTGTTACACAACAAACTGGAAAAGCAGCACAACCTGAGCAGGTGGGGAGGTCTGATGTGTTGGAACTGAGGCACACATTCACAGATAAAAGCACTTCAGCACTAAACAGCATCCAGATTTTTTTCCCCACTGTCCAGCAGTGAAGAGGTGACTGTGGACCCTGCAGCAGTGCAATTTTTATAACACTAAGGAATTTTTAAAAACACATAAGGAATTCGTAGAGGTATTTTTTGGAGTCTAGGATTCATTTTAAGCTGCAGGGACCTTGCAGTGCTGGCAGATCACTAGAGGAAGAGCTGTGGCAGGGAACGTCAGGAGGGATTGTGCTGGGAGGCAGGGCTGTCTGTGAGACTGGCAGAGGTGCTCTGACAGCACAGCACTGGGCAGAGGGGAGTGGGGCTCAGAGGGGCTCTGAACACACTGTGCACACCAGGCTACTCTTTGTCCCCCTCAGAGATAAAACCAATCTGTGCTAGCAGAGAAAAGCAGCAGAACAGACCATGCCATCTGGCTTCTCTTGGAGATTCACTCCTATTAGGATTGAGGAAGCATTTGCTAGTGAAAAAATTTCTTGTCTCTTTTACCAGTACGGAAGCACCAAGTAATGAATCTGTGGGAAAGCAGCATGAATCTGCATTTGCTAAGGAGTTTATAATATTACTTAAATTAGTACCTTTATTCCATCTGCTTTCTTGGAGCTGGATAAAATGTCAAAGGTAGGATTATGAGTAACATCCAAAGCACCACATCTTACTCACATAGGACAAGCAAGTCAGACTAGTTATGCCTCTCCTACCAGACAAATTCTACTCAGCTTTCTCAATTCCCAAAGACTACTCTTTCAAAAGCACTACAGGAATTCAGTCCATCCAGACTGGGATCTGTTTTCATTGATTCGTGGATCTTGAAGTCCATTATAAAATACTAAGATCCAGAGTCTCCCAGGAATTCAAGGGATGTGATATTAGTGGGAGCTGGGTGCTTAGCCAGTTCCTTAGCACCCAAATACCTCTGTGAAATTAGCATTAGCTCTTGCACTAAGATCCCATGAAGCTCTGAGCACTTTGCAGGGTCAGATTCTTTCCTCCTACATCTCATTTTTTTTGCAGAATTAATGATAAACAAAATGTTCTATGAATGATGATCCCATTTTAAAATGTGAAACTCATTTTTTTTGTGATAATGTAACCAGAGGTGCTAATCTAATGCAGTTAAAACATTTCTTCAGACTTTCCCAAATCATTAGCTGCAAGCAGTCTCCTATGTTGAGACAATATAATATTCAATATGAAAGACTAAGGGTAAAAAATGAAAAAGAATTCCTGTTAAAATGACAGGTAAAACAAACATGATTGTATCTGCTATTCTTAAATCAAGCACCTACTTTTTAGGAATATGCAAAGTGAATATTAAACAATCTGTTACACTTCCTGGCACTATTTCCTATGGCTCTGAACCAGCATTTCCGCCCTTATGAGCAATGACTACTGGAATTTTTTAGGCATGAGATTTAGGCTTCTATACAATGAATCAGAGCTCAAGTAGCACAGCTGATGTGCACACAACAGAGGTCATTACAACACCAGGTTGTCAGACAAGTTATTGCTCACAAGACCATATTTACTGCTGTTGTAAAGGAAAATCAACATCTCTTAGCCAATTACTGTACTCTCCTTTCTGTCAATTGTCATGTGCCCCTGCCTATAAGGCAGGAATGCAAAATTCTCTGAGGCCAGACTTTGTATAGCAGCTATGGGGGGGAGGGGGGGGGGGGTATTTTGCCACAAAAGATACTTGAATTTCCAAGGAAAGCCCTCCTGTTTCTGTTACATACAGGAATATGCTCTATATAAAACCCATAAATACTACAAAGAGGATGTTTTAAACAACAGAATTATTTTGCAAATTATAAAACTATTACAATTCTGTTTATTTTGATTACCCTTTTAATATACACATCAGTGATAATTAACCATCACAACAATGTGAGAATGTGTATCATAATTAGGGCAGCAATTACAGCAATATTTATTATCCGGTGAGATGTAGATCCCTACATTCACTCTGTGCCAATTACCAAGCAATTATTTCAATCGGTATCACACAGGATCCAGGTTGACACTGTGACCTAGAAGACAGCTCCACAAGAAAAACTTGATACCAGAGGCTCGATATCAACTTTGGATAAACAATTTCCTTTGACCTCAAAAGAGTTTAATGCCTGGACTGGCTGCTGCTGCTGCAACATCTTGTCTTATCATCATTTGAGACACATTTTTAGAGCTTAATCTAAAGCAGTGTTCTTCTCTCAGTGAGGATGCATGCCCAGAGCTTGCATGATTTTTTATATCTCCCAGGATTGATGCTTTGGAGTTAACACCATCCCCTTCAACAAATGCTGCTCGTACCAAAATGCAGTGAATCATCCATGTAATGAGAGAGCAGTACCATTTCTTTCATGTCACAAATTCATTTTTCTGAACTAATCTCTTCTTTTGTGCACGTACTTCATTCTTAGTACAAAACTTAGGGGGTTTATCCTGCTGAAAATCTTGAACAGATCTTCAAATGATCTATTTTAGTTTCTGTTGGTATTAATTTCTCTGGGCTTCTGCTAAAATACCTAGAGCCACTGGAAGTATATTCCGTCAGATCTGCTGTTCTGTACCACACACCAAATATACTAAGGCTGGTGAAATTCCATTTCAACAAAAATTCATTTTCCCATAAGCATGCTATAACATGTTTGGTTTTTGCAGAAACCAGGTTCTCCTGTGCAATTTAAAAATCTGACACTCTTCACTGGCTAGAATATATCCCAGCAAAGCTGTGCAGCTGATCAAAATGCAGAGCACATACCATAGTCTGTTTGTTTGTCCAAAGGAGGCTGGAAGAAGTGACAGGAAAACTCAAGGGGTTTTTTTCAGTCTGAAACCTGTATATACAGAAGATCAGGGGAGGTATTTGGAAATACTGTTGTTATAAAGTATTTGCAAATGCATGTAACAGTCAACTCCAGTTTAGTATTCCTTATATTCCAGTTTCTCAGGCTTACTGCCTGGGGGGAAATCTACATTCAAATAACATGAAAAATACTGGTTGAACAGTGTTTCAATGTTTAGTTACATAAACATTTTCTTCAGAAACAAAGCTGGTGTATCAAGTCCTCACCCATCCCCACCTTTCCAGAGCCTGTTGTCTTTGGCTGTTCCTTTCTGCTTCACTCATTAAGCTCCACTCCTCTTCACTTGTATTGCTACAATTGTTCGAGCATACTGATATAAACTAGATTGCTGAAATAATTTGGATTTTGAAGTGCTCCTCTGTTTTGAAGGGTATTTGTTTAACCCAGATGACAGAAGTGACCCAAGTTTACAGCACAACCCACATACATTCTAACTGGTACAACACTATGGTGCTGAAACACAGTGTAGTGGGAGGAACAAGCAGCTGAGGAGAGGAGAAAATGGGGTGAGAAGTTTCTGAACTAATTACTTGCTAGAGAGAATGTGTTGAGCTACAGTTTCAGACTTATCAACTTATCACCAACAAAATAAGTTTAGTAACTGTGACTCACCAAATACTTGGTTTTCTTGTAACGTCTTTTTCTCTTGGCTTTTCCATCCGTTTGAATTTTTGAAAAGGCTGCAAGCTCTATCTAAGGGGAAATTAATCAGATCTTAAAGAGAATTTTCCAGAAAAACAAACAGAATGGTTTTTTTTTTTTCCAAAGCTTGAGAATGTAAACAAGAAACTGGAACAAAAATTTGTTCTTTTCAGCTTCTGGGAGGGAAAGAAAACAAGTATTTTTAAAATCACATTTAACTTTTATTTCTTTGATATCTACAGAGTTGCCACTCCCTTTGGTGGTTTTGAGAGAGCATCAAAGCTGGTTAAATTCAAGGTACCAGATTATAATATGCTGATGCTAAACGATCCCAGATTCATGATCCTTGCAAACCCTCTTGCTGCCAGAAGATCCTTCAACAGGACTCCCAAAGGATGGACATCGGAGAATATCCCAGTCGTGTTCATTCAGCCTGCAGAATCCAACCCCGTTCCAGAAACAGAGGACCTGTGAGAGAGGCTGCACCCTACATGGTACAAAATGCTCAAAGCTGCACATCCATGTATTTTTGGTCCAAATATTACTAAAGGCTACTGACAAAATTTTTCCTTGGAAGCTGGAGTATAATTAATAATGCGGGATGCAGCGGCTCCTTTCTGGCACCCGGTTTCATCTGTAAACATGAGCTAAATAAAGTAACTTGGAAAATATGACAGTGATGTTTTCTATTTGTGTTTACATGTTCTTCTTTTACTTTCTGAAACATTTGTATGTCATTTAAGAGCAGGTGTATCACAAAAAAAGAAGTGACACTACTCTCAAGGGATTTGAAATGTACAGTAATTTAGGGAAAACAGCCAAGCAAACTCTGCACTCAATGCACCCCAAGTCCCGCTTGCTGTAGATAAACTCTAACAATTCAACCTTCCCAAAACCTGCCTTTGGCCCAAGGTAAGAATTGTGCTATTACTTCAGTGACAGCAGGTTCAGACCATTTTCCTCCTTTCTGACTCTTCCTCAGCAGTCATGATGCACATCAGTGCCTGTGTCACCTGGATTTGTTTACAGAAAACTCAGTAAATTTGGCAATGACAAGGATTACGTAGTGGGATGAAACAGTACAGAGCTATTTCCTGGATGTCTAGAATGTTTGTATTATTCACAACTAAAAAGGCCCAGCAATGACTGGTTATGTCAAACACACAAAAATAGTATTACCAAGCTCTGTTACCACAGATGTTTTTCTTACTAGAAGGAAGCTTCATAGACCTTTCCCTCTACATCTATACTGGGACTTAAAAGCATGAGAGAGTCCTTGCTCTTGATATACTGACAGGCTCTGATATTTTATAAATATCAGTAGACGTGTTTTGCAAATGTCATTTCAAAGCAGGTAGCAGGCAAAGAAAATTTTGCCATCCATTTCCTTACATTTACTCTGTCACACAATTGTCACAAATAAATGTACAGGTGCTGAACAAATTTAGGAAATAAAGAAATAAATTTTTAAAAAATTCCACCTCATTGACTGAGAACAAGTTCCTAGCAAGGGATTAGTTTGGGGATCTTAACTGTGCTTATTGTACAACCATTAAATGGACAATGACAAAAATACAAATTCTTCAAAGTTAAAGATGCAAGACTAAATAAAAAAAACTATGGTGAGGTGTAATGCAAACAAGTTCTGGAGGAATTAGCATTTTATGAGCATTCATAAAATGAAGACAAATATGAGAAAACTGGTTCATAGCACACACACAGTGAGAACTGTGAAGAGGGGATACATCATTTTTACTGCATTCTCTGTAAAAACAACCTGTACATGCAGAGTGTGCCACCTTGCTTCTTACACAGCACGCATAATGGCAATCCGTGGATCCAGTGGAGCAGAACGGGCTCAGGAGGCTTCAGATGTCTGAGAGGTGCTGAGCCTGCTGCGGACACTTTCAGCTGATGGTCTGAACAACTGAAAGCACCGGCAGTCCTTACGTTCTGTCCGACACTTCTCAGAGAAGCTGTGTCCAGGCAAAACCGAGAGCTCTGATTCCCCTCTCAGCTCAGTCAGTAGCTGCAGAGCAGGAGCCCTGTGCCTCCTGTGCCCAGCTCTGGCAGCAGAGAGCCACAAGCACAGCAGCCCATCGCAGGGGCCATGGGCTCCGTGGAAGCCCCGCTGGCTGGGAGGAGTCCGCAGCCACACGGTTCAACCTCCCCGCCCCGAGGGGCTCGGCCAAAGCACCTGCTGGGAACAGACACCTCTGAACTCCTGAGCTGCGCTGGGAAGGGTTTGGGAGAGTGTTAACTGTGCAACGTGCTAAGCATTCAACAGCACGCGGGAGCCAGTGCCAGTGTCCAGGAATGTTCCCTGGCTGCATCAGCCTGCGTGGAGCCTCATTGTGCAAGTCCCACTGCAATAAACAAACCCCTCTGCCAAAATCCAACTTGTTTGCCGCAAAGGAACATCTCTTGGTAAGACTGGGAGTTCAGAAGTCCGCTGTTACCTTCGCTGGGTTTTAGGGCTTGCATTTATTTTTTTAGACTGTTATATTGCACTTGAAGTATATCCTATAACTAAAGGAAAGCTGCAGGGGGGCTCCTAAAGGCTTCTTTTAGCTGTAACAAATACAGCTGCAAGGACAGATTGAATGGGAAAATACACAAGTAACAGATTTACACAAACAGAAGCAAGCACAAGTTTATAAATATTTCAGGAAATGTGCATTCAACATCATGTGCATTAAATCACAAGACTTGTATTTGCTTCAAAAAGAGAAAGGCACTGAAGGGAATGGTGAGAAGTCAGAAGTATGGTGAGAATAAATATATGATAAAAATGCCTAAAAGTCTTAGTTCCCAAAGGCTTTTTTTGGTCTCATTTTTATTTACAATAAGATACCCATTGCAGCAGTATAAAGGGAACTCAAAACCTAATTTAAATGTTTTCACTAAAAATGTGTTGAATTGAGAAAATATATTTGCTATTTCCCAGTCTAAACAAAATACCCTATGATCACAGTAAGTAAAAAATAAATAAGAGGTGTACTTTTAAACAGCTCCATGACTATAAAGGATTTTTAAAACATACGGATCTTAAACCTTTTTTGACATGAAAAATCAGAGTCCATGGCCTGCACTGTCTGTTCTGAAGAAAAAAAAATAACAGCATGCTCCCTTCTTAGAAGTCAGAAATATGTCAGCACATCTTGGCTGCTTTCCCTCCTGTATGATCCATACAACTGACAATTGTGGAAATAAATTATTATTCTATTGTCTCAAAGTATCCCTCTGTTTAAATTAATTTAATATCATTGTCTCAATCAGAAGCAGGAAAAACACACTGGAGACAGAATTCTACTCCCAATGAAATCAAAGAAAGCTCTTGGCACTGTTCTCTGTGCAGACAGAACTTCTACATGGTATTTATTTAATCTCATATGTACTTGCAATTAGAATTCATACAATGTGTTCAGCATCAGAATGGATGTTTTGGATCACAGAGCTGGGCCTAGCTATGTAGGTAGTTTGTTTTGCATTTTTACATATGGTGAAGTGCTAACAACCCCAATCATGCCTTAGAAATACTCTGGGAAATGACATGGAAATGCAGGGGAAAATGAGCCCCTATCTAATTAGACCTCTTGAAAATTATTTTCAGACCAGACATGAATAATCTGCACTCTACCTCAGCTCTTTGATGGCCTTGCTAACCAGCACAAAATATTCTGGGCAGCAGCTAAACCAAGAGGATAAAACAGCCCTCCTGAAATACATTAAGACTGTGAAGCATAAACCCCCATATATGTTAGATTAGTATTTTTCATTGGTAGGCCCATAAATTATAAACAGACTAGACAGAAACACCAGAAGATCCCTATAAGGCTGACAAGTCACGTAGCACTGGCTCCTTCATTATTCCCAGAGGCTACACACTGTTCAAAACCAAATAAAAAGTGATCTAAATGATTTATAAATAGTGTGTTTGCCACAGAGCTGTTATGTAACTGGGTGTTAGAATATAGAGTAGAAAAAAGTTATGAAATGCTGTCAGAATACTGATACAGTCTAAGAAACAAACAAAAAAAAGCATATAAATTACTCTTACTAAAAGGAAATAAAGAAGGCACTGAAAGGGTAAAATCCTTTCAAGGAAATAATGTATTATTTTAAACAGCCTGTTGAGTAAGTGTCCAGAGCAAGGAAAAGCTACTATAGAGCTCTAACCCTTCTCCCAAAAAAAAAAAAGTTATCATGGTTTAAGAGTACAATAGAGGAGACTCAGAAGACAAAAAGACAAATAAAACTTCACTGCAAGGACACAGTAATTAAACTATCTCAACACAAATAAAGGAAGTTAGACAGAGGTCTCCACAAATGGTATGGAAAAGATGATGAGGGAACAATACACAGGAACAAACTGACTCTTAATAAAATGGTAAGGAACCAGCTTTAAAATGAACAGAATAAATATTTTTTCAAGAAATGCCTGGTTGTGGAACCTGGTGCTATAAGATTCTAGGGGTCAAAAACTATTAATAACTTCAAAATAGATAAACAACTTCATAGTGGTAACTATGCCTATTATGGATAATGGCTACTATGGGATCTGCACCTGGAACATAGGAAGTGTGTTACAAAGATCACCCCATATTTATCCCATTTCTTTCTATAAATATCATCTACTGGGCACTGTTACAGATCTGGGAAAGAGGGATATGTCAGTCCTATGAAATACTTTCTATCTCCCCAAAGCCATGTAAGGTACCATGCCAATTCTAGCACGTGCCATTAGTACTGATGTTCATTAATTTACATCAAAATATCCATTAGGAGAGCAGTGAAAGCAAAGTCAATTCCCACATGGAAATGGGGACATTTAAATGTAAACTGGGACCAGAGAGCCAGGCCTAACTTAAACCTCCCACACAGCATACGGGCACTGCAGGGAACACAAAAGCCTGACCTCAGCCACACCTTTGGCAAGAGTCCTGATCCTATACAGAGAGCTCAGGTTAGGACACAACATACAAAACTTATTCCTCAGTTTTCCCTTTAATAAAATAGAAATATTAATTCAGGCTGTATAAACCTTTCATTTTATTATTGTATGTTAGGGGGTTGGGGTTTTGGGTTTTTGTTTGCTTTTTTTTTCTGTTTTATTTTATGTTAGTTTGTTTTGTTTTGTGCTGGTTTTGGTTTGCTTTGCCTTTTTTATTTTTTTTGCATTCTGTTTTTTTCTCATGTTGAAGAATGAATTTCATAGTAAAAATAAAGAAAGTAAAAAATAGCCTTGCATGAGTACATACATAATATTCCCGGCTAGGGTGTAAAATGAATGCAAGAAACATTACAAGCAGAACAACATTCTACTTTCATTTTACTTGAAATACTGGATTTCATTCTACAATGGGCTGGCTCTAACTAATAAAAGTATCAACAAATCAGTATTTGATGTTTTTAAAATAAAGATGTAAGTTTAGCTATTAAAAAGTCCAAATAACTTCTCTTACTGTTATTTTTGGAAAAACTTTAAACTAAATTCAGGATGAATTCACAACCCTTTTGTTTTCAGATGGAAATTGAGAACAGACTATTCATCCAAAATACCTGGCCCAGAGTTTGCAATACTTCCCTACTGCACAAAGACACTGCGAGACAAAGTTAAATAACATTTGCAAAAGGCAGAGGATTTATAAATCACTGTAAGAGTGAAAATAAGCCCTGGTATTTTGAGCCAACTATTCTTTCAAAAGCAAATGGAGATTAAAATATTCGATGGTGTTTGTACAAAGAACAGCTTGAACTTTGCCAGTTCAGAGCTGGCTGTACTCATTAGCACAGGAAAGCCCTCAGGCTGCTTTGCATGGAAGGTATAACTTAGAACTGGATTTCTCTAGAGCTCTGAAGGACATACGGACAGTCATCTTCCAAAACAAAAAAGTTAAAAATTTCAAATCTTAAGGAGACCCTGGGTGCCAGGAGGCTGACCATACCCAGTCCCCATAGGGGGAAGGCTGGCAGCCATGCAGAAATCCAGAGTGTATCATTGCACTTCCTTTTCCTTTGAGAAGATTCTCTGCAGAGCCAAGTTAATCTAGGCAAATAGTAACTTGAAACAGTACTTACTGTGGTCATTACCCTCCAGATTACTGAAAGATGACTATGCAAGATAACTACAAATGATTATAAACAAACATTTGAGGCATGACAGGCTCTTCCTAGGCTGGCCTACTGTACGTCAAGGAGCCAAGTCAGGCCTAATTCCGGCAGCGAATTCCAGCACTATGTCATTCCTCAAGTCCTTAATGAGAACATTTGGACTATTTGCTGGCAAAGGTAAAAACAAGAACATGCTGTACAAAAAGGAAGGAAAAGAGCAAGCTGAACTAAAATGGAAGTGTCTATTTCCTGTCTGGGTTTTGCAGTGATGCAAATCCATTTCTTTAATGTCTCGATGCTGAAAAGGAAGCAATACTACACACAGCTCAAAATGAAAAGTCTCCTTATATTTAGTGATGTCACTTTATCATTTGTTCAGATGTGGCTTATAAAATAAGCAGAAAGAAAGGAAAATGTGGAAATGGAAAGCATCAGTGGGAAGCAGTAAAGCAACCTGTAGCTCTAGAGTTCTGTGAGATGAAGACAGTGCTATTCTAGAATGTGTTCTTTGCACAAGACATTTTCTTTTAGCAATGTTCAGGCACCTCAATAACTAAAACATTCAAGTCCTTTTAGTCTCTTGTCCACTCTTTTCATTTAGTAGGGATTTAAAACATGTTTTTACAACTGTTTTTTAAGTTCCATTTTTTGCATGTAGATTTCCAGATCTGTTCTGTTTTAAGGTCTCACCGACCCCATGTACAACACACGGCATTAACAGTGTCTTATCTGTACAAGAATTACAGAGATGAAATTATTTGTGACTGGATTCACATTTTCCACAGTAGCATCCAATCAGTGACTCACAGCCACTCTGTCTTTGGCTTGCACACCCACTTCTTTAAAATCCTCTCATCTTCCATCCAACAAACTCTGAGCTTTTATCAGGGAGCCTTTCCCATTAGGCTCTAACACGCCACCCTGTACTTTATATTGTATCCCATTTATTTCTCTACTGCTCGAGCTCATCCAATTAGTTCAGTGTGACACCACACCACAGGGACTGCTTCTCAACTCTGGCATGTCAACAGAGCTCATTAGCAAGTTACACTTTTTGTGCCAGGATCACAAATGAAACAATTAAACAATATCAGCTTCAATATCAATTTTCAGACAGAGTTCCAACAACCTCCCCCTGTCATTAAGTGTAACATATTGCCACCTTTTCCTCTGGGCTATTTCTTTGCCCATCTGACACTTACCTTAAGAATTCCCCTTTTCTTCAGTGTAATAAGTTTGTTTAGAAAAGCAGTTACTGCATCACAGAAAGAAAGCAGGCAAGTCTGGCATGATCTGTCTATGGCAAAAAAAAAAAGTTTTATCCTATTTACTTCCACATTTTTTCTCTAAGAAGTCACCATCATCTTTCAATACTATGTTTTAAACCTGTTACATTTTACTTGGGTACAGACTGAGGTGCATGAGGAAGGGACTCAACTCATGTATTTCAAATCAAATAATGCTCAGTTTCTCACCCAGGACAAAATACAAAATACTTTTTGCATTCTATTATCTGAAGTATTCAATGTATTTTTTTAATGAGACAGAAAATATATTATGTAATGTCAGCCACTATGTTACTTCTGATTTTATACTCACTAAATTCTTCTCTTTTGTTTTCATTTTACTTCATGTTGGATTTCACCCTGAATGTTTCATTCAACCCCAGGAGTTTTCTGTATGGATCAGAGCTCTTTCTTTTCTTTTTCTGTCGCAGACTTCCATTCTTATTGGTTTACATGCTAGGAGGAAGCAATAGATGAGACCTGGAAACTTGCAAGGATTGTTGAAGACTGATGCAACACAAACAAAGATCATCAGGAAAACTTTATTTTTTCAGGAGCATCCAGATGAGGACACAATTTTTTAACAGCTGTCAGATATGTACAGCATGAAAAACAGAATTTTCTTATACTTTGACTGTTTCAGCAACTAACTTTAAAAACTGAAATCCTTTCCTATTTTAGACTATTCTATTACATTGTTGTTCCACAGAAGTAGATTATTGGACTGGAAACTGGATTATCCAAGAGGAAAAATATTCAGTCGCAAGACTTATGCAACCCCCACCCTTTTCCTTGTTCCTAAAGAATGAAAAAAATCAAGAACACAGAGACCTTGTTCCAGGCCCATTATCATCAAAAAGTCTGGAGAAGAATGCAAACCAATGTTTCTTTTTCTAAGGGTGAAATCCTAGATGACTTCAATGAAATTGCTTTTGCCACCCCACTGAACATTGTAGCCCTTAAAAGCTACCAGGAAAAATTGTATAGTCAGGCCAGTGTACAATGAATAAGAGGAAAATATCTTGTGTTTATTTCTGCACCTACAGGAAGATCAGTTAAAAAAAGGTGGCTGTGCTCTATGAAAGTGTCCACAGCTAAGTGAGAGAAGGAGGAGAAAAAAGATCAAACTTGACCAGAAATGCTGGGCAGTGTTTTTAACCTAGCTAAAATAAACCACCACTTAACACTCTCATTGCTTCTGAAGCCTCACTTGGAGCTTTCAAGATGAAAAAAGCCAGTGATGTGTTTTTTGGTGGTTTTTTTTTTTTTCAGACAGGATCCATTTTCTCCTCCTTTCATTCATGCCTTGTAATGGCCTCAATTTACATGTATAAATTTTAGGCTCTATGCAGGATGTGGGAATGAGATCAATTGGATGAGTAAGCTTCATGTGACTGCCTGCTACAGACTATATGAGGAAAACACTGCTGGAGTGTGTTCAAAAGAAAGGTTGTGGGAATAAGGTGTTCATGGCAGGGAAGATTTGAGCACTGGAATGGAGTTAGGTGAAGTTCCCCATAAGAAAACACATCCTCATGTAGCTTACTGCAAGCTGAAGATATATTTCTCATGTGTTCTGCTCTTGTTTTGGATCATTTTGTGGCAATACAGCTGAGCATACAGCCTAGAGAACTTGGGCTAAAGGGCTTCCTCTCAGAAGCCATAGCAAATGCATATGACTGCTATTTGATGGCACAAATAATAAAAATACTATTTACCTTTTCTCTGGTTCTTCTCCACCTTTATGGCACTCCATCCTACCAGGGTGTTTTCCTTAACTCCTGCAGAATTATGCAGAGCACTGAGCCAATCACTCAATGGAAAAGCACTGCTCCTGAAGACAAGCAAACAGCAAGAACATCTTGGAATTGGAAAGACTTTTTCCTCCTCTTCAGGCAGAACTGTTTAAACATAGGATCTGACAACACCCCAAAGGCTTAGAGAATGTGCACATATTCTGAAGTAACCCTTACCTTCCTTAATGAAACTTTATCCTGCTACAGACTGTGCAGAATAGGGCCTAGTGCCCCTGGTATCTTTCAAACTACATTTTCTTCTAGAAGAATGATTCTATTTATCCTTTTTCTCCATAAAAGGGCAGCACAGCCTCAAACACTCTCTTCAGAGCTCAGTAATTACTTCACAACAGCACGGCAGCAGTTCCCATGCACTGGAGTGAAACATGTTTTCAATTAAAATGGCATTATCCCATAAGTGTCTCAAAGTCAGTGCTAAATGGAACTTAATCGCATAAAAATTGTTCATGATAGGCCAGTAAAACACACTGCACCATAACAGGCAGGTTTGTGCAGTGCTGAATTCACTGCAGTGAAAACACTTCCATAGAAAGATGCAGCTTAGTATTCTACTCTTCCAAGAAGAATCAGAGCAGGCATAATTTTTTATGAAACATTTGAACATGGAGGGGATAGCAGTTGATTGAAAAGGTTGTTGTAAACATATTCCAAGCATTAGTAAGAAATATGAAAGAAATTAGAGAACAGGTGTTTCAGTACAGCTACAGGTATGAAAATGTTCATAAAAATGCACATAAAAAAAGACAAAATATAATTATTTCAGAGGAAGAAGTCAGAATATATTTACAGAAAAGCCACTGGCAACAGGATTAAAGAGGACCCCAGGCAGGAAAATGGTAACACCAAAATAAACCCTTGTGTGCATCTGTAAAACACAGATCTGTAGCTCAGTCAGTGATGAAAATGGTGTGTGACTCTTGCAACATTGAGGAAAAATATTTAATGCAATTACCTTTGAACATTTGGATGTCTCCTAACTATGTTAAGACTTTTCTTTTGGCATGTAGCTGTCCACAAATGTGCTTTACCCTGGATGGACATGTGCAAACCCTAGTGCCCTGGATGTGCTCAAGGATCTGGAAAAGTTTCCCCTCCTTTCCCTCCCAGCTTGGTGTTTTGTGTCACAGCCTGAGTGCTCCTGCTTCCACCCCTCTCCATCAAACGTAGCACCTCTCCAGCTCTCCATCAACTCTCCAGTGCAACAATCTATCCACTAATAATACCAAAGAGTACTCATAAACCCACAGAAACATTCTTCTGCATCATGCCCAGCACGTATCCTGCACTGCCACAGAAGGCAGCAGGAAATCATTTGCCCTGGTAGCATTGTTTTGTGCCATTCATTCTAATTTTAAAATTCGTCTGCCACCTCATTTAGGGCTTCCTGTGCTGCACCTGTGTCACCCTCTGCCTGAACTGCTCTCTTAACATTCAGTGCTAGAGAATCTTAAAATATATTATAATTAAAGCTCACAGACCACACTTACTCTGAGAGGGAAAAAAAAAAAAAAGGAACAGAAGAAACCAATATAAATCCTAAGGGACTTCTAAAGATTAGTGGCAAAAACAAATCCGTGCTGAAGAAAGGGCAGAGGCAAACATGAAAAGCAGAGTTCAGGGAAAGCAAAAATATCAAAATGAGGTCATAATCCCACTTTGGGACACACAGATGCCTTTGCTTGACTGGCTTTGCAGAGAAGCAGTGCAGGGATCAAGGACTGAACTGACACCACCCAAAACAATAAGCAGAATGCTTTTTATAAGTGTACAATAACAAGATGCACAAACACAAAATTAGGTTTTTAATTGCCATGTTAACACACTGACTTTCCACAGGTTTTTACCCTTAAATTTCCAGTGAGTATCTCTCAACAAACAGTTAAGAAAGAACTATGCAAAAAAGTAGAGCCAGGATACCGTATAAATCTTAGAACAATGGATCAGATATTCAATTCCCTTAAAAAAATCACAGATTCCAAGAAATTTTAAGAAAACAAGAGACAAAAAAAATTGTGTCTGTCAAAAACTAAAAGGAATCCAGTGAAAACATCTTAATGCCTCAAGAAAAAACATTTTATACAAATCCTGCAGTAATTCCAGTTTGTGAACATGACTTTACAAATCACTGAAAAATGTGGCTATCTATCTGTTGATCTATCTATCTAGCTATCTCTATATATATGTAAAGACAAAAGTCTGGAAAACTTAATGAAAATCTTACCAAAGAATCACCAAATCAAAAAGCTGCTGGAGAGTGAACCTGCTTTTTAAAATGGCTTTGCTAGTGGGGCTTTTACACTGGCAGTATAATGGAAGAAACAGTAGCAAAAAGTAATCTGAGGAAAATCTATCTATTAAAATAAAAGGGGATACAAGAACAACAAAATGTTGTATTTAAGGCAGAGAGCTAATTTGATGCAGTGCCTCGTATTCCACAGAGTCATTTTGCAATCTGGATGACCTGAAGCAGACGCAGAAAGGGAACTCTATAGGGAAATTATTTTATTTACTATTGCAGAAGATGCTGGTGACAAACTGAACATGCTCTCAGGCACAGAAGCACTTTTTCATTCCTAGAAGACAACCAGAAAGGCAATTGGAAGACAAAAAATACAAGTTGTATCCATCAGCATGTGCCAAGGACTGATGTTGGGTGTGCTAGCACCTAAAATACCACCGCTAACCTAGAAATGAACTGTGTTAGTGAAATCTACATGTTTATCCGGGGGGAAAAAAATCATAATAGTGGAATATAAAAGGTACTTGAGCAACTAGAAATACGAGCATTTGTGGATACGGAATTCCTATCTCAAATAACAAAAGGAAACACCACTCCCTGGCCAACATAATAGATTAGATAAAAATCAGAGGGAACACAGCTTTGGAGCTATGACTCTGGGGCAGGTGATAGATAAATTAATAATCACATAGGACCTTTGTAGGCCGCATGGAAGCCAAACGCAACTGTGAGGGGGACGTACGCTTGTGTGGGCTTTGGCTCGCCAGCCACTCCGTGCCAGTGCTATTCCACGGGCATCTCAAGGAAAGCCAACGTGCACGGCCAAATATCCTGGAATGAGAACTGGAAAACAATTGCTGGAAAAAACAAGCGCCGCCGCGCTCACTTGAACGGGTTGTTGACTCCAAACTCGAGCACCTGAGGGGCACCTGAGGGGCTCCGGAGGGGCAACCGCTGTGCCCTGTCAACCGAGGGCGCCTGTGCCCTCGAACCGAGACCAGGCGGGGACGGAGCAGCGGGGTTGTGACAGCCCCTAACCTGGCGTCGTATCCACCCCGCACCTTCGGCAGGACGCGAGGATCCGGGATCCCAGCCCCGCTCCCGCCCCATCGCCTCAGGCGCCCCCCGGCCTCGCGCACCTTCCCGCGCGCGCACCGCGCAGGCGCACCGGGGGAGGGCGCGGCCAAGGGCTCCAATCGCCGCTCCCTCCCTGCCCCGGCTCGGGAATATCCGGGACAACGCTCCGGGAGCGCGTCCCGGCTGCCGCCACAGTGCGCAGGCGCGGCGGCGCCAGGCTGGGGAGGGGAGCGCGAAGGAGGAGCGGGAAGCGGGGGAAGTAAAAGTTGCCGCGAGGGCGGGGCCGCGCCCGGAGTCGCCGCCGGGAGGGGGCGGGAGAGGAGCTGCGTGAGGAGCCGCCGGTGAGCCGGGGGTGCGCGGGGACTGAGGCGGGCGCGGGACAGGGGGTAAATCGCGGCGGGCAGGGGTCGGCTTGCGTCGGGGAGCGGGCACGGTTGTGGCCGCGCTCCCGGCGGGGGAGGCGGTGGCACTGCCGATGTGCGGGCGGAGTGCCGGGGCGCGGGACAACCTCCTCCTCCCGGCCAGGGTTAAATCCCTGCCGGGGCTGCGTGGGTGCGGGTCAGCGGCAGCTCCGGGGCCGCGGGCGGCGCTGCCCCCGCCGTTGTGTAAGCGGAGCCGGGGCCGCGGGGCGGAGCGGGACCCCCGAGCCGAGCGGCGGAGCGCGGTTAATGTTCAACGCGGGCGGCACATGCCCGGAGCCAGCGAGCGAGCTCTCCCTCCAGGAGCGCTTCCAGAGGCTGTCTGCCTGGAACAGGAAATGCCGGTACAGGTAGTGCTGGGGCTCTTGGAAATTTCATCGCTTTGCGGCGTTTCGGTGGCGGAGTTGTTTGCTGTGTGTTCTCGTGCAGATGGAGTTTCGGAGGCATGTGGGTAGGTGTATGGGAATATATGCAAATCATATGCTTAGCATCAGGTCTAAGTTTACCTATATCCTTTACTTTGATTTTCGATGCAAATGTTTTTAAATCAGTTTTTCAGAGGAACCATGACTTGTTCTTTCAACCTACATTTTTCCCTTCCCAGAATAAGCGTGAGTTTTACATATCTCTACTTAGTGCTTTATTTTGCTCATGCAACCCCCTACCAAAATCACCAAACACTGAAACACTTAAGCTTTTTTAACTTTGAAGCTACTAGGATTATTTTAAGAACAACAACTTAATCGTGCAAACACCATTGTGCCTGATTCATGATGCCCTTCCACCCCAAGGCAATGGAAAATCACTTGACTCATTTTATGATTACCTGCTCTTATAGAATGAAAGGGTGTTTTTTGGTGTCAGAATAGTGAGACCTCATGTTATAATCTGACTGTAAATTAGCCTTGTCAAAGTATAAATAATCCTTTCTTCCCCTAACAAGTTGTTGCAAAGCAAGAAGTACTTACTAGTTATTTTTTTGGAGTATCAAATTACTTGCATAAAAAGTTATTATTCTTGACCAGTGGGATGTTGACATTAAAAACAGGAAAAATATGCACTTGACTTTCATATCAAGCCTTGATAGTGCAGAATCTTTTTTGGCCATACAGTATGCATGATGAGCCACTGACAAAATTATTTGCATGTGTGACCCAGAAGGTGTCAGGGTATTGGCACTGTCCTTGCTTATTCCTTGCCTCTTGATAGAGTAAAACAGTTTCGTCACTGTGGGATGTAGTGGTGGGAGCAAAACCCATTCACAGGGTTCCTCACAAGCTTCATGGCTGGAGCAGAATCAAGTAGCAGTTTGTTGGGGCCGGGTTAAATGATGTTGGATTGAGGCTGGATCAGGATTTTAGATGTGCAGACTGAGCCAAGTGTTTGTAGGAAGGTTTGTACAGGATATGTCAATGAAGAAATGTATGAGGTGTAGTCATTCAGACATTCAAACTCTTTTTTTGACAAATCTATAAAATATCTGTGGGTTTAAGGATGATGCTGACATTACCATTCCTTGTAACTCAGTTTTGCATTTTTTCCCTGGTGACTTAAGAAATCAGAAAGCTTTTTTGAGGCAGAGCAGCACTTGGCATTTTGCACTTCTGTTAATGATGAAAGATCAAACTGAAAAGCAAGGCAATTAATCTGAGACAAAAAGGCCAGTGTGAGCATCACTGTAAAGATGCATTCTATCTTTCTGAGACTTAGGAAAAGGTACATTGTAGCCTTTGAATAATCACATGTAAAGCAGTAGGAAGGCAGAGAAACAAAAATCTTCTCCGTGGTGTCTGTGTGATGATTCATTGTAAATCCTGGCCCATGTCATGGGCTGGGAATTTGTGTTCTCCAAGATCTTTACTCAGAGTTCCCATTGCAGCTATTTCTAAAGTTGGTTTCTCCTTGTGACAGATGAGGGAGGCCGAGCTGTGAACCTGTTGTTTTGCTTTTGATGCAAACAGGAAAGTTTTTATTGGAACAGCTTTAAGCAAAAATTGTGCACTTGCACAAAAGCTGTCTGGGATAGCATCTACAGTCCTGGTTCTCCACCCTGGAAGGGAACAGAGACCTGCAGGAGCAGTGGTTTGGAGTAGGAGGGACAGCTAAATAGGCAAGGGCTCCAGAAGAGACAATAGAGATCCTGAAAAAAGAAAAAGTCTGGGTTGGGAATCTACAAGGATTGTTTGGAGGAATTTCTAAAGGAGACACATCAAATGCTCCTTTGGTGTCTTGAGGGCTTGTTGAATCAGAATGTGTCTTTCTTGTTGAGAAAGAATGTGTCAGACCAATACCAGCCAGTGGTAAAATACTGGTATTGGCCCTTTCTTGTAGTGTTTTTCTTGTTTCTTCTCATGTGTGTTACAAGTGTGTGCTGTTCATGGCATGGAGTTTTTCTCCCTCTCTCATGTTTAAAATAGTGGGAATTTGCATTCCTGTAAATGTATTTCTGTGACATCTTCCAAGGACCAAGACTGGTGGCTACTCAAAACATTTACATGTATTTTATGGTGCATGAGATTTGTTGACAAATATATTTAACATGGTAGAAGGGCACAGGATCTGTGCAGGGGACAAAAAAATTGATTCAGTCTCATTGAGGTGGGTGTAAGAGATTATTTCTTTCAATTTTTGGTCTTTTTCTGCATTTTTAAAGCAGCTTCACTGTTTGTTTCTTTCTTCAAATGTAGGGAAAAATCATTACAACCTCCAACACTGTGACAATACAAATCAGATTTTTGTTCAGTTAACAGAATTTGTCAATTTTAAATGACAACCTTTTGAACTGAGGAAAGCACTCCAACTCTTGCAGTGGCAAGTGGTTGAAATTTTGATGGATTTCATTCTGTTAAGGAGGAGACAGTAACCCCAGTCCTAATAATATTGGCTCATTGCAGAGAATGTTAGTGGTTTCCTATCACAGCTTTATTCCCTCCTAATATATTTCATCGCTCTTCCTTCGCAATGTTTTTTTGTCTGGTGTGTAAATTCCGACGTTACATCAGTTTAGGAACTGATTTCCCAGAGTTGTCACTGTGTTGGGTGGGGTTGCCAGGCTCAGCACAGAGGCATGAACTGCAAGCAGAAGCAAAATGCTGTGTGGCTTAACAGCAACCCCAGCACTGGGCATGAGCAAGGTTTGCCATTAGTAATTTGTGCAGCACACTGAGAATAGTTCCAAAGTGAAGCTGAGGAGATGTAAATAACTATTCGTTAGCCAAATTTCGGGGATAGAAGCAGTCAACAACTTTTGAACTTGTTGGCAGGTTTCCACTCAATTTGACAGAAGGGATAGAAGCCTCAAAGATGATTATGTACTTAGAAAGTGCATGAATAGAGGCAGCTGGCTGGAAGAGAGAGACCTTGTAAGATGATGTGAGGAGCAGAGTTGGCTTCTGCCCCAGCTAGGGAGAAAACTGCACGAACTCTGCCATGAGGCAGAAAATTACCAAGAGCCCAGGCATTGGTAGTTCCAGTGTTCACAGAGCCAACTGTTTGTCCCATCAGTTTTATCTTGATGGATATCAGGGGTGCTTAAACCCAAATGTGCTCGTAGAAAGGGATTGTTTAGGCAAAATATCAGCTGCACTGATTTCTAAGCTTCTTTAGTGACACTGCTTCTTGAACTAAAGGGTCTGTGCCGGGCACAGCTACTGCTGGGGTGTACTAACCAAGCAGGTGATAACGTGCAGGTCTGCTGACAAGTGGGTTTGTTGTTC
The DNA here is from genome assembly GCF_028551555.1 of Melozone crissalis. Classification (NCBI taxonomy): domain Eukaryota; kingdom Metazoa; phylum Chordata; class Aves; order Passeriformes; family Passerellidae; genus Melozone; species Melozone crissalis. The sequence continues at coordinate 8,343,472 of NW_026535817.1, read as the reverse complement.
TGGAAGTTGTAAAGGCAAGTGCCAGGAATTTGTGACAGGCATGTGTTTGGTCCTGTAAGGGTGCACAGCTAAGGGTAGCAAGGTGCTTGATGAAAATCACCTGTGGCTGAAGAACAGTGACTGAAATTGGGCAAGGTGGAAGGAGTTAGGCTGGTAAATAGACATTGGTTTGAGAGCTTATAGCCCTTGCTTAGTGTCTTTGGTTGAGAACAGTTGTCCACAATCAATTCCTCTAGTCTGAAGGGTAAAAGTATTCCTTTAATTCTTAGCTGCTAAAAATCTTCTGCAGCATGTCAGTAACACTGTGTGAAATAACTCTTTTCCTGAAATACTGCACTTACTGTAGACTCAGTATAGTTCAATCACAGAATGTTTGGGTTTGAAGGGACCTTAAAGATCATTGTGTTCCAAACTTTCCACTATCCCAGGTTGTTCAGAGCACCATCCAGCTTGCCCTTGAACACTGCCAGGGATGGGGCAGCCACAGCTGACTGATGGTCTAGGCTCTGTCACTCACACCTTAAAAAGATCTGGTAAACCCCAGTGGTTAATGAGTGCTGCAGTGCCCTTAGCAGCACTGGCTTACCACAGACAAGAAGAAGTCTTTAGGTTCTAATTATGGTGCTATTGACTATTGAATTTAGGTTATGGGAGTCTGGTCCAAGTCCCTGAAAGTTAACCCAAACTCATGGGAGGTGAAGCAACCAAAACTGATCAGCAGCATCACTTCTCTGGTTTACAGAGCCATCTGTGATGAGGACAGGTTTGTCAGCACAGCAGTCATGTTCTTGGGTTTTTTTTAGGGATTTTTTTTTGTTTGTTTGTTTTTTCTTTTTTCTTTTTTTTTTCAAATCAAAACTGAGATATTTGTCCAATATAAATTTCAAACCAAGATGCCACTATAGCTTTCTCACCCTATGGAGAGGCTGTGATGACAAATTAATCCCATTGCTCCTGGCACCCTTGGAAGGCTCATCTGCAGTGCCTCTCTTAGTGATGAATGAGAAGCCATGAACCTTAGTATTTAATGCAGTGGAACTTCTGCATACAAAAACTGCAGTTAATGTGTTCTGCAATTGATTAGAGTAAGATTGTGTGATAGATGGAATTATTTGTATTCACAGCTTTGTGGATGTGAAATTCAGCAGGAAGCATTTTAATGCAATGGGACAGTAATACAGAGCTAATCCAGAAACACTTTTTCATTAAATTCTTGCACTGAATATTTATAGCTTTTCCTCACAGCCAGTTCAACAGCTAAATGCTTGGTGCATGGAGTGTTGGTTGTAGGGCATCCTTGAAATGCAAGAGAAAATTACTTCCTGCAAGTTCTTAGTAAATGAATGCTCTTTGTCATTATCCTAAATTGTTCTGGATGAGCTCTTGTTTCCAAAACAGGTTGTATATTTCTAATAAGATCTGAAGCTGGTAGACATGTCCAGCTACGTTTTCTTTTCCTATTCTCTTTCTGGGTTAACTGAAGTGAACATAAAGAAAACAAAATTGTTACATGATGTTCTGTCAAGGTCAGTTTCCAGCTACATTTCAGACTCCTTGCTCAGCGCTGCCACAAATCACACTTGCTATCTCCAGTATTATTAAATCAAATTACTTACGGGTGAGATACAGTAACATCAGTAAACAAACAGAACTCATCTGATTATTCATGGGGCAAAAGAGACTTTTGGTTAGGTTCCAGTTATTGAATTTGTTTTTAAATACAAGCAAGTGCCAATGTTTGTCTTAAATAAAGGGGAATGGTTTTAGGGGTGCAAGACTTCCTCTGGGTATTTTTGAAAGCCACATATCCCAGCTGTGCAGTATTAGAGAGCTGTAGAGTGGTTTTTTGTGAATGTGGTGTTGCTTGTTCTGAGCTAAGTTCTCTTGCAGTTTATACAGTATTCCAACTACACAATTAATCTTTGTCTTTTAGTACTCCTCATTAATCTTGCTAAGCTTACCCTGTGGAAAAAACTGTAGTGAGAAGCTGCAGGTTTTGAAGCATACTGATGTGTCTTTAGTATCTCGCATGCTTGTGAAATCTAAGGTGAATATCTCTGTTGAAATGTGATGCCCAAATTTTACCCCCTTTTTTTTTTCTTCTTCTTTCTTTGCCACACATGTAACCCCAATTGTGTTGGTTTATTTAAATTTATTCTGTTCTGTTCCACCCAAATGTTTGTGTGGGTGATGCAGTAATGCCAAACAGACAGAGTAATCCATTGTTGTGCGAGGATCACGGCTTGGGCTGTACATGTGGTTGTGGGGATGTTCTGGAAATGGACTCATTTAACCTTCAACATGCTCCTTCAAAAGCTGGAGAAACAACCCTTATTGTTGCAATTTGAAAATCTTGGAATTGGGGCAGTGACCAGAACGTTCTTGCCTTGCTGCTAGCGCTGTTTTTCTGGCTGCTTTGAGAATGCAGCCAGGTTAATGACACATTTATGTAGTGTTTGGTAGGCAGAAGAAACTTCAGAAAGCTGAGTACTAGCTGACAATCCATCCATAAAATTGAAATAAAAACCAGCTTTGCTTTTTGAGTGTTGAATAAAATGACTGACTTCTTGGTAATGTTGTTATTAGACGTGGAGTTTCAAAGATTGAATAACTCATGTATTATATGGTCTTTTTATAAGCTGTTGCAGGTTATTAGGAGAATCTTTACAACAATTTTATTTTGATCTTTAGAGATGTGTAAGAAATTAGAAGATAATAGATTATGATAGATAAAATAACTTTTATGGCTTAAAAGCAATTATTAGGTGGAGATGTTTTCTTCTCTTTCCTGGCTACTTCATCTTGCTTTTATATTTAGAGATTGTTTTAGCCATGATCTTTTTCTCAATTTAGAAGCTCTTTAACATTTTTGATTTTTCTTTTTTTTCAATAATTTCTGTTTTTTTCTTATTTCAGGTTCACTGGAAAGAGAATGCAATAAGCATGACATCTTCTAAACTGGAATATATTTCATGGGTTACAGTTAGAAGTAAGAAGAAGATGGAACAAAATGAGAGAACAGGAGTATAATACCTGACAAGAACTTTCCAGTCCTGTGATATATACACACACACACATAAACTTTCAATATAATACAGCTAATGATTTATAGTAATACTTCATTGATATCCCTGGAAGAAGTCAGTTACTGTGCAACTTGCTTAATAAGAACTTGTATTCTAACAACCTTTAACATGTTTTAACCTTAACTGGACACCTTTATTTATTTATTTTTTTAAGACTGAAGGTTAAAAACATTGTCCAGCTGTATTTTTACTGGGAGACTGCTCCTGAGGGATGGCTCACAGCTGCTCATGGAAAATGGACTTAAGCCCATGAATGGTTACAACTACACAGAGTTGAATGGAATGCCATGACTTTAGAAATATTATTGTAGAACCACCTTCTTTGCCTTGCACCCATCATATCCTTAAATATTCAAGTGTGAACATTGTGATTATAAACTCTAAAAAATAATGGCATGGGTGAAATTCCTAAGAAAACCTGGGGGTAACCTTGGAAAAGTTTATCAGCCTGGAAGTATCCTGTCCCTGGCCCCTACAAAAGGCTTATTAAATGAACCTGGACAAAACAGCTGCTTTCTTAATAGTGCTGTTCAGGTAAGAAAAAGCTTCATCTATTAAACATTTTTTGAGTAGGCTTTCCTGAGTGTGTGTGGGAAATAAAAATGGCAATTGTAGGAATAAGATGCTGTTGTGAAGGTAATTTTATTCAGCATTTAGCTGTAAAGAGTTGAGAGTTTTAATATTTTATTTTGCACAAAGTTTCATTTGCATGCATCAAGAATATCTGAAAAACTGTCCTTTTGTATTTGAAAATGTAGGAGTTAGAACTTTAAAACTTTCTTCTTGGATTTTAGAAGTAATGTTTCTGTCAAACATAGCAAAATAATTTGAAAATTTATATGACACTTTTTTATGTGGGGCAACAATTACTGCTTGTATTGACTAGGGCACTATTTTTATTAAGATCTCATTTTCTCAGAATTAGCACATGAGCATGCCTGTGATGCTGGGATATATCAGAACATGCACATACAGTGAGGGCTTTGATTCTAATCTTAGGAAAGATTTGTGGAATTAGAGTAGGAGATACTCTTGGTACCCAAGAAATATGACTTGGAGTTCTTCTTCTAAGAGGAATTCTTCTAAGAATTCTACCTTCTAAGGTACTTCTTTTAATGCTCAGATTTTGGATCTGAATATTTTTAAATTGTACAGAATGATTTCTCAAACCGGCAGAGGACTTAATAGACATGGACTTCCTAAAGTCTTCCTAAAAATTGGAAGACTTAAAATTGGCATGGATTTAAAACTTGGAGATATGAGAGGTATAGCTATGTGGTGTGTATAGTAGCTGTATGTATTTCAAATAAAATTGTACTGTGGTTTTAGTGGAGTGTTGGCTGTTTTGCATCCAATGGGAGCAGCGTGACCTATATTCTCCTGCAGTTCTGCTGTTTTCACTTAGGTGCCCTAAAATGAAGCCCTAAGTAATTTTTAGTTCTACTTTCAGACAATCCTACAATTCACAACCCAGTGCTGTTTATCAAGCAGGGGCAGGTGGTTGGTGACTGCCCTTTTACAAGGAAGAATGTGTTCCTTTCTTTTCTTTTAACCTCTGCTCCACCTTCAGAACTGAGCTTTGGACTTTCGGTTTCCAACACATCCTATTTCATTTTAGCTTTTATATTTATAGTTAGGATATCTTTTCCCCCCTGAATTTGCAGCTGTTGTCTTACTGTGCCTCTTGGCAACTCATTTTTAGGGGTTTTATTTTTATTTCTTCAATGGACAACTTTCTGAACTGCTGTACTTCATGTGTACCCAAGACATTAGATATTGAAAGCAGTGGGTGTAGCCCAGCTGTTATTACATTTTTGTGGGATATTTACCCAAATAAGAGTAAGCACCAGGATTATTTTGATCTGTGGAAGAACAAATGTATTTCAGCAGTCATTTTGATAAGAGACTGTAAGAATATCATATAGGACTTAACTCTTATGTAGAGCTTTAAGAAAACTGCTGCAGTCCCTGTACAGGGTTTACATTGCTGCTTGTTTCCTTGAGAGTACATTGTGTTAAAAAGTTTAAAAGACAGATCTAAATTTTAAGTGCTGAATGTAAAACTTTCATTTCCACCTCTGTAAGTTACCAAATAATGGAAAAAACACACATTTCCTGCAGCAATGATGGTAGTTAAGTTGTATGTTATGTGAAATAAAAAAACTATTAAAATCTACTGTACGTTGTGTAAGCAAAGAACCTTCAGAACTGATTACTGATTTTCTCTTTGTTTTTGTAGGTATTATGGCAACTTGACATATTTCGACGAAGTTTAAGAGGTTTAACTGGACACGTGTGTCAAGGAGATGCCTGCATATTTTGTGCTTTAAAGGTAGATTAAAAATTCTGGAAAAATCGTATTTCACAATGAGGGAAAACCAAATTAAATTATTTTTTGGAAGTGTGTGCCTGTATCATACCTATCCCTGGGTGACCAAGTAATTCTTTTTGTAAAGAAGCAATTTAGATTTAAGGACATTTCTAACAAATGTTTGTTAGAGAAATATTTTCTTGTATGTAAAGAAATTTTGCAGCATTCTGGAGTTGGTTACAATGGCATAAGTTATTTTTTTAACAATGTATTTGTGATATTTAACTCAATGGCCTATGTACTCACCTCAAAAAAGAATACTTAAATTATTTGCAAGGGTCTGTCCCCTGCTGTTCTGTACACTACTGGTTTTGCTTTCTTGGCTCTTAAGGACACTGGTTGAGTAATTCTGTTTGTTCTGTGTTCAAAATCTTGGGCATGTAGATTTCCATGCAATATATACACTGGATGAGGATAAACAGTGACTTGTTTGTGACTTGAGTGGATTTTTTGGTTGGCTTGGGGTTCTTTTTATGCTCTTAGGCTATTGTAACCCTTCTTAGATGTTTAACAATGAAGGATATTTTATCTCTGTCAGCTTCTCCTATGAACTAAAAGCATAGCCAGTAAATTATGAAACTTGGACTGTGCAGGCCACTAAACTGAGCATACCTGTCTGCACACCTCCTTATCTCTACTGCTGGTAATTTTTTTTTTTTAGCTGGACATATAAAGCTATGTTGCATAACAAAAAATGACCTAGCAGCCAAAATAAGGAGTGATAAATGCTTTGAAAGCAGATCTGTTAAAAACTTCATTTTGAATGTTTGCATGGAGATAGTAATGGCTGTAATTTTTGTCAGTAGTCCCTGCTTTTTGTTTTGAGAGGAAAGATTAAATACTTGAGAGACACCCTGGAATGCATCATGGTTAAAACAATACTTTTTGTTAGCAGTGAAACTTAGCTTCTCTGTTTTATCCTTGCCTTCTATCCAACAGATTTTAACCATAGGAAGCCTATGTGAAGAATGCCTATCCTTATTTATGTTTTACATGGCTTCTCCTGACTTGCTTTGTCTTTAGTCTCTTTGGTTCTCTCTAAAATTGGACTTAGAGTTCTTGACTGGGGAAGACACCTTTAAATATCTGCAAATCTGTAATTCATTTAATAGCTTTTAACTTTCAGTTCTTTCAGAATCAACCTCCTTTACTTGCTAAATGATGAGCTCACTTGGATGGATATCCCTGCCAAAAAGAAAAGTAGCAGCCAGCTCTCTCTTCTGGGAAATGAATTGAAAACCAAGTGCAATTTATTATCATGTCCCAGAACTGCAGTTATTGACCTTTTCTCTTGTGTTGTGTGCACTGGTTCAGCACTGAGCTAATTTCATAGCAAGGATTATTGGCATTCTATCTAATTTATGGGAGGTTTATAACTTTAATAAAGATACAGTCCCCTCCTAAGCAGTAAATATCACATTATTTAGTGAATCATGAGTGGTATTACATTATGCCCTAAGAAATATACTCTGTCTGTAGACATGAGATACATCTGGATGAACTGCTATTCCAGGGGCCAAATTACAAAAGCTGTATAATTACAGAACAGGGCTTGTGATGCCTCTGGGAGCTCAAGTCAACCACTTTTAGTTTTGTATTTGTATGTTGTTGTTCTACAAGTTCACTGTTTAGTTTGGTACCATAACTTCTTGTAGAGGAATCAGCAGAATAGAAATGTAGTAACTTGAAAACAGTAATTTTGAAATTTATAAGCATTATATTTATCAACATTTCACATGTTTATGCAAGAACTGATGCATTTGTGTAGAAGCACAGTGTCTAGCCAAGTGGTTAATGAAGCTAAGTGAGCTCTGCATTTGCTCCTAGGCCATCTTTTCCCAGTTCCAGCACAGCCGAGAGAAGGCGCTCCCGTCGGACAACATGCGGCACGCCCTCGCCGAGAGCTTCAAGGACGAGCAGCGCTTCCAGCTGGGCTTCATGGATGATGCAGCAGAATGCTTTGTGAGTGTCTTCATGAGAGTCGAGTTGACTTCTAGTAGAGTTAGTTTAGGGGTTTTGTTAGCTCCAGGCTCGTGGGTAGGGTTTAAATGACATAATCCTGCTGAGCTTCTTTATGCCTGTTTAGGGCAACAGACACGTGGAGTAACAGTGTCAGGTAAGGGAGGTGGAGTACTCGATGGCGTACTCTTGCATTTGTTCCATACTTTGCTCCCTTAACTTCATAGCTGATGATGAACTCTGAGTCACTCTCCAACATATTTTGATGGAGAGAAAAGTTGTCTTCTCAGGAGAAGCACCTATGGATTTGAATATATTGTCTGTTCCTTGAAGTATTGGGTCACCGGCTATTGAAATACAACTGGCCAGCGCATTGCTGAATTCTGCTGCAGAAGAGATTTCCATTGTCTTACCCAAGAGTGAACAAATACTGCAAGATTTTCCTGTAGTTACTTTCTGCTTCACTGAAGTGTCTTACTGAAAAACACAAGCCACTGCTGTGACCTTTAAAGGTGACTCCAGATGTCGCAGAACTCTGCTAAAGAAAACTTCCTAAGAGCTCCTGTGTTAGACAGTGAAAATGTTCACCATGAAACACCTGCAGTATTAACATTCAGACATGGATTTGAGGGGCAGGAAATATGGTTACTTTTAGCTTCAGTTACTTTTAGCTTTGGACATCCTTTGGGAGTATCCACAAATTAATTCCTACCTGCTAGAGGTTTCTTCACATTTGTAGGAAAATCCAGTGCAGAACTCCTGAAAGAGGCTATTTGAGTCATGAAAGAGAGCCTCTTATTACTGTTCCATCTACTCAAAATGCATTTGGACTCCTGAACTAATCATCTGTCTGATCTACCTGAATAGATTCACTTCTTTCCTTTACCTTTGATAGTTTTGACAAAAGGAAAAAATGGCCTTGCTAATTCAGAGGACAAGCTCATTGCAGCCACAGCATTTTGGAGCCAAGGGGCATAGTTGGAGTACTACATTGTAGTGTTCATCATGTGTTCTAACTTCATCAGTTCAGTTTACATTTATATTGTTATTTCTTTTTAGGAAAATATCCTTGAGAGGATTCATTTCCACTTAGTGCCAAACAGTGAAACAGATATGTGCACTTCGAAATCCTGTATTTCTCACCAGAAGTTTGCTATGACCCTGTATGAGCAGGTCAGGCCTTCATTTGATTGGTTTAACAAATACATTGTTTTCTCTTTCCTTAGTAAATTAAAGCAAAAGTTGTTTTTGTTTTTTTTTTTAGTGTGTGTGTCGCAGTTGTGGAGCATCATCAGATCCATTGCCTTTTACGGAATTTGTGCGTTACATTTCCACCACAGCCCTGTGGTAAGAGCTTTTATTCTTGTTACTCATTTTTCTATATGTACTCTTCTAGTAATATGCAAAAGCATGCCCGGCTTTTAAGTGTTAAAAATTAATATGGATTTTTTTGGTTGCAATGTGCTTTTGAAATACTGTTCAAAAACAGCATTTGGATTTCAAATCAAGACGTAGAGAGGGCTTGACAAAAAAATTTGCATTTCTACTGTTTTACTACTGTGTGTCTTCTTTTTAGTTATAGAATGCAATTAATTAAAATCTGTTACTCTTCAGAAGGGAGATCCATAGGTATGTAATTTATTGTTTGCAGTAATGAAGTAGAAAAAATGATGGAGAGGCATGAACGTCTCAAGCCAGAAATGTTTGCGGAATTGCTGCAGGCAGCAAATACTGCTGATGACTACAGAAAGTGTCCTGTAAGTAAACAAAAATGTTACATGACTTGGGGATACAAGGGAGAACATTTGGGATGGTAAATCAGGCCAGAAGTATTCCTCTACAAGCAGGGTTGAGTTGCTGCTTCAGAGCAGTCAACTTAGGGCAAAGAAAGCTCTTACACTTATGTTTTATTGTTCCAGTTACAGAGATTTGTTTTGAGGTACTGATTAAATATAGAAGGTAAGCTGTAATCTTCATCAAAGTGTTTTTATGATGAAGAATGTTATCCTTTAATTGTTGGGAACAAACATCATAACTAAATTTTGGGATTAAAGACATTGCAGAGTTGTTTCTTTGAACTGATTCTTGTGTAGTGACTCACCTTTGGACACTTTTGTTTTCCTTCCCATCGTGGTTTTTGTTTCCTTTTTTCTAGAGTAATTGTGGTCAAAAAATAAAAATTCGTCGTGTTCTTATGAATTGTCCTGAGATTGTCACCATCGGTTTGGTCTGGGATTCAGAACACTCCGACCTGACAGAAGAGGTTATGCGGAATCTGGCAACACAACTTTATCTTCCAGGGGTATCTGACCTAAAACTTACTCTTTGCTTTTTCTAGAATTTCATTGTACTTTTTATTTTATGTATATGTGAATATATAAAAACTAGAGATATTCATATGTATTTTTTATAAGCATGACTTAACTTGACAGGAAGTTTATATAAATATATGAAGTTTATATCTACTTTTACAGTTCTTTATAGTGTGCTGCTTGATGTAGTTTCTGTGAGAGGAAAAGGCCCTGTTGGAAGTGTTTTGTCCCTAAGTACAATGATTAATCTAGGAGACTTCCTCATTGAAAATCTATTGAAATTTGTGGAATTATTCCAGAGCATTAATACTTTACTCTTTCAAACACAAAAAACCCCAAAAAAGTCAAAGTAGACATAGTAAGTGCAAAAATGAGTATTTATGCTCAGGAAAAATTGTATAATACAACAGGACATGAAGTAACAGTTGCCTTAGTGAAATACTAGCAGTAGGTCAGGAAATTGAGGCTGTGTTTTGCACGTGTTTTAAAATATGTAATCATTTTTACAGCTGTTTTATAGGGTTACAGATGAAAATGCCAAAAACAGTGAGCTCTTCCTGGTGGGAATGATTTGCTACACGAGCCGACATTATTGTGCCTTTGCCTTTCACACCAAGAGCTGCAAATGGGTGCTGTTTGATGATGCTAATGTCAAAGAGGTAACATGATCTGATTTTTAGCCCTTACAGTGCTAGTTCTGTCTTTTCCTTGCCATTTATGCAACCCATTGTGCTAAAATGTTGTATCTTCGTGTACATTTGGAATTAGGCAGTTGGTGTCTCTTGCTTAATGAATTACTCTTTCCATATTTGGGTTCAGCACTGTTGATAAAGTTTTGGGATTTTGTTTTTTTGTTTTTTCTTAGATTGGAACAAAATGGAAAGATGTGGTGTCCAGGTGCATTCGGTGTCACTTCCAACCATTGCTGCTATTTTATGCTAACCCAGATGGCACAGCTGTGTCTCCAGAAGATGCACCAAAGCAGATTATTCACTGGTCTCAATGCAAAGCAGCAGGAGGAAATGGGGAAGACCTGGGTAATTAGATAATTAGATATATGGGTTTTTTTAATAACACTATCAGCTGTATTTCTGAAATGGGCACTATAACGGAGAAAAAATGGATTGGCTGCTTTGTTCTGAAATACTGTTATCAATAATTATCCAAAGAGTCTCAAAAGAAAAGAGATTAGTGTGTATACTAAGTATTAGACCTGTTAGTTTTACTAATTAGTATTAGTATTAGACCTGTTAGTAAGGGGATACAAATTGAGACTAATGGGTAATGGGAAAAAGAATCCAGTCTTTTGGTTCTGTAATTTGTACTGCTGTCTCAGGTTGGCTTTTTTAATTTCATGCTAAGCATAACTTACAAGGAACTTAAATAAAAGGCAAATTGCATTTGACATGTTATTCTTCACAACATGTGCAGCAATAGAACATGGATTACTTCAGGCAGCAAAGAATTGAGGACCCTGTTTCACTGCAGGCTACCACTGTAAATATGGCACTATATAAAATATTAGAGAACCTTATTGCCTAGTCTATTGAAATGTAGTGTGGTTTTTGGTGATGTTTCTCTTCTGGTTTTTTAATCCAGAATGAAAAAGCTGTCTCTCTTTTTAAAATTTTATATAGTAGAAATTTAAATTAGGAAGCTTTTTATTTCTAAAGATAAATATGTTGTTTCATAGGATTTGAAAAGCATTTGGCTGCTAAATCAGACCACGTGAAAGAGAATGGAATTGGAGATTCCACTAATCAAAGGAGTAATAAAAAACTTCAGCCAGATAATCCAGCATTCACTAGAAGCCATATTCAAGCAAGTGGTGGTAGAGGTCCAGGTGAGTATTCCCTACTACCACCCCCAAAAAGCCAAACCAGATGTGTTTTGTATGAAACATTTCAGCTGATAGCATTTCAGGGGGGTTCTAACCTCGGGACTAGAACTATTTCTAAGGGAAAAAATTCCATCACTGACTCAGTTGTTATTCAAAGATTTTCTCAATGTTTAAGTAATATCTGAATATCTGCCATGGAATGTTAACTTTTCCAGAGAGGGCTGTAAATGCAGAATATTTATTACCTTTGTTATGCTTTAACTGCAGTGGCTCTTGAGGCCTTATTCCATTTCTCAAACACTATCGAGCTTTCCAGTGATGTTGCTGATTAAAAGGCACATCAGTGACCTGAGGCTGAGGTGTGGCTCTGTTGGTCACTGGCTACTTGAGTACACTTTTCCCCAGGAATACTCTGATATCAGCATGATTTCTAGTCGTGGATGTAAATGGACTTGATCTTATGGTTGGAAAGAAATCTCACACTCCTAATCTGTGTCAAACAATTCATTAGTCAGTTTAAGTAGTCCTAACACTAAAACCTAAATCTTACTCCATAAGTACGTTTATGTGTTTTGGTGGTGGATGACTTTTGAGCGAGGATGTTTGACAAGAAGTATTTTTTGCAGCCAAGTTAGGATACAGTGAGCAGAAGGACAGGCTGAAGGATTTATCCCGAGAGTGTGCCCAGAAAGCTGCTGACATGAAAAACTTGACATCTGTACGGAAAGATGCAGACAGAGGACTAAGGAAAGAGTCTGGGAGACAAAGAGGTACATTTTAAAAATATAACCAGAGAACCAATGGATTAAATAACTTTTAGCATCAATGCTGCTTGTGCAGATTTTTTTCTCCTTTTAAGAGACCATACTGTAAGACAACACTTTCCCAGTTTTCAGTATGCTAAAATACATACTGGATTTGTAGAGACACTGTAAGAAACATTAAACAATATCAGTTAAATGACTGCTTCCTCCCTGGAAGTGTTCAAGGCCACGTTGGATGGGGCTCTGGTGGAAGGTGTCCCTGCCTGTGGCAAAGCAGCGGGAACTTTGATGAACATTGAAGTCCATTCCAACACAAATCACTCTGTGAAACATGAATGAGAACTGTAATGGAAGTTTTTTCCTTTTGTTCTTGTCAGACGTGGTCGGGGAAGAGCGTTCCAGTGCCAAGTCCGGGTCTCCTCCGGTCGGCAATGGGCTGAGGCCCTGCGCGGATCAGCGCGTCTACGGCAGCCAGGGAAGGGGCCCCTACAGGCACGAGAGCCAAGCACCTCAGCAGGCAAAGCTTTCTGCACATGGGCTTGGATCAAACAAGGCAGAGCCTTCTGCAGGGGACAAAGCAGTGACGAGGATTCGGAGCGATGGCGTCACTGGCTACGACACGGACACCAGCCAGGACTCCAGGGACAAAGGAAGTATGAGGAGCAGGAGTAAAGGTTGGAAACCAATGAGAGAGACACTGAATGTAGACAGCATTTTCAGTGACACTGAGAAGAAGCAGCACAGCCCAAAGCACAAAGCAAACCTGAGCAGTAAATCCAAGCACGAGAAGGAGCGGGGCTTTAACCACTGGCCCAAGGAGAACCAAATGCAGAAGGGTTTAATGACTATCTATGAAGATGAGACAAAACAGGATACAGGAAGTCGAAGTTCACTGGATTCTGAGGGAAAAGGGAATGCTGAAAAAAGCAAGGGATTTACAGAGAGAAAAATCCATGGTGATAACTGGCAAATTCAGAGGACAGAATCTGGGTATGAAAGCAGTGACCATATCAGCAACGGCTCTGCAAATCCAGACTCTCCTGTTATTGAAGGAATCAATACAGCAGATGCCAAGAATGTGAAGGAAAGTGCTTCCTGCAGGTAATGCCAGTTCTCTTAGAGCTTGCATAGGTTGTATTTATGGAAAAATAACCTGTTCTAACGTTTGTGTGTTCTTCAAAACCAAAACCATCCAGGAAAACATGCATTGAAACTTGCTTGAAGTCAGGTATGTGGAAAGCTAAAGTGTATCTAGAAATAAGGGTGTGGGCAATTAAATGTTCAATCTACCTTCACTCTGGTTCTCTTTGGGAGGCACTGAGCCAGTTACTGAGGCACTGAGCCAGAACTGCTAAGCCCTGCTGAGGGGCAGGGTGTGTTCATTTGTAGTAATTGCTACACTCCTTTACTTACAAGATTTTAGACTGTGTGTAACTTTCCATCCGCTGTGGAATAATACAGTGTCCCTTTTAATCACACCTGTACCATTGGTTCAGGCCCTGACAAGGAGATGGGAGTGGCAGCAGGTGAATTTTGGGTGCTGTTACCAGTCATAGTGCAGAAATTCAGTTTTCTAGATCACATCAGATATGTATTGAACACTTGGTAATTGATTGACCTGTCTGAAATAAATCTTTGCTGAAAAGTGTAAAGTTACTAAAACTGGTGGGACTTGATGGTCTGAAGAGGTCCATTCCAACTTAAATTTATATGATGATTGAAATAGGAAGTTATAATCCTTCCACATGCAGTTTTCAGTATTGTGTATCTCAAACTGTGTGTAGAATGCAGATCCTTCTATAACCCATTCTTCTTTCAAATCTGATTTGCATACATTAAATGGAAGAGCACAGCTGGGAGCCCAAGCCCAGCTCTCTTTGATAGATCTGATTTGCTAGATCCAAGGAAATTTTCAGATGTATATTCTCATGGCAACTTATTTCACAGGAAAAGAGAAAGGTCAAGGCCCTTTCATATGCTGCTATTTGCCATTCTCCCTTTTGTGCCTCCCACCAAATTGTACAAAATCCCACTATGCAAAAACCTGATGGGCTTTCATTAGTTAAGGACATAATTATGTATAAAGCTGCTCCAACTCATGGTTGTATTTTCAGTGTTTGATGGTTGCCTCAAACAGTGATTTTGGACAGTTGAAACTCTCATTTTAAGCATGCCCAAGAGACAATGGGGCACCTAAATGTATCATTTTGTGAGAGAGAATATGATAAATTTCTAACAGTGTAGTTCATTAAGAAGCTGCTTACATTGTTGTTTCAACAACAATGTCAAAGAAAGAAAGAATCATACTTCATTAAAATACAACTGACTTCCTGGGACTTCCAGACATGCTTTATATGACTGGTAATTTCAACTGGCTGGCAATACCTACTAGTTCCCTGCTAACCTTTAAGACTCTGTCTCATAAACCCCCAAAAATACAGATCAATTACTTGAAAGTCCTTTTAGAAAGTGGAAATATTACTGTTTTTCATTCCTCATATTTCTTTCAGTTTTTTTCTTGTTTTTGTGTCCTTTTAATAAAAGGTTTTTTTTTTAATTGAACTTTTGCCCCCATGTATCTTCTTCCCTGCCTTACTCCTGTAGAAGGTAGAAATTGGCAGAGTGTTTGTCAGCTTCTTATCTGGATTAGTAATGCATGTTTTCTGCTTATCTAAACCAGCAAGATTTAGTAAATCCTCTGATAATTTTTTTTCCCTCTCCTTTTGGGTTTGTAGCTGTGATCTTCCAGTTCTATTCCACTTTTAGGGGAAAAAATCAAATGACAATCCCTATGAACGAGATACCAAGTGGCAATCAAAACTTGAAATAATATTTGTTACCAAAACAAAGAATTAATAAATAGCAAATTATCAAATTAGGAAAATGGACAAGATGGAATGCTGGTTAACAGGTTACACTTAAGATATTTATACCTACAAATAAATTGGATTAGGTGACCAGTGGTGTCTGTTTAACAGTTTCAATGCTGTAATCACACATGTGCTTCTGTTACAGTGAACAGAGCTGGCCAACCAAAAAAGCTGACAGTGTGGTACATTCAGTACCCCAGCAGAACAGAAGCTTCCATGGTAAGAACCCATATAAAAATGAAGTTTTCAAAAACTATTGCAGATATACCAGAATTTCTCTGCCCCCCAGCCCCAAACCCCAAAAATCCCTCCCAGAGAGGACATGGTAATTTGGCTCACTCCCTGTGGTTTCCCCAGAAGCTTCTCCAGGAGATTTCTTGGTGGATACTAAGCAAGACTTTTTTTAAATGTCTGGGTGGACTGTGGCACCATTTGTTTTCCTCCTAGATATGAAGCAGTATCAGGAAGAAACACTTGTAATAAGGAAGTCTACTTCCTTTTACATACTAATATGTCTGCTAGGGTTTTAGAAAGTTGATAAATGCCTTGGCATATAAATATTATAGGTCAGCCTGAGGCCAGCCAAAATCATTATCTGCTGTTGTTGAAACAATGGGAGGGTGCTTGTACAAAGAGGGGCAATAAATATTAGGCCACTTCCTCAGGAAACATTTGATTTTCATAGATATCATACTTCTTTTCAAATAATGTATAGTATAGTTTCTCCTGGGACTTAAAGTGGGGGTGGGGATGTTGCCATGCCATTTCTACCTTCTCTGTCCTTTTTCTAATTTTGTTTTTAGTGCAGAAAGACAAGTAATTTCATATTTGCTTATTTTGGCAACCCAAAACAAGGAAACAAAAAAAAAACCAACCAAAAATGAGTAGCATGGAATGCAAAGATCTGATTTGCATGAGGTTTATTCTGCTTTAGTTCTGTACTATACCATTTCTATCAAACACAGCTGGATAGGAAAAAGGGGGAAAAAAAACCAGTGAAAAATACTTAACTACTCTTTAGGCATTAAAAATGGGTGGGTTAAAGCAATGAATTGTTCTCTGGAGAGAGTATTTAAGATTACTTAAAGCTTTCAACATGCATCCTACATTTTCTTTAAAAAAGTATAGTGATTCTATGTGATCCTCCAAGATACCATAAAGAAATTGATGATAGGATCCCATCTATTCAATTATTCTGATTCAGTAGATAGTTGTTAAATAGCTTCTTATAAAAATTGCATGTATTGAGCTCCATTTTGGAAAATAGTAATTCTAATGGAAGTGACCAAAAAGAGATGTGAAGAATTCGATACTTTTACATTTACGTGAGGTTAACAATTTATTTGGACTCAGTTTTTGGGTTGTGAAAAAGTGTGTCAGGACACCTTTAGCAAGGACAACAGCAGTACATTACCTTGTGTAATATATCAGGTACATTACCTTGTGTTCCACCTCTGAATACGATGAACTCCCAGAAAATAGAACTTTAAAAAACAAATGCTCAGTCCTTTCTGAGAGAGGAATGGAATGTAAGAAATCTTTGTTAGGCTCTCATGGCAACTCCAAAAAAAATGTCGGAGTGGTTTTCTTGTGTGGAAAACTTCTTATGGAAATAATGTTGGACTTCTAATTATGCCCACTGTTTGTATAACTGTGCTTTAGCAGCTCCTTGTTTTTTACTGGAGCTGAATGAGGTTACTGTTCAGCACTCGTGGAATCCTGTCCCTGACTTAACCAAAATAAACTTATTGTCAGAACATTATAAAGATGGAAACACTGGATCACATGGTGTTTGGGAGAGCAAGTGGCTGCTCCTTACAGGGGCAGTTAGCAGTGGATAACTGTAGTACTGAAACAAAGGTCCCACAAAGCCAATCCCTAAATTGTGTGGTCAGATTTTGGCAGGAAAATGTAAATATTGAGTAAGCAGATGTAGTATCCATTATTTATGTTAATCGCTTTGTGTTTATAAAGTTTGGAATCAGTGAGCTGAGGAGGCAAAATTTTTTGAGTATGAAAAACCTGAGACATGAGCAGTGTGAGGGCAAGATATCCAACCTCATGTTTTGCAAGTTAAAGGAAGATTATTAACTTTGATGGTTTTCCCATTGTTTTTTAATGGTTTTCCCATTGTTCAGTTCAACAGCATGTGCCAACTCAAACTGAAATCTAGAATCATTCTGAAGATCTGGTTAGTGTGTAAGAAGAAGCCAAATTGCCTTTGCTTATGTGTCACATCAGAAAACCCCACAAACCAACCACAACTCAGGAAGACAGCTCATATGCTTAGGAAAACTGAACATTTATAGTAATAATTTAAAACATGCAACTGCTCTTAAGGAAATCCAGTTCTTACCCTTACGTGCAGTCAATGTACATTAATGTCACATTTTAAGACATGAGTAGAGAATTAAAGCTTTGTAGCTACTTAGTTTACTTACCATGAAAGAGAAACAAATAAAGGCTTTACTAGGGTATCTTCAAATGATAAAATAAAGATACCTATGAAAGGTTTTGCAACTGAACGTTGCTCCAAAAGTCAAGTTTCTAGAATAAAAGGATTTCTTTTTACTTTTTTAAAAAGAAGATTGCTCACTGTATTTCAGAGATAATACTGCATTTTGGACAAGTTATATTTTCTTCCTTGACTGCGAGGCTCTTATTCCACATTTCCAAAACTTCCAATAAGTTTGCCTGTTATTTCAACTGAATACAGACAATATCTGGGCTAAGAGAGAGGAATTTGCCCACAAATATTTGTTACAATAAGTATTCTGCTTTGTTGCTGGGTTTTTTATTGACAACTTAGGAAATCTTAAAAAAAATTCCAGGAAGCATGCAGTTAAAACCCATAAAGAGGAAGCTGAATTTAATGTGGAGTTGAGTTTTTGTTGGAGGTTTCCATTGGGGTTTTGTGTTTATTTTCATTTGGGATGTTTTTCCCCACAGAAGCTGGACTTGGTAGATTTTTGCACATGTTCTGTCTGTGTAAATGGAGATATATTAGACAAGACCTTGCTGGTCCTGTCTGTGGGCCTAGTGCTACCTGTAGAATGGATGTTCATCTCTTGAAAATCTGGATTGACTACCCAGCTGTGAAAATAGATGTCTGTAAATCTTAAAAGCAGACTGGTTTATATATCAGGACACAATTACCTTTCGTTTATTGCTCAGCTCTTAATGACCCATTGATAAGGATGCCGAGCTGCAGCCGAGCAGGGCTTGTGCGTCCCATATTTAGGTTTGCAGAGAACATAGAGCCAAAATTCCTAATCGAGCCGGCGGCTGGTTTTCGCCGTGCATGGCTGTCCTGTCAGCAGAAGGAAAATAACACATCTATTTTTAATTGGGCTGGAATTCCGCGGGCACGGAGCGCTGGGTGTGCCTCTGCTGCCCCCTCCCGGCTCCTGCGGGAATCGGCGCTGCAGGGAAATCACCCCGGCCCGCGGCAGAACGAAACATTGCTGTGTGAATTTCTGTGTGCAACACTGCCTCGGTGCTGGTCATCTCTCTGCCAGGCAGCTCCGTATTCAGTTGAAATAACAGGCAAACTTATTGGAAGTTTTGGAAATGTGGAATAACAGTCTCGCAGTCAAGGAAGGAAATATGTTATAACTTGTCCAAAATGCAGTATTACCTCTGAAATACAGTGAGCAATCTTCTTTTTAAAAAAGTAAAAAGAAATCCTTTTATTCTAGAAACTTGACTTTTAGAGCAACATTCAGTTGCAAAACCTTTCATAGGTGTCTTTATTTTATCATTTGAAGATACCCTAGTAAAGCCTTTATTTGTTTCTCTTTCATGGTAAGTAAACTAAGTAGCTACAAAGCTACTTAGTTACAAACAAATGAAACATTTCTGTGTGAAGTACTGCCTCAGTGCTGGTCATCTCTCTGCTAGGCAGCTCCGGGGCACACAAGCTGTTTTGAACTCTCAGGCTCATTACTTGTGCCTCGTGTGAGCTCATTAGTAAGAATATTTTCCCATAAATGTTATTACTAAGGTTGTGGTATTGTTTGTTATGACTTTTTTTAATTTTTTCATCTCAAGACTTGAGGAAAGCTGTATGGTGGCTTTGTCTCTTGAGCTGTGTGCTGCTTTAGCCTCTGCTACCTGTGTTCTTGGTGAAAGATTTCATGTCTTTAAAAGTCTCACATCACCTAAACATAGGGCAGATATTGACCCTCAAAACAAGCGTCACCCAACAGCAACACCCACAGTTTTCACTTCAGTTCTGCTCTGTTGTTGGGGTTTTGGCTCACATGTTCACGAGTCTAAAGACTTCCAAGACTTTAAATATTTAAAACTTAAGGAAATAACAAGTGAAATAGGTGTAGCAGTTATGAATGTAGTCTGTACACAGCCAAAATAAGCCATTGTATTAATAATAATAATAATAATAATAATAATAATAATAATGATAAAAATAAGAAGCCATTCCTTTGAGTGATTTCAGAGCAGGTGACTGATATTAATGGGCTAATCATGGCATTAGGAAGATTTGGAGTGTCTGTCTCTAAACAAATAGACTGCTGCTTGTCACTTGCCAAGTGAGTGGTTTATGCTGTGTAATGTTGACACGAACACTTCAATGCTTCCTTTATTTCCTGCTCACTAGGAGCTGCCTTGCTCAGAACTTGTGTATTTTCAGGGAATGACTCTTTGCCTGGGAATAAAAGGAGCTTGAGGAGTGGGAGTGCAGTAGTGCTGGCCCAGGCACTCAGTGCTGTGTGTTTGGGGCACATGGGTGACCGTGCTCTTTGTCTGCCCAGTGTCTCTGTGAGCCTTACAGCCTGCTCTAGGGTTTGAGCTGCTAAAACCCACAAACAGAACAACCTGAACCACCCCCAATCTCTGCAGTATTCATTCTGTTTAATTATTGTAACACATAATGAATTTTTAGAAGTCATAGTTTTATTTTGTCATTTAAATGACTTTGGATGTTTGAATAAACACCCTTTTAAGAAAAGCTTCCTTTGAAAATGTACTTTTACCCAGATTAAATATTAAGGTGATCTTGAAAATATGTCTACAGGACTTCAAAACTGTGATGATTACCTATTTCCTGGTAACAAGAAAATGCAGAAAATTTCCTCCAGATTCTAAGATCTGACCTGCTGTGCAGATTATTTTCAAAATGGTTATTTTGATTAATCTCAAATCTTGAAAGAGATTGTCCTGTTGTATTTTCTTTGTTTCTGTAATCTCTGAGGAATTACAAAGAAGGAATTGGATTTTACATCTGTTAACTTTGAAATATTTTTTTTTCTAGCCCCAGATTTGAGGAAAGACCAGATCAATTCTGAAGTTAACTACAGACCTCATCCTCATGTTGGTTTCCCAACAGAATTACATTTGCAGGTGCCCAGTCCTCCAGTAAAGAGGTAAGCAGTACTGGCATATTCCTCTGTAACAGTTTAAGAAATACTGATTTCTGTTATGTTACAGTGATCAATATTAAGCATTGACAAGTTAAAGCACTCAATATTTTTGACAGGCAATTCCTTTTGAATTTTGCATAATTGATGGGTCTAAACTCTGTCTTTAATTTTGATGCTGACAATGTCACCAATTGGCTTAGATGGTTTGAAACCATCTTACCAGAAACAGAGGGATTTAACATTTTCCTGTTTGGAATTTTATGCTACATGCAGTAATTAACCAATTTGTGATTAGTGCAGTCACCCCATAAAGCTTTGAAAGATTCGTCTGGAAGGGGGAAAAGAGTTTATTTGTGTTTAGAAGCTACTGCTGTATCTTGTTGTACTAATATGAACTCTAAGTGCTCAATATCTCCTAAAAATGAAGAAAGTAAATACAAATGTATCAACTTAAAGTAGCATCCAGTATTTGAAAAAGGATGTATCAGAGTCACAAGGATGTTTAGAAGAGAGTGGAGTCCTGAATGTTGAAGGAATTTATCTTACCTTCTTGGGGCACATTTACATTTCAAATGAAAGGAACTTTGGAGTAATTTAATCCAACTCCAAGGGCTGTATCCTATTGAACAGATCCTAACTCTCTTGTTGGTTTGAATATTTCAGCAGTTTCACCAAGAGCGTATTTGAAAAAATCCCTGTTACCTGAGCCTTTTCATATGTTTTTATGGATACTCACATCCTGTGTGGTTTTGTATTTTAGAGTTGAAATGCCTGAGACCAACAGGAAATTTTTCCCATCGCCAGCTCTGCAGCCAGCTGTCAAAGAGATTGTGAAGTCAGACAGCAGGAACAAGGCGAGCGCACCGGGCCCTTGCGAGTGGCTCCAGGCAGAGAGGTTTGAGAAGCTGCACGTGCCGGTGTTCTGTGCAGACAGCGTGCCCCACCCCTTCCCAGACAATGCCTGTGCCAGGAAGCCCCTCCACAGCGACTTTCCTCCCCTTGCCCAGCCGCAGTCCCACCACCCAAGGAGTCTGTCCCATCCCGCTCTGGGCCCCAAGGCGGGGCCGGTGCCCTGTGCGCCTCAGGGCCCGCAGGAAAGGCCGGCGGTGGCGCCCGTCCCTCCCGGTGAGCACGTGGGGCACCTGCTCCGCAGGGCAGATCCCCTCTGGGTGCCTGAAGCCGTGTACCAGAACGTTCCTCCCCCCTTACCCCCAAAGAAATACGCTCTGAGCGCTTTGGCAGGATCAGAGAATAACTCGCCAGCAGATGCGAAATCGACGGAAGCGTTGCGGAACAGTCCCTCGAGGCAAACAGGTGCACCTTCAAAGTCTGCAGCAGAAGCAAGCGCGGTCCCAGCCGAACAAAGGCTCAAGGAGCCCTTTCCAGGGAACGAAGTGTTTGTTCATAAACCGGATTCTCCACCTCGCTTATCGGTTAATGAGTTCTGGACCGTGTCTGAGAACATGCTGAAGAAAGGATCTCGCCACACGGGCCCCAGCCCTGCCTATGCGGACGGGAACGACAACGTGTCCCTCACCACTTACTTCTCAGTAGACAGCTGCATGACTGACACCTACAGGCTCAAGTACCACCAGAGACCCAAGCTGTATTTCACAGAGAGTGGGAGCTTCCACAAGGAGAAACATTCTCCAGCAGCTGCAGTAGATCTGAATGCCACATACCCCGCCACTCTGGAGCCCAGGCATCCCACCCCTGAACAGAGGTACAAGGCAAATGCAGAAGGAATACACTGCAGTCGATAGGTTCTTCAAGAAGCCCACACCTTGATGTGACTTCAGCGTTTGATGATGTCTGTAAAGGGGCACAACCTCAAATCTGTGTGTGTGTGTGATAACCAGGTACCCAGCTGGCTGTACTTGCTTAGGAGTTGTGACTGTCCAAACAAATATGCAAATAGAGGCGAAGAGAAGAGGTGCTAAACTTGTGGTTCTTGGATGTGTTACTCTAGTTGCCTTAATGCTTACCTCTGTTACTCAGCTTGTCTTCTTCAGTTTGTATCCATGTGGTCCCTTGGGCGTGCACACCTCGCAGCAGTGGGATCAGCTGGATGTCACTAACTCTGTAAGAAGATGTGGTTAGCTGCAGTGTATGAAGTGTTCCTTCAAGCTGTGGTCACTGTTCTTAGACTAACAAAAGGGAGAAGCATGCTACCAGAACTAATGCAGTACATGAAGTCATGACAGAGCAGTATTTATCCTCAGAGGTAGCAGGAGGTGACATGGCTTTTTCAAGCGATGTCTCTCGGAGTCTGTGCTTTCACAAACCTTCAAGTGTCTTTAATGCAAGTTTACCCAGAGGATTTCTTTTTTATTTGAAAAGCCTTAATAACAATACTTCTTTAAAAACCATTTTGGTTTGCAAGTGTTAAATTAGACTTGCAAAGGGAATTGAAGTAAACTGCAGTAATGCTTTCCTATTAATACCTCTGCTCTGTTAGTGTACATTTTTAAACACGTTTATCAGATTTTTTCCTTTAAGCTGTATACTTTAACTTATTAAATTTAACTTCCTAAGTTACAAACCAGTATAACAGAATAGGATGCTAATTTTAAATAGAGTTATGCAACTATGACAGATTCATTTTGTAACATTTTAGAAGTAATTCCTACTTACGTTCAGTTCTGACTTATTCTACAATTGCATGCCAAGTCAATGCTGCTATTTATTAAACTTCCCTTTATTTTCCAGGTTCATGGGGATCACACATTTTGACTTTTTTTTTTTTTTCATTTTTCTTTTTGTTTACCAACATGTTTTCCCATTTGGATCAGTCCTACACAAGGATATGGTCTGCATTAGCAGGTCAGGCTGAATGTGCAGCCAGACTGGTGGCTAAGGGAGCATGGAAAGAACAGGTTCCTCTTTCTCTGCTCTATCACTCTTCTCCAGTTTTGGCAGCTCTGGAATTTACCTTGTCTTTTGTTAACCTGACTTATCTCTGTAACAAGGAGGAAAATTTATTTGGCTTTTATCTGTTTAGGTAAATCAGTGCATAGAACCATCTAGTGAGTGCTGAGGCAGCATAGCAAAGCCTGGCACAACCTAAAAAGGTAAAATTTTTCCATTATTCACATTGGAGTGTTAACTTGGGGTGCTGCTGATTACACCTAAACATCAATGCCTTTTATTATGAAAATAATAAGAAATCAGAAAAGCTTTTTTTTTTCATGTTCATAACCTTATGTACATGTGTTTTAGTGGTTCAACCAAATCATGGCAATTGTTTAGCACAATTATCCAAGGTAAACATTTAAACAGTAGTTTTGGTTATTCTGTGGCAAGGTCAGTTTTTTTTTTCTTTTAAGTAACATGTACCTTACAGTAGAACTGGAACATGATATATATGCAACAAACCAGGTATCTCAGATTAACCTTTCTACCTTCTTGATCAAAATTTGTTGTAGCACTTGGGGAAAAAATGAATTCTATAATTTATAGTGAAAATACTATGCATGTTTCTGTATGGCTGCTAGTAAACAGCAACTTAAACAATGATCCTTTTGTAGGAAAATAAATTGAATACAGAAGAACACTAAAAATGTAAGAACTTGGGTGATTCCTCTTGTAATATTTTTAAGAGAGATTTCAGAACCTGTAAATTAAACTTTTCTAGTTCACCTAGCCATGTTACATAATATACACAGCCAGTTAAGTACAACTGTCCTCTAATACCTGTGTAAAAACCAAGATTATTGGAATTTGTAAATAATGTATAATGTGTAAAATTATGTTTTGCAAAAAAAAAAAAATCTTGTATTTGAAATGACAGTATTTTTATGTATGGATAGCACAGCAACAACTGTGAATGACGTTAGAACACTTGTTTTTAAACATGCATAGCAATGTTGATACTTCTGTACCACGAGCAATATGAATGCCTCTTACTGATACCAATGAACTCTGCTCCCAGTAAGCACAACTGGTAAACTCCTCTCTAAAGTAGCTGCAGTAACTTAGGTGTACTTCAGTTTCCTTGCTGAGCTTGGAGCAATCTCACCAGACAGCTTCCTCTGTGACCCATGTTTACCAGGTATTTCATGATTAAACAGACAGCTAATCAAGGCACCTTCATTTTTATATTTGCCTCTGCACTCCATGTATGTATGTATGTATGTAATATTTGCTAACTAATATGTGATAACTCGTTTTAACTTACCTAGGGTGCCTATTTATTTTTTTATAAATGTCCCTTCCCAGCTATAGATTTGTATAAGAGCCTAGACAATTTTTGTAACAGTAAAGAAATTAATGAGTCTTGTAATTAATATATTTTTCAGTCTTTAGGAATATTTACTTGTAAAGTTCTACTTGTTCAAAATATCAAGATAAAAATTTAAAATCTTTATTGTCTGTTCTTTTTGTGTTTCTTGTTTAAAAAAACCAACAAAAGTTGGCTGTCCAGAACTAGATTTTGAACATGACAGATAATGCTGCTAACTGATGGTTCAAAGTCTTTGTGGAGATGGTGGTCTGGTCACCTTTTCTGAACAGGAAAATTCATCTTCTGAAGTATTTGTACATAAAGCTGTTAAATAGATTAAACTTTTTAAACAGCTATGAAATGCATCAAGCCATTTTTATACCGTAATCCCACAGATTTGGTGACAAGTGATTGACAGATTCATGGGATACCTTACTGTCTTTACTAGGGATAAGCAAAATTCACCTGGATCTCTGTGCTTAGGAGCTCCATGTGCCTATGGAACAGCTGGAGCCCAGTGCAGCACCAGCCTGCACTTCGTTAGCTCTTATGTTTTCTGAGATGAGCAAAACCTTTCATGTTAGATCTGGCTGAAGGAGACAACTAAATTAGTGGAAAATAGCTTGAAATTCAACTTCCTAAGCTTTAATAGCCTTTAAACCTCACCTGCCTCCCTTATGAAAAAAGAAATGCAGTAACATTACATTCTTCTCCCAATAGGTTGTTCCCTGGGGATCTCACTTGTGATATCATGCCAGAAGGGGGGAAAAAAAGGGCAGTGAATGTAGTGAGCTTGTCTTTTTAATGCCTGATAGGAAAAACTGCAACTCCCTTTCTGGTGTTTGTGAGAATGCAGTCACAGCTCAGGGCTCCAAGATCTCTGAAACCACCCTGAGCTCACAGGTAGCTGCAGCCATGATGAGAAATGCCAGCAGGGCACAGCATCTCTGTTCTTACAGCACAGGGCTGACATATGGAACAAACCACTGCCAGCAGCAAAACTGTCTTCACAATTGAATAAAAATGAAAGAAAGAACATCTGTCTATTTTTGCATCCCAAATCCTATTTAACCTCATTCTGGGCCATTTTCATTTATTGTGTGAGAAGACACTGAACCACTCAGCATTGCAAGTATCTGCAACCCAGTTATTTTGTTTTATGTGCTCCTGGAAAAAAAACAACCACCAGGCATGGATTGTACTTCTCAGAATTAGAAATTAGTATTCCCAAGGGAAAAATGCTAAAGAAAACTGAATCCCCTTCACCCATAGCTTGAAAACGCTTCCCCCAAATCTGCCCTGGCAAAAAGTTCACTCCATGTGCTCAGCTTCTGTTTCTTTCTCTGAAGACTGCAAAAGACTCCTTCCTTTAACACAAACTTGAAAGTCTCCCTCTAGTGAGACAGAGGAAATTGATGCTGAAACCTTTTAATTACCTGCTACTGTCTATTATACCATCCATGGGCGGGGAGGAGGAGGGATCTTTATGTGTCATCTGCCAGTGACTCAAGGCTGCTTTTGTAAGCTCCTCCTTCACAGTTTCTAGCAAGGAAAGCAGAACCTGATTTATCTTAATCAGAAAGTGAGGACAAGACACTGCTGCTGGGTTAAACACTGAAATGTTTATATATGTGTATATTTATATCTATAAATACTGAGCCTCAGAGGGCCCAGTAACTGCTGAAAGTAAAGAAAGAAAAAACAGAGAGATGTATTATAGAAAACCAACCAGCATCAACCCATCAGGATTAACTTTTTGGAAGCAGAACAGCTGGCCAAGCTTCATCTGTTGAGGGCACAGATCTGAGCTACAACTTCAGTGTACAGAAGAGCTGGGTTTTATTCTCAGCCACTCTGCAGTGGATTTTATTCCCACAGTGCACACTTCCATGTCTGCCCAACAAACCTTTAGGCACTAATCACAAAGCACAGTCAGTCTGTCGTGCGGGATCTCCAAGGCACGGCTCAGGACACACGAGCAGGACACAGGCCAAACCCAACAGTGACACTTGTGACACACAGAGCTCCATCACGGTATAGCACAGTACAGAAATGTGCCTCCTCCACCCACACTCAAGTGGAGCCGCGTTCCCTGTTGGTTATCCCGCACAAATTGTCCTCCTCTCCACCGCCGGTGTTCGTAAGGTGCGAAATAGGTGAGAATTCCCTCGGTGGCGATGGCCCTACAGGGAACAGAAAAGGTCTGGTGATGCTCGCAGCGCTGCACAGCCTTTCAGAGCACACTGACATGTAAGGAGCATCAATTACACCTCCTGAACAAACGGTGGACAATAAATCTCGCAAACAAATAAACAAAGCTGGCGGTGGTTTGGAATCGTTTCCAGTTTCCTGAGAGGAATTTGTGCTCCTTCAAGGCGGGGCTGTGGGAATGCCGAGGCTGCTCCCAGGGGCCCGCTCCTGAAGCAGACCCTTTCCTCCAGGGGGCACAGCCCGTCGGAGCTGACCGACCGACGGACCGACCGCCGGACCGACCGCCCCCGAACGCCGCTCCTCACCTGGGCCGCGCCCTCAGGGCAGCAGGTAGATAAGCAGGAAAAGCGCCAGGTCGAAGAGGATGAAGAGCCACAGATCCAGCCAGTAGGACTGTCCCGATAGGGATGGGGACATCACCCGCCCACCATCGTCCCGCTCCCGCTCCTGCCGTTCCGGCTCCCGCGGCCGCCGCCGCGCCGCCGCCTCCATCTCCTCGGTGGAAGGGGGATGCAGGGCGGCGGCCCCACCGCGCAGGCGCCAGCGGCTCTTCCGGGTGCGGGGCCAATGGGAACGGAGCGCACGTACCACGGCCACGCCCCCGGGGTCACGCGCGGCGGCCCCGCCCCTCCCGCCTCAGGCAAGCCCCGCCCCCCCGCCTCAGGCACAGCCCCGCCATTCCCGCTTCAGGCACCGCCCCGGCCCTCCCGCCTCAGGCAAGGCTTCACCATTCCCGCGTCAGGAAAGCTCGCTATCCCCGCCGCAGGCAGAGCCCCGGCATTCCCGCCTCAGGAAAACCCCGCAATCCCCGCCTCAGGCAGAGCCCCGGCATTCCCGCCTCAGGAAAACCCCGCAGTCCCCGCCTCAGGCAGAGCCCCGGCATTCCCGCCTCAGGAAAACCCCGCAATCCCCGCCTCAGGCAGAGCCCCGGCATTCCCGCCTCAGGAAAGCTCGCCATCCCCGCCTCAGGCACCGGCCCGCTCCACCGGCCCGCTCCTCCCAGCCAAAGCCCCCCCCATTCCCGCCTCAGGAACGCCCCGCAATCCCCGCCTCAGACACCGCTCCGCCTCAGCCAAAGCCCTGCAATCCCCGCTTTAGGCACCGGCCCGCCACTCCCGCCTCGGCCAAAGCCCCCACTATTCCCGCCTCAGGAAAGCTCCGCAATCCCGGCCTCAGGCACAGCTCCACCATTGCCCCCTCACGCACCGACTCCCCGTTCCCGGCCCGGCCAAAGCCCCGCAGTCCCCGCCTCAGGCATAGCCCCGCCCCTCCCGCCCCGGGCGCTGCCTTGTAGGGTGGGCTCTTGAGGTAAAGGCGCTGGACGCGGAGGGTATTTCTGCTTGTCCGTCTGTTTTTGGGATAAGCGGTGCTTGATGTGGATTCCGCAGTGCTGGTGGCTGACATTCCTTCCCGGGCGCTGCTGGCTGCCGCTCCCTGCCAGGTGAGATGCGGACACTGGGGAAGAGCAGGCGGTCAGTCCTGTCACCTGTGCCGGGGCTTGTGTGGAAATAAAAATTGACCAACTCCTCCCGATGCGGTTTCATGGAGAGCAGATGATGCTCTGAGAAAAACTAGAAGACCTTTTGGGAATCCTGTTGTGAAGAAGTTTAGGAAAATTAAAATTGTTTTAAGATACACTCCTTAAGGTTAGTCGGAGCTTGTGCACGGGACGAACGTGGAAAAGTTCATGTAGGTAGTGTATTCTGTTGTGCTTTATGTGCACAACACCCAGCTGCAGGAGTAAATAAAAAAAAACCGAAGTGGCACAACGTGATGCCACACTCACACCTGGGATGTGCCACCCTCAGTCCTTCCAGTGCACTCCATATTGAAATCAGGGCTATCGTTTTTGTGTCCAGAAGAATTATCAGAAACCCAGGAGTGTGTGAAACAAAACCTTTCTCTTGGTAGCTATTACCCCCTTTTAGCCTCAATATTAGGAGATATTAAGAGATTTTATTAAGAGATTGCAAGCAGGTGCTTCTGAACAGAGCTTACTTTTCTTAAACAAACACTTAAAGGTAGCAGCTTTACTTTATAAGTTCTGTCAATAGAAATAAGGATGGATTTGTCTCTATATAGCAAGTATTGATTAAGCATGTGTAGTAGATGACGTATGTTAGACATTTGGGGCAAAACAATGACAGTACTTCCCTTTTAAGCCTCGTCCCCATCTGTACTATCTCATTTATTTTTGGTTTTCCCATAATTTTGCGCAATATTAAATGCACAGAGAAACTGTTTCTCAGTATAAATGCCTTTGCAAGGAAACTAAGTTTCCATTTGAGAGCTTGTGCAAGAAATACTGCAGTTCTGCTTATGCAAAATAGTTTCTGCAGCCTTTGTGGCGCTTCAGCAGGACTTGGTACAGAAGACATTTTAAAAAGCGTTTGGTAATGGGAGTTTGTTCATTCGAGGCAAAACGGGAACATGAAGAACTAGCCCATGTTTTCAGCATAGGTAACTGCTGCTAGGGAGGTGGTGTGAGGGGATGGAAAGGGAAAGGAAACCACGCAGAGGATGTGTAGAAAATGGTCTTTTATTGTTCCTTCATTGTGGTGCAGTTCTGTGTGAAGCGCTCAGCCCCTTTTGAAGAATCTCTTGGACTCAACTCCTTCGTATAGGTAGGTCTGTTAAAAAATTAGGAAGGAAAAATCAGTGGCTGGAATTGCAAAGTTTCATTTCCCAGTTATGGTTCAGAGAGTTTGAAATTCTTTATAGGCAGCTGAGAATTTTAACTATAGATAAATGAAGTTATTTGGCTTGAAGAAAATATTTTCTACTTTTAGAAAAGCTTTTAAAACTTTTCCTGTTGATTCTATTGCAAACTTGTGTGTAAATGACTTCTTAACTCACCTGAACGAGTTCATCACCCACAATTTCTCTGGTTGCTTTAAGCACTTTTCCATTGTCTTTTCTGGTAAATGTGGCCACAAGTTTATTTCCTTCCAGGGTCCAAGCACCCTATGATGGGAAAAAAGCCCAAATGTTTTGCAACAGTTAGGACACTGATTTGGTTTAAAGGCTGTAGAATGCTTAAAAGTGAAAAAAAGATTAAAACAGTGTAACAATGCTTTTTAGCAAGGCTGTAAAAATGAAATTTTAGTGAAACCCTTGGCTTATTTAAATACATAATGGCCAACCTAGGTGTTTTTTACTGGTCAATACACTTAATTTTAAATAATTATATCAACAGAGATTTGTAATTTCTTACAAATACCCACTCTAAGTGGTGAACTTGAGTATTAGAAGAAGTAAAATTGCAAATCACCTGGATTTCACCTTATGAAAATTGCTATTTGCTCTGCTTTTTGGGCTCTCTGGAACCCTGAGATCCACGGTACAGTCTTGAACCTTTAACAGTGAAGACTCCCTTATGCTTTGCTGTATGAGCTGCAAGCATTCCTGAACAGTCAGGTTCAGGAAAACGTCATGCAATTCCGAAGGAGAATTGAAATGACAAAAGCTCACAAGACACACGATTCATTTGGAAAGTGCAGTTACAGAGTCCCTGTCACCCAGTGAACACTGAGCTGTGCAGGAGGGCCCTTACAGTGAGCTCGGTCCCGTCCGCCAGGCTGTAGTCAAAGCTGGCTCCCAGAGTGAATTCAATCTCGATGCTTCGGAAGTTGCTGACTTCTTTGACGTTAAATTTGTCCCCGTTTTGCTGGATGGTGATCTTCAGATTGTCATGGGCTCCCAGCTTTCTTTTCATCATGCCAATACCTAAAAAAATCAGTTAACATAAATCAGAAAAAAACCCCCCAAACCTCTGGAGCATCATATTTGTCTTTTTAAAATCAATTTGATGTGGCCAAGTGAGTTTATTCCAGGGTTCTGACTCAAATATTTGTCCTTCAGTTTTCATCGAGGCCGTGTTCACTAGTACACATATAATACAAATCACTGTCTTAACTGGAGTAGTTAGGTTTATGTCCATATAATGCACATTTTGTACAAACTTCAAGTAAATATTAGGATGTTAGAATTACTTGAATCAAGTGTTTCTCTGAAATTGTAGAATGATGATTTCCTCCCTGTTGAGTGTTTAAATTGGTTTGATGTTTTTAAAATAGTAGTCCAGCTATAGAATTAGATTTAAAGTTTATCCATTCAAGTTGTCTGAGCCTTTTCCTTCAAATCTAGACTTAGAGATTGTTTTTTCTGCTGAAATAAATTTGGAATTGCTTAAGATTAATGCAGTGTAATTAAAACCAGAACATTTCTCAGCATCTTCCCCCCGACCTCAGAATATTTTGAAAATAAATGCAGGGGCAGAGCAGGGAAGAGTGAAAGGGCAGGATGGCCCAAAGGTAGCTGTCAGGCAGTTTGGGTTTGTATTCAGCTGAGTGATGTTCTTCCTGCAGAAAGATTGGAGAGCTGAGCCTTACCCATTGCCTCCATGAACTTCTCATAGTTCTCATTCCTGTCCACTTTCCACGTGCCATCGAAAGCCATGGCTGTGCTGCAGGAGAGCTGCTCTGCAGGGCCCGGGCTCTGCTCAGGGAATTTATCCTCTGCCTTATCTCGAGGGCAATTTACTGCATGACGAGGCTGAGTAAAGCTCAACTGATACCTGACCTCTCCAAGGAGAGCTTTCCTGTTACTTAATCCAATTCCCACTCCTGCTTGCTGAATCTCTCCTATTGCCCCCAGATCATGACAGAATCTTAATTGCTCATCTCAAATAAGAATTGCTAATCCATTCATTCTGTCTAAAATGTGGGATAAAAATCAGGTGTCTAGTGAAAGTAATAATTAAACTAACAGCATTGCTTGACATTTTTTATCTCAGGTGCACCTTCCAGCTTGTGGGACAGTCTTCAGGCAACTGGAGATGATATTATTTACCCAACAAAGCAAACAGAAGTCTCTGCTTTGTCCATTATAATTTGTTTGGGGCCTGCTCTGCTCAGCACAACAAGCATGGGGCGGAGGATTTACTGAATGTCTGCAGGTTGTTTCAGAAAACTCTCCTCTTGCTGCCTGTCCTAACACTGAGCTGTGAAAATTGGGATGGTAGTCTCTATTCATGTCATCACTTTTTTATATATATTGTTTAAATTCTTAGCAGCATCTGCAAATTTTCTTCATTATAACACATTCAGTGAAGAAAACAGCCAGATGGAAGGTGTTCAGGCTGTTTGCTCCTAAGGGTGATGAGGGAACTACATCACAATGTGCATTTCACAACATCATTTAGGTCTCTGTGTGTAGTTTTCACATCGAGGTTTTCTCCACAATTTCATGCAGTTTTTGATCACCTGAATAACTCAAAAAATGTTGTAGCTGATGCCCTGTGCTGTGCCAATAATGCATACCCATCTGCCAGCTCAGAAAATGGCCAGACTTTATTCTGAGAGTCAGATTATCTGTTTTTATTGCACTGGTGTGTATCTTGACCTTTGTTGTTATCACTGGCTGTCTTACCTGAACTGTGCAGTGTATGCACCTGAACACCCAGGGCTGAGTTACAGTTCATCCAAGGTGTTACATAACAAAACTGGTAACTCTCCTTACAGTCTTTGCAGAAAGGTTCCTTCTGGCAGTGCTTGTAGTGCAGCTTCTGCTGTCTTTAGTAGAAAATCAAGGTCTAAAATAATGTGAGTTGCTCAATATGGCAAAATATGACTTTGGTTTTTCACATGTATTAGAATCATATAATCTACACGTCATTTAGTGTTCTTTTGTCCTCCTATAGTAGCTGGTTTTCCTTCTAAAATCACAATTAAAATTGGTTTTGTAGATTTTCTTAGCTGGGACGTTCCACAACCTTTTTCCTTCTTCTGTCTCCCTCTTCCTTGTGTGGTTTTCAGAACTCCAGCATTTTCTTTGATGGTGCATGGAAATCTTGTTGTCTAGTATTGCTGTTCTCATGACAGTTTTAAAAGCTGAGGGTGTGTTCTTGGCTTTGTGGCTTTCTCCAACATGCCAGCTTCAGAACACTGCAAATGGACAAACGTACTGACTTTGAAGTTTGATCTTTAGATGAGGTGGATGGCAAGAAATGATTAACTTATATGGGGATGCCAACCTCATGGTGCCAATCTGTGATCATTGCAGCAAGGTGCAGTGTGATGGCAGTGCCGTTCCAAAGATCAGGGTGATAAAAAGTCTTTTGCAGTGGGTTGTGTTCATCTCCCCTGTTTATTGTTTTGTGGCTTGTCTTCAAGTTGTTCTGACTAAAATAAGCCAGACCAGTAGAACTGTTGGGTTGGTTAAGGCTTGGTGCCAACATAAACATGATACACTCATGGAAATATTGATTTCTATAATAGGAGACTGATCCCTGATAAAACCATGCAGATTGTGCAGGATTTATGAGTGTTTTCTGCTGAATGAGTCTTTATTATGTCTTGCAAAGATGGATCCCTTGCTGGGAAGTTTCACTAAGCATTTGAACCACAATGCTCAATTCTCTATCAATGTGGTAAATAGTCAATTCTATGCCAGGAAAGCCAATTTAAGCCTAGCAGTGGGTGGCCAAGCAACCAGGAGCTTGATGGAGCCTAACTAATGCCATGTCTTGGATAAATAATTTCAAAGTACATATTGCAGTTGAGTGTTGCATTGCAGCAGGATTAGATCCTGCTTGAGCTACATGTTGTCCTGCTCCAGCTGCCTGTTGGCTGAATTTCTGCTTTTATTTTGGTTCAAGGAGAATCTCCTGGGTGCTGCTAATTTGAAATCTGTTCAGCACGAGAATTGAGCGTTTGAGGATTGCCTAGAAATTTCCAGTGAGTACAGATCCATTTGTGTGATTAGTTAGTAGTGGGCTGTGGGTTTTAAAGCTTGCTCTTAACTGTCTGTATCCACTGCTTTCTAATTCCTGTGTAATGGCTCTGATCCATAAAGTGCTGCATTTTTGAGAGTTTTTAATTGGAGAGAACTGAAGTGCAGGAGTTAATAAGATCCAGGCTGAAAAAATCTGGAAGCAAAATTCAGGATTAAAGGAGTAACAACCCTGGTATTTACTTTGTCAGTTTCTGTATGCTAAAATGAATCCTAGGATTGCATAGAATAATGGAATCTGGCCTTGTTTCAGTGAAAAAGGGCGACAGTGAACACCTGCTAATAAAAGTGAGTGTGCTTTTCCAGAAAAGGTGAAATGAATCTCTGAGTATTTGACACTTGCCACACAGAGACTGATATGCCAGTTGTCCTGTGGGGCTTTTTGTCTGGCTTTTCTAAGGGTATTTAAATTTATATCTGAATACTCCTGTATTACCCAATTTCTTTTTTATAGAATATGAAATGTGATCATAGAGTGGGGTCAAGTTATAGTCCAGTGAGTTCAGAATGTACAGTATTGAAAGTCTGCATCAGTCATTTCAGTTTCTCCAAAATCTGAACTGCACTTTTAGCTCATTTCAACATAACTTTTTTATTTACTATGAACTTTTTCTCTTGGTTATAATATAGCTCCCAACCCCACAAAAGTTTTTTGTGGATATATTGAATCTAATTTAATCTGTAAAATAGTGAGCTTCAGAGTTCTTCTGAAGTGCAATGTTATATATCTTGCTCTCTAGCAAGGGAGCACCCTGTATGGCTAAGATATTTAAATATTTGTATTTGCAAAAGGAAAAGATGGTTTCAGATTAAAATTCCTTTCTTAGTTTGGGCATCGTGTGTCTTATGTAAAAGCAGAACTGACACCCAGTTTCTGGTGCTCTTTCCAGCTCAGAAATGGACTTTCCATGTGACCTTGACCAAGTTAAGCCCTCTACTTATCTGTAA
Source organism: Melozone crissalis (assembly GCF_028551555.1). Taxonomy (NCBI): domain Eukaryota; kingdom Metazoa; phylum Chordata; class Aves; order Passeriformes; family Passerellidae; genus Melozone; species Melozone crissalis. The sequence continues at coordinate 8,308,716 of NW_026535817.1, read as the reverse complement.
AATGAACTTTCCTTTCATTAAGAAGCTCTATATATCATAAAATAAATTGCCAGTGACTTTATTAACTACTACAATAAAAGTGTCCTGAATGCTTCTATGCAAATGTATCACATGTAAACCCTTGGTATGACTGAACCATGGATTTTACTCCCAGAATTTGATGGTGGTACACAAGAGAAACCTGTGTAAACTGTGGATTTTTCAGCCATTATGAACTGGCGTATTATGCCAGTGACCTGGGGTATTTTTCAAATGAAGTGGTTCTAAAGTTCTGTGTGTGCTAAGAAATGGTGCTGTTCTAAAGCACAGTGACTGTCAGATTCCATAGGTCTGTTCCTAAAGCTTCCTGTGGGAACAAACTCACTCATGTGAGATTTTTCCTACAAGTCTTAAAGGGTGAGGTTTCATGGGATTGTGGAATGCAAGAGCTGTCACCACCTGCTGCTGAAAACGTGGCTGGAGGAAAGAGCTTTTGTCTTTTCCATTTGTTACTGAGGCATTACATCTGTGCAAGAAAGGAAAGACTTTGTGTGGTGTTTGTTCACCTCTTCAATAAAAATGCCCTCGCTCCAGGGCTGGGTAAGGAACGGATCCCAGTGCTCCTGCTGCAACCATTGCCACTTCTCAGCAGGGAGTTCAATCCTCCAGCAGGCCAGGAAGGCTGAGCAGCAGCAGACTGGGCTGTGAGGGGGTGGAAATGTTGTAGTCCCAGCAGCAAATGGTGACCTGATGTTTGCAGATCTGCACGGGCACTTGTGCAGTTTCACTCATAAGCTGCAGTTGGTTCGAGCAAACAGTGCTCGTGTTTTGTGCTGAGCTAAATCTGGCCCTTCATAACTTCTTGAATGAGCCTGCTGTTTGTCAGGGGTGTACATAGTTCTTGGTTTTGCCTAGAGCTAAAAAACGTCGAGCCAGAAGTGTTGCTGTGAAGGACCTAATAGGCAAAGAAGAGAAAATGCCAGGAAGCCCACTGGTCCAGAATTACTTCTAGGATCAGCAGTTTGTGCAAGATGAGGCTTTGGTTGTAGAAAAAAAACTTTTTCCACAGTTTGGTTGGAGTCACTGGGCTGACTATTTCTATCAGTCTTGCAATTGGTATCCCCCAGGAACTGATCTGTGGGGGCAGAGGATCAGGGATACCTCTGTGTAACTCTTGTATTTGCTGGTTCTGCTTTCTCTCAGAAATGAACGGGTTTCTGACAGCTCTCAGGAGGTGCAGCTCCAGTGCTCTCTAGTGGTCAGTGGCACTGAATGAATTTTTTGTGGTTTTGAAACAAGAACTACTTTACTGCTGGCTGATCTCAGTAGTACTCAGAAGTATCTTGATATTAACGGATAATTTTCTCTTCAGGATTTCTAGGACCTAGAAAAGTTGCTATGAAATACAAATTTACAGAAGCAATGATTTGAATCAGGCATTAAAAATTACACCTCAGTAATATAACAAACAGTAAAATTTGACATAATCCTTTTTATTTTAGAAAGCATGAAAACAGTACAAAGAGAAGAATGAAGAAATAAGTTATAAGCAGCAGTCTGACCACAGAAAATTAGCTGACCCTTATGTTCTCTAGCTGTACGGTAAGTAGGGCTAATGATTCTTTTAAGTAATGTAACTAGCTTTGTTCTAAGTCAATGGACAGAAGCAAGAGAGAACACATGACATTCAGAAGACTTTAATAGTTTTTAAAGGCAAACATAATATACAGAGAAACCCCTTAACCTAGTACAAAAATACTGTGCCCAGAAACTATATATTTGTTCAGGTATTTTTAAAAGATAGAAGAATACAAAGGGACAAACTCAGTGACTAGTGACTGTGATTAAGGGTTTTATTAAACTATAATAGGAATGTATGTTAAAACTATTTACAGTGCATTTCAAACTACATTCTTTAAGAGACACATGCAGGTGTCTGCCATGTGAACACAAAGAGGACTCAAATTCTAACTTCAGTTACGTCTGTAAGGTACCTTGGGCATCGGTGGCAATAGCTGAACCAGCAAAGAGCAAGTGAGGCAGCTGTCACCAAGGATAAGGGTTTGGTCCCTCTTTACAGGTAAGAAAAGATGGATTTGACCCATTCTTTCACTTTCTATACAGCACAACCCAGCTCCCCTGAGGTAAATGGGAATCACAATACTGACTTCAGGTGGGCATCTGAGCATGCCAAGCTCGTGCTGTGGGAGTTAGTGGGAACCAGCAATTACAGAGCATTGTCACATAAATACACATTTACAAACACTGGTACTCAGATTTGAGTTTCTGTATGCAAACAACCTTCCTTCTGTGGAGAAGAAACTTAGCATTCACCTCGCAATGACCAAGATGAAATATCCTGCTGTCACAATTTGCTGCATTTAGCAGGTGTCACTAATTACCAGCACAGAGTCTGTGGTGTTTCTTCTTCTTATCAAAGTCCAAACCAAAAAAACTCAGCCCTCATTATTTACCATACTCTGCCCAAACTCGTTCTGCTGTTCAAGCTTATGTTTTAAATTAGTGCAAGCCCCTGAAAAAGTACAGCAGGGAACTGGGAAATAAAGCTGAAACCTTGTGGAATGTAAACTGCATGTAATTTAACATGAAGAAAAAACCTGCAGCATCACAGAGATAAGACTCAGAATTAATACTACTATACTAATTTGCTTGAAATATGAGGTCTTTATAAAAACCTTTAAAAACATGTGAATTTATTATAAGCAAGGAAAATATTTTCCATAAAAAGTCTTTGCCATGTTTTTATGCATGACTGGAAGGGCCAGCAGCTGGATCACTCCTCTAATTTTAAGGGCCTAGACCTGATTCTTCATTATCTTTCTGTATAATGAGCTGGAAAATCAATTACCTGCTAATTTTGACAAACTTTATGTATGAATTAGTTAAGTGCCCTGAATTTGTCAGTTCATACCACTACCAGGTAAAATGTATGGGGTTGGAAATCAAAAGATGCATGCAAATTGTCAGAGGGTGATGCATATAAAGAGGCTTTGGTTCTCTCTTCCGAGGAGAAATCAGCTGATCATCAGTGAAATTGTTTCCTTTTATCAGTAGCTCACTTGTATATGTGCACAGTGAAGAGATAAACAATCTGCTCTTAAGTATAAACTGCTTCTTAATTAAAAATTCACACCATCTCCAAAGTCAGCATCACTTTATTCCCCCCCACACTTTCTTTAACTGCATGATAGAATAGAAAACCTAGGCCCTCAGCTAATATTGCATTTGTGGCTAACTCCTTGGAAAATTCAGTTACTTGGAATTAGAAGAGGTAGGGTTAATCAGTAATTTTGTGTGTGTTAACACAAGTAAATTTTTTCAGAACAAATCCAGAAATAAAGAGTACTTCAAGAATTAAACTGTGCTGTGGAATGAGTTTGAAAGAAATTATGTTTGTGTCTGAGATCAAGTAGGATACTGACTCAGTTGTCCTCACTGAGAGACGTAATAAGAATTTGTGGAACAAATTCTTGTGCCTAGAAATTGAAATCTCAAATGCGACAATGGTTTCAGTGGACTTCAGGCTGAACCGTCAAAGGAATAAACTCCATTTCAGCTGGTTTCTTGTGTAAGCCACTCTGATTGTTACAGCTAGACAGTATCATGTCTTTGAGATCAGACTGAAATAATGAGAGACACAGCTCATGATGAAATAAATGAGAGCTGCATAGCTGTAATCCACCAGCTGCCTTTCAAAAGGTTCAATTCTGCAGACAGTGAACTTGAAGGAAACCTGCTGGAGCCAGGTTAGGTTTGGATTTTTTTCCCATATTGTCCCCTATCTACATTATGAAAGGAGGGAGCAGTTTCTGCAATTGAGTCACACAAAGCCATGACACACTTGGATTTTGCCTTCAGGCAGAATAAAACACTATGTAAAGGCTTTGAATCTCATGAAATACAGCACTCTATGCTTTTAAGGTACTTAAACCAGTAGTTTAAAGGCTTTGGTTTTGTTTAAATATATACAGATACAGGTGTGTTATGATATTTAAATGTTTATTTACTAGGAACTGTATTTATATGTGTGTTCCAACATTTATGGTGGGAAAGATTCTATGGGATAAATGTGTACAGATATATAATTAAATATATGCACATACTGTATAACTGTTCATTTTAAGTGAACCTTTAAAAAAAATGTAACATCATGCCCTTCTTTTCAAGTCAAAGGTATGAATCCAGCACTCCTTCATAGCATTTATAAATTTAGTTATAATAAAGCTTTACTGAACACAAAATATAGCAAGGAAATACTGGAATATTCATGTCAAAGTTACATCACTACACTGTGATATCATCATAGTTATCTGCTGTGTTGTCACCATGAGTTACAAGTCCAAACCAACAGCAAGAATACACCTTTATATACATATATTTTATTCCTATTTATATTAAATATGTATCCCTTCAGTATAATAATTATATTTCAGTATCTCAAGCACTCAAGAAAAAGACTATACAAGGGCTATGCAAATCCTGAAGCAAAGTTTTCTATTTATCCAGAAGTACCTAAAACCTTTTTGGGGGATGGAGGGGCGTGTGTTGGCAGGGCCAGGCTGCTGTCACCTGCATACTGTGTATGCACAGAAATACATATACAGAGTACTGCAAAACAGCAGTCCTGGAATTCTGAGTGAGTGTTGCAATCCATCCTTTTTTTTTTTTAATTTGTTGGGACAGAATAAGGAGAAGTACTTCTGTACTGAAATGTTTTCAAATTCACAGTGCAATCATTTATTATTGGTCCTCACTAGACAAGTCTGAGATAGGACTTAATCAGTGACAAATAATTTAGTGTGTCAGAAATATTGCTGACTGTCAGAATACCTTTTCTATATTAAAAAAAATATCAACTCTAACTTAGTATCATCAAACATTTTGAAACATTTGCTTCATCTTTTCTTAGCTTCTGGCATTGTTTGTCTAAATGAAGAAATTGAAAGGGTGAGTTTTCCCTTTTTGACCAGATCTTACAACTTGGGTTGACAATCTCCTGGGAAGAAGAATTTATTGCAGTTTCTAACTAGAATTTCCTGGAATATTGTGATAGAACTAAATTCCCACACTTAAAAGTCCAGTGCCAAATGTGCTGCTTTTGCCAAATGATGATTTTAACTAAAAAATAATGATTACAGATTAAAAAACTGGAACATTTTGTGTGTCTCTGTGCAGCCAAAGTTATGTGTGCTGCTAATGCATTTTAGACTACTGGCATGTATCTCCTTATCCTGTCCATCTAAATAATAGTACCCTCCTTGTATTCCTCTTTTGGAATTTGTCCAATGTGTATATTTTCTATAATTGTTTCCAATTCAAAACCATTTCTATTAATTATCTTCACTTAGATAATGCACCAATTTTATATTTTACTAGTGCAAGTTAATTGATTTCTTACTTTACAGAACATTAATGCCTCACATACAAATGGCAAATAGCACTCTTGGCCATTTTTGCTTTTGGTATTATTATTTTTCTATTTCTTCGAGACACTATGATTAATCATTCTAAACTAATGTTAAAATGATTTTTAAGAGATGTTAACATAAAACTTTCTTCAAAGTGGTCACAGCCATTTCATAGTAACACTGGCCTGAAGAATCAGTCATTGGTGGTCACCAGGAGTGTGCCCTTCCTGCATCATTCTGATTCAGCTTTTCACCTCTTGCAGTCATTCTCTTCTGCCTGTGATCCAGTCTGTTGGTTAGATGATGTTAAAATCAACTCCCAAATGAAGTTAAAACCAGCGTACAAAACCAATCCTGCTTTGTTTCCATTTCTCTGTGTGCTTCTTGCAGCTTTCCATGGCAGCCTGTCAATTATGTTGGGATATTTCATCTGTCTTCAAGAAGTTCCCATTGGGCATGGAGAGCTGGGACACCTCTACCACACCTGAGACTCTGGCTGCCTAGTCATTCACAGGGGTCTTAGACATTTCTTCAGCTGCAATAACACATTTGCTAAGATATCCATCTAATATGGAAAAAAACCAAACTCTACTGGGTGCACAGATTTGGGGGTTTTTCACCTCAGAGCCCAGTTCTGCTGTCTGAGAGAGGTTAGCAATAGTTTGTTTGGAATAGGCTCCCCAGAGTGAGTCTCAGTCTTTCCTCTGAACCTCTGGAAATAGACCAGGCAAGACTGCTCAATATTTTTATAATATAAAACAGCAAGATGGGAGGAGGGAGAGAAAAGGTGCAAAATGCAGTAGTCTTTCAGATACTGGCCACAACATGATCACTAAACAACTATGTACATCTGTAAAGCAACAGGCTCTCGGGCACAGTCAGTGCCTGCACCAGTACCTTCTTGTGGGCTGGGGTAGCAAAATCCACCCCTGCAGGTCGTCTTCCATCTCAGTCAGATGTAAGAAGAGAAACATATTGTCTTCAGATAATCTTGGCATCTACACAGTCATGCTATATCTTGAAATGTGGAAAAAATAATACAGCAGTGGCAAAACATAAGCCAAATTCATACAGTGTTTAGCAAAATGCAGTACTCTCTTATTACTGTGTTTCCTACGTGAACTTGAGCTTATGGTGGTGAAATCAGCACATCAGTTCCGTTTGCCTTGGTTGCTTTCTCCATTAATCAGGTTCTCTTGCTGCTCAGCCAAGGCTTGCCATTTCTGCCTGTTTTTTCTGCAGCCATCCAGCAAAGGGGAGCAGGCCTCTGACACGTGTGTTAGGGCCTGAAATGCATTGAAAACGTGGAAAACAAATTGTATTCAATTTTTAATTTAAAAATGGAGAATGAAACACATCTCATATTTTTTTCAGATTTCTGAACTTAGAGGAAGACTTGTAGATCATTAAATGCACTGGTTAGTTAACACAAGAGCTGGGTACAGTTTGGACTAGGATCACTTGGTAACTGTAGATATAAGCAGCAGTGCACATTTTAGAGTAAATGATTCCAATTTTTCTGATCTTTTCATAAATAGAAAGGTAAAGCTCTCCTCTAGTAGGAAGAAATATAGATGTTCAGGCTCTAGAACTGTGGGCATTCAAGTCTGCTCAGGTGTTCTGTTAAAGTTTTCTGTTTGTCCAATCTGTATCTTTGCAGAGACACTCAGTCATGTTTCAATGGCCTACCTCCTCCTGGAGACAGTTTTCTGAGGCTTCAAAGCAAAGGCTGCCTTTGTTTCCTGACATTTTCTACAGCACAGAAGCACTTGATTTTCAGGGACAGCAGCTAGTAGCTCCCTTTCTCTATCCCTGTTTCCTTTGAACTGGTGAATGTGTGTTCTTTTCAGAAAAGCTAATTGTGTCAGAGGAAAAAATTCAAGTAATCATCCTGTTCCTTGCACTGGAAGGTTCTTAAGTATTCGGTTTTCTGTTCACCTCCTTTCTTTTTCTCACCTTAGTTTCTCTAAAATACTCGGTACAGGTCAAATAAACAGACCTTTGCTCCAATGTTGTACTGGGTTAAAAAAACCCCAGAAATCATTATGTTGTTTTTCACACTGTATTTGACCAAGCAGCTTCTCATACAGTTTGTGACCAGGACAAAAAAGCATTTCAGTGGATTATCTCATGCAATGCTTTGGTGTGTGATGAGAGAGAAAGAACTGAATGGGTTGGGAAGTGTTAAAATTGGTAAAATTGGGTCAATTTCCTATACATAGCATATCACCTTTTGTATAACAAATTCTGAATTCTTAAAAACTTGTAAACACTTTCTATCAATGCACTACCTGGATACCATTCTTTCCCTAGAGGTCAAAGCATTAGTTTTGTGACTTTCCCTGATAATCCAGAATATAACCCAAGGACATAACATCAATTGCAGAGAGCACAGCATTTTAACTAGGTTTAAAAAAATTGTGACAAAACATATTAATCAGACAAATTATAAATACTAAAATAGTAATTTCTTCAACAGAATAATGAACCATGTGTAATATAAAAAATATTTTCTAACTAAGGGGCTAGTTTTTAATTTGATTTTTATTCTAATGGTAAATCTATGTCTACCAGTGAGCAGCTCTGGTTTCAGATATTTTCTGTTCTTCCTTAGGCACCATACCTCATACAGCTGCAAACAAACAGCATCTATGAATCCAACCTGCATGCTGGGAATTTTGTTTTTCTTCTCTCTGTTCATTAGATCCTGCAGATAATAAGAGAACAAGTTCTGTGTTTAAATGCATTCAATATAAAACCCAACCAAAACCAAAGAGAGTCTGGAATTAAACAGCAGCACCTTAAAGAGCACAGCAAGCTCAGCACAGTGGAGTGTCATTACAGGTGTTAGAAGGAAGGGAATTGGACTGCATGACTTCCCTCAGGAGACTGGCTTTGGTTTGACAGAGCCCAAATATCCAGGCAAACTTACTGGGTTTGGATAGTTACATATAGGTACCAATTTAGGAATGCATTTCCTAGCCAGTTAGTAATACTGACTTAAAGGCAATAATCCTGTCTGTTCTTCTGGTTCAGAAATAATGACACACTATTGGTGTTTTGGAACCACAGAACAAAACTGGCTTCTAGGAGGCCAGGGAAGGAGCCAGTCCTGCAGGGTGGTCAGTGGGAGAAATTTTAAGTGCTGTTTCCAAAACACATTGAGCAAGAGGTGCCACTTACTGTGGGTTCTATGTTGAGTTCCTTCCGCTCTTTATCTCCTTGATCAAAGAACTCAGTAGCCACAAGCTCAGCAATCTGTAAGAGATTTCACTCATTGAGAGCTGTAAAAGTTTGTTTGCTACCTACAAACAAGTAGTTCCTATCTCTCCTATCATATTAGCCCCCACACACATCATGAGACTCCAGTTCAGGATTCCACCACTGCCTTTGCAGTAAGGACTGGGTGGAGGAAACAAACTTTAATGCAGTTTGCATTTAGGAAACCTTAAAAATTAAACACATACCCGTTGCTGAACTGGCCATGGTTTGGTTATGGCTGATAAGTCACAAGCAGTCATCAGCATTGCTCTGCAGAACAAGAAAGAAAGGGATAAATTACTCTCTGTGAAATGTATGTAGCCACCAAGTCAAGTGACTGGTAAAATAGAATATAGAATTCCAAGGAACATCAAGTCAGAAAACAAGTGAAATTAGAGCAAAGTTACAGATCTAACGCCACATGCTATTTAACAAAGTTTCTTATACAGGTTGCACACTTAGTAGTTCAGACCCAGGGAGTTCAGTGATCTGTGTGCCAATGCCAGCTTGTACAGGCCCAGGGCAAAAAGACCTGCTAGGTTTAATCAAGTTCACAGCAACATGGCATGGGAAATTGGCTACCCGGTAATATTAACTGATTTCATGATTATTCTGCTTTTACTTACAGAAATAGCTCCTTTTGTGAGGGATCTTCCATATTAAACTGCTTCTTCCTTAGAAGTTCAAAAAATTCTCCTCTCCTCCTTAAAAAGAAGTTAAAGCAAAAGATTTTGCAGGACACTGACATGATGCTAATATCCAGCAGTGATTATTCAGCCAAAGTTTCTTCTGACTTACTTGATGTAGAGTGCCAGGTCTGTGGCAAGAATGGCTTGTTTTATCATTTTCAGTGTAGCCTTGTATTCTTCAATGGAAAGGCTGCTGAGAATCTGATTTCCCTTTACAAAAAAACCCAAAACCATTGCTATCAGTAAAAAGGGCAACAGCACACCAGTTTGCTTAAATATCTCTAAGTCACCAAATCATTATGAGTTACTTGCTGATATCTGAGGTCATTCTTTTACCCTCCTTCCTCTTGAAGATTGCCTAGTTTAAAAATAAAACTTACAGTCTTCCCAAGTAATAGCAGAAAGCTGCACAGCAGCAACATCATCACTCATCATCACTGACTATTACAAAATGAAACTGCAAGCAGAGCAACATCAAAGCCTTTAAGTCCATTTTATTCATTAAAATTAAATTTGTCACTGGCTGTATCACAGCTTCTCTTTCCTCATCCTTCCCCTCCCTGAAGCAGAGGAATTATTCCCATACCTGCCCATACACCTCTAGTAAATGAAAATATTTTCCTTTTATGAAGCAGCATAAATAAGTTATTAAGTAAAAGTATGAACTCAACAGCCCCCTACTAAACCAAAGCAGTACGGAGCAGGTGAAATGGAACTCACCTCAATTGTTTTTCCATATTTGCCTACCTGAATAGGAAAGGATCTCTATACTACAAAGGATGCCAGAAGTACCACAACCTGTGACACAGAAGGAGCAGTCCTTTGGAAGGATTGTGAATGCTAAATAACTGGTCCTGAGAATTAGTTAACAGCATCTAACAAGAAGAATGTAGTATTATTTGCATATTTACTAAACTTAGGTTTGGCTTCACTTTGGAATGTCAACACAAGCAGTGTTTGGTTTGGTCTCATCAGGGCTGCTTTGTGTATGTGTAGGCTGGAATGTTTTTGAAACGAGAAGAAGGACTGGGGTTTGTTTGATGGTTCCTAAGAGGTCCTGAAAATGGCACAAAGCCTTTTGTTTCCTTTGGTGCAAGGAAGCAGGTACTCAGAAGGATGTTAGCAAGGCTTCCCTTATCAGGCAGCACTTGGAAGGCTTTGGTAGCACTCAGCAACAGAACTGTGATTTCCCTGTTGCTGCATTTGCTTTCTTTACCCAAAAAGGAATAAAGAGCACTTTAGAACATATAAGGGTGGGATTCTATCCAGAAGCTAAAAATAGAAAGTAAAATAGTTTCCTTCAGCATACACAGCAACGTGGCACTCACTGGACTATTCAGGATCATAAGGCATTGATCAAAATGATGATGCTCCATGATTGAGTGGCAATACAGCTGAGCCAGTGGATGTTCGCTTCTGAGGAGGAAAGAGATGGAGAAGTCAAATTAGACAAACATACTAGTGATCCAGATAAAACTTCCCTTTTAACATTCACCTTGTAGGAATATGGATAAAAAGATAATGCTGTTCCTTTGTCAGAGCACTTACAGCTCTGGTGTTCTGCCTTCTCTACCTGTAGAGACCAGCTGCATGCGAGGAGCGACAATGTAATAAAAGGTTACATAAGGAGTGAAAGTTCCTCTATAGAAAGCAAAGGCAACACGAAGAGTTCATTCACAAGCACAGTTTAGGAGACATTTTTGGTTTCTGCAACATGTTCTTAAATATTCTTAAACCAAATGTTCTTCACCCACCTGTCATATTTAGTCAGCTCAGCTGCTGAGCTTGTAAGTAATATGCAAACCTAATAGGAAACCCACTGATACCACTGGAAAAATTCCTGCAGACCTCAGTGCAATATGGTGCTGGGCCCAAAATGTTGATCAAGTAATTTCCTTGTGTTAGTAACTATACTGGTGTTTCATCACCACTGTTGTCATGACCAAACTACTGCAACATTGTTACCTACCCTTTGCCCAGGGTAAAATCCAAAAGGGAAACTGCTTAGAGGCCAACAGTGATGCTGACTGTTCTACAGGCAGTGAAAAAAATCCAGCGGGAAACCAAATTGTGTAGGTACAGAACTTAAAAATACCTTAGTGCAAAACTTAACAGCATCTAAAATAGCAAATTCTATTTTCTAAACTGAGTAGCATTTGAGTAGCATTTGAGTAGCTTTAGTCAAAATAGAGAAACTCCTCTCTTGAGGATTTCCAATTTCTCCCTGTTCCTTGTTGCATAATACAGTTCTTGGTTTTTGCTGCTCTGTCTTAATTTTCAACCCTTGGTCCCACATTGCTCATGTAGTCTCTTCAACTCAATCTGGATTTTTTTGGAAGTCTATTTTGCTGATGATCCTGGATCTATTACTCCAACTATAATCTGATTTACAAATGTTTAATCATGTCAGTAGCTCTTTTTGCATATAATTCCATGAGATTTTCTGTATGGTTAAAGACCATTCACAAGACTTAATGGCTGCAGGATTGGGCCCCTGTGTGAGTGAGTGCACAGAGGCTCAAATAAAAGTCATAAGAGAAGACTCTGGGGATTTAAGAAGCACAAAAATGCGGAGAGAAAGATGGAAAGACAAACAAAACCCCAGAAAGGAAGATTAAAGGATGCAAGCCCCTGAGGAATATGGGCTGGCTGCCCAGCACCTCCTCTGAGACCACCACAAAAGGGGCGTAGAGCAAATGTACTCTTGTGTTTCTTTAAGGAAACAAACCACAGGATGGTGCCAACACATGCTGGGTGAAATTCCCACTGAATGAAGTGGGATGCATATTCTGTGTCCCAGAGTTCATCCTGACTGGAGAGAGAAATATGTGAGAAATCTCTTAGGTTATCTTCCCAAGTATTGCTCCAAGCTAGAGCTTGCTTAGTACTCGCAGACCCTAACTGGGGCTGGAAATAAATTCAGCTGACTTCTGTAGAGGCACTTCAGTCAAACCCCCACTCCAGGCCAAAGGACACCGTGGCTTTCTGAGCATAGGGGTTTGGTTATGCACTTTCTGTGCTTCCTACTCTGCATGTGGGATTGGATCAAAAAGAAAATAACCCCCCTGCATAAATACCAAAAGGCTTTCAAGCAGTTTCCTTTCTGTAACTTCTACTGCCAGGACCATTTCAATTTTTGAAACTCTCCTGCTTAAGAAAAAAAATCACACACTGAATATCCACCCTCCCTGCTTCAAAGGAAAAAACAAAGGGATCTGTTCCTAGCAATAACTTTTGTATTTAGGTTTAAAAAAAAAATCATGGAACTTGCTGTTGAGAAAGGAATTATTAAGCTATAGCCATCTCAGCTTTACAGCATGTGTAAATGTTAGATTTTGCTGTCTATGACACTTTCCCAGGACATTTTTGAGAGGAGATGACGCATCTCCAGATGTCTTCCAGGAAATTTATTTTTAAATAAATAAAGCAAAAAATAGCTAACTAGTTCCAATCGCTGTGAGGCTACAGTTACTGCTGGAATCCTCTATTACCAAGCTAGAAAAAGATCACTATTCTAATGTTGTGGAGTTTGGTTTTTTTTCCTTTACATATCAGTCAGTGTTACTCCAAACACATACATCTGAAATGCAAGAGTTCTGCTTCAGCTTACTTTTTTTCTGCCTTTCAGTATTCTGTACCTAAACAAGTTTTTCCTCCCTTACGATCGTACTTTACACATAGCGAGAATGGCAGACCACTTCTTCACAGGTCACTTCAAGACCATTCTCCAGCTCTGCCAGAAGATGATGCACATTTCTGGGTATCTTTTGCCCATCTCTTTCCCAGGACACACTGCCATATCACAGGAATCACCTTAAGCCACACTTGAAATCAGCTGAAGACTCATATGTTGTTATTTGAAGTGATACCAAATTCACTTGGTTGGGCAGATTTCAAACTACTAATAAATTTTAAGTAGCTTTAGTTAAAAATGAAAATATGGGGAAAATTTTAGTCTTGTTCTGATATTTCATTCTGATAATTTTAAGCCAAAATATTTTGTTTAGTAAAAATATTTTTTCAGTGTTTTAAATATATTTTGCCTTTTTGTATTGTAAAGGCCTTTCTGTAATTCCAGATTGGATCAAAGTTAAAGAGTACAGATAACCCACAATCAATGCAAAACAACCATACATTTTTAATGTGATTTTAACTATGTCACTTATTCTAAACAACTTAGAATTCTGGAAAAACCTGGCTAAACCAAGAGTAAAACAATCTGAGTTCAAAACAATGGGGAGACCCCTCTGTACCAGAGGGGTGCAGACCTCAGTGCTGTGTGGGCCTGGACAAGAAGTGAGCAGCTGAGTAGGGCAGGGAGTGATCTGAAAAGCTGCACGTTTCCTACACACTGCCACTTGGAAGCTGCAGCCTTTTGCTGTCACTTGATGGGAAATCAGGGAGGGGACTTTGGGAGCAGGAAAACGTTGTCCCTGCACAGCAAAGAGTTCACTTAATCTGCCATCATGGTTAGTCAGCAACAGAGGCGGTGCATCTACTTCAAAGAAGTTGTGAATGGTTCTGCCTGTTCTTACGCTTACTGCTCCTTTGCACAGCCCCACAGCATCAAAGCTGTCAGGGCGTACCTAATTTAGCTCCGTGCTTGTGTTTGTTCACTCACTTGTTTTTATTTAACTTCTCTCAGACCCACTTACCTTTGTATGTAAGAGTTGTTCACTCCCCTGTGATCCAGATCGTGGCTCAGAGTTGCTATCAGCAAAGCCAGCGTTTCTAAGTCAGTCAGTTTGCTCTATATGCAAAAAGTAATGCCACAAGTGAGTTGTGGATTTATTTACTACAATGTGTTTTACATCTGCTTTCTGAATAATGAGAACTGCTCTTAGTACACAAAAGACAACTCAGTTTGGAAATGATTGATTTTATGTTTCTGCTAGGAAGATGCATCTCCCAGTGCTTGCCTTTCCCCTCAAACTAGAAAAAAATTGAATTATGTTCAATGGTGTTCAGACTCCAGAATCTAGGACATGAGAATCAGCAGGGAGTGAATTCAGTGTAGTTAAGAATAAACAATTTATGGAAATTGCAGTGGAGACTGTCAGGATTCCAAAAATAGCAGGCAAACTATCAGGATCATCAGAGATTGCTGGACCGCACACAGAGCTAAACTACCACATGCATTCCAACAGGGAGGGAAGATGGATGTCCTTGCCTTGGTCTCTTTCAGCACCTTTTGTCATTTTCATTAGTGAGATAAAGTTTGTAGAGGAAAGAAAAGCCTCTTCCTTACTGGTATTGGATTTTGACATACAAATGTATTAAAGACATGTTTATTCAGAATGAACAGAAACATTCTGTTTCCTAAAAGAATATAAAACCAAAACATATAGCCTGTTTTGCAAGAATTTAGAATCAGTATTTTATTTATTTAGAGAATCATGTAGCCCTAATCAGAACGATTACATTGTTTTTTAAATTATTAGGTGTCTTTTTAAGTGAAAGGTTGAAAATTTGTTCAAAAGCTTTGGAAGGACCATTTAAATATTTTTTTCTATGTTTTTATGTACTGTTATGTATCTAAAGCTGTACTCAGCTTTGCATTTGAACTTTAAAAATTCCTGTTGAAAATTTTAAGGAAACATCCTGAAAATGGGTCAGCCTTTTTTCTCTCTACTTTTTTGACTTGCTTGTAGCATAAGCATTAACTTTAAAAGGACATAACCATGTACATGCCTTATTAGAGATATTCCCGTTGGGAACATCCCAATAACCGCTTCCAGAGGATTTAACTGAAACAGGGAACCAAAAACCACAGCAGCAGTTTCACAAACCAAGCCCTCATAGCCAGAAGTCTTCAGCAGAAGATTCCACTGACAATACCATGGAATGATGAACATCTTACTGACCTGACAGTCAGAGCTGTGCATCATTAGAGAATTTGTCTTAATAGAGGAACTGGAAATGTACCTGAATTTTCCCAGATTTCAGAGCAGCAAACATGCACTGTGCTGTGTTGAAGGCATGTCTCCAGTTGTGATAAGCAACATTTTTCCGATAGTTTTTCTTCACACTTAAAATCCACCTGCAGAGAACCTTTAAGAAACAGCATCACATAAATGTGTTTTCATAAGAACAGATTTCTAATACATTCAAACTTTCTTAATCCCACTTGAAAACTCTCTTACTAAAAAAAAAATAAATCCATTTAACTCAATTTCAAGTTCAACTGTAACACGCTTGTAACTGTGAACGTTGATAAGAACAGGCTTACACCCGCTAGTACAGCACCTGTTTGAGTGTGTCATACTTGTGGGTTTGGGGTTTTATTGCTAAGGGCTAAATGTTAATGTCAGAAGCACTGCTGTTAATTCAGAAACTGTATGTTGAGATACCTGGGAGAAAAAATCCTTGATTATCGTGACATATTTGATGGAGAAAATTTATTTAGTTATTGAATCTTCTTAAGATCTGTTTTGAAAATAAACAGACAGCTTTTCCCTCCTATCAGTTTGCCAAAACCCAAGCAGAACTGGACTTTGGAAAGCAAATAAGTATGATAGAAAGATTACTACATTGCAGGGTATTTTCTTTTTTATGCTGGAGGAAAGCATGTCCTGGATGTTTTATTCAACAGTATCAGAAATTATGGGTTATATAATTTTATATATATATATATATATATATATATATACACACACACACACATATACACACACTTTCTTCCTACCTTTTTTTTGTAAGGAAGTGACAGTATGAAGGTCAGGTAGTAATTTGATATTGGGATTAAGGTTGTTCACCTTAGTACAGAGGTGAAGCTAAGTACTAGGACGTTCAAGGGATCAGATTGGATAATACAGCACTTTTGGCCCTTGGACACTACTAATCTAAATTGGTCTATAAACTGCTGATCTAGACAATAAATATATGCTTTCTTTAACTAATGTTAAAGAAATGTTGTAGGGCCTATGAAGCCCTACAAATTGATCTTGCATTTTGATATAAATTTTGATGGGTTTGTTGAAAATGTTATAAAGCAAAAATAAGGTATTTAGAAATGAAGATTTCTACAAATAGATGTTGTGTGCACTGAGTGGAAGAGACTGAAGAGATTTTTCTATTTTACTTGTCTTGATCACCTTTGACAGATGTGTTGGTAAAAACCTTTAGGGAAATTCTCACAGCCCATCTATGTTATCATCTGCTTCAATCTTTACTATCTCCATATCCATGAAATTCCTCCTAATCTGTAATCTGTTATTTTGTAGGGAAAGACTAAGATAATTACTACCTCATATGGACATAGTGAACAATGTTATTGTCCTCTTTGTAAGAGTTTTTCACTTCCTGAGAAGTTGCTATCCTCTCTCTCCTCAGTATTCTGTTTTCCAGTCCATTAATCATAGACTGTAAAATGATTTATCCTTCAGTAAAACCAATCTCAGGACAGACCCCAATTCTTCATATGCCTTCCTGGTTTGCTAATTACTCCTTAATACACATGTCCAATTCTATTTACAGTGAGATCATCTCATTACTCTGAATTCCTAATAATTAAGGTGCCTCTTTCTGTGGGCCTGTATTTGGCAGCAACCGTACCTCGTGTTTCATTTGGAAATTTTGCACCAGGTTGAGGTCTGTGAACATTCGAATTGTGCATAGTGTTGTTTCAAAGTCTGACAGCTCAAAGTCGCTGAAGTAGAAGTCAGTCAGGTTGAGAGTTTGTGCAGATGGCACTACAGCAGCCTGGAGAAGAATGAGAGAACACAGCTTAGTGCTAGGGCAGAGAGCAGAACAAATACCTGCTTCTTCAACAGACTAATTAAAAAGAGACACTCAATTTTACCTTCATGTGATACTGAAAACTGAGGATTGCTTCACATTTACTTCTCCATGCCTCCCTTGTTTAACATTACCTTGGATTTAACAAGCACTTTTCCATAGATCAGGAAAACAAGGGTAGAATTACCTGGTCAGTCTGGTTGTCTAAATCACCAGAGGCAAATTGTAACCAAAAGTATTGATGAAATTGGGAGAAGGAGAAAATAAGGCAGTGGAGTTACATGTTTGTTTTTATGGATACGCAGACAGACAAATCCGTAACTGTTGGCATTTTTCTAAAAATGGTGAGGAAAGAGATGTCAGTAAAACAGTTTTGCTAACAGAATCCACATTCAGCATGATGGGAGTCAGAACACATCCACTGGCAGGGCTTTCTCAGGGCTAGAAACCTAAAAAATGAGAGTTCATTTGTGATCAGTAATCTTTAAAACCTGTGGTCAGCGGTTTTGGTGCAGTTTGCATACAACCATAAACCTTCAATGTGAAATTTGAAACTACAAGGTACACAATATACCTGCTATCCTGCATATTTTTAAATCCGAGTTTTTCATTGTCGGTAATATCTCCATGTATTACATCCCACTTCTAGTTGCAAAATACTGAGTATTTATATCTGTTTCCCTTCAAAATACCAGGTTGAGATTATGCTAAGTCTTATATTAACTCTCATACTAACAAAATAAATGCTAAATCTTATACTATAGAACAAAATGTAGTATCATTTTCTGCAGTAGAATAAAAGGTGGGGTTCTCAGTGCTACTGCTGTAGAGCTATTTCACCTCAGTATGAGTGTGGTCCAAAGAAAATCAGGTAAATCTGAAATGGTGAAGGAAATAAACCTTTGTGTTTATCTTTCTCTTTGTAATTCTGGGGGAAAACATTTCTCCAGTGTGGGCAGCTGTGTCCCAGAAGGTGAGGAACTGAAAAGGAAGCATTTGTCATAATCTACAACATTAGTACATGTAACATGCAAATCCGTGGAATTGTGTCTGCCAGCCTCTGTTCCATTTCAGTTCACTGCCCTCTCCCTTGTGTGTCAGAATCAGGAAGTCACAGAAGATTATGAAAAAGAGTATCGACACAGGGAAAAAAATGCACCCTTTTTGCACATTTCTTCTGCCACTAATTTTATGTCCCTGTTTGGATTCATGTGGGATTTCAGCTGTGAGCACATGAAAGGCCTGCATGCTCAGTGGTAAATAATGCAACTGTTCAGCAAAGCTACTGACATAATTTTGAAAAACTGCAGCTGCAGGCTGGGGTTTCACGAGGAAAGGGGCTGCAAGGACACAGAAGGAGCTCAAAAGAACACCTCACTTCATTCATAATTTATCTTTCCCTTCCTTGATCTTCTGCCTTTTACAGCCACAAGAGTAAGTTTCATTTCAGCTGAAATATAAAAACCCTGCACTCTATGACAGTTTATAGTGTTGTTTAACCAGATTAACTATTTCCTTTTTCACTTAATGAAGCCACTAGAGCCTTCTGCCTCCTGTTCTACAGTATGAAAGTTCATCAGCTATTTTAATTTCAATTTATTGAGCTATGGTTTCTGTAAATACATTGGCAGCAAAAAGAAGTCAATGGAAAATGTGGGACCAATGTGTGGCAACTACAGAGAGATTTGCTTTGTTTCATCTGCTTTGGATGATAAAGCACAGGTTGTAGACAGTACCCAGGCTCAAAGGAGGTGACTGATACAATAGAACAGTTCTGTAGTATTTGGAAATGATGATTAAAGTAAAAAATTTGACTGCAGCCTACTCCATAAGGCAGATAAGAATAGAATAGAATAGTGCCAGTTGAAAAAGCCCTACAACCATCTTCTAGTCCAACTGCCTGATAAGTATATATGTTCAGATTATTTAGAAGCAAAAGGTATATCCAGAAAATAATTCACATTATTTTGGCCATCTTTATATGACAATATGAGTGCAGAAAATAAAAACTAAACTAAAAATGTAATGAGTGCAAATAAAAGGCCCATGCTTGTGCTCTGGTATCACCTTAGAAGCAGTGGCTGACACAGGCCAGGACTGTGCTAGGAAGCTGTGGACAGTTAAGCCATGCCAGTGGACACTGCCCCAGTTCTAGGTTTGCTGTGGTCCAGTTTCATCGAGCAGTAACAGTGGAACCACAAAGGTTTCATCACAAGCCCTGAGGAGGAAACCTTAGGAGAGGAGTTGCACTCTGGTCTTGTCATGGCCCTTTATTGATGAGCAGCAGTGTGGTAGGACTGAGGTTCAAAAATCCGTGTGACACCATTCTAGAAGTATCCTTATTCCCGCACCTTGTTGTGTCATTTGGCCAGACCATCCCATGCTACCCAGCTCATGGTCCCCTATGCCTGCCTTCCTCTCCATCCCTCCTGTTTGTTTTCATGCAGCAGGGGTGATGCTATTTCCCTGGAATAGCTGCTGAGGGCTTGGAGAACCTAAGCACATGCTGTGCTTTGAAATGCACTTGAAATCCTAGCTGTAGTTATTCCTTAGGCAGTGGCTTCAAAACACAGAATTAAACATGAGCAGAATAGGACACTGCACAGAAAAGCAACTAGAAAGAAATTTAAAATCATTGCATTAAAAATTAAATACAGAATTTATATGTAAGGCCATAAAGCTGCAGCCATACTTGGGATATTTGAAAGGTACCAAACCTGTAAGATATACAGCACTCAGACTTAGCTGCAGAAAGAAGAGTTCTCAACATTTTGCTTCTGGAATACTTAATCATTATGAGTTTGATACTGACATTGCACCAGTGACTGTCTCAAACTCCTGAGAAAAATCAGTTAGCACAGGTCTGGGTCTCACAGTGCTCTGGCCAGCTTTTGTCTCTCACTGTAGACACTATAATATTTCCCTTTTATGAGGTTCAGCTCAGGAACCCATCAGTATGGGCTTCAATGTCATTTTTATTTCTGCAACATATGCTTCTGCCCCTTTAAGGTTGACATCTATGTACGAGACTGCTCTTGGTTGTTCTACTAAAGCAATATTTCTAAAGTAATAGTAAAAAATGCAATTACCACTGTTACCTGCAGCTCCCTCGTTTCCTCCTCAGCAGCAGAAGCATGGTATGAGAGAACCTACAGGAAGAAAAAGCAGCCCTTAGTACAGAGAAAAAAGCCATGAGATAACAAGGTACTTTTCATAGAGCAGACTTTCCAGCGTTCCACTGCATTTGATGATGAAATTTTCTGTCCATGCAGGGCCTGAGCCAGTTTTAGGGAAGCTCTCTGAATGCATATGGGGAGATATCTGCATCTTTCACAAATCTCCCACAGCACAGAATCTTCTTGAGATAATTAGGCCAAGAAAACATAAATAGCTTCTATGAAAGAGCAAAGAATCTGATTTTCTCTTTGAAAATTTTTCATGGCCCATTTTCAAAGGCAAATAATGCACAAAGCAGCTCTTATTATGAGCCTGACATTATAGCCATAGTATTCTTTCAAGAGTTCAAAAATTCTTTCAAGAGTTTATTCAGACATGAAAGAAAGTTTTACCCTAACTGAAACTTGGCCCAAAAGTCTGAAAGACAATACATTAATTTTAAATTTTAAAAAAAAGCTCAGATTTTTAACTATTGAGAACATACGACATGAAAATGTTACAGAGTTTTATTTTTTTTTAAAGAACCCATTTAATACACTAACCTATAATCCGGAACTTCTTACAGCATCTATGAAGTGCTATAGTTGGAGACAGAATTGCTAATTTGCCATATAAGCAAATTATTTGGACAATAGTTTTACAAGCTTTTTATTTAACATGACCTAATACAGGTTTATTTGAGAAGTGTAGTGTTTCTGTTAGAGGCCACAGGGCACATAATCCCATTTTAGGAGCTCTGCAAACACTCTGTTTACATAATGGATGTTAGGAGATCCAAAGTCTACACATTTTTCACTTTCAGCTTCAAGTTATGACCCCTGAGTAATTCAGTTTCTCAGACTAAAGCCCTCTTCAGCTGTGAAGCTTAACAGGAACCAATTTAAAGGCTGTGACCAGATGATGTTCATCTTGATATGGTTTGATGGAGTCTGAGGAAATTGCTGAGAGCCTACAATAATGCTGCAGTTAACTCCTCACACTGCTTTGTCTGAAGGACTGAGCCAAAATCATCACCAAAACCTTCAGACAAGAAGAGGAAACCCCTTAATTTGCCAAACCATTTCTCCCTTCCTACACAGCAGAACGCACCCACTGTGCTGCCAGCGTGCAGCCTCATGGAGAGCAAGAGCCTCCAGCTCCTCACTCAATCTCAGCAGTAAAGTGAGGACACAGTACCAAATAAAGAGTCTGCTGGCAGAGTCAGAAACAAGCAGAAAATTCCTGAGCAACTCAACAGTCCAAATGCTGCTCTCCTGAGGGATAACAATCTCTGTTGAGTGTCCCTGGGAGTAGCTGCTCTTACATGCAGAACAGAGAGGGTCTGGGGAACATTAGGATCTGTTTGGGGCTAATTAAGGACCACCTAGATTTAGGCTCACCTCTAGTGTCACCATCTGCTTGGCCATGGCTCTTTCTACAGCCTCATACATCTGTGTGTTCTGGATCCCCAGGCCACAAAAAATGACAAATGCTTCCAGAAACTCCTCATCATTTCTGTTGAAAGCCTTGATTTTCCCCGAGTTGTCTTCCATCTTATTCACAAGCTGGCAAACTCCTATGTCAGGACACAGAAAAGAAAGGAAGTAATACAGAGAACATATCACCATCAGGAATTAAGTTTAGGCCAGATAATCCTACAGTATAAACCACCAACATGTGACACATAGGAATTTTGTAGGATTTTCCTTTTTTTTCCCCCCAGAGTGCAGTTTCAATGTATTATAAAATAAATGTTAAAATTTTATATATTCATAATAAATTCAAAAGTACTTATTAGGATTTGTAAACCAAAAATGTAGGGCTTTAGAGGTTTGATTGTCCTGTCAAATTCAAGGGTCGTTTTCATCCTAACTTTTATTATTAATACTATTCTAGATTGATATAATCCCTAAAGACAATTTGTCCTTTGGAGGCTAATTAAATTTTTGCAACCATGCCAAAAGAACATTTATCAAAGTCAGAACAGTGGTACACAGAGTTTTCACTTCCTCATTTGAGCCAGTACTAGGATTTTTTTCAAGTAAATGAGCTAAACAGGGAATACCCAATATGAGGTTCAAAGCTGAAGTACACTCAACCTTTTTTTGAAGATGTGGTTGAATTACAGCCTCTTGCAAACACTACTGAACTCCTTGAGAAACATCTGACTCAATTCAACTTAGGTTCAAATGTGCTGATATTTACATTTGTTAATTTTGTGTTAAGAATTTCTGGGCCTTTCTGCACACATGTCATTGAAGAAGTCTGACAGGTAGCTTCTACCACACCTTGCTGCAGTTTAAATCCCCGACACCACTGTGAGCAGGGAGAAATTCAGAAACACACCCGCCCTCAGTTTTACCTGCTAAGATCACAATATTAATTAAAGCAGCTGAATTACAAGAATATGTTTTCTTTGGCAATGAGTATTGTCTTAACAGACTCCAAATGCTTTCTCACTGCCATGAGCAAAAAGTTGCATTTTCCTGGCCAAGTGCCAAGATAGCCCAGCTGCAAATTAAAAATTCTGAAAAAACTTAACCATGTGTGCATCTTCCCTGTTACAGCTGATAATAAAACCAAGGAAAAATGCAGCACACACAAACTGTGGTTTTAGAAGAATGTTAGCCTCACAAGTTTTGATGTCTGGTGACAATGGAACATTGTCCTGTTTCCAAATTGTATTCTGTTTGAGGAACTTGGCATCAGAGTCTCCTCTAAAGAGACCAAGACTGTAACCATTGAGTGTAATGGCAGGGATTGGGGTATCTGAATATTGCAAACAGAATTCTGAACCTTCATGGAATGAGATTGAAAGGAATGGATCACTGAATCACATAATCCCATTAGAAAAGAATTCATTCAAATAAGAAACGAGATTAACTTTCCCTGGGAAAAAAGAAGCTGATTTACAAAACTCTTCAGGAAAATCCCACGAAGCTGACCTTCAGATTTCTGTTTAGTACAGCTTATGAAATTATAATTATTTCCATAGCAACCGTGATGCAAGATTAAGACAGTGAATATGCCACAAAAGTAAATGAATTCTTAAAGGACACAGTATTTGCACATAAATGTCTCTTTAAAAAATAGAGAACTGCAGTAAATATACTGTGTATTACTTAAAACTCTTTAACCTCTTTCAAAAGTTTCCCCAAAGTACTGAGAGGTCCATTGATTACAAATTAAGGAACTGCAAAGTCTTTCACTGGGACAGAGTTATAAAATCACAGCAGGATTCTGTAAAGCTTTTATCACATACCTGGGAAATGTACAGGTCAGGAGAATAAAGTTCTTTTCATCTTTCTTGCTAGTAAGATTTGCTTGGGTTTCATGTGGACAGTTTTTCTTACCCCCATCCCACTTCCTAAATTCTGGTTTGGGGCATCCTAATCTTAAAAATAATTTTAAAAAGAAACCAGACTTATAATAATAGTCATACATGCTTTGTAGTATTGTAAAGGAACTTCTGGGTACTATCCCAAAGAAAACTTCTTGACCTTGCCCTATTAAATAATTGAACATGAAGCAGTTGTGAAACCATAAAATACTTCAAAGAACATTTCCCGATGAGAATGACTCAGATTTGAAAAGCCCACCTAAATGGGTGGCCTGACTGAAACTTTCAGTTTGAACTTCAATAGACAATCTCAATAGAAAAAAAAAGCAGATGCAACTGTTTTATCAATAGCTCGCAGCATGGTGAAATATCCCTAATTAAAGCTCTACAGTTCAGTCTTCATTTTAGTCTTCTAGGGATTGTTGGAATATTTAAAGTAATAAAAGAACTCATGAAAGAAGCTAATAGCAAAAGAAATTTCAGAGAACTCCATTAGATAAAGATGAGGTTTCTTGTACTGCTTCAGATGTTAAAAAGCTAAATCTGTCTTCACAAAAAAGACATCAAATTTACTCTATAAATTGGGCCATGCAGTTTTGCCATCATTCTCAAAGAAAATTATTTCAAGATCATTAAAAAGTCATTCTTGGAACTCTTAATATTTACTCGTCAATTTTTTTAAAGCTGATGAAATTGGATCCATTCTCCTGTCTAAGAATGAGTACATTTTATTTTCTGTTTGTGGGGCTTACTGATCCCATACGCTGACACTCATTTTCTACTCTTTAGCAGCTTGTTAGGTGAGCAATTTATATTCATGGTTGCAACAGACTTACTAGTTGAGAACATGATAATTAAGGATCTTCTCTCCTGGCTTCAGATTGCACGTTGCTGTGATTTTATCGTGGAGCACATAAATTTATCTACAAAATGTACAGCGTTATTTTTGTTAAGATACCTACCTATCACTTTATTCTTTTTCCCATTTTTTATTGGTGTACACAGCAAACTCTTTATGTTCCGACTTAGATTTTCTGCATTGTCATTCTGTTAAACAAACAGAAAAATACAGTTACCATTTTAAAAGCTGCTTTTCAGGTGGCTGAAGTGAAAAAGCTGTAGAGCTGGGCTCTACAACTACTCTAGGCTTACATCTTCCTTTGAAGAGCAACCAGGTGATCAATGAGTTTGCCCACAAACAGCAGGCAGGAAAACTACTACAGCTGAGTCAGCGTTCTGCACTCTTCCCGGGACTTTGCAGCATGTCCCATGCTCCAAGAGAAGGAGATGAACTCATTTGGGAAGAGGAAGGATAGAACAAAGAGGTAATGCCTCCTTTTCAAACACCTGGGGAGAAAAGGGCACAGCTCTGCTCTGACTGCCCTGGGAATAATGTGGCAGTTCTTGAGCAGTACATTTGGTCTGACCTCCAATTGTGTGTGGCACCAAAAGAAATGGGCACACACTAATATTTCTGATCAAAAGGTTATCTTTTTTTTATATATATATTTGCACAGCTCTGCTGCTGTGCAAGGGCTATAGAGAGTATCTTGGCAGGATTTTCATGAGGTGAGTAAGTGTGCTGTTGAATGTCCTCCAAAGAAAGAGGCAAGCCAAGGTTTCTAGGGCACTGGCAACACCTGGGATTTCCCTCATGTCAGGGTGCATCAGCTTTCAAAACATTTATCCTACTGCCCTGCTTCTGCAGTAGTGCACGAGCAGTGTCTGTGTTGCTGAAAAACATTTCCAGATTCCTTCTAAAAGCACTAGTCCTCTTTTAATACTTAAGGTGAATTCCAGGAAAAAGAAAAGAATCAAAATAACTCTAAGTCTACTGGACAGCCTGTTTCCAACAAACAGTTGTTTGGATGATTCTCAAGGTATCAATTTTATTTTTAAATGTCTTCAAAATCATCATCTCGTTATTAATCCATAAAGTATATCCATTGGATTCTGTCTGTACTTCCAGTCCTGCTGATAAGACAGGCTTAGTCTGAGAACTCAATTCCTGTGTTGCTCAATCTGTCAGAGAAACCCACTCCAGAACATCCAAGAAGCCTTGCACAGGAAAAGAAAGGGAAACAACCCAGCTCCCCACCAGGAGCCTGCCCCTCCTTTCCACTTACTGGAACAATCACACTGAGCACTGTCTTTTCTGATCATTTTGTTGTGTATCTCAGAACAAATTTTGGTAAAAAGCCATCTGCTGGACCACAGTAGCTCCTCTCCCCTCTTGTCAACAGGCTTAAACAGGAAGAGCAGACATATTTCTAATTTGTGCATTGAAAATATGGGAAAATACGTAATTAAAAATTTGCTTTTTGCTGATGATGACCACAAAGGAAACCTCACTGGAACCTGAGCCTTGCCAAGTGACTTCCCTCCTCACTGTCCAGTATCCCTGTGCTCAGTCATCCACTGCATCACCAGCTCACACTTGAGCAAGTATTAGGCAAAAGCTCCCAGAGAAAAGTGAAGTTGATCCATCTCAACTGCAGCAAAGAACTTGCATGTATAATATTCATCTTTGCCAGAATGAGAAGGGAAAGGAAAGGATAAAAAGGAAGGAACTTCTGAGAGCCTCCCAACACTCACTCTGAGTTCACACCATTTTAACTGGAGTCACCCTGACAGAAATAAGAGGAAAGCAAAAAAGGTTTAAAAGTTAAACAGAAAAACATTTTACATTTCTGAATTTCAAACTTAAGCTTATTTTACGTACTGTCCATGGAAATCTTCTGTCTTTGCAGACATCTGGGATGTTGAGCGGCTCCATCGTATTCTTCACATACTGAGCGTACATGTAATTGATTTTGTTTGTGTCATAGTCCCTGAAGGATACAACATTATTATTATTATTATTATGTGCTTTGCATAAAAGTGAGTAATTTCATTAGGCTAAGCAGGTAATAGGAATATCTTTCCTATATGAGAGAAGGATATATAGATACAACCAGTAGATATATAATGGAGTTGAGTTCAAATCCTGTATCCTAATCCAGCTGTCATCACAAAAGTGCAGCATGGATTGGTGCATGTTTTCCACCATTTTTTAGTGTTCAACAACATTAACACTGAACACCAAACTGAAGAAATAAACAATTCCCTACAGTTTACACAGATGAAGGATAAAGAATGAACAGCTGGGTTTATACAGAAATGAACAGAACTATTTGAAAACAAACTGCATTCACAAATCTGGTACTCCTGAAAAACCAATGTTGGGTGAAATTCACATATTAGTTCAAGAGAGTGCATCTGGTGTCACTTGTGAATTTTCTGCTGCTAAGTTAATTTCAAATTTGTTCTAAAAGTAAAGACAGTCACATGGAGGTTCTGTTACTGAAATAGAACTGTCTATTCCAAATCAGGCCATAAAGCATCTTTACAGAATCAATCATCTCCACTTTTTTAGCCATGATTTATTTAAGGTATTTTAATTCTCTTGGACCCTTTGCCTGCCTTGAAGGAGGACATATACCCTACTTATAAACCTATTCCCATCAAGCTCCTGTAGTTTCCCTCCAACACTTGGCTCGATTTTCGTTATCCTCCTGGTGTAAGGATGTTCCAGGGCTGGAGGACAGGAATTACTCTTTTGTTATTTCACACATACAAGGCAATGCCTCACAATTCTGAAAAACAATCTGATTTGGAGCTTGATTCAGTGTCCTTGATTGCATAACAAGCCTGAAATGTTATATTATGTAAAGTAATACTTCCCATCTAATCCATGTCATTGTATTTCTGCTCTTGCCTGAAATTGTGCCCTTCAAGCATAGCAGAAGTTCTAACTGCAGTGGTTGACTGAATGCAGTCCTAGGCATTTCATTGTGCTGTCTCGTGAACAAGAATCCGATAGGCAGCTAAGCCTCCAAGACTCCTCTTCCCTATCAGATGTGAGAAAAGTTCCTGACAGCCCATGCAAGCAGTAAATAATATTTTAAGTCCATTAACTAGTCACCATAAAAGGGGTAATGAGGAGGAAGGCTCCCTTCTTATAGAGAAGAAGAGGACTAGAGAGGAATTTTCTTTTTCACCTGTGATCTTACCAGGTTGTTGTACCTGTGGACTTTCTGGTGGAACACTGTCTAAAACTGTAACACAGCTCAACAGCTTTTAGTTGCTCAAATCACACACTTTGGACATCATTCTCTAATATAGAGAATTAAACTTAATATGATAAATATTTACTGCAAAACAACATCAAAGGGGCTCAAAATCTGTTTCCTCCCTGCACAAAATAGCTGTAGTAGAGTATTTTATATACAACTGTCTCTCTTTCTAACAGGATTTGAAACAACTGTTTGAGTAATTTTCAAACTTCACTAGAGAGGTTCAGGCTAACTTTGGGAAGTATTTTATCTGGGTATTTTAATTCAGCTCTTTATCTCTTTTTTTTCCTCCCAGTTGAACTCCTTAGGGGTTTCCCAAAGATGAGTGAGCGTTAGAACTTTAGGACTCCAGTCTTGATTTAGTCAGACATGTTCTTTGAGTAATTTTCCTTATCTATGAGTTGAGGATAATGATTAAAATAATTGATTAAAAGCATTATTTTGGTTATTATCTACTAATTTGCATATGTCTCCTTTATAACATAGTCATCCACACAGATTTCTTTGAAATCAGTTTTAGGGCAGCTCCTCTGTGCATTTCCATAGCTTAGCCTTGAAATACAAATATGTTTTTAGACTAGCAAAGTGAATTGATCAAGCCCTACTCCTGCTCTGCTCAGTGGCACCTTTTTAAGGCAAGAGAGTTGGTCTCTGCCCACTTCAGGGGAAAAGCTGCTCTATAAAAATAGCAGTAATACATGGGATCCAGCAGAAATAATTCTGTTATTATGAAAAGAATATTAAAAGCCTAAGTTTCTTCAGAATTCTCCTAGGATGAACAAAAGTCAGAATTAATTGGTTTACCTCTTCAGATTTTCAGCTGAATCCTCTAATTCATCAGATTCCATGTGAAAGACACTAGAAAATGTATCCTGGAATATCAAGAGGATGCTTGAATACACAGGTGTATAAGGTTGTCATTATTTAGAACAGTATTACTCATTAAAACCTTGTTGCAGTTATCAAGGCCTATTCTGTACTACAGACAAGTGTAAAATTTAGCTTCATCCACATCTGTCATCAAGCATACTGGATCCTACCATAAGGGTATCTTTTGATACAACTTTAGGTATCACAGAAGTGTCTTGAATCTCTACTCATGACCCAGAGAAGATTTACAAGCTGTGCCAAACTGATATATCAGAACAGAAATTCTATAATTACATAAAAGCCAGAACCTCTCATGTCAACACCCAACCTGAGCAGATGCCACAACGGAAAAGATAGAAAATGAAATGACAAGATAACATATGAGAATGGAAGGAAGCCAACCCCACTCCCAGGGAATAAACACTTCTGCCTTCAGACAGAATAAACATACTCACTGGACAATCTTCATCCACTATGAAGATGGTACACTTCTGCACCTGCATGAAGGATATTATAGTGGCTGCTATCTTCTTCAGGATCACCTCCAACGACTGCTGCTCTTCAAAAATCAGGCTGGCAAGGTCAAGAAGCACCTGAAGAAAAGGTAATTTGTGAGGATTTGACTAATTTTGATTTATGCAATCACTATTGTTACTAATGTCTTTAAGTCTTCTCCTCTTCCCTGAATCAGGAAGTCAATGTTTATGTCTGTGACCATAAGTAAGTTTTGGCTCTCACAGATTTCAAGGTAACAGTCAGTATTAGCCAGTTTGACACTTTTTATAATATCAGAAATATAAATATCAGACTATCAGCTGTCTGATATTTTCAGTCAGAGAAGCAGAATAGATTCAGGCATTAATAGGTCAAATGAAACCTGTGAAATCCAGACAACAATTCCTTGCTCTTAGGAAACCTATTTTCCTATGGCTCATGTGCACATTCTCAAACCACTGAGTTTTTAAGACTTCTGAACACAGTTATTCTTGGTTGTAATTCTAACAGATCCTAATTAACTTAATCATTTAGATACACTGTGCTGTTTTTCAAAGCTGCTGTTGAAAGATTTAGCTGCTCATATATGCTCATTTTTTTTTCCTCACAAGAAACACGAAAGCATTTAATAAACTGTCCAAATTTGTACCAATTTACAGACACTGATAGTTGGAAACTCAGACCTACTAGGAAAATTTTAAAAGAACTGCTGACTAGTCTTTTCTCTGAAACATCACGTGATACAGGGCAAGCATATTCACCCATAAAGGCCATGGCATTAATAACCCATCAAAACCAAGTTGGCAGCAAAGTAGAGCTATAGCAATCAGAAGGAAATTCAGTTTTCCAGTTGATCATTACTGAAAACATGGTTAGTGACTGTTATACTAAAGGAACAGTCTGTATGCCCTCTGCTATTCCACAGGGATATTCCTCCCTGTAATTTCTGGAGTCTGACACCTCTGGTTGTTAAATACATACGGTGAACCACAGGATAACTACAGGCAATATAAAGTATATTAACATGGAACCAATTTTCTGACATTTGGCTCTACCTGCTTCCCCTAGACAGCCCAGCTGGAATGCACCCAGCCTCTTCCCAGTGCAGCCCAGGAGAGCTTTATCAGAGCCACCCAGCATTCAGTCACTGGGATTAACAGCAGCCAAGGAATAACTACCACATCACAAACAGGAAGAGGAGGTGCTGATTACTTGCAAACCCTCCTGATTTGTGTATCCCTGGACAAACCTGTTGGCCGTACCTGATTGCGCCTATTCTCGAGCAGAGACGTCTCGTACAACTGCGCGTTGTGAAGAACGATTCCACAGAACGCCAAATATGCTGCAAAATCCTGGAGACAAATGAACATCCACATCTCACAGAGATAATGTCCCACAGCATTTGAACTCTATTCAAAGATAAGCTACTGCAACGTTTTGTTTGCACTCTGAAGTATTAATTGATATTTTTGTTGGTTTTGGCAACCGCACGTTCAGGATCTGGGGTTTTTTCAGCTACTCATAATTTCTTATTTCCTCAAGAATCCCTTCTCCTTTTATTTAGCTAAAATCTGAAGATCATTATCTTGGTACAAGTAGGGGTCATCTGAAAAGCAGCTTCAAGGAAAAAATAATTGTGCAGCAATGCATATTTTAGCAAGAAAAACTGACCACAGAAAACCAGCCTCTCTGAGGGAATTCAGTCCCTTCAGTGAAGTGGAAAGAAAGATTTTCTAACATAGCAAACCCACAGGTTTTTCCTCATTCAGAATGGGATTAATTCTAATATCCTACAAATACTCAGTGTACATTTTACTTGAAAGGGGAATTTTCCAAAGAGAAAGAATAAATTCTGATTCTTTTATTGCTGATTGTTAAGTCAGCTTCTTCAGCCTGAGCACAGCCTGGGCTTTGCCCTGCCAATCTGAACGTGAAGCCTGGAAATTTTTGGAATGCAACCACACTGGGAGAATTAGGAATCCATTCTATTGTCTGCTCTCCTGATTCTCTCATATATTCATAATTTATCTGAAGCTTTTTTTTTTTTCCTGCAAATGCTATACTGAGATGTGACATGGTATTTAAAAGACAGTCACTCCATAAATGTCATTGTTCAAATTGTGTTTCTTGGGCTTGCCAGGAGAGTTAGAACCAAGTAATTAAAAATTATGTCCATTGAAATTTATCAAAGTGTTTTACAATGCATTTCAGTAGAGTAGGCCTGTGTTTCAGAGATACATGACATGTGATCCAGAAATTAAATTATTTCACAGCCACATTTCTCATGGCCTCATAAAGAAAAAAGTCTGCAGTATTTCCAGGAACGTTCACATTCTCACAGATGTTTAATTTTAAATAACTTAAAAATTTCTGAGTAGCAGGAATTTGTCTCTTCCCCTATGAAAACAGAAGAGACAAACATGCAGTTTTTATACCTTTTCATCTTGTTCAGTGAAAGTGCCGTCAATTCCAGATTTCTTGTTGATTGCTTGAGCCACACCAACAACCTAGTGTATTAAAAATGGAGAAATTAGCTAATTTTAGGGGTCTGTCACTGAATTCCATTTCCAGGCATAATTATGTAAGATAATAAATGATCATTGTAGGTATTCGCTTGGTTCACTATTGAATCAAATTGTTGGATAATGAATGTTACTCTCTCATGCAGAAACATTTCCTAGATTACAGTATTTGAAGACCTTAGCCTTTCCCTAATATAATTCTGTGTTTTCATTTCTTTTGAGACAAAGTATTACTAATCTGACAAAGTATAACTCAAAGCTTTTAGATATTTTCAGATTTTTAGCATGATTACAACAACTGATAGAAAAAGCGGCAAAGAACTTTTTTTGTTTGAAGTGTCATTAGTGTAAAACCAATGCAAAATGCTAATGAGTTTTTTTTAATCTTGCTTTTTTAGGATATACACTATCAAAGGAAAACTGTGTGGTGAGCATGTTTAAAAAGTTGCGTTTAACCATTCATGGTGAAGCTGTAACTGCTGAACTGATGGAAGACATGTGGTTTTATTTTGGTAATGGAAAAGAGGACAATTTACTATCTCTCAGTCCAGCATTCCCAAAATTCTGATGCTGTAAGTAAGGCCATTGTTCTTTAACATGAATCACTGCCAACTGTGGGCTCAAAAATGTCTGTCTGAAATAAAGTTCAGCTGTCAGCTCCATTCCATACAACCCCAATTTTCCCACAGTCAACCTCTTACTTCAGTAAGGAATATTTCTTACCCAGTGGACTTCCTTTCTGTAATAACTGTGTACCACCAGCCTGTATGCTCCTCTGGCAGACTTTGAATGAAAAAGTTATTATGCTTTTATGTTCACCTACATGTGCAGAGGTTAATGCTTAGGCCTCTTCTCATGCTACTGTCTCTCCTGGGTGCGGATTTAATTTTTTTTTTTTTCCAGTTTTGATCCAGCATGAGCTAAGACAACTTTAGCAAGGTCAGAGGCTTTTCACCCAAAAGGTGAGTGCTTTCATGTTGGTTGTTTAAATACATCCCCTCCATGAAAGGAAAGTCTGCAGTGCTTTGAAAAAAGCTATAAGAAAACAGTAAAAGGACCATATTAATACAGAAAAAAAAGACTATTTAGGCTCCTTTCATCAGCATTCCAGGTTTCAGATACATGAACAAAGGCAGGTGTTCCAAGAGCAATGGTCAGTTTTAGATCTTTGATAAAGTCTTTCAGTAAAGGATTTGAACGGAAGGGGAAGGATGTAATGAGGAGAAAAAAACCTAAAAATCCATGTTGACTTGATTAGGATGAAAATTTTATGCATATACAAATGTTTCTCATTTTAGTTGCTGTTTCAGTGGCATTCTAAGCTTCCAGACAACTTTGTGTTGTGCCCATTTCTTTTTCAGACAAAATGAACAGTTTTAAAAATTAAACTGTCCCAAATTCTGCCTTCATTTGTGTCAGTTAAAATTTCAGTGCACTTTTCAGAATTCCATAGAATATGATGCAGAGACAGTAATGAGAAAAACTTCAGTGGGGCATTTTTATGCCATTGGAGTCTTGCCTGCAACCAGGTAATTAGGAGAAGATGTAGGAAACTCGAGAGGATCTGCTCCTGTTACTAAAGTAATTATGTAATTAGGACAAAAGTCAATCATGTGGTAGCATTTGGGGCTATGGAGAACATACGCTTGCATTTTAGAGAACTCTAAGCACAGCATGAAACTCAAATCCTCATTTTTAAAACTTATTGTACACAAATCACAAATAATAGGCCAAATCTGATCTCCAGCTGGGAGTTATGATTGCATCAGCAGAAAAACTGAATCAAAGGTGATCAAGTGCTCTAGGCTCCGCTAGACAGGGAACTAAAAAAGCTTTAAGATATTACTCTGGACCGAAGAAAACCAAGGCTAAGGGAAGGACTGAAGTCATTAGGATCTGCTTATGCTTTGACACTTGTGAGTTGATGGCCTAATCACTGAAGTGAGCAGTGTACTGTGGAGTACTACAAGCTCCTTTTCCTGAGCTTTCCCTCCAGTTTGGACTAGGCAGGTGGGGTTATAGAACACAGTCTGTCTAGAGGAGTCCTGCAGTTCCCAACAAGAGCCTTCTTCCAGGTTTGCTCTGTTGAAAGAGCTTAAGGGGTGAGCAGAAGGAAATTCCCCTTGGATCAGAAACTCAGTACTTTGCTCTTTTCCATACAGATCACACAATACAGACATAGACCACAAAGACAAAAAGCAATTTTGATGATGGAATTGTTCCCTTACTTTCTATTCCAAAGAAGAACAAACCTTTCAGCAATTGCTGATTCAATACCCACCTGTGTTTTACCACATCTGAACACAGCTTTCCTGATTGTATTCTTGCTGATAACACAGGTGATCTTCTTCCAGTGCTCTACCTGTTCTGTAACCTTTCTTTTCTAGCTGTGCTACTTTTCCGATTTAATAAATCCTGATCCACATTACAAGGAGAGATTTCTTCTAATTATCAGATAACTAAATTTTTACTGTTTTCTTGCAATAGCTGAGTCCTGCCTCTGAAAGTAGCAGGCTACCTTGAGTGCCCAGCAGGTGACAACTGATGGCTTTAATGCACATGGCTGTGCTCTGGATTTTCTATGGATGGTTTCATGCTGCAATATTTTGCACATTAAAATCACAGTCCTAACTGTGTGAAAGCTGTTCGAGCTCTAAAGGCAGGTGGTGCCTTTTTCAGCAGGTTCTTACTTCAGCTGACTTCTGATGTAATTACTAATGCTTCTTAAGGAGATATATATTTTATTTACTTTGCTGGCACATGAAAGAAAGTTACATTAAAGCCAAAGAATAGTAACAGAAATGAGAAAAATAACATTTTTGATAAGAGAAGATACCCACTACAGAAGACAAAGCAGTGTTGACTTTACTTGGCTCTCCTGGTTTTGTAGAGGTTGGATTCAAACTTATAAAATTATCCTGCAGTGACAGAACTGTATTTACAGACTTTCATTTTTTATCAACAAAACTTTCACATCCCTTTCTATCGCTCGTGCCAGCAGCAGCCTCCACGCTTTGCAGCAGTCTGGCTACTATAATGGGTCTCTCAGCATAAGCTGAAAATCCATCCAAGAAGCAAATTACTGATCTCCATAATCCTGCAGCAAGATTGCTGCTGGAACTGAGTTTGTTTAAAGTCAGCTTGGCTAGACCTGCTGTGTCCTACAATGATTGGGATGTGCTATCTGAAGGGCTTTCTGAGGGAGAAGATGACTTAGCTGGCTAAAGGTGACATACCCAGTCCCATTTTACACCATAAAATTTAACAGGGGATTTTCAAAGGCTGTTGTAAGTAGCAGGACCCCTGATTTTTTGGGAAAAGCTTCCCCGTGACAGGAGATAGGTCCCAGTAAGCAACAAACCAAACAACTGAGTAAACATTGCCAGAAAAAAACCGCCAACATTTCCCTAGACAATTACTAGGAAATTCAGTCTTACATGCTCACAGCATGAGAGAGACGTCTCAGTTAAGTCAGCTGAAAGCTCCACACGAGAAAAACCCACCGATTTGAGTAGAATATAAACTGAGATTGCCTTTGTGAGAATTACTATGCCCAGCTCAAAGAAAAAAAAAAAAAAAACAAAAACAACAAGAAAACCAGCAATAACAGAAAATTGTGTCACTCCTGGAGATGTTGTGTGGTAGTTGTGGTGGCTCTGTGCTTCAGAAACCATCCATTCTCTAGGTATCCCAAACCTGCTGAAAAGCTCCACAAGTTGGTTTAAGCTGAGGAATGGACTAAGGACATCTATTCCCTATCCAATCTTGTCAAAATGACTGTTTGTTTACAAGTGTCTACAAAACTGTATCAAAGGTAAAGTCCTCTTCCTGCACTGCAATGTGTCTCATTGTTACTAATTCCTGGGTCCTTTCCCTGAGCTCTTCTGTGAATCAAATTGTTTTCATTTATGGAATTTCTTACTAGCTGTTATTTTTAAATGAGACTTTGGTTTCTCACATGCCTCGTGGAAATAGAGGCAAATGTGAAAAACATCTACTGGAAAAATCTCCGTACTTCAGCAGGCCCAGAGGATTTAGTAATCAGCATGAGATTTTCCTCCTCTCAATTACTGACTCTTTTGTTTTAAAAAAATAGCACAAATACTAAACAAACAAACGGAAAGCCCCAGTTGCTCCTCTTTCTCAGTATTTATTTTTGGATGTCTTCCAGAATCATCTTTTAACTGTGATTGCTAACATCCTGGGCTAAGGCAGCATTCACAAGCCTCAATATTTCTAGAGAGGCTTTGGGAATTTTTAAATTTTATCTATTTATTTTTTAATAGGGAGGAACCAATGTTCTGGTTCTGTTGTTTGGGGGATTTTTAAACAGAAAAAGCAGCAGGATGCAAATGGAAAATTAAGGACTGATTGACTGACTCCAGTGTCTCTCCAAAAACATGTCAGTCATTTGTTACAGTGAGAATGAGAGAAACCTTCTGGTAGAGACTGTAGAACTCTGAAAAAAATTAGTAACTGCCATCCTTCCCTGTGAGAAACCTTACAGTTTAACACCTTCAAGTTATTGCTTGTGAGTATAAGACTCCTCAAACTTCAGGTTGGCTGAACTTGTCAAAATAAACAAATTCCTGCCTCATTTCCGCTTGCTGATGCACTCAGGAGGAGGAAGCTGGCCGAAGACACGGCCCATTGCAGGTTTATTCAGCCCTTCAGTCATGGTGGACTGGACAAACAGACCGCAGCTCTCATGCCTTCCCCACCCACCACCAGCACCTGGTGAGAACTGAGCACTTCCACACTCCCCAGGCAGCAAGGCTTTGTAGCTCATTTCTGTACCCAGTTCTGTGGGGCATACCATCTCTTTCCATTTGACAAAAAGAAAATGGCATGGCTTGGGTGAAATTGGAAGCCTTGCTTCAGCCTGACATGGACCACTGATCCCTGACAGTTCTTCACATGGCATCTGCTTTGTTCATCTTCTGGCCCAGGGCCAGCAGTGACTGCTGCCAGGTGGAAAGAGAAAGACTTTTAAGCAGAAATGGGAGGAGAAAAGGATCAAGTGCTGTCCTTGGAAGAATGGAACAAAAAATTTAAGCTGAAATTTGCAGAATGTAAAGAAAGGAAATACCGGCTGATCATCTGGGTTGGCTAGAATAAGATTCAATAAACAAGTTAATGCAGGAGTTTAATAAACTTACTTTATAAGTATAAATTTATAATACTGCATTGAACCTTTATAAGGTTCAATGCAGTAGAAGTCAAGGTGACACTCTAGAGGAGGAGTGAAAGATGGAAGAGCAGAAAAAAGGTATGATGCCTTCAAATCAATCTTGGCAACATTTCTTTTTGGGAGCTTGAGCTTTCTGGAAGCAAACTATGAACACTCTGAAAAATAAATGAATTCCAGGAGAGAAATCGCCATTTCAAAGCTCTGACACACTGTGTGGAGGGCCTTATATTTTATGAGTATTCTAGAACTGATTAAAGGCCACTACAGTGAGGATCAAAGAAAATCCAACCAGACTTTCCTTACTCCCAAAGAGTGCATCTCCTCTTTTCCCCATTCATTGGCTTTCATGGACTTCACTGAATTCACTCTTCAAATAGTCAGGGTAAGAAGGTGTTGTTAGCCCATAGGAAAAATTCTTCCTACTGCAATAGGATGAGACAGGATGAGAGAGCTCCCATGAGATGCAGCATGGAGAGGAAATATGGGCAAGAGTTCAGTGAGCAGATTCACATTGTTTCAAATTAGGAGTGATTTAAGTTATGACTTGAGGATGACTTTTCTGAATCACATTGACACTGTGTTTTTCAATGCCTGATGTCAGGCTCTTAGCTCATAAGTAATAAATTAGGAACCATGTTAAGAGAGTGTAAAAATAATCAGGTTTTTAGAAAATGATAAAATCCAGTTTGTGCCCTCTGAATTAAGCAATATAGATACAAGCTAAGCTGAAGTACAGTAACTTAATCACAATTTGAGATAGACCAGTAAGTGTGCAGAGAACTTCAATGCTGAAAGATACTGAGTACAGGAAGTAGGAACAGCACTTCTGGAGTTAAATATATATATATTCTACTGCTGCATTTGGGAATTAAACTCTTCCTGACAGTTGCCTTTGGCTTACATTACTCAACTAGATAAGATAAAATTACAGTCTAAACAAACATAAGCAGTCTTGTTAAAAAAAAAAATGGTTGGAAGATGATGACTGCCAGCTAATGAAAGTTTAAAGCATCAGCATGACCGGAAACAGTGTTACATGAAGTGATCCCAAGACTACAACTTACCTCTTCCCTGTGATTCTTTATTGGCATACAGAGAATGCTCTGAGTCTTATACCCTGTGATCTGGTCAACTTCTGCATTGAATCTTGGATCCTGATACAAGAAAAAAAATGCTATTTTTAGACTACTAGCTTAAAGACCAGTTCTTTTCCTTCCTTGGTTTATGAATTAAGAAAAGTTTAATATTTTATTTGACTGTAACCCAGGATAACAAAGGTTCCATTACCAGTCAATAGTTATATAAAGTTGTTCCTATCAGTGTGGTAACAACAGAAAAGCATTTGTGTGGAACATGAGTGCCAATAGATTAAGACTGTTGCTATAAACAACAAAAAACTCAAGCCCTAGGAGAAGCCTTGTTTTTGAGCCTAGACCATCATTATAATAAATATGCTCACGGATTAACCATCCCTAGTTTACCTTTTATCATCAAGAAGAAATTGCAGTAATACACTAAAAGATCTGTGCCCAAGAAGAACAGTCATAAATGTGGTTTGTGGTTTTGTTTTTATTAGAGATTGCTTGTTTCATTTTTTCACCTCAGTATTGAAAACTGAATAATGACCTCAACAGAACTGATTTCTTTAGTCCCAGCTTCATGTCTCTATAATACATGTGTTATAACCAAAACCAGTGTCAAGTTTGCATCTCGACCACTTCAAGTCAATACAGCACCAAATACAGGCACTAAAATGATGATGTAGCAGCTTCTACTTTTTCAAGAGCTGCTGAAGACCAATTTCCTTGGCTTACCTCATAGGCATTCTTGATGTTGAGAGGCTGCCCTATGGCTGCCACGTGACCCACAATGCCCTTGTTCCACTCCAGGCGAATGCAGTTGTTGGAAGCTTCTTCCAGGGTGGATCCTTCTGCCACATCAAAGAGCCTGCTCACGAGGAACTTCTCGTTGGAGCTGTCCTCACACACCAGGAACAGGGAGTAGCGATCGGCTGCGATCAGCTCGTGGATGTGTAGGAAGATCTTATGGCAAAGAGCTGTGACATCTAAGTGACTAGAAATATCTTTCACAAGTTCTAATAGTCTGGAGCACTGATCCCCTGCTCTGGTCTCAATCCTTGGAGATTGCAGAGGCATCTGTTCCTTCTTGTCAGAGCCAGAGAGGAAGCTCACTGCTCCTACTGAGTCCTTGACAAAAATAGGCCTTAAGGGTCTGTCAAATTCAGAAGCGGAGATTTTCCTCGCTGGTGTCCCAGAGTTGGTGGTCTCGGCACAGGCAGGCTGGTGACAGGCACAGGCCTCACTCTGGGACTTGTTTCCCTCCTTGCAGACTGGGATGGTGTGAACTCTCTCAGCAAACCATGCATTAACCATTTCTCTGTCAAACAAAACCAAAAATACAGCAAATGACATGAATTGAAAATCCTCCAGCACATACTGGAAGCTAGCACTGTGAGAGGATAACTAAACCTTTTCATACAGAGGATACTGATGCACCTTTAGACTCCTCTACATCAATATTCTCCAATTTTATGCAGCACTTAGCCCAGATTAAGCAGTAACATTTTCTGCCCCGTCAAAAAGCTATTTTTGCCTAGAGGAAATACCAGAATAGGGCAGAGAACGACCACTTATGCTTTGGCTTTCAGAGTACAGATCAGAAGTTTGCACCATCATTTTGTGACCGAAATGTTCCAGTCTTTTCCATTCCCAAGATTTGGATTTCTGTATAAGATTATATATATATATTCATTTGAAGACAGAACTTTCTGGTTTTAACCTCTAAAAAGAATTTCAAACTTTAATTCTCTCAGTCAATCACCTGCAATCACCAGCAGTCCTTCCAATTTTTCTGTTGCAATATACTGTTTTTAAAGTTAACCTCCTTGCCCTCCAAGTTAATAAAAAATACTAGTTGGACTCAAAGCATAAAAGCTTTGCTTAAAAAACATCAAAGAAACTTTATTATTACCAATTCAACCCCCTTCAAAATAAGAACAGACTACTCTCATACATCTCTCCTATTTCCTTTCCTTGCAGATGACACTCATTGTCTAACTCAACCCCAAATACTGAATAACCCTAAAACTGTATTTTTAAGTGTTCACCACCAATCAAAAAATGCCATGCATTTCTAGTATTTAACTGTGCTTCTCAAATTAACTTAGTACTAGAAAGCCAACCCTAAAAATGTCCTCACTAAATACAGCATATCATAACATGAGTCTACTTTTTTATCACAATATCATTTTCTCATCCAAAATCTGGGGGGTTTTTCTTTCAGGCTTTTTTTGTCTTTTGTTTGGTTGGGTTTTTTTTTTAAATACAGGGCTTTTTATTTTATTTGCTTAGTGTCAAGGATTCCTCACAGCAAATGCCCTAATCTCAGAAGAAATGGGTTTTTGCTGTATTACATAACATTTGAGCCTCAGAACAGCAAAAATCCTATTAACAAGTCTGATCTTTTGGAAACCTTTCATGGTGGTCATGTTTTAAATTTGGGATATTTTTTATTTACTCAGCAGACCACAGGAATTTGAAGAGTGAAGCTGAATGAAGCCATGGAAGTGAGTCAGGTTAGTCAGCTGCTGATCAGTTACACACATCAGTGTACATTACATATGAAAAGCACTGTACCATAGTCTAATTTTCCTTAGAGCACACCTTTATCTTTGCTGTAAGATGCAATACTGCAAGCACAATTGGCCCTTAACTCACAGCAAAGTGATCAATTAAAATCTAAAGTTCAACAATATTATTTTTAATAGCAAGCCGTCCACAAAAGGAAACTCATTTGATTTCTGTTAGGAAGGCTTGAAAGAGTTTCTTCCATCACCATTCGGAGACCTCAACTGTAGGAAAACAAAATGCTATAAAAAAATTGAAAAAACCAAAAAATGCTATAAAAAAAACCTGAATTCTTAAAAACCAATGATCCTCCTTTAGTTAAAGCAGTGATACCTATTTTTGTGCGGTAACCTCATGCAAGTGTTTCTTGCAGTGAAGCAAAGAACAACTAATATATCATAACAAATTTGACTTCAACAATATTACTTTCCATTACTTAAACAGGATAAACATTAAATGTGGGAACTGTGACCATTCATTACTGCAATGCATAATATGATTTGCATAGGACAGTGTCTCATGTGCAAAAGTTGTTTCACTGAGAGCCAAAATAAGAAGCTAGCATTTGGTTACACTTAGAATTTTCATTTATTAGACTGAATAAGAAAGAAGAAACATTTTCAATTAAAATGACCCAAAATATCCTTAAGAAAATTAAAAAGCTAAAGATACGAAAATCTGTATGTAAATACAGTACAACCTCTAAAATCAGTGCAGCTAACTCTTGTTAGCAGGTGCATTATTGGTGGGCCCTTTTTGTTTTACTCTGATCACCTCAAAATAAAAAACAACCTGGAAATTTTAGCTTCTCTGAAACAAAACTATCAGCCAGCACTAATGCTGCAGAAAGGAACTTGCAAATGCCAGCTGGAGGCATTTAAACCTCAGACAGAAGTAGGTAGGTATAGAAAATTGATAGTTTTAAAGAAGATTGCTGACTTGACCCAGATTCACGTGTGTGCTGACTTCCTTTCTGAGCACTGAGGACTGGCATTAATGGAAGGTAAGATTGAAAAGTAGCAGTAATGACATGGTACCAGATGGAAGGGGTTCTCCAACGACTGATGAGGCTCAGAAGCCGTGTAATTGAAAATGCACATGTTTGAAGGCATGTTTGGAAATGAACCTGTGCTGTTGTTGGGCAACTGCAATTTGCAGAGCAATCTGATTCACTGCCTACTGACTCCTGAGGAAAGGAGAATATAAAAAGCTATCCTTTTCCCTTCTCTTGATGTACACTGAATTTACATACACTGATGTGTTGATACAAGATGCAAGGCAGAGAAAGAATCCGTTACCCTTCATGCATAAAAAGAAAAAACTACAGCAGAAATTTAATTTATCAGCAGAAACCTGTCATTTTGTTTATTCTGCAGTGTTGTGTTATGATTTCCCCAGGCCTTAATGGTGTAGCAATAGCAATCAGTAAGAACAATGTACTCTGAATGCTAATACCTGTTCTCAAACTGTGGCCGTGACAGCCTTAATTTTTTACCGTCTTGTCTTTTTACTGTGTAAAATAACCTCCATTTCTTATGGAGGTTATTGAGGGATGTGGAACACAGCTGTAATACCTTTCACATGAAAGGAATAATGTTTAACAAGAACTGAACTACTTGTTGAGTATCAGCACTGTTTATGAAGCACTCTAAACATTGAACAGAGCTGTATGTGGAGCTGCATAATTTTGAGTAACATACTCATGTCCTTTGATTTCTCTTGGGTGATGGTTCAATAATTTGCCAACATACTGCATGATTCTCAGAAAGCTCTTTAGATTAACACCAACAACAAATCCTTAACTAAACCGGTTAAAGCATGGCTTTCAACCTCAAGCCTGTTAAGTATTTTACTTTGGGCAACAGGAAAGCCATTCAAATTCAACTGGAAAAAGAACAGTGTTCAGTGACCTTTACCAAATGCCTCTTCTAACAAGGAAACTATTTAGCTCCTTTTACTCACCCAGTTACACACAGGGGTGGAAGAACCAGCATTTCGCATGAGCTGACGTATTCTAACTCTATTTAAAATCGCTCGGTGCCTTGACATGCGTCCGCTTGTTGACACTCAGGCCTATTTAACAATGCATGACAAGAAGGGTATTATGGCTAACACAAGTACTCTCAGAGCACAGAATTAGCTCAGCAGATATCTGACACTAGACACGTCCTGAGCCACGAGTGACGCTCCTGGAAATTAGCACCGAGTTCCATGTACAATTGAGATGTTATTTGGAAGGACTGCAGGAAGAAACCAACACTTGGGACTATTTGTAGAAAGAGTCTTCAGTAAGCACCGGCATTGTCAAGAGCTGATTGTAAGGACAAGACTCTGGCTGTAGTTTAGAGGTTTCAGGAGCAGATACTGATCCACAGTGATCCATGCAGTTAAACTCAGTGCCAGTCTCTATCCCAGCATGGTAATTACTGAGCTGAAGAGCTACAGGACCCACATGCCTCACAACTGGAATGCATCCTTTACTGCACTGTGACCCTTTAATATGAACCTTCACTCAAGAAAGACATAATTTATTCCACAGCTCATGAACAGGAATAGTAGAATATGAAGTTAGCAGTTTTTAGTCATTCCTATCAGCCAAATCCAATCTTTCCTCTACGAAGCATGACAGTAGTGACTGCTGAATTTGGCTGGTGACTTCATCAGCAGATGACAAAACTGGAGAGGAATTTTTAAGTGATAGTGCTAAGAAGGGGATAAAAATGCAATGGCAGGCAAAACATTGAAGAAAAAAGAAAAAAGATTGTGTGATCCTCCCCTCTCTGTCACTGCTTATATACAAGAACAAGTAATCTGCAGTACATGAGACCTTGCAAGCTTCAGAAGAATTAAGACTTTGGCCCTGAATTGTTAATTGCTGCACAGATAGACCTGTCCCTAAAGCAAGAAGTTTTCGGTATTAATAGGCAATAAAACAAACAAACAAAAAAAATATCAATGGTTGAGAAAACACAGACACAAGGAAGCAACATGTCTTGAGCCAGGTCATGCAGGAAGGCATGTGCAGAGCTGAAGAGGACTTGGCTGCATTTCCCGTGCCGTATGCATCAAACCATACTGACACAACACTAATCACTATGCTACTCATACACCAGGAACATTAAATAATTTATTGTACCCATCTTTGCTTCATTGTGGTCATCTTCAAAGTACACAGCAGACTTCTCAAAAAAACCCAAAAAACAACAACCCAACCTAGTGGAGATGTTTAACAGCCAGGTTGCAATTGTCTTGCTTACATATAGCCTATGTAAGAACACACCAACGTGACCATTCAGCACAACTACTTGGCACCTTTGGTGGAAACATACAAAAAACAGAATGCAAAGATAAATAACGCTGAGTTGCAACAACAACAGT
Source organism: Melozone crissalis (assembly GCF_028551555.1). Taxonomy (NCBI): domain Eukaryota; kingdom Metazoa; phylum Chordata; class Aves; order Passeriformes; family Passerellidae; genus Melozone; species Melozone crissalis. Next base: position 8,264,907 of record NW_026535817.1, on the reverse strand, counting down.
AGAAACTGAGTGCTACTTACCTTGCACAAAGAATGCATAACACTCGCAGTTCCATAACAGAGCACAGTAATAAGTAGTTTTCAGTGAAACAGCAAATAATTCCCGGTTTTCCCTGTCACTCACAAACCACTCATATTTACCATGTATGATGTTTTAGTAGTTGTTTTAGCTTCTCCAAACTGTTCTGCTAATTTTTCATTCAAAGCAGCAGTTATTGGTAACACCTCAGGAGGGGGATTACAAACTTGCCTACCAGAAAATGCCAGCTTTCAAGTGTCTGAATTCCTGTAGCCTAATCCTGACAATGCTGAAATCAATAATATTTCAAGCTAAACTTCACAACTGTTTTATCAATTGCCTTCCATTAAATAACCACTAGATGTCTTAATAATTCTCTCCAGCATCTTGACATAATTTAGTCACAGAAATCATTTAAAGCATTAGCCAAAACTCCAAAACTATTCAGTTTTAGCAAAGGAGTTTGAAATACAAAGCTGCTTGGTTATTATACTTGCCTTCCCATTTTCTTTCTAGTATTTCCAATTTCACAATCACTTTCTAAGTGCTTTTGTCTCTTTTCTAGCAATGGAAAGATTTAAAGAAATTGTATAAGGCCTCATTAGATGAAAACAGCAAACAGACTGTAAACTGTAAAAGGAATGTTTTCAAACTGACTAAAATAGTAGATTAACAAAACACTAGATGTTTTTCCTTAAACCCCTCCCAATTACAGTTACTGGAGGTGTCATTTCTCACAGTGGTAGGCAAGTAGTTCTGGAATATGAAATACAACAGTGCCAGTTTTTTAGCACAACTTGGTCAAATATATTAGCATACATTTAGCTTTAAACATTTCAATTGGCACAAATGACTTCTGTTTGAATACAGGTCTTAATTTAGAACATTAATGCTTGATTCAAACCATGCTCATGAGAGACTGAAATAACTTTTTAGAACGATGAAATTTTCATCTTGTCTGAATGCTCATTTTTAAAAAAATAGAAGGCAGAGGTGGCTTTATTACTTGTAGCAAAAGAATTCAAACTGGAAAACTAACACTGATAGGCTATTCTTGGCTATTTTCAAGCTTTCTTTAATAACCTAACTTCAAGCTTCACTTTTTACAAGAAAGCTTTCTTCCACAAAAGAGACTTTCTACTTGCGCTATAAAGAAAGACAGAATAAATCCTCAGGGATTAAAGTTAAAATTCTAAAACCTGACCTTTATTTCTCCTCCCTATGTTTGCTTCTTGTTCCCAGCCCATAAAAAAGAAAAAAAAATAACAATAACTAGGTACCTAATGGTTTTGTTGGGAAAGCAGTAAGACAATACCAGTAATTTCAGTGAAAAATGGATTAAGAGCTAAGTTAACATGTGCTTGGAGACCTCACATAAATCTTCAGCACTGGTTAATTTCCACCTGAATTCCTAAACCAGAGTTTAAGTATGACTGAAGTTCAGAGGCTCTGGGATGGCTCTCTCTGCTGGGGTGAGTGCATATAATGCACAAATAAGTGGGAAAATACATATCTTTTACAAAGCAAATATACTTTGTGGCGATATTTTCAATGCCAAACCCAATGTGAAATTATACTCATTGTGTTATACATGAGGGCTATTTGAGTAGGGCTTCTTTTCTGGCAGTTTACAAATAGCTCCTTCTGTATTTAATGCCTTTTCTAAAATATAGTTTTCTTCAAGTCAATCGTATAAATGAGAAAGCACTCTATATAAATTTATGTATGTTTCTTTTCCAGTAATTCTTTTCTATACTGTGCTTTTATTAACTATATTTTTCCATGACAAAACCAAAACAAGTTAAGGGTGAAAATGAAAGTAGGTGGTAGCATATTCATTCACGTCAAGAATGTATTGCCTATATCCTCTTTACATGAGGGTTCTTCAGCAGATACCCGATACAGAACCTCTGTGGTCCTCCATAACTTAGAAATCAAAGAAAGCTGTCGAACTTTCTTGAGTCTCCTGCAGAGGAGATCAAAAGATCAAAAGTACTGTAATATGGTAATGGTTAGCCTGAAACAGAAAGAGGCAAAAACTGTCAGAGTGGTTTGCCCCATCTTATTTTCTACCCATAGTCTAAGACTCACTAGTGTATTTTAATTAATCTGCACACCCATTTGTTTCTTTATTGCACAGGGCAAGTGGAACTGAGTGAAAGCACATTCTCCTTGTAGCCACTCACAGTTTCTGCTGACTTGTTCATCACCATACCAAAGATACTGTGTAGTAGTTCAGTTTAGAGCTTTGGGGGAATTTAAGATGTAAATTGCTAGTAAGTGGTTTCTTATCATTTCTCAAATGACAATTTCTTCAGTCTACAGTAATTGCTGTTTTAAAGATTGTTTCCAAAATACTCCAGCTTTCACCTCACTTTATTTCCAACAACAAATGCCAGATGTAGTCAATCACATTTGCAACTAGGTGAATACTGGTAACATTCCTCAGCTTCCTGAATCAGTAGTTAAAATATCTGGGGAGCATCTTAAAGCTTTGCTGTTATCATGAAAGGCATAAGGAAGGATATTGATACATTATTTATAAGTGGGGTAACTATGAGCATCATTATACCAACAAGAAAACTTTCCAAGACCCAAACAGAAATTGATTTTTTTTCCTGTACTTAGATCTCAGAAAAGCTTGGTAAACATCCAATAAAACCAAGTAAGTGGGAGAAAATATTCTGACCCCCTGCATTAACACCACTGCTTCCTGTGGGTTTCAAGCTGTGGTCCCAAGAATCAGTGGGTCTGCAGCCCTCTCATTAATGCTTTACACTGGGTAACTTAGAAAATCCAGTCCCCTTGAAGCATATCCCAACTATCTGGCACAGGATTCTGTGCCTCCACGAAAGCTACTGGGGTCCTTCAATCATGGAACTTCAAAGCCCACTGTCTACTCACCAAGCTTATGTTAGGAGTGCTTATAGGAGTTCATACCTGTGCATTTTTAGGACTATTACTTTTTTTGGTATGCAACACCTTTTAAAGAAAAAACACAGGCTACAGCACATTTCAGTGCAGAAAACATCCAATAGCTTTATCTTTGAAAATCAGAAATTTCATTCAATTAGAAAAAATAAGCAAACACGCAGTACCAATGCAATGAACACATATGACACATAATATTTAGGAGCTTGAACTTCAGATAGCTGGCTCACACTGAAAGACATTTTAAAAGCCCTCTAGACAGAGACTAGAAGGCAAATGTCCTGACTAATGCAGTACCGCAGGCAGCACACTCGAAATTGATGGTCCACCAGCCATCAAGAAGAAAAAAAAAAAGAGTCCCAAAAAACTGTGCTTGAGTTTCCTCCAAGTAATAAATGTAATTGATATATTCAAGTAATGTGATATCTGAATTTTAGCACAGTTTCCCAGAAAACACCAGTCTTGGAATCCTCGGGGAAGTACTGTGAAGTACCATACTGTTAAGAACATTTCTTTTTCCAAATACAACCTCACCTTAATTCATTTGTAAATATTTCTCAAACCTGCTAATAAGACAAGATGTATTTATAACAAAATAATCTTATTTCAACTGAAGGGCTTGTAGGATTTGGTTCAATAATTTATCTTCGGCACACCATACATTTAGGGAATCAGGTAAAATTCTGCCTGTAAGAATACAGTTATCTCCAATTGAGAGAAAAAAAAAATTACTTTTGCTGTTTTGGCAGTCTGCTGCTTCTGAGAGCAAAGAGCACTAAGAATCACTCCCATATTTTTAAAACAGGGACAAACAGGAAGTCAGAAGTACAAAAATATTCCATAGCGGGTTGAAGTAAGTGTGATGCTATAGCATGGCAAAGCATGCATTTTTTTTTTAAAGGAACGTAAAAAGACAAAACTTCAGAAAGACAAAAAAGCTAATGAATTTAGCCCAAACCCCAGCAGATGATGCCTTTATATCATCTAGTTAGAACAACCATAGTTGCAGCAGCAAAGCAGAATCACCTTACTTGAAAATGTTTCTGCTTCTGGGAAGCTGGAATACGATAAGCAATTCTAAAACTTTGGGAAGGGGAAAATAAAAAGACCTAGGGAAAAAAGAAAAAAAGCTTCAACTTCATAGGAGCAAGGCACTTAAAAACTCTTGACCCTTAGGTGTGCAGTGCCAAACTCTGCAGCCAGAAGCTTTGTCAGCCACCACAGCCTCACTGAGTGAACCAAATTCATCCCGTCCCCGAGTGTGCCGGTGACACACTTCCCCTTTGTTGTGCTGCACTTTGATCATCTTGGAACAGCACCTCACAGATAACAGCTATTTATATTGCCTCCACATGCCACTCACCTGCCTGGTACAAAATAAAGTAATAAATACCTGATTTCATACCTTCCTACTCATGGGATCCCAGTTCATTCACCTCCTCAGAGGAGGGAGGACTCCAGCTATTCACCTGGATTACAGGCGTGTAGGATTGCAGCCTCGCACTGCTCCCGCGGAAGTCAATCAGCGCAGTTTTATCGGACAATATCCATAAAGGGAGCCCAGCCTGGAAGGAGGCCGGGATGTGGCCTTCCTGCAGCCACTGCCAGCCTCGAGGCATTGCAGATCAAAATACAAGGTGTGAGCCCTTGGAATGTGCTCATCTTCTGCAACACATCGGAGGGGAGAGAGAAACACAGGTGCACACTTGTTAAGCTGACAACCTGCAGCCCTTCTCTCCAAGAAGCCAGCACATGGGCTGGGGAGCACAGTGACTCCAACAGTTGTTTCTTTCTATTCACAATATGTTCATAAAGTGACATCTTTTAAAGTGCCACCTCGCCAGAATATACAATTTTTATTCAAACCACAACAATGGATACTAATATAAAACTGCCCTATGCAAACTGGATCAGGAGGCAACTATTCAATTATATGAGATGATAACCCTAACCCCATACTTAAAAAAAATCACAAAGCATACATCTTCTAGGTATTTTATAGACACTTAATTAAAACTTCTTTGTGTCTGGAAATTACCAACAGAACTACTATATCAACCACTGTGGGAATTAATTAATTGCAGAAAAAATATATTAACTATTCAAACTCATTATAAAGTTTCTAAATTAGGTTCTAATTCAAAGCTCATTAATGTGAGTGGAAACAGCTTGTATTATGCAGTCAAAAGTGATGGAGCAGGTGATCTATTCCTATGTAGAAATATTTGAGAAACAGATACAGAAACTATCTTTATCCCTTAGCAATTGTGCCTCACAACATGCAGCTGAATATGCCTCAATGCTCTGCAAAACACCAGATTAACTAACTTCTTGGTCTATTGCTTCCAGGACCTGTGAGAACTTTGGCATATTATGAAACAAAACAAAAAAAAGAGAAGCAGTAAATTATGATTAGAAAAGTGTTGAAACTAGTTCAGGGAACCCTGCTTTACTCGAGAGAGTAAATATAATGCTAAGTAGCAAAACATTAACAGCATAGTCTTTGTTCAGTGTTTGCTGCGCTGCAAAGATTCAGCTAAAACAAAGCACAGTATTAGATGCTAGGATTTTCTTTTTTCAAGCCCCAAATAACACTACCAAGTGGAACACTAAACCTCTTTAAAAAGTACGGCTGTTCTTTCAAACCACTCCGCTCTACATGTTACCATCTTTGTATCAACATACAGTGAAGTAATTTGTCATTAGTCTTTCTAAATACAAACTTACATATAACAGAGATATTCCTTATTATATATAGTTTTCTATTTATACAATAAGGACAAAGAACATTCTATGCAAGACAGCAGAGAAGAGAGTTTTGAGACAATTGCAATGTTTCCGTCATTTCAGAAACATCACAGAATTGTTGCCAAGCGAGGGCTCAAAAGTCCACAGTGTTTCTGCAAACCCCTCTCTAACTGCAGAGGCATTATCATCTCGGAGACTCACTGAATTGTTTTGTCTGAAGTACTGCCTCTCTCAGAACGGCACAAACGCAAAACTGTGCCTCAGTGGAAAAAAAAAAAAAAAGCTCACCCATCCTGCCCGTGGGGAAAACAAATCTGACACAGTGGTTACTATTAATTAGCATTCCTATTTGTTCAATACTACATCCAGTTTCCAAAGGAAGCGTGATAGGCTGAACTAGGAAAATGTTACTTCTCAAAGCTGCTAGCACCCTATTTCCTCGGCAAACAAGCTGCCCTTCATTGCCACGCCATGCACTGGTGCTCGGGAGAGCAAACATCAAGGTTAACGACTTCCATCTATGCATCCTGCACCAATGTACAGCCTTAAAAAAAAAAAAGTCAACATTTAAAAAACATTTTAAAGGTTTTTCCCCCCCGGTTGAATAAACCTAAGAGAGCAGCAGCAGCAGAAAGGGGACTGCCTAACAGATGGTCACAAGCGAGCAGGTGACCCCTGAAGCTTTCTAGCTCTCTGCGAGTCAATTATTAATGGGGATTTCTCTTCTTACCGCCCCATCCCATGCAGAGAGGAGCAGCAGCAGCAAAACCTCATTCAGAATGCACCCATCCCCGCCAAGTGACTCGGGGAAGAAGCAAATCAGCAGCGGCGAGCAGATGGTGTGAGCGGCTCGGGAGCGGGAGCGCAGCGAGCCCGCGGAGACGCCGTGTCCGAGGAGCCAACCGCAGGACTTACTAACCCGAGCTCCCGCTAAGATATACCGTGGGAGTGCAGATCGCCCGGGCTCTGCACCCCCACGGCTTTGTTTATCGGAAAATATTCAAAATGGAAACCTGACTCCACTTCTAAAAATAGCCGAATTTACTCCTAATCAACTTGAAGTCCCGCTCTTGAAGTGTGTGACAACAGTGAGCAAATACCTCGTCTTATCTCCAAAAGGCAGCATGTCAAGTCAAGGGGGGGAAATGCCCAGACGAGCTCTTCAGGTCCTCAATATTGGGTTCTTCGTAAGAACCGGCACCGAGAAGGGGCGAGCGAGGAGCGGCCGCCCCCGAGCAGCGGCGGCGCCCGCCGGCCCCGCGCCGCCCCCTGCCGGCAGCGCGCCCGCTCCCCGGGCAGCGATCTCTGCCTGCCCGCCGCCCTGCCCGGGCTGCACCCCGCTCATCCGGGCAGCGATCCCCTCCCTGCCCGCCGCCCTGCCCGGGCTGCACTCCCGCCTCCCTCCCGGGGGAAGGCGCAGCGTCCCAGAGGCGCTCTCCCCGCTGGACGGGCTCCTGAGCCCCCTCCTCGGGCGGAGCTCCGGTCTCGAATAATCTGCCCTCGGCTCAGCAGCGCTTAACCCGTGGCCCTCGCTGCGGGGGCCGCCCTTATGTCAAAAAAGGTGATGAACTCACAGGGAGACGGAGCACTGGAAGAGCAGCCCTTTGTTTTGAGATGACTGAGCACTGACAATACCCGCCCTCCCCAAAGACATCAGATGCTCTTTGAGGCTTCTACCTACTTCGCAGGGCGGGGAAATGCCTAGTTGCTCACTACTCATGAGAAGTTAACCATGTCTGTTTTGAACCGAGAAGAACACAAAATAAATAACTAAAAGCCCAGAACGGGGAGCTCTGGGGCTGGGGCAGCTTCCCTGAGCAGCTCGCGGTGCCGGGCGGGCGCTCCCCGCCGCAGAGCGGCCGCGAACCGGGGGCTGAAGGCGAGAGCCGGCCGGGAAGCGCCGCATGTGCCCTTCGGTGGCAGCCGGACGGAGCTGCTGCATGGTGGTTTCAGTTCTTGCTCTTTCGAGAGCGGGGGCGGCGGGGGTGGGGTAGGAGTCGCTTCTTTTTATTTTCTTTGGAGGCAGCAAAGTGAAATGGAAGAGAGCGAGGTTTTCCTGTAAAAAAAGGAACTGCCTCTATCCACCGCCGCTCCGGTCTTACCTTGTAGCTTTTCTAACAAAGTAAGAGCGGGTGAAGTCGCCGTGATCGTCCAGCCACGCTTCCACCGCTTCCTGCTCCGGCGCGGGGGGAGAGCAGCGCTCCATGCTCCCGCCGCCGCCCTGCCGCCTCCCGCCGCGGCTGCCGGCCCGGCCCGGCCCGGCCCGGCCCACTTTACAGCTGCGGTACCCCGAGCTCCCCGCCCCCGCTCCGCTCCCAGGTGTGCGGGCAGCAGGAAGCCCGGCCCGCCGCACCCCAGCGCATCTCCGGCCCGGCCGCCGGTCCCGCAGCGGGCAGAGCCGGCTCCACCTCCACCGCGGCCCCGCCTGCTTCGAAAAAGTGTCTTTTTGACAGATCGAGTGTCGCTTTAGAGGGTTCCGCTGTCGGGTGTTAGTGTGTGATCTCTGACAGACCTCAGCCTGGATGCTAATACTAAACCCCTGGTTTTACAGTCGTTCATGCCTACAGTGCGGCTGTTAGATCCCTTTTAGACTCTGAATAAGCACAGCCTAGCTTTGAGGATGCTCAACGCACAGCTCCTACTTTCTCAAAATTATACAGCTGGGACTGCAATTTTGGTTAACACTGAGCACCACTTTCATCTATTGTAGTTCAATTCTATGACGTGCTCGTGCACATGTTCATAGCAATCTATCCTCTGCGTACACAATGCACCTTTCACAAAGGCTAATGCATATCTATGGCTTCCTGTGCTGCCGCACGTGCAGTGTCTTTGAAGGTAAGATAACAAATAGCAGAATGTGTCCGGGGAGGGGAATCTAGAGAGTCCTGCAAATTATTCTCCTCTGTAGTCAATTGAGAGCTATTGTATGAAATATTTTCTGCTGCTCTTAACCCCCTTTCAGGTGTATGTAGACTTCTGATACAGAGATGTCTCCTGTATGTAGAGAGGTGGGGTTCTGCAGCTTGAGAAGGGGCTGCAGCAGGAACTTCACAGCAAAGGAATTCAGAGCCTATCCATGAGCTCGAGGGAAAAGTTTTATCTTCTATGTCTTTGTGTCACATCTCTGTGTAGCACTGACTTGGACACGTGTATCTTTTGGCTGTCAGAGTTTGTGTGTAATATGAGGCACACAGAAAGGGAGGTTTTACATGAACATTACTCTGCTGTAAAGAGGATCTCAGGGGAAATGTTGTACATGGTGACCAGAGAGCAAATGTGGAGGTAAAGCATAAGCCAGTTACGTGCAGCACAAGTCAAGCTGCTCTTCAAGGCAAAGACAAATCTTTGCCTTCAGCAGGGAAATGCAGAATTACCAAGCAAACTGCATAAACAGACAACATGGCAATAAATGAAGCAGATGTTTAGTGCCAAAACCTGGAAAGAGTGGTATGTTAGGAAAAAGAATAAAATAAATCCGTTGTGTAAATCATAAATTTCTGCATTAACCATTTCAGAAAAAGAGTTCTGAGGTTACAGTAAACATGGCAGTTAAAGCTCGTAAGCTAGGCAGAAGTTTTGGAAAATGACACTGTGTTAAAATGCTTAAGTATAATAGCAATGTAAAACATGCAATTATAGAATGCAGATTTTATAAGTAACTGAAATGCCATTCCCTGAATGGTCTCATATGAAATATTGATCATGGTACTGCTCATCCAGTCTCAAAAAGCAATTGCAGAAGAACCAAACACATGGAAATATCTTCTTTGTTAAGAGCAGAAAGAGTTTGTTTACAAAAGGAGAAATACAAATATATAATTTAATTACTAGTATTTAAAAAGTAGGACAGTATTTTCTCTCTGTCTCATAGGAGAATAACAAGGTAATGGTCAATGCAATTATGTCAGCTGCAATAGATAGCATCTCATTTCATGTAATTAGGAGTAGCACTAATAGAAATAAGCATTTATCCTGTGGTAACATCCAGTAGGCCCCAGTCAGGAACAGAGGTTGCACCACAGAGCACTGTAAACATGTACTGTTAAATACCAGGCCAGCTGAGGTGCATCCAGCATCCCTGTCCTCGGTGCCACAAGGAACTGGGACTGTGGCTGCTGCTGCTGGGGCCCCTGTTCAGCCTGCAGATAAGAATCAGTGAAGCCAATGCAAATGAGCATCTTCCTGGTGGTCAGTGCTGAACTCAGTGGCAAAGCAGAAGCTCAAAGGATTGCTACCCAAGCAAAGAATAGCATAGTCTTTCCCAAAAGAAATAAAAACTGAACAGCTGGGGGAGAAAAAGGGATGCCTTCCTCGTATCCAATGAATTTCCATGAATAATAATGAACATGTTGTTTTCATTTTCAGGGTGACAGGAGGGGATGAAGGCCAAGCATAACAAAGAATGAATGGTCAAAGTGGAAAAAGTCTTCCATAATTTTGGCTTCCAAAATGCTCTGAAAAAGCTCCGTGTATCTTAGCTCTTTCCCAGCTTTCCAGTTTGTTTCCAGAGCTCAGAGGATAGAATTGATGTGGAGTAGCTCTAAACCTGAGAAGGGCTTGTAGTAATGTCACACAAATAAAAATGTCCAGTTCAAGTTTAGAAGCTGCCTGAGAGCAGCTCAGTGTTGAAGCCAGGAAGCTTTTCCGTCAGTAGGCCATGCTATTGCAGGACTAGTGGATGGAAAAATTATTTGGCTGAAATCTTTCATCTGATGTTTTGCAAATATTGTCATGTAAGGAGATAAAAAAGTGGGGTTGTTGTCTGTATGCTCAAGGCACATAAATTAGAAATTCTGCTAACTCAGGATAATTAGAAATAATAATAAGGAAGTATGTAACCAGAGGAAAAGTATTTATGTGATAATTTATGCTCAAAGAACTCTATATTTATTTAAATTTATTTGAAAGTAATATAATTCTATTTCATTTCCCTTGAAAAGAGAAAAAAAAAACGTTTCAGATGTCAACATTGTTAACTTGCCTGACTTATTCATTAGATGAATTGGAGCAGCATTTAGCTTTGCTATGAAGTGGGAATTGGCTGTCTTTCTACCATCTCTTAAATCTGGAAAACAGTTGGTCCATTTTGGCTCCTAAATCAAGTTTAGGACTGTACTATATGGCCAGTGAGGCTAGAATATGATAAGGCAGAGGAAACTATTCCACTTCTTTATTAGCCAGCACTTGCACACATATGCAGTGGAAGAATCCTAATACTAGTGTGGCTAGTTTCCATTCTCCTTCCATTCTGTTGCATAAGGAGAGTGAAATAATAACCAAAATTCAATTCATTTAACATCTAATAGTTATTTAGTGATGAAAACACTAAATGATGAGAATGTCTTATAAATTTATTCTCTCAGTCCTTTCCAAATAATTGCTGGAAATGTTTCCCCAGAGCTGCTCAGCAATTGCATAACCTGCCCTCTCCTCTGGGATAACAATGCATATGTCCTACAGGAAGCCATGGAAAACAGTAGCTTCCTCCTATTTTGATTTAAATGTGACTGAGCATTTGCGTCAATCAAAGTACCAGGCAAAATTATTGTTCACGTCAGGAAAGCAGCACCTTCTCAAAGCTGTTTTTAATGCAGGGATATTTGTCTGGAAAGCACTGTCAGACTTTATCTCCTGAAAAATGTAAGTTAGGATTTGAGTTTGACATATTAGCATTTGATATGTAAATCTATCAGTCTGCTCAAATTTTAACTTTTTCTGATTCCTATTGCAAGTCTCAGGATAAGTTGGAAAGCTGTTAGCAAGTCTCTTTTCTCAGCCTTCTCTCCTTTAAGCTAAGTAGCGCCACATCTTTCAGTTCTTCCTTGATCATCATGCTTTCCAGCCCTCTGATCATTAATTTTCTCTTTGGGCATTCCCTAGATCGTCTCTCCCATTCCTGCAGTATCTCACCAAGCTAGGAATAAGTAATCCATCTGAACACAGCTCAAATCCCAATTAAGTGGAAGGAATATTTTGGGTTTCTTGCAAGCTCTGTTCCTGTTAATACCATCACCCTTGCTCATGCCTTCTTGGCAACAGCCTGATATTATTGACTTCTTTACTCTCTGTTCCCTTTTTTATACACTTCCCATGTACAGGTGCTGCCTGTATGTTCACCTCTGCCTAACTGCATTTTCTTGCTCTTGAACATTTTTAATTTCGTCCTGTGCTTGCAATACATCTCCAGTTTATCAAGCTGAATTCTGTGCCTGTCATGCAATGTGTACTTGGCCAAGCTGAGTGCTGGGTTGCTGAAGGACACTGGTCTGTGATAGGGTTTGATCACTGGGAAATAATTGGATTTGATGCAGGTAGGTGAAAATGTAGGTGAATAACGGATGCATAGGGTTTGGTGGATTTTGCTTGGGAGATGGAGGGTAAGTAGGAAATATGTAGGGCAGATTCATTCCAGGCCCTTATCAATGGCATATCAAACTCTTTCTTCATTTACAATGGTACTTAGCTTATTTTTAAAGAGCTTCTTAGCTATTACTTAGTAATTTTCAATTAGCAGTTGCTCTTACTAGTACTTTTACTAGTAATTGTGATTTCAAATTGAAGTGTTTGGTTTATACCTAGTCTAACAGATAATATTGACTCAAATTATAAGGGGCTTGTTTTCTAGTTGTGGTTGTTTGGAGATGGAGACTCAGTGGCAAATGATATAAATGAAAAATTAGTCAGATTTTTTTCAAGTACATACCACTGCAATTTGGGCATTCACTCTTCTGTTTCTGTACTCATATATCACAATTCTCTGTTGAACTTCTCACACATTAATCTAACAACTGGAGTTTCTGAAGGCCCCCTATCATCACAAAGAAGTATCATTTCTCTCAGTAAAACCCTCGGGTTTCTGGAGCTCTTTCTTCAATACATTCTCCCAGTAATGATCTTTTTGAAACCACAGAGAGGTGTAGTAGCACCAACTCGTGTGTCATGGTTGATTCCACCTTGGGTAATAAGAATAGTTTTGCCTACACTTTGCCCTGGGAATGTGTCTGCTTGGACCTATTAGTACTATTTCTTTCTTTCACAGTAACTCCTTTTCAAAAATAATTTCCTATCTTTTAAATGAGATTTTATTTGTCCCTTTAATGAAAAACGTAGATTTCTCTATGTTAAAATATAGGCCAGACCTCACTAAGTATTCTTAATTGCTCTATATTAAGGGTCTGCCCTTCATGTTATTTATATCTCTATAACTTTTTGTAATTTGCAGCTTTTTCCATCAATAATTTTGTATTTTTTGTTCAGATCATTCAGTATGATTTGGGTCCATTTAGTGTGGACCAGACTGATGGTATACATTGGTGGGGCTTTCATCAAAAGCCCTGTAGACTTATGAGCCAAAGCCCTAATGAAATCTTACAGGAATTTACTTTATCAAACTAATTCATGGTCTCATGGGAAAATAGGCAGGTTTTTTTATTCCTGACAAAACTAATTTTCAGTGTAGACTGGCGTTAATTGTACTATCATCCTTTCATTGTACACTGATCTCTTCCTGTACCAGCCTCTCCATCAGTTTCCCTGACGTTGATGTCAGGCAAAATGATCTGCAATTTCCTTATTAAATAATGGAACAATGCTTGCTTCTCCTCTGTCTTGGGGATCTTATGTGGAATTTCAAGACATCTTTTGCTTTGTTTGGTTCTTTTTAATTTTATCTTTTAGTGTTTAAGTTTAGGGTTCATACCTGTTAAACTGCTATTATTCTAGTTCTGATATTTTGGAATCTTAGTAGTGAACACACGAATTTCTTCTTTAATGGATTGCATGAGGAATATTTTAGGGCCGCAGAGCTGGTGAAGTATTATGCAGTGGACATAAAAGTTGGTTTTAGGAGATTTTAGGAATGCACAGACATATTCTGGTATTGAAGGAAAATGTTAATCTCTCATTGTGGAAGAGCAACAAAAAAATTGAACAGTAAATACAGTGGATAGAGTTTATTTATGTATAACATTGATATTATAACCTAAAGGTACAACCACTAAATTTTCACTGTTCTGAACAATGTGAAAGGAAAATGTATAGGAGATTAGTTTGTAACTAAGGCTCACTGCAGCACTGCTAAATGAATATGGAGGGTTTGTATAGAATTTTAATTATACTCAAGAAGAAAATGTATGAGAACAGCCAGACTGAAAAGAGGTTGTTAAACAGGAGTGTGTCCATTTCTGACTATCCCATTTGATTTTTTTTTGGAGGGGTATGGCACAGTCAGGATCCTTCCATGTTCTCCTTCACTTTTCATACCTATCCCCAGAGACATCTGTGGTGTTGATGTTTGTTTGGCCAAGGGAATCTGAATGAGAGCATTCACAATGTACCATTGCTGATCCCAAATCATCAGCAGGCTCATGGAGAGGTTTTCCCCACAGTTCATTGTGGGGAAATGAAATGCCTATTCATTCCTTCTCATCTCTTTTTTTTTTAAAGCTTTGGCTGATGTGAGTACCTGGGGCTATCAAAACCCTTTGATATGTGGTAACTAGTTTCTCTCTGGTAAATAAAAGAAGAAAACTATTAGAGCAAAACAATGAAATGGATTTTTAGATTCTCCCATCAAATAGCATGGGGTCAGCATCACCCTGCCTTCCTGGAGAAGTGAAGCTGTATTTCTCAGGAAATTAGTGAGTATTACAAGAGCTGCTGGGTCCAAATTGTGATAAGAACCTAGCTTTTCACATTTGGTTCCATGTGAGACTGGGTGACAAAAGTGAAAAACAGACTGAAAAGCAGGATATTGTGTGGGGGACATCATACCTCTGCTATTTTGCTTTCCTTTGTTAATGTTGTACAAGAGTTTCTGTGTTTTATGAGAATTTTATGGGAATTTTTTGGTTTCACAATCACTTATCACAATAACTGTGGTACTTATCACTATTTCTGAGATTGCTACTTACATTTCATCACTGGCAGGTTGCACACTGTTAAGTTTCTGAGGCAGGGGCTTTCCATGGCCATGTGTTTCTGCAGCCCGTAGCATAGTTGGTACTTCATGTGAGGCTGTAAAACCAGTACAAGGGATGAATTAAATCCATTTTTGTTGGAATCCAAATATCATTTGCATCATCTATGAGCTTTTTATTAATTTTTGTCCCTCCATTAGATCAGTGAGGATAGCAATAATTGTCACTCATACTGTACTATAGGTAGCTATAGCAAAATAGAAAGTTTATGGGATTTCACTTAGGTTGTAGAAAAAGTCCCTGTCACAGCTGAAATGACATCAAATGAGTCCCTCGGTTTTAGTATTACATTTAGTCTTCTGAATCAACAGGGAGCTGATTTTTAATCTATTTTTCTATAGCCATGAGTGTTACACACTCACTTCTGGCAGCTTACACCAGATCCTAGGAGAGGCAGGAGGAGTTGTGTCAGCAATGTGGCAGACTTCATTTGGCACTTCTGCTCCCAAATGGATGCTGTGAGCATCTGAAAACAGCGTGTACCTCACTGGTGGCTGCCTAATCTGCTGCTCTGGGTTCATGGTGAAGGAGAACCTCAGCCATTCAGCCCCAAAAACAAGTAGCTGGTTCAGCCCTGCCTGTGCACTGCTGTGGCACCCCATTTTTAGGCATTCACTGCAGATTTTAAAGCAGGGCAGAATCAAACTGTGTGAGAAGAAAGCTGCCAGAAAGAGTGAGGAATATGGGGGCAGCAGGATGGAAATAAGCACATAATTTTGCTAAAGTGTTCCAATATGGAACAATATTAAGGAGGCTCTTGATGAGCCTAAAACTTCTTCCAGCTGCTTGTGAACTACCAGTTGTGCCTGACATTCCTGATTTCCGGCTTCTAAGCCTGGTCTCTTTTTAGAACCTTGAAAAAACCCCAGTTTTTATTTGAGCTTATTGAATTTATTTTAATTTTATTTATTTCCGGAGTGAAATATTTATGTGGAAACAGGTTTGTGTGGTGTTCTCATGGCTCAAACAGAAATACGAGCACCCCTGAGGAAATGAAAAGTGACACAGCATGGGCCAGCCTGTGAGGACAGCTGACTGCTTGAAGGCTGCAGCCTGGCTCCTCAGTTCATCCTGCACTGAGCACATACATATTCCCTGCTGTTTTCCTCCTTTCCATGTGAGACTGGGTGACAGAGGTGCAAAATGGACTGAAAAGCAGGATTTTGTGAGTGAGGGACATATCTCTGCCATTTTGCTTTCCTTTGTTAGTAGATGTAGAAGAGTTTCTGGTTTTTATGAGAATTTTATGCTGCCTACACACTTCCAGTATAGTAACATTACCAGGTAAAAGCATGGCCAGAGAAGTATTGCAATACTGGACTTCAGTACATTTATACAGACTTCAGATTCATTCATGCTGTGTTATCAGAATTTGCAGTGTGTGCCTTTTGATTAGAGCCACCAACATCTATTTTTTCTGTGACAGCTGAATTATGGGTTTTGTGAGGAAAACCTCACAGCTGATTAAACTTGTATTGACAGGACTGCATTCTGTATTAACAGGAAAACAGCTACTTCAGGCCCTTAAATCCCGTCTTTTCCTCTGCTTTTACTTAAAGGCCATGAAAACCCAGAGTAAATCAGGAAGCATTTGCCACCACAGGTTCTTTCAGTGTAAAGGAAACCAAACATGTCATTGCCAGTTGACCAGAGCAGCTCTTTTGATACATTTATGTCTTCTTTTAATCTGCTCTCTGTCTTTCAGATGTGGATTGATTTATCCTTCCAGCATTTCTGTCTTAGGCAAAATATTTTTGTTAGTTTGTAGGAGATAAATCACAGCTCTTCCTTCTAAATACTTCGTGTCTGACTCGTAATTTCTTGATCTCTGTATGTGAATAAAAGTCTGACCTTGTTTTGCTACTTAAAAGTACTCGGGGGAGGTAAGGGAATACAGAACTGTACATAATGAAAACCATCAAAAGGAAGAAAACAACACAAAGCTAAATCAATCTTCTTGGTGGTTTTCAATTTTTTGTGAGGTTGAAAGATGTTGATTTTCTATGGACTAATATTCATTTTAACTGATACATGGAGTTTAATATTGGAACCAGGTAAAACAAATTTTAGCATTCCTGTAATTTTGTAATTCTATTGCTTGCTGGAGGTTGAATTATTTAGAATGAAAAGTGTATAACAAAAAAAGAATATAAATATGTCTATAGAAACAAAAGGAACAGGAACTGGAATTCTATGATGTTTATCATTACTAATAAGGAAAGGAAATAAATACAAGTTGTTCTTAAACAAGCTGGTAAAATTGAAAGTGAACGCTGCAAGTTCTCCCAAGTGCTTTCCAGCCACAAAAGCTTGCAGAAAGTAGATTTTACCACAGATCCAGCCCAGCTGAGCATGGAGCTGAAACATGCACAGTGCTATTGTTTCCATTTGCTAACAGGCCTTACTTGCTTCAGGGGTCCCTGCACGTTCCAGCTGCTTTTCATTCCAAGTAGCTCAAAGCTCTAGGACAGTTTGGTCCCTTCATATCTCAGTAGGAAAGATGTTGTGCTTTTAATCAACAGTGTTGGGACTGCATGGCTTGGTTTTCCTTAGGAAAATCCCACATCTTTTGCAGATTTGAAGCAAAATGTTTTGTGCTTATTTGCTGCCTTGAAATAAATTAAATGGGTATTTTATAATTAATATTAAAAACTTGGCAGCCAAAAAATACAAATAGAAAAAATGCAGCTGGGTTTATTTTGATGCTCCCAGAGCAAGCACCTCTCTTGCTTCAGGCTGGGCTCTGTCTGCTCTCTTGCTCCTTTTCCCCTGCTAACATCTTACCCACTACTTGCAAGAAGAGTGTGGAGACAGCATAACTTTGTTACCTTGCCTAATTTTGCCCTCTTAGTTTCAATTTCTTTTGGAAGAAATTGGAGAAATGTCCCTCTGCACGTCGACCTTGCAGCTTCCAGCTCTAGAGTCAAGTTCTTTTCTGGTGTGTCTGGTGTCCTCACCACATTTCATCATATTCCCTTTTGTTCTTACTCTCACCAGCACTTGCAAATACCTTACACTCTTGTGCAAGAGCAAAATACCCTGTCCTGTTCACATCTCCCTCTTCTTTGGCAGCACTCAGACACAAGTCAATAGCAACAGCCATCATTATCTGACCATGCTGCTGCTTCTGGTTTGTTGCTCCCCTTTTGATCTCACTGTCTTCTGTTCACAGATCTGTGCTGCTTAAAAAGGTCCTTGGGACACGGACCAGGCCTTGTGTTTTGTACAGGGTGTTTCTGTTCTCTGGATGAATGTCTTGACCTTTAAAAGACAACTCTAAGGCTGTCAAAATGTGGTTTATTTAATCAAGAATCTAATTCGGAGATAGCAACTCTCTGTTACAGGCCTGAAATTCTCTCTCTGTGTTGTTCATGCCAACACAGCTTTGCCCACCCAAATGTTCATGGAGCTCAAATAAAAGGAGCTGTAAATAGAGAAGAAAATGCCTTCAAAATGATGAGATAAGCTTTGTTAATATTTATGTTCTTCCTTGTTGGAAAAATGGGTCGTTTGAATCTGTTTTTATTTCAAAAATGAGAAAAATACAACTGATACTTTTTTTCCTCAGTGGAGCAGATTAGTGAGCTCCAGTGAGCTAAACACAACACAATGAAATGAAGCAATTTAAAGAAAACCATTAAAGGTAAAAACATTTGAGTAATCAACAACAATGTTCCCTTCAGAACAGGTCATTACAACAAAGCTGGTTGTGCTGCCAGTCCTGTTGATTTTCACTGACTACAAAGCAGAATAGAAACTTTCTCCATAAATCCCTGGGTGCTAATGCAGGAAGGTGGCTGTGTAATCTGAGCTGTCTGACCCTGCCAAAGGAACAGACTGTAAGCTCACTGCCTAAAGAAATTGTTAAAAAATTCAGTGCTGGGAGGAGAACTTGCTTCTTTATTAATGTTTATCAGATTAAAGAAGTTAAATAACTGAAGCAATATGAGCAGTACATAAAAGCTGGGGAGTGAAAGGAGAAAAACTGGTTTGGGAGTGTGCCATGGCCTCTGTCACAGAGCATCTCATTGATCTGCCTTCCAATTCATCCTGTCAAACAGCTGGCATGGCCTGGGGTCCACAGGCAGAGGAGCAGCACCATTCATTCACCCTGCTGTCCTGAGCACAGATGCTTTCACTGGTGCCTGGTAGTTCCAAGCCAGCTTCCAGAGCTTTGGCAGAATCGTTCACAGATGTCTGACACACCGGGATGACACAGAAATTCATACAAAAGGGACATGAGGTTAATGCATAGTTAATACTGTTGTTTTTATCTCTGTAAAGTGTATCTCCATGAATCTCGTAGGAAATAATATGTGCACACTGCATTAAAATTCCTTCTTGGAAGGTATATATCCCAGAAGTTAAGGAAAGAAGCTTTTTTATTTGCATGTAAGAGTTTGAATGTGCTTTGAAAGGAATTGATGTGTCAGTGCTGGGGCCGAGATCGTTACCCACAGAGCACAGTGCACAGTTCACTCTTCACAGAGCCTTTAATGTGCCCATGCAGGCAGCTGCACAGCCCAGCAGAGAGGGGAGGCTGCAGTGGCATCCTTCTCTTCTCAATAGCACACTTCTGCCTCCCCAGTAAAAGCTGGGACCCTCAGGCCAGTCCCACAGCACACTGCCATGTCCCTGCTCCTCCTCAGCATTGCTGTCAGGCTGCTAGGAAAGCTCAGGATTAATGCCAGCTCATGAGAGCACAGAATTTAGACCTAAGATGTTTCTCAAAGACTCTACAAGAGTCAGTACAAACTGAAGTGGCCATAAGTATCCATTTATAGGAAAAGTAAAAAGCAAAGTAGTGACAGACAGCGAGTATTTCAACAGGGGAATCTAATTTTTCTCCTTTTACCACATGTTATGCAAAGGACGACGGTGAGCTCTGTATTTGCTGGCAGTGGAGGGAAGTCTGGGGAATCTATTCATTTTCCTCCTCATTTAAACAAACACTCTCAGAACCATGACCAAGAAAGGAAGTAAAAGTACTTAGCAAACTTATATTAAGTGTTCTAACTCAATGTTTGTATTTTGCTCCTGAAAAATATACTGACTGTATTGATAGCACAGTAGTGTCCAGCTCCTGCAATCTGATGTGGGAGAGGTCTCAGGGAATAGTTTTAACCTTGTATGGAAACCTGGTTTTATTTTCAAAATACCTGCAGCTCAGAACAGTCTGAGCTATTCTGAAGCAAAAATTGTGTCCTTCAAAGAAAGTTCATGCAACTCCCACAGGGTAATCCTGTCTGGAAGAAAAAGCTACTGGTGCCCAGAGACAGGAATCCCTCTGAGGAAACCTGTCTCTTCCCCTAACTCTCTAGTGCTTTGGGAATGTGATTGTAAAACAGAGGTCTTGTGAACACCAAGAATATTCCTGTAGAAAGATGATTTCTTTCCACCAGATAGCTGTCTCAGATAATATCAGCCTGCTACATAATGCTACTGCTAGCCAAGTCTTTATAGATTTTAATTTGATGGATAAACCTGTGACTTTGCTTACTAATCTGGAAGATTTTTCATATAAGCAACAATATTTATGGAATTATGCTCCATTCCCATAAATCTGTACTTTTGGCTATTGAGCCAGAAGTTCTGGCTTCGGGGATTGTAAAGCAGATTTTAAATGTGATTGAAAAGATAATTTGGTCTTGAGAAGCCAAAATATTTAAATTTTGTTAACTTTTTATTCTCATCTCATCAGTTTGAATGTTTCATGCTACAATTACCTTGTGTCTAAGTAAAATTTTATTAGTTAAGGATGAGCTGCAACTCACAAATGCAATCTCCAAAGAAAAAGGAAAATCAATGAAGAACTGATGGGGGTTATTTAAGGATACATCTGAAAGGTTTGGATGAAAAATTTTAATTTCTTTCCATAATTTATCACCTCCGCAATCAAAATAATGTCCCTCCTGCCACAGAAGGCATAAGTCATAAACTGCATTGGATGGTGGATGTTGTGCTTTTAATCAACAGTGTTGGGACTGCATGGCTTGGTTTTCCTTAGGAAAATCCCACATCTTTTGCAGATTTGAAGCAAAATGTTTTGTGCTTATTTGCTGCCTTGAAATAAATTAATCATAGTGACGGAAAAGAGATGGAATTGTGAAAAGCAGGTATTTTATGGCAAAGAGTGGCCCATAATTTCATCTTTCTGAGATCAGGACAGGATATGATGTGCAGATTTGTGCCTTTCAGCGACCTCACTAAGTGCAGAATACAGTAGAAGCATCACAGGCTTGGGAGCAGAAACAGCTGCAGAGGTACCTGGATACTTCTTTGCTGTCCCTTTCACCATCATATTCTCTTCATGACTGCAAAAGTAATTAAATCTGAGAAGCAGATTTGTGGGTCAAATTCTCCTCTTCACCCTGTACTGTATGTTTAGAGTAATTTCACCAGGATTTATCTGTATTTATGGAAACGTACTGTGAACGAGAAGCTTGTTGATGTTGACATTTTGCCCTCGTTGGGAGATTTGCACCTGAAGTGGTATTTCCATCAAAACTGTGAGGAAGCACCAAATCTGAATGATGGTAATGTGTTATTTCACTTTTGCAATTTTGCTTTAAGAGCTGTTACTGTTTTTCTTGAGCCACCAGATTCAGCTTTTTCTAAAATAACATATTTACTGCTTCTGTCCCACAATAGTTTACAGAAATGGTCTTGTCTCTGTCTCCAGTGCTGTCTTGGGAATACTTAGAGGTGTCCATCAGTCTGAGTATCTCTGAGTGACTAATACAGTGGATGAGCCCTAAGAGCAGCCCTGAGAACTTTGCTACCACAGAGGAAGTACAGTGATGTCAGTGAGAGCTCAGTATAGATGTGTGTTATCCATGTGATCTGATGAAGTAGGTAGATTCCCTCTGGAATCAAGAATATTTGTTCTGATGCTTCAAGAACCTTATTCTCCATAACTCTCAAACTCATAACACCAGGGCAGCAGGAAGAATGCAGGGTGAGTGGCTTAGTGTGGGCCAGAACTCCAGTCTCACCCTGCCTGCTCTTGTTCAAAGGCTTGCCCTTTGAATTGGCTTCTTCATGGAAAACGACAGTTTCCACCTTACAAATTGGTTAACATGGCTGCTGTGCACAGACCAGAAATAAAACAGTCATGGAAAGAGGGAGGAGAGCTGGAGCTGTGAACCAGAGAAAGACACTGAGTTCTCTAGTGGCTCGAGATCTCAGTTACATGAGCAGGGCTTCCAGCAGTACAATTCCATCTTGGATGTAAGTAGGGATTTAGTTCCTTCTGATTTACTGCCATTTTTGTCTAACTGGCTACTTTTACTGGCTTGATGGACAAAGAGTCAGAATTCCTTAGGATTATTTTTGTTATAACTAGTTATTTATTTCTTACTGAAAATATGTTGTTAATTCATAATAAAAATTCAGAACCCCATATGGATGAAACAAATGAATCACACATGTACTGAACATGGATTTGAAACACCAGCCTGTCAGTGTCATCCAGTGGAATTTAGCCAGAAGTTGCACTATAAACATGTGGGATCTACTTTGTCATAGGTTATATTTTGCTTGCCTTCTACGCTAGAACACTGATGTCTGCTTTTGAATCATTATTTTTCCATTTATTCTCATTTGATTTATGCAAATATGTCAGTGACTGGAAGTGGAGAAAGTTCGCAATTTATCTTTTCTAAGAGATCATCTAGGAATCAGCAAACTGTCAAACAAGGGTTTATTCCTATTGCTGAAGTAAGAAGGGTTGCACTGCCTGCTTTGACATTCCCAGCAAGGACAGTTAAAAGTGTATTATCCACCTATGGCTTGTACAGGAGAGAATTTTGCTTGCTTTTGTAATATAGGGATAAAAGAATATAAGGGACATTAGAGAAAGAGGGAAAGGGGTTTAGCCTGTATCAGTTGCAAATAGCAGGAAAAGAGAGGCTGTTATTTCATTACCAGTGAGTAGCATGTGATCTCTGAAAACCTCCTTAAGTCTTTTGAAAAGTCTGGAAAAGCTCTTATCTACATCATCTGTACCTACATCTTTATCTCAAAAAGTTTTTGAACACTGCTCTAAAGTACTCAGTTATTAGGGCAAGTTCAAATTCCTTTTGCCCACTGCAACAATGAAATTGTCACTTTGGACCTTGTCTTCTATGAAAAAGAAAAAACAAAATACCCTATAATTCTTTCCAGGAACTTAAGCAAAAAAGGTTTTCAGAGAAAATGTTCTGTTTAGGGGGAAACAATGAAAAGCCCCATGTGGCAGAGCCTCAGCACACATTTCTTATAGAACATACCCTGGTGGCTGTGCAGCAGTGGAGAGTGCTCGTGGGCACTCACAGGCCCTGCAGGGTTCAATACTAATGAAATGGTTAATGATGGCAAATCATCCAGGGGAATAGCCTGTATTCCATGCAGCCTTGTAAAGGATGTTTTCCTGATTTGTTTCACATCCCATTTTGCAGGGCTTGTTTTTGTCAGCCAGTCCTTAGTGAGGCTGCTGAGCTGGGCCCTGCTCAGGCTCCAGCAAACTGCAGCAATGAGGTTAATGCCCCCCAGTGCAGATTCATTAAAGTTTCTCATCCGGACTTGCCTTTTCTTCAGCAGAGGTTACTGATCCCTATAATTTGATGACAAAGGTATTAATGAAATTTGTGCTAAAGAGCATTCATTTAGAGAAGAAAAACCCAAAACCAACAAATACTTTTAGTAACATTTAAAGTAACCTGGATTATTTTGAAGTACTGGTTCTAAAGGTTTAACTACCTTTGATTTATGTCAAAAAATATTAGAGGAGGGTAATCTAGAAGTGTGATCATGCAGAAACCTTTTTATCCAGTTGATTTTCAGCCAAAAGAAGACCAGTGGCTTCTCCCCATGTCTTTCTTTTTCAAGGCCGTATGGTACTGTTTGTTTGGGAAGTACGGCCTTCTTGAAACCAAAGATAGCCAGGAAAGAAGAACAATTTAATTTAGATTATAATTTGCAATTTAATTTGAGGCTGAGAAGACATTCTGAGAAGCATAGTAGTAATCCAGTGGAGGGAGAGTGAGATAAATAAGCTTGCACTAATGTCAGCACTAATAAGGATCCTGTTTTCAGCAGCTGGGGCAGAGTGGTCAGGAATAGCTCAATTATGGCCGTGCTATGCCACGGCTCGTGGTGCAGATAAGCCCAGAGAAACCTCACAGTGTCTGGCTCTGAAATTTGGCAGCAAAATACAGGAGACTATTCCAGATGTGCTCATTGGGAATTTGAACAAATTCTTACTTACTTTCAACTTGCAAGGAGATGCAAAGCTTTCTTTCAGTCTCCAGACTTAGCAGATAGTTTTAAACAATGACTCACAAGTACACGAGTCACACTTCAGAGGCTGCTCCTGTTTCCATGATCATTCAGGAGTTAACATGTTCTGTTGTGCATTTGCTCGATTGGAATTCAGTAGAGCTCTAACATTTCATCTCTCAGAGCTTATTTCTCCTCCTACCCCCAGTCTGTTAGGAGCTAATAACCTAAACCTCTAAGATAGCCTCGGATTACAGATACTGTTCAGTTCCTAAATACAGCAGGAACAGTTATTCGGGTTCTCAAGTGCTGCTGTGAGACACAAATAATATTCAACATTACCTTGAGACGTCACTTTTCATTTTCGTGGTGAGAACAGAGATGAGAATGTGGAACTCTGATGAAGACTTTGGGGCTTTAGAAATGCTGTTCATTTAAAGCTTGATCTGTGAGCTTAAAGGCATTTTAGATGAAATGCTTTATTCTTTCAGGGTGTTTTTGCATGGATGTAAATGGTTAAATACGTGCAAAACCTGTCTACAGGCCTTGCCTCTGTACCTATTTAGGCAAGCAGACACTGTTTCTATAAATTATAATAAAATGTACAAATTGTATAGCAAATGGCAAACATTGTAAAATGTTGTCTGAAAAGTTCAGCCAAGCACTAGATACAAATTGAATTTGATTTCCAAGATTCCAGACAATCTAGAGAAACATATTTTTGTTTCTCTAGATTTATGAGCCATTCCAGTTCTCCACTAATTTCCTCTTAGTTCTTGGAGCTGTGTTTATATTTGGTTCATTTGGCCTACTTGAGCATCCTTTTCTATGCCTGTCCTTAAGTTTGATTTTCCAGTCAAGTACTCTTCTGGGGACACTCAGCACATCAATCCCTTGAGGGCTAAATTTGGAAAGCACAGCATCAATGGTTATCATTAACTGCCTTTAGAGTACATTGGAGTAGTGGAAGAAGTGATAGATTTCCCAAAGCATCCTAAAGAACAATTTCCTACTTCAGACCAGGACACATGCTCTGCTATCTGTTTAATCAAGTAACAGAAGGAACAGTCATAGTCAAAAGCCAGAAGAGGAACAATTATCTAGTCAGATAATTTGAACATCTTTAAAATTTGACTCCACAATGCAGCAGAGTATAATTTCATTTTCCTCCAGACATTAAAATTATTAATAATAAGAAGAAGTCACAATAAATTATGAACAGTACAAGGTGTTCAAACCAACTGAGTTGTAAATTTCTTTTGGCAAAGTTCCAGAGGTCTTCCAGGGAAGGTTTTTTTCCTGATACTATGCTGCCTTTGCATTTCTTTTCTTTTAGTACCAGCGAAGAGAAGCAGAAGGCTGGACCATCCATTCTTCTGGGCAGGAGATGAAGAGATCAAGAAAGACTCATGATATTCTCTTGAAAAAGGATGTAGGCTACTGGCTAAGGTTGGGAGTAATGGAGGTGAGTTATTTCATAACTAGTTTGGATAGTTTCCATGAGCTTGTTAGAGAAAAATGATATAATTCTGAAACTATAGCAGAGAAAGCACAAAGAGCAAATTACTCTAATGAAAGCTTTTGTGAGCAAAGCCTTTCATTATAGCTATTCCAAATGTGCAAAAGGGCAAAGTAACAAGTCTAAATACATTTTGCTTTTCTTAAGCAGTGCCCAGTGTGCCTTGAGCTCCATTTGTTCAAGTAAGTAGGAGTATGGTGATACAAAAGCAGATGGTGTTTGCTGCTATTGGATGACAGATGTTCCCTTATCCCTGAGATTATGCAGTTAAGTGTAATGCATTTATAGCTGGGTAATGCAGAATACTGAGCACCCTCAGCTCACATTAATGGCCAGGGCAGCTGGAGAGGCCCGGTGCCTCCCAGGAGGTGCACAGCTCTTGGGAGTCAGGGACCTTCTTAGCTGAACTCTTCACCTCAGCTCTTGATTTGGAGATGTCCTGATCATAAGTGTTCAGCACCTTTGGGATCAGCTTGCAGTCACCCTGGTTAGGCTTGAAGTCAAAGACCTTCCCTCTTTGCAGGAAATGGATCAAATGCCGAGGAACTCGGTTGATGCAATTGTGTGAATGTAGCAATGCCACTGACAATGACCGTGTTGAAACACACGTATCTATGTTGCACTGAGGTAGAAAGGAGATAAGATAATCTCTGTGCTCAGTAGAAAATGCTCACTAAAAGCTAAACAGTTCCAGATGCTGGGAAAGCCTCCCCTTTAGCTTTACATTGCTGCAGTGTAGTAGCATTGGGTGAGCCCTCCAGTTAGCCCTGATCCTCACTGCCCCTTGAGCATGGCCCTCCCAGGATTATCAAATAGGGCTCCTTGTCCTTCCACTGAGGTTTTTTTAGAATGACCAGAAGCATTTTTATATTTATCAATATGGACCCTGAGATGAGGCTGGCAAATGTATGAAAGTCAGTCATATTGACTTTCATATATTAAAGAGATGCCTGAGGAGTGCAAAAGGGGATATCCCACTAATGAGAATTCTATTAAAATTCATTAGGAGGAATTTCTCCGCAGTCATTATTTGCCAGTTAAAAGTCAATGAGAAACCAAGCTCTTTCTTATTTCAGGGCTGATTGTGTAGACACAAAGTACAATCACCTATCTGTAACTTCTGGATGTTACTGCATACTCTAGATGGATATAGTTACAAAGCAATAATTTAGGACAACATGCCACATGAGTTAATTCATCCTTGCCTTAAAAGTTCCTGGATTCCTGCTGAACCTTACCTTTGACCTTCTCTGAATAGAAACAGGAGATAGTGACTTCAAAGCTGATACATTTCCTGGGTAACAGAGTGCACAACCAAATTTCTGTTAGCACATATTAAAATAAATTTTCAGCAGTTAATTCCAATAGTATTTCATTTTATATTTTAGTGCTACAAATAGCAGTGTTCCTTTGTATAAAATGGTAACTTTTATTTCACTTGATGGTTTTCTTTTTAGTCTATGAAATACTGTAATTTGGAAAAAAAAATCATCTCCAAGAAATTGCTGCTTTAAAAAAAATGGATCTCATACCCTTAGATTTCCCTCTAAATTTTCTCTTTCTTAAACAATGCTGTGTTTTTATGTAAGCAATACACATGCCAGACACTTGTGTGAAAAATATGATGTGTACAGTGCACTTCATTTATTTCTTGACATAACAACATAAGTTGAAAAAACACAGCAGTTTGTAGGAATTAAGTTAGGATATAAAACAGACTATTTATGTCAAGAGGAGGAGACAATTTGCATTAAAAACGGGGAGACGAGGACTCGCTACATAGTTCATGCAAATCTTATGTGAGCTTTATGAAAACATGAGAGGGGCTCACTGCAGCCATGTGACAGAGCACAGAGCATTGACTCCAGGACAGTCACACAAACAGGACAGAGTTTGACTGTGGAGAAACCCACATTCTGAATCTGAATCTAGTAAGTGCACAAACCCCATTGCTTATGAAAGTTCTGGGTGTGAAAGGGCCTCACCACCTCCTGTAACCCAGGAAGGGTCTAGGGCAGCACTCCCTGGCAGCACAGTTTCTATCCCACTCTCTGCAAAGGGAGGAATTTGTCACTTTGGAACTTGTCTTCTTTGGAACCAGGACTTCAGCAGGCACTGGTAGGAGTTACAGTGCGGTACTGAACAAAACATATTGTCTGCCTGAAATGACAACACAATTTCAGGACGAGCAGGCTGGCATGAAATAAATATTTGAAGTTCAGTCCACTTCAGGCGATCTGCCCAAAATAATAGGTGATGGTTAAAAATGATATTTGGTTTCCAAATACCCATCTAAATACATTTTACTTGGCAGCTTGACAGAACAGTCATTTTTAGAATTTTATGCCATTAAAATCAGAGGTCAGTTAAAGTGTAACTATCCAAACATTAGACTAATTATTGCTACCCAGTGTCTGTCAAGGGCTTTGTTCCTTGTCAAGATGCCTGCACACTTTAGCATAAATACTGTAACTCTCCTTCCCTAGCATCCCTCTTTTCCTTCACCCCAACCCACACACAGAGTGGCATTTAAATAAGATTCTTCACACTGTGTCATAAATATTAATGACATGAAACTCAGAGCTTGGCATTTTTCACTAATGGCCCTCTTCATCACAGTTTCACCCCTGGACTGCAGCCAGCCCCTGTGTAACTGGCTGACATTTTTTAAAAACATGTTACTCTCACAGTGAAACAAAATACTGAGACAATTTCTCACAAATTAAAATTGTTGGCAAATCTCTCCACATTGTGTGCTTGGGATGTCATTTGGCATGACTTTCTGAACAATGCCCATGTTGGCTTGGCATGGTTTGTCTTGTAATTACAGCTTATGCCTTTCACCTAATCCCTATAATAGCTCCAAATCTGCTGTGGATCAACACTTGGTATAAAACTCTGCCTGGTTAAAAAAAACCCCGTACATATTTCCCTACAGTCCAACTTTTCTATGAAGCTTTCAGAAAATCTCCACAGAAAGATTGATTCCATTGTTGGCATTTCTTAGTTCTTGTGGTTATTTGCATCATTTCTGTCCTTTCAGTCTGAGCTGTACCAGTCATCTGAAATTGTAAATTAAACAACAAACAGTGTTTTGGAGATATTTATGGCAGCGTTCAAGATTTAATTTTCTGTTGTCTTTCTGCCTGAATGAAACACGTACAGCTCAGTCTCTCCATAGAAGATAATGAGCTTTCTGAGCAAGCTGCCAGACACTGACACACTTCCTGAAACAGCAAGTATGTGTTTGCTTCTTCTTAACCTTCATTTTCTATCTGAGTTAGGACCACAATCCCACAGGACATCCCACAGGCTTGAGCCTTTCAGTTTCTGGAGAAACTGGAATTTCACTAAAACAATTGGTGAATGAGAACAATAATAATTTGTCTTTTGCCTTCAGCAGACAGTAGAAGTTGAAGGTGGATAAGAAACGTATTCTGGGCTCATTGAAATCAAATGTATTTCACAGTGTGGTGTGTGTCAGAGCTTTTAGTGCTTTGAATTAAACAGGATAAGGAGAAAACAGAACCACAGGGTTGTAGGGTGAGAAATGATAAGAAATCACCTGATACAAGACAAAAGCAGAAACTTTTGGGTGCTTCCTGGCAGACATTTGTCAGCCTGCCTTGAAATCTTCAGTAGAGATGCACAAAACCTCGGTCAAATTTTCCTGCTGTTCATGGCCCTTTCATTACAAAATGTTTCTGATGATGTAAGCTGAGTACTTATTGAATTTTGTCTTGTTACTTCTGCAGACACATAAAATAGCCTTCTACATATCTGAGAGACTGTTATCAAGGCTTTCCTCAGTCTGTTTGGCTAAATATTCCACTATTCCAATATTTTACCCTAAATCATAATTTATAGATCACTTCATCATTTTTATTGCTATGTTTGGGACTGTGTCTGACCAGTGCATGGATTCCCTGAAGTGTGGTCCCTGACATAGCCACAGCAATCCAGCTGAAGCTTTATCAGTGCTGCTCTAGCAAAAGGGTTCCTCTAGCAAAAGGGTTCCTCTGCAAACATTCCACATTCCAGGATGACACTCTGTGTTGGCAGCAGCATGACATTGTTAACTCCCATCCTGTCTGCTCAGCTGTCATTTCTATGCTCTTTTCTATCTGAATTTCTCCCTCCTCAGCTAGTCCATATTTTCTCTCTGTGCAGGTTATTATTCCTGAGGTTGTGGCTCACTCTTGTAGAAGTCAAAAAATGTACAAAGTTTTCCATTTGTATCTCCAGTTTGTCACAGCTATGTGACCTCCAAAGTACTGGGAATGTACCAGACTTCATTTGTCTCTAGGTCAAACAAGCCTGTTCTGTGATGTGACCTTTGGGTAAGGAGTGAAAGCACTGACCAGCACTGGGACAGACCCCAGTGGAACATCCATTTGATACATGCTCCCATTTGATAAGGAACATAACTGTCCAGCTCTGCACTCCCACTGGGCATCCTTTTTCCCTAATTTGCTGTGATATGAGACAGTATTACAGACATAACTAGTGAATGCTAAATATCTAAGATTCATAGTTTTACTTTCTGCTTTATTTCTCAATAATACAATTTTGAAAAAAAAATTTCTTAATATGCAGTAAACAGGGGAACCTTTGAAAGCACACATTTAAAATAATATAATTTATATTGTTTAGTTTCTTCTTAAACATATAGAATGCTTTTGTTCTGAATGCTCTGGAGGTACTTATTATAAGTTTGTGCATTTTAAAAGTCTGCATAATTTAATGGTTGAGTACCAAATACAACTTAAATTGTCTCTACTGTATGAAGACAAATTCATGATATACTTCAAATTCAGGTAAGTATTTGAGTTTTAGAAACTTGGAACATTTGCTGACTGGATTTCATCCACTCTGAAGTCTCCAGCCATCCAGTAAATTCAAGGTCAGTATGAGAATGCTTGGATCCAGAATGCAAATTCTTTTAAGATCTCAAAGTTCTGAAAATTTACGAGTGTTTGCATTTGGTGTTTTGATTTGCCCCCTGCTACTTACATCTTTGTTTTAACATGTAAAGTGCTTATTTTTTTTAAAAAAAGTGCAGTTATGTAGGGGTGTTTATCAGATATATGCCCAACTGTACATAAAATGGTAATGGACCAGTCCAAAACTGTGGAATGGGCTGTGATGTCCACCTGTTGTTTAAGGTCTTGAAATATTTTATAAACTCCTACTTTTAATTTATGCATGTACTCAGAGATATGGAATGCTTTGACTCTTAATTTAGAACATTTATATCATGCTTTGACTCTGGAAAACAAAGGCAATTCACCTAGGATTTCACAACTCGGAAGGGTTGTTTCCTTTCATTGCTGTCACCAGTAGAACTTCCTATACAGCAGGAACCCTAGTGTGAAGTGCAAAACTCCAAGTGTTCTGTAGGGTGGAAGCAGAACCATTGCTGTACTCAATTCTTTTCAAAGCAGAAGGAGTGGAGGATTGTCTGGCTGAAGTAAGAAATGCAAGGAAAAACCTGTGGTGTCTGTTTTTAAGGATTTCGTGGAATAACACTGGAACAAAGTTTGATTTGTAAGGAAATTGCCACTTTTGGATGATAAAATATTCCATTAGAAGGGGATCACAGCACCCTGCATTTCCATGGTACTTATTTTCCTGAAACCCTAAACACTTTCTAAGTGTTAACTAATTCACTTTGTAATTCTCCCTTTAGGGAAAAATAGTGCTTTAGGATCTTTTTTGACAGATGTTGAAACTTTGTCTCTGGAGGACGGAGTTGTATACCCAAGTTCAAAGCAGAAACAGAGATCTCAGCTCCAGGTTGTCTCCTATATGAATATCAGATTTAGTCCTACAACTTGGCAAGCCCTTAGAACAGCCAAGAGGTGGAGTCCCAGACTTTGTACAAATGCTCATGGCCCTTTTACAAGTAACACTTGTGTTTCTGTCCTGCAGAGAGATTTAAGAGTGATACTGAGTGACCTGAACTAAATTTGTGTGGAACTTGATCTATTGGTGCTCACCCAGGAAAATCCTTGTGCATATGGGTAAATTAGCAGCGCTGTTCCCATTACACAGGTGTCACAAGCTGAGCTGGTGAGCTCTGCACTTCCAGCACCAGTGAGCTGGGTCTGTTACCATGCTTCTTGTGACACCCTTGCAAGGAAGAGCTCTTTTAACTTAGATTCTCTTTGCACAGTTATTTGTTCAAACTGCTTGAAAACTGTCCCAGTGTGAAAGGCTAGGCTGTCAGCATGGAGCCCTGAAACCTGATGTCTTCCTAGGAGTGTCTTGAGGGCCAAGCTATTGCAGTGAAACATAAACCCAAAGCCAGCCAGATTTATTTTGTCAGCCTGTAGCTCACTGCATTTTGAGCTGAAATCTGAGGATTTCAGCAAGGCTGGAGCAAACAGAATTGTAGGTAAGCCCATGTGGAGTTTTGGTGTTTGGGGCTGGTTCTTGTGCTTGCTGTTATGGCCCTACAAGATCCCTGTAAGCCCCAGCCCAGTGCTCTGAGCTCGTCACAGAGCTGGTTTCAGAGAGCAGTGTGTGTGCAGGGGGCTATGGCTTGGCATCATGCCCAATTTACTTCCACAAATAGGAACTAAAGATGAGATCTTCTTGTGTGGCTGGATAAAATACATATCCTGCCTTACAGCTGAGGACACGTGCACAGTCTTAATCACAAATCTTCACCAAGAAACTGTTTCTAAATAAGTGGATAAGTGTTGGCCAATTGTTTATCACTTTTTTACTGCTGGTATATTTTACGGGAGACGGGATGATGGGAGCAATGCAACAGCATTACAGGAAAGTATTTATCCTTTTCCCAGCAAATGCTTGCACTCATTTTTATTTGCATGTCATGACAATATGTTTGCAGAAAGTGACTGTAGGACTTAAAACTGAGATTAGTTTCATGATGAGGTGGAGTATGTTTGAAAATAATTTAGTCCGGAAGGCTATCCGGTCAGGAAGAGGAAACAATATCAAGGAACTAAGTTGAGCAAACAACTCAGATACTGAATTGTGAATACTGAGCACAGAAAAATTTCATATGGGCTGACATTGGTTATCTTTTTGCAACAAAGAGAAGCTTTCTGTAATATAAAGGCTGGGTGGTATATTGACCAACAATTCCTCAGAATGAAATTCAGCTGACTCCACCACCCCTCTCTTCTCAGTCATGAACGCTTCATAGAGTATTCCAGTCAAAATAATTGTTTCTATAAAATAAATGACTACATTGCTAAGTAAAGAATAAAGAACATATTTTTTACACAGCTTTCGTTACAACTCTAACCACAGAAGTATCCAATTTTCTCATTTTTGTGTAAATGAAACTCAAACAGATAATCTTCATGTTGCATCTTCCCTTGGTCTATCTTGCAAAAACCATTAGGGCCCAAATTTTCCACAAAAAAGAATGCAAAACACTGTCTGCTTGTGAGTTTGTGATTCATGCCTCCTGTCAAGACTACCAAACCAGTAAAAACACTGGAATGTAAGAAAATAAGCATGATTATGTATTTCAGGAAAACAATTTTCTCAAGAATGTTTCTGGAACAAATTTTCAGTGTTTAGCTATTTCTAGTTGATATTTCGGTGATGGAATGCCTACTGGCACCAATTTGTACCATGGAATTGTCCCACAGGACAATACTTTGCTGTAATGTGTTTAAGGTGTCTTTTTTTCAGATTCTTGTAGCAGCAAATCCTTTAGCAGCTCATTACTTAATGGAAACTAAACAAAGCTTCTTCCAGGAAAAAAAATGTTGATCTCTATCACCCCACGGTGAACTTCTCTTCTTAAATACATAACACATGCTTTTGGAAAATATCCTCAGTTTAATCTGAGCAGTGTAAACTCCAAAGACAAGACCACGTCCTCATTCATCCATCTTACATAGCTCAAATCTCCAAACTTTCTGGGAAAAAGAAAAAGAAGCACAGAAGATGCTTTTGTGTACACAAATCTCCTTGTGTGATATGACTAGACCTTTGTCTGTCATTCCTATTAAAAACAGCCACCTTCACAAATGAGGACTCAGGGGTAGGCTCTTATAAATAGGGATCTTAGAGACCCTGGCTGACCTTCTTTGCTCTCTGCTAACAGATATTTCTTTGGGAGTTTTTCCATTTCCTATGGAAACTCTTTCTGCTTTTTACTGTGCAGCAAGCCCAGTGCTGGCTGCTCCCTGCATACATTGTGACCTTATTGCTGTGTCTGTTTCTGCCAGAGCTGCTGTTCCACAGCTTTTCCATTCCTCTGGAGCTACCATGACCACTGGTATTAATTGTACCAAAAGAGGTATAGAGTGTAATTTAGGCACAGAAGCCATCAATTTAGCAGCTGATAAGTTATTCATGGGTTTTGAAAAATATACAATAACGATTCCAAGCTTTTACCATAAATATCATATACCTCAAGTACAATCTCAATTCATTTGGAGCAACGTTGGATCAGGAGGAAGGATGTAGGATCAGGAGGCAGAGATGCAGTGCACTGTTTTAGTGGATCCATGCTGGAGATCCTTTCCACACTGGCTTTGGCTTATGCTTTTTGCCAAAAAAATTGCCTGTTTTTCAGCAGGAAAATGTTTGTACCTGGAGTTGAGCAACCATAAAACATAGTGCCATGAGTCTCATGGAACAATGAATAAAAGAAAAGGACAAGTTATTTTGCAGATGTATTTCAGAAACATGCTTTCAAAATGTTTGTTCTTTCAAAGCATTAAATTACAAATTTTTATGTCTAGTCATTACTGTTCTGACTTTACACTGTAGGAAGACATCTTGCTCCTATTGTCCTTACTGTATCAGTGAGCTATTCCCTCAGGAGAAGTCTCAGCATGTGAAAAAGAAACTATTCCTGAAATCAGTGGACTCTATTTTAAACTGGCAAAGCAAGTTGCTCCTGTTTCTCCTCCAACTTAACCCATAATTCCTGGAAGTGTACGGTTCCCAGATATAAATGTAGAAAACCTAAAATTAAAACCAGGTCACTTGCCTTTTCTTTTGAGGATTGTGGAATTGCATACTTGGTGTTTATAGTATAGCTGCCATGTAAACATAGAATACAGAGCAAAATACTGCTTAGGCCTTATGCCTCGTTTGTGTTTGTGCCTTTTTTCTTTAAAGTAATCTCCTGCGATTTATGGCTATATTATAATAAACTAGGATAAAATATTGTCTTCTCTAAGGAATATATGCTTTGAAATAGGTGAATGAACCAAGTTGTTAGATAGTGCACAAGGTCCACTACCCAAACTTTGGAACTGGTTCTTGGAATTATGTTCAGATAACTGGAGGGCCATTTTCTCAGTACCTCTAGCAAATGCTTGTTTTTTCAGAGAGACAGTTTTCTTTCTTAACCATTTAGGGGAAAATCTTCCACAGGGCATATTTCTGCTAAATAGCAAGGACATCTCTTTCAGAGGATCTGGAAATACCAAATAAAAAAGAATGTTATATGGCCTGTCTGGCAATGCTTTAGCCATCTGCTGAGAGTGAGAATACTGAGCATCCAGTTTGCATATTTAATCTGCCAGAATGTAACTTTATTGTAACTTACTGCTTTTTTCATGGCTTTCAATAATAGAAGGTGCTGAAAAGTCTACTAAATTGGGTGCATTTCACATAGATTTCCTGTCTGGTCCTGTCCACTGACATGACCTAGATACATTATTTCATACTCACTCTTACGGCCTTGGGCACAGATTTAAAGCTATAGTCGTGGGGACTAATGAAGCATAAAAACATGGGAAAACACCATGAAAAATTAACCAAATGGTCCACAAGGTCAATTCTGCTTTATAACTTTTGTAAATGTTTTGTATTCTATTCTATTTGTTTGGCAGAAATCTTCCATAATCAGGATCATTCCATAATTTTTTGATCGAGGATTATCAGGTTTGAGTTACACAGTTTTTAGTATTATGGTGAACTATTTTGGATTTGTTTAAAAATGAACTTTGAATGCTGATCATGCTCCATAGATATTCCTAACAGAATAATAACTGCTCAAAACATTCAAAAGGAAAGACGTTTTTCCATTAATATTTCAATGGTTTTTTCAAACCTCCAAGAAAATAATACATCTTAATGAAATAAAGGCATAGACGGCTTTTTAATATCCCAAATAGGTTTCTGTAATTGTGAAGTCAGGTTGTGCTGAATGTTCCCTGATAGTTGGTCATAAGGGACAAACTGATAGGGATATGTGCTAGAAGATCCCTTATCAAATCTAGGGCTAATTAGTTAGTTGCTGGCCTACAATGTAAGGAAAAGTTATTAAACCAAAAAGAATAGTAACAGCTGATATTTCAAGCCTGGTTACAAAGGGGTATTAATACAGAATGAAGTCCTTGTCTGTGCTTTGATGTCTTTTACTCAAATCCATTCTTAAGAAAGGACATTAAACCACACATATTCCAGCATTTCACCATCCCTGTAAAATTTCAGCTGCTGTTGTTGCTGAAAGTGCATAAATAATTTGTTGTGTAGTATGTGCAGTGTCCTGCAGCACTCAGAGTCGTGCTGGTCACACTTCCAGTGCACCATTACCTCATCCCTAAGCTTTGGGAAGTCTGTTACTAATTCTGCATGGGTTCACTCATTAGGCAGGCAATAACACAGCATATAGAGACTGAGAGAGATTAACAAATAAATATCTACAGAATTATTCCTTTCCTGCTGATGGTGAATGCCTTTTGTTTCTCCCACCACCATCCTTCCACAATGTATATTTTTCAGAGTACACTGAAGGTGGATGTGGAAGCAGTGTCATTCAGAGACCATTACAGAGAAAAGAAGGAGCTGTAAGGCTGATTAGAGCTGTTATCTAAATGCCCCCATTATCCAACAGGCATCACGTTGGAAAAAAGGTCAGACTAATCCAAGGAAAATAATGAGAGGAGAATACTGTAGGTGTTCAGTGCAGATGCACTAGACTGTTCTTTGGATCCTCTGGCTCTCTACAGGACTTTCCAGCACATTCTCACACTGCTGTGCCTCAGGTCAGGCAAGGACTGCACAAACTCCAGTGATCCCTCTCTGTTCCATCACGCTTCCCAGCAGGGGCCAAAACGGTAGAAATTTAATTACATCTCTGGAATGTCAGGTGGAAGCTAAGGAAAACCACATGGCTGCTTAATATTTCTATTACTCTATTTATCTTTTTCAGGTCTTACGTTAAAACTTGTGATCACTCAGCCCCATCAACAGCAAGGCCAGACAAATCCCATTAAGGGTGGGGAGGATAAAATTTGCTTAGGAAAGGCAGGACAATAGAGAGCCAACCATGCTACCCCTTCTACATCCTCTTCAGTCACTGAGGAGGCACCAGTCACCTGCCCTCAGGACTAGTCCCACTTTTTGAAAACAGAAACAAATACAGAAGAAAAGTCATAATTTGAGCCCCATCTTATCCTTTCCCTCTTATATACAGATAAAAAGAAGGAAGGAAATAGAAGGAAGAGGAAAAATCAACAGAACTAGAGGAGTTGGAGAGGAAAAGGGACAAATGCAAAAGCTATTTTTTGTTAAAAACTTGCTAAGCTCAAGCCTTGGTCCCAAAAGTATCTTCAGCAACCCTTGATTCATAAAAAGCCTGATGTGGTAAATATTTCTATTCTCACCTTCCCTGATTTTCAGGGTTTATGACTTCTTCATGGCATTGTGCTATATTGAAGTTCATCTCTCTATAAAGAGTTCATGTATGTGGCTGTGTGCAGCTTTTGTAGAAAAGAAGGGAGGAAGCCTGGGGTGCTGGGTCACTCTGTGACCATGTTTAGCTATGTCACTCACCCACTTCAGAGCTAAATACTTGCAGGGTGTAATGACATTGACACTGCATTAGCAGCAAAAATATCTATTCCAATTATTTGCAATTTCTGTCTGCTGTAAAAATAAGTCTCTGTTAGTAGATAATGAAAGGAGTAACTAATCCTTTACCTAAATTGAATTTTATTGCAGAACTCTGTAGGTTTGTACTAGTTTAAATATTAAATTTCCACCTCAACAGCTTCTTTACTCAGGCCAGGCCAGATGTGCATCTGGTGTAAATTAGCATTGCTCTGTGGATGCTGTGGGAGACAGGAAGATTTCTATCAAGCAGTGCTCAGTTCCTGTATGATTAAACATATATTATGTCAATCATTTGGATATATAATACTTCTGAATCAGGATGGCTTTCCTGCCAATCCGTTTGGTAATATTTTCAAATATATGCAGCAAAATAATGTCAGGGCAATGAAAAGATGAGGTAACCTCAGGCTGTTTATTCAAATAATTTTGACCCAAGCAAGTAGATTTCTCTGACACTGGTCAAAATGTTTTGTTTCAAAATTTAGATAGTGTAATTTTGAATACCAAACTATGCTTGAGATTAGGTTTAGGTATATTCACTTAATACTTCAGTGACACTAAGTGACACAGTGTGATCAGTTGGCCAAAAATTCAGTTATTCACACAGTCCTATTCAAGCTATACAAAAACTCGTTTCCTTGACATTAATCTCTCCATCTTTTATGGATTATGTACTCTGTGGGTATAAATGGGCATTGCTCAGCTGAACCCCTGACCCTATAACTATTGGTTCTGGTCTAGAACAGTGGTTTCAATCCATCAGAAATGGAGAAAGTCTTTGTTTAGGCTTAAGTTGAAAAGGATTTTTGTATTGCCCTGGGAGAAGATTACTGTACAAAATGGCACAACCATGCATGTAAGATGGACAGATTTCTTGAGATCTGATTTATAACAAATTCAGAAGTTTAGAAACTTCAGATTTCTGAATTTCTGCGAAAAATGTTTTCTCAGAAAACTTTTTCTGGATTCCTGGATTTCTGAGAAAATGTGGAACAGCCCAGTCCACACCTTTCCATGGATTGGACATCAGACATCTGAGACTCTTCAGAGCACCATTAATCCTTTAATTTAAGCAATCTCTGGCAATAATTCAGGTCTAACAGTTTCCCCCGAAATAACTAAATATAACTTTTCTAAATAAGTATTTTAAACAGACATTATGCCACTCTTTAAAAAGACTCTTTAAAATGCTGAGGCTCTCCCTCTTTTGGAGTTCTAGACCTTGATTTAATCTTCTTGTGTTTTTCATTACCGAATACTTACTTCTGCTTCATTTCTCGTTTTTCCAGAAGTTCCTGGTGCCATAGCACATTAAGGGTTCCCCTAGCAACATAAAAACACACTTTTCCTCAGAGCTGCATCTCCGTGGTCTAAAGCACTTAAATTATGGCCTTTTAGCTCCCGCTTGTTCTGAGTTTAATTAAGAGAATTTTAAAATAATAATGACAAAGTTTAGGGCATTCTTTGATCTGCAGAAAACTGGCCAAGAGGGTCAGATCTTGAGTGTTTTGTGCCCAGATTTGCAATGAAATATTTGCATCCAGAGTTTATTTATACATTAAAATGTAACTGGATCCTAGGTTTGGACTTGGCATTCAGTTTTGTTAAATGCTGTCTTTATTGGGGCTGGCACTATGTGGATACACGAAAGCTTTAGCTGAGGACTACCAAGTGCAATGAAATCTGTTTATACAATTCTTTATTTGTTCTCTGTCACAATATTTCAGCTCTCCTGGAGCTTTACATTCCATAAGCAGAAGGATGTGTGTATGCACACACTTCAGTTTGCTCAGGTTTACCCAAGCCTGACTGCAATGAAACATAAAGAGAATGAGTTGACATTCGAGATCTGTTTCACTTGCTCCTAACCCTTTCCTGCAGCACAGCTTGAATGCCTGCACTAAATCCTTCTCAGAACAGTCATCTTTTCCCCCTAAATAGAAAAAAAAATCCTAAGAAAAATATCTAATTGGAATAATTTACCTTAATTTCTTAAAGCACAATGAGAAAGTGCAAGCAGGGAAATGTAGTTTTTCTTTGTTATGATAAATTCCTGAAAAGTAACTTCTCAAAACATTTTCAGTACAAAAGAAAAGCTCACAGCTTTGCTTCCAGCAGCTTTGCTTGAATTTGTAATGGGAGAACTTCACTGTGCTAGTGCCAGTCTGAGATGGAACTCACTAAATCCTGGTAGAACACTTGTCTTTCATTACTTCCCTTCCACATTTTTCCTGGCACATCATACTGTTTATTTACCATAATCTATGCCTATCCTGCCCTTTCATTACTCTTGCATCATTAAAGCTTAAGTACCGGATTTGGGAAGTGTCTTCAAGCTAAATTTCAAATCACTGATTTCAGAATGAGATCTCATACCAATGAAGCAAAAAGCAACAGTTGTTTGTGAAACTTTCCAGGATGGGGAAAAGGCACCAACTATCAGAAAGCTATGAACTATTTTCTCCTTCTTTTATCTCCTTTGTCTTGTCCTGTGTTACTAGGCTGTAAAAATTCAAAGCTCTGGATATAAATAGTGTCTGATTTACTCCCAAAGCAGGCAGATACATTTGTGGTGATCTCATTGTTTGAGGTGGGTAAATGTAGCTGAAAGATAAGTTTTCTTACACAAAAAATATAAAATCTCCCAATATGGTTAACTTCTATCTTTGGTCCCTGTTTATGGGCAAGCCCAGTTCATTCAAGGCCACCAGACAAAAAAGGTTCCTAATTTTACACATTTGGGAGCTCTTTCAAATTTGGAAGAGTTATGCACATGTGAATGCCTATCCACACAGGTCTGGTTCTAGAAAAGCACTCATATTTGTGACCTTTTGACTATCAAGCTTTTTATTTCCAAGCCTGTGTGCTGAAAGCAAAAAAAGTCTGGATTTAGTCTGGGCAGATGTGCAGAGGAAATCTGCAAAAGCTAACTCTCACCTTCTCTTGAAATGCTGTTTTAGTTAAACTGTAGAGTAATTGAGCAGACATGGAGCTGCTGCTGCAGGATTTGTGAACTATGGAAACCTTTGGAAATCCTGTCTGTAAGAAAGCTCAGTTCCCTCAGCCCGGAGAAAGCTGAGAGCTATAACTAAGAGACATAAAATTACAAAATTAATTTCTGTGAGTTAATGCTAATTGGCTGACTGTAATTAACAAAATAAAGGCCATATACCAACACTGAAAGCTACCACTGATACTTAGATTTTATCTTTCCAGTAGCATTTACCTTGTAAATACCCCTCCTGTTCGTGCTGTATATGATTTAATTGTAGAATAACCAATTACAATCAGAGAAACCTTTTCTTTAAAACATTAGATAAAATTTGGTTTTGTTTTTACCTTTCTGTAACAGTTTTTTCTATATGAAGTTTTTAAACGTGACTGAGTGAATTTTGAGAATATTCATTCCTTTTGGTAAAAATATCTTTGAGAACTCTGTCTGGAACATAAGTTTAGGATTAGAAGAGTCAGTAGAAATAACTGAATGTACCTACTCATCTATGACAAATATGACAAATATTACTATTAAATCCTAAGCCTCTCTCTGTTTACCATTCTTCAGCCTTCCCAGTAAATGTTTTTGTGATATTCTGTTGCAATTTTGTTAAAAGAGGATGACTGACTCCATTAGAATAACTTCAGAGAAGAATAAACTGAACTTTTTTATTGTACTTAAAAATACACAGCAAGTTACCATGGCATGGAGACAGATAAAATAAATTAAGGTTTCTAACAACAATTCCCCAAGTCTGTTCTGGAGGCAAACAGCATTTCCAGTTTGATTCAATTTGTTGTGTGTATTTCCCCAAGCTCTCTTTCTTTACAATGCAGGGTGCTTTGAACATTAGAAGAGCAGTGAGGAATGCTCATCATTCTCACCCGTGTTGGTATTGGCTTTGTAGATGGAGAACCTATTATACAATCAGGATTCTTTCCTTCAGCCTGTGCTCATCTATACAGCAGTGGGTTGTCAGCTCTGAGAATCAGTTCTGCTTTTGCTTTTGAACTTTTTTCAAAGTTTTTAATGACACCCAAATCTGAGGATGCTTTAAGCTGCTACACAAATGCCAAAGCAGGCCATTCCATCTCTGAGAGGATAAACTGAGATAGAGCAAAACTCAAGAAGGTTTCCAGGAGAGGAAGCAAAAAGCTGGCTGTTTATTCCCAGCCAGATGTACTTGTCTCTTTCTCTGCATGTTTGACTTAGTCCTGGCTCAGCTCTCTCCTTGTTTGGGGTTTGCACGAATGAATGGATATTATGACATGCTGTCTCCTGATGGCTCCATGTAAATAATTACGAGGAAAGGAGAGGCGGATGGAGTTACTCAGCCATTTTGGGTTTTAGCAGATATCCTGAAATTTCATACCCAGACAAAACATGACACAGGGCTTAATATTGTCACTGCCTTCATTCATCCTGCGTTTCTGGTGTGTCCAAGGGGATTGCAACAAGCAATTACCAGCTGGAAAGGAGAGATTATATCCGGGTTGCCATTATGAATACAGGTTTAGTAAAAACAAAAGATGCAATTCCCATTGCTCACTGGAAAAAGAAGGAATAAAAGGCTCTAAAATGAACATTTCAATGAATTAGTACAGAACTTCATGCTTTCAATTAGGAGCTCTGCAAGGTACTCGAGAGATAAATGGAGAACTGAACTTTAATGACCAGCAGGCTCTTTCTTCACCTTCCTATAATATTCCAAAATAGAAGCAGCTTCAATCAAAAGTAAAGTCATGCCAAACAATTATGGACACATCACCTGCCAGTAGCTTCTAGTGGGGACAAAAGGCACAAGAACCCCTGCACACACTGGGTGAATTTGCACAGCCCCTTTCTTCACATACTCCTTTCTTCAAAAGCCCTCCCTACCTGGGAAGTATTTTAATTCATGCTTCTCATGCCTCTGTGATGTAAAGAAAGCCATTTTGCAGATGGGAAATCTGAGTAGTGCATATTCACAGCCTGGTCTCCAGAGTTAGTGCAAGAGTTCAGCCTAATGTGAAGAGAATAAAGCTCATGAATATTCAGGAACTTTTCAAACCGATTGCAAGGAGCAATCCTCATGGGCTGACCTGGGAACAGGATGTTGCTCTGGTGATATGCAGTGCTTTAACCACAGTGCATTTCCACTAACCCCAAATGAACCTCAGGCCAGGATCAGGAAAAAAAAAAAAGGCTCCTTTATTCAACAGATTACAAAATTTATTGTGTTTATGTTTGACTGAATCATTTATCCATCTCTGGACACTCAGGGATGAGAGAAAAGTAGCTCAGTGAACTGCATTTGGTGAACTTACTATTAAACTCAGGAACGTTTGGGTCGTGTTCTCACAATCCCCTTTCCCCCAAAACTGCTTCTTGTCCCTGAAACTGATATTGTTGAATGACAGGAAGATGAGCTAAAGCCTCTTAGCAGATCTCAAAATTTTTCTTGACAGTATTGGCAGCAACAGGGCCAGCTGTAAATGAAGGATGAATTAAAGTCAGGGGAACAAAAAACTTTTTACCCTTCTCTCTGGGTGGCCCTGCTTCCCCTGGGTGCCATCCCTTCAGCCAATGTAAATGAGGCAAGTATTGAAATGAGGAGAGTCTTGGCTGATTTCAGAAGGAAAGAATATTGTCCGCAATGGCTTCAAGTCTTCTTATTGTTTGCCACAAAATGTCAGTTCTCTATACAGGACTACTTCACACCTGATGAGCTATAGAATGGTGTTCCTGAAGAGAATCAGAGCTCCCATTTGAAATTATAATAATTGAAAATATCACACAGTGATTGCATTGCAGCAGCATGGAAGACATGTTCTGTTACAGGGAGTAGCTGTACATATTGCTGTATTTTGCACTTTCAGTACAGGTTAGCTGGATAATGTTCAATAGAAGATATTTTGATGCAAACCTCTGCTGATTTTACCTTGTAACTGATTCATTAGCTAAAAGAATTTTTAAAATGTGGTAATTTTTAAAGTTCACATATACAGCTTGAGTATATTTGAATAACTCTGAAATAAAACATCTCTGTACACAGAAGGGAACAAAAATATGCCTAGAGCATACCCAGACTTCATTTACTATGCCTGCAACCCAAACTTTTTCTCTGAGCAGAGCTATGTAGCTCCACAGAGTCATGTTAATAGTGCCATTAATCTTCCCTGCAGTAATCTCTACCTCTCAGCTTTTACACATTCAGCACCTGGGGCAGATTTGACCTGACAAGTTTGTCCTTGAATCCTATCATTTACAAAGTCCACATTAAAAAAACCCTCATGTATTATCAGCACTGCTGTGTTTTATCAAATAACTGCCACCAGCTCCTGCCTGAAATAGTTCATTTGCAGAGCTGTTGCCACCAAACAATGGAAACCAACCATCAGTCAAGAGCTTGTTTTGGTCCCTTTTTCACAGGGAGAGCAAATGAACTGCAGATGGAGCACTGTTTATACTTTCCCATCATCTCGGAGTGCCGGGAGCTGTCGCTGTGATGTCATTGCACTTGGGCAGGACACAGAGAAGGCAGCAAGGCTGGAAATATTTATTTATTGGGCTAAGGCTAGTTGGACTTATACTATAGAAAGAGGACCAAGAGGTTGGAAGTGCAAGGTACATCACCTCACTTTTGGTGTAGACCTATAGGGGAGACACCACGCGGGGGAAAAAGCTTGAC
Organism: Melozone crissalis; assembly: GCF_028551555.1. Lineage (NCBI taxonomy): Eukaryota > Metazoa > Chordata > Aves > Passeriformes > Passerellidae > Melozone > Melozone crissalis. The sequence continues at coordinate 8,220,943 of NW_026535817.1, read as the reverse complement.
GCATCTGCTGATCAAATTGAAAATTGTTCTTTGATGTTATGTAGCTCAGTTTCAGCAGGAACTTTTGGTTGGTTGGGATGGGGTGTATGTCTGAAACCTCTGTCACAGAAATACTGGCCTTTCTGGCTGAGACAGATGAGTTTTGTCTGATTAAGATAAATAGTATAGTCCATTCCCACCCTCAGGTATCTGCCCATCTTTGGAAGCAGTTGTTTACTGACTGGCCTGTGTTGGGCATGAAACAAAGCAACATAAATTGAGAAAACTGATGACAGACTTTTCCACTTCCTAAAGCAGGCTTCATCCATGAATCTGTGCTTACAGTAGGAATGCTGTAAGTCACACCAGTCATTGGAAAAGTCTGATAACACAGAGTTGCAGAGCACACAAGCAGTGATAAAGCAAACAAATCAAGGTTATGGTATCACAAAAGGAACTTTGTCTACCTGGCCAGAAAACAATATTCTTTATAGTATTACTTCCTCATTGTCTAGCCAGTGTTTTGTGCTGCTAACTGGAAAAGCTGCAAACAAAGCATGTAAGCATACTACAATATTCTCTATTAGGCAAAGATCTCTCCTGCAACTTCTAAGAAGCTTTATATGTATCTCTGCTCTCCTAAACACAGAGGTAATTTCAGCTAAACCAGTGTCTAGCAGAAATGTGGGAATGAGGTCTTTGTATGACATCCCATGTAGAGAGTACAAATGTCCTTTGTTTCTATTTTAATAATGAACTCTCAAGGCATCTTTGCTAAATGATTTTGTTCTGCCTGTGGTGTTTAGTGCTCGATTTCATTGCTGTCTGTAGGAAAGTGCATTATTATGTGTTTAATGGTCACTTAAGGCTCACTTAAAGTTTTTATTACAATATGCTTATTAATAGTGCGCAGCTTATTTCTGGAGAGGTTCCGTTCCGCTATTTGTGTTTAACTAATGCTTAAAAAAATGTGAAATTTTAAGATGTTGGTAATATCTCTGAATATTTATATTGGAAGGGATTTCAGGAAGTGATTTAGTCCCATTCCTCTGCTCCAGGCAGGGCTAATGTCGACATTAGAACAGGATGCTCATGGCCTTTTGCAGTCATATTCTTGGTGTCTGACTCGAGGTTTCCCAGCCTGTCCAGTGTCTCTCTGTTGAGCCCCAGGGAAATGTGCTCAGTGTAGCCACTCAGTTCAGCTCCCAGGCAGCCTCCAAAAGGCTTTGGGACCAGAGCTGGGCCCCAAGTGCTGTGACCAGCAATTGTGCATCTGCCAGTGTGTGCCTGAAAGCCTTTTTCAGCACACTCAGCTTTCCTGCACTGAGCTGGGGCTTCAAGGCAAAGGCAAGTAAATGCTCTGCGTGGTGCCACAGGCTAAAAAAAACACTGTGGGATGTAATTTAATAAATTATCAGCAGGGGCAGGTAGAGGAAGGTATTTTGGCAGTCAAAACCAATAATGAACTTACTTTCTTTTCACTTGATCTAGGGGGTTTTTCTACTCCTACTTCATCACCCCTTCTGTCACTAATCTATTCCTTCCCTGAATAGTTAGGCTTGCATTAATTCCTCTGGCTGGCAGGAGAATCCAGATTTTCAAGATCACCAAAGTAAATACAACCTGTATCTTCATCTCTCATATTTTTTTACTTCAGAGCTACTCGCTGACTTTCCAGACTTGGAGAAAATGTAGGTTGTCCCACCCAGTGGGTTCCCCTGGTTCTGCTCAGCTGAAGATGTAAACACTTGGAAGAGAATGCAGGAAAAGGGGATCATATGAGAAATCTGTAAGAAAAGCTCCCTTCACTGTCCCATGATAACTGTGACCCTGAGCATCTCTCCTGCACTGTGATCAGGAGGAAACAATGAAATACTCAAAGTCACAGAAAAAGGAGAACAGCCACTGTGGTGGTGCAGCTGCAAACCTGCACGGGGGAGGACTAGCCTGGCTAATTTAAAAGATGTTTTTACCCCCAGGCTAGATTCTAACTTTGGCTAGGCTGGGGTAAATCAGGCATAACTTTACTGACATGAAAGGCTCTGCTCCACATCATATAGCTTCATCCCTTGAAACTGAGGTCAAACCCATTAACTGTTCTAGGCAAGTTCTGCCCAAAATTAATGGGTGGAGCAAGGTCAAGCCTATGATTTTACTATTTTCACTTGGGCACTTGCACAATTTGGTATTCACATCTGGCTTTGTCTTTTAAAGGGCATTTTTTTGGCATCTGAACTGGCAATTGTCTGGCCACAACTATCCAGCTGCCCAGTTTTGGATGGAGTGGGTTAGGGGTAGGCCAGCTTGAGAAATACAGATGCAAAAGGGTATGTAGTAATTTTTAGGATGCTGTAAGAAAACTGTATTGTATTCTAAGGGTCAAGATTCAGGCTATGATAAAATGGAGCTCATTTTTTGCCTGCATCAATTTTATTCTTTCACTTTAATTTAAAGTTAGTGAGCCATATGCAGAGCAGGGATGAAAGTCTCTTAGTAAATGCCTGTGACCTTATTTTGAACAATCTATAACATTTTTCAGTGAGAAAATGCAAGCATGAGGCAACTGCTGAGGTGCAAGTCCCAGTTCAGGTGACTGTGCTGAGCTGCACGTCATTCCTAGCTGGAAACTTACACTGCTTTCACATTGCTTTGGAAGCAGGGAATCACTTTAGCAACGTGCTACCTTAGACATTTCTAGTAAACAGAAATCCAGCTGCTGTGGGTGTTTAATGCATTCCCATGCAATACCACGGCAAGGCCCTGATCTGTAAGAGGGAGTAAACTTAGAAATACCCTCCTGAAACGATGCAAAGCGCAGGAGTCGAGGTGGGCTGTATTGAACATTCTCAGCCACCAGGTGGCAATGAGCCGTGGCAGGACCGTCCCCTGCTCCCGGGAATTGCATGGATGAGCCATATTCCTATGGCGCACATGCCTCAGGACCTCTGAAGGATCTCGGCACGCTGGCAGTGGCTGCAGTTTTTTCATTCCAGTGGTGTGAACCAGTTTCCATTCCCCTGGTTGTCTTTTGTCATTTGCCACTTAGCAATGTCATGTTTTAACACTCTCCGTGTCCTTTGGGAAGAAACTGCATTCTGTTATTTCAGCTGTGAGCCTGATAATCTACTGAAGTGGTGATGGATGTTTTAAAGAAAATGGCAATTATCATGTGCAGTTATGCTGAGCTTGAAATCTCCTGGAGCCAGTGTATCCTGTTACCAGCAATAAGAAATAAGAGCATGTGGAGCACTGTGCTCACCTAGAAGAGAGATGGTGATAATTTAAGAATGAGTTCTGAGACATATTTTCTTCTGGCCTATGCTGAGGTTGTAACTTTTTTCAGAGAAAAGGGGTAAAGTTATTCACTAGGTTTTTTTTTTTCTATTGAGGCAAGAAAATAACATTCAAGAGCACCAGCAGAGCTCAGCAGCCCTTCTCCCAAGTTGCAGTAAGGTCAGCATTAGGAATTCCTCATTTTATGGGACGCTCTGGGAACCCTTTATCCTTTTGCAGGAAGACATTCTTCTGTAGGTGTCACACTTAAACTGAGCACTTTCATTAGTTGTGGAATATTTCTTCAACAGCGCTCAGGGTTTCACAGGCATGTCCTTAACATCTGAGAGGAAACTGCTTCTGAAGGAGCCTCATGTCGTGTTCTTCACAGATCCTAGCAGGGCATTCTGAGCCAGCAGAACTGACAAATGTTCTGCAGGAATCTAGTGTTTGGTTGTGCTGCAAATGCCTCCTACAAAAATGATACTGGGAAGAAGTTGCTGCAGCAAAGCCAAACACCACAGACACGAGGCAGTGGTGTTGCAGCCACTAATGCAAGTCTAATTTCTTCTGTGTCTGTGATGGTATCAGTCTTTAGTTACATGGCAGTCTTATAGTTTTCTCCCATTTTCTGCTGATTTTTTTGTGCTGCCAAAGTATATTCAGCTAAAGGTCTGACTAAAACATCTTAAGATAATGACAATTGAGCATAATTTCTTGTATGCCCAGGTTCAGCTCCAGTCACCATTTTGTAAGTATATAACAGCACCCTGCCTTTGCTAAAATGGTGTGATCTAAACAGGTAAAGATGAGAAAACCCCATAGAAAGTTCAGAAAGGACAGGGAATTAAAAAGGCAGGAAAAGACATGGTAACAGTGGAAAGATTGAATTTCATGGAACACGCAGCAGTCTCAGCGTGCTCGTTGCCTGGCCAAGGTAAACCACACAATAAGTTACTGTACAAACAGACAATCATGAAGTGTGTGATCCTTTAATCTTGAGGTGGCATCCCTGTAGTTCTGTTCTAATTACTTTGTTATGGATAGAAGGAGCTGATGTGGTTCCAGTTCCTGAAGACGCATGGCAGCTTGTAATTGTTGGAAAACAGATTAAGATTGTTCCATGGTTTCACAGGCATGCCTAAAATCCAGCTGTCAGGCTTATTTCTATTTAGCTATGGTTTGGAAGGTGTTTAAGGGGAACAGCAGTTTAATGGAGCATCTGGATCTCATTGCAGGCCTGCTTTTTGTTTTTGTGTTTCTTAATTTATTATTACACTTTCCAGCTGGGCTCATAGAGGCACAAAGGAGACAAGACATAGCCCCAAGTCACAAAGCAAATTTGTATTCCAACTTAAACTTTAAAGTTTCCTTTTGCCTTTTACTTAAAATATTAGATGTTAGAGCATCAATACTCCTTGATGGTATTTTTACTTGAAGTTTAACTTATGATTAATGTATTAACATTCCTTGTTTCAAAAACAATTTTAAAAGATATTATAGAAGGCTTTCTTTTCTTCAGCTTTGTTTTGGTCCGCTGCTGCTGTTTTGTAGGAATAGTTGCTTATCTGTCTTTTTATTCAGGAGAATGTCAGGGGTGTGTTTGTGATGTGAGGACTCCTGGAGCTACTCTGTAAAATGTGCTGTATGGTACGGGTAATCAATACTGGAATGTTAATATGGATAAAGAAATAGCAGAACATGCTGGCTATTGACTCCATTATGTTGTTTATCCTGCTTATGAGTCTTCCTGCAGGCTGTTCATCCTCTCACTATCCATTTCCCAGTTATTTCTGACAAACTTTTGCTTTGAAAAAAAAGGGCAAAGGGCTGCAGTCACATCCATGTTCTGATCGTTGCCTGCTGTATTCCTCCCTCACAGGACCCAAGTTTGTTGTCCTCCCACTCTGTTAAACTGTGCCAAAATACAGAATGTAATTGAGAAATAATGTATTAGTGCTCTTGTGAGGAAATAAGGAAATCCAAAAGGAAATTCCACTTGTGTCTTCAATTCTGTTAAGGCAAACTGTGTATTTGGTTGTCTGCTTGAAGGGGAAAAGTGAAGCCCAGCCACTTAAGTTAAAGGTGTGTGTGACCTTGGCTGTGCTGCTGTTTGCTACTTAGGTAAATTCTTGCCATTTCTGATATCTGTGGATCATGTCCTTGGAACTGCTGTGTAATGCAGTTAAATCATTTCCGTGGGTGTGAAGTGGAAAGACAAGGAATTTGTCCCAGGGTTTAATCTGAGTGAGATACAGAGTTTGAGAAGAGATTAAAGAAGGCTCTTGAGATAGTAAATAGAAATACGCCCAGAAGCAGCCATTTGAGTGTCAAGTCTTTAGATTTATATTCATGCTCACAGATCTAATTACTGCTGGTGAACTGGAAATATCTATACTGGCTCCTAACGTGCTGCTGATCACAGCCGTATAAAGCCAGTGAGGGAAAAACCAGCAAGTGCTTGTCAAACCTCAAACACTGGCCCAATTTCTTTTTGTTCATGATCCATGCAGAAAAAGGCAGGGTGATTCCAATTACTTTTTATCACATCAATGAAATGGGATCATTTCTCTGAGTTTTGTGGAACAAGATGTTATCTAATGCAAATTACAGCAGCTACATGGATGTTTTCTCAGAGGGGCTGTTCTTCCAGCTGGAACCATTAGAATACTTTCTGCACCCCTTCCTCCTGCCTCACCCTTGAACTGCTCCTGGGGTCAAGTAATGTGGAGGTAAAGCAAAAAACCTACAGAAGCACAAAGGAGAATCATGAGAACTGTGGTTTTTATCCACTGAATTGGTGACAAAACCTGAAAGATGGATGGCACCTAATTGTAACAGTGATCCTGATGGTTCCTTCTCAAATTTCTGCATTTATTCCTGCAGCTCTGAGTATTGCAGTAAAATGCCTTGTCACTGTGTATCTTTGTTCACTAAAATTCTCGTGCCCTCACCACATATTCACGTGTTTCTCACTCACCTGGCACTTAGGGCATGGTCAGGATCTGAAACTCTCATCATTGGGCAACCATCAGTAAATGCACAAGCTCTCACTTTGGAGAACTCCTTGGATGCTGTTGGGATGGATGTGAGCAATTCTGGCTGTGTCAGCCAAAAAAGCAGCAGACAAATGCAGAGAGAAGAGCATGCTAACAAGTTCTGGAAAGCTGCAGGCTGCCAAATAAGAGCATGCAGAGCATGGTGCTTTAAAAAGTGCTGAAATTTGTTACTTTATTCTAATTTCCTGTGTTTTGAAGGTTTGTTGAAGCTGTGATGGCACTGGAGACATAGTGATGATGAGCTGGAGAGAAGCAGAGCTTGTGCGCAGTCCTCAGTCTCAGAAAATTTTGAAACCTGAATCATTTTCTTCTGGGAAAACTTTTAGTGCCAATTATGTTCCAAAAGAATTTCTGAGGCAGCCTGCCCATCCAATTTCTCTGTTTTCCAGCTTATAAAATAGCAAGTTGATAGCATGCATCTATCCTTTTGACCCTGTGGAGCATAAGGCAGCTGAAAAGTCACTGGGCTGCCCCTGGAAGCTGGGTTATGGATTCTGGCCAAAAGCGTGGAAGCTGTAATTGGTGTGGAAGATTTTTCTTCTCTTAATCATGCCTTCATATTTGAACCCTTTCCAGTCTTCCCAAAGAACAAGTCATTAGCCACTCCTTTGGAAGCAGAAAGGCTTGAGGCAGCATAGTTTGAGATTTGTTTGACCTTTCAGCTCTGCTTTCCTCTGAGCACAGGATTACTTTTGCTCTGTGCAATTTGGATTATGTAGGGATTCAAACATCTGAGAGAGTGAGAGAAATGAAAATTTTAGGGTCAATGACTGAGACTTTTGGGGAACCTCTCTCTATTGGCTGGTATGTTTTTCAGGAAGTTTGGTGTTATCAGAGTAGTTGCTGAAGCTACTTGCATGAAAATCTGAGGGGTTTGAATAGGATGTGAAGGTCTGAAAATTCCTTCTCCTAAGGACAAGTCTTATCCTGTGATGTGTGTTGCAGGCAGAAAATATTTCACAGCCTGTTCACAGCAAAAAATATGTGAGAAAAAATCAGTATGTAAAAGGAAGGAGTTAAATTATCAAAAAACATCAAGAAATGGGTTATAGTTATCGGATTTGTCTGTCCAAAAGAAAGAGAACACTGCTTTCCCCAGGCCCTAAAAGAGTTTGCAGGACTGACCCCTGAGAGAAGCTGACTCAATATGTATGGAAACAAGAGATTCCTGAAGGAGCTGTCTCTGCCAGAAGAGCTGCTGCAGAGATGTTCCTCCTAAATGAAGTAACACCATTCCTGTAGGAATTAAATTCTGACTAAAATCACTAACTTTATGGAAAATACTCCAAAACCTACACTGTGCTGTTCTGAATGCAGTTGCTCCAAAATACCCTTAAGAACCAAATGCTGTAACTTAAAGCCAATAATACCAATTCAGTAGGCATATAACATCTGCCAGTGTATGGAAACAAAGTCAGGACGGCTGATTTAATTCACAGAAAATACAGAATTTGGTTAGTATCCTTCAGTGATTGCTTGTCTTACTGATGGTAGGATTTGTTTGATTATAGCCAACTATAAATTAAATATCATTTGTGCCATGTAACCTCAGGTTACTGGGATTCCCACCCTCCCCCTGGCTGGGGGAATTTGGGTCTGATCCTGAGTAACTGAGACAGAAGTACCAAAGTACAGTAAATCCAACATAATACTTTCTTACCCCAAAATACACATTCCAAAACACTGGAAGAACACAGCTTTTTTTCTTTTTTTTTTTTTCTGTATTATTTACTCAAAAAAGAGATTAAAAATAGTACAGTTCAGGAAGCTTATGTGTGATTAAAGGAATGTACTGTGCATACATTTTAATATGCAACATACATATAGTTCCAATTGTATTAGTGCATGGAGTCAGAGAAGAGATTTCTACAGGCAAAGCAGGAGTTACTCCCAGAAACTGAGAGGGAGACAGTCTCAAAATCAGCTTTACTGGGATTTTATTTCAACTTTGCATGAAGGCTGTAGCATGTTGGAATCTCATATGCGTTCATGCAGTATTTGTCTTTTAAATATGACTAACATTCTGAGAAAAAGGTTTAATATGAAGTTGGAGCCTAAAGAGCCTCTTGGAACTGAGGGATCCAAGTCCATGGTGTACAATCTGTCCTGGAGCCTGGATTACTTTTTTCCTATGTGTAGGTGAGGAGACCAAGGCTTGAGCAGAGCTGGCTGTTACAGGGATGCTTTTGGTGACAAAGTGGCACTGTATCTCCTGGAGCTGCCAGGCTGTGCTGATGTCACCTGCTGTGAATGTGCCTCTCCCCTCTACTTTCTCATCAGTTTGAGGGGTCACTGCATGCCAGGCATCTGTGTAGCTGCTGGGGTGCACGGCTTCTTTTGAATTGTCTGCCTCCAGCTTGCATTCTCAGGTTACTTTTCTTGCAGGGGCCTGCAGAAGAGAACAGGCCTCTGCCCAGTGCCAATTATAAGTGCAAAGAAAAGCCTTTTTGTTTGGGTTTGCCTTTGATGTGTGTCGAGAGGAAGCGTGCAAACCACACTGCTGGGTTAGCTGACCTCTCTGCGGTGAGTTCCAATTGCATTTACTTTCAAATAGCTATAAAAAGCGAAGGTTTTTCAAACTGTAACTCCCAAATTGTTCCCAGCACAAACCCCAACCAGCTGCACTTTGTGCTGGGAAATGCCTTTAAGGCTGAGGGAGGGAGCCTTCCCTCCAGGCCATGTGGATGTTTTACAGCTGTACGTGTGGCCTTGAGGTTAAAGTGACTTCCTTGGAGATCCCATCCATAGATGGGCTGGCCAGGCAGCGTTGTGGTTGTGAAGGATGACCTTGGCCTGTTGTCCTGAATGCTGCTGATGGGAGATCTGCACATCCTCACCTTCCAGGGGTGCCTTTCAGCCCCCTCACCTCTCTTGGCACACACTGCCTGCATTTGGGGCCCTCCTCATCCGTAGGGACAGGTCTGAGGATGGAAGGCAGCACATTCCTGCCAGCCCGAGGTGCTGAGTGCTCCCATTAACTCTGTGGGGAAGCACAGGAGTCCTGGGCTGAGACTGCTGACACCAGGGCCTTGTTTCTGCTCACTCAAGCAGAGTTTATTTTATATACCCTGAACTTTCTGAAGCAGCTCTGGAAAACCCAACTCCAATGTCTGCTTTACAATTATCTGACAACTAATTTAATAAAAGCTTTGCAATTAACAGGCTGAATTCATGTAGCTCATGTTCTTTAGAGCCTCGTCTGGAGGCTTTGCAGTTCTTAATGTGCAGAACTTTGCAGATGCTGCACTGATCCACTAAGCTCTGCTCTAATATTATTTAAAAGTAATTGCTCTCACCATGTTGTTTCTGCTTTGCTATTTCTGAACTATGTAAAATTCAGGAAGCTGCCTCTTGCACATGATTATAAATTACTGGCTGGGGTGAGATACCTAACAGGCAGCTAAAATATAATAAAACATTAAATGCATTTTCATATTGTGCACATTCTCTGTACATATTATTCACAAGGGACTCTGAATTTGCTTCACAATAATAACCATGAAAGGAAAAAATTCTTTTCTCAGTAATGAACAGATACAGCAGAATGGTTTTGGCATGTAGTTCTTCCCTCAAAGAATTTTGCTTGAAAAAGGTATGAAGAAAATCTCAATAAAATATTAAGATTTGACCTATTGCTTATTATGTTTGAAAAGCACAGGAAAGAGTCATAGCAGGAATGTAATAGGAGGGAGAAGGAAAATAGGGTGCCAAGTGTATCCCTTAAAAATTAAAATTTTCTGCTTTGTTATTAAGAAGAACAGCAGGTTTTATTAGTGGCATATAAACAGCATTGAAACCTGGAAGTGACAACTACCAGCAGCCCACGGCTTGTTAAGTCCATGATAGAAGGTTATAATTCATATGCCATCTGGAAATTTTGTTGAGGGCTGCTCTCAACATGAGCTCATCAGTTGGTACAAAATATTCTCCTGCAGGAACATGTCTCAAAGAACAGCAAGAGAACTGAGGGGCAACAATTTTCAGGATAAGACTTGATAAATTCTGTAAAGAAAAGAGATGACTTTATTTTCACCTTTGACTTATTGATATTACTCTGAATTCACTTAGATCCTGAAGTCTGAGTGCTGTCTTGTTTCTTCCTGACTGGGACTGGTGATCTTTTTATACTCTGCCGTATGCCACAGACAAAAAGTCCTGCCACAGACTTTACCTACAAAACTCATTCTAGATACCTGGCAGGAAACTGAAAATGGTAGAAAAACTTAAAAATTAAGTATTAAAGATAGCTTGATGGAATCTACCAGCTCATCTGGCAGCATAAGAAAAGATGGGAAAGCTTGTTATATTTAGGCTAATAAATTAGAAGACAGGTGATGTGTCGTACGTATTACATACCAGAAGGTAAATGCTATGAGAAGAGATTATTTAAGTGGTAACATTGGCACATTCCTGTGACTAAATGCCACTTTAGATTTTAAGTAGGCGAGGCCATTAATTTTTAACACAGGGAAAGCCCAGAGCCTTGCAGAAATTTAGCCTCAGGAATTGTCTGAAGCAAATCAGTTTAATTTAGCATTTAACAGAGAGAAAATGCATGTACAAGTGGTAGTGCAGTCAAACTTTCAAGAGGGCTTGCAAGCAAAACTGAAATCAATGATGATGAGTTAAGTTTGTTAAACACAGCACATTCCTTACAGAAATGTTAAGGGAAGTCATGGACCCAAAATAATCCGATGTGGATATCAATTATGTGAGCAGTCTGTTATTAAACCCTGACTTTTCTGATAGCTGTGGCTGTCTCCACATTGTTTCAAAGTGTTTGACCTTGAATGATATTTGCTGAACTGGATGTCTACAGCCACAATATCACAAAACATATTTTGGAGTTGTGGAAAGATGAGCTCACCAAGGGCACACACAACCCACAGCCTGATCCACGGACAGTGACTGATGTCAGACCAGAAAACAATCTGATTTTCATATATCCTGAAAATGCTCTCTGCTTGCATGGGCATTCAGAGATGTTTTTGACAAAGGAAGTCATCAGTTTTCCTGCTCTCATCAGTCACCTTTAAAGTGGCACTTCTCAAAAATGTGTTTTCCTCTGAGATTCCCACCATTAGTCATGTTGTTGATTCAGTCAGGCTTCCCTAACCAGGCCTGTGTCTCCTATCAGCTTCTTCTTTGTGCATCCTTTTCTTTGAATTGTTGGTGATCCAACTCTGTATTACAGTAATTCTGTGTACACACAGTGTATTTTATACTAACAAAGACATTTGCATATTGTGCTAAAGACCCTCAGGAATAATCTTTAATGTTTAAAAATTGCTGCATTAAAATTGTTGCTTCCACTGAAAACACTGTGACTCTCCCAACAGGCCATAAAATGACATGATATTTAGGTACTGTAGGATCCTTCCCTTAGCATGGGAAAAAAAGAAAAGAAACCTTAACTAGTTTCAGCCCAGTTCAAAATGAGACTCACTCCAGCACCAGCTCCATAGTGCTGGTTTTAGAATAAAAAGCTGTGAAAACCAGAGCTGGAGACCTCAAAGTCAGTGAAGCCATTCTTGAAGATTTAATCATTGCATATATTTGGAACACTGACATTTTTAGTCTTATGAGTACTGTGAGAATCACAACTTTAGTCATGCCTAAATGCAAAGCTTATAGAAATATTCCTTACAAATTGATTTAGGGTTGGGAAAACATCATTCTGTTTGGGATTCTGTTTGGTTTTCTTTTTAAAAATATGGTCATCACAGAAACAAGTTTTCCCCTTTGATTTGTCAAGAAAATGGAAAAAATTATTTAAAATACTCTGCTGGTAAAAATACTGCTCTAATATTTTAATCCTCCTTATTTTCTGCTATATTCTGTTTTCTATGAAGCTCAGTCTGCACAAAGAAATTCAGCTGCAGAAACCATTGTTTGAAGTGGAAAGCTGAGACTTTCTGACAAATTGCAAATAGCTAACTTGAAAAAGTGTTCCCTGTTTTCTTCCTCTGAATGAAAAAGAACACGTCTCTTCTGACGTGTTCTTGCTATCTGCTGATCTCAGCATTTAAGAATGTTTGGGGATAGGACAGGACTGTATTAAGGGAACTTGGATGAGTAAATCCTCTTGTGGCTCTTTAGGAAGTTATAATCTGCAAAAGGACTTCACTTGAAGGAATCTCTTCTACTTAGAAGGCAAAAAGGGAAAATTAAAACTCCCTATTGCACTCAGCTTGATATCTGATTTTTCCCCTCATGTGTAGCCAGATTTTTCTGAGGGAAAAACTTTAATGATAATTGCTTTTTTCCATAGCACAGCAAGGATTTTTTGAACAGATGCTGACTGATTCCGTTCTGTGCAATTGGACTGGCAGCTCTCAGAGTACTTGTTCAGGGCTGCCAAGTTATGAAATGATTGAGGTACAAGCAGAGTGTGAATAAAGCTTTTATTGCTTTGAACAAGACATCTCGGCTCAAAATTCCCTTGCTTACATTTGTGTGGATATTAATGACCTGTTAGTTAAATGTGGATATAAAAATGTCAGATGGACTAAAACAGATCAAATCATATTTCTTCTTAGTTTTGCCCTTTAAATGTTTTATTGTTACTATCACTGGGCTTCCCTCCTCTTCTCATGTTTTGTGTTTACTGGCTGTTACATGGTCACCTTTTTAAATACAAATACAGCCACAAATCAGCAGCTGCTTTTATTGTCATACATACCAACAGAGTTGTTGTCTCTGCTTTCAGATGAGGGAATAATTTCTAAATGGAATGAGTGAAGAACTCCTTATATTCTTCTTTATAGTTGAGATGATATCTCTAGAAAATAGCAGGTTTCCCAGGGTCTAAAATCTTTCACGTATGCTAGGAGAAGCTTCAATCAGTCCTCTTAAAATCTGTCTCAAGTCTTTAAATACTATTGTTGTTGTATTTTCAAATTCTAGATTATACTTTTATGTTTGCCAGTCTTTTTTTTCCTAAAGAAAATTTTATCATTTGATCTGATTATTACTAAAGAATTACTGATAGGAACAGTTTTAAAATTTTCCTGTATTCTTTTTCTCTTCTCTCAGTTTGGTTTTGTGAGTGAAGACAAGTGGGAAAGACAAACATAGAAAAATTTTTTGCTTTAGAAAGGAAATTTATATGTTTAAATACATTGAAAGAGAAAATGCAGTTTCACTATTTTATATAAAATGAACGTATCATTTTCTACCAGACCTAGCTACTAATACTTATTAATGATATTACTTAAGTAATTACACAGCATTTCAGGAATGATAACTAATGCTAGAAATTACACAGTGAATTCAAAGATTGCTCCCTTTCTGGTGCTGCAGCACAGCCTGATCTGGACAAGATCCTAGGCAGTAATGCTGAACAAGTTCCCTGTTACAACAGCATTGTATTTTGCTCTTCTTGCCGCTACAGATTCCAAATTCTGTAAAATTCTCCCATGCTTATGAAACTTCTCATAATATCATTGTGTGATACTCTGATGGTGCAAGAGTTGTGTCAGCACCCTGTGAGCCAACATCTGGAAACCATTAGTGCTTTGTGGGGCACAGGATGGCACCGACACCACTGCTGCATCTGGAAAGAGCAAAATCTCTCTGTGGTGCCCTGGTGGGGTGGGTGGTTGCCAGGGGAAGGCTGGGAATCTCTCAGGACCCTTCACACAGACTCCTGGCACATATGCCATGGCTGAACCTACAGTATGACCAGGAACCCAAATGTTCCATGTGAAAAGGATGTGAAATATTGCTCTCCTGGTTTTTGTTAGTTACGATCTGTTAGTGACAATCCAGTCTGTAAAAAGTGACAGCTACATCTGTGTGGACAAATTTCCTATCTGAAACAGATCTGAAAACAAATATTTTGAAGTTAATTGGATGTCTTGCATAGCATTTGATTTATTCATGTGCACAGTGGCTCTGTGGCACACAGCAGCAATCATAGGTAGGATGTCTTGTTATGTGTGACATGAATGATATAAGAATATTTTTCCATGCTGACATGGTTCATCTGCTCAAACTTAGCTCATTTAGCAAGGCATCCTTATTTTTTCATCTTTCCTTTATTCTCTTGTAACGGTAGCATCAATTAATTATTCAGCTCCATTTGAAATATTTTAAATGCACATCTTATGTAGGACATAATGTAGGACAATTTATGCAAGACCAATTGTGTCTGATTGTTACATATTTTCCACAGAATCTAGACAAGCTCACTAAAAGTCAAGAACTGTAGCTTTTCATTACTACTTTTTTCTGGACACCTTCTTTGTTTATTAATATCATAACTTGCAGCCCTTATCAAGCTTCTTTGACTCTCCTGGTTCTGCCAAGAGCTGGGACTGTTCAGGCTGGAGAAAAGTGAAGAAGACACAAGTAGAAGGATGCTTCTTTTTAATTTTGGGGCTTTTTTCCCCCAGAATGCCTGTAGCTATGATTTTCCACTCAGTGAAGATTTTTTCCCCAAAGGAATGAAGAGTAGGCAGACACTCAGAGAACAAGTGATATGGAGCTAGGAAGATATTAAGACCTGCAGCTCATGACAAGCTAAAATCTTTTGCAAACAGAATTACAATTAGCTGTGTTCAGATGGGATTTCTGAGGACTTAGAGAATTCTTGATGGTTCAGAAAGAGAATTTAAACTTCTAATATGGCTCATTTTGTGTCAGCTATGCAGAGGCAATAGAAAACATTTGTCAAAACAGATGGCAGGCTTAGCCCCCCACCACTGAATACAAAGGGGAAGTTCAAGGTCCAGTTAATGGCTGCCGAGCCAAGAAACATTTGGAAACTTAGTTTAGCATTGAATAGACCCCAAAGAATACAGTGTTACAATTCCAGCACGCCGTGGCTACGGCCAAACTCGGAGTGCTGCGAGCAGCTTATGCTTCCAGCCAGAATGAAGAACTGCTGAGGTGCACAAAAACTGAGATGTAGCAGCTAACATGGTTTTCAGGATTTTTGAGAAGACATGTTTGACAGCTGCTTCAGCCCAGCAGAACATTTCTTTGCCCAGTGCTTCCTGACATTTTACTGCCACTCAATTGCTTTTCCTACACTAAAATAAATACTATCTGAAAAGCGGTCGTGCATAAAATATACAAGGAGATGAAATGTGAAAATCTCTGGTTTTTCTATTAAATCCTACTGGCATTTGCACTGAAGTAAGTTTCACAGAATCTCTAGGTAGATTATGGAAACTGTGATCTGTGGAGCCGAAAGTTTTTAATTGCTGGTGGGGTAACTACTGCAAGAAAAACAAAGTCACAGAGATGTTTTACATGCATCCAGTGAAACAAATACTGAGGTAATCTGTCCTGATTAATACTGGAAAAGGTTCTTGCTGTGGTTGAAACAATTTACTGTTAAATGAGCGGAGGTTACTTGCCTGAGTTTGGAATAAGAACATAGAGAAGGCTTGTTCAAAGTGTTTGTAATAGTGATCAGTGCTTTATACAGACCCTAATCAAGATCCAAATAATGTAATCATACAATAGACTAGAAAGGTAGATTTTTCCTGTGGAATGGGTACTCACTGCAGTGCAGTAAATGCAAGTTAAACTGCACCATGTCTGTTTCTACCTTTGCATCCCTTATGCGTACATCAGGAATTAAGCACGAAAGCCCAGAACTGTAGCACTGTTGTGAATGTGACTGACCTGTCAGTCTAGCACACAAGTCCCTGTCACCAGGTTCAGAATGTTTCTTCCCAGTTGGGTCTGGCTGGGTTCCCTTCTTCTTTCTTCACACTGTGGGGAATGTACAACAGCAACTTAAAATCAAGAGCAAGTGCTAAAAAATAACTTTTGTGGCTGATAATTGTCAGACTGCCCATATTTGTTTTCCATAGTTTCACAGGAATGGCTTCCTAAGGATTAGGGAAGGCTGCCTCACTAGTTTACTTTTTTTTTTCTTCTGGAATTTCATGAACCTATGGGATAGATGTCATGAGTGAAAGCCAAGTTGCTGTTAGCTATATCCTAAGGTAAGCTGTTGAACACCCAATGTTATTACCTTTTGTGTTTATTTGGAGTTGTAAAGAAGCACTGATGCGCATTATACCCTGAGCAACTTGCAAGTGAGTATGGAACAATGGCAGGTCCTTAATTTCTACACCAGTGGTTTCAGACTGGACCTAGAGACCAAATCAGATAATTAAAATCTAGGTAATCTTATAAAGATGTGCAATTCTTCCTCTTCAAAACCCTTGTGTTTTTCATGCAACAAATTTGGCCAATATGCCACCATCGCTTCCTGCAAAGCAGAACTGAGAGATCTGTGAAGAAAGCTGTTAAGTGCCCCCTTAGGATTTAGGCCCTGATGATCAGCACAGCAGAAGCAGGCAGATGTTAACACACCTCAGTTGGCAGGAAAATTCAATTTTTAAAAGTCTGTGTGTTCCAAAATAAGTGTGGCAGATGTACAGTGAAGCCCACAGAGCTGTGGGAGCTCATCACTAATGCTGAGGGTCTTGGATCTTCCTGACAGATAACAGCTTGCTGTAGCGGCCGTCTCCAGAGGGTTGCTGATATTTGGAAGCAGCACATTTCAGTGCCTGTTTTCTTGACAACACCTGAGATTAATTTAGTCTACTGTTGTCTAAAGATCCCTGTGGACAAGGATCTATCTTGAAGGAAATGGCTTCCGAGACCCAAATTGAGTCATGAAGAATTGTGGCTGCCAAACTTGTTTACATAGATGGGCTTTTTAGCTGAGGCTTTCACTGTGAGGTTTGACACTAAAAAAGTAATTCCTGGATTGGAGCACTGGGAAACAGTATAAAGGAATAAAAATGGATGTACAGAACTAGAAAACAACTCTTAACTATATCCATCATTTAAAATAGAAAAAAAATCATTAAGTGAATTGCATTTTTTGCAAGTCCGGCTAAGGAGAAAGGCATTTCTTGCTGGATTTGTGAATATGTTCAGTACTATGCAAACAAAAGAAATGCTCCTTTCCTTTAATACTTCTATAAACCTATGTTCTGCCACTTTAATCTACCAGTGACAATAATGCAGCATTTTATTACCTGATTTGTTGTGACTATTAAACCTATGAGCTTGGATAATTTTGTTAAAATACAATTAAAATGTAACAACTTGCCTAGCTATCCTCCTAGTCAAATTTGTCCTCATTTGAAAGGGCTCTTTTCTAATTTTGACTTATTAAATTCCATGAGAAAGATCAAAGGTGCCCTCCTGTTCCTTATTACAGAGGATCAATGGGTCAGATATTTCAAGGTTTGATAAAATATCTCAGTGAATTCAGTTGCATGCACTAATTATTATGTTATTAGGCCATTTTACACTAAGAGTTAAACTCCCAATCCTTTTGTAAACAGCATCAATACATGCTAAACAAATACCTCTTTCCTGAGGAACATGGTTCTGTTCTTGTTTCACATTTGAAAATGTACCATGTCCTTTTCAGTTGCTGAGCTGTGTGATTTACGAACTGCTCTCGATGGATTCTATTGGCATCCCATCAGGACTGCATTCTAGCCTCCCTCCTTAAAATACAGGCAGTTCTAAGAAAGCAGCACTATTCTTGTGAAAACAGCATTTATATATTTCTCTTGCATGTTTATCCTCAGCATCATCTTACTGGGAACATGCTTAACCTGCCAAAAGCTCTTCTGAACTCTGACTGCAAACCATTCCAAAGTCCAAATTTCTCATGCAAATGCCATATGACCTCAGGTAGGTAGAGAACTCCAGGTTCTCTGAGCACGTTTTCTGCAACCAACTTTACAGTTTTCTGAGCCTTTTGGCTGCTGCATATTCAAAACACTGTTTACTCATTGCCGTTGTCATCTAGTCAGACTGCATAGCTTTGATCCAGGCAGTTTGCTTTCAGTCTTACCTCAGGATTCACAACCTCATCGTGCTGAGAAGTCTGACCCAGGTGCCTTATCCTGAAAACCTGAGGCTTTTTATTTGTTTGATTAACTCCCATGGCTTGCAAGCGATCCAGCTTTTGTTCAGCCGCTGTTCTGAAGGCTGGTGCATGGCTCTGCACGGCTTGGACTTTCCTTAATCAACATATGGACTATAACATATTGGTTGTTTTGAGTCTGATGTCATGGGAAAAGTGTTGCTTCAGTCAGTATGGAAACTTGCCCAGATACCTTCGCGTTGTTTCTTCCTTGACCGTAGTATCTGCTTGAAACTTTTCACTTGCCTTCTAATGGTTATTCCTGCTCATCCACAGGCTGTTTCCAGTCCAAATATAGTGCTACTTGACTGAAAAAATCCAAGAAGCAGTTCTCTTTTTGGCACACGTTTAACAATCCCAGCTAAATCCCTTCTGAAATGCCGTAGTCCGGTTTGTCACAGAAGGTCACAGGCTTGCTGGGGCTGTCCCTCCGGACATTTCAGCGACTCCTGTGTCTGCACAGCTACAGAAACTCGGCTGAAATCTGGAATGTTTTTCAAACCCTTTCTTCCCCTCCCTCTGAAGTGGCTGTGAGGAAGCAGTGACCGAGGGTATCCTTGTGAAACTCCTGTTGACCCTCAATATGGAATGTGCAGCCAGTTCAGGGCTGTGTCGGGGTCCTGTGTTTCGGGTTTGTTTTTTGTACCGAGGGAGCCTCTCAGATGGTGTTTGGGAATGACTTTAAAAGAAAAGCTAAAGTAATTTTATTTGCTTGTCTGCATAACTAAAGGATATTAGTCAGGGCAAACTAATGTAACTCCGGTGATATTAATAGAGCTGAGTTAGAACAACTGGAGAATAAGCCCTTAAATTCTAGGGAAATTATTATTGTGCAGGCTGACTTTCAAAGGCTCTAATGCTGTCTAATAATGTTAGGAGTCTCTAATACCCAACTAATTCCTAATTAGCTTTTCCTTCACTGTTATGCTTTTTTGTTTATGTCAGAGTTTTGCTGTAAGAAAACAAAAACTCTGTTCAAGACAAACCTGCCCTGAGCTGTGCCTACTGATTGTGTAGTACCTGCCCAGGACAAGAGGCTCAGCAGGCACAGGGCTTGCACACTCCCGTTGAAACACTCAGAAAATCAAAATGTGGTTCTCCTTTGTAAATACCAACCGGGATTTTTCTGTAACTTCTAACATGGCTGATTAGGAATGGATTTTCCTGGGGACAAAGATACCATTCTCACTTGGGGGTTGTCTCACTGCCAGATTTAAAGCTCCTCTTATAAATCACCATGGCTCTTCAGAAAACAGATGAAAAATATGAATGGTGGTGAAACCACCCCACACTAAGTTTGTTCCAAAAATGACTGAACTATTTCCTACCAAGCTTAATTTAAAAAAAAAATTAACAAGTCAAAAAAGAAGAAATTCCAACCTGGATATTGAAGTTTGGGTTTATAACTTTTCACACATTATGGAGCTAGGGCTTTCTCCATGCTATCTGATTAACCACTCCAATTTTTGTCTGCATTAGAAACTATATACAATAATGTAAGGAACAACAAGTATGGAGATCTTTGGTTGGTTTTATCTGAATTTGGAGGATCATCTGAATACTGTCAAAACAGTGAAAAGGGTCCAAGATCCCAGCTTTTCTCAGGCAGTACTCATCAGAGAGGGCAAATGTGAAACTCCACCAAAATAAAAAAATGCTTAAATTATTAAAACAATGCATATTCTATTATCTCTATTATCTAAGGCATAGATAATAGAACTTTGGCACTTTGGATTTGTGCTGTGTGAGGAAGCAGGTTAGAAAACAAATAGAGAGACCTTGTAAAGCTCAGTCTGTCCTGGACACCCTTAAACTGCAATGCAGAAGGTGGCAAAATGAGTCCATCTGCAAACAGGCTGGAAATAAACAACCACTTGAATGCAATTTTCCTTTTATCCAGGAGCTAGGACAGTGCTTTTTGTTACCTTGTCTAACCTACTGCATTTCCAGGCTATCTATCAACACAGTTTCAGCTCTCCCCTTGCATAATATGATGAGAGAGATTCCAGGAGCCAGGCAGAGAATGTACAGACCACTGTGACAGCTTTGCAGCATTAAATGGCTTTGGCCCCTGGAAAGACCTCTTGGCAGTGACAAATGTGCACGTATTCTGATACTTGATGTCCTGAGATTTCTTCTTGGTTACTGTTCTCTATGAAAACAATGTTTTTAAAATAGTGGAGATGATATCCAGGATATTTTTGCTATTTATAATTCCCATTGTTGCAGCTCCCTGGGGATGATTAGGTCGCATGACTTCAGTGGTGTGATAGCTATTGATATAAATAACTCTCCAGAAGATTTCCTTGTGACTTCAGAACAAATTAACCAGCAAGAAAAACATTTCTAAAGGAGTTTAGTTACCTAGCCATTTTCTGAAAACCACACTAGGCACTGCTCTGCATGCAGAAGAGATAAAATCCTTTAAAAGCTAATCTTTGAGTGCTTAGGATTTTCATTTAAAAAACCAATTAGCAAACACCTAGGGCCCATTTTCAGGAGTCTTGGGCTCCTCGGTCTCTCAAGTATTTCTGACTATTGTGTTTTCTGAGAAATTTAGAGAAAAGCAAGAAATGCTCACCTAGATGAATGCAAAAATAAGCTGTACTCATCAGTGATCAGACACAGGGTACGGTTCAATGAGTTGCTAGGGAAATCTGGCCCAGGGACAGGTAATTATCCAAAACTCTCTACTTGAAGCATACCTAAAGGTTTGCTGTTGGAAAAGGTCTTTCCTTTGAGATTTCCACTGTTTCCTGGTTTCAGGCAAGAAAGGAATAGCGGAATAAGTGCTTCTCACTCTATTTTTGTACTTCTGATCCCTGAAGAAGAGAGGTAGACACATGGTGTGTGCTGAAAAAAAAATTAACAAAGTTCTAGCTGCTCTTTCATATGAGTCTGTTTCTTTCCATGTTTTGCTTGCAATTTTATATCATGTTTTTGTGGACTAGTGATGACAAAGAACCAAATATTTCAGGTCTAAATAGTGAAAGGTGAACCTGCTTATCATTCTTTCCCTTTCTGAGTTCATGCACCCAAAGCTCCAACTTTGTGTGCCAGTGCATGTGTGTGTGTACAAATACAATTGGATAACCTCCTTAGCTTACCTGTGAAAAATGGAATTCTTGGACCTATTTGGTCATTGATTGAGAGATCTTGAATGAAGAATCTGCCCCTGCAATTTGATTATTTAATCAGAAGAGACTTCCTTAAGTTAGCAAGAGAAAATGCTGAAATCTGTGAGGTGCTCTCAGTTGTTACAGTTTTCAGTTATTTAATTTACAACAGAAGCTGCTTCCTGTCCTTAACAGGTCTACAGAGGGAATCCTGTATATAAAGATCTGCTTGATCTATTGAAAAGACAGATTCTATATGGATGCAAAGTACTCAGTTTTCTTTGAGGTAACTGCAGCTCTTTCCTTTAGCAGGATGAAGCTATTTTATGCCAATGAAATATGCTGTTTTATGTCAATTTATGCCAATGAAATGCTCACCATGCCATGGCTTGTCATTTGTTCCATGGAATCACAAGTGTTCCTCAGCTCAGCAGTGCTCCATGCACCTAGAAACTTCCCTCTCTGAGTGACAGCCCTGTTTTTCTTGGAGAATATTTGAGAAGTGTTACAGAGCCATCTAAAATAGGAAACCTCCAGAGAAATAGCAAATCCCTTGGTCAAGGAAATATGAATATATTTGAAATTTAGGAAAACCTCAGAGACTTGCTGAAGTCACCTAATCAGTCAGCAGGGCTTCAGAGTGGGAACAAGGCTGGCACCGTGCACTCCCCGGAGCCAAGGGACTACAGTCCTTCCCTGGCATGGTAAAATTTACGTGTTGCTTAAGGTAAATGAACTGCAGTGAACCTTTATGGGAAAAAAAAAATAAAAAAATGTTTTTAACTCACTTGCATAATGAAAATGTAGAGGATTAACATGTTTGTACAGTGAAATTAGTGCATTGTCGTGCTGAATTGCTCCACAGCCACATTGCTGTGGATGGTGGTGAGCAGTAACAAATGCTCTGGAAAGTGTAGGAAATCCAATTGTAGGATCACATGCAACAATCTACCCATAGGGGAATGTTTCCCTTAATTGGAGACGTTATAATTTGGAATTATAGACTTGTATCTTTTCAAGGCACTTTTCTTATTTCCAGTTTAATCTAGATGACATTGTTAGCCTTGATATAAACTCTGGGAGATGCAATCATATCTGGGGGAATGGGAAAAGCTTCACTTTGTGAGACATTATACATGCTAAAAGATAATCCTTGGGCAAACTGATTATAATACAAGCAGCTCACAAAAGTAAAAGATATCCTGTGTGATATTCCAAAAGGAGCAATCTGATCAAATCTACTTTGCATCTACTGCAAACTGAAAAGCTGCTTTAGTTCTGGCCTAGTTTTCTAACCAGAAGTTCCTCTCTGATGTTTCTTTGGACCCAGATAAAGAAGCACATGCCTAAAAAAAGAGTTTATCAGTATTAATTTTCAGTTCTACCCGTTCCAGCAGTAAATGTGTAACTGCAGTGTTGTTCTGTTCTCTGTTCTTCAGTCTTGACTTCAGTCTGCAGACTCTGGGTGAGTTGGAGCATTCACTGTCCATATGAAACATGGGGCTGAGGCTATTTCAGAGTTTGGTTGGTGTAATGAGCTCAGAAGCTCTGCATTTCCACCCCTCTATAACATGTATTAATATGGGTATCTTTACCAAGGGAGAAGGTTCTCATGGGAATATACAATAAACAAGCATGATTCTCCTTTCTCTTTTGTCACAAAATCCTGTACTTACTCTACCCACAGCTATTTTGACTGTTTCTTAAAATATCTTCTCAGTGAAGTCACTGATTAATGCAAATCATTATTATACACGGGGTTTTGTTCTATGAGTTTTTACTTAGATTTCCATGAGATAAGTAAGCTCTTAAGTAGATCCTCTGCCAGGACTTGTTACACAAAATCACTTTTGCCCATCAAACCAAGTATTGGATGAGGGGATAGTACACTTATTATTCACCTGAGGCCATTAGGTGCTGCTGTGAGCTAAATCTCTCCAGCAGACCCATAAAACCACGAGGAGAGACTTGGCCAGTGGATTATGTTCCCAGTCAAGTGTCATACTTTGGCATATTTGACTAGGATTGGAAGTAAAAGTGGCATTATTCAAGAGAGATGCTGTCTGAAAATACCAAGGAGAAATTTTGTTGCTCCTTCTGGTATTTTTTGAGCAAGCTGATGAGCTGAGTTCTTTGCTGCAGAGAACTGGCCCTGAGGAAGCTGCCACCTGGCAGAGTGGGGTGTTCCTGCCTCCTTTCCCCGTGCTGCTGCTGCTCCCTGGTGTGTGGGAGAGGTCATGGTAGAAATCCTGAATTCATGAGCCGCGTTAGATTCCATTTTGCTCGTGTTTACTCTAGTGGACTGTGATACTGACAGGGAAAAGTAATATTAATTTGCTCTCATCTCTATCCTTGGAACTGAGGGAATTTTTTGGTCCTCTGTCTGAAATTGCATACATTCTTAGAGATTTTCTTCTTTGAAACTATCTCAGTTACTAAAAAAAAAATCCTACTTTTTGAAGACAAATCAGAAGTTAACCAGTCTCTGCTGCCCCTCTTGATCTGGATTTACTGCTTCCAAAAGATAAACTCTTCTATTTACTCCTATTCCCTGCAGCAGGAGAGCAATGGATTTGTTCAAATCAACTTAATTTTCAACACTAAAAGCTAATCAAAATAAATATAGTAGAAGAAAGAATTAAGAAAAAACACTTTCTGCTCTAGCTCCAACAAAATTTCACTCACTTCCATGTCTTGCCTTGTGACACAGGTTTTGATCAGAGATAACTGTCAAATAAAATAAAATAAAATAAAATAATAATTTAAAAAGAATCAGTAAATAATTCAACCTCTAGGAAAAACAGAAAGCTTTGAAAAAAAGATGTTTGAATGGCAAATAGCCACCTTTGCTGATGCATTGGGGTGCTGCCATGCTTCAATTGCAGATGGTCCCTGCTGCCTGCTTGAAAGCAATGGAGTTCCAGCTTTAGCCACCCCCAGCTGGAGAGCAGGACAGGGCAGGTCTTTGCAGGGCTCTGCCCTCTGCACTGCCTCGGCCATGGGCTGGGAGAAGCAGGGTCACCTTGAGGGAACACAACAGGCACCGTGTCAGGCACTGGCACCTCCAGACAAATCCCAGCGGGCTGGTGCTGGAATGTTGCTCTTGGAGGGGCTGGGAAGGCTGCTGCAAGAATTACCCCTGTACCAGAGTGTTCTCTGGCTATGAAAGAGCAATCTCTCTGAAGGGTAAACTGGCTTTTGCCACATGTGCCCTGAAATAAATAGGGCAGGAGATCTTTCTCCTTTTTAATGCCTTTGTTAAAAACCAGCTCAGGTGGGAAGAACCGACTGGCTGTGCTCACACCGCCGCTGCTTCCAGGAGTGGCACAGAGGGGGAGGAGAAGTGCAGCTGTGTCTGCTGGTCTGTGGGCAGAGCTGGGGGCTCCATCCTCACAAGAGCACCAGGAGATTCCCAGTTGTTTGGTTCAACATTCAAGGTCCTCTGTCCAGCCAACATCTTTTAGGTTAGGGTGAGGGGTAAAAAGGGTCTTAGCGGACACTGGATTCTATTCCTCACATCTAGACATCGCTTCCATCCTTCAATTCCATGTTGGCTCGCTGGTTTTAGGGGTTTTTGCTAGGTTTGGTGAGGTATTTCTTAATTTGCATGCCAACCCCAATGTCCTCCCTCTTCACCGTTCCAGGTGCCATCCTCCAGGAAGCAGCAGGGTGTTACTGGATAAAAAAGGGGAATTCCCAACCATCAACAACAGGTAGTTAACGGAAAACTATTAACGACAGGTGATTACAACAACAAACAGGTAGAACTCCACTCTGGCAGCAACTGGCCCAACCTGTGAGCTCTGCAACCTTTAAAAAAAATGGGCAGTTTTTCTACTCATAACATGCCCGTCTAGAAGGCGTTAGTCCCATCACTTCAAATGATGGTGAACAACAGACGTACTGATGCATCCTCTCCTTGCATCCAGTAAGCAGTTTTATTGTAAATTAGCATGCAAAGTAATTGATGACAAAGTCCCTTGTAGTGTCTTTTCTATGAGACCTTTGTGCTGTGGGGTGTGAGTTTGGCTTTCAGGCTTCTTGAGGAGACCTTATTAAAGATATCACTGTGATATGACAAACAAGGGAACAACTTGTATGCTTTGATATTTATATTGGCTCCTGACACACCTCAGCTAACAAGGTTTCTCTGCATCAGTTTACATCATAAATTGTCACGTAATTTAGCCCCCAAAGAAAATGTGCAAAGGAACAGCTGTAATCTCTGGGGCTTTTGTGACAGAATAAAACAGCAATAGAGCCACAGTAGAGGCTTTGTACCACTCTGTGGGGATGGATGAAGAGATGAGGGTAGGAGGGAGTCGCTGAAGTTTCCACAGAGCATATAAAAACCTCATCACCCTGTGGAGAAATGCAGGCTCTGGGCATTTCTGCCGGTAGCTCTCCACACTGCTGGGATCAAAAGGTGTGGGGATTAGTGGCCTGCTGTCCAGTTGCCTTTGAGGTTGTATTTACCTTCAAGCACAGGTGAATCTCTGTGGACATGAGGACATTAATTATCCTCAGCTCTTATATTTCCTTGGAATAGCTAGAAAAATGGTTTCTCTAAAATAATACTCATTATAGGCCTGAGTTTTCCTCTTCTCTTGTTTAACAGAGAATAGCTATGGCCTATGGCCTTGCATAAGAAACCAGCTGAATTCAGATGTGGGGTTTTTTTCATGGTTTCCTCTCCTGCTCATGCTGCAGACTTCTCTTGCTCAAAGGAGCTGGCACATCATTGCATTTTTTTGCAAAAGTAATGGGTTTCTTCTGAAGGCATAAATCAGAAAGTCATAATAAAACACAACAACCCCAGCAGCTGACATGTTTTAGAAGCAGCTGAAGATGAAAAGCCCTTCAAACTTGTTGTTCTCTTCAAACAGCTTGTGTTCAATCTGTTCCATACAAACACTGTAGGAATTGACCTTTCCATGTGTTACTATAGGACAAACACCACTCCGTGGATGGGGATAATTTACACTGTGGAATGCTCCACTCATACATATTTGAAATATTAATCTTTAGAACCCAGTGCAAACAGTAAATTACTTTTGCACTGCATGCCTTTCTACAGTTTGACACCTTTTCAAGCTCATTTGTGAATGATTTTTGTATTTTCTTAGACATTTTTCCTCCTTTCCTTTTAAGAGTATATTAGTTTGTAATACCTAAATTATGGATTTTATAGAAGCTCTTCATAAAATTAGAAAATATTTGGAAAAGAAATGATCCATCATTCCAATGTGTGCGAGTGCTTTAGGCTTCAGTGAGGTAATGGATCATCTGCAGCTATTTAAGAAGAGTTTTACTGTATCTTTTAATGCCAAGCTTACTAACAGTGGCCTTGGAACATTACGATACAACCTCAAGTTATCTGCTGCCCTACTTTGATTCCCATGGTGGTATCTTTCAAGAGTTCTCTTGGCTGCAAAAGGAAAAAAGGCTTTGATATATGACTAAATGCCTTAAGGCACAGAAGCAGGGAGCTTCTGTCCTTGCATAAATGAGGAATGACAGCAGCAGACAGGAGCAGAAAACTTCAGGATGAGTTGTGGGAAATCTCCAGATGCATCCTTATTTTCATGATTGGTTAATGAAGCAGTGGGACTGGGATTCAAGGTGGATCTCTGTTCAAGCTAATTCTAAAGTGAGTAACTGTGGTGTTGTCATGAACCACATAAAATGCTTTTGTTTAGGTGCTTCAATGAAAGTCCTTGGGTATGAGGCTCTTCTCAAAACGTGGCCCTAAGTCACTGCAGTTCTGAAGAAAAATTGACTCAGACATCTCTCACTCTGGTCAGAACCTGCCACTGCATATCTGGGAGCACTTGAACATGGGTCACTTCATAAAAATGTCTCTTCCAGATTAAATGCAATAACAAGTTGGTAGTTTTTGGCACAAGGCAGAGACCTGTGATAACCTCTGTGACCTCTCTGGAAATTACAAAGCAGGTAGAGAGTGATCCCTATACATGCTTTATCTTTTATGCTCAAGAACAACCTCAGCATTCACTTCCTTTATCTTAACATTCCAAATACTTAAATATGACAGCAAACAACTAGAGTTACACTCCTGAGAAATTGCCACTGTGACCTTCACCATGCCCTGGAGCGTCAGCTTCATGTGATATCAGCTAAGGCTTTGTGTCATGATTTGTCATTTGTGGAGCTGCCAGATGCTCACAAGTCTGTTGACTCTGAAATTTGATGATAAAAGCACTGTGGGAATTTAATAACGAGTCTTGCTTTGTTTGTTGATCTTGATCTTGACATCCATAATCTGAACTACTTTTAATATGCTGCTGTTTAGCAGATACTAACCAAAAGGTGAGGACATCCCAAAGTAATTATTGCAATGGCTAACCCATTCCTAAATGCCATATAAAGACCTGAATGACCAAGTTAAATTTCCACATATAAGCACAGTGTGCAAGGATTAATTATTATTTTTGTTAGGAAACCATAGTAAACTGATACTCACTTTTGTAGATGCCCTTTTAATAGTTTCAGTGCACCAGTAACCTAATGCTTGGAAGAAAATACTACCTCAGCAGTACCTCTGTAATTAAGATTTCACCTCCCAGTCAGTCTGCCTTCATGGAGTGTGCTGTCATGGTGCTGGACAGGGCCTTGTGATACCTGATATTGTTGTTTCAATGCAATAGGCAACTTCACATTCAGCTGGAGCAGTGCAAATGATAATATTATGACCTGACAATGTTATTCTTTTAGTGGATGGTTTGTACGTCTAACAAGGAAAGTTTTATGAAATTTGTATTGGCTTGATTTACACAAAGTGTACCCATTTAGTGGTTCATTTTGACATAACTTTTCTATTTTTTTATTACTGCTTGGTGCATAGGAACAGAATGGTTTCAAGTTTTTTCTTTATTTTTCTTGCCTTTGTCTTTAAAGTGCTCCAAAGGATCTCTGTGTACAATGTGGTTTCAAACAGAAAAATATATTAATTTTGAACAGGCATTTTGTTTTAGTTAGTATCCCTTTCAGGATTCTTGTGTCTTTATTGGTATGAATGGCACAGCTTCAAAGGATAAAGATAAATACTTCATTCTTAGCATTGAAAACAACCTACTGTCAGCAGAAAACCTTTTTGAACTGGTTGGAGCCTTGATCTAAGAAGTTATTAATTTCTGACATCTCTTAGGCTCTTTATTTTCGGCTTCCCTTGCAGCCAAAATAAATGGCACCATGCTGTCCTGAGCAGGGCTTTGGGGCAGGGGTGCCCTGGCAGTGGGTGCAGCTCTGTGCCCTGGCCCAGCCTGGCAGAGTCACCTGGGGCACCCAGAGCTGCCTCTCCGTGGGGTCACTGCCTCCTGCCTGGATTTTTACCTGCAAATTCCTGACATCCGCTGCAGGGGCCTGACTTCTCATTTAGGAGCTTGGGCACTCAGGTCTGGAAATCTTGACTTGGGCTTTTTCAGTAGCAGGAGTGCACACAAAGGAAAAACAGAAGCCTTTTGTTCTGAACAATCTTTTTGTGAAAGTGAGATCTAGGTAGAAATTTGACCTGAAATTTGCCACCTATCTAATTAAAATGCTTTTTATGTTGTTGTTTTTTTTAAATCTCCCCATTTTACTCAGCTTAGGCTAGGATGCCAAAATCAATCTCTGATCTATCTGCCTATCACACTTTCCCCTGAGAAGGAAGATTTTGCCAGGAATATTGTGTGGGACACACGAGATTTAAGCTTGTGGCAGTCATGCAGTCCCAGCAGGGACACTCTAGGAAGAAAGCAATGGATGTGGGTGAGTGACTGCTGTGCCCCTGTGGGGAAGGGACTCTTCCCAGTGCTCCTGTGTCCTGAGGCACAGCCCAGACTTCTTCTCCCCTTGGATTCTTAGGGATGCTGGTTTGTTCTGTTTGCTGCTGTGGCACTTCCCAGCAGAAGCACTAGGAATGCTGTATGTGTGGAGGTAACATTAAGAGGTGTTTGTGTGGTGTCAGTTGGCCATGGAGGGGAAGGGAAGAAGCAAGCCTGGCATTTGGTTTTCCTGCTGGTTTCCTCCCTCTTTTCCATTGGCTCCATGCCTCTGCATGAGGGCAAGGAGGAGCTGCCCAGCGCTGTGTGAGCTCAGCTTGGCTGTGAAGCTTCAACAAAAGCTGTATGGATAGGTGTTTGGAAATAGGCTACTGTTATAAATGATCAATTAAAAGCTAAATTATCAAAAATTAAATAGAAAATATTTACTTATCTTTTTCCACGACTAAAATATGCTCTTCAAAACTACCACAGCCAAAGAGACAACGTCGCTGTTAAACATTTTCTTTCTGTCCGGCTCAAATTCCAACTCCTTGAGCAGGTTCCACAAAGGACCATTCTTGAAATCAAGTTCTTACATGAGATTTGACATCAAGAAGACACAATGACAGTTTGTCCAAATTAATGGATTTGAAATCTGTTTTCCTCTGGGAAATGTTTAATATTATTCCTTATGTTCAAATGACTTGACAGATCACAGAAGTGATCTAAAGTTATGTTCTCTTCTTCCGAGGAAATAGCAAAGACAAAATGTTCACTGAGTTTATCCTTAGAATCCCTACTGGACTCCAAAGACTTCCACAGATGAGGGGATAAGAAAAACAGCCATGGAAATTTAAAGTTCAGGCTCCTCAATAAGAAAAAACAGGAGTTCAATTCACTACTTTGCAGATTCTTAATCCTTAGCAATAATTTTTTTTTATATTTCAAAATAACTTCCATCATAATGTAGCAGCTTTCCATTTGGAGGCTTAAAAATCTGAAATATAATAGTTTTTTTTAATTTTACTTGAACTAAAACAGCAGTAAAAAATAAGTAGGTTAATATTACTGGTTTTAACAGTGAATACCTAAACAGACCCTTTGAAAAAAGTTTTTTACAAAGCTAAATTACTTCTATAGGTGAAACATAAGTGAAAAAAATAATTAGCACAAAACGTATTTTTATACCCCCACTGAATCTTCATTTTCCATATTTTTGGTGCTGGCTGGAACCCTTATACCAAGTATTCCTTTCCTATGTGGAATGTTTTCAGCAGCTCAGAAGATAACATGCTCAGGTCTTACCCCAAAAGCTGCATTTCCTGCAAGTTGGTTCTTTCTCTTCTAGCCCAGCTTTTCTTTGAATCTAAAATAATTTTGAGTTGCATTGCCAAGAATTAAATTAACCCTTGTGAAACAGAGCTTGAAACATGCTTCAAGTTTCCTTTCTTCTTTGAATAAAGAAATAGGAGGTTGTGAAGTATCCTTTAGTCATGCATCAGCCAAATTATTTTTCAGTTAAAATGTAATAAATTGCACCTTTCTTTGTATTTTTCAGTATTTAGGGAGTGTAAGGTAGTTTATTTGTAGACAAATACATAGTAGAGACAAAGAAAATTTTCAGTTACTCACTGGGCATTCTGTATGTATCATATCTGAGCAGTGAGCTGAGGAAAAGGTCAGTTAAAACAGCCATGGTCTTTCACAACAATATATTTGATTGGAAGGGTCTAGGACAGTGTCCTTGGTCATATCCAAACTAGGAGAGTAATAAAAAATATCTTCAGCTAGAAAACAGATGTTTCAACACAATTCTGTGTCATAGAAGCATTTGAAAGAATTTGTTTTAGTTCCTTATGGAAACAAAAGCGGATTTTGAAGCCTTGAATACAACCACAAGATGGATTTGTCCTTGGGTGGCTCTGCACTCCAGCAGACACCAGGCATTGCTGTGCCCCAGCCCAGCTTTCCCTGTTGGACTGGGCTTGTTCTGGGAACCAGTGCTCCCCACAGCCTAGGGAGGAGAGACAAACTTGTGCTTCCTGTAGATACTGGGGGGCTGCTCTCCTTTCATCTCTAAAGCTGAGTTTTCCAGGCTGTGAGAGAGGGATGGTAAGGAAAGGAAAGGTATCCCCTGAAGGGATGGAGAGATGGGTCCTATGAAAAGCAGAGGAACCAAAGGCAGAGTAGATTGGGAGTAGCAGATGTGCTGTCTGTGAAAGGGGAGGACTGTGGTGCACAGTGGAATAACGCATAAAACACGTGCAGATGGCTGGATGTCCCCTCCTGGCTGAGACCCTGCCCCAGCCCTGACACCTTCTCCCTCATGGAGCTCCTTGTGTGGAGACCCTGACACATGTGGGCAGCAAAACCTAACATAAGGCTTGGCTGGGTGAAAATCACCTCAGGCAGGCCCTTTGAGTTGACCAGATAAAGATTGCTCCCTGCAAGTGCCACTGGGCCCCAAACATGGTCACTTCCAAAGTCTTTGATCCACTCCACTTCCAAGGGCTTGGATCTTTTTCTCCTTTCTATTCCTTTTTCTTTTCTTCTGTTTATTCTCTTTTAATTTTTCCACCTACTCTAACCCCCTTTTCTTGGTTTTTTTCCATGTTTTCACACTCTTTCTCCTCCTGTGTTTTCCCTAGGCTTTCTTTCCTGATCCATTTTTCCCTCTACATTCTTCCCTCAAGCCATGACAGCTTTTAGTTACTCTGAGAAATGACATCTTGTGAAGGTGCTCTATTTTCCAATACTCTTCCCATACTCACTCTGAGCTGGGAGCAAAATGTTCCTGGTGTGCTGCCAGCTGAACCTCTCACAGTGCTCCAAAGCTGGCTCCCTCCCATGCATGTACTCCAGGGATGCACTCCCACAGCACGGGCGGCTGCTTCCTACGTGGCTGGCCCTCTCTTCCTTTCCAGCACAGCACCCAGCAACTAGAAATCAAACTATTGACACAAACTGCCCTTAAAGCCCAGAGGTAGAAATTCTATTTATCAAAACACGCCTTTTTCTGGAGAAAGTAGCAAACCCCCTTGTTGTACCTAAACATATGTTATTGTCTTCTACTTGTCATGGAAGTTGGGTGTGTTTGAGACAGCAGCATCATTGCTGTGTTCACTCTTCCGGATGGGTTGGGATGAGGTTTCCCTGTATTTGCATTTTCTTTCAACTTGAGGATTATATGGGGATCTAATATCATCTCGTCGTGTTAACAGGCAAAGCCAGACTGCCTTCCTTACAATATATTAAGAAAATGCTTTTTGTTCCACTGCAACTTTTGGCCTCTTTTTGGTTAGCAGCTGTTCACATCTTTTAGGATTGTAGGCTTGCTATGTGACATTTATTTGCAAAGAAAAGCAGATGCCATCTATTACCTCAACCATCATAAAAATTACTTAAGCCTTTTAGTGTAATTCTCCAATTAAAGCATTTGAAAAATATATTTGTTCTCTCTTAAGTGCACTCTGAAATTGTGGAACTACTCCTGCTTCCAGCATTAGTCTGCAAAAAGAAAAAAAAAAGCATGATATTCTTTGGGGGGGAAGGTAGGACAGAAACAGGAAACAGAACAGGATGCAAACTCTTTGCTCATATGAATGCTAATTTATAGCTTTAAATCATAAGAAACTGGCCCAGTTTCTGTTCTTAAAATTAGACTGCCTTTAATATAAAGAGGCAGAGAGATAAAACGATTCATGGTGTTTGTCAGTGCAGGGGAAGGCACAAAGCTTGAGGAGGAGTGTTATATAACATGTCCCATAAACACTTCTGCATTTATAGTTTTTATTAGTAAGTTTTCCTTCTTTTGCTGAGATTGCAGCCTGGAGATCTATTCCTTATGTAGTGGGTAAGCAGTGCTTTACCTCTGCTGTACAGTCAGGGCTTAGGCTCTCCCAGTGTCTAGTTCTTGGCTGTAAGCTCAGAGAAGGGAATTCAGTACCCAGAAGAGTGGAGTCCCAAATCTTCACTGAACTTGCTGTCACAAAAGCAGCTTTGTCTTCGGTGTTCAGATACTTTGGGAAGAGTTTAACCATTTATCTCTGAGTAAAAGGACATACTAACAATAAACGCCTCACCCCTGGCTTTTAAAAAAAAATTGAGTTTACTTCTTCAAATGTGTTGTTTCTAGATATGTGGTAATATAAAAGAACATGCAAGCCAGTGTGAAGGAGCATTAATCTTCTTTTCCAGGCCAGGCTTTGAACAGCCCTGGTGTGTCTGGGGAGGACCTGGAAGAAGATTCCTTTCCCATCAGGAATGTGTCCTAACAAGACCATCTTTTCAGCTCTCATGGGGCCCTTAAAGCTGAGCTGGCAGGGGCTCCTGGCAGTGCTGCCCACAGATAAATAGTCCATTACTGCCTGTCACAGCATCAGAGCAAGATACAGGTCTTCATTGTCAATGTGCCAGTTAGAATCCTTGCTTTAGCACAAACCCCACAGAAGTGTTCTAGCTTAAAAACTGCACTGCAGACAGTGATGGCTGAGGCAGAGGAACAATCCTGATTTGTCCCCAGCCACTCACAGCTGGATTTGCAGAACCATCTTGCACAGATGCAGCAAAATCCTCCAGGATTTATCTGTCCAGATTCTTCACTGAGTGATGCCCATGTCCTAGGTATAGCTACTCTTTCCTTAGAGATTTATTCTTGTGGTTCCTAGAGCTGTTGGCACCTGTGGCCCTTGCTGGCCTGGCTCCATGCTCCATGCTGCCTGTGGTCACATCTCTGTTGTGGCCATGTGGTACTCCCTGTTACTCCTTTCAATTATTCCTTCACAAGGAATTACTCCTTCTGGCTGCCTCCTCACATCCATGTGCTGGCTCTCACATGGCTACTGGCAGTTCCTAAAGAATTCTGTGCAGTTTTAATTGTCCATTTTCTCTCAGGAAATTCAAAACAAATATATAAAGCAAGAGGATTTTAATTTGCTCACCTTTCTAATGTGCATGTAATTAATTTGCTCTCAAACAGATACAGCATTCCACAGGAGTGTGCCTCAGACTTGAAATTTGGTTGCTGGGAAGAGATGGAGGAAGAAGCTGGATCCGGGTCTTACTCTTATGGCCTTTAACTCCTCCTGTGTGAAAAGCACAGGAAGTGCAGCAGCTCTCCCTGCACCAGCCCCAAGGGATTAAATCACAGTGGGTGAATGATCATGGGCATCTTGTCTGTCAGGCACAGTCTTCCCAACTTTTGCCACGGGTGACATGAATGCCATGCTGCCCTGCCAAGAGGCACAGCTTCAAGCTGGAGCATTGATTTTGAGGCCCTGATCATAAATGATAAAGAAACTTGGGTAACTGGAAACAATTCCACTTCTGGTCTGTAAGCTCCTTGTTCCAAAGACCCTGCAGAAATGTCAGTTATTGTTTGGTGTTGTTCTTGGGACGACATGTGGGCAAAATCCTCTCAAACAGGAAGTACTTTCATAGCTATCTTCAGAGCAACTCTAATCACATTACATTTTCTGTCTCTTCAAAGATTCCAGATACTTCTCAGTTCATGTTTAATGTCTGGCTGTCTTTGTTATGTTGATGGTAATTTACCTGCAGAGCATAATTATGGGAAGTTCCTAGAGCTGGTGATAAAGTGCTCAGAACTGGTCACCACAGGAGGTTTTCCCTCAGTTGCAAGTGAACCCTTGAGTCATTCAGAGAAGTGGAGACCTTTTCTGGGGAAACAGAGCTCTTTTGCCAGTGCTTGTTTTGTTGCAAAGATTTCTTAAGTTGGTGCAGTAACACTTGGTAAGTAAAGATGCATTTCTAGGGTTGTTTCTTCCATGCTTCCTTGGTCCCTTTTTGAATTTTCAGTCCCACTGAGAAAGCCAAGGATCATTTTCATGCTTGCCAGGATTCTGTGGTCATCTATTTCTCCTCTTGTTCTGCCTCCACAAGAATTGAGAGTCATTTTCGTCTGTGTCAGTGTGGAAGCATTTCACAATCTCAAGTAGCAGTCTTGCTGTGCTGCTGTGCAGGCAGAGTGCAGACAATAAAGCAATATTAAGCCATAATCCAGTTTTAATGAGATTGGGGAAAAAATAATAGAGGAGCAACTATGAGACTTGGTACAACAAATATTTACCGACTGTGTGCAATAAATTTGTTCATTACAGGCTGGGATTTCACTGCCCACCTGTGGAGATGGGATCTTTGTGTCCAACTGTCACATTGATCATGGCATCACTTGTGTTGCACACACCTAATTTAACACAAACCACAGCACTCATTGTCTTGTAAACTCTCTCCCAAGAAACTGTTTAACTCAGATTTCAGTGAAATCATGAGACCAAGTTTCTCAAAAGTAACATGTTTAAAACAACCAAAATGAAAGAAGGAAAGCTCACAAAGAATTATGACTATCCCAATAAGTAATAGCTTTTTAAGAGTGAATAATTTCCTAGGCAAGTAATATATGTGGGAATATTTTTGCTTAAAGATTTAATCTTAAGCTTTTTTTTTTCCTTTTAATTTTTTTTTGTTGGTCCTAATGAAAATGCTACTATTAAGTAAGTGTAACTTAAAAAGTTCATTTTTACAGAATTAGCATGGCCTCCTGTTATGTTGGAAAGAACACGAGTTCAGCTGACATTAAGTTTTGGGCTAAAGGGCACATTTCTATTTTAGCTCTGCTTTAATTGCTCCCTATTAAATTTGTGTTATATAAACTAAGGTTTAGCATAGTTCTATTTTTTATCCCCTTTTACAGTCAGCATAATAAAGATCCAAGACTTGATGACAGAAAGTAACAAAATACACTCTCTTGTCAGAACATGTGGCCAAAGCTGCTATTTCAGCTTAAAATGCACTTCTGGGAGGAAGGGGAGCTCTCTCCAGTCAATGCAGTGTGAAATCTCTATGAAGAGCTCTGATACCACAAATACAAAGATATAAGAAGCTACTGGTATTTTTTAGGTACAAAAGTGTGCTGGCTTGCAATAGACTGATATTCTCATGCTTCATGAATAAACCTTCTGCCATGTTTAACATCTGCTCAACACCAGCATTAGAACTGCAGCATCAAATGAATTGCTAACAAAGCAAAACTGTTATATTTGCACCACTGGTAATTATTTTTCTTAATATATTCTAGGCATGTGTCTTCCAAAGCATATGCTAAAGCAAGGAAAGAGATTTAGGAGATGGTGGATAAATTTTAGAAACCAAATAAGCATCTAAAACTTATTAAAATGGGCTAAGCTCAGGGGAATAGTAACTTAAGCACTAGATTTTAATAGAATTTGGAAGGGATGAAAGAGAATATTTCACACCTTATGAGCAGCAGCCCCAGAACCTATCAAGCATACAAACAACAAAATAGATATTTCTATTCAAATTCAAGTTAAAAAAAGAACAGGAAGAATGTTTCCTGTTGCATGTATTTATGCGAGACACTCCGTGATCACTTAGGGAACAACATGAAGAAAGGTTTTACTGGCAGGTAGTGCAGTTTCCCAAAGGACCATTTCCATTTGTTCCACTAAATCCCCCAAATTTCCCTTTTAGCTCCATATGGGAAACCGTACATTAATTTGCTGGTGAATTTCTGTTTCTAGAAAGAGAAAGCAGTGGAAGTGGCCCATGTGTTCTGGCAGAAGTGTCCACACCTCAAAGGTAGATGTTGATTATTCAGAAAGCAGTTTGTAGATGTGGTGTCTTGTAAACTGGAGAAGAAAATCAGCAACAAAAAACCACATGCCCAAGGGAGCACTTCCACAATGCAAATTCAGAAAAGCAAACCTTTAAAGTGATGTTAGGAATTCATGAGCTGTTCATCATCTGAAGTATTTTTATTGAAACCTGGTGGGTAATCCATAATAATAATAATAACAATAATAAAACACCACTAAATCCAGGTGTCTTCAGATCATTACAAACAGATAACAGGGTTGAATTCCAGCAGTGCCTTCCAGGTTCTGAAGTATCCATGAAGAAGTGACCTTTTTGAATTAAATCCTTTTCTGGATCAAAATGCAATACTGGGGCCAGAGCACATCCTGGGCTATGCAGGTCTGTGCTGCAATGCAGTCAGCAGCTCTTAGGCCTCACTAGGATGTGGCAGGAATGTTTCCTGGCCTTTTCCTGCCCTGCACATCCACTTTTTCCACATAGAAATGAGGGTACAAAGGGAAGGAGAGGGGAGTGCCAGGGCTTGCCCTGCCAGGAGCTGGAAACAGCTGTGGTAAATTCCTGGAGCTGAGCTCCAGCCCCAGCCTTGGAATGGGCACCTCTTCCTGCCCACGTTTCTCCTGACACCAGAAGCAGAATCACATTGCAGCAGTGCATTTGGTCAATCCATTACCCTGCACCTTGTTATCTCTGCCCTGAATCCTGCAGATAACGTGTTTTCATTCAAGCTTATCTCCCAGAAAGGGAGCCAGTCTGGAGCTGAAGAAAACGAGAGATGCAGAAGCCATCGTTTCCCATTTCTTCACACTAAAGTGTTTCTGAGTACAGATTTCAAGACTGGGGAATGTAGTGAGTTTGAAGGTATTCGTTTCCATCTCCTGTCTAAAAGGCTCTGAGGAATGATTTTTCTTTGACAGGGAGATACTGAAACTTGAGTTAAAGCAATTAAATTAGGCTCTATGAAAATACCCAAAGCCTTTCTACATTGGCTATATGGGGAATTTAGGAAGACTGTGAAAACACCTGAAATAAAAGCACCAGGGTATACACAAAGTAGGTCAGGTTCTTCCCTCTGCTGCAGATTTAAGAGCCTTCTCTTCTTTGATAAAACCTACCTGCCTAATTAGCTCTGCCTCGTCACATAGCACCAACTCTTACATAAAAGGCAGTGCCTTGACAAAATTGGTTTAAAGAAAAAAAAGAGCATGTGTTTTTCAGCATTTTTCAGCTACAACTTCAGTGTGTCAGGTGCCAAGGTGGGAGATGCTGTTTT
The DNA here is from genome assembly GCF_028551555.1 of Melozone crissalis. Classification (NCBI taxonomy): domain Eukaryota; kingdom Metazoa; phylum Chordata; class Aves; order Passeriformes; family Passerellidae; genus Melozone; species Melozone crissalis. The sequence goes on along the minus strand of NW_026535817.1, from coordinate 8,182,931 downwards.
GAGAATTAACATTTGTAGGGGGATAGAATATAAGAAAAAGAGAAATGAAAAGAAACTAAAGACTTTGAAAAGTTTTCACATAAAAGCAAAAAAAGGTCTTTTAGTGCAAACAGAAGGGGGAGATGTGAGATCTCAGTCTCTCAGAACTGGGGGGCTCGAGAGTCCTGGAATGCTGCCAGAAATGTCTGGTGGCTAGACTTTGATCCCACATGGGAGATGACATCAGTATGAGGACGGGAGGATTTCACTGGGGTGAATGGTGAAGGGACAAGTTAATTGGAGTGTGAGATACAGGGTTTAAGATCCCTGTACAGGGGGGTCTAGAGAGGCAAGATGGAGGGATTGGGGCGTGCCCTTCTCCTTCTTCTTCTTCCTCTGGACCTCCATCTTCTGTGGTGATGTTGGCACTCCAGGATTGGACCTTACTAGGAGAACACTAGTTAATAAGGGTAGAGGGTATTAGAGAAAAATGATAAATATTGTATACGTAACTCCGGGTATAAAGATAAGTGACCGCCCCAGGGGCTTTCAGTGTGTGCCCATAGCTGACTGCTGAGCAGAACTCTGTCAAGCCAAGAGAAAATCTTTTAGATAAGCAATTAATAAACACCAAGACCAAGAACAAATCTGAAGCTTCCTCTCGTCCTTTCGAACCCGGGAGCCCAAAGCCATCTTTAAGCTTTTCCCCAGACCATCTGAACAGCCCAGAAATCCCACAGGATAGTGCAGAAAGTAATCTTACCCCTGAGGAGTTGCAGCTGGGCCAATTATCAAAGATTAGTAACAGGCCTGACTTTAACAGGCCACAGCTGTAAGCAGTGAGAAGAAGAGTGCTGTAAAAGAGTGGGGTGGCTGGGTGAAAAGGGAACTGGAGTTGGGTGGTTGCTGTGTGAAGAAGGGAGAGTCAGTGCTGTGAGGGGCTGCCTACCAGGAACACCAAGAGGGTCTGGAACTTTTGTGATAAGGAGAAAACAATATAGAACCCCTGCAATACGATGACAACTAGCATTTTGACAATTACTTGGTAATTTTGATAATTAACGTTTGTTTGAAGCACACCTGCACCTGGGTGTTTTCTTTCACCATTGGGTTTGTGTACTCACAGGAAGAAGCTTATTCTTACTATTAAAATTAGGAAAAAAAGGATGATGAATCTTTTACTATATCTATACAATGTACAAAAAAAATTTACAATATAATCAATATGTGGATATAAAGTTGTAGCTAGCAAGACAGGCTTGTTATCCTGCTGACTGGTTTAGAAACAGGATGTGTTGTTTCTTCAGGAGCTCTTCCTAAGTCTCTTGGGTCAGAAACTCTCTCAGATGTGAGAGTGCAGCATCTGATACAGAAAGGCCTTGATCCCCCCAGGGGTTATAGAAAACTCTTGGGGAGGAATCAAGTCTTGCTGAGCACAGCCCAGAGGAGCAGCACTGTTGCTCTGGATTTCTGTGGTTTATTGTTGAGGCGTTCCCCCCATCTCATACCCCTTTTTTCCAGGTGATGGAGTGCCCCTGCAGTCTCAGTCTGCCAGCTGATGGATCACTGTTACAGCTGGACAGTGATGCTCCAGGGTGCTGGAACCAAGCAGCTGGGCTTTGCTTGCTGCAGCTGCTCCCCACAGCTGTGGTCTGGGCAGAGCAGCCCAGAGCTACACAGATACTGATTCCCTTCTCACTTATTCCACCTCTCCTCAGGTTTTTGGCAGATCTGCCTCATTCTTCTAGCTTTTAGACAGTGCTGATAACAGATCACTGCAGGAATAGGATTCATTTATCCAGAGCTCTTCAAAGACTGGAAAGGATGGACTTCAAAGGCAGGAAAATGGGACACAGTGCAGCTGAACAGGGGAGAAGGGAGGGCATTCAGATTAAATGAGCCCTTCTGTATGCAGGCATAGAAACTGATTTCTGTCTGCCTTTCCTACTGTTGGGCTAGAATAGCAAGGACAAATATAAATTGGGATAGATTTCAGTTGAATGGAAAGTTTAGAGCTGAGCTAGCAGAAAGGCCAGATCCACTGGGGAAGGGGCAGGTGGGTGGGAATGCATGGCTGGAATATGTAACTCCTGCTGTGGCTAAGAGGTCTGGCTCTTCAATACAAGTTCATGTGCTGAAAATACCAAAATATTAGCTGTGAACCTGCCTTCTGCTACCTTCATCTGAGTTCTCTTCCTCTTGTGCTGAAAGAAAGAGGGAGCAATTATCCCAGCATTTATCCTTTTACTGACTATTTTATCTTCCCTCAGGCACCTTTCTCCCAGCTGGCAGGTCCAGTCTATGGTAACTGCTCCACAGATGGAAACTATTCCCTGTTTGATCTTCTTTCTTTGAATCTTTTCCAGGTCTGTCCAGGGGGAAGGTGGGTGGAGGTATGAGATGGACAGATGGAAGAAAGATGACTGACCAAAGCTGGAGCATCCAAAATGTGGGTGAGTATGAGAAGCTACGCTCTGGAATCAGTTTCTGCTTTGTTCTTTACACCTTCTCCAATAATTTTCAATTACTGTTCTGTTGTCCTAAGCCTTAAGCTGATATTTTTACCTATCTCTAATAATTCCAAAATCCTACTCCCAAGCTTATTACTTCACTTTGAGCCCACAATTTAATAGAAAAATTTGTGAAACATTGCTGCACTTTAATTTACTGATCTTTATTTGCTGTCTCACTGCCTTAGCACTCAGCCTTGTAACATCTGCTGTGCCATGAGGAGAATCCTGCAAGTTCCTCCTCCCTTCCTTTGTTTCTGCTGTGGGAAGGGACACAGCCCCCTTCCTGGGATAGAGCTACAGGTAAACACTGACATCTCTCCTTCTCCATCTCTCTGGTATTACCTGGCCAAATACTGACACTCTGTAGCTTTATCTTGACTGGGGAGTTGTCACTACTAATTGCAGGCAAAATCAAATATTCCAATCAGAACTTTCCCTAATAAAGTAAGAGGGAAAAAAGTGAGAGGACCTTTATAGCCCTATTGCAGTGTCAGCACTCAGGGCCACACCTTCCTTCAGGGCTCAGCCTTGCTGCAAACCAGTGAAACTACTTTGCTGTGATTTCATATGAATTACTGCAGGTCACTTCTCACTTATGATGTTTTAATCCTTTTCTGATTTCTGTTTCTGTTGTTTCCCTCATCTCCAAGACTGAACTTGCAAAAGGATATTATGTAGCTGTGTCAGTAACTGGAGCCATAAAATAAAAATAATCAAATGCTTTAGTTTTTTTTAAAAAAGAATAAAAGTTATCATCCGCCAGCCACACCATTGTATCAGAATCACTGAGGGTTCGGACAGACAACGTTATCTGTCCATAGAAAGCATCTCCTATTGAGTTGTCTACACTGACATGATAAACTCCCTCATTAGGTGATTCCCTTCTATCTCTTTTTATGGCTCCCCAGTCTGTAGTATCTTTATGAATACTTTATGCTGTGGTGTACTTATTAATATGCTTCCACAACCTAAATGGCATAATTATCTCAAAAGTTCAATTAAAAAGTAATCTAGTAGGAGGTAGGATTCCCAATTACTGAGTGTGGGAGAGACTCCTATTCTGTTCTCACTGTCTTTCATCTCAGACATAATTGATTTGGTCTTTCTCCCAAATAAAATGCAGCTTTTCATCCCTGTGGAAGAAGGAGAGAGGTCATGGAGACCTGTGGAGCCCACATATAATGATGTCTATTTTTACCTCCACTTTTCTTTAAAGATACAATTAAATTTGTTGTGCACTCAAATTGCAGCCACTATGTGCACTCTCTTATAGACAACACAGAAAAAATAAATTATTTCCATTGCTGTTTATTGTAATTGAAAAACAGTTTTTCTATTTCAGGTTCATTAGCCAGGCCTTTACAAGTGCATTAGAAGTAAAAGAAAATCAATTTACATTTCAATTCTTACAAATGTTTCTCTTTGGAAACTTGTAAATAGGTACTGCCACTCTTTCAGAATATGTCAGAACATTCTGACAGATATAAATTACAGATATTTTGTAATTTAATATTTTTAACTTCAAACTCCAGATCTAATTTCCAGAGACAATAATTGTGGATAGTGCCAGGGCTTTATTAGTAGCCTGCCTTTCTTCCAAGGACTTATTTACAACAGTTATTGTAAAATTGAGCTTTTGAAACTGGAATATTTTCCACTAATGCTGATAAATTAGTGGCACTAAAGAATGAATTGGTTTGCTCCACTTAATTTTTTTTTCCTAGGGAGACACAAAGACAAGTTTTATGTTTTAGGCTTTTCAATTTGACATATTAGCTGCCACAAACTGAGGGTACACATCTATGTTAGTCTCATCCTTCATTATACCCACATTGCTCCTTTTGCAGTGAATTGGCAGGATTTCTGACAAAAATGCCTGTCTTAAGGAAGCTTATTTTGAAAATAATAAGCCCATGCTTCTATCCACAGTGATTTTCCAAAATGTTTTAATGAAATATTAGTCTATCTCCTTATGATTGTTATTTTCATATCACCCAGGTTTTCTCTCTATTAATTATTGGTTTGAGTGTGTGTATGGAGTAGTTCCTGGGCATCTTTCAAAATTGTGTAAACTTTTTTCTTAAAAGGTCTGAAAATAGGCATTATTTGAGATCACAAAGCACTTCCTTATCTAAATATTCCCAAGATTAGATTAGCAGTGAAATAAATAAAATATAATTTCTTTGGCTTTTTTTGTAAAGAATTTATTACAGCCAGATTTCAGAGTGGGGCATAGTTCAATGATGAGAGTGATGGACTTAAAGTCCTTTTGCTGTTTTGAGACTGCACACAGCATCAATAAACATTTTGTGGGATTTGAAATAAATTTAATGGCATTTCATACCCATGGAATGAGAAAATAAGAAGTTTCATGGACCTCTGACATCCCACCTCATCTCCTGACTTGTCTTTTGGAATCGGAGCCCTAAAATTTTGTGTGCAGAAGCTCAGAGCGCTGAAGGCCAGTGTACAACAGGTTGCTGTCTAGGAAAGTGGGAACCGTTTTCTTGGGTATCCCTGCAAACAGGGGCATTTGAATATCCATGCATTAAAACAATATAACCACTGGTTAAAGTTTAGCAACTCAGCCTCAGAATGCTGTTGTGCTGGGAGATATTTCATAGCAACAGCGTTTCAAATGTTTACTGACTTATTGTTTCCTGGCCATTAATGATGGAATACCCCAGAGCCTGTCTGCATTTCCCTCCTGTCAGACGAAGGACGTTCATCCGTACATTTAAATGTTCATCTGTAAATTTAAATCCCTGGTAACTCACAACTTGCTCTGTTGTGAGTTACCAGGGATTGCAGCTCTTTTTATAAGGTGAAATTTGTGTACTGATGGGGAAAATCTCAGATTATCTGTTTGATAAGCTTGTTTCTTTTAACTCTCGTATCCATTTTTTGGATACGAGAGTTAAGAGAGCAGGGTTTGCTCACAGACGGCTTGGTCTTCCTGGCATTTGGGATCGAGTTCCTAAATACAGATTTTGATGTTTTAGGTGTCAAAACAGAAGTGGCTGATCTGGAGTGCGGTAAAGGTTTGCAGCACCGCCGAGGTGAGCAGCGGAACCCCGGCACCACCGAACCTCCCGGCAGGGCTGGAGCTCCCGGCCGGTGAGAGGACACCGCGGTCAGTGGAAGTGAGAATTATTTCAGAGCGTAAAAGCCACACATGGCTCCTCCATCCCGCACCAGGAGCACAGCCCCAGCACCACCGGCTGAGCGTGAGGCTCTGGCACCCCCTGCGGGTGATGCGGCTGTCACACCGCGTGTCCCCGCGGCCGCTCCTGTCCCGGGCTCGCCGCCTGTGGATGCCCCTGGGCGAGTGCAGGGCCGGCCAGCAGCGCGTCCCGTCCCGTCCCGTCCCGTCCCTCCGGGTCCGGCGCTTCCCGGCGCTCCGCCATCCCCGCGCGGGCCAGCGGCGCTGAGGGAGAGCGGCCATGGCCCCGCCCCGGCCCCGCGCATGCGCAGAGCTGACCCGGCAAAATGGCGGAGCTGGAGGAGTAAGTGCGTCAGAGAGGGAAAAATGGAGGGCATGCGGGATCCGCCGCCATCCGCGGGCTGGGGGTGGCCACGGGGGCTGCCCGAGAGGGTTCGGGATGCGGGATGGGGCCGGGATGCGATCAGGATGTAACCGGGTTGTCCCGCCCGCAGGCCGAGACGGCGGATCCCGCTGGTGCCGGAGAACTTGCTGAAGAAGAGGAAGGCGTACCTGGCCATCAAGGCCACCCAGGCCAAGCAGGCGCTGCTCAACAAACGCAAGGTACGGAGGGTCCCGGCAGAGCCTGGGCCTGCAGCTCCAGCTCGTCCTCCTCCGCAGGGAGTCAACAGTTCCGTCCGAGTGGTCGGGCCCCTCAGAGAGGGGGTGTCCGAGCACCGCGGGTGGGCAGGGATCGTCTTCGGGGTTCCAAGGGGGGCTTGAGTCCCTCAACCTCTTCTCCGTGAGTCTCTGAGCCTTGTAAAGAGGACAGAATTGTACTGGTTATTACACCGAAACTAATCAGTGGAAGACTGTGAGTTGTTCCTGTTGGATCGGTGGTGCTCAGGTGTTTGCAGCCACATGTGGGAAACTGCAGCGCTACTGAGTTGTCTCTGCTGCCCTGGGATTTCGCTTACTGAAACCACCTTTGTGTTGAAACCCTGCATGGAAGCCGTGCTTTTCTGAGGGTGCCTTTAGAGTTATTTCTCTGTTAGAGCAGCATAGGTCATGGTGAAGCCTTTTCTGCCTGAGGGGTCGCACATGTCCTTGTGCAGACCCATCCTGTGCACACTGTGCCCTTTCCAGACTGGCAGAGCACAGCAGACCTTTCTAATTCCCAATCTCAGGCCTGTTCTGATGTACCCCAGCTAATACAGTAGGTATCTGTCTTAAAGCTTTCCCAGTGAATCTTGTGGGATTGTGTGCAAAACTCCTGCCATTTTTATTTGATACCATGTTTACATTTTTAAGAGCATCAGTAACTTGCTGTATTTCCAAGGTGGGAGCATAAGCAATAATATTAAATAGCCACTCCTTAAGATTGTCATTGCAAAAAGAATCTTAGTGATGAGACTTTTATTAGATCTGCCTGTTTTGAAAATTCAAATGAATTTCATGGGTGATGTGTGAGGTGAAATAGAACAGAAGACATACAACATTAAATTCTTTAATTTAAAGTGGCCTGCTCGTTTAACCAGTGCAGTATCCTAAATATAACTCTGTAATGCTGTGTATTTTCAAGTCCTATTCATATGAGAAAACACTATAAGTGTTGGTGGATGTACTCATTCCTAACCTAAAGAGAGACATTTAAACATCTGTTTAATTCTAAAAAGGAGCTTTCCATTTCCTAGTAATAATGAAAAGACTTTTTATCAGGTGAGCCAGATGTTCTGTTTAAATCAGCACTATTTAATAGTTACTTGAATGTTTGAAGTTTTTCTTGCATGTGTGTCAGTATAGAAACTGACTTTAAATGCAGTTAGTTTCTCTTGGAGGGTAATTTTGAGTCACACTGGGGTATTGCTGTAGCATCTGTTTTGCCCACATGTTGTTTCTGGCTTTTCCAGTCATTGCTGAGCTGTGTGTGTAGCTATGCCTAGAAGTGTTCCCTGGTCTTTTCCCTAATTTATATTTTTCCTGGGGAAAAACTCTTTGTTCACTGTTCATAAATAACAGTTGTGTGTAAATTCATGTGCCGTCCCTCAGTTCTGCCTCCCTCGGCCTTAGATAATCAAATTTATTTTCTTATTGCTTCCAAAGCTGTAAGGACATTGTTCACTACTTCTGCATTTCGTTTGGCCTTTGAGATGTAAACCTCACTTTGTTTTCCTTTTGTCTGCAGCAGCAGAAGGGGAAGCAGATCCAGTTCAGGCGCCTGGAGACGTTTGTTCGGGATTCGTGGCGCAAACGCCGGGATGACACCCGCCTGAGGCGCATGGAGCAGAGGCCTGGGCCGGCAGCGGCGCCTCAGGAGAGCAAGCTGGCCTTCGTCGTGAGGATTGTGGAGTGAGAGCCTTCCCTTGCTGCTGCCCTTTGTTGTGTCATTTCCACACCGAGGCGGTGGCATCAGCCCAGACATCGCCTTGCAGGTGATGTGAGGCCTTTAGAGAAATGTGGTTACTCATAAGTTCTGTTTTCCTCAGCATTAAGGGGGTGACCAAGAGGGTGAGAAGAGTGATGGAGCTGCTGCGGCTGAAGAAGAATTACACCGGCGTGTTTGTGAAGCTGAGCCCGCTGGCGCTGAAGATGCTGCGGATCGTGGAGCCTTACGTGGCGTGGGGGTACGTGCCCCTCCCCTGACCTGGGGTCATTGGGTTCTCCAGTTGTTATCACAGATTCTTTACTTCTCCAGTAACGGTCACAGCTTAATCAGCTTTATGTCTAAAACTTGTTATTGTCTCTGTTCTCATTGTTCTTGACGTGACTTTGTTACTTTACCACCTCTGCGCAAAGAAGTGGGATGGCTTCCCTCTGCATCATGTGTCTCTGTTACAGAATCTGATTTTTGTTCCTGTACAGACAGCCTAACCTGAAATCTGTACGAGAGCTCATCCTGAAACGAGGCCAAGCCAAGATCAAGAAAAAGAGGGTACCTCTGACAGACAACATGCTGATAGAGGAACATTTAGGTGAGGAAGAGGGTGAGAAAACTGGGGAGAAAAGAGTTAGGTGTTGAGAGTTTACAGTCTGACCTGAAAGGGTGAGACAAAATCTTGCCAAACTGGAGGTCTGGCAATTCTGGAGTCAGTGTGGGGAAAGATGATACAGCTGGACATCTCTTCTCTTTTTTTTTTTTTTTTCCTCATGCAGGGGGCTGTGGTATCATTTGCCTGGAAGACCTTATTCATGAAATCTACTCCACTGGGAAGTATTTCAGGAGAGTGACCAGCTTCCTGTGGCCGTTCCATCTGTCGGTGGCTCGGCACGCGTCGCGGAACAGAGTGGGTTTCCTCAAGGAGATGGGCAAGCCTGGCTTCAGAGGGGATGCCATCAACCAGCTCATCCGTCAGCTCAACTAGTCAGGTGAGCAGTGCCTGCTGGGCTGCTTCTGAGGCTCACCCTGCATTCCCTGTCCTAAGGACAACCAGCTGCCATTGAAGATCAAGGGGGTGCTCCCTTGCTTCTGATGGTCACTCTGCAAAAGTGACCTCAGAGTAGGGGCAACTAATCAAGAGTGTGGGTCCCATTAGGAATCAGCACATGCTGTTGGACACCTCCATGAAGGCTTGGTTCCTGGGAGATAATATTACTTTCTTGTTTATTTTCTTCCCTGTTCTGCAGGGTTTTTGTGAAAATTTCAGGATCTAGGACCTGTTCCTTTTCACATGATCCTTTCATGGACATTATTTACGTGGACTGATCTGTATGCAACTTCTCTTGACTGGTGCCTCTATAAAAGAAGAAACACAGAGATGATGATGGTGGAGATGGACTTTGGGCTGGCCCCTCTTAAAGAAGAAGATAAATTCTGTTTGGTACAAGAATGAGCTTCTTGGAGCAATTTCACTTTTGCATCTCTGTAAAATAAGTGGTTTTATGCTCACTACTGCAGACTTCACTCTTTGATGTGCACCTGCTTCTGGGGGTGAAGGGGTAGTGGAGTCACGATTGTGCTGACAGGTAAAAGAAAACACCAGGGTATTCTTCTGTTACTGCAGCACAAGCCCTAGCAGTGAATAATGTCACTTTTTAAGTGTTTAAGGGTTTGTGTTCCTGATTTTAAGAGTCCTTTTTTGGGCAAGACTTTTTCTCTTTTAAACATCTGCTGGATTGGGACTGTTGGGGGGAATTATTTCCTGGAAATAGGAAAGCCTGAAAAGGTAATACAGTCATGGAGTGAGGTATATGTAATCGATGTTTTTAAAATAAACTTCTGAAATTATATTATTATAACAGAAGGTCCTACATCACTGTAAAAGAGTGGAAAAACCAGTCAAACACTCTGGCTGGAATGAATTTAGTGAAGCAAGTGAAGAAAACCATGGAAGAGTCTGAAAGTTCCAGATCTTTAAATCGCTAATTTCTTCCACTACAGAAATGGGTAAGGACACATGAAGAGTCCGGTGATGTTCAACAAATACAGAAGGCACTGTCATGAGTTCACTGTGACTGTTTAAACTGTTGTTTGAAGACTTAGGTGGGGGCAAACTGTTAATCCATGAATGGATTTCCTGCAGACTCCACACCACTTGGAGACTCAGGAAGGAAACAGTTAAGTAACAAGACAAGAAGGATGCCTTTTGGATGTTACTTGGGTGGCAGTTATAAACTGTTTCATGATGTAGCATTCATAAAACCATCTGAAATACAAAGGACTGCAGATTCTGAATTAGAGAACACTATAAAACTAGAAGCTTTATTCTGTAAAACAAGAATAGAAACATAGAAAATGCTGGACAGACACTACAGACGTACACAGAACAACTTTGTCCCCAGAACTAGAGCCCAGTGGTCATTAAGATACAAGGTTTCATGTCTTTAAAGCTTTCCTGATAAACAGCTGCTTCCATTGCAGAGCAGTACAAGAATTGTTTGGATGATTCATTTTTGGGTTATTTCTGGTAACAAAACAGCCTAGGCTTCTAACATGAAAACTGGCACACTAGGAGTGAGATTATTTTAGTTTAGAGAGTTAGAGAGTTTAAGACTGCTAACAGAGTGTAGTTTAAAAATAATTTTAAAATACAAAGTTACAGGGTCTGAACACAATTCTAGCAGCTAATCCCAGATTTAGGCAGTTTTTTCTAGCAGAGGCACTGGTTTTAACACACCATTGGATTATCTCATACAGTAAAGTACGAATTGACTATGACCTTCTTAAAATTTCTTTAGAAATGATGCCAACTTAGTCTAGTGTCACATTTTCACAGACAGGCATGTTGTCTTTGTGTCATGCTTTATCAGGAGGACAGTAATGATGTGCTCATAGCTTAGCTGCATGATGAACGGAACCTATACAAGGTGACAGGACAAAACTTGCCCCTGCATCTTAGGGAACAGAATCCTTCTTGTAAGCCACCGTGGTGTTGACTTTGTGGATTGTGGTGGTGAAGGAGCGCAGCCGAACCTCCTCTGAATTGGCTATGAACTGTGGGCCTGACTCTTCCCACTTTGCTGGCACTGCCAGGTCTTTATCCGTGTAGATCAGCAAGTCAAAGGCACCTGGGGGCAAGGGAGAACAAATTCACCATAAGGAGGTGGCAGGTTTGAAGCACATCTTCTAGAACTTGAGACAAGGACCAAGCTTTACAGAAGTTACACTGATACTAGTTATGTGAAAAAAAACAATCGTTAAAATAAGATATTCATATGAGGCCATTATAGTTTTCTCAAAAACTAAATTGTGTTGTAAATTTTTTTAAAGTGTGTCTGTATAACACTTCATAGGAACAAATTATTCATGAAAACTTGTATTCCTCAGGGCGTACATATTTAATTTCCTCAAGTTCATTAAGCCACCCAGAGTTCTGTCCTGATCTCAGTCTAACAACGTACTGTCTCACAAACCTGATGGTACACAATGTGTAATAGTCAAAGAGCCTCAGAAAACCAGAAAATATTTTCTAAAGTTGGAAAGTTACTGAGGTTTTTCAAAAGCATTTTATTTCTTTAGTGCAGTTTGGGATACTCACAGGCAGATTCCAAGAGTGGCAGGAAGGTTACTGTGGCAGTTATTTGTCTGATGACAGAGCGAATTTCATCCTGAATTGCCTTCTGAGATTTCTCCCGTGGTCCACTGGAAAAATAAGAAAACTCTGGTAAGAGAAGTTTGAAACTTCTACTGTGCTGACAGTTTCCTCTAAATACAGTTCTCTTTGTTAAGCTCTGGTAGTTTGCTACAGTATTTTTAGAGGAATAGTGACACTTTAGAAAAAGTTAAGTGATAGCTGCTCTGCCTTTATTGTTGTTTGTGTGTTCAGTTATATAATGACTGGTTTGCAGAGGGTAGAGCACTGAGAAAGGTTTGAAGGCACAAGTCCATGGCATTGATCCTGTGCCTGCCCCGGTACTCACTTGTCATCCTTTGCAGTTTTGTCACACTCGATGTCAAACTGCCACCGCTCCAGGACCTCGCTGCTGTCGATGCTGGAGATGACCACCACCAGGCGCTGCACGATGCACTTGTACAGCCACTCTGCAAGAAGCCAGGGCAGCGCTTAAGGGGCGAGAAGCGGCGGCGGGCACACCGCGGGGAGGGCCCGGCCGCCGGCCCGCACCTTTCATCTGCTCGGTCACGTTGTTGAGGTAGTTGGCCAGCTCGGGGTCCGTGGTGACCAGCAGGGTGAGCCCGTACTTCTGCACGCGGGTGAAGGTCTCGGGGGGGTAGATGCCCCGCTGGTACAGGATGCTGTTGATTCCATAGGCTGCACGATTTACACGGAGAGGGAAAGGGATGTGTACCGCACCCACCCCAGGCCCCACCGGCGGCCATGTCGCTCCGCAAGACGCGGCCTCCCACCCCTTCACCTCCCCTCCCACCCTCCTTCTCTCCCTCCCTCTCTCGCAGCGCGGTCCCCGCGGCCCCCTCACAGAAGAACTCGGCGACGAGCTCGGCGCTGCCGCGCAGGGTGATGCCCTGGTGCTCCCGGCCGAGCTGCTGCTGCGCCGCCATGGCCGCCGCTTCCCCGCCGCCCGGTTCGAATCTGGCCCCGCCCCCACCTGGCCCCGCCCCTTCCCGCGCGCGCAGCGCCGCTGAGGGGGGCGCGCGCCGCCTCAGGCCACACCAGCGGCCTTCCCTCCGGGAATCGCCGTTCCCTGGGCCCCTTGCCCGTGAAAAACGGGCGGCAGCTGCGGGCTTCCGTGGCTGCCTGGCGGGAAAGAAGGGGTTTTTCCGCCACGTTAAACTGCCCGGCCGCTGCCGATGCCGTTGCGTGTGTGGGCGGGGCTGAGGGGAGCGCGGAGCGGGGGCGGAGCGAGTGAGGTGCTCTGCCGTGGGAGTGCTGTGCGAAGCTGCGTTTCAGCGTTTCCAAGGTTATTCGACTTTACGAGCCTAAAAATGGTACTTTCCAGTTATGAATTGAACAAATCCTTAATTTATTATTTATTGGTGGCATTCATGGTGTAAGTCATGCAGTTGCTGTTTCAAATAAAAAATACTCGTCTGCAAGCAGAAGAAGCAGGCGGGGTGAACGTGGGAAAGTAGGATAAACAATTTTTCTTTCAATCCATAATAATTCCAGAAGTAATTTTTAAAAAAGGGTTAAGAAGCATTTGGGTTATTGGTCTGCCTTGGTGGAGGGAATTTGCTACTTGGTCGAACAACTTCAGTCCTGTTACTACAGGGTGACCAAGGAAGATGTGGCAGCCAGCAGTGGCCATCACCTGGAGGGAGCTGTGGCAGAGGTTAGCAGGTAAGAGAGGCTGAGCAAACCAAGGAAATGTTGAACTATGTTAATAATAGGAAGTGGAGAAGTTATGATCTGTTGGAATAGTAGCAAGGTGGCCAGCTAATTAGGTTATAAAATCAATTATAGGCAAGAAAATGAAGATTAATGGCTTTGCTGGGCACAGCATAGCTGCAAATGAAATTATTCCCTAAATGTGATTTTTCCAAAGCATCATCTGAGGCATACTTGTGTTAGATACCCATATTGCCCTTGAAAGAAACAAAATGAACAGTCTTAAAATGAAGTTGCATTCAAACTACAAGTATTTATAATGAGGATAAAAACCACATGGTCATTACACAGTACAGTGGGCCAAATGCTAAGAGAGTGAATTGATGGTGTCATTGCTTATTTTATTGTAATAAAACACATTTTCACAAGAGCTTAGGCTTTCTCTTGGCTGCAGTTTGGATCCAAGAGGAAGCATGGTTTTCCTCAGGGGTCAGGCTGCTGTGATTAAAACAAATGGTATAGTCCTGAAGTTATGTGCTGAAGTTCTGCAAGGGTCTGAATAATTTAATTTAACCATGGGAAATTTATTTTGGATCTTGTTCACTAGTGATTGTGTTATACATAATTCTTCTGAATAAAATATTTTCTGAGTAAGAGTGGTATATTCCCAAGGTTGTAATAATGGAAGCATTTTTACAACCTTGGAAATAGACTAAAAGCTTAACTTTTAGAACTTGGATTGCTGTGAATATCAGCTATTTTGCTTAAAATCGTATGTACTACGGTGCTTTTATTTATCTATCCCAAAATGGTTACAGTCCTCTGGGTTTTTTTCCTACACTTAGCTTCTTGTCCATTTTGCTTTTGGAGAGCTGCTCATTCTTGTGATAAATAGAATAACTTGAAAGCATGAGACCAGGCAAGAATAGCAGAGCTTTTGGTTAATATTTAAGATATTTCTCCTGTAGCTGTTTTACCAGACAGAAGAAAGGAATCCAGGTGTTTCTTGTTTAGCAAGTTGACGTCCCTGTGTTTCAGTTTGGATGGTTTGCACACACACAGGTGCATATGCTTATCAGCAGCAGACTCAATTGCTTCTTCACTGCTGCTGCCAAGATTTACCTGGCAGGCACTGAGAGTGCTTGTGACCTCTGCTAGAACTCTGAGCTTCCTGCACCTGGCATTTCAGAGTTTTGGGTCACTTTTCTCTCTCTGGTGCTGTGCCACGATTGGCACCAGGTTTTGCCCTGGTGTGCTCCCTTCTCCAACACCTTTGCATTTTGTGCGATTTGCACAACCTTTGGGATTTTGTTGTTTGTTCTGTGGTGTCAGTAAGCTGCAGCTGCTGTGTGGCGTGGCCCAGCCAGGTGTGATGGGACATGCACACAAGTCCTTCTCTGTGTTCCTGGCCGTGCTCCATGGCAGTGCCTGCAGTTGGTGCTCAGGGGGTGCCCAGCAGGAGGAGGGAGCTGCAGCCCTGCAGGGAGGCTGCTGAGGGCGAGGGGCTCGTGTGGGACTGGCTGCCTCCTGACCTGCTCCAAGGCACTCTCCCCAACCAGGACAACAGGCTAGGTTTTACTGCTGGCACACCAGGAGTTGGCTATCCTTGCTTTAATTATCTCATGATAAAACCTTCATTTTCATAAGGAATGTGAAATCCCAGTTGGATTTCATTTGGGTCTCTTACAACTCTTCAGTCGCTGTTCAGTTTCTCAATTACAGCTTGATGTTGTGACATGGTTTTTTTGATTCTCCTTCTGTGCAAGGAAATGTTCTGTGTTTAGCTTGGCTTTTCTGCAACATTCAGTGATTGTTTCCCCATGGCAATTGTCACTGAACCATGGGGAATCCAAATCATTGGTAGGCCTTCATTTTTTTTTTTTTTTTAAGGCAAGCCAGGTCACATTCCCATAGTCATCCAGCACACTAGGAGACATAATCCATTGTGGAGTTCATTCCCATTATTTATTTATCTTGTAACCTTCAGGAGGATGTGCACAGGTCTCTTCTCTCCAGAATAGCAAAACAGCTTATGAAATGAAAGTTTCAACAGTCCTTGTAGCACCAAAGTTTGCAGGGTAAGTACAGGTGCCTCTTGTCAGCTGTGAAAATAAAATCTTTTCAAGTTGGCCAATCCTATTTTTAAAACATAAAACATGGAATATTATTACAAATATCAATGCTGTGCCCTTCACCAAAGGGGTGAAAGATTGTCTTGAATTTTAGGTATTCATGAAAAGAAATGGATATTAGAATGAGTCAGTATGAGCCCATAATCTGCACTGTAACTTTTAATGTGATGAGTAGACTTTCCAAAGGGACTTCCTTTGGTTTTGAATGCCACGTGGCATTTTTTACAGTTAATTTTCTGAATGTATTTTGAAATTAGAATAAGTCAGGTAAGCACTTCTTTCTTTTATGAAATGAGAGAGCTTTGATGTTTCTTTACTTAAGCCAACGTTAGAACTCCATTTAGCTTGAAAGTAGCTGTGTCCAGGTTGTGGCTGCCTTGTACAGTGAAATAAATTCTTGCTGATTTTGAGACTTTGGAAATCTCCTTTTGTAGAACATAAAGTGGTATCTTTTTCCGATTTGGGGGAAGGTGTTCCTTCGAAGACCTGACATTTTTCTAAAGGAAAAAGAATTAATATTAGTGACGGTTTTACCTCTGAACGACCAGGAGATGGCAGCAGGCACACGCGATATCTGCACCCCTGCAGTTTTTGCTGGAGGTGCAATGGATTGGTTTCACTGTTAGGTACTTGACTAGTTTTACACCTTTTTCTAGCTTTAACATCATTGTTCCAGAATCAAGGGGATGCTTAATGCCCAGTTTTCGTGTTTACCTTTGGTTGCTGTTGCATTAAAGACAAATTAACAGTGAAATTATTATCTCTAAACATCTCATGTGAGGATAGGAATCCTGTTTCAGAATTGGGAAGAACAGGACTTTATTAAACTTTTTTTTTTTGTGCCTTGAGAACTTCTTAGTGCTGGATGATGTCCTGTTACACTGATAACAGGTATGTGAAATCCACTGAATCCTGCTCTTTACAACTTAATCCTCTTCATTACTTAATCCCCAACCTGAAGGTTGGCAGTTGGAAAGGTGAATGTTAATCCAGTTCAGCGTAGCTCCTGTCACATCTAAAGTTTTCATATTAATAAATCAGTGAAAAACTAGGGAGTTCTCAGGTAGCTTAGATTTACTTAGTCAGTATTACTGGAAATTTAGCTTTAAATTCAAAATGAGCCTTCTTAAGTACCCTGGAACATTGATTTATCATTCATAGGTTAATCAACAGAGACTTTTGGTGGGTCATCAGAAACTGAGGAGAACAGGATCCTGAAGATTGGTAGCATAATAAATATGCCTTGGTAGTACCACAGGGAATTTTGGTAGATTCTGTTGTGTGGTTGCAACATGTTGGATGGGGATTGTTGCTTTGTGATTGCTTTCTAATCGCGTCAGTCCTGATGTATAACCATGATGGGCTTGTTCAGTTGGTTGTGCAACAAGGAATACAGTGCAGCTTACATAATGCCTGAGACTTTTGATGACTGAAGAGGGAAATACATTGTGAAAAGCATGTCATTGGCTCTAGAAATATTAGAGGCAAAAATATTCATATTTCCTTTATTTCCACTTGAAAATGAAGAGTCTTTATGCAATTTTCTACAGTTAGATCTCCAGGCAGGTTAGGTGTCCTGTTGGCAGAATGATGATCGTTACTGAGAACAGGCATAAAAATACTCAAAATCTTTCTCCAAAGTATTGCACAGAAAATGGCAAAGAATGACTTTCTAAAGATATTTATTCCTATGTGGTAGGAGGAATTCTTCAATGAAGTTAATTTATTTCAAGAAAAACATCCTTTTCCATATGTTTTGAGAAATTTACATATACCATTAAAAAAAAAAAAAAAGAAAGAAGAAATTGTCACCAGTGAGTCATCACAATGAAATGATGTAACATTTTTTATGAAGCACACAGGCCACATGGGCTGGGACTGTACCCTGAGCAGTTCCTCTGCACCCCATACCTGCAGCTCTCAGTGCACGCTGCTTCCTTGGCAAGGCTCATCCCAGAGCATGGAGACAATGCCTGACTCCTCAACTTTGTGTGTGCCTCAGTCAGAGCTCATCTGCTCTGCTGGTTCACAAACAAACATGAGCAGTCCAGAAGTAACATGGACTGTTAGAAATACCTTTATCTGGAAATCAGAGAATATCTGATTGCTAGCACTGATGGCTTAACAGCCACTGAAGAAGCTGTCTCTGCACAAGAACAGCGTTGAGGTAAGTGTGGGAAGTACCAGGTACAAACCACAGCTTGTACAATTCTGTATCACACGTGAAGAAAGGATTTGCTGGTACAATTTGAACAAATGCACTTGGTTTTCTAAGTCATTCATGAGCCCAGAAGGACATCTGATTCACTGCTTGCTGTTAGTCAATACCAGCAAAATTTTTAGGAGAAAAACTAGAGAAGGGTATAACAACATTTGAAAGTCCAATTTCAAAATTCAAATTCAAATTCAAAGCAGTTACGTGTGCCTCGTGCACAGTGGATGGTCTCATCCAAACCTCACGATGTGATGTTGCTAGGAGTGTAAAAATGGGAAGCAGATGGCTTGGTAATGTGAGTAGCACTTGGATGTTAATTGTTCCTTAGAGTCTTCTTTCCTTGAAATGTGATTTGAGTGAAAACATGGCATTATTGCTCAAGGTAAGCCACTCCTTGGTTGTAATCTGACATCAGTGGAAGGTAGAGCATGGGTAGATTCTTACCTCAAGGGTCAGGTCACTCTGGCTACTGAGGAAATTCCCTTGTGGCAGCTGGGAGTCAGCACTCTCCTTTTCCATCCTTGCTTACCTGGAACTTTGTATGAACTTGGCCTAATCAGTTTGGATGTAGATTTCAAATTTCCACAAAAGGATTTAATGGTCCTGCCAAGCTCATGTGCATTGAGTTTCTGCAGCTTCTGCCATGGAGATGTGCACTGACATCCTTTTATTTTCACAAACAGAGTCTCTATTGGTTTTGGGGGTTTTTTTTGTTGAGGTTTGACAGTGATGATAGAGCTCACACTCATTTAAAACTGTGATATGAGAACAGTCATCTAACACTGAGAAAATTGAGGGTCAGTAGCATGTACAACCTGAGGAAATCCAAAGCCTCATCTCCCATGCCCAGGGAAGTGTTGTCATCACCAGGCTTTAAGCTGGTTTGGTTGGGCAGCATTCCTTATCCCCTGTGTTGAAACTGTGCCACAGAACAGAAGGGAGTTGAAAATCCATTTGGAGACAGCAGGGAAGAGAAAGAGATTGAGCTTTAATGGTCAAACCTGGCAAAGAGAGAGCAGAACCACAGTCCAGCGGTCAAATTACTTTGTGTTTCTTTTACTTTATTTTCCATGTATTTTCACTTTGTATGAGATTTTCAGTACCCGTAAAACTTAAACAGTGGGGTCTCTTTCCCTGAATGAAACTTGTGACAGAGAACCTTTTCTAATATTTTTTTGATAGTCACATTTCTTTCTATAATATTTTCATTGTAAACTGTGTTAAAAACCCACAAAACAGTATTAGTGGGAAATGGTAACAAAGATGTGTTGCCCTGGATGGTTATAAGAAATGAGAGGTGTTTGTCTCCTGTTGTTATTACCTCAGTAATCTCCTGAAATGCTGCAGGATGACATACCCTGTGTGCTTGTTGCCTGTGCTGGCCCCACTGCTGAGCTCTGCCTGCCCAAAGCTCCATCTCCAGTTACTGCCACACACGAGGTTTGCATTACTCTGATGATGTTTAAGATTCCCTCTCCGTGGCAGCCTTAACCTTGCTCTGTCCTTGGGCATGTTTTGGCCAACCAGGCTGCACACAAATTTAGAAGCTGTAAAAATCCGTGCTGACCTGCAGGTTTTTACACGTCACCCTTGGCAATTTTGCATTATATTTACCAAACAAATTGCACTGTTATTCATAAAGAGGGAAAAAGAATCCAACTAAATTCCCTGCAGATGGCAGAGGACATTCACGTGATCATTCCCATCTCCTGTTTCAGCTGCAGCTTCATAAAAAATATTTTTCAAAATGCTGATAGTAGCAAAACTGAACCTAGACTGAAACAAAAACCTGTAGCAAAGGAGCTTTAGTGTACATGTTACTCTAACATTAAACAGGATGCTGTAAAGCCAAAGTTGGGTAAGTGTTGTAAACAAAAGTTTTGTATAACACATCAAAACATGCAGTAAAAAATTCAATTCTTCAGTTTCATGTACTTCAAGGTGGGGTTGCAGTAGTCATAGCACCAGAATTGACATAGATGTGTAAAAGATTGTGGTGTTTGGGCAATATTCATCAGCCACCCCTGCTTGAGAGCGTTATTCAGGGATGTGTAGTCAGTATAAACTGGAACAGGAAAATGAGTGACTTGAGAGTAACATGGAGAAGTCACCAATGGGAAGCTACTGGCTGTGTGGGATTTTGACACCCTCAGAAGATTTTGGTAAAGAATTAAGTTACCTGAAAAAAGGCCCCATCTCTTAAGATGATGAATTGTGAGTGAGGATGATTTTGCCAACTTTTAATATGCTAAAGGCTCAAATAAACCAGCTGTACCTCATTTGCTAGATACAGAGCAGTTGGTGTCTGAGCTGTTGTGACAAGGCAGCGACTTGTGTTTGTATGCACACCTTTCATCTGCACAATCCATTTCTTGACATGGTGGCTTCAGAAGAGTTTTGGAAAACTTGACTTAGTTCTAATTTGCAGAGGGCTCCTGAACCATTTTTCAGTCACTATTCACTATTAAGTGATAGTGACTGCAAGTTACTCTGGCCTGATTTGGATAAAAGCTTGTCAGAAACAAAATACTGACCTATGTCGTGCTGCATTAGTTTTCCTTTATACAGCAGAGTATTTCTGCTGTGTTAAATCACTCTTGGTGTTGCTGGAGTAGGCAGTTTCAGTCCCCACTCAGCCCTGTCATGACTCTTTTCCCTCTTTCTTTTCCCAGTCTTTGAGTGGAGGGGGAGGACGCGGTCTGGGAGTGTGACATTAGAACTGCATGTCTCCCTTATTTCCCCTTGAGATTTGTAGCATGAAGGTATCAGTACCTTTAGCAGCACTAAGGTGAAATTTTGTGGGGTCAGTCTTTTTCTGTTTTCATTTGGTAAAGGTGCTGTTACTCACTTACATGCCTGAGAATGAATTTTCTTATATTTGGCTTACTGCATTATTAACTGGAACACTAAAAACTATGCTTATGTTGGAATTGGAATGCCCTTTATAAGAGGACTCATTTTTGTGAAGCAAAATAATTGTTCCCAGAAAAACACATTCCTTCCCCATCAAATCTCCATTCTATATGACACACTAGCTGTTCATTCTCTGAGAATCTAAAAATCATGTCTAGTGATTATGGACTGCTGTTGCTAATATTTCCATGATCCTGTTAAAAGTGAGTGCTTTTTCCTCAGTGGCCAGCTTTTTGTGTTTTAAATAGGCAAAATGTCAATTGAACTAAAAGCAGGTCTAAATCATGTATGTAGTAAAATTGGCATTGGCTTGCTGGCCAATTTTATAAATTATCAAAATCTGTCCATATCTGAGGAAAATGAAAACCATGGCTCTGGGTAATGTTAGGAAGTAGGAAATGTGTAAATTTACATGCTGTGTGAAGTGAAATAGTCACAAGCAAGTCAGGTTTTAAATGTTCCTCATTTGTATTTACTGTCTTACATGCTCCTCCATTGTTTTATCTCACATAAGGTTTTATATTTATATATCTATATATGTATCCATATGTGTGTCTACACACACACACACACTTGTTCTGGTGGTTTCCTGTTTCTGTGATGCCTTTTCCAGGTAATAGAAAGGAGGTTACACATGTATTCAACATGGGCTTATTGATAACACACATTATTTCCAGCACTTTGAAGGAGATACAGAAACAAAGAAGGTTGAGGTTTGAAGGCACCTCAGGAGGTTTTTTTGTCCAACCCCTCCTGCTCAAGTTGGATCATCTAGAGCAGGTTTCCCAGGACTGGGTCCACATGGCTTTTGGATATCTTTAGGGATGGGGATGTTCTCCAGGTTCAACTGTCCCAACTCTCTCAGCTTTCCTTCATAGGAGACTGTGTGTTGCCTCACGTCCAGCCTGGTGTCCAGATCCTTTTCTGGAAGCTGCTTTCTGGCTCGTTGGTCTCCAGCATGTCCTGCTGCATGGAGGCTTTTTTATTCTTGCACAAGTGCAGGATTGTGCACATTCCCTTGTGGAAGCTGATGGAGTTCCTGTCAGCCCATTTCTCCAGGTGCCTGAGCTCCCTCTGGACGGCAGCATGGCTCTCTGCTGCATCAGCTGCTCCTCCCTGTTCTCTGTTATCAAACTTGCTGAGGGTAACCCTGCCCCATCATCCAGGCCATTTAAAAGATGTGACAGGAAAGCTGTGTATAAAGAACTTTACTGAATAGATTTTTTTCTTGAAGGAGGAAGCCTCAAAATCCCAGCATATCAATTTGGTAGTTTTAATTTGGCGTCTTCACTCGTCTGCAAGCGTTGCAGATTTTTCCTTTGGGCTTTCTACACCATGGGCACCTTACAGGCTTTGGCTTTGGGCATGAAGGTTCTGGCACTAAGCAATCTTGTTGCCTTGGCAGCATTAAAGCATTCATAGCCCCAGCTGTCTCCTACACACCACAGAAAGCCTCCAAGTCCCTTCATTTTCTCATGAAATTTGGCAGAATGGGAAACCTCAGGGATCTGTAGAAGACTAAAGCCTGCCAGATGCATCTGCTTTAATTTTTTTCTCTAGAGTTAGGCTCAGCGACCTTTCTCTGTCAGTGACAGCACTGTGGTTCTGCTGCTTTCAGTACTTGGTGATGACAAGGTTGGCAGCAAAGTTTGGCATCTTGGTAAAGTGAAGACACCTTTGGTTGCTTCTGTCTAAGAAAGCAAAGTCCTGAACAGAACTCCTCACCTTTCTGGTGTCTCAGCAGTGGCAAGAGTCCTAACTGGTTTTATGACAGTGTGTGAAACTGGGTGTTAGTGGGGTTTGGGGCTTGACCATCATCTGTCTAAGCCTCTCTTCTGTACAGCTGAGTGAGTGAACACAGCCAGCACAATATTGCATGTGCTTGTGAAGCAGGGAAAGCCTTCAGCCTTACTTCATCAACACAACCCACATCAGAATACCTTTAGGAATGGTGCTTCCCCTATGGGAATGTTCAGCAGGGCAAGCTCACTTAGTGAAACTGGGATGCATTCATAAAAATGGGAATATGCTTTGGCACAATACCTGAGGAGCCAGATGTCTGTCAGTAATTCACCAGAAACAACAAGAATAGAGGATGTTTGTAACTTGAGCTTTCTCTTTTTAGTAACTTATCCAAAATGGGTACTTTAATGAATGGATGTATTGTACACTAAATTACTCAGGTGCTCTCATACATGCAATTGCAACAGCCCCACTCTAGCTGCCCACAAAATGCAGTCACTTTTCCTTGCATGCCAGTAGCTGGCTTACTAACAAAAGCAGGTACATGTCCCAGAACAGCCTTGGGGGTCTGTATAGGGTCCTTGCAGCTGGGGTCCAGTGCCAGCAGCACTGCATGACCCTTTGATGCATGGCAATGTGTTAGATGGTGCAGGGCTCTCGTCACTGCTCTCTGCTGTGCAGAGATGTGAAAATCTCCTTAGAGCATTGGATTGGTGGCTGCTGCATTGCTTCTGCTCCCTCCAGTTCAGTGAATCTCCTGGGAATATTTGCCTTCAAAGGCGAGCTGTGCTGTTCCCTGGCTGTTGATGTGCCTTTTCCACATGTGCTCCACAAAGGAGGTCTCCTTTTCCTGTGTGAATGAGTTTTTAGTAAATACTAGAAAGTTCTGTGGCTCTGTTGTGTCCATATGTTCAATAGATCATTTTTATGCTGTTTAATTAATCCCCAGTGCCTTCGCAACTCTTACACAAGGGCTGAGTTTGCTGAGAAGAAAATTGAATTCCAGCAAGTTGGGATTCTTTCACTGTTCACTCCCTATTAATGTCCATTTTGCTGTTTTGCTATGAAAAACTGAATTATAGTAGTAACCATATTAAGCAAGTCTCAATAACAACCATTCTCATTCCCATTAACTCAAATTGGCTTTTTAAACACTCAGTATAAAAACCAGTTTGTCTCTAACTTCCAAGGTACCCGTTTTTACACAAAGGCTATCCCAGGGGACACTTGAGCTTTTTTTGCAGGTTTCTGTGTGTAGAAATGTCATGGGTGATCAGTGTAAAGCCACAGCATCCATTGCTGTTACGCTTCCCTTAAATGCATGTATGTTCCTGTGCCTTCTGATTATTTAAAGTCACTGCTAAAGAGATGATACCGAAGTAGTAAGAACTGCATTCTTGGAAGTGTTGCCAGGTCATCTGGACAGAGAAAAGGAATGAGAAATGAGACAGTAGGAAATTGATTCTAAAAAATGCACAGGACAATTAAAATGGCTTAGAAATTGATTGAGATCTGCTAAGCTGCAAACCTCCTTCAACCTTTTCCTCTGTTTGGGACTTTCGTAATAACCCCTGGGTAAATTATCTGATGTCTTCTGAGGATTGGGAGACACCATTTCTTTTCCACATGGACATTAGTAAGTTTTCTCCCTGTTCATGAAAACTGTAGAGATCTAACATCTTTTTGACCTCTGCTGTTTTGATAAAAATGTTTGAAGGGATCTGGCAGAGCTTTAAAGTTCTTGAGGAATGGCTCAGTAATGGATATATACATGACACATGAGTGTTTAACTCCTGCTTCCTAAGAGAGCAGATTTTGTGAATCCTGATTTTGGTCCTCAGATTATTTATTTTGTGATCACAGCCCTGAAATCTGCTAAGAGCTGATTGATGGAATCAGGGAGGATGATAATCTGAAATAAAGGAATAAGAAGGTGCAGCTGTTTGACTTAAGGAAAGTTGATGACTTCCAAGGCTTGCTGTCCATGGGTGGAATATTCTGTCTGAGAAAAGCAGAATTGCCAAATCCTGGTATTCTCTATTTATCTCTCTTGGGTCTTTTTTTTCCACTTCCTTGCAGTGGTTTCTTTCTTTAGAGGAAAATAATTAGAAGAGCTAAGCTATTTTCAAATAGGGAGAAAACAGAAATGCCTTATTTTCTTCAGGATATCCAGAGGAGAATTAGTAAAAATAGGAGTTGGAATAGCAAGATTTGTGTCAATAAAGTCCTGTCATGTGCTTTTAATTTTGTGCCCACACGTTTGTCAGGAGACAAGGTCTCCTTTTAGCCATGTGTCCTTGCCTGTGGTTGCATTTCAGTGCTGCTCTGGCCTAGCATTGGCTCAGGGCATCACTGATGTTGGCAAAAAAACTTTATTTTTTGTGCTTTATTCAGTGACGCCCAACCGCTACACCCAGCAAGACCTGGGGTTTTTTCTCATCAAGTGATGAGAAATAATTCTGTTAAATGGCTCTGAGCCTTGAGGGCTGAGCAGCCTGTCCACCTTAGCAGCTGACTCAGGAAGGAAATACAGATTTCTGTCTGTCTGAGTTGCTAAGGGGTAGCACCAGTCACATCAGTGTTTCTGTACAGTTCACGAGACACAGAAAACAGTTAAGAACATCTTTCCAACACAAGGTATTGTTTTTCCATTAATTACCATTTCCCAGCATGCAGCCATTACCAGTGAAGTCTTCTGCGTGTTGTTTGTGTTCTTTTATTTAGTGTGCATGAGAAAGCAGAAATGTGCAGGTGATTCTGCTCAGTACTTCTTTACAGTTTGCATTTTTTTTCAGTTTAAGTAAGATACATCACTTTGACAAAGTTGCATCTTAATACCTCTCTTAAATCTGCATATGTTCACTTCTGGAGAGTTAAATGTCATGTTTCCCACAGAGAAAATTATAAATAAACACATGGATTTGTTTATATGAGGGATACACTCCATGATTCTAATGCTCTTTGTATCTTTCCTAAGGAGAAAAAAATAGTCTGATTTTGTGTTCTTATGCATGTTTTTCTTCTGATGTCATCATTTTGTCTTGTGGGAAGCTGTGCTCCAGGAGAAAGCCATGTTAAACACACAGTTCGAAGAAAACTGATCTTAAAGTAATCCTTTGAGTCAATTAAATAATACTGATCTCAGTAGAACATCTATTAGTGTACATATGATGTTACTGCTAATACAGCATGAATTTATTATGGTCTGGGGTAGCCCAATGAATTCCAGATGAATTCACAATAGCTGGATTCTTAAAATGCTACCAGGTCTACTTCAGGGTTTCTGTTTCCCTGTGTAATTAATACCAGAACCCACCACTGCTACCTGCTCCTCTTAAAAAAAAGAAAAAGGAAGAAACCCCACATATTTGAAAGCTTGAAAAGCTGTGCCTGAGTCTTGGCATTAATAATTTAAAGTACTAGTTTAGAACCCATCTAAATACACTGGTTTTACATAATTCAAAATTGTTATTGATTTATCTCCTTCAACCAAAATACTCCAAACTGCTTTAATATCCCTAGCTAGATTATTAGCTTGAAAACCAGCTCATATCATATTTAGAGATACTTAAGTGTAAAATTGGCTACAAAGCTGTACTTCAGGGATAGCTGTGGAAATGAAACTTGTCTTCAGAGATTTGTTAATCAGACATCCTCATCCCAGGGAGCAACCTAGCAGCTTCATTTCGTAAGAGTGGGAAAATCTGTTGAAATGGGTACATTTTTTAAAAACCAGACATAGAAGCCTGAGCAGTTTCACCATATCATGGGTTATATTGGTAAATTATTTTCTTAGAAATGTTACATGATTGTTAAAAGCTTCACCTACTGAAGTTCAGCATTTCTTGTGGCACATGAGATTTCACACTGCTGTGTCTGGACTCATGTAACATCACATATTTTAACTACATTACCCCACCTTGGTGCTGGCTATGACCAGAATCAGAAGATTTGCCTGGTCTCTTTTCCATCAGCCCTTGCCACATGGCTCACACAGCTCTCCTCAGATTCTTGCACCAGATGTGTGTGCTGTGCACACTTCATCAGAAAGCAGAGCACCAAGGACACAGCAAAAATCATCTCCAATAATACTTGAAAGTGTTGGTTCTGTGATGATGTAAATCAAATCATGATCTCATCAGAGCTGTTCCTTTAAT
Organism: Melozone crissalis; assembly: GCF_028551555.1. NCBI lineage: Eukaryota > Metazoa > Chordata > Aves > Passeriformes > Passerellidae > Melozone > Melozone crissalis. The sequence continues at coordinate 8,156,455 of NW_026535817.1, read as the reverse complement.
GTAGAGGACAGGCACTGGGCAGTGAGGGCGAAAGCTGGGACATCTTTATTTTGATTTCAGTGTATGGTAGGAGGAGGATACTTGTATCATAACTGTGAAACTGAAATTAGCCATTTTTACTTCCAACTCTGATGCCAGCTGAGGACTGTAGCACTAAAGTCAGATGTGAATTTACACCAGCACTGTTTCCTCAAAATTTGCCTAATACTGACAGTGAGGAAAATTTATCAAGGTCTCCCCCAGCAATTCATAGTTCAATGACAGCATAGGGAAGAGAATGAGGGTGAATATAAAATGCAGGTAAGATGTGAAGAGCCTGAGAATGGTCTCTGCTACTGAGTAAGGGCACATTTGACGCAAAGATTTAAAAATTAGTTTGCAACTCATAAGCAGAGAAAGTACAGGGCACCTTTTCCTTGCACAAGCATAGCATGAGAAGAAAGACCACAGTGTGTGGATTAGTGCTGGATGACAGAGATTTGAGTGTTCTTATCCCTGGGACTTCCAAATATGCATGAAGAGAGTGCCCAGCTTTTCCTTGGCTCTTGGAAAGGATGGGTGACAAGCAGGACAAGAGCCAGCAGTGTGCATTCACAGCCCAGAATGTCAGCTCTGGCCTGGCTGCCTGAAGAGAGGAGTGGGTCCAGGATCCATCAGTCCATGCACATCCCAGATCCTCCTTTGAGCACTGTGGTTTCTACTCTCACACCCAGAGAGAACAGTAAGGCAGGAAACAAGAATCATGTACCATCTTTTCTAGATGATGTCTGGCTTTTATTTTTTCAAATACAGTGTTCACCATGAGATTAAAGTCCTAGTTTCCTGTTTCTAACATGCTTAAAAATAATTTTTGAAGCCTTGTGCAAAAGGAACCACGATGAAGTATTAAATGGAGATGGAAACACTGGTAAAAGCAAAGAAGGAGGCTGTAAAGGAAGCAAAGACAGAAGGGAATAAAGATGGAAAATAAAACTAAAATAAGAGAATCCACACAATTCTCTCAAAAGAAAAAGAACTGAAAAGAAGTTTCAGACATTCAAGGTTTTCCATAGGGTGGATGAAACTTACACCTGATATTGCTGGGTGTAAGTGCAGTTGGACTAGTGAATTTGTACCTGATTACAACGGGGAAAATGTAAAAATGTTTGACTTTCTTTGACAGTGTTCTGTGATTTATGAGCTAGTCTGTTTTCAGAAAGCGTCTGTATCAGAGTTTCACTGAGACTTCGGCTCCAAAGTGCCTGGAGCATTTCAAGACTTAGGCTAAATTTTAGAGGTGGTTGCCAATGAGGAGCTTTAGTTTTGTGAAACATTTGAACAAGAAAGCTTTTGAAAACAATATCCATTGAATTTTCTAGGGACAATGAAGTAACCAGGAAAGGATAATAATGGTTGTATTGAACAAGAGGGACTTTGGCAGGAAGAGAGAAATAAATATTTGTAGTTACAGGTTACCTAACATGTTCCTTCACACTACTGCTGAAAATGTTTTCATGTGAGAGCCTTTCAGAGTGAACTGCTGAAAGAACCGTGAGCTAATGATATTCTGGTTTGGGACTTTGCAGTCAAAACCACACACACATTAACTTTTCACGTGAGCTTCAGAGGGGATTAAACACTCTCCAGAATTGCTGTAGCAGCCGTGGGGACAGGAGGAGGGCAGGGCCTGTGTGCGGTGTGGCCTGTCCCTTTGTCCCTTGTCCTTTTGCCCCTCCTCACAAGGAGCTGCCCGGGGCTATGGGCCCCCCCAGGGCGCTGCGGAGCGCCGGCCTCGCTGCTTTAATTTTACACCCGCTGTAAAATCAATTCCGACTAATATCTGACCTATTATTGACACTTGAGCCCGCGGGGAATGGCCCAGTCTGACTGTTATAGGCAAGCACTGATCTTACCCAGGCCCTCAGGGCCTCCTGTTGTGGCTGAGGCAAATGTTGCTAATAAACGCCTCCTTCAAAGTGACTTTTCCAGCTGAATCGGAGGGATTCCAGCCACCCATTTGATGGAACTTTAACCAGAAACGTGTTGGACAAATTAAATGTGGGTTAGCCTCTTGCTCTGGACTATATCAGGAGCCTATAAATGCAAAATGTTTGAGGCACAGAAGACCATGCTCCGTAATTAACCATTGCAGCTCTCCTCACAAATCATAAGCAGCCTAACCTGGGAAGTTCAGTGTGTTAAGACATGTGCACTGAGAGGGTTTGCAGAAGGCAGAAGAGGAAAGAAGAATAGGAGGGAAAAGTAAACAGCATTTTGCATACACATATATTACTGTTATTACTATTAGTGTATTATTATTATTATTGTTGTTGTTGTTGTTGTTGTTTTACTGTTAGCAAAAGTCTCGAACATCTCACCTTGTAATGGAAAATTCATGAGCTCAAGTGTTTTAATGGATGCACTCAGATTTGGGTCTCTGTATCATTTATCCTGTTGGGAAAAAAAGATTTTTACACTCATCCACTTAGAAAATAGTGATGAGCTGGAAAGGTTTTACAAACTAGGTATAATGGTTTGCTCTACGTTTGGGCTCCTCCTGGAATATTTAAAATTTAATTTGAAACAGCTAGTCAGTGGCCTGTTTGACAAGCTGAAAATTGCACAGCAAATTTGCTGATAGCAAAATAGTTGGTGGTTAACTCTGTTTTCAGGTCTCACTATGGAAGGAAGGATTTCTTTGAGCAGACATCAGATAGCTTTTTTAGCGTTCCTAGTCAGGAGTTTGGTGTTTCAAAACAGGGGCTCTCAAGTAATTTAAAGAGAAAAAGAATTTGATGAACAGGTACTGAGCCTTATATTTTAATATGGACCAAAATACAATGAAATATTTGTAAACTTTTATTGAAGAACTTCTGTCTTAAATTCTGTCTCAACAGTAATAGTAAATGTACTGTAATTATTCATCCCTCTCTTAGCCAGCCCTCTCCTGGCCAGACTTTGATATTGTTGATCTTAAGTTAATTATAAGTCATTACTTATGACCACATTTTTTGAAAAACCTGTGGAAGTGCAGTTTCCAGTGATGCTCATGCATACAGATAAAATACATAAATCTGAAAGAAGTGAGACCTAAATTCAAGCTGTTGTGCTGGAAAAGCTGTTTATCAAAGCTGATACCTCTTTGCCTATCTTTCCTAGTTTTTAAGTAAAAGTAGCTTACAATAATAGGGAGAGAATGACAGAATAATTTGCTTTTTACATAACAATAGTGATATTAATTTCATCTTGTCCTTCCCACTTAGAGTGTGTGGAGAGATGGTGAGTGGAAAGCTCAGTGGGGAGGTAAAGCTGAATTGCTTTCCCCCTTCTCAGTCTGAAACTGCTGCTTTGCACTTGTGATGCTTGTAGGACCGGGATATTGGTAAATGACTTCCATGTCTTGGCTGGAAAGTCACGTGTGTGTGTCTGTGACATGGACAAGTGAATCTGGTATGCAAGCACAGGAGCCAGGAGGGATAGCAAATGCTGCTGTTAGAGAAAAAAACCAAAACTTTATAATACTGCAGTTATGCAGGTTTTCATTTGGGAGTATGTCTAGAAGTGATAAACGTAAAACCAAGACAGTTTTGTCTAAGTTCTGTGGATAGGAAAGACTTCTGGTGAAAACACTCTGTTGCTGCTCCCTTCCATTGTGGCTTTTAGACATCATTCATTGCCATTGAGAATGTTGTGAACAGAGCTGAGGGAAAAAGCAGCTGAGGAAAGAGAATTGCTGTGGAGAATTCCTGAATCTGAATCTTTCTCAGTCTTCCTGGGTAGAGCCTGGCACCTTGACATGGATCAGGCATTGGACTGGTGGGGCTTGCAGGGCTGGGAGCAATGAAGTGCTGTGTTCTTCATCTGCCCTCTTCACATCACAGGCTCACAGCTAATTAATCACTGCTCATTTCCAGATGGCCTTCCAGATCTGCCTAAGGCAGGGCAAACTTCAGCAAGGAAGCATGACAGGGCTCTGTTATCAAAGTTTCTGCTAAAAGAAACACAATCTAGTGTTTCCTACTGTACTTAAAAGGCTGGAAAAGCAGGACCTGTAGCCTTGTTCAAACATGAATACAAATGTTCCAATGATACTTGTGGTACAGTGTGATGTGATACTTGGCAAGAAACTGATTTCTGTGATGTGCATACTGTCAAAAATAAGCTCTTCTAAAGCACTTCCTTCTTCAATTTCATCATAATGCTAGAAAACTTTCAATCCTAGACCTTGTTCACAGAAATGAAATATTTCTGAATGTTTCTGAATGTTGTGCTGCATTTTTCCTACATTTGATACTACACATAGAAGGCATTATTGCAAACAGTGGGGGTTTTCCCTTGCAAAAGAATGGGTTTATATGCTGGAATCACTAAACTTATCTTTAAGTTGCCTTGTGTTAGAAAATATCTTATTTTCTATAGTTGTGCAAGGAATCATAAGACACTCAGTCCTGTGCCTCACTTAGTGCAGATGGAAAAGAAGGATTCTTTACAAGAAACTGTTTAACAATTCTTGTCAAAATAATGGTGCTAAATCCAGCTTTTATTAAACTCAGTACCATGGAAAATTTAAGTGAGATGTAGCTGGGGATGTTTATTATGAGAATAAGGCTCTGTGAGTGTTTGTTTTTGAAAATTGGATGTGGGGGATGCAAACTCCCACAGATATGAAATTGAGCAGAATGTTTGCACAAGCTCTTGCAAAAGAAAACACCAACTCTGAGCAGCTATGTTGCGTAGTCTGAATATTTATGTGATTTTCCTGTGTTTATTTATATTTTTTTTTTATGCCATGGCTGTTAGGGGCCTTCACATGCTGCATAACACAGTTATAAGAAGACAGGAAGCTGGAGGGGTTCTGGAAAGTAATGAGTGATAATAAGCATTTTAATTTGAATTTTATCTGCTTGGAATCCTGTGAATCTTTTAAAATGTCTTTATTTTCTGCTGTATTTTTGGAATATGTTTTCTAAATTATCTGCCCATTTTGGACTGAAATAACGTGTTTCATTGGAGGAATAAGAGTTGGTTCCTTATGGTCTTGCAGCTGTCCGAGGAACCATTACAGATTATGAACTGTTTATGCATTTTGTGACAGCTGGCAAGACTGCTCCTCAAAAGCAACAATAGTAACCAAATGCTGCTTTTTAGAAATTGATGTGTTCACATATTTTACCGCTGTGCTGGCCTGACTCTGTTATTACTTGCTGTCCACCACAATTGTTAGTAAGAACATGAGAATGAGTTCATGGAAATCTAATATTTCTTTTGCACACTAAAGAATATTTTAAAAGTGCACTTTCTTGGCAGATAACACTTATCTGACATGAGTTTCTTTCTTAAACATGTTATATTAGTTCAGGCTACACCTGAAATGATAAAGACGTAAATGTTGAAATGAGTGAGCCAGAAATTAATCCTGTGATCAAAATATTTTACATTCCTCTGTAATTCTTCATAGACCCTATAATCTTTACTTCCTTTCTTAAAATAACTTCTGCGCTTATTTATGTTATAAAAAATGGACTGTCAGAATGTGCATAAGTAAATGAAAACATTTTTCTGTTAATTTTGGGATTATTCATGATTTTATCTGGAGAGGGCCTCCCACATCAGATCTGACTGTAGACAAGTTGATTATTTTTTCTGGGCAGCCATTTAGGTGTGAAATTCCAATTTCCCTTGGGTCAGAACCGAGTCTCAGTTTTGCTAAGTGTCAGATGCAAAGTTGAGTCTGTTAAATAGTTTGTGACTCTTCAAATCTCTTCTGGATCTTCAAAACTAATAAAGAGTTCCCAAGTGATGTGCTAGCTGATGTAATTTTGTAATTATCAGTACAGGAGTGGGTTTTTTGAGTTACACTGCTGGTGTAAACATTATTCTGTCCAAAACCCTCAGTGGTGTTTGAAAAAAAATCACCATCATAGAAAGGGTCAATTTTTGATAAGTGTGCAGGGGTGGGCTGCCACTGCTGCTGCAGTGACAGAACTGCCCTTGGACCCAGCGTGGGTGAATGTGGAGGCAGAGTTATCAATTGTTTCCTCTATGAGTAGAAAACAAAAAGAATCTGAATTTCTTTATCTCCCTACTCCTTGTAGCTCTTGAGTCAACTGAGGTGGGAAGATTGTAGCTATAGAAGAGTGGTATGTCCTAGAGAGAAACATTTAATCTTGCTGCCCTGAAGAATCAAAACAAGAAAATGATGTGATGAATACATAATCATTCAGGATGATGAGTATGCATAATGAGAGAACATTAGTATTACTAATTTTTTTTTGTAACCAGGGTCCTACTGTCCACATATAATTTCAGTTGCCATGTTCTCTCACAGATGGGCCATAAAGCTGTTCAGTACTCAGTCCTTAGAGATGATTTTGCTTTACTGTGCCATTCTGTTCTGCTGGGTTCCAATACTTTAATATGGTGCTTATTTGAGCCAAGTATTTGTTAGTGGCTGTTGCAGCTGCCTCATAACTCTGCATGACTGAAGCTCCATCCAGCATTCCTGGCCTCTCTGGTCACTGTCCCTGCTCATTCATTCCCTTTGGCACCCCATCCAGTCTGCATGAGACTATGTCTGGTCTGGCTCCCCTGCCTCCATCTTATCCCAGTTTGTCTGCTGCTTTCCTATCTGTTCTTTCAGCACATCATAAGCAGATCCTCTCCTGTTCCCTTCTCCTTTTCTGCAGGGTTTTGTGCCCTTTTTCCTCCTCTTTTACTTCTATGACTTAGCCTTGGGTCATCTCTCAACAAGGGCATTCAGTGTCTCCTTTAGTCCGGACAGAAATCTTTGTTGTTCTCCATCAGCTTCTGTTCTTGAATGAACCCTCAGCTGGGGTCAGCAGCTCAGCTCCTCTCCTCTGCTGCAGTTGCTGCTTTGCTGCTTCCACTGAACTGACTTGCCCAGAGATTTCCAAAGAAACATCTTGTACTTTTTTCTGAGATGTGCTCCATGCTGAGAAGGTGCTCCCCATGAGTTAGCCAAGGCATCTGAGAGGTTTCACCCTCTGATGCTTCTGCTTTGTCATGAGGTTTGCAGAAATACTGAAAGCAAGTATGTAGGTGGTGTGCTGAAATAATTGTACTGTTGACTAATTAATTTTCTTTTTTTTGGTACTGTTATGTGTTTCTCCATATTTAGAGGCAGCCGCTGTGTTCCTCATATCTGTGAACTGGAATCTCCTCAGGAATACAAATAATTGTTAATAAGAGAGAAGTTTTAAAATAATGTTGTTGATTAAATGCAGTGTCGGATATCACACATGTTATAGAAATTACAATGATAGAATTATGGAAAATAGAGACATTTATTTTCATCCATGCAAAAATCCAGTAAAATCGGAATGCTTTCTGTATTCCACATGACTTGATGCTTTTATTTGTTAGCTCTCATTGGATACTCTCTGGTTTCCCTCCACCCTTGTGCTGATATTCTCTGGGGGTCACAGTGAATTGCTTTCAGGTTCTTTCCTAATGGCTTTCACTTGCCTTTCGTAGTGTTTTAATATGTTGGCTTGAATCTACCTCTGTTTTTCCTTAAACTTCTTAAAGAAATGGCTGCCCTAGTAATCTTGTTCAATTTCTAAGCCAGTTGGACAATGAATTTTGCCAGATCTTCCTAGCTGATTTATGGAACTGAAATCTTCCCATCCTCCAGGGCATGCACTCTGATTTTTATGTATAATAACCTTATTTACATTGTTCTTTCTTATTTCTGGCCAAGCAATCCTCTTATTCTCCCAAATTGAGTACTCTGAGTGCTGGAGCAGAATGTATGTTTTTTAGTTGGCTGGCCTTTTGGAGATCTAGGAGTTCCTAATCACAAGGGTTTCCTGGAGGATTAACAAAGAACACATCTGTCCTTTGGACTCTTTTGACTCTGACCAAGACCTGCTCTAGTGAGCACATTTGGGTTTCCTCCATCTGCACAAGACTATTCCCGTTGAAGTTTCTGTATTTGTCTCATCTGCTTTCAAATTTCAGCAAAAATGGAATGTGAAAGGAAGTGAAATTTGGACTACATTTAAATTAGCCTAACAGTGCAATTGTTACAAGTGACATTACAAAGAACAGCGTTCTTCAAGGAAGAGCAGTAAATTTTGATCCAGAAACGTGGGCTGTCCAAGTGAGGCACTGCACTGCTGTTTAGAGGAGAGGCTGAAACTCAAAGAAAGCATTGTAGGAGTAAATCCAGTGTGGTGGGCTACTATGTAACCCTGAGCACAAGGATTGTAGCTAAGCTTCTTTGTAGTCTTCAGCTGTGTTTAAATCCCCATCCTTTTCTGTGTGTCCCAGAGAAATGAACGCCACTTTGAGTATACTTGTTCCAGTAAGAGAAAAGAGGCACCTGAGCAGATGCTAGCAGGCAGTTCTTGAGTGGCTGAGAGGGTAAATCCCTAAATACCTTGTTTTCCTAAGCATCTGCTACTCAGCTAGCTGTGGACCTTGGGTCTGAGCAGAGATGATTTTCTCATGTGTTGAACAGCAGTAGATAGAGGAGAGCAGCAGGGATAAAACAATTAATCAGGCTTCCTGTCCTAAATTTTTGGCATTCCTTTTTATGGGTAATGAGAGCCTGTGAGACATAAATGATGGATGCATCATGCACATGAGCACTCATAGGACAGATTGTTAGCAATTGAAACGTTGTTAATATAATCCTGTAATGCTAAATGTCAGAAATGTTACAAAAGTTGGGGCCTCACACCACTGCCATGGAATGCTGTTCATCCCTGCATGGTTTGCTTAGCCTTCTGCAACCTTTGGTCCTCTAACATGGCTTTGAAAAATCTTAGAGAAGTCTTCTAATTCTTTTCAGTCTGCTTATTTGCAGCTTTTCAGCAAATGGCAAGTACTTCTATTTATTTTCTTTGCAAAGCAGAACCAAAATTTGCAATTTTTATGTGCTTCCAATGCTGTTTCCCCCATAGATACACTCTTAAAGTCTCTCACAGGGAATAAGAAGTCATCTTTCTTTCTTATTAGATTGTCAGCTAAAGCCATCTAGGAGAACCAGGCATATGGTGTCCTCAGAAAATTACTAGAGGCAAGATGTGCTTAATCTGTATATTATCCGTGATCTCTGAATATTTGGTAGCACAAATTCTCTAATGTAGCTAATAAACAGTAGCAGGGAAGGCTGAGTTTTATGTAGAATGTAATGAAGAGTTCCTAAGCCTCAGAACTGAAAAAAGACAGAAAACTCTGCTGGAAAATATTAAAAAAAAATTGAAAGTTTGGACCACAAAAACATTCACCAACCTAGAAAAAAGGTTGCACTGTTTACAGGGACCACTCACCTTCTTACTGGTTGCAAGTTTATTGCTGTTTTATCGTGAGGATTAGCATGATCATGCATTGAGCCCTAAACTTTGTGAATAATAGCAGAAAGCTTATTTGCAACTGAAAACAGGCATTTTCAGCTAAGACTGAGGCTTTTTGGACTTGCTCAGCAAACAGCAAGGGAAATCTTGCGTTTCAGCAGTTACAGCGCTGGATGCTTTTGGCTGTAGAATATGAAGAGTGCTCAGTGATTAATCATATCTGTACAGAATATATAGCAATGTCTGTGTGAAAATAAAATGTGATACAGCAATGTCTGCCTCAAAATCAGCTTTTAGGGTGAAGCCAAGGACTGTGTCGTGTACAGCACTGAGGTCACAGGTACAATAATTGCAGTATATCACACTGTGCAGAAATTCAGAAAATAGCTTATTGCTGAAGTATGCATCAAAGTCCACGTGGCATTGTGTCAGATCAAATAAAAGGACATCATGAGTCTATGTTTCATGTTTTAGGGGTTTCCTCTTATTAAATGAACTTCTCATAACCTTTCAGGAACAGTGTCAGTCCTGTCCAGGTTTCAAGACTTGCTCTGTTTCTCCCCTTGTAAAGAAGAAGAGTAAAAAATGCTGTCTTTGGTCTTCATATTGCAATTCTCATATTAACATCATCAATAACTTTATGGCAAGAGTTTTAAGGAGCCACTTGAGATATCATACACTGTTTGCTCTTTAGACAAATACTCTGCCTTTACCAGTAAAAGGATACTCTGATGTTCTTTTATTGATCTTCTTCCTTGCATTTGGTTTGGTGGTGAACCTATGTACTTTGTGTTTGAACATCTGGGGCAGCGTTTACGATGAGAAAACCATAAATTTTGCTTTTTATTAGCTGCCCCTGGTTGCAAACAGATTCTCATCTGAAGATCTAACCTGCCTAGGTCAGGGACATAAATATTTTGGCAAGATTTCCTATCTCACTCCCAGTTTTCAATCCCCTTCCTCACCCCTCAAAATATTTGAGCCATTCCAAACTTCCATCCACTGGGCCCCACTGTAATTTGCTTAGAGGTCATGGACTTCCCCTCTCCAGGTTTCCCTGTTAATATCTGCTGTGCTGTCTGGAACAGACCTTCCTACACTGTGCTGTGTTAACACAGTTCCTAAATTTGACACCAGATGTGTTTCAGTTAATGAACAATGCAAATTTGGCATCCCAAACACTTCACATCCAATCAGGCCCCTCCTTGAAGAATATGGCATAACACTTTGTCATAGGAATTCTACTCAGTTAGGAAATACTGAAATGACTTTTTATGGAAACCCAAATCAATGTTTATCATGTTTCCAACCAACATGGGTAAGGAGTGTGAATTCCTAAACCATAGCAAAGGAAATCACTTGTGTAATGCCTTATACTCAGGATTGCTTCCCTGGCAGCCCATGCTGCTTGCTTGCTTTCAAGACTGAGTAACTTTTCTTCAGCCAACAATTCCTTTGTTTCTCGTAGCCATTCTGATATGCTATTAATCTACCCTAATAGGAGCAACCCCAAATCCCTTTACTCCCTGAGAGCTGTTGGGCCAATATGTCATCCCATCTGGCCTTTTTCTTAGCACAGAATTCCTGAGGCAGTACCATGCTAAAACTGGCTGAAGGATGAAAGCATTATTCTTTCTAAGTACACATCAGTACCAAAATGTGCCCTCCCTCTTTCATTGTCTTACTTTATGTGTTGTGATAACATTGCTTTCAAATTCAAAATGTCTATATCATATTTTTTAAATGTGCTTTTTATCTAGTCTTAAGTAGTAGAGAATGTCCTGAAAATTTATTGGAGGCCCATAATTTACTTCATACCTGGCTGAGATTGCCAGATGGTGCAAAGCGAAACTTAAACCTATGAATAGAGAATTCCAATGTTTCCAGTGGTGTTCCTAGTGAAGGCAAGTTACATGAAGTGCACCATCAAAAAAGATGTCTGTTGTAAAAAGTACTGCATTAGTAGCCCCCATGTGCATTAATTCAGGGAAGAAGAATGTCTGAAATGCATTGTATCCCTGCAATCCAGCCTGAGAATCATTTCATTAGTGCAAAAGAAATCACAGTTTTCTCAGCTGTAACCCACTGAGGGCAATACAGGAAGTGTAAGGTGCACACCGTAGCAAGAAGGCCATTGTGTTGTCATGGCCAGGTGGAACCCAGAGGTTGAAAAGTGATGTGAAAACCTGGAGTCCAGGTTCTGATCTCTTGTGGCTGTGCATGGAGCCATCAACATGGCTCCAGAACATACTGGTTTGCATTCACCGAGGAGCTGAGTTGGAATGGTTGTGGTCATGATGGGGTTGGAGTGGATAATTCTGCACCTCTGAACTCTAGCATTACCTGGAGCCTGCAGAGGTCAAAATTTCAGTTGAAACTGAAGCTTGAAATATTTCACAACCTTTGTTGTAGTGTTCAATATTAAGAATGCTGTAGGTATCCTCAGGTGTGGCTAAGTGCTTGATATTTTCTTCTTCTCCAAACCTGTATCTGTTCAGTGCTTTCTCAAGAGAAGACTGTCTAGAGTGTGGTAAGAGTTGATGCTCTAAAGGTGATACTTTCTAAGTACATAATCTGGAGGATTTGGGTAGGTTTGGTGTTAGAAGATTTGATGCTATTTCAGCTCACTTTGTGTGGTTTTGAAAGACACTGAGTTCAAATTCCTTTATTGTTATAATCATGTGAGGCAGAATTTCTGATCACCCCATTGTTTCCAAATGCTGCTTTTAATCTTCTTTTTTTAAAAATCAGTTTCTTTTTTGTGTAAATGAAGTGTCATGTCTTTGGTGTGCTGGTCTAACCTGCAGCTTTGTACATTTATACATCCATCCCTATGGAATATAATCTTTCTTGGACCCCCTCAACTTGGTTTAAGTAGGACAGACCAGAAAAGGACACCTTGCTTTTCCTCTGGTCTGACAGGATCTTCGCTCTGGGACTGCACTGTGGGACACAAAGATTTCATCCTCCATCTGTGCAGTGACTCCTAATGATACAGTGCTGCTTCCTTGGCTCAATGTCTGAGCCTTACATGCATTTTATAGGATATCATCTGTAAACCCCAAACACCCCACCAGTCAATATCAATTTGCTTTCCTTTTCCCCATTTTCCCATTGATTTCAAGAATCTAAGCTTGAACTTGTTCTCCCATAAGACTAACAGCTGGATTTTGAGTCAGGATCATTTCAGTTTCAATTTTTAGTCCATATAAATTGAGAATTATATTCAGTGATCCAATGAAGTTACTATTGTATAAAAAGATCAGGAATCAATGTTCATCCAGCCAGTTGTGCTGAGTGTATATAGCCACTATTTTTAAATAATTTATTTATTTTTTCCTGTAAAACACTGTAATAACAAACTTGAAGTCACATTTGTGCATGATGATTTATGTCCAGTGATTTCTACAGATAGATGTGGAGCTGTTTCTTTTCTGCTCTTTGGAGATTTGAAGTGTATTAACTTTATGAACTTCATGGGAAAATTATTGCTTTTTAGAGGGATTACTCAATTACCCACTTAAGGCAAAATGCAATAAATCTTATGTTACACTAAAGCCAAGCATTAATCAGTGGGCCCTGCAACCATGACAGCTCTCTTCTTCTGAATGTTCAGCAAGCTTAAGACAGTATTCATTGTCTTCATTTCATTCCCCAGAGCCACAGGTGATCAATCCTTATTATTCTGCAGCAGTTTTTACTTACCAGCCTCTGTCTTCATCTTCAGAATTTGCTGTAACCCCTGTTTGTCCTTTTGCATTTTGATTGAAGTTTAAATTCTGTTTCCCTGCTAGGTGAGGTCATTATATTCATACAGACAAAGGCAAAATATTTTCCACATAACTCTGAAAATTATACAGCATTTAGGAGTAATTTTCAATATTTAAAAAAAAATATTTAGTACAAATAGTCTCTGTTTGAATAGTTGATTTTCAATAGTGGCAAAAACTTATGAAACTCAACTTTGGTACTTTTCAGTAACCTTAAAATCTAGATAAGAAGTTGCCATTTGTTCTTTCAAAGAAATATTTTCAGCCTAAATATTAATCAAAAAGTACATTCCCATATCATTTATGGTTTCCTTGTTAATGCAAGGAGAATATTTTCTGTCTATAAAGAGAAAATGAAGTACTTAGGAAGGCAAGAATAAGAAAACTGTTTTCTAAACGAAACCTTTGTGTTAGGTTTTATTTTTGCATTCATATTTTAATGTATTTTGCACAGCTAAGTACATTCCTGGCAGTTACACTAAACAGCTCGTTCCTCCTCAGTGTCTGTGTGCTGAAGAATTGCTTGCAAAGTCAGTGCAAGCAGCTTTTTGTTTATTTGTACTGGTTATCTTACAGACTGGAAAGATCTTATTACATTATATCATTGCACTCTCATCAATGTCAACAGTAATGAGAAGCTAAGAAAATATTTTTCAAGGATGTAATTTAAAGCTGACTCGATGATGAAAAAATAGAAATATTCACAGTGCAAGAAGAAATCGGAGTGTATTTCCTTGATTAATGGGGCCTTTCTTGCTGTCGTAGTCCAGGCGCTTTTACTCGCGGGTCAGTAGGTGGTGCCAGAGTCCGGGAAACCTCTCCTGGCTCTGAAAGGCGCTTGGCCATCGATGTTAAAATGACATTTCGAAATGCTGTAAAGATGCTGATAGTGTGTGTAGATACGCAAGAAAGAGGTTTTGTTTCTGAATTTCAGGATACTTGGTTTCGTCTTTAAACGGTTGATAGAAGCTAGGCTTGGAAAGCCAAGAGCTGGGATGTCACAATCTAGGAATAAGGTGGTCCTGAATCTGCCTTGTGTGATATGTGCACATTTTACATGGGAGAGCAGTTGCTGCAGGAAACAGAGAGAAATACAAATTTTAAAAAATCAAACTGATGGAACAAACCCTGACACATTCCAGCTCACTGTGTTATGTGTGTGAAGATCCCAGCTGGAATGCAGGTTTGGATGCAGTAGTACAGAGCAAGTTTCTTATTGGTTCTGTTTGATGGCTACATCAAGGCAAAAGGCTTTTCCCCCTAAACTATAAAACTATTTGAAGGTGAGATCAAATAACTCCCTGGAATTTTTCTACATGGGAAGATCATGACTAATTTTATGGAGGACTGTAAGTGTTTTTAGCACTTGTTTACTTGCAGCTGTTTCTCAGAGGCAGACAATCAGTGTGCTGGTTGTGATTACTGACTGTTCATTTGTGTAACCTTGGGTTGTGTGTAAGGCTGCAAACTTCTGCTTTCCAATATTTGGGCTGGATGAATGTGATGCAGGACAAGCAGACAAACACCTTCAAGCTTGCAGCATCTTCAGTCCTGCTCACATCCTGGCACAGTGTTCTTTCGGTGTCGTAGCCATGTAGCCAGTGGTGTTTGCCCAACGGGATCTCATCTGTCATCTCTGTGCTAAAGATCATTTCAGAGACTCCAAAATGTTGCTGCATAGTGCCTTCAGGATAGGACAGAGGAATTTATGGATTGCTGGCTACAATTCAGGTTTTATCTGGGACAGATGACATTCTTTAGTTATCCACTTTGAAATGCAATCAAGTGACTGGCCTAGTTTATCGTGCCCTGTGATTGACACTGCAGCCTGGGAGCTGAGTGACAAAGTGTGTGCCTGTGGTGCCATTCTGTCAGCAGGCAGCTGGGGCCACCATCTCCAGCACAACTTGGGCTGTCTGGAAGATCTTATCCCTGCCAACCTGAGCGTGGCACAGCTTCAGCCACGGCTGGATGTGCTGTGTGTCTGACTGCCACTGGAAGGATTGTTCAAATAACCAGTCAGGGGCTTCCTTCTGACTTCACAGCTGTTTGATCCAGGGAATTGCAGCTGTGAGCATTACTCCTTATAGTCCCTAGTTGTTCAAGTAAGAATTTTAGAGTTGTATGCAACTGCAAAGTGTTTTGGTATCTTTCTAGCCAGACTGGGTGACAATTTTTTCATGCATCCCTCCAGGCTTGTATGTAGCTGCCTGGAAAAAAACACTGCTGTTTGGCCATGGTTTCATATATGGTTTACTTGATGACAGAACCATCCTAGTGCAAACAAATAGTGGTTTTTGCTGATTATGGTTTTTAAACCTTCCTGCAGTTTAGTGGAGTTTGAAAAGAAAGGTATCTGTTAATAATAATAACTTTCTTGGTACAGCTTCCTGTGCTTAAACAATTTTGCACTTTGCAATCAAAAATAGTAACCAAGGAAGGAAAATGATTGGTCCAAAACTCTGTATGAGCTAAGCAGCAGATCCTGGACTAGAACTCTCTCTCCCAAATCCCCATGAGTTATTCACAAAACAGTTCAGAGTCACTGCATTAGCCATAGCCAGGTAGATTTAAAAGAATTTATAAATGGAATAACCATGTGCTAATGGATGTGAACCCATCAGATCATTTCCATGTTTAAAGGGATTTGGATGCAGCACTTTGTGTAATTTCTTTCCATGTCTGCATTCAGGCTGCTCTTCATTCTCTGCAGAGCATCCAGAGGGAAGGAAGTAAAGTGCTTCCTGCATACAGGTAAAGCACTGCACAAAGTAATACAAAGATAATTTAAAAGCCAGACAAATATGTATTTACTGGGAGGATCCAGTCTCAGTGCCAGTCCAGGTGGTCGAGAAAGGAAACCCCTCCACACTGCAGTGATAGTGAAGCAGTATGGCCGCTCAGGCCACTGAGTTCAGTGATGGATTAGCTCAATCACTTCCTGAGAGCCCAGAAAGCCCCAGACTGCAGAGGACCACCCAGCTCACTAGCTGCAGTCTCTCCAATCACAGGGAATATTTCTGACTTCCTCAAACAAAATCTGAACTGCAGTGAAAGGTCAATGTGGGATATCCTAGAGGTGTAGCAGGGAGCAGAGCAGCCCAGATGACTGTGTGCATTTCATCTTGTGCTGTGCCTTGTGACTGGCTATTTTCTTCAAGGTTTTGTGGATAAAATGGGTTGGGCTGGATAAAAGTGGCTGGAGAGTTATAACCACCTAAAACCCCTTTGGTCTCCAAGGCTTGGAACCTCGTGGCTGCAATACTCTAATGGAAAATATTTGTGGGCTGGTTAAATCTGTGGCTATTGTAAGTGAAGATAAAAGAAATATTTAATAATATGTTCCTGCTGTTGTCCAGCACATTGCTGGCTGCATGAAAGCATGTGGAGTCCTCTCTGTAGCCAGTGGAGGTAAGTCAGTGCAATGGGGTGGGAAAGAGGGTGTCACTTATAATTCAATTGTCACAGAGTGCCTGGGGTCATTCCAGCAGACAGTGTGTACAGCTTTGAGATCTGAAAGGGCTTTTGGTGATGTGAAACATGCATTGCTAAACGCTGGGTTTGATTTGTTTGTTGGAAGCTCAGAATAAAGAGGATAACTTTAAAAGGGGTGTTAATTCCTTGGCCAGGGACAGTTGCCATCTCACCAGAGGCACATGTGTGTAGGATTAGCTCCTCTCCTAGGCCCTTGGAGCTGATCTGTAATATGAAAGAAAAATTTTGAAATGAGCAGGATCTGTGCTGACCTTCCCGTATGAGGGGTAAGACTGGGCAGTGACCATGTGGGTGGCAGAGTGGAAGTTTCCATGAAGTATGAGTGGGAGCTTCTCTAATAATTTGCATTTATAGTGGCTCCAGTTGCAGAAGGTTGGATCACTGGCAAGGGCAGTGTCCCATCCCTGATCCCTGTCTTGTTCCATCTTGTTTTGAGTACTTAAAAATAACTTAAAAATTACAGCCCTGCATAGTTCAGTGTGACTTCAAGAGTGCAAGATGGCAATCTTGTGATCAGTGTCACAGCTGTGCCTGTGGCCTTGGACACAGAACTGGGATTTATGACAGGGTCACAGAGGATTGTGTGTCACCATCAGGACATCTACACAGCCCACTGGGATGGTGCTCCGAGTAGGAAGGATGGGAACAGCTTGGTGATGCTGACAGACAGAGGAAAGGAGCTGTGGTTTCATGAGAGCACATCCCTGATCGGCACCCAACACTCTTTAGCTGTCCTTATGAAATCCTCCTGCTGCAGCATTGCCTTCAAATGCAGATGCTCAATGTGGGCTCAATTTCCCCCACATCATGATAAAGTTAGAGATGAAGTATTTCCATTTGTTTTTATCCATGGTGAAAATTTAAAAAAAAATCATTAAAGCATAAATAACCTCACGTAAGAATTTTGCTTTTTTAAAAGAGGTTGTTTTCCTTCATCTGATCCAGGCTTTCATCTCCTTAAGTGTACATATGGACATGGTCAAACTTCCTCTGACTAACTTGGAAGCTATTTGAATATTGCAAGTGTGAAATCGTGACCACACGTGTTCTATTAACACTTTGCATAGGAGAATTGTGTATGTGAGAGGAAAATCAGATGCATATATGAGGTGAAAATGGAAACAGTTGGAAAAGGTTGGAAAGAAATAAGGGAGACAAAAAAAAAAGAAAATAATGTTTTGCATGTATGGAGCGAAACACATAATATAAATTTAGTTATCTAGGCTGTCTTCTAATCCATCATTTCTCAATACATCAGAAAATTGCTCATAATCTGCTTGAAAAATAACTGATTCATGCTTGATAGAAATACTGTAGTGAATGATTTTATGTTAAAGGCAGCAAAATGATGGTGAGAGACTGAGAAATATAAATGTCAGTTCTGGAAATGATCGAAACTGTGCACAGGTCAAAAGATTTTTCCATTTTTGTTGTAATAGAAATGAAAACTTCCAATGTAAACCAAGAAAAAGTTAACAGACTTCCCCTAAATTTATAGAGGAAGTATAAGTATAGATGCTATTTCTATCTCCTTTTGTCCACCTATTTAAACATACACACACTTCATGTAGCACTGATAGACGTAGGAAGAAATATTTCAAATATCAGGTGACTTCTTTATATTGTGGGATGCTTTCATACTTTTAAATTTCGAAGGTCATGTCTGTCGGGTGGTTTTTTTAAATTATTCAACTCCACACCTCTGAGGCTCCTTCATACTCTTACAAACCCACATTTTTCACAGTTTTTGCAACTTGGCTTTTAAATGGATTTTGCTGGTTCTGGTACTGTACTCACTTTGACATGCAAGTCCAAGGTATCATTCTGTAGACCTTACTGCAGTCAAAAACAAAAAAAATGGGGTTTTAGCATAGCTACCACGTTTTCCTGACAAGTAAGCTCTCTTTTTCCTTTCTCCCTTTCATTTTAAGCTTTCCAAATAAAGAATTTTATGGAAAAGGGAGAGCATGCAGAGAAAAGGACTTCCAGGCAAAAGATGAGGCTATGAGTAAAAATGTCTTCCATTTTTTCTTTCTCTCTGAAATGTAGCATGAAGTGAGGGCAGTGACTGTGATAATAAAAGGAAATGATAAATGAAGGAAAGGACACTTCAACATAATCTGATAACAGGAAAATTTTAAATGGACAATTTAACATGAGAGTCTGCATGGAATTATTTTTCATTAAACAATCAAAGCTTGTCATAATGCAAATGAAATCCATTTTTAGCTGCAGGAAATTTTGAGAATTTCAGAGGAATAGAAAAGATGAGAATAATAATATCATGATGATAATTCACAGTAATTATAGAAAAGCATAATTGCACAACACAAGCACTAATCAGAGCTCGGGAGAGTACTTTGGCATTCATTAGGATTTCAGAGCTATTAGCATTTACCTTTGTCATTGGGCACCACACAACAAGCAGTATTAATTTCATGTCAATCCAGAGCATAATTTCCCTGATCAGATATCAGTTCATAATAACAAACCACCAAGATTGACTTCTCTGACATGGATTTCTGTCAAGTATTTTAAAAAGAGAGCTTAACTGGGGACTGCCTTGGAGGTAGAAATGTTGCCCTTAAACTTGGGTGATCTCTGGAGGTTTTTGAGCTATCCACTCTATATACAAATTCCATCATTTTTTTTGTATCTGCTGGTCTGAAAAAGCTTCAGAACATTGCCCATGCTGTCCTTCTTCCTATCTTACAGGAAATTTTGTGAGCTTCATCCATCTGTGTGTGTGTTAATAATCAAACTATTATTGAACTCTGCAGGTACCTTGTGCTGCTGTGGTACATGTGCAACTCAGCAGTTGTGCTCCCTGGAGCTTCTAACCTGGTGTACAGCTCATCCTGCATTATTCTCTGTCGAGAATTTGTGTAATTTACTTGTTGGGATTTTATTTCTGCCCCTGCTGACTAGCTACACTTTCCTTCTGCAGCTGCCCTGAATGCTTAATGTGAGGAAAAGAACGTTTTGCAGTTCATACCAAATGGTGATGGAGGTGCTGGGAACTTTTGAGCAAATCAGAGTTAAAGGAAGAGGAAGAATATGGAATATTCTCTTAGGTTCAGTAGAAGAAAAGCTGTGTTTTATGCAATAAAAGAAACAAAACTAGGTGAACATGAAGTGAGATCCTTTGGCTTATAACCATTTTTATGCATTATTAAAAATAGAATCTGTTCTTTTACTGTTATTTCCAGACTTTAAGGAGTTCTATGCCATGTGTATAGCTCTTGAAGGAAAGGGTTGTCTGTAGGAGAAGACAGTGGCTGGCAAATAAAAGAATTCTTCAATTTATTGTCCCATTAAGCAAGATACAACTTATCAGCATGCAGGTGGCTCATGTCCCATTCTGGAAATAGTAAAGTTTTGACTTAGCTTTTCCTTTCTTCAGCTCACTCACTGTCACTGCTTTTCTCTAGTTTGTAGCAGGATTTTTCTCTGTTAGCAACTTATTTTTTAGCACACCATTCTGACACCTTGACAGTTCATGTGCTAAATCAGCCTTTACAGTTACTGGCAGGCAGTTATTAGATGTATTGCACTTAATTAACTTTGCACCTAATTACAAGCAGTGCTGGCCGATTACAAAGGGCATAAATATATTAGTGCCCTGGCTGTCACATCATGAAAATGGCTGTTGGAACAAGTCAAGCAAAAGCAATTACCACATTGTGTGCACAGCAAAGTGTGAAGCAGAGTGCAGGAAGAGGGATGAACTGGAGTTCAGCTTGTAGGAATTTCATTTTGCACAGCGCATTTCTGGTGACCCAGATGAGCAAAAAGTATGAGGAGAGATTTCCTTTCATTTGTGGGAACACTTCACGTGTGTGAAGGGAGAACAAAAGTTGCATAGTGAGAACTAACCTAAGTTTTGTTGGAAACCCACCCTCTGCATCTGTAAATAAAGTATGAAGATCGCAGTTAAGGAAGAAAAGCTGTCTACCATGAGATAGATGCTAAAAATTCTAAGCAAAACTTGTGATTTAGAATGACACAGTGCAACTGTTGCTTATACAGTAGTTGCCAAAATGAGAAGGAAGGCAGAATTTGGTCTCATCTGTAGAGGGATATGTTGTAAAGAGCAAATGTTAGCACTCAGCTGGCATTCCATGGAAATCTGTCTTGTGTTAGCACAGGAAAAAAAAACATTTCTGCTGGAAAAGTAAGCAAGGCATTCGGAGCAATATTTAAAATTTTGTCAGCGGCTTTGTAAACAAGAATCTGTATGAGAGATGTTTCCTCCTGTATCAAGTTTCTGTTCCAAGCACCACATGCTCTCTTTTGCAGAGGAAAACAGACCATGTTATACAGGTGGCTTAACTTACTGTTGTTATGCATACAGCTGTGGAGGAATGTTACCTTCATTCCACAAGAATCCTGGCCAAGGAGAAGAGCTGAGAACTGTTAAATATGGTAATTTTTTTTCATTCCTTTTTCTGCTTTGCAACAGAGTAGTCTCTGAATTAATAGTGTTTTGCAACAAAACAAAACGTTTGTTTTCCCTTTCAGCAAAACTTAATTAGTCCTCAGTGTGTAGACAAATCACCCTAAGCCCGGTCACAGGAATTTGATGGTCAACAGACTGTACTATCCACTTTGTACAAGGTATGTAATGCTTTGTACTGAGGTCACACATGCCAGTTTTTATATAAAGTGGCCAAAAAAGGTCACTAGAACTTGACCTTGCTTGAGGCAAGTAGAAAGAAACAGAGGGAGTCACAACATGGTGCTGAAAGAGTGGCTGTAGGGCTTGTGCACTGTTGTTATTTACAAGCTCTGAATAAAGAGAGCTGTGAGGATGTGTGTAAACCTTTCCCAGCCCTGAAAGCCATTCACTGTTATTCACTTCTCAATAGGCTGGCTGTGCTGTTTCTGATAACTCATGGAAAAGCAGTGGTAGGTGGCCTTAAACACAAGTTTTGGATGCCTTTGCATGCAAAAGTGAGCAGACTCCTTTGTGTGCCACAGCATAAAGTAGAAAGTGGGGAGATAATGTGTTTGCAAAAACAGCATTACATCACTGCTGAAAACATTGCTCAGTTAATTAAGCTCTTGGGTGGCCAGCAATTTCTACCCTGTTTAAAATTAGGGACATTGCTGTAGGGAAAATGTCCTGATGGAGAGGCCTGGGGGAGGCAAGCTCTGTCGTGCAAGTAGCTTTTCCCAGAGCCTTCCTTACTAACAGTGAGGAACTTGGCCCAGAAGAGAACTTAAATCAGTCAGGGGGTCATGCAGAGCTCTATGATTTCAGTTTTCAAGGGCAAAATATGCGTTTTTTCACTGAAGGGTGCAAGGAATTAATGTAAAATACTGGGGACTTGAGTCTTCCAACACACCAATGAGTTATGTCCAGCACAAAGCATGTTGAAATGTTACTTTCTAATTGAATGCACTGGAACTACCAAAAAATAAAAAATACTACTAAAAAATAAAAACGCATCTGAAACTCCATGCTTTGAGGAAAATGAAATAAAACAGCAGTGAGAACTCATTCCTGCAGAATAGGTCAGTCTTAGTGCTTGAATTTTTTTCTGATATGGATGGTCACAGAATCATTTAGTTGGGAAAAGACCCCTAGCATCACTGAGTCCACTTGTAAACCTTACACTGCCACCTGTGGAATATTTCACTAGCCCCCATGGAGTTCTTGGCTTTTTCCACATTTATCATTTTTGTACTGAGACAGAAAACAGAGCTGATTATCTTCTCCTTTTATTCTGTAGCTGAGATGTTTCTTGGTCATGACTTGTGAGGACTTAAAGCCTTCCTGGGCTCCCAAGATCCAAGGACGCCCTCTTACCTTGTCTTGAAGCATCTAAGGGAAAACTGGAAAGTGCAGTGATACATGAACAATTCCCAGGTATGTAAAAGCCCTCTGTTAGACTTTCTCTCTGAGCCTGCTTTACTCCTGAAGCTGCACACTTTCTAGTTTGACTTTTACACTCTGCTGTAATGGCTCTTTCCATCTGAGTGCATCGTACTGCAGGAAGCTAATCGACTTCGACTCCTCTGCTTCTGTTCTCAGTGGGGGATGCCAGTTGTAATTCTCTTATTGATTGTTTAGAGCAATTAGCGGAAAACAAATTTTTCCAAAGAACAGATCGTTTGGTTTTGTTGCTATCCATCATTAAAGCTGCAATTTGTTATCTAAGAAAAAATTTGTTTTCTGGGAAAAAATTAATAGGAAACACATTCCATGTGTTTATTAGCCAAAGAGAGACAGGTTACCTCATCATTAATGTCAGCAGTAATTAGCGCTCTCGAGCTGCCACCATCTGCACCAGGGGCTGGCAATCTGTCAGCAGCTTCAGATGCCAGGGCTGAATGTGCTTGTCTGTGCCAAACCATGGGCAGGCCCTGTGTGATGCCCACGTTTGCAAACAGTGGTTGGCTAATGTAATTTAACTGGACAGGTTTGTTATATCTGTGACTACCCCTCTGGGAAGGACACGAGACTTTAAACCTCCAGGGCAATTCCCAGTCATTAGGTCACCAGCAGCAGGCTGACAATGCCACTCTCAATTAATCAGGTTTCTGATGCCACAACTGGTTTTTGTTTCCGTTTGGGACAAGGTTTGGAAAGGCAGTGTGGTCAAAGTGGCAGGACCTGCACTCACATTCCATCAGCATCACAGCCCTCCATGATAATTGGCAGATAAACCCTGACATTGGAGAGGCTTCTTAGTTCTTGTCATTGAAATGTCTTGTTCTGCTCCAGACTAAAGAGAATAAATTCTACTTTACTCCAAGTGAAATCTCTTCAAATAATAATAATAATAAAAAAAAAACAGCCAGGGAAAAATGGAAATAACTCCGTAATATTTAGACTATAGTCTTAGTGTTTTACTGACTTTTGCTTCTGTTATTCAGTTTGATTTTGTAGTTTTGTTTTGAGGAGAAGTTCTGAAAATTCTCACTGCTTGATAAAATTACCTATGACGGTCAGAGAATCCTCAGATCGCACATGCAGAGATTTGAAGGCTTATGTAAGATTGGCTGTGCTTAAGTTTGCATAAAGTTATTATAAAGTAAATGATTATACATGCCAGTGGTTAGAGGGTTATTTGTCTGGTAGTTTTTCATTGGTGCTCTTCTGTTCCATGCATTCAGTCATGTGGATAATACATACACAAGTGTGGGTGGAAGTTAAATGCATTCTATGGTACATGCTTTTAGGCCTACACTAAGGTGTATTACTTCAGGTATTATGGAAATTATAATTAGGGAATATACAGTAATTGTGCTTGTTGATAAAACCTGGACATTTTCTTCTTGAGGGCCAGGGGAGCACAAAGCTGTTAAAAATGTGAATTCCGTCTGACATTGTGGAAAAATCCATTTCACATTTGTAAGGTGAAGTACAATTTCCAAGGCACTGCCAGATGTTTGCTTTTGATGCATGAAGCCTAAGTACATCCAAGGAGCAGTCTGTTGTTCTGATGTGAGAATGTGAACTTGCCTTTGGAAAGCCTGGATCTCAGTCAAAGGTGAGAGGAATCAGGAATTCAGAGTCACTGTAATGCATTTGTAAAGATCTGGTGTTAGCAGGAGGTGCAGCTGGATTACTTGGTCTCTTAAAAATGGACAGAAATAGGTCATTGGAGGTAATAGCAAAACAGACGAGAGTATGAAGGGTACTAAGAAAGCTGTGATGTCTCAATATGAAAGAAGTAGTTCTGGATATATCTATGTCTATATAGGTACATAATTTGGCAGGTGAACAATACAAGGAAGGAAGGAAGGAAGTCACAGGATATTCCTATTTTCTTTTTCATTTCATTATTTTTTTTAAATGTTTATTTACAAAAGGTGGTTTGCACTCATGTACTGATCCAAAGCATC
Source organism: Melozone crissalis (assembly GCF_028551555.1). Taxonomy (NCBI): domain Eukaryota; kingdom Metazoa; phylum Chordata; class Aves; order Passeriformes; family Passerellidae; genus Melozone; species Melozone crissalis. The sequence goes on along the minus strand of NW_026535817.1, from coordinate 8,132,037 downwards.
TTGAATTTAAATATTCCTTTGTGTTTCAATTGATTTTAGGCCCAGGCATCTTTTCCAGTGCTTTTTGCCTAAATTTATGGCATGCAAATTTTTACAGAACTGGCTGCTGTAAGAAATCCTCTGTCCTAAGGAGCATACACTAAAGAAGGAATAAGTATGCCATGAAAAAGTCAGGTGTTTGATATCCAATAGGAATGGCAGTGTGCTTTGTAAGAATCTTTTGTTCTTTTGTCTACTTTTGTGTCATTTCAGTAGGTTTTTTTATGTGGTGTCCCAATTTGCATATTACCGCATATAATTTCAAATATACATGTTTATCCTGAGGTATTGGTGGATCAGTACGGAAGACAAAGTCATTTTAGCTTTGGGATTAGAGGAGGAAAAAGAGGTTTTAGTTGAAGTATGGGCATGTCCTAGAGTACAATTGTAACCTCTCAGTCATTTTTCATACCTAATGTGGAAAAATGCCACAGATACTAAAGTTAAATGTGATGCCAATACTGTAAATCCAGTGTAAGGATATACTGTATCACTGTGCTCTTTAAAATGTTCCTTGGCTTCACTTGGAAGCATTAACTAATTCCAGGTGAGTCACCTGAGACAACAAAACCCACTGTTGGTAGACTTCTATCAGGCAGGGCATGAGGTAACAATTCTCAGGGGGCACGTGTGAGAATATTGTGTTACTGTGTGGTTACCAGCATTCCTTTACTTCTCATTAGTTTGTACTGCACTCTGTTATATGAAATTTAATTTCTGTTAACGTCTACAGTCAGGTAATGTACACATATCACTTAGCGAACATAATATACCTTCAAATATTAAAGTACAGCCTTTCTGCCTCCTAGGCAGACTGTCAGAGCTGGTGGTATAAATTAATATGTAATGCTGCACAGCTAACAAATCCCTTTTAGCCAAGAGAACTGAAAGCAGCTCCCAGAGGCAGGGCTGGAGTCTTCTACTGGAGCCTACTGAAATCAATAGAAAGACTTTTCATGATTTCATTAATTGCTAAAATAAAGCTGGGGGTGGAAGACAAATGTCTGTGGGGTAAACAAATTAGGGAGGTAGATTATACTTCTCCACTAGAAGTGGAAGCTCTTCTTGGAGATTACTAAGTGTTCCATCCTTAATAACTGTTCTCATGTATTTGTGAGTAGCACTTTGTATATATTTAGCTATATATTTGTATATATTTAGCTGTTTTCAGGCATAAAACACATCCATTGTTTCTACTTGAGCTAAAGAGGAAAGCTCAGTGTTGTCATTCTCATCACAGGAGATGGGGGCCGTGGGCTGAAGTACAGGGGCTAAAGCCATCTCAGGTCTCCCAGTTTCCCACCTGGCTATGGATTGTGCTTTCCAGCAGGAGTGAAGGTGATGAGAAGTGAGCAGTCCCTTTAGACTAAACAACTAAGAAACTAAACCACCCATGATATAATTTTCATTTAGAAAAATAGGATGTAATCATAAATGATTATTATAAATTGTTTCTTGATTGTAAATAATAGACAATGGATAATTGATTGCAAAGTTCAATTAAGAAAGGTCAGCCTCAATGTGTCTTATTTGTGTCTGTGGTTATCACTGGTCAGATGTAATTGCATACTTGTCACATTGCAGCTCTGGAAAATTGGTTAATGTCACTGCAAATTGCAGGTTTAAAAAAAGTAATTATTATATATTTCTTGACTATTTTTAGGTTAAGGGGGTGTTTTTGTCTGGTGGTACAAACCAAAGCTTAAAATAGTCAGAGGTGACTCAAAACATGCTCAAAATACCCATTTAATTTTAATAAGACTTGGACCTGACTGTAGGAGCAGAATTGTTTTAGCACATATACAAAACCTGGTAGTTGGCAGAGTCTTACATAGATGCTATGGCAAATTAAAATTTAATAACAAAAACTGCTGCTTCTAATAAATGAACAAAGTGACATCAAATAGCATCACTGAATACTCCTAGAAACTACATGAGCTCCATTATAGGCAGATAAAATCTAGGATCTGACTGTTAATATCTATATTAACAAAGGCTAAAGAGGCTCAGAATTGTTCCTTTCCTGAGTAAGTGACCATCAAAGCAGAATCTGGGCCTTGTTTTAATCATCTCTTTGTGACAATCTAGTTGGGTTATTGAATGATGGGTGTTTTTTGGATTATTGAATGATGGTGTTTTACTTGCTGCACTTATTTCTGATTGCACACTGGTACGGGGCCCCAAAGCAAGGGCCTGCTACTGGATGGAACTTACAAAGTCCAGTAGGTGTTTGTATGGCCAGCATCATCATCACCCCCAGATATTAAAAGGAATCTGGGCAGATTCCTGGGTAGATATCTGTAGGCAGCAGGGTTACTTGCCAGGTTGGAGGTATCAGGGCATTTGGGAATTGTTTTAGCTGACAGACTCTCTGCAGCATCCTGCATGACCTATGAATGCAGAGCTCTTGGCAAAACAATTAGGCAATGTTTCCAGTACTGAGCACCAACCCCAAACGTTTTAGCCTGTCTGGTCTTTTTCTCCCAGCTTCCTTCCTGCCCTTCACAGCTTTTGTTTGTTTGTTTGTTTGTTTGTTTTGTTTTTGTTTGCTGTTGTTGGATATATCTTCACATTTATTGTGTCAACAGTCAACTTCTGAGATTCTTTTGAGCCATGCTGGCACTGGCATTTTCAATCTGTCAAAGTGCCCAGAACACTTCAGCAGAACCCTCTTCTGGCAGTGCTGGATATCAGATCTGAGCAAAGGCAGCTCAGGTTTCACAGTGCCTGCTGATACTTGTGGGGATCCAAAAAAGAAACAGAATGTTGTGGCATATCCCAAATGCAGGAAAGGGGGTTGTGTGTCTGAATCCTTTATCCATCATAGCTGCTGGAGGCAGAGCATAGCTGGGACAAAGCCAGCCCCATGCAGCAGAGCTCAGCTGTGAGCTGAGGGAAAGAGAGATGTGGTAAGAGTGGCCATTGATAGAAATCCACTGAAGTGAACACAAGTGTAATTGCAGCAGGATTGCATCCCTAGGAAAACTTTCTTTTCACCTCCTTTGACCACAGGCTGCGAAGCCTCACTCTCTTTCCCCCTTTATATCATGATCATCTCATGAAGAGTTACACCCCACCAAAGCAGAAAAATGTCTAGAAAAAATGTGCTAGATCTTCTTTCAATCTCTTTTGTACTGGGAAAGCTTGGCTGCCAGGGATGTAGAGACAGCACTATAGTATTGACCTGTGAGTTGAGAAAATTAACAGGGGGTACAGGGGGTTTTTTTATTTTTTTTTTTTTAATGGTTGGATCATAACAAACAATTTGATTTTGAGTACAGACCCCTCTTTTGTAAATGTAGCCCCACCAAAAGTGTATTTTTTTGATATGAGCCAGAAGAAACTTGCCTCAGGTCCTAATGGACCTTAATTAGCCATCAGACCCTCACTTTATTGAGATCTTGGTAAGATAGAGAACTGCTTTCACTTTTACCAACCTTATTGGCTCAAATAATTCAAGTTTAGAACTTCACAATCACTCCTCAGTGATAAAAGGACACTTTGTTTTGGCTCATGTTCTTTGAGATGGGTGATTTTTGAACATCAGCGTGAGGTGGACTGTTTCACAAGTGCAGTTCTTGGAAAAATTTATCAAATTCTTTATGCAAACAGACATGCTTATTTTTGAATGTTAGACTTATAACTCAGTATTATTTTCAATTCTTTGAGATTTTTTTAAATAGGGTTGATCTGATATAGGGAAAAAAGGAAAGCATTTCCAGTCTAGATTACATATGCAAACAGGAACGGAAATTGCCCACAGAGGCTTCATGCTTCAAGTGCATTGTGAGATTCTTTTGATATTCAGCCATGAACACATTCTGCGTAATATTCTGCTTCTTTTGTTTCATGATATCAAATGAAGACTGAGACATTAAAAGCAGGGCTTAAGAGAAATGAAAAATGTCAGTAAAAGCAGCTGATGAAAACGTTATTAAACAGCTATGCATGTCAGGCTGTGTTCCTTCTGTAATGTATATGTTTGTAATAACAGCTCAGAATTCTGCAGGGACCTGTAAGTAATGAACAAAATTGGTCAAGCAAAAAGAGAAGTTATTGGAAACTTGAGTGCTGTGGAGTCCCATAACATGCAAACTGTACATCTGCATAAAATAAACCTGTGCCCTGCTGGTAGCTTTTATACTGTTCCCCTTGTATGCATCAATTTGTTTGCAGGGTTGAGTTTACTCCGGTAAATTTTATGGTGAGAATTATGTCCCCAGTTTCCACAAGTAGCCAACATTCATTGTCAATGTCAATAACAGGGCAAAATGTAAAACTGAACGTGACAGGCAGTGTCTGTCTCCAAGGAGAAAGTTGCCCCTTTACCTAGAGTGGAAAGTTTCTGGTGTTAATCTGTGTTTCCCAGTGGGGGAACAAAATGGCAAGGGCAGAGAATGATCAAAGCATTGCAAATGCTATGTGAAGGAAGCTGCAGTGTGGAATCAAGTCAAGGGACACCACTTGAAGAGTTAGGCTGTACAAAAGACACAGAAGAAGGAAAACAAAAACATTGACAAACTCTAGTGAAGGGGGTCTGTTAATTTGCCTAGAAAGACAAAAACCAAAGAGATGTAAAAAGAGTCTAAAATTGGTAAAGAAACAAAACGCATTGACTTGGAGCAAAAGTTGCACAAAAGTGTCATGTACCAGAGTACTGGAAATTATTTGCTTGGAACTCTTAGAGTAATGTGAGTAGTAAATAAAAGCAGAAACCTGTGCTCAGCAAGGTTTTGAGATAGGACAAGCATGTTTTACTGAAGCCTCGGGCTCTTTCTTGGTTCTGCTCTGTCAGAAAATGGTGGTTGATCTGAGGGAGCTGCCTTGAGTAAACCTGATGGTAGCAAACTGGAGGAAATCATGGACCTAGAGGAGTTACAGTGAAAAGTGGGGTATTTCTTTGCCTCTAGCAGTGTGAAATAGGATAAGGGTGGACAGATGGAGGGATGTGGGGAAGGAGATTGTAAAGATCTTGCTCTTTTGGAGCAAGTGCTCACTCCTGTGGATGGATTGCTTGGCATGGGGAATGCAGTGCCTGTCAGATGCCTGTGCATGTGGTCTTGAGCTGCACCCCTGGACTTCAGCCACAGGCTTTTGGTAAATACCTTTTGAAAACATGGTGTTATAGGATCTGCCTTCACAGAGCTCCCTTTGCAATAGATAGACTTTATGGGCTGTACTCTGGGGGCAGAGGATGATTTATGTGCTCAATAATATTTTTTCTGCCCTGTGGAGAAATCTTTAGACTGGCCAGCAGGCCTAGAATCAGGGAGGGTGCTAGGCTGCTGCTGGAGTGATGATTTTATACTGAAGTACTTTGAGTTTTGTTTTGGTCCTGCCATCATCAGTATCAGCTTGTTGTTGTTGTTGTTGTTGTTTCTTGACCCATGTAAGATAGGGCTCGCCTCACCTGCTCTTGGCCATTATTTCACATCTTCTGTGGACACTGCAGAGAGCCTGGACAGCTCCATGCCAGTTATCTTATGAGTGCCAAAATCCTCTTTGCTCCTTACACCATGAGCTAGAGCTCAAGTCTTTTTTACAGCCCAAGTTGTTTGTGAAAGACACTTTCACTGTGAATTCCCAGAGAAAACAGAACTGACAGGATGAGAGCTTTTCCTCAGCTTTCTTCAAGTATTAAGGAAAAAACTACAATCTGTTTGGCTTCAAGGTAAAGAGCAATGTTTATACAACTAAACCTAAGGACATGACACAAAATTCTATTTATTTTGTGGTCTGCAGAAAGAAAAATATCAAATGAACTTGTCTACTCTGTATTGTAACAGGCTAATTCTCAGAGTAATGCCATTTAAAATTCAAGTGTCCTCTGGTTTTAAATATCAGTTTGACAGGCACTGATTAGTCTTAAATTTGATAAATACTAAAGGAGTGAAAATTTATTTTTTCTACTTGTCTCATGGTTAATCATTTGTAGCACCTAACAAGCTCCTTTCATTCTTGCACAAAAGCTTATAAGATATCACAGAGTTAGCATCACAGGTGGCTTGTCAGTGAGACAAGAAGCTCAGCTTCAAGAATGACAGAGGTCTATTTTGCAATCCCTTAACAACTGTATAGTCTCCAGAAAGATTCAAATCGTTGAATTCAAATGGTGCCTAACATTCTTCTTGAATACTGATATAGTAAGGAAATAATGCCATAAAAACTTACAATAAAAAGTTACGTTACATTCTCTGGGTAGTAAAGCTTTAATTTGTTAGCCACACAGGCACTGGGAGGAGAGACTGCAGAGCAGTGTGTAAATGGATACCAGTCCAGGCACAGCCCAAGGAAAATACACACTGAAATAATGATTTTCAATTCTTAAGGGGGGGCAAACAGAGTATGCTTAACCTGAACCACATTCTTACAACCCATGATGTACAATCCATGTCATACCTGAGATCTGCCAAGGCAATCTGGGAAAATTAGTGACATCCAAGTGAAATGTGCAGCAGCACAAATGCAACAGCTTTGATGCTCTTTTCACCTTGTCTCCCATGTGCTCCTCTGACTTAAAATATTTTTGGAAGTTCTCTCTTCAGTGTTCAGTTCCAAAAATCTTAACAACTGGCAACAGATATCCAAAAGTGGCCTCAAAAGAGTAAATGTGCTTTGACATATTTCTTTGTTCTTTTAAAGTAAATGAAACAATTAGTACAAATGAAGCACTTCATCACTGAAACCCAGGGAAATTTCTTGGCTGCTGCCAAATCATGAATAATAATAATAATAATAGTGCAGAAAAGGAGGAGTAGTCAGGAGAGTAGATAATCTATGGGTGATGATTAAAAGCCGATTTCAAGGACTCTTGAGCTGGGTTAACTTTTGCTGAAATGCTCAGTCTCTGTTTCAAACTCTTCAGTAAGCCAAGAGTGTTACAGCAGATTGTATGAGCTCCTGCAAAGCACTTCATGTACTCATTTCTATCATAAAAAATGAATTATTCTCCAATTTCATATAAAATGTGGTCAGTGGAGATCTTTATTAGTTGAAAGCGAGTCCACTGGCAAATGTAGCTTGAATTGTGTAAGGACAAGCTAAGCATTCTGCTTTTCTGCTTCCTGTAAAAGCTTGTTTATTTTATTTTGCAATCATCTTGCCCATCTGCACCACATTTTTCTGTTGGCTTGTGTCCTGGCTGACTGCACTTGCCCAGGGCACAGGTTGTGTCCTGGTGGCTTTTGGTCACACTCACTTTATCTGCAGCCTTTCACCAGCTAGGGCTTTATTCCTAGTCAGCTTCAGAGGTGAACAGTATTGAAAGAAAGTTAAATATTACCTTGTAAGAGAGCATGCTGAAACACAAGGAAGTGGCTTTGCATCCAGAACACTGCAGGAAGGATCAAGCAGAAACAATAATGTGCTCCTTCAACTTTTCCTGATCTCCATTTCAGAAATCTGAACATTTTAAGGAAATAGTTAAGTCAGGTGTGGTTTGATGAGATGCAGTTATCACTGATGAAATAAAAATGTATCTGCCTACAAACGAGCAGCTCTCCCATTTGCTACTTTGCATCTCATCTAAAGGACACAAAACATAATTCTTCACTCTTACATACTTACATGCTTCATACTTAGGAGTTCAATGGATGCTCAAGAGTAGGAAATGTGGGAAAGGTGGAAGGAGAGTGTCCTACACCTGTACTTTTGTCCATCTGTTTGAGCTGGTTTCAGTTTGCCTCAGGACAGTGTCTACACTTGTGCCCTGTTTGTATTTTAGGGGCAGTTGTGTGGTTGGATCACACAGTGGAGCAGTCTGTGGGCTCAGTTCCTTTGCCACTGTGTGTGCCCAAATGGAGGCAGTCAGACTATGCCAGTAAAGCCCAGTGTTTCAAAGGTGCCATTTTACTGCTAAAAGCCATTACTGAATTATATCCTGCTGCATGAAGTGTCCCCAGGGTGTGCCCAGGCAGTGCTCCCCAGTTCCCCAGCAGATGGTGCAGGTGAAACACACTGCTTTTGGAATCTGCAAGGGGGAAGAGCTTGGTCTGTAGAATTACCTATAGTAGAGTGCTCTTTGCAACTTCCCAGATGCATAATCCTCACAGCCTTCTTTCATGGAGTAAAGGAGATTAATTTTAGAAACCATGGATTTTACATCTACCCTAATGATTATTTTGCTTTGAGTAAGCGGGCTCCCTGGCTGACTTTAGGAAATTAGATCACAGACTTACTAACTGCTATACCCCAGCTAAAGTTTGCAGCACTAGGGATTGTCTTCAAGCCCAATAAGCTTGCTATTATTTCCTATCTTAAAATCTGTGCTAAGTAATAAAAAATTCAAAAAGGAAGGGAAAAAAAAAAGGTTGAGGTCACACTGCTGCTGCAGTCTCATTGAGAATCCAGATGGAAAACACAAGCTAATCTATACAAAAATAACACCTAAGAATGATACATGAATAATCTTGGACATGAAAGAATATTTAAAAAGCTCCACAGTCTCTGCAGGTTGGTATCTTAGAGTTGTAACCACCTTTCCTGGTGATGGACAAACAGCAGGATGCTTTTCTAGGAAGTCTATAAATCCCCTTTTAATTCTGTGCATGCAGTTAAGTCTCATTCTTGTCATGGCCAGTTAAGATGTGCTTTTATCTACTTTTGAAGAGTGAATGAAGACCTTGTATCTTAATACCTACAAAGAATTGCACAATGTATAATGCTCTCAGGGCAGGAAGGGGCTGTGCATCCCTGCCTTGGGCTGCAGGTGTGCAGCTGGAAGCTTCTTTCTGTTGTGCTTCCCTGGATGTCCTCACTGGGTGGCTACACAAGGGCTCTGTAAACTCTGAAGTCCATCTTGCTTTTAAGACAACTTACCCCGGGAGGACTTGGGAAATCCTTGATGTTACAAGTAACCAAGTGGTGCCATGTTTAATTATAAATTATTGGCATTTTGGAGCAAAATTTTATTAATTAACAATAGAATTTCTCTTGGAAGCAGGATCCCTATCAAAGAAATTGATTTTCAGATTAAGATAGTTCTGCAATTCTTAAAGTTAAAAAAATTACTTCAAAAATTATTATATGTATTTTCCATGTATTTTCACATTTGTCCTCTATAACCATATAGCAAATTATGAAAATTTGCTTCCCCCAAGGTGAAATGGGAGGGAAACAATTGCTGGATTGCAAAGAAAGGGGCAAAGAAAGGGAAGTCTGTAAATTAAAGATTTCTTTAAATGTAAAACAAAAAAGATGAAAGACTTGGAAATGGGGAAAGAAAACTTGAAATCAAGTGAATTGCAAGTGGGAGAAACAGTGTGGAAATTATTAAGTTGCTTTTGAGCTGTTCAGCAAATCACATTACCAAATTGTCAGCATAGTTCTAATGCCTCTTTTGCATTTTTGGGCTATGGAAGAGAGATTCCAATTTGTATTTGCTTCTTAAGGCTTACAGATGTGCCTTTGCCTGGTAAATAGAGATTCAGTGATGCACTTTATTGTCTTTTTCAGCTTTCCCAGCAGGAAGATTGGCCTCTTTACATTGGAAGACCTCTGGCTGTGGTGTTTGCATTTCAGAGCCTTTCCACCTGTTTTTGATAAGCTGGGTGAAATTGCTCAGCAAGCAAGATGACTTTGACAAAAGTAAGATTGCATGTAGTCAGGAGTTATTGAATAAGTGAATTTTCAGTTCCATTTGAACAAATCTATGGCTAATAGTACCCAAGAATGACCAGACTATTAGCTCACACTCATCAGCATTTATATGCTAGCAGATGAAAATGTTTCACATGTGAACTAGATGCTGTTCTGTTCAGAAATAGATGTTTAGTATTTTTGCAGTAGAATAAAGAGTAGCTCCATGTTGAGCCAGGGCACTGACTGGGAGAACTGTGCTGTGTTATAACATGATCTTTCCCAAAAGTTGCTCTTTCCCCTGGGAGCACATTTTCCAAGGCCATCCTACCACCTTCTCAGTTATCAGCAAAGGAAATAGGGTCAAATTTTTCCATCCTCTGTTCAAAATACCTTTCAGAGATACCTTTTGTTTCTGATCCTGCAGAGACTGAACAACTTGGTTCATTCTCACCATTACATGTGAGCACAGAAGTCAATTTGAAGCTTGCCTATTTGGCATGAAAGAAGTGTAACAATACATGTAAATGTTTAATTTCCATGTGGACTAATCCAATTAGGTCATATTGGCATCTTCTCATTCATCAAAAAGGAGCCTGGCTCAGTTACCTGAGTGCTTAATCAGAATAATTGTCCTGAAATGAGGATTAGGGGCTTTTGTTTTTCATTATTTCATTTCATTTTGTTTTTCATTCTCTAAGTCATACATGCTGTAGCAGCTGTAAGAAATTAGGTTTGGAGTATTTTTTCTCCATCTCTGCTGTTCTGCAGCACTAAATCTTTTGGCCAATGTTCCTCAGAAGATGAGAGGAGAGAGGAACGGGGCAGAAGTTCACATTCAAGAAGGTAAAGAATGTCCTGTATGGCATGTTCTTCTTCTGTCTTTAACTTACCTGCTTATAATAATGACAAAATTATTGGGCTCTTCAGATAAAAATCTGTTCCAAGCTCTTGGAAAGAACCTGTTTTTATCACTATAATTGCTTCCAGTGGGACTAAGCTTTAATAAAGTAAGTCTTCACATCATCAGGGATTAATTAGGACAAAGTGCAAAGGAAAGAGAAGTAGAATGAAAATTGTTCTGATTATTCTTAATCCTGTATTATCTAAGGAGGAATTTTTTTTTTTTTGTTAGCTATCATATTTCCAAATGTAGGTGGACTATCCTGTGTCCAAGCTCTGAGTGAGAAGAAATAGGAAAGCACTGCTGTAAAGAACCAGAAAAACAGCATAGTTTTTGTGAGAAATCTCAGCCATTTCACTTTTATTGGAATCATGAAATCTCTCTGTAATTAAGTGACAAGCTTGTAGTGCTCCCATACCCATCTCTGCAGGAGTTCCTTGCATTGGTGTGCAGAGGCACAGCTGAAGCTGCCAATAGTAAGAGATCATCCTTGGTTTATTTTTCTTGGGGACTTGTACGCTACACAAGCTTTCTGTCTGACCTTTGCATTTTCTTCTGAGGACAAGGGGTTGAAATCTGCAGGATAACCAGGAATTCCCAACATGGCTCTGGAGAAAACCTACACTGCTTTTGAGCACCAGGAGTAGTAAACATCTGGGGATCATTTGAAACTGGAGCTGCTCACTGGCTATGGAAGACATGAAAGAAGCAGTCAATGTTTCTTTTCTGGTTTGGGAATTGATCTTTATCACCACTTTCCTTAACCTGTATTAATAACAATCACCAGGGACAGGAGAAGCATGCAGACTTTAAAAGGCAGCAGTAGTTGCCCTAGGTTATGGAAGTAAAGGAGGAATTTGGATCTGAATTTTTCTTGTTTTCTATCCAGAAGTATGAACCTCTTTTGTTGGAAGTAATTTTTGTGAGAAATTTGACTGCAGCTTCTGAGGATACATAAAAATAAATCAAGTTAACAAGAAGAAGAAAATAAAAATCCCTCCTGTAAGACCTCAGAAAATTATTTTTACCCTATACTTAAAAGAACTGTAAATTTTTTCTGGGGTTTTTTTGCCAGGCCTTTCAATTTTTAATTTAAGGTAGAAGTATATGAGAAGGTAGTTCTTCCTTCCTATAACATTTGTTCTAATATTTTCTATAACCTTTGTTGAATTACTGCCTTTACCATGGACCAAGTTGTTTCAGGAGCTGTTCCATCTGCCACTCAGAATATTCCACTCCCAGCAGTAGAATGAAGCCTTTCTAACCTTTTCTTTTAATGCAGAGCCACAAGATTGAAGGGAATGGGAATTTTTTTAGGGGTGTAAATGAAAATTGACCCCTAAAATGAGGTGCTGCTTTTGCTGATGTAGTGGAATAATGCAAGTACCAGTTTAAAATTTTACAAGTTCCTCTAGCTGAACAGGAACTAAAACATTGCCATCTCAACAACCTAGCACTCCCCACAGGTCTCTATGCACCTTGGAGATGTTGGCTTGAAAGAATTTTACTTTTCTTAACTTTGAGAAGGTAGTAATAAACAGATATAAAAAGCAATGCAAGATATTCATGATGGGGGAGGTTCTCTAAACTTTTCTTGACTATTTTAATATGAACTTTTTCTGCACAACTATGGCAGGGCAGATTTCCAAAGCAGCATACTTGAGTCTTGCTGCTGTTAGATGTTAATGGTTGAACCCCTGTGATGCTTTGAAAGGGTACACTTGTATGGATAATCAAATAGTTACTTTCCTTGTTCACAGATTGGGCTTTTTTGAGGAACAGAACTATAAAACATTGCTTCCCCTAAGACAGAAACAAGGAACACATCCTTCCTTCCTTCCTTCCAAACAGGCCATTCCTTTGTTGCACCTGGAAAGAATGCCAGAATCCTAGGTGATACAAACTGAGTTTCAGGGCAGTCAGAGGGGAACATGAAATCATCAAAGGAACAGACCACATAGAAACCCTACAACACAAATTAAGGAAAGGTTCTTATCTGTCACAGCCTCATTGGCTGGGGCCCACTGTTTTACATGTCAGATGTCTCCCTGCTGCTCAGAGAATCTTGAGTGCAGTAAATCTGTGCCAGAAATAATTTATCCTTATGTAGATCACGGGTGGCCTGCTTCCTACCCACTGCAAGCATCACCCTGATCTAAAGAGGGCACTGGTGCATCTCTGCTGAAGGACAAAGTGCTTGCAGAGTTAGATCCTTCCTCCTCTTTACTGGCTCACATGTGGGTGAGGGATCTCTTAAGTGCTCCATTATTGTGGAAGGCAGTTTAGTGACTGCAGACTGTAAAAGTTCAAGCAATTATATGTATTGCATGATGAACAATACGACTTCCAAATGTTCACATGTAATGCATGTCAGATTTCAGTTGGAAAACAAAACAAGCCCCTCAAGGTTGCAGTCTGCTCTTTAGAAGAGCCACATGTTGTAACCTCAGAACCTCAAAATATCAGCTGTTTTCTGTGCATGATGAGAGCAGTGGAATCTGTGCCATGTTCTGTCCTTTGTTTCCTGGAATCTGGCTGCAGTAATGATCAGATGTGTGCTTCTGCCAAGTGCAGTTGGTGTTTGGTCCACATTCAGACCAGTGAATTGATCTGTGCTTTTTTTTTTTTTCCTCATGGGATATGTCATTATGACAAAATTTTTGTACAGGGCCTAACAAAGATAAATATGTTAATAGGGAATGATATTTTCTAAAATTAATCTGTGCTTGCTCTTTTATTACTTTTAGGCAATATGAAACTACCTATAGACACCAAATGAGGTCAAGAACCATTGTACTTTCATACTGGTGTCCTTCTGTGAAGCATTTAAAATCAAAATACTCTGGACATATAAAGGAAGCAGATTTGCATCTTCCTAGAAAGAAGAGCAGAAGTGACCAGTCACTGTTGCCAGGAGCATTCTGCCTTTTTCAGAAGAACTTCTCAAGGAGCCCAGGTACTCTCATTTGAGTCCTTGAGCACAGATTCCATGTCCCACACAAATTTCCTATCCTATTTTATGTGTGTCTGTTTCTGCTATTCTTATCCACTGCTGGTGCCTTCTTTATTACACAGTGTGCTAAGTTTTTATTATTATCAAACTGTGGGTGTAAGTTACCATGGCAAACTGAGCCTGAGCCCTTCAGGAAGGGCTTCCCTGTCTCTTCTGACTCATCTCTTCCTTCCATCCAGGCAATGGCACATAGGAAGCAGGTGGGGTTAATTAAAGGCAAGGATAGCAGCTGCCTCAACTGTCTGGCCCTGGTCTCTTTGTACTCATGAGTTTTACACCAGCTCAGTCAAGGAAAGGTTCCAAGTAAGTATCATTAGACATTAAAAGGACGATGGGAAAGCCTGGCTGAACCACTCAGATGTCTCAGAATTAGTGCTTTGCAGGTGAACGTGTTTGTATGAGAAATAGATCCTCAGGCTCTCCAGATTTGAATTTTCTCAAAATGTGTTAACTGTTGAGGATTGCAATATTTCTTGAAAAGCTTATATGAAAGGTTTGGATTTGGTTTTTTTCTGCACTTACAGAAATGTCATAATCTGTCCTGCAAATCAGCTTCCTGCGAGCCTTACAGCTATTCAGGTTAGTTTCATGTTAGTTCTGTGGAATATTGCCATCAGATAAACAGACCAACAATACTGAAACAAGGCATTTGAATATGGTATGTGAAAACAAAACATTTTATATATTGAAATAAAATGCTATGCATGTAATTTTATTTAATAGGACATTATTGTGATTTTAGGTAAAGGTGTCCAATAGGGTGAAGGAAAGGCTTGAAAGTGTTTTTATTTTACTGTTTGCTTGTGGTGTGATTGGTATAAATTGCTTCTGTTGGTTTATTAACAAGGGTGAGAAGAGGCAAAGTAGTGGGAGAATAATTTAAATTCAGCTCAGGAGAATTAGACACAGGAGAGCAACTTCAAGGTGTCTGGCACGTATTAGCATTTTATTTGATTGTAACAGAAATTTTGCATGTGTATTCATAAAACACATTTGTTGGGATTCCTTTTAAGTTTCACAGTTTGTTCTTGTTAAAACCTGTGGTAGGTCAGAATTAGTGCTGGCGATTTCCTTTGCTAAGGACCTCAAATATACTCTTTTTAAACCCAAGTAGAGGCCTTTTAAGAAAGGGGCTTGAGGCTCTTCTAAGCAGCATTAAGGCAGCACACAGATGACCCAAGAAATGACACCTAAAATTCTGTGTTTACATTTGTATGAAGAACTGCAATAAAATGTATTTGGTGTTCATAGCCAAAAAATGACATATTTATATGGAGGTAGTCCTTGTACATCCATCTCAGTGTTATAGTGAGATTTAAAAAGAAAAAAAAAGTTGTGATTACAGGAATGTAGCAGAACCAGAATCAGATGTTTTTAAAACCATTTAGCATCACTCTGGGTTTTCTGGCCAATCTTTCTCCATTTTAACAGAGAGGAAGGAACATGATGATCCCTTTTTTTAAAGCAGGATTTCAGAGTTTATAAGCTGGTTGCTTGCTTTCTGTATTTAATGGTGTCCAACAGGGTGGTAGAAGGATTTGTCAGTGGTCTTGGCATGAACTTCAGGGATTTGTGCATCAGGGGCCTCTCTGTGTAAAGCATTCATGTTCTCAGACACCTTGAAGGCATTTTCATGCTACAGAGTTATGTTACTGGAGATCTTCTAGCCACTAGTCAGTTCATCATCACCCGTAGAGAAGTCTCAAGCTTTGATTTCTGAAGTATTTTCCTAAAATCTTGGAAAAAAGAAAAAATCTTGGACGGTAGCAGTATAGGAACAAGCTCTGAGGATTTCTCCCTGGTGATGGACACAGGGCTGTATTTTCCAGCCCATGCTCCTGAGCCCCAGTGAATGTTCATTCGTGTCCCACAAAGGCCCCAGACTCAGAGCAAAGCAGGGACTAAAGGCATCAAAGGCCTTTTTGTCAGAATAAGGACAATGCTAGAAACCAACCTTGTGTTAACCTACCGAAGAACAGAGGACAAGAATTCTGAATGCCAAAATATAGAGAGATGTGTGAAAGGGAAAACTTTTACAAAAGTAGGCAGGCTGAATAAAACTATTTATCTTTAAGCCACACAAGTCATGGTAATTAAATTAGGTCAGGCTGGCTGTAAAGCCACAAAAAGCAGGCTGTAACTAATTTGGAAAGAGACAGAAAAGTCCTGAAAAGAAAACAGATTGACAGCCCCCTATTATTTTTTATCTAATCAAGACAACAAAATGTAAGAAAGAGAAAAAGAAAAAAAAAGGAAAATAGAAAGGAATCTCATGTTGATTTATTAAGATTTGCTCTCAAACCATTAGGATAAACGAAAGCACGTAGTCGCATCTTTGATGTGTGAAGGTTTGCACATTGTTCTTAGTGCTAACTGAGGGTTACATGCATATTTTACCCTTGAGAAAAACAGAATAATTGAAGATCTTAAAGTTCAGAAAGTGGTGGAAACCCCAACAAAGAGTAACACAATCAGTACAGTATCATTGCACTAATTCTTTCTGGGCATCCATATCATCTGCTGCTATATGAAGAGAAATCCTAAATATCTGTGAAAAGAGACAAATAGACTTTTATTTAAAACCATGTCTGCATAAATCCCTCCTCCCAGTTTGTATAAACATCCTGTTTTGGAAATGGTTACAATGATTTGCTTTGAATTTGAAAGTGACAGGTCGTACAGGGTATGGGAAATAACATTTTTGAACTTTAAGAAGGAAAGGATCAGGACTTTATTTGTAGTGTGGGTCCAGTATCATTAAACAAGGTTTAAAATAATATTTTGGTTGATTTCTAAAATAGTTTTCATTCTCCAAGGGGTTTGAAAAATTAGCATTCTGAGGCTGTCTGGAGGGTGCAGAGTGTGTGAACAAAAAGGGGGAAGGGCACAGACAAAGAGCCCAGCTTGGTTTGTGTTGGTGTTTAATAGCAAACAACTCTTTCCCACCCTGCTTCTCTTTTATGCTTGCTTTAGTTCTAAGTAACTTCCAAAGAATTTCCAGCAGCAGATGATGCTCAGCCACTACATTCATCTGAAATAAGAGACGAACTTTGCCCTGTGAAGAAAATATTTGAGGTTCCAACACAATTAAGGGTTGCAAATTCTCTGTGAAAATGGAAATTCCTTCCCATTTCTCCAACAGGTCCCCGAGGGTGAAGTTTTGACTCTGGAGAAGTCAAGGGAATCTTCACTCTCTTTCATTAGGACAAGAGCCATCCCTCATCACATCTTACACTTGCAACTGTGAAATGTGGAAAGGAAAGGAGAAACTGTTTCCTTGGGTATTGCCATGAGGGAACACCTTTTCCAGACAATGAGAGAGTCTTTGAGAGATGATCAGGAAAGAGACACAAAAATGCAGGAAGTCAGAAATGGGGAACAGGCAGGGAAGCAGCAACACTGAGCATTTTCAGAGCTGAACTGGCGCCACTCAGCAGGTTTGTTTCTGTTTGAGAGAAAATGGAGCTCTTGCTCTTTGACTTGAAGACCACTCAAAGCTCCTCATCAATTGAAAGTCAGAATTGAACAAAAAGTTGCAAAACTAATTAATAAAACTTTAGAGCATTGGCCTAGAATTTGGCCCAAACACAAGATCCCTTACTTGAAATCTTACTTAAGTAACATTTTTGTGTGCTTAATGTTTGAGGGAACATGGTCCAGCTTGGAATATATCTGAGAAGAGCTGAAGAACAGCTGCCAGGTTCACTGTCTGCTAAAAATCAATAGCCAGAGCATAATATTGAATCAGACTTTTAAAGATAAACTACACAACCAGGTCTGAACTCCCAGGATTTCAGTAGAGCAGTTTATTGCTCTGTGCACTGTTCACGTGCAGGGAGTATGAACCAAGGGACTGCAATAAACCTGCTGAGTTTTGACAGATTTGCTTTTACTTCATTTTTATTGTATATAGGTAAAAGGAGGGGTGCCAGCCTGTTATAGATACAAGATCTACAGGATATGAACCATAATATCTCATGTTTTATTGTATTTCTTTAAAAACATCCCTCCTATTTAACAAGAAGCTGTTGTTTCAATTCTATTTTTTTTCTATTTTAATCTAAAGATAAATTGAAGGTGGCACAGAGCAGTGGAAGAGCAACAGCCTTTAGAAGCCCTCTCCAAAAGCTGAGTTTGTGAAATACTTTCCAAACATCTGCAGGAACAGTGCTACATCAACCTTCCAGCAGCCTGGTTGAAAAGACTGTCCTTTAATCTAAACCATACTCCCTGGGATTTCTTGTAGTTAATTCTTCCTTTTTTACTTTTTTTAATATTATGCCAGTGAGAAACTGCCTAGACTCTTCACCTTTGAGTCCTTTCCACTAATTCTTAGTCCTGGCATATTGCTGTACATTTTCATTGCATGGGGATCTCCTCAAACAAAGGAAAATTATGAAAACGTCAGATCAGATTTCATATATTGCTCTTGGCATTGCACTCAGTAGACCTGGTACACAGTGAGTTTTGAAAGCCTCTGATCTTTTATAACCATTTCCAGTCTTAAACATACATTTCAAAGTTCCTCATCTGCAGTCAATGGGAATATAACTATGAAAGCTGAGGTAATTTGGGTATTTTCTTTCTGTGAAGACATAGAGAGTGATCCATTGCAGCCATAAATAATTTCCAATGTGTCATTATTTTTTCTGTTATACTTCTGATTGTTTTATTAAGACTGAATTTATTTCTTTCACTTTTGGGGGTTTTTTTTCTCTTTCCTGCTAGGGATATGTGCTGCTTTAGAACTTAAAATCAGGGTGCTGAGCTGTGCCTGTGGGAATGCACACTGAGTGGTGAGCTCTGCTGGGTCTGATGGTACCATAAAACTGACACATCAAGGACACAAAGTCCTTTCTCTCCTGCCAAGCTGCTGTGTCAGGCTGAAAGCCTCATGGCCATGCATTAGCACCTCAGGTATTAACCAGCCTAGGGGCTTTTTCTTCACTGTTGTGTTCACTTCAGAGAAATCAACCAAGCTGAAGATGTGCTGACCTCTTGAGACTGAACTAGAAGATCCCTTGACACAAAATCCTGTAAGTGTATTTATACAGGGAGTCCCCTGGCCAATTGAAAGGGCCAGACAGGATTCCTAGAGCTGAAAGCACGAGCCATGTCAGCTACAATCTAAATTAAGTGACAGTGCTGACTGTGACAGAGAAGGAGACCAGACAGCAGTTCTGTGTTACCTGTGGCACTGGAACTCAGCAGTTGCTCCTGAAACCAATCACACACAGCTTCCTTGGGAAAGAGGAGTGAGTTTGCTGGAACAGCTGGTGGAGATGACAGGTTATTCAGATATCTTTTTTGAGTGCCAACAAAACAAAGGCATACTATCTTTAATGCTTGTGTTATAAACAACTTGCATCCATTTCCAAATACCCTCCACCTTTCCTTCACCCAAATGAACACTTTAAACAGAGAGCTACTTTGTAAATCTCTCAAAAACTTCTGATTGAACTTTTCTTATCTGTTCAATTCATAGCCAAGTCACAGTAGAGTATCTGTGTACCTTTGTTACAAATACACCAGACTTATGTTTGATTTATGCTGCCACTGTTTCCAAACCCATTCCTTAGTAGCCTTTCCATCCTGACTAGGAGATGAGTAACTTTCTTAGAAGGATTATTTTTATCCTTTCTGGTTTTCAGTTCCTTTCCATTTTCCTTGGCCATCTACTTGACTGCACAGCCTACTGCTCAGTTCCCTCTGCTTTCTAGAGCTCAGATGCAAGTCCTGCCTTGTCTGCATAACAAGAGTTGTCTCCTACCCCAGTGTTTCTTTCAACTGATCCTGTTATCAGCTCATAGCCTGGTATTTTTCAGTTTCAGGTGGAATATTCAGGTGCCATACTGTATTTCAGTGCAGCTGCTTTCATTAGAGTTTAGAACTCCGTACACAATCCTGGAATGGTGAGTAGAGTTTCCTTCACTTACTGTCTTCATCATGATGAGCTTTCCTACCTCTGTTCACTGTTTGGTTTCTTTTCAATCAGATGGCTGTTTCTTCTCTCCACACTGAAATACCATTGGTGTATTGGTGCTAAGTCTTGTAAGTTCAAGATTGTCTCCAGCCCAGTGGTATACCAACTGTATGGCTGCATTCAGTTGGGACATTATATCCTGGGAATAAATCAGGGAATAAATCCTCATGGGTTCTCTTGAGAAGAGACTCTGATAGTCTCTTTGTTGTTTTAGAAAAATTCCAAATTTAGCTAAACTGTTTCTCCTCACTGCAAAGATATGTGTAATGTCTCTGAGGAAAGGACATAAAAATATTTTTCCATAATAAGGTTAGAGGATAATACTGCATATGCTGGCTTTAACAACAAGCATAGAGAGGCCATTGCCTAGAGAAACTCTGCAACTCATTAGCTAGTTTTATCTTTCCTTCAAAGAAGGAAAAGCAAAAATCTGACTGATATACCCATCCAGTGCTCTCTGAAAAAAACCAGCTCTGCAGCCAGACCATTCCTTCCCTCACAACAAAGACAAACAAAGAGAAGTCATGCATTAATTTTTTTTTCAAAGAAGAGAGCCTGTAATTTAAGTAATAAATGTTTTAGATCTAGAAAATTGAATACTTTTTGCTTTTGGAAGGAACAAATCAGAACACCAAAGAAAGGACAGTGCACAGAAATATGGCAAGTTTATCAGTGAGTATAGTGTGGATGAAAGTAGTCATTAATTAATGAAAAGCAAGGGTTTTAGGGGAGGATTCAGGTGTTTAACAGTACCCCAAGCTTTGCTGTAAGTGTTGTAGGCAAAAAATTTGTGTGGTTTGCTCAGAGTGGTTCACCTGGTGACCAAGCACATGAGGGAAGCTGCTGCACAGCACCAAGGTCAGGATGGAGATTATTGCACTTCATCCCCAGGTCAGGCCCTCCTCCATCCATGAGCTGGCATTTGGTTTCCTCTGCTCTAAGAAGCCCTTGAGATGGTCTGAAAAGGGCCTGCTGTGCTTCAAACCCTTCAGCAGGGCTGGAGCTTTGATCTCCTGCCATTGAGCAAAGCAGGGCAGCCCAGAGCACTGAGGCATGGCTGTGGGATGGCAGGGGCAGCACTGGGATCTCAGACTCCACCTCTCACTGTCAGCACTTCTGTCGTGGTATTGGCTGTAAAGGCAGGACTTAACTCCCAGGGAAATAAGATTCTCACAAAATAATCAGTGAACTGAAGGATATTTCCTTTTTAAACATCTTTTGGAAGTGCTCCACCACAGTTTAGGAAAAGGAGAAGGGAAAGTTACCTGGAAGAAAAGCTGAGCAACAAGGCCCAGGGGAACACGTGGCCAGCACACCTTGCACTTGAGCTGTTTTCAGCTGGAGCCTCAGGTGTGTGGCATGGATTCCAGGGTCCTGGCAGTGCCTTGCTTGACCTTGGGATTCTCATATAGAATTCTCTGAAGTGCACAGTGAAAGGAAAGAAGCTTTTGTTTAAGTAAAATCCTGCTTTGCTTTGCTGTAGTGTTTTAAGACATTTTATCACTAGAGGTGGTCTTTAATATGCTCCTTAAGCTGTAACTCTTGGGATCACCTCATTCCTTGCACCTCTTACTCTGAGCAGGAATGTTGGAGCAGAACACAGCTCAGCACTACATGCTCCATTAAAGGAGCTTATACAGCATCCTGTCGGCCTAGAGGTCCAGTAGGAACCTTTGGCAGACACAAAAATACTTTGGAAAACTGTGGGAATGCTGATGACCTGACAGTGATTTATATTATTGCGTTAGAAAAAGAAATAGTGTGGTAGGACCTTTCAGAATGGATAAAGCAAGGATTTGCCAGTAACTGTGCTGTGCAGCTTTCCAAACCACTAACCTGCTGGTTAGCCCAGGCCTCTATTTCATCCAAACCCTCATAAAAATTTATTGCAGATGGGTACTAAGAACCTTCAGGAAAATCCTTTGCTGTTGCAACAGCATCTCTGCTTTCTGATGGTCTCACAGTAACTTCCCCCCTCCCCCAGCACCTGAGCAGTTGTGAGCAGCACCATGCTCTGCCCAGGCAGATGTTTATCACCATCTGCCATCACAGAGCCAGCAGGTAGAGACTGACAGGGTAATTCAGTATGGGATAACATGGAAAATAAACATGGAAAAACATGACTAGCATGCACAAGTGTTTTGAAAACTGATTGGCATCCCATAATGAATAGCATGAGAATAAATGTTTTTACTAAAAAATATTGAAAAGTATAAAATCTTTTAGTTTAAAAGCAAGCAGTAAGACAAGTGCAAGAGTTAACCAAGTATCTTATTCAGTTATACCTGTCCTGAATCAAGATTCAATGTGCAGAGACACATTAGTATTAGTTTAACATTATAACAATTTTCATTCATGAAGAGATTTTAGATACAAAGAGATAAGATATTATCTCATAAGAGAATGCTTTTTGTTGTGTTATTAAGGTATAAATGAAATAAGTTTTCCATGGCCTGTGAAGGGTGTTTTGTGCCTTGCTGGTGACAGTAGGTTAAAGCCCAAGATAACCACTTCAGACTGGCTGCATACTTCAGTGTTTTCCCCCTTCACAGTTGTTAAAACTTCACAGAGCCTCAGAACACATCCAGATGGACAGGAACTGTGACTGCCACTTAGGAAACCAGGATAATCCAGCACAATACACCAAGCAGGGTAAGTGGGAAGGAAAACAAGTTCTGAATAGAGGACCTCCTTGGAACATTGAATCAGCCATCAGACACACCAATTCTGTTTAGGCAGGCCTGTTATACACACCCAAATGTTCTGCAAAACAAAGCACACCCCCATCCTTTCACCACTGCTGCTCAAAAACACTCCTGCCCAAGGGTGGTCTTCACCCTGCTTGAGGCAGTGCCCACATCTTTATTCACAAACTGAAGCATTGGTTTGCAGAAGTTTTTGGCAAAGCTGAGACACATAAACCATGTTCTTCCTCTCAAGGAATATCATATCTTGGCAGTTTGGTTTGGGTTTCACTTTTTCAAATATAGAAAAATATGAACAAATAGCACACAGTGGTGGCACACTTATCACCAGTAGGTTGCCCTGCACAATGCTGCTTGTGTGACACCAGGATAAATAACATCACTGTAGCAGAGAACCTGCTCAAGAGAAAACTATTATTATTTGAAGTTGTTCACTTGAGGGATAATGTCTGCTAAACACAATGGAAAGCAATATATAGTGACTTTCTGGATTTTTGTGCTGTACATATTTTTTTGCATACAGTATGCATGTATCCCAGCAGGGTGATTAGATAATGAAGCCATGATGTAAGAAAAAAAAAAAACAACAAATCCTAGCAGATTTATAGGAGCTAAATCTATATATTCATTCCTCACTCCCCCTGGCATGGGTGCCTAATTTAACTGAAGCTAATTCCAGCACTGATTCCTACTTATGCACGTGTTGGCAGAGACAGATCTCAGTGCAGTGCACATTCTCAATCACTTTTTATTTGTCACATTTCACAAATTTCCAAACAATAAAAAAACACTGTTTGGGAAATGGTGATTTGAACTTGTGGTGTTTCATCCTGTCCTGCCTTCCTCCCTTTTGTTTCAGCTCCTGGCAGTCGAGTTTCCTGTTCCCCTGGTGCAGCTGCTCAGTTACACGCCTGCTGCTCGTGGTGAGTGTGCTGTGAAAATGCATCATGCCCCCTGCCACGTGGGAGAAGTGATGTGTTTTAGTTTGCTGTTTTGCAGAAAACATTGTTTGCCATATGTCTCAACAGAGCCTGCTTCTCTTTTGCAAGAAATTGGCCAAGAAATTTAATTTGTGTTTTAGTCTTTTTTGCATCCTGACTAGAGATTGGCATGTGAATTATTTAATTAAGCTGTGAATATTGCTGAGTATTGCTAAGTTACACAAATACTGTGTCATTTAGCTATTTATAACTAACAAAACTAACAGTACAAAAAAACTAATTAAAAGCTACATAATCTTGGAGTCTTTTGACCAGCTGTTATATATCCATACAACACCATTCTGTTGAATAAGGGAGGTATTGTTGAGGCTTTTGACACAGAAAAGAAAAAAGATGGGGAAAAAATTGTGGTATTTTTCTTTGGTTCTCTTCATGTCCAAAAGAAAGCTGCAGCCTGTGGCATTTCAGCTGGGCCCATTCTGTGCCTGGGGTGAGGCAGCCACTGGCAGCTGCTCACACAGAAATGTGCTGAACAAGAACCTCCCCATAAACAAAAACACACTGGGCCTTCCGTGGGCAAAGCACAAGAGCAGAGTATTAACCACAGAACCTGCCTAGGTAGAAATTCCTTTTGCTTGGTCACAGCAGATAACAAGGTTTTGTGCCTCTCTTTTTGGCATGTGTGGTGCCACAGACTCCCCAGGAACCTGACTTCATTCTGCTTCTTGATGAGCTGATCTCTGGAGGGACAGCTATTTACTGATTCATTGCTGGCTCACACCTTCAGCACCTGATGGTCTCTCACAGTGGTCCAGGAAACTCACTGCACCTCAAACCACAAGCACTGGCAAGAATGCTCATGCAGCCATTGTGGGATTTCCTCATTGTGCTGCAGAAATGACTTAAAAATGGAATAATCCCTTCAAGTGGCTTCAGCAGTAATGAGGGACTCAGGTAGCTTAGAAAAAACACAGTGTTGTAAACAATACTGTTTTAAACATCAGTACATGCAAAAAAGGATAGAAGTGATTTAAATGTCTGTCTCTTGTTTATGCCTTGGACTGTATGTACTTCACACCTCCTCATTTTTCAGGCTTACATCTTGGAATAGGAGGAGACCACCATGTACAGGCTAAATGGTAAAATGCATTTCCTTCCCCATTCCTTCTGTCCAAACTCTTGGAGTTGTGGAAATGTTCAAACACTCCCTTAGTGAATTATGGCTGTAAGAGAAAGAGACTTTATGACTTGGCTCCTCCCTGTAGTTTGTGTCCTAATTTTTCAAGTCTTGATTTAAGTTTGACTGGCTTTTTATCCAGAAATGCCTCATTTAAGGTCAGCTACCTTCTAAATTGACCCTGTTGCCAAAGTAACCCGAAGATGGCTTTCTTAGATAGACATCAGCAATTAAGTGATCAATTTTAAAATACTTGTTTTTCCTTGTTATTCTTTTCAGTAAATTTTCTTCTTGAATCAAAAAGTAGCAAGAGATGAAGAACTGTTGGAAGTATTGAGCTAACCAAGCATGCTCAAGGGAATGAGGAGACCATTAAAAGGTAACATAAGAAAAGCTTTGCTTGACACAGAGTATAGACACAGACCAGTGAAAATAACAAATTTGTATATGCCAGTACTGTTCTGTAACAAGATTCTGAGTAAGTCAAGGATGAAGCTAAAGTCATAATTGGTGTCAGTTTTCCAGGTGAAAGAGAAGGATTCAGGATTAATGAAAAGATTGGTTAGTTTTGTCTCCATCATCAAACTACAAGGATAAAAAATTAGGACAGAGAGGAGAGGTTTTCAGGAACCACAGCTACTCAGAAAGCTTCCTGTCCTTTCTCTTTCACAGGCTCTTCCTTTCAGGCCCATTTGGACAAACATCAGTCAGTCTCCTTTAGTCTGTTTTGGTGATGTTCTGTGGGTTTCCAGCTTATTTCTGCATAACCTGAAATGTCTGTATTTGCATCCCAAGCTGCCCAAAATCTTTAATTATTTCCCAGGAGCTTTCCTTTGTTCTTTGAGGGGGCAGCACTGCATTGCTACACCCAAGGGCTCGTCAGCATTCCCTAGAGATGTGTAATCTCACAGGATACTGTAACACATCAGATTTCATTGCAGAGAGCTAAAGTTTGTTTCACAAGGCTTCAGAACAGATGCCAGTTATTTAAGGTGCTTACACTGCAATAACTTGTTGCTTTTTCTTCCCCCCCCCCCCCCCCCCCCCTTGGTAATGTCTTTTTGTCTCTGACTTTAATCCTCCTATGACTTTGAGAAAAGTATTTTCATATTTGTGAGGCCTCTGGAAATTTTCAGAGCATTCAGATTATGTTCTGATAAAACTCTGACTTCATGAGTACATATGTGTGAAAAACCTTATTGAGATTTATTATCTCATTTTTAAATTGTCAGTAATGTCTTCTGCATTTGTTCAGTCCAAAGGGATTTTAAAAAATCTCATCAGAGCAGCTTTGGGTGAGAAAAGTTCATTCCTTATCAGTCATCCAAACGTGCCAAGTCAGTTTTATGAAAGCAGTGGAAGGAATGCAGAAACTAAATCCAGCTTGATAACACTAAGCCAAAAGCATAACAGGAAAAAGAGCAGTGTTGCTGCTTTAGTTTTCCTCATCTGGAACTGAAATGGAAGGGAATGGTCTGGATCGAAGGCGTGTCAGCAGGGCAGGCAGACCCACAGCGCTGAAAATAAAAGGTCAGACACAACACTCTTTCTTCCAAACTGGCATGCAGGGAATTGTCAACCAGTCCCCATCCACACAGAACGAGGGTAAATGTGATGGTGAGGGGCCTGATGCTAATCCTGGCCCAAACGCTGCTCCCCATCAGCCTGGTGCCAGCTCAGAGCCTTCTGACCCTGCTGGGGCTGCTTTGTGTCACTGTCCCGTGGAGCTGGAGCAGCTCCAGCCCTGTCAGAGCACACTGATCCCCGTGTGTGCATCTGGACTGCTGTTCAAGCAGCTCCACAGCTCCTTGCTGGCAGCCTCAGGGATATTTCAGTGGGATCAACTCCTTTACCTACAGGGCCATAAAAAGAGAGGAGTTCCCAAGGGCTGTGGAGTGCTAGGGCAGAGGTGATGAGCTGCCTTTATGGGTGCCATAAAGAGGTGATGAGCTGCCTTTATGGGTGCCTGACACCAGAGCTCTCATCAGGGCACCGTCTGCAGCACCTTCAGCGCTCTGTGCTCACCCAAGGTTCCCAATCCCCAGCTGGAGGCACGTGGAAATCCATTGCTGCCACGCCTGAGGCTGTCAGGGATTTGGGCTGTTACCCTCAGTCACATTTACCCTATTCATGGTAGCCCAGTCTTAGGAAGGACAAGTTCTGCCAGCAGTCGTGGTTCCAGGCTGTGCTGTACCAACCCACAGTGCCCAAGAAACGTCTCACCGGGGGGAGGGCACGGACAAGTTCCTCACAGCCACCTTTTGTAGCAGGTGGATGTACCGGCCTCCCTTCTTGCCAAAGGCTTCTTAGGAACCTGGCTTGCAGCCCGCTGGGGTTTGTCTTGCCCAAGCCACGCAGCACCGAGCTCCAGGGGTGCTGTTTCACCATCAGCCCAGCCCCGCTCCGGGCTCCGCTCACGGCTCCCCTCTGGCACGTCCCCGATCCGGCAGCACCGGCGCCGCTCCCCACCAGGGAACGGCAGGAGGAGACGGGCACACACCGTTCTGTCTCTGCATCGCTTCTCAGACTTACTCAGAAAATGTTTCTGCATTAAAGCATATTTCAGTATTTCTGGAGGTCAAATGGAAAATACTGAGTTTGCTCTGTTCAAATCAGTTATATGTAAAAAGAAATAGATTTAGAAGAATTATTAAATACTCCAGAAGACAATTGGACATATAAGCTGGAATTTCTCTGTAGATTTTTAAGTAAAAAAATCTGTTAAAGGAAATCCTGTTAGATCTTCCCTCCTGCTTTAGCAGTTAGAGGAATATTTATATAAAAAGAATGATTTGTAAAACAGGCACTGCGTTTGAGGGGCTAAGAACAGGATGTAGTGCTGGGTTTGGGGGCCTCAGAATTGAGACCTAATCAGGCAATTTTGGGCTTTCCCAGACCCAAAACACTGCTGTGTTTCAGGGGCTCAGAACCAGACCTACTTGATCTATTTTTGGGCTCCCAAAGACAGACCAAAGGCTGTATTTAGGGGTCTGAAAATTCAGGTTCAGCACTTAAAACCAGAGACTAAATCCTGCATTTTGGACACTGAAACCGGGGTCACATGGCTGGATTTGGTGCTCAGGAAGAGTGACTAAGCCCTGTGCTTTTTCAGGCCTTAAGTCAGAGACCAAATGTATATCTGAGGGCCTCAAGAACAGAGACCAAGTCCTGTGTTTTGGGACCTTGAAACCACTCAGCCGGGCTTGCGGGTCACTCAGCCAGGAGCCCAAGTCCTGTATTTTGGGGGCGTGCCTTGGGCACAGCCCGGTGCCGCGCTCCCCCGGCCCGGCGGCGCGGACGAGCCTCCGGGGCTGGCGGCGGGGCCGCGTTCGGGGCTCGGCCCGGGACGGTGTCAGGACACGGAGCCGAGCCCGAACCCCGCGTTTGGGGCCACGGGCAGAGCCCAGCCCCGCGCGTCGGGCTCAGCACGGGACCGCGGGGGCCGCTCCGGCACCGGCAGCGCCCAGAGCCCCGCGGCCGGAGCGGGAAGCGCCCGGGGCCCCGAGCCCCGCGCCGGTGCAGGGCCCCGCGAGGGTCCGGGGAACGTGCGGCCCCCGGCCCGGCCGCGCCGACAGCGCCCCCCTCGGGCCGGGGCCCGCACGGCGCAGAGAGAAGGTGCCGGCGGGGCAGGGGCGGGAATCGGGCCCGGGCGGGGCCGGGCAGGTGCTCGGGATGGGCCGGGCGGGGCCGGGCAGGTGCGCGGGGCGGGGCCGAGGTGATATAAGCCCCGGAAGTGCCGCCCGTCGCCATTTGCTCCTGCGGTGCGCGGTGCGGGCGGCAGCGGCCGCTCGGGGCTCCCGGCGGGGCCCGGGTGAGGTTTCTCCCTCTCATCCCTCCTTTCTCCCCCTCCTAGCCCTCGCCCCGCTCCCTCTCCGCTCCTGAACGCCCCTGCCGTCCTGTCCTGGCCCCCCCACACACCCTGACCCCCCCCTCTACCCTTCTTCCTTCCCCTCCTACGCCCTACCCGGCTCCCTCTCCCCTTCTGAATCTCTCCTTCCCTCCCTTCACTGCTCCCTTCCGTCGTCTCCCTCCACATACCGACCCTGCACCCTACCCCGCCTTCCTCCTCCTCCTGACCCCTCTCCCTCTCCCCTCCCGACCCCCCCTTCCCTCCTCTCCCTTCCCCATCCTCTGCACCCCGACCCGCACCCCCCATTCCCCCTCTGCCGTTCCTACCTGCGCCTCCCTGCCCCGCTCCCCTACAAACCCTGACCCCGTTTCTGTTCCGCATTCTCGTTCTCCTTCCATCTTCTCTGCCCCCCGACCTCCGCTCTTGCTGCCTTCTGGCCTCTATTGCCCCATTCCCTCTGTGTCCCTGTGTCCCCCCCGACCTCCGCTCCTGCTGCCCTCTGTCCCTCTGTCCCTTTCCCCCTGCCCGTGTCCCCGCAGCCTCGGGGTTCGGGGCGCCGCCCAATAAAGCCCCGAGGGCTGGAGCCGGCGCCCCTGTCCGGGTTCGGAAGGGTCGGGGCCCGCTCGGGGCTCTCCCCTCGCAGATGCCAACGCGGCCCCGCCCTGCCCGCCCTGGGCTGTCCCCGCATCGCACCGGGGCCCCCAGGAGGGGTCCCGGCCGGGGGGTCCCCATGGGCCCCTCGTTAGGAGGGCTCCGGGAGGGAGTGGAGGATGCGGCGTGGGATGTGCACTCGTGTCCTGCTGTCCCGGCCGGAGGTTAAGGACACCAAAGGCCGCAGGCAGAGTCTCTGCGCACTGAGCTTCCTGTTCCAGTCATCCCAAACTAACTCAAGGAAAGATGTAAAGGAAAACAAACTGAATTATAAAATAAATTAAAAATACTCCCGATCCCAGCTTGTGGCATTTGTGTTCGCTTGTACAAAGCCGTGTGGCAAAGGTAAGTTTTAGGTGGTTTTGGCAGCTGGGGGATTCCCTGTGGAGCTGAGAAGGCAGCAAAGGATGGCGGAGCATTGTCTCCACCAAGGGTGAGCTTTGTACAGGAATGGTGCCTGCCAGGGGGGTCAGGGAATCCCATTTTCCTTTAGGAAGGAAAACACCAATCCCTGTGGCTCTGTCCTCTCCCCATCCCACGTCCCCCCAAGTATCACCCCACAGCGGCATCCTGGATCCCAACCCATCTTCCCTTCCCTTCCCTTCCCTTCCCTTCCCTCTCTGCCCCTGCCCAGCGGTTTGGCTGCAGGCTGGGAGAGGGGAGGCCACTGAAAACCTCTGGAGTTGAGGCCCCATCGCCTGCCCCTGATGCCAGGGCCAGCGCAGCCCCGGGATCAGCTCCCTCAGCTCGGGGTGCCGCGGCCAAGAGCGGCGGCAGCAGGGCCAGGGCTGCCCTCATGCCCGCGCCGGCTCCTCCTCCTGCCGGCAGGGAAGCGGCACCGGGAGCGCCAGGCCGGGGTTTTATGGAGGCAGGGGCAGCAGCTGGGAGAAGGATTAACCCAGAGGGCAAGCAGCATCCTCGGCCTGGCCCTGGGCCTGGCTGCCCGGGCCTCAGAGCTCCGGACTGAGTCATGAACTTGGGCAAACGGGGATGGGCGGCCCAGAAACCTCGGGCTCTGTGAGGGATGCGGGAGAAACACGGGCCACAAGGGGAGGAAAAGCGCTCCGTGCACCCCGTGAGTGAGTGAGTGAGTGGAAAGCCCTGTGTACTTAGGATACTGGCTGGTCCTGAGGAAGGAGACGCGCTTGTTTTGGGATGCCAGCACCCCCAACCCGCCGGTGCTGCTGGGCAATGCCAAATGTCCTTGGAAGCTCAGCTCCAGGCTGCACCTCGGGTTTCACTCCTGCCTTGCTGGGTTGGGGTCTCTGCTTTGCAGCCCCTTGCCAGATTTTTGCTGGGAGTGCTGTAGAGCTCTGTGGGGTCTCCCTACAGTGCAACTTTCCCTTTGTCCCTAGAAAAAGGAGAATTCAGCATCTTATCCTCTGGGTCCTAAGAGACTCTAGAGGAAGAGGAGAAGATCCAGCGGATCCTCACTAGTCCCGCCGGGGCAATTGACGAGAGGGAAGCAAAGAGGGAAGGATGGAGATGCAGCTGCTGCAGGGAGAGCCCTGGCTCCCAAATCCACCCTGCACTCCCCTGAGGCCAGATGTTCCCTCTCAGCCCTCACCTCCGGGACGGAGACAGAGCTGGTTTTTATGGAAGATCCCGGGCTTTTCTGCCAGGGATTTGCACTGACAGTGAGCTGCAGCTCGGGACTAAATCCTGCCGATGCAGGAGATAACCACGTCCTGTTCGTGATGGTTTATGTGTGAAAGCTGAAAATAAATAATTACGGACTCATGGAACGGCCTCCTCTCCTGGATTAACTCTTCCTTATCAAACTTTCATGTCACGGCCCGGGGAGCTGGAGGACAGAGCCCACAGGCCGGGCCGCTCCCCGAGCACACGGTGCCGGCCGGAGCCCCCGCGCCGGGCCCGGTCCTGGCCGCGGTTCCGCGTCCGCACCGGGGAACGGCCGCCGCCGTCCCGGCCCGGTTCCCCGCCGCTCCTCCGGCGGGAGCGGCGGTGTCAGACCCGGCGCCAAGGCCCGCCCGGAGCGGCTCCCCCGGCCCCATACCGATCCCGGTCCCGATGCCGACGGGGGAGAGGCGGCACCGCCCGGGACCCCCGGCAGACCCAGGCGGCGCTCGGCCCCCGGGCCACGGTCACGGCCCCGCCGCAGCGCCCCGAGCTCCGAGCGGTCCCCGCGGGAGCGGCCGTCGGGCGGGGCTCGCACGGCGCCGAGCGAGGCTCCCGAGCGAAGGCCCCGGGACCGGCGGGGACAGGGGGGCGGGGCCGGCACAGGTGCGAGGGGCGGGGCCACGGAGCGCGGGCAGGGGGCGCCGCGGCGGGGCCACCGCCACCGTGCCCGGGCCGGGGGGCAGAGCGCCGCTGGGGTGTGCCGGGCCGTGCCGCCTCTGCCCCGCCGGGCGGATCGAAGCGGCACCGGGCCGGGGATCGGATTGGGGCCCGGGATGGCCGCGGGCACGGGGCGCTGCCGGCTGCGGGATCGCGGCCGTTCCCCGGTGCGGGCGCGGAGCTGGCACAGGTGTGAGGGCTGGGACCCCGCAGGGCGCCCTCTGGCGGACACAGAGCGCGGTGCGAGCGCGGCGCCCCCGCGTGGCCGGGGGACAGCGGTGCGGGGGCGGGGCCAGCACAGGTGTGAGGGCCGGGGCCAGCACAGGTGTGAGGGGCGGGGCCACTGAGCGCGAGGCCGTGCCAGAGAGCGCGTGCGCAGTTCGGGACAGCAGAGCGCGTGCGCAGTTTGGGGCAGTGGAGCGCGTGCGCGGCCGTCACAGGTGTGCAGGGCGGGCCCAGCTCAGGTGTGCGGGGCCCCAGTGCGGCTGCGCGGGGCGGGGCCGAGGTTATTTAGACCCCGGAAATCGCCGCAGCGGCCATTTGCTCACCCAGAGCTCGGTGCGGACGGAGCTCCCTGTGTGGGCTCCGCAGGTAAGGCGCGGAGGTTTTGGCCTCCCCTTCTGCCCCTCTCTCTACCCCTCCTTCCTTCTCCGCGTATTCCCCTTTCTTTCTGCCCCTTTCCTCTCGCCCTGAAACTCTCCTTTCCTCTCCTCCCAAACCCGACCGCCCCCCACTTCTTCCTGTCCTGTCCCTTCTCCGCTTCTCCCTTCTGTTCCTCCTCTCTCCACCGTCCTTCTTCTCCCCCCTCGGCCTTTCCCTTCCTCTCCCGCTTCCCTCCTCACTCCGACCCCTCTCCATTCCCGTCCTCAGCACCCCCATCTCTCCTGTCTCCCCGTCCTCCTCTCTCCTCCTTCCCTCGCACCGCGGGGCTGGGGGTGCCGGGCAATAATAAAGGCCAGAGGCCCGGAGTCCGGCGCCCCCGGCCCCGCTGGAGCCCCGCTGGTGTCCCCATGCAGTTCCATGGTTGAACGCAGGGGGCGCCGCCGGGGCTCCGCTTCCCCCATCCCACGGGGGCCCCTCGTTTGGAGGGGGTCCCGGGATGGGGGGTCGGGTTTGAGGACCCCCTTGTTTGGAGGGGGTCCCGGGGTGGGGGGCCCCCTCATTAGGAGGGGGTCCTGAGGGGGGGGTTAGGAAGGGGCCCCCTCATTAGGAGGGGGTCCTTGGGGGGGGGGGGGGGGTAGGTAGGGCCCCCTCCGGAGGAGGGGGTCCCGGGGGGGGCGGGGCGGGCCCCCTCCGGGGGAGGGGGCCCGGGGGAGGGGGGCGGGGCGGAGGGGGGGCATTCCCCCCTCCTGGCCCCGCCCCCCTCCCCCGGGCCCCCTCCTCCGGACGGGGTCCCGGCCCTGCCCCCTCCCGGGGACCCCCTCCTCCGGACGGGGCCCGGGGGGGGGAGGGGGGGCGGGTGGGGTGGGGGGGGAAGCAGAGGGGGGCACGTCACTCCGCGCCGTGAAACACAAACACATGTACACGTGTACAAAAAAAAGCACACACACGAACAGCGCACAGACGAACGGCCCTCCCCCGTCCGGCCCCCCCCACCCCACCCGCCCCCCCTCCCTCCCCCCCGGCCCCCGTCCGGAGGAGGGGGTCCCCGGGAGGGGGCAGGGCCGGGACCCCGTCCGGAGGAGGGGGCCCGGGGGAGGGGGGCGGGGCCAGGAGGGGGGAATGCCCCCCTCCGCCCCGCCCCCCTCCCCCGGGCCCCCTCCCCCGGAGGGGGCCCGCCCCGCCCCCCCCCGGGACCCCCTCCTCCGGAGGGGGCCCTACCTACCTACCCCCCCCCCCCCCAAGGACCCCCTCCTAATGAGGGGGCCCTTCCTAACCCCCCCACCACCCCCCCGACCCCCTCCTAACGAGGGGGCCGCTGTAACCGGGGCCCCCCGCCCCAGGACCCCCCAGTGTGATGTAGGGACAGCCGGAACCCCGGCGGTGTGGGGCGGTGCTTGAACTGCAATGGGGGGACCCGCGGAGCGGCTCCGGCCCCGTGTGGGGACCCCAGCGAGGGCGGGGGCGCCGGGCTCCGGCCCTCGGGGCTTTATTATTGCCCGGCACCCCGCGCCCCGCGGTGCGAGGGAAGGAGGAGAGCGGGGAATACAGAACGAGAATAGGGGAGCGGGGGAGAGGTCGGGGTGTGCAGGGCGGCAGGGGACGGGGCGGGGGGGAAGGCAGGGTGGGGAGGGAAGGGAGAGGACGGAGGAATAGGGTAGGGTTAGGTAGGGATGAGTAGGGTAGGGATGAGTGAGGGAATAGGGCGGCGGGATGGGAGGGAGGGGCGGGGGGCGGCCGTAGGGGGGGAGGGAGGGGAGGGCTAGGGGGGAGAGGGAGGGGGGGGGGTTTGGGGGGGGGGGTGGGTGTGGGGGGTGGGGGAGGGGAGGAAGGGAGGGTGGAAAGGAGAGGCGTAGAGAAACAGGAATAGTAAAGAAAAGAAACGCAGAAGAAAAGAAAGAGAAACAGAGATATAGAGCCCCCACCGACAGCAACCTACCCCACCGAACGCCGAGGAGCAAATGGCTCCGCCGGGCCCCCCCCGCGCCTTAAATCCCCCAAGGCCCCGCCCCGCGCAGGCGCACTGGGATCGCTCACACCTGCGCACGCCCCGCCCCTCGCACCTGTGCCGGCCCCGCCCCCGGGGCCCCGCCTCCCCCCCGCCCCCCTCCCGCCCATAAAAGCCGCCGGGGCAGCGCCTGTCCCGCTTTCTGCGGGGCATCTCGGCTCGGGATGCGGCGGGAGCGGCGGTCGGAGCGCGGTGCAGAGATCCGGATCGGGGGCTGCTGCTGCGAGGGGACCGAGGCGCTCGGGTAGGACCGGGACCGGGATCGGGGCCCGGGGATTCGGGTCCCGGTCCCGCCGGTATTCCCTGTGGGAGCCGGGCCGAGCCGCTTTTTCCTCGGCGGGCAGGGTACTGGGGTAGGTACCCGGGGTGCCGGGGCCGGAGGATCGAGGGGGGATCGGGACCGGCATCACCGCGGGCGGGAGGAGCCGCTCCGGGACAGGCGGCGCCGCTCTGGCTGCGGCCGGCGCGGGGCTGGGTCCCGCTGGGGCTCCGGGCACGCTCCGGCTGCGGCGGCAGGGAGCCGGTGCTCTGCCGCTGCCGCGCCCGCCAGGAGAACGACGCTGCCCGGGAGCGGCCGCTGGATCGCAGCGGGAAGGACACGGAGACCGCCCGTACCGGCCCCGAGATCCCATCGGCATCGCCGCTCGCTCAGCGCTGCTGCCCGTCCCGGCCCGGTAACCCCGGGGGGACACCGAGCCCCCTCCCCCGGCCCGGTGACCCCGGGGGGACACCGAGCCCCCCCCCCCATCCCGGCCCGGTAACCCCGGGGGGACACCGAGCCCCCCCCCCCCCCCCATCCCGGCCCGGTAACCCCGGGGGGACACCGAGCCCCCCCCCCCGTCCCGGCCCGGTAACCCTGGGGGACACCGAGCCCCCTCCCCCGGCCCGGTAACCCCGGGGGGACACCGAGCCCCTCCCCCGGCCCGGTACCCCCACGAGCCCCGCGCTCCCCCGCAGCCGCAGCGCCCGCAGCCCCCTCTCCGTACCCGCGCCCCGGGGGCTGCAGCCCCGGCCGGGAGCAGCCGCTCTGGGACGGCCGCTGGGGCCGAGGCGTTGCTGCTCCCGCTCCCGCTGTGCCTGGGGTGGGACCGGAGCCCAGGGAAACGCTGGGGAAAAACAGTGAAAACTCTTTGCTCTTTATTTGCAGAGCTGCGAGGATCATCGAGGCAAACGCTGAGCAGCGACCGGCCCGGCCGCCCATTGATCACAGACTTTTGGCCTTGCCAGCGCCCTGCT
The DNA here is from genome assembly GCF_028551555.1 of Melozone crissalis. NCBI lineage: Eukaryota > Metazoa > Chordata > Aves > Passeriformes > Passerellidae > Melozone > Melozone crissalis. The sequence goes on along the minus strand of NW_026535817.1, from coordinate 8,097,056 downwards.
CCAAACACCTGGGCCGATGCCAGGGCTGTTCCAAAGCCCTGCTGGGATGGCAATGACCGCTGCCAGTAAGAGAGCTCCCCTACAAACGCAGCTCCTTCCCTTCTGTGAGTGCTGCTTTGCACACCGGCCCCTGCAATGGCTGCAGGGCAGAACCGGCTGGCACTCAACCTGGCAGCACCGAGCTCTTCCCCATGACCCTGATTGTTCTGTCCTTTCCAGGATTTCCCCAGCAGCTGTGAATGTGCTCACACCATGTCCCTTTGTTTCCCCGGACAAGCCCTGAGGGCTCCTCTGGAGAGCGGCAGGGGGCGTTTCCTGCAGGTGAGTGCTGCCAGCTCAGAGCCACGGTGGCTGCCGAGGCCGGGGCTGCTCCCCTGGCCCAGAGGCCTCGGTGTCTCCTGCTCGCTGCCAGCCGCGCTCCCTGCTGTTCCCTCGGGGTGTCCCGGCTGGCCAGGAGCGCGGGGCAGGAGGAGCCAGAGGCTCCTGAAGGCGGCAGCTCCTCGTGTCTGTGGGATCTGCAGCAGGAGCTGTGCCTGCACCGCGGCTCCCGGGCCAGGGGCTGCTCTGAGCAGGCCCGTGGAAATGCTCCGGCCCACACGGAGCACCCGGAGCCTGGGAGGAGCCCAAGGAGCAGCTGGCATCACCTGGCACGGGAGGCACGGCCCGTCTGCACGGGGGCTGGCACAGCAATGCCCGGTTCAGAGCTCCCACACGGCTGCAGGTACGTCCCAGCCACCCCACATCCCTTCCCTCCTCCCCAGCCTGAGGCCATCGTCCATGGGCAGCGTTAAAGCCAAGGCAATCTTCCCCCACAGATACTGAACCCCAGGCAGGAGCCCTCAGAGACACCCGAAAATCAGCGGGATGGAGTCTGGAGTGTTCAGGATCCAGCTGCAAGTGCACAAGTGATGGAAAGCTCTCACAGGTGGGTCCCACTGGAGGTGTGCTGAAGACAGGGATGTGCATCCCGTTCCTGAGGGAGAAGAATTTGTAGAGGCCACTGCTGAGGCTCTGAGAGGAGCTGAGCTCCTGCAGGGAGAGATGTCCCCCCTGGGCACAGGGGCTGCCCCAGCACGGGCTGGGAGCACATCTGGCCACTGCCTTCTCCTGCTTTAAACACCACCGGGATGTTCTCCATCCTGGAGCGCAGGGGGTGACACCAGCTCAGTTCCAAGCAGCTCTGTCCAGTGCCCCCAGGGACATCACCGGGGTGAGGGGTATAAATGCCAGTTCTGTGCCACAGAACCCTGTCCTTGTCCCTGTGCTGCTGCTGGGCTTCCTTGGAAGCTCTGCTGCTCCTGGCACAGCTGCTGCCCAAGGCAGCAGCCCTGCATGGCAATGCCCAGCTCCATGGGGCACTGGGAGGTCACTGCAGCGGGAATGGAGCAGGGAATTTGGGGCTCTGGGTGTGATTCAGCACAGCCAGCACAGCTGACAGGGAACCCCAAATCTGGGCACCGCACAGAGAACAATCCTTGTCCTGCCCCGTCAGCTCAAACCCCTGGGCTGGGAAGCTTTGGGAATTAAATGTATGCAATTACACAAAGCACAGCAAGTGGCATCACCCAGAGGGACAATCCAGGTCCCAGACAATTCCTCCACCATCCTCTATGGGGGAAAACACCCTGGGCCTGCCAGGAGCTCTGGCTCTGCTTCTCCTCCAGCTCCTGAGCAGTGTCAGGGCCACCACGAGGGCTTTAAAACCCAAATAAACCCCACATCCCACACAGTGAATAACCCAAATAAAGAAATGCATTCTTGTCATCAAAGCTCAGAACTGTGTTAGTTGTGACAACAAGCTAATGGGATTCCCAGGAATCTCATTCATGCTCCTGGTTTCATTTTTATGTGGTTTTAATTCCTCAGTGGGCAGCCTGTACAACTTCTCCTGGGATTTCGAGGTTGAGCAGGGCTGGCTTTGGATTGACCTTCACCTCTGGCCCCAGGCTGTGCAAACACACCTTGTGCCAGGGTGGGTGAGCTCCTCGCCTCAGCTTTTCCCTCCTAAACGTGCCCTTACTCATCTCTGTGCAGATGAACTCACACTTTGCCCCAAACCATCCGCTCCTCACCTCCATGTGGCCTCCGAGTGTCCCTTCTGCTCCTCACAGGTGCCCTGGTGACCCCGCGTTGGTCCCTTTGCCCTTCCCCAGCCCGAGGCCGCTCCTCTGCTCGCTCTCTCCAGCCCCATCCCACAGGGATCCTCTTGTCCCCTCCCTGCTGGCTGCTGCCAAGGAAGGAGCGCACAGTGAGTCCCAGTGCTGTCCCCTCAGCCCTGGAGAGGCCTGGCTGGGCCCTCGGATCTCCCAGGGGAATTGTCTGAAATGCCACCTCACTGCCCCTGACATCCCCTCCCATTCCATTTTCCCACACAAACAGTTCTTGTATCCCCTCTAGATTGCACCAGGATTTCAGCTGCATGCATGGCATCATCTGTGCCCACTGCTCGTTCCTCACCCAACCAAAATCACGAGCAAATGTTGGTTGGGCTTTAATAAGAACTTGAAATAACTTTAAAGCAAAACAAATCACCTTTTTCTTCTGTGTTTTTTTTTCCTTCAGATGCTGGACTTACCTCTGAGGATGTGTGCTGAGCTCTCAGTGGAGGCACTGTCAGGCTGAAGGGCTGTGAGTCTGTGTTCTTTCCCTGGCACCAGCCATGCCCCAGTCCCTGTTCCCAGGCTGTGCCCAGGCTGTGGCAGCACAGGCAGACTCAGCTCTCAGCACTCCCTGCTCCAAACACAGCTCTGGCCTCCACTGCCATCTGTCTCTGCTGGGAGCCTTTCTCCTGGAGAAACCAAAGAATGGCTCATGGCACTTTGGAGACTCAATCTGCACAAAGGGAGGTAAGGGATGGAATGCTGCTCCAGGAGCCCCTGGGATCTGCAGGGCTGCTCAGGGAAGGGACAGTCACTGCTCAGGGAAGGGACAGTCACTCCCTGCAGTGCCCCAGCCCCCCTGCAGCACCAGCCCAGGCTGCCAGCTGGGCTCTGCCAGCCCCTCTCTGCCACCCTCCCTGTGCAATCCAGCCCCGGGCCTGAGCCCAGAGCTCTGGCTGGCAGCCCAGGGACACAGGGACACTGCCAGGGATGAGGCACATTGCCAGCACACGCTGCCAGCAGGGCACACGGGCCCCCCTGGAGCTCCTGTGGGGCTGGCAGGAGGGCACAGCCCCGGGGCTGGCGGTGCCAGTGACGGCAGCACAGTGCCACGGTCTGGTGGCACGGCAGGGACACCAAGGGCAGCAGTGCCCAGGGAGGGGCACGATGGATTCTGCTCCCTGTGCTGCCCCGTGCCAGCAGGAAAGCTCCAGGGGATGGAAACTCCTCCCCTGCCCCAGCCCCAGATCAGCCCTGCTCAGTCTCACCCCCGGCTCTCACCTCCGGCTGCTCTGGGGCTGCTGCCACATCCCTGCCAAGGTGCCAAAGCCACCTGGGACAGGGCTCCCTCCCCCTGTGCCTCAGGGCATGGCAGGGACCAGGGTGCTCCGGCAAGGACAGCCTGGAACCAGAGCAGATGTCTCAGGGTCAGCAACGGGCTGGGGCCAGGAGCTCTGAAACTCAGATTGCTGAAAACAGCCCCCAAAATGTTCTATGGTCACACCTTTAAAATGGCTCCAAAGGGCAGCAGCTCCACTGCCAGACTAGCCCCTGCACCATTCCCCGTGCCAGCCCTGGCTCACTGAAAAACAAAACAAATCAGCCATCACCCAGACCCTGTCTGCAGAATTCCTGATCCAAACCCTCACCTTTCCTGCCCAGCACTGAGGGAAATGTGACACAGCATTGCTAAGTAACCTTTGCTGAGAGCAGCCATCACCCCAGTCCCCCAGCCTTGGCAAGATTTTGCAGTGAATGGAGCTAAGTTCTAACCCTAAACCTAAATTTCTGTCAGTTTTTGGTAGAAAGATACTGGACAGTAGATCATGCAACAGAACTGAAAAATTGCTCAAGGAATAACAAGGCCCAGAGCAAACCCAACCACCCCTGTCAGTGCTCCACCCCAGTTTTGGGAGAAATGCTGATCTCATTTCTAAATACTCCCCTTCCCTCCCACTCAGTCCTTCACTGCACATCCCTGGAGAGGCCTGACTCCATCTTCTGTTCCCAAGAGCCGCTCTCCAGCCCAAAGGCCACTTGTCACAGACACACACTAACCAGCCTGAGGCACTGCTCCCAGCAGCAGGTGCCATTCCTGAACTCCCTTTGCCCTGGATTGCTGTTCTCAGCACTTGCAGGAAACTGAGCTGAGCCCAGAGACTGCTGTGCTTTCCCAGAGGGAAATCCAGCCCGATGGGCCACAGCTCTGGCACCACATTGCCCTTGTCCCTGCTGGCCTGGAGAGCCACAGGTGAGCCCAGTCCCTCAGAGCCCATCCCTGGCACCAGGAGAGCTGGAGCTGTTCCCAGAGCCCTGCAGGGCTGAGCTCTGTGCCCACCCCATCCCTCATTCTCCTGCCAGCCCTGCCCCTGTGCCCTGCCCCAGCCCCAGCAGGGGCTGCCACCCAGCCCTGCAGCAGCTGCCCCCTGGCAGGGCTGGGAATGCACTGAGAGCTCCTGAGCCCAGAGCAGCCCTGGGGGCACAGGCAGTGCCCAAGCTGCTCCTCGGGGCACAGCAGTCCTGGGGGGCACAGGCAGCACCACAGCTGGGGCTGGGCTGGCACCAATGGCATTGCCATGGCAGGCAATGCCAGCAGAGAGGACAAGAGGAGCCCTGTGTCCCTGTGACTCACCCCACAGCGTGGGCAGGAGCAGAGCGCTGCTGCTGAGGCCTCTTGCCTTTGGCTGCCTAAACACCAATGCTTCTGGCAAAGATGGGAGGAGTTTGGTGATTTTGCCTGTCCTGAAAGAGAGGAGAAACAGAAAATTAAGTCCACTGAGCAAGTCAAAGGATCCCAGCTCTCATAGCGTCACAGACATCTTTTCATTAAAATCCTTTCTTTAGGATTTTCCCTTCTGGGAAGCTGAGGCCCCAGAAAAAGAATGCAAACAATGGTTCTCTGCTGCTGAGGAAGGCAACAGGTGCAGCTGTGATTGGCTGAAGGATGTGTATAATTAATGTATAATTAATGGCCAATCAAGGACTGAGCTCTCTCTGGGACAGAGTCAGAGAGAGCTCCTCTGTTATTCATTCTTTTCTATTCTCAGCTTAGCCAGCCTTCTGAGAACTTTCCTTCTATTTCTTTTCAGTATAGTTACAATGCAGTATATATATCATAAAACAATAAATCAAGCCTTCTGAACATGGATCAACATTCTCGCCTCTCTTCACCTGCAAACCCCTGTGCCCACTGTCACACTCCCACTCCTGCTCTGACTGCTCCCTGTGGGTTTTACCCATGGCAGGTGACACCAATGCAAACACAAACGTGTCCTCTCCCAGCATTTTCATTCCTGACTATTGCAGACATTAAAAGGAAGCTCATTTTCCATACCGCATTCTTTGCCCAATTTCACAGAACCATTTTTATCCCAGACCCCACGTGTCAGCCATTCCATCCTTTGCCACTGGACTTGGCACAAAGGCAGGGACACCTGGGATGCTGCATCACAAAAATCCCACAGAGAATCCCCTCCAAAACCTCACAGAGAAAGGGTTTTTGCTTCTGGGACACAAGAAAGGCCTTTGACCATTTGCATCCACGTGGAAAGCCCCCATGAGCACTTGGTTTTAGAGATGTTGCACTTGGAGTTACAGACATGGAACTGCTCTGGGATTTGGCATTTCCTGCACCCACACAAACACATAAAGGAATGAAGGGCAGAGTCCCAAAGTTTGGTTATTCCAGTGCTGCTCTGGTAGTGCCACTTGACACACCAAAATCCACAGCAACACCTAAAAAATGAAAAGCAACTTTCACCCCACATCCCCCTTCCTTTTGATTTTGCAGTTCTGGGCTCCCCTTAGGAACAGGTTACAGAGGAGAAGAGAAGAGCCCAGGAGCTGCTGCCAGCCAGGGCACCAAGCAGCTGTGTCCCACAGACGGCCCTCACAGCTGATGCTGTTCCAGGACAGCTCCAGCCCAGCCCTGCCACGGCCACCCGCAGCGCTCGGTGCCAGCCCCAGGGCAGAGCCCGTCCCTGTGCTGTGCCAGAGCTCGGTCCCTCTCCGTGGGACGGCCCTGCCCTGGCCAGAGCTGGCTGCAGTCCCTGCCAGCTGTGCTGCCCGGGCTGCGGGGCACAGCGTGTGCCCTCTGGGAGAGCTCCACGGGCACCCCCGGTGCCCACAGCGCTGCCGGCAGCCCCTGGCACGGGACACGGGGCCTGCCCGCGGCTCCCGCCCTGGCACCGAGGGTGGCACGGCGCAGAGGCCACGGCAGCCGCGCCAACGCCGCGCGATGGCACCGACGACACCGAGAGCCCGGCCCGGAGCCGCTCCTGCCGGCACAGAGCCCCAGGCGCTGCCAGGGAGCCCCGCAGCCGTGACAGGGACACGGCCACAGCAGCGCCCGGCACACACAGAGCCGTCCCCGGCCGCCCCACCGGCCCAGCTCTGTGCTCAGCTCGGGTGTCCCTGCTCCGGGCAGGAGCGGCCACACAGCCCCGGGGCTGGGCACACCCTGCCCTGCAGCAGGGAACACGGGCTCAGGGAGCTCGGGGACACTGCTGTCCCCAGAGGGGTGTGACACACACCCAGAGTGTGCATCTCTAACAAACACAGCCCGTACCTATCCCTGCAACAGACTCGCCTGTGTTATTTCCTCAAAGTCTCTGGTTTGGAATATTTTGCCATTCCAAGTGCTTAAACAAGATTGACCGTGAGCTCTGCACCCTTGCCATGCCCCAGCCCTGAGGAAGAGCCGGACACGCTCACACCCGCCCAGTGTGAGGGAGCTGCTGCAGCATTTCAGCATTTCCAACCCGCCCTGCCCCGAGGGTGCCGGCCCAGCAGCGGGTACGGGGCAGCAGCAGAGCAGCAGCAGCAGCCGCTGCAGCCCCGGCACTGCCAGCACTCGGCTGCCCCATCCCCGCTGCCCAGCACTCCCAGCTCTGTGCCCAGGGCTCCCAGCAGGAACCCGGGGCCCTTCCCAGGTGCCATCCCCGCAGAGCCACCGCTCTCCCCTCTGCCCGCCCTCCTGCCCAGCCCTCACCCCTTGGATCGCCACCGCCCCCCCAGGACACAGAGGAGCCTCTCGGTGCCAGCCGGGACCCAAACCGTTCCGGTGCCTCGGGAAATAAACACAAACAAACTCGTCCCCATAGGGTAACAAAATGTCTCGGTGCCCGGCTCCTGTTTCCTAAGGCAAAACACACGGAGCGGGGGAAATGGCAAATCCCAAACCCAACAAAGCCTGGTTTGCCATGGGCTTCCATCAGGACTGCTCAGGGTTCCCAGTGCCCCTCGGCTGCAGCCACAGGAGCAGCTTCTCTCTGGGACCCAGGGGGGCACAGGGACCCCCATCCCGGAGCTTCCCGGGACACAGAGCCCAGCCCGGCCTGAATGAAACACAACCAATGCAGTCATTGCCTCTGGCACTCGTGTGTGAGCTGTGGCACAGCATCACTGACCACAACCACCCTGAGAGAGCACAATCTGTGACTACTGCTCTTGATAAAGTACAATCTGTCAGTTCATGTATGCACTGCAGAGCTTTTATAAACAGATGCTATCTTAGACTGTAGCATAACAGAGACTGTGAAATGGTAAAACGCTTTTACATGTAAGGAACTCAGACAATGGTGTAAGATAATTAGGTGATTTGCCACATCTGGGGACAATCTTATCTGAAACACAAGATAACAGAAACAGAAACCAGAGCACCGAAAAAAAGGAAAAAATGATTGATTCTCGTTATCAAATAACGAGGGAGTGAAAATAAAACAGGATGGCACCACAGGAAGAAATAAAGTATATTGGTTTAATCCACAAGATGGCACGGAGGTTAAAACCAAGCAAAAGAACATCTAAACTGCAAGGACTGTTTGATCATGTATAAACTCCAATGAACACGCACACACCACTGCAATGGAACAGAATACCGAGAACACGGCTTAAGGTGACCGGCTGCTCCTGGCAAACAGCCCAGCACCCCAGCGCTGCCCTTCATCCCCTAACAAACGTGTCAAAGTTCTCAGGAGTGAATTTTGTTTCCCACACAACAAAGCGCTGTCCCCGCAGCCGGGACGAGCCCCAGCTTCATTCCACGGAACGCGACCCCAGAGAGCCGCAGGGCCCGGGACAGCCCCGTCCCACCCACAGCGGGTCCCCCGCAGCAGCAGCAGCGCCCGAAGCAGCCCCGGCCCGCTGTGGGAGCCCCGTCCCGCTGTGGGAGCCCCCGGCCCCGCTCCCCCCGCTCCGGCCCCCTGTGGGTGCCCCCGGCCCCGCTCCCCCCGCTCCGGCCGCTCACCTGAGGGCACCGCCCGCCGCCTCCCGCCGCCGCTGCCGAGCCGAGGGCATTGGCCCCGCTCCTGCCTCCGAGGCCGCGTTCTGCGCTGCAGGGCGCGCTCCGGGGGACGCGGGCCCGGGCAGGGACACGGTGGCCCGGGCTGAGGCGGCTGTGCCAGCGCTCTGTCCCCTCACGGGGCTCAGGCCGAGCAGCGGCGCCCCGCCACCGGCCGCCATTGCACCGCGGAGCAGAGTCAGGGACGGCCGAAGAGCCGAGCGCGGCCGAGTGGAGCCGACAACAGCCGAGTGCGGCCGACAACAGCCGAGTGCGGCCGACAACAGCCGAGCGGACCCGACAACAGCCGAGCGTACCCGAAGGGCCGACGCTGGCCGGGATTTGCCGAAGCCATCCGAGTTTAGCTGAGGTGAACTGAACGGGACGAAACCGCGTTCAGCCGAACCGAACTAGATAAGCAAAACCGAACTAGATAAGCCGAACCAACGCGAGATCAGCCGCACCAACCTGAACATTACGGGGTCGGTCGAACCGAACGGAGCCGAGCCCGGCCGAACCCTGAGAGCAGCCCCGAGTTCAGCCGAACGGAGCCGAGCCCGGCCGAACCCTGCGAGCGGCTCCGAGTTCAGCCGAACCGAGCCGAGCCCGGCCGAACCCGGCCTGCTGCTCTCGTGCCCATTAGTTAGTGTGAGTGCAGTCACAGCCTAATGAGCACTGAACGTGTCACAGACACACCAGCCACCCTCCTGACACTGTTGCTCCCAGGGATCTTCCTTTTGCCAGGGTCCAGAACTCATCGAAAGGAGTGAGAAAATGCTGTCGGCGTAAGGAGTTGCACAGTTCATGGGAAGGTCCTCGCTGGACAAGGGACACAAATGGCACAGGGAGCATTTAAAGCAAACCAAGTGACAAAAAGCTACCTTTAGGTCAGAGAGAGGCTGAATCCCTGTAAGGAAATCCACTGAAACAGTAAGCTAAGTGATGGAAATTCAGGGTTTGGCTGTGGCCACCACCTTCTGGTATGAAATGTTATCATATTATCCCAAATAGTCACAGAACAAAACAAATAAAGGCATTTTAAATCCTAAGCTTATGAACTGTAAGTGCAAATGAGATCAAATGTATAAATTCAGGTAAGATATAGACTGTAATCACTGTTTCTGTGGTTAATGGCTTCGTGTTAGAATCTGAGTGACCCCCCCTCTCCTCTGTAACCTGTGTGTCCTTGCTGTTTCCTTGACTGTTCCAGAATACCTTGGAAGAGATTCTTCCCCTGCTCCTGCCTGTATTTGTCAGAAATGGTTCATTTAGACAGCACTCACAAAGAACCAGCCCCGCAGGAGTCACTGCATCATTGCACTCACCCTGAAATCCCGGCCGGGGCTCCCGTTCCGAGTGCTCGCACGCAGGATTCGGGCTCTGTCCCCGGGCCCAAAATGCAGCGCTTGGCCTCTGTGCTCAGGCCTGGGCCAGCCTCGCTCTGCACTCCCCAAACACAGGGCTCGAGTCCCCGCTTCACAGCCCTGGGCCCGGCCAGATGGGGCTGGGCCCAAGTGCCGGCAGCGGAGACTGTGTCCCTGAGCCCTCCTCACCCTCACCACCACAAAAAAACAACAACCCACAGGACTTAAGACTCCGATTCTGAGACCAGAAAAATGCCCGATTTATTAGTCTCAGTTCACAGGGTCGTGGAATTGACTGCGGACATCGCCACAGACGGTGGCGGGGAATGGAGCTCTCACACGTTTGATTCTGTTGTGGGAACTGCTTCAGGCTGGCAGAAAACCACGGGTGGGATCAGAAGGCAGGGAGCCTCCCCTGACAGGACGCCGCAGAACGCAGCCCATCTGCAATACCGCGTTATCCCAGCAGTGCCATATCCCGTTATCCCAGCCGGGTTTGCTGTGCCGCCTCCGGCTCACGGAGCGATGCCGCTCGCGGCTCCCGGCGCTCCCGCGGCGCAGGAGCAGCCCCGGATCCGCTCGGCCCGCGGGAACCGGAGCGGTGCCCGGTGCCCGGGCCGGAGCGGCAGCAGCGGGTGACGATCCGGGCGCTCCCGCCCGGGCCCTGAGCTCGGGCCGAGGGAGCTCCCAGCTGCGGCTCCCCAGGGACGGCCGCGCTCCCGTGCCACGGCAGCCGCCCCGCCTCTCTCAGGGACAGCGTGAGCAACTGTGCCAGACTGCACAGAGGAGGACTCGGAGGAGGAATTCATTCCCCCATCCAAATCAACTGAATTGACTTGGACAAGGACAGGAATTCCCTCTGCAGTGCCTGTGTCCCAGAGCAGCCCCTGCTGCTCCCACGGGGCCCTGCCTGTGGCTGTGACCAGCAGAGCAGAGCCCTCACTCACTCACTCTCTCCCCGCAGCTCCCATGCCCTGCCGATGTCCCATCCCAGGCCTGGCCGGGCAGTGGCACCGGGCAATGACAATGCCCTGCCCGGTGTCCCCGCAGCTCCGGCACAGCTCTGCGGCCAGGGCACAGCAGCCCGGTCCCCGGGGGCTCTGACACCGCGGGCGTTCGCTGCCACAGCACCGTGGTGTCACCTCGCCAGCAGCGGGACTCCACGGAGCCCACCCAGCGCTTTCAGAGCTCTGCCTGAGGGCTCTGGGCACCGGGGCACGGCTCTGACCGAACTGCCCCTGAACGCTCTGCTACAGGAAGGAATTCCAATGGATGCCTGGTTTGCTGGAGCATCACCTATCAAGTGGCCCAGTGAGGTTTTTCTGACCTTTGTAGGGTTAGATTCATGTTTTGTACAGGATGATGTGTCACATCACTCCTGAGCTGGGCTCACCTTTGAACAGCCCCAAGCGCACGGCGCTGCCCAGACCCAAGGCAATCATTCCTTTGGGGGCAGCCCCAAGCCCGTTTAGAATTTCACCACTGCACCCAGTGATCATAAGAGGTTTTTCCAGCAAAAATGATTCTATGATTCCCAAACTCTGAGAAGCCCAAACATCCACATTAATTTTACTATGCAAAACACTCCAGCCAAACCTGCGCTGCCACCCACTGTGGACATACATGGAATAAACTGAGTTGGTTCAGGGTTTTTTCAAAATATTTTCAAATTCCTTTGTCTATTTTTCAGCTCCAGAAACACAGATTAGAACAACACAAAGTACCTTTTTTGGAGCTCTTTAGCCAGTGAGGTCCTGCAAACCCTGTTCTGTCTGGAGGGCACCTGTGCAGATTTAGTTATGCAGTCAGGTTCACTGACAGAGTAATCCCAAGTGACTGGGAAAACTTGGCACCTGCCTTGATCCCCCAGTGTTTCTCAGCTATGACATCCATCGGTTCTGCTCTGCTTCAGCAGAGCTCAGGCTGAGCTTTTGCCAGCCCCAGAAGTGCCTGTGCTCAATGTCCCCAGTCCCTTCCCAAGAGCAGCTCTCAGGCTCAGCTGATGAAGAGCAGATTAACCCATCACAGATATTCTCATTTGTCACACGGGGCTGGCAGGGAGCAGCTTTGGCCTTTAAGGCAGGAATGTGTCAGGTGCTGTCACAATGAATCAGAAACTCAAAGCAGCTGTGAGACAGCGTTTCCAAGACTGCAGAGAGATCACTCCTCATGCAGAAGACCCTGTTCTCTAGCCCTCTTACTCACATGGCTGGAGCTGTGCTCTCCTGGTCAGGACCAGTGTCTCCATCGCTGCTCCAAGGCTGTATGTGAAACCAGACAGGAATTATTCGTGACACTGAAACCAGACAGGAATTATTTGTGACACTATTTGTGACTATTTGAGGCAACAGAAGCATAATGGATAAGTGTTGTTCCTTGTCCTTGAGGCAACTGTAAACACAGCTATGAAAACAACAAAGCAGGCATTTGTAGGATGGTGTTTGAAGCTGTGTAAAAGATAATACAACAGTTAATTTTCTGTTTAGTTGGGCTTTTCCTCACCATCAGTTGCTACTAAATAAGTCCCTAATATTTTTCAAGGGCATAACTTGCAACAAGACAGCAATAACCATTACATATTGTTTTCAATAAGATGCCATTTTCCTTTCTGGCAGGCAGTGATGGGCTTTTAATGGGTAACATTTGTTTCATAAAACTCCCAGATGCTGCCTTGACAATTGCAAGGGAAGAAAAGAGAAGAAAACAAACCCAAAGCAAGGGCAGAAAATATGAAGAGCAAATGAAAGATTCAGTTTCCATTGTAAGAATCTATTTTGTGCCCCAGGCTGATGCAGAGTTTTGCTGGATCAGACATCTCTGCTGGACCTGTGCTGCAGAGCTCCTCTGAGATCCTGGCTCTCCCACCTGGTGCAGCTCCCTAGCCATTCTGAGCCACAATGGGAAATACTGGAAGGGAGTTACCATGCAAATGGAGCCAGTCAAGTAAAACCAAAAATCATAGGGGATAAGCTTTCCAGAGTATAAAAAATCCAAAATATAGAAAGAAATACAGATGATAAATGAATGGCACCAACCTCATTCCAGGAGATGAAGGTGGAATGCTGCACTGTGAAGCAGCAGCAGTTTAACCTGAGGAATGGGAAAGCCAACATCTGTGGAGAGCCAGGACAGTAGCCATGGCCATTGCTTTTCCATGTCTATTTTTTGAGCCCTCTAGCATATCTGATGAGTGGCAAGAGACACTATTTTTTTTCCCTGAACAGACCCAAACCACGAGACTTTGAAGAGTGTGTCAGCACTGCCTCATGACTGGTGCCAGGGAGCTAAAGACAGGCGACTGAATGCCTTGTTCTGAGTGGCTGGACAAAATCCAGGGGCTCCACATATTCTGTGGTACAAAGGAAAACTGGAATTGCCACCACATATCTTTGAAGCAGTCCTGCTTACCTGCAGAGGTTCTGTTCCCCAGGTCTACGGGGAGGAAAGCCACAGGAGATGGATTTGTTTGCACACCCTAGGTCAGGTTCAGGCATCCCTGCTCCCCCTCAGCTTCCCACACTTAGTCCAAACAGACTGGACAGGGAGCATTTCCTCACTTGCTGCTTCTCTGCTCCTGTTTCTTCTTTCATGCAGAAACAAGAATTTCCAGAGAAGAGCTAAAAGGGTCATGACTATCATGTGTCCACACCTTTGTTTTGGATGGTAAAATCTCTCACACCTTGTGAGGTGTCTGAGTGTTACACAAAGCAAGTTTGTGAATTTTCCCTCATCTAATCCCACTGTCTTTAATCTGAATGACTGTCTATGCAATCCAGTATTTACTCCTCACAGCAGGTCCAAGAAATACTGCACTAAGAAATACTATTTCCTAAATTTGGGTAATCTACAAAAATTCACAAATTCAATCTGTTTAATAATGTGACAACAGCATATCATAATTTTAAATTTAAAACCTGTATCCTCTCATTACGTCTGCAAGTCTTTCATATGGATGTCATCCAGAAACAAGGCAATGCAAACTGATCTCCATGGAGAGAGAGACTGCACCCTGACCTTGGTGCACAGACATTTCTTCACTTGCCACACAAACAGTTTACTGGTACAAAAAGTAACTGGAGTGGAAAGGGAGCAGTTCCCAACTAACAGAGCAGCCACAGTTCCTTAGATCAGCCCATAACTTGGGATTAAAAAATTGTAAAAGCAAAAGCAGACTTTTTCTTAAAGCAGAAATGCCCAGTAATACCCATGTTCTACCTCGTGCAAGTCTGAAGCAGTTTTAAGGCATCACGTGATGAGGATGGGACAGGGGAGCATCAGCCAGAGTCACTGGTGTCCTCGGAGGGCTTGCTGCTGGATCAGCCTGTAAGATTCCCAACAGGTTAACTGCAAGCAGGATTTAAAGCTCTGCAGATCACAGCCACCTGAGCAACACAACAGATTTTACAGGAACAGGTTCTGTGTATGGACAATGGACATTCCCACACAGGCACAGTCCCTGCACTGCTCAGTCAGGCCATGCTGCCTCCTCAGACTCTGATTTCCTGAGGCTTTGCCTGATGCTCCTTTCATTCTTCACACTGAGGGGCTCCATCACTCACTCACCCTGGGAGATCATTCCACAGTTTAGTAGACATGATTATGGCAGTTTCACCCCCGACATTAATCCAAAATTCTACTTTTCCGAATTTAATAATTTAATTCCATTCTCTACTAATCTTTTTTCCCTCCATGGGTATTAAGGAGTTCCTTTCTTATTGCAGAAAAAGTCAAGCTATTAGCAACTAGAAATCAGTCTTAGTCCTTAGCTGGGGAGATGTAACCTTGAGCAAGTACAGGTAGGTAATTATGGACTGTACTTAGGGGTCCACTAAAACTTCCTTCCTGATTTCCTTCCTGCAGGGATGGTAATTGGTGTTCCACATGGAAGAATCCCAGCCCCTCTGGCAGCGAGCAGGGCAGCACTGAGAGGCTCCAAGAGCAGCTGTGTGCAGCCCCCAGGCTGGGAGAGGAGAGGGAAGTGTGTCCCAGCTCTGCAGAACACCAGAGACCAAACAGAGCTGCCCAAGGGACCGGGGCCAGATGAGCTTCTCTGCAGGCTGTGGTGCCCCGCTGCAGAAACAGGGCAACGTGACTCTTGCAAGGTAAATTCCTAAGGGGAGGCAGGAATGGGTTATGTTCTGATTGCACATTGGCTTAAATCACGAGCTGCTCTAATATCCTGTGGAATGGGATGGGTCTGAGTGCCAGCTGAAGTGAAAGGCAGCTCAGGCTGAGGCCATGTGTGTCCCAGGTTTGCTTTTACTTTCTACATTATTTTTCCTTAATATAAATATCAACCACAACAGGTACTAACAGAAGACTCTGGGAGCCTTTCCCAGCTGCTTTGGGCTTCAATCCCCAAAGCTTGCCTCTCATAATTCAGTTTCACCTTCAGGCACTTTAAAGTTAATAGACTCATTTGAGCAAAGGGCTTATTGGAAATCCATGTTGGAAAATAGTGAGCGTAAGTGTGTTGGTGCCAAGCTATAAACACATTTATACAGTGCAGTAAATCAGTGCTGCTGCCTCTCTTTGGAAGGGCCAGGCCAATTAAGCTGAATGTACAGGATATGAGGATGGAACCTGTTCAGCTGCAGGCAGGTAGCAAAGACTGCAGCCACACCACCCTGCTGGGCCTCATTTTGACATTGCCTTGCCTGGCCAAATTTGATACCATTTGCCTTTGGCTTGTCATTCACTGACTGCTGAAAAAGAACAGGGGTTTGGAAAGGCACTGGCAGCATTGTGTGGGTGCAGCACGAGGACAGGCAAATGGAAGAGGCAGGAAAGGTGATGCCTGTGGACATCTACTGGTACAAGCTCCACAAATGAGCCTGGGCTCTGAAATGCAGTAATGGTGCTAGACTCACTCAGAATTCCTGCATAGGTAGATGTTGTATGATTTGACCAATGACTTCTTACAAACAAGAAAATGTTCTTTGTTATCACAGCATTTCATTCAACTTCCTTAATTACCCCCTTGCCTCTTAAGTGTTATCTAAAATACAAAACGAAGTACAATAGGATGGGATGTTAGAGAGAACTGGTTGGTTTTTAGTGCATTAAATCCCTAGATATTATTTATATTTTCTGTTTGTGTAAAACCTGTCATTGACTATTTAATGTAAAATTACCATTGCCTGAATAGGTGCTCAGATCATAGAAGCTCTAGCTGGAAGCTGACAGCTGGCAGAGGTGTCTTGTAAAAACTCTAAAATGCATTAGAATGCACACAAAAAAGTAAATTTTTAAATGAGAGAGAAGAATAAAAAGAGCCCTTTGTCCCATTTAAAAGGGGAGAATTCAGACTTTAGGAGAGAATTAAACAGAGGGATTTCAAACTATCTTTTAAGGGTTTTGTTTTCCTTTTAAGATTCAAAAAAGTCAAGCAGTCTTGCTGCTGCCCCAGTCCCTCATGCAAGATGGTCTCATGCTACTCTGCCAATACCTAAAGCAGGAGGAAGAGATTTCCAAATAAAGTGCCAAAAGCAACTACCAGGTCACCAGCAGTGCCTGCCCAGGTCCTAACCCATGGCACTAATTATCCATCTGCCTTGTCAGCTGCCTGAACAGATTCTCCATCCTATGGCTGGGCACAGGAACAGGCTGCCTTTCCTCTTCTCACACATCCTACCATGGGTACGTTTGTTTGGAATGATTTTTAAACTTTGTTCTAGCTATTCTGTTTGCACCTTCACTCCTCTCATTACTTGTTTCACTGCTCATTTACTCACTGGAACAAAAATTGTTTCAGACAAGCACTAAAGAAGTGAATGTCTGTGAACAGAAACCAAGCTCATTCCCTTCAGGAAGTTGGCAACTCACTGCACCGTGATAAAACAGACGTACTCACCTTTAAATCCTGGCTTTTGAAGCAAGGAGAAGCTCACATAAGCACAAAGTCCATAATACAAAACCCCAAATGCACAAATATCTCCTGTGAGCAGGGCAATGCACTCACCTTGGTGGGGAGCAGCATTCATGAGCAGCTCAGCACCTGGCAGTCCTTTGCACAGGAAATGCTGTCACCTGAACAAATAAAGGAGATATCCTGGCATGGGCCATGGAAGCCTCGCTTTCTGACCTGTATCAGCATCATCTGGGGGAAGAGGGAACCACAAGGAGGTGGAAGAGCAGTGGCCTCTGACTGCAACTTCCCTCTTGCAGCACCCTGCTCACAGGCTGCTGCTGCCTACCTTAATCCTTTAATTCTTCACCAAGGCAAGGAGATGTTTTCCACCTTCACAGCACGGATTAGTGAGCTGGCTCTACCCTGAAGTACATCCCAGCTCTCATCCTCTCTGCACCAAAGCCCTCATGACCTGCAGAGCAAACAATAGCCCAGAGTGAAGGGTAAAAATCCCTGTTGAGGTGTAGAAAAGGTGTAAAAATCGCTGTTGAGGTGACTGCTCCTGGCTGCCTAAGGGACTGCTCCCCTCAGCATGGCACTGGCTGCGCAATGCATTTTCTTTCACACACAGTACTCTTGGTTTTTTAATATCTTGACTGGTTCTTCCAGTACATTAGTCCCATTTGCTTCTACAGCTACATCCCTAACCAGTCTAATTTGTCCTTTTCATCATCTTGAAGAAATTTTGAAAGGCAGCTCAGAAATTTTTCTATCTGAGTTTTCCAAGTGTGTTTCACTATTCCAGTGTCTGTTATATTGAGCTTGGAGCATCCTCTTATCTACAAGGTATAAGAGATTTCATTCAGTGCAGATCCTTTACAAAGTCTAAAGGCTCCTCTCAAACACCAGTCTGGGGTGGCTCCACATTTGCTTTTTCACACTCACATTAAACAGACTTTAAACAGTTGACTTAGTTGTGGTACATGATGTTGCACAATCTGGAAATTAAATATCGGGATTGTATTTCACCCCCAAGTCCCAAGGGGTTAATAAAGGAGTCTGTTTGCTGATTGTTTTCCTGAGATATAAACTTACAAAAGTACATTAGTTCCTCATCAATTTGCAGTTTATCTCTACATTTTCCCTGATGGCCTTCCCAATAGCATCCTGGGGAGGAGTGAAAGGGCTACAGGGATTCCAGAACAAATCCTTTGCAGAACAATTTACAATATGTACATTTGTTTACTTCTGCCATAATCGCTACATCTGCTTTACTGACACTAATTAATTAGCCCCCTCTAATTAATTGTGTTCTCTGACGAAGGTGCTGTTGACATTTTGCAGCTGGTACTTGAGGGGGGAGCTGTGCAAGGCAGAGCTCCTGACAGCACCCCTGGTTTGAAGTCCTGCAGCTCCCCATACCCTGCCAGTGCCTGCTGGGCTGCACGGCTGGAAGGAACCCGCTGGATCTGAGCCTCCAGCCCTCCTGGAACTGCCAAACAAACTTCAAGTGGAGAAGTAACAGTCCAAAATCTGACTTGAGTCTAAATAAACCCCAAACACAGAAACACAGATGGAGATAGCGTACCTTGAGTTTCCTCCCAGCGAGGCCTCCTCCTCTATTTAGTTACTTCCACAGATTTATCTCAACTTCCTTGGGTCACACTCGGATGTGATGGGACACGGCTTGTCCTGGAGCAAGTTAATAACAGCCCTATGTGCAGGTCTGCCCTGCACATCATTCCTGTGTGTGACTGCACGTCTTGTTTTACACAGATGGGCAATCATGCATACAAATGCTCCTATAATTCATCCCAGAGTTGCTGAACTGTTTGTACAGGCAACTTTCCATCTATTCCTAGCACTCCACATGCAACAGAGGTGTTTTCTCTTGTTCCCTAAATATTATTCTTCATTAATTGAATTTTGGTAAAACAGCTATACCTTTGAGAGCTGGAGATTCTTAATCTCCTAACAGCCTCTTTGAGGTCAGGGGAAGAAGAAAGTCTAATATTTTCCACAGTGCTATGTAACCTACTAATTTCTTGTCAAAATGGCATGTGTTTACCATCCCTCACTGATACTCTGACTGGACTTTGGCAAGGAAACCTTTGCCAACAATCACTTTATGAGCAAACCCTGCACATTTCTCCCTGAGAGCTATTTTTAAAGAACACTTTCTTTAAGGAAAATTCTTCTCACAAAATTTCATGGCTGACTGAGGTGTCCTGCTCCCAGTCTGGCTGCACGGTTTCAGCACTGTCACACCAGAAATAAACGGGATTGTTTTTGGTGGCACGATGTCACATGCATGGACCATATCCCTGGCAACAGCGAGCCTGCCCTGTGGCTGTTTGAGAAGAAAGAAATGGAGTGAATCAGAATAAGCCACAGTCCCTGCAAAAAGGGGAGGGAAGAAAAGAAAGGAAGAAAGGAACAGCCACAGAGCGGGGTCTGGGAAGATTGGGTGCTGGTTTGAAAACACTGAGGAAATGGACTGAAACCCAAAAGATTACTTGTCTACTTTCTAGCTGCAGCAATAATCATTCTCTGCTAATGACCTTCCCTTTTGTGCCATGGGTGCCATTAGCAGTGTCCCAGCAGTGCCCAGGGGTGCACAATGCATGTGCTGGGGATGTGCCATGGCATCGGCCACATTTCAGGAAGGAGTTTCAATGCCTGAGTTTATTTTGTTTTGCTTGCAAACATCTGAGCTCTCCAATTTGGTAAAAAGAAAAAAAAAACACTGCATGTCATTCTCTTTAGGGCTCCACATAAAAATCCTATCAGTTCTTTATAGACAGCAGTATGGTGGATTTCCTAGCTTCGAATGCTTTCCTGTTCCTGCTACTCATTCAGATGGAAACATTCTGCAAACAAAAGCAGTACAGTGAAGGCATGTGTGAGTTCGCTCCCAGACACTTCAGACTGCACATATTTGCCTTACTCTCTGCTGTTGGCCAATCTGTCATTGGAGGGCATAACTACAGGTTTATCAGAAATGCAGAAAAGCCCTCTGTTCCTGTCTCTTTCACTTTGTTTTTCCTGCAAAGCAAGTTGTCAGCAAACAGCAGACAACACTCAACTGCTGTAAGACAGGTGATTACAAAAAGTAAGAAATATTTGATTTTTCAGAATGTTTTCTGTCTTGGTCTGTACCCAGCGTGCTGCTTCCACCTGAAATTGTTTTTCATGGCTGTTATCTGAAGCCCACAGCTTATAACAAAAAGAGCTGATTAAGTAAAACCAAAATGCCATGGGGCTGTTAAAGCCCAATAACCTGAGTGCAAAGCCCAGGCTGGGCCTGGAGCCTCTACACTTGAGTTACACAAGGGCTTTTGCTGGCTTCCAGACCAGAGCAGGCACACAAGGTAGGGAGCACTGGCATCCTAAAATTTTTAATCACTAGGGCATCTTAATCTGATGTTTTGTTGGGTGATTTTGCACTACTCCTCCTCCATGTTATCATAAACAGTCTAAAAATGTGTGGAACTGCTCCCTCTTGCAGGATAAGGTTTGAATTTTAATTTTTAACTCATCACTAACAGAAACTATCTTTTCAGAAAGGCTGTTGTTACCTGTTACATTAGGAAGTCAAAATTCAGTTTTATAGAGAGGAGTTTAGTTTTTAGTGGAGCTTATTACTAGAATGAAGGCATGGCTTTGATAAATCTGGAACACATCCAAAGTACAAATCAGAGTTTTTAACTTCCAAAGTTAGCATGCAGTCAGCTGCCTTTGTTTTTCTCCTTTTTTTTTTTTTTTTCTTTTCCCAGAGCTTTGGCAACTTCTACTCTAGTGCAAATTAAGAGTGGTGTTATCTGCAGGATTACTGCCAGAATTAAAAAGAAATCATCACTTTAGACTTTTGCATCAGAGAAGCCCTGTCATGAAAGGGAGCTGGAGAGATCTTTCCCCTTGAGTAAAGCAAGGGAAAGATCAGGGAGTAAAGCAAGGGGAAAAAAAAGCTGAGAAATGCTGTTCAAAGCCAACATCACACCCTGGGACAACACCAAGACTCTGGAAGGTTTCTATGTCTTGGAAGGCTGGGTTCATAGGAAGGGGTGGTAAACTCACTTTTAATATAAAGAAGAAATCTCTTAAAAACAAGACTGAAGGAGTTTAGGTAAGTACATTTTCTTTAGGCTCTCTTCAGGAGCTTGGATGCCTCTCTCATGAAAGCTCCAGATGCTGCTACCTCCAACTTGTCTCTGGAAGTTTCAGCTCTAAATTATGAACATAATAGTGAAAGAAAAACAGGTAAGGAATAAAGGGCTTGACTGGGAACCAGGCAGAATCTCAGGTAAAGCACCTCCCTGGTCACATTCACTGCTGCTCGACAAAGGCCCTGTCTGGGGTGAGGTGCAGAGGAGGGGCAGCAGAGAGGAAATCCTCTGCTCCTGCCTCTGCACCCTGTTCTGCCTCTGCAGACAAAGGAGAGAGGTTTATTTACTCTCTGTCCCACCAACCCTTATCTTTATAGGCAGCTCCAGTGCACTTAAATTTGTATTCCTACTATGCTTGCACAAAATATTTATGCAGGAATTGAGGGAATTAACAAAATATCCCCCAAACAAACCAACCAACCTCAGGCTATGCAAACTGCCCCTCCTGTCCCTCGCTGGCAGCTGGGAGGAGTCCTGACAGTGTCACACAGGTGCCACCTGAGCAGGTGCTGCACTGCCATTCCCGGGCTTCCACAGATCAGGCTTTGCTTCACCTCCAGTAGGGCTAAGTCAGCCTCCTGTTGAGCAGAAAATACACGAGGTTTTGCTTCTTGCAAACAGCTCCTTGCTGCTAGAAACCGTCTGTGACGTGCCCGGCCCTAGAGGAGAGCCAGGCCCAATTAATATTTTTTTAACAAAGCATTTGGCTTGCCTCTGATGAACAGCAGAGGTCAGAGGGCAGGGACCCATGCTGAAAGCTAAGTGCTGAAGTTATTTGTCTGGCTTGTGTTAGGTGCTGGGGTCCTGCTATACAAGTCAGAAGTGCAGAGTGCCCTAAGTGCAATAGTGTAATTTAAATGCTTCTAACACAAGAGAGAAACAATTCACTGATCATTTCATTAGAGGCTTAGCTATTTGCATCTGGACAGCTTCTCCTCTTTGATCTGGTAAGAAAAAGGAATGGAAGTTTAAGACACATTCAATTGCTTTTGTAAAGGCTTGGATCCAAGCAAAACACACTTATAATCTGGGAAATAACAATGAGGGGTTGTAAAGTTATTCAATACCCTCTGACCAGTTCTAGATACCAAACAAGAGAATTCCAGTGTTACAGAATACAAGAGTGCTGACTCCTGGTTTCTATTTGACTCCCATGACAAACCTCATCTGTATGCTACTAAACAAAACAATACCCTGCCCCCTGTGGACACATGAATGAGCTATATTGACATTGTTTGGTTTTATTTTTTGCCCCTCACAGACTACAAAAAACTGCAAGCGCTGTAGCCTGAAAATATCCTGAATAGAGAAATCTCTGCTCCCATCTATTGGTGAGCAAGAGAACAATGCCCATAAAACCAGTAAATCTGTTTGGTTGTTTTACCCAGGTCCCTGGATGGACAGATAATCCAGGGGTATGGGCTCTCTGCTACCAGCTTGTTCATAATGTAGTGGCTTTTCTTTTATTTCACTCCTCATTCTTCCAGTGGCACTTTTGGGGAGATGTCACAGTTCACATTTCAGTGACCACAAAGTCCTACCAGTCCTCTCAGTATCCTATACTGGGACATTGGAACCAACTCTGTTAGTTCTTGCTGAAGATTTAATGAGTAGACACGATGGGGAAACAGATCCATGATGGGGCTGAACAAAGGAAAGGGGTTTTTAATGCAAACCATGGTAACAGCAGCAGATGTGAGACATCTTGGAGGCTGGACTTCCAACCCCAAACCATTCTGTGATAGTCACTGAAAATTCTTACTCAATCACTAAATAATTAATTTGATTTTAGATTAGGATTTAGGAAGAAGATTCCAAAAGCAACAGAACATCCATTTGCAGCTGGCTGGCAACAGGCCTGCCCAGGCAGAAATCAGAACTCTGGGGTTGTGCTATCCAAACTGCTAAACAAGGAAACAAGGAAATTTAGCACAAGGGCGAGGAGAAACGAGGCTCATAAGGAATGTGTGCCTACAGAAAACTCATGGCATCAGCTGGAAACCATATCACTGGACTGTTGCCAAAGATGCTGAATGAAATAGAGGGTTCTATTTACTGTGGACTGTTATCACAAAGTTAATGGTGTCTTTGCCTTGCCACTAGCAAAGGCCTTGTGTTTTCAAAGAGTTTCATACTTGCAAGTGATGAACTATTGCCTGAAGGT
The DNA here is from genome assembly GCF_028551555.1 of Melozone crissalis. NCBI lineage: Eukaryota > Metazoa > Chordata > Aves > Passeriformes > Passerellidae > Melozone > Melozone crissalis. The sequence goes on along the minus strand of NW_026535817.1, from coordinate 8,074,133 downwards.
GCTTGGAAGACCTTCCAGGTGGGAAAGGGCACAGTGCTGTACACAGCTCTAAAGGGCTGTCATTTATTGAACACAGCTAACAGTTGAGTTCTGGCTATCCACTCATTAGGGGTGGTGGCAAAAGTGGAGGAGAAAGGAGTCAAAAGGAAGTGAATTACTGGATTCATATGGAAGGGCTGAATTTCTGAGCTCACCAGCTTCTTTGCTGGAATTTTCTCAGCATCTGAATCTTAAGTGAAGCCTCACTGCCATTGTCATGAGCAACATTCAGTTCTTGCCATGCTCTCATTGGTGGTCACTGCTATTCCCAGATCATTAGGAAGGGGAACAAGCACAGTAAGGAATGTGCAAGAGGGCTGGAGGGAAAAGATGCTGCTGAATAAATCCATACTGGGGTGAACACAGTGCTGAGACAGAATATCATTCAGCAGGAAGGTGTATCACTACAAACTGGCATGATGCAGCTGAGCTGGGGTTTTCTAAAGAGAGCTGCAGCCACAGACAGCTGACTGATGAGTTCACTGGATAAAAGACTGTTCAGGAGTTCATCCACTGAAAGGCTCTTTACAGGCTCCACTTTCTCACGGTCCCCCTCTGGAAGGAGTTACTGTGCCTGTAAGAGTTCCACAGCCCATGCCTGTCCTCCCATTGTTCCAAGTTAAGAGAACATCAGCTGGTTTTGCTATTGTGAGCAGGGGCCACGATGGAGGGCTAATTGCTTCTGTTCAGCTAAATGTCTGTTTTATGGGGCCAGGCTATTGCAGCCCCCAGCTGGACAATGGGACAGCGGCCTGAGCCTGTGATCTCCCTCAGACAGTGCCCATTTGGGCCTCTTCTGAGGGAGCTGGCAAGAAAACCCCTTGTTTCTTTTTCCACACAATAAACAAAACTCCCAAAAGATAATTAGGTAATTCAGAGGGGATAATGATTATCCATGGTTTGGGAGGAATTTCTCTCTGACAAAGACTCCTCTGCTTCTGTAGCACAAACTGATTTTACTGGGAACTTGCTATCAGCCACAGGAAGCAAGCTTACAGAGGAAATCTGTAAGGTGGGAAGCATTTGTTAATGCCAGATGCACACAAGGATACATGAAGGTTATTCCTAGCAAGCCACATTGCATCCTTGCTACAGAAACTGTGAACATTTCTACCTCTTGGTGAGATCAAGGTACAGAAATACATATTCCTAAAGGAATGCCTTTCTCCAGGGCTTTGGGGTTTTGTTTTGAGACCAGTGCCAGGTTCTGTAAGAGGCAGGCTAGAATCATGCTTTATTGCCTCTGTGGCAAAAAAATGGAATCCTAATAAATGTTAAGCAGCCAGCTGATTCTGCAACACCAAGATACACAGCTTATTCCAGCTGCTCTTCCTTTCTTGGACATTCAGGTGTTTGAACACCTTGACTGAACACAGCATTTCAGGGATGGTGAGGGGCAGGGATAAGACAGCATGTGCAGGGTGCTTCTTGAGGCTGGCCTATTCCAATGATGAAAATTAAAGTAGCCCTGTGGATGTTTACTGGCATCCTGTAACGGGTTCTTCACAGAAATTCAACCTAAGCAGCCTCAGCTTCATTTATCACTTACAGGTGAGGGTGTCAAGACACTTTTCCAAACAGAGATGGCTTGCCTTGTGGCTGACTGGCCTGCTCTCCCTAAATTTCAAGGCTTGTAGATTTCTCCTATTCCCAGGTAATTTTTAATTTGAATTCCAAATATTCCTGCCTTTCTTTTTCAATCCAAAATATCTGGACTAAAGAAGGCATTCAGAAAAAATGTGCTTTATCTAGCTTGCAATAAAGATATAATTTTCAGGAAACATCATGAGTTTTACAGATTAATCTAAAATGGCAAAATTCAAGCACAACTGTTCTTCACATCTAGTGGGCCCAGTAATAACTACAAAAAAGAAAATTAAAAACAGGAAAAAAAAGCCATATGTGACCTTTGTCCCATATGATGCCTGCAGCTTAATTACAGAGCTGCATTGTGTGCTTAACTAAAAAGCAGTAAAGGCACTGCAAGAAGTACCATTAATGGAGTCAGCATCACCCCCTGAAGATCAGCTTTGTTTCTGGAATTTTTCTGCTGGAAACCCCTTTAATTCCTTAGGTTCACCTTTCCCTCCAGCAGCTCCTACCCCAGTACAAACCAGCAAAGGGTGAGGACAGGTAAGAAGCAAAATGCCAAACAAATCGTACCAGTTCAGCAGTGTGCATCCAGCAGGCAGAGGGTGAACTGAATCAGGAGGTGGCAGCTCAGAGATCCTTGTCCTCACAGGAGATTTGGAAGCTGAGAATGGTCCCCCACAGGATGAAGGCAAAGGGTGCAAAAAGGAGAAAGCACATGGTGAAAAAAATGCAGAATGGGGGTGATGCAGAGAAGCTGAAAGTTGTATCTAAGAAGTTCATTGTGAGCACAGAGTGCTGCAGGAAGCAGCAAGCTTATCAGAGATCTTTGCATTGCCTACAGTATCAAATGTTATGTTCACAGGGAGAGCAGACAAACAAATTGGCAGGATATGGTCAATAGAGTCTAGACTGGAAAAGGTCTCCTGAGAAATTAATTTCCAAATCTTTAATCTGCCCCATTTTATATATTTTTATCTACAATAGTGCAGCTTTTCACACATCCCTACTTCAAGAAAAACGTAGTTAAATACTGTTGAAAAAAAAAGGAATTAATGTGCTCTTTTCTTTATGTAACTTCACATTTTCCCAAATGCAACTTGAAGCCTCGCCCAGGGAAATATTTACATATGTGCTTGTGTCATTCTGACTGCCCCCACACTTCCTGTACTCACTGGAGCCCATCTGAAGCTTTAAACTAGGTGTTGAAATGCCCTAATGAACCAAAGCCTCTAATTCAGATTTTTTTTTCTTTTAAGGTGGAAAACAAAGAGATATCTCCCTCCTGGAAGCCTCAAGGGTTGGCAAGGAAGGAGATGATGTGGGAAACCTCGTGCCCCTCTTCTCCCAGGTGACAGGAAGAGCACTGCCAGAGGTACCATGTCAGAAGTACTGCAGAAGTGGTTTTTTCCTAAGATGTGCAACCCTCAATCCTTAGGTCTTTTCAAGAGAAAACTCCATCTGTTCTGAATGCAACAGAGAACAGGTATTAGATTGTTTTGAAATGTGTACACTGTGGCAGCTCATGGACATTCTTCTGGTATTTTACTCACAGAGCTGACACTGCATGCACATTAAAAGAAGAAGCAGAAAAAGCACAGCCCCTGAAGAGATCGTCAGTATTTCTTTCCTCCTGATCTGGCTCTTTCTTTAACTCCTTTTCCCTTTCCCAGAGAAGTGTATCAGATTGTTCTGAACAGGATGCCTCAGCTGTGAGCTATGCACAGGACACCCACCAGTGCAGAGTATCTGCTGACCAGGCTAATGCTGAAATCCCTGTGATTTCGTGCCATGATAAAACACAGCACAGTGGCAGAGCACACAGGCACTGATTTCCTGTTGCAAACAAGCACCCATTGAGCACTCCCCACCACATCTGGGGAACCTGTCTCACCCCATTGCTTTTTTTGTTGCTTTTCAGGATATTTCACTGAAGGAATGAGAACAAATCAACTACAAACTTGCAGGGGAAAAGCACACAAATTTTAGATGTTAATCTCCAATTACCAGTGACTGAAAGGGCAAAGGACCCTGCTCCAGTGCCATGCTCAATATTCCTCACAGGTGAGCTCTTTCTACAGCCCTCACTTTTCTTTGCCAGCTCTTTTCTGACAGCAGTTAGGAGTTTTTAGTTTTATCTCGAAGATTTTTTTGCATTTTTATCTGTCCATCCCCTCTCTGCTAGAGAGAATTGACTCCTTATCTTTGGTGCTAAATTAGACACCTGTGATTCTTGGAAAATTACCTTTATGGTAATTTTCTGTGATTCTTGGAAAATTACCTTTATGGTTCTTTGAGGGAAGCACTTTTTTCTTAGGGATGTCTTTAATGTGGCCAGATTGTTCTTTCACTGCAACACAGAATCCTTACTAAAAACCAGCAGTTATTTAGAACATTATGCAAAGGAAGGCACATCAAAATACCTGGAATGATGGTTCATCAAAAACTTGAAATTGCCCAATCCTCTTTTTGGTGATATTCTGGAGTCTTTTCTGCAACTGGTGTGTTCCTGAAAGGTAAACGTGAGATAGTTAATAGGATCCTACCAGCACTGAGCACCTCTGAGTGTCTACTTTTGGAAGTGCACTTTTGGAATTTACATTTTTGGTTTGTCATTCCCCAAAAGGTCACATCTCTTTAGTGTCTGTGCTTTAGCCTCCTGATGCATCACTTCCCCAGCACCCCTCTCTTTGAGCTGTCTGTGTCTGAAGGGTGGTGGAACCAAAGCCAGAACCACAAAGCAGGGCTGGTGGAATTCTGGTTTAAACACAGCCAAAGCCTGTGTCTGTTTCATTACTGCATTGAAGGAGAAGAGTTCTTTCAAGAACTATTTTTGCCATCCCTGTGAATCTGAGGCAATCGTGGTGTTTTGTGAGTTTCTACCGTGTAATTTCAACGGGCAACATTCTCTCCAAATGAATAATTTGGAATCCACGCACACTTTGCAGTTTCAAGATAATTTGATCTGAATAGCAACTTCATGTAAATGTTTTGGCAGCAGTGAAAAAACCCTCAACATTACTACTTGCAACTTGAAACATCAATAACTATTTTACATGCTGGCAATGAAAGAGCTTGATAGGCAGGTTAAAATCATTAATTCCTCCATCTGAAACTGATATTTTCTCACTGAAAGGTTTGAAAACAAATCTACTTTCAACAGGTTATTTCTGTATTAATGTGATACCAGCAACATCTGTGCAGCTCCCTCTCTTCTCCTGTGGGCAAGCACTGTTAGGGGAGCTGGAAGGAACACAGCTCTTGCTTGCTTCACCCCACAGCTGTGGGGAAAACACAAAATAATGTTTGATGTGCTGGATAATTGGAGGAAGTGGATGGAGAATGATAACAGCAGCAATAGGGAAGTTTCTCAAGCGATTTAAGAAGGTTGTCTGGTGCAGGCTGGATGTTTGATTATCTGTGCACTGGATACCCACTTCTCTCTACTTGAATAATACATGGGAACCAAGGATTGTTTACTTTAAAATACCAAAATGAGAAATGACCATGTTCTGAAAATAAAACCTGCGAGTTTCAACTCTGCCACCTCTAGGAAAGCCCAGTGGGAGGGATAGGATTGCTAGAACTAGGGGAGGCCTCCTTTTCCTTATTTGTTATCATTTAACAGAATCTGAAGGCATCTTCCTTTGCAGAGAGCAGGAAATCATTCCTGTGCAGCTCCAGGGCCACACAGAGGTTATGGTGCCCATTTCACTTGTGGTGTTAAACAACAGAGGGTTTCAGAACTGTAGTGGGGCTGTACCAAGTCACCAAAGCCTGGCCAGCAGAAAACAGAAGAGCATGGGCATAGTGGAGAGTTTCTGACTTAGCAAGAGATGAAAACACGGTGCTCTTTAGCTGCCTTCTCCCTCCAGTGTTCTCAAATACCACTGGTTGTGTCCACTACAGTGGAGATTTCTCGGGGTTACATTTGGATGCACGTGGTCAGCAGAGAAAAAATCCCAGCCAAAACATTCCAGCTAATTGGTGGTTGTTTTTTGAAACCTGAACATTATGAATCCACGTTACACTCTCAGCCTTTGCTCTAAGTCTGCTTGGAAACTTGAATTTTGTAGCAATGAACTGTGGTGTCCTATTGAGCAGGACTATCGTACATATTGCGTACATGCTAACAAACACAACCTGACTCCTGCATGTCACTGGGAAATGAAAAGGATTGTGATCATGCACATTATCTGTCTCTAATACCTGCATCTGAGACACAGAGCATAGCTGCCACTTCAGGATGAGGCAGCCCAAGCACTGCCAAGACCAGCAAGTTACTTGCCTCATACAGAGTGAAATGTGGTGTCACTGACTCCAGCGGTGAAATTCTCAAGGAGCCTTGTGTTCTGCCCAAGGTGCAATGATATTCCCCATACATGGGAGCAAGTGTTTTACCAGAACAAGCATCGTTTGTGCTAATCAGAGAATATGTAATCACCAAAGCGACTTGTAGCGATATTTATGAAATGTGAATCTTGGATTTGTTTTGCTCAGACCATGTCATTTTTCTCTCCAAAGCTGCTGGTTATGCAAACTCTGAGGACTGTTAAATATCGCACGACATTTGAAAACCAGAACTTTCCAAAGTCCCTTTTTATTGGACTTTTTTCTCTCTCTTTGGCTAAACCTATGCTGGGTTAATATTCTTTTCAAAGTTAACCCTTCTTGATCAGTGCTTTTAATGCAGCTGTTCGAGTCAGCCAAGGAAGATGTTACAAAACCTTCTCTCCCACTGCTGCCTGACCAAGGATGTTTCAATGGAAACATGGTCCTTTTGATCTGATTTATTTGGGAGTTCTTCTTGTGCAGCTTGTATCTCAGCAGAAAACCTAACAATCTGTTTGCTGTTACTGGGAAAAAAGAGACTGTCGCCCTGCCAACATAATTACATTGGTGAGTTAGGGAATAATGAGTGAGAACAGATGAAATATTCAGATATAAATAGTCTGTTTTCATGTGCTGTGATTGTCGCTAATAAGGCAGGGATGTGTGGTTTGTGGTTCAGGGACAGGATGAGGAACCAGGACATCTGGATTCCTTTCCTAGCTTTACCACAGTGTATTGAAGAAGCCCTCAAATCTCTTTTTGCCCCATCAGTTGGAAGTGGATAATAATGCTCTGGGGACTAATTCTTTAATGCTGTCATCTTCAGATGTTCAGGAGAGGAGAGCAATACAAGTGTACACTTTTTGCACACTAGAAGTCAGTCCAACAAAACTTTAAATCCAGATACCTAAGAAGTTTGTGAATTAATTTCTCCTATCCCAACTTGAGTAATTTGACACACTTGCAATGAGAGATAAACAAGAGGAAGATTAAAACCAGTACAGAGTGTTTGAACACAATCCTGTAAGTTTGTGATCTTAAACTTTCTGGGACAAGTTTTCTGGGCTTTGCACTCTTTACACTTTCGACAAAGAGCTGCCAGTGATGTCCTTGACTGAAATGTCCTCATTTGTTCAAATACTGAAAACTACTCAGGCCTTAGCTCATGAGGCTTGATATAATTTAAAAGAGGCCCACAGTGGCCACCTACACAAGGGATATGTTTCCCCCAGCCTGTGTGTATTTTGTTCACTGCAGCTGTAAGTAATAGATCACTAAACCACAGATTAAAAGCATGTAATTGCTATAAAATTAATTAAAGACAAGATTAATCTACCTAGGAGTAAATAAGCAAATTTGGAATGTAAATCATAGTGAAAAAGAGCTGGGTTTTTTTTTTTTTTTAACATGCACATGGTAATGGAGAGTCTTAAAAGCAGAGTTGCTTCTTCAGCTGAGGAGGGGAAGAAAGAAACTGTGCTAGGGAGTTGAAAGCCTTGAGTTTAAACCACTTGGGATGAGCACTGTATTATTTTAAGGTTTCTACTACTTATTTAAATTTCCAATTTACTCAAAGTGAGAGTCTGCAATGCACTAGTGTTTCACCTGGGTGTCAGATGGCTCTACCTACACTGAGAAGCTAAACAGGAGCAGATGCACAGCTGGTAGTGGGGACCCCACATGCACACTTTGCATGTGGCTCAATTTTCCAGTCTAGCCCCTTGTCTGGACTGGCTGGAGCTTAGGAAGGATGGTCCTGGAGTACCTTCCTGATGTTGGTTCATCCAAAAGCCCAGTTCCTATGCTCTGACCTGAGGTGCAAGGAAAAGCATGGTAAGTGGCAGAAATCAGGAAATTTGCTTCATGAGTGCCCTTCTGATGTGACCTAAAATGCCAACCTACCCTCACTGATTTGTACTGTTATCCCTGAATAAGGGCAGCACTAGGGCTTGATTTGCACTTGGAATCCAGCTGGCCAGGCAAGGCTGAGCACAAATTTCCCTTTGCTTTCATGGAGGCTTTGCTCTAAATCACTGCAGTTGGACACCGCTGAAGCAGCAGCTGGAATACTTATCCTGCAGTATAATTTCAGATTTCTTTGAAAAAGGGGCTTAAGGCTATGTGTAAGAGAAATTGGCTTCATTTTGTTGATTTTAATCTCATTTGAGACCGTTTTTGGGAACACTACAATATTGGCACAGGAGGCACAATTATAGGGAGAATTAGCTCTTCACCATCACTCTAAGCTAATTCTGTGTGTTCTGTGATGCTGAGGGAAAAGCCAACCTCCTCTTGATGCACAAGAAATGCTCCAGGAATCTCCAGTGATTAATTTATTTCCCAACTGACTGGTACATTAAAACACAGAATAAAAGCCCAGAGTTAACCAAGTCCTTCCCCTTTCCTATATCCAATCCCTGCTTTCACCAGGAAAAATGTGGGCACATGGCCTGCCAGGAAATCCTTAGCATGGCCTGCCTGGGTCTGTAATAAGGAGATGCAGGGAGCAGCATCCCAGAGGTTACTGCTGAGATCCCTCATCCTCCTCCAGAACCTTAAAAAATGAGTGCACTCAGAGAGAGAGGGAATAGGTACCTGGAGGCTCATATTCTTCCTCATAAAAATTGCACTTAAAATGATTCACATCACACTAATGTTCCTAAAAAGACATCCCAAACCAACATACACTCATGCACATAATCTCTAGCTGTGCATCTGTGTATGCATGACCACGTAAATAACTATCTTTATGTGGTGACACAAAGCAGCCTCAACTACCAAAAGATTTAGCAGCACAAATTCTTTTCCTAAGGCACAAATCCCACTAGTAGTAATTTTATCTCAAAATGGAAAGCACAGCACTGCATTACTTGAGCACAAAATCCAAATTTCCCTGGTTGGTAGTTAGACCCCAAGCTCATACAAACACAGCAGGAGAAACCCGAAATGATTTTGTTTCCTGGTGGCACTAATTCCATTGCTGGAGAAAATGTAATTATATTTATGTGGACATTATAATGGTAGCTTTGCAGGCCAGACTCCACCTGTCTGTTAAGCCACATAGAGCTGAAGCAGCAGCAGAGAACTAAGGCAGAACTATGCCTGTTCCTTGGTGGCAGTGTGCCTGGAGCCCAGGCAGTCATTTCAACAGTAAAAGTTCATTCTGTGTAAAAGATAGTTATAATTTAATTGTGTCTCAACTACACAACTGTAGGGGGACTGAGTGTAGGTGAATGAAGGTAGTGTAGAGAGTAATCTTACCCCCTTAAAGAGTGGGTTGGTTGGCTGAGGGGAACTGGAGTCAGCTGGCTGCTGTGAGGAGAAGGAAGAGTCAGTGCTTAGAGGAGCTACCTACAAGAAACATCAAGGAGGTACAAAACTCTAGCAATGTGGAACCTTTACAATGTAATAACAATGGAACTCTTGCACTGTAATGACAACACAAAACCTCTCCTTTTCAAGGAGATGGGAATTGCAGCCATTCATTGGTGATACCTTATTAATATGTGGTGGCATTGTCAGGTATTTATACTGGTTATTTTAATTTACTATGTTACAGAGGGTGTGCCAGCCTATCCTATTGTTCTCTCAAGGCACTGTGTCAGTGTGAGATGTCGCTAGTCCTAAAGTCTGGATCACATTTTTGTTCATCACTTCTCTTGCACAAATGGTACTGCTGCCCTCAAGAGAAGCAGCACTTGGGAAGGGTGTTTCAATTGAGGGCTGAAAGATTTCTTTTTCCTTATATAATTCACAAAGAACTCTAGAGCTACAACTGAACTGAATTAAGCAAGTAGAAGGCAGAGCTAAAAAACTTACAATTTTCAAAACTTAGACTTTGGGTGAGAATAACATTCCAGGACAAGAGGGAACACATTGCTTTTTTTAACAGGTTAAAAAAAACCAACTAAGCACAAAAATCCACCCCCTTATTGTTTGTGTCTGCTGAGCCTAATTTTCTTTGTCTTTTCCTTCCCTAGTCATACAGCAGGACAAAAGCCATGGTTACAGTATCTGTAATTAGGATACCAGCAGATGGAATAGTTAATCATGCCCCAGCTAAGCATTCTGTGTGTTGCTGGGGAAGTCAGCTAAGGTAGATTCATTTTTCCTAATTTAAGCATATAAAAAAAGAAGCACCTGGTTTAACCTCCCATCCCACCTCCCTCTGCCTTCAGTGGGGAGGGAGAGGAACAGACAAGGCTGGGCTGTGGGTGGAATCACTCACTTCTTGGTGGTGCCTCCTCCACCGCTGGGGAGGGAATTGCTGGTCTATCTGAAACTCCGTTTTCTCTGTTAAACTGCAATTTAATCCTGTCTTACCACACAGAAGAGGCAGGAAGATGACTGCCAGACATGAGGGCAGCCAGGAGCACACAGGAGCCCCTGACAGCCTATGCACTTCTTGATCTCCCCATCCTCCACTGCTGGATGTAGCCAAGAGAGGTGGTCAGTGTTCACATTCCAAGCCTGGGGCACAAATCTGGCTGAGCTTGGTTTTTCCATTTTCATCAATATTAAAAATATGTCCTGTACATGGTGGTACTTCTGGCATTCACCACACAAAGGCCTGTGCAGGCACCACATTTTCATAAATGCTTCATGGTAGCCTGCAGATTTCACAAGATTACATTGGCTTAAGCAGGAGGAATTTTATGGGCCTTACCAATGTTACCTGAGGAAATACAGCTCCCAAATGGTGATTTAGGGTTTTTTTCCCCTCAAAATACATTTATAATAGGGGGGCTAATGTATGTGAACACCAGAACAAAGTTTCTTAAAGGACACTTGAAGCATTTGAGATATGAAGCTTTCAACAGCCTTAGCTTTTGCCGAGCTTTTTCAACTTGGTTAGTATTTTGTTCAATTATTTTAAGGACAATAATATCAAAGATATAATCCCGAAAGCAACAGAATTAAATTGCCAGAAAACTCTGCTATTGAAATCACCTTTAGTTGCTCTCAGTTTGTTTTGGTTAGTTGGTTTTTACCTGGGGTGGTTTAGGTGGTCAGTTTTACTATATAATACATTGAGTTGATAATAGACGGGGAAAAGGTGATTGAATTAATTTTAGTCAAAAGGAATAACTCTTAAGTTTGAGGGAGTAACTGTTAAGTATGAACATAAAGTTGCTGGCACTGTTAAATTCTAAAATTACTACATGAAATCTAATAGGGAGCCAGTATATGAAAGCACTCAAGTTGAGTATTATGGGTCACCTCTTTCCAACTTCATTTGGAATAATTTATCTGCTTGCAAATTTAGTTAGATCCATACTATGTAAAATATATAACATATGAGTTAGAAATGTATATACTAATTTGAACAGAATAGCAGATAGTGTAAACTTCTTATTTTAATCCCCAAATCATGCCACTTGGAAGAAAAAATTGCAGACTACTTTCATATATTTTCTGCCTCTTTGCACTTCTTGACAGAGCTAATTTTGCAATGCAAGAAAGAGCATTTTTGGATGGATCCTGCCCTGTCCAGAGTACTGGACATGTCACAGTACCACAATCACAGAGTCCCAGTTCCTTTACTAGAGGAGATTGAAACAAACATCTGTGCATTTGGATGACCTTCTAAATGAACCTGAGTGTGGCAGGGCCCTTCAGCAGTGTCCCTGTCACTTCAGGAAACGAGGCTGTAATTTCACACATCCCATTGCAGGAGGGCTGCTCAGCAGCCAGGCAGCAGGTCCAACGTAAAAGGCAAATCAGATGTACCTCACATCTGTGGACTGGTTTTGTTGCAGCTCAGCACTCTATCACATAGAAAGCCTTGTGTTCCTCAAGCAGAGAATTCCTAATCTGTTTATGTGACTTAGGAAGATAAAAGGAGATAGCCTTTTTTCAAGTTTTATTCATTCTAAACCAGTCATCATCTGAAGGAGAAAATGTGCTTTTCCTCTTGTTCGCGTGATTTTTTTTTTGGTCATATTTCCTGGTGTGCCATCTCACTCTTTCAAACTGTAACATTACCAAGATATGTTATTTAAGATTACACAGGAAAAGATGAAATAATAAACTAATTTATAGGTGCTTCAGGTTTTGTCTGAGCTGGGATGGATCATTCCGTCCTTCCTCCTGGGCAGTGATTTCTTTAACAAAGATTTGCTGGGACAAAAATTCACCTTCTATCAAGTCTCTATCACCTTCACACACCCGTTTCCCTGCTCTAAGCTGCTACACAGATACTGAATACTGCACATGAGCTGTTTATTGGGATGCTCCTTGTGTAAATATACAGGTTTGATTTAGCTGGCTGTCAGAAAGGCAAACAGGAATAATGGAAAATATCTTCAGCCATCTCATAGCAAACTCTCATAATATAAAACTTCAGCTGTTCACAAAACTCTTACTTTTTTACTTCAGGCACCTCAGGAAATTGCTTTGCAAGAACTGAGGGCCAGATAACCAAAAAGACTGTGGCTAGTAAAGACATCTGGAGGAGCCACAGGGCAGCCATTCAAAACCCCATCTGCTGTGTCCCTGTTCACCTTTGCCAGGTTTCCTCCACAGGTATAAATCAGGTGGCCCAATTACTTCAGGAGAGCTGGGTCACATTGTGCCAATAATGACTTTGCAAATATTTGAGTATTTATGAGGTGCTAACTCTTGTCTCTATGTGTTCAGCTTAGCCTGGATTCAGCTGTGATACCCAAAGCCAAGTACTTAGTGGTTAAGCCTGATTTTAAATGCACAGAATGCACAAAGTGTCCTGGCTTTGCATCCAAAATCCATGCTTGACATCCACCCAATCCAACTCACCCCTGCAGGACACTGCTGAGTCATTTCCCACTGGTCAGAGCCACACAAAATCTGTGTACATAAAATCTAAGGGCACAAAGCAGACTGGAGAGTAACAGTGTAACTCTGCAGGAATGGCCACGGCTACAATAACTACAGGCAAGGGGAATTAGGTCTTATGAGTATAAATGTTGAGCTAAAGTATTAATTTTTGTTTCTCTGAAAGAGCTCAATGAGGCATAAAAATGTTCAGGAATGTTTAATCCTAGAGGGAATGAGACTTATCAAGGAAATTTAAAAGGATGATTTGTTCACCTCTGGTTCTACAGGCAAAGAAAAGCCAAGAAAGTCCAAGGCATTAACAACTTGGATGTTATTTTCATGCTGCTCTCACTGCCTCAAGTTTGATGCTACAGTGCAAGGCAAATCTGGCTCTGGCAAGCAATCACTGACTTGTGATAAGCATTAGGTTTACATTTAAATATCAAAGCAAACATACATAAACCATTTTGAGTACGTACGTATCCTGTGCTTTATGTCCTGGCCCTTGGGTTTATAGACCCTCATCACTGTATTTCCCTCTCACGTTCCTAGTGGGTCCAGGGACAACTGGAATCTGTACTGAAAAGAAAATGTAGTTAATTTAATTGATAATAATATGTAGTGGGCTAGATATTTCAGGCAGAAATTGTATTTATTGGTCAGTAGATGAGGCCAGAGGAACTACAAGATCTGTCACTGTCACACTCACTGGAGGAACAATGAAACACTGAAGTTTTTGAATACTCACTGGGCTGCTTTTCTCCCCTCTGACAATAGCCAAATGATCAAAGCCTTAACAATGCACATGTACTTAGACAAAATTCCCATTTATCTGACACATCCCAATGCTAGATCTGCCCATAACTAAAACTCCTATTCAAAGACCATTGTGCCATCTGAGGGTAGAGGGTTGACAATTTTTCCATTTCAAGGTAGATTCCACCTACTCTTCCCAGAAGTGAGCCTGGTCCACAGCTAAGCAATCCACAGGCCATCCCTATGACCAAATCCTGAAACCCTTGCTCATGACTGAACTCCACCTGGGATCCATTTGTACAGGTTTTTACACTTCAATAAATCTCACATTTTACTTCTGTTTTTTCTACCCTTTTCTACTGGATAAAAATGAAGGCATAATTTTGAAAACTGTATTGAAAACTCAGTTTTTCTGAGCATTTTATGAAGAGTTTAAAAGTGCAGATTTCAGCTCGGGCTCTAAATAAAACTCTCAAGACTTTGGTTGGAATAAAACTCAGTCTACTGTAAAGTGAAGTACTGAAAGTATGCTTCATTTCATGTCTTAGGAGAAACTGCCAGAGATGATTCCTGCACAGTGATCTGCACAGGTTAGGAGCTATTTATTAATCTCAATTCTATTTATTACATGTAACAGGTTCTTCTAAAGCCACATGTATAAACAAACAAACTGATGGCAGATTTATAGTCATTTTGAAAAAGGTACTAAAAGCGTGCTTGTAAAAAAGTATCTGAGCCTGTTCTATGTGTAGTAAACCACTGGGGAAAAAAAAGGATACCTGACAGTTTGAAGAAACCACATTCATCTCCCTCAATTCTTGGGAACCATCTAATCCATAAATGAAGCAAAACCTTGTGAGATCACCTACCACACACATTTATGCAGGCTGAAAACTGTATCTATGTCTGGATTTACAGCAGACTTGCTGCAAAACTTCAAGTTAGTTCCTGTCCACTCTTGCTAGTTCTCCTGGCTGCTCAGTGTGTGCAGAAATCTCATCCTGACCCTTGAGTTTCCTTTCATTTGAGTTGGGGGTTTTTGAAATTGCAAATCATAAGATGAAAGTGCAGAGAAATACTTTTGTTTTCCAAGTACCTGAAGAGTTTTAGGTTTGGTTTCTAATAACTGTCTGTTATCTAGTCCAGAAGATTGTTTTTTGATGGTCTGAAGTGCACCATTAGTTTTACATGCTCTTATACACTGGTCTGACTTAGAACCAGTCTAACTTTTTTGTTACAAATGGTTTTAGTTTCCAAGTAAACCAAGTGGCAAAGAAATTCAAAACATATTGAGTTCATTTAACACATTAATAACCACAACTGGCTCTAAATCAAAAAGAATTACTCTAGACTTTAAGAGTTTTATTTTTGACAGTTCTTACTTTTAAAACAAAGTAAAACATATTGGGTATATTCACTTACTTTAAAATAGCAAATCAGTAACACAGGGATTAACATATTCCTTTTCTTCCTCATGTCCAAGACATTTCTTTATACAGAAGAAAAAGCTTGATTTCTCCTCAATGCTAAAAAATAATCCTGTAAATGCACTTTTCATGTCCCAATGTGCAGCCACTTTGCTGAGCTTTTAGATTCTACAATTAGATAAATCAGATTTCCTAGTGAAGATCTAAAGCTGTAAATACAATTTCTCTTCACTTCATTAGGGATCTGGGTAATTGCTGTCTTGGGAGCAGATCCTATCCATGAGCAGCTGGCCCAGCCATCCCCACTGCACAGTTTGTGGAAGCATGAGATGCCTTTGTAGCTCCTTTTCCCCCTTATATTAAATTGACAAGCACAGCCTGAGAGCTCTGATGTCACAGCACCTACAGAGGGCACTTGGCAGCTGGTGCCAGCAGCAGGGTGATGCAGGACAGCACAGGGGGCACCTTCTGCAACAACAGCTCTGCAAACAGCATCTGCTGAGCTGCAGGCCAGGGCAGCCCTCCTGCCTGGGTGAAGGCAGCAAGGGAGAACAAGCCCAGACAGCCCTGACAAGGCTTCTGGAGACTCACAGCAACTCATAGAAACTGCTGCAGGGAAGGTACCCCAGCCCAGGTCCCGGTGCTTGTGAGGTGTCTGCACCCACACTTGCAAGAAGCTGTGCTCCTGGCACGGCCTGCCTGGTGGGATGGAGCAGCTCCACCACTCTCTACCACTCCAGGAGCCCCTGGCTCCATCCCACCGGGCAGGCCATGCCAGCTGGCACTGGGTCACCAAGGTCCCATTTCTGTCACCCTGGCACGGGGGAACAGCACCCTTCCCATGTGCCATTTGCACTGGGATGAGTTGGTGTTGGAGAGGCCTCCAAGGAGTCAGGAGGGACCATTTCTGATGGGAACTGTGCTGGGAGGCTGGACAGCAGAACTCTGCAATGGTGCCCTTGCCAGACCTCTGTTATCCCAAGCCATGCCCACTTTATCCTGACTTTTGCTGCAGTGCTCTTGCACATCACACCTCCAGGACTTGACCCACACAGAGGCTGCTCCCACAACTTGCCCCTGTGACTTTCCCAGGAATGGCAATGATTTACTGTTAATGGCTATCCTTTTCAGAACAGGTCCTGGAGAGTGGGGCATAAGAGGTCATCATTGTTTAAACACTTTTGTTTTGCCTTCTTTCTCAGAAACTTTAAATCATGAGCTTCCTTACACAGAATGCCCAAACTGACAGCTTTAGGATGTGTCAGAAAGACACAATTAATTTAGTGCAAAAGATAAGACATTTCCTTGGGGAAGCACTAACATCAGGCCTATTACCCCTCAGAGTCATTGCAGATTAGTGTTCTGCAGAGAAAGGGATTCTAAATCTTTTTAATTGAAAAATGTTTCTCTTTTTCTTACCATTATAAATTTCTGCCCAGAGCTTTAAGAGTTTTTAAATTATTTCTGAATTACATCCAATTTCTGGACAGTTTATCAAAAAAAGGAGGATCAGTTTGTCTCTTGCTTTATTAATTTATGTCAGACCAGAGAAAGGAGAAATGTATTCCCCTGGTGACCCAAATGAAATAGTCACATAAAGAGATGCTTAGAAATACAAAGACCAGACATCTCTAACATGTTAAGATTGGCAGCTGTCACCAACACATCCACATGTAGGAATACATGCCATAATTGTGAAAGTGGAAGGATAATTATCCAAACACAGCGATGGAAACAACAGTCAAGAGAAAAATGTTATTCAGCTTCTCTCTCCCTTTTTCTGGCTTCAAGTTTGAAAAACATCAAAACCAATTATTGTAATCCATGTAGGCTGTTTGACTCATAAGTCACTAAATTACTTCAAGAAAAGAAGAAAATGCAAATATCCTTTTACCTTTAGCATATCCTGAGCAGGAACATTCAAAACTGTGAACTGGACTTGCTCAGTCCTCGATCCATGGCCTTGGAGCAGCCCTCTTTTTATCCCAAAAGGGAGATTTGAAGCAAAGTCCTGGCTTTGAGTGGTGTAGGCACCAACCCCAGGAGCCTCCTGGAAAGCACAGCTCCCTTTGGTGTCCGTAGCCTGCTGGAAGACAGGAAAAGCATCACACAGAGTTAGTTAATTCTCTATTTAGATGTCCATTTAGCTATAAGGCTGCCTGGCTATCTTTTCTAGAGCTCTAAACACAAAAGCAACTTTGTGCTTTGAGGTGCACAATTTGCAGTTTGGAGGGCAGCATATTTAAAAAGGCACTCTTCAGGTGAATGTTTCTATACTGGTCTGCCACGGTCTTTGGGCAGCTGCATAACCCACAGATCATTTGTGTGTTGGGATGGTTTGGGTTTTTTGTCCTTGGAAATCATTCCAAACAACTGTATTCTTTCCACTTTTCCTGATTGTGTAATGGTTGTGCTTCCTCTGATCTGTACTGAAGAAAAAATATTTTCCTTTTCTAATTCAATCCTTAGCCCTTGTTTTCCCAACCTCTCGTTCTCAAGAAATGTGATTTCTTAAAAAAAAAAAAAATCTAATTAAGCCATTTATCAAACTTTTCCAAGTGGGTAGAGTGACAAATTAGGCCTATCTTCCACCAACAATCTGATGGATGGGAAGATAAAGATGCAGAGGCTGTTATTTTAGCTGGAAGCTCTCCACTATATCAATTGTTTGGCCCCAAGCCAAAGGACCCTAAGAGTTGACAAGGACTAATGATGGGTTCATGAAGTTTATGCAGCGTGAGGCCTGACATCAAAGGAATGCAGCCTTATTAGCAACATCTCTGTGCCTTCTCCTTGCAAAAAAAATACTCATTTGTTTTTTCAAAAGATTTTACTTAATCATTCTACTCTTTCAGCAAATAGAAAAAAATTCAAACTGGAAATAAATGTGCACAATAGCTGATGAGTTCTGCTCTTCTCTATAACTAGGAAGTGATTGTTATGACTTTTAAGTAATGTCCACCAAGAGAGGCTAAGACAGGTAGACTGCAAATAAGTTTCCCTAGGAGTCTTTCCTTTCACCACTATTTGCTTTGAAATACTTGCACTCCTCCCAAGCATGAACTCTTGGTGGTTTTAGGATATGAGGTTAGGACTGAGGTGGATATTGGGCCTGTCTCTGTGACAGCATCACCTTCAGTGTTTGTAACTCAGACCTTTCTCCCTTCTCCCAGTGTTTTTATTTTGATGTGCACCATTTTGATGTGAAATGGAAACGCTGTGGAGAAGGTGGAATGCAATTACTGCCTGACTGGAAAGCAGGAAGAGAGGATATAACAGCCAGGATGACTTCTAAGAAAAATCAAATCTACAACTCAACAACAAAAACCTCTTTTGATATCTTTGTTTGACAAAACAAGCCATTTCTTGCATGCAGATACTACATGTTACTCTGGACCAGAAGTTAAATCCAAATATTTTTTACTGGAAAAGTATTTAAAGATTATTCTTGATGTCCCATTCTTTATAACCTTTTTTTTCTCTTGTGGAAATAGGACAATCTTTAACTTGCTGGCACAATGAGAAACTTTGGTATTGCTTTATCAAATCCAACTGCAGCAGTCCTGCATAACCACATACCTGATTAACTCGATTTACCTTTTCCACACAACATTTTTACAGGATGGAATTAAAAACAATACTGCAATGAAATGACGACAGCACTGGAAGTCAATGCAAAGCCATATCAAGCACATCCCACAGTATTTTACCTTCACTTTCCAGTCTGGATTTAATAGTATGTGTGGAAGGAGCACTGTGCAAAACTAGGGATGTCATCCATCTTCAACCCTCCTATGCCTCAACAAACTGCCCTGGATTATCCCTCCTCTAGTGCTTCCAATCCATCACCAACTTGCTCTGAGGGGCTGGGCACTCCTGCAGCTTTTCTTCCATTTTTGCTTTTCCGAAGGGGATGTGCCATTGCATCTACCATGCTGCTTTTGACCCTGGGACATCAAGGCAATTTACATCCCACTGGGATATCCACAAGCTCTGATGGCTTTTGGGGAAATACAAAAAAGCTCGGAGTCTGTGAGGTCCAACACAAACAATCACAGAAAGAACAAAAGAGAACTTTTAAATACTACAACCTTACCTGGCAATGTCAAAACCAGGAGTTGAAATTCTGGTTGAAAACACCACAGTAATTCAATTGTTTTCTTCTTCCTGATGCATTTAATATTTCTAAGTTCCTAATGTACCTTCTTAGCTGCTTATTGATAACAGGGCTGCTTGGGAACCATATTCTCTCCATATTCCCCTTGCAATCCCTGGAATGAAAACCTAAGTAAAGAAAAATGCACTGGTTGAATTTTTCTACTTAGAAATGGGGACTTTTTTCAATAAAAATGAAGTGTAAGTATTATGACACTATGCAATTAAGTGTTCAAATGTCATTGCTTCTAACTTAGGAAGAGGATTCCTTGAACAAAGAAGCTTAAATGTAAATTGGCTGGAAATGAAAAAAAAAAATAGAAAAAGATCAGTGCTGAAGTGGCCAATGAACCAAACTGTTTGCTTACTTATAATTAGCAGCATGGTCATTGTCTGACTGCCCTGGCACTTCGTAAATAAGCCTGGGCAGACTGTGATTTAAGATTATTTAGAAGATTTATTTATTATTTAAGATTTGTTCATTGCCTCAAGAGATAGGTAAAACAACAACTCTCTCAGTCACTCAGCTTGGTTGGGGGGTAGTGGCTACAATGCAATCCTATTTATCCTTTCTTCAGTAAAATAAAGGCTTTTCCTTTTCTTTAAACATGGCTCCAATTGCTGAACAGAGCAAACTCATTCAGAATTACAAGCTCCAGATTTTTCAAAGGTTCCCGAACCTCTCACACATTTTAGCAAACAAAGTTAAGAAATTTTGTTCCGTAATTTACAATTTATTACACAATTAAATGAAAGAGCTTAAAAAGGCTTAGCTACAAAATAAATAATAATAATAAACAACTTACTCCACCCTGCATTTGTCTTTTATTTGCCAGATGACCAGTTTGTTTTACTTCCTTAACACAACTTTAGAAAATACAGCAATGTACATCTCCCACCTGGAAGCACAAACTTGAGCAGCCAACCCCAAATTAAAACAATAAACTCACCTTTCATTTCTGTATAATTCAGCTAGAGCTGAGGGATACTAATATAATTTGCCTTTAAATGTTGCCAAAGAGACTCTGTGGTAAATCTGGTCGAAGGACAGACAAGCAATCCACCACACTGCTACTACAGCTACAGAGGGAAGTGCACAGGTTTGCAAATCAGCTGGAATTTGGGCTGTTCCATCATGCCTGGGAAACTGAAGTGGAAAGATGGCAAACAAATCAGAATGCAGAGACACTGCTCAGATGTGGCAGTGCAAATAGCCATTTCAGCCATCAAAGGGATCTGGTTTGCACTGCTCTTGGTTTTTTTTCTTCCTCTAAATCATACTAATACTATTTCTTTTCTCAGCTTTATTTCAGTCTCTTGCATTTGGGAACAGTTTCTGATTTTAAGATGACTTCACATGAGTATTAAGACAGAGCTTTTGCTCACTAAATGGTACATGAAGAGAATAATGATTTCAGATCTGTATGTTCTACTTTAGCTATTTCCACTACCAGGAAGCAATGGGCTGACCTACTTGTGTGTTACAAAAATAGCCAAGGATCTTTAAGCAAAATCAATGCTGCTAAACTGAACAGAAATGGAGAGGTGCAGTGTGCTCACAGCACGAGCCCTTTGGTGCCCACCCCAGCACTGCTGTAAGAGAACACCTCCATGCATGGTCCAAAACAACCTGGGCATTGCTGAAAAACTCAAACATTTCTTTTCAAAAGGTGACATTCAAATTGTAGGCTGAAAATCCACTGAGGGTTTTGGTAGGCATCACTCTGCAGGTCTGAAGATCCAGACTGGAGGCAGCAGATTGGACCCCCAGGGAACCTGTGTGCTTTCTACCAAAATGCCTGATTTTACACCATTCCACCAGCCTGCAGAGGTTTTGGTACTTGCTTTCTTTACAACTCCAATCTAGGTGCTGCCAATCCCTTCTGCAATGCTGACAACATGCACAAATCCTTTCACTGTCTCTGTCTTCATAACCATTGACAGAATTCTATTATCAAATTTACTGCACCTCCTTTATTTTTCAGTGTTTGCTGTTACCCCAGGGATGAATACCAGACCTTCTGCAGGCAACTGGACTTTCTGTGCCACTAAGATACAGTTCACTACCACAATGCTCAGCTGAGTCTCAAAGCCTTTCAGATCATAGTAACTTCACTAGATGGCAGTGGAGAGAAATATTACTTCATATCTATATATTTTTAATAGGAGAGGGACACATCCCAGCAAGTCCTGCAGTTTATTAGTGCTGTCTTGATTAACACTACATCACAAGACAGCAATTCTCTCACCCACACAAAAGTCCAGGGGCTCCTGCCCAGCTAAATCTCTCTGTAAATGTTTGGGAAAGCACAGACACTCTTCCAGCACGAATGCAGAGAGCAACATGTACTCCTCTGAAGGGTTCTTCTCATAAGCTCAAATGTACCATGGTCTTTCCTGAAATCCCAGGAAAAGACAAGTTCCAAAAAGAAAAAGTTTCCAAAAGAAAACTTTCCTGACAAGTCAGAGACACCGTCCTTAAGGCATGAACCTTAACGTTCATGCCACAAACATGATGAAGAAAATGAGTGAAGAGTAAGAATGAGAAAGCAAATGGTTCAAGGAGCTTTGTGAGGACTACTCTGCCTTCAATAAAATCCTTGTCATTCACAGGAAATCCTTACAAATACATGTTTCTTGGGAGAACTCTCTCGTCTCTTACAGGCAACTCAGGAAACAAAGCGTAATTTTTCAGAGTTCTGACAAAACATCAAAGCAGCAAGTTCTGTAACTTCTAAGGTTCAAAATCTTCAAAAATTCAGTCTTTTGAATACAGAGAACTGAGGTCTCTCACTCTTTGGAAATTGATACACCCGGACAAAAGTAAAGAACTAAAACAGAGTGGATTATTTCAGCCAAGTGCATTACTTCAATTAAGAGTTTATCAGTAAAGTTCTCTAGAAACAATGGAGTTGTCTGGCTTTATTTAGAATGCTCAGAAAACACAAACTATCATTTAGTAGAGTAAGGAGAGAAAAAAAGTTTGGTTTCTTCTAGCATCAAATGCAAAAAAAATTTCTAAGACTTGTTTCTTGCTGTGGGAGAAATATTAAAAAACTCAATTCACTGCCTAAATCACACTTCTTTAAGCAATTCTTGCCTTTATCTTAACGATTTCCAAGCCTTTCCCCTCAGAGAGCAATACATTGTCCTCTGGCATCTCAGCTGCTCCCTCACCAAACTGTTTGCAATATCAAGCAGAGGTTCAGGATATTGAAAGTGCTGATAAAAACAAACCCAGTTGTGTTGTAAGTGACTTTTGACTTATGCCTGCTAAGCACAATTCAAAGGCTTGAACTTTTAAAAGCATCATTCCCTCTATTTATTTTTGTGTAAATATGAGCAGATGAGAAACACAATTCCTTATGGCATTTCAATCTGGGAGACTTCTCTTACTTTTCCTCCTCACTGGCCATTGAGAAACAGAAATATCTGGAGGTGCAAAGCCCCAGGGTTTTGTCAGTGACACAAGGAGTTGTATTCTCTGCATCTCTGGTCAAACAAACACACACAATACATGAGGCTGTCACATAAAGAACAACTTGTTGCCTAAATCAGCTTGGTAAAAAAAAAAATTACTTCTCCCCAAGCATCAAGAGATGGAGATTTCTAGAAAAATACCCACATTTCAGATTATCTCAGTGGATTCCCCCAGATGTAGATACTGTAAACAAACACTATAAATGTTTGTAAACACAAACATTTAGTTGTGGAACTAAATACATTTAGTAGAATCACATAAGACCAACCTGACAGAACAGTGATGCCACTTGTGCTCACTCCAATCCCGATCACAGGGAAGTAATTTTCTTTATCATTAACATTAGAGATCTTCATGTTGGATGCCCTGGATGACACCAGTATGCAATAAGACAGTCAGGTACCCTGGAAAAAAGCCAGAAGTCCTCTCCAACAGCCTATATAATGACAAAACAGCCCTTTTAGTTTATTTATTGCAGTCATTCAGTTCCTCTTCTCCAACTCTTTAATGTCACCTTACACAAAAAGATCTCAATTGTAGAGTAAAGAACACTGTTGCACTGTGTCCTTCCCACTTCCTCCCCAGCACACCCATCAATCACAGAACTGTGGGCTGGCCTGGAAGCTGTGCCATCCTGCTAGGTTTAATTAAGTAGCCTTAAAGTAAGTGGCCAATCAATATTGATTCATGTGGGTCTCACTGCACTAAGTCATCACAGTGTCTGAAGGCACTGCTGATGTGAATCTAATACCCTGGCTTGGCCTGTCCACATTCATGTCAAATGAAGATTAAGAGTGAAAAAAAATCACTCACTGAGATATTTTCTCCTCCATAAGGTGCATCTGACTGAATACAGAGCAGAATCCCTTCCTTTTCAGAACTCTACAAGTGTTTCCCAGCCTATTTACTTTGCATTTAATTCCTCTGCACAAGACTAGAATTTTGTACTGCCACTTAAAATGTCTTGACCGTCATTTCCTGAAGTTTGGATTTGAAGCTGATAGATACTGATTAAATCTGACCATAACCTGCACAACACACAGCTTGCAATGAGGTCTGGAAATTGCTGTATGACAGTTATGATAAAATATCATCACAATAAAATCTTCCTTATCCACTTCAAAATACAACTGTTAGCAACCAATGAAAGGCATTATTACTGACACTTGCACATCAATATCTAAATTAAATTGATCTAACTCTGAGGAATCTGCTCTGATTTCCTAGCACTTCAAGCAAGTTTCTCTCTTCTCCAAAGGGAAGCAAGAGTTTAATTGTCCCATCTCTATATGTGATTTTTTTACCACAGCCTAACTAGCTGACATGGGACATGAAGACTATGATCTATTTTAAAGCCTCTCAGTTATCACTTGATAGGTGCATAATCTATTTTTACTTCCCACCAGACCACCCCAAAGACTGCTCAAGTCTGAAGCTCTACTTTAAAGTTACTGCACACTTGTACAGCCAATTATACCACACCTTGATGGGGTCCTGCAGCTTCATAACAGTGAAACAGAGTTGAAGACAGAGTGCCAATTTACAAACTGAACTCAAGTTTTCTACATCAGTAAACCCATGACAAAAGTGGATTACAACATAAAACCCTGACAAAAAAGTATTTACAACGTAAGCAGTGAAATAAGGCATTTTTATTATCAATCCCTAATCAGGTCTCTCCTAGAAACACATTTAATCCCACAGCCTCTGATTGTATTTGCATTACCTTTTCTATCTAATGTTTAAAAAGAAATATTTGACTTAGGGATGTATAGAGCTTATTTAGTTCTTTTGCTACCCCTTTCTTTCAGCAGCAATGAAAATCTGCAGTGCTGTGCTGCTTGCTACAGGTTGTAGATGTGAGTTTGCAGCTTGTACAGTCACACTCACTGTGTTTACTACGCAAAACAGTTGTAACAGTATGTGGGAATGAAAAGCCCTAATTTTTGTGGAATTGAATGATTCGTATAAATTTTACTTCTGAATTGCTCTGGAAACTTGAAATTGTCACATAATTAAGAAAGCCATTCAGATGTCTTTCCAGTCTTTCATTTTCTGGCTTTGATGCATTTGCCACTGGGGTTTTCACAGAATATTCAGCTTTCCAGATGGTTTTGTTTAGATTTCTAAGTTTGCCATGGTGCGCAGTTTGGGTCTCAATTGCAGGTCACACCTAACGAGGGGACATCTAGAAAATGAAAAATTCCTAGCACCTCTGTGGTTAGCCCTGCTGAATAATTGCTGCAGTAGCTGAATTTTGCTGTACAGATGTCGGTAATTTGCTATTGAAAACCACCAGTATCAAACTGTCAGAGTCAAGAAATGGCTTTAATTATTTCCTCCCTGGAGCAGTAATAGCCATTATTTGAGCACTGCCAAAGCTGGAATGTGTTTGTGTGGGTGATTTCTTAGCACATGGAGTGCAGGCAGCTTTACCTGCACTTGCCAGCCCTTTGCTCCTTCCTCGTGGAAGGAGATTGCTTCAGTCAGGGCCAGATCATCTGGAGACCACCATGAGCTTTCCTCCTTTTCCCTGGCCACCAAAGACTAACATTGTTTTTCTGCTTCACTGAGTCCTGAAAATAGAAGATAAATCAGACAGAAAGCCCTCGGAACTAAGGGTAAGAGGAAAAATCTTCTCTGGGAGGGAATAATTAACAAAAATATCAGAACCTATGGGAAATTTGATGAGAAATTGTACTGAGAAAGAAGGTGAGACCAGCAGGGCTACTGCAGCAGTCTCCTCCTCACTCTGCATTAGCATTGCCTGGGCTCTGCCTTCCTGCAGCATTGGGCACAAACAAAACTATAGTCAAAACCACACAGCTTAAACAAACATATTAAAATTCAGGAGCAGGTCAAAATATTTTTACTATTTTTCAGCAATTTCAACATTATTCTCTCCCCTTCATCAAATAGACCCAAACCTCAGAAAAATTAAAAACTGATGTTAATGTGAACATTTCCACAGGAGCCTGCAAGGGGCTTTGGCTTGTGCTTCAAAAGAACTCAAACCCCTCCAAAATAACTTCTGGGCTAGGATGTTGTATTCCTCCTTCCCATGCTGTATTGATTTGGGAAGACAATGTAACCTCTGTACCTCCAAAAGCTGTCATGTCTCTGAAGTGGGATAAGGTTCTTCTCCCTAAATGATTTGAGGACTTTTTGTGTCTCTGACAGAGAAGTGCTGAAGCAAAGCTTTCCTGAAGCCTGGGGGAGTTTGTCTCTTAGAAGAGCAAGGAACACTGAGGGTGTTCCTGCAACATCCATGTGCTTGGCCAGCAAGGAGCTGCTGTTCCTTTGAAGTGCTCACTTTGGATATTTGTGCATCTGGAGACAGGGTGTGTTTTCCCACATGCAGCAACCTTTGCTTCTGCTGACTGCACAGCCCAGCCCAATGGCACATTGATGCTCTCTGGATTGCTCCAGAAGGGAGAAGCAAAACATGGCTTATGAAAAAAGAAGGAACATGATAAGGAAAACCAGTCTAATGAAATATACTAGAAATACTTGCCAGCTTAAAAGTTTTTAAGTTGTTAAGAGCTCACCTTTAAGTCATGAGCACATTTACTTTTAATTTTTCTAATGTTTTTAAGTACCGGCAAGGAAGAGGTAAAGAATGTTTAGCTACACATGGATTTTCCTAGATTTTTTTAAAATTTCCTTTCTTTTTAGGTCAGCAATAAAATTTAAAAAGCTGGGGGAGGAAGAGAAACAGTCCCTACTTTAAAACACACAGCTCAGAAGGGAGGGAAAATGGGATTTCTTTGCATCCCAGTGAAGTCAAGGCTAGCAGGGTTTGCTGAGTTTGAGAGGAATTAAGATACTTTATCAACCCAACTTGTGCAGTGAATATTTCTGTGAGGTGATCACTTCTAATTGCTGCTGCTGGTGTCACAGCACAGCAGAGACAACCAGCACCATCTGTCAGCAGCACAGGCTGACCGACCATCAGTGAAAGAGATTCCAATGCTGCCCAATAGAGGCTGATGATCAATAGCTATTAAAGCTCTTCTGCTCTCCCTGCATGACAACCAAGAGCACAAACAATAATGAGCTCTGAAAAGCTCCCTGGTGTCTCTGCATGGGCAGGAGATGTTCTGAGTGCAACAGGAACTTCTTGTGTGTGGCACATCTTAACCACAAAATTGATACCTACGGACAGAGTCTGGTGTCATCAACATCCAGCTCACAGCTGAAACTATTTTGGAGTTTTGTTAAGAATGACAACATTTGATGAATGGAGATTAATGATTAAAATGCTTCAGCCTTTCTAAGTCCTCACACAATGTGATGGCAAATAAGTCTTCAAAGAGATTTATTTTTGTTCCTAGCAGCTGGATATCTAGAGCCTGCCATTCCTGAGGGAGTCCCAGAGACCCACTTGATGATGGGAGTGTTTCACAGCTGTAAGAGACTGGGATTGTTAAACCATGACTCGAGCTGGAACAGATTTTAGTGACCAGACTCTGCAAACCCTGAGGTCCCTAATTGCCTGCAGACAGCCTGCTTATCACTGCAAACCTGGAGCTCCCATCTTGCAACATGAGGCACTGAAAGCCTGTCCTGAACATGGAATTCAATTACAAGGAAATTACTCCCGGAAAAAAACCCAACAAGAACACAACTTCCCACCTCACTTTTCTGCTGTCAGAGGGACAGGTGGGCTGGGGGCTCGCTGACATCAGGAAGATGGATCCTCATTTACACTTCCACAGGAAAGCTGCTGTGAAAATTAATTGTTTTCCTTACCTACAGACAACACTTATTTACAAGGCAATTACTCCATTACAAACACTTCCATTTTGAGTTTGAATGGAAATTAAACATGGACAATGCCAGAGGAACATTTGGGAAGTCACAATGACAGAAGCAAAGCTTTTGTAAAGCACATTATAAGCCACATTTAAAAATCACTTTGAAACACTGATCAAAGATTTAATTATGGGCTCTGTAGTGATCTGTATTACCAGGCCTTGATTATTTCTGCAAAATATGCTACATTAACTTACACATGATGGAAATGTAGATTTAAATAGCTTTAAAGTATTATAATTAAAATTAAATCACCATAAACAAAATTAATGAATAACATTTTCTGGTTCAGAGCCCTAGTTTTTAGTGAATTTGCTCACTAGCTGATTAGAATGCCAAAAATAGTCATTTTCTATCATGTAATCAAAATCTAACTATGCAAAATTCCAGTACAGCCTTGAAATAAAAAAAAAAAAATCTTACAATCCATTATATTTGGATAGAAGATAAATACATCAATACCGATTTTTAGGAGGCAACAAAAATCCTCATTAAATCTGGCATCTTTCTAAAATTTCTAAAAATTACCTAAGACAGTTTCCTAGATTTCTTGTTTAATTTGGTTGTAATTCTGTAGCAAGATATTCTGGGGGATATTTTCACCTTAAATGCATTTGCCTTAAAAAACCTAATTTTATTCCTGTTTCAGGCAGTGACAAAAATACAATTAATCTATAAAGAAATAGCTACAATTCCCCTTGAAAATTTATCTTTTTTACAACATCACATCTAATTGCCACGTGATAAAACCTGGTGTGACGCTTTGGGTCAAGCTGAAACAGCATTTTGTATGATAATAATGAATTATTATTCCCCTGTTTTGACATGTTTTAGTGCTATGCATGTTTTTTGGTAGTTATTTCTGTCTTGCCTCAGTCCCATAGAGCAATCTGACACAAAACAATTCAAGTTCTACTTTGGCTTTTTTGCTTCCCCAGAAATACAGATTATTTGGGATGTCTGACTGACTGTACAAAGAATAATTTGCTTGTACAGTGCCAGTAATTTCCAAGCACCCATCACGTTTTAAAGGCAGAAATATTCAAGGGGTTTGGATTTTAAAAATGCCAATAGTGACAATTTTGAAGCCATTAGGTCTGTATCACCTATGCAGAAATCAGACTGCTGTGTCTGATTCAGTGTGCATGTTCACAGGGGAAGAGCAACTGAGGGAATATGGAGAAACTTCAGCTCTGAAGGAAGATCAATGTGTCAAGAATTACCTGAGCAAAATAACAGAGACTAAAAAAGTTTTTCCTATGAAAGAGGGAAGATACTTTAAATGAAACCCACAAATTAAAAATGCTACTGCTTATTTCCATGGAATAAGTGGAATCCCTCATAGCACTCTGTGCACTTTAAACATATTTACAATTCAGGGATATGCCAGGGGAGAAAATGACTGGTCCCATTTCTCCAGGGACAACGCTGAATCAAGGTTTCTCCCTAAAAATATCTTAAATTCCTCAGAAAAAATATCACATTTATGTATTTTCTGCAGTAATCTGACACAGTTCTTTCCTGTGTATTTCTTGAAAGAACAGTCAGGGAACCTCTCTTCCTAGCTGGGAGTGAAGCTGTCACCTTCTCAAGAGACTGACACACAAGGCTGCTCAAAATGATCCTCTCCTGCAAGGCCTTGACTTCCATAAGAATGAAAACCAACAAAAACCTCACCCACCTGAGGGGATGGAGAAATGGGGGAGCTTTTTTCCCCCCTGTGGGTGACTCATTACTGCAAGTTCCAGTGACTGCTGGCCTTCAGGTGGCTTTTCCCCTCAAGTGTTTAAGTAGAAATAGATGTAGATAATGATGGATTTAATTACCACCTGAAGCTCTCACCAGATCAGGTCTAGAGGGAAGTAGATTTCAGTGTGTCCTCAGCTGTGGAATGAGAGACAGGTGCAGGCTAAAAAAAAAAAGGCCTGTTCTAATCACTCCTCTTCAATGCAGCTGGTTTAACAAGAGCACAGAGGTTTTTTGGGACCATGCTTGGAAAATGAGAATTTTCATCTCTTTGCTCTTAACGTACTGTGCAGAAAGGTCACTTGTTCTGGCAGTGGCTAATGTGTGACATCTGAGCAGCCCCTTAGCAGGGTAAATTGCTGCAGTTCAGAGGTATAAATAGCCCCAGCAGCACTCACCAGCCAAGGAGCCGCTCAAAACCGCTCCTGATTAATTTCCTGTTACCGGGTTGGTCTTCCAAAGCCTCTAGAGAACTTCCTGGCAGCAAAGTGAAACCCCATTTGCAGAGTGGCATTTCCACAGCCTTGCCTGTGGTGCCAACACTTGATGCCTCCTATTGATCCCATTCCCCCACCTCTGCCGGTGGCCTCGGCAGGGAGCGGCCTCAGGAACCTTCCCAGTGCAATCCGGACTGGCCCCATGCACGTGAGCTGCGGCTTTCACGCCTCCTGTCCACCATCTGCTCATTTCTCCCCCTGGCTCTGTCCAGCCGTGGAGTCCTCTCCATATGTGTGGAAGGATTTTGTGCCCTTGTTCCTCTGGCATGTAGGGCTGCAGGATACAAACATTCTTCCCTTCCGAGTGTACACGTGTGGCTCTTAACTCTTAAGGAATTTCTTGTTCAACAGCATCTGAGTGACCAACAAGCATTGACTAAAATCCCCTGTTCAAGTGGAGCATTTTTTTGGTAATTTGGCTTTAATACTGTTGTAGCACACGTGGCATTTACTGTCACAAGACTCATTCACTAAAAGCAGTTGCAGAAAGAGGTATTTGAGCAGCAGAACCCAAAATTCACACAGCAAACCTTGGAGTAGGGTGTTTTTTCTATAAGGTTGTAATATCAAAGTTATGAGCTCCATTGTTCTGACACCCACATGAGTTCTGATGAAGTATAACTAAACTCACTGAAGCTCCTGATGGAGAATTCCTGCTGTCCTCAGGACAGGCCAGTGCCAGCAAGTGATGTATCCATATGTATCCTGTATCCATGTGTACAGCTGAGACTTTACTTCAAGCTATGGAAAATGGAAGCAGCTGGAAGGCAGAGGGACAGAAGATTCTTTCAGGGCTCCTCTCCTGAGTCCCAGTGACCAGTCCCAGGCTGGCCAATGTAGGTGGGCCAGGAGCAGGGCCCTGAGTCAGTGGTTTAGGCACAGTTCTTGCCACCCCTCTGCTTCCTGGCTGTTAGTTCAGCATCAGTGCCCAGAAAAGCAAATGGCAGAGACATGGGTAAGAGGGCAAAAAGGAGAAGACAGCATTTTATGTCCAATTTTGGGCCACAAAGTGATAGTGTGGAGATGGAAAAGCGTTCACATCCCAACCTGCCTGTATTTCATCTGTTTGCAACAAGATACTCAGTCCCTGTGTAAAGCAGAGGGAAAAGGGATGGGTTTGTTTTTTTCTTACATACTCATGTAGATTTTGAAAGGAGGAAACCAAGCAAGCCAAAATTAAATATAATTTTCTCTTTTTCCCCATAGACTCAGTCTGGATGGATGCCAAACCACATTTTGGAGGGGTGAGAAAGGCCCAACATCTGCTTCTGGTGTAACTGTTTCTATCTTCACTCTAAGAAAATTAGGTTTGAAATAATCTCAAATTCTCTGACACCTGTATCCTATTAGAAGTGACACATGGAAACACCTTCAGCGTACTGAATTTAGCACCATGTCAACAGTTTAAAGTGAACAGGAAAAAAAAATGGTAAAACTCATTGCTTCCCAGTTTCTGCTGGAGCAGACCTTGTGTCATTGCACAGGATCCTACTGCAAGCTGGATCCATAAGTGTAATGGGGTTTGAAGCAGCAATTATAATCTGGTTTGTATCCCTGGCTGCAGCTGGAATTAAATTCAGCAAGGCACCTCAAGGTGACTGGGGGATTTTGAGCTCAGTGCAGGCACACCTGTGGGCTGGGTGCCAGCCAGCACGTAGGACATGGACACACAGCAATTCCAGGGACATTTTTTCCTGCAGCTCACAAGACTAGCAAGTAGAGATGGATTTTTAACTCTCTTCCCAAGCCTATGTAACCTCCCACTTGCAAATTCCTCGCTTTTAGGAACAGATCTCGTGATCTTTTCCCAGATAACACACTGACAGTAAGATCCAAGTTATTCTGAGAAGGACATTTGTTAAAATTCATAAAACTTTATGACTGCTATAAAATTTATACTACCTAAAAATACAGTATCCATTACAAAGACAAATGTCTTCTCATTTATTTTTAAACATGCTCCTTGGAGAACTTTGAATCGATTTGTTTAGAGAGACTGTTTTTCATGATAGTCTAGGAGAAAAGGAAACTGTTGACTTTCTAAATAGTATTGTTTTTCAAATTTGCATCTTCAAGGAGCAATATCTAGAGTCAAGAACACAGGACATACTGCATTTCAGCATGACTTATGGCATGCTAATAAAAAACATCTTAAAAACAGAAAAATGGCAATAATGGAAAGACAGACAAATAACATTGAACCATTTCCTAAGAGAAAAGTGTGCATACAAGACCCTGTAATAGGAAAAGTGTCAAGTACAATTTAGGCTCATTTTTTGCCCCAGGACAAGCCAAATGCACTTTCTGGATGGTGTGGAACTCGTGACACTAAACAAAGGATAATATGCAACATTTTACATGCAACCATAGCTGAAAAAGGAGAGGTTACATTTCTTCTAAGGGCACTTCACAGAAATTTCAAGCCTACTTAGATTTGTTAATAACAGGAGCTGAGTCACTTCTGATTTATTGATTTAGCATGACATATGCTGCTAAGGTCAAAGTCTCCTAAAATGCTTTAAGATTGGTTGTTGACCATTTTCTTACCTCATACATGAAAGCTGCCTTATAGCATCCTTCATAGATGGTCCCAACACATGGAAACACAACCATCAACACTTTCTGATTTATGTAAATGTTATTCAGTTCATCTTCTTAAAAACTCATTGGCTTGGAAAAATAAAAGGGTTGTTCACTTAATATTTTCAGTGGAAAAATGTTTATGACAATATGATTATGGAGAAAAATGCAAGCAGACCAAACTATAATAATATATAAATGAACATTTTCAATGCTATTGATATGGGTTGTTTTTATCTAATTTGCTTTCAGGAAGGCTCAAATGAAAGCAACCAATCCTATTCACTAACTCAGAAAACTTGTGGTGTCACTCAGAGGAATGCAAGCTTGAATTCCAATTGAGCTGGAATTTCAAGAGTGGTTCCTGGAGCTCCTTTGGAGAATAATCATGTCTGAGTAGGGCTGTGCTCTGCCAGCCAAGCTCATGCTTGGTTTCCACAGAATAAATTCAGTGTACTGAATCTGGCAGAAGTCACTCAGCCATTCTGAGCAACTCGACCGCAATGTGTTATCATCAACAGAGATTTTTCTCCACTGAACATGCAAATGCAACTTTTTTCTGAGAAAATGTGGTTTTGTTGCTCTCAGACACAATTTGAGGAAGGATCACTCACATGCTGACAACATGACTAAACATTGACGTTGGTGTTATTTGGATAGCAGTCCCATAACATACTGCATGTATCAAACAATTACCTTGTCACTAGCTCTTTAAAGTCCAGAAATATGGAAGTGCACAAGCATTTGTTGATCCATGTCATTCCCCACACCGATAACTTGCAGCCGGAAACCAACAGCTTAATTTCTATCTTGTTGGGCCACAAGACCTTCTGAGAATTCACTGTGCAGAGGAAATCCAGACTCCTGAAAGTGTTTCTTGGCTGGTTCTCTGGGCTTCCGGTAGATTTTTATTGCAGTCTAACCCAGGGATTGCATCCCTTAACCTGTAATGCTGGAGTTATTCTGAATTTGGTTATTGGTTTCTGCTGAAACAGGACTGAACTTCAGCATGTATTTTTCCTCACAGAGAATGGCTGGTTTTATACTATGATTACAAAGTCTTTATCATTCTCACCGCAATAAATTAATTAAAGAGATGAGAAAGAGAAATCCATTGATGACATGAAACTTATTTCTTGACTTCTATTCTTTCCTTTTTAAAATGGCAACTGTTTGGAACCAGGATCCTGTTCCTCAGTAATCTAAAAGCAGCCAGTGTCAACTTGTCATTCTAGCAGGAACAGTTACAGCCAACATATCAGAAACCACATAATGTCATTTGCTTGATTATGGTGTGTTTGGATAGGAACTGTGAAGTTGCCATTTTTCACAGTTTTTAAGATTTATGAAGAAACCCCCACAATTTTACTGTTTTCATTACCACATCATTTTTCTAGTGACTTGCCCAGATTTGCTAACAGAAATAACAAGACCCCCTGAAGTCTGCCATCTTATTTTTCCAAGAGTGCAAAGGAACACAGACAGGGCTGTGTCAGCCCTAACAACACCAGCAGTCTCAAACATTGCAGAGATCTCACTAAACTGAATTTAGACACGCTTTCAAACACCATCAGTGACAAACTGCTCCAGGGCCATCCCTGCCTGCAGCAGCCTGTTGGATCATACCTGGAGATAAGGGATGGACATTATCAGTGGCTTGGCCAAGTGCTGCTGGTGCAGTGCTCAAGGTCACTGCCAAGCCCACCCTGCACGTGCTGGGTGATGAACGGCTGCGCTCAGCCGCGCTGATGGGCCCATCCTTCTCACAGGCAGTGACCAGCGCTGAGCAGCTGGCAGCAGGGCTGCTTCATCTTCCCTCTGCTCAGAGGGGAAAAGAAAAAGCCCACTATTAGAAAAAGATTTATCAGCACACATAGCAGAGCCATGCTTGACCTCCATATCTTCTCTTGTTTCCCAAAGGCAGCACATGTAAGATATTTCCTGTCTTTCATGTTCCTGACTGGAATGCATCATGAAGTCCAAATTTGCAACCTGCTGTCTGTTTTAGTCATTAGGCATGACTTTCTTTGTCTCTTGATATGAACTGCAGCCAACTGTTCACTGTTGTAATAATGCATAATTTCTTCAGTATTCCCCCTTCTCCTTGACAAATAAACAAAAAACACAGCCAGGCTAAAAGCTGCAGTTCAGTCATCGGCCGAGGCTGCTGTGTCTTACAGTATCTTATTCCCACATCAGTACACTACACCCTGCTCTAGCTCACCAAAACCTCAGTCACAGCAGCCTCCACCTGTTATTCAGGGGCCAAAATTCAAAAGTTAATGAACAATGATTAAAAGTAGCTATTAAACTTCAAACAAGCTTATCTGACATCATGAAAGATGGAGTTTACTGGCTGCAGGTTGGTTCTATATTCACTCACCCGTCCATAACATCCAAGCATTGTGAACTATCTATTATTTTTTAAAATTATATCCACTCTGCAGAGACATATCCCAGGTTATTAAAGTACTGCATTATCTTTGCCAGCTGTGCGTTTGGAATAGAGTTTTCAGAACAGTTACTCAGTATTTCAACCTTTGAACACCTTCAAAATCAACTGAAGACAATTTTAAGGACATTAAAATATACATTGCCTGTAAAAGCCAGGTCTGGTTATGCTTTGACGGCCACAAGTGATCCACAAGTACTGGTTATGTCTTTGCTCCACTAATTTTATATATACATACATTTAGTAAATGTGTTCAAAATGAAAGAAACTCCTGACTGTATCTATAACAAGCCTTCTACAGGACAGAAAAGAAGAACTAAAATAGGTGCACATGACAAACTAATACCTGATTCGAAAACCAGATGAGAGGGATCTCACCCTCACAAAAAGTGATCTGTGGGGCTGCTCTGCCACCCCAACAATAAAAGTTTACTCCGTGAGGAGCAAAATCAGTAGAACTTGATATCCTGCTAATTTGTGTCCCCTAAGTCTCCTTCCAGTGCCCGAAGCCATCTGCTCTCCATGGGAACGAGTGGATGCCTGCAGTGGTCAGTGTGGGGCTGGGGACACGGGCTGGCCCAGCAGCTGCCATAAGGTCACACGTGGGGTAACTGATGGGTTGTGCTGTGTGTCAGCATGGGCACCAACAGAATCCTTTCCTTCCATCCCGCTCCCAGTGCTCCTAGCCATCACAGGAAATTAAGGTGATTAAATCCCATCTCAGCTGAAATTGCTGAGCCCTTTCCAAGGTTATGAAGGGGACACTGCCCAGCAGAGTGAGGTCAGAGCACAGCAGGCTGCCCTGGTAGGTTATGAGCACCCATTCCTCTCATTCAGCACAAATACTAAACCTCACAATGAGAAAGAAGTAAAACAGCCTTTGCCTGTGTTTCACAAACAGTTCCGCAGCTGCTTTTTAAATTATAAGACAATTAAATGGGTTTTTTTGTATCATAATTTCATATCACTGCAAGCAAGTTATAAAGACCTGAAGGCCAACTCATACATTCATCTCCAAACGCAATCGAGCTATTTATCCATGTCCCTCCTCTGAGTGAAAACTCAGGAACAGGCTTTGTTCTTCTCAATGGTTTGGAATTTCAAGGCAGAAATAGACTCTCTGCCAGTTTTCTCCTTGTTCAGTTCAAAATGTTGGTCTGAAGGGAGGAAAAACACTGAATTCAGTTCTTCTACAACAGCAGCTTCACTCTTTCCCTTTTAGGAAAAGCTGCAGGATCCCAGATGTGAGTCACCTCTTTGGAAGAAAAGGATGGAATATTACAAATATTTTTGCTAAGGGGCTTCACCAAGAGGTAGGAGACTCTAATGAAAAATGTCTGGCCATGCCATGCATCTCCCAGCTCACTATTTCCAGTCTTTGCCTGACCATACCCATTTACTTTGGAAGCTGTGAGTTCTGGTGGAGTAGGGATGCTCAGGCAATTTGTACCTTTGTGTTCACAGATGCAGACCACACTGTGTAGTTCAGACCCTCAGCTCTAGATCACAGGCTGATAGCCTAAATCATTAAGTCAGGAATTACTTTCCTTATAGCTTGAAGTAGCTTGAAGACTCTCATTACCAGTTTTAGTTCTGGATTTTCTCATTAAACAGATCCTAAAAAGATCACTTTGGGGAAGCTTTCATAGTGAGAATTACAAATAGCTTTCAAGCAAGAAGATCTTTGCTAGGAGGCATTTTAATTTAGTTCAGTCCATTAAATATGTCTGAATGCAGCCAGCAGAAGAATAAGATCTGCCTGACTGACACACAAGCTAGGCTATCTCATTACCAAAAATTATTTACCTACTTAATGGCTCATGGAAACCTGTGTTCCTACCAGCCACAGGAGTTAGTTTTACAGCTTTATGTGTGGTTAATAAAACCCAAAGAACCCCCATATCTTCAGACTATATGACAAACCATTGTCATAGACAGAGATGCAACTACAAACTTATGTATTTTGGAGCCAAAGTAATGCCTATCTTCCATAAATTGCATAACTCATACCAGTTACTCAGTGTCCACAGAGTATAGCCAATTTGATAAAGGAAAAAGTACTTTCTGTTTTCATCACTGAGAGAAATACAACTGGGCTGAGGGGCAACCCAGACTGGCACATGAAAAATCTCTGTTAGGAAAAGCACTACTGGCCTGACTGCACCTCCCACGGGATTCAGTCAAGTGCCTGTAACCATGAGATTGGCACTGCTTAAATTCACAGCTTTCCAGAAGGATGAAGCTTGCTCCCTATCCATCTTTGCCACCATCTAAAGAATTAAGAGAGTGGCTGGTGATGAAGAGCACATCAATCATGTTTATTGTGACAACCATGACTGTTATAAAACAGACACTTCTACAGCACATGCTAACCTCCCCCATGCTTTTTTTCCTTCTTTATTAAAAACTTGTTGAACATTCAGCTCAGGTCTCCTGGGAGAGATGCCTAGAAAAGTGCTGACTGCAGGAACAAACCCATTTCAGGAGTTGCCCACAACACACAACATTTGCAGGTATGGAACTAGGTGTAGTGCTGTTCCCACTGCTGCACTCAGGCAATTATTTCTTAAAGAATGGCTTTGAACAGTCTTCAGGAAAAACCAGTTGTTAGAAAAACAGCTAACAGAGAGATATAGCTTTGATTTAACTCAGTATTTGGTTCATCTGAATCTTTATCCTTTATGGTGGAATGGCTAAGCAGAGGGAGCAATTGGGAAATTTCTGAACCAAGGTCAACTCAAGCACAGTCAATAAGAAATTACTGTCAAAGCTTATATTCAAAGTTTTCAAATGGGCAAAGCAAAGAACACAGAAGAAATGTCTGTGGGCTGAAAAAAATGAGAAGGCTTCAAACAAGGTAGTTTGAACTGACACACAAACTCTTTTCCTGAAAACAACTTCTTCCTGGACACTATGAGGAGTAATGCTGCCTGGAAAAGGCTCACACACCTTTGTTCAAGCAGACAACAGCACAAGAATGGCTGTAGATGCTCCTTACCTTCCCTGGCTAAAAATGCACCCTAGCTTGATTTGTTTCCTATGCTCAAAAGCTGCACTAGGAAAGAACAGGACAATCTTGCTAAAAAATTCAAGTGAAAATATGGTTTTCATGAAGTCTTCATGAAAAAAAATTTCTTCATGAAACAAGGACTCACCAGTAAACATTTTAGATGTACCTTGCCACTGAGGAAACTGGAGAGGACTCTGTTTGACAGATCATGAGGAAGAAATGAAGAAATGAAGAAAAATGAGTCTCTAGACATTACATCCATGTTATTCTCCCTTGTGTAGAGACAGGGAATCAGAGGCCTAAAGTAAATAAAGCATCTGATCCACATGCTATAGCCACAACTCATTAGATATCTGCTAATTACAGCTTTGAAAGATGCCATGGAGTGACACAAGGCAGCCCTAGATGTATTTAGTTAGTTTTACAACTGAGGAGTGTAACAAACCCTTGGGTTCTTTCCTACAGTCAACAGCTCCAACAAAGAGCTCTCCATTAATTGCAACCACATCTTGTCTATTTTTATGTATGAGGAACACTACAGTCCTTACAAAAACCATAAAACAGCCATTGTCATTTAGGGATGCTATTACTCAAGGCCTTCTCAAGTGCTTCCCCTTCTCAGCTCCCTTGCCTAGCTCTCAGCCCCTGGTTTTTAACTCAAAGCAGCGTGGCCATGTGCAGCCCTTGCGGAAAGCTCAGGATTTTGATTTTAGTGCAGGAAACACTCAGCTGTGATCCCTCTTGCAAAGGGGAGGCCCTGAAGTGTCTGCAGGCATTCTCAGCAATGTTAATGACAAAAAGAATCAATCTGACAAAAAGAACTCAAAATACCCACTTTGTTCTGAAAGGACCTTTCATACTCTACTTCCACTTTTGGAAAATCAGTGCAGCAAGCAGAAGAGAAGCTGAATTCTTTTGGCACTATCCCAAACAGGTTATTTCTGGGATCCTGGAATGCTTAGACTCAAGATTAAGAAAAGCTTTCCAAGGGTTAAGGTTAAGGGTGCCTAATGAAGAGAAGGGCTGTCATTATGTAAGGACAATTTAGATAAGCCTCTGTTAGGAATATTAACGTAAAGATTCTCCTTTGGGGCAGAAGCATAGATTAAATGATACCCTAAGATATTCTGGCTGTTTCTGGATGCTCTACAACTCTGAAGCACCCCTCTTCCAAGCTGCCACCCTGTATTTTAACAGCCTTCTGTATAATTTTTTAACTCCTTTACAATTCTCCCAGGAGCTATGCACAGGCATACTTGCAAGCCCTGAAGAAGTCTGAAAACTCAGTTACTTAGTTATAACAAAAGCAAAAAGAAAATAAAAAACCCAAACCCCAAATGAGATTGTTATCTCATCAAGAAGTAAAAATTGAGGCAGAAGACACAATGATAAAAGAAGATACCAGAGCCCCAGCAGTAAAAATTACGAGTTACAAGAGCGATATAAATCCTGTTAGCAGGTTGGCAGAAACCTGACATTTCCAATTCTCCATAAAGCTGTTATACACATCTACTGAACTACAAAATTAAGACTAGTTCTGCCAGTTTGAGTCATGGCCAATTCAGGCAAGTTGCAAAGCTGACCTCTTTTTGAGTCCATGTTAGACACTCTCACTCTGCAGCAGCTAATTTAGTGCTGCAACAGATAAGCTTTGAAGAATTACTCTGAAGCATTTCTCAAGGTGTCTAGAAAACAGTTAAGTGTTGGAGGATAACTTTGGAGTGTCTTAAGTTCTTTCCTCCCCCTGTTGACAAATAAAATAGGAACTTCTTAGATTCACTGCTTTGGGCTTGTACTTTGTTTGAGATGTGCTTCTGAGCATTGACACTGCAGCCCATAGCCAGGTCACCAGTTATCAGAAACACAGAGCAGAGAGCCACAAGGGACCCTGGATAGTCCTTTCCCCTGCCCAAAAGATCCAGCACACAGGAAGAGGATGGCTGAGTAGGGCAAGCCAGCAATAGCATGGTTCATCCATGTGGTTTTATGGGGCAGTTAACTTTTATTACCTGGTAATTACTGAGGAAGGCTTCAGACAAGCTGACTCTACAGCCCACATGGCAGCAGACTTGTGTGGGCAGCCAGCTCACAAAAATCATGCTGCAAGACTAATGTTTCAGAGGGGAAAGTCAGTTCAGTAGGAAAGCCAAGTTCAAGAAGACAAGTTTAGCCATATTTCAATAGTACTAGAAAAGAATTCCAAATACCAACTCTTAAGTTAAAACAAAAAAAAAGGAAGAAATTGGAAAAGGTAGCTGAAGAATAAGAAGTTGTTACAAGGTACAACAACAAAAGGTATGAAATATCTTAAAAATAAAAAAGGCTGGCGGGCAGGGATCAGATGACAAAAAAAGTGTTTGTGAACAGAAAGGCAAAGAGTTTTAAAGTGGAAGTGGGCAGGCTAAGCTCCATGCTGCAGAGCAGACACTTGTTTATGGCATCACTCCTGAAGTGGGTACAAGGAGGAGTGAAGAAGAGGGAAGAGAAGGCCTTAGGAGAGGTAAAATAATAAATCCTGAACATGCTCATTTTTCAAAGAAGAAGCACCACAATCCAGGGGTACAAAGGCTGTACCATTTCCTCCTCCTTGACTGTTCCCTGCTGTGGTACTTTTCTTCACACAGTTAGTATGAGTGAGCAGAGCACATCAATACTTGTAAAATCAGTGCCTCTGTAGAGGCATTGAATGTTTGTGAAATGAGCACTCTGGTGAACATCAGGCTGCTTTTTCTGAGCTAATACCAGTTAACAGGTTTTGATCCTCTGTACCTGTTTTAAACTTTATTTAAATCTTAAACCCAAAAAGATATCAAACAGTCCTGAACCACGTGATAAACATATGCCAAAGTCATATAATTTCCAATCTCTTCTGTTCATTCTTTGCAATAAAAAGCAAAAATTACAGCTGATTTACTGTGCAGTCAAACATTGGGAGAGTACATGAACATGTGGGATCAGTTTAGGTCAGGATCAAAACCCCATAATTTAGCTGAGAGCAGCTTCCAAACTAAGCTCATATTTTTTCAGACTATATTTATAGTGCAGTTACTATGTGCCAGTACATCATTAAATGTCCTAAGAACTAAACCCACCCTATTCTTTATGGAGAGGGTTTTTCCCCTTAAGTCAGAAATACCCATTTCAGTGGAATTCTGAAGGAACCAGCAGCACTCACAGCATTCTGCCCCATCCATCTCCAGTCCTGATGGCTGCTAAGCTGTCTGCAGCCTTTTCTTGTTGCTGGTAAGAGCTCACAGTCTCCTGTTCTCACTTCCTAACATGCGCCTTGGCCTGGTTAGAATCACTGCTCCCCTGGCCAGTTTGAATTGGGAAGCAGAGCTGGCAAAAAAGCAAATGAGATTTGGAATGAATATGAGTGTCTGGTTCTACCAGCAGCACATCAACCTCGAGGAGGCGGTAGAGAAGAGGGAGTGATAAGTTACAAAGGCAGAAAAAAATACAAAAGAAAACCAAAAATAGAAAACAAAAAATCTCAGAAGCTGAACAGTGCAGCTCTGAACATTCATGCTGTTGTCCAGTCCACTGCCCAGAGTTCTGGATGGGGAGAGAGAGGACTGACTCCCATTTCCACCACTACATTTGTGATACAGAGCTCTCTGGTGGGCTGCCCTGCCTGCATGGCACAGATAATGACGCAATTGTCAAACCTCCTGCCTCCTGCTCTGTGTGCTCAGCCACACAGTCCTGGTTCAGAGCCTGATTATTTCCAACCCTGCTGCATTAAAGCTGCAAACCGAGAGGAACATTGTGCAGGAGACAAATTGGCCGTGCATCAGAGATCTCAGTTTAATGCTCTTACTAGAGGAATGGTGTGTTTTGATGAATGTTCAGAGCTGAAAACTTTGCCTTATCACACAGAAGTTGCTGTCTGCAGGGAGAGGCAGGGGGAGAGTAATGCTGCCTGGAAAAGCAGCCAGCTGACTCTGTATCTCTCCCAAACAACACTGGGACATGCTGAGCTCAGGAAGCAGTGGGAGAAGGAGAAAATCATGTCCCAGACTAAATCAAGAGTCACTTTGCTTTGCAGAGTCCACAGCTGCTGCAACATCCACTAACACAAAACACCAACTGAAAATGAACTATTGCAAGACTTTCTTTTCTTTTTTTTCCCTTCTTTTTTCTTTCTTTTCTTTTCTCACTTGAATGTGTGCAGAAGATACAGTCTGAGTATTAAATGTTCTAAGAAGAAAATGACAGCCCCAGCAATAAATACTCTGGGATTTATGGAGCCGGTGCCCATACAGTGGCAGGAAATTTTGACAGGTTGCTGTAAGCATTCATGAAATGGTCTCAAACGTCTGCCTGGAAAGCACTGCAATATTCAGAGGGATGGACTGAAAGGCAGTCAACATGGCAAACACCCTGGGTGTTTCTATGCCAATAGAAACCTTTTATCAAACTTTAACTAGTGATGTCAAAATATTTTTGGCTTGTAGTCATGGAGGGGGCAACAAACAGACAAGTTTGATACTTCACACTAACATGGTTGGTCTTAAGAGGTTAAGCACTCATCTGTTTTCAAATCATGTTTAAAATTAAAAAAAAATAATAACCTCAAACCCCAAAACAAGACAACACAAGAACAAACACCCCCAAAAAACCCTCATAACCTTTTCATATCTGTCCATGCTGTTGAAACATGTCAGCTTGCACATGGTTTTTCAGGACTTCTTATCTCTGATATTTCTCATGACATAATGCCTCCAGCACAGGCCTGCAAGGTAAAACACAGTTTTAAGCATAAATAACAAAACTGAGCCTTCCATCAACATGGATTTGTTGACAGGAGGAAGAAGGCTTGGACACAGAGATAATATCTGGGCTGAAAACAAGTTCAGATTGCTGTTGACACAGCAAGGGGACAGCAATATTTTGGCTTCACAGAAATGAAAGAGAAGTAAGGACTGGATTTTTAGTTTCACTTTCAAACTCAGACTTCAGAACCAATAAAAAAAAAGATTAAAATTATTTTGTGAAGGCAACCAAACCTACAGTCAAGCACAACCCTCTCAGCTCACTGATGAAAAGGGGCTGTACAGCTCTTCTGATAGCCCAGTCTTAGTGACATTCGTGATGTCGGCAGATACTTTTGTGAATGTGGCTTTTCAACCTGAGCATTGAGAACACCAATAAATTAAATAAACTAAGTCTGCCAGTGATCCTATAGCACCTTCTTTTTCTTTTTATTAAAGCAGTCAGAAAGGCAAAAAAAAAAAAATCAAACGCACAAATCTTCCACCATTTCACTACTGCGCTATAATACATTAAATCAGAGATATGAGTCAACAACATCATGCTGCTGGGAAAAATGGAAAACCATTGTGGGACGAACAACCAAGTGTCATCTGTGGAACACATGCAGCAACACTCGCGCTCGGCGCACTGGGGGGAAGCGGAGGGCTCGGCTGTGGGCACCACCGTC
Organism: Melozone crissalis; assembly: GCF_028551555.1. NCBI lineage: Eukaryota > Metazoa > Chordata > Aves > Passeriformes > Passerellidae > Melozone > Melozone crissalis. The sequence goes on along the minus strand of NW_026535817.1, from coordinate 8,031,015 downwards.
CCAGGAGGATGTGGGCAGAACACAAAAATCCTGGAGAACAGGGACAAGGACAATGAGGAGCCTATTAGAGAAGACTTAGGGCTGCTTGCGTTGAAGAGCAGAACCCTAACCTCAATCCCCTCTGTGGCAGTCCTGGGACACGTGAGGAGCAGCTGGGAGGAAGGAAGGGTTTCCTTCACACCCCCAGTCCCTGGACAGCATTAAGCCCTCTGAAGAGCAGGAGTGTCAGAGACAAGACTGAAACAAGCACCCCTGCTGTGACTTTCAGTGTAACAGGGATTATAAATTTGTGCAATGCAATTTGGCTAATTTCTGAGAAGTTCATCATGATCTTGCTGTGTGTGCTGGCTCTAAGTTTTCTTACCCCACTGCCAGAGTGAGAGTGCTCAGCTCCTCCTCCTGCGTCCACCTGGGCCTTCCTTCCAAGCTGCTCCACTTGGCTCATCCTCCTTTCTGCTTACTGTTACTGGCTCATCAGTGGTTTGCCTGTCTTTCTCCTGAGACTTTCCTCCTGGAAACTGGAAAATGTGCTGGGTTCCCTTTGCTGAGTCAGAAACCCTTCCCTTGGAGAAGCTAAAGAAACAGTAACAGCAGATAAAATAACCCAGCAGTTTCCACAGACTGACCAGATTGCACAGAAGATGTGCTGCAAATTAAACAAACAATTCAGTTAAAATAAGTGGTAGTAACTGAAAAGTGCTTGAAAGGACAGCAGTGCTATTTTAAAATAATTATTTCTTTAATTTTTTAAATAACAACTTTGTACAGTAACACTGAAATGCAAAGTTAAAATGCTTCCAAGCACCACTATTCATTTGAGGCAGCAGCATTCCCATTAGAAATTTTAAGCAGAGGGAGTAGGTGTGGAGAGACAGAGAAAAGTCTTTTTCAGAAGTATGTGTTGATAAATCCAAAAATAGAAACATTTTCCAAACAAATTTTCTAGGTGCAAGTATCCCAGTTTCCCAGCAACTCTGTCAGTGACTTAATGGTAACTTTGTGGGAAAGCAGCTCTGGACAAGAAGCTAAGAGCTTTTTGGAATCTATTCATAACCCTGCATTCGCATTTGATAAATTGCTTCATTGTTATAACAACTCCCCTTCAACATGATGATTAATTCTTCTTGTTTTACACAAAAAACCCCATTTGGTTTAAAATACTCATCTTTCAGCATTTTCTCTATCATTGCATCAGAAGTTCTGTCAAAATGTTTCAAAACTTATAGAAAGTTGTTTAAGGTATTTTCCTCCACTAAAACTTTAATGGGCTAAGTTTCCCTACATTTTATATAAAACTGGCTCTAATTTTTATAGCATGGTCTTAATAGGTTTAAAACAAGATGCTTAATTATCTAGATAATTATTTAAAGCTAAAAGAAAGTGAGTTGTAACACTGTGGTAGCCATAACAAGAAATACAAAATTTTGTCTGCTGTTTTCAATTAATATTCCAGATATTTGTCAATTCCCCAACTGCATTCACAATTTCTTGAAAAATTGGCACAGGATCCTAGTTTCTTCTAATTTATGCAGTCGTAATTTTTTTTACATAATGGAGTTATTCATACCAACATGAACAGGACCACACTCTGAGCAAGCTGGATCTTAGAAGTATTTCAACCCAGCTAATGCCAAGGTGAGGGTTTCTTTAGAACTTTTCAACAGAAATTCATCCAGCCAATTCCCCTTCCCTAGTTTCAGCAGCAGCAGCAGCAAAGAGCTCCCCCAGCACACTCTGAGCTACCCAGACAAGCAAAGTGAGCAATCAAGCGCAGATCTGGTTTCTGCCAGCATCCAACAGAGCTTTTACCATGGCACTCCTGGTGATGGGCACAACAGAGCCCAGCCCCAGGGTATCTAACAAAGAGCAGCCTCCTGTCCCCTCCTGGCCAGAGCCACCCCAGCAGCTCCTTGGGAACTGGGTGCACAGCAAGGACCCCCACCTGCAGCTCGACAGACGCCCAGCCCACACGTGCTTCAGATCCTCTACATCATTAATTTCTACTTTAAATTCAGCTTTCCCCCAAGTAGTCTGTAAAATTTTTCTCCACTTAACCTCGAATTGCCTTTCTCCCCTGCTCATAACTTGAGCTGAAATGAAAAAAAAAAAAAAAAAAAAAAAAAAAAAAAAAAAAAAAAAGCTTGGCTTTGGCTTGTCCTGGAGCATCAAGAAGTAAAACCAGCTTCGAAACAACTACAAAACGACACAAGTTGGGTTTCAGTGGGACTTCTAATGTGCTGTGAATTACACTGGTGCTTAATTAAATAACCTTGCTGAGCCTGGGCCTAAATTAATGTGAGACACACTCCTCAGTGTTTATTTGGCTTGGGTAATTAAATGAAGTAACAAAATGAGGGTTTAGAGCTAATGTAAATGAAAGTTTCAGTAATTAAGTATTTCTTCACTCAAGCACCTGGCACAGCCAGCTTGGTGAATATAGTGACATAGAAATAGGTGAACAAAATTGTGGTGCTGCAATCCTCTGCTACACCACAAACCAAATGGGGCAATTCTTAAGAACCAATCTCACCTCATCCTCATCCATTTGTAAACTATTTCATTTCAAGCCATTAAATTATTTTCTGTGTCTCTTTTGTACCACCTGGTTCTGGGTTCCATTGGAAGCCATCAAGTGGGAGCATAAGCTATTTACTTATTTACTTTAAGCCTGGAAAAATGAGGGAGACTTTGAAAAGGCTGGTGTCTTCTTGAGAAGTGGATGAAATTTCACACTGGTTCTTACTGAAACCAATTCACATATCCCAGGCCTTTGCTCTCCCTACCCCATCTCTCCCCTACCAACATAATTTGCCCATTTATGCTTTAGATCTGGTATAATAACTCCAACTCCCTAAAGACTCTGAACCCATTTCCACTCTGTAACATGAGGGCAACTCCCCCCAGGGCTGTGAAATGGCATTAGGGTAGTGGAGAATATGCTTTGCAGTATTAACATGAATTAAACTGGAATTGAAAATAAAGACCCCTGAACAGAGTTTCTTTTTGCAGCACTAATAAAATCTGCATTCTTGGCAGCAGCACCCAAAATCTGGCTGGTGCACTGAAAGCAGAAACCCTTCCTCTGGCTGGTGTCGCCCCTTTCCTTCCCAGGGCTGCCAAGAACCACAGGTCGCTGCTGGAGGGGAACACCCATCAAGGTCTCTCTTAGTTTGGGGTCCCACCAGAATGAATATTAGCTCAGGGATACCAATTCATCTGCCAATGTCCTCAGCTGATGGAAGAAATGGATTGGAACAGGAATGAGTGAATGGGGGGAAAAAATCCTCAAAGTTTTGAAGTTGTCAAAGGTTTTGTTTTGATGTGGAGTTCAAGGCTCCAATAAACCTTTCTGCAAGTTTAAATGAAACTGAAAATGTGAGAAGCTAGACTCTGCTTTGCTGGAATAACCAAAATCTATGGACCACACTCATTTTTACTGAAGGAGACAGAGACAGTGTAGTAGCATTCTTACACCACGTTCTTACTGATGTTTCTTTGTTGTCACCTGCATTTATCATCCACTGTATACATGTAATTCTGAAATCCATCTTTTTTCAATGGCATCTCTTATGTTACTCTAGTGAGACACCTGTGAGGAATCCTGTAATGGCCAGCTACATCCAGCAGCTCTTGTCTCCCACAGGACACAAAGAGGGATGATAAGCCATTCAAAGGGAGCCTTGAAACTCTGCAGCAGCAAGTCCTGAGAGGGGAAAAAGTACCTAATGATTTGAAGGGCTTCTCTTAAGTTTCCTGCAACATGGCATCAGCCTTCAGATGATCTGCTGGGAGCTCATCAGGCCCCCATGAGCATCATTACTCGCAGTACTACACTGTTATGGTCTTCCTACAGCCAGCACAGGCAATGCCAGTAAATAAACTATGGAAGCCAAATCAGTATTCCTTCAAGATCTAGGAGAAATATTGCCACAGAGGGATCATTGTCTACTGCACCTCACCATTACAAAAGTTTCACTGGAAAAAACATAGATATTGAAGAGAAAGTTAAAAACAAACAAAGGGGACTCCAGGGCTGTTTCATCTGGATTGCTGTTTCTGGTATTCTGCTGTCAAGTCTCCTGTCACTATCTGGAAACTTTTTAGAATTGTTAGAGTGATCTAACACCTTCTGCTAAACTTGAACTCTCTTCAGCCTGCAAACCACTCTGTACAGCCAGACCTGCCTTGTTTCCTCCTGTCCCAAGGAAAACTTACTCAATACCTGGCCTTTCAATCTCATGGATATGCCCAGTGCCCACAGCCCTGCCATGCATTATCCCTTAGTCTCCCAGCCTAGCCAGTGGATACACTCAGGACTAAACCCACCCAGCTCAGTGGTCCCTTTTTAACTCCTTTGTTCAGGTGACATAACCAGGTTACCAATCAGTCACCTTTCTAAATGACAAATATCCTGTGCTACAGTCAGGAAAAGTGCACCATCTTTCACATCAGTGGATTTGAACCCCAGCCCTTTCAATCTCCCTTTTCAGGACATCAGCCTATTAACTGACACAGAACACTTCAGAACAACCTGAACAGCCTCCAGTCAGAAGAATGCTTTTGTTGCAAATAGTGTCAGAGATTCCTGTAAACCAACCATTGCAAAGCACCACCCATGGGTATGATCAGCTACTTCATTTTACCAAGTACTTTATCAGTGTCTGTCCAGATCCCTCCCAAGTGCTCCAGCTATTGCCATTCTCAACTGCACACTGAGAAATGAGTGCAGGAAATGGACTTAGCTGAGGCCACAAAACATTTATCTTAATACTAGTCTGCTAGATTACCATGCTTATTTAAAGCGGCATAATAGCCTACAGTTGGGGAAAAAACTCCCAAGTATAGGGATTTCCCAGTGCTTTTGAGCTCTCAGTGCTTTCCCCTAGTGATTTTGATTTCTCATCAGCAAATAAAAAGATGAAACACTGTTCCATGTGGTACTCTCTTCAGTGCCAAAATGTGGGCAGTGTACTGGAGGGTTAACTCACATCACCTACTTCCCTTGGAAAATTAGTAGGCTGGCCAATAATCCTTAGTCTTTGGAGGCTTTAGGAATGTACAAATGACATTATTTGCAAATGTCTGTTTAGCTCATGCAGCTTTTGAGATATTTTTATATTTGCTACCCACTTTGGACATGTGAGTTAGTCTCAGACTTCAATCAGGAAGCAGCTGGTCTGATCAATATACAAGCTTTTGTCCCACAGCTACTGGAGAAAACATGTTCTTGTCCAAGAAATTAAGCTCCTTGAGGTCAGGATCACAGAATTGTGTCCAGGAATCATTACCTAACCCAAGAACACTAAACTTGACTACTTGCTATGAGATGCTGAGTTTTACAAATTAACGTGGGTCATGATCTGCTAAAGCCTTAATAAACTTCATTTATATGCATTATAAATTTCTTTCAGTCTTGTGGAAAAAATTACTTTTCCTGCAAAAAAAAATCTCTAAAATACAAACTTTTAGTGACTCATATTTGCCAGCTGTATGAAAGCCCACCAAGGATATCACTCTAACCACAGAAATCACACTTTTGAACATCAATACCCTAACAAATCTCACATCAGAAAAATAAACCAATCCACCTAAAACTCGTGGATTTTGCTTTGAAATCCATTCCCCTGATCTGCCATGTTCATTTCTCTGAATGAGCTTCAATGTGAATGCAGCTTTTTTGCAAGTCAGAGAAAAATGGCACAGCCATACAGAAAAATGCTCCCCAAAGGCTCCCTTGTTGTGTGTAGGACATTAATAATGAGTTATCTCTATTGGTGGCATTTCAACATGACACACCCCAGTGTCACTCTCTGGCTTCCTGGGGATTTTTGCTTTGTTTTTATAGCCATATAACCTCTCTGTATCACCACAATATTGGTCAATCACATGCAGAAAATAAAAGAAAATCATCTTTTTCTCCAGTGTTACAGCATGCAGCATAGTGGAGGGATAATTAACTCACAACTTTCCCTATTTCCCTTAGAAAATTATTATGCTGGCTAATAAACCTTACAGTTATGAGGCTTTTATGAACTTACAAACCCTGCAGTAATTTCAAGTGCATATGTGGTTTGTTCAGCTGTTTGAACACTTCTCACCTCAGTCACCCTTTCTCCCTGTGAACTCACACCCCAGAAATGCTTTGCATCAATGAAAAAGAACTGTGAGATTGAAAGTGTATGAGATTCCTGCACATTCACTCCTTCCATGACTAATTAGAGGGTTTGGGGATTTTTTTTTCCTTTTCTAAGTGGAGCTATGCTGCCAGAGGCTAAGAACTGGGGAGTTTGGTGCTTAACACACTCTGGATTTATTACCTGATCTTCAGGTGAACCACTTAAACCTCTAGTGGTCTCATTTTACCAACTGCAAAACACAAGTAACAGTCATCACCTACCTTTAGGTGCCTTTGGACATTCCAGGGAAAACACCATCTCAAGGCCATGAGGATGTGCCAAACTTGTACTGTGGGATCAACTTCTTCCTCCAACTTTCCACAGCAGTTCTTGCCATTAAGAAAGCAGAGAATGCAGAACATGCAGAAAATCCGACCTTATGTCTTCCCATTAAAAAGGCCTAAAAGATAAATACACTACATATAGTATTTTCCAAAACACTGCACCAATTTCACTAAAGATCACTTAGAACAGTAAAAAATGAATACGTTTGAATAAATATTTCTGAATAAAGAAAGAACTGTTCCGTACAACAGCTTGTGCCAGTTTGTCTCTCTCCAACTGAAAATGCCTGAGAAAACTGATGGAGATCATGGGTGTCCTCAGAACAAGTGAGAGCTGCAAGGCATCATCCTGTGATTTTCTGAACAGCATTTCCCTCTTGGGCTGCTGATGGGATCCTCTTGGACACACAGTCAATAACGTCCTAGAAAATATGTTTTCACTTAATGAATGATTTTTTAACCAGTGTGAATGTGACACTTGGCTCTTTCAGTACTGTGAAGAGCTGAGAAAAATGCATCTTCAACAAAGCAGGAAGGACATGAAATCCATTTTCACTGGCACATGAGTATTCCTGAATGTCAGAACATGCACCAGTCACCAGTACATTTGGGGACTTGAAAACTTCTGTAATGCCAACTGAACAAATCCAGCTGCATCATTTACCTGGTATTTAATGCAAAGAAACACACTGTGCTATGTCTTTTCCCTGGTAGTTACTCCAGGCAAGAGATTTTTGTTCTTTATTTTTCATATCAGAATTAAAAAAAAAAAAAAAGAAACCAAAAAAGAACCACCTTAAAACACTACCTCTCCAGTAAATACTCACCATCATTGTTCCTTTTTGAATAGGGAGATGCGACTTCACTTTGGCAAAACATTTTAAGAGATTCTAAGTCATTGCAAGCACCAATCACAAGAAGGAAATGAAGCTCTGTTCAGTTTTGCACATCTATAGTCCAGTGCATACAAAAATCACGGAGCACACCTCAATATATTTTCAGAATACTTGGCAGCAATGCATTAAATATAATCATGGCTGCATGTTGGCTCTTTGTTCCTATGCTCAGAGGTGGAAGATTATGAAGTGGTGTCTTTCATCTTCTGAAGTTTGTAGACTTTTTTCCCTTTAAGTATACACATTACAAGGTTTGCAGAGGGTAAAGTCAACAAACTGTGCCCAGCAGCTGGAACCCAGAGCAGAGGAACTAGTTCCTGTTGGGGCTGAGCCTCCAGCTCCAGATTAGTCACCAGGAATGCTGAGCCCTCAGACAGAGGTGCTTTGTTCTCATCCCAGAAAATCCCAGTGCACCCAGGGAAGCTCAGCTCACAGAGGTCTCATTGCAGAGTTTTGCAGTTGTGTTCAGGGCTCAGTTTAAAGCTGGGAAATTCACAATGACCTGAAGTGCTACGTGCCAGCATTCTGCTCTCAGTGCTCAGCTGGGCTGTCTCTCAATGCTCACAGCAGTTTGGGCTGCTGAGATTTAGAGGCCTGGGACACAACTTTATTTACAGCACACATCAGACAAGAGCTTGTGTTGATGATCATCCCTATAAAAGCTTTTTATATGCATATAAAATAGATTAACTCCCCACACCATGGGTTGCCTTGAACATTTCCTGATCTATATTTACATTTCTTTGGCCTGGTGAAGGGAAAGTCAGCACAACATAGAAAAGTCCTTATTTATACCCCACAAAACATGTACCTCTGGGAGAAGGGATAATAAAGTTCACATACCTGCCTAAGGAGAGCACTTTTGGTGACAAGCTGGTATTGCTGCTCCCAGTCTGCTTTTTGACTGGTTTTCTTTTAGAGCAAGACTATCGTGTCAGCTTAAAACATTACAGTCGGTGAAAATCATCCCCTTCACTACAAGGAAAAGAAGACATCCAAATTAATTAAGGAGACAAAAGAAAAATTTTATATCAGACTATTTAGAAATTCACACCATGAGGAACAGTTTAATTTAGTGCTCTCAAATGTGTAAAATTGAAAGATCTGACTTGAAAAAAAAAGTTTATGTATTCTTCACGCTGCACAAGCGTGGCTGAATTTGCTTTATCTGACACTTTACAGAAAGGATGATAACGTTCTCTCCTCCAGACAGAAAGATGTCATCTTCATAGCAGACTAACTCTGGGTCCTCACACTTGAAGATCTCTAGTCCATGACTGGGACTCAGTCCTGATCAAGCAGTTAACTAAGCAAACTTGTCACCCTGGAAGGCAGGGCCATAGCACAGTCCAGTCCTTTACACACAAACTGTCTTTTCTCTAGCTCCCTGCCTCATTTGAGGTCCATCCTGAACACCCTATGAAGGCTGAGCTTTCAGAGCTAGGAGGAAGCAATTAAAAGATGTATCCAGCCCATGAATGCTTCCAGGGAAAAAATGAATGCTCTGTAGCAATTCCTCACCTCTTTAAGAACAAGAATGTGGGATTTGCCCAACAATAAATGTTTAATGGCAGTTATTTTACATGGTTTCAGAGTCAGCCCCATGCTGATCATCTGCTGGACTGAAATTCAAGACATTCAGATGCTCACCACTGACCTGCAAGACACAGGCCAAAGCCATACCTGGAACAACACGTTGCTATGAGGTTTTTATGAGGGCTATGCAGCAGAGCAATGCACAGCATGAATGCTTTTCAGGGAGGCAGGGAAGCTTTGCAACCCAAAAGCTCCTAGTGACCCTAAATGGGATCAGCTCACAACACCACAGACCTCACAGCCAGCAGGAGCTGTGCATGCCCTACAAGAGAGCTCAAGGCAGATTTCAGTGCTTGCTACAGACCATCCTCTCTGTACCAGCACAACACAAACACACCAAAGCAGAGCTGGGTGGCCCCAGAACAACACCTGGGCAAGATCAGAGGATGCCAGTGGACGTGCTGCTCCTGCAGTCCCAGCAGAAGGCTGTGCCAGGGACAGACTGTGTGGGAAGCAATGCCTGCAGCAAAGGGGCTTCCAACCACAGCATCTTGGCTGTGCTGCAACAGAGTCATTTGGTACTTTCCCACATGGCCAGCCAGCTCTCCTGGCTAGCAAGACAGATGCAGCAGAAATATCTTCCTTTCAAAGGATTACTCCTGGCTCTGGAGAGGTTTGTAATTTTTGGCAGTCTCAGGATGGGCTGTGCAAAGGGAAAAGGAACTTCTCTGCTCCCTCTCCCACACTGCAGCCACGCAAGGCCCAGCCATAACGTAGCTCTTAATAAAAAAGCACAGATGTGCCCTGTAGGCACTTAAAAGACTAAAAGAAAAAAAAAAAAGAAACAAAATGTTCCTGTGTGTTTCATAAATCGGTATATAAGCATAATGGAACCTACTATCCTAGATAGCAAATGAAATATCTTCAGAAGTATTGAATCCTTGGTGAATTTCCTCAGTGGATCGGCATGAAGCTATTTAGCCCAGATGTTTCCATAATTCTGATGCATTAGGAGCTGCACAGCACTGTGGCCAAGTGTTAACACAGTGAACTGTAATGTAAAACATGTAAAGATCCTGGCTTCCAGAGTTATTGGAAGTTTTCACTCTAACCACTCTGCTTCCTTAAGCAGTCTATTTTCTTTACAATATGCACTTATATTTTAATGCACATGGAAGAACTAAAGCATTCCCCTCTCCCCCATCAAAACCTAATTCTATGCCTTCTCTGGAAGAACACAGAGAGGCCAACGAGGGATTGACACCGACTCTTTCAGAAATGGCAATCTCACCTCTGAACAGCAAATCTCACACTCCAGGCAAAAGCAGGGCCAGCAAGGCACAGCTGGGTACCACATGAGCAGGTGAAGAAGTGATGGTGAGATTTCTGATGACAACCTGGTGTCCAAAAGACAGACTGTCTCACTGCGAGGCTCTCGTTTGCATCTGTAATGGATTTAGGGATTTGTAGAGGTAGTTTCAAAGATATTCAAGCAGGTGCAATGTGTATGCTGGAATGGCCTGACTGAGTGTAGGAGCAATAATGGGAATATGAAGCAGCACAAAGAAAGGTAACAGCATGTGCTTAGCAGAACATGAGATAAAGAGTGCAAGAAATAAACTGGCAGTCTCTACAGAAGAACAATGCAATGGAATACCTTGCATTGACAGTTCATTTGGAAAAATCTTTGTCACTATACTTAATTATTCAGAAGAGTTTAAAATAGTTCAGGGATTATTTATTCAGTATCTACCTGCCAGGATGGGAGCTGAGAGTTTTGCAATTCTTCAAGACCTTATTATCCTAAAAGCACAAAACACAGTCCTAAATTAATGAAAATTAGCTCCTGCTACAGCCCTGAACCTGTAGTCACAATTCTGATTTCTTGTGAGTACTTGCTGGAATAGACCTCACACTCAGACAGAAAATCAGGTGTGAGAGGTGAAGTAACTTCCATTTCTTGGAACAAAAATGCCAAAACTTCATTTAGGCTGGGTGTTTCTCATGCCTTTTTAAGGCAAACAAATGTTACTCGGTTTTAGGGTCTACAGAGCACACTGGAGCAATCCACCATGGAGTATCAGCCTATTACCACACTGATTACCCTCCAGAGCAAAGTAGGCCATGGAGGCCTTGTTTCACTTCTACACAGTAAAAGTTTAGTATCAAATTTTCTGTATGCTACTGTGAACTGTTCTGCTTTTTCTTCCCCGCCCCATGGCTGCACAGCAACTTGTCCTTCAACTGTATTTCCCAGTATAACTACTTCAATTCACATTACTGGCTGCTACTTTGATTTAAAAATATTACAGGACTTCCAGTTAGTGAGAAGAGAAACCAGTAATTCAAAAACAGAGTTTTTAAAGCCACGGCAGGTGGCAGAATTTGTTCTTCTCTGTAACAGAGCTTAATCCCAAACCCTCTCTTCTTCCTGTCTGATTTAAACCATTGTTCTTTTCAGTTGGATACAGTCCTTGATAGCTGTTGGACAAAAGCTGATGACATCCATAACTGCCAGATAGCTCTCCTCTCTTTAATAGCCACAGAATTATCATCCAGGCATGGAAAAAGTCAAACATCAGCTTGTATGAGATTGTTCTACATTGCTTCTAAATTAGTGCTCTGCAATTTAAAAACTAATTCTCCTATCATCCATTTCATCTTTATCTGTTTGCCAGCTCAGAGGTTAAATGAAGCAAAATATCATGTTACCTTCCTTTAAATTTAGAAAAGGAAAACATATGGGGTTGTGAAAAAGAGAGGCACAGTCCTCAGATATTTTAAACTATGAAAATATTGTAAAATAACCAATATTGTCATGTTAAAATAAATGTTTGAACACAAAACTCCCAGATAACTAATGACCAGAATATTGTAACAATTACTTCTGTTCTAAAACATTTTTTGAAAACTGTGACGAAAAATTCAGACTAAAGAAAGTACTAATAATCATTTGCACATTTGCCTTGAGTTTAACTCACTTCCTTCTCTATCACTCTTCCTGTCTGAGCTTTAAGAAAGAAAAGCATTTTTTTCTCCATTCCAATACAATCCTGAATAGCAAATTAACAGCTTAAAAATTGCAATTATTACTTACTGAGATTGTGCAAATGCTGGTGTCTCCATTCTCTTTTTCCATGAGATTACTAACAAGAACATTACCTGTCTCTCTCCAAATAACAGACAGTAAGGACCCCATAAAAAAATTATCAATTGGATTATCCAGTTTTCACACTTCATTTTGTAGAATTACTCCCTTCCTGTACAATTTTCAGTGATGTTTAACCAGCTCCCAAATGGCTCACAGTGTCCACTTCGCTTAACTAGCTTCAATTTTTTCCCCAAAATCTAATTGTTCCAGCAAAATTTTCCTGACATATAACTCAAACCTCTCTTTTTCTCGGTGTTTCTATATGAAATGGGAGGCCAGCAGTTCATTTCTGAGTAAACACAGTGACAAAAACACCTGCAGAGAGACAAGAGCTCCAACAGCTGAGCTGAGAGAAGCTACTTCACTAATGTTTAATAGAATGTGTCACCCAAAAGCACTGGGAAAGAGATAATTCATCACAACTCGTATACTCAGGCCATAATCAGGACCAAAATCTTCAATATTTTCTCATAAAAATAGTGTGACTCAAACATATCTACATTATCTGCAAGCTTTAAAGCTCCTGTTTTGTTGATCAGCAAGCCTGTAGATTGGCTACTCCCTAAATTCTTATATTTATTTTCACTCTTTAAACACAGCATATACCTGGGTTTGGTGCTTTCTGAAAGAAGTTTTCTCTTTACTTGGTTGTAAGATCAGAAATGTTCTAGTGAGTTGCTGTCCATTTTTGTCTATGGTATTTCTTGCTTTGCTCACGAAAAACAAAGTAAGGAGCAATTTTGTTATGAAGGAAAGACTCCTCAGAGCACAGGCATGGGAATGCCATTTATTACTGTAAAAACAGGGAACAAGAACAACTGCGTGTCCCCAGTTTCAGTGCCTGTGCAGAGGTTTAGGTACAGCTGGTCCTGTCTCAAGTGTGACCACTCCTGTTCTATTTTAATGATTCCATTATTCTTCTTTAACTACATTTACCTGTTTTTGACATGGGCACTGCAGCACTGATATCCAGAGATGAAGACTGGAGCCCATAGATGCTGCTGGGGATAATCTTTCCACAAACTATCAATCTGTTTTTGCCACTATGAGGACTTAGGGTATCACTTCCTATTTGGCAAGACAACACTAGTATTCATTATATCCATTTACACCAGCAACAGCCATTTTTGAGAGACTTCAGGATCAGTTACTGATGGATTAGCTGTAATATTAGATCAGATGCAGAATGTTTGAAGTTTAAAAGCATTACTCCAATTTGGTCTTGCAATACATTGTCAAGAATACATTGTTGCAATATTTCCTCCCAAGTTCCATTAGGGCTGTGGGTTACAAAATGTTTGTAATTAGAAGTGGGGCTGTATGTCCGAGGTGCTCTCTTTCTCTCAGCCAGAGCAGCAGAGAGGGCTGATTTCATACACCAGGCTCCACTCCTGACAAATCCCTGCCTGTCACAGAGGTTTTGTGCAGTGATGGACGGACTCGCACAATGATGCAGCCAAACACCAAGTTATGACTCTTCATATTTGACATGCTTTCATTTCCTCCTCCTTAGCCCTGCACCCTCAGGGATTCTGCAGATCCACCAGAGATCCAGGAGATTTCTCACTTGGAATAGAAAGCCCAGGGCCTCCACCTACAAACTCTGTTTATTGGCTGCACTTCTGTAAAACTTCTGGGGGTGGCTGCTTGCATTCCACCCTCACCCCTAATCTCTGCTTCACAGCCTCACTCAGTCCTAGCAATGTGTCACTGCTTTTCCCAGCTTTCCAAAACGCCTTTCTTGCAGTGCCACAAGATGTAACAAGAACAACCTGCTCTCCTTGCCCAGTATTTGTGTTCCTTCCCCACTCAAATCCACCTGCCAGATGCTCATCTGCTACCACATAAAATTTGTCCCTTGTCAAAACTTCTTTTCCCTACCATTTATCCCAGCTGTCAAGCTTTGCACTGGCCTATCCCTCCCAATCCATCACCCTGTCCATCTGTTTGTCACACTGCTCTACAGCCGGCCCACGTGTCTTTCCCCACACAAAGCTCATGCCAGACACACACACAGGTGTTTTCTAAAGACACTTTCAAAGCCCTGTGACAAACAATGACTAAAATGGGCACATACCCATCCTAGAAGGCTCCTTTATTAATTAAGGGACAGAACACACTTCAAGATGTGCAACTGCTCTCCATGTGGAAGCCATTCCTTTAGATACCACTCTCCTGGCAGGAAAACACTGACTCTTTGCAGCTTTTCCAGGCAGCAAAGAGGCACCTAAGTCACCAAAAGGATAAATAAGGCAGAAGGAAAGCTCCAGAACAGATACAAACCAGCTTATTTCTCATTCAATAAATGTTAATATTGTACTTCTTAGATAGAGCAGCCTCTCATACCTTCTGAAGAAAAAAAATCTAAACCAAACAAAACCCCAAACACTGCATTAACTGATATGAAAATATCTGCTATAAGACACTCCTTGGTTCTTGATTAGGGTTTTCTGAGCTACAAACTGGGCTGCCCCTCCAAAGCCCCTCATCATGCTGTGCATGGTGTGTCTGCTGCAGCAGGCTGTCATTCTGGTAGAAAGAAATTCGTTCCTGCAGGTCAACGTTCTAAAAGATGACCACACTCAGTTCCTCATGCAAAATAAAGCAACAAGACAATGACCTCACTTACCCCAGGGTATAAAATGTGAAGACTGGAGAAAACGCTTTCTAGCTCTCTGGCCTCCAAGACTAGAAAGATTTTGCTCTGTGACCTCTCCAGGTTTTTACCTTTTTAAAGCATGTGCTTGAATTTCCTAGAACACAGCCGATCTGAAACAACAATAAAACATTTTTTCTCCTTATTGCAAACATGCCTGAAGTAATAACCAGTGGAAGTAAACTATCCCTACTGAACCATTTTTGAATGCACATAGCTCAAAAGTAGCCTTTAGCACACTGAGAATTACACAACTGAAAATTCTAAGTCAGCTTTTAAAGGAATAAATGATGTGGAGTTGATAACAGTCAGCAGAAAATGCAGAACAAGCTACTGTACTGAAGCTGTTGCCTTCATAGTACATAAAAGACTCTTTTTTTCTAACGTAAACACCACTGGCACAAAACATCTACTTTGTAGTGCCAGAGAAATACAAAATTCAGTGGCCTGTCTACAAAACCAACCTTGTCATGAAAGTTGTCCTTAACTCGGGGGTCAAACAAAAATGTAGTTCTTCAGCTCATTGTGAGGACTGAGGCAGCAAAGGTGGAAAAAAGAAACCAAGTTCCTTTGCATTGTGCAACAAGTGTTGCCTGTGATGAAGAAGGTGACACTGAGCCAGATGAACAGCTGCTACAGGCTGAGACCAAGACTGCAAATCCCAGAAATCAATGGAGGTTACAGGTTTGCAGAATCCTGACAAAAACTGTGGTTTTCAAGCCATCAAGCACAAGGAAGTTTCCAAAGCATCCCAGTAGTTCCAAGCACATGAAGACAAACTGTGTCATACATGTTTTACTCTGCAGGAAAACTTGTATTTGAAACAATGGACTCCTGGGGATCCCCTGTAAGAGCTTCCTAAGGGGAGATGCACAGTCTGCTACATGACTAAAAGCAACACAGTCAGCTATGCCCAAGGCTGATGGAACACTGGTCATCTCTTTTGACTCAAGTGCTCATATCTTTCAAATATATGCAGATTATACTCATATACAACTGTATGGGAAATAGTTGCTAGAAACAAACTGGTTTCATAAATCAGTTTGCTCAGTCTCTACATAATTTTTGGTTTTGTCCCCAAAATTGCAGAACTGCAGAGAATTTCAAAGCAATTCTAAAAAATGTGAAATACTTAAGAAACAGACATTACCTTTCATCTAGGGGGAGCCCAAATACACGGAGTAGCTATTGTTTGGTGCCATAAAGCTTCACTTGCAGCTCCTTTACACAGCAATTACACCTGAAAAGCACAACACAGGATGTGACACAGCTATAATCAAAAGGGTTAATTCCATCTGCAAGTCATTAGGTACTTTGGTTTTCAAACAAAATGAATTTTATCAAGAAACCAGCCATTCCACTGCAAGAGCCACCAAACACCCATTATTAATTGCACAGAATTATATCATCAAGGCCTTGTTTAAAGCTGACCCCAGTCCAGCCAGTGCAATGTTCTGCTTTGTTTGCCCACACCATGTCTGCAAATCCGCTCTAAGCCTCCTCTCACAAGCTCCATGAGTCTGTGCCCAAAGCAAACAATAAATTTTGTATCTGTTTATAAAGCATAATAAAGAATCCAGAAAACAATTTGCTACTCACTCCTTAACAAACAGTAACCCTTTCTGTCCTTACTATGCTGACACCAATTTATAAACACCCCTTTCTTTTTGAGGGTGACCAAAACCAATACCCTGAGGGCCCAGAGAAAATGCCAGAGAAAAGAGGTGGATAATGGGAAGAGTTTCTGCTGTACCATTTCTACCACAACAGTTGTGAGGCTTTTTTTGAATTAATCATATATGTTTGACTAGAGTAACAAGATATCAACTAAACTAATGGTAAATCCCTGGTTCAACTCATTTGATGTGTTTCCATAACACATCTGGCCATAAGAAGATTTTAATGTGACACTAGTCAGGTTAATTTCTAAGATGTCTTCATTCAGTGTCTTCTGGCAATCAAACCCTAGGGGCTCACAACACTAAATTTTTACCACATTTCAGGATAGCTGTGGTTGTAAAAACAGAAACTTCTGATCATATCATAGTAGGTGTAAGAAAGTTCATTTGGCATAATTTTTCACCTGAAAACATGAAAATAGGTCACATCAACAAGAAAGTGAGATCCTTACCATGTGCTCTGTAAAGCCCTATAAGCACAACGTGAGTACAGCCAGCCAGAGAAGCATGGGCAGTGTGAGTGCAGCTATCAATTATTTAAGGGAAATCTGCCTGGAGACAGCCATGCCAAGCACCTGAATCCACTTTAATGGTGGAAGTGAACACATATGCTTGGGGACTTCATGTCCTTTCTGAGTAACACTCACTTATGATACAGGAACAGAGAACAAACTCTGAGCAAGACTGCAGTAAGTTCTGGGATTTGGGGGACCTTAGCCTGCTGTGGGTTAGCATTGCACAAGCTCTATATTCACTCATATTCTGTATTTATTGATGCACAGATGAAAAGGCAGGAGGTTCAAGTGATCTGGCATAAATGAAGGTTTCCATATCATAGCTGCTTGCTTTGGTAGTACTTACATGAAAAGGCCTAATGAAAAGTTAAGTGAATAATGTTGCACACTGGAAAAAGGACTCCTTTTGACAAAGTGATTAACTAGAGAGCCTCCACCAGCACTCCTTGGATGCATTCCCAGGAAAGCCTCTCTTGTTCCTGCTATTCCTCATCCTAGATAAATAAATGAATACAAAACATTACTCAAACATGGACAAAGTTGTTTTCAGCAGTTGATATGATGCATTTTGATAATAGTGTACTCTATTTTAAAAATACACATATCAGCATTTACAGAGAGAGCATTATTTCTCATGCTGCATTTACTCTCAGCTTAACACAGCATTTCAAAGTCATTTAGTTGGGAAAAGCAGATAAATACATGATACTGCAGAAAACCTTACTTTTAAAGTACTTCTTTTTTCCTCTATCAATATTCCTTTGTAATAACTTGTGACGTTTAGGAAAAATAATTTAATTATAAGGAACTGTAATTTGAAACTACTCAACTCACTCTTTGGTGCTTTTATAGGATATAACTCCTCTTTTCCATGAGGTATTATATGTGTTACCTGGAAGCACAAGCTGTGTCAACATTTGATCCAAAAGGCAATTGACATCAGTCAGAAGAAAAGGAAACCACACAGCCTCCCCAAGAAATTGCAATTACAAAAACTTGTAGGCTGTAAAAGCTGCACAAGATGAAAATGGGGGAGTGAGTGAGACACAGAAAAAGGATTTAATGGGAAATTAAAGAGGAAAGACTACAGAAAAGAAGAAAGGAGTAAACACTTAGAAGAAAAGAGAGCTCTGGCAGTTTACAAGCAGAATAACTTCCAGGAGAAATGTAGAAAATTTGGCATCAGAACTTGAAACAAAAGCCCCAGTGGGACTGAGACTGGGAAAAAAGGCAACGAGAGAAGGAGAGAAGAGCTGTAGTGTTGGCTGGCCATAAAACAAAGACCTTCCCAGCCTCTTGTGTTGTCATGGCTAGCAGGCAATGCAGATAAATACACCTGCCAGTTTGTGGCATGAAAGCATCTGCAGTCCTTACAGAACCTAAATAAAGTCAGGAGGTTTTAATTCTGACCCTACCTCTAATTTTACAGCTGGGACAATGGTCTAGGTCTTTTTGATACTCTTATTCTGGTGCAATTGTTGTTGTGCTGTCTCACCACTTCTTGCTCTTGTGCGCATCACTGGCACGGCCAGGCAGATGCAGCGTTTCCACTTGTTGCACTTACACATTTGGCACTGGAACTGAAGATGCCTGCCTACACTGACTGAACTAGTGGGTACTTTGGCATGCCAAAATGCTCACCAAATTAATATGCAATGGACTCTCAGAAATGGCAAGGGAAAAGGTGGTCAGAGCTGGGATTTGGATTCCTTTACCAGAAAATTCCAACATTCCAACCCCAAGAGCTCTTGAAGTACCTAAGAGTGATGAAGCTGAATGGCCAGGGATGAATCTGTGGAATTGTGGTACTAGCTAGCTTCATATGGCCCTGCACAGGCATGCTGAGCTATCTAAGGTGTGCAGAGCTGCAGGCAGCCAGTCCTTCCCAAACACAGATGCCAGGTTTGTTCCTGTCACCCCTCCCTCCTCTCACTGGCAGTTCTGTTCTGCTGCTGACAGGGTGCTCAAAACAACATCACTTTAAAATGAGCTTTTCCTGCACATTTTATGGGCTGTGCTGAGGGTGTTTCTGATGAGCATTTTGCTCTGTGGCACAAACAATGACACCATGTGTTGTGTGAATGCCTGGGAGGATTTGACTCCTGTGTAGTTCAGTGGCCTTTCCTTCCATGATCTCAGGACATGCTGCTTCTCCCTGCCACAGCAAAATGGTGGCAATTACATCTCCCTCTTGTGTTTAGGTTGCTGAAGCTCATAAAAACAAGGCTGTGTTATGAACAGAACATTCCTGTAACTTCACCAGAAAGAATTGTTTTCTTCCTGGCTCCTCTTCAGAGCTCAGTGGTTAACAGGGCCAGGCTGCTTCTTCTGAACACAGGAGATATTACCAGAGCTCTTGGCCATGCACAAGAACTTCTGCCCAATCTGAATCAAGAAACATACTGTCTTTTGCAAAGGACAGGGAAAGAAACATGATTGTAAAGTCTTACTTGGCTTTCCTCAGTCGAGCTGACAAGCTGTTGTAGGCTGAACAAGCTGGCAGGAAAAGAACAGTGTTTTCCAAGCTGGACTCTGTAGCCAGGGCTGATGGGTAGCATAACAGACTGTATAGCCTCCAGGCAGAATAAAATCCAGAAAATGAAAAAAACCACAACAAACCACAGCATGCAGCCATCAAATCTATTCATATGTTCAGGACTGGCTGCATAATCAAAGGAAAATTACTTCACTGGGCTCACAGCCCAATAACAAGCTGGAAAGGGTGAGACTTTATTTCTTGGATTTAATTGAAGGCAATCAGGCTGACATCTCTAGTGCCATAAAGCTGATATTCCTTGAACAGTTCATGATGACTTTTTTGTTTACTGTAATCCTGAAAATGTCACAACACAAAGGAAATCCAGAAAACAAATGATGCTGCTGTCATATAGAACCTACATATTTAAACAGGAAGAATTTCCCTAACTTCAAACATAGCCAACACTTTTTATTGCTAAAATTATTTTCCAGTCCACAATGTTTGTCCTGGTTCAACAGGCATCTGTGTTTTAAGCTACAAACCCCTTTCATCTCATGACTGTTATTTAAGTTTTAATGAATTTGGGTGTTTAGACCACACTTTGACTCCTTGGCTGAGGCAATACCATTAAGCAAGTGTACTCCTTATGAATGCCTACTGCCTTTCTCCATACTTGGCTCAGCCTTGGAAGAACAAAGGCACAAAGGCAGAGAGAAGGTGCCAAGTGGTTTCTCCAGTCAGGGGAAGTATATCCCACCACTCCTGGGAGATGTCTGTCTGCCTTGTTCTTGAGAAAAAGAATCTTGAAAAGGGAGACACAGCACCGCTTTGAACAGCTGGCTGTTTTGGGAGATCAGCTCTGACATCCAAATGCCTTTTTCCTGCAAACTAGTTCTTGCCCTATCCCTAGGGGACATGGAGAATCAATCTGCACCATCCTTCTTACATCCAGCTTTATCAAAAGAGAAATGTCAGAGTAGCCTTTATAAAACAACTCAAAATCCTCCAGTTTTTCTAAATCCCTTACAGCCCTGACACACTTCTCTGAGAACTTCTCTTTATTTGTTTGCCTCAAATCTTCCAAAATTGTATCAGGCCTGACTCGGTTGTTGGCTACAATCATTAGCTGACTGCTTCAGCTCCTCTCTCAAGCCTTACACATGTCATCAAACTCTGATGTATGCCTAAATTAGCTACCTATTCTTAAAGCTCTTTTTCAGTATTTAGCTAGAAGTCTAAATTATTGGTTGTCAAATGAAGTTTAAGGATTTAATTATTTGCATGGTGCCAGATCAAATGTATTAAAATTAATGTTCACAACATGTAAAAGTTCTTAAGATTTGATGCTGGGACCAAAACCAAACTGCTAAACAGCACAAAAAATCTTGTTATTATCTCTTAATGAGAACCACTGATTATTTTTTACATTTCATTTGACAGTCTTCATCCTAATTAATTCTACATGGCAAAGTGAAATTACTCTGGTTAATGAGGATCATTCTGGCTCTGAAATACACTTATTAAATGAAATTAAAGCATGGTGCTAATCAGGAGAACGAGCATGTGTTGCCAACAAAACATACAAACCCTGACAATGAGATAATGACAGGTAAGGTGACAGACACAAAGCACTGCTATTTAAAGAGAGTAAAAGGCTTTGAGTTTCCCTAAAAGAAAGAGAAACCTAGATGTCAATCTCTGCAATCTTCAGGAAGAACATCTTTTGCTTTTTAAATTGTGTTTGGTTTGTATCTCAGAAAGAAAGCAACACCTGTATTGCAAAGGGACTAAAGACTGGTAAAGGAGTGGAGCGGACTGCCAAGCGGTACCAGAGCACAGGCCTTGGCTAAGACACAGTGAGAGCAGTTTCCCTGTAATGCCCACTAATGTTTCCCAAGTTTTGGCACATTCATCCAGCAAGTTCTTTCGAAGCAATTAAAAAATCCAGATTCAACACCATCTTCCAAGTGACTTTCACTAAACTGGGATATATTTGTTAGATCTTGAGTCAAGGCAGCCCTGTGTATGTGTAGCATGGGAATAACCTGGCACAGGTAAGTGGAGCCAGCAAAGCTTGCATGTTGATGTGATGATAATTTCTGAATTAGCTTCAAAAGCTTTGTTTTGTTCAATGGCAAGTGAGATGATTAACAGCAGAACTATTTGCTTTCATTTGCATAGAACACATGGTTCCCTGGCTGAAAGGATAATTTTTCCTGGCAAACCTCTGACACAAGAAAGGGCTGAAGACAAGACCTGGCAGTGTGAATGTGTATAACGATGCAGGCTGACAGAGGAACTTTGCTCTGAGCAACAGAGACTTCTGGCCATGGCAGAGATCTCTTCTGTGGGTCTGAGGAGAGGGGAAGATTTATTCCTGTGCTTGCCTGTCCTGGGTGGGTTGGAGCTGAGCCATTGCTGGGGTGATTAAGCAGCCTGTCTGCAGTCACTGCACTCTGTCATTTTGGAAAACACATTTTTAGAGAGATACAGGGGTGTTCAAGAACTCTAATGGCTTCAATTCATTTCTCACACAGCTTTTCAAAGATGAGACAGGAGCACAAGTAAAGTGCCATGAAATGCTGCGGATTAAACTCCTGAATATATTTACAACTTCTGCATAGCAATTACTCACAGGTTTTCCAGGGAGAGGAAGAAAAGTCTGCCTATGTTTCACAGAAATTAAGTCCTATGCTTCTCCAAATATACAAGCGGAAGTTCACCCAAATGTTTTGCTCCCTGAAGTATCCCCCTTCCTGACATTTCTTCTTTTGCTGGGCTGTCCCAGGGCATAATTAAACCCAGATCTTATCTTCCAGGGACAATCACAGGCTATATGTTAAAAAATAAAGTAGCTGGGGAACTAGAACAGTTGTTTGCAACATATTATTGTCTAGATCCTTGAAGCTTTACTACTGGTCTTTTGAGGAATGCACTCAAGTACAGAATAATAAAGTGTGTCAATTTGTAATAATCTCTTCCTACTCTGAAGAGATGGGAGTCTAAAATAGGCCACATACAAGAAGAAAAAAGATGGAGGCAGACTCTTCTATTATTTAAATTTGCATTCAGCTCAGCAGACTCTTTTGCAGAATAATTTGCACCTGTATTTTGCACCAGAGTGAGCCAGCACTCTTGGGCCAACAGCTTAAATTCAGAGAGGAGGTGTAAATGTAGACACTTTAACTCCTTGTTTAGGCAGTTCAGATACTTGGCTAACTGTGCTGATATCTACACTAGCAGCTCTGCACAGGAATAAACGATGTCTTGTCACTCTATTTGTATAAGCCACTTGGCTGTAAAAGTACAAATTTAATTACCTTTTTTTATTTTTCTACCATGGCACATAACATAAAAAGGACATGTTGCAACATGGGTATAACTTTCAATTAGTTTTTCCAGCTTACCCTAACTCTTAACAATTAACACTGAATTGTATTTGCCATTTTCCAGAATGGAATCACTTTATACAGATAAGCACTAAAAAACCTGGTATTTTAAATAGATCACTTTTGGTGTAGGACTGACTTGACTCAAAGTATAATGGCATTTTTACTACTATTGCCACATTTATTTTCAAAACTAAAATTTTAGCATCCAATTTTTAGAAAGCTTATCTGTTTGCATCTAACAGTGGTGCAGGGGCATTTTGTCACACTGTGGTGTACATTTCAGGAGCTCACATCCATCCTGTTGTCATTCAATGATGAGCATGGCTCACTGTGCCATTTCTGAATACAATTAAGTGCATTTTGAACCAAGAGAGTGCCAACATACCTTAAGAGCAGTGTTCTCTGACTTCTAATCTGTGCATACATTGGTATTTATGGCGTCTTAACCTCCCCTCCAGTTTCTAAATTCAACAACCAAGAGAGATGATTGTAACATGCAAGATAAAAAGAGGGTGTTGAGATGTAACGTATCATCTTGGTATTTAGTGCAACATGTACTTTACAAGATCTGCAATTATATCCAACACTGATTTACTCTGCTAAGTTGTTCAATAAACAAAGTGTTCCACACAACCAGCACTCTTGGAGATGTATTATTGGGGCAAATTCTTTTCCCTCAGCAGTGCCTTAGAAAACTAAATATAGACGCCTAAAATGAAACCTAGTAAATGCAACCTGAATTGCAAGTGTAACACAAACCAGCATTAAGGCCAGTGAGAGTTCTGGGCACTCAAGAATGAAGGATACTTATGAAAACCATCGCAGACAAGAGTCACATTACTAATTAGCAACTGACCTAAACAAACAGAGAGCAAGGATATTGTGGAGCTAAAATAAAATTCTTACTCAAAATGCATGCCTAACTTTTTCCTGAATTCTTCAAGTCCAGCTGATCAATCATTTCTATGCTCATTCTGATTCCCTCTTTCTTGCAGGACTAGTAAATGTGAGGTGTTTTCCAAGCTTCTAGGTAAATGGATCTACTTCTCCATTTCAGAGAAAGAGAGAGAGAGAACAGCTGTAAGTCAGCTGGATGAAGCTCTGCAGTGACTTTGCATGGTGGCCTGTCCCAAAACTTCCCTAAGCTGTCCTCCTCTGCCAGCTCTACTGCAGATGAAAGAGGCAGCTAGCCAACCTGCCAGAAGGACTTCTGTTCAACAGCAGGATTAACTTTCATTCCACAAGCTCCCAACAGTAATTTTTTGATTGCTTTTTTTATTTTCAATACCACCTCTTCTATATTCACCTCTGCCTTGTATTCTTAAGAGCAGACAACCCTTGCCTGTCAATAAGGGGATTAGGTCTTGCATCCTCCCACACTCTGTGGGCACAGCAGGCCCTTCATGGCCTGGAAGGCTGAGAAACCTGTTCTCCAACCAATGCCTGCTGTCAGATAACATTAAAGCAGAGTAACTGCTTTAATGCAAAGTTAAACCTCTCCTTTCCAATCTTTCACTCTGAGGAAAAAAGGGAGGTTGAAATTGCAAATTCTTAATTCCCTGCCATGTTAAACCTAAGCCCTCTCCAGCAGTTTACTTCCACCTTTTCACACAAGCCCTCGCTTCTCTTGACTTCATTTACCCCTGGGAATCTCTCAGGAGATGGAATGGGTGCCAAAACATTGTAACCCACATCCCTTTCTCTCAGGAGCAGAGAAACAATGATGCTCTGGAGTTAGGGCTAAACATGCAAGGACACAAAGACCTCCTGCGCTGCTGTCACTGGCAGGGCAACTCCGGCAGCACAGTCTGGATGAGCTGCTATGCCAAGAAGCCTCTTTTATACCTTTTAAAGGCCATTATGAAACTGCCTAAGGTGCAGGAGACCAGCAAAAGACCCAGAGTACCTTTCACATGCAAATGTAAGAATAGGAAAAGCTACAGCTGGAGGCAAAGAGTCAGACAGAAATATAAGTGCCAAACTCTGACAAACAGAGCCAAAAGCAGTGTGTGCCTGGCTCAAAGCACCCAAACTGAAGCTTTCTTGGCCCAAGAGATAATCAATCCTGGGAAGACAACATAGAACTGTTTTAATGTCAGAAAAAGAATCCTTTTTGCAACACTGCTATCTTGTCAAGAAAACTGCTGTGGTATGGAAGATAGATCATATGAAAGATGGGCAACAGCCCACAGCCAGTGTATGGACTTCCAAGATTTTACCATAATACACTGGTCTTTGCCAAATGGAGGAGGAAACATGCCAGCAAAAATAGTTCTTCTTCCCAAGATGAGACCAATCACACTCACTCTGTTCCAGGCCAACTGCTTCTGGTTTCCCCCAAGTTCTGACTCAGGCTTGGGGAGGTCACTGCCTCTTGCAAACACCTTTCCTCACAGTCTGCTCATCCCAGTTTCTGGCCAGAAGAGCACTGTGGCAGGTAATTCCAAGTCTGACCCTGAGTGGGTTTTGGCATGCAATCCATCAATCAACCAACCAATCAATCAATCAATCCATCCATCCAGTGTGATGCTTTGTCCTGGTGGGCAAACCCTATAAAGCTGTGAGCCTCACTTCTGGCAGTTTGCATCTCCTTTTTGCACCAGTGCCACGGTCGGATTCAATGTCACAGCCTCAGTTTAAACACCACTTGTTTATGCACATCCTGTGGTTTCTCCAGGCAAGATTAGACACATATAATCCTTCCTCAAAACAGGAGCTGCATATTACAGTATTTAGAACACAAATATGAAGGAGCTGAATATTACAGTATTTAGAACATAAATATGAAGGAAGTATGCCTTAGGATTACTGTGGTACAGCATACAGCCCAATTAGACACATTATATTCTTTTAAACCCTTAATTTTTTCTTTAATGTATTTTCAGGCTATTTCAGTTACCTAAACAAGCCAGCTAAAGAACTGACTTGAAAATATTTGGATCTGGACATTCACTACACTACATTGTACTCTAATCCAGTTAAGAATATGCAACAGCTGATATAAATCAACAAAGCTTCCTTGATTTCAGAGCAGTGGTGCCAATTCATAATGTACAAGGATTTAGCTGTACTCTTCCAGCTAAAAAACAAAATTTTATTCAAGCTGTCCAAATACACTTTTGACTCACATTTAAGAATGAAGAAAAGAGACAGACATGTTTTGATGAGACTAATCAAAAAGAGATGCCTCCTCCTTTCCCACAAATGCACATTTGTACAGCACTGACAACCCTCCAAGTCCCACCTTTCCATCAAAGGAGTAACATGGAATAACCTCATCCTACTCACAGAGGATTCCTATCTCTCTTCAGATCGCTCCCTCACCTCAAATATTTCCTTTTGATGCCTCAGGACACACAAGAACACCAGCTTAGGAAAGGAGTCTGTCACCTTTGGCCTTTAAAACAAACTTACTCAGAAAGGTGGAAAAAACCCAGCAGCCGCAAAAACCCTGTAGGGAATTTGGTGTAAGAAGCACAGCAGGTACTTACCAGTGCTCAGTGTCCTTGTTTCACAGGCAGAGCTGGGTGCAGGTGAGCATGAATTCTGCTGCCAAGTCATATGGGAGGTCTCAGTCTTCCCTGCCTGCTGGGATCCTGTAACAAAAACTTCTGTCACCCTGAAACACATTTCTGACTTCTCTTACAAGACTGTGAGAAGAGCGGGACTGCTGAGGATGGAGAACACAAGCTCCTTCTCTGTCGTGCCCAAAACAGAGTATTCGTGCATTTGACACATACATACACATTTTCTTCAGAATAAGGTGCTAGTTCTGTCATTTTGTCTACACAAAAAGCAAAAAAGGTGATTAAGAATAAGTCTGTCTTCAGTTGTAATGTCAACACAAGAGTCAGTGCTGGGTTGAGCACCTGGTAATGTTTGCTCTGTGCTAGCAAGCAGAGAAATTACAGATCACATACCTCAGAGATATTTACTGATTTGTTTCTTTAAAAAAAGCAGCATATAAGAAAATGAACTTGCAAAACAACACTTTTTTTCTCTTGCTTCACTTTAATTAGATTACCCTATTTGGGTTTAAAATACTTAGCTAAATTATAATAATCTGTATCTACCAGCTACAGATTTTTGCTATAGAATGTAAATGGCACATTTAAATGCTATTAGCATACAAACTAAATTACTTTTAGAAAGAACTGGCTCTACAGATGCTGTGTTTTCATTTTTATATATAGATACCAATACACACAGTTTTAATTTTTAATTCCTCTGCTTTCTTGTAGCTAGTAAACAAACAAAAATTTTCTGGTGTTTCTTCTCCTTCATCTTGTTGGGGGAAAAACAAAAAAGCACAGCAACAAAAACCATCAAAGACTCTAAATTGTTATGGTACTTCCACACTTCAAGCTCAGACTATTAAATTAACAATAATTATTATCTAATTACCACTGCCATCAATGGGAATCCCACCACTGATATCAATGAACTATGAATCAGGCAATGAAGCCAGTTTCCACGTTTGTTACAAAGTTTGAATTAATAAAAAGTTGATTAATGCTGCATAGAAAAATGCTCCAACCACATCCTAATACTTACACTGAACACAAACAATGGGAAATGTGAGAAACACAATAGTTCCACTTTTAATTTGCTAACTGAATCCTGTATTAAGAAAAAACATTTTTATTCAACATCTAAAACAACCAGAAGTGAGATCAGAGTCAAATCCAGAATTTGCTGGAGAAGGAAAAATCTAGAGTCCTTAGACTTGTTTTTCCCTTGAAAACACTGCCAGATGAGAGAGTCTCATCAATACTGCAACACAGCCTGACATGTTAATTAACAGCTATGAGGATAAAAAGTATTCATTTACTGTCCCTGCACTTTCAGTGGCAAACAGAAAAATTTTACCTGTAATTTCCCCTAAAAACTGAGAGCCTGCTTTCCCTATTGTGCTCTTGGAACAAGTGCAAAGTAAATTATCAAAAAATGCAACTCACTAAATACAAAAAATATACTCCATTCAAGGTACTTGAGCAATTTCACTGTCTACAGTCATCTGAGGACTGAACCCTGAACTGCACTTAAAGGGAGGAAAAAAAACCAGCTTGAAGAATAACTTGGCCTTACCAAACTCTGCCTCAAGATCTGCAAGAACACAGCTGTCCCTGACCTCAAGTCAATGCTGTACCTAAACCTGCCATTGTTCTCTGCCCCTGAGCCATAAAAATAGGAATTCCTCCAAGGACAAAAATGACTCATTTCTCAAAAAAGTTACTTCAACTGCAAGCATACACTTAACTTACCTGCTGAATCATGCCAACCCTTAGTCTGAAGTAAAGAAACATGATCTGATTTCTGTTCTCATTCAGAGGCAAGATTTACAAAACATCACATTGATGGCTTATCAGGATGCTTTTCACTGACTACACTTCTTTTTAGCTAACTTCAAACCACTGTGAGCAAAAGAGAAAACAATGGCTGACAACCAAAGCACAGAAAGACTTTTTTCAGTTCTAAGAATAAAGTTATATTTGGAGTTTTGGGCAGATCATTTTGACACAGATTCTGTTTTCCATGATATTTTCAGTCAACTTCTCCAGCTTCCCACCACATATACATAAATCAGACACACACTTTCTTAATTATTGCAGGGAGTGGCATTATAAATCTCTGCTTTTCCCAAGATCTACAACCTCATAAAATTAGAATAATGTGCATCATCTCTCTTGCATAGCTTCTGGCATATCATTTTCACCCTCCTCCCAGCATAACTGAATACTCCATAGGATATTTGTAGTAATAGTCATCAGTCTCTCTAATGAAAGAAGTCTGGAAAAAATATGGCAGTTTAACTATCAGATGCCATTTCATAAAAATAAATGTTAATGTTTTCCAAGTACATATGATGTTCTTAATATACTTGGGATCTGTTGGCGAAAGCATTTGTATATGGAGCCATCAGGACTGGAGCTAACACTATTTGGAGAAAATGTGAGTAATTTATAGTGAATTCTGAGACACCAACATACCCACATAAGGAACAGCATGGACAAGGGCTGCTCTCAGGTGAGTTACCCATGCCCCTTTTTATTGCCTAATAAACCTACACTGTAACTCTATAGGCATAACCTCTGAATACCAGGTGATATTTAATTACACAAGCAACCCCACTGATTCTAGTCATATTTAACAGGGGTAAGAGTCTATTCCTCACAGACATAATTTAGAAATCTGGAAGTTAACTTGCTTTTCTCTTTTAGCTCCTGGTTACCAAACATTTTATTGATTTGTTAATTGCTTTCCCACAACAAATGCAGATGCGTTCTGTTCAAATTTCTATCTCAAAGCTGCTATCAGCTGAGTTTAAGTTTCTATTTTGGTTCCAGCTATTATTTCTATAGAGTTGCTTCTATTAGAGAAACCATAGAAAAAACCAAATGTGGTAATAAGCACTGAAGATAAATCTTGGGCGTTAGGATAAACACAGTGTAATATAAGTTTGATTTGATTGAAATTGAATGGAGATGCCACCACTCAGACTTACTCTAAATTCAGCAGAGTAATTCCATCATGACCAAATGAACAAAGAAACAAAAGAAACTTTTTGCATAATAGTTACTGACTTCTGTGGGGTCAGTTCTAATGAATGTGCTCCCTGGGAGAGTAAAGCCCCACAACATACACAGCTCTGAAATTTCCAAAACCCAGATCCAAGCCATGCTTTAGTAATACACTGCCAGCAAAACTGTTCCTTTGAAGAACTCAGCTTTGATTTTCACCAAAATTCTTATTACTCTAGAAGCCTCTCTTCTTACCTCCCTACACTGAGTGTAGCTACCACCATGCTCACTACCCAATGTATTGGGTATAAATTGTATAAATTGCCAAGCTCAGCAGAGATGCAGTAGAAATTAAGGTAACAGGACACTGATTTTTCCAAGAGCTTCTCCATGACAAATATGGTATTTAATAAAATGATTCCACTGCCCAACCTGGAACTTTATGCTCCCTCTGAGCATGACATATCTTGCACCTATGAAGTCAATCAAATGCCAATGTTATTTTTGCTTTTATTACCCAGGGCCAGTAGAGCAGTTTCAGTAAAAATAATTTATACCAACTGTTTCCAGTTAATGGAAATTCAAAGTCTTCAGACAGTGTTTTTTATTTCTAGTGCTTGAATTCTCAAAGAAATAGTGAAGTCTAATTGATACCATATGCCTTTTATTGTTTTCCACATGAAAGAATCACGATTTCCAGTGGATCATCGAATTCTGCTGTGGCACTGTGCCAAATCATCAAACACCAAGGTCACATGTGATGAAGGTACAGTGTTCAAAGCAGGAATAGCATGTATCATCTCTTGGAATTGAAGGTTTATTTTAGTTTGTCTGAGTATACCCAGACAAGAAATTTTCTGGGGTTTTCTGCAGCCTACAAAGCATCTCCTTGTAAATTATGGGCACAAGCCCAAGAAAATGTGCAAATATTCATCAGCAAACAACAGGATTACAAAACACTATCAATTCAAAAAGTACATGACAGTAGAGCCAAGCCAGCGTTTCAGACATTTCAGAAATGTTAATAACCATCAAATCTGAAATTAACTGCACCAACCATATTTCAGGAATATCACTGACACAGAAAAATAGTCTCTTTGTCTCAGAGTTGTGCCCGCAGAAGCGTCATGTTTGCTGATTGTTTTGAGTATTAATTTAATCTGCTTTGCTTGTCTGCTTCAAAAAATCACAGCTAAAAGGCTATTTTTAGAAAATCCTGCAAATCTTTCTGCTTTGGGATAAAAACCTCACTTTTCACTTTGCCTGAAAGACCACAGCAGGCTGAGTAACTGGATCTTTTTATCATTTTCGACAGATTTTGTGATACTACTTCTTACCTTTACTTCTGCTGTATAATTTCAAGCTGAGAACTTCTGGAAGGAGAACATCACTTTCATGATATGTGTCCTACACAATGGAGAAATTAGACACACATCCAGGAACTACAATTCCAGCAGCACTGGACAATCAAAAACCAAGGTGTGAGACTACCCACAGAGTCATAGTAGTGGCTTTTAGCTTGGACAGTGCTTCAAAAAACAGGAGACAACTTCCTTTCTCTCAAAGTTTGTTCCTCACATCATAAAAAGAACAATATAACACAGGGAATGACCAAGCATCAGGAATAAATCTTGAATTATAAAGTCGGAACTGCTTACAGGGGTATTGCACATGCATTTGTCATCAGCAGACCAACTTGTCTCTTTTGTGACATACACAAAATCATTTCTAAAATAATGTACATATCACCAAAAGAATTCACCAAAGGCTGTGGAACCAAAAGTTCCATGTAACAATTCATGATGCCAATAATACCAAAAGAAGTTAAATTGGCATATTTTATCCAATGGTAGGGCTTTTGTAGAGAAACAGGAACCCAGGCAGATTTTATCTCTCTACTTCTCAGACAGGAAATTTAATTTTTCACCTTCTGGAAAGGTTTCAGTTGCAAAGACTTTTGAAGGAACATAATGACAGTATAACCTAAATTGATGGTTTTAAAGAGAGGAAACACTAAATTTATGGCAGAGACTATGCTATAATCCAATATCTTGGCCTTTGTTAGAGGCAGAACAAACATCACTCCAGGGCTTGAATGACTCTGGGGACAATCTGAGAATCTGTCACCATGGCTCCTCCAGGTCACAGATGAATTGATGGAAAAAGCAACCCTCCCTAAAAACATGAGCAGGCAAAGAACTCTGAGAAAGAGTCGCCTTAGTTCTTTCTGCAAAAAAAATACAAAATGGCAATCTTGCTGTTTTAAATTTTTCCCTATTTTTCGCCTTTCTGCACACTCTCTTGTTCATACATAACTTAGCCATGAAGTTAATTTCTGAAAACATTGCAGGGAGTGTCTGGAATCTGCTGGCAGAACAGAGGTAGCTCAGGATAGAACAAGGCCCCCAACATTTCCCACAACAAAATGAAAACTTAAAACACCCTAGAAACATTACTTTTTCCTTTCCCATGATCATCCAGGCAGGAATGAGAATGCTTCATTTTTTCTTGAGGAAGGAGATAAACTTACAGACACTTTCATTCTGATGAAAGAATCAGAGATTTATCCACCTGTCATCTTTACAGAGCAGTATCTGTTGTAAGATGAGATGCAAAAATAGTAGTAGTATGCATATGAGATGCAAATTAATTTTTTACCTATCAAATATGTACGAATATAAACCAAGTACTAATACCTACCTGCTAAGGTTTTACACTCAAGAGGATATTTTATATTTGTCTATTTTTTAAAATTGGTTATGAGCGCAGTATTACCCTTGCAGCTATCATTTTTTTCTTCTCATTTCTTTCCTTTTTTGTTGTTGTTTTTAAATTACACATTCCTGGATGTCTGCCTAAGGGAATTTGGACATTCTCAAAGAATGAGAGATGCTTAGGTCTGTCTCAGCAAGGGGAAATAAGATGAGGTTTTGCTGGAAATTGCTTTAGAGAAAATAAAAGGATTGGGGAGGAATCTGAAGTATTAAAACCCATGTAAGTCCAGCTCCCTGTTGTGAATTCAGCAGCAGTTTAAAGGCAGTTTTGGTCTGTGTCTTGCCCTCATTTTCTAAAATAATTTGTATTTATGTTAAACACATACCAACTTCACCCTGCAAAAATGTTTAAACCTCTCACAAATGAGCTTCTGTGTAAATACTGTCGGATAAACAATACTCAAAGAAGTCGAGACACTGTAACAAATAATTTGAGCTGATGGCTACAGCCATGAAATGCTTTTGCCAGAGGCAAATAAATTAATAACCTTGCTGTTTTACTGTACCATCTCTAATGCAAAATGCTTGTCTTTACTATTTATTTAGACATGTGCAATGAGACATGAAGCCATGGTTTCTGTAAAATCCCCTGGAGGAAGCTTAAAGAGCCAACACTTTGGGGGGTGGGATACGGTTCTGGTGCTGTGTTCTTGTATGTGTTTCCAGCTCTACATATATAAGATAAGAAGCAAAACAGATCAATTCACCATCAGAGATTTTGCTACTTGGCTTGAGAGATGGCAAGGCATTCATTACTGTCACTCCTGCTGCCTCCTCGAAAATTTTATTTGAGGAAGGCACTAGCAGCCATATGTGCTGATGATGAGTGCATTCTACTCCTTCAGGTGTGGGTTCACTTCAGATTTACTATGGTCAATGTACTTTCAAGCCTTAGGTGTATAGCCTTTGTTTCCATATATTATGTATGTCCCACAGATTGTATTCACTCTTGTAGCACAGAACCCATCTGGAAATGCTTCCAGTTACACACAGTTCCCTGTCCAATATATTCAACAGAATGGCCAAGAAAAATGGGAGGAAGCACAAACTTTTAAAAATAAACAAATGGAGTGCAAGACAGTTCTCAGCTTTGTGCCACTTGTTCAACCCCAGCTACACAACTGAATTAACAACACTTTTGCCAGACATCTGAGGAACCTCTGCCTGCTCATTTACTCCTGTTTACAGTGGAATATTTAACAGGCTATCAGTCCTGTGGAAAGGGCAATGCAATTTCACCTTGTTACCGCTGCACATCCATCGTGGTCAACTCTTTTCTTTGTGCTCCTTCACAGCCTATAACAGCTCTGGACTTCAGGGCCAACAGCACTAATGCAATTATCCCATCTCTCCAGTTACTTCACACTCTCCTGTGAGAATATTTTGAGCCATCTGCTGTCAGCACCAGTAGGCTTGCAGTCCCTGGAAGCATGTAAATTAGCTCAGGGTCAAAAAACACAAAGATCTCTTTTCCCAAATGCTGGTCACAATGTGGCCTTCCAAGTCACAGCTCTCACAGTCCCATCCCGAACACAGTCCATGCCCACACCTCATCATGAGAGCCAGGAGCTGCATGGTTCTAGGTTATAACCTAAAGATATTAGGTTTTTTACTTTAACCTCTTTTCACCATGGATCAGTGCAGATAATGAGTGAATGTGCTGCCCATTTTTAAAAGGTGTGGTTTTCCCTGCTGAACTCTGCTTTAGTACTTGAACACAATTAAGCACAGGGAAGAGACAGCCCGTGTGAGCATGAAGGAATGATTCCCTGAGACTGTCACCACTGTTAACAGACAGAGCAGAACTGTCACCAAAGCAAGTGAGACTTAAATCTCAGCTGGGAGCCCAGGAATTCCCCAAACTCCCTCATCCAGGAGACAGATGATGAACTAGTTCCCCACTTGCCAGGTTAGCCACACTGTGGGGAAGATAATCCTGACAGTTTTTGCATCAAACAGCTCCAAGCTTCAGACACGTACAACTGGCTTAGTAAGTCTCATCAAGGACCTGTAGTTGGCACTAGAGGTAGTCAGAGGTGGATTTTGGATTTATTTCATTTCTTTTTCATGAAAAAGGTAGTATTTCACTGCCAGAGAGGCCAACATAAAAAGACCCAGGTGCCAGAGCATGCCTTGCTCACTTTAGCAAGCAGTGCACCAGTTTAGGACTTTGGAACACTGCTCTGTGACAAGGGTCTTGCATTCTTCTCCAGAAACCCTCTGCTTAGCTTAGGGCAATGTAGATTGTAGAGGAAAAATAAATCAAAATGCCACAGTTCTCTCTGGAATAAGAAAGGATTAGAAAATTACACTAGAATACCAACAGAGAAGATCAAATTCAATTTTGGCATCCAGAGCCAAACTCTGCAACACTAGCAGAGTTTTTGGCACTCTTTCAGCTTATTTAGACAGTAGCACTGACTCTGCAATTACATTTTTCAGTATGGCAAAGTAGTTATTATCTCTCCCTCTTTTATTCACATTTGTCACAGCAACTTCCAATCAAGCACAGAAACGTTATACAAGATAGATGTGACTGAGCAAATCTCAAACTCAGTATCACTTTTTCTTCCCTTTCAAGACAGCAGATAAAGACAAAAAATGTTCCTGGAAGATTAACTTGATTAATAAAAACATCTGCAGGCTCAATGCTGAAAAAAAGCAAAACTCCTCCTTTGATCCTTTTACTAGGAACTGTATCACTGCAGACTGATAAATGTCCCATCTTTCTAACAAAGTAACACAAAGGAAACAGCTGAGATCTGCATTGTTATGTATGTAGAGAACCTAGCAGATAATCTAGAAATGTAATATTGTGTTAATGAGGAACTGTGACTGATAAATACTGATGATACTGGAAAGCTGTAGGAGAAATATTTCAACACTGGCACTGTCCAAGGCAATTAGAAAACACATCTGATTACAGTAATCCCCAAAATAGGAAACTATGTCAAGGATTTCCAGCTAATATCTTTCCTAGCTGAAACTGGGAAAGTAGCAAAAGCTCAGGGCTGTCAAACTGCAGATTTGCATCCACGTACAGGAAGGTCAAACGGGTTTCTTAAGTCAGGTGCTAAAAGCATTGTTCAAGGAATAATGCAGTTAATGTCTGA
Source organism: Melozone crissalis (assembly GCF_028551555.1). Taxonomy (NCBI): domain Eukaryota; kingdom Metazoa; phylum Chordata; class Aves; order Passeriformes; family Passerellidae; genus Melozone; species Melozone crissalis. The sequence continues at coordinate 7,995,843 of NW_026535817.1, read as the reverse complement.
GCTCTGATCATCTGAACACTCGTCAGAATCCTCTCACAGGTTTGCAGAAAAGCACTGAACAGTCCTTACAACATCTTGTAGCAGTTCTCCAAGCAATGCTGCCTGGGACTGACAGCATCCATAAGGCTTGAAATACAGTGCCCTGGTAGAAGAGGTGGACATAAATCCTGTCCCTTTCAGCACAACCATGAGTGCCTCCAGGATGTCTGCTTCCTCTCCTTTTAACTTCTCCATGGAGACAGGCACTACTTATGCATATTATGTCCATATTCTGTTTTATGCTACAGATAAAATACTGCTAATGTGATCTTCAGGTAAGCAGAACAGCTACAACCAATGTCATGGCTAACATGACATGATTGAGAGGAATCATAAATATCATGCTTTCAGGGCTTTTCCGTACTTCATCTGCTCTAGTTCACTTTGGTGGACATTTTCATTCATGTATTGTATAAACTACACCAGTATTTTTCAATTGTGCATGATGCTGATTAAGCATATGGTGGACTAAATCATTGCAAAAGATGTGGGGTTATAATAGGATAATGACAACAGAGTACTGAAATCAAGAATACCTGTAGACAGGTAACAAAACAGTAATCTTCATCTGTTTTTTGGACATCAGCATTTATGTTCTCACCATATAGTTTATATTTTACCCTTGTTTTCTCTTTTCTCTCTATTCTTGCAACACCAATTGTCAAGCAATGCTTTGAGTCAGCACACACCAGTAACTACATTTCTCCTTGTGGAATTCCTGCACACACATTTCCTTAGCAGCTCCTGACAGGCTGCCTGTGCCTCCAATATTTAATTTCAACTGTTCCACCTGTTGTCTACAAAATTAACAACAACAACAATTTTAAAAAGACCTAATTATTATTATTATTGCCCAACTTCAACCTCCATTGCACCCAGAAGAGTCTCCCTGATGTCTTTCACAGGAACAGGCTCTGGCCAAGAGAGCACTTGTGAAAATCCCCCCCTCAGCAACAGGAAGGAAGCACAAGTCACCATAATCACATTAAGATAGATCAGAAACATATAAGCAGCCTGTTAGCCAGGTCTTTTCCAAATTAAGACCCCCACCCAGCAAAAATGATAGAGAGACCGACCTCTGCCCCATGTGGAGATGATCACAGGAGTAAGGCCAGCATTTCTAAATAAATCTTATGCACCCTCCAGAAAGACTGCACAAGGCAGTGCACAGAACAAAAAGGAGCCAGAACAGCACTTGAATTCATATTCCTGCAGGAATATGTTCTCTTGGGTTTGCAAACATTCAAGTCTTCTTTACCTTCTCATTACTTGCTCTCAGATCACCAAGGAAGACACAATTATTAAATCTGCAAATGAAATCATAAGAATTTAGCATTATGACAGAAACACAAATATTCCTGCTATTGCCTGTTTTTCTGCATCCTATTTTCTTTTTTTTTCTGGCAAAAAAAGTAGGATTCACACAAACAGTGGAAACCATCCTCCAAACAGCACAATATTCCATTAGAAAAGCAAGGCTTCCTAAGTGGTGATAATGTACAACAGAGCACGGGAGTCACTGGTGTAAGCTGCTGCTGTGGAATTGCTTGGGAGACGTTTCTTTCCCTCTGGCAGGCTGTGTTCGTGCTGTGAGCTGAACAACCAAGTTTGAATTGGGAATTCTGCCCACAGCAAAGGCACGTATCACACAAAGGAATAAATAAAACCTCAATTTTCTGTCTAAAAACAAACCTCATCAGGAAACTTATTCTCAACCTTTGCACAGAGTGCAAGGGCTCACTGTGGGCAGCACTCAGTTGTGTAAACGGGGGGGTGCAGTGGCATTTCAGCTGCCCCAGGCCATGTCTCCTTGTCTCCATGAGGCTGACAAATGAGCCAGGAGCTCATGCCCTTCTGGGCAAATGCTGACCCAAGTGAGTTGTCCTGGGGCATCTTCCAGAGCGCAGCAGGGATAAACGTTCAGGAAATCAAATCCCACCCACAGAGCACGACTTGCCAGTATCAGGCCTGCAGCGTCAGGTCTGTTACAAGCAATTCATCTTCTCTTCTGGCTGGTTTTTGTTATGGGAACAATCTAACCAGAGCAGGTACAAAGAGATGAAGGAGAAAAACAGAGAATATGGACTGAAGTGCGGAGTCCTGAAATATCCAGACAGGGATCTTGAGGCAAAAGCAATCCTGCCAGCAAGGTTCTCCTTCCCAGGCATCTGCACCTCCTATTGTCATTCACATTTGCATTTACTGTATACTTCACCTTGCAGCGTGGAGCAGCATCTGAGTGCAGCACAGTGGTAACAGGCGGTGATAATCCCACAGATTTCCTTCAAGATATTATGGGAAATGAAGTTTTTACTGCCTGGCCCACGCTACTCATGGAAGAATGTGCAAGAGTAAGGAGGACAGCTGGGTGAAGTAGATCTGCTTCTGATTAGAGGGGAGGAATATTGTGCACTTTGCATGAAGGCTCCAAGACCAGAAATCATCCTATGCCAAATGCTGGCATCTGCCTCTGAATTTTAATTTTACTGACTCCACAGCCATGTAATTCCAGCTGATGTACTTAGGGGCAGCTGATGCTCTGCTCTCTTAACACATGTTCTGTGTACAGCAATGCTCAGCCATGTTGGAGGCACTGTGCTCTTCCTGTGCTTGGAAAAAAGTCATTCCAGTGAACACAAACAATCTCTCTCTTTGCTACTTTCAAGGACAGAGAACAACACTAACGTCTTGAAGGTATCAAAAGACTTACGTCCTGAGTTAGCTCAGAATGATTTTCTAAGAGCTCACCACGGCTGATAGTCAAAATAAATCAAATTGCAAACAATGTTGCACAAAGGTCCTCAGTTAAACTGCCAGTCGCATCTAAGAAAACAGGCATTACACATCTATATGCCATAAATTCCCAAAAGTTTTCCACTGCTGCTTTGCAGTGGAAGCTCCACTAAACTCGGGAACCTAGACAGAGCCATAAATCCAGCAGTGAGGTGCAATTAAACACCTCCCAGTGTTAGCCATGAGTTTTACACTCATTTTGAAGCAGTATAAAACAGCTACATCCAGCACAGGCGAGCAATGAATCAGTCGCTCCGTGCTGCACTGGCGCTCAGACAACAGGAGCTATCTGACAGTCAATGGAATCTCATTTCATTTCAGGGAGAGGATAATGTTTTGTCCCCCCTCCAAGGAAATCCCACAGGGATTTATGTTCCAGATTGGACTCCAAAGCAAACACCCAAAGTGATGATGCACTGAATTACCTTCAAACCTGAAAACCACAGCAGTTTAAACTGCACAGCCCTTTCCAAGTGTAAGGTCTGAGCAGTGGGATTGCTAACTCAGGCCAAGAGCTGGGCTCTATGCTCCAGGGATCAGTACTAGTTTATCTGCACTGCACCGAGTTGCACATTATGGCAGCTCCAAGCCAGAGCAAACTTAGAGATCTTGGCACTCTTTTTCCTGTTCCTTTTGTCCTAACTTTTGAGCGCAGGCCTATAAAGAAACCTAAGCAGCAAATGTAGAGGGGTGGATGTCATCAAGCAGCAAGGCAGTCTGCTTTTTTCAAGAGAAGAGATGACAAACTCAGAGCATGCTGATCTCTAGTAGTTTCATCTAATGTAGAATGACTTTGTGCATCTTAGTAAAACTGCAAATGGCATCAGAATTCTTGCATGCGACCCCTGATATGATTCAGGAGGAAAACAACAGAAAAATCGTGAACGGTATTCCAAACACGATTTCATTAAATGCCTACCACCACATGCACAAATGTAATAAATCTGATAAAAGAAGTAAACCAGAAAGTAAACTACATCCAGTTATTTGCAACAGAGCCATCAATGCTAAATCTCCTCACGTCTGGACACACTTTCAGAGGCTCAAGTTGAGAATGTTGATTCCAAGAGGCTGATGTTTGAGGCTACAGCCAGAAAAAGAGAGACATTACCAGCTCCACGTCCTTGTCTGGGCGGAAGGCATGTGAGAGCTTTGATGTGGATGCAGACTACACGCTGCTCAATCTCATGTCAGGGTTCCAGTTCTCTTTGCTTCTGGCTTTACATGCAACACATGTTCAATTGTTAGAGGCTTTCTGTGTATTGCCTCACTGTAACAAGTGACCTCATGAACTTGCACCGCTAATTCAAAAGGATTAGCGACATTTGCTCGACATTTCTTTGAACTTACTTCTACTAAAGGATGGGCTGTGGAACAGAAGTACATCCTCCTGCAAAAATACTAGAAAATAGGCTTTGGTATCTGTTAAAAACATGTGTATCAGCAGGAAGCCTCCTGTTACAAGAGGGAATTACTGCTGATAACGCACAGAACTTTGATCAAACTCTTTTTCTCTGCTGAAATACATTGACCCCTATCGTCTTATGCAGTTCCAGTGGCTGAGCAGCTTCAGCTTCAATTACTGCAGTGTGGCTTTGACAGATCACAGAATCAAGTAGCCACAGTAAATTATTCAGAGTTCTAGATCATAGCTGTTTCCAAAGTATTCCCACTAAAGTTCAGGATTTAGGGCATTTAGCAGTCTACAAACATGATTGTTTTGTATTTTAAAGAAAAATCTACCTTTAATTAGAGGATAAACAAACCATGCTGCCTTTTTTGCTTTAGATTTCTGATGTGCTACTTCCCACTGTAGCAATCATTTAATATCTTGTTTCACTGTTCAGATTTGGAAACAGAAAATTCTAAGAAAATGGACTGAGGAGCAGACAAAAACCCAACAAAACAAAGTGCAGCACAAAACCAATGTCTCTTTTTAACCTGAAAATTGTCCCATCTGATTGTTAAGACAGTCTTTGCTGTAATGTCAGAAACAGAGGTTCATAGAGAAACCCGGGGTCCTTCCTTTGCCACTTTGGGATTCAGAGCCTTGGGTTATAAATTCAGTTTTTCCAGGGATAGGCAACCACAAAACACACTCTAAAGGAAGTGATGCACCTGCCTCCCTTTTTCTCTCTCCTCAGAGTGGCACATCCCCAACTATAACCAACTTTTTTATTCCAGGTCATTGCTCTAGAAAATAGGACAACCAGAGGGCAAAGCTCAGTCCATATAATGTGTATGCTATAAAAGTAAAAAAAAACCCCAAACCACCAGAAATGTACCTTCACCAAGGACATGATGTACTTTATACAATTGCTCTTGGTTTCCAGCTCTTGTTTCTCTCTTCTTGAACTGCAGAGAAGACCACTTGTCTTATTATGTGTGTACAGCCCTTAGCTCAGCTGCCAAGGACCTCCAGGCTTTACTGAAACGTAGAAGACAAATAAGATACTGGAACACACACACACTCAGGGTCAATCTCAGCAAATCTCTAGATCAAGTATCTTCCCCGAAACAATCAGCCCTTTAAAAGAAACATGCAGCTTTCACCTATTTGCTGAGTTTTGTAACATTTGTTTTATATATAGAAAGATGGGTGGTGGTGGTGTGAAAATTAACTAAGTGTCATGTCCCTCCAAGAATCTGACACAAAACAATACAATATACTGTTATCCTATAAATCTAACCCAGGCTGGAACCTGGCCAGTGCTGCACCATTTGAAATACAGTTTGCATATTGTCACTCTAAGGGTAACAATATATATCAAAAGCAGATTATTCTCATATGGGAAAAATAAAATAAAGGAAAAAATAATTACAAAAACATCACCAGATCCCAAGTTAAACCAAATCCAAATAATAATCTCCAGGCAGCCATTAATTATGTGGTGTCCTCAGTCAATTGAAAAGCCACTGCTGCATCTGTGGCTTGAGGGACAGGGATGGGAGAGATGGGAGAGCTCTACTGATCAAATAAGCCACAATACTTACTGCACATTTAATACTACATAGTTTATTTGAGCAGATATTATAGGCTGAGTGTTGCTTTAGCCCTGTGGTATACAGCAGTTATATCCATTGTCAAATGCCTTCTCACCATCTACCCTGAGGTCCTGCTGGCACAAAATACCCCAGGCCAAGCCATGTCTGAAAGGATTCAGATCCTCTGCAGCTCTCACTCACCCACTGAAGGGTCACCAAACTAAAGAAATCTCCACTGAAGATTATAGGGCCATTAATTTTAATGATAACACAAGAAACTGTAATGAGTGTGTGCCCTGCAATTCTGTTCAGTTCAGAAGAAATTTAAAGTTTCCATCTGCACAGTATTTACTGACACAAGCCAGCACAGCACTCTCCCTTCCTCTTCAGCTAATAACGAAAAACAAATCATAGTGTGGCTGTTCCATCCATCAATAATTCACACGTAGGGCAATATCAATCTGCTGAGTGATGCTGAGCAATCTTTTTTGGGTCAGCAATGTCTGTGTCCCTTCTGCTGGGTCACAGAAAAAAATCTCCTGCTAATAAAAAGTCAACATAGGTCTCTTGAAATCCATGCATATGTTAGTTTGCACACCATCTATATCAGGAGCTGAGAGTTTCATTTTGCAGTTCAGTTTTCTACATTCAATTTTTACCTGGATGCAATTTCCTTCAAAAACTTTCTCACAAGATAAACTTCCTCAAGAAATCTCAGTTTAAAAAGAGCAGAGGACTTTTAAAATAGTTAACAAACATTTCAGATTTTGATCAAATCACTCAGAATCCTCAGGGGAATCAAACACTTGAAAATGGCAGAATTTACAAGAAATCGCTGCAGAGTTTCCTGACTCATTGTGTGCTCCTGAAATCTTGCTGAGTTTTGCAACTTCTGCCTTGCTACAGTGAGATAAAACTGAAGAACACCATTGAAGGGAAAGGGGTTTGTCTTGAATGTACTGGCATTGAAACTAGTTAGATAAAAAATATCAAGCAAGTTCTGTAAATGATTATGTTCCCATTTGTTTACTGCAATGAGTTTGGCTATCACAAGATGTGACTTACTGCTTTCATCTTTCCAGATACCAATTGGTAAGCACATTTCCAACTTACATGCCTGACTGCTCAAGGAAGATGGATTTTGAATGACCCACAAGCCCCAGAGCAGAGCACTACTCCCTTCTCCACTCAGAAATACAAATGGGGTCACATGACTTATGTGGAAATCAGTGTTTGGATTTCTAACATCACATTAACACACTGAGAAAGGCAACCACAAATACCAGCCCTGAACAGAACACATTCAGCCTCCCAGATATTCCTTCAGAGGACACAGAAGTCAAATTACTCAAAAAGCTACTCACTGTAGACTTTTCACTGGGATCTAGTTAAAATGTAAACAACCATTGGAAATTTAGTTTGTTTTTCCTCTTCCTGTGTTATGCAACGTACTCAAGTTACACAAGGCTGTTTTTTCAGCTGGATCACAACATGGTAGCACATTTGCAGACCAGTGCTGATGTTTCATTAATGATCTCCATAACAAGAGGATCATTGTTGTCTTTTATGTAAATGCTGGCCAAGTTACAATCACATTAAAATTTACTACATTCTTTTGGATGGCCCAGTATCAGAGAGCAGGTCATGCTTCCTACCACTAAGGACACTCCAACAATGTACAGGCTATTTTGGGTGAGTGCCTGGTGATTAAAAAAGCCACACAGTTAATGAAGTCTGCCAGCAAAAGAGGAAATCTCAGTTGTTCATGTCAAAACAAGAAGAGAACTTGGTTTGTTAGGTGACATTCAAACTACTCCATATAAAAAACCCCATTTTGTGCAGCTGAAACTCTTCCCAGTCAAAGAGTCTGATCTAACAGCTGACTCAGAAGAGTTTCAAATTCTAACTTTGCCACAGACTTCAGAGCATGGCCAGGCCAATTCATTATTTCATTCATCATCTATCAATTACAAACTAGAAATAGTATTTGCCTTCATTTTTCTTAACTACTTATCTAAGCTGTAAGCTCACTGCTTAGGAATAACTAACTAGTTACACTAGAAAGTGACTTAACATCCCAGGCTGTGAGAAAGAACAAGCAGACCACCACAGTGCACACATCAAATAAAACTGTAATCTCACCAGAAAATGCTGACAACACATGTAACACCCAAACACCATTCCAAGCTGAAAACAGGGTTTTCAGATTTTTTTTTTATTACAGCTTATGTATTAACTTTACCAAATAGAAAAACATGCACAAAAATATACCCAATGCCCCCATTACATGCAGACTCCGACACTCAGACAAGCACCATTAATGCAAACTGGAAATGCTTTAGGGAAAATCCAGCACAAGACAGAATCAATAAAGTATCAGTAATAAGCAATTAAGATGCTTTTGTTTTTCTCTTTCTTAAGTAAACAGCTAGGAACAAACCAAAACCTTACTAACCTTCAATAAATTTTCCACAGAGATTGCCACACAAGGGGCTCCTCTTGGCTGGGTAAAGTGGGCAGCAGGGAAGCAATTCCAGAGGGACATGGCACCTCCTCATTCAACACAATGCTCCTTCTCCCACCAATACTCGTGGATGTCATTTGGCTCCTTCTTTTGGAAATACTGAAATATTGGATAACTACAAGTGTAGTAAGGAACCAAATATCCTGGTATTTATCTTCCCAGTACCTGCTTGGACACAACCACAAGCAGCCAGTCACAAGTGCTCTTCTGAATGAACCTAACAATGCTGGCTGCCCTCTAGTCAGGCAGCTCTGAAAAGGTTAGGAAAAAGTGACTAAAACTATCAATCCGAATTGAGTCGCTCAGTAAAGTAGGTATATATCACTGCAGGTGATAGTAACAGCTACATTGCATCAAAGTTATAAACACTGCAGGTTATATCAAACATACCAGCTTTTCTAGGGATCTTGAATTCTGCATAATTACTCATGTTAGAAAAAACCCCCATTCCTGCTTCTACTGCTTGCACATGCATTTTATTAGGTCCCATTTTATCCTAGAAGTCCACAGCAGTGCACAGCCACTGCAGTGAGAGTTTGAGCAGGGACCAAGATCTGGCAGGTGCCTATGGAGAAAGACTGCAGAAACACTGGGAAAAATATTGGTTCAAGTTGTAAAATCAGCAGGGAATACACCACTCATTTTGCACATTCGTTGTTCTGCAAGTAGACAGATGCATCTTTCCAGATTTCTTGGAGAAAGATCTAAACACAGAGAAAGATGAACAGGAAAGGAAGGGTTGAGAAGGTGACATGGAACAGCAACAATAACCTGCAGGGAAAAGGCAAAGAGGAAAAAAAAAGCTAAAAGGGAAAACAGATTTTGTATCATACCCAACGTACTTCAAGAATTCTACTAAAAAAAAAGATTCTGTGGAGGTGAGAACACAATGATAAAATATTCCAAGAAAACACTTCTGACATTTGCCAGGACTTTTGCAATGGCTAAAATTCAATTTTCCTCTATTTCACATGAAAAAACACCTCAACTTAGATGAAAGTAGCTCATATAAGACATGCAGAATGACAGCTTATTCTGCATCTCATTTGCCATATACCTAGACTCTGAAATATTCTCCTCAGTTCACACATCCTACCCTGCAAGGCCCCACATTCTAACCATTTCTGCTAGAGAACAATAACATTCTTGCAGTCTGCTGCTAGCACACTCTCACCAGTTATTCCAGCAACACAACTGCAACAAGAATGCTGCAAGGAAATAATTCAGCCTCCTCAAAAGAGGCAAATTTGTGTTCAGAAAACAAATATGGCTAAAAGAAGGTATGAAAAAAATCTGTCATTTGTGGCCAGAGAGGAAGTGCAGTTCTTGGCTAGGAAGATCTAAATTGCCAGAGCCACTGGCAAGGATTCTAGTGAAAGGAAACACATGATCCATTAGCAGCTCCTCTCTGTTCCCCTCCTCACTCCTACACTTAGTTATCTATTCTGTTCTGACACTGAATCTCTACAGAGGTTTGGGCAAATCAGATGCAACCAGCTTGGCTCACAGAGACCCCAAGTTTCTGCAGCTCCTGTTTCACTCAGTGCAAGAGGCAAATGCTTGGATTATTGGCGAACAGGGCAGTTAATTGCTTTGTGCTTTAGTTCCCCAGTCCAGAAAGTGGGGGCAATCTATCTCCTCCTTTTCTCAGATGGGGACGCCTGTTCTTCTGCAGCAGTGGAGAGGTGAGAAAGCAAGACAAGGAAACAGTCAGAGGACTCCTTCAGGAGTAACAGGGATGTGAAACTGAGCCAGCCCGATAGTTACAAGGAAATGGCAGCAGATCTAAATCACAACCGTGTGGGAGGTGGCCCTACCCACAAATGTGACAGTCCTAGCAGGTTCTGCTCAGCCGCTCTTTTTGCTGTAACAATATTATTGCACCAAAGTGAAATATTTTGGCCTCGCTCCAATAATAACCGAGGCAGGCAATTGTTCTGGAAGAAAAGTTTGCTCAGTGTGATGGAAGCAGCCACTGCCTACTGGAAAGAAAATTCAACAAAAATCTCTCTTTGTTCTGGTATTGTGGACTGAGCCTGGACTTCCCGCCCTGCTGTCAGGAAAAGGAATACTCTGTAAGCAGGACCTTAGCAGCAGACAGTGGTTTGAATATATGTTGCCTTGGTCTGGCACACTGACTGTTAAAACAGTTACACATTTTCTTACAGCCATAAGACCTTCTGGCTTTCCTCTAAGTCAGATAAATTCACCTAAAACAAAGCACAGAGTGCAAATCAGACCTAGTCAGAGTGTACAGATTTTATTACTGGAATCTACTGGGCATCTTAGAAACCTTGACACTCCAGCCTAGGAGTGTAACATAAATAATGAAAACATTTTGACAGTGAGACTGGCAAGCAGAAAACCTAACAGAACACCTCTAAGTACTCAAATGCACTTTAGGTGTATGTGCATAAGCCCTTTGGGAGCCAATAGAGTGAAAAGAAAACATCAATAGTTGCAGAAGCAGAATGCAGACAAGACTTAGCCAGATAATGCTCCAGCGAGACTCTGACTTCCTGGCTTGTCACTGACACTGTCACCCTATAAAGCAACACTGGGCAGCAATTAAGGAAGGGCAGTTATTCACCACTAAGCCAGGAAAGGAACAGAAATGAATGAGCTTTCCCAGGCTGCAGTAGTTCCAGATTGTCTCTCAAAGGGCTGCATCAATTACTGTCACTTATTTGTCAGCAGTGTGCAGTGATTAATTGGCGAGCTGCACATTTTTGCGCGCCTTACGTCAGACACGGCTCTGCTCCCCCATCTGCTCTTGCTGCTGCTTGAGACCAGAACGTTCCACACCACGGACCTTGTCAAGGCTGTATTAATGGCTCACAATGGACCCAAGCTAAAACAACTTAAAACCCTACAGATTACCTAAATGTGCTGAAAACAGAGATGTAAAGAGAAGTGACTGAAAGATTTAGTAGAACTGAAAGCTGGGATGCAAAAAACAGCAACAGGCTACGTTTCTTCAGCAAAATGAGAATGTCATGTTGGCAGAAGAAGGGAATTTGTTGTCAGTATTAAAATATGTGAAGAAGTTTTTTATCACTAATTCAGAATAAACAGTGCTTTACAAAAACCCCCAAGATATTTACAAAGTAAGTTGTTACTTAGCAAGGACACCAAAAACAGCCTTAAACTTCTCACATCCTTACTTTGCTATTTATCAAGGCATTTATATGCCTCTGCCTTATTTTCTAAAAATCATGTGCATTCTATGGACTTTCACAGAAGTGTAACATGCATTTAAATGTTTCCTTGGAGTCTTAGCAAATACATACACATATGTATGTGCTAGGTAGGGAATAAATAATTCCACACACATACTAGAGCACAGAACAGCAGGACAGTATTGGGTAACACACACACTTATGGTTGTAACTATAACAATGAATTAATTATCAAAATACCATTTATCATTTATGTAAGCATTTTCATGTGTAGAGATGGATGTGCTTTGAAATTTTATTTCAATACGTGTCACAGCATGACAACAGCATCTTCCTGGGTCCAGGAGCTGTGGTCTGTGTGATCTCTGCCAAAGAAATTGCATAAATTTACTTCAATGCCTTTATCTCTCTCAGTTTCTATCTGTTGTTGTACCATTTATAACAGCACCACCTTCACCAAAGTGACTTCTAAAGCCTCTATTGCAATTCTGCAACACCAAAGTAAACACAGAGAAAACAAAATCAGAGATTACAAACCAGGTCTAGGTGAGGTAGTATATGGCACATTAAAGCTCAGTAATCATCCAGAAATGAATTTTCACACTCTTTGAATATTTTTACTACTTTCTCAAAATTAAATGGAAAAAAAAATTCTGGAACATCACACAAAGTATTTAATGTAAGCACAGATGAATAATGTTAATATAGGTTAACATTCATGCCAAAATACAGCTGGCCAAGCTTCTGTCATGGCTCTAACCATGATTCCACGGTGCCTATCAGAATATCAGCACTATCAGTAGGACAGGCTCTGACAGCTCCTCATCCCATGCATTGTGCAGAACAACAAAATCTGCCTGTGAGATCTGCCCCTGATCTGGGATTTACTGGTCCCAGAAGGCAGGTCCCCACCTTCGTGGCGCAAAGCTTGTCTCTGTCTCTCAGGTGCCATCAGCACCTTGGACAGTGAGAAACCAGCAACTATTTCCAATTTCTGCTCAAGAGCTCACTTTTCACACTTATTTTTCAATTCCTGACTTGGGCCCCATAGTGTACATTTCTCCTTTCTTGTGCTTTGGCTGTTATCCTTTATAAGATATAATCTAAGAGGCTCTCTATTTTTATTTTGTGTTGACACAATGATACTGCCTGATAGGTCATTCATTTTACATTAGCTAAGTTTCTCTGCTGCACACCATGAACATCAAACACCACCTCCTTCTTTTTCTGTAGCAAAATTCAAAGCTGCATTAGCTTAAAAACATTAACAACACTTTGTATTATTTATTATATTCTACCTTGCAGGCTCACCTACACTAATCCTCTCGGATGCATTCAGAACAGGAGTGATCCTTGGCCTCCAACTTTAAAGCAATTTACTACTACTGCAAACACAGCAATATTTTAGATAGAAATTAGAGGTGGGATTGGAAAAGTGCTACATTGTAGAAGGCTCTTGCCTGTCTACCTTATGACACTAGAGGAAGTTCCCAAAGCTGTGACAGTATCAGTGGTATTTGATATGCCTTGTCATTATCTTTCCATTCATAGTTCCCTAAGACAGATTTGAAGAGCAATTGTGTGACAGTATGGGGTGAGAAATGACAACAAATGGTTGACAAATATGGTTCTAAAACAGAACAAAAGAACTTCCCAAACCAGAGTAGGCAGAACAATTCTTTTAGTCAAATACTGCATTCAGAAGAAATGCAGAAGAATCCTAGAACACATACATCCCTTTCTATTCTAGATAATGCAAATTAGTCACCAGATCATCACAAAGACCTGCTGTCTTAAAACCTGGGTAATTTATATCTACAGTATTTAATGCATTTAAAATCCACAAGAGGGCAGACACAGAGGTAAACTGAAGACACACAAAGACGGCAGATCAAAAGAAGCCTCAAAATCCTGCCCGGTGTTCTGAAATATGTGTGGTTGGGCTTGTCTTGGTTCTGTGGTTTAAGAAGAATTTGACCATATGATAGGGGCAGTTTTATTAATAATGCATTTAGACTACTGATTGCCTTTACTCAAAAACATAACCTTGCCATATGCTGAAAATATGAATCCGATTAACCAGGTTCAGGCAATTCTTCATTTGTTCTGAAGCCAGATTTGGCTCCACAGGTAATTATAATGACCACATAATTTGCCTTGTTCAGTCATTAGTAAAAATTAATTCACATTCACAGCAACTCTTCCCTTCAGTGTACATGCTTTGATCTGGGTATGTGCATACACGCTACACACATGTATAGTACACAAATATATTGTTTAATATACTGCTTGTGCCTACTGTAAACAGTGAACTCCATAACCACACTGTGACACATGTATTTACTGTAATAATTTCTTCTTCCTACATGAGCATAAATCAACTGCCCAAAGCAAAGTTAAGCAAGTACAAGATGAGAACAAGAAAACATTCTTCATTTTCTCAGAGGATGTATTGCCAAAATCTACAGCAGCTGTGGATTCACCTAAGGTAAGTCTGAAATGAAATACAGACCCAAGGATTCATCTGTGACCTATTTTGCTTGGTTTCTAGAAAATATTGTTCTTTATGTCTGGGGCTTCTCAAAACATGGCATGAGGAACACCAAGCAGAAAAAGAGATGGTGAAAGCAGTTTATCCAGCCAGAATCTGCTTTCAGAAAAAGCAAATGCAAATGCCACAGCCACTTTGAGTGCACAGCAAATATGCAGCTCCAGATTCTTTCAGAGTAAGCACATTCAGAAGTTGATTTTATATTTCTGAAAATACCTTTTGAAGCAAAACATTTATGTGTTTATCCTCTACTGACAGAGGGGTGAACTGTGGCTAACATGGACAACATGACAGTAGCCCATATCCTGAGCAGACCTTGCCAGACTCTAATTTAGGAAACAGCACAGCTAATCATAGGAAATTTGTAATTACAGGATTAGCTACTGAGTGGGTTTTTATATTCACAAGGGAAGTTACCAGCAATTATGAAATAAGTCTGCTAGAGAACACACATGTGGTTGGGCTTTCTTGGGTTTAATAAATTTATTCACCTGACTGAAAACTTGACACTTGATCAGTACTATGCTCAAGAGTAGCAATTTACAATCACAACTAAGGGCTCCAAAACTGACTACTAATTTTCTGTTTCTGGAAAAATCTTGCCTTGTAACATTTAATACAACTCAGAAAATATAACTTGGTCCACCATCCACACTGAGCAACCACATGGCTGGTAGCTGTTAGCCTGAAACTTAAGTAGGATGATTCTTTGTATGACTTGTCAATTCAAAAAAAGACGAATTAGACAATTTCAGCTGAAGAGACAAATAATTCCTAGCGTCACTGAAATATACAGCAGGAAGGTACCATTCTGGTACAAAGGAAATGCACTAATTTATACCAGGGAAAAGCTTTTTTTTTTTTTTTTTTTTTTACTTCTAATAGGCTATTAACTGCTTAAGCTTAAAAAGAAATCATTAAACTTGCACACCAATCAGCAATTTGTCTCTCTGACTGCGAACAGCTAAATTTTAACCCCTTTGCCACCCCTACAGTGATTGGCTGAGTCATGTCCAGTTTTGTGGTGGCTTTCTACAAACTGATATTTAGAACAAGGAAAACAAACAAGCAAACAAAGTTCAAATCATTGATTTCACAGCTTTTTCTACTCCAATTCTCATCTGAATTCTATAGTCACATTCAACCCTATAATTGCTAGGCTAATGTAAAGTACCAAAGCAAGGAGAAGAATCACTGCTTCAAGCTTTGCTGCACTGTAAAGGTGTGGGCAGAAGAATTTACAGAAGGTTTAGTTTAGTACACCAGGTCTCATTTGGAGCTCCAACAGAACTGATCTCAGAGTCTTTTTCTATATTGAAGAGCCAAGCCCAACCCAGTCATCCCACACAAGTATTTAGGACCTAGCTGAGGAAATGTTTAGAAAGGGATAACCTCACCTGCTTGGCTTATCAACAACTGCCCTTACTGCAGAGAAAACTTTCCACTGCACTCATTTGAGGAAAACTTTTGGGTCAGGTTACTCAAAACTGCAGGATTTTCCCTCAGACATACAGTGTGAGTTTAGCAAATAAAAATATGGCAAGAGATTTATGAGATTTTAAGAAGGTGTCATTACATGGCTCAAGGCTGTTCACATCACAAGGAAGGATAGAAAAGTTCAGGCCTTGGCACCCTCTGCCCAGAATAACCCAGTAATACAACAATCTTCTTCTCTGCAAAAGCCAAACAGCAGAAAATGTCCTCTGCATAAGCTGTCAGTGTCACCTGGCAAGATTGAGTTACAAGCTAAACTCTGTGCTCAATACTAGAAGGGAAGGCAGCAACCTGCCCTGGTTGAAACAGCAAATTCCCATAAACACAGAAAAAAAATGTGCATCTTCTAAAGATTAGTGTACTCTTAATTTAATAATTCATTCTCCTCCTGCCTTTTCTAGGTAGAATCTGATTAAATAGCTATTTTCATCCACAGTTTTATTATTCTAAGTTTTTAATAATTTTGTTATAAGTGCTAAAGGAAGAAAACAAATTGAGATCTGTAATCACAATTTTTTTCTTCCATGCCCAAAAGAGCATTTATTATTTCATCTCAGCATATCTAATCCCCCCCTTTACCTACTATGAAACTGAACAAATTGCACACAGAGGCAGAAGGTAATGTAGGGACCAAACCCTCCAAGTTTTATCACAGTATAACTGACCTAAGTTAAGAAGTCAGAACATGACAGACAAAAGGACTTGAATGCTTTAAAACATTTAGAACAAGATGTCATTTTATGAAACGACTTTGGAGCTTCTTGTCCTGCTAAGTGGATTTATGATCTACCTTGTATTTGGCAGATCAAGTTTGTTAAAGAATATTTCTCTGAGGCATGACACAGAGAATGATCACATTAGTAGCAAATGATCACAACAATTAGAACCAAGCCTGGATAATGCTGCAGTGGAGGTTTCTCCTCCAGCAGCAGCCTTACCTGTTGTAGCAATTCCTCCCAGTTTTGTTTGAACAGCTGGTAACTGGAAATGAACTTGTGGATTTAAGGGCTTATAGTCTTTTCCCTATAGAAGGATAACCAAAAAACCCCCTGAATCCACAAACCCAAACCAACTTTTATTATTGGTTCCTTTTTGCTGAGTGTCCTTCTCAGAGAAAAACAGAAATGAAAACAACCTCTCTTCAATTATTGTTCAGCCAAGAACATGCTGCTTCACCATGCAACAAATCAAATTAGAAAATAGAAATCAGTTATTCCCAGTTCATTATGTGCTACATCTACCTGATGTTGGTGCTGTACAAACATGCTGAGACACTTCCATTGCTTCTGAGATTTGAAAGATAAAGGCTTTGAACACATGACCAATGATATTTGAAGTACAGCTGATCATACCTGTCTGTGATGCAGATGGGAAATTTATATACAGATAAATTAAGATGCCTTATGGGAAATTTATATATAACAAACACAACAATAATAAAAAGTTGCAGTTTTGTCTCATTGTTACTCTAAATTTTTTTGAGCAAAGTATCAAATTTAAACTGGGACATTTTCTGCTCTATTTACACAGAACCAAGTTCCTGCTTATCAGAACATCCTGCTAGGGAAAACCTAGACAATGGAATCAAATGCCAAAATTTAGTTAACTCTACTAATTTCCAGGAGCACACACAGAGTCAGACTTCCAGAGCCCCATGAAACTGTGATCTCACCTTCCCATTCTAGCCTTTTATATATCTGACCTATATAACACTTTTGGTGAAAGCCATGTGGGATCACACCATTTCAAAAAACCTAGGTGGCAACTCTTACTATTTTTCTCTTTGTTAAATTGAACAATAATTATTAAATCCAAGTTTTCTTGGGATAGTTGTTGGAAAGCCCTTGTGGTTTTACACAGTAACACCAGGGGCTTTGTTTTTCTTTCTCCATCTCACTACCTAGATTTTTGTGGTGTACCAGGCCCAGGCACAGTGCAGTGATGGAAATCCAGGAATCTTTTCCTGCTACCTCAGCTGGAGTCCATGGAGACAAATGGACCATCAAATCTCTCCTGCACTTGTGACACAGGCAGGTGTTTCCCCCTCACTTCCCTCCTCTCTGAAGGGTGATGACAGCTTGGATATCATGGCCAGCTCTGATCCCTCTGCTGCTGTAAGGTGAGAGGCAGCTGATGTGAACAAACTCCCTGACACTGCTGCTACTTGAGCATAACAAACAGGGCTCAGGGAAAGTCAAGTGAGCAGCAAACACTTGGCAAACACTGAGCTCTGCCAGGTCACTGTCTGCCCCTGCCCACAGCATTGCACAGGGTCAGGAACAGCTTACAAAGAGAAGGGGACAGTAGATAAGAGGAACTAAATAGGCAATAACTATTAAATAAAAGACTGGCTATCCCAGGTTGAAATGTTCAATTAATAATTTTCCAGGTCAAGAAAACTTCATCTATGACAACT
Organism: Melozone crissalis; assembly: GCF_028551555.1. Lineage (NCBI taxonomy): Eukaryota > Metazoa > Chordata > Aves > Passeriformes > Passerellidae > Melozone > Melozone crissalis. The sequence continues at coordinate 7,977,862 of NW_026535817.1, read as the reverse complement.
CTTCAGCTGTGACTTAAATTACTTAAATTTCTCCCATCTTCTTGATGTACCACAGAACATACAGCTGCCAGAATTCACGATGAAGAAGACAACTTCTGAGCTCACATTTGCCTAAAAAACCCAAACAAGCAGATCTCAAATCTCACCGTGAAGAAAATCCCAACACTTCAGTGCAGTAGGCTTGTAACTGAACTGAAAACATTTTACTGTACCCTGACCACACCCTGACAGCAGCACACTGAGCTCCTCTGCTCAAAGTGGTGCTTTAGAGGAACTGTTATGCTACCCTTCAAACTGAAAATTCAAATCAACACAGAGTCAGGTGTCTTGGAAGAATAACAGCACTGGTACTTATTGACACAAATGCAGAGCACTAAAGGCTGCAACCTAAAGCAACACAAAATGCCCAGCAGAGATTAATTTACACTATCCCCTCCTTTATCTGATTTCTACTTAGGACTTGATAGTTTAAATTAAAGAATCCATGAAATCCTTCAGAGTCATACAGACAGACTAGAAATCTAACATTAGAAAATTAAAAGATATTTATCATTTTAATGATTTATATCACCTTTAGGCCCCACAGCTGATCAGAACGAAAAGCAAAAGGAACTAGTGAGATTGCTGCTGTTCCCAACATCAGAAATGGAGCTCTCTCCAAGAGGAGCCAAACGTAATTGAAAAATGAGGAGAACAAATGGAACAGTATCGGCACAAAATTACAGAACATGGCGAAAAAAATCCACAACCTTCTAAAATTGCAGTGACTACACACTTACAGGAATATCTTTAGATTTTCATATTATTCTGCAAGGCACCACTCACTAAGGAAAAGTCAGCATTTTAACAAATTATGATTAACAAACAAACATACAAACACAACACTAAAAATTTACAATTACCTTTACAGCAACAGGTTTCACTTTATCACTTCTCAAAATCAAGTGCAGGAAACATTCTTTATTTTTTCCAGGTAATACCAAGTGGGACACTGCCAATGGAAATTTTTACTCAAAGAAGAACGGTTTGCTTTTTTCCCCCTTTCTCTTTGTTTTGATTTGTTCCTTTTTTTTTTTCTTTAAGAAAACTACAGATCAAATAAAAAGATGTAGCATACTGGTAAGTCTGCCTTGCATATAAAATCAATTACACAGTTCATGAATCCAGTAATGGGAAACACATTACCTCTGACTGGGAGAAATTCAGACCCCCATGGAAAGAAGAGGGCAGCTCCTGCTGTGGCAAGGCCTGGAGCTGCCAAGCCAGGTGCTGGCTCTGCAGCGGCTCAGGGCTGCAGCCATTTCAGCCCAAAGGGAAAGTTCCTGGAGGACAAGATAGAAAAGATGCTCACCTGGAGCTGGGCTTCAACCTCCTGCACCTGCTTCTTGTGTTTGCCAGCAAGGTCTGAATTCCCTCATGGATCCTGTCAATCCCTTGTTCTGTTGACACCATTAACATGATCAAAGCTTCAGCTGCTTAACTGGCATTGCTGATTACATACAGCAAGATTAATCCTTATGTATTGTAGCTCACCTAGAAACAATTTAAAAAACAGGATATTCTCCTCTCTACTTACTGACTTTCACAACTAGATGTTCTTGTCAAAAGTAGATATTAACCCCAAACACAAAGCAACTTTGCAGTACAGCTCTGGCAAAAATCTTATGCAAAACATGTAAATATGTTAAATTATCCTCTTTTATTCCTCAAAAGAATTTTCTTCTTTGTATTTTAACAGACTTGTTCCTCAAGAATTCCTTAGAAAACCTTCACTTCTGTTTTTTTGGTTTGGTGTTTTTTTTTAGTGTTTCAATTTCCTTTTGTTCTTTTTGCCTGAGTTTGTACTGACCAAATAGAAGGAAAAATATAAAAGGCTGGAAAACAAACAATTGGAATCTTGGTTTTCCTATGACTCAATTCTTTTCACTGATGTCAAAAAGGCAAACAACAACAACAACGAAGTAACCCACTTCAGACATATCAAAAAAGTGACCAATCTCATTCTCCTTGGAGACATTTAAGAACATATAGCTAAAAACCTATCACACAACTCAGTATATGATACTGGTTGCTTTTGCTCTCTAACCCTTAAAATTATATTCTTTTTTATATCAACTACCAGTAAATTAAAGTTTTCTGGACCTAGAAATAAACTGTTTTGATAAATTGTAACAAAATCTCTACAAATGAGGAAATATTCTTTACTCAGTTTTGTAATGCTTATTTCAACTACATTTGTCTTGGACACTTAGAACATATTTAATTTATGTGAACAAATGATTTGTGGAATGGAACTGGCAAAGTCTCCAAGTTTCTCTTACCTCTCAGGAAGCAAACAGTGCATGAAGGCTTAGGATATTTTTACACATAGGAAGTTGCCACAAACGAGAGAATTATTCATAATTACACTTCTCCAAAATCTGCAGGAACTCTATACACATGTCCCTGTTCATTGTGCAAAACACCGACGGGTCTAAAATGAATCTGAACAGTTTGCTAATGCCAGAGCCTTAATAGTAACTGCTGATAACTCAGGAATTCCACATGCAATCACCCTCTGAAGTTACAGTTTTACTGTCCTTGTAGACAAGAATTTATTGGTTATCTGGCTGTACAAGAGGGTCTGTGGGAATTCTTTTGAAAAGTCTTCTGCAGCAAACAACTCACTCTGATAACATGAAGAATTTGATTGTTACTTGGTTTTAAAGCAGTATTTGTCCCAGTACTCATGAACAGTACTAAGGGGAAAAAAGAAAAAGGTATTTAAGTGATATGAAGAAATCCAGGGCATCTGATTCAGCAGGAAGAAACACTGTGGGAACTAGCTATTCACCAGGAAATCAAACATATGTAAACTCAACAATTCTAGCTGCTCAAGCCACCCTGTTCAGATGTCTTTCCACTTGCCTTGCCAGCCACAGTGATGAGTATGAATACAGCGCTTAAAACTAAACTGCTCAACATTTTCACTTCAGTCTTGTTTCGTGTAACCAGATGAAACAAATCCTCCTCAATCTCATGCAGGAATACTGAATGCTGACACATTTCCACAGTTCTCTACCCACACATTTTGGCATCTCAAGAATCAATTCAAGTTAATGAGTTTCATACAGTAATGAGAAAGCTGCAAATAAAATGAGACAAAGTTGTGTTACAACAAAATGCGGAATTATGATATGAATAAAACGAGCCTGGATACAACCAGCAGTCAATTAGAATGACAAATTCTGTGTGGTTTCAAATTAAATAATTTTAATGGAGCGTTGTAGGTTAGTACAGTTGCAGGCAGCCAAGAGTTTAGTTGCAAGTGTCCAGGATTTCCAGGCACTGCTACTAATATCTAAGTTTCTAAGGATGTCATTAACAAAGAAAAGTTTATTTAAAGCTTCTTTGTTTAAATGAGGATAAAATTTTTCCCAAGTTCTTGTATCTTCGTTTTTTTAATTTTCAAGCTGTTTTACATCAGAATGTCTTTCGGGGTTTTTTTCCTACTAACATATTTACAACAAAATTGGGAAAAATAACATGTGAAGGCAATACAGTTGTTTCTCCTGACTGTGCTTACAGGCAAGTCTCAAACTTGTGCACGTACAAATGCAGCACTTTGGATCCACCCTTCTCACTGAGGCTGTATTTAGCTCTCAGTTTCTCCATGGACATTTTCCATGTGTACTTTGAGGTAGTCATTCCTTGTAAACTTCTTGTGGCAGAGCTGGCACTCTGCCATGGGGCGGTTGGGGTTGTGAGTCAGCTTGTGCCGGATCAGCATCTTCTTCAGGCTGAAGGACAGGTCACAAACCTGAGGCAGTGAACACAAGACAAAGACAGACAAAGTATTAAAATCTCAAGCATGTATAACACTCCTAAGGTTACATCACTGAGACCACAGCCACACATACCTGCAGTACTTAATAAATGAGCTAGTCTTCCGAAGAAAAACTCCTTCAGAGCACCTGAAAGGTTTTTACTCTGCCTGGAATCTTTTTATGCTGTATATGAGGAGTGGTACCACAGGCACAGGGATGCTGTCTGTCTAAAAAAAGACTCAATCTTCAAAACACCAACACACTGAGGTGTCCTGGTAACATTGTGGTGCTTTGTTCAGGTTTTTTTTAATGCTATTGTTCTATCTGGGATGCAGCAAAATTTGTGACAAAGCATCATGAGCAAACATCAGTTCAAATGAAGTATTTCCTTCCTGACCTCCAGAATGACACCTGCAGCTCCCAAAAGAATCAGTTCCAATTGCTCAGTTGCAAGGAGGGAGGAGTGAGAATGAACAGGTTCTGAAAACTGCAAGATTAACTACTAATGTAAAGGAAACATCGTTGTTTCATCCTTTCTCTGCCTGGCTCAGAAAATGGCAGACATCTGATAAATGAAGGTGCAATTCCTTTGCATTATTATCTGGTGTGCTGCTCTCTCTCCTCCATTGTATTCCCAGCAGTCCACTTCATTCTGCCATTGGAAGAGATGGACAGAGGCATGAGGGACTCTGCCCATACTAAAGCCATTCCTTTATAAAAACCCCTGTACTGAAGTTAAAATGAAAAACAAAAGGTTAAAAGAACAAGTTCAGCAAAGAAAAGTTAGAATTAAAAGTTAAAGCATGACATCAACTCAACTCAAACTGTGCAGTTATACTGTCACATTCACCTACTCTGCAAGGAAATATTCTAGCATGAATTTGACAGGGAAATGAAGAAAAAAAGAAAAAGAAGCAGCTGCTGATTTGACAAATGAAATAGACCAAAGTCATACAATTAAACAGGAATGAACATCCATAGGCTTGCACTCTTAAAATTCCATGTTCATTCCAGACAATATCTCTTTCATACAGAAAAAACCTCAAGAAAGCCAGGACAATTCCTCTGGAGAAAAACAAAGCCTTAAATTTATACTGGCGCCCAACTACTGCAAATGCTGAATGATGACTGATTCCTTTTGAAACCACAACAAGAGCTGACTATCCAAATTAGATCATCTTGACCTCCAGCATTTGGATTTTATGCCAATTAAGGCTAAACCAGTAAATGGCCATAAAATGGCAATGGCCAGAGGCAAGTTTTGTACCCAAAATAATTTCTCCCCACGCTGTGTGTGCTGCTGCACCAGAACATTTTTGACTTTATGACATGACGTAATGCTGAAGACCTTCATGCAGCAACTGCAGCTCTCCAGCTTTCCCCCAGTGAATAATCTCTGAATACACCTCTTTGAGACCCAAGCAACAGCCACCCTTCATTACTGACAGAGAACCTCAACTGCAGCACCCACCGGCCAGCTCTGAGCACTGCTTTTGCCACAGCCAGGTTGGTTGCCCCTTCACAGAGCACACAAGGGGAACCCAGAACATCTATCTAATAACAGCCACAAATCCCAGTGTGTTACAAGTGTCACACACTCATAAATACTCCATGTTTCTTGAGAGCCCGGAGGCCAATCAGGGATACACCCAAGACAAGATGAGTGTTGTGTGTATGTTACACACATCTCTTCATTTCTAAAATAAACAGCTTATAACACAGCCTCAAAGTACTTGTCATTCATTTATTCTGCTGATGTGACCAATGTAATGTGTCCTGTTCCTCCAAGGCTCTAACATGTTGTGCTACCTTCCTTCTTCAAAAAAACACATGGAATGCACAGGATTGTTAAAGGTATGGCACATCCTGTGCTGCTCTTATGCAAAAAAAAGTTTTGGGGATTTTTTTAAAGAGTTTGATTTGTATATCAATTTTGTAAGTACGACTGATACTTTACAGATTTACAATCAGTCTTGCTCATGTGCACTTGAGCTCTAATCAGTCTCTTCAAAATGATCAAAGTTTTGGTCAGGCAGGGAGGATGGAAAGACTGACATTTGAAATAAAGTGTAAGGTCAACCAGAGGCAGAGTAGAAGGAAATACTGTATTGGAAAGAAACCAGGACAGGCAGTACTTGACCCTTCTGCCCCCCAAAAATAATCTATTGTCTCTGAGAAACTGAAGTTCAATTGGCCTTCCAGTAAAAAACAGGCTGGTCTGGAGAGGGCAGATATCTAATTTTCTTTGAAAAATTGCATTTCTATTTCCATATTTCAGTTATTTTCACTGTTCTAGGTGACATGTATTAGAATTGCCATCTTAAAATGGGAATATTCAATTTCCACTATGATCCATGGGATGTGAGATCTTTGATACATAAGGGTCTGAAAATGCTTTTGCTGACTGATAAGACACAGAAATGGACACATAAATAAACTGCAGCACCTCCCTCAAACAGAGTACAAGGATGAATTTCACATGTAACTCAGTCCTGCACTGTAATGCCTGTTCCATGTGCCTGAGAGAGAGTGAGACAGGAAGAGAAGACATGATTTTTATTTCTGACCCTGGAAAAGAAAATCTATTTAAAGCAAAAATATAGACTAAAAGAATTGGTATGTGGTATTCCAGAGATAAGAACTTGTGGAAGCTGCTGTCATAAATTACCACTCAAGTCATTATATGAAAAAATAATGAGAGCATCTAAAGCTACCTTGAGCAGAATAAAAAATTGTAGGTGAAAAATCAGGTAGTCCACAATAAATGCCTCCCCATAGGGACGTTTTTCTGTAATTGTCCACTACTGCTTTTCCTGTAACTGCTGCATAAACATCTGGAATCATGCAATGTGCAAGACAGCGCTGGAGGAATGGGCTGCTCTGGGGGACATTTACTGTGTCCCCAGCATGTGCAGAACAGGAGCCCAGGTGAAATAAGGAGAAATGACTGAAAACATCAATTTTAGCCATCTACAAGTGTGCATTAAGTAACAGACCATGGTGGGCACCTGGGTGACCGGAGCATGCAGGAGTGAACAGTGGAGGCAACTGCTCTTATGTCCAAACCCCAAAAGATCAGCAGCCTCTGGCAGTGTGCTCTCAACAAAAGGCTCCTTCTGAAGGCTGATTTTGGTGAAACAAGGTAGAAAACTGAAGTACAAAAAATATCACCAGTAACTGAAGGCACACTCTGAAGATTTCTCAAGTGAAGGACTAGGATTAGACACAGATCACAGCAGCTTCTAGAAATGCTATGGTTTGGGAAAGTACATGTCTACTTGATTAATGAGGAAAACTGAAGGAAAAGCTGAAACAGGGAAGTACGCTTTCATACAGCTCATATTGCTAATTAAAGCAAGGAAAAATGATAAAATATAACCACCATACCAAGTCACTCTGCAAAAGCACACTCTGAATCCAATAGCAGTGAACCTTGGATCCACAGTGTGGGAAAAACTGCATTTACACAGCAAGCTGGCCAAGAGCTGCTAAACAGTATAACAATCTGAAAGCTGAAAAAGTTATTGTCAAATGATTTGGAGTTAGAGAAATCCTCAAGGTACTACCCAGAGCCAGGCTGAGATTATCCCAAAAGAATACAGCAAATCTCTTAACTTATAGACGTCAGCAAAATATCTTAGTTGAACTTTTTCATGAAATTAATATATTTTATTCTCAATGAAATGACATCAGATCATTCATTAAAAACCAGAACAGTTAACAGACCCTTGAAACTTTCCTGCCAAGCTGTTATTCTAATTTTGCATCTAATTATATAAATTTCTGAGGAAATTCACAGCTGCTCAGACTGAGCCATCTAGGATATATAATTGAGAGCTGGCACTCGCCTGTGACTGCCTCATGAAGACTCAGTACCACAAAACAAAACACCTACACTAATTCTACACCCATTCTGATGCCTTCCTTTAAATCCTTGAGCAACAATTTTGGCATTTGATAGCTCTGGAAGAGATTATTCCCCAACAGTTTCTGCACATTAAGCCTTCCCACCTACCTCCCAAAAGCTGAGAGATGTTGCACACAAGGGGGGCAGGCTGCACCAAGGGTACCTGACAGTGATCTATGAACTGTCACAGGATATGCTGCATTTCAGCCCTGCGAGCGTGCACAGCATCCCAGATCCCCTCACTGAGCAACAAGAGGCTGTGGGCAGATGTTGAAAATATCAGACCAGATTTCACCAGAAACAGCCAATTCTGAATTCATATTTGTGTCATTCAACATCAGAAGCATTGAGATTCCATGTAATAAATTAAATCCCTTTTCCTACACCAGCTAATCTCCAACTATTAACCTGTCATACAATTCATACAGGAACCCAAGCAGCGTGAACTTGTAAATGGTAACGTACAAATTGCATTACTAATGGTGAAAATAACCCTTATGGGATCCAAAACCATAAAATGAACGGGTGTGCATGGCTCTTGGCAAGCAAAGAGGGTACATGAAATTCCCTGAACGGTCCTGAATTCCTTGGGCAATCCAAGCCCATGCCACAAGCTGTAAGTACAAGGCCACAATACCCCTGCAATTCAATCCTGAGGCTGAGAAGACAAAGGGGAAAGAGGAGAGGAACTCACATCACACTGGAAGGGCTTCTCCCCGGTGTGGGTCCTCATGTGCTCGTCCAGGCCTCGCTTCTGACTGAAAGCCTTGTTACACTCGGAGCACTGGTACGGCTTCTCCTGCGCGCAATGACAACAGCGAGCGAAAGTGAGTCAACACAGAGCCCAGGCCATTAAAGGAGTGGAATTCCATGCTGGATGGTGCAAGTTTTATTTTCTCTCCAAGGTATTACAGTCAGTGAAAACAACAGAAAACGACTTTCAAATGATTAAGTGAAAGCTGGGAAAGCTGTGGCCTGACAGTTTCCACTTCAGCACCCACTTATGAATTAATTATCCGTTCCAGTCTTTCAGACTCAGCCATTTGGGGAGCCTGCTTTTTGTCACGTGAAAGGTACAGAAACATACAATTCCAATGTTCTTTCATTTATCCCCCAAAAATGCTTAAAGCACACAGACAAGTAAGATTATCTACAGAAACTTTGAGTTTGTCTGGAGGTTTCCAAGCAGGGGAAGAGGACGTACAAGGAAAGCAGAAAAACTTACTTTGAAAAGTGGTGACAGAAGGTTAATCACATACTCATTGCAGAATCTCAAAAGAAGTGCAGATGGCAACGAAACCATCTGTATTTTTATTAGAACTATTGGTTAGCAGCTACTGTAAAACATGATGTTAGAAAAGTTGCAATCTCACTAACCTGAAACAAATAATTAGAGATAAATAAGGAAACCCACTTCTGTAAAGATTTTTTTTTATGTTCTTCCTTCATATAGAAATTTTTATAGGTGCAATTCCTCCTCAATTCCACTAAAGTTACAGAAAAACTGTATAGAAATCAACAATAAATCAATTAAATGCAAGAATTAGCATTATGGCAGTGCACATGGCCTCATTAAAATTTTCATGTTCTAGAGGCACCCTTATTTTTGCACCAACTAGACTTCCTTCACTCTTGTTCTACCTTTTTCTGTGGTCTCTAATTCTGTACTGCTTAAGTTCTGAAGAAAGGTATTTTAAGAAAAGTAAATGCTTTTTACTAAATTAAATTGAAAGCAATGACTATAAATCAATAGGCCAAAGAAAGCAGCTAGATCTATGAATTAACAAATAATAGGCAGTAATCAAGTTCTTAGGGGAGATGATGTGGGATCCAAGGATGAATGAGATGGAACAACTCAGGCATTAAAGCAACCAAAAGAATAAGCTGGTTATTGAATTCCTACTCTCAGTCTCTGGGAACCATCAGGTCTCCATTCACCATACACCTAACACAGTGCACAATCAATTAGTGCTGGCTCTGTCCCAGTCTCTCTCTTTAGGGCAGGTCCAGAGACCTCAGTGGGGCAAAGATGGGGTTCTTTTATTTCACAGTCTCCTCCCACCAGGTTTCCTAGAAAAGGCAGTGTTACTGCCATGATTCTTCAGTAGACAGCAAAACATAACAAATTTCCTAAAAAAGATCTGAATTGATCTGCAAAAAGAAAAAAAAATATCATCTAGACCAAGAAGTTCATGTCACAAGGAGCTTTGCTGACTTGACTAAAGATTTCATGGAGCAGGGTCTGCGTTTTTAAGGGAAATGTACGAATAAGCCATGTGAAAAGCAGGTTTCTGCAACAACCCTTTAATTGGTTTTGCATTGTGGTTAACACAAACCACATTTCTGTGAGTTCTCCAAAAGCAGCCTTTCTGTGTGGAGGCTGTTCCCCAGAAAGCGCAAAGTGAAGTATACGATGTGCACATCTTAAACACCTACAAAAGCATTCACTACTGCAAGCTGCCCCAGGTGGACTGGCTCCCTTTTTATTATCTTGGTCTTCAGCTAACTGAAGAACTGACTTGATAATGACCAGGTCAGTCATTCCAGTGCTAAATGGATTTCAGGATTCTAATTTGGACAAAGAGCCATTTTAAACTCTGGGAAGCTGGAGTCACAAACCTGGGCTGTATTATCTTCCCCCAGGTTATGTTTGGCCATTCTATATTTTATATTTGTATTATTCTCTGTGGCTAAAATGGTCTATCTAACACCCCCTTGGCATTTGTATTGAAATTCACATCTGTAGTGCATGAAACACATCCAAAGCTGTCTTTGATCTAATTTTAGATCCCTTCCATCTGTGTATTCCAGTGACTTCAGCAGACATGACTGATTCACACCAGCCTCCTCTCTCCTGAGTGAAGCTGCCCTCCATTCACATCTATGTCTGTTTCAGGAAAACCAGTAGTGCTGCCCAGAGCAAAACTTGGCCCTCAGTTTATCTCCAGAGAAAAAGACTCTTTTTTGTTGTTGATTTTGAAGAAAACATCATCCTCACAGATCAATTTCTTCAAAACAAAACATTCTGTGCTTTTCCCTTTCTCTCTGCTTCCTCTCCCCCTCATGTCAAATTTCCATCGCACAATGGCTGGAGAAAGCAACACTTGTAACATGGAAAAAGTGGTATTTGCTTGGCATAATCATCACTGCTTTAAATGTGAGCAGAAAAAAAAAAAAAGATAAAAACCATAGCAACAGGTCTGAAAAAGCTAATGCCACCACCACAGGACAAAAGGGGCCAACACTGAGATAAGAAAAAAGCTGGAAAAATTTAAAACATGAAGAAAAAGGAAAAACCCGCTAACTATCAACAAAACAGGAGCTCATTGGGAAGATGATCCAAATCTGACTTCAGAGGAGTTAGCAAGTGCTGGTACGATAAATCTGCCCTCTGCTGAAGAAGCATCTGCCAGGCCATGGCTGTGGTGGCAGCCAAGCTGAAGGGTTACATGTGTTTTCTTTTATTGACCGTCTAAACGAGGAAGGGAGCAGGGAGAGCGAGAGAAACAGGACATGGCTGATACTGCAGTGATTTAATATCTCAGTTTTAAGCATGCCAGGTATGAACAGAAATATGCAGGTCAGGATTTACAACCTTCCTGCCTCTGAACAGGAGGCAAGAAGAGCCAAGCAGAGCCCAATGGTCCTCTGGAAGGTGCTTTGCTGTAAGACTGACCCATGCTGGCCCAAAAGCTCCCATCTCTGGTGGGTTTCACCATTAAAACTGAGAGAAATTAAACATTTTCAAAACCACATCAAATAAAACAGGGCCTGCAGTACACACTCCTGTGTCTGTCGACGGCTCAATCACAAATCACACCTTGAATTCTAAGCAAGTTGAGCTTTGCACTAGAAAGACCTCACTCAAAACATGACAAATCTCAAGGACATTTGGTGAACCTTCAACAGCTTGACACAAAGAGTGCACAGAGTGTCCTGCAAGCCCAGCAGATGGAATTACTCAAATGCAGAATATGTGAACTGCCAGCTGCTGCTGCAGCTGCCTGTATGTCCCTTAAGAACTATAAATACATTATGCACACTAAGGTAGCACTTGTGCTCTGTAAACCTGGCAATATTGGTTACACAGGTGAAACGGGAATGACTTCAGTAGGAGTCTCTCCAAGTTGCTTTCTAAACCTGAATTTAGAACTATTTCATCAGCTCAACAGTTACAGCAAGACAAACATAATTTAAATATTATTATTAATATTATTATTAGCATTATTACCCAATAAACATATCTCAGATGAAAATAAGAGTAAGGAACACAACTACCAACTTGATGGGCCTATATTTTCAACATGCTGAAAACTGAAACTTGAGAGAAGCTCAGAGAAAAAGGAAAAGCTAATCAGGTCTTGTATTACATGTAAATATTTACACTTGTGACGAGAATGTGACAACTGACAGGAATAATGGTGATGCTACAGGACACAAAAAGCAATTAAAATAAATAATCCCTTTCTTTCCATTATTCTAAAACAAAGCCTTCCTTTGCTCACAGAAAAATCTTAAAAGGTCTGTTCATGAGACACTGCTAGAGTAATATTATCTGCTTTTAAATGGCATTTTATGTGAAAATTTTGAAAATATTCATATTACTGTTACTAAATATGATTTATATGCTGGCATTATCACCTGAACAGAGGGTTAATAAAAACCTGGTTTGAAAAAACTTAAGGAAAATGGAAAAATGTGGCCTAGAATGAACAAACATGACCAGCCAGATAACATTAAAATACACCAGCCATGTCTGCAGCTACCAGGAGCTAATTACTCACAAAGAGAAATCTGAAATCCTTCAGCTTTGCCAACCTGAAAATGCAGGAAATCTGCTTACACTTAAAATCACAGATAGCCCAAGTTAATGGACTCCAGTTTTGTATCTAAGTGTGAAAAAAAATTCAAGAACTAACAAGATGCTCTCTCAGAACTAGAAAGTTTCTGCAGGTTACAGCAAGTGGCTGGCCCAGAGACAGAGGCCTACTTAAATTACTGACATAACATTGACACTGGAACACAAAGGGTGATGAGAATTTACAGCTCTACAGAAACAGTAGGGATTTGAAACTTATAATATTAAGCCTCAATTAAAAATCACTTACAAGAACATGTTGAAAAGCAAAATCCTTTAAAAAAATATTTCCAATGATTCGAGCAGGCCAAAAAATTTTCCTGTTAAAACAACTGTGAAATCATTCTGGCAGATTTAAACAAAATGTGACTTTTATTTGAAATGGCTAATGGTTTCTTTAGAACAGGTCTCAATTAATTCAGTTTTAGGAGTATTTTAAAAATAATCTTTTCTGCAATAAAATTTATAATTAAAACAAAAGCATGAATGTTATCTGAAATGCCTGCCAGAAAAAAACCTGCATTTCTTAGAAAGGTCTAGTATATGCAATTCATAGGGCTTTACCATATCATTAACTTTCAATTTTCCATGACAGTCCTGCCCATTTGCTGCCCATAAACTGAAAAGTTCTCATTTCTTTGCAATTTTTTGAACTTCTGAGGTAATTTATGGCCCTAAAATTTAGTGAAGGAGAGTTTATGTAATCAGCATTGATGAAAACTCTATAGATGTTCACCTGCTCCTGGAAAACAACAATATCAATATTGAAAAAGTACATTTTCACTCTATGAGGAAGGCATGATCATCAGTCAACATTACATAAAAAAGTGTGAAAATATAAGTGCAGTGGTATTCTAACCTTCCACAGTCTGTGTGCAAACACAGATTCCAGAAGCAAAGAAACCACAGCCCTGGCAAAGTCATCATCCTCAGGTAGATGGATGGGAACTCAACCCCTATCTCATCAACAGGGAAATATAGATAAAATCCAAGGTGGAAAAACCCCTCCAAATTCAATCAACACATCATATTATCGCATTACTCACTGTCATGTGAAGTACATGTCTATCTTTAGTACACAAAGAAATATTTTTTTACAACAGCATTCTATGGTGCTTCTAAAACACACAACACTTCCTCAAACTTTAGGTTCAAATATTACCTGAGAAACACAGAAAAAGTGAAATTATGTCCATACTGTCCTTGCATTATTTCTCATTTACTATTATCGTAATACTCCTTGGGGCCTGCCTCCTCCTTAAAGAAGAGGGGGCAGTGTAAAGTTCCAAATGAGTGCCTTGGAGAGCCTGTTTAACTCAGGACCTGCCCTTGGTCAGGGAACAAAAACACTGTCTGCAAGAGTCCTCTACAGGAAACTGCCTCACTTCCACACTCACCATGATTTATCCCTATGCCCATGAAATCCATAAATAAAACTCGAAATTATTTCAAGGTTGGCTAATTCCTACACATATTGTAGTTTAAACCTATTTAAATATTAATGTGTTTTAAAATAGTAGGCACTTATGCATGAAACAAAAATTATACACTGAAATGTCTCTAATCTTTAAATTACCTCAGAAATGTACCTCATTTAAGCACAGGCTGGCAGCTTCCACCCACTGGAACTCAGATTTTTAAAGCAGTTATAAAAATTAAATATACCTGTTATATGTAAATATGAAATATTCAAATCAAGTCATGAAAAGCCATTTTCAAATAGCTTCAACTCTTTCTGTTTTCCATCACTGAATCCAACTGCAATAAAATCACCATTCACAGAAGTAATGAAAACATCAATTCAACATGACAACAACTCTGGGCACCTATCAATGGCCGTATTTCCAAGCATTAGCAATTCTATTGCTACAACACAGAATAATTTTTCCACATGTTTAAACTCAAACATTGCCATGTTAAGTCAGGCCCTGAATAAAGCCTTAGGAAAGAGCTGAAGTCTCCTGCAGTGTGAGGGTTGGAAATGTGCATGTAACTCCCTCAAAGCTGATATGGTCTGTAAACTCATTTCATCACCAACTTCAATAAGTTCCTCATTTATGTTTTCCTAGGCTGTTATATTTCTCCTTAAGGGAAAAAACCTCAAACCCATCAAACCATAAAGCAAACACATTCACTTTCATAGAAACAAATTAGTGCTCAGGTGACATTTTACCATCAAGTGGGTGGTGTTTTCTCCCTGCCCTGGCCAGCAGGGGTTTGGCCTTACCTTCTCTGTTTACTCCAGAGCTGGAGCTGACACCTGTGGCCACCCAGGCTGTGCTCACTTCAGCAGCTGCCAGACTTTAATCAACTTTCTCCAATGATTTTTCCAGCAGCCTTTCCTGATCCCCAGCATCAGGTCTGGCATTTAAGCCCACTGGTAAAATACACTGAGATTTAATCTCTACTGTCTTTGGTGAATGCCACAGTATTACTTTAAAGCTACTTTTCACAAACTTTCTGGCCAAAAGACCAGATTCTTTTTTTCAAGATATTTATAATAAAAAATTTATCATTGCAGCAGGGTGCTATGATTGTGTTTATTTCCACATTGCTAGGCTCAGCTGATAGAAAACACTTTCAGTATTCATGCATCTCGCTATTTACTTTCAACAATGATTTTGCATGCAAGAATGAATTTCAAATAAAATGCATGTGTAGGAAAGGGTAAAAAAGAAAGAGCAAACAACCTTACACCATGTTTAAAAGTCAAAACATGGGATGACTGAAAAGAGAAATTTTAGGGGCGACTTCCTGGTTTTTCTAGTTCTTAGAACTGACAGAAGGACCCAAACCTTTGGCAAACACAGTGCATTTTTTATTTCCTAATCTTTAGTTCATCTTTGTTTAAACAGCCTAGGAACATAGAATAAGTCCTGGTGCATTAGCACCAGGGGTCTCAAATGCTTTCTGCACAGGTTTCTTTCTTCCCTGGAGAAGTCCTTACCTGGTGCAGTTAGAACACATCTCCTTCAGAGTCAGGATTCAGATCACAAGCCCTCACTTCAGGACAGACACCCCTGAACAGCTCAGCAGCTTTTTCCTCTGCTCAAGGGGGGTTGGTTTGGTTCTGAATTCCTGACAAGCATCAATCTACTACTAAGATTAAATAAATCTTCACATTCTGGCCAAGACACAAATGGTGTCTTCCCCATTTACCTCTCAGTATTGCTGCTCCCACATTTCCTTTCCTTCCCTTTCCAATTCCCTTCACCACTCTGTTCTTCCAAATCAGCTAAAATACATACTTATTCCCTTGTACCTGCACTAATATTAGTACAAGCTATTTACAAATACCTGGTAGTAATATTTACTCACCTGAACAATAAAACAACAATAGCTTATTATCCTGTAGTACTCCATGGATAATGTTCTGCAGAACAGACTCTGGCATAACTCCTTTTCCTGGCTTGAAAATCCATGGAAGTCAGTAATAAACTTTGTTTTTATTAATATTTTCAACCCTTTTTTTTCCCCTCCTTGTCCTAAGACCTCCTTTGATTTTTTAGCTGTCCAGTTCTACTCAGATATTAAACAAGGTGAACTGGGGGGAAGAGGGGAAGCTGGGACATGCAAGATTATAGCAACAGACCTCAAATAAGAAATTACTATTAATGTAAATGTCATCAGTACTGCTTGTTGTTACTTCAAAGTAAAAAAAATATTTACATGGAGATAAATGAATATGCAATGGCAAGCCAATATGAATGAGCCTCACTGTCCAGTTTTGGGATAAGAGCAGCATCATCATAAAAAGAACCAAAATCTAATCAAGTCTAAAAATGTTGGGTCTGCACATTTTAATCCTACAGCATAGCTGTGGGGATGACCAGCAGTCTTCTTAGCCCCTTCACACACAAAAATATGAAATGTGACCCTTGAGATGTAGATGATCAACACATCTCAAGTATATGGAAATACTTCGATTACATTTGGCGTGCACTGAGTTCTTTGTACCTCTAAGAATGGTATTTGGCCTCCATGGTACAGTAGAGCATTTCCTGAGACATTTTAAAACAAACTTGATTATGTCTAAAGCCTGTCTAATTACAGTGTCTACATATATTAAAAAGAAATAGGCACTCCTTAAAATTTATTTTCCTAACTCCTTCCTTTCCTATCAGCTAAAAAATGCTTAGAAGAAAACATCACTTGGTGTAAATCACTGTAGACTCTAAAAGCCTAATAACATTATTTTTCCTCTATTTTTCTTCTACAGAGGCTAGGGAGTGTTTGTTGTTCTTACTCAAACTGTATGAAAAATCAGGAAAGAAAAAAAGGATTTGGCACCATTTCAGAGCTTGTTTACTCCTCAGTCATGCAGAACTTAGATGGGTCATGAAATTTCTCCTAGTGCAAACACAGTTAAGAGGGGACAGTAACAACAGAAAAGAATTTATAGCACTTCTTAAAGTGATTTAACAGCTGGAAAAAAAGGAGAAACAACTAACAATATGAGACTAGCCTGTTCCCAATGAACTACCAAGAGTATTGCACAAACTACTCATTACTTGCATAGCCTGGGGTACAAAAGCTACAACTTTATCCAGCACCTCAGACATAATATGCTTAAAACCAACACAGAACAGTAGAAATTTAAACAGTTTTTAATTTTACTTATTTAGAAAGCAATTCTGTGTGCCCACTTGCATATGGAGACTACTAAGTCAAATGCCACCTTTGCTACTTCGCAGTAGAAGCAAAATTTTCTTGGTTTGGCCTCAAGGCTGCATTGACCTCTATGAGCTGTAACAGCTCCCAGTTAAATAAAGTTATATAAAAATTGTCATCAGTTAATAAAGTACAGCCTCTAGAAAAGCTCACAGTGACTGGACTTTACAGGCACAGTAAGAATCAAAGCACTGGATATTGAAGTTTCAGTCACAGTGAAGCCTTCACAGAGCTGTTTACTCAGTAAACATTAATTTATATCTATAAATAACCATGGGTTAAATGAAGAGGTTAGTACAGCTATTATTTCAACATAAAAGAAATTAAACACAGAAAAAATAGAAGGTAATGGAGTTCTAATTAGAATTTGCAAGTTAATGACTTGAATCTTTGCCTCTTATTTTGATAGGCATAAAATACCTTGGTTGACAGAGCCTAATCACTACACAAACAGCAATTAATTACTTTTCAGCACAGGAGTCCCAGACAATCCTCAAGCAAGCATAAAAACTCCCCATGTGGGGGACTTACCCTGGTGTGGGTGCGAATGTGCATCTTCAAGCCATCGTTCTTGCTGAAAGCTTTGTCACAGTAGGGACACTGGTAAGGACGCTCACCTGGGGACAAGAGAAGCATCAGGACCCAGAAATGTGCCCTCAGAGGATGAAGGCCTTGCAGCACAGCTCTTGGTCAAACTGAACTGCTTTTCTCTACAAAGAGCAGATTTAAACTTTAGAAAAATTACAAATAATCCTGCCTGAGTGGGATAGAGTGCTGGATCAAAATATTCCTCTTTGCTGACTGATCTTGCACTACAATATATGAATACACACAGACAGCCTTGGGGGAAGTAAAACAAAAAAGAAAACACCTAATGCCCTTGCTCAAACCACATTCTACAGTGATTTACACATGGTCACTTTTATGGTTAGGCATTAACTGCTCCCAAATATTTTTTCTATTTCACATCTGGTCGTCATTAGAGGCCTCTGGGTGTCAGAATCCCAATGGAATATAAAATCCACTCTTTTATAATGCTGGATCTGTGTTAGAAGCTGGTTAATCAAAAGTTTCTGCAGTATCTGAGTCCCAATTTATGACTGAGGTAGAAGCAGAACAGTGTTAGCATCTCCCTTGCAGCATCCCATATCTGAAAGGTATTTTGTTTAATGCTCCATTACGCCGGTGTCATTTGGCATCCATTTTCCCAAACTCACATTAGTGTAATGTGGATACTGAGCCGTTCAGAGACAAACAGCAAAGAGTTTCTGAGCACCATCATTTGGAAGACATGTACTTGAATTTTTAACTCTTCAGGCAATGCACCAGTATCTGAGTGTACCGCCTCATGCTCCTGCATACAACACTTTAAAAGCAAAGATCAGGCTGTTTCCATTACAAAACACAGTAGAAAAATTGATAGAAAATTTTCTGTTAACAAAATGGATTTTGTTCTACACAACCTTAATGAAGGTGTCTTTTCAAATAAAGGTTTGTCACAAGTTAAGCAAAGCCTGTTTTATAAAAGTCAATGCACTGCTTTCTGCTCACAAAGATATTTCTGCATGCATAGATTTAACACAGACCAAATGTCAAGCACTTATTAACAATCACACTCAGTCTTCTAAAATAGGCAAGCAAGATTAACTCCGTTTCACAGTTTAAAAAATCCAAACCACACTATTTCTCTGATATACCAAAAATATTTACAAAGAAGTACTGCTGGACATGAAATCTCCATTTTCACACATTGTGTAGAGATTCAAGGGCACCTGAGGTGAGATGATTATTTAGGGAAGAGGATGGCCATCCTCCTCTATTTTGTAGAACAATTATTTTGCTCTTTTGTCTTTTACTTCTGTAGAGGGAACTGTGAATGTCAGAAGCACAAGATTGGCCAGTAAGGCACTTGTAAACACAAATATTCTTCTCTCTTGAATTCTGTTATCTCTCAGAAAGCTCAGCTGTGTGAATTGGGGTTTTGGGGCTCTTTTTAGGAAGGCGACAACCTCTGTGTTAGAGCTGTATTTTCACTGAGCAGTTTGATATATGATCTTCTCTCTCCTGCCCTCGATGCCTTTAATTCATGCCCCCGAAATTCAAACACTCTAACAGTTGTCAGTACTCAAATACTGAATTAATTCAGCTGACATTTTTATGTCTGGGGGCTTTTGAATGGAGAATTTAAAGCTTTCAGCACTTTGTAAGCAGATGAGCGATGACAGGTAGGAGTTGTACCCTCCTCCCTCTCCCTCATGTCTCTTTAAAGAGAAAGACTTTCGCCTTCAAAGGATGGGCTTGAGTTTGTCTGAAACAGATTGACAGCGTCCCTCTGAAATCAACCACGGACACCATGGTGCTTGATGAGGAAAGCCTCAGGAGCTTTCAGCAGATGCCAGCAGAGGGCAACAATGACTCCACATCACCTGGAAAAGTCACACCTGAGAAAGTCGGGCTTGGAGCTGCTGTTATAAACTGTCCACTGCCAAAAATCGCCACTGCTCCAAAAATCGAGTTTACTGCCTAACTTAGACTGCCAGCTCTGACTTGACATTCAAACTAGGAACCATCTTGTTTTTCTAAATTATATAAATTTCTCATGCACTTGTGTCAAAAAATTCCCAGTAAAACTACTTAAAAGATGTTCCTAAGTAATTTTACTGTTGCTCTTGCTTTTTGTTATTTTCTTTCACCTTTGGAGCTTGCATGCTTAGAATTTATTCAAGTTCCCCGGTGCTGACACAAGCATCTACCCTGAGCATAAACATCTTTTAAACTTATAACTTATCTGCTACCTCAATTTTGTAGGATTTTACAAAATGAACAATGGACCACTTAAAATACATCTGTGCTAGCAACAACCAAGTTTCTCAGTATAAATTTCTTACTAACTGCTCTCTGGAAAGGGCCTCTGTAGTCTGTCTCAGAAGTGAATAAACTGCCCTCTGACAATGCAGCTTTTTTGCTATTTACTGTCTCAGGAGCCCAGCTAACTAACTTACATTAAATATCTGATCTTGTGGACAGCAGATCTGGCAAGATTATTACAACTCTACATAAAAAATAACTTCCTTCCTTGCTTCTGAGCCAGCCTAGGCAAACGTTATTCATGCTACCAGTCAGCTTCTCATGAGAATGATTCCACATTTAAGGAGATTACTGGGAAGCAGGTGTTCCCCAAGAGAAGTCTTACACACTCTGTCCCACTCTAAGTCCTGTAACATAAACAAGAACAGTTTAACTTCCTCTTATCCTGTTATAAGCAGATGGAAGAAGATGGCAACGAAGGGAAATACAGATTTGAAAAAATGAATGCTAGAAATATTTCTCCCACTTGTGAAGGCTTGCTGAAGTGCAACATTTCATAGAAAACTACTGCCAGTGTCCACAAAGGAGAGGGGGTTGTGCTTGCACAAAGTTTAGAATTGTCACTGAGACAAACTGGAGGGCAAGGGCCATGTGATACAAGCTGCTGGCAAAGTGACATTGTCCAGCAGGGCTTTCACATCCATCTACAGCCAGACAAGGGCTACCAAAACCCCATTATAAACACTGCAGTAATAAACTTCAGGTTGTGCACTAAAATTGTGGAGATTTCCAGATGCAAAATTCCTCTGATCAGAAAATTAATGGATCTCTACCAAAGAGTTACTAAGAAAAGCAAATTAAATACCTGGCAAGGCATGAACCTCTATTTCCCTCGTCTTCACAAGAAGGAGTTACTAAGAATTGAAGTGAAAGAAAGATTTCCCCTGGATAAACTACAACTTCTTCTTGGATTTGCTGCTAGAAGAACATTTATGAGATGGTGTCAATTTGTGATAACACCAGACTAAGAGGGGGTGCACTTTAAGTAAAGTCAATGCCAATTAACAACTAGGCCATTTGCACTCTGCATTTTTATATAAACACATTTTTATATATAGTTATATACACAAAACATAGAAGCATTTTTATGTTTGCGTGTTTTTAAAATTTGTTTTCTAAACAAATCTACAGGTTTCATTAAAATAACAGAACAGTCAAGCAAGTCAAATGTAACAAATGTGTAAGTTCACCCCTGAGTTACAGCTGACTGTCATGTCCCTGCTGTTCCAGAACAAACTGCTCGACACATTAATGGCACTTCTGTACAAATAACCCCAAATAAATAATCCTGGGATAAATTGCAGTGGATTTAGCATAATTCAAAGTCTAGACATTCTACTTCCAGATTTTGTACGAACAAAAAAATAAGAGCTTTTAACATAATAAAAATAAATTTAACCTTAATACAAGGATTACGAAAAACAATTCCATGATTGAAAAACATATGGGATTTTGATCTGAAACTACGTCATGACAGAATGGACATATTTTTTTCTCCTCTCCATCTCTAGCTTGAGATCACAATACCTAGTGGACCTTAATGTGGCTTAAGAAGTTAAATACCAGATTCTCCCATTCTGGTTGGGTTCAGGACAGCTTGCCATGAGACATCTGCCATCAGAGGCGCTCTAAGGCAGCATTTACACTGAGTTTAGCACACAGATCTCCCAAACTCAGACACAAAACAATTAAGAAGCAAATCTATGTATACATTAGTTTTTGAAGATTTCAGTGGCTACAGGTAGACATTTAATAAGGACTTTGAGACAGTTAATCAAGCTGGTCATAAGCATTGCTATTTTCATACCATATTTTGCATTCCCTGGAGTCAGCTGAGCCACAAAAATAAAGCTGGTTCTCAGGTTAGGTGAAAACCTGATTAGAACTACCAATGTTACTGATTACTTCAGAACAATAGCCTCAAATAAGATTAAGCCAATATGTACTTTACAGCTGAGAAATGCATTCCCATCCAATGAAAAAAATGAAAAAGGAAACATCCATCTGAGAAGTAGTCCTAATCTGAAGAGCCCAGCAAACCAAAGAAACAGTCTCACTGCTCTTTCAAACCATACCAGGCACTGATTTTATTTCATCTGTGAAATTTGCAGTCCTGCTTGCTGTCCCTGTTCCCCTGCAGCTTGCTTAGACACAAATACACACAAATACGATTCTCAGGTATTCATGTTAGCCTTCAAGCAGGATTCTCTGGCTTGCTGTCTTTACTGGAACTCAATTGTTCAGTTAAGGAATGAAGAATTTGAATTTAGCGGTGAAATTATCAAGGTGGGGTTTTTCATACACCTTTTAATACATTTCTGCTCAGTTGAGGAATTGAGCATCAATGATTTTGGTCAACACCCACAAACACCAGAAAAAGACCTACAACAAACTGCACAGAACATCAGATCATGTGCAGCATATGCAGCCTCAAGAACTCCTCTGTTTAGTTTTCTTTACAAAAATGAATAAATATAATTATAGCAATGTGGTCCTCAGACTGTTCCACAGACTATTTCCCTTATTCTAGACATAGCTCCCTTTCAGATGGTGAACTATTATTTTTTTGGGATTAGAAGATTTTTTTTTTAAAATAAAAACTTGTTATGTTTTTCTGTATAAATAGATATATATGTGCATTATTTCAAAACATCAGCTTTCAGAACACTTATAGCTAATTATAATCCTTTTTAGAGTTCTAACTCAAGCCTGGGGTAGGGGAGGGGGTTAGAAGGGAGCCTCTACTACTGCCCAACTGCAGTGGAATGAGCAGAGTTCACCTGGGGAGGAATTTGGAGGCCATCTGGATCACACATTTAACACTCCTTACCAGATGATCCACAGGGCAGCCCAGAATGGGAATTTCAAGGGGGCTTTTTTAGTCAGAGATAATCTGGGGTGATGACAGCAGTCAACAGCAAGTAAGGATGGGCAAAAGGTTAACGGATGTAACAAAATTATAATCTGTGACATCTGCTTCAGAACACTGCTCAGAGAGGGCACCTGACAGCTTCACACATTTATTCTCAGCTGCTCTTGCCCTTAAACAGTGTTCCCATTCAATTAAAAACTTTGCGTCCTTAACTGAACATGGTTCAGTTAATGCACTATGCAAATACGCACACACAAACACAAATAAACCTAAAATACACAGCTCTGAATTTCTCCCACTTGGAAGGGGACTTCATTAGGAATCAAAATTAAATTAAACAGGAATTCAGTGAACCCAGTGATTCCATCAGAACTTCAATTAGAAAATGTCAGGAAACCATTCACTGAGGAAAGATTAAAAATTCACAAGTCAAGAAAATATTCAGTACATTTCACCACTTTGGTGTTGCAGCCCTGCGAGAAAACCAACACCTCTTTAAAATAATGAAGTTCCTCTTGTGTAGAGGTGGCAATTTCCTACATCCTGAGTAGCATCTTCAAAAGCATTTAATAGCCTGCATCTCTCAGGCATTTCTGTCATTTTGACCAGGGATTCCAGGGAGGGAAAAGAGCGGAAGAGTAATCAAGAAGCCTGGCCAGCTGCAACAATGAGCTGATTTCCTTACGACATCTGGACTAGTCTGAATCCAGCCTAGACAATAAAAAGTGATCTGGCCTGTGCAAAATCCTGGCCTGCCTCTTTTTTAGCCACTAAACACTCAAAATTTAGCACTTGAGAAGGTACAGGAGTCCCCACACAGGAACAGCTCTCTCATGCCAAGAGCTAAGTAACTTTGTGATCTGAAAGATAAAATCTTGAGGACCTCAGCTGAGACAAGACCCAGAAACACCAAAAGCACAGGTAATTTTACACTCATCATGGGCCAGATAAGGAAAGGGATAGGTCTGACTGCTCTGAGAACAGTCCTGTGCTCTGAGAAACACTCCTCAGGTATGGGGCAATCAGAGAATTTCTTACTTCATTTTAACCAACATTCAAATCTGGCAGACTCTGAAGACAAGAGATTAAATGCCTCTGTTTTTTCAGGTGGTTTGTTTCCTCACTGATGATGAATAACTCTAAGTTTGTGTATTTGTGAATGCTCTCTAACCAAACTCCAAAACTCATTTTCCAGGCACCAGGGAGAACTAGAATTGGTTTCATGTAAATCAACAACGTGCATTTCCCATCCACTAAAACAGTCACATATTTAATAAGAAAAAACCTCAAATTCTATTCTAGCAAAGTAAGAAAAAAACAGAAGGCTTGAAATATTTTTTCCTATTACTTTTCTTTTTCCTAGTATTTAGTAATGCTTTAATTTTTGAGGTATAGAAGTGGTATTTTCACAGCTGAGATGGTTTGTTTTCTGCAAAGTTTAGGGTTTATTCAAAGAATTCAGATTATTTCTAGTTAAGACCAGTAAAATGTTTGCCCTATGTGGACCACGAAAATTATCATGATATAATTGAGATATTGGCTATTTGCCACTAAATGAATCATAAAGACTAGTAAAAAATCCTACAAAATAAGAAGACTATCTGAATCCATGCAGTGAAGCATGAACTACCATTATTACTTACTTACAGCCTCTCATCAGTTCTACAGTGGTATCAAGATTTTAAGTAATCTTAAGTAAGAAATAAAAACCAGACACAACTTTGAAGAAAAAAACAGTTCCATTCTTTGCAGCTATCAGTGGAATTAAACAATCTGATTTCTCTATGAATGGAAAATGTAACATCTATTATTTCAGTGAACCCAATGGTCAACAAAGTCTTTTAAAGAACAATATTAATCCATCAGTAACTCATTTGATCTAAAGAGGTCTCATTCAAATAATCTATCCCTCAAAAGAACATTTCCTCATTCATGGGTACAGACAACAAGAAGCTGACAGCTGCATGAAACTTTACAGGTATTTTTAAAGATTTAGCTGTTGTCTGGAGGTGAACAAGACAATGATGTATAAACTGAAAGGTTTAGAAATGCAGAATCTTACCTCTGAGGCCTTCTGCAAGCTCCTTTTTAAACTGGGTAGATAAAAGAGGGATCATTTATAAGTTATTAACAGAAAGAACCTATCTGTAGACATTTGCAAGCTGTTCACTGACTAGATACAGATACATTCCTTCACATACTTCATTGGCATATGAGAGGAAGTTCCCTCAAGCTTGCCTTTTATCTTTTTTCCTATGTAAGAAAATATAAGTTACTTGTAAGGTAATTTAGCAGAAGATCTGCAGGAATGAGGACCCTGGCTGTACATTATTATGTACATGAACAAACAGTTGCTTGTTTAGCTATTAAACCTTTGGTGATATATTTTACACCATAATAAATAAAATTTATCCTGTACTTGAACTCATTACTTCCTTCAACTACTTTGAAGTCTTCTGTGTTCAGAGATGACTGCACTACTGTTAAAAACCAAAGATCTTTTATTATTACAACTCCACTACTAAAATTTTACTTGCCCAGGAATTTTGTCTTAGAAGTGCAAAATCTGAACTGAGACATGTATGTAGTTGGGAGTAAGTAGGATTGTAAATATGCTCAAAAGCTTAGTTAACTTGTAGAAATGGGACTACAATGGCAAAATTAGGTGCATAACATCAGGCTCTCAGTGCAGGAGGCATTTCAAGAAGGCAATCAGCAACTCAAGTTATCTATCTTTGAAAGCTTATAAAACAATCTCTAACATAAATTGAAAAACGTTGTGTTAGCACAAAGGATAAAAAAGTCTGTGGTCCAAATGCTTTTTGCTGTTTTAATGTAATCTCTCAGTATTATCTTTTACTCATACACATGGAAGTCAATTTTCAAAGAACCTTCTCAAGTCATGCTTAAAAAACCAACCTGCTTTTTGCACCTAGCAGAGCATGTAACATGTAAGAAAGACACAATAAGTCATGGCTTTCAAATGATATAGAATTGAAAAACTCATCTTTTCAGAGAACATTTAGGACAGATGTAAGTTATCTTACTGGCTTATTATCAGGACTTGGACTAACTGTGATGGTAAAAGCAAAGTAAGGTTATATTTTAACCTATATTTACACATCATTTTCTGGAAGACCTTTATGGCCATTAGTTGTTCCTCATCAGTCTTTAAGTATCAGTAGGGAAAGAAAGGACAGAATTACAGTTAAGTCCCTTAATTCCCCTAGCTCTAAAAGAAATTTACCTGCAAATATAAACCACTTCAGAACAACTTTCACTGCTGCACAGCTTGATGTGCTACATCCCAAGGATGGAAGGGATTGGGACACAACTAATTAGGAAGGCAACAGCATAAACAGCAAACAGATAAAATGTGTGTGTTTTTATATCCAGATACCCACACAGGCACACACAAATCCACACACACACCCCACAGCAATTAACACCTTTAAACAGATATGCATAAGGCAACTGAGAAGCTGCACAAACTGCAGCCAGAAACTGCTAACACTGAAAGTTTCTTAAAACTTCAGGGAAGCGATTAACCTCCCAGCCCCTTGGTTTCCAGCCCGTGGAGCAGACCATAGGATTTCTTTTACAATTTATGAACAAGCCAAGGAATTTATATCACAGTCAAAGGATTCTTTTGCTGAATTAACCCCAGCTCCCTGTGACCCTAAGAAGTCATAAACCAACAGGATACAGGAGAGGGAGAATGTGCTCTAGTGTTTCAGCTGACCTGCAGAGCGCTGTCTGTGTCATGCCAAGGCTGAAACCCAGATGATGAATTACAGAGCAACACTCCAGGTTCAGAGGCAAAGATCACCCCCTTCCCTCTCTACATGCACATGCAGACATGTTCACTCACCCCAAACCAGCTCAGTTGCTGCAAAAGGCCAAGTGCTGCTTAGGCTCATTTACAGCGTCTTATTCTAACACAGAGGAGGGAAGGAAATTGCTTATCCAGGAAGCGTGCATGTCTGTGTGGAACAACATTCAAGAGCACATGCTGCATATTAAATAAAAGACAAAACCCCACTGAGCTTCTCTTTCTGTATATGGATTATTAAGCATATCAAAAATACCACTCCAAAGCAGAACCAGAGAGGTACCCTAGAACCTCAGCTTTTGTAAAGAAGAATTTCATAGACATAAGGAGGAGAATAAGTGATGTACAACACTTTTTAAAATAACCTCTACCTGAATTTGTTTTGTAAATACAGAACAAAATCTCTACACAAAGTAGACAATAAAGCAAAGTCTAGCTGACCACAGAAAGATAATGGGATAATATGACAAAGACCTCAAACCTCATCACCTGTAACCACAAAGACAAAAGGTCTTGGCAATGTTTACATTTATGGTGGACTGCTTAGTTGCACCAAAAGCTCAAGGCTTATTCAGAAGGATGAATCATCTCCTGAAAACAGACAGTGGCTGCTTAAAATGAAAAGTGATACTTTCAAGTCTGACCAAAGAGAAAAAGGATGGCACGGTTTTGAAATTATTAATTCAAATCCAAAGAATTTAACAGACACCAATACCAATCACTGCAACATTTAGAAACCAAACATTCATCTCTGAATAAATTAAGTTCTGAAGATTTCTTACTGCTCAGAAATTCCCTGTAAAGCTATCAAGAATTTTCTCATTGTAGGGAACTTCAGAGTGCTCAACTTTTTTTTTTACCCTGCTTGCAGATGACCTGGATTTCCTTCAGCAGCTCCCCTTACGTTCTTTGGGAATGATGCAAGGTATTCCTCAGAAAGCCATGTTCCCTCAGGCTCACTGAACACTGGACAACAATTTCCTCTCATGATCAGTGTGCTTGTGTTATGACAAAGAACAACATGGCTGAAGCCTTCAGGTACAGCACCAAACAAAACCATCTCTCCAGATTTACAACAAGAATCCAATTAGGCCATTTTCTCACTCAACCCTACATTAGGAATTTTGCCATGTAATAAAGATATTATTTTTAAACCTACAGTCATAACTTAGGAGCAACCCCCCCCCCGTTATTCATCAGGATAATAAAAAATTGGCCAGGAATCGTAACAGAGTGACAAAAATAACCATAAACATCTATTTTGGCTAATTCTCAGAGTAAAGGATGCAAACCACCAAAAATGTAAATGACACTGGACTAGCAGCAAGACTGGAAGAGGAACAAATCAGAGTTTGTCTCTCAGGTCATTATAAATGAATTTAGCACAGCATTTTTCCTGTAGTAGTAACTGTACAATGACTGCTTCTAGCTTCTCAGGTAAAAAAAGAGGCCTTGAAAGTTTCCCACCTGCACCATTATTCATTCATAAATGATTTCCTCATTGCATATTGCTGTAATTCCAACCTGTATCATCTCCCGGCCAGGCAGTTTCTCCCCCTGCACTTAATTTACAAAGGCACTAGAAATCTTCGGTGCCTTTCTGCTTGAACTAAGTTCAAAATGTCACAGCCTCCTATAACAGAGGTTACAAATTTTGCAGGGCTCTATACTCAGGGTTAGAGGTCCCTCGTGTGTGGTTTCACAAAACTCACTGTTGTCATTACAGTGCAAGAGTTCTATCGTCATTACATTGCAAGGGTTCCACATTGTTCTGTACGTGCTTGATGTTTCTCACAGGCAGCTCCTCTAAGCACTGACTCTTCCTTCTCCTCACAGCAGCCAGCTGACTCCAGTTCCCCTCAGCCAACCAACCAACCCACTCTTTTATAGCACTCTTCTTGTTATTTGCTACAGCTGTGGCCTGTTAAAGTCAGGCCCATTCCTAATCTTTAGTAATTGACTTAGCTGCAACTTCTTATGTGGTAAAATTACTTTCTATATTACCTTTATTTTCTTATATTGTATCCCCCTACACTCATATCAGTCCAACTCCTATATTTGGGAAAGTCTGCTTGACAGAGCTGAAATCTAACTGGTAGCAGCACACATGTGAAAAGTATTTCTACTTGAACATCTCCAGAGCCATCTGCACGATGAGCTTGAAAAACTGGGGCTTTCTGCTCCAGGCAAACTGATGGGTAACATCAGCAAGCAGCACACAGAAATTACTGCCATCTCCCTGCAAGCCAAATTTGGTTATGCAGAGGCAAGAAAATGGCATGCCAAAGGCAAATCTACACCATTTTATGTTGTAAACAAATTATCACAAAGAAACCTCTTTCAGCCGCCTGATGCCACTCATCTGAATGAAAGTGTAAACTTGCAAAATGAAACCTGACAACAGTTTTTACACATTAAGCAGGTAAAATGTCTGACAAAGATGCTGTGTTAAGCCTACATGTAAATCTGCCCGTTTGTAGATAGATAAATTGTGGACATAGAGCTATCTTGTTACAGATTTAGAAAATCTTCTCTGTTCATCAAAATAAATACCTGTATGGCTTCGAATGTGAACTCTCAGTGTTCCATTGCTTGCAAACTTCTGTCCACAATATGGGCAAATCTTCTCTTTTTCTCCTGTGTGAGTCTACATGGGGAGGGGATAGACAAGAATGACAGTTCAGCATTAAATAAAAAATTGAAATATGGAATATTTAATTGTATTGACACTGACTGCTATTACCTCTATTATGCATTTTACTGTCACACCAGGCAAAGATTCTAATTAGCTCTAGGTGTTAAAGAATTGATCACAAAAACAACATTGTAAATTTCACCAGCATTAAATCACTGAGTTTGTCTTTTGAAATCAAGCTTTTAAGGCTGGATGGCCTTACCGATATAAGAAGAATTATTTCAAAATAGAAAAAAAAAATATATTACAAACTCTTCCATCCAACCTGTGTGGTCAATGGCAAGATCACCCTGAAATCAATTACACACAAGGTCACCATCATTTTTCACACTGTACTTTCAACACACAACTCTAAACTGAAGATCTATCAGTGCATTGAATTAACTTTTCCTTGTAACTGTGCCTGTTCTTTAAGTAGAGAATTTCTGATTACTTCATTTAGAAGTGTTAATTTAAATGAGATAGGAAAGATAACACACTCAATTATATGAGCAGCTGGTTATTTTGGTTTCCAGCTAGCACATGACCCTCTTCAGATAAGGAAATGAATCCTTTTGTTGATGAAAAAACACCGTAATGACACAAAATTCTTCATTACATCATAAAAAGCCTTTCTCACATAGTACATTTTATGTTGCAGTTGAAGCAAGAGTAAATGAGAGCTCATTTCAATACTGGATGGACTTGCACTGTTTTCATTCCCTGACATTAAAGATATGAATGCTAAACTCCCCTTGATTAGGATACAGTTATTTGGAGATCATTTGTATCTCTTCCAGCAACATTGGGATGTACCAGACCCACAGCTACTAATTCATTCCAAACACCTAAATACCAAAAGGATTTCTGGGAGCAATACAGCACAACTGCAAGGCTCACAAACACAGCCAGTCCTGGTCTGACAGGAGCACAAAGCAAAAGCCATTCTGATTTTACACAAATGTATGATGCACATACTACATGGCAAGCATTACATGCATGACCTTTTTAAACAAATTCTCACAATCTGAATTAGGTGGCAACACCTTAACTAACTTTTCTCAGCTGATTTTTCTTGATTCAATTATTTTCTTTGCATTTCTTCTCCACAACATCAATCTTACCTCAGACCAAACTAGTGAGCAAGCCTCCTCCTGAAGTTTGCCCCAGTTCCATGGCAGAGTTTGGTGGAAATGATCAGTGCAGCCAGGCCCATCCTGCCACACACATGATGCTGGAGCACCTACACTGAATTTATACACAAGCACAGCTGTAGATTCAGCTGGGCACCAATAACCTGAAATCAGCATTTTAGGGCAAAGTCAATCTACTGGAAAGCCAGAAAGGCAGAAGCAGCTCTGGGGATTCTGCACTGAATAACAACCTTAAGAACACACAAGAAATGATCAGTTGGCTCTACTCACTTTCTTATGGCTCTTCAGGACTGAGGGTGTCACAAAAGCTTTGTCACACAGGTCACACTTGTATTTCTTATGTCCGTCATGTACAACTTGAATATGAACATTTAATGTGTCCTTTCTTTTGAAAGTGGCATCGCAATGATCACACTTGAAGGTCCTCTCACCTAACAAAGAGAAAAACACATCTTCCTCAACTACCATCCTCTTAAAAAAAAAAGTCACAGCACATGATTTTAGAGAAACCTTCAGGAAAGACTACAATTCTGCACACCGTGAATATTTTGGATATTCTGGAAATGCTTGTTCATTAGAATGCACATTACTGAACAGGTTTTTAATATTTTCCTTCACCATTTTTAACATTTAACACTGGGAAAAACATTTATGACATCCAAGGCTTTAAAAAATTGCAGAAGCTTTGAAAGATAATCATAAAAGAACAAACTGAACATGCCAATCCAATAATTCATCTAACAGAAACACTGTTATCCAGGATTAAAAAAGGAAACATTTGTGGTTTTCTTAGTTATGCCAGTGTGAATATTCCCCCAAACCAAGTACTGTCTTCCAAGCTGCAAGGATTTTAGATCATGAGCACTTTCTAAAATCAAAACTGTTGATTTTCAAAGGTTTGAATGATAGTCTGCAAGTATTAAAGATGGAGAAAATTCCAGCAAAAATAAATCATAACACAGTCAACTAAAAAAAAAGGACAGAATGCCAAGAAAAGTTACTCATGAGCGAAAATGGCCACAGTATTTCCCAGAGCTGCTCCAGTTCTGTGCCAGAGGCAGCAAACATGAGCCTGGGCTGGCACAGGAGAGACAATCTCAGCGTCAAGCTCTAAACTGGATTTCCTACAAAAGCTGAGCAAGTCACCAACTTATCTCTGTTTCCATTTGTCCTTTCTTAAAATGGAGGTAACACTATCACACTTAATGCAGAAACAAATTTCTTGCCATCAGACCTCAAATAATTGCTGGATTTTCTACAGCATATTTGGATTTGCATTTAAGTGCATCTGAAGGCAAGGTTTGAATTTGGCTCTGAATTTTTTAACTCCCTGGATACAGAGTTGAGTCCTAGTACCAATTTAACACAGCAAAATGTATATTGGAGCGAAGTGCCACACGTTTGTTTTTGTCAGTCACATATGAGAATGGAGAAAGCTGTTTTTCCTCTGACTTTGCCCTTACTGTTATGGATTAACAGATGTCTTTGTAGAGAGAAGGGGGTTCGGAACAAGGCTTTGCATTCCTCACACTGGAACGGTCTCTCCTCAGAATGGGTCTGTGGATGAAAGACAACGTGTCAGAGGAAAGGCTCATGGAAATCCACCATTGCAGTAACTGCTTCATTTTCTAGATGGGACTCAGGAGGGGATATCACAATTGGAAGCACCAGGGGATGAAGAAGTAAAATAATCATTCTGCCTTTATTCAGGATCCTAAAAGCCAGCACAGCAGCTACTCAGTAACTGTGCCATCCTGGTCCTCACAAGTGTCACATGAGGTGGGCACATAAACAGACATAAAACCACAGAATAACCAGAGGAAAAAACTACAAGCTCAGCTGCATTGCTTCAGCTGCACTAACACTGGCCGGGAATTCTTATTAATATGAATAAATCCTTTGAAGTTGTCCACACACAAATCTCTTTCTTTTCATTAAAGTTTTAAGGGAGAACCAATCTGATTTTCAAGACAACACCTAAAATTTGGCAAAGAAAATTCCTCAAATCGTGACACTACTCTTATATATAGATATAGCTTCTTTTATTTAAAAAAATACCAAACAACAAAAACCACCAGAAAAAAAACCAAACCCACGGAAGCAACAGTACCGAGATTTTTGTTGGCTGTAGAAAAATTCATTGTAGCTGAAAAACAGTCTCAAAGCTATGAATAAAATAAAAGGCTAAGCTTGGTTGAATCTCCTCAACTGCAGAGTTGATGAAGGAAACTTCTTTTCTGAAGAAAAGAAAATCTTGGGAAACATCCAGCATTATTTTACTTTTATAAATTCCAAAGCACTTTCCCCACTTCCTAGTGTTTTCAACAGCTGTCCCACTGTAGATAATAAGTTGTACTGATTAATTTACTATCTACCCAATTTCCTACCAATTTTTGCAAAGGAAAGCAGGTTTTTAAAGCATTAGCATCCAAATACTTTATTAGCTCACAAGAACCTTATTACAAGCTGAAGTGCCCAGAGGAAAAGGGGACGGACAGTAAGTGTTTTATAATATGCAGGAAATTAGGTAAATGAGTTAATCTGGTAGACTAAGGGCAAATATCAGCATAGTACATATTTATGTAATCCATTTCTGCTATCCAGAATCTATGCAACTGTTATTCTACCCCTTCAACTGGGAGAAAAAAGGGGCCTCTGGGCAGACAGTAAAATTCTTGAGAGGCTGGCTGATGGCCTTGAACCCAGTTTGATTTTAACACCAATGTCCTCTCACACACAGCACCAAACCCTGCATGTCCTGCAGTGGTATAGGGAGGCCTGGGGCTCAACATCAATTCCTTGACCTCAACCTAAGTCATTGAAAGCAAAAAGGCTGCTGGAAGACCATCACAGGTGTGGAATATATCTCATGTTCCTTGAAATCTGCTGCATGCTCCAGCCCAGACTCTCCAGCAGGCTGGCATTAGCTGGCACCCTGCTCAGCCCCCCTGGCAGTGAGGCCAAGGATTGACAGGACATGAAGAGACTGAACTGCCTTCTCACCTCAACAAGGGGTTCCTCCAGAACAGGCTTGGGACACATGGACGAGACACTGTGGGGAAGCTCGCAGTGCTGCTGCCTGTGCTGTACCTGTTCTGTGGATAAATAGAAGGGTTCAGTCTCCAGAGCTGTCAATCTGGCACCTTCCACGAGCGCAAGAGTCATGCTGCTTTTTAAAAAATGCCCTGCTTTGGAACACTCAGCACGTGAGTGACAGGTCTGCACAAGTCACTGTGCTCCTCAGAACTCCTCCTTAGCATCTCCTTTATACTCTTCTCACCTTTTGATCAAAATACACAGATTGATCTGCACGTCTTAACTTCCCTACAAAGAAAATCACCTAACTAGGCATACCCACATGCAAGGGTACACAGATCATCCCAGCAACTGAGGATGGGCTCTCATGCAGCATTTCATGGCCGCCTTTCCTGCCACAGCATCTGTGGAGGCTTAAGCCCAGCCCAAGGCTACTTATTCCCAACAGATAAACTGATGGAATACAGTTGTTTCAAATCATTATGCTCCCCAGGACCAAACAACCCTGGATTAGCCATAAACCCTTTAAAATCCTGTGTCTGATGACCTATTTCTGCTGACTGTCATGTCCTCATATTTTGTTCTCTGAACTCATCCTCTGTACATAACAACAAAGGAACAGATGGAGCAAAACCATCTCCTGTATGGAGGTAATCTGCATTACATGGCTCAGAACATGCACCCTCATCCAGTCTAACCTGCATGAAAGGTGACCACTTTTATCGGTAGCACAATCCCTTTTTCCCTCCACATTTCAGATACTGCTCTCTTGCCTTGTCACAGAAATGGAACCGTATTTAAGTCACATCATTTAAGATCATTCAAGTCACAGCCTGAGCTTTCACAGAGGACATCTGAGCTGGTTCTATACCCCAGAACACTTCCCAGCCTGGACATCTCCAGGAAGTGGCAAAGCCAGCTTGCACATGCACCTATGCAGAGCAGTGCAGCACCTGCTTGCAGGAGCAGCAGAGCACAGAGGTACCGCAGCTCCTGCCTCACATGTGCAGCTCTAAGAGCATAACAAGTGCTAAGTTCAGGTTCACATCCCAGTGCTACATTGAACACAGCAGATAGGCTCTTGGCAACTCCACTGTATCTCCCAGTGAAATCCTCTGAAATGAGAGGAACTAATCTCCTTCTGCACTTTTGAAATGACCCAACAGACATCCACATCTGAAAGATGTTTAAAAACACATGTTGTGGGAGCCATTTTTATTCTGAGACTTCCAACATGAAATCAAGTTAACCCCCCCACCACACACACACAGGAATTACAGAAACAAAAGCAACAAGTTTCCATCTAAAACACAAATAAAGAATTCAAAGGCACAAAACGTATCTGGACTCTCTTATATATAAAAAGGATGCAAGTCTGCTGCAAAATCCCAAGGTTTTTAAAGTATGTTGCTATCAAATTTAAAGGTATGTTTTTTATTAAATGCTGTTGATTTAAGTGGTTTTAACTGCTATACCCATCATTCCTACTACAGGTATCTATGCTCCCTGCTACCAGCCCATAACATAATCCTGAAACTCAGAAAAGGACCCTGAAATTATTTAGAATTCAATTCTCCTCCTCCAAAGGAAAATAAACCTAGGAAGACATCTTACAGGAAACACACATTTAAAAATCATTATAAACATAAGATGAAGAAATACATAGAAGTATAATACACAAGAAAGTTTTACATTTACACTGTTCCTGGATCAGCATTCCTGTGAACAAGCAAGAGAACCACTGTCCTCTTTCCCCAGGCACAGCCTTCCCAAAATCATGGCACTCTCAACTATTTCAGCCTTCCAAACCACCACCTCTTTGAGCTGTATGGTACAACTGACTTTTGTGCACACACACACAGACTCCCCTCTGCTGCCTGCTCCCTCTCCTCCTGTTGTTTCCTCAATGGAGAGAGGCGTGTCTAAAAAAGCAACTCAGGCCATCCATGTCAGTCTCCTGCCTCTCCTGTTCACCTCCTCACTCAGCAAGTAAATTTAGAGACCTACATGTGGATGGGTGAACAGCCACAGCTGTTTGGGTAATCTTTATGCAAACCCAGGAACAAGTTTCTCTCAATATAGAGCAGAGTTGATTTACAGTCAGTATTAGGTGCAAACAGGTTCAGGAAACCAGCATTCCAAAATGCTTTAAGGAATTCCATCAAAATTTGGTACCCACTAAAGCTGTCTAAATTTTAATATTTTTCCCATTAAGTGGAACCTCTAATCCTTGTTTATGCTGGTGGTACTGCTGCTTTAAACACAGAATTGGGTCAAAGTGTTTACTCCGTCATACTTAATCCTGAAGTCCATTTTCAACCCAAACTCCTTACCAGTCATCAATGGCTGGCTAACATCAGGAAACATGTAAAAAGTATTCATTTAAAATATAGACCTATCTTTCTAGGTAATATTTTATACATTTTTTCTTAGAATATACCCAATCTGCAAGGTTCTGTCCAATTTCCTTAAAGTCTAGACCATAAAATATAATGAATGGGATATAATCTTGTCCTTCAGCAGGCTTCTGCATGCTTTCTTGTTTTAGACAGTCATCACCATTTCATCCTGTGAGAGGCATTATTATTGCTCTTACATGATTTATGACTGCAAGTGCAAGAGATGGTGCAAAGATCCTGTGCCAAATTCCCAGATGGAAGATAACGTGAGCCACACTGTGAAAGGCTTGGAGGTATGGCTATATCAGGTTGGGTTTTTTTTTTCTTTTTACAGTCTTGTAATTCTGAAACAGCAGTCCTGGATAGAGCCTTGCCATTAGAAATGGCAAACCCAGGTTAAAACTAATGACAAGCATTACAAAAATTAGGCCGAGCAGATCTGAGCTTCAACACAGGCAGAACATCCCTTTGTGTGAGTCTATTTTTCAGGTAACGTTTCTTCTGATGTTGCTTAAATATGTGAACACTGCACCAAGTTCAAATTTAGTGCAGTTTGAAAGCATCTGCTGCTAAGTCCAACAATGACTGCAAGAGGACTACACATCGTTTTATTGAATTAGACTATTAAAAAAAAAAAAATCTTTGAAGACATCTTTGAATCAGTGACATGAACTTGGTAATCTAGTAATTAAAAAAAAAACAACAAAAAACCACAACCAAAGCAAAGCAAAAACTTAAAAACAAAACAAAAAAAGTCAAAATGGGATTTATTTGATGCTTTTTACCAAGCAACTATGCTTTACTTCTCCTTATTTAACTTTTTTGTTTACTAGAATTGGTTCAGCCTTTTGAAATTTTGGATATAACAAAGAACACTAAAACTACATTCTCCAATACTTTAATCCCATGTTTATAAGCATGGCAGAGCTTAACAATGAACCACTTTAAAAAAAAAAAAATCTGCAAATCTGAGGCTGGCAGACCTGTAAACAACAACAGCAGAGTGCTTTACCTTCTTGTGATTCTTGTAAACATTTCTGTGGGCAAATCCCTTTCCACAAAGCTTGCATTTATAAGGTTTATCTTCACTGTGTATTATTTTGTGTGCAGTCACTTGATCAAGTCGTTTGAAGGACTTATTGCAAACCTCGCAGGTGTAGGGGCGTTTTTCTGCAGAAAATGAGTGGGGGACATTTAATCTCCTGTTTATACAGGGGGAGAAGATGAAAGGCAGAGACAGTCATCTCCTCAGAGAGATTTCTGCAATTAAGTCAACCCAATTAAGATTAAACCAATTAGAAAGACACCTAATGCCCTTTATGTTAGACAGTTAAGTCACTTCACAAAAGATGAGCCATGGTGTATCTCAAGAAATTGGCACATTCTTTGCAATACTCATTGCTAAAACTAAACACTGATTAATTAGCTTAAATCAAAAGAGAATGACTTCAAAGAGGAAAACTCTGTTTCCAGATTACAAATGTGAAAGAGGCCATGACAGTTTAAATGTTTTAAAACTTAATTAACAATATACATATTAGCTTCCAAACCCAAAAGTTCCTACGCAAAAAGCCTTTATGCTTCAACTGGTGACTGCAACTTAACTGCACTAATGCTCATCCAAAAGTGTCAAAAGAAAGCCAGGAGCCTCTGAGATACAGATTATATTACAAGAAATGAGATTTTGCTGTGGACTGATACCAAGAAAACAGTTCAATTCTAAGCCTGTGCAGCTGTAAAAATCTGCATTTGCTTAAATGCTAATGCATTTGACAGAACAATGTTTGCGTTTCTATTGTGTTGCTTGATGTTTCTAATCACTGGTGAGGGACACAGAAAATGCTGGACTTGCAGTGGGCGGATATCCTGGCAGAGCCACCTCGTGCCACACTGCCAAACCCAAAGATGGGACACTCCCTGCTCACAATGGACTTGTGCTGGCACAAGGGAACCTTTGTGGGTGGTCTGTGGATGGTCTGTGGATGGGGTGGCCCATGAGCTGCTCTCCTCTGACCAGAAGCTACAAGCCCACTAACACATACACAGACACACAGGAAAACAGCGTAGCACAGATCACTGACAGCACACCCAGCTCCCAGCCTCTTCTCCTCAGCAGAAAACCTCAGGCACTGTTTTCTCACCTCCTCTCTCTGCCCTGTAGCAACCTTTTGCCCCACTCCAGCTCACTGACCTCATCTAGCTAGCAGGACAAAACAGCTTGAGACAAAGCAGCAGTAGGAAGAGGACTACACCACATCCCTTGGAATTCTGGAAGGCTTGGAAAGGCTGCCTTAGACAGTTTCCTTGGAACCTGAGACTGGCTTGCCCAACTTAGATAGCAGAGATTTCATGAAGCCTTCCATAAGAAACTAATCCAGGTAAAACTCCACATACATGAAATACATATCCACACACACAGAGCTCTGTGCATTTCTGTACATTACCTGAATGAGTTATCATGTGGCGCTTCAGCTGGTTTGCCGAAATGAACTTCTTGTCACATTCTTGACACTCAAAGATCTCATGGACCTGCAAAATGTTTTATGATAATCAAATGTGTGGCTAAAACAAGACTGTACCACTTACACAGATATAAATACTCTAACAGAATGGAGTTACTTATTAGCCAGTAGCTCTACTAATACTCCAGAATATTCTGTGATTTCACCCTTGCTTGTCCCTTGCTGGAAAACATCATCTCCCAAAAAGTAAAAATTCATAACTGCCAAAAAAAGTCATCATTACAATTATACTGTCAGTTTGTATAATCTGTGTTTCTATCTACCAGAGCCATTCAAAATTTATTAGGAAAGCATTAAAAAACCAAATGCAGACTAACGTGTCAGGACATTTTCTTCTAGTCAAGATACATGTAAAAATAACACAGAAACCACTTCATAGCTTCTGTCAGAATTTTAAAAAACAAGTATTATCACACCCTTGCAGGACTGTTTCTCTTAAAAGCTTTTAGAGGCCAGACAGTGGAGGGGCAGCATTGTCTCAAACTCCAAATACAGTTTTTTCAACATCACAGCACATGACAGCATTTAGGACCAATTGCTGGAAAAACAGGAGGCAGCTGACTGGTAAATAAAAAATAACGATTGCCCAGTAGAATAAGACACTGTTCAGTGTTAAACAAAAAGGTCAGAAATTAACCCAAAAGAGATGCTTGGAACTGGCAGGTAAAAAAAAAAGGGGTCAGGGGCTGGAAAGCAAAGAAGATTTTCAAGTGTGACTCTACTCACGCCAATATTGCAGGAAGTCCAGATCTACAAATTTTAAAAAGTTGAGAGACTCAAGTTTCAAATTCTGACCAAAATAGGATCTTGATGGTGGAGGCATGACTAACACTGAAGAAGGCTTCAAGCACCAGCACCTTATTGGTCTTCAGTCCAGCCTTTTATCCCCTCCTGCTGATGCCCTGCACCCGTGTGCCCTCTGCTCCCTTTGGTGGTTGGGCAGTGCCCTGGGCACTCGTTACCTTCAATGCTGCTCACCTGTCCTGCACAGCTACAGTCCATTGGGGATGAGGCTCAGCTGCAGCCCCACTCCAGTCACTACAAACTGTGCACCTACAGGATCTACCCTGCTCTGGTCCCTTGGCAGACAGCACTACAGCTGAATGGAACTGTACAGGTCCATGTAAGAAATCTGCTGAGAAATCCAGAAAGGCACCAGCACCAGTCTTAACCGTAACACACAAAACCTGCAATTCCAAATCCAAAAAAGCCTGATTGCCCTACACTCCAAGATGTCCTTAATCTTATTTCTTAAAAGAAGAATGAGCTGCTTTACCATGAACACATTAAGAGTGTGATCATTTACCATTACATGAGGAATCAGAAGCTCAGTCCACAGCTGTACAGCCAGGAAGAGAGAGACTCCCCCAGCCCACCTAAAACACCGGAAGTGCAGCACTACCAACTCTGACTGGGAAAAGAACGAACCACCCTGAGATTGGTTTGAATGTTTCTCCCCTTTCCATTACAGTGCAGCATCAGTGGAGAGGCCTGGCAGCCTGTGCTACTCACACGCACCTGCTCACTTTGAAATATGACTTCCTGTGAATAATTCTAATCCAAAACAGGAGATCCTTATATTGAAAGGAATCATTTAAGCAGGAATCTGCATCAGTAAGTTTAACAGTCCCCTCACTTTCCTTCTCATTATTATCACTGTTGAGTGACTGAACTTAGCATTTTACTCAGACATCAGAACTCAAGTATCAGAATACAGTTAGACAGTTAAGGCACAAGCAGTGCACAAGACACATAAAGCTAAAAATGAGTTTAAATTTGACATGAAAACTACAGATGTGAATGACCATGTCTTCAGAAAGTAACATGCATCAACCCCCTCCAGCCAGCCCCTTTACCTCCTTTCTCTGTCTTTGTCAGACTTTTTCTGTTGTTTGGGCTTATTTTCTGTTATATTTCACCTTTTTATTCTCCACTTCTATTTCTTTACATTGAAATGGGTAGGAGGGGAAAAAATTTGTCTTTTTCTCCTGGTTTTACCTATCATTTTCATACTGATCTTACTGCCTGTACAAATGTTTTTGCCAATGCTGATGATCCTGCCCCTCTTCCTACATAAGGAGATTAATTCAAGCAAACAAACAGTGTGAGTATGTGCAATCTCCTTCACTCTCTGATATAAGTGTGTAAGTCTGGAATAGCCATTTTCTGGATGTTTTAAAAGAAAAGAAGAGCAAATAAAGTTTTATGCACAAAATCTTCATGGTGATTCTTTAGGTAAGTGCTGAACTGATAACATCAATCATATTTGAGAAACTTGTGTGTCACAATGTCTGCCCAGAACTACAACTACCTAAACAGAACAAACATTTAATAAAATGGACACTCTAACCAGAACATTTTGCATTTTAAAGGCCTGATGTGCAAGACCTGTGCCAATGTGTAAAACTTGTAACAACATGTGGCAAGATACACCACTATAACAAAATATGGCCCTATTAGACAAGAAGTGCAGGGCATACCAACGCAAGCAAGGAGAAAAACAAATTAAAAAGGAGGGGCCCCACCATTTCCTTTGCAACAACATACTTTAATTGATATCATTTATATCCTCAATGGATTCAGGTTATAACCAGGGTATTATTAAAGACTTACAGTTAATCTGATAAACAGTACAATGCAGCTTTTTGCAAAAACAGATTCTCCTGGGTTTTAGTGGTTTATCAAATTAATCTTGCAGGGACTTCCTCTGGGTATAATGGATTCAGAATCTCATATTCATGGTCCATCTGTATTTCTACATGAACACCCTTATTTCCAATAGATGCTTTTCAAGCTGTTAACCCCTCCTGTTCTGGTTATAAAAGATTATGTGCATTAAAAAAATTTGGGTTTGAGGAAGAATTTTTTTTTACTACTGCATAACTACAATAGAAGTAACTCCCCTAAGTAGTATTTCAAAAAGCAATAAGAAAATTACTGCATTTTGTAGAAAAACTGAAGGCTCATGAACCTATTTTATGGTCTGCATGCATGCCATGGTTACATAACACACTTTAAGAACGCTGAAGAGCAGCAACTGTGACTTAATGCTGGAGTAACATATTAGCATTTGCGAAGAGATACATGAAAACTTCAGGGATATTTGGCTTGAGTAAGTGCGACTACAAAAGCAAATACCCACACTGCACCAGGTTGGCTTTGTAAGCATGAAAGAGATCACCCAAAGGCTTGCATTACAGCAGCTTTCAAGTGACATGAGCAGCACAGCCTCACATCTCAGGCAAGTCAGTGCCTGCTGTGAGCCAGCCTTCATCTCACTGACCTTTCGATGCTCCTGGAGATTTGCTGCTGAGGAACATTTCTTATTGCACACTGAACACATCAGCTTCTTCCTAGAATTTCCTGAAACAGAAACAAAATACCACCAACATCTTCAAGAGGAAGTGCTAAGAAAGAATCTAAATATTTCCACTGAGCCTGTGACATTTCACAGGTCATTTGACTGACATAAGATTTTTACATTTGTATCCCATCTTCAAAGTACTCTGTATCAGGAGTTCTCTGTGGGTGTCCAACAAACCAGTCACTGGTGGAATGTAAATTAAGAAAACCAGAACAATAACGAAAAAAACCTTTCAAATAGATGTTATCATACCCCACCAATCCCACATGAAGAGCACAGTTCACAGCTAAGAACAGCTCACTTGGCAACTGAACAGTTCATTTCATCCAGAAATCAATACAGGAGTTAGTGCAGCAGTGACAAAAAAACCCTCAAAATTAAGTCAAAACCATTTCCTATTTTGTTTATTTAGAAAGCATTAAGCATTCTACTACATAAAGTATCATTAATGGTCTTTAGCAGAATAAATCAGGGCAATCATATTAGTACCAGATAATGAATACAAATATTTTCTAAAATGCAAATTACAAAACAAGCTATAGGTCAGCTACCAGACATTTTCCTTCCCTTTTCACAGCTGCTTCAAAAAGTCACAGACCACTTAATTGAGTTTATCTATTACTTATCTTTACAGATTCTTTCTAGTACGCCACAAATAAACCTAATTCTTTGTTTATAATTTAAGATGCCCATGCAAGATAGTTCCTAGCTTAGGTAAAATACATCCATACTACACTGAACATTAGAAACATTATAAAAGTAAAAAGTTACAAAACTTATGACAAGTACTTATATACACAAACAGACACATACGACTGGAATATACTTAATCCTTCAATGTGGAATTCATATACCACTACATAACTGACAAAAACTAAGCCTAAACATAAGTGTTCATAGATGAAAAAAATTATTAATGATACCAAAAAAGGAGACAATTTTTGTAAGAATATGACAGAAAGTTCTCTCTACTCTGCAAGAGTTTGGCAGCAGAAAGAGACTGAAAATCTTAAAAAGATTTTAAGATTTTAAAAAGCATCTCAGTGCTGTCACCATCAACTGAAGACGGTTTTCTGTGCACTCTGGAATTCTGTTGTCCCCACACATAAAGGTATTCCGGTGACAAGGAGAGGGGACACACAGAGAGAGTGCAGAATGCCAGAACTGGGATCGGTGCTGTGGACCTGAGAGCAGTGCTTTGCCCTCCCATGAGAAGAGGGTGACATTTCAGTGAAAACTACTCACAGCAGACAGATATGAAAACACCAGGGCCTAAGAGGACCAGTGGATGGTCTGGTCTGGCTTCCTGCAAAACAGATGCTACAGGGTTTTATGCAACCCTCATCAAGCTTAATCGTTTGATTAGCCAAAAAAAAAGACATCCTATTGTGTCCTGAAAAAGCCAAAAAATCAAGAACTCACCATTTCCTGTGCCAGTGGTTGACTTTCCTCACTCCAGTAACATTTTGCTTCATCTACTCTTTGCCTAGTTTAAACTCCTCAAGATTCCTATTACATTTTCTGCAGGAGACTAATGATTCATGTGGCCTACAGTAATTTCTCCTGGGGCGGGAGGAGGAATAGTAACTCTTGCAATTAAGTTACTTCTTAAATTTCTATTTGATACAAATGAATCCATTAAAAAAGAAATCAAAGACAATGTTTACTCTGACTTGCAAATTTAAGGCTAGAAACACGTCAGTGGGGATTTTTTCTGAAGGAACATTAAACTCTTTCTTACCACTGTGAACATTTTCTTTGTGTTTTTTCAGGGCATCCTTGCTCTTGAACCTCTTCCCACAGCTATCTGCCTTGCATATGAACCTGGCATCCCCTCTGCACGCCTCCTTGTGCTGCTCATAACTACATGGGATAACAAAGAGAGGGGAAAAAAACAAAAACACATCAGGCAGTGCCTCCAGAAACCAGAGCTGTGGCAAGTACTCAGAGCTGAACACATGCTGCACTGCAGAGTTCCAAGGCCACCTCATGCATTACTTACAGCAGAGAGGAAGGAAAGCATTTGAGTCCTTGCCCTGTTAGGATTCCCAAACGCTCCCAAGCTTTTGGAAAGCTAGCATGCAAAGGGAGGCCAGCAAGGACATGACAGCAGTCCTGTAACTCAGACACAAAACCTCGATTCCGAGCTGAAGGCAGTGCTGCAAACAGAGCACTGGAAACTTCTTGAGGAGTCTCCTGGGCTGATATTCTCTGTGCACTGAAGGACACTAAGAGACAAAAAAGGAGAAAAATTGAAGTAAGGGCAACGTTCTACAACTTTCACAGGCTTCCAGTAAGTACAAACTACATATACCTTTACAAAACATAGGTTAACAATCTGTAATTAAATGTATAATAAAAAGGAATACATCTATCTAATTGTAAGAAAATACATATATAAACAACAAAAGAAAACCAGTTATGTTTCTGTGCAGAAGCATAATTCTAAGATATATGACTCTAGTGACAAACCTGCATATTTATACTCTCAAGGACAACAAAGTCATGTTCATTAACCTCACATCTTTGATGTCTCCATTTTTGTTTTTCCATCATGCAAATATTTAATTAAGCGAACATAAAGTGCTGGTTTTCCTTTTATTTTCCTTAAATCTTACTTTAATTCAGCACCAGCATCCACAGCTTGAAAATGACACCTCCTAAACTACTAAATATTCCACTGATGGAGACCAGTAATGCTGCACCAAACCGTTGCTCTGGTCTGGTCTCCAGAGTGTATGACTTTAACACACAAAAAATTGTCAAT
Organism: Melozone crissalis; assembly: GCF_028551555.1. Lineage (NCBI taxonomy): Eukaryota > Metazoa > Chordata > Aves > Passeriformes > Passerellidae > Melozone > Melozone crissalis. The sequence continues at coordinate 7,933,132 of NW_026535817.1, read as the reverse complement.
ATTTTTCCAATTCCCATTGAATTCTACAACAAATACAAGAAATTAAGACATTGAAAGATAAAAGCAGAGGGTAAGGGTATAAATACAGACGCAAAAAAAATTAAAGCTTAGCTTGTGATTAGGTCAAGAGAAACAAAGGATTGAATGAAATTGATTTAAATGGTCCCTGAAAAACACTGCTGTTTCTACTCACTGTCTTTGTAGAGCTTGCTTAACAGGGAATTTCTTTCCACAATTTCGGCACTTAAATTCCTTTTCCTCACTGGGTTTTTGGTGCAAAGTCTGCAGATGCTCCGCTAGGATCTCCTGGCTGGCAAAGCTGGACTCGCAGTTTGGGCACGCATGGTCCTGCTTACAGGCGAGGGGAGCTGCATGAAGGGAAGCAACACCAATATAAAGGAGTAGGTCCCAGGGTTTTTGGTTACATTAAGAGAGACTCTCTGCCAGAAACGGATTATGCAAAAGGGTGGCATGAAACTCACAAAAAACAGTGTCTCTGAAGAGATTATAGACAGCCTATCTGAAATGGATTACTGCCAGCATTACTGAAAATGGATGGAAAGTGTTAAGATGGGTGTGACTTAGACTGTTGGCCCAAATCAGTCATTCAACTCAATCAGAACCTCAATGCAAGTTGTCGTTTATGAATTCACCTTCATCTTTGACAAACATGCTGAGAATTCCCCAGACAGCTCAGCTCACCTTCCTTTTCCTACACACCTTAGGATTGGCTGAATAGCTCTATGGGAAGGTTTATTTCTCTCCCACCTAAGTAAGAAAGAAACTACCCCTCTTAGAGCAAAAGCTCTGAATTTATAAGCCCGTGTGTCAGGTGAAACAAACTCTGTCTTCAGTTCAAAAATTAATGGTTACTATCCAGGCTCACTCATTCATTCACTAATTCACAAGACTTGCTGCTCCTTATAAGGCAAAGAAGTTCAACCCAAACCCCAAAAAAGAGATAAAAATAAAGCAAGAACTCAGATTCAACCCCAGGGACTTTTCAGTTCCCCAGTCCTATACATTTAATGTTCTCTTTGTTCATCACCACTTTCAAGCTCTCAAGTTTCCCTATATTTTACATATTGCCCACCTGCAATTTTTTCACCAGCTGGCTGAACTTCTTTATTGCTGCCACTGTCTTCATCTTCCTGGATAACAGTTACTTCTTCCTCCTCCTCCTCTTCTTCCATGTCACTGTCCAAGTACCCAATCAGAAGTTCTGTGTCTGTTTCAATATCTTCCACAGCCAGATAGAAAATATTTTCCCCCTCCTGTTGCAAACAGGAAGTAGAGGCAATAAACAATTATGTCAGAAAAACAAAAATCTGGACAAATATGGGACCCTAAACTAATATTGTCCCTCAACCACGGAAGGGGTGGCTCCACTCCTCAGGAAGCACAATGCTACAAGAGCCTTGCTAAAGCCTTGTCTCCCAGAGTGGCTGCATGGACACGGTGCTTTTGTACTCTGCTGTTTTGGGAATATTCCCCTGCCTCACCTGTGAGGCTTTTCCACTTTCCCCTGTAGCTTAGGCCAAGGTGGAGATGGCATTAAAGTCCTTTCCTGCCACAGCCCACTTGACAAGAACTTCAGGGTTTGAAAATGAAAGATTTGAGGATTAGAAAAACAGCAAAATTGAGATAACCAGCACAGCTTTATCTCTCTCCCCAGCTGACTGCAGGAATTCTATCACAGCTTTCAGCAGCATGTTTACATAGTGTTATTTTCTCTTTCTCCCTCTCCTCAAGATTCCCAGCCTTCTCCAACGGGCTTTCACCCCTGGTCGGTTATCTTCACTATCAAATTAGCAGGCACATCTGGAAAATGCACTTTAAACCCTGTGCTGGTTTAAATCAGTGTGGATCCACAAAAGGCCAAAGGATCCAGCCCTATTCTGCACAACAGCACAAACTATGAAACAAAAAGCTCCAAAAGCTTCTTGATAATGCCTGGACAAGCTTCCAAGTAGCTACATAAACTAACAACTTTGGGCTTTGACACTACTTCATTAAAGTTACCAAGGCTAGCACTATGGGGTGTGGGGAGGAATCTGTACATCTGTTCCCTAAACTGATATTCTGGGGGATAGAGATGCCTTTTCTTCTTTCCATGTGTGAACCAACTGCTTGAGGTGCTGCCCAAAGCACTGAAGGAGACTCATTTCTATGCAATGAAGACTCCCAGTTCTACCATAAATCCTAAATCTTATCTGAGTAACACCCAGAAAAGTTAACTGAAGCTTCTTTGCCCTGCACCTAGCCATACATTTTGTAACAAGCTTCCTTGAGCAAGGACAAGATAATGATTTTTAATTTTTGTAATACACTAAGATTAATTTAAACTGTCAACAAGGATGTAGCATTCCCTGAGCTGCAGTAGGTCTGTTATATTTTACACAAGATACTGTCACACAGGAGTGAAACCTACTTAATTCAGTAGACTGGATAGAGCTGCTACTTTCAAGGATGCATCACTTTTCTGTCCTTATCTCAACAGCAGCATTGGAAAACAAAAAAATTATGATTTTTTTTTCCTCAAGATCTATTCTGCAGTCCAGATATCTATCAGCACACCAACCTAACCTCTGTACACATTGACAAGTTGCTGGGTTTCATATGTCTCTGTCAAGTTGCAGAAACCTTTAATTTAGTACAGTCTAAAGTGAAAACAAATCCTCTTGACATGAGGAAAAGTAGAAGGTCTTTCTACACTCAGTCTCCACACAGACAGGATAAAACCAGTGGGGTAAATCTCTAATACATCACTGTTTAGGACAACCTTACTCTAAAAGGAAGACAACCTCATGAAGGGAAGCACAATCCATTACTGGATTACCAAAAATAATAATGGAAAGAATTTAAAAATGAAAAGATTTTCAAAATTTGGAAATAAAAAGAAAAAAAGAAAAAGTCATGTATCCCAAGCAAAAATAAAGCCCCAAGTACTAGGAGCTGTCAATGTTAGAGTGCTCTGGGTTACATTTGCATTAGAAAGAAATTAGCTTTGGTGCCAGCCCAATCTAAACTCATTTCTCCTCCAAGGTTAATTTGTTTGGCTTTTCCATCCAAACAAATGCTAACAGCCACATATTCAGAGAGCTAATTAATCAAGATATACCCACTAGCTGTAGTAGCTCCTCAAGGCAGCATTTTGAGTGAAAGCAATGGAAGCTCTCCAGAAACCACAAAAGAATTTAGATCTCTCTCCTCCCACCAGCAGCACCTGTATGAATCACATTAATCTATGTGCATGCAGGCACAGCAAACAGTCTTTTAAATTATTTGAATAATCCCTCTGTTTCTAAGAATACATCTGCAGCCATTCCACCTGCCCATGTGCTGGCTGTTTTCCTAACACTCACCTGCAGCAAACCACAACTGTCCTTGGGAGAAAACTCCAGGTGCTTGTTCATCATGGTGGCACCACAACCTCCCTTCCTGTTATTCCTGATTTATTATTCAATTGTGTTTTTCTCACCTGCGCCTTCACTGTCCTCTTTTACACCATAAGCCACACAGACCTGCTCAGCAAATAGTTTTCCAGACCCAACAGCCCTTGCTATCTCCATTTTGGTCCACTACAGGAGTCTTCCACGCAGACTCTTGGCTTTTCCATACAGTTAAACATCTTCATATCTGCTTTGTAAGAGGGAACACAGGACACCACTGACAGCCCATCACACTTTAATCAAAAGCATAAAACACTTAAGTCATCACTCCTGAAAATTTAGAACACAGGAGGAGGAAGCAGCACAGTCTTGTGTTACCTCAGGGAGTGTAGGGCTTTTCCACCCTTCAGAGCCAGAACAGCTGGCTGCATCCCAGCCTTCCTAATCCTTACCCACTTGGCCTCTGTGCCCTCAGAGTGTTAGCTGATCTCCCTCTGTATCTGATGTCCCGGCAGCAAACCATCTCTTCAGCCTACCTGTTGTGCCAGCTCTCCCTTGCTACCTCTCCCAACAAGCACACTGCCTTTGCCAGTCCTTCCCCACAGCTCCAGGATGTCAAGTCTGGCAGAGGTAAAACCAACACCGGCAGGGTCTGAGGGCAGAAACTGCAATGCAGGAAATGCAGGGAGAGAACTTCACACATCCCCACACACAGCCCAGATTTCAGACCATACCTCATCTAAAATACAGCACCTGAACCACACACACCCCCAAGATCCAGAGGCCTCAGCTCTTTCTCCTGATCTATTCCTATGGTGTTACATTGCATGGCAAGGCAGAAAACCTCGGAGACACAAATGTGACACTGAACAGAACACAAGGCTAAACTACTACAGCAATCCTGGCATTTCTCCATGCTCCAGTTTTCAGTAATAGCTCCCAATGAAGGCTAGAATATTTTTCCATCTGAACACTGTGGATCAGGATAGGCTTTAAAGCCCTAAAAAACCCTGTGAGATAATTTAGCAAATTTTTATTCGTTTCTATGATTTTCCTTATAAAGAAACCCACTGGTATGCACTGGACATTCCACTAAAAGTTCTATTCAGAAGTTCAGGTCACTTACTGGCAATATCATAATGAACATGAATTGTTCCCACTGCTCTCTGCTGTGAGCCTCACTTTGCCTTTGCTGACAATGACTGTGCACTGATGAGGTGCCAATCACACCTCCTGCATGACAGCCCCTCATGTCTGCTACCATAAGGAGGACAATGAATTTCATCAGAAACCAACTTCTGCTTTCTTGGCATAAAAACACCAAATTTTTTTTTGTCTGGCCTCAAAATAAACTATAATTATTTTGTCAGGGACACACAGGCTAATCCTGGAGGAAGAAAGTCATCTCATTATGAAAAAGCAGAACAGTCATTTTAAGAAATGCTGATAAATAATTCTGCTTTTCCTGACTGTTTTCCAGTTTGGCTTACATCAGCAAATACCTTAAGCTGACCTGAAATAACATTTTGTAAAGTATACATTTTGAGAAAAAAAATGCACAGTCAGGTAATTCTTATTTATGTGGGAGTGGAAATTAATTTACTGTGAAACTGTGCTGTTAAAAAAAACAAAAAAACAGATAGCTAATTTCTTTAATAATCTCCAAAAGAACAACAGCTGGATGGAAAGGTATCCCGGTCTCCGTGTTATCCTGTAAAGTCACAGAACACTTCCAAAAATGAGCAATTAAACAGAGTAAGATTCTCCAGCTTGAGAGAAGAGCTGTCAAATAGAAGTGAAAGGATATAATAGAGTTCCATAAAATCAAAGATGGCACAGAAAAATAAAGTAACTATTCACTGTCATACCAGAACTAGGAAATCCAGTGAAATTAAGGAGTGTGTAGAAGAAAAACAGAAGCATATTTCAACATAATTAAAGCAGTAGAACTCATTACCAGAGAGTGCTGCAAATGACAATATAAAAATGAAAAAATAAGCTGGACAAACTCAGATCAACAGCAAAGACAAGAAAACTAACTTTTTTTTATTAATTTATCCTCAGGCACTATATGATCATCCTATCAGACAATTAAGATTGTTCAATTATCTATTTTCTACTTAAATATTTTCAGCACCACATGTCCTTTCAAGCCTGTCACACTTTCATAATTAACTATATAATATGTTACCTATATTATATGATATTACTAATTTTATTGAACAACAATGTAAAATGCATGATTCTGGTTTACACACAAATAAGCCCATATCCAAGTTTGGCATGAAACACACACAGGTCTCTAAATAATTATAATACTTATGCCTTTCAAATAGCATCAGATTCCAAGGACTTTTCTGGTCTGTCACCCTACCACTCTTATTTGTGCTATTACCTTAAGCAGAAGAGCTCTCATCTAAAAACAAAGGCAGAAAGGGAAAAGCAGTTTGCTACTTCGCTCAGATCTTGCAATTTTATTACAAGACACGAAGGCCAAAGAGGAAATCCAATTAGTAAATGAGTAACAGGAAGCAAATGGTAGAAATCCACCAAATCTACCTGGATGGCTGCCAGGTTCTTCTGTTCCTGGGATGGGGCCTCGTGGACAAAGCGCAGCCAGTTGGAATGGCGAGGGTTGCTGGCATCCAGGATATAAAGCACCTCGCCTTTGCTCCCGCGAACCTGAAACATCCCAAACAAATCCCTGAGCAAAATTAAAACTAAAAACCAAATATGTCCAGGCTTTGTCCATTCAGTGAAAAAAACACTTTAGAAAAAGAATTGGGCACACAAGATATATCCATCTCCATATCAAGACCTTTTGGCTACCATTACAGATCCATATAATTCATATTATTTCTACAATTTTGACAGAATTCCAGCTTACAGTGAAAAAAGGAAGATAACAGAAATAAAAACTTAATATTAACTAAGTCATTCTTCCCCCTCAAAACACAAAGACATACTGCTGTACAAATACATCTGTCACTGCCAAAAACCCCCTTTTGTTTCATTTTAAATAACACATCACTTGAATCTCCACTGATCCAGACAACAGAGAGCCATGCAAAAAGGTCATACAGCCACACTATTGTTCCATGTGATTTATTTATATAATGAATGGATTTTATTTTCCATCTGTCAACAAGAAGTATCCAGGGCAGGTATTTCCTAAGAGCTAGGGAATTTGGCCATGTAAGATCAAAATTAGATTGTCTTCGTGGCTTTGTATATAAATTGCTCACATTCTTGCTATATTTGTTTCTAATAGAATGCAATATCATATTTCTTCAGTATGACTGCTTCAATTACCTAAACATTTAGGGTATCATTAAAAAGACAAAAACTGTATTCCATTACAATAATAGCTGGTGACAGCACGTTGTTCTCAGATTAAGAAAAAAAGAATTACTGTAGTTCTGCAAACAAATAAGGATCTTCAAAACTCATTACTGCTCCTCTGAAGGAAAAAGGACACATCATGAAAAGGTGCCAACACTCAAACTTTAAAAGCTCTTACTTTCCAGCACATGGATTAACCACAGTGAAAAGTGTCAAACCTACACATTGAAATGCATCTGGAAACAATATTATCTGACACCAAGCACTAATGGTTTCCCAGAGAGGCCCTGCATGTCCCAACCCCGGGAGTGTTCAAGGCCAGATGGGATGGGGCCCTGAGCAACCTGATCTAATGAGTGGCATCCCTGTCCCTGGCAGGGGGCTGGAACTGGATGCTCTTTGGGGTGCTTTCCAACCCAAACTATTCTGGGATACTGTAATAATCACCCAGCTCTACAGAGGCTTGGTGCTTTAGCTACCAAAGCACAAGTTACAGGAGCCCACCATGTAGATCCTAGAAAGGCTTCCATCAGATTTTCAGTTGGAATGAGAAGCAATCCAAGTCCTATTATAAAAACTATACATTACACTATCTAACTTTTCATCAATTTTTCTTCATTGGCTTGATCGTTAAATTATATAATTTATATTTGCTTCAGTGAATCACAGTCATCTCAGTTATGCTTCCAGAGTCTCTGCCAATCCACAGAGAGATGCCAAACACGAAACAGAGCTTTAACACATAAGGAAACTATCGATAAAGGAACACGATAAATCCCTTAAAAACATTCTGTATTTTCCACTGCTTCTTTCACCTCATAAAGAAATAATGCTGCATTGAATATACAGATGTGAGCATGAGAAATCAAGAAAAAGTGCAAAATCACTGCACTTTGTGTGGACTAGACTGGTGACACGAACCAGTCCTTTCCTGGTAGCATCAACAGAAGATTCCTAAATGAACTGATGGCAGAGGATCCCAAACCTAGCACTTAAAACCAGCACCTAAAATGGATACACACATCCACACCATGTACCACAAACTGAGGTGCCCAAGAACTACCTTCTTGAGAATCAACACACAAGGGGTCACTGAACTAATTCAGCCAAATGCCTGCAATGTAAGAGGAAGCACAGGACATTCACTGTCACCACACAGGGTGAGGTTCCACCCCAAAGCTAATCAGGACAGTTTGAATGATGCCACATCAACAAGCACCAGAAGAATTCAGGAACAGAAGAGATCAGGAGAAGATGTGTCCCTGGTCAATGTATAAGCTCCCCATATGAAACCCTACACAGGCCTAAATAACATCTAAGCTGCTTTCTGGAAACAATTTCCTAAACGTTTCTAAATCAAAAAATCTATGTTCATCAAACAATCAAGTAGAGAAAAGTACTGGTTTCTGCACTGCTTCTTATTGGATTAGCTGAAAACATGATCTTTATTGCTGCAGCACAAAACAGCTAGACACAATACTTCTGCATCCTGAGTTCAGACCATCACAGAGCTCACTGCAGAGGGGAAACTCACATTTTAACGTTGTTGGAGACATTTAAAATAACTCCAGCAAAAGAAACCTGAGGCAGCAACTGCTGATTTGCTTGCTCAGTAAGAAGTCTAGGACAGAGACAGCATGTGACATTTTCCTTCAGCCAAAACACACCGCAAGTTTTCCGTGGTAATGAAGCTCCTTGTGGTGCCTGACATCACCTGACCCTGCCGGGAACAGAAGGGTAGAGGAGGCTCACTCCCAACCTCCTGCAAATTGCGGAGCTTTCAGGAGCAGGGCTAAACTTCCCTTTGCCTGGAATGATACCCAAATCTCCCCCTCTCCTGTGTGTGATCTTCTAGAGTAAGCTCAGACTGGAATGCAAACACCTCAGCCGAGCAGCACGTGCTTTCCAGCGTCTCAAACACATCCCACAGCTGAAGATGGGAGGTTAACACTCAGCTCCTTTCAGGCATGGATCCTTCTCATCACACAAACCAAGAGATCAGTAATGGGCCTGCTCCAAAAGTCACTAAAATTAATACAGAGCCACACATTTAACATGGCAAAAGATGACTAAAGCAAGTCTTAACAGAGCTGATTATGACCTTAGTAAATACTCTGGACATCTATCTATCCCATTAGAGAACAACTTACTGAAATTGAAATTCTGGGACGTAGACTTGCAGCTGAGATAGCGCACCAATTTCTGATTTGTGTAAAAGTCCAGATCATTTAAGAAATGAGAAAAACAAAAGCATTTCTGAAAATTAAAAAAGATTCAGCCAAAAACATTTAAAAGCCAACAGTTTTCAATATGAACAGTATTTGAGGAACAATCACTGGGAAGGTAGTCTACACACAGAAAAATTCAAGACTATATTGTTCAGAATTAGATTTATGGTTTATATTCACCTTGACAGCAAACACAGAATTCACCTAATTGAGATTTATTTTATCATTAATCTATGGACATAATTTTACTTCATGTCTTATGTGTAAGAGCCTTCCTAAGCCAGAAGCACATTTTATAGGCAAGATATCAAAGAAAGAAGGAAAAAAAAGTCACAAAACACAAGCTTAATGTGCTTGACTTCTTATACCTCAATCCTAAACACCACAGCTCTGATCTGAAGCTGGCTGCAGCCAATAGCAGATTTTCTGTTGCCTTCACCAGTTTTCAGGCAGGCTTATTTAACTGAAAACAACTGTCACAGCAAAAGTGATGCAAGTGAAGCAGTAGAAATGTAAGTTCATTTCATTTCCTTATATAAATAAACACAAACATTGGCTTCCACTGAAAGACTGTTTTCTGATCTCTTTGGTTTCAGTGTAACAATGAAGAAAACATGATCCTGGCAGACAGACAGAAACCCAACCTGAAATATGTAACATTCAGCATTACATGGTGTATTATGTTCCATCCAGCCCTGACCAACATTTCTTCATGGAATGTCAGAGTATTTGAAGAAGGACCAAATCTTTCCAGCGCTCCCTGTTTCAACATTTGCCAAAGTCATCACCAGAAGTACATGCCTGCCACAATCCAGTAGGAGTGAAATGAATTCCCCTTTCTTGGTTAAGGATAATGAAGAAAAGGAACTGAACATGCATAAATGAACTGATATCTTCCCTTCACAAAGGCACATCTGAGCCTCCAGAGCAAAAACCTCTGTGAACTTCTAACCTGAAGATTATTTCCTGCTTGCCTTTAAGCACTTGCTTCTCCAGCAAACACAGTTCAAAGCTGCTATGCCAAGTTTACAAATACACACAAAGAAGTATTTAACCAAGGTGTAAGAACAAAACTCTCAATTCATCACCAGCAACAAGCTGTGTCCTTCACCAGCACGTTTAGAGAGCTGGGGGATAACACAGAGGTGTTTTCTTACCGAAAAGAAAGAGAAAGCACAAAGCCATTTGGGCATTTTCTTGGCTTCTTATTAGCACTCTTAGCTAAATGGTTACCACAGGCTTGTTTGAGGGTTTTTTTTTCTTTCACACCACTCATAAATACAACATTTCAGCCTGTAGCTCCTTACAAAGATAACAGCAAGATCAAGGATGCTTCCCACCCACTGGAATCTTCCACTTCCCAGGAATCTGTTGAATGAGCAAGTATAAACTTTGATTTCTTCACAACTATGCATGTTACAGACAGAGTAATGGCATTCTGCTATATTTAATTTAAACAGAAACTAACATCTTCAGTATTTTAGTGAACAAAATCACTGGGCTCAATAAATGTGCTGGGTGCCACGTTTTCCCTGAGGCCAGAAGAAAACAATGCACACAATTCCATCTCAACACGATGCCTTAGAGATGCCAACTCACAGTGCTGGTCTCGGAGAAAAGGGAATGGCTGCATCAGAACAGACCACATCACAGAGCACTACTCTGCACAACTGGAAATGCATGTGGCAAACTTCCTCACTGCAAAATATTCCATAAAATTGAAGCCTGGATCCCAGGCATCACATGCCAAGGAGAGAAATGTTGCACTAATGTCCAATTTTTTCCCTTGACTTACAAAAAGCCTCCACTGCTTGAGACTTCTTTCTGAAGGTGTTCTCTCTGAAAACATTTTTTTTTTTACTGCCATCACAATGTGAAGTCAGGCTTTAGTGTGCCTCCCACCAATAGCCTTCAAATTAATTATTTTTAATATCTTTGGTACAGCTGACTACACACAAACTTGGCCAGTTTCTGTGCGTGCTTCCCACAGGCTCTGGAATAACCATCTACTTGGGCAGTCCAAGCCTTACTTTCTGCATTCCTGGTCTCAATTTTCAACTTCAGACTACTCCCAGCATGATTTAAATTATATTATAAAGCTCACGTTCAGATCAACTTCAGTAAACATGAACAACTTGGTTTAAAACACTCAGGAAGTCATAAAATTCGGTATGCAGGAATCTTTTCAAGGCTCTCAAAACTAGGTTGCAGTAAGATATTATGAAATGATTCTAAAACAGCTCATGAAAACCTCATTTTCTGATTTGCTGTCAACGGGGTCACATTAGTGTCACCAATAAATAAACGTATTTGCCTTTTCTTTCCTGTCGTGCAGCAACAGATAAATCCTTTAAGTATGAGCAATGAGAAATCTGGAAAATCATAAAGCTGTCCAACAAACCTAAAGGCCTTCTCACTGCTGTCATCCACCCGCTGCCTTTTCTGAGAACCTTGTTGTAGCATAAGCACTTGACTGGTTTAAAACAACCTGCAGACACATCAGGAAGGGCCAAGCGAGCCAGGGCACCCCCACATGCCCTGTGCTCAGCAAACACCTGCAATAAATGCACACTGCATTGCTCTGCTTCCAGCTGGGAACAAAGAGGATCAAACTGCTTCCTCTGAGTCCACAACCCAAAAGGGAATGAATTGTCCACACCTCTTCTCTGGGAAAGGGCATCTGGGCCACAGCCCTAGATTGAAATCGACAGAAGAAAGGGAGAAAACAGCTTCAGAGGCTGGAGTGAGCACTCACCTAGGAATGTGTCACCACTCACAATATGCATACTGAGTTTGGGTTACAAGGGATGGGCTTTGAGCATTCTCACATCTTCCTAGGGCATGGAATCTATCTGTAGCTCTGCTAAGGCTGCATCAACACTCTGCTCTCTTCATAAGCTGCTCAGGGATGTTAATGCCAGAGATTTTTCAAATAAACCTGTATTTTGTGCTAAATGCACTGATAGTGCTTTATGCCAGATGTCAAACATAAGTGTTTTTATACCATGCAGTAAATAGTCCTTCCACCTCTAATCACAGAAAGGTAAAAAAGTAAGAAATGAGTCTTCTCCTCAGTGCAAAAGAGGACTAAATGTGCATTCAATAGAAACTGCTTGGCTGAGAAAAAAAAAAGAAGAAAAAAAGAACAAAAAGAAAAAATAAATTCTGCTCAAAGAACTAGAGCAGTAAATAAAAATTACAAAGACAGAACAGAGGCACCAGAAAGAAGGCATTTTTAGCAAGTTGGAAATGTTGTTATTGCCAGTATTTTTCAGTCAGTGTAATCTCCTCAGCTGAACTCAGGTTTTACTCCTGGCACACAGAGGTACAACAGGAGCTAGGATGGGTTCTGTACCCAAGGACAAGACCTAGTGCATAAACTGCTGTTCCACAGTGAAATGCTTGCCCACTGCACCAGGCTTCTATATTGCTACAGGCCTCATTGCATTAAAAACTGGTAAAATTTTAAAACTTTGCTCATGCAGTTTGATCCAAATCCCAACACAAGTGTCACACAAGGAAATGTTTCCTATTACAGCAGAAAGAAGCCATAAGCTGGTACCTGCTGATTAGCATAAATCAGCATCCCTGTAACTTACAATCTGCTTCCCAACTCAAATTAATTTTTCTAATTATTTTCACATGTTTTAATGATTTTTCACAGTGTTATTATATTTGTATTTGGCTTGGCTTGATATTTTTTCACACTTCATTGATTAGAAACCATCATTTGTTTTTTCTTTAGCTTTAAAGAAGTCAATCCTCCTCCACCCAGGCAGCGTAATTGAAAAGTACCAAATCTCACTACAGGATCTTTAAGCTATGACACAAAATAGAAAGGATTTGTTACAATAAAACCTAATTCTGAGAACCCTTGGTGCAATGGAGTCACTTCACTCACTTCCCACATGAGCCTGCAGTCTGTGTTCTCATCCAGCTCCTGCGGCATTCGCTTCTCCCCTGCAAAGGGGCCAAACTTCTCACCCTGAGGGAAAATTATAAAAGAACAAGAATCAGTAGGAGGAAAAAAGAAAAAGCCAAGTCAATCACCAAACTGCAGCAGAGGAGTAATTTTTAGCCTCAAACAGGAAAGAAGAGTTTTCCTTTATTGCCAAGAAGGTGCACATCCTTGAGGGTTCAACTTGAAGCTCATTCCCATTCTTCTCATACTTTGAAGAACCTCATAAAACCATATCTACCTTCTGCATGCTTATTTCTCCTTTGGGAAGCAGGATTTTTCTTTATTTTAAATAAGGCTGAAATCTACAAGTCAAATTTCTTATATTTCTTACAAAATTTTCAGGAAGCACCTTGCAACAGGCATCCAACTAAAACAAAGAACTTGGCACGCACCAAGTTTACATTAGATTTATTTGTGAGATTATTTGCAACGCTACTTTTTGAAGCGCCACAAATCAAAAGACTGAATAACTGAGGGCTTGATCATACAGAGAGATTTGTTTGAAATTGTAAGGGAGTATGCACGTGCTTATGAATTAATTTGAGCCTTCATAAACAAAATTAAAATGTTCTACCACCTGCTAGTCATAACACCCGCTGTGAAAGCATCCATTGATGTGTTCTTCCAAAAGTATTTGGCATCAGGGGTTTTTTCCTGCACACACGTCACAGGAGCAGCAGGGCAAAATAATTAAATAGGACTTTCTTCTCCCACAGGCCCAACCTCCCCCCACACACAGGGACAGGCCCTAAAACCTGCCGTGCACGAGGCTGTGCTCCTCCAGGCAGCACTCACATCCACAAGTGCTTATCCTCTCAAGCATTACAGATTTTAAGTGTAGATAGACAAGCAACTTTGGTGTTTCTTTTAAAAGCAACAGTATTTTGGTTTAAAAAAAAAAGTATTGATCTTGTCCACTTATCCCTTCCTCCAGGCACATTGCATATTCCCAGCAACAGCCTGCTACATGCTTTCCTCCTTGCTTAGTTTTTACACATTGCCTACAGGTAAAGAAAAAAAGTGGAATGGAAAGCATCCAGGACTGTTCCTCTTGGAAACAGGAAATCCATTTTTTTTTACAAAAACAAACAACTTGTATTTAAAATTAAACCTGAACTGGTAATAAACAAAGGAAAAGGAAACTGACATTGCAGAATGAGGCAACAGAACTGAGGGACAAATTTTTAAATGCGCACAAAGAACTTTTCACCACAAGGAACAGCAAAGCAGAATGTAAAAGCACAAGAACAGCACAAGGGAGCAACTGGAGCCCAGAGCAAGAAAGGAGCCAGACAGGGGCAGTGGCAGTAAAAACTGGCACTCTGGGGCTTCATAGCCTTAGCTCTCATCAATTCCCACACCACCCTTCATCATTCTGCTGATAAATCATGTCAGAGTTCCTGCCCTGCCCGTTTTTCAAATCCTGGGATTCAATACTCAGTCTGAAACTTCCTCCTTCTCTCACCTCATGGGCAAGGCAGGTGGAAATGGGCAAATGCAGCTGTATGTGTACAGCACCCACAGGGCCAATGCCACCCACTGCAGAAGCACTGCAACTGCAAACTCCACACACCATTCCCACCTCAGCGCTCCAAACCAGCACATCTCCCCTGCAATGTTCAAATCCTTTTGGAAGCTCAGAGCAACGGCAAAAGCAACACATCCACCTTTGAACACAGAGTAAATATAACAAAAGCTGCAGGTGATGCAGATTTCTGAGCGCTTTTTATGGCTTCTCAAATTTGGGGGGTAACCAACACCTGATGTCTTGATCCATGGGGATAAGTGCAATTATTTGTTTAGCTTTTCAGACCATTTTCTTCACATAGATATATATACACACACACACACACACATTATCTCTGGTTAACAGATATGTTGTTATATGCCAACATACATTAATCAAAACCACACTCAAGACTTCAACTTCCCCTCTGCTCAATGAAAGCGAGCACCCAACACAGCCTGAAGGCAGAGAAATGATCCAGTACAGAAAAGCACGTTTTTCCAGTGCTGAAAAGGCTATTTTCAACAGTTGCTTTCAAAAAAGCAGCAGTGACTAATCTTCCAGTTGCAGCAAAACACTGAGAAATGCAATGGCTCTCTGATGGTTACACTGAGAGCTTCATGGTGTGGGTGCTCTGCAGCCTGGGGCCAGCTCACGGAAAACAGAACGTACTCGGGAATCACAGCTTTGTTAAGGCAACAAAACAAAAAGTTTGCACCTTTTATGATTACAAACAAAATCTTGAAAGCCCCCCATGCCTGAAGGTGCACAAGCAGATGGAAGGCAGCAGCAGTTCAGAATGTATTATTACCAAAACTTTTCTAATAGCAGAATTTTCAGAGGCCTCCACAAGACTTGGAGAGTTGGTACTGCAATTACTGCAGTTGGTACTGCAATATATTTCTGATTATAAGATGATCCAATTTTTTTTTTTTACTTTCAGTTCAGACAACTGCAATTGGGTGGCAGCAACAGAGAGAAAACAGTGCAATATTTAATACTTAGCAACTTAGGTTTTGCTTCACAATGAAGTGTCACATTCAACACCTCCTCCCAATCCCAAAACTCCGTGGAATTAATTTAACACCTATAAGCTGCTGTTAATCACAGCCACAAAGTGTGGTACTTCTGCCTCATTACTAGACAGGGGAACAAGCTGAGAGCAATTCAGGTGTAAATTTTCTTTCCATGGAAAAGAGCAACATGGAGTCTGGCTCCATGTACTGGTGTCCAGTGTACCACCCGTGCTATTTACACATCCACCCTTCTCCCAACAAAGAACACGGGACTTAGGTCCCGACAAATTTTAGGAGTATGTTTTAATAAACCACAGAGCAACTCAAGACGTGGTTCCTCTGCCTGTTCCTCATAGCAGGGCTTTGCACAGCACAGAGGAATCAGTGCCAAAGGACAGGTCTGTGACAGACACTGTCACCAGACACTCCTAACACAAACAGATCCTACTGCGGCTGCCTCTGCCTTCTGCAGCCCACGTGAAGTACACCCCGCATTAGCAACACTTTTTCTAGGTGCTTGCACGGCTCTGACCCCACACGCTTTGCCTGTATGAAGTTCCTAAGTAAGGTGGAATAATTTAGGCAGGGAAACGCTTTATTTGTCCCAGCAAGCAGCTCTAATGGTTCAGTTGTCAACAGTGTAAAGGACAGAAGCTCTGACCCCCAGCCCTGAATTGCGGATACTAATTCCCATGAGTTTCATTCTATTTCATTCTATTTCATTCTATTTCATTCTATTTCAGAGTCCAGAAATTAACAAATGCTAATAGTGTACAACCTTCCTTGCTGTGTGAACCCAAAAAGTTTTGAAATGAAACTTCAGAACCTCAGTAGAAAAGTTTTAAAGAATTAAACCAAACGAAATAAAATTGCTCCCTCACGGTCCCCTTAACCTCAGGGACACCTTAAAAATGTGAGACTTCTACCCCATCGAGTCCAAGTCCTGTTGATGAAACCAGTGAAAAATTAGGAAAAAGATCAGAGCCGAAACGAGGACAAAGATGGAAGTCGAAACATACAAAACACAGAAAAGTGTACACTAATGAAGGGTTCATAGTTTTGCTATGCCTTTATGTGTCCTAACAAGCCGCCTGGACAGTCTCAGCTGGAATTTCACACGATCAAGATCCTTTCAATTATGAAGTGTGAAGAGGCATCACCTGGTTGGAGTACGAGACTGGGTTCAGCTGAATGACACGGTTCAGGGGCCCGGCTTTATTACGCCGAAAAAAGGAATTAAAGCACGGTCCGGCCGAGCGAGCCCGGAGAGCCGTGAGGGAGGTGACGGGAGCCCGAGAACCCCGGGCGGCCCCCCGGCCCTCAGAGCCGGACCCTCACGGAGGCGGTCCCGCCCGGGAGAGCTCTGCCCTCAAAACTGTGCCAGGCGCACAAACCAAGATTAAAAAAAAAAAAAAAAAAAAAAAAAAAAAAAAAAAATTAAATAAATAAATCACAAAATGGGGGAAATAAAAGTCCTCAGAGCAAACCTTCCGCCGGCCCCCGCACCCCGGGAGGCTCCGTGTACCGGGAAGGGGGAGCGGGCGGGCGGCGCCTCCCGTGAGCGAAGGGAGCCCGGGCGGGCACAGCGCGGCTCAGGCGAACTTGGAGCGGGGCAGAGGGGCGGGAGAGCCGCCCAACTCCCCGGTGATACGTGGCAGCCGCTCCCCGCCGGGCCGGGCCAGGCCGTTCCCCCGCCATCACCCACCTTCTTCACTCTGCGGGCCGTGTAGAGCCCCATCCCGTCCTGCACCCGGGACGACTTCAGGGCGAACCTATCCGGCACGTACATGCCCAGCATTTTTGCACCGAACACGGGCCCGGCCGCCTGCTACCGGGGAGAAGGAAGAGGCTTTTACGGGGGGACTTCCATCCCACCGGGAGCGGCAAGCGGGAGTCCGGGAGAGGGGGGCAGGAAGAGGGGCTGGATGCGGGGGCTCCCCCGGCTCCTGAGGGGAGGGGCCAGCGCGCGCCGCGGGGCGGGGCGGGGCGGCCGCAGGGGGCGCGCGCGCCCGGCGGGGCAGCGGCGGCGCCGTGAGGGGACGGCGGGGCCGTGAGGGGACGGCGGGGTCCCGTGGGGGTTCGTCCCCAAGCCCGGGTGTGTCCCACCTCTTTTTTCCTGTTCCACCAGTGCGTGAAGGCAGCTTCGTCCCTAAACCAAGTAATCCTTCCCTTTCGGCGGCTGGTTTTGAGGGAGCGCGGATCTAAAGGCAGAAATCGGGCATCCTCGCGAACGCGCAAACGTGACGCTTTTTGTCTAAAAAAAATAAACAGACATTCTGTATATTTCTGTATATTCTTACGACATACCCAGCAAAGGCATGTTTTTCTGACTAAAACTACGCACAGTGTAGTCGAACAGGGAGGAAAAGTTCGACTTCCACGGGTTGCTAGCATCACCCCAAAGTGATGCATCACACCAAGTTCCTTGCATCTTTCACAAAACTGCAATATACATCATAAGTACACGTTATATATATGCACAATATATATTATAAATACACATTATATATATATGTACAATATACATTGACCTTCTAGAAAGCTGAATAGCTTTCTTGGGGATTTTTGGGATTTTCAGTCACACCATACTCATTGTTGCTCTCTAAACTGAAGTGGTGGTGTAGCTAGAATAGGGATTTGTAGCTAGAAAAGGAATACGTAATCATATCTGATTAAGGAATTAAAAATAAGTACGAAGGCATGTGAGGCAAGCAGAAGGAAAAGGAAGAAAAGGGGAAAAGAACTATTTATAGACATATTTTAAAATTGTGCTGGTAATGATAATAATTAAACTACTGGAGTGTAACAAGCTCTTTTCTCTCTACCTCTTTTTACGCTAACAGATGTATAAACAGTAGAAGTTAAATATTAAAAGCTCATAGTTTTCCAGCAAAGTGTTAGGAAAGTTGGGTGTCAGTGTCATTTGGAAGGAATGAAACAAATATCCTGAATTTTAGTTACCACGTGCCAGGGATCAAATCATCATAAAGTGCTTTGGATCAGTTGGATTCCTGCCCATCCATAGGTGGACATTAAGGCAAAAATTAAATTTAAAAAAATCAAGTCTAGCTGAAAATGAAACTCACTTTGACTATTTTTGTTCCCGTATCTATTTGCACACAATGGCTTTTTGTACTTAGCATCTGCAGTGTCGTAGTTTAGCTATCATAAATGTCTTACAAATGCGATGTATATTTCCACCAACACACATGTATATACAGAGAAATTTATATAATACTTCATTATATTCAATACATGAGCAAATGCTCCAGTAAATTTCATGAGGCCCGTAATTTGACAAGAAAAAAGGAGGAAAGGCTCTAACAACATGGTTGAAAAAATAATTTTAGGAACAAAACTGCAGCAGACCCACAGATATCACACCTTCACTGATAGCCTGGACACTGGCTACTAATTTAGTAATAGAAATGGAGCATGTAAATCTGTGTAAGAAAGAACTCTACCATCTCAAAAACAATAAATTGAACTGAGAGGAAATAAGTTGCCTGGGGCAATTGCTTCAGTTTTATGACTAAGAGCAAAATTTAACTATTCTTTCAATTAACATTGGCTCTAAAGCTTCCCCATGCATAACTGAACACACTTAATATTTCTGGAGACCAGAACACTTCCTTGATTGGATGCCAGTCTTTCTTAATATACATCAGGTTAAAATGCTAGCATCATTTTCCGTCTCTGACCTCTTCCAAAGGTCATGAATATTCTAAAATCATTTTGCATTTTACGAAGGCATCAGTATTTTTCGCTTCAGAAGATTAAAAAAATCTACTGGGGGGCCTTTATTCTGAGCCTTAAAAGATTTCTTCTATGGGAAGTTAAAGGTAATATTATAGTTTGGATGCATTTGTGTCTTGGTTTTAAGCTCTTTCAGTACACAAGAACAACTGTTTTACTTTTTAAATTTCAGCCATTATTACTCCAATATGGAAGGCCATTACCTGTGTCTTATGCTGTTTAAGCCAATTAGGAAAAACATGCTGTAGCACTGGACAAAACTGTCACCAGTCTTTCCTTTCATGGTGTACTGGTGGTGTGACATTGATCACAAACTCACAACTGCCTGTCCACCTGCAGCAAAATACCTTTTTTCCCATTTAATCAGCCATTACCCTTACAGCTGTGACTCACTGGCAGTGCAGTACAAACAAACTGAACACGTTGACCCTCTGTTTCTGTGTTGCCCTATACAGTAAGCCAAGGAGAAGTACAAGGGAATCCAGCAGCCTTCAGACTTGAAGCCTTACACTGTCAAAATTCATGTTCATATCTTCCTTGGAAAAGGAACAAGGTATTTTCAGATGGAGGCTCTTATGGAGTCATGAATGCTGCTGTGCCCCACATGAAATTCCATGGCAGGAATCCACCTGTGGTGACAAAATATTGCAAAAGCTTTTGTCTGGAGTTACACTACTTCTTGTTGCAACACCAAGGGGGAGGCACGGTATGTTAGGTCTCCACTCGAGGAACAGCTAATTAAGTGTCATATTTAATATGTCACATTCTAACAAACAAAAGGATCTAAGACCAAATACTCCTCAAGATGCCAGAAGTAAACATGCCAGCCCCTGAAGTGTCCAGCAGCTTAGAAGGAAAATGTGCTCCCCAATGCATTTTCCTTTTCACTGCTAATCCCTTGTTTAGATGGTGTAGTATCATCTCTAAAACTTTTCAGGGACTTGGCATTTCTATCCTCCCTCCCCTTGCTCTGCAGGCAGCTGGACTGAAATCTGAGGCTTATGGCTTTTAGCCCTTTCAAGAGTTCCTTGCATGGAGCAGTATTAAAATATTAACTTTTGCAGCATCCTAGCAATGCCAGAACTAGATTCTGGCAGCTGACACCCCTGAGACAGGGTGATATTCATGATAATGGCTCCTCCTTCCCAGTTTGAATTGGTCCACAAAACATTTCTGCAAGTTTGCAGATATGTTTTGAGAACTTCCTTCCTGAATCTATGGATCTCCTCTCCAACCCCATCCTCTTCCTCTTAACCTGGTGTGATCAGGAGCAGCTCTTTTAAAGCAAATCCTTATCTTATCTGGATTGTACCTCATGTGCAGGACACGTACGGTATTGTCAGACTGTTCCGTCTTAGCTCATGTGTACCTGCACGTTTCAGGTGTGCAGATAACACCTAGCTTGACCAGGAATGCAAAGGTTTCAGGCAGGTATTTCCCTGGAATTTGCCAAGCCCCTTTCTCTGCCTTGGTACAAAGTCCTGAACTTCATTTGGGACCTTGTTCTTTTTCCACAGTGACTTCCCAGACCTTCCACCCTGCAGTGCTTGGACCAGCATGGAAACAGGATTTGCCCTGACTTATTTTACACTGAAAGTTTTCAGGAGGGAAAGGTTCCAGCTCGCCTCAAGGCAGAATCTGAGTGAAAGATGGAAAGAGAAATAGCATAAAGAACTCTCAGGGTTGGGGGATTTTTTCCTTTCCTCAGTTGTGCAGAGTTCCACTTGAAAAAAACAAAACAAAACAACCTGAGCTTGGTGAGAGCTGTGTACACCTTTAGAGCCTGCCCTGCTGTGGGGACAGTGGCACTCCTGCCAGCAGTAATCACCAGGCACAGGGACTTTGAAGTACCTGGAACAAATTGTGTTGACATGGAGTCAACTTAAAACCGTATGTCAAGCTACCCACTCAGAACTCAATCTCTTTCATGTGAAACAATCTACTTTCTGAAACAATTAAATGTGCCTGTTTAAAATATGACAAGCCCCATCTACTCAGTGTCTTGGGGTCTTTTCCAGCTCTAAGTGTTTGTTTCGTCTGTGTTTTTGGGTGCTCTGAAAAGCTTAAGTTGTTCTTTCCCTAATGCACTTTGATTTGCTGACCAAAATTCCTTTCAGAGCTATTTTTAAGGATTGCCTCTTTTTTCTTTTTTTTTTTTTTTTTTGTGGTGTGTTGTGGTTTTTTTCCTACAGTGATTCTTTTGAAGCTTTTTAAATTCAAGAAACAAATTATTTCCCTACCAAAATCTCTCTTCTAATCAATGCACTGTTGGCTTTTTGGGTTTTCTGTAAACTAATACAGAATCCTTGAGTTGTGATATTCAAGGCCATGAAAAGCTGTACATTATAAGATTAGTTTTAAACTTGTCTCATTCTTTGCTTACATGCACAGAGTAGTTGCTGTCAAAATATCTCAGATATTTGAAGTCCTAGAAGTTGCTGCCAGAATTTCAGAATTGAATTTTTTCTCCTTCCCCTTTGTATATACTAAAATTCAGACATGCATTTGTACTTACATTCTCCAGCTGATGGCATATTAAGCATCCACTTCCATTGTTTGACAGGTTTTGAAAGTAGGGTTAAAAAAAAAAGGAAAAACCCGACAAAATTTTGAGTAGGTAGGAGATTAAGCTAGTACTTAAGGTTTCATAGTGGACCTAAAAGGAGCACAGTATAATGGGACTGTGGTAGATTTAATTTTTTTTGCTATCTCCCATGAAAACTTCACACGAGTGATATAGGAAAGAAGTCTAAAAAGCAAGTAGAGAATGGTTAAAAATACTTACTTTAAAACATTTAGTATAAACCATCTCCATAAATTTCTTCAGGGACAGCAAGTGACAGAAACACTTTATGCAGTAGCACACGAACTGGGCCACATCCTTACGCATCCCAGAAGTGGCTTCCTCAGCTCAGGAATATCTTATTTCAGCTTGAGAGGGACTTCCTTCATTGATGTCACCCCCCTGTTTTTCCTGTCAGCCCCTTCAGGATCGACTCAGCCTTTCCTTCATTAATGGGAAGTGACTTCCCAGATGCAGCCTCTCCCTGGTGAGCTCCGTCCTTCAGCCCTAACCATTGCCGTGCATGCCCTGGTGCATAAAGGTTACACCTTCCCAATTCCCATTACAGCCGGCTCTGGAGCCCATCCTGGGCTCCCTCTGGGAGCAATCAGCCTTAAACTTGCCTGCTTCCTCTTCTGCTTGCTCCCTAATCATGAGAGGGATCTTCATGGAACACGAGGTTCATCACCAAGCAAATTCCCACGCTGTGCTCTCCATTTTTATTTGCTGAAAAAGCATGGAAATTAGGCTCCCTTTCAGTACCTGCTCATGTGCAACTCATCCTGTCTGGCAGTTCAACCATACAACAAGTTCTTTCTAAAACCTTGGAAGAGCTTTAATGCTGGGAAATGTTTTTCCACCATTCCTCAACAGGACATGAAGCTGGAACACCACGTTGGGTTTTCCTGCAGCAGGAAGACAGCTGACTACTATGAACTCACAGTGGTTTGCTGATATTATTTTAGCAGATGGATGACAACTCTCATGACTGACCTCTGCCTTTCATGTCTGCCAGGTGCTGTTGGATATTCTTATTTTCACGTCTCCATGAATCTCCAATACATGGAGTATCATTAAGCTGCTTGACAGAATGTTTTTAAATCCTTGGAGAGTGGCCACATACACACAGAAGGTATTTCTCAGAACTGCCAGCTATGGAAAATTCATTTTGCCATTCTGAGCACACATTTTCACAATCTGTGCTGTCCTTTGCTCAGACACTTGTCTCAGATCATCTTTCACATAAATTTTTATGCACTTTGGCCTCACTATTTCCTTCCCATTCTCAGAAGAACAGATTTGAGTCACTCTCTTTTCAACAGGGTGAGTGTCCCGTAGCTTCTTACCTTGCACTGTTCAGCTGTGCCTGACCCACCAGTGGAGGGCTTAAATTCCCCAGCTCTTCACACTGCAGATGTGCTCATTTCTTCCTGCACTGTGAGCTGGAACAACTTAATTCCCCTGCTCAGGAAACCTGGTCCCAGAAGAGAACAGTTTGCTTTAAGGCCTACAAAAGCCCAAACCATTCGGGCTGGACACAGTAGATTTGAAATGCAAGGGGAATTCCCACTGACACCACAGATCTGGGAACTGGGGTATTGTTTGTAACGCTGTTGGATTTATATTTCTTTGCTGGTTTCAGTTATTTTTAGAACAGCTGAAATCAACACACCATGTCATTTGACATCCATGTCCTAAGAGGGAATAGCACACAGCAAGGTGAGAACTACTGATTTAAGAATGGACAACAGTTACGCTGAACACACCTCAGTGCTTCCCTTGGTTCTCACTCTCCTGCCTGCCCTCCCCTGAAGTCACTTTCTCAGTTAAAAACATTTTCCCCCAGAAAATACTTCCCTCCCAGGGCTGCAAGAAATTCCTCAGGAAGAATGGGAAAGTCTTACTGCTTTAACACAGGCATAAAGGACAGACACTTAAATTGCTCTCTGGGTCTTTGCTCCACTCCATACATGTTCTGTTCCGAGAAAGAGAAATATTAATACAAATACATATTCTGTTCTGAATAGGAAAATTTTAAACAAATCTGGGAGTTTTGCACCTAGAGGCCTCAGCAGAACCAGCTTCAATAATACTTTTGGGCATGAGCTGCTTTATAAAGCTTAAGGGCTTGCATAATCAGGGGCACCACATGCACGTTTAGAATGAACTGAGCCTAACAAAATCCAAGAACAGAAACAAAAAAAAATTAAAACCACCAGCATTTGTCAGGAATTAAGTTCTCATTAAACTGCGCAGGATGAGTGTTTGAAAAAGACTTTTCTGTTGAATGCTTCCATTTAAAAACTCTCATCCTCATTATATTCCATCTGACACCAGGGGAACTCAGCAGCTCTATACCAAACATCAATATGTCAGACTAGACTCTAAAAAAAAATATAAGAATCATCAAGTGTGATGACTCTGGCTCAAATGATTTGTGGATATTATTGCCAAGGTCTGCAAGGATCAACTGTAAATTTATTTATGCAGTACTTAGAAAAACAAACAATAAAGAAAAAATGAAGAAAACCAATAGCTATTTCAAAGGTTGTGTTCTTACAAGTACTTCATAGTGAAATTGCTCAGTTTTGAAAGCAATAGGAGGATTAAAGGCAGGAATATGATTTTTCTTTATTCCCTTCATTATTACATTCTCAAAATACCACAAAAATTAGAAATGTGTCTTTGCTTACAAGCAACAATAGCACGATTCAAATAAGTTCCCTCTTTCAGACAGAGCCTTCTATTTGAACTTTACAGGTCTATTCACAGAGATGTCTGGAGACTGAAGTAAGTGGGGAGAGGATCTCACATGTCCCCCTGTCAGCAGCTACCTAAGAGCAGCAGCTGATTCAAACCCTTGATACACCTGCACTTTGGGGCAGAAGTTGATTTTGAGAACAGATTAAAGTCACAGGGAGTTCTGAAAGTATCTGAAACTAGAGTAGGACCAAAGGAAGAATGTTTACATCTGTATGCACAGAGGAATCATTAGATTAATAAGAGTGTCAGTGCACTCTGAAAAGCAGGCTTTTTGAAGAACAGCAGCAGCTATAAAAGACATCTGTGAGCTGCCTGCCACTTGCTTTCTGAAGTGTTCACCCTTGGTTAACAGAACCCACAGCTCCTGGGACTGAGGCTGCAGCTGGTTCTGCTTTCTCCATGCCCAGCCTGTCCCAGTGCTCCTCTCTGGCATTCCGGAGAGCACAATGGCCCCCCCTGGGCCGGGCTGCGGCCACTGGGGCTCGGGGATTGTTTGTGGGACGCCGTTCTTCTGTCACACAATGGGGTTTCTGTTCCTCCCTCGGCCCCATTGTGTCCAATCACACGGGATTTTTTTTAAAGCTACGTTTTAAGTTATAGCCTGCCAGGCACCCTGAGGCATCTGGACGCTGGGTGCACCATAAATTCAAAGTTCTTACTGCTCAGGATTGCCATAAATGAGTTAGTCATCTTTTCTCATAAGGCAGCAAGGGAATGGGCTGAAAGTACAGGGCAGCTGCATCTTATTTAAAAGTGTGTCTTTCAAGAGGTACAAGGCATTAACATGCCCTTTTGGAAGTCATATGAAAGTCTGCCCAAGCTGCAATAAGTCACCACAGCAAGTCTGGAACGAGCCGTGTCTGCAGTCCCAGAGCAGCCCCAGCCAGTCCCTGCACACCGTGGCTGTGCCCAGCCTGCAGCCCAGCCCTGCTCTGTCCCTGGAGGGAAAGGCACTCACCTGCATGGAGCCACAGGATGCATTCCTGAGCCAGGTTATCCCTACAGCACCGAGGGAGCCCTGGCAGGGGAGGACACTGCATGCAGAGCACTCAATGTGCGGTTTTTGGTGGGATCCTGCCCGCCTAACCAATGAGTTTTTGAACCCACCACCAACCTGGTCCTCTATACACACAAATCTACACGCACAGAGCCCCCAGCAGAAAACAGAAGCAGAGTCTGTATTTCCCTTCTCATCTTATGTAGAGAGAAACCATTTTTTGGCACTTTGGAGTTGCTGAATTCCATTATTTGTGCAATATTTCTTGACACTTCCATTTAGTTTACAAACTGCAGTAAGAGTTATTGGGTTATATACCACACATTTTAATTGTGGTAAAACACCATAAAATAAGATTGGCAGTAGTTAAATTTTACTTTGTTTCACCTCTCTACAGACTTGGAGGCTATGAGCACTACCATTACTCCTAATGAAATTCTGAAGGTTGGAGAATATTTATAATAACCTAACACTGAACTGTGATAAAAGACACAGGAAAAAGATACAACAATCTAAAAACATTATATAGAAATGGGTGAACATTCCTCCATAGCATACATTTTAACCCTGTTTAGCTGAACACAATTAATCTCTAATGCTCTTGAGCTGGGTCTTTCAAAATTTAATAGATACTGTTATGAGAGATTAAAGTCACATAATGATCCCTGATTTAAGAGCCAGATGGTTATTGGATCTGATAGGTCCCACTATTGAAAGCTGTTAGAAAGAAGTGAAAATTTAAAAGGCTTCAATACACCAAAAAAAAAAAAAATCTGAATAAAGTAAATCAGAATTTCTTCATAGGAAATCTACGGTTTTGACAGGTCTAGGAAGCAATGGCTACTGATTTTAGTATTATCCCATATGTTACTTTGTCCATTCCTTCAGCTTGTATTATTTGCCTAACAGGACAACTCATCCAAAACCCCCATTATCATATAAATGGAGACATTTATCCATTTCAAATGCACTATGACACTGCTGAGGGTTGCAGCAGCCCAGCATCAGTGCTAACTAAAATTCCACACAAGTTATTTTCAGCATAGACACCAAGCATACCTTTTACGACAAAACATTTACTAAAAATCTCCTTCCCTCTCTCCCCTCACTTCCCTCCCATAGAAACCACGAAAAAGATGAAGAAAACATCAAATGGTAAAAATTCACATTGAAATGGAGAGAGGCATAGTCAGGAGCATGGGGTTTTTGCAGGTGTGACTAACGTGCAAGCTTTCACTTGTTCCTTCAGGCACCAAAGAGCATTTTCCCCCAGGCCTTGTCCAGGGGACAGACATTTGGATTGCATTAAGCTTCCAGGGGGTATGTGTGCAAAACTCCAGTATGGAACAGTTATTAAAAAGGCTGCATGTTTGCTATTTCTGTGGTTTGTCAGAAAGGTCATTGTTTAACATGTTTTCATTTAATGACAATGTGTCTCTATTCTTGTTATTATTGTTTGTTTCTTTCATGTCCGTTCCTCCTCCTCAGTATCATTGTTTTTCCCTGTCCTGTGAAGTGTCTTGCTGTTCTGGTGCCATGGGGTTGGGAAGATGTTATGGATTTGTGTAACTTCTCACTACACTGGTGGCTCATTTTCAGAGGGCTGTTTCCACCATGGCCACTTCTCAGAACTTGTTGGGAAGATTTAGTCTGGAGCAGGGAAAAAGGAACCATATTCATTTATGCACAGCTCCATTGGTTCAGCAGGTAAAGGCTTGTTACTCTTTCCAGAAACTCCTCCTGGGATCACCACCTATCAGAACTTGGCTCTTAATCAAAGCCCCTACGCTTCCATTCACACAGGTCTACAACAGCAGAAAATGGGAGCAGAATTATTCATCCCATTCGGAAAATACACCAAATACTAAACCAAACTCTTCATTGTAAGCACATCTCCTGAACTGGCAGAAACAAGCAGCCCAGGCCACCAAAAGCAACCAACTAAGGACCTGAAAACACAAATTCCTGCTGAAATACAGGACAGTCAAATAAATCACTCAGTTATTAACCTTGCACAAACTGGAGGTGTGGGCAACTGCTCTTTTTCTCCATTATATGAGAACTCAAAAGGATGGGGTTTTGAGATGGGAAAGAACAGTATTGTATGATGTTTCCATCATACAAAGAAGTACACAAACAACTTTGAAAAGACAGCAGGAACCATTAACAGATGAGTTAACAGTAGCTAAATATTTATATTGCGCATTTCACATTTATCGCAACAAACCCTTCTTTTTCCAGAAAAATATCTGGGTTAGGGCCTAGGACAAAGTATCCAATTTAATTGTTTCTCTTGGTATATCATGTTCTTTTTAAGGGGACAACACAACCAAGTGGGCCCCTCTGCAGGGGAAAAGATGAGGTATCTCCATGTGTG
The DNA here is from genome assembly GCF_028551555.1 of Melozone crissalis. NCBI lineage: Eukaryota > Metazoa > Chordata > Aves > Passeriformes > Passerellidae > Melozone > Melozone crissalis. Next base: position 7,905,230 of record NW_026535817.1, on the reverse strand, counting down.
AGCTCCTTGGTGTGCTCAAGAGGGGGGAAGCAAACATCAAGGAGACACAGGCACACAGCTCAGGCTCAGGAGATAGCTGAGAGCAGCAGGACGCCAGAAATCAGCCCCAGTGACAATGGGAACAGCCCCAGTGGCAATGGGAACAGTTCCCTAGGGACCACAGTGGGCTTGCAGTCTGCTTCAGCCTAGAAAGCCACAGAGCTGACTGAAAGCAAGACTGGAAGCAGGGACAGAGTGAGCAGCAGGGGATTTGTTTATAAACCCTTCCCCATGTCTAGTCTGTCTTTTCTCTCTCATCTCTGTTGCAAGAGGTTTGTCTGATGTAGGCTTTGTTCAAAGAAAACCCGAGGTTCGAGTTTAAATGCTCTTTGAGGGAAGAGCTCTGGACAGACCTACCTCAATGCTCTTGTCAAAGATTTGTGTTCTTTAAGGACAGAGGTATTTTGGTGTTTCATTTAATTGTGCTGGCAAAGGCTTGGCTGCTAAGTGCAGCACAGAAGTAGTGGCCTTGTCAAGTTTTACCTCTTAGAGAAGGGTGAGTTGGTGCCAACATCACAAGCACCAGAACACAGTCTGGGCTCAGGAGCAGCCAGGATCTCAGAAGAAATTCCTGCACACTTGGAAATAAAGGCAGCACAAGGTTCTGGGAAAAAAAAAATTGATAACTTTCCAGTCTTCCTCCACTTCTCCTGTGCTCCATGTGAGCTAGGAGCTGCTGATGAAAACGTCTGGGCAGAGCCTCCTACAAAGGCTGTCCTGAATGCTAGACGGAGTTATTGTACAATCAGCTGTGGTGCCTCTCGGGCATGGCCAGAGGACAGTGATCAAACAGCTCCAAAACACAATGAGAAAAGGGCCTTTGTCAGCGCCCACAGGGAACCTATGCCTACCCAGGATCCAGAAACAGTTGCGTCTCGCTTTAACCCACTGCTCCCACCAAAGCAGCCTTTTCTCCATGTCCTTTAGCCCGTTCCACCCACTCTGGAGAGGGCATGAGCCCAATTACCCAGCACTCAGCAGCCACCAATTACAGAGGGAGCAGAGCCCCTGCATTGTCCGTGCCCTGTCAGGCAGCATCTGCCTGCCAAGCGTGCTGCAGCAGCCTTTGTCACCGTGCTGTCCCCCTGGCAGCCAGCTGCTCAGCTTGAACCAGAGCAGGAGAGAACATAAGGAAGCCATTAGGGCTCGGGAGCAGTTGCCCAACGTGGCTCAAAGAGGGATCTGAGGAAACATAATGGAATCACTCATGAGCAACTGTTTGTCCAGCCCACATCTGCAGGAGGTCTGCAGCTGCTCTGCTCTCAGCACAGGCCAGACCAGCCCTCCAGAACAGCACAATCTCTGCATCAGCTCAGCGTACCTGCCCAATAGTCTTAAATGAGTCAAACATTGACCAAAAAAACCCGAAAAACAACAAACTAAACAAAAACAAAACTTGTGGTCTGTGAGACAGTGGCCATGAAGAGACAATACATGGGAAAACAAAAGCCAGGAGGAGGAGCAATGCCTCCCTGTTGAACAAATGGAGAGAATTAGCTCCACCTTTTAATTACAACACCATGCCAAGCAACTCGAAGCAAATGTATTTGTGTTTATTTCACATTCAGCTCCCCAGTTGTGCCATGGCAAGTGGAGGAGAAGGAGCACAGTAATAATGGTGGGGCAGGACTGCAGCTGGCACAGGCGCGGGTGCGTGGGAGGAAAACATCAGGAGTGGCCACAGCCTTGTGTGAGCCCTGCCTGTGCTCAGCAGGGATTCTCATCCCTCACCCCATGCTTTGTGTCCTCAGAGAATTAACTCATTTCCCAGGACACAGGAGGTAAGTCCTGATTCCACTAAGGAGCACAATAAGAACCACAGTTAACTGCCTGAGCCACCTCCCACCACCATCCCTCCCTCACGCTGTCTGCCTGTGAGATGGAACAGCCTTTTTAACAGCCATGCCATTTCATGTCCATAAACAGCAAATACTCCAGTACCAACACTTCCACCTGCTCCTTTTCAGTTTTCTTTGCTGTAGATAGACTCAGTAAGGGAAGTCTTCAGAGGAGAAGAGAATCTCTTTCTCAAGTGAACAATAAGCATCTGTCTCACAGCTCATCAAAGGGTTCCTCAACTCTACAGTTTTCAGCAGGCAGAAATCAAATTGTCAATCAGTTGACTTGCCAAAATACACAATGACTGCAAGATCAGATGCCAGCTGTACATTCATTATTCACTTGTGCCTATTTTGAGATAGATAAGTCCCTTTTTTGTTAGACAAATTGGGCTGGGAAGTAATAACAAGTTGCATTCACAAAACCTATCAGTGTTACTGGGTCACTTAAACTTTCATTTATAAACAGTTCTCTTCTAAGGAAATGGCCTAAAAAAGGGGAGGGAGGGTGTTCCCCACAGCCTGGTGTCAGCAGTGGCTGTCTGGGCAGGCTGAGGATTATGATTATTATAGCCAGTGATGTGGACTCCAGAGGAGTGATAAAAGCCTTCTTCCAAAGCAGGCTTTGGAACCATCAAACTCATGAAATGAAGGAAGAATTTGTCTCCCTGACAGGATTAATACCACAAGTTTATAAACCAGTCTAAACACTTATTTAGAAGACTAAACCATCCCTGAACTGTGTCAGTGGCTGCCCTAGCCTTTCATAGATTCACTGAAACTCTGAAGGGACTCTGAAATCCATGGAGCATCTCAAGACAACCAAAGAAAGGCTCTCCTCACCAACACAGAGCTACTGGGGAAAGGGTTTAATATGGAAATGATGTGAAAAGCTCAGCTTCTCCTCTACATATAGGATTAAATTACACAGCCAGGAACAGCTGCTGGAGCTCAATAGGAAAATCCAACATTTGAAAAACAGTGGCTCAAAAAGGCAGGAAGTGGGGAAGTCATTATTTACAACACACTCATTCCTGCTTAACAGTTAAAGAAATCAACAGGCAGAATGGGGGGGGGGGGGGGGGGGGGAATAAAATAATTTACTTCACAAAAATATCTCAGTTTTAGTTCTCTATCCCTCTTTCACCTGAAATAATGTGCAATTCTGAGTGTGGAACAGCACAAGTAAAATCAGTACTAATTAGGAATTACATTAAACCCCTGAGTACCAGAATAATATAATTTTATATTTCAGACTCTCTGATCTTTCTCCCCCAGCCAAAAAATCCATACTTTGAGAATTAGCAGGATAATTTCTTGCCTTCCATTCTAGAAGCAAAGCAAGCTATAACAGTATAACAGTGTCCCCTTTGTGGTGTTATTCCCACCTTACAACCAGATTTCATACAGTCAGACAAACTCTTCACTACCACACTTGCTAGACTTAGAGAAAGGATTTTAACACAATTAAAACAAGAATTCAGGTCTCTTTGCAAGGTATGCATTATAAGATTAATACTTAATAATCCTGTCAGCATTTGTTTAAGTTAAGGCTTTGGAGCAGAAATTTACAGTCATTTTAGCTGCCTGTTGCTACAAACACATTTCTCTAAATCAAGGAAACAATAAAGCATGTGACTGCTTACCTCCAGCAGGTGTTACCCTACATGAATATCCAAACCCAGAATTAAGACACAGCCATAGTGTGTGTCAATACAGCAGTAAAACCCTCAAAAAAGAGCAATTAATAATTTCTTCCCTATCAGCCTTTCAGCAGCTTTGCCATTATATTATCCACACACATTTGGGATATAATTTATTCCCTGTTTGCTCAGTGAACAGAAAAAAATAATTCTTTACTTTGTTCTTTGAAGTAAGACAATCATAGCTTAAGTTAAACTTCTTATGCACAAGGTTAGTGGGCTCAGCAGACCTCATACAAGGAAAGTGGATTTTTTCACACTTTTCAGACAAAAAGAGAGAAAAAGAGGGGAAAACGTATTTTAATAGTGTCACACTTATTAACCCCTCACAAACAACTGGCTGAAACACCAGCACCACAACACAAAACCAAGAAACTCTCTTTGGCAGAGTTAAAACATAAATACAAAGCCTCTGCAGGTCTCTCCTTTTACTTAAAAACAGACTTTTAAAAAAAGGCAAAGACAGACTTACCCACTCACCTCTAAGAACACACTGCTCTCCTCCTGCAGCAGGGGAAGGAAAGGAATCTTCAGAGATGCTGCAAAGGCTCCTTAAAGGAAGCAGGATCACCTGGCCCCAGCTGTATCCTCCAGGGCTCTGGGTGATGATTCCCTGGGGAATTGGCTTGCACTTCGAGTCACTGCTCAAATCAGTGCAAGTGGGGTAAAAGCAGATGCAAAACCCACCTTCTTTGGAGCAGTTTTATTTTGCACCCATACTGCCATTAAAAATGTCCATGTAAGAGGGAAAACCAGCAAAAAAAAGGCATTTTTGCAAGGTTTTCCTCAGATTTCTATGGCCTCAGTTGCCTTTGCTGATGTGCCACAGCTCCGTGGTTTTTAACACAATCAGTTTTACCTGCCACCCAGAAGAGGAAGAGAACTTGCTCTGAGTTTGTTTATTGGGCAAAACCGTGCATCTTTTTCTCCTGCACCTTCTACACAGAAGTGTTTGAAAGAAAACCAGGAGCAAGAAGTAAGAGACACACAAAAAAAGATGTGTAATAGTCAAGAATTAAAAAAATAATATTCCTCTAGCCTCCTAACATCACTGGAATGTCAGGACACCTGTTAAGTAATAGCAAATATTATCAAATGGAAGAGGACATGAAGGAAGATGGGAATTTCCCTGAATAGCTGCAGAACTGAGACCATGAGTTAGCAGCTGTGCTGTGCACTGGGACAATCTCAGTCAGACCAGATCCTTGTACTGCCACAAAACTGAGGGCTGACCTCTGCCAGCACAAAGGTTTCTGAATAGGTTTCTAGGCAAAGAGAGGAAGAAGAGTTCAGGGTCCCTGGTACAGAGTTCCCCAGTATGGCTTCTGTGCTGAATTAAATAAAATGCATTTTCACATGCCATTTAACTGAGTGTATCCAAACATGATAACCCTAACCCTAACTAGTCAAAACACTTGGAGAAACCACAACTATTGCATTTTTTTGCAAAGTGCCAAGGTAAATGTTTGCTGTTCAAAATAAGGATTTGCTTTCCCCCGTTATGTTACCAGTCTTAAAACAGCTACTTAAACCCCAAATAAATATGGCTCTGAGATCCAACTGCTGTTGCTACAAGTGGAGTTCTTGAAATGTCTGTGTGTATCACTGATGGATTTATTCTGCAGCTTTGCCACCATCATTACCTTTTGTTCTGTAACTCATGGACCATTTTGGGCTCCCATTTCCATGGTAAGGCAGCTGCCAGCTTTGCCAGTGAGTAAAGCAGTAAAACTAAGCAAGCCCCCTTTGACTGATGAAGATGTTGGAGATTATCTTGCTGTGGTTTGCCATGGCTCAGTGACTCTTCAGCAGCTTTGAAACAAACATCATCTGTAGAGAATTTCTCTGTTACAGTCCTGCAATGGATGGGCCTTAAGGAGGTGCTGCCATCCCCGTGAGCCGCCTCGGCTGCTTTCCTATAGCCCTGTGTGTTCCTCAGCTGCAAATTCCAGCATGGCATTCTGTCCCAAAGGAACACATACCATTCACTATGAGTACTGAACTCCATTTAACCTTCTATTTCCCAGCTTGGGTTTCTATTTTAATTAACTTGCCAGCTTTGTGCTTTAAAAAGCCCCTGTGTATATTTGTATGTATATTTCTATATATATTTGATATACTGGCTTTTTTTTTTTTTGACCTTTTACACCAGGTATCCATCTATTACATTCTTTATAAATTCTTTTCATATATGTTTTGATGTTGCCCATGCTATGACTTTTCACATGGGCTCTCTGCTTTCACAAAAACTCACTCTGGAGCTTTCCCAGCAGATGAGACCTACTCTACTTTAACACCTCCTTCAGTCACCTCTCAGGTAAAGGCTGACTTATATTTGCCCTGTATAAAACAGTGCCCTTATTTTAACTCTATCCTTCAAAGAACAGCTTTCTCACACTATTAAGATCTAAATAATAACATGATGATTAATAAATATAGTACTAGTATGGTCTCAGTTTCATCCAGAAGAATAAATAGAGCTAGCTGTTCAGGAAAAGAAGAATTCCAGTGGGAAATAAAGACAACTGTTGTGACAGTTTTCTTCGAAAACAGCACATTCAGAAATAGAAACTGCACACATGTTGGAGAGTTTTTAAATTTTGTGACATGCTGCAAACATAAGGAGTTAGCAGGCAGAAAAGCCAAGTGAGCTGGGTGAATATCCAAGCAGAGAAATCTGGCCAAAGGGAACAAGCAGAGCTGGAATTGTGGTAAAACATGTGTTTTGAAATAAACACCATACTAAGGCAGTGGAAGGGGTACTGATCCCCACACAAGTGGCAGCAGTAAAGAGAGAAATGCTAAAAAAATTTGTCTTTAGCTTAAGGATCCAGTATCTTTCCAGACTGTGAAATACAGGGAAAGTATCCCCCTGGCAACTGGTGATCTAACCTTGCTACCACTGTCCTGTCCTTGAGGATTCTCAGCTGGAGTGACCTGTATACCCTGGCATGGTAATCCAGCAAGTGTGTATTTCTCAGTTCCTTTAAGGAATCAGAGAGATCGTCTCCAGAGAAATCTGAATTCCCATTATTCCATTTATTACATAACCACGCTAAACACAGCAGGTGGCTTCTGATCAGCCCTCATATGGCACCCATTGCTTTTTTGGGCGGGGAGAATCACTACAAGCTCGCCATGTGGAGCGGCACAGGATCTTGTGCAGCCACAAAACCCTCCTGTCAGCCACCAGTGCTGGGGCCAGCAGAAGGGGAAATGCCAGGAGCTCAACACTGCAGGGCCAAGGAAAACTGGAGCTCACCTCTGCAGGGACGGACAGGTCTGGTTTTCCCTGTCAGCAGCCTAAGAGGAACCTGTTTCAGCCCTCATAGGGATTTTGGTCTCTTTCCCTCCTACCTTCACTGCTGGAAATAGGACTGGCCCAGCTGCTTCTCTGAGGAGTGTTTTCTATTAACCAGCTCTCTGCAGGCTTTTGAGTCAATGGAGATGACATGGAAAAACAAAGACAATTTAGAAAATATGATATCTAGAAATATAATACCTTAAAGAAATCTACACCATGGAAATAACTGCAAATTAAATGAAAGTATCTGGGGTTTTGGTAGCACTACCATTCTTGTCAATGGGAAAAATACCATCTTTTCAGCTTACTGTGGTCAAACCCAGCAGCATCCAGAAAGCAAGTACTTCCAACGACAATCTAGGCAAAAAAATAACAAATGACTGTACAAAAGGTCTGCATGGCCTCTAACTCAGACTGCAAGCCATGATGAAACAGGAAAACTAAATTCAGTGCAAGTTTCAGCATGTCTCATCCGTCCCCACACCTGTCTGTGCACACAGAATGTCAAAAAAAAAAAAAATACCCACTTTCTTTGGAGCAGTCAACAAAAAGTCAGTAATATATAATCTAATATTTTTTAATTTTATGTACAGGAATATAACGTTATGGCAACTTTGTACATGAAATACATACAGTATTTAAACATGAAAATCAGCTAGGTAAGAATTTACATTAGCAATGAAACTGCTTCATATGCAGCCCAGTTAATACTTAGTTTAAATCTGTATTTTATTGGGGGAGATTTTAATAGTTTACAATCATAGAAACATAAACATTTAAAACAAGACTCTATAAAATAATTTACAGAAACCCTACCATCTACACTGAGAGAAAGGGCATATATCTGTGAGTTGTGTGTGTGAGTAACAAGGTGAAAAAATTATGTATCTCAGCCTCTTAAAGTATAAAATAATTTAGAAGCAGTTCATGCAATATGGAAGTAAAGGCGTGCCAGTTCCTCCGAGGTTTTCTCCTACCTTGGACATCTACTGAGCATCACATGTGGGTCACTGGACACACGGTAACACTGCTGCCAGGCGCTACCAGACAGCCTCAGTTCCTCCAGACAATGACTTATGTAAACATAAATATACAAGCTGATATCTTTTCTACACAGTACAAATACAGGTCACAACTTGTCAGCTGTGCGAGTGGTCAATCCGTACACTCGGAAGCAGGATAACGCTCAGTCCGGAGTTCCCCGTGTTCCTCCGCCCAGGGGCACTAACAGAACTTCCTGGTTTTCACCAGTTTGCTCTGGTATTTCACCGAGTGCCCACCATGCCCTATGACATAAACATCCAGCAGGTAGGACTTGCCAGGCTGCAGGCCTCTGATTGTCTCTGTGGTCACTGCCTTCTGGATGTTCTGGCTGTGGAAGTATTTACACAGAACCTTCTCCGACTTCTTCCTCGCGTCTGGGCCCAAGCACTGGTTCTGCTCTCTCTTCTTCTGCTCTTCGTTGTAATTGTCATCCACCTCCCTCTTGTAGATGCAGAATTTGTTCCTCTCCTGCGTGCCCAGCCACGCCACGGTGACGGAGGAGCACGTGCGGAGCTTGTCAAAGGCTTTGATGCGCGTGTCTTCGGGAAGGGAAGGGAAGGCCTGCTTGTTAGGCCTGCTTGTAGCCAGGATCTTCAGCATGGAAGCGCCTTTCTTGCTGCCCTTCAGCCTGATCAGGTACTTGGCTTTTGCTTTCCCCCGGAGCTGGAACTGCCGCACGCCCTCCACACTTTGAGACAAGAGGAGTTTTCCATCCCTCCTAACCTGGATCTGAACAGCATCCAGGCAGGAATGAACGGAAAAGGTGACTTTTTGGTGAGATGAAACAGGGGCAAAATGTAGAAATTTGGCTCCCTTTCTTTTGATGAACACATCTGTAACTTTGCCGTCCTTCAGCTCGACTGTTTTCTGCTTCGCCTCCTCCTTGGTCCTGGCAAAGGTGCCGACGTAGGCGGTGCTCATGTTGGTGTTGGTGTTCACTGCAAACATGTCAAAGTAGTACTGCGTGTCTGGCTTCAGGTCAGACACGGTGAAGATGTTCTTGTTCCCAATACACACTCTGTGCAGGTCAACTCTCGGCTTTGGGGACGTTTGCCGCCCAAACTTGGACAATTTTAGGAAACCGCGTTCTTTGCCAGAGTTGCTGTCTGCAGGGAAGCCAAAATGGGCAAAGTCAAAGGGACTGAAATCCAGACCTGGCTTTGGAGCCATCATGAAGGCATCGTCAGAGCTGAGCTTGGCTTCCACAGCACAGAGGCTTTTGAAGTTGTGCTCTTTGTTGATGACAATGCAGTACTGGATGGGCTGCCTCAGTAAGGAGGCCGTGGGGCTCGGCTTCCATGCCAGTGTCACCGTTGTACGTCCCAGGGAGGTGACATCGATTCTGGGATCGTAAGGTAACTCAGGATAAGGCTGGTCTGACTCCGGAGTCGTGGTTGCATACACTTTAAAATGGGTGTCTTTCTCTGTGGACAGCAGATCCAGCTGGTACAGCCCAGAGGGGGAACTGGAGGACACAAAGTACTCCACATCATTGCCTTTGTAGGAGAAGAGCTCCGTGCCTTCCTCATTGGTAATCTGCTGCTTCTGTTGCTCAAGGGGCTCTGGGTCACCTGCAACACAAGCAAAAGAAAACATTTGTACAGATACTCTCTGCAAATGTGAAAAAACAGAACTCTAAAAGGCACATTTTACTACATAAGATACAAAAGCGAGATGGAAAAGGAAGGTTTTGTCTTCTGAGGAAGATGTAATTGATCAACACTTATGTCAAAACAGAGAGGAAAGTTGGTTTGGCACTCAGGTTAAACCCAAACACAAAAGAAACTCCACCTGACCAGCGTTAATGGACTCTCATGAACAGTAGCTAACACCTTCCACTGGAGTGTCAGGCATCCCACCTGGAGTTGCCATGCACATTCCCCCAGGGGAAACTCACTCACCTGTCTGTTCCTGGATGTGGACCCTTGGCTTTGGCTGTCTGAGTCACACTAAAATTTTGTTGCTAAACACAGTGGGGACCAGAGGTGTGTCTGCCATACCACGTGGTGTGTGGGACAGGTCAGCACATGTGTCAGAGGCTCTGGCAGCCCTTTTCTCTCCTGAGCAGCAGCTACACAGCTCAGCGTCTGGAGATGAGCCCTTCCAAGGGGTGGGCTCAGTCCTGCTGCAATGCCAGCCCTGCCTCTCCAATTTTAGCTTGTGTGAACACCTCACAGCAAAGCCCCCATCAAAATGAGTCACTCTGGGCAAACACAGTTTGCTCTGGCAGCATCCAGACCCCTGAGAGTGTAACCTCAGCTTTTACTTCTTTGTAGTCCTTGTCCTTTCCATGTTGCTGCCTGTTGTCAATCTCCTGCACTGGAAGACTGAAACAGCAGGAGATCATAAAGACAGGCCTGCTGTGAGACTCAGTGTTTGAGGAACCTTAAATCCAGGAGAAAAGCAGAAAGGGGACAGGGGAAGTTGCTGATGGTTTGTTACCTGATCCTTCCCCACTGGCTTCCTCTGGGAGCTCCTGCACACTCAGTTTCCACTCCAGAGGGGCATCACACGGTGTCACTGTCACTGCTAGGGGAGTGTTGTCCTCTTCAACCACGAAGAAATACCTAGAGGGAGGGTGACAGACCTACATGTCAGGAACTCCTGGTGGCAGCCAGCTGGCAGGGATTGACTGGACACCCCCAGGGATGGTCTAGGTGGGGCCACAGAGCCAGAAGTGTTACCAGCAGGCAGAGGGAGCATGGAAAGGCTGGTGGGCCAGAGCTAAGGAGCGGGGCTCACGCTTCTGTGTCAAGGCAGAGCAGAGGGCTTTCTGGCCTCCTGCCCTCCCCTCCAGCAGCTTTACTTTCTAGTCCCATACTACCTAGATACAAATAATCACAGAGATATTAATAAGGGGAACAGGATCTCTCCTGGAACTTAGGGAGATGCTCTTCCAAGCAGGACACACACTGTATCCAGGCAAGCACATAGAGGTGCACACACATCCAGCTGCCCTCCCACATCCCTCCAGGCACCACACATTGCCTATTGTAAAATGTTCCTCCCCAAAGAAGGCTGGAGGAGGTACGTGGTATGAGGCACATAAATTCCCTAAATTCTCTGGAGCCTCAGGTTCTTCCCCAGTATTTTCTGACCCCCAGGGTGAAGTTTGGCAAGTGGGGATTTCAGACCAGGCTGCCTAATGCTGCTTCTTTAAAGCACGGTAGGGAACAATGAAGAGGGACAAGTGGGGTGGGTCAAGCCTGTAGTTTCTCATTTCCTTCCTGCTCCCCTTGCCTCCAGACATGGTTAGTGGTCCCACTTCATGGAAATTCTGCAGTCTGGAGGAGCTCTGGACTTATCCGAGGAATCAAATAAATTGGACAGACCCTCAGCTGGGGAGGCCAGATTGGGCTGCAGGTTCACATGTTTACTTCACCAAACAGAACACTGCCATTTATATTTTTCTGGTTGACACTCAATTTTGATCTCAAAGCACCCAGCAACCAGAGCTACTGCCTTCAAATTTCAGCTTCCTCACTTGGGCCAGGCAGAAATACCTTTTGGGGGTGTCTCGGAAGAGGTAGCTGCTGATCTCAGCCCCGTCAGGGATGACTGAGGAGTCGTGGAAGAACGCCTTGTCCCGGATCTGCATCTGGAAGAGCTCCTCATCCCTGGTGGGCAGCTTCTGGGGCCTGGAGCCCAGCGGCAGCAGCAGCAGCAGCAGGAGCGGCAGCGGGCAGCGCAGCAGGAGCATCCTGCAGCAAACAGGGGGGTCTCACCTCAGGAGGGGCACCACGTCCGTGCTGGGACGTGGGCATACCCACAACAACCTCACTGCACTCTGTGCTTTGCAGGCACCTCCACCGCCACACAAACACCAGGAAAACTCGTTGTAGGCACTGAGCTCAGACTGTCACCGCGCTTGGGTGGCACCAAGGTCTGCCCGTCCTGGGCAGTGACCAAAGCAAGCCCAGGCACTGGTTTCAAGCTGGAATTGCTACCAAAGAGCAAAGCCTTCCACGTGCTTTGCTGAGTAACACTTTGATGTTTTGCCACGGCAGAAATGGAGCAGGCTGGCCTTGGGAGCTACAGCAAGCACAGAGCAGACGGAGGGTACATCGCCCTCGCTTCCCCTAGGAGACTTTGGTTGGGCTCCCAACAATCCTCTGGAAAGTAAATATTTCCAGTGAAACTGTTCTTGACAAAAATAGCGAATTAGGAAAACATGTGATACAAACCCACACATATTCAAAGCACATTGGTATTAGCATGCAATTCAGCAGGGCTTAATCCTCAAGCCTGATGGGAATTGCAAAACACAAAAGCAGAGAATCCTTTACAAATTAGGCATAATAATTCATAATCTTAGCCTTTCATTACTATGTCTATAACTAGGTCAGAAATTACTACCCTAACATATACAGTGGGACAGGCTGAAAATCTCCTTTCAGTACAGTAGATGATCTCATCTATAATGGCTGTGGGATGGGGGGGAGGAAGGGGAAACAGCCCATTTCTGGTACAAATGTATCAAGTTTAAATTATTAAATGATAACCAATTTTAATTAGGAGAAGAAAGAAAAAAAATGTTTAGGCCATTACCTTAGCTGTGTTAGCACTGATTTCGGGGAGAAACATGGTCAAAGCTGAGCTGCCAGGAACAGCTTATCTTGTCTCTTGGCTGAGTGTGCAGCCATGCACTGCTCTGGGTACTGCACTGTGAAACAATTACTATTTTATAGCAAACTCTTCTTTTTACCTCAAAGACCAAATTTGTCACTGAGATATTTCCCACCACCCCTAATATTTTATGTAAAAGTAGAAAACATAAAGCTCCTTGAGAAGCGGCACCCTGTAGTCCAAGCCACGCTACAACTGCTCTTCCGAAATCCCTCTCCCTGCTGCCTCCAGCTCCCCTTCCGCCTGTCCTGCCCTCAGGACAGCAAAACAGCCACCCACAAGCTGCACAGCAGGGCTGCTGACACCAGCAAGGCCGTGGAGGGCCATTTTCACCCTCATTTTGCTGCCTCTGCCATTGTTATTTAATCATTCCTTCCACCAACGTGTAGGTTCCCCCCCACTCACCCCTCCCCTCTGCTCTCCCCTGACATCAGCTCGTTCCCTTCCCCCTTTCTACTGTTTTCTCCAACTCCTGCTGTCCAGGTCAGTTCCTTTATCTTTCTATTTTCCCATTGAAATCAGTGATGGGACAGGGAAAACACATGGCAAACTCAGCAGGATCCACGAGCCAGGAGTGACCTGCACCCTCACAGGATGCAACTTTAGCTCTCAAATGGTGTGCTCTGTTATCCTTTGGGATGGTTTGATGACAGGTTACTGCAATGCTCTGCCCTACAGAAGGGAAAAGAGTCCAGGGCTTTACCCAACACATGCCATTGCTACCTACAGGTAAATCCTGATTTAGCTTTCCCAGCCTTTGTCAAAATTTATCCCAAACAGGTCCTGAGTTAGCTTTTGATCACAGTGGATATAGTTCCTCAAATTCAGACTGGAGTGTTGATACTCACCAGCAAAGTTAAAGACATTTCACCTTTTGGAGCAAAGATCATAAGTCAAAATAGTTGCTGGCTTGAGTCACCAAAGCCAGCAGAAAGCTCCTCTCACACAAAGCACGATGAGTTTCGTGTGCTCTAACACGCTGTTTATTGATTTTTCGAGTATTATTGTTGGCCAACAGGGATGAAATTCCTTCCAACTTAATCACAACAGTTACAGCAGATTATTTGGTTAGGTAAGGAACTCTGACGCTTTCTGCAGACAGCGTCCTCCACATGAACTCCCTGAAACTGCAATCCTGTGTATTCCCATAGTCAGTTCCAGTGCAATGGAACCTCTACTAAAATAAACCATTTTGATTATAGGCTAAGCTTCACTTCTTAAATAATTTCACTAGCTAATGCACTTCAAAAACTCTCATAAACAGTGTTTCTGCCCCCCTTAACAGCTACAGAGCAGTGACAAGGTACAGATTTGTCTGCAATTTCTTTATCTAATTATAAAAGCATTTTGGCTTAAAAATAACTCCAAAAAGACACATTAAATTGAGTTCTATATCCCTGCCCATCCCACACATGAAATACCTTGCAAAGTTGTCAACTGTTACTGAAAAAGGAAACTTTGATAACCTCTGTTCTTTGACAAATTAATAGAATTTTGAGTGCTTTCATTTTCAGGTAGCTAACCTCAGAGGCTTAAAATGGGCCCAATTTTCATGCACGACACTTCCAAAAACAGGACAACAGCAAAGAGGCATCCAAACCTGGCTCACAGTTTTTGGAAGCTGTGCTGTCAGTGTTACACCACCCTTTCACACCAGTTAATAAACAGATTTTAGTTTTTGCAGAGCACTCATTATAATTTGGCAGGGTTTCAAACTAAACCCTCTGTAGTTTACTCATGCAAAACATCAAGAGCAAAGCAAAAAGCCCATTTATTCATCCTATGCTTGTTTCTGGGCAAGCTCACCAGTGACTTTGACAGAGTCCCTCAGAAAATGCACTTGCTAGATGTGAGCCTATGAATTCATGCTCTGCCACCCAGTCCTCAGAAAATCCCACAACAATTTTCTTGCCTTGGATTCGTTTTTAGAATCTAGGTACAAGCTGAGGCCTAAGCACTGCACTGCTAAGCCACACAAAATACGTGAAATACGTTGTGTTTTTTTTTTGTTCTCCAGGCTGTGCCACCTCCTTAAACGTCTTTTATTCCGTTTTCTACAAGTTTGTCTTGTTTTCTTTTCTTTTAAACTCTGAGTCAATATTTTATTGATATATTCCTGCTGACTGGAGGGATTTTCCTGCTGTTTATCACTGAATTTAAGAGAGTGCCAAAACAAACAGTCCTAAGTGAAATAATAAGCACCGTTTTCCTTCTCCAGGATTGCAAAAGTGCCCTCTAATGGCCCGTCTTTACCTTTCACTTCTTCCCCAAACTCTGTCTGGACTGAGCCTCAAACGCAGAGGGAAAAGTGCTGCTGGCTGGGGAGTCAGAGCGAGCGTGGAGCATCCCGAGGGTGCCATCTCCCCCAGGCAGGGCTGCTCCCAGGGGACAGGGCCACTCCAGGCACCAGGACACGGAACCCGAGCAGGCTGAGGGATGCCAGGGCAGGTGGCCAGGGTTTGCTTGGGTTTGAACCTGGAATGTGGCAGGGCCGTCCCCAGGTGAGCAGCTCCCAGGCTACACAAACACTGCAGGAGCAAGAACCACACCTCAGGGGATGTTTGCTTAAAGAGCCCAGCTGTATTTACCTGAAAAGATCAACAGATGAAAAATACATGCTGTGCATTGGAAAGGGAGATACATGATTTTAAACACTTCAAAATGCACCACCTTGCCAGAGGCTTGGGGCTTTTTCCTTCTTTCACAAAGAAGAAATAACCATTTTATAAATGGCATTTTATCAAGTTGAGATATAAGCACATACATGAAAATAATCGTTAAGTCAGGTCGTGGGTTTTATGACAATCACAATTAATACCTATCTTTTAAATAATCTCCTTACCCAACTTTGCCAAAACCCCACCTACAAAAGCCCTACACAGACCTCTCTCCTGCCTTTGAGACCTCCAGGTAACAAACTCCATCTGCAAATCTCCAGGTAAACTGCAATTAGGACCAGAAGTGGAGAGGATAATGGGATTTACAGCTGGCTCAGGTCCTGAGTTGAGGGACAAATTAACTGGAGCTGTGGCAGCACCTCGTGGGGTTTTCCCACAGGCTCAGCAGGGCACATCCTCAACCCAAGGCAAATGAAATCTCCCCATTTTTGATTTCCCTGCTCAAGCCTATGGTATTTTCTGGCTGACCTTTTTTCCCAGCACTGAAATGCAGCTGTGCAGGGTATACTCTGTAAGGGATCAGAGGCTCCCTGCCTGCATCCCACCACAGAAACCCCACCCAGCAAGCCAAGAATCCATTTTGTTTGGCTCTTGGGGATCCAAGCAGTTGGATCTGTTTGGGCTTCAGTGTGCATTTATTTCACACAGGTACTCACCAAACACACCCATGCCATGGAAAAAGGGAGCAAAGTACTGGATTCACCACATGCAACACCAGTACCTGTTCACAGTCATCTTCCTTGATCTATGGAAATAATTTGCTTTACTCCTCAACTGTCACCCAAACCTGTGAAGGACTTACAATACCAAAACAAAAAAGATCTGGGTTTACCTGGAGCAAATCTGTCTGGGATAACCAAACCCTCACGTAAATTACAGAGAGTGGGAAGAGCACAACTGTAATTTAGTGAGGATAATTTCAAGGCACTGCCTGACACAGTGCTTTTGTGTTGCATTTCTTCTCTTTTTATTGTATGGGTGGTTAACTTTTTTTCCTCCTTACGTCCTATTTTTAAACTCTGGTGTGCTGGGGGTGGGGTTTTTTTCTGTTTACATTACCCGTGCTGCATCTCATAATAAGTCTGCAGATTTATTGACGTGATTTAAGTCCAGCTTTGGAAATAAAAGGGCACTGTGTGACTTCTTTGACTTATTATAGGAATGCTGCAAGTAAAGAGCCCGTGAGCTTTTCCATTATACACTCCATTTCCAGAGATATATGCCACAAATACATGCACCTCAGCACACACAGTTATCACCTGAGCAACAGAGGAGTTTAAAAGTGCTTATAAATTTGGATTGCAATGCAATTAGTTACTTTTAATGTGCAAACAAGGAAAAATAATACCTTTACAATTTAAGCATTTACTGGGAGCTGCTCAGTTTGTTTGTTTAGGGGGAGACCAGAGGGGAAAAGTGAAGGCCTGTTGTTTAATGCTGACTATTCCCTAAAGGATGTGGAAAACGCTTGGTATGTTTTTCATTTGGGCTTTTTTGTGGTTCCTTTTTTTTTTTAAATCATCGCTTTTGAAAACTTGCTGTCTGGTCCTGCCTGGTGCCCTGGGGAAAACCAGGGGCCAGGCAGGGCTGTGAGACCTCTCCAGGGACTCGGGACAAGAAATGCAGCCCCAATAGGGATGCAAGGCTGTATCACTGTCTCTGTGGATTTTAAAGACCAATTTTTTGCGTAGTGCCACAGTCAGCTTGACGTGGCAGCTCCCATTGGCAGGACCAGCTGTAACTGGGAGGGCAGGAGCTCTCAGGGACCTGTAATCCATGGATTAAAGCTCCCCAAGTACACAGGGACAGGACGGACTATAATGGTGCCTTTGAAGCATGGAGGCTCCACCGTGTCAATAACCTGTGGATTAACCAAGCACCTCTTGCAATTCCAACTCAACCCACAATTTTCCTTTGCTGGGAAAATTATTGTTTTAGCCAAGCAAATTGCTGCGGCATTACAGGGAAAAAATACAACCATTTAAAAATAGGAAGGTTTGAAGAAATAAGGGTACATTTCTACCAAATCTTAATGAACAACAGTGGCAGTGAGCTGCAGCTTGGGGGAGAGGCTAACTCCAAAGGGGCATCTTTAGAAAACGCAGAGCTGTCTCAAATTAGACATGTTGCATGAAAAGCAAACATACTCGGGGAGATAGGGTATCAAAAAAATCAAATTTTACATGGACTATTTTGTTTCTAAGCTGAGACTTATTTATTTTTCCACTTTTAGTGGAAACAGACTCAACCCTGATCACATCAAAATCGTCACCCTGGAGCTGGTGGCAGCTGGACGCTTCAAAAACCAGCTGAGCCAGGAGATGCCATTTGGGACGCTCAAGGAAATGCCTGATAGTTCTCCTTGTTCCAATCAGAGACCACATACCAGCGCTCCTCTCTCTCACAGCCACCTCTGCCCACGGGACTCAGCGCCGAGTGTCAAACCCAAACAAACAGCGCGGCCCCTGCCACAATGCTCAGCTTGTTCCGCGCCTCTCCCTGCAAGGGGGTGGCAGCGGCACGGGAAGCAGGGATGTGCTGGAGCACGGGGAGGCAGCCAGCTGCCAGCCCTCCCCCCAGGACAGATGTTACCTCCCCTGGCCACTCCAGCACCGGCTGGGTCCCTGCTCGTCCTCCCAAGCCCGTACAAAAGCTCCAGGTGGCTGGATGTCACTCCTGGAGAGGGCAGGCGTCATGGGATAGGTGACTGGTACCAGCTCCTGCAGAGGAAAATATGTCACACTCGGAGAGTCTGACCCAACTCGGAGTAGAGGAATTTTTCCATAGTCTCAGCAGGGGTTGAGCCCCAGTAGGGGAAATAAGGCAGAGAAATGTCAGTTTGCACAACCAGGCCATTTCAGATAACCAGCCCCGAATGCCACGCAGCTCTACCACAAATCTTTCAGCGCAAGCGCTGGGGGTGTTTTATAATGGAAAGTAATTATTATCCCCTTGTTACGAGCAATAAAAGTAGGGCAGAGACTTTCCTTGTTCAAGGAAATCCCAATATAATCCTTTCCTTTAATCATAAAACAATAGCTACTTTCCTTGGCCAAGGCATTCCGCCTTCAGCGCAGCTTTCCGGGTGTAGGTTGCTCTCTCTCTGTAATGAATTTCAGCAAGGGGATTAGCAGGGACGAACACACAAACTATTACAAATTACAACCAACACCAGCCTGTTGGTATTTGCTGCAGCGTTTCCCACTGTTCCTCTGGAATACTTCAGGATGACATTATGAGTGAGCGCCCTCGACAGAATCCTCCAGGGACGGCATGAAATGTCAGGGCATGATACAGAGCAGGAACAGAACCAGGATCTGCATCCTCAAACTGCCGGGGCAGGAAGGCTTGGGAAGGTGCTACAACACAAACCCAGAGCCATTAACTTCATTAACTACCAAAGGAGCTAAGGTTGCTTGAGCTATTCCTGGGGAATACTGCTGGCACAGCAGCTGCTCCTGAACAAGGTGTTTGCTAAAGGGGAGAACACGAGGGGCTGGCACAGGGCAGGGAGCTGTGGGACAGGCAGGGACAGGCAGGTCACCAGCGTGACTCCCTGAGCAAGAGCAGAGGAAGCTGAGCTCCAGCAGCTCCAGTCAGAACCTGAGCACTCACATTCTGTGGAAAGCTGTGCCATGAGCACACTGGAATTCCTTATGCACTTCTCCCTTTCTAGTTTTTGGTTGGTGATTTATAAAGGGAATATTGCTTGGAAAAGCTGTCAAGTGCAGAGGGGCTGATTCCCACAGCTTCCACCAGACATGCAGTTTCCCTCTGTGTCAGGAACACCATCACACACATACACAGGATTACAAACCACAGCCAGCCCACAGGCATTGCTATTCCCACTCACTTCCCTACCTCTACACACACAGTATTCCCACAACAGTGACTCAGGAATTCTCCTTTGCCATGTCACCACACCACCCTTATTGCCACCAAGGGTTTCTCACCTGCCATGGCACAGAGAAAGGGCAGCAGCTTTCCAGAAAGCTGGAAGAGCAGAGCAAAACAGCAGCAATAACAATGCATGGTGCTTGTCTGCAATGCCTGGGGAAGAGACTGCATCCCTGTGCTGCCACCAGAACAGTGTCCTGCAGTGCTGCTGACCTGAAAGGAATGATGAGTTTTCCTACTCAATTCAGAGTTTGGCCCTGTTTTTTCTAATATCCAATCCAAACCTCCTCTGGCACAGCTTGAGGCCATTTCCACTTCTCCTGTTTGGGAATAGAGACCACTACATATTACTGGTAACCACAGTAATATATGTTATATTTATAGCTGATCCCTCAAAATTTCAAATCCCTGAATTATCATCTGAACACAAATCTTTCTGATTGCACTTACTATCCAAAACTGGATTCGGTTTTAGTATTTTCTACCTTCTGCTTTAAAAGTATGCAAAGGAAACCTTAGGCCCTGCAAGTCCTTAATGAACCCTCAAGGTGCTCTCCCATAATGATTTGTTGCATATCAGAGTAACTTCACAGATGCTGTGTCTCATTTTCCCTAGCTGAAAAAGAGCTGCTGAAAATATGTAAACATTTGTCAAGTGTTTGAAAATGGAAAGTATCAAATGTAGTGCTGAAGCTGTTGGTATTTACATATTTCTACCAGCAGCTCTTAGTGTTAGACCTGGCAGATCTCAGTCACAGCAACTGACTCCAAGAGACTCCAAGATCCAGCACGGATATTGCCTCCCACATGGATCCCCACCATCCCCAGGAAGCAGCACACACCATTTCTTAGCACTGGTTCCTGAGGGGCTGCAGTGGCTGAGAGCCAGGATGGCTCATCCTGGATGAAGCACATCCAGCCTCAGCACTGCTCCTGGGTGCCACTCAGCAAATCCCTCCTTTGCATGCTCACTTTTAGACAGGACTATGAGAACGAGCAGGAATGCTCACACTTCCTAAATCTTGTATTTACTCCCCCAGCATCCTGCTTAAAAAAAGACACAGATTCCAACAGATAAATTAGCTCAATACATTAGTCAAAGTTGTTACTGGAGGGCATGAGCTGCTTCCTAATTTCTCAACTAGCTACCTGCTGTCCCCACCATGGTGCCTGACATTTCCCACTGCTTCCAGAGAAAATCCAAACTTCCCCCAGCTGCTCACCCCGCACCACTCAACCTCTCCAGTGCTAAGAAGCCATGGCAGAGCAAAGATTTGACTCCAAAGGGCACTGATGGGGAGACAGTGAGGCAGAGCCATGGAGATTGCCTTGGTCAGAGCTGACACAGGCTCACCTCTCTGGAGAGGCTGGAAGAGCCCACGAGTCCAGGCACAGCTCACCAGCCCCCAGCCCATCACACCAAAGCAGGACAGGAGCACATTTGGGGGCTGCCAGTCTTCAGTCTTCCTTCCAGCACTTTGATGTTTTTTAAGCAGTGGACTTGTGCATTTCCAAGCTGCCAAGTCCTTCCCAAGTGCAGAAGGGATGGGTGCTCCAAAGGGATTTGTGGCGCCAGAGGTTCAAACCTGCCAGGTTCACCTGCAGAGCTGTGGTAAGGGGTCTGAAAAATCAAGGGTTGGTTTCAGCTCCACTTTGCTGCTGGGCCAGTGTTTATTTGTGCAGGCTGGCAGGGGAAAGGTTATCCCTTTATGTGCTGGCTGCCAACAAAAGCCGAGGGAGCCCATGCGGGCGGGGAGGCCGGGCTGTCATGGGTGAGCGAACATCCAAACAGCCCCAAAACCTCCTCCAGCCCTCTTATGGCAACCATACATCCCAGGCTGACAGAGCAGGAAAGGAGGGACAAGAAGGGAGGAGTTCCTGCATTCAGAAAGCGGGAAGACGTGGTGAGAGCTCTGGTGTGGGATCCAGCGCTGCTCTCCGGGGGTGTCCGTCCACCAGCGACTGGAAATGGCTACAGCACTCTTAGATAAAAGCTCCTGCTAAAGGATAAACCGTCATTCCAGCATCACTGCTGATCATTGCTAAACCCAAAAAGCTGTAAATTCATAAAACACTATCTGCTCCTTGGTGCTTTGTCCCCTCAAAGCATCTCAGCAGAGGCTTGGCCATGAGGGGAGCTCTGCCCTCGGGCCCCACTTTGCCCCCACACCTTTCACCAAGGGCCACGAGCTGGGGTGTGCCCAGCCCCAGGGTGAACAGACCCCCAGGGACCCCACAGTGCCCAGAGGGATGCTCATGCACCCTGTGAGAAACAGGCTGAGCCAGAGCATGGTTTGGGCTGCTAGAAACGCACTGTGCTGAGCTCTATGAATTTTGCATTTTCTAGTTGAAGTCCTAATTGCCTGGATTTTCTCATAAACACCTTGCAACTGCTTTTTGTTAGATGAGAGGGAATTAGAATGTGCTCCATAAATTAACATAGCAGATTTCTTTCCCTGAGTCTGCCACCCTGCTATCACACACTTGCAAGAGATGTCTTAGACTCTTGCTTTAAAATACCTGCTTAATTCAAACATTAAATTTAGACTTGTTCACATGATGTGAGAGGGTCTTAAAACCTACTTATTTTCTCTCTTTTTTTTTTTCTGACTATTGTACTCTAACAGGATTATAAAAGTTTTAATCGACTGGTATTAAATCTTCCCTGCAAAATCGTAACTTTAATACCCCCTAGGACCATTAGACTTTTATTCATTATTTCTCATTACTGAAAAATCAGTTTGAAAGAGCCCCTAGGGTCTTCCCCAAATAAGGGTAAGATCCTATTAGTCGTACAAATCATACTCAAGTAAGTAATTCTTACCCAGGAGAGAAAACCCCCAGGGAATTAAACACAGATTTAGTAGCCAAAGGAAGGGAAGGAACAGGGACTAGAAACTGTTAATGCTGCACATTGATGTTTTCCTTCGCATTCAGAGACCAGCTGGCAGCTCCAAGACACTTGGCTTTCCTACACCATCACAATCCCAATCTGTAAACTGCTAAATTTCCATCAGGTTTCTGGATTTCAGAATGCTGGGACACATTTAGACTGTTTGACTAAAAACAAATTAGCAGTAAATCTGCTGCACCTAAACAAAGTAGAGAGAGACAGAGAGAAAGAGAGGGAGCACTCACTTCTTCACAATATTCTGGCTGCTTTGTACAAACACCTTCCCTGTCCAACCATCCTTGCAAATGTGTGTGAGGAACCCACGATCCCACCATGCCTCAGCTCGTCTGGGGCTGCTCTGTCTTGGTACTGAGCAAGTTAAAGGTGAGAAAGATGAAAAGCATCATTTTTCTCACCCCCTAATAAAGTTTCAACAAAGTTGTGTTTCCTCAAGTAATACAGGGGGGAAAAAAATAGACTCAATTAGGCAAACAATGCTTTTCCCCTGTAAATCACAGGGGAGGTGTCGGCCTCGGTGCTGTGTCACCTTGGGAGCGCGCGAGGGTCACACTGGAGGGGCACTCATATCCGGACCCGTGGAGCAGGGAATGAGGCAGGAGAGATAAATTATTGCCTCTTGCTGCTCAGTTTTCCAGGTGCTAGCAGCAAGTACCCACTGCTTCCTATCTCAGCTGTCACACAAGCAACAAACATCTCTCTAACCCCTGAGTTTAATTACCCTGAAGCCAGAGCAGTCCCACTTCAGGCCAAACCTGAACAGCCCTGAGAAATCGGTGAGAAAAGCTGACAGTACCTGCCTGGGTGTGAGGGCAGAGCCCAGGGCGAGATGCTCTGTGCAGGATCTGCTGCTCCCCTCTGGTAGCTCAGGCATGTTTGTGCTCAGTGAAGCTGTCCTGCAGTGGGGGTGGCTTCTCAGGCCGCTCCTGCTGCTGATTACTCCAGTGACATTCAAAACCCATCCTGTAAAATGCCCCCCAGAAGGTTCTTGGGGAAGCTCGACTATCAGCTACCTCACACATGAGGTGACATGACACACTGCCTGTTTCTGACGTGTCCCACATGACTGACGTGCTCCCTGTGGAGCAATCAAAGCCATCCATGCAGTCATGAGATTTTCAGCTGGTTCCTGTTGCAGCTCTGTGTTAACATTTATCCTTCTCCTGTGCAGTGGATGTCCTTGCATGCAGCAAATGAGAAAATGAATTCTGAGAGAAGAAACTTCTTTCTAATATTTTTTCTCTTTCTCTCACATCTGAATGTATTTCCAGCTTTAAGCACACTCTCCTGGAGTTATGATTTATTATCCTGACCCGTTTCCCAATCTAAGGGCAAATACTTCCTCTCTAATGACATCTTGTTAAAGTTTTCAAACAACATCTCCTCAGCCTTCAAAGCTCCTTCCATCTATCCACAAGCTTATTTGAGTTGTCTTCTCAGGCAGAAACTATCCCTGTTTGATCTGATGAGGATTTTTGCCACAGAAGTACATCTTGTGATGTGAAACAGAACAGTTTCTGCACTGTGCCTTTTCCCCAAAGCAACGCTCACTCACTCACTGCTCTACTCATGTGTTAGCAGAGCTCAAGCAGTACTTAAGTCCCTTCTCAATGGTCTTACCTGGGATATTCTCCTTCCTTGGGTGTAATTCTGATTCCATCTAGTTTACTGCCCATACAGTAAGTGACACAAAACGCAGAACTCACCAGCGCTCAGTGTCACACCAGGTGCTCCATGATCAGGTAACCATCGGTCTCATAGCCCGTCTGTACTCTCTCACAGGGAACTTACATTCCAAACACGCATTCCTGGATCCTATAAACCAGCTGGGGTTATCCTCCCCGACGCTGGGGCATTCCCAGCAGCATGTGCACCAATCTGTAAGAGTTTGCAAACCTGTTTTTTGCAAACACCCTTCCCTCCTTCAGTCCAGTCCGCTCTTCTCTGCATTTTATAACCAAACAGAAAAAAAAAAAAAAAAAAAAAAAAAAACCGAAAGAAAGCAAACCCTCCCGCTTTGCTTTACCTCTCACGAGTGGCCGGGCTGGCGGCCCCGAGCAGCTCTATCGCCCTCCGGGTTATCAACCTCACCCCTTAGGGCGCCGGGAAGGAGGAACGCGAAGGAGAAACGCGGAGCTCTCGGAGCTGCCCCTAATGCAGAAAACGTGCGCGTTCGGCGGGGGCGAATGGAAACCCGCCCGCCCTGCCCGCAGTGGCCATCGCTACAAATTAGCAAAGCTGCCTCCAGCCAAAGCCAGCCAGGCACTGAGAAGATAAATACCCACTTAGCGCAGCAAAACAAAACCAGCCCCAGATAGATGCGAGACCCCGAAGGGGGACTGAAACAGCCCCTTGCAAACAGTGAAGTAATGGGCTTACAGTTTTATTATTCATATAAAGTTTAGTGACTTCAAAATGAACGCGAAGCCAAGCAGGACTTGTTACCCCGCTAAAATCTGTGCTGTAACTGAAGCCAGTGCCCAGATGTTCCGTGGTAAAATCCACCGCCTCGCTGCTTAAAAGCACCACATACCCTGACGTACAGTCCTGGCTTGCCTTTATCCAAACCTACTGAGATTCTGGATTGTTTTTCTAGCAATCCTTTCAACTGCCATGGGAAGCATAAAAGGTGGTCTCCTACAAAACCATTTGGTACCAGCTTGAAATGTAACCATTTGCAGAAATAAATCAGGCTTTCTTTTTAATAAACTGTTTATCGCCAGCCTCTCGAGACATAAATCGTAGAAGAAAAACCAGGATCTGAGTTTAATAAACATCTCATCTTTTTATATATATTAAGGCAGAAGACCCTGGCACACTTCAGAGTGAAACATCCAGCAAACAGCCTCCATCCAACCCTGCTGAGGGCATGGCATGGAGCAGAAGGCCACTGCATGGATGGAGCTTTCAGGAAAGGGTTTATCCCTTCATTTTTAGGAGACACCTAAGGTAGTCAAACCTTCTAAGAGGGACAAAGGAGACTTGAGGACGCCCTTGCTGCCCCTGCACGCAGTTCTGCTCCGTGAGCGGGGTTGCTTTGAGGCAGCCTGGGCTCTCAGAGCACTGAAGGATGCTCAGGCTCCAATGAGCTGCACTCAGAGCCATGGCATGGAGCCTGCATCCCAGCCTGGCTCACAGGAGGAGGACAGGGATGCTGGGAAAGCCCCGCAGATGGGCCGGAGCTGCGTGCCGGGAGCGCCGAAGGACACACGAGCACCGGCTCTGCAGCGAAGGCATTGCAGCCGAGCGGGGAAGGCAGCGCAGGCGTGACGTGATTTTGAACAGCTTGCTTGACAGTTTGCACCAGATTGTATTTATAAACATTGGGGAAACCTCAGAGCTTTTCCTCCGCGTTTCCGAAGGGCTCACCCACAACAACGCAGGCGCGCGCGGCGATCCTACACAGCTCTGCCTCGCCTCGCTGACAAACTCCTCACAATTAAGGAAAGGGGCCCAGAGTCATCTCGGTGGGATCAGCATCCCACACAGTGCTCAAATTCCCTCTCATCTCACCACCAAATCCTGACCTTCTCCAGGGCAGCTGGGACATGAGGTGACCTGCAGGCCCATGACGCCAGCAGTATGTCACACACGTGTGCCACCGCCTGCCAGGTGTGGTGGCACCAGGGAGCTGCTGGCAGAGCCCAGCATGTCCCCACTCAGGAGTGGCACATGCATATTTTGTCACTTCAATGGCAGGGCTGCAATGATGTGCTGTAGTGCCCACCCTCCACAGCACAGAAATCAACATGATTTCTGTCCAGAGCCACACAGAGACAAGGAGAGTGGGATGCACCCACAGTCCTCATCACGGAAACGTGACAAGGAATTTTGCAGACATATTATAAAGCTCTCAGAAAATTAAGAAGGGCTTGTTATGTGCTGACACAGAAAAGCTCACAAGGAACAAACATCACTGTGCTCACAACAGGGTCAAACAGCCACAGAACCCTGGATACACCCACACGTGATGCACTACTGCCTATCTCACCACTTTCTTAATGGTCAAGCTAGAAGGTAAAAATCACCCAGTGTTTTAACAAGTCCTCTTCTGCTTCAAATATCAGCAAGTTTTAAATTCTAGACATTGCTCTGAGCACTTGAGAGAGTTGCAGTGGCACTAGAAAGCTGACCCGGGCAGCTGTCCTGCAGGTACGTGTTTCGCTGTGAGGCAGGAGAGCACGGCCAGGAGGATCAGGCATTCCTGACAAGAAGCAATCCAAAGTACCATTGCTAAAATAGTTCAGATTCAGCAATTTTCCAAGTAGGCTGAGCAGAAACACAAAGTTTTTCCCCCTCCTCCCTCACGGCACAGCCAAGGGTGCTGATGGTGTCCAGCACCCAAGGGCTGTTTTTATGGAAACCAGGCTATGGCCAAGCCTGCAGTGCCTGGCCAGGGTCACCGGTGCCATAAATCACTCGCTGCCAGCCGCCCAGGGAGGAATTCACCCTCACATCGCTCTCGCCCCTTCCACTTTTACAGACACAACTCCACTGTCTCAACCAGGCGTGAAATGGGTGGGAGCCCAGCCTCAGCGCTGGGTGGGCTGCCAGAGCAGCCTGACTGAGGGATGCTCCAGTGGAGATGGTGCCACACTCGTGCCACTGAATGTCTCCTGCTATCTAAGGCTGCTCACAAACAGCCAGCTAGGACACGGAGATCCGGGAATTTACGGCAGGGACCTTGCCTCCCATCTGAGCTCGCCTCCTGCAGCTCAGTCTAGCCACAAGAACAGCGATACTGTTTAATTGTTCTAATTAGCATTGTAACTAGATGCTAACCAGCTCTTTTGGTGGGGAGAGGAAATCCAAGGGAAGCTGCAAGCTTCAGGACCCGCTGTCTGAAACCAGCCTTCCAGAGGCTGCCTAGCCCACGTCGGTGTCGACCGGGATGATTTCCAGAGCAGCCCCGGGCGGCATGGCACAGACAGGATCACGGTCATCCCCGGCAACACGCTAAGCCGTCCGGGGAACCAGGGCATTGCTACCGCTCAAGTGTTAAATTCATCCAGAACAAACACGCTCAGAGAATCACAGCTTTTCAAAACCCAGCGCTAAGGTTTAAATACATAAAAGTTATATCTGCAAGTGATTAAACAGCGCTTTGTAGCCATTGTCTCTGCGCTGTTGAAATAAAAACAGAACCAAGGCTGCACGTAGCAAACCTCAGCACTTGGATCCTACCGTAGAGTTTTCTGTCTGCTTTCTTTCGGTAGCCACTTTTTCTACCCCGAGAAGCACGAATGATGCTGGCGGAGCCGGAGCCGGAGCCGCTGCCCGCCTGGCACACACCGGCTCCGCGGCAGCCGCACGGGCTGCGGGGCACAGGGCCGCCGTGGGCTGCAAGAGGGCAAAACCGGGGAGGAAAAAACAAACCTCGAAGGCGAGGGAGGCATCCGGGAGGGCGCCGGGCTTTCTCCCGGCAGCATCCCGCAAAAGCCGCGGCGCAGCGGTGCCGGGACGCGGGCTCAGCGCCACAGCCGCGGCCGCAGGGACGGCGCCGGGGTGGCCGCGGCCCCGCTCCGGCCGAGGCTCCCGCAGCCGGGCCGGGGCACCGTGCCCCCCGCCCGCCCCGGGGCAAGCGGAGCGGGCTTTGCCGGCGGCCCCGCTCCCCGCCCCGCTGCCGGTGCCTTACCTTGCGGCGTCCGGTCCCGTCCCGTCCCTCCCGCGGCGGGGGAGGCTTGGGTTGATTTTTAGGGGGGCGCCTGTTGACCTAGCCCCCCGCTCCGGTGCAGACGGGCTGCAGCGGGGACTGTGTCACGCACGTCCCTTTGCGCTTTATAGCCCCTTCCCTTCCCCACCCCTCCCCGCGGGGAAGGGGAAAAAAAAAAAAAAAAAAAAAAAAAAGAGGAAAAACAATAAAAAGCTGGGGAAAGAAGCCGGGAGCCCCGCGGGCACCCGCCGCTGCCCGGGGCGCACGGCTCCGGCTTCGCCTCCCGGGAGGAGCCGCGGGGCGGCCGAGCGCCGGCAAAAGTTTGGCGGAGGGGGCGCGGAGCGGCGGCGCCCGGCGCGTCTCGCTGCTGCTGCCGCCGGGGCGGGCAGGGGTGCCCCGGGGCGCGGCCGCCCCGCCCCGCCACCGCTCCGCCACCGCAGGGGCGGGCCCGGGGGGAGCCCGCGGCACCGGGGGAGCCCGGCACGGCCCGCCCGCCCCGCGCAGGGGCAGCGCCGCCCGGCTTTGTGCCGCGCTCGGCCGCGCTGCCAGAGCCTACTCTACATCCATCTTGGAGGGCTGGATCCTGCCCGAAAGCGAAGCCGGGACGGGGGAATGCGGGGGCCCGGAGGACGCGGCGCTCCCGCTCCTCTTTCACGCGGGCGCTGCTTGAATCGGTCGGGGTTGCGGGAACGCTGCGGAACATCCCAGCAGCGATGGAGGCGGGAGAGACCGTCAAGGATGCGTGAGATACCGGATTTACTAAACCCTCCTGCAACTGAGCAAACGGGTCTCGAAGCTACACGTTCAGCCTCTCACCTCGTCCCTCATCACGTTTTGGTCAGAGGCAGCTTTCAGGTTTGGCGGCCGAGGGACAATTTTCTTACTATTACCTGAGAGCTGCAATGAAAAGACAAAAACGATCCTTTGCCATTTAAAAACAAATCCATCTCTTTTTGTTTCCTTTCTGGCACATCAGTCATAAAAACGCCAAGTGCTACACATAAGCATTAAACAAGTTATTACTGATAGCAACTGATGGGTAATTCCCAGCAGCTAATCATTGCTGCCCTATTATTTCAACAGATTTGGGGAGTAAAAATTAAGTAAACCCTCTCTTTTTTTTTTCTTTTTTTCCTTTGCAAGACAGCTGAGCAAATCTGACAGCAGTGTCTCTGTAGAGGGATGCAAATTGTCATATTCTGTAGGGCGACGTGGAGGGTGACAAACAGCTCCACTCCGTGAAGACACAACCCCCAGAAGAGCTCATGCCTTCAGGGACACGCAGCTGTCCAGACCTCTGCTAATTGCCATTAGTTAGTGCCACTTACCTCCCACTCTGTCAACTCACAGAACAGCAGGATCCAGCCAGCCAGCATTCTGCCCAAGGGTGTGCTCAGAAATGTAAGTTCACTGAACAAAACCCAGGACTAAGAAAAAGAGCCCCGTGGGAGCCTCTACCCAGTTATCCTGTTTTCACATCCCTATTTTTACATATTTAACAACTCTATACATCGTTTTCCAATAGGCTTTAAGGGTAGGAGTTTAGGGAAGGGAGAAAGACAAAGTTTAGGATAAATTTTTTCATGTTTAAGGAGAACCAAAAAATACCTGGTAATACACAGCATCCCGACTTCTTCCCTTCCTAGAGGATCGTCTGCTTCCAGCTGCAGCACCTCAATGAGAAAATCTCAGCAAATTACATGTGCTCCTCTTCTGATGCAGAAGGCACAGCGATTCGATCATCCAAAAATGGGAGAAGCTGACTAAATGAGAAAGCTGAAATTAGTGAGGAAAACCTGGTACATTCTGACGAGCCTCCCCCCAAGCCTCCGGAGCGTGCAGAGAGGGATGTGCTCAGGTGAAGGCAGCAGCTACCTCCGGGTGCAATTCACGGCTCAACAGGGTTTTGTAGAGCCTGCAAAGATGGCTGGCTCAGGTTTGAGGTCATTAGAGGTAAAATATTGCTACCCAGCCAAAGAGCTCTGGAGACCGTGCGCCTCACACGCAGGCAAACCGATTATTTTGAAGCCAAGGACAGTTTTAGTGCTATTGTTCTTAGGGGGTATCACTGTCTGTGATTCCAGGGGAAGCAATGTGACATCCCTGGGATGTTATTTGCAGGGGTGTGTGCACACCAGCTCCTCTGCACAGATAACTCTTGGTTTGGATGCCTGCAGTTCCACCTCTATCGCCGCTGTAAATCTGTGTTGTGATTTAAAGCCCAGCACAGAGCAAGGCTCCCAGCCAGAGGCACAGGCAAAGCACTTGCACAAGAAGATTCAGCTCTCCCAAAATTTATAAGGTACAAAAACATTCAATGCAGATACAGGAAGCAGATTTAGAATTTAGATGCTGGAAACTACGGGAAGTCTGGAAGGTGCTGGGGCAGTCTCCTAAACGGAAACCAAGCCATGAAAGCCAAACACAGAAAATTCTCTCATGTAGGTGATTGCTTTGAAATGCATTAAATAGTAGCTGGGATAGTCCCAGCTGCTATCCCAGCTCCCAGAAAACTGGCATTGAAATACTCCCCCCTGGAACCAGAGATGATTCACAATCACTTACAGGAACAGGCATGGTCACGTACAACACCCAAGGCAAGAAGTCCTCACGTGTGAAATGCTGTTCCTTATGTCTTTGGGTCAAAACTGAGAAACTGAAGAGGCAGAAAGAGCAGCAAATCTCCAAATGATTTCTCTCTGGGCACTCACGTTCTCCTCCCACCCTCTGAGAGGCTTCCAGGGAACCGATTAACCAAATTATTCATCTCCACGCAGTCCCAACCTCTGTCTGCAGCCATGCATTGCTTCCTTGGGGGCTGAAACAGCTTTGATTCCAGTGAGCAAATAAATATCCCAAATTTTGAACATCTCTAATTGGATCCCAAGGAGGGCTGTAAACTGCCTGAGTAAGAACTGCACTCCTCACAGTTTCCCCAGGCTGGGAGGCCCCGTCAGAGTGGATGGATAGGTACTACCAGGAAACAAAATGCGTGTTATGTACGATGAGAAAAAGAGCAGGAAATGTTTAATAAGCTATCCAGTGAAAAAAAATCCTGAATAATAAATCTCTCCAAAACAAAAATGGAAACGGGCAATTGGATATTCTAGGAGGAGAGAAAGAAGGATAATTCATCATATAAATAATTCATTGCAAGTTTTAGCAGCCGGCGCTGCCGTGCATTTGGTATGGAAGACAGATGACACTGGGGGTGCTTGTGTGTGCGCTTAATTTTGTGTATACTCAATTTTTTTGCTGAATTATATGGTTCTCATTGTGGTGCAGATCTGAAGATCTGTTATCAGCAGCCCATTGATTAGCATTTATTACTTGGAAGAGGGTACTGTTATTTTTTAACATCATAAACTGAGGTGCTAACCCAGCCTTACCGATCGATGCTGCCTGATAACCCAGACTGTGATGCATTTTAGTTATGCAGCATCACACAGAGCTCACTCTCCCAGAAGAGGGATGGGCGGGACAGCAGGGGCCTCCAGAGGCATCTTGGAAGCCTCTGGCTTGGGAGCTGCCACTGCCTTCCCCAGAGGAGCCACACAGGAGCAGCCGGGTGGAACCTGAGCAGCAACAGCACCCAGGAAGGGCTCAAACCAAATGCTGTGAGCATGGAGATCATGCTCCTATTTCCAGTAGGAATACTGGTGTTGCCTACAGGTTTCATCTGAGGAAGAGGGTTTTTTTTCTGCCCTTAAGGGAGCAGGTGAGTGCTGCCTGAAGCCATGACCTGTGACAGAGGTGACAGCCTTGTGGTGCTGGGCAGAGCAGGAACCTGAGCCAACACCTTCCCCTGTGTGCTGCTGCTCCAGCACAGGCACAGAACCCAGCATGTGTGGCTGGCTCCCTGCTAGCCCCAGCCCTGGTTTCTTTTCCTAATAAGAGGCATTTTCCTCCCTCTGTCCTGAGGGAAATCAAAAGCACGTGCAGTGGCTGGCGCACCGCTCGCGACTGAACCCAGCGTTCGTGCTGCGGGATGGAGCGAGGCACCCAACAGCACAGCCCTGTTACACAGCACCTCCAGGCTTCACCCAGCTGCAGGGCAAGCTAAAGCACTGCCACTGACCCAAAGAAATTACACATTTGGGCTGCCTTCAACTCATTACGTGCCCATTTTATCCAATCATGTTTTATTTGTTAAGCTACTCTGCAAACTCTCCTGGTGTTGACTGTTTTACACCTTCAGTGCATTTTTTAAAATCCTACTGTTTTACGAACTGATTAACAAGACTTACTGCTCCAACAGCACAAAAATACAATACAAATCCAAAATATGGTCCAATTGAATCAAGAATCCAGCATTGGATTTTTCATATCACCATTGGAAAACACCTGCTGATCCAACTGGTTTTAAACACTACTGCAGTACTTGTTTTATTTTGCCAAATACAATATATTATTATAAATCAGTTTGAAGATGAACAACTTCCCTCTAAAATCCCAAATATGAATGTGAAAAATAATGACAAGCAGAGCTTTCATGCTCCAAGCATTATTTCCTTAATCATAACTTCATTCTACTGAGAAAGAAAAACTATGCTACTTTGCATAATTTAAATAATCTAATCTGCTTTCCAGATAAAATTATTAACAAACCATTGATTTAATCTCAAGTGCCCAACAGACCCCGTAAACTCTGATGCCAAATATCTATTCTTTTAATTAAAACAAATGAATTTAATAAAGATGACTGGTATGGTAATTAGAGCTATTATGAAGTATAGGCTACTTTGATCTAGAACACACAGCCTTTAATTCTTGTGTGAAGGTGTTCCCACAGACACAGCCCAGACCCGAGCTCTTGTTATATTCCTGTCTTCAAAGAAGAATTGTTTCAGACATGTCACTGCAAAGTGTTGGCTTCAGTCACTATTTTCCCACCCCAATTTACACACTCACAGAATGGAGCAACAAGAATCAGCTGTTCAAAATATGGCACTTGAAACTAAATGCTAAATTTTTAAATTTTGCTTTGTATTTAATGGTTCACACTCTTACCTTCAGCTCTGCACATGTGTAGGCAAATAGGATATTCTGCTGCTCATAAATCCTTGGTGCAAGAGCAGTAATTGCAGTTTTTAGGGCCAATTTGAAGACTCCATAAGTGGTTGCCTGTGAAATGCAAAAGGCAGCAAAACCTAGAAGACTGGAATGGGTTTGAAGAGCTGATTTTGGGTTTGTGTGGTGGCAACTGATCGAGAAGGGTTTACCTTTACTCAGGACAGACAGGAAAGTCTGTGATGTCCTAATTCCTTCCAGGCCACTGAGAAATCCACAGCATCAACCTCCTCTACTTCTCCTTCCTCCCTCCAAGTGAAGACCAGCCTTTGACATCCTCAGCTTCTCCCCTTCCGGTTAACCAGCGGCACCCAGGATTCCCAGGAAATTGGAGTATGCAATTTACTGAATAGACAGAAAACACCTAGAAAGAAAGAAAGAGAAAAGGGAAATTATCATTCATTCACCAGTGATACCGTTACTGGGAGAACCTGAAACACAGCAGAGCTAAGATTTGATTCTCTGTCATTACTGACAGGGAGCAATGAGAGAACAAACCTTTCTCCTCCGGGATGCCCCAGGTTCCAACTTTGTCCATTTTGAAGGTCTACGCTACAGGCTGTAACAACACAAAGAGAGGTTAAATTAAGCCTGGTGCAACATCTGGCTACCACAGAACTACAGCCAGCACTCAGAGCACACATCCAGCTCTGTTAAAGCTCACATGCTGATTTTTCCTACCCAAGTGCATGCAGCAGCACTCAGCAATTAGCAGGGATGTTTTGTGTGCTGGCACTCACATGCACACAGCAGAGAGCTCCAGGCAGTGTCAGGGTGGGATGGCCAGCTACAGAATGGTTCTTCTAAAGGCATTACTGAAGGCAAGCTCATCCTATATGATTCAGAATAAAAGCTCATCTGACTGGTTTTTGTCTCACAAAGCAAGAAATGCCATGGCATGAGGCAGGAGGCCCTACTTGGTGCTGGCTGAAATTAAAGGCTCTTCAGTGTGAACACATTTTCTGGTTGGTGGCAGAGCTTAAAATAAATCTGATAGCAAGCGAGTCTAACTCAGCTTCACCTTACCCTCAGGATGTCCCACCAGGATGGGTGGCAGGGAACAGAGGTGTGCTGCAAGGGCTTGTCTGTCCCACCAGGAGGTGACATCAGTGGCATCCATTCTCTGTGGTTTCCATGCAGAACGTGACCCGTGGCCACCCCAGGCTGTGATGGGTGCCTGCACCACCCGTGCTGCAGGTAAGCACCACAACCTCATGGCCACAGTGTTTACACTGCTCCCTCATCTATTGCTGGAGCACTTGGATTGCACAAATAACAAATGGGCTTCTAAAAACGTGGTTTTAACAGCTTTTGAAGCACAAGGCTGAGAAGTGACGTGTGCACCAAAATTAGCAGA
The DNA here is from genome assembly GCF_028551555.1 of Melozone crissalis. Classification (NCBI taxonomy): domain Eukaryota; kingdom Metazoa; phylum Chordata; class Aves; order Passeriformes; family Passerellidae; genus Melozone; species Melozone crissalis. The sequence continues at coordinate 7,871,110 of NW_026535817.1, read as the reverse complement.
GCAATGATGTGTAGCTGGACCTCTGAATTTGTGGGTTACACCTTTGCAGACTAAGACATGCTTCATTCTGCTTTCTTTGCCACACTCCAAAGTTTTATTAGCTGCCTTTTAGGTAACTAAGTTTAAGGCTGAATACTTTTCCTTTCCACTCCTCAATGTTTGGGGCTTTTTCCTTTTAGACCACTAAGGAAGTTTTCCACTGCTTTGATTTCACATGGATTTAGTAACTAAGGGGTGTAGTTATTATAATTAAATATGAGAAGCACATTAAGGGACAGATATATTTGAGGGAATGAGTGCTAAAACAGTTCTTCAAAATAAGACAGTGACAAGAAAATTAAAACATCAGTGAAAGCTCCAAGCACTTCTAGCTGCAAAAACATTTCCTTTTTCCACATCGTTAGCACTGAACATTTCCTGTTACAAGCAAGAGCTTAGGAAGCCAGGCTTGCTCAACTCACCCCTGTTACTGAAACAATCCAATAAAAAACAGGTCTATGTCCTATTTTCCAAGCTCCTCGCTGGAGCTCGATCCCTCAAACACGAGCTCCATCTGGTGGGCTTTCCCAAAAAGTCGGAGCATCCATCCAGCCCTCCACGGGGCCAAATACACATGCCCATGATGGGAATTCCAGCCATTACTTGCTTCAGGGGATTGATTTCGTCCTCGGGGTCAAACCCAGAGGTGCAAACAGTTCCAAGGAACTCAGAGGACCGACCATCCAGCATCAGCCCTTTGCCACAGAGCTGGTCTTGCTTCGGAAACTAAAGCTGCTTCAGTCTCCTGGAAAAAGCACCCAACACCCTTTGAGACTTCTCTGGGGGTCCTGTTCAGCCACAGCTCCCTGTACTGAAGGGCAAAGCCTCCCATTGCCAAAAACATGTCTGCAGAGGTTTTGGCTACCCAGTGGCATCTCAGATGGCACTGGGTGACTGTTTTTAGATGGCAAAGTGAGACAGGTGTGACACAAGGCAAGCAGGGACAGCACAGAGCTTCATCGATGGGAGACAGCACAGCTCAGGAAGGACAAAGTTCCCAAGTCTGCACTTCAGGATGTTATCACAGTTTTAAATCCTCTCTTATAAAACACGGTGTCCTGTGCAAGACATTTTGCTGTGCCTAAGTAGGACATCTCCTCCAGAGATCTATAATTGCTTCCCGTCTCAAGTGAGGAGATGATAAAGCCCAATGCAGCAGATTACAAGTTTATTGTAATAAATTGCATTGGCCAGGAAAGCAAAATTTAAAAACACACAAGATTGAAATGATAGAGAACACAATTATGCAAAGCTTCAGGCCCAACATCTTATGTAACTGCAGGGATTTGTGTCTGCCTCAAGAACACGGCGTGCGGGAACGCACGTACCCGGTGTGCCTTCGGAAGCGCTCCTGGTCTGAGCCTCCCCAAAGTGGGCAGGGGAGCAGGATCCATATGGATACAACTTCAGACATGCACGTGGAGGCCACCAGCCCCACTGGTGTGTCTGTTTTTCCACAGCACTCACACGTTGTGAGGAGCAAAAGGCACAACAGACGCGCTTCTATTGATTTGCCATTCCCCGGTAGCCGAGCACATCTGAGCTATTCAAAGGAAGTTGTTTGCCACTCTGGAGAAGCTGCTTGTTAGAAGGTGGGCAATTAGCAGGAAAAAATGCCAGAAGAAGCGGAGTGTCTGTGTGTGGTCCCCAAGAACGCCCATGGGACAGCTTGCCTCAAGACATCAAGAAATCTGTACAGAAGAGCAGACTACCAAAGGGCCAAGGAGGAATTGATGGGATACATTTAATTAATCTTTGCTGTCATTTTTACAACTCCAGCTGGAGGAACACAGGGAATCAAGTGAATCAGAGAGCATGGAAAAAGCACCCCCGAACTAAGGCTGGAAATGCTTTTGGGGTGTTACTATTCCAAATGGAATTGTTTGCTTGAAGATAATTATTTTTCTCAGTACCAGCCTTAATTGTACAAGCCTCAATTGTACCAGCCTTCATTGTACAAGCCAATGAAATATTTTCCAGCCCCAGTTTCTTCTCCCACTTTTCCACACACATTTATTGCCTGTAAATACCCCAACAACCTCTTACACCTACCCCAAGGACAAGTCCCAGAAAATAAGGCCATCCCCTACCTGGCAATATCCCCAGTGTTGCTGAGAAAATGGGTCTTCCAGGGCTGCTTTCTAAGATTTGCCAGGGCTGGCTCAGCAAGGAGAAAAGGAAAGCAAGTAGCATTTTAAAACCAGGCAAAAGCCAAGCAGGAAACACACCTCTTAGAAGCCACTGATTTTCCCCATCACTATCAGGATGTTTGAAAGCAGGGTTAGATGCAGCACATTTGTTTTCCAATGGCAGTTTACTCCTCTTAAAGAACAAAGATGGAGCACTAGGGAGAGAGATGGCTTTAGCGCCAGATGCTTCCTTAATACATCCCACTTTTTCAGGGAAGCTAGAGTGATTCCTCTGTTTAGCCATGAAGATGATGATCATGGCCATGTCCACAAAAATCCTGTTCCCAAATCATGGGAAGACCAGCATCAAAACACTTCAGCCTGGCACCAGCAATGACATTTCAATGTATTGATGTGATCAGCTGCCAGCCCATCAGCTCATTTATCATGCACTAATTCCTAATGTTCTCCTGCTTTATTGACAGCTTTGCAGGTTTCCTCTGGATTGGCCTGGATCTGGATTACAAATGTCCCACAATTTAAGTGCTTGCTCCCTCTAGAGCCAAAGCAGATCCTGCCCAGTGCAAAGCCACACATGCAGCTGTTGGAAGAACTTGAAGGTCCCCAAGGCAGAGATGAGTCTGTACAGCAGTGACTCTATTCTGACACCCTTACTCAGACAAAGTTGCCACTGATGAAAATGGCCAGGCTGAATTACATCTTCTGAACACACACAGATTTTTACTGATACACACACAAAGATGCACGTGGTATCACTGACAGCCAGTGTGTAACACACATCCCACATTTAGGTGATATGGCCTGTTCTCCCTCTCAGAAACACCTCCCCAGCCTGCACCCTGCAGAGGCAGGGATGGAGATCAAACAAGTGGCCCTGGCTCACTGAAGCTGGGACTCTTGGGGACAGGACCCACCTGGCTGAGGTCCTGTCTCTGCATTCTCTGATGTCCACCAAGCCCAGAGGACGCTCTGAGATTGCCTTGAGCTAAAAGGTTCCCTGCCTTCCACCTGCCCACCTCTAGGAAGCCAACACCCTTGGAACTTGCTGGTTTTGTATCAAATTTGATATTTCAGAGGTGATGCAAAGTCACTGGGCAGGCCTGGCAGACCCGTGGCCAGCACAGAGCCAGCCCAGCTCCATAAACATTGCTCTGTGGGAAACCAGGCCAAAAGCACAGACCTGCCCTACCGGGGTCCCTTCCCCAGAGCTCCTGCAAGTTTTCTGTTCCCTGGCATGAAGAGTTTGTGCCCTGCAGAAGGAAACCAGCTCTGTGAGGTGAGGAAATGGCCTGGGGAACCTTTTGGGAAGGCAGGTTTTGTGCTGTACTTTCTCTCTGCCAAAGAGAAGTGTTTAAATAGCCAGGAATGGGTTTTCAGACTGGTCTACAATCATGTCATTTTGGACAAATCCTTACTCTCAGCTGTGAGCACTGACCTTCCCCATCCTGGTGAAGGAGGCTGAGGAGAGGAAAGGTGTCCATGCCCATTCCAGAGATGCACCAGGAGCCTTTTCACAGCCTGCAGGCAGGGAAGAGACAGTGGTTTAGCTCCAGAGGCCCCTCGTCACCAAAGCAAAACCAGGAGCAGAGCACCAGCACAGTTTTGTGAGCAGGAGAGACTGCTTTGGAACCCAATTAAATTCTAGCAGTCAACTGGGAGTAGTCTTATAAAAGAGTAAATAAAGCCCAGTGGAAACACAACTTCTCCCTCAGCAGAGGATAAACATAAAGGCTGCACTGAGAAAGCAAGCAGGGTGGCAGGGAGAGGTCTCTGCCAGCCCTGAGGGCAGCAACTCCAACAAATTCCACAAGCAAAGCTGCTCACCCTGGGAAGACTTGAAAAATCAGACCCTGGTGAAGTCTCAACTCCAGGCTGAAGATAAACCCTCATCTTCTCTCACTACAGCACTTTACCCTGGGGACACTGACTCTTGTTATGTGGCCAGGTTAAAAGTTTTAGCAACCTTGCTAAACCTCTAGGACATTCCTCTCCTGGAGGGAAGAGCACGTGTAGAGACATATTTAACTCTTACACTCAAACCTTCAGAAATGAACACTTGGTTTTCTATGTGTATAATAGAAATATGCAAGTGCACACAGGAGCACAGGCTGTGCACAAACATCAGGCCCTGGACCACCTGGAAGAGCCTGAGTTTTCCACACAGGTTTTTCCTACAGAGCAAGGAAAACCCATGCAGTTCAGCAAAGCCAGACTCGCTCTGGGCTCTGCAGAGCCCTCCCTCTGGGGACTTCAGAGGCAGAATGTCTGCACAATTTCAGGGGCTAATATGTCAAAGCTTAAAGCAGCCTGAAGAATTTAATGGGGATTTAGATGCCTGCAACTGCAATGTAGTATTTTTGAGAGCAGTTGAGCGAGATGAATGGCATCTGCTCAGGAGTCCTGAAACACCCTGCCAGTACACACAAATCAAGGGGCAATGCCTGCATCATTTTCTTCTTAGAAGAAGGAAGGCTGACACTTGTCATAAGCTGAAGTTGCTCCAAACCAAAATGAAACACTGCTTATAAACAGTAGTGGTGTTTCCATACAGAAACTAAACAAATTTGGGCAGGTGAATATGAACAAACCAAACAAGGAACTCATAAGGGATATTCCTTATTAATATCCTCCCCCTTCCTGGTACTACTCAGGTTTTTTGTTTGCATTTCCCACATCTCTTATCTTTGCTTTCAGATACAGAGAGCCACACAGCATGCCATAGCTTGACTGTTTGCATTCATCAAAGCGAAAATGCCTATTAATAAGAATTCAATTATTTGGAAAACAGTTCCTGGCAGCACAGCAGCACCTAAGTTCCTTTCCAATGGGAACTTGACTTTCTGCAAATCTCATTTGACTAAAAAAACCCCAAAACAAATTAGAAATAGATGGTCTGCTGTGACTCCAAAGTGAAGGGCTGCAAAGAAATGAGCATGAAAAGCCGAACCTGTCACAAGCATCTGTGGAACAGCAGGAAGTTATGGCCAGCTTGTGACAGTAGCACTAAGACTCCATATGGGAATACTATTAAATTAACAGCACATTGAGATTAATTGCCTTTTTTTTTTTTTTCCTGAGGATTTTAATTTTTTTTTCAGTTGCCCAAACAGCTATCTTGTAATGCAGTGGGTTTGATTTGGTGGGGAGGTTTTCTGGTTTTGCAGCTCTTTCTGAGCTGTGTTTCCAAGTCCTGTGTTATTAATTTATCACCCAGGAATAGAAAAGCAGCTCCAGTGCTCTGACCCAACCACACCCAAATCCTCAGGGAAGTCAGATGTCTCTTCAGAAGCCATGGGCAGTGAGATAACAACATCACACACACTCTTTGAATTTTAATTATCACTATTAAGGATTAGGAACCCTGTGAGCAACCAATTTAGCGGGCATTACTAAGCCAGAGTCAAGCCTGCTTTTAGTTAACTGTAATGCAATATTCATGCCTCAAACCTGATTTTAGTGAGTTCCCTTCCCTTCTGGAGCAAGTACATCACTGGAGGCTCCAAGTCCCCTCTTTGGCATCCGCACCCTCACTAAATTCTTGACCACAGGGGAATTTTAATGGAGAATTAACTAATCCCTCTTGCTACTGCAAACATAAGAGAGAACTGTTATTCCAGTTCAGGAGAGATCAGCTTTTCTCCTGTTAAGCTATTCTTTCCTAAAAGAAAGCTGGAAATATGGGGAGATTGACTGCCCCTCCAAAGCTGCTTTAGTGTCTGAACAGGTCACTTACACAGAAAGAATTTTCTTTGAAATATCCTGATGTTGATAACTGTGTTTTTCTGCTATCATTGCTAATCCCCTCCATTCCATAATTAGGATTGTTTCTCCTGACATTATTTCTACAGATTCCATGCTGGGCATGACTATAAAAGACAGGCTGCAAATCTGGCACTGAGGAGAAAGAGGAAAAAAGAACAGGAATTGCAAAAAGAGCAGCTCTCATTTTAACCTTCAGAAAAGCACAGTTTTCCCTAACTTTTAGCATAGGGAAATATTCTGACTGGTGCCTAACCTTAACTGAGAGTTTTAAGTGACTGCTATATATAATCAAAGCTGGAGCTGGTTTGGTGAATGACTTGCAAAGAGTCTCTGCATGTGCCAGCCCTGCAGGGTAATGTCCTTGTTTAAATGGATTAACGTGGGATTAACATGACCAACAGCTGACACACGGGATGCCTGAACACAGCAAGGCACAACAGGAAAGCTCCCTCCAAGAAAATTAAACCATCTCCCTCTCTTCTCCCAGCTAAACCAAGCAGCAGAACGAAAGGAACCACCCAGGTGACAAAAAGGCCAATGAAGGAGGTTTGCCATGTGCCAGAGCTGTCACTTCTCTCTCAGCCAGGTCATGTGCTACAAACACCAGCAGCACACATCCTGCTCTGCTCCACAAGACTTCCCTTCCCCAAATCCTTTCCCTTGGCCCTGGGAAGAGCCTCAGACCCTTCCTTGGGCTGCTCTCTCCCATTAGACCAAAACTGCCATCTCCAGTCTCACTGCTGTGAGGTCTGAACTCATCAAAGACCACGAGGAGCCCACCAGGTGCCCTTGCTGGCTGCCCCAGCCCTGCTCTCAGTGCTGCCAGCCCATGGCCAGCCTGGGCCTTGGCTCTCACCAAAGCAGCTCTGGACAGGAAGCACCTGGGTGCTGCCCTTTTATAGGGCAGGTGGAAGCAGGGCTGTTGCTACTCTAAGTGAAAACACAGCAGTATCCAGCATCCTGGCTCCTGGGGGGAAAGTGTTCTATTAATCAGAAAAATGCTTTCCACCCTGTGGTGTCTTGCAGACCTTTAAACTTGCATCTGCACGAGTCAGAGAAATTCTTCTATCATTCTCACAACAGTTAAAGCACAGAAACCATTTGTGGCCTTCAGGATTACTTTTTTTTAAAAAAGAGAGATAACTTGATTCTCATTAGAATTGCCCTCTGAGCTCAGCACAGGGTGCTATGGGCTAGGTAGAATTTCCAGGGTATATTCCCCATCCATGATAGTGGGAAGCTGAGACTGCTTGACCAAATTGCATGGTCATACACTACCTGCTTTTTCTCATTCCATTCTGGACTACTGAAAGAGAGAGAGAGGATGAAGACCAGAAATGCTGGGCACCCCATAAAATCCTGATTACCCAGGAACTGCTGTCATGGCCAAGCAATGACTGGTAGGAGGATGATGTGAAGATAATGAAGTGCAAGTCTTTGGGTGTGGGGACTCAGAGACAAAGGGTAAAAGATCATTATATTCACCCCAAGTGTTCACCACGCATTTCTAGCTCTGCTTTTGAAACAACTCGTTTCATCTGAGAAGAAAATCTTTTCATGGATGGTGTGTTCTTGCTATAATTCATGAGACTATGTATAAAAACAAAACATGTTTCTCCACAGGAAAAAGCAAAGGGACAAAAACTCCCCAAAGACCCCAGGTTTTTAAGGGAGAACTGGGAGTGTTGATATCCAGTTTTGGCACAGCTGAAGAAAGGAAAAATCCCTGTTAAGAACAGTATGGTTGATTTTAACTGAAATAACTCACCCCCTCAGAGTTGTCTGGGTCACTGCAGAAATCATTTCCTCTGGGGGTGTTTGAGCCTGGCAATGCTAATTCAGACAGATGACAGCACCTGCATTGGGGGAACATACATCATTCCAAGAAAATCCAGCGGAAAAGCAACTTCCAGGCATTTTACGTGCATTTAAAAAGATACAAACAGGAATATTTAGAAGATACAACGCCAGGAATATCAGGATTTGCGTGAGCCAAAGTTTCCAGTCCTGTGCCCAAGCCTGACAAACATCAAAAGCCTGTGACTATAAAGATAGCCCTGCAAAGAGCATTTTCTCCCTGTGAATAGCTCGCGTTCAGCCGCCCTTCGGGGCCAGCTAACGCTGTCAGAGGATGAGCGGAGCCCACCAATGCTCGGCGGAGGGCTGGGGAGAGGAGCGGCGCTGAATGCAGCGGGCGCTGCCCCCGCTGCGGGCACACAGAGCTCGTCTGTTCCGCGTCCCCGGCGCTCGGAGCGGGCTGCGCTGCCCGCAGCGCTGGGCACCTGCTGGGAGCTCCCATTGAGGGAGCTCACATCCTAATTGGATTTTCCGAAGGCAGTGCATTAGCATTTTCCATGATCTCACCCTTATTAGCCAAATGGCTGATCGGGAGGAGTGGGGTATATTGTGCTCTGTTACTTTATCTGCTGCTGCAGTGTCTGTAAGCCAGCCCCGAATTCGTGCAGAGATAAAAACTCCCCTCTCCATAGTAGAGGCTCAGGAGTCCATTGTGGAGCTAAGGTTGCAGTCAAACTCTAATTTTCAATAGCTCACCAAAAACAACCTCTCTCAGTGCTTTGCTCCTGCTCTTCCCGAGTCTGTCCTGTAAGTCAGGAATGCCAGCTCTTTCATCCCTGTTGGCAGAAGCAGCATTGCTCTACAATGTAAAAGCAGAAGAATCCTTTCCCATGGACCATTCCCCATTGAGCCCAAAATCAAATGCTGGACATGTTTAATGCTGTAAGGTTATTATTTCTATGCACAGGCATTTGAATATTGAAAGGAATGAAAATACCTGTTCCAGAAGAAGAAATGACACATGCAGGCTGTCCTGTAGCTGATGACTCTGTCTTTGCATAGCTCAAAAAACTCTTTGTGTCAGAATTTAAATCCACATGAAATACTCCTGAGCTACCATGACATCTCCTGTCCTGCAAAAATCTGTTTCTTCTTTCAGGTGAGGTCTCAGCAGGTTTGGATACCTGTTCTCAAAAGTAGCCTTCTTAAAAGCCTGAAGGGAAGAGACAATCTTGCATGTAGATTATCAAGTAATGTTTGCTGGACACTCATCCACCAAAATTTTCTGAAAAAAATTATTGTCTAAATACAATTTCATTTAAAAAGCCAGGTTTTATTCTTGGTTAGAGGTTACATGACAACGTTCAGATTCATTACAAGAACAATTTGGAAATATAAAGCCATATTCACAGAGAAGTTGGACCCATTCAATATTTCTACTAAAATCCTTGCAATACAAATAAGTGCACACAGAAAAAAACCATGTGATTGTGTTTTACATGTAATTTGAGAGCCAAAACAAAAGGAGATCTACCTGGACTCAAAAGGGCAAATGGGCACGTTTTAGCTGGCCTGGCATGGGTGGTACCCTGATCATAATTACACAAAGGGGTTTAAACAGTGAAGCAGATTTCCCTTTTACCAGCCAAGAAGGAGAGGACAGAATTCAAGGTGATCAATCAACAAATCATTCCCTGGAATCAAATAAAAACCCTAATCAATGCCAAACAACAACCACCACAAAAAAATCACACAACTATTGGGCTTGTAAGCTCTTGAATTCAATTCAAACCAGATGTGACAGTCTGAATCCATAGCAAGAACTACATCTCTTCTCATCAGGCTTTTAAAGAGATTCTCACAAGGCAGCACAAATAGCATCTTCAGAACAAAGGGCAGCAACGCTTCCCAGCAGAGTTTAACTGGATCCTGAGGATCACCAGCCTGTGTGAGCTGCTTTTCCATTGTCCTCACAGGGATTTTACCAGACATAAATCACGTGCACTGAAGAGATAAGGAGCTAAGGAGCAAAAAACCCAGAAGAACACAGAATAATAAAGTTGCAAGAGTCCCTTGCAGCCTTTGGTTTACACTTCTCCAGGCCAGGGTCTGTCAGCGATGGGCTCCCTTCTCCAGGGAGGAATCTGCAAAAGCAAAATCAATGGGAATTACTGTGACATTGAGAACTACAACTCACTCAGGAGTCATCTTCCTCCATTTTGTAACACTTTCACACACACACCCCCAAATCCAACACTGTACTTCATGACAAGGCCGTAATCCAACCAATACAAGTGGCAGTAGGAGTGAAGAAGCAAAAGAGAGTGGGGCTAGCAAAGAGTGCTCCAGGAGCCTCCTCCTCAGCCTTCCTCTAATCCTGGTGGTGGTTGACACAGAGCAAACAGTGGGGTCTCATGGTTTAAAGCCCCCATGTAAAATCTTTCCAGACATTTTAAAAGATCAGCTGACATTCAGGAGTGCCCAGAGGTGTACATTGGCATTAGGTGCATCCAAGAGAGCAGCTACATCTGACAGAGGGAATAATTAGTACCCAAGGCTAAGCAGGTGTCTGTGATCCAAAAATGCGTTTGATAGTGAGTCACTCAAGCTAGGAAAAAAAAACAAAATTGGAGAAAGGAAAGATGCTATTGCTGGTGCAACACGTGCTTCCTGAAGCTTCAAAACGTTTTGGAAAAATGCTCTGATACATCTCTAGTAGCACAAGCACAAATGCAGTCACTGTTTCACTTAAAGAGAAAACATCAGGAATAATGAATCCTGATCTCTTGGCTTATAGAAATAAAATTATCAAATCCTGCAGCTGTTTAAATCACATATCCTGTTCCTCTTCCCAAGAGACTTTTCTGCCTGGTACTCTCAAGAACTACAACACATTCTGTGATCTTCAGCTCAAGTTGACTTTTAAAAGCACTTTAACTTCACATGCTCTGGAGTTAGGAATCAGAAGTGTGCTAATGGCCTTTCTGTAGCAGCAGAAATCAAGCTGGATCAGTAAAAATGCTGAAAATAATCACATTTTCATTCCCAATGGGGATGGCAAGCTGCTAATTAAATCTGTCTTGACTACTTGGAAGCACTGATAATTTCTCATGTAATATATGCACTGAGGAGATGCTAATAACAAAAATGTTAGGGGTCTGGGATTTTTTCCAGGAAAATTAAGATGTCAATTAATTGACTTTTTTTTTCTGTCTGGTTTTTACTGAAGACCTCCACAAATCCATTTTTTTTCTGTTTTTCATATTTTCCCCCCTCTCCCTACAGATGTCATTATTTTCAGTGGCAAACCCCACACTTCTCCCTCCTCTTCTTCCAATTAGCTGTAATTATAACAACATTAGCAGCAAATTAGGTGGCTCCAGGGCAAAAATCTGGGAAGCAGCAGACTGTGGAAAGGAAGAGGAGATGAGATTCTAATGGAAGTAAGCAGGCACATCCATGGGCTCATCTGGGCACCCTTAGGGCTGTGCAGGTTGAGCTCTGCTTTCCCTGAGCCTGCCAAGATGAGGAGGTGACCAGCTGCTGCCACAAGCCTCCAGAGCTACCCCTGGAGAGGGAAGCCAAAGGCTCCATTTGGGCTTCTCCTCGTGCCTGGCATCACTGGATCCAAGATAAAAACATCCAGCTCAGGCTGGAGAAACCCACTGGTTGCAGCTGATGTTCTGAAGGGGTAACTGGGGTCCTTAAATGCATCTGCTGGGAACATTTGTGCCAAGGGAAAAAATGCAGTAGATTAATCGTGGAAATGAAAAAGCCAAGACATGCCAGCAGCTGCAGCATGCAAAAGGGTTCTTGCCCCGAGTAGGCTTTTGAGCAATAAACCTTTTTTCCAGAGAATTTTGCATTAAATATCTGGGTCCAGGGAAAAGCTCCAAGATCAAGCTCTTTTTTACAACTGTCTCTTCAATTTTGCACAGTTGAATAAGGAAGGAAGTCAATACTGCTTGCCAAGTAAAATGACATTAAGTACATTTGCTGGAAATCTTCTTGCCTTGCTCCTTAAAAATTAAAAATAACCACCCAAATCAACTACAAAAACCAAACAGAATGACATAACCAAGAACAAAAAGGTCAGATTCTGACATCAGGAGTGTAACAGAGCACAGAGAGACTTAGGAGCTAAATTTCCTCCTAAGGCAGCACTGCTGGTCCAACAAGACAAGGCTGGGAGAACTTCAGCATATTTTAGGACTAAGATTTCCTGCACAGCAAGGTACCTGGGGAGGGATCAGTCCAGAGGTGAGAAAGAAGAGTTATTCTTGGAAATATACTGGGACCTTTTATGGGAACACCTTCGCTTTTTTGGAGGACAAGCTGAACTTAGCTATGAGTTATCTGAGGTTCTAAGCAGCTTTTTGAGGGTTGGGGGTTTTATTTCCTCTCATTTTGCCCACCCTATTTCCCTCATCCTTTCCTGTTTCTGATGAATTTATTCCCAGTTTATTAGAAAGGGCTCAAATCTCAAAGTGCCAGATCGAAACCACCACACAACCACAAGAGCTCAGTGCTGGACACAATATTGCATAAGTGATCCTCTGCCAACTACCAAAACACATCTCTGGGGGAAATAACGGTCTGGAGAGCAAACTTTAGAAAATAGCATCAAATAGTGTTCATCGAATTTCTGTAGCAAAGGGTTGGTTGTTTTTTTTTTTTTTAATTTAAAAATTCTTCAGAGGTAATCCTATATCTATAGATGATGGCAAAAAATGTTTTTTAGACAAAATAGAAAGACAAACTGGGCTTAACAAGGGTAGCAGTCCTTTGAGACAGCCTCCTCTTACAATGGCAGCAGCTGTGGAGAATGGTGTCAGTCAGAAGCACAGATATGGCTACAGGAGAAACAGAAAACATGAGATTGCAGCTGGTTACAGAAGGACCCCTGCAAAACCCAAGTCAAATGCCAAAGTACCCAAGTGCGAACACCTTCTCCTTCACAGGAGAGGGAGGAAAACACAATGAAGGTGCCTCTATACAAAGCTACAAAAAAAAATTAGTAAGCCCTGTTTAGTTACATACACCTCATAAGTCCCAATTACATTATGAGACTCTCACAGATTTCAGATATCTCTAAGCCAGGCTTATAAAATGAAATATTATAAAAAATATTGGTTTCCCAACTCATTACACTGTGCTCAGCTCTGAAGTTACAACCTGTGACCTATGTTTCATAATTATTACTTAAGAAAAAATGCCCAGCGTCAAAGGAAAAGTTGTTAAGGGAAATTTAAAGATTTTCCCTAGAAACATCTACTGAAATAGCATTCCTAAAGGAAACTGTTTCATGCCTAAAAGTTGCTTCACTGCTGATTTGTTTCCTATAATGAAGATCTAGCTCAGCAGAGAAGAGATTTATCTGTCCATTTATAATCTACTGCGAAAATGAAGGATGAGAACTGAGAACCAGGAATGCTGCTGCACATGCTGGCCCATTTAGACCCACCAGGGTAATTAGCACTCGTACAAAATGGAGCAAAGAAATGGGCACATCAAGAACTCTTGCTCATCACATATTCTTGGAGCTTCTATCTTGGAAACCTTTCCCAAAATACTTACAGATTTAATACAGACAATTATATATAATACATAAAGCCAAGCTAGTGACTCAAGAATGGAAGTTTGACCTCTGTGTGATCCATGGATAAATGATCAAAATCATCTGTTTCAGCAGCCAGGATAAAGAGAATAAGAGCCCAGAAGGTGTTAAAGCAGACATCCTACACTGCACTATTAAGAAATCCTCTTTAAAGGGGCTGGAGCAAAAAGGGAAGGGAAAAGTCTCAAGTATCCTAATCCCTGTCCCGTTGAGAAGGTGGTGTTTGGATGTTCTGGGCAAGGAACAGAAACAGAAAGACAGAGCACAGGTTTTCAAGAAGTTTTTCTCAGGGAGTGAGAAGTCATGTAGTCCAGCAGGGTGGAAGAAGAGCTCTCCTCCTTCAGATCCCCCCAGGGCACTGCCCTGGACCACAGCTGCAGTTGGGGGCAGGACTGGTTTCATTCCCTGTTAGAAACATCCTCCCTGTATCCTCTGGTGCAGTAAATCACTCGGAGTTTGAGTGGGAGGAATGGCAAAATTAATCTCCTGTTCTGTAGTGCAGGCACAGCACTACTTTCCCTGTGACCACATCAGAACTCTCCAAAGAGCTGCTCTGTAATTATGGGATGCCCATCAGCCATTTTGGTGAGCTACATTCCCACTCTTCCCTCTCTTCTGGGAAAGCATGGATGACAGCAAATAATGGAACAGTTCCTCTGTAGCCATCTCCTTCTTCTTCCAGATGTAATACAACAGCTTCTGGACTCAGCAGTCCCTGCCACCCCATGTGGTACCCACTGGCACCAGATTCCCACCCACAAGAGATTCCTTGTGGTGTCCATGTTTTGAGTGGTCTGAAACAAGTACTTCAAAACACCCAGGAATTATTTCAAAGCCAGATACAAATATTACTCCTCCCTGTTTCCAAAAAATAGTTTGTACTGACCCTTTGCAAGTATTTAACTCTGCTCACTTCCATGGCTCTATTTTCAGACCACCTGAACTACCAGAACAGACCAGGAACAGCAATGGGCATTCTGTCTTTAAGGTGAAACAACATCCTAAAGCCTGCACTTTGTTACCAAGGACTCCTAAACTTGCCCCATGCTGGCCCCTTGTTTTGGCACATCACTAAATTCAGTCTTTGCTGGAGCAACGGAAGCTCTAAGGAGAATTCTGAGGGTATCTTTTCTTTAGGACTATTACTAGGTGTTTAATGAGGCAAATGTGTAATAGAGACATTTTATGAATTGCAACAAAGCTATAACATAGAGGGTATTACATCAGAAACCTCACCTGGGGTGCACAGACACCAACCTTGACTCTCCAAGGCAAAGCTGTCACATCAGCACTCAACAGATAGACAGGAAAGTTTACGCTACATCCCTCAAAGGCCTCCATTTGAAAAAAAAAAAAAAGTCCATTTAATACATGCTCTGTACAGCTGTTGTCTTACCATTTGCCTTGTGCTGCACATCTGGCGGAAGCTGGTCAGGAACACACCACTGATAGTCTGGCTGCACAGAACAATAAAACATTATTGCAGCAATATGGACTTCACAGGCACTTCAAACAAAAGAACAGTGACATGATAAAAGCATAATTGTGCTGTGAAGCCTCTCTCATTAGCCATACAAAAGCAGTTCAAAACAAAATCTTGTATTTAGGCTTGTTTCTACCAATCCCAGTCTTCCAGCTTGCTTCCTGGGCTGAGGAATCCAGTGCAGCAGAAGATACCAGCAGGCATCTCCCTCCACCAAAGAACCCCAGAGAAACCTGGCCCACCTAACAGGTGAAGCAGCTCCAGTTTGAATGCATCTGTAGCAGCTGTAAAAGGCTCCAGTGTGACAGGAATGAACCATGGAATAAAGTTCTCTCCCCTCCTCCCTTTGCTCACAGGTTAGAACTGCTGTTTCTATAGCATTAGCTATTATCAAATAACTTCCTGAAAACACCGTGGGATAGGGAAAATTCCCATCTTTCTCATAAGAGGAAGTACTGGGAAGGTTATGTCCATGCAGACACGGTTTTGTCCAGGGAAATCTTGGAAGAAATAGTGCATTATAGTTTACACCACCCACTGTGGCAAATGAGCAGCAAATTACCACTAGAGAAAACAACTTTGGGACCAGCCATTTCAGCTGGAGCTGTGTTAGGCTGTCTGTCTGGAATAAGTAGTCCATGCAAGCTTGTCAAAGTCTAGGTAATTGCTGCTTCAAATTAGTTACACTGGAAAAATGATTCTTGTTTTGCAGAAATTACTCTGACAAAATCACTGAGTAGCCCCAAGGGGAATCTAGCAGATTTCAATTTGCAGGGAGCAAATTTCATATACTCCTACAGAAGTTTTGCCTGAATTAAGATGGCAGGATGAAGCTGTAGATAGAGAAAACAGATTTAACTTTTATGTTTTGCTGTCACTCATGCTTATACAGCAGTAATCACCCTCATTCACTGTCAGGGAAAAAAGGACCTATTGTATTTCAATTTAAATTGTACCAGTCACAGGAATTATTAACTAATTCTGTGCTTGTGTGCAAACAAAGTAGACCTTGATACAAAGCTTTAAGCACAGGTAGTTTTTCAACAATGGCTCAAATTACACTCATTTGCATTGCTTTTTTGAGTTTCTGGTGAATTTTATGTTCTCTGATCAATTCTCTTTTTATGTACCTGTACCCTGCAAATCTGAATTAATTTCAAGAACAAGATGTGTATTTTACATCAGACTAACCAAAATGTTTCTACCAGAGTTTAAAAAGGAAGGAAAAAGTGCAAGAACAGAAAAAGAAGGAAAAAGCAAAAGCACAGCCTAAACATGCAGGATTACATATCAGGACACCCATTGAATTCTAACACCTTTCCTCATTGCTAACAAATTGCTCAGGGAGGTACCCAAAGCTCAGAGCAGCAACTCACACAGGCAAAGAATCGAAAAAAAAGGGTCAGAATGAAACTGGGAGTTACAAAGCAACCAGTCAGACTGACACCGGCGCTCCGGCAGGAATGACAAAGTTGTAAACCCAGTGATCCCTCATAGAATTAGAAACCCAGATGATGAAAGTTCAGGGAGAAGAGCCAAAATAATCTGGGCCAGTGGCCAAATTGCAGGGAAAAACATTCTGCAATACTTCCAACTTTGATAAATAGGCAGATAAGCACACTCCTGAAGCACAGAAATTACTTGTCTGACCACAGCTTTTCCACTGGATTTCTACAGCCTGAAAGCCTTACATGCATTTTGCAAAAATTCAGCTATAATTTTTCAAATAATGAGCATCTTTCCATATGTGACAGCTTTATAGCCAGAATCAGATACTGTGTATTTAAAATGACATTCACCATGTTTAAATGCATTCTCAGTAGATTGGAACAAGCCAGGTCACTTAGATAACCCAATGCACATCAAAAATATTCTTTGAAGCAGTATTTTCCTTGGAATAAATAACTCCCACTCACAGAACCTGCTCCAGTGCAAAGCTATTCTTCTTCATGCTGAGGAAGACAGGACCCTGTTGTGTTCCAGGAAAAAAGGCGCATTTCCCATTGTGTTAGCCACACTCAGACAAAACTTCCACTTCTCCTGATTTGGTTTTTATTACCTTATGTTGAAGGCTCAGAGCAGATCCCTACCTCTGAAGTGGGGTAATTATACAGCTAGAAAGAGCTCTGAATGTCTGTCATGGGAATAAATTAATCTAAGAAATCAGCAAGACTCCAATCAAACAACCTTATTTTTTAAATTAACAAACAAATGTAAAGGAGCTCCGTTGTTCTTCTTAGTGCTGTTACAGATAAAGAGTATTTTCAAAGTGAATTCAATCTTGATCTGGACAAAACACCACACTAGGAAAGCACAGATTCAGCTGCTGCTGAGGATGGCAGGGTGATGGCACCTGTGAGGAAATCAGTGTCCCTGTCCCACAGGGGATGGTGGGAGCCTTACCAAGCCCTGCTGCTGCTGCTGGGCCCTGCGAGACACTGGGTGTGCCCGAGGATCTGGACAGTGAAGAACCATCCCACAGCCCCCATAACTGACACACGGGGACAGGAACAGTGGGGCTGGGTAACTGGGCCTCTCAGGCTGCACGGGGAAGTCTTTTGCCTGTCAAGAAAAGAAGAACAAGAATAAATGCATTAGCAGTAGAATATAATCAACACATCATTCAGGTACAAGTGGATTGCAACGCTGCTTGTTTAGACCCTTCATACTACTTATCATTAAAAAAGTTACTTAAGACAGCTGACTTGGGCCACACCACAGTCTTGACACCTTTTATGTGAGGAAAATATTGACCCCAAGATATGGCAAGCACATTACTGTGTCTTTTATATTCAAAAACTATTCTGTATTTTCATTACACATAGTTGCTTTCAATAGTTTGAAGCAGAACTACATGGACAGTCACTGGAATGATAAGATAAGTAAATAATTTTGGTTTACGACCAAAGTTGCGTGCCTCAGATTTGGGTCTGCCTTTTCTAAGGCCCTCTGCATTCCAGTAGAGTCAACAGCAATTTGCCTAAGGACACAGTAAGGAGGGGTAAAAGATGATTAATATTCTGTGATTTTGTGAGTCACAAGTAAATAATTTGACTTAAGAAGACAAACTAATAAATATTTTATATGCTTGCTCTCATCTTTAAAATCCTCCACAAGCTCTGTTTAATCAAATCCCGAGGCAGGAAGAAGCAAACCGGAAGATCTCCAGTGTGAACTGCTGGTGCACTGGGCAGCACCTGGCCTCTGCCACTCGAGCAAGACCCTACCACTTCTGAAGCATGGCTTGGCTGAGAATAAGGCAATCCTGAAGTTTCTGTGTCACAACAATGTTGGGGAGGACAATAAATCACCACAGAGCATTTTGGCAATCAGCCGTTCTTTTAAAGCATTGCACAATTTTGTCAAGACAGGAAAACTCGGAATTTCGTCATTCTTAAATGGGGATTGTGAAAGCTCAGAGTTTTGCATGCCATGATTTTACTATGGCTTCCTACTGATACTACTTTGAAGAGATAAAAAGGATGTTGCAAGAAAAAAAATTATTGCAGAGGCTGCTCAGCTAATTTGTATGGAGAGCATTTTCTTCCTCAGTGATATTAACATCACTCTGTAATTCAATTGCAGAGGTCAGGATTAACTACAGAAGCTCTTTATTTCAAAAGTTGGTTTGATCTTAGAGCTCTTATATCAAGTGCCAGTGAAAAAATCAAAGTCCTCTGGACTTGTTTTTGGTTGTGGCTACCCTCCCCCTCCTCCATTTTCAGATATGTTTGAAAAGTTTTTGCAATAAGTACTCCCTTCATCTACTTATTTTGGAAGTCTTCTCTAATAGTTTCTCGTCTTCTTACTGCATTACTTCAGAATGATTTCATCCCAGGTGGTGACCTCATATAAAATCCAATGTCAATTAATGGAAGCCAGAAAACCTTGAGTTGTGTGGAAAGTGAGAAAAAAAAAATAAAATACATATGTGCTGGCAATGGGAGCTTTCTTTTGACTCATACCTGAGAGCTGAGTTTACTCAGTTGAGATTGCAATCTCTCATTAATTTTCTGCAGTGCTTCTTTCTCCTCATTAAGCCTCTCTCGGTCAGATCTCTCCTTCCTGAAGTCCTCCTCATATATTTGGACCTGCAATCATCATGAACAGTGTGTGACCTTCAGCAGGGCCACTTTGTGGTTGGGTTGCTTTCTAAACCCTGCCCAAGCAGAAGGGTGAATTCCAAGGGGATCCCTGCTCCCTACAATCCTCCAAACAGAAGTTTCCCTGGTCTTTTTTTTGTGGCTGGTACAAAGTGACAAGCAATGGCCATGCTCTAGTGGCACTCATCAATTGAAACAGAAATTGAAAACTGAAACAGTCCCCAGTGCCAGTTTTTGTACAACCTTGCACTCAAAAAGCTGACTGGCAAATATCAGTCTCAAATATTATAAACGAGATAGCAAATACTAGTATCCATCTTTTTAAGGGATTAGCAGTAGGAAGACAAACATTTCACCAACATTTTTCCAGTTTCCTCTTCACTTATGGGCACTTTCAACTCCCTCCTGTATATCTCAGGTGCAAGGAGTTAGAGAAGAACTTTCCCAGCTCAGTGTAGAGGCAGAGGGGAGCATAATGTACAGAATTCCAAATGGAATGGAATGTACACAATTCCCAGTGGAAATACAGATGTTTGACCCTGTTCCTAGAAAATAAGCTGCCTTGCAAATGCTGAAGGATGCAGTGGCTTAGCTCTTTTTTATGTGGTCAGGAATCACAGAGCTTCATCCCATTAAAAAAATATCTGACCACCCTAGGCACAGGCAGTGAGCACACAGATTTGGAAACAAAACACAAATCCATAAATTATTTGGTGTTGAGATGACTGACTTAATTCTTCAGCTAATGGGCAGGCATCCACCTGGTAAGAAGCTGGAGGTTGGTGGCACTTCTACTGACAAACAACAGCAAAGGCATGTTTGGGTGGGAACCACCACCAGAACTTTCAGAAGCCTTTTCATGTCCCCTTGGTTGCTCACTAAAGCCTGCTGACAGTCTCTTCCCAAAAAACTTGCTTGCTGTGGCTCATGCCCTGCCCCTTGGACAGATCTAGTTTTCTCTGTGCTGGAAGCAGTGCTATGACTTCACAGAAGGACTAGAAAAATGTTCATACCTCAGGGGAAGAAAAAGGTCACCACAGGGCTTTATATGAAGAAAAAATTCTTTTCCTGACCCTCTGAAGCAGAGACAAAACTGTCACTTGCAGAAATCTTTGCATCCTTGCATTCCTTGTCCATCTACACACTTCTCAGTGTTTCTTCACTTCTTTTCTCCCAATTCCTTCTCTACTGTCCCACCTCCCTCCCACTCCCCAGCTGTACAATCTACTGGAGCTGCAAGGGAACCTCTTTGGCACAGTTTTGCCATTTATCCTGTTGCCCTGAGAAAGAGGGGACACCTCCCAAGGAATGAATGCCTTCATTCCCACTGCTGTGACCAGGGATGGGCTGATGACAGCCAAGCTCCTGTGGGACTCTGTCACGTCACTCTTTGTTCCAGGAATCCCTCCTCCATCCAGTTGGAACCTTCTGCTCCATTTCATATAGAAGGAAGTCTGGACTCACTGTACTGATTTATACAACTAGAAAAACATATTCATAAAATGGATACCCCATGAGAATTTTGGAAAAAAAAAACCTGGTTTACTCTATTGTGTAGAATGAAATAACTCATTACTGTACAATCAAGTGCAGGATTTTGTTCTCCAGCATGTGGCAAGCATTACATTAGAGAGCAAAATCTGGCTATGCTGTCAAACGTGACAGAAACAAGTATTTTATTCCCATTGAGTAAAATTCCAATTCTGATCACATCCATTTGTGTGTCAATAATATTAACCCTGACACTATCCAGGACAACAGACCTGAAGTGTTAAAATCATCTGAAAACTATATTGTTTTTAAACACATTCTCTCATATGGAAAGAAAAACAGTGCACAAAGCATTTGAGTTGCTCAGAACAAAGATTAAAAAATAAATAGATACAAATCTATAGTCCTTGGGATGCAGGTTATGAATGCAAATGGTTTGCTTCACACTTAGAAAAACTGCAGTGCCAATGCTCTAGTCTTCCAAGACTAGGATCTTTGGGTAATTCTCTACAGTGGCAACTTCTAACATAAAAGGATCAGAAAACACAATCAGGAATTAATGAGAATTAGCATTCCCTGTGGATGACATTCAGACTCTAACAGAGAGCTGGACACCTCTAGGAGTCAGGAGAGCCATTTTGCTGCTTTGAGTCCTCCACAAGCCCTTGCTCCTCTGCCAGGACTCAGTTTCACTTTGTGGACTCTGCTGTGATGACAGCATCTGTGGAAACATCATTCCAAAGGGCTGTGGCTAAACTGGCTCTTCCTTTCAGAAACTCCACACAGCAAGTCTACCAAGCACAACCCCTGGGAGAGAAGGGAAAATTATCCTGTGTGAAATCCATCCAGGCTCACTTGAGCTGTTCTTACCTGCTGTTTAAGAACTTCAAGTTGGGTTCTCATCTCCTCGATGCTGTTCCTGTCACCCTTCCCTGGAGGAGTCCCAACAACAGGTGGGTGCTGCTTTTTCAACGTATCCAGCAGGGCCTGCAACATCAAAAATTACTAAACAGAGATTCACTACATGAAAAAGAAAAGAATATCCTTTAAAATTATTAGGAAGAGGTTTCCCTTTCGCTTGTAGTTGCTTCAATTATACACACTGGATATAAACCCACTTTACTACAGTAAAATCTGACTGAAACGGCTTTTTTTCACTAAAAGTAGGGATTCCTACACATGGAACAAAGTAAAATCTCCAGCTTGAGAGGAAGATGTGTCGTCTCCATAGCTTGTCACTAGAGGGAGTTGCGAATACACACAACGCTGGTACCACTCCTGCCAAGGTTCTTCTCAGACTTTATTTTTACAGTACTACACAGCTCTCCCTTTAACTGGAATAATTAAATGACTCCTACATCTCTCTGTTTATAACCACACATTATAATTATATATTATTTTCTTTACTCAAGCACAAATACTAGGCAGTTCTTTTCATTCCCTCACATAAAATACAAATCCCTGACTTTATCCCTTTCACAAGTTTACCCTTTTAGAAGCTGAATTCACGTTGATGGATCCTCAGCCCTCCCTTGCTCTCAGACTCAAGCAGGAAGGATGGAAGATATTTGGAGGGGGAGGAGGCAAACGGGGAAGAATTGGCCAAGCAGGAGAACCAGTATCCAAAGTAATCCAAGGGTTGGAAATAATTATCCCAAGGCCCAAGGAAAATCAACACTTTCCATGGAAGCACAGAAAAGGAAAGCTTTTTATCTGATGAGGTGCTGTCCCTAAGAATTGTGCAGAAGTGAAACTGGTTATAATAGTGGCAAAGCCTGTGTTCCATGCCATTACATTCAGAAGGATGAACCTAAAACTGGGAGGGTGAAAATACTGATTACTGATTAACCCTTCTTCTGTCCCTTTGAATCTCCTTTTAACACCTTTTTGAGGAGGTTCTACAACTCAGAATTATGGAGGGGAAAAAAAGGAAAAATCTGGAAAATCAATCTTCAGAAAGTTAATGGTAAGGTGAAGATTATTCCTAAACTGCATTTGGACACAATACTGTGAGACCCTGCTTTATCCATTCACACAAAAAGAAGAAAAAGTTGTTTGATTGCAGAGAATTTGTAAGAATGTCAAGTGGCTGAACCTGAGATAGCAGGAGAATCAAGTTAAAAGGGCACAGAGGGTGCCTTCCCGTCTCATCTACATTCATGACATGAGATTTTAAGGATGCAAATGCACTGAAAAATCAGTAAATTACTGTTGGAAAGTGTATATGAAATTGATGTTTCATTTCAAAGAATGAATGGGTCTATACACCCCATCTGTCTTATTATAGCCACATCATAACACAGCAAAATAAAACATTTAAATAAGTTGTTTAACAAACAAGGCATTGAATTAAAGTTAGACTGGAGCTTTGAGCAAGTCCTGTCAATGCATTTCCAAAAGATCTATGGATCATGGGTTTTGTCAGATTTTTTCTTACGGCAGCATTATGTTTTTGGCTTGACTTTTGCACATCATGGCCCTTTAGCTTATTAAAACACTTATTCAAGTTACATAGCAATGGTTACTGCAATGCATTTCCTCAGGAAGCGTTTGTGGTTCACCATTAAATACAAAATTGTTAGAAAACACCCACTGCTTTATGTGATCTTTTGATTAAACAAAATTACATTTATTACTTTTCCTCAGTTAAAAAAAATAATTCCATGTAGCTATTTAAAGACAATTTCCTCAGTGAGACATATATACACATAATATTATAGGTATGAATATGCGTATATATGGATTTAAGCACTAGGACAGGACTATGTCTTCTGAAGAGAAGCCATCCTTCTCAAACACAGAACACATGTAAAATGAGTTTTTAAGCTGTGTGACCTTTCTTTTCAACCAGAGTCTTTCACTAGGTGCATACAGGAGCATCTTTCTGCCATTTCCTCTGCTCTGAGGAGGGAGGGTGTAGGAAGGGCTCAGACATGACATGCAGAGAGGTTTCATAGGAGAAGCCAAATACTCTGTGAATTTCTCTCCTTGCAATGCAACCCTGCTAGCAGCCAAGGAAGGAGACCCTGCATGCACAGGTCTGAGCTGAAGTGAGTTCTTGCTCATTCCCCAGCTCCCAAATGGTGATCATGTGTTTGCCACCAGGTTGTTCACCCAGAACTGAAAAGCTGCTATCTGGTAGGTCATGGACAACAGAGATGCCACAATTAGAGGAATCAAGAGCTCACTCCTGCTCCTACCTTGTTGAGACGACTTATTTCACTCTCATAGAATTCCTTCCTCCTGGTCATTGAGGCATTCTTCTGCCTCAGGAGCCTGTTCTCTTCCTTCATTTCATGGAGAGCTTCACTAAGGACCTCTGTATCTTTCTGGGATGCAAAAATACAGAGAGATGCTGCAGAAATGCAGATGGAAGCATTTTTCAAGAACAATTTTCCAAATAATCTTCTGTCTGACAGATGTGCTGCATTTTTGTTGTCCCAAACACAGTTGGGAAGCGAGGCAGCAGGAAGGCAGATCATTAGTACACCCTGATATGATAAAGTCTGTAGAAATTGTTTTGCCCACTCACCATATGATGAGGCAGAGACAACATACCAGAATAAATCCCTGCTCTCGGCAGTTGCACGAAGGCATGGGAATGCTGGCAGGCCAAGCAGATCAAAATCACACCCACAGTTACCCCAGACCTGCATTTCTCTTATGAGAAAATGAGAGAATTATTCTCTCTACTGAGAGAATAAGACCATGGCTAAATGCTGGTGGGGGCCCAGCCCATTCCCACTGCCATACAAATTTGAAGATGGAAACAGAAAAAAAGAAAAGTATTTCAAATATTTTCTGCATCTGCTTTATGTGAATAAAAATGTGAGATCCAACAACCACAGGCACAGCACACCACAGGAATGGGGTTTTTTTCCTGTGTAAAAGGCTCATCTCTGTGCAGCCAGTCACAGTTTGGGCTCATCAGAAGTTCATCACTGTGTGCTAATTGAGCCAGTGAAAAACACATATGTAACTTGCTTACATATGAGGAAGTTTGACTCTGTTGTGCTCTAAGTTAGCTAGGACATTTCACTTTCTCCAAAAACCAGGCAAGATTAGCAGGGTATCTCTGCAATAAGTATAGGAACTCATCCAGCAGCTAGCTCAAGCTGACAAGCACTTGCTGGCTGAATGTGAAACTTTCAAGAAATTGCAGATTTAAGACGAAAGTTCAATGCTGGTTAACCTGTCCCCACAAAAAAAAAAATGGACTATATTGTCATTTAGTTCATTATTCATGTATGCAGTAAAAAATCTCAGAGAGTGTACTACTGATCCTCATTTTTATAAAACGGTAGCTCTTTTCCATTAAAAGTCAGGCAGTAACATGAACAAAAATATGGACTGCCTCATACTGAATTAACACTCAGAGCAAATACAGGCAGTGATTCAGCAAGTACGTAACATAGTTTGTCTTAAAACATGTAAATTGTTCTGTGGATCTGGAATCAAGTGTGTTTAGCTGGGACTAATTGATAAGCAAGTAAGATGGATGTTCTGCCTTTGCAGATGTAAGCTAAGGGGGTTGCATTTCTTTTCCTGCAGCAGCCAACTCACATCTGATCTGAGCCTGGAAGTGATGCAACTGCCACTTGTTTCAGGTCACCATGTGAATAGAGAAGCCCAACTTCAGCCATGGTCACCATCCAGCAACTCTCACCAGAGGTCATGGAGTACATGACACCATGAAGCAGAATGAGCACAGGAAGCACCACTCTGTGGGGTTTCTAAAATGGAGCACAAGGTTTTATGTAGGTGCTCATCATTCAGGCTGGTGGTATTACTGAGGTGGGAATCCAGCTCAGGGATCTAAATTGAGAAGCAAAAGCCCACAAGGAGTCCTGAGAGAGCAGCCCAAGCACTCTGAGGGTGAGGCGAACACCGCTCTGGAGCAGCTGATCAGCCCAGACACTTCCAGCCCTGATAACTGCACTGCCAGTGTCAGTGATATTTGCAGGGAGCTGAGACAGCTGCACATGTATGAGAGCCTGTACTCAACACCAAAACCTGGGGGCTGGAGCTGCATTCACACCTTGAGTATTTCTTGCCAAGCACTTTGTGTAACATCTGCACTGCTGTTCCTCTTCCATTTGAAATACCTGCAGCATTTTCCTTCACACAGAAATTCATCCTGAACTGAACTGTGAGGAGGGAAATCCGTGCAGTAGAAATCAACCTGCCCTTGACTCCCCACACACACACCAATGTTGTGCTGTCTGCCACTCATATGGAAATGACTCTTTCTCTACAAACAGTTCTGTGATGAGGCAGCTCAGCAGCCTTGGGTAGGATATTGAGGAGCCACAGTCCCACCTCTGGGCTGTGCACAACCCACACAAGGGGACAAAGACCAAAGGCAAGAGAGAGCTCAGCATAGAGCACACAAGGGGTGCCACAGGGCACCCTCCTACCTTTTCCTGCAGCAGCCTCTCCCTGCCCAGCACTTGCCACCTCTCCTCCTCCGGATGCTGCCAGTGCCTCTCCTGCTCCAGCTCGCTTACTCTCCTCTCCGACACGTCCAGCCTTGCCTTCATCTCTGCCAGCTGAAAAGCAAGTGACACACCATGCTGGGCTCACTGGGCACTCTGGAAGGCACAGCACCCTCAGGGTGTTGAGCCAGAGGCATAAAACAGTTCCAGATTAAATGAGGAAGAGCCATTTGGATTGCTCTTCTCTTTGGGGGAAAAAGGAAAGGAATTATTCAGATCTCAGTAAAGCTTTCTGGAAAATATTAGAGAGAAAATTTTCCTGATAAGCACATGAATTCACTCTATAAACTTCCTGTTCATAGCAGGAAACAGTAGATGAGAAGTGTCAGTCAATGAACCAACTTGGGTTCTAGAATATCAGATAAAATTGTAAGCACTGAACTTCACTAGGCAGCTAATGATAATGTCTGCAGCAATGACACCACACAGCCATAAGCAAGGAATAACAGCTATGTCAATTGGATCTTGGATGGAAAAAAACCAGAAATTAAAATATTTCTTTACAATTCATTTTGAGAGTCTCTGCTTACAGAGGGCAACTTTCATGGAGAATTTATCCAGATTTCACAAGAGATGGGACAAGAACCAGCATAAGTGTGATGATGTGGATCAGGAGCTGAGCACACCAGGCTGATTTTCAGTTAATTGTGCTCTCAGTTATGTGCAATTTTCACTACAGTGTGGAGGGCATGAAGATCTCTGCTGTCATGTGCCCACTGACCCTACAATTTTAGGGACATTTTGCTTCTCTGGTTAGTTTGTCCTATGAAGACTGACACACTTTGGCTTCGCTTTTATGTGATGAAGCTTTTTCAGTTTGTGAGCTCAAGACAAAGTAAGATATTTACCATGGCTATGGTCGGCTGGTATTTAAACACAGACTTAACTGTCAGCAGGTGGCACACATTGCAACAGAAGTTGTCAGCATTGTTACCTGCTTTTCATAAAGCTGTTTCATACTTCTAAATTGATGATCCCATTGCTTGTTCACCTCCAAAAGCTGTAATTACCAGGAAGGCACAGTAAATAACACTTATTTCAACATTTTCAGTAAATCAAAACCAGACTGGAATTCTAATCCTCTGTCAGTGAGTGTTCCCAACCTCCTCATCATCTGGCCAGTTCATTTATTTCAGAAGAAGCAAGTTGAAGGTTTGGCAAGCCTTGCAGCCCATCTGCCAGTGCTTTGGTATTTCGGTTAAAGCACACGAACATTCAGGAAGCAGCACTCAGGAAAGATGCAAATCCACAACAAGCTGCAGGTGGATCATGTGCAACACTGCACAAATCCCAAGCTTCAAATCCTAAATGGCCAAGGGCTTCTTTCCTGGTAGTTTTCTACAGGTTCCATGAACATATTTCCCATTAAAAGGTCTTTGACTTCAAACAAAGGAATGGAAGACTCCTACTGAGTGCAAACCCTGCTTGTCATTCCTTGGCCTTTAGCAACAAGGGTCATTAATAAAATTTGCCCTTTGTACTAAATAAACCTCTGCCCTTCCAGATCCATAGGCATGGTACAATCAGTCACCATGTGCTTTAGGGAATATTTAGGATTACCTCTCGTCTCTGTCTTTCCAGTGTGAGGATCTGTTGCTCTGGAGAATTGGATGATAAAGGCTTCTTTTTGCTCAGTAACGTGTGCCTTGACTGGAGAAAAGCAGTGTTCAAATATTAATGCTTCTGGCCTGTTCTCTTCAAGATTCTCATGTAAGGTTCCCATCCACCCTGACAGGTGCACATAAAGAAACTGATACAAACATTTTCTTAGACCAAATTTGTATCTAAATTCCTTCACACCTGCTGGCAGCTGATCCTGGAGCATACATCTGCTTTAAACCCACTCAGGTTGTGTTTTAATTGAAGCATTATGCAAATAGCCACTGAAATAACTGAAATTGTATCTATTTGTACCATCTGAGACACAGAACACAGAAGAGGATTTTAATTATCTTGCAGATGGCGATACAAACAAGTAGTACAAGCCACAAAAGTTGAGCATGACTTGGAGAGGGTGTAAGTAATTCCCCTCATTTACAAGAACTAGAATAATTAGCAGGATTGCCCCTGGTAAGTGCTTGCAAGCAACACAGAAAACAAATAGGCCATTTGGAGAAATTCAGTAGATCAGTCTGCAATTGTTCCATTTTTTTTAAAATGTGGCGTTTCACCCAAGCAGGACAGCAGAAGCTAGACCCTCATTTTTATAATGGCAGTGTTCTATATCATAATTTCCAAGAAGTTTCTATGGATTATCATGAAAACAAACATGTGATCTATTAGCAAGAGAGAGAGAGAGCTGTACTGGAAAAAAAGAGACAACCTCATAAAAACAGAACAAGCTTTGGTCAGATACATGCTCCGGGATTTTTGTTTCCCTCCCTAAATTCTCAACCACTGTATGAAAAACAAGAATAATGGTGTGACCAATTCTGAGGTCTGGAATAAATTTTCTGTAGATACAGAATTTAATGCTAAATACCAATGAAGATCAAAGGACAGTATTGCTGTGTCTTTTCAAAGGCAAAAATCCCAACCACATATTTGCCCCATGGCCAGTCCTGCTGAACTCTTGATGTGGAGCCCTTGACTTCCAAGCCAGAAAACATTTAATCCCTCTCCCTGTAGCTCACTGACATGTTTAATTTAGAGTATCTGAAGAAATACCTGGCAGCTAATGGAGTTATTCCCATGCTGAATTGATTTCAGCATCTGGGCCTTAGGCATATATTGAAGAGCATGTTTAGGAATAGCAATAAAGTGAATAGGACAACTCACAAATCTAACAATTACACATACACTAGGCACCAACTAGCCCAAATACTGCTCACAGTAGTTATGGGGTCACTCAAATGAACCACTTTGCACTCTCTGTGCAACTTCTAGAAGGCAAAAAAAAAACATTAGGAAAGGGCTTCTTCTAAGAATGCTATTTGCAAAAATAATTCTAACATTTCCATCCACTCTTACACAGCTTAAATAACTCAGAAAAATCTAGTAGAGCACAAAGATTAGACCATAATTGTCAACCTACAAAGTGACCCGCTCCTGTTAGTCAGAAAACACTTCAGAGAACAGCCAGCACAGCCACTTACCTGCAATGGTTCTGCTGGAGCTTCCATGTGACTCCCACCTGCCCAGGTGCATCCAAGCTGGCCTGGAGTGCTTCCTTCACTGCGGCTCTTGGGAGGAAGAAGAGCAATGCAACAGATTTTATGCTGGCTAAAAGAGCAAGAGAATTTCTTTCAGACCCAGAAGATCCAGGAGGGCTGCCTGTGGGAGCAGCCACGGCCCAGAAAGTAGTGGTGGAATTCTGATTTTAACCTTTTCCTCCTTCCTGGCTGGGGCTTCCCAGAATGGATGAAGCACAATGCCTATGACTAATGTGCCAGGCAAGGCAGCTCTCAGCTTTGTGTGCATGGAAATCACAATTGCCTGGCCAGTTCCCCCCAGAGAGGAAGTTGCATCTAAGGGAAGGAAGGGTATTTGCTTTTTCAGTAAATAAGAGGACAGGATTTTCTATCCCTGCTTCCAGTTATAAAAAAGGACTTCGGTAATTACAGCAATTATTGACACTAAGAGTGAACTATCAGAAGAGAAAAATGAGTGAGTCATGCTTCTAAAGGAGCAATAGCAAAGTCTGTTAACAGCTACAGGGAAAAGCACCCCCATACAAAAACCCCAAGATGTTGAGGGGAAAACCAACACTGGAAAATTGATTTGTTTCCCCAAAGAAAAGCTGCACACAGATGAAGAATGACAGATGTTTTATTTGCACTTCAGCCACTTGCTTTACCTGAGCACGGATCCAGCTTAAAGACACTCAAGACTTGGGTACTCAAAGGCAGCCACCACCCCAAACCTGTGCCTCAGGTTCCCACTTGGAGGAAGATGTTAGCCTTACCAAGTTAAACTCACAGAAAAGATTAACAAAGAAAAGGCTTCCGCAGACTTGCTATCAAAGCCAGAATGAAACAGAAAAGTACAAAATGTTCTCGTCTTCAGTCTTGGATTTATGAATAATAACGGATTTCAGAGGGAAGCATAAAAGAAAAATTCTGCTTCCTATTGGGGAAAGATCTCTGGGTCTATGGCTTCTGCAGCAGCAGCAGAGGTTGCTCATTTCCTTTTGAAGGAATGAAATGAAAGTCTGCCTGTGAAATTTGACATAAAATAATAGAAACCCCTCTTTCAAATTCCAAAAACAGATTTAGAGAAAGTAAAGCAATCCTGTGACATGCTGAAATTTTTCAGCCACATGCCAGATCTCTGGTTCACAATGCGTGACTAAGCAACTCCTCTTTTGCAAGATACAAACCCCAATTTGGAAGAAAGCTACTATTTTATAATATTTGCATATGAAATATGTCCTGTTACCCTGAGGTTCTTTCCATTTTTCTCCTGGTTTATGGAGAAGACAGAAAACTTGTGGTGAATGAAGAGAAAAATTCAAAACCAAAGGTTATTTTAGTGAAGAAATTGGAAGAGTTTCATCTGTACCTATATCGAAACTAGACATTGAGCATATCAGCTACAGCACTGAAGACTATTAACTGGTGCAGAACAGCACCAACACTGGGCATCTGCTTAATAAAATTAAAATCCCAAACGTTCCACACTGCACATCTGCTCTTGAGGATGATGATGCTGCCCCTCCCCCAAGCTCCCACTCTCACCAGTCTCATCCCCTCTCCAGCAGCAAGTTCACTTTTGGAGAAAGCTCAGGCTGAACAGCTGCATTTTAAGGTCTGGCCTGCAAGGGGAGGCAGCCCCAGTTTCTGGTTTCCTCACACGAGCACGCTGGGGTGTGGTGAGCGAGGCGCCGAGCATCCCCACAGTGGGGACAGAGGGGCAAACCCAGGGCTCAGCCCCACTCGTGAATGACAGCTCCCACTTGAAAGATATTAATGCTCAAATTACTTTGAAGAGAGGATGAGGCTGAGACCTTGGTTGATTCTGTAGCTTAGGTCACAACAGTTTCCTGGAGAGCTGAGCAGTTTCCTGGAAAGCTACCTGGACATTAGAACACTAAGTTCTTGTCCTTCATGACTGCAATAATGCAGATGATTTACATCATAATCACAATAAAATGAATGATTTTACATAAAACTGGACAGAACAGAACTAAGACTCAAGTACTTTTCCGTGCCTGTCTCATCCAGCTCAGCATTCATAGGTATAATTGTTTGCCATGTAAAAACAGATTGGAGAGAGAAGAGTATGCCCGAGATCCGTATGAATAGAAGAAATGGCAAAAGTAGGGAAGAAAAACTCAAGCTCTTTAGAGGTGGTGGTATTCTTCCTGCAAAAACTGGGAGGCTGAAGCAAAATCATTGCCTGTCTCTGTGAAAACAGTTAATAGCACCAAAAAGAAAGAGAAGGAGATGGCAGCATTCATTTTCATTGATATTGCAGTGATAAAGACACTACATTTCTTTATGTTTACTGCTATCAAGAAAAACTTGGTTGTAAAACAGCACTGCAGACACCTGAGATATACAGAAATCCTTGAAAGAAGGACACTTGGAGACCTATCAGGTTTCAGAATTCAAAAAGCCCCATAAATCTTTAAAAGCATTTATACTTGGTTTAAAGCTATTGAACAAAACAATCAGTTTCAAATTGCTTGGAAAATACCAGTTGACAATCAGACTGTAAATGCAGTTACAAATCTAAAAAATACCGTCAGGTAAGGAAAAAGCTGCTCAGAAAGCAAATAGGAAAATTTGCTGCCCCTCACACTTCCTAAGTTCACTCCCAAGTGGCATCTTAAAACAACTTAGAAGCCTCTTATTAATTTCTATTTTATTTCCAGGATAATCTATAATTTCTATTAGTAGCAGCTTTGAGATTGTTGTTTTGTTTTCTTTTCACGTCCTGCTAAAAAATGAAAAATATTTTAGTTTGTATTCTAGGATGACCTGAGCTTCTTGAGCATAAATGCCTTTTAGGCATCTTTGGGAAGCTTGCAGTGGGAGAAAAATCAGAGCCTTGCAGCTGTGGCCAGCACTGAACCCTCTCACAAGCCTCAGCACCAGAAGATGATAAAAGTTCTCATTTTCAGAGTGCTGGATCTTGATTCTGGGAACAACTTGTGTCACAGTATTACAAAATATCACTCAAATTCACATTAATGTAAACCATTTCTCACTTCTGAAAATTCTGTCTGTTCAGTAACTGCAGTGAAACCAAGACTCACTAAAAGGCCTGATGCAATCAAATGTGAGGCTTTACTTGATGATGATAAAATCATACAAAATGACAAAGTAATTTTTTTCCTAGCTGGTCATGCATCTGCTGTGTGGTTTGTTTGGGATTTTCTTTGATTATAATTTTTTTTTAATTTATTGTTCTGTTAAAGACTGGTAGAAGCTAGATTAACTCTGAGATGACTTGGGTTAAAATTTGGTGGCTTTTCAGGAGCCTTCACTTTGCTTATGTTTCAGCTGAGCTCTGTTTTTGGCTTTATTACTGAAGCTGTTATGCCAGCAGTGTTTGCCACAATATCCATTTTACCATTCTGACGCATGTGGCAAAATGGTAAAAAATGAGAGATTTTAGCTGAAGAATGAAATTGGCTCTTGACCCAGAAGAAGAATCTGCCTCCTCCTGCCCCAGCCTGGCCCCTGTGGCTCACCAGAGAGGTGTGCTAAAAAGGGATTTTGCCTTCAGTAAGTGTGTCAGCCTCAGCCTTTTGTGCTGCTCAGTTACATGTTCCCTCTGACAGAAAAATAGGTGCAGATGCAAATTTGTGTCTTAATATGTGGGAACTAGATAAAATTAGAGCAACACATGTTTTCAGAGTAAACCAAAATATTTGAGCACAGGCTTCTGCTTCAGGATTTCCTTTACCCACTAACCATAAGGGCAAGGCCTCTCAAGTACCTAAGCATTTGCAAACTCAGGCCTGCTGATGAAAACCCAAGTTCCACGTGAAAAGAATTGGATGACAATTTGCCAATCTAAAAAATGCAAATCTATTCCCTTTCCTGGAATGGAGAATGCAGCTTCAGGACAAGCTGCAACTGAAGGAATCATAGATTGCAGGACGTGCTGAGAAGTTCATAAATTCTTATGGAAAAAAATCCTGGCAAAAAGGGGAATTTGTTTAAGATACTTATAGATTTGTCTTGAAAGTGATTTAAGGTCAGCTGGAAATGCCATTCTGCAGAGTGCAACTTGTACTCTTCACTCCAGAAAAAATGTTACAGAATGAAAATGATCTTTGACAAATAACTTCCTGATGAATGACTGACACTTAGGGAAGGGTACACTTTCGTTTCATTATTAACTTTTTCTTAACTCTTGAGCATTTCATTTGTCCCTCATTTCAAGTGCCAATCAGCCTCATTTCCCAAACTGCTATTTTCTGGTGTGAGGTTCTTTTAGTATTATTTCATAATCTTCACAAATTCTACTAGGTGTTAAAAATTTGCCCTCCTTTCCCAAAACACAATCCAAGACAGGTACTCCTAGCACCTTACACTGAGGTTGTTGAAGCTCAGCGAGACTGTCAAGCTGTCACTCACTTGAATCCCAGCTCAATAACCAGCCAAGTGAAAAGTTTTGACTTAGCAATGTAAATAAAAACCAGCCAGCATGTGTCTAGTGCAGAAATATTACGAAGTATCCCTCTTTAAGCTCTGAAAACCTCACACATGCATTTCAAAGGTAAGAAGTGCCATAAATGCAAAGAGTGTAAAAGCACCACAGATTAAATACTGCCACTGTCTCCTGTGTGAAGCACTGCAGCACTCCTCAGAAAGCGTACAGGTGAGCACATCCTTTCTCTTTCCTCCTCACATCGCCCATATCCCCATATCCCCCAAATCCTTTCCTATGTCTCCTTCTGCTGGAGAGAGGCTAACATGTGGATTTCCATGGATCATTTGTGGCTTGTAATTTCACAGCCTGATTCTGCCCTGACTTGTGCTTCGCCAGACTCGTTTCTCCCCCGCCTCCGGGAATCCCCATCCCTCCCTGTGGTTCCCTCTCCCCCACTGGTTTCTAATCCCACCGGTCTGACCCTGCGGCGTCTCCTCAGGCTGGCTCAGCTCCGTGCCCCGAGGTCATGAGTCATTCTGGAGATGGCGGTTTGCATGTGAAAGGAGCCGGGTGTAATTTCGGATTTCGTAGAAGAGAGTCATCTCCCTTTTAGCTCCTCACCAATTTCCTGCACCGTGCCTCGGCGTGCAGCCCTCAGAGCGCTCCTTTCCCCATCCCGCGCCGCAGTGACACAGGTAAGAGCGCCATCCCTTGCAGGTGGATCATTCACGGTTTAATCACTCCTCCCGTCTGCAGCCCTCCCTCCTCCTGCTCCTAGTTTGTGGAAAACGGGGAAATGCCTTCTATTCAGGGGAGAGGAGCGAAACTGAGAGGGAAACCCAGAACAAGTTTCTGTCAGGCTTGTTAACCACGGCTTCACTGCAGGCAAAGACAATTGCCTTAGCAGGTGGCTTACGATTTTCTGTTTGCAATACCACAGAAGTGTGGGTTTGAATCATCATCATCTTCCTTCTCCTCTCTTCCTATTGATCTGAAAGCCTTTCTGACTCTTCCACAGGTCTGTGTCTCCCACACCTCTGCTCATTCCCAGCTAAATCAGAACATCCAAATGCATCAAAAATGACAGTGTTTTGGGGGTTACACAGTTCCACGGAGCTGTGTTATCCAAAAGGTACATCTGGCTATAGGGTTTGACACTTAGGATAATAACCAGTGGGTTTAGCTGACCTTTTAAAGCACTATAAAATGCACCTTCTCAGTCACTCTTCCTCATACCAAAAAGTAGCTACGTCAGGGAAAAAAAATGTGCAGCAAGTTCATTGCATCATTTCAAAAATCCTGAAGTTTCATGCATAGTCAAGCCCGGCAGAGAACATCCCCTGAACGTTCTTTCCTGGCAGATAAACATTGCAAAAGCACACTGTGATTACCTTAAGGGAACACGAAGTTCTCTGAGGGCTCAGCCTCTCTTGGGCAAGAGGTTTGGGGTCCTCACACGACTCCAAAGCGTTGCTCTTCCCTATCAGGTTCCTTATTTCAACATCCAGCTCTTTACTTTCACACCTGCTCAGGAAGAAAAAGCAATGTTACAATTTACACCAGAATTTGAGGCTTTCTTGTGAATGTGAGAACAGAGCTGGCCCTGCACCAGGCTCCAGCTCCCTTCCTTCCTGGTAACACAAGCAGAGAGCACCAGGGCAGTGACACACAATCTTCATGTGGCAGAAATTGATTTAAAATACTTACACAAGAAGCCTTTATGAATTTTACCACTTTTCACCTACAAAATCCAAATCGACCCTTTTGGGAATTATATTAAGACTGCCACATGCCCTAAACCTCACTCAGAGTTTCAAGAGTTTTAAATTCAGCTTCAGCAAAAATGCTATCAGAATAGTTGAATAGGTTTAGAACTGCAAAACTAGGTGCTCTAAGTCTTTTGAGTTCAAAAATATCATATTCACAAAGTCTTTTAATGGCACCTTTTGTTTTCTCTAACACTTTGTAGCAGACACCTGACACGCATTTTCAAAATTTTTTTCCCTTAAAAATTCCTTTTAAAAACGTTCACATCTTGTAAAAAAATTTGGTCTGTTGAGAACACTTAATTTTTTTTTTTTTTTTGCAGGAAAATTCTTTTCTTTCAGTCTCACTGCTAAGGACATACAGGACTTAGGTGCAAAAAAGGGCTTGTTCCAGATTCACAGAACAAACTTGCAACTAGGGCTGATTCACTTGATACACTGTCATGGTGGAATGTGACTTCCAGATAATTAACTGAGATACAATTAGCACAAGCCCCTAAATCTCCTAGATCAATCCAAGTTATCAAGAAAGATTCATCTCTTGCAAACTTAGACTTCATTGCCTAATCAACTTGAACCAATTTTAAATATAATGCATGACCAGAAAGCAAACTGCAAGGCTCAAAAAAAAAAAAAATCACTGACCTCTTACAGCAAGATTACTTCTTGATTTCAACAGAAAATACACAATTTTTTCTTTGAACCACCAGAAAAACTGAAAGCTGTAAGAGTTTGTCAATTATACTTCCTGAAGTTTAGACAGGCAATCGTCAGGGAGTGAGCAGCAGGTTCTGAGGAAACTCTTGAAGGGAAATTGATAAAATTGCCCAACAAACAAACCCATTTATCTTCATCAAAGAGTAAAGAAGTGTGGTGAATTTCATGCTGATAGCATAGAACGATTCATTTAATGCTTCATATTTAAAACACAGACACTGTAGCAGAAATGCATTTTCACTAAGCATGGGGAAAAAAAAATTCATTTCCAAGAGGAAATAAAATACCAAGAGCAGCAAATAAGGGCTAGTAAAACTCTAGAGCTGGGTTGTTTGGGTTGGTTTTTTTTGACTTGCTGCTGGCAGTTAGACAAGCTGTATTTCATAGCCGTGAGGACTGAAAGCAAGCCCTTCCCCAGGCACACTGTCATGAGCCCCACGGTGCTGCAGGAGGCTGCGGCTGCTCTGAGGGCTGGTGCCGGGTTCCGCAGGCTCAGCTGTGCATGGGCGGCAGGCGAGCCCCAGCAGCAGCACGGAGAACACCGCGGGAGGAAACACCGAACCGCGAGGCAGAAATCCAGCCCTCCTCCGGCTGGCTAAATGCTGCAAAACCCTGGGTAAGCCAGGACAAGGGGCACTTGTTCTAAGCCATTCTGTGCTGAGGCTCCCACACCTCCGGCAGCAGGCAGAGCGGGCGCTCTGCACTCCCAAGTGCACTTCCCTGGAGAACAGCACCATTGGGACCGCAGCTCCTGATGCTGTCTGAGGCAGCTTTGTGCAGCAGAGGCGCACATGCCCTGGGCAGAGCCCTCGCTGCTTCCGAGGCTGCTGACAAGAGCTGAAAAGCCACAGCACGGAAGCCGCCGCTCGCTGCTGCAATTCGCCACCCCCAGCTGCCAGCACAGCCGACTCGCCCAGCTCGGGCAGAGCAGCCAGCGCTTCCAAACTCTTTCAAGCCAAATGAAGCAGCAAAGCATAAGAAAAAAAAATACTCAGAATAAAGGAGCAATGGCCGGGCGCAGCCCTGGGGACTGTAAAAGATGAGCAGCAATCTGGCAGGAGTGCAGCAGCAAATGCTTAGGCAGGCTGCACTCAGCTCTGCTTCTGGTTCAGCCACTGCAAGGGGAGGTGTGTGACCACAACCTCCTGAGGTCAGAGCATGAACCAAGCTGAGAAAAACCCATAAACATGGGGGGCTGGCTTTTGATATATTTTTTTCAGTCAGGAAGTGTTCATTGCTCTGCTCACCACAGTTTGATGTTGTAGCTGTAAATGATAATCACCTCTGGCTGCTCCTACCCTTGTCTGTCCCTACACTCCTCTTTCTGATTTACCTGGGCAAAAGCAGGACACAGCTGTGCCTGGGTAAAAGAAAGAGAACTACAAAAGGCTCCGATCTCTACAAACCAATTTCCGTTCCGTGTTTGAAGACTATCACAAAAGTCAGAAAGTTACTTCATTTTTAGACTGAGAAACTATGACTGCATTTATCTGCATTTTATTATCAGCCACTTTGACAATCAGAAGGATACACTTATGGTGAACTAGACCATTATTCAGATCTGCTGTGTAGATCTGATTTAGAATCTGGACTTTCAGAGCACACAGACGCTCTGAGTGCTCGAATACATCAAGGGACTCCTGATTAGGAGCTACCCCAGACCAAGATTACCAGAGCTTCCCCCAGAGAGCTCTAGAGGGCACACAGCATT
This sequence comes from Melozone crissalis, assembly GCF_028551555.1. Classification (NCBI taxonomy): domain Eukaryota; kingdom Metazoa; phylum Chordata; class Aves; order Passeriformes; family Passerellidae; genus Melozone; species Melozone crissalis. The sequence continues at coordinate 7,833,434 of NW_026535817.1, read as the reverse complement.
CAGATTCTGCACAGAACAGTTTGCAAAACTGCTTTTGGTTTCCTGGAGTTCACAGGAAACCTCTGCACCATTAAAACTTTTGAGAAAATATTAAAATATTAAACTACTTAAAAGCATTTTTCTGTGGTTATACAAGATAAAGTATAATCCTTCCACGTGCTTAAGCTTTCTAAGGTATAGATATAAAAACTACACATAGCAAGCTGTGATTACTGCAGAAGGCAATCAAAGATTAGAATGTTAACTCTTTTTTGGAGACTTCGAGTTAGTTGTAAAATTTTCTTTTTTGAAAAATTAAGATATTTGACACGGAAGCAGAAGGTCCAGATGTAATGAAGGAAGCTGGCCTCCCAGTACAAGTTTTAGCAGCTTGCAGGGAAAGCAGACAGCCCAACCTTCCTCACAATTTCCATGTCAGATCTGAAAAGCCATGTCCACCAGGAATAAAAATTAGGCATGTTCTCTTGGGTTTTCAAGTTGTCATATCCATGCAGAACTTCACTTTGCACTCCACTAAAGCTATTTTCATTTCTCCCACGTGTTCAACTTGCTGCATTTAAAATGGTTTTCACTTCTTGCCCCATAGTACATTTTTGCACCACTTCAGTTTTTAGCTACACTGGCCTATTTATAATTTTTGGTATTATTTGTAATAGTATAATTCTCTAACTAATAAAGATTGTTTAAAAATGGCTGCATAGTTTTTACAGCAATTCCAGTTTTAAGCAGAGAGCCAGAACATGATCAGCCCCATGCTTCAGGCTTGAGCAGCATAGATTGAAGGCTGAAAACCAAAAGTTCCTCAAATAAGAAGGTAGAGGCTCCATAGGAGTCCCAGTTCTGCATCTCTTGACTCTTTCCTGTTTTTTACTGGAAACTGGCATTATTCCTTACTCATAGCAGTTACATGGCAACAATGGACGTACCTACGAGATGTCTTGAGGCATTTATTACACAACACTCATACCAAAGCCATACAATTCTATTTTAACTATTAATTTCAAGGCTGGTGTGCTGGGGTCATTCGCTTGTGGTGGTGAAAGCACAAATACACACCATAAACAATTGTGAAAACAGGCTTTAAGGCAGGATTTACAGCCAGACGCCAACACCATGGAGCCATATTTTGATGGGAAATGAATTCCAGAGCTTAATGGTAAAACATGTGCTTCATCCCCTTGGGTGGGCATTCGGGATATAGGATTCTTGTTTGGCTAAGCCTAGGAAGTAAATTCATGGATAAAAAGAAATTTCTGCATTTGAATTATGGAGAAAGAACTAGTCAGATCAATTTAAAATGGGCCAAATTGTTTCGGCTAATATTTCCCTTATTTATGATAATAGACTTCATGTCAGAAAAAGGCCTGTAGAATAAGGGGGAGAATCTGATTGAATTACAGAATATTTAATCTAACTTGCTCTAGAAATAGACTTTAAATAGGAATAAAAATAGGGATATTTTTTTTTAAATGACAGTTTATCTCTAGAACAAGGCTATTCTCTTACGTTCCATGTAATTTTGCAGAACTTTTGCTCTCTTTTAATTCAGTTTTGTAGAACTCTTTGATTTTTTTTTCATGCAAATACATTGAGATTTTTATATTGAAATCTTCAGCTAAGACTGAAAAAAAGCAAAGAATTTCCAGTCCAATAAGCAATAGGAAGAAGAAAAAAGACAAAAACACTTTTGTTACTGAAAAAGATTTTGCAGCCCTGTAAGCTCTTAGAAGTTTAGCAGACTCTGAGCTGATAGGGAATAGTTAAAAAGTGGTGCAGCTCCCTAAGGACCAGCGGTGCTATTCCAGTACTCAACACTCCAGTCAAAGTTTAGGCTTGGGAATTTGAGCCAGAACTTTTAAAATTGAGCTCCACTCGTTCCATGTTCCACCTCCCATGTGCCACCATAAAAAACAGTTTATTGGGCATAAAACATACTGTGCTGGGACAAACACAAAAAGAACACCTGCCTTTGATGATTATGAGTAGACACTTAAAAAGAGAGTTTAGGGGGGGGAAAAAGCAGCAGCATATTATTTGAAATTGTTTTTCGCTTAATATTTTAACTTGAGTTTCACCCCCAAAAATTTATCTACTGTTTCAAGAGCATAGATGGGAAGCTAGCCAAACATCAACTGAGATCTACCTGGTAGAACTGCTCTGTCTTCAGAGTCCCACAGGTCAGTGTGGGATTAGGAATAATCTCACCCCAGTGCCAAGAAGAGAGCTCCATAAGGTGCATGATAGGGGTTAAAACAAGCACTGTGACCATAGCAGAGAAACCACCTAAAACTTTCCCTCAAATCTGATGCAGCCAAAACATCTGCCTCTCACCCCATAAACGTCCCTACACTTCTGTTCCCTTTATGACAAAGGAATGGGCCTTTTAAGGCACTTAATGGCCAGCAGCTGTCGGGCTGTCAAATGCCACATCTGGAGAATCTGTGTGCTGTTAATGTGAGCAGAAACAATTATTCCTTAATACTTTTGCTTAATTTTAAGAATTACACAAATGACAACAAAAGGGGGGCATGTTCTTAATGGAAACACATCTGGTTTCCTCTGAAAATAAAAAAGCCAAAAAAAGAAAAAAAACAACCCAAAAGGGGGGGCCCAGTGATTAAGTGAAGCAGCACCTATAACCCATCCCAGCTCAGTGAGGAGAAGGACAGCTACTGATGGTATACAGGCACTCAGTGTCTCTCAGTGTTTGACTACTCCCCTCAGGAAATTTGCAACATGCAAGAAGACCATGGCTGTTGGTTTGCATTAAATGATGTTACTTATCACATGGTGCTGTTCCCTCTGTGCCTGGATATTCCTGTCCCTTGGAAAACTTCTATGCTGCTGCCTCACCCCTGTACTCTATACAGCTTGTACATCAGGAAAAGAGCATCACCCTCCTTTCACTTGGATCTTCCAGTTCATTTTACTACCAAGACATTGACTGTCTTCCTAATGGACAGCATTAGGGCTGCATTCAAACCTCAGGAAAGCCAATTCAATTATTGCCACCAACTTTCTCAGGCTTCAAACGAGCCCTGGGAGAGTTGCGGACAACTGTCTCCCTGGAGAGGCAGCAAGTGGGGCACTGTCACCCAGACTCAGCCCCCAGGCCTCTCATGTAGCTGTGTGTGCCTCACCAGTGGAAAGGGAGTTGATTTCTGCCATGGAAATCAATAAGTGGCAAGCTTGGCCAAGCAGCACGTGCTGCCGGAGCCGATGAACTCCCCCACTGAAAGGCACACATGCAGAAAGCTGTGGGGAGGTGGCAGGAACGTGTTGAAAGAGCTGAAAGCTAAAACGACACAAAGGGAGGCAATAGAGATGTTTTTCAAGCACTCACTCTTTTTCTGTGGAGATCAACGCCTAGAAAAGCTTGTGCCCCTGTCAGGGCACTTTGCTGGCTTCAGTACATGCCTTTTTGGAATGGTGTCCCTCCCATGGCCCCTTCTGGACTGGCTGCTTGCCCTGCACATTCAGCTGCAGCCCCACAAGTCTGTTCACATCATCCACGTGCTTGTTCCACTGGGAAGCTGTGACTCTGATGCAGCACAACTGCACAGAGCTGACATTTTTAACTGGTACTTGACACCACTGCTCTCTTTTCAAATCAGGCACCACCACAAGCAGCCCATTGTGCCTCCTGGTGCAGCCTGGGCCAGGATGGGGATGCTTCACCAACACCCTGTTGAGCTGGGCTGAGCCTTTGGAGGAAAACAAGCCCACGATTCATTGGAGTCTGTGTCCACCACACAGAGCTGAGGGACTTGTAGTGATCGACTGACAGCACGAGCAGGACAGACAGACGAGAACCATTTGGACACGCAGCCAGGAAATGTAACATACAGTAGCTGACAGGGGACAACCAGCTCTTGAAGTCAGGTCAGCTCCTTGCCTGTGGTGGCTGCCAGGCAGCCCCAGCTGAAAGGCAGAGGACTCACTGCATCATACTCAATCCTCTCAGTGTCATCGGTAGGACAAATGCCATCTTGTGAAACTGCAGGCGCCCAAAAATTTTTAACAAAGAAGTTTTTCCATGTAATATAAACACAGTACCTTTCCATCTCAACACACTGATGGGGGCACAGCTCCATGCAATCCTCTGCATCTTTCTTCTTCATTTTGAGCTCCTCACAGTGAATCTATTAGGAGCAGGGAAGAAAAAACAAGAGTTCTTAAGGAGAAGTAAAAAAACCCCCAACAATCTAAGCAGAAAAAGTTAAGTAACCAATTACAGTGAGAACAGATAACAGTGTCTTGTATTTCTATTTTATTTTTCATAAACTACAAATGGTTGACAAGCAAGCCAGGAATCTACTGCCTCCTTCCCAGCACCATCCTCTATGAAGCCCACCACTGTGTCAGGGACAGTTCTGCAAGGGCAGAACTGGCTGCTGTGACAAAAATCTACCCAAGGAACAAAGCTGCCAGCAGTTGCAGGAACACTGGAAGGGTTGCAAAAAAGGCTTTTATTAATCATCCTAAAAGAATCAATTAATTTTCATACTCTTGAATTCAAGCGTGTCCTCACATTGTCCAAAAAATTCCTATGCTTCACGGAAGTGCCCAATAAAACTACTGCCCCAAAATTAAGAGAATTTGAGTAATGACTCTGATCTAAATCACTTGGAGAGAAAAGGAGCCTCATGGAAGTTATTGAGCATGAGTGTGTTGTTCCAGCACTCCACAAGCTCCCCTCTGGTCAGGCAAGTTACTCTCCAGCACTGCATTTCCAAAAAGAAGGGAGACAAAAAATTCCAGACCAAGCTCCCAGAGACAAGGGCTGCTACAGTAAGCAGTCCTCATTAAGATAATCTCTTGAAACTGGAGATTTTGAATTAGAACTCCAAACATGAAGAAAGCAAGCACCACCTCTCCGTCTCAAGTGGAAGAAGACATGGTACAAAGAGTGAGCCAACACCACCTCATCCAGAGCAATCATTCTACTCCTGTGCTGCAGGCTGGTGACAGCCGTGGGGATGTTTCCTCAGATACCTCTAGTCCATCAGAAAAGGAGCCCAGAAGCCTTACTCTTCTCTTTAGATCAAACATCATCATCATGGCAATTGCTAGAACTGAAAATGGACAGGTTTCATAGGACCCATCTTAAGGACAGCAAGGTGATCACTGAAATGAAGAGGGGAGCCATTCAGAGCTAAACCTGCTAGTTATAAGCAAATCAGTTTTCAATTACAAGTTACTCTCCTTATTGGTAACATCAGCTTAATGTGAAACCACAGCTGAACATTTTATAGAAACCATGCTGCTTCATCTATGTGCAGGGCAGAAATTTAAAATGAAAGGTTGCCAGCAGAAGATCTGAGGTGTTTGGCATCCCCCCACTTTCTAAATTCCAATTCCTGCAGGCATTTCACACGTTCTAAATGCATCTGGTAATCACTAATTACAAGGATCCTATTAAGGAAAAAAATGTCAATTCAGTTTCATGTGAAACTTGATTCCAGCTTGTCTGAGTTTTATGAGTGTCTGTTTAATCATAACACAATCACACTGAGGTATGGAAAGCTGCATTTGATTGATTTCAATGGGAGCAGCAGACACGGGGGGCTAGTGAGGATTAAGCCTTATTTTGGAGTGCCTGAACTTGGCTTGCATGTGTCTGACTAAAAAAATATAAAATTTGAAAAGCATTGACCTGGAATGAACACTCCACTGTCACTGAAACAAAAACAACAAAAAAAACACCCCAAAATGACTAAAAGGAAGCAGAATGAAAAAAAACCCCAAACTGGCCCAGAACACCACAGAATTCAGACTGCTACTCCAGCCCTAATTTGTCCACTGAGCTTTGACATTTCACCAGTTTCATGTGTATTTGCCAAGCTGGGCACAGTATTGCAGCCCACATTAAAAGGATGCAGGTGAAATGTTACTGAAAATATGACACCCATGTTGGTACAAGTCCTGTAAGAAGCAAGCAACACACTGAAAAACTGGAAAGGAGAAAAGCAGTGGTGAATGAACAAAAATATATTTATTCAGTTATCTTGTTCTCTCCTGGTTGTGCAGGGTGAGCCAGATTTGGGGGCCCTGCTGGGGAGCACTCTGGGTTTGCTGTGTCCCTGCTCCACTGAGCCAGGGAAACACAGAGAAAGCTGACAAGTCCCACATCCCTGCGTGGCCCAGCTGCACACCCAGGCAGCATAAACATGCATTTCTGCAGAAGCCCTGCTGCTCACACTGCTGGGGTGGGGGAGGCTGTGCAGGTCTCCTGACTCTTAGTCATATGCAGATTTTGTAGCTAAAATCCAAATCTCCGCTTGAAAACCTGAACCAAAGAGATGCAACCCAGTCCCTCTGCCCTGTGCAAGTGTTTGTTATTAGGACAACCAGAAGTTTTTACAATCATAATATGCAGTGTAATGCTGTAGGTTTTTATTAGATCTGGCAGACTGAAGCCTAGATGGATAAAATTCAGCTACTTCAAAGAATTAAGGCTCTGTAAAAGAGAGGGTTGTAATGGTCATGTAAAGGATTGCCCAGAATTACATAAATTTTCTGCTTTCTGTCAAGGCTTTTAAGAACAGGAACACCCTGAAGTAAAACAGAATCCGTCCTGCTCACAGATTTATGGGGTTTTGCAATAATTGGAAATGTTTGTTAAAAAGGGTGCAGAATTTCCTTGGTGCTCCCCCCCCAAATTTATCACGGTTCCAAGCCCTAAGTATTTTGTAGATACACCCACAATAGGTCAAAAAGGCACTTGTTTGGCTGGAGTATTAATTTGCATTAAAAACAAGTTTCCCACATATAAAAAACACATTTGAAGATGAAAAAAATTACATTGTTCAAGGAAGACAATGAGACTCACTAATTCTAATGAAATCTTAACTGTAAAATTGATTACAACCAGAGAGGCACTCATCACACTGGTGTTTCAGTATATTTTCCAAAGTGCTTTTCACAAATGTCCTTATTGTAAATGTTAAATCCTGCACTGATCTTGCTCCATTCTCTTTTTCTTTCCCCAAATCTAGCTCTAGCTTAAGAGCATCTGATGTTTCCAAACCCTTGCTCATTTCACCCAAACTTGCTCAGTAATTCATTTTCCTTTAATTTGTATCAAAGCAATATTTTGTAGGAATGCAATTTAAAATGAATGCCAGAGATGAGCCAGACTAAAAGCACAAAAAGGGGAAAGGAGAGGTTTGGTTTGGTTTTCCTGCCTAGATCAACCCCATGGTTCAGTTTTACAGGTCACCACCATCACCAGACATTGTCCCAGTAGAAAGAACAGAAAAGAAATGATATGCCAAATAAATTAAAGTACCTGCTGACAAAATTCACAAAAGGAATAAACCCACTCATAAGTTACCTTTCCAGTAATACACATTTTTCTGTTGTGAAAGCTGCAGGGCCTGTCACAGCCAGGCTGAGTAAATTTACCTCACTTAAGCATTACCCAGATTGCAAAATAGCTCCAAAACAAAGTGGAACAAACACCATCACCAGTGCTGTTGATAAACAGGCCAGCAGGTTACACATTATTTGTGAGTGGTTGTCGTGTAGGAGGAGTGGGAGGCAGAAATGCATTGTTACAGTAAATTTGATCAAAATGGAAGAACAACCAGAGAAATAAAAGAGCATTTGATGAAAGAGAGCCTAAGCAACACTCACTGAAACTAAAATAGGAATAAAGCCTTCAATACTTTTTTGATGAAGAAATGAAGCACAGAACATGTCTGCCATCCCCCTCTACCTAGATGTTCTCAGGTTTTGTTCTCCTAGCAGCCTGCATGTCTGTCTGCCCTTTGCTGAAAATGCAGCTTCACACACACAAATGCCACAAACACAGCAAGATCTGCCAGTTGCCTCCTCCCCGTTACTTCCTGATAAAGTGCTGAAACTTCAGCGTAAGACACTTTCTAACTAAAATTTTAAACCCAAAGCTTGATTTTAGCCAAAAATAAAGAGTAGACAGTTTCCTAGAGTAGATAAATAGTAGAGTAGGTAGCTGTCTTGCCTAATTTAATTTGGACAAAATGAAACTGGTACCTGCCCTGTGTGATGCAGGAAGATTTAATGCTGAATACCTGAAGCTGATCTCCATATTAAGCACAATTCTCCTTTATTAAGGTAACTGTAGATTTTAAGCAGCAATCCTTGCAAAGAACTTAATTCCCAGATGCCCTCCCCTGGAGCTGTGATATCCACAACTTGATAAACAGTGTGGGCTGTGCTCCCCCATACTGGGTTTGTGAAAATGCTCCTCTTGACACATGAATTCGTGTCAGTGGTGAGTGCAAAACACTGCTTTAAACAGCAGGACCTCATTCAAAATCAATACAACACTTGTTTCTTGAACTGGAACTGAGACACAACCAATTTGCAGGCATGTTTTTCCCTTTGCCAATCAGCAAATTTCTAAACATCTTTGGACTGAAGATCTCAAGAAGATCTAAAAGTCAGAAGATTATTCCCCAATGAGTACACATCCTTTCAAGTTAAATCAGTTGCACAAATGCCACCAAAAAGCCACCACAGTTGTGCTCAGCCTCGGGTGACACACATTTTACACATTTACATTTGGCTTACCATGTCAGTCACTCCACACAGGCACCTGCACAAGTGAGTTTAAGGCACACAGACTCATTTGAAAGGCCACAAAACACAAGCTCAGTGCCGAAAATATCATGACAACACTCCCAACATGCAAAAGAGTCACATAAGAAGTGACCAGAGGAAGTTGCAAATATCATCTCACCAAGCCATCAAAGTCACACACAACCTACCTCAAAACACCCTCAGTACTTCTCCTGTTAAAAATGAGACTCCTCATTTTTAATATATTTATAAGAAGTTTTGTCTTCATGGCAAATGTTCAGTTCAGCTAAAGCCAAGTAGTGCACAGAGGTCTGGGTACAAAGTCCATGATACTCTGAGCACACTTACTGTACACAATTCCTGTGGAAGTAAATTGTTCATGGAATAAAAACTAATTTTTTAAAAACTATATAATATGTTGAAAAAGTAAAACTCTCAACAATTAATATCTTTTCAATGCTATTATCTGTGTCCAATTTTAATTTGCTCAACAAATTATTTGGAAGTGGGCAAGATGGGAAGCAAGTACTTACTTATTTGTTAAATGTCAACTGTAAATAATGCAGTAAAAAATGGGCTTTTTGTTCACTACCAAAGCATGGATAGGAAGCTTTCAGAAAAATAAAATACAGATGTGAAAAGGAAAAATGCTGCAGGATAAAAGTAAGATTAATAACTATGATATTCATTGATAGCACACAAAAGGTGGGGCTTTTGCTGAAGAATTTTTAATAGAGACATCACTGCAGTGAAACTGATGTCCTGACAGGAAAGGACAAAACTTTCTTGTACAATACAAAGGAAGAGATTAAAGTTAGGAAGTATCAAATCCATGACTTTGGAATCAAATCTCTGCAGTATAAGGAGGTAGAATATCAAAAGGTAACAGAAAGGAGATTGCTCCAAGTACAGGAGCCACGTGTCCGTAAAAAAGGCAGAGGCAACCCTAGCTACAAAAAGCAATGCACCAAAAAGAAGGGAAGTTTAACAGCAAAAAGAGTTGATTTGGAAGAGGAATGCAGCTCTGTTCTATGTACGATTCATGCCCTCCAAACAAGCTTCAAAATCCCAGGGGAAAAAAAATTTCAAAAAACAAAAAAAAAAACAAACCCAAAACAAACAAACAAACAAAACAAAAACAAAACAAAAAAACCCAACACACCAAAGGAGAAAGAAGAGCTCACAAAAAGGTAGGAACATTCCAAGCAGCCAGCAGCAAAAAATCATTGGCATTTCTTGGCCAGTCCTAAACAACTCAGAATCATATGTTGCTTTCCACACATTCCAGCACTCCCACACTTCTAGACATGTGGTGCTGCTGCTGCCAGAATATTGCACTGTGCCAGCAGCATATCACCACGTCCTGAGGATCCAGAATCGAGCCAAGGGAAGATGAGAACTTTTGGTTCATTTTGGGATGGAGGCAGAACAGTCTGGAGTTCCTAGAGCTGCCACAGCACAAACAGCAATGTGCCCTCTGGCAGCCAACAGCACGGGCCTGGAGAAAGGAGGTTTTAATACTGCATCTCCAAGTATTCCTTACTCAAGGTTAGGATGCATCCAAACTTCTGAGGTGCAGCTTCAATACCAATTTATAGCAACAAGGCAAGCAAAATACCACCTAGCCCATTCTCCAATGCTATGGGGATTATAGAAAATAATTTGTAGTAGATGTCCTAACGATAGAACTGCCTAAGGGAATCCTGTGCCTGCTCCAGGCAGTCAGGAGCTCAGGGAGCATCCCAAACTCCACAAAACAGATGAAACTTGCCAAGTTCTCAGCAGAAACCTTATCCAAAAAGAGGGATTTTGGTCAAAACCAGTATAAGTGCACTGAATCTTTGTACCACTAAATTTACCCCAAAATAATTGGGATAAATAATAACTGTTAAATATAGTCAGTAACATATATGGCAATACATCCTTTACTGTACTCTTCATTGTCCAACTTTATTTAGGAAAAGTAAATAAAAGAACATTTCTATAGTCATTCTATATAAAGAGTAGGAAGAAATTACAAAGCCACTTAGGAACAAAATAAACCTTTAAAATATCAGGTTTTGGATTTGAGGTCTTTTTGGTAGATGAGAAGGGAAAAGAAGCACATGACTTCATTCTGAGGCTAGGAAGAGACCTACCAAGTACAGATTTCCAAGGAATGCAGATGTTACTCACCATATTTAGGGAAGGTGTCTGTCTCTGCATTGCCAGGCTAGGACATCTCAGGCTCAAATAAAGGCTCCCTGAATCAAATGAGAACCAAGAGGTTTGGAGGCAGAAGTCTATCTGTGTATATATATCTCAAGGTTTAACCTACACCCCAGGCTTAAGGGAAACCCCTTTCCTAAAGTCATTCTAGCACTGAGTGCACATTCATCTCTCTCAAACACAGCCCACACAGATCTACTTGAAAGCACTGCTTGTAAGAGACCACAGAGGATTCCCTCTCATTCTCCAGATTAGCACGGAACGGTGACACAACGCTGCGCCCACACACCAGCGAGAGCGGCGCTGTGGGAACAGGGGTGGTCTGCCATGGTGGAAAAGCTGCATCAACTCCAAGTGAACAGAACACAAATATCAATCTAGAAGCAGAATAATTTACTGTAAGGGGCAAATAGGTCAAGGAGCCGTTTCTAGGAATGTATTTTTATTTAGAATTTATTCTAAAGGTTTCTCTTACAGAATCACTGCTCAGTTTGACGAGCTAGAGTCTCCTCATCAGCAGTGACATTCAGCTCTGCCCCTGACCAGAAACACCTCCCTATCATATCTGATTTTCATTCTGAGGAAGAGTGCTTGTAGAGGTGAAGGCTGCAGAAATGTCTCCCCTTCACCAGAAAAGAAGTGATGCAGCATTTTCAAGAATCTACTATTCATTCCAGGCTATAGCCCACTGCACACAGGAGCTGATTAATCAAGTTTCACAGATGATAAAAATTATCGTGCTGTCACCTAGAAGTGAAAGATTCACGATAGGTAAGCTCCGAAAAACACTCGTCTAAGTCTGATTGGTGTATCAGTTTCGGTTTTGATGACAACAACACCTGTGCAGTTCTACACTGAGGACTAAAAACCCTGCTGAGATTTTTAGGAGATTCCTGCTGTAATACTTGTGATCTAACTGCCTTGAGAGCATTCCCATCCTCCTAGCAGAAATATTCAGCTGCTCAGGAGAGCAGGGTGGAGCATTTCTGTCAAAGCACTTACTCAGCTCCTCTCAGGCACACAGAGAGCAGTCATTTGCAAATTCATGTTCAATTCACTGCAGGTTTGTTCAAACAAAACTGTTCTGCAGGCATTTGCAATTATAACAGAGGAAACAGGCCAGGGTCAGCATCAGGATGTGGGAACCCGGGTCCAATCCTTTCCCCTGCCTTTACCTGAAGGGAGTTTAACTGTGTTTATACCTCCTGTGTAAGTCCTAGAGATGCAAGGTGATTTCTCCAGTCTTTTGCAGTAGTGTTCCACTCCATATGAAGCATTTACTGTCACTTTCTCAGATAAAATTCTCATGACTTTAGTTAGATGGTTCACATAATTACCAACAAGAGCTCAGATTTACTGGCTGCCTGCTTAAAACAAATTTTTTAAAAATGCAACAGCATCAACATCTTCCACTTCTCAGAACAGCATCCTATACACTCAGCTCCACATCAGTCACTTGTTCTTACCCTGACCTCTTGCTTAATTTTACATAAGTATTTATAAAAAGCTGAACATTCTCAACAGGGGATGTTTGAAACCCAGCAAAGGCTCAGTAGCAAAGTGCTGGGAGGTGAGTGACACATACTCAAATGCAAGCAGCAAAAGAAGTCAAAGCCGAGAAGCAATCCTCTGAAGAAAAATGCTTTTCCCACTGGATGACTGAATAAGAAGGGAAAAACATTAAATATTACTCAGCGGTGCATTCACACAGAGCACAGTGAATTTAGCCTTCTGTGGTTTTGGCTTTCACTGCACTCCAACACAGCTTTCACCTTTGGACTGACCAACATGCTTAATTGCAATGGGACTGGAAATAGCTCAGGGCATGGCTGTGATTTTGTCAGCACCTGTCAGCTCAACAATGATGGGGCTAAACTAAAGCTTTGCATGTGTGCAGCTCCTGGGTTTATTATCCATCACCTGTTCACCAGAACCCCTGTGGTTTCTGCCAGGGACACCAGGAACAGCCACTTTCCTCCTCATGCATGACAAGGCAAAGCCAGGACTGTTAAGGCTTTAAGGTCAGGTGCCTTTTTATGCCATCCCACGAGCTAAGAGAAGTGACCAAAGATGAGAATTGATTCTGGAAAACATTCCCTGAATAAAATGCAAACCACAAATATTTGAACTGGAGTCCTTCTGAGCCTGGACATTTCCTGTTCTGCTGGGCTCCTCCAAGCACCAGCCATGCCCAAAGCAGGCACAGGCAGGGAGGTGATGCTCCCTCTGTGCAGCAGATGTGAACAGGGCACAGCATCCTTCCTGCTTCCAGAGAAGAGGAGATGAACATGTGGGCCCTTCCTTTCCTGTTAACAGCAGCTTCACAGCCCTCCTGACTCAAACAATGAGAGGGTTTGCTTTTTTACCTCCTGTAAACATCAGTGATATCAAAGTAGTGACATTTTCAGCACAGCAAGGCAGGCACAACAAAGTGTTTGGTGGAGGCAGAGAAAAGCAGTCAATGGAAAATTTGAAGGGGGAACCCTTTCTTTTAACCTCCAGTGGAAAACTGTGGGGGTACAGCAGAAATCACCTTTTTACCTGACTTTCCCACTGCCCCCATTCAGAAGAAGAAAATCCCTTTGGCTACACCACACAAAACTGAATATTAAAAATTTCATTGGTTCTTAAGCATACCCAAACCACTTATCTAGAAAAAGGCCAGGTTGGATGGCTGCCATTCAAATTATTTTACTGTCCACTGAAGAACTGCTTGTTTAGGGACTTCCCATAGGGGAAAAATAAGGAAATGAGTTAGAGAAAATTTAATATAATGCAAAGACAACAGCTTAAAATACCAGATCCTTGGTGACTTGTAAAGGGCTTAATTGACATGTAAGTACTATTCAAGAGAGAAAAGAGCACTACAAAGAAGAAAAAAGACTGGGGATAGAAAAAAAGCAATTTCAATAGTGCTCAAAACGCTTTGGGACTCCAGCATTCTGGAGAGGCAACTTGAGACAGATTTGCTGCCCAGAAATGTTCTGCGATTTAGCATGAAGCTGACACTTTGATACCACACTCAGGGCATTAGGAGATTGTTCTGCTGATTGTTCTGAAAGCAGGCAGCCTGCTGTCCCTCCACAGAATCCTTCCTTACTCCCTGGCTGGCTGCAGCTGTCCTTCTCTCTCTCTCTGGTGCGCAAATCAGAACTGCTCCCACGCACTCAGGGCTCTCTCAAGCTGAAATTCTCTCTTCTGCTGCACTCACAAGCAGGTTGGCTGCTCTCTTTTAGTGACCTATGGCTTGAACAGGTTCATGTGTCCCAGATCAAGAAATAGCAGTGAGACAGCCAGTCCCAGCTGTCAGGTTTTTGAGGTGAACCAAACACTTAAACACTTACCTCTTATCTACTCTTCAAACACTATTAAAATATATTTTTGTGCTCACAGGAGTGGCTTTATGAGGGAGGGAGATGCTGCTGCCCAGCTCTATTCTAAATTTTAGTGAACTGCTTTGATTTTAGTTTGGACTAAACCAGCTTTTGCCTGAGATGTATTAAAAGTCAAGGCACTTGCCACCCATTTTGTTCCTGCTCACTGTGTGGTTTTACTGCTTAGCTGTGAACAGAAGACCACCCACAACAAAATCTCACTTCCTTATGGAAAAATTGGAAATGCCACAGCTCCTTTATGAGGTCTTAGACGGTGATTCTACAAATTCTTGGCTTTTACTCAAATATATTATGCTATTTCACTGGATTTCCATGAAGATGCTCATGAAGTTGATACAACATCAAGCATGAAAACAGGCTTCACATCAGGCCAGCAGCAGGCTCCAGCAGGAACAAAGGTCGTGGGATCATGGGAATATCCCATTTCATGTTTGTGGGAACATCCCTTCCATCAGATTTGTCAATCCCACAAACTTAAAGCATGCAGATTAGTGTCACAGGAAGGTTTGACTACAAAACTTTTTTCTTGGCAATAAAGACACCTTGAGCAGATTTGCCACCCACTGGTCTCTACTACTACATTTTTTTACTGAGGTACTGCAGAGTTTAAATTCTGGTCCAAATTGGAATTAAACCTAATTTTAAGCAGTGTCTAAATCCTCCAAGAAAGCATTTTGTCTTTCTGCACCAACTCCTGAGAGATTTCTTCCCTATCCATACACACTTCCACCTGCTTGCCAGTTACCAAGAGAGAAAAGTCAGCCCTGGAGCTATTCTAAATTTACTACTCTCTACGTCAATGACCTCTTAAAGCAACTTTTAGTGGTTTGACAGAAAAGTGGCCTTTACTTCATGGAGACATGGTATTTTTGCAGGAAGCAAAGCATTTTCACCCAGATTCAGGGACTGCCAAAACCTGCAAGCTGCAGACACTTTCCTGCCTTTTGCTATTTCTTGGCTGAGCTGCAAAAAGAAAATCAGACACAGATCCCAGAGGACTCAGAATTCTCTCAACAACCTGATCTATCACAAAACGAAGTTCTTCTGGTCTCTGATTTTTATCTCAGCAGCAAGGAGTGCAATGAGATACTATGTTCACCCAGATACCTGCACAGAAAGGGCTGAGAATAAAATAAGGTGATGGACAACAACATGAGTCTGGGTTAAAAATGAAAGGAAAAAAGAAGCAAAGGAAGAAAAGGAAGAAAGGAAAAAACTCTGATGCACCCAGTGAACGATGGTGTTGCTTGCCCTCAGTACAGATGGCTGAACAGAGAAAGATGCCTCCAGCTGGGTTTGCAGCTGACCAAGGGCAAAGAGAAGTGAGGCTATCTCAGAGGGGGTGTCCTGGCTGCTGGCGGACAGGAGGAAAGGCACTTTGGAGGAGAGGGAGGTGGGGAGATGTGATACATCTCCATTTCAGATGAGAACTGTACTCTTTCCCAGCCTCTCTGGAGGATCTGGTGACCTTTCTACAAGCACCAGCAGCCCCCAGAGCACTGAAGCAGAAGTTGCCTGCCCCACCTTCCCCATGAAGCATATGAATGTAATTTTCCCTTTTTGTGAAATCAAGAGTAATATCTGCCTACAACTCTGCAATATTGTTCTCCAAGTGTGTGGTAAAGTTAATAACCACACAAGAGAGAGCTCTCTGGCTGTTAGAAGCCAGATCCAAATATTCCTAAGGCAGCTCTCCATCACATAAGCCTGTAGACACACACACACAAATCTATAAAGGCATACACTCCTATATATCCTACAAGCAAACTGCCTTAGAGCTGTTTCCTGTTACCAACCAAAAGGACTATAAAAATGAAGGAACTCCTGATCTTAGGCTGCTATTTCCACCTCATATGACCTTAAATTTATGGAAACTGTACCCTTGTGTTATTTAGATTTTACGCATAAAACATAGAGAGAGGCAGTGTACAGGCATTGGGGAACAATCAAGAAAAATATAAAACTTCTTTGAACAGCAAAGAAAAAAGTTGTTAAAATGATTAATTTTTATAAATGATGTAAGGAAAAGCCATTTGCTGGAGTGGAGATAAGGTGGGGTTCTTTTTCTTTTCTATTTTCCTTTAAGAAGAAAAAAAAAGAAAAAAGTTCTTGGAGCACTGTAATTTATAATAAACAAAGTTTTACTTCCCTTATGTACTTCCCCAGCAATTACAACCTAGGAAAACCAGTAAACACTGAGGATTGTTTGATAATGTAGGGATATTTATCCACCTATTAATTGTGACCTTACTCTAAGGTTCTGCAGCTCTCTGTGCATCCTATTTTGTAGGAAGCCTTAAACCACAGCAGAGTGCCTGCGAGTCTGATAGATGACTACTTGTAAGTCTTCTAAATGTTGGCAAGCATTCAAGGTTAGTTCAACCCAAACTCCTAAAAAAGCATATTCAGCCTTTGATCCTGTTACCTGAGAGGATTGCAGCCAAGCAAATCAGACATCATAGAGCATTGCTATGGGATTCTGAGTCTTCAGCATGAAATACCTTTGAAGAGATGCTAACCCAAAAGCATTTTGGGGGTTGAGGGATGGAGCTATCCTCCCATTCAGCACAGGCACTCCTGTCAGGAAGTTAGAACTGTCTCCCTCCCGGTCTGGCTTAGAGCAAAGCCCTTTCCAAGTATTCTTCCCAAGGAAATCCCCCCACCTTCAGCTCAGAGTGGTTTTTTAACTGCTCTCTGTCTTACAGCATTAGTCAAAGGCTATGGGAAATTGTACATTTTTGTGGCTTTTATTAACTTATTTCCTTTCCAGCAATATGCTGTAAAACCAGTAGTGAGACTCTCTTCAAACTCAAGTGTTAGTGTGGTGCTATCAGCAGTCTCGTGGTCCTTTTCAATGCCCACTAACTACAGCCTTCAAAATCTTAATATTGAACACATTGATACAAAATGCCTTTAAATGGTGCCTTTTGTAATTTGGGGGATTTTTTTGCTGTATCTTGCAGAAGCTCCCAGGTGAACTCTGAAATAAGGAAGGAAATCCAGAGCTGAAAGAGGGTGCAAAGTCAGCATCCAGAGGATAGACCTGGATTACCTGCATCCCTGACAGGACCAAAGCCTACCTCAAATGACAATCTCCATCTCCTGTATACACACACAGGGATTTGGAAATTGGTCAAAACTCCAGCATGACAGAGTTCTGCAGCAGTTACTTCAGATGAAAGAAAGTGATAGACTACGGTTTCAGAACACTGCAGCTTAAAGCAGCAGGGCTAAACCAACAGTAACACAGAGATAAGGATAGCCAGGTTTCCAATGAAGGAGCAAAATTGAAAGCAATCTTCCACATCTAAAAGAACCATTCTTAAAGCAATTCAATTTTGAATCCCTAATGAACATACACACAAAAACCCCAAACCAAACTATGCTTCTTACTGAATGGATCTTAATATCCTTTGCTAGAAACACACAAACTATTATGGTTTGGGGGCTGGTTTATGTGCTCTTTATGCTCAGCTTCAGAGATACAGAACTGCTTTTCAGCTAGAGATGGGTTTTGCTCTACTAGACTCCTAGGCTGCTTACTGGTTACTGGAATTGCCATTAGGCCCCTAGTAAACAAATGAGCAGCAACACTGCTTGCTCACCCTACAACTCCCCCAGACCTTTCTCTGCTTTCAACTGCTACCTACGCAATGGAACAGGATTCTATTTTAGCAATAATACAATTTCATAGTTGGAACCCCCTTCAGTTTGAAGCAAACAGCAGCAGTGACTCATCACAAGGTATTTTTTTTTTTTAAAAAGGGGATTTCCTGCTGAAGTAAAGCACCAATGAACAGCACAGGAAGCAAAAATCATCAAAGATCACAGTAAAGAGGGAAACCAAGGATTCCTCAGGGAGGCAATACAGCTACAGAAAAAAAAAAGGCTTTTATTTCAGCTGGAGGCTCACGACCCAAACTGGATTTGTTATTCTAAAACTGAAATGAGACACACCAGAGCATGGGGCTTCACTGTGAAACCCAGCCGAGCCAGCACAGAGCTGTTTTGAGCAGCCAGCAGTGGTTTTGGAGCTTTTGATTTATTCTGGATTCTGGCAGGGACAGAGCCATCATACACATCACCTTCAATATGGAACCTGACACAGAACTAGGCTTGGTTTGACTGCTGGACCAGGCAGGAGAGGGAAATGCCGACATTCCCCAATACCTGGGCTGCTTCCATGAGTCACAGCCAAGCACACTGTGCTTTCAGTAAGTATGAAGGTCACTTTTAAGGTACTGTTTCTAGTAAAGATAAACTCCCCTGCACAGTGAAGGCAGGAGAGTGGCTGCAAACTACGTGGGCTGTTTCCTACGTAGGCTGTTCATAGGAAGGAGCTGCCTCCTGCCTTGAATACAGATGCCAGCAATCGGGATTTTTAATAACTGAGTGTTTGCCCAGTGGGTGAGGCTTTCAGAGCTCTGGCACACAAGGAAGTCTGCAGTGGCATCAGGTTTTTGGGGAAAGATCAGCAGGCAGAGCCTGAATCCAGGGGCTGTTCTGTGCTGGATCACAGTGCTACCTCACCAAGTCACAACTTCTGTTGTTTCAGTCCAGGAGAGAATGAAAGCTGCCCAGCTTCATGGCCCTCCTGCACTCAGCCCCCAGCAAGAGTTGCTTTAGGTATCAGCTTTGTACTAAGTTTGGCTACACAAGTTCTAATTCTTCACTACACGAGTTCTAATTCTTCACTACTGGAGCTAACACCAGCAGGCCAATCTGTCTTCTGCCTCTGCCCTCTACCTGTGCTATCTGCATGCAAACAAAACACCACACAACTGGGCAACAATTCAAACACCTCATTTTCAAGTGCCAGGCATGGAAAGCAAGAAGCAAGCAGGAAGTATCAATGCACATGAATTAAAAGGAAAGCAATATATATATATAAGGTGTGGAAAACAGCATCATCTCTCCACAGGAGCTGCAGAAGAAGACCTGGCCAAAGCCTCCCCCAGCTCATTTGTGTATTATTAATTACTATATAAATTAGAGCTCAAACTCACCCCTTTGTAAAGCTGTTATTTTATCACAGCAGAGTTTTGTGGAAGGTCTCTGAATAGAAGAGGGCCTCTGGACTGACTCATGGATTCAGGTGCTGGAGAGCCCTTTTGGCCTTTCTCAGGCTCAGCTGGCCCAGTGCTTCCACCTAGGGAAAAGACATGGAAACAAAGAACATTCCCAATGGAATCAGGGGCATCAATTGAAAGACTCATCACACAACTCCACAGAAGCCTGCAATGGCTAAGGGAGGGGGAGAAAGCCAGAGGAACCATGCATGCAAAGAAAGGAAAGGCTGAGTATTTAGACAAAACAAACAAACAAATAAATCCCAGTTCAGCTGGGCTGTGCTGGAAGACAACCCACAGCATTTTCCAGAAGTAACCAATTCCTCCTTCTCAGTCACTAAAGGATCAAGCTAAATCTTCATTCATTATACTTATGCACAGAAAGAAGAAATATTCTTCTGAGCAAGTAAGAAACAATAAATCATCTTCAAATTTCTTTTCAGTCCTCTTTCCCAAATTATCCTCATGTAGCAATTTATCTTGTTAAATCTCCCATCTCCCCTGCTACAATCTCCACACCCACAGGCCCAGCAATAAAAATACAAATTTTTATTTGGTTCAATCTATTTCAATTTGGTTCAAAATTTCCTAAAAAACTGGTCTGTCTCAAAAAAAACCCCAAAACAACCCTGCTCTCTTCCCCCATGGTTAGCTGGGATTCAGAACATCAAACAGGACAACGAGCTGTGTACTGAGTACACCTAAATCACACCAGCTGCAGCTCATTTGCAACATTCCCATATCTCATTGGCTCACTCTAAAGAGAATCTTAATACGTTTATTTTTTCAACTTAAAATTTATTTATAGATAATATTATCTAGATATAGATTATCTATACATATCCATCTCCTTATATATCCATAATGGTTTAACACCTCAAAGGACTAAGGAAGGACAACTTCAACATGAGAAAGTTTATCTGTACAGTTTAATTTTTAATTATAGGCGAGTTCAGAGGTTTAAGTGTATCCCGCTATTTGGGCAGCTTTTTGCACAACAAACCTTGCAGTTTCTTCCTTCCCCAAAAACAGCTGTAGGCGGTTCTGTGAAACATCCCACAAGGTGTCACTAGAGATGCATCAGCCAAAATACTCCTCGAGCGCCCTTCCCCATCCTTGCTCCCCCTGCCTTGGAAACACGTCAGGCAGCCTTGGAACGGGATCAGGAGGAGTTAAAGCCTGAGCAGGAGCGTCCTGGTGCAGCGGGGCCTTTCAGCTGAAAGCAGCAAGGCGATGATTTGAACAGTAAATGAACCGAGTACACACAGATCAATGGGAAATGCAAACAACTTCAGGGATCAGCTTTTAATGAACTACCTCAAAAAATGCACCCTAATACAGAAAAAAAAAATAAAAGCAATCATCAGCTGTGCCTCAGTTCCATGCTAATGCTAGAAAAGATGGTTTGCCTCATTTTGTTTTGATCATTCACAGTTCCATGCCCATCTTTCACACCTAACCCTGAATATTGCACAGATGTCTTGCAAAAATTTGCTATCAGACATAATTATGTGCTTGCTCCTCATTTACAGTTATCATTAAGGCCCTTTCTACTGAACACTGTGTGAATACAGCATGAATTCAAAACTACTGTGCTGGATTTAAAAAGAATATACCCACCATATTCCCCCTTCTACCACCCCCCTGTATTTCCCTTTCTTGAAAAAAAAAACCCCTCAGATCTCACTTCAGAGAAGGGTTGCTTAACATTTGAAAACTATCTCTGATGCAGCTCTCAGGCAGAAATTACATTGCAGTGTCTACTTTCTCATTATCTCTTAAAAATCAGTAGGATTTGGAGCATTAGAAGATGACATAATGACTCACAGGTGAACAGAGGCTGCCCCAAGTACACCAGGTGTAAGGACTTACCTTGGCTATTGCCTGGCAGACACACAGCTGCAGCACATCTCCCAGGAACAAAGTTCCAGGAGCACTTGGCATCTCCAAAATATATTTTAAAAAACCAGGAAGGTATAACATGACTACTCTGTAAGTTTACATTGGAGAGAAAAATACCACATGCTAAGAAAACTAACATTAATATGTTCCACTCCTGCCCCCCCCCCAAAAAAAAGCAAGCCAGTGTTTGCCTTGTTTTTCACAAGCTTATAGAATATTTCCATTCCAAAGAGTTGATTTCTGTAAATTCAGAAAGTTCCTTTGCCTGTTCAGGTTACTTTGCAAACAAATCACTTTTGTGCCTATGTCCTTCTCTGCTCCTCCTCCCCATCAGTAAAGTGGGTTTATTCTACTTCAGACTTCATGAACACACATCAATACCTCACTGAAAAATATTAGCATTCCATGTGCAAATTATGAAAAGACTTTCCACTTTTTTTCATGGCTTGTGTTACCTTGGATAGCCAGGAGTTCTATCCTCCATTTACATTCTTAAGTGCAAATAATAATATCTTCATTTGTCCTAGTATTTGTGGAGCCTTAAATCACTATGGCAAGACTTGTATTTTACAGCTGATCTTGACAGGCTGCTAAATTTGTTTCCTTGCACATGGGTATTTTTTGCCTTTTTTAAACTTTAACAGCAAAGTTCTTCCACTCCCTTTGAGAATTTAGAGGGTGGTTTTTTAGTGTGCATAAAATGTTTAAGCAAGTATCTGTGCACACTAAGAAAAACAAATCACGTTTTGAGACCCTTTATATGTTTCAGTTCACCATTTAGGAACTGAGATTTCTCCTGATTGCTAATAAATAACACTTTTTTTCCCTCCCCTTTCCATTTCCCCTTTGGCTTCCCTCCACTATATCCCCAGATTTGAGAAGGGGGATGCCTACAGCTACAGGCTGTTAGTACACTCAGGGGAATCTGGAAATGACTTGTCTGAAGGATTTCAGAGAGCCTTCATCTCTATTATTTTTTCATAGATCCATTCATTAATTTAGATTTAAAATGCTCAGCTTAAGAAACAATAGATCCTAAGAGTGGTATTTATTTGTTTTGGCAAACAAGTTAGCAGAAGGGATGAAAATTTAAACATCTGAGATACAATAAACCCAATTTCGACTGGGTTGTTTATATTATTGGTCCTCGTTCATTCATGAGCTCCAACTGCATTTCAAAGCACTATTTCACAAAGGAGAAAAAATCCAACACCTCTCCCCATGTTTCTCTCTAATCCTCGGGAAAGAAGAACTCTACCAAACCCTTACCAAGTCCTACCATGGAATACACGTTTCCAAACGCTTCTGGGATAACAATTCCCTAGGGACGGGCTGGAAGAGCTCAGCTTTTCCTGTGCAGCGACAGTGCCATCTACAGCCCGAGCCTGGCCACGGCCACCCCACCGAGCTGCAGATGGGATTCTGCCACACATCTGCTCCTCCAACTCAGCTCTGCCCGAGGATGAAACTTCAATACGATATTTAATAGGACATCCTTTATACTTTACCCATGGAGACATTAAATATTTTCTAGCTGTTTATTTTTAGGCTGCATGGTTTTTAAAATTCTTCAGTTATGGACTGAACTCACTAATAGCTAAATTGGGTGTTTAGCTGATGTTTCTATGGAAATCGTGTGTTAGAGGCAAGAAGGAGAACATGATATTTCTGTTGTCACACACACAAAAGACACGGCACAGAGTTGTGAGACTACCAGAAGAAAGTTCCTGGACCTTTTTATAAGCCATAGTTTAGTTGTCGTTTGTACAATAAAGATTGACATCTATGCTTGTTATTTAAAGCAAAAAACCCCAACTCTCCCAGTGCAGCTGGCACATTACTGAGAAGCTCCACTTCCGAGGAATTAGAAACTTGTAAAGTCAAAGAAAGAAATCTTAATATGGAAATGTGTCAATAAGCAGCCTGAGAAATAAAATGTCAGTGTATAAAGTCAGTTCAGAAAAACATAAAAAATATACACATGCAAGCCTAATGTAACCAGTAGAGTGGGCAAGGTCTTTCCAAGGGTGCCTGAAATAAGGACTGGAAATGCAGTTTGTAATCTGATAATCAGAATTGACGGAATAAAAATTCTGAACCACAGGGCTGCTTCACTTTGGTCTCAAAATTCATTACCTGGTTACTCCAATCTGTGTAAAAGAGATCAGGTCACAAGGAGTTGCTTCAGGGAAAGCAAAAGGGGGGGAAAATAAAGGAAAAAGTGAAAAAGTAAAACAAATCAATGAGATAAAAAAAAAGGAGTGAGGCAAATGGTAGCAGACAAAGCTCAACTTCCTACTAAATCAAGTTTAGTTGTTGGGAAAAGAGGGATCTTAAGCAGAGACAGCTGCAGAGTTCAGTGACACCATGCGAGCAGAAGGTTGCCAGGGGTGCCAACAAGCAGAGCAGAGCAGCCCAGATACAAACTGAGAACTCTAATTCAGCCTCTTCCCACACACTCCAGTCAGCAGGTTCTTCATCCTACACAGCAGAGTCTGGACAATAGGGAAAGACACCTTAAAAAGTAATCAGGGAGAAAATGGCTTAAAAATCCCAAGCATGCTTTTCCCTTTACAAGTAGAAAGATGACTTAGGATGGGTTTTTTTCTAAAAGACTTGAAATCCTTTTCCCTCCAGTGTGATGGATCTGTAAGTAAATGCACTTCTGCTTTATTAACTCAGTGAAGAATTTATTTGTCAACAGTTCAACCCTGACTAATTTTTGCTTGAGCAAACTGTTGAGGCAGAAAATGAAATTAAAATATTGCACCTGTGATACCACAGGAGAACTATCCCTGATCCTGCAGCAGTTCCATGTCCATACATTAGAATATTTATCAAGGTGGCATAAATGCAAATAGCAAAGATGCCTATTTCAGATGGGAAAATGAAATGGATTTACAAATCAGATCCCAGAGCGCTGAAAAAGCCTGAAAGCTTTCTTATAATTTCCAAGATGCAACAAGAGATTTATGGAGACTGTGCCATAAATTTTAAATCAATTAATTGAGGCTTTGCCCAGGAGCATGGGGAAAGATGGTGTAAGACCATACAATTTAATAAAGCATGGAAAAGATTAGGGATAGAGAAAAAAAGGACCATGTTCAAGGGAACAGTAAATTCACCGGAGGAGAGTGAGTCCTGAGAAACCCTGGTGAAATAAACTTAGAAAAAATTAGTGATGGCATTGGAAAGAGGAAATAAAAGTTAGAATGCTGGCAAGAGATTTCAACAGAAGGTTAAAAAAATAAAGACATTTTCATCTAAGAAGTGCTAATGGAAAAAAGCTTTTCAATGCAAGCACATATAATTTTGGGACAGTGTCCCTATCATAAACTGAATATATTCCACAATATGTTTGGGGAAAAGGCTTTATGATTATTTCACCAAAGAATAAGCAGAAGCTTCTGCTTTGTGGGGAAAAAAAAAAAAGGAAAATGCAAGGAAATAAGAGCCTTTCATAGAAAGCTTTGTATTCCTCCAGAGGAGGTTGAGAAACAAAATTCAACCTTTTTCAGGCAACATCTTTTCAAGTCTTGGTTGGTGTTTTAAGCACCCTACAGGGCAGAGATGCAATTTGTAGAAGTTTGTTTGTGTCTCTACAAGATCTCTTCTTTCAGGAATGCACAAAGTATATACAAACACCCTTAAACCTTCTCAAAAATAACCCTGCCTTGGAGGACAGCACTTTTGTAGCAAAACAAACATTGTGCGAGCCTAACTTGTAGGGCTGTGAGTCTGTATTTTTTGGAATGAAAGGAACCAGGTTTTACTGCTTTTGACTGAGCAGGTTTTGTTGTACTGATGTGCATGAGGAGCTGGGGGGAGATTTCACCCTGATAATAAACCAGCATGTGAGCCTTCATCTCAAACCACACCAGAGCATTTAAAATAACTTCACAATTCATCAGCTTCACTGGAGTGTCAACAGAGGAAGCTCATGATGGCTTGAACATGCAGCAGTACTCCTGGAAGCCAGATCTGAGGGGTGAAGCAGGACTTGGAGTACAGACAGAAACACAGAGACTCATGTCAGTATTTCTGAAGGGATATACAAAATCTAACCCCTTCAGTGTGTATTAAATGCACATTTACCTGTCTCCTCCTCAGGCTGGTGAAGCTCCTGGTCCCTTCCACTGCTCCCACCTGGAAAGGCACCAAGAGGGCAGGTTCCACTCCTCCCAGCCTTTTGCCCTGTGCAATGAGATGCTGTTCTGTTCACCGAGCTGCTCTCTGAATACAATGCCTAAACTCTCCCAACTTTTCTAACACTCAGATCAACTCTAATAGATATAAAAACATTGATATATAAAATATAAAAATATAGCTTGCCATGATTATCTTCCTCTCCCATCTCTCCAAGTCAACAGCTCTACTAAATCCTTTCCTCTTCTTATTCCTTATTATTATTTTTTTTCCTTAGCAATAATAATCTAGGTCTCCTCTGCAATATATTTCTCTGATTTCTCAGGTGTCCCTTTCCCTCTGCTGGATCACTTGTTTCAATGGCCTCTGCCAGCAGCACAAGCAAGCACTGCTCATGAGCTAATCCTGCCATCAGCACAAAGACAGGGCTAACCCATCTCCAGGCTGAGAATTTCTGTACTTACTCCCTGGATGCAGGCACATCACGTATCTCTGCTGCTTTGGCAGTCATTGGCAATTGGTTATTCCTTGGAACAGGCTGACAGTGGGTATTTTTTCAATTGCTACTCAGCAATTACTGAGAGGGTTCACTCCCTTCTGCCCACTGTTTTCCTTGTTAATACTCTGGTATCAGTTGAACAAGCTGACACATCTGACACTTTTTCCTCATCCATTCAATTTCCAGAGTGTCTGTTCAGTTGAATGTGTCCTTTCAGGCTCCTGTCTTCATCAGCCTGTCAGTCCCTGGCATCATCTCACTGCAACTTAAAGGCTTAGCCCCTTGCAGCTGAGAATAAAAGAAGTTTCTCTTTAATTTTATCAAAGAAATTATAAGTAATTCATAACTAAGATAATAAAAAACATGACAAAACATTTTCTCTCAAAGAACGCAACCACTTCAATAAATATGCTAAGTTTAGGGAAATGAGAGTGGTTATTTTTTCTGTTCTCTGATAAATTCACTAGCCGGGAATATTTTTGTGCTCAGATGAACCATGCAGTTACTGGAAGATGGAAATAAGCCCAGGCAGGCTGAGGGACAGCAGGGCTTTGCCTGGTTTGAAGCACTCAGTTACAGCTACACACAGGGTACAAGCACTGACAGGGATAGGCTAACCAGGCTGAAACTGAAACTCTTCAACAGCACAGCTGGTTTGGTTGGCTCAATCAAAGCTGAAGCTCTGACAGATTCAAAAAACAATGGGCAAAATCCTGGTGGTGCTTATGCCAATAATGGATCTTTTGTTATCATTTATTCCCTGCAGCCAGGACAAGATTACCTGGCTTCAAGACAACTACTTTGTCAAAAATGCACAAATAATATAATTACCATTAAGAACAGTATGAGAACAGTCTTTTATATGTTAGTTTATATTTAATCTAACCATAGCCCCATACATCTATGCTGAAATATTTATCACTTCTCTTCTACCAAGGCATTGGACTATTCTTTTTCTTTCTCACCTTATTCTGTAAAGTCCTTTAAATCACAGCTCTGAGGATCACAGGAGCAGCTGGCACCTGTAACAGGACTGGAATTTAATCACTAAAGAGGCAAGGATAAGCTCACATCAATCTTCAAACAAAGAGAGACTCAAAGTGAAGTTTACAGCAGATATCCCTAGTGCAAAACGGCACCAACAAAGCCATAAAGGAACTTTAATGAAAATAAAATTAATACTACAGCAGTTATTCATTGACACAACGTTTTATGAGACAACAGAAGCAGGGAAGACAAAACAAAAACATAAGATACTTGGAAGTTCTGGTTAAATGCTTGTTAAAATCTGCCACTGAAATTAGCAGTGAAAATAAATAAATAGCTTAAAATAAATGAGTTTTCAGTCACAGATTCTATCCAAACACATAGTTCTCACCATCAGACAGTTGAACTTTACATCTGCTGAGGAAAACTACGATGATAACCCAATAAACTCTTAATTCCTGGCCCTCAGGACAAGTCAGGAGGTTTCAGTCATTGCACAGGAGTGTATCAAATAGAATATAAAAAATACATATGTGAACAAAGGGTGTCACAAACCCATTGCAATCTGTAGACACTACAGAAGGATGAGATGACATCCAAATTATACAAGGATATTTTACTCTAGGTTTTCATTTACAATGAAGTGTAAAACAGCAATGTAAAAGCATCTTAAATTGACTGCCAAGGCAGCACCAATGTCCCATAGGTGAGGCAAGGGGTGACAGAAGAGAGCACTGACATTTCACAGGCTGCTAAAGGATCCAACCTAATCTCAGCTGGAGTGGGAAATTCGGAATTTCAAGGCCTCATTTATGGAATCTCAGTGTACCAGATCCCAGTGTGCCAGTTCAGACCACACTTCCCTCCCCCCAGCCCCACACTTGCAAACATACCTTGGCAATTTCGCAGTTTGGCCCACTGAGAGCAAAAACATTTAGAATTTATAAGAATATCAACCTCATTTACTATGAAGCCTAAAATAACAAAGCACTGGCCCAGCTGTCAGACAGCAATTAACCCCTTTGAAGATGATGGACAGACAAAAATACAAGCATGTCCTCAGAGAAGTGTCTGGTCAAAAGATCATGGTATTCCATTGAAAGTCTTCCATGAAGTCCCAACAGGCGCTGGATCAGGCCCCTGTAACCCTCCAGAAAATGGCCACAACACCCTTTCAACCTTAGAGTCACATGCCCAAGCATGACTGGAAGTTCAGTGCAGTCTTACTCTACAGACCACACCTCCAGCATCTGCACTCTCTTTTACAGCACTTTTCCAGCCTCTCCATTTTCCAGCAGAACAATGCAGTTTGCAGGGCAGCAAAATGGCATTGAAAGTTGTACCCAGGAATGAACCTGTAAACAGCAAAGTAATTATGCATGCATTGACTAATATGCTTCCTGTTAACAAATCTGAACATGCATGTAATGTTTAAACCTTAAACCTCTTCAGAGTCATGTTCTGGATAACTCTTTCATATTCCTTTTTTTTTTTTCTAAAATGGAATTGCATTTCAGTCTCCATCTTTCCTGAACTCAGCTCTGAAGCTGCTCTGTCCTCAAAGATGCAGAAAGTAGATCTTACAATGCCATCCCCACGTCAGCTGTCCCAAAAAGGTGCACACGCTCTCCATAGTTCCGGTCTCCATGCATTCAGCTGGGCACAGTCCAGACACACAACAAATGGAGCAAGCAGCAGTTGTTTGGTTTATCTAAAGCAGAGGGCAAACAAGCCCTAAATTAGGTCAGGAAGCAATTTTTTTCTCCTGGAAATCACACAGTAATGTCCATTTCCAAAGTCTTACTCCTCATAATTACAAAATAAATATTACATTTTCTCAGTCAGTATCCCAACATGATTAGAGTCCACACATCATCTTCCCCCCTCATTTCAGCATGCAAAGCAGCAAACTCTTTTAAATGGCTTATTGAGATGAACATAAAGAGAACATCATCTCCATTCCCAACCCCCTTGTGATGCTACTGTCCATTTCCTACTGCAGAGTGCACAGTAAGCTCAGAGCTGAACAGGACCAGGTGCCTTTTCAAATTCCTTTTGGAAGCTGGCTGATCACAGAACTTGACCTCGATGTTGCCATCACTGAATGCCTCCCTCCTGCCTTCGTCCGAATCCGTGGGATCTTTCTGAGACGCACTTGGCTTTTTCCTCCTCATGGTCATTCCTGAGTTCCCAAGCTGCCTGCTTGGGGATGTGCTGTCTTTCATAACGCAGAAGCAGAGGGCAGACAGAAAATTTTTCTTGAAGTTCTCGTTCATGAAAGCATACACAATAGGGTTACAAATAGAATTGAAGAATCCTATTATCTGGACAATTGCAAAAATCATTTTGATTGTCACATCATCATACTCCTTCTCAAAATTACCTGCAGAGAAGAAGAGAAATATGTTCTAAGTACAGAAGGTCATAAATGCTTACTACTTAGTCTGTTTATATCCAGTTTGGCATTAGATGTTTTTGTTTAAAATCAACAAAAACCCATGCTGGAAGCTCTTAACATTAGCAATTGAGTTTTCTCAACAAGATAAAATCAAGATCTATCACACAGTCCTGCTTTGTATGTAGACAGTAACAGAATCAAAAGGAAGAAAATTTATGAGCCAAAAAAGCTGACTGGCTGAACTATTGATTTATCTGCTACAATCTTTTTCATGACAGAAGACAAAGGAACTCTACTTGCCTTTAGCAAGTAGAGTACAACTACTGAAAAATTCCTCTTGTTCCTGCTCATAGGCTGCTCCAGTATCCATGGAGGAGGTGGGAGATGAACAGTGCAAGACCCCAGAGAATAAGGCAAATAGCAAAAAAGCCAACACAAAAGCATTGAGGGCCTTTCCAAGCCAGTTTTCAGCAAAGAGCACTGAAAAGCTCCAGCTGGATTCATTGGATATCATCACTGTGATGTCCAGTATTTATATTTCCAATATGCCTACCAAAATAAAAGGGATAAATATTTCATTGTAAATGTAACTCAAAACAGTTAAGTAAATTAAATATAATTAAAAACTTCAAGATGTTTTATGCTCAGAAATAACTTTTACCTTCCAGCCAAGCCCTTTCGGCCTTTCAGCAAATGAGGGCAACATAACAGACATGGTAAGAAAAAGAATCTACACAGACAGGCTCACCCCTCTAACACTCCTGGTTTTCCTTAAAGCAGAGCATCAACCTTTGCTATCTGAAGGTATTTCAGAGCTGAATGCTGTAGCATCATTAGCTTTTCACAACCTGCAGTCCCATCAACTAATAAAAACCCCAAAACTCCAGACTTCATTCTATGAGATATGGCAGGTACTCACTGTACTCCATCATCATGTGAATCACATGGAAAGGGGCCCAACAGACTGCAAAGAGAAACACCACTGTCACCATCATAACAATTGCTCGCTTCTTCTTCCTGAAATTGCACCAAGAATTCCACACTGAATCACTGGGAACTGGCTGGCAGTTACACATCTCTCTTCAAGTTACATCAGACTGTGTTCTGATGACTGTAGATTCAAATAAAACCCTCAAGGAAAGCTCAGAAGTACACAATCCCCTTGGAAAGAAAAAATGCATCATAGTATAAATCTAGCACTTGACTTCTCTTTTTTGGGACAGCAGAGCACTTTGCAGCAAGACAGTAGCATGTCTTGCAAGGCATTTTCAACTCTATTCAGAAGGAATAATAAAAAAGTCAGGAATAAAGCTTTCTAGAAGTCAAAGTTCCAAGTGCATTTTGCTTACAAACCTTGATATTTTAGACATTTCACTCCCATGAATGGTTTGAAGAACTGAAGCATCTCCCACTCGTTTCTTAATCCAGAGTTCATAGCCAATTTTAGTGTACAGAAAGAGCATCAGCATCAGAGGCAGAAGGAAGAGTATAACAAGAATAAAGGTCGTATAGATCTTCTGATAAATGGGACTGGCCCATTCTTCCAAGCAACAAACATGCACTTTTTCATATAGAAAGTCATATTTAACCTGTAACAAATGCAAAGAAGATGAGTCAATAAGGTGTTTTATCCCAAGTGTAAAACCCAAGCACATTCAGATATTCCTTGCTCTTAATGGAACAACCAAAATTTAACAGATTTTTCAGAGTGACAAAAGTCTTCAAGCACTTGTCCAATCAAATACTTGGTTCAATCCAAATTGACAAAAAGAGGCGGGGAGATGCTCTGATTTGTACTTCAAAGGAGACCTTGGCCACACATTTTGCAAGTAAAGATGGATGTATGGAAACGTCACATTAGCCACTTGAGAAAACAAGAAAATTATCAACATTCAGATTCACAAGCAGCAGATTCTGCTAAGTCTTCTGCCTAACCTCCAAACGTGTGTGGTAACTCATCAACTATAATGAGCAGCTAATTAATTCTAAACTAAGCACAGCTCTTCCAGATGTTGGGGAGCATTGTGCCATCCTGAAACAACAATCTAAGCCCTCTATTCCTGTGTGCCAGTGCAAAAGAAATCCACAGTGGAAGTCACAGATGTAATTAACTCCTCTTTGATGTAATTAGGGAGAGCAGCCATGACTAGTCCCATACTAGTACATGCAAGCTCTAATCCTCAGTCTTTCCCAGGCTGGCATACAGAACCAAGGCTCCACCTCCCTCCCTTGTCCCCCTCTAATTTCCCAGGAGTTGATTCAATTTCACCTAAAGGTAGAGGAAGATGCAGCAAGGACTGAGTTCAATGAGCAAACCCCCATCTGACCTAACTTACCTCAAGGCGCTGCACGTACCACATGGGCGACCCGACAATGAGAGCCAACACCCACACTATGCCTGTAAACAAAGACATTTTTTCATACTTTGTCCAACAAGCAGGATTTGCTATGAACAGTTCAACAGCTTTGAAAAGCCAGGCAAGGTAGAAAACTGTAGCAAATAATAAAGTTTTCTATGAGGCATTCATCAGTCAACACATCAATAACAGCATGCTCTCTTGACATCAGCTGTCTGTCTCTCAAACCACCTCTATGTATTGATATTCCACAGGGAAAAGCACTTAATCTGCACAAGGAGCATTAAATAAACCTCTTTGTGTAACAATGGAAGGGTCATTTCCCTGTGACACTTTTTAATCAGTGCTTGCACATTTTGAACTTTTCTTAAAAAAAAAAAAGGCGGCTAAAGGTTCATCTTTGTTAAGTACATTTTGGACTTGACATGCTTAGTCCCTTGTGAGAGCTTTGGCTAGTGAATACTTTACTTGTAGGCACTATCCCTGAGCTATTTTATACAGGTCAATTAACTCTGCCTCTGCATCACTGGTCATATCACTGCCATCTGTGGATCCACACTGAAGATCATTTCTTACACACAATTACTGGAGATGCCTAAAATCTTACCAAGCATGGTGAAAGCTCTTTTATTGGTGTACTGCCACTTCATTTTTAGTGGATGCACAATTCCCTGGTGTCTTTCCACAGCAATGCAGGTCATGGTAAGAATCTCAGTTACAATAGCAGTGGACTGGACAAACGGAACCATCTTGCAAGCAAAGGCACCTGCAATAATCGGAAAGTAAGGCATGCAACAGCTATTAACTCCTTTACTAAAAACAACACACCAAGACTGTTAGATTTATTGTAACATCTAAACTGCTGAGTCACCTATTTAAGCCATTTGTCAAATGCAGCTCTCCATAGCCATTCTTTGTTGTAGACATCTGCAAAGCCAAGATTTCTAAGGACATATTCACTTGTAAGTGTCACCAGTCTGACACTTACCCCTATTTCACTCTTGACCAAATCTTCCATCATCTGTTTTCAAACACCTCCAGTCACAGAGCCATTTGTTATTTTTTCATTTTGGCAGACTACTCTCCAGTTTATGAAGGTCTGAGTGTAACCTGTTTAAAAGTTTACCTTTTCTGCTGTAGCAAACACATTCCCTAAGCTCATTTACATATCACTCTATCTGTACACTTCAGCATTTAATGCATCATCCTGTCAAATGAGATTTATAGAGGAGGAGGCATAAGAGGAAAAATTTAACCCCTTCATCATCCTTCTGTTCTCCAAGTCTCCGTCTCTGCCGATTACCAATTTATGTTAGTGCCACTTTCCAATCCAAATGCAATTTCCTGCCTGTATTTTCTAAGTTCTACAGGTTCCTCTTGTGTTTATGCAACTTCAACTTTTATTGCTGACACAGCTTTCCAAAGTCCATATTCAATTTTTAATGTATTAGTCATTCTCCATTACCCATTCTCAAGTCCTAACCATCTTAGAAAGTCATATAAATAATTCTGTTAAAAAATCTTACTTTAACGCCCTTCCCAATCTACTTCTCTTTTACCCATTTTTTGACCCTGAGATAATTTTCTCTGTACTTAAAGAGTTCCCTTACACTCTCTTACAGTTCAGTATCAGCTATTCTTTTCAGCAACTGTCAGGGTTATTTGTCCTTACCAGACTATTATTTATACCTTACTCAGATATAATCCATAAACCCAAAACAGCCTAAGAAGTATCTGATCCAATTTTCAGTCAGGCTTTAAAATGCTACAGACACCTTAAGCAGTAACAGCACAAAAAAGAGAAAACAAACAGAAAACTCTGAAAACTTAATCCTACCTTCCATGAAGGGAACAAGCCAACTTCTGCTTGATGGGCCAGGCTAAAATCCACTCCAGCTTACAAGAAGGCACTGGTTTGCTACTGGTCTTGCCAATTCTAGTTGCCCCAAAATCCCTTTTTCTGTGGCTCCACGAAGGGAAGGAGAGGACAAACAGCAATGGGTGGAAACCAAGCACCTTTCAAGCACATATTCAACACCAGCAGCATGATGGATGTGCACACAGATGTGGCTTAAACCAGAATAAAAACACATCATGCAGCCCTTTCAAGTTCCTTGCATGAAATCTTAGCATTTAGCCAGTAGGAACTGCATGGCTGAGGATGCATTGGGCTGCATAAAAACATACACCCAATATGTATTTTTCCAGAGCATCAGGGAGAGCAAGACAAGACATCCTCACATCTTCTATCAACTGCAATTTATAGAATAAAATTCCCCCTGCTCCTTCCTGGGCATCAGTAATGCCTAAGGAAACGTCTCATGAAACAGACACGATATTTTACGAACTCAGCACCTCATCAGCTTCTCACTACACCCAGTACAGAACGTGCTGCACACACAGCACCAGACACACTCTGTCAAATTCACATCCTTCACCCAGTGGGCTTCAACTTCTGTTGTGAGATCAAACCAAAAGCAAGCTCAAATCCTACCTACTCTGCACACAGCAAATGGTCAATGTGACCAAAGAGCTGGTTTTCCATTTCTGCATCACTAAGTTAGAAGGGACTCCTGCTACAAATAAACAGAAGAGCCCAACTTGTTTATGAAATGTTTAAGTTTCTGTTTCACTAAGGAAATAAGTTCAGGTCTGAGTGCTGAAGCTGGAGGAAAACTGAAAAAAAAAGCAAACAAACACAAAATAAAGCTAAAAAAAAAACCTCAAACTTTCACCATAGGCTATTTCTTACAGTTTGAAAAAGGCCAGACTCAAACCCACTTGAACTAAACCTGCCTTACAGGATTGCCCTGTAATGCACCACTCCTCCACTGAAGTCCCAACACCCCAGGGCATCCTTAGGAAGCACAGCAGTATCACTACTACTCAAGTAACAAAATGAGACTAACTTTCAGCATCAGCCTGATGGAATTTCCAGCTGGTACCCAGCTACTAAAGAACAAAGGGAACACCCCAAACTGGGACAGAACTCTCAAATTCCCAGATGCCCATTGTTTGTTTTTACAGATGTCTTCTCATTTTCTTCCCAGCAACCACACTGTCAAAGAGCACAGACCACCACTCACTATGCCTTGAGCTGAACTCCCAGGAGAAAAGGCTGCAAAAAAAACCTCTAATTTATCTTTTTGAAGACAAACACACAAAAAGTAAGCACTTAAACTACACAAAAGTAGCTAAAAGTCTACATAATGCCTGCAGGTTGAGCCTACTGAGCTGGACAGGTGCCATTAGCACTTGCAGAAATGGGAAGCAAAAGGATATTTTTCATTAGCTGGAATACAAACACCTGCTCTGAGGCACACAGCACACATTCTGGGGACTTGGAGGCCACAGCAAAACAGCCACAAAGTTTTTTTTATAAACAAGAACCATGGCTTTCCAAATGAATAATAGGTAACAGCTAGTCAAAAAGCATCTATGTATCAAAAGTAAAACCAGAACAGAACTGGAGCGCCCCTGAAGCTTCTAATGCCACCATGCACAGGGTCTCTAGGTGTCACTGTTATTAACAATAAAATATCCCTTCAGGGCTCTGGTGCTTGCCCTGAATTGGAGCTCACAACACAAATGCTTCCCATTATCTGAAATGATGAGACCTTCAAGTGCCTTGAAATTCAAACCTCCATCAAGGTTAAGACTCTTGAGCAAGGAAGAAGCCCCTCCTTCACACAAGTATTTAAAACAGATTTGCTTAGGGGTAAAAGAGAAAAAAATAAACTCTTTAGGATGTCAGGGCCACCTGTGAGAATTCAATGGAATTCTGACATCAACACACCTGAGATCCATCCACCATCCTTACTGCCTTTGAATGGGATTTAATCCTGAGTCCTTATACTTGGCAAAATAGTGACTGTCCTTCACATCAAGCCTCTTCTTCGCTTTTCAACCCACAGTTTTATTTATAAATCTATAGCAGCCATTCCCAACTGCCTAGATAATTACTAGAGACTTTCTCCAGATCTTTCAATACTTGAAATTACTTTTTTTTTTCAAATTACAAACATTAACAGGCCTTTACGGATGGAAAATGAAATTTACTGTGAAATAAGGTAATTATTTCAGAACAATGCATGCACATTTCACTTCATATTTAATCCATTTGTGTAAAACAGGCTTCACCTGCAGCAAGAATAAATTGATACAGTCCCATTCTCAAGCGTCTGTTAGTTCAAAGTCTACTGTGGAAAAAAAACTGAGGAAAAAGTGGCAAATTTTATTATAAGGAAGATATGGTAAGATTTGAGGAAAAAAATTAATTATGCTATTACATCATAGTAAGCACAGTGAAATTAAAATAAGACTGAGATAGGCAAAAACCCAGCTGTGTCAAACACATACATTAGAACCATTTCAAGCAAATTTTCACATTCATGTTCAGACTTAACACAGAGTAAGAGAAGATTCCACTAGCCTAAATCTCGGTTAAAATCCAGCTGGTAAAAATGCGGCTGTTTGGAACATGGCTTGCAGACTATATGACTAACAGACAAACACAAAGAATAAAAGTCCACTTCAGTGAGGTTCAGTCAAGGTTATTGAAATTTCACTCCATAAGTTTTCCCAGTGCTGGGTTAAAGGCTAAAGTGCTGGGATCACCTCAAAAATCACTGGAACTGTGTTAATTTCTGCACTGGTGGCAGTACAGAAAAGTGTTGACTCTTCTGAATAATTTAAATAATGATAACACTTTAATTAATACCTTAAGTATGTATAAAAATTAAATGATTTTTTTATTTTAAATTAATTTTTAGATTTATTTTCATAATTAAATTCCCACGCTGTTAGGCTTTCAGAGAACACTTCCAAGGGCCTGCCAGTCAAGACAGCACTTCAGCACCTAAAACTGGCCACACCTTCAACTGGGAAAGAAAATCATTTGCAGCAGAACATTGGGAATGAAAATAACTAATTGCTTCTCTTTTTCAAGAGGCTAAAAGTAATCCTTATGCACTGCTTGCTAAAAAGTGCATTGATTATTCAAGCAGTGAATAGTTTTCCCAACAATAACACGTTCAGAGACTGCAAATGTAAATGACTCTCCTGTAAGCGTTTTATGCCTTCATTAGGGACACTGTGCCTGGAACTGTAATTTAGTCATTTCAAATATCACTTCTTTTATCAGGGTTACAAAAGTAAAAGCCTGAAAGCATTCTCTGATAAGTGTTAAATTGCTCCTTCCTCTGGTAAAATGCTGTTGATCTTGCCCTTGCACTACAATTTCTGCCAAAGCTTGAAATGAGCTCTCTCTACCTCACCTGAAGAGGGGAGTTGATTTCTCTCACATTTTGTAACTTGGGGCAGTCAGCATCACACAGATGATACCCCTAAGGGGGGGGTGTTGCACACCTGGGCAATGCATTGTTGTACATCAGTTCCTGGTATAGATGCAAGATTTAGTTCTCATCCCTCAGCAAGGAATTTTAAGTGTTCCCACACGAACGGGAAGTTCTGAGGTAACACAGCACTGGACATATGACAATTAATAAGAAAGTATGCTGGATTTTCATTCAAAGCTTCCCACGAAATTACAGCAATTTCAGCTGCAAAGTTTAAACTGGGAAATTAAATCATAGGCTGTCACTATTACACTCACACAGCTACACAGATTCTTAGAGACATGAGAGAATCAAAAGCAGGACCAGTTCAAATCTGTTTTTAGTCAGTATGGTGCTGCTTCCAATGGTTACCCAAAAGAGTTAAAGGGTCTGTGCTAATGCTGCTTGATCATCAGGAAAGTGAGGCACACTGACATTGTTAACTGCAGGTGAAGTTAAGTGTGTAAGTGAAAATACTATGGAAAAAGTCACAGCTTCAGCTACTCTGAAACTGTGGCAGTTCTTCTGTTTGCATTACAGTGTTGGCAGTCCTCTCCTCCCCTCTCCCATGCTTCTGTGGGTTTCAGCAGGGGAAGCAACAAACATACGCAAGCACGGAAATAAAGAACCTGTTCTAAACTGAGCACAAGTACAAAACATACACATCCCGGTTCGCATCACCTAGTACAGACGCTTGTTTTAGTGATGC
Source organism: Melozone crissalis (assembly GCF_028551555.1). Taxonomy (NCBI): domain Eukaryota; kingdom Metazoa; phylum Chordata; class Aves; order Passeriformes; family Passerellidae; genus Melozone; species Melozone crissalis. The sequence goes on along the minus strand of NW_026535817.1, from coordinate 7,795,863 downwards.
AAGTAAATCAAGTCAGAAAGTGACTAAAGGCTCAGATTCCCGGATCAATTTCTAGCATCAAGTGTCTCAGGATGCACCACTTCATCCACCAAGGATGCATCACAAGTGCAATCACCTTTTTCATAACAGACTTGGATCTTGCACTACTCAGTGATGTTGCACTACAGTGGATGAGAACAAGATTTTCTCAGGCTCCAAAATGAAAGGCAAAAGGCACATTAAACCAGTTAAGCCAGCAAGGTAAAGACTCCTCCAGGACTGGCAGGCTCTGATTCGCAGTACAACTTTAATCACCACTCACACTTCACCATGTCAGCATCAGGAACCAGATACCCTTGGGATACCATCAGTTCATGTATTTGTTTTCCTCAGTTTTATACTTCACACCCCCCCATCACCAATCCATGCTATTACTTATTCTGTCCTCCCAACACCGAGTCAATTCAAGGTAATGATTTCACCAGATCAAAAGACCTACGTGTTCACTGAAAATGCTCTAGCACAGCAAAGAGAGCAGGCAAAAACCACAGTAATCCCCAGAGAACAGTGTACTTGAGCTGCCCAAATGCTGAATATCTGAAGAGATTTGCTGTAACTATGCTAGAGCTTTTACATTCATTGCTTCTAGATTTTGGTCAGGCACCCTCAGTAACAGAGTGTAAATAAAGACATACATATTTTTCCACCTGTTCCACCTGCCCATGCCCTATCTCCTCTAATTCACCCCACACAGAGACTTCAGTTGATTCTCATCAGATATTTGGTCAAGCTGACAAGTCCGACTTTTCCTTAGGAGAGAGAAGAATCACAAAGCTTATCTTCCCCAAAACAGCTCATAAGAAAAAAAGCCCGGTTGTCCTTACTATCAGTAGTCCCAGGAGCTTTGGATTGATCACTTCTCATTGAAGTTTCTGTAATAAAGCCCATTTCTCACATGTGCTCCAAGTCTTCTCTGACCTGTCAATTCCCACCCAGCATTCTAGTCTGTGGGAAGCTCTGGAATTAAATCTCCATGTTATGACAATATTCACTGTTGTCTCCAAACAACAGAAACACAGTAAGCCTTGGAAATTGAAGCATCAACGTGTCACTTGATCAACATCTTTAGCGATCACTCCAAAATATTGTGAAAAAAATATTTCAATTTGTGGTTGTACAAGATGCTGCCTGCTACTTGCTGCAAAACCACCCCTTTTATTTTTCCACTTATAATTGTCAAACACTGTTTAAAGAAAAGAAAACCAAAAAAATAAATACCATATGCAATTCTACTGCATCTTTCTCTGCTTGCTCTTTACTGCTTTGGAACTGGGATGCATAGAAAAGGAAAAAAAATCCTTCTTTCCAGGTATCAAGGAAGCTTTGCCAAAAGGTTCTTCACATCAACAGGATACAACAGAGCTCCCAAGAATAAAAAAGAATTTTAAAAAATTTTAAAGATGCATTATTTCTGCAAAAATTCTACACGTTCTCTCAGTCATGTGTTCCTTCAAGGACATTCTTTTTCCTCACAAAATGTTAAGGAGGACTGTCCCCGAGCTGACAGCTGCCAGAGGAACTTAAGCTGCATAAAGATTGACACCTCACTTGCCACAGATTTCATTACTTAGCAATAAAATGAAGGAGAAAAAAAAAAAAAGAGAGAAGGTAGTACGGCAAGACTCCCCACGAGCCGCTTCCCACACCCACACCGCAACTTTGAAGGAATACAAGACGGAAAGGGCACTGGGTTATTTGAACATAACCTGAGGGAGGGATGGAGAGGGCACCCCTCACAGGGAGCGGGAAGGGGAAGGGTCCCTCACTCCTCACTGAGGGCAGAAAAGGTCCCTCACTCCTCACTGAGGGCAGGAAGGGTCCCTCACTCCTCACTGAGGGCAGGAAGGGTCCCTCAGAGACGGGGGAATGGGGAACGCCGGTCTCGGCTCCCGCCCCGCAGCCCAGCCCGGGAGCGGCCGGCCCGGCCCCGGCACTCACCGCCCAGCCAGTTGGAGGAGATGTTCTGCAGCATGGTGAAGGGCACGCAGAAGAAGGCGATGAAGAGGTCGCTGAGCGCCAGGGAGCAGATGAAGATGTTGGTGACGGTCCTCATGGCTTTGCTGCGGGTCACCACGTAGAGCACCAAGCAGTTGCCGAAGAGCGCCAGGGCGAAGATGACAACGCAGATGAGGACGAAGGCTATCTTGGTGCGCCCCGGCAGCTCCGGGATGTACACCAGCGGCTGCAGCCCGTAGAGAGCAATGAACTGCTCCCGCGTCACATTGTTGTCCCGCAGGAGCTGCGCGAACTGCTCCGGGGTGATGTTCAGGGACCGCATGGCGCCCGCTCTGGGACCGACACCCCACCCTCCGCCGTCTCAGCGCCGCCGCCCGGGCCCCGCCATGGCCGGACCACTGCCCCTGTGGCGGCGGCGAAGGGAGCGCGCAGGGCCGGGAGCGCACCGGGAGCAGCCCGCGGGCGGCGGCGGCTCCGCCCGGACACAAACTTGGAGCGGCGGCGCCGCCCGCGGCCGCGGCGGGAGCGGCAGCCAATCAGCGCGGGGTGCGCGCTCGCCCCGGCCCCAGCGCTGTGCAGCGGGACGGGCGCGAGGCGGCTGCCGTGAGCGGGGAGCGCGCGGGGAGGCCCTCAGATCGCCGCCCCTCACAGCAGCGCCGCTCTCTCACAAGCCCTCAGCGCTGGGACTGCCCTCACAGCAGCGCTGCTCTCTTATAAACCCTCACAGCGCTGGGACTGCCCTCACAGCAGCGCCGCTCTCTCATAAACCCTCACAGCGCTGGGACTGCCCTCACAGCAGCGCCGCTCTCTCATAAACCCTCACAGCGCTGGGACTGCCCTCACAGCAGCGCCGCTCTCTCACAAGCCCTCACAGCAGCGCCGCTCTCTCACAAGCCCTCACAGTGCTGGGACTGCACTCACAGCAGCGCCACTGTCTCACAACCCCTCACAGCGCTGGGACTCCTTCACAACCCCCCCTCACAGCGCTGGGACCCCCTCAGAGCTGCCCCCTCACAGCGCTGGGACCCCGTCACAGCATTGCATCCCATTCACTGGTGTCTCCCCAGCCCGGGCTCACAATGCTCAAGGTGGGTGCTGGCACTACCATATCAGCCTCTCCGCACGCTCGGATCAGGCTGAGCGGGAAAGGAAAGAGATGATGCTGTGGGGAACATGGCCTCTTGTGTGAGGGGAGGCTCATGCCACCCACAGCAGGTCCCGCTGGTGCTGATTCATGCCCATCCCAAACAAGACAAGCGTAGGGATTTTATATGCCCTGCCAGCCCCCTTTGTGCCAATGCCACTCCCAAAACACTGAAACAACTCCCCAAATCTCAAACAGAAAAGTTCTCTACACTTCACTGAGAGGACAGGAGGCTCCTGAAGACCCCTTTCCCAGCAGTACAACCACTCTCGCCAAGGGAGATGTGACCGGATTCCATCCCACACAACCTGGCTGGCAAAGCAATGCAGGTAAGACCATAAAGGCTAGTAAGGTGCATCCAGCTAAGTGACTTAAAAAAAAAAAATTAAAAGCCTCTGCAGTTTAAATATGAATAATAATAATGGCTAATGGCTAACAGAGGGACCAAGTTGAAAATAGGCATTGATTTCTGTTCCAGCCTAATTTAAATTGCCCAGTACAGCTTTCTCACTATCACAGGTAATATCCCCTTTGTAAGATAGTACATTGAATAGCAACAATTTGCTTTAATCAGTCACATAAGAAATTACCAAAAAGTACTCAGAGAAGGCAATAACAATACGAGAGCCTGTCTGGCAACACTTCCCACCCTCACAGAAATAGATGTTTCATAGGGAAGCCACATCACCAAGGAGAGTGCTGCAAAATTACATTTTGTATTAAACAGATGCTCCATGGCCTGGGTACATAATTTTCCTGTACAAGTGAACCTCTAGAAAAGAATGAAGAAAAGTCTAGCCAAAGCTGTTTTTTATAGAGTTTCTGGGTTGCCAAGGAAAATTGGAGAAGAAAGATTTCACCACCAATTCATTTTCAGCAAAACAAATATGCTCAACAATACCAAAGGTATTTTGTGTCATCTTCGAAAAAAAAAAAAAGAAATTCTGTCAAGTGGAAATCAATGGAGAGAAGTTCCAATGCCTGCACTAACCTGTGCTGCTTCAGTCCTCCACGTGCTGACAACCCTCACTCTCTCTGGGTGTAGGTCCATGGCAAAGACTGACTTTATTATCCCATGCTGAGAGGAGATGTCAGTTTCCTTGGGTGCAGCATTGCTGTTTTCCTCTCGAGATTAATGCCATTGGGGTCTGTCTCTGACAGACCTTCTAAGTCGTGTTCTGGAAAGCAAATGCTCATTAGACTGACTCAGATACTGACAGCCTCTTTCACATTTCCTTAGGCCTGCCTTCTTGGCTGAAAAGTTGGTCTTTTATTCCCATCATGATCCTGCTGAGCTTATGCTCTGTATCACACAGACAGGCTTCTCTTGAAATCAATTTTCCCAGCACTTTCCCTTAACTACACCAGGTACAGCCTGAAGCCACCTTCATGTCCTCTGTTCGCAAATCCTTCCCTGTGCTTCTTTCTTTTCCCTCTTCCCCCTCCACTTTGGGCTGGTAACAGCACCCTCATTTGGGAGCTCTTCTATTAGCACAAGCCAGATGTGTTCCTGCAGATTTCATTCCTGTCAGAGAAAAGGGCCAAACCTGGAGGCCAGTCTGTCATCCTGGACTGCAGTGTTGTGCTGCTCATTGTAAAAAGCATCCAAGTGTGTCAGGAACAAATAAATGGGAATAAGCTCTCACCTAAATAGTGCAGATATAGCCTGACTTTGTGGTTAGCATGGACATTAGTTTTTTCATATATCCTTGTTTTATTGCTACGATTGCTCATTACAAGTAATCAAACAGCATTAAAAATGAACAACATCTGAATGGTTATTCCACAGAACATAAACAAATTTTGAAGCTGTAGGCAATGGAAGGGTGCCATTGCATCTAGTGCAGGTTTAGCTGGATTTTTTGCAGGCAAACAAAGGCACAAAGCAGATCATTTTACAGGTAACTTTTCTTGTTAGTACTTACCTACATGGAGAAGATAAAAGTAGGATTTACAGAAACTTTCATTTTCTTTGAGCATTATCCATCCTCTTAGCTGAAACAATAAGAGCCGAGACATGACACAGATTGTAGGGCAAATCACTGGTAACTGCATTTCCCCACTCCTTGACTTGAATTAAATTGTATTTGGAGTTAAAAGGGTTGAGTTACAAAAGGTGACCTCATCTCAAACCCGTTGAAATTACTGAAATGACTTCTCTGCTTCCCTGGGCCACAAATAATTGGCAGGTTGTGAAAAGTGTTTACTCTTCAGGGCAGCACCTCATGTTCTGCCTCATCCTGCACCCACTGCTCCAGCTTTTGATGCAGCCACAAAGCAGAGCCGTGTGGGGCTGCCCTGACTGCCCACATGGTGAAATCACCAGCCATGTAAAAATGTTTTGTCCAGAACTGGAAAGAGAGGCTGTGTAAGTCTTCTTAACCAAAAAGGGATAAAAATGCTTTGTCAAACAAAAGGGGTTCTTTTTCCCTAACTGACACTCCTAAGTCACAGATTTGAGCAACTTCCCTGCTTCCTTGCTCATCAAATTATGTACATACACACACTCCTTGATTTGTCCTGCATGACTGCTTTCAGATTTTAATGATGATATTTCCAAATTCTTATCAGCAACCTCCAAATGCACTTCTGCTACCACTGAAGTCTATGGGGTGCTGATATTTGTAACAACAGGACACAGGTCATACCCTTACATAATCTGCAATAACAAATTAATCTCTGCTCTAAATTTTTAGTAGCCTGTACATGATGATAATAAATAAATTACAAGCACTGTTCTGTTCCTTTGACAATTATTTATTAAACTGATGCATTTATAAATATACAACAGTGCTTGAAAAAGCCCAAAATCTTCTGGTAAATAATTGATTATATGGAAACAATGCATTTCTCATTATTCTTAGCTTAAAAAAAAATAAGCCTCCTACTAATTAACTGACTAAAAATATTTTACTTCTGTGCCTAGAATCCCAGTAGAAAAAACTTGCAATTTTAACACAGATCAAATCTTGGATAATTCTCCTTTGGCTTCCGAAGGATTGCATATTCTTTGGTATTGGAATAGGAATCCCAATATTACCAGTTAGATTGTGCCTGGGCCAGTCTGACCCTCGCTGCTGGGCCAAAGGCAGCAACTGTGGTGTATCACCCCAGAGATACCTTTAGGTGGCTGGAGATTGCAGCTGGGCACTGAACAAGTCCAGGCTTGGTAGGAACTCCGTTTACCTCAGGAGGGAAGGCTTCAGGCTATGGTGAGGAGGAAAAGGAGACGGATTCTGCTGGAGGGTTATATCCAGAACTTTATTTCATGGTCACAGAGGTCTGAATCTAGGCAACAGCTCCAACAGAGTCACGAGCATATAGTCTGATTATCTTTTTAAGCTCCCGGGGGAGGAGGAGGGAAGGGGCAGGTGAGCCACCAAGCAGGTGGGAGGGGCAGGGTCTCAGGGGGGGATGACACCCAGACGGGCCAATGACCTCTGGGAACAGGGGCATCTTTTGAACTTGACCAACCGCACCACGACCTTCCTGGAATGTTAAGCCTGATTGACAGGACTCACTCAGCAAGGGGGCGAGGGGGAAGGGAGAGAGGTACAGGCACACCTGGGAGGTGACCTGGAAGTCTAAAACAGGACATTACAACACACCGCAACACTTTGGTCACAAACTGACAGGCTGATAAGCACAGAAAGGTGTGAAATGTGTGTTGTACCATATTACAGCGACCTGATTAAGGTCTCCAGGGTGAGAGAAGGATGAGAATCTTGTTTGATGATCAGAAGGCTGGATTTATTGATATATGATATATAATACATTATAACTATACTAAAAAGAATAAGGAGAGAAGTTGCAGAGGCTTGCTAAGCTAAGAAAAGAATAGAAAAGAATAAATAACAAAGTTCTGTGTCCAGGGAAGCTTTCCCTGAGCTTGCTCCTGTGATTGGCCCTTAATTGTACACATGGAACATGAACCAATCACAGGTGCATCCTATTGCATTTCACAGCAGCTGATAATCATTGTTTACATTCTCTTTCTGGGGCCTCAGCTTCCCAGAAGATGCACAAATCCCAAAGAAAGGATTTCTAGGAAAAAATGTCTGTGACAGTACCAGACTGCACTTCTGTCAGAACCACTCATTGATTGCCTCGTGCCACCCTGTGCTAATTTGTTTTTTGCCTATGTGATTTGTCTGCATGACACTTCTCATTCAAAAGACGCTGTGGATTTTCTACAGACTGAGAAATCTGTTAGTCAGTGAGGAACCTTTTCCCTGACAGAGAAGAAGGAAGCTGTACTTGCACTCTGTTTCCCTTCCAACAGCATGCAGAGAAATCCATGTCTGGCAGCTGTGAAAAAAGGGTGACAACAACAAATGTGCCTTCACAGTTTTGCATAACTTTTGACAACTGAGCATGAACTTTGTAGAAACTGTGAACAGCAGACATTTGGAACTCTGAAAAAGCACATACTTACTGCATATTCCTAAACCAGAAATTTTAAAACACATTTTCTCCCCTTCCAAATATCTACTCATGCTGTCTAGTTCAGGCAAAAGAGATGGCAGAAATAAAAAAGAGCCCCCTTTCTCCTCCTCTTTGCTTCTCTTGACACATGAAAATACTTTGGAAGAAGCAATTCAGATCCATGGTACCAACTTGTAAACAGCCACTGCAACTAATGATTAGTAACCCTTCCTGGCCTTGGATCCTTTGGCAGATACCTTGGGGATGAACTCCCCTCTAATCCAGATCAGTACCACAGCCTCTAGGATGAGTCTCTAAAGCAATGGAACAGCTTACCATCATCATTAGGTAATTTTAGACTAAGTCAGAACTACAGTGCCTCTTAAAATTGTCAAAGCAGCCTCTGAAACACAAATTTAGATAAAGCATTTGCTGTTCTTGAGCATACATGTTTGGAGAGAGCACTGAGGCTAAAACTTCAACTTTAGATTTATATGCTTTTATACACTTAACCAAACTGTAAATTAACTTGGAAAAGAGAAAACTCGACACTAATCGGGCTAGAATCATACTTGGTATCTAAGGATACAGCTCAAAGTTGCTCTTACCAGTGTATACTTAATTTTGGCTATTGCCTCATCTTCATGCATGGTTTACTTTCCATCACTTGTGGAGACAGGCAGCTTCCACAAAGCAGTATTTATGAAGAGAAGTATCAATCCCTAAAGCAGAGGAGCACACAGTTGCAAAGCACGTTGGAGTGGCTGAACAGAAAATAAATTTTGTTAACTTGAGCACATCGGCGTAACTCCTAATGTTTTGTCTCCCACTGTGTGGCTGTGCTGATAAACACTGCTGGCTGCTAATATTGCTTCTTGTGAAGCCTCGTGTCTCTGCACCTCTAGATTTAGGGGTCCCCACCGAGCTTTATCACCCAGCCCCTTCTATCAGTGATATTAATGCACAGTGTGTGCATGGTGGGGTGGAGGACACAAACCTTATAGAGCTTGCTGGTCATGCAGCAATGAAACACCAGAGAGCTGCATACATCAACTGGTCTCTGTTTTAGCCCGGGAAGCCCAGCCTCACCAGGCTGCAGGTACTCCAACAATTCCCTGTGGGAGTCTGCCACTGTGACACCTGTGAAGAACTAACACAGAGACTCACCTGATGGCTTAGAGAAAAAGTAGCCACTCAGTCCCGTGCAGGCTCTTACTCACCCAAACCAAGACTTTGCTGCTCAGGCTGTTCTGACATTATTTGATTTACAGTTTCTATCCCAAATTGTATAGCTGGCATGGACATTGGTCCATTGAGCAAGAGCCTTCTTAAATCACCTTGAGAAACTGTTCCCTTCCCTCAAAAGGAGCACATTTCTCATAGCTCCTGGTGCATGTGACATTTGCCTCCACTTACTTTGACCCCACCTTCTGACAGCCTTCTCTTGGGCTTGTTCCTTGGGTTTTCTTCCTACTGCAAAGAATACTTTTTTAAACAGAGCCTGTGCTGGACTAGGACTTATTCTTTTAGACACTTGGATTCCTATTTGTCATCTCAACAATGTTTAGTGAACTTGTGGAATCAAAAATAAGCTGCAGCAAGCACAATGCTCAAAGGAAGTAATTTAATGTAGTTGCTTTTTCAATTTTCCTTCCTTTTCTCCCCTGTTCCCTTTCCTCATGCAGATGAAGCAAAACAAGAAAATGGTCAATATTTTCACAACTTTAAAAAAATGACATATAAAATATTTAACTTGTGAGGGTTTGGGGTTTTTTTGAAGAGTGAGTTTAATTTTAAAAAAATATCTAGTCATAATGTGCAAGTAGCATTTGATATACATGCCAAAATACTAAGTTGTATATTGACTGGATTTTTAAGTTCCTTGCTTGTGCTGAGCATCAGTTCATCCATCCTCAATTCACTGAACTTTTTTATTTCCATAGACAATTCCAATTGGTATTCGCTTTTATCCACCCACACAGAAAACCAGCTATTTTTGCCACCAGTTATCAACTGCCACAGTTTGCCTAGATATGAAATTAAATTTCCTCATCTTCTGATTTAATACCAAGCCTACACCTGGCCCAGTCCCTTTTGTTAGGAATAATCACAAGTCCCATAGCAAGCAGCGTTCTCCCTGGCCAGCCACAAATCTATTTCTGCTATTCTCAGAGCATCAGGAGACAATGGCAACAGCACCGTGTTGCAAATATCCTCACTCCTTGTAGCCCTCATGTCATTTTCATTTCCTTCAATGATTTCCGGATGACTTGAGCCCAAAAATCAGTTCTAAGCCTCCTATAAATCTCATTTGCACTTACAGCAAAAGGTTCGCAAGAGCAACTCGTTTCATGTAAAATCTTTCATCTCCAAACATAGTAGCAAGTCTGAATACCCTTTGCTTGTTCTGTCACTTCAGGTAACCATTTTTGTAGCAATTTTAAGACTTTGGTTGACTGTCACACAAAGCCTTACCTAATTGTAAAAGGCCAATTACCTGGCACAGCTTTTAGCTGTTGCCATTCTATTTACCTTGCACTGGAATTAATTTTCCATCCAAGAGCAGACTCAGTCATTTCCAAATTTTCATTCAAGAAATAAAATATAACAGTAATTTCATTTTCTGCTAGTCCAAGTCTCATTTTCTTCCTTTCTATTGATGCTAATACCAAGCTTTGTCATTTGCAAAATATGGTGTTAAATATCTGTACTGCAGTGACATGGATCCTTTCCTTCTCAAGTAGTAGACCTACTTAGCATAAACAAACTGATTCAGTTCTAGATGTCAGCTTGAAATTGAGAGAGCCTTTGGCTCTAAGCCTCCACAGGGACATGCAAAATATGGTGTTAGAGGGATTGAAAAGAGAAGCTGCACTTATGAGAACTGTTATCAGAATTTTAAATTTAGGTTACCATTAGGATTTGATGTATTATTATTAAAATACTGTGATATGACGATTATCATACTGTAATGCTCTCAATTTTAAATGTTTCTATTTCTAATAATGAATTTCACGTTGTCAAGTAGAGAGTTCAGCTATTTTCACCTATAATGGCTGTGTGACAGAATTTCAGTCTCTCATTTTCACATATCAAATACACCTTGGGGTAGGTTCTTTTCTAAAGAATATAATGCTGCAGTTCTCTAAGTCAGGTATTCAGTGATACAAATGACCCTAAATTATTTCTGAAAGAGAAATCCCTGTTAGCAAATATACTTTAAAAGGTGAAATGAGCTCATTAAACTTCTGTAAGCAAGATAGCAGAATTTTACCTTCTGGCCAAGTGAAAACATTGATTCACCAATAATCTTTTGAAAAGTTCACCAGAAGAGCTTGAGATCTGCAGGAGAGCTCAGGACTGTTTACTGCTGGCAATTTTGTGTGGAATACACATTCTCTGGACAGAGAGAGACGTAACTCTCTCTCCCAGGATTTTTCCTGGGAAACAATTCTTTTCTCTACTTGCTGCTCCTGTAGCTTGGCACATGTGCAATGTGTTATGGAGATTGTTTACCAAGAGTGATTTATATTTGGATTCTGGGGATGGTTGTTTGGATTGATTGGCCAGTTAGGTCAAAGCTGTGTTGAGACTGTCTCCAGACAGTCACAGGTTTTTCTTTAGTATCTCTTTAGTATAGTTTTAATATAATATTAGTGTAATATAACATAGCTTATAAAGCAATTGTTGAACCTTCTGAATCATAGAGTCAGAGCACATTATTCCCTGGCTAGGGGCTCCTTGCATCGATAATTTCATGGCAATGATCCATATTTTGCTTTGGGATAGTGGATTTTGTGCTCTATAGCTGCTGCATCTCCAAGAACGGCTTTTGCTTTCTGAACAGATACTGGTAAGTAGTTAATGTATGTTTTACAAGCTTTAAAGGCTGCATATCCCATGCTCTGGAGCAAAGCAATTGACTGACTCCCTGTTTGCCCTTGTCTTTCATAAATACTTGAAAATCACAACTCCTGTTGGGCCAAATACCATCAGTCACAGGTAGACAAGATGTCATATTCACTTCCATGTAATGATTTCTTTTCTATATTAGATTAATATTTGCAACCTTTTAAAAATCCTTTTACAAGTTACAGTGCATTTATAAAGGAAAAATAACTATTTCACATGCAAGAGAGCGTTGCTGAGAAATTACTTGGGGAAAAAGTTGATGAATAGAATAAGAAACCTTGGAAATACAGAGCACAACAGAAATAACTAGCAAAGATCAATGTAAAAGTATTACCAAAATTTGGTAGTATTGTTTCCCTTGCACAAAAGGGCTTTCAGAGTAAATAGAGTGAAAAGAAGGTGGCCCACAGGGAGATAAAATATCTCTTATCCTTTCTGATGAAATCAGAATTACACTCTCAGACTTGTTTTCACATAAGAGTCTTCCTACTGTGATTCATCTGCACTTTCTCTGAGAAGGTAATTAAAACAATCCACTTCTATACAAGATTTTCAAAAACCATCTGATGGCTTAACAAGTACAAGTCTCAGTGAAAGGCAGCACCATTTAGGAAGCTCTTAGGAAATGGCTACTCCTACCCTTTTTGATGTGGGAGTTGGCAGCTTTGTCATGATTTGAGCAGCAGCTGAATTTGTCCCTCTAAACTCCAGGGGATTTCTTACATCCAAGAACATTCCATCACCCACACATTTGGTTGGATTGGCAGCACCTTCCTAATTAAAAGATAATCACAATATTTCAGAAAGGATTAAAACAAAATCAGTTCATGAAATACCCTGTGCACCACTCTATTTCAAACAATCCACATGGAATTCAAGGATAAATCCCAGAGCCAGCAATGTGGGGCTCACATGAGAGCTAATGAGGCTCTTAGGCTGTAAGCTGGATATCATTCAAGCGTTCTTTAATACTGTTGTGACTGGTGACCTTGCTACAATGCTATTGCACCATGGTTTAGTTAGATGTGATTAATTTCATATAACCCTTATTATTCCAAATTAGATCATCTTGCTCTGAATGAGCAATTTCTTTCTTTCAATTAGAATATTAAATCATTCTTCTTCCTTTCTCATGTTTTGCATAACATTCGCTAGATGGGGTGCTATCATGCGCTGCGCAGCAAGAGTCTTGTGCTAGCACATTCCTGCTGCTTGTAGTGCTCTTACCACCTGCTGTCCCCAAAAATAAAATTTCAAGAAGAGGATGTATGTGCAAACACACAGATTTCAAAGTACAGGCAGATTCCAGGGTGTAATTATAAATAAATTGTTTTAGGACATTTAACTGAAAGCATATTAAAAATGCCAGGATTAACAGCATACAGAAGCAATTGACTTTTGGGCTTCCAAGGGTTTGGGGGTTATTTTCCACTTGGCTAAAGATGATGGTGATGACTTTGGGGACAGGCTGGCTAATTCATTTTCAGTTAACACATCTCCATGAATCAAATTGTCACATAACACGACAAAAGGTTAACAGTAGGAAAAGGTACAATTTGTCACACAGTCACAGCAGATTAATGAGGTAGTCACTGGGCTGGCAAAAGCACCGGCAAGCCGAACACTGAGGGGAAAGAACAGAGTGGGAAGAGATGGGATCTCACTGCCACAGTCCCTGCGGGCAAAACAAGCGTTTATCTCCTCCTTCAAGCAGCACTGGGTTACACCTTGCTTCTGGATTACAGGTTAGAAGTGAATCTAGTTACAGAAGAATGCAAAATATTCAAGTATTGAATAAGCAAATGTCATAATCAACTACAAAAAGACATGTAGGATTGCCATTGCCCATCACAGAATTTCAGTCTAAGGCTGAAACAACAAAAAGTTCTGAGGTAAATGCAAACACCAAGGACCAGAATTTTGGACAAATTTATGCACTGGGGTGGTATTAAACAACAGGAAGCTTTTATAGGTACCTAAACTGTCCATAAAAGAGTTATTTGCAAAGGTAGCAACTTGTTCAGAGTGTTCCAAGGATACAAAAAGTCAAGGAAGTAAGAAAAAGCACTAAGGATTAAATTGTGTAAAAAATCCAGAGAATCTGAAATTAACTGCAGTGCAATGAAACAATGTAATCTTTCAATGGTGTCAGTATCAATCAGCATTTTTGCACAAATTACTTTTCACATTACAGAAATGTATTCGGGGCCACTGTGGTCTCTATTTTGTACCAATGTGAGTGGTTTACAAAGTGAACACCAGGAAATAAATCTGAGGAATTTTCTCTGGAATGTAACAGAGACAAGAAAAATAGAGCTATGAATCAAATCTTTGCCATTTAATATTTCATAGCTATTGTTATATTGTACACTGCTCAGCATGAACTTCTAGATAATTTTATATGGAAAAAAGTTCAGAAAATATTCAGCCTATTAAGGATGCAATGGCAGCTCTGCCTTTTTTAAAGCAGTATTTTGACCATGGCTTCACAAATGTTTCTAGTCATTTACTGGGTAAATGAATTCTTTAGTTGAAATAGGCAAAGACATTTAGCAAAAAAACGCAGTAAATCAGAAAGTCTTATGCTAGCACCCAAGCAAGAGGTTTCCCAAATCCTCAAAAGTGGATGCATTCCTTAATATATTTCTTAATACATTTGTGTATTAAGAAGGTCATCCATGTTTTCCTAGTAGCGCAGGGAGTTTTCCAAAACAGCAGATTTGTTTGAACAAATAGGCCTTGGACAAGCTTTTATGTTTGAGAGGGGCCACAGATGAGCTAAGTGCTTAACTCCCCTTCAGTCAATTCCTATAAAAGCTTTCCTAAGCTGTGAGCTTTCCTGTTTCATATCCAGAACAAACTGTCAGCTGCAGTCCCAGGTGTAACATTGGTGAACAAAGATTTTATCAAGGAACTCTTCCTTACAGTTAGAAAGCACAGAATGATGACAAGAGTTGCTGGCAAGTGCTTGTGATGCCTCTGGAATGCAACCTGGCAGGACCACAGACTCTGTCATCGATTGGCCTTCAAATGCTTGACAAGGAGAGCAGTGAATGCACTTAAGGGGGAAGCTGAAATACAGAGAGAGAGGATTTTCTAAAGGTTATTCCATAAACAAAACCAGGATTGGCACCTGAGCATTAGAACAATGCTTTTTCCACTAGACTACAACTCCCCCATCATGAGAAATTGATTGCATAGGTTTGCTCTTCTTTCTGTCAGCTCTTGCCTAAGATAAAGTGTGTGCCACTAGACAGTGTCCACCTTGGCATGGGGGAAGAGTCTTCTCATCTAAGGAGCTCCTTTTCCTAACATCATGTCCCATATCCCATCCTGGGAAGCTGGAAAACTCATCTGGGACAAACACATGTGTGGAATCATTTTAGTTTAGGAGTCAGGAAAAGTCAACATTTTTGCAAATTTTTTTGCAAAACCTTACCAATGTATCAGCCTATGAAATACCAATATGTTGAATGTGAAATGCAGTTCTGATTTCTCTCAGTTTAAAGACAATCAAGCCAAGCTGGAAAAGGTGTGAAGAATGATGGTTAATAGGACCAAGTTTTCCCATGTCCAGAACTCTTCAGCTTGGAAATGCACAACTAAAGGGGAGAGGGAATAGGAGTCTAAGAATAACACGGAGTGGCAGAAGCTGGTGATGCGAGCATGTCTATTTCTTAATACAAACAAACAAAAAAACCCAAAACCAAATTAATTTCCCTGGTTGTTTTCTCTTCTCAAGCAGACTACAAGCATAAAATATTAAACCTACAATTCTGAGAATCCAAATAGTGTTTAGTTTTCCAGATCCTTGTTAAGTCCATTATGTTGAAATACTAAATGCCATGAAAGAAAAAAATAATTATTTGACCCAGACCAAAAACTAGAGATGCTCATTAATAAATATCATACCTTGTCATTGTTAGTTCCAGCAAGCTGCCAAATCTCCATGACTTGGGTTTTCATCCGTTACTAACTTCAGGTTCTAGGTTGATGTCACTTGACAAGCTTTGGAAATTGCCCTTCCTTGACTTTTATCCAGAGAAAAGTGAAAATCATCCCAAACCTACAAGGGTCATTAAATGTGAAAAAGAAAAACTTTTAAGACACAGGTAAATCCAGCTGTGAAGTGTCCCTTGTGTGTCACTGCCCTGCCTACCTGACATCAGCTGCTGCTTCAGTCTGAGCCCTGGCATGAGAAATGGAGCCAGAGCTGTGTGATGGGTGACAGCTGAGCTGGGGCCAGTGCTGTGAAATGGCTTCTGACCTGCTTGGGAAAACAGATCAGGAAGACACAGTAACCAGATAGACTGAGGCTTGAGGAAGACTGAAGGAAAAGCAGGATGGCTGCAGGAATCTTTTCCCTAAGCAGGCTCCAGCTGACTTCCTGTCTGGAAACCCAAGTCCTCTGCCCAAGGGCCACTGAATGAGTTACAGTCTCAAGTGGCAGGAACCTCCTTCACCTTGTGCTGGTGGGACGCAGATGAAGAAACATGGCAGAGAGGGAGCAGGAAGTGGTTACCAAACATGGAAATGGCATTTTCACTTCCTTCTGATGTTAAATGACATAGCTGACCTTTACCTGTGTTCAGGAAAAAAAATATTTTTTTCTAATTTCTCTGTCTTCCACATCCTCAAGTTTATGACAGTCAAGCTATTGCAGTGCACAAAAGACTTTTGAAGTTATTTCTTTTGAATAAGACATTTGCAGCTTAGAGAGTCTTGCCTAAATACATTTTCTACCTAAAATAATTTGAAATAATTACATTCTTAAACACGACCTAGAATTTTTAGAATTGGTTATTAAGCACCAACATTGTGAACAATGAAAAGCACTGGATGAGGAAAACCACAGCCTGAGGAATTGGAAATGGAGTTTTTTTGATGGCTGTCCAAGTGAACTGCTATGAATTGGTACTGTAGACTTGGCTTCCCTGCAAATCAGCTCACCACAAAAGTTACCATTCAGTGCAGCTCAGCTGCTCTTTCCAAACCAATTAAGTAAGAACTCTAAAGGAAAGGAGATTTGGGTATGAAAACATGATTGCCTCCTGTTGCTTTAAATCACATTGCTTTATATCAGTCCTCATTATTTATTCTTATTATTTGCCATTGCAGAAAAGTATCTCTGAGGTTCTTTTCTTATCATTTCACATTATCATGTGAAAACAAAGAGGTCTTTTACCAAAGATATTTTATGGATTTTTTTAAATTCAGAGGCAAAATAAGTACCATGGCAATCAGGCACTTGGCATTTAATATTTGATAAAAATAGAGACCTTCAGAGAACCATCTGCTAGATATCAAGATTCCATTTGAGAAGGGCATATCCCTATTTTCCTAGCTTTATAAAACACTGCTAACTCCAGAGATGACCCTGCCTTATCACCTGAAGCTTCTACAGAAGAGCACTGCAGAAAATTTATAACACATTTGTTCTTGCCATCTCTCAAGATCTCACAGAGCCCTAGACTGGAATTCTTTTCCATCTTAATATGCTTCACTGAAAATATTCTTACAGACACAAGCTGAAAGCCTGAAACACCACAGGCAAACAGACACCTAAGAAATGTTTCAGGAGAAGGTGGTCCCTCTTTCGCCTGCTCCTGAGCCATATTAGTTTTTTCCCAGCTTCAAGTAGCTGCTCATCCTCTCAAGTGTTCTTAGTGTGCTCGGAAAGAGCTGTCAGCTTCTCCCTCAGACACTGTTTTGTTGGCTATTTACTGGAAAAAAGAACTCTCTGGAGGGAACCTCACATGTGTCATTTGTCAGTTCTATTTTGTTCTTATTTAAAGGCATGACTCATTGTGCTGAGGTATACAGCATAAATAAACAGCATGTCAGACAGCAAGCGCTAGGTTGGCCTGGTATCCCTTTTTGTCCTCTGTTCCTGTCACTTAAATCCCCAAAGTTTTGCTTTCTTCTGACCACAGTGCAGCTCTTAATCCTCTGGGAATGAGGAAGCCCCAGCCATTTTCCAGAACCATAGTCCTTTGGGATCTGGCACAAATAAGCAGCTGTTACTGTTATTCCCTTCTCCTCACCTCTCAGAGGTAGCCCACAGTAGCCAGGCTGAGCCTTCTCTGCCACAGGGGCTGCCCCAAGTGAAGGCTGGCGCAGTGGCACAAGAAAGGAGAGCTGAAAGGTGAATGAGCTCCTGAGAAACACAGTCAGGTAATTAAAAGCATAATATTGTGATGATAGACAAGGCAAACACCTCTGAACCAAGGTTCCTTCGTGCTGTCAAAGGCTGAGTGTAGTAGTGTCAAAAACCTGGCCTGTGGGAATGACTTTATACTTTCTCTTTAGGGAGATCCATTCCACAAATGCCCTTTCCAAGTGCTGAATTTATTAAAGCCTTAAAAAAAATTATATTTAAAACATTTTCAATGAATGCTTCTTCTGTCTGAGCCTAAATTCAAAGTTGCAGTAAGAGCCACTGGGTCCTTCTCTCTGTTGTGAAACAAGGTAGAACAACTTTGAAAATAGGCCCATGCTGTATAACTAGGTAAAGGAAATTCCTTCCCACCATTCAACTGCTAGCCCTTATTAAAATACTTGGATTGTGACATCAGGACTACAGTAAATATCCTTACAGTTTGAAATCTATCATGTGGTAAACACAAATGCCACCATTTACTAAGGAAATTGAGTTCTGGGGCAGTAAAATTTTCATTATACCCATCAAATGCATATTTACTAATTTTGACTCAAGTTTATGCATTACTCTGATTAAAAAAAAAAAAAAGGGAGGAGAACCAAATCAGCTTTTTTTATGTGTGTGTGTTAGCCTTATACACAATGCCTGCCCTGCCCTTGGAAAATAATTCTCTAGTTTCCCTTTAGCAAGCCCATGTGACTGTAGGCCAAAATGGGATTTCATTTGGTCGACCTACATTATCTAACTGGGTCTTTTCATGGATTTCTTTGGGTCAAAAATTGCAGCTCAAAAATATGGTTTATTTCAAGGATGTGTGGCAGCAGTTTTTCACTAAATTAGTGAAGTTATTTCAGTCATCATGTTTGTTATCCCAGAATAATGATTAGGATCTGGTACCATTGCCTAGTGTACACAGTCTGTACTTATGGCTGGTGTATTTTAAGTAAATAGTTTGACAGGTCCAGCTAACAAGAAATATCCTTCCCAAGACTGAAAATGCTCTCGTCCTCTTACAGTTCATTACTAATTTCTGATACAGGACTGATTGCCTTCTCTCTTCAGGTTTTTATATACAGCTCTAGCTAACACATAGTGATAGGGCTAATTAATTTCAACAGTACTTCCCAACCAGAGCTGAAAATGTCATCCAATTTCTCTTAGAGGTTTATGGTGAGTTTTTTAAATGAAAAAAGCCTAAAACCACTTGGGATCCAGTTTTGAATGGAATTAGCAGTGAAACTGTAAGATATAACTCAAGTAGGAATGCTCCAAGCACCCTACTTTCAAGTGCCATCTAACTACAGTCTTTTCTTTCAAGGCCTTTTCCAGCAAAAACCACCAGGAACAGATGGATACACAAGTTTCCGATGCTTCTCAAAACTCCAAGTTACCATCCTTTAACTGGGGGTTTGGAGAGATGAGGCATCAAAGGCACTCAAGTTTCAAAACAACCCACAGCATTTTCATTTTATATCTGAAAGATTTGGCAACAATTGTTGACATGCAATTCAAAGCAACTTTGCTTTCAAGTTTCAGATGCAATACAGGAATCAATTGCTTTGGTGGCAAACCTGGCCTAACAAGCTCTTGATTTTGCTTCCTGTGCCCACCTGCACAGTTGTCTTGTGGATTCATACATTTCCACCCTACCACTGAGGCAGCACACCAAAGCACAGAGAATTAAATTAGGATTTAAATTATTACAGGAATATACCTTCGTGGCTGATGCTATTACCTTATCAAATTATAAAAAATTTTTTTAAGTTTAGGACCAAGATCTTAAACTGGCCTTGGAAGTTAGCCAGGACATCCTGCAGGACTATGAACATAACAGCAACACATTCTTGGAGAATGAATTTTGAAGGAGTCAGACCATTCTATTTGGTTCCTATGGACAACAGGTGCCATTTTCCTGAAGACATCCAATAACACAACTGGAGGTGACCAGTGTATGGATGACCACTGCTAGGTCCAAACAAAGAGGACTTGCACAAAGCAGAAGGATCAGGCTTGGTGATCACCTGTGGCTAGCAATAAATTCAAGAGGAATTCCAGGACTCTTCCAATTACAAACAGCAATGCTTCTGTCACACTGGGAAATGAGAAAAAAGGCCAAGAATTTGAATTTGACAACTGCTCCTCACCTCCATATCTGTATACATGCAGATGCCACTTCTGCCAGGAAATAGGGAAAACTTGGTTTTGGTCATGAAATGTTTTTGTTCCTATGACTAGTTTCCTTCCAAACTTTAAATTATTATTTTTTCTAAGAAATGGCAGCTCAGAATAAATTACAGAGAAGACATCAAGAGAGGATTCATTTCAAGAGATAATCACTCTCACCTTGCCAGTAGCAGCAACTTAATGAAAAAAGCAGGTGTTTAGCAATGCCTTAAAGGCTTCACATAGGCCTGGCCCAGGAGATGTCACCAATCCCAAGAGCCACAGTAAGAATCAACTCCTTCAGGCAATATTCCTTCCTTCCTTCTCGAACTTTTCAAATTTTCAAAACCGGCTAGCAACAACAACAAAATCAATAACAGTGATTTCCGCAGGCATTCCTAGGTCTGTTTTCAGCTCAAATTATTTCCCCAGAAAACATCACTTACTTGTATGGTTTGAATGGCAACTGGCTGCTGGAACCACTTCTAATTACTACCCTGCTCTTCACTGGAAGATTCCTTTTCCACAGTGCCCTCACATTTTTACAGATGTCCCTTATCTAAACTCGTTCCCCTTAAAACTGGATATATTTGGCAACAGAAGAGGTACAAGAGGAAATGACTGTCCATGATTAAATCTTTTATCTCTCAGCCCAGTGAAGGGCTGGTTTTGGGCAGCTTAAATAACTCTGCCTCACGCCCTCGGAGAGCAGTGTCCTCCCATGCTGCCACCTGAGTGGCACCTGAGAAATCTGCACATAAAAACTAATATAAACACAGATTGTCAGGCAGACAGAAAAGAACATGAGAAATACGATATCCTCAATGTTTTTCAGACCATGAGAGAAGTTAGTACCACCAAGAGAGATGAAGTCTGAGAATAGAGCAGGGAAAGAGAACAGTACCATGCTTACCATTACCATCCATTTTGAAAGCATTAACTCCACACATTTTCACTTGCCAGCACAATCAGTCACAGAGGAGCAAGAAAAACCCTTACAGCATTATGCTTGCATAACTGTAATCAAAGTTGCCAGTTTTCTCCTAGTTTAATGAGAAAAAAAAGTTCTGAACTATTAGGCTAGACTTAAGCAGTTTATCTTTCATACTTATCCCTCAGAGAAACACCTCTCTTGCAATGCACTAACACTTGCATTGACAAACAAGTAAACACGGGGTCAAGGACAGCAGAGCAAACACTGATTGCTCTCACAGACCTGTAACAAACTGGGGAGCTGCTGACTCCTGCAGTGATGCTCACTTCCTTTCATTAGCTCACTGCTTTCAGCAAAGACTCCTTTTCTCTGAAAGACGCTTTTATTTTAACACTGGGCTCCATTAATTTTAAGCTAAGTGCCATCCTCCCCACTGCTGAGTTGAAGAATCATTGCTTTTATTTCTGCCTCAGATTTGTAGCTGCTGACAACCTCTTCATCAGATACTTCTTGAAATTTCAGTCACAGAAAGGCATAACCATTTCTGGTTTGTTAAAAGCATATATTCCCATCACAACCTAGCATCTCTTTTTCTTAAAATAAAAAAGGCAACCAAAAAAACCCAGAAAAACCCCCAAAACCCAGCAAAAAACCCAACGGTAATAAGGTTCTTCTGCTTTACATTTATAGCCACCTCTGCATACTTGAAGTTAATCATCAATAAAGCATTAGGAAATACTTTAAATTGCTGGAAATACTAATTTGTTTTTTGCAAATGTTTTTGTTACTGAGCACTTCTACAAAAGTCTGTAGGGCAACAACCCTCCAGCAGCAGCAGCTTTGATGCTAACTTAGTGCTGTTAGCCACAACTCAAACCAACCTATAAAAAGGAATGATCCCTTCCCAACAGGCACACTAGGGTATCATCTTGGCCTTCAAGAACTTCACCTGCAGTGGCAGGTGTTATTTTCTTCCAGGAAGGACTGAGAAAAGCTGAATGGCAATAACCTGTGAAAGCATTCTACTCCTTCAGGTTTTGGAAACGCATCAACACTTTTGCTTTACCCTGTTTGGTACAACTGAGTACTTTCTTGGTTTAGGGACTTCACAGCAGCACCAGGGCACAGATAGGAACGCTGCCTGGGGAGAACACTCCCCTTCCAGCTCAGAGAATCTGCAATACCCACAATTTTACCTTCTCTTGGATGTTTTTCATTAAGCACCACAAGGGTGTTTAACAGATGTGACTTAGAGTCCATCTTGTCTCATTAGTAAGGCAGGGGTTCACCAGTACTTTTAGTTCCAAATACAAGTTTCCAAAAAACACAGAAGGACACTGCTTCCACACATGCTGCAGATCATAATGCCCCTGCTTTGTCTCTTGACAGCAATCACAAAGAAAAAATACTGGAGACAGTTCTAGATTGCCTGCTGTTCAGATAGTGCTTTTCAGTTAGTTTCAAGGCCATGAATGGCATTTTCATTCCCAGAAAAGACCCTTAAATTGAGTCCAACCACTAAGCCAGCACTGCCAGGGTCAACACTAAACCGAGTCCCTACATGCTGCATGTACACATCTTTTCAACACCTCCAGGGATGGTGACTTCACCACTCCCCTGGACAGCCCTTTGGGTGAAGAAATCTTTTCTAATACCCAACCTGAACTTCCCCTGACACAACCTGAGGCCCCTTCCCCTTGTCCGTTGTCACTTGTTACCTGGAAGAAGGGACTGACCTCCACCTGGCAACAGGTTCCTTTTAGGCAGTTGTGGAGAGCAATAAGGTCCCCCCCAAGCCTCTTCTTCTCCAGGCTGAACACCCCCAGTATGCTCAACTGCTCTTCAGAGTCATCACCATCACCATCTCTCCTTTGTACGTGGAGAAAAGAACCAAAAGAGAAGGAAAGGGGAAAGACATAGTTACTCTGAGTCATTCATCTCTGTCACACAAAAATCAAAGTGCCCATTAAATTAAAGGAGGAAAAATAATTGTTCCTTAAATTGAAAGATAAGAATTTAACTTAATTTAAAAGTTTTTTAAGAGGGAATGTTAGATTTGCTCTTGGAGGTCATTACTCACAGCTTGGAATTACATTTTACTGATGGGTGCTCAATACAGCCCACATACTGCCTTGTTTCTTCTAAAAATTCAACTGCAGCTATTCATATTACCCATAAAGGAGAGGTACAGAATTTTCGACCTATACAAATGAATTATCATCTGCTAGAAATAATTAGATCCAACATCAAATGCAGCTTCAGAAAAGCTTAATGATTCTTCATTGCTTTCCCGCATTAACGGCTCGCACTCATTAGCCAGTGGCATTTCTGTCACCTCATGGGGGGCCACTGAGTGAGCAGCGCGCCAAAGCTGAGGCAGCTCCAGCTGAGGTGTGGATTACTCCCTTCACAGGGATTATTATGCAGGGCAATCAGCTTTGAGTGCTCAGCCGCCACACTGAGGTGGGGACAGCTCCCAGGCAGTTCAGGGGGATGGAGGCTCCCTAGGTGGGCTCCAGACTATGAGAGAGTGTCCCTGGAGAAAGATAATGGCATAGGTTGCCTTTGTTCAGAATGAGGACACAAATCACCTTTGGAAAATAATGGTGTGTCCATTTCATTGTTTCCTCTCACAAAAACCAATGGAAGAAAATCAGCTCCCCTCTAGTTTCCCTCCGACTCACCTACACAAAGCCCAGAGAGCTTCATCTGAAGCGCTGCAGCTATCAGGAGGCTCCTGTTTCCTGTTGACAGGGACAAGACAATTATTCCTCAGGTGGCAGTAGTAGCAGAGAAGTGATTGAGTGACATAAGTCCTAATGCTTCCAGCTAAAGATCCACTCCCCAGGCTTCAGAGAAAGGTGGAAATCTGACAGATCCCTGCGGGGCAAATTGATTTCCAGCTCATCTCAAACAAGATGCTCAAAGCTGAGCATATACATGGAAGCAAAAATGTCAGGGAAAGACCAGAAAAAGAATCCTTGGTGACAGCTCAAAGAATCCTTTGTGTCTCTGCCCCATTGGAGTCTCATGCCTCATCTCCAGCTAAGTTCAGCCCCAGTGTGCCAGAGGAAAGTGGGAAAGAGCAGATTCTGTACCACTCACAGCTGAGGAATGAAGTCTTCCTGGCCATGACAGGAGAGCCACCACAAGGATTTGTCTTAATACACTCCCACAGTGACTAAAGGGAAAGCAGGGGAAGCAACTCCAATTACCTTGTGTAATTGCAGTTTTAAATTGCTGACCATTAGAGCTTGAGTCAAATAATGAATTCCAGTTTCAGTTTGCCTCTGCATTTTTTAGCAATTCGTTGTTTCCAATTTTCTCAGAAACCATTGGAATTTGCAAGTAAAACAGGAGCATAGACACTCTATCGAAACCAGTGCTGCTGTTCTCAAAACAGAAGGGCAGCTTTAAAGGTACACGTGTTAAAATAGCGGCTGTGAAACTCAATACTTATTTACTGCCTGATAACATGATACTTTGTTTCAAAAGTGTAGGTTACATGCCAATTCTTATTGAAATCATAGTAACTTAGCATGTGATATTTATCAATTTAACCAGCACTACCTTATGACTGCTGCAGAGTTCCTCAGGTGCATCACAAGCACACACAAGTCCCTCAAAGTATCATTTTCCATTTTCTTTGTCACACTCAGAACCACTGCCTTTTCCTGGGCCCACACAGGCTTGCTCTGTACAGGAGGCTGCTTACACCATTTCCTGGCAACCTCTTCTTCCAATTTCCTTCCTCTTGCTTCTAAATGAGCACAGACTTGGTGTACACTCACTCCCAGCCTTCAGCTACAACAAGGTCACCCAGATTATCTCCTCTCCCTCTACTGGGAGCTAATTTGGATACCTCAGGTTTAGCCATGAGCAAATGCAGTGTGTAACACACCCCCTCTGCTCTCTCAATTTACATCCAGAGTGCAAGGTCTCTAGTACTAAGAAAATATCCCAATGATGTCTTGCATTCTAAAAAACTGGTTTATGTATTTTTAAGCTTCCCATACTTGGGACAGACCTCCATCCATACTCCAGCTCATATGAACAACCCTTGCATATCCCACTTGCATATAAACTAGGGATTCCACTGAATTCTCAGAGAAACTAACAGGGGAAAAAAAACCAGTATAAAATGAAACTATATTTAACTTGAAAGTGTGTATTTCTCATTTTCACTAGGATGAATTTCCTCATACCATTAATTTTAAGAACATAAATGATGTTTCTTTCCTGCTAAAAATCTTTATAGCAAGAAAGAAAATACTCACACATCTACGATATCTAAAACTTCTTTGCCTTTGGAATCTTTATAAAGAAAGTCACCCTCCACCCTGTGTAGAACAACATCCTGTTGGTAGAAAACAATCAGCTCCCAGGCCTCGAAAGCAGCATCCCTTTCCACTGGGTGATGGATAAGGACCATAACAACCCATGATGCCCATGGCTTGCTTGGCTTCAGCAAAGGGGACAGCTATACACATCATGCCAGCCTCTGGCCAGAGGCCTCCAGAAAGGCTCAATGCCTGTTTCCGGGCAACTGTGGAAATGCAAGGCTTGGGTGAAATTCTCCTATTTTCATCTGCTTTATCACTGCATAATCAGTGTTTTCACTGGTGCTGGCTGGCAGAATTTATTTATTGGTACATTTGTCTTTGCGCTGCTGGGCAGCAATTGCAAATCTAATTACTGCCAAAGTGGCTCTAGGGGCTTGTGCACAGGTGTTTTGCTTAATACTAAATCTAAATAAAAAACTCACTAGCAGGGACCTGTTCATAACAATTTGTGACATGCATGCTTTCAAGGAGAAATGGCACAGCCTTCAGCTCCCTCTTCCCTCCAGTCCCTTGCTACTTAGTTCTTCAGGCAGTAGCACTGTGCAAATCAGCAATCATCATCGCACCATTTCCAGGTAACAGCTCTCAGAGTTGCCAACTGGTCAGATGGGGCTTTCCCTCTCCAGCATTGCCGACAAGGAAAA
This sequence comes from Melozone crissalis, assembly GCF_028551555.1. Lineage (NCBI taxonomy): Eukaryota > Metazoa > Chordata > Aves > Passeriformes > Passerellidae > Melozone > Melozone crissalis. The sequence goes on along the minus strand of NW_026535817.1, from coordinate 7,770,143 downwards.
CCTAATTGATTTGTGAAGCTTTATCTCAACAGGACAGCTTTGTTCACCTTCCTCAAGCCGTGTTCTCAGTAACACCTACATAGTCCCACAGACACAACTGTCAAGAATAATAAATAATTCCATTCAAAACTCCTGACAAGGAATTGAAAGCAAGCCAAAAATGCTTCAAAAAGCAATTTAAAATGTGTTTGCTACTCTACAAGGCACACCTTTTTCTTTCAGTAAATACGTAAACACACACAACAGAAATTGCCCTTTTAAACACGGGGTAGTGTTTCTCAGTAACCCCACCAGCATAAAAGCCTTGTAGTCTTGAAACAAACAAAAAAAGTGCTGGAGTTCACAAAGCTTGACTCCAAAATTGTGATGCAAAGCACAGCTGTGACCACTAAAAAAAGTACCATGAACGTGTAAACACTTGCTGTTCTTCATCCTGTGCTTCACCTCCTCTGCATAGGTTAAAGACATCTTAAATGAATTATTAGCTCATTTATTAACAGCTGTGCATCTCTAACTTTGCCAATCCTATTACATGATCAAAAAGTTATGCTCAGGAAGTTATTTGGTTAGATTTTCAAGCTTTTGCTAGTCCAGGGGAATATGAAGGTCGAAGACAAGAGAAGAATAAAAACATGTAACAGTTCCTTTTGCTGACTTTAAATATGTTTTTGCTTAAACTTTAGCTTCTTCAGAGCCCTGAATGGCTTTTACATATTTCAAACCAGCCAGTGATACTCCCCTTCCAGCCCCATCGCTGACTGCTTTGCCAAGAGGAACAGGAATAACCCTCCAAAGAGCCTCCTGTTGCTCCCTTCTCCAAGGTAATGAAAAGAAATAGCCATAACAGGTTTAGCCACTTTTTCAGTCTAACGGGGAAGAAAGGAAAATTTCAAACTATTTGGCCAGTGATGACTCATCATCCTCTGGTTTTTGACTGACTCAATCACAATCATTCAACCAAAACCTAAGGTTTACAAAAAAAATGGGGGGGCAGGGTCGGATGGGGAACTTCATCCATACCGTGTCACAACTTAGTTGTGATTCTGAATATACTCAGAATGAATAAAAAACCCCAAAAGATCAATTTTACCAAGAGAGAAAAGGAGAAACAAGACACAGAGTACATCCTGTAAATACCACTGGTGCTTAAGCAGTCTATTTTTTGGGATGGCTGCAATTGGTTTAGCTGTTTTTTTAATAATGAATCAACAAAACAATGAGTAAGGAATAAGAGTTCAGATTAAAATAACAATTAGAAGAGTCAGGATGTTTTCCATGATGATAGAAGCTACAGAAATGCATTATTTTAGCTCTTGCTGATTATGAAATAGGACATTCCAATACAGTTAGAAAATTACTATATTTATCCTAATTTGTTCAGTACTGTCAGTACATTTGTACTGCTATTGAGCCATAGGTATTTCTATATCATTACTGTGGCTAGAAAAATATGTGTGGGCTAAACCTATAGTTCGACTACAGAGAAAACTGTGTTTCAGCATAGAAAACCATCTTACTAGTAATTCTTTCTTCTTCAGATTTGTGTGCATAGCACTGAGTTTCAACATCAAATGGAAAATTGTTGGAGAAGATACAGTGATCAGCCTGAAAGCATAAGTGGCAGTAAAAACCCACTGAGAAGATGAAAATGCTTTCCAGAAAAAATGTGCAAAGTCAACAAATTTGCAACTCCAACCAGGGCAAGAGGTAAAAGTCATTTGAATTTTTGGAATGTTTAGAACCCTAACATTTTTTAAAAGGTATAATAAAACTTGTTCCAAATCTTCTGGGGAAAACCAGACACCAGTTCAATGTCCCATCTCAAAAAAAAAAAAGTATGCAGAAAAATGACTGCTGACAAGCACAGGTGCTTATTTGAAATCACTCACCTCAGTTTGTAATGTTTGATGAGAGGCTTCTTGATAGCTTCATATTCGGGATTTCAGAGCATTTCACTTCTGTTCCAAGAGTATCTGGACAAAGAGTCCTTCTTAATACTGCACTCCATACACTTTGTCCAGCTTTGATTACAGCAGACGGATAGACAGAGAAAGCAATTTTCTGCAGGTTGTACAACTTCAGAAGAAATCTCAACTGAATTTCATTCTAAAAATAAGTAAACATTTTAAGTTGTGCCTGGAGTGAGAGACTAATTTTTAAAGGCAGCTAGTTTGTATCTCAAGCTAGAGTCTCACACTCTTCCTGAACAATTCCTGAAAAAAAGTCTGAAACAATTTCCTTGGTAAAAGCAACATCTTTCTATGATGAAACAGATTTTAAATGAGTACAAAAAAGGGGATGTTAGTCATTCTCTGTGTGGAACCATGAAAGAACACCTGAAGGCATTCTGCAGAGTACAGGGACAGAATGACATCCTGTGCACTGCTTAGAACCATGGCATTGAAGGAAACACAGCTAGACAAGGTAAAGCAAAGCATCAGAGTGGATATGGAAGGTGTCCTCACACATGGAGATTCAACTCACCTTCTGCTGTCATTTCATCAGGTATTTAAAGACTAAGGCTTCATTTCAGGGCAATTGAGGGTGGTTTTGGCAAGTCGATAACTTGGAGCAATTTTATCACTGATCTGCAGAGGAAAGACAAAGTGAATCTTTTCATCTTCAGCTTATTCCTATCCCTGTGTAGCTGACCTCCTCACCTACTCTAAACCATTTTGATTTAACTGTAGAGGATTCCTGCTCCAAACTAACATCGCATGAAAAAACAAGTTAATGTGAAGTAGTGTACTCCGCATTGGCAATTACAGAACTACTCCTTATCTTTGGGCCAGCTGCAGAGTCAAAGGCAGCCTGAATTTCCCATATCCCTCCCACTGAGCCTTGAAGCCCACATTGCTGTGGCTCTGCTTTCAAAATCCTGTTTCTTTGTCCTTTTATTAATTTAGAATGCAGTTATTAAAATATGAAAAATATTGTCTTCTTTACCACATAAAATAGATCAAAAGAGTGAAACATTAGCAACTCATTCAAGTATTTCAATGAATAGCTCATCCAACAATGACTTTTATGCATTTCATAGGCACCTACCCATTTCATAATAAGTTTTCAGTATAAAATCTGATTGACAAGTCAATCTTACCTTAAAGAGACCTCAAAAAGCTCAGAGTCTTCACTGAAAAATTACAAGTACTAAAAATAACAAGTTCAGTTAATATAAAAAGATAAGAAAAGAAAATCTCTTAATACTAAAAGCCTGAAGAACTAGACACCTTATCCATTAAATGGAAAAAACAGCCTAACGTTTATTTATTCCAGGAAATACTCCTGTTGAGTTTATCTTAGTGCCTGAAAGACCCTTTCAAAAGTTACTCATCCCACAAAAGAGCAAATCCAGCTTGTCTAATAGGTAAATAGGTATTGAGGAAATAGCCAGCAATTTTGGAAGGCATAAAAATTGAAAACCAGCAGTAGCCTCTACACTTGATTTAAGCTTCAGCTCCCCGGGAGCACACAGTCTTCATGCCTGCAGCAGACTTGCAAGCTCACACTAGCACAGAGCAGGCAGGATGCAAACTCCACCACAGCCTGGTTAGATTTAACTTCACAAATAAGTTTTCAATAACTCACTACCTCCATCTCCTTTCTGTCTACGAGACGAATGAGAAAGGCCATTTGAGTTGTGTGGTTGCTGACATCACAAGCAACTCAGCAATTGTAGATTCTGCATTTGTAGGGAAATAAAACTGCCAAATGCAAGGAGGTAGACAAAGCAGGAGATTTTGGGGAGGGGGCCAAAGTTGTGTATAAGTGACTACAGCCGAGTTATCGTCTCTCAAGAGCTGATAAATTCTACCACACACATGCAGCATCCCCCAGTCTGCTCATGTTCCTGCTCACCACTGTTGCCTAACACATGGAAGCTGCACAGACAGTAAGATCCCCAGAGTTCATGGCCAAACTGTGAGCTTGGGAAGGATTCATTTTCTGTGCCCAGGGCTATGATCAGCTGTACATATTATTCCTGACATGTATTTCTGCACCCTGTTCTTACAGGCTTCAGACCCTGACAGATGTCAGGCTTTCAAATGTGATGTCCTTTGCAAACCTTTCTGTATCTTTACCTTTGAAAAGTCTGAGGAAGCACCCTCTAATTCCCCTCAATTTAAGCCTGTTCCTACTTTACCAGGAGCTGCTAGGCAGAACAAGCCAGTCCCTTCCACACTGCAACAGTCTGTAATCAGGTGCAAAGGATGGAACCTCTAAATCCTCTCTTCTTCAAGCTGAAGAACATGCATTCGATTCATCTTTGTCACAGGGCATGTTTTCACACTGTCAACAACGCTCTTCCTCCATCTACACAGTCCTCAATTGTTGCACAGCTTGCTTGGATTTTAGTACCCAAATGCTCCAGGATTTGGTACCTGATCCCCTAGGACAAGCCCTGTTTGAGCAGAACAACTCACTCATCTCCCACCCAGGCTAAAAACCTCATGCCTCAACAGCTTTTTTCTTTTTGCAGTACTCCCTGGAAACTGCCATCCATTTCTGTACAAACACTCCACAGCCAGCTCCCCCCATGCCATTGCTATTCCTAAGAGCTGTGCTGGAATTTGTACTTGTTGATGAGTTTTTATTCTTTTTAAACTACTCCACCTGTTTGAAAATATAATTCCAAACATATGCTGAGCTCTTTATTCTCTCACATGCTTGTGGCACCTACCCCACACAGTGCTCAAAGGATTTGAACAATTCCATCTCCAGGTCCTTGTCCTAATCATGAATAAAAGTCAGATGTGTGATACCAGGGAACATACAGATTCAACCCCCCCCATGCATAATCAGATAGGAAAGTTGGCATGTACATTATTACTCAACAGTGAGATTTTAGCTCCTCCAGAATACACCAACATTTCTCTAACATTTTATAGTTTCAGCTTTTGTACTCTTTTTTATTCCATTTACTGAGCTACTGCCTTATTGTTTAATTCCCTACTTGAAAAAAATGCATCACTGATACAAGGCAGTTACAGTAATAATTGCTGAAAGATAAACATATTTATTTTGAGAAACTAGTTTCTCACTGACAGTGAAGGCCATTGTTTAAGAGTAAGAAAAACATCTCATGAAAACGCTTCTCATTTCTGAGAAAACTTACTTTTTTATTTCACCTAAGAACTGTTTGTCAGGAATCTTTATATTCCTCTAAGACTCCCTCAAGGTTATATCACAGATGTTCAGAAATTAATTGAAAGCAACAGGAACAAAGTAGAGAAACCTTTTGCTCCTTGAGGTGATTTTTAAGTGCTGGTTAGCTCTCATAATCTCTGTGCACAGCCAGAAGCAGGGGCAGGCATGGCCCAGAATAATTTAAGCACTCACAGTACTCACAAGGACTGAGTTTTATCCAGCCTTGATAATCCTGCAAAACAAGTGAAGGAATAGCAAGCTTCTCTCAGGAGCTTGAGACAGAGGAGGGCATTTCCTGGATGTGACAGCCTGGCTGCTCTCCTGCCAGTGGCACTGGGGAAAAGGGCTGACATGGCTGTGTGAGCCCCACACCACCTAGGAAGCCCACCCATGAAAGGTGGGGTCTCAGAGAACCACTTCCAACCTTTTAGGGCATTGGTATCACCAAGGCAATGATAAAAGCCCTTCAGCAAGTCCCAAATCAGGTCAGATACATCCACATTGTATCTCTCACCCCTCTGCTTCTGCGGTGAGGAGCAGCAGCTGTCTAAAGCACCATTTGGCAGCACTGTCCAGGCAGTACAATTTCCCATCTGACTGGGAACAAGAAGGCAGCTGTAACACACACATCAACCAACCAGACAGAAGGCTGTTGCCAGCCCTTTGTGGCTGAACAGGGAACCACAAACCAGGCCAACGAGCTGCTGCTGGAGAGAGACCCCAGGCAGCCCCAGGGTCAAGTGAAGCATGGGCCCAGCTGTCAGCTGTGCAGAAAGGGAGCCCCTGCACAAGCTTCTCAGGAGGAAAACCAAAGCAAGTCTTTATAGTTAAAGTGATTCTATTGGGAGAGGAAAAGTTAGGGTACATGGAAAAATCACATTTCTGCCACAGATGCCTGCGGTGGTGTTCACAGTGATCTCAGGATGAGGGAAGAGACAAGAGTCTTGACTCCATGTTTCAGAAGGCTTGATTTATTATTTTAGTATATATATTCTATTAAAGCTATACTAAAAGAATAGAAGAAAGGATCTCATCAGAAGGCTAGCAAGGAAAGGAATGATAATTAAATCTTGGACCAGAGAGTCTAAGACAGCTGGACTGTGATTGGCCATTAATTAAAAACAACCACAAGACCAAAGATGCACCTGTTGCATTCCACAGCAGCAGATAATCATTGTTTACATTTTGTTTCTGAGGCCTCTCAGCTTCTCATGACAAAAATCCTAGCAAAAGGATTTTTCATAAAATATGTCTGCGACAGATGCCAAACATCCCTTAACAATCTATAAAGTTAAGGACGGAAAAGATCTGAAAGCAAAGTACCAAGGCTCTAATCTCACTGCAAGATGTCTGAGAAACTGTGAAGCCCACATAAACATGAGTCAGATTTAGAGTCTCAAGTCTGTTAGGTGCCCTGAGAACTGTACCCTAACACAGGCTGTATGCTGTGTTAAATAAAGCTCTCAACACACTCCAAAGTGAACTTTCTCAAGGCTACCAAGGAGGCTGTCACCCAATGAAGAGGTTTGTAATGGTCAGCTTAAAACACAATAAGGGAGCTAACATTAAACATAGCACCAATCAATTTTTTCTCAAAGGGGAGAGATATGGTCATTTAAAGTAAGAGAGAGACAGATAAACAGATATATGTAAATGTATGGAGACTGGAAAAAAAACCCTGGAGGTCAGAGGCCTCTTATTTGCCTAGATCCCACTCAGACCTGCAGAGTAGTGTAGTGCCAGTCATGTGAGACACAAAGAGAAAGGTCCCTGAAAGTGCTCAGAACAGGTGGAGGAAATGACTGTGAAGCACAGATTTTGGGCTGACTGGGACATCAGGAAGAAGACTACCCGACAGTAACAATTTGTGTACTAACTTTATACCCAGAAAAACCCAGTAAAGATGAAGGGAAGGAATTAAAACATCCAGCTTGCTATGTACTGCTGGCTTTCCTTCCTTTTCTCTCATAGACTAACAACTTCAGTTCAGAAGACCTTTTGCCCCTAAAATTGAAGCGCACACAAGTGAAGAAAAGCAACTAAATTAAACCAGCATGCCTTGGATATTTTTTTTTTCCTCTGAATATGATTTGGCTGCTGGTCTGTACAATTGAGTCAATGTCAGTGAATGCTGTAGAGGCTGAGTCACAGGGATCAGTCAGTCCCAGGCAGTTTCTGCTTGAAGGCAACATTTGGTAAAATCTCACCTTTTACTGGCACCTTTTCACAAACTAAATACAATCTTACAAATAAAGTTAACTGTTATTCAAATGCCTTTACTTCATATCAAGGCAAGAGTCACCAACTATTCAGAAGCTGTTTCAAATCATTAAAATACACAAATAGGTTTTGGCTACTAAATACCTGTTATTGATTTAACAAAGCTACACAATAAAATATATTTGTTTCTCTGCTGTCCACAAATCAACTTTCACAGCCACTGCAACAGGAAAACTTCCTTGGGATGTAGCCAAAACAAGCAAAAACAAGGCAAATTGTTTGGAAAACCAGTTCTGTAATCCTGGCTTACTTTCATTTGAGCTGTGCAGTCATTGACAGACCACTAATAAAAACTCAAAGGTCTAAAACAGGACCCATTTTTTCATAGCTGTCAGCACATTTGCCTGCTGTGACTTCTCCCTAATAACTTGTCCTGCCCCATATTTATCCCCCTAAACCATATGTCATGATGAGAAACAAGACTGTACAACTCCAGGGTAAGCAAATGTAAAAGACTTTGAGTCAATAGAGAAGCCAACCTTTCTGATGGCTGACAAGTCAGAAACCCCCAGAAGCTGCAGCTCAGCTTTACAGCTGCTTTTTATATTTTCCAGGCTGTATTACATTGAAGTGACTTCTCTTGCTCCTTTGGGCACACAGAGCACTGATCACTTACAGTTTCATTCAGCCCTCTCTCATTTGCATAACCCACATTTATTTATCCTACAGATTTTGGTTTTCCTCCATCTGGAGACACAGCAGACTCGGCAAGTCACCAGCAAACTGGCATTTGCTTTCCTGGGGCTGGGACCAGAGCTGCAGAGGCTCCCTTAATTAGGGAAACAGTGGCAAACCCAAGGACATGCTGGAATCAGTGGCCAGTCTGACCCCATTGCCAGCCATGTGCCACCACTGAGCACTCCTCCTGCTGTCTCAACACCCAAGGGTCCTTTGGGCTGCTCAGTCTCCAACATTTTGAAAGAAACTAAAGCAAAGCTCGGTACAGATCATTACTCCTCACAGTCAAACACCCTACAGTGTCTTTTTTGGATCAGTTGGCCCACTTATTAGAATGAAATTTTGAAGTGACATGCCACATCTCACACCACAAATGCAGTTGGATTCTCAAACAACTTAATCCAAGCAGCTTCACTTTAGATGCTCTGTTTTCATGACATGATACTTTTTCCACCAAGACACCATAAAAGTGAAGCTAAAGAGTGAAAAAACTTGATTTTTTTTTCCTTCTTTCTGAACTTTCACACGGACTTACAAAACAACAAAGTGCAGAATTTGGCTGATGGTGTAGCTGAGGAAAAGGCTCCCAGGCCAACGTCACAGCTCTACTAACTATAACGGGTTCATAAAGAGTTCTTCGGAACCAACAGCAATATTGCAGTCTGTGTCCAGGTATAAAGGTCTCTGAGCTGCCTTCAGCCTGGTAACCAGAAGCAGATTGACTGCTGCAATAACATGGCCAAACAGATTAACCTGCACTGAGCTCTGTGCTGGCAGAGCCACGTTGCCTGCTCATGCGAAGAGGCTCCAGCATCTGCTGAGGAGCCAGCAAGCTGCTACAGTAGTTTCTGGATTTCTGGCTCATTTTGAAAGGAAGATCATCTATTTTAATTGTAACTTCAAAAGGCATGCCCTTGTGCAGGGCTGCACTCTAAAATTCTTATACACACTCTTGAACTTGGGATAGCTGCAGTTTTAATCTGTTTAGCAGTTGATTCAGCTAACACTAATCAGAACACAGCTGATGCTTGCAAAAGAATAGCATAGGAATCCATCATCTGAAATGTTTCCTCTGGTGCAGCTTATTTAGCATTATTTTTCCTCCTTTCATTTTTTCTCTCCATGTAATCACAGTCCTCAGTGTCATCTCTCAATAGACTTTGTTCTTACCAGTTCAAGGTGCTTTATCTTTTAAGCAGTGAAGCTGCAGTCCTTTCACACTCAGTATGCTGCTCCTCTGGAGTTCCTTCATTCTCCCAGGAGCAGAAAACTGCTTGGGGTGAGAGAGGCTGATTACAGTATTTCCAAAGGAAAAAAACCCAAGTTATTACATTTGTCTGAAAATTTGTTTCCCTGAATGTTCCAGTCTGACTTTTCAGACCACAGGTGTTTGAAACCTTCACAAACTCTATTGACATGGCTCACTCCGAATAGGATTTCAGTATTTCTATGTGCCCTGTTGCTGTTTTCACCCCTTGTCTTTGGGTTTTCAGCCATTTTTTCTGCCAACCTAAGATTCCATATTGGGTGATAACTCCAAGCCATACAAGTCTTACCTGCCTTCACTTAGAAAATTCTGTCATTCCTATAGTCACTTCCTCCATAATTCTGCTTGTTTCTCCTAGTTATGCTACCTTCCCACAGTCCTGCCTGCTATCTGACTTGTTATCTATAAAGACAAATGCCAATTTGCTTTGCAAAACAAGCCGAGAGCCCACATTCATCCTGTGCTTTTATTTGCTGCTCCTACCCCTCTCCCTCCCACCCCGCACCATTCACCAAAGCTGCTAATGCTATGCCACATAAAAAGCTATTTTTGTTTAGCTAAAGTACAAAATGAAGAAATCTGTTGGGATCCAATTTGTCTCTTGCTGGTGCAGAATGTGGATCTCCAGGGCAATCTGAACTGCACCAGGCATTCACCACCTCAGCATCCCCCACCAAACAGTTGCCTTAACTGCACATCCCTTCAGGACAACTGCAAAGCTTATCAGCTTTACTTCCGTTGATGCCCTGACCCATTTCAGCTCCAGCAAGTGCTGGGCAGGCAGGTAAAATGTGACATCCAGCAGTGTCCTGAGTTGCAGCATGTTCAGTTGTCAAGGTGATTAAAACTGAGCACTGAGATGCTAAACGTGACAATGGGATGTACAGGAAACAGTCTGTGCCTGCTGGCTGTGCTGGGGGGTACAACCTCCTGGGGCAGAAATAAAGGAATCAATGGGAAATAGCTGCATTCCATGGCCAGGTCCACATGGCACCACAGGAAACCTTAAGACTGTACCAACTAAACAAACCCCAGGAAAGAGAGATACAAGTATCCGCATGGCTGCTGCTCTTACTCTAATTTGGCTGCTGCTTCAGCCATCATGTTTTTCTGACCATAGCAAACCAAGATCTAGATCATTATCAAATCCATCTGAAAGAAAAGTTTAGGGCCTTAGAACATTAAGTACTTTCCAGTATTGGAAAGCATCATCACTATCTTTCATTGATTTTACTTCCTTAGATATTTTTCTTGATAGAGATGCACATTTTATTGCACACTCTCCAACATTTCAGGAACAAAATTCTCTGTGGATTTAGCTGACTTTTCCTTTCATGGGGCTCACAATAGCATTTCACTGTATTGATAAAATAGGCTCCCAAAATGGTCTCTCTGCCTAGAAACACATTACTGTCCCAAATTTCACGTTGTAAGAGGCACAGAAACTCACAGTTAAGGGTAATGGCCATGCAGCTTTGTATTATATTCCTCACTAAAGGAAGCAAATTCTGTGATTTTGGGATGTTTTTAATTGTAAAATGTTGTGAATGAGAAATTCTTGTAATTGAAACCACTATAGCAGAACAGTAGTAGGCTGGCTATATATTAATTTTAAAGTGTTTTTTTGCACATAATTACATGAAAAATAGTTTTTCAGTGATTTATCAGCATTTATCTTGCTCAATTTTTGTGTTTCTCTGAGCAGTTTTTTTTTCCTGCTTTATTATGCCACATGGACCTAAATTTTACAGATATAAGTAACTTTCCATCCATCCAATAACTAAAGAAAACTAATCCACTGTAAAACACAGAAAGTGAATTAGAAAACAGGATACATCTTACCTGCATTTTACATATTGCTCCTCAAGTTAATTAAAATTCATTCTAGAGCAAGAATGAAACTGGCCTTCATCTTTGTGCAAGACATGTGGAAGCCCTTGCACTGATGGGCATTCATATTACATTTTCTAGTAAAAAGAGAAGCAAGGAAAAATTTCAAGAGTAACTAAGGGTGACTAAGTGTTCCCATGTGCCAGACCTCTGTTCCTGGGTTTTTATCAGTGGGAACCATCTACAGCTGCTGTTCCACAGCTCCCACAAGTCTGCTTGTAAAGCTGGGGCCCCCACACTTAAAAATTGACATTGAGTCAGCAGATTTATTGTAAACAATTAATGAAAATTATTCTGTTGAAAAACATTCTGAAAATGATCTTTTTGAAAGCTTACCAGTTGCCAGAAGCAGGGCTCTTGAGAGTATGAAGTTCAAACAAAATACAAATTAAAAGTAACTTCTGAAAGATGGTTCCTTAGCTATATTTCCAAATCCCACCCAGAACAGAGCTTTATGCAACAGACAATCCTACTGGGGTCTGCTTCCTCTGTTCTCAGGAACATACAATTACTACTTGTACAAATCATTCCAAGAGCATCAGAAAATGCATAAATGATTTATATCACTAGTTAATGAAGAAGCTCAAAAAACATTTTTAAAATTTTATGACATTAATGCATGCTCTGTAGCTGAGCTGATGTGATAAAAATAATTAAGAAGAAATCAATCACAATGCAGAGATTACCCAGCTCAGATAACAAATGCCTTAAATTCTTCAATGCCATTTCAGAAAAGCATCGAGTAGATTACAGAGCAATGTATAAATTAGAATTAATTTCACTGAAATTTAACCAAAAATTGGCACAAGGATGATCAGATTCTGCAAGTTTGTAAGAAAAAGTACAACTACTAATGCTGCATTTAACTATCTGGGGCAACATCAAAATGAACCCTGTGAAGAGAATGACTGGCTGCTCACAGAAATGCAGCCACCAAAAGCAGTTTTCAAAGAACAAACAGTTCATCCCATTATTCCAGGCTATTTCAGCCCGCATTAAAATAATGGAAAATCAGCCCATAACCACTAAGGAAGCAAAGAACTACATGAGGATTTTGAGAATTCAATCTTCAAGGTTAAATAATTTAAAAAGTAAAAACTAAAACCCAAGAAAAACAAATTGCAAAACCCCCTAACATGATCCACCACAAAATATACACCTTATTTCTGAACATCGTTGTCAGAACAATTATTTTAGTACTTTACCAGCTTGGGATTGTCAACTGATAAATCTTTGTACTTTTTAATAATCATTTGAAACATTTTTGCTCAGAGATAACTGGAGTGCAGATAATCACCACTTATCACAATTTCATCTATTTTTTTTTCATCATACATTTCAAATGTTGGGGAATTACAGAAAGTAATTGCTAAAGAAAAAGTACTAGGGCTGTATTTAAGCTATATTAATCCTTTCTATCACAGAGGGATTCTTTTCTATTGCTGTAAAAGGAGCTGAACTTGTCTTTGTGACTGGGTTCAATTCAGGTTCATCTGTTTTACTTCTTATGACTCATCCTGATGTTGCTATATAGAAAATCACAGGACAGAGTGAAGTTACACAGCCTGAGGAGCGAGTATTTGCTCAGTCACAGTCCCTCTGAGGGAACCAGGGGATCAGCCTCAGGTTAATTTCAGTAATGTTTTTGCAGTAAGCCAGGTAGGAAGTCAGGCAAAATGCATGAAGTTACTGAAAACTTCCTTTATCAAGTGCAGCTAAATGATCTACTTAGGGAAATGTCCTAGTTGTCATTTGTCTAGTTGTGCATTCATCCTATCAAGGGTGAAATTTGGGGGGAAATTTTTTTGGTTTTCTTTGCTGAGGGGGCCACATTTGGGATTTGGTGGAGGTTTTTGGTACTGTTGAGATTGCTTTCAGAGACAGCTTCAGTGCTTGCTTATTCACAAATAATTTCTTCCTGTAATCTGGGCCTAGCCTGGGCTCTGAGCAGAACTGCAATACTGTTGAGAAAGCAGAGACACTTCTCTTTAAAAACCAAACCTTTTTCCAAGGCCTAGCAGGGCTAAGTGGTTTGGGTTTTTTTTCATTTGTAAGTCAAAGAGTAGAAGAAAACACTGCTGCAGAAATAAGATAAGCTTATCTTGAATCTCAGAAACACAAGAAACTGAAGTGTATGGAGAGAGGGGGGAAAAGCGTTTCTGTAATATGATTTGGCTGATGAGTGAGCTCCAGCAGCCCCTTGAGTGTCATGGCACAACCAGATCAGCCTTTCCTCCAACACCACTCTTTCTGCAAAGAGCACAGCTGAGAAGCCAGATAATATTTCTGAAAACAGGAATTCCAGGGAATCAGGTACTCAACTTGATCTGGTGAGCAAGAGATAAAACCATGCATTCAATTCCATCTTAAGTAAAACTTATCTGCTTCAAGGGTTAAAATTGTAATTTGAAAGCTTGCTGATGATACAGATATATTTCACATTTACCCAGGACAGCATTTTCTGTTCCCCCCTTAATGCATAAAGGAAATACTATCTCCCATCTTAGCAACAAGCCATGCACCTAGTTCCCATGACACACATATTTTTCTTCAGCAGCTTACACATCCATGGCAATATTAGTAAATGCTTTGGAAGACAGCGCATTCCAAAAATTTTAGAAATGAAAGGCAATTTGATTTGCAATGTTCTTTAGAACAGTGCTGGCACTCTGCAATTCTGGTCATCCATACCAAAAAAATAAAAAGGAATCCAAGCTAAAACGGGGAACAGGGGTAGAAAGCAGAGCAGCTGATTTAACTGTCCTCACCAACAGGAGAGTTGAAGATTGCCCTTGTGCAATCAGCCTGGTAAATTAGGGACTGGAAGGCAGGACATGACTGCTTTCCACAAACACATGAAATCCTGTGAGGAGTAAGTGCTGCTCAAGATGAAAGACAATTCCCAAGAAGTGGGAATACAGTGGCTGATTTTAAACTGAAAATTAGGAGGATGAGTAGAACAATGATGTCCTGGGACAGTCAGGACAAAAGGAAGTGAAGACAAGCCACTTATAAGATGGAAAAAATACATTTACAAGGAACATTGTAGGATATGAGGGCTATGACAGCAAGGTACGGGCCTTGGTCATGCAGGAGATCTTTTTAATCCCATGACCTTGAATACAGACATAAGAGAAGGAAGAAATGCTTTTCCCTCCTGTTTAGCTAAGACACAAATTAAACTACATAGACAGGTACTACTACAATGCAAACTCCAGGCATGGGAGAACAGCATTTCTGTAGCAGGCTGCAAAGCCATGAGTGATTCGGCAAATAAAGGCCAAGTTATCTCGGTTCTAATGTTTCACTTTCAACATTTCAATCAGTGCAGAAATACCTCACAGAAACACCAATTAGCTGCATCAGAATAACAAGCAATTTATTCCCATTGATATCTATGTGACAGTCTTAATTCACTTTTCACGAGTTCCTCTGCCTCTTCTGCTTTGCTGTGTTTTAGCAATAAATAGCTTTAAGTGTCAGACAGGAAACTACAAAGCCACACTGTCATAGTGAGGGACAAGAGCAGCTCCCCTTGACTGGAATTGGAGATGCCAGCCCTGACAGCAGCCAGAGCCACTGCTCCCACAGCGAACGTCTGGGAGTAGAATGGCAAATTCCCAGTGTTACAGAACAAGATGATGTCACTGGTAAGATTCAAATGCGTGGAATTTCTACCAGCTATGCACAGAAGACAGTGGGCATATTGATTAGCCTTCCTGGACAAAAAGCAACTCTTAATGCTCTATTTCCTAATTTAATTCTCTTTGCTTGAAAAAATATTACCATATTCCATAAGTAACAGATTTTTCAACCGAAAGTTGAAGTGAGACAAGGCCAACTGCACTTGAGGAGTACTGAAAGCGACTTTCAAAGTGCAGACAAAATCTGCAGTTTTATGTATTTACACTCCTCAGAGTGACAGCCCCTGTTTAGGTCCAGTCCCTTCCCCAGGCTCAAGCTGAGCCACAGCATATCCATGGCAACTACTTAGGCACATTTATGGGATCACAGAGACAGTAACACCATGCTCCTGTCACAAGGCTAGTTTAATTCTCGTCTCAACTTTCGACAAGTTACTGGAATATCACAACTCCTATAGAATTCAAGGCTTTTTTGAGCTTTGACAAAATCAGTTGCTGGATAGTCACTTCAGACTCTGCACAGCACAACATTTCAATCTCATAGAAGTGCCTTTGGTTTACTATTAAAAAAACCCAAACCAAAGCTATACAAAATCAATGCAAGAAGTCACAGAAATCTATCCTGTGTCTACGTTTTACCGTAACAAATTGTCTGGCTGGAAATCAATTCCTTGAAATGTGCTGCATCTGAACTACTGCTTCTGAATCTCTTGCATAACTTGAAATGGAGATTTTGTCTTATCTTCTTGCAAATGTTCAAATATGTCAGGAGAACAAGATTTGATTGCATTGAAATTTGTAGGTCATCTCACTTTGTCTCCATGCTGTCATTTTGCCTTGCTCTTCACTCTCTCTCTAAGGAGCCACGCTGGCTTTTCATGATACTGAAAGCCTTGTTTGCATTCACTCCTTACATAATGCTTCCGTCCTTCAACATTAACTTTTAGAAAGCAAGAACACGGTGACCAGACTTTGCTAATTCAACAGATGCATCACTTCATCCTGAGAGATCAGATGAAATGACATGAAGCATGTTTCAGCATCCACTCCGTAGTTCTTTGGAAAGGTGAATCTTTTATTCCTTACCAACTCAGAAATGAAAAGACAAAGCCTGTTATTTTCACAGTTGCCATGAGCCAATAAATACGAGGCTGTCAGTAAACAGTAGCTGGAGATGCTCACACTTACCACAGGTTACTAAATTAATAACAGCAACCTAGAATAATTTCTAAGCAGAATTATGCATGAGCTTTCTTACTTAAAGCTGGACAAAAAAATCTTTTGAATGCTCACAGCAGAGCAGACATAGTTTAAGTCTCTAGGAACAGATTTTAGCCCAAACAATCGCAAACAACATACAAATAATTGCACTTGTAAAGCACTCTGAAGCCTCCAAATTCATTTCTGTCTTTTCATGTATTCCTGCCACTTGATCCCAAAGCTCAGAAGGAACATTAAGTTGGCATTAGTCTGTGCATTGAAAATCTTCATGCAACCATGCCAGAGGATTGAGCCAGAAGAGTCAATTTTCCCCTCTGCAGCCATCACAGGACCCGCCTAGGCAGATGCTATGGACAATGCCATTACTGAGATCACAAGCCCGTGCCTTACATTGGAAAGAGGCTTGTAGCTCCTCTTTGCATGGGGCTGCACTGGCCACCTCAGGGAAGCAAGGCATTGTACTGAACCGGGCAGGAAGAACAGCCCACAAGTCCTGCTATTGTTTCCCCCGCACCCTCAAAGCCCTGTGAATGCAAGCCCACAGAAAATAATGAGCAGCTCCTCTTTACTGTGACACGAGGGACCCTACGCCCACAAGTTACCCTGCTGCACCAAGCAACGAGCTTTTCCTGCTATTTTACTGTTTCTGCTGGAAATTACTTTTATGGACAGGCATCACTTTTATTTGAACTGCCAGGAGATAAATAACAATACAGAATAAAATCTTGGGACTATATAGCCTCTATTCCACAGCCTCCAACAGCACTCCCACATTTATCTCTACATTTACACATAACCCTGCAGCACACTTGTACTGGCAAGCTTGCTTTGCTTTCCAGAATTCAGCAAGCCTTGAAACACACAGCTGGGATCCTGGTAGCTCCCAAATCCTGTAGCTCCTCTAGCACCAAACTGTGCCCCTGTTCCTTGTGGGCTGCCTGACTTCTGTCTGGTCAGGCACCAGCCTCTGATTCCTCTTCCCTACCAGCAACAGCCTCCTCATCACACATCAACATTTGCACATCTCCTACCTCCACCCCTCAAACACAAATTCAAACTTCTGGCAGTGCTGGGACTGAGGCTGCTGAACTCCCAGGTAAGCACAACATGAGCTCTGTGCCAGCCAAGCGCACATCTTCGGAAAAGTGGCACCTGCCACATCAGTGAACTGCTCAGCGCCCTCAGAGTTAATTATGCAAATTGTAGATTGAGATTAAACCAGCTGCCCACGGGGCATACCAAGGAAATAAAGACATGAAAATCAGATTCCTGAACATGTTAGTGACAGAATTATGCCAGAGAGGACAAGGTGAGACCTGGGGGCTGACAAAATGTAAATAGCAAATGAAAAACTGCCATCCCAATTCCTGAGTAGGACCAGCAGCATTTCCAAGCAGCTGGTTCTGAGGTGCAGTTATGAAGAGCAGGCAGAGGAACATGGACTAACAGGTCACACACTCAGGGACTCATCTTACAGATCACTAGAAAAATCAGTACTGAGAACAGTCATATTGACCTCAGCCATTATGCATCCAGTTAAATACTAACAAGTAGCTTTTAATGAAGTATTTCATAATAATTAATCATTAATTAATTGATAATTAATATTGGACCTCTGGTTATAAAAGGCATTCTAGCCCATCCCTGTTGGATTGTGCGTTTTAAAATTAAATACTTGCGTGGTTCTGAAGACAAAGGTTTAACATGCTATGAAGAAAAAGCACCACATACATGAAAGCATTTAGGTGGTAAACACAAGCTGGATTTTTATATTCCTTGCACATCGCTTATTTATGCCAAAATTATGCAGCCCACTACATATGTATTAGGCATCATTCTACCGCCTCTTTTTGAAAATATCAATGATTGCACAATTCAAAATGATGAAGTCATCATCGGTCAGAGTCCACAGCCCTCCTGTTTGGCTATGGCTTTTCCAAATACAATGTTCTACTTGGAATAAGATATCCTACTCAGAATAGAATAATGGGAGAAAAAAAAAGCTCTGTAAAAAAAAATAATGGAGATTGTTAACAGCAAGAAATATAGACTTGTGCATACAGAGAAGAATAGAGACATGGAAGAGCAAGCCCTGTTCTGCCATCCTCAGCATTATTCACCTAATAGTGGCTTTCACTGCTGCTCCCTGCCAAAGCACCTGCTAACCTGTGTTTGGCTGTGAGCAAATGGCAGCCTTGGGAAGGGTATTTCACTATGCCCTTTATGTAGATGTTTCCAGATTAACTTCAACTCAAATGTAATTGAAAGACCCACATTACCCATTTTAAAAACATACGCCGCCAGCACTAAGCTTTACAATTGATAACTACAATATTCTGAGAGTCTCAATTAAAAGGCTAAATAAGTACTTCAGCTGTTTCAAAAGATGGACCTTCTACATATGGGAAATGCTAATAGTGATTTTTTTTTTTTCTGTTCTGAATGAAAATGTCAAAAACAGCAGTCAAACAGAAATCTCCACCTCAAAAGAAATGCCTCAATCTTTTTTCAGAAGTACAGAACTATTATTCCAATTCAGAACTGTAAGTGGATTTTATTTTACTAATGAGAAACATTGGTGTATAGCAGTGGATACAAAGTCATTGAAAACTATTTAAGGTAACATCAAATGAAACCAAGCAGAACAAGGCTATTTTAACCTAATTTAGATGGAACCAGGTATTAAACTACTTCTACAACTGACAGACTTCAAAAAATATTTTGCCTGTTTTTACAACAGAAAGAGTTAGCATAGAGTCTGCTCCACTGATTTCTTTTCCCATCATGTTTCACTGTAAATGCAGGACAAAACTAATGAAACATGAGGCAGAAGTATAGCAATTAAATTCAGAGGAAGACTACAAGCATCAAAGTCACAATCAGAGAGTTAAAAGGTCTTGTTCCCACATTCACCTTCAAAAGAACCTTTTACTTCAGGTTTATCTACCTAACCTGGCAGCACCAGCACAGTGGGAGGAGTGGCACACATTTCATCCCAGTTCTCCACTTGTCTGTACCCGGTGTAATTATTTTTAAGTGTATGACTACAAAGCACAAAGACCTGCGATAGTTTACAGCCACGCTGCCAAGCGTCAGTCGGTACATGAAGTACAGAGGGATGACTAACTGGGCTATGAGTAAGTGAGTTGCAAAGCACACAACATGAGACTGTGGTTTTTCGTAATTTCAGCTCTGGGAGGCACAGCATTCGGGCTGCACGGTTCCCCAGCTCTCAGCAGGGCACTCAGGCTGTGCCCTCACCAACCCTGCTTCTGCCACCTGGAAAGCTTAACTCTTGCTCCTCTAAGAGATGTGGCACATCCATGTCTCCAATGGTTCAAAAAAGTAAGAAATTGATAAACTGCAGCTCTGGAGCAGATCCTGCTGTGTATCAATCACATCACGGCAGATGGTGAGCAGTTCCCACCCTGAAAGTTGAGCAGTCCTCGAGTGAGTAATAGAGGCTTCAAGTGAACATGTATTTGCTACTTTTTATTTAACTGAGCTCATTGCTAATGAAGGAGCATTTAGGGAATGAGCTAATTTACATGTTTATTAGGGCACTGAGCAGAGCAAAATGCCTGCGATTAATCACAGCAACCCACAAGTTTACATGAAAGAGAACAAAACCTAAACAGCGGTTTCAAAAACAGGGTAAATCTAACCCCATGCCTCCCTTCATGAATGCTCATTAGCTTCCTATCTTTACTCACAGAATATGTATGGAGGCTCACTTTACTCCCCTGCCTCTTGTTCCAAAGCTTTGCAAAGGGACCCACGTCTCACTTGCAGGGAAAGTAGACCTATTCTTATCTTACTGTAAAACCCGGCTGTTCTGAAACTGCTTGTATTTTCACCTCAAACTGCCTCCTCTGCCACTTAAACAGCCACCCTACCTCAACAGGCAGCATGGAACACAACTTGAGAGGTCATTGAGGGATTTTAGCTACTGAAAGAACACATCCACTTTGGTTTTTTCACATGAATGATGCATTATTTATATAAATATTTCAACCACCTGCACTCCTAAAACTCACCCCCACCCCACTTCTTTCCAGAGCACACCATTCTCAATCAAAAAATTGATGCATACATTTTCCCTACTTGAAATTCTCTCCCTATTCTCAGCAAGCACCATCTCTTGCTTCCCCTACAAGCACTCACAGGAAGAATTGCTAATGACCCATAACAAGATCCCAAGTCAGAAGCAGCCCTGTCACATTTTGGTTTCGTACGCAGCCTAATGCACAACACTAGAACCAGCTGGCTTTTTTAGGAAGATGCAGCCATTTCCAAACTCACTGTACCAAATAAAATCCTGTGAAGCAGACAGTTCTTAGGGAAATGCTCATCAGGAAGCCCCTCTCCTTCCCATGTTGTATTTGGCACATCAATGGAGGAGGGCTAAGCTTGCAGAGATGAATGGGTGTCACAAATATTTTGCATTTCATATTCAGGCTTCATGTACACAGGAGATTCCTCTGCAGTCTGAACTTGATGCAGCAGGTGTCCCACTTCCCTCTCCCATCCCAGGCTTGGCTTTAGCAGCTGTCCATAACCTTCAAGGCCTTAAGGGTCTGCTTTTTGCCAGTCTCACTAACACTGACCAAGGCAAACACAGTCCATCCTACTTTCAGAAAACTCTCAGTCACCTACCTGAAGGGGATAGGAAAAGTGCTGGGACTCAGCCAAACTCACCCTCAGCCAGAGATTCTCTCTTACAGCAAAGCTCCAGGTCAGCCTCCAGCCTGGAGGGGAATACACGCAGAAAGCACCTCATCCCCTCATTTGCAAATAAGGCTCCTGGTGCATCCTTTGGGGGGCTGGGCAAACTCTCCAGACAAACAGCCCTGGTCAATCCATTATCAGAATATAACAGCAACACTAAAGAAGGGCTTTCTGTGGCTTCCACAGGAACATTTTAGTTATTTTGGGCTTGTTTCTTTTCATTCATTTTAGGCAATTACTAAAAGATTGCAGCCCACTTTACATTAGGTCCATGTGCCAAATCACATGGATTGTTATTTGTAACAGCAAGTGCTGTTAGAGCAGCCCCAAGCCAGGGAGAGCCAGCAGTCTGTGAACACCTGTTTCCCCCCTCTGCTCCTCCTCTCTCAGTCTTTACAGCCAGAGGTGGCAAAGAGGAGCTGCTCTGTGAAATGCACATTGAAATTGAATGACAGTCAAAGCCAAGGGAGCCACCCTATGCGAGCCTGAAAAGCTTGGTGCAGGCTCCACAGCGCAGAGTTTCACCCTCTACACTGCCTTCAGCAGAATGAGATGCCCAAGCCACTATTATGAACCAGTCAGGTCTACCCCTTCCTTCTGTGGCTCATACAAATCAGAAACCAAGTTTAACTATTACCAACTAATGAGCTGTTTCCTCTGGTGCAACAGTATCCTCCTAATCTGCTCTGGTGAGACCCACCTGCAGTGCTGCATCCAGCCCTGGGGTCCCCAACACAGGAAGGGCTTTGGCCAGTTGGAGCCAGCAAACAAGATGATTAGAGGGAAAGGAAAGAGAATTGGGATTTTTCAGTTTGGAGACAAGAAGGTTTTGGGGTTAGCTAATTGCAACCTTCCCTGTACCTGAAGGGAGCCTACAAGAAAGCTGGAGAGGAACATGTTACAAGGGCCTGGAGTGACAGGACAAGGCAGAATGGCTCTAAACTGAGAGAATAGAGGTTTAGATTAGATATTAGGAAGAAATTGTTCCCTGTGAGGTTGCAGGTTGCAGGTGCAGGTTGCCCAGAGAAGCTGTGGCTGCCCCATCCCTGGCCGTGTTCAAGGCCAGGCTGGATGAGGCTCTGAGCAACCTGGGATAGTGGAAGGTGTCCCTGCCCCTGGCAGGGGGTGGAACAAGATGATCTTTAAGGTCCTTTCTAAGCCATTCTTTGATTCTGTGATTGAATTATATCAAAGCTGATGCAAGAGAAAAAAAAAAAAACAACAGAAGGAACAAGGGACAGGGAGGGGCTTTAGGGGCAAGAATACCAAATATATGCCTAGAATAGCTCTTTGAAAAAGAAGTCCAAAATTTCCTTTTGTTTTGTTTTTAAGTTTGCAAGCTAATACACCCAGTATTAAATTAAACATGGGACTTGAATCAAAAACACACTTTGACATTCATCCAGCAAATAATTCAAGTCCAAGTGTTCCCCCTCAAGGATAGAACAGTCTAGGCTAAGAGAAATTATATAAACAATTTTCTGCAAAACAAAACAAGTATAACATCAGCAGCAAACTCCTGTAAGATGCAAAGGGAGGTACATTCACGGATTGCTGGATCTTCCCAAGAGGGGCTAGAAAGGAGCAGAAGAACTATATAGCATCCTAATGACTGATCAAATCACATTACTGCAGCACGGGGGAAGCATTCCAACTTCAGAACTGAAACAGTGGGGCTTGCTTACACTCCTGTACCAGTCACAGGCTTACAGTTGCAACAAAGGAAAGCATCGCTCCTGTGAAATACTGTTTGAGAGGGAAATATTGGAAACACAAGTAGAAGGAAAGTTCTAGAACAGATGAACTGAAAACGGTTCCATTTTGGTGCATTCTTAAAGCACCATCAGTGACCTTCCCATTAAGATGGCCCAAAAAGGAAATATCCTGGATGCTATCATGAGGTTACTGCCCTAAGATGACCATTAAAGAGCCATAAATGTCATATCACTAAATAATCCCTCAGTATGCTGGTAAAAAAATAATTGTTTGGAAGGGCTGTCACTTGACTCCAGAGCAACACTGTGAGGTTCCAGTCAGCTTTTGAAATTACACCTAACTGAGCACTTGGTCAATTTAATTGGTGGAACAGTCACTCATCACTACTAGCAGAGCTTGCAAACACCAATCTTCCCAACAGACCCATTCAGTGTGTTTAAAAAAGGCCTCTAGCATCAGGGTTTTCATGTACCAGTACAATGAGCACAACCAATTTGGAAATAAGATCTGGCAACAAGTGTCCAAGGCTACAGATTTTAACTGTTGTCCTTGTTAGAGATGCATAAACAATCTTCCCCAAGTGAGATGCCCAGCAGTCCCTGTAGGATGGCCTTGGGCTGCTGGCACCTCCTGGGGCTGTTTCCCAGGTGTTCTGGCAGCCTCAGAGTGGTCGCTGCACATGGCTTTTCTACTCCAGAAAAATGAAGTAATGGAGCAATGAAGGAATAAGGCTGCACCAATAAAGCATTCCTCATTTAGGCTACTGGAAAGCTCCTTCACTGTCTGAAGCAGGAAAAAGTCCTTGTCATGGAGCTACAACATCCCTCTCTCCTAACAAAGACTGGTTTTCTCTATTGGACCTTTATGAGCTTTTCATCCCTACAGGCTCTAAAACAGTCCCAGCAATGAGGGTTTGCTGCTTCCCAGGAATCCACTTACAAAGCCAGTAGTTCTCACCCTTTCATCCTAAATGTTGTACCTGGCTTGATTTCACCCTGCTCTTTTGGCTGTAGCCAAACCAATAAATTCTTCATCTATCTTTTGCTCAATGTTTGCAATACATCAGTTCTTTCATTACCTTCCAACTGGTGTTAAGACTCCACCTTGTTTGCCAAAAGTCTTTGCCTAGATGGGATCTAAAATCCAGTCTTCTGAATTGGCAAGTGCATTAGTAGAATAAGGGTTTGTTCCCTGCTTGGCAACAAGGTTCCTCAGACCAGCCAGAAAGGCTCCTGTTGCAGTTACACAACACAGCAGCTGCCATCTACTCACCCATCTCTAAGTTTCTCTTTGCATTACTTTATTTTCCAAGTTCCTGCCTCAGATCTATCATCTCCTCACTTGGACTATTTTCTCCTTTTTATGTGCTAGTTTGCACTTTGCCTAGTTAACTGTAAAGTTTTCTGACCACATAGCGAGATCTCTGGCCCTGAGCTATTACTCCTATCTACAAGAGATCTTCTTGCACATAAATTAGCTTGGCAAACTGGCAGTCCTCCTACAGCCAGAAGCATGTACACACTTCTTGTCAGGAAACAGTAAATTAAATAGCCGAAAGTGTTGCATTTTCAATATTAGAAATAAATATTTCTGTATGTCAATCAGTCAACCAAATAGACACAATGATTTTTTCCTCATTATTAAAGTCCTTCTTGCTAAGACAAAGTCTTTCACTTCTAAGCTTCTCATGTTTCTCTAACACATTAAATGAGAGAGTCTCAACGTATAAGGAAATGCTGAATATTTTACATCTCTGCAACTAAGCATATATGAATGAGTACTAGAGGATTCCCTATCTGCTCCCCAAGTTGCTCCTCAAAACCAAGAGCGCACTGACCGTGTGGCATGGCAGTAAACTACTCAGTGGTCTACAAGTACCCAAACAAAATCCCCCCCCCGCATCTGAATACAGAAAACTGCAGGTCCTGAAGATCCTGTATTTATCCACTCTGAAAAACCAGAGATATTTTTCTGAAAATCAGAACAGCTAAGGAAGATAAGCTTAATTCTCCCTTTAACTCTGCTATGAAGCTGAGAGCCTGAAGTAATTGCTAAACACCACGAAATTACTTTAGACATACAAAAAGGAAGAGAAAAAGCACCAACCTCCTGCAGTGGGGTAACAGCAGGGAAATCAAGTTTCTTTGTACTGCTACCTTTCCTCCATGTGTCACACAGTTTATTTGTTCTTGGGACACATGGGTTGCTATGCATGGATCCATCAGCCCTTTAACTGCATTTGATTTATTTCGTTTAAGTCACAGAACTAGGTTCCTTTTAAACATCACCCCTAAGCAGCCAAATAAGTCATGCTTTGCCCAAGGCCCGGCTAAAGCTGTGGAAGGAACTTCACTCCATAAGGATTAGGCAGATCAGTTTTGGCAGCATCTCTGCAAACACCAGAGAAAGAAGTTTTCAAGACCAGAAAAAATAAAGGCTGGGAAAGAGACTGAAATCCAGTCAGCAGCACAAGCGGAGCCTGGGAAACAGCTGCACTCAGATTCAGGTGTCTGAAGGGCCTCAGTGGGGTTTATCAACTAAAAGTTCTCAGAACAAATGCTGAACCACCACTGTGGTAGGACATAGGGAAGACAGCATTACAATTCCTCCTCTACTCTGTCCTGCCTGCCCTTGAACTCTTTTAAGCAGGAAAAAAGAAGTCTTCAGTTCTCTGACTTTGAATCTATAAATTTCTTTTCAGTTTGCTTTCATGGAGCAGGTCTTAAGTTCACCTCAAAGGCTCAGGTCTCATCCCACACACAGAAATGCAGCCCTAGAGCATCTCTGGTGTGCCAGCACTGTACCCAGCACAAAAGCCAGCTTCAGTAGTTTTCCCAGCATGGCACAACACAGGCAGGGAGAAAAGCTGTTTGTTCTGCAGCAGCCTGGATCTCAAGGGCTGCACTTCACTTGAGCAGGAGAGACCCCTCGGCTCTCCCCACAGAGCCTTTCCACCCACATGCTCATCACTGCACATCACTCTCCAAAGGCTGCAGAAAACACTTCCTGCATTTTCCTGTTGTTCTCTTTTGTCATCTTATTGCACAAGTCCCATACCTTCTCAGTGATTTCTCATGGTCAACTCCTTACAGCACTGACTCCTTCCTCACAGCACAGCCAACAAGCTCCATCTCTCCTCCCAGCACAACCAGCAAACCCCAACTCTCCCCTCACCCAGCTCACCCACTCTTTCCTAGCACTCGTCTTCTCACTGGGCACAGCTGTGGCCTGTTAAGGGCAGGGCTGTTCCTGATCTTTGGTGATCGGTACAGCTGCAACTCCTCAGGTGTGAGACTGCCTTCTGCACTATCTTCATTTTCTTACATTCTATCCCTCCAGTTCTTCACACAGATGGCAGCCCAAAGCTCAAAAGCCAGGATGAAAATCAAACCCCCACTTCAGGAAGCTACACAAGATAACATCTTGCAGCCCAGCTCTCATGTTTTATTGGTGCAGAGCTTTTCTGAAGCTCCCACATTACATCCCAAATGCTGCTGTGTTACACCAACCAGAGTGCCCAGGGTCACCCAATCCCCAGCCACCAGCAGCACTGATCCCTGAGCAGGCTGCCAGAGGAATGGCAAAGGAGCAGATTAAAGGATTTGTATATCACAACAAAGTAATACACGCCACTTGGGCCAGACCAATTAATTCCAGAGCTGACAGCTGTTACAGATAGCATAGCAACAGGTAACCAAGGCCACAATAATGACAAGGTAGTTTAAAGCTGCACAAAAGAGAGAGATGCACATCATAAACCTGTAAAGGTATCTGCATCCCTATTCTGATTGCTTCTGTGCATGAAAAAATGTGATGATCCTGTCTTCTGCTTTGTAGGCATGCCTTAAAATAAGATGTGACTGGATAGGGCTTTAATGACACATTTGCACTCGGAAATCTCTCCTCTAAGATACACAGACAGGAACTGAGTTTTGGGGTGGGTTTTTGTTTGTTTAGGGTTTGGGTTTTTTTGATTAAGCCTGCATACAATGGCAACACTGCTTTACACCAAAGGAGTTTTGTTCCTTTATGCAGCGCAGCAGATAACTGGAGCCACAAGGCAAGAAAAAAAAAATCTGTTTACTATGCAAAATATCTGCAGCTTAAGAGACACCCAGGGGATGAGCGATTCACACAATCATGACGACTTTGAATGTTACTGTGACAGATGTTTTGGGGACAATAGTTTTAAAAATCCTGGAAAGATGTTTAAGCAATAAAGTTGATGCCTCATTTTTTTCCACCTTATAATTGTTTCTTGAAGGCATAAGGACTTATATCTATGAGACTAAAGTCAGGTCTCTAATTCCATGCCTCACTGCCAGCATCTTTAAAGAGTAATAAACACAAAATATTCCAGGTTTTCCATTACATTGCTATCTCATGAGCCCAAGTTCCATCCTATATCGCAGAGTTCTATGCTTGGAGTGTTCTCAAATCAGAAATCTCTAAAGCAACCCTGTGATTTTTTCCTCCTTCAACTATCAATCTCCAAGAGACCTCAGCCAGGATGTGGTCCTCCAAAATGTGTATAATTATATTTTTTTCATCACTCCTGGTCTAAGGGACTTTCTATAAGAGGCTTTCTCTAAGACTTCTATATGACAGGCACACATTAGCCTCTCTCAGTTTGCTGAAAACTCAAACTCAGAGAACTGTTCTAAACCTCTGCAACACAAAATTTCTGGTACAAATAATTCCTTCTTTTTGACTGCTTTCATTCAAACCTTTACTTCTTCCTAATACCTTCAAATACCCTGTATCTCTACAAGAAGTCATTTCCCCAGGCCCCTCAATCCCTGCAAGAGTCAATAGAGTTCATGCAGGCTAACACTGTGATATCATTACAGCCAGTGTCCCCAAGGACAGATTTGGAGCAAAAAGGCCTTTTTCCAGACATCAGGTATTTCCATGTAGGGAAGCTCACTTTCCTGAAGCCCACCTCAGAGAGCACAGCATTCTGGCAGCATTTATCCCTTCATAAACCAGCAGTCTCCACCTAGGAATGTCTGTCTGTTTTCCTTTGCTCTCCTTTAGAGACAAGTATACTCCAAATACCACTGGAGGTAACTGAGCCATGTAAGTCATTTACTGAGCCACAGAAAGAGCTCAGGAATGCTCTGATGCAAACTCCAAGGAGCTATTTTAGAGTGTAGAGCCACTCTCCTTCTCTTCTGCAGTGCTGACAAACCAGTTGCCTTGTAATGTTCAATCACAGCGTTCTAAAGGCTCAGAAAATACATCCCCTTTTTTATGTGGCTACTAAATAATTTATTGCAGTCTTATTTTGAGCCATGTGCAAAACAGAGACCTGTCAGAGATTCAAGAGTCTCTCCTTTCCACATTTGAAAGCAAGACTGGGATACAGAAATCATGTAAATTAGCAAGAGGCTGTTGACTCCACACTGGTCTCCCACCAGCAAGGATGACATTTCCAGTAAGTCTGGAACAGAACATGCTCCCCAAAAAACTGCTTCACTTAAATAACCATTTTCCAGATCAGCTTTCTTTCAAGTCATGCATCAGACTTGAAATTCCAGGGAAAACAAGTCCCTTGGCATTTAAGATTTTGCTGATTAAGAATCAAAGAAACACATCCAGTCAGAGTGCAGGGCTTCAATGTTATCTTTGTATCTTTATGCAGAACTGAAACAGATTCTACACAAAGCCTGTGGCAAGGGAGAGGAGCACGAGGGAAAATTTGCACTTTCCACAACAGATGCAGGCAAACAGATAACTGGGCAGGCTGCTCATTGCTCTATGAAACACTGGGATTGTGTGACATGCTTTCAGACCAACACCATTAACTCCTGCAGACTCCCCAAGACATTTCTGTCCTCATCCCTTTAAGCCTGTTCTATGCCAAGCAGCAAATTCCAAAATGAATTCCCTATGGTGTCTTCCTGAAATGAAACACCAAAACAGCTGCCTTTACATAGAGCCCAAAAGAAACTGATTTCTTTGTCTGGAATTTAATTCTGGGTTATCCATTACAACCTGCCAGGAGTTGCCAGCAGCACGGCAACAGGAAGAGAATTGAGCATGGCATGACACAGAGCTGGGAGGGCACCTACAGAAAGGAAAACCAGTCAGTAACTCCTTGGCAGATATCCTAGGAAGCTGCTTGATACAGTCACCTGACTGTTAAAAGGACGGCTCAAGAAATATACCAGATTTTTTCACAAAAATAAATCCTGATGGTTTGCAATTTATTGTTAAGGTACAGTGTAACTTAGAGCCATATGTTGGTCACTTACCTTTACCCTCCAAATCAGCAGCCTGCATTACCATCAGTAAGAACTGGCATCATTTGGGATCAGTTTCATTACAGCCATCTGCAGAAATCTGCGACAGTTGATTTAACAAAATTCAAGGTGGGGGGGGAATAAAATAAAACCAAATACCATTATTTGCAGTTTCCTTTGGATACACACCAAGCAGAAAGTCATCTCTCTCTCTTCTTTAATAATGCTCATTGAAGCTTGGCTTATACCTGCTCAGTCAATGTGAGGCAACAGAAACAACTTGTTGACATTTTTGAATTGGACATCTTTGCTCACACAAAGAAAAAGGAAGATGCAGCCAGACCCTTTTGAAGATACCAGACACTGATGTGGAGGGAATAAAAGTCTTTTTCCCCTTCCTACAGTGAGACTTTTTCCAGAACATACATGAAAATTCTGACCACCATATTTCTCCCCACCTTCTCTTACTTGGCTGTCACTACAGTATTACTCATTCCTTCATGTGGCATCCATGACTGGCAAGAAGCCCAGGGGTAAGCTATTCCATAAAAAGTATGGAGTACTTTGTCTTCCTCTAAGCAGTTGCAAACCCATATATAAAATCCTCACAGCAGCAGTGAGGACATAAGAGAAATGGGATTGATTCCCTTTTCTGTAATGCTTTGTTTTCCCTGTTTGAAGGTCCAGAATTTCCTCATCTGACTATTTTGAACTTTCGCCAGAATCCATTCCCTTTCAAAAAGCTTTGAATCAAAAAAGCCTTAAAGACAACACAAAGGTATCATTTCAAATGACTTGAAATGTAAATGATATAAAGTCTCTGTCTCATAACCCAGCCCAAAGGGCCCAAGATGAGAGCAAGGGAGACAGAGTATGCAAAAATGAGCACAGGGTGATGCCTCATGGGTCTCATCCCAGTTTTGCAGCTCCACTTCCTACTTGTGCTGCATGGATTTCTTTTTCCTTAATCAAACTTATGTGCCTACACATTTTCTAAACAAAACACTTGGATTGCTTCTCTTCTCATGAGAAATAAGCTCATTTTTTCATTACATTTGCTCACAGCCAAATGAAATGTCTTTTCATTTGTAACAGTGTAATAAGGAAGCCAAAGCTAGTTTGCTCTCCTGCTCCTCAGCTGTCTCTGTGTGCCTGTAATGCAGTCATTGATTTGGGAGTAAAAGAGATTAATACTAATTGGCCCACACTGCTGTGAGGAAAACTTTGACTAGCAATAAGAAAGCAAATATTTACAGCAGCAGCAGCTAAGCACTGGAACAGAGTGCTCAGCAATGCTGGAGGGTATTCCTGGACATGTTCAAAACTTGGCTGAAAAAGCCCTGAACAACCAGACCTCACTTTAAAGCTAATCTTGGGTTGGACTACACAACCTCCAAAGCTCCCGTTCAATGTAAATTTAATGCCAGATCAAAGACCAGGTATTCATTGTCAGCTTGTGTGCCTACAAATCTTTGGAGATATATACCCCAAATCAATTTTTTATTGCCAGCCTTGTGGAAATGAGGCATAAGCCCTGCAATTCCATGCTGTTTGTTTGACCATTGTTCCTTGCCAGCTTCTCCCAAACCTGCAACAACTCTGGAAACAACTGAGCCAACATGACATATATTTGATAGAGGGCTCAGAGCTATTCATATTTCCAAGTGTTTCAAAATAAATATAAACATTGACACACACTGAGCAGTCACACAGCTGGAGGCAACCAGAGCACACCATTAGTGTAGATGGCTTTGTCATTAAATGGTTTACAACATTGCTCTTTCCTTGCCTAAGGCCTTCATCCTGAATGAAAATACAGCTACAAAGGGACTGGCAGAGCAGGTTGGCTGCATCTCTGAGGCAAGATATAAAATAGACAGGATAAGAGCATTCCTGAATGCATCAAAGGAGTCCAAGGAAAAATACTGGGCAAGAGAAGATGCATTTAATCCATGTATATATATCCTGATTTATCTCTTCTCATGACAGCTCCCACACGACTTGCTGTGACTTAGTAAGTGCCTAAAATTTTCTAAAATAGGAAAAAAACCCAACAAACACCACTTTATAGAGTCCTGGTCAGGTCAGAATAAGAAAAAAACATAGGCACTGCAATACACACAGGATCTGTCAGAAGGACAGGTCCCTCCTTGTCACCAGGAGGGTCACAGCAGCACTACCTACAGTAGGCAGGTGCACAGCTTCTGCTGATTTGCTGTGTGGCCCACACTGGAGACAGAAATGCTATTTTAAACAAGAATCCAAGAGGAAATCTTAGAGGTTCCTGCTCCTTCATGAGAAACTACTTCATTGACAAGGGGGCCACAAGCCAAATCACTGAAAAAGTAATTGAAAAGCAGATCAGAAGCACATTAGAAAAGCAAGAAGCACAGACATGAGGCACTTAGTGTGCCTTTCCTTTGCAAGCTTCAAAATCTGAAGTGTTTCTTGTGTCCAAAAGACAATATTTTACACAATAGAGTGGCAAAACACAAAAGCTCTAAGAGCTGTCAGGCCCAGTGTGCCTGCAGGAAGCATCTTGCACTGCAAACAAAGTCTCCTAAATCAAATGGTGAGATCCATTCCACCACGGTTGAGAAGAGAGGTGCTTTTACACTTCATGAACACAAACCCATCCACACAAACAAGAAACTGAATGAAGGTTTTCCTTCTGCTGCACACAATTTTTAAGCACTTCAAGGTCAATTGAGTGTGATAGCTTCTTTCAAATGGGCATTTGTCTGGTTTTCCATAACATAGTAACTGGAGTCCCCACTTGAAAGAGAGGGCTCTAATCCAGGTTTGGCACTTCAGTGATAAGATGTGGCATAATAAACTTTAAATGCATTTTCTGATAGGTTTTCTGTTTGATTATTCAATTTCCAGCCTTTTGGACCCTTAAGTTGTAGTCTTGAGAACCATTTGGCACTGAATAACTCTGCTAAAAGTCATGAAGTAATTTTGCATTTATGCTGTTACTACAAGTAAGTTGTTACTGTATCAAAATCATTGCTTCAAACTCTCTCTTAGATCCTGAGCTCACTCTTCAGTAAGTGTTAACAATTCATTCATTAATCTACATTAGCTTACCACTTAGCCAGGTAAAAAAAATACCTATGAATTGTCTGTTCAGATATATGCAAGCCAACAAACTCATCTGCTCTGGTCTATTGAGTGCCTGCTCCACCAGTGAGATTCTGGCTGAGACCAATTTGAGCCAGCAACAAATACCTCTCAGCACTCTGGTTTTATTTCCATTTTTTTGTCTCATCTAAATTGTGGAAAGAGAAAAACAACACTTGCCAATATACACACCTCCCCCTCCAAAAATACTACCACTTTTTTCAGATCTATAAATTTAAACAGATCCTAAAATAATCAACAACAACAAAAAAAGTAGTATTTTCTCAAACTTCAGTAGATACAAGAAATTAAACAGCCCAAGGGTATCGTGTTCTGTCTTAATATTATGAAAAAATTTCAGTCCTTCATTTCCAAGGACTTTGTTAATATACACTGGTTCAAACCATATAAGTTTAAACACAGAAAGTAATTTAATCTTACTTCTTTTACTAGCATATTAGCATTTCATTTTCAGAGTATTTGTTTCAGCTGGTTTTATATAACCATCTAGAAAAACCAGCATCTCCTAACATTTTTCTAACACTTCTCATTGAAAACAACATCACATTTTCTATAGTCTGCACTCAAGTCTCCCCTCTCATTTTTCTCTGTACTTATTTATCGAGCCAGGCCTCACAGAGCAGGCTAAAAATCTGTCACCCTTTAAATAGTTTCTTTTTTCGGAGTCCCAGCAGGCTGTAAGCTAAAGAATAGAAGTCCCTTGTGGTACCACCAGACTGCCTCGTGTATTTCACTGGAACTCACAGAGACTGCTCAAGTGGAAAACACATTACATACATCAAAACAAAACAAAAAAAGAGACAACTCTGATTCATTATTCAACCACCATTTCTCAGACTTTGTGTAAATGCATGCATTTTTTGCTACTCTCTGCTCAGAAAACATTTTACCTTTTAAAATAAAGCAGCGGTTCAATGCTGGCATTGGAAAAAAACCCATTTCAAAAGCAGAACAGGCATAAAATAATGTGGGATTGTCATGGCAAATTCCCTTCCTCCTGCCTTGCTTTCTCAGCTCTCCTCTGGGAAGGCAGAGCTCTTCTCTCCCTGGCACTTCCCTTCCCCAGGCTCCTCACCAGCCTCCCAAGGGGGACACTTGTTTTGCTTTTGTGACTGTTAACTCCATGGAATACTGAAGGTGTTCCAGGTTTCCTCCTCCTTCACCACTCTCATGATTTCCCATCTCTCCCCCAATTCCCTTCCCTCTTTCCTTTCTGCAGGTCCTGAAAGCAGTTATATATCTGAACAAGAACATTTTGTTACAGCCTAAAATCTCAAACTACAATTTGTGACTGCATATTAGGGGCCACAGGGAAGAGATGGAATTCAACCATCAGCCAGGAAAGGCTTTATTGATTATCTGCACTTACCTTTCACAGAAAGCCACCTCTGTATTTCATGTCATTCTTTAAGTGTGAATTCCCCATGACAGGGGTCTCTCAGGCTAAATTTCTGCCGTCAGTCACTGTGATAAAGCCACTGTTCCAGACAGACAGCCACAGACTCTCAGAGATTTTGAAAGTCATCATCATATTTGAGATCATTTTGTCTGGCTGTAATGACTCAGTAATTCTAAAACACCTTGCAAAAAGCCTTAACTGAAGTGGCCTATTCAAATATGTTAAAAACAACATATTTTTACCTTACATGATCCCAAGGTCTCAGTAATCTCCATGCCATTAAAAGGCTGCATAATCTTGCTAGATGTGATCTACCACAACCTACACCTGTGTAATACAGTGTTTATATGAGGCACCTGGTACTCTGTTAAGGTCAGATTTCCAGCTATTTAAATCCCCTATATAAGATATTCTGGCAGTTTCTGAAGCCTGAAGATGTTGTCATCCTATTGCAAAGCTCTCATACTTCCTTGGAGATTTTCCATGGGCAGCTATTTTCAGCACTGGCTCTTTCTCCTTCACAACACAACTAACAAACTCTAACTCTCTTTTCACTTAACTAACCCACTCTTTTGTAGCACTTAGCTTCTCATTGGGCACAGCTGTGGCTAATTAAGGGCAGGGCTGTTCCTGATCTTTGGTGATCAGTGCAGCTGCAACTCCTCAAGGGTCAGATTATTTTCTTACATTCTAGCCCTCCATATTAGGACATTAAGGTGCATGATTTCTTGGTGGAGTACATCTGTCTTCATAGCTTCAGAGCTCACCATCAATACCAAATGCAAGAGATTTTTAACCTCAGTGTAGTGAATCTGCAAAAGTGCAGGTCTCTGGCAGAGGTGGAAAATCAAAGCTCTTCTCTGCCTCTCTGCTATTTTTCCACATTAAGAACAGAGTGACTTCTACAAGGAATTTCCTAAGGAAATGTTATGCCAGTGCCCTGTTTTCAATACCCCTCTCTGCTGGGAAAAACATGACAAAATGTGAGCATCTACTGAATTCTCTCTTGGAGAATTTATGAGTTTATTCAACACTTAACTAAAACCTTTCCAAATCTATTCAGAGATCCATAAAATAGAATATCCATTTAGCTTTATCAAGTTCTATCAGGTATGTTAGATGGAGGGAACTAAATTACATCTCTACATAAAGCCAGAGGAACTAATAACAAAAGTGAGTCAACAGCTGAAAAGTACCAGTTCAGTATATTTTCCAGCTCAGTAGATATTTTGCTCCTCATCTATGCATAATTCTGATGCCATTACAATGATGGATAAGATAACAAAACTTTCAATCTCCTATACATCCAATCAGAGCTCCTAAATGGCATGCCACCATTAGCACCCCAGCAGTCATCAACTGCCATCACTGCAGCTTTCTGAGCATTTTGTTGATTTAAAAACAGTGATCCCAGCAAAGAGGGAACCATCTCTGATTGCTGTGTTGAACCTGGACAAATACTTGTGCTTTTGCTTCCATTTCCACTACCCAAAAAAAAGGCAAAATTCAATCTTCATTTGCCAAAGGCTCTCATATGGATTAAGCAGATGGATAAAGAACATCTTTGTTGCTTACTCCCTTCGGGCTTTGGGGGGAGATACAGAGATTTAGGTTCAGAAATTATCAGTCTGTCATTCTTTGGCAGACACAGAAAAAACATAAGTACTGCAAACCTACACTGAAACTGCTTAAACACAATGTCTGATTTGGGGCATGCCCACAAGTGCAACCAATTTTATGGGAGCTCAGTCAGCTCCTCCAAGTGGAATTTGCAGCAAAATCTTCAGTGACATCATGTTCTGAAGTGGGCAGTCCATCTCTAAAGCAGGTATGACTACAGCTATTAAGAATTCTGTTAACTAAGCACTGAGTTAGAAATAACGTGCTAACAGGCTCTCAGTGCAAAAGGTTCTGTCTGCTAGGTACTAAACCAAGCCAGTACACTTGTGAGTAACTGGTGGCTCAGGATGGATTCTGTTTCTCCTTGCTCTCTTCAAGAGTTTCTATAATGTGCTTTGTTACTGTAGCACTTGCTAGAAAAACGATGAGGAAAAAACTAAGCTTACATAGTCTGGCATCAGAAAGCAATTTTTTCAGGCCAGCTATGGTGTTCTGCAAGGTTTTCATTATGTGAGCATCAAATGAGACTGAAAGGCAATCAAAAGTTGTTCTGTAAGTGCCATAAAACCTTGATTTCTTCCTGTTATTCTGTTCTCTAGAAACTTGCCCACATTGCAGCTTTCAGTGGTGTGACTTGACACTGCTTAACCCCAATCACAGCTCTCTCTCCCTGAAAGCCCTTGGCCACACTGCTTTCTCTAGGACTGACAGCACATTTATGGAATTAAAACCACCCTGCTCATCTGTCCCATTTCTCTGTGCAAGCCAGCAACAAATGAATGCACTGCTCCTTGGAGCAAAGAGGTGTCAGGGAAGGAATGATATCACCAGGTCAGTGTTTTCTAGGCTAACTTCAGAGTGACATAATATCCCAAAGACCCTAACTGTGGTGATCCAAGGCCAAAATCAAATCATACTTCCAGAATTCAGGGATGAATAATTCTTTGCTCTATATTGCTCTGTTCATTCCACTTCTCCGTAACAGTGGACTGAGCACTGACAGTATCAGAAATTACTTTCTTTTTATAGACAAAACCCCATAATCTTGCAAGAAATTTTAGGGGAAAGAAGAATGCAGCTAAGCACATTCACAAGTCTTTATGGACAATGGCCAATTTTGAACTTGCAGAAAAGGTTTAGACTTCACCAGAGAAGCAGTGAACAAAACTTCTGACCAGCAAAGCAGCCAGGTCACTTCTTTTCCAACTTGCCTTTAGGACCGCTGCTGTGAAAGCCTGTTACACCTGCACTCAGAGAATGCTGAGATTACAGCTCCCAGAGAAAAAACGTCCAGACCTGTCCAAATGGAAAAAATGTGACAATTACAGACTCTGTAGAAGTTGTCAATCCATCGAAAATGCACTCAGCCATGGAGTCCTCAGAGCCCCTCTGGCAGAGCTCTAACCAAAGGTCAAACTTGAATCCCATTTCTTTAATGCATGCTGCAGCCTGACTGCTATTTCCTACATGGGACCCTGTAAAAAGCACCTTAAAGCCCAAGCTGCATCCAAGCCTTCCAATAGAGCTCTTGTGTGCTTCAATCCACAAGGACAAGACAGTGTAAGAACAGGGTTTGTAAAAGCTTCTGCACTGTTGCAATCGACACATGCAAGATTCTCAGTAATTTTGGATAGCTGATACAAGCCCATGCACCCCCTCCCTGTGTCACCAACCCAGGACACTCAGGCTGGAAGCCCCTTCCTGCCTCTTGCTTGCCAGGGCCACAGGACTGCCAGGAAGTATCAGCCACTGTATTGGAATGGAATCTTTCAAAAGATGGGTTTCCCACCACCCACCGGGAACAGACATGACCTTCAGAACATCTACCAAGAGATTTCAGGGCAGTCCCAGTCTGCAGAGCCTCGTTGGTCAAACAGATGTGTTCAAGTGATCATATACAGCAAAGCCCACTGCTCCAGGGAGCAGGTTTTGTAGAGCAGCACAAAAGGTTTAGAGCAGAACACTGCAGCAGGAGGGCAATCGCTGTCAGAAGCAACAGGCGACTTTCAGTCCAGCAGAGAAAGATTGGGCTCTACAATGTAATCATGCCTCTGTCCTTTCTAACCACTATTTCAAATTGAAAACAGACTGTACGTTCAAAACTGGGGCTATAGAGTGAAAGAAATCAGATTTTGATGTGGTCAAGTATCAATTTGACTGTATTACACCAATCTGCTTCAATGACAGCTTTAAGTGTTGCCAATACCATGAAAGATACCCTAAAGCAAATCCAGCCAATGCTGAAATAAGACATTTTTGTCTACACAAGTTTCACATCTATGAGTTTCATGTTTTCATTTTAAAAATAACAAGTCCCTTGCCTCAGGATGCCTGGAAAGCTTTGTGCTGTTGACTGTTTGACCTTTCCCTTGCTGTTACTGGGGAGGCTGAGCTGACCAGCCTGAGGAAGGGACTTCAAAACCCAACTGTTCAATTGTCAGGCCTTCAAAAGTAAATCTGTCCTGAGCAAGCAGTGTGTGCAGAAAGAAGGGAATGCAGCTGGAAAGGAATAGTTGCACCTTTTAGCACATGTGGACAAACATTAATGTGGCTGTTCCCACTGGCAGTTATTAAAAGAATTTTGTCTGTTCATTTATAACTGGAGTGGTTGCTACAGGCCAGGTTCAGTGTCCTGCACTGAGAGCTCTGGGAACCCTAAAATATAAAACAAGAAAGAGACAGACCTGCTTCTGTTGGTGTCAGATCCTTGCTGTCCATCAACGCAGTTTGGCATTGCTGCAGGCATACACAATACCTGGAAAGCAGCGAGGCGGGATACCTCTCCCCCTCCACTGTTTCCAAGACTAGGAAATGGCCCAAGTCTGCTTAAAACTAAACTTGGGCACACAGCCCTACAAACCACTGCAAATATTTACCAGAAAGGTCTTGTTCACCTCCACACACAACACATATGCTGTGCAAATGAATAAAATTAGAGGGAATTAGGGAGGGACACATGTACATCCAAAGCTTTCTTTAATTTGCATTGACTTCAGTTTTGTTTTTCCAAAAGGTTTAGGTGAGTCTTCAACCAAAGCAGGTTGAAAAATACTGCTTCATCTTCTCTCCCTAAGGCAGGACCAGCCATCTACAACACTCTTGACAGACTGATCTCCACTGAAAGGTTTCAGCTCATCTTGGGTGAGGTCAAACTCATCGAGGTCAGTCCCAAGAGGCCATTAATTAACAACCTCCTGATTAAATTGGCATTTTCTTGTGTAGAGAAAGTCTTACAGGAAGAGTTTGCAGTTTTAACCTGTGACTCAGTAGGCAGCCATGGGGAAGACAAGCTACCTGCTAGCCGGGGAGGTAAGGAGGGGAAATAAACTGGCAACTGGTAGGGGATGGGCAATTTCATCCAATAACTGGCTGCCAGCAGTGAGAGTCACGAATCCATCACCAACAGGGCTCCCAGCTGCCTCCCAGGAAAAGCAGCAGGGAACAGTGGGAGCTGCACTCTGCATCCAGTTTAAAACTTACCCATGGACCTCTGCATGAACTTGTCTTGTTAGCTTCTAAGAGTAATTTAGAGCCATGGTCTCCTCAGTGCCACGAAACAGAAAGTTCTGTAGCTTAATCATGACACAACGCTTTTTCCCTTTCATTTTGTTTCTAAACTGCCTACCTGGCCATATTGCTGGCCAGGTCTGAGGACAGTAAATAATGTCTGAGCATTTTGTTGATTTAAAAACAGTGATCCCAGCAAAGAGGGAACCATCTCTGATTGCTGTGTTGAACCTGGACAAATACTTGTGCTTTTGCTTCCATTTCCATTACCCCAAAAAAGGGCAAAATTCAATCTTCATTTGTGAAAGGCTCTCATAGCCTAGTCTGAGGACAGTAAGTAATGGCTCCTGTTCTCCTAGTCACTCATCACTTTGCAGTCTTCTCTCATCCTTGCTTCCCACCAGTCATTTTCAGACTCCAGGCAATGTATGCAGTCTATAGGTCACCATACCATCAAGGCTCTTCGTGCACATGGACTGAAGCAAAGTGTGACAAGTGATCTTTTGTTTCAATTCAGTGTTCACTCAAGCCATGCCTGCTTGGACCTCATCTGCAACACAAGAGCCTGGTAAGGCAGATGAAACAAACAAGGAGGCTCTAAACAAATACACACGATGATACATCAGTGTGGAGTGAAAGTGACACAGTAGGTGCTGAGCCAAGGCAAAACACAACATAAACAGGTTAAATAATTAGGCAATCATTCTGACTGGGTTTTATTTCCTCTAGCCGGGGGATGCCTTTGACAGATCACAGAGTATTTTTACTCAATGTAAACGGCATTAAGAGGTGATTGCTCTGTTATGCCCTGAAGGTTAACAGATGCTTTATACCCAGCTGCATGGGAGAATCACTGTGTATGCTCCTCATGAAGCGGCAAGTCAGATTACCTGCAGATGACAGCCTCTATAAAACGTTTTAACATCTAAGCATAAAGCAGGAAAGAGAAGGGGAGAGGGTAAAGGGGAAAAAAAACCCCAAAAAATTAAAGTAAAAACCCCAACCTCATTCTTCCCTTCACAGGTCTTGTCAGCCATGCCTGTACCATTGCTAAGACAAATTTTGGTTGTGTCCATTAGTGAACAACCTCACAGACCATTTCAAGTGAGGTCCACATGTGAGACTGCCCAGGCTGAAAGCAGAGCTGCTCAGACAGTGAATATTATCAAGTGCAAGAAGTGGCAAAGCTTCTCAATTTCCTCCAGTTATCCTTATCACCAAATGATTCTTTTTTTCTGAAAGTAAACATAAAATGGCAGAAGGGTGAGCAGAGATAAATAGGTAAAGTAGTTAATGAAGCTATAGAGGCATCCACAGAGTAACTTCCCTGATTTAATTTTTCTGCATACAAAGACAAAGCAATCAGTGTGAAAGAACAGAACGTGTGATGAATACTTGGCAACTGATACAGAGCAAGACTTCTAATGACATCTTCACTGGATTTCAGAGATACTACCATGCCTCATTATATGCAACCTGTAGCCTTCTCTTATTGAAGCAGGCTTTGAGAACAGGAGAGGTAAGAGGAAAGCACATTTACTGCAAAGCGTGTGGAAATCATCACCTACACCATTTGGCTTTTCTCTCTATTTCCTTCCTTCTGGTTCCCTCAATGTCATGACACATTTCATAGGTGTGTGTAAGAATGACCAAGACTTTTGTTATACCATTCTGCTACCTATCGAAATAAGGGCTAGAATTAGCCAAAAAGTTAAAGCTACCAGATTATTCTGTGGCTGAAATTCTATTCCCATGTGCTCTAGATCCAGGAAGATTTATGAGCCCATTTCCCACAGATACCAGTGTACAATTACTTTGGCCATTTTTTCTTGTGGTAGCAGACCAGATTTGCATCTTAAAACATTCTTCCCTTCTCTGCCTTAAGAGTTTGTCATGACATCCTACAAATGCCACATCTGTTACGACAACTGTATGAAAGTAAAAACAAACCAAAACCTCAAAACAT
This sequence comes from Melozone crissalis, assembly GCF_028551555.1. Lineage (NCBI taxonomy): Eukaryota > Metazoa > Chordata > Aves > Passeriformes > Passerellidae > Melozone > Melozone crissalis. Next base: position 7,729,690 of record NW_026535817.1, on the reverse strand, counting down.
CATCTTTCCTATCCTTTGCACCCCACACGTTTTTCCTGCTAATTACACTGTTACTTTCTAAAATATCAGATCCAGCACAGCCCTCCAATATCTTTAGAGAGTGCAGGGCACTTATGCGGGTGCTTGAATGATACAAAATAACACCCTGGCCTTACTAAAACCCAGCAGTAATTCAGGTAGTGCAGGTTAGAAATCTTTGTGAATCAAATAATACTGCACAGGAAAATCTGTTCCACTAGATTCCCAATTGTAAATGTGTGAGTTGAGCAAAAACATTTTCTTATTTCCCATAATTGGGGAGTTAGAGTGGATATTGTCTATGCTCAGACTACAGCAGCTAAATGCTTAACATTAATAATGTCGTGTGTATAAACACAGCTTCTATTTCCAATTAAGTATTTGTTCACTGCTCTCTCTCATTTCATAGAGGACACAAGATTACATTAAAAGATGCTGAAAACATTACCAAAAATTCAATTTTCTGACTCATGCTTTACGTAAAGGAAAACAGATAAAGCAACCTGAAAAAGGTACAACAGAAAAACAACAACAAAAAAAAAATCAGTAAGCGATTGAAGAGAGAATGAGAGAGCCTGAGCACCACCACAGCCTGAATGAGATTAGCTGGAACAACAGCACCATCCCCTGCCCACATGGCAAATGGCACAGGCCTGGGGAAAATGACACTCCCGTCCCATTTGGGAAATGGGAATTCAACTCACTGCACCGACACCCAGAGCAACTGGAGCTGTGACCAGAGGCACTAAGAGCTGAAACAAGGCTTTCCACTTAGCTCTGTTTGCTGATTATCTCAACACCTCTTGAAGGCACAGCTAGAAAAAGCCTTTTGTGGTTCATGTGCAGCCACTCCATGAACCTTCAGTGTTTCTGCAGATGCTTTGTTGGGACAGGAAGAAAATAACCACATGCCAAAAGCTTTGCTGGGACGAAGAGGTGAAGACTTTTCATTTCCATGTCAGAAGTGCCGTGTCAGGACCAATTACAGACAGTGGGCAGGTGAGTTTCCCAAGTGCTGTTTAGCCACGTTCCAGTTACCTATTCCAGATAAGCCATCAAGTGCCATTTCCAGAGGACACCAGAAATACCCCAACACCACCAAAGCTGTGATCCACCACTCCTCACTGTAATGACTCACCAGTTCTCTGACTTCCAGATGAATTCTACACTAAATCAAAAAGAAAAGTTATTGCTCAGGCTTTTCATGCATAACATTGCCTTGTTCATGAATTACTGCTTTCAGCACATATTTGAGGAACTGGATGCCCACAGCAATTCCAGCTGTCAGGGAGCTGAAGTGAGATCAAGAAACAATATGAACAGCACTTATCAATCTAAACCAGGCAAAATCATAACTTGATTATGCATGAATAAGAAAACTGAGGGAAAAGAAATCAAGTAACGAAGCTCATAAGCTCCTTTCCCCTCCTCACTGTGTTCAATAATGCAAAGACAAACATACTGTGATGAAAGCAAATAAAGAATATCATACTTCTGGCAGTAAAATAGGAGCCTCTTAACACTATCCTGTGGGAGGAAGAGAAAAAGCAGGAAGGGACAGCAGCTCTCCAGGGAAAAACTATATTGTACTCACTGAAGTTTGACTTTGCAAAGAGATGGATAGGATTTCTCAACGCTTCTGAATTGTGGCAAAACGAACATAACACAAATTTTCATTACTCAAAATCAGAAGATGGAGAGAAAAAGCCAAACACACCAATGATTAACTATTGCCACAGAGGGAGTAATTAATTCATTGGCAGCTGTAATTGAAAGCTCTCTTAGGAAGGCACTGCACTGAAGATTCCAAATCTGGTATTCCTAGAGGGACTTTACACAGTAAATACTACAAATATTATGATTCAATTAACTGCTTTACATGTTAATTAGACTTCTTAGGGTAAGAAATGTTCTCAGATTCTGTTTTCTCTGTTTAATTTCTTCAAAAGGGAAATTCAAATGCTTTTGTCCATTTGCATCTTAACTTTCTGCAGATGACTGATACCACACTGACCCCTAACAACTCCAGGTCAGAGTCGCTACTTAAAAATTCTGCAAGTAATTAAGACCACTCAATTTAAACGATAAGCATCAGGTTTTTGACAAGTGTCAGACTCCGCTGGAATAGCTTCACATGCGAACCAAGAATCTACCGAAGAACTGAAAACAGATCATTAAGATCAGATGATGTTTTCCTAAGAATTCTAAAGAAACTGAAGGAAGCTGAAAAAATACATAAAGTCTAATCTCTAAACGAGTAGAAAGCAGTGCCTTAAAGATTTTTGTACATGATTTTGCCTTAGCAAATTTTAAGTCATTAAAAAAAAAAAAATGAAACCCATAACTACCCAAAATCCCCAAAACCTCCTGCTATCCATGCCAAGGTATTTCCAGGCCAGTGGTCATGCCAAGCTGGCAGTGCGTGCAGCTGGCTACGTCATTCCAGGATGAGAAGCTGTAAATTAACAATCCTTGCTAACACATCTGTAAAGGTCCCACAAAAAGCAAAACTGACAATTCATTTCAGCAAAAGGCAGTAAACAATATCTGAACATATATATATCTGAAGATAATTTTTTCTTCCGCGTATTCTACACTGAAAACAAAGCACTTAGTAGCAAGAGATCATGACAGTACTAATTCAGAATTACAATGCAGAAAATTTAAACTTCACATTTATTCAACATGAAAGTTTTAAAGTTCTTAATAACCTATAAAGACTCAGTTTCAGAAGAAGTATTAAAAAGTGCAGTTTCTGCAGCTGGTGTGACTGATTGATAAGCCAAGTTTAGAGCCACGGTGTTCAGACCTTACCAAGGCATGAAAGAGAAGCCTCTTCATTCTCCTTCATACATGTCAACTTGATTTTCAGATCCAGTCATAAATGCTGAACCAAAGCAGAGAATTCAAGGCAGCCCACAAAACAGGCTGGTGCTTTTCTCACCCTGCACTCTGCTCCCTGATAACCTGAGGGGAGGGATGCTGCAGCCATCCTCCTTTCTCACAAGACCCCTGCCATCTCCACCCAGTGCAGAACCTTGTTATTCCAAACCGATAAACCACAAGTACAAACTCCTCTGCCAAAGCAATAATTGACAAAGAGCTTTCTCATCTGAAGAACAGATGCCATCTCTTCCTCACCTGCTTCCATTCCAGACCTCCTTGACTGGTCCTAGAGTGCAGCACTTCTACTCTACATTGGCCCTGCACAGCAACTCTCCTTCCTTCCCTGCCCCAGCTTTAGAGGAGAAGAAAAACACAAAGCAGCACAAAATGATAATGCCATGCCCAAGCAAGCACCAATATTTTGGTTTTCCAACTCTACTGCACAATGGCATCACCACAGCACCCATATCCTAGGCTAGACATGAGGATGGAGAGCTGCAAAGCACCACAGGTACCACAAAGCCTCAATAATGGGAGGAAATATATACCAACAGTCTGAGGCAGTGAAATCATATCAAAGGGAAAACCTATCAAAAACATTAGATTAAAAACCACATACAACTGTGATAAGAGGGGAAAAATTTATTGGTCCTTTAGATTTCCAATGATTGCTTGTAATATGTTCAGCAAATTCATTCCAATATTACATACAAAGGATTTCCTTGCTTGCCATGTTAGAATTAGCTAACATTCAGTGGAAATGTAAGGAATAAAAAGCAAAAAGGATACTCTTGAATTTATTGTGAAATACATTATTATTTTTTCCTATTTCAGCAAAACACCTGTAAAGGACTGGGTTCTGTGCTCAGCACCCACCTTCCACAAAGGTGACTCTCACAGATCACAGAAGGCACTTGAAATTCCTGGAAGTTGGGACGTGGGGAAGAGGAGGGATAGCAATGCGCTCCTTTTTACTAAGTGCAATCCTAGTATAAATTCAAGCAGCACAAAGCATTTAGATACAAAACCTCAGGCAGACATGCTAATGAAAGGCTGCAAAGCTGGAGGACAAGGAGAGCTGCGTGTCCCCCGCCTGTCAGTCGTCGTCTCCGCCACAGAGGAGCAGCAGCGCTTTCCTGTAGTCCCCGGACGTGTCTTTCTGTCAAGGCAGCACAGCAGCACCGTGAGTCACCAGGGCAACTGCCAAGGAGGGCCCCAGCCTGTGACACACTCATCCCACCCACAGGAAATCCACATGGATGACTCTCTGCTCAGGAACGACGCAAGGAAATTCTCTGCCTGTGACATGAGAGCTGTTTTTACACAGACAGGCTGCCAGAAACAAAAAATCTCCAAAAGCTTTACTAGAAAACAGAGCTGCCTGTCGCACATTTGACACATTTGTCTGCAGGGGAAAGTCCAAAGGAGAAGCCCAAAGCAGCACCAAAAGTAACTCAGGGGCAAAGTGCACCTGCCACTGCCTAGAAAGGCACCAGCTCTGCTCCCTGTAATCAATGGGAAGCTCTGATATGAAATCTGTATGGGCCTGGCAGGCATTGCCAAAAAAAAAAACTCCACCCAGGCTAGTTAAGGGAGCATAATGTCAGGAATGACAACAGAAAAATCATAAAAAAGCAGGACTTTCAGTATAAAACCAGAGAAGAAAAATAAAAGTCTTTTGGCTTAACTTTGCAGCAAGAGCTGGCTCCAGATTTCTTGCTGGCTCCTTCCCTTCCTGTTCCTTCCCATCCACTCAAAGGAAATTCTGACTCAGTAGTTCCACAGCGAAATCCTTTTCACTTGGAAATGTTGCCAAGGGACCCACATCACAAACCCAAGATCTAAACTTCAACCTCATGGTAATTCAGACTCCCAACCCCAGAGTTATCTCTGGAGCCAGCACCCTCTCTGAAGCACTGCACAATAAGGAACCCAGACAAGAACAAGGAAATGATGCAGTAGCTAAATATGGTGTATGAGTAAGTGCAATTTCAGAAAACCACATCATCTGCCCTAGTGAACACTGGAAGGAAACATTTTCCATAGGAAGTGTCCCCCTCTTCAACAATGCCATGTCAAAACTGCAGAGGAAACTCCATCTCAGAGTCCAGGTCACCCAGCTCCACCCACACCCACCCTCTGCCACAAAAAACAACAGTGAAAACAACGACATCTCAATCACCCCTGCATTCCCTGAGAACAAAACAGTAAATTTACCTGAATCATTTGATACAAGGACTTGGCAAAATTCTTTCTGAATTCTTGTCTAATATCCAGCAGATCAACTTCACTTCTTGAAACCATGACTCTGATCAGGGTGTCATCATCAGTGCCAGCCCCCTAAAGGGAAAAGACCAAATAATTTTCAAATATGAGTCTGCTCTGGACAGATGCTGCAACAAAACACGAAATACAAACAAGTATTGTACAACATGAAAGCAACAAGTGGCATCTCAAACCACTCCTGCATTACGGTTCAGCTCCAAAACAGAATATTTGGGACAGCATCATGAGACATTCACACTGAAATGCAGGGAACAGAGAAGCTCTGATCCCTGGACCTCTATCAAGTGCCAGATTCCCAGGCCTCTTATTTCATGTTTCATCTCAAGCTTCAGCTGTGAATGCCCACATAAACGTACAAGACCCCAGTTCCCAGCTCAGGCAGTAGCACAGCTGCTCACCACAATCAGAACCCCCCTGCAGTGCTCCCTGAGGCTGCAGAACCGCACTCACTTCTGGAACTGGGCACCTCAGTCCCAGCGGTGACCAGGACAAAGCAACATCCTACAGCAGGACACAGGCAGAGCAACTCACCCCACCAACTCTCCTGCTGCTCAGTATGGGAGCACAGCTTCACAAACCTTTCCCAACCACACAAACATGCCCCACTCTGTTTGTCATGCTCAGTGCTTGAAACATTTCACCTTCCTGTGTGGACCAAGGCCCTGACCCCTCTGCTCAGACAAGGCAGACTCCACACAAGCTGAAGCTGTACAAACTTTGATGTGCTGACCTGCGGATGCACCTCAGGGAAGGACTTGGCAGAGCCCCCACGGTCATCTTCAGCCTAACGTCCAGGGCCACTCAATCCATCTGGGTGCAATATTCCTGGATTACACCTAAAAATGCCCTGAAGCTGCTCAGAAGTTATGCCATGAGTCCGGTGGTTTCTGAGGAATAAAAGCCAAGCTCTACCCTACCTAGTCATGAAAGCCAGTTCTGCCCAGTGCAGAACCTTGCTATGCCAGACCGATAAATTAGCAGTAAAAACTCCCCTGTCAAAGTAATAACTGACAAAAAGCTTTCTTATCTGAAGTGTTGAACGATTTTTTATTTATATTCAAAAAAACCTCAGGGGATCTCACCAGCACACATTGGTCAGGCTCCTCAAAACAGAAGTGTATAAGAATCTAAATCCGACAGGAAAATTGCAGTCTTTAAAAAATAAAAATAAGTAAGAGCAAAGTAATCCTCCTCAGACAGCTCATCCTACTGATACAATACTTTCTATTTTTCACCTGAACCTAATTCTACATTGGTATCCACAGAAGCAGTAAAGGACTTCTAAAAATTAAGCTGTCATTTTGTGTCTCATCACTAACTCTCAAGCTGCCACCTCATCTTCTGACAAATGCACTTTCAGGGCTCTCCAGCAAGGGCAAGGGAGGAACTCCTCAAGGAAGCTGATATCTTGCCTGAAAACAATAGAGTACCTGCCTCTGGTTTAATTAATATTACCCACTGGGAGTTAAAAATTACAGCTTTCCTTGCTTATCTCTTCCCATCCAAGAGAAGGTGAAGCCAACAGAAACATGGATGCACTGCTAATATAATTCCCACATGTAATAATTTGCAGCTGTTTAAGCCTTTCCTTTTCTCTGCTGAGTTTCTTTTGCTTCTCCAAACAGGATGGATAGCTACCCAAAGCTACCCAATGCCCTCAGTCTGTAAACACTCACATCCAAATCCAAGAGTACTAATTTGCACAATCTACAATTCTTTCCTTCCTCAGTACATCCACCACCCAAAGACACTGGCATTTAATCAGCTGGGAAGTGCCCAGTGGATATTGCCAGACGTTTTCCAGTGTAGCAACAGCAAACCAAAGAACAGCTGATGAGACTAAAAGGTCTGTGGTCTGACAAATCCATAATGAACTCCAAGGAAACCATGAATTATTTGTATCCTCTCCCAGCCCTGCACTCCCTGAACCTTTTGCTGATAGTGATACTGTCAGCATTTACAGTGGCCGAAGAAATTAAGAACAAGCTAAAGGGAGAGGAATTGTAGCTGGAGAAGATGCAAAGTGACCTAGGGAAAACATTTACATACCTTCATGGAATAATACAGGGTCTCAGCAAAATAGGCAGGCACACTTCGAATGCATTTCACTGGAAAACACAAATGATTTAATTATTTACTGCTATCAAACACAGGGCAATCTCTTATTGCCAAGACAAGGTGATTGTCACTGGGTCATTCTCTCCAGAGGTGTCACATGGTCTCTTCCTCTGTAACAACTCTTTGGGTTCTGAGATTTAGAAAAAATTTATTTCTGACAGCAGAGAGACTTTATTAGTCAAACTCTCCAACACTGTCCTAGATAAGCTGCCAGGAATGCAGGTGAAGGCAGAGCTCTGTCTCAGCTCTGGCAGAGGTGCACATGACCACACAGAATGCAGTTCACCACCTCTTCTCCAGACATAAAAATAGATGCCAGGTGATTATGTTCCTAAAGGAACTCTGCTTTCCCACCAGCCTCTGTGGCACCTGCAATTTCAGGAGGCCTGGGAGTAAGCCAAGGCAGCCTAGGGCTAGACACGCCAGGACTCCATTACCCACTGCCAGGAGCAGCTTCTCCAGATCACCAGAGGTCTCGCGGTCAATGGTCTCCTCAATCTGGAAGCCAGAAATGGTCATGTACTTGTCAAACACTGCAAAACAAAGGGTGCTCAGTCAGGGAACAGCCAACATTGCTGCCAGTGCTCCTCAGGACGATGCCCCCTGTGTGTGAATCTACAGCTCAGGTGCTATTGGCCACTCACTGTCTTGTTCTGAGCACCAATTTCCCATCAGATGCCCCCTGTACAGCCCCTCCCTGCACCTGGAAGGAACAGCTCCATGTATTATTCCCAATGACCTAAGCAGATTGGTAAAGGGAACTTCTGGATGATCAAGAAGCAGGGAAAAAGCTATTGTCCCTGTATTATCAGCTCAAAGTAGGCACCTCAATATGGGCTGAGGTTTTCCAGGCTGGATTTCAGGCAGAGGTTCTCAGCCCCTCATTAACCACACTACCTACCCCTCCTCAAGTGGGAAACACTGCGGGTTCCCAAGATAGTGATGAACTTTTCTTCATCTGTTCCCCACTTCAGCTCCCCAGCTCTGAACAAAACCTGTTACAAATTCAAAATATCAAAACATCAGCATTTGTTTTGTGTCCACACCTCCTGTTGAAAAGTTCTATTTATCTCACTCTAAGGAGAATTAAACTTACTAACAAGCCATAGCTGGAAGGAAAAAATGAAATGAAATTGCCAAGTACTGAGTTCATCTTAGAAATAAATGAAAAATATCTGAAATTGACTGTGAAGGCATTTCCATGAGTAATGCAGCTTCAGGCCCTGAAACTGACTGTGCATAGTCCTCTTCATAAGGACTCAAGTTTGCTGAAGCTGTGATAATACAGATAAAATCTATTCCCAGTACTGCCTTTTCTGCCCTTTTCACCCTTCCCTTTTACAAATGGCATAAAATTTGTTACATGATTGGCTTCAACAACAAAACCACACCAACTTGGCCCAGGAGGAAGTTCTCCAAGAAGGAGGGGAAGATGGATCTAGAAGCTCTCACAAAAAGGATTTTCAGGCTGATATATTCTTAGCTGTTTGAAACCAGATTTTAATCATGGTTTTAGCATATCTGTGGCTTTTCAGGCAAGTCTGTATTTGCTGCAAAGACCTGGGTGCATTTTCAGCACCAGGAAAGTAAAGCACTTCAAGAAGTTGGAATGAGCAAGAGCCAGGAGAGAACAAGAAAGAAAAAGCAATTTGGAAAATGAAACAAGTTCTTTTTCCTGACAGCTGGAAAACTTTGCCCTTTTCCAAACTGTGCTAAGCTTCTCTGTAAGGAGAAAGGTTGTACATACTGTAGTATCTATGATCTTTTTAACAATCATGGTACAGAGTGAAAAAAAGGTGGAGAGGAAAAAGCTCTCAAGGCATTCACTGCCAGGATATTTATTACAAATAACATATGCTAAGCCCTGCAAATGAATCCAGCACTCTCCATCCAGTAGAAAATGAGAAGTCCCAGTACAGCATTTAGAAAAATAGCAGCAAAAGACAGATTTAGAGATACTACAATTTGCAAATAGAACTTCATGTCAGCATTAAGTTGGTACCTGCCTTGCCACTGGGCAATACACAAAACATACCTCAACTGTATAACTTGAAAGAAATGATATTCACAAAAGCTTTTTCAACAAGACAGACTTTCTCCTTCAGGCATTCTCAGAAAAGTCCCACAATTGCTTTGAATTAATATTTAGTAATCATAAACAAAAAATTTAAACATCACTACTGAGCAAAAAGTTTGCCTTCCAATGTATCAAGTCCTTTCCAGAATATATGACTCAAAAAAAACCCATTGGGAAGCCAAAAATACTCCTACATCTGCACAGTCATGTACCCCAGTTCTGACCATCTGTACCTGGCAACAGCAATTAGGAAGTGACTGAATGTGTTCCCACTGTGTTGGTGGTGAATGGCAAAGTCCATTGACTCAAGGTCCCAGCCCAAGTTAAACGCATGCAGCAAACCACAGAGACTGTTTGGAAAACCAGGACCTTCTCAAGAGCTGGGTTTTAGTGCCTCCTAAATTTAGCTGCTCATTTAAACCCAATTAAAGAGGCCAAAAGGAATCTACCTGCCTACCAGGGCCAGTGCTTCATATGTTTCCTCAATTACATAGGCCCAGCTAAAAGCAAGACTGAAAATTTCATGGAACAGTCTAGTGCACGATTCAAACATTTGCCCCTCTAATTTTCCAGCTGTAACTGTCACAGGAAATTAACTTGGACAGCAAAACAACAATGCTTTCTGCATTTAAGTGACAAAGAATAGGCCTGTACCGGTAAAATATATTTTGCCAATCTGTCTCTCCATCTTGCTGTGCTTTCAGGACAATGTTTTATTGATCTAATATTCAGTGTTTCCTCTTGTCACCTTGAAACAATCCAATTTCTTTCATCTCAACAGACAATTTATGAGAGGAAAATGTCTCATGCAGAGTTGTCTGAAATAACTGAGAAGAACCATGTACTAAATGAATTGCAATCAAATCACTGAAATATCGACCATCACTCCAACAAAGCGAATGGCACCAGCTGGAGACAGGCAAGGACAGGGTTAACTGCTGGCATTCCTCTCCATCCAGAGCACAGGGGCAAGGAGCAGTCATGGACAGGGATTCAATTCAGAGAGAAGTCCAATTCAGGTATGAAGGAATGAACTGTTAACATCTGAGTTTTCCAGCAGTGGGTCCCTCAGCATCACCAAGCCTCAGCCTCTTCCCATGATCTACTCACTGTTTTATTCAGGCTCTTCACTAAGTAATAAGCAAAACTGAAGTGTGAAAGTGCAACAAATTTTGGTCCCAGTATTTCAGGTTTTGACACTTTTGTCCAGAACATACAAGAGCACATGAAAACATACAAGAAAAACAGAGAACCTTAACTGTCACTTTCACATTTGAATTCCAGCTGTTTGCCATCTTTGTGAGACAACTCAAAATACCCCAAACCCTAAGTGAGTCACCCACCTGAGCATCCTGCTCAACAAGAGCCTCATCAACTCCAACATCAGGATCTCTGTTTCCCTAAACAGAAATTCAGAAGTTGTTAAACTGAAGAATTAGCAGATAAGTCAAAAAGCATTGATCTGTTACATTGATCCTGTAAGTTACTGTAACAAGTCACCCCTAAGGCATCTTGTCCAAAACCACCTTGTTTTCCCTTTTACTTTCATGTGTCTGGATGAAATAAGGGTCCTCTTCTCCTTTTGCCCTCCAAACCCCACGCAGCAGCACCTGCTACACCCATGGGCATCACAGAAGTGTTTTGCTTCAGTGATATGGAAATGACTCAGAAGGGAGCCCAAGGCTGACCCTGCATGTCAGAGCAAGTGCCTCAGCTCCAGAGCCAGCCCTGCCCAGCACAGGCCCATCCAGAACCCAGCTTAGTCAGCAGGAAGGGCTAAGTGCACCCAGCAGTGAAAGTCAGCCCACAACAGCACACCAACCTGCAGCAGCACCACCAGCAGCCTCTGGAAATGGCCTGAGGTTTCCCCTGTGATCTTATCCTCCAGGTCAGCTTCATACTCTGCAAAAGAGCAACATCCGCTCACCACAGTGCAGGGGCCCTCACTATTTAGAGGGGAGAGCAAGGAAAGGCAAAAAGTCCCCTTGACAGACAATTTGTAGAATCATCTATCAGAAGCATCTTTAACACTCAGGACATTCTGCTTTCACCTACATAACAACTACTCCAAAATGGAAAATAGAGCACCTCACAGCTCATGTCAGGAACAGATTACTCACAATACTTTGAAGTACAAGGTGACATGCATGGATACAGCTCCTTAAGGAACTAAAGGGGATACAGACATGGAGTCATGCTAAAATTCAGCAGTTTCACTGTACAAAAATCATGAGCCCAGACAAGTTTGCTACTAATAAATTTTTCCCCTAGAGACTCTGTGTTTGGGCTCAAAATTTGTTAAAACGTGACAATTTCTTGTGTGGCAGGAATCTGCACAGAACTAAAAGGAATCTGTTGAATTAAACATTGCCCTGAAAAACAAGCCCACAACCACAGGGTAAAAGCCTCTACTCCTGTGGACAGCCAAAAGCTGCACCTGCTTTAGCATAAGTGCACTTGAACACAACACAAAGCAAAAGGCAAAAAACCATCACATTTGTGGTTTTTTATGTGACTGTTCTCTTGTTTCCAATTACTGAAAATTGCCTTTCAGTGCAAGGGATGAAAATAATGGGTGCAGGAAATAAATGCTTTTGAAAGAATTCTAACTATAAAGCACGAAGCACCACAACCTGCAGTCACAACCCTGAAATAAACTATTTCAATTTACAATTCAAATTCTAGTTTCTTTCAATATGAAGCTTTGCAACACAGCAGAAAGAATTCCCTTGTATTGGACACATCCATCAGTTTAGAGATAGACCTTACTTCAAAGATGACATAAAATCATATTAAAGAAACTGAAGTGAGACCCTTATTTCATACAGAAAATTACCTTGCTGATAAACCTGTTTAATATTCTGCACTTCTGCAGGTGTTCTGGAGGCAAGAATTTCAGTCAACACTTTCTCATTGGTTCCTGCTCCCTGCAGGGGTGCAAGTATGAATCAGTTGATGGAATAACAAAAGGAAAACAAGAAATCCCTTTGACAATCAAAACCAAGCATAAACTTATATATTTGGATCAAATAAACAAAAATATTTTCTTCTTTCTGAGACTCTGTGGGGATTTTCAAGATAATTTCTCCCAGTTTGTCTTGATTGTTTTCAAAACCAACCCAACAATTTATAAAAGCCCAGCACTGCGGGATTCAGAGGGGCCTTTCCACACCCAAGCACAGCCAGGTGCACCTCATGTCACAGCTGAGACAGCCACAATAGAGTGTCACCATACCATTTCAGAAGCTTCAACCCACACAGTAACACCACACCACTCCAGAAGGCTGCAGGCATCTGCCCTTCCTGTCCCTCAGCCCAGCCTTTTATCCCCTCCTGCTGATGGCCTGCACCCGTGTGCCCTCTGCTCCCTTTGGTGGTTGGGCAGTGCCCTGGGCACTCGTTACCTTCAATAGCATTCACCTGCTGCTCACAGCTGGGCCCATTGGGGATGAGGCTCAGCTGCAGCCCAAATCATCACAAACTGTGTGCCTACACCTCAGTTCCTTGCTATTACAATCAAGGACATCAGGAGAAGTGAATGGAGTAAGTTTCCATCTTAGCTGTAATTCATACAGTGTCTGCCACCAGCCAGGACACAGATAAGCACAGAGCCACCCAGCACAGATCTGCAGCCTGCTGTGAAACAAACTGTGTACTGTTAAACAAAACTCTTCTTCCACTGGAAACACTGTACAAGAGAATTGCTAACCCAGATAGTCCCAGCAATTCTGCAGTTCTTAATGACAGCAGAAACAACAACCACTCTTTCATTTTTACAAGGACAGAACTTACAAAAGCCAGGCCAATATCTTGTTTCCACAAGTCTAATCCTTTGTTTGCAAGAACAATCCACTGCTCTTTACACACACAAAGGAGTCATTTCACAAAAGCAACACTGAAATGCAATAGTGACCATTTTTTGCTTCAACATGTGATTTTCAACCTTTCCTCTAAGGAAAACACTGAATACTAAACACATGCAAACATATGCAACTGCACACAAAGCTATCCAGAACACAAACCTGCCAGGTTTCAGGCAATCATTTCCAAAATGCAGATTGTTTCATGAACATGCCTACTCAACAAGGGAGGCAGGCGCAGTTAAACTCACTCTAATCCAAGCAGCAGCAGTGAAAATGGATGGGACACCCTTTGGCACAGAGCTAGTGCTCTTAGCTGAGTTACCTTGCAGTCAAGTCCCTGCCATCACATCTGCTTTACTGCTACCCCCCTTGGCTGAGCTGCAGCCAGTACTGACATCCTTTCCTGTGCAAGCAGTCTCTGAAATTCCATGGTGTTGGGTTTACATTTTTTTTTCAGTAACAAGAACAAAACCACTCCTGTTTCACTACCTCTACTTTCCCACCTACAGCCATCTCTTTGTCAGTTCCCTGTCAGTCTTTGACTCCTAAATCAATAAGAGGAGCTTGGGAATACAATTTTTTATTAATCAACAAGGCCTTTATCAGTTTCTCTGTCAGGTACCACCATCCCTTCCCCCAATACACACAAAGGCATTTCAGAAAATCTCCAGGAATTAAGTTTCTGTTGCCTGAAGGACTATTTGCTGGGACACAGGTGCATGAGCACTTGGCTTGAACAGTTGACTAAAGCCTACATATTAACCAGCTGCTCATCCAGGATCTTGGGAGCTTGCATGGAAGTGTCATTCCACAAAGCACTACCTCACACTAGAGTCAAGTTCAGTGTCCTCTACTTTGATCAATACTGTAAATAGTCCAGGGACATCCAATTCCTGAAATTCCACAGATGTGACAGAGACAGAAAAAGAGAGCACACGGAACAGACACTGAAATTTCTACACATCCACATTGTAAATTGTTTACCTAACCTGCCCAGAAAGGCACTAAATGCATTCACTAAAGAGAAAATTTAGAGGGGGGACACTAACAGGCTCATCAATTATTCCCTCTATGTTACTGAAGGCAGTTTTTTAGAGGTCATTCAATACTACAGACAATACCTGCTCATAATTTTTGTGGACACCAGCTTACACAAGCTCATCAATTTTGAGCTTGCACTGCAATCCATCAAGGGTAGCACACTCTGTAGCTTAAATAACAGGAAGAAACAAAGAGCACCACATTTCTGTTAAATGCTCTGAACTAATTTTCATACAGCTGCATAGTTATAAAACCTCAGCTGCTCACAGCAGAAAAATCCAGAGCCCTCTGAACTTCAGCACTGCACTTGAACAGCAAAAAGATTAGGAAAGCAACTGTACACCTAGTCATTTTCTTTAACCAGAAGGAACAATTGTTATGCTGTGTAAATTTCTAAACTGCCTCTGAGTTATTAGGATGAAAAAATACCCAGGCAAAACCATGGCACTGGCATCAGTCAGCATAACTTGGCTAATTTTTTTTTAAGTCTACTTCTATTAGCACTCCCTTTAGCAATCAAAGTTCATTTAAAAAAATCAACCAAAAGCACCAATCCTTTCATGTAACACATGAATTCTCTCTCCTCTTACCTTGATGGCATGCTTCAGTGCATGAGCATCAAAAATATACGCCGGTCTCATCAGAGACACCATCAAGGTTTCAAACTTGCCAGTAAGTTCTGATTTCAGGTCATCCACAAGATCCTAGTGCAGAACAAACAGTGCTCTGATGAACAAGGACTAAGCATTTTAAAAGGATGCACATGAGTCTGCAAGCGGAAAGGCTCTGGGGATACAGCAAAAAAGACAAGAGAGGAGCACTTCTCTTTCTTATAATTGGTACCTCAGCTGAAACAAATAAGGCAGGAGAAAAGGACGAACAGACATTTGGAAAACCTGAAACACTTTGTGATTTTTTTAGGATAAGGCAGGGTGGGGGACAGGGGGAGGCAAAAGCAAAAGTAGATATTCTCGCAAGGAATGTTTTACAAGGAATATGGTGAATGGGCCTCATATTTTAAAGTAACCATTGTTAACCAGAACCAGCTTGTTTCCAGAGGTATTTCTTCTTACCCTGCCAAATAAGGTTTTAAAGGCAGAAGCTATTTCTTGACGCTGAGCATTGTTTCTAGTGGTGAGGATTGTCAGCACAGTTTCTTCATCAGTCCCTGAAGGTAGAAAGTACAGCAAGTTACAAACACACTTTGAAAAACAAACTGCAGTGGCACAAACTCAAAAGGCAGTGAAAGATGCTTGGACAACAAAAGCCTACTGGCCAACAGCAGAATCATTCAAATAACAAATGTCACCGTACCCCAAGCTGAGCCATCAAGTTTGGTGCAAAAACACGACTGGAGGACTAAACACGTTTGTTCTCCATCAGTGCTCTGATCCAGACTCTGCTCCAAGCACCAGCTATAACACTTAGTCAGTCAGTGCTCCACAGACAGTCATGCCTTTGGGCTAACCAACAAACAGCCAACTCCCAGCAAAACTCAATCTAGCAAACCCAAACACCTCCGAGGGCAGCAGTGTATGGAAAACAGCAGAGCTATTATCCATTTTATACACAAAGCCTGCAAGGTAGGTCCTCCCAGCCCTACTGAGTTTGCCTCTAGGCTGAGGTGTATCACACATCCCTCCTGCCCCTCCTGCTTCCTTCCACTTCAGAGCAAATAGCACATCAGGGTTTGTTCTCCCAGGAAATTTTGGGGCAGAAAGCTCCAGTGTGGGTTTACTGCCCACTTCCTAGTCTGCATTCACGCTGTGTGCTCACATTCCTTGCCCCAGTAACTGCACTGTGCTCACACAATTCCAGGACCAGGAGGCTGCTGTGCAGTTTCCATGCAGAGCTCCTACCATGCTGATGTAATTCTCCACAGCTGTCCCTGTAAATCCAGAGCTACTGCACTGTAAAACTTCAGTGTGCCCAGAACAGCATGTGGAACATCCATTTCTTAATGGGGAATGTGCAAGCCCCTTCCCTTTTCCCTCATGCTAACCCAAAAATAAACACCCGTGAGAGCTGCACAGCCACGACCAGGACACGCCCAGACCAGTGCAGTCCCAGGGCTGTCATTCCATAGCTTGTAAACACATGCCCTACCCTCATCTACTGAGACAAAAAAGATAAGAAAGGAGGTTTGCAAAGGAGGAAGAGCCTTTTCTTTGCTGTAAAATTAAAATTATCCTTACCCAATCCCTTCATGGCCTTACGAAGGGCTTCTGCATCAGCTCTGGCATCGAAAGGAGCAAAGGCTGTCACAGTGCCTCTCGTATACTAGACGGGAAAAAAGGGTCAGGGGGAGAGGGAAAAAGCCATGAAATACAATTTTGCATCTTTCAGTTCATACATGAGCTTAGGTTAAATTTGAATTCACAATCCAAAAGCTGACTGTCTTTTTCTTGCAATTGTCTGGCTAAAGAGCAGTCTGTGGTGTTTAAACACAGCTCAGTCCAGAGGTACTACTATGGATTCCCTTAGCAGTGCAGCTAAACTTGGGTGTATTTACAAACCAATTCTGTAAACTACTCTTATCTCCAGCACTGGAACCTGAATGCAAGAAAATTATTATGGATTTATCATTTGCTAAAGTAATTTGAAAAATTAATTGCACAAACCATGTATGCTAGCCCAAATGGCACAAAGACACATATGGAAATAAGAACTTCACAAGGAAAACCCTATTGGAATTCTCAAGCCGATTTTTTCCACCACCCTGCAACCCACTGAATTCTACAATGGCTTTCACTATTTCATCATAGTGCTTTTGACATAAGCAATTTCTTAAAAAGTGATTCAGCTACATTAGTTTATAACTAAGAAAAAAAAAAACAAAACCACCCAGTTCAAACATAAGGGTAAGAGATCAGTTTGTCCAAACACAAAAACAATTCTACTAGGTTTCCATGGAACATGGCTCTTGAGGGAATTTCTCTTTGGATTAAACACAACAGGACATTCATCATCTCTGTGGAAAAGTTTTGCCTTTATTTAAATAGGATAGCTCAAGAACCTATATGTGTTTAGCACAGTAGTTAACTATGGAAGTGGCAAAGAGGGGAAACAGCTGGGTTTGGGGAACAGGAAGGTGTTTCCAGCAGCTGAAGAGGGGAAATTTCCTGTGAGCACAGCCAGAAAAACATAGCAATCAAACAGGCAGGGCATTTTTCCACTCTCAAGAAAGAGCACAATAGCAAGTGCCAAGACACCTACTGAGATTGGCACGGATTACTCCAGAGGCAGCACAGCCATCTGGCCTTCCCTGGAGTTAGGAATTTCAGCCACTATGGTCTCCAGTCAATGCACTCAGAGACAGGTCAGCCAGAAGGGCAGAGAGAAAAGAGCAGTAACCAGAAACTGCCCCAGGGCTCCCTCCTGCTCCTGCCAGCAGAGACTCTTCAGGCTCCCACAGCAGCAGCCAGGAGTCAGGTTCACTTCTCACATTCTGACAGATGAGAACAAAAGCATCACAGTGCTAAATGGCAAGAACAGATTTCTTTGTGGGACATGGTCTCCAATAACCAGGAGAGCTCAGAGGTGTGACAATCCCACTGGAACACTGCTTGTCCCATTACAAGCCATTTTTTCTGGTAGTACTTGGAATGGATTTATCATCATCTTCCTAGCTAATTCCAAGGCTACCATGAAAACAATCTCAAGGATTTGGGACTCACTTTTATGCACTGAATTTAATTTGGTAAAACAGATAAAGACTGAAAAGTCTTTCCTTCCTCCTCCCTTACTACCACTCCAACCAGAGTGGGGTTACTTATTTTATTTTTGTTCCATATCATCTCAACATAAAGAATATTACACAAGTACCACAACTCTCCTTTGGAAATGACCAAAGTCAACAAATCTCAGAGGAAGCAGATACTGATCTTGTGCTTTCTTTTGCTTAT
Source organism: Melozone crissalis (assembly GCF_028551555.1). Taxonomy (NCBI): domain Eukaryota; kingdom Metazoa; phylum Chordata; class Aves; order Passeriformes; family Passerellidae; genus Melozone; species Melozone crissalis. The sequence continues at coordinate 7,711,496 of NW_026535817.1, read as the reverse complement.
CTTGTTATAAGCAAGTGGAATTCCCCTGCACAATCCTTAAGTCTTGTGACAACAGCCCAACATTCCCATGTGGCTGTTATAGACAAGGTATGTGTGAACACTAAATGCCAGATGAAATCTCTCTGCACAGCCCTTCTCATTTTTGTTAACTGACAAAAGCACTGCATAGAAAGCCTGAACGCGCACAAAGTTTGATGAGCAGTTCCTGAAAATCTGGTGCAGCTGAAGCCTAAAAGACTTTTCCTGATGTCTGATGAGCACCGTTTACATTCCAGGCATTCCCCTGTGGCACACAGCACTCAGTGGATTTTGGCTCCCCATCTGCCACCACCACCCTCCACCAGAACCTGAGTCACCCCTGCCTTCAGGAGCCACATGTGGGCAGATGTGACACCACCAATAATTGGCCCAGTACTGGGAAAGGGTGAAGCTATCCCTAACTTCACATCAGAGCACAGCTCAACCTAGTGCTTTTTAGAGCACTGCAGTGTGGCCTGACAACTGGGGTACAGCAAGGATTACTCAGGCATGCTGTGTTCAACAACCACAAACCTATCTGAAACACTCCACTACTCACAAGCGCCCTTTTAGTTACTCCAGTTCAGATTTCTCATTTGTGAAATCAATGGACAAGAGCAGAAAGCTCTGCAGCAGTGAGAGCCTCAGTCCATGGAGGCAAGAGCTGCCTCCCCCTTCCCAAATATGGCACATTTTGGCCACATAAAGAGAGGGCAGCACCTCTTCTGAACCACCACCACAGCCTGACCCAAACCTGCTGTCACAGCAAATCTGAAAAGGAGATATGAACCAGACAAACTTCATTATTTATTTACCTCTACGAAGAGATAGCTTTAGTACCACTAGAAACATTCCTTGTTTAAGTAAGCAGACACACAGTAACACTACAGCCTCATAGGTCCTTCTTTCTTTGGATAGTAAGCTCCCCATCCAGTAGTACCCAAAGCACACGAATGAAAAAGATAAACAGTCTTTGGTATAAATCCTTTTGTAATCTGGAGTTATCATTTACTCAATCACCACACCTTACACCAGGCAGTAAAATAAAAAGATAAGCACAACACAAAAAAACCTCAACACAATGTGTATCACAACATTAAAACACTCCAAACCTACACACATGCTTCTCTGTCTACGTTCCCCAATACAGTGATTGTTGTTAAGGAGTCATGTGTACTGCAAATGAAATTTGTGACTACACACTAGAAATAAACAGCAGCTTTCATTTTCTCCAGACAGTTTCCAATGAGACCAAGGAAGCTCCTAGAAACACAAAATTAGCATGAAAAGGTAGAGGGGAAAAAAATAAAAAGACTACAAAGCAAGAGGTAATATTGCTTTAGAATTTATGCCCCTCCAAATGAGCAAATTAACATTCTCTGGTTTTTTTGGTCCAATTCTATGCTAGCAAAGGTTTCTAGAAGATGAAACCTTAGGTGAAATGTTTCTAACCAGCACCTCCAAGCCAATGTCTCCCAAAAGACAATTTAGCATCACAAACTAACAGTGCCACATATCCTGGCAACATAAACAAGAGCCACTTAACGAGGTTCCTTTTCATTTTCCTCACCAAGACACAAAATATTTCCCACCCACAAACCCCTGTGTTTAGCCACTGCTGAATGCAGAGCATTGATATCAGCAAACAACAGACCATACTTGAACTGCCTGAGACTCCTTCCCCACCACCATGGCTCTGTACCACCTACAGCACCTTCTTCTCAGTCAGAGTTCCACAGATGAAGAGCCACCCCCTTTCTCCACAGCAACAGAAGCAGTGTCTCAAAATTTTGCTGCTGGAAAACCCAGCATTTAGTGTAAAGAAGGTGCTGTGAGAATTTTTTCTTTTTTTTTAAGCAGCCATTTGTTTACAAGATGGCACAGGAAAACTGTGGGGTGGTAAGATTGGAAATGGGGAATATTTAGCAGCAAAGAGAGAAGGTAAGCTATTTCCAGCAGACCGAGGACAGCCCAGGAGGTCACACGCTTGAATAAATGACAGACTGCCCTAAGACATCTTACATAAGACCCATCTTGCAGATAAACACAACACAGTGTTCACTGTTCACCTGAAAGCCTTCAGAGCCATTGGAGTCCACACAGAGATGCCAGTTCAAACTGTGGTCTAAAACCAACGTGACACAAGAAATATGCCATTAATTCCTGACATTTCAAGGGCAGTACAGTGCAAATGGCATTGTGAGTGGATGGATATAGGCACAGAGTGATGCAAATGTAAAACTAAAAAGACCTGTCTACAAAACACCTCTCCAAGTTGAACAGTGCTTCAGACTGTCTCCTTAAACAGGAGGAGTAAGCTCGGGTCAGCAGACTACTCACATCTGCCCCACTAAATTTAAACTCTTGAGAAAAAACAATTACACAACGTCTGTGGTGAACTCTGAGTCAGTACACCACAGAGATATCAAAGATAGGGAGGAGGGATGGAAAAAAAAAGGAAGAGGGGGTGGGAGAGAAGGAGAAGAGCAAGCAGCATCCGTGTACGAACCAACACAGAGACATTGAGAAATGTCAGGAGTAACCTCAACAGAGCCCGAGGGGGCTGCTCAGAGCCCAGTTCTGAAGGGCTGTTTGTACTTTGGAACATGAGACAGTTTTCTGGAGCACTATGGAGCTGGCAATACTATCCCTGTGCTCAGACTCACAGGTGCACATTGGCAGAACAGGAACTCCAGACATAGTGCAGAGCAGCCACACCTTCGGCAGCAGCAAGTGATCCTTTCCTGGCGGTTTACATGTGGTCACACCAAATCCTCCCAAAGTTTTATTCAGGAAAAAAATTAGGAGTAGCAGACCAAAACAGACCAGTCCACAGCACCTGCTGCTTTCTTTCCAGATTTCTGAGCCAGCAAGCACAGGGCAGCAGCTCAGCCTGTTCACTGAGGAAGAGATGGTGCCCTGTGCATTGCTGCAGTAACAAAGACCACTGCACACACAGCTGGGAGAGAAAGGGCAGCTTGTCAGGGCAGCAGTGCTCCCTCAAGGAAAACACGTAAACACAGGCAGACAGACACCAGCCTGTGCAGCACATGCTGTAGTTTTCCTACAAAATGAATGAACCTTTCTATTCTAGACAGTAAACACAAAGTTCCCCAGGCCTTCGAGCAAAGAAAAAAAAAAAAAGCCTTTACAGAAGTGGGCAAGGACAGGTATTTCAGTGACCAAGACTCCAAATATAACTTACCTTCTTCAAAGGTTTTATTCTTCAGTGATGCACCTAGGCTAAACTGAGCTCCAGTACACTGTGGTGTGCAGCCTTTGTGAACCCTGCAGTTTTAGCTGTACACAAGGAATTTCTGTCAATTGACAGTCAGCATTTCATGGGCATTTTCACTCTTACCACCATTTCATAATGCAACATATAGAACAGGCAGCTGTCACGAGAAGTAGAGCCTCTTCAACTTGGCTTCTTTTCTTTTCATAAAATGAGTTACAGGCTACAATGCTTTAAGACTCCCAGTCTTTTGTGGCTGCCTAACAGCACAGGTAAAGAATACTGCTTACGTGGAAAGCAGCCCTCTGAATGTGGAAACTGGAGAACAAGGCCTCCCTAATAAAAACCCTCCTTGTTCCAATGACTTCCATCTACCAACACCCACCACAGACAAAAAAAGCCATCCCTCAAGGGCTACCTTAGGCAGTACAGAATTTACTACCTGGAGCCAAGAGTAACTGGCTTGCACTACTGAAGAATGAAACATTCCTGTTGAGAGGGTGAATTAAAGTTTGTCTCCGTGGGACAGACGAGAGAATACTGTCAATTTCCATGCTTTAACTAAAAGGAAGTTACCCTTAAGCCTATAAGTAATGCTACACACACTGTAATAAAAGGCTTATTGTCCAAGCACATCCCTCTGGCCAGGTGTCCTGCATTGGCATGGGTAAGGGCTCCTGTTCTCCTAACATGCATCCTACAACCCAGGCCTGATGTATAGAGAAAGAAAAACTCCTTCTTTGTCACTCAAAAGAAAACTCCCCAAAAAATCACAACTTCAAGAATTTAGAAAAATACTATTAAAAACTTTTTTTCTTTGAAAGAAGTTATCTTTCTTTTATAACTAAATTCAGACATAATATAAGTAAATATTCACAAGGGTATTAAACCTAGTAATCACTCCACTCATTAAGAGCAATTATTCTGACCTTCGTAAAAGCCCTAACACACCTTGATTGCGTTCACTTTCCACAGCAGTACAAACCCCATAAAGCCATTACAAACACCTACAAATAAGCCATTGAACTCCTATTTTATTTTTCAGAGTGTATGCATTTGGCACAATTATAGAAACAAATGCTGGAGTCCGCCCCATTTTCCACACCTTCATCCAGGCTCAAACCACAGCAACCAAAGGGCTGCAAAATAAAGTCCCCCCCAAACTAAGAACTGCACATATAGCTCCCAGAAAAACTCATGTTAGCTGTGGGAAAACCGGGAATAGAAATACCGAGTCCCCACTAGGCACTGCCACGGCGATATTTTTTTTTCTCCTTCCTTTCAGTGGAAGGAGCCTCCACCCATGCGCAACATAAACACAGGGTACCGAAAACTTGGCCAAATTAGTGGAAACTGGTGGAAAAAAAAAAAGAAAAAAGTTGTGCCTGACGTGTCCCTCACATGACCCCCGTTCCCCTCCCGTCCGCCCGGGCTTGTGGATGGGCTGGTTGAGGGGAGTCCGAAAAGAAACGGGTGAGGAGTGAAAGTAAGGAGAGGGATAATACGAGGACGTCCCCGGGAGCGGCCGGGCACGGGCTGTCAGGCCGTGTCCTCCCGGAGCCGCCGCCTTCCTCACCTTCGCCATCTCTGGGATCCTCCGGGTGGGGCCGAGTCCGAGTCTGCAAAGAGAGATGCGACAGTGAGGGACAGTGAGGGACAGCGAGGAGCAGAAAGCGACAGCGCCCGCCCGCCCGGGCTGCCCGCGCCCCTCACCTCCCGCCGCGCCGCGCTGAGCCACCGGGAGCACCGAGCGACGCAGCAGCGAGGCAGCAGCGAAGAGGGAGGAGGTCCCGCGGCGGCCCCGCCGCTCTTGCCTCACCCGGGGGCCGGGCCAGCCCCACCCGGGGCGGGCAGCGAGCCCCGGCCGCCTCCCGGCGCTGCCTGCGGGCCGGGCCGCGCCCCAGCTTTCCCCTCCATCCCTGCCGTGCCCTGGGACGGCGGCATTGGGGCTTTGTTTCTTAGCGATCGTGAACCTTTTAAGTTACATTTGCCGATAGACAGCCCCCAGCAGGTGCTCAAGCGCCCTCCGGATGAAGTCTGTATAAAATCGGTTCCCGTTAAACTGAAGGGGATCCCATCCCAGCACTAAAGGGCAAGTCTGAACGGAATTCGGTAAAAAGCAGACATTTCATCAGCTGACCTAGCCTGGCTTCCAAGTAAGCCAGGTTAGCACAACAAGCACAGCGTTGAACAGAACGTTAGGGCTGTAGTTCAGAAATTGCAAGCATTTCAGGTGGCAACACTTATTTACTTCATGTTTTCCAGCAGGACCATTTCCCTAGCCCAGGAATAGGGAAGATATGTCCAGTTTAGGAGAGCAAGGAGGATGCAGTCTGCAGGGCTACTCAAAGAGCTGCTCCATCGAAGCTGCAGACAGACTCACTGCCTCACCACACAGCCTTGAGTCAGAAGGAGGAAAAGTGACTGCAATGCAAATGGAATTCACGGTCTCTGCCAAAATAAAACATGAACATAATCCCGCTGTGTGAGCATTTAAACATGTAACAGTCACTTCTGTCTGAAAGTAAGTTGCATTTACCTCACAAGCAGCAAGAGAAACATAGATCATGATGTAAATTTAAATATTTTGTCCAGCATTTCTTGTTGCCCCAGCAGTGCACATACAGTTCAGCAAAAATATGGGATCCACCCATCTGGCTTCCTCTGCAGGACCAAGGAACAAACTGTTTGCTAAAATGCCCTGATTTACTCTGATTTCAATCTAATCCATTGAAGTGGCATTGCACACGTGCCCAAAGATGCATGAAGGGAATTGAGTGCTGCTCATAGCATGCATGTGGAAATTGGATTAGATGTAGAACCACAATATTAAAGATAACATTATAGATTATTGTTTTTAAAAAGTGCAGTTGATACTCAAATTGGTTACTTTTTATTTAAGCACAACCTTGCTTAGACATCCAGCCCTTTCTGCAAAATTAAGTCCTTTTCTCCTTACACATCATACCCAGAGGAGACACAGGCCACACTAGATCATGTTTCAAGCTGTACCATTTAGAGTGCAGACATACAGAAATGCAGTGGGAGCTAAATCCACTCTGTTTAACACACTCCAAAATTCTGTCCATCAGAATGAGGTACACGAACACTGCAGTAAAGGCTCCTCAGGTGCCACATGGAAGCCAAACCTCATTAGTGAATCAGATGTGTGATAAAGAAAAAATTATTGGGTGAGGCAGAAATTTGAAAACAGCTGTATCAGTATCATGTGAACAATTAATGAGACTCTAGGAACTAAGAAATCTGTAATCATCATTACTGTGAAATATGTTAATAGAATCTCTACTACAGTAAATATCACAAAGGTCAGTAAGTTAATTTCCTTGACACAAAAATATCTACTAAACTTCACAAATAAAACACATCCTTGCATAACTTGGAAAAATGTGTCTGTTTGTCTGACAAATGATTTAGCAGTTTGCATGGGACCACCTGGAATGCATCTGCTCTACCTCCCTCTCCTTGCTGCAGCAAGTCTATCCCAGCTCCCAGCACTGCAGCCCAAGGTTCGAATCCTTGGCTCCCTGAAATGCTGGGCATAGTTTAACAGTGACACACAGGCACCATTGCTGCTATCCTAAAACATCTGCTCCAAGTGTGTCATGTGTATAATAGCACATTAAGAGGCAAGGGGGAGAGAGCTTGGCTTTTTACCTCTCAACTTAGGAAAGTGGATTTTTCTGGATTATAGGATTTTTGTTTGCTATGCCTTATTTGGTATACTTACTACTTTATGGCAACTCTCAGACTCGAAGAAATGATCCAACATATGTATTGAATTCCATTTTGCCCTTTAAACTTTGAGTTGGGGGCTGTGGATTTGGAATCAAATTAACATTTGCCTTTTATTCTGCAGTAAATGTCTCTGTGTACACTTAGCTTCTCATTTCCAGAAGCAAAAGTCTATGCCATTAAAAACCAAAATACTCCATTCAAAATCTATTCCAATCAAAATTAAAGTACCATCAACCAGCTCGTTATTCTGTTCTTTGTGAAGAAACATGAGGTAACATTCAGTCAATGGGAGGCCACCATTGGACTTCTAATCAGTGAATAACAAGGAAAAGAATCTTGGGAGTGAGAACACAATATTTTTCTGCTCTGGAAAGGGTCTGTAATGCATGATCCAAGATGAATTGCAGTGGTAGGAAAAGGTTAAACAGAAGAGAAAGATCTTCTTGCCAACGGACACTGGAAGTAAAACCTACTCCAGTCAATCTGAAACGTTATCAATGTGTGTTTAAGCAAAGGAATATTTACATAACTTCATTAAGCAAAGAGGCCTAGGGGAGCAGGGGGCAATGGTAGAGTGAAACCATGGGAAAGATTCACCAGGCCATTTGGAAAGAGCTGATGTTTGAAAAGAAAATAAATCTGATTATCACAGAATTTCAGCCTTTGAATTATTTTGAATGCAAAAGGAAAAGGCAGGAATAGCTCTATGAGCAAATCCAGATTGAACCTCAAGACATGAACGCGTGCCTGGAGAGAAATGCATTTTGCACTGATTGCCTTCAGCAGAAACAATCTCGGTGAGGCCAAAACAGTTGGAGATGGTGACTCACAAGCACAAGCTGCAGGACCTTCATGGCCACCGTGGGCAGGTATTTCACCTGACAGCAGCTCTAGCAGTCAATAGTGCTCACCCACAAGTCACAAATAAGCCTTCTAGACTTAGAATCATTCTTGTCCTTTTTTTTTTTTAAATTAAGACAAATTTTCACACAGGTTAAAAAAACCACATGAGGTCATAGCAGTCCTTTCACCTCCCAAGCACCTCCCTGCTCTTCGCATCTCTAATCACTAGTAAAATCATACCAGGATGTAACAGTCTGCTTCCCAGGGCTGCTGCTGGCACAGTGCACTTCCAGTTCTTCCTTAACACAGAGCTGCAAACACCTGGAACAAAAACCAGCAGTAAAATATCAGAAAAAGAGTGGCATTGCCTTAATGGTATATTTAGCTCTGGCACACATTGAGACTTTGCAAGCAGGGCCCTGTCAGCTCCCAATCCATTTCAAGGCACAAGACTTGTCCACACAGAGAGAAATCCTGGGGTTGTAGCTGCACAGGAAAGCAAGAGGGAATGCAGGAATTATCAGATATGTGAAATAATTAATTTGATATGGGGTTTCTAATAAGGGGCTTGAAAGAGTTTTCAGAGTCTGGTTGCAGCACTAAAACATATCTGCGTGCTTTTCTGGAAACAATGGAAAAGTCCAGGGGGAAGAAAAGTTAGCACAAAAGCCGTTCAATTCAGAAGCACAGCCCCTTGAAGTTGCTTTTAGGAGTTTGTAAACAATAAATAAGTAGGAAGATGGATTGTTTGCTGTATCAAGGCAGTCTCCCAGCAGGTCCTCACCTCCTGCCCAAAAGCATTGTGCCCCATTTTGCTACCAATGCTATCCCTGAGCTGTTATGTGGTCCTATGTAACTACCTCTAAATGCATCACAGAAGAGAATAAAAGAGCAAGGCCCTCCTTAAAGCAGAGTTTGCTCTGCTATATATCCAGAAGCTGCGGGAAATGGAAAGGTCCTTCAATTTATCAAACAGAGTTGGAGCACACAAATCACATTAAAGCACTTCTCACACAGGACAGAGAAGCTAAAGCCTGTTATTGTCCTAGTTAAAATATTTCCTCCTAAAAATAAAGTCCCATTGCAAAATATTTTAAAAGCCTACTGCAGAGGTACTGAGGGGGCAATAGGCTTACCAAGGGAGATTTTCAGGCTTTGGAAATTTGATGGAGCAGACCATTTCCTTATGGAATTATAAATGAAAATCAACCCTTAATGCTTTTCCATACTTTAATGTCCATATGGAAGTGAAAGAGTCCAAAATCCTTGATGAATCACTGTCAGAAGAAAGGTGAGGCTGGGGAAAAAATAGGGCAGTTTCAAGTTCATGATTTGATTAAGACTGACAGAGAGCAATCTGTTTTGTTCCAGACTTGGTGCCAGAGGATAGACATTTCCCAGTGCCTCCTTTCCCTGAGCTCCTACTCGAGGACAGCTCAGCACAATTGGAGAGAGCTTTGTGCTGCACTCCAGCACCTCGTGGGTGGAAGGTGTGAGGCAAACACTAAGCAGTAACACCGTTAAAATAAGGGACAAGAGGAGAGTTTTACTGGTTTACAGGCAGGGGGAAACAACTTCAAAGTTGAACACTGACAGAAAGTTTATAAAATTTGTTCCCTGCTGCATGTGCTGGCATCAGGGGGCTGCTGAAGGACAGGCTAAGAGTACCAAGTACAAGACTTTGTTGTTTTTTAAAGCACTGAAGTTGCTTTGGAGACTAAATGTTGTTTTATATTCCAGCAAAGACAACTTCCTCTAAGTGATTCATTACTTCTAATCCACAACCCATTACAGAGCAGCACTCTGACAGATTCCTGATTTCTCCGGGGACACCAGTACAATGTGAAGAGGTTAATGGGAGGTACAGGCATTCATACCAATTACAGCAGCAGGCAGCTGAATTTCTCTTATTGGAACACAATGTTATTTTCATTTACTCAGAGGAGGTGCAGGTTTCTTTGAAATGGTCTTTAGAGTAAGACATATTACAAGGTTGCCATCCATGCAATAATCTCAATTCAAGCAAAGACCAATCACTTAAGTCAGATTCTATGTATGATTCTATGTAACTCTTGGTTACTTGGACAGCTCTACAGCCCTGTACTAAGGCATTGATTTCCAGGCTAATTCTTCCTGAGGAACACAGTTTACATCCTTCATTACTCGTGATAAGGACTCCTCCTCTGGGCAAAGGAGGGAGAAAAGGAGCCAGGTGCTCAGGCTGTATTCCTGCATTTCCAGTTGTTCCAAGCTACAGCTTATCATGAGCAGATCACTTGGGCTTTGTGCTCTGCACTTCCACACACAAATGATGTATGAGGGCACAGCTCACCTATAACAGCAAACATTTGTCTCCCATGCAGGAACTTTGGGATAGCACTAACTATCCAGAACAACCAATTCAAGTTCAGACAGGAATTTCCCTTAGTCATTAAGGCCATTAATTCTACTTAGGAGAGAGGAGCAGAGAGAAAAAGAATTGAGTTCTGTTAGCTTAATGGAAATTCAAAAAATCTGAGGCACAAAAATAAAAACCCCCCATGAGTGGTTGTTTCTCTCTGTGGAGAAGAGAAATAAGTTTAGCTGAAATGAACTGGCATAAGGGCACTAAACAAGTGTGGGCTTTGCATTTACTGTTCCCTAAAACACTTCTAAGTGAGGTCTTGTAACAAGACCTCTTTCTCACCACGGGGACTCCCATTAGAAGCCACACAAGAGTCCTGGGATACAGGAACAGTATTATCCTCATTTTCAAATGGACAATAAAGGCAAGCTGAGGCTCAGTAGTGTCCCCAAGGTCACTGCTGGGGACTGATAACCGAGCCCAGGTTTCAAGTCACAAGCTACTGACTTGGCTCTGCTTTGTTCTTTCTCCCTCTACTTTGCCAAAGGCCCTCTGTGTCACTGAGAACTGCCTCCTTCATTCACCTATTGACTCATGAAGAAGAATCCATAAATTATTCTGAAGATGCCAGGATAAGAAGCACCCTCCCATCTCCATGTGGCTGTTCTCACCAGACACAGCAAAAGCCTTGGCTCCCATAAGGAAGAGCAGAACCAGGCCCACAGATTTCTGCTTTGATTATGAGAAAGTAAGCCTGGAGACAAAGCCAAAACCAATAGCCTACATCAACTTCTTTTCTTTTCAGCCTCTCATTAAGCTCCTAAAACATGCTGATCTCAACCTTCCAAGTGGCTATTCACCCAAACCCTAACAGTCTGATTTCATTTCAAACTGCATGGAGTCTACATCAAACCCAAATAACCCAACAGTTTTATCAGGAGGCATTTGTGTCCCACAGAGCTTTAATGATTTTTTGGAACTTAATTTCATTCTGTCTATAATTTTCCATATAATCCTGAACACTTTGTTTAGTACTCAAAAACACAAGAAATATTTTTAGCACTTAGCTCAAGACTTGTAAAGCCACTTTCCAGGTTTCTACAATACATTTTGATACCTGAACTAAGACAAACCCACCTAAACTGCCAGCACATAAGTAAAGAGCACTGAAGAGCATTTTAGTTGTTGTGTGTGTTCCAACACACACCCAGACACAAACACTCCAGAGCAAAATGCTCCATTTCTTAATTTTTAAGCTTTAAAAGGCAAGTAGGCCACTCAAAGGTTTAGGCATGAACAACACCATTTAAACATGGAGCTTTGGGCATAACCATGGATAGGAGAAAATTCCATAAACCTTCTCTTGCTCACTGTCATACACAATCAATAGAAACACAATATTCTGAGTTGGAAGGGACCCACCAAGATCAAGGCTGAAGGGCCTGTCACTGTATAAACCCAACCTTCACCTCAAGAAGAATAATCAAAGACAATTTAAAATAGCATTTCTTAGCATTCTACTAATCCCACCCTGATAATTGCCAGGCACAAGGGTTGTCTTCTTCCTCCATGGATTACTGACCCTACTGTTAAAAATAGGACGCTATCAGTAGTTTAAATTTCTCACCTCCATCATATTTTTAAAGAGTTGTCTGTATGACAGAGTATTTTTATTATCCCTAAACTAGCTGTTTGCCTGGGAATAAACTATAAGTTCAAGAGAAATGTTCACAGTATAATTCCTCTAAAAAACATCAGTGACTCTGCAACTCCTTTTTTGGTGGAGTTTTTGTTATTTTAATTCATACTTTCAAGGTTAAAACAATTAATATAGCACACCAACAACTTCCACTGTTAATGACAGCAGAGCTGTAGGTAAACCAGAGCCAGGTTAAGGTCCAGATTAGGAACAAATAACATCCTGATGCAAACTGCAGCTCTGTTTACTGAAAGGTGTTCCCCCTCCCACCCCAGCAATAACTTTTATGTAGTTATTATTCAGGCATTCACAAAGGAAAACTTGGTTTTCTTGAGTCTATTGGTAGTATTTCTAATGCTATTTTTTTCAGATTAAAGGATGAATTCAAAGTCAGGGGCTGCAAGTTCTTCTCAAGATCCACTCAGGCTCCTATGAAACCTCAAGCCTCTTTTTCCAGCAGTGATATGCTTAAAACTGTATTTATTCTTAATAAGAGTGCCTTGATGCAAATCTCTACCCAAGAATTAGTAGCAAGCACTAAACCCTAAACTACAGATTGGAATTGGTTTCGATGTGTTCATGTCACTCCAGCCACATATCCTGACCCCTCACCAGACCAAGAACCAGAGTGGGTTTTTGGCATTCTGATGCTACAGGATAATCCCATTTGCAAGGGGAACCACAGATACCTGATGTTAAATGTCATTCCCTGCCTCCCCCCCTGTCCTGAGCCCCTCATTTTGTTGTATCTATTTCAGTCAGTGGTTTGGCTGACTCCTCATGAGCTGCCTGCAACACCACCTGCTTGACCGGGTAGTCAAAACCCTAAAAAGGAAATTGCTAATCCATTCCATGCCTGGAAGCATTGCTCAAAAACACAAATGCCCAGATCCAAGAGTGGAGTTCAGAAGGAAAGATATGTCATAACTGAGCCAGTCAAATCATCTTCCCAGACTGAGAAAAGAGAAGTATCCAGACCTTGTTATCCCCTGGCATGGGTAAAACTGAGGTTAGACAACATGAAAGTTGTCACACAAGTTTTCCAAACACAGCAAATCTTGTTCCTCTCTAACTGCTCAACTCCTAACTCTGGACTGCTAAGAGGGAAGCAAAGGGGAGAAATTCCTGCCCTGATCCCTCCAACACCTCTACAGCCCTTAGACAGTGCAGGACTTGCAGCAATAGGCTGTGAGCTGCAGGAAAAGGTGGTGCAATTCCATCTGTGCCATGGCACCCGGCAAACCAGCACATTTCACCTTTGCATCCAAACCACCAAGCAGGAGCAGATGCATTTTATTCCTTTAATGACTTACCTATTTCCTTCCTGGGGTGCTATTATTTGCTGAAGACAGCTGTGGGCTTAAACTACCTTTTTGCCTTCAGCCAAAATAAATAAATATTTATGACTAATTAGGACTTGCCTCTCAGGGTTGGGAGGCACACCTGACCGAACAAGAGGCAGTGCCATAGGTCCTAGGAACAGGGAGCAGCTGCTGTGCCTCTAAGCAGAGGGAGAAACCAGGAAACACCAACTTCACAGCAACCCCAGCCTCCATCTGCACCAGGAGCTCTATCACTGCTGTACAGCAGCTGAACACCAACTGACTGCAAGTTACTCTGCTGAACACCGCAGCAGACAAGGAGGGATGCCTGCTTTCTGTCAGGCTCCCGTCTCAGTCACTGTAGGAACTTCAGTTGAACCACGCTCAGTAACAACTTTTTCGAAAATAGGCATGGTAAAAGCCAAAGGGGAAGTGAAGAGATGAATAGTGCAAACGCTGACTCGCTGAAATCCCTTCCAGTACATCCAACAGTCCCAGGGATTTTGAAGGAGGGCTGAACCTCGCAGAAAGTGCGCCGTCTCGTGGCACTGCTCGGGAATTGCGGCACTACAGGGGAAAAGAGGAAGGGATTTTTTACCCACACACCCTAATGTTCGATCCCGGAATATTTCTGCTTACTAAGCATTCCCAGCTGCTCTAGGCAGGTCCCCCACCAGCTCTGCTTTCTCTAGTATCAAACTGAGCGGGTTTCTGTAAGCCAAATTTCCATAGGAACAGATAATCTCATACCAAGAGTTTATCTTTAACACAGGAAAACTCTACTGAGCTCAAAATGAATCCAATAAAGATGTAGTAGGGTCAACAGGGGAAAAAATAAACCCCTGGTTTGTGTTTTTAAAATTTTTTGTCATCAAGCCTTATTAAGACTTTGCATTTTGGGTTATATGTTACACACTGAGGAAACAGTTAATGCCCAAAAGACTGCAAATTAACCCAACAGTTGTGATGAACAAAGGAGAAAACAGTAAAACCTGTCAATTAGTCAGTTTACTTCAGTGGAGACTGCAATCAAAATAATCACAATTCACAAAAGCATTTCATGCCTTCCTCTGTACTAGCACTGAATGGTATTTCAGGGCTTCCCAGTGTTCAAATAATTCCCCTCAAAGGAAAGCTGAAAGGGGAAAGATTTTACAACAGTGACAAGTCTCTACACTCTAGGCAGATTTTGGCCAAGCAAACTATTTTTTTTGATACTCATAAATGACATCAAGCAAACAGCTTTCAAATAGTGACTAAGAAATCCAGCCATGCCTTGACTATGCTCAAAAGACCAGACTAAAGTGGAGGAACACAATTTAAAAAAAAAAAAAACAACACCACTTTTTCATTTAATTTCTGTTTAAATTAATATTGCACAGTTCCATGACTATGCATTTCCTTTCCAAGTTACTACAGAAACTCCCAGGTGATACTTGGTTTTTCAGAGCTGTAGGCTAAGACAAGCAGACAAATGAGTTTGTTACAGGTCACACATCTCTGCCCTGTCACAAGCATTTGCTGATTCTTGAGGTCTTTTAGTCCTAAAACGTTATCAAAACTTCATGTTTTCCATGGAGCCTGCTGTTACTTACAAGAACTGGTGGCAGAAACAGAAGGTTGAAAAGGAAATTTGTTTGGGGGTTTGGGCCACAAGCAAAGGCCACCAAGCTGCTATCACAGGGTGGAGGGGACCTTTGCGGGTTCATTAAATAAGTTTCCTCACTGCACTCCCAGTAACCAGCCACCCACAGCGCAAAACAAACTCTTTCCTCAAGCAGATTCACCTGGCCTTGGTACCACAACCGACCAGAGGGAAATGCTCTTTTCCCTGAGCTGAAGGCCAAATTGCAAGCTTTCTTAGCTGGGATTGTAACACACTCTCCAGCAGTCTTCTGGCTTTCTGACCTGCATTAAAGGGGTAGGTAACAGTGCCCATAGGAGCAGCTCTGAATCGATTGTATTCAGCTCCAGGAACCCAAACCTTTGACTTCAGCCACCAGGGGCCTTGAGGCAGGAACGTCACTGCCCACACTCAGGTTTTGAGAGGCACACAAACTCAGGTGATCCCCACCAGAGCCTTGCACTGTATCCCTGCTCAGAACCACTTCACGCCTCTGTTTCCCCACCTGAGGAATCAGGGTAACCAGCAGCCAGGAGAGGACAAGCAGGGCACACATTTCCCTCCCAGTTTTTCTGAGCCACGGATAAAGTGATGGAATTCAGGCAGGTTTGAATGAGGTATGCAAATGCAGGGCTGGGGCAGAGCAGCAATGAACCTCTTTTCCTCCATGCTTATTCTTTGCACAACAACATTTTGCAGACCTCTAATTCCTCTGCTAAACATCCATAATTTTCTGACAGCTGATGAGTCTCCAGGTATTTATATGTGAATCAGGACAACAGACATAGACAAGTCCATTAAAGTAGACTTCAATAAAGCAGAAATATAAAATTTATAGACTTCTACTTGAACCAAACCGTGCATTTCAACAAGGGAAAAAGTTTATATCACTTCAATTACTGTCAGTCTTAACAAAATTATTTCATTAGGGGCTTCTGAAAAGACCATGAAGATATACTGCCTAATTTCCATAATTTTAAAGCAAAGGAGAGCACATCAACCCAACACATGGTTCCCCTCTGGCTAGGAAAAGTGTGCTAAGCTGTTTTCACAGGACAGACAGAAAAACCTCTATGCAGACACCACAACTGTTATGGAACTGCTGGGGAGATTTGGCAAAGCAGGAGAGGCCTCATCATCACCTGCTTTGTAAGAGCTCACTGTTCTCCCAGAGAAGACAAAAAACCTCACATATACATTTCACCCTCTAAGGAGAGCCGCGCCCTGCTCTTTCCTACACAATAACTCAAGCATAGTGAAATATACAAACATGTCACCTGCTGTTCCTGGATCTCCTCTGCCCCAGGCCCCTCCATCATCACTGGCTTCCCTTAGCAGACAGACAGACAGACAGACAGACAGACAGACACCAAGCTGCCCCAGAAGGCATCACTACTGCCCAAGCAGCAGCCAAGGCCCGGGACAGCACTTCCCAGCCCTGCTCTCCCCCCAGAGGACACACAGGTGCCCGTCCCAGCGCTTTTAACCTCTCTGTGCCCACCCTCAGCTGCAAGTGATAGAGCTGATCCCCCCTCTCTATTGGCCGCACCTGTGCTTTGTGCTGCTCCTCCTCCACCTCCTGCCAATCCTCACTCCCCCACGGCTCCCGCAGGGCTCACAGACACAGCCCTGGGCTGTCCCAAGGAGTCAGCGACACTGTCGTGACCTCAAGTTATGGGAGCTTTTGGGAGGCTTTTCTCATTTTCAGGACGGGAATATCAAGGTTTCATGCCACGTCTGATGTTACCTGGCATTCACGCCCTGTAGAAATGAGTGGCTTGAGTACATCAATCACCCCAAAGGAAGAGAAAACAACGGAGGGAAAGTGTACACCAGCCATCCTTTATCCAAGCAGAGCAGTTCAACTTGTCTGCAGCTATCAATCAAAGCTCCAGCAAAACCTGTTCTACCAAAGACAGGAGATCTTTTGCGAAACACCAGATTCCTCTGAAAACTTCATTACCATGCGTGAGCCTTTTGACAGGCTCCTTAATGCGGCATAAATTTTAATAAGCCAGCACACAGCACTTCCCAGGTGTTAGATAGGTGTGAGCGTGCCCTGGTGAGCACAGCAGACGCGCAGTGAACTCAGCTTTTAAAGATATTAAATCTCGAAAAAGCACAAGAGCCATTTGCTAACACAGAGATTAAGTAAAGCCTTGTGCACAAAGGCTAGAATGAAAATTAATTTGTTTTTCTCTACCAACTGCTTTCTTCGGCAAGCAGGGACTTGTCTTTTAACCATTTTTGCAGAGTGCCATTTCTGTCAACACAGATTCAGAAAAAGAACAAAATTAAATTTAAGAAAACCCCACACATAAAGACAGAAATAATAAACTAAGCAGACTGAGGATGTACATTTTATCCCTGATTATTTAAAAAAATTATCCAGGAAATGCAAAATATTATTTTAATACCGTTGCTATTGACAAGATCTGTTCTGAAGAGGATAATTTTTCTGGAATAAAAAATAGGATATGCATTTTCAGAGAGAAGTCACCTGAAGCACATGCTGCTGAATTTCACTGACAGTCACACTGAAAACATGTAATATTTGGATTTGTCAGACTTTCCATAAAATTCCTCCAATAATTATATAGATTTCTCACAGAACTGATTAATACCACAATTTTTGTAACTACATGAAGCAATATATTCCCCATTCTCTAAAACTTGCAGTCATTACTATGTGGTAAAATATCAAAGTAGCAACAGTAGTAATAATAATAATACATTTATTCTGTAAGTTCAAATAAGATGGACCATCATATTCTGTATTGAAAGCTTTGTCAGCTCAGATGTGTCCATACACCTGAACAGAAAACCTGCTTCCGCTGGAGTCCCCCCAAGGCACCTTGAAACAGATCTTAAATGACTGTCACAATTTTGACAGCCCTTCACAGAGGTGCACTTTCAAAGTGGAATTTGAGAGATGTAACAATGTTTGAAGGGAAGCAACACAGTAGAGAGTTTCTCAGGAATGCAAAAAAATGAAAGATACTGAGCAGGCCTTGCACAGCTGTGGCTGTGAGTGGAGCTGTGCCACTACCTGTCACTGTGAAAATGCACCAGATCAATCATCGGAAAAAGAAACAGATTGCTGTGTTTGCTTTAGACTATTTGTAAATACCCAAATCAGGACATTTCTGACATAATTCTTCAGGCCTCACTGGGAACTGTTCTGGTCCAATGAGCCTTTGTGACTTTTAATCTACAGATAGGAAAAGAGGTGACAACATAATTAGTGCCTCTTCATAAGAGCACAGCATTATTCCCTCTAGTGACAGTTTTTTTTCAAGGGGCAAACATCGAGCTTTGTGTGTCTTCCCTGCGAGATCACTTATTGAGTTTACACACCTTGTTGTCAAGTACTTCCTCCTGCCTTTAGTGTTAGTAGTCCCCATCTGTACTCTCTTATGCCCTGTTACAGATCTTGTTAAATAAATTATCTTCTTCCTCAGAGTTTGTATATTTCAAATACTTGCAGATGATTTAGTTGCCCTATAGCTGCCAGCTAACAAAAGCATACATATTTAACTGTTTTACTCTTTCCTTCTGGATTCCCCAAGGGCTTTTCACGGCTCTTATCTGACTTCCCTCTGGTGTTGCCGGCAATGGCCCAATAAAGAGGCGTCCCAAAACCTCGGTGCTGAACAGAAGGGAAACCGTGCCCCCTCCCAGGACAGGATACCTGTGCCTGTGCACTTCAGCAACACGCAGCGCTCGGGAGTAATTTCCTACTAACGATTCCATCTTGTATTTCTCTCACCCTGCAGCTTGTTTACATCTTCCCTCGATGATTCATCGGGCTAATCTTTTAGAGCCTTTGGCTTACTTCTGCCTCTCATCACTGATTGAACGAAAGGGTGTACACCTTCTGTTGAGAGGTTGGACACTGGGAATTTAGAAACTTCCTAGAAGATCTCTGGATCTTTGCACAAGGGGCAGCCTGCCCTCCTTCCTGAGCAAAAGGATCAATCAAAGGATTGGCAGCATCAATCTTTGGGAAAACAAATCACCTATAACGCCAGCACTGAAGAGCTGTATAACCATCCACCTTCCACCAGCAGAGGGGAAAGTGTTGCCTCGACAGCTGTGCCCTAAAACACAAATCAAGAAATGGAAAATTGTTTGAATGGAGCAGATGTTTGATGCCACTTGGGTTTGTGATGCCAAACAACTCCCCTGCTTGTCCTTCCAAATTACACTGCAGATGACAGCGCTGGAACATGGAGCTTACTTAAAAGCAGCACTCATCTTGTGAATTGGAGGTATTTATTGCTGCACAGCAGGTCTTTGTGAAATGACAGCATTTGAGAAGCAGTACTAGTACCAAAACAAGACAAAGCGAAGAGATTATAATCCTCTGACCTGCAAGTGTTTCACTGAGTAGCCCCCATAAACTTTTCTCCTGCACTGTTGGTGTAAAATGCTTACATGTCAGAAAAATCATGTACTACTTTTCATTTTCCAGAGAAAGATAACTGTGCCCTGTCAGTCATGCTTGTATAGAGTCATTACAAAAATCAGAATCTCTCTGCTCCGTGCAATACAGTAAGTATGAAGGGTTTCTGCAACGCAAGACATTAGAAGTGTCCCAACCATTGTCAAGATTTTAAACACTTCACTTATCTGTGAAGTCACATTCTGAAGGTAATCTCCTGGTGCTCATGCAGAATGTGTGTTGCAGTTTTATGGCTACTCATATTAATTGAGCAAAACCACTAGTCACCTTTTTAATCACTGATGTGAGGCCAAAATCATTCCCACCATTTTCACAGAGGAAGGACAAGAAAACCATAGAGATACGAGGCTGATGAGTCACTGGCAGGGAAACCTACACTGGATTGTTCTCTCATCATTTTCCCATGACTGAAAAAAACCAGCCAAGAGTGGAGAAGGGCAGCTGGGGCACCAGGCACTAGGAGGGGCTACAGACAGCAAATCCTCATGGCCCAAGGTGTGTGAGGCAGCATGGCGTCAGCTCCAGGATGAGTGCCCCAAAGAGCATGTCCTGAGTCTTGCAAAGCCCCTGCCAAGCAGAACTGCACGTTGGGACAGTCTGCATAAGAGATGATGGATCTGAATTGATGCAAATAAAAGATCTGTTCTAAATCCCAGAGTGTGCAACAATTTTAAAAGCTTGAAATAAAAAGCCATAGTGAGCCAGCTGAAAGAAGGGCCAGAGCAATCCCTCTGGAGGAGGGCCTCTCCAACTTGATTGTAACTACCCCTGCACCATTAGCAGACTTCCCCCATGCCAAGTCACCCAGCGGCGAGCAGGAGGAGAGCTCAGATCACTGCAGCAAGGGCTGGAGAGCTGGAATATCCTGTGTTCCCTCCAACAGCGTTCTCGTGCTCGCAGCACGCTGCCTTGTAACAGAGCAATGCACAGCAGGAGTGGAGCAGGCACATCGTGCACTGAGAGGCACTTGTTGGATTAGCAGCAACCTGCCCTGTAAAAACACACCCCACAGCAATGCTGGAGACCTGGCTGCCTGCAGCCACACCGCCACAACAGCTGCCTTCTAAATGTGGCTTAAAGAAGAACCCCTAAACCCCACACTTTTAAACAAGAACACCAGCTCTACAGCACTGAAATAATTTCTTTTTGCCAATCTCACTGCACACCTGATAGCACCTATTCTTAGCTTCTCCACAGGCCCTTCCTGTAGGGACAAACTGGTGTCTGTCCATCTTTTGCCATGGTGCAGATACTCACCAGAGTGAGCACAGGTTCACTTAAGCTCACACTCTGAAAGACACCCTGGTTCCAGAGAGCTAAGAAAAAAACGTGCTGTGAAAGGTCTGCAGCCAAAGGTCTGCACAAATTTCCTAAAGGCCTCAAACACAAATTTCCTAAAGGCCCAGCAGCTGAGTTGCTTCGTGGTTGGTGCCACCCCTGATGCCTTGCACAGGATGGGGGCAGTCAGCAGGAGGTGGCTGCTCAGCCACACTGCATCGACACCAGCCCCAGGCATTACCTGGGGAGCAGCAGCTGCTGTGCTGGGGCCAGAGTGGTGCCTGAGGGACACCAGAGATGGGGTAGGGTCAGCCATGGGCTGTTGTCAGGTCTGCTCCCACTCGACAGGGAGTGAAGCTTGGCATTTTAGCTATATGATGGAATACTTGGAATTTTAGCTACATGATAGAATCACTCCTGTTGAGTAATAGGAGGAAAACTGAATTAGATGTGGTTGAAGCAGGGGGCGGGGGTGGGGGGACAGAAGTTCTTTTAAAAGGTGTCCCCCGCACTGGAAAACTCACATTTAAAAATTCTGTAATCAGGTCAAATTCGGATGTCTGTATGCCAAAGGAAAGCCAACATAACCTCCTCCGCAAAGAAAGCCGGAGGGGAGTTTTATAATACTTTCTTACAGAGTAAAAGCTGCAGGGTGGGCGCACCTTCAAATTTCCCCTGAATTTTACATGGCAGACGCAGCTACTCTAGAGAGAGCGCGGGCTCGTTGGGCGGCCGAGGACAGGGATGCCGCCCCGGCGGAGGAGCGCTCAGCCCGTGCCTCCCGGGGGACGCGGAGAGGCGGAGGCGGCCCCGGGGGCGGCCCCCAGCCCTCCGTGCGTGTCGCGGACTCACCTGGGGGCGGCCCGAGGCGGCGGCGGCGGGCGGCTCCCGGCTCCCGGCTGCCGGCGCTCAGCCCGGGGCTGCCGGGGCGGCGGGAGGCGGCGCGGGGCTGCTCCCGCCGAGCCCCGCAGCTGCCGGAGGAGCAGGCACAGCAGGAGCAGCAGCAGCAGCAGCAGCAGCAAGAACAGCGCCAGGTAGAGGAGCAGGTTGAGCTCCCACTCCATGCCGCCCGCGGCGCGGCTCGGCTCGGCTCGGCTCCCCGCGGACCGCTCGGTGCCGGCGGCGGCGGCGGCCGAGCCTCCTCCCCTGCGGCAGGAGAGGGGCACCGGGCGGAGGGGCCGCGGAGTCCGTCCTGCCTTCACCCCCCGCCTCTGCGGCCCCTCCCGGCGGGGCAGCCCCGGCGGCAGGAGGGCACCGGGGCAGGGGCGGTCGGTGCGGGGGCACCGGGGCTCCACCGTGCTGGCGCTCCGAGCCTGGCGCGTGTTGTCCCCGCTCCCTGGGCACAGGTCCCCTGTCACACAAACGATGTCACACGAACGACCACCTGTCACCGGCAGGAGAAGCTCCTGGGGTGGCACGCTTGGAGTCGGAGCCTTCCGTCCAGACTGAAATGCCCACATGTGCCAGACTGAAATGCCCACGTGTGCACCCATCCTCGCTGCCTCCCCAGCCCGAGTCACCTTGCGCCGGCACAGGCCAAACAGCTCCGAACGCCAGCGGCACCAGGAAATGTCTCTCCCCTTGAAGATATTTGAGAACCCTGCCCGTGGCCCGATGCAAAAACACTCGTCAGGTATTGCCGTGGCAGTAGGAAAGTTATTCCGAGTTTTGGCCACTCGACTCAGATTTTGGTGAACGATACGATTGTGATGGACCCACCATGAGTTCTGCCTTTCATGGTTGCATCTGTCCACTTCCCTGCATGATTTGTCTTGGCTCAAGTCATATTCCCAAAGCTTCCAAGGATTTATAAACCAGGGAGGTGAAATTTCAGAGAGGGAACATTAGCACGGCTGCCTATACTGCAAATTTTGTGAGGGCCTGAGAAAGTACTGTTTTCTGAAGAAATATGTATTTAAAAAAAGCTCATAAATTCTACTTCACCAAGCCTCCCAAATTCTTAACATAAGTATAGCATCACCCCAAGTCTGAGCTAAGGAGACAAATATGTATTGAGTGTATATGATTTTACACCAAATCTT
Organism: Melozone crissalis; assembly: GCF_028551555.1. Taxonomy (NCBI): domain Eukaryota; kingdom Metazoa; phylum Chordata; class Aves; order Passeriformes; family Passerellidae; genus Melozone; species Melozone crissalis. The sequence continues at coordinate 7,688,870 of NW_026535817.1, read as the reverse complement.
CTATCCTTGTTGGACCTGTGAATAATATTTCACAATGAAGCTCAATATAAAAAATTGAGGCAATTTGGGAAAATGATCACTTACCTTTTCTTGAAGTAACAAAACATCATTCTGACAACTTCATCCATACTGTAGAAAACATCCCCTGGTGGGAAAAGGCAAGACCTGCATCCATCATTCTCTAGTGCCCTCGGTGATCTCTGACACAATAATTGGACACTTTCCCATTTTGCTTGTATTACTGTGAGCAATCCAACTACTCACAACAGCTTTCCTGCAAGCATTTCTGGGCAGGGATTGAAGAATTGGGATCTTTGGAAAATATGGAGAGATTAACACATGTGGCACAGAGAATACTTCATGTGAGACAGTCTGCTCTTGTGCATGAGACCCTGCTGAGTGGATGTTCTACACAACAGGAGGCACTTCTCAACCACACTTCTATCTTTTAACAACCCCTGCATTCTAAGATACAACTGTAAATGTGAAATTTCATGTAAAATCAGACAAATCAACAAAAAGATGCATCCCCTGTTTTAAAAGGAGCATTTTAGTATCAAGATTTTAAGAGAGGCTGTCCATGCAGAACAACAAAATCACTTGATTGAGAAAGATTATGACTTCCAGCATTTCAAGGCAGTCAAAATTAATTTCTGGTCTGTAACAGATACTTGGAAGCTGAATAAGCAGGAGAAATAATTGGGGGAAAAAAAGCCATTTTGATTTAATGGTTTAACTTGATTATCTGATAATCCCCAATGTTTTTAAATGTGCTGTCATCTCTCAGGGATCAGATGGAGCTCATAAGCTTGTCAGTACTCTGGATTTCCTCTGTATTGTAGGACTATCAATATGTGGTACCAGCAAACATTTTCTGACACCTTTCCAACAGGAAAAAAAAAACCAAACTAGATTCCAAATAGATATTCACTTAATTTTCACACTCCTGAGCCCTTGCATCAAGCCAGTATTTACCTTACCTCTCAAGTAATATTTAAGATTAGGATATGAGAAAGCACTTTTTTTCAGGAAACAATTTTGTTCTATTTTTGCCTATTCCCCATGAAATGAAATTACAGTTTCTACTTTAACATAGACACCTGTTGGTTCTTAAGAGAATTTGAAGATGTTTCCAAAAGGTTTGAAAATCTTAAACCACACTAAAATCTGAACTCAGACATTGGTTTTGTATATTCAGAGCCTTCAACTCAAGCTGTAACAATTCTGGCTTAGCATGACACTTAACTCAGCAACTGGTTTCACTGAAATCCATAGAAATCATGGAAACAGTTCGCCTGGAGACAGGGAAATTGCAGGGTGTGGAGACAAAAAAAGGAGAGGTGTAACTTATTTTCCTCTGACTTTGTTGCTTGCCTGGCATCCAGCCTTGGAAACACTTCCCACTTTCCCCAAGGGATTGCTGAGGGCTGGGAACCAGAGTTCATTCCATGCAGCACTGTCTACAGGATCAGAATTTCTGACACCACCCTTTGGAGCAAAAAAATTCTTAAATTCTTTCACAAGAGCAGGAAACCCCAAGAGGTGATGTGAAGGTTAAAGTACAGGTGGCAACAGCAAGAATATTTTGGGGTTCACCCTGAAATCTAGCCTATGGAAGACGATCAAGCTAGAAGCATCCAGCAAGTAGATGAAGATATTATTACCAATTTGCCTTAAGCTGGTGTTTGGATGATTTTCTGGCAGTTCTGGATCCCTTTCTTTTGTCTGTTTTGTTTTTTTTGTTTTGTTTTGTTTGTTTGTTTGTTTGTTTGTTTTTTGGGTTTTTTTGCTTTGGTTTTTGGTTTTGGGTGGTTTTTTGTTTGTTTCTTTGGGGTTTCTTTGGGGGTTTTTGTGTGTTTTTTTGTTTGTTTTTTGGGTTTTTTTGGAGTTTTTTTTGTTTTGTTGTTGGTCTTGTTGTTGTTTGGGGTTTTTTGTTTGTTTGTTTGTTGGTTTGGGTTTTTTTTAAAAATAAAATTATTTGAGCATATATACCAGGCAACTCCTTTCCTAAAGTTTCGCCTTGGAAGCTGTGACACATTCCATTTAATATGTAAGGGACAAAGGTGCTTATCTGTGCTTCAGATAAAGAGCTTGTTTGAGTGCTTCCCTGGACTGAGATTCCCTTGTTTGAGAGCTTGTTTGATCCAGTGTTTCCCTGGATCCTAGCCAGAATATCCCAGTTCCTCATCTCAGCGGGAGGCAAGGATTGCCCATCCTCCCACCCCCTCCCCCAGAACTGTTCACCATAAAAACAAATAATAAATTAAATTATTACATCTAGGCAGAGCCTTTCTTCCCAAATAACCTTATCAGCTGGAACAATGCATACATCATGTCATGCATGGGTGTGGAAATGAGCAGGACTTGCAGCCAAGCAGCAGAGGCACGTTGCAGTTAAGGCTGCCATGGAAAGAAAAGGTCAATTTCTTATTTATTTTGATTAGGCCATAAAAATTGCTGGCAGCTTGCTGTCAAGAAGCAAAGATTCTGATGCAGTTTGCTTTTCTTCTCCAGTCCTCAAATGAGATTTTCCCTCCAGGCTCGGTTCAGTAAGATAATCCAATTCAAGCATTTCAGCCCACAGAGCATTCAGCTCAAAAGAAGAAACGCTTCCATGTGGGCACAGTAGATGATCAGGATCTTCTTTCTAAAAGTTCCTGCTTTAGCCTAAGTACCTGTGATTTATTTGCTCATTTATTCACTCTGCAGGGTGCGACACCAAGAGTATTTCCATTATTTCATTACCACTGTAGCCCTGCCCTCCACTGTTCAGAAATACAAAAAATTTCTCAGCTTCTATTTCGTTAACCATTTATACTGACCTTATTTTCTGTTTGCCCTCCTCCTACAGATTTCCAGTGCTGTGGTTTTACACTTCCTTAATTTGTCCATTAAATCCTGCGCCCTTCCTAGCACATGTGCAAGCACCAAAGCTGTAAAGTAACCTTTGTGTGAAGAAGACAGGCATGGATCAAAGGGGACACAGCTGATTTCCAGCCCCAATACCTGACTTATTTCCCCTGGAATTACATCCAGCTCCCCCTGAAGCTCACCATCATCACCACCTTCTCTGTTTTGAAAAGGGTGCTTTGCCACCAGCCTGTTGGATCGAGGCACCTAACAGTTCACTGGGAGAGCAGGAACAGGAATTTTTCCCACTCCACTTCAAGCAGAAATCTCAATATACGGTGAAATTAACATCTTTTTGTAATTGACGAAGAGTAAACACTGAAATTAACATCTTTTTGTAATTGACGACGAGTAACGTAGTTTTGACGACTCCCGCAAACAAAAAAATCCCTTCCAAATTTGCTGTTAGTAAACTTGAAGAGTAACAGAATTTAATCCCAAGCCTTCACTAATGAATATTGTCACCAAATTCACACAACAAAAACGTAAAATCAGACAGAATTTCCACATAAAGACTGCCAGTAAAACTCCAAGGGCTAATTGCTTATTTTTTGCCTTGGAGAAGGAGTGTCTTTCTATAATGTCATCGATATTGTCTTAATATTTGTGTCGATATTTATCCTAAACTGAAAGTACAAAAGCAGCATGGGAAAATCAGGCACTTGTCCTCACCAACACAAACTTGTGAGTTTCAGAAACACAACTTACATTTTAGTTTGTACTAGAACTGTAGTGTGTTAACAGGGTTTGAAAAGACAGCCTGAGATATTTCAACACTTTTGTGTGGAAAACGCCCGTGTCTGGGGCTTAATGTTGGTGGGAAGATAACATTTTCTCGTTATAGCTCAAACTAGGCATAAAGGCCACTTGTAAAGGCCTTTTTACTTACGGGCAACATTTCAGAACACCAGGGAGGGATGTTCCTCTGGCAGCCTGGACGTCTTGGCTGCATTTTTGCCTGCAGCACTGACCGCCGTGCTCCCGACACCGGCCCGGCTGCTTCCTGAGGGCTGCAGGGCATCCGCACCTTGCGGGCTGGGCACCACAATAGTGTTAACCACTCCAAATGTCTGGCATGCATGTTTTGTGGTTTTTTTTTAAATTCCAGATGGCTTTCCCGACACCGGCACTCCGGCATCACCTCACGCTGCCTCTGTCCCTCATGTGCCGCCTCACGGCTGGGGCGCACACCCTGCGCTGCTGCGGCTTCTCCTCGGGGGCTGTATGCAATTTTAGGCACCAAAATGGAAGCAATATGGAAAAGACATTTTCAAAAGGCAGCACGAGGATGCTGAAGGGCCTGGAGGGGAAGCCGTGTGAAGGGCGGCTGAGGGCACTTGGTTTGTCCAGCTGGCGGAGACTGAGGGGCGACCTCAGCATCCTCGGGACGGGGAGCGGAGGGGCAGATGCAGATCTCTGCACCCTGATGACCAGGGACAGGACTCGAGGAAACAGCATGAAGCCGAGTCGGGGCAGGTTTAGCTTGGAGAGCAGGGGAAGTTTCTCCAAGCAGAGCGTGTGAGAAATCCGTAAGGGATTTCTCAGGGCCGTGCCCTCCCTGAGGGGACGCGCGCAGGGGCGGGAGCGCGGCGCGTGCGGGCTGGGCACGCGCGGCGCGCGGCGATGACGCGCGCGCGCCCTCTCCCCCTTCGCCCCTCTCTCCGCCCGTCACCCTCACGGCGCGGCCATGAAGGCGACGCCGCTCTCCAACTGCGAGCGGCGCTTCCTCCTGAGAGCCATCCAGGAGAAGAAGGTGCGGCGCCGCCATCCCCCTCCCTGCCCCTTTCCCCGTCCCTTCCCCGCTGCCCGGCTGTCCCCGGGATCCGCGCCCGCGCGGTGCCGTCGCGTGCCGGGCATGGCGCGCTGACCCTGTCCGTGTGTCCGTGTGTCCGTGTGTCCGTCCGTGTATTCCCGCAGCGCCTGGACGGGCGGCAGTGCTACGACTACCGGAACATCCGCATCTCCTTCGGCGCCGACCGCGGCTGCTGCATCGTGGAGCTGGGCAGGACCAGGTGGGAGCGGGAGCTCGGCTGCGGGCCCCGGCTTAGCTGGAGCCTGAGGTTCCCAGAGAGCTCTGTAAACAGATTTTAACCTTCCAAGCCTTAATGTCGTAGTATTTCAAGGGTAGGAGCAAAGAGGAGAAGATGGAAATTAAGTAAGCGGGAAAGGGATGGTGTTTCCATGATTATTGTAGTTACACCTAATTTATAATATGCAAAATTGTTCTCTAGTTTCCCTATATCTCGCATTTTGCATTCTTCCCCAAACCAAACGACCCTTTTTTGCATGTGTAAAAATGAAATATAAGCACTTTATGCATATGAATATGCACAATATGAATTATAGCATTATGAATATATGCACAATATTTCATTACATTTTCTCATGTGTTCGAGTCAATTTTTAGTCTTAAAAGACAGGAATATGTTCTAGTTCTTAACATTTGGTTCTTTCAGTTGTTGACTAAAGTTTAAATCTGTATGATAGGCATTGAACAAGAAACTGTCAGGAGTGAAAATTACAAACTAAATCCCTAACCATGTGCTTTTTCCCCAAGTGTTTTGTTTCTAGATGTTCCCTGGTACGCTCTGTGACTTGGTGCTTTCTTTGCCTTGGCAGGGTTCTTGCCCAGGTCTCGTGTGAGCTCGTTGCCCCTAAGCCCAGTCGGCCCACGGAAGGTGTGCTCTTCTTTAACCTGGAGCTCTCACCCATGGCTGCACCTGGGCTGGAGCCTGGCAGGTAATGAATGTCTAAAGAGGACTAAACAGGGATGGCATAAAAGCCACTGTGATCGTGTTGAGTTTGGGTTAATTTTGTTCCAACAGACAATCCGAGTTACTGGTGTCACTGAACAGACTGCTGGAGCGATGCCTCAGAGACTCCAAGTGCATTGAGACTGAATCTCTCTGTGTTGTTGCTGGTGAAAAGGTAGGAAAACTTCACTTCTGATGGGTTTAAACTAAAAGATACATGTAGTCCAATTTTAAGTTGGCCTCTGTCTTGTGTTGGATAGTAGAAGTACTGATTTTAGGTTAGTGTAAAGATCCACTCATCTGATTTGAGAGGATTTTTAGTTTGCCTGTCTGCATAGGCTTTCTGAAGTACTGGGACCCTACAGAATGATGTTTAAATTGTGCTCAAGTGCTGCATACTTCGTCATAACTAAATCTGGGTATCTTCAAATATACCAAGATCTTTCATGTTCTTAATCAAAGACCTAAGGAAAATAGATACTGTTTTTTTAATGGTTCAAAAAAATGAACTAGTTTAAAAAAAAACAAACTTCTGTGAAATCCAGCAGTTTTGTTGTTTTTTTGTTTTTGCCAGGTTTGGCAAATTCGGCTGGACATGCACCTGTTAAACCATGATGGCAACATCACTGATGCTGCCAGCATAGCAGGGATTGTAGCTCTGTGCCATTTTCGCAGGCCAGATGTGTCTGTGCAAGGAGAGGAAGTAACTGTGGTAAGTTGTTTTTGTTTTTTGGTGTTTTTTTAAATTTCCTGAAATTTCTTTGTCACTTTAAAATCAAACAAGTTTCATAAATAACTGTGTTCTGGGCCAATTCCTTTCAAAGTACACTCCTGAGGAACGTGATCCTGTCCCCTTGAGTATCCACCACATGCCCATTTGTGTCAGTTTTGCCTTCTTCCATCAAGGGTAAGATTTTGAGGTCTTATGTACCCATATAAGGGGTATAAACCTTATATACCTATAGTAATTAATATGCAAACCAACTCCTTTGTTTAATTGTGTTTGAGGGTAGCAAGATACCTCAAATTTCTACCGTTGCCTCATATTTCAAACCTTGATTCTAGGACCTATTTGTTGGTGGATCCCACTGAACGTGAGGAGCGGGTGATGGATGGGCTGCTGGTAATCGCCATGAATAAACACCATGAAATTTGTACCATCCAGTCCAGTGGAGTGGTCATGCTGCTGCCAGATCAGGTAAACCTTTGCTCTGACCAGTCCTTTCTGTGGTGTACTGACTGCTTCCTGTGCTGCAGTCTTGATGTGGAAATATCCGTGACATTTGGAAACTGAGAAGTCAATTAACTGTCTGATTTTATTGGAAAAGATTATGTATTTTTTGTCTTAGTGGAAGAGCATAGTACTGTGTACCATGCTGCAGAAGGGATGTAGAAAATGCATTGGTTTTGGTCAGATATGCATATTTTTATTTTCCCTGAGATTTGGCTGAAAAAAACCCCTGCAAATTATTTCCAGTTGCACTCTGGAAGCTGTTAACTTTTTGCATAAAGTCTCAGTGAATCCAGACCCTCATGCTAAGGTGCCATATTGTGTTTGTAATTCCTGTGATTGAAATGTGTGTGATTCTTAGGATGCTCTGTAGTTTCAGTTAAAAACCTCTTGATTTCCTGGTTGTAAGCTGCTTTTTGTATGTGTTACAGATTCTGAGGTGCAGTAAAATAACAGCTGTTAAGGTTGCAGAGATAACAGAACTGATTCAGAAAGCCTTGGAAAATGACCAGAAAGCCAGGTGAGTGTTTTGGGAAGGGCTGGAAATGAGATTTTTTAGGGAATAATGTCAGATTGTGGTTTCAGCAGCAAATTGTCTTCACTTGTATTTGTTTTAAATAGCAAGCATTTGTATATTTGAACTTGAAAAGGGCAGCAGTTTTTGGTTATCCTGAAATAATGTCTGTTGCTGAATGGCCAGGAAAGAAGGCGGCAAGTTCGGCTTCGCAGAATCCATCCCCAACCAAAGGATCACTGCCTTCAAAATGGAGAGTGCTGCTGTGGACACCAACGACGTGGAAGAACAGGCTGGAGAAATCATTGCTAAAGCTGACCCTCCCTCAGAAGTGTATCTTTTCCAGGGTATTACCCAAGGGAAAACCAGGCTAACACACATCTAAGATTCCTCTTGGGTTAGGTAGCCATATAACCTTGAGAGGAAACATCATCATCATCCTGGTCTTGGTTCAGTCTGATTTTAATTCCTTGCCTAAAGCGCAGAGCTGAGGTCAGAGCTGTGATTATTACAGTGACTGGAGAAGTGGCACTCTGAACTCCCCTTTAGGGCTGTTGTCCCCAGCTTTGCTCTCAGAATATAAAGAAATGTGGCAGCAAACACCAAGGTTTTTCTTAACTCCTGCAGTTTTGCCAGTCCAGTAGTGCACACTCCTGGCACAGCCCAAATTGGGGAAGGAATAGGGAGCTCCTGGGGAGACCTTGAAGAATCTGAGAAGGAAGAAGCAGCAGAAGAGGAAGGTGAAAGTGAGGCAGCTGCTTTTGAATGTGTGAAGGTGGAGACTGAGGATACAAGTACACCGAAGGAAACTAAGAGTGGTAAGTATTTGTTTTCTTATTATCAGATCTTATTATATCACTTTATTAACAGTTCATAGTTAAAATGTGAAAGGCCTGTAGGAAGAAAGAACCATTGCAGCCACTTTACACATTTGCTAATTCCACTTGACCCAGTCAGTTCTTTTCAAAAGTTGATTTCTGTAGTATGGGGAGGGCTCCAAATGAATCAGTAACCCCTCTGGATGTTTGTTTAAAAATGCTGTGGTTATTATTTACAGGAGCTGTTTGTACAAAGCTGACCAGCAGTTTGGGGTTTGTGTGTTTTTTTAGATGAACCCATTGTTGTGTCTGACAGCGAGGAGGAAGAAGTTGTCATTCTGGAACCACAGGAACTACCAAGGAAAACAAGGTAACCAGCAAGTGGAATTAGGAGGGGAAAAGTTTGTAAGGAGTATTACCAGGAAGGGCAGGATTTTGGCAAGGCCAAGAAAGGAACGGATAAAAGGGAATACAGATATAGCTGAGAGCAAGGAAGTTTAAATCTAGCTAAATCTGGGAGGCCAGAACCTGTCTGGCCTGCAGCTCATTTGACTCATTTGAGTCCTTCCAGAGGGAGTGAGAACATACAAGTGGATCTCAGTCAGAGGCTGCTGAGAGCTGCTGCAGACATTCTGTGTGCTGCACTAGAGCTGATGTTGAGTTTTACCTCCACTAAGTGAGATTTGCTGCTGTATCCATGGAAACCCCTGTTGTTGGTGCACTTTCAAAAGATTAACCTACACCTTGGCCCCAGGCATGGTGGGGAGTTGCCAAGTTATGGATAATCAGCCTGTGTTATTTTGAAAAACTATTCAGTATGTTTCTCTGATACAACTGTTGTTTGCTGACAGAACACAGGCCAGCTCCAAACAAGAAAATCCAAGTAAGAAAGCATTTAACAAAAGGAGAAGAAAGAAGAGAACTTCTCGTTAAAGCCATCATCCCTCCTGCAGGAATGCTGTATCATATGGATTTTGGTGTATTATTACTGTTTATTTTTGTAGATAATTTTATTTCCTCCCCTCCCAATATCTGGTTTTGCTTTAACATGTATGTTAAACCATTGTACACAGATTTAAATAAAAAAAATGGTGCCTGTAACTGAAATCCTAGGTTTGGCATCCAGCTGCAGCAAAAACTCACCTAGTTCAGCTTTCTTCACAGGGGAAAATCAATGTGCTGTGATTAAAGCCTTCTTGCCCCCATTACTCCACATCTTGCCTTGTTCTCAGACCACTTTGTATGAAAATCAGCAGAAATGCATGGACTTAACAAACCAGCACAGAACTTCAGCAGTGGAGTTTCTTTAAAAGTTTAATTAAATATTACATGCAACAGACAGGAATGCTTCTTGAACTATAGGCAAAGAGTTATGCTCTCAATTTAGGATCAGGCAAAACAAAGACAGAGGGAGAATTGCAAAATACCTGATCTGGGCACTTTGTTTGCAAACAAGTGACCCTGGAAACACACACATATTTACAGAGTGAAGCAGGGCTATTTTACAGGTGACCTCAGTGTTACATGAGCTGTGAACAGGAGAGGAGTTACTGCTGCAGATTTTACATTCCCCAAATCAGGTTAAGAACTTAATGTAAAAAAAACCCCAAAACCATATGTATATAACATTGCTCCCAGCCAGGCAAAGTTTGAATCAAGTTGTGCTCTTTCAGAAGGGACCAACACACAAACCCTCTTATCTCCAGGAGCTAAACCAGTGCATTTTCTTAGTGTCAGTTCTTCCAACCCAAAGTCACTGTCCTGAGTACAAAAAGGGGTGAAGATGCAGCTCCTTCTTAGTTCTGTAGTACCACAAGACTGTAAACTTCTTCAGAAAAAAGAACAGTACCTTCTGCACTGCTGTTTCTCCCTTCTTCACATGTAACATCCCTATGTTCCTTAGAGCCTTGAGTTGGAAAGGATTAGAAGTTAACCTGGATAGGCTTAACAGTAGTACAGTACAACCTGGGATATTTTGTTCAAGGCTTAGAAGCAAAAGCTGGAATTGTCCCATATTAACTTTGGAAAATGAGAAGGTGGAAAAAGATAGCACTTAATAGCAAAAGCAAGAGCTGCCCTGAGGAAGGAGGAACATTGCCATGCTGGGCAGAGATGCCAGCTCCTGGCTGGGGATTTTTTGTTGGGCTGCAGAGGAGGTCGGGTTGATAATGGTGAAAATAAAGCTCAGGGAGCATGGAAGAATTTTTCTCCATGCTATGGGGACAAATTCCATTGAAATTTGAGCACAGCTCTTTGATTAAGCACTAAATTAATACTAAAACCCACTGAAGTCTTTTTACCTAAAGTACTGCTACTTGCTCCTTTTCTGGAGAAAATACTTCATAAGCTTCCTTTAAATTACCCCTCCAATGTTGCTATTTCTCAGTGGTCCTGGAATACACCACAGAAAGGAAGGGGAAGGCAGAACCCAGTTTCCCCAGAAGAGCATTGTGGCCTGGAACCTTCAAGTAATTGCTACCAGTTGCCTTTCCAAGGTCACACACAGGGAAAAACACATTCCTCCCTATGCAAACTCCCTCTCCTGCAAGGTTAAAGTGTTTCCAACCCCAAGCACCAGACATGATATACTGCACAGGTTGTCCCAGATTAATTTTAGCATTTCAGTAGCAGCCCACTGAAATTAATCTAAATAAAGGCTGCTGGCCAATGAAATATAGTTTTTCATTAACCATTAGAACATGCATAGAAGTCCAAGTGCATCCTAAGAAGAGCAGATTGGCCAAAAAGGCCACTCCTGCTGCTTATTTCGACCAGAATTTTGATCACCGTTGCTTTTGTAGTTGAGGTGGTTCAGGGAAGGCTCAGGCAGGAGCACAAGGGTGGGGGCAGAGTAGTAACTTTGTAGCTGCTGAGGTGACACAAGGAGTTCTTTCTCTGTAAGTGCTGCTGCTCAGCCTGACGGAGAGGAGGATTTGAAAAAAGAAATTTCCAATAGCCCACACCCAAACAGCTGTGGGACATCTGTGGGGAGGAGTTTATACTGCTGGGTGCCCCGATAACCAGAGACAGCACCGACTCCAAGCTGAAGAGGCGCAGGTTTCACAGGGCAGCCCTTGCCAAAAGGCTTTAGGAACGAATGCCAGTCTAAGATGACAGCACTACCCCTCAGTGATTTTAAGCTATTGGCAAGACCACTAACATCAGATACAAAAACTGTTTATTAGCCAACCTGGAAATGGCTCAATTCAGCCCACTTCCATGCACTCGCTGCTTTCCATGCCAACAGCAGCAGTACAGGGCAGCATCACTCCATTTACACAGGCTGAAGGTAAACATCCACTTGATCTAATGCTGATTGAATGCCAGTTTGCTTGTGGAACAGTTGCAGAACTAAGGAAAAACATGGCACATTTTTGCTGCGTGCCAGAGAGGAGCTCCTCCCAAGCATGAGGGGTGTAAGGAATTCCTGCTGCTCTGCTCTGCACGAAGCCCATCCATGTCAGAAGACATTCCCTCCTCTTGAGGCCACAGAGCAGCAGCTCACCCACTGCAGTTTAACCCCTCCACCACCCCTGAAGACGTACAAGGCAAGCAGACTGAGGACTAATGCTCTCAGTAGGCATCAATGGACTTTTGGGACAGCCAACACATCAGTGGGAACTCCATGGGTTTGCATTAGTATCAGTTTTACACTTGGACCAGAAGATACTGACAGCAAGGCCATTTTCTGTGCAGTGGAAGCACAAGGTATGAACTGGTGCAGGGGTTTTAACTGTGCAGTCCCTGCAGCAGAGCACTCAGCCTTTCCCCTGCTGAAATCTGGCACTACATTATACAGCAACTGGGGCAGGTCCTAAAGAGCTTCGTGAGTCGGTTCCAGCAAGGAGCTCTCCTCGTGGCCAGAGAGTTTCTTCCAGTTTTGTAGCCATTAAGGCAATGTTTTGGATCTATGCTAAGTCTCAGTTTAAACTAGACAGAATAAAAATGCTACTGATACTCTGTGGAAACCAAATCTTTCTTACTCAGAAGGAGAAAAAGCCCTACTATAATGATGCACTGCTAGTATTAACATTTAGTCTATAATTAGATAAGCAGTTTCAGACTTCACGTGGCCTGCATGGTTAATTCTGTGCCTGAAGAGAACATTTTGATAAAAACACAGCTAAAACTCTTAACAAGATTGCATGTACAAAAGATTTACATTAAAACCATATGAAACTAAACTTCATAATTGAAGTCATCAAGGCCTGTATTCATATTCTGATTGATCATATCTAGAATCCTGAACCATGTTTAAAACTGTACATCATTTTCTGGTAATATACATCTCTTAAAAAGATCAGTCTCTTGATTACTACTATAAGTTTAGTGTGTCTGGTGGGTCAATGAGAGATACTCCATGGTACCTAGAGAGGGAACAAAAGAGGCAGGATGTCATCTTGCTCAACCAGGCAGGCAGGAAAAATTCTGGGGCTTGTTGGCTGCCATGCCCCAAACAGATTTTTAGGAGCATTAGGTATCACCAACTGTAGGAATGTCAAGAAAAATTCCTCCAGTTTCTACCTGACAGTTCAGGCAGCAACAGAACACCAAGTACTGCCTGACAAACCACCATGTAAAAACCCCAAGGAGTCTTGTCATCCTCTCACTGAAGAGGTGAATTTGGTTAATTGAGTGTGCCTGAAGACTCAAAAGATACATCCCACACCCACACCCTGCCAAGCAGTTACATGCTTGGACAAATCAGCCATTAACACCTCCACAGATACTCACTTTGTACTCTTGTACTTTTCCCTTATAGACTGTTGTGTGTGCTGGGCTGCTTTGAGGTAGGTGTTGTGTAGGTCTATGAGGCAAGGCTTGATGTCTTCAAGGGTGTAGCCCGTTACTTTGCACAGGGATTCAGGCTGAGGGGATAAAAAGAAAGGGTGAGGGACATTTGAATGTTGCTGTTCACTTATGGTGATCACCAGTAGTGGAGTCTTTATCTTTCTGTTGAACTATATTTACCTCACCCCCCTACCCCATTTTTCAAACGCCACAGGGAGCAATCCTTAATTACCAGCCCAGGAGCACAGAGGGGCTGCAATTCCTGGAGCCCAGGCCCAGCACTCAGAACTGTGTACAAATACACTGAGCATACATAGAGGCCTGTGAGGGCTCACAGCAGAGTGCTACGTACCCAGCTTTGTCCAGTGAGTGTGTAATCTGCCAGATGAAATGCTGCAGCAGCAATGACTGATGGCAAGTATTTCAGGTAAGGATCAGCATCAATTAGACTCAGCTCTCCCAGGTACTGCAAGGGAAATGAAAAAGGGAATCATCTGCTTCCAAAAGTTAACAGTTGCTCTGGAACCCTAACTTGAGCTTCCAATCCTGCCAGCAGCTGGAAGGACATCTTTTATCAGTTTCCACTTACTTTCTCTTTAAGCACCTCCTGCTAGCTACTGCCAAACAGCATTCCCAGCACTTGCTTTCCCAGCACATTTTATATTTACAAACATGCAAGAACCAGAGGGAAGAGTGTGGTCAGGTCTGACCTTTGCACAGTGAGACAAAGGCTTGTGTTTAGGGCCTCTGATACCTACCACAGAGCTAGGATTTACTATAACTTCAGCTGAAAGGTTATCTGTGCTTTGTTCTAGAAATTAGTCTCTGGATTTAGAGCTTGCTGCTGGTTGAGGAAAAAACAAACCCAAAGTCCTTTTTTGCCAAAGTGTGCTAGTGGTCCTGCCAAAGTGTGTGGGTAGGTGTGGCAGCTGTAGATAAGAGAGAGGGAAAGATCTGGCAGTGCAACCAGCCCCAATTTCAAGTTCATTAATCTCTGCCTGCTCTGAATAAGGTGCATGCTTGAGCCAGGCCAGGTGCCAGCCTCTGATAAGAATGGAGTATCCCACACAGAAAGTGGCAATAGGAGTGTTAGTTCCCAGCAATGACTTCTGCAGGAGCACAATTCAGAAGGCTTATATATGTTATACATATACACAAATATATGTGCAATAAGTATCTGCAATAAAACTCTCTAATTACATGAGCTGAGCTAGTAATTCCTACTTACCATTGACAGGCTCTCCACTTTAGCATCTGTCTGCTGGTGTAGAAAGTACTGGGTGAGGAACTGGTTGATTGTTGGAGCTGCCAAGTCAAATGACAAAACCTTCAGAATTAAGTGCTCCATCCTTAGGACCTGCTTCTTGGTGTAGGTGTCATCTGTGATGTAGACAAACTCGGCTACTTCAGGAGGGTAGATCTCTTCAAACTTTCTGCCAGAAGAAACGTTTATGAGTAAATAACTGAGCACTAGAAAACCACCAACATTCAATGAAATGCTCATTTAAATTCTGACTTGGGAAGGAGCTGGGCACTGGTGCCAAACCAGTTTGCTGCAGTTGGTTCCGTAGCTCTTGAATCACCAGGACTTGAAATTAGAGAGCTACAACAGCATGATAATTCAGGACTAAGGAATTTAGTACTTGGAGTCACTGAAACTCCAGAATAACCCACTGAATCAGCAACTGGGGCAAGCACAACTTGCTTTTCACATGCCTTAAGCATATTCCCTCAAATACTGTTTTAGATGCCGGCTGCTGCAGCTGGAAATAACAGATTCTCACTTTAGGGGCAAACTTCAAAGATAACTGCCAAGCTTTTAGGTGGATAACTCTTGATTTTTCTCCTACTGTGAAGCCCTCCCGAGTCAGTCCTGCTCTAGGCAACAGAACAGCCCCAAGATTTTCATTGGCATGAAACCAGCAGGTGGAACATGAAATGAAGCAATTTCACTTACGATGCGAGCAGCATAGCTGCAGTACCCACAAGCTGAAGTTTTCCTCTCAAAACAGACATGGATGAAAGAAACCTATCAATGTAATTTACAGCTAAGTGCAGGGTTTCGTTCTGTAATTTGTATTCTTCTCCAACTTCCACCAGCCAGTCCACAAGAATAGCCCGCATGTTGTTTGTGATATCAGGTTGCTTCTTCATGTAGCCTATTTTGGGCTTGCACTTCACCTGTAGGTTTAGATGACAGATAGAGTTGAGGCTGGACCACGTGCTGGTAGGGAAGGAACTGTTTAAACTCCATTTATCACAGTTTAACAAATCAGAAGTAAACACTGGTGAGTTTAGGATCAGTAAGTTCCATTTCTGTAATCTTGCTTTCCGGCTTGTGCATGGCACAATAAACTTTATCACAAGAAACCAGTCCCGTGCTCTTATTTCTCCCTTTCTAGCAAGCTCTAATTTAGTCACTGTCTTGGTAACTCATGTTCTGATATATTTCTCCACCCCAAACTCTTTCCCCGTGGGCTGTATGCAAATAAAAAAAGGGACAGCAGCTCACCTCCATTTCCCTCAGGTATGAATGGATTTCACTGATATAATCGGGCACGTTATTAACGTTTGGTGCTTTCTCTTCTGTTTCTGAGGTTATTGAAATATCCATAATGCTTGGAGAATCTAAGCAGAAGATAACAGCCATGTTAAAATGGGCACCATCACATCATTTCCTCACAGCACAGGGAACCTTGTGCAGGCTCACTCAGCTGGACTGAGAGTTGGGGAGGGTCTATGGAAGTGAAATGTTAGGGCAACAGGAAAATTTTCCCCTTCCCCTTTCTCCTCTTCCCGCAAAGAATAAAGAGATGGAAAACTCTCTTGCAATTATGTAGTGCTCAGTGCACCCTGTGATACCTTGTAACATAGACGTGGATCCTGCAAGCTTAGATCGTGGCTTAAAACAGGGCAGGGGTGCCGGAGCTTTCAGTAGCCTGCCGAAGTGGATCACAGAAAAACCAGCCCCCAGATATTCAGACATGTGCTACAGAAGACAGATCTGGCAGTTCCCATTTTTCACATACTGGCAAGAGCTCAAAACACTTGCACCACTAACTGGCAGAAAAACCTTTAACGTCTTGGGATCTGCCTGGGTCAAGACCCCTTCTAACTCTGTAATGGTAGCAAAGGGTGAGGCTTTATGGGTTGATCTTGTCTGTAATCTGGCTTCTCTCATTAAGTACTGATAGTTAAGGTTGTAAATTATAAAACGGCCTAAAACAGGAGGGGATAAGAACGCATTGGCTCAGCTGCATGGCAGAGCTGTTGCACTCAGGCAAGCAGGCTCAAAGGAACCAAACCAGCCCTCGTCCCAAGCCACAGCCCTGCAGCTGGCTCTGGGAACCCTTTCCTGGGTGAGCTCCTCCTCGCTGCCCGGGGGCAGGCAGGGCCCTGAGGGGAGCAGGTGGGACGCGGCCTGCACGGCGCCCAGGGCCGGGCTCTCACGTACCGAAGCTCAGCTCCATGGCGTTGCCCAGGGGAGCCAGGGGCCGCCGCTCGCCCAGGGCACACACGGCCGCACGCAGCCCCAGCGCCGCCTCCTCCTTCTGCCCCGCCGGGACGCCCCGCTGCCGCCGCGGCTGCCGCTCCCCGTCGGGCTCGTCCACATGGATGGAGAAGGGCTGGTGTTGGTGCTGCTGCAGCCCCGCCGCCGCTCCATGGCCCTCGCAGCCGCCCCGCGCAGCCTGTGGGGAGAGCGGCCGTCAGCGCCGGGCCCTGACAGCTCCCGCCGCCGCCCCTTCCACACCGCCCCGCTCCCGCCGCCCCCCCTCACCTGCAGCGGGATCCCGGCGCGCTGCTGCGCCCCCCGCAGCAGCCCCAGCGCCACGCGGGTGCCGGCGGCGGGCAGCGGCGCCGCGGCTTTGCCGGCCGCCGGCGGGGGCACGTTCTCCTGGTTCTCCTGCTCCGCCAGCATGGCCGCAGCAGGAGCCGGGGGCAGCGCGGCAGAGGGGACGGCGGGGCCGGAGCGGCGGGGCCGGGGACGGGCGCGCCTGGAGCCGCCCGCGCCGTTCAAGTAGCCCGCGACTCTTGAACCGCCCAATGGGCGAGCGCGGCGTCACGGCCGCGCCGGATGGGGCGGACAGAGGGACGGACAGACAGACACGGGCGGACGCGGGGGGCGGGCAGCGCACGGGGAGGGACCGCGGCTGCCGGGGACAGCAGGCCCCGCGCCCGCCCAGGGCAAGGAGAGAAGAGCCTCGGGCGTTGCCGCCGGGAAACGCGTGCGGGAAGCGAGCTGGAGCTCGCCCAGCCGGGCTCCTGAACGTGGCCCGGGAGATGGGGGGGTTTGGCCAGGAGAAAGGGAGGCTCAGGGGGAGAACTCATCACTCTCTCCAGCTCTCTGAAACGAGGCGATAGGGAGGTGCCCGCAGCGAGGGGATAAGAGGAAATGGCCTCAGGAGGAGGCCTTAATAATCTTTCGAGTGTCAAAGAATCGCAGACCACAAAGGTAGTCGTGTTCCAACCATCCTGCTCTGGGCAGGGACACCTTTCATTAGACCAGGCTGGTCAGAGCCCCATCGAACCTGGCCTTGAACACTTCCAGGGATGGGGTATCCATAGCTGCCCCAGGCAACATGTGCCAGGGCCTCCCCATCCTCAGATGAGACAATTAGGAAAAAAATTACCACTGTTAGGGGGAGTCACCATCGCTGGAGGTGTTTAAGAGGTGTCTGGATATGGGGTTGGGGGATGTGGTTTAGGGGTTACAGTGATAATGACAAGTTAATGGTTGGACATGATAATCTCAAAGGTCTCTTCCACCCTTGGTGATTCTATGTCACTTCAATGGAGCTGATCTTTTTTACTGGCAAACATGTCTGTCTCCACTGGCTGCTTCACCTCTTGTAATTTTAAATAAAACCAAGTGAGAAAGTAGGTGGAGCTTTGAAATGAAGCACAGGGAGGCTGGAGAAGCACTGAGGAAGTTTAATGCCATCCATTCCTAAACAAATGTGGCTTTAAATGGAGGTGTTATCAGCCTAAAATTCAGAGTTCTCCCCCCTCTGTACGCACCAGCTACATCAGGGTCTGGTGAGATTCTCACACCAGATTCTCAACACAACAGGAAAAACTAAGTTTGGTACAGCTTAAAGACACGGATTTTTTCCAAATCCATCCAAGTTTCTGGAAACAGTTTCTTCATCCATTTTTGCAGCTGGGGGACAGGCCACTCCATGTCATCCTAAACAGTAGTGAAAACATTTTTGCCAAAAGGATATTCGGTATTTACATCTGGTCTTTCTTGAGCTCTTAACACTGTACATAAAACCTCTGCACACAGTTAACATACACAACAGTTTACAGGAAATATCCTACTGTATCCAATATGGTAATAAATATGAATAAAACCTAAGAACTGACAGTACAACAAAAGAGCAAAAGTGTTTTTGACTTGATACTGAAATGCCTTGGTTAAAACCAGAAAAATTACTCTGCTTTTTCCTTGTCAGGCAGCATCAAAAAAAGCCATCAATCCATCTTGATCACAGCCATCCAGAATTTCCAGAAGGAGAGGAACTTTGGTTTTCACATTGGTGCCTTTAAATTTAAATTTATCTATGAAGAGATCTGTGATCATACCTGTAAAGGTAAAATTCCAGGAATTACTATTTATTTTCAGTAGGAGGTATCTCTACTTTTAATTCATGATTATATACCAAGTATTCCAGTTGTTAGAAGAGTTTTTAAAGTTCATGTTCGACTGTAAACAAATCCAAGCCACTTAACTTTGATACATTCCTAAGTGCCATCCTGAATTTGAACACAATCTTTAACCATGTCCATAAAGACAAGAATCATCTAAATATAAACAGCTGTCTATTTCAGCCATGTCTCTGGATGTTAAGCTCCATTTAAATAAAGCTGAATTGTCAACAAACCATAAAGTCTCTCCAGATGTGCAGGTTGTCTCTTGTACTCCTCCAGCAGCTGATCTGCCTCTTCCAAAATGCTGCGGTATTTTGGGAGCAGGAAGTCCACGCTGCCTTCATGAACTTGTAATTCCTCAAAGACAGTTGGAAATGGTAAGAGCTAACAGCAGGTTAAGTATTGTAAGAGCAGGTAAGTCAGAAGAAATGAAGCTTAGATATGTCAGAAGGAAATACTTCAAAGGGAAGACAATCCCCTTCTAAACTAGCAAGTGTTATTTCAGTGCCTCATTTTCTAGTCTCCTAATGAAATGCCAGATGTCACTTCATAGACTGGATTCTCAAAATCCTGCTTATTTCAGCTTCCAGCTCTGAGCCAGAACAGGATCACACCACGCAGACTCAAGCCTTGACCATACCTTCATTTTTGGAATAAATGAATTCCTAAAAAAGTGTAGCATTCCATGAAGTCTGAAGGGAAAAGTAAACTCTGAAAGAATCACTCAATTTGTGACAGCAGAAAGTTTTGAATGTCTCTTCTAAAAAGCCTCAGTCTATCAGCAGACCAATTTGGGATGGTTGATAGTACAGATCTTTTTATCCTCCAGAGAAAGGCACTTCTGTTCTAGACAAGAGGTAATGGTGTTGTGCACTGAGAGTCTGCTGGGGTAACAGCTTTTATCAATCATTAGATTATTTTACTGCCTGTCAATAAGTTACCATCCAAAAAATGGGTGACTAAAAAATTTGTCAAAGATTTGCTGTCTAAAACAAGCAAGATGTACAACACCATTATTACTGCACAAAGACAATGTGCAATAAGAATTAATTCTCTATTATTGTTTAAATCCCTAGTTTGCCAAAAAAACCAGTTTCAATCCCAAACCAAGCCCAAGTAAAACCCTTTCAGTGATAATAAAGATTCACACTGTTCTCACTGGTAGCCAGCTTTTCTGCTATCTGAAGAGCTCTGATAAGTATTTGAATCCCCTGAAAGGACAAAAGAGAACTGGCTGAACATTTTCACCTCCCCTTCCATTAAATAATAAATACCACCTCCATGATGGTGAGCTTTAGACAGAAAAATCCTGGCTCTTGGGAAAAAAGTCTAAGAACTGAGATGAGCTGCCCGACTGGTACCTCCCAAAGGCTACTGAGGAAGGTATTAACCAAAAGATTCAAAAGCAGATGATTTAGAAATTATGAGACACTGGGATGAAGTTCCAAAGCAAAGAAATTGCATCTGGCCTGAATGACCTAAAAAACTATAAATGTTAGTGGGAAGGGAGAAGGAGCTGGAAACTAACAGCAGGCTAGGAGAGAACATCAGACAATAAAGCTGGCTGCCCTCCTACCATCCAATTTAAGCATCTTCAGTAATCCTACACGTTATTCACTAGTTATACAGCAAAAAAGAGAATTTTCATTGAAGAAATTTCTCTCCTAGACACTTCAAACACATGCTTTAATTTAATTTAAGGGAACAGACCCCACATGACACACACCTGAGTACCTGACAGCATAACCCCCCCATATAGATCAAACTCCAAGAATTCAGATACTTACTCTCAAAGCATCTATTAAGTGCACTTTCTTGGCCAGCAGCTGCTGATACTCTAATTTAGGGTGGATAAGCTTTAACGTGTGCCTCACAGATTCTTCATTTACATCTAGCAGGGAGTAAAAAAGAACCCCAACAAGCAAATGAGTACTACATATTCCATTTACGGGAATAACAAATGAACTGAAGTACAACAAAATAGAGAAGAATTTTTACCATATGATATGTTGAGATTAATCTTCCTTTTAGTAGCCTCTTTGGAAAGCACATCTTTGAGGATGGATATTGTAGAGATGTTGTCAGATTTAAAATATCCCTCACCTTTTCTATAAAAGAAGAACAGTTTAAAATACATAAACTTGAACACACATGCATGCATTCGGTTTAGTAATTGTATTTTACCTGTAGGTACTTTCAAGCTGTGTTCCCAGGAAAGTGTTCTGAAAATAAAAGGTGATGCACTCTCCAGCAGGAGTCTTTTCAGGCACCTCAGGCAAGCAAAACACAACCCAGGAGTGAATTTCAGCAAAACTGAACTGGCCTTTGAGCATCAGTGTATTCATGGGCCTGTGGCATTGTGAAATTAAAAGAGAAAAAGGACAGTTAATATCTAAGAAGGACGGACTCTGTTCGTGTGAAAAAAAGCTCAGTTCCATGTGGTGGTTTCCTTTTAATCAGCACCCTGTAATAAAACAGGTCTCTCCCTAAGTACAGATACATATTGTAGATTGCAGCTATTTTTCTGTACTTCAAAATGCAAAGCTACATGCATATTCAAGTTCTACCGCCCACTAGGCATGTCAGATCTAGGAAAAACAACAAGTTGGAAGTTTTTGATGTCCCACTGCAAGTTGTTAAACCTGAAATTTAGGACAAAGGTAAACAACTGACAAGAGCAAATATGACTAAGACAGAGCCTCAAGAGCTTCCCATGCTGTAAACCTCAGATGTAGCATTTTTATCAAGAACAAGGCATGGTGGAGCTCATTTGCACACTGAAGCCCTTGGTATCCTCCCTTCAGTTCTTCAGTTTTGGTTTGAGCAAGCAGATCCTTGGAGGCAATACGAGATGTTAGTGAAGTGGGCAAAAATCCATCAGAAATTGTGTAAAATACAAAACTCCAATAAACAGAGAGATAAAGGTAAAAAAGTCTTGGCTCAATTTTGGGGCCAAGTTAGCTGTGAGAAAAAAATTAGAGGAAAAGGGTGGAGCAGAGAATGAGGCTGAAACTGAAAACACAGTTACCTACAGAGGAAAGCTTCCTTTCTACCACACCCTCAGCCCGACTAACACATGGCGCTGAACTACAACCCAGGGCAGTAAAAGGAAAAATTGCCCCAAAACAAGAGTGGCAAGGAATCCATTTAATCCATTATTTCTATTAGAAAATCCATGAAATGGAACTACAGGCTCAAAAATGTAGGTTAGGGCTTACAAATTCCATACTTAGTTTACCGAGCAAACATTTCAGCTGCCTTGTGTAATTTTTTCCAAGTGAAAAAAGGTATTGATTTTCCTTTGCACATACCTGTCCTGGTCAATAGAATGAGTTCTCTGGTGAAGTGAAAGTGGCTTAATTTGATATTGAAGAACTTGACAGGTTTTTGGTTGGATTCTTGGAGTTACATATGCTTGAAGTGTCCCGTACTGTCCTTCAATCGAGCGAACCTGCAGAGAGCAAAGAAAAACCCCACAGAGAAGAAGGAAAGGAAAAAGATAATTTTACCACTGTTTGGAAATTTAGTGAACATTCAAAGTATGTTAAAGCAAGCCTCTAGTATTTCAGGAATATTTATAGTACTATATTTACTTGATAGTGCCACTATAAACAAAGCAGATGAGTTTTAAAACTAAATGGAGCATAGTCCAGTGAAGTGCTGCTGTATTAGATGAATATTAATAACATCCTCTAACTCATTTTCTGATCAGTTAAAATAAAAAGCCTCAAAAATTGAAAGTTTTATGTAAACACGTATCAGATTAGAAGACTGCAGTAAAAAAGAGAAAACCTCATGCCCGTGGGCATGCTGAGGATTTTCCTAATCAGGATTTCCTTCATTATTTTCTGTGGTAGCTGCCATAAAATGTATGAATTTGGTGGATCCTTAAAAATAAATTCCAAAACACCCACATGCCTTTAAGTATAATAAGCATGGGATGATAGGATTTGCTTCCTCTTCAAAATACAAATTGAGCCTGTATTCCCTTGTTAGTTCCCAATGTTATTTCCTTCAAACACTTCAGAGAATAAACAGTGCCAGAGCTTTCTTTCCCACACCTCCCTCAGCTTTCAGTTCCACACATTGCCTTCAGAATCCTGCGTTTTCCCAATCTGTGGTGTCCCCATTGCTTTCATCTTAGGGACACTCAAAAAGATCCCAGGCTCTCCTCTGACATATTTTTAGAAGCCCTTAGAAATCCTAAAGACAAATAGAAAGGAACACAAGTCCCAGGTTAGAAGGTCTTAGGAAAAAAAACAGCAGTAGAAATTGGACTGATCCACATGGAGAGCACTTCATTCCAAAGCAGGACTAACCATGAATTTTATGGAACATATTTTTGAGCATTTTACCTTAAGTTCAAGTCTTGTAGTATTTGCTTGGCATCTGTAAGTTGCAAGAAGAAAGTTGCTATTTGGCTGAAAAAAGGAAAAAGAAAAAGAATTAAACAGGAAAATAATACAAAATAAGTCTGTGGATTCACAAAATTTCTACTGGTCTTTTTTAACTGTAGCTATGTTACAGTCAAGTTTTTGCTATGCAGGCAAAACTGTTTACAAGAGTTAAATACAAAAAAGCAATCCTTGGTTCCCCTGAATGTTCCAATTAGTTTTAATTATGATGGAGTTAAAAAAATAAAATCTCTCTGTAAGGAAAAGTCAACCAAAGCCTCTTACACTCTTTAATATCTCTACAAAGATTACACAGATACCTACTTTTCATCTGAGAAATGCATGTCAGCCCACTCCACTCACCTGCAAAATTAGTTCAACTTTCAAAAGCTAAAGCAGGATCAGTAAGAAAATACACCCCAAAAAGCACTAAGTTAATCATCACAAATGGCACATAACCTAAAATAAAAAGCTGATTTCTGGGAGCTCCAGGGCAGAACAATGATGTGCAAATTCAGTTCTTAAAACTAAAAAGACTGTTAAAAGGGAGAAGATTTTACAGAAGATTTTAATAAATCCTAAGGTGGTTTCAGGATTTTCTCCCCAGCCCTCAGTGTCAATAGTAATTCTGTAACTATTTAAGTCTGTAGTTATAATATATAAAAAAAGGCATGCAAACATTTGACTCCGCACACAGCAGAACTGTCACATTCTAAAGATAATTTTTAGAAATTAACTAAGAAATGTAACACTTTTCACCTAAATTACTTGGAAGCAAACATACATGAGTCTATGAAATCCAGAGAAGAGAGCAATATTGAATATGTCTCTCACAATCCTCCTCAGGAACAAAAAAAAGGAAGAGAGGAGATATTGTTGCATATTTAGGTTTGCCTTACATCACCACCTGCCTTTAGCTCCCCATTCTGCAGTATCTCTAAAGAAGCTGTGCTCTCCACAATTACCAGATGAGCAGTTTAACGGAATGTATTTTCAATCAGAGATATACATCCAAGTTCTATTTTTGCTACAATATTAAGGGTTTCCATCATGCCATCTCTCCAGACATCCCCTCTTCAGTTTCACTCACCTCAGAATCACAGCTGCTAAAACTAACAACAGCAGAATTTTTATCCACATCCAGCAAGTCCAGTGGGACATCACTCTGCAGAACACAGGAGGAAGGAAAAAAGCAAGAGCTTACATTCCTGAGTAGCTCCAAGTGCATTTATCCTCTGACTATCATCAAGCTTTGTAAGGAGAGAGAGGCAAGGAGATTGCTTCATCTCAGAGGCAAAAGCCTAACAGACATGCAGCTTACTCCTTAATCCTGGAGTAGCATGATGATCTTGCTCTTATTCCCTTTACAGAGTCCTCAACTCCTGGGGGGCCTGCTTTACCACAGCCTCAGTGTAAAATCTGCAACTGTCTTTCAGACATGAAAGGTTGATTAAACAATTTCTTTATTTCTCATTTAGCTATGGAAACATCTGATATTACACTGTGACAAATTAGCTGTAGCTTAGCATTGCTCTGTAACATCCTTAATAAAAACAGGATTTTTATTAAGAAGTGAAAAATAAATTCCTACAATACTACTTTCCCATTTGTTATAGAAAAATCGCCTCATAAATTCCTCCTTGTCACATTTTTCTCCTCAAGCATTTCCCAAAATAGGTAATTCAGTACTGCTACTCTTTCTGACTATCAAAGATGGCATTAATTTCAGCTGATACAGTAGGAGGAATAATTACTTAAGGTGGCTGTAATGGGCAGGACTATTTCTCCCCAGCTGCACACAAATCAGACACTGTTCCACACTGGAAGTGAACAGGTGGCCCATAACATTCTAAAATTAATTTTCCACTACAGAGGGCACTTAACTGGCGAGTGAAGATGTGCACCCCATTTAATTGGTGTTTAAATAAGGACATGCAAAAGCAAACACAAAGTTACAAAGAAATCTTCTGTTACAGCAGCCACTTTGGTCTATTTTGGCAATGTAAAGCTGCTCTGCTCAATATGAATTTGTTGTATTTTCTCTCTAACAAGCATGTCCTTAAGATGCTGCAACTTGGCTTTCTGAACTAGAAAGTCTCTGAGTGTTTTATTTATGCATCAAGAAATCCACCAAGAACAAGCCCCACTGACCTGCACCAGGACATTATCTATGGCTGTCTGCACCTCCAAGATGAGGCTGTAGCTGGCATCATCCCTGTTCAGTGTGAACTTGTCATTGACACTGAAGGCAGGTACTGAGGAAACTGCCGTGCTGGAGTGAGAGCACTGCTGGTATTTCTCCCGTTCCTGGAGCACTTTTATCTGCAATTGTTCCAACTCATTCCTAGAAAAGGAAAACCACTCATAATGTCTTCAAAAAAAGGCAACTATAGAGCTAGACTAGAAATTAAATAGTTTAAACTTGCAAGGCAATCATGTTTATCTCCTGTCCTCCATTTTTCAGCCAGAAGTGACTGATGGCTCCCCTTAGATGTACTTAGCAAAGATAAAATATAAACTCTATCACATGGACACGTGGATTTTTCATGTTCCTTGCCAAAAGAGGGTTTTGAGACACAGGAAAGGACAAACTTTTTCCTCAAAGAGTACAATTCATTTTGAATAATATGGTAGTGGCTTATTTCCTGCCATCATTTAGAAGCTATAGAGCAGCAAGGAAGAAAGGAATCTTATCTTACTGATACTGAGGCAGAAAGCATTAAGACATCATCATGTGAAGGCAAGATAGAAAAAGGCTGTGAAATGAGGCTGCTATTCATTTCTACTTTGAAAAGGTTAGATTCTACTTCTAGATATATTAGTGATAAAGAAAATCCAGTGAGATAAGAAGGAGAGATGACATTTCAGCTTTTAACATTTCCATTCTTCCATTTAAATTTCTTTCTAGCACAATTACCTTAAGGATGAAATCTTGTTCTGCATTTCTTGACTTAATTTAAGTTCTTCACCTGATCCACCTTCTCTATGGACAGGTTCTGTAGTCAGTCCTGTCAGCCAGCCTAAACCAATATATGAAGTTTATATTCCTTATAAGCTAAAAAGAAAATTCTACACTCAGCTATTTTATGTGTGGAGTGATGTTTGTTCCACACACTGGCTAGAGAGAATTGAGCCCAATTTAATCCTTTTTTGTAGGATTAATCCTAGACACAGAGCAGCACTTTTTATGGGTTTCAGGCTTAAATTGGAAAACATTATTTGTCTTCATTAAGTACTTTGAGCAATAAATTCCTTTTTAGCAGTTTTTAACTGAGCAGTTGGATTTTTTCTCACAAATTGAATTACTGGCAGTACTGAAAACAAAACAAAAACTGTTCAATGTGTTTATAGCAAACTAGATATTGCTCAGTGGGCTTAGAGGTTGGATATTGATGCTTGAAAAAAGTTACACTTTTGCTTACTAAGTTACATTTATTTCTAAAAGCAAATACTAATTGATTATATTCTGATGCCTCAGGTATGATATGCAGAGAAGAATGAGTGCTTACAGCTCCAGTTCTCTGCCAAAATCAGTCTAGCGCACATCGGACCAGAATTCACCTTTGAAAGCCCACAGGGAAACACAGGCTTTCACTTTTTCCCTTCCTCCTATCATCCAGGATCTTGACAACATTTCCACTAAAAGAAGCCACAAAGGACCTAGGGTGCAACAGTACCAAGAACTGCCAATCATACCAACACAATTCATGTGAGGTCAGATGCAAGGGACTTTTGATCACTCAAAAATGTTTACAAGAAGTACTTGGAACAGCATTGTTTCTCAGTAACTGACTGAGGATTGCATCTTGCCAAATGGCATGATTTTCATCACAAGAAGCTTCAATAGGTTAACTTTTAGCACTGAAGGTAATTAAAGGCAGAGAATTAGCAATATTTTAGCTCCCAGCAGCTGACAAATGCAGCATGTTTATCGTGGTCTCTGTCACAGACAGGCCAATAGCTCAAGGCTTACAGAGGAGCTGCTGGGATGCCTCACACAGGGGAGCTTTACTTGCTACTAAAATCAAAATCAACCCCATTTAAAGCACTCTGAAGCTGAAAACAAATGAAATTACATAAAACACAGAAAAATAAAATAAAAACACGCTTGTATACCAACACTTTTCATACATATTAAAAAAATCATAAATAATTTGTATAGACATACTCATTAATTCATCACATTAAGGCAGCAGTTGACACCAAAATATAGTCAGCCACTGTGTTACACGTGAAGAATATCTTAAGATCTAAAATCCTCACAGTTTAAATGCAGTAAACTTTTTTCAAGTGTAAATATTAAATCAGAAGAAATCTTCTCAACACAAAATTTTAAGAGATGTGAGTTGCACTAACAACATAACCTGCTTTATTTTATCATCTCACCACACATGGCATTTATTGTGTCAATGACAGGAAGCTTACCTGAGTATGTTGCTGCTAAAATTTCATCATAGCCATCTTTTCCCACGCAGCCACCCTGGATTGATGAAATGCTCTCTGACAAAGCCTTCAAATAAACACATTCAAGCAGAGGGAAATATCACTGCACTCACTTTAGAAGTTTTTAGATGATTCTATTCCACACAGCAAACATATTGAAAAGTTGAATGCAAAACACTGATAGACAGTGTTGTTCCAGCAGAAATTAGCAATCTGACTGAAGTGAAATGATCCCTCTGGATCCAATTACTATTTTAAACAATTGATACCAAAGTAATTACGCTCAGTGAAGCCCTGGCAGCTTCCATTTATTAACCTGTAAATCACAGACTCTGCACAACACCCTCGGGTTTTTCACTCAGAGAGCAACTCTGGATTAGGTTTCACCCAGCAGTCAACTAAGTCAAAACTTTAACACTTTCTACATTATTTTGATTTTTGCTCTCTACATTGTTTTGATTTTTGCTCAAATCACAACTTCTTCACTTGCTGATTCTTACATGTTACCATACTGATTTCAAGGTCATATTGTCAATGTTACAAACCTCTTAAATTAAAACCAAACCACATACTTTAGCAGTAACAATCCTGTAAATTTTGAAATACTGATTTTTATTTTTAATTAATGAGTTGGTTTTTTTTCAGCAGAGTATGAAGAATGAGGACTCACATGATCATGTCGAAGGACAGGATCATCAGCACTCTCAAAGTTATAAATCTCTATCATTCCATCATCTCGTCCAACAAGTAATTCCTTAACTCCATCTCCCAGAATGTCAAAACTATCAATGCACAGAATACCTAATGAAGAAGAAAACAAAGCCATTTGCTTCATCTTTATCAGTTTCTGATACAATAATTCACAGGCCACACTCAGTTACACAGAAACAGAGTCCTGGCCAGCTTTGAGTGAGATTTCTGGATAAGTCCTCAAAGCTGAAGTCCCTCCCCTGTGCTTCAGACTCAATGTAAACTTTTTTTGCTCCATATTTCACAGAAAGACTAAGGACATACTAAGAAGCATTTTAAGAAAATAATGTGGTGATAACTCTTATAATTAAATGAAAATGTATTTATACATTCCATTCCTGATCTTGTCCTTTACAAAGCAGTAGGGGCTAACAGATGCTCCAGAAGCAGCACACCAAGGCTAAAACTGGGAAAGTTTTGATCAGTTGTTGTGGAGACACATTCTACCTTCAGACAAAACCCTTTACTATGACTCTTAGAGACCTTAAAACCACTGAACATCTGATAAGTTTGGCAGGTGTGTTTGCCAAATATACACGCACTTAGAAAAATTACAAACATCTCAATTGAATTTGAATCAACACTGTTTTACAAACACCACTTTAGAAATAGTGTAAAAACAAAAGTTTGCTACAATACTGGAAATGATATGAACGCAAAATCCAAAGCAAGACAAACTGATTCAAATTATTTGTCAGAAAATCCAGAAGACTTAAAGATACCTTAGTAATGTTAGTATCACATACTGATATAACCACAATGACAATCACACTATTCCTCCAGAGTTATCTATGAATAAGATTTCCTGATTACCCTACTCTTAACAAAGCCTCAGGTATGCTGGAAAGCTAAAGAGTGAGAAATTGAGACACAAGACATACCTCCTCTCTTCTTTTCATTTCCAATTTCCCACCTTGGTATTGCCTTGGTACCAGTAATCTGGGTGACACCCAATTTCCCATCAGAAGTCCCATACACGATTTCTTCCCCAGAATCACCTGAACACAGAAACTGAATTTAGGATTGATAAAATCAAGCACATCAACTTCAAAATGCTGTGTAGTTACACTCTGCAGCCCATGGGAAAAGAAAACACTGAATTAGTGACATGCAATGGAACTGTCAGGCTTCAAAGCTGAAAACAAATCCATGAAAACTGCACCCATCCTGGTCATTTCCTTGTGGCTATCACTATTCTGCCTTTGGCTGCACCCTGCACTTGAGTTCTGCCTAAAAACCAGTCAGTATTTATTACTGTGTATTTCATCAAAGTTAGGCTGAAGTATAAAGGCCATTCAATGGACTTGACAGAAGAAAACCAGAGGAATCCTTTCCAAACACACACCCAGCAGTGAATGTTGTGCCAAAATCTCAGCAATTAAGAACTCCTGTTCCAAACCAGCTCTGGATGTTTGTCACACAATCTAACTGAAACTAAATTAAGCACCAGATTAACACCCTAAAGAGATTTCTATGAGGTTAGAGCAGATTAGCAGGAAGGATGATCAAAACTATTTTAAGTTTGAACCTTTCAGGCTCAGTTTATGTCAGCTCTACTCAATATTCTCATCCATCCATGTATTCCAGTTATGGAAATCCATGTGTAAGGGAAACACAAACCCAAAATCTGAACATGGCCCCCAAAAGTCCAATTTGTTTTTACACAATGAGACCCCACAGACCTCACTAGTGTTGTAAGAGGCCTTCAATTAAATGTGAATATAATTTAGAACTGTCTAAAACAGTCATATCTCTATGTCTATTTATATGTAAAAGAATTACCTTGCATAGTCACTTTTCTGCTGCATTTTTAGCATCAGCTTGAAAATCAAGATAAAATAACTAAGACAAGCTACATAATCTTAAAAATACAGTAAAACAGTATTATTAATTATGTGTATATTCAAAGTCTTGTTACCCCCATTTCCATTGCTCAGAGCAAGAACAGCAGGTGGTCCAGGAAGTTCTACTTCATACAGCAAACTGGATCCCTGAAGACAAAGAAAACAATCTTCAATTAATTTGTTAAAAAAATTCCCCAAAACAAGAAAAAAAAGGAACTCCAAAACACCAGCCACATACCAAACCAATGTCCCACAATGACAAAATTATTACAGATCATACTAAAAGGTAACATTTACTTATTCAAACTTCTATGAGAAAACCATTTCTAAGCCTAAAACAGGGTGAAGTCTGTAGAAATAAAACATAGGACTCTTGAAATATTATCATTTAAAATTATCCAGGAACTCATCTAGCAATTTAATTTGTTAAATAGCTTAGTATCACTCAAGACTTGTTGCAACAGTGATTGATGAGAGCAAGAACTCCCAAAGTGATAAAAACTTCAAAATTAAATGAAAAATGTTGGGATTTTGGGATTAAATGAAAAAAATGGGAAATTAAATGAGTATGTGAGCACTTTTATTTACAAGGGACCCATTTGTCATCAACTTCCACCTATGAATTCCAAAGCCTGTTTACAGTGGTTTCATTAATCCTCATTTTATACAAGTTTATGATAATCATTTTCCTTTAAAAAAACAGCAGAAAGGGAATGCACTAGCAGCAACACTCCCAAGTAAGGCACAATACACCAATCCTTATGATGTTTAAAACCTGTTCCCTTAATAATCAGTCCAATTCCATAGCATCCATACATAAAACATAAAGAAGGAGACATTTGAACCTGTAACACCCTGAGCACTCTGTCCTGACATGCAAGCACCGGTGTGATGCAGTTCACTTTGTCTACAGGAAGGCAGAGAACATCATTGATTTTATCTCCTGAGAGGAAGTAGTGCTGGTCCTTGCAGTCACAGTAATGGTTATAGATGTAGCTTGCACAGAGGAAGAGATCTGCTCCTGAAATGTGCCTGAGGAGAAGAAAACACTTCCTGTAGCATCTTGCTGCAGCAAGAGTCCTTTATGCTTTTATGCCCTACTATGCTCACAGCTCCAAGGTATTATGGGGCCCGGCAAGCTGTTCCAGCTTTTAAGAGTTCCTTATAAATACTAAAACCATGTGGTTTCTACAGCTCTCACATTTCCACTCCTATCTTCAGGTAAATCCCTAAGAATATCTTCATAGAAATTTCATTATTATATTTTTTATGCTGATTTGTCCATGGCAGCATCTTACAACAAAATCCAAAAGAGATTTTGCTCCAGGAGCTCTGTGGACAGGACACTCTGTGGCAATAACTCCAGCTCTGCTCACACAGTGTGTGAGCCTCCAGACCACTCCCAATTCCCCCCACATTTCCAAGATATTCCCAATTCCTCCTACAGGTCGCAGCACAAGCTGAAGCTGGACTGGCACTTAGTGTCACCTACACAATATGCTTAAAATTATTGCATAAAACCACAAACTAACAATCTGCTACAGCTCTCAAAAATGCAAAGTATCATACGTACATAGCTTTGATGCTTTCAGTAAGGTTAGTTTCAAAGGAAAGAAACTGCTTCCCTCTTTTTGTGAAACCTCTGACTTCAGATCCTATAGCCACAAAAATTTTCTCTTGTGGTGTATTAAGAGCTCCTCCCAGCTCCAGTCTGGAGATCTTCTGTCCTGGCAGTGTCTTGAACACTGGCTGTCAACAAAAAAGCAATTTTGATCAATCACAATATTGTATTTCTGCTAATCTTTTAGCATAAAGGATAACAAATTGACTTTCCAATTTCCGGCAAAACTAAGATGCAATGGGTTGTACACAGATAAAAATAATCTGTGTATTTATTTCAGAATCAGAGTAACCAAGCATTTTATGAGTAAATAAATACAAAAAAGCTTTAAAACATAGTAAATTATGACTTCATTACTTCATTGTTATTAATTCATCCACAGGAAAAATTCAGCACTGCTGTCAACTGTTTTATTTGTGGTTTGTTTTTTATTTTAAAGAACAACACATACACACACTCTCTCTCACATGTTACATTCTTATTCCTAAAGTCTACATTGATTCATTTATATTGCTATAGAATACTTATGAGCTAACCATCAACTTGGAGAAGAAAACCTGTGAAATAAAGTAATTTTTTATTGAGCTGGGCATGAAAAGCAATCAGTTTGTCCAAATCCCTTAGGTGATTTAATGAATCTCTGCAGGTTTTTGTCCCATTATAATAACTCTGTATGTGCCCAGGCTTAAGCCCAACTTGGCTGAAGTGCAAAATGTGTGGATATTACTTTTCTTTCACATTACTTTTTGACTAGAACTGTGGAGAATCCTGTGCTTGACCAGGCACGAGATCAGCGTTCCATCACCAAGTTAGGCGTCAGTCCACAGCTCTACCTAGACACCTTCCACCGGCATCTTATTTGCCACATGCATAAATAATGGACTTCCAAAGTTCACTGGGAAGAACATTCCAAAAACAAGATTTTAAAGGGAACATTTCCACTTACCACAGCTTCGCCCTTTTTTATGCCAAAGCACGTAATGACCCCATCCTGATCTCCAACAACCACCTTCAAAAGTACAACACATTGTTATTTACACACACAGCTGTGGTTTTAAATAATGCTTTACCTGTATTCATAGAATCACAGAATGGTTTGGCTTGGAAGGGACCTTAAAGATCACTCAGCTCCAGCCCCCTGCCAGTGATAGGGACACTTTGCACTACCCCAGGTTCCTCAAGTTCCATCCAACCTGACCTTGAACTCTTCCAGGGATGGGGCAGCCACAGCTTCTCTGGGCAACCTGTGCCAGTACCTCATCACCCTCACAGGGCATAATTTTTTCCTAATATTTAATCTAAACCTACTCTCTTGTCAGTTTGAAGCCATTCCCCCTTGCCTGGTCACTATATGCTATTGTAAATAGCCCCTCTGTTATAAAATTAATTATATTTTCTAGACTATTTAACTACATACTTTAAAGTATACTTTAAAGATCTGTATAAAATGCTAGAAATATGATGTTGAACAGCAGCTCAAGTACAGGCATTTACAATCCTTTTCCTGCTTCTACTTGTAAACATCAGCAACCATGAGGTGAAGACGTATCTGGGGAAAGCTGTGTTTTCACACTAAGACTTTATTACCGAGGGGAAAAAAATGCAGCTCTTTTTATTGAGTTTCCCTAACAAGGCTGCCTTAATTAAATAAAGAAATACTTAAAAATGAATGTTTTATAGACTCATCAAGGTTGGAAAAGACCTTTAAGATCATGAAGTTCAACTATCAAGTTGTCATTATTACTCTAACTCCTAAACTGGCACTCCACCCAGTGCCAGATCCAGACACCTCTTAAACACCTCCAGGGATGGTGACTGCACCAGCTCCCTGGGCAGCCTGTTCCAATGCTTGACCATCCTAACAGTAATGTTACTACTTCAGGTAACGTATCAGGTATAACAGTAATGTTACTACAGGTACTATACCAGGTATAACAGCAATGTTACTACTTCAGGTACTATACCAGGTATAACAGTAATGTTATTGCATCTCAGCTTCAGGCCATTTCCTCTAGGCTTAAATGTTAGTATAACCAAAACAGAGAAATGTGGAAGAACTCCCTTGTGGTCTCAGCTATGCTGTGAACTACAAAAATTCCTTCCTGGTTCTGAAGTTTTCCAATCACAAAGTCAGATTTTTTTTCTCTTTTTCTCCAAAATAAGATTTTCCAAACCCCCCAAACGGGGTTGCACACTCTTTCCCTACAATGTCCTGTATCTAAGGAAATCTGGAGTTGATTAAGGCTAGGATGAGGCAGAGGACAGGAGAGGCAGCAAAGCACCAGGCGCTCGGTACCTTCTGCGTGGCCTTCTTGCCGGAGGCGGGCAGCAGCCTCATCGTCTTCTGCGCCGTCACTCCCACCTGTGGATGCAAGAGACGCTGCACAGCGGGGCCCGGAGCGCCGGGACGCGCCTCGGGCAGCGCGCAGGCCCCGCCGCACGGCGGCCCCTCGGCCCCGGGCGGGCCGTGCCGCCCGGTTCCCTTGCCGGGGCGCTGCCGGCGCCGCCGTGCCCACCTGCAGGTAATCCACGCGTGCCAGGCTCGGCTCCATCGCTCCGCGGGACGCGCGTCCCTCCCGCGGGCACGGCGCGCCCGCCGCCCGTCACCGCGGCAACCTCCGCGCGGGGCCCGCCTCTCATTGGCTGGGCGGGCGGACGGGGGGCGGGGACTCGGCCAGACGGGCGCGGGGATTGGCTGGAAGGCGCCGGGGCGGGGTGAGGGGCGGGCAGAGCCGGGAGCGCCCCGGAGCGGCTCCCGCGGGAACGGCCCCGAGGGGGATCCCGGGCTCGGTGCCGAACGTGCGGGAGGAATGGTTTGTTTAACAACGGAGCCAAAAGTATCTGCCCTGCACGGGGTCCGAGTTAAAAAAATAAATCCTTACTCTCCGCAGGGTAAATACACTGCATTAAGAAATAGTCGGCGCGAGTACGTGAATACACAGACGTGTTAAATAACGCTGCTGCCATCACATTGCCACTTACCTGGTTCTCAGCAATTCTATGAGTTCTGGGTTTACACGCGTTACTAGCACCACTAATAAAGAACAAAGATTTCAAGTAATCCTCCACTCATCTCTAGTTGGTTTATTGTAGTATGAAAAATCCTATTTTGTACCTGGATACTGCAAGGAACAGAGTATTACGCTGTGTCTGTTAATTTTTTGTCTTGCAAATTTAGTGCAAAGAATTCTCCATATGTAATCATAAACCTGTTAAAATATCAGCAATCGATACCATTATACCTTTTTAATGCATAAATGCAAAAAAAATGTTATGATAGTTCTTGCTTTTAGACAATTATAATGAAGAGAGCAACCTTTTTGTGGTGAGTTAAAAGTTCCTAAGACTAAACTCCAGAGAAGCTGTACAGAAAGTTATTTAGTGCTAAAAATCTACAATACATTTTTTCAAGTATAAGATACTGAAATATTATTGCCAATAAATAGTTGTGCTGTCATCGAAGCCACTGTTCCTTTGTTGAATCATTCACATCTCAGCATATTGGGATTTAGTTTCTCACTGAGTTTATGTATTAAAATTGCCAACTCTTCTGTTGCTTGGGACTTATCCTCCAACAGTTCATAGCGAAGACTGGAGATGTCCTGTTTGATTTCCTTTAATTCACCTGCATTAACAACAGAAAGAAACACTCAGTAGCAAAGTTTGACATTCAGTGAATACTCTGCTGTCAAGCCACATCAGTGCCTATTTCAGATTATCATCCCAAAATGTTCATGGGAGCAGGTACAGGATGGGTCAGGAGGATTTACCTCATCTTCATTCTCAGTGAGATGTGTCTCCAGCCCTAAATAGCACCAAAGGCATTTTAACAGTCCATTGGGGTCTTGCACTGTGCTCCATGTATATATACAACACCAAAGATTCCCAAAGGGCTGTACAAAGGTTAATGAATTAATCACACCAACTCTGCTGAACAGCTGGTAAATATTAGTATCCCCTTTTTAGAGAGAAAAGGAAAAGAGGGTTTTTTTTTCTGAAGAGGTGCGCCAAAATCACAAGGAAAAGTGTGGCAGAGCTGGCAGTAAAACTCACAGCTTCTGAGTCTCTCTCCTCTTCCTTACCAACATCCTTGGAATTAGAAAAAGTCAACCAATTTAACATGATGTTATATTTTGACACAAATACAAAAAACACATTTAAACAAAGACAGCTGTCAAAGCAAGGCTTATAATAATCAGCAGCATGTATTGCTTTGTAGGATATTCAGTTCAAGAGCAAAAGCCTTTACAAATGTTCACATTTGTTCTTCCAGCAAGTGTGAGGGATGTGAATTCCTACACAGCACCTGCCTCGGGAACTGATTTGTCATGTACAAAATAAAAGAGTATGAAGAGGCACCTAAATTCTCTAGTGATGGAGAGCAGGGACAATCTCTAGACTTTTGTTAAAGTAGTTCTAGTACAGAAATGCCAATGTTTTCTCTTTAGGGTACAGCAGACTCCAAGAACTCTGTCTTCAGAGGCTGGGTCTGTGCTTTGGGTACAATGAGATGCTCAAGACACAGAGCACTTGGCTGGGCAGCTGCAGAGTGATACTCAAGAACTCAAGGGTTACTTGCCCTCTACAAAACCTGGTGCCAAAGCCAAAACCCTGATGTCAGTAAACCCCGATTCTTCTGTGCTGTCTTTCTAATTTAAACACATCTCTCTCAACACCAAAGTGGTATCAGGGACCTGGAAAGGGCTGGCTCTGCTGGTGACAGAACAGTCTTTTCATCAGTCACTAGGTAGATGATTTCCTACATCACAGAGCAGGAACAGGAGGAAAGCAGTGGGAATTCAGGAGAGCAGCACACTGAGAGGATTCACTTTTAGGAGCCTTTCTGCTTTTGTCACTGACAATCACAGCTCTGTACAGCCACACAGGATGGGAAAGTGTCAGGATAACAGTCAGTGCACAATGCTTGCCTTTTGAAGGGACTGAGGGGGATTTAATTTAATCTTTTTTGCTCCTTGCTGAAGAGAGTTATAGGTAAGCAGAGAGCAACTAAGGAGCAAAACAGAAGCTTTGCTGCCTTAGCTGAGAGCTGAGCAGCCCTTTCAGGCCCCTCACACCACACATGCACACAGCTGCCTGATGCTGCCGTGCCAGTAAAACATCTTCTGACCCTAGCCTGTCCATCACTGCATCACTCTATTGCTTGATAACATTCCAGCTAGAGTTTTTGTTTGGGGATCTGCCCAGAGCACAGGGGTTTCCTTGTTGGACTGCAGGCCTGTGTTTCATTCCGGGAAGATTGGAGGGAAGAGGACAACCTTTGCCATAATCTCATCTCAGTGGTGAGTTAGGGTGTGCAACTGGAGCAAGCACCTCTCACATCTGCCAGAGAGCTCAGATCCACTGTTTCTCAAAAGGTCTCCCACTAAAATAGATGCTACATTTGTCATTTTTTATCACCATGCAGCTGACTGTAGAGCTTTGTTTAATGATGGGCAGCTTCAGAGGTGATTATTCCTCACAGCTTTACGAAGGGAGGACAAATAGTTCATGTAAAGTGGTAAATTGTGTGCAATTGTGTGTTCAGTTGAATGAAACAGAGAGGAAGATCCTGCAGCTTTGATTAGGACTCTGGAAGTGTGAATACAGTTAATGGCTCCTTCACAGATTTCCTCTGTGCATTGTCTGTGCTCTCATTTTATATCTGTAAAATAGGAGCCATAATATTTCTCAGTTCTACCTCTTTAGTCCTACTTTTCCATTTTTTGATGACATGGGCATACTTTCCATTACTTCCTGAGCCTCGGTGCATGTGAAATAGAAACAATCCCTCTTTTCACTCAAAACCCCCATGCATCAGTGTAATACTGGCTCCTAATACAACATGAAAAAAGCTGCCCCTGAATATTGCAGTCTCTTTCTTACCTTCATTGACTTCATCATTTTCTTTGTCCACTTGTGCTTTCAGAACGTAGCGTTTTATCAGTCTCTTCATTATTTGCTGCCAGATTAAAACAGTTCTATAATCAGCTGAGATTACATAATTAAACATTGTTCATTTTTCTTTCTTAGCTCTCTCTGTCACACCAGCCTAAGAGAAAGAATGAGCAGCCCCAGCTGAAGTATTTGCCTCAAATGGAGGCATGCTGAGCAAGGAAGGGAACAGCCAACCTACTCAGCTTTCACATCCCTTACTCAAAAACCCATTTCAGATATTCCTTCACCAGTTGCAGATGTTTGCTCCTCACATGTTCCCAAGGGGGACATCAAAGACCAATTTTAAGTACTGCATAAGCTAGTTTTGAAATGCTTCAAATAATGGGCTTGGACAATAACTATGTTTTTTTTCAAGGAGCATCCTAGAGTTTGATTTCTACAGGAGGTTTTCTTTCTCTGGTGAAGGCAAACTGTACTTGAAGCACAAAATTCTGCAAGAACCTTCTCACAATTCTATTATTCAGGACTGTGGTCACTGTATGTGCTTACCTGATAGCGTGTTGGCTGATTGAGAATGCTGTTAAAACTGTGGGATTCAAAAACTCTGGAATTTGACTGAGTGAAAAGGTTTAACTAGGAAGAAATAAGACAAAATTAAAACAAATTATGGAATACAAAGTTAGGATTCAGGTCCATTATTATATTTTAAAGACATGTTGTTCCATCTTTTAATTATCAGAGTATTATTTTTTAAAAAATGAGATTGCCTTGAATTATATGTTGGTTTTGTTTTGTTTGTTTAATGCAGATAATTTTGGCCACCCTCTTCTGAGGAAATAGGCTTAAAGTATCTTTAATCAATATTCAAGTAACTCCTTGTAGGAATTATTTGCATCTTTGAATACTCTTAAATTTTTCTTTTGTGTTTCCTCAGATTTGATTGTTCTAATAAAATTTAAGTCTATTTCTTGTTTTATGCAGTATGTTTAGGCAGTCTGAAATAGAGATTTATTGCTATAAATGATTAATTACTGTACTAGCATCAGAAGCATGGATTATAGGCTAAAACTAAAAAGAAAAGAAGACTGGTGGAACAGACACACAATCCTTTCCTGCAATGAAAAGATCTCAGAACCTACCCTTGATTTGGAGTTTCCCATTCCCATTTCAATGTCCTTCTGTAGCCGTCTCCTCCTGCACTTGGAAAAGTTAATGATCCTCATGATGAAATAGAAAAAAGATTTGGGGCTTGGTACAAGACTGAAGGGTGGAGGTAATGTTTTTCCATCATCAAAATATGACAGCCAAAGTTTAGAACGAGCAAACTTCCACTCTACATCACTGTCATCCTGTGTTAGGAAATAAAACAGATGATGCTCTTGGTTTTTGTGAAGTGCAAACGTTCTTTCAAAGAAGCTGCTTTGAAAGATCTTTGTGGTTTGAGATAAAATATTATACTCTTGCTAATAAGACTTCCAGCAGTTCTGCAGAAATGCAACCACTTCATTTAGTCTATTTTAACCAAATTTCAGTTCTCTTTATGGCAACATTTGATTGAGAATACTTAGTTCAAGAACATGAAGCATTTAAGCAAGCATGATTTTTGCATCAAGTGAAAGCCAACATATAAACTCCCTGCTATTCCAAGTGGAGCTTTCAGGGGTTTTTCAAGCCTTGTTTTTCTTATTAAAGTGGTCACATGGGCTTGGTACTTGCACAAGTGTTGAAGTATCAGGCTCAAGGCAAAAAATGGCTTAAAATGGTAGTGCTCACAGCTTTTTACATAACCAGGACAAGTAACTCCAATTTATAATGGAGTATAGAAAATGCAAACTTTGTGGTCCTGAAGAAATTGTGTTAAACACTGACAAACCTATTTTGTCCTCACAGATTCTTACTGAAGTATTCCAAGGCTGGATTATAACTAGTTTTCTCTCCTGAATTCCCTAATATTTCCCAGAACTCATTGAAAAGACTGGGAATGACATAGATAATTGTTCTTCCTGTTTGTGTGGGCATGTGCCTGCATCTGTGTGAATGCAGTACTCTTTGAACTCAGGGTCTGGAAAACTGGCACTATAAATACACTTTTACTTTCATTTCAGCAGCCTGAGATTTATTTTTGAAACCCAAGTAT
This sequence comes from Melozone crissalis, assembly GCF_028551555.1. Classification (NCBI taxonomy): domain Eukaryota; kingdom Metazoa; phylum Chordata; class Aves; order Passeriformes; family Passerellidae; genus Melozone; species Melozone crissalis. The sequence continues at coordinate 7,649,117 of NW_026535817.1, read as the reverse complement.
CTTCAATACTACACATTTTCTGATTTTTTTTAACTGCAGTTGCATGCCAAGTATAATGTGTACACAGCATGAGATAAACTTGTTTAGATCCTGTGAGGTTCTGCAGCTTGGCTGAATTGTTAGATAAAGTCAACCTTCTTCATTTTGTGATATCTTTTCCTGTGGTAATCTCTTTGTACTTTTTGCATACCACTGAAATAATTCCTATTAATTCTGTCCTTTTTACAGCATAACAGATGAGAACAACTTGAAAAGAGAACCCACCTCAATTTCTTGATATGAACTGTTGATCATGGCAATCAGCATGTTGAGCAGAACCACCACCATTGTGACATTGTATATGCCATAAAGAACATAACCAATGTTCTCAATGAACTTGTGATCATATTTGAGGACAACAGAGGTTACTTCAGACAAGCCAAATATTGACCAAAATAAGGTCTTGAAACTTTCTTCCACTCTGTAGGAAAAAAAAGAGGAAATAGAAAAGTTCTGTTTACAGTGACTGATAAACAACCTCAATTAATTTGGTTGTGAATCAGAGCACTTATCAAAACAACAAACATGCAAGGAAGCATTTTCTACAGCACTTTCCATTTGTCCTCTGTGCTCCACCTATCCATCACAGCTAATAGAGCTGTAACAATACATGCAGAACAACAGGAACTAGAAAGCTATTTTATATCAAGTAATATTTTCTTCCAATTGGTAGCCCACAAGTCTATGTGACTGAAATATATACAGGTGAAATTATTTCAGGCTGAAATGAACGTTTCCATTATACAAACAGGGAACCATTGGTCTTTTGTGTTCTGCTTTCTGAGGTCTTCAGTTTTATTTTAATGCTAACAGAGAGCACACAATGTCTCACAGACTTTGTTATCTTAATGAAAAACCTGAAAGTTTTGATTGGCTTTTTACTTAAAATGAAACCTCATACTTACGTCGTAAAGGCTGGGTTCAGTTTAGCTCCAAGGTAGTAGGAGTACAGTATGAACATTCCAATCATAAATGCAAGAAATACCATAATAAAAAGGACCATAAACTTGAAGATGTCCTTAACAGTCCTTCCAAGGGAGATCTGCAAGGGCCCAAAACTCTCATTTGCAGGCAGGATGTAGGCAATCCGAGAAAAGCTGAGAACAACAGCAATTGCATAAAGGCCTTCAGATATTATCTGAGGATCAGATGGGAGCCATTTATCTCTAGCTGGAAGATATGAAACACAGGGGTTACTCATTCATCACAATCTTGAGGAATAAACCTTGATAGGATTTTCCCATTAACATGTCTGAATTTAGTTGAGGCAAATATTTGAAGAGTCTAACAGTTGCTGCTCTATTCCTTTTTCATTGAAGTCACAAATTATGAGTATGAGTTACATTACCTTCTGTTAGAAGAAAAGTGACTTGAAGAAACATGACATTTTCTTCTGCAGTTTGCATTTTAACCTGAACTAGACATTAACTAACTTTTACTTCATTTTTGCCTCTATTAGCTATCTTAACAAGCACTATGCTAAAGCTGGAAAATTTATTCCTATTTGGTGTTTTATTGATGGGCAGTTAAGTGCTGCCTGATTAACAATTTCATTTACTAGTCACAACAAGCTTATTCTTTTTGCAGGATATAACCTAGCTCCCATAGTGATCATAAAGATTTTTGCCAATTACCTCAAAAGAAATAGGATTGTGGGTTTTACACACAATGTGCACAGAAACAATTGAGTTATACAGAAATTCATAAATTACTATGTGAATTCACGCACCATTTTAGCAGAGCAACACTGAATTAAAATGTGTTTCATATCAAAATACCCTGTGTTTCTAAATGTGTATTTACATATGCACAATGGTTATATTCAGATATTACATTCAGTACACAATATTCAGATTGGTTATACTGCAATTAAGGTAAGGAACAAAACCAAGTCTGCTGTTACAATATATTGAAGCCCATCCTAAAATACTCTGTCAGCAGCATTTTCTTGTGTTGTAAATACAGATGAATCACACCTTTATGGACAATTTCTGCACTGCAATAAGTATTTTGCAGTTTTATTCTATTTAAACAGACAGGAGGAAATGCTGATAGATGTTTATGAACATGAATAACTATCAAACAACTGAATCAAAAAATAGAGAAAGGAATCACATCAATATTTTCATCTGTTGTGCAATTAGCTAAGAATAAAATATAACTTCCAAATGTTTAAAATCAAGGGGGTCAAATTTAGCTCTAGGGTAAAGAGAGGCTTCTAAATGCATCCTTCAAGCTTTCTCCATGTTTGGAAGAAAAACTAGGCTCACCATAAGTAAAGTATTCAATTTCTGGAGGAAGTGTGACCTCAGAGAGGTCGTTCTCCTCAATGTAGTTGTCCACATACTGTTGTGCTTTTGTGGCCTGAAGGAATGCCAGGAGCCTGGCTGTGAAAGCAGCAATAAAAATGGACAGCATCCCAAAATCCAGAACATTCCATAACTGCAAGATGTATTCCCTGGGTCCCTCCAGCCACAGCTCTTTGCATTCTGACCACATCATGCCTGCAACAAGAAATGAAAAAGCACAGCAACGTTTGCCCAACTGTGGTCATTTAAATTCCCTGCATTCTCCCATTTCATGGAAGTGGATGATAGCAGTGGAGCAGGGATTCGCTTATTTGCAGTATCACAGCCTCATCACTAAGGTTATTCTCTCTTGGTTTCAACAGGGTTGATCAAATAGCAAAGTATTAATTGAGATTAATTAATGGAAACATAGTTCAGACATCACCCCACAGAGGGTAGAGTAGAACCCTGACTTTTCAGTCAAAGTATTGCGGCTAAACAACAAAACCTCTGTAATTCCAAAGTAGAAAAAATAAGGTGTGGGGGAAATAACATCCTCTTACCCTCTTAGCATTTACATTCCTAAGCCACTTCTGAATCAGAGGGTTTAATTTTTCCACAAGAACACAACTACCCAATAACACAGATGACCAAATATAAGGGGCACAATTATACTACTGTTTTTCCACTTTACAGAAAAAGATTCTTTTCAGCATAGAAAGTGGAATTTGGCTATGTGTAATTTGGTTTTCTCAGTTAAACTTCTTCTCAGAAATTAATTTGTGTGGATTTAATCCAGATCACAGCCTCACCATAACCATGAGATGCAGTTGTTGTGAATCAAGACTTTTTCTTGATTCAAAGAGGCTTCTTAGGGAAAATAAAAACCCAAGAAAAAGCAAAACCACAATCTCACAAACTTTTTCTTGTTTCCCTGGCTGCGTAATTCAAAGGGGCTGCTGCTGCCATCCCAACTACACTCGGAGCAGCCACACATTGGACTGGAAAATCCCAGTCCTTGCCTTCGGTCACATGAAGAGAATAAGCTGGAACTCCCAAAAGGCAGCATGCAAGTGATACTCACCTCCCTCCCCTGACACAGTTTAGGATGAAATTATTCAAAATCTGTTCTAATGTCATCTTATCTGCCCTAAAGGTTTATAGTTGCTGCACACAGCAGCTGGATCAAAGCTTTGGGACCTGGGCTTCTCTCCTCCCTTTCAGAATTTTTATTTGCAGGAAAACAGGAAGATGAAGGGGCAATATACCTACCAAGAACCCACACCATGATCAGCATTTCTGTCCAGGTGAACTGGGTGGTCTTCACCCTAAAGATCTGCTTGGGGTAATCAGTGACAGTGACATTGGGCAGCGTGGTTATGCCCTCGAATCTGTCTGAAGCATTGAACACCAGCAGGCCTAGGAAAATAATGAAGGATGCTGCATGTGCCACAAATTTCATAAATGGGCTGCGAAGAATTCTTCCAAGCTGCAAAGGCAGAATGAAAGCAGTCACTCAGTTTTCTCAAAGAAACACCAGGCATTCCAGAAGCATCAATGGGCACTCAGAGCTCAGGACAGCCAGAAACCTCATTCTTAAAAGATATTCTTCCAAGAGCACTCAGCTGTGGTGCTTTGCCATTTCAGACAAAAGGCTCCCACAGGGAGCCTCGCAGAGTATGTTGTTCTGTTAGTGAGTGCTCATGATACTCCACAAGCTCTAGATGGCAATGTTTGAGGGGAAACACTCCAAGGAGCTGCAAATGTACCGTGGCCGTGACCAGGAAGAATTTGTAAAGCAAACTCAGGGAAAGATAAATTATTCCAATCTCCAACTCCAGCAAAACATTTTCCCTTACAACAAGAGAGTATTATTAACTTTTCTACAACTACAGCTATAGGAAGAATTAGTTGTTTTCTTATGTCTGGTTACTATATTTCATTCACAGAACACATGTTCAGAGCTCTAAGTGCCAAAATAAGTTCCTGTGTCTATCAAAACTAACGACTGTTCCACAAAATGGACTAAAGAAGATAAGATCAGAAATATTAGTGTTTTTATAAATAAATTCAGCAGGTTTAATTCGCATCTGCACCTACAAAAACAAAACAGCAGCAGCAGGGGAAGTCTGTCTGCACCAGAAGAGGGGACCAGCATCTTACAGAAGATCACATGAGCTTTCTTATTTCAAGGAATTGTTTTCCTTGAAATTTGGGTCAGCTACTATGAACTAAGCAAACCAGCATACATTAAACTGCACTTACTACCTGGGCAAACAATCTCAGGTTCCCTTCCTGCTCCTGACCTTTAGAAGGCATTTTGTAATTGCAATATCCAACCACTGACCTGAATGTATAGCACTTTTATTTGACATGAGCACTGAGGAAAAACATCAGATGTTTCTGCTACTGGGAATTAGAGCTCAAGGACAAATGTCACTTTTCCATATTAGACACCAGCTATAAATACATTAAGATGTTCCTATTATATGGAGCTGTGAGGAATATATTTACTAAAGATATCAATAGAAAGTGACATTTCAGGGAATAATGAGAGTAACAATTACACTATTTTCATAAAGGTTTATCTTCAAAGTAAATAAATATTTAACCCAGAGAAAAGATCAGGTTCCCTTCTAATATGTAGATGAGAAAAACCTTATCCTCTTTGAGATGAACTAAAAGAATGAAATATAAAATAAACTCACAATTCTTTGCTTTACACTTGCTAGGGAAATAAAATTGAAAGACCACATTCAGCACAGGAGTAAACGTACTTAAAGTTTTTAAAAATGTTAATTCCTTCATCTGATATACCAAAGATCTATGAATACACCTGATTTGCAAACAATTCATGTGCTAGAGACCCTGAGGATTTTAAAGAAACTGCAGTTCCTTTCCTTGTGAGATCAGCAGCAAAGGTGGGAGCACCCTTACGTGTTCACAAATTTTTATAAGGTAAGAGTTTACAGCTATGCTCTTGTACAAATACACCCCACTACACAGTCAGAATGATGCATTTAATTTGATTTCTGCTCTACAGTTCAGCGGGCAAACAGACCTCCTAGGGCTGGGATAACAAATATTTTACTTAAGATTAAGTTCTGCATCAGTAAAGTCAACAGATGTTCTGCTAATGGTTTATATGGGAACAGCATGAGACCTTAGGATGCCACCAGAGGAGACTTCATAAAGAATTTGAGTGGTGACTTTCAAAAAAATCCATGTTACTAATATAATAAATTACACAGCACATGTGAGGTGAGCATAACCTAGGGAAATTTAAAAAGGAAAAAAAGCTCTTAAAGAAGGTTATTTTTCTCTCCTTCAGTTTAATGTTAATTTAGAGTCATACTTCATCACTGTGGTCCCCTCTTTACAGCGCAAGTAACAAAAGCCCCCTTAGTGTCTTTTGGTGCAAGGTTAGGGATTGCTAAAAATATCATTAATTAGTTACAATTTGGAAGCAGCAGAAGTTGCATGTTGACTGCCAGGAAAGGAAAAGCGGCTCCAAGAACAGCACAAGACACATAATTTATAAAATTCAGTACCCTGCTACATGGTGCAATCCAATAACCAATGGCTAGAAAGGGAAGGCCCAATGCCACAACCAGCACCACCAGACACTTGATAGCTATGGTCTGCTCCCGTAATCCTGAGAGGTTTTCATACCAGATGGTCAGGAGCTGTTGCTGACAGTTTGGATGGGCCACAAACTGCAAAGAAAAGGAAAAAGAAAGAAAAACCAAGACATGCTGTCATTAATAAGAAGAGTTACATAACTGCCACATGCACAATTGCAATCACCTAAGGTCTAAATTAACACCACATATTTAAGAACCGTGGCTTTTTTCTCATTCCCTTTTAAACACAGGTTAATAAACAAAGAAGAAACTGCCACATCACAAGAGCATGTGGGACACCAGTTAAGCACAAGGGCGAGCAGCCTGGTTTTCACAGGAGTTTGAAGAACTCTGGTAGTACACTTACCAACAACTAGTGAATGAGAATAAAGAAGGCTAGGTGTTTCACAAAAAGGGGTTTGAAAATAAATCTGATAACTGATAATTTGTGTTGGATTAAGAGTGAGATTTGTTGTCAGTTGGTTATACTCTGGAAAAAAAAAATGAAATACTGTAAACCTTGGATACCCATTTTATTATCCCTTGTACTCTACAGAGATCATTATGTACTACATACACTGTTGTTTGCCAGGTCTTGCTTGCAAAACTCTATTAATATTCCAAATCTCATTAAAAAGTGCATTGAGTAGTACAACAGACAGACTTCTTAAAGAAAATCAAATTAAATCATTGGCAATGAAAACAGGGAGCCTTAAACTTCTCAAGAAGATCAATCTGAAAGTGCTGCATGAACTTTAAAAAGGAAGGCAATCTTCATACTTTAATCTACTTTGCTGTAAAATTAAAGTCCCTAAGCATTTTGCTATGTGATGCATTAAGCAGTTACTTCACATATTAATGCAGTTTGTACATAAAGTGGAGTGGCCAAGAGAAATAAATAAAGAGATTGTAAAAAAGTTCTTTAAGAAATTAATGTCAACTCCAACTGCTTCTGTTCTTTTTATTAGGCTGTCACCTTTGAAGCTTATGCACCATAAAAACTGCCAGCCTGGCCCATTTGAGGAGAAGAGATTGGGTTTTTGTGTGTTTGTGCATTCTGACATTTGCCCCTAGCCTCTTCTTTTGCTAAGATAAATTTCATTGTCAACTCAGGACATCAAAGGGACAAATCCCTCAGCAGATTAACTGTGGACAAAGGCAGGAAAGTAAATAATTATTTCAAATTACAAAGACATTTTTAAAATCAGGCTTAAAAGTGTAGGGAAGAGGAGGGAAGAAACACCCACATCATTTCTTCTGTTACCACAGGGAATGGGAAGAAACACTAAAGGAGCTTTAAGGAAGTTTACCCAGGGCTGGGAATCAGCCCATGGGCCCTGTGGCACCTCATCCAGAGCTCTGTGCTGGTTTATTCTCCTGATCTATCAACATTTTGATCTGACACTGAGAGGAGATCTGCTATAATTTCCAAAAAATAAAAAAAAAAAATAAAAGGGAAGACTTAGTGAATAAGATGCCAAGAGTTATGGGCAAGATCTTCTCTGGCACTGAGTCTAAAGGCTGTAGAGAGGATCTTAGTGACTTATTTAACTGCTGGCAACTGCACAACGTGCACCACTTCCAAGCCCTCGGAGCGAGTTGTGTCACTTCTCATCCATAAAAGCTCTGAAATTCATCCCTCCTCTCTCAGTCTTTACTGAAATACTTCAACTTATGATTATGTTTGTTTTAGTTTCAGCAACTTTAAACTATGCCCACCCCTGTTGCTTGTGTGTCTGTATTACCTGTATTTGCCTGCAGCTTCATCTCCTCCAAGGACAATAGCTTCACATCACATTTTACCTACTGCTCACAGCATCCTACAACCTTGTTCTTCCTGCATTTCTCCTCTCACTCTATTTTCCATGCAGTTTCTCACTTTTCATTACATATCTTGAGCTTATTATCACATGTATCTAATATGCTCAGCTCCAAGCAGAACCTCAGTGAACAAAAATTATGCATGAGAACAGTATCTGGTCACTAAAAGAAAAAATATCCCAATTTTAATGTAGCTGCTTTTCCAAACATAATTGACAGTAACACTTTTGATGTTTTCAGTTTCATGACCGTGAATCAAGTCATCAGTATGTAAATATTTTCCTGTATGATTCAGAGTGATTATGTTATTTATTTCCGTCATCATAATGGCTGGGTTTAGATGGAGCAAGAACAAATCCTGGCACACTCCAATATACTAACACACAAAATAAAAAGAGATTTTTGCATCTTCTGTCTTATCTATCAGTTGAACACTTCAGGGTTTGAAAATTAACTCTTGTGATTTTATTCCAGCTCTTATTGATTGCCCTGGAAATTCCATCCTGATTTTTGTCTCAGCAAGAACTGTAGATTACTTGGGCCAGTATCAGCTCTTCTCTGGAATTTCGTTGGCAATCTAGAGACAGAGTTGAGACACAAAACTAAAAGCACTACTACAGCAGTAATTCAGCATACAGAGCAAGACCAACTTGCCTTTTTTTTTTTATTTTCCTCCTGCTATTCCCTTACTCCTCTATTGGAGCTGCAGTTTCAGTCTGAACATTAGCTTCAAAATCACATCATGTTTAAAAGATGGGCTCCACTTTGGTGCAGTACCCAGGGCATTAAGTGCAAGATTTTCATTACTAATAGAATTTAAAACTCCCTTCCCCCTAGCAGTGAGGTTCTGAGCACATTTGCTGCTTGTCATATGTTTTTTCCTGCCTCTCCTCCCTCTGGACAGGGCATAGGCTCATTACCCATTTCATGGACCTGCTGCTCTGTTTGGCTGCACTGCTGGAAGCAGGGAACTGACCTTGATGGACCTGACCTGGAAGCACAGCTAGAAATACAGAAAATTAAGGAAATCCACCACATCCTTTTCTGCTCCCTATGGTGAGAGGGTTAAAGCAGTCCCACGTGGAGCTCCCACATCTGAATCTGTTCCAGTCAGGATATCACTAGAATCCATCACAGCTCTGCCAGAACAAATCCCAGCATGAAAGGACCACCATGGCAGAGACATTTCCATCCTTGCCATGCCCTCTGTAATGGCCACTTACAGGGAACTGCACATGTATGGTAACAACTCTGCACCACTTCCTCCCAACAAGATCATTCCTCTTGTCGGTTCTGAACCGTGTTGGTCATGAACTGAAGCCAGCACTCTGAGCTTCTCTCTTGCAAGAGAAGAGAACAAGTTTGCTATGAGGAATTCTCTTTCTTTTTGGTATTATTTAGACTTCTGCTATTCTTAACAGATCCGTGTGGCCCTTTGCTCAGCAGTGAATTTCATCAGTGACAACAAACTCATAAAAGAAAACCACAGCCTTTAGTGTGAAAGCTGACAAATGAGCATCAACAAAGTTTTGGTACACATTACACTGCAATAGCATAAAGAAGTATATATTTAGACACTAAAGCATGCTTATGCACTTTGGTTTTTTTTCCCCCCCAGTTCCAGTCTTTTAAACTAATTTAATGCTTGTATATATTTACCTTGATTTTTGGCAATTAATATGCATTTATCTGCTGAAGACCAATCCTTTACTGGAAATGATGATTTGCTGCTTGGGATATGTGTTCACAATTTTTATTATCAATCTTTTGGGGCCATTATAAACACCAGCAATCCCCAGTTGCTCTGGCAGGGTCCTTACAATTTGTTTTATATGGCAGATTGGCTCAAGAGGTGGCCACAGAACACAGGGTTATTTATTCTGAGGGACACAAGGCTTCTTGTGGAGATGATGAAACTATAATGGCTGTAAGGAATGGAAGTGATGCTAATCACACAAATAGGTAGCTGTAAATAATACATAGGCCCTGCTGTACTTCCTGCCTCCTCTCACAACAGGACACAGTATTAACTATTTTCTGTGCTAGTCTAATGTGGGATCTTGAGGAGAACAACATAGTAATACAATAAAAACTACAATGAAAGGATATGTATTTATGTCAAATATGTGATGCATAGTTCCATTTTTTAACCCATAACATTCATTCACAAAATACAAACTACTTGGAGAGAGGCATCTACTGAAAACACTTGCCAAAACACCAATAAACACAGGTACAAAAGTGAAGAACTGAAATGAATTGACCAAGCAGCCACAGACATATTCCATGCATTTCCAGAGCTGATTTTTAAAATATTTTTCAAGGAACAAGCATGGTAAACCACATGGAATTTCTCACTGCAACACAGTTGCAGATGAGTTACTTATGGGTTGAAACCAACACAGACTTCTCTTTGGAGTAGCTATTATTTCATTGACTGACAGAAGACACAGCCTGAGTGTCACTGAGTGAAAATCTGGCTCTACTGAAACACCAGTTAATCAGGAGAAGGATCTGACCAACTGTGCAAAGCCCGGCAAGCACACCTCATTTATGTCATTACAATCTCCTGCCACTTCTCAGCAGTGGGAAGTAGATTAAACTGAACTCCTTCATTACAGCCCCCTTCTGCCTTGTGAGAGCCTTGATTACTCACCCCACGTCTCAGTTGTGCATCTGACCACCTGCAGAAGGAGGAGGTGGCAGTGCCCCGCTGCCACAGTGCCCGAGAGCTGCGAGCAGTTACCTTTTTGACTTCGTACTTGATGGCCAGCTTGACGCGGCTCAGGGACGCGCGGTGCCTCTGCGCCTCCAGCGGCTCCGCGTTCAGGTCCCCGTTCAGAATGGCCTCCACCTCCTCCGAGTCCCGGCACAGGTCCAGGACGCCCACCACGAAGTCCTTGCACTGCATGGACAGCTTGCGGTAGTCGTTCTGGAACGGGAGGGGGACACGGCATGGCCCGTCACACGTGTGCTTAAGAGTCAGTGGGGAGGAGAAAAGGACCTGTACAACTCGATAAAAATCAAGTGTTGGATTTTTACCGTGTCATGTTTGGAGTGTATGAGATATTACAGAATTTTGGTACAGCAGAATGTTCTGTGGGAACCCAGAACATCTCTCTGACACTCCAGGACACCCAGCACCCCTGCCAGGGGGCTCAGAAGCTCTGGCACAGAGCCCAAAACACCTGCGGTTTTGATTATGACCCGCGGAGCAAATTACCAACCTTATATGAAGATCAGCAAGCCACAACAGTTTAGGTAGCACAACAGTGAAGTTATCACAGGGTGGCAAAGTAGATTTTGGGGTTTCTAGAATAGGGATTCAGGAGGCAAGATGAAGGGATCTGGGTGTGTCCAGCCTTTCTCCTCCTTCTTCTTGGCCTTCATCTTCTGCTGTGATGTTGGCACTTACAGACTGGTTTAGAGTAGAAGCTCACTGTCTAACACAGGTGACAGGTATTGGGAAGTAATTGTAAACATTGTATATATAGTTTTTAGTATAAAGACATAACACCGCCCCAGGGGCAGGCAGAGTGCCTGGAACTGTCCTGCTGGATGGACCTCGGCAGGGCAGGAGAAAATTTTTTATAGATAAGGAACAATAAACAACCTTGAGACCCAAAAATGAAGAGCTCTGACTCCTTCTTCAAGCACTGGGCTGGGAAAAGAGACTTTTAACATCTCTTGGGGTCACAGCAACCACCAAAAGATCCCAAGACAGAATCATTCATTCTCTGACACAAGGTCAACACCTAACAGCAGATGTTTAACAGAGCATGGGAACATGTACCATTATATATCAATAACCTGGGTGGACAGCAAGGGGCAGCTGAAAATATAACAATTTCACAAACAAAGCAGGACCAGGACTATTAAAAAAGGAACCTCATTCCTGCAAAAACTTTGCTGACAACTAATGAAGTAATTGACTGTGAGGCTACAAATACCTTCTAGCTCTTTCTACACTGCTCAAGTGGCTGATGGCTCATTACTCTGATGTACACCAGGTACATTTCCCCCTTTTTCCTTTCCTGCCTTCAGGCACAGTGGGTTACAGAGTAACTGCAGGACAAAAGCTTGGACACCAACATTGCAGGCAAAACATCTCAAATTTCCTGTAAGAGTGCTCTGGAAAGAACAGGACAATTCATCTTCCATACACGTTCAGTCTTTCCAAGGACTAGCATATCAACATCAAATATTTGCTTCTCTCTAATCTTCTTCCTCCTCTGACAAAACATTTGTGGCTGCATTTCAGAATTTTTAGCTAACTCTGTAAAACATGCACATCTGAAATTTTGCGTGTACTTTTGTTTATACTTGTAAATGTCTCCCACCACCTCTGTGACATTACCTATGAAGCCTTATCTTGATCTCTGCTTCAGCACAAACCTAGGTCTTCATTTTCCTGTCCATGTCCTCTCAGACAGGTTCCTAGAAATTCCATATCTGAAATGTGGCCTCTGATTTACTCACATGAGGCTACAGCTGAAGGAGGAAACCTAACTGGATCTGCCAATTTTACCTTCAGCACCCAAGTAAAAACAGCACAACTACCTTTTTCAATTACTCCATAGTTTTTCTTCAGGTTTTTTTCCTCTGCCAGACCACAAAACCACTCATTTGAGCCCTCTGCCTCTCCATTTTTTGTGTTTTACTGTTCATTTCCAGATATTGCCTTTTCAAAATTACTTTTTGAGGGTGTAGATTTTCCCTTAGAGGTGCCTGTCCTGTCAAAAATGTTTCCTTACTGCTTCTGCCCTCGTAATCTTCTCACTTAAATTATTTTTCCTGAAACCCTCACTTCTTCCTCCTTTCCTAAGTAATTTTACCTCCTCCAAAACTACCTACCAGTAGTTTTGCTGAATTTTCAACTTAGCATCTACACAATGAGGCAGAGAAACTAATGTGCTTTCAGTAGTTTCAAATTATTTTGGGAAATGATGGGAAAAGAGGCTGCATAGGCTAAGTGCAATAATCAGCCATCAATCCCATAGGTCACATTCAGATAAGAATCAAAATGAAATACTACTGGAGACAAATACTCCTAGAAGTTGTGTTATTACACAAGACTAACATCCCTGATACAAACTTGGAAACAACCTGCCCTAATCATAGACCTTAAACAGGATCCTGTTATTTTCTTTGGTCATAGAGGACAAATTAATTCAGTCGTCAGTGAAGCAACAGGATGTAAGGTTATTTTAGATTTGTTTCTGGTAACCAAGGGGAACGGGACAGATGAGCCAATTATAAAAATAATACTGGGATGTGTGATTAAATTCAGTGAAGGGATAAGCAAGCTAATGTATGACCAAGATTCAGGACTTAGAAAAAGGCAAAGTGCTGTCTTATACATCAAGAGTTCTATTATTGTTATAGTGCAAAGGTCCCACATCACCAGAGTTCCATACCTCCTCGATGTTTCTCAAGGCAGCCTCTCCAAGCACTGACTGCTCCTGATCCTTGCAGCAGCCATCGGACTCCAGTTCCCACCAATCCACTCTTTTACACCACTGCTCTTATTGGCTGTAGGTGTGGCCTGTTAACATCAGGCCTGCTCCTCATCTTTAGTAATTGGCTCAGGTGCAACTCATTGGGGATAAGGTTACATTCTGTACCACCTTCATTTACCCATGCTGTATCCCCCTACAGCAAAGCCTCATTAAAAAGTTAATCAAGGGAGTGAAATATACTTGCCTGCATGGAGGTCTGAATGCAGAGAGAGCTTTTACATGAAATATGACTAGATCTCACACACTACAAAGATAAAAACCCTGCAAAAGAAGACTCCAGGATGGTGGCTAGAAAATAGCAGCAGTCAAAAAAAAAAAAAAGGAAAAAAACAAAGAGGAACAGTCTTTCATGACAGCCTAGTCAAGAAACAGCTTCATCACAGAGGCCAAAACTCTGAGTACAAACTGCTAGAATACAGGTTTTGTATTAGTCAAGTGCTTCATGACATAACACAACCCAAATTTTGTCCTTGTATGAATAAACATGTGCTGTCCAGTTGCAGGGAGAGGCTTCAATTACAAAGTGTTTTCTCATTATTTTGCTAATTGTGAAGAAACAGAAGAAGAAATAGTGGATTTCTAATAGTTAGGAAATAATAAGAGCTATTTCCACACTTTGCACGTTTGCCTACCACAAGAGTTACCCAGATTTCTTCTAATAGCAGTAGAACAACAGTAAAAACATGAATGACATGTTTCTTCATTGGTAGATACACCACCTGTTTACAAGAATGATGCTTATTGCCAGATAAGATTAATGATATCATGGATGAGGTTTAATTCTGTCAAATTTAAGGAATAAATACAGCCTACATTATTCACAAATGCTGTTATGAGAACTGCAAGCCAGTATGCGCATTCTTAATATCCCACTCTGGCTTTGAATCTTACAGCAAGAAAACTTGTCAGATTTCCCTCTCCAGGTCTTTATTTACCTATGTATTAGCAAATCAAATTTATCCCAGTCTATCTGATTGCTTTACAAAATTAAGCAGACAAACAGTACCTGATTCTCAAACAACCTTCTACCTCTAGGGTGTTGTGTGAATATAAGGAATTTTAATCTATGGCCCCAGTCATCCAAATCACCTCTGCTCACTCCTGAGAACACACAAATTAAGACACCAGATCAACAGTTGCACAAACATCTTCGTAACATCAAAAAATATCAGCCTGCACCCTGTGTTTCCAGGTTCCCAGGTGACTCTGGGACATTCAGGCCAACTGACAACGACTGGAATTTCAAAGCTGTGTTTCAGAGGACTCTGACACACATCAAAAGCCTGCCCAAATTTGTGTGTTCTGTTCTCCCTCCTACCATCAAGCACTGCCCTGTGAATTCATCTGGAGTCTTGCCAAAGAAGGGATCAGTCTGTGTGCAAAGAACAAAGCGCACGAACAGAAGACCTTCAGCTGATCGTGCTCAAGATTTGTAACCACTGCAAAGGAAATTTATTCTGAGCCATCACATGCAGTCAAACAAAATGTAGGGATCTGTGTTTTGGTACACTCCTGCAAGCACCAAAGCCCACGAGCAGTGCACACCTAATTCACAGCCATTATACTGAATCATAAATGCATGTTATTATCTGCTAAAGAGCCACTTTGATATCACATATATGGTGAGTTTGCACATGTAACTGTATATGCAAAGAAAACACATAATTGCACTAATGGTTATGGATCTGGGCCCTGTCCTTTCAAAAGCTGAGCCTAAACCTAGATCAAGCTTGCACACTGTTTGTTAGTTCAGCTGAGATAACACTATGTAAATTTACTTGGAACACTGACAGATTCTGCTTTTAGATGCACGTCCACATCTTCTGTTGGTTCAGTAGGAGCTTTTAGCAAAACTGGGAACAGGGATTTTTTTTATCCAATAGAAAGCAGGACTAGCACCTTTTTGATCCTTGCCAGAGCAATTTCAGCTGGGACAATTGAGCTTGCTTACACAGGACAGCATTTAGTTGAAAGCTGGTATAGAGAGATAACCACAGGGCTTTTAGCCACCTTGTCCTCTCTCTTCCTATGGTGACTCCAAAGGAAAGTTCCATCAGCTGTTCTGACTGCCAGAAATCCTCCCTTCCCTGGGCAATAACAGCTTTAAGTTCTCAGGGAGGAGGGTGAATATCAATTAACTTCAGTAAACCAACCCAGACACTCCTCAAGCCGTGCTGCAGTGGCCATGGTCTGCTAAAAATAGAGCAGGAAAACATTGAAATCGGGAATATTTGTGTTGCAAACTACATTGTGGTGCTACTGGAAAGGAAAAGATAATCCTCCAGCTATGGCAATGGTCACTTTTTTTACATTAAGACAAGATACAGTTTCAGTTTTTACAATTTGGTTTCATTCATGACTGAGATCAAACTGAAATTCCTGATGTCATCTGAAATCCTGCAGGCAATTCCTGGAATTAGGAGACCAAGAGGACTAAGAACACCAAGTAAAGTCAGAGAAATACTGCACTCCCTGCCTTGGCCATGAGAGAATTGAATAGAGGAATACATGGGAAGAAGACAAGTGGATGCAAAGATCAGAAAGGATCAAAAGTGTAAAGAAGAAATAAATATAATAGATGAAGAGCAAAAGGACAAACAGCAGGTTGAAACAAGGATTTCACAATTGGAAGTAAGGAAGCTTGGAGATGAAAGGAGTAGAATCAAAGGGTCTTTAAGGCTCTGGTCTCCTCATCTATTTTTTTTAATTTTCAGCACTTTTTTTTTTTTGCTAAATGTCATGCATCTTCCAAGAAAAATCAGGGCTCTGTGGTTTCTTTGAATCCTTTCTCCTAAAAGGAAAATAAAACAAAACCTAAAAATCAATGTGATCAATCAGGTTTTCTTGAGGAACTGACTGTCATGAAAGAAGGTCCTAAATCACCTTCCCACATTTCTAAATCACTTGTGCAAACACTGGTTTGTGCATTAGAATTTCTTAGTGTAAATGATAAGCAAGAGGGGCAGACTGGGCTTTGCATATGCAATGGATGTTCAATTTAACAAGCATTCACCAGGAAACTTGGCCCTCAGGTGTTTTTAAACGGGTTCAACCGATGCTCTTTCTCTGAGGGCAAATCACCCAGAACAGTATTTTCTGTAGGAATGCTCTGAATCCTGGAAGCAGAGCACACACAGGAAACATTGTGGGCCTTAATGTTCCATAGATACTGAGAATAAATTGTGATTTAAACAGATTTGTCCATTTTTTTCTTGTGAGACAGATGAAGTATTTTGCCCATTTTTCTCCACCCTGAAACAGTTCTGCTCAGTGCTGTGCTACAGATTGAATTTGAGTGGAATACTGGAGAATTTCCAGTGATGATCCTAGAGGAGAGTGCAGCAGAAGTCTGCAGGAATGCAAATGCTGGATTAGAAGCCTTATCCTCTGGGATGTGACAAAGCACACAAGTTATCAGCCAAACACCTTCAGATGACAGATCTGTAGGGAAGAAAGCACTGAAAAGGGAGTTACAGATGGGAGGAACTCCAGGGAAACACTCAGCTCTCCCATCAGGCTTGATAGAAACAGAAGAGAAAAAAAGAGATGTGACATCAATGAGGAGAGTAATTACTTCACTGGAACGTTTTGACACTGATGAGAAGCTGGAACTTCCACCCCAGCAAGGAGTCTGGGACAATTTTTACTGTAGGTGCCAAAACTGAATCATCTGATACACCTGGCAAGATTAGTAGCCATGAAAGTGCTATCCAAAAATACTGAAATCTGTGAAAACAGTGAATTCTTGGGGTTTTAGGCATCCCAAAATAGCAGGGAATTACCATTTTAAAAATGGAAATAATTTTTTCAAGCTCTGGTTTGAAATTAAAGCTCAATCAAAAATCTTCACCTTTTCTCCTCCAAAATTTCAAGTTACCTGTTTTTCTGATGAAATTTGTATGCACGGTGTTAGTACCTGTGAGATGGGAGTCTCCTATTAATTTCTTTCCACTGTAATTTTTCTATGCAATTCTAATCACCTACATCCTTGCCTAACAAAAACACAATGCAGCTTGCCCTAATTTAGCTTTTGGGGGCAGGGTACTTTTTCACTTGAGGAAAAAGAAAAATCTGACATTTTTTCCTGAATAAATACATTGAGGAAGTATTCAATTAATGTGCCAGGTTACACAATACACAGCATGGTAAGAGTGAGTTCCTTCAGCAAAGAAAGGAGAGGAAGGGTTAAAGCTGAATTTTACATTTCATCAGTCTGTGTTATAGTACATTAATCCTTCTCACCACTGAAAATTTATTTTTTAAATTCTCTTTTAACTCACTCAGCTGAATATGGACCTATTATTTCTCAGGAATTTTCCTCCTCTTCTGTT
The DNA here is from genome assembly GCF_028551555.1 of Melozone crissalis. Lineage (NCBI taxonomy): Eukaryota > Metazoa > Chordata > Aves > Passeriformes > Passerellidae > Melozone > Melozone crissalis. The sequence continues at coordinate 7,631,496 of NW_026535817.1, read as the reverse complement.
AAATTTCACTTGGTTAATTTCTGCTCCTTTCTCCGGGTTGTTGTATATTCCTTCTGAGTACTCCACAGGGTAAGCAGTGTCTGCTGCTGTTTGGAGAGGTTAATGCATCCTTTGTCTCTCTCAGATCATCTTTCAAGATATTAAATGAGCAAGTGGTAGCCAACACTGGCCTTGCAGAACCCCAATAAAGTTGCTGTTACACCCAGAGACAATGCTGTGAATATCTCTACCCACTGAGAGCAGTCTGTCATTCCCCAAGCCAAGCTTTTCTCATTACGAGCAGATTACTGGGGTTTGATTTTTGGTGGGGTTTGGCTGCAGGGGGAGAATGGAGAACAAGAGGAAAGGTCCTTTTCAAGGAATCCAACTGAACAGGAAAAGCATTTAAAAAACCACTGGGCAACAGTTAACTAAGCCAATAATTGAAACATATAAAGAAGGCAGAGCACTGACATACAAAACCAGATACAGCTGAAAACCAGGTAAGAGGACCAACATCTGTAAGCAGTCTAACAGCTGGTTTTGAACACATGACATTCCTAAAAGGTGCATCCAAAAAAAAAAAAATCCACTCTGGGTATTTTTAACAATTTGGAGACATCAGTCAAAATCAGTACAAATTAAGGTCAGTGCTGCAGTGCCCCCAAGAAAAGCCAAATATTTCTGCTTTTTGCACTTATATTACTCAGCATTTGTAACTAAGAACAGTCCTTGTGTGCTGCAGCAACCAGAATTGTTTTCTGTCTGCTGCAAGGTTATCAGAACGCACACTTTTTCCAGTTTCCAATTTTACCAAATTTCTCCAAACACAGCAGGTGCAAAAGCAATTTTATACCATTAAAAATTCCTTCTAAAGGCTTATGTATCAAGAATAAAAGAGACAATAAGATGAGAGTATTTGTAATTGGAAAAGTAAAACATGGGGAATCATTTCAGCATCTAAGGACAACATGAAGTAGCAGCAACTTTAAAACAATAACAAAGACAGAGAAACACAAAAACATTACCTTGAATTCTTTTTCAATGTTGGCCAACTTGGCAAGTTCATTACTGAGTTCGAGAGCAGTGAGCACTGGATCTTCGCTGGAGAGGGACAGATAAGCCGGACTGGCCAGTCCTTTGTAGGCATTTATTCTTGACCTAGAGTGACTGAAAGAATCATGTTTTTGCTTCTCTGTACAGTCATTACATTTGCAGAAATAATCATGAGGTCTTTCTATCCTCGCTCCTTTCATCAACAGCATGTGCACGACTTCGTATTTTTGGCAGTGGGCGGCTAAAATGATGGGAGTGATGTCTGGAGAAAAGCGGGTACCGTCCTCGTCGTAGGAATAAAAATCATCATCCTGGAGCTCCTGCTCACACGGGCTCAGAGTCAGTCGCTTGTTTACCGAAAACCCGGGATGATTCAAAATTGCTTCCACTATCCTAATGTAACCCTTGCTGATTGCGAGCAGCAGGGCATCTCCGATCCGTGCCAAGTTCTCTTTTTTTAACAGAAGTTCTGTCACTTCCAAATGTTCATTCCCCACAGCGAGCTGCAAGGCGTTCTGGCCCATGTAGTCGACGCAGTTGACATTGAGCGTCTTTGACTCCTCGAGCATTTTGCGCACCACGGGGATGTTGCCGTACTCGGCGGCGTCCAGGAAGCGCTCCTCCTCGGCCGTCAGGCTCGTGCCCCTGTTGTTGAACATGAAGGCCGGGCCCCGGATGGCCTGGCGCCTTCCCTTCTCCCTCATCATGGTCATCCGCCTCAGGGACGGGCTCTCTTCGATGTACCTAAGGAAATCACGAGCGAGAGGTAACAAATTTTCACTCCGGTGGTAATTTGTAACTTCCAATCCTGCGGCTGCAACAGCTTATTTTGTGCCTTGTCCTTTGCCCGTTTTCTGACAAGCAGTATCCTGAATTGGGATTGCTCTTGCTTGTCTGCAATCTAAAGGCACTCACAGGCTCAATGCCTCAGGCCACTGGTGTTCTCCTAGCATGGTCAAGATTTATTAACATTTTTCATTCCTTTTAAGACATTGCTCCTCTTCAGAAATCCCTCCCATATATAAAATGAAAACTCATCTACTGCTTTCAGTAGTAATTAATATTATCCATCACAGGCATTCAAGCTGATGGTATAAGTAAGGCAATACTTAATACTTACCATGTTGTAGATCACATAAAAGTGAGGTGAAAACACATTTTCTTCAGGGTGTCTTGCCAAGCAACACATGATGAAGCCTGATCACAGCTTCTCGTGTTACTACTAGAAATGTTAAACCTGGAAGCTTCTACTCACAAATCACTTTGGTCCAATTACAGATTTTTGGATGACAATACTAAATACACATTCAGCAGACTTTCTACAAGTAAACTGTTCACAGGTTCCAGGCACCAGGAGTCATCAAGTACAGACTGGGATCAGCTCTCACTCCAGGGGACTCCTGCAATGTTGTGGATTGTATTGGGCCTGTTTCTACATCACCCATTTCAGGAGCTGAGAGGGGCTGTGTGAACTTTCTTGTACCATGATCAAAAAAAAAAAAGGCAAGTCAAAGAGTTAATGAGTGAAAATTGGGATAACTGCTGCACTAGAAAGAGGAAACGTGGCTGTAGGAAAGAAATGTTTTAAAGGAAAATGAGAACCAGCAAACCCGTGGATACTCCACAGAAACCAGTTGCAAAAGAAGAAAGAGGGAGGAAAGAGAAGGGTAACAGATGAGAAGAATGGCTGAGCAAGCTAATTTGGCAAACACAGAAACTGGAATTATGAACCAGTGAATGTGCTCAGAGAACAGGCAGATGGGATGCTGAGCTGGATCCAGCAAGGCAAGGAAACAAGAGAGGGGCAGGGAGGCTCACAGCAGTGAGACTGGACAGAAATTGCAAAGAGAAGGGACCCAGGATGAGAGGCTGAGGAGCAGCCACTGCCTAGCTGGAGAAAACAGCAGCAGGAGACAACTGCCTGGCAAGCTCAGCAATCTCCCTTGCCTTTTCTAGTCCAGCTGAACAGTGAGGAAGGCAGCCTCCAGCTGCTATCAGTTAATCCAGTAGCTCAAGAGACAGAGATCACTTTGGATGATTTCATGGGCATGGAGACACCAAGTGCTGCTGATAAACAACATGACTTAATGGAGGTGTGCTTTGAATACACACAATGCTCTACATATATATATACACACACAATACATAGAGACAAAGAAATCTTTCAAGTTGCAAATTTGTTTCTTAGGTCCTACGTGCCTCTGTTCCTCATCTTTAGAAAAAAGAACAGTTGGCTCCCATCTTACAGGAGCATTGTGAAAATTAATTTTTTTTTCACTTTGCTGAAAAACTCAAGACACAGGAGTAAAAGGCCAGACAGAAAAACTGAAAAGGAAATTAATCCTTCTACCCTCAGTGCATTAGAAGAGATGTGAGTCCATGTAATGAATGCCAAGGGCAAACCAAAATATTAAACAACCCTTTTTAAGCAAACCCTGTCAGTCTGCAAAAAAGAACCAAGGGAAAAATGCCACAGACACCTTTGGGCACACAAGGGCTCTGCATTAAAGTGGACACAGTAGCATCTGCATGGGCAGCTTTGGAAGGCAAACATCCAAACTGATGCAGGTTCAAATCCACAGACAGAGAAACAGCCTCCTAAGTGCTGCTGGGGGTTGATTTTTGAGGGTGTGGTCTCTCAACAAGGAGCTCTGTTGCTCTGTTGCCACTGCACAAAATTTCCTGTTGCCATCTCTGGATGCAGCACTGCCGGCCCCAGGATTTCTCATTGGGCAGAACTAATTGCGTCCAGGTTGTAAGGACAGGCCTGCCCTTGCAGCTATCTACATCCAAATGTACAATCTTAATCACTTTATCACAGCCACAAACATCCTAAAACCCAGCCCAAGCCCTGGGCATTTCAGAGAACACAAACGGGCAGCTCAGTTGCTCATCAAGCAAAGAGACTGTGAAACTCATTAGCAAGGGCAGGTCTCTCCTGGGATGAAGCATTTGATCTTTTTACCTTGTTATCTGTGGCTGCCATTTCTGGACTACCTGAAATAGCCTGAGTGGCACCACAGAATAAGCAATGTTAACTGCTATTTACTCTTTGAAAGATGTGGCAAAACTGCTCTGGCAAACATGACACGATCCATTCTTTCTTTTTTTTCCCCACTTCCATACCACTTTCTTTAAATCTATAAAAAAGGCTGCATAACAGAGAGGATTTGTAACTCTGTTAAACACAGAATTGATTTAATGCCTTAAACCTCAGGCATATTTCCCACTTAGGAGTACTCAGAAATAAAGACTTGAGCCCAGAGTGCACATTTTGAACAGCCACAGTTCGCTGCTGTCTTATTGCCCAGCAAAATCAGAAGTAAAACCAGATACATTGTCTTCTCATAGTTTCTTTTTAAACAAGATCTTACTGTCTTTGCTGTTACACTTCCACTCATCCTCCACATCCAAAACCACACAGATAGAGAAATGTAGTGTTTAATGTTATGAGGAAAAAAAATCATAGCTATTGAAAATGTAACAAAGACAAAACAAATTGACTCTTGCTGACTTCTTGTTTTAAGAAGACTCTAAGCTGCCACTTTGAATCTCATTTATCTTTTATGAAATACACAATACATTTTTTCTTATATATTCAGTTTAATTTTTCAGCATAATTTGAAATATGACATTTATTTTCATTTTATCTACCTTCCTTTCAAACCCCACTATCTGGGTGATCACTGAGGTTATTCATCTGACTTCTGCAGAGACACACACATCTCCTTTCAAAAGTGTCCTCTCAAGAGTGGCTTCCTAGGAAGGAAGATATCCTTAACTGTAAACCTTTTGACAGAAATGATGGATCTGAAGCGACTGCAATACCTTCTCAAAATAAAGATGGACGATGCTTGGTATTTTAATGACTAAAATATTGTCAAGGCATCTCCAAAAAAAACAAAAAGCAAAAACTCTTGTGCAGCGCCACAGGGCCACGAGGCTGCTGTGTTCGTCCACACTTCTCCCCTCTTTTTTTCCACTTTTCCCTCAGCAAATTCAAGGACATTGAAGCCAGCATAGCTCTGGTCAGAGTAATGCATGCAACAATCGGGTACAAGGTCTCCTATTCCTTTTTCTGCTTTCCTTTTCTCACATCTAATATTTTAGCTATCCCAAAATATGAATAAAATAGTTAGTTTTTAGTTTTACATGTTTGACCACTTTCAGCATATTTTATATGTATTATCTGCCATCTGAAATAATCAAACCAGCAAAATCTCAAGTTGCATCTGTCAACATCACTAGACTGGCTTAAAAATATGATTAAAATAGAACTAAGTGTCCATTAATTACTTGTGTTCTATTTGCAAAGCCTTGAAAGTTCAAATACTCAGCCTTGTCTCTGTAAGGTACTGACAACCTAATTTAAAAAAGGGGAAGGAGAGATGGGAATCACGATGCTCCTCCTCCCAACTGTTCCAAATAGTTGAAAGAACACATACACAAAAACATCAAGATATCTTCAGAATGCATGGCAATAAAACCACAAAAGAACCAAGTAAGAAAAATGCCCAATTATTCTGTATTAATTGGCCAGTAGAGATAAAGAAGGATGGAATTGGAGATCAGCCATGTTAACTGAATGAAGCACACCTGTCCCACCACACCTGGACACGTTTCACTCGGCCCTGAGCCTGCAGCTGTCTTGAGGAACTCCAAAACTGCATTGGAAAGGAGGAAGAATGTCAGGAACTGTGCAGCAACCTTCAGGATCAGTCATTCCTCAGCTCTGCTTTGCAGCAGAACTCCCACCTGAGTGAGGCCAAGGCTCCTAAAGGAGCACAACACCTTTCAAGGCCTTTCCCTGATGATGAGCATCACAAGCTCTCAGACACAGCAATGTTGTGTGCGCTCTGAACAATTCATTGGTCCATTACAGACCTGGTAAATAAGACGTACAAAAACCTCTCCTACATTATAACATGCTTTTGCTTACCTCAAGTATTTGCATTTAAAATGTATGACCTTCATATGGGAAATAAAAAATTATTTTAAAAAAGATTTTCCATGGAACAATCAATGCCCACTTGTCTCCGGTTTTACTAAGACCTTACATTGCATCATATCCTTGCCTGGTCAGAGTTATTCCTACAAGGAATGTACAAAGCAAGACATTTGAGCAGCACAGCAACTACAAAGGACTGGAAAAAAGCACAACAATCTCTCTGCTTCTGCCATGGGCTGTTTCAATTACAGATTTCTACTGTTACTCTACCTATCCCTTTTCATGTTCAATCTAGAACTGCAGCAGAAAAGAAATGTGGGATGGAGAGTTGACCTGAGAATTCCTTTTTCCTTATCCCGCTCATTATCTACAGCAATCCAAAGGATTTATAGTCTTGTTTCTAAGTCTACTTTTAAACACTGCACACAGCATAAGCAATTTTAAAGGAAAGGAGAGTAGCTGAAGAAACAGACATTTTATCCTGGGTCTTCCCCGATCCATAGAGAAATTCATGCTGAAGAACAGGCTGTTACTCTCCCTGAACTATCACATGCAATAAAAGATGGCATCAACAATTTACAAGCAGTTTACCCCCCTGGTAAACTACAGCACATGAGTGATCCTGATTCCGTTCTAGCCCTGAAAAGGAAATGCAGCCCAGTGGTAACAGACAGATCTGATAAGCACACAATGCCAACAGCTCTTAAAAGAAACAACACCAGAGTCAGCCGAGCAGGAGATGCAGATCGTGCCTCTTGTTCTGCCAAGAGTCACCTCTGAGGCCCCAGTTTGAAAATTAAAGACCCATAATTGCCTTACAGAAGTGCTCAGACACACACACACAAGAGCAGTTGTAGCTAATGTCTCCTGAGATTTCTCAAAGTAAGCCATCTCAAGTGTTTTACTTGCTACTGCAGCAGAAAAAACCAGCTCTTCCCTGGGAGGAAGCAGCTCCAGGCTCTGAGCAGGACCACAAGCAGCGCTGGAGGGGCAAGCCCCCATCCTCACTGCCTTTCCCCTCTCTCCAGTCTCTGCTTCCCCTGTGTCAGAATGGGCCAAATGGGATTAATCTGTTTCTTCACCACTAAAACTGGCGTCTCCTTCATGCATGCTGGCTCATGTTCCAAAAAATTTGGGAGTCCCTGCACCAAAATCCAAAATGCATTAAATGACAGCTTCCTTTTCCTTTCTGTGAGCTACTGCCTGGGCTTTCCAGAAGAGGGAGGCTAATTCAGCTGAACAGCAGAACATAAATCAGGCCAGCTGCAAGATCTGACTGAGGTCTGTACTCTCCCACTGGTCTGAAACGACACAATCCATCATCCAAAATGCCCTCATGTCATCTCACACAAGTGCTGGCTCCAAACTGGAAAGATTTAGTCCAAAAAAATGGAAAAAAAATTACAGTGAAATATCAGGAGGAGGTGTACATGCACTTAGGGGATGGAACAAACTCCTGCCCCATGAAACTATGCAGAGCTTTTTCTGACCATTACTCTTCAATAACTCCTCAAAGGAAAATACCAACCATCAGAATTCCTGTGGGAAAAAAGGACCATGTATTGATGGCAGGAGGGCATCTATGCACACACAGAACAAGGCAAACATCTCACCAGGAAAGAGCCAAGTTAACAGGGCTGTACCAACAAAGAATTGTAAAGCTCCTTTGAAACTTAGTCCTTTCTTTGTGTTCTGCCTCTCTAGCCAGAAAACTACACTGTGATTTTCAGAGAGACTCGGCAAGTCAGGTATCTGATGCCTACTACATTTAATTTACAGGTCTTGTCCACCTTTTCCCCACTGGGGCATGGAGTGCCCTGTGAAACAAGTACTACCTCCAGTCTGCAATCTTAGTGGGAATCTGAGGTTAATTACTTTTTTTCCCCAGCCATATTTGGCACAGGAGGGAGCCAGCTGTACACTGACAGGCACTTTGCACAGGCTGCTGCTTTCAGAGATTTCAGAACCCAGCGATGTCTGCCTTCATGGGCACACTCCTTCACATCTTCCTGCCTCTTCCCCTCACACCTTGTGCTGAGTATTCACACTACAAATCCTTCCAGCCAAGGACTCTCACTCTGTGCCTGCTAAAGCCTGACATGTGTCAATCTGAGCACAGCAGGAGCAAGCTGATGCTCATCTTTATCTCATCAACATGCACAATGATTTTAGGCACTTGCACCAAACACACAATGTTACTCCAGGGCAAAAATCCCACTGCTACACCAAGGATAACCACAGTCACATAACAGGGAAAATCTAATTCTGTGTCTTTTGCCTCTATACACAACAGTTCAATATACTCTTACTACATTAATCCATGTCAATTCTTTTGTCAGTCCATTGGGCTCACAGATTCCCAGGATATCAAGAATTATCTACCAGAAACAATTCCATGAGACAGAGCTCACTCCAGGCTCAAACACCTACAGCTGTGTAAACTGCACTCCAGTTTGATCCCCCCCCTGCCCCGAGGTGTAGTACCCATTTCTTCAACACAGGAGCATGTCAACCTCTCTAGAAGGACTTGGGACCCAGAAGTTGAGGACTCACAGCTTACAATTCATCTGAGCCAGCTTCAACTGTCTAAAAATAATGTGTCCAAGTCTCTTTTCATGGCAGATAAAGACAGGCACCTCCAAAAAAGAAGATAAATTGCTATACTACTTTTGCCGCTGCTATTTCTGCTCCCATTCCATCATCTACATGGGAGTCTAGACAAGTAACTCAAGCACAACTAACTTTCTGACAGCTGAAGACATGTGAAAGACCAATTCACTCCAAGTGCAAATTGCTGGGCACAGGGTATTTGTGAAGAATTTATGCACAGGGATGGTAAACCCCACCATTATTTGTGGTTATCCCATTCTAAACACTACCCTAATTATTTCTGTATTTTACAGTTTTCTCTGGGGTGATTTTAATTAAGGCTTCTACAGATGCTGAATATCTTATCTTAAAACTCAGTGTTTGCTATCTCATAATTAAAATATTTAATTAAGAACTAAACATTGTCAGGAAAACAAAATAGTCAAGCAATCCTCTGAGGTTAAGTCTACCTAAACTGCAGCATGATATAAAAATTAGTGAATTATTCATGGACAACCTACATTTTTGAAGTCAGGGAAAAGAAAGTTATCACCCCTACTAGTAACATTGAATGCATTTATTTTACAGTAAGTGTATTTGCATGGGCAGCATCTCTTCGTGTATCTAGATAGATAGTTGTTTAGGATTGTGCCTTTGAAAATAAATGGATATTTTGGAAAAGCACATCCAAACAGGATAAGGCTTTTCTGTACAGGTGTCCTAGATTTCTGTGGGGAATTCAGTTTTATCTCAGCATAGCTTTTAAAAATATATAAGAATAAAGCGGCAGCATTAGCAACGGGTTCTCTGAACCTTAGCCGAGCCAACAATTGGTCAATTTCCCGGCAGCTGCACTTCCACCCAGAGAGAAAATAAGAAACAAGGAAGGGATGGACTCTTCTCTGCCCCGGCACACACCTGTGCCCGCCCGACGCCGAGGAAGCAGAGCCGGGGCTGGGGAGGGGGCCGAGGGCGGGCCGGGGCACTCGGAGCCCCTCGGGGCGCTGGGAGCCGAGCGGCCGCTCCCGGGATCGGCCGGGACGGGGCCGCACCCCCGGGCCCAAAACTCGCCGGGAGCCGCATCCCTGCTCGGGGAAGTTGCCCCTCCGAACACCCCCCCGGGCCCCACTTACATGGTACTGGCAAAAGGGGGGGGCGGGTAGTATCCGTAGGGCTCCCGGAGGGTTTTGACAGCTCTTTGCGGCGGCAGAGGGGGCTCCGGCCCCCCATTGACGCCTCTCCAGCCGCGGCGCCGGCGCTGCTGCTCCTCTTCTTCTGCCCCTTCCTCCTCCTCCTCCTGCTGCGGGGGGAAGGTCACTCTCCCCTGCTCCTTGCTCTTCCTGCCCTTGCTTGACATGGTCAGGGTCCCCTTAGGCGGGGGCGAGCGCCGCTGCTCCCGCTCCCGGCCGGCCTCGTCCGGCAGCGTGTGCGGCGGGGAAGGAAGCAGGAGGAGGAGGAAGGAGATGCAAGCCCTGCTCGGCGGGGGACAGAGCACCTAGAGAGGACAAACCTCTCACCACAAACCCACGGCCACCCCGCCGCCCGTCGGCAAGGCAGCGCGATGTGCAGCCTGGCAGCGGGAGCCAGGAACTGCTGGCGAGGCGAGCAAGAGACAGGGCTGCCAACAGCGGCGGCGACTCTGCTCCCCTCCTCCTCCTCCTCTTCTGCCTGTCATCATCCCTCACTAGAACGGCATCATCACGGAGGCAGCGGGGCCACGGAGAGCGCACCCGCCTCCCACAGCGAGCACTCCGGAGAGGAGGAGGCGCGCCCGTCCCACCTCCGCCCCTCAAGGCCTGGAGCGGGGGGGCGTGAGGGGGCGGCGCTCTGCCCCAGGAGCGCTACAAATGCCCCCCAGCCGCCCGCTGCTGCTGGCTTGGGGTGAATCCTACTCCTGCCAGGTCGGGTGTGAGGGGAAGCCTTTGGGAGGTGCACGCCGAGTCAGGCGTGAGGGGACCCCTGAGTAGGTGCTCGCCGAGCCGGGCGTGAGGGGAAGCCCTCGGGAGGTGCCCGCTGAGCGGCGACGAGTCCTGAGGGAGCCCGGAGCCGTGAGGCGGGGGTCTGTCAGCAGCAAGGTAATTCTGGCCAAAGCGGCCCAAAAGCGTCCAACAGCCCGGCCAAAGCTGTACAAAGCTCGGCAGGTGCTTAGAGAAATATCCAGCCCCACATTGGAAACAGGTGAAGTTGAAATTTGCAGTTAAAAGAAAAAAAAGGTACTTTTGACTGACTTACCGAGCAAGCCGATGTTCCCCGAAGTGTTCCAGATGTCTCTGCCTTAGGCTTGACTGTTGTATTTCTGTGTGGTGCCAAGCTGAAAAACAGTGGGAGGATGCTGAGACGCCCATGGCATGTAATCAGAACAAATTATGCTCTATAGAGCCCAGTCACAAAGATTCTTCCTGTAGAGACATATTACCTCTTCCCTTATTAGGGGATTTTTTTTTTTTTTTTTGGTGCATTATTTCACAGGGAAAATTATTTTGTGAGGGCAACCCCTTTACAATCAAGGCAGAGCCTGTGACCATTTTTTTTTTGCAGAATGGTAGGTACATATAGAGTGCATGTGTTAATTTATATATAATAAAGCCTTTACTTTGTCTGCATTGTGCTGAGATGCCATTTTTCTCTTGCTTTAAACTTTTTTGAGCAGTATGGGTGTAAATTTCCATGAAACCATGTTCCAAATCTGTATTCAGGTGCTGCTGAAGTTGAAATTTATTTAAGCTTTCCTATTACTTCAGAGAAAGCAGACTTTTTATCCACATATCACCACTAGGAAGAAATTCTCGTTTGTGAGTCTCATCAAGTAGTCTTAGTGTAACATACTTGTTAGCTCACACTGTTTTCAGTACTGTCCCTGGTTTTGCCTTTGTTGTTTTCTGTATGTACAAAGTTTGTCCTTGTGAAGCACAGGAAAAGCCAGCCAGGGGTTTCACAGAGATAATTTTCTCAGCTGTAGCTGTGAAGGAAGAGGAAGGCTTTGTTTTCATCAACTTAATTAGCTTGCATCTTGAACTGTTTAGGGAAGTGGGTTTTTATGTTTTTCATCACATGCAGAAGCCCTTTGACTTTCAGTGGAATTATGTACATAACAGAGCAAATTTTGCTCTCCCAGAAACTAATATATAGTGTAGCTACTATAGCTCTGAAGTGCTTGGTGTTAATAATTTCAGTCTAGGTGTCTAACCTAATTATACATCTGTATTAGTGTTATACATTTTAAAGCACAGCCATGCAGCAATCTGTCTGCATCAAACCTTGTCTTCTTGCAGGGATCCTTTGACTCAACAAATGGTACTGCCCATATTGTGTTCTTTTTTTTAATAAAAGTCCTCTGTTATTGCAGGGGGGCTACAGGAATGGACTTTCAATTGCCTTGAGTATTTCCCTTGAGAACAAAACATGAAAGTACAGCTGAAAGTCAATGAGAAATCCTCTTGCCTCACAAATGTATGCTCAGAGCAAGGCCTTCACATATCAAGGTGTGTTTGGTTTTTTGTTTGTTTTCTTTTCAGAAACAGATGGGAAATTGTTTTAATATTAGTTCTTAGTTTTAAGGAAGTTTTGTTCTTGCTTTCTTCATTACATCTCCCATGATTAACTTGAATTGTGTTCTGTGGGCTGTGGTTTCTTTTTCATAATTTGAGTATTGTGTACTAGAGATTGGTTTGCTGTTCCTATAGTGAAAGGTAATGTTCTATCTGTTATCCAGATATTATCACTAATAATACTCTGGAATTCATCCTTGGAAAGATGACTTGGAAGTCGCCCTTGCAGAAACCTTCATGATACATCTCTCCATTTCAAGGGGTAAGGTGATAACTCCCTGAGTAATCTTAGTACTGAAGGACAAAGGTAGGGTAAAAACAATTTACCAAATCCTTTTTTCTTTCTCCCCATACTGTCACAGAGCCCCCAAGCTGAAATAGATGGTTCCTTAGATGTGTTTAGATTAAGTGTCATATTCCCCTTTGTTTCTTTCCATGAGATCCAGCCTAAAACCAGCCAGCATGGCAACAAGAGAATCCACTGCAAATCTCCAAAGTACTTTGTATGGTTACAGTGTTAGAAATAATGCATATTTCTAAATGGAATGTGTAGGGTAGTTCCCTTGGTCACAGTGAAGGGGTTTATAGGGAATTTACCACAGTTTGAAGTGTTAGGCTGTTACCATTGGGTCAGGGATGTGAGAATCCTGTTATGATTGAACTTCAGCCATCACTGCCTTACCTGACAGTAAGAAATTAATAATCATTGCTGTGCCTTGGTGCTATGGTGGAGGATCTGAAGTGCCAAATTCAGACAAATGAAATGCATGAAGCTGCACTTCTGAAACAGCAAAACAAGTGAGATCTAAGAGTACTGAAATTATACCTACGAAATCCTGGTCAGGGCTGAATGTCCCAGAACACTGATTTTTCTTAATGGCTTATGTTTTTGAAAGCATCTATAATTTCATTAATCCCAGTGTTCTGAATATTTGTTCTTAAAAATATTTCATGTTATCACAGTACCAAATAGATGTCAACATAGCCAAGTTGAAGAAAGTGAGGGAGAAAAGATGAATAAATTTGAAATTCCAGGCAAAGCAAGGCAGGCAAGCTTGTGCTGGCTGTAGATTCAGCTGGGCAAAGACTTTGCAGTCAAAGGCTGCCAATCCAGTACATTTTGTGAATGCTGAGTTGAATTTACAGGGTTTGAAAGTGATGTCATTTTAATCTAGAAAAATGCTTCCTGGAAGTTGCTTAGACTGGAGTGAAGTAATGGAAGGAACACTACCCTGAGGACAGAGCAGGAGCAGAACAGCCCCAAAGAGTTACAGCTAACAGGGAAATAGAGCAGGGGTGGTATTTTATTATTAGGTGCTAGGTTATTCATCATTTTCTTGTAGAACATGGGTTTAATGCCATAACTATATCATGTTGGGTTTGGAGTGGCAGTCAAAATACAATCCCTCATTCTTTTCACCAGACTGACTTGATGAAGCCAAGGTAGAATTGGAGTGGGACAAAGCTTTGTTTATATGGATAGATCACTCTCTGGCAGAGTTTTTGTGTCCTCCTCAAAATTATGAGATAGATACAACTCAGATCTCAGTTTCCCTTGGCAGTGTTCTTCATGTGGAAGGGAATGATCAAGAAATAGCTTTTCTAAATTGGAGCAAAGTGCAAAGTGTCTCCTAAGGATGCTCAGCAACACCTTTCCTTGAAAGGTTGTCTGAAACACGAGTTCTCTATATCTCCCATTCTTTTTCAGCTTCTTTAAACTCAATGAATGAAGTAAACACCTGAAATATGAAAACAGATAGCACAGCTAGAGTTTATTATAATAAAATAGCAGGAAATATATTCAGCTTCTTAGACTAAACTACCATAGCAATGAGACCTTGCAGGTCTATGAAGCACCTAAATCAGCAGATAATCACTTAAGTAAGATTGGGGAATGTGATGAGGAAAAAGATCATTATGCCCTGGGGTTATCCCTTACCAGAACTTCTCTGACAGGTACATTGACACTGTTAATTTGAAAATAAATCTGACCTGTTTGTTGAAAATTGTGTTGTAGGCACTAAGATCTCCTTGTTGAAACCAAGTGATTTAGTTAAGAACCAGCAACATGCAAGAAACTTCTAGTAACTGCTTCCCTCGTGGAACAACTTGTATGTTACATGCCAAATCATTATTTTTGTTTATTAGGAAAAAAAGGAAGAGTAGCTTCCCTCAAGAGAGAAAACTGTTTTTTATTTGCTTGAAGTGACAGGTGAAGAGAAGCAAAAAGACACTCATGGTAATGCTAGAAATAGAATCCAGGTCGTGCAGTACATTGAACCCTTCTCCAACGTGTGTGTACTACTTTTACAAAAATTGGGAAGTTGGTGGGAATAGCAACAGTGTAATGAAAGCAAAATTGGCCTTCTTTGCCTCATACTGGGAATTTGCCTACTTGCCAAGAACCCAGCGTTTTCAAGGACATTTAGCTCCTACATCAAGGACTTCTATGAAAGTCTAAACAGGTTCAATCAGCGTGAAGGGAAAAGGAGTGATGTGATGTCACTGATCTGTAAGCAGATCTCAGCCTCAGAACTAATATTATGGTTTAAGGCTTTTTACATGAGATGAAAAGACACATTCCAGAGACTTGAGCCTGTAATTTCAGGCACCCTGTGCAGCCATTCAGGCCCATGTGAAGTGAGTGGGTATAAAGTGCTGTCAAATCACCTACTGCAAACCAGGCCCTCAGAGCTGTGCATTGCAATGGTATTATGTGGTCTACTTAATAATAATAGAAGGCTACTGAAGTGCCAGTGGTACCATGAGGTAGACACTAGCTACATTTTCAAAGAAAAAATGGACAAACACTTGCTTTTTTTGGCATTAAGTGGCGACTATATGTACATTTACATGTTTGCACCTATTAGTTCCTTTTTTCCTAAGGCAAGCCAGGTATGTGTTTAGACAAATCCAATCCACTTTGGAACGAATCCACAGGATCCTGAGCCTGTGCCAATGAAGTTTCATTCTTCTCTTTTCAGTCCTACTAGTAGAAATTAGAAGTTAGCAAGCTTGCCACTTGGAAAGGGACTGCAGGATCAATTTCCCTTATCTCTGCATTGCCCTGGGGACTGAATGTAGCTTATAACCTCCACACACTTTACTTTCTTAAGATTTCCTTATCGTTTCTATATAAAGGCTGGATTTTTTCCCTAGATTGGTTTCCCTGTCCCTGTGTCAGCCAATACTCCTTGAAAATGTAAACATGAACCTTAGCCTACAGCTGAGTGCTGCGAACCACATGATAAGTAGATTTATTGTCACAAGCCAACATCTTTAACAAATCATTTTTCTTTTTGACAGTGATGCAAATATGGGTACCCACCACTTCATGGTACCCATGAGTGCAATGTGCCCTCCTGTCACTTGGCTGGTTGATAACAGAAGTTACTGCAGGGATATTTCCAGTGTTTCAACTAATGAGGCTGAGGGTTGCAATGGATGCATGGAGTGCAGAGTAGCTCTTATTTTAGCAAGTTATCAATGATTTCCATCCTGTGCAAGTAATTAAGTCTGAGTATTTTTGGACACAGTTTGATCTTTCTCTGATTGGGGGATTTGAGTCCCTGTGGGGATCAGAACAGGGGAAGCAGGACATAATAAAAATAATAGCAAAAGGCAGAAAGGTCAAGTGATGAATTCAAACAGTTCACAGTGATTTTTAAACCCAGAAAGAAGTGGCTTTTTCACACTGCTTTGTGTTGTAATGTATTTTAATCTGTAGACACATTCTCACTTGTGGCTCCTTAGCAGAAAGAACTTCAAGCAGCAGCTCACCAGTAGGAAAGACAAATCTGAGTGAGAAGCATGGCTCCCTGAGGAGGAGAAAACCCTTCATCCAGGTTTGCACTCTTCTAAGCCCCTTGTCCAGGGTGTCTGGCAGTTCTGACTGAAAGATTGCCTGATTCTGTCATAGTTCAGAGCCTACTTTCCTTAAACCTCATCATTGGATAAATACCATCTGGTCCTAACTACTTGCTGTGCCTCAGAGCATTAAACTCCTCTGGTTGGAAGAGGAGTAAATACCACAGTGCAGTGTTGATTGAAAATGTAATCTCTCCTTCTGTGGGCTGCTGTGGAGTAGGTGATAACATTCCAGCAGAGGTGCTCTCTGTTTGAGTGACAGCAACTCAGGGGGTCATCCCAAAGCCCTGCTTTCCATCCTGTGTCAGAGGGATGGACAGCTACCAGGGGGAGGAGATCAGAGGAAGAGCCTGCTAAGCACTGTAGCTGTGCTGTGAGTGGGAGCACCTCCTCCTGTGCAGCTCCAGAGTCATTTGGGGCCAAGGGAAATGACAGCCTCATTATCTGGTACAGCAGAAATCATGTTTCCAGCTCTACCAAATAATTCTTACCCTTGAAATGGTGTTCAGTGCTGAGTGAAGGGCTGAGCTTGCTGAGTGTCATCATTCCCAGGGGAGCAGGAGATGATATTGGCAACTGGTGGGTTAGTCTTAAGCCTCCAGGTGATAAACTTCTTACAAAGAGGCCACAGCTCACCTCTGAACTAAGAAAGAAACAGAAACATTCATTAGGAATTAATCAGAATTGATATCAGAGGCATGGTGAAGCCTCAAGTCTGATTCAAGCAGCCACAGGTGCCAACACCCTGCTTTTCCATAGCATAGAACATGTTTAACTCACCTCATTATGGCAAGGGGAGGTGTTTTATAAAAGGTTGGGGATCCCATATACTGTGTTATGAAATGAAAAAAAATCCTATATGTACTTCTGTCACAGTTGTCCTGCCTTATATGTAAGAAAAGCCACTGTTCATAAAAAGGAGTGAGGAAAGGCCAGCATTTCTAGCAACTGAGAGGTGCTCAATAACAAAAAGAGGAAAACCCCAAGCAAACAGGATATTTGGAAAGAGACTATTCCTGTTACACTGCTGGTAACAATCTTTGAAGCAACTAACAGAGAAGATGAGAAAGTGTGGGAAAAGGGAGATATGACATTATTATCAATTATTCCCTGCAGGCAATTTAGAATATATGGAAGATACAAAATCTTTTGCCAAGAAAATTAGAATAACTCTTCTGTTGTCAATAACAGGTTATGTCCCACTGAATTAATATGTGTTTTGGGAAGGAAGAAGTTTGTAGAGGTAAAAATAAGGAAAAAGAACCTCAGCACTTCTGTCTTTCACTGGTCTCTGTGGTACCCAGCATGTGTGACCAGGTGCTGACACACAGGTATGGACATCACATTTCCCACTTTAGTTTCCAAATTAAGCAAAGCAAAAAAACCTTTAGGGATCTTTTCTTGGTTTTTTTGTTTGTCTGTTTTGGTTTTGCTTTGGTTTGTTTGTTTTGTTTTGTGGTTTTTTTTGGGGTTTTTTTTGTGAGTTCAGGTCAATTCCATCAATCCCATTGCAACCACATTCAGTGAAGTTTGAGGTTGATATTTGGCTTTCAGTAGGAACAGTAACCCCTGAAAAGCTGGGAGAAATTTTCCTAGGGTTTCAGAGCAGAGCCAAGTCCAACTGGACTGGTACCTCAGACAAATGAAGGCAAAAAGGTAAAACTCAGGAGACCCTCAGATGCTGCATTAATTTTTCAAATATCCCTGTCCTGGTTTTTAGGAGTAAACTGCAACTACAGCTCCCATTAAAACTCAGAGGATGAGAGCTGAGCTGCTTATTCAGCAGAAGAGCTTGAGTAGAAGGCCAAGTATTTTGTGATAACATGACAGACAGACACTAGGAAGTGTCTTTCATGCAGAAAGCATTTATATGCCTATAATAGAGGTATTTCCATCTCCTTCAGTATTTTTCATTACATTACCAGAGCTGCTGTGTGGAAACTGCCTGCAACAATGAGGGCTTTGTCTAGGAATCCCACCCCTTAAGCTTCCAGGTTCAGCTAACAGGGATTTCTTACCAATAGAGAGCTCAAAGGAAATTCATCTGAATAGCCAGAGGTAGAGTAAGCCCTGAAACATTGAAATTCTAAGCATCAACATTAGTCCATAAGGGAAAAGTGATACAAACTGTTTCCTTATCAGATGGAAAAACTGTTGACAGAAATATGTGCTTGCAAGCCAGATTTTGGAAAACTGGCAATTTGCACATTGTGGACTTTGATGTGGGCATAGAATTCATTTGAAGAGATCCAAAGGTTATTCAGGGGCTTGTTAAAATCAGGTGAGTAAATATAAATTAGGTGTTCATCCTGTGTGTAAAACCATTATGTTGGAAGACTTACAGAAGCATTTTAAAAATTTGCATTGTGGCCAAAATTGGGTTCTCAAATTAATAAAATCCCTTTTACACATGTAAATCAACAGAAAATAACTGAACTGCAGTATTACATTAAAAAAAGAAAACTTCAGGAGCCTCCTAAACTTTTTACACATCTAAACTTTGTAGCATGTACATTTGCAGTGTAAAAAGGGGAGTGTGAAAATTGTGAACATGAGCAAAGTTCTGGAAAAGGCCAAGAATGATACACTGACTTGTCCCCAAACCAGTGAGATACATAGAAAATTATTGAAATATTTTGAGGAGAAGGCAAGAGCTTGCTTCAGCCATCTTACCACAGAAAGGAGGTAGGAATTCAGAGGGAAGGAAGCTTCAGTATATCAGTGTTTTGCCCTTTTCTCCCTGTGACATTCCCACAATTAACACAACACAGCTCATTAGATCCTGAAAGGACTGCTAGACACTGTCCTGAGCAGTGTCTCCCTGCAGCCCTATTAGATTAGATATGCTGAGCAAATTAAATAATCAGCAAGCATCCAGTTTTGTGGAAACCACAAATAAAATCCAGATACAAGGCACAAGGATGCCCTTGACTTGCTGGAGCTGAAAGATCCCGGTCACATACTGAGATGTTAAACCTGACTGTACATCCCATGAAGAAAAATAAGCAGGAAATTTTGTGTTCCAAGGCACATGAAGCTTGCTTGTTCCTATGTAAGTTCCCTACTTATGTTCCTTTACTTTGCCCATCTTTCCTCTTTTCCCTCTGCTGCCATCCCCACGCAATGCAGCAATCATTATCAGTAGTTCTTACTGAGGCATCTGGACCCAGTTCAGCAGCAGCAGAATATGATTCAAATGATGGTAATTCTATGGAGCACTCCTGCAAGGCTCTGACCAGTGCATCCTGTTTGTAGTTGTTTAATAGAAATATCCTCTAATGTCTATTTAAAATCAGAAGTGATTTTTTTAATACTGGCCCAAAATTGTGGAGATTTGTGAATACTATTGATTTATTCAGCTGCTGGATTGAAATAGAAATGGGAGAGGTAATGAGAATGAATGTGAGCAGCATTGTGCACAAAAACAATTGACAGTTCAAGAGAAACAGACCCAACCAGAGCATAAACACAGCCTTAAATGTTATTAAAATATTAAAGAGGTACATTGGGTCATTCATGCCATTTGATTACTTTAACATTTGCAACCACATGGGACAAGGACTTGACATGAGGGATGGAGTGGCTTTTGCACAATGGACTATTCAAATTGAAAAATTGGCCAAGTGCACAATGGACAATTTGCCTTCCTTTGAAGCATCTTGCATTTGCCAGGCAGAGGGGACAGTATTGGACTTGATGGATCATGGGCATAATGGAGCATGGCAGATCCTATGTTTCTATTAAAACTGACTGGCAGAGGACATTGTTCCAGACACAAATTTGGGGTTGAAAGTGAATGTATATATTCTTCTGAGCCTTGCCTATATAAAAAAAATTACAAGCTGCATGATTTTTGTTAAAACTCATTATT
Source organism: Melozone crissalis (assembly GCF_028551555.1). Lineage (NCBI taxonomy): Eukaryota > Metazoa > Chordata > Aves > Passeriformes > Passerellidae > Melozone > Melozone crissalis. The sequence goes on along the minus strand of NW_026535817.1, from coordinate 7,611,638 downwards.
TTATGTAGCTTGTTTTTTTGGTGGATCGCTCTGATTTACAGATTTATTTATGAGACACATGATTTAATATTTATTATTCACTATATTACTATATTATAACAATGTAAGCTGTTAAAATTTGTGTGGCTGAGAAGTATGGTGGTCTTGTGACAGAAGTACTTCTAGGTAAAATGAAGGGAATAGTCTTGGGAAACCAGAGAGGTAATTCCCAGTGATGGCTGTCTTTATAACCTTTCAGCCAGTGTAATGCAACAAACCTACCTAGCCCACAGCTACAAAACCTCTTATCAGAATTAAGCCAGAATTAAGAAATAAAAAAAATCCCATTTAAACCTTTTTACAGGCAGAGGCAGGGCTGGAATGGATAAGTATCTCAGAATGACATAATCTTCCACTCTGTCCTATTTGTGGCAGGTCCACACCCTTAGAAAAAGGGCAAGGCAGGGCATCTGCTGCCTGGGCACCCATTAGTGCTACAAAATGCTCTCCCCAAATCTAAAGGGACTTGTCTTGTAAGTAATGAGGTGTTTTACCTGCTTGTCTTGTCCTTTGTTAGAAAGCTACTCTAGAATCCTTCATCTTTGTCCAAGTAACTAATTTTCCATGGCTGAACACCATTGTTGTTGTCTAGGGACTGCATGCAGTAACACAGTGGATTTGTGCACGTGGTTTTTTCAAGCTAGATAACTATAGCAGTATTAAAGGCAAAGAGCCTTTAAAATCCATCTCCCTCCAATTTACATCCTAATTATTAAACTGCCTCAGAGCTCAGGTGGACATCCTGCAGTGAGCCATAGCAGGAGCAGAGAAGACTATCACTGTCTAACTTCTAATTTAAGTAATGGATTTAGAGCCTTCCTTCCTCCCTTATGTATCAGTGCAGAAAAGGAGCAGCTCTTCCAAACAATCACTCTAAATGCCTGCATTAGGGAATGTAACAAGGGAATCCAACTGGCTTCCCAGTTTAGCCACCTACATTTGGTCCCTGAGGTCGGCTGGTACATTATGGTCAGAAAGGGAAAGCTCTGAGAGGGATTGCTTTACCAGCTTCCTCTAAGTTTTTCTGTATTATCACAGGCATATTAGAGGGCATGGTAAGAACTTGGAGATAGCAGCTCTACCAGAATCCACTGCTGGAAGTGGGGGTTTAAATGCCAAAAGGGCAACTGCAAGGTTTTGATTCCTATCAGACTTGCACACTTCCTCGGAGAGAACACAGGTAGAGGACATCAGGGAGAAGGTGAGAAGGTCCCAAGAACAAAAGCCACCTTGGATTTCTATTCAAGGCTTGCAGCGTTCAGCTTCCTCCTTCCTGATAATCCCAACTCATCCAGGGAGCTTCACTTGTCAGAGTGATGTGAATGTGACGAGTGGGCGCTGCTGAGCAGGGCCTGTGGGCAAAGTGCCTGAGACAGGAGACCTGAGTCCACCTGAATTTGGTGCTTCTAAAAAGTGTTTGCATTTTAGACCTTTCACGTTGTGCAAGCGCTCACCTGGGAACGCTCGTGTTGCCATATGAACAGATGTTTAATGCTTACAGAGTGCTTCATTTTTTTTCCAAAGAGCTTAAAGAACATAAATAATTGCTGTGGTGTAGCCACTACTCCAAATGTTAAGTTCATAACAAGTTTAGGGCCAGATGATCTGCCTGTACCTTTTTTCACTAGAAAAGGTTTGAAAGTGCTTTCAAAAGCAGTCATAGCTGGCAGCTGTAAAGAGATGATGATAATTTCTTCCCTTTACAGAAACCAGAGAAGACACTGGAAAGGCACAAGCTGTCACAAATAACCACTTCCCTGTCACAGGACAGGCAGGATTTTGTGAGAGCTGGAAAAGTAGTAGTTTTTCATACTGATGACAGCTTGGGCACAAACTGAAGTCATCTCTGAGAACCCTGAAAGTGGAGGTAGCAAAGAAAAAAGTGGATAATAAACCAAGACAGTTACATGACGAGGTTTCTTCTCAAGTTTCCAGGGTTGATGATTCCTGCTGCTTTCTGAACATGTTTCTTTGGAGCATGGAGGTAAACAGGTACGTCCCTCGATGCTGCAGATGCCTGCAAATGCCTCCTGGCTTCAAAACACAGTAAAGCCTAAGTTTTACTACATCTTTCAGCTTGAAGGGATTTATGAGAAGCTTGCCCTCATCTGTGCAGCTCTGTGCAGCCAGGGAATATGAGGTCTCAAGGGCTTTCCTTTTTATTAGAACAAACCCATTAGTTTTATGAGCTTTTAAGTAAAGCATTGGCAAAAAGCAAAAAATAGTAGCTGATATAAAAGATGCATACCTCTTTATGAGTGCATGAGAAATTAAATAATTTTCATTAATTTTCAGGGATAAAAAGGGACTTTGACTTACATCTAAAATCAGGCCAGGCTGGGGATAAGGCAAATAAAACATTCTGTGTGAGAGCTGCTCTTGACCAACAAAAATGTTCATTTCTCATTCACCAAGCCACAGCTCAGGCAAATATATTTGGGTCATTGCCCAGCTCCTTTGCTCTGCATTTGGATTGGCCATCTTGCTGCTGTATTAGCAGTCACTGTGCTCTACTCCAGAGAATGCTTCTGGGAATACATTTTTGTGTTGGGATTGCAGTAACAGTAAATACAACTGGTCTTTCAGATTATGAAATACAGGACATGTACAGGTCACTCCATTTAGCCTGGCTGCTTTTTGAGTGCATTTCCTCTCCTGCCTTTTGAGACAGCAAGGTCACTAAGTTGGCCAAATGTGGTGAGAGTCTCTTACTTACGTTGTGGAAAATGTGTTTTCATATACATCCATTACTAGTGTACAGAACAACTTATAAATTATGCATCAAGCTTTCTTACCTACAAAACCATTAAGGTAAATAATATAATATGGCAGGGGTTGATTAGGGGATACCACATTTAAATAAAAATCTGCTTTGCTGCAATAGAAGTCTATGAAATCACAGATATGTAGGGCTGTGTAAAATCCCAGCCATAAATTCTGTTCTCTGGGATCAAGTGTAGTAACTCACACAGATATTTGTATAGCCTGTTCTAACACATGCCCAGAAATGCAGATTCCACAAATTCTGTAAATTACCTCCATATTGCTAAAATGTAGCAATGTTGGAAAGTTGAATTTTTAAAATTATTTTTCCATTGCCATGAAAAAGTAGATTTAATTTACAAAATGGCAAGTTTGCAATTTGTTCTCTTGGTGCACTCAGGGCCCTGAAACTGCTAAGTAAGCTCTTGCTCTTCCTCTTATTATTTTCATTTTTAATTTCATTGTGCAATGTGTGGATCATAAATGGATTTTTTGACTGAAACCATTCTAACCTAATTTGACCTATTCTGAGTGCAACTATGGCACCTTATTATCACAATCTTTTGAAATCATAAGCTTCAAGGCCAGTTTCCCTACAGAGACCTCACAATGGGAGTGCTTTATCCACTTATTTCCGTAGACTGGTATATAAATAATTATTTTCACACTGGATGGACTATTATGTATCTATTTTCCAGGTAGAGTGGTAGAGTTTTGACATGTAGAAAAAGGTATTTTGCAGAGAATCATGGAATAGTTTGGTTTGGAAGGGACCTTAAAATCACCTGGTTCCAATCCCCTGCCATAGGCAGGAACAGCTTCCAGCAGACCAGGTTGCTCCAAGCCCTGTCCAACCTGGCCTTGAACCCTTCCAGGGATAAGACATCCATTTATAAGCCTCCTTTTTTTCTCCTCAGTTACCCCTTGGCTGCTGCTCATAAATAAGGGAAGTATCAGGCTGCTTCAGTATCTTTAGACAGATAAAACAGAGAGGTTGTGTTCTTAAGAATAATAAAATAATTTCTGTTGCCATTAATAACCAGCAAATAAGGTTGAATTGATAAAAATAGAAGAACTAGCCTACTCAGGCATTATTTTTAAGGGATCATAGTTCTAGCAGCATGGTATTGGACTGCTTTGCTTTTGTATATGGATTTATCAACATTTCTGGAGGTAATATCACTGTTTTAGCAAGAAAAATATTGTATGTTTTCACTGGCAGGCATGCAACATTTTTTCACTAAAGCAAGGATCACATCACCAGGCATGGGGTTGAATGTACAAACTAAATTAATAGGATAACTTCACCATCTGATAAAGCCTGCAATTCTTCATCTCCTGACCACCCAGCTGAGGGAGATGCAAAATACTCAGCCAGACAGAACATGTGCACAGCCTTTATAGGAAGACATGAAAGAAATTTTTATGAAAACAGCATTTCTGGTGTGGAAGAGGAGCCTGCCTGCTGCTCCTGCTCTACCTGCCCATGAAGGGGTGGATTGGGCCTGCTTCCACAACTATCAGTGAGCATTTTCAGAATTAGGGTATCCTCTTCTCCCCTTTTCTGAGAAAGGTGCTTGCTGGGGAATTGCAGTTTTGCCTCACTCTTTCTCCCTGATCTGCCACAAGTCTTGGTGACAGGCTGGAATAATGTCAGTTGTCCTGATAATAAGAAACGCTGATTTCCTCACCACTGTGAAGTAAAACAATAAGTTGCTTTATGATAATATTTGCCTCAAACCACACTTAGACAAAGCTCTGAATTCCCCCTGAGAGGCTAAACTGAGCTCCATGGGTTATTTATAGATCCTCTGCTGGCTGGTGATAATGATCCTCCTCAGGCTTAAGTCACAGGCAGAATAATCCCCTGAATTGGAGACCTTTTATTAATTGTTCCTGTAATTTTGCTTTGTGGGAGGAGAGCTACGTCCTACCTGCGTGCTTGGATGCTATTAACAAAACACCTCAAAGAGCATATTGTACTGTTCCAAAGGAGCCTTACCTCAGAGAACAGGGCCCTGCAGTACCTTGGCTCAGCCTCCCAAGAAACTGCACAAGCTTTATCCTGAGAAGGGTAAAATTCTCAGGCTTTATCCTGAGAACTTGCTTACTCAAACCACCATGGCTGAGGCCTCCTTCACATGCCCACAGCATCAAAAGCCAAGAGCAGTCATCCCACACCACACAACTCTGCAGCTGTGTTGTCCAAGGTATTCGACCCTGTAGATGCTAAAATTTTCCTCCTTTTCTTTTTTTCTCTTTAATTTTTAATTAATTTGGAATGGAGCAAGCCCTAATCAGATAACACAAATGATCGCTCATTATTCAGAAAGAAACAGACAGAGAACAAATGCTCCCTCTTCTTTAATGTGCCTTTGGGAATGAAGAAGCAGGAAAAGTGGAAAATTGAAATTGGAGCAGAGAGCCTTAGAGCTTCTGTAAGGGAGGAATAATGTAGCTTTTGCTGCACAGTTCTTCTGACCTCCTTCACTCAAGCCTCTTCCATGATGTCCTCACTAATGGGGCAGGTCCTGCAGAGGTACTTGGAAGAAGAAGGTGTTAATAAAACAATTCTCTTCTTTTATTAATTTCCCATGTATAAGTTTGGGTGGGGGAAATAATATTCTTTATGCTGGTGTGTGGAAAGAGAATGCATTCTTTGTCACATGTTTAGCAAGGGGTTGTTTTCACGTGAATCTGACTCTGGCAAACAGGTATTTTCCGAAGTGATAAGATTCCTTTCATCACAATTTTGTTTCCTTCATGAATTTTTACCTAGTTTTCTGCATATGTATGTGTTGAAAAAGAGACCACACTCCATGGAAATCTTGAAGATGGGAGCACTTGAAAAATCATTGGCATTACAGATTTCCTACCAGCAATTCCACTGAAGAGTGCAACGAGAAAGGAAATGGCAGATTATTTCCCCTCACTTTCCATGCTTCCAAAAGAGTTTCAGGTGAGAAGTAATATCATAATGAAGTCAGTAAAGACAAGCTTTACACTGCCCCACAAATTAAGAAGGGTCAAAACTTTGTTAGAGGGTCAGGTCCTACACTAAAGGAAAAATAATTGTATAATCAGACAGTTCATTGGTGACACAATGGAGCATTACTTGCACCACCAATAGCTGCTAGAATGCAGCTCCATTCTGGAAAATGTTTTAAATTAATTTCTAATAGACCATGCCTGCTGTACAAGAGCAGGCAACAAGTTCTCATGAGATTCCTTCAGAGAAACATCTTACTGAGGGACCTGAGGAGAAATCTCTTTGGGAAAACACTTTAAAGTTGCTTTTGAAATTAGAATGTTGTACTACCAGATAAAAAGACAAAAGTGCTGCAGATTTGCTGATAGGAAGAGTACCTACAGAAATTTCTTTGTAGTCTCCATAAAAGTTGAAAACACACATATATCTAATGTTGAGGAACTGGTCTCTGTTAATTTGCTTCAGTATTTCAAGCTATGGGAACCCAGAAAGAATAAATTGCCCAAGTCAGGGTTATGTGTAATATGTGGATTAATTCTCAGAAAGAGAAATGCAGACGCTGCAGTGTTAGGAACTGCCCAGTGAATGGGAGGAATATTCAGAGTAATTCAACAAAGAATACTGATAATGTCTGAGTAGGTGATCCTTCACGGGCATTTTGTATAAACCACACAGTTTTACAGCCCTGCAGAGACATGTGCAGCAGTTTAACCAGATGCTTATGCTTAGAAATTAATATTATAAAAGAGAATTTAAAAAATCATCTTTTTAACCAAATTTGCTGTATCTGTGTTAGCTTCCTGAGGCTCCACTGGTAATTAAAGAAAGGAGACCCATAACAGCCACCCCATTTGATTTCAAAGAACTAAGCTAGTAGCAATAGAGTGAACACAAAATTTATTACTTAGTCACAGTTTTGCAAAGTATCTGCAAAATAAGTAAATAAACAAAACCCCAGAGATTTTTTTTCAAAAAATTCTTCAAATGAGCCTACAAAACAGCACTTACCACAGAACTTCATTAAAGAGACTTAATGACATAATCTCTCTGTGTGTTTACTTCTTCAGAACAATTACTTGAGGCAGGAAATCTTTAGATAAAAACCTTTAATGATGCTAAGTCTCCTATCTAACCTCCTTCCCGAAAACATTACAGTTAATGATGACAAATTCTTTCCTTTTGTATCATAATAAAATTCAGCCTTTGTATGTGGTTCAATAAGAACAAAAGAAAATTTGCCCTTCTTTCTGATTATAGATTGACAGTGGTAATTAACTTGTGAGAAATTTAAAAAGGTGGAAAAAACTGTTTTTCTTCTTTTGTCAATGCAGTTTTTATTTCTTCTGAACTTGCAAACAGGTCAATTTAATTAAAGACCAGCAAATCGAGGAGTTCTGGGGTACAGTGAATGAGGGATTCTGCATTTTCTTTTCTCTTTCATAGGCTGCAAAGATAATGAGATGAACCTACAAGATGCAGTCAGACCAGGTGAGAAATATAAAAGTACAGCTACAGTTGGGAAAAAACCTACCTGGTGGTGTGTATCATCCTGTGAGAGTCAGGAGCTATGAGAAGAATTTACAAACCAGGAAACTGGAAGGGAAAGCAAATACTGCCAGCCTGGAGTGTGGTATGTAGGTCCTGTGGTGGGAAAGCTCATTTCCAGATAGCCCTATCTAAGGGCCACATGCTGCTTGGGAGCACAAAAGTGCCAGCAGACCTGCTCACCTACTGATACTGCCAAATATATTGGGGGTTTATCACAAGTTTTCAGTTACTATGCAGAAAATGAACTTGGGCCAGTTCTGCTTGCATCTAATGAGAAAAGAGTCAGTTTTGCAGAAGGAATTACTGAGCTAGGGATTACACACAGAGGACTGCAGGGCTGTTCTTCAGTTTAATTATGATTTTTTGCATCTGAGTCTAAGGTAAGTCCTGTCAGTGGTGCTAGTGGCAATGAGTCCTCTAGTACTCAGAGGATTTGCAGGAACCTTTTGCCCTTTAAAGAACCCACTGTCAGGGACATGCACGTAGAAAAGGCTCTGGAGCACTTTGGTGAGAGATGGGATTATCACCTGCGAAGGTGATCCCTGGGTTTAAATCCCAACAGCAATTTTAGCATTTTCTATCCTAAGGCTGTGTTCTGACAATCCTTGCTGGGAAGGTGGTGGCAGCTTTAGACACACAGAGCTGCCTGTTAGTGCTGTGCCAGAGCTCAGCCCAGCAGTTCAGCAAGAGAGTGAATCTCTGGAGGGCTCCTCACCAACACCACTGCTGCAGTCAGCCCATTCTGATCTGTGCTGCTGCTGTGGCTGCCTGAAGTAGCTGGGCTGATTTAACACTGCAATGGCTGAGGAGAGCTCATGTAATCTGCTCCCTGGCTGAGCTGTGGGGATGGAACTGCCCTCAAGCAGCTGCTGGTGACAAATGGGAGAGACTTTGTGCATAGATCATCTGAAGGACACCTAATGCTGCTGCCAGTGCTACCTCTGTCAGGCTGGAATCAATACAGAGGAGCTTTAGAGGCTCCTTATCAGTCTGGGTAAAGCCAGAGACTCTACAGAAGCAGCATCTTAAAAGCTTGAAAAGCATAAAAGCATAAAGCTGATGTTTGAGGCGATGTGGGCCCACCAATACCAGAATTTTTTATGAAAGCTCTTACTGAAACAGTAAATGAAATTGCCTGAGCAATTGTCCCTTAACATTGCACATGCCAGAGAAACATGTTTAATTCAATATGGCATGTCTTTGTGTTTTACAGGACCTGGGTAAGAGTAAGGCATTGATAAAGTTCAACTGGGAACTTGAGGAAGTTCTTAGCTGAACAGAAGGTTCTGGTAGGCACTTTGTTACTGGAGCTGGGCCAGGGCAGCTCCTGAGTAAGGACTCCCACAGCTCAGAGAGCTGCTGATACTTTCTTGTAGGTCCAGCACATTATTTAAAACAATACATGATAATCTTTTGAAGTACATGCTGGAGTTTCCACTTTTTGAATTTAAAATACACAGCACTGCAGTTCAGGCAAGAAAAACAAACAGCACACACAAGAGTGGACTCCCTTGCCTGAGTCTAAAATGCAAACAGAGCACACACCCTCAAACAAATATCCACCATAACCCTCAACCCCAAGGAGCAGCCCTTCTGAGTGTACTGAATTCTGCTGGTACCTACAGGTGTTATCAGCTTTTATTATTCTGTCACTAAAATTAAAATCATGCTCAATTTCAACTCTCAGGTCACAATCTTTTCATTCCCAGAGAGAAATGCCCAAAGAGCTCAATATTGTTGTAAAACACAAGAGCTCTGTTTTAAAGTGATTTTTCATCTTTGTTGCTGCTGTGGCTGGGCTGAGGCAGAGGTGACCCTCAGAGGTGACTGAGGAAGTAGGAAAGAAGCTCAGTGCTCATTTTCTCAAGGTCATTAGGTCTCAACTGTGAGATCAAGGGCTGTGCTGTGTGTACTCACAGCTCATTTCAGTTGTGCATCAGACACAGCTTTGCTGGGAGAGAAACTGGGGTATTTTCAGCCCAGCACTCCTGCTGATACCCTCACTTGGGACTGATAGATCAGAGCTGCAAGTTTTCAGCACATGCCCCTGCTAGGCAGAGCAGGCGTCACCTCTAAGTCCCTGTCAGACCCACACTGTGTGCCCTGGGAGCTGGAAAACTGCTAATAGCACCAAAAGGCCGTGCCAAGGTCCCAATCTGGGGTTGTTTGTTCAGGAGACAGATGAACAACACAGCTGGAAACCATCCAGGTATGGTTTCCAAGCCCTTTCGGAGCTCCCTGCCCTCATCATAACTCCTCTACTCTCTTGCTTCTGCAGAAGTTATATCCACCCTGGGCAGGGGAGCAGGAGCTGCCAAGTCACCCTGTCAGAAGCTCACTGCTCTGCTGGTGTGCAATTTCTCCTTGTTCCTGCTCTCCCTGCCTCTTCCCAATCTGTCAGCACCAACCTCCTGCATCCCTCTGCATAAGATACACCCAGGGAGCTGGAGAAGGGCAGGTGGGAAATGCAGCAGCAAGTGTCAAAGAGGGAAACATGTAGGAAATTAAGAGCAAATAGCAAAAAAACACAAGTGAGTATGTGTTTGCAGGTGTTTGCAGATAGTTACACTACATCCATCACTTCTGTCATCATCATCAGAGCCCTGTGGCACAGCCTGTCCTCACTGGTGTTAGTGGGCTTCAGATTAAATCTGTAATCAATACAAAGTATTAAAAGAGCTGATTAAGAAACAACTCCAGGAGCTTGGCTGGTCAAAAAGCCATTTTGGTGCTTGAATGATGCCCCCTGCTCAGCAGTCAGCTGCATCACTCTTGGGCCCTCTGCTTTCAGAGGATGTGTCTGTGGTGACAGTGACAAAGAGAAATGCAACTAGGGGATACCATCTGATCCAGGGCTGCTCCCTGCCAGGAAGGGCTGACTCTGGGCTGATGAAGATGCTTGTTCTTAGATTGAAATACTAAGCTGGCATCTACATTGCACTAGGCCAAAAGAGAGTAGGCTTGCTCTTTTGTGGGAGTGCTGGTGCTAAAGCCAGCAGTTTTCATTTTTGCCAAGTCTGCAAAAGCAATGACTAATATGGTCAAAGTCAAAGGAATACTGCCAGTTTAGCAGAAGCCCTGTTTCTAAAGACTTTGAAGTCTCTCTTGTAAAATCTGGTAGGAGCAGAGTTTCTTACCTTGCACAGTTAATACTGAAAACACTTTTCATTGTAGATATGATTTTTGGTTTCCTTCCCTGCCTCTTGCAAATGTAAATTGAATAAAAATAAAAGTGTAAACTCCATAAACACATTTCAAAGGGTATCAACAAACCCTTTCCTGTGCACGTGTTGAGCCAGGGAAGTGGGATGACTGCGGGCTGAAAGGGAAACTGTGCAGCTCCTTCTGCCAGAAGATAGTGCTTCCCTATCTCCCCATTCTGGCCACTGCCATAGGAAGCATCCAGGATTTCAGATAACAGCTCTTGAGGCAGCACAGTAATGGTGAGCAGTGCTCTCTTTTCAACAACAACAGTTTCAGTAACTTTGACCTGTGGTTCAAGGGCACCTGCTGGTGTTGACTGTTTTCAAGGATGGCTCAGGTAGATGGAGAGGACTCACTGTGCAAACAGAAAATGTTGAGCTGTCATTTGCCAGCTACCCGTGAGATGGAAAAAATGAAGAGTTGATTTTATTTGAAGGCAAAAACCACCTCACTCTTGCAGGGTGGCAAACAGCAGAATAGTCAGAATATAATCAGGGAAGCTGCTTAGTTTAATGAATGCAAATGTGATAAATTGCTTGTTTATAAATTACTTACTCCTTGTAAATATAATTAGTGAAGTATTTATTAGTTAAAATCGCCAAAATCGTGTGTCTCCAAGCTTGTGAGCTGTGTATTAGCAATGCTAAGTGTTACCATCAGCCAGTTTCCATCACCATATTTTATTACCAGTAACATTACATTTATTTGCACTGTTTTGTGCATGAGCCAGGTGGGATCTGCAGTGATTACACTGTGAAAGTGTCAGCCACACTTCCTCAGGGTCTCTGGGGAATATTCATGGCATGTACCCTGCCTCCATGGATGCCATGGTCACAACTTCCAGTGATTCCACTGAGAACAGGAGCAAGCCTCACATGTGCTGCTCTGCTCTCTCCTGGCATGATCCCACTCTCCAAGCTGAGGGCTTGGGAGCTCCCCATGGTCATCTGACACCTCATTAATTTATTCCCTGGATGCAGTATGTCTTGAAGCCTTTCCTCTTCCATTTCTACTGCTGCTTGTTATTTTAGTGACATTTTTAAAGTCACCTTGCTCACACTGAAGCTGGAAGGTAAGATGCAGGAACTTTGCAATTTGACACTGCAACATTTGGAAGTGAAGGTGTCCACAGTGAATTAAGACACAGTCCTTACAGGTTTTATTTTTCCCATTAACCCTGGAAAGCACAGGAGACCTGGAAAATGCAGGTAAAGAAGTCACTTAACCCATTCACAGCAGCAGGCACTGCTCTAGCTGAGTGTGGTCACTTCTATGCCTCAAAGTAATCCTGCCAAGCATCTACCCAAAAAGATTGGGAAAAGATGCCATTAGAGGTGTATAATGAGCCAGAGGATCTCCTAGGCAACTTCCAAAGTCCTTGGTCACTTAGGGTACAAGGATTTCAAGCACTGAACACAGGTAAGTTGCACTGCACAGTAATTTACAATAATCAACCATCACTGTTTCCTATGTTTAATGGCTCTCCACAAGCACAATTTTGACAGCCTTGGGTCTGGTTTTTGTGCCACAATTATTACCTTCACATCTCTTCTTTCACCCCTAAATAATTTTCCTAAAATCTGCACTTAAGCATCATTATTCCCTGAGTGGCACAATTATATCACCCCTTAAAATCCATGTTATATTTGTGCATGAAGAATGCACTGCTGGATTCCTCCATCCTTTTCACTTTTAAACCAAAAAATGAACAAGTAATGAAAGGAATAAACTCCCACAAAGTCTCAGTATGGTCCTGCCACACAGCAGCCATCGAGACACCAAGTGAAAAGTGGCTTCTGCAACAAAAACCCTGGAGGAGGTTGAAAAGAAATGTAGGTGGATATTTGCTATTAAAAAAGGCTTATTGTACAGAGCTGGTATTAAACATGGGGTGATACCCCTATGTCTGTCTTTGTACACCCAAACTTCAAGTCTGTGGGAATTTCCAAAGTGCAAAGAACATGGAGTATAAGCCAGAATTATTTGTAAACATGGGATAGCTGAGATTTATATAACAGGCTACTGCAGATTTATGAATCCAGGAAAGGAAATAATTACAAAGGAAATTAAAGTTAAAAATAGTCACGAACCACCAAAAAGAATGTGCTTGCACCTCTTTCTCTGGCAACAGAGTGTAACACCCACTTGCTGTGAGGCAGTTCATTCTTCTAGATAATTAGTAGTGCCAGGAATGGGGTCTCCAGTTTAAAAAAGAAACTTTACTTGGTAAATACTTCTCATTATATGTTCAAAATGGGTTTTAGATTGCCTAGACAAAAGGCTTATACTATATGCCTATACATCTAGTACAAAAAGTCTAATAATAGTGTGTTTCAGTATAATGCACTTCTTTTGAGAGCCGGAATAACTAAAAATAAGAGAAATTTTAAAGCCTAAAGCTAACCTACCATCTGACGCCATTTATTACCAGCAGAACAGCACAAAATGCAGTGTGTGAAATGTAAGATATGAGCACTGGAGGAATGGACACAGCTGCTTCTAGTTACCCTGCAGATAACTATTTATAGGGCTGGAGACACACAATAAAATCCAGCATAAATCAAGAATGCAACTGGCCAGAAACAAGATGGGGAGAAAGAGCTCAGCACCGCTGGATATTGCTGTCACCTGTGGTGCATGTGGTGGCACTGGGGCCATGGCAGGGAGCTGGGAGGATGTCCAGGGTCTTTAGGGGCATCCAAATACTGCCCTGAAGCAAGGCACAGGTTATTAGTGGCTTCAGTGAACTGATCATAGCAAAACACATTTTCTTAAGAGTAAGGAAGTTATAATCCATGCCAAAAACATCCCTAACGAAAAAAGGAAGCGGTAGCACAATTAAGTTTCTCGTGTGCAAATCCAGCAAGTGATGTGGGGTAGAAAGGTGGGATTTTAAAATAATAAATGAAGGATTTTGTGAAAAAACATGTGCAATGTTGCAGGTGCAACACAAGGGCACTGAAGTGTGTTTTACAGACTGCCAGGATACAGCAATGGGACCTCATGGAATCCCTTTCTCTTTGCTTGTTTTCACCTGTCATTTTCTGAAATTAAAAGTACCAGTTTTTCACAGAAATAGGATGTTTTGTCCTGTCTGAAAACACTTTTAATAGATGAATTTCAGCAAGTTTTTGGTTTCTACAAGCTATACCTTGGGCTCACTGAAATCACTGTTAATTTTGTGTGTTTGATGCCTGTTTCCTCACAGGATAATCTGTGTCCAATAGGTCTGAATGAGAGGCACAAGAACAGTCCTGAGAATCTGGCTAAATAACACTCATATCTGAAATGCAGATTTTATTGTCAGTGGTAGTTTACAGTCACACTCATTAATTACACCAGGAGGAAAGAGTTTATGAAAGTGACAGTTTGAAGAAACGAATAAAAATGAACATGTTTTGTTGGTATTCTCATAGTCTACTCTGACTGCTGATCAAAGTGAAAATGATATTGCTCAGTTTAGAGGAATATGACAGCATATCCTTTAGTAAGGTAAGTTATGTTTTCCTTAGCATTTTGTTTAGGGATTGAATTAAGAATATCTTGATCTTTCTACATTTTTCTTATATTCACATAAGATCTGGGTGCACAGATGCAGACAACAGTAAATTACTCATGGAGCAAGGATAATTTCCTCAATTAAGGGACCTGTTTGAGAATCAGTTTTTAGGGTGCACCACGGAATGGGGAACTCCTTTGGAAGACAGGCAATGTTCAGTGAAATTCCTTGAATAAATATGCTTTGGAAGTTAAACAGACACTGAGTACTGAAAGGTCAAGTATGGAATAAATTAATTCTGTAATTGATAACAAGCGACTTCCAGCTCTGGCAAATTATGTACTTAAAACAAATTATTAATATTTGTTTGTTTTCTGAAATAAGTGTCTGTGATTTTATCCTCAGATGAAAAGAACCAAAGAATTTAAGATTTTGCTCTGAAGTTAAAGGATGTGGGTGTTTTGACCCAGCAGCTTCTGGTTTGTTGAAGTGAGTTTTTGGAGTGTTCTGTGTATTTTGCATAAGGAATATTTATATTTCTTTATCTCTAAGCTCAGTGTTTGTTTGTTGTTAATGTAATCTAGAATGAACTCTTATAGTAAATGCTGATGTTATTTAGAAGAAGCATAAATCAACCATTGATATCCTCACAGCTCCAGCAACTTCAAACCCCTCACTAAAGCAGAGCTGAAGACAGAATAAAGTTTCACAATACACAGAGTGGTAGTAATGTGCTTTTCTCTTTTCTATTTATTTGCAATTGTTGCCTCAGCTGGGAGCAAAAGGGAAATATTTGGAATTCTGATTTGATTAGCATGCTGCTCTTGGTCCACCAAAGGTGTGAGATGCCCATGGCTGCACACTGCAGTCTCCTTGGATAGCAAACACAGCACCAGGAGAACAATTCCCTGGTATTCCTACAGAACTCCCTGCAAGAGGATTGCCTGACAAGGGCTTTTCAATCTGATAAGGCTATGGAAGGGCTCTTTAGAGCCTCCTGATTAAATGAATTGTCTCCTCAAGTAACTGATGCCACTGAATCAGCTTCCAGCTCCGATGGTGAATGCCTGATTCTGCTTACTGGGTTGTTGCAGGGCTCTTAGAGGGGTCATACCTGTGAGTGTCATTTAATGTCAGTTGGGCAGTGACTGCTCCATTCCCCTGGAAAATGCCAGGGCTGCCCTAACAAGGTAAATGGCTTAAGTCCCAGAAAAGACTATGAATATTCATAGTCATACTTTTGCTTTTGTTAAATAGTATCAAGTACCCAGCAGCTTTCTGATTCTGTCTAAACAAATTCTGGCAGCTTCAACGTCAGCTTCTCTTTGACCCTTGGATGGCATCACCCAAAGATAAAGCAATGGGCTAAATGACTTGGGAGCTTTTAGAACAGTGTTCAGAGAAGCATCTTCCACTGCAAAGCAGGAGAGGCATAAATAATTTAAAGACAGTGCTTTTACTCAACTATTCCTTTTTGCTTACAAAGAAAGTCTTGGAATTTCAGGCATGAAAATAAACATACTGAGGTGAATGGTCGTGCCACCCAATGTAAAACAAGTTAAAGCATAGAGGATGTAACTTTCCTTAACTTGAAAGTTGTATAATGGGACAACATTTACAAAATCTCTTTTCAGTTGCCATGCTGATAACTAGAGATGCAACATCAAATGCTGGGAAGAATGAGGGATGAAATATTCTCTGTTTTCTAGACCATGAGAAAAATTTTGAGCAAGATTGAAAAGTTACACCCTAGAGACAACATTGAAGCCTGGGCCATTCTTGCTGTGTGCATATACATAACACCATCAAAAGCTGCCAGCTTTGCCCCAAAAAGGAAATGAACCTCTGGTATGTTACAGAGCAGACAGGGGTGAAACAACCCTTTGATTTAGCCCCAGCCTACAAAATGTGAATCTAGATATTACAGTCATTTTGTTACTCTGCTTTAAAGGTACTGAATTGTGTTGCAGTGCATTATATTTCATCTGTTAATCTCAAACTGCCCCGAGGAGGGCTCAGTGTGTCAGGAGAGGCTTTCCTGGTGCTTCAGATCTGAGTCATCAACTGGCTTACAGAAGACAAAGGTAACTAATCAATTCACTTCTCCTATGACATGAGCTTTTAGGTTTGTGTGGCTAAGGTATCTTGAAGCTTTCATTATTAGTTTACCCTTTTTAAAGTGATTTCTACAAATAAATTTCAAATGTCAAATATATTTTATTGTCTGGAATCAGGGTACAGAAGGAAGGGCTGAGAAAAGCGATTCAGCATCATTCCTTATTGGAAAGAAAATGAAGGAAAAAACTCCTTTAAGAAGAGAGAGAATGAAAAGAAAGCAGGGGAAAAATATCAGAAGCTAATTTATAGACACTCCCCCAAAAGGTCATGGGAGGCAATGGAAGGAATGAAACTGGTGATGGAAATCAGCATCAGAGGCAAACATCCTAAAAATGCAATCTTCAAAAAAGCAGCAGGCAATCAGGCAGGGGTGCTGTGAGAATCCACAAAGCTCACGTCAGCACTAACCTACAGCAGCCACCACCAGCCCCTGTCACACCCAGGCAACAGCCCTGCTTCCAGGGAGCTGCACTCAGGGGTCACAAACTTGCACATAACACCAAGAGGCCACCTAAAAAGAGAAAATCCTGGCACCCGTTTTCCACAGTCCCAGGCTGGGATGCTGTGACTCAGTGCATTGTCCACATGCAAGGCATGGTGAGAGCCTGAGAACTAATCTCCTTGAACCAAGTGAAATGATGCTGAAAAAATAATGCTCAGGCATAAAAATAGCGGGATCAAAAACCAGAACAAATCTAAATCTTAAATTTATATGAATTGTTGGCACTAATTGCTAAAATTACTCTTTGTTACCAGTTTTGGAAATAGTTCTTATTCTTGCTGCATTAACAAAAGAAGGAACAAAGAGAAAACTACAGTGCTGCTGGCTGAACTAAGGCAAAGCAAAGCTGTTAAATCACAGCTTGCAAATACACACAGGGGCTCATATTTTAGTTCAACATTTTGGACTTAAGCTGACCTTTGCTTAAAAATACTGTGTGGAATAAATTCTGCACTTGATTTTTTTCTGTTGCACAAGTAGCCTTAAAGCCTCTCCATTTCCTGCCCACCAATGGAATTGGAACAAGACCCAGAGTTTTGGCTATCCTGGCTTTTCTATTTCAAACCTGGTAACTTGAAGTTGAGGTATTACTCTAAGAATAGAAATAATTTCTCCCTCTGTCTTATTTTGGTTGTTCTGGGACACATTCTGCCCTGTATTCATAAGAGTTTAAAAATAAGTGTAGTCAAACACAAAAATATTTTTGTGAGAAGAAAGTGCACGTTTCTTTTACAGAGAATATGAACAATAGTGTCCTTTAGAAAACAAATAAGTTCAGAGGTGTAGAGGGGTGGGTAAATATTTTTCCTTGCGTTAATTCCCTATTTCAGTTTTCCAGCCAGGCCTACTCCAGCATTAAAGCTTTAACCTCCATCTTTTACAGCAGAATATAAAAATATAAAGGTAATATAGATAAAGGTAGTATAGGAAGTAATCTTATTCCCTAAAGAGTTGCAGCTGGGTTAATTACTAAAGATTAGGAGCAGGCCTGACTTTAACAGGCCACAGCTGTAGCCAATAACAAGAAGAGTGCTATAAAAGAGTGGATTGGTTGGCTGAGGGGAACTGGAGTGCAGCAGGCTGCTGTGAGGGGAAGGAAGAGTCAGTGCTTAGAGGAGTTGCCTGTGAGAAACATCAAAAAAGTATGAAACTCTAGCAATGTGGAACTCTTGCTATATATGACAACATCTAATGATAACTTTGAGCTAAATTTTTTTTGTGTGACTTTTCTGCATGGACCTTATTAAAGCCTTCAGGCACCCTGTGGATAAAATTTGGAAGAACTTCCCAAGACTCCATCCCTTTGGCACAACAGACCAGGGAAGAGTGCTGGAGTGCACCAGCAGGGAAGGAGGTGGAAGGGGGGCCTTCAATATGAAAACCAGGAATGCTTATACAATATTTTCCTTCCTATGCTTAGTATGATGGGAATGTAGCAGACAACAGTGAGGATAAACCTTGTTGCTGGCTTTGATTCTGGCTCATCTGCTGGGTGGAGGATGCCTGGAGCTGCTCTGAGCACAGCTCTGTCCAGCAGGGTGCTGGAGGCAGCTGGGGTCAGGGTTCCCCTGTGCTTTGTGGCACTGCTCAAGGACAATCCTGCCAGTGCCTTTCTGTGCCCAGGTTAGGAGTTCCTGCCAGGCCCCCGGGGGCATCCGTGCCCTTGTGTTTGCTGATCCAGCTGAAAGTTGGCTCTGCAGGGAAAACCACGGGGAATGCTGGAGCAGACGTGAGCCAGGAGGGTGGCTCACAGAGAGGAGCCATGAGCCCTCTGCTCAGCTGGGCTCAGTTTCACTTTGGCCCGAGCAAATCCACGGATGGGTCTCACTGTCAGACCAGGGAGAGCAGCGCCATGGCTTAGGGGTTCTGCGTTTCTCACACGGTTTCTCACCCACAGGATTTATTTTACAGGTACCAGGGGGTAAAACAGCCAGGATCCAGATGCCCAAGGATGGGTGTCCCTCAGGAGACACGGCGTGGTGCAGCTGCTGGAAACCTCGGGGGCATTGAGGGACCGTGGAGTTCAGCACCGGTGTTGTCAGCGTGCAAGGAACTCATGGAAGAAGGTACATGAACACACACACAGAGTCACTGTTTTGGTTTTCCCTAGCATGCTACTGAAGGCTGGAGGATGCACGCCTGAGTGATTTTAAAGAATTCTGTATGTTTTACCATGTCTGGGCGATTCTGAAGAAATGTGTGTACTTATCCTATTTGGTTACACCTGGCAGTCCAGTCACGGCCACGTGTTCAAAAAACCCTGAAAATTCACTTTGTATCTGGTTTCGGGGGCCAGCTTTCTTCACCTGCTTCGGAGGGCACAATTAACGGGCGGGAAAACGAACAGCCCGTTACCGGGCGGCTCGGCCAACAAACGCCTGCGGTGCCTCGCAGTTGGGCGCTCCGCGGACACGGGCGAGCGGCAGGTGCCGCGGGCGCGCAGGCGCTCGCTCCGCCAGCCGCTGCCGGGCGGGCACCCTTCTCCCGACATAACGGGCACCCAACCGCGCCGGGGGCAGGATCCATCGGCGACACTTCGATTCGGGAGCCGTGTGCCCGCCAGCCCCGCAAGGTACCGGCCCCGGCCACGCCCGCGGCCCCCGCGCACATCTGGCGCCTCCAGCTGTGCCCGCGCCTGCGCGCGCCGCGGATGGGCGGGCGCGGCTCCCCGCACACACACACGGGGCGGTGCCGCCCCTCGCCATTGGCGGAGCGGCGCCTCGGTCCCGCCCCCGCGGGGGGCGGACGGCCCCGCCATTGGCCGCGCGGGCCGGCGGCGCCTCTCGGTTGGCTGCGGCGGCGCCGTGGGCGGGGCCGCGCCTTCACCGTGAGGTGCGGGAGGGCCCCGGCTGCCGCCGCCGCCGCCGGTTCCGGGTCCGCGGGGGAGAAGCCGCGGAGGGCGATGGCGTAAGTGCGGGGGGGGAGCCGGGACCGGGCTGCGCTCCGCTCCCCACCGGGATGGGCCCGGCGCGCAGGGCTCGGCCCCGCCGCTCGCCCTGGGCCTGCCGGGAACGCGCAGCCGCCCCCGCGCCGGGAGGAGCCGCGGTTCGGCGCGGGGCTCCGCCGGGCCGGGACGGGAGGAGGCCCGGTGCCTGTCCTTCCGCCCCGCAGGGCCGTGTGGTGACCCCGGGGGCCGGTCCCGCCGTGGTGCCGGCCGCCCCGCGGGGGAGCGATGCCAGGAGAAGCCCCTCCGGAGTCGGGAGTTCGGTGTTTCCCCTTTGGCGGGCGGTAACGCCGTGCAGAACGGCTCTAAGGCCGGGGGCGGGAGCTCGCAGCCTCCGGTTGTGTCTGGCCTGCGAGGGAAGTTTCCCTGTGCTGGTCCCTGGGCGGTGGAAGGCGATGTCTGCCGGTGCCTCTGGTCCCGAGAGGGTTTAGCACACGCACGGTGGTTTAACACGACGTGCACCTGCTTTTTGGTGTGTCTGAAGCTGTAGTGGTGATGATACGTAATGACGTTGTGATAAGGTGCTTGCACTTTGTGTTATCAATAAAAAACCCGATTCAGTTACCAATGTAACGTGTGCATAACAGGTATAATACATAATATAACGCTGATACGGGGGAGGTGTGTTTTGGAGGTAGTCATGTAGCAAATGTCCCAATCACAAGCTCTGTCTGCTCTGGTTTCCCATCATAAGATCCATTTCCACAACAGCCTTCATTCAACTTTGTGAAAACTTCCCAAGTTGACAGTTTGCTGCAATGTGTAACTTTCTCAGGTTTAATATACAAAAGGCCACAGTTGTTGCCATGTGAGTTCTTCTGTTGTGTCACTTAATCCAGTAATTCTGCTTTTCTGGCTTGTTCTTTTTATTGCAGCCGTGCAGGGTTTCCCTCCCCTGCTTTTTATGTGCAGTGAGCAGCTAAACAGTGGGGCCAGAAATTTTGTAACTGAGAAGAAAAACTGGAGGGGGAGGAGGGAGTATTCCTCTTGTTTGTTAAAGTGTGTTAATAGGTTACTCAAACAGCCATTGATAAAACCAGTATTGATTGTCCACTTAGGCGGTTGGCTCTGAATGGATGTTTGTTTAGGGTCATGGCCTGAATTTGCACATTCTGGCAGTGATCATGTGTAGCTTTTGCTCCTCGTGGATCGTCTGGGCTCGTTGTCTGGAGGTATGGACACATTTAAGGGGATCTTATCCTTGTTTGTGGCGTGCTGAAGTCACTCACCCTTTTGGGAATGCTGTTAGGGAGCTTTGGCATGTGAAATGTGCATCAGCTGCTGTTTGGCCATTGCTCTTCTGCACCATTTCATCCTGGGGGAAATAGGCAAGAGGTTAGTTAATGCTTTTGCTTAGCAGCGAGCAGAGTTCTCACATGTTACTGTGGCGTGTCATAGCTTCTCCTATCGCTGCTTATCTCCTCACATAACTTATTCTAGCACTTGCTGCTGCACCCAAATCTTTGTGGTGACTCCAGGCTGAGGTGAAGATACAGGCAGTTCCCTTAAGGATGATGCTGTATGTAGCTACAAGACTGACTCTTTGTGTGATTTATGGCAAAGACTTCCTCTTTCTCCAAATTGTGGTGATGTGTCAAAAGAGAAATTTAGAGGAAGCATACTTCTGGAAGAATTCATAGGTGTGGAGTAGATGGCTTAGTTTCATAGAGTATTTCAAAGGTACAGTGCTGTACTCAAAAAAGGGAGGAAAAAAAAAAGTTATTGCCTTGTTAAAACCAACAACAAAGGCCCCAAAGGCAATATTTTTATTTTTCCCTCTAAGTTGAGGAGTGTGCATGAGGGAAATTCTTATTTATTTCTACTGCTGTAAGCCTGTAGGTTCTTCTGTTTGTGGGTTTTGGGGTTTCTTTTTTTTTTGTTTTGTCCTTTTTTTTGTCCTCTGCAGCATCAAAGCTTGGCAATGTAAGCAGGAAAAGAGCCAGCTCCCCTTGAAGAAGTCTGGGAGGCAAGGTCAAGAAGTATATTTTTAATTTTAAACAGTTAAATACAAAATCATCCCAATTCAAGCAGGTATTCCTAGGCTAGCAGTGGCAGTACTGTGTGTTGGTTGCCATAGCAGGAGTTTGTCTTTGATCTCTTTCCTGGGAAAACTCATGTCATTTACTGTTAAAAATAGATAAATAAAAGCTACCACTTGTGCTGTGAAACTCAACTTCATTGGGCAGGCTATTGTGAGAATGATTTTTATCTTGTATCTTACCGTTCCTTTGAGTATGCTTTATTTTGATTTAATGAATTTTGAAGTAGACCTGTTATTTGCTGAGCTACTGTAGTGCAAATTGTGTTTGGCTAAGGCTGTCCACACACCGGCTCGACCAGGTGTGGCTCTGCTGGGCTCTGCTTTCAGCGCAGCTGCTTCTGCTGGGGCCGTAGCAGGATTTCATTAGCATAATTAAAGCTCGAGTTTATTTTGTTTACAGTTTACCGCTAGTGGGACTTGAGGCACGGGCAGGCAGGGAGGGAAATAGACCTGATTGTTTGCTGTTTTCTTAACAAAGCTCAAAGCTCATTTCAATTGGGTACCAGGTATGAGAGCAATGCAATTTGCCCTGTGGCAGAATTGCTCTGTGGGTGCTGTCACTTCACTTAGTTTTTTGTCTGTTTTGTGGGTGTTTTTTTGAGAACAACTTTCCTTCTCTTCCTTCCTCTTTCCCTTGCTTGCTGACTGAAGAGCAGCCGAGTTTCCTAAGCTGTGCTGGAATGGGTTTGAAGTGTTTGACCTAGCTGGAGAGTTTTGGGATGGGTGCCAAGGTTGGCAGCTTTTTGTTTTGTGAGAAGTGTTTAATGTGCCTCTGGGTGCTGACAGTGTGAGAATATCCTGAGAGGAGAGCTGTGTCTGTGTTTGTGAGCCTCCTTTATGATATCATTTACTTATCTAAACCTCTCATTTCACAGCAGTCGTGCTGAAGACCCTTTGAAAGGCAGTGATGGAGTGGGTAATGCCAAAAATACCTTTTCTTTCCTTTAAAGAGCTGCCTTAGGTATGGCTTCTTGTTTGAGATGAGGCATCCAGACATGTCATCTACATGCATTTATTGACACCAGGGGGATTTAATGTGTCACTTTGGGTGTCATTGGAACTCCACTGATTAGTAATTGCTGTGGAAGTTGGGAGTAGCCTTGGAATGGCAGCTAACCTCTAATAACACCAATTAACATGTATTTGATAAGCACTTGATTTTTGTGTAGATCTGAAGGATATGTCTGGCAAATTTAAACTCCTGGTTTATTCCCCCTGAGAATTCCAGCAGTGATAAGAGAATTGGCATGTCCTTTATTTCCCTACCCGCTTCATGACCATATAGAAGTATTTCTTCTCAATATAAAATGCCAGTTTTTCCCCACCTTTGGACACCCCTTTTATTCAGCTGTCTCTCTCTGACATGCCAAGAAAATGACTTTACAAAGGATGTGGTAAAGAGACATTTCTTGTTCTTTCTCCTCTTCTCGCCCAGCTCAAGACCTGCATCACCCTCATGTTCCCAGGCACTGAGTAAAACATTTGTTGCCTTTGTGCTCAGCTGTAGGTGCAGGACAGACCTTTTCCAGGTGGGTGCAGCTGTCCCTGCCAAGTGGCTGCACTCTGGTCGCTGAATTTCTGGTTTCTCTCCTGCCAGCTCTTGCATATATGCATGCCTCCTGTAAATATTTCATGACTTAGCTCAAGCAGAGGTTTGTTCTTGGTGTTGAGTTCATTTGCCAGGCTGAGGTTAAAACGAGTTTACCTATCTGATGTGATTGGGATGAGTTTATAAAGATTAGGAGCAGCTGCTTTTGAGTATTTGGCATTTTAGGGATGGAATATTTGCGGTGAAAATTGGTTTGGACTTGTAACACAGGGAGCAGGCTGAAAATGAAGTACATCCCCTCAGGATTATAACTTCCCTTGCCTCTTTTTAGTGCTGTGGAGAATGGATTATGTGTGACACAAGTAATTAAAATTCACTTTTTCAAGTCTGTAAAGCATATATTTTTGCTATAAAGACAGCCTGGCTGACCATGAGGTGCAGCTTCACAGTAAAATCAAGCCCTCGTATCTTTAAGGCAGTCCAGTGCCTGCCTTGAGCCTGCTGAGTGCTCCAAATGTGCATAACCTGAAAAGCAGTCCTCTGGTATTTCAGTTTGGGCATCATAAATGAGGGATTTGGCCTTTATCTCTCCTTGCTTCAGATACTCATTTGGAGAGAGACAACTACATGATGCCCCAAAGGACTGCTGTGAAGATAAAATATGAGTATCACCTCAGTGCCACAGAATATTTCTTTTCTTCTGTCCTCTTCCCAGGAGAGAGCTAATACATTTTGTAGTTATTAACGTGGTGTGTGGTAAATGAGAGGCACAAGTGACATAATGAATAGTGAAAATGTGCTTAAACAATAAGGCAAGGGGAAAGGCAAATAAATTCAAACACTTATCATGGTCTTAGACTATATTTCAGCATGCTGACTGAGCTGTTCATCACAGAACAGCGCAGACCTTGAGAAAAGATGCTAAATAAGTGCAGAGAAACAAATGTGAACTTCTGGGTTTCTGTTCCTCTTTGTTACATTTTCTTTTGTGTATTTGCATGGTTGGCAAGAGCCAGCTTCACACCCTGGGGTCTTGTCATTCCAAGGGCAGTTCCTTGTAGGGTTTGCTTCAGAGAATTCAGGAGGCAGCATGACAGAACATTCCAGCCTCAGCAGCCTTTGGATCACTGTTCCTGGGGAGTGCAGCAGTTGGCTCCGATGGCAGAGCTGAGTTTGCACACGGGAGTGAGTGTGAGTGCAGCAGGGTGTGGGCAGTGAGGGCTGCAGGACTGCCAGCTGTGGTTACAGTGCATGGCCCAGGCTGCAAGGCCCAGGGTTTAAACCAGTGGTTACAGTGTATAGGGGCTGGGAGGTGCAAAGCAATGCTGGTTACTCTAAGTAGCAAATACCTGCTGTGAAAAGATGGCATTTCTTCCTCAAAGTTATCCTGAGAGGAAAATTGTGTCTGTTCTAAGTTACCATAAGTTACCCTGATGGTGCAGATTCTGCCCCTTCATCCCCTGCTCCTTATAAATGCACAGGGACATTGTGAACACTGTGCACTCCTTAAGTCTGTGCTTTTTACTATAGTAATTAATAATCCTAAATGGATTGAACACCTGATTGCTCTGAGAGGTGTGTTGAGAGCTCACATCCAGTGTAGGTGTTGCTGCTGGCAGGCTTGGGGTGCTTACACTTTTATTGCCAGCATCCTCCCTCCAGGAACTTGATCAAGGGCAGAGACTGCCCTAATGAAAGAAAAAAGCCCAAATCAGTGGGCTAGGGTGTTAAAGGATCCTCTTTGAAGCTCAAATATGTTGTATTGACACATGCTGAGTGATGGGGGATTCCTGAATTTGTTTGCATGCAGGTAGGAAATGCATCCCAGAAAAAAATTGCAAGTACGTCCGTCCAGTTTATGGTTATGGATAGTGATGACAAAAAAAAAAAGAGGTGAACACTGTCTTTATTTAAGTAGCTAAGTATCAAGATTCAATAGTTTCAGTCTCCAGGTTGTCTTGCCACTGTCCTATTTAATGATTTTAGTCATGTTTCAGTATAATGTCATTTTCTGTGATAATTTCTTGCTTCCTTGATGAGATTAAATATTGGTGGTTGAGGCAATAGATAGACAGTCCTTACCTACTGACAACATTTCCATGGTGATCTGGGTCACAGCACAGTGACACTGTTGTCCTTAGGTGAGAAAGGGAGAGGGCAAGTCCTTGCATCCTTTTATGCTGCAAGTGTTGATTTGGCTTTTTCTCCTTTTCCCTGTGATTCAGGGGTTAAAGGCTCTGGAGGCTGCCTGCAGAGGCATCATCTGCTCCATCTACAAACTGACATGTGGCTTTTTTATCAGGGTACTGTGGATGTCTTAAAGCAAATCACAGTGCCATTATGCAATTTCATTTGCTGTTCTGAGGCCCCTTCTGAAACAATGGCTCCTTTCTTAGTCTGTGTGCATTTGTGTGATGTTTATTCCTCTTATTCCTCCTCCTTGTAGGGCAGTAAGTTGGTAGCTTTTTTATCATCCCTGCTGGAAACTGGTGTTGGTTCATTGTGTTTCTTTGTTGTTTCTTTTTTTTATTGTTTGCTGCTTTCATGCTATTTCCTCCCCATTCGGTGTCTTCTTGCAGAAGGGGTAATGAACAAATTATTAACCCTTATTCTTGGGACTGTACTGCTATTGTTGTTCTAAACACAGGCTGTTGGTTCAGGTACAGCAGGAGAAACAAGTGCATTAAAGGCAGTTTTCCCCTCCCAACTCCTTCCAGTTAAAATAATAAGAGTAGTTTGAGTATTAAAGGGTAAAAACAGATGAATTGCTACATTTGCTGCTAACATTTGCAAATACTAATTATTCAAAGCTGTTAGGCTGAAAAATTAAGGACTCATCAATATTAGTTTTACGTCTTACAGCACTTGATGGAGAAACCCACAGAGACTTCATAACAAAAGGGAATAAGGTCTACTCATATTTTTTGAGGGTGAATACTGTCAGGAAGACAGGCTGCCAGGAGCTGGAAGGTGTTAGAAAATAAATAAAAAAAAAGAAGCAGAATCAATGCTTCTTTTTCTATAAGATGTGACATATAACATCCAAAGGAGAAGACTGCAAATGAAACCAATGCCACAAAAATACTGCTGTGTAATTACAGATGTTACTGAGCTGAGCAACTCCCTCCTAATCACATTTAATTAATATAAACCCAGTTGCAAGGTGATTTTTGGGTGATTTGAAGAAATGTGTAAGATCCAAAGGACTGGTTTTCTGTTCTCTATGACAGATCAACCAGACAGTCAGTTTTAACAGAATGATACAAACCCATCCTTAAAGAGAATTATGGACACAGCAGGTCAGGAGGTTTTGGGAATTTTCTGTAACTCCTGGAAGTGTCTCCTTTGGTCTTTCTTTCTGCAAGGGTAGGGGTTTAGTCTCATGTTACATTTTTGCATGTTAGTGAGCTTAATACAGCCTCATTTTTACTTGTATGTTCAGTTGCCTTTTGACTTACTGCTGTGCCACAGCAGTTTTAGACATTTATTTGCTTTTGTATGTTGTACAGGGCATCCAGGGTACTAAATTTGGAGGGCATATTTTGGTGTTTTGTTGATATGTAGTTTGTTTGAGGCAGTCTTGTGCCAGGAAACTGTTCCAGGACAGATGAATGCAAGTGTTTCTGGAGCTCTGGAGTAGAAGAGGAGGTACCTGAGAATCATGAAGTTGTTATTGAAGGAATAAAACAAGTACATATGTATTTGTGTGAAACACACTGCTGGGGTTGACTTAAGATGGTACATATTCCATTTATTCCAAACTGTACTGTGCTTGTTATTAATTTTGGTTTTGCAGTGTTTTCCTTGTTCTTTCAGTTCTATAGGTGCTGGTGCAAAAACAGTGTAGCAATGGATCAAAGAAAAAATGACAGTTTTGTCCCAAGTATCACACAGCTGGAAGATTTCCTGACAGAACATGACTCCAACGTGGTGTGGCTGTTAGTAGGTAAGGTTAACTCTTCTACCTTGGTTAAATTTATTCTGTGGTACCATAACAAAGGATTAGCATGACAGTCAGCTACAAAAACTTCCAATATGTGCCTACCTGCCATTTCATCTGGTGTAATTTAGAAAATGATTTAAGGACTATTGTGTTTAATGACACAGCTTCCTGACTAAGTTGTGGGCCACAATGAGCCTTTAAGCCAAGCTGTCATTCAGGCAGTGATGAGCTGGGTTTGTAAACATGCCTGATTTAGGTCTGCTAATTTATTTTTTCTTTAGCACTAGTGCTATTGCTTATATTGGTGTAGGCATTTTTATTCATCTATGAACAAGTGGCTCAAGGACAGCCAAGTAAATATGAAGTTGTACTCAGGTGCATGTAAGAATACTGAAAGTGTGCAATGAATTCAGACTTTTCCAAAGGTAGGTAATTAGATAATGCCTGCTTTCCAGCCTTGACTCTTGGACTTGGAGTGAGGGGCAACACAGGGTCAACAACTTCATTTTTTCATTTTCACTTCTGACAAGTTCAAGTCTATTGGCTATAGACATACTGGAATTATTTTTCCATAGGCCATATGAAATAGAAAGGACATAGGTAAATTATTTGAGGGTGCTTACTGTTTATGTTTAACTTCTAGAATGTTGGAATGGAAAGTTTGTATTCAACATAGAGTTCTCAGTGTAGTCAAGATGGAAATAGGGGAAGTCACTGGTAGTAGCTCATGGTAAAATGTGGAACAGATGCAAATAGATGTGAAAATTTTGTCTTGAAAAGCTTTGCCTTGCTTCCTGTTATGAGGCTGGGATAGAAACACATTGGAATGGTGTTTATTAAGGCAATTTCAACCAGCCTTCCCTCCTTTGCTTTTATCTGCTGACCTATGGCATCCTGCTATAAGGGAGCATAAAAAGATATCAGTGTTTGCCTCTCCTGAGTGCTGAAACAGCCAACTACTGCTCTCAGTAAAAGGTGATGAATTCCAGAAATGAACATGCTCCTCAAAGAGCCATTGCTCACTTCTGGAATCATTTCTAAAAATCACATGCAGTAAAACTTCTGAAATGCAATTTCCAAAACTTGGTTTTAGTGCAGAGGCTTTAAAAATCAAGAATATAGTAATGAAATTAATGAAGTTTATGGGATTTGGTGAAGGGAAAGGCTACAGTTTGTGGCAGAGGTGAGTCTAGTGCTGAAGGCAATGGATCAGAACTGGAAAGAGCACTGGTTTCCCAATTTTCCTCAGCATGTTTCACCTTGAGAGGGCACCTTCTTGACTGCAGCCATCCAGCAGTGCCAAGTTGAACTTGAATCCCAAATTAAACTCTGTGGACCCTCAGAGTGTGAGTCATCCCACCTTTCTCCCTCCCCAGAGAGCCCCAGCAGGGAGGAGCTCACTCACCTGAATGTGGGGGAGGTGAGCACTGTCCTTGGAGTGTGCCTGCCCTCAGTGCCAGCTGCAATTTCTTTCCTGGGATGTAGATCCCACCCTCCCTGCTCTTTCCTGTGTGATCACCCACACAGACTTGGTTTGCTTGAGTTCTTGAGTTTTGGTCACACTGGATCCATTTAGAAAAAAATAAAGCAAGAGTGGAAGAACAGATAGATAGGTTTTGTAAATATTTTTTTTCAGTAATTATCTGAGCTCTCTTCAAAGTTAAGGTTCCTATGTGTTTCTGCACTTTATATTTTTCACCAAAAAAAAATCAATTTTTAGCATAAATAAAAAAATTCTGTTACAAAGTTCAGGTGTTTTCCCTGCTCTGCTTTGGGTGAAACAGAATGGTAATTATCAGTAAGGTGAATTAAAACTAGTCCATTCCTTGGCAGTGCCATTCCTTTTGGGTTTGTCCTTCTGGAAGCTTAGAGAACCCTTGTAATTAGAAATAGGTTACTAGCTCTTAATCAACTCAAGTGAAAATGACTTTGGGGACTAGCAGACCTAATTTTTTAAAAAAAAAACTTGTTTCTCATTCGATTGCTATTTCCTTTTTTTCCCTATCAAATTCCATGCTTGAACTGTTGAGGTATTTCTGCCAACCCAAGGGCTGGTGCATTTCTCTCAGGAGGCAGTGTTGTAGGAAATGGTTTTGTATATGATAATGTTTCCTGTGATAATATATCAAAGACTAGAAATTTAAGTTACAGCTCACAGTTTGGAGAAGAGTAGGGAAGGTATGTAGCATGACTTTGGTGTTGAGGTTTTTTAGGGTGTTCTGAAATAAATGTCCATGTGGGACAATGCATGTTACAATTCAATCTATAAAATCTGACTTCTTAGAATGGTAAGTGGTGTATGAAATAATTGATGCCATCTGCAGGTCCTCTGGAAGGACAGTTTTTGATATATTGGGGAATGGAAGAGCAGTGAAGAATCTATGTTTTTCTGAACTTCCCATTTCCCCCTCCATCTCTTCACACCCTTCTCGCACCATCTCTCTGAAAACATCCATTAAACTGCCCCATCAGTTTCAATTTTTTTGGAGAGCAGGAAGAACACTGCTAAGCCTCATAGTCCTAATAGGTAAGGTTTTTATCTGGGTCAGTGTACTTTAAAAAATGCTTTAATTCATTGTAATCTTTCAACAGCAACAATATTGTCCTGTGGATGGATTATCTACCTAACTTACTATAATTCCCGGAACATTGGACTCATTCTGACCTTGGTTCTTAACAGATTATATAAACATGGCTACATCCATATTGGTAAGTTATGATTCATGTCATGCCACTCTTTGTCTGCTCCAGTTTGTTAAAATCTTGAAGTAAACTCGAGTTTTCCTTCAAGTGTTCCTTCATTAGAGTGATTTGAAAACATTCAGTGGATTCAAAGCAGAGACTCAAGCAGTAAGTCCCTGTTCCAGCACTGCCCTTGCTTTTTAAATAAGCTGTCAGAACAACTAATCACAGGTAGATCCAGACTGGGACTATGATATGTAGAATTGATACTGGCTAGAACATTTTGCATCAAAATCCATTAACTTTTTATTAAAATATTTTAAACTTTTTTCAGTAAAACAGGTCAGTACAAATCACTTGGGCACTCACCCACTTACAAAAATATCTGGTGCTGAGTCACAGAGGGCTGTAGCCCACAACCTCACTGATCACACTCCTAATTTTCTTTCACTTGCTCCTCTGCCTTCCTCTGTCTGCCTCACAGAATAGCAATGACTTCAGTTCTGGACTTTTTCTGCAACAATACCTCATAAATGTAGTGAATACTTCAAACCAAAAAATCCCACTCACACTTGGCCTGCCACAGACACCCTTGCAATTCAGTTGCTGATATCCTCAAGAACCTAAGAACTGAATTCCACACCACATTCAAATCCAGCTTTTTGGAAGAGAGAAATAGATGAAATATTTACTGGCTGCTGCACTTGATCTGTAGGCTTTTAATAAAAATTTCTCTGTGAAATTGCCATTAAGTAAGGACAGCTGACATGGCTGGCCATATGTGGTGTTCTTTATGAACCTCATCAGCAAGTAGAACGTAATGTTAATTAAATCCCACGATTTACTGCTTGGTTTCAGTCGTTTAATGTTTATTTTGGTGGTGGGTTTTTTTTGTTTTATTTTTTTTAAATTATGGTGTACTTTCTGTGAGTGGGGTGAAAAGCCTTAGCAAAAATCTGGGCTGTTGCATTACCTGCTGGTCTTCTCATACTTATTAATCCTTCCTGCTGCAAGCATAATTTGTTGTAATTATTGGACCAAACTCCTTATAGCCATTTACAATTTTTAAAAACAGTCCATCAGGAATCTTTGTTCCTCTGATTATGGTCTTGCACACAATGTCCTGAAACTCCAAATGTTCAAAACAGCTTTTCTAATTCTTTAGAGATTTGCATGGCACCTGGATGTTTCTGTGTGACTCATGTACCTCAGGGGCTTGGTTGTGTTGTTGGGTGCTGCCAAACCCAGCATCCCTTAGTTGTGTGCTTTGTCTCCTGTGTTCTGAATCTCTGACTTGCCTTCAGAAAAGGAACTCAAGATACCCAGTTAACCCATTTCAGGTCATGGAATGCTGTATTCTCTCTGTTCACAAAATCAACAGCTTTAGGGTAATAAGCTTTTTTTTTTTTTTTTTCCTATGATTAGGTTCCTTTTCATTTTCTGTGCTGTCTGGAAAAGTCATGGTGCGTGAAATCTATTTCATCACAGAGGACATGTCCATCAGGTACAGATTTCCAAAGGAATCCTCCTTCTAAATAAGTGTTTTAAATACAGGTCTAAATAGCACAAATGAAAGTGTAGCTTTCCAAATGAGCAGTGTATTTGTAAGTGTTGGACTGTCTCTTTTGGTGCTAGTATTTAACACTCCTACAGACTTGGGAGCTCAATTGCTGCCTTAGCCTTATCATTTGGAAGTGAGTGCTGGATAAAATGGTTGTTGTCCTACCATCTTAGATTTGTCAAATAAACCCCTTTGGAGTGTGAAGTTGCTCTCTTAACTTCTATTTTATTCCAATTTGTTTGGTTTAGAATTCAAGATGGATTTATCATTTTTCGCTGGTGGAAGATGTACAACCCTAAGCAGAAGCAGCATGGTAGGTTTCCCAAAAAGCTTTCCAAGTTTAAATTTACAGGTAGCCTACAGAAACACACTTCCTTTGCACAATCATAGGCATGCAATTGCTTTGTTAATATGTACCTGAAGTACTGTGATGCTCAGAAGGTATGGATTTGTTCACTGGTTGCAGAGTTGATGCAATAAATACAGGATTCATTATCGAGGATATGAACCCTTCCTGACACAAACCATTAATCTTAATAGTGGCCTTCATTAGCTGCAGTCCAGGCATAATTGTCTCTGTATTGCAGTTGGTAGCTATGATGAATAGAGATGTCTCATGTTCTGCAAGTGATTTTAGTTTGAGTTTCAGTGAGTGTTGTGCTTTCAGTATTTTAGCTCAAGTGTTATGGTAGGGGATGTCCTTTAGTATTTGACAAGCCTGTGTCTAGATGACATCTGTGGCTACAGAAGGGAGGAAGTATAAAAAAATTCATTTTTCTTCCTTATCTCTGGCTGAAGATGGATGATTAACACAGATGCAAGAGATTAATTCTAATTAATTCTGCAGAAAACAGAGAGAAAGCATAAGTAGCCTAGGGCTGTGTGCTTAATCGTTTATAGGATTAGAATCTTGTTGGATGAGACTCAGGTCCTGCTTCTCTTGACTTTTTGGAGCCATCACAGCTCCATTGCTCATTCAAGGAGGTCTGGAAATGTCAGCTATCTACAGCTGAGTACACTATTTGGGAGCGTCATTGAACTTTACAGGGTTTTTTTCCCCACTTTGCCTTTGGAAGTGGCTTCTGCTGGTGTGAAGCCTCTCAGAGTTGTCAGCAGGCTCATGGAGCTGTTGCTGTGTCTGTACAGCTCAGCAGTGGCGGCAGTGCTGCATGCAGAATCAGTCAGGTGAATATGAGACTCCACTCTGGGCAGTGATAGGAGCTTGGAAGAGCTGCTCATTTCTATTTACTGAGGCACTGCTCACCCTCTGAGGTAGTAGGGCACAATTCAAATTCACTCTGCAGTAAAAAAGTCATTGAACAAGTGGACCCTAGTCTTAGAGTTAATTAGATTTTGCCAAACCTGTTACTGTCCAATGGGTTTTCATAGGACTGTCTTCATCTGCTAGTTAAAACCCATTTCTCTGGTGGCTCAGAGAATGAAAAATGAGTTGAATTTAATGCAGTGGAGATGGTTGCCTGTCCTCTATGGTGGCATTTTTTTGCTTGGCTTTAATGTTTGCTGCTGGCATTTAAGGCCAGGTGATTAGTGGACAAATAATCCAAATAACCACAGAAGTGAGAGGTGTCCAGGTCTGACAAAAAAAGTGACATGACTAAAATGCTCTTGAGGTTTTGTGTATACTTGGGAAACAGAATTGGTTTAGGAACAAAAGCTGGAGGATTGTGTTGTGGATAGGGCACACCCCAATGACTTGGCTCAGGTGCCACAGCCCATTAGCAATTTTCACATTGTGAAACAATCTGGTAGTTACTTGTACATAGCCAACATAAATGCTGCTTTGAATAATTTAGTATCATAACATTCAGATTTGCTTTGTCTCTTTTTCCTTACCCCTTTTTGCTTCTTTTCCAAAAGTGTTTTAGCAACCAAATTGACGTGTGGAGGTCAAACCTTATTTTGCTGTTAGGAAAAAGAGATACATGTCTCTTTAAATCCCCTTTAAATAAATAAATGAATTGGTACATATGATTTCATTTAGTAAATCAAGTCTAATGCTTGCATCCAGGAATTGAAAAATTACATTTATTTGTCTTCTTGATGCTGCTCAGATCTTCTGGGTGATCAATTGTGTGTCCCAATCTTTGTCCATGTCATTCTTTGCCTGACTTATTGATGCAATTTAAGGTTGGCAACAAATGGATTTGATGGTGCTTTTCTGAAAACAGGAAGGAACTGAAGCTGGCTCATTAACTTTTCTGTCTCCTCTTCAAGAAACCTGTGATGTCAGTGGGCTCTGGAAACTTACTTTCTATGTATATTTATTTTTATAATTATATGGGAATTTCTGGTACTTGAGGTGTGATGGGGGAAAAGTTGGGACAGTGTTGCAGAGATGAGTGATTTTGAGGGACAGATGAGTTTTTTATCAAATTGGGTGCATTTAATCAAATAGATGTCTCTAAACCTTGGCTCTTGGGCATCTGCATTCCTTCTTTTGACCCTGACCACAAATGTTTGCTCCGAGTTTTAGTTTCTTGTGTTTTGGGAAATGCTGCCTTGAGTTTGTACCCCCTGAGTTACAGCTGGGGGACTGCTGTAATAACCATTGATTCTTCAGCTGCCTGAAGTCTGTTTGACTTAGCAAGACCAGATGAGGTTTTTAGAGCAGCTCAGGTCTCTTGAGTCAATGTGTAATGGGCACTCTTTCAACTGGGTAATTAGGGGGAAGTGGTGCGAGCTTTTCCCTCACATTAACTGCATAATTAGGTCACACTTTCTGAGGCGAAAGTATGTCAAAGTATGTCACAATCAGCTCTCTATATGATCAGCAGATGTTAAAACAGGTTTTAAGGATCAGAGAGCCAAGCTGATATAACAGTTGAAATCTTAAAATTGTGAGAGTGTTGACTGATTGCGCCAAATGAGCATGATCTGGTTAGTTCTTCATCTTAATAATTTCTCTGTGAAAGAAAGCTTTTTCCCACTTCAGGCATGCTGTACCAGGGAGCTTGGCTAGAAAACCTTTTGTGTTTTGAGATTGAGTTGCTCTCAGTGATATCTGTGCTAAAAAGCAGAAATTTTTGCTGAGGCTTCTGTTCTATGCATCAAGAGAGAGGTTTGTTTGTTTTTATACGTGAGACTGAAAAACTTCATTTACCGTTTTGTGCAGTTTTGGTCTGGATTTATTTTTGGACTGGGACCTAGGGGTGAAATGCCTTTCAGATTTAATATTTTGTATGCAGCTGTCTTATTTGCCAAGTTTTACTGATTTGCTTAGAAAGCTGTAATTATTTTGTGGAATTTTTTACTGCTTTTTAATATGTACTTCAGCAGCTGTTCAGTACTGTGTGGATTGGTTTTGCAAAATGTGCATTTTTGGGAAACTGTAAATATTCCAAGGGAATGTTGAGATAGAATTAGAAGCTCTTTTCCTACTCTTTGGTTAGATCCAAAGGCAGAAACTCGACTGTATATTATGGTGAATGACTTTGAATTTCACGTGTACAACCGCTCTGAGCTTTATGGACAACTTCAAGAGCTGTTTGGCTTGGATCCCACAATAATTCCAGCAAAGAAAGATGATGAGAGAGCACAAGTGAATGGGAGGCAGAGAACACACACCAATCTTGAAAGGTAAATAATTATTAATTTTGCTGTTTTGTTGATGCTTTGTTCTGCAAAGTGCTGAACTAATTGGGGAATGTTTTGTTAACGTGTGCTCTGGAGGCCAGATGAGGGAAGCACAACTGAGAGAAATTGCACTGACAAGCCTGACAGTCTGCATCTTTTCCCTTTCCTCAGATTTCCTACCAGTAATAATTAAAAAACACAGCCAAACAAACCAAGCACTCTTGTTTAATGATCAGAGACAGGCTGAAAAATCTGTTTGAAATAGGGTGGAGAGGAAGCATGTGTTGAAGAGGATTATGCTGGCAGAATAATAATGGTTTTGCTCAGTAGAAGTAACAGCTGCTCAAGACATTGAATAGGCAAAATGTGAGGATCTCTATGGTCTTGTGTACAGCTACACAAACTGTCTTCTGTTAATTCCTCTTTTTGGGGTACCCCAGAAAATATGGAGTGGAAATATAAGGAGTTTTATCTGGCTTATGTGTGGTGCAGTCAGATGTTCAATAATCAGCCTCTGTTTGGGCAGGACCTCAGCAGGCTGACTCACTGTCAGGAGCAGAGAGGATCTAATGAGAACTGAGTCCTGCCACTGCTGCTGGCCAGTTGCTGAATTTCAGAGTGGGCAGCTGCAGGAGGCTGTGGCGCTCCTGAGTTTGAGTAAGGGCTCTGCCTCCCAGCCAGTCTCACTGTGTTTTTATCTCAAGCTCTTATTGACAGGCACAAGAAGGATTTCTATCGCCTTTGAGGAGGATGTGTCTTGGGAAATGAAAAATCCCATGCCTCAACAGGAGTATTTAGAACAGGCCAAGATCCTCTGAGGAAGATTTATTTAAGTACTGCTCTGAGTTAAACAAGGCATGCTTGTTTCTTACCTATGTCAGCACCAAGGTGCAGCTCCGTGTGCTTCCTGCTGTTCTCTCAGGCTTGGTGCAAGTTGTCTTGCACCCTCCTGGGGAAGGAGTGTTCCCCAAGATCTGTGTCCTGAAGACCTTTAGAAGAAAAATTTGCTTGGTCCTTCTGCAGAAAAAGCAAAGTAATAACCCCCTTTTTTTTCTTTTTTTTTTTTTTTTTTAATTTAGTGTTAAAGTAAAAACAGAATCTCAAGACCCCTCTTCTTCATGGAGATCACTTATTCCAGTCATTAAAGTCAATGTGAGCACGGTGAGTATAAAGACCCTTACAAGGAAACTATTTATCAGTATTTGCCATTCATTTTTCTTACACATTCTATTCAAAGTTTTTCTTTGCATTTATGCTTTTAAAAAAGTTCAAGTTACATCATCGACACTCCTCTGACCAGTCACAAATCCTGCTGGTGCTGGTGGAAATACAGCTATGTTCTAACTTCTGGGAAATACTCATGCCTTAGTCTTAGTAATGATTTCCAGACTGTCACAAGTAATGAAATTGTGGGTGTTGTACGCTGTGGGATGTGTTGGTTTTAAAGAATCAGGAAGACTGTTATTGAGTTGATAGAAGAAAAAATTCAGAGTGTAACATACAAGCTAATATTTGTAGATATGCACAGATTATGGCCAGGACTTTTGTCTGTGTTCTTCATTTGCACATGGCTGGTTCAACTGCATTTTTATAGGTAAAAAATACTTAAATGTAAGAGTTTGAGTGTCATGTAAGAGGTCACTGTGAATAGGTATTTAAATATAAGAGATAAGTGATTAGCAGTGAGTTACTGGGTTTGCTTTTTGATTTAGGGTCGCTTGGCATTTGGCAATCATTATCAACCACAAACACTTTGCATTAACTTTGATGATGCCTTTTTGACATACACCACAAAACCACCTTCGAGCCACCTTGATCAGTTCATGCACATTGTGAAGGGAAAATTGGAAAATGTTCGAGTCATGCTGGTTCCAAGTCCAAGATACGTTGGTCTTCAAAATGATGAGTAAGTTTGGGGTACTTTTGTGTCCATATTATTTTCTTATTTATTTTAAGAACACAAAGAAAAGAATGTTTGATGTGTTTCCATGTGTTTATTTTATTCAGTGTGTTTATTTGTTACTACTCTGAAGGTTTTGGTTTTGGATCTTTGAACAAATTTGATTTATGGAGAAAAGTGCTGGTTTTCTGTGTTATTCCAGGTTTGTGTTTTTAGTGTGTCTTCTGCTCTGTTAAACAGAGAATCATAGAATAGTTTGGGTTGGAAAGGTTTCTTTGAAGGCCACCTAGTTCAAACCCTCCACAGCAGATCAGATTGCTCAGAGCCCCATCCAGCCTGGCCTGGAATGTCTCCAGGGATGTGGCATCCTCTGCCCAAGGTCTGTTTTCCTTCTCTCAGGTACAAGAGCTGTACTCAGCCTTTGCCACCACTGAATTTCTAGCTGAAATGCAAGGTTTAAGGTGTTGACTTGTGTAAAGCAGATTCATGGTTTAGGAAATGCTAATAAAAAACCCAAACAGGGCAAAAGCTGTGTAATACGTGGTGGAGGAGAAACCATGTTATCTTTTGAAGACAGATTGCTGATCCTTTTACCTCTGTGTGTTTTGCATAAGCAGGGTTAGGCAGCTTGAACCGACTCGAGGAAGTCAAACACAAGCCCGAGTGCTTGCATGAAGTAATAAAATAAACTGTACGTCATTTGTACCTTAATTGGCTTTTTATCAGCCAAATACTGCTGTTTGTAACAGGGCTTTATGTTTTTCTAAGAACATTCTGTGGCTGTGCACAGAATCTTCCTCTTCCAACATGACGACAAAGGAAATTTCTGCAACTAATATTGAAAACAAATAAGATTAAAACAAAATGGGATTAAGATACTCAAACTATTAGCTTTTCTTGCTTCCTCTGAGTATTTGCTTTTTATGCTTTTACCATCCCTGTAGCTCCTGATGGGTGAAGGATGGCATCTGTGCACAAAATGTGCTCTAATTTACTGGGCAAATTCAAAAAATTGCCCAATTCACTGGAAATGGAGAATATTTGACTCTTTGGAGCCTGCCCTCTTACACTGTTTTGGCTAAAATTTAAGCTGGGTGTTTTAACTTACAGAAATTCCTGCAGCCAGTGTATGTGTAAAAAACAGCCAAGTGGCATGATAAATTTGTGGCAGACTGAGAAATCAATCCAAACAGCAACATTTCACTTTGGAAACTGACATTTTGTGTTACAAACATCCATCTCAACACTTCTAATTCTCTTTGCAAATAAGTCCTCTGAAATTGAAGAAAAGAAAAAAAATGGTGCTGGGGAAAGCAGGTCAAAGTAGAAGTTTGGAGGCAGCAGGCTTAAGGTTCAGGATAGATATTAGGGAATACTTTAAAATTACAATGATCATCTCATTTTAATTTTTTGCCAATATCTAGTTTGTGTTCAAGTATGATCATTTGCTGCTGTTACTCTCAAAATAAACTTAGTTTCAAGGTTCCTACCCTGTTGCTTTTGAAGCGTTTGTGGCAGTATGTGATTTCTGCATCTGCTGTTTTTCATGTTTTCCAAGGTTTCCTGCCTTTGAAAATGAGCTGTGGTAATATGGGCTCTAACAGGTCATTCTCTTACACAGTCATAGGAATTGTCTTTTTTTGTCAAGAAATGACAGTTTATGAAAGTGGCTGAGAAACTTCAGTAGTGTCTTCTGCAGTAAAACCAGAATTATTAAAATGTAAATTAATGTGGGAAAGGGATTGTAATAAACCAATGTGGTAGTGTTAGAGAAACATTTCACCTCTTAGATTTATCATTTAGATCCTTTTATAGTGAGGGAAGTGTTATTGAGGCAGAGCAGCTTTTTTCTTCTTTTTTTCTTTCATTAACTGATGGTCTAATTACTGGAAGTCCTGTCCCTTTGGTGTAGAGGGCTATTTTAGTGAGAAAACAATTAGCAGGTGAAAGAACAATATAGGACAAGGAGAAAGGAACTCTTGCCTGGAAGAAACACTGAAAGTAAAAGTTCAGTAGTTACTTGTGGTTTAGGATATCTGAGAAATGCC
This sequence comes from Melozone crissalis, assembly GCF_028551555.1. NCBI lineage: Eukaryota > Metazoa > Chordata > Aves > Passeriformes > Passerellidae > Melozone > Melozone crissalis. Next base: position 7,572,714 of record NW_026535817.1, on the reverse strand, counting down.
TTTGTGGGGAAGAACCTGGAGTCTTCATGCTTGAGTTAACTAAACTTTTATTTAATGTAATGGTTATAATAGTAATAACAACATTATGATCAAGGGTTTGGTTTTTTCTCAAATCATTATGCAAATCCATTATGCTTAATATGTTGCATTTGAAATTATTTGAGTTCATGAAGATCAGTCTTGGCACAGGGATTTTTACCTTTCATCTTTTCACTCTTTCCTTGCAGACCCCCAAGGCTGATGGGTGAAGGTTTTGTTGTAATGCAGTCCAATGATGTTGATATCTATTACTATATGGATGAACCAGGTACAAGCTGTTAAATACAAAGATAGTTTATTTTTTTTTAAGGTGAAAAATCTATATGCTAAGAGAGCTAATGCAATGTTTTGGAACAATAGAAGTATCATAAATATGCTTTTGTTCTGACTGCCCTTGAAGTATTGCCTGAGTCTTGAGCAAAGACAGCACAGTTGATAATGGTATGTACAGGTGTAGGATAGGTGGCAATTTTGGATCATTTTTGGTTGTATTTCTTAGCCTTCCCCTGGAAGTCTGCATTGAATTGTCTTGATACTTACATACGGTAGTGCTCTCAAATAAAACTGACATGAGGACACTTTAATTGTTTTGTGCTTAAGCAAACATTTCTCTTATAATTTGAAGCAGCTTCCTTTAATAATGTGTTTAATATTTTATGTAATGCAGGCCTTGTACCAGAGGAGACAGAGGAGAGTAATGATGGAGAAGCCAGCAATGAAGACAGCAAATTACAGGACCTGCCACCATGCTGGGGTTTGGACATTGTGTGTGGGAAAGGGACAGACTTCAACTATGGGCCTTGGGCTGATAGGCAGAGGTATGACCCTGATTTACAGCTCTCATCTTCATATCCAGTATTACTGAGAAAGCTTGCTCAAGTTTCCATTGTGTGATTGCTCAGAATTTGTGTGTTTTAGGGTAGACCAAGTCTGAAAGAAGAGTCCTGCCACAATGGTTTAAGATGAGTAAATTCATTGGTGTTTATGTTGTTGGCCTTCCCAAGTTAGGATTACTCTCATTATTGAATTAACAGATTATGTTCCCTTTTTGGAAGCAAAGTATTTTTAATGTTTATTGAGTAAAAGGTTTAACTTGTTAACTGTTGATCTTTAGATTTATCAAGCTCCTGTTAGCTAATATGGGAATAAACTGCATATTGATGAGGAAATCTTAGGGAAGCAGAAATCTGGCTATGAAAATAATGAGGGAGGAATAATTTATCCTTGCTTAGCATAATCAGCTGCTTGATGTTATCTCCAAAGTACTTATTATCTAGCTATTTTAATACAAAATATTAGCCTAGAGTTCTATTGTTCTTCACTTGGCCCTGGATGCTTTGCACATGAGCATTTCTGGTGAGGACAATAGGGTTGTTTAGAGAGTGAAGGACTATTAAGCAAAAGTGACATAATCAGTGCTTTCCCTCTTTTCCCCTGTTAATTACAGGCTGGTACTTGGCCTCCACTAATTCTCCTGTGAAACTGTTATGATTTCCTGTCTCTCAGGAGTGTGAGGATGGCAGCCCAAAGAGTAGTCATTAGATATGATAGTGCATTTTAGAGAAAATGTTGCTTTCTAGACCCTTTTGCTAGAAATATGAGGTCAGTGAATCATTAATGATACTTCTAATACTCCAAAGAAAGCTTGCTCTATAATGGAATGCTTTTTATAATCTTAACTGGCTCAGTAGAAAGCAGTTTAGTGCCGAGTGCATAGAGTTCCTAGATGCACACTAGGAACACTCTTGCATCTTGCTGTGGATGGATCCTGGAAGTTTGGGAGCTTTTAAGCTGCTACAACAGCCAGGTGCTGGGTGCAGGAAGAAATTCCACCCCATTAAGACCTAGGTAAACTCTGCTGTCTGTGCTTTGTCACTCTGCCTTTCCTGTCAAGTATTTCATGGCACGTTCAGCTAAAAATCTGTGGAAATGTGGCTTCCATTCTGAGGTCTAAAGTTTTGTGTTTTCCTTATTTCTGGGCCTACACCAACTATTTATGCACAAGCTGAAGAGTAAATAGATGATTTGCTGCTATGCTTTTGTAACAGATTTTATAAACCAAGGATTAAGAATAAAAAGAAAAACATGGTTTGTTTTCCTTCCAAATTAACTTGCAGACAGAAACCATAAATTTTAACTTCTTGCCATTGACACTTTTGGAGGTTGCAATAATGAGTTGGAAGGCTGCTATAATGAAGATATTCAACATTCTTCCTTATCACATCCACTGGTTGTCCAAAGACTGAGCTAAGAGGAAGATAGTTAAATGAACCAAGTAGATGCACAAGTACACATATGTATTTCCTCTGAGAACAAAAAAAAAAAGGTTTTTTTTTCTGTTTCTCCACTAGGGATTGCCTGTGGAAGTTTTTCTTCCCACCAGACTACCAAGTTATGAAAGTCTCAGAAATTGCTCAGCCTGGGAAACCAAGACAGATCCTTGCTTTTGAGCTGAGAATGAACATCATTGCGGATGCCACCATTGATTTGCTTTTCACCAAGAACAGGGTAATTAGTGAGACTTTATCAAGAAATTAACTTTGTCTGCTGTGGTCGCACTGTGCTTTTTGGTTGTGCACAGTTTTACTTGTCTCAGGTGTTTATTACAGAGCTATGGTTTTAAAAGCTGGGTGATTTTTATCTTTTTTATAATTATGAGCAAGCCTTTCAAATAGAAATGTATTATTAGAGGCATTATTTTAAGTTTGCTTTAAGCTTTAAAGGTACATCTTAAACCATGCCGGCTCCTGCGGTCTTGGGGCTTCATGTCCTGTGCAGTCTTAAATTCTAATGAAGCTCACCATGATAGATTAAAAAAATCAGTTTCTTCTGATACTTCTGAATGAGGAGAACATTGGAGGAACAGAACTAGTATGTGTAGGAGTTGGGATTTTTCTTCTTGTTCCTACTCTTCCACATGGGGTACAGCATCACTTTGTTGTACCATTGTTGTGTTCTTTGTGGGGGGACTGAAAGGGTTACAATTGCAGTGTACATTAGACTAATGTACATGTCTGACACTACAATTCTTGGGTTAGAGTATTTTGTTGTTTCTCTAACTGGACTTCAGTTCGCATTTATTAAACCTAAAAAAGGTATTTTATTATTGTTAAACCTAAAAAAGGTAGATTACGTTGTACCAATACGTATTGATAGTTCATTCGTGCTTTTTCTGAAGGCAACAAGGACTTTAATCACCAGGTGTGGATAATGGCAGCCAGAGGCAGAAATAAACCTAGAAATCACATTTGGACTGTTTTGCTTTCTTGCAATGCAGGAAACGAACGCTGTACATGTGAACGTTGGTGCAGGATCCTATTTGGAAATAAATATTCCCATGACAGTGGGTGAAAATGGTGAGTAAAGGCTAAGCTAGCTTTGTTTTTTACTGTGTTTCCTGAACAGTTATCTTAATTCCTGTGTGTGCCAATGTCTTTTAGTGTTTTTCCTTTGGAATTTTGAGATGTGTGTTCCTAAGGAAAGGAACAAAAAAACTTCCCTGTACAGTTCACTGCAAGATGTTCAAGCAAATATCCCTCAGGGTACTTCTTGGTAGTGGACTGCTGAAATCACTGCTAAAAATGGATTAAATATTGATCTAACTCTTGTGTCTAAATGATAATTTGATGATTTTGGTTTGCCAGGCTATTCACCTACAATTAAAGGGCAGCTCCTCCACGTGGATGCCACCAGCAGCATGCAGTACAGGACTCTCTTGGAAGCAGAAATGCTGGCTGTAAGTGTGCATTAATAAGCACAAAGCTTCAGTCTCTAGGGGATTTTTAATAAAGAATATATTTGCTTTTCTGTGGAGCAGTCTTTACTTTCTTAATGCAGGAAAATGCCTTTTTAATGTGTTTTGCAGGACCTAAATACATAAGGAATTTTTATGTACTGAAACAATTGTGCATGTGTGTCATCTTTAGTGACTTAAAAAGCACTACCTTGGTGTATAAATTACCTATTTACAAATGTTGCTTCATTTATTGTGTAGCCATGTGTCCATACAGGCTTGGCCTTAATTCATGATTATGCTCAGTAGCTCTGCAAGAGGATGTGTGTGCACAAGTACTTAAAAGCACTCAAGTGTGCTTGAACTACTTGAGACATATTTCATACTCCATTACTCTTTTGTTTGCCTAATATTTCACTTCACAGTGTTGTAGTTGTGCAGATTACCCTTCTTGTTAGTTTTTAAGTTATCTTATTCAAGTGATATTTTTATGAATATCAACACTGTATCAATGGTTGAAAAACAGTCTCTTCCTGGGGCATTTTCTTTTTGGTGTGGTGCGAAATGTGATGCCCTTGATGAAAACCTTGCATTTCACATTGCTTTGTACATCTACAGCAGCAGATGTATCTGAAACTCATCTATACCTTTCCAAATAAATGAATACACTAACACTTGACCTTCAAACACAGAAGGAGGGACAGAGATTAAATTATTAAGGAACTGCAAGTACCTTCTGTTCATCCCAGCAGGACAACAGTTGTAATTATTCAGTAGGGTACATGTGTGAACAGTGCTGAGAGTCAGGGTCAGGCATTGTCATCGTGCAGGTAATCCTGATGCTTTCATTTCTTGCCCGCAGTTCCACATCAATGCCAGCTACCCCCGGATATGGAACATGCCACAGACATGGCAGTGTGAGCTGGAGGTCTATAAAGCAACCTATCATTTCATCTTTGCTCAGAAGAGCTTCTTTACAGGTAACCTCTTTGCTAAATAGGTTACATGTCAAATATTCTTTCTTTGGGATTTGTTTTCAAATTTTGCTGAGTTGTGCAAGGTCAGGTTCTCTGATTTCATGTATTTAAGGTAATAAATAGTTTCTGAGGACAAAATTCCTGATGCCTATAGAATGTCTAACTGCATGGTATTGTTACATTTGAGTAGAAGCACAAATAATTAAATTTTCTGAATAAATGTCTAAATAAATTGGATTTGCAGTTAAGTGATCCTACATTTATTTCTTACTAGAACTCATCACAGCTACTGATTTGCTTAATTTGTCACCCATGATGTTGATTTTTGCTGATATCTCTCTTTGCTTGGCTCATTTTCAACTACTTGGGCTTTGGATTGTGTCCGTATGGCTGACAGATGATGAGGAAAAGTCATTTGCTCCTCAGGCTTCTGGCTGTGAGGAGGAAGGCAATGCAAGGTGGAACAGCACCACCCAACTGTTGCTGGGAGCTCCAGCTGCAGCAATGGAAAGAATAGAGCCCCATCACTGTGGTGTTAATTAGCCCTGCTGGGAGGAAGGTTTAATTAGTGCAGGCTTGGTGCCATGCTAATGAAGTTATCCCCCGAGTGAGGCCAGAGCCACTGTCTGGGTAGTGCCACAGTGCCCAGTGTAACCTGCTGCTGTGCTCAGGGCAAAAATCAGCTTTTCCAACACCAAATGCTAAGGAATCACTCACCTGCTGGCCACTAACCCACCTTTTGTTGCTTGCTGTGGGTGTAGATCTGATCCAAGACTGGTCCAGTGACAGCGCACCTGATATTTTTTCATTTGTTCCATATATGTGGAACTTCAAAGTCATGTTCCATCAGTTTGAAATGATCTGGGCAGCAAATCAGCACAACTGGATTGACTGTTCCACCAAACAACAGGAGAATGGTGAGATCACTTACTTTGTATTTGGAAGAAGTAGCCTGTATAACAAAAATTCATCAACAAAATACACTGTATACAAATGTATGAAGAGATAGAGTACTAGAATTACACCCAAAACCTGGTGGGTAAAAAAAGCATTGAGATATTGTTATTTTTATTGTTTTCCTGCAATATCCTTGTGCTAAGTACAATGTCTTTCTAGAAGCAACAAGGTGTGGGTAATAAATACTTTCAGAATAATTGATTACAGTAATTAATGACTCCAAGTACAGTGTAGTTAAATGGTAATATTCTGTCATGAGTTCTTAAATATATTTTAATTATTACGACCTTATGTTTGATGTTTTGTCTAAGAACAAAAGAGAGAGTAATTCTGACAAATTTGTTTGGTTTTCCTTTTCCCTCCCAGTCTATCTGGCAGCTTGTGGAGAAACCCTGAACATTGTTTTTTCTCTGCCTTTCACTGACTTTGTTCCAACCACATGCAATACTAGATTCTCCTTAAGGGTAAGGACATCGTGTAAATGTGAGATTCTTTCCTGAAAGAAAAAGTCTTTTTCACTTTCAGTTCATAGAATTTTTCTTGAAGCAACCCAGAGGTAAATGCTTTCAGTTTGCTTGTGTGAAGCATTTAATCATAGGCTGTTGTAGTTTATATATACATATATGCACAAAAATGAAAATATTTCTGGAAAATACCAACATGCATACACTTCATACATGCATAAATATACACATCTAGTATGCATATTTATTATATGTAGTTAGATTGTGTGTCTGTCTGTGTTTTATCACCTGGAATTCTGTTCCCCTTCATTTATGAAATATGAAAACCTAATGTGTGTTCAAAGATAGAATCAAATACTGTACTGGCTACCCCCAAACCATTTTGAAAAGCCATGTTCCAGATTTTTAAGAGGTTCTGTAGCATAAATAATGATCACCAAGTGTTTTTCACAGATGCAGATAATTCTTTGTATTACTGTACTTTTTGTCTTCCTTAAAATAGAACTGTCTACTGCTGCTAAAAATAAGAAACTAGTTGATGGTGATGTTGCTAATTTGGTATAATTTGATAGCAAAGAAATCAATGTTTTATAGATTTCATTCTTTTTCAAGTGTGATTTAGTTGAGATGTGGAGTAAGCTTGTTTTAGTAATTTAATTTCTGCAGTGGAAGAACAGGGATCACGAAAAGTTGTCCAGTGTTTTATAGGTTGCTCTAGTGATGTGCAAGTTATTGGAATTGTAAGCATTCAGAGCTGCAGAGCTCTTGAGACTGCACTAAAACTTGCTGGGAAACAGATTTCTTGTCTAATGATGCCTTTATGTAAAATAAAGATGATGGCACACACGAACATGATGATAGCTTGAGCATTGTGCATAAGATGAATGTAAATTAACTCTCCTGTTGCTGATGTTTGACTTTTAGGGAGAAGATGTTGATCTTCATTTGTATCTGCCTGATTGCCATCCTAGTAAATATTCCCTTTTTATGCTGGTAAAGGATTGTCAGCCCAATAAAATAAGTCCCGAGTCTTGTATGTCTGCAGAATGTCAAAGTGGTCAGAAAACAGGCAAACCCAAGTGGAGGAACATTACTCAGGAAGAGTGAGTTTTATTAAGATACCTATGTATATTTGTGTCTTCATGTTGACTTTTCTTACTTTTTTATTTTGTTTGTGATTCATGAACTTTTGAGGTTGCTTTAAAGACGCTTAAAAGAAGTGTTGTGCTTGAAATAAAAGGATGCTGTTTCCTTTTGAAAGGGCTGGATGGGTTGAATGCTGGACAGTCCCAAGTGTTGTGTTCACAATTGACTACTCCTGGCACCCAATTTATCCTCAGAAGGCAGATGAGCAGTTAAAGCAATCCTGTAAGTGTCACTACCTTTTCCTTGTTAGCATTGCTGCATTTGGGAAGCTGCTGGGACTTTGGATCACACTGCTTCCATCTGCAGAGATGAACTTGGAACTGAATTGCTGTTTTATGTCTCAGGGGAATGTTTTGATCATTAGAATGCACTGGGATTGATTTAAAACCTGACAGGATTCCATGCTGCTACATTTCAGGATGTGTCCCAGTTCCTTGTGTAAAAAAGAGGGTACTGTCTGCAGTTCACTTCTCCTTGTCCTTAACAAAGTGGATCTCTTAAATGGGTTGTTGCACAAGATAAAATATCACTTGGTATATTAAACATCAGGATATTAAATAGGAAGTACAATATTTTTGGCCATGCCCTTATATTTTCTAATTTGGTTTTGACTTTTGAATGTTGTGATCTCATCTTATTATTCAAATTGTTTAAATTGATTGTATATGAGATGTAATAATAGTGCCTTCCCTTTATGCATGTCAAACTGTGATTTCATTGTTCATGGTTCAAGTGAACCATCAGAAAGGAGTGTTAGACTGGTCAGTCTAATGTCTAAGAATTTATTTTAACTTAACTGTCTAAATATTTCTAGATAACAAATATTCTATAAGTATGTGCTTGCAAAACAAAAATTTATAAACACAGAGATTAAAGTAGGTTAATTGAAATGCAGAGGGAGGTATGCAGGAAGTTTTGGGGTTACATAAAACTTTCAGGCTGAGATTCTAGAAGCAGAACTGATGGAGGAGAGATGTTGGAAGAATAATGAGGGCTAATTTGAAAGGGCCACAATCAGCAGCTGTTAAAGGCATGCTGGATGGCATTTTTAGGGTTTGAGTTCCAACAATTGACATCTAAAAGAACTCTGATTTGTGAGGATGAAGCAGAAAAGGTGAGATGGATTTTGCAGATGCTCATTAAGTGCTCTTGTGAGACTGTCAGCTTGTGTCAAATGTGCCTTCCTCACATTCTGAGAACATTTCCTCATATTTGTAGCAATTGAAACCTGTATTTTCAAGTTTGTACATACACAGGTAATTGATCTGCAGCTTCCTCCAGTGATTAGTTCAGCAGTCCACCTCACTCCTACTCCGTGGTGCTGATGGAATCTGCTTGCACTAGCAACATCTGTATTTTATTTTGAGTCAGTCCATCAAACTCTGAGAAATATGTTGCATTACAAAAGATGTAGTTTCCATAAAAAGTGGTCATCTCTCTGCAGCATTTGGCTGATGCATAACTCATAAGATGGTGCAAGCACTGAGCAGGCACTGTAGACAATAATGGGGAGTTCAGGCCTTGGAGGTTTCTGCCTGCAGGTGTCTGTAGTTCTGTATGTGCCAATTCTTCCCATTCAACTGGCACCTGAAATCTTCCTCCAGCTGGAGCATCAATTTTTGATGGTTTTCCATGGAGTTCTCTACTCCCCAGCAATCAATTCACATCCCCAAAATACTTCCAGTTACTCATTACATTGTCATTGCCTTTCCTCTCTTAAGACAGTTTTTGGGCTCTCTTGTTCCTAATTCCAAGTACAAAGAAGGGGTAGGAAATAGGATTTGAATTTCCAAACTGTTTTGTGACTAGCGTAGTTGAGTTGTTGGAGACAAAATTTTGGCCTTCAGAGCTACTAGTTCAGAACAGATTTTTAGTACAACTTTGCACTTTGCTTGTTTATTCTCTGTTGTTTATCCTGCAGTAGCTGTGTGGTTGTGGGAAATCTGCTCTGCTGAAATGAAAGCATGTTTCTGTTTAACTTCAAAAGCAAGCTAAACATACTGAATACTCTTTTTTCAGAACTTCAGGGATTGTTTTCTCTTGCATAATTAACATTGACTATAATATTCTCTATTTTCTCGTCTTCCCATAGTTACTGAAGATGAAAAACTAGATCTGTAACACAGACATGCTAATGTAATTATACAATTTAGGTGCTGAAAGTTGTGTTTAATACACATTCCTGTTGGCTGAACTTGGTCTAACAGAAGCCTGTGCTGTAATCAAAAATCTGTTTTCTATTCTTCTGTTGCTTCCAAGTGTCAGAAATGGAGGAAACCATGTTGTCTGTGCTGAGGCCATCCCAGAAAACCAGCGACAGCGTGATCTCCTCTCCCACAGCTTCCAGCCGCCTTCCCCTCGACCCCTCGGAGCTGCCCCCGGATAAACTGCATGTGGAGCTGGAGCTCTCCCCAGATTCCCAGATAACCCTCTATGGACCCTTGCTCAAAGCCTTTCTCTCCATAAAGGTAGGCAGAGCAGCACAACTTGCAAAATTTATGGGTGGCCACTTGTAGGAAGGGGAAATAATGAGTGTTAAAACGGCAAATTCAATTTCGGGAGGATATGTGAATTTGGATGAAAACTTTTGGTAGGCTCTAGTTTAGAATTGCTCTGGTGATCTGGTATGAATCACCAGATGAATTTTGTTGTCACAGATTTGTGAGATGACTTCTTACATATATATCTACACACACAGACACCCATATCAGCATCATTTTTCCTTCAACAAATACTGCGTGTTCTGAACATGTGCGAAAAATTTCTTCTTTCCATTTTCTACTAGTAAAATAAAAAAAGATTCCATGACTATGACTAGAACTTACCAAAACTGCAGTTTTTATGCAGACTTATACCAGAAGCCATGTTTTTGGTGTATTTTAAGTTCTGCAGTGTGTTATTTTTCTTAGCTAGATTCCATGACATTTCTGGAGTTAGGATCATGGAAGGGACTGGGGAATAAGCTTAATTTAAAAAGCTTCTTCAGTAAATATTTGAGAATGATTATGCATCCTTTTCTTGATATTCATCTATTATGCTTTAGAATGTGTTTGTTTTTTTTGCAGTCTTCTCTTCCATGACTGATTTTTTTTTTTTTTTTTTTTTTTGGCTGTCTAAGTTTAATTCCTTTCCATCTCCCTCACCCTCCCTTGTGGTGACAAAAGCCAAGGCAGTTGAGTGTGTCAATTCTGTTTAACTAACAGCAAAGTGCTTGGGGTTTCGTTGATTTTTGTGGTTGGTTTTTGTATGTGTGGTTTTGGGGTTTCTTTTTTTGGTGGGTTTTTGCTGGTTTCTTTTTCTCTGAAAATGTGTTTCAGCCTGTGCAGATCTAGGTTAAGGTAGTGCTTCTGGAGGCTGGCATTTTGGAGCAGAGGTTGAGGAATTTTCTGAGACAGGTCATCAATATAAGGACTCACTTACTGGAACAGTAATTTTCATTAGTTTCTATAAAATATAGCATATAAGCAAGGAATAGCAGAAAATATTCTTTTGTAGAGTATAGGACTTGCAAATATGCTCATTATTTTTTCATGTTGTCGATAAAATAAATAGGATTAAAATTAGGCCAGTACTGCATCTTGAAGATTTGATTTCTCCTGGTACAGAGCAAATGAAGCCATGTTTGAATTGTTTATTGAACCTTCTTTTTGAAGCCCATAAATTCATGGGGTATTCTGGCTTTTCAAGCAAAGCAGCACCATTTCAGTGCTTTTTACCTCTGGAGATAAATGCAAACAGTGCTCCATTGGATCCCTGATTCTGTAATGATTTCATTTTTAGGTGCAGATTTCTAACGTGAAATTTGGCTTTTCTATTCTAATTCTCAAGAGAAATTGTGGATTAATAGCTTGTTTATGAAAACGTGCATTTATTGCTCTTTTTAGCATTTTTGTGACTCTGTTTAGAACTTTTAGTCCAGCTGTGCTGGGATCATCTCTTGAAAGATTTCTAGGGGTTTTTTTTAATATTTGTTTTCCTGACTTGTGGTTGTTTTCAGTTTGTTTACATTGATCTTTATTTAATACATGGTGTGTAGATCCCTTCACACACATTGTCCATGCAGCTTTGTTAGGCCTTCTAATCTTGGGAGGTAGTTTTTTGGTGTAGCACACCCTGCTAAGGCTGTACTGTCTGGAAATGAATGATTCACAGCAGGAGTTGTCAGGAGTGAGTTACTGGTGCACCTACCACCCTCTGCTGGGTCTGCCTTATTAAAAATCACTGCAAGAAAATTCTTCTTGAGAGTTTAGCTTTTCTTTTAAGGGAGAGGATGTGATAGATTGCCAGAAACCTGATGGATTCTCTGTTTCCCAGTAGAATTTGGCAGTGTTACTTTGGCCTTAGATAATTGAAGAGGATTTGCTTAGACACAAGGTGGCTTTTAGACCCAAGCAAGCCATGTTTATGACATAATATTTTAGAAGCATGGTTAAGACTTCTAAGCCTGCTGAAAAAAAGGTTCAGCAAGTTGGAGGAGGGTGACTTCCTGTAGGATGTGTTTTGTGTTCTTACTCTGTTTTGTATCTTTGACACTTTTAAACAGATTTTGTGCTTTTAGTTATAATATTTCAGTTACTTGTGTTGCATGTTATCTCAAATACCACTACTGTCAGAACTACTGAGCTGCCGTCATTTTCTGCAAAGTAGGATGCCTAAATTTGCACATTTAAGCTATCCAGTTTTCATAAAATAAAAATATCTATGTTCCTTTAGCTGTAGGCTATGGCTATGCCACTTATTTTAGGGAGGATTAAAACCAGAAGATTTGTTTTGTATTTCAATTCATTGCCTGCATGTTTTTCGTTTGTTTTCCATGTGATCACAACAATACTTTTTCCTAGGAAAATTATTTTGGGGAAGATGACATGTACACTGACTTTGAAGAGGTCATTTCAAGCCCTGTTTTGTCCCTGTCAACATCCTCAAGCTCTGGCTGGACGGCTGTAGGAGTGGAAAATGACAGGAGAGAAAATGAAATTTCAGTCAGGCCCGTTCACCCTCTTACTTTACGCCCATGGGATATCACTGTGCTTGTTAATTTGTACAAAGTGCATGGGAGATTGCCAGTGGTAAGTACTTTATAATAATAAAAGAATTTGCTTCTTGTAATTTTTTTTTTTTTTTGTTTCATAATCTGGAACCCCATTTAACTGCCTGGACCATTTAGTTGCTGTGGTGCTTAGCAAAATGTAAGCATACATACCAAAATGTGTAGACACTCTCTGCTGAAACTGTGGCTATCTAAAAAACTTTGAGACAGGATTTATTTTGCTTATCTGGGAGGCAGAACTGGATAATTTTCTAATATGTTTGTTATTCCCAGAACTTGATTTGTGTGCTATTTTTGATAGACCATTACAATTTCTCTGCTGATTAGCCAGTTTGTCTTATAATGGTGCAGTCTGCTCTATGCTCCTGACTTCTGAGGGAACCCCAGAATAAAAAGGCCAGATAGAACATTGGGTTCACCCAAATATTTTTGAATTAGTGTTTATGCAATTTTCAAAAGGTTTTTCAAGTTGCACAGGCTTCTTCTGGAGTATCCACTGAGAGGAAAATCAGCATACTCATACTTCCTACTCACAGGTTTGCAGCTGATAGTAAAGTTTCAACCATGTTATGTACTTTGAGGTTCTGAAAGAGATGTGTTTATCTTTTATTTCAGCATTGCAGTCCAGATGGTCCAGACTGTCCTACAGCTTTCTTGGAGAGGCTGTGTTTCGAGATGAAGAAAGGGTTTAGAGAAACAATGCTTCAGCTTGTATTGTCTCCAGTGAATCTGTTTCTGAATGACAATTATCAGGTAGTCAGTCAGTGTTTGTGTGGCTGTATTGTGGAAGTTGTGTTGATGTTAAATTGTAATTATTTTTTGGTAGGAATTTTCTTGTTTGTGCAAAGGTTTTATTAAGGCTTGTAAGGCGTAAGAAAAATCTGATGGGTGTTTTGTAAAAACCTTTATTTTTGTCCAGATTTTTTGTCAGTAAAATAAACAGGATAAAATGGAGCTGGTGTTGCCTCTTTTCCAAGCATTGCCTCTGGCCTCCTTGTCCTTGCAGCGCCCCGCAGTGGACGAGGTGCTCCGGGAGGGTCACATCAGCCTGTCGGGCCTGCAGCTCCGTGCCCACGCCATGTTTTCTGCAGAGGGGCTGCCCCTGGGAAGTGACACACTGGAATATGCCTGGCTGATAGATGTGCAGGCTGGAAGCCTCACAGCCAAAGTGACAGCACCACAGGTACCATCCAGAAACCAATCTGAAGTACTGAAGTATTACCCTTCTTCCTTCTAGAACAGGCACAGTGTGGGTTTCTGGAAAGCGTGTGATCTGTGCCTTACTTTATAACTGTAAAAGCTAATAATTTCTGTAAAGAGACAGGAGGTGCCAAATGAGCCATTGTCAGAGTGAGGGTTTAAAGCAGGAAGCAAATGAGATGATTTATGGGAGTGTGGTATGGACAGGCCTCAGGAGTAGCTGCTCATTGCATAAATTGTGCTCCTTGGTCCCACTGGAACATAATTTGCTTTCCCAGTATTGCACTTTGTAGGGTCAGTCTTAGCACTAACCCCTTTTAATTTTGCCATTTATGTTACATTTGTCTTTCCACCTAGGTGAGTGACTCCAAGTTTACAACAGGCAGATCATTCTGATTTATTTCTGCTGTGGTCTGCCAGATCTTTAAAAGGGGGCTGCTTTGCCAGTGTATTCTGAGGCACAAGAAAAGTCCATACTTTCTATTTAGTAGTTACTATTTGCTTTAATTATTTTTAAATTTTTAAGACACTTCTACATCTTCTTGTTCCTCTACGAATTGGTATTTTCTAGGATTAAGCACATATTTAATTGGGAGACTTCTGCAGCAAATAAAATAAGGCATATAAGCAAGTTTAGTAACTCTAAAGAATAGATGTTTTCTTGCTGCATATACAGACATGTGTGGTGGTACTTCCCAAAATGCTGCCACTGATTTAGATCATCTGCAGGATTTTTTCCACTGCTCTATGGTTCAAAATTGAACTTTGTTGATTCAAAGTACTCCAAGGGTAAAGAACATTTCTTAAGGCCTAACGCAGCTGAAGGATTTTCTTGCTTTATGAAGCCATTCTCAATTGTATGCAATTGTATTTTTTTTAGTTGTCAGCTCTTGAATTTGCTGTTTCAGGTTCATTGGCTTTTTTCCTTCCATAGTGTGATGCATTGCAGGAATTTCTGAAGGGACTACACTGAACAGAGGAGGAGAGATTTTGTGCAGGAGAGTCATGGCTAGATTAAATTCCATTCAAATTACTGCTGATTTTAAGTGCCCTTTCCTTTGGCAAGCCAAAGAAAACCCATTTCCCTCTCATAAGAGACAGACAGTCATGAATCATTTCCTTTATGAGAGAGCTAACTATATAAAAGACTTAAATCAACAATAGGCTAATTACTGGGTCTAGCAAGAATCAGCAGTGTTTTGTTGAGCCAGTTTTCTCCTGTGCTATCTAAATGTAACTTTGTTGCTTTTATGGAAGCAAATCTGACATTTAAATTATGCATGGTAACGAAGTACCTTGAGCTATTCTTCGTGAGAAAGTTGGGGGAGCTTTGTCTTTACCATCAAGTTCTCAGCTGACTGCAAGAGCAAAAGCTGCTGCCTTTTATTAAGAAATAATTTCAGAAATTGTTTAGTGTCACCGTGCTTTTCCATGAGAAAGTACAGTCTTGCATGTTGTGGTGCACACAAGAATAAAAATCAGCCTTGAGTAGCAGGAAGGTGCTGAAGCCTTCTGCTCACATCCCAGCCCTTGGGGTTGTTCTCTCACACCACAAATCCATTTTGTGTGGGTGCTGATGGATGCTGTTGTTTGCTTGCAGCTTGCCTGCCTGCTGGAATGGGGGCAGACCTTTGTGTTCCACGTGGTGTGCCGGGAGTTTGAGCTGGAGAGGCCCAAATCCGTCATCCTGTGCCAGCACGGCATCGACCGCCGCTTCTGTGACCCCAAGGTACCTTGTCATCCCCCCCTGCTGCTCACTGGGCATGCACCCCTTCTGTGGAACACTTCTCTAATCCACCCAGAACATCAATAAAAGGCTCAGCCCAAATTGAGCTCCTAATAGATCTTTATATGGTTTTTTCCCTTGATTCTTTCTTTGCCCTTTTCCTTCAGACAAACTCTGTGCCTGGGCCGTGCCCAACGTCAGATGACTTGAAGTACACCATGACACGCTTAGCCATGGATGGAGCAGATCTCTATGTGGTAGAACATGGCTGTGCCACCAATATCAAGGTAAAAATTGTTCTCTTGACAGCAGTTAAATACTTTGCTAATAGACATACTTGTGTTTTTTGATAGAATATCTACCTGCGTTGATGGCTTGCTTGCATGCAATAGGTTAAACAGAATTTCTAAAACTTTAAGTGATAAAAAGTCATCATGGACTGAGCCAGGAGTAGATAAATTTGGCTTCTATTTAATTATGCCATGGCATTATTAATTAATTAATGCCTTGGTAAATGTAAGGAGGGAGTATATGTCTCCCAAAATAAAATGTAAGCTATGGGTTTGGTGTAAAT
Organism: Melozone crissalis; assembly: GCF_028551555.1. Lineage (NCBI taxonomy): Eukaryota > Metazoa > Chordata > Aves > Passeriformes > Passerellidae > Melozone > Melozone crissalis. The sequence continues at coordinate 7,556,848 of NW_026535817.1, read as the reverse complement.
TAATTTCAAACACCCTGGGCAATATAAATCTCAGTGTTTGTACCTGAGAGTTGATAAGAACTTTTGCTGTGAATCAATAATTCAGCAAATGGAAGTGATTGATATGGATCATGTACAAGTCTGTCATCATATTTCAAAAGTCCCATAGCTTCTTGGTGATTGCTCATGGGCAGTTCCTCACAGCACTGACTCCTTCACAGCACAGCCAACAAACTCCATCTCTCTTCAACCAGCTCACCCCCTCTTTCGTTGCACTTGTCTTCTCATTGGGCACAGCTGTGGCCTGTTGAGGGCAGGGCTGCTCCTGATCTTTGGTGATCAGCACAGCTGCAGCTCCTCAGGTGTGAGACTGCCTTCTGCACTGTTTTCTTACGTTCTGTCCCTCCACACAATTCAGTGCTGGATAACTCACAGTCCTCTTGTGTGAATTTAGATGTATCTTTGGTAGGGAAGGGAGAAGTGTTTGTGCCACTGCCCGACTGAATCCTCTGTTCAAAAAGGGCTGTGCAGAGAAGAGCCGACATTCTCTCCATTATCCTACTGCACAGGGAAAAAAAGGAATGATTTACTCAGTGTAGCAAAATATGAGTTTAGATACAGTTGAGTTATGGTAACAACAGCAAAGAAGAAAACTGCCATGCTGACACAACTGAGTAGTAATTGTGCTGTTAGTTTAATAAATGCAGTTTTAAATGGTAGACTTAAAAGTCAAAGTTTTGCCACAGCTTCACATTATGAGCAAGAATCTGACCAAAGGGCACTGGTAATTATTTTAAACATTTTTTTAATGACGTGGTATCTCATCACTTGAATGGCTTGCTGCCCTGTGGCAGTAAAAAAAATGCTTGAGCCTCCAAATTCTTTAGAATCCAATATTAAAAAGTACCATCATAAATATTAACAGTGTCTGTAGGCATAAATATGAATGGCAGTATTTTCAAAGGCAGCTTAATAACCTGAACCACTCTAGAAAATTATATCCTGAATGTGTTTCATTCAAATAAAAAAAAAAAAAAAGAAATTTCCTTTATAATCTATGACAGAGACGAGGAACAATAATTTAATATTAACCCTGTGGGTAGCTCTTCTATGGCTGGGTTATCTTTCAGCTTTTCTTGGTTTAGATTTGGCAAACTCCATCTGAAATTTCAGGTGCTTCATGGTGACACATTGGAGAGGACTCAAGCTATGCAGGAAGTCTGATCCAATGTCTTTAGATTCTATGAAGTTTGAGGACTAAGCAAGTTTGAGTGATTCAAACTTTTTGGGTTTTAGGTGACAGTGAAGAAGTTAATGATTTAAGTTTTTTGGAGTTTCATGACAAGTGATTTCTGTTTTGTTTACAAAAGGATGCTTCTATGTAATTTTTTTTTTTTTTTTTTGTTAGGTAAAAAGTGTCTGAGATTAATTTCTAAGCTTGCCTTCTTTTGTGTGTGTGCTGACTTGCAAATAGTACTGCTTCTCCAGAGAAAATTTTACTGAGATCTTTTTGGGCTGTGGTTTGGGATGGATGTGTTAACTGGTTTAAGGCCACTTTTCCTTTGTCTCACTGACAAATAGTCAGAGTTGCTGTTTAAATCCTGTTTCAGATGGGCGCCATCCGCATTGCAAACTGCAACCTGCACAACCAGTCTGTGGGGGAAGGCGTCAGCGCCGCCGTCCAGGACCTGCAGCTCAGGCAGTACGTGGAGCAGGTGAACAACTGCAGGACTGGCCTGCAGCCAATACTGAGGAGAGCATACTGGCTGGAAGCTGGCTCTGTCAACCTGGGCCTCATCACTGCTGACATTGCTCTAGCTGCAGATCACCCTTCCAAACACGAGGTGCAGAGGCATTTCTTGGAAACGCACGATAACCGCACCAAGAGGTGAGCCACGTGCTCCAGGGAGGGGCATTTGAGGGGGATATTTGTTCATCTTGCTTTCACTGAGCTTCAGCATGGTCATGGTTTTGTTTTGCTTTCTGCTCTTCTTCCTTTTGTAGGTTGTGGTTTTTGTGGCCTGATGATAATTTGAGAAATAAGAGAAGCAAGAACAAGTGTGGCTGTCTCGGTGGTTGTCGGTTCTTCGGTGGAACCTTAACGGGACTGGATTTCTTCAAACTTGAGGAACTGACGCCTTCAAGCAGCTCTGCTTTCTCAAGCACAAGTGCAGAATCTGATATGTTTTATGGGCAGTCTTTACTGCAGCCAGGAGAATGGATCATCACTAAGGAGATTCCTAAAATTTTAGATGGTGAGAATGTGCTGTACTGTGTTTTTACTCTATTTTGCCCAAAAGTATGATTCCTTAACGTTTTGCTGTTTATAGTGTTTATGAATCTGATTAATAAAGTATGAATGCTTGTGCTCTTGTGGCTTGACCCCTTCTAAGAGCAGGCAGAGCTTGAGCAAGCTTTCCTATGCTGGGTTTTTATATTACCATGCACCTCCATGCTGAGTAAAAAGGAGATATTTGGCTTGTTCTGCTTATATAGAAAGCAGCCAACTGGGACAATCTGATGTTTTGCTGACATGATTTTATTAATTTTTGTCAGGAGAACATGCTAGTATGTGCATGCATTTTGAAATTTTGAATCGTTATTTAATAACGATTTTTATTTCAGTAGGCAGGGAAGAGTCCACTGCAGCTGTGCCATGAGATAAACTTTTTCTTTTCCTGCCTTGATCCTAGGTAAAGCAAATGGTGTCAAAAGGAAAGATTGGGACTGCAGATCTGTGGGGATAGAAGTGGAAAGGAAAGCACAACACCTGAGCCTCCAAGTGCCGCTGCGCTCCCACAGCTCCTCCTCCTCTTCAGAGGAAACCAGCAGCTCCAGTGCTGCCCTGCCCTTGCTTGCAGGGGAGAAGGACAGCCCCTCATCCACTGCTGAGGATCACCTGGCACAGAAGGAGTTCCTGCCCAGTGCAAAAAGGGAAGATGCTCATGGAAGGTGAGTAGTCTTCTCCGAGTAGACATCTAATTTGATTCTTATGTCTTAGAGCATTCAAGAAATTTAAGATCTAAGATGTGGGAACCCAGAACAACCCTCTGACACTCCAGAACGGCCAGGACCCCTGCCAGGGGGCTCAGAATCTCTGGCACAGAGCCCAAAACACCTGTGGTTTTGATTATGACCCGTAGAGCAAATTGCTAACTTTATATGAAGATCAGCAAGCCAAAACAGTTTAGGTAGCACAACAGTGAAGTTATCACAGGGTGGCAAAGTAGATTTTGGGGTTTCTGGTATGGGGGTTCAGGAGCCAAGATGAAGCGATGTCCAGCCTTTTTCCTTCTCTTCCTGGCCTCCATCTTCTGCTGTGATGTTGGCACTTACAGATTGGTTTAGAGTAGAAGCTCACTGTCTAACGTAGGTGACAGGTATTGGGAAGTTACTGTAAACACTGTACATGGAGTTTTTAGTATAAAGACATAACACCGCCCCAGGGGCAGGCAGAGTGCCTGGAACTGTCCTGCTGGATGGACCTCAGCAGGGCAGGAGAAAATTCTTTATAGATAAGGAACAATAAACAACCTTGAGACTGAGAACTGAAAAGCCCTGACTCCTCCTTCAGGCACTGGGCTGGGAAAAGAGACTTTTAACATCTCTTGGGGTCACAGTGACCCAAAAGACCCCATGAGTAAGAAATTTGATTTAGCTGTTTTTCAAGTGTTAAAGGTGCAGCTGAAATGTTTCCTAGTTTGAATGATGATTTGGGCCCCTAATAGGGGGATGGTTACCTGAGCAAGGTAGAAAATCCAGCATGTTACCAGCACTTGTTAAATGTTTGGTTTTACCTCCTGTGTATGTGTCGAGATCTCTGGCTTATCAGAGTGACCCTGAGAAAAGTTGGAAAGTCTCTCTTCCCAGCCCGAGCGCTTGAAGGAGGAGTCAGAGCTCTTCATTTCTGGGTCTCAAGGTTGTTTATTGTTCCTTATCTATAAAATTTTTCTCCTGCCCTGCCGAGGTCCATCCAGCAGGACAGTTCCAGGCACTCTGCCTGCCCCTGGGGCAGTGTTATGTCTTTATACTAAAAACTATATATACAATGTTTACAATTACTTCCCAATACCTGTCACCTGTGTTAGACAGTGAGCTTCTACTCTAAACCAGTCTGTAAGTGCCAACATCACAGCAGAAGATGGAGGCCAAGAAGGAGAAAGGCTGGACACACCCAGTTCCCTCCATCTTGGCTCCTGAACTCCCATATCAAAAACCCCAAAATCTACTTTGCCACCCCTTGATAACTTCACTGTTGTTCTGCCTAAACTGTTGTGGCTTGCAGATCTTCGTATAAGGTTGGTAATTTGCTCCACGGGTCATAATCAAACTCACAGGTGTCTTGGGCTTCTGAGATCCCTGGCAGGGGTCTTGGCTGTCCTGGACAGCCAGAGGGATATCCTGGGTCCTGACATGTATGTGGCCAAGTGGCAGAGTTCGGTACGTAACCAGCATTATGAAAATAACGGCTGTGCTAATAGAGAGCCACAGAATCACCGATGCATTTGCCAGCTGCTACAGTGCAGGAAGAGCAGCATTAGTACAGAAATAACCAAGTGTTGTGTGTGTCTTTGTTCCCAGCGTCACCGTGGAGGCTGCGGAGGGCCGGCCTGCGTCCCCTGGCCCCCAGGAGAGGCCCGTGGGGCAGTCCCCCATGAGGTCCCCCCTGAAGCGCCAGGCGTCCGTGTGCTCGGCGCGCCTGGGCAGCACCAAGAGCCTGACGGCCGCGTTCTACGGGGACAAGCAGCCCGTGCCCGCGGGCGTGCAGTTCAGCAGCGACGTGTCCCGCAGCGACGAGAACGTCCTGGACTCCCCGAAGCAGAGGAGGAGCTTTGGCTCCTTCCCCTACACGCCCTCAGCGGATTCCAACTCCTTCCACCAGTACCGCTCCATGGATTCCAGCATGTCCATGGCCGATAGCGAGGCTTATTTTTCGGCTGCTGAAGAGTTTGAGCCGATAAGCAGTGATGAAGGTCCGGGAACCTATCCAGGGAGGAAGAAGAGGAAAAAGCAAGCTCAGAAAGCCGAATACAGTAGGGGGTCTATTTATCACAGCGTGGAAGGGCCCTTAACGAGCACAATCCACAGAGAAATCAGTCAGGATATGAAAACGTTGCCAATTAAGACTCATCCTTCCCAGGCTTCGTTTGTTTCAGCTCTGGGAGGAGACGATGAGCATGTTGACAACATGTACATCCTGGACTCTGAGAAGACTGTGGAACGGGAGCAAATCACTGCCCAGCAGCCTGTAATGGCATGTTACCAAAATTACCTGACACAGTTCCAGGTGATCAACTGGTCAGTAAAGCACCCAACCAACAAAAGAACTTCCAAATCCTCATTGCATCGCCCTTTGGACCTTGACACGCCAACCAGTGAAGAAAGTTCCTCGTCCTTTGAACAACTCTCTGTCCCAACTTTTAAGGTATGGAAGATGGAGGAGTAGAGAAAGGAGTAAGAATTCAAAATAACTTAAAATGGCTTAGTACCAGTTGTGTGAATAAGATACGGAAAACTTGAAATTGCTTTGCTTTTAGTTCAAGAATACCTTGAATTTCTGTGTGGCTGTGTGGCTGGAAGGTTGTGGGCAAAAACAGGAGTTGGAGTTCTGTGGTTCCAAATTATATTTTTTGCCCTTAAAATGCTGTCTGTCGAATGATATGCAGCTGGAGGACATTTATGTGAGTTTTGTTTAGAACACATTATGCAGAACTGCAGTAGCAGTACATTTAATACTGATAAAGTATACTTCAGGCTCTCAGTGCTTTATTTCGAAATTAAATTGCAACTCAGATTTAGGAAATGAGTTTTTTTTAAGTGACCTGAGCATACATGCTTTAGGAAGGAGATGAACTGAAATATATGAAAAATTATGGAAATTACTTGGTATAAAACAGGTGATTGAGTTCTGGAACTGAACTTATCATTTTGCAGAAAAGGTTTGTGTTGATGCAAGCCTTATGTAGATTAGTATTTGAAGGGTTTTTTAAAAGCAATAAATCAATGTTTATGTAAAAGTAGTGTAATCTGATTTATCAAGGAATTTAAAAGCAAACCTAGGAGTTCCAGTATCCTATATTGGAGAATCTGTTTCTAAGTGTTCTTTTAACAAAAACAGTTTTAAGGGGAATTTTGGAAGATCCCTTGGTTGGGGTTTTTATCATATATGGAAGGAATGTAATAAACTTCTTTGCACTTCTACCTTAGATGGTTAAACAGGGTCTCACAGCTAATTCACTACTGGACAGAGGCATGCAGCTCACAGGATCAACATCTAAGTAAGTTGAACACATAATCTATGCTATATTATTAGCATATTTTTCAAGAGTAGGATTTTTATTATACCCTGTAAAGTATTTTGGCTCCTGCTAGCCCTTTGAAAATTTTGATTTGCAGCAGTAGTTTTCAGTACCAGATCTATTTCAGAACAGATCATTCTATTCTGAAATATTTGGGTTTGGTCAAACAGAAAGCACACAGTGCAAGCATTAAATTATTTCACATGTACATTTTCAAGATTATGAATGGTGATTTTGTTTAGATGAATTTGGAGGTGCTAATGCAAGTGTCCATTTCATTGCCAGAAGCTTAACTTGAATCTAGGGGGGATTGTATTTTTGTGCTTTCTAAGATATACAGTAGAAGAAACCTGCTGTTATGTGGATTTCAGTAAGAGTTAAAATGATACCAGAACACTTTGGTTTGTTTTTGCAAAGCCTGGTCACTGATGTGTGTTTGCCTTCCCTAGCACACCTTACACTCCCTTGGATAAGAAGTCTGCAGAGAACACAGATGATGAAACAATAACAGAGGAATGGACGTTGGATCACCCGGTCTTCCAGACACGCACCACGGCCATCGTGGAAGTAAAAGGAACTGTAGATGTGGTTCTGACTCCTCTTGTAGCAGAGGCACTGGATAGGTAATTTTATTTTGATGGCACTAAAAATTGTCTAAAATCACTGCTGATCTGTTCAGCAAAGGCTTAGGTACAAGGACTGAACAGCCTGGCTGATGGAACAGCAGGGCCTGGTGCCTGCCGGATGTAGTTCTGCATTTCCTGTGAGGTGCCTGGAGCAATGGGAAGTGCCCTTTGTGTTTGTCAGTGCTTGTTTTTCCTCTGTAGTATTAATTGCACGTGGCTGATGGTGGAACTGGGAGTTTGAATGGTCTCTTGTGGCTCTTTTTCCCTCCCAGGTACATTGAGGCCATGGTGCACTGTGCCAGCTCCCGGCACCCGGCAGCAATCGTGGATGACCTGCACTGCAAAGTCCTGAGGGATGCTGTGCAGAACAGCAAGACCAGCTTCTCAGAAAACGTGAGGGAAAACCAAAGAAATCCTCATGGGTTTGAGGAAATGCTCGCTTCTCTATCTTACATACAAAGTATTTTAACTGAATTTAGTGTTTTGAGATATAAAGCTAAAATGATAGCTATATTAATTTGGAATGCATACTTACATGCATTTTCATAATCAACTCTTACATATTGTCTTTCACTGCCCAGGAATCTTTTACAGGATTCGGCTTTTTCTGTTTTGGATGGTCTAGAGTAATTTACATCAGATGAAATCACACAAAGAACAATTCTGTTCTTTGAAATTACTATAGCTGGTGTTCTTAAGTATTACATTCATCTCAGTGAGATGTTACTTATTATTTTGTAGTAGTTAGGGAGAGCTTTGAAAGTGCCTGTGAGTTTTTTTTTTTGCAGTTCATCTGAGACCTTAAAAAATTAATTTAACTTATATAGAATTGTATGGTAGTTCTACAGAATCAGGTGTTCTTTCTGTCTATGGTCATGACCATATTTACATTTTATGGTTTCTTAGATTTCACAGTGTAGTGAACACTAATAACTTGTTTCATTGTAAGTTGTCTGATATAGCTTACATGTGTAGAATTCCAACTTCCAGCTGAAGTCTGGTTGTTCAAGTTTACTGCAGAATGGCATTGCTGCCCTTATGGTTTTAGACCTACTGTACCTCTAAGTGCTGCAGCCTTTATTCTGGAAATCATGGTAAATTGCCTAAAATGAAGTCAGAGTCTCTTTCTGCTTCAATGCTAATAAAATATCCTGTTTCTCCTGAGCTCAGCAGCTCTTGAGTTTGTGCTAATAAATTATTTTTCTCCCCTCTTCAAGTTGTCTTCAAAGCAAGACATCAGAGGAACAAAAATAGACACCACCACAACAGGAACAACAAACCAGGGACCAGCACAGACCAATCTCTCACTTAAGCAAGATAATGTGACAATTAAAGGTCTTCAGGCCAATGTTACAGTTCCAAAGGTAACAATTTTTTTTAAAGCTTATCAGTGAAGAAGTGCCTCTCAAAGTTCTTTTTATTTTGAATCCCTGCTTGTTCCCCAAAAGCTGAAGTGAAGCTAAGCATTTGTGCTAGAGAACTAAAGTTTTGAATTTTGGAACTGCTTAATTTTTTGATGCAGTAGTTAAATATCAACCACCATAGAGGTAACTGGCTGCCATGTCTTTAAATTATCTTCTGGATGTCATGGTTTTATTTTTCTTTTTGCTGAAAGTATAAGACAAGGTTCTGTCAGAAATGAGTGATTGATGTAGCATGCTTTTCTAAATGTCTGTACTCTCTTGGAATTCTGTGTGCAGGTGAACCTGTGTTTGCTACAGGCATCTGTGGATGAATCCCCAGGAGTTTCTTCCAGCAAAACCGTGACTCACGTTTCCCTGGTAGCTTTGTGTTTTGATAGAATTGCTACTCAAGTTCGTATGAACAGGTAAGAACAGTGCATGTCACTGTCTGTCATAAACTTCAGACATGTTTATTGCATTGGTTTTGTTTATCTTGAGGTTTGCTTAATTGCTTTTTCCTCCCTGATATTGTCAAGGGGTATAGTTGAGGAGACTTCGAACAATGCAGAAGCTGGGAGGAATTCTGTCACATTTGATCGTTACATCCAAACCAGCAAAATGCAGCCCCAGTCCTCTGGCTCACTGAGATCCAACTCTGGAGCTGAAAAAGGAAAAGAAATTGCTGCTAAACTGAACATCCATCGTGTTCATGGACAACTTAGAGGTCTTGATACAACAGGTATTGAACAATATTAAAATGTGGAAATGTCAGTGTTAATAGAAGGAAGTAGTTACAGTTGGTGTTCATCTTGTAGTTTGGTTGTAGGTGTTTTGTTAACATGGATGAAAAGCTACTTGCACGCAGAACTTTTGCAGATACTTGAAAAAGAAGTTTGGGATGAATTATTATTCCACTAAGTGCTAGATTTAAACTTAGGCAAACTAAAAGGTGTCAAGACAGACTTGTGAGCAGTTTGTGTGGCAGATGTGTTGCCCTGTAAATATTGACCTGTACTGCTGGAATTTGAGGCCTGAGCTCCCTTCCTCCCAGCTAATCTCTTTTCAGCTACCATTTTTGTCACCTTTTGTCGGGAATGAATTACATTTCTTTGCTTTCTTAGTGCATTCTAACCCATTCAGTAATTGCCTGTTATGCCAGAATTTTCAGCATGACAACATGTAGATTTTTAACTGTAACAACTCTAAAGCTGAAAATGAGATCTATCCCATTGACTTCCTTGTTGTTTGTGTTAAGGAAATGCCTTCAAGAAGCTAGGAGTTAAATTTTGCTCTAACTCCTGATCCTGGAAAAACAAACCAGGAAAAGATGACCAAATGTAGAGGCTGTTTTTGTTGAACTGCTTCAAGTTTGATGGAATCTACACCAGTTTTGATTCTGTCCCATAAGGATCAGGAGTCTTCAGACATGAGGAAGTACTCTGTAAAACCAGGATGATGAAACAATACACAATAAATAAATAAACAACAGAAAATCCCATTGCTGTGCAAAGATGAGTGAGCAAATGAAATTGGAGGAAAACAAAAACAGAGAGCACTGCAATGGTTACCTCCCTTTTTACTCAGTTTTGGATGGAATCTTAGCAGTAGTGTCCTGTGTCAGATATGCCACAGACATTCAAGAGGGCCAGTTTTGGAGTTCTAACCAAGAAAAGTAATCATCTTCTGTTTAAAAGGTTTGAGAAGAGCCTTTCAAGGATCTTAGCATCTCATGTTTACTTCAAACATGGGTGCACTTACAAATTAGAGGCAGGGAGTAAGGATTAGAAGGGGGATAATGTGTCTCAGTGTAGTTCTTTGCCTGAGGTATTTGATATTTAGGTATAAAGTGATTTAAAATACTGCTCAGTCCTTGGTTTTTGGTTTTTTTTTCAAATGTAAAAATTATCCTGCCCATATTAACAGACCAGGAGCAAGGCTTTTTTGCCCTCTTTTTGTGCTTCTTTTTCTTGCTTGTGTTTGAAATTTAAACTTTTTCTTTCTTTTTTTTTTCCTCCCCTCCTGTTTGAGGAATACTAAAGGGATAACTCCCACAAAACACTCTAAACGTCAGAGAGCTTTTGGAAATTGTAAAGCTTTTCCATTTTGGAGCAAAATATTAAATATTTATTTATCATATTTATTTTCACAGATATTGGAACTTGTGCAATAACAGCCATTCCTTTTGGGAAATCAAAAGTTCTTTTTACTTTGGAAGAGTTGGATGAGTTCACTTTTGTGGATGAAACAGATCAGCAAGCTGTTCCAGATGTAGCTCGAATTGGTCCTAGTCAAGAGAAGTGGGGTTGGATAATGTTTGAGTGTGGAATTGAAAATTTAACTATAAAAGGTAAAGCTTTTCAAGGCTGTGTATTGTTTTTTTTTTAATGAGATTAGTGACAGTTCTGTTGATAGGTCTTCTGGCTTAGCAATTATTTGATTAGAAATTGTTAAATCTGGGTGATGCTGAATAGTACATCTCTGTGGTAAACAAATTTCATAGGTTATACAATAAAGACATTTTTAGTTGTAAGTACCACTAATAATAGTATAGGAAATAATTTCATGTAAACTGGTTTCATCAGTTTCTGAACTTAAGGTTGAAATTAATGCTTTCACTCATCACTCAAATCCTCACCTTATCCACAGGAAATGCATTATAGAGCCAGAGTAGCAGAGTTTTGCTGTGAGAGGGGAAAGCTAGTTACAAAAAGTAAAAAAAAACCTACCTAGTATATGTGTATTTTCTATCATCAGGGTTACTTTTTTTCAGAAAATAACATTTACCAAGTCTTTATGTGAGTACTCTTCATCTACTTGTGGTAGAAGCTCAAAAGGATCAGAAGCTCAAAATTGTTGTGATAAGTTGTTGAGTAAAATGGTAATGCATGTTGTTTAGCTAAAATCCTGTGTATTTCTCTGCTTAAGCACAGATTTTCTGTGGGGGCAATAACTTACAGCTGTTTACAGCTGCCAACCTTTACACTCTGGGTGTTTTTACAGGGGGAAGACAGTCTGGGGCAGTGCTGTATAACACATTTGGAGTCATGGGCAAATCAAGAGACACAGAGAGAGGTGGATTGCTTGCATCAAACAACTCTTCAGATTCCCCCACTGGCAGTGGCTACAACACTGATGTGTCAGAAGATAACCTCCCCTGTGACAGAATAAGTCCCTCTTCAGATATTAATGGAAATTCTGTTTCAGATGAGCAGGTGTGTTCAAGCTGGGTAGAAGTCATTAGTCACTCATCCTGTCTGCTTAGACACTAAACTTCCAGCTTTCTGCAGAGTCCCTTGGGAGGATGAGCATTTTGCTTTGCCTAAATGCCTGTGGAAAAAAAAAAAACCATGAGCATGTATGGTATGTTAGCACCTTTCAGTGTAACAATTTTGGAAGTCAATTTCCCTTCCAACTTCACGATTCCTTGTTTTTTTGAAGGATGAAGGTGTTGAATCAGATGATCTGAAAAAAGATATCCCCTTGATGCCTCCTCCCCCTGACTCCTGCAGCATGAAGTTGACAATCAAAGAAATTTGGTTTAGTTTTGCAGCTCCCACCAATGTGCGCTCCCCAGCCCACATATATTCAAGGTATGATTGTACCTGATATAAAAGAGGGAAAAGGGCACTTCTGCTTTGTTAAATTGCTTTTGTATTTGCTAGGTTCTGAATGGAATTTGAAGCTTTGAAAATGATAGTTTTTATTTTGTGTATATCACAGTAAGGCTTCCACAGAAATTACTGCAATAAAAAACTGAAGCAAGTGCTGCTAGAAAATTCTTACAACAACAAAATTAAAAGAAGAGAAAATGAAGAGTAAAAAAACCAAATGAAACCAAAAGCCCTCACTAGCAACTTCTGGTGAGATGGAAATACATGAGGGAGAAAGGCAGGGGAAGGTGTTTGTTTTGAGGAGATGAAATGCCAGTGAAGAGAGCAGCTCAGTGCTTTTGGTATTTAACTGGATGTCATGCATGATCTGACTGCCATGCACTGTAAAGTTCTAGATGTGTATTTCTAAGATAGTTTTTCACATCATGTGTGTAGAATAAGCCAAATGTTTCGGTCTGTCAGTACAAAGCCATGAGTTAGGAAGTACTCTGCTGGTACTCCTACCTCAGCCCTTTACCAAAAGTCCTTCGTGACATGTCACACTCCAGTGGGATTCAGTCAGTGATGAACATTTCAAACTGCATGATTTCAGTAGGGAATACAAATGGGAAAAGGAAGGAATAGCAGTAGCAAAAGTGGGAAGAATCATGAGTGTGTGAGTCAGTAAAACAGAAATTGCCTCAGGTCCTTTTTGCCAGTTTTATTTTCTGGGCACTGAGTCTGTGTTTATTACTTTGCATCAATGCCCCACCTATATGACTATCATTCATAAGAGCACCAGAAAATCCTGCTCATTGCTGCTGGTGCCTGTGAACACCCCTTTCTCTTTGTCTGCACAGGCAGCTGAACCTCCTGAGCACTGCCACGCCTGCAGTTGGTGCTTGGCTTGTTCCCATCGATCAAGTGAAGTCATCGTTAAATAAGCTGGAAACGGAGGGAACCCTGCGCATCTGTGCTGTTATGGGGTGCATCATGACAGAGGCTCTAGAGGTAAATGGCCTTTACAAAATCAATGAGCATATCAGAACAGGACAATGTGATAGATGTAGGTTTTGGAATTCTGGATGTTTTCAGTGGCACACTTAGAGCATCTCTCGCGAGCCTTTGGAATTTGTCACAAGAGATGGCAAAAAGCTGTGGTTTTTGTACACAGTCTGAATTTCAGAGCCAAGTCTCATGCTTCTTACCTTAACTCCAGGTAAAATAAGAGTAAGAATATACCAGGTGCCTGGTATATTCTGTGGAGTGTTTTTGTTTGCTGATGGTTGGATTGGCACCATCTAGTGGGAAGATTTTGGGTGTTACAGCCACGCTGAGATCCTGTCTTGCTTAGTGACGTGGATGACCTAAATGTGATGCTGGTTTTCTGCTCTGCTCAAAAATTATCCTTTGCAGCAGTCTCTTATTCCTGCCTCCCTTCCTGTTTCTTCTTTCTGCTCTCTTTCTAGCGTTAAACCAAATTTTGAAAAGTGCCTGTTTTGTCTTTAGCTAGGAATAAACTGTTTCTTCAAAAATTGCAGTTAGCTTTGCATCTAGACTAATGTCTGTTAGTCTAGATGTAATTTTATAAGGCCTGCAGTTTGAATCCAGGCTTTTCTTTTATTGCTTCATATATATAAATATGCATCCAGAGTTGTTTTTCACATGCAGTATTTAAAATAAGGTGGGTACCCATGAGCCAAATCCTTGTTGCAGAAGTTCAAAATGAGGTTAGATGTTTGTTGTCTCATAGATGAGATCTTTTCTTTGATGCTGTTTGCAAGTGTGTTCATATGCTGAAAATGCTTTTATTTTAATCTAGAATAAAAGTGTGCACTTCCCTCTGAGAAGCAAGTACAACAGGCTTACCAAAGTGGCTCGTTTCTTGCAAGAAAATCCCTCTTGTTTACTCTGTAATATATTGCACCATTACCTTCATCAGGCAAATTACTCCATTATTGAGGATGCCACTATGGTGAGTTACCCTGGACAACTGGAACTATCTCAGTCCTTTCGTTTCAAATATAACAATTCTAATGTCTTAAATTTGGCAACAGTTTGAAGAAGGTTAAGAAACAAGAAAATATAAGCAAGACTCATATGTATCTTTCAAGTGATAAGTAGATATTGTTTCTCTCATTTCGTTTTCTTTGATACCTGCTATTTTTATGACCTGTATATATGCACAATGCTTATCAATCTATTTTATTAGTAAATATGTGAGATCATAAACCAAAAAGGTGTGCCTTTAAAACTGTATATGGCTTTTTTAATCAGATATCATTCCCTCTCTGCCATACTTCAATGGCCTTTTTATATGATTTCATTTTTCATGGTTTTAAAATGGAATGAGTCTCAATTATTGGGGCAAGTGTATGAACTGGTTAGTTTATTCCAAATTCTCTCCTTGAAACTAGTTTTCATGGAACTAGTTTTCTAGAAACACTGGGGTAATGCAGACAGTTTAAGCAAGGAACTAGAATTGCACTAACTTAAGGGTTTAAGAATCTAATATTTTTCTTGATGGCTTTAGAGTGTTAATATTGAGATTGTAGTGGGAAATAGTTATTTGAACAAACATCAGGCAGAAGGGAGGAGTGTTTATTCCTGATTTTATGTCATTTTCATAATCCAATTCCACAGCTGTCAGATTTAAACACTTTGGTTTTCAACATATTCAGCTGAGAGCCAGTGATCAGGAATAGCACAATTTGTGGCACAAATAGCACAGTTTGACTTGTGGTTAAAATGCCAAGCTTTTGTTTTCTTTAGGACAATTCAGTGATGTAATCAAAACAATCCCTATATTTGGCCTCAAATTTATGTTCCTAAAACACTGCTTATGAACAATTGAAAAAACAATCTGTTTAATTTCATTTCTGTTTGTACAAAGTTGCTATGAATCTTAGCCCATAGCTCAGAGCCTGATAATTACTCAAGTGCTTTTAGCTTCATATTTAACAAACCTGCTTCCTGTTGTTTATTTTTGGCCCCTTGGGCTGGCTCCTCAGGTCATGTAGATAAATGTACTTACTGTGTTCAATGAAGCTGTAATTTTTTATCTGTCAGCTCCTTGGCTTCTTGCTTGATGCCAGCATGTTTGTCATAAGCCTCTTAAGTATAGAGATTTAAGAGAGCTTTGCCTTTTTCTCCCTCCAGTTTACTTCAAAATGCTGTGATATGAATTTTTATTATATATATTTTATTTTTTTTAAAGAGTGATGGTCTTCCCGCCTTAGTGACCCTAAAGAAAGGTCTGGTTGCCTTAGCAAGGCAGTGGATGAAGTTCATTGTGGTCACCCCAGCCTTTAAAGGAGTCAGCTTGCACAGACCAGCCCAGCCAATGAAGCTGCAGCCAAATGCCAGCCACGAGCATGAGGATGGCCTTGGACTGGACAATGGAGGGGGCCTGCAGAGTGACACAAGTGCTGATGGAGCAGAGTTTGAATTTGATGCAGGTATTTTCATCCATAAAAATTCACAGGGACAAGCAGCTCCTCTCAGACATTTTTATCCTCTTAACTTTTAGTGTTTGATACATTATAGTCTCCTTAGAATTATCCAGCTACTTTTTTTTATATATATCACCTTCATTCTGAGGCTGCTGCTAACAATGGTAATTATAGTATTACAATAATTAGTGTTTGTTCAGGGAAAAACAAAACCGGAGACCTCTCTTTCTTCGTGTCTTGTCTTTTTTCCCTGCACAAAATAAATCAACTTAATTATTTACTACATTTCAATCAAAAGCCAGGCAGCAGTTAGCAGCTTCAAGAGAGCCAAGATATTTGTGTGAGAAAGTTGTATGTAAACATACAGTATAAAGGCAATTTTTGCCCCCTTCTCTCAAATATCTGTTTTAATTAAGCAGAAACACTTGGATTACTGAACAAAACCCAGCACACGCCTGTCTGAGGTGTTCTTATTTGTTTATAAATCAGACAGCACTGTGTAGGTGACTGGGAAGTTCATGACTGCTTGTAGGTAGATGTGCCTGATGCTAGGTAGATTTGGAGAACCAGGATTATCCCAGTGAGGACCGTGTTTGTTTGGTGCAGCCACGGTGAGCGAGCACACGATGCTGCTGGAAGGAACGGCCAACCGCCCTCCCCCTGCCAGCGCCTCCTCCGGGCCCGTCACCGGCGCCGAGATCATGAGGAAGCTGTCCAAGACTCACACCCACAGTGATTCTGTGCTCAAAATCAAGGTGAGCGCACAGGGCTGGGCACCAGGGCCAAGGGGGGTGTGGCTGGCCTGTTCAGGAGCACTTCTGTAGCTGCAGGTGGGTAAATGCATGCAGGAAGTTACTATAGTGCGTGGAAGGTGTGCTCCTGACCTTACAAAAGGGATGCTCCAGCAGTTGGTCTGTATTCTTCATCTGTTCTTCGTTTTCTTGCCCATTAACTTCCTGTGCATCATTTAAGGATGTGCCCTAACCTTTGCAGCCTTTGATCTTTTATTTATGGCAGCACAAACAAGGATTTAACTGTCATGGTACAAAATCAAAGACTGGCAAAGCTCTCCAGTGACTTGCACTAAAATTGTGCTCCAACCTTTTATTCAGACTAAATATTACTTTGTGTTTGCAGTTTCTACAGTACTTCATTAATTTGTTTTCTGCTCACAGGGCATCCATCCATATCATTCCCTGAGTTACACCAGTGGAGACACAGCTACAGATTCACCAGTGCACGTTGGCCGCTCTGGAATGGGAGTCAGGGAGAGCCCAAGGAAGGAAAGTCTGCTCAGCTATCTCACTGGGAGCTTTCCTAGCCTGCACAATCTGTTGGAAGGGACTCCTCAAAGAAGTTCAACTGCAGTTAAAAGTAGTTCTTTAACACGAACAGGTAGGATGTAGCATAAAAAAGTATGATGTAGCATAAACAGATATGATGTAGCATAATTTTCTTGTCTTTTTGAATGAATAAGGAAATAACCATTTTGCATTTGTTTTTTCTTAACCTTTTGAGTAGCTCAAAAAGAGAGCTGAAACTACTATTTCTCTACTGTAGTTTGCATATGATAAATTCAAGATTTAGTCATGGCTTATGAAAATGTTTATTTTCAATAAATATTTTAGAAGCTTGAAGCATTGAAGTGTTTATGCTCTGTGTTATTTTTCAGAGTGTATTTTTATCAGTTTTTCTGTGTATGTACAATATATACTATATTTGATATTGTATTTTCTCGAAAACTTCTCTCCTTTGCTGTCAGGGACTGAAATATTGTTCAGAAAAAAAGGTATTTTGGTTTCTTAATGATTCCTTTCCTCCAAGTAATGGTAGAAATGAGCAAGTACAAAGCCATGTGTAGCGCAACATCCATTAGTGCCACTTGTAACTTCTGTGGTAGTGCTGTTTGACACATAATTTAGTAGAATAAACCTAGAGAATTAGATTTATTTTTATAGTTTCTAGTTGTTGGCAGTGAAATCATGCCGTGTTCCTTGTTTTTGCTGACTTGAATGCCAGAAATGCTGAAGTTTCTGCTTTACCTGCACAGGAAACACTGTGGCCACAGACATGTTGTCTGAGCACCCTTTGCTGTCTGAGCCCTCCTCTGTGAGTTTCTATAACTGGATGTCCAACGCCGTGGGCAACAGGGGGAGCGTCGTGCAGGAAAGCCCAGCCACCAAGTCTGGGCACAACAGCCTTCCAACAGGTATTGCTCATTTGCAGCTGAGTTCCAGGTGCTTCTGGGGTGGCTGGGCCTGTGTTTGCCACTTTCTGACTGAAAGTAATGGAGGGAGTGGTTTGTGATCAACAAGACTTAATTGGTTCAAAGTATTACTTGTGGGACTTCAGAGCAACCTGGGAAATGAAAACATGGGGTTTAAGCAAAACTGATGTTTTATTTTGCCGCACCCTGCCTCCAAAAATGTAGCTTTTCCTTGCATTTGGAGCTGTCAGTATGGCTGCCAAAGCAATGTGTAGCTGCCAAAACTTAAACCATAAAATCGTCTTCTGTTGCTGAGTTCCTTCATTTTGTTGGCTATTTTGGATCTAATTTGCATATGCCTATTTTGTGATTTGTGCATTGGAATCCTTGCTCTTTCTCAGCTGAATTTTGAGACCAAATATGTTTTGAGAGTAACTTAGGAATGGGTTAACTTGTGGAAGGGGATAAAGAAAAAATATATTTCTCAAAGTCATAGGTGTATTAAAGAACCAGGTGTAACAATGTATTGCAGCTCATTTATTTTTCTTCTTGGCCTGTCATCATTCAGATTTTTCAGTGTGTGTCTTAATTTTCTTTTTTGCTAACACTACACTGGAATCTTTTTTCTGTTAACACTCCTTCAACTGTGTTATATTAATCTTAGGCAAAAAGAAGTTGCTTTAGTTTGTTTTTAATATTGAACCAACAGTCTGATCCTACAAACATCATTGTGCTGTACAGATTGCTGTACATATTGAACTATTGTGGTTCCTGTGTAAACTGGAATGTGTTTCTCTGCAGAAAGACTCTTTCCAAGTTTGAATTGGATGATCTCTACCCGTTCCAGCAATATCAGGCTGTTTCTTTATCCTGAATGCCACCTTTAGTGAAATTACAGACCTCGCTGTGGCTCGTTTATCTGTGTAAATCTTGCTGAATTTGTCATGTCACTGGTGGTTAGATTTGCTGTGGTGTTAGTGTTCCATGGGTATTTATTTTCCAGGTGTGGCACCCAATCTTCCTACCATCCCCTCTGCTTCAGACTTCAACACCGTTCTGTCTAGCGACCAGAACACCCTGGATGGCACTCACTCGCAGCACAGCACCAGCCAGGATGACATTGCAGGGGTAGAAGAGGGCAACCAGGGCTTTCCTGCTGTCCAGCTGGCAGATGCACAGGTAACTGGGGTTGCACGTGGTGAGCAGGAGTGTGGAAGTGATCAAGGCTTTCATAACTCATTGGGTGGGTTTTGTTTTGTAGGTTGTGTTCAAACCTCTGCTGAGCTACACGGGGATTCAGTCGCAGGATGCGATGCCCCTGTGCTACAGGATGTACTTTGGAGAGTACCTCTCCTTCTCAGGAACTCTGGACTGCCTCAGAGCAGATATTGTTGATTCAGACACAGCAAAGGAGAGGAAAAGCAAGCGAGCCCGAAGGTATGATGGGAGATTTAAAAACCATATGTATTGGCTAAAGAACAGAAATTAGGCTTTTCATGTGGTGACAGATTTCCAAAGCACTTTCATGGGATAAGGACCAGCCCTTTATTCTTCTGATCTTTTGTTCTGTCTTCCTGTTAAAATATTTTTTTTTATCCTCCTACGGAATGATTTGGGAATTGTAACTATTTGAATCTTAGCTCCTTTTGAAAATTGGAGATTGGGGAAGGGGGAGAGCTGGTGGAAATAATAGTGGGGAGGAATTTGAGTGGCTCTGAAGTGGTGTTTGATAATTAATCCTGTAAATAATAATGATTTGAATTCTGCTGAAAATGCTCACTCTTCCCTCGGACCAATTTTGGGCAAAGCTTTAGGATGTAATGGGAAGACTGCGTGCCAAACTAGGTTTCGTAGAACTAGATGATTTCTATGTTAGTAGCACACAGTGTGAAACTGTAAAAGTTCATTTTATCATATTTAGAACTGTGGTAAAAAGGTGATATCCTAAGGGAAATAAAAGGCTGGGTTCAGTAAATTAGATGTAAGCTGTATTTGACTCTCATAAAAAGCAGCACAGTAGTAACTTGTACCTTTCCTTTCCTCAGGCAAGGAGCTGTCAATCTCCCTCCTCTGGAATTCAAACCAGCTTTGATGTTGGAGACTTTCAGCATTAGCGCCGTGGTGATGGAGAAATCCATGTGCACTCCTCAAAACTCCACCAACGCCCTCTCCTTCCACGACCTGAACAAGCGCTACTACAACACCTTCCACTGCAACTTCACCATCTCCTGCCAGTCCATCAGCCAGCACGTGGACATGGCCCTGGTGCGGCTCATCCACCAGTTCAGCACCATGATCGACGACATCAAGGCCACGCAGACGGACATCAAGCTGAGCAGGTACACGGCCGGCTCGGCCTCCCCGACGCCCACCTTCAAAACGCGCAAGCACCGCGACTTCCGCTCCTCGGACTTCAGCCGCAGCTCCCGGGGCAGCCTCAACGGGGGCACCCGCGTCAACAACGCCAAGGGCAAGAGGACCAACAACGACAACAACAAGAAGGAGGCTCGCAACAAGAACTCCCTGGGCAGGTCGGAGAGAAGGACGTCCAAAGTGTCCAGGAAAGGCTCCAAAGATGTTGTTGACCACGTGACCATCCATATGGATGACTCGGACTCCATTACTGTGTCGGAGCAGAGCGAGCCCTCTGCCGAGTGCTGGCAAAATATGTATAAACTGCTGAACTTCTATTCGCTCATTTCTGATCCCACTGGCATCTTAGAAAAGTCTTCTGAAACCTTTGGACCGACAGGTAAAGTGGTTCGTGAACCCAAATAACCGAGTGTGTGTGGTTTTGCTTAAATGGTGCTTTCTAAAGCTTGCTCATGATGTTTTTTTGTGAACTGCCCATCCTGTCTAAATTGGATTAGAGGGGCAAGTGGTGAGGACAGAGGTGAGCTTTTGATTAGTTCACCAAGATGATGTACAAAAGGAAAGCTTAACTTTTCTCACTAATTGCATAGTGTGGATTGAGTTTGTTCCTCCCAAAGTGGTGTTTTGTGTTCAAGGGGGTATGGAAATGCTGCATATTATTATTCCGTGGGAATATGCAAGCAGGTACATAAAGCCATCCTGAGGGAGTTAATCTCTGCCTTGAGAATGACTGACAGTAAAAAAAAAAAAATAAATCTGTGAATCTTGCTATGAGAGAAGGAAAGCTGCAATAGTGATTTTGGTCAAGTCCCGCTAAGATTACAAGTGTTTGGGCCTTATTCTCATCTAAAACTTGGAGATCTGATGTGATTATTACTATTTCCAATGTATTTCAACACAGAACAGCAAATCTGAGAGCTGACTTAGCATTGTTCTCTTTGTTGCTGAATTTAGGTTGCTGAGAATATGCAGGGGATGGTATAGTTGCTCTATTGCCATATTTTCTTTGGACTTCTTTTAACTAAAGAACAAAAAACTTCTGAGAGTGTCAGATGGGAACTCGTATTAAACGAGATACCAGTGTCTTTCATGCACAGAATATCATATCCACAGTTACAACATCTGCACAAAGTGTAAATTTTCTTACCTTGTTTTTAGCTTCCTGAATGTTGAAAAAGAAAACATGTCCATCCAAAAAGATGAATATTATAAATCTTTGCCCGTGCAATGATCAAAAAATAAACAGGGCAATTGGAAACTGTCAGGGCATTTTTCTGGTATAACAATAAAACCAGATCATTACAAATATTTATATAAGGCTCATAAGAGCATATCTGTGAATAATAATGAAACCACATTGCTCATTATCGTCTCCATGGTGTCTTGGATTCGGTTCAGTTGCAGTGGTATTGGGGTGGAGTGAGTGAAGCACAGATAATTTTCCTGAAGAGTTTTCTTGCCATGAAATACCTGTGATCCTCAGTTTGAAATGGAAATGTAAGTGGGCTATGGCACGGGTTTATCCCCGAAGGAGCCTCAGGGAGCTGCTGGTGTGTCTGTGTGCAGGTGTGCGCAGCCCCACGGAGCCAGCCTGCAGGGTGGTGTTTGAGAACGAGCAGGACAACGGGCGCAAGCGCAGCCTGGTGAGCGCGGAGCCGCAGCACGTCACCCTCATCGTCTTCGGCATAGGCATGGTCAACAGGACGCACCTGGAGGCCGACATCGGCGGCCTCACCATGGAGTCTGAGCTCAAGAGGATCCACGGCAGCTTCACCCTGAAGGAGAAAATGAAAGGTGGGATGTTGTTTCCTGATACAAGGCAGGGTGACTTGGTTTTGAGGAAACGGCACGGCGACTCAAACTCTCTGGGGTCGCTCGGGCTAATGAGCACGCAAACACCGATGTGGTGGACGGTTAAAAGGCGTTTATTATCTCATCTCGTAGGGTTTTACAATCTAGGGGGTCTTCTACGTCAGAGGGGGGTCTGTCTTTAGTATCTATGGTTAGTAAGGAGTGGAAAGTTACTGGGTAGGGAATGGAAAGTTACTGGTATTCGGTTTAGGGAGGCTACATTCCTATGTGAATTTCTTATCTAAGGGGAACAGAGGGTCCTGCCTTCTCGTTACATCGTGAGATCTTCGGATTGCCTGTCCCTATCTACCACAGTGGGATCAGCTAAAAGCATTCTTGAAACAATTCCGTGCCAGCTTTACGTGTGCGTGTGCAGTATGTGTGTGTAATGTAATAATATTCGACAAGTGCTTTTAAAAAATTATTATTAGCATGCTGAAGGATTATAAAAGGATGCTGCGAGCTTTTCAGAAAGTGCCCTGGAGGAAATTATCTTAGAAGACAGTCACTCATTTTTCAAAAGCTTTCCTCTTGTCACATTTTATATTTGACATCACTTAGTGTGACTGCTCAAGCTGTAATTTTTCAGTTATTTTCCTGCTGCAATATTTTTAAAAGCAGTCAGCACACCTGAAGTATTGTACTGACTGAAATGCTGTTAAATAAATTTTTTCCCCGAAGATGTGCTACACCAAAAGATGACTGAGACATGTGCCACTGCTCACATTGGAGGTGTCAATATTGTCCTGCTGGAGGGAATTACCCCAAATATCCAGTAAGTATGAAGTCTACAATTTAAAATTGTTCAAATTCATCAAAGTGTTATGAGTTGTATTATTTCTCTTGTGCTTCTAATCGCTTTTTGAAACTTGTAGGCTCAAACCATATGAGATTTGTAGGGAGTAATTAATCTTCTGATGGTAGTTATTCATTGGTAATTATATGTTCAAGAGCTATAGTGTTTCTTTAGTAGACGTATTTTCCAACTCTCATGATGCATTGTTCTTTGTTCTCTCATGTTAGTTTTGTTGTTCTAATATCCCTTCTCCAGCCTTTATATAATTGACACAAGGTGGCAGGGGAGGGGAGGAGAACCACTTCCTGTGCATCAACATCATGAATCACTTGCTCAGCATCCACATTGTTCTGGCTTTTTCATTTCTGCCAGGTTCACAGACTCAAAAAGGCCATGCATTATTTTAAGTTGTTCCCAGCTGCATCTCTTTCTGTTTGAGTTGCAGAATGAGCTGAACCACAATTCTTTGTAGCACAGATCACCCTCACACAATTTGGGTGTTAGCTGGGTAACCCTCAGTATGTGTACTGGTCTGAGAACATGACTCTTGTAGAAAGGGGCTAAACAATGTCACTTGAGTTTCTCTCTCCTTTTAATTCCTGGGTAGTTTGCAGGATGCTACATAGAAATTAAAACATACAGAATTTTATAATTTCCTCATCTAAATTGCTTCCAGTAAGTTTGTTTCAGAGGGATAAATAAAAGTTCCAATCTGACAGTCATGAACATATTGGGAGGGTACAAAAGGAAAGGGGGGAAATAACGATAAATCTTAAAAACAGCAAGATCAAAGAACAAACATGAGCAAAACCAAAACCTTCACCTTGGTAATTTTAAAAATAAGTGTCATATTGTGGGTTACAAATAATTAACTGACTAATTTTGCATGACTGTTTATTCTTTATTTGCTTTGTTTTTGTTTTTCTTGCTTTCTCTTCAATCTTCATCTGTAGACTGGAGGATTTTCCTACATCTCCTACAAGCACAGCCAAACAAGAGTTTCTGTATGTCATATTATTATGTTTAATAGTCTTGCAATTAACTCTGTGTTGTGTAGATAATGGCTGCTTTCCTACTCTGTGTGATTGTGGAGGCAGATGATGCTTGAGTACATCCTGGTTCATCATCTAGTATTACCTAGATAAACTTTTTTAATGAGGCCTGCTAAATATCTGCCTAAAACAAGCCTTTGTCAATGTTAGCAATACAGTTAGAGGGACTGCTATTGCACTGCACTCACTACTGTAATGTTGGAATGGTTTTAGTGGCCCTTAAGTTCTTTAGATCTGCTCCTGTACTTATTTTAATGAGCTGAAATAGTGTTGATAAATGTTAGGGAACAAGAGGTGAGATTTCCTTTGGAACTGCTGTGCTTGGAGTGATGGTTGTGGTGTCATCATGGACAGGGCTGTTCCTTTTTGTCTTTATTTCTCTGTGTGCTGGTTTAACTCCCAGGCATACTGAAGATCTGTGTCTATTTATTCAGTGTTGTGGTAATGCAGGATTAACTTTAAAATGTTCTTATAGCTCTGGAAAAAGAGGTGATGGACTGAAAACTACAAGTGATGTAGGGCAAATAGTGGGATTTGTGTTCCTTTTTGTCTGGTAGCAGCATTAAGCCAGGGCAGCACTGAGTTGTTGAATTGGCTGCTATATGATGTGGTCAACAAAAGTATAAAGGATGAACAGGATTGGATAAATCCATGTTGGATTTATGGTGGTGTGTCATGATGGAGTCTCTGGCTTAGAGAGTGAGTTCCTTTTGTCTGGAGTTAAGGGAAGGATCCCTTTACTTACACACAGCTGACTCAGTGCAGTAGCTCCTGTGTGTTATTGGCCTCCTGCTGACTTTTCCCCCCCACATACTTGTTACAACATGGCAAAAATCTGTTGAGCACTGGCCTTGTAGTCAGTTCTGCAGTGGGACAAAGACTTTTTGTCACTAATTTGTCTGGAGAGTGATCATTTAGAGTATTGATGTGGGAATATAGAATTCTTTCTGGAAGCATTACTGGTACAGAAGTTAAATAATGATTAATGATTTTAATGAGATAGAACCAGGTGTGTTACAGGCATGTCACTGTAGGTAAGCAAACTGCAGATCTTCAATAATAAGTGGATAGCCAGACATTCTTGTCATGGAAGTAGGTTTTTTGTAGGCAAGCAGCAATGAAATTCATTTGTTGCATGAAATATGGAGAAAAGCACAGTTAATTTTGCTGAGCTTTCTTTCTCCTGCAACAGCCATACTGGTGTAATATATTTTTAATTAAGGAAATGTTTAAAATGGTTTGAATGCAGTAGTATTTTGTGTTTATAGATGGAGATGGAAGTGTGTTCTTGATTGGCTTCATAACAGTTGAGTCAGAATGATAGCAGGAAGAGAGTGGGACAGGAGCAAATATAAAGAAAAATAATGTTGTTCTTCTAAAGTGGTGGATTAAAGCAATTCTGGCTTTTTCTTAAGTAATGTTTATTTGTATAATGTTTTTGTGAAAATTGTTGTGAATTGTTTCTTCCTTCATCACATATTTTGCAATCATTTTTACTTGACAGTCTGCTCTAAAATATTAATTCTGAACTGCTTTAGGTCACTTGCATCTCTGGCATAGCTGTGAAAATCTGAGTGTTCCTTGAACTTGAGGCAATTAATTTGCTGTTGATAGGCCAGTGATTGCCTTACAGTGCTGTGTATTTCTTGATTATAAGCAGAAGGGTGATGCCTTTTTTTCTTTGGTTTGTATTTCCACATCTGGGTTGCTTTGGGCTTGCTGGTATTTTAGCATAAGAATAAGAAGAAACATTACTTAGAGAGTGGAGTTCACAGAATAATGAATCTTCCACCATGGGACCAAACTGTCTATAAACAATTTAAATATGATACAAAAAGTATTTTAGCTATACCCCTTGAAATACAGTATTTGAGAAACTTGCATTGAATGTTTTTATGTATTTTATATTGTCTATTTTATGTAGTCTATAGTTTATTTTACTCAATTTTTAGTCTATTTTTCAGCCATTTTAGCTGATGTATTGCATCTTGACAACTACATGTCCTTCTCTTTGAGGCTGTAATTCTGTGTTGGCTGCATAATATACTTCCATTGGGTAACCCTCCAGGAATTGACCATAGAAACATTTATGTGTTACCCCAATATATTTTTAATAGGAGTTTAGTGAATTCTGCTCTGCCAAAATTCTATAATGACATCAAAAACTGTCTGCTTAGTGCAGTTATCTTTTTATCTTGGGTAACCATTGTGAACTATATCCTCCTCAGTATTAAAATCAAGTTTAGATAATATGTTTTGCAATAATATCTTTGAATTGAACATCAATATAATGCACAAATTTATGAATCCCATGCTGTGTGTTTACTGTTAAGCATTTCCTCCAATGACCTATTTGGATGCAAAACTCAGAAATCTGAGTTTTTACTGGAAGGATTATTCAAGATTATTCCTGAACAGGAGTTGAAATGGAAGGCTCTTTTTTTTATTTCTGTGTGTGCAAATTTGTTTGTCTATGTGCAGCCTGGTGTAAATGCACTGAAATGACCTTAAGTTAAGCAAGGATAGGAGTTTAGGTATAGGTGTTTTTTGGCATGCGTGACATGTAGTTCTCTTAAGTGTAACGTAGTTGTTTGTGGCATGTGGTGCATCTGTGTGTAAAGTGAGAGAAAAAGGGATGTGGGTGTAGTTGCTAATATTACTGCAAAATTCAGCTGACACTTAAATACTCAGTTTAACCCGCAACTGGAAGGGCGTGCAAATGACTGCCGTTCCCTTTTGCTGCCAGAACCGTGGTGAAGTGCAGCATTGCCAAATCCCAGGCCCTGTACAGCGCCCAGAGGGGGCTCAAGACCAACAACGCGGCCGTGGTGAAGGTGGGCGCCATCAGCATCAACATCCCGCAGCACCCGGCCACGCTGCACAGCATGATGGTGCGCAGCTCCCACCAGCTCTCCAAGCAGATCTCCGACCTCATCCGCCAGCCCTCCGCCGCGTGAGTGCTCCCACAGCCCTCCCCTGGCGGGGTTTGGCACCTCGGGTGCCTGGCCGGGTTAACAGCGAGGCTTTCCTGCTGTTTGTCTCGGTCCGCAGGCCCCAGCCGGCCAAGGAGGATGTGGCCACTCCTCTGCCCTCGGAGAAGACTCCAACGAGCATCAATCAGACGCCGGTTGAAACAAATGAGTTCCCCCAGCTGCCAGAAGGTTTGGAGAAGAAGCCCATAGTGCTGAAGTTCAGTGCCATGATCGATGGGATTGCCATTGGAGCAGCGCTCCTGCCCTCCCTCAAGGCGGAGTACAAGATGGGAAGAATGAGGAGTCATGGAATGACAGGTGACGGTTTGGCCTTCCATAAGCACCCACGAGCACTTGGTGTTTCAGTTCTAGCTAGAGCTTTGAATCTGTTGTCATCAGCTTTGGTTTTTTTAATACGGGTGGGCCCATATAGAGAATTTTCACTGTGGTTGTTGCACAGTTCCCAGAGGCAGAATGCAAGAGCACGTGAAGACATGTCCATGTTCATATATAGCATCCTCCCAGGAAGCTTCCCTCTAACTGCCAAAATCAGGTTATGATCCTTGATTACTTAAGTTTTGATTTGTAATGCTGGTTTAGAATAGTCTTGTAAGGCTTCAGTATTCACAAGGTGGTTTGTATGACTTCCCCCTTAGTCTTGTTACTGTGGAATCTTTGTTTTCTCTAAAAATTAAGACAACCCAGAATCATGTGGGTAGGTATTTATAGTTCTTTGGCTGTGTGAACTCCAGTAATGTTTTAACCATTTACATTGTTTTCTATTGTTCCAAAACTGTTCTTAAATTTAAAGATAAATAAGAGATTCTTTTGCCAGTTCATACCTTTTCTTTCCCCACCTTCATTTTTCAGGTGCCCAGACCAGATTTAATTTTGAGCTTCCAAACCACAGACTGCGCTTCACTTCAAAAGTTTCTGCCACTGACATGTCAACCATTCCTCCTTCGGCCAGTCTCAACCTGCCTCCTGTCACCATGTCAGGGAAATATGTCATGGAAGAGCATGACACTTACTCTGACCAGATCTGGAGCATTGATGAGCTCCCTGCCAAGCAGGGCTACTACCTGCAGGGCAACTACCTGCGCTGTGTGGCTGAGGTGGGGCTTCAAGGCATCTCTGACAACTTATTTCCCTTCTATTACAATTCTCTCTGTTCACCTTCACATTTTTTTAGCAATCTGCCTCCTCCAGAACTCTCAGGTTTACAAGCTGAATCCAAATAGTGAAAAACTATTTTTTTTTATTGTTTTATAGCTGATTTTTTTAATTAGACAGCTCCATAAATGGAATAATGACATGACATAGAACCTTAATGATATAAAATGCTCTGCTCAACACAGAGTGTCCTATTCATAAGTTCTACTTGTGTGCCAATTTCCATAGTTAATTTTTCCAGAGAGAAAAGGGGTGCTGCTTAAAAGAAACACCTGCTGGGGAAAAGCAGGGCATTCCTACTAGCTTTTTAGTCAGAAAAATAGTCTGGCATGTTTGTAAATGAGAATTCTGATGTTGGCAGCTAAAAAAAAACAACCTGAAAATCCACTGTTTTTTAAAAGTAATGTTCGTTCTCAAATGTTCTGCTTCTGCAGGTTGGCTCCTTTGAACATAATCTCACGACTGACCTTTTAAACCATTTAGTATTTGTGCAAAAAGTGTTCATGAAGGAAGTAAATGAGGTCATACAGAAGGTTTCAGGTAAGTGGAACACTTAAAAGCTGCTTTAAATAAGATCCTCAAACTTTGTTTGATGGCAACATGATGTAGCTCTCAGTCAGGATCAGCTCATTAATTTCACAGCCACCCTCATTTCACCTCTAGCACTGCAAGCAGCAGCAGGAAGCAGAGCTGGGCTTTGAAATGATAGCAGAGGCTCTGGAAATTATTCTAGGTCTAGCATAAGCAGGACTTTTATTGGGAAGCAGGATTGTTTGGCATTCTGGACTTCAGCCTCTGTGTGTCTCCATAATGTGACCTTGGCTGGGTTACTTCCTGTAGTCACTTTGTTTGATTTGAACTTTTTTTTGAGTAATCCTAAAAGGCAAATTTTTAGTTTAGTAAGATTCATCAATAGCTGGAAACATCATGAGGAAAGAATAAAAAGTGGTAACTAAGTAAAAAGAATGTCTGTATGTGCATCTGCCTCCTTTCATGTCCCTCTGTGTGTGTGTATATATATATTCAGATATATACATCCAATAAAAGAATGGTGCAGTCCACATGACATGCCCTCAAGGCAGTTAGAAAATGCAGTGGAGAAAATAGAAAATGCCAAATTCCCTGAAGGCTAACAAGAAACACCCTGATACTTGTTCCAGCCAAAATATATTAGTACTGGGTAGTAAGAAAATGCTTGGGCCAAGAATAAATCTTCTGACAGCTGTCATTATTCTATCAGAGCTTTTTTTTTGTGTGGAGGAGCATATAGTGCTGAACCAGGAAAGCTGTATTAGCTTTTACAGTGTTTCATAGACCCAGCTTTTCAATCTGCCCTGTACTTTTATGTGAGGAATTTATTACCAGTGCTGCTTCTCTGCTTTTCCAGACTGTAAATTTGTATTGCCAGTAGCAGCCTGGTGGTTTTACAAATGTGACTGTTGCCTTCCATGTTGGGGTAATTCAGCAGGGACGTGGTCAGGTCAGCAATCTGTGGGTCTGCTCAGTGCAGAACAATGGGGACAGAAATTGGCTTGGTCCCTCTGGCTTGGAGCAAAGTAATTTTTTAAATGGCTTGAAAATACTAATTAGTGTGATGTGCTGCAGTATTTTTTCTAATTAGTGTTTGTGTTGCACTAAAGTATTGTTTGCCTATTATCCTTATATAAAAACTGTCTAAGTACCAATTACTGAAGGTGAAGTTGCACAGATTGAGGGCTAGTTAATGAACAGAGCAGTCCATAATAATGGCATCTGAAAATTAAAGGCAGTGTTGATTAAAAGAAAATTATCCAGATACAGAATGGAGTGATAAAAATTGATTGTTGTTTGGGGTTTTTTTTGAATCCATGATTCAACTGCTTGTCCTCACCACCAAATAACTGTCATTAGATCAATGGTATATTTGGAGAGAAATAATGGCTTAGCCTTTTCCAGCAGCAAGCCCTTCCTATAAACTAAGTTGGAATGTAGATAAATATCAAGGAGAATTAAAACCAGGATTGCTTCTTAGGGGTACATAACTTGGAATGACATGTGCCAGAATGAGCAAGTAAACCCAAAAATAAAATAATTGCAGAATACTCTTTCCTCTCATGGAAAAATACTGACATAATTTCAATTCCTCATTTTCATGGGATTTGCATAGTATTTGGTCAAGTGTTAAACTTGTGTTGTCAGATAACTAGGAGATACACTGGTGCAGGGGACAAAAACCATCCTTTTTTGAAAGGCAGGTGTTAATCCTTTCAGACTTTGAGACTTCCTATGGAAAATTTCCCAGGAGGGAGGAACATGCCTCTGTTCCTTCATTCTTAGTGGAGAGATATTAATTGTATGTCAGAAAATGGATCTGCACTCATGTCTCCAATCGTCACTTGTTTTTGTAAATCCTCAACTGGTCACTATTTAAAATGAGTCTTAATTTATGGTCACTTTATGTGTTGGTTTTAAAATGTTTTCTTCGATAAAACTGTGATTGTGCATTTTTAATGTGTACAGGAGGGGAGCAGCCAATACCTCTTTGGAATGAACACGATGGCACAACAGATGGAGATAAACCAAAAATTCTTCTTTACTCCTTGAGCCTGCAGTTTAAGGTAATCTTATGATGACAAAGCAGTGGTTGGGTTCTGCTTTCCTTTCTCATCATGTCTCTGAGCCAGATGCTCATGGCTTTGTGCCTTCCTTTTCCATTAGGGAATTCAGGTGACAGCTACAACTCCCTCGATGCGTGCTGTGAGGTTTGAAACGGGCTTGATAGAACTCGAGCTCTCCAACAGGCTGCAAACCAAAGCAATGCCTGGAAGTAGCAGCTACCTCAAACTGTTTGGAAAGTGCCAGGTGGATTTGAATCTGGCTCTGGGACAGATTGTTAAACATCAGGTTAGTGCTCAAGATCTTTGCATGTAATGTTCTTAATGTGTGATTAAAAAATTGCATAATCAAGCTAAGAGGTTGTTGCACAGTGCTGGTTTTTATCTGTTTTTTTCCTATATTAATATCTTAGAACTTCTTAGCCCTTTAGAACAGTAATAGCCTTTCTGCTGAGTTAAACTCAAAACTTTTGTTGATGTTAATATAATTTTTTACAATATTTGAATGAAATAATAAGATCAGAGGAGATCCAAACTTTGCTAGACCTACATTTTGACCTAGTTTGTCTGTCTTGGTTTGACAGTTGTACCCCTTGTACTCTTAAACCTGCTGTTACCTGGAATCACTTGTTCTAGGATATGAAAGTGTTTTGTGATGCCTAGAAAGAAACAGACAAAGAGAAATCTTAAGACTTGTAAATCAACTGTCACAATAGAGAATCTGGATCTATAAATAGCTACATTAGTTAACAATCTATGATAAATAAGGAAAATAATGCTGTGATCAGACCTTAATTCAAGAATACTGAAGCTCCTCAAAGGACCTTTGGCTAGAGAAGAACAGGAAAGGACACAACTTGTTTTAATTTTATATTCTGTCAAATGCAGTAATTTGGGGTTTTCTTCTTCCCCCTCCCCATCCCTGAACTCTTCCCTGCTGCAAACCCCTCCCTCTTCCCATTTTTTGTAATGTTTTAAGGTTTATGAAGAAGCTGGCTCAGACTTCCATCAAGTTGCCTATTTCAAGACAAGAATTGGATTAAGAAATGCTCTCAGAGAAGAAATCAGTGGCTCATCAGACAGGGAGGCTGTGCTCATTACTCTGAACAGACCCATTGTTTTTGCCCAGCCTGTGGCCTTTGACAGAGGTACTGTAGACACAATTGCTGCAAGTTTGTGTTCATACTGAGGAAGAGATTTTTTTTTCTCAAAAGGTTTGGTTATTCAAGATTCTTTGTATTTCTTGTTAAGTAGCTGAGACATTTGGGAGATCTCCCCCATGCCAACAGATTGATAAATCTGTCATCACACATCAAAAATTCCGCATGTTGAGGTGATTAGATGGTTTGGAGCAAGTTGCTGTTGTAAATCCTCACAGATGAATAATGAATAATGCTGAGAACAGCAGGACTTTCTGTATTTCAGTGTGTTAGCTTTGGTAAATGATCAAGTTTGTCCATCTTGTCCTTTGAAGCATGACCTGATCGCTGCACCCTGAACCTGTGTGTGTCCATTGTTACACATCCTCTCACTTAAAGTAATGGAGGAGCTGTAAAAAGGGATTGCAAAAAGAATTTATACATTATTTTTTTAACGTGTTGATTTCAATTAAGCATTTTTGGTTTCCTCATTAAGCTGTGCTGTTCTGGCTGAACTACAAGGCAGCCTATGACAACTGGAATGAACAGAGAATGGCTTTGCATAAAGATATTCACATGGCCACAAAAGAAGTGGTGGATATGCTGCCTGGAATCCAGCAAACCTCTGCACAGGCTTTTGGCACTCTGTTCCTTCAGCTGACTGTCAATGATTTAGGAATTTGCCTGCCCATCACAAACACACCCCAGGTAAGCAAAAGCATGATTATTGCAAGTCTGTTAAAACAGCCATTTGTGTGTGGTGTACATATACAAGAACCAGGTGATATAAACTTCAAAAAAGGTCTAGTTTATAAAAGGAGATATAAATTAAAATGAAACATAATTATAGATGTGCATATTCAGAGATAGAAATTTATCAATCTGTACATTTAGGATTGTACCTAATTGTACACATGAAAATAAACACCAAAAAAAAAAATCACATAAAAATTAAAGGTACTTTTTGTCTTTGTTCAGTCAAGTCAGGTGTCATTTTTCTTGGAGAAAAGAATTGATCCTTGGCTTGTCTTCTCTGGTCATGGGGCCATATGGATTATAGCCCTTGATCAAACCTGGATTTCTGTTCCTTTTCCAGATGAGCTTGACTCCCACTGCTCAAATAAATGTATAATGTAGGTGTTGCATTTAGGAATCAGCAATGCAAGGTGTTGTATGGGCAGAGGTGATGCTTTTGAAACTCTCTGCAGAGAAGGAAAAATACAAGGAGATATGAGCAGGGGTCAGTTAATAGGGAAAGATAAATGGCATTTAGGAAATGTAATCACTTTGGCATTGCACTGACCAGTAAGTTCTCCCTGTGATTTTCTTTTCCAGTCTAACCACTCTGCAGATCTTGACACTGGCTCTGCTTTAGTCCTGACTATTGAAAGCACACTCATCACTGCCTGCTCCTCAGAGTCTTTGGTTAGCAAAGGTCATTTTAAAAACTTCTGCATCCGCTTTGCTGATGGCTTTGAGACAAGTTGGGATGACTGGAAACCAGAAATAAGAGGAGATCTAGTCATGAATGCATGTAAGTGCAGGTGATTTCATACTGGACAAGAGTATTTCAGATATGAATCCACTTTTGCCTTTGCCATTGACTTGAAAAACAGCTGAGCTTTCCCAGTAAACCTAAAGAAAAGACTTGGGCCTTTTGAAAGCAAAATAATATAGATCCAAAAGGTTATATTCCTTTTTTGTTGCTTTCCTTTATTAATATAAACTTTACTGCTTTATATATAATTGTAGTAATTTAAGTTTTGCCTGAGAGATATTGTAAGAGTTGAATGCATTGCTTTTATACAATTACATAAGATCCCAGTAAGATTTTAGTAGTCTAATATGGAATATTTTTATATAATGTGAAAATTCCAACATTTTTATGGGTTTTTAAGTTGATTCATTGCATATGTGTGTTATACATGATACTTATTTAGAGTTTTGTATGTTAGCAAGTAAGTTCACTTTACTAAATAAGAAAAGTCCTTCAATGAGAAATAAAACTAGAACTCTTGACATTCTTTAATTATGGCAGGCAGGACAATGAGGGTGGGATTGGGAAGGGCTGCTCTGAAGCAGCTTTTACTGGCTGCCTAGTCAGTGACTTGCTGTGTATGCTTCATGTAGGTGTTGTGCCAGATGGTACCTATGAAGTGTGTTCCAGGACAACAGGCCAAGCTGCAGCAGGTAATGTGCTTGTTTTAATTAATCAAGTCCTCCATAAGAAAAGCATTCATAGAACATGAAATTTAAGTCCTTTAACTGTGTTTTAATTTAATTGGCTGGAGAAGAGTCAGCAATAGTTGCCATAACAGTCAGCATTGCTTCCTGTCCTAGGGATTGCTCAATCTTCCTCATGCTGAGGCTTTGCACCCTGAGCTGCCATCCCTCTCTTTCCTCTCCCAGAAAAGACTTCTCTTTTTCCCAAATTCCCTCTCAGCCCAGTCTAAGTAGTCTGGACCTTCTCCAGAGCATTCAGAAATAGCTGTCAGTCTCTGTATTAGCCATACTTCCATATAGGAAGAAAACCAATATCCTGTGTTGTCATGCTTAGAGCAAGATCTGTATTTTGATGCTGACAAGTGGCACTCAGAAAAATCCTGGGCAGACAGGATATTCACTAGGCACAGAACACATATGACATCTTCCAGCATCAATGTTAAAGACTTGAATAAAAATAGGTCAGCATTTGTACATGCAGAAAGAGCAGAAAGACATGCTTTATGTTTCTTGCTGTTAGAAATTCTGTTTTGGAGTAGTGTACTTGCCTGCATTTGTATGAGCTGAAGCTTGAGATGCTCTTTACTTGCTCGGAAGAGAATGTATTTTCATGAGGTCTGCCTGTGTTACATCACTTGTTTAAGAAATACTGTGAAGTATTTTCATTAAGCATTTCAGTTATGGAACGTGTTTTCCTCAGAATAGACAGAAAAGATAGTGTTTTTCAGTTACAAAGAACTGTCTTGGCTAATGGGTACACAATTCTCTATGGGAGATTTTTTTAAAACAGGAAAAACTGTTTAGACTGGTTTGTTTGTTTTTTTTAACACAGAAAGTAGTAGTGCTGGAACCTGGACACTGAATGTGTTGTGGAAGATGTGTGGTATTGATGTCCACATGGATCCAAACATTGGGAAAAGACTGAATGCTTTGGGCAACACCCTCACAACATTGACAGGAGAGGAAGATATTGATGACATTGCTGACCTCAACTCTGTGAACATAGCTGACCTTTCAGATGAGGATGAAGTTGACACCATGTCTCCCACTATCCATGCAGTAAGTGATTCCACCAAAATAATTCTACTAATTGGCAAAAGTCTTCTGTCAAATGGAAAGGTCTTAATCTTGAGTCCAGCATGTGAGTCTTTATAGCTCATGCAAGTCTTGTTAAATCAGAAACGTTTGTGTGTGTGTTTTCTAACTCCATCTTTCAAAGGCAACAAATTGCAGATCATATTTCTGCTGGTGTTATGTGGAAATAACGATCTGGATTTGAGAACATGGAGGGGACACAGCACCTAACCTCAGATAGCTGAACTGTAAAAGCTGTGCCTTTCTTCTAGGTTTTCTTCACAGGAGAGTAAGTAACTAACATGAAAAAAATTTATGGAAACCTACTTCTATTCAGTATGCTGTTGACCTTGCTTTTTGGTTTTCTGCAAAACCATTTTAACAGCTGTTCCTTCATGTCTCTAGCCTGCTGACTGAGGAAACATTTTCCCAGCACACTAATGCTCCTGTTTGTTGTTCAGCAATCAGGCGGAGGCTCCTTGGGTGGAGAGGCACGCAAGCTCACATTTGGGCAGCGGATTGTAAATCACCTGCTGGGTTTGAGCCCCCCAAGGCAGCGATACTCTGTTCCTGTAGAATATCTCTGGGGCTCAGCGAAGCGGGATCTGCTCCAGCCTAGCAGAGCACATTTGAAAGCAGGCAGATCCTGCTCATGGGGGCATGTATGTAGTAGTTACAGTGTGTCTAACTGAATGATGGGCTTTTGGATCACCGGAAAAAATCCAATCAGCTGCCTGTTCACATGAATTGATTCTTTTGCATGCACTAGTCCAAATTTGAAGGTGTGAAATTCACTTTGCCTGTTGTTCACAATGTTCTGATGGCCAGTTTTTCATGAGGACATGAA
This sequence comes from Melozone crissalis, assembly GCF_028551555.1. Classification (NCBI taxonomy): domain Eukaryota; kingdom Metazoa; phylum Chordata; class Aves; order Passeriformes; family Passerellidae; genus Melozone; species Melozone crissalis. The sequence continues at coordinate 7,521,199 of NW_026535817.1, read as the reverse complement.
TGAAATCTTAATTTTCAACAGGAGATCGTGGATCACCGGCGGCAGGGAGCTTCCAGTATCCAAACTGGAGAACAGCGAGGAAGGAAATTTATGAAGCGTTTGGTTGATATTAGAGAGCTCAATGAGCAAGCAAAAGTCATTGATGACCTGAAGTAAGTGGGGTTTGCTTTATGTTTGTATCATACATCTTGTGGCACTGTTAGGGTTAAGTGCAAGTTGTTGCCTGTATTTGAAAAGAAGAGGATTTCAAAAGCAAAGGCTATATGTGCAAGTGCTCTCTCAAATCTCTCGGGTTGTTCCACAAGTGTCAGATTAGTCTGTGTTTTTCTGACTCTGCATTTTAATGACTGATTTATAATCCTTTTCCTATTGATTCAAAATCAGACTTCTGTCTTGATATATTATCATGCTGATTACTTTAGGAAAATATATTACTTTGAAACTGTAATAAGCTTAGGAAGAAGAGGGAAATTATTTAAATATAAATTTGTTTTTGGTGTCTTGCACATGATGTTTTCAAGATGAAACTTGAAAACTTTCTTATACTGTACTTGAGAAAACCCTGAAGAAAAACTTATTTGAGATTTCACTAATGTCACCTGACCTTCTGTGTATTTTATTAATAGTGTTTTCTGACTTTGGGCTTGTTTGGGCTTTCCCCCCTCTTTTCCCCAAGACAGACTTACTATAAATGGATCTGTCTGTGATGGGAGTACAGAGGTTGGTAGTTACATGTTAAATAATGAAAAGGGATACATGTTTTACTGTTTATACTTAAAATGAGATTGCTGTCACCATTCAGTGGGAATTTTTTTCTGAAATTAGGAATTTAGGTTAAATGCTTGTTTTCATAATTCTGTGGCTGTATTTGGCACTGGTCCTAAGTATTGGGACAAAAGAGAAAATGGGTTAGTTCCTGGGGAAAGCATTCTTACAACAAGAGTTTTGAAATTGTGGAAATAATGTCTTGTAAGGTAACTCAACCATGCTTTACCTCCAGGAAATTAGGTGCCAGTGAAGGGACCATAAACCAAGAAATTCAGCGCTATCAGCAGCTGGAGTCGGTGGCTGTCAACGACATCCGCAGGGACGTCCGCAAAAAGCTCCGGAGATCCAGCATGAGGGTGAGCAGGATGAGGCTCCTTGGAGAATACTGTAGCACTTGTGTCCCACAAACCCTTTGACTTTGCTGGCACTCCCATGTGCAGTAGCATTTCAGCTTGCCAGAGTTTTTCCCTGTGTTCTCAATGGTTGCATTTCCGTATTGTTTCTGGTGTAGGCTGCCTCCTTGAAAGACAAGTGGGGTCTGAGCTACAAACCCAGCTACAGCCGATCAAAGAGCATTTCAGCATCAGGGAGGCCACCTCTGAAGAGAATGGACAGAGCAAGGTGAGCCTCTGGGAATTTGGGACTTGTGATAGCCACAGCAGCACGTGGGACAGGGGAGAAGTTGGACTTGGGCCTCAAGAGTCCTTTTACCACAGGCAGCAGCTGTTTGTGGTGGAACTGGCTAGAAAGAGGTCATTTTGCAAGGCAGGCATGTTCTGAAAAGCTTTTCTCATTTTTCTGAAACCACTGAGAAGATTCCACTTCTAGAACCACTTAGGGTTTTCTACAGAATCCTGATTTCAAAACATGTATATAAGGAAAAATAGCATACTGTAATAATCTTGTTTTCTACACCTGATTTGCAATCATCTGCCTTTTAAAAGGGCTCTTGTAATGAGAAGAAGAAAGGGAGATGCTTTTTTCTGTGTAAATAATTGTCCCATGTGGCAGATTACAAATGGCTTTTTTTTCTGTAATTTCTGCATGTTGGCTTTAGGATTGAAAAGCTTGCACAGAGACATTAGCAGAGATAGAGTGCTGGCCAAGTCATGTGCAGCTTCCTTCTCTTTTCTTCTCCCCCTCCTTCCTTTTCATGTACCCAAGTGCTTCAATTATGATTTTATATCTTCTTCCCTAAAAGAATGCCAAGTGTGACCTTGTACTTGTGTAGTTAAATGTTTGCATGACCCTAAATCCTGTAGTACAACTCAAAAAGCTGTTTTGGTTTTGTTTTGCTTGCAGCTCTCGACTGGGAGACAGTGAAGACCTCCCAGATATTCGTGTGGATGCTGCATCCCCTGGGCCAAGAGTAACCTTCAACATACAAGATTCTGTAAGAATTACTTTATATGCCATATATTTGTATTTCCTCTGCCATTTGATCACCAGTTCATGAGATAATTACATCCAGGCAAGCCTGAATTGTGTCTGCTTTGCCTCAAATTACAGATTTGTTTTTGAAAAACAGACTTATTTTCTTAGAAGACAGATGTATTTTGGTTTCTTGGCGCAGAAATTGACTCATGAGAGAAAAATATTTTAAAATGGCTTGATTTGTTTCTTAGGCTCACACAGTAGTCCTTTTGTTGGAATTTTTGTCAGAGGTGTGCAAAAAATCACCTAGGTTTTTTGGTGTTTCAATATGTTTAGAGTTTTGGAAATGGGTATTAGTTTGCTGTAGCTGTACAGGTATATCCTTAGTATTTGAAATGGATTGTTGAATTGGCTTGGGGTTGTTATTTTTTTTTTTGTATGTTTTCTCACATTTAAAATGTTTATTTTGCATGGTTGAGATAATTGTAATTATTTTAATTTCTATTTTTTTTTCATTTCTATTAAGTTGAATCAAACAGCTTTGGGGATTGCACAACAATCCAGCTGTCCAGGGGAAGGGTATTTTCAGGTATTTCTGAGCAGAAACAAGTGTTCTTTGCCAGAGAACTAATTTATCTCATAGGGAGCTGCTTTTCAATATTTCATCTCTTTTGCACTGAGCTAAACAGAATGTATATTGAGCTTGAAAATATTTAAATACATAAACTAAGTAGAGGAACATGATGTATGGTTCATGCACCCTTATGTAGACTTAAAACTTCTTCTAAAATGAATTAATGACTTTTTGCTTGAAGACTGAGCAAGGCTGATGTAAAGTGACCCAAGTCTAGTATTGAAATGTGCTTTAGAGGCTGATTTTAGTGTGTGCCTTCACATGTCACATTGTGTTCCAATGTGATGGCAATCAACACTGGTACAAAATAATTACCAGGTGGGAGGACTTCTTCTCACATTCTTATTTCTGTTTAAATTCTTATATTTAGTGTGGAATAAGACATTTTCCAATAATAGCAAGTAGGGAATGTTCTGAAACTTAATACCCTGAGGACAAGTTGAGTTTTTTAACCGCTTCCAAAACCATCTTTTGAGAAAATAGTGGTTTTTTTAAAAGAATTAATCAAGCAAACCCAAAACTCATAAATCAGGAAAGGCAAAACTAAACAAGCAAACAAAAAAACCAAACTGAAGAGGCAGTAATGTACTTTTTCTCCTTTCTAACTCTCCTTCACGCTGCCAGGAAATAAATGCCTATTTCTGAGAGAATGGTGGAAATGGCACCTGGCAATGTGCTTTGCACATTTAAATATGTTCACATTTCAAAGCTACCCTGCGTGGTGTTGTTATGTAAAAGCCCAGTTAGCTTAGGTTTTGCTGGCATACTAAAAAACTATTAATCACCTGGAGGTACCCAATGTTGAATATTTTTTTTTAAATGTGTTTTGCTGACATCATGCCAGTTGTTCATCAGAGCTGTAATTTGAGTATGTGGACAACAACTGTGTAGCTCTACAGTGATACTGCATAGGAAGTGCTGGCGTTTAACACTTGTAGATGCTTTTCACAGGCATTTTAAGAATTTAATGTTGGACAATGGCTTGTGGCATGATTTCTGTGAGAAGCAGGAGGCTCCTGGAGGGCATTCAGTTCCATGCTCAGGCTGGGATGCCCAGGGTGGTGCTCTACATTCTGTCTAGTGCCCTGCGTGCCCTCACTAACGCTTCCTGCGAGTCATGGGCACTTGGGCTGCCTTCTGTCCTTTGCTTTCAAAACAGTTCTTAAATTTAAATGAAATGTTTCCTTTCCTTCTAAATTGGTAAGAGCATGATGAATCTTTGTCTACCAGGCTGAGCTCAATCACTAGGCAATGGCAAAGGTCTTCCCACCAAGCTTTCATTCCCTTCTTTTTCATAATCCTCCTGCAATTCCTTTACCTGCTCTCTCTGTGTTATGAGGAACTCAGAAGTGAGAGTTTCTCATAGCAGGCCTGCTTCTTTATTTCCAGATCTATCTACTGCATTCTCTGTGGAAATCCAATCTGTGGAAATTTACTATCTTTTTGTCTTTTCACGATCAGTTTCCAGAGGAGACAGAAATGGACCTTTTGTCCGTAACTATTGATGGTCCCTCCTGTTACTCATCTGCTAGTGAAGGCTCATGCTCGGTATTTGGTTCACCCAAAACTCCAGCTGTCTTCTCACCCGGCATTCCCTTCCAGCCTGAAGAAGGACGCCGGGATGACAGCTTATCCTCCAGCAGCGAGGACTCGGACAAGGACGATGACCATGAAAGGGAGAGGACCTATTTCTATAGGAAACCTCCGTAAGTAACAGTCCTGAGGAAGATAATTAAATATGCTTTCAGTATTCTCTAACTTGAAATATTGAATTTAAAGCTACAAATTCTGTTGCTGATGTAGTGAATACACTCAGATGTGGGTGTGGAAGGCAGGTGAGGTTGTGTTCACTAGAGGTGACCATGTGGGAAGGAGTGATCCTGATTGGAAAAGGAGGTAACTGTTACACATTTCAACTCTTGGAACAGAATAAAAAAACTTGGAAAGTGAGGCTTTTGACCACAGAACAGGGTGTAGTTCCACAAACTGAATGTGTAAATATGGCTGCTTACAAATATGAAATTGATTGTGTGTGTATATTTTTGTTCCTTTTTTGATTGAGACTTTAAGAAAAGCTTTCTTTTTTTCTGCTACTATTGCTGCATATCAGCTAAGGCCTTTCCCCAAAATATTCTCGTAAGATCCTACAATGTGGGCACAGTTTGGGAATGCCTTGTAGCCCCTGCTGAGGTGAATGTCCTGCTGATACCTGCCCCCCACCTGTGCCTGTGCAGGAGCACCTCTCGCAAGAAAGCCACGGGCTTTGCTGCTGTGCACCAGCTGTTCACCGAGCGCTGGCCAACAACACCCACCAACAGGAGTGTCACTGGCACCACCACGGAGAGAAACATTGACTTTGAGCTCGATATCAGGGTTGAAATTGATTGTGGCAAGTGTGTGCTGCATCCCACGATGCTCCAGCAAGAGCACGATGACATCAGTTTGCGAAGGTAAGAAATTGCGTGCATTAGTTTATTACCAGCAATTAATTATCGCTGCTTAATAACAGCACCATAAGTTGTTCTGGCCCAATGTGGCACCAGAAATTACTTTAATAACATGAGGATATTTGTTTCAGGAGCTATGATCGGAGTTCCAGGAGTTTGGATCAAGAGTCTCCTTCAAAAAAGAAGAAATTTCAGACTAATTATGCATCTACTACTCACTTGCTTGCTGGCAAGAAAGTGCCATCATCTCTACAGACAAAATCCAGTGATGTGGAAACAACAGTGTTTTATATTCCTGGGGTGGATGTAAAGGTAAAATGAAGGGATAACTCAGCAGGGAGGCAGTGACAACGTTTTCTTTCCAACAGAGTCAAACTGTACATTTCCTTGGTTTTTAATCATTGTGTCTATATCCTAGCATGAACAGGTCTCAACAAAAATGTCCTTGTATTTTGTGATTTGAAATCCTAATGGAGTAAGAACAGGGAAAAATCTGTTGCTGCTGAACAAAAACTTGATATAATTCTGTTGAGGCAATGCCATGAATCAAATGCTCCTCACTTGATACAGCTTGGCTTTTCTAGTCTTGCAATGTGGAAGGACCATGTATTCCATGCTGTACTCAGGGATAACAGTTATACCTCAGGTCCTGCCTGTTGCTTCTAGTCAAATTCAGGAGTGACTAAACATTCTCTACGACTTTTGTTATGTTCTGTGTTCTCAGTAGTAGTCTACTGTGCACATGGAGGAGGTGTGAACTCCTGGGTTCAGAGGTATTTTGGGTTTTTTTTATGCCAGTTTCTGTATTCCTGTGTTCAGTAGTGGAACAGTTCCACCACACAAATACATAGTTGTGCATAGGTGGCACAGGGTGCACGTCATGTAACAGAGAGAGAAACAAGCTTTAGTGTTCCTAAATCATGAATTTCCTCTGTTTCTCTGTGTTTTGTTGAATGCTTTAATAGTTTATTAATTTATGTATTTTTTTACTAAGTGTTCAGTTCTTTTTGTGTATAGGATGTGAATTGGAATGTAATGTATATTACAATGATATTTCTGTAAAAATGAGAAGAAATAAATTTTGGAGGGAAGGAGTGGCACCAAATGGCTGTACAGCAATTGAATTCTTTGTGTGAAGTAACTTGATCTTGCTTTGCTTTCCAGCTGCACTACAACTCCAAGACTCTAAAGACTGAATCTCCAAACACTTCTCGAGGATCCTCTTTGCCACGCACCCTTTCCAAAGAGTCCAAGCTGTATGGTATGAAAGATACTGCCACATCTCCTCCTCTCTCTAGCACTATCCACAGCAAGACTAACACCTTACTTCCTCCCCAACCCCCACCCATCCCATCAGGTACTTATGGACAAACTTTCTGAACCTTTCATGGATATTTTTTCCCTTGGTGGTGTAATCTACTGCCTTTAGATCTGGCTGCACCTTACCTGGAGCACTGTGTTTATCCAGGTTTGACTTTAGCTGCAGGAACCTGACCCCAGAAGCAAAAATGCAGTTCATGAAGCTGCATTTTCAGACATTGTTTGCCAAAGCAGTCTCAGTAATTTTTTTGTCATAGTCACCATATCCCAGTGTTGGGCTGTCACTGCCTTCTCCCAGTTTTCATTTAACCAAAGAGTGTTGGAAAGCAGTGTAAATATCTGTAAATGTCTCACCCATTGAAGGCCTCTAAATAGCCATGATTTGGAGTAACATGAGTTCTAATACAGGCTTTGTTGTGTCTCCAATGATTCCTGTTCTCAAGCAGGAGGCTGTTGTTACCTCCTGTTGGATCCAGAGGCATGTAGATTGCATCTCCAATTTCTGAGACATTCACTCTTCTCTCCTTGGCATTGAAATGCTGCTTTAAACACAAAGCCAAAATTTTGCCAGAACTTGATCACCAAGCAAAATTAATAACTGGAAGTTGTGCTTGAGGATTTTACCTTATAAATCACCAGAGATGCTGGGAGAGAAGAGTGAAATGGGAATACTTTCCTCAGTTCTCCATGCTGTTGAACCATTAGCTCTTACTTCTTTAGGGGGCCATCCTCTTTGATTACCAGATGTTGCATAGTGGTTTATGCTACTTCACTTTTGTTCTCTACTCTACCTTTCTAATCTTTGCCTTTGAATTCTTAGCACATGATGTCCAGATCCTGAGTCTTGCTGGTTAAATGTCTGTAAGCTCTGCATTTGGTGTGGAAATTGCACTTGTATGATAATGTATATGCCCCCCCAAGACTGCAGATTGGCTTGTAATTGCTTTATTTCTTTATGCATTTTATTTCTAGAAGTATTTATTAGTCTTGAATGGTTTTGAAAAACACCTATTGTTGTTTATACTACTTTTTTGTAATAGTACTCTTCCTCTGGAATGGAGACAACTTGTTGTATTGTCTTTGGCTTCCAGTAAAAGTAAGGTAGGACCATGTTGTCAGAGACATGAGACAGAATAATTTGCACAGAATGAGAAGTCAGTGTTTTCTCTTTTTTTAACAAATGAAAGGATTTTCATCTCTGTTTTAGTAGCTAATTTCTATATTTGTCTTGGAGAATTTTAAATCTATGACTCCATTGATGTATATTCATTCTAATAGCTGTATAGCATAGAGACAGCAAGTGAGCTGGTACTTATGTCTTCTCTGCATATTAATATTTTGATGAACATGGATTCAAGATTCCTCTTCCACAAATTTACAAGAGAGTAACTTTTTTGTTTATCCTCTGGCTAATTCCAAGCTTTCAAAAATTATGGTTTAGAATCTTTAGTCATTCTTTGCATAAATATAGTAGGACTTGCCATTTGCAGTTTTAATTTTTTGATGTATTTTTCTCTATTTAAACTGATATTCTTTCCAGACTTGTTGATTTAATCTTCCTAATACCACTTTCATTTCCAGTTAGCTGTGGTTACTTTGCACTGGGTATTTGGAGAAGAACTGTCTGTGTTTGCTTTCAGTGCTATTTTCTAAGAAGTGAGATGGTGACAATGACAACAGAGTGCTTGGTTGAGAACATGAGCAATGGAATTACTACAATTAAGCCTTACAGACTAATGGTTATTTCTGCAAAGAGAAAACTTAATGGCTTCATTTCTTCTAGCAGACCTGGTCTAGATCTCTTCAGATGATAGAGAAAATAAGAGGGCACAGCTTGATAAGTTATGAAGTGCCTTCTAATGTTTATCAGTTACTGCTCAGTGCTATTACCTTAGGCAAATGTATCTTCTCAATGTTGCAGCCAAAGGGAAAGGAAGTGGTGGAGTGAAAACTGCTAAACTCTATGCATGGGTTGCACTCCAGTCACTGCCAGAGGAGATGGTGATCAGCCCCTGCCTCCTGGACTTCTTGGAGAAAGCCCTTGAAACCATTCCCATCACACCCATTGAAAGGAATTACACAGGTCAGTTGCATAGCTGTGTTCTGGCACTCTGTGCTTTTTTGGTGTTGAGCTGTTTTCCCCTTCAAATTCCACTTTCTAATGAGTTTTTGTACTTGTTAAAAGCTGTTAGTTCCCAGGATGAAGACATGGGACAGTTTGATTTACAAGATCCCTTGGAAGAGTCCACAACGTCCTTGGTGTCATCCTCAACATCAGCATACTCCTCCTTCCCTGTAGATGTGGTGGTTTATGTACGAGTCCAGGTGAGGGTTTAACTCGACATTCAGGGGGGTAACTTGCTTTAGTCACTGTCATTTAAACAAGCCATGGTTCTAAATTTCATTTTTAAGGAATAAAAGCTCTTGAAAAAAACTTCATTAAGGAAAAAGTCAAATGTCCCTTCTGAATGCTTTATTTTCTTTCTGCCTGCCAGCCCTCTCAAATCAAGTTCAGCTGCTTGCCAGTATCCAGAGTTGAGTGTATGCTGAAGTTGCCTTCCCTGGATCTTGTTTTCTCTTCCAACCGAGGAGAACTGGAAACTTTAGGCACAACATACCCATCAGAAAGTGTGTCCATTGGTGGCAGTACTCCACAGAGTGGCTCCAAGAACTCAGCTGGCAAATCTGGAGCACCAGGTAATGCATGTGTGAATGTTGACTGATTCAGAATATTTAAGCTATATTGCTGATAAAGGGCATAATTTGAAGTGCATTTGGTCTGTTTAATACTGCTGTTACCATTAAGCATTATTTCATGTTTGAAAATGCTTTAAAAATCTGATTTTTTTTTGCCCCCAGGTTCATCCCCTGGCCTCGGCAGCCCTCTGGGCAGGACGAGGCACAGCAGCAGTCAGTCAGATCTGACGACTTCCAGCAGCAGCTCTTCAGGCCTGAGCTTTACTGCCTGCATGTCTGACTTCTCCCTTTATGTGTTCCACCCCTATGGAGCTGGAAAACAAAAATCAGCTGTTACTGTGCTGACCCCAGGATCGGGAGCCTTGGGTATGGAATGAGGTTTTGTTTGCTTTGATGAACGTGATTCAAGCGTGGCACAGGTTTCTGAACTGCAGATTTGAAGGGATCACACAAGATGAAACTGTTTCCTTCCTCCTTGTAGGGAATGTGGATGAGGAGCCCACTTCGGTCACTGGCCGGAAGGACTCCCTGAGCATCAACCTGGAGTTTGTGAAAGTCAGCCTGTCACGGATCCGGCGTTCAGGAGGCTCCTCCTTTTTTGAGAGTCAGTCTGTGAGCAAAGCTACCAGCAAGATAGACACCACTTTGATCAACATATCTGGTAAATGCTTCTTGCATTTTAATCCCAGCTAATTATAGAGCTGCTGTTCCAGTGATGGACTTTACTCTTGGCAGCTTTTTTTTTTGGAAGATCTGTGTACTTATTTTCTGCCCCTGCATGTGGGATCCTGACTTACTGGGGAAATAGCAGGATGGTTGTGAGTAATTTGCCATTAAAATCCTCCCATGAGGAGTCTGAGGCACATCCAACACAAGCAGGACTCAACATAATCTGTATTCTTCGGTTCTACTGTGTCTTTATGAAATGCATTTTTATCTAATGGCTGGACTTGAAGAAATAGCAACACCTTAGGAAAACTGTTTTTTCATGACAGCAGAGACAACATTATTAGGTGAAGGAGAATATGACTTGGTTATCAAAACCTGTTATTACTGGGAATTTACAACTGTGTGCATGTGCTTTTTCAGCTGTCTGTGACATAGGATCTGCTTCTTTCAAGTATGACATGCGCCGCCTCAGCGAGATCCTGGCCTTTCCCAGGGCTTGGTACAGGAGAAGCATTGCTAGAAGGCTCTTCTTGGGTGATCAGACAATAAATCTGCCAGGTAGGAGACTGCTACTTATCACAAAAAAACTTGTTACTCAAAGAGAGTAGGAATTTTATAAGCATTTATTACCTGTGTCATATTAAATCATTGGATACATGTAAATGTATTATGATTTATTCCATATGCAGTCACTCAGAGATGTCTTGTAGGAAAGCCTAGACAGAAGAAGTGATAAAGTAATAATTTAAAGAGCATATTCCAAGGCCAGGTACGATGGGGCCCTGAGCAACCCAATCTAATAAACCCTGCCCGTGGCAGCGTTGGAACCAGATATTTAAGGCCCTTCTCAAACCATTCTGTAGTTTTATGATATATTAAAAAAGAGTAGAAAACTTTGAGTTATGTTAAATGAAATGCATTTATTTCTTAGTACTTCTTAGTGTATGTGAGGATATGGTTAGACACAAATGAAATGGTTTTTCTGTATTTCCTGTGCTGCATTTTCTCCAGTAGCATCAGGCCCTGGCACACCAGATTCCATTGAAGGAGTGAGCCAGCACCTTTCTCCTGAATCCTCGAGAAAAGCATACTGCAGGACGTGGGAGCAGCCCTGCCAGTCTGCTTCCTTCACTCACATGGCACAGTCCCCCAATGTTTTCAGTGAGCACAGTGCCAGCAGCAGCATGTCACCTGGGACAGCATCTCACAGCCTCAAGTCTCCAGCTGTCACAAGATCCAGGAGCGTGTCTGACTCTTCAGTGCCTCAGAGAGGTGAGTGGATAATGACCTGTATATTTTTCTTCAAGTATTTCCAGCAGTTATATGAGAGAAGTATGTCATTACTGCTTTGAAAATATTCTTTTCCACAGTGTCTGGCACTGGAGAGTCAATAGTTAGAGAAGGTAAAATGTCTGAAATGGGTGAATGAAAGTTGTTAGCATGTTTTCCATAAAATTTCCTTATCTATGAGTCAATTTCTGTGATAGCTAAAGCAATGCATATTGCAAATCCTCTAGTTCTCACTTATCTTTTCTCATGGCTTTGTGCTCTTTATAAATATTGTGCTTTTCAGTCCTTTTGTAATATTCAAAATGGATATATTCTGCCAGTTTTTCCTAGTATGTGGAATATTTTCCTATATGTGGAATAATTTACATTTTTGTCTGGTTTTTTTCTGTTTAGATACTCTCTCAAAAACATCAACTCCATTTAATAAGTCAAATAAAGCGGGCAGCCAGCAAGGAACACCATGGGAAACACTGGTTGTGTTTGCTATGAACCTAAAACAATTAAATGTTCAAATGAATATGAGCAATGTAATGGGCAATACTACGTAAGTATAAAATATGATCAAGTTTTAACACTTGGTGTTTTGAGGGCAAAAAAGCAATATTTTCCCCACAGACTGTTTACAGTCTGTTGACTTTTAGCTTTAAAATCCTACCCTTTGCAGTTTTGGACTGAGAATTCCCTCTTGAATACTGTAGTTGCTTAATCCTGAAGTCACATATGCCTAAACCCCACCTTATTTACTGCTTTCCAGTAGATTCAGTTTCTCTCTTGGCAGCCTGGCAAGTTGTTGTCTATTTTGACCTCTGTTCTAGGTGGACCACCAGTGGTTTGAAAAGTCAGGGCCGTCTGTCTGTGGGCAGCAGCAGAGATCGGGAAATCAGCATGTCTGTGGGCTTGGGAAGGTCCCAGCTGGACTCCAGAGGAGGGGTTGTTGGAGGTACCATAGATGTTAACACCTTGGAGATGGTGGGTAAGTTGGAAAGTGCTCCAGTCAATGAAGGTGATATCACTGGAAAAACTGATTTTCATCTCTTTAATTCTGTATTTCTCTATTGCTTTGGTTCTATTTCAGCTCATATTTCTGAGCACCCAAACCAACAGCCCAATCATAAAATTGAAATTACTATGGGTTCTACTGAAGCACGTGTTGACTACATGGGATCCAGTATCCTCATGGGAATCTTCAGTAATGCTGATCTTAAACTGCAGGATGAATGGAAGATTAATCTGTATAATAATCTGGATTCGAGCATGACTGATAAAAGGTAATAATATTTCCTGTGCTTAAAATGTATGATGTTTGATAATGTCAAATGTTTTCTGTCCAATACTGCTAACCAGAAATGTGTTTGCTAGAATGCAAAGGGTTCATTGTTTGGTTTTGGTTGTGAGTTTTTTTATTGTCAGTAGGGAATTGACAATAAAAAAACCTGTTAATTTTCTTGCTCTTTTTAATATCTAGTGAGATATTTGTCCATGGGGACTTGAAATGGGATATCTTCCAAGTGATGATTTCAAGGTCAACTACACCAGACCTGATCAAAATAGGAATGAAACTCCAGGAGTTCTTCACGCAGCAGTTTGATACAAGCAAGCGAGCTCTGTCCACGTGGGGACCTGTTCCTTATCTCCCTCCCAAGACAGTGGCAAACAACTTGGAGAGAACCTCACACGAGCAATGTAAGTGCTACCAAAAAATATGATTCCCGATTGAAATGTTTTAATTGCAAAAGTTACCTAGGAGACAGTGTCAGGGAAACAGAAAGTATCACTCGTAATTCCAATTTTTACTAAAAATAGAAATATGCCAGCAGTTTTTTCTGCACCTTGCCTGAGGTTTGTTGTTCACATTTGCTCTGCAGTGTTGGATGCAGCCCATCATCGCCACTGGCCAGGAGTTCTGAAGGTGGTATCTGGGTGCCACATATCCCTGTTCCAGATGCCACTGCCAGAAGATGGGATGCAGTTTGGAGGATCCATGAGCCTGCATGGGAACCATATGACCCTGGCGTGTTTTCATGGACCTAATTTCCGCTCAAAATCGTGGGCCTTATTTCACCTGGAAGAACCCAATATTGCATTTTGGACAGAAGCTCAGAAAGTTTTGGAAGATGGTAATTTAAACTGTTTACTCATTCCTCTAAATGTCTTTGAATGAGTTTTTAATGATGTATTATTACATGAGAATAAATCAAAAATTTATTTTCTTTGTCTGAATCAAGAGTATTTCCCAAAAATATACCATTTATCTAAAAATAATCTGTTCCCTCCACACCTTTACCACAATTTTGCCTTATGTGTGGAATGAAGTACATTTTCAAGTGTACTGGGTATGTCCCTGATAACGAGCCTACCGAGTGGATTCGCTGGCTTTTTCATTGTTTGTGTAGTCTTTCCTAGCTGTATGATGAATTTTGGTGATCTTATTGCTTATATTAGTCTTAATATTGTGAAGTTTTATTGTTTGTAGAGGATTTGATTTCTCTGTTGTTTTCAAGCTTTATACCAGCATTTATACCACTGGCACACTAATTATTCATATTAATTACCTGTAGGAGAATGAGAGAAAATTCCACTACCCTCACTAAGCTGCTTTTACTTTTTTTTTTTCCTCTCCCATACCACGCTGCCCACACCTCCAATGCAGGTACCAGTGAGCACTCCACGTACATTGTTCAAACCCTGGACTTTCACTTGGGCCATAACACCATGGTGACCAAGCCCTGTGGGGCCCTGGAGAGCCCCATGGCCACCATCACCAAGATAACGCGGCGGCGCCACGAGAATCCCCCCCACGGAGTGGCCAGCGTCAAGGAGTGGTTCAATTACGTGACAGCCACGAGGAACGAAGGTCAGAGTCAGCCTCACTCAGCCTGGGGACTGATCTCCTTGCACAGGGAGCTGTTGGAAAGCTGCTGCATCTCAAGTGTATAAACAACGAGTTTGATGGACCTTTGCTAGACATGCTGTTGGGAGCAGAATAAAAATCTTCTCAGTAATCATACAGCAGCAGTTTTACATGGGACTTTTCTTAACTTTTTTGCCTTGTCATGATTTAACATGTCCCATTGTTCCTGTAGAGTTGAACCTGCTGCGGAATGTTGATGCCAACAATCCAGAGAGCAGCACAACAGTGAAAAGCTCGAGCTTGTTAAGTGGCTTCAGGGGTGGCTCCAGTTACAACCATGAAACTGAAACCATCTTTGCATTGCCAAGGATGCAGCTGGATTTTAAATCTATTCATGTTCAAGAGCCCCAAGAGCCTTCATTACAAGGTGCAGTAAAACATAATTTGGTTTTTCTTGGTGAAAAAGTATTTCTTGCAAATTAGGAGTTAAAGGCAAAGGTAGTGGGCTGATAAGAGGGTTTAATGAGAATTGCTGCAGATCTACAAGAAAAAAATAACATTTTGTAGTAAAATGTAGAGGGAATTCTTTTAAGAGAGTGAAGATCTAGTGCAGAGATGGGTTGCTGTAGAAAACAACTGAAAAATGAATATGAACATTTCAGCTACACTGGCTGTTTTCATAGGCTTGGTTTCCTTATATTTATTAAAATGTTAACTGCGGTCCTTCCTCTCAAAAGTTGCTGATTCAATGAAAATATTATTTTCAAATGATTTGCCTTCCAATTCTATGTGCTTTTTGACTTACTGTATGTACTTGTAAGTGTACTGATGCTATTTTTATCTGGCTGTAGATACAAGTGTTAAACCAAAGGTGGAATGCAGTGTGGTAACTGAATTTACAGACCACATCTGTGTGACCATGGATGCTGAACTGATCATGTTTCTGCATGACTTGGTGTCTGCTTATTTAAAAGAAAAAGAAAAAGGTGAGTTGTTGTTCAGGAAGTAACACTTGTCTAGAGCAAATACTCTTAAGTCTCCTATTTTTATTTTTAGTTTAGTTATTTTTAGTGAAATACCATGTTTCTTTTCATAAGATGGTATAGGCAGATGAAAACTTTCAGAAAGCTTTATTCTTGCTATTGCAATCCTTTCATCTGTGGGGTCCTTTTAAGATATGCATTTTTCTGATTTCAGAATTATGTACTTTTCTGCCTTTTTAATGTTCAGCTGCAGCATTCAAATCTGGCATGGTCCTTCTTAAGCAATATGTGGCCGCCTGCAGAAAATCTGGAAACATGAGGTGGTTCTCTTCTTGTTGAGACTTGTGCTTTTGTTTTATTTAAGCTGTGTACAAAAAGAGTCCAAGTGAGCTGCTCATGGCTGACTGGTGTTTTCCTCTCTCCCCCTTGCAGCAATTTTTCCTCCTCGCATTCTGGCTGCTCGTCCAGGGCAGAAGAATTCTGTTGGTGTCCTTGAGGACAGCTCCACTGATAAAGAGGCAGAGGAAAGCATTACCTACACTACAGTTGACTGGAGGGAGTTTATGTGCAATACTTGGCATTTGGAACCCACACTCAGGTAACAAGCAGCTTTAGTAGCTGCAGTCTCTTTGGCCGTGCATTAACTTCTGGGTTAGATTTTATGCACATTAAAGGTATTGTTGGAGGCGCTTCTGAATTAGGATACAGTGAACTTTAAACTCATCAGTTTCAGGTTTTTCACCTCTTCCTTTGAGAGGATGTTCCATTGATCATCTTGAGCTTATGTGTCTAAATCAAGTTTGAAACAATGCCTGTTAGATTTAAGATTTGACCATGAGTAATACTGGGGAAAATTGATTTTTTTTTTGTATATACAAATGCCTATTTGCTATATTTATATATTCGAGACTGAGTCTATTTATTGCTTTCCTAGATTAATATCCTGGACTGGGAGAAAAATTGATCCTGTTGGTGTTGACTACATCCTCCAAAAGCTGGGCTTTCACCATGCAAGGACTACTATCCCTAAGTGGCTGCAGCGTGGTGTTATGGATCCTTTGGACAAAGTTTTGTCAGTCCTTATAAAGAAACTTGGTACTGCACTACAAGATGAAAAGGAGAAGAAAGGAAAAGACAAAGAAGAATATTAAAAGTACAATGTGACAACCCTAACTCCATTTGATTTTATCAAAGTGTTTTATTATATTTTAAGAACTTAAATATGGTTTAAAGAGAAACCTAACAGCTTTTTGCTACTCTATTTAAAACTTACATTGTGAGTAACTGTTTACTGTGGTACTTGATACCATTCTGTATTTGAAGTTATTGCATGATAATGATGATGACCAATGTATATTCTGTGAAGGAATAGCTGGAACACTGTAAATCTGCTCCTCAGCGTCCATTTTATGATGTGCAATATGATCCTGCATCTTTACAATACTTGCAGATTAACTGTGAATTTTCTTAAAATTTTACTTGCCATAACACAAACCCCTCGTTCATGTGACCAGTAATTGATTTGTCAATGTAGACTGGTGTAAATTATATATATATATAACTTATGAAACTGTGATTGCCTTAGTGCTAAAAATCATGAAGTTTATTACACTTGTAATAAAATTTAACTACTGTACAGGACCTTTTTTTTTTTGCATCGATCAAGGAAGCTGAACAACGAGAAGAGCGTTTTAAGTGTAACTCTGCAGACTGTGACTGAAGTGAGGTCAAGCCAGAAGCCGGGAGCTCGGCAAGCAGCCGGAAGGCGGGAAGCGCCGCCCCCACCCAGCAGCGCGGACGCGGCGCTTTCGCCGGGATCGGGGAAGCGGCTGCTCCCGCTCCCTCACGGCTGTGGCGGCTTCGGGTGCCGCCCTTGCCCGGCGGGAGCGGCCCGGGAAGGGGAAGCAGGCGGCTGGAAGCGCTACTGAAGCCGAGCCGGCAGCACAGGGGCCAATTTAGTAGCGCCCTCGCTCCCTCAGCCGCTCCCTCAGCTCCTCCCTCAGCTGCAGCTGCGGCCTCGCGCTTCGGCCGCGCCCCTCACAAAGGGCGGGAAGGGCCGAGAGGGGCCGGCCCCGGCTCTGAGGGACCGGCGGGCTGAGGAGGGAGCGGTGCTCGGCTCTCGGAGGCCATCGCCTCAGGGCAGCCGGCACTTCCTCGGCTCCTCCAGCTTCGTGAGCCCTTAGGGGCGCTCCGCCTGTCCGCGGGTGTGAGCGCTGAAGAACCCTCCACAGCTGGACCAGGGCAGCAGGTGCAGGTACCAAACCCTTTAACTGCGGCGCTAGCTTGGCCTGGAAGCTTGAGAGGGATCAGCTTTGTTGCTTTAGTTCGCCTCATTCCCTCAGGAGAGTTGTTCTGAGGTGTGTCCTTCGAGGGACAGGCCCGCCTTAGGCGTGAGGGGAGGTGGTGTAACAAGAGGAGAACTGGCCGCCGTGTGGGGAAGGACACCGGGTCTGGGTTCTACCCCAGCTCTGGGCGAGTTGTTCTTGGTGTTCCTATGAAATAGCTTGACCAGGAGAACTGCTGGGTTGTTTGCAGGTTGTTTTTGCTGCTGGCAGCATTAGTGAGTTAAGTTTCCTTAGGTCGGTCGGAAATGGCGAGCAGCACTGGCTGCTTTGAGGGTGCGGCAATGTTCGCCTTCGACCCCGCACCTGAGAAGATTTTGCTCCCCGACGTTCTCAGACAGCCAATTTCAAAGGATCTCTCCGAGCCTGTGGTTGCAAGGCTGAATCCTCCACCTTGTGTGATGTGCAATGAACCGGGGGTGATGAAAAATCCAGGTATAGTTTGCAGTTTATACACCGGGATTGGCTGTTAATGCTGTTGAAAGTAACTTTGCTTTTTCTTATCGCTGTGTTTTCTTACATGACTACTTTGGCATCTCCTTAAACTTGTCCCTCCTCTTCTAAAGCCTTTTTGTGCTGGAAGTTTTTTAGCCATTTGTTGTGGGGTGGCCTGTGTAGTCTGCAGCATTACCTGTTTATAAAGTTCAAGTTAACTGTAGAGTAACAAAATATAGAATACGTTCTGCTGCATGAATGTTATAAATAACATTGTGAAAGGGTTTAACTGCAGTTTGAGATGTCCCAGGGGGTTGTATTTTGAATTGCTTTGAGTAGTTGTGTTGCAGTAAAGGCACTGTTAAGACTCTTAAAAGCGAGGATTTCTTGTTGGCTGGGAAGCGGTTGTGCTTGGGTCTAGCACACCCCTGAAGCTGATTGTTGCATCTATCCAGTGGTTGCTGAAACTTCTGTAGTGTCTCAGAACAAGGAGTCCTGCTGCTGCCCAGCTTTGTGTGGAAGAAACACAGGCTCCACTGTTTGCTATCTGCCATCAGCAACTTGGATTTGATTGTTGATTTGCAAGAGAGGGGAGGGGGATATATGTTGTATTTTGTTGTAGTACATATCTCTGTCTATATTCAGGGATTATGGGATTTACTACAGTAAAAGGTTTGATGCTCGTAAAAGAGAACGCACAACTGCTTTGGAATTGCTCTTGTTGCTAATGCAGGGTTCAGTACAAAGCACTAATGCTCCACAGTAAATTTTGGTTTGCTTTTTTAAGAAGCATCTGAAAAGCTTTTGTTGTTTTGTTTGTTGTTAGCAGATTTTCAGGGAGTGTGTTCAGTTCTCTCCTTAATTTTGTTTAAGGACATTTTCTTTCTGAAGGAGCTGACACCACCACATTTTCAGCCTTTCCCTCGCAGAATGACCTGGATTTGATTGAGAGATACAAACAGGGAGTAATAAACTCAGTGTCTGCCTTGCATCTGTTTGCCAAAACACACCACCTGCAGCTTGAATTGAAAGAAACCAGCGTGGCAGGTAAACACTTCTGCTACCAAATAAAGTGGTGTTTGGGTGTCCTTGAGGATATCTGAGTTGATTGGGCGGTGCTGGTACAGCTGAACCTTGTTACTGGCACTGCCCCCGCATGTGTTGGGGTTCGGCTGCGCTGTCCTTGCCTCCGCAGCTGTGTTGTGTCCTTGTGAGGTGCTACAGAAATCGAGCAGGTCAATTGGCTTTAATTACGGCTGCTAACACAAATTTGTGAAGAGTGCATGAACTGAAAGGTGCCAGAGTTTTTGGGGAGGTTATGGGTGAGGGCTTTACTTTGCCAAAATTGTCTTTTTGCCTTGTATTTCTTCAAGGAATTAATACAAGGACATAAAGCTGTGGATGAAGTGCCTTACAATAGTTTCACTGCTTGCGTTCTCTTTTTTGTTCTCCTTTTAAGGCGACGTCATAAGGCCTTACTTTGCCTTTTGTGCTGTGATAAATGGGGTTTGCTACAAGACTGGGCTGGGAAAGAACAAGAAGGAATCTAAATTAAATGCAGCTAAACTGGCTCTTGCTGAGCTACTCAACTTGGAGAATACAGGGGCAAAGTCTTTTGAAGATTCAGGTAAATATTGTAGCAGCACCTAATTAGAACTTGAAATGCTTGGCTTAACAACAGCCTATGCCAAACATCTATGGTTTTATTAAATACTGCAGTATTGGCCTCTGCCAGGTTTTTTGAATCCTTGGGGCAAATCTGTAGTTTGATTCTGAAACTGGTTTTTATTTTTGTCATTTGTGTATTGAGAGTTGCATCAGCTGATGCCAGGAACACTGAAGGAATTAATTCGTTGCTGTTGCACTTGATTTGCTACTCACTAGGTGCAGCAACAAGAAGTACATCTCGAGTGGGTTTGAATTTTTATGATTAAAAGGCTTCCCCACTGAGGTACTGCTTTCAACAGAGTTCACTTGCCATAATATTTTATCTTATGTTGAGTTTTGCTGTGTGAATCATTCTAAGCTTACAGGGACTTAAAAGTCAGAAGAGCAAGTTCATAGAGAATTAGAAAGTTTGACTTGCTGCAAATAATGTGAGATTCACGTTTAGAAATTAGGCATGTCCATCCCACTTCAAAATGTTCTTAAATTCTTAGCTTTTTCCTGTGTTCCTGCTGAGCCTCGACCTCCAGGAAACTCTGCTTGTGTTTCAAGAACTGGTAAGGAATAGTCTTTCTTTTCCTCTGTTGATTCAAATTGCTCAGCAAATAGTTTCTTTTTAAAAATTATTCATCTTTTAATACACTTAGTGCTTCTCTATGTTGTTAGTATTGTTTTAAACATATTTGAAGGCTGTAAGAGCTCATATTACTAGGTCAGTTCTACAATATGACACACCTTCAGTAAATTGCTTGAATTTCTGTCACCAGTCCAGGTGACAGAAATAGCAGCAATATTCTCTGTCTTTACTTGAGCTAGTGTGCAGTAGGTGATCCAACTTGGGCTATATCTGTTGTTACTGTAATGGATGATAAAAACATCAAGTATTTGAGTGTTCTTGAGCTTTTTTTAATCCTGGGGATCTTAAGAATCCCAGAAATACGTGTGGTTGTGCTTACACCATGTGTTCAGGGATACATTTGGCAAGTTGCTCATGTCTGTTATTTCTGGTACCTGTAAATTTGTGTCTTGATGGATTCTGTTGTTCCATTTAGGAGGAGAACATATCTATCAAAAGCTCTCACAAATGCTGGAGGAAGTGTTCAACCGCCTGACTAGCCAACACCCCGAGTACCAAAGCTGCGGCAGCTCCCTGGCTGCCTTCATCATTGAAAAGGGCAAGTCTGGGTTGATTGTGAGCTTTGGGGAGGGGGAACTCTGAGAGCTTGGTGGGCAGCCAGCCCCAGTGAGCCCCCCATCCTGTCTGCTTTTAGGTGGGCAGCACGAGGTGGTGGCTCTGGGGACAGGAGAGTGCAACTACAGCCGGCGCGTGGAGTCCTGCGGGAGGCTCCTGCACGACAGCCACGCCATCGTCACTGCCCGGCGCTCCCTGCTCAGGTGGGAATGTCTCTGCAAATCCTTCCCTATGTGCCACTGTCACTGCTGCACCTGAATTCTAAACCTATGGAAACAAATAATAATGCAAACATGTATTCAGACTATGTATAATAATTTATTAAAGTATTCAATGTAAAATACATAATTTGCTTTTATTTTAGATACTTGTACAGGCACCTTTTGCTGTTCTATAACAAAAATCCAGCCAAGGCAGAGAGATCCATATTTTGCACAGCACCAGGCTCGAAGCTGCTTACCTTAAAGCAGAACATAACTCTGTCTCTCTACATGAACCAGCTTCCAAAAGGAACTGCTCAGTTAAAATCAGAGGTGTAAGTACCGTGGCATTTCCTGAGATAATAGTGGAAGGTGAATTTTTATTTTGTTTTGGGAACATTAATGTACAGGGTAGTCATGATATATATGCAGTACAGCTCAATATGGTGATACAGAAAATTTCTTTGTGGGTTATATAAGTTCTTGGTTTTGTTTATTACAGACAATGAGCTGTTAACCCCTTTCCCAAGATAGTATTAAAATACTATAAAATCATGAATTTAACCATTGAGCAAGTAGATGTAATGACCTAATGCCATCAAATGCACTACAAGATTGGAGTACAAAAAGCCTTGAATTGAAACCAAAGGCTCTGCTTTGATGTCTTGCCTCTTTGTAACTATGGGAAAAAACTGTTTTGCTTTAGAACAACCACTGGTTTGTCTCCCTTAGGTGTTGTATCTACTTACTTAAATATTTTGAATCACAGTGTGAGTTATGTTTTTAAGGAGATTTTAAGAACCTTACAGGTGTTTTTTCACAAGTAACTGTTACAGTATGAGTAGACAAAAAGTGACAGCTTGTTTGCAGCTGTTTGATTTTTTTTTTTTATGTGTGCATTAAAATTAGACTGGTGGCTAAGATTAGATTGAGTGGCTATTTCCTATTTAAATACTGATTTCAGTGTTGTAGGCACTTGAGCAGCTCAGTCTGGTGTTTTTAAGAATTACAGACATTGAAGATAACACAAGGCCTAGATGCAGTGGTGATTTTTTTGTCAAAAGCAACCTTAGCTAGCGCTTACTGCAATCTCTGATCAGAGTGCCTGCTCACTGAAATCCGTTCTCCTGTCCTGCCACAGGCATCTCGGTCCCCAGTCCATCTCTGCTTACGAAGCCAGCGAAGAGCTGAGTCTGCACGTTGCCCTGGAAGGCAGGATTTACCTGGCTGTCTGCTGTCCCCCCAAGACTGTCAGAGTGAGCAGCATGTCAGCTGGGGACAAACTCACCAAGTGGGAGGTGGTTGGTCTTCAGGGAGCCTTGCTGAGCCACTTCATCGAACCCGTGTACATCAGCAACATTCTCGTGGGTATGTTCAGTGCCAGCTCCGGGTGGGGGGGTTTGTGTGTTTCTGTATTGCAGTTTGATTGCATTTTATAAAGCATGAACTAAACCAAAGGTACTTGGAAGAATTAAGAATTGTTCTTTGAGATGCAGTGAACCAAAGTATATTTGTTCAGTAGGCAGTCAGAAATGCTGTTGAATGTGAGGTAATGTGGGCAAACTCCTCAACATATTTTCTATGCTGGAAGGTTGAAATTCTGTTTGAGTAGGGAACGTAAAGAGCTGTTGAAAAACAGTGGTTCAAAAAAGAAAACATTTTCCAGTAAAAATAATGGTGCCTCCGGAGAAGAAAACGGGAAATCATTTTTGTTGTGTGAATTGAATATTGGAACTGATCTTTACAAACGTGGATTTTATGGCAAAAATGACTATAATAGATCAGGAATGCAGAAATATCTGCATTTTTAACTATTTAATTTGATGTACTTGCATGTGGCTGATCTTGTCCTGTTGGCTAGGAAATGGAAGCTGTAAGGACACAAAAGGACTGGACATTACCATAAAGCAGCGTCTTGATGATGAACTCATTTCGAAGCTTCCTGAGCATTACCTGGTCAACAGATCTCACATTTACTTGGTGAAAGCTGCACTGCCAATCCAAACAGATTTGAACCAGTGGTCGCTTAGTTTGAATTGGACATTGTCAGATGCATCCTTAGAGGTTGTGGATGGATTAAGTGGGAAAACCACTGAAAGGTCAGTGTTTATCTTCATTTTAATGGATATAATGGGTTTGTGCTGGCTTATTGTAGTATTCAGTTTTCTAAGCTATGAGAGAAATTCTCTCCTGTGTTAGTTGAAAGCATCCTGTGATTAGGTGAAATTTTAGAGATCTTTTAAGCTCACAGTGAGATCGCAAGGCACCGAACAAAACAGCTCTCTCAGTGGAGATTGCCTGTAGTAGTGAAAATGTTTTATCTTTCACAATGCATAAAACTAATTGGGATTCCAATTGAGACGGATTCCAGCACGATGGCATTCACTAGTGTTAGTGGGGAGGGGAAAACCCCTGTAAGGCTCAGAGCTCTCCCGCGGTGAGTTTGTTCCCGAGTTCCATGGCCGTTTCCCCGCTCTGCCCGCAGCTCCCCGTTCCGCAGCGGCACCTGCCTGGCCAGCCGCCTGTGCAAGGCCGCCATGTTCAGCCGCTTCAGGATGCTCGCCAGGGAAGCAGCACGGGCCGACCTGCTCCAGTTCCCAACGTACCATGAGGCAAAGGTGAGCTGACGTGGGGAGAGGGGTCATCTTTGCAGTGTTTGTGCTTGTGCTTACTGCATGTTGGTGGCAGAGAACTCTGATCCTGTTAGCGTTCAAAAACACATAATCACGGGGGATTATATGCGGTGCTTTTTATTAAGAGCTCTGGGAGTCGGGGTATATTCAACCCAAATCTGACTCCGACCATACATGCAAAATGATCATGTTTTATACTCTATCGTTACATAACTTTCATGTTAATTATTAAACTTATATTTTTCTATTGTATACATAAATTTAGCCCCTCTCTGAATTTCCAACATAGTTTCTCACTATTCTTCTTATGGTTATATAATAATTACATTTAATTACTAAACAATCATCACATCTAACAATTATATAATTTATCATACTGCTTACACAGGTGCAGTTGATCTGGGAAAGCACAAAGCCTAACATTTTAGATTCTATCTTTAACTTTTTCCAGGGTTCCACTATCAATCCCTCTGAGTAATTCTTGAGCTTTTTCTACAGATCTCTCTGTAACTCTAATTCATGAGATTTTACAAGCTGTATCTTTTTTCTTCTTTTAGATTAAATCTCAGTTGTACCAGGAAGCCAAAAGCTTGCTGCAGAGCTACCTAGAGCAGCACAGCTACGGATCGTGGATTGTGAAGTCTCCGCATATTGAACAGTTCAGTGATTGATGGAGGTGGATTAAATGTCAAGTTGGTTTGAATGATCTGTTTCAGTAAATAGAGTTCTGAGTAGTAAAATGTTCAACTTTCAAGTTGGTAGTTACAGGAAGAAAACAATTCCGGAACTGCTTCTTGTCAGTTTAAATGCAGTTATTAAACTACCTGTAGTAGTTCGGTCTTTTCCCAAAATTGATGTTTGCTCATAGGTGGGAGTATCCAACAGCTTTGTAAAACTTTGTTCTGCTTTGCCCCCCGGTGCCACCTCATTTCCTCTCACTGACCCTGACTCCTACAAATCCCCACCCTGTGGAATTAACATGGTTTTTTCCTGATAGTTTCAGGATTTCTGTACATTGATTTCTTCTTTTTCCTCCCTTTCTCATAACTTCAGAAAAGAAAAAAAAACCAGTAAAAGCTGGATTTCTTTAGAAAAAAGGCATGCTAACATGAGAGTCTTCCAGGAAAAAAAACACATGGACAATCTGTGCTTATCTGTAGGCATTCATCCTTTGCTGAGAGTTTTGTTTAGTGTCAGTCTGCCAACTGGCTTATAGCTTATGTTGTTTGTGCTAGAAGAGTTAAATAATAATTTTTGTCCTTCCAAATGTGAAACCTGGAATGACTGGCTGTTACTCAACTGTTTTGTGATAATTACTGGTTCTGGTAGTGGGTTTAAAGCATTATGCAGGTGTCAAAGCTGTAATTGAGAAAGTAATGCAATGCAGTACAGAAGTCTCCAGAAACAAGATTTTTTCAGCTTTTGTGATTTGCCTCAAACCCCATCAGCCATCAGCGTTAATGCTTATGGATGAGTTGGACTCCTGCACTGAAGATGACTTCATCACTGCACTGACAAGTCCCAGTGAAATCATCTGCATACACAGTAACCTGGAAAATAGTGCCTGTCACAAGGGAATTTACTCCTTTTGAGTCCTGATGGGAACATGGTAGCATTGGGAAGGTGTTGTTGCATGCCATGTTTGGAGTTGGCGTGGTGTTGTGAACAGTGGCGTGTTCAAGCTAGACAAGTACACCTGGATTATGTTTGTGATTCCTGTAAATCATGTGAGGGGGATCACACAGTGTTCCCATACATCAGGAATAGTGAGCGTAGGGCTGTAGTCATGTTTCACCTTCTCAGTGTCAGAGGATTCTCAAAGAAGTTCCTCCTCCTGGTGTTTGTTTCTTTCCTTGATCTGTTCTTCCAGCTAATAGGAGAGTCTTCTGTTGGGATGATTGTATGCTGAATCACAAGTTGTTGAAACTCGCTGACCTGTTACTGCTTGGTCCTCGACCTTTTTTTTGGCTTATGTGCTCTCTTGTGTTCTGTTCCTGTCCCTTAACTTTGGGGGTTGTGTGGTGGTTTTTGGTTTATTGTGGTGCATGTTCCACAGACTGCTTGTTCCATGTAATGTTTTCTAAGAATGCTTGGGAATGGCCATCGTGTTCCAGGCTAGAGCACAGTGTTGCCTTTTTGTAGGGGTGTTAAAAGTTCAATAAATGTCCTTGACAATGCATTAGCTATACCTTCATATGTAGGGATGCTGGGAAGTGATATACATGTTAAATCTGACACACACATAGCATACCACACATGTGTTTGCATTCTGTACACTCCTGGATTGCTTTTTATATGGCCTTAGTCTTCTGCTGAGGTATTGGCCCCAAGGTGTTTCCTGTAGTTGTACACATTTAAGGCTTCCTGACCCAGAAGCCTTAAATGTCTACAAGTACTGAGGTTTTTTTTGTGTGCTGCAGCCATTTTATTAATTGGACAGCAAACTGAAATTTCCATGCAACTTAGGTGCTACCTTAGGAACAGAGATATTTGTTAGTGGAAAGGATGTGTTTGGCTGGACATGATCACTGTGTCCTTGAGCAGTAGCTTGATGGCACCGGTGTAGGTCCAGTTCTTTTGCCTGGGTTGTTCTTTGATTAAGTAGCAGCATATGCAGCATGCATCAAGCTAGTAAATGGAAGCATGGAGATGTTGTGTCCGGGTTTTTCCTTGGCTACTTCAGTAATTCCAACATGTATGATCTTAGAAGCTTGAGAGAGGCAAGAGTGCTGCAGTTCCAGTGCTGAGGCTGAAGCTATTCCCAGCCAGATCCATGCACATGGAGCAGGTGTGCATCACACAGATGTGGCACAGAGCAGACACAGGCAGGTGAGTACCAGCAGCAGCCTGTGGCAGGGCTCAGCCTCTCCCCTCCCTTCTTGAGGAGAACTGAGCTCTGGGGAGAAGAATGGATGTACACATGGAGTGTGGGGGTGTGCCTTCCTATTCATGGAGCTCTACCTGGACAGCTGGAGTGACACACAGTGACCTTTACGAGTGGTGCTTCCTGATTCTTGCCCCCACCGAGACTCCAAACCACATGCTGCTCTCTACTTCCCATGCTTCTCCCTTCACCTCCCTTCTGCAGTGGCATGGAGTGGGGAACTGGGGGCAGAAAAGACAAAGGTCTTGGAGTTAAGAACAATTTACTGGAAACAGCAGTGGTTCACAGGGGGGAGAAAAAACCCCAATAACAGACAATAGTGGACAGCTCCTTCCACCGTTTTCTGAACCAGAAAGAAATCCTCCTTGGAAGAGGATCCCTCTCTGACATCCCTGGTAATGATGTGAGGTGGTACAGAATGAGCTCTGTGTCTTGGCTGTGCCCTCTCCTGGATGCTGCAGAAAATCCTATCCTGGATGGAACCAGAACATTATTCATCCTTTTTACGTAGGGACACAGGTCTCATTTCCATAGCCAATGGCTCTCTGTCCAAGATGTTGGTTGAGTTAATTTGATCCATCTCTGTGGCTTCTGTCTATCCTAGATGGACACACAATACACACAGTATTACACAGTTCAACATTACAGACTGTTCTCCCCCAGAAATCAAATCCCCTTCAGGTACAAATTGTGTTTCCCCACCTCTGCATTACCTGCCACATCCCCTGGGTTTTGGGGCTAAAAACAATCCCACAGCTGGTTTTGCCTCTGCCTGAGGCAGGGCTAGTCCACTGTTCAATGTCATGTGTCATGTCACACCATGTCTCAGACTTGGTAAGTTCACATGCATGGCACGTAAATGTCACATGCTACATATGTGTACACCCCTGTCATGTCACATGCATTTTGTGGCACATGTCAAACATCTTGATTTGATACTAGAACTGTGCAATCACGCAGGGGAAGGCAGGTCAGGAAATCAATGTTGATAACTCTTTTTAGGGATTCTGTGATTTTTTTTACAGCATAGTGGGGGAAGGTACGTTTAGTAAAGTTCACTTTTATGCATTTTCAGATGCTTTTTAACAGCATCCTTTTGATCTAAAAACATCTTTTAAAGCTTGGGCAAGTACAGAAGCTGGCCCGGCAGATGCTGTTTAAGAATGTGGACCTTCCTATAATTAGGTGTAGATTTGACAGACATGACCATGTGTAGCGCAAGCACCTTCCTCACACCTCAGCTAGTTCTTTGTGTCAGCAGTCTTTATACAAATATTTCTTTGAAAAAGCATCTTGAAATTCTTGCTGGAGGTGCTGTGTGGGGGAGCAAGGCAGCCTGAACATGGTTTGAAAATCCACAGCAGATCACGGCTACTGTGCAAGTGTGATGTTATCCCCAGAACTGGAGCCAGGACAGGAAAAGCCTCCTCTTTCCATGTCTGTCAACCTGCAGCTGTCTTGGAACAGCCCAACTCCAAAGCAGTTTGTGCAGACCAAATGCCACAAAAAGTGTATGTAGTTCCACACTGCTTGTGTTTGTGAAATTGTTAGTGAGCTCCAGCTTCTGCCTTTCCTTATGAATACATGGGTGAATATCTCTTTACCATCCTTTCCTGCTTTCTGAACTATTTGACTCTTCCTGCCTTACCTAATACTTACTGTTTAGGGATTTAGGAAATGTTGTGGTTATTCCATGTGGGATGTCCAGCTGCACAGACTGACTCCGGGGTAGATTTTACCCATCTGCCAAAGCTGAGGGCTCTTTGGCTTAAGAAAATAATAAAGAAAGCCTTATTTATTAAGAGAATTGTTTTTAATGAGAACTGCTTCTTTGCCCTTTCTGGTTGTCGAGAGCTAGAGCAGCATTACCACAACACTGCCCACAGAGAAACGTCTGAGCTGATTCTGGAAGAGGTTTGTTTGCAAAGCCATGTGATGTGGGTGATGCTGTTTCTTTCTACATGCTGCATGTAAGAATTTTTGGAGTAAGAAGGTGTCTGTATAAAGAGAAGGATTTTTCTACAAAGGTTACCAAGGTAGAAGGAATTCTTTTGCAGAAGTTTCTTGCCTGTTTTCTCATATGTGTCCTGTATTCAAGTATTTTTGTTGTTACTGTCATCTGATTTGAGGAGAGGGTGGAGCTTGTCTGTTTGTGGCTGAGGTGACTGACAGTATTTACTTTCCTGAGTCCTTGTGGGTGGGGACAGAGCGCTCCTTCACCGTGGGAAGAGAAGATGAGTAGAGAAACAGACGGCAGTGCTGTGAGTATTTTCCCAGTTTTGGCAGAAAGCTGTCATTAACACCCATTTTCTCTTTGCAGCATGCAAGGAAACTGCTGGTTTTTCCATTGTTAGTCTGGTTTTAAGTCTAAGGTGAAGTACTCCATACCACACCCACCAGGAAAGCACATCAAAGTCTGAACGCTGGTAGATGATAGCTGCTGTAGTAGGCTGACTTTCATCAATTATAGCCCGCCTTGTTAGTATTGACTTGGGGCTTTTGTGTAGTAAAAAGTGCTCTTACATTGTTTCTTTGCCACAGAACTGAGTCCATCTGCATTGGGAGTAAGGACATTTCTGAGGTTCCATGGAAAGATTTCTGACATTGCAGTGTGTTCACTCGGATTTATACATTAATCTTCAATTTCATGTCAGTTTTGTTTTCTGGGACCTCAGTTACCTGCACAGTTGTTATTTCAAGTGTGTTACTGTTTCCATAATGCTTCCCTGTCTCTGAAGAATTTTGGGAAGTACGTATTTTGCTTACACCAATGAGAAAAATGTGTCCTGCAGGAAGCTTGTGTAGCTAAGTAGAACAGCTCAGGAAAAAATGAAGGTTTCTTTTATGAGGGGAAGCAATTTAGTATTCTAAACCTTGTGCTGTATGCCAGCATAAACTGGCATTTTATATTGCTTAAAAAAGGTTATCTGCAGATGTCTTGCTTTGGGCCTGGTACCTGCACACTTGCATGCTGCTGAATGCTTCTTTGGGGTTTTTTGTGTGTTTTTTAAAAAAATAGAGTATTAAGTGACCCTCTAAAAGGACAGTATCATAACAAAGAAGACTCTAGACATGATTTTTATATGTCTGTGACATTTATTAAATATAATCCACAATAACTTTTAATAGCTTTTTCAATAAATAGTTGTCTCAGGTTGATGACAAAGTGACAATGAATGAGTTTTCCAAAGAACATTGAGCCCCTAGGGCTTACAAAAAGGATCAAGTGTGATCTTAGAACAGACTGTCTTACCACCCACAATAAGAACATTTAGTGATCCCAAAATGGACAACAAGCTAGTAGTATGCCACATGGCAAAATATATAAATTATTCAGAATTAAATATTTCAATAAATAATGTAGCAGTAAAAATAAAAATGGTTATACAATTTCTTTCTGCATAGATTGCAAGAATCTGGTCATTTCTTGGTGAAATTCAGGAAACTTTTTCTTCTCATTGGCTTCACACTTCTTGCATGTTGGGTTTGAGAAATTAGGGTCCTGCAATACAGAGAATTTTATTGATTGATGATAACGTCCTTGCTAGCTGGTTTTAACCATGATACTTGAACTTCTATAAAGATTTTTCTTTAACAAAAAACAACCCTTAATATTTCTAGCCTGAGGAGTACTCATAAAATGCTACAAGGATATCTAGGCCATGGATTTTAGTCTAGTAGTATGTCAGAGTGTACTGCATTCATCCCTGAGCTCTCCAGTCATAAACTTTTCTGAAAACTGCCCAGTTTTCAAAGCCATTGCTATGTAAATATTTGTTATGCTCCTAAAAGCAAGCTTTTGTCAGCATAAGATGCTTGGCATGATTCAGCAAAGAAAATACCATCTTTAGTTAAATGTTGGCTTGTATGACCTGTAGGGCTCAAATGTATTTTACTGGATTAGATTACCATGCAAATAGATGTTTTCACATAGTTCATCATAGCATATTTTTGTAAAAAAAAAAAACCCTGTATTTTATGGGTTGGTAACACAGACCTTGATACATGAACATGCTGATTCTGGCATGGTTTTTCACTAATGGTGAAACACTTTTTTATTTCTTTTTTTTTTTTTTTTTTTTTTGGTAGCACTTGTAAAAGATGGCCTACCATAAAATCCTCAAGATTCTTCTGGATATTTATTACAGGTCGCTGTTTGTCCTCTTCCAGATCTTGTTTCAAGACCTCCAGTTCTTTCAGGAAACATGCTAGAGTTGTGTGGTTGCACTCCTAGAACAGTCAGTGAAATTGTTACATTAATGACTTGTTTTCCTTTTTCCTTGTTCCACTTTTCAAAATCTCAGTTCCCTGGGTTTTTTGTCCTCATCTCAGGATAAAAAATTGTTTTCTGCACTGTATTACACTTCATTTGTTGCCCTCAAAGTTATATTGGGAGATGTTATACGGGGCCTTAATTCTGTAGCTTTTGAAAAGTAACTTTTACAAGACACTTGAAGTGTTGCAATATCTCTTGGGGCCCCAAAGCTGCAATATTTACTCCTGAAGCGAGCCTTACTCCTGGTTGCTATCTGAAAATCACGGGTTAGCAAACAGGTGGCCTCTCCTAGACACATCTTGAATTGATGCATTTTGGTTGCTCTATCTAATGTCTGTATCGCAGCTGGTTTTTGAACAGGGTAAATAACTTTACACACCACTTTTGCAAGCTATTTCAGGCACTCACTGATACTGCCTTACCGATCAGCCCCAAACATTTGCATTTAAGACTTGGAGCTCTGAGATAGCCAGGTCTTAATGCTGCCAGCAGATGAGAAAAGGGACATAGATAAGGAAGTGGTTGCAGAATCTGACTTTAAATCTATACTGAAACAAAAGTGTTTTTAAGTGAGAAGTCTTCTGAATTAGAAACTTACCAGAGGTTCAAAGCAGCTAACAGATAACTTGTGTGAAGCTTTTAACTACTTGCCAGTACTAAATAATTAATGCTCTTGTTTATTGGGCTGTTTGCACGCTGAATGAAAGGCAGTACAAATCAGCAGCCTGTCTGCAGTACAGCTATGTTTGGAATACTCTCTGCACACTGATGAGCTGAGTTTCAGAGAGAGGTGACCCCAGTGATGGTATTCTTGTGCAAATAAGCCTCAGCTATTAACTCAGTGCTATACAGCATGATGTACAGCTTATGCATCCAGAAGGGCTTGGTTAAGTTGTATTCATGAAGAGAATTAAGTAGAGCATACCTGAGTTTCATCATTGATGGGGTGCAGAAAACTTAAACATCTTAAACAGAACCAACCAGTGGCTCTGCCTCTAGTTTAGATAAAATGTGGGTGATTTCATGTGGATATTGCTTTAATCTATTTCTAAGTCTGGTTTCATTCTCAGAATTGTTCCTGTGTTAGAGCTATTTGCCTCCTGCAAATCTTATACCATCTTTAAATTTTCATGAACCACTTTTTTCTGATGAATTCAAGCATGTTTGAGCAGGATGAATGAAGTATTAATTTTGTGTTCCTTATTGCACAGAGGCAATGAGATAATATTGCATGTCAACCTTTCAATGCTTGAGAATAAAAAGCAAAATCAGAAGTTCCTTTAAGAAATTGCACTCCCTAAATTGAATTAAAACCGAACAGAAAATTCAAACTCACCTGTCTGTCATTTGGCGTGTAAAAGTCAAGAAAATCCTGTAGAGAAGGAGGGGGGAAAGTTAATTTTTCTGAAGAAATTACATAGAAAAAACAAATACAAATGAATCCTCAGATAACAGAAAGTCGCCACTTACGTTGTCAAAGTCTTTCAGGAGTCCTAAATCAGCTATTGAAGCTTCAAGACGTGCTGCTTTTTGAGTCCAATTAAGAGGTGCTCCATAAGCTGCACTCATGAGAATTACTGCTGCAACACAGCCAAAGATGAGGGCTTTGCACATGGTGTCAGTGTTATCTGGATGCCAATATTAGAGTTGGGATGGATGGTGAGAGCTGATAAGTTGTCATTAAGCTGTTTAGTGTATTTATACTCTTCTTTCTGGGGGGGAAAAAGATGGGGGCGTCGTGAAGAAGAGGTTTTATTACACATTTTTTCATATGTTCTACCTGTATGGCAAGAATCATTACTTTTGTTTTTCCTCCCTTGATGACACTTTGGAATTTTTATCAAGCAGAAGGGATTTTACCTACGTTCACTGCTGTAAGAGAAGCCCACACTCACTTTTGGCAGCCTCTCTTTGTGCTTCCTGCATGAAACACTTTTTCCTGCACTGTCCTACTCCCCCATAGAATAGGCCACAGAGTATACTCCTGCCATACAAAATGTTGTCCTAAAGGTGTATATTTTAATCATGACTTTAGTGAAGAAGAAAGAAACCTTCTAATTTTAGTAATTGTTGATTAAACAACAGGAAGAAAGTTGGCTTCCTGTCTGAAGGTGGTTTTTTTACCTGTCATCTTTCGCAAAGGCAGTGTAAGCTTAGGTGGCTAACTCAGTCTTTATAGCATCAAATTTGAAACACTTATGAAAAAAATGCATCAAAATCCCTTGTTTGGGGATGAGAAGCTCTCCCTTCTATTGCTGTTTATCTTAACACTACTCTTTTTTCATTGTGTGCAGCTTTCACTTTTCTGCAGCTTAAAATGAAAATGTACCACTGTAAAATGTTTACAGATTTTATTGCTGATACCTAACCCGCTGCATCTTGTGGTGTGTATCACAGCACTGAAGTTCGTAGTAGGCAGTCATTTGACACTGAACTCAAGCAAAGATAGTATTGTTTTCTGCTTCATGTGCCTGTTGGCTGATTTCTTTGGGATGTGAAGTGCTTCAAATTAATGGTTTCCTTCACTTTGAGTGTAGGTCTGAGCCAAATACTCCCCCTGCTGCCCAGCAGGTTCTGCCGTTATGTGAAACACAGTTCTGCTCAGTGAATTCACCTGCTGAAGTTGTGTGGAATAAATCCTGGTTTGCACACTGCTGCTGTTTGAAGTTTTGTAGCATTTAGGATGTGCAGGACTGGGTGGGTAACTGTTTCACCTGCCATTGCATTATGGAAACCCACATTGCATGTTCTGATCCTGCAATCAGAGGGGATGTGGATCAGCTGCTGGAAGTTGGTTAGAATACACTTTGACTTGGATGAAACACAGCCATTAGTATCATTCTTTTTATTAGTGTGTGTCTGTCCCTTAGTCATTAACTCAGTGCTAATTAGCAGTGCCATCCCAGCTCTAGAGAACATCTTAATATCCTGGTTTTGAAATAAGCACATTTCATGTCTATGGTCATAAACAAGTCCTAGTAGCTATCTGAGCTTGCAATATTGTAATATTTGTGCAGTTGCAAACTTTTTCTGGCACCTTATATTTGCATCTTGTATTTATTCTTGATAGTAACCAATATGTAATGAGGTGAGTTACTGAGCACTGGGTTGTCAACTTTTCTTCAGCTTCCTGCTCTTTTCTTTTTCAGGTCTTGGAGATCTTAGGAAAAAAAGAAAGCCTGAGCGTTCTGTCAGAACTTTTCAGCAAGTTTGCCACCAGGTCAGTACAACATAGACTACTCTAGTTGTAGTCTAGGTGTAATTGGAAACAGCTCTTTATCTGTTCATTCTTTTCAAAGACAAAGAGACTTGCACATCAAGGCAGGAGGATGGAATCTTAATATGCAGCATTTAATAAATTGTGCATTGGAGTTTGAGTGATTCATTTCTGCTTAACATTGTGCTGCAGGATTTGTGGTCCAACAGGAGAAAGCAACAGAGATCTTGTTTTGACCATTTTTATTGGATGTGAGGAAGAGATGGCTTGGAGTATATTGATGAGCTGAGAAACAGTTAACACTCAGTTAGTGTTACACTAACTAGTTAGTTAACACTGAGTGAGTGTTAGTTAACACTAACACTCAGTTAGTGTTAACACACAACTCTGCTGTGCTGGTCAGATTTCAGTTATCCTGCTCAGTCTGTGCTCATATTTATTACTGGGCAGGGAATTACTTGGGCTTTTATTCATTGATTTAATCCTCCCAGCTTTACTTCACTAGAGTTGCTAGCATTTTAACAGGAAATAAAGTTATTCTTTTAAATTGTCCTGGAATCACACAGGATAAAGTAATGCTACAAATGCAGACCTGGAAAAGTCCTGACTTTTTAAAGTTTTGGGGTCAGGTACCAGTAACCATATCATACAGTGGTTTTCTTGTTTTTTCTTTGTTTTAATGCACTATTATGAAAGGTAAGTTGATTGATATCTCATTTTATCTCCAAATTTAATTACACTAAAACAATGATATAAGAAAATGCACCCTGCCTGAAAAGCTTTAAGAAACACTGAAAGCCTTGCCTAAATTTTTAAGAAAGATTAATTAGCAGTAAGCTACATATTTTAAAGGGAAATGGTGTTTATGAGTCAGGGGTTGGGAAAGGGAGAAGATTCTTGTTTTAGTGGATTATTTGTACTTGTAGTACTTGTGTGTAATTTAAAGAAAAAGGGCTGATTTTCTCTTTTAGAAAGTGACTAAAAGTAAATGGCACACACTGACTAAACCCCTAATCTGTACAACTTCAAAGTCTGGAAAAGTTTTTACATAGGATCTGACTCCTCTCAGTTCAGACTTACTTGTCTTTCTAATCTGAGAACTTCCATCTTTGTTTTTTTTGTTTTGTTTTGTTTTTTCATTTTCTGCCCTTGCAAACCTGCTGACTGGTGAATTTTGGGGACAGGTTGTGGTTTCAGTGAGGCATTTGGCATCTTGTTGATCAAGGTGCTTGCCTCCTTTCTCCATCCCCAGAACAAAGCAGTATTCAGGTGAAGTGAATGTCTTGGTTGGTACTTGAGTTCATGTGCAGATTTTTTTCAAACTCCTATTACAGTACAGAATTACTGTCGATAGTCACAGGAATCACAGCAGAGTTCATACATCTGATGAAAGCAATAACCAATTTTTGATCATGGTCTGTTGATTTAACACTTTCTAGCTGTGTTTCAGAGAATTTGGGGGGAACAGAGGTTGACTTCTGCTTGCAGATCTCATAATTTTAAGCAATAACCTATAGAAAATAAACCTTTAGTATTCCTATTGTGCTTAGTAGGGAGGCTCATGGAAACATGTTGAATATTTCATTTAAGGGTTGAATGACATTTCTTTTTCATTTGATTTTACACCATCAAAAGGAGACATTTACCACTTTTCTTCTTCACCCTTTTCTTTTCCTCATCTTTGTGCTAGATGCTACAAGTAGAATAGTTTCCAGATAAATGCAGTGGATTCCCTAAAGTATTAGTATTTAAATGTAGGAGTGAATAATGGATTTAGCTAGTTGAATATTGTACTTGATCAGGGACACAGTTTCAGGAGAAAGTGCCAAAAAAATCTGACCCCAAAGTGAGTAATTGTTAGAGTGAATTTTTCCTGCAAGGATGACAGTGGGGATTTTTTTTGTAAGAAAGGCTTTTGGTTTTGGAGGCTTGACTCAAATGGCCTGGAAATAGTTGACAATTGGGAATCTCTTCACAAAACCAATGGTTGATGTAATCTTCCATTGAAAGGACCAGCATTAAGAGGGAACACTTTAAAAATAAAAAATGTTCTAGTTATAAAAGAGCATGTCCTTGGGGAAAGTAACTTCAATCTCTCCTTAGGAGCTGTGTGACACACAAGTTTCATCTTTCTAAAAATCTTGCCTGTGATTGTTGAATAGGTGTGGATGGTGTTTCCTGTCACTGTAGTCTACTTTTCAGAAGTAATTTTACAAAGGTTATGAACTTTAAAGTTGGTGATTTTGTGATGAGATTCGGTGTGATTGGAAGTCTGAATGAGATGAAGAATTACTGTGAGAATTATGGCTGAATGCAAAGTTGGGAAGGTTGATCTATAAAGGGTAAGGATTAAGGTTGGATGTAATGCATGTTAAGATTCCGTGCTGTGTTTACAGAGGAAATAGTTCAATTTTTGCAAGATTTCTGGGTGAACTTCAGTGACTTCTTTTTGTCTAGGAATAATCTATCTTCAGGAGGTCCGGCATATATTTACAAGGGTGATTAGTCCTGTTTACTCATGTTTTCCTTTTACATCCAAATGGACTTGGTAAGGCTGTCTCCATAGTGAAATGTTGCCAAAGCTTTAGTTACCAACTCCCTCTTAGTACAATGTGCACCAAACCTGCTAAAAGTGTTCTTGGTATACCCACAAAATAATACAAGTGTTAACCTCTGCTAGTTTTGGTTCACACTTCTCTTGAGTTGCAGAGCTGTAGAGACCAATACAAATGCACAGCTGATGAGGCACAAATCTGTTAGGGAAAGCCAAATGGAGGTGTCCTGCAAAGAGGAAATCAAATCAGAGTATCCTGGTCAACTTAATAGGAAAAAGTGCTTTGTTGTGGCTGGGAAGAAACTGAGGTCTGTCAGTTACTCTGGGCAGCTCAAATTAGAACAACGCTTGTTTTTATTTTGGAATGAGAAGTGAAGCAAAAGCCCAAAAGCAAAGAATTTCTGATTTTCAATATTATTGTTTTGCAGTGGAAAAGAGGCTGGTACATACACTGACAAGCCAGGTTGTTGCCAAACTGTTCTCAGGGTCTGGATTTAAGAAATGTATGATAAAATGCAAGCTGAAATTGCCCTACTGGGTCAAAGGGCCAGTGTCAGGTTATAACCATACAGGATGCTAACAGCCCACAAAGAAAGAACCCGTGTGTCTTGCCTTTGTGCGAGCTGTGACAGTGCACATGCTAAGCAGATGGCCTAGATTTGTCACTAGATAGGGACAAAAGGTGTTAAGGTACCTCCTCAGCGCTGGCTGGCTCCCAGCTGTGCGAAGGCACAGCTGTTAGTTGTTATGATGTTGCTCCTGTTCTCTCAAAGTTCCCTTTCTTGATTCCATTTTCCGTTTGCTTGCTTCAGACTGGTTGTGTGGAATTTACTGGGGAGCAATGGGGGCTTGCCCACACTGATTTGTTTTTCCAGTGTCCTGTCCAAGGCCAGTATGGTATTCCTGTGCTTCCTTGAACCACTCTTAGGATCCCCAGCACAAATGTTTGGCAGGTTCCACACATCAGCCTACTGTGGCTCTGCATGTTTTGATCCTGGGTCCTGCTGGGATTATTTGATGGTTTTATCTTTTGATCCTGGTACTGGAAGAGGTGGTGTGTCTTCCTGTCTACCTGTGCTGTGGCACTCAAAATTAGGTGGAACTTTGTCCACAAGAATTGCCTCGTTTCTAGCCTCTCTTTACTGTCCTACTTGTTTGCTGAACAAAAGAACAGAAATTTGGTTGTGTTTGTTGCCCTTGCTTGAGCCCTGTGAAGCTCTGCTGTCCTTTTGAAAGGAGGGGACAGCATCCATTTCCCTTCTTCACAAAAACAATTTCAAGTTGGCATTTGCTTTATTTTTGAGTGAGAGTTATAAGGGATACTCCTCTGAAATAATGAATACAAATGCAAATTTATCTGTGATTACAGGGGTAAATTTCAATACTAGTGACCTGGCAAGATGTGCATTTGAACATGAAGCTGGAGAAACAATATCTTTTGCTAGGAAAATCCTCTGTGTCCGTGGGATTCAGAGCTAAGGAGTATTCTTGGTTCTTTAACTTTTACTCATGATGAAAATAGTTTTATTAAGATAGATGGAGGAGAGCCATCTTTGGTCCTGATGTAAATGCTGTAGTAGACAACCTGAATTTCTTACATGTCTGTAATGCATTGTTACTACCAAAAATGACAGTTTTAAGGAGTTGACATCTGTTCCTGTTAGGCACAGCAGTTCAGTATCTCCAGTTCATTCAAGAACACTCAACACAAGTGTTTCATGTATAGAAAAATTATGTTCAGTTGATTTAGTGCCAGAACATCAGTACAGGGATCAGAGCTAAATTTTATACCCTACCCAAGGTCTCAGTGTGAGAAATAAGTCTCACTGAGAAATAAGTGTGAGACATAATGAAATTTATTCAGTATGGTATGAGCATATTTCATAATTCAAATGCTGTGGTGATTTTAGAAATCCCTGCCCCTAGAGCCGCACGTCTGCCCCAGCCACATCGTGACCCCGCAGCCGAGCGAGCCCCGGGCGTGCGTCACCCTCCCTCCTGCAGCTTGGTTTTCTCAGAAAGGAAATGCATTGCGTGGGCTGCAGAGGAGATGGGGTGCTCTGCCTCGCCTCTGATCTGGACGATTGGGGTAGCACCTGTGTCAGCTCCCGCCCAGCTCGCAGCCTCAGCGGAGAAATCAGACGGGACAGCGTGCATGCTTCTTCCCTTGGTTCCCTAAAGAGCGTCACTAAAGGCTCTGGAAAATCCATGGATCTTGGTAGAAGCAAGTTGTTCCAAGGTTGTGTTGGAATGGGGAGGGTAAGTTTCTGCACTACTCAGCCAGTTAGGAAAAAGAGTAGTAAATTCCAAACCGGTGGAAACTTTTTGGGTGGCAGAATTGCAAGAGGTGTGAAACACTTCAGACCTAGAACATGTTTTCTGTTGAAATGCATGCACTGTTATTGTTATTCACATTACAATAATGCCTGGCCATGATGAGTGAAATCCAAATTCCATCTGTTTGCTCTATGAATACAGAAGGACGGAAGCTGCTGTCATGTTACATTGAACACACTGCTGAGCAATTATGGGTAATAATAATTCCTAGAAGACTTGAGTTCAGCAGGATTAAGGTTTAAAATCTTGCACATCAAGGTTTCCTGGAGTTTGGGAAAGATGCTTCTACACTTCTGCAGCTCTGGAGTCTGTTTACAGCAAGGCAAGACTGAACAGCACAGTAGCAGAAAGAATATGTCTGGTGTTCACCCTTGCTCTTCTGAAGCAATGGAATGTACTCTGAGAAAAGTGGGCTGAAGTATCCAAATACCATAAAACCATTTGGTCTGTGACCTCATCACGCCTATTACCATTTACTTTTGCTCACTAGTATTAAAAAGTGCAGGAAATAGAAACTTTGATCATGTAGTTAGAGGTTTCATAAGGGACCACAGTGATCTGATTAGAGTTTACACTCCTCCTTGGTTTCTGCAATCTTAATAGAATAGGAGAAGTCTATTAAACCACAGAGTACAAGGTTTAAATTACACAATTGCACTGTGTATTAGACGATTTTCTACTTCAATAGCCAGATATGAAGGTCAGTAGAACCTACTGTGGAAAGTGAGGTTGAAATTTTGGTGCTGGGTTCTCACTTGGTCTCTGGACTTTCTTCATGACAAATTTGGCAATGGAAGCAAAAGCAATGGAGAAATTTGCTGGGGTATTGGTCTTCCCACCGTTATTCAAATTACTGTGCTTTTCATTTTCCATATCTCGCTGAGGGAAAGATTGACAGTGATTTGTTGGTGGCAAGTGCATCACAGCAGCCTCAGTCATATATTCCATAATGAAATGCCTGAGAGTAAGCGCTTGGTCCCCTCGCGCTGTCTGGATCCTGTTTTAAAACTTGTAGTAATTCAAAGGGTTTTATATCAGTGAGCAGGAGCCAAGAAGTCCCTGAATGTGTCATTTTGTGCCTGTTGGATTTCAGAGTTTTTAAGAAAAGAATCTTTTGGATTTGGCATATCCAAAATACAGCATGTGAGAAAAACTGGCTTCCAGGAGGTAGACTGGGGACCAGCAAATGTGTGATGGGTGAGAAGTTCCTTTTTAACCACAGAAAACACCAGTTGTGGAACCAAGTATGAAAAGTACTGTGGTTTATTCTGCTGTAATCACCTAAATATGCTGCTGGCCATGGAGTGACATTCACATCCAAGTGCTAAAGGTGTTGCTTTCTGGAAGGGGAGTGACAAAGGTGGGAGAGGAGGATTTGATGGACCAAAAAAACCCATATGAAAACATAACTAAATGCACCTTCCACCTGTGGACAAGGGAAAAGTGAAGGATTTCAATCTGCTGCAGGATGTAGTCCATGAATATCACAGAATCATGGAATAGCCTCAGTTACAAGGGACCTACCAGGATCAATTCTCACTCCTGGCCCTGCACAGGACGTTCCCAAGAGTCACACTGTGTACCTGAGAGCATTGTCCAATGCTGCTTGAGCTCTGTGAGGCTTGGTGCTGTGACCACTTCCCTAGGGAGCCTCTTCCAGTGCCC
The DNA here is from genome assembly GCF_028551555.1 of Melozone crissalis. Classification (NCBI taxonomy): domain Eukaryota; kingdom Metazoa; phylum Chordata; class Aves; order Passeriformes; family Passerellidae; genus Melozone; species Melozone crissalis. Next base: position 7,480,766 of record NW_026535817.1, on the reverse strand, counting down.
AACCACCCTCTGGGGGAAGGAACTTTTCCTGATATCCAACCTAACCCTCCCTGGTTCACTTTGTGCCATTTCTTCCAGTCCTGTCCCTGGTCATGAGAAGGAAGGAATCGTCACCTGCCCCTTGCGAGGATGCTGAAGACCCTCATGAGGTGTCACCTCAAATGCAAATAAATATCTTGGACACGTGAGGACTTGCTGTAGGGAAATAGAGGATTTCCTACGCCTTAGAAGCTCGCTGCATGAAACTGCTACTGTGCATTATCACAATAACGATAAAAGGATTTTCAGTGGATTTTTTTCAGATTTAGGCTGCAGAAAGAGAAGTGAAAATGCAGTTTTGTTATTATTTTGGTTCTAGAAAACTGCTTTTATATTTGTGCTAAATTTATATAATTACTTCTTATTGCAAAACACTCTTATTTTTTTGGCCTTTAATGACCAATCTGGCACAAGCCATTTGTTTCTAAATGGAGATGTAAAGATTTGAGACAGATATTGAAATAAAGTACCAGGCTTTTGTCACTGGTTCCTAATCCCTGCTTTCCAGAAGCCTTTTCTGGTAATTAGCTTTCCATGCAAAATAGGAGGCTTTGATCAGCTGTTGAGTGCCCCAGACAAAGCTCGTGGTATTTCCAGAAGGAAATGAAACATTTTTGCTGTGAAACATCTGCTATTCAAAGCATTTTTTATTGTTTTGATGTAATATGATTTTTTTTCATCCTTTGATATGAATTTATCATCAAATTTTGAATCTTGCTGTTTTAAAGAGATTTAATGCTGATGGTTCTTCTTGATCCTGTCAAGATGGAATAATTGGTTATGGAGTATACAAATTGGCTATTGTTAGCATGAGCATCTGAAAATTGAAGCTTATTAGTAGAATTATATGTGGTTTTGGTGATCTTTTTTCCCTTTCTGGTGAGATGTTTTTTTGTTTTGGAATTTTTAATTGGTAAAACACTTAATGGCTGAAAACTACTTCCCCTGATGGCAGAGGCAAGTCATTATAATACCCTTTGTAAAGGGGAGATCATACCAAGTGATTATTTTAAAATATTAAAATTTATTATTATTAAAAACATTAAAACCTCTTAAAAATAAGAAGAATTTAAGAAAAGAAGAAGATTTACTGCTGAATTAATTGACCAACTTCCTAAAACAAAAAAGTAGAGCCAAGAAGAGTATCTAATGGATAGAAGGAAGAAGTTTTGGGAAGATGTCACTTCTTAGGGTGGCAACACCTAAGCATGGCAAGAAGATTTTCTGACTTCTTAAATCCAAGAATCCATTTCCTATTTATTTTGGAGGTGTGAAAATGAACCACTGAGTTTTATTGAGTCCTACTACACCACCTCTCTTCCATTTTTGAAGGTGTAATAGCGAAATTGTTACTTCTGCCAAAAACATCAGAAGTGACCAGAAGTGATCAAAATCATGTTGGAACAATTGTGATTTGGATTTACTTGGAAAAGGACTCAGCTGCTGTGGAAAACAGAGTAGTAAGAGATGTACAGATTTTCCTGAGGCATGTTGTGACATCGGTACAAAAGGTTATGGTAGATTGTTTGTTTGTTTGTTTGCATTTACTCCCAAACCAAAAAATGTCACTCTTCAGAAAACACTGATCGAGGATTAAAAATTTAGGAAGAGTTCCCTGCCTTTCCCCTCTTTAAGCCTAGCCTTGGGCTATGTTGCTAGATTCATGGAAGAGCCCAGTTATGCTGAGAAATTCTAGTTGATAAAGCATAGGGTAGAGAAAATGTAGAAATGGCATATAGTAGAAATTTAGATCAGATTTTAGCTGGTTCTTGGTTTCTGTGAGATCAGGATTAACAGTTTTCCCAGCTTGAATCTTTCAGCACTTAAGACTGAGTGCATTTGTTTGTGAAATGAGAGATCATGACTTATCTCATGCTATTCATTGGCTACCATTTCAGGAGGCTTTTTAGAGAGTGGATATGCATATGGGTGGTGTGTAATGAAGGTAGCTCTAGTACAAGGGAAGATTTTTGGGGGTTTTTGTTTGTTTTTTTCCACATTTATTATCCTTTCAGCAACCTGGTCTGGTGGAAGGTGTTCCTATCCATGGCAAGGGGGTTGAAAACTAGTTGATCTTTAAATGCCTTCCAACCGAAAACATTCTGTGACTCCGTGTACCTTGACTTAAACATCTATCTAAATTTTGCTTAATTTCAAATACTTACTATTGCAAATTTTATCTTCCAAAACTGATCTCCCAGTGTCTCACAATCTAAATGTGCAAAGCCTGTGATTGAGACAGATTTCTCTTACAGCATGAGAAACAGTAGCACTTCTGACCTTATTTCCTATATTTTTAACAAAAAAAAAAAAAAGGTTAGGATACAGAGTACCTCTTGTGGTCTGGGTTATAATTTCCTTATTAATGAATGTGATTCATAGGTAGAACATAGGGGTTTCCCCCTGTGCTGTGTAGTAGATCCTTGCTTGTGGTAATTCAGGGTTTTCCCTCTCCTGGTTTTTTAGCTGGGTTATAGAATCTTAATTCTTCTTGTTCTCCTAGATGACTGCATATTAATTTCTTCCTTTCTGCCCAGTCTTGATGGGTTTTTGTAGGATTACCTACAAGGTAAATGGTAAAGTGTGACCTTCAGCAGGGCTGTGGTTCAGAGGCTCCCATGTTGTCATTCCATGACACTGCCTCCCCCGTGCCTGGGGAAGGTGCTGACTCTGCTTGAATCTTCATGAGTAAATGAGAGTGAAATTTCACTGCTGCATTTTGCAGGAACTTGGTGCCTCCTTCTGAATAATCCACTGTTAATCCTGATCTCACAGAAACCAAGAACTGATTTGCATTGATGAATTTCTTCATTTTGATGTACGGCTTTGGAACACTTACCTTATACGTCTGTCTCCTGATTTTGGCTCATTTTTTCCCCCCAATGGAATTGGTGATAAAATAATGCACTTTGGCTTAATAATAGTAGGAATGATGACATGTAGTTCTGAAAAAACACTCTCATCTCCAGAGCATCTCTCCATTCCAAAAGTAATTTTATTGCTTTATTCCAGTTTACTCCTGCATTGCCATGTGGCTAAATGATTTTTTTCCCTTATGCTGGTTTCTATATCCATGTAAAATTTTACAATTGCTCTTTGTCTGGTATCTATGAAAATCTATATATTTAGGTTCTACATTCAAAAAAAAAGGGAGAATATTTTCTGACACATTTTGGAATTTATGATCTATTCCATAGAGTAGTATTATTACTGCCTCCAGAATTCATAGCTATGTGTGGCTAAACAAAAATGTCAAAAGGTTCCACTTAAGTGCCCAAGGAAAAAACACAGTGTGTGGGAGAGAAATTTCTGATGTTAAACAGGAAGCACAAATATTCAGCAGAAATATTAGCGGAAGCATCTTTAATAACTCTACAGATGTACATGTGTTCATTTTGTCACTCATTTTACCCCCAAGGATTATTAGTATATTTATGGGAAATTAAAATAATTAAATAATAAAAAAATAATTATTTAAAATAATTTAAGGCACCTAATTTAATATGTAAACTGGAAAATATGTATGTGAAAAGAAATAATAATTTTTAATGCATTTGCCAAACAGCTGATAAGGAGGTATATCAACCAGTCCTGTAGCCATGTAGCTTAGCCAGTGTTAAAAAAGGAGTTGTGTTCACTCTTGGACAACTCCAATACTAATGTTTTCTGAAGTTTGTGCTGTAAATGGAATTTCTTCTTCTTTATATTCTGTAATAATTGCCAACTCCTGCATATCAGTGTTAATTGGACACTTAGTAGTAGTTTTCCACATGTAGAATTTTGACACAAATTTTACATCTGTGTGTGCCTGGACATTTTTAGCAAATCAGTAGAAGCAGAGGCAGGAAAAAACCAAACCAATGAACAGCAAGTTCAAGATCATTGTATTTGGGAAAACTCCAGACCTACTATGCAGTGCCCTGAAAGTGAAAAGTATTTCCTTTGCTACTATAGATAAAAGGATTGTGTGGGGCCTCTTGCACTGCAGCACTTGTGAGAATCCTGAATTCTAAGTACAAGTGAAAGGACTTTTACATTGTGTTCAGAAACTAAGTTGATGTTTTTTTCCATACAGAAAATTATTGAAACGTTGTAAGGACAAAACAACAAAAGAAAAAAAAAGTAAGAGTATGAGTTGGCCTTGACTCAATGTTTTATTATATTTAAAAAGTACAGGTGCATTAGTCATAGTCTCTGAAGGATTTCTTGTAAAAGAGCTTTGCTGTTTGTAAGCTTTCCCTGTGATAATTTTTTTTTTTAATACAAGTATTTTTTAAATTAGATTAATTGGTACTTTGGAAATTGATAATGATGGGGACTGAAATGATCTGCTCCAGACTTTCAGGGACACTGGGTGCTGTGAGCAGCGTGCAGAGAGCTGTGCAGAGGAAGAAGCCATTTCTGCTGGGGCTGGGCCAGTGGCTCTCAGGAAACCCCAGGAGGTGATACAGGACCTGTGGTGAGGCCCCATCTGCTGGTGCCTCCTCCTCCAGCCGCTGCCGGTGGCCCTGCATCAGGTACCAGGTGTAGTCTGTGTTCTCTCTGAGCTCACATCCCTCTGCTTTCACTGAAGAGAACCTGTTCTCACCATTTCAGTCTTGCAGGATAAGCTGGGAATTGAAACCTATGCTGTGTGAAATAAGACATAAGTATAGAGTGACGGGGAAGCTGGTTCCATGTTTATGTTGCAAAGCAGCTAAACCAAATGAAATCTGTGTAAATAATAATAAAAAGGTGGGCCACTTCTAGTATGATTTTGGGTATCAAAACTCTGAGCTATAATCGCTCTCAGACTCCTATTAAGGTTATGTGCTAGAGCCCATCAACATGGCCAGTTTTCAGCTGGATGCTGTCAGAATAGTTTTTTATATATAAGCAACATTCAAACAGAGCAACAAAAAGAACTGAAATTTTAATCGTATTTATGATGACAATTAGGAAATAGTATTTTACAAATGTATGGGACTACGTATCTGTCTTACACTTAGAGAGTTGAAAATACGTTTGTCATATCTTTTAAGACATGAATCATTGTTCCCTACCTGAAAAACTGAGCATGGATTATCCAAAACCATGTGACTGCTGATATCTGATTGTTGGTACAGAGAGTTTCACTGGACTGAACTTGTAGTGTTGGTGCCTTGTCTTGATGGAAAATAAGGAGATCTGTGGGGCCTGGGAAAGCACCCTGGGTGCTTTTGATTGCAAAATGGGTTATTGATGGATCAGTACTCATACAGAAACTTTCACTGAGGGAAAAGTTTTAAATGAGATTACTATCCAACTTTGTTCTCCCAGTGACTTTTCAACCTGCGGTTTCTTTCATTCCACAGAGGGATTTACTGTTTGCTGTGCACCTCTGCTGCTCTTCATCTGACCTTTATTGCTCTGCTGCCCACTGAGTTGTTCTTAAAGCCTAAAAAAGGCATATGTGTCAGACTGGGAAATTTGCCGGAGAATTGTCTCAAACACTGAGACAAATCACATGAGAACCACATAGAACTAGCTAGAAAATATTTCCCCATCTCACAGAAGTGTCACTTGTCCAATTTTGACCTTTATTCCCCTCTGTGTCACTCTGAAATGATGTTGAGAACTCTCAGCTGTTTTAATAAAAAAGCACTCAAGCAAATGTGAGCCTGATCCACAGCCATCAGCAGCCTGTGGAGTAGGCACCTCCTCTGGCACCTTGCTGGAGTGTGTCCCCATGGAGAAGCCAAATAAAGCAGAGCAAGCTTTGGAGCCTGACTCCAGCAATTACTTCCTATCCCAAAACCCTGCATTTTGCTCTGCTCTTGTTTACATGCTTCTGTTTATAAAAAAAAATTCCATCCTGGACCTGAGAAAAGGTTTTTGCTCAAAGTTTTATCAGACTGTTGCAGTAAAAGTTGTAAAGTTTCAGTTTCAAAAAGTTGTCATCCTCCAGTGGAAGAACTTGCGCTGAAAAATTCCCAACTCAGTCTGCTTCTGAGTTTGCCTTGTACAACAACATCTTTTTAAGGGAAGTCTTCTGATGCAGAACACTTACACTTCATGAGGGCATGTTTTAAAAGGCAGTGTCTGGGTCAGAGAACTGACCTAGAGCAAATATAATTTGTCACCTCACCCTCTCCCCCCAAAAATGCAACTGTTGGGGACTGGTAGGGGGAAGAAGTGGGAATGGTTTAAGCCAACCCTGCCCAATGCAAGAGGTGGAAAAGGAGCTTGAGGCAGTAGGTTCCCAGTATTCTGTTCTTCAGTGCCATAAAAAATTCTTAGTGCCAGCTCAGGTGTGTGGGAATTCGTACTACACCTTTCCCACCACTTCTAGCTGCACCTGCTGCATTCCACATGTTACCTGGTGTTTGTTCAGCTCTTTGCAGGGTGTAAACCAGGAAATAATTAATTAACAAAAGTAAAACAGGGGGCAGCAGAGTGTAGCAGCTATCTTACAGGGTGTGGCACACCTGAAGGGAGAGGCAGTAAGTCCATAAGGAGTGCTTGGAACTGTTCATCTGCAGGTACTGGGTTAGCAGTTTAGAAATGGGCTAAATGCTCCATGCTGAAGGGAAGTGTAAATCTCCCAGGAATAGCACAGATCCTGTAATTTTTTTTTTTTTCTTAATCTTTGTTTTTAGGTGATGCTTCTTCTAGTGGTACCTCTGAGGTACAGTGGCAAGATTTTCAAGTGCTTTGTCCTGTCTGGTGTTAATGCAAGAGTTGTAAATGTCAGGCATAACTAATAAAGGAGAGATGGAGGGTAGAAAGGAGGAGTGAAATGAATGAGGAGTAAAGTGTCTGGGAAAGAATAGAATATAGAAAGAAGTAGGAATTGTTAAGTAGGCAGCATTTGAAATGTGCCTGTAAAAGAGAACACAGAAATGTGTTTAGTTTTAGTTAATGTGTTTAACTTTTAGTTAAGTCCCCTTTTTGGACTGTATGTGGCCACATTTGAGGATTCGTAGATTCATTTGTTAAGAGCTGGGCGGGGTCAGGAGGAGAAGGAGGAGAGTGAAGATCTCCTTTCCTTTCTCAGCTGCCTGCTGCCCTCTTGTGCAATGATCTGCTCTCTACACCGGTGCATTTCCTTGCCATTCATAAACCTGGAGCTGCTTCTCGGTTTGATGAAATGCTGGATTTGGGGTGCCAGTCTCAAACAGTTCTGTGTTTCACCCCCTGCAGATCCTGTCTTCATGTCAGCTGGCACTGGCCTTGACCCCTCTGTCATTCATTGTCTCTACGTTTTTCAAGGATTTAAGGGAGAATGGAGAGAGCTGCTCTGTCGTGGTGTTTGTCTGATCTGTTGTGATAAGCTTGATATGAAACTTACTGTGTTTCCTGCTACAGTTGGTTTATGAGTGCTTCCCTCAATTCTTTGGCTTAGAAGGGAAAATCTTTCTGACTTCTTGGTTGTCAGGATGTTCTGTGGATGGTAAGGAATTAAACTTTATGTGGGCCACTAGCATTATGTTCAGCTCTTTTTCCATTTTAATGGAATTGTGCAGCTGATCATCTTGCACCATCTGAGTGTCTGAAAATTCCCTGATAATAGAAAGGAAGCTGGAGGAAGTGTAACAGGAGGAAGAAAATGAACTGGGATTGGGAAAACAAGTGTTGGGAATTAGGATGGGAGGAAGATGGAAAACCAGGGGTGGGCAGTGAAGTTTAATAATAAGGTCATCTTTAAAAAAATGGAAACAGGTAAGAAGATTGTTTACAAAGAGTCTAAAAAGAGCAGAAAATGTCCTGGTAAGTTGTTGGACACTTAATGGAGGGACAATGGACACAGCATCCATTTGTACATCTTCTTACAAAGGGAAAGGAGCAGCTGAAGAGCCTGACTGGTGTGGTAAGGGAAGTTTTTGGACATGGTCTTCATGATGTTACAACAGTAACACCATTGGACCTTCAGCTGTCTGAAGAGGAAAAGGGAAAACTAAATGGGAAGTAGAGAACTTAGTTGTTATGTCTGTGGTGTATCTCAAAGCTCACTGTCATGACAGTGATACTCAGCTTGCCCATTTTGTGTCTGGAACTGCTCTGAATTTCCAAACTGCCATCAAAAGGTGGCAGTACAGCAATGGAGATAAGCAGCTTGGGCAAAGATGTTTGAGTAGGAAATGTTCTCTTTCACCTTTGCTCCTGTTTACAACATGGGTCATCGGCACGAGTGCAAAGCAGAGAACACTGTAGGGAAGTTTTGTAGTTACCTATTTGTAGTGAGATTTATTCCCTGTGGATTTTACCCACTAGATGGAGGGATCCCTTCTGACTTTGCACACAAGAAAGCTGCAGCAATCACATATGCTGGGATTCATCCAGAATTAGCTGTTAGTCAAGTCTGACTCATCTCTCTCGGTGAGATGCAGAAATGCTCAGGAACAATTTACCCCACTCCAAACCATGTCTGTGAAACAAGTGGCTGGAAAACCCACAGGGAATAGTTCTCACACAGATAACTACAAAAATACTTTTTGGAAGAAAAGAACAAGAGAAAATGGTAGTAGCTAAAATTGTTTACTATCACAGGCATATAAATTAATCAGACCACATAGTCCTTAGTATGAACATTCCCTTTACAGAAATGCAATAAATAATTAAATTAGATTAATCAGTTGGTATAAAAATAAAGAATCCTCTCAGGAAAAGTAAATATTATACAAAATTGTATATACCATGCTAAAACACATCTCGAAGTGCCTACAAAGGGCACTTATGATCAAAATCATAAATATATTATAAAGCCTCCCTGGGAGGTAATGAGCTTTTATGGCTTACATGATGTACTCTGTTAACGAAACACACATTGTTTCTGCAGAGTGCACTTAGTACAGAGTTCATCTCATGAAAAGAAATAAGTCTAGAGGGTGTACACATTTATATTTGTGATGTCTGGTCCTTCCTAAGGTCAAAAGTTCCTCCTGGGGCATCTTCATTTTTGCTTCTGAGAACGCTGTTGCAGAACAAGATGATGTCTTCTCGAACACTGGTTTGTCCTGCACAGATTTCCTGTGCTTCATTCATCCTGTTCTTCAAATAGCACACCCTGAATAATGCACTCAGTCTTTGATCACTCTTGGCAAATCCAAGTCTCACATCTTGTAAATCAATGCATATTTTAAGTGCACAGTGTCCCTCAGTGATTGTGCTGACGCTGCCCAGGGATGTGGTGTTGGCCAAAATCACCCGTGCTAATTTTGTCATTAATGTTCTCCATATGTAGCTGGACTTGCTTGTTCAATAATTTCAGTTTTCAGCAAGATCTCTGAGCACTTAACCCTCTAAAGTTACATTTGTTGCAGTTTCTCACTAGTTTTTTGAATACTACAAGTGAGCATTTTAAATTAAGTTGTTCTGCAGGTACAAGAAATAACCTCAGTTAATAAACAAGTATATTGTGTTTAAAACAAGAAAAATAAGCTTTAGCACTATGTTTGGTGTAATAAAATCCATAGTTAAAACCAGTGAAGCAAGTCACTAAACAGAAGTAGGTGCATTACTTGCTGCATTACATGCTGCCTCTTGGACAAAACCCAGGCATTGCTGCAGTGTAGGCAGGACTACCTAGTTAGCTTATGACATTCCTGGAGGGAATTGCTTTTCATTCATAAAATGTCCATCTCAGGTACAAAAGTTGCTTCTCAGTGCTTTGTAATGATTGCTAATAAATATGTAATACACAATGTTGTGCTTGTCAGGGCATGCTAATCCCATTTGCTATGCACAACAAGGATTTTAACAGGCTCTTTTAGAACAATGATTTCAATGCGTTTAACAAGTTACTGGAAAAGACATTTACAGATAAAGAAATACATACTGTATTCTTTGAACAAAAATAAAGCTCTTTCTCCAAAACTCTGCACATGCAAATATTCCACAGAGCTGCATCAGAAGTGCTGGTTTATTGGTTGTCCTTCTAGGACTCATAAAAATGCACTTAATTAATGATAAAGGCATTCCATTAAAACCCCTTCATAAAAATACAAATGTAGAAACATCAGCAGGTATGCTGCAACTGCAGGACATGCTGCAGTGTTTCCCCAGTTGCTTTTATCCAAATCTGGAATGAAATTTTACCCAGACTTTAAATCTGTTGCAGTTGCAGCAGCAGCTTTGCATTGCATAGTGCTCACTGATTGGTGATGAAGGGACTTCATGGGTAGGTGAGTCAGAGAAATGGGGATAGAAGGTGCAGGAAGACCATCATTGAAACTCAGTACTTTGATTACTTACATATGAGTGGTAGTTCTTTTTTAGAATGTTAATTTTGATGCAGTAACATGGAAACATCGAGGTATAAGATAGAACATTACACAGAGTTAAAGCAAGTTTTGAAACAGAAAAGGGAAAGAGAAGAAAAAGATGTTCTAAATGAAAATGACCATCACCAGAAACAAGGAGAGTTCACTTGGTTTGCTGTGCCCTGAGCATCTTCCTTCCTCTTTCTGATGTACATTTTTGAGGAGGTTCATGTTTCAGGACAGTAAAAATGTGGAGGCAGCAAAACTTTTTGTATTAATTTTCCTTGAGGCAGATGACATTGGTAGGAATGGAAATATTTTTAATACTACCGCATTATTTTTGGAGGTAACTAAGCTTGTCATTTTCCATTCTAACACTAGATGCAGTTTTCCAGTTTCCTCTCTCTACCACATTTCTACTAAGTAGAGAGAAAATTAGATGAAAGATTAATTTTTACTGGAAGGCATTATGCTCTTTTCCAAGATCAGTTTCCTCATGTGGGGTTAATATCTGTTTGGGGCAAATTAGCAGTTACTGCTCAGATGGAAGAACCCAGAGGTTCAGAATCCTTGCCAGGAGAATATGGTGGTATAGAATTAAGCTGCCAAAACTAGTTTTAAGTGCTGTGATACTCACTTTGATTAAAAAAAAAAAAATAAAGGTATCTCTAGCCATAGTTCCACAGAAATGTTCAGGATTTCAGGAGCTGGACAGGAAGGTTTCCACTGAACAAAAAACTTGGCAGATTTTTAAAGAAAGAATGGCAAATAACAAACTGTAAAAATAAATCAGGAGGAGGGAGAATGAATAGTGTTAATGGTACATTAGTATGAGGGTACATGTTGTCCTCTGAGAAAGAGCAGTATGCATTTGAGCTGTTTCACTCTGACTGAGCATCAATGACTGTATTTATTAGACATTTTGCAGTGGCTGGTTGTACCAGCCTGTCATGCCTCTGCTCTATCTGTCAGGTTAAGCTGGGGCAGTGTAGACAAAATTTCATTTTCTGAAACTTAGGATTTCCCCTCAGAATCCTGTATCTCCACTTAGAGCATGTGGGTTACACCTCTTCCTATTGAATCCCATGGCAAATGTGCCATTAGCTTCAAGATGTTAATCACAGCCATACAGTATGATTTGTAAATGTTTTTTCCAGTATTGACAAGGCAGTTAAATGTAGGACATTTTTCCATAGTTAGCTAAAATGCAGTCTCAGAACTTATAAATAAAGCTCTGTGCGTGGTATTATTGTAAATAAGGAAATCAGCCCAAGCAGGCTGATTTGAGGCTTCAAAGCCCCTGATAATTTTTCTGTTAATTTTCTTTAAAAATGTGCAGAAATCTCTGCATGGGATTCGGTTAAGGTCAAAGCAAAAATACAAAAGGAACCATGTCATGTATTTCTAGTTTAGCATAAGGGGGACAGTTAAGTCCCTTACAAGAGCCGGTTTTTGTGAAATTAGAATTTATTTTACCCTGTAAGGTGGGGCTAGAATCAGTTGCAAAATAGCACCCATCTTATAAATCCCCAGCCAAATAAGACTCCTTAATATTTTGGGAGAAGCTTTCACTTACCACACACAGAGAGCACATCATAATAGCACTGGGAAGTATTTACATTTTTCACATCTTAAATATAACATAGTGTCTGCTTTAAAAAATAGATTTTCAGTAGCATTCAGCTGTGGTGTGTCCTAGATCAGTTCTTGTAAAGCTGTAAAAACGAGACATTGTTAGTAAGGATGTAAACTAAGGATATCTGTAATGATTTGCAAAATGTCAGAAAGCATGCAGGAGGAATGAACTTTGCTTACCATTTGCATAAGATTTTCAAAGCTCTTCAAAAATTCTTTGGGGCTTTTCTTCTCATAAGATTCGCATGTTTTCGTCTCGTAAGACTCACAGTGCTGGAAGATAAAGAGAATCATGGCACTCCTAAACAGCACATCACAATCCCTAATCAATCCTCAAGCTTTCTCACTGAAAAATCCGGAGGGTTGTAATCAATGCCTTTTCTAGCTGGAAAAGCTTTGATACAAGCTCTTCCAAAAGGGAAGGAATTTAGTAATGACACCTTTCATTCACTTTTTTTGTAGTGATCCCTGTCCCTCTGCCAGCACATTGTGTGGTTGCCAAGTACATGTATGTGAATTTTTATGGTCACAGGGAACACTTCTCCCAAAAATTCAAAAATTGGACTTTTTGATTTCCAAAGTAATGAAAGGCAGATTACTGTTTCTAACAGACTTGCTTTCTACAATTCCCCCATTGCAGGGGGCAGCTGCTATAGAAAATAAGGAGCATTACTATTAATATGAGCGCTGTGAGGAAATCCTACCTCTGCAGAGTCTCTGTAGGTAAGTTTGCTCACAATTCTAATGGCTTTGTGGAACGCCACCTTATCTTGGCTGCTCGCTGGTTGTAATTTCTGGACGCCCTTCTTGAAGCAGGTCACAGCTGTGGACAGGCATCCCTCCTAGGGCAGGAGAAGAAGGAACTGGTTAAAACCAGTGTTGCTGCAGCTGTTTTTCCTGCTCATGTTAGATTGTGGTCCATGTGCAGAAGAAAGTATCCAGGGTATTAACTGAGAATATTCAGCTGTACCTTTTTTATTTTTTTAAATTAGTTTTTGACGTGCAGGTGATGTTGAGGCTTTACTTTGGCTGTTCTTGCATAATTACTTCAGTATTTCCTAATGAAATAAATGTCCACTTGGCTATTAATCATGACAGCATTTGAAAGAAAACAGTCCTGAAGAGTAGATCAGTTACGTGCAGTTGGTTTTCACCTGCTAAAGCACGAGCATTTTATTTTAAAAAAATTACTATTACTATAATTACTAAAATTTTTTTAATTTTTAAAAAAATTACTATTACTAATGCACGAGCATTACTATTTTTAAAAAAAATTACTATTGCAAAATTTTTTTTTTAAAAATTACTATAGTAATTAATAGTAAATTACTATTTAGTAATTTACTAAATTACTATAATATATTTTTTTCTTCCTCATTTTGGTGCCTTTTCTAATAATGCTGGGTTAATAATTAGAATTGACGAAGAACTGCCTGTTTTGAAATGCTATTAAAATGTTATGTGATAGCATCAGAAATGATACAGAAACTATCCCCAAAACTAATCTAACAGTCAACAGAGAAAGGAAAGCGATGTTTACTGCAGCCAATTTAAGTTGCTTTCTGTTTTCCAAAGAAGGAAGCTGCTGATTACACGTATTAGAAAGGCTCCAAAGCCATCCTTGTTTGCATACCTACTGCTACCCAAGCTGAGTCTCATCTGCCTTATGAGTTGTCACTGCAGTTTGCTGCTTGGGCAAGGACAAGGCAGCTTTCATGGATGTTGCTTATAGCAAATTTTTCTAGCAACATTCTGTGTTGGTCAGATAAAACATTTTATTTTCCTTAAAAAGCACGCGTTTATGGTTGTTTCAAGCATCCTTACCGTAACCGGCCTTGCTTACTGGAAAAAAAACACTACTTGTCTTTTAAAGAGATCGATTTTCCAGCTGAAACTGAAAACGTTTTTGGTCTCATCCGTGCTGAGCTGAGAAACCAGCATTTCTCATCTGTGCTGCCTTTTCTGTTTTGCTGAGCTGTCACTTATAGCTGCAGCAGCCAACGAGCAGGGCAGCACAAGGATTGTGGGGCCCGGTGGGTTGTCATGGGCCGAGCACTTTGGGGATGAGGCATGAAGGAGCACACACCACTGGAAATGTCTGAAGGGAGCTAGAAATGTGTAAAATATTTCTATCAGTGGCACTTGGCAGCAGCACCCTGCATCTGACTCAAACTGGCTTTACAGATGAGCCCGTAGAGCCCTTGCTTCCGGAATTAGCGAGCAGCAGGGCGAGATACAGATCCAGGGCACTTCAGCATCTTGTCACTCAGTGTCACTTCAGCTGCACTGCCAGTCACTAGCAGGAGAGCTCATTTGCCCTCCAGGCTGGAATTAGCTCAGCCTTAACACTGCTTTTTCACTTTTTAACACTGCTGGCTTCCCTTGAATTGACGTCCTCTAATCTCTCTTTATTCAAAGGAAAGAATACTTCATTGTTGAGGGTACAAGGAAATTATGTGGGAATGAATAGGGGCTAACAGTACACACAAAGGAACCTCAAGGAAGCCAAAATAGATCAGGATAAACCACCGAATTCTAAGTGTTATAATAGGTGATTGAATTTTGAATATTGAAGACCAAATGCAAATCTGCAATGAGCAGGTTATAATAAAAAAAATCAAATATTTTGGTATTTGAAATACAGTTCTGTGAGCAACTTTTTATTAAATTGAGTTTCACTAGGCTGTGATGGCACCTAATCACCGAGTGCCACTTTAGCACACTGGGTTACATATTCAGTCACCCTGTAGGATGAGAAGTTTGTTGATTTGGTTGCTGGTGATAATTATTATTAGCCCACTAATGGTTTTTTACATGTTTTACATTAGAAGCTGAACCTGTATCAATACCTTCTAAATATGAGAATTCTCTGTCTTCTCTAGTATTCAGAGGAGGCACTTAGGACCTCCCAGAACCAGACAGTAAAGCCTTCAGCTGCAAGTGAGCTGTTGTTTTCCTTCCTGAGGTGAGCATGACTTTTCTTAAGAAAAAAACCCCAACAACCTCATTAAGCAATTAGTCACTAGTTGTTGTATTTGCTTAGTTTCAGAGGCAGCAGCAAACGCTGGATTAAAATGACAACTAATAATCTCCTCCTTTTCACTTTGACACCACAGGTTAGAAAGAGTTTTAGTGGAAAAAGCCCAGCAATGAGTTTGTGCACTGAAGTTGTTTCTAGCAATTCAAAGGAATGCATCTAGTTTGGTCATGCTTTTGTATATTTTTTGGCAAGTTGAACATGCACCGAGCTGTAAAGCCTAGGAAGACGCTAACCAAAACCTGTGTGAAATGAGGTGAGTTTTTTTCCTTTCTTCTTGTAGCTGCTTGCAAGGGACTTTAGAATCCTGAGTAGATAAATTTTTAAGAATGTCTGCAGCTTTTACAGCATAGTAGTGCATGGTGATGGCTTTTCCATGTCAATCAAAATTGTTTGCGCTACAAGATAGGGCTCAAAAATTTAAGACAGCTGATAACGTAAGTATAATATTAGGTAGTCACAGGTTGCTCTACATCTCAGTTGCATGTTGAGGGATTATCAAAGCAGCATGCATTTACCCTCTAAATTTTTAAGATGTGATTTTACTATGATGAGCATTTAAATTCACAGTACATCCTGCATCCTACCACTTTTGAGAGTGCACAAACCTGGTGACTCACTGTATATAAGATCTTAACCTTGGAAGATGCAAAATATCAGCACTAAATAATGTGTAAATATGTATCTGTATTAAAAAAGGGTTCACAGGGAGCTGCCCTTGTATTTTTAACTGGTTATAATCTGAAGAGAATATTGGCAGGTGCAGTTTTGTCTTCCTGGTGGTAGCACAGTCCCTGCACGAACAGACTCAGAGCAGTGTGAGTGCACATGAGAGGAGGAACTCGTTGACATGGCCTTGCAGTGCCACTCTTGCCATTTGGCTGCAGTGGGAGGCAAGGGGGGCAGCTCAGCCATGCTGGAGCTCATGGCAGCTGGAGGCACTTCCACTCCAAATACCTGCATCCCCAAAAGCACTGCTGCTTGGCTGGGTATCTCTGAATCCTCACTCTTAGCACTATTTGTTAATTAAATGGAATTTGTGCAACTCTGGATCTATTGGTGGGTTATGATACACATAAAAAAGCAAAATAGTAATTCCAATGCCAAAATAGAAACACTTCTGCTATTAAATATCCAGAAAAGAACTTTTAGGAAGTATTTCCTTACTCAGTCTAGCTTGCATTAAGAGTACTAGGTCAGAGATGTGAAGAACAAGACCTTGTCCCATTTGTCAATAGAATAAACCAGCACAAAATCAAAATTATATAATTTTGAAAAAAAAAATTAAAGCAGCCTCACCACAAAGTTTTCTGGTGTATGCAGCAATTCAGCATCCTAAAATAAAACAAATAAATCTAAGTTAGAAAATTTTTAACATTTGAAAGTGATGTCTCTCATAAGATACACACTAAGCAATGTCCAGTGCTTGAAAGTAATTTCAATATTATGACAAATGCCATCACTTACCTTATCTTTCACCATTGTTTGTAAGTCTTCAATTTTCTTTTTAATCTGTTTGTATTTTAATGTTCTGGGTGAAGCTGCAGTCAGCATCATAGTGGAGCAGAAGAAAAGCATGCAGAAAATAATCATTCTCTTCATCCTGATAAGTTCTGTTTTAAAATGTGCCAGGAGCAAAGCTGTGCTGTTCAAGTGTAACACTCCAGTTTGAGCTGTGCTCAGGTAAACTCTGCACCTACCTATATATTGCTCCCTGCTGGAGATGGAGAACCCACCCATTTCAGTTTGGAAAGCTTTGTAGAATGGATTAATGAGTAACCCTTTTTTCTTTTCCACTGGCTAAGTGCATGTATGCAGGCTTGTGCGTGGGGGGGCAGGGATTGATGGAGTGAAAGAAAATGTGCCCCATCTGCACATTGGGCAGGAAAAAAGAGAAAAGGGTGAATTCCCATTTTCACTTTGAGTCAAGAAATGAACGTACTAAAAAGTTAGTACTTAGAAACCACAGGCCTAAGTAAACAAAGATTCTGCCTTTTTTTTTTCCTGTGTCATACAGCAATGAATCTCTTCCGTCCATCTACAGCTCTTCTGTACTGTTCTGGAGAAATATGACAGGACTTCTTTCAAAATTTGAATTTATTTATCTCACTTTATGGCTCCAAGGAGTGTTTGTCAGCTATTTCCTCCTGACATATATGAACTGTGGCTTTTTCATTCTCAGCTTGGATTGTGTTAGAGCTGTGAGTAAAAGCTCATCTTAGCATTTAAACCAGCTGAAACTTGCTTTATATTTGCTTGGAACCAGTAGCAGATACATGAACAGCATTGTGGAGGGCATGTCCACTGGGAGTGAAGGTTGCAGGGAGATATCTTGTCCTGGGAGAGATGAATCCCTGGAGCACAGCCATGACCAAGGGCAGGGACTAAATCCTGGTGGGCCAGTCCCAAGGGACACTATTGCTTGTGGCAGGGATTCAATGCTTGTGGCACCTAAACACATTCAGTTACATCCTTCAGCAGCTGAGAATTTCCTTGGGAATGTAGAAGAATGTTTGAAGTCCAAACAAAAGTCTGTGCAGGCACTAGGGACTTGCTGGACTTCCAGCTCTAGGAATCAGTTGATTTTAAAATCCCTGATCTTGATATTTCATCACAAAGAGAAGAAAGCCAGCTTTAAATTGCTTTTTTGTATTATCATTATTTAATTACTATCAATGGCACTGAAGGGTTCCTATGTGGAATTAGTAGAGAGCAGTTAAAGTCACTTGGGCACCTTCAGTTGTGATGAATAAAAAGATGGTCATGTACCTGTCAAATTAAATATTTTCTTTTGAAAATCTGAAGATTCCAGATGGCTTTGGGGATGCTTCACAAAATCTACACAGAGTTTGGACTGCAGTTGGATGTCTGGTAAACTGATAGTATTCTGACATGGTATAAAATTCCCTGTATAAATCTGTCTGGTGGGTGAATTTGGGATGTCAGGCTGGCTCACTTGTTCATTGTTCATTTAAAAATGAGTGTTTAAGCTGGTGACAGCTCTATCTAACATGCTCTGGCATGTTTCTTTTTTATGTGCAAATGATTATTTACTCTATACTGTTTATGTGCTTAAGTAATTTTTCACCATTCAGAAAATTAATAGCCTAAAGGAATAAATTTTGAAAGTGTATGTGTAAATACACATAACTGCACTCAGTCTCATGCATGCACACACAGACTCTCTCCTGGTGAAAGAGATAGCTACTAACACCCAATAAAAGAGAAATTCTGAAAAATGAGAACTGAAACAAGTAAGAAAAAATACTTTCTTCTATCACATAGTCTGAACTTTTATTTCTTGAAGGAAAGGTAATGT
The DNA here is from genome assembly GCF_028551555.1 of Melozone crissalis. Lineage (NCBI taxonomy): Eukaryota > Metazoa > Chordata > Aves > Passeriformes > Passerellidae > Melozone > Melozone crissalis. The sequence goes on along the minus strand of NW_026535817.1, from coordinate 7,462,516 downwards.
GATGATTTTTCTAACCCCCTATGGATTCATCTTAAAATAATTTTAGATAAGCAGCACAGCTGCACTGTGAAGTACAGAGGATCTAATTAACTTTTATTTGAAATGTCTGTTAATTTATGGCTAGGGTTCATTAAAGGAAGTCAACAGCATCTTTGGTTTGAGAAGCCGCATGGTGACCAATACTTCTTTTTATCTTCTCTCCCTCCATCCCATTCCTGTCAAGCATTGCGGAATTATTTTTTCTTTGTCTAACACCTGCCTGAGGCTGCTGAGAACAGAGAGGTGTTTTCCAACAGTGGTATTCTTTACACAAAGAGAAGTCTTGCCTTGCTCCTCTTTACCATAACTTTTACATAGGTTGTTGCCTGATAATGTGGATGAACATTCATTTATCCTCTAATCCAGTTTTTGATTGACGATTGGAAGTGTTCATGGTAAAGAAACAGGCTGGTGCTAATGTTTACTTTTACTTCTTATTGCCAGCATTTCAACTGTGGATTCTTCTGGAAAGTTTCTTTGAGCTCAGCTACAGTAGGTGGTCGTGGTGGCATTGTCAGCCATTAATACATCTTTATTTGGTTGATAGGTTGGGAGCTTCCCACTTGGATGTGTAACAGGACTCTGTTAGCTGTGACATCTTGAGGTGCTTGGCAGTGTTTCATGCAAAGAGATCAGTGAAGGTTTTTGCTGGTGCAGACAAGTTCAGAACCATTTCAAAACTTTAGTTAATGCACAGGGTAACTCTCCATGTGTTTTCAGAAGCTCAGGGCTTACAGGGGCAGAGGCAGATCTCCACCAAAATCATGGGAGGTGAGACTGCTCTGTCTAAACTACTCCAAATTAAATCAGTTACATCAGAGATCAGTTTTAAAGCTGGTGGAGTAAATGGGAAAATGAACAACGGGCACTTGAGAATGTGGTAACTTTTGTTTGCATATCAGGTCTCTAGAGCTGCTGTGTAGACTTCTGTTTTGTGGTAGAGGCTGTAAGGCCACAAGAACTGCATCAAGGAAGCCATGCTGACAGAGAAAGTGAAATGCAGGGACAAAGGAGGACTTCCTCTATTGTCTAGGCAGTGGAGAAAACTCCTTGATATCCCCCTTATCAGATAAGAGCGAGCAGCAACTTCTTTATATACGTCAGTGCTCTCTTGTGGCTTAGGAACACGCTGAGTCAAATACCGCCAGCCTCTCTCGCACTGCCCCGGCCCGGCCCCGCAGGGATGGCTGGAAAGAGGAAATGTGAGAAACCTCCCGGCCGAGCCCGCCGGGCCGAGCCCTCCTCTTTCCTCTTTCCTCTTCGCGATGGTGCCACCCAAGAGCTGCATGACTTCGACCCCGAAAGCCCGGTTCCCCACCCACATTTTCCTTTACAGGAGAGCTCAATGGAGGCTTTTCCCATGGCTTAGTCATTGCAGTGGCTCAGCCAAAAAAGTCTGCAATATACAGGGCTGCTTTCAAAGAATTTTTATAACTTAGGTTTGTGAAATTTCATGTATGTACTGTCCGTGACTTGAGGGATTGTAGGAGATAAGGGGAGAGAGTTATACTGGAAAATGGGAGACTAGGAAGAAGATTCCTGTAAAACAGATTTAGAAAAACTTGTCTTCAAAATATTTCTGATAGCTTTGCAAGACAGTTCTACTCTCTTGTAGTCTTATTTTCCTATTATAAGCTTCAGTGTAGTTCTTTGGTCTTTGAACTTTGTTTTGTATTTGTAAAGAGAAAACCTAACTTGGGAAAAAAACCTTATTCTTAACTTGTATTTGCTATAAAAAATGAGAGTAATATAACTCTGAATGTGGAGACACAGACACTAAAATATTAATAGGCAGCAATATAAAATTATTTACATTCTCCATAATGTTCCTCCAGGGCTAACTTGTAGCCTATTTCTTTCCAGTAATGCTTCTTAGGCACATAGTTTGATGTATTTGTGTCCTTACCAACTACTAATGACAAACTGTACTGAGGAAACATCCTGTCAACACCTCGAGCCTGAGACAAGCTTAGACCCACCCTGCACAGAGCCAGATATTCAGAGCTGTCCTCTTGTGGGCACATGATTTTAAGTATCCTCTAGTGCTGGGAGCAGCCTCCCACCTCCTGGGTCACAACTTTCTCTGCATGTGGGATGGAAGGAGCCTCACTGTGTGACCAAATGAGCTCCTCTGCCACTGCACTGAGCCATGTCATGCAGTTCCTTTCACATCTCAGCTACAAACTCCTGCATAAGGCCTGACCAGTTTGATCCCTGTAACTGAGAGCTTAGAGCTGTGCCTGAGCTGTGTTCCAGCTTTCATAGAGAGCTTCATTCTTCTTTACAGTCATGCTCATAATCTTTCCTCAATGCCGGAGGACAGCCACGTTTAGAAGACAAGGCAGCAGCTGACAGGATGTTTGGCTACCACAGTTCTCTTAAAATTTTGAGGGCAGAAAGCAGTTGTTCAGCTGAAAGCCACAGATGGGGAGAGGTTGGGGCAAGTCATTGCTCCTGCTCTGTGTGGCAGCCAGGACTTCTGCTGCTCAGGGGTTTGATGCATGGCAGGTCTCCTTGTGAAGGATGGCCCACAGAGCACCACCTTTCTACCACAGGAGTGTTGTCTGTTTCCCAGCATTCCCAACACATCTCCCAATGATTCCAGTAAGAGATAAGCCTATGGTGTGAAAAGCAGGGGTGTGGTAATGCTGAAACCCAACAGCATGTGTCATGTTCATCCCAAATGTTGAGCAAGAAAAATCAGAAAAGGTACATGCAGGTGTTGGACAATGAATGGAGGATGCAGAATGGAACAATGCAAGATGCTTCCCTTGTTCATTTACTACTATTAGTGAACAGAAGGAGCAGAAGTCAGAAGAGACTGACACATTTCTTTGTTACAATACCAGTAGCATAAAACAGCCTCTGAACCGTTTACAGGCTCAAGATGTGTGTGGTGCACGGTCTGTACACAGCTAACTATTCCACTGGCAGCTGGGGCTCCCTGTATCCTGTTATGCCTTGCATGGTGATCAGCATGACACTACAATTTTGATAAAAGAATTCAATGTTTGATGTTACAGATTCTTTTGGAAGTCACCCCCAGGGGTTGGTGAGGCTTCTGAGCTTGTGTGGGATCTCCACAGCAGTGCATTGTTCCTCCTTACACAGCCAAAAGCTAAACACAGGGCACAGCCACTGAGGGGCTGTGGGCCCTTTTCCCTCCTCCAGCAGATCTGCTCTGATTTGGTCTTTATAATACTTTTTACATAAAGTGATCTTCAACATAAAATGCAATTTTCTCCTTTTTATTATGGTTGTTATTGGTAGAAGCAGATGACTGAATACCACTTATTTCTGACTAGTTCTGCTTTCTGGTTTTCAGGTACTGCCAAAATACCACAGATTGTACCCTCATTCTTCTATCTATATGTGTTTACTGTTTATACTCAGTTTCTAATAGAATTATTTTTAATGATAGTGTTGATTCCAAATCCTATGAACTCAGTCACATTATTCTCCTGCCCTTTCTTATGTGTCTTCCCAGGGACAGTGTCACATCTCATGGTGCTGGGGCACCTCTGGCACAGCAAGAAGTAGTGAGGACAGAGGAGCATTGTGACATTGCACGGGAGGATGCAGTCTGGATCCCTTTGGAGTGACTCCAAGCCCTTGCTTGCACACCAGCTCCTCAGCTTGCCCTGAGCACCACCGCTGTGTGTGCTGCAGACCACTGGATCAGCCTCCAGATGTGCTGTACTTCAGCAGAGGGGAGGCTTTTCTGTGTCACACTGCACAGCTGAAGTGAAGGCTGAGGCAGAAGCCATGTCTGCAGTTCTCAGGGAGTACAAGTCCAGGTGCTTTCTTCAGCAGCAAAGCCATTTAAAGAAATTTCTACTTCAGGTCACTGCTACTCTCTGTCACAGTTTGTCACAATCTGAGGAGCCTCTGTTACAAGGGCCTTGGGTCAATACAGTGAAATCCCTCTTGAAAAGACCTTGAGAGATCGTTTGTTTAGCTTTGTTTTAATTGCACTCATTTCACTATAAATCCTATTTTCTCCTTAGCACACCTGACAAATTTGCAAATAGAAATGAGTTGCTAGAAGCCTGACACTCCCCTCCTACTGCTTTACTACTGAGCACAACTGTGATCTGCTATGCAACAAGTGCCTCCTTAGCACATGAGGCTGAGGGGGCCAGTGGCTCCCACTCAGGAGCATCATTCCAGGAACAGCAGTTTGGTGCCAGTGCAGACACCATTTCATTATTCTGGCAGAATTGTTTTATGGAAGAGTGTTTAGGGGATTCTTAACTCTGCACATTTAGGACTCTTGAAGGTATGGTGTTGTTCAGGCAGGATTTGTTGTTACTTTTCAGGCAGTTACATCAATAAAAGCCCTGATGCAGAAGTAGCTATACTTGTCTAAAATTCTCTTAAGTGGGAATACTCTTCTGTTCTCATACATTAATTGCTCTGGTGATGAAATGCACTTAGTTATGACTTCTAACTTCATTACTAGATCTGCTGTTTAATTGTTTACAGGAGGCTGAAGAATGCTGAGGTAACTAGCTCATGCTATCCTTAACAGATAAGCTAGTAACATTGTAAAAACAGTCTTTCTTGTTTTTTCTTTTTTTCCAGATGTCTCTTCATCTGTAAGTAGCTGTATCTAATGCAGGGATGGATGTGTGTGCCTGTGCCTGCAGATGTATCTGTTATGTGCACACACATACAGATTTGAGAAGCTATATAGCAGAGTTGTTTGCATATAATGAGTTTCATTTCTCTTCACAGGTCAGCACCTTTAGCGAGCCTTGGAAAAACTATTGTGTGAGCAGTCAGCACACCAGGGCAGCAGCACCCACTGGGTAGAGCTTGTCTTGGATAAAAAGCTGAATGCTGTGGTTTCACTGACTTGTCGTTGAAACCTTGTGGTTTCTGTGTAGGAGGCTCTATAGGCTGGACACATTCGACATCCTTGTTTCTGAGCTGTGAAATCTGTACATCTAATTTATGAAAATTATCTCTGGTTCAATTTTATTCTTTTTGTTTTAATGAAGTCAACATATTTTCCTTGCATTCAGTAGAAATGGTAATGGAAATGTTTTAAGATGCATTGTGAGCATTTTTGACCTCAAAAAGTGAGACAAGTCGAGATATTCTTGGTTATGATTAAGGTCTAGGAAGGAAATTTTAAATTAAATACAGAGAGCCAGATGCGAGAGGAAAGCGTTTTCTTAAGTGTGGAGACAAATAGAGTAAGTAACTGTGGAAAATGACAGAGGAATTATAAAATAAAAATCTTCCACCTGAGAATTTGATTTTAAAAACCCCAAACAGCTTAGTAAAATAATTAAGAGTAAACGATGGTGCTGGTACCATTTAAGGTCACCAGCAGTATCTCTAGTCTGAAAAGGTGGTCTAAGTAAATAAATTTTTAAAAACCAAGACTAAAGAATCTAAAAGTAAGACAGAAGGAGCTGCAGCAGAAGCAGTAGCAATTCCAACAAAACACAGTGGGACACTTGATCACTTGGGTGTTTTTCCTTCTGTAGTTGAGTTCCACACTGCATTCAGTGAACTGATTCTCAGGATGACAGAATCATCACTTAACTGGAGCCAGGAGAGCCATGGACCACCTGTATGAGCCTTTACTCCTTCCCTCACTCTCCTCCCTTCTGCTCTGGTGAGTGCCTCCCGTCCTATAACTCCCCAGAAAGCTGAGCTGCAGCAATACAGGACGCCTGAACCTCTAATATTGGCAAAGCCCACTCCCTTCACTGTTGGCAGCAGTGACTGCCCAAACTTTTGAGTTTTCACCAACAACAGTTTTGCCTCTTTCAGGCAAGTTCCCAGAAACATGTACACCATTCCCTCTGAGTGAGCCTATGGGAATGAATTAAACATGAGCAAAGACCTCTGGATTGAAAACAAAGGAGAAGAGAAATAACATTCAAGTCAATAAAACAAAGTTTCTTGCTGATATGTAAGTGAAATTACTATTTGTGTGAAAAGAAACAACGACTCAGTGTGTTTGTGGGAGTACCAAAATCTGTCTGAAAACATTAGTCAAAGCATTCTTTCTGAATAAAGATTGAAAGTGTGATCACCCACTTAGCTATTTCAGAGGGATGACTGCAAGATTCATCTTAATAATTTTCAGTAATTTCCATAATTTCCATATCAAAACATTGATAGAAGACCATAAATTTTAATTCCTCATTACTATCTCATTGGTCCATCCTGGAGACTTGTTCCTTTTCAAGGAAAAAAATTTAAAATGTTACTCTAATATTGTATGTTTGACTGGCAAATTAAGGTTTCTTGTCCTGCTTGTGTTTTCTTTTCATAAATCGGAGACAGCAAATGTGGTGTCTGCATCTGTCAGTGAATATACAAGAAAATAGTAAAACTGGTCTCTAAAAGTACTCTTCTGGTCAAGGACATTTTGCTTGAGCTTCTTGCACACTTTACAATTGATACCTGTTCCTTGAGCAGGACAGTCCTGTTTCTCTGAGCTATCTCGTGGGAAACCAAAAGGCAAACAAGGAGGCACTGAAGATCCTAGCCCAGAGCAATGGTAGCTTTTGAAAATCACATTTTCCCCATTATCACTGCAATATATGCAGGCAGACAGATAACCAAGGATTAGCTTTCTTCTGAAGCAATAGGATTCATCATTCATTCCCATATAGCTCAGTTTCCACTCCTGGATTCTCCTCTTCTGACTATAATAAAGATTACACAACTACTTTGTTATTCAACCTATGGAAAAACTCTGTCAATGCCTCTTCTACTTGGTAGCTGAGTCTCCCAGGATAGCTGCATCTCTTAAATCTCTCCTGCTGCAGTTTTGAACCCCTATGTTGAGGGCACAGCTGAAAAATCAGAAGAGATGCTGATGGCACTCCAAAGGCTGCAAAAAGCTTGTACTTGATACTGCTGCACAAAGGGCAAAAATGTGAAGGGAAGTGGAAACATTTAACCTGAGGACAGGAAAGCTCACGAGAATCTCAGAAAAAAGGAGACAAAGATGTAATTTCCAAAACAATACCCGGAGATCAAAGGAGGCTGATGCGCTTTCAAACACTGTTTGTGCTGGATCTGCAAGGAAAGGTTAAAGAATGTGCTGTGAAAAATGCAGAGTATGGTAGAGAAGCAACAGACCCTGAAGATTTTTTTTGTCTCTTTCCCTTGCCATTGCCCTCTCCACGACTGATTTGGCCACACTGAGAGAAATGTCACCGTTTGCTTTAAATTGCCTTTAAATTGTGCAGAGATGAAACAGTTCTACCCTCTGATATAATCACATGCCATGGAAGCTCTCCTTACTCATTGTCTGAGCTGCATTGTTTTTTCCTTTATTGCTAGACCTAGTTCAGTGCACACTTCCCCTCTCAGCTCTGTTCATCATATCCTGATTGTTTTTATTAAGTTCGACCAATTTGTGTCAAAGCTAATAAATAACTAGAAATATAAAAATATTCTGTGCTGAGGCTTTCATATGATCATTTCAGTTGTCCATTAATTATATTTAATTATGGAGTTTTATTTGAAATAGTTTTAAAAGCTAGGAAATCAACCTTTCTTATTGTTTAAAGCAGAATATCCAACCTGCAGTGAGCTTTTTTTATCTTGTTCATCTCAATAGTTGCAGTGTGTTTTATGCCATTTTGTATGGTTTCTGTCAAATTAAAAAGATGCTCTCCCTTGTTTAGATGATCAGCCTAATATTTTTAGTCATTCTCTGTGCTTTCTTAGATCTTTATGTTTCAGTACACATGCTCTGAAAAATTTTTGTTTTTTCACAGGTGACAAACACTGCCAGAGTTATATACAGTGAGTAACCAGTATTCCAGAAAATGGTGGGCAAAGGAAAAGGACACAAGTAAAATCAGACCTTCAGTATAAAAAGCCTGAGATTGGTTCTTGTCCTTCCTGCTTGATGCAGGATCTGATACAGAAAAAGAAGGTCAGTAAGCCAGTGTGCTAAAGTAGAAATACCCAGGCACTTCAAGGCAGTTCATAAGGGGCAGGGATAATGCAGGTTGAAGGTAAAAGAACTTCTGCCTTAATAATTTTTGTCTGCTTCTAACAGGGCCAGGACAATTTTCATTAACTTACTGGGCTAGGGAATGTGGATTGCCACCTGTTTGGACAGGTAGTTTCCTTTTTCTCTTACAAAAAGAAAAGTAGTGAAACTTTTGGAATTCAAACGATCATTATATTTATGCTACTCCTTGATGTTTAAAGAAAGAAAACTTCAATGTTTTTATTAAGACTGAGAGGATGGTCAGGAGAAGCCAGTATTTTGTACATTAGATTGTCTTCTCTGTATAAAGTTGTATTTCATACAATACATTGTCTTCTCATTAGTGTAAACCAATCTTCAGTGTTACTTAAAATCATCCATAAGTTAGTGGAAAATGGCCTAATATGGGTTGCTGTGGACTGCTGTGCCTTATTAGTTCTTTAGACCTACACAGCACTTTATTGCACCTAGTGAAAATGGGGTAAAAGAGCCTTATTTAGCTATTTTTTCTGTTCCCATTTTATCCATTGCCTGGAATGACAGTCCCTTTGGCTGCCTTTTGCCCTGGACTTCTTCCAAGAAATCTGCACATTCCTTACTGAAGGGATTCAAGGGAACTTGCACCTCCAGGGTGTTGATTTACTTTTCTTCTCCTGTGAGCCAAGATTTCTTCAAGAATGACACTGTGCAATGAACAAGAGCAGCTCAGTGCCAGGGTGGGGATTCACATATCTGTGCATAAATCAGAGCAGCTGAATGCACACCTCTGTTGCCTCTCACTCCAGTACTGAGAAAGCTTCCCAGGGCTGATTAGTCATTTGAGTGAAGTGCAATAAATGTCAGAGAAGTGAATTAAAACACAACCTTGCTGAGTGTGAGGCATAGCTGCTCTCTAGTGGACTTGTGAATAGTGTCAGCAGCTCTGAGTACACTTATCCCCAGAAAATAATAATACAGATATTCTGCTGAGAGATAGGTGGAAACTCCCTACACCTGTGAGTTCAGCTGCTTCACTTTCTTGTCACCTCTTCTCTCTTTGTGGCTGACTTAGACCAGAGCTACAGTGAAAAAACAATGCAGAAGCATCTTTAAAAGCTATCTCCTGTCCAGTGCTGTGGAGGGACAATATTTCATTGTCTCTATGTTGTGGGTTTGTTTGCAGAGGACACTGTTTCCACTCAGCATCCTGAGAGTGACAAGTATCTTAGAGCTAAGGGAAACTGTTTTATCGGAAAAGAGGGAGGTGTTCAAAGTACAAGTGCCTATTTCCTGAGGTGGCATGGAAAGCAGAGGGAAAAATAGCTGCTGCACAAAGGACCTTCACTTTTGGGAACAAGAGATCTCCTTGGGCTTTCTCAGGGGGAAGGTTAATGATTTCTGTGGGGTTGAGGTCAAATAAGTGCACACAGAGGGCCTTGGGAAGGCAGGTTCTGCCCAGCACATCTGGGGCTGGATGTTGTATGGAGCAGAGCTCCCTACCCCTGGGACAGCACTACTATTCCTGACCTTCCCAGCAGCTCCACTGACTCACTGTTCAGCCTGCTGTCCACTACATTTCAAGGAATTCTCCTACAAAGTGCCCCAAGCAATGTTCTTCTGCCTGTATTGATTCACTGAAGGATAATCTTTAAAAGAATTTGAGAACAAACGTATCAGTCACAATCTTTTTTTTGCAATAATTTCAGCAAAAATCAGTGGCATATTTCATAAACAGCCCCTGAAATAACGTAGGGACCAAGTAATGTGATTCAATCCCACTAAAGGTTTATTGGAGGGTCTGAAAAATCAGTCTTTATTTCTATGACCAAAATTAAGTGTGCAGCAAATTGCCTTCTGGAGAGAGCCTTGGTGCTGTGCAAGAATTGTTCAGCCACAGACAAAGCACTGGTGTGTTTGCGAGTGTATTTTAGTCACAAATCCAACCAACAGCCCCAATGGCACTGCTGTGAAGAAGGGCAACTCCATCTTTGCTGGAACTGGGACACTCAGAGTGATAAAACTGGTTTGATTATGGATTCTCTGGTTACACTAAATCACATTCATTCTTTTCTGGCAGGGACAAAGTCCACGATTTCTCATTGTTAATTTGTTGCTCATGAATAATTGTTTGCATCTTCCATTGGGAAGGAGTTCACTGACTCCTTTTCCTATGTACCTTGAAAGAGGGTATGTGGTTCTGTGACTGAAGTGAGGAGCTAAACTAAAGTCTGGAATGGCTTCCACCTCTGCTGAGCAGAGTATTAAACACTATCTTTTTACTGAAATTGAGGAAAGACTTCCTTATTAAGTAAAAAAATCTGGATTTTGTAGTCTGTGTCCCCAAGTAAATGGGTATATTGTCCATTGTCCCTTCCATTGTGTACATTTGAACACACAAGGTGCTGATCTTTGGCATTACACGAGCACCTAACCCTTAATATTGCAGTACAGATGATAGCTGTGAATGGGGCATAAATCTGACCTTTGCTACCTTTATGGACCATCGCTTCCATCCTTTAGTGGGAGTGAGGTAATGGTGGTTTCAATGAAAAAGGCTGAAACTTTAAAAACAGGAAGTGCCTTTTTGTATCCATAGGGAACTTAACAGGTACATCTGAAGGACCACCTTGATCTAAAACTATGTCAGTCTGATCTCTGAGAGGTGAAAATATGTACATGAAAACTAATATTGTCTATTTCCTTTTTGTTCAGCTTCCTGTATGCAGAGCCCAGGTTGTTTATTCTTGTGAATGATGCAATGGGTTAACGGATAGTATGTGGGTTATCAGTAAGGAAATCTGAAGGTAAAAGGACCATAACAGTACCTAATGTTTCACTTTGATTAAACTGGTGGAATTCTGTCTAAATGGAAAATTGTGAAGGCGTACAGCCTTCATTTCATCAAGAGGATACGGTAGGAAGTAACTCGAAAGACAAATTGTCATATTATTTCTAAATTATTGTCATATTATTTCTAAATTATTAAATGACTTGAGGGCTTCCAATTCAAAACCCATGTGGTCTTCTTACAAAAGATTTTACAAAATCCTTGCATAGTCCCTCCTTGCCAAGGCTGAGATTTAGGGAGATGTGAGGCTCAGGGGAAAGGTTTGGTGGATTTACTTAGGAGCTAAGAGTAATCACCAGGAGGTCACATTCTCTAACTTAGCTTGGCACAAGAGAATGAGCTTGTTTCCTTTTGGATACTGCTTCCATAACAAGCAGCCTTGCAAATGTCAAAGCACTTTATTTGCTTTAGAAATCTAAGTAAATTTAAAATATTTCATATCAATTTTAAAAAAATAGACCTCATCCTTTTTGTTTCTTGGCTGCTTTATAGAGTGCACGGCAATGCAGGATAAAGCTCAGTTGCCTCTTAGAAATGAAAAAAGCTGGCACACAGGGAAGCTGCCCATAATCCCTGACCCCTGAGAGCTTCAAGACATAAAGCAGCAATCAAGATTTTCTTTGAGGTGGGTCTTGTAGACATTGTTTCTGTGCCCAACTGCTCTTGCTTGGGCACAGATCACGAATATAATGTTTTGTTAAGAAAACAGCAGGGAGGGAATGCCCTTGGGTTGCCCCACCTTAGTGCTGCATGTTGGTGTTTTGAAACTAGGGTGGGGTGATTTATATTTTGATAGCCCATTACCTAGGAGGGAAGTAAATAACCTGACAGCTTGACCTCATTAATACCTTGTTCTTGTTGTTGTTTATATGCTACAAAACTGCCTGTGAGGGCAGCCAGGAGCTAAAGACAGTTCTTTACACTAAAAAGGCTGGCAAGCAGTTTTCCTGGGATGACTTCACCAAATACATTAGTTCACCCAAGGCTCTGAGAATTAAATGTACAGGCAATATTTTCCTCCTGAATTTGTAGGTAAGAGGTACCTGAGTGAGTGCCTTCAGTGCCAACCGTGTGGGACCTGCTGTAAGAAGCAGGACCTGCCTGGTGTTGGCACTGGTAAGAATCTCTGTGGCATTAGTCACAGCTAGTGGCTACCCACAGTCACTCAGGCTGTCTGGGCAAGAAAACTTGTGGGTTTGTTTCAGCTTCCTTGCTACAAGTCTCAAAGCCAGATATCCTCATTTTGGGCAAGAGATGCTCTCCCAAACCTGACTTATCCTGCTCATTTCTTGCTATGGCCTGTCCACATCACAAGCCCTGTGCTCCCCTGCTGGTGAAGGAACAGCTCCCAGGGCCTCACTGTTTGTGAAGCGCATATCTCCCAATTTCCTCTTTTTCACCTAATACTGACCATTTCTCTCCATGTCTTCAAAAACCTTGGGTTTTTTTAAAACAGATTAATTTTGGTTGCCTTGAGAGTGATTTTTTTTGTAAAACTGCCTCATTGCCTCATTGCTGCTCCACTCCTTCTAAAATCTCAGCTAGAAAATGCCTCCTTTTGCCCCCAGACTTGTTTTTCTCTTCTACTGGGAGTGATTTAAGTCTTATTCTGATCTCCCAGTATTGCTTAAAAGATGTTGCAGAAAACAAAGTTGTAGTGTATTGAAACATAAAACAATTTCAGAATAGGATGAATCACCCTATCTTTAGCCTCTAGCTAAAAATAATGAAAAAAAGGATGATTCACAGTAGAAAGTCTACATGAGGTTTCTCTTATTCAGTTCTGTGAGGCAATTCTGTGCTTGTCATTCTGGCAATGTGGTATCATTTTACTTGAAAATGGCTTTTACTGATTAATTCTGGGAGATGACTTTGTTGGTGAATTAGAAGGTTATTTTTGCTTCTTTCATTAAGTATTTGAAGCATATGTCAGACTATAGAAAACTTAAGTAAAAGTAAATATATAATAAAACATAACAATAAGTCCAGTCAAAATGCAACACACTTAAAGCCAGTGTGAGGCACTGCTTTTTTATGTGACAAGCTGTGGAACCTCAAAATCATCAGGGCAAGACCTTTGTGAGGCTGAGTACAATTAGGCACACTGGTAACATCATCTTTAGTTAAATTACAGCAGAGGGGTGAAAAGAAAACATCAAACCTGGAGACAGAAAACATCAATGCTTGTCATGCATTCCTTTGGATGCAGGAGTAGTGCCTGGTGCCACAGGCTGCCAGGGCTACCCCAGCTGGTTTTCTGTCCCCTCAAGCTGGATCTGTCCTTGTAGTTCCCTTCACCTGGGCAAAGGCTGTGACTGTTTCTGCAGCCTCTGTAAGGCTTGGCAAGCAGGGTTGATGCCTGGATCTGGTGGGACATTGGCTTCCTTGTGGCTTCAAAGGATAGTGATTCCCTTACCTGGACCAAAGTTCCTGTCCCTCTTGATCAAATCAGACCAGAAGTATGTTTCCAGTTCTATATGGTGAGCGGTTTTCTGTAATCAAATGATCCCCAAAGAGGGAGTCCACAGATGAGCTTTGGTGGAAGTTGACTCTGGACTGGTGGGAGAGGGTGCATTTGGGGGATTGGTCCGTGACGGTAAGGGAAGTTCCTGAGCTCACAACAAATTGCACTGGATTTAAATAAAAAACTTAAGTGCAATAGTGAATAAAGGCTACTGAAATACCTTGTAAAAATTTCCATTTCCCTAACGGGCTTTTTTCAAAATGGTTGCAGGGAAGATTGAGAAGTAACTAAACTTTGCTACCCAGGTGAGAGCAATGGAGCAGAGAAGTGGCAGGAGCCTCTTCCTGAGCCCCTCCTGCTTGGCTGCTGGCCCTGGTTCCTGCAGGTCAGTGCAGTGCCTGGTAACTCCAGGAGGAAGGGTGACTAAGAGGGTGACAAAAGTCGGTTGAGGCTGCCATGAAGGCCTGTCACAGGAGGTGTGACATTTATGGCAGTGCTGACATATTTGCTGTGAATTGCAGGAAGGGCACACGAGGTCGGGTGGCCGAGCTCCTTGGCTCTCTCACTGAGGGATGTCTGGACTAGAAATCAGCTGCTGCCTGGTGAAAGCTTTTCATGAATCACTTTTAATTAATACTTATGAAAGTGGTGGGAAGGGGCAGTATGAAGACGGATCAGTGCTGAGTGTGGCCAGAAGCAGTGCTGCTGGCAGGGCAACACTTCCCATGCTGGCACAGGCACAGTGGCAGCAGTGCTGCTGTGAGATCTGCAGCTGCACATAAACTCCACGTGCTGACAGTTTCCCCAGATAGGTTCTGCTAGCACTGCCAACCAAACTGCCTCTGGAACCAATCCAGAGGAGAGCCACTGATTTGATCACAGGGCTGGGACACCTCTCCTGTGAGGACAGGCTGAGAGACGTTGGTTGTTCAGCTTGGAGAAGGAAGGCTCCAGGAAAACCTTATAGCACCTTCTAGGATGTAAAGGTACAAGAGAGCTGAAGAGGGACTTTTCACAAGTGCATAGGACAAGGGAGAAAGGCTTTATGCTGAAGGAGGGTAGGTTTAGATTAGATTTAGGAAGAACTTCTTTACGGTAAGAGTGGTGAGGCATGAAACAGGTTGCCCAGAAAAGTTATGCACTCCCCATCCTTGGAGGTGTTCCATGACCAGGTTGGATGTAGCTCTGAGCAGCCTGGTCTAGTGGAAGGTGTCCTGCCCATGGAAGGGGTGTTGGAGCTAGATGAGCTTTAAGGTCCCTTCCAACCATTGTATTATGCTAAGATTAACCAAATTTTCACAATCGACACACTTTATTAGAGCTACATCTCATATACTTACTAACCTCATCTACTGCAAAGATAGTAGACATGATGTATTTATGACTTATTTAGAAATCATTTTACATTATTAAACTAGTGTCCTTTGTTTGGGGGAATTTACTGTTCTTCTAGTGTATAATAGATATTCTTCTTAGTATTCTAAGAGTAATCATATTCATGTGGGGAAAAAATGAAATCCCCTGTCCATAACTGAATTTCAAGCTGAATATATCACAGAGAGAAAATAATATATTTATTGTTCATGCTTTTGGTGTATTTTAAGTCTATGAGCTGTCGCACTGGTAAGCAACCATCTCTTAAGGGCAGAAATGAAAGCTTCTTTTCACAAACCTGGATTCACTCACACCCATTGGTCACAAAAGCTACAGCAACATGAGCACTACAGTTCCTACCAGGGTAGGAACTAACATTTCCTTTCACATGCACATAGGTGCCCCCATTTCCTCAGTGACCCAAAACCTGAGCCCAGCCAGGAGCTCTCTGTCTGCAAGTGTCAAAACTGCACCTCCAGAAACCCCTGAGGGCTCTGTGGTCACTGAGCTCACACCTGGGTGTCAGTCTGTTCCCTGCCAACACGTGTCAGTGTGTGAAACCTTGTGCTGCTTTGTGGCCAAAGGGGCCCTGGGGACATTCACCAGTGCTTTCTGTGGGTGCCCAGGCCATGTGTTTAGCTTAGAAATGTACCCTGGTAATGTACATCTCTCCCCAGATGATGAGTAAGAGATGACCAAAGCTGTAACTACCCACAAGAACACAAAGCCTGTGAATGACAATAAGGCAGTGTTCTAAGAAGAACAAGGCAGCATAATAAGGGATTTGAAGGTACCTTTGTTTTAATGAAGTGATGTAGGCTGATCTTTTGTCACTTTGCTATTTTGCCTTACATTTTGCAATCCCATACATGAACAGCAAATAGTGAATTTTTATTCTAACACCAATTCGCTCACAGATTTGTATTTCTGAGGGTAGTATAGACAGGTATTTTGTAGATTTGGCCTTAATTACAGACAATTAAAGACAAACTCCTCTGCCAAAGCAGTCTTCAGCCACGTGAGAGTTTTCTAGCAGCAGGTAATCCACAGGTACTAAAAAATAGATTGTCAGATGTCAAAGGTTCTCTTTCAAGGCTGCCTTTAAAATGATATTGTCTGTCTACTGGAAATGTTTATTCCTGAAGACTTTGTCAGAGGATGCTTCCTTAGGTATTATTTATGCAGCTGGGAATGGCATAAGAGGTTTTTACTTTGTTGCCTAAGTTCGAGGTTCACTAAGCAGACTAGGACTCAGATATTCCATGAAGTTCTGAATTGAATAAAGTGACTTAACATCAGTGAATGGGAAGGTAACTTAAATTTACATTTATATGAATCAGAGGCCTAGGCAACCTAAAATAAGAATTTTAAAAATTTCTTTCCTTTACACCTGTGTTGAGGGTTAGTGTAGAAACTTTGATTTCAGACTAATTTTTTCAGAAATCATCCGTTTCATACACACAGTGATAAACATGAGAGGGATAGCCGAAGGTTTCTGCCAGAGCAATGCCACCTATGTTCTGTCCCCTAAGGAATGACCCAAACAATGGACAGGTTCATGAATACAGCAAAAAGATGTTGAAGAAAAATGTCTTTATCCACATACTCATGGAGTACATTATAACATGGCCAATCTTACCAAGTTTCACAATGAATCGTAGGTGGGAACTGAAAAAAGCAAACTGTTGCCCAAACATCGTTACCGTAAGTGTAAAGGAAAAGAAACATTGTAGGTGGGGATCGCAGTTCTGAGCCATTCCTTCGCTGTTTTATATGTGACTGTCCCAGAAAAACCCCATTAGGACTTCACCGAGACAAATGTCCCGTTCTGCAGACAGCCTGCCTGTTCTTGCCTGGTTGGCCACAACCTCTGAGCACTTTGACAACCAGAAAAAAAAAAAAAAAAAAGAATGCCATTTGACGTATTTCACATTTCCATTCCTGTTCAGTGATCTTTTTCCTTCTGTCTGCGGTTGTGCAACCTTGATCCAGTCATTCAGGTGAGAACAGAGAAAAGTGGAAACAAGGCTATGTATTTTTCCTCCCGTGTGTCGAGACACAGCACAGTCAGAGATGGACTCAGTGGTCTTCGAGCTGAAGTGTTCTTTGAAAACAAAACAATATTTTGATTATGGCTCAGTGGCATATAATTTCTGCAGCCAATAGTAATTATTTTACCATCTGGAATAGTGACTGTTGAATTTTCCCCTGGGGACGGCTGAACCACAGAGGAGATTGTGGGGAAGCACCATCCAGGTGCCAAGCTCCAGAATCCACAGCACAGCCAATTCTACATTTTGCAAAATCATCCTTTGCCTGTGCATGCTTAGGCTTTGTTATTTGCAAGTTGTTCAATAGCTTGCAACAAAAATTTCCATGGAGTAGAGAGCAGGGAAGTGTGTTTTGGGATAAAATCCAGGCTGCTGTTTCCAGCCTGTGAGCTGCCTACATTGCACTGGCAGCTATGAATTAGGTGACTCAGTCCTGTGTGGTCACAGTCAGTCAGAAAATAGCAATGTTTGTGGCATGCAGGGTGCTGTGGCTGGTCCCAACCTATTGAGCAAATCAGTGTTTACAACGACCACTGCACTTTTCCTTTCCCTGGTGCAACACCCAGAGCAGCCTGCTTGATTTTTCTATAGCCAAGTATAACAGTGATAGCAGGGCCAGTGCTTTCAGAAGTGAGTCTTGGAAACAGTGGGTGAAAATTGCCTCCTCCATTTAGACACCTAAATAAAATGCCTGTCTTCAGAAAGACTTTTGAAAGCCCCGGACCTTATCATTAGTGACATATTTTTGAGATCTGTTATCTATGTGGTTCCACAAGTGACCTAGAATAAGAAGAGAAGAATTCTTGTTTTTAGAAATGGAAGAATTTGCCCTTTACGGAGTCTCCGTGACGCAGAAATATTGGGCTGTCTGCTGGCCTTTGCTTTGTCTGTCATTGCATGGGATGTTCTTCCTAAGCAGTGTGGAATTGCCCAGGGGCAATCACTGATCAGAAGCAGCTGGAGATGATCCAGGATGGTTTTGTTGGCCGTGCCGCTTTGCCAGGGTGAGCAGGGTTGGGGCAGAAAATCCACCGCAGCGCGAGTGAGCAGCAGGAAAGCAGAGCAGGGGGAATTCATGGCACACCACAGCAGCTGTGGTGACTGCTGCAGGCCACAGCCACAGTGTGGATTGAGGTTGCCCTCGGATTTTTCACTGATTTCTTTCAGCATATCTGCAGCCAGAAAAATCAGGTCTGGCTTTCTTTCAGCTTCGCTTTAGCAGAGCCAAAGCAGACTTCCTGCTGTCGGCTGCAGCGGCTTGGGACAGGGTCTGTTCTCAATGTCAGTGAGTAGCACACAGGTCCTGGGTGCTAAGCACAGAGGGGAACTTGTGTGAGCAGCTAAGAGCATCAGAGGGGTTTGGGCTGTGTATTTCTACTGTTGGAAATTGCACAGGGTCTGGCTGCAGATTGATATCAACTGGGAGTCAGGGAACGTGAATATACCGTACCACATTTGATTTTGTCATTGTTATTATGAAGACAACACCCCAAGGACCCTAATTCTAGCTTATAGGAATAACTACAGCCTGGCTAATCTCCACTAGGATTTCACTTCAAATTAGCTCCAATTAAGAATACTTATTTTTCCAGAGATAAGCTTTTGCCAGAAAGAGTAGTTTCCTTTAAATCACTGGATTTAGATGCACATTATAGAACTCAGTACGTATGCAGAAGTGTTGATCTAAGTGGACTACGGAAGGGATCCTTAATTTTGATTTCTGTCTCTAGCTACAGCCTTGCAGTTTCTCAAACATCATCTTTTTGACTGAATAATGAAGGAGAAAATGGTTTCCTGGAGGGGCTTGTGAGAGGCAGACCACTCACTAATATTTAATATAGACAAAGTTAAATTAGGGGGAAAAAAGACTTGCAGGAGATTATTAACCACTTTTTCTGTCAGAAAGATGCAAAAAGAATTGCTGTGCTAGGCAAGTCTGTCTACACATCCTAGAAATTTAATATTTTTAGTAGAAGTATTCACCACTGCAAGATATTTTTCTCTCTTTTGGTAACCTCCACGAAAAAGAATAAAAATAGATAAACTATATGGGCACCCATCAGTCTTAATCCAGAATATACCTGTCTGCACATCAGGTTCTTCAGAAAGATCTGCTCTTTTGCAGATCCAGATTCCACTCTTAGAAATGCAGAGCAGGAACATCCCCTTAAGCAAGAGCTAAAGTCTTCCCAAAACTAGAGACACTAGTCTGTAGTCTTACCTTTTTTCTAGTGGGCTTCTCCTTCCAAATTACTGATCCATAAAATTGCAAATGCTAATACTAACATGAGAGTGTCCAAAGGAAAAAAACCAATTTGCCTCCATCAATGGCTTCAAACAAAAGCCTGTATCTTCAGTTCTGCATTTCTTTGGTATGAGAAGAAACAGGTCTGCAAAGAGGCTTCTTAAAATAAAAGAAATTCAGCCTAACTGGTTCTGCCTGTGTATTAAAGACATCTGTTGGCTTGTGGGGGCTTCTATTACTCAGAATTGAAGTGAGATTCACAGGAACATTTGTTTATTGTGTATCCGATCAACCACGTTGAACCTTTACCACAGCAACTAAATCAGACAGAAAAGAGCAATGCATTAGGATAGCACTGGCATTTGCAACGTAGTTTTTAAGGTCTGTTCAAGATGGAAAACATACAGAGGTCATGAGCACTGGAATGAACCTAAGTTCTATAAGTTACTGGAATGAACTTTTGCAGGAAGCAGGAGACACCCACTTTTTCAGGGCAAAGATTGCTAAAAGGTGTGATGTGACACTGAAAAGGATTAGATATATAAAATAGAGAATATCAGTACAACAAGATATAATTCAGAAGTCTCCAGCCACAGGTGAGAAACTTTACTGCTTAAATAGACCATGCTTGATTCCTCTGGATTCAAATTTGGATGTTGGACTTCGAAATTCCCCAAATTTGCATTAAATAGAAGATGTGTAGCTGAGGTCATATATGTCAAACAAAAAAGAGTTAATAGGCAAAGACCCTGCTGTGAAAACCTGGCATCATCCTCAGGGAATATTTCTTCCTAAAATCCTTAAGCCTGTTTTGGAGTGATTTATTCTAAACAGAAAATTGAAGGGGTTTGCTTTTGGGGGATAGAAGAGGTTTTTTCAGGGTGTGGATTGCAGCCAGCACAAGTTGAGATGCAAGCACTCTGCAGATCACACTGGCCAAAGCTTTTATATCAGGCAGCAGAGTGATTATCACTACTGTTAATCTTCACTTCCAATAATTTTCCTGTACTTTATGAGTAACATGGGGAAACAGCACAATATTGCCTAACAGCTGTCTGAAACCAAATGTGTTTGTAAGGAATGAGGGCATTTGGATGAGTACAGCACATAAAGGATTGTGGATTTTTTTACAAGACCTCATGCTGGATTTATCTGTTGTACAGAATAATGCAAACAGTCAGAAGGATGAATAAATTTAATGCTTTCTCTGTCAATAGCAAGAATCCAATGGGAAAATCTCCAAGGTCATGCAATTAAAGGCTAATCCTGGAACTCAGCAACTGGTGAATGAAGGTTGAACAAGTGAATATAGCTGCTGCTCTTTTAATTATGAGAGTTGGGCTTTTCAAGTGTGTGCCTTTCCCTAGCAATTTTCTGTTCCTCCAGAGACCTATGGACTGTTTGGGGACAGTGAATTGAGATTAATTAATCGTGTCGCTCCTGGATTCACAGAGAGGTTTGTTTGAGATTCCAGTTCTAGTCCAAAAGCAAAGTGCTGTTGTCTTACATAAACCTTGTGGTATTAAATCAGGGCATAATGAGATCTAACAAAGTGGCAAGTATAATTTTGAAATACTGTGGGTTTTCACTCTTGCTCCTCTCAAGGTCAGTTCCAAAATCTCAAAATCTTCTCCCAGCTCTCCCTCAGTTTCAGTTGTATTGTTCAAATTTTGGCATTCCTGTCCGAACCTTCATTTTAGTTCTTTGAACTGCCCAAAGCAAAACTTGAGACATTGTGCTTGACACATTGAGACATATCAGAGTCCTCTTAGGTCTGTGAAATGAGATTTTTCCTCTTTGAAGGTAGAAAAAAACCTGTGTGTTCTTCCATCCCTTGCAAAAACAAAACTTCCAAAACTTCCAGATACATCACCCAGTATTGCTGTAGAAATGCCTCTGTAATGAACCAGATTTGGTTGATGTTGAAGCAGTTCTGTCTCTGGCTTTTCTTTCCCAGCTATCTAACCTCATTCACAGCAGAGCCACAGGCAGAGGTGTGGTCCTTGCCTGCACAGTCTGCTCTTGTCAACTTATTTTCTGCATTAGTCTCTCACTATTGACTCGTGTTTTCCTCCACCTGCCCATGCTTTTGTACCAGAGCAAATCTCAGTGTTGTGAGATAGGGACCAAGAGGAGGTGCTTGGAACTGTTTCACAGGGTTTCTATGTACAAAAGCATTTCTGAAACACTTAAAATCCTTTGGTTAAAGTAGATCAGTATCTGCCAAAAATAAGCCCTCAGGTGCATTTCCACAGCCACATGAAACAAGCAGTCACCTGTGACTGAGTTGTGCAAGTTGTGTAGTACCAACAGGATCCTGGTTTTCCTCATCTTTTGCATCCTCAGTTAAGGCATGGGAGTTGCATTTGATAGCAAGTGCTATGATGTAATGTAAATAAATCAAACCTTGTCTGGTTTGCTGAAGAAGAAATTATTAAGGGTTTCTGTCTTTTGATCAATAACGGTGAGAGACTTGAATTAGAAAGGAAGCAAAGAGCATTGGTGGAAAATGACCACTGAAAGCCACGTAGACCTGTGTGCCTGAAGACTTTACTGAGTATCCAATAAGCTGCTGAGTTATTAACATCAGACTCTGGGCTGCTAAATTCTCTGCACAGACTTTGGACCCAGCTGTGTTCTGGTGTTTAAAAACTCAAATGGAAAGCTTGACAACTGATAAATTTATCACACAAGTGTGCATTTTTGTGCTTAGTCTTTAACACACTGTTAAAGCCTGCTCCCTGTCCCTTTCCTTTAAAAACTGAAGGCAAACTCTTTACTGCAGGTGGAAGGAGCTGTCAGCTTGTTATAAGTGAATAAAGAAGGAAGAGAACATGTCATTGGAGATGTTCAAGCGGTGAGCTGAACTGTACCACCCCTCTGCTTGCTCTCAGATCAAAAGCCAGTCCCTGAAGTTGCATGGCAGCTGTTTCAGAACAGCACCATGTTTCCCTGGGCTCTGGATTGTGCATACCTCAATGAATCACAGCTCCATTGGCAGGGTAGATATTGGCAATTACACTGGAGAGGCCCTGCTGGAGGGGATCATCTTTACACAAAGCAGGGAGGAGGAAAGATGATATTCAAGCTGGTCACAGTACATTGTATCTGCCAAAAATCTCTCTCATAGCTATTCCCTCCCATAGCCATGTAAAACAAGCAGCCACCTCTGATCACACTGGGCAACACATCCCTGTGTTTAAAGGTGTTCATACTTTTGTGCCAATCTGCCCATTAGGAGGGATTGGGATACAGAACTTGCACTTTCATTGTAAGCCTTGGAGAACTTCCTCCATTGTTCTCTCGTTTGTGTCTTGAAATGGTTCTCTTGTGTTATTCTTCAGTAAAAGGTGAAAATGCATCCAAATCTCCTTTGGAATTCAGTTTTTAATCTTTAAAAAGGAAATCTGGAAAAATGGCACTGATGTTTACTATTAGGAGTTAGACTGAGGACAGAGCATCATCAGTCTAGGACTGTTCTGTATCCAGGTGATGCTTAAATCTGGATGTGTGTACTCAGTAATGTGAAGATTTTATTCACAAGGTTAAAAATTCCTCTTGTATCTCTAACTGCAGGATTCCCCTTGGCTTTCATGTAATCCTTGCCTGCTACCAAAGCTAATTTTCCAAGCCTACCTCTCTGCTTAAATAATTTCTGTGATGTCTGTGCCAGATTAGGTGCAAGTAAAATGCCTGTTCCTCCAAGGCCAGCTCTGATGTACTCTCAGCCTCGTGATCGTCTCTCACTTGCTGTTGGTACATTCCCTTCCTCCTCCCACTGTCCTGTGCTCCAAGGCTCTGCCACCCTCCTGCTACATATTTCAGAGTGCACATTTTTGGGTGGTTCCAAAGCATCCCAATTTTAGTCATCTTCAGGCTGCTTTTCTAAGAAATGGTTATTGGAAAGTTGTTAACATTCCCTGGATTTCTGGGCAATACTGTCTTAGGTGTTATCGGTCTTCTGCTGAAGCTAAAAGCTTTCTAGGGCATGGGGCTATTACAGTTCTGCCTGGATAGTCCCTAAAACAACTCATATGCAAATAAAAAAGAGTGGTAATTGCTAGGAACTCAGTGAGCATTATCAAGTAACATCTACTGAGGTTGATGTAATGTTTTTAAAGAGATGGGGCCTTGAATAAGCCAGTCTCTCAATGGAAACTGCTGAAATAAGTGTGAAATGATTTCTTTTTGTCTAAGGCTTATGCCACCTTTTGAACTGCGAAAGTTTCAGGATGGCAACAATGCCACAAATAATTACTGTTCTAGACTCCATTTTCCATTAAATACCTAGATTCAGTTTGAATCAGTGCTTCACTCTTAAAAACAAATCATTTTGTGTCTTAAAAGCAATTAATCTGCCACCTTGACATTTGCAGGTGCTATTCAAAATCCACCTTAAACTTTTGAACTCCAGGACAATGAGCCAGAAGCTCACGTGCAATTCATTGAGGTAAATTCATTCTGACTCCAACATGTAGAAGGAAATTCAGTCCAAGAATGCAGCTGTAGATATTTAGGAATGTCCCAAATGGCCATGATAGATCTGTGAATTATCACTATAAAGTAGTTTGGGTGAAAAGGGAAATGCTGAACCCAGTAAAGGGAGCACCTGTGGTGTAACAGGTTCATGACGGAGCCAACCTGTGACACCTCCTTAGAATAAAAACTTGGTGTTGATCACCAGTGTTAAAACATCCAAGTGGTGACCCAGTCATGGTAAAGGAATTGTGGGGTCTTGTTCTTCCCTTGTTGGCATAGATTACAGAGGCAGGCTCTGGCCTGCCCATCAGGCTGGGCTGAAAGCACTTGGTAAGTGGATGCATGGCTAGACAGAGCTAGGAAAGGCTGGTTTGTTTCTCCCTTGACATGTAGCTATTTTCTCCTGTCTGTCCTTTCCTGTGTTTTGGTCAATATGGGCATGGAACAAATGTGACAGGGAATGGATGTCAGAAGAAGTTTCCTCTCCTTTATTTTCTGCACGGCCTTGCTGCTTCAGCTTCCCAGGAGAAGTTTCAGGTGGCTAAACAGAAAGCACAGGGGCAGCAGCTTTGCTAAGGAGGCACAAGGAGGAGGACAAGAAGCCTCCAAGGAAGCATGGCACTGGCCTAAATGGATTGCATTAGGGTTGTGGGATTGGCTGGGGCTCTGATGCCAGTTCTGAGCCAAGTGGCCTATAAGCCTTTGGAGAGATTGTACTGCCCAGGGCTGACTGAGGCTGTTTGATTGCTTTCCTAAGGCAACCTTTCCCAGTGCCAGCAGAGCTCTCTGGTTGCCACCTCAGCGTGGAAGTGCGCACTTAGGGATGTCAGGTCTCTTCTTGTCCCCTTTACAGGAGCAGCTTCTCAAAAGAGCTTTTGTCTGGAGTAACTGCCCAGACAGCTGGGCAAACCCATGCTGGTCTGTTCCTGTGTTTCCTTTCCCAAGAGCAATACCCAACCCTAGGCTGGAGAGCCAGGCATTGGCTGCCTGACCCAGGATGCTTGTGGTCTTCTCAGAATAACACCACCCTCAACATGAGCTTGGCAAGTGCCACAGGGAACACAGGGCAGGAAACAAGATGGATCTGTGAGCAATGTCTTGGGTTGCTTTCCCAGCAGGATGCTTGCAGAGCCGTCATCTGAAGCAGCGTTGGCAGTATTCAGCCATTACTGGAAAATTCAGAGTTTGAAGCTGCCCTGACTGAATCCACCCAGCTTTGCAATCATGGAATAAGGCTGGGACAGAGATGGGTGGGAGGTGAGACCTTCATTGGAGCCACGAGGGCTGTGCTGGCCACAACAGCACGGCAAGAGCCAAAACTTCATAATCCCCCGTGCTTGAAGGCAAACAGCCTTGGCTGAGCAAGACCAGGAAGGGAAGGTGTGACGTGCTCCTCGCCAAAACGCGAGGAGACAGGATGAGGTGGGACAGCAGAGGCCGTTTGCTGGTGGCCCTGGCACGTCCCCATGGGTTACACACCTTGCAGTGTTGGGCTTGGCAAAGCAGCAGGGCTGTGGGCAGGCAGGGCTGGCTCCCTGGGATGCTGTCGGCGAGGCCCTGGCACGCTGGCCCTGAGCCCGCAGCCGCCGCCCGCGCCACAGTCCCCCCTTTGTTTCTGGTGCCCGTGCATCCAGAGGCTGTAGCTGCGTTTCCTACACCCACTGGGAGGATGTGGGATTTTCCTGGCTGCAAAATGCAGCAGCAAGAAGCTCTGCAGGCTGGGCCAGTGACTCAGCTGCCAGCAATGGGCAGAGGACATTTCAGATGGGCTCTCCCTTCTCCATGTGTGCAGCAGCCCAAGCCACGGTGCCCTTGCAAACCTTAATCCTTTTGTTTTCCACCCCACTCCTGATTTTGCCACACAAGAGAAGAAATTGATCTCACCAGAAGGAGACACCCCAACTGGTTTGGAGAAACAAACAGATGATTTTTATTTTCAAAATATTTCATTCCTTTCATCATAGTCATTTCTGCAGAAACACAGTCAGAAGTTGCTGTGTAGGAGTATGGATTTCTGGTAACGAGGCCACCTACACAAATCCACTGCAGGAAATAGGAAGCCTATACCTAAAGCCTCCATTGTCTAAGGCCCAGTTTTGCAGAAGTGCTTAAGCATGGCTTAGTCCTGCTGCAGGCAATGGGAATAGATGATGCTGAGCCCTTGGCAGGAGGGGGTCAGGGTTGCACCATCCTAGACCTTGACTCGGTGAGTCACAGCATTGCAGGCGTTTGAGAGTCGGGAGAATTCTGAATCTCGGCGCAAAAATCCCCACACAATAAATAATATCCTGTTAATTCATCTATTGCATCTTGGGTTGATAGTAGGAAGAATAAAAGTACCTGTTTCTTCCACCTTCAAAAAGGTCTTTCATTTCCTGGAAAACCTCCTTTAATTGTGATATATAAGATTTTCAAAATTTTCTCTTGGATTTGTAATATTGCTATTTTTAATTTCATTGGCAATAATAGAGTTTTCTGCAGAATGAGCTGAAGCATTTAGCCCAGCCAGACAGTGACCCAGTTTATCAGGGTTCAACAAAACATATTTATATATATTTCACAGCACAAGCAGAAATATAATTCAAACCTCTTGGCCATTTTGATGAGTACTTTATTGGTTCTTAATGTTAAGGAGGAGGATGAGAAAGAGCCATGTCAAGGGATATATTTACTGAACATTAGTCTCAACTGTGGTAAGAATCTGCTTAGAGAAAATAATTAGTAGTAGTTTTAGCACCTGTTTGCCTGATATCTGCTCTAGATGGACTGTACCTTCACTAGCATGGATTTTTTTCATCTAGGCAAAAATCTCTTTTTACTTCTCCAAAAGGTACCTGTAATTCCACAACTAATATCAACAACTTCATTAATAATTTAGTTAATCTGATAGGGGAGAAAACCAAAACAAACCCTAAAAACTTTGTTAAAATTATGTCCTTTCCAAAAGGAGCAATTCTGCAGCAATTTTGTTCAATCTTATGAGTATATTATGGAGTGATTTAAACAAAACATTCAAAAGATTTGTGGAAACCACACTTCTGTTGATTTCTTGGTCAATTATGTCCTGAGCTCTTTAAAGAGGAAATATGGGGAGCACAGACTTAAAACTTACACTGAGATGATCTAATACCCTGTTTTTAGAAGCTGCTTAAATGTTGCTTTTTTAAACTGAAATACCTTTAATCTACAATGTTGGTGGTCACTTTTTCCTTGATGTTTATAGCTTTTATAGTACTTCTTATTTGGATGTCTGAAAAAATTTGGAGGAAAGTATGTTTATCTGTTTTCTCTATATTGAAATGGAGAAGGAACCATACTAGGAAGCAATTTCAGACAATAGCATGGATGTGTGAATTATGTTGGTTTTGCTCCTTTGCACTAAGCTATGTTTTTGGGTCCAAAATAATGTTGGAGATAGGCTCAGTTAGGTGTTCCATTTGCTTCCTATGGAAACCTGTTTTTATGGCTTTATTTAATGTGGGGGGGGGGAGGTTCATTTCATAGTGAAACTTCTGTCACTGCTAGAACCAGTCAGAAGCTTTCAGAGGAAATAAAGTGGCCTTGAGAGCAAGGGAATTTTACACCTTTGCAGGCCAGGCTTTACAGTTTGTTTTGTTAATATTCTTTGTGTTTAATCTAATTCAGACAAGCAAAAAAAAAAAAAAAAATCCTTGAGCAACTTCAAGTTCAGCAATTAGTGGCAGCCAGGACTGCAAAGAGTTCAAGAGCTGTAGGTTTAGGTCCCCACAAGGCCATTGGAGTTATGCCACATCCCTAAAGGTCAACACACTCACCTTGGGGACAAGAGTCTAGGTGTCAGATCCTCGTTCCTGTTGAAGCAAGGTCACGATTCCAGCTTTCCCACATCCCAAGGGAGGGCCACAAGCATCCTGCAGCAAGCCTGGCTCTGGCTCTCAGCTGGAAGTGGTTCCATTTGATAGCAGTATTCCCAAAGGGACAAAAGAACTCTACAGAGTGGTCAGAGCACTCGGGGGGACTGTGTGAAAGGCAAGTTGAGTTCTCTGCTTTCCTGAGAGAGTGCCTGCAATTATTGATACAGAGTGGGAGTTTCAGAAAGTGTGGTTTGGGGGTTTAGCTTTGAGCAACTGACTAATAATTACATCGTTTTGCACATGGCTTGTGAGAGAAGCCTTGCGTTCTTCCTTTCACAGAAAATAATTCTGTATCCAACCACGTATTTCAAGGCCAGTCTGGATGATGTTTGTGTGCCTGCTTTCCCTCCTCACTGAAAGCCCCTGCGGAGGCAAAGCAGCATCAAAGCCTCACGCAGCTCACACGTCAGTAACTGGATGCCCTCTAGCGAGGCTGCCACGCTCTCAGATCCACCGGCCCTCGCTGTACTGGAACGTGTGGCACAAAGGAAGCTGGCTTTGCAGCGTTATCCCCTGAGGCTGCCTTGCCTCAAGTGGCCAAGGCTCATCTCAGCCTCTAGACGGAGCACTTTGCTGCCCTGTGCCCTGCTGAAAATCCACTTATGCCATCCAGGGGCATTTAAAAGCAGCTGGAGAGTTGCAATGTTTGGTTTCCAAGGAGTTAACATTGAACATTTCAAATGCTTCGTGTGACTTCACCAGGCATCCTGTTTGCAGGATGTGAGAGTCTTCAAAACTGTAAATGACCAATTTAAATATCTTAATATTAAATGCCTCATCAGTTTATGGAACTATTTGGGCTCTGTTAGTAAGACTCCTGGCATATGAATTACACAAATGTTTCCTGTGTAAATGCTTCCCCCCATCCTCTTTTAAATGCCAAGATTAGGTGCACCTGAAAAGGAACCTTTTTTCTTCTGCAGTGTTAGAAGCTGATGCTGTGCTCATTGCTCTGAAAACAACCTCACACCTAATGAAGTGAGAGCAAGCACTCCTTGGCAGTTCCTTGGGTCTTTTTTCCCTAAAGCCAGCTGAAGATTTGCCGTGGTGTGGGACTGGCAGGACTGTGGGACTGTACTGTGGGCCTGAGAGATGATGCAGAAGTTAGAAGCTGCATGTGGGAGATTAAAATTGCCATGCAATTGTCATATTTTGGAATATAACTTGGAAGCAATTTTTTTCCTCTTGAACTATTTTGTATTTTATTAAAAGCCTGGTACTTTTCCAGTTCAAAACATATCTCATTAGAAGACATTTGCAATATTATCTCCCAAACAGCTGTTTGCCTTTACCAGCGCTTTGAAATTTAAGTGTTTGCCAGACACAAACTGCAGTTCCACTTTCCTTTCTGTGCAGTGTCTGCCTAGAGTGAACACTCAGAGTGAAAACCAGGCTGTGCTGATGGTGCAGAGGGAGGATCTCAGATCTCAGCTGGGTGCACACAATGAATGTCTGGATTGCAGCCACCCGAGGGGAATCTGCAGGTGCCAGGTAAGGACCCACTCTCGTGTCAGCATAAGGAGAAAAGGGATGCAAAGGATGGGTTTACAGCCACCTGCCAGGCTGAAGAGGGGATGATTTCCCTCACTATCCTGCAAAATAGAGCACCATGAGATGCTTGGTAACACTTGCAAGTTTTGTGCTCATTCAGACACTGCTTGACATTCCAGACTTCAGAGATTAATGGGCAAGCCAGAAATAACATTTCACCATTGTAGCACACATGGCAGGGATGATTGTGTGGCTTTTTCCTACCTTCAGGGTAGATAATGGGATTAGAACAGGAAGAGAGAAGTGACATGCATCATAGGTAAACCACAGTCATCAATCTCTTCCTGTGGCAGCATAAAAAAAGTACAGTCACTCTTAATAGGCTCTGGGATTCCCCATAATCAACTAGAACTTCAAATTTCCCTTTCTGAATATATGTGGTTAGTGCTAGAAACTTTTAGTCAGCAGAGTGGAAGAGGAATTACGTGACAGACTGCTGCACCTAAGAATTCCTCTCTTAGAAAGAAGAGATAAATGAAAGTGAAAATGGGCTTGTTGAACCATTTAAGACTTTAAAATAATTAAGGAAAAAAGAGAATAAACACAAAAACTTCTTAACTTGCAAAACAGTTTTATTTCACGCTTATACAAAGGTAAGACATTTTAAAACACTTGCAGTACTACAGATTACATCTACAGCCACCATGTTAACAGGGGACTTCTCAGGCCTCTGAAGTTTTACAGGATTTGAAAGTTCTGAAGCTGATTGTCTATACAGGATAAACCCTCCTGCAGAGCAACATAATCACATAGCAGGCTGTGTGTCACTGCTCTAGAATTCAGAAGGAAATGTGACTCTCCAATTAGTCCTGGATTGACAGTATATGAAAGAAATACTGAAGAAAATTAAGGTACTACTAAAAAAAACCACCCCAGAACCTGTGATGTGCAAAATCTGGATTAGGACTGCATGGATTTAAAATATTCAGTGCTCCACAGATGTCCATGGTGAGCTACTTTTTCACTTCAGATGCAAATCCTCTCTGCAGTGCAACTGTCAGCAAGACAACATTTACTCTCCTGCACCATGGAAGTGAACTTTTTAGGTACCTGAAATCCTGCAATAACAGAAGCTCTGGGGATGTCTGGGGAGTAAGAACAATGGCATAAGGTGTTGCCTGGTTATAAACAATAAACTTTGGTCACCCAAGCAGGTTACATTCAAGTTTCAGTCTGGTTTCAGGTGATCAGCTAAACACAAGAACATCTATGGATAGCACAGAGCTCCAAAGGAAGAGCCAAATCTACATTTGCTTTCCATTAAATCCAGAAACAACTTGCCATAGGAAAACAGTGTTTCATACAGAAATACAGACAAATATACAATTAATTTTAGAGTCTTTCATGGAAATAAACAACAGGAGACAAATACCAAAAGATAACCTAAAAAACCTTCAAAGGAATAAAAAATACTGTGCTTGTCCCTTCAATCAGTAACCTTAGAAAAGGCAAAGTAGCCTTTCCCAGCAGCAGTGGGCATCTTCACATCTGAAGTGAAGTATCTTTTAGTTAAATAGTAAAACACAGCAGTTTTTATCCAAAATGGCAATCAGGGAAGTTGTTATGGTAGAGGGGAAGCGACCCTGCCTTGCAGTATCTTCCTTGACTTCTGCAGTATCTCATTTTGGCAGTATTGGGTACTGCAGCCCTCCTTCCCCAATTATCTTTGTTGAAAAAGAGAAATAAACCAAAAAATCTGCCCTTTCAGACTTTGTTCACGTGGCAGAAAACATGCAGAAGGCACAAGCCCAGTTTTTAAACCTTTTCCAGGTTATCTTTTGGCCCAGCTGTATAGCAAGGCAACAAATATTAGTATAAGCTAGTTTTCTTCATGATTCTCAAAAATTCTTGCTCGCTTACTTCCCCATCTCCATCTCGATCAGCTTCATCAATCATTTCCTACAAAACACAGTGTACATTTCATCAGGCACTGATGAACAACACAACACAATCCACTCATTAAAACAACAATAAATCAGAGGCATATCATGTGAAAACAACAATGGATTTGACTGCTTTTCATACTTCTGATCTCTCAGCCCTTCTGAAATAGGAGTAAATTCCCACCCAATCCCTGGGAGCTACAGGAATGGTCTGTGCCTGTTAGAAAAGCTCTGGCAAATCAGAATTTACCTGAAGTTCTTCATCTGTTAAATTTTCTCCCAGCTCCTTGGCAACCCTTTTCAAGTTTTTGAATGAAATTTTTCCTGTGCCATCATCATCAAATAATCTGAAAGCTTTCAGGATTTCTTCTTTTGAATCCTTTTCGCTCTAAACCAAGAGTAAAGCATATGTTAATCAGAAAACCCCTGACACTGAGATGTTCCTTTCTCTTATGCTGCCACAAGAACTTCTGCTAAGAGTTCCTACCATTTTTTGTGTCATCATAGCTAAAAAGTCTTCAAAGTTGATGGTGCCACTTCCTTCCTTGTCAATATCTGCTATCATCTTCTTAATCTCTTCCTTCTTTGGCTCAAAGCCTAAGGCACGCATTGCAACCTGTGCCAAAACAGCAAAACCAATTCTGTTAGGAGTTTTGGTGTAAGAGCTGAGCTAAAACCTGTTTCATTTCCTTGTCCAGAACTCTAGTCACAACCATGGAAAAACCTTGGTGTCCTCTACCATCTTCTTTCATCTTGCTGAACAATAATAGTGTTGGTTTGATTTTTTTATGGTGTTGTTTTTCCTATATAGTAGTGGAAATCCATTGTTTATATCAGGCAGAGGTAATTTTCAGGTTACAGAAATTGAGATTTCAGAAATTGAGGTTTACAGAAATTGAGGTTTCACATGCAGAAATTGAGCAGAGTGTATGTAAGAAATCAAGGTAAAGGAGGTAAGTAAATTTAAAGTGTTCATGCTTACAAAAAAATCAAACACATAAAATCACAGGGAGACAACTGATATTCATCTTCCCCTTGTACTACTGTATGTGTGCAAGTGCACACACACTGCCTGAGTTGTAACTGAAACACAACTCAGATCTCTTTTTTGTTCTTTTTAAAATTAAAAACCAGGTATTTTTTGGATTACATATATGCAAATATGGTTGTAACTTTCCTGAATGCATACAAAATCTGTGTTTAGTTCTCAGGTGAAGTAAATATTTGATACTCTGATACTCATCCCAGAACAACAAAAGTCTACTTCCCAGGAACAAGCACCTTAGTCATGAAACCTGAAACTGTTTAGTTTCTCTAAAGCTCAAAGCTGTCAGATTTAAACAGCCACACAGAAGCCTGTCTGCTTCATGCATTACATGCAGAGTGCACCCCAAATTCAGTCATGACAGCAAGCCATTACTCTTCCTTGTACTCCAAAAACTGCTTTAAAATAGGGTTGGACAAACAGAAAATGCAGCTACAATTTCGAGATCAAAGATATTTTCATCTCAGAGGAAAAAGAAAAAAAAGTTTGAAAACCTTCAGTTCTTTAATGTCAATGCTTCCAGATCCATCAGTGTCAAACAAATCAAAAGCTTCTCTGATCTCCTGCTTTTGCTCTTCTGTAAGTTCAGGTTTCAAGCCACTTTTCTTCCTCTGGGCTGTACCTAAGCCAGGTTTTCTATAGTTGGATGCCTTCAGAAAGTGAAGGGAGAGAACAGGTAAGAAACAGCACCTTCCTGGGAGAATTTCAAATACACTTAATTATAAACGAGAACAGTAATACAGTAGAGGTGAGAGACATTTCCTTGCTGCCAATGACAGACATTGAGTCTCTAGGTCAATTTCCTTAGGTTGCTGTAGAAAGAAAAAAAGAGATTTTGTTTTTGGGGAATGTGGATTTGGCCTTCCTGTTTTCTGTTTTAAACTGAAGTATTATCAATTCAAGGAATAATGCCAAAAAACCAGGTGGACAGCCTGAAAATGGAGACTCACTGAGGTGACCATGACCCTCTGCACCTCCTGCCAGTTGCCTTTCCTGCAGGTTTATGTGAAACATGAGTACAGCATCCTCACAGCTAAGGAGGGTGGCTGCTTAGGGTCTTGGCTGTAAATAAGACTCAAAATCAGCCACTCCTGTGGGAAACAAGCGTAAAGGGAGCTGTGTGGCTCCAGGCTGCCTGTCCATCGAGTAGATGTGGGATCAGGCAGCAACATCCAGTGGGAAAGTGAGATAACAGACGATCTGTCCCATAAGGAGAACTAATCTGCTTGTGCTGAGCTGGTGCATCATTATCCAGGACACTTCCGAGACTTTTTCTGCCTCTGGTGTAAGCCAGTGCAGGACAGAGCGTCCCACCCACCCATACAGCAGGGAAAAACCCCTTCCTCAAGTATAGTTTTGGTCTTAAAGCAACAGCAGACAGATTTTCGTCCTGCAGTCCAATCTGCACAGGATTGTGGAAGGAAAGGCAGTCCCTCCCATCCCCAGCTCCAAGTGGCTAGGCTTTATAGAAGTAAATAAAACAAGCACAAGGCAAGGGATTTGTTACCTAGTTACTGCTGACCAGTGGCTTGCCTCCGCTGAATTGTTAACGTGTTTAGGGTTGGGATCTCTCTTTTAACTAAGAAGATTCCATTTTCTTCTATTTGTTAATGAAATTTCGTTTTCCAACGTGATTTGCCTCTCCCAGGCCGGACTGCAAAGCCATTTGTCTGGCTCACCCCTGACTTCCCTGTGCTGCTATTAACACACGAATGAGACTTTTACTTTTATATGCTGCACTGGGAAGAAGCCACACGAGACCTTTTCCTGGCTCCGGAGTCTTACTGTTCCATTTATTTCACATCTGACTCGTGCAAATAAATCCCTTTCAGGTTCCACCTCCGGGCCTGGCCGGTGCCATTCCGACAACGCTGCCGGGGCCGAACGCTGAGCTGCGGTCTGTGAGCTGTGCCAAGAAGAACCAGGCACGCCGAGAGCCGGTGACGCGTTTTGCGAATCCCGGTGTTTTTCCGGGCGCGTTTTTCCCGTTGGAGTAGGGGGCCTTTCCGGGGCGCGCTGTGCGAGGTAACCGGGCAGCAGCGACGGCCTGGGCAGGGGTGGAACCCGAAGGGGGTTTGCGGCGGGAGGGGGCGGAGGGGCTCGGGGGAGGCGGCGGTGGGAAGGGAGCCCGCGGCGGGGAGGGCGCGCTCACCATCCGGCCGGGAACGCCGCTCCGGGCTGGCACCGGGCGGGACGAGACGGGAGCTCCGCACGGCCGCGCGCAGCCGGCACGCGCCGCCCAGCCGGCCAATGAGCGGGCGGAACGAGCGCGGGAAGCCGCCCCCCCTCACGGCGCCGGCCAATGAGAGCGCGGCGTGCCCGTGAGGGACAGCTGAGGGAGCGCGAGGGCGGGCCCGCCCGCGGGGAGCCTAAGGGAGCGGCGGCCGTGTCCAGGCAACTCCGTGTCCAGGGAAGCGGCGGGAGCGCGGCCCCTCCGGTGAGACACCCGCACCGGCTCGCCGGGCATCCTCCGGGCCGCAGGAAGCGGCCAGGCCGCCGCCAGTGCAGTTCCGGTGTGTCCGCTCCGGGCGGCTTCCCCCCGGCCGTGTGGAGCGGGCGGGCCGGGACGCGCTTCCTCTCCCTAGCGATAGTAGGACACAATATTCAAGCGGACTTTTGCTGTGTGGGATGGGGAGAAAAAAAAAAAAAAAGCTTTTTGGATTGGGAATAGCTACGCAAAGGGGCCTTTAGGGAGCTGGAATAAATGATGGGAATAAATTCCAGTACCTGAAGGGAACTTACAGGAAAGATGGGGCAGGACTATTTACAAGGGAATATAGTGATGGGACAGGGGAGGATGGGTTCAAACTGACAGACAGTCGATTTAGATTGGATATTAGGAAGAAATCTTTATTGTGAGGGGGGTGACGGACGGGAACAGGCTGCCCAGAGAAGTTGTGGATGCCCCATCCCTGGAAGTGGTGAATGCCAGGTCAGATGTGGCTCTGAGCAACCTGGTCTGGTGGAAGATGATCCTGCCCATGGCAGGGCGTTGAAACTGGGTGAACCTAAAGGTCGATTCCCACCCAGACCATTCTGTGATTCTGTGATGTGAATCTGAGCATAAGAGTTACAGGACTCAGGGTTCTCAATTCTTGCTGTGTATACTTTGTTATTCAAAAAGGGAGCTTTATTTTAATCTGCATCTGCCGCAGGACCATGGTGTGGAAGAGATTTTGAGTGAGAGATTTCTTTTTGATGTGCTAAGAATGAATAGTTGGTCAAAACTTTAAAGTCTCAGCAGTTTGTAAGTTACGAAGAAGTGGCATTGCTTTCATTTTGCTTAATGAAGTATTCATGCATGTTAGTTGGACTAAACAGAATTTGGAATAAAATATGTTTTCCCAGACTTGAAGGTTAAAGTCAGCATGGCATGACTGTTGTTACCAAGAAGGATCCACACAGAGCTCTTGAGTTTGGCATGTAATTTGTCCATTCTGCTCTAATGAACTTTTGCCCTAAGTCAGGCAAATAACTGAAATTCCGGACATTAGGGCAGGAGGAGGTGGTAGTTCCACACAGCCTGCATGCCAGAAGTGTAAGAAATCGTGGGAATTAACAGCTCTTTACTATCAGCCAGCCAGAAACAATTCCATGGTATTTTAACAGTGCCCCATTTCAGCAACTCTGCCCACTGATTTCTCAAAACAAGCACACAGGAAGAAAGGTTTATATGGAAGAAAGCCATGTTCAGGGGTACACTGTTTAATTAATTTTTGGTGATTTGTGCTCTGGTGTGCTGTGAGGATGGGGCAGTAATTTGTCATCTGTTCACAGATGCTGCCCACTGCCCATGGCTTTCAGGGATGTGAATGCCAGGAGACACATTGGACTCCAGCAGCTCTCAGCCTTAGCATCCACTGGGAGAACATTCCTGGGGCCAGTGAAATCACATAAATTCATTGTGGATGAAATCACCAAGCAGAGCACATTGATTTGTTCTGCTGTTAGGCTGCTGGAAAGTTTGGATTTGACAAGTGCTGTTGGGCAGCTTCTCAACGAGAGCATTCAGGCCCAGAAGGAGGAGTTTAGGACGGGGATGAGCACCCTGTTGTTCCTGGTTGGAGCGTGGAGCAGTGCTGTGGTGGAGTGCCTCCAGCAGAACGTTCCTGTTCCAGCTATAGTGTCTGTGATGTCTGAGGGCTTGAACTCCTGCTGTGAGAGAGTCCAGTGTCTTCAGATACCAACACACAATGTAAAGAAAGAGCTGTGTTCTAGCAGAGTTAGGCCAAAGGCTTCTGAAAGCAAAACTGGCCAAGCTGGACGTGATGCTCTTACAAATCCTTGGGATTTGCTGTGTTTTCAGAGAGATATTTCTGCAACAGAAGAAGTAATCCAAATAAATTCTTGTTCCCATCAAGGAGACGATTGTAATTTTAACAAGCTCCTGGTTTCACCCTTGGCTGGCTTCGGTTCAGTGGCTTCATTTGTCAAGGCAGCGGGTGACAAAAGTTCACCCGCGCTGTCTGGAAGTGCTGTTACTGCTTCCAGCTGTATCACACGGAAGTTAACCCACAGCAGACACTTCAGCACTCTAGGGAAAGGCCCTTCTGCAAGTCAGCAGGGACATTTTCAAGGACACCTTTCAGGACCACTGGCAGATGTGTGTGGGTGTTGTGGTTTAGGACACCTGGCAGTGGCTCTGAGCCACGGAAACCAGAGCAGCGTGAAGCTGCTACAAAGCATTGCTGCCTATCAGCGAGAGAGAGCAGAGGGCAGCGGCAATTCCCAGATTAACATAGCAGAGATTGTGACGTGCTGTGTGCTGGGCCTGCCCGAGAGCTATTCCTGTGTCTCCCCAGGCTTTGTCACCTTGGTGTCACCAGAGCAAGCCTCGGTCATCAAACACTTTGCAGACAAGCCCCTCCGCGTTCTGCTGATGGACGGTGACCTCACGGAGGGGTACCGACACTTAGGGTTTAACAGACCACCTAATGTAAGCACCATCTTGGAGCATCCCAATCCACAGGGACGGGCAGGAGATGCGTGGCTGAGCAGAACGTTGGATATTCTGATGAGCTTTGAAGTAAACCTGGTTTTGGTCAAAGGAAACGTGTGCAAGAACCTCATGGAGAGGTGCACGGCCAGCAGGATACTGGTAGTTGGCTGCGTGGCCCGGCATGTGCTGCGTGCCTTCGGGGCGGCCACCGGTGCCCGGGCAGTGACGTACCCGAGCCAGCTGAACGCTGCCTCCGTCGGGAGCGGGGCCTGGGCGGAGCTGTGGAAGAGCAGCGATGGGCGTGCGGTGGATCTGGGCGAGCTGCTGCCGGCGCGGATCGGCGCGGGAGGCATCGCGCTGCTCACGGCCGTGCTCACCACTGCCCTGCCCTGCAAGGCGCAGCTCCTCGAGGACCAGTTCTGGACTTCGCTGTATCGGCTCCATCACGCTCTGAAGGACGGCACGGTTTTCCCTGGGGGCGGTGCGGTGGAGCTCTTGTGCCTCAGTCACATCCAGGCGCTGGCAGAGCGGCCCGGGCGGCCGGGAGGCGACGGAGCTGTGAGAGAGCTCCGCAGGCCCTGGCTGGCAGAGTATAAACCCATCGTGCTCCAGGCACTGGCGAGCGGCTGGAGGCGGTACCTGGCCGTGCTCCTGCGGAACACCGCGAGGGCCGGCTCGGAGCTGGAAGCAGGTGCCGCCGTGGATCATCACCTCCAGAAAGCAGCGGCCTGTGGCTCTCCCTCGGCTTACATTTTGGAAGAGTTTAGGAGAGGGGGAGTGCTCGGGAGTGGCTCTGAACCCTTCCCTGAGCAGGTCACAGGTTTAGGGGTTTGTGATAACGTTGCGGCCAAGACGGAGGCGTGGAGGAGAGCTCTGGACCTGGTGCTGCTGGTGCTTCAGACCGATGCCGAAATTATCACAGGCCCCAGAGGGCATCAGATCCTGAACTCGCCTGTGTCAAGCGAATTTATGTTTTTATAGGATTTTGAGGATTTATAAGTCCGTGGGAGAAGGCTGGGTGCAACCTGCTTGTCTTTATAAAGCAAACAGTGAGATGTGATTGTGACTTTAGAATGTAACAGCACAAGTCAGAATGAGAGACAGTCACAAAGTGATTTCTTATTTCTAGAAATGAGAATTAAATAACAAACAAAAAACCACTTGTGGGTTTATCTCTAACCCAGGCCATGCATTTCTAGCTAATGGTGTTGCCTGTATTGATGTCCCCTAATGTCTTCTGAAGAAAGGTGGAGATCTCTTACATTATATTGCTGTACTTGTGTTAAATGAAAGAATATTTGTAATTACTTCTTAATTAATACCTTTTTCTTAATTTCTGTACATTGCAAACATAAGAGTTAAACTTGAAATAATGTGAGTGTTACATTTTATACTGAGAGTTTGTATTTATAGATTCTATTTTTGCATATTTATATGGTCCATACATCTCTGATTTCCTAATGTAGACCCTCTGGAATTTCCCTGGTTTTGACCAATTCAGGCTGAATCCTTCCTTTTGGTATTACAGACTGGATGCATCTCTACACAAAATTTTCCTTTACCTTCCCAACTGGGTTTTTAGATCATTTCCATGGGGTCTTTCAGCTGTCCTTGCAGAGAGGAAAATGTTGCTGTTAGTTTTCAGTGCTGGCTAACAACTAAATCTCTCCTGGTGACTGAGGCACTGACAGTTTGAAAGCTGGGCATGGAGAGCTGGCACTTCATTGCAACAGAGAGGTGTGTAACTATGGAGATATTTTCTTTCTGAACTTGGCATTCTGAGTCACACTGAAAGTGAAATGTCTCACCAGTCTGGTGAAAATAGAATGGAAAACGAATGGAAATGGTGATGCTAGAGAGAATCCTTGCATTCAAGAGCTCTCTCATGAAAATGCTCATGGCTGGCAGCACAGATAATAAAATTCATCCACAAATAAGGCTTAGATGCTTATTGGGGGTATCTGTAGTAAAGTCATGTTACGTCTTTGACCTGAAACTAAATATCCTGGTTTTCTGTCAGATCCCAGAATTTGGTGGATTTTGGCAAAATACTGTAGGGGCTTACAATTTTAATTTGAAACAGTAGTTCCTAGCAGCATAAGGATCTCGTTAGAGTACAGTTTTGATCATCCTGCAATTTTTATTTTCATTATTAGAAGGTTGGCAATTTATTATGTAGCTTCTGGGCCACATTCTTGATGTAGCAAGCTGTGAGAAAGAGTCTGGTAGATCAAAAGAGACAAAAGGAGCTGGGGCTGTTAAGTGAGAATGAAATGGAAACACAGCACATAAATAAATACAAACAGACTCTGCTGCTCTGCAAGTGTTTGCAGCTCATGTTGGGCTTTACACTGTTTTTCTCGAGCCTCCTGCACTGAGCATTGCATAACCCCTGTTCCCAGGGAAAGCTCCACTTGGACTTTATTTGAATA
The DNA here is from genome assembly GCF_028551555.1 of Melozone crissalis. Taxonomy (NCBI): domain Eukaryota; kingdom Metazoa; phylum Chordata; class Aves; order Passeriformes; family Passerellidae; genus Melozone; species Melozone crissalis. Next base: position 7,423,319 of record NW_026535817.1, on the reverse strand, counting down.
ATAGAGTGAAGTGTGTTATGGAAAATCTGCAGACAGGAATTGTGTTGAGGTGCTCCAACATCTATTTATGGGACTCTCAGACACTGGGAGCTGACGCACCAAATGTTGAGAAAGTCCAAAATGATGTAATTTTTCCAATCAGGCTTTTGAAAAGCACATCGTGATATATTTAAATGTTGTGATGCCAAACCAGGACAAGAGGTTTTCAAAAAAGCTGTCAGATGTTACATTTGGATTAATTAATGCCTGTTTTTGTACAGGCCAATGAAATGGAACCATTTATAAACTGGGTACATCCTGTATCCTGGGTGACTTAAAATTCTGTCTGATGTGCACAGAAGATTGCCATGCAAGCTCTCCTCAAGGCATCCTCTCCTGAAATTTGGGATACAACATTCTGCTGGGGCTCCCTCAGCCCCAGGCCTGCTGAAGCTCTCTGCACCATGGAGCGGAGATCCCGCGCCTGTCTCGGCACAGAAATTATTTCAACATCTGCCACAGGCAGTTTCAGCTCCTGCCAGGCAGAGGCTCCTCCTCTGGACACAAAGGCTGTTTGTGTAGAGCATGGTGTGATGGCAGAGCCAAGCTTTCACATGTGATGTGCTTGGGAAATTGGGAGATGGCTGAGATTCAGGAGTTGGCACATCTTGCTCCCCGCTGGAACCAAGTCTCAGTCAGGTGCCTTGTTTCTCCCTTGCATCCCAGTGTCATCATTGCCATCTCACTCCACCTTCTGTTGGGGGCTGATGGCATTGTATTTCATATTTCTGTGTATAAAACAAAATTTTATGCCTCTGTACCTTGAGGATGTCCTGAAATGTAATAGAGGTCTCGTAATTCATAGCAACCAGACCCTTGTCCCAAGCTGAGCCAGCCTGGAGGGCACAGCCCCCTGCCAATTCTGTCCATGTAAGGGACATGGACCAGTGATCAGTGGCTGTCAGGAGGCACCTGAGAGTTTGCCTGCTGCCAGGTGTGCTGAAAATGGGAGCTGGGAAGTGTGGGAGACTGTGTATCCCTACAGTGCTCCCCAGGCAGGAGAGGAGTGACTCTGGGAGGGTGAGGAGAAACTGTTAAGACTGTTTGTTTGCACTGAACTCCTTTAGATACCCTAGGCCAGGGGTGATGGAGAGGCTGGGAGAACATTTTCCTTTTTCTTAGAGGAGGGAGTTGGAGAGGGCCATTGAATCTAGGAGAAAAGTTATGGAGTGACAAGAGATTTTCAGCTCTGCTCACAAGGATGAGGTGACTGCAGGCCTGAGTCATCCCATCAGTCACACTGCCAGCAAAAAGTCCTTCTGAAGAATGGGAAGAAGTGACTTTCTTCCATGCAAAGCAGCTTGGCTTCCCATAACCAACATCTACAGGAGCTGAACCAACATCACCAGGTATCAAGTGAATGAAATGTCTTGTAACTGTTTGGGGTTTTTTGTATCTTTTTGTTTGTGTGTGATCTCTATAAAACTCCTGTGTAAATTCCCTGTTACATGAAAGTGCCAAACTCAAATGGGGCTGAGCTGCTGCTTCAAGAGTGGACTTGCTGTTGTGGAACCAGCTGAATTGCCAGGACTGCTGTGAACAACAGGCACTTCTGGCAGTACCAGAGGCCCATTACAAGCCTGAAGATTTGTTTTACCCACTTTTATCTCTCTCTCTCTGTGTAGATCAGCAGTCCTTCTGAGATAACTCCACACCAGCACAGTCAGAGCATAGTTTGTATGACATAATTTGAAAAATCTAAAAATTACAAATTTAATTCCTCCACCTGCCACCAGCATCATTGTATTAATTAACCATTTATTGCAAAGCTGCAGGACCAAGCCTTTTTTTTTCTAACCAAGCATGAATAGATTTGCAGTCTTAAAGGGCTTTTTCTTTACAGACAATGTTGCTCCAAGAACTGATGTCCACAGGGATGATTCCAGCCCAGGTGAGAGAAGAGGGAGAGCAGCTCAGGTGCATGCACAAACCAGGAACTGGGGCTGATACTGAATAGTGGGAGGGAAAAAAGAACACAGCCCTCTGTTCTGGCTTCCTACCTGTTTATTCTGCTCATAATACCCATTTCTGTACATTTTTGAAGAGCACTCACAGTCGTGCTTCTGCTGATTTCGATGCTGGTTTGCTGTGAGTACTGGGATTCAGCTTCTTGCACTGTGTCCCTGAAAACTCTGAAGGGCCAAGGGCACTTTGGGGCAGAGATGCAGAATGGAAGGAGAGAGCAATTCCCCAATTTCTCCTTGCACATCAGGCCCTGGATGACCCCTGGGGAGTGGCTGCATGTCACATGTAATCAAACCCCGAGTTCCCAGCAGCCATGTGTTCCCATGGGGAGAAGTGTTTGGGAGGAGTCTTTCTCAGAGAGTGGAAAGAAAGGCTGGGCCATGATCCACAGATGGTGAAAGAGCTCATCAGAAAGGAGAGAAACCAAGGGCTGTATTTGGTTTCCCTGCCTAGCAGAGATTCAAAACAAAAAACTGTTTAGTTCAAAAGGAATTCTTTCCTTGGGGACCAAGTGCTACTCCAAACAATAGGATTATTTTTTCATTATTGCAGGAGTAGCAAAGATAGCATGCAGTTTTGATTTAGAAGTAATTGGAAGATTCGCCTCAACTGTGTTTTATTCCAGCTGAAATCAGTAGAATGGGGTTTAGTGCTATTCACAACTGTTGTCCACTGTGTTGTGAGACCAAATATTTAACCAGCATAGCAGATTTGGAGAGATGACTGAAAATAACACAGTTGGTGAACTTACTTATTTCCAAGGTATAATTTGAGTCACTGCTTTCACTGACTACACTTAAAAACAAAACAAAAACAATCAACAAAAACTTTTTATTTGTCAGGACTGGAGAGCCAGAATCACCCCACAGGAGTTGTATAAAATAAATTTTGTTTATATATATTGTATTTGTACATATATTCACACATTCTGGAGCAGAACAGTTTCTCAATCAGCAACATTAATTTACAGTGTAGTCATACAACTCTAAACTGATTCACCCTCTGTTTATTTCAAAGAAAACCATCCAAATACCTCCTTTTATAGAATAGCTACCTATTATCAGTTGGTTTTTGGTTTTTTTTTTTTTCGAAAGAGCCTTGTAGAAAAAGGATCCCTCCAGTAAACTGAAAGGAATTGTTTGGGGTATTAATTCCTCTATCCCATCTGCTGCTCCCTGCATTTGCAGTTCTGCCTGTGAGTCACAGCTCCTAGATAAGCCTGTACCAGTTTTAGGGGGAGTGAGCACAATTCCACGTGTGTAATTCCATATCAGTGTGATGTCTGTGATCCCCTGCACTGATGAAAATTAACTGGTACACCTGCAGCAATACAGATATGCTGATTAGATCAGATTAATTAACTGGCAAAGCCCTGCTAATGTGAGATTATTCCAGCTCCCTGAGTATTCCTTGCTCAAGGTAAGGGGCAGTCATTGCTCAGTACCTCTCACTGCCTTCATCTCTTGGTTTATGTGAGCACTGTTTCAATAACCACCCCAACCATCCCACCCAAACTCTGGTGCTTTCTGGAGCTCTTCAGCTGGGACAGTGTTGCTGATGGAAACATTTTCCTGGGACATCCAGGAAACTTGGATGTCATTGGCAGTAAGAGAGCTTTACTGGAGCTGAAGCCCAAATCTCTCTTTGTTTATCTGAAGTACCAGGCAGTTAACTTGAAAAATGGCCATTTATTGTGACCCTGGCTGTGCAACTATTGAGGCTTGTAATTGACATCTCAAACACAAGAGCAGTGCTGTGAAAAAGCACTGAGAGTTGCCAAATGTCAGAGCAGTAATTGCTATGCACAGAGTCACTGTGGCTAATTTGGGAACTGCTCTCACATCTCAGCTCCAGTGCTGGATACTTGGGACAGATTCCCAGCAGAGCTTGAGGAGGGCCTCCAGCTTCCCAAATTCCTCTCACAGCCATTCATAAGGCCAGTGAAACTGTGCAAGGAGAGAGAAGTGTCAAGGCCAGGAGAAGCTGGAGGAAATCCAGTGTCTCTTGTTTGTTCACATCTCACTACTAAACAGACATCATCATCATCATCATCATCATCATCATCATCATCATCATCATCATCATCATCATCATTATTATTATTATAGTGCTGAAGAAAGGCCTTCCAAAAATACAGGAGCTAATTTAAAAGAATTTTTTCTGTTCCAAGAGGTCCTGCTTGAATTAATTGTGTTTGAATTAACTGTGTTTGCTCACCTTGAATGGGAATTCCCAGATGCTTTTGCTGATGTGTGTGTGTGACAAGATGTAATTTCCCAGATAAGTTATTCTCAGGAGACTGGAGGGGAAGTGGAAATCACATTTGGGTCCTGGATTAATACAGGGACCAATCCCTTTCTCATTAAAAACATCAGTGAACTTCCCTTGGTTTTGGGGATTGGTCCCTGAGGAACTGAATTTTGCAAAACCATGATTGTCCTCCTTCTAAATACTGGCAAAGGGTGGCTTTTGGATATTTCTTAGTGACAAGAAATGCAAAACCGAAGGCTGCAAATGATAAGGAGTGCAACCTTCATTCAAAGGCACTCTCTCTCAGATGAAGCTCTGGTAGCAATAACCATTGCTGAGCGATGGCATGAGCACGTTTCCCTCAGAGATGCCGTTGCTTGAGCCGTGCTGTCCACTGAAGAATTCGATGAGGTTTAGAAGCCCAGCCCATCCCTGGGTTAAGGGATGCCTCCTGCAGGGAATGTCACATAGGAAGGGCAGTGAGCTTTGGAAACAGGCATATCCAGCTCTGTCAATCTGTTTCTTATCTTGAAACTGCAAACTCTGTAGAGAAGAAACTCTGTACTCTGTTCATGTGGTATGTAACAAAAGGAGGCCTTGGATCGGGAGTCAGAACTGTTGTAGGAATGAATGAATGTTTGATGTCATCAAAGATACAGTTTCTTCACCTCAAAGGAAATTTCCTTGATTTGCAAAGCTGATGAAGTATTACAGCATCCTGAGTGGGTTGCTGCTGGTGAGAGAGAGACGGTGAATCTTGTTTCTTGATCAGAAGGCTGGATTTATTGATATATGATATATAATACATTATTACTATACTAAATAGAATAAAGAGAGAAGTTTACAGATGCTTGCTAAGCTAAGAATAGAAAAGAAAGAATCTATAACAAAGTTGTGTCCAGGGACTCTGTCCCCAGCTCGCTCCTGTGATTGGCCTTTAATTATAAACATGGGAACATGAACCAATCACCAATCAAAATAGGTGCATCCTATTGCATTCCACAGCAGCTGATAATAATTGTTTACATTCTCTTTCTGGGGGCCCTCAGCTTCCCAGAAAATGCAGAAATCTGAAAGAAAGGATTTCTGTGGAAAAATGTCTGCGACAATGAAGCTGATGGAATTTCTCTAAAAGCCTTCTCACTTGGCCATACACCATTCCCACAAGTCTGAACTCCACAGGGATAATATCAGAGTAGCTCTTGGAGAGTAATAGTAAACTTTGACAATGAACACAGTAGCTCTATTTTGGAATGTGGGGTGAAGATTAAACCACAGCAGTTATAAAGTGCCAAGCAGAGCTCTGAGTAGTGCTACAACACACAGAGCAAACTCAGAGGAGCAGAACAGTTCCTCCACATCCGAGCTGGCAGGATGGAAGGAATGTTGTCTTTTCAAATGCCTGGGAAATGAAGTGAGGCCACAGTATATGTGTGAAGGGTTGGAGTTTCACTAATTCTTTTTAACATCTCTTTGAAATAATTCCCCATAATCTGCCATCGTTTCCTTTGCAAGCCATCTCTTTATTTATGGCTTTCATACTAATCTCCAGGACTGAGTCTCTGTCTGTTTGTCTTGGTCTGACAAAAGTGTTGGAAGTTGCCCCTTGTCACATTTCCTGTATTGCTGATGCACTGCTGGGTCAGGCAGATTTGTAGCAATGCTTTTAATATTGCAAGCAAAAAATGAACAGATTTTATTGCTGCAAGTTAGAGGAAAATCCTTCCTTCTCCTCTTTGGTTTAGTTGAGGTTGTTTTGGTTGTGGTTTATTTTTTTAAGTGGAAACTTAAAATGCCTTTTAGAATTGTGCTTTCATCTGTCTGCCTCTTCCCCTGCTCTGTTTGCTCTCGAGTCCCCAAAATTAGCAAGAGTAATGTTCTAGTTTGCAGTGCAGTAGGAAAGAATAACTTGACTTTCTAAAATGTAATAAACAGTGCAAGACCTGGAACAAGTACAAAACCTTCAGACAAGGTGAAAGCCCCCAGAAGAATACCTCCATTCAAAAAGTCTGGGGATGTCTGCAAACACTGCCAGCAGCTTAAGTCTTGTCCTTTTCCTTTCCAAACATGTGTATTAGGTTTTCCTTTAAAAATACATACTGTATCCCTGAACTCTTCCACACTCCCAGTCAAAGAAGGTAGTATTTCCTTTAGACCAATTGATTCATACACAAAATAAAAGATGTGAGACATTATTTTGGTCGTGGTTGTTTCCCTCTTGTGATACTGATGGAAAACATTCTCTTTGAAATGTTCAACCTTTAAAACCACCAATCATCTCCAGCTCTTGAGGGTTACCTGGCTCCACGTCTCAGGAATTCCACAGGGCTCACATTCACTTCTACCTGACCTGATCCAGCTCTGTTTAAAATGTCCCTTATCTTCTGGGGCCTATCTGTGCTGTACAGGAAATCTGACAGTGGAGAAATAAAGTGCAGTGTACAGATTTGTGTTTTGGTTTGGAATGGAACTAACTGTGATCTTCCCTCCTCTTGGTATTTTTACAACAAAATATCTGCTTTGCAAGATAGGGCAAAAAGGTTTTGTTTTGTGTAGGAAGCTCAGCTACAGACTTAACCTTTCTGTAATGCCTCTAGGCTAAATCAGTGAAGATAAAGCCCTTACATCACACCATCTGTTCTCTACCTGGGCCCCTAAATGCACATGGGATGACTTAGAATAATATGGCTAACAGATCAGGGTAATTTGTTCCTTAAATATGAGCTTTGTCATTTTGGGGTCAAATATGATGGAGTGAGAGACTGTCTGTTGTTTAGTGTGTCATCTGTTCCACCTGGGTGACACCCATCTGTTTGAGTGTCCCAAGCAGAGGATAATTTTGTAGCTGTGCTGTTGCCAGCAGCCTGAGAAGGATTCCTTGTTGCATTTATTTACTTCTTTTTATTTGTCTTAAAATCACTGCTGATTACGGTCTGACTTTCTCTTTGTGGTCAGATGAGAACAGCAGTGAAAATTCCACTGAAATTTGACTTACTGGGAAGGAGCCACAAGTGGTCTAGGATTTATTCTTGGATTGTTTTGCTGTGTCACCATCTTTTATTAGCTGGTAATTTCCTGTTCATCAGTGACAAAGCAGTCAAACAGCACATCCTCTGCAGTGGAGGTTGTCCCTGCATGAGTAGCTTTTTGTATTTTAAGTCTGGGCAAGAGAGGATTCTTCATAGGGGTAAAAAATGTGTGTGGAAGGAAGGGATTAATATTAGGATGATGGCCTCATCATCTGATTTGGCCTCTTAAATCCTTCTGGAAGTGCCAGGTCTAGAAATTCCCGCAATTAATTTTCTTACAATCCCTTCTGTATTCTGCTTCTAACAAAGTCCTGTGAGAATGACTGCAACAGATGAGAAAATTAACTGAGATTTGAATCACATTTGAAATTGGCAGGAAAGTGAGGGGCTTAAAGCCAAGCTCCACAACGTCCTCAGATACAGAATATTTGGGACCAAGAGCCCAGTGTTTGCTTCTGAGGAGAACTAGGGCTGCCTGTGATTTGCTGCAATCAATCAGTCAGGACTTTGCAGTCCCATCAAAGAGATGTCACTGGGAAGGAAGTGCATGAAGGGAGAGCCACCCTGGGGGCTTGCCTGGGGAACAGCCCCAGCTGGGCTGGGACCCCTTCCCGCTGTTATCTGGAGTGTGCAAAAGCCAGGCTGGAGAATATCATGCATCCATTTTTGTTGCTGTTGTTTTGTTTGCTTTTTTTTAGTGAGTTGGTTAGCAGAGGTTGGATGCAGTTGATAACAGGGATGCCTGTGAGAATTGTGTGACCTGCTCAGATGTAATTCTGAGGGCATTAATTACATCTTGCTGACATTTCAAACCGTAAACAGAGATCAGTGTTATGTTGCAGCCTTTGCAGTAATCTGAAGCAGCTCTGTTCCACAAGAAATTTTGGAGACAAGTAACCACTTGAAGCCTAAAACTGTTCCATTGTCATTATTGCTCTTTGTTTTCATTTTTAAATCTTGCAATTAGTGTTCTTAAAAAATAATAAATAAAGCAAAAGGCAAATGCAGACCATCTGTGAAATAGAAAGAAATTGTTAAAAGCTGCATCCACGAGGATCTCTGGGAAGAGTGCCACAACACAATAAAGCATTCAGCCAGCATGATATAATTATAAATTAAACATCTCTAAAACAAATTCCACATTGAAAATAAAAATGAGTTCTGCTTCTTTCTTTGTGGTGGAGGATCATATTAATCTCAGTTCTAGAAATTACCACCTATCCTCCTGCAAACTGCAGGGTCCGGGGGTCTGCATGCCCTCCACAGGTGGGATTTTTGGAGGGGATGCCTCATGGGGCATTGCTCAAGTCCATGTTTCAGTCAAGGCACTGAGTTCAGGAGGATTTAGAGCAAGTGTGGAGCTTGCTGTGTTTTTTAGAGCTCTGACATAATGGCAGGTAATTCTCTATTCATGGCTTACAGAAATGTGCCTCTTGTTCCAGGAGATGGCTCATTCAGCTCCTGTCAACTGGGTTCATTGAAATAAAGGGCTATTGTCCATTATGTTAAGACATAATCATTTTACACTTAACTAGAACACAATCTTCAATATATTCTCATTTCTTGCTTTTGTCTAAAGGAACATTTTTCTGGTTTAAGCCAGACTGGATCTGATGGCTCTTGGGGCATGCTTGAGGTAAAAGTTCTTTCAGCTAAATCATCTAAGTATTTGTAATGACAGCTTATGTGATCATTTACTGCTGTATTTGCAAGAGGAACAAATGGAAACTTTAGTCCTTGAAAAAGAAAAGCCAGTACACAAATTCTGTAAATAAATGAAATTGATGATGACACAATATTTAAAATTATTGCTGAACAATTTTGTCATTTAAACAAGACTCTTTTTTCTAGGCATAGCCTGCCTTTCACAGAAAAGTGTTACCCTCAGTTTTAGAGGTTAGTTCTGTCTGTTAAATAATCTGTCTTCTCCATCGAAACCAGAAGTATTCCTAACAACTGAAGATGACTGTAATGAAACAAAGTCTCCAGAATACAATTTCTCCATGAAGATCAGATTAATCCCGAGACTGAATAAACAAATGTGTTTCTCAGGAAAGCTGAAAGTAGCTGCAAGAAAATGGTTTGACCTGCAAAGGCACAAAATAGAACACCAAACACAACACAGTTTTTGGAACCTTCCTAATTTAAACCAAAAGAAAAATCCTCTACCTCATGTATGTAATTCTAAATAAATAATCAGTTATTAACATGTTTGGAATAGGAAAAACTGAATTTTCTGCTTTGAAGAGGAGCATAAACCAACGGCTTTTGAGGGAAGGCCCATCAGAGTTTCCTTTGGACATCTGAAACCAATGAAGATGTCCTTGGTCAACATGAGTACTGCAATAAATGTAAAAATTCAAGCTTCTTTGCTTGCTGATCCAATGTTTTGTTTTTCCCTTGTGACACTGTTGGAGAAATAGCAGCCATGTATTTAATTGTGAATTTCTTTACTTAGTTCTGGAACTTCAATCTTAGATTTTTTTTAGATTTTTCAATACCTCTGAAGGGAGATGATTTAATTTCAGAATTCTGTTTGATGTGCATTGTAAGCTTTGCTTTGGTCACAAAAGCTCCTGTTTCTGATTGCAATTACCACCAGTGTATTTCTTTAACAGAGAGGTTATCTGGGGAAATAATTGCCATTCTTTTTATCCAGTCTGTTCATCTCCATACTTCCACTTCTCAGCTCTCCCCTCATGTCCTAGGTGTGTTAAATCAGGAAGCCTCAGCCCTGCTGTCACCTGAGCTGTGCTTCCTGGCTTTCCACCTTCTGAGAAACCATTCTTTGGACAGAGTGCCTTCTGCAATTAGCCCTCTGTGCCTTCTGGGATAAAGATGAGCAGCAGCAGCTCAGAGCTCTTGTGCTCAGTCAACTCAATGACAGCAGCTGTTAATAACAATTAGAACTCATTAAAACCAAGTCCACTGGTGGTTTGTATGAAGTGAATGCCTGCTTGCTCACTGACTATTTAATTGATGTACAGACTGTCAAGCAGACAACAACAGCACTGACTGGAGAGATGCTATAAATCCAGCTGACTTCCTCCATTTTCAAATCTCCAGAGACTGCTGACAAAATTATTGAGATTCTTTTCCCCTCCAGTGAATAAGAAATGCTGAGTAAAAGGATATTACATAAATTGGCTGACATTTGGAGTGGACTAGCTAATTCTCATTGCCTCGTGTGTGGTGGCTCTATGTGTATGTGCACATGTGCCTGGTATTGTCAATGAGCTCCCTGCCCACTCCCCTCTGCTCCCAGCAGGCTGCTGGGAGGCTGAATTTTGGGGGTTACGTAAGAGACAGTCTAGGAAAACATCCCAACCACGTGGAATTTACCCTCAGCACTAACCTCTTTCCTCCATTGTGTCATGCACTTAAAAAAATTATTTTTTGTTTAGTGGCGTGACGGGGATGTGTCTCATCTGAAAAAATGAGGTCTGTCTGTCGTGGGGAGGGAGTTGGGTGTACCAAAATTGACTTTTGCTCACTTCTGCTTTCCATGGGCTGTGGCTGCAGTCCCTGGAGTCAAAAATCTCTCCTTTCTCTAACAGCTGGGAGTTGAAGATCAACAAGGGCAATCGTGCAGCAAAGGGAGATAAAAATGAGCTGTTAGGGTTGTACCTTCACCCTACTGGCCGCTGCTTCCTAAGAAAGGGCTAGCAGCATGTGCTGTGTCTACAAACATTTCTGACAAATAATTTCCCTTGAAAAGTGACAAAAAGTAATGTTGTGAGGTTACACTTTATGGTCAGAGAAGTTGGGGTCATTCATACTTTGAATAAATTGATATGAAAATCATAAAACACACTCCAGTGAAAGTGCATTTCACCAGGAACATCATTTGTTTGCCATGTGTAACCCTCCTCTGAGCTGTGCTCATTCTGAATGCAGCTTCATATTCCTGCAGATTTGTGAGGATTTCATCCTACAAGTTTTGGTTGGCCTGTCTTTCAACACCAGAAGCACACTCCAGTACATTTTTCTTATACCCCTTTGGAACAGTGCAGTGTTACTTTAATACATGGGATTTTTCTCTTGTGGCCTAGAACCTTAATCCTGATTCCACTCAAGTTTCATAGCAAAGATAAATTTGTGTAAGCAAAGTAATATTTGTGTTTTCTTTCAAAAGTGGTTGGGATCAGACCTCTACTCCCTGTCTCTTCTTTGTAATGTTCTGCTTTCAATTTCTTAAACATTCTGTTCTTGATCTTTTGCAGGTTGACATGAACGAGAGTTCAGCTCCATACAACAGAGCAGGAATTACAGCTGAATTCCTCCCAGTACCACTGCTTTTAATATGCTAAAATCAATCTGGATTCAGACAGGAGGTAAGCAAAGCAACTCTTTTGTTCACACTCACTTGTACCACATCTGGATTCTGGCCAGTTCCATCCAGTCTCCTGTGATAATACAGTTTGTTCCTGTTCCTTCATCCCTTTGCTTACAATGCTTACAATTTGTCTTTCTTGCATGTAACCATCCTGGAAAAAAGACTCGTGTCTGAGAGGTAATGTAATTGTGTTTTCAATTATCCTCTGTGGGAGTAATCCAAACATCATCATATAAACTAATTTATTTTTTTGAAGATGGTACACAGAGCTCCTGTAAAGAAACTGAAATAAGAATAAAGGCTATTCAGTGCTGGTCTATTTTGTATGTGAGTGGAAGAACAAAGGTACCCCACTTCCCTCCTCCTAACAACCAAACCTGCTCACCTCTGTTGGCTCCTAACACAGGATATAGCAACACACAAGCTGCAGCTTTTCCCCTCGGGATTTGGTGTTGTGTCTTGGGCATGTGGCAGCCAAAAAGCATTTGTTTACCCCCTCATAATTTTCAGGGGCCTCTTTTCCTTCCTCTTTTCAGAAAAATTACTTCCATCTGCTAAGTACAGTTGTTTAAAAAAGAAAAAAGTTGGATAAAATTAAAAATTATGCTTTTTGCTTTTTTTTACGCAAATCACTTCATCATTATTCCTGTCACATCTTTACTCTGCTGTCCTTACTGCACGTCCTAGAGCCAGGCAGTTTCACACATGTGGTGCATGGAGCCAGGACCTCTAGTGAGAGCTGGCTGGGAACTCAAATGTCTTAGAAACAATGGCTGCCATCATCACCTCAAAGAGGCAATGGCTTTGTAAGGGATTTGGATCGAGGCCTGAACTGACTCCAGAGTGCTGAGATGCTTTATTGGTGCTTCATTTGGGCAGCATGGGAGACTTCTGGGAATCAACTGCTGGAAATGGCAGGCAACACAGGGATACCCTAAAGCTTCATTTCTCTAGAAGCTTACGCTTGGGGCATTGAAGGTGAGAGAGTAATGAAGAGTGACAGAAAAGGTTTGTCATCAAGCTAACAACTCCAGTGACAGGAATTTAATTGTAGTCATTCCCTAAGCTTGAAAAAAGTTTCAAACAGAGCTCCCAAATGGGTGCAGCTGACTCCGGAGACACTAATTGTGTGTGCCTGGCAGTCAAGTGGCACTGGCCAAGCTGCACTAAATGTGGAATCAGGTTGGTTCAGAATAGTTGATTCTGAACTAATTACTTAATAAAATCACAGGTTTATTAGATGATTAACTTCACTTTTTATTTGTTATAGGCTCTGGAGAAAAAATGCATTGGCAGTAACTCATTCCTTATATTGCACTTGCCACTTCTTCCTGCTCTCCTGCCCTGAGCTCCTGAATTTTGCTATGATATTTATAACTGTCTCATCTATTTGCCTTTATAGAACATGGAATCTTCTAGAAACCACAGAAGAGCACACAATATAGATGGAGAAAAGCAGGAAAGGGATTAGCTCTAGTGTGTACAGAAAAAACCCCAAACAAACATAAGAAATGGGGTTTTTTTACTTCCCTAAGTACATTCTTTGGGCTGTACTCAGGTTGTACTCAGCCTCTTCCCCTTCTGAATTTCTGAAACTTTGGTTTTCTAAAGATCACAGTTCTCTGCTGCTTCGTTCTGTTCTCCATTCCACAGCCACAGCTGGGAAAGGTATTTATTCTCATCCATGTCTGTGTGATGAAACTGGCCACTAGGAAAAAACCCAGTGTTCCATAAAAATAACTCTGCTCAATAATAAATTTGTGCATGAGGTCATATTCTTAATCTGAAAATAAATAGCTAAATAGTAAAAAAAAAAAAAGGTCCAAAAAAGCAGCAAGCAGTTTGTAAGGAAGAGAGCCATACTTCAGCAACTAATGAACTAATGATGCCTTATGGGCTACTTGGTGCCATTGTAAGAAGGAACTTGGAACAAATAATTGTCCTTGAAATCACCTCTACAAATACCATCGATAACAATGAAGTAGTTGGATGGCACTGGTGTCACTTTACATTGCCTGTGGTGGTGGGGTTGTGACAAGAGATCTGTTAGTGAAGATTACAGGAATTGTTCAGCACGAGGTAAGTCATTTATGCAGGGCCATAAAGGCTCTTGTACACTTTTCTTGGGAATGCACAAGTGCTGTAGGTAAAAAGATTTCAATACCTTCATATGATATCTGTGTGCACTAAAAATATAATCTGGAGGTGGTTGCCAAAGAAGTCAGTAAGAGCTGCTATTTGAAGGGCGTGAGTAAAAAGTAATGTTACCGTAACTTCCAACCAAGTCGGTGAGGTAGCCTGGGGATATATCCTGTGCACATCCTGTTCTTCCTTCCATACCCTGCACGGGGATTGATATCCCTGCTAACTGTGCATCCACCCTTTTCCTTGGCATGGCGTCCCCACCTCTCCTGCTTTGAGGGACAGCAGCTTCAGGTACAGCAGCAACAGCATCATGGTAGCTTCAGGGAGGCCAGGGAAGACATTGGGAAGTAAAAACCTTAAAGGAATGTTAACCTTAACATCACTCTCTTCTTGCCAGTCTTTAAATCATCCCAGAGCAATTTTTTTTACATCAGTAAAAACAAGGAAGGATGTTGGCTCTGAACTGTACAAGTGCTACTTACTACAAGCAGGGCTTGGCCAGCAGTGCCTGCTCCGTGGCCTGCCTTGGCAGCACCCTGCTGGCTGTGTGAGGACACCCAGGGAGCTGCTGCAGGAGCTCTGGCAGCCCTGGCAGGCTGCAGCTGCCCTGGGATCCCAGCCCCTGGGCTGTGCGCTCCCAGATGTGACAGGGGCACGGTGCTCCCTGCACAGCTGGGCTGAGTGACTAACCCTGGCTGTGCACCCACACACTGATGTCAGGAGAGCGGCCAATAGCTCAGAGTGACTCTCCTCGTCTCTGTGTGCACGTCAGCCACAACAGTGGCAAACCCAACAATGGGCAAGGAAGCAATCAAAGGAAAACCCAACTTCAGACTAGGAGCAACTGATGTAAAATGGGATGTGTAACTCCTATTTCCAGTGAAAGGAATCATCGATATTAGCTCGCTCATTTTAAAACAAATGAATCATTAGATGACAAAGCTCATAAATTGATTCATAAACAGCTGTCATCTGAATATGAAAACTCTGAGATTAATCTGTCTGAAAAATTGCAGTTCAATTGTGAATGGAAATAACAGCTAAAATCCAGCATTCATCTTGGCCAGGATGAATTTTATAAAATAAACTTCAGAGTACACTTCAGAGTTCTATCCATCCTTGTGTGTATAATATGTGTATGCTGTCTGGCCACCTGGATTTCAGTTAATTCATTAATATCATTAATTGCAATGACTTTGGCTTTCTGGTGTTTGAGGGGAAGGCTTCTATCACTGTTTGCTTGCTGAGATTTTTGTTGTTTTGTTGAGGTAGTTGTTGGCTGTGGTGCAGTGACTCAAGGCATGCGATTACTCAGAATGAGCCCTCAATACTTATGGCAATAAAGTTTGGCACGTATATTTTTGTTATTTTTCCCTGCAGTGAAGCACTCTTAGACAAGGTATGGGTTTAGGATTGGTTGCACTTGCTGAGGTAATGGATGCCATGGTACCTTCTTTGAAGGAGACTGAAGAGGTTTGTAACTTGAGTTTTGTGGTAGGCAGGTGATGGGCAGTCTGATGGGACTCAGGGAGACTGCCACCCTGCCAGGGAGTGAAATGGGGACCTGAGAACTACTGTGAGATGGGGAAGTCCTAGGTAGGGGAAAGGAAAATGAAGGAGCCCATGGAAAATTGAGCTATAGGGTTATGAGGATTGGCTGAGGAAGGAGAACATGGGCTTTTAATTTCAAGAAAGGAGGCAGGGATTAAGAAGCGTTGAGGAAAGGAAACACAGCTCTGGAGCACATGGCTAGGAGCCATAGTGAGATACAAAGAAAAAGTAGTCCAGAGGACAGAGCTTGGCATGAGGAGCTGGGGAAAGATTTAGAAACAGGCCAGGAACCTGTGCCTGACAGCAGGGGAAGGGAAAAGAACAGGGTGGGGACAAAGGAGAGGAGACGAGACAGGCTGGGGGTGGAGGGTGGGGCAGCCAAGAGAAAGGAAGATGAGTCTGTGCCTATTTCAGTGTCCTCCTGGTTCTCACTCCTGGGTCTGGCATTACACAGCCTTTCCCTTCATCTGCTGTCAGGAGACACTGTCATCCCCTGATAACATGCACACATGGACTCCTACACAGCAGACAAGCTGCCACAGGGGACAACCCTTCACTGTTTGGGACACAGAGTCACTGTGGTCTGTGGCAAAGCCAGTGGGCCCAGCTTTATCTCCGGTGTCAGTGGACAGCCCTCACAGGGGATGGGTAGGGAATCTGTGAGTGTTACATCAACAACATGAACAGCCCACAAAGGTTTCAGAGCAAACATTCAGACTCCTAATGACACCTGTAACTCTTGCCTTTCACTCTTAAGTCCCCGTTGCTTGGAGTTTTCACCTTCAGCATTCTTTTTAAGGTACAGCTGGTTTTTCCCTAGCAAAGTCTTCCCAAATGCCATGTGAAGTATGTGATGGCTGGAATTCGTGGCAGTATGAGTTCTGTCAAACAAGGCAGAGGTCAGTAGCTGGCCACATTCATGTCAGAGTGAGCTTCCTCTTTAGCATTTACTGGGGGCGCTTGGAGCAGGTAATGCAGCTTTTACAGAAAAAAACAATCACGACTGCACTTGAAAAAAGTAATGAGGGTACAACAACGCGGCTTACACAGGCATTCACCCTCTATTTTTTCCTGAGGAGGAAAAGGATATCAATTGTCATTCTTATGTAATGACTATTGCTTTTGCATAAAAGGACACAAAAAACTGAGCAATTTAACCTCCCAGATGCTTGGAAGTTAATGATTGCAGGTCAGCTTTGAGATAATAGCCTGGGCAGTGTTGGGAAAGTCATTTTCTGGCAGATAACAGATTCCATTTTGGCATGTGGACAGTGGATTACAGTCCTTTAACCACCATGAAGAGCTGCGCTAAACTCTGGTCTCTCCAAGAAACAAACAAGATTTCACAAGAGCCAGCTGGCTTCAGTTGCACTTACAGCACTTGTAACTTCAGATATCGTGGGAGATGCAGTCATGGTGAACTTAAAGACATACAGGGATGGTTCCCTAGCTGAGAAAGGGGGGATTGCAGAACGTGTTTGTCCCAAGCTGGTCGCTGCATGGATGGATGCATTGGGGTGTGGTGGAGCAATAACTGCATCCACCCCAGCTCTGAACGCTGCCTCAGGCTCATTTGGGAGAGTTCTCCCTCCCTAGAAATAAAAGCTAACGCAGCACAAGGGACCACATCATTTCTTTGCACTTCCAAAGGCATTCCAGGGCTCATCTCTCCTTTCTCAGATGCTGCTGTGCTGATACCCTGTACAGGGAGCTGTCTTTGCAAGGGCTTAATGAGTTCACTGTGCCACTGGAACTCTCCTTGTGTTCTGCATGTGATGCTTGCTCTGTGACCTGCTGCTGCAGGGTGTTATGCTCTGGGGAACCCTTCAGTGGGGCCTAGGTTTGGGGATCCATGGAAACAGTCCTGAAACAAAGAGAAAACAAACGGGAGAGTTGTGACATTCCTTCTGGAATACTATCAGCACAGGCTGTTACCAAGAGAGAGAGGTTTGGGGTTGTCTCTTTATTCTTGCTGTTTTCTACCTGCCAGCTAATACATCCTACAGAAATGACGCAGAGCAAGATTTTGGTTGTGCAAGTGGTAGAAATTAAATTCATGATGTAGTAAAATGATTTTTTTTCTTTGTAATGTCCCGCTGATCTCATCTCTCCTTGCCCTTCAGTGTGACATGATGAAAGCTGCATGATGTGGTAACTGCTGTTCCTTGGGAATAGTCTGTCTTTGCTGTATTCCTCCATGAGGTTACTTTGGCTTTGTGCTATAACATACCAGGGAATGGAAAGAGTATTTTCCTCACTTCCACCTATATTTCTATTTCCAGCTACAGTCCTGTGAATAATGTAACATTCCCCATGTGGAAGTTATTCTATGTGGAAGTAATTCTATGACCTGTATAAGAATCTCATTTAAAAGAGGATAAAGACAAATCTATAACAAAACTTCCACTATTTCATGATCACTTGCTAGGAGAGACAGTGAAAGAGACATTTTTGACTTGCAAGGGGTTTGTAGTTGATGTGGAAATATTTAGAGCTAAAATTATTGCAGGCAGACTTGTTGCAAGCAGCTGTGCTTGAGCTTTCCAACCTTAACTATTTTGTGCTTGTGTGAAGATCTGCTTCCTAACAATTTGTGTGCGCTCTGATCAAATGGGATAATGGGTTTCTGAAATTACAACAACCACACAGGCTGTATCTGCCTCACAAACACTGATTTCCCCCCAACACAGGGAAAAAGATCTCCCTCTAATCTCTGAGCATGTGTTCAAGCACTTCCAGTACAAAAGCAGTTGCTTTACCCTGTAGCAATACAACAAAATGTGTCTTGAGTCCTGAGCAGGGGCCAAGTTACTTTGGGACATTTTTTGCCACCCTTCCAGTGCCATGGGATCAGGAGAGATAAATAATTAAACCATGATCTTATGGTTACAATGCAATGCTATGAGAAAGAGATGTGATTTTATGCTTCTTCCCATTAAGGAATCTCTCAACAAGTCTGGATTTCTTTGAAATCCAGTATTAACTGAAATTGTTTGAGTTCATGATGTTTGATTGCAGAGTATTTTTGAAATTTTTTTTAAATGTACATCATCAATCTTTATACTGACATTGTTTCTTTTCTTAGCCTGGAGTAATTTTGCTAATTTAGATGGATTGCTCTATGTGATGTGGATACAGAGAGATAGGGTGTGTATATGTGTTTGTGTGTACATTAGAGAGAAGGAGAGGGGTGATTTTGCTAATTCTGAACTCTAACCCCCATAAATATTTGTACTTGAGACATTATTTCTCATTTCTCATGAGCTGAGGTCACTGCTCCATCTCTTAGATCTGCAACAGTTGCCAGTGCTTCTAGACAGTTCAGATCTTTTTCCAAGTGCAATTATTCTGGACTAGAGAAAATTTGATTTACTTCCAATTTAGACCTCACTGGATTGTTTGTTCTCTTGTCTTCAGCCATGCTGGGCTGCTGTGTTTCCAACATTCGTAAAGACAACCCAAAACAAAGTTTTGGCCATCTGTGGCATTATCAGATTAAGCATACATGGAAAAAATTTTATTTAGAAAGACATAAACAAGTGTCCACTGGTGCTTTACAGGAATAAAGTACTCCTTTGAACTGGATTGGAGACTGTAAGAGGTTTGTAATAGGGAGGAGATTTTTTTTCTATTGTTGATGTAATGTCTTTCTACTATTTGCACCAGAAAAAGAAAAAAAAAAGAGGGAAGAAATAAGCTTTTGTTTACAAGAAATATTGATGAAGGGTCTTAAAGTCTTCAGAAAGGAAAATGAAAAGCTGAACTTGTGTTACAGGTGTTTTTAAAAGAGTGACCATGCACGTAGATTTTCCCAGGCACTTAATATCCATATACACTTCAAGCAGAGAAACTTTGCCTCAAAACTGCACCTACAAAAGCAGGTGGGCAAAAACTGAAGCTACTTTCTATAGTAACTAATATTTAGAAGGGAAATTCAGCTATAGCCAGATTTGTGGCTGTTTGCTTCCATCATACAAGGCAGGAATCTTCCTCCCAAATTTAAACTCAAGCAGTTACTGTACTTTAAGTTTCTACATTTCCTGTAACAAGTGAGTGTGAGAATTTGTGGGAGACCTTTGGTGTCAATATTCAGTGCTGGAGAAAGGAGATGGATGATTTTTTCCACTGTTAGCTGAGTGCTAGACAACACAGGAACAGCTTCAGAAGGGACACAGCCCATCCATCTCCTTTTGGCTAATTGCTTCTTGGATAGGCACCAAAGAGAGGGGCTGGGAAGCCAAGAGCCCCAGGGAGTGGAGAAGCTCTGTGGTGGAGCGGAGGCCTGGGCTGATGTTCCATTTCCAGCAGCTGGACGCGTTCCCTGCCGCCACAGAGACACAAACCACCCCTGAGTGTCCTCATGGTGCAAGATGGATGAGCCTGAGTATTCCTGGGCGTCTGTGCTTTCCTGGAGTTCTACTTGCTTTTCAAAAGTGAGGGACTGTTTGTTTGTTTGTTTGATTTTAATTCTATAGTGAGTGCTTTTCAAACACTACCTTCATTATTCCAGTGTGAGCAAACTGGAGATGTCATCCTGATAAACTAGCAAGGACATACGGCCGAAACCCTTTGAAAAGCAGTTTGTGTGAGAGGGGATTGACATTTCCTGGGCTCGTCATATGGCAGGATTTGTAGTAGTAACTGCTGGAAAGGCAGGAAAGTCGTTGCCCCTTGGATTAAAAACCAAAAACTCATGGATGGACCTGATGGAGTTTCTTACTCCTATTTTAAAATTATCTCAAAAATTACTCTTGGATTTCTCAGGGTTTTCCTGTAATCACACTAACAATATAATTTAGGTTTGAATTGTGTTTACTCTGGAGTTTTTTTCCCTGATGTTCTTGCTGAGAGTCTCTAGAAGTTGAAGAATTATATATTGAATAAATGAGATGATTGGATGAGCAGATGATACCTTGTGTTTAGTATGACCTCTGTGTTAGAGAGCAGCACTGAATAAAACAGCTTTTTCTTTGTAAGAGGTAAGGCATTCCTGTGAGGAACAGGAAATTGGACTCAGATGATTCTTAAGGGTCCCTTCCTGCTTGAGATGTTCTCTGATTCCATTAAAAATTGTAGCTGGTTACAGAACAGGGCAGGACAAATAGAGAATGGCAGCAGTTCAGATAAATGGAACAGGTTAGAGAAGAGGTCTCTAGGAGGTTCTTTTGAAGCAGCAGGAAGGTGGGCTCTAAGGCACTGTGACATGGAGTGCCTTACACAGGCCAAGAGAAGACTTGAAGGGGTTGGATAATTGATGGTCTGGGTGGAGGGGAGGCAGCCATATGGGTGTGATTGTGTGGAAGATCTGAGTTGAGGAAGGGTGGTGGAAGAGGCCACAAGAAAGGAAAATGCTACTGCCAGAATCGCTTTAGTCAATGTTCAAGAGCAATATTAATGACCATATTAAGAGGCTGGACTGCAGAAGAAAGTAGAGTGGAGAAAAGAAAACAGGCGTGTTTTCCATTTGAAGAAGAGAAAGGAAAATATATTTAAAAATATAGAAGGTTGGCAGATCTTGAGGTGAGTGTGGATTGCTTAGGGAATAGGACTTTCATTTTAGCTCTGTTATCTTTTAGTTGTAGGCCCCACGTACACAATTCCCAGTGACAAGCTTTTAAAAAGTTCTCAAGCCTCACAATTTTATTGGTGCACTGGATTTTACTGATTTTCAAGAGGATCATTTGATAAGGAATTTAGGCTGGTTGCCATACATACCCTGCCACCACTGGGTTTGGCCCACTCATGGAGATCAGAGCTCCAAGGACTGAGAAATACCACGAGTGTGGCCTGTAAAGCGTGGTGTCTGCTCTGCAGCTGTGACAGGGCATCCAGCTGAGAGCTGCCAGGGCTGCCGTGTGTGCAGGGAATGTAAAGTTCCAGGAGTGGCTGAGTGCAACCATGGGTGTTTAGTCTTAGGGAAGTTTTTTTGGTTTTAAGCGTTTTGAGATTGTTTTTAAAGAACTTATTAGAGTTCTTTAAATGACATTTTCACCCCTTCCCTTCATCTACTTGAATTCAGCTTCATCTTCTCTTAATCTGCCTTCCAAGAAAGACACAAGGACTTCAGAAGGCTCCATAGTGCAAGGACACAAAATGCCCTGAATGGAGCTTCTGTTGCAGGGGAGGAGCAAGAGGAAACAAGAAGGGTCTTCACTGTTGGCCGTGACCGCCCAGAGCTCTCAGGTACAGTGATAATGAGGGATTTCCTTGAGAAGGAGCAGAGGGGTGGCTGGGGGACCTAGGGAAGGGGGATGCTCACGGAGCAGCAGGGCTGCGATGCCCATTTGGCAGCAGATGCCTGTCCCGGGCTGTGCCTGTGGCACCGAGGGGAGCAGCTGGCACGGGGTGAACCTGTGCCTGGGCTGGGCCGTGCTCTGCCTGCTCCCTTCATCAGGAGGGCGTGGGGAGCAGCGTAATTGTCTCTGATTCTGGTAAAGAACTAAAATTTATGGCTTGCCAGAGGTCAGAGCTGGGAAGGGAAGTTAAGCAGCAACAAAATATCCTTGACGTACTTGTTAGCAAAGTGAATACTGCAAACTGCGTGGGCCGGACGCTATGTCTGCCTTAGCGTTGGTTTGTTCCTGTGGGTTGCTGCATATTGGCTCTGTGAAAAGCCCCGTGTTTGCAGTTCCACCTGGGACTGTCCAGGGCTGCTTGTGCTGCCTTTGAAGCCTCAGAGCTTCCCAAGCTCCAGGCGTGAACAGCCAGCCTGCTGTTACACAGGAGATAAGGGGCACGCACAACCATGTTTTGGGAAACAAACCTTTTCATCCTGTTTTGTTATCAGCCTCAGGCACGAAGTGCATTTGATGGGTCACTATACTTTATAAGCTCTGCACATTTGTTTTACTAGAGGGGGAAGGCCTGTACCAGAGTTTTCACCTGTTGCCTTTTGCTATCACTTTGCTCCTGTTGGATGGGAGGAGAACCGGTCTCTGATGAATGCAATGGAACAAAACGGTTACCACGGATTTATTTTAAACACATGTGTCATCATATTGTGATTTAAACAATTTAGCGTGGTGAGAGGCCACACAGCTTCTTCTGATCTAAAATAACTCACCAGTTACTTTTTTTATAAGGCCAGAGGAAAAGATGTCCGACCGATGTTCGCAGCATCCCGTTTCCAGCGCTGCTCAGCCGGACGGAGCCCCGCGCTGCAGGCCGGGGTCCCTCGGCGCGGGGACCCGCTGCCGCCCCTGCCGCTCCCCCGGGATGCCCGGCCCGGCGGTGCCGGCGCAGGGAGCGGCCCCCAGCGCGGCGCGGGGGCGGTCGGGGGCGGGGCGCGGCGGGGGCAGCCCGGTGCCGGCGGGGAGCCCGTTCCCGGCGTGCTGGGCTCTGCCGCTGTCTCGCTTGCCGCTCTCCCGAGCCGGCAGCACCGTTGCGCAGCTCCCGCGGACCGGCCGGGACGGGACGTGTCGGGAGCTCGGCGGGGCTCGGGGCTTGCGAGGCGAGGCGAGGCTGGACGGCCGGGGCAGGGGCCGAGGCCGCCCGGCGCTGGCGGCGGGGGGCGGCGGGGGCCCGGCGCGGCGCGGGGCTGCCGGGGCCCGGCGCATGGCGGCGGCGGCGGGGGGCATCGCCACGCTGCCCGACGACGGCGCCAGCGGCGCCTTTCCCCCGGGGCACTTCAAGGACCCCAAGCGCCTGTACTGCAAGAACGGCGGCTTCTTCCTGCGCATCAACCCCGACGGGAAGGTGGACGGCGTCCGCGAGAAGAGCGACCCGCACAGTGAGTTATCCCGGGAGCACCGCGGGCAGCACCGGGGCGGGCGGGCGACTCCTCGCCCGGGCAGCGGGGCTGCGAGAGGGGCCGCGCCTCGGCCGTCCCGCCCTGCCGGCGCTTCGGCAGCGAGCCGTGCTTGGAAAGCGCCCGTCAATGTGCCGAATGCTGCTGCGCGAATAACCGCGAGTACGCAGAGCGGGTTAATTCACACCGAGTTAATTCACACCGAGTTAATTCATACCGAGTTAATTCATACCCACATCCCGCAGCCGCTGGTCCCGCACCGGCACCCGCGGGGTGTCCCGGGGCAAAGCCTCGCTGGTGGCTCCGCGCTCAACCTGCTGGGTGCAGAGCTTGTCAGGTGCACAGTTTTTGTTACGGGCTTGAAGGGGTCTCTGGTTTGTTTGCGTGGCCCTTATCCGGGTCTGATGGTACTTGGCGGCTCTACGCGGCGGCGGTGAATGCGTTGGATGCATTGAGGTAGGGAGGAGGGTGCAGGTAGGCGCTCATGAGTAGGAGCACTTTTGGCACACAGGTACTCTTAGGAACTGAGGGGTAAACCTGGCCAAGGAAGCAGGCTTTGTAACAAACTGCTGTTAGAACACCTCTCTGGCTTAAACTGTTACATGTTGCATTGTTTCCTTGGTTTTTTTTAACTTAATGATGATCCAGATAAAATGTATGGATACCAGCAGCAGCAGGAGGTTGTCCCTCCAGTACCTGATCTTTTGAAGGGAGGGAAAGGCTCCTGGGCTGGGAACACAGCCCATGGACTGAATGATCATAGGCTTTCAGGGAGTGTGTGGCAGGTTGCTGTTACCAACACAGGCTGCTTTTTGTCCCACAAACAAACTGCCTTTTGCAGAGCTCAGAATATTTGGAAGTATTCAGCACGGAGGTTTTGTGGATGCAGTGGTGAGTTTTTGATGCGCCTGCGAGGCGTTTCCATCAGCGCAGGTACAGGGACTGCTGGGTCAGATTGTCCCAGTTCGATTCCCGGTTGGAGGGAATTTGTTACTGTGCTCCCTGTGCAGGGCCTGCCTGCAGGCACTTGGCATGAGGAGCAGGTGAAATGCCTTACTGGCATTCTTCATCTGCTCTGCACCTGTGCTCTGACTGATGGATGCAGGGACTGGGCTAAACTCAGGGACTAGGAACAAAAGGAAGTGAGGAGACGGACCAAAGATTCTTAATATTCCACTTCAGATATTCATCTTTTGCAAAACAATTAGTTTTACCCAATAATTCCAAAGAATTCTTGTGACAGGAATCCTTAAAGGAAATAAATCTTATTAGACCATCAGACATGTCACCTCACCCTAGAAGCAGCTATGGAAATGTGCTGCAAAGGGAGGTGATGTTGAGTGGAGGATATTCAAGGCTGAAGCTGAGTCCAAGACATTGCCATGGCTGCTGGGATCTTGCCTCATTCCCTGTCTTTGCTTTTGAAAAGTGCAGGTAATGGTGTGTGCTCACCTGGCTGGGCCAGGCTGCCCTGAGTGGAGGTGGTATTTATCACTGCTGCCTTTTTCATCATAGAGCTCCCTCATAATAATTTCTTCCTTCCTGCCTTTTTTTACTATTCTCTCAGGAAAACTAATACTATTTTTTTCATTCTTGAGTCCACTGAATGTGTGTTTTCTCTTCCTATTGAACCTTATCAATACCAAAATTTTCAACTGACATCTTGTGCTTTCCTATTAGTGAATTCTCTCATTTTTTCATTATCAGACAGCTCTTGGCTTGTTGCTTTTTCTTCCTTCCTTCTTCTTTTTTTTTTTTTTTTTTCCTGGAAGAACCCTAGTTCTGAGAAGCAGAGAATCATCAGTGCCTGAAGCATCAGCGAGGGTCATTGCTGGGGCATTGCGTGGTTCGCATCCTTAGCATCCTCGCTGGAAATACGTCATTCCACACGACTCTGCTCAACTCTGACCTGCTGAGTGCTGCTCTGTGCAAGTCCCTGTGAAATCTCCTGGTATTCCTGGCATGGCAGAGGGCAATAAATCTTGGACAACGTGAGAGGACTTTAAAAAAGAAATTAGCAATGAAAATAAGCACCTTGAGTAGTTCAGGGTGATTTTCTTAGTTAAGCAAAAGGTTTTGTAAGGTGGTTTTGAGAAAAGAAATACAATGTCTGCACAATTTGGTTTAGAAATAATTAAAGGCCCCTTAGTAGAGATGCTTGTGGTTGCTGCTATTCTTAGGAATTAATTATACAAAATAACATTTCAGTAGCACATCATCTTTCTTACTTTTAAAGGAAGTTCTTATTTTAGAAGGCAAGTTACTGTCTCCTTATGTTTCAGACCGAAGTTTTAATACTATAAACAGTTTCCATGATCTATGTCCTTTTTAGCTCCCCTCTCCTGCCTCTATTTGAAATACACAATACACATCCGCTTTAGGTCATGGCATGGTTTTATACTCACCCCACTCACCTTCATTTACCCATAACTGTGTCATTAATGAAATTAAGAATGCTGGAGGATTGGGATCATGTGATTCACCCAGCTGAAACCCAGGACAGGGCGCCTGCCATGGCCATTATTGCCACATCTGACGCGTGTGCTGCCGTGACTGCAGTGAAGTGCCCCTTTGGACACACTCTGGGGACTCCATCCAGAGTGTTTTCCCTTGAAGAGGTACTTTCAGACAAACCAGAAACAGAAGGCGCTTTCTGAGAGTTTTGTTGTCTAAAGCAAAACAAAATCATGGCCGGTTTGTTGTTGTTGATCAACAACTGTTGATTTATGCCCTGGAAATTGTACAAAGGACCCAGTGTTTCTGGAAAGAGTCTTAGAAATTCTCCAGAGGTGTTTCCCTCAAAGAGGCTACAGTGCTGGTGAGGGGGAAAAGCCTGGAGAATGGAAAGAGAACACTTATCCATACATTTAGAACATGTCTAGTAGCACAGCTTGTTCCTTTCAGTGTTTCCCTAAATGAGGAATGGTTGGCATTTATGTATTTCCATAATTTCTTAAGCAGCTTTGTTTCATGATGAGCATAACTCAAGACAGTATCCAAGGCATCCTGAGCCATTCTTGTCCATTCCTTAATGAGGTGACAAGGCTCCAGCCTCTCACTTGGAAAGGATTCAGCTCTGTGATCTCAGTCAACCCTGCAGATGTATGAAACACCTCCTTCCTGCTCAGTACCTCTCTCCTCTTCCATAAATATCTGAAGAAAATGTAAAATAGGGTAATACTGGTCCAGGAAAATTTCTTAAGAAGGTTCCTTTCATAAATAGTGGTTAATATTAAGATTTTGACTTGTCTCTCTCACAACATTTAAATGGTTATGCTGTAAATGTTTTAGAAAGACTCTGCTGAAGTAAAGACTGACTTTTAGAGCAACTCAGTGAAGAAGATGGAAATCTGATCACTGATCATGCAATGGGAGAAAACTCATGGTGATCCCCAAGCTGAGCAAATGTCAGGCGGTGTTTTCATATGAAGGTTCAGGACCTGGTGTTTAGCTTTCATAGCTAAGTTGTTTGGGACTTGATTATCTTCTTCCCCATTTTGGTGTCCCACAGACACGGCCAGAGCTGTTGGCAGGGCAAGATCTTTTCCAAATCTTAGCACTAAGTGAGACGTGACTTGTTTAAAAACAAAGCCTGCCCCTAAATGCTCAAATACGTTGCTTCTACCTCAGTCCTTCTGGAAACAGACTCTTTTTGCATTACTTTTGATCTGTTGCACAGATCTGAACTGCTTTGCCAAGTACTTTGTGGCATAGCATGGAAATTCCTCCTGGCTCCTGGATGTAGCTGCCTTTAGGGGATGAAGTAGCAGAGATCCCATGTGAAAAAGTTGGGAATATGCTTCCTTTGCTTCTTTTATCATAGAAATACCATCATGTTCCTGTATGTTCCTGCTCAGGGGAGGATGCCTTCTCATCTCTCACTGTGTCTGCTACTCCTGTATCCCCGTTCGTGGTGAGTCTTGCCCACCCCAGAGCTGTGTGATCCAGCAGCAGGTGCACTCCCAGGGTGAACCAAGGCAACACGAGATGTCTCCAGTGGGCAGCAAACTGTCCTGTCCCTCGCAGCTGTTTTCTGCCCAGTCTGGAAGTGGGGAAGGTTCCAAGGGCACCACCACCCACAGGTACACTAGAGGGCAGGATTTAGCCCTTAGATTGTCTCAGACAGGAAATCAGGAGCACTTTTAGGTACTTACATAGTCTGCTTTGCAGGAAATGGTAATCCAGCTCCTGTTAGCCACTGCACTCTCAGAGCTGGAAAAGACAAATACACATAACATGTGAGATCAGGTGGCTGCTGTTGGTTTTCATTTGTTTCATAAATGCTTGAAATTTGTGCAGCTGATTCTAAGAAAAAGTTTATCTGTAGTGGGGTCATTTTTAAAAGCATTTTACAGAAAGTAAATTATTTTAGTAACTCAACCTGAATTTTACATCATAGTCTTTTCAGTGACACTTTGTCTCTGTAAGTTTTCCCCAGCTCCCCTGGATTACAGATAAGGCAGGCAGTTCTAATAAATAATTATTTGATCATTATGGTTTTTAGCACTATTGGGAGCATTGCCCTGGGATCAGAGGCCGTCTGTTCCAGGATACTTGAGAGGTGATGGATAGTGCTGAACTGGTGCACAACCCTGGGATTAATGGTGCTTTTGACTGTTGGTGACAGTGTGTTCAGTGCAGTTATCTAATATAACCAAACCAGACCCAGTGCAGCCCAGAGAATGCTCAAGTTACTGTTGCTGAAGAACATACGTAAGTGTACGACATCTGTAAATTGAATATCTGTACCAGGTGGTACCTGAAATGTTTACAGCATGGTTTTTGAAGCCTTAATGTTGGTGATGAGATACTGTTTCAATCCTGATGGAGAATTAATAGCCTTTGCTTTTGTTGGCACCTGTTTAAGACTATGTGTTTCAAAATAAAGCAGCGCTCTCACCCTTCGTCATTTTCAGTAATGTTTGGTAACAATGTGCAGGTCAAGTGTTTTGCCTGTGCCTCTTCTGCTGCCTCCAGACTTGTCAATAAAAATATTGAAAGGGCGACTCTCTGGAGTGCTGGTGGCATTTTAGGGTTATTATCTTACGTAGTTTTTTGTTTGTTCAGGGTAGGGCCAGATTTTGACTGGAGAATACAAATGAGATGATGTCTGAGCAGTTGGGTGGAGGTTGTCCTGCAGGAGCTGTCGTGGTGCACTGCTGCTGGAGTGACCCTGGCTGCGCCTGGCGCTCATCTCTGACCTGCAGAGCTTGAAACCACATTGACCGGATGATTCAAAGGACAAGGAGACTGAAGGCACCGGGAAAGGGCAAAGTAGGGCCCAGACTCCATGGCCATGTGCAGAGCCAGTGTGGTGAAATTCTGCTCGTGTGCTGCAGAGCTCAGGGTTTGTCTGTGACCTTCTGACAGGGTTGTAGCAGATTTCATAAAACCAGAATCATTAGGATTCCTGGAATATGCAAGTCACAGAATCCTTGTAGCCATGGCTGTGGAATCCTGCATGGTGGTGTTTTGTAAGAGCAAGGAGAAATGTCAGCTGTGATACAGCTTGAAAATATTTGCAGTCTCTTTCTTTGTTCTTTCCTTCCTGCTCTCAGGCTGACCCACGATGCTGACTTACCCCATATCCTGTGCCATTCTCTGGGGATGTAGCTTTGGGGTTGTTTTTGGTGTTAAAGGATGTCCTTAACATACTCAAGTGTGCCGTTATCACAGCATCGGGATCTGCACTTGGGGGAAGGTCTGCAGCACCTCTGGCAACTGGCATCAGTTTTTTGGTATCTTTTCTTGGCTTTTCTGGGTACTGGGGAAAAAATCCTGAAGTCTTTATTTGTCACCACATATCCGTCACTGAGATGCCAAGAAAAGTGGCAGAGGTGGTGCCAGGGAGGTGGTAGGGAGTGCTGGTAGTGTGGAATGGAGTGTCCCTCTGCAGTGGCAGCTGATTGTCACTGCCTGTCCTGTGATGCAATGTCCTCTTCTGTAAAAAGGCAGGACAGGAGACAAGTTCTTCCCAGATGGATGTTTTGAAAAGCATGAGCAGAGTCTATGCAGTTGTCACCTGTGTTACATTTCAGGTTAGAATAGAAATTTTGGGACTGTGTTACAAAGAAAGTTCACACAGTCCCACAACTCTGGGAAGACCCATGGAGAGACCAACATTCCTGGGTGGAGTGGCTGTGTGCAGTTACTCTGTGGGAGCTGCTGGTACCTGTGGGAACAGAGGTGGGTACAAAACCAGGAGCACGTGTTAGTGTGGAGAAGCAGCCGCCAACGGCCATGGAGAGGCTGCCACCTCTGTGGAAAAGTCACATAGGGAATCCTGCTGCACAGACCTGTTGGGCAGTTCCTGGGAGACAGTATGTGGATTCAGTTCCTTGGGTTTGTCCACCTGTAGTGGAGCAGTTGGGATGAACAGCTGAGCATGCTCCGGGCCGTTCACTGGAGTATGCAAATAGGAAGGATTCATTTTGTGATTTTAGAGATGTTTGCAGACTCACTGTGGATGTTTTGCTGACAGAAATGTTGTTCATTCAGGAAGATGGAGGAAAAAAAATGTACAATGTTCATGTCTGTAGAAATGCAGGAACTCCTCAAAGCTGAGGAGGCGCACAGAACTGGCTCATGTTGCCAGGTGTTATTTATTTCAATCCCAACCTTGTGCTTGCTTTACAGCTTCAAGCAGTACCTCCTTCAGAGCACTTATCTGTGCTAAAGCGAGTACCAGTGTAAGGTGTTTTCCAGTGATCAGGCTCTAGTTTCATGGATCAGTATTGTAAGACTGTGATATTTTATTAGAAGAAAATGCTACTAGGAGTGGGGTGCCTGGCTGCTGCTTTGATGTGGTGAAAGGTGAGACTGTTTGATGGCCAGTGCTTGTAGCTGCTGTACTGCAGGAGCACCCTCTTGCAGGAGCTGTCTGGAGCAGTGTGGGACTGAAACCATCCCATAGATCTAAACAGGGTATGGGCACTAGCAGTGGTCAGGCTGAAGCAGCAGGGAGGCAAGTAGGTTCTTCCAAGCTGCAGGAGGTCCAAGGTCTCGCTTTTGTTGTGAGGAATCCCTTCTTAGCATAGTTCAAATGTACTTAGAATAAAATTGAGGAGTGTTACCCAAATATGCACTGTGTGTTTTATTTTCAGTTAAGGAATTCGATTTCTTACAAAGAAAATTCTTTGCTTAAGCAGGGCTGCATTCAAAAGCAAATTAGAGCTCTTTTGTGAAGACTGGGATTCATTACTGTGCTGGGTCAGCAGTGATTGACAGCTCTTGTCCTTCACTGCAGCTCGTGCTGTTCCCCTGTGCATGCTTTATTGAAAGGTCAGCACAGGGTGGTTACACAGCTTGATGGAAGGGGACGAAATAGGACGATGAAGTAAGATTTTGAGCTTATTGTGGCATTTGCACTGTCCTTGCAATAAAGGAGCTGTGCTGGCACCAGTGCTATACTGTGTGTGCATGTGTACGGCTTTAAATTTTTAAAAATTTGTTTACTTTTTGAAAAAATATTAAAGTCTCAATGATCAGCTCAGTTTCACTGGTACTGGAGATAAGGGAAGTACAAACCCAGTATAATTGCCATCTCAACCTTTTGGCCAGGTTAAGAGCAATCAGCTGCAAAAGGCAGCTCAATTCACAGGAGCTCCTCTGTATGGGGCTGTTCCTTCCTCTCATCTGCTGTGCCATCTCTCTGGATCCTGGGTGCCTGACAGAGTTCCTTTTTCACCACTGTGCTCCAGACTCTCTGAAATCCCATTTACTTATTCTTCTTGGCATTTCTAAAATCCAGCTTTTCCTGTCTGTGCCACTGAGGCTTATTGAGCCTATGGGGCAACAATGTCTCACTGCTGCTCTGGCAGCCTCTGCCTTTCATCTCATGTGTTACTGCTCCGACATCAGTCACAGCCCTGAAACACCATGTACTACTGAGTAGTTGTGTGTTCTGAGTAGTTCTGTGTATACTACAGAATAACTTTTAATAATTACACTTTTTACCTTCTCTGTCTTCTGAAATGCTGTTCCCGTGTTTGCCCTGGGTTGTCCCTGGTTTTATGTGTTTGTTTTGCTGCAAGTGCAAAACAGGTCATAGTTACAAGGAGATGAGTGAATGCACAGTAAACACAAAGCAAAACTTCTGCAAGTTCTGTTCGTGCCTTGTGACGCGGCTCTGTTGGCTGAACAGTTGCACCAGCTTTGTTCTAAGTTCAACACCCAAAAGTGGTTATTCTGAGATTTACTTCAGTCAATACTGAACGAGGTGAAAGCAGATGGAAACAACGTGGGGCATACCTTACCCTTGCTAAGAAAAGCCCTTTGGGAACAGTCCTAAAAAAACTACATGCAAACAGGCATGCATTATTCTTTTGATAAGGCAACCCTGAAACATTTTTCTAAATCAAGAATATGGGGTGAAAAGAATGGTAATTTGGAGACTAAGCTTTATTACCAGTACCCAGTAAGAGAATGAAGTTCTCTGGTAAAGTTAGGAATTTTTTCAGTTTGCTTTAGTCCTCTTGACTTCTGAAGATGCATCAGATCATCTGCAATGCCAAGGAGTCAGCAAACGGTGTGGCAGAAAGCATTTAGAAGGGTTTTACATGATGGTGACTTGGAGGTTCTGGCGTACGAAATCCTTTCGTAATGCGAAGCAATCACTGTTTACTTAGCAGCACAAAATGCCCAAGCTGTGCTTTGTAAGCAGAATTCACAAACTTTGGATTTGCTTTTGCATGACATTTTTACTTTTAAAGGGCTCGACTAGTTTTCATCAACCAGATTATGCAAGCTGTGAGAAGTGGAAAAGTGTGGCTGTGCGTGTTTTACATGTGGGCACACAGGCAAGGAGCCACTGGTGCCAGAAGTGTTGGATGTCACACTATTCTGAAATTACTGTTCTGCATGATGGCTTTACTGTCTTTTATATGAAATTTATAGGGAGCACTAGAGAATGCTGTCTGTTTGGTAATCAGTGTTCCATGGGGAGGATTCCCAGTGTCATAGGTGCATGTTAGGTAGAACTGGGTACTTGCAGAGGTCAAGGTAAAAATCAGAATAGGTGGAGAACCTGAAGATGGAAATAATTTCCATTGTATTCAGTATCCGTACTACTTAAAAAGGTGCAAACTTTTAAAATCTGAGAATGTGCATGTTAATGTGGTTGATTACCATAGTGGGTGGATGCCTAAACAGTTACACAAGTTACTGTTCTGCTTTAAGCCTTGGTTTACTCTTAAGTGTAATCAGAACTTCCTGAAGTGTTTGCATTTCACGAGTGTGTATTTTTGTTGTAGATGTTTACATTTTGGACACCTTGGGTCTGTCTGTGAGTGGTTTTATGCCTCTGGCTGGCAAAAAGGAAAAAGATACACTTAGAATGTTGTCATGCAAAAGCAAAGAAATGTGCCTTTGTATGGGAGCGTGACTCACTGTTTCTCATCCTGACGCTCCATTGGCTTGATTGTTTTTGTTGCAATTCTGATGGTTTGGTTTATTAGCAGCCCACCTCTCCTGCTAAGGTTTGCTGGTTGTTTCTCCTCTCTATTTCTCCTTTTGGTGCCTCATATGTGTTCCAGGTTTTAGGCAGTGTCTGCATCAGTGACTCTGGCAGTGGCTCACTTTTACCATGAGCGTATGAAAGCGAGCAAGGAGTTGTTCTCTTGTTCACACTCTGAAGACTTGAGGATGCCTCGTATGTCAGCGCTTATCAAATAGCAGGAGATGTTAAGCTGCTAATTGTGCCTTTGAGAAAGAGATATCAGAAACTGTCAGAGACTGATGTGAGCAGAGGGACACAAAGATATTTGTAATTCTTAGAGAAAGTTACAGTAGGCATCACCAGGCTGGGGTTTGGATCTGATCCAGCAGACAGGAAAAGCCAGAAGGGAGCGTTAATATATGTGTGTTTGTAAATGCATGTGTAGCTTTGAACCAGCCCCTGGGTTTGGGAGGGTTTGTCGTGTTAGGTGTGGAGCAAGCATGTCTGACTCCTTGTGTTTTGCTTGGACACCTGGCTGGGAATAGATGTTGCCCCTGAGCGTGAAGGAATGGCCAACTTCAGCCACAGAGGATGGAGGAGTGAGAATTCGGCTGCAGGGTGTTGCATTTAGCGAAACTTACTTTCCTCCCTTTTTTTGTGAACTTCCTTGCATTTCTGATGCTTATTCCCTCTGGAGCTGAGCCACCTCTGCAGTGAGGCTGCAGAATAGCTGCTTTGTGCTTTCCTGTGGGCACGGAGGTGCGGGAGGATGGGCAGTGGGAGCTGGCACAGCAGCTTCATTGCGCTGTCACTCGGGGGCCTCGTGGAAGGATTTTCCTTACAGGGCCTCTGCAAATATGTTGGAGATGGGCCCTGAGCCTTTGGCTGGGGCTGAGCTTTTCCACAGCAGACTGTAGTAACGCTAGTCATTGATCCAGGGACGTGCAGCCTGGGACTTTGGGGGTACAGAAACTCTCCCTTCTCGTAAACTGAGTGAGAGCTGTTTTGCTTTTTGTTCCAATAAAGCAGCTGTATGTTAGTGAAAACGGGGGTTGAAATAGTATCCAATTTTTCCTCTCTTCCCAGGCTGTGAGCTGCTCCCTTTGCTGCAGTGTGGCAGGCAGGGTTCTCACTGTGAAATGATGGAGTCTCTTCAGCAGGAGGCTGGACTAGAGGGAGTCCTTCTGACCTGAGTTTTGTATGATCCTGACACTGGGGATGGTACTTGTAGCTCTAGATTGCACTGAAGGCTGTCTGTAGGGTGTTAGCTAGAAGGGTTACAGTGAAAATACAGTTGAAGCTGTAATTGAACCTTTATTTGCTGTGTAAATGCATCCAAAGCCAGAAGCTCACAGTTGTTTTTTACTTCATGGTTTTTCTGATATAGTGGTTAGAGTTCCCATTTCTTTGTGGAGTAGGAAAATGGGGGTTTTATTCATCGCTTTGGCTAATACATCCTCAAATTTCACCTCCTTCAGATGTGTGAGTTTGCCTCATGCTCCAGTACAGCACCCTCCTGTAGTGCCCTTACCCTGCCATGTCTTCACTGCTCTTTGCTCTTTTTGCCTTTTATTTTATTCCAGACATGCTTCTGGTCCCTTTCTCTCCTCCCTGTGACCTTTATTTTCCCTTTCCTTACTAATCCTGTGGCATTCTCCTGCCCCAGAACATGTTAGCCAGTGCAGCTGCTGTGAGTGAAATACCAGCACGTGGCTTTGGTCACAGGGATTGCCCCGGGAGAAGGGCTTGCCAGCAGATTCCCACTGGGAGTCAAAAGGTAGCACCAGCTCAGCAGTGAGCAACTTCCAGAATGTGCAGCTCTGTTTTCCTGAAGTATTAAGCTGGTAGGTTTTGCCCAGGTCTTTGAAATGAACCCATTTTGAAGGAGATTTTGGCAGAACCATTTATGATGCATAGCATGGAAACCTTTTGGGACCATTTCAGCTGTGCAGTTCCTGGGTCTGGGCCACTCTAAAGCTTTGCTTTATTAGAACTGTAAAAGGACCTGAGAGTTTGCATTGTACGTGTGATTTTCCAGTTCTAGTGCTCAGGACAATAAAAGTACTTTTGGAAAATGTTCCTGTTTTCTTTATTGTTTTGCATTTGCTAATAGCTTTCCTGTCTAGCTACTTGTCCTCAAAATTATTTTCTCCACTGGACTGTGCAAAAGTGCCTTGGAATTTTGGTTTTTTTTTGGAGGTATCTAAGAAAACAAGGAAGATCCATTTTTAAAGAGAAATCTGAAACTTTGCCAACCACAATGCTATTAAATACCACTTTTCAACTTCCATACTCTTAGAAAGGTCTCTCCAAGTTGTGGAATAAATGCCCATTTGTAACTCTCTGAAATACACTCTTTAGTTTAACCTGCAGTTTGTGCATCTGTCCTGTACATACCCTCTGAAGGAACATCTCAGTGCCTGTTGCAGTGTGCTCCAGCTTCCTTTAGTGCCACAGATTGTACTGGTTTCTGTGGGTTGGACTGTATAGCTTGTGGTGTTTTTCAGCCAGAGCATCAGTGAATATGAATCTCTAACAGACCTCTGTATATTGTTGGGAAAAAACATTCCTTCTCTATCCATTTTTATATGACTGGAAGGCACTGTAGGTTCACTTGAGCCACATCACTCAGAATTTCTTCGCTGGTGTGAAAAGTGCAAATGCACATCCTGCAATTCATTCCTTCTTATTCAGCAGAATGATTCTATTAAGCTTGTTATGATAGAAAAGAAAGTCTTTAATAGGAGCTGTAAATTTCCTGGGTCCTCTGAGTTGCTTTTATTGTTTAATTTAATAACTTAATGATGACTTAGCCCCAGTCCTGGGGATGTTTGCTCAGCGGGTGAGCTCTGTGTTCTCACAACACCAGCAGGCACCGAGCAGAGCCTTGTGCTTGGTGTTCCTTGTGGATTGCAGGGCATGAATGGGAACAGGGAAATAACTCACTGCCGTGCTAGAGGGGCCAGAATAGCTGGGAAAACAGGCCTTTTTAGCCCTTGGTTAATGAGCTCTTTCACAACAATCTGCTGGTTTTTTTTGGGCTACAAACGTCTTAATTATTTGACTTCCATGGATGGGGTCTTGAGGTTCAGTTGTGCTGAAAACAAGTAGATGTGAAATGATGAATGGAGTCTGCACTGTTGCTGGTGGTGACCAAAGACTGTAAAAAATGCAGATCATCGGTGTCAAGTGATACATTTCTCTTACAAGCAATTTAGTTGCAGTAATCTAAACCTAAAATTGTCACTTCTGCTGATGATCATATAGTCAAAATGTGTTTGATCAGTAAGGCTGTGTTGTATCCTGATATCTCCAGTGTAACCCTGTGGTAAATACTCACTGCATTAATAAAGCTGTAAAATAACACTGAAACCTGAAAAACTCACAGTACTGTTCTGGCTCTGTTTGTTCACATGTTTTTGGGTTAGAGAGGAAAACCCAGTGAAGCTGATTTTCCTTTTGGAGCTTTCAGTATTGCAGCTCTTTTCAAACTCTGCAGGAATACCTTGGGTGTTTGGGTTTTTTTTTTCACAAGCTATACAAATTTTTACAGGACTTAGAAACCTTTACCAGAAGCTCATTTTTACAGAATTTGAACTTCTGGCCTGGTGTGATGCTGTAGGATTTCATGTGCGTTTTTGTCATAAAGTCATAGAGCATAATAAGTCAGAGAAAGTCATAAAGCATAATAAGTCAGTACTGTAGTAATTAATATTAATTTTCAACTGTTCCACAGCTGTTTCTTGTTAAGTGTGTGGTGAAAGCTGTGTGCTTGGCACATCTCAAAAGTCCATTTCCCACAGTCCCTGCCCAGAGCACTTTTCCACGTTCTTGCTTCCCCAGAGGCTAAGGAGTTACACCAAAGTGTTTGGAGCTGTTCACAAGTCTGATTTTGGCCTCATCACTTAGGAGCACTATATTTTGGATACTTGATACTGAGATAAAATTGTGCCTGACTTCTAACTTTTACCGTGAAAAAGGGTTTGCAGCAATAATCCCAACAGCTTTATGTTCCCTGTATTCCTGGTGTTGGAGTTTCAGTTGGTTTCTTCAGTGCTGTCTTTTTTTCCCTTCAATAAAAAGCCAAATAAGCAACAACCTCTCTCTGAATCTCAAGAGATCTCCAAAATTTACAGTCACTTCAGGCATTTATTCTGCTGGCTGAAAAGCTCAAGCTATTTAGAACTGCATCTCCAGATGGAATAAAGGACCTGCTGAACCAAAGCAGGTGGGTGAAGGAAGCTCTCATCTGAGACATTGTATACAACAGGCAAAGACAGGCAAAAGGGGAAGCTTTCATCCAAACTACTGGGTTTGATTTATGGCTACAGAAATCAGTTAAGGTGTTGTGTTATTAATTCACAGGTAGTAGCTCAAAGCTGTGTGATAGGACCTTACAGGTTTTCATTTCTATAACATCTTTAATTTCTTTTAATTGATGCAAGACACGTTCCTGCTTTGTATAGCACTGTTTCTTGTGCCTTTGCTGTCTTCACCTACTGCTGCAGTTCTGTTTGTTTGTTCCACCCACTTGTTGGATAGATGAGGTAAACTAATGGATATTTTCTGCTGGGAACTGCCAGAACCCTTAGGGAGTGATATGGACCTGGACAGTCTCAGTTAGGCTCGCTGACAGTCTGCCTGTACAGAGCTGTGTGCATTCAGTGTCCAATGCTGTTCTGCAAACATTGAGACATACCTCTGGAAAAATTGCCATGAAAAATTTCCATTTTCTGGGAGCAGCTGACTGTGCCCTAAGTGGCCTTTCAAGGTATTTCATGGATTTTAAGCTGCCTTTATGGGAAATGAAGATGGAATAACTCAATTTCGCTGTTGCAAATTCAAAAGTAGCTACTTACTTTCTAAAAGCGGGATCAGAAAGCCAAATGTTAAAAATTTATTATTTTCATTGCAAGCTGAAGCTTATTGTGGTGGAGGGTTTGAAGCACTGCCTGCTGCAATGCCACGATGGCTCAAAAAGGTGAACAGAGGTGAAACCTTTTGTTTTTTTGTTTTGTTTGCAGTCAAGCTGCAGCTCCAGGCGGAGGAGCGAGGAGTGGTGTCCATCAAAGGGGTCAGTGCCAATCGCTTCCTGGCCATGAAGGAGGATGGCAGATTGCTGGCCTTGGTAAGCAGCACTTGCCTGATGTCTCTGTGTTGCTGTGTCCTGCCCTTGCTCTGTGTGGGGTGGCCTTTCTTCCTGCAGGACTTACTCGGCTGCTCGCTGTGGGATTTATCAGGAGAAATGAGCTCTGCACAGCTCCTGTCAGTTACTTGAAATAGGAATTAGGAGGAGTTGGGTATTTCTGCCCTACTCCTAGGAACTGCAAAATTTAACAGGAACGGCTTGTCTGAGAGGGAAAAAAATCACAGTGATCAGGAAATTATAAAAACAAATGAAGGGTAAAGTGTCTGCCTTTTTACCCTCAGGAGTAATTTTTTCCCCTTTCACTTACTTGCACATGAAGTGATTTTAAAAGACCTCTTTGAAGGGGAAAGTAAAACCAATTTCTTTTAGAAAATTACTTTCATGGTACTAATCTGTATAAATTATTTTCTCATTTTCCTCTTTGTAGAGAATCACGTTTTTTTTGGGCACTTGTACTTCCCAACTGGAAAACTGGCAAGAAAAATATTTTTGAAAATGTGATGATAAAATTTTAAAAGTTATATAAGTGTGGATAAATTAAGCTGCTCTCTGGTGAGACTAGTTTAGTTTAAACTCTTGTGTATTTTATTGGTATCAGTTGCATTTTTAACTGTGTTTTAAAGCCAGTGTATGCAGCAGACTCAGACGGTTAATGTCTCTCTGAGCCAAATGATAAATTTTGCTTTAAGAGCTGAAGTTACATTAATTTTGCTTATGAGACCTAGATACTGTAAATCCTCATCCACATTTATATCCTTCAGTGCCTGGTGAAGCACCAGGGCATCCAGCCTGCCAGAATTTTGGTTTGCAATAGCTGCTGGTGCTTTGTTTATTCACACAGCCCCATTCAGCCTCTGTGCAAGTCCGCTCCGTGGCTGGGGCTAACAATGTGCATTCCTAACCCTGGCTGAACTGCAGCTAATGAAAGACCCGTGCCAGGGGATGCAGAAATTATTTCTGATTCCCCTCTGCCTCCATGAAATGAGACTGAAAGTAGTTTTACAGGAGCAGGGCTCCCCAGGGCGCTCCTCAGTTCTGGCTCCAGGGAGTTTTGTGTGGGCTCGGGAATGCAGTTAAAGAACCTGCTTCAAGTTACTCGGATATTGTGTGACAGCTCAGTTGAAGAAAATGTGAGGAGTTGTCCTGTGCTATTCTTGAGTTAAGGATAATTGGGAATTTCCTGTGGTGCTGGTGCGGTGGCATTCGGCTTCCCATTCTAATAGCACTCCGTACCCTGAGTGAATGGTCAAAATAGGGTGTTTAGCACCATTTGTGAAATGATAAACATAAATACAGGGGTGTGTTTATATTTGGGGTTTCTGCCCTGCTGTTGCATTCTGGGTTTGCTTGTAGAATAAGTTTCCCTTGCAGCGGTTTTTGTTTGCTCAGTTCCTGTAAGGCGAAACGCTTGTGAAGTATCGCCCAGTCACTCGGAATTACTCTCTCAGAGTATGTAAAGTTGGGTCACTTTGTGCTTCTCACTTGAGCTTGTAAAACTTTTTTTCTTTGGTATTGTTTCTGGAAATGGGTATTACTTGAATCATGTTTGCTGCATGCAACATTGTTGTTACTCAAAGGTGGAAACTCTACTCTTTTAAGACTTTTCTTCTGCAACCAGCCTAACAAACGCTGCTGCAATTTAGCACTGGCAGTGTTTTTCCGTGAGGATTCCTGCACTGTGACTTCCAACAGTCTGTGGCTGGCTGTGCCTTTACCATTTTCTGCCTCTAAACACATTCATGAAACTGTTTCCAATTGCCAGCGTTCTTGTTCATTAGAGCAGGGCTGTGTTTCACGAGAGCTTGCAGAGTGTATGCTGGAAATGTCTGTGGTGAATTGCACATGGTGAAACACTGCTGAAATTTCTTTCAAAACATTATGGAACTTTAATTTCTAAACATATAATTTAGTCCTCTAATTAGTCACTCAAGTACTATTCTGTCCTTTTTAATGTCTGAGGTTTTTTAATTACTTTTCAGTGTCCAGGATCAATTTGCGCAGAGTCCTTGTTTTGCAAATAAATTAACATTTTTGGAAATATGTTTGCAAATTCTTATTCAGGCCTGTTTTTCATCTTGTTGGATGTTTTTGTAATTACCTGTTGAGACATGCTGCAGGGTTTGTTGTGAGCTGGGCTTTGCAGGATCATTTATTGCACAGCCCGTGGACCGCTGCTCACCCCGGTGACCTGTGTGGGGGTGCAGTGTTCTTGTGTGGAAATCTGGATGATGCAGCTTTTAATGGAGCATTTTCATGTTCCTTACTAACAGAGTCAGTCATGGGGCATCTCTGCCGCTGGAGGAAATGGCTGGATGTGAATGCAGATAGTCAAAACCTCCCCTTGGGAAATGCTCTTTTAACTGAAAATATTTGTGCAGAAATGCATCTGATCCAGCAGAGTTTTGATGAAAAAATGAAAAAAACATTTCCCATCTGATATAGCTTATTTTGACTTTCCAGTTTAATTATAATTTCACTTTATGGAGTGAAATGTGATTATTTAATTTAATGAAGAAATTTCCCAAACTTCCCACAAAAGCAGGAATTTTGACTGACTTGTATTTGATGATAAATAATTTGTTATTTAAGGATATGACCTGTTCATTCTGTCATGCTTACATGGCTTTGCTGTGATCAGCCAGGTTTTGCCAGACTTGAAGGACTTGATCTAAGAGAAATTCTTGTCTTTTGATGGATTCAAATTGTGCACAAACAATGTGAAAATAACCTGCATTTAGTTTGAGGAGAGTTCCGGTGTTTCATGAGGTGCTGAGAAAGCTTCTACTGTCAGATCTGCACTCTGGATGCAGCCTGGACTGAAGCGTATTTGAAAGGAAAAAAACACAGATATCCAGAGTTTTTCCAGGTGTTGAGATTTCCAGGTGTTGAGATTTTTCCAGGTGTTGAGATTTCCAGGTGCAGTGGCTGACATCCTGCTTTTGCTAGACAGCAGTACAGCTCCTGAAATGTCACCTCTGGGGGATGTTCAGGAATACACAGTTCATGAAGCCTGAGCTGTGTCATTTGTCACCTTAATGCCTTAATGATGGGGTTTATATCAAAATGTTTACATTGACAATGGACTGTAGGAAAGCACTGGTGTCACATATGCTTTGGGGAGAAATAAGAACTTTTCTTTTTTCACCCTTTTTTGATGTGCCTCTGCCTGAATTTCCAGCTTGGGCAATTGTACTGAATTGTCTGTATTCTGCTTAAAATTTTTGTTCTTAAAGGCTTCTTTTATATGTTTTCTGATCAGAACAAAGAATTACACAGTAATTAAAAGGAAGTAAAAAGCTGCTTAATCTGTGTTAGAGACAATAAATGAACCATAGGTAAAAACCTCATATTGTAAGTTTTTAACAATATTTTCACAGTAAATATCTTTCTTCAGTTGTGAAACAGTTAATCTCTATTTCTTAAAACCAAAGGTACTGCTCACATTCTTGCTAAGTTAGTCCCCAGAATGTGAAGAATTGATTTGTGGTGCTACACCAGTAATGCTTTCTCTTTTCCCTTTTAGAAATACGCAACAGAAGAATGTTTCTTTTTTGAACGTTTGGAATCCAATAACTACAACACTTACCGCTCACGGAAATACTCGGATTGGTACGTGGCACTGAAAAGAACTGGACAGTACAAACCTGGACCAAAAACTGGACCTGGACAGAAAGCTATCCTTTTCCTTCCCATGTCTGCTAAAAGCTGACTTCCACGGCAGATTCTGAGCACCAGTGCCAGACAGCACTAAAGATGTCGCCTTTCCTGCTCCTTTCTGAAGTAGCCAAATATAAGCAATTATTTGCTGATATTATAACTACTTTTGCAGATACCAGATTAAACCATGAATGTTTCATACTGTCTTTATATTG
The DNA here is from genome assembly GCF_028551555.1 of Melozone crissalis. Taxonomy (NCBI): domain Eukaryota; kingdom Metazoa; phylum Chordata; class Aves; order Passeriformes; family Passerellidae; genus Melozone; species Melozone crissalis. Next base: position 7,381,800 of record NW_026535817.1, on the reverse strand, counting down.
CTCTTTAAACCTGTTGTGCCAGTGTGCGTGGAGGTAAAATGACTCGCAGAATATATTTTCAGGATCAGTAACACTTTTGTTTTCTTCTAGGTACCTATGTATTTTATTTACCTTATGCTTGCTTTATGGAGTAGAGGAGAACAAACCCGATGCACACTCATAGCAATAATTACCTTTAAAAATAATTTATATCTTAGCTTATTAGAGAATAATTATGTTCTAATAATTACCTAAAAATAAGTCCACAGATAACTATAATATTCAACACTGCAATAATTCTAAATTATTACTATAGGGAAATGTGAAATGTATTGCTATCACGTCATGTTTCTGTAGGGCTCGGGCAGCTCCCTGTGGTAGAGCTTGTAGAACAGGCCTGTGTAGACAGCTGGGAACTCCCTCATGGTTATGTCAATCCTATCAAACCCTTCCCGGTACCCGAACAGTAAGAGCTTGGCCACGTTGCTGGTGATGGGTGTGGTGTTTTCCGTCCTGGCCAGCTGCTCCAGGTCCATCCACTCGCAGCGGAGGCACTCGTGCTGGCAGAAGCTGATGCGGAAGGAGGTGGGCTCCATGCGGCAGATGATGTACATGTCCGACTGCCCGAAGGCTCCGGGGTGCTTGTGCTGCTGCCTGATGCTCAGGATGGACTTGAACTCTGACTTGATGCCAGTCTCTTCAAAAACCTCTCGAACTGCTGTGTCTCCTGGGTGGAAAGAGCAATCCTTGCAGAACATCTGAGAGTACTCAGCATCCTTAAACCTTTTGGAAATGTGGAAAGCCTCTTACTCAGCATGTTCTCTATTCTGCTTCAAAAGGTTTTCAGAATGTAGGTATGTTTTTCCAACACAAGGATAAGCTAATATTTTGATTCCCAAACAACAGTAATTGCTGTGTGCCTTTCCTGTGTATGTCTGACAGAATTGCTTTGGTAATGCTGTGCAGGGTGTGGTTTGTAATGGGACACTGATGGCTGCTGGCTCCACTGATCTGTTAATCCAAGACAGCACTGCACTTTGCAGTCCTTTGGATCCCCATCCCTCTCTTTGCCCCTGCCCAGTCTCGGGTTCAGATCCTGTGCAGCTGCACCTGTACTGATGCCAGACCTCTTGATCAGATCAGTTTCACTGCACTTCACCCCAAGGGGTACCAAAATGGGTAGAATTCTTTTCAGAAAGTGAAAGTTGGTGCCAGATCCTTTTCAAGATGTACCATAAGAGTCAGGTGACATTTCAAATATGCCACAGCACCAGTGCAGCCCAGAGCCTGTTCTTGCAGGAAACAAGCTGTAAACATGCTGCATCTGTGCTGCATGTGTGCATTCTGTGTGCCCCAGCCAGAGTGAGGTCAGTGCTAACATTCCTCACCACAAACACAGCAGGAACCTTAAGGGTCTACAGGGTCTGTGTGCTGCAATTACAGCCAGAGAACCACCCACCCATCCAGGACTCCTCCAGAGATATTTTTCTCTTCAATAACGAATTGAAGAGTCCCTAAGAAGTTTGTTAATATTCCGCTGATTTCCTCGAAGTCTGCAGTTTCATTGTAGTCAAATCCTACTTGCCTGGGGTAAGTACTGGTAGGTTAAATACTGGCTTTTCCCAAATTAATGTAACCTCCTGGTTGTCTCTGGTTTGAGTGGTCAATGTCCAGAACTGTTGTGCAATGTTACCTGCTCCTGTTAGTTCCTTTTCAGTAAGGAATGTGTGCTAGCTTGCTTCCAAAAGCAAATTCATTTTAAAAGACTTGTAGAGATTCACCATCCTGTGGAGGCTTGCATCTTGCCAAGTCCAAGGGGAACAAAGCAGATGATTCAGGGGTAGTTTCAGATATTGGAAATAGAAACTCCCTGTGGCAGGTGGCTTTGTTAGTGGGCAGGGGGCTACAGAAATGAACTGAGATCATGAGGAACTGAGGCAGGCTGTGGTTAAGAAACTTGCAGTAATGATGGATTTCATTTAAGTGTTGAGCTTTGCTTTCAGATGAAGTACCATTTTCTGTTTCCCTTTTATTTAAATGTGAGTGTGTATATATATATAAATATCTAATGACAATTAAACTAGAAGAAACACTAGGGCTGGAGTTTCAGAAATGTTCAGATACAAAAATGTGTGCACTTTGCTTAATCTGCATTATGAAATTGGTGTCACTTGCATAAGTCAGTTTGCACTCATTTTAGTAGGCAGCCAAGCATATTGTCACTTCATGTAACTGAAGGATTTTAAGCAATGTAATTGCAATTTTTAATTATAATTTAAAATTTAGTCCCATGAGTGACTTGTGTTTTAAGGTTTGATGTAAGAATGAAAAAGGAAAATTAGGCTCTATTATATTTTATGCTTGACTAATTTATATCTTTTTGTAATATAATATGTGATGCAGAGAATCGTAACTTTTATTATTCCGTAGTTTAGAAGTGGCAGGAGGGAAGCTGTAGGACACTTTTGTCTTGGGTGGTTTTCAGTGCAGGCTCCAGCCATAATCTCACCTGTTCAGTGAGGGATGGCTGCTGTTGTACTCAGCAGCAGTATCACTCTGGGGAGTCCCACTGGAATGCCACTACTGGTCATTTGTTGTTTCCTTGAGTACAAAAGTCCTGCTGCTGCTGGCACTAGAAGTGAGAAGGAGCCTGCCTAGATAAAGCCATGGCATTTGGGATTCTTTTGAAAACATGGATCCATTTCACCCTGTTACATTACACTGTCCAGCAAATATTTTGGATTTCCATCACCAGGTTTGACAGAAAGACTTAAAACATGACTCATGAGTAACAAAAACCAAACTCAGCCATATCCTGACAACTAGCAACTTTCTCCGTGTATTGAAATAATAATTGGAATACAACCCCACCACACATTGTTGTAGGGAGACTGCTAAACCAGGAGGTATTTTTAAGGTACGGAACAGTCAGGAACCCTGGGCTTGACACCCAGCTTAAGAAGTAACCAGCCTATGGATAATGATTTTAAGGGTTGAGATACAAGGAGAAAAAACCCAGATTTTCTCTTCATAAACACCCCTGTTCATTCACCTGTGAGGATAAACTGCAGCAGTGTTCATCAGCTGTGCTGTGTTGGAGAGAAATGAGAAGTTTCCTCAATCCAGCATTGTTTCCTAGCACAGGAGTGCTTCATGTCCCTGTTGGGAGTAGGTGCCCACAAGACTGAGGCCCTGCACTTCACCCTGGCCCTGTGCCGAGGAGCTCTTGGTCCAAACTAATCAAGTGAAGGGGGTGGAAGGAAGCAAGTGCATTTATTGGAATGGAAATTTTTGCTCAGTCCATCCCTGAAGTCACTGCCCTGAATTGCAGTGTGAGCTGAGAGCTCCCTGTTTCAGTTTTATTTGGGCTATATATGGATTACCTTAATCCTCTGCACCTCTGGCTCATATTGCAGCATATCTGACCAGCCTAAAAAAACTTAGCTGGTCTCAAGCACTCACTTAAAGAAAGTGTGGAAAAGAGTAAATGTTACAAACACAAAACTTCTTTGTCCTGAACATGCTACCCTGTTACCATTAGGGTCCCAGGATTGTGTCACTCCATCTATTCCCCATTAATTCAAGGAAACGATCCATCACAGGAGCAATGTGGGTCATGCTGTATTTCAGTGGTGTTCGTGTCTTTGTATTTCTGTTGAAGGCTGACCTGTTCTCATAGGACTTACCAATGTCTTCTCCTGGATTAGACAGACCTCCTGGAAATTTCCATGCGTTTATAGTCTGTATTGGAGGAAAAATCCATTAGTGAAGTAGTCAGCCTGTGTTGTACTCTTTAATAAGAAGGAGAAAATTAACACAAAGTTGGTTTTTTTTGTTGAAGTTGCAGTATTGTTATTTTATAAATATCACTAAGTAGGAACTTGTTTGTTCCTGCTGACAGGATGATTAGAGACAGCTACAGTCTGTAAGAACAATGGGAACAAAACACCTACTGATTGAAAATACAAACTGTCTAACAGTCATTAGACAATGTTGCTGCTAGATAGAGTAGTTGAATATTTTTTTAAAAGCTGCTATAGACTATATAATCTTATATTTAATCACTAATGTATTCTACTTCCATTGTTTTGGCTTTTTAAAATGTATATATATTTAATCTTACAAACAGGTATTATGATTGTACTGTTCTATACTGCACTGGCTTTAAGATGTGTCTGTAATGATCATTAAGTGTAACTTGTCATTTTCATGGATACAAGAAATGAGGGCTTGTGTGTGATTTATGTATAGAAACATTTATTGACAATAAAGTTCAATATTAAAACGTGAAGTGCAGGCTTGGTGTTGTTACTCACACTGCTAAAGGAGTCCCAGTCCCTGCACCTCTGGCAAGAGCACAAAGATTTGTAGGCTTTACCTTTACTTCTATGTACTTTCTACTTCTTTCCTTGTTAAAAGTTTATGTAGGAAGAAGTTACCCTTCTCCTAGAAATAAATGCAGTAAAAAGGCACAGTGGCCCAAAAAAAGCCTTTTTTGTCTATGCAGCATAGCAGGGAAGCCGTGTGCTTTCCAGTGATTTGAAACCCTAATGACTACATTGGAAAACTATTTTTTTTCCCTGGGCATTCTTAAAGGTCTTGGATAGGAATTTAAAGTAATAGATTAAAAATAGAGCAGATGGAAAACATATATTGGCTTTTTTCTATTGGCTTTCAGATTTACTTTTAGTTCCTGGAAATCTTTGTGTGCTGTGGAATTGTCCTGTCACAATTAAACCCAAACAACTCTTAAAATTCCAACAGCTGTTACTATTTTTTTTTTACTCTCATATCTGTTCAAGATATTTACTAAGAGGTGAGCATGCACATTTATATTTTTGTGGATAAAAGGGTAAATAATAGGTATTAATGTTTACAGTGTGCTTTGTTCCCTGGAGCTGGAACCACTTTTGGAGTCTACAGCATGAGAGGTAGGTTTATGCTTTAATTGGTAATTGTTCAATGAAAGCCTGAAAGTCCTCCTAAAGCCAAGTCCTCAACATTTTAATTTACTGTAAGTAAAAATATAAAATACAAAAATGAAAAATAGACATCTTCAGTTACAGGAAACAAGTTCAGAGGAAGAGAAGTACCCTTGTCTTTTGTGTTAGAAACTCAACATGTGGTATGATTGAACCTGCCTATGAAAGCACTCTTTCACTGAAGTTCATTAACTGTATTGTAGGTCCTAATGAACTGATCTCTTGGGTCCTGAGGAGAAAAGTGTTAGTAGCTATTTCAGGAAAGACAGGAGAATGCACCCAGTGAGATTCAGCAGAGTCTTAACGGTATAAAATGAAAAATATGCATCCAAGTGTATTTCAGTCCACCTAGCTAAGCTTTGATTGTTTCATGTTAAAATGGCATTAATCTCACTCGCTCAGAGAGTTAATTAATGCAGTTTTAACTTGAAACACTTTAACTTGCAACTGAAAGCATAATGGAGGCTAAATGTCTCTCGAAGCCTGAGAGCTTTCTGCAGCAGCTGAGTTAGAAGGTGGGTCAGCCTGGCAGGGGCTGGCAGACATGTCAGTGACGGATGCTCGGTGACCTCAAGCCACATGACGGGAGCCACGCTCACCGCAGCTCTGCCCTGGCATCCTCTGCAGTGAGGGCGGGCGCTCCTGTGTGTGAGGAGTTCAAGATCTTTACACCTGCTGGACCAAGGGGGTCTCCAGGTCATGGCCAACCACACTACTGCTCCCTTAAAGCCATAGATGTGCCTGGAATTTTGGAAACCGAACCAAATCAGAACCCTTCTCTCAAAATCTGTTTCAAGCCGTGCGGATTTTCCAGAGGTCTGCATGGATCCAAAGAAAGATCGGGAACTCCTGGGTCAGTTACAGGGGAAAACAGAAAACTCAAAACAGGAAGGATATTTATTTCTGCTGAATCAATCTGCAGTTTTAACAAAGCTGTTCATTTTTAGAGTTGGTTTTTTCTCCCTTAATATGGAATTCAGCAATCTGTTGCTAGATGTGTTTAAGACACTTGTAAAAGGAACTTTTTACTATCACAATTTTGGACTGGAATAAAAACAAAATATATTTTGTTTTATATTACAGAATAGGCTTATCTAAATGAGCTTCTCTATTTTATAATCCTGCAACAAACTTACCTTATTTCTGTCTTGTACAACTAACACCTTTCCAGTGCTTTCATCTAGAACAGCACCTGGTATAGAAAGAATATTGAAAAAGAGAAAGTGTTGGACAAAGTCATTCAATCCTAACAACCAAAATTATAACATGTTTTAACATGTTCTGGTAATGTACAGATAGCAAGGTTTGTATGGATGAATCACAAAGTGGTTTGTCAGTGGAAAATGGATGCACAATAAAGTATCACAAAGAGCTTAAGTATCCCATATAAAAATTCAAAGTTGGCAGTACCAAGATAAATAATTGCAGCTTTTAAGTTTCGGATTAGACAAGAAATGAAAAGAAGAACTTGCTTGTGTTAATATCAGAACTAAAGAATGCAAGATCAAGAGGTTACCCAAACAATCTGGCAAAGCTCGTTTCAGCAGAGACAGGCCTGTAATCTTCCTCAAATAACAGAGAATTTTCCAGTGACTTTGGCTGAGAAGCCACCCTTAAGGGGGGGATGAATGTTTCTTCAGTGAAATTCATAACAAAGCCCCCACGTGCTGTAGTGGAGATTTGAGTGGTTTTGGGTTAATAACATGCTCTGGGCTGACTGTGCAGATAATGTTCAGCTGTGTGGCTATCTCTGAACTCGCACTACCCAGCAAACAACTCATGACAGGAACTGCACCATAATCTGAGTCAACTTCTTAATCAAAAAGTGTTGCTTCCAAGTGGAAAAGTGACACTTTCACTTGATGAAAAAACCTGTCTGACTGAGAAGTGCAGGTTTCCCTTATAACCTCATGCTCAGCCCATGACTTTCTCCCACAGATTACAAGTTTTCCTACTTTCTGGAACCCAAGTGCTTTCGTGCTTAATTATGTCATACTCACTGGTCATACTTTAAAAATGTCCTTCCCTTACAACAGGTATTTTTCTCAGATTTTAAAGAGTGCTGTGGTGCAACTTACCAGGATCTTTTCCACATCAGTCATGCAGGGCTTTCAAATTAGAGGCTAAGGGTAACAAAATGCTCATGTCATTTTACAAGCAGGAGGAGGAGGATACAGGCACATCTGTGATGACATGTGCATTTCAAATGCTATGGGGAACTATACCCACAGGAAGGAATTATTAAGGAGTGAATGTCCAGCTAAAAACATCCTGTTTTTTAATAATACATGGCAGAGTCATGTGTAGGAGGATATTTCAAAGATGAAGTACCAGTCTTCTTTCAAGATATGTCAAAGGACATGCTTTAAGAGGCTAGTCACATATCTGCCTCCCCGGGGCTTGTGACTTTATGATTTCATTCCTCCTGTAAATATTTAGCAGTGTCCAAGTTCAACTACTGTAAAGATTAAAAGAGGCAACAAAAGGAAAGCAAGAGGAAGTTTGTGATAAGAGGATTTGTTTTCTAGAAAAGCCTCAGCCAAAGGGTTTGCTGAGATCAGGGAGGGCTAGTGAAGGCAGGAAACTGTTGTTTGAATCAAACAGAAAGTGTGTTTGCTCTCCTCTGTTCCCCTGAAATTGAAGCCTGTGAATGTCATTTTTGGCAGTGAATTTCCCAGTGAGGTGATCAGAATCTCTGCTAGGGGATACCTAAATCCAGAGCAAGAAGGATGAAAACACAGTAACAGGATTTGCTGCCTGGACTCACGTTCCCTTGCTGGGCCACACCTGGTTGGCATCAGTGAGACTGCAGTTTGACTGCCGTGGATTGTGATTCTTAAAAACTCTGCCTCCTGCTACAAATGTGGTATCAGGACCTTTAATTCATCTAATGCCAGGATGACTTTCTGGAAAGGTTTGTACCTGAAACCCAACCAAGTAATCACTATTACAATACCACTTGGTTTTGAATGTTTTAGGGAACAGGCAAGAAAAGCATTTAAACAATAAAAGAATCCCTTAGATAACTCCAGATAATGAGTAACGGAGGAGAAAAATATCCTACTTGTTTTATTTATGACTGATGTAAAAATGCATGCAGAGATGCTCAGTGTTGAGATGCACCTGTCAACCACAGAATGAGTGCAGACACCACTGCTTGCACTGTAAGCATCAGCAGGCAGGGACAGGTATTTGTAAAACAACTTGGGAACTACTTTTAAGTCACTTTCCATAAGTGGCTTATCAAACCTATCCACCTCCATCTTCCTGTGCAGTTTCACAGCAATGCAGCTGCTCAGTTTAGATTTCCTTAAGTACCAGGACTGGCCAAGGCTGCTCATCCTATGTGTGTGTAGGCTCTCCTTCCTGGAGTCCTTCAACTCCAAGGACTTTGTTTTAACAAGTGCATTAAGGTGGTAGCAATGCAAATAACAGCTGTGTTGTAAAGCTTGTTTGCAGACCATGTGAGGGGGAAGAAAATGCCTTTCACATTTCTGTTACTTTCCTTCCTCAGCTTGTCCTCTCATGCCATTGTTGCATACTTACAGACAGGTCATATTTACAATCATGTCGCTTTCGGGACGTGTTGCATATTTACAATCATGTCACTTTCTGGACGTGTTGCATATTTACAATCAATCATGTCACTTTCTGGATGACAGGCCACATCCTCCTTGGAGGTGGAGCATTTTGGAAATGCTCTTTAAAAACACGTTAATCACTTCACACACCAGAGACTCCTCTGTATCTTTACACATGTGGAAAATCCTGCCGCCTACAAACGGATGCAGTAACTTAGCTGGACGACACATCACACATTCCACTATTTCTGAACAATAATGGCCAAGCCCAATGAGTAACATTTGCTACTCTCTGCTTGGCCACTCTGATCCAGTCTGGTAAAACATGACCTGACCCTGCTTATTCACACCTTTGTCATCACTTGGCTGCATGGTGCTGAGGCACAAGGCCTGGCTGCGCTGCCTTTGCTGCGTGGGAAACTCCAGACAGGAGAAAACCAGCTGCTGGTCTACTTGGCAATGACACTCACTACCTGCTCCCTGCTCCTGGGCTGGCTCCCTGCTGGCCAGCCAGCCACTCTCCACATCTCTGCTTTCCACTTCAGGGTGCTCACAGCACTGACTCCTGCATTTCACTGGCTGCCCACAGCTTTGAGATGGAGACTCTCAACAGAAAACTGCTTTTATTTACTGCAGACATGTTCTAATATACTTTTTGGTTAGGGAATAAACAAAGCCTTGTGTTTGAACCCCTCCCCAATATTCGTATTTAAATACTTTCATATTTCAAGAAAATGAATTAAAAATAGAATGGATCCTTTCCACTACTCAGGGTCTCCCTCCTAAAGTAGAAAGATAATGGAATAAACCTACCAGGTGGTATCCGTGCTGCTTAGTGTATTTTTGGGATGTGTTCCAGATCCACTCAGAGTGGGCAGGATAAAGAACAAAAAACCCCACACAGCAGTCATTATTTCATACTTGTTTACCTGCCTAGAATGATTTCTTGAAGTATTTATGTCCTTTAAAGAAAATCCCAATAATGACTAAAAGCGTACATCTTTGAAAAATGGTAGCAAAGAACACATACATTGTATGTTGTGCAATTTTAAAATCCATACAAGAAATCACGTAATCTGTATACCTGCACTTACCAGAATTCTCTTTAATGTTTTTTTCTACTTGCAGAGTGCAAAGAGTTTTGAAGCACAGCTGCAAATTATGCTCTGAAAATGTATTTTTCAATATTTGCGAGTCTTTCAGAGTTATGATTTTTCTTTTAGCTCTTTCTGATGCCCACCAGGGTCACAACTCATCTTTTATGGGATTTCCTTTCAAGCAGCACTTCCAGCTGTGCAAGCTCTATGCAGAAAACCTCTCTGTCACTTAGGTTTCCTCACAAGGAGCAACCCGGTGCTTTTGTGAGGAGAATGCACTGTCCTGCTGCAGTTTAATGCCACATATTTTAACGGTGAGGTTTCCAAAATACCTCAGGAAAACATGCTCCAACATGTCCATTGACAAACTCCGAGGCTGCCTTCGGCACCCACCCTGCCCTCTGCTGGCCTGGGAACCGAATTCTCCCACTGCTGGTGGCAGCAGCTCTGCTTTGTAATTCAAGGGCTTTTCACCTGACCTGCTGCTACACAGAACAAACCATCTTTTGTGAATTTGTTGAGAGAGATGTGCTCTCCCCAGTCTCCTAATTTCTGTGTGTTAATGTAACCCTTATCCAGTTCATGAGGGCTCCAGACCAATCTCCAATCACAGGTAACTGAGTGATGGGATAGGTGATGGCTTATCTGTGGCACTCTGCTGAGTGGGAGAACAAAACCACTGGAATTTGTGAAGCTAACTTCAAGATGGCTGTATTTTTGGCTCATCAGTCCCTTGTGTTGTGCTGTATGAAAAAATAAAGAAGAAAAAAGGGGAAACTGTCTTGTCTAGCTCCTTGGAAATTTTCTGTTATGGAACAATTTTCCAGCTGTGGGAGATCTACACGGATAAGAGTATGGTGTTTGTGGGGTTTTTTGTAAAATACATGTGTGGATTAAAGATTTCTAGGCACAGTTTAGACCAGCTTTCAGACCACTGCCATTCAGGCTAATAGCTGCTTTAGCTTCTGAACAATCCATGTTGGGTCAAGTTTTCCCCATTTACAGACATGAACTTCAACACAGTTTAAACAGATATACACGTTAAGCACACAGAGCAGAGAGGTGCTTTTTTCTCTACATTGGTGGTTGCTTTTTCATTCCAAAATGCAGCAGCCAGCTGGTTTCCACGTGCTGGTTGTGGAGAGGAACAATTCCTACTGAACAGCCTCCTAAGGGCTCTTTCAAGATTTTCTGTGGGTGTAACTACTCCTGTAACTCACCTGCAACCCCCAGCTGGTGTGTGGCAAACCCTGGCAGCCTGCTGGGCCCCTCTCCCAGCCACAGCGTCAGGGTGGACGAGCCCTGCTCAGCGTGGTGGAAAGCAAAGCCTTGGGAAGCAGCCACCGCCACAAGGCTGCTCTGGAGGATGGGGACATGGAGCCAGACAGCAACGCGGCCTTCATCCCGCCACTGAGACACGGACTCTGCAAGAGAGGCAAGTGAGGAGGGTCAGGGACCCCTTCACCCTTGGTCTGTGTTGCTTTGCACTATAGCCGTTGGTAAGGTGCAAAAATCTGTATTTTCATGTAATTTACCACAGGGTAAAACTATTGTTGGTGTGAGAAACTCACCAGCAGTCTGAGAAGCTGCCAGGTCGACATTTTATGTGGTACAACTGGGTGTTCACATGCAAATGATGACTTTTACATTTAGGGTCTGTCATGAGAAACAGGGGAACTACTCTTCTGGAGTGCTCTGTCCAGTCCTGGGCTCCTCAGTACAAGGAAGATAAGGAACTACTGGAACGGATCCAGTGGAGGCCACAAAAAGGATGAGGGGTGTGGACCCCCTCTCTGTGAAGGGAGACTGTGGGAGCTGGACCTGTTCAGTCTGGAGAAGATGAGTCTCAGTTGGGACTTCATCAATCCATCCAAATACCTCAAAGGTGGGTGCCAAGAGAATGATGCCAGACTCTTTTCAGTGGTACCCAGTGACGGGAAAAGGAGCAATGACCACAAACTCAAACACCTGAAGTTTCACCTCCTCACGAGGAAGAACCAGTGAGAGTGGCAGAGCACTGGAACACGCTGCCCAGTGGGGGCGCGCAGTCTCCTCCTCTGGAGACATTCCAAACCCAAACCCACCTGCTATGGTTTGTCACTCCTGTGTCACCTGCTCCGGGCGATCGGACTGGATGATTTCCAGGGGTCCCTTCCAACCCTACCTATTTTACGGTTCTGTGAACGATCTGTTTTCCTCCTGCCAGCGCCCTTCATCCCCCGGCCGCGGCCGAGGCTCCGTGAGGGGAAGGCGGCGGCTGAGGGCGCCCCCTGGCGGGCCGCCCGCCCCCCTCACACACCGCCCCCCGCCCGCCCCGGCACTCGGGACCCCCGCCCGGCACTTGCCCCGCAGCCACCGCCCGAAGGCGGCCCGCTCCAGCCGCGGGGAGCCGCGCAGCTCGCCCAGGTCCACGCTCACACCCCCGAACTTGTCCGTTCTCGCCCGCAGCCCCGCCAGGGCCGCCCAGCCCCGCGCCCTCCGCAGCCCCCGCCACGGGCCCGCCATGGCGCTGAGCAGGGCGGGGAGCGGCCGCCCCCGGGGCGGTGCCGGCCTCTGCTCCGGAACCGCTCCGCGCCGGCCGCCGGCAGCATGTCCGCCTCCTCTTCCAGAAGGAAGAGCAAGGGGCGCCCGGCCGCTGGTAGCTGCTCCCCACGGGATGCTCACCTCGGAGCTGCCGCGGGCGGGCCGCTGGTGCTGCGTGTCGCCGACGCCGTGGAGGCAGGTACGGCGTGAGGGAGGCGGGCACGGGCAGCCCCGGCCCCGCTGCCTCAGCCCGGCGCGCTGAGGGCGCCTCGTTTGAATCTGAGTCCCTGCCCAGCCACTTTCCCGGCGGCTCAGGAACGCAGGAGCGGGGGATCTCCCACGCCAGGCCCCCATGAAACCTACCTTTATCCCCGCGGAAGGGTGCCGCCGGTAGCGAAATCGCGGTGGAAGGGGCGGCAGCGTGGGGCTGCCCGTGTTCGCAGCCCCGCCGGCGGCACCGCCTCACGGGGGGCCGCGCGCTCCCCTCAGAGCGGCCGCCGTGAGGGCTGGCGAGGCTGTGCTGCCCGGGGAGCGCGGGAAACGCCGGGGCTACTGAGGGGAAGGACGGAAAAAACTGGGTTTTTCTTCCCGAAAACTTTAGGAGATGACAAAGTCCCGAAGATGCTGCGCAGAGCGCTGGCGCAGCTGTCGCTGAGCAGCATGAAGTCTGTGGATCTTTGCATAGGGAGGCCGGCCCTGCTCACCTCCGCTGACGGGCGGCAGGAGGTGAGACCCTTTCTTGACCCTATAAGTGCTTTTCCCATGCTGTTAGCCTGTTCCTGTTGTACTCAATGGAACAAGCATGGATCATGTGTTGAGAAAGATGGTGAATGTGCTCTTCCATGTTTTCTGCACTGTAGTTGCATCTGTATTCTCTGTGTTGGAAAAAATCCATGCAGCTGATTTTTTTCCTATAAATTTATAGGTCATGTATGAGTAAATGGGCTATATATTATATCTGTTTTAGACACAGATCTGTTTTACTTGCAAATAAAGTGTATAGTTATTTGCTCATCTTCTTTTCATGGATGCATGGCTTTTTCTAATCAGCGTAGTGTATGCTTTTGAGTCATCTCCAGAATGTGGAATTTTTTATCACATCTGTAGGCAAAATATAACCCTATTAATTTTGAAAGTGTCTTAGATCAAATCTTAAGAGCTCAGTGCCCCTTGTGTCTTGCTCATTGGAACCAGGTTTTAACCTAACCCTTCATATTAACCTTGGCTGGAAATGAGCAGGGCAAGACCTCAATTAACAGGTGTTTGCTTTGAAAACTCTTCCCAGGTCTGTACTGCTTGGCCCACTGCGGGCTTCCCAGGGGGGAAAATTGGGCTGGCTGAAACCACTCAGAAGAACCTGAAAGTAAATCCAGGTGATGCCCTCACTGTGCAGCCTGTGACTGGTGCAGTCATCCAGGCAGAGGAGGTCGATGTAAAGTTGAGGTATGGAACCTGTTATAGACTTACTGAGGTTTTTATTCAACCAGATCCCTTGAAAATGTTGTCATTGTCTTATCGTTTCACAGAGCTGGCATTTGGATTGTTGTAGAGTCTGATGACAGCTATTTCCTAAATACAGTTACTTTTGAAAGTGTAACTGTGATGTAAATAAACATCCCAGTTCCCAGGCAGTCATTTGCAGTTTTATTTTTTTCCATGAAGAAATTCCTCCTGATGTCCAGAGAGCCATAGTTTCATGTAAGAAGCAAGAACATAAATTATTAAAAGAATACATTGAAGTCCCATTGCTTAAGTAATTCCTAGGTTTCTAGATGCTTTACAGGTGTAGTTCATTCTTTGCAAATTAAACACCTCTGGGTAGTGCTCATATGCATCATTTAGCTTTTCCTCCACTTAAAAGAATCAGACCCCAACACCGTATAGTTAACTACGTGTTTACTCATCAGGAAAGGCTCTGATCTATTAAGAGGCGTCCTCTAAATGAACTTAATACACCTGTTTTCCATCAAGCTGCTTTCTTGCTGGCTCGAATCGAGCAGCGGCTTTCAGGCGGGCTTGGGGCTCCCCCCGTTGTTCGCGCTTGGAGTTGCAGCGGCAGCGGCTGCTGTCAGTGCCCTTGGTGCCGCTGCTTTTCAGCCTGCAGGGGTGTGAGTGCTCGCAGGAGTTGGGGAGTTCCGTCTGCAAAATGCGGGTGAAGCGAGTCTTAGCTCTGAGTCAGCTAATGAAACGACTAGAAAATGCTTTGTGGGAAATCTTGGAGTGTTTTGGCAGTGGGTGTGCAAGTGCTCAAGGCATTGCTTTAGTCAGTAAGAGTTGTGTATGTGTATCTGCTGAAAGAGACCTGCCTGATCTAAATTTTTCTCAATTCAGTACCTGTAGCAATGATTAAGATGCCTGCATTGCCTATTGGAGATCCTAAGAAATGATAAGTGCAACTTAGGATTTTGTTAATTACAGCATTTTGTTTGGCAAAACTAGGTTAAATAGGCACACTTCTTTTGTTACTGTGTGTCTAATACCTTCAGGGTTATAGTCCATATGATATGGGGACTGTGAAGTGCTGTGGACTGTGGTTTTGGTTTTAAGTGCTTGGAAAACCAATTTTTTCCCTTCCTACCACAGGGACAAAGATGGAACTGTTAATGCTGAGGAAATGTCTGTTTGTCTGCTGAGAAACCTTGGTATGAGTTTTACTGCTTCTCTTTTGACTGTTCAATTTTTGTAGTTCTGGATACAAGAGCAAGGATTTTCCTTTTATGTTCTCAATCGAGGCCTTGTGGCAGAATAGGGGAAAGTTACTTTGTTCACACTTTGTTCAGGGATCTGCCTTGGGCTAACTGATTGTGCCATGCTGCAGATATCTAATTTGCATTAGCTGTGGTTCCATTTCTCCTGTCCATTACTTGTATTACTTGCCATTGACAGCCTTCAGGCTGATACTGCTGGGGTGCACTCCAGAGTTTAATTGCACTGTGAGGAAAAGAGTGCACTGCTGCACATTAATAACAACATTAACTTGAAATTCCAATCTCTGAATCCGTTGTTTTTTTTTTTTTGTTGGTGGTAAATAAGTGAAGTTGCTCTTCATTGGGTGGTAGGTGTACATAAGGAAGGCAAAAAAGCAAGGTAAGTTATTGAAGGTAGTGAATACAAAATTTTTGCTTCTTACAATGCTAATTCCAAAATCCTCTCTTTATATGAAATTTTAAAAGGTGAAATTAATCATGAGTTTAAGTGTAGGAGATTACTGGATAAACATTTGTCAGTATCAAATGTAGAGTCTGCTTGTGCACAAAAGGATCATTCAAAGAACCTGAAATTACCTCATAATTGCCTTTTGTTTTGTTAATTTATACCACTTTCTAAGCTTCCTGATAAAGAATTTTTCTGATGCAAGAATACCTTGAGTGTTAATTGCTGCCAAAGTAGATTGAAATAGCATCATCTTTGTCTTTTTTTCTTCTTTAACCTTCTCACAGATGGGAAAATAGTCCTGCCAGGAAACCTCTTGGCTTTCACTTACTATGGCAAACTTTGCAACGTGGTGGTGATGAGAGTGAGGGGGACTGATGGCGCAGAGCTGGTCGCCCAGGGCGGCGCCATCCCCAGTGACTGCAACGAGCCAGACCTTGAGAGGTCTGACTTGGAGAGCAGTGCCTTAGACTTGTCCCTGCAGCTGGGCAGGATGGACATTGGTGACAGTCCCCAGACTGGCTCCACGAGCACCCCGAGCAAAGCCGTGGATCCAGGCTCGCCAGTCACTCCCAGCGCTCCGGACTCGGGGCACGGAGACGGAGCCAGCAGGGGAGATGGTGCAGAGCTCACCCAGGATCTGCAGCTGCCTGGGGAAGGCAGCACTGAGGGACTCCCACTCACTGGCAGAATGGGAGCAGTGAGCCATACAGATTGTTTTTACTTCGTTTCTGCAAGAACTAAAATCAATTTTATTGAGCCAAGGACCAGTGCAGCAGAGGACGGCGAGTGTCAGTCCCGGGTCACCTATGACATGGTAGGAGGCTTAGGCAGCCAGCTCAGAGCGATTAGAGAAACTGTTGAACTGCCCTTGAAGCGACCTGAACTGTTCAAGAGCTATGGTATGATGCCTGAGAGTTGGCTTTCTTCATTAACTTTTGTCTTTAATGTGACTTTATTTTATTTTTAAACACTAATTACAGTGCACTAATTATGCACTGAATTTTATGTAACTGATCTGGTAAACTTGTGTGTCCAAATGATGTCAAACTGCTTTATAATTACATTGTGTGGATACTGTGGAGATGTTCTGGTCAGCCTGTGTGAAAAACAGTTGAACAGGGAAGAAATGCATGTCTGCACCAAAATTCAGGCGTGCATGAGCAGAATTTGTAGCAAATAGGAAAGGTTTCTGTACTTGGACACTTGCAAGGGGCAGTTGTTTGTGTTGTCGTAAGATTTTGTGTTGGTAGACTCAGTTATTCATATCTTTTAAATGGAGGAGAACTCAGATTAATTCTTCTACTTTTTTTATTCCTGTGCGTTCCTGCAAAATTTCAAGGAGGTCTTGTGAGGCTGTTTACTCAAACTGCCAATGTGTTCAGCATGGAATTACAGGGTGGAATACCAGATACATTTACTGTTGCCATATATAAAGTTGTAGGTAATATATATGAAACCTTGGAGCATTTTTGTGACTGTGCTGTGTATTTATCACAAATGGCTGTGTACCTTGTTGAGGTGTGCATTGCTGTGAGGCAGGGCTCTTTTACCTATAAATACTTATTTACTCTCTTGTCTTGGAGGCCCATTATTTCTCTCTATGACCTCTTTTCCCACACACAGGGGAGGTGATTTCACTGGGGACAGTTTCCATAGCACACAGGTGGCTGTTTCCTGGCCATGATCCACAGGTGTCACTGGGGTGGTGTGAGGCATCTCCATCATCAGTGGTCCAGCTCAATTTGCTCCAACCCCAGCATCACCACAGGGTTTGCTTCAGCATGAGTGTTCTTCATACCTAATCCCTGAAGCTTGAGCAGATTCTCTACTCATCACATGATGTTTTCTCAGCAGTTACAATCCTTTAGCCCCCATCCAAACGTTGGGAGTCCTTGTGTGCTCCTGGGCAGTGAGGCTGGAGCTGAGGTGAGCCTGTGGTTCCACAGCCCCGTGTATTGCCAGTGCCAGAAACACCACAGGAGGGAGCAGCACGTGCTCTAATGGGCTGGTGTGAAGGAACCTGTCTGTAGGGATGCTTTTATTTTTTATCCTTTGTCAGAGGGCAGATAATTTTTTCCCTTTTCCAGTGTATTAGTTTCTAAGATTTGGGCATGTGGCCTGCCTTGTCTGGTTCCCAGTCCCACCTGGTGTTTCTTTGGTTGTGTTTCACCAGTGTCTTTTGTGCTGGGGTCAGGCCTTTGTCAAATGCTTGTCTCTGCTTTTTGCTTTCTAATTTTTCAACTTTTGTTTTTGGCTTTTGTGCCCATTTAATTTGGCTTTGCTGGTCTCAGACTTTCTTTGATGGGCTCTGCCTGGGATCACAGTTGTATTTCATGCAGTTTGCCTGTATTTTCTGTCCAGCTTCAACTATACACAGCAGCACCTTGTTCTTCCAAAGTCCTTTATGTTTCTGTCTCTTTGGCTCTTGACATGTGCCATTAAATAGGCAGATTCATTCTTTTAATGTGTGTTTGTCACCATCTTGCAAACATTCCTAAATCAAGCCTTACAGTATCTCTAGAACTTTTTTGGAGTGTTGAAGAGAAGTGGTTTTCTGATGTGGGAAATTTGATATGACCCTGTAAGAATCATGAACAACTTCAAGGGTATTCATGGATGTTAGGTACTCAGCTGAGTAATCTTCCTGAGTAAACACAGGGAAGATTGTAATGATCTGCTGAAAAAAATAATGATTTAAATAGGTGCTTTTAAAGCAGAATCTTTTGGACTTTAAAAATACAAAATGTGTATGTATGTCCCATTTAAGAGCAGTCTTTTCCCTGAAAGCCTAATTCATCACAATGACATGTCTGTCAAATGAATTAATGCTGGGGTCAAGTTATTATTGGTAGGAACAGGGACAGTGAGGTGTGCAAGTGCAGGCTGGGCCTGGCATTTATCACCAGTGACTTGTCCACTCTGTTTGCCTGCATGTGCCTGTCCCAAGGGATCCCTCCTCCTCGGGGAGTGCTGCTCTATGGACCTCCAGGAACTGGGAAGACCCTGATTGCCAAGGCCATCGCTAACGAGGTTGGCGCTCACGTCACTGTCATTAACGGCCCTGAAATCATAAGCAAGTAAGTCCAGCCACTTTGTTTGCATTAATTCTGTAAATATAGCAGCCCAAAATATACCCTGGCATCTCTCCATCCATTGTGGAGAGATGTAGTGTTTGCTGTGGGTTACCTGCCCAAAAGAGTCAGAAACAAGTGGGAAAGGGTTCTTTCAAGTGGGGCTTACATTTCTTGTATTAAAAGATGTTTGTTGGATTGGCCAGGAAATTTGTGTAAGGCATGGACTGAATTAAAAGATGGGATTAAAACTGCATCTGCAGTTGCCTGTAGGTTACTTCTGCAATTAGAAGATGAACTTGTTAAAATGTGTTTTCAATCAAGGTGACACTCCACAGACTTATGTCTCCAGATAAGTAGTTTTTTGTAGGTAAATTTTTTGTAGGTTGTAGGTAAAAAAATATAGGTACAATTGTTTCTTACACAGAAAAGAAGCAGTTCCCTTTATCTGTAATAATTCTAACTTTACCTTTGCCCAATTTCACCTTAATTTCTGGTTCTTGTAGAAATAAAGATAAGTGTAGATTTGCCCAGACTTCAGGACTTTGAAAGTGTGAGCTACGGCTTTCTGTAACTCACAAGCAGTAATTCTCCAGGTTGCCTGGAAAAGACAAAAACTGCAAGATTTTTATTAAAATATTTTAATTCTCACAGGTTTTATGGGGAGTCTGAGTCAAGGTTACGTCAGATATTCGCTGAGGCTTCTCTCTGGTATGTTCCTTTGGAGAAATTTATTCGTGGTATCGGTTCCAGCCTTAGTGTTCTTAAAAGAAAAATGTTTCCAAGAAGCTTTGAATTGTGACTTTTTTCATCCAGTGCTTTTTAAAATAAAAGAAATTTGTTTATGTTGAGCTTAGCTAGGAGGAAAGCAGTCACATTTTAGGATGCCTCTTAAATCTTTTTGGACACTGCCCTTTTTAGGGGATGTTAGGGATGGTGCCAAATCGCTCAACCTGTGTCGTTAGTGCATCGTGTGCTTGTTTCAACAGATGGAAGCATGAGCCTGAGTTTCACCAGGATCCAGATTTTCCTCTAGTTTTTTATCTTTGGAGGCCAGCTCTAAATGAGTTGGTGTTGGTCCTGGATGTAGCGTTCCTCTGGAGCAGAGTGGCGTCTTGCCCATATTTGTAAGACCTGGCTAAGGCAGACTTTAGACTTCATGTGACTGGTGCTCATTGTACATTAGCAAAAGATTATTGCATACTGAAGGTATTAATTGTCTAATATGGTATTAATTTTAGTTTTCTGTCTGAGTGGGATGCTTGTTAGTTTTTGTAGAACTGGAAGTTTTCCATGAACAGCTTTCCTCTGCCTTAGTGTTTTAGATCTTCCTGAGCACCTTAACATTTTTTCCCTTTATTTTTTTCCCCTCAGCCACCCCTCAATTATATTTATAGATGAGCTGGATGCACTCTGTCCAAAGAGAGAAGGGGCTCAGAATGAAGTGGAAAAGAGAGTTGTTGCTTCACTGCTGACATTAATGGATGGCATTGGCTCAGTAAGTTGAATCTAATGGGACAATTAATGTACATGGGGACTCACTGAACAAAATAATATTGCTTCTACAGTGGAGCCAATTTGAGATGTATCACTTGTGGGGAAATGAAACAGACTTAGGTGAGACTTTGTAGAATAATCTAATGGTTTTTTGGATGCTGAGCAGAGGGTGTAGGAGAGGAATGTCTCCTGAAGACTCTTAGTTTAAAAGAAAGTAGGTTTCTTCCATTCACTGCCTTTCCTTTGCCTTCTACCCCTCTTGTAGTTTTGGAGATCAATCTGAAATTTCAGTGATAGCCCATCATTGAACTAAATGTATTTTTAATTGCTCTGAAATCAAAGTCATCAGAATACTTCTGGTGATGTGTAGGCTGCATGATTAAAGGCAACAGCAGCTATTTCAAGAGTGCCAGAACAGTATGTAGGACATAAACAAAAGCCTAATAAAGAAACAGTAAATTTAATTGACTTGAGTAAATTATGGATTAAGCCCATAAAGTCTGGCAATCTCTCATCTATTGTTTTATGATTATTATTAGCAGGAAAGATGAAAGAACTCTGTCCAGAGTATGAAAATGAATTTCTTCTGTTTATGTAATCTGCAAGTTTCTCATTATTTTCCTGCATGGCAGTTTGAGTTGCCCAGCCTGGAATTGTTCACAGGCAGAACATATTTTCTGGTGGCAAAGAAATATTTCTGGATATTCCTCCTGGAAAGAATGCTTCATTCACAAGAAGAGAATGACATTACAGGAGACCTCCTAACTGATGGTGCCTCACTGTAGAAGTGAAGAAGCAGAGCTTGAGGAAATTGGTTAGGATTTTTGACCTTGCTTTTCCTGCTGGACTTACAGGAAGCTTTATAACCTCCTGTCTCTCTTGGGTTTGATACCTGAGCTGATTTGTTTCCCAACTATGTTTATTCAAGGTCTGCTGATACCTTTTTGTTCTTGTGCCAACACTGAATTTTAGCTTAAGCACTTCTTTTTCTCTTCTTGGTTCTTAATTTCCTGATTTAGGAAAGCAGATTCTTGGGGATTAAAGTGAGAGTGCCTCTTGTATTATCTGTTTGACATTGAATTGTATTTTAGAAGTAATACTTTGTGTGGTTTGATGCCTTCAGGAAGGCAGTGAAGGGCAGCTGTTGGTCCTTGGGGCCACCAATCGTCCTCACGCCCTGGATGCAGCGCTGCGCCGCCCGGGGCGCTTCGATAAGGAGATAGAGATTGGAATTCCCAATGCCCAGGACCGCCTGGACATACTCCAGAAGCTCCTCAAGAAGGTTCCCCATTCACTCACAGCAGAGCAGCTGACACATCTGGCTGACAGTGCCCATGGTTATGTGGGTGCAGACTTGGCAGCCTTGTGCAAGGAAGCAGGTAAGGCTTGGTTTATTTAGGGTATTATTTTACTGTTAGTCTCTTTATTAAAGCAAAAACAATCCACAGTCTGTGCTAATAGCTTTTGAAACGCTGAAGGTTTATTAATTCTTGTGCCAAAGGAAACACAGCCAAGCTCTTCCCAGGCAGATGGGAAAAATTCTTTGAATATTAATAACTTTTAACATGGAGTGTTAAGATCAATAACCCTGGGGAATCGCCCATGCCATTTCTAGGATCTTGGACAGCTTGCTCTCAGTAAAGCAATGGTTTTGGGAGTTAACTAACATCCCTAAGAGTTTTTCTACTTTCTAGACAGCCCCTTGCACACAAAAACCCTAGCTCACTCTGGCTGCACAGCTTGCCCTGCAGGTCCTTGTTCCCAGGCTGTGGAGGCAGTGGGTCTCAGGGGTGTTTCCTGTGTCTCCCCTCCATATTTTGTGCCTGTGTTCCATTTTCCTGCAGAGGAGGAGCTCCTGGCAGGGGCGAGGGTGCTGGGTGCACCTGGCTCAGGTTGTGCAGCAGAGCTGGAGAGGTGCAGAGCACACCCTGAGCTGGGGGTGGAACGTGGCCCTTGGCCTTGGGAACAGGCATAGCCCTGGAGAATTATCCATGCCAAGGTTCAGTATGTTCCAGGGAATGCTTCACTTCTGTTTTCACTGGATGAAACATTGCAGGTACGCTCTATCAGATCCTGGGTTTTGCCAGAGTGCGTCTGCACAGTTTGAGCATTGGAGCTGAAATCTGCCCATGAGCAGCCCTTTAAAACAGCTGAGTCAAAATCCAGCTGTCCAGCCCTGCTTACACGTTTGCTCCCTTGTAGTTCACAAATAAGTTTGCTGCATGTGCTGGTTACTTTTATTTCCTTTGGCACCGGGACAGCTTCCTCTGGCAGTGGCACAGAGCGCGGATAATCCCTGCATCGGAACTGACTGTGAAGATGACAGATGTTTTATTAAGGGTGATGGCACCTGGAACAGCCAAGGCTTTGCTTGCCAGCTTCCAGAATTTTTAAGGGATAGTTCTCAAATAGGAATTTGTGGAGTTTTTATGAAAAAATCTACGACATTATTCATTTTCTAGTGCTTTCCTCTTGGCTTCAGTTGTGTTTTAAGCGCTGTTTTTAGTTAGAAAACATAATTTTTTCCTGCTTGTTTATATTTGTTAATTAAAAAGATAAACTCCCTTTTTATTTTCCTTCCCCTGTGTTTTTGGAAGCCTGTCAGTCTGCCTGTGTCTCAGTGCTCAACTAGTAAACACTTAACTAATGTAATCTCAAGTTCTCAGTGAGAAGTGTTGTGGTTTCAATTCCAAACATGACCCAGCTGAGGCTTTTACTTTATGCATGTGCAGATGGCTTCATAATCCAGCTGCAAATAGATGATATTTACCCACTTCTTGAGGACCTCTTAGAAAATAAATCTGGAATGTTGTGCAGGTCGAGCATTGCACAGACAAAACCCTTCGGGCATCTTACCTGTGACTGCTTGCAGGACATGGTGTTATCCAGGAGCTTTGCATCCAAAGCCAGTGGTGGGAACGAGGGGAGGAGGATGTCTCCTTCCTGTTGCGCTTCTTTCTTCGAGTTTGAATCCGTGCTGTGGGATCGCCCTGGCGTTTGTTACGGTGGGGTGACCTCTGCTGGGGAAACACAGACCAGCGCCCTTAACTCCTTGCAGCCCACGTGAAGTCTTCCTCCTCAAGAAGTTGCACAAGCATGAGTCAGTCGAGTTGTTACATAACCTGAATTGAGGTTGCTCATCATTAAGGATTGTTCTTAGTTGGAGAATTTTTTTCCTTTTTTTTTTTTTCCAGGTATGCTCTTTATCTGTTTTTTATATTACATTTTCAACACCTTGTAAAACATTACTGCTTTCACTGGAGTTAAGCTTAGCAAATACTTTTATAATATACTGTTTCTCCTCAGCAGAGGACGATTCCTTCAAATGGCAAATTTTCCAGTGTTTTGTCTAGTTTTTTGTGTTGTTCCAAGATGCATGGGCTCCTATTGCTTCACTTCAGAAACTCTGCTGTGGGCCAAGCTAGCTTGCTGTCCAGGAATGCTCTCTGATATTCAGCCTAAGCTTCCCTTGTTTAGTTTTATCCCATTATTTCTATTTACATCCTTGTATAACACGTTTGCTCTCCCTCCTTAGTGTTTACACCCTTCAGATATCTCTAGGCTGTTCTCATGTCCCCTACCTCCTCATTCATTACTGAGCCAAACTATAAATATTTAGCTCTTTTAATCTTTCCTCATAAATAAGTCCTTCCTGCCTTCCGAGAAATTGTGTTGATTTTTCTCTGAACTGCCTCCAGTTTGTCAATAACTTTTTTGGTGATGTAGGCCTTAGAATTGAACATAACATTTCATATATATGTATATTACATCATAAAACATGGTATAAACATGTAGGTAGGACATCTAATGCACATTTCTGAAATTCTTAGCATCGAGACAACATCCGAGTTAAGAATTCTTTCACAAATGTTAAGGTTATTTGTGCTCCATTCAGACTTGATGTATATCTAAGTACAGGGGAAATGTGGAAACTAGCTTAGAAAAAGGAGTTCAGAACTCAGGAATACATGCTCAGTTTTTGGCACAGGATTATTGTTGCTTGCTGATTGTATTTCTCTTGTGGTCTGAGGGAGACTCTCGAGTCCTGCATACCCCATTTATATCCTTAGGTTTGGGGCTGGAACGACTGCAAGGTTGCAAGCTAAATATGTTTATATTCTTAATACAAAGGTTAGATCATTTTCCAGAGGACTCATCTTTCCTTATCTTTCTACTTCAACTCCGTTTTTTTAACACATATATTGTGTATATACTGCTTATATAAACCAAGAGAGCAGTAATTAGTAACATGGTAAATGTAGTATTTGTAGGGCTTTTACATCTCTAGTCAGGTTTCCCAAGATACTTCATTATAAAAGCTTTGATGTTTGCCTTCTATATAATTCTGAAGATCATTTGTTAATGGAAAGTAAATAAGCATTGTAGAATTAAACATATTCCAACTGGTTTTTTTGGCAGAAGTTGTTTGTTCTCCAGTGCAAGATTTGCTTAGTGGTACTGCTGGGGTCAGACAGTCAAGTTGCATGTTCTGTTCAGCAACTCTGCATTTTCATGGGAATTTTGAAGAAGTTTTGGGGGCCTGTAATGTCCATTTTGTGTTGAACGTTTCTAGGCCCCTGTGACTATGGTGTGTGCAGAATTCTGGTGTGATGTACTTGGAGAGTCTGTGCAGTGTGATCTGGACTTTCCCAAACAGGCTGTTGTGACCAAAACTCATGACACCTTTATATGGAGATGCTTCTAATAATCAACCAAGAGTGGTTTTATTTTTATAAAGAAGATAAACTGAAGATACAGTTCTAGCCTCTCACAAAAACGAAACCATAAAGCTGATTTTTATAGGATATCTACATGTCCAGGTTACAATATTGTGGGAGAATTTTGCTCAGAAATGGCTTAAAAGGCAGCTGTGAGGAGCAAATTCTCACAGCCTGTTTCTGTAAACAGCTAAGTTCTGAAGCCTGTCTTCAATAACATGGAGGCCTTGAGAACTTTCATAACAGGGTGAGAAAATAAATCTTGGATTCAATAACAAACCACAGGTATTGAAAATAAAAGGAGGGGTTAGTGTGTAATCTGTGACCTATGATGAGCTCGGATTTTGCAATATGCATGAGCTTAATTAACACCACTATAAAAGTGTGTGAGTGAGATCAATAAATTGGAGTTCGATGCTGATCAACAAGGATGGGTGGTCTCCCTTCGCTTTCAACACAATATCTGTCATGGCTACACTGGAGAAATGAAGATTTGCTGTGATTCTCTACTGCCTAGCAAGATCCTTGAGATTTCCATAGAAGATAACAGCCAAATGTGATAAACCTGCAGATTCCATGCTGGGCACTGGGCCACATCCTGGGGACATCAGCTTGTACTGGGCTCCTCTTGGCAGACTCCTGAGGACTTGAGTACCATCCAAGGGATTCACACACAGAATTCTTGACAAGAAAAGGGCTGATTTATGTGTGTAGCTGAGAAAGTCATGTTCTTCAGGTTGGGAGAGGTCTACTGTATCCGAAATTATTTCGTAGGCTGGTTTTTAGTGTGGACAGCTGCCCTCTGAATCGTTTTCAAGCAGAGGAGTATGTAGAAGATAGACTGCCATATCCTGGCATATAATATCAGTGTTTGTATGACCTTGAGATCTTGTTGCTTTTCCTTTATTTAATTTGCCACGTGTTCTTTTATTAATTACCTAAAAAACTATAATGGTTTTAATTTATTGGTGAAGATAAGCACTGTACTTCTTTTTTTAAAAAAAAAAAACAAAACATATGAAATGTTAATTATGTAGCAGGGACATGAATGGTATAAACTGTACTGAATGTTAGAAGATGCTTAGCAACAAAGGTTTCCAAATATAGCAATTTATTATAAACTTATCCTTCTATGGCTGCCTGTAGCATTTCAAGAGGGTGAATATAAATATAGCTTGATTTCTTCAAGGAGTGGGTTCAGTCATATTGTTTACAGAGAAAGGAAGTATTTGCTTTGTGATTCTCAGAATTTATCTTGAACATCCTTGTTCATTACACATCATTTCAGTGTGCTGATATAAAACACTTGGGCTGTGATAAGATAGCATCATGAGGAGAGGAAGAACAAATGGCTCTGTTTAAATAGTGGTCACTCTGGCAAGAACATTGATTTACTTCCAGTAAGGATGCTGCAACCACTGGGACTTGGAGACTTCTGTGAAAGAGGCACTGGTGACTTTGTTTTGCATCAGAAGTTTTTTTAATTGCCTAAAAAAGGTATCACCCTGCTTAGCCATTAGGATTAGAATGGTTTGCTGGCTTGAGCTGTCTGTTCCAAAATAATCTTAGAGAAATAAGAGGGTGAGATGCATGTTTGACCAGTATGAATCAGCATTACTCTGCTGAATCTGTGAAGCCACTTGGACAGGCATGTGATAATGGTCAACAGAGTCAATTGTTGGTCAACAATTGAGAGTCTTGTGCTCATAACTTTGAGTCCTGTTGTTTGGAGATCTTGGCTGTGCTGTTCATTTGCCCATTTAATTATCCCTGCATTCTGGTGAATAACACAGCGTGGAGAGGCTTTATGCTGTTTAATCCATAATGATTTTATGTGGATATTAGATCTGTAAAGGTGTGATTTAGTATTTATTTAGGAGCATACTGTACTTAGCTTTTTGTTGGAGCTGAGGAACTTCCCGCTGTATCTTCTACCCCCCAAAAAAAGATTCTCTGCAGACCACTTGCGTTAAAAGTAAGAATTAATAATCAATAATCAGATATTTCCCTTGGATTGTGCTGCTAGATGTAGGAATGTGGGCTTGAGATGCTGTTGAAAATGCAGATTTTGACAGAGGCAGTCGATGACCGAGGCAATGGGATTGTTTGTTTTGCAGGGTGATTTTTGGTTTGCTTTCTAATTAACTGACTGCAGTTGCAGTGCTTCCCCTTTCAAATCTGTTTGACATGCTATAATTATTTTATTCCCTTATGGAAAGTGACTGAAAATACCATGTCTGTGTTGTTATTTATTTATTAGTAGCAGGGACAAATATTGAAGCTGTGCTGTTGCAAAAAATCTGCTATTGCATTGTCTAACTGAGTACTGGTTCCCATGTGACATTCAAAATGAGGTGGGAAAGGCTGCTTGCCTTTTTGTGAAAAGGTCATGAAGAAAATGTGGGAGTTTGGGGAATATTAATAACATATCTAGTCAGATGGTCAATATTAGAAAAAAGTGTTATGAAATTTTTTGCAGAAAGGGCAGCATGTTGGATTTTGAAATGCACTGAAAAGCACAGACATAATATAAAAGTCAAGATATAAATGAATTTTTGGACTGGGACAACTGAGTTTTCTGGCACTGTGTTCCATCACTCTACTTTATGGTGTAAGGAAAGCAAGAAAATCCAATGCCCATGTTCAGTGTTAAGAGTGTGAAGTTGGTGCTGTGTTCTGTGGTGTTTAACTCGGGTCCCTGAAGCAGAGGGTGTTTCTAAACCAATGCAATTGCCTGAGCAGGTTAGGAGCAAATGGGCCCTTGCTTGCACACACACATGGCAAAACAATGTGGCTTTTTTGGCCTCTGTAATGTGGATTTTGGGATTGTTTCTTCCAGCAGCAGCTTGGAATGATGGCTTTTCTGCAGAACTGGCTACATCTACAGCAATGCCGGTGCACGCTGGGGTGGTTTTTGGAGTTTTTTCTTCAAGAAAATCTTTTTTCTTAAAGAAAATCTTTGCTTTTTTTTTTTTTTGTTTGTTTTGTAATGGTACTTGTTTTTTGGTTTTGCACAAGGAACATTGCACTCACTGCAGTCAGGGCATGTGAACTTTTGGTTTTCATCATAACTAATTTTAAGTGTGTGTTTATCCAAAATCTGCAGCTAATTGGATGATGGGATTGCTGACTTCATGCACACAGTTGTGGCTTGAGTACTTAATAATCTGTTTAAAGCACATCCCATTCTGCCTCCTGATATTTATATAAGCAGGAAATGGGGATTATTTTTTCAGAAGAGTTGATCAAAAGCTGTAACTAATATTTTAAATGAACCTTCTTGGCAGATGTCACCATGTTCTTGCTTCTGCAGCTTGAGTGGTATGAAAGAAATGATGTTATTCATGTGTGGCAATGCAGTTAGTAGGCATTTGTGTGTGGAATGATTGGTTACTATTGGGGGATACCACTTAAACATTTTCAGGCAAAGTTTTCATGAGTCTCCTGACTTTAATTTTTAGCTGCATCCCTTGCCAACATTCCTAATTACAATTAGACTGGGCAGTTAGCCATGAGCTGTTGCTTATTGTCTTTCTGCCCTTGCTGTTCTGGTAGCCTGGCAGTGCTTATTTTTCTCCTCACACACGTGTGACCACCCTTAGGTACATTTATGTGTGGGAGCAGGCTAGGAACAGGCAGTCTGGTATTCCTTGTTTCCCTCTGTTGTCACAGTGTCGGGATAAATGACGTGTGTGTGTACCTGAGCTGTGACTAAAGCGTTTCCTCTACGAAAGAAGTTCTGAAAATGCAGTTCCTCCTTCCTTCCTTCCTTCCTTCCTTGCCCTCCCCTGTCACACCTCTCAGCAGCTCCACAGACATGTTCCAGCAAATGTCAGGGCTCTTCAGGAAGGGCTATAAATCCTGGATATAATCCCTGCACTAGGTTAGTGCTCAGGTTAGCCCAGTGAATTTGCAATGTTATGGTTACAAGGGATTTAAGGGCATTATCTTTCCTGAGCAACCAGTGCATGAAAGTTCTTCAGGGATTTTTCCCATATAGCTCTGGCAGCTAAAGACAGATTGCAGAATATGGTTTTGAGAGCAAAAAGTCAAGGTTTTTGCTTTCTGACTTTTTTTCCCTAATGCAGTTTTATGTACGAGTTAAACTAAAAAAAAAGTTTAAAATACATATTTAAACTGACTTTAAGTTATATGAAATGCTTTTTCTATGCATAAAGCTGTTAAATTTTGAAGTGTGGTATGTAAAGATCTGGAAGTAGAGGAGGATGCCCCCTTCAGTGCCATAAGAAAGCTG
Source organism: Melozone crissalis (assembly GCF_028551555.1). Lineage (NCBI taxonomy): Eukaryota > Metazoa > Chordata > Aves > Passeriformes > Passerellidae > Melozone > Melozone crissalis. Next base: position 7,352,941 of record NW_026535817.1, on the reverse strand, counting down.
GGGTCTTACCCATCCGTGCCCCTCTCTTGAGCACTCCACTGCCAGCCATGTGGTAGAGGATCACGTGTGATCTGACAGGGAGAAATGGTGTGTGTCAGCTGGGTTTGGCCAGAAGAATTTGGGAGGGAAATGCCAGATCAGCAGAGAAAGAAGAAACATTTACTCTTGTAAACAATCTACAAGAAGATAACAATTTCTTTGAAGCTGCTTAAAAATTCTGGTGTTGGGATTCTGGTGGAGTAAGTCCAGACAGGATGGATTTGCAGAAGGAGTAGCTGATGGGCAGTAAAAGATGCATGATTAACCATGTTGTTGGGCTCAGTTTATTTCCTCAAGTGCTGTGTATATATTCTGTTTTGGAAACCTAAAGTATATATGTTGGCCATTCTGAGTGGCTGCTTCCTATTATTTACAGCGGTGTGTAATTATACACAGACTCTGACAAATAATAGCAGTGTCGTGGGATCTATTTTTAGGCTCAGATATTTGTTATTGTGACCTAATGTGCCAAAACTTAGCCAAGCTATGAGCAAGAAAATCTTACGGGCAGACAATGCTGTCGACCTTGTGCATAGCCTGGCACCAAAGAAGGATCATGTGTACCAGGACAGGGCGTTCTGCTGGGCTTTTCCCCTCTGTCCACTCGGTTTCCTCTGTTCTAGACAGACAGGATGAGTTGGTGAGGTAGAGCACACAGTTGCTGGGCTGGAACAAACTGTTTATTTTCCATTGTTTGTAATCATGCATGCCTTATTATGCTGCTCTTTTTTTTTTTTTTCCCTTTTCCTTTTTATTTTATTTAATTTTTTTTTGTTTAAACCGGGGTTTTCCATTCACTGAGGATCGGTGTTGTTCACTATCCCTTTACTCAAAATAGATATCTTGTGCCTGTGTAAAGTGCCACTGACCCTTCAGCACTTCAGTCCTTCCTCCCCTCATGCAGGACTGGAGTAAAACAGGGAAAACCCACTCTCCCACTTCCGAGCCCCCCCAGGCACTGCCAAAGGGGTTATTGGAACTCATTAACCCTGAAGAATGGAGTAACATCTGAAAAGCAGCGAGCAGAGCTGAAACAAGTGCTGTGCTCAGAGCCAGTGCACAGCAATGACATTATGGTCAACCCAAAACATTCCCATGTGGAAGACACCCGGGTGCCTGATGTTTCCTGAGGTGTTCCTGTCTGTATCTGCATTATAACTTGTGTAGTGGGGGACATGGCTTTGCTGTAGGATTCCATCTCTTGCCTCTGCACTGCTTCTGGCAGCAGGGTTTGCATCCTACCCTGAATTTCCTTACATTAAATCCATCTTTCAGCATCTCGAGACAAGGATGTGTTTTCCTGCCTCTGGCAAGCCACTGGCTGTATCCTTCTCCTGTTACTGAGGCTCCCTCCCCCACCCCTCTTGCTAGAGGTCAATCTGAAGTGCAGGAAAGAATGATTATGATAACAGGAGGAAACAGGAAGAATCATGCTTTCTTTTTCAATCTGTTTTTTATTATTGTTTTAATGTAAAACATTGTTTCAATTAAATGCTGACCTGTGCAGCGGCGTGTGCGTGCACATGCTGAAATGAATTCCGGCTTTGTTTGGAAAGCTGTGACCTCTTTATTCCTGTTCTGGATCAAGGCTGTTGCCTTTCAAACCTACTGCTGAGGACTGAAATTTCACTTGTACTCCTCGTAGCACTGGCTGTAACAAACCTTAAGAGCCGCGGTCTCCTTGGGCATTTTTATTTGGTGTTCTCTCTCAATTTTTAAAATAAACGTGCTTGGTTTTAAGAGGTACTCATGTCAGGGCAAAAAAATAACTGTGACATTTAAAATGCCTCAAATGAGTACTTGGTGGAGTAGGTATAGAAATGAGTGGATATCTTTATCCTTTACTTGCTTTCTCTATGCCTTAATTTTGTGTGATATTATTTACTTGCATTTTTTAAACTGAGATTCCTGTGTGAATTGACTGCCCTGAAAGAAAGTAGAAGACTGGACCTCAATGCCCGCTCCCACCCCACAAAGTCTTAGCTGCAATGACACTGGAATAGTATATTGAGTTTGCTATTTGTTTGGACATAAATTTTAAATCTGGGGGGGTGAATCTATGTTGTCTCATCTAAGTTGTTTCGGTTTTTTTGTTTTTTTTTTTGCTTAAAATGAACTTCTTTGGAGGAAGAAAGAAGCGGGTGAGAAATTTGCCTGAGTTGAGTTGTTAAAATGAGTCAGTTACATTTTATACTTGTCCTCTGGTGACCAGATTTTCATTTTTCTCCTTGGCCTCATGGAATGTTTTTATTTATCTATCTTATTAGTTTTGGATGTTCTGTGCAAGGGGAAACCTGAAATACAAACTTTTTTCCTTTCTGTTATTGTATTAAGAGCCCGCGTATTGGATGCAGGTGCTCCCACTCTGCCGTAATTGGCACTTTATGGAGAGACACCAGCTGTACTGCTTCACAGGGGACCTATTAGATCTCTTCACACGTTGTATATATTGTAGGAAATGCAGAATTCCTGTCATTGTCAGAAACTTTGCATGTCTGCATCTACCAGTGCCTCTGCAGAAAAAAAAAAGACAACAATCTGCTGAAAGTTAAAACCACGTCTATTTTCAGAAACGGCTTATCCCTTTTATTGTCCTTTCATGTAGCACTAATTGATGTTTTGTTTGGTTAAATATAGAAGAGACTTAACAAATGTTTGTCTTTTTATGGTCATGCAAGGTGAGCTGGTGTGGTATGAAGTGCTTCATTTGTTTTGGAACACATGGCAACAGATACTGCATATCTGGATGTGTGTGTACCTGCACATAAAATTATATTCATCATGTAATAATATACCAAAAAAAAAAAAGTTTAACATTTTCAGTCACTGGACAGGTTTGGAAGCAGAAGCAATAAAACTCTAAATTATATTAGGCCTTAAAAGGGATAATTATAGAGGGGAAGCAATCCTGCTTTTGGGCATTTTACACAACAGGAGCTTCAGTTGCTCTCTTGGGAATGCCTGGGAGCTGCCAATGGTACCTCTCGGCCCTGCCTGAGGAATACTGATGTATTGATGTGTGAGTAGGTGGGACTTGTGTGGCTTCTGAGGGATTGATTTATAGGAGGGAACTAGGAATTAGTATCAAGATTTATAGATACTGTATGTGAGTGATTTGTCCAAACAAAAGAGTGGGTAAAAGCTCTGCCTGCTTTTGAAAAGTGTAATTGCTGAAGGGAACAAAGAGCTATTGAGTGTCACAGGGAGTGTTTGTTCCATATCAAGAAAAATGCAGGTGTCTGGCATCTTATTATATAGGAAAATATGGTTCCAATGGAAGTTAAAGCAATCTCATCAGATTTTTTTAAAAAGTTGTGAAGATACTGTCCAGATAATAGAGAAGTGGGTGAGGTTGTGGATTTCTTGTGAGCTGATTTAACATCTCCTTGAATGTTCATTGTCCTGCTTCCTCTGTGGTTTAAAAGTGTGTTCACATCAATGTATGGACATGTGGAGAGTTGCGTCTCTGGGAAAAGGGGAACAAGGCTGTTTCATTCTGTCTGTTGGAACTGATACAATTTATATTCTGTCTGTGGTTGTTAAATCCCCTTTTCTGTGCTCTCTTTTCTGAAATGTCTAGCATGTTTTTTGACGTAGTTCAGGCCCAGCACTGAGACACTTTGGAGCATCATTTCCTTCCCAGTGCCGCAGTGTGTTTGTGTGTGGAACACTGTGCTGATGAGAACCAGGAGGAAGCCTGCCTATTTCCATGTTTGCTTGTTTCTCCAGGTTTGTGCGCGCTGCGGAGAGCGCTGGGGAGGAGGCCCGGCCTGGGGGACACCGCCGTGGCTGGGTCAGTGGTGATTGCCTTCAATGACTTCCTGCAGGGGATGAAGGATGTCAGGCCCAGCGCCATGAGGGAGGTGGCAATTGATGTGCCAAAAGTAAGTTGTTTTGTGCAGTGCTGTGGCAGCATTGTCAGGGCCACAAAAAAGAGAGGAATTTCATGGAGTGGAAGCCTCAGGTTACTACTGAATGTTATGCATCATCTTTCTGTTTGGGTGTTTGGTTATTTATTTATAACTGTGAAGAACCGTTTGCAGAATGGTTCCTAATGCTCCAGGAAGAGTTTGGGAGTGCAGGATCGTGTCTCCTGATCTCTAGTTTTTTATGCTGAGTGGATTAATGGGGTACAAACCTTCAGATGCATGTTCAAGGGAGGTCTGGAACAGCCATGGAATCTGGAGCCTTTTGGGAAGCAGACACAAACTGAAGCAGAAACCAACTGTTAGCATTTGTAGCCAAAGTGTGTTGAAACAAACTGCAAACAGTTTGATTGCTCTGATTTTTATGTAAATGTGGCCTGAATGTCTTCAGTGGTATTATATGGTTTTAAATGAAGGCAGAATTCAATGCTGTAGGCTGATTATGACTGCCAAACAGTCACCTGTCAAGTGACTGTCATTATGTGAACAGTTCATTTGGTGGTGCCAGGTTCATCTTTACCATGCTCACTGCCCTTTCTTAATTACATATTATAGCATTTCAGTAGCAGACCCAACATAAATTGGGCTGGGGAACTGACCTGGTCTAAGGCAGCTCTGATCTGTGCTAAGAAGATTGAGCAAAAGAATTTTCTATTTAATCTGACTAAATCCTGATTCTGTGAGCAGTTGTGTTGGTGTTCCTCAGCGGCTCCCCAAGCCCTGGAAGAAAACATTTCTGTTTCATTGCATGAAAATGAGTCATTTGGGAATTAGATTGCACAACTGTAGACCCTTATTCCCAAACTCATAGGAATGGGAAATGAAATCCGTGAACCGGATGCTGCACGCAGCCAGCTCGGATGTCACACTTGGCTTGCTAAGAGCCCATGCTCTGCAGGGTGGAATTGCTTGGGCTGGCCCCAAACAGCTTTTCCTGGAAATGGTGTCATGGCACCAATATCCTCAAGGCTAAGTGGCTCTGCTGAGAGCCAGAGTTATTGATTCTTGCCTTGCTCGTGTGCTCAGGTTGTTATTCCTTTGCTGTGCCTCTCAGGCACTCCAGTCCCTTTGGAGCCAGGTGGGATGCTGCCCAATGGCACAACACAGGCAGGTAGAAGCAAGGTCTTGGGGTACTGCAGGAAATCTGTTCTCAGTCCTGGTCATCCTACTCCTCAGGTTTCCTCTTGTCCACTAAACCACCCTCCTAGTGATTGTTTTCCTTGATTGTCACTTGGTTTTATTTGTTAAACATCCGCTGAGTTATTGGAGTACCACTGGAATTCATTCCTTTATTAACAGCCTAGCGGAGATTGTTTTTGTGCTGACAGGACCTGCGTTTCCACAAAGCAATGCGTATTCTCTGAAGGTGTAGGGTAAATTTCAAGCCATCTGCTTGCTGTCTGGGGTGAGTTTAAAGTAGATTCTAAAGTAATTTGGGTGCAACAGATTTTGTGTCCTCCCATATCACCAAAGGAAGGGAGTTTAGAACTAGATGATCTTTAGAGTCCATTCCATCTCAAAGTATTCTGTGAATGCTGTAATCTAAAAAGTCCTTGCTAAAAATAACTTGATACACTAAATAAATTATAAGATGTGAGATTGTTTTTCCCCAAAGAGAAGACAGGAATTTGAACTACATTTATAATATCAACTTTTGAGGTATTTATTGCAGATGGAGTACTCACTTGGCAACCCCCTTGGTGTGGATGGGCCTTTGGCCTATGTAGTTACTTACAAGTAAAACCATTGACATACATGAGGTTTTTTTTGATTTTCAGCTTCATTTTTTAGATGGTGGGGCTCTTCCATATTTCATTGCTTTGCAGTAGCCATGTGCTAATCAAATGACAGGAGTTCAAAGTAACTTCTGAATAAAGCCACCATTCCTTTCTCTTGTGTCTGAATTGTGTTGGCTGTGACCAAGGCAAATGTAAAATCCTTGCTGCCTAGTTCTGTGTATCTTGCCTTCCCTTTTAAAGAGCCTTTCTTGAACTTTGCTGTATGTTACAACCTTTTTTTGAAGGCTGCTTTTTCTGCAGCAAGGATTTAGGGGAGAGAGGATGCACATTATAAATCAAGAAGTTAATACTGCAGTTCTTTGGAGAGTTGCACTGCAATTGCTGTTCCTCCTTCTCCTGTGGGTCTTTATGAAATTTTTTTCAGAGAGTGCTGTGGGTTTTGCTTGCCTCTTTCACTCCCTTTAGTGTAATTCAACACTCAGATTTGTGTCTTTGCAGGCAAAAGATTCTGGATAAGACATCCTTTGCCTGTCTGCTTTATTTCTTTATTACTGGTGCTTAATAACTCTGGGGAGCTGCTGCTCTGTGTTGCACTCTGAGCTCTGTTGACCTGGGGGGAGCTAGAGATTGCAGCAGTAATGAGATGTTGGTGTAGCAGAGAGCTGGTTTTGTGTGTGTGAGCCCAGCCCCAAGGCTAATCTTTAAAGCCATTTCCACAGTGACAGAACATCACACCTCATTGCTGGTGTTGCAAGACCTCTCCTTTGAGTTCCTGTGCAGGTGAGAGCAGTGGAACTATTGCTGGTAGACTGTTCCCCAACCTCTCTTCCCTCACCTCTCCCCCCCCAACACTTATCTCTCTCCTTTTGAAATGGGGACAAGTTTGTTCTGTTTGGAATTCACCAGAATGTGAAGGTAGTGGTTTATTAGCTATTTTTGCTTTTAATACTATCGCAGCACCAGTTCCTCACCTTGTACTGTCAGAATTTAAATTGTAGGCAAAGTCAGAATAAGTCTCCAGGTTGCTGAAAACAACCTTCAGGTAAAGTGACCTTACTTCACCTTTTCTGTTCAATTCTGTCACTTGTGCTGGTCTTAAATGCCATGTAGTGGGTCTGAAAAATCACTTGAATGATGCCTGACTGATATTCAGAAGACTGGATATTTGCAGAGGGTACATGACTGAATATTTAAGAGAGTAAAAGTAACATTTAAGTGTTTTCTCCCTGGCTTTTTATGTGCATGTAAAGTACCGCTAACAGATTTTGCCTTCTATTGCTGAAACTTAAGGGGAATTCATGATGGCCTAATTAATTTCAAGATGCTCTTGTTCATGTTTGTCAAAATCTTTGTCTAGATAGAAAGACATGATGACTAGTCCATACTTTGCCAGGTATGAGTAAGGATTGATACTGAAAAAAGGAGAGCAATGTTCTCTCCTTATGTTGTCTTCTGCCCTCAGAAAAAGTTGTCTAAGAGTGTCAGATTTAGTTCTGTGCAGTTACAAATCTCCTGCATAGAATCAAGAGCTGTGGGGGTAGGTAATACATCTTCTTAAATGAAATTAAAGTCACACTATTGTGACTATGAATAGTCACACTATTTAATATCTGACTCATAAACACAAACTTTTGTTGTGTTTGCTGCTTGCTCTCTGCTCTCTTTGTAATTTTCTTCTATGTTGAAGTCTGACAATCTAAGAGAAATTTTATTTGATTTGAAGTTTGCTTGGTCTTAAATAAAAGTGTTTGCACCACATCCAAATGCTTTTTTTCATCACTTAAATAGCAGTCTGAATTACCTTTCTCAGGGACTGTCTACTTCTAGTTTCCACTCCTTGTCCTGGCATCAGGGGAAAATAGGGACAAACCAAGGGTGACTCCAGGTTTCAGCTTGGGGGAAAGGCAATACCTTGCCTCTCAGCAACACCCTGCTTGCTTTTCACATGTAACTCCCTTTCCAGAGCTGAAGGATGATTAATGTTGAGCAAATTTCTGGAAGAGTGTTTTAAGGCAGAAGATCATTTGATTTAGGTGTGCCTTGACATGTTTAATATTTGAAGTGGATGGTGACCAGAGGAAGAGCAGGCTGGGAAGATGTGGAGAAAAACTCTCAGGCTTGTTGACAGCCATGTAGGAAGAGGTGTGGCAGGTTTTAGATCTGTCTGCTTTTTTGGTAGGACATAACACATGCCTTTATGTATTCCTGACAGGCCTGTCTTGTGCTTCTTGTTTAATAAAGACTTTTTGAAGAAGTGACTCATTGAAAACAACTTTATTAAAGAACCAGTACACATTCTGCAGAGCATTTTTGATTTATTTACTTTAATAGTTCTGCTCTGAATTGTCTGAATTCAGCAAAAATGCTCTGTTCTGCAGGTATCTTGGTCAGACATAGGAGGACTAGAAGATGTCAAGCTGAAGTTGAAGCAAGCAGTGGAATGGCCTCTCAAACATCCAGAGTCCTTCATCCGGATGGGGATCCAGCCTCCCAAGGGTGTCCTGCTGTATGGACCTCCTGGGTGCTCTAAAACCATGATAGCCAAAGCTTTGGCTCATGAAAGTGGCCTCAACTTCTTGGCAGTGAAGGTAGGCCATTCACACTCACATTTTCTTAACTCCTACATAACAACTGATGGTTTTACCAATTTCCAGTGTTAAAATCCGGTGGCTCTTGGTGTTTCTGTTCCCTATATGCTCCTGCAAACACCTTGTAAATATCAAGTAAATTTGTGTTTTCTTGTATGCTATTAAAAGAATTATATTGTCACAGCACAGATCTGGGATGGACAGGTAAGATGTGGAGTGAGGTCTTAAATATTGGCATTGTTTAAAGTCTTTCTAAAAGTGGCAACAATATTTATACTGCAATTAAAGCAATGTAAATGAAAAGTGCCTCTGGATAGTGGATAGCTGCTGTTACTGTAATAATTACTTGCATGCATGGAAATATCATCTAATCTCTTACATTCCTTTTCATTCCTCAGGAAGGTCACTTTCTTTATCTCACTGTTTGTGTTTCATTACAGATTTTTTCTTGTCCTATTTGTCTTTTTTCCTGGGGAAATAGTTCTGCTTCATCAGTTTTCAGAAAGCTTGAAAAATCAGTTATATCTTGAATACTCTTGTAAAAATGGGATATTCTCTCAGCATTAAGAAACACTTAGTATAGAAAAATTTTGGATTTCGTTGCCTATGAATCAGTGTAATTGATCACTGTGGGTCGTATGGAAAACACGTGAATGGAAGTTATTTAATAATAATACTGAGCTTCACTGCATAGGAAAGAAAAAAAAAAAGATAGCAGAGTGATTCCACATGGGGTAGTCTTGCAGCTGTGTCAGATTGTTAATGAAGTGCAAGAAAAAACATTTGTTTAAGTGTTTTGAAAGTATCTCCTCCTCAGCAGTAAGATCACGTCCCCTTCTCTTTGACCATCTCCTGACTCACAAAGCCTCCTGTGTTAGTCTGCACACAGCTTCCTCCTCCTCCCATGCTTTCAGGCACGCTGTGGATCCTCTCTGGGAGCAGAGGCACTTGTGTTGACCCTGAAGCCAGCAGCCCTTCATTGCCCGGGCTCCCTGGGATTACAGGCAGCTCTCTGGGTCACAGTCACATCAACAAGGGCAGCTTTGGAAACCTCAGCCCTTAAGAAACGCTACCTTTACTGCCTCTTCCATAAAGACAAAGTAGTTCTTTGTGCTCCAGAGTTACTGGTAAACAAGGTAACCTTTTCCTCTGCCTCTGCTTAAAAGAAAACATTCCTCTTTGTCTCACCCTAAGCACTGGTGCCTGAGAGGGTGGGGAAAGAAGGTAGCAGTCTGGAAAAAAGAAAATCAGTTGAAAATGGATGTTGTTGCTGTCTTGTATCCCTCAATCATGGCACCATCAGACAGTTTTACTGATGCAGTTAATTGTCTGAGAGTGAAGGGTGGTTCATGCTGACCAGGAGGTATCCAAAGCTGCAGTGTACAGTAATGCAGCATTTTGCCATGGTGCAGTTCTGCACGTGCAACATTCCCCATCAGTGACAAGCTGCAGAAGTGTCTGGCTCTAGGAAATTGCCTGTGATTCCCAGTTGGTTTAAATCCCCTGGCCTGGAACTGGTCACATATTCAATGTACAGATGTTTCAAGAAGCACATCTCTGGAGCATGTCCAACCTTGGACATGTTGATTCCAGGAAGGGAACATAGCCCACTTTCTCTAACTTCACATTTGTTTCTTGGACAGAAAAAGGCAACATCCATCGTGTACTAAATGTGTTAAACATGGTCTGTAGCACTTTCTCAAGCACAACAGGCATGAATTAATTTCCACTGCAAGTGTTCCTGCAATAAATCCAAACTAGATGAATTTGTGGGGTTTTGGTTTGTTTTGTTGGGGTGTTTTTGAGAGAGGATTTTTCTTTCCTTGCCTATAGCCCTATTAATTTTCCCCTTCTCTACATTATGTCTTGGATATCCATCCCTGGAACCGACATCAGGCATTTTGAAACGAAAGTGCGATTCTTGATGATTTACTTTTCAGACTTGGATTTTCCTTCCAGACTCTCTGGAGTAAGTAATTCTGATGAAAAGTGTCTGCTGTACAGCTTGTAGGATACTCTCTTGGGATAGGGCAGAGGTTCTTGGGCCCTCCTGGAGCAGGGGCTGCAGGCAGGCAGGAGGCACGGCTCTGGATGCTGCCTCTCCCTTTGGCTGTAAACCATGCAGTGCTTGCTCGGTTCAGTGATTTTTGGACGGCTGGACCTATTGTGTCTGCGCAGTGCATTTTAGAGCCACGAGCACAGTAAGTCCCAGCTCCCTCCCATCAGTGCTGGATGTGCTGTCCTTGTCTGAGCTGGCTGTCCTGCTTCAGTGCAGCAGGTATCGCCTCCAGGCAGGCTTTGTTTGCCAGATGTGTCTGTGCAGTTTGGACAGCTGACTCTGTTCAGTGAGACGTTTCAGCTGGGTTATGAGCAAACTGGTCAAATGTGACCTTTCCATCTGTCTTGGGCATAGGGAGCTGTCACAAGGCAGACTCTGGCCCACGTCTGACTGGCTTCTCATGATGTTTGGGAGATGGGCTGAGTCTCCATGTCATTTCTGGGCAGAGGAGCTGAAGAAAATAACGTGATAACAGATGTTTGACGTTGCATCCTGTTCTCTCCTGAAATCTATTGTGAGGTTTGAATGGTTAGTGTTACAATGAATGTTGCCCTTTTGTAAACATGCTCTTTGATACTTGGCCAAAAACTTTTTATAGCTGTATTTGCACCAAGATTGGTGACCTTTTGCTTTTCCAGAGCAAAGCAGCTTGTTGGTTGGTTTGTTTTACAAAGCAATCTTGCATATCATTCCTAGGGGGAATAGTTTATTTTTGTTCCTTTTCTTGACTTTCTTTGTTTCTAATACAATGTATCTGCTAAATTTACTGGGGGGGAGGTTGTCAGCTACTTTCCAGGGGATGGCTCTTCCTGCTCCTTCCCGCCAGCCCCTTTTTCTAAATCTCTTGTAGCATTGAGGCTTTTCAAGGTTTTAGTGGTCATCTGGATTATTCCCCCCTCCAAATCTCTGTTACAGAAAAGGCAACAACTGAATTGTTCTCAGCTGCTTGGAGATTTTTCAGTGTTTTGCACTCATGGGTACAAGTGAGTGTAAGACTGTGTGAAGGAATGGATTAGGATAATTTTTTCGTTATGCAGGATTGAACACCAGTCTTGACTTATCAACAGCTTTTGATCTGACGGACTGCTTGTTTCAGTCAGCCTTTTCTGCACTTTGTCTTTCACAATCCTCTTGTGCTTGCACCAAAGTTTGTAATTTTCTTCTGAAATGTGTTTGATGCATTTTTTGTGCTAGTAAGAAAAACCCCTTATATCCAGGTACTGGACCTATCCATATGACTATGATGGGGATATAATTTTCAGCTTCTGCCAGACTGATGACACGTTGCTGTCATATACAACCTGTCTCTCTGACATTTTTACTTTAGATGTCATCTAGCTTTCTGAAACTGAGCATGAAGGAAATGAAACCCTTTGTCACTGTATTTCCTCGTTGGACTATTTGTGTCGTAGGTATTTCTGTGGACTGTTTTGACAGTTCCTGCACTTAGGGTCAGTTTTGACTGGCTGGTTTTTTGAGCTTTATTTTTTGTGAGACCACTAGGATTTTTGTGGTGATATTATATTTTTGGAAGTAACTCACCTGGCTTGCTGTATAGCATAGATAATTATCTCTGCATTTGTCTTGCATCTTAGTTTATTTAGATGCATTAGGACTGCCTTCTTGGATTTTAAATTTTTTAGTTTATTTTATTTTTAGGAAATCCTGTGTCATTGTGTTTTGCTAAGAATCAAATGAGTATTACTTTTCCTTACATATTTTCTGTGGCTTTTCTGGGAAGGAATTAGCTGAGTCTGTGTGGAATCTTTTCCCCCCTCCTGTTATTGGGCTATTTAGGTCATTAACTTTACTACCAAATAAAAAAACCATTGAGCTTTTTCTGGTTTTAACCTATTTCAGAATGAACACTGGAGTCTGCTCTTAAGATGTCAGGCTGGGAGGTACCATCTGGATACTCATCCAGATAAATTCTATCACCCAGCTGTGATGGTCAGATCCATGGGGAACTGGAGTTCTGTTTTCTGTCTAACAAGCAGAAAGTTTATACCTGAGTTTATAAGATATATAGCAAGAAAAATTATGTAACTTCTATATGCTTTTGCAGGTTTCAGAAACATCATTTTTCCTCTTGCTGCTTAGTGCTTTTTAACATTTGTCTGTTTAAAATCAAAAGTAAGGCCAAGCCTCACTTAGGGGTAGTGACAAAAAACAGCTTAAATTTTAAAAAGTTAAATGCCTTGCAGTTCAGCTAAGTGAGGCACAGTAATTTTTGTAAACAGGATGAAGCAATACTTGAAAAATCCCCACCACACAAAGCAAAGAAAACCAAATCCACCTGTGACACTAAGGAGTGTTTAAGGATGTCAGCACTGAGCAAACCATTGGTACAGATGATGTGAACTATACTGTTCTTAAACTTTAATTTGAAACATTCATTAGGAGATCCAGCTACAGTGTGATTTTTTTTTAAAAAAGAGAAAATATTCCTGACCTTTTATTTGCTGTTACTTAAGAGCTTGGGCTGAAGGAATCTCTTCTTTTTGCAATGAGCAGTAATTACAAAAATATACAGAGTTCCCAGGGCTCTGACTTCACCTTGGCTTGGTTCAGCTTCCTGTGTCACCCAGCCGATGCTTTTGTACCACTCCCCGTGCTTGACATGTGCTTAAGCTTAGTTTGTCATCTGGGTCAATTATGTCAAAATATTTTCCAATTCAAGTTTCCTCTGCTTTTCCCCTTCAGCTCTTGGCTGTGGCAGCTCCCACAGATTAATGAGGCTTGGAAAGGTCGACTGCTTTGCTTTGTGAAGAGCTGTCACTGAGTTTTGGGGAGATAGCTTAGCCTTTTGATGGGGATTTCAGTGAGCAGAAGCCTGAATTAAAAAAGCTTGGTGACTGTAAGTAGTTTAAAAACAAGGCATTTAAGATGAAAAATGCAGAGACATTGTGGCTTTATGAGAAATTTTGGCAAACATTTGATAAAATTTCTAAAAGGATCCACAGTAACACATTTATGATAACTTGTTAGTTAATTAGCAGATAGTAAAAATAACTCTGTTTGAAAAATTGGACATTTTTTACAAGGGATAACAAGTTGAGATACTTTGTTGAGCTCTTTTAATCCTGAAGCTTTCTGCATATTGTACTCTACTAAAAATCATTCATCCATTCTTACCATAAGCTTACCAAAAGTGACTATACAGGCAGAAAATGGTTAAATATAATCCCTGTCTCTTTGTCCCTTCTCAATTACCTTGCAAATTTATTTTTTATTAGTGCTTAGTTTCTTTCTCTCTCTTCAAGTTACCAGTGGAGGAATGGAGTGCTGCTGGAGGTGTGAAGTGTCAGCAAATAGGTTTTGCAGCAGGGGTGGCTCATTTTGTGTGGTTTTGCTGTGTGATTTTTGATCCTGCATGGATCCTGCCCTGATGATGCCAGAGGCACTCCAAAGGCACTGGTGCATGCAGTGAGTGTAATTCAATGTTTCCAGTCAGCTCATTCTGCAGTGCAAATCCTGGCTTCTGTCTTGTGTGAAGAAGCCTCAGAAAGAAGATTGTCACTGGAGTTTGCTGGTCAAGGCAAATGGCAAACAAGTGGCCTCTGAGGAAATTGGATATTATAGTTGCCTTTGCAGTCTTACCATGCTGCTTGTTACAACTCCACTGCAGGGACTGGGGATAACAGGGTTTTGCCAGTTTGCTCCCTTACATACTTTGGAGCCCACAGGCACCTGCTGAAATTGAAGTTTTTCAAACCCCAGACAGGTGTCAACAAGTTTTTAATGTCCTCTGGAATGCAGGGCAGAGGGAAAGGAAGTGATTAAAATGGTGCATGGTGCTCAGCCTGGGGTTTCCGTGTGCTGAGAAGCTGGGAGTGATGCAGGTGAAATCTTGAAGCAGCCCTGAAAGAGAAGAAGCAGGCTTTATTCCTAACAAGCAAATAGAATGCGTTTTCTGAGCAAATATTTTTCTATGCAGTGCCACCAATTACCAAATCACACATGTACAGCCTCTGCCTTAGAAAGAGCCTTACTGTTAAATTAAAGGAAGTTTCAGTGTTTATCTTATTAACTTGCTTCCCTGCAGCCACCCTGAGTCATGTGCTGCTTTGGTTGGACTGTGGGAGGGATGGAATAGCATTTTGCCATGGAGATTACAGTGCCAAAGGACTCAATAACTAATTTCTGAGTCTCTTCAGTGTTGTTAGAGTAGAACATAAGGCTGAGAGAATTGAGATTGTTCAGTCTGGAGAAGAGAAGGCTTAGGAGTGACCTAATTGTGCCTTCCAGAACCTAACTAGAGCCTACATGAAAGATGGAAAGGGACTTTTTCCAAGAGGAGGATAAGGGAGAATGGTTTCAGAGTAGATTTAGATTGGATAGATTAGGAAAAATTCTTTACTGTGAGGGTGGTGAGGCAGTGGCACAGGTTGCCCAAAGAAATTGTGGATTACCCATCCCTGGGTATTGGATGTGGATTACCCATCCCTGGATGAGGCTCTGAGCAAACGTGGTCTGGTGGAAGGTGTCTCTGCCCATGGCAGGGAGGTTGGAACTAAATGATCTTTAAGGACTCTTCCAGCCTGGGCCATTCTGTGGTTCCATGACTCTATCTCACCTTCAGTGTCCAAACTGGAAAGAATTAAAAAAAGATGCTGGGTTTAACCCTATGAGTGGTGTATTGCTGGGGTGGGATCAAACTTTGCTGCTCTGAGCTGGATGTCTAAGCTTCTCCTGCAGTCTTAAAAGAAATTAGCACATGGCACCTGAGAGGTGAACATCTGTCTGCCCAAATCAATTCATGTGAATGTCTAATTCAGATGCCATTGTGTGACTGTGGGCACTGAACTTTGCCCTAGGAACACAGTGGGAATGGTTGAAAAATAATTTTGGCACCTCTGTCCTTTTCTTTTTGTTCTTTTCTGAGATTCACAGTACAGAGCTCAGTTGCTAGAGACATCATTTGAAATTAGGTATTAATTATGACTGATACTTTAACGCCTGATGATTTCTGCTTTGAATACCCCAAAGAAGGAATTGTGCGTTATCTTGTAGTAATAATCTAGAGCAGTAATCTATTGGATGTGATACAAACTTTCTAGTTGGATCTTTAGGACCTAGGAATTGTGTTCTGTGGCTAGCACAGTTTGATGTGTCTGTGTAAGAGCCCAGAACCTGTATGTGAGGTTATCAGGGTATTTCTGTGGAGTCTGGACTGAGCTGTGTGCTGGAGACACATCTGGAGCTGTGCCCGTGTGACTCAGAAAGCTTAAGTGCATTACTTGCCTGATTGTCAAAAGAGTGAAAAAGAAAACATGTAAGAGAAATCACAGCCTAAATTTCCTACCCAAGTGGTGGAGAAAATCTGCAAGTGGTCTTAAGGCCTGCTCAGAAAAATGACTGATGCCCTTTAACTTCAGGGATAGCAGATGTCCCTCTTGCAGTTTAAAAACGCTTTGAGAACCTCTGTCAAAGCCATGTGTGCACAAGCTTATCTCATGTTGCTGCATGTATACAAGGGTTTTATCTTCTGTGCAGTTCATCTTGGAGAGAGTTAATTCTGATAATACTTTAAATGCAAGAAATTTGGGGTTTTTATTAAAATAAAAAAGAAATTAAAATTCATCCAATCCAGACCATAAGCAAGTAGAAGGTTTCATGATGCACGGGGATATATCTTATAAGTAGGGATGGAATAGTCTTTAGGCAGAGCATGCCTGGAAACTCTCTCTACTTTGAGGCTGAATAAAGAAACCTCAGCAGTATCCAGTGGGCCTGAATTGGCAGATTTTACTGTCAGTCTGGACTCCAGCTCACAAATGCTTATATGCATGGCTAACCTACAACTACTTCTGCCAATTTTCTGCTCCAAATCTTTTGCTGGTTTTGGAGTCCCTGTGCAAATGTCCACAAGAAACAGGTTTTATTTCTACATGTATGGAAGATGACTTGTTGCAGATGAGAACAGATCTGTGCAGCATTAAACTGGCCCATTTTTTACTAGCACCTCTTGGTCAGTCTATCAACAGCTATAAAAAGCTTTTAAAAAGAATCCATATGCTCACCCCTTGGCCAGAAATGATCTTTCAACAAATGTCAGCTAAGTCAAGCTCTTGTCATTTGCTTTTTAAAGCATTTAGAAAAGCACTGAAAAATAAAATGAAAAAACTCTCCTGGTATTTCTTCAGTGGCCTCCAAAGTCTGCTAAAGGTGAACTTTGTGAAATGAGAAGCTGTGTCAGCTGCCAGCAGGTGACTTTGTGGTGGCCTGCAGACTGCCTGTCCTGCAGATTTGTTTTTCAAACAAGAGCTGCCATCAATCTGAGCTAAAGGACAGCACAGGTGCACACAGGGTAAGGCAAAGGCTCAGCTCAGGTGGGACCAGAGCTCACCCAGCTACCTCCAGCTGCTTTGAACATTTCTAGTTTTTGTGTTGTGGTTTTCAGTGTTTGCATGGTTGAATTGTACAGCAATTCCTCCTCTTCTGTGTGTGCTTTGTCTTACTTTGGAGCCTTTTCTTTTCTTGCCATGGACAGTAAGGATGAGCTGCTCACAGTAAAAAACGTGACACTCAAATGGAGTTCTGGTATGAAGGGTGAACTAGGAGACTTTCAAACCAATTTTCATGAAAATTCTCCACAAAGAGGCACAGCTCATTAACATGTAGTAGTCTTTCACCTGGAGTTGCTTTTTAGTGAAGAGAAAAATGGAGAAAAACTTAATGTCAAAGCTTACAGCAAAAAGTTACATTCAAAATAATTCTCTTTGAAACATTTTAAATGGGATTTATTGCTTTGATGTTGCCTTCATCATATTTTAATGCTTAATTAAAAAAAAACTACACGCATCTGAAATTATATTGTACCTTAAAGCTCAAACAGGGTAGTTTTGGGATATTTTTGCTGAGACAAAAGAAAATGTCAGGCTGTTTGATGTTGGGTCACAGGAGAGGAGCAGACCATTGGCACGGATGTGTGTGATGTTGGTTTCCATGGGAATACTGATGTGAATGAAGATTACTTATGGGAATAAGGGCATGAAAGGGAAGCTCCAGAGGCTCCAAGGAAAAGTTAGTGAGCGAAATCTGTAATTGTGGGTAGAGTCTGCAGTGGTTTCTCATTGTGACAGAGAGCTGGATGGAAAGAGAGGACTCTGCTCTCATTCCTTAAGGATTTGTCAGGGCTGTGCTATCGGATTCCTCATCTGCCCTGAACGTGATGAAGGACGAGGGCCCAGAGCAGCTGGGCTGTCTCTGAGCTGCAGTCTGGCCCTCACTGGCTGCTCCACACTCCTTGTGGGGGATGTCAGTAGCAGCAAAAGGCTTTGTGCTTCTCTCTCTCACCTTGTATTTTGTGTTTCTCTCCTCACCTTGTTTTTCCCTTCTGTCTTTCCTGCGTTTTGTGTGTGAATGATTCTGTTTCCACACAGGTACCCACCAGACTCCAATTTTGCAGTCATTGGAGGCCTCCAGGTGCCACTTTAGCTGCCACAGCAGTTGCTTTAAGAAAGAAAACAATGCTAATTGTATAATTTACCTTTCCTGCAGGCCAGGCACACAGTGCTGGCTCTATCAACTCTTACAGTGTGGCTATGGCCAGGCTGCTGCGCTCACCTGGTCCTTTGGATAAAGGACAATTCTTGGAAAAGAAAGAAATGGATGCTTTGCTGATATCAGATAAGTTGTGCTTTGCTTTTCAGAGGATATTATTTTTTACCCCTACGTGAGCACAGGTGTTTTCCACTGTCAAGGTAAAGTCAGTGCATTAACTGTTACTGCAGGAATGAAAATGGAGAGGGGAGCCTGCAAAAACCAGTGTGCTGCATTTTTAGAGTGATGAATCTGTGTTCCACCAACCTGGGAACAAAGTCCAGATGGTCCCATTCAAAGAGGGCTTGTAACAGAGGCTCTGCCATTGCCAGCGCATAAATGTGTGTCTGCCACACATTCTTAATTGTGACATACCTGCTGTTAAAGCTGCCCTGTGCTCTGGGCTAAGTTACCTGAAGGCACCCACAGCTGGGAGGAGGTGGTTCAGCTTTCTGACTGTGAAGGATGTTGTTTCTTCTGGGGGAATTACAAGGACACCTGTTGTTGCCTGGGAAATAGATTGGAGCCACTGGCTCTTGTCGTTCAGGGCAGCAGATAATGATCCTTGTTTGTGGCTGCAGGTCAGTGCTGATGCAAACCAGACTGAAGTCAGTGAGTCATTACCAATCCCAGCAGAAGCTGAGGCCCATTAGGAAGCCTTATTTAAGCAGCCTATCCTACAGGATACAGCAGAACAGAAAATACTCTGAGAATCTGCCATTGTTTTACTTTTTAGAATTGTAAGTACTTGTTCAAGACTGGAATGCTGACCCTGTTCCTGGTGGACAGGGCTGTGAGGATAAGCAGGCACCACAGCAGCTGGCACTCCTAATCCTGCTTGGCAGGCTCAGCAGAGCAGCAGGAACGTGCATGAGCTCGGACACTGAACAGCTCCCTTGCTAGGGATGGGTTTCAGGTGTGCTGCTGTGGAGCTTCTTGCTTCACCTGCAGAGTGTCAGGTTCAAAGAAGTGCTGTTAAATGTTGGTTTAAGTCACTGCTGTGGTGCTTGGCTTGGCAGGATGCAGGTTGAGAGTGCAAGTAAATGCTTTGCTGTGATTTGTTCTTCTGGCTCCTTTGCAGCCCCTTGGTGTGCTGTTGTTGAGCACTTTTAAGACCCTCACAGCATTTGTTTTTGTGGCTAATTCCATTTCTCATTAAGGTACTGGCAAAGTATCAGGAAGAGAGGACTAACCAACGTGCATAGGTACTAAAATAAATGGAGAAACCCTCTATCTCTACCAAGCTAGGTCAAAATGCAACCATAAGACTTAAAAATGACAAAATCTCAGAATTTTTTGTAAGAAAATGAGACCATTGTAGCACTGGCAGACTGTCTCAGTCATTTTGTATACAAATGTATAATGTTTTTGAATTTTCTGTTTTTCAGGGGCCTGAGTTGATGAACAAATACGTTGGTGAGTCTGAACGAGCAGTGAGAGAGGTGAGAAAGGGCAGGCTGTGGATAATATTAGATACAAAGCTTCCTGGGCTTTCAAATTCTTCTCTGCTTATGAGGTTACCATTAAACTTTCTGAAAACTCCTTCTGGTGTAAGCTTAAAAAAGAAAAGAAGAAAATGAAGCAGCAGGGATATTTAGCTTTCTCCTGCATTGGTACATGTTGAATTTGGGATCCTGTGGCAGCTTTTACTACTCTTTAAAAAAAAAAATCTGTTTTAAAATAGAAACAACCCAAGACAAGACAGGCTGATGTCTGTTGTGTGAAACTCTGTCACTCTTGAGGTGTGCAGGGGGTGATAGTGTACTGTAAATGCTTCCTTCCCTTAAAACTGGGTATTTCATTGTTGGTTTTTTGTAGATCTTCAGGAAAGCCAGAGCAGTGTCTCCTTCAATTCTCTTCTTTGATGAAATAGATGCCTTGGCAGTTGAAAGGGGAAAGTAAGTAATCCTGTTACAAAAACAACAGACATTATTTCCTGATAAATGATTCTTACACTGTACAGTCACAGTTTTATTTACCTTTCTAGAATTATTTTATTAAATATCTTCATTCTTTATACAGAAGGGTAATGTGTGACTTACTCAAGCCTATTTAACTTGGCATAAACAGGTAAGCTGATGGACTTCCTCCTTTCTCATCTCATTAGCAGGAGTGAATCTACTAGTTCTCATGCTATTTGGCTCTTTTCTGTGGTTTTACCTTTTATTTCCAGAAACTGAACTCCTTTTTTTTCCCAGGCTTGTTGCCCTGGCCTAATTTAGTGTCTCCATCAAGCAAACAGTAGGATCATAAGCTACATAACACAAATTTTCAAGGAGAATACTCATAAAACTAAATTTACACCTATGTTTAAATGTTTTGCCAGACTGGGAAAAGCTTCATTAAAAGATTTGGGAACACTTGTGTCCTTTCATGTGTGACATTAGGAAGGGATTATTGTGCAAACAGCTAATAGTATTTTTTTAATATCCTGCTTTGTGATCATTCCAAGAGATGTTTAGCTCATGTCTGAAGTAGAATGATTGCAGTTTTTAGTTGCCACTACAGCATTTAAGATTTGACAGGCTCTGTAAGTGGACTTTGTTGGGGGATACCTCATTATAAATGTAACTGCTACTTGCTGTTGCAATAAATACTTTTGTCCTGTTTTATTATGCATGAAAACCTGCCAAATAGGTGCATTAGAAAGTATTTGTCCTGTTTAAAGGCACATCAAAACTTCAACATTTTTCTGGGAAAAAAGCTCCCTCAGCATCCCTACATGTTCTTTTGTATTGCAAGAAGGATAACAGGAAAGGACAACAGGTGTCATTTTGATGTTTTGGTGACACAAATAAATTATTTGTGTCACAGGAGGTGGCATCACATGTAGCATAGAGCTGCCCTGTGAAGCTGCTAAGAAATGAACATTCTTACTGTTGAAAATGCAAAATCTGATTGAAGATGTTTTCCTCAAAGTCCTTCTCATGTGCAACGTGTGCAGCTGTGAAATTTGTGATCTTCCTAGAAGTGCTATGCACTGAAGCAACAGAGAAATTGCAAAATTGTTTGCTTGAATCAAGCCAGTGGAGGGGAAAAGAAATACCATCCCCTGCTGCAATTGTTAATATGTTTAGCTTCCAGAACCAGCACTTCATCAAGATCAAACCTCCAAACCTCTTGGAAGGTTAAGCCATAGTACATTTTAAACAGTTTTTTCACACAGTGCCCTGGAGGTGGTGAGTTTGTTTGTTTGTTTGCTTTTTTAGGGAGTAAACAACTGACTTTACCTTACCTGGGACTGTCTGTGGGGGGCAGTAGGCCTGGCCCAGCTTGCTGAAGAATGTGGTGTGACCTGCTGCAGTGGTGTTGTGCTGGAGACATCTGGTTTTGGAGCTTTAAAAAGAACAGGGCGGGACACACAAATATTTCATTGTCAAATCTGAACCAGATGGGAGGTAAAATATGTAGCAGAGTTCTCATAAAATTCATCTGAAATTAAATGGTGTAGGAAACCAGACAAGGCACTTATTAGAAATGGCCCTTTTTTACAGGCTGACTTTGCACAGTAGGAATTTGCAAATGCACTAGAGATGCTAACGATTTGAGGCCTCTGGAGATCCATTTCCTGTGCTATTACTGACTGTGCTGAAGTTTTCAAGGAAACACCTGTTTATATTGTCTCCCCATTCCCTCTGTTGGCTGAATTAGTTTTCTTTGCCTTGGCAGTGAAGAACACTCTGTGATATAGCTTTGTGAGAGTTGAAATCCTTGATAGGATGCTGTGGGCTTTGTGCAGAATGTGCTACATTCCATATCTCCTGGGTAGGCAGCCTCTCCGTATCCTACCAGGGTATGTCCAGAAATCCAGAGAATCTGAAACTGTTAAACTGTGGGAGTAATTTTATGTATAAATCTGATCAGAAGTATAGATGTGAAATAACATTGAGTAAATAACTTAATGTTTTTGTTCTTTAAAGCACCCCGCCAAGCATTCATTAACCCTTTATTTAGATTTGACTAAAACTTGTGGTTGTTTTGCTCCCAACCTTCTGTAGAAGTCACTAAACAATCCCTTCTCAGCAGCAGGGGCATATGAACGAATAGATTTTGTAATTAAATGAGTGTAGAGGCAGACAAAGAAAGCTAAGGAATTTTCTTGTTTGGGCCATTCATGATAACTCCTTTGCATCAGGTAGTGGATTCTGTCACTGCACAAGCCATTGTGCAAACACTGTGGCTGCACTCAGTTATGCCACAGTGTTTTATTTATGACACACTCCCAAGCCATAATTCATTCCATAATTGTTACACATCTAAGATGCTACCTAATGTAACTGTCTCGTGTAGCAGTTTTGTTTTACAAAATCTATTTGTGTGTGCTTATTAGTTAGAGCTAACAATACTTTGAAGTCAGCAAAAATTATAGTAATTGCCATTGCTCATTGTCAAAATGTGTTATTTGGAAAAGATTATTTCTTATCCAGCCTGCTTAGAAGTCCCATATGTTTTATCGATATCAACTAAGATGTTTTCCTTGTCTGCTCACACTCTCCCTAGTTTGCATGTAGTAGACACAGTAATACATATTGATCAAGGAATTAAGCAAGTAGGCTGGAGGCATACCAATTTTAAAGACAGTTTATGAAAATATTATCCTGCAGCTCTGAAGAAAAGTAGTTCAATGTAAGGAGCAATTGCTTGAGATAAAAATCTGATTATCCTTTATGAAAGATGAGAGTGTGAATCTGAATGGTCTTGAGTTTCCAGTGTAGTAGTGAAGACATAAAGATACTTTGAGCTGTGTTCACTTCTGCATTTTGTTCTGTTACTCTGAGCTTCTAATGCTCATGGAGGATTTTTCCATCTCTTTCTGATTTATGTAGAGATGTTAGAGTAAGTTTAGAGAGAACTGAAAATGAAAAATTAGTGGCTCAGTGGCCTGACTGTAGAGAAGAAGGGAGGCATTCACCATGACTGTTTCTAAAGAAAAATGATAAACCTGAAGCAGAAAAGATGGTAGAAAGTTAGAGGTTTAAGGTTTGAGGAGGAGAAATGATAAAGAAAAAAACTTCTTCAGTCATGCATCAGGAGAGGTGAACTTTGAGATGCACGGAGCCTTTTCCTCTGCTTAGTGGTTCTAATTAGCATCTGCTTGCACAAGCAGATTATGACTTTTTCTCTGCTTTCCCCATACTTTTGAAAGATGCTGTTATGACTTTTTGTAGGACAGATTGCACTGAGGCAGGACTGGTCCAGATACAGCAGAGTGTGAGCAGCAGAGTTTGCCTTGAAGTGATCCTGTGCCTGCACAAAGCTTGGGAGACTTTACAAATTACACAGCTGCTGAGAGTTATGGGTATTTGTTACCCTCAGTATCCTGACCATGTAAAACCTAATTCTTCTGGCCATTAGGGGTTGCCAAGAGGGAAATGGCTTGGTAATTAGACTTGAAAGTGATGAATGAACTTGGGTCTGTGTAAATGCAGTGCAGACAGTCTGTTTGCTGAACTTCAGAAATCCCCGTGCTTTGGAAATGGGACATTGTTTATATAAGTAGGATTTTTTGGATTTTTCAGCAAGAGACATCCTTTTCTTGTTTTTCAGAAGCAAAGCATTTCCCCTTTAGCTGCAAGTCTCTATAATGTAGAATGGGAAATGCTGCAGACTGCTGAGAAAGGCACTGATAAATGCTATTTTCCAAGGGGAAGAAAAAAAAGGCAGACAAGGGACAAAATCAGTACCTTGCATTTGACATGTGGATGCCAAAAGTTGGTAGATGAATATTGCTAACCTTTTTAGAGGATAAAAGTGACAAAGTGAAGGGCCTTTGCTACCAATCCCCTGAAACCACAGCATGATGGTGCTTTTTTTGGGTAAATATGTTGTCCTGCATGGTGGGGGAAGGACAGACAGATAGATTCCTAAGCCACACTTTAAAATAGTCAAAACCACTGAAAGACACACTGTTTTCACTTTTGGTATTAAAATCTTTGCAGTCTCAAGTTCTGAGGCTCTTGGGCTTTTAGAAGAACCTGTGAAGAACAGCAGCTTCTCTTCTGTAATGTACCACCTCTGCCCTTAAACAGAGATAGTGATAAATCTTCTCTTTTTAAACCAAGATTCTGGGATATTTTAGCCCATATTTATTTATCCTCTACCCTTGAACTTGTCATTGTATTTTAGTGCCTGTGCAGATTCCCTGATGCAATGGGCAGTGTCTGCCATTGAAGGAGCTCAGTGTGTTGCATCCAGTAATGAAACCCACGGGCTGAATTCTGTGGGGATGCAGCAGAAGGGAGAGGTTCTTGGCAGAAATCCACCTTGCACAGGGTGAATTAGCAGTACTGAAGCTGGAGGAGGTATTGTCCCCCTGATATTTCTCATGCAAAGCCAGAAGAACATTGTCAAAGTATACCTGGAAGATATGGAGTGTCCCCCTGCCATGGTTGTTATGAGGGACCCAGTCTTGTTCAGCTCAGACAAAGAACTTTGTGTTTCTGGCCTCTGTTGGCACTGGTGTCCCAGAAGTGGGGGACATCAGCAGATTCCCTGCAACATCTGAGCCATGTTTGCACATGATGGAGAATTGTGGCATTCAGAACTTTGGTGACTGCTGTATGGATTCTTTAAACTTTTGGAATTTGGTATCCAAACAAATATTGTCTGGGGAAAAAAGCCGCATGCCTAGTGCCAGCTTTTTATTTTAGGCCTAGCAAGGACTGGTGAAAGAAGAAAGTTTTGAAACAATTTTATTTTACAGTAAGGCTTGTAATTGGTTTTGGAAGAGCAGTTCTAACAAATTGCTCATAGCCCATGTGTGTATACAGCAAATGTCTGCAATCCCTTTAATTTTAAAGTAATCTTGTTAGTGCTTTTGGCTATCAAGAAGCATTTATCATGTGATTTTGCATCTGTGTTTCTTCCTTTTTGTTTACAACCCCAATAATTTGTAACTTCCCAGCCTACATTATAATTTGGGTATTTGAAGTCAATAGAAACTTTCATTAACATCAGTGAAAGCAGGACTGGATCCATAAACCCTTTTCTTGAAGTCATCATTTTAATGATAGGCAGGAGGAGCATAATTGTAACTAAAATTTATGAACAGTGAACCTATTATACATAAATATTGTTGTAATGAAATGAAATCCAGTCTAGTTAGTTACTTCTAGGTCTCAAATACTTACAGCCTAAACTGTGCTTGCTTGCCTGGTAGATGTGATTGATTACAGATTTAAACTTGATTAACTTCCAGGAATGCACAGAGGAGAAATGCTGAGAAAAACAGAATGAAAGAAAGTGGGAAATATACTGTGCATCAGGTGTGTGCTTGGTTTGGGGTTGTTTTTATTTTGTTTCATTGCTTTTTTTTTAAAGCAACATCAGTGTTAGCAGAATAGGAGAACTCATGATGTTAGCATCCTTCCTGTCAGCCAGGCAGTGTCTGGGCAAGCTGCAGGTGTGGGCTAATGCCTGTCTTCCATGGATGTGCATCTGGAATTAGCTCCAAGCAGATGGAAATGGGTGATGGCTCACCACCTAGGCACTCAAGCATTTGGAGATGTGCTTGGGGAAAGCCCTCTGGAAGAAAGCCTGTTGATTCCTAACCTGTCTCAAGCTGGCCTCCTTTTCCTTTTCTCTCTTTTCGCTGTGTTTCATTTTTCTGGGGCTACTTCATTAACTTTTGGAAGCTGCAATAATGAGAAATGCAGGTGAGTGGAAGAGGCTGCTTACACAACCGTGAAGGATAATTAGGATGTGTCTGCAGCTGCCTGCAGGCCATTTGTTTCAAAGTCACCTGCTGACAGCTGAGCACTGTTTCCTGTTTTCACAAAGCTCATCATCTTTTTAGGAAAGCTTACTTGCAAGCTGGAGACCACTCAAGGAGTACTTGGAATTCTTTTATTTTTCTGTGCTCTTCTAATGCCTTGCAAACCAAATTACATGAACTGCATTTAACTGGTGAATCAACAGTTGGCAAAACATCATTTTGGCATGGAGGTGACAATGAAGATAAAAATTCTACCCAGACTGAATTTCCCAGACTTTACTTAGGTTTCCTCTGGGTATTTCCCTTCTGTAGTACTTGAATTTTGTGCTTGAGAAGACAGGGAAGATATGAAACAATATGGTGGATAGTAGTTGATGGAGTTGGTGTGTACAGGATCCAAGAGCATCTAATTGTAAGGTACTGATGGAGGGAAGGGTTTAGGATCCTCTTCTTGCAGGGTTTTCCTGATCACACAGGCAGGAAAATTCCCTCCCATGAGGAATATTTCTTGTCTGAGCACTAAAGGGGCTTGTGTACTAGAATGTTTTGAGGTTGTTTTTTTTTTTTTCCAATGAATAGTGATGCCTTAAGTGATAATATTAAAGATTTGCATGCATATATTGTTCTTAGGCTTTTTAACAACATCCAAGCCTGTAGTATCTGTAGTGGTCTTAATGATAATTGTTGAAGTTGTACCGTTCACAGAAATAAGTTTGGCCCAGTGTTTTAATATTGGACGAGCCTGCTTTTCCTGACTGGCATGCCGGACAAAATGCCCCAGTGATGGAATTTTTGCACAAAATTTGATATCAGGGACCATCCTGCAGTTATTGTCTTTCTGGTAATGCTATTGGAGTAGAGAATTTTTTATTTTTCAAGTGCTGAGGAAAACCTTAACCTGCCAGAGGCGTGTTCCAGCCGAGCTGGGAGGGAGAGCAGTAGAAGCGTGTGACAGTTCATTAGGATGGCGGCAGCCATGGAAAAGCCGGCCTTGGCAGGTGCTCCTTGCTGACAGGTTTCCCCTGAGCAGCCCCCACACAAATGTCAGACTCAATAAAAATCCTTCAGGCTGTGCAAGTGGGAGTCTGCTGGCAGGATGCTTCTGTATTTCAGGAACCTTTTCTGTATTTCAGGAACCTTTTACCTCTGTAGTTCACAGAGAGGTGGAGAGTCCTGCCAGCAGGGTCTATTTCAACCTGTTCACATTTTTTTTGTTCTGTCATGTCAATGAGTTTTACATTTGTTTTGATATGAAATTATTTCCAGAGGTTTCAGTGAAAGGGTTATTTGAGATGATAGCACGTCCACGAGTATTTTTAAAACCTATAAGTTTTGATTGTGATTGCGATTCTTTTGTTTGAGGGGGAAAAATAATAAAGGCAGGTTTTATCCACGTGTAAATCTTGCCTGATGGGATGCTTTGGAAGAGAAGGTGGGCTGGCCTCCCTTGTCACAAAACCTGCATTATAGATTTCAGCTATGTGGGGATTAATCCATCTGCAGTAATTTATCCTGAATACTTCTCCTGAGGTCATTCTCTGACCTTGCAGCTCTGCCTGAGGTAGGGTCAGCTGTGCAGGAGAGGGGTCCTCCCAGACTTCCTCCTGCTTTTGCAGCCTCACAGTTGCTGTGATATTAACAGCTCTCAAAATGTTACTGCGTCAAGATTTCCTGCATTTCCACATCTACAGTTTAGCAGTGTAATTAAATTAAGGTCCTGATTCTGAAGCGAAGGTATTTTGACAGGCTTCAGTGCCATTGAAGTCAATGGTGGGATGGAGACTCACTGCTTCTCCTTTATGAGATTTAAGTGGTGGTGCAGATTTAAATACATTTTTCAGTGAAAATGACATCTGGAGTATTTTTTCAGAAGTGCTCTAGATGGTCAGATGCTGCAAATGTAAGTTTGCTTTAGTTCACAGTGATGATGCTTACCAAATTTCATCTTGGGGTGAAACTGCAGTGACTGCATTCTCAGACTGCTTTTAGTTTTCAAATATTAAAAAATGTGTTAGAATAAGGGTGGGGAGGGGGAAAGGAAATTAAATAAGTAAAATGTACAAAACAAGAAGTTGCTGTCAAAAAAATTCCTATAGCAGGAAGGGTAACAGATTTAAATGTGATTTCATACATCTGGTTATGTCTGGAAACAAAATCTTCTTGGCCTGAAGATCTGTATAAGCTAGTGAACTGTATGTACTCCTTGGTGTAGTGATAGGATCAGGCTGTGGTTGCTTTTATATCCCCTGGAAGCAGTATGAGAGTAGTTTGAGGTGTCCAGGGGGAAATTTCAGTGCCCACTGATACATGAATCCAGCTGGCTTGAATGGTCATTGGATATAGCCAGAGGAGATAGAAATAAAAGCTGTGGAGAGCCCTCTCCTGCTATATTGATTTTGGAGCTGGTGCTCCTGATCCATCAGGACAAAGGCAGAATTAATTCAGATTAATTGTGAGTCTTTGGTAAACTGCAGAATACATGGTTTATTCTGCCAGAATGTGTATTGGGAATGCCTTTAGCCAAAGTAAAATACCAAGAACAAGTTTGTCTTTCATATTCAGTGTGGAGAGTCTTACCTGATAGGCTTCAGGAATCTTCTCTGGTGGTCAAGCTGAGTGCCTGTGCAGGAGTGCACATGCTGTGTCTGAGACTGGTGGGACACTTGCAAGATTAGCTGGAATACCACATAGAGGAGGATTTCTGTCTCTAACTGCTGTAATGACCTTCTCTACCTTTAAAAACTTCATTGAGGATTGTAAATAAAGTGCAGTTGGCAAAAAATTAAAACAACACATAGCCTCATGTATTTGATTAGGGCAGCACCAGCAACTCTCAGGCAGGCTCCTCTTTGCTCACACATTTTTTATTTCAGAGGTGTTTCTGGTTGGGGCACAGCTCCTGGTGCACACACATGGCCCTGCACGGATTATGTGAGGGGCTTAGCTCTGGCTGCCTGGATTTGCAGGCAGCATGTTGACAGGAAATGAGTTTGTACCAGGACGTGCCTTTGGAGGACCATTTCCAGGCAGTTGTGAGGGTGACATCAACGTGTGGAGGTCAGCTGGAGGCAGGGGAGGGGGGCCAAGGCAGCCCCTTGGCTGGAGGTTGGTTTTGGCAGTGCCTCTGTGGGACTGGAGGGTTAATCACGATTTGTTTCTCTGGCTGCTGTTTGCGTCAAAACTCCGGGCAGCCTTAATGAAGGTTGCCTGTGCCCATTTGGGAACCTGCTGGGAAAGCATGGGAAAATGGAAAATGGCATCCTTGCCTGTCACCCCTGGACAGCACCGGAGCTCGCGGAGCTCACCATGGCTCTGAGGCAGCTCCCAGCAGCTGGGGAAGAGATCTCTCCCTGTGCCTGCCTGGGATTTTTATAGTGTGTCCTGTTCAGCCAAAAGCTATTTGATTGTAGGCTGTGCTGAAATGGTGTGATGGCTTAGTGAACTATGTAAATAAAAGCACTGACATCAGAAATCCATGGTGTCGTAGGAGCCGGGCACTTCTTCACTTCATACTGATTTTGGTATTGATATTTTTTGCACTTTAAAAATTGGACTTTAAAATTGTTTGATTCACTTTTAAGCGATAATAATAAAGCCCCTAATAATGTCCTAGAAGCCCTGCTATTGTTTGAGCTGTGTTATACCATGAGTGATTGTCTAACTGCAGTTTTCTGATGATGCCCTAATTGCATGGAAGTCTTTGCAAAGTGCATTTCCCTGTGGGGATTTTCCTTAGAATAAACACTTCTTTACTGTGTTGTGGGTTTTGTTTTTTGTGGGGTTTTTTTGTTTTTTTTTGTTTTTTTAGTCAGAAGCTTGTAAGGGAAATGTTTATATTGGGGAAAGATGTAATATCCATTCTAGCCACCTCTCTCTAAACCTAAATTTTTATTTCTTTTTTTTTAAGGAAACAAAGAAAAGTTTAGCATCTCCTCCAAAGTCTTCTAGCTTCAGATCGTCTCAAATAACGTTAACATTTTTGTCCCAGTTTTACAATTATTTTTACTTTTGCTCAGCATTTTCTTTTGCTCAGTCTATTGGGTATAAAGTGGAGTAAAATTGAAACTCATGGAAGATGGGAGGCCTGGATCCCTACTGAGACTAGCTAATGTTACAAAGTTGATTTTAATTTCCTTTAAGCTGTGTGTCTTTCCAAAAGCATTTGCTATCCATGTCCAACACCTAAAGTGTTTTATCACACTCAGCCCTCTATAAGTCAGTGGGACTCTGACCCATGGCTATGTTAGAAATACTCAAATATGGCTGGGGAATTTCCAGTGTGGCTGCAGAAACTCCAGAATCTGACAACCAGGTAACCCAAGTCCCTTCTCTAATATTTCTTAGCAACCTAAGTATTTTACTCTCTTAGCCAACATTTATTATAGCTCCTTTAAGATGTTTTCCAGACTGGGTGTGATAAGTTCACTGTTGTGCTCTGGAAAATTGCAGAACTGGTTGTAGGACAGGAAAGTTAGGGGATTTATTTGGAGCTTTACAGCAGTGGTGGAGCCATTACTGTTGCTTTGGCTCTGGGACATCACTGTGGTGGCAGTGCTGCAGCAATATATGTGTATAATAACTGTACAACTGTATTTGTGCACTCTCTCTCTGGAAATAATTGGATCACTTATATTTTAGTATATTTAATATTTTTATTTTTTGGAAAATTAAAGCATCAGGATGATCGTATGGCACTTCTGTGTGTGTGTAGGTCCTGTTTATCTATATAAGCCTTAAATAGAACTTTTGGAAAAGGACTTGCAAAAAATTTGAGATCAAAAAATTATCTCCATCCTGGTCTTGTTTTAAGTATCAGACTTTTTTTTGCTTCTTGGTTTATAGGGATCCAGAAGAACTGATGAGATCAATTTCTTTAAAATTGTATTGAAAAGAGCCGATTTAAGGGTAGAGAAGTAAAACCCTCCCCTGTTCAGCAGAAGAGGGAATAGCCCTTGAAGAGCAGTCCCATTGGTGAAAGATGATGGAGGTGTGTGCCTGCCATCCACAGGGGAAGGTTGTGTGGAAAACAGTGAGGTTTTGGTGTGTGCCAAGAGAAGGATTCCCAGTTTCTGGTAAAGGAGGATAAAACTCACATTTTTGGTACAATCTCCAGCTGCTGTCCCTAGCCTGCTTCGGTTTCCCTGCCCCTTCTCAGCAGAGGGAATACTTTATGCTTGTCTGCTTAGGTTTTTCACATATTGGTGATTTTAAAACTGAAGTTTTCAGTTTTTTAGTGTTGGGTTTTTTCCCTGCTATCTGGAAAACAAACTGAGTCAAAGACTGACAATGCAATTATGAGGCAGTTGGTCAACACTCAATTTATTCTCACATGATGGAGAGAATATAAAAATGTAGAGCAACTCTGCAAAACACATAACTGCCTCATTTTTTGTACTGCATAGGGGGGTGTAAGCCCTTACTTGGATGGTGTTAAAAATAAAAGTTTGTCTGACTAGTAACGAAGTGGCTTGAATTCAGTTTTCTTAAAAATGTTTATTCCAGATACCCACATTGTGGTAAGTTCTTTACAACCTCCATAGCAGGGCAATAAGAAAAAAAACCCCCAAATCTCAGTTGCTTTGCTGAATACCAAGAAAACCTATGGAACTCAAATTCTCTGATTTGGTTTTACTCACTTCTTATCACTGATGCCATTTCAGAGGGTGAAGGCGAAAATAAATATTGTATCTTTTCCTTTCTCCTATTTTGAGGAAGGCAAAGATAATGCTTTGACTTTTTATTTTTTTCTGTAAATCAGCTCTTCAGGTGCTGGGAATGTAGCAGACCGTGTCTTGGCTCAGCTGCTGACGGAAATGGATGGGATAGAACAGCTGAAGGACGTGACAATCCTGGCAGCTACAAACAGACCGGACATGATAGACAAGGTACAAATAGATGCACTGTTTATATCCTGTTCCTCTTGAAAAGACCACATTTTGGTGTAGTTCCATCCTCTTACTCTCCAAACTGCTGTCTGATCAACTTAATGATGAAGAGTAGAAGTTTGGAAATGAAGACAAGGCAGAGCAGTGGTTCATGTTCCTCACTTTTTTCCCCTCTCTACAGATTTTTTAACAGAAAAAAAAAAGTTTTATGGTAGCCTTAGATATCTGTTTCCTAGAAGAAGCTTTCCTTAAGCCAAGCTCATTGAACTAGTGCAGCAACATTTCTGTCAAACTGCTGCTGTGGTTTTTGCCTCTGTTGTGTTTGTTTATGCAGGAGTTTGCTGGAGTTGGTTGGTTTCATTAGTTACTTCCTTTCAAGGATTAAGTGTCTCAGCAATTCAGTGACCAACTGTAAACAGGGAAATTTCTCCTCAAATCCCACGGCAGCTCTGCTGGTGTGACAAGAACATTTCAAGTTTGTAAAATCTTGAGGGTTGTAACACTTACTGCAGAAAGCATCCAAGCACACACCCAACCCAGCAGCCCTCTAGAAAATCCACTGTAGAACAGTTTACCACTGTGGTGTCTTCTCACAGCTAAGTGCAATAAATGGATCAGTCTGAAGTGATTTCCTTTAAGATATGATTAGTAGTGTTGGTAAGATTCTTTATTCCACAGCTTTTTGCCTTCACAACATTATTGAATTTGATGACATGTTAGTGAAATAAGTTTATCTTTTTTAGAGTTTCTTATAAGTTTCTTAAATCTCCCATTGTAAGCTGTTTTTGGAATAGTCTTTTCTGTTTTTCTTGGAGCATTCAGACATAAAATACATGTGAAATGTATATATTTAAGATATGGTTTGTATGCACATGAAGTCTTGAGAAGAACTTGCATTTTGGCTGCAGAACACAGCCTCTTCCCCTCTGAACTGAAGGAAGCCACCCAGCTGATGAAGACCTGGCAAAGGCTTCCTCAGAGCTTACTTGTACATTTATCTGTGAGCCTGCCATGACAAAGCAGAGCTAGCAAAGAGTTTTCAGTAAAAGGTTATAAAACTCATCAGTGAAAAGTGTGCTTGTGCAAGATTGAAACTTTTAAGATTTCACTTTTGTCAAATTGATTTGTGTAGGCACACAGTTTGTGGTAATTGGGGTGGGGACTGTGGCCAAACCTCATCCCTAATTGTCTACAGCTGTGAGCAGCATTGAAGGTAAGGAGTGCCCAGGGCACTGCCCAACCACCAAAGGGAGCAGAGGGCACACAGGTGCAGGGCATCAACAGGAGGGGATGAAAGGCTGGGCTGAGGGACAGGAAGGGCAGATGCCTGCAGCCTTCTGGAGTGGTGTGGTGTTGCTCTGTGTGGGCTGAAGCCTTCTGGTACTTTATGGTGACACTCTGTGTGTTGTGGCCATCTCAGCTGTGATATATGCTGTGACAGATTTGGAGGGTTTTTTTGTAACTGTTTTTTGGGGTAAGACTAAGCTGAATTTGAAAACATTCTGGTTGTTGAACAGCAGGGAAATTTCTTTTGGTGTCAGTTCAACATTCTACTGTGTTGTCTCTATCACCATCTGGAAATTGAGTTCTATGTCATTCTCCCTTTAGCTGGATTTCTCCTGGGCACATGGTGAACACTGGTTTCTCATATATTGGGTTTTATTTGAAATACTGGCAATATTGGAACAGAACTACCATGAGTTAAATGTAATATTGGGATTCATATTCCAATAGTTAAGGGTGCCACCCTGCAACACAGAGGACTTTAGGGTAGAACTTAAGTTACCATGTATTGTACCTGCATCAGTCCAGATGTAAATACAGACCTCTTAGCCTGGGAATGAAAGTTTTCATTTTGACATGTTGCATAAAAATGTAATGTATTCTGTACCTATGAATTTTATGGGAATAGTGAACTTTTAAGAAT
Source organism: Melozone crissalis (assembly GCF_028551555.1). Lineage (NCBI taxonomy): Eukaryota > Metazoa > Chordata > Aves > Passeriformes > Passerellidae > Melozone > Melozone crissalis. The sequence continues at coordinate 7,319,519 of NW_026535817.1, read as the reverse complement.
GAGCAACACAGTTCTGTTATCCAGACCAGACAGGCTGTACCATCCCACTGTCTTCTCCTGGGTCCATGCAATATTTGCAGTGCATGAGTTGTACTTTTTGCCTTTCCTGGAAGAAAGAAGATGATATCAGAAAGCATTTGTACTCCACTAATGGGAAATCTTTCAGTAGGGGTTTTAGTTAACTCTGTAATTGGTGACCCCTTTGTGAAGGTAAGAATTTGTTAAATTAATATTTTATATGGAAATAGTTATGTATGTCAAAAAGTGAATGTCTTGTTTGCATAGGTAGGTATGGTGATTACATAGTAATTTTTGAGGATATGACTTTTACATATGGTATTAAAGTGCAATGCAGTTTCTGTTCTCTACTTCCAAAGGCTGGGAAAATGTCTGCAATGCTTTTTTGTGACTATTCTTCAGTTTTCAAATCAAGAAATCCTTGAGGAATGTGTGTTTCTAAGGCTTCTATGCCTGCAAAATTGGTAACAATCCATCCAGCATTTTAATTTATGTGCCTCCTGCTAAACTGACAATGATGTGATGATTAATCTCTTGTAATTTGCAAACAGCACGTGGGGATATCAAATGTAAGGGTATTCCCCAGAGCCTAGCACAGACTTCATTATCCCTGCAAACACTACAGTACATTGCTTTTGGAGAATGAATAGATTTGAGTCACACTTTATACAAAGTTATGTGTAATAGGAAACTTGTTTGGGCTTGTCACAGATGCCTGTTAATAACTTATTTCTCTAAGATGTCATGATTGTATTGAAATAATACTGCATCCTAAAGTTGTGTCTCATGTTTGTGTCTCAGCTACTTTGCATCTCATTCATGTGATGCTGGGGAGACTTTGGAATAGTTTCTGTTTTCTGTAAGAATACAAACCCAGCACGTACTGTTTTCAGCCATGTATGGTACAGAAAGTGATTTCTCTTGGAAGGGAAATATTCTGGAACAAGATGTTCTGAACATTCTTTGAAAGTGATACAGAAACAAAACACTCTGAGTCAGTAATAATAGTAAAAGCTTTCCTTTTCTTCTTCATTCTATAAGCAGAATTGATGAGCAATAACTGGAAAAACTGCCTTTTGGTTTTAGTGACTTACCCACTCAGGAGTGATTTTTCATGCCTAAAATATGTAGCAGTAACTTTACGGAGCTGCTTATGATTCAAAACCTGTTTGTATTTTCCTATGCATCAGTTGTCCTAATGAGAAATCACTCATCCCCACATAAAATTTTTTGAACCCTGTGTATAAATTGCTCAGCTTGAAGTGAAATGTTCTGTCCAGACATACATGTGAACAAGTTTTCAGGTGTGGTGTGACAGATTTCCATGGCAGAAAACCTATACCAACTCATCAGGATTTGTGTGCCCTGTTTTTCCTTTTCTCAGTGGAGCCTGTGGAATTTTTCTTTTTTTAGTGCTGGGCTTACTTCTGGTGTAAAAAGGGTGAATTGGTATCATTACCTACCCATGCAGATAACTTTTTTCCCCCTCCTCTTAAACAGCTTTTCAAACTCCATTAGCAAGGGTACATAGGGAAAAAAAGGAGACTGTCAGATCCCCAGGGACCTCGGTGAATGTTTTAGCACAGGAAGCAATATGCACGTTGGTTTTCCCTCCTGCTGGCTCACATTTGAATGTCAAACACTTTAGCTGTGATGTAAAACACGAGGTGAGGCACTGAGTGAAGGGATGGCCCATGCTACAGGGTGACATCCTGGTGCTCCTGACAGCTTCACTGCTCCTTATCTTGGGGTGCAGAAAAGAGTATCCTCAAATATGCTATTTGCATAAGAATGACAGGATGTGATAGGACAAATGAAGATTAATGGGAGGCTGTGCCGTCAGCATTGCCCATTGTCTCCAGATTGATGATGGTCTGGATTTTGTCTGCATTCATGAGCTTCAGTGTAGTTGAAACTGGAAGCTGTCCTGGTACCAGAATACTGAAGAGCTGAACCTTTGCAAATGCTTTCTTAGCACAGGAGGGCAGTGCTTGGCTCCTCATTTCCAACCATCCTGCTTGTTGCTATAAAAACATGTATTTTGAATATTGTGCTGGTGCAGGGGATTTTTCCTACCTCCTTTTGCACGTTTATTTTGCTTTTTAAAAGCTTCCTGCTCCCTAGCCTTCCTCCTTACTTTTTTCCTCTTCCATCACCTGCAAGTTTTGCTGCTCCTTATATAAGCTTTGTTGACTTCATTCTATTAACCAGTGTCTTTGAAATTAGCTTATTTAAGAGTCATGTGAATAACACTCAGTTTTCTGTTCTGGTTGCATTAACAAAGTAAAACAGAACTGCAGCTGATATTCTTCCTAGAAACTGCCAAGCATGAGGAAAGGGAGTAAAACTCCCTTCCCTCATGCTTCAGTTGGATTTGAAGGAGTCTTCTGGGCAGAGAAATCAAGCAGGGATTTATCAAATTGATCTGCCCCTCAAAATGTTGATTACTATGTAGTTATGGGACAATCTTAATTTAAAATGGCTTGTTTTGATGATAATAAAAAATGCATGATAGAACCATTTGGCAGAATCAGTAAAGAAATTATAATTTCTTGCCTGCAGCAAAAGTGAATAATCTTTCCTCTTTAAAAACATCAAAGTTCACTCATTCTGAAGGCTCATGGAAGAAATGCAGATATTTAAGTTTGCAGTTTTACAGGTTAAAAGGAATAGGGAAGTATCTTGCACATTTATTCCTTATTGTCTGGAAATGTGTACGTGCCGTTACAAAGCAGGTGATGCAGTGGCACAATCTTTAGTACCATGTCACACATTCTCCTGTTTGCATATTTGCCTGTTTGTGATTTCTGTTTTGCCCAGATGCATCTCACTAAAGGTTATCCCTGTGTTACAACTCTGGCTTGGTAGGATTTCAGTTTTCCCAGGTGTTGTACAGGACTGTACAGTTAGAAGGCACATAATCCATCATGTGTCTTGCAGGGGTAGGGAATGAGCAGAGTAAGGAAAGGGGGATAAGTCTCTTGCTGCCATTTCTCAGCAGTACAGATTTCATCCAGATTTGGAGGACAGGGGACCAAAGATTGGGTGCTTTTTAGAAGGAAATGGTGCAGGAACATTTAACTTTCCCACCTCTTGTGATGCAGTATTTCGGAATAGGAACGGAAGTATGGGAATGCAATCACCACATCTCTCCACACTGCTGAACCTTTAATTATTATTTTTTTACTTTCAATGCTGAAATGCCTCCCTGCTTGTCAAAGGACACTCCTCATATTCTTGTAAAACCCTGGGATTAAAAACAGTGAGTGAGATTTTGTGGGTCTCCTTTTCAGTCAGCCAGCACCTAGAGCATTTACATCATCTTGTCCAGGTGCAAGTATGACTCTTTGAAATAACAGAAGATGTGGGATTTCTTTTGAAGACAAGATTGTTCTGGAGCATATAATAAATTTTCAGAAAATGAAGCTTTAGGGAAAAATTATATCAAACTACGTGACACTGAAAAGAGGATCAGATATTCTAAAATACGTTCACAATTTTGGCACCATCACATTTTCCATCAATTGGTTTTCTCTGGTATGTGTTTGAGTTTTTCCTCTTAATTTTCATAAACTTGCAAATCTGACTGGGACAAAGAGGTGCTCTGGAAAGTTTTTTAGCGGTTCAACTTTCCCTTTATTAATATCAGATCTTTACACTTTAGGGTGATTAGAAACTTATTACCTTTACTTAAAAAAAAAAGAGCAAAAGAATGAAGTGAAATTGAGAAGTTTTCACACGTTTTTTTCACCTGCTAAACTGAAATGGCTGAATCGATACAGTTGATGAGCAGTGTTGTTTACTGGCTGAGGCTTTCAAGGGGTTGAGACCTCCAGATTTTGAGGCTGGTTTACATAGAGAATCCATGGTTTCTAAAGATCCCCACCACTCTTAATGTGCAGAGGTAGTTTTGGAGTTCATATATATGTATTTGTATCTCTTTAAGTCAAGAATCAGGTTTTAAGATTCACCTGAATCTCCCTGCCTCCCTTCCCCCCCACCTCCTTCCTCACAGATGAAAACTTTGTTTTCTCATGAGCACAGCAAATAAAATATTTCCAGGTGTGCAAAAGTGATTTTTGTTTCCAACTATTCGATTGTCAGAGTGTGGAGGGCTGAGTAGTAAATCAGCCTTAAGGCTGCTCTGGTTTTAAAAACAAAATCTTAGTGGTGACAGCTGAAGAGCACAGTGACTTTTTCACTCAAGATTTATTACTTGCCTGAAAAGAAAGGTTGGAGGGAAAACTTGTTGGTCTGCATATTTTCTCCTTTAGCTGATATACTATAGGGCCAGGACAAGTTGGCTTTATTTTGTCTGTGAAAACATACATTTAGACAGTATATGTAAAAATTTTTGCTTCAAATAGAACAGAAGAGTCAATTCACGCTTCTCTTGTTGTTTACAGTGGAGAGCATTCCTTGCATCAGCTCAGTGGTGTGTTTTAGCATCACTTCTACTTTTATAAACTTCCCAGCAGCACATGCCAGAACATTTACTTCAAGGTATCAATGTGTATTTATTTCGTTCCAGAGATGGAAAGGTGAAGGCCATGAGCCAAAGTTTGTTCTTACTCAGACCTCCTGCCTGGAGGTCACACAGTCCAGCTGAGGTACACAGGGTGCTAGCCAGCCTCTGTACACAGTGGGAACTTGGAAAGGCTCTTGGTCCATGTCTGCTGTGGAAATGCTGTCCTGGTTCAATGAGTCCGTAACTGTGGTAGCAGGTGTGGTTTTGGAGGCTTGTGGTTTTTTTGTTTTGTTACTTTTGTTTATGTTTTTTTTAACAGTGACATGGAAATTATGCTGTATTTCTAAGATAGCATGAGAACATCTGGGGTTAAAATGAATAACACCTCTAAAAATGAAGGGCATGTAAGCAGTACACACAGAGTAGGTGTAAATTCCTCAGAGTTGGGTTAGGTCAAGCCTATTCTTCGTGTAGGTTTAGTAACAAAGCAAAAAACTTCATCTAGAGAAGTAACACTGATTTTATGACTAAGTGTAATGTACCTGTACAGCAAAGTAGAGAGAAGGCAGAGAACCAAAGTGCAGCAAGGCACTATGGCACTATATTGCATAGTCAGTGTGCTGGATGTCGTGAGTCTTGGTTATATTTAATTAGCTTCATTAGGGTGGTGATAGCAGTTAAAGGAGAGACATTCCAAACAGCCTTGGGTTTTAAATATTTACAGGAGTGACGCTGGGAGGGATGTAAGTGTAATACTGAGAGCTGCAGAAGCTTGAGGAAGGGCTGCAGTTAGGGTGTTTGGGCTGTAGCCACAGACACATTGAGAGCTTGCTTTGCACTTGGTCTTCTGCCCAGCTTTCCTCTTTGTGGATGCAAAATGCACAGTGTTTGTCCAGCTTTTTGTGTATGCTGTATTAAAATAGCATTATAAAGGATGTTGTGTGTTTGTCAAGCACTCATGAGTTAAGAACTGGCTGCAGTCTTCATTCATTCAGTGTGTGCATCATAATGCAGGCTCTGTTTACATTAATTAAAGATGTGTGCATTGTGCATGATTAATTAAATTGCATTAATTTAGAAATTTATTTTTGCAAGTCATTATGATTGCCTCTACTTTAATTACCTTAATACTCACATTTCCTTGCTTTTGAAGGTTCTGATTAACACTGTTTAAAATCAGATGAACCATCACCAGTTTCTGGGGGAGAATTATCAGGTTTCATTGTTTTGTGTCATACTGAGATCTTTGTGGTTATCAGCAGTACCGGACCCTCTGGGTCTGCCACAAAAAACTTGTTTATTTGATATATGTGATAAACTGACAACATTAAGCTCCTTTGCTTAATGCTTTACTGTTTTGGTTTTTTTGGGTTTTTTTGTGGGGTCTGCTGTACAGGAATGGGACTTTTGCCTGTTATCCAGGATATTTTCTGACAACAAAGGAGTGCTTTCGCCCCACTATCCAGACTCTTGGTTTTCAATGTGTTTTCTCTTAATGTCAGGCTTTTTGTTCTGGGTGTCTTCTTTCTCCTTTTGCCTGACTGTATTCAAACCACTCCCTGCAGTCATTTTGGGAGCCTAAATCCAGTATGGGCTGCAGACTCCTTGAGCCTTGGTAGGATCAGTCTTTGAGTAGGCAAAAGTTGGAAAAGGTATCTACAAAATGTCCTCTGTAATGTGGTCAGGTCTCAAGACCTCTCTCCAAAGGTTAGGGTGAAAGAGTTTTATTTTTATTAATTTTTTAAGAACTGTAAATAAAACTACATTTTTCCTGGTCTCCTTCTCATGCAACAGCTGAAATGTTTTGACTGGAGCATTACAAAACAAATCAGTCTAAGGCAGCCAGCCAGCTTGGAAAGGACAAGAAGGTCAAAGCTCAGAATAGCATAAGCTACTAAATAAATTATTTTATAATATAAAATGTTGAGTGACTTCTATATTAACTGTTGATAGTTATCTTTCCCCTAATAGGATAGGGAGCTGTTCCAGTAAAAAGGGTGAAACAGGAGGCCTGGCTTTGTACAGGTCACTGCTTTGGTGTCAGTCAGAACCAAGGGCAGCTTGGGAGGATGAGCTGGCCAGCACACAGTGCCACTATTTGGTTGCACACTTAAAGATTGTGAACTTTTCACTTCTCATTTTAGATTTAGGAAACCTCTGAACCTCAGAGCTTTATAATGAGCAAGCTGAAATACAGTCAAGCTCTTTACATCAGTAAAAGACCCTAAAGAACAGCTGAATTTAGGGATTAGGTGCTATGCACTTGTTTCTCAGTAAGAATTTTAGTAATCTTTTATTTAATGTTCTTCATAGATATTAGATGTCATCATTAATCCTTTCAGTTGGTTAGAACTATTTCTTTGTGAAATTTCTGTGGGGAGAAGGAAAAATAGGAGATCACAATCAGAATTTCCAAGAGCTGATTTTTAGAAAATTTTTATTGTGTTAGAGGAGATCCAGCTTTAAATTCTATTTGCTCCATCTGTGATGAAAGCTGGATGTCTTGCACATGTGCTGCACATAGTTTCAGGGATGAATGGAAATACCATTCCTGTGCAGTATATGTAACACTGAAAGACAATAGGTTTGTTCAGGAAAGACACTTAATTCAATTCTTAACATGAAGCTGAATGTGGTAGTGTAATAATGTAGCACAGGAGGAAAGGGAGCAATTTGGAGGTGACTGATTAATAATGTATCATTTCATAAGGAGTGTGGAAGGATTGATGTGAACTGAAGTGCAGAGCTAGGGCTCTCCATGTCCATGTGAGATGTTAGTTAACATCTGCTATAAACAGTGCAAACTTGGTGAATGACTGCTAGAACACTGGGTACCTCAGGGTTGGATTGGATATGCATAATAATGAGATTTTGGGTGTGTTTTAGGCTGTGTGGTTCGATGTATGGGCAACTGTAAGAGTTAGCTCAGACTCAGGACAATTTGTGATATTTTTTTGGGATAACCTAGAAAAACATGTAAATGACAAGGTGATTGAGAGCAAAGGGTCTGGAAGTTTAATGGATATTTTGATTGAGCTGTGCCAGGTGGGACTCAGCAGTTCTGGAAACCTGAAGTGACTGCTTCTTTTGGGGGTTATATATGATATATTCTTACCTAGCTGAGGAATTCAGTTAAAGAGGGTGTAGTCACTTCTTCCATTGTTTTAAATGTATGTGTATTCGCTCCATGGCAAGTGAAGTTTTGTGCTACAGAGAAGCATAAACCAGGTATATGTGCTTTGAATGCACTTTAAAGCAATACTTTGATTGCTGTCTACAGCATCTTCTTGAAGTACTCTTCCCAGTCAGGCACTGGAAAAGATAATTTTGGGAACTGCCCTTTTTAGGAGGGGTTTTGGTCATGTGATATTGTTCCGTGCAGAATGAGAGGAGAGTCAGCTATTCCTAAACAGAAACTGGCTTGTGCCTTTGATCATCCTTGCTGCCCTCCTCTGAACCTCTTCCAGATCTATTACATCCTTTTGGAGAGAAGGGGACAGAGGTGCAACATGGGTTTGTGTGGTGCACAACGATGTTTTCTGGTCTGATCTTTACCCTTTTATTAGCAGTCCTGAATTTTTAATGCCAGAATTGCTTTTTTGACTGCTGCCAAGAGCCAAACTAGAGTTTTCATCACTGTCTATTAAGACGAGAAGTGGTAATGATTCATCTCATGGCACATCTGTTTATTTATGAAGAGAATATTGAATTTCCCATGTTTGGTGCTTTGCTTTTACTTACATTGAATGTTATCCAATTGCTGTCTCCTGAGAGTCTTGGACAGTTCTTTGCCATCAGTCTTCATCCCTGTTTCTTTGAATTACTCTATCATTAGAAATTATGGCTCCTATATGATGTAATTTCTCTGGTATTAAACCTCATAAAGGAGGTGTAAATTTTATACAGGAAAAACAGATGGAGATGAAGGGGTCTGTACTGTGTTGCAATGGAGAGGTAACAGGAAAGGCCTCTCCCCTGCCAGTGCATGCTATTATCTACAGACAGATCCTGACAAGCACAGTTGGACTCTTACTGAAAACAGAGAAACAGAGGAATGAGAGATAAAGCATCACACAATATAACGAACTTGGGGGAATTTGTATTCCTTTGCACTGTTGTTTATTGGCTCTGAGAAGGAGAGGGAGAAGAACAGGAAGCCTGGCACTGGTTTTGGTGCACATTTGGGTACAAAATGAACAAGCAGAAGCAAAGCAAAAATTAAAAAAAAAAACAAAAAACTTAGAGATTGATCATTCTGAAAGAAGTTTGTCTCTGTATAACAGCATACATGGAGAGAGCCTAAACATGTACATGTGTGGAGAGCCTAAACCTGCCTATCTGTTTATAAAGAGGAAAACAGTGAAACAGGCAGTCCTTGAGGTTTACTAGGTGGTAGGAAAAAAAGCAGTCTGTAAGGAGGGCTGTGTCTTTACAGTAGGCAGCAATGCCCAGGAAAAGTGCCGAGTGCCAGCCCCCCCATTCTGGGGGAACGCACTCCTGAGAGTGGCACAGAAAATGGAGGGATCACAGCATTGGTTCTTGCAGACAAGAGTGAGTCCTCTTCAGACTGCAGAGATCTTAGCTGTGCTTCAGAAGTTGTTTTTCTTAGTGGTGAATGCTTTCTGCAGAAGTCACTGAGCAAGGAGAGGTGGCGTTAGCCAGTTTGCAGGGCAAGTCTTATTCCATTACTTAACAGGGAGGCACGTGAACTATGTAAGCAAGAACACACGCCAGGGTGTGTGTTCATCAGTCAGCATGTGGGGTGTGTGTAATTGGCAAACACACACCTTGGAACATGTTCCTGCACCTATAAAATGGCCATTTATTTTGGTTTTATTGAGGAATGTAAATACCCTCTGCTAGCTTGCAAAATTCTCTTTTTTACATATATAAAATCGAAACACTGTTCTTTCATGCATTTAATGCTGAAGTGTGTTAAAGTCTTTAAATGCCTGTTTTAGTGCTTAAGTACTACTTTGATCTGATATCTGAGCTTCTCTGTTGTCTCCATGCACTAAACAATTCCATTTGAGTGGGTGTGAGGAAATGTAACTTGACTTCATCCTAGATTTCCCTGTTGATTCCTATTCCTTGTGCTCCTCTGAGCTTCCCCACCTGTACTTAGAAACAATACATTTCCCAGGGGGGGCTGCAGTACAAACCTTATTCTTCACCCAGAAGGATTGGCTTCAGAGGGTGTCGCTCTTGGTGATGGTTTGATTCTGTGTATCAGCAGGGAAGGATTTTATCATGTTGCTTTAACTGTCGGCCTCCTCTCCAGATAAAAGTGTTGTCAAGAGGTGGAAGAACACAAAAAATTAGTGACATGGAAATAGGCTGTGCCTGAATCATTGACATGGAAATAGGCTTCAGCTCTTGGCTGCACTTCTGGCAGCGTACTGCCTATAGAAGACTGACACCTTCTTATTGAAGGCCTCTGTCTCCTCTGTGCATCGTGAGCAAGAGTGATGGAAACAAAGTGGAAGAGCTGTAATTGCTGTAGGCACTGTAATTGAGGCATTAGGTGCAGTTCTGTCACTGGTTCTCCAGAAATTGCTGATTAACATTCACAGAGCTCAAAAGTCTTCCCTCTGTGCGACCCCACTGCGTGTGAAAGGATTTCAGAATTATGGCTGAAGGGGAAGTCTTGTGTTTTCTCCTTTTTGGGTTACTTTTTTTTTTGAGTTACTTTCCAGCAAAGAGAGCAGGGAAAGGAGAGAAGCCACCAGTGAAGGCTCTAGATCATGTGCAAGATTTGTACAAGACCATTTACTGGCTTTGTAGATAATAGGACTCTGTCCTGCCTTTGTTTTTCATGTGAAAACAGAGTATGTTTTACAGGAGATGCCACATCACAAATAAAGAAACTGTTTAAGCAGACACATTTCCACAACAAAGGCATATTTTGACGTCATCTGCCAGCAATGCTGTGACAGAACATAAATAATGTGGTCTCTTAGAAAAGGAAAAACATTAATTGGAACCATTAACCTTCTGAGACAGTGAAGACATTTGGAAAGAAATTATTTTAATTAGTAGTGTACTAAGAGAAGAAAAGTTGTGGTTTGATTCAGAATCTCCAGAATTTGTGTACCTGGCTTGCCACCTGACGTTTTGGGCTCACAGAGAAAAGCAAACTCATTATTCTAATGGCAGCCTGTTTTGTTTTGTTTTTTTGTTTTTCTTCTGTGGTAGGATTTCCATGGGTTAACATTTTATTTATGTGGATCTTACTCTCATAAAAATACTAATGCAAAAGATCTTAACCTGGAACTCCTTCATGCTCAAACAATTTTCTTTTCCTGTGAGCTGAGGATTCCATTTCTTTCTGACACTGGAATCATTTATGTATCTGCTTTACTGTAAAGCTCAGTGTGGATTTGAATGTCTGCAGAATTGGAATTACAGAAACTAGGAAAGGGTGACTAAAGTCAATATCTGATTAGGCAGAAATAGACCATGCATAGAAACAGGGCTGAAACAAGCCTTGTTTTGGCACCCCTTGAGCTTTAACATTGTCTGTTTATATAACATATTTATATATTATACCCAAATTATTAATAGAATCACTTGTTTTTTCTACTTTTCCTCATATAATAATGGAGTGAAAGAACAAAGTTTTGCTGAAGGAAAAATATTGAGAAAAAGCTTATGGTGGGATATAGTTCTCCCACCTCACCAGAGATGAGGGAGAGAGTGAGAATGAACCCAGTGATTTCTCAGCCTGATGCCCTGGGCTGATAACTTCCTGCACATGGGCAGGCTGCACACCCATCTTCTGTAGGTGCACCACATAAAGCTGGGTTTGCCAGGAGAAATGTTTTTGTATGGAACATGAGAGTAAATCTTGCTGTTTCAATTTCAGCTTTGAGCCGTAGCGATCTAAATGTTGGCTTGTACTGATAAAAAACATTCTGGGTTATAAAAAACCACACTTCAAGTCCTGTCCTCATCCACAATGTGTTCTCTTCCAAAGAGGTGGTTGGTGTATCCACATCATTCAGCCCTTGACCAAGTATCTGTTATCTTGGAGGAAATAAAACAACAAATGTCAGGGTCCTGAAGGTGAACTTGCTTTCTTTTGTGCACGTGTTTTATTGGGGTACGATGGAACACAGACTTTTTATAATTTTGAGTATTTTTGTGGTCAAATGGGTTGTTGTGGTGTTCTCCCTTGTGGAAGAATGTAAAGCTAGTCTGTTATTATTCTGTATTTTCCTTGGGTTTTTTCATAGTTGCTTCAACTGTGATTCCTTATTCTGTAAGGAGCAACTGTTGAACCTGATTCTGTTTCTTACTATCACAATGGTCCTGGGCATGACATGCTTTTGTTTCAATAGTCATTTTATTCATGTACATGAAATTATTGAATTTTCTGTGTCTGCTAATCTGAAAATTAGCGAAAGGATGCTAAATATCTGGACACTTGGTCTAACTGTATTTCTTTAAACAAAGACACCTGTTATCTCTAGTTATCTAATTTATTTGTTACCAAGAACTGGGAGAAGAAACAGTGAGCATTTTGAAAGTTTTGTGCACATGTTTTTAAGTTACTCTCCAGGTTCCCAAAACTTGGGATCAGCAGATGGCAGTCAAACCAAAGTTCCATCTCTTAGCTTGCACAGAGATTTCCAAATCCCGTGCCTGTGAGAAAGTGAGGAGGAAGACAGACTCTGTGGCAGAGTTGTGTCAGAAGAGATGTTCTTACACATCTGTAAATAGATACAGGTTTGTCAGACCTTAGAAAAGAGAAGCTTTGATTTCTCTCTGTCTGAGATTTGCAGAGGCTGTTTCAGGTCATTGGACTTGGGAAGCTCTTGAATTTTATTTTTTTTTAAACATCTGTGGATGTTTTGAGGAAGAGCAAACTGCTGATTAGGTTGTCTCACTAGTCTTCTAGAGATTAGTCTATTTTAAAATATTTTCTTATTCTACATGTGTAAGGAAAGAGCCTAAATTTTACACCTGGACTGTCTGTCTCACTTTGGAGTATGTGTTATTAATTAGTTGTTTGTTTTTTTTCATAAAAACCATAAGTTTCTTTAATTCATGGTGGTTAATGCTTAAAAAGAAAGATTTTTTTTTTTTTTAGACTTTCTACTTGTAGTTTAATTATTTTTGGTGGAAGATCAGCTAAGTGGCTGAAGGTTGTTCAGTATTATATGGCCTTTTTATTTAGATCCTATTCTAAATAGTTTGACACTTGCAAAGCAGTACAGCTGTATTTAAGTTGTCAATGGAGTAGTTTCCTAGAGCTGCACCTTCCATGTAACACAGCTATTCCACAGCTTAGTTACTGAAAGCATGAGAACTGAAAGGAGTTTTAGGGTTTGAGGTATCATTATGCATTTATTGTACTATTACTTCATTATATTTTCATGTTTTTCACTTTACAATGTCATTGAACTTTGACCTGTAGTTTTTTTGGGTTTTTGTCATTTACATTGCAAATTCTATTTTCTGTTTTCTCCTGTCTGCTGTTAGGAGGGGAGAGGGAGAAAATCCCCCTAATGGAAAACAAGCCAACAAAACAAAAAACTTTGTGGGAGAAATACTCACAGGTTTTATCGTGAGTCAGTATTTTCACTTCACACTTCACATCTCCCTTTTCCCTGGAGGGATTAACACTGCCTATTAATTGAAGAGCACAGTTTATACTGAGCATTATTTAACATATACTGGTGGAATTACTGTACTTCCTGTTTTGTATTCACAATAATAGGTTTCTGAAGAGTTGCCTTTGTATAAATACCTCACTGACATTTCAGACAAGTGTATTCATGTCTTGGAGTAAGCACGAAAGAGTAATGTGTTGGAACACTGCTAAAGAAGGAAATCTCTTTGTGTTTCATAAATTATACCCCTAAAGCCTTTTAAAAATCTGTGTTTTTAAATGACAGCTCTGCAATGGTTTTGTTTCTTTGCTTTATGTTATTCTGGCTGGAATTGGCTGTAGTAAAGCATAAAGGGAAAATTGTGGCTTCAGCAAGGAATCTTCTCTGCACCTGGAGTGCTCTGCCAGGAAGGGTGAAATACTGTCACGTGGAATAGCAAATCTGCAGAATGTGTTAATGTTAAAAGGAAGTGAAAACTTCATAACAAACGAGCTATTAATGCAAGTACAAATTTCCTTATATGTCTCTTAGTCCCATTTAAAGTCACTTGCAAAAAATCAGGGGGCCATGGGGAGCCCAGGGAGTGAAGGTTTCCACCAGACTTCATGTCCAAGTTTTGTCTGTAGTGGTTGTGGGACTGCAAAGTTCTTATGATGGTCAAAGCTGATAATGCATGATGGAGATCAGGTCAGAACTAATTAGGTTTTATTATCAAAAGTCATTTGCTAATGCTTACTGACTATCTGGTTAGTTCTGAAATTTATGTTGAGTCTCTAGAGAAAAAGATTAGAGATAACAATAATAGTGACTTTTTTTTACATGAATGTTGAAATTAATAGAAGATATTTAGCCTCTGTTAAACGGTTGTTAGCTGTCTGATAATGTTTATATTTAATGTTTATTTTTTAAAAGGTGCACAAAATTGACACTGTTCTGGGCTAAATCACTGGTTCTGTTTTCTTTACCTCTTAATTAGTTTTTACCATGTGATGTAGGCTCTCGGGATATGTGAAGTGGTTTCTTACATTCCAAAATGTGTAGAAGAAGTAAGAAATGGGAGGATATTTTTTTCTCCTTCAAATGAAAGCTGCTAGGTGTAGCTTTACATATTTGCCACATTTACATATTTGATGAAAATACTGTAGAACAAAAGCCAGTCTTGTGTTTTTTTGCTCTCAGTTTCACTTCAGTTTTCACCTGGTCTGTAAGTGACACTGCAAAGATAATGTGTGTTTAATCCTGAAATCATCTTTGTCCTGTTTCACAGCCTGAGAGGGGAAAAAAATGTGGGGAATTTCCTTTTAAGATACCCTGGTTTCCTGCCTTCTCTTTAATCTCCACACAAGATATGCTTCCCAGAGAAGTGTCAGCTGGCAATTGCTAGCAGCAGCAATGCTGCATGTGCAGGCCCTCAACTGAGAAGAAATTCAATCAAATGACACATAAACCTGAATTCCCGCCAATTTAAGTAACTTGACAATACATCTGTGCATGAATTTTGATTTGCCTGCCTGAAGCTCTGCTCTGCTGACAAGGTTTGCACATTTGTGACAGTGCTGGTGTAGCTGAATGTCCAAGAGCTGCATTTCTCTGGCTGAGTTGGCAGAAGGCTCTGGTGGAGCCTTTCTGCTGATGTAGCTTTACCTTTTCCCTGAATGATGTGAGCCAAGCAAGGCGAAGAAAAAAAAAAAGCCTCAATTCTTTCCAATTCTTTGGCTGCTGTGGTACTGAATCTGTATTCCCCTAAAGAAATAATGTCCAACATCAACCACTCTGACTGAAACATTCTGGGCTTGCTCTTAGTTCTGGGCTGACTTGTCTCTTTAAGGTTCCATGACAGTGTTGCAGATGATTCTGAGAATTAAAAAAAAAGAAAAATAAGGGTATAATTTGTCTAGATTAAATCAAGTCTCTGAAAAACTCCAGGCTCTTTATCTTTGGAGCATTGGTGATGATCCAAACAGGAGGATTGCTTTCCCTGGAAGGATTCACCTAGATTTGGCCATGGAAAATATATTTGCTCAGCAAATTTAATAAGCTTATCACAAAGTTCTGCAGGCGTGTTCTCTGTGTTTTGGGTAGTCTGGACAACATTCTGCTGCTGAGTAGCTGCAGCCCCATCCTCCATGATGTCTTGTCTGCAAAGCACGAAGCTGGACTTTGGGCTTGGGGAAAGGAAAGAGCTGGGAATTCTGAGGTGCCCCTACTGTGCTTTGTGGCAAAGAAAAGGGCAAAAGGATCCAGAAAAATCATAGTTTCTTGAGTGGATGTTAGCTGGCTGGATTTTATGGTTGTCATGGCACAGTGCTGCAGACAGAAGGCAAGCAGGGAGCACTCACGCTATTTGCAAAATGACATGATTGAGATGTTGCTTGTGGTTATATTAGATGCTTGTGGAGAAGCAGAGGTCTAATTGTAGCTGCACCAGAGCTCTTAAATAGCATCTATTTAGTGACCCAGACTTTGAGAGAAGTCTGTGTTTGGTTGTGATGCTGGTAACCACTGCACCACATTCCTCCTTAGGGGCAGAAAAAGAAGCCAAGTCTTATAAAGAAATAATTTCTCTGCTGCCTTGCAAATAGCAGTGCAATCCACAGGCTACAAATCTGTGGTGGGGTGTTTGGGTGGCTGAGCTCTGCACAGAATAACATCCTCCTGCTACCACAAATTGTTCTCATCACCCAGATGGGAAGTGTCTGGGCTGGGCATTGGCTGTTTATGTTGGTAAATTCAGGAAGGCCATGGTGATGCACCAACACCATGTTGGGCACTGTACAGGAAAAAAACCTGTCCTGCCAGCCCCAAGAAATGAGGGCCCCAAGTTGCCCTTCTGTCAGCAGTGTGCCATAGGACAGACTTGCTGCTTCTTCTTCCAGATAGCTTCCTTTAAGCTTCAGAAACAAAACCTGCACAGAATCTGATAGAAGACACTTTAAGGTTGTAAAGGCAGATGCTGGGAGTTAACCAGACCTGTATGGGCAGCTGCAGCTTGATTTTGTTCTCATGTGTGTGTGTGTCACAGGGTCCTGCCAGAGATTCCCCAAGCGCAAAGTATTTGTTTGAGGGATTACTTATGGATGGCCCAGTGCCAGTGAAAATATCTGCTCTGAGTACAGCAGCAATCAAAACCTAAACAAAGCATTTTAAGATATATGCTGAGCAGTATGAGCACGACATAAAAATACTTTGGTGTTTTGCTCTGGGAAGGAACAATGTGGCCAGTGCCCATGCAGAGCTGTGGAGGAGGCTCAGAGATCAGCATCAGCCCTTCAGGGAGTTCAGACACTCTCAGATAAGGGAACATGGCTTTTATCATTACAATTTTCAACTTGGTTAATTAGAAAGAAGGCAAAAGTGAATGGGGAACAAAGATGGAATAAAAATATCTATTTGTATTCTTTGTAAGTTGAAGGAGATGATGCTGAGTGGATAAGCAGCTACCTGGTGACTAATGGGGGCAAGTGGCTAATGAAAGAACTGACTTCAAAAAGCTATCAAAGAGAAAAATGGCTTGCAGCAATCACTGCCATGCAGTGACACTGAGGTAAGCGTCTTAGCCAGATTACACAAGGGATTTTCTGTTTGTTCAGCTACTGAAATGAACCAGATTCGAAGAAGAAATATTATATAAATGTGTTTTATCGTGTCTGTGTTTTAAAATGACTCTAAGTCCTTAAAGTTGATTATATTACTCACACTCTGCTTCCTGGAGTTTGGAGGATCCTCACCAAGTGGAGGCTGAAGATTTTGACACACAAACAACATCAAAGTTGTGGTAATTCTTCCTTTGCACAGCACATTCTTTATTTGCTGCAGCAAATGTGTGGTAATTTGCCCATCTGGATTTGAGTCATATGCTGCCTCTCAAGGAAAATGTGTGTTCCAGCCACCATGGCAGGGAACCTGAAAGATCAAATGTGATTGCCATATATAAAAGTGTAAATAATGCAACTTCTTGTTATTAGATGAGTCACGGTGGTTCTAAGTCTGCAAGTACATGCTCAGCTTGTAGGATGGAGAGAACACAAGTAATATTTCTTCTCTGACAAAGGTGTGTGTGAAATGACATGTTAAAATAGGTAATCTTTGTCTAATAATGGTTGCTCATTTGGAGCTGATTTGGAGCAGTTTTCTGCTTTATACAGTTCTTTATGAGGGACTATGTTGTTGCAAGCTCTTTTATTATTATTTTATTTTTATTATTGGTTTTATCGTGTTGGCTGTGGAAATATTGCCAAATCCTTCATGGTGAGCTGTAGCAAAACCACATGGGATTAATCAAAATGCAAAATAATATATATTATTTCACTTTTATAGGGTAGGAATCCCATGTGTGCATGCCAGTTAATTTTGCTCAAGGAAAACTTCCTCTTGCACTGCTACTTATCACAGAAGTAGAAATAATGCTATAGTTACATTTTTACAAATCCAACCCTTTACTCTGAAGATAAATAGGAAATTTTTCTTTGGTTGATTCGTCACCATGCTGTCAATTAACTGGAACAGAAATAAAAACTCTTTCTGTACAGTGTGAATAGGCAAGCAGAAAATCAATGCAGAAGTGTTGCTCTCTTTGCCCTGTATACAGCAGGTGAATATTAACATGTACTGGTAGGTGCAAATACCTCTAGAGAGTGTAGGCATGTACAAGTTATATTTTTACATGCCCAGATCTATTTGACAGCTTTTAAAGTTAAAAAATGGTGCAGTAAGGAACAGGACTACAGACAGGTGAGTCCCAGCCATGATTTCAAACATCCCTGTGCAACTTGGCTAGTTTCACACACAGTAGCAGACCAGTGCCTTTTATAAATAAACAAATGTCATAGATGATGAACAGTTAACTAATTGAAACTGTCCACCCCAGCTAGCTTTATAAATGGACTGCCATTTAGCAAGTCAGAGAGGGCTGCACTTCTTTTTTTTCCTGATGATTAGATGAAAACTATTTTCTTCTAAGAAACATTTTCAATAAAGTGGATTGATGTCAGGTTCAGTAATGCATGTAGAAAAACTTGGTAATTTACTGAGGTATGTGATGGTTTCACTCGTGTAATTTTGATGTAGTTGCATTACTCAAACTATGGATGTAAGGAGCTTTCTTTAATTCTGTGTCAATATAGTATTTAAACCACACCACACAAAACACCTCCATGTAGTGCCATTTTTATATGTTTGTGCCATATAATTTTTTGAAAAAGCTTTGTTGAATATCTGTTGACTGTTCTTATGATACTTTTTGTTTAATCTTGAGATTGACTCCTCCTTGTGCTTGTAAGAAATGAGTGTGCTTAGTTAAGATACAGTAAGAAGTAAATCTAAAATACATAATTAATAATATCTAAAGTAGTCATAGAATTGTGACCTGGTTGGGTTGGAAGGGACCTTAAAGATCATCTAGTTCCAAGGTGGGGACATCATCCACTGGACTGGGTTGCTCAGAGTCCCATCCAGCTTGCTCTTCAAGAACAAGGCCTGATGCATTGCAACCTTACCAGCCAAGGAGAAAAACCCCAGCAATCCAGATTTCACGGTGAACTGCTTTTTTTGGCATAGTGGTGGCTGTCTGGACTGACAGGTTCTTGGGGAGGGTAGCTATCAGATGGTGTGCAGGGCAGGCAGTGTAGGAGTGAGCCATTCCCTTAGTGGTTCTGGTTCTTAGTGGTTCTGGAATTCTGGCTTCCAAGTGCCAGTAGTAGCCAAATGTAGACAGTGATTAAATTCTAATTATTCAAACTTGAATAATGTAATTCTTCATATTTTAGTAGCTACCTCTTGATTCTTACTTTAGCTCCATCTCCTGCCCGCCCCCCCTTATCTCAGCTGTTATGCTGTTATCTCATTTTAGCATGTCAAGGGAG
The DNA here is from genome assembly GCF_028551555.1 of Melozone crissalis. Classification (NCBI taxonomy): domain Eukaryota; kingdom Metazoa; phylum Chordata; class Aves; order Passeriformes; family Passerellidae; genus Melozone; species Melozone crissalis. The sequence goes on along the minus strand of NW_026535817.1, from coordinate 7,300,557 downwards.
AGGGAGAAAAGAGGCTGCAAATGTGTGGGGACAGCCTTGTGCCTGTGGAGCAGATTACGTCCGGGACATGCAGCTGAAGTGTTTGAAACACCCTGGAGTTTGGCAGCTTTCCGTTTGCTTTCCCTTTTCCTTCCTTTTTTTAGTCCTCCAGTAATAGCTCCCTTGTTCCAAAGAACAAAACCAGCACTTAGTGGTCATTCAGAAAGATTCATTAAAAACAGGAATGGAGTAATTGTAAACAGGCACTCCCCTCCTATCATACCTCCCCCTTCCATTCTAGCCCAGGGCACAGCAGCCTTGTGTTGTCTGGCTCCAGACAATTTTTGGGAGAAAAGAGGGAACAATAGCCTTTGGAGGTTAAAATAACCTTTCCTTATTCAGCTGTTACAGTACTTTCTTAGAAAACGATTGAGAAAATAACTACAATTAGAATTTTTTAAAACCACACGCTTTAACTGGTAAATGTTCTCATTTATTCTCATTTATTATTGTTCTCAAATCACAGTATGACTTTTATAATCAAATAGATATAGTGATTATGCTAAGATTTCATTACAGAAGGTAAGAAAGGTGTGAAACAGCAATGAGAATGTTTTTTAATTAATGCAGTTTTCTTTTAGACTGGAGTAATCAGTGGCTGATAAAGTTTTGATTCACTCCTGGTTTGTCTTTTTTACAAGAGCTATCCAGTAATATTGCATATTTAACCTTTGTGCTTCCCAGGAATTATTGGCAGCTGCATGGGCCGCAAGGAGTAGCGGTGATTTGCTGGATAGGAGGTGTTTGTGGAAATTGTTTCATCACTGAGAGACTTTTTAAATTATGGAATTGTGGAAGGGAGTTGAAGATGTGCTCTGGGTACCTCTCTTCCCCCCCTTTTGCCTCTGCAGCTGCAGAACCCTTGTAGAGTGTCTGCTGCCTTCCCGCCCACTTAGCTCTGCCCAAGACTGACCTGAAGCTGGAGCTGCTAAAACACTTTGGATTTGGATGCAAAAACAGGTGCAGAGTTATTTTAAAGCTTGCAACTGCTCCAAAATTGAGCTTACTATTGATCCAGGCAGTGCACTGGACAAGGGATGGGTTCTTAGTAAGAACTGTGGCATTTTTGATTGACAGATGGTTTGGCAGTGCTTCTTGTAGAAACTATTTCTTTATCTGCAGTAGTGTGAGAAGCTAGAGTTCAATTGGAGAGCCAGCTGACAGGCAGGACAATCCATGAGTGAGGCACACCAGGCAGTGACACTGTATGGCAGTGATTGCTATAAGCAATTTTTATTTTTCTCTTTGATAAACAGTACAGTGGCAAAACCAGCAGGGCCCCATGGGGTGTGGAGACATGTATTTAGTCTGAGGGTTGCATTAATCAAACTGGTACATTAATTAATTGGGTTTGAATCATCCTGGATTCCACTGTTTTGCCAGGGGGGATCTATGTGGAATTGCTATGGTGGTGCAAGGATGCTAAGGCCAAATTACAGCCCTGTTGCTATCCTGACTGGGTAGTGTAGCTGCTTAAAAACAAATACCATTAGGAACAGCCTAATCCATCTAAGTATTCACTGCTGTTATGCAAGTGATTGGGAAGAAATCATATGATTGCCATCCTTGGGCTAGGATCATTCCTGTTTGTTTAAAAGCTCCTCAGAGTGACCCATTTTGTCCCTTTTTTCCTCTCTGCCTTAAGCAGAAGAGGCCAGAGCAGGAAAGCATGGCAAGGACAGCACATGTAGGGTCTCTTCCCATAGCAAATGTAAAGAGACAGGTTTTGAGTGCTGGATTGATGGCATGTGGCACAGCTGCCCTCACCTCCAGCCTGACCCTCGTGGACACAGTAAGTGCTCCCAGAAGTGATGGGTCTCTAATGGGAAGTCGTGCCTGGCTGTTGAGCTGAAGCTCCACACCTGTTCTGTGTCACAGCAACATCCCCTGCACATGGGGGGAGTTCTGGGAGTTATTTATTTGGGTGTTCATTTCCTTACATCCTGTTCTATCAGCAAAGCTTTCACCTCAGTCTTTTTGGCTTGTGCGTGTCTGCAAAGGCCTCTGGAATCATACTGTGATGAAGGATAATAATTACTTTTTCACAACTTTGTTTTGTCACTTCACTAAGTAAACATGGAAAAAGTTGTGAGAATTTTCTAATGTATTATGGAAGAATATACCAATCCCACAATTGATTTGGCATGCTGTTACCTCATTCAGCCTTCCTTTAGCTCGGGCCTTGACCAGATTTGCCTGTTACAGATTATTGTTTTCAGTCAGAGGCTGTAACAGCATCACACCTTGGCAGCATCCTCTCACCCACACAACCACATTTTCTGTGGTTTTTGACTTGCTAACCTCAGTCTTTCATTGGTTCATACCTATTTAAGTAGGTGGTTGTGCTGTGTCTTCAGAAAGCATCACCAGAGCTGTGTGCTTCAAATTATGCTTAGGGAAGGTGGAATTTCTCCCTGAGCCTGTTCAAGTTGCAGGGGAAGTGCATTATGATGATCTTAGTATTAGTTTGGGTCAGTGTAACCCACCATAAAGCTATTATGCTTTGATAATGAGTTCTAAATACAAGAGTGTGACTCTGAGAGTGGTACTTTCTTTTGAGGACTTTCTTTTATAATAATGCATGTAGTCAGTTTCTTTTGGTATAGAAATCTTAAAGCTTAGTTTAATATTGTACTAAATATCTGCATACCTTATATTCATCCATCTCTTCCTTTAGTCGATCTATTTTGTACTTATTTTACATTTTGCTGTGGTTAAAGACCCCTGATGAGAGTGATCAGGCTTGGGATTCAGTGATTAGTGCTGTTTTAGATATGCAGATACCATTCATACAGCTGGAGCCAGCTGTTTCTGCCTGATTTTGATTCCAAGCTGCTAATTGCTGTTGGCAGGGTTTTTTTACTGCTGTGCTGCCCTTGATTGTCCTTGCAGTTGAGAACTGTCAAAATATTGGGGTTTTGGGGTCCTCATTCTTCACCACATCGCAGTTGTTGTGTTGAACCTCGCACAGGTGGATTGTTGCAGGGATCATCCTGACTTGGTTTGTGGATGTGAGGAATTACAGAAGGTAAGGCACACAGGGGGTATGAAGTACAAGCATCTTTGGAAAACAGGATCATTAGCCCCAGAAAATCCAAAGCAAATGCTTTTGCAGCCTGGCCTCTCATCAATGTTGAGGTATAAAAGAAATCTGAGAAATTTGTGTTTAGAGTCCTATCAGGATTTTTGAATGTGCTCTTGAGAGACTAAAATTTATGTTTAAATAGTCACTGTATGTCATTGCTAAGACTTAGTGACAGGAAAGGAACTTGAGACACGTGATTTTCTTGTCATAGAAAATGTCTGTGCTTTTGAGTATGAAGACATACATGGAATATCTCAGCTTTCTGTGTGTGTTTTTAGTTTTGAATTCCACTGTTGACATTGTGCACAATAGCTTTTGTGAGGGGTAGATATAGAGAGTGTCCAGCAATGGGTGGAGGCAGGTCATGGTATTGACAGAGGAGATAATACTGGATGGAAAAGAGGAGAAGCAGCAGGGAGACAGTGTAAATTAGACTGATTCAGTTACTTTTGAAGTGGTAAGTGCTGTAGTGTTACCATAGTTGTTCTTCTTGCCTTTGTTCTGTCATTACCTAAGAAAAGATTGTTGTTTGATAAACAATGTGCAGCATTGGATGCCAGATGAAAGCATAGCCAAGAGATTAGATTACATTATCAAGGGAGAGAGGAAGGAAGATGCATTGAGAATGGGTCTGTTACAAGTCACCAGGTAATTATCGAGCTCCATAATTATAAAGGGACAGCATCTCCTTTCTAATGTCTGTTTTAAATGTTACTTGTGATTAAAAGCAGATCATTTTAGGAGGGAGGAGTGAGCTTTGTTATTTCTACATCCAGATTGATGTTGAAACAAAGAAAAGCTGCAAAAGTGGGAGAAGTCCTCTGATGGTGTGTATACATGTGCATGTTGGGAGGGCAGAGACGTGATTGTGAGAGCTCTGAACTTTGGATTTCCCAGTAAAGTGGATGCAAAAATCAGTCTGAAAATAGTGTGGCATGAAGTAAATTAGTTTTTCTTTTGGTAATGAAGTCACAGGTCTGGTTTAGCTAACGTAAAGAGTTGATGGTGATGTGTTGGGGTGTCCCTACAGGTTTCAAAACTGGGGGAATGACAAAGTTCCAAATGGCAGATAGGTTATTCTGTATCCCACCTAATGCTGTTCTCTCCACTGATAGGTATTATTTGGCCATGTGAGATATTTTTCCTTCTGTGTCACAGGTCATTAGAAACATAAGTTAAATTTTGCCAGCTCCAATTACTATAATCGTAAATAGAAAGACAGGTTTTCCCCTCTTTAGAATCACTACATATGTGGTTGAATAAGGGCTGTTTTTCAGGCCCATTGCCTGAAATGGCCAGACAGCCAAAATGGGTTTCCACCCACATAAAATTGTCTAAAATCCCACAATTAATGCTATGGAAATACCTGCATGACCACCACTCCTCTCTGTTAGATTCTCACTGGTGATCTATGAGAATATTGGGAAAGAAGACTATCTCAAAATTATGCAAACAGTTTAGAAAATGCCTTTTTATGTCTTCAGTGTTTCTAACTCTGACATGCTAGGAAGATTGCCAGGATGATGGGACTGCCATGGCCATTCTACTGGTAGAATTTTTTATTTTCTGTTGTTGCTATGTTTGCCTTTTTTGCCTGCCCATCCCCATGGTTGAATATGTAGATGCTGTGGTTGCAAACATTTCTCCAGAAAGGTGAGGCTCACCAGGTGCAGAACACCTGCCACTGCTAAAGGGCTTGGGAACACCTTTCAGAGAACGTGTCCTGGACAGCCAAGGAAAGGACAGACTATGGCTAGAAACATGCTTTAATTGGAAGAGCATTAAAGTTCCATAGAAGAGGAAGAAGAGAGGAAAAAAAACAAAACAAAACCCCCCCAAACCAAAGAAATTAACTAAACAGCTTTCAGAAATATGAGAGAGGGCTTCTAATTTGGGCCCAGACCTGGAATATGTCTTAAATCTCAGACTACTTTGTCAGTTAAGTTCAGTTGCAAAGGGAGAGCGGGCGCATGCCTTTGGGAGCCAAAGAGAAATATTGATAAATAAACTGCAATGGATAGTTCTTCCATTCCTTACAAACAATGCTGTTAGAGAGGACAATGAGGGTGTTGTTTTAATGAGATTCTAATCCGTGACTGGAATAGCTTTGCATAAAACGTGGAAATTTTGCTTTGTCAGAGGCCTGCGAATGGTACTGAAACTGTAATTGTGGTCAGCGCTATTGTGAGATGCAAACACTGGAAGATGTGGTCTCTGCTATGAGTTCTCACATGTTCCTTTTATGTGCCTGGTGGCTCCTCTATAAAGGCCTTGTCATAGTTGGAAGAGCAGGGAGCAAATGGACTTGCTAATGCCAGAGTCAGCCTGCATTTGGCATGTGGATGGCTGTGGAATCAGCAGCATTTACTGCACAGTCTGCTGTGTTTAGCCTGTTAGTCCAGAGTAAAATCTGAAATTCTTAGTCTCATGTTAGACCTGATTCTATTTGAACTGATTAACATGATTCTTTCTGACATTCACTACCATATGTGGTCCACATAATGTGGATTTGTCTGTGGGAAGCAGCCTGCCCTGACTAAATAAAACTTAGCCTTCCTGAAAAGCTTCTTCCCCTCCCACACCTTTTTTCTTTTTCTTTTTTTTTAAGTAGGTTTTGTGGAAGTGAAGTATTACTATGGTATTTCAGAACACAATCCTCAGATCTTAAAAAAAAAAAGAAAACTAAAGGCAGGGGAATAGAGGGATGGAGGAAGAGAAAAGCTCTGCATGGCAAACCATTGTCTCCGGGAATGGAACACGCCCACTAGGTATTTTTCCATCAGGAACCATTGAATTAGTCCTCTGCATCCTGATCAGAGAGATTGTAAAAGTGGGATGCTTGCAGTGAATAGACTGCTTTTTGTCAATAGCTTTGAAACTGCCTGCCAGAGCTCACATGCTTTTGTGCAGTAATTTGTTTATTATTACTTCCTTCCTATGAAATCAGAATAAAAGGAGTGACAAGCAAAATAGACATTTGGGTGAGATTCTGCAGTTTGAAGTGTTTCATAAGAATGATTCAATGGTGTGCATTTGTTCCCTCTTGCAGTGGGAACCCAGAGGGGAATATCTGCTGGGGTGTGCTCTTCAGGAAATGGGAAAGCAGCAGGATGCTCCATCCCTGCAGGGGACACAGTCACTACTGAGATGTGAGAGATTGCATTGAACTCAGTTCCTTGAAACATTTTGTGATACCATTAAAAAATTGGTTTGGCAGCTTAAATTAGCTGCATCTCGTGGCCACAGCAGTGTGGTGAAAGTGTGGGTCAGCAATCACAAGCTGCAGAGTTGCCAGGTTGTGTGACTTTCCTACCTCTGAGAACTCATTTTATTCATTGTTTCAACATGCAGACTTTACCTGGGGTCAGAACTAAGGCCTGAAATGTGAATTTAGGTGAAGGATTTTTGCCTTCAGGTAACCAGTGCTTTGGTTGGTTCCTCTCCTTTGACTGTTGTGCCTCAGTGAGGAATGTCACAGTGGGTTGGTGGCAGGGGTGGTGTGAATGAGCAGCCACTCATGTTAGCTCAGCACCATCGTGTTTAACCAAACAGCTGTGAGGGGAGGTTGCAACTTTAGTTTTGTTAACCACAGGTAAAAATAAGTTGCTGACCCTCAACATTAGGCACTCCCTACCCCACTTATTCAGCTGCCTGGTTCCTGGAGGAATAGGTATACTAAGGTATTTTTGGTTTTGTTCAGAAGAGAAGACATGATTTCACATCACCTCTTCTTTAACAAAATAAGTTATACACAAGTGCAGAACAGACTTGGTTAAAAAAGTTGGAAGTGCCTATTGTTTTTTATAAGTATTTGTTGGCTATTCATTTCTATTCAGGCAGCATGCAATGCCTGGTGTTTTTTTCATAGAGGCTTGGCATAGTCAACGATGAGACCATCTTAACCTTGCAGCTTTCAGCAGCAGTGAGGTGAAGGGAGCCTGGAAAGTGAGACGTGTATTCCATAGCAAGTGTGGGTGATTAGCAGTTGGCAATGAGCTGATATGAAATGATAATGCAAGAGTGGCTGTGGTAATTGTTGTGTTGTCTGTGTCTCAGGAAGAGGTGTGTCTGCCTCTTGCCTGCAGTAAAATTGATGACATGGTCTGATAGACAAGTGCTACATAAAGACTGAGAGGAATTTATAGGCACCTGAAGGCAATACAAGCCGATGATGAAAGGCGTTCTCAGTGTTAGACACTAATTCATAGTGAAGTGAAATCCTCACAGGGGTTTGTGTCTGCAGTGCAGCTCACTGGGATGAAAGCCCACCTCAATGGCAGCAGGTTGTAATTCAAACACACTTTGGTGCCATGTTGAATTCACAAGTGAAAAGAAAGGTAGAATTATTAATTAGATTTTAGCTGCAAACTTCTTGCTGCAGCTCTTTCTTAAGAATCTTCTCGACTACTCTACCTTTTACTCATCTGTTATTTTTCTATCTGCTTTTTTTCTTTTTGCTTATCTTAAATATGTGTGTTCAATGCACATCAATAAATGCTTCAGAAGCAGAGTAAAAGATATATTTGAACCAATTGGGTTAGAATTCTACAATTGCCTCTTTTACAGCTAACTAAGCATTTTGTTCTGGGGAATAACACATTTTCTCAGTCTTCCTGTCTGTCTCCAGAGCCTGTTTATGTAGTTCATCAGGTTTCTGTGAAATAGGGGTAAGGTGACACACTCAAAAGACTTAGTAGTGCTTAAGAGCAGTTTCACTTCCTAAAATATTGCTCAGGGTTTAGGGACTGCCAAGAACTAGTCTTATTATTTTGTTTTCTTCCAGAAGATACCAGTTTCCAGTGATAATCCGCAGAATTATTATAGTACCAAATGCAGAATAGAAGACTGGGGAAATTTATGGGAGCAGATTCATTACAGTTGTGTCCTGTGCTGTAATCATGCTGTCATGGTCATTGTGGTCTGGTTCTGTAAGAGAGGCCAGGCTTGTAGAGAAATACATGAAAGAAATGGAAGAAGTTTCAGGCACGGGTTACCGTGATCTGGAGAGTGGTGTGTTTGCCAGGAACCTGTGTTTTTTTCCTTTGTCAGCTGATTCATCAAAGATAGAGCTTTTCCTGTGTCCTGTTGGAGAGAGAGTTACAAACTGCATTTTGGATGACTGTAGCAGTCTGAGTTAGTGAAGAATTGGTGTTGGTATTGCGTTTTCCTTTCAGAACCATCAGATGCTCATTGCACTGGTGGAAGGACATGATCTTTCATTTCTCAGAATGCTGAAATTCAGAGACTACATTTTTATGTATGTATAAATGTTGTTACATTGTATAATTGCCTTGTGCTCACCTTTTCCCCACGTACTCAAAGTTGCGAAGCTAAAAGTAGAGGAGTGGCAGAATTATTTTAGAAACATGAGAGGTGCCAACAATAATGGTGATGATACGAAGTTCATAAGTATTTTTATTTATTTCAAAACGAATTTCACAGTCTTTCTTCACACTTTGTCTTTTTGTAAGTTTGAAAAAAAGAAAAAGAAATTGGACTATGTCATTACATCCCATTAAATGAGGTCAAGTTGTACTCTAATGCCTAAAGTTATCTGAGACTCTTCTCAAATATGCCAAACAAATTCTCCATTTCCAAGGTCAAAACCAGCTAGATTGCAGTGACTCTGGAAGCTGTCTTTTTTTTTTTTTTTTTTTTTTTTCCCTTTTGGAGCCATCTTGCTGTTCCCTGGATGGCGTCTGCTGTTCACTCATTCAGTTCATTCACTTGAGTCAGTCTTTACCAAACTCTGTGTGGGTTTCCCCCCCTCCGCCTCCAAATCTTTCTCAATTGTTTTTCTCTGAACCACAACTTGCCCTTTTCCACCACTAATGATGCTTTTTTTTTCTGACTTGCTCCTTTTGTGAACACTGGCCTATTCAAGGCTGAATTTCTCATTGCTCCCAGCTTGACCTTTCCTCATTTTGTTGACTTCATGCTTTCAAATTTTGCCTGCTTTTCCTCCCTCTCTTTTTGTTCTTCTTCTCTTGTCCTTTCCCCAGCACTGTATTTCTCCATCTTAGTGTGTCCCACCCTTCCTGTTCATGTCAGCTACCTCTCATTTTGTCACTTGGGGCAAAATCAATCACCTTGGTAAGGAAATTCCCAATTATATTGTGTTTCCCTTTTCAATTCTTTGCTTTGGAAATGGTTTTCCTGATTCTGTGCCATTTCCAGTAGTCATTTACTACCTCAGGTTTTACAAATTGATCAGTTAAAAGAAGATGTACTGAGTCAGAAGAGAATCAGCTTTTTCACATCAGCATCCCTTCCTCCCAGAGCTGAAATAGGAGCTTCCACAAAGCTGCAAAACTAATGAAACTTCTGATACATTTGTACTTCTGCTTGTTGTCTGCCTTCTGCTGAATTTTAGGAGGCTGCAGCTGAACTTTTGGTGTATTAAATACCAAAGAACCTGCTGCAGGAAAGAAATTGTATGCCCAGCAAGCAAGGGCTAAAACCTTAACTGGAGTTACTGCCAGTGTGGACACTGGATAATTCCCATGGGGATGGTATGGGCTCTGTTAGCCTTGGACACCGTGTGCTGGCACAGACCTGATTTTCTGGTGAAAACAGACCAAAATGTGTCTGGTCTCAGATGTGGCAAAACAAAATGCAGAAATTTGAAGACTGATATATGTTGGGTGTGTATTTGTTTGCTGTTGTAGTTGTTTGATTTGGTTTTGTTTTTTAATATCTTGTTTCAAGTGTAAAAGTTTTTAGATGTTTTTCTAAGCTTTATTATCCTCTGATTCTTTTACACGCTTCCAGCATTTTCTTCAGTTGTATTTCTTTCTTGCCTCACTCTTGTCCATTCCTCACCTCTGCACTTCTTTCCCAGACTTCCCTTTCCTGGTATTTCTTGCTTTGAACTGATGGTTGCTATGTTACATATAGCAAACCTTTCTGGTTTTTTCTGAAACTCTTCTGGTGAGTTTTTTTCCTTATAATTTCTACTCTTCTTATTTCTCTCTAGTGCTAACTAAAACAAAGCCGTCGTGGTTTGAATTCACATTATCACTGTCTTTTGACCATGCAGATCCTTTTCTGAAATGGACAAGTGGTTTCTTCAGTAACAAAAGCAGTGATGCCACCCCATTTCTCCTTCCCCCTCCCTGCAATAGCCAGTGAATTAAAGTTACAACAAAAGGAGACAAGGAAAAGGACTTGTGATGGCACAAGTGGGCAGCAATGTTGCTTTGGTTGCCATAGCAATGAAGTTGCCCATTTTGGCACGAGAGCATCAAGAGATTTAAGTAATGACATCCATTAAAATATGGTGTGGGTTTCCTGCAAGTTGGCAGCAGGGCTGCAGGGTTATTCTCAGCTATCTGGGGCTTTTTTCTCTGCTCTCTTAACCTTCCTGATTGACCTGTTTGCAAAAACATTCTGTATCCAGTGGCTGCCTTCCAATCGGAGACAGCCCCGAGGGTAAAGTTCACTGTTTAATTCTACAAGTGCTTAGGGACAATGCCTATTATAAAGGTACACAGAAGACTGTTGTGCTTGCTCTGCCAGTGTTAATGGAACTAATGTATTTGTCAGGAGAGGAAAATACAGCTACCCCTCTCCAGAGGGTAAGCACAAACTCTCACTGAAAGGAGAAAAAAGATAGAAGAAAAAGGAAATATCAGGAAAACTATATTAGTAGTTATATGGATTCTCTCCTGGTTTGTAGGATACGTATACTTGGAGAAGAATAAAATGACAGCTAAATCCTTGCTTCAAAAATAAACCACAGAATAAAAATCACTTTGTAAAGCATCCCATTTCTTGCCTACTGCGTTACTTCTTATTTCCTGCTACAGTAGCTTTTGCAGAATTTTTCATACTTGAGATATTCAGCTATTTAAAAACAGATATTTTCCATGGCAGAGATGATGGCTGTTAATTTGTTAGGGTGACTTCTGAAATGTGGTTTTTTGTTGATGTGGACATTTGATGCTGTTTGCAGATGTACTTGAAGGTGCATCCTCTCAGGATGTGATTTTTCTTCATGGCACTATTTCTTCTACAGATATTGAGCTGTATTGCTTTTATTTACACTCCTTATTTTTGCTAGCAGAGGAAACATTTCTGGATATTGTCATAACATAATAACATTAAAAAGGAAGCATTGATTTTTCTAATCTAATCTACTCAGAAAGTAATGTGAATGGAATGGGCATTTTCAGTTTGTGAATACTTCTTTGTTTTTACTTCTGTGCTTGCAAGTCAGAGTATTAAATATTTATTTAAGTATTAAATATTTAAATATTACTTTATTTAAAGCCCTGATATTTTTCTGCTTGGTTGTGCAGCATTTGCTGTACTTAATTAGAAAAAGAAAAACAACAAAGGAAGTTGGATCCCAGCTGACTGCTACTGCTTCTTGTAGAAATAAAAAAGTTAAAACTTGAGCTGAGTGGTTGAAGAAAGTGTGAGTTTAGACAAAGCTTATTAATTGTTACTTAGCCTGCACCAATGAGTATGAGGGAGCACCAACATACGAGTTTTCATATAAACATGCAACCACAACTACATAAACAAGTCTCTGAGCTCCTTTGAAATCACAGGCAGCTTGAAACCATGAGCAAGTTTCCTATGGAAATAACTTATGGTTAAACCCTTTTAAATTCCATTGGCAATTGAGAAAATAACCTGTTATTTAGGTCATGGAACATTTTTGTCCCTTACTTTGCTTGTACCCATTGCATCAAATGAGGCTTCCCCTTCTATTAAATGTGACTTTTTACAATTGGTTTTAGACTTCATGTTTATTGTAGCTGATGGTGGGGGGCAGTGGGGACTAAACACGTTTTGAGTCTAATTGCAAGTGATTGGTTTTTCATTTTTCCTTACATGTCATCGTTTAAGTTCTGCTCTTTTGACATGTTTTCTCCTAAAGCACTCCTGTTTGCAATTCAGTACTTCTATTAGCTTAAGGCCCAGCTAAGCAAATCCTGTTCTGTGTTAGTAAATGTATTAGTTCCTGACAGATTCTGCAGCAGGAATCTGATGGGTATGACATTTACAGCATTAAAGCTGCAATGGTGAGAAATAATCTCTATCTTGTCAGTTTATGGTAGAATCAAACATCTCTTTTAGTGGAATAAAACAGTAGCTGTTTCCCACTGCAAATTAGAGATGCATTTTTGGTTGGTTTTATTGGATGGGGTCTTTTTGTGATTTTTTTTTTAATTTAATGGGAAAGAAATCAACTATTTCCCACAACAATCTGCATTTGTAAAATGAGTTGTGGTTGTTACAAAATTTTATATAAAGTGTTTGGATCCATAAGCATGAGGAGATAAACATATTTCTCAGACTCAGAAGGTTCATTCCAAGCCTTTGTTTTATGCACCCAGATGTTTTGGATTTTCTGGGTCTACACTGAAAACTGGGTGAATTTGGCCAGAAACTACATGATTTGATCATAAGAAGTTGTGTTATCTTATGAGAAAGAAAACTTTCATGATAGATGGAATAGTCCCTGAGCTGTCCAATGATTCCCAAAGTAGCAGACAGGAGAACTGTTGGTCTTGGCTTTCCTTTTCATTTCCAGTTAACAGGAAAAGAACAAATGTGTGGAGATAAAGACTTTATCCTCCAAGGAAGTTCTTTGATCCTGTGGTGGCTATCCCAGTGTAACTCTTTATGAGGACACTTGTATTCCAGGATGAAAATTCCCCTTTTTTCTGTGTACAAAGTACAAGCAGAAGAGGGTAGGGAGCATTAATCCTGGAATACAAGTGTCTCAACAGGATTAGCATAGCCATTAATGTCCCTATAGACAAGCCTGAGAGGATATAGAGAGTTAAAACAGTCTGTATTCTCCTAATTTCCTTTTTAAAGTTCAAAACACTCCCTGCCATGCCTGAGGCTGAGTTCAGAGTTGAGGGGTGCTTCATTGTGAGTGTTTTTCTGTACCTGCCATTGCCCCTTGGGTATCACCAAGAGGTTTCACACCCAAAATGTGCAGCAGGCTGTTCACCTGTCCCAGTCACAGACCCTGCCAGAGGGGAGTGTTTGCTTCAGGTGGGGTAGGACGAGATCTGTGCTGCCTCACTTCCAGAGCTTGGGGTTACTTAGCATGTACAGTCATTCCCAACTTGCTTTTTTTGTTTTGCTCATCAGTGCAGACGTGTTCTTAAGGACAAAAATCACAGTGGCCTGAACAAGAAGGAAGCTGCTGACAGCTTTACTACTGGTTTTTAATTGCTGTTATTCTCTGTGAGCAGTGTGGCTTTTCCAGAAGTAGTTCTGTGGAATTTAGTGGAATTCTGAAAATCATACCCCGAGTGTTAAAAAGGTGCTGTATTTTACTGGGAAGTCTTCCTTACTTATTTTTTTTTCCACTCCTAAAATTGTGCTAATGGAGAATTTACTGTTCACTTTTTGAGCATTTATTATTCTGGAGTAGTCCCCACTCTGCTTCATAGTTGACATTCTAATTTGTGCACAAGTACTAGTTTTTTAGGAATACTGGATTTTTAACAGGAACAGCTTGAATTTAAATTAATTTTCCAAACTCACATACAGGCAAGACAATATCCCTGTTTTATAAAGAATTGGCAGAATAGACTTCAATTGCCAATCATGGGAGCATTCTGAAAACCTGTGTGACAAATTCAGTTATATTGACGGCATGAATTTTTTTTCCAGGTTTTCCTGTTTTAAGGAGTCTTCTGAAGCTGATTCTGTTTGTAATCCATACTCCATGTGTGGAGCACTGTCTTTTATTCTTTCTTACACTCTGCAGGTTGTTGATTGCATGTGCCTTTTGAGTCTATCCTCTGGCACCCAGGAGCATAAACAAAGCTGCAGACACTGTGTTTTCCTCTCCCAAGCAGCATGATGTGTTTGTGAATTAACCAAGTAGCCTTGGGTTCTACTTGGGTTTCCCCATTGTTGGAAAGGCAATTTATTCCTTTAATGAGACCAGAGATTAAGGATTTAATTAAAGGGAAAGTGTGGGTTGATACAAAAACCAGTTAATAAATAAGTTAAATTACTGGTCTTTTCAGTTTGAATAGCTGATGAGGTGTTGGATTTCTTTTGACAGTGCTGAGTTGTTGGGAGTGATTGTTTGGGGTTTTTTTATGGTTATAACCTCTGAAGAATACTGTGCCCTTACTTTTTCATAACTGAGAAACCACTGAAGTAAAAAAGTAGGCAGCTCCAGAAGTGGGAATGTGTGATTTAGGAAAGATCATGTGAAGATTCTGTGGTTTAGAAAAGATCAAGCTGTGAGGAGGAGAAACCACCCAATCTCTGGAGTGGCATAAAAAGATTCACCACCGGAGGGATATTTTGCAGCCCTGTCTGTGAGCCTCCTTAGCCAAGAGGTCTTTCTTGAGTAAAAAAGCAGAGATGCCACCCCAATTCTCCTTCCAAGTTAGGCATACAGCCACATGAAAATTAAAATAGGGAAACCAAACACAGCTCCCAGATGCATCCTAGAAACAATCAGGTGTTGGCTAATGGACCTTATTGCTGTCTCACTCCTGTCTACTGTGCTTTATGCTTTGCCACCCTGTGCTTTTCCATATCAAAATATTTTCAGATATTTTTTCATATCCTGAGGGGAGTTCCATCTCATTGCATGGTGGTGTTACATGGGTGCTTCTCTCTCGTGGCTCCTTGGGGACATGTGCCTTTTCCCTTTCCTCTTCCCTGCATCTCCCTCTTGAGGGGAGGCACAGTTCAGAGCCAGCTGCTCTTACCAGAAATTCACACAGTTACCTGGCAGTATAAGGGGAAACACTTTGAAGTTGTGAATAGCAAGGAGCAAGGGCCATCTTGGGACTCTGGTGTGTGTTTCCTGGGCATGGCCACAGGCTCTGAAGTCACAGGTGGCAGGAGGGAGCTCCTTTTAGCCCCAGGTGTGTGGGCAAGAGGCCACCCCGCAGGTGGAGGAAGCTGCAGCACTCCTGAGCCATCTGGCACAGGTTAGGCACGCTCGTGGGGTTTGCTCCTTGCAGTCCCTTCTGGAGCTCCAGCAGGGAGTCAGCCATGGCCCAGGTCCCTTTGTAGTTGCAGGGGAAGCTGCTGGCTGGAGATAAGGCTTCCAAAGATCCGGCCCAAATCAGCCTGGATGTCTGGCACTGGGCTGCAGCCGCGTGAGGAAGTCCTCCGGCATCGGAGTCAAATGAAACGCGGGTCAGAGACTATGGGGTCACAAGAGAAAAATTGCTAAGTTAGCTTGAAATTCCAGGTCAAAAGCTTTTCCTCCTTTTATTAAACACAGCAAAAGGCATTTCTGATTACCAGGGATACTGATAACGCAGTGTTCTAGAGATGCAGATCCTTTTGTACTCGGTCTCACACGGCTGCCTGTGCTCTGAAGATCTTTGTTGAGGTTGAGACTGGTGCATGAAAACAGTATTCCCTGGGGTTTTGTGCAAGAAAACTGGCATATTTTAAAGCAAAAAAGTAATGAAAACCATGTTATCTCCATTGTTTTATTCTTTTAAAATTACTGTATTATACCTAATAAAAATATCCTTGATCATATGCAGGGGGAACAAAATCCTGGATGTTCCAGGGCCCCCTGTCTCATGACCAAAGCCATCCTGGAAAGGAAAGGGGGATGTTCCCTTTTGAGACCTTTCTCCTTCTCCCTCTTTACTGTGCTTTTCTAGATTTGTCTCCCTCTCAGTGGCTTCTCTTCTTCACCTCCTGTCCTTTCCATGCCTGGGAGCTACCTCAGGGACATGAAGATGTGTCCTTCTTGGAGTTTCAATTCTTTTTTTAGGCTCTTTTCCCCATTCCCCTGCAAAATGGACTTGCTGTTGGTGTGTAAAACCCCACCAGATTTTGGTTGTCTCTTGAATGATTGTTTACTGGTTTCAAAGGTCTGAATGACACAGCTTTCTGAATCATGTGGCTGACATATCCTCTTCAGATTTTTTGCTAGCAGGCCAAATTATAAGTAATACTAGTAAGATGTGTTTGCAATCAAAAGTTCAGCGTGTTATTTCCTTGGAACCACTCTCACCGCTGTCATTCTGTCTCGTTGTGTACAACATTGTATTTTCCTCCACATTTGAATGTTTTGCTTCCATCTGAATTGAAAAGCCATAAACAACTTTCCCTCTCAGACAGTGGAGTCCTTTTTTATGACGTTTAGTCACAGATGTTGGTTCATCCCTTTGAATTTACCTTTCTAATTGACCATTACCTGTCCTTGTTTGTGAGGTAAGTTCTTGATGAGACTGCAGCCCAGGGCGGCTGGCCAATATTCTCTTAGTTTTTCTTGGAACATTCAGTTTAGGAAGTGGACTAATTAGCACGTAAACATTGTTTAGCAGAAGAACTCCAATTAGCAGTGTTTGGCCTGGCTTCAGCGATAAACAAAGTTTGGATGCGCGTCAGTGTTTGTCCTAAGAGTTTATAAAGTCCATTTTGTGGTCCTAGGGGACAGCACACATTAAATAGTCACTGCAGTTGAGGCCATGAGAAAAAGCTTGCTGTGTCAAGCTTAATAGGCTGTGCATGATACATTAGTGAGCTACATTGGAAGTTTTCCATTAATCTTAATTATTCTGAAATACTAACGAAATCTTTACAAATATGTCTTTTTCTTGTTATTGTCTGTCTGGTACCATAGGAAAAAAAAAATGAAACACACTTCAGTTCTTGTAAAATAATGGAATTTAAGTTTTCAATGTGTATTTTTGTGTTGTCATTGTATTTTTTCTCTGTTTTGTTAAAGCCTAAAACTAAGCTAGATTCTTATCAGCACAAGCATAGGCAAGCTTCTTGCCCCAAGAAGTCAGCTATCCTCGTTTTGGCATGGCAAAATTAATACTGATAAATGGGTGGGATAAGCTTGGACTACCCTTTTGGTAATGTTGCAGGTAGCCAAGTGTAGCAGATAGCATACACTTGGTGCTTCTAAGGGAGGGATGCTTTGGTGGGGTTCTAAGGGAGGGAAGCCCACAGCCATGGTGGACTTATCTGTAAGAAACTGAAGACTAGAAGGTTGTTGAAGTGTATAATAACCATTCCTCCTTCTCTGCTCCACATGCCTTAGTCACAATTTTGTTGACTTTTTTCCTGGTTGTCCTGTGAACTCCTGTATATGAGCAGGGGAGTTGGAGAGAGTGGATAACTTCATGTGCCCATCCCTTCTGTTGGCACTTTTAATTTATGATATAGGCAAACTGGCTCAGGGGTTGAATCTTTACATCATAGACAGTATTGGATGACTAAAGTAAATATGAAATATTCTATGGGTACTAAAAATACTTGAACTAATTGATGTAATCCTAGCTCTGTGTGAGAAGAGGATGCAGGGAAGCTGCTATGAAGGTTTTGCTGGATTAGCTATTTTTGTATTTCAGAAATTACTGTAACTAGAGGATCACACAGGACAGGTCTGTTCTTAGCTGTATAGTGGGTTGAAAATCTCTTTTTTTGGTCCTGACAGCACTATACAGACCACAGAGGCAGCCCAAAAGAAATCAGTTTTATGCTGGAAGTCTTTCCAACCAATTAAAAGACATTGTTCAAGCGTCTAATTTAGATTTCATTGATCAGTTAACTGAAAAATAACAGATGCAAATAAAGGAAAACTATTTCCTTTCTCCTTTAGACAATGAGACAGATCCAGAACTTCTAGACAGCCACACAAGGGTGTCTGTTCTTCCCTGCAGGATCCTGGCTTGCATGTATATTACTTGTCATTAAACAGTGCAGGATGTGAAGCTGCCCTTTCCCTCAGCCCTGGCTGGTTAACTGAGAGGGTGAAATAGTCCACTCACCAGGGGAAGGAGCAATCTAACCCTAATGTTTAACTATTTATGGCACTTCAGTGTTACCCATGCTCTGCCATGGCAGATTCCTTGTGGATGGCATTCTTGATGCTCCAGCTGCAAAAGGATCGTGTGTTCCTCAAATTAAATTTGTTGCAGGTTTTTTATAGCAGTTGGGGAAAGCCCTTCCTTCAAAAGTGAACGTCAGAATCTACTGTTGTTCCTGAAAAGGATGGGATGTAATTGATGACATGGTTTAAGTTCATGTTAGCTTTAGCTAAACACATCCACATTTTCTGGGTTTTTTTCCTCCTTTTATAAATATTTCACTCTAATATGTTTTCTGTGTTAGCAGTATGTCTCCTCCTCATTCCCTAATGTTCTTCCATTGTCTCCCTCTCATTACTCCCCTCACCAACAGGCCTGATTTTGATGTAACAGTTTTGTGGTTGATACTTTACTCAAATACTTGAAGAATTATCAAGTGAATGGTGCCAAGGGCCTATTGAAAGATGTGCTCCTCGGAAGTTTTTTTGTCTCCTACGAACAGATTCAATAAATTAGCCTATAATTACATTTATTAGAAAATAATAGACTCTTCCTACCTGCCATTATGTGAAGGTACTTCAGAGGAGTAGCCAGGTATCGCTTAAAAATCTTTATTTGATTTGTAGTAGTGGCGTTCTCCATGACTTTAGCACATCTAAAAAGAAGTCTTTAAATATATGCCATGGGAAAAGGTGCGCAGAAATTAATTTCATTTTAGTTGTACAAATTTTCTAGTTATTCACATTTGCAAATTTAGTTCTCATTTGCAATGATCTGATAAATGTGTCTCATTAATTTCCAATTTGGTCAAAGTTTGTTTATGGTGCTTTTTTTTAAGTCCTTTTTTATTTTTCTTTTAATTACAAGGGACACTCTTGGGAAATATTCCAAAGACCAGGTTAAAAATGAGCTGTGATAAAAAAGGTCCCATAAAAGATGGGAACTGATTGGTGGCAAGGTTAGTTGATAAAAATGGGTCTCGCATCAGAAAGTAAG
Organism: Melozone crissalis; assembly: GCF_028551555.1. Taxonomy (NCBI): domain Eukaryota; kingdom Metazoa; phylum Chordata; class Aves; order Passeriformes; family Passerellidae; genus Melozone; species Melozone crissalis. Next base: position 7,281,651 of record NW_026535817.1, on the reverse strand, counting down.
TTATTAACTGCTTGATTTTTCTTGAGGTCTTCTGTTCCCTTGAGCCTTGGAAACTTTATTGGGGTTCTAAAACAAAATACACCCCTGATTTAATTCCAGCATGTGCCAAGTAGGTGTTGTGCACTTCTCCTGCAGGTTTTAAAAAGACTGCAGGTGGTTTTTGTTATACTTGCAGTCTTAACTGTGGGGCTGTATTCTGGAACACACCTTTGTGAAGAAATAAATTTTATTTGAAAAGATACAAACTATTAGTGGAAAGCCTGTGAGTGATACCTAAAAATAGAGATGGTTCTCTTCATTAAAATAGCCCAGGAGCTGACATTCATACAGTCATGGCTGGTGTTTGTACATCTAAGGAGCAGGTGAAGCAGTGAGCAGCTCCAGCAGCACAGGTTACACTGTATAGGAAACTCAGAGTGAGCTAAGAATTACATCCAAGTTTCTTCAAGTCCAGTAAGCAATTTTGCTTAAGTACTACTCTTTTATGGTTTTTTTCCCCCTTCCTGTTGATTTTTTTTAAAGTCATCTATAGAACAGGGCTCTAGTGAATTGAGCAACAACTCATTTCCTTTGCGATCACCAGGAAATACATGGAGCAATTAAGGGTGGCTGGATGGGAAAAGGGCTTTCATTTCACTGTGATACAAAAGTTCCCAGGCTTTCCTGGCTTTTCAGCAGCCTTCCAGGTGGTCTGACTTGGAGCTAAGTCCCCCGTGTTCCAATGTCCATGGCAGCAGCAAATTTGAGGAAACAGGACTGACAGCTTGAAGGATTTAATTTTTTTTCTCTCTGTGTTTCATGGTTTAACAGCTCCTGTACAAATCTCAGCTTCTCTTTCCTACCTGTGTCTTTATTATCTACATAAAGAGCAAAGAACTTCCACCAACAACCTACAGATTGACAGAAAGTTATTCTTTAGTAAGAAGGAATATCTCCCAGTATTCCTTGAATTCTCCATCTGGGTAAAGATTTAACAAATATGGGGCTATGTTTTAAGGGAGGGTGACCATCTGCTGGTCCTGCTTTGCACAGAGATGCTCAGTGGCTGTTTTTCTTTCAAATGTTGACCTAAAATGTAACATTTCCCCACAATGTGAGCTCCATGTGACAGCAAGCTGTAGCTTGTTGAAATACACTATGCCCACTAGTGTAAAATGAGAGTATCAGGATTTCATGTGGAAACATGACTTTGGCTTGAAACTCTTGATACAAGAGATTTGCAAGATAAAAAACCTGAAAACTCCAGCAAGTCCTAACAAAATAGTCTCTTTAGGTAATGCACACTAAATAAATATTATTGTTTATTGGAAACCCTTTTCCTGTTAGAGTCTGTTTTGCTGTTTACTTCTCTAGGATCTGAATAACAATGCCAGTACTATTTTCTAGGAGATTTAAAAAAAAAAAAATCTGAGTTTTATCTCTCTTTTAAAAATTCAGATTTTTTTTCATTGCTGATTTATCCAAAGTGAAAGAAATTAATTACAGACATATCCATATCTAATAAGGTGGTGTCAGCTTCTGCTCCCTTGCCTCCATGGTTGAGAACTCACTATCTGCTTTTAAAAGAGATCTCACAGTCATAACAGATGCCAAATGTACTGAACTTTTTGTTCACTTGCTGATAATACTGGATTATTTATCCAGTATTTATCTGGATTTATTTATTGTAGAGAGGTTTATGTGTGTGGTTGTGTGCACGTGTGGATTATCTCAATTTTGTGTTGTTCCCCCCTGCCCCTTATATTAATGTTCATGCCATGGCAGTGTTTTCAGTGCCATTTGGAATCCTGTTTAAAGCTCCTAGCCAAATAACTGTTCTGAATGTTAGTTCTCTTCTGAGCAGTGGTAGAGTTCCTGTGTCCTTCCTCTGTGAGGCTCTGAAGTGCACTGTGATGTGTAAGAGCCATCCCAGGATTGAGGAACAAGAAGTGCTAATCTGGGTTTTACCCCTTCCTGGCTCTCCAGTTCAGGCTGCCTGTGGGAGGAGAGAGCTGACCTGGCGTTCTCACAGGGCTGGGGTGAGGGTTAATTCACTGCAGACACAAATTGCTGCATGGGTGCTGTTTCACCAAGATTTTCAGCTGGTACAGTTCAGCTGAACTAAACAGAAACTTGCATTTTGTTACTAGAAATATGTAATTATCTGATGGAAATAGATCTGAAATATTTTTAGCACTGTAAAATGCAGAGGAACAATTTCTCTTGTATCTCACTGTTCAATATACACACCAGACTTTAAAATTTGCCTGCACCTGTTTTGGTACCAGTCCAACTAGGATTTTCTTTCTGAAAGATGGGAGTGAAGTTTGTTACCTGGAATTGTAAAAATAGAGATTGGTGCCTTATCCTGTATCAGCAAAATGTGTCATCAGCCTTCAACAGGGAGTTTTGAATGCAGTTCCCAAGGGGCCTCTGCTACCTGAGACATCCAAAGGCTCAGATGCTGTCAGCTGGGAATCCTGGCCTAGAAAAATGTTTGTATATTTTGATTTTCCACCTCAATTTTCAGTAGATACTCCAGTTTACAATAATATTATTTGTTAGCTGGAGCCAAGACTGGGAAAATATGACTGCTCTGTAAAACCTCTGTAGCTTTTGTGGAGGTTTGATAGCATTGGACACAGAGAAAACTGTACTCCCAAAGTCGTGTTAATATCATTGAAACACCTGATTTTTGTATAATCTCCTATTTTGGAGAGCAAATGAGAGAGAGGGTGCTCTATACATGTGCACATAATAAATGTCAGTCTGGTTTATTCCTTCAGAATTAATGTTTGTGGGACTGGAACTTCTGTAAAAGGCATTAGCATGGTGAATATTCTTGCCAGTGCCACATTTGTGTGATTGATGAATGATGCCTTGGTCATGAAGCCCTTGAGGAACAGAGTGCAAATAGCAGATTTTTTCGTTCTTTTTAATACCTACTCTTTCCGAGATTTTACAGGTAAAACTTTGAATAGAGTAGAATTTTTTAAATGTTGTCTTTTGACCACAGTGTACAGGGTGCTACATTTCCTTCTCATGAGTTCCTGTTTGGGACAGACAAAGCAGATGTTTGGCTTGGAAGCAGGCTTTATTTGGCGTGGTGGCAGGAAGTACTGAGAGATTTGCTATTGACATTTAATCCCTGATGTTTCTGTAGACTGAAAGAACTTTTTTTTTTTTTATTTCTCTCTTTTTTTTTCCCTTTTTTGTTGCTTGCTTGAATCTATGTAAAATGAACTGAATTCATAATACATATTTGGCAAGGGAGCTGGAAATACAGTATTCTGTTTCTTACAATCTTGACAGTCTTAGTCATAAATCCCAGTCCCCTGATTCCTCTGATCACAGTGAGATTTTTTTTTTTCTTGCAGGTGTTTAAAATGTGAAATTAGATGTTTCCCCCAAAGCTGTATGTCCGATCTCCATCACTGCAGCAGTGTGACTCAAGGGCCCATCCCCAAATCATTCTGGTTTAGGAAAGTTTCTTCCTGCATCTGGTCCATGTGTTGTGCTAATCTACAGTAATATTAATTAATAGGTATCAATATTAATCTGTTTTAAAATTAGGGGTAAAAAAGAAGGGGGGAGAGCAGCTGAGAAGATAACTGGGCTGTGAAGACAACCAAGCTGATTTGCATGAAAATACTGGAATGAATTACTGTTGTAATAAATTCTGATGGTTTTTCTGTAAAACTTCTGGGATGGGAGTTTTCATGCATAAAGTTATTCAGCAGAGATTTTTGCTGCAAAAATCAAGAGTGTCAGAAAAAGAACTTCATCCTTTTTTCCATATTTGCATTTTCACACAACAGACTTTTTCTTTTTTGGTTGGTAATCTTGGTTTGTGGAGGCCATGAAACTGCCCCTCTTTTTCCCTCACCTGTGGTTCAGGCTATGATGATCTGTGCTGTGGCGGAAGCAATGAAGTGATGCTCTGAGCATTTTATATGCAGCAGATTTGAATCCTGCAAGAGTAAAGTTTCTGGGGGGAAAAGCAAACCCCTGGAAGGATCCAGCTAGTGAACTTGATTTTGGGTCAATATCTGGAATGCTTCATTTTTAGTGGACTGGATTGAGGTAGTTACGGCTTTAGAGCTGCACCAGCTTGAACTGTGTCTCAGATGGGAGTATGTGAGGGCAGCATTCTATTGTAATAGGAATGCTTTGGAACCAGAATAAAACTCCTTCTATTAGGCAGTCAACAAAAATTTTAAATGCCTTTTGTTCTTAGGGGTATTTTTATAAAATCTTAACAACCCGTGGTTTCCCGTTTAATTTGAATATAGCTTAATTCACCAACTTGCCTTTCAAGATGGTCCTGGATTTACCACCTGAGCCACAACTTCCTTAATGTCATGCCAAAGTAGTTTTAAGGGAAGGATATACTCAAATAATGTGGAAAATGTGTCCAAGAGAATGAGTGTGTGATAGCTCTCGGGTTACAGAGAGCAGCGGAGCCTGCAGGAGAGGAACATGGATTACCCATTAACACTTTACAGAAATAAGTCCTACAGAAATAGTTACTGACTGGAAAGAGTAAAAAAAAAAGAAGGCCAATTATTTTTGTTCACCAGTTCTAGTTTTTAGGCCTTCCTGCTGATTCTGGAATGTGGGTGCTCTGTTTTAAAGAAGAGGTTATCTGTGTAATTATGCAATTCTATTACTATATAATGACTGTGTGCTTACCACCAGTCATTAATGTAGTTCTTCTACACCAGCTGTAGCTGTCCTTGGGTGGCTCTGAAAAACAGAGTGGTTTTAAAAGCTGTTTCAAGAACTAAAAGAAATGGTGAAGCCAGCAAGCATACCATGGAAGAAGCGCTGGGAATAAGAAAAGCTCTTCTTTAGAGCAGGAGGCTTCATACATTAAGAAATGTAAGGAGTTGAATCATTATAAAGGCCTAAAACAAGATGTTCCTCCTGCCTTCCCACAGCTGGAATATTTTTTATTTTGTGCTTTAGTCCCAGGCCTTGTTTTTGTTTAGGTAATCTTTATGTAAGGTTGCAGAGTATGTTCCTGTGCAGTTTTTCCTAGTACTGACAGCCAGAAACGGCTTCCAATCCACGGTTTTTAAAAGTTTTCTAGGCTATTTATGGATTAAATGAAACTGCCTCAGGTCCAATAAATTTACTCATTAATGGTATCAGCATTAGGTTTCGGAGCTTTCTGGGTTTCTGTTATTCCCACTGCAGTCTCCAGGCTGTGGTCTCTCATCAGGCAATTCTGTGCACACGGAGCTGCCAAAAAATCAGAATAGGAAAGAATTACATGCCTCAAGTTGTCGTCGCATTGTTCACGGGAGCCTGCCTGTGGGAGAAAAAAATAAATATTCAAGGCAGAAAACTCTCCTCCATTCCTCAACCAAACCATGGCTGTGCCAGCACAGAGAGCTTCTCTGTCCCTAAGGAATGAGGTTGTACATTTTTTTCCCCACTGCTGATCAGGTGTGCTAGAACTGCCCACCCATCCTGGGTACGTGCCTGTGGCTGATTTAATGGGAAAAGATCTCAGCAGCTCCAGCAACCTAATTCCCTCTGCAAAGAGTACATGTTCCTTGGCACAGGCATAGCTGTTGATCCCCAGAGCAATTGGGATTGGCCTAGGAGTCTTTGGGAGTGGGGAACATGTGAAGGAGGTGGTGATGTCTAATGGGTGAGGCCTGCTGAGAAAGGGTAGATTTTTTTTTTTCCTACTGCTTCAGTTATTTTTGATAGGAAAGTTTGGTGATAGAATAACCCCAGGCCTTGTGTCTGGAAGCTAAAGGATGGCAAGGATAAATTTAAAGTAAATTTAAATTATTTAAATCTGATTTTTATTTTAATTTCCTTTTTTCCCATGGTTTAATAAGTTAGCACACTCTGGTATTTTTATCTACGGCTTTAGCACGAACAGTAATCGCTGCCAATCCTTGTAATTATTATTTTGTGATCCTTTGGGAGCCTGCTGTACCAAGGCATTCTCTTCCCGTTGCTTCGGCACCTGGGAATTCAGGCTCCAATGATATTTTCCAGCAGATGTGACTCTCGGGGCTTGTTTATTTTTAGCTGGGGATTGTGCACCTTGATCTCGGTGGGAAGCTTCCTGTCCTCATTGTCTTTTACAGCCGGTTGTAAAGGCAAGTGGCTTATAATGACCTACCCTTACTTCCCCTTGCTGCTTCCAAAAGACACAGGAATGTCATCATCACATGTTATAATTTACTCAGGGACTTTCCGATGAGGACCTCACAGGTTTAACCTTTCCAAAAGCTGTGTTTGTTCAAGAGGGTAATAGTGTTGGTAGCTTAAATGTTGAGGCTAAGAAGTTAGCAGATTGTTTGATAGGTTCATTGATCTTTGTTCCCTGCATGGTTTTTATTTCGGGGCAAGTGAATCTGTGTTTGTCAGTGACAGGCATATTTTGATCACCTGATTGCATTATAATGAAATTTCTGAGGAAAACCATTTTTACTTTTAATGTTACATATCAAAGTTCTAACTGTTCTTAAATTAGTTTTAAGTAATGGGGAAAATGGGGGAGCATACAGGCATTATTTCTATTTCTCCATCATAAAAGGTAGCAACTACTTTTCATAAAAACACATTTTAGAACATCCTGAAACTTGTGTGTGTGTCTGTGCCTCCTGCACATAGGTGCCTGTGTATACATTGTCTCTGTGTCTTTAGACCAGTTTAATAGCCTTGTGTAGCAGGTTGTGAGGAAAAGTTTTTCTCTTTAATTTACAGATACTTCCAATGTTTGTTAAAGGGAAAAAGATTGAGCAAGAGAGGGCTCTGCTCCCAGGCTCAGGTATTTCTGCAGCCCCTGCGAGTGCTGCTGTTGCAGTGCTGTTTTGTCGGTTTCCTGTTGTATGAAAAACAGTTTAAGGAGCAGATTTCCATCTATTATATTCTTCAGAAAGCAGGCAGGATGATCCAACTGATGGTTGGGTTTCATATACAGGGGGTTTGGAATAAAGCCCAAGCTTGTGGATCATTTCATCTTTTGCTCACCTAACTTGTTTTGCTATTACAGGGAAAAGAATGTTTGTTTCCTAAATATTCCATGTGGTAGATAGTGGGAACTCCATGCCCACTACCCTTCTCCCCCAGGAAGCTTTTTCCCCACTAACAATATGCAGATTTTATTTCTGGCAATTGTTTTGAATTTTGGAAGAGGGACATGATACAAAGATCCTCTTTCAGTACTCTTTTGTTAAAATTGGAAAGGAAAACAGAGCCATCTTTTTCTTTGCAAAGTGAGCAATTAACAGGAGAGTGCTCCTGCTGTTGGTGCTTGCCATGTGGTATTTATTATTGGGTAACATGGCATGATAATAATCCTATGAGTTGTCTTTTGGGGAAAAGACTCAAAGACCTTCAGTTCTCCTTGGAATTCTTTAAAAAAGCCAGAATTGTTTTGAACAATTTGTTTCAACCACCTGTCCCAGAACCATCTTTAGTGAGCTGTTGTGATTTTCAGTGTACTCTGAGAATAGCCTGAAATGTTTTGATGCTTTCCTAATTGCTGCTTCACAATCAGCACCAAAACAGACCTCCCCAAAACATCTGAGGGTTTTTTTGTTAGAGCAGAAGGTTGTACAGAAGTTTCTCTTGTCCCTGAATTATTTTCAGTCAGGCCACTGTTTTTATCCCTAATAGGAGAAGTCGCTCCTAAAATGCATTCTGTTGTCAGTGAGGGTGCTGCAGAATTTTGGCTTATGTAAAAAACAGTCAATATTGGAAAAGATTGGTAGAAGGACAGGTGGAAGGGACATATTGGATGTGTTGTGCAATTTTTCTCCACCTACTTTTTACAGTGTTAAAATCAGTCCACACTTGTAAAAGTGATGAGATGGTCTGAGGGGACCTGGCAAACTGGTACAGAGATCCCCCTGTTTTGTTCTGAAAGCACTCCAGGTAGTGATCCTGAAAAAACCCCTCCCAACATGTACCTACAAAGCTCTGTTGAATGGCACATCCTGACACGTGAAAGGAGAACCAGGGGGCTGAGCTACCTGAAAGAATGGATGGCATTCTGGCAGGAGGAGAGCTGCTTTTGAGGAAAGAATGGAGGTGGGGAGGAGCCTGGCCAGTGGTGGGTGTGGGTGTGGAGGGGGTCAGGAAGGCAGGCTGGAGCTAAAAGGACCACATCCGTGTTTTTCCAGGTGTCTCTTTTGTAATATTTCACTTTTTTTTTTTTTTTTTTTTAGAAGAGGCAGCACATCCAGTTATTCAGAGAACTAAGTGACAAGAAGAGAGAGAAGCCAGGCTTGTGCTGTGCTTTCATTAAGTGTTTTACTGCAAGTGGTACCTCATTTTATAACGCTTTCTCAATTACAGGGTCTCCAACACACTCATTGCCCCTCATTTTCTTCCTCATTACTTTATTGCTTTGTTTAATCCTTTATAATGTGTCTAACCCACTGCTCTAAGGTTGCTACAAAGGTCAGGCTGCTCTTGAGATGTTTTTGCTTGAAATAAGTGAAATGGTTCCAAATTGTCTGTGTTTAGTGTGACCAAAAAACCCAAACCAACCCAATCATGTAAAGCTTCAGAAATGAGTGACTTCTTCCCTGATCAAACAGGACTTCCAGAATTGGTGCTTGCCTTCTACTTAAAAGATTCAGGAGACCCCCTCCATGCTTGAAACATATATAAATGATGAAAACAATTAAATGTGTACATATTTTACAAGATTTAACTTGACAAGCCTGAATAAACTAGCTTCTGCCCTGCACCTTTGTTCTTGCCCTAGGACTTTCTGTGTACTTGTGATAGACTTTCAACTCAGTCAGAAAAAATTCTTCATAACCAGAAGACTTGGCATCAGAATTAAAACACAACTGTTTCGGGAATTGCTCATACCTTTCCCATTGCTTTGGCAGTATGACAATTGCAGGTAGCAAAATTAAGCCACACAGTTCTCCTGAGCCCCCTTTTGCTGCAATTGTTTGGTGCAGTTTTTACAGAAGGATGTCTTGCAAATACAGCTTGCTAAGAGAAGAGATGGAGTGTGTGCTTCAGTAAAAAAATCTGTTTTTCAGGTTAGGTTTGCATCTTTCCCTTGCATTGTTTCAGGGTGAGTTTCAGTTATAAATAATAAATCTGTCTGGAACTCTGCACTGGTGTATCTTGTGGGCTGGGTGTAGTTGTTGGTGAGAGCTTCCATCTTATTGTCTCACCAAATTTATTTTCATTTTGATTTTATATGGTTCCTAATTAACTGAAATATGTTTGTATATTTGGATGTTTAAGTTCAAAATATTACAGTCAGTGATGTCAGAAAGGCAAACACTATGTAAGGAGGTGTAAGGAGGAAGCCTGATGGTGTCTGCTTGTATTTTGTAAGTGAAACTATGATCCCTCCCATAAGTTATGGCTGCCTTTCTGGTTGTAATAATTTAACAGCTTGTTCAAGGCTAAAGGGGTTTCACTAACAGAAAAAAAAAAAGGCACATCTAATATGAAGGCATTATCTTTGTGTATAAAATGGTAAAATAGCAGTAGCTCCTTTGTAATTTGGTAGTGCATACTGAAGATTAGGAATGGTAGTTGGGGATATGCAGTATAGCCAAGAAATACATGAGACTTTACAATCAGCTGCTGCATTATTTTGTTTGTTTTCATGGAATATTGAATGGTGCAGGATTAAAGAGGCTTGGGGAAGTGTTGAAAGAAAAACCTTCACTAGAATTGCTGGTAGGGCAAGAATTGTTCCCTGTTCCCCAGCCTCCATGTTTTCTAAATTCGGATGACTTTGTAGCAAAAAAGTTTTTCAAACAATTTTTTTAAAGATATTGTCATTAGAAAATTGTCACCTGCCTCGTAACTTTTAGCGAGCGATCTGAGCTGGGAAACTGACAGAGCCATCTTGGTAAAAGCCCATTAAAGGATCCATTTCTGACTTCTTATACAACTGTTGTGGTTTTTATTATTTGATGACAGACTAGGAGATACCTAGTGATGTAAAGGACATATCAATTTGGAGGAATACTTGGCCTTTAAAGAAAAAAATTGCTGTTATGATTGTGGAGAAACCTGAGCCGTGAAGTTATAGAAGTTGCAAACAGCACTGAGCTCAGTTTACAGGAGAGCTGTGTGTGATGCTTCTGCCTCTCACATGACTGTAAATTAGTGTTAGCTGTCAACAGGTTGTTATTCTGTTTGTTTGGCCTGTAACTGTTATGGAAGGAACAGGGAAAGGGAGGAAATCAGCTTTGGTCATGACCCAAAATCTGATGAAGGTATTGGAAAGATTTTTGTTGCCTTTATTATGCTTCAGGTCAGATCCTTGGAGTTTGAAAAAAAAATCCAGGAAAGGAGAAAAAAACCAGAGGCTTGAAAAAGAATTTATGTCATTTGATTGCTGTGTGAAACTATAGGTTAGATCAGGGCGAGCATTTTAGTCCTGAGTGAAGAGAAATAATTTAGACATTTTTCATAAAAGAAGGCTTTGCTGGATAGCTGTGATGTGAAAAACTTTGTGTCATGCACAGATACTCTACCAATTTATCAGGTTGTTTTAAAGTAATCTCAGGAGTGGCAGAGTAGCCAGACTAAGGATTCATCTAGTCCAGTTTCCAGACTCTAGTAGCTGCCAAAAAACAGATGCCTAAGAAAGAACACAGAATGACTTAAATTCCCAATTTGCTGCTCCTCGCAGGGACAGAGCACCAGAACATTTATCAGGAATATTGCTACTTTTCCTTTCCTGTCTATGAGAGTAATTGACAAAATACACACAACCAATGGTTTCTTGACTGAGAGAACTGCAAAATAAACAAAATAAGACCCAAAGGAAGCTTTCCACTAAGACTGAAAATATCATTGGACAGCAGTGATACAGTTCTAGCTTTGCCCATAAAAATGCTAAGTCACAACCCTGAGTTATTGTTTTACAATTCTGCCTGATTTTTCATTATGAACACTGTCTTTGGCTATTTTATTTTCAAATATTGTTGGATCAGTTCTATTAATAAAGGTGCCCTCAGGCTATTTTGCAGCTAGTGAGGTGGTGTTCTGGGTACTGATTCAGCACTGAATAAGAAATTATTTGTTACCTTTTTGTTTGCAGCAGCAACAAGTTTTAACATTAAAGCATTATGGTATCTGATTGCCTACAGGAAAGGGATATAATATTCACTTAGCAGCCAATGAATGAATGATTAAAATCTTAAAAGCATTTAATAAGATGGAAACACAGAGCAGGGCTGTTCTCTGGTGTAAAGTTACAGAAGGGGTTCACTGGGTCAGAGAAAGAGTATGGGAGATTGGATTTTTTTGTTGTTGTTGAAAAAAGTTGCAGTGTTACTTTTGCTGTCAAGTCAAGACAGCTCTGAGGGGAAAACCATAGATGAGTGATGGTATGTTAAAAACAGCACAAAACCAAACAAAAGAATTGGTTCTAGCCCTGTAATATAACCAAAAAAAAAGAGTCACTATTGTGAAAAGATGTGCACATAGTTTCTATCCTGACCATTAGTTAAAGCTGTAACAATTAGGGTGATGTAAACAGAATCTGAATGTAAGGAAAGTACTCAGCTGAAACTGCAGTTCCAGGAGTTAATTAAGCACAGGGACAGCCTTGTTGCCTGTGGCAAGCTCTGCAGAGTCTGCTTACTTGTTTATTAATAAACAGGCTGCCTTTAATGACATCTGAACACTTCAATAGTTCAATATATTGAAAGTGTTTCATGATGCTTTGTGCATTTTGAGTTTGGCAACCTCTCTCTGGAAGATGAGAGGTCATAATTGGTTCTTAACGACCTTATGTTGGCCAAAAATTCCTGCTAACCAATTTTTTATGAGCAGGGAGAGAGCCCAGGGCATGATGTGCCTAGCGTCCCAAGCACAGTTTGTGCTCAGGTCCCCAGGGTGAGGAGCAGTCTGAGAGACATCACACATGAAACAGAGAGGAAAGGGTACTTTGGAATGGTGAAGTTATCTCCATTTAATCCTCTATAGCTTGATGAAACTTTGCATCTCCTGAGCAGGTTGTACAGGAAGTCTAGGACTCCAGGACTAGGGGGATGTATCTCTGCATATGAGAACTGCTAATATTTTCCAGGGATTATTCTTCTCCAACTTCATGCTAAGGCTTGGAGGCAGAGAAATGTAGGCAGTACAGCTTGAAGGTTCCCAGGAACACTGAAAAACCTTTGGATACCATGGTCTTAATCTGAAAGTACTATTAAAATAAGTTATGTGATATATTGGAGGGGGTTTCCTCACAACCCTGAACTGTTTCATTTTCTTCCATTTCTGTCTGTCTGCCCTGTAAAACCCGCATTTTTTGGGTATAGCAATTGGATTTGGCTAGAATAGGATCTTATATTCATTCATTAGTTTTTCTGACTGACTTGATCCAAGCTGATAATTGCCTGCAGAGGAGATTCCTCACCTCACCAGAGCATCCCTGGACTGGTATCCTGGGCATGCAAACAACTATGTGCTTTGCAGTCCATTTCTTGATTTTTCAGCTTTAAGAAAATAGCTTACTGAGATAAGAATCTTAATCCTGTCAATAAAATAACAACCAAAAAAAAAGGAAAAGGAAAGGGGAGGCTGGACTGACAGGTTTCTCTAACCCAGAAGACTGAGATGTTGGAAAGATTTTTCCCTTGCTCTTGTCTGTCTCCACAGAGCCCTCACTCACCCTAAGGACAGCAGCACAGCCTCTCGCCATCAGTGCTGGTGGCGGCAGCCAGTCTGACCTGGAAAGGAGCCGAGGCTCCGGAGATCTCCCCTCAGACCCGGAAATGTCAGGAATTCCCTCCCTCATCCCGCTGTGTTTATTCAGGGCTTCACCTGATGGCACTGTCAGGAGGCAGCCGTGCCTGTGCCTGGGGCTGGCTCTGTGTGCCTCGCAAGGGACAGATTTCCATCCAGGCTTTTCTTTAAGGCACAGCACAGATCACAGGAAGGTGCCCAGTGGGTCCCTGGCAGAAGCTGAGCTCCTCTCCTGAGCTGGTTTGAGAGACAGGTCTGTGCCTAAAGCTGTGTGAAATCCAGTGATGTGAACCCCAGACTCACCTGGACTGGTCCTGAGAGGTGACTCCTTTCACTGGAAAGCATTAATTTATATTGTCTGTGCAAAAGATGGTGTTGACATAGGTTCCACCCTGGAGGTGACTGGGATTTGGGGCTGCATGCAGTGATGCAGTACCTCGTGCTTTAGGAGTCCTTGGTATGAAATGAGACCTCATACTTTTTTTGGGTCCTGTACAGTTATTTCCTCAAAGTCCATTTTTTTTTCTGGTAGATGGAAAAACACAAGCATGCTTGTGATGTTGAATTCTTAGTGATAAGCCTGCTCTTAAAACCGAAAGTTTTTTTTTTGTCTCTAACTTCATTGAGAATATTCTCAGTACTATGGATTTTATTCTCAATAACTCAGTTTTAGAATAAAATTTGTTTTACCAGTATTAGTTGGTAAAGAATCTCCATCTATGTTTTGGGAAGACAAATATGCATACTGATATGGATGTTGGATAACATCATTGGACAATGGAGGAAAATTTCTTTCAGTACTGGTGAGGAACATAATTTCAGATGATTTGTGTTAAAGAGACTGGTGGAAAATGTCAATGCGGACAGAGAGATCAAGATGTCACACAGATATGGGAAGAGGGTTGTGATTGGGCTGGAGGGAGTGAAGAGTGAGATTTTTAGGATGGTAGAAACCAGGGATGTGCTTCATGGAATAAGAAGTCAGAGAATAGAATAGAATAGAATAGAATAGAATAGAATAGAATAGAATAGAATAGAATAGAATAGAATAGAATAGAATAGAATAGAAGGAAAGATGGATGAGGATTTGAAGGACATGAGTAGATGAGTTGAATGAGTTCAGAAGGATGAGAAGAAGACTGAAAGTAGAAGGAAGAGGCTGGATGAGCAAAGGGAAAACTGCAGCTGGGACAGAAATACAAGAGTGAAGGCTTGGAGATATAAATGTTGTTGGACAATGGAAAGCTGAAAGTATTCTATTTTTATATTTTCTATGGGAAGAAAATTTCCAGGTTATAGGTGCAAAGGAAGTAGAGGCAAGGAGAAGCAGTGGATGAAAAGTTGGAAAAACAGACATAGGATTTTGTAAGTTCCTCTTACTTAAGCGGGAGAAATAGAGCTGACTGAGCTAGGATTGTGGCAAAACTAACAGTGCAATGGAGGGCATCAGCCAGACCTTGAGCCTTCCAGCCCAGATGACCCATGGCACAAGAACAGGAGCAGAGGAAATGGGTGTTGGTTTATTTGGAACATGCAGGTCTCATGCCAGGTGTTTGGTTATCATTGTGTTAGTGAATATAAATAGTGTTTCTTAAGTTACTGTTTAGAATATTGTTTCTCTGAAAAAGCCTCAACCATGTTGTCCTCTTACAAAAGTTATTCCTGTCCTAACATGCTGGGAGTTGGCAGGAGAAGGTGTGACTGTTCCTGCACTGTCTGGAATTTGGACAGTTTTTGGCTGTAACCTCTCAAGTAAAGGTAACAATAACAAGAAGTCATTGCCTTATTGTTTCTTTTTTCAACTATAAATTACAGACTTTGGGTTGTACTGTCAGGAATTTAGAGCTGGAAGCAAGTTTCTGCCACCTTGTTCCATTTATGTTTTAAATCTTAGTTGATGAGTAATAGAAAGAACAGGCATTCGAAGTGAAGCAGGATTGAGGGAGAGAGATTGTTAGAATTTTCAGCAGGACTGTACTGGGGCAAGAAGAAATGCAGGTTAATAGAGTTCAAGGAGTTGTACTCAGAACCTTGCCATTGCATAAACCAACAAAATCGGGGAAATCATTGTTGGGATTTCTTTGGCCCAGTCTACTGCTGAAGTCCAGCCTACCTGCTTTTATTATAGATTGCTCTGTGGCAGTGACATACAAGACTGTAAGAACTCAGGAATTGCTTGAGACCTATGAGGGTTAAAAAGCTGCACAAATGTAAGACTAGAAGTAAAAAACAATGTGCTAGTTCTAATTTGAACACAAAATTGCTTCGAAACTTCTGACAAACCACTCCAAGTCTGTTCTCCCCTATTTCCCCACCTGTAAAACTCTGATGTTTATTTCACAGAAATGTAACAAATATAAGCTGTTGCTGTTACTGTTACAGTATTTTGAAGATGGAGAGTGATAAATTATTAGCCTTAACATGTGATACTGCTTGCCTGACAGAAAATCAGAGAAACCGTGGATGGCCCATCCCTGGAAGTGTCCCAGGCCAGGCTGGAGCTTGGAGCAACCTGGTCTAGTGAATGTCATCCCTTCCAATGGCAGGGGTTGGAACCAGGTAATCTTTTACCTGAGCCTTTCTCTGATTCTATGAATGTCAGCTGCAAATCAGCAGGTTCAGAAAGGCTGTAGCTTTGAGTCCTTGTCAGTGCTCAGTTGAGGGCATGGATCTGTGTGGGTGCTGGGTTTGGGGACAGCATGAGAAAGCAGAGCACCGAGAGGTCCTCAGGTGGTTTCTAGAAGTGCAGATGTTGGGGGTTTTACCTTTTTGCCTTCCTATTCCTCCCCCAGAGGAAACATTTTCTGCTGATTTTCCTTCCTAGTAACGATGCATTTCTGTGTGTTTTGTGGGAAGTTGCAAATGAAGGTGAAGTTGTTATGTTTTTTTTGTCAGGGGTCTGGCTTTCACACTCCCTCTCTCTCCAAGTCCAGGCCTGCAGTCTGTCTGCTGCATATCTGATTCATTTTAGTTCCTCCAGGGATATGTTTTTGTAACCTTTTAATACCAGGGACCTGGGTGACCTTGGCATAACACCATGAATCATAGATGGGAAATGTAAAGTTAGCAAAAAGAGATGAAGTAAGCGTAGTTACGGTCAGAAAAGCAATTGTACAAATCTCATCTTAGGCAGCAGATAGACTTCCTGTGTATGTTTTCAGTTGTCTCTGCTGACTTTCCTGACAAAAAAAATGAACCCACAGGGATCTTAATTGGCTCTCAAAACCCAAGCTGATTTTGCAGGCTGATAATTAGTGTGTTTCTGTGAGCATATTTATATACATGTTGAAAGCAGCCTGTATCTAATTTAGATCCTATTGAGAAACACAAGACAGGGACATCCATGGTGTGATTTCCGTTATATTTATTTATACAGATTTCTAAAACTCATTAAGAGTGCATTCTGCACTTTGGACTCATGACACATAAATCTACATTTATATCACTAATTTATTATTTTTTATAAAGGCCTGCTCAGCACATCTTAAATCAGAGTTGCACACCACCCAACAGTAAAATCAGCAAGTCTGTAGCCACATAAATCTCTCCAGCCTGTGTCCATCTCCTCTTTGGAGTTCAATTGCAGTTTGAGCACAAGATCATGTGTGGCACATCCTGGATTGCAGGCACTCAAGAGTGAGTTATTCCCAAAACAATTTTTTGAAAATGGATTTTCCTGAAAGGACTCCTCTCTTTGTTTCTTCCCCCTTGCCCTCCAGCTGAAGAAATGTTATTAGCAACTGCGCTGAAGGTGTCTCAGAAAAGTGCCTGAGCTGTGGTAATTTCTCTAGGTAATAAAGATATTTTATATAATACTATATCATTAATTCAGTATGATGTGACCTCACTCTAGGTGAAACTCTCAAAAGTACTTTGCTGAGTCTTTTTTCAGAATGGAGGGCCTGACTTGTCACTGGAAATGCAAGAGAATCACGTATTTGGGACTTACGCTTCTAAAGTACCTTGAAAAATCTTGCAATGCAATATGAAATTGCACACATTCCCTAGCTGACTTAAGTATTCGTGTTTTATGATTTATTCTAGTTAAGCAAACTATGGTCATTATTCCAAAGATCCCTGCTGGCTTTTTGGTGGAATGTTTTGGAGAAAACAGATATAAAATAGCAGACAATACTATTGGTTGTCGTATTTTTTCCCCCTGCCTTTGCCTCCCTGCAGGTGAGAAGTTCGTTTTCTTTGACAAGGCTATGTAGAACATTTCCTGCATGTCACATCCAATATTCATTTGAATATAAATGATTTACAAGTTGTTATTTTAATATGTCAACAGAATTTTTTAAAACCAGAAAGCAAATGAAGGCACCAACATCTACAGGGTCCTTAAAAAGCCACTGATACTTTTCCTCCTTTCTTCATGGAAGGGCATGGAAAGATCTAGAATCAATTGCACTTGGTTTGAATTGGAGAACATTTTTTTCAAGTGACTGATTAATGCTCTGAAGTTATCAACAATTAACTGTTACTTTGATTAGCGGCAAAACATGCCCATTGAAACAAATGGCGCCACCTCTGGTTCAGATGCAGTGGAGACCCTTTTTCTTCTGATATTTCCTGCTGCAATCTTGCCTTCTCTGAAATGTCTTTTTCTTCATCTTTTGTTTTGTTTAGTTCTATTTTGTTTTATTTCATTTTGTTTTGATTTGTGAGGAGGTGTCGTTGCGGTGCAGTTCCGGGCACAGCCAGCAGGGGCGCTGCTGGCTCCCGGCCAGGCGGGGCAGCTCTCAGGACCCCCCTGCGCCTCCAGGGGGCGCCGTGGTGCAGCCGCGTCTCCCTCACGCGGCAGTGGCGGCTGTGGAGCGGCCGCTGCAGCGGGAACCTCGGAGCCACGGCTGGCATGGGAAAGGCAGACACCTCCCCGTGGTGACAAACCAAATGTAACAGAAAGGTCCACAGCCTTAGCAGGAGCCGTGGAGGTCAGGTGGACACGCAGGCCAAGGCAGTGGCAGCCGGCTCCTCTGTAGCAGCTGCTGCCCACAGCCGGGAGCCATGCTCCTCAGGAAAGGGGTCGGCATCCTGGGTTTTCCCCTGAGGCACCCCAGTGGATGGTGAGGGGCCTTTCCAGGCAGATTGGGTGTTAATAAGGTTCAGCAGCTGCTCTAATGAGCAAAGCTCCCCTCAAGGTAGGGGAGGACAGCAGGAGACAGAACCCCACAGTGGTGGCAGATTTCCCCTCAGCGATCGCGGCCTGTCTCCCATCGGATAACGAGACAGGGAGAGGAGCCGAGCCCTCACCACCTGGCCAAAATCTCATGGTGTCTGCTCTTCCAAAGAGAAAACCAAAGAGAAAAGGTAAGAGTAGCCAGCTGCACCCTTCCCCACCTTGGCCATTTCTTTTCTCTCTTAAGGCCATTTCTTTTCTCTCAGTTGTTATTGTCTCTCGGCAACAAGTGGGACAATTCTGTCTTGCATTGGTAGTTTTCCTTTATATGAATGATGGGAGGCAATTTTTAATTTTCCTTCCTCTGAATGAAGCTTGGATTTTCAACTATCCCTTAATTTTATGTAATACCTTAATTTTATGCTATATGATTGCCTTCTTGGCAATAAAATCCTTCATACTGTATTGTATGGTAATTATTCTCCTTTCGAAGTCAGCATGTTTTCATCTCATAATTGTCCCTCATTATCCAGGCCCTGCTGCAGGAGGAACTTCAGATTTCTGAGAAATATTTGGAGCCAGTTGGCAACTAAGGCACCCCAACATAGTTAGCAGAGAGAGCTGTGGCCTCGCTTAGGCACGAGTGTGAGAGCCTACATGTAACTGGAAACATTTGTTTTCCTGCTGTTTGTGAAATTATTGCCAGGAGAGGAGCATCAAACAATGCTGTAATGTCTTTTGATGTTTCTCCCTTAGTCTTAAATCAGGCTGATGTTAATTAGTTTGGTGGGGTGGGTTTGGGTTTTTTTTTTTAGTCATTTAATGATGAGTATTTGAGTATAAATAAAATAATTTTCTTTGCCTGCACCAAAATATTGCGGACTGGTGAGATGCTACTTGAGGACTAGAGAGACAATGTAAAAGCCAAGGTTTTACATAAAAATTCAGTCAGTAACAAACAGAAAAAGTATGAGTACAAATTCTTTAGCAGCTTTAGGGTCTGCAGTTGCAACCAAATGTTGATAGGAGCTGAAAAGTTCTTTCAGTAGCTCCTAGAGAGCCAGGAGCCACCCAAGGCAAAAGGTTAACAGGTGGCACAGGTAGGGTTTGTAAAGCCCTACCAGCAAATATCTGTGTTCAGGAACTTGGGTATATTCTGAATCCTTCAGTATTTCTTGATGCAGATTTCCCCCCATCCTTGGAGCATGCTTTGTTTTCATAGAGTTTTAGACTTTCTGTAGCCTTATATGGAGTATTTGTGTTCAGTAGAATTTCTCTAAACAAGCCACTATAGCACTTTAAGCAGAGAAAATGGTCATTCCAGAGGATTGAACAGTAATAACTTGAATAAAATTAGGAAAAAAACCCCTTATGACAGCTTAATTATATACATTTATCTTATGACTACATAAAATTATATTAATTGTACTTCTGGAGTATGGTAATCTGTATTTTCATGTAGAACATACTAAATAATTTAAAACATTGCACCTGTTTAATGTCTGTTGTTACAATAGCATTTTGCCACTAGTCAGATCTTTTAATTAGTGTTTGTTCTTAGTTATGCTGTTGATTATATATTATAATTCAATATCCAGAGGCCACAATAATTTTGTAGGCTAAGTGTTAAGGGATACACAAATAAGATGATAATTTTATTGGTGTAAAAGCACATCATGCTAAATGCTTCTGGGTTTTCTTATATATTTACCTTGGGTTTGTAATGGTGTTGATGAGGGTAGAAATAAATTCCAACAGTAAAGAGCAAAAAAAGGATTCATCTCAGCTAAGCAAACTGTGAGGGTTTTTATTTGCTGTGAGGTTGGAACAGGCTGGCCAGGGAACTGGTGGGTGTTCCATCCCTGAAGTGCTCAAGGCCAGGCTGGAGGGGGCTTGGAGCAACCTGGGCTGAGGGAAATGTCTCTGCCCATGGCAGGGGGGTTGGAACTACGTGGTCTTTTAGGTCCCTTCCAACTCAAACTGCAATTCTGTGATTTCCTTTATAGTCTTTGGTACTTTAAAGGCAAAAATAATTTTATTTAGGTATCTCTTCTAATGAAAAAAAGAATTGGAGCTTGAACTGCCCTGGCTATCAGTGGTGTGTGCAGTGATTAACTTCAAGAGAAGCATCTGTGTGGAAGCCCAGTCCACTGAGGTTCATTGTCAGACACTTAAAATATTCATGGTCCTGACACAAGTCTGACTTACCCTCCTCTTAAACAAGAAAGAAAAGAAAACACTGGGATATTCTAAAGAGAAGTTTCTTTAGGCCCTGGTCTCACATGATTATGCCATTGCTTCTCACCAACAGAGAGACAAAGACCCTAAATGTTTTGTAGAAATCTTTCATCCAAGAGAGTACATTCCTGAGAAGTATTTTTTGGGTGTGACAAAATTATTGATTTTATTTCTGAGTCAATCTATGAAGGTAAATCATTACCATCATTAATCAGTTTAATATTTCAAGATCAAGTCTGTAGATGTTTGGCAGGGACAATGTTTTGCCTTCACTGGGAGATGATGAATTTTGAGTGTTGCCTTCTTTAAAGCCTTCAGAAGCTTTTGCCTGTGTAATGTTTTTCTGAGACTGGAAGAGAAGTGCCCTAAGTACAGCTAATTATTTACCTCCCTCATCAAAGGTAAGCAGCACTTCTCCTTGGGGTGAGTATGTGACTCACCACACTTACCTGTATCTGTACTTTTCCCCTCTTAAATATTTTAAGTAGAGATAGTGGAATGTGAGCATGCTTCTGGAGCTCTAAGCTGGAATGTCAATTTTCTGGGAAAAGAAATAAAATATACCTTAAATTAAGCCACAGCTGATTTTGAATTTCTGAATGTCTGGAATTATTGTCTTTGCTGGCAAGGTAGAATGGCATACCCATGCAGCCTGCCTTGGTGAAGCTCAAGTCCTAGATGCTTTTTAGAATTATTCTGGGTGATTTAGTTAGTGCTGTCTGTACTTAAAGTTGTGCAACTCTTTGTCAAATGGATTGGTCATAGGAATCTTTATAATGATGATTCTTGGACCATTGGGACCATTGTCTGCTTCAACCTTTCTGCATGTCAACAAAAACCACTTCTGTTTTTCTCAAGAAAAGCTAATTGGAGATTATCTCCTACCACAGCTGTTGGGTTTGCCCATACCGATGTTGTTGGGTTTTTTTACTGTGGTTTGGTTTAGAAACTCTCTCACCCCTTGCACAGTAGAGGAGAGACTTCAAGCTTGTTATGTGTGTACCTTTTCTTACCTTTCTGGAAAGTTCTATCCAGATTTGAGTGGATTTTATTTTGAGTAAACTTTCTTTTCTACACATGGCAGAGTCTGGCAGCTAAATGAAACAGCTGTCATTGGGTGTGATCCATTCTGGCATGGTGACACTTTGGGTTTGTTACCCCCATCACTCAGAGGGCTGAAAGGTGAGAGTGGGGTGTAGGGGAAGCGTGGAGAGTGACAGCATCCCTGTAGCTGGGTATCAGGTGGCTGAACAAATTGGAGACAACTGATGTAGAAGTCAAAACTGGGAAAATCAAGCAGATGGATCTTGTAAGGGGCACTTTAAATGTCACAGAGAATCTAGATTACTCTGCACGCTTATGAAATCAAAACAGAGCTGTGAAACCCAAAGGCAGAGTATAATCTTCATTTTCTTCTGCTGAGTGGCCCACCTAACAGACTGCTACTGCTTTATTAGTTCCAGTGGTTGATGTCTTTACTGATATTTCACATAAAAACTGTAATATTCCATATGGTGAAAGGAGTTTTCTACTATGCTTCCTTTTCTAAAATGTCACGTGGGAAAAATTCCCATAAATAATGTTGTTTTCACCCAAACAATGTTCATACTAGGAATGGTTCTCCTTTCTCATAGTATAAAACAAGCTGGGTAATTCTGGAAAATATTGACCTAGTTCTTTCATGTGAAAAAAAAAAAAGGCAAAGGGAAAACCACAGAAATGAACAATATAGTTAATTCCATATGGATCTCCTTTTGTATTTTTATATGTGAAATACCATTATGGGCAATAGTAAATATGCTTTTAATGTGCCAGGAATTTAGCCTCAGGTATTTGGCTGCCCTCCCACGTGCTGCTTCTACTGTTCTGTCAAACCATACAAGGCTAAGCCGTCCCTGGATGCTGGGTGTGCATGGTAGCAGAGACTCCAGGGTGACATGTTCAGCCAGTGGGGAAGGTTGGGCATATTCCCTGCAGGAGCTCTAGGATGTGCTTAGCAGTGGAGTTTAAAGAATAGGTACTGTTACTGATGGTTCAATCCTTCAGATTAATTTTCAGTCAAATATTAGCAAGTAGTTTTCATGCTCCAAAAAATTATACAAGAATAATTTCTAAAATCGTTTGATCATGGCTAGCCTGTATAGAAAAATTTACCTTTTTGAAGGTGCTGCTGTAGTTAAAAAAAAATCAGCTTTTTCTATGAATAATCAATGTTTCAGATTGGTTTCTTTTAACAGTATTACAGCGACCTGATGAGGTCTTCAGGGTTGAGAGAAGGATGAGAATCTTGTTTGATGATCAGAAGGCTGGATTTATTGATATAAGATCTATAATACATTATAACTATACTAAAAAGAATAATGAGAGAAGTTGCAGAGGCTGCTAAGCTAAGAATAGCATAGAAAAGAATCTATAACAAAGTTCTGTGTCCAGGGACTCTGTCCCCAGCTTGCTCCTGTGATTGCCCCTTAATTGTACACACGCAACATGAACCAATCACAGGTGCATCCTATTGCATTGCACAGCAGCTGATAATCATTGTTTACATTCTCTTTCTGGGGCCTCAGCTTCCCAGAAGATGCACAAGTCCCAAAGAAAGGATTTCTATGAAAAAATGTCTGCAACATAACAGAAATGGGTGTTTTCTTTGGTAGCCAGTTGGGGTTTTTACAAGAGACATCTGGTCATGGGAGGATGTACTTTGGTTTGGAAATGCTCTTGTTGTGCTTGCAGAACGTTTCCACCAGAGTTTATGGCATCCAGGCAGAGCCCCAGGGAGATACCATATGACCTTTTCTGAGTCTTTAACTTGCTTTTCTGACCCAAAAGTTTTCAGCCTAAAATTTTTCCCCAGAAAATGAAGGGCTGCAAAACCTCTGCAGCTATTGCTGCCGGTGCCATTCCAATGCACTGTCAAGCTGCAGTGCTGATTGGGGCAGATCCATCCAAGAGCTGCTTTTGTGTGTGAATCCTATTGACATCTTTGACTCTCTTAACTTACCTTAGTGGAAAATATTCTTTCTTTCTGACTTCTATTATCTTCTTCCTCCTATGTTTCTCCCACCTTCCTCTCATCCCTTTCTCTGTGGTCTGGCTCCAGCTCCAGGTGCTTTTCCTCTGTGCTAGAAACAATTAATGCTGGTTTAGTTTTTAGCTACAATTCCTTGGTAAGGAAGCTCTTTAACCTGGGCTTTAATTCCCTGGAGCAGGGTGGAGCCATCTGTAATCCTTGGGTGTTGATCACAGTGAGTTAGAGATAATTTCCAAAGCCTGGAATTCCCTGTTGGCCAGGAGGATTCAGTGGTGGGATAATGAGTAAGAGTCAACCACCCAAGTTTTAGGATTTTGAGGTTATATAAATTTGCTGATTCATATGATGAGAAAGCCACTGGCCACTGTTTAATTTCTGGGATCAGCCTCTGCTGCTGTAAATATTAACAGAGTGCCAGGAGAGAGGAGCTGCAGTGGTTTGCAGCAGCAGGCTGGGGCTCTAATGTCTTAATAAATAACTGTGCATTGTTACAGTGACTGTAAATGTAATAATTGTAAGTGTGCATTGTTACAGTGATTCTCCCTTTGCTGGACTCATCAGTGAAGAATTTGGAAAGGTAATGCAAGGGTACTGTAAATAATAATCTAAGCTCTCAAAAAAGTTATTTCTAGTCTATCATAGAACTGACTGTGAGCACTCCAGTTGAGCTTGATGCATAAAAACACAGTACATGTGATATGTGAACTATGTGTGTTATTAAATCTCATTAAAATGGTTGCTACTGTAGAGGAGATTTTGTCTTCCAAAAAAAACCCAAAACCCACACATGATGCAGTTTCCTATTAGAAGAATGAAATTTGTAGAGATTAACAGTTACTTTTCTACCATATACATTTAAAAATGCCACCTGAATTATAGTCTCTCATCAGTTATAAATGGTATTAGAATAGCTTTTTTCTGAATGAATTGTTAGATTTTTGCAGCACACTGTTAATTCAGACTCGTTTGCAGAGATTTTTCAAAAGTGGAGTGGGTATTTTAAGAGTGTTAGAAAACCAGGTTTGGAAATCTGATCAGGTCTTCAATTCCATGGTTTTCTCTAAATCTTTTACAGCTGCTTGTAGCCTCTTCTCGCTGATTTTCATTAGTTTTATTGCTCCAGTCCATTCCTGCCAAGTGTGCTGCAGACTCTGGTGTTGGTGATTTGCAGGCAGAGGTTCTGTGCGAGGGCCTTGCCACTCTGCTTCCTGATAGGACCAGCTCCTCATTAAACTCCCCTAGGAACACTGCAGAATGAACTGCATGTACATTGCCCTGCAAATAATACATTGTAATTAATGTAAAATGACTCACAGAGAATAATTTTCTTTGATAATCATGCCATTATTTAACAATAATTCTTGTGGGTTTACTTTTAAGTAACTTCTCGTAAGGAGTGTATATGCCCACAGGTACTGTTTAAAAGCTAGGTGGGTAATTAAACATTTTTGCAGTAATTGTTACCTCTTAAAGCTGCTTCACTGAAATTAATAAGAAAGAAAACTTGGAGGAAAAAACCAGCAGGAAATACACAATTGAAAAAAGTCTGACTTAATTTAGAAGAAGACACAAGTAGGAAGTTAAAGGAAATGTCTCTGATACAACTTGGATGTGTCAATGTTTGTTTCACCAATATGAATAGTAACATCAGCTGCATTATGATAATTTAGCATCCATTAGCATACAGTAATGAATTGAAATTTAGAAGGCATTTTTATTTTATTCCAGGCTTGCCAAGTTGTAATTAAAAAATAAGTGAGAAATCATCCTTCCTTTTGATAAATTCGGTACAGTTTTGCAGTGATTATTGCAAAGGTGATGGGAATTTTTTTTCTTTTCTCTTTGCTCTCCTCCAGTCACAGACAGGGAAGGCAGGGATGTGGCTTGTTTCTGTCAGCCTGGCTGAGCTGGTTTGTGGATACAGAACTGAAAGGAGGGAAATGGACGCTATGTGATGAAATCCCAGCAGTTTGTGGATGGTGAAGCCTGGTGCTTGAGAGAGCTCTCAGAGCTCCCTGGATTTCTGCAGATAGAATGTTTCCTGGTCAGTGCTTGCATCTTTGGCAGGCAGAGGACCAGGGATGCTTGCCTGGCAGAGCCCTGCAGTTCTGCACAGCTGTGGCCAAGCAGGCTTTTGTCCATCCTAGGACTGCATTGGTGTAAGGAAATAAAGTATCAAGGACTGTGCAACTCTGCATTATGGGCAAGGACTGGGAGCATTTTTCCTATGAGCAGAGTGAGATGAAAAAGCAATGTTAACTGGGAGATTCATTTCCACCTCTCAGCCCCCCTGAAGTTTTTGTCTCTGGATGTTTGCATTCTCAAAGGGGCTAAAAACTGTCACATGAGCCAATAAATCTTCCAGGAGTTCTGAAACCCTGTGAGTTATGGAACACTCCTGTTGGGCTGTATGCAGGTATACCAGAAGTGAGGGGAAAAGCTGCAGAGATTCTGAGAGCTGCTCTTGGAGACTGTCTGTGCTGCTGAGGGGGTCTCCAGCACAGATCCCATCACCCATCTGTGTAGATTATTGTGGTCTGGCTTTTTTTTGATTCACTTACCTTTGAATGCTGGCAGTTCTGAAGTTATGGTTTAAGCATGGAAGGTTTTGAGCTTTTGAACTGTGTTCTCTGTTATACAAGTGCTGGTTTTGAAAAAGAGATGTTAAGTGTGTTTGCGAAGGGGGGATTTGAATTGTGCACTAACTGAATTTTAATTTGCCTTAAGCAGATGAAAAGTTGTAGTTTTGTCAAAATCTGACAGTCATAATCCCCAGCTCTGTCCAAGGAGCAAGTTATTTCCACTTACATTTTAATTGTCTTCGTTTTTGTGTTTAAAATGGGGTTTGATTCATTGTCAGCACCGTTTGTGACCATTTTGATGGTGCTCATCATGAGAGAAGCTGAGTTTCCTGGCACAGATTTCCCATAGAATAATTTTTGCATGCATGTGCTGTTGGTACAAAAAGATTATATCTTTGCATCCCCAGAAAGAACCTAAAACTCTTGCTTTTTCCATCAGAGCATCTTGAGCAAAATGAGATTCTCTGTTTCCTCCTGCATATTCTGGCCTTCAGCCAAAGCATGGCTTTATGAATTCAGAAACCTGAAGAATTAATATAATTTTGAAAGCTAAATAATATGTGGGAGGAAATGTCGGTAGTTGTAAAGCTCTTGTGTTAGAAATGTAGCTATGTGAAGCAGGATTTTTTTTTTCCCCTAAATTCCTTTGATAAATCCTAACCCTAGAGCCCAAGAGTTGTCTCTATTCAAAGGGCAATTTGTATTTCCTCTTGGTTAGAGGGCGGCTTTGAATACTGATGGCCCTGTGAAGTTAGAGTCATTTAAATTTTAAATGTCTCAGTGCGGTTCCTACAATTTGCAGGAATGCTTCGGGAAGTTCCAGATCAATAGGAAATCGAGGTAGGTGTCTCCTTAGGAGCCACATCGCCCTTGGGCAACATCGGGCTTTGGGCACACCATTCCTGAGCTGCATCCTGAACTGGGCCATTGTCTGTTTTAAATGGTACGTCGGGAGGAGTAATCAGATAGTTGTGTTAAATTGACTACGTTTGACTCTTCCTCTGAACAGTGATTAGAGCCCAAGATAAAGCTGGTGGTTCAAAGTGACTCTTGGCAAGTCACTTAAGCTTTCAGGATCAAACGCTGCTAAATTCCGGGAAGACCTTAGCATGAACACTGAAGATATTTCCTGTTTCCACGTTGCAATAACTAACCACTGGAATTCGGTAGGAAAAACACAACGTTTCTTTCAAATAATGGGGCACTCGAGTCTTTTATCTTACCCGTTGCAGTTCCCAGGTGCTGAAGAGGGGGATTCTGTGACTCTGGCAACAGGATGGGAATGTAACAAGCTGTTTACTCTGTTAGCTGACAAAATGTACAGCTCGGGTTATGGCAAGATCATTTTTGTGCTTTGAAATTGCTTATGGTTTCCAAAATCTGCGTTCTGTAAGGAGAAGTGTCTTGTTCACTTAGGAAGTTCACACTTAGTTGGACACCTGTAAACTGAAGGGGAGTAAACCTCCCTCAACACTTGACAAGCAAGCTTAGCTGAAGGAAACAATTCACCTCAGGAACTCAGCGTGGCTTCTTTTGGGCCTTTCTGCCCGACAGCTTCATAGCTGGCACATGAATGCAGCTTTCCAGACAGCCATAAATCACAGTCGGTTTATATATGTAAAAGTTGTTGAAATTATGCAAATTAAGTGTTCAAACAGACCTTTTCAGGGGGAAAACCCAATTTCTGTGAGTTATACTACAAGTAAATGCAGTCTGAAATGAGATACGTTGCTGACTGTATCAAAGGAGCATGAACAAGTGTTAAAAAGGTGATAGGAAAGCACTTTACCAGCATAGCTTACACCTCAGGAGACTTCCTCAGGAAATAAACTAAATATTTTCAACAAGAAGAGAAGGAAATAAGCAATGATAATATTAAACAGCCGAGTAGAGCAATGATCTCTAAATCTTGGCAAAGAAATAGGCTGTAGGTAGACCATCATAAAGCTCACAGCAGAGTGGGAAAAGCAACAAAAAGGGAGAGCTGTAAAAGCATATGGATCCTGAAAATGACAAAAAAAAAGAAGGTCAAAGTAACTGAATTTTTAGTCATTAGAAAAGTGTAATTAAGGAGAGGGAAAAAAAAAAAAAAGAAGAGCAGAAATTAAAGATGGCCTGAACTGCTGTAGTAAGTAATGATTCTGTCCATTTTTGTTGCTGTTGTTGCTGGAAAAGTCTTCTGTGGTGTTTCAGGCAGGATACAGGAATGAGTTGAAGTTCAGTAGAACAGAAATTCATGTGCTGACCAAATTTAATCATAAGTATAACTCAACTAAACCCTTATTTGAAACACCTCCCCCAGTGTTTTAAAATCTAGATTGTACTCAGAGCTTTAGAGATATTTGAATCTGTCCATCAGGACTGGTACTGTAGCATCTTGAAATGACAGGGTTTGTTAAGACAAGTTCATTGAGGCTTTAGGTCAAGGTGCAGCTTTGTTGATTGAAGTACAGCTTGACTGGATGAATCCTTATTCATGCAGACAAGTAGAGGTGCAATCTTTCACCCTTGCTGTTTGGAGCCACTGTTCATTTAAGTGGGAAAAAGTGGGAGATAAAAAAGGTAACTCGGGTAGTACATTATGTTACTTAACAAAAACCACAGCTGGCTTCTTTTCCAGCAGACACAGGCAAGAGAAAGGGGGGAAAGAAAAGAAAAAAGAGAAAGTGAGTTAAAAATCAAATAGACTTAATGAGAACCACAGTAATTTTCAGCCCTGATAATGTGATGCAAAAATAAGCAAGATACAAACCAAGCATCTTCACTTTGCATGGCAGTAAGATGGGGATGGACAGGATGTCCAGAAGGAAATAGTGCAGTACATCATGAGGCAGCAGCTGTATTTGACCAGCATGAAGAAGATGTAGGTGTTGATAATCCACAATTTAAAACCAATGTAGGAATCTTCCATTGAAATTCTGTTTCCACCTTAACAGTTGGATGTGAAAGCTGGAAATCCACCAAAGGTACAGACAGACGTCTAAAAGCTTTTGAAATTAAATGCCTTGGGGAAATAGTAGGTATTAAATGGAATGAATTTATAACAAATACTGAGATTCGTCGGGGAGTTGAACAAGACTTAATCTCCTAAATTATCCAGAAATGAAGATGGAAATATCTAGGATATGTGGTAAGAATGAAGCCAGATCTGATGCCAGACTGTCTGCCATGGCAGGAATGCCTTCAGGCTGACTGTAGAACATGTAAAAGGGACTGACCAAAGTAATCCCTCTATTGCAAGGTGCTGCTTAGAGCCAGAAACATCACAGGTGGCTTCACAAAGTGGGGGACAGTCAAGGAGAAAGCCAGATGGACAACAATCAGCAGGGTCCTGCATTTGCTTGATGGAACTCTTGGCAGCGTAGGGAAAAAATGTGAGTTCAGTGGCACCAAATGTTTTCCTCTAATATTTCATGTCTGCTAGGGGCTGTAAACACTCGGCAGACCTGCAGAATGATTTCAGGATTTTTATCAGCACCACCGCAGTCCTGATGAGCCGAAAGGATGTATTTGAACCCCAGAGTTGCAGCTCTCTCTGTTACTTGCAACTGGCAGCTGCAGTGAGCTCTGTAATTTATGTAAACCCTGCACCACCCACAAGACTCCAAGATCAACACACAAAGTGGTTTCTGCCGGTATGAGGGAGAAAACCACCAGGTTGTCTTCCTGCATCCGGGTGGAGGAAGTCAGTGATTGTCTGCTTGCACTAATAAGAGGAGGCATGTCTGTGGGGCCTTTTCTCCAGGCAGTGTCTTGGCTTCTGACCCAGCCAGTGCACTGCTGTTCTTAATTAGCCGTGTCTTGACTGCATTAATATCCTGGCATGCAGCTATCTGGGATTCTGGAGTCAGCCATGCAGTTCTTCACTGTTACCCACTCTTTCTCTGTCACTGGAACCATGTCACCTGCTCTGTGCCACCAACAGCAGCCTCAGTGACCACATCTGGCTGTTCCCAAAGTCTTTTTGCTCATCTGAACCTGAGAAAGTTCTTTAACTGCTTGAAGACTCACGCTGCATGTCTGATGCTAGATGCTCTGTGTCAAATAGTGCTTCACTGTGTGAGCATCACTTTGCAGATGCTGGTTAGAGGCTTCTTAGCCACCTGTTTCTCTTTTTCTCCTCAATTTATAACTTAAACATGGGTTAAGAATGCACCTTTTGAAAGAAGGAAAGGGCTTCATTTGTGTTCAGACATGTATCCATAGCAGAGGAGTTGAAACAGATGATCTTTAAGGTCCTTTCCGACTCAACCATTCGGCAATTCTTCCACTACCAGGTACTGAGTCTTCTGGTTGTTCCTTTATCAAAAGCATCGTTGACATCCTATGGACAGAGGCATCCTGTACTGTTTGTTCTGCTCAGCAGGCTCCTGCCTGGCCACCAGCTGTGCCCTTGGCAGGGAGAAAGACCCCTTGGATCTCTCCCCAAGGCTGCCAGGTGTTCCCAAGTTTCCCTTAGTCGGTCTCAAATGGGTTTGGCACCTGCATTGTACCCGGTATGTGTTAGCTGTGAAAGGGCAGGAGGGCTGTGTCTCCCAAAGAGAGGGGTTTAAACCAGGATGTGTTTTTTTCACTCCCTGATTGTTTGGAATATAGGCCTCAAGATGGGTTTGTAAAAGGCATAATCACCCTAGTGTTCAAGTACAGATGAGTGATGTTTTTTGTATAGTGGCTTTATTCTCTCTCTCTCTGAGTTGAATGGCTTTTCCTTTAGCTTACAGTTATTGTGACTGGTATCTACTTTATTGCTTTAAATGGTCTTCCAGAACCACAGTAGTAAAATAAGATCTTTCAAATAATGAAAACCAGAAATTTACTTTTTTTTTCAGCCGCAGTGCTGGCACTAATGACGGAAAGTCATTGATTTCCTTTTGAAACTGTTTCTGAATTGTTTCCTTGATGTTGCCTACCTCTCTGCTGATTTTTTTCTTTAGAAGCAGCTGCTTTCACATATCTGGTTTGTTCCGGGAATATTTCTTTTGCACTTTGTTTATCTGTAGTATGTCTATCTGTAGTTTGTCAGACAGGTCTGTAAAGTTTGGTCACAAGCCAGGAGAAGTCATGAAGAATTTTGTGGTAGGGTTGTCACTGAAGGAACCAGGTGTAAGAAATACAAAAGCTGGTATGACAAAAGGTTATATAAAATGGATCATGCAGCTTTTGGAAATACATCTTCTTGTCTGCAGCACAGTTTAACTTCTCCTTGTCATACACTGAAGTATGTTGCCTAAAGAAGTGTTCAGAGCATGTCCTGTGGATGAATCCTAGGAAAACAGAAAGTAAGAGATGAAAAGCTGTTACAAGGCAGGTCCTGATGGAGCTGACCTGCAGTCGATTTTTGTCATTTGAGGCTTAGTTGTCTCTCAGAAAAACATCTCATCCCATGCTGGTAATTTAATCACTCAGAGCACTGGTAATATAAAGGTAAAGCTTATGTGTGGAAAATAATGTGTTATGTGGTAGATCATTGTTGCAGTGTTCAAAAGCTTCTGAGGAGAATTGTGCTATTTTGGCAGGAGTTCAAAATTCTCTTTCCTACAAGGAACAGGTTCGGTGGTTTGTTTTTTCTCTAACATGTCATTTTGAGGTTACATGGTAACATCTGTCAGAGCTATGCTAACCTCTGTCATCCAGCTGTTATAATTGTGGTATTTTCCTTCCTTTTCCTTCTCTTTCCTCTCCTTTCTGCTTTCCCTTTCTCCCCCCTCAGAAAAAAAAAAAAAAAGGTAAAAAAACCCAGCAATGAAAACCACCTCCTTTTATACTGAAACTTCAGGTGGAATGAAGTGGTTATAAAAGCATCTGTCAACACAGGAATGGTTTGCCAAGCCAAGTATTTGGGTTGGAAGTCATGCCTTCCCAACTGCTTGAAAACAGGAAGTATCTCTGTTAAGTGATGGATAGCTCTACTTTGCTGAGAGGAAGAAAAGGCTTTTTTTCTTTCTTTTTTTTTTTCTTTCTTTTTTTGCCTCTGGGCCAACAAATGAGCTCTGCAGTTGTTCCATGTATGTAAAGAAAGATTCCTATGGAAATGTAGATATGGGTGCACACATCTGTGTGTAGATAGATATATGTATATATTTGTGTGTGTATGAATATACAAATGAAAAAAAGTACAAAACTCAAAACCAACAATACACTTTGTACATGACTGGTCCCTGTCAGAAGCCAGCCCAGGCACATCTTATCCCAGTGATTCCTGTAAAGCTCTCAAAATCTGTCAGAAACAGCCTGCAGGATTGCAACGGCTCCTGGGTGATTAATTGCCAAAAGAGTCTGGTTCCAGGTTCCATTACATGTAATTGTTATCTTTTTCTAAAGGGGTTCTTTCATTAAATCCCCACTCACCCCCCCCCCCCCCACACACACAAAAAAAAAAAAAAAAACACAAAAGGGAAAGGAAGAAAAGAGCTGACATTCCTGAGGTTTTGCACCTCTTGGACAGGAGCATGGAGGACTCTCTTATGTAAACATACAACATACACTGAAGAGGGTGTGTTATGTTGTTTATTAGCTGATGATAGATTTTTTTTTTTTCTCCTTCACTTAATTTTTAACTTCGCTAAAAATCATTTCTTAGAAATGAGGGAGAAAAGGCTGCATGGAGTGGGCATCTTCCAGTGTCTTCTCCACCTCACTGTGAGACCCAGAAAGTGGCAAAGGACTCGATCACTCCTGCTCCTTGCTAAAATTGCAGGAAAACAGCTGGAAATTGGGACATCCTCTGTGCCATTGTGGTAAAAGTGCTCAGACTGGACGTGGGGAGAGGACAAAACCTTGTGTCTGACACCTGCTTTGCAAAGGTGGTTTTAAAATGTGTGGTTGAGTGTCCTGAAGGTACGGGCAGATTATGAAGAATAAATTGCTTTTCTGAGGCCATATTGACAAAGCAGGAGGGATCGAGAGCCTGATTCCCTGGCAGTGCCTCAGTGGGTTTGAACACATGTAATTTGGAGCTGAATTCCTGTGGTGCCAAACTGGATTTGTATTGGCATGGTTGCTTGGGTTTGCTCTGGTTTTACTGCATTGAAAACGGGCCGTGTTTCTGACAGGTTTAGACTTTTATAGATGGAGGCCTGGGCAAAGCTTGGCTCCCAATGGGCGCTGCAGTGATTTGTGCCAACTGGCCAATTTAACTGCTTGCAATATCAGATGGAGAAAAAAAGCTCAGAGATACTGGTTCTGCAGCTGCAGAGTATCTGCCTGCAGATGTTTCTGCCAAGGGAAATGGTTGAAACTGTGTTTCTTGAGATATTTTAATCCTATCTGAACAAAACTACATGAAAACGTGCCCTGGTATTGTCTGCATGGGCCAAGGAGCACATTGTTCCTCACAGTGGTGTTTGCACGGTTGCAATGCAGCAGAACAAGTCTCCTCAAGTCTCCTTTCTCCTCGACTCCCTGTAAATTGGCTGTATCAATCACATTCTGCCAGTGGCAGGATGGTGATGTGCAGTGGTCAGGGCACTGCTGTTAGTCTGATTAAAAAGATGAGAATGTTTTGTGGCATCCTGCTTTGTGCAGGTTTGGAAAGCCAAGCCTGGCCTTCCTTAGAGGTTTTTGAGGCTTGATATGCTTTCATATCAACTCTGGAAATTTTTGCTTACTTAAAGCACTGCCTATTTGTAGTTACTGAAGTCACACTCCTATCTGTTTTAAATCACCACCCTTATTGGAAATGACTGGGTGCTGTGAAACATGCAGAAGCAGGGCATGTTGTTCCAGCAGGTGATGACAGTGGTTTCAATTGATTCAAGGCAGTTCTTTCCCCAGGCTTCATTTTGTAAGGAAAGATGATTTTGCTGTTTTCCTGCACACTCTAATGTAAGCTTTTGCTGGAATAGCTAAGAGACTGATCCGTAGTGCTGGCTTGAGGCGTTAGTTCATGTGGGTAGCCAGCAAAGAGAGCAGATCTTGAGAACACATGGAATTATATGAAGAAGTTTCCCTCTGTTGATCTGACAAACTGGAAACAGGTATGAATTGGTGGTGGAAGGCAAAAGATTAACTGGAGATGTGTACCTGGAGGATAAGCAGAGGGAGTAGCTGCTACACAGGCAGGGGCATCTGAGGGACAGATCATGTTCTTATTTTGGAATTGGTTCACTCTCTGTATCTCTTCATCTTGCTTTGGACTGGGATCACCTCAGCTGTCTCCCAGTTGGAGCTGGTTTGTTGTTTGCCAGGGTATCAGAGCACACATTTGCTCCGTGCCTTTAATCCATGCTGCTGCTGAATGCCTGAGCAGAGGGCTGCTGCTGCTCAGTAGCGTGCTCCTGCTGAACACCTGCTGTCAAACCGTCGTGTCCTTTCTTGTCAACTTGCACAACGCTCCAGGTCTTGAGCAAGACTGACACCACAGAAAGGCTGTGCAGCCTGGCTTTTATAAATCTGTGTGCAAAGCAAAGCCTTCACATAGGGAACTGCAGCATTCTCTAGGAGCTGGTTTTTAATAATGTCTGATAAAATTCTGTTAGCAAATGCATTTTATGGAGTAGTGGATACACAGTAGGTTAGGGAACCAAAGTGCTCCACCCTGAGAGGAGTAGTAGATGTTGTGTAATGACAGCAGAGAGTAATTGCACAGATCTTGGGAGATGTACAAGGGTAGTGATCAGCAAAAAAAGTCATCAAAGAGGGGAACTGGTTAGAGATGTTGGCATGGGCTGAGGGTGGTGACAGACATTGGCACAGAAGGAAGAAGGTGGGGAAGTGGAAGAGTGTGAGGAAAGGGGCTCTTGGCAGGAACAAAGCAGTATCGCTTGACTCGGGAGCCTGTAATTACAAGACTCCAGCCTTGTGACACAGTGAATAAGTTTGTCACCTGGAACAGAGGAATTTGGGGTTGCCTCCTGAAGCAGCTCGTGCCAGATGGAGCTGGAGTAAAAGCCTTATGGGAGAATCAAATTTAGTCTCCATTGGACTATGGTTTTAAGTCTTTAATGGTAATACTCACACGTGTCTTTTCCCCTCAGCACCTTCTGTTAATTTTGGCAATTAAGCCATGGTTGCAAAAAAGCCTCCAGTAATCTCTCAGACAGGATGGATGAGCTTCCTGTACTTGAAACTTTCAAAGATCCTAAAATGCCTGGCACTTCCTGATCTGTTGGGCTGGGAGCATGACCTGCTCTGGCACAGTGGGAACGAAAACATCAGGCACTGAGGTGAGCCTCAAAAGCACAGGGGAAGCACCTTGATGGGAGCTGCCTTCACTCCTGCCTGAGGTAAATGATGGCACAAGAAGGCCTTAACACTTCCCACACTTGCAATGCATCTGTCCTGACATGTGGGCAAAGCCATGGAAAACATCTCACAAACAGCTACTGCTTGCACAGGCTGCAGGAAGGCTGTGATGGGGTGGTGAGGCCTGGCACAGGCTTCCTAGAGAAGCTGTGGATTCCCCATGCCTGGATGTGTTCTAAGCCAGGCTGGATGGGACTTGGAGCTACCTGGTCTAGTGGAAGGTGTCCCTGCCTGTGGCAGAACTGGATGATCTTTAAGGTTCCTTCCAACCAGGCCATTCTCTTGATTCTATGATTCTGTTTCTTTAAAATTACTTAGAAATGTTCAAATACTCTAATGGTGAAAGTAAAAAAAAAAATAATTGCATTGCTCAATGAAGTTACAAGATATAGAGCATCTCTTGTATTGAGGAGTCCATGTAAGTAGGAGGCCTGACCACAGTTCATAAATAGCAATTGTTAATCTAAATTGGAAGGATTGAGTTACAAAGGAACTATTCCCAGTCCTCTCATTTTCATCAGTGATCTAATCCCAACAGACTCCAGAGGCAAAATTAAACTTTTAGTTGCATTTTTTAGGTTTCACATTAAAAGCAATGTATTTGCTTGAAAGGAGACAAATTTAGTAGAAAAATTTGTTCCTACTTGTGGAGATTAATTGCAGCAGAGAATATGCAGTAACACTGATTCTCCAGGTGAGCTTCTCTACCTCCTGAACTGATTTGCTTTCTCTTACTCACCTCAATATGCCATTTACTGCTCAGGAGTTTTTAAGTTGTATTTATTTTTGCTAAAGTTAGGTTACTTTCACACACAGTTCATGTGTGAGCTTTTGTTATAAGATGTGATGAAGAATGCTTTTGATGAATTAAGCATGGCTGCTGGATTCCCATCAGTAGGAAAATAATTTTTTTTCCTGTCCCATAGAGAGCTCAGCTAGTTATGCTTCTGCCATTGTTGTAGTTCTGCATTCTCTGACAATGTGATTTTTAAAATGGCCAAGTAACCTTTGACAAAGCTAACTAAAGGTAGATGCTCAAAAAAAAAAAAAAAGGGAAAGAGGAGGAGGAAAATTAGCAAAGCCCTAAGGTTAAATCTGGTCTGTTCTTAACAGGAACCACAAATATTTTCCAGGCTTCACCTATTAATGTTTTCTTTCCTGAAATAATTGTCTTCATAATTGCACACAAAATACATGTTTTTGACTTATCTATCTTTTCCAATGATACATTTTGAGGAAATACTCCATTTTAATTACAAGAAAATGATAGGTTCCTTTTTGAAAGGGCAGGCTTTTCTCCTTAGAAAACTGTGGTTTTGCTGTCGATGATACTCTATATTACATGAGAATTATCCCACTTTCCTAGTCTTCCCTCTAGGAGCATTGTATCTGTGTACCACTCATAACCTTTCAATGCATGGGCACTTGTATAACTGTTGTGGTAACAGCAACAAAAAAAAATCACATAAACCTGCAGAAGAATTGCTGAGTGGTACGAAGTATTCTGGGTTCAAGCTATTCTGGTTTCTACCAAAACCCCAATTACTTAGTTTTGTGCCCTTCCTGGTTGGAGTAAATTATGCAGCCCTCACATCTCGACATCAGTGAGTTATGTAGCTCTGTGCACACATCAATTAATTTTGGCCCCATCAAGTTCCCACCTCCTGTGTGCTGCTTGCCCCGAGTCGGGTTTGCATCTCCCAGTCGCCAGCAGTTCATCTCGTGCTCCCGGCAGCTGCACCTGCCCAGGCCTGCAGCCCTGCTTCAACTCTTCACCCTCCCCCTCCTGCCTCTGCTCCTGCTGAGTCCCTCCTCCTCCTCCTGCTCCACAGCTTGGATCCATCCTCCTGCTGAGTCCCTCCTCCTCCTGCTCCATCCTCGTGCCTTGCCAGGTGGTCCCCACCTGATCCCGTTGCACCCCGCCCAGGGCAGTGGGGCTGGCCCAGAGGTGACCTGGCTGTCCTTATCGCTCTCTTCCCCATTTTCCAAGCGCACGTTGCAAGATTGAAGCTCCATCTTCTGGAATGGCCTGTGAAAGTCATGGCGTGCTTGGAGCAGCCATCTCCAAATCTGTACCTGTGGTGAGGGCTGGATCACGCAACATCCCACTGAGAAAAGCAGAAGCTTCTAGGTCTGTACAGAAAATGGTGTTGAGGAGAAGGGTGGTGTCAGCACCCATCCAAATCAGCCCTGCTGGTTAGCATGATGTGCAGGTGC
The DNA here is from genome assembly GCF_028551555.1 of Melozone crissalis. Lineage (NCBI taxonomy): Eukaryota > Metazoa > Chordata > Aves > Passeriformes > Passerellidae > Melozone > Melozone crissalis. The sequence continues at coordinate 7,244,525 of NW_026535817.1, read as the reverse complement.
CCACATCGTGTGCCCCAGCAGGCGTCCCTAAGCAGCCCAGAAGAGTTCACTTCTCTCCAGTGAGCAAAGACATCATGAGGCTTGTCTTGTTCCCTCACTGCCAGCCTCTGTGTGCAGTTTGGTTCTGAAGTCTGAATTATTTTGGCCTGAAAGGAAAAGCATCTCTGTGAGAAGTGTGCAGAGTTGAAAAGCCTGGGAGGGCAGCGTGATGTCCTGCAAACAAGAGAGGCCTCAACTTGCTGTTGTGTTCTGAGCATCCAGCAGCAGAACAGCTCTGCAGCCCAGCCCCTCACCAGGCCTTTTTCCTCCAGGAACACCAGATAGGTCAAAGCAGGCCCATTCCTCACTTTCTCCTGCTGATTTTAGCTCCTCAGGAACATGGAGAAGGGGAGCCTGGTGGCTTGCCAAGGTGGTGGCAGCAGAGCCAGGAGCAGCCGGGCTGTGCCCAGGGTCTCCCAGGGTCACCACATAGGGAGGGCTGGTGGAAACCAGCTCTCAGTTCAGTCTGCTTTTGTCTGCAGGGGCTGGAGGGAGCCTGACTCTCATCTCATGCTGAGGCTATAGAATATTTTCTCTCCTTTTTGTCTGTGTTGATATAGCCAGCGTGCAACTGCTGCAGACTGCTGCAACTGCTGCAGACCCAGACTGCTGCAACTGACTTGTGCTTTTTTTGTGCAGTTCCCAGCACATGTGGTCACCTTGGATAAGGTCCCTGGGCCTGACTCCAGCAAAAAAGTAATGATAGCATGCTTAAAACTTGGGCCTTCAACTACCACCATAGGTAAAACACAAAGCACTGGGGACAAACGGGAGGAAACATAGATTTTAGTCACTGACCAGAAAAAAGTGTGTTCACTGTGTTGGATCTGCAGTTGTGTTTTGTGCCTTGGAACTGAGAGCCAGGCACTGGAGAGCTTGCTTCCAGCTGATTGGCACTGAGCATTGTCCCTGTCCCACCTGCACCACAGCCCTGGTCATTCATCAGTGGGAAGTTAAGCTGGCTGTAGATGTTCTAATTATCTGGGTGTCCTGATGAAACCTGCCTTGGTTTGAAAGAGGCACCACCATACTCTTGTGAACATTTCTTGTTTCTTCTAAATAATAGAATTAGCTATGGGCATTTTCTTAAGAGCATGCAGAACACAATTGCAGTTTAATTCCACTCCCTCCAAGCCTAGTCTTGAAAAATGCAAATTTCTCTTTCAAGTGTGTTGGCAAAAAATGGCAACTTCCTGATGAACACACACAATTTAGACGCTGAATTGTACACTGGTCAGGACATTGTCAGTGAGCTGAGTTCTTGGGTGGGTTCATCAGGAGTGGAAAACAGCACAGTCTGCTGAGCAGGTATCAGTGGACAGCGTGTTTCTTGCTCTCTTCTGTAGGGATGCCGCATTGGCCACTGCAGACACAGGATGCTGGGCTGGTATTGACCTGTGGGCTTCCCAGCCGTGCTCTGTCCTTGCACAGCTCCATGCAGCACCACAGGACCCTGCGCTTGCTGCTGAGCATTTTCATGGTTTGTTTTAAAAATAACGAGGTGTCTCTTAACATTCAGGATACATTTTTCCACTCTGAAGCACCACAACAGTCTTTTTAAAGAAACTCTAGGAAGGGTGTTAACTTGATCAATGCTGTGCAGGAAGGAAAGCTCTTTCCTACTATTTTTTCAGCATGACTTTCACTGACATGATCAGGCTGGGAAAAGACTTATTGGCTGACAGCCCGGGACAGCCATGCAATATCTCTAGTCATCTGGAACTCAAACTAGTCTACCCAAGGGAGAGCCATAACATAAAAACAATTTAGGTTACACACTGAATCTTATAAACATTGTTCAGTTTCTAAAAAAATAGTTTAAATACTATTTATGTGCATTTGCTGTGCATGGGATTATTGTATTTTGCTTTTCTTTTTTTCCAAATGTTAAGAAAGGACGGAGGATTTTTACTTTTTTTACTGTAGATGGTTTTCAAAAACCTTGGAGATTTTTTTATAAACATAGGGAAATAAGCTTCCTCCCTTCCTATAAATTTAAGAGTTTGGCTTCTCCTCTATATTGGATATAATTGCTTTATATATAGATAAAGTTTACTTTTTGACCCTGTCCACAAAGATGTTTGAAGGGAGCTTCCAGAGGCCCCGTGGTCCCTCTCCTGCTCAGGACTTTCACCAGACCAGATCAGAGAGAGCTTGACTTCTTCTGCTGAGCCATAAAACCCCCAAAGGCAGAATTTCCACAGCCTCCCCAGTAACCTGCCCTGAGGCTGTGCTTCTCTTCTAGAAATATTTTCCTCCCATCCAGTCTGAAGCCTCCATGCTGCCTGTTGTGGGCATTGTCCTATCTTACATTTTCCGTCTCTGTTTGCTCTGCCACCCTCCCACCCTCAGTATAAACTGAGCGCCCAAGTGCATCACTAGCCTCTCTCTGTTGTTACCTTATTTTGCATAAAAAAACCTTATCAGAGTGATCTGCTTGTGTGTAAGCATGTGCAGCTCTAATAACGTGGGATAAAGCAACGTGGATCCACAATGTGAGATTCACTCCAATAAAACCCTTCTTTTCTCTCATTGTTGTCTTGTTGGAAGATCTGAACTTGGGATGTGTCCATTGCCACCTGTTCTTCTGCCAAGTCCTAACATTCCAGCACACCTTGCAACAAGTCTAGAAGTATTGTTTTAGGAAAATGACTGTGGTTCCTCTATGATTCCTTTTTTCCATAAACTGGTATTACAGCAACTTGTGGAGGTCGCTGGGAGTGAGAGAGAAGGACGAGAATCTTGTTTGATGATCAGAAGGCTGGATTTATTGATATATGATATATAATACATTATAACTATACTAAAAAGAATAAAGAGAAAAGTTGCAGAGGCTTGCTAAGCTAAGAATAGAATAGAATTTAAAAACAAGAGAGTTCTCTGTCCTGTGTTCTAGAGAGCTTGCTTTGTGATTGGCTCTCAACTGTACACACGGAACATGAACTAATCACAGGTGCATCCTATTGCATTCTACAGCAGCTGATAATCATTGTTTACATTCTCTCTCTGGGGCTCTAGCTCCCCAGAAGATAGACAAATCTGAAAGAAAAGATTTCTGTGAAAAAATGTCTGCGACAAACTGGTATTTCACAAGCTGAGTAGCCTTACTGTCTTTTCTTGTGCAGGTTCATGCTTTTGTTTAAACTGTTGGTTATTTGGTGGTGGCGTTGTTTTTGGGCTGTGGTTTTTTACTCCCTTGGCGTGCTGTAACTCTTGCTGTGACACTTTGATTGCAGGCCCTGCTGAGGCCGGGGCGAATAGACAGAATTATCTACGTGCCACTGCCAGACGCAGCCACTCGCAGGGAAATCTTCAGGCTCCATTTCCAGTCCATGCCAGTCGGCGACGACGTCTGCTTGGCCCAGCTCGTGGAGCACACGCAGAAATACTCAGGAGCTGAGGTAAAACTTCTGAAGTCGGTGCACAGAGGGTGCTTAAAGTTGAACTCAAGCGTCCCTGAAGCCTTCTCGGAGTGCTGGTGGGAATTATGGAAGGGAATATTTCAGATATTCCTGTGTTTCTGCAATCTGGGGCTTTTTTACTTCAAGGTCCCTATCAGAGGAATGGTGCCAGGGGAAGGGTCTCTTTCAGGGTGAGCCTTCATATAGTTGCAGGCAGCCTCATTAAGGATGTGCTGCCAGGACTGGAGGGAGGTGGAGGCAAGCTCTCCCAGACTTCCCAGACAGTTCCCCCACATCTCAAGGAATCTTTTGAGTGCAGGATTATGACTGAGAGCCTCAGGAGGAGAGAGGAGAGATGGAGGTAAGAAACAATGTAGGGGAATTGCAAATGAGTTGCTTTGAAGCTTGTATTTTCCTATTCTGTATAATCAAGACTTCACAGCAGCATTTATTGTTATAGCTCATTGCTATTATTTAGCTTCTGACAGTGAATGTCAGACAATTATTTCCTGTCCTGGGTAGAAGGAGAAACTTTTTCAGATGCTGCTGCCTGGCAGTTATAATAAGTATCAGTACATTAGTGGTCACCATTCTGCTCCCTGAATGTTATTCATGTCAGTGTCTCATGAAAGGATATTTCGTTCTTTCCTCATTTTAATTAATTGAGAGTAATTATATTAATTCAAAAATTCAAAGAATGCTAATAAGGTTGCCAAATTGAGCTCTTGAAAGGTATGAAATACCAGAATTTCCACCTTGCTGTAGCCAGCCCTGGTGTCTGCATTATCACACCATCTAATTACATAGCCACCTTCTGCTTTTTCCATAGCAGAGTGGAAAATGTGCTGTGCTTGCCTTGGCTCTCCATGTCTCTGTGTGCTGTTTACAAGGGCAGGGAAATAAGCTAAACTTTTGTCTTGGGTCATTGTGGAGAATTTGTGTGATTGCTTTGAGGCCCTTCTCAAAGGACTGGTGGTGCTCCCAGGCCAGGCTTCCCCTCATTTAGCTGTCACTTAGATGCTGGTGGGCTGGAAAATGCTGTGCTGCCTACTCATAACTTCTGGCTGGTGTGGGCACTGCTGTGTGTGCTGTGGGGTCATTCTGGGAAGCTGTGTCACTGCAGACACCAAAGCCAAACCCATGAGAGATTTCCTCCTCCACAGCACAGGGCAGACTGCACTCTGGGGATGAATGAATGATTGGAAGCTGTGTAGTGAGCAGAGCTGGTTTGTGCAGCACATCTCTCTGCCCAGAATGTGGGCTCTCACAATGAAAAAAAAAAGGCAACAATGAAAAGGATTTCATGCTTAAATGTTGGTCTGGAAGACTGTCACAGCTCTACTGCTTCCATGTTTTGGAAGTAACAGTGTCATGTTTATATTTGGGGGACAGTGACACAACTTGGGAAAATCTATCTGCCTCTGGCTGAGTTACAAGCCTCCAAAAACATAAATATAAACATCTCCTCTGTCGCATATGGCAACTGTTGCCTTACCAGGCAACAACTGCAGTGCTTGTATTTTAGAAATTCCAAGCATATGGGGATTTCCTTTGGATCTGGATCAGCTGAAAAGCTAGTGGTGAATTCCAGTTCCTGGTTGATAATGAGTCACAAATGTCTTGGTGCTGGCTTTGTGCAGAATCAGAAATAAGTTAATGGGTCGTTGAGTGCAGCTACAGACTGGTTTCAGGGGAAAAAAAAAAAACCCTGCCTGTTTCTAATATGGCATTTCTCACGAATTTTGTTCTTTTGCATCGTGCAAAGTATTATAATAACTGGGATGTAAAGAGTAAATACAGAAAAAGCCTCAGTCAGGGTTCCTTGGAAGAATATATTAAGTGTGGATAGTTGGCACACACAGTGGCCAGTTTCATTAAAGCCTTTTCTTCCCAGTGTCTCCAGCTTCCCAGCTTTACAAATAGTTTCCGCTGCTGAATGGCAAGTTCCCAGTGCACTGTTCTAGCCTTTGTTCAGAGGAAGAAATGGAAAATGCCTGGTTTTGTGACTGGAAGATGCTGCATGAATAGGGAGCTGCGTGTAAAGATGCGTTGAATCATCCTGACATGAGCTGAAACAGCCAGGAAAGTGGAGAGTTCAGTGTGCATCTGGCTTCCAACTTGGCCCCTTTTCAGATCAGATACTCGTGTGTTTCTGCCTGTCATCGCTTATGACCAGTTATCTCTGTTCACCTGCTGGATGTACGTTTCTCTTAATGACTACCTTTAAAGCTCCATCAAGATAGCAAAATGGGGTGATTACTTCCCACTGTTTCATGTGAGGGAAGGTGGAAGATAATTTATGAGGGTGAATTACAGTTTCCTTCTCTTGTGTGTCAGTGAAGTTTAATAAGAAAAAAGGCATTAGATGAGCAATGTCTGTACAGTTAACTTTTAGGTTGAAGAAATCCTCAGCTTTCTGGAAATAATTGAATTTGAGTGCAATCTTCATTTCCAGACCTTTCTGAAGTCGTGCTCAGCAGCAGTACTTGGGCTCCTCTTCAGGGATACTGCATTTTATTTTGGGCCAAATTGCAGGAGGTCCAACTTTTATAAAACTGATAATTTTTTAATGGTTTTACATAATTAGAATGTCTGTGCTCTGAGCTTGTTCACAGTTTGATCACAGCTTTTCCTAGAGCATTTTCACTGTTGTACTTCATGCTGAGAAGTTTTATCTGTTTCATTTCCCACTGAAGTAGGGATAATTAGAGATCTGACCACAGAAGTATTTAAAAGCAATGTTTTAAAGTACGAGCAGTGTGAGTTTTTTGGGTTTCATTTGCTTGTTTTTATGGTGCTGCCACAGCCAGCTGTCCTTAGGAAAGATGGGCTTTCCACAAACTTAGGTGCTCCATTTTTCAGTTTGGGGTTAGACAAGCAAGGGATAAAGAAGACAGTGCTTCCCCACTGGAGAAATATTTTGTTCCAGAAAGTAGGTGATAAAAAGGAAAATAAACCCAGCAGAGTGAGAGATGTTCTTTTATTGTCTGAGCTGCAGTCAGATTAAGTTTTTGTTGCAGTTTAAAAGGCAGAGAGGGAGGTTTTAGGCAGAAACTGAAATCAAGTGTTGAGTTGTTTTCAGTTTCAAGTTGGTTGGAAGTAATAAAAAATTAAATAATCTGGGTATGATGACAATATTCTTCAGATGAGTGTGCTTATAAAAGTAAGATAATGGGGACTGACTGCTTTTAAATTGGTGGAAAGCAGGTCATGGTGAAAGCCAAGGCTGGCATGGTTTCTATAGTATTATCAGTTTCCATGCTTACAGGACACAAGAGTAGAGCAGGAATCTTGGAACCTGTAAATCTTTCACTGGTTCTGAATCGAAGTGGAGCAGTTAATGTAAAAAATATCTTTCTCACTTTGCAATAACTCTCAATGGGAGCCCAGAAAATGAAAGGGAAGAAAAGCAAGCTGATGAAGATTTGCTCTGACTCAAATAAGAGCAGATGTGATGCCAAAAAGATTTGTGCAGCAGCAAACTAGCTGAAATCAACTCAAGTATTTGACTCTTAAAATATGTATTCCAAAACATTCTTGTTCTTGTTTACCAGATATTGACATATTTAAACTAGTAACTTTAATTAAAAACACCCCCAAACGACCAGACTTCTCCAAAGTCCTCTGTTTCATGCAGAGGAAGATAGAAGTTCAAAAGGAATGAGGATGTGTTCCACCATAGGTTCACAGGAAGGTAAACCTCTCTCTTTTAAGAGACTGGGGAGGATTTGTCTGTTTAGTAAAGAACATCTACAGTAAAGGAGAAGAGAGGGTTTAGATGTAGGGAAAAAAATGGACATTCAAAAGATATGGATGTGTTACCTTCTTTACATTTAGCTGTACATGAAGGAAAGATCTTTCAGACTTAAGGAAAAGGCTTTCTGCTTAACAGTATTAAAGGGCAGTGGATTCAATCCTGTATAGTACCTGAAGTATTATAGTGAAATGTGACTTTTCAAGGTGAGGAATGTCATCAAATTGAAATGTAGCAAGATTAAGGCCTCAGATGAACCTCTGATGTTTCTCTTGGACTGGTGCAGAGGATCTGTTAATTTATGTCACTCATTGAGAAGTGAACATTTTTGTGTGGGCGGATGAGGAAAAGTCTCAGCCTTTATCCAATATGGGTAGCATGGGATCACCTCCTTCCTCCACACATTTATCAGCGCTAAGGATGTGTTTGGCACAGGTGGCTGGAAGGTGAGGAAATACCTGGCATTGGGAATGTTTTCCAAGTGTTAGTGTTTGGGATAAACGAGATGAATCACCGGAAAGGAAGTCACTCACTACCCAGGACTTCCCATGGGATTTTGCCTGCTGCTGGTGTCACAGGAGGCTCCTACGTGTGGAATGTGCTCGGGCACACTGGGAGTGAGGGCACTGTGAGCACCTGGGGATGCCTGGGAATGGCACTGGCGTGGCAGTGCTCAAAGCAGGACTTGGGGGCATTACTCTGCCTCTCCCTGCTCTTTTCAGTCACTTCAGAAAGATCTGGTTCCTGTCACCCGTTTGTCAGAGGTGTTGCCCGGAGCGGGCGGATTTTCATCATGTTGTGTCTCAGCTGAGGCCTGATAAAGTGCTGTGTGCTCTGACCTAGTGAGGGTGTAGAGCATGGCTGGCAATCAGCACATTTATTCCAACCATAAGGTTTGGTGTAGAGGGGAGTATTGGCGCTGAAATTTATGCGTGGCGAGCTCATCTGGGAAAGAACATTTTCTCCTTCAGTGAGATAATGATTTGCTAATAGTTGAATCAAGCAGGGGAGATTGAATGCATCTGGCTGAAGGGACATTAGTGTTTCTGAAAAGGTCAGACACATTAACAGCTCAGGAGGACACAGTCGAAACTGCTTCCTAAGGAACTCAAAGAACAGTGATCCTCAGAGGAACTTGGGCAAAAAAGCCAGGAGGAATTTGAATGAGCACCAGCCAGTGCTGAGGTATGAAATTTTGCTTGCTTCTCAAACCTGACTTCTTTTATTCCCCATAAAGCCCAAAAAGCTGATATTTTGATTCTTTAAATGCCAAAACAGTTCGGATGCAGGAACTTTACAGCTGATTTCAACATGTTTTTCTTCATTAACTACTTTAAAAGTATTGTCACCCAGGTAAGTGAGCACTCTTGTGTTTGCTTTTGCAGGGTTGTTTTGTGTTGTGTCCAGTGTCTGGAGAATGACCATGAGTAGGAGCATCACCTGTGTCAGGAGCAAGCTCCCTTCCCTTGAGCTTGCACAAACCAGCTGTACTTTCACTAAACCAGCTGAGGCCAGGGGAGATGCCTGGCTTTGCCAGCAGCACCAACTGTGCTGTTTGCCTCCTCTCCCTGTGTTCTCCTTCCCATTTTCCCACAACCTCACCCATGGCAGAGTAAGCAGGAGCTCCCAGTTGCTCGGGGTGGCAGAGGGGTGCATGCTGCCAGCACAGCAGGGCACTGCTGAGCTGCCACTGTCACACAGGCTTATAAAAGAGGGACCTAGGCCCAGCCTCTGTCAGCCAGCTTTACTTGCCCTCTGCTCTTGCCTCTGGCTTTGCTGCTTTATTGTCCTGGGCTTGGCTGCAATTCCCAGCAATGGAAAAACATGTTGCTCTTTAAAAGCAGATGGGAATTCATTCTTGAAGGAAAATATGTGTCTCTTTAGCCTACTGCTATTGTTTTCTTTGAGTTTTATTTTTTGCCTGTGAGTTATTTCTAGCAACTTTTAATTTAATTTTTTTTAATCAGACAGTGGGGATTATTCTTCACTGTCTTAAAGCACATGCTCTTAGTATAGCAGTGATCACAAGTGGGGGTATGGAAAGTTCAGAGTGCAAATTGCATTTGCAGTAATCAGGAAGGAATTGAAAGTGTTGGCTTATTTCTGCCTTTTGAAGCACTTTTCATTGGTGTAATACAAATGCTTATATCAGCTCAGAGTTGACAAATAGGCTTTTATGTTAAAAAAAAAAAGGAAAATAAAAGAGAAAAAGTGTGTTTTTCCTCACACTGACCTGTTTTTCTGATTTAAACCTGTAGTGCTGGCACTTGATCTCATAAGTTATGATGTGTCACGGGGTATGTGGTTAGGAGTGAACTTGCTGCTTGGAGTTTGTCTCAACTCTAGTCCTAAAGTATAAGACAAGGTGTACAAATTGGAGAAAGTCACCAAAAAGTTATTGCAGTTCAGAGAAAACTTATTCCTGGTCCTCTACTCTTATATGACAACTTCAGGGCCACATCCACTCAACATACACAAGTTGCTGTAAATACTGAGTGTTTAGTATAGTAGTAAAAGGTATGTCTGAGGTTTTCTTGTTTCATTGATTTGTATCCACTTTTTTCTTAAAGTGGGGTGGGTGGGGAAAGTAAATATTCTTACATATTCATTGCTATTTCTCATGGCCTTAAGATTAGCAAGTGTCTGACTTGCTTAAGTGCCTGTTATGATTAATTTTAGTAGTATTCAATGTCTGACTGTCCATCCTCGTTGTTCAATTTCTCTTCCTTTACATGTATATTCATTTTCCCCCTGGATATGCTGCATTAAGAGGAGGGCCAAGTTGATTGGAGGGATGGAGCACCTTTCCTGTGAGGAAAAGCTGAGGGAATCAGGATTGTTCTGCCTGGAGAAGAGAAAGCTTTGGGGTTACTTAATTGTGGCCTTCCAGTACTTGGAGGGACCATGCAAGAAGGGAGGAGTGTTTGCAGGGCTTGTAGTGACAGGACAAGGGGGAATGGCTTCAAACTGAATGAAAACAAGTTTGGGTTAGATTATTATGAAGAAATTGTTCCCTCTGAGGATGGTGAGGCCCTGGCACAGCTTTGCCCAGGGAAGCTGTGGCTGCCCCATCCCTGGTGGAGCTCTGAGCAATCTGGGATAGTGGAAGGTTGCTCCGATAGTGTCCATGGCAGGGGGTTGGAAAGAGGTGATCTTTAAGATCTCTTCCAGCCCAGGCTGTTACATGATTCTGTGATTTCAAGGAGGTAGCACATTTCAAGGCATGATGTCCAGCATCTGCTTGGCCAGGAGAGCTGCAGGAAGTTCCCCACTTCTGCAGTGAAATTACTTTCCATCCTTAATAGAATCAGCCCTCCAAAACCACAGGTTGTACTTGGTCAGTGACATCTGAAATGGTTCTGATTGTGATCTTAATTAGCACTAGGGATATTTAGATGTAGTACCTGAAGGCTAATTCAGGATGTTTATACCAGATGAAAGCATCCAGAGGAACACCTTGTGCTGACCTACTTGTGTTTCTGGGACTGTGCCAGTTCAATTGCTGTCATGGTAGAAGAAATGTTAATGAATGGCAGAGGAATAATAGGGCCCAGGTGTAAAAGGCTGTTAATCTACCTGGCTATTGTTGCTGTGAATGAAGAACATGTTATTTTAATGGCAACACTGACTGTTTACACTTCACTGAACTGCAAAGATTGGCGAGCTGGGGCTGTGTGTGTGAATTAAAATGTTTGACCATATATTGGTATCTTTGTGTGCGGGGAAAATAGGATGTTTGCTTTTGGCAGTCATCTGCAAAAAGTAATTGTTTCTGTTGCAAAAATTTGGAACCTAATAATGAATAATAATAACTAATAAAATCAAATCACAATAGGCTGTGAATTTCTTGAACAATAAATGTACCTAATCTCAAGCTTAAATGCTCTCACTAGTCAAACTACCATTGTGTAGTACGTGCACCAACTATTCAGTTTCCATTGCTTTCTCCCATGATAGCAATGATATTTCACTTGTGTAAAGTGAATTTTGAGTTTGTTTTCTGAGGGGTGATCATTATTGATAAAACATTTGGAGTGGGAGAGTTTTTTGGTTTCTTCTGTAAGTTTTTGACTTAGGTGATTTGCTTTGATACTTCCTGTCCCTAACAATGTGTGTAAGGCATAGGCATTAGTTATTTGAGTTCAAAAATGCACTCTTCTATATTCCTTTCAAAGAGGTTTTGATTATGTGTAATTTTTTTTTTCTAAGTGAGATTTTTTGGGGGTAGAATAGTTGAAATGTCTGCTTTTGTTCCACTTGCTTTTTTTATCCACAAACTCTAGCAATGGCATTGTTGGAGCTAGTGGCTTTTTGGTGAGATTAAGCTTCTCAGTGTTAATTCTGAAACCATTTGAGAAGTTGTTGGTAATTGTCACTGATGCTGAATGTGGGAACAGGGAATCTTGCAGCCAAACCTCCATTGTCAAACGGGGCAGTTTTCATTCTTGCCATGTAACTTCTGTTTTCCAGAGCCCTGCTGGAAGCTGATGGGCACAAGCACTGCTGTAGCTCAGATTTTTGCATAGCAGAAGTTGCAAGTTGTTATTTCCAAGTTATCTTTTATGGTTACCCTTACATACATATGGAAAAGCTTTGGATTGCCTTTGGCAAAAGGTTTAAAAGGTTATTGGCAGATGGAAGCAGCACAATAACAACTCTGCAGCAAATTATTAGCTATGTTAGAAGCAATTCCATGGTCTGTTTTACTTTTTAATTAAACTTTTTTCAGACTATCACCTAGTTCTCAGCTTAGGCTTTTTGTTTCCTGTCTTTGAGTAATGAAAATGTCAAGGATAGCTGGGTAGGAAAAAAGCCTTTCAGGTCCAGTCTTGTGTAATTTGTCCATGGCATTGCATGTATAGAAGGGAGCCATCGGATCTGGCCTGACCACTTGCAGTGGGAGAAAACAGAGCAAACCCCAAGATGACTGCAAGTGCTAATTGGTCTTGACATCCCCATTGTTAGGAAAGGAGAACCAAGAGTGTTTTGTCCAGTTTAAAAGAGCTGCTTTGGGTTTTGTTTGATGGTTTATTTTCTTATTTTGGGAAGTTGGGGATGGGAGTTATTTTCTCAAAGTAATTGGCGTCTTACAGACGTAGCGTTTGTTACTTCATTTCCTAGCAAACAAAGTGAATTTGTGATAAAACCAGAAAACGACTATTACATTAACACTGCACAGTGACACACACTGTTGGAGGGAAAGGAAGGGGAGAGCAGCAATTTGTCCTCTGTTTTGTCCTCTTGCCCGCTTTTCACTGGGATAAACCAACTTTGCCTTTTTCAGAACTGCTCCCAGTGAGCTCTCATTCAATGATAAACCAATGAAGAGGGGGTAAAAAAAATTTTACCCAGCTCATAGCTCAGACTCTGTGTGTTTGTATTTGTGAGTCTGTATAAGGAGAACTTTTTCTGCTCAGTCTCTTCAGCAGCTGGGTTTTGTTGTTCAGCTGGGGATGAGGGACCAAAGAGCAGGAGGCAGCAGGATGGGTTATTGGGGATTTTTCCCATGACAGGCAAGGACAGGGGCTTGAGTGTTCATCATTGCCACAGGGAAGCAGAAAACACCCACCCCAAACCCAAAAGCCACGTGCCACTTGTATTTCTGGTTACCTGTGCCAAGTGCTGGTCGTGGCTGTGTACCTGAGGAGAGGGGCTTTGGGGAGTCCTCTTGCCAGGGAGAGCTGAAGGGCTCATCACAGGCTCCTCATTTCATGGGATCTTGCCATTTCTGTGGTCATTTCTGGGTATTTCTGTGTTATATGAACCATGGGAACCAAACTGCGCTCCTTTGTTAGCGTAACAGAATTTGCAAGGCAAGAAAATGAGCGCAGTAGTTTTCTGTAAAAAAGGGAGAGCAAAACTTTTCTTGATTTTGACTTTTCTAGTTTAAGGCCTGAGGACTTCCAAAGAAGTGTTGCTGGCAGTCTTGTTTTAATATTCAAATAGCAAGAGCTCATCATAATGAGATGTCAGCTCTCAGAAGTGGACTATGGAATATAGTTGAAATGTTAAACACTGAAAACTTGCTCTTCATTTCTAACATTTGTCACTACTAAATTTATAAAAGTATTTGTGAAGTAAGCTGACAAACCTGGGGTTTTGGGGGATTTTAGGAGATTTTTATGCATATAGTTATCTGTATAAAGACCTTTCTCTTCTTGTTTATGATTTTCTTCACAAGAAAATGTTCATAAATATCATGAACTTACCCTTATAAAACAGATTCTGTTTTTTCCTCTTCTTTGTTATGTACTATCTTTGCACTCCTGAGCTAAAAAAAAAATTGGTTTATTTATTAAAATAATCTATAGTTTGTCATCATTAAACCATGTTTATTAGTAACAATATTTATAGAGGAGCAGGAAAAAGGAAAAAAGAAGTTTGAAATTAATTTGTCTTCTGTCAGTGCTTGGAAGTTGGAATAAGAAAGGGAACTGGAGCACTGAGACAGTATCTTACCCTAGGCTAGTTGTTTACCATTAAAGAGAGAGCTTGCATGCGGGAGGGAGTGTTATGTTTTGGACTTACTTCCTTGTAACTCATAAATCTTGGCTGTATAAACGTTCAGTCATTAATTAAGGCTTTCAAATTAATCTGTTTCCTGACTGGACTTGGCTGGTTTTGCATAGAGCCGTGCTGTTGCCCAATCTCCCAGTTTCGGAGTGCTCTCAAACGTGTGCTATGGGAGGATGGTGTTTATTGTGGAGAGTTAATGAACAGCACCAAAGGAGGGAGGGGGAGCCCTGGGTTACCAACATGTGCAGGAAATAGGGTGCTGTTATCAAAATGGGATTGTGCACTTTTAATTGCTTCCCTTACTTCAAACAATGGCAAAAGTGGCTATTTTATATTGATAAATGTCAGGCCTAGGCAGAAGTATTTTTCATTCCTTTCATTATTCTTACATAGTGTTCTGGTTTTGCAGTTCAGCCAGTTTACTCAGGGTGATGTATAAATACAGCCAAAACATCTCTCTCATGTGATGGAAAAAGATTTCAACTGGTGTTAGAGACTTCTTAAAAATTATTGGTAGTATTATCACTCAGGTGCTGCTCATCTATGATTTGTGTCCTACTTGTTTTAGCCTTTCTTTACAAATGTGTGTGTATATCTCTGTGTGTGTGTGTCTCCTTTCTTACTTATGCAGGCAGGGAGGAGCTTGTATCATACATCATCATACATTTAATATTTCTCAAATAGTAAGTATTTTCAGAAATTCATCCTGGAGATGTGCCACTTTTTGTAGGCATTTCAAACAAAAGTATTTTCATTACCTGGGTACTAGATATTAATTAAAGCAGTCAGCTTCCTTCAGTTCTGCATGTGCAAAGGATTTCATAAATAACTTGTAAGGTTTAGAATAGCCATATAGAAGAAGAGGGTGGTGAGGCCCTGGCACAGGATGCCCAGAGAAGTTGTGGATGCCCCGTCCCTGGAAGTGTTCAAGGCAAGAATGGATTGGGCTCTGAGCAACCTGGTCTGGTAAAAAGCATCCCTGCCCATGACAGGGGCATTAGGACAAGACAATCTTTAAGATCTCTTCCAACTCAAACCATTCCAGACATTTTTTATTTTTTTTTTTTTAGTATAAATGATTTTTCCATGACCAGGAAAACCCCTTGCCTTTTAATGGTGTCAAAGTGAAGGTGTGTTTTCAGTGTCACTTAGTCCCAAACTAAGCCATTCCAAATATTTCCAGGTCTTTTCAGTGTTGCTTTTTACAGATTGCTGATGGGAGGCATGTGTGAGGAGCACTGGCCAGAGGAATCCCTCTGCTTTTAATCAGCACTTTGAAAAACTCAGTGTATCTTCAATGCTAATGTCAGCACATGAAAGAACAGCCTCACCTTTAAGAACAACTCTGCCAATCTTATGTGTTTTTGGAGCAGGAAAAGAGATTTTTGTCAAATTTTTTTCAATAGCAGCTTCATCTCTAGAAGTTTGCCACAGACACACAGCATCAAAGATGTGCAGGCAGTGAGTGACGCACTGAATTGGGCAGGTGTGGAAATCCAGGTGGGCTTCTGGTGCTGGGTGAAAGTACCATGTGGAGCATGATAGCAACACTTGCTAAATATAAAACATAGCATTGAGAAACCGTGGTAATAAATCTCTTATTCCAGTATACATTTCATTGGAGACAGTCCTGGGCTTGCTGGGAGATAGGATGGATTGTTGGATTGTCTTGTTGGTTTCTTCTTTCTTATGGATTTGATAAATCAATTGACACATAGCATTTGGTAATAAGTAAACTGTATTTCAAAGTCTGAAATGATGCCTGGGTGACATTTATAATTTGAAACCTCTTGTTACATATGACTTGACATTCAGTGTTGTGTTCAGTGGTGTCTGTGTGCAACCTGAGGGGCAGAACAAATGACAATTCATCTTATTGCTTGCCATATACAGGGTAGGACTGGTTTTGCCCTGTGCAGATTCAAAATGAGGAGCTCTACTCAAAATACCTGTAGGCCTTTATTACAAATGGTGTGTTTTGTGGCTACCCATTTATTCTGGGACCTGTTTCCTGAGGGCTGTTCCCTGGAGCTTGTATCCAGCCCCTTGGGAATGGCTGCTGCTGGTTTCGGTGCCATTCCAAACCTCTACTGTACAGCAGAAGTCATTCTGCCTATTAAAAAAGGGCTTATAGCTAAATAAATAATGTAAATAAAGGGATCAGTTAATGTGGTGGTGGGAGCCATGACCAGTGACCACTCCCTGCAGCCCAGGAGCTGCTCTGCTCATCTGACATCCCCAGAGCTCTCCAGGCTTTCCCAGCAGAGCCAGTGCAGAGACCCGTGCAGGATTCCCTTGTGGTCATTGCTCCTGCTGTGGTTTCCCAAGGTGAACAAAACAATGATCCTGGTGTTAAAATGATAAACCAAGTCCAGTCCTAGCCCAGTCAGGATCTGCACAGAACAGGTTGTTCCCTGTGAGCTGGAACAACGCTGATAACATTTAGCAGAAATAGCAAATGCACATTAATATTTGCATTGTGATAACAGGAAGAGTCTATTTTGAGGTTTATAGTTGGTACTAATAATTCATCCTTGGCTTTGAGATCATTCTTGAAAGAAAGCGTCTGTTTCCTACAGGAACAGTCTTTCTTGTATGTCTCTCATTTTTCAAACAGAGAGCTTTTAGTCACTTTATTTTTACCAATTGAAATCCAGCAGTTTTATTGTACTAATATTTAGCCTGCCAGGACTTTTTAGCACCAGATTTTTTTCCTTTGAAAATAGTGAGGGGGCTTTTTGCTGTTTGTTTCTTCTTAATTCATATGCAATATTTAAGGAAAGCTTAATTAATCCCAGCATGCAGGGAGAGGGGAAGGAAACAGTGCTCAGCAATTGAGCATATATTTAGCTACATTTATACAGAAGTGATTGTATTACCTAAAAATCCCTTTTTCTTTATTTTTGGATGAGTTTGGGGGCTAGGAAGGGAAAGCAGGCACGGGCTCGGTAAAGGAGGTGGAGGGGGAAAAAATGCTTCCAGGCATCCAGAAAAGAGAAATATAATGAGCTGTCTCTGTGTAGAGCTGAAGCAGGTCCTGCTCTTGAAAGTCCTTGAGTCAGAGGTTAGACTTCAATTTTAGGAGGTTTGCAATGGCTGGAAAAGCTGTGGAAGTAGAATTCTGTTCTCAAGGTGTGAACATAGGAGCAGGCTGATCCTGGATAGGAAGGCCAGTTCTTGTTACTGTTTTTTATTAAAATATTTTGTTACTTCTGCTGCAAATTAACATCGGTTTGAACATTTTCTCTCTTAAGTATTGTTAAGTCTTCACCATTAAAAAAACATTTCCTCAATAATAATAGGTTCCATATGTAGATGTACTGTGTATGTAAAGTGATACATATTAATATAGCAATTGCCCATGAAAATGCGTTTTTTTGCTTTTCCACCATGTAATGACCCTTCCTGCTCCTGCCCCCAAACAAGCAGAACAACAAGAGGGCCCTTTGAACGGAAATGTGCAGTTTTAAAGCATTTTCCAGATCCGATGTTTTCCGAGCTGGAGCGGAGCTGGCGGAGGAGGCCGGCAGAGATGGATCTCGGGCTGTTCCAGGAACAGCCTGACTGCAGAGCAGGGTCAGGCCCGGGGCTGGCTGTGCCTGACAGAGAGTGCTCCCAGGTGCTTCAGCAGGGCCCTCCTGCAGGACCCTTCTCTGACAGCAGAGGCTCACTCAGATGCTTCAGCTGAGCCCTTGCTCAGTGCCTTGCTGAATGCCAGCACTGTACCGTGCTCTGCACTTCATCTCAAAAACCTGTGGGTAAAGCCTTCCTTAAAAAGCAGGGAAACCCCCTTTTCATTTTTAGAGAGCTACAACAGTATCCCAACATCTGCCTGTAGAAACAACACCCAACCTCCATTTCGTAAAATCATAGAGCTTTAAAAAGCCAAGTTACCTTGTGAAATCTCTATTTTTTTTAATCTTTATGCATTTAACAAAAGGAATATTTCCATGTGTTCTAGTTAAGTGTTGGAACATGATGCAGTAAGTCAGTTTGTCTGAGGAGATGTTCTCCAAGTATCCTGCAGCAGATGAGCTTGCCAGCTTCCGCAGGGAGAGGAGGTGGGGGAGAGCTACAAGCATTCTTCACTCCTGCCAGCTGTGAGTTAAAACACTATCAGAACCATTTCCCAAAGCAACAGGGACGCAGCAAATTTTTCTTCAACCCACAGGTTGATTGGAAATGAAAAAAAAAATTCAAATCCTGAATAAGATTAAGTGGTAATCCTGAATAAGATTAAATGGTCTCATTACTTACATGGGAAAAATGTAGATATTAATTTTACTTTTATAAATTTTGCTTTGCTTTATTTTCCTTCTGAAAATAAAATAAATTTATTTTCAGAAGGAAAATATTCCTTCTGATAAAAAATTATTCAGAAACACTAAATTCAATTATTTCTTTAGTTCTGTATCAGTGACTTAACTTTTTACATTAGAAACAGAATTCAGAATGTTTCACCTTGGAAAGATTTTAAAAATTTCAATTCAAAATGACTTTTTCAAGATTTCCTTTCAATTTTGTTGCTAAATGGAATGGGTGAGGTTGAATTTGACCCTTTGTTTATTTGGCTTTGCATTAAATAATATATTCTGCTTGGGAAATATTCTATACTCTATTCAGCAGAATAGAATGCTTCTGCAATTCTGCTTTTGGATGCACTTAAAATTAGAGGGAGTTGGTTTTATGAAACAGAGAATAAAAAAGAGTGGTTTTTCACATTTTGATAGATATACTCCAGCATCAACATCTATTTTCAGCCTCTTTTGCTGAAAGCAAATTTATAATTCTTTTGCTAAGAAAACTGAGCAGCCTGGACTGATAATTTGCTGGCTGCACTTGTACATGGACCCAGGTGTTCATGTTCTTCTGTTTATATTGACTCCACAGTTGAAAGATAAGACTTTCTGTCTCAGGTGGAAATGGTGAAGTTGTAGGAAATAGGTTTCAGAAAAAGGAATATTTAGTTGATCTGTATCTCAGAACGTATTCTGTTTGGAAAATGTATTTAAATGATTGTGTGATTATACATAGTTGTGGGCGACTGATCTAGTCTGTTGCTGCAGGTCATGGGAATAGTCATAAAAAGTATTTACTGTGGATGTGAACCCGGATGTGTGCTTTCCCAACATGTTTCCCATATGGTCTGTAAGTAAACAGTAAATCCGACAGAGAAGAGCTGAGGAAAGAGAGGAAGTGGGTACGTGGGGATTCTGCAGCATTAAAACCCTGCATGGTTTGAAGCCCTAGCTTGTTTTGTCTCTGAACAAAAAAAAAAAAAAAAAAAAGAGCAAGTCTAAACAGAACAAAGATGCTCTGAAGACCTAGGAACCCATGGAGATTCAGGCACTTGACAAAAAACCCTAATTTTTTTATCAGAAAAGCCTTGGTAGAAGTGCAGAGTCGAGTGGCCACCTCTAGAAATGAGTTGCTATTTGCCCACCTACACTTACAGCTGTGGCAGAGCCTGGCATGCATCTGCAGACTGCAGCCTGCAAATTCTTTTCCTGAAACCAAAAACTAGTTTTAGAGGATTGCTGGTTCCATTTTGACAACTCACCATTCATGTCAGACTGTCCCTGTCAGACATGTGATTCCCCCTTGGTCCCCTCTGCTTGCTTTGGGAAATCCGAACAGGGGAGGCAGGGATGTGTCAGATGGTCTCAGTGAGGGTGGATGAGGGTCTGAAAGCACTGCAAAAATGCTTTTTTTTATTGCAGCTGAAGAGCACACAAGAAGTCCTGAGTTGCAAACTCTGTACCCTGGATGTGTGAGTGGGAGGGTAGGAGTTGTACCTGGCAGGAGAAAAACTGTTTTCACACTGCCATTTCAATATATATGAGAAGTTTCAATCTCTACTCATATATTTGCTCTGTGTTTATCTGTTTTACCTGATTTACCTTTAAAGCCATCCCAAGTCTCTGAATTGTTGTTTCTCCATACTTGTAGCCTAAGCAGGCGATCTTTTAGCCACCATGGCAATTCCTCTGTCACTGAAAGAGGCCATTTCATAGCTCTGGTATCTCAGGCAGGGAAATTTTCTCTTGGATACAGCTCACACAGGCTTTCCATGCCCTGCCATCCCTGTGATTTTCCTGATTTTTGTCTTCTTTCACAGACTAAAGAAAGTACAAGTTTTCAGTGGGAAATGATTGGGAGATTAGAGAGAAGAAGTTGGCTCCTATCCAAAGGGTGGTGAGATATATTAGCACAGTTTGTAAGATAAAGCCAAATCTCTATTCTCTGTTACCTTGTGAGACTCCAGCCTAGGGCTAAATGCAGCCACAGACGAATGCTCTTGTACTTCTGAGGGCATGTCAGTGTGAGGAAGTTATCCTGGAATGAAATAGGCTGTGAATGTAAATTCAGTAGCTGCTCCAGCCTAACATCCTGTGGAGACAAGGCCTTGGTGAAGTGGCTAAAAGCAGTGGAATGACTCCAGTGGCAGCTGAGGGTGCTGAGCCCCCTCTGCATTCCCCCCTCAGCAGCCAGCCCTGCAGGCAGAGGATGGGCTGGACACCATCTCCCAGGCCTTTTCTTTTCCAGTAGGAATACATGATCTAACCATCTTTGCAATGGCTGCTTTTCCTGTCATTGTGGAAATCAGATTTATTGCTCATATTATCAACTGTCAGAATGAGGTGGATGAGGTGATGGCCAGCAGTGTTACCATAGGTGAGCACAAAACATAGTTTAACACTTGCTGTCATGGGGAATATTTTATCTCTGCCTTCTCTTACTGTTTTTTGTCATTCCTACAGATTATCACTCTGGCTTTGATTGTCTCTGTGGGTATCTAGGGTCTCTTAGCGTGTGTTTGTAGTGCTGGAGAGATCGGTGTGTGCACACATTCTTCCTGTGGTACTCTGGGAGTTAAAACTCACCTTTTTTAATGCTTGAGAGGTTGCTACACACCAGTTTTTAGGCCTGTGTGGTGTGTTTCAGTTGTTACCTATTCTTTATGGTCTGCTGGAAATGAGTGTTTATTTTTAAAATGCCTTTTCCCAGATTAAATAGAGCATTAATTAGTGCGTGAGAGGAACAGGGTGTATTATTCCACCGCAGCTTTCCATGGCATTGAGAGCTCATTACCAGATGTAGAGATCATAAACAAACACACATGGCTGCTGCATGTAAATCTCCTGCAGGAGAAATTACTGCTGATCTCTCCTGATTACATCATTTTGTCTTCCAGCTCATTAATACACCTTTGACCATGGAGACTATTTAGGTGCTAATAACTCACAAAGCAATGTACAGGAAGCATTAGCTTTCCATATTTGTTAAACATTTTTCCATCTGGAATTCCTGTCCATGGTCTAGACTACTCTTTTTTTCTTTTTTTTTTAATTTTGGAAGAGTAGTTGTGGAGTCAAAAATTTTCCTTCATAATTAGTGTTTGCTTCCACAAGGTCTATAGCAGGATATACAAATAGTCTTCCCAAAGCCACATGAAGATGATGATACAGAAATTAATCTGAAATTACTAGGCCAAAGTCTTTGCTGGCACAATCCCCAGGGGAGTTGTGCCAGCAGGTAAATTGGCTTAAGGATGAATAAACTTAATGAAATCTGGGAATCACTACTTTAGGACTTGATCCTGCCTGTTACTGAGGAATTGAATCCCACTGCAGTAACTCCCATGGCAGTCCCTGGAATCAGTCCCTGCCATGCCAGGCACTGCAGTGGCTGCTGTAACCCCTCCACTGCTGATGGTCCATGAGGTTTGGGACATGAATGAGCGCTGACCTGAGGAAGGCAGCTCATCCCAGGTGTCAGCAGAGCTTGCTAGGTGGTGACAAAGGAAATTCATGGCAGAGCCAAGACTGTAATCCTACATTCAGTCCATCTCAGGGATTGTCAGATGGCTGACTCCTGTTAGGAGTGACTTTTGCCTAACTCTACCTTGGCAGGTAATGTTTCACATAGTCTGGTGGAAAAGACCTCTCCCACATTTCTCATCCCTTTCCCAAACTCTCCAAGAGCACCAGCCACACACTGCCTGAGCAGCTGACCACAGCAAAATGACCTGGCAGGGATGAGTAGCCTTGTACCAGAGACCAGAGTTTCTTCCTATTTTCCTTTTACTGGAGACACCAATATATAAAAAATAGGTAGAAATATAAAGCCCCAAAGGAATGTGACACACTGTCATTAATCTCAACTTCTTTCTCTGACCAGAGCATCAATTGTAGCATTTGTAATTTGATTGAATCCTGCATTAAAATCTGTCTTTCCTTCTGATAGTGGATGTTACTGAATCCAAAGTTTTGCAGAGCCACCAAGTACCATCACCTTAAAGGCAAAAAAGGTCTTGTTTGTTCATGGTACTTGTCCTGCTCAATGACTTATAGTTTCCATGTAGCTTCCAATTATTAAAAGCAGAAAAGGGGTTTGGAACATATTTAAGCATGTGCTTTACTTCAGTGGTGTTTGCTGACATCAGAGGAACCCAATCCAGATGCCTGTGTGCTTTCAGGGATGCTTTCTTGAAACAAGGGGAGAGGAAAAGAGAGGAGCCTCTCCTTCCCTTCTTGGCTCTCCTCTTTTCATGTGTGAGTAACACACTGTGCGCCTGGTTTTGTTTAAATCCAAGGATGGCAAACAACCACACTCTGCGAAAACTTCCTAGTTCTTCCCATCCTTCTTTATGGTTTGTTTTTTTTTTCTTCTTGCCATTGATATTTGGGAACCTGTGGAGACAAAGTGATGTGAAACTTGGAGGTCTGACAGAGGAATTTATTCTGGCAGTGGCTGTGTGAAGCCCTGTGGTGCCATGAAATCCCCCTCAGTTCCACTGCTTGCTTTGCTTTTTCAAACACAGCCATAGCTGGGCTGGTGCTTCATTTGCAGGGGGTCTGTCAGAAGACAGGGAGATGGATGGGAGAATCTCCCAGCTCACAGGTTGGTTGAATTGCCTCTTTTAAGGTAATAACATTCCTGAAGCTTGTTCTAATATTTTATAGCTTTTGTGAAAGACCTGGGTACTTGTCACTAAATTACAAGGCTGTGAGCCCAGTAAACCTGTTGGTTCTGAATCAGGGGTGCTTGATGTTCAGATGAATTTGTATCCCATTAAATGGCAGTTGCAATCATCATGTACTTCAACTCTACAATAAAAGATTGTGTGTACAGGCTCATCTTTTTAAAAGGGAAATAAATTTATAGGGATTTTGTTTGTGGGTTTATGTTTTGGGGTTTTTTTAAACAGCGAAACATTCCCTGACAGGTTTGCAGCAGCTAAGCAAGATGTGTGTTGAATTCACATTCACATGTAAGTGTTCTGTGGCTGTCCCTGCTTTGCCAGCTGCTCACTTCATGTGGTGACAGACCAAACAATTGCTAAGTGACAGTGCTGAAAACAATTTTGCAGGTTTCTCAAGAAAGTGTAAAGATGAGACTTCTCCACCATCTAAGCTTAAGGGCCATGTGCATCACATCTGAAATATTCTAGACTTTGTAAAGATGAGAACAGGAATATTTTGTAACTATGAGTGTACTCACCTGGGGCACTGACAGCTGCATGTCACATCTTTTTCTCCCCACCAAAGTTTGCTTTATGTGAATAGGGTTAAGCTGACCCTAACCATGAACTCTACTGCTGATCAGAGATTTCAAACACACCCTGCTGTGTGCAAAAATGTCAGTGTGAACTCATGTTGAAGCAGTATAGACTTGATTAGGATCTCCTTTTAATCGAGAAATCATATTACAAAGTACATCTTCCCCAATAGTTCTAAGAAATGCCTTGTGGCAATTAAAGCAATTGCTTGCTTGGTAAATAATACCAGGAAGAAATCTAGCACATTTTACTGCTTTTTTCCCCTCCTAGATACATACACTGTGTTAAAGAGAAGGATCAGCAGTCCATCAATAGTACATAAATTCAGAAGTCCCTTGGTGGTTGATTTAATAATCCAAGTAGTGTGTACTAGCTAAAGGAGAACTGGGAAGTAGTATGCACACTCACTGCAAGGTTGTCAGGCAGTACTTAGTTATAAATCTTGCAAAACTGAAAAAAACTCACCCTGATAAGATTACCAAAACATGACAAATGGCAGCCATAAATAGATTTTTGACTTCCTGCTCATCTCTTCTTTCTCCTGCCCTTCGCACTCTGCTCCGGTGTAACAAAGCTGTCAGGGCTGTGCAGCTCCTCCAGGTGAGGGTCAGCTCTTGATATATTTTTGATCGTTGTGTGAAGTTCCCCTGTTAGTATGTGGTCCCCTTTTTAACCTCTTTGCAGATTCCCCCGATTATCCCAAATCACTTTCACATGGAGCTGAGGTTAAGCTTTATTTCTCTTGGCTCGTCCCTTCCGTAGCAGACACTTTGTCTTCACTTTGAAAGGACAAAGCGATGTTCAGCTGCCTGGGCCTGCACCCAGCATTTGATTTATACATTATTTAATTTCCTTTAGAAAATTGGAAGCAGAACTTTAGGAGTGGAAGTCAGTCCTTTTCATTTGTTTAAGGATCTTTTAGGGCTAATATAATCATCGATAGTAGATGTCAGCATGATTAGGGTGACTTAAGGTAAAGCAAAGAAAATTGAATACCAGGAGAAACTCTTTCGCAGAGGAGAGGGTGCCAAGATTTATAGCCATGCACAACATCTGTGGGTTATGAATTGGGGCATTAAAAAATGAAAACAGAAAATCACCAGGTTTTTGAGTGACACATTGAAAACACCTGCCTCCCCTGGCTGCAGGCTGGGGCAAGAAAGGCTCTCGCCCTTTGCGATACGTTTGCAGTCGATCCTTGGAGTGTGGGTCTCTCTGGAACTTAATTCAACCAAGGAACTAATTCTGCAGAAATTCCTCACTGAGTCCAGAGGTTTGCATTTGGGCTGACACTGCATTCACTCCTGCAATTAGGTCTGCGCATGGCTCTAAGTGACCGCCAAGACAATTTGAAAATTTCTCATGCAGTGGAGTCAGGAAATTAAAAATTAACTCTGGAAAGGACATCATATAATATTTGTCAGTGTGGTTTGAGTGCTGTGTCCACTGAGGGGTAGAAAGTCCTGCTCTCACCAAAAAAAAAAAAACAACCCCAACTGAAAAGTTGAAATATGCCTTCCATGGGATTTTGCATGATCCACAGCTGAGGGAAATATGGGAAGGGGAAAGGCCTGTGGCATGCATGTGCTTATGGATACAATATGACTTACTTGTGGCCTTTAATTTAGCAAAATAGCATTTAATGAAGCAGAGTGAGAGTCCCACATTGTTTCAGGCTCCCTGGTGCTACAGCTGCTGTTCCCAACATGGATATGTGAGGGGAGAAAGGGCTTCGGTGCTGCTGTGGTGCTATGCCCTTCCAAGTCTCAGAGTCATCCATTTGATCTGGAAGTCACTTCATAAATGGGAAGGGCACATTGCAGCACAAGAGAGGCTTTCTCAATCACAGCCCTTTGAGCTAAAACAACCACCTTCACGACTCTGGGCTGCTGAGAAGTACCAGTTGTGTGGTGTGATGCAAAATAAAAGGAAGGAATGAAGTCCAGCTTCCCCGTGACATTTCATGCATTTAAAACTTGCTCACCCCATAAAAAACAAATGATTGATATCAAAGAATCTTCCAGATAGCATGAAAAGTAATAAATATGATACCAAGTGGGAAATGTTAAGAACATCTGCTCTTTGCAGTACTGAATAATTACAAAGCTGAGAGAAAATAGCATCTGGTTTTTGGTTCAGTATGGAAAACTGTGCTTCTGTGGCAGCATCCTGGATGTGGCGTCCTCATTCTTTTGGTCACCTTTTATTGTTTTTGCAGAGGCATTAAGACTTTCTGTCTGTCCTGCTATCTGTACATCTAGTGTGAAATGAGTAAATGCAGTACACAGGGAAGTGGAAAGTTCACACTTTCTCATGCACACAGACAATTCCTGAGCAAATCAGAGCTCACTCTTGATAAGGATCTGGAAACAATACCAGTTGTAGAAACCCACTCAAGGCAGAAAGAGCAGCATCTCCTAAGGACAAAGTCAATGATACAATTGAGGTGTCCTTTTTCTCTCTCTCACAGACTCCTGTCTATTTGGCAGAAGCTGTTGGATGCTGTCATCCTTGGGGTCCTCTGTGCCATGCAAAGTGGGCTGCTGGGTGATTCCTGAGCCTGTTAGATAGGCTGGAATGGCTTCAGGGAGAGCAGTTGTGCTTTATTGTGTCATTGTATAACTTGGCCACACAAATCAGCACGGTAAAATATTTATGGAAGTTCAGGAGAAGGCATATGTGTGCTGCAGGCTCTAGCTAGCAAGAGGAGTGCACCTACAACTGCAGGTAAGAGGAGCTGATGGTCTTTTCCTGTGTATTCACTCGGGCTCTGGTAGGCAAAGCAGCCCTACAGCAGGAGGCAAAAAACCTGATGGTGACTTCAGTTTGTGAGTGTCCCTCAAAGTGTGCCTCAGGATCATTTCAGGACTGTCCTGCCACTGCTTGCATGTTTCTTAGTGCCTTTTTGTGATCTTTCTGCTGTGGTCCTTAGTTGTGTTACAGTTTCTGAGCTCACTCTTGTGACATCCTCCTTTGGGCTTCATCCTCTACTTCCTTAAACACTACTAAGCATAAATTTCCTACTTTTCTGGCCTTAAATTGTTTGAGTATCATGCTAGACTGCAACTTCTAAGTTAAAATGCTGTTAATATTAAAAAGCAAAGCTGCATACAACATGGAGGAAGGGGAAGGGACACTCCTCTGCTTCCCCCGTGCATATTTGCAGAGATGCTGAGGGTAAATTTTGAATGTGAAGCATCTTTGTGAAGAGAAATTCAAGTGACCTGTTTTCTAAATCTTCATAGTGTTGGAAATTTGCATTACGTTGTCTTGCCTAGACAAGGAAGGAAGGGGGAAAAAACCCAAGAGACCAATGGAGGTTTTTGCAATAACATGGCACAAGTGTAGAAGGAGTTTACAGTTATGAAAGAGAAGAATTTGTTAAATTAGATCTGTTATCCATGGAGTAAGCAGATCTGGATGACTTTCAGACATTATGTGGATTCAGTTTCCTCAACTGGAGGAGGGAACCCAAATTTCAAATTGTAACATTAACAATGCAAAAGCAGACACCTTAATTGACTTTCTGTTCCATTAAAATATAACCCTTCATCAGTCCTTAACTCAAGGTAATTGTTGGTACCTCACTTTTCTTGTTCCATATATTTGCATCATTCATGGTTTCTTTTCTTGCTGCAATTGCTTCATTTCTTTTCTTGCACAAGCAAACCCTGCATTAGAACTTGAGTAAGTTCTTTTCCAGCATTTTTTGCTTCCTCCTTTAGGAGTAATAACCATACACAAAGGCATTTTGCTGGGGCTTAATGGTATTGCTTTCTAGGTCTGCCTGTCCTCCCAGCCACACTCTGCCTCCCTGGAATACAGGCATGCAGTAGTCCTCCTCCCTTATTTTCCTGGGAAACATGAGCAGCTGGTGCCATGGGAAGCTCCAAGAAGTAAACTTAGAAACAGCTTGAAATTCCTTTAGCTTTCTGCTGGGGAAATAGATACTCCACAGGAAACATCTCACACCTTCCAGGAACTGAGAACCCAATAAATAAAGGCTAGAGAGCTTCCATTGAAGGCATTATGTGTGTTCTCCCCGAATGTCTTTTCTCACCTCAACCCAGGATGTGAATGCACGTGTCACCAAGAAAGTATAACCCTTACTATTGCAGCATTTGTGTGCTTTCTGTCCAAATTGACAGAAAAACTAAGTTTCTAGGAGACTTGTCATTATTTTTAAATGAGTGAGTTTGCTTTTACTGTATTGTATTATGATAGCTCATATGTAGGTAACTACAATTGCTATTTTTAACCTGCTGTGTAAGGTCCAAATCAGGACAATATTTGCCATGGCTCCAAAGACAGGGTGAAAGGCAGAGTTTAAATGAACCATGAAAAAAGTATTTTTTTTGCTTTCCTTCTTTGCTAGTTGGATTCAAAAGTTTGGGGTTGTAGCAACCTTTAAATGGTGATATAATGTAATAGAAATGTGGCTGGAGCTGAAAGGAGATGAAAGACAGTTTTAGACTGGCTGTGTTCTATTGACCAAAGAATAATATTTTTAGGGAAGGGAGAGCACTTCTTCCAGTTCTTTTTGCAGAGTTGCTTTTGTTTGCTTTGTTTTGATAGGAGTCTGAGGCCTCTGCTCAGGTTAAACTTGAGAAAGGAAAGAATTATCTTCCAGTGCAAGAAATAGGGAATAGGCTGAGTATTTCACCCAACCTTGTAAGTGCCTCGAAATCTGAAAAGCAAGCAAGCAAACGCAGCAACCGCTTAACACCTCCACCCTGATAGGTTTCATAAGGTGGGAGCTGCCAAATCTGTTTTATACAGTTTTTTTTTCCTAGGGAGAAACTCATGACAGCCACAGCTAATGATGAAGTCTTCCAGTTTTAAATTTTTAGTTGCATAATCCAATCTCTCTTGCTGGCGGCGTTCGGCAGAATACCCTTGGCTCTGTGTCCAGGCCCTCTGCAGCACCAGCAGACTGTGAGTGAGAACACAGGATTCTCTTAATTACTTTTAATTAAAATGAGTGCATGCACACACACACACACACAGAGAAAGACTCTGTTTTTCTAGTGGCTTGGCTTCCTTTTCCTCATTGAAGGGAAGAAGTTAAACTTTGCCATTAAATGTTTATATAAAAATGAAATAATTCTGAGGTTAACCAGAAATGCAGCTTAATCTTGTATAGAAACACACATGTGATTTTTTTTGGGGGGGAGGGCTTGGTTTTTTGGGTTTTTTTTTTTTTTTAGTTGCACAAATATAGCTGAAACTTGAAGTTGGCAGAGAGTGCTGTTTAAAAATATTTAGTCCCAGCATGTAAAAACTCGTTTTGTTACGGAATTCCTTTGTGAGAGGTGTAGCTATGCCATGTCTCTGCCAAAGTGATGGGAGCCATATCGGCGGAGCGCCTCTTGGAAAATAGCTGCGTTTTGGGCTTGTAGTTACAAAATTGAAATCGGAATTTACATGTTTTATACATTGCTTGGAAGGATACCACATCTAGTAATATTTTTTAAGAGAGTGGAAGGAAGAAAAAAAGAAAGCTTGCAGATGGAGCCGAGGCTTTGCTCTGTTAGAACATGTTGGGATGAGCAGAGGTATGTGTGATGACACTTAGCATGTACCATTGAGAGCTCTGCTTTATTCCCCTTAGCTGTCATCATGTGCTGGAGTTATGATACATACACCTAATTTTGGCTACATACCTCATCTTTCCCTTCCCTGGGCGTGTGTGAGCTTTATAGAATAGCAGGAGCTACTGATACATGTGATGCTGTCTGCTGCCCGGGCACAGCCCCTGCTCAGTTTCTGGTACTGGAAGAGCAATTAAAGGCAGCATTTTGGGGTCACTCTGCCTCATTAATTGTTGCTATGATTGTCTCACATGTGCAGCTGGCCAGTTGTCTGGCTCAGCTCTTGGTTCACCATCAGCTGATTCTGAAGCCTGGCTGAGAGGAGGAGAGAGCAGGAGGACTTGGTCTTTGCTGTGGCCACCATGGAAAGGGTGAACCTTTCATGGGAACCCCCCTCCTGGTCAAATCAGATGTATTCAGGCAGCAGGACAGCTTTGTGTCCCCATGCAGCAACCTCAGGTAAGCTGTGGACACCCACACACGTGGTCACCTGTACATTAAGCCACAAAATTACACAAATAAGCAAATGGTACATCAAGTTGTGCAGACTGCTCTGAGCTAAGGTCACTTACAGACATCATTAAAGGAGCTGGTTTTATTCAATTACATGTGCTTAACAATTTCTCATTAAAGGAATCAGGAATAGCAGAGATCATTTGCTCTCAGAGACACAGGATACACATAATCCTGGGTTTATGGTTTGGGATGGAAGGGACTTTAAAGATAATCTCATTCCACCCCCTTGCCATGGCCAGGGACACTTTCCACTAGACCAGGTTGCTCAAAAAGTAATAGCTGTCCTTTACATTTAAAAATTGCAAAGATGCTGCCTCATCAGTACAGACCTGTTTTAAAGTAGGCAGTCTAATGTCTGCTTATAATGAATGTCTCTTTAATAAACAAGGGAAAAAGAAGTCTATATTTTTATGGAAAATAATATCTAATTGTAGACTGTCATTGCTGAGGGTAGGAACTCATCCACTCCAATGCAGTGTTCCTAAATACAAAACTGTAGAGATGTAAGTGCTTTAAGTTGAGGAAAGATAATAACAGTTTACAACATAGATGCTTAGAGATCAAAGATGCCTCTGTCTCACTGAGGCTCTTGTGCAGCCTGGGAGGGCCTTTCACTCTTCAGCTGGGAAAATTTTAGGGAGCAACATGTATATATCCTAAGCACATCCACTCCATAGGTCCCATAGTTCAGCACCTGAGTCTGAGGAGTGAATGGATACTGTCTGAAAAGCATGATGCTAATACACTTCATCGTTTTCTGGTTAGAACAGATTATTCACCTTTGCAAAATGCCCAGATGTATAACTGTATAATTTTGTGAATACCCATCCATGGAAGTGTTCAAAGCCAAGTTCTGAGCAGCCTGGTTTAGTGGAAGGTTCCCTGCCCATGGCAGAGGGGTCAGAACTAGGAAATCTTTAAGGTCCCTTCAACCCAAACCATTATTTGATTCTGTGATCCATCCCATTTAAATCTACACAGATCATAGAACTGAGCAGAATGAGGAGGTGCACATACAGGGTGATTCTTTGTCTTTCAAACATTGGTCAAAATTTATCACAAGGTGTTAGTTCCATAGTATTGGAAACTTTTTCCTCTATACAGAACAAGATTTTTAGCAATCTGTAACAATTTCTCTGAGCAGTCAAGAGAAAAAAGCTGTTTTCTTGTCTTGCCTTGGTTTATACATAAAACAGGGGAAGGTGAAACACAAGAGAAGTACTACATTTAGGCCTTTTTGAAGCACATCAAAAACTTCACCTCTCAGCAGCTAAGACCCTCTCAGTTTATTCCATTTTAAAGAAAAAATTATACTTGTGACATCTTAAAATAGCATTTTCATCTAGGGCACATCTCTGTGGCAGCTCCTGGAGCATAACTCATCCCACTTGCTGTGCTCCCCACTCCTCCCATGCCGACTTGTCGAATCCCCCCTGAGCCCATCTCAATACCCCAGCAGCAAGCTAAGGCTCTTTTTATTTTATTTCTGGATTAGTTTTCTGATGGTCTGCTGCATTGAATCGGTGAATGAAAGGGCCAGCTTAGCACCGGAGCCAGCACAAGAGCGGGGCGGGAGCCCGCAGCCGGCAGCGGGTGGTGCCTGCACAAAGAGAGGGGGAAAGCGGGGCCGTGGCGTCCCACACCGAGCAGGGGTGACCTGCTGGGGGTGGCACAAACCTCGAGGTATTTTTACATCTCTGCCCAGCACTGCTCTGAGCCCCCCACAAATCCCTTGTGGGAAGTTGTGCGCTGCTGGAGCCGCGTTGAATTATTTATGTGGATTTTAAGAGTACAGTCAGCAACCTCTCCCGTCTCCTCTCTGCCTACAGAGCAGCTTCTCGCTTTGGAAAGGCATCCATGCCCACCTTTTCCCTTAGCCCCAGGTGGGTCCTGAGAGCTTTCCAGCTATCCCTGTTTAGTGGGGATAAGTCTTTTCCTGTCACAAGGCAGCTCCTGGCACAGGGGTAGGGCAGGAATTCACCCGAGTGAGACACAGATGTCGGGACCCGGGGGTTATTCATGTCTTTTTCAAATGCCGTGTGTGAAGCTTTTATCCCTCCCTGGCTGAGCGGGAAAGGCGAATCCCCAGACCTGGTCCCGGCTCCCTTTGAGGTGCCCGGCGGGCGCTCAGCCTCGCAGGTACTGCTCCGCCAGGAAGAGCCCCAATTTGTGCTATTCACAACCCGCGGGGCACTATTCTTGTTTCCAGGCTCCTAATCCCTCTCTCACACACAATCCCTTACAACTTTAACTGGCGGGGTGGAGGAGCGAGTTAAAAAGGAAGGAAAAAGGAAAATGAAACACAATGTAGAGCCAGGCAGTGGCTGCCAGTTACGGCGCACACAATCGACACCAGCTGCAGCCCAATTAAACCCGACATTCACAGGTGTTCCCAGCACACTCGGCCCTAACAAAACCACTTTCTTGAAAATACCTACGGCTTTAACACAGAAGAGCTTTTTTTTTTTTTTTTTTTTTTTTTTTTAAGGTTCTTTAAAGCTATTTAGAGCACTTTAAATACAAAGAAGCTGAAAAGGACTTCGAGTCGGCTGGAAAGAGTTGGTGCTTGATGCCAGAATGGGGGAGAATTGGCCCAGCTGAAGCAGCCAGTGTAACCATTGGTTTCTGGGGAAGGATGGGTCGGGCTCAATGCTGGTTATGCAGGGAACAGTAACTGGCACCGGGCATTTTATTGTTGCTGGGAGTGGAACAGGGCAGGAGAGAACGACTAGGTGTAAATCCTTTTCTGCTGCGGGGCTCATCGTTGTTTGTAGCATAGCTCTGGGCTGGTATGTGGCTTTGATTCTTACTGATCTCTGTGTGTGTGGCTCAGACAGCAAATTTTAATTCTCCTTTCCTCCCAGGAAAGCTTGATTCTGGTGCCTTTTTCACTTTGAGGCAGATTCTAAATGAATTTATTTTCTGATCTTAAAGATCATTCCTGAGATAATAAATCAGTCCTCCAAGAAAGCACTGCACTGGGTTTTTATACATGAATTTAAAAGTATTCTCATGGTAAGAGATGACTGTAGACAGCAGATGAACACATTGGTCAGTAAATTGCTTTGACTCCATTTGAAATGAGAATTCTGTTTTATAAACTTCCTTTGATAATGATACTAATAATAACCAAAGTAGGGGATACTCTGGTACTCTTAGATTCAGCAGCTTTTTACCCCACCTGGCTGCCTCTTTACTGCTGCAGTAGCACCCATGCAGTTACGGTAGGTACAGCCTGATTACCTGGTGTGTTGCTATTTAATCACTGCTGTCTTTGACAATTGCTTGATGCCTTCATTACTGCCTACAGTGGGTGCTGAAAGCCACTCTGGATTCAGATGCAGTTACAAAATATCTATTTTGTCCCTCCACACAGTGAGATGCATTTTTGCCTTTGGAACAGGACTAGGATGTTATTCCTGTTCCTCACAGCACACAGAGATCCAAAAGACTGAACTTTTATTTATCCTTTTTTTGTGTACTGAAAAGGTAAAAATTAAGATCCCTCAGTATTTTTATTTGAAACTCATTAAGAATTGCCTTGCCGGTAGGTAATGCTGGTTCTTAGCATTCATTTATCGAGGTAGGCAGATGCTGTTCATCCTACTAAATGCAATGGAGAAAAAATAATATCACCCAAGCTTCAAATTCACAAATAATTTGGCCTAAATTAGGTACTGTCACTTGGGAAGAGATGCTGGAGGCAGCGTGGATAATGTTCTGAGAAAAATGCTCTCAGCACAAATACAATGATGAGAAAGGAACTGCAAGCAGCCCAGGGACAGAGCTGTGGCCTGGTACAGCCCCCTCTGTGCCCTGCGCAGCTTCAGGCACTCAACAGTGAGAGCTCAGGGCAGAACTGGCCAAGGCAGCAATGGCAGGTGGGAGGAAGAATGGACAGGTTGGGCAGGAGCAAGGTCTGAGTCACTGAGGACTCTTCAGCTTGCAAAAACTTGACTGGGAGGGAAGGAGATAAAGCTCTGTAAAATCATCGATGGTGCAGGGAAGAGCAGATGAATCACCATTCTCATAACACAGGGAATAGGAGGACTTGCTGAAATTGCCAGGTTTAATACAAACAAAAGTGCTTTATTATATAAGGATGATTGGACTGTGGCACTTGATACAGGGTGATCTTGTAGAGGCCAAAAGAAGAAGTGATTTAAGAAAGTCACAGGGGAAGTTCATTGGGAATGGACCTGTTGCAGGGTTTTAAAGCTGGTGGTGTGGATGCAGCTTCTGGGTTTGGAGTGCTGCTAAGCCTGGAAAAAAATCCATGTCTTGCTGCAAAGGGTCTCCTTCCTCTGCTGTCAGTTACAGCCTCTTCTGTGGCCTTCCCTTTTTTCCTCAATCCACAGAAATGACATTTAAAAGCCCTTCTGTTGCTCCATCTGGTAAGAAATGTCCTAATGTGGCTGTGACAAGGAGTCTCCATGACAGACCAGTGACCTTAGGCCAATAAGGTCTGAATTCACCAGATGAATTCACCCTCCTCTCACTGTGGTTACACCACTACTTGTGTTTGCTTTCCATGAATGATTGAGTTTTATCAGCTAGTGAGAATGCTTGTGAGGACTTTTTTTTTTTAAAGTTTGCATACTGAACAAAGCAAAATAATCAAACTTGCCGTGTTGAATCTCTTACCTCAGAAACCTGATCCCCTGGGTTAGCCAAGGAATGGAAACAAGTCCATGTGACTCTGTGACCAGACACGAGGGCCTGCATTTTCAACACTGTGCTCTAACACCTGCTGTTTATTATTCAATAATATAGAAAAGATTTAGTCCACAAAAATTCTGAGTGCAGCCAGGAAAAGGGAGAACAATAATTTATGCCTTAAATGTATGCCTTCCCTTGTCCCTTAAAAGCAGCTGAAATGCTTTTAAGAAGCCAAAAATAAGGAGTTTTCTGGTGCTTCCTCATGTCTAGTGATTTTCAGTTATCACAGAACTTATGGTTCAGTATTTAAGAATGAAATTAAAACAAAAAAAATCGTTTGGAGGTGAGTTGCCATCACTCACCTCCAAAGGAGGATGGTGTTGGCAGAGCACAGAGAACAGGTGAAAGCTTCATCAGAGCTATCAGCCTGTGGGTGAATTCCTCCTGAGTGTATCGGTGTACAAATGAAACAGGAAGAAATAGGATGGGCAGTGCTGTTCCTTCAG
Organism: Melozone crissalis; assembly: GCF_028551555.1. Lineage (NCBI taxonomy): Eukaryota > Metazoa > Chordata > Aves > Passeriformes > Passerellidae > Melozone > Melozone crissalis. The sequence continues at coordinate 7,209,981 of NW_026535817.1, read as the reverse complement.
TTTTGGATGTGACAGCTTGACAGTGTCTCCTTTAGCTTCTCCTTCACTAAACCAGCTGCTGACAAGTGAACACCTTGACAGTGTCACCCTGCTTCAGCATTTCATGCTGTGGATAGGTGATGGTGTCTGTGAGAAGAACAGGGCAGTCAAATCCTGCTGGACTGCATTGGGGGATTTTTTTAATAATGCCCGTGAAAACTTCCAGAGAGTGTCTTCATTTTGTGGCCTTACTGGAGTATTCATCAAGGGGAAATGGACCCCTCTTTCAACACGGGTTCTGAGTCCAGAATGCTTGGGATCTGTTTTTCCATCACCAGTCTTCTCCCTTGTGAAAGAATTCTGGGGTCAGTGGTAGGCAGGGAGTGCAAGGGGTGTTTGATCTGGTGCAGGTTTTTTTCTTTAAATAGCTTAATATTCCTGTTCGAGATGGGGACGCAGTCACAATGTCTGCTTAGAGAAAAACTTGTACAGAAAGACCAGGGCCTCTCTGTTAACTTTCTGGGCGATGTATTACTGATCTCCACAAGAAGCTGGTGCACTAAATCTCAGCTGCATTTCCACCTTCAGCTGTCTCTGAAGTCCTGAAAAGCATTAAAATGCGGAACAGCAGTGTTTAGCTTTGGTGCTCATTAGAGCAGCACAGAACTAATAGTAATATTGTTGTAACTTGACAAAGCCATCTAAATCCATGCATGTTTTCTTGTGAAAGCTTCCTAAACATGCTGCTAAATCCCCTAAAAAGCTACTAAACGGCTTTGGCAACCATTAGCAGAGCATAAGCGAGGGAACTCCTTTCAGTAAGTGAACAAACAGAGAAAATATGCTGAATAGCCGGACAAATGTGTTTCAGTTGGCTCTTTCATTTACAGATATAAGGGAACAGTCAATATCAATCACTGTTTTCCCTGTTGCACTGGAAATCACAATATCTCTTTTCATTCCACAAGCTCCTTTCACCACAGTAATGTGTCTTTAGAGTGACACTGGCATCAGTCTGTTTCCGCTGTCTGAAGTCCAGAGAGCTTAAAAACACATTGCAGGGTATGAGACCTTAACCTTCCTCCCCTTCCACACACCCCTCTCCTCCGAGCCTCCTTTTGGAATTAATTGTTTTTATTTCTTTCCCAGTGCAAGGCTGGGAAAGAAAAGTGCCCGCAGAGCCTGGGAATATCTGCTCTTGCACTTTGGGGATGGAAAAATGTATCGTCGGTGGTTGGGATTTGAATTTATCGGGTGTTGTGGGAAGTTCAACACAAGGTAATATGATTAGCAAGTTAATTTGCAGCATGCTGTAATGTGAAATTTAATGTACTGTGCTTTAAAGTTCGAGCTACATCCTGTTTTTTGGATGTCCTAATCGCCCACAACTTCATTTATTTAAAAAAAAATTAAAAAGTTGGGAAAACTCTACTTGTGATTATTTGGCATTTGGAGTGATTTGATGTTCTTGGGTTCGCTTTCTTCAAATAATGTTGATAATGATAATGATGATGATGATGATAATAATAATAACAATAATAATAATAATAATGATGATGCTGTGTGGTTGGTTTTTTGTTGTTTCTTTGCAGATAACAGCAGTGTGCAGGGAAGCAGCCCTCCTAGCTCTTCAGGAAGACATCCATGCCAAATCTGTCGCTGGCCGGCACTTCCGGAGCGCACTGACGGTCGTGAGCCCGAGGATTCCCGACTCGTTAATCCAGTTTTATGCAGATTACCAGCAGCAAAGTGGACTGCACGCGCTCTGAAAGGCAAATTAATACATTCCCCATTCACTGTGTGAATGGCACATTTCCTTTGTGAAGCTGTCAGAAGCCAAAGAGTTTTGTACTGTGAGCGAGTGGAGTGTCTGGAGTTAACTGAGTGTGGAATTGCTGTAATAAAAGTTCCTGTGGAAGTTTTGCGTGTCATAGGCATTGTCCTAAACTTTAGATGTTACCATAACCTGCCTTTTAGGGGTAGTCAGATTTCTGGTTTAAGTCAGTTTATCCATGTATCAAAAAAACCCCCAAAGATCAAATTCTGAAATGTGGTGGATTTGTGGCCCTAAAGAGAGAAGCAACAAATGCTGTTATTGTCTTGATTTGTTCCTACCTCAACCACAGTTGATCCCAGTGAGAGGCCTCATTACAAAAAATGCTTATAATTATTGTGAATTTTTTGACTTATGATCTCCAGCAAAGCTGCCAAACAGGCTTTCTGAGATAAAGCCAAGGCATCCTGATTGATTACAGCCAAACATTTATCTTTAGTCTTCAGCAGCTCCTTTTTAGACATGCTGGCAGGTAGGCACCTTGGAAAACTGTCCAGCCCTTCACTGGCCTGAACTCACTGCCAGGTGTCAGCAAAAGATTCTTGTTGTTCATGTTTGCTTCCATCAAAATAAATAGGAATGTTGATAAAGTAGATTATTTAAAGCTGGCTGCTTAAAATCCATAATGAACCCTAATTAATGGATGAGAAAACCTCCTTGCAAGAACTGTTATAAATGACCACAAAATACTTCAGGGACAGATAAAATCTCCTCAGGTTGTTTCTTTGTTATATCGTCTGTTGAAACGATGACAGGTCCTTGTGGGCTCTCTGTTCTTGCTCTCAGGATGAAATGCAGTTAAGCAAACTAATATTCAGGTTTTTTCCCCACAACAGAAAGGCTGAGCTTTTCTAGTCCAGACATAAACAGTTGAGGGAAAGATAAACCAAAACCAACACAAACTTCAACAGAAAGGTAATTTCTTCACCTTGATTATGGTTTTTCTCTCTTTACTTACTTCCACACTGTACACATTTTGTAGCTTTTAAACAGAAATCTACTATTTTTAAATGATAGCTTTTTTTATTACTCTCATTCTAACCTATTGTTGCTGTAATTTGCATTTAATTTTATTATTGCTGTAAAGGATTAGAGGATGAGGAAAAGGGGCTCCTTTACTTAGTTCAGCTGATGTGTATGAGGTTTTTTTCTTTTCTTCATTGTTTGACTCTTTAGTATTCCAACAGACAAAGGGAATTAAGAAAATTATAAACTGGAAGAGTTGCCTTGGGGATCAAGACTGCATCTGAAACTACTTTATCCTTCTTTTCTAAATTCAACATACTCCAACTCGGAGCTCAGGATGTGAACCATTCATCATAACCATTAAATTTTTGAGGTTTCCAGAAATTAAATGCCATACCTTTATCCCCTGGCACTTCACTCCAGTGTGTGCTCTTGAAAGGAGGAACGAGAGATTGCAGTTTTCACTGCCAATAATGAATTCTGTTTGTGATTTTGTAGCCTAAAAATAACACTACGTGCTGCTCCAGATGAGTGTTAAAACTAGCTGGCCATTCCTTGGGAAGTGCTCAGTTTATTGGGAACATGCACCAAGGAGTGAATGTGAACTGAGAAACTACAAGAGAGGCAGGTGGGAGCTGGCTGCCCTGTCCCTTTGTGGAACCCTGCTGCCATCAGAGGGAAATTTTGCACACTAGGAGAGAATGCTGACCTATGTCTGCTGTTTGTGCCTCGGGAAAAATCCCATCCCTGCAAACATTTATCCTTGTACCTGTATGGTGCCATATTTATCCACAGGGCACCAAATCTCTGGATACACACCAATATGCTTGAAGTGATTTTAAGTGTAGGAAGCTCCTCTTTTTATTCTTGGGTTTGTGGCATTTGATTTTTTTTTAAAAGTAAGAAATTATAAAAAAATAAGCAATGACCAATTTGTGAAGTCCCCAGGAGGTGTCTGTTGCTTCCAGAAAATTCTGTTTGGAAAACTTTGCCGGTATGATGATTCCCTGTCTCTTTCCTAAAGAAAGATCACTGCTACTGTGGATGAGCAAATTGAAACATGGGTATGAGAATTCTGGAAAATGACCAAAAATTTGGTTTTGATCAAAACACAGGGGCGGTGTAGCCCTTTGGTAATGCAGCTTGCTGAGAGCTCTTGCACCCTGAGCCTCCCGTTGGAACTTACTGATGAGGGCACTGTAGGACAGAGCACTCCAGGAGCATCTCCTGTCATTTACAGGAGCAAGTTTTGATTCAGGGCTGACTCCTCACAACGTGTTTTGCTGAACGCCTCGTGCCTTGGCACCCTCTCAGTTCTGTTCCAGAGTGAGCCCATAAAAGCCTGAACACCTCTGTGCTGCAGAGCAGCTCAAAGATAGAGGCACTCTCTCTTCTGCTGGATTTTGTTGTTGTGTTTCCATGAGATTTAATTTTAATAAAAGGATTGAGGCTTGGTGAATTTCAACAGAGAAGGCATCTGAGAAGAATATGTCTGTCCCATCCTCTCTTTTACTGCTTAGATTCCTAGGCTTACTTCTTTAAGTTTTTGAGAAATAGTCTTTTTCCTGCCTGCTGTTATCTTTTGGAGCTGGATTTTGGCCCAGATACTGCTTGAGTCGCAGAATTGTTAACATTAAATCAACTTCTCAACGTTTCAGGCACACTTTGTTTAAATGCAAAATCTAAATCTACCTTTTTTCCTGCAATAACAACCTCTTGCAAAATGGTATAAAATGTCTTTTGACAGTTTTGCCAGAAATTACCGGAGAATATTTATGATCAAAATGCAAAATTGTCTTAACTTGAAAAAAACTTCAGTCCTGTGTTCTACCTACTGCATAAAACAGATTTTCACTGCAAGCATGATATACAATTCTTAATCCTAGAAGAAGGAATTAGGTTTATTGTGGATAATTTTCCTGCAGCCTCTAGATGAGAGCAGAGTATAACTTTTACCAAGCTCAGGTGCAAGGGCCAACATCAGAGACAAAATCAAGATCATTTATTTCAAAGGTGGTTATTCAAAATCATTGAATTTAGACTTTAGATTTGAAATCAGCCCTTTCAAATATTATATCCTTAAAGCTGATTTTTGTGGATTCTGTATCCTGGCTCTTTCTTTTCAGCTTCTTTACTCATTTTGAATGTCAAAGTGTGGTGATTCCCCTCTGGAAGCTGGACACATGCCAAACAATGCTCCAGGAACTGAGTATCCATGGAAGGCTGGGAGTGATGTTTCCTAGTGAAGCAGGAGTCTGACTCTGCTGATAAGAGTGTGAAGAGGGGAAAAGTGGAAGTCAAATCTGGTGTTTTGTCCTGTAGTGCCCAGGAAGATGAAGTTCAGTGATGGGCACAGGTTGGTGGGCAGGAGAACTGTCTCTGCTTATTGCAGTCAGGGCTGTGAGGAGCCTGACCCTGAAGGGTTTTGGTTCTTTCTGGCTCTGCCAGAGAAAGCAGCTGATGAAACAGAATTGCCAGCACTAGAAATGCTGGTGTCCAGGGACTGTGGTATCCTAGTATGTAGTGCTGGAACTGGGGAGGAATTGGACCTCAAAGATGAAGAGTCACCCACTAGAAGGTACAACCTTGGTAAAAGGCCCTGAAAGAATTAGTAAAAAGCAGGCACAGAGAACTTGCCTTGCTTGCTGTGATCCCAGAGTTGGGATGAAACCAGCTGTGCTTCCATTCACACTCCTGAGCTATGGGATTACTCCTGGGGCATGGCAAGTGGTTTGCAGTGGGGGCAGAGTTACATTTGGAAAATCACTTTTACATTGGGACCCCTTTGTATTTGTATTTAATATTGTTGCTACAGTTGTAGTGAATTGGAATAATTTTTATCTCCTAGGAACCCCAAAATCTTTCGCTGATGTTTTTTTTTCCCTTGACATGGAAGACAATACCAGAGGTGACATTAATGTGTGCAGTTCGATAGGCAGCTTTTCCAATGTAGTAGGTGCAAAATTGCTGCTGTGGCTGGGCATGCTTTGCCCATTTGGCAGGCCAGCATCAGGAAGACAAACATTGCAGCTGAAACGTCCTCCTGATCTCGGGGTTTGTGTCTGCTCCTTCTGCAAGTGCTACCTGTTCATTTATTAATCTCCTCTGCTGGAAACTTCACGGAGCGTTTTCACCGGGGCTTTATGCGTTCTGTGTTAAACATTTTAAATGGCGTCATTCTTCTGCACAGACAAATCCAACAGCTCCAGAGCCCTGACAGAGAAGGAGATGTGTGTTTTCTCTGTTAACTGGCCTGCCAAGGACAGGAGGGATGAGGGGGGAGAGCCCCTGTGTTTGCGTGGCAGGACTCCAGTGAGAGCGCAGGTGTTGGGAGAGAAGGCAATGGCAACCAGATGACATTCCTTCCCCTTGGACTAGCCATTGCTCAAACTGATTGTGGGTCCAGCAGTTGGACTGGATGATCTTAATGGTTCATTTCCAACCTAAATGATTCTGTGATACCCTTCCAACAAAAGTGTTGTCTGCGCGTGCCTGTGTAAAATCCATGACATTAAAGCTTGGGTTCCTCTGACTAAAAGATTAGGGGGGTGGAATCACACTTGGCAACCACTGGGAAGATACAAGAAGGTAATCCAGACAGTGATTTATCCCAGCTGAGAAGTGAAGTACCTTTCTGGAGGTGCTGATGGGGCAGCTGATGTCAGAAGAAGCCCTCAACACTTACCTAGAGAACACTTACCTTGAGGTAGATGGAAGAAATTGAAAGCAGCAACCCTTGATACATGGAGAAAAATATTTTATCAACTTGTGCAAATATATCCTGTTTGCCTAAATGGTTATGGAAATGCTGCTGGTCTCTTCCTCTCACACCTGTGTGTGTGTGGCATTAACCATGCACCCCAGGGATTTTTTAATCTCTTTTGCTAACACTGAGGAGTTTTCACATCCCTGTTTGGTAAAATGGCTCTGCCGTCAGCCAAGTGTGGAAAGGGCTTTGATAACATTCAAGGTGAAACACTTGTCAGCTCTCACTTTATCCAGGAACGGATTATCTGGGCTGTGGAATAATGAGGTCATGTCTTTCCTCCACACCGCTGGCAGGAGCTTCGGATTTCACACAGGGGCAGCTGCTTACACCAAGCCTGCTCTACTTAATACCTTTAAAGCTACCCTGCCTCCCTGTCAGCGAGTTCTGCCCAAGCTGAGGGTGTGAAACTTGCTCACACAGCCTCCTTTGCAGGGCCTGTGAGGGGCTCCTGGTGCTTGGATTGCTGTGCTGTCCCAGAGTTGGGTGGCTGGGATGCAGGAGCGCAGGATGTGAGAAGCAGAGTGACCTGTGCATGGCTACTGCACGTAAAATACAGGAATGTGGAGCCGGATTTGGGGGTGGGTGGACCAAAGCCATGCAGCTGTTTCCAGGTGTCCCATGAGCTGCTTGCAGTCTGAATCTGCAGCTTTATTGCAGAGCTGTGGCAGTGAGAGTGTGGCCATGGACATGAGAGATCCCTAAAGCACACAAGTTGTGGGTGTTAAAGCCTATGGGTGCTTAAGTAGATTAGCAAACAAACAAATCCTTTAATATTCTGGAATGCTTCCTCACCACCTAAGTAGGGATTATTCCTTCTGCCTAGTGAAAAGTCTGCCTTTCAGATAGCTGTGCTCTTTAATGATTTGTACTCTTCAGTTAAAAAAAAAGAAAAGGAAAATCTGAAAGTGTATCAAAAGTGTCTGTGTGGATTTCAGGAAAAGCACAAAAATGATAAAAAGAGCTCTTAAAAATATTCAAGACCCTGTGAAAACTGAGGTTGCTGCAGTGCAGGCAGTAGCATATGTAGGATGCTGCACCACAGAAGTTGCTACAATTTTATCCTTAAAATTTGTTTTACACAGCCCACTACAACTCTATGTACAAATACATGACACAACTCGCCCACCACTTTCTTCCTAGCACTGTGAAAATCTTGGTTAAACTGTCAGCTTTCTATCTGAAACATTCAGAAACAACCAGTTACCTTGGTCTGATTCCACTTCCAGGCTTTCATCATCTGGGATTTTGGTAAAAAGCTGCTTTTGTTAATGTGTAATGCCTCATAGTAACCGGTTACACTTTTACTACAAAGGGGTGTTTTATTTTCCCGAGGGATGAATAGTAATCAAGGATCAGCTGGTAGTGCCAAGTGCCCTGATAACACAATTGGCTGCATACAGCTTTGTTAGGCCCCTTCCTGCACTGCCTGGCTGGGAGACTTTAAGAGAAGATGTTGGGAGAGCTGTTCTTTACCTACTGGGCTGTTGGGGAGCTGAATTTTGGGATCACTTTGTCTGCTGGGTGAGGAGGTAAGAGCTGGCTTTGGAGCACATGAAGCCCTTACTGATTAAGGACAGCAAGGGGAGGGTGGGAGAGGGGATGGATGGAGAAAATGCTTGAAAATAAACATGTGAATTAGCAAAGTTACCCTGGAATTCATCACTGACTGATTTTTGTGGAAATGTGTGGGGGTTGATGGAGTTGGAAGGAGACAGAAAGTGGGAATACTGATTCTAATCAGAGTAGGGGCTGATTTGTGTTATTTTGATGCTGATTTAGGTAAGCTGAAGGAGGGCTGCAGTCACCCTAGCCGGTGGTAGGAAGTGTCTCACTGCTAAGCACAAAGTGGAGTCTGGCTTTGATCTCATTAACCCCATCAGCACTGGAGTAGCAGGTGTGTTTCTGGAGCTTGACTCTTTCAGACCCTTGAGGTGCATAGAAAGGGGCAGAGGTTACTTCAGAACCAAAAAAGGTAAGACACAGATCTTCCTCTTGTGATTTTTTTCAGAAATTTAGGGTCCAGTAATGGTATCAAGAGAAATGAGGGGAATTCTGCCCCTTTTTTCAAAGAGAAGAGGAAAAGTTGAAGGAATAAAAATTTGAGGAGAAGTGGGGATTTCTAAACTCCACAAGAAAAACAATGAGATGGAAAAGAAGGAAAACCCACAGCAGCAATAACAGGAAGAGCATCTTTGCAAACAGCTTTGCACAAAGGTGGGCTTTATATCTTGCAGTCAGTTCTATTAGGATGTGACTTAGCCTGATTTTTTGAGAATACTCAATATCCTTAATAAGTGCCCTATGATTTTAAGCTGGATTTATCCTGCTGGATTGTCTTGGGAGGAAGGGTCACAGCTACAGAAGTTGAGCCCAAGCTGTGCAGACTACTTTGAGACTTCTGATTTAAAAATAGGATATAGAAGTAAAGTTGTGTGTTAGCTCTAAAATTCCACTGTATCATCAATTAAGGGACCCCTACCTGCAATGACTTTGACAGTAGAGTCTGGGTGGAAGGAAAATAATTGTGGTTGTGACTTGCTGAGCCCCTCCAGTTGTAACACACTTGTCCTAAGTGAGGGCTGGAAACAAAACTCACATCATAACCTCAGGTTTTTAATCTCTGCAGATCATAATGAACTGTTTTGAAAGGGTGGTTGGAGGGTTAAGCTAGGAAGGACAAACTGGTAGTGTAATAACATCTATATTAAAAATAAAAAAACCCCAACCAACCAACACAGATGTAATGTATTATATAATCTCTGTTAAACTTGCTCTGGGAAACCCTCCAAGAGCCAGTGTCAGTCTCCATTTTGTACAAGTCTGTACATAACCTTTGTAAGAATTTGTGTGAAGTTGGGTGGGGAAACAGAGAAATACAAAGTGAGAACAGAATGTAGCCTGGCCAAAGCCTTTCTGCAATGGTGCAGTAAGAGCGGGGACACAGGGGGGTTTGCTCCTTCCTGGGCCTTTCCCACCAAGCCACCCCCCCAGCACAGGTGCTGTCAGCCTCTCTTAGTTGCTTACAGATGCAGCATTTAATGAAATCACTGCTAATAAGTAATGGATAGAATAAGACAGGGGCTATGCCACAGGGCTGTTTGTTCTCCAGGAGCTCGGGCACTGCCTGTCTCAGCATAGATGGTGTTCACTTCCCTCCCAGCAGAGTAACTTGGAACAGAGTGCATTCAGGCAGGGTGTTTGGATACAGGGGGAAAGCTGCTGAAAACAGAGGAATTACAGTGATAAATCCCCTTGTGAAATGTGAAAGAAGCTTTTTACACTCTGCTGACAAAACATCAGCCCGACTGTATCGATCTACTGCTGAGCTCTTGCCAGCTTCTGTCCTTTCCACCTTCCTCCTTCCCTGGAACTCCTGTCCTAGTCAGCTCTTCTTGTGACACTTTTGGAAGCCATCTCTCTTAACAGAGGTGTTGTTGTGCTGTCTCATTCCCATTCCCTGCCAGGAAGGATTGTTTTCCTCTACACAATTCAGCAGAGCAGCTGCTGGCACTGAAAATATTGATGATGTGGAGGTGATTTGGAACATTGCAAGTTTCCTCAAACAAACAAGTAATGCAGTTACATTCAGTTACATTTGGCTGAGCTATCCTGTCATGAAATACACTGAGAAAATTTTTTTTTCAGGCTTTTTAAATTTTAGTCTGAAACCTAAGTTTAAAACAGAGCTGATGGACCAACTGCTGTCTAAGCTATCTTTAACAGGAACAGTAGGGCTGGTTTAGCTGTTCCTCAAGGAGCAGACAGGGAATAATTCCACATTTACTGCATCTCTCACATTACCTTTGAGTCTTTATAAACACAAACTAGGATATATATGGGTATCCTAGTACCTAACAGCATGTGGAAAGAGGGATGTGATTTAGAAAATGCATGCCTTGGACGTTCTCAGCATCTCAGCTTGGTTTTCCTGACATGATGCCTCCTTTCAACCCCTTTTTTCTTTTCCCACAGAGGTCTGACAGTAGGAATTGTCCCTTCCTGCCTTAGAAAGAACTCTTGAGCAAATTATTCTTTCTGTGTCTTCCTAAGAAGTGCTGAGCACTTTTACTTTATAGCAATTGGCACCCTGGAAAATTTAAGTCTGCAGAAGCTAATGAACCTACAGGAGTGTTTGTAATTGACTCAAAGTTGTTGTTTTTTCATGTGGCAAGTTTTAAAAAAACCAGCAGATGGTTTTGAAAGGTAATTCTTGACATCAGTCCAGCTCCAAAAATGTTGTTTTCCATTTTCTTCCCATGTTTCACACTGTTGGCGTGTGATGAAATTCGAGTAGTGCTACTGCTGAGCTGCTGTGCTCTTGTAGCCTTGTGGTGAGAGATCTTTTCCATGTCTTTTCAACCATAAAAGAGTAAAAGCAAGGTGTGGTGTTGGTTTGTTTGTTTTCTCCCCTGTACAAGACCTGCAGCAAAGACTCAAAAAATATGGTAAAATATATTGAATACTGATCTTAGGTGCATAAAAGTTTAAATTTTTTGTAAGTGGGACATTTGGAGGAGAATTAGAAAAGTCATGTTGGTTTGCTATGAGAACAGAGTGGTGTGTAAGTTCTAACAGATTGATGTTTAGGGTTTGATAACTGCCCTCTGCAGAGCTGCAATCCAGCCAGGTGGTGACAGCTATTTCACTACTCTGAGAGGTATGGACATAAATAATAGCTGAGCAGTTGACCTCAATAGCTGCTGGTGCTGAAGATGACCTTTCTTGAATACTCTGAGGTCTCTGTCTGGCCTTCCATGGAGAAAATACTAGAACCCACTAGGGAATTGTCAGGGATTTTTTTTTGTTTGTTTGTTTAATAATCAGGGAATTACTTCAAACATTGAGTTCAGACAGGCAGTGATGTCCACAGTTCTAAGCTAATATAAAATGTGTGTTTTCTGTTTTTCAGCTGGACACACTTGTCATTCTTATCTTTATTCAGATGCTTCTTTTAGGTTAGATTATACTGCTGAAAACCTATGGAAAGATTGTTGTAGGCAACAGTGCAGTCCCTGGGAATGCTATGGTATTACAGTGCTGCTCCAAGAAATGTCACCTTGCAGCAGCATCACTGCAGTGTTTTAGAAGGCTAATGGGTAAGCTAATTTCAGAAGAAATTCTATTTTCTGTGTAAATTTCAAAACTACTGAACTTGGGAGACAATAGAGACAGATCCTGGATAGGCTTTGAGATGGTTTAAACAGGGTATGTGTCAGTAATAGATGTGGTCTTGGCAGATGGAAATTCTCTGGCTTCTCAAAGACAGCGTGTTTAATTGATCAGGGAAAGAAACAAGAATCACAGGAGTGGTTTCAAAGTAGAGAATTATGGAGGGAATCTAAAAGAGGGACCACCCCCCCCAACACACACAAACACAGAGTTTCTGGTGTCACAACCTCCCTGTGTTAAGTGTGTGCCTGAACATGTCTTCCTGGGTGGGAGCCAGCAGGAGAGGCAGTGCAAGCTTTCTCCATGGCTTGTGTGGAACTAGAGCAGCCTGTCTCCCACCCCAACGGAAATGAGGGGGTTTTCATCACCAATGTGACAGTATGTGCAGGGGCATGTGTGTTTTCTGTTCTTCACTGTCAAGGGCTTTCCCAGTCCTTTTTGGTGGGAGAAATCTGACCTTTTCAACCCATAGGCTCTTGATGGATATTATTTTTTACACTGTCTCCAAAATACCAAAGTCTCCTGACTTCCTCAATCTCAAAGGGAACCAAGGTTAACTTTGATTTCCCAGGAACAGAATCTGGCCCTTGACACTGAATATTCTTTGGCAGGTCGTTGTTACTACGGAGCAAAATTCCAAGATGTGACTGGCAAGCTCTTCTAGGGTACAACAAACCCCATCAAGCATGCAGGGGGTGTCTTGGCACTTTATACTTGAATTGCCAAATGCAGAACCTGTCAGAGAAGTAAGACCCAGAAAATGGGAAAAGGATGAAAAAATAGAGGTTAATAGCATATTATATTTTTATCACTCTCTCGTTGGGATGTGGGAAAGTGACATCACTGTAGTCTTGTAGATTTGTGGCAAGAGATTTCAGCAATAGAAGAGTAAAAGAAAGGTGGGGGGCTGTTTATTTGGTTTTTTTTTCCCTGAGAAGTTAAAATCTGTAAATATTGAAGTGAATGATGCTGTGGCCAGAATCCTATGTGAATCCTGTGACATGTTCCTTTTCTTGTAGCCGGTTTCTGGTGAGAAAGCAGTGACAGCTACTGAGCTATCTGAGAACTGGCTCTCTAGAAACACATTTTCTTTAGCACCATTTGGTACCACACAAGTGTATGAAGGCTCAGAGGAAGAAGTTGCTATGAAAAAAATTGCCTGTTGCAAACTTCCCTTCAAGAGATCTATGGAAGAACTTCCTTGCTGTTTGCATTTGCCTGTTAAAATCTCTCTGAAATGCCTTTTAGTGGTAAAGCAGAACCAAGAACATGACACAGACGTGAGGCTACTGCTTCCCCACAGAAGCTGCTGCAGCCACGGAGGGAACCTAAACTTTGGTTGTTGACACACTGTTCTCGAGAGCGACAAGAGAGATTGTGTTCATTAGGCCAACCCCATCATTCTTGCTAAAAGCAGGCTCAGGTTTCCATGTAGATTTTCAAATCAAATTAGAAACGCTGCTCCCGAGACCTCCTTCAGCTGACAGTGACGGATTGCACAACCTGATAAACAGGAGGCATTCCTGGAGCTGTGCTAACACCCCAGTCGCCACAAGTGCTGAGATTATGAAAACATGCACAGAGCCATGTATTTAAATTAGCAGAGAGCTTCTCCTCTTCCCCCAGTAAAGCAGCCCACTCCTGGGGAGAGGCCACTTCTCCAGCAGAAATGGGAAAGGTTTGTGTCTGTGCAAGGAATTGTGTCCCAGTGCAAAGGAAAAGGCAGTTTGCTCAGTGCTAGGACAGGAGATAAAGACTTGTAGATAATTTATGGTAGATGAGAGTAAATTATTATTGATATTCAGTAATAATGACAATTTTACTTTTTCACAAAACTGTTTATACAGATGAAGATGGAGTCATATTAGCTAAAATAGTTAACAATTAATACAAAGTAAGGAAGATATGGTCAGTAGCTTAGAATATCTTGTGCGCATGCAGGCAACCCGTGTAGCAGCTACACATGAAGGCTAGAGAGGCAGTTCTCCAAGGAAGATTAAACTTGATCAGAAAACAGTAACTATGGGTACCTGAAGGAGAGGTGTAGAGGTACCAAGTTGCCTGTAGGTCAAAGGAGTGGTGGAAAATGAAGAGACTTGCTGTGGCCTACCCTTAGGAGAGTGAAGTTTTGCCTGTGGTTACCCAAGGAAAATTACTGGTTTCTTTGATACAGTGCAGGAGATGGGGAAGGGCAAATGTGTTCTCAGACTCTCAGCCTATTTTACAGACTTTGGCATTTTCCTCCTGTTTAATTTGGGCACAGACTAAACCCCTCTCTCTGCAGCATTTCCCCGGTGCTTTGATTCCACATTCAAATGTTCATGAGGCAGGTTCACGTCGAGGTTCGTCCCTTTGTTCTTGGAGGTTTGCCTGGCTGCTGCCTTTCACTGTCTCCTCTGCCTCTAAGAAAAACTGATGTTATCTCCCGAAGTGAAAACTACAGGTTCTATTTGTAACTGAGGATTTCCTGTGTGCCTTTCCCCAGCCCCAGCAGTGACGGCAAGAGGCAGCGGCGCACACGGGCTGTGCATCTTCAGAGAGCTTTGAGAACAGCCCCTGCACAGGAGCTGAAGAAATCCCCAGCCACCTGCGCCTTTGATCTCAGATAAAGGTCAACCTGTCTGCTAGAAAGTGTGATGGGAAACGCTGCCACATCAGCCTTCGCTTTCTCTTCCTTACGCTGAAGTGATTCACTGGACGTGTTAGGGTATGCCTTCACCACAGCACTCATGGTGTTTGGCTCCTGGGAGCACCTCTGTTTATCTCATGCACCAGCTTAAGCCAGGGCCAGCAAGATTTCATGACAGCTGCTGAGAAACTGCCCACAGCACTTGTTATTACAGCAGTGTTCCATAGCCTGTTGTTGGTTTGTTGGAGAGTTTTTAAATCATGAAATCATTTAGGTTGGAAAAAAATCTTTTAGGTCATTGAGTCCAGCCATCAACCCAGTGTCACCAGTAGACCAGTCCCTAAGTGCCACATCTACACAACTTTTAAATCATTCCAGGGCTGGTGACTCAGCCAGCTCCCTGAGCAGCCTGTTCCAGTGCCTTCAGTGAAGAGTTTTTTCCTGCTCCCCAATCTAAATCTCCACTGGTGCAACTTGAGGCCATTTCCTCTTGCCTTGTAGTATATATATAGGCCTAGTGGTGTGTTAAAAAATTAGTTATGCTGCTCTTGTCCCAACAAGCATTCAGGGTTTCTGAGACTGTTCAAGCACTGACTGCTACAAAGTTCCACCTGACCCAAACTCAAAGTTGCTGACACACAAAGCTTTGGGGAGCTGCAGGTTCCAGTTGGTTCTCCTGATGCCATCTCTGCAAGATCATCACTGGTGAGGGAAGTAACTGACCTACACGTGCTACAGGTAAGACTGGCACAACAATTTGGTTCATAATTTTGTTATAAATGCTAATGGAGGGGGGTGTTTAGTTGCCTTTGAATTCCTCTGTAACCTTAGAAATGTTGTTGCAGCTGTGAAGATTGGTTATGAAGTGACAAGTAACATGCATAAAGGGAAGCACTTCCCCTGCTGAGTCTCCTCAAAGCCATGTTGGCTTTGTGACTGGGCCTGAGTGTGTGTCTTCCTTCCTTCTGGGATTTGTGCCTTAGCAAGGCTAAGTGATGCTGCTTAGGGAGCAAAAGAATAATATTTCCAGGCGGGATCCATGGAAATAGTCGCTACTGATGGTGGGAGGATCACAGTTTATCCAGTGCATCTTTACAAAGATGATTCTAGGTGACTTAAGTCACCTAGAGATAAAAGTTGCTTCTAGGTGTGGATTAGGAAGAAAACCAAACAAAAAGCTAAGCAAGGATTGTGGTTTTGATCTGTCCAGTGCACCTTCTGGCACTCGGGCTGCCATGAGGGAGAAGTAGCATGTGACTGCAGAAGGTGGGGATTATCTCCAGTACCTGATCCTCAAAGTGAAAGTGGAAACAGGGGTTGGACGACTGCTCTGGGCCATCATTCAGTCTCTTGAACCCCATTCCAGACAGGTTTTTCTGAAGGATTTGCTTCAGGCACACAGGGCTGGTCTCTATTGACTTGGTGTCAGCTGAGCCACCTGTAGATGATGGTTTGGAGATAGAAAATAACTTGGTTGTATCAGATTCCTGCCTCAGCACCAATCCTCAAATTAAGGCCATGCCAGGATGTAGCCATAGGTGCCAGTTCATTCTCCAGAATGTAGCTCTCCTTTTTCTAATCAGAACTTCTCATTGCCATAATTTCCAGGATTAATCTAGTGAGATGGACTTCTGTGAGGTGCAGGAATGTTTGCTTGAGCCTGTGGAGAGCCTTTGGATATCGCTGGAGGGTTTTTCCTTCTTTCAGTGAAGTATTAATTCAGGTGCCAGGTGATAGTGAACACCTGCCAGTACTCTTGGTTATTTGACTGACCCATTTAAGCCTGGTATTATGTTTCTAAAATCAAGCTCTCACACTTGGCATAGATTTTTTTAAGGTGGTCCTGGCTTAGAGATGTGAAAGGAGAGGTGTTGAGTTGTTTTTAGGGTTGTATCCTAGGAAAAATGTATATGAACTTTTGTGAGAACAGAGCCCTGCTACTTCCAAAGGCTCCAAGATGAACTCACACCACTAAGACTACTCTGCAGGAGTAGTGTTTTTTTTTAAATTTTCTTAGTCATTTTGGTTCTTCAGTTGGATTGTTTTTCTCTTCATAGGTTTTTGTAACTCTTATAGGTTCCAAAATTTTCAGATGGATTTCACTGAAAATGATTTTGTACTTTGTGCTCAAGGTGTGCCTGAGAATGCTTTTGGTGAACAACCACGCTTTCTAAATCCCACAGCAATATTAATACTGATTTGGTGTACTTTCATTCCACACCAAGGATTTTTATGCCATTGTTTGTCCTTTGAGCCTCTCTCATTGGAGAATGGTATTTATGGTTTGTCTGTATCAGCAATCTGTTAATTACAAACTCAGAAGTATTAGAGTCATACTGTCACTAGTACTATATTCTAGTATTCAGTATAGAATCTCTAATGCATGCAAATTTTATTTCATAGAGAGATAGGTGATTCAGGTAAAGGTTGTGCATAATGATGGAAATTTTAAAAATGCAGTTTAGGTGATTTCTTTCCAAACTTAGTAAAGTTTAATAGAAAACAACTGTGCTACATCCACAAGTGTGAGCTGGGTGCCCCCTTTGTGGTACAATCCTGTTTGCAGGGATTGTTTGCCTTTGGATGTATGTTCCTGCTAAGCAGCTCCACATATCCTTAGCACATACTTCTTTTCTTTGGGGCAAAAGGTGGGAGAATGGGTTTTTTCTGAAAGAGATTGCTGGTGTGTTTCAGATAAACTTAAGGCTGAGTGGTGTTTAGCCAAGTACTGGAAGCCTCAACTATTCCAATACTTTACATGTTGTTATGAAATAATTCTCAGAATTTGGATGTGCTTTACATTATTTTCCCATGTTCTTTTGGTGGCCTGTTTAAATACTCCACTCAATGAGAAAAACCAAACCAAACCCCCAAAAATCATATGCCAAAGGTAATATCTAGCCATAAAACTACTGGCTTGGAAAGCATCCCTGTATCTGTTTGGCACCATGGCAGAGATGCAGTGGTGAGCTTTGGGAACGATGGCAAGAGCCGCTTCCTATCTCATGGTAGGAGGACAAGAGGGAATGCTCTTCTCGGGTCCTCAGCTGCCTCTGCAATAGTCAGAAGCAGAAAATATCTTGTGAATATAAACGGAGGGCTGTTCCACCTGGCTTGAAGGGCGCTGACGGTAAAACACAGTCAGGAATCTCTCTGTAACGCTGTCAGAGGAGCGTGGCAGAACTTCAGCCCTTGAGCAGAGCCCAGTGCCCGGCGGAGCCGCGGCAGCTCCATGAGCGCAGGCGGGGGCAGCGCGTGCGGAGCGGGCAGCTCCGAGCTGCGCCCGGCCGAGCCCCCGGGGCGCTCCCTCTGCCGGCGGGGCCTCGGGGCCGGGAGGAGCCGCGGCTGCGGGACAGCGCGGGCCCGGGGCCGCAGAGAGGCAGGTCCTCCCTCCTTCCCTCCTTCATTCCCTCCCGCCTTCCTTCCTTCCCCGGCGGCCCGCGGGAGCGGCGGTGCCCGCGCGGGAGCGGCTCCCGGCGGGAGGGCGGGGAATCCACGCCGGGATTTCGGAGGCGCACTGACATCAGGGGGGCGCGGCCGGCGGCGGGCGGGGGCTGCGCGCTGAAAGGCGGCGAGGCGCGGCCCGAGTCACTCCGGAACGGCGGCGGGGCAGCGCGGAGCGGCTGCCGGCACTGCCCGGGCTGGATCCGCGCCGCCAATGTGCCGCGGGAGGCGGGCGCTCACCCCGGCCCTAGGTAAGCCCGGGCGGCGCTCGCCGCGCCGCGCACCCACCTCCCGCCGGGTCAGGTGCGGGCGGGCGGCCGGGGCTCCCCGCGCCGCGCTGGGGGCGGCCGCGCTGCGAGGCGTGCGGGAGGTGCGGGCGAGCCGCGCTCGCCGCTCCGCGGGGCACCGGGCGGGAGAGCCGGGGCTCGGCTCCCCGGGCCGGCAGCGCTGAGCTGGGCGCGATTCGCTGCTCGCAGAGAAGCTCCGGCTCGGTACTCGCCCGTCCCGCCCGGCGCGGGGTCTCCGGCGCGTCGGAGCTTTGCGCGACCCTCTCGAGCCTGCGGAGACCTCGGTGCCAGACTGCGGCGTGCGGGGTCGCCTCTCCCCGCCGCGTCCTGCCCCGAGCCTGTCACTCGGCCCCCGGCAGGGACAGCCAGCACATGGCTGTGTGCGGGAAGCTCGCAGGGCCATTGCATTGCGCTGCCTCTGGCTTCGTTCGCAGTTCGCTGAGCTCTGCCTGGAAAGCCAGAGCCGCTTCTTGATCGCTTTAAAAAAAAATTAAAAATCAAAACGAAAAAGAAAAAACCCAACCCAGTCTTTCGCACCAGAGGTTGTGGTTGCACTTTGCCAGACGGGACTTGCGGCAAGGACCATGCGGTGAAGCCGAGCGCCGGAGCGGGACCGCAGCGCTGCACTCTGCGATCGCAAAGGGAAATAACAAACAGCCGGAGCGGGAGCCGCGCACCCGCCGCCTCTTCCCGGAGACCTGCATCGCAACAAGCCCCGCTGCCTGCCGCAGCCTGCAGCCGCCTGAGGCTCGTTCCACACGCTCCGCTTTGCAGGAAGGGCTGGATTTGCTCCCCGTCGCCTCCGGACCGAGAGAGCTGCGGCCGAAGGAGAGCGCCGCTTCCACGGGCGGCCGGGGCCGCTGCATGCTGAGCCCCGAGAGAGGGGAGCTGCGGTGGGCAGGAGAGCGGGGCTTTTCTCCGCTGGCCCAGTAGGACCTGGAGATCGGTGAGCGAGGGCTGTGCGGGGACGAGGAGCGCAGCCCGCCGGCCTTCCCCGCCCCGGGGGCCGGGAGAGCGAGGAGCCGAGGCCCCGCCGCCCCCCGCCCGCTGGATTTGCCGTTCCCGGCGGCTCCCCGCACATCAGTAAGTTGGGACCCGCCGTGCGCTCGCAGCGGGGCCGGCGCTGCCGCAGCCAGCAGGTGCCGCGGGGCGCTGCGGCGCCCGCCCGGTGAGGGGCGGCCCCGACCACCCTCCCGCCGTCCCCCTCCCGGAATGGAGGCACCGTGCTGCTGCGGGAAGGCTTGCTAGGGACCGTGGCCGGCTGCGAACGCTCAGAACGTCAAAAACACCCCCAAACGCTCCTCGCAGGTGGGGGCTGGAGGGGCCGAGGCGGGGGTGCCGAGCGGCACCGCGGGGAAACCCCGGGGCTGAGCGGCCGCTCGGCTGCCGCTTTGAGCGCCAGGTAATCTGCCCTCCCGAGGCAGGGACGGGCTAAGATCTGCCTTCCCCTGAGGAAGAGAGAGAGAAGGAGGGAAAGGAAGGGGAAAAAAAAAAAGCCTATGTTTTCATTCATAACTTTTTTTTCTTCCCCTTTTCCCCTCCTCTTCCTTCCTCTCCGTCAGCGCCGTGATCCGCTCCGCTCCGCTCGGGGCGCAGAGGGCGCCGCGCCGCCGCCGCCCGCCCGGGGCTGCGGGGAGCAGGGCGGGCCGGGGGGGCTGGCGGCGTGTCCGAGCGGGTGTGGAGAAGGGGAGGGAAGCGGGATCCCACCCCCGAGGTGCGGGGAGGGAGTGCAGCCCCGGGTGCAGAACCGTGAGGGCTCTCGCCGCCTGCGCCGTACGTTATTTTATTATTTTGTTGTACTCGTTTTTATTTCATTGTCCGGGGGGGGAAGCAGTTTACGAGCGATCTGCGCGGGGGTGGAGGTGGCTGGTTCAACTCTCGCCCCGGTCTGCAGCTGGGTTTGTCAGTCTGCGCCGCGTTGATGTTGCGCTTTCCCCCCAAAGATGGCACTGGATGTCTTTCGCATTTTCTTGGGATATTGTTTTTCATCCCCTAGGGAGCCCAGCTCCTGGCTGGTACAGCTGTAAATCTTTCCCTTTTCGCATTCATTCACCCTTGGTCTGTTGTGGATTTGTATTCAGTGCTCGTGAGGAAGGCTGCTTCTTGTGTGGGGTAGGAGGAAATTCTTTGCTGGAGAGTGGCGAGGCACTGGCCCAGGAAAAAACTGTGAATGCGCCCATCCCTGGAAGTGTCCAAGGTCAGGTCGGATGGAGCTCTGAGCCACCTGGTCTAGTGGAAGGTGTCCCTGCCCGTGGCAGGGGCTTTGGGACTGCAGAGTCTTTTAGGTCCCTTCCAACCAAGCCATCCTGTGATTCTGTTCTGTGAATTAGAAGCGAGAGTGTTTGGTTTTCTGTTTAATCTGGTGACCACAAAGCCCACACAGGTGATGTTAGATGTAAAATGAAATCTTTGACTACTGCATTAGGACAAAGATGTTGTGTCACGGCAGACGCTGTCACTTTCTGCCCATGGTGACTGCCTGCTAGAAGAAACATTTCCTCTTGTTCTTCCTGTGCTTCCACACCACGGTGCCTTTTACTGTCTGGAGTGGGGAACAGCTCCATGCTGGCTGTGGTCTGGGTACACAGGACACTCTCGTGGCATTATTGGATGAGGTTTTGAAATGCGTGATAGCACTCACCTTTCTCTGCTTTCAGGTAAACACTTTCCGGGGGGGGGGGCGTGTCAAAAGGGACTTTTCCTCTGGCTGGCAGTAAAGAAAAGCAGTTTGTTGTCTTGGTTCCCTGCATAAATGTGGCACTTAAATACTCAGCTACATTTTTGTGTAGGTGCAGAACTGTCACTGCAGTTGTTGCAACCTTCGAGTCTCTCACTAGGCAGGATGGAAAGGGATGGAAACATGTAACATCTCAACAATTTTCCTACTATTTAAAAGATAGACGAGCAGATGTTCTGTTTATTTGAGAAGCTTTTAATCTTTCTTTTGAAAATGGGTTTGTTCTTTGTTTGTGTTTTGAGGTTCTTGTTGAGGGGTTTTTATCTGTTCTTAACGTTCTCATGAACGCTCAGGTACTTTTTGTTTGACACATAGTTCATCTAAGACTTTTCTAGCCCATTCTTCTTTCACACTCTGGCCTGAGGTCAGGAAATATTTGAAAACAGGCTGTTTGCACCCTTGCTTTAATTTTATAAAGGAGCATATTAGATATGTAGGCTGAGTTACTTTCTCACAGAAAATGTCTTGGCCACTTGACAGCACTTAGTTCAGGACTCTGTAATGCACATACGTCACTTTAAGAGGGAGACTTTCCAAATGCACTAGGAAGCAAATCTGTGGAGCCTTCTGATGCTGCACATTCAGGGAGAAGAGTGAGAACTGGGCTTGTTCCTCACTCTGCCATACGGAACAGGAACATGACCGTAGTGGTGTTCTTGGCTGTTTCCAGCTCAGTGTCAGGGGCATTCGGAATTGCTGTTGCTAGAGACAGATGCTGAGTTCAGTAGCAAGGGAGAGGCGCTTCCCATGGCTTGCCAAGAAAGCATACAAGTTAATACTGGATTTTTATTTTTTAATTTTTTTTTTTTAAAGGCATGGGGTCTCCTTTGCATTCCTGATCCATGATGCCATACCCAGACTCTCCCCATTGCTGGACTTTGGCCAGATGCTCAGCACTGCTGTAATCCCCTGCTGAAAGTGATCAGTACCAGGTGGCTGGGGCAGTTTGGGCTTTGCCAGATCATTTCTGTTTTCTGAAAGTATCCGGTGCTTTATCCCTCCGCTGCCCTTGATCTCGAGTGTGTATATGTACACACGCAGCGTTTATTTACACCTTCTGTCTCCTTCCTTATTTCAGGATTTCAGATGCATGCCAGGTTCCCGCTGAATGCCAGCAGCAGAGATCACTACAGATGGAGCCCCAAAGTCAGCACGGCAGCGGCGGCTCCCTGGTGGTGATTCAGCAGCCCTCCCTGGACAGCCGGCAGCGCTTGGACTATGACAGGGACGGCCAGCCCGCCACCATCTTGTCACTGGACCAGATCAAGGCCATCAGGGGCAGCAACGAATACACCGAGGGGCCGTCGGTGGCGAAGAAGCCGGCTCCGCGGACGGCGCCGAGGCAGGAGAAGCACGAGAGGACTCACGAGATTATACCGATAAATGTGAATAACAACTACGAGCACAGGCCCGGCCAGGCGGGGCACGTGGCCCACCCGCAGAACGCCAGGGCTCCCGTGCTGAGCCGCTCCACCAGCACGGGCAGCGCGGCCAGCTCCGGCAGCAACAGCAGCGCCTCCTCGGAGCAGGGGCTGCTGGGGCGCTCGCCGCCCTCCCGGCCGGGCTCCGGCCACAGACCCGAGCGGACGATCCGGGCGCAGCCCAAGCAGGCGGCGCTGATCGCGGACGATCTGAAGGGGCCTCTGAAAGAGGACTTGACGCAGCACAAGTTCATCTGCGAGCGGTGCGGGAAGTGCAAGTGTGGGGAGTGCACGGCGCCGCGGGCCCTGCCCTCCTGCCTGGCCTGCAACCGGCAGTGCCTGTGCTCGGCCGAGAGCATGGTGGAGTACGGCACCTGCATGTGCCTGGTCAAAGGCATCTTCTACCACTGTTCCAACGACGATGAAGGGGACTCGTACGCGGATAATCCCTGCTCCTGCTCCCAGGCGCACTGCTGTTCTAGGTACCTGTGCATGGGAGCCATGTCCTTGTTCCTGCCTTGCTTGCTCTGCTACCCTCCGGCCAAAGGATGCCTAAAACTCTGCCGGGGCTGCTACGACCGCGTCAATCGTCCGGGCTGCCGGTGCAAGAACTCCAACACGGTCTATTGTAAACTGGAGAGCTGCCCCTCCCGGGGTCAGGGCAAGCCCTCATGATTTTGGGAGGGAGGTTTACTTCCTCCAACTTCAGTTTTTCAGGTTGTAGCTGATTTTTTTCCCTCTCCCCATCTTTTCTTCTTCCCCCCTCCTCTCCCATTTTGGGAGGACTGTTGCTTTCCTTTCCTTTCTGTCTGCCCAACTCCAGGCATATGAGCTCTTCCCCTTGCATCTTTGCTCTCCTCCTCTTGCTGACTTGGCTGAGTGTGGAGCATTTCACGCAGTCACTGCTGCTCTTTGGTAAGTGTGGACCTGGGATCTGCACCTGCCGCTCCTTCGGGCAGGGTCTTTGAGTTTGTAACTGAACCACTCCTGAAAGAGACAGTGAGGGCTCACTGGGCTCTTGAAGCTTCTTGCTCTGTGAATATCTTCCCAAAGATGGTTTTTTTTTTTTGTTCTCAGCAAGTTATGGTTTTTTTTCTCCTTAACCTCCTGGGTGCCAAGGAAGAATAACTTTCCTGAGTGAGCTGGATTGTGAAATAACTTTTTGTGTGTGTTCTTTCTGGAGAGGGATGTAAAATAAAGGCTTCACCAAATGAAAGGCCTGACTCTTCTATAAGCAGCCTGCTTCTTTTTGCATCTTTTTTTTCCCCCTCTCTCTTTTTCTCTTAACTTTTGGAACATTCTCAGACCTGAGAATTGTCCAGCCTTTTTTTTCTTTTTTTTTTTCTTTTTTTTTTTACATTTTCAGTGTAACTTCAGTTTTTGCTACACTATGTAGATCTTCACATTGGAGACATTGTGGCTGCAACATACTCATTTGTTTCTTCTGCTGTCCAGTCTTTGAAGGATATTGCTTGCTCCACCCTCCTAATCCAGTTTTTATAGTCTGTCAGTATCAGTTGATATTAAAGTTGGTGGTGTTCATATATCCAAACAGCCTTCAGGTGTCATTGAGTCACCTAAATGTTCTTGAATCCTTCAAGTCTCTTGTGATCCTTTGGCTTAGTGAGTTTAGCTCTGCTCTGTACTTTATAATTTTATTCTGTCCCTGTTTTATTGCCTTAGCCACAAATTGTGGTCCTTTTTTGTATATTTTATGTATAAAACACAAAGTTGAATCCCAACTATTTTTAAGACAAAAGTCTGTTAAAACTTTTTTTATTGTAAAGAATATTTATTATGTGAATCTCTATTATTTTATGATATTTATTGCAAAAGACTTCGAAAATGTACTCATGTCTGAATATAACAAAATATCAATACTTAACGAAATAAGGATGATACGAAGAAAGTACATATGTTAACTATAATGCAGAAAATATATTAATTAATGAAAATGCCTCTGGAGTTCTTTTGTTACAATGATAGGTTGTGAGCTACCTGTGTGTATTGCTGGGCTCTTCCTTCTCCTTCAGGTCTGTCAGGTGACAAATAACCTCCTATTGATACTTCAAAGCCACTAGTCTGTGCTCTAGTTTAGTTTACCTAATTTTAAGTTTAAGCCAACTATGTATCAAATAAGGGATGTTTAATACAATTGAATCTGTGTTGTGCTTAACAGTGCCAAGAAATAGAGGCTCTATTTATTTACCAAAGCATTTGGAAATACATTTGTGGAGGAGGAAACCACAACTTCCAAGTTGGTTTCTTTTTTGGTGCTTGGTTTGTTTTGTTTTTTTTGTTTTTTTGTTTTTTTTAAGGAATACCACATTAACATGCAAAGCCATTTTAAATTTTCCTATATAGAACTTCCTGACTGGTTAAATTGTGCAGCAGCGGAAGAAATTAATCTCCCCACCTCAATTCTAAATAAAAAGCTTGGAGCCAGGATGAAAAATAGTGATTGTGTTGCTGTAGTTTGGTAGCTTTGACATCTGGGAATGTGTGTGTGTTTGGGCCTATGTCTATGACTTATTTGGTTCTTTTCCCATACGTTTTCCAATGTCAACTGAGTCTTCTGTCTTTAAATTAAAGGCTCTTAAGGTTGACCTAAGTGTCACAGCTACTTGTGGCCATTTAACACACATTCAACAGAGAAAGCTTTTCATTAAGAGTGAATGGGGAGACCTCATTCTTTTCCTCATGGGGGTCAAGGCTACATCACTATTCTCCTGAACTTTAAAAGTTTTAAATGGATGCAATTTCACATGGCGTTCAGAGTAAGTGGTTCTAGAGAAACTCCACTTCAGAACAGAGCAGTGACTTGACAAATGTGTCATATCTTGCTCTTTTTTGAAGTCCTGCTGCTTTGAATTACCATATTCAAGCTGCTCTGACTCCCAGCACGGTGATGATTTGAATAAGCTCGGCTTTTTGTAGTTAATTCCATCCCAGCTGATGCAGTGTCATGGAACAGAGCTGACTGAGAAGCTGATTTTTTATTAAGCAGCACAGATGAGCCCTGAGAGTTACAAAGAGACATCATCACCTGAGTACACCCAGCAATGCTTTGCAAGGTGCCGGTGGTGCTGCTCCTCTGTGTGACAGAAGTGACAGCCTGGGGGGCAGCACTGGATGCACGTGGATTCTGCTTTCCAAGATTTCCCGGGAGGAAGCGAAGGCAGGAATGTTCCTGAGGAGCAGGGACTCGCTCTCCTTCGCTGTCCCCACGCGTCTCGAGGAGCGACAGCTGCAGACGCCCCACGGACACAATGGGGGCCTTGTGCGGCGCCCACTGGTAACTGTGTGTGGCACCCGGGAACACGGAGCCAGCTGCCTGCTCTGCTGCACCACAGCCAGCTCCCCAGCACCCCTGTGGGCTCCGAGGGTGCTGCTCCTGCCTCCTCAAGGAAAACA
This sequence comes from Melozone crissalis, assembly GCF_028551555.1. Lineage (NCBI taxonomy): Eukaryota > Metazoa > Chordata > Aves > Passeriformes > Passerellidae > Melozone > Melozone crissalis. Next base: position 7,184,332 of record NW_026535817.1, on the reverse strand, counting down.
TTGCCCTCTGCACCTCTGTCTCTTTTTTCAGCCAGGTGACTGATTTATCTGGGGGCTTGGGTTGGTTCCTAGCAGAAGAGAAGAAATCCCAAAGGATGCACATGTTCTCCATCCTTTAATGTTTGTCTTCCATCAGGAGCTAGGTTGTGACACTGTTTCAGATCTCTTTTTTAAGACAACAGCTATGCTCTAGTTAGTCATGCTAATGCTGCCTTTACTAACCAGATTTTGGGAATAACTTGAGTTTGCAGTGCCTCTGGAAAAAAAATTTACTGGGACCTACACAGCAAAGAGAAGAAAACAGTTCCTTGCAGGTCTTACATGGTCTACTCATTGCCAGGTAGAGCAGACAGTGTTAGAAAAATGAGAATAATGTGTTTTTCTCTTCGATTAGATGCTGTATGCTTTGTATTTAACATATAAATATGTGGGCACACAGTTTGTGGTGATTGGGAGTGGGGCTGCAGCTGAGCCTCACCCCTAATTGGCCACTGCTGTGAGCAGCAGGTGAATGCTATTGAAGGTAATGAGAGCCCAGGGCACTGCCCAACCACCAAAGGGAGCAGAGGGCACACAGGTGCAGGGCATCAGCAGGAGGGGATAAAAGGCTGGGCTGAGGGACAAGATGAGCAGATCCTTGCAGCCTTCTGAAGAGACAGGGTCTTACTGTGCATGGGCAGACACCAGAGGCCTTCTGATGAGGTAAGGTGTTACAATGTATGGGTGAATGCTTAAAGGCTTCTGAAATTGTGTGGTGATACTCCGTGTGTGTGGCTGTCTCAGCTGTGACACAAATATATCTGAGCTCGCTCCTGCCTACTCTGGAATGTAAGGTCATTGCCACTGTGCCATGGAGGTGACTGGGGATTCCTTCAGGCAGTTTTGTGGTGTAGAACCATGCAGGGTTGGGTGAGAGTACATGAATGTCTTTCCAGCTGAAAGAGAAGGGAGCAAGCTGGTGGCTGGAGGAAGTGAAGCTGTGAAGCCTCCACAGCCTGAAGCAGCACAGGTTACTTTAAATACGCCCCAAGTGGACAGCCGGTGTGTCTGTTCCACTTTCCACAGTGGAATGGCCATCCAAGGATGCTGTGTCCTGTTGGAAGGGGGGTTGCTGAGGGGGTTTCCAGCAATTAGGGCACTGAAGTGCACATTTCAGTCCTTCAACTCCACGTTTATCAGCAGCCTGTTTGAGGTGACTTGCAGCCTGTTTGAGGTGACTCCTCCATGTTTGCAGAGCACCAGACTGTCAGAGCCTATTGCAATGTAGCTCATAACAATTACTTTTTTTTTCCTGATATTTCTGAGATCCTGTTTTGAGAAGCCAAGAGAACTCTGTGTAAAATGATGGTGTAATTAGGCAGTAAGTTCAGCTGACCTACTGACCTAATTGCATGGGTGATGGATTTGGCTCAGGCTGCCATCTGCTTCCGACAGCAAAGGCCTCCTCGGACGTGTAAGGTCTGGGCTAAAGGAAAAAGGAAAGTCCAGCAAGCTGGAATTCTTGCTTTGCTTAGTGTCTCAAAACTCATGATAAGAGAGATGAGTTTAGGAAACAGTAATTCAGCAATAAAAACAATGGGTAGATAAAGTTTCCGTGTTCCATGCTGGAGGAATCCATGACTGGGGTGGGAATTTGCCCTCAGAGTTGGGGTGTTTCTATAAAGATGGCTCCAGTACACCAATGCTGGGGTGGGTGAGGGCACTATCCAAGGGGGGATAATGCCTAGCAAATGAAAAGTACTTGCTCTTATTTATGGCTCCATATCATAAAGACAGGTGGGAGAGGATTAGCTCCTCTGTCTGTGATAAAGCAAATCTGTTAAGAGGGATTAAAGTGGCTAGATGAAGTGTTTTAATGGACTTATATGAAGTAATAGATTTTTGTCCTGGAGGAATGTTCAGGACTCACTGATACTTCTGCATTTCTTGTTCTGCTAAAATTGCCTCCAAATTCTAAGGAATCCTGATTAATTGTTGGCCTTCTTCCAGCTGGAGCATTTGTGTCAGTCATGGCGGTGCTTAAAAAAACCACCCTGGAATAAAATTCTGTTCTGCTGTCATAAAGCTGGATTTAGCAGCCTTACACAGCACATGGGGCTGCACAGGTCTTGTTCTGATGACCCTTCATTTGCAGGGCAGTTTGCTTTTGGGGCAGCTCTTATCATTTGTAGTTTTTCCCTGTGGTTGTCTTTCACCTTCCTGTGGTCGGTGGGAGCAGCCAAGGCATGGCTTCTTCCCTTGGCATGACTTCCAGCCATGAGGAGCCTGTGGTAAGGAGCTGCTCAAAAAGATCACTGGAAGGATCTGCTCAAAAACCTTGTGACCTCCAGAGTGATATTTACAGCTTGGTTTATATTTGTGATAAAGGGGTGCAGCACAGTTGGTTTTCCCAGGAGCTGCCAGTCCTGCTCCTCCTGGTGAAGCTGTCTTGAGATACTGCCTCATTTACTTACCAATAAATACAAATTTGGGAAAGTCTTCCTGCAAACCACACATGGCTCGGCTTTTTAGTTTAAGTGTGTATGGGTGAGACATTAGTCTTACTGAATAACCAAAAAAGAGCCAGAAATTCACCTGGATTTTTCAATATTCCTGGTAGAGGAATGGGGCAGTATTATAAGAGAAACAGTGTGCTTCTAGAACAAGTACATATTCCAAAATTAGCTCGTAAGTGTGGTAGCTCTTTAATTTGGAGCAGAGAAGCATCCATTTGGTCAGTCCTTGGAGAAAGGTGTGCCTGATGGCCATGGCTCTGGCCTTGTAAGCACGCCCTGTTTTGTCAACCTTTGTCTCCACGTTGGTTGGGTGCCCCGACCTGAAAACAAACATCCTGCAGAACACGATGTCAGGAGGCACAAACAGCCTGACAGAGGCTCTGCCCCCAGGGGCTGAACCCCATTGTGTTTGTGCAAGAAGGAGCACAATGGGACATCCTGCCTGACCCCGCAGGGTCGCTGCCAGAGTATGAGCGGGTTTATTCCGGGGAATATTTCTTCTCAATGGAGCTGATGGATTTACACCAGCGAATGAGCTGGCCGGGTGACAGTGCCTGCACTGCCTTAAGAATGCCCAGTGCTCATAAATGTTAGGATGTTCTTAGTTTGTGGGATACAGTGACTGTGAGAAGTAGCTGGAGCTCCCTAAATAGGCTGAAATTACATAACTGATTAACTTCTTAATGACTATTTTAAGGGAAACCTCCTGTTTTCTGGCACAAGCTTCAATTTCCAAACCACCTGAGAGTTCTTGCAGGAAGATTCCTCTTCCACACTCCAGTCAGGAGGAAGGGATAATTTACCTGGCCTGATGAATGTTCTCTCCAAAGCTTCATTTCTTCTGTGATGTCTGATCAGTTGTTTTTGGACCTGTACACTTTGAGTAGCACACTTCCAGATGAAAATGAATAAACTATTGCCTGAAAGGAAGGGGCAAGTGCTGGACCTTTCCTCTAACCCGGATATTTGGAGATTGCACAGTACCTTCTTTTTATACCCAAGTCTTATCTAAATCCAGTCTCATTTACCTGACCCCTTCTTTTTAGGGAATAATTGTCCACTTGTTCATTTTTGTACATGGCATGCAAAGTTCTTCTGGATGGAATGTGCTATGACTACAGGAGCACCTGTGCTGTCACTGAGAAACTTTTTGATTTCATACACTTTTACATGTCCCGTATCTCATCCAATTCAAGGTGAGGATAAACCTGGTTAGTCAGAGTGGGAAATACAGGATAGTTGGATGTCATGAGTTTTTGTTCTGAAATTCAGCTCCAGGTATGGACTTTGCCAAACTTTGGCTGTACCTGGGCTCGAATTTACTGATCTGCCAAGAGTGTGTGAGGAAATATTGTTGGAGTTGAAAATGCACCAGTTCTGCTGTGTTAAATAGCCAAAGGTCTCTCTGGAGCAAGTGGTAGAGATAGAAGGTGCCATTCTGGAGTCTCCACAGAGATTTTTGTATGGGCTCTCAAACCTGGAGTTCTAGGGCCTGTGCTCTTGTATCCCCACTTTCCATCCCTTGCCTTCTACTGGAGCAGGAGCACTTGCCATGGAAGTTCCCGAGTCATCCATCACTGCTGCCAGGTGCAGATAACATCCCTAGAAAATTTAACCTCATCTGCTCTCCCTCCTGACAGTTCTAACTCACTGGGGCTGGGACAACTTTATCTGTTCAGGTGGCAAAAATTGCAAAGTATCTCAGAGCATTTTGCACTTGGACTTAAATTCTTTCAAATTAACTGTGCCCGATAAAACAGCTCTGAAGGAAACTGTTCTTTGGCTCCTGGGAAAACTGGGGCTGGAGGGCTGTGTGGAGCCACGCTGTGAGGCGCTGGCACAGCCAGGAGCCTTTGACCAGCAGCGTTTAATTACTGAGTCATTCTGTGCAGATGGATGGATGGGAGAGAGGGGAAAAAACCCATCCTGCTGGAAACTGTAGCACTTTCTGGAGAACATTTAAAACATGCCATGGATGCGGCGGCTTAGAAGGATTGTTAATACTCTGGGGGGGAAATATGCAATCCCAAACCAGGGACCAATTTGAAATGTGCTTGGTACAGCACACTGTATGGTATGATCCACCTGTAATGAAAGTTTCCACCTTTATTAGTTCTTGGGGTGTTTTTTTTAGTGGCAGCGGTGCTGATGTCTGGGTGTCAGCGTTTGGTTATGTGGGAAACGAGGTAAGGGCCTAAATAATACATGTTACTTGAGGGGCTGGAAACTAGAGCCATATCCTATGGCCTTCTAATTAAAACTCTTTATTTCCACAGATTTATTCTGTGGGCCTTACTAAATAGATCAGCCTTGGGTTTCTAATGGTGACTACTTGAGGAGGAATGTCGCCTTTGTTCCCCTGAATGGTGGGGAGCAGATTACCGGGCTGCCAATTTCCTGCTGCCTTTCAGAGCTGCAATTTGAGCCCTATTTGCTCCTGGCTCTTGCACAATTGGAAACAATGGGTGGCTTCTTTCAGGTTTCACTTCAGAGCTCTTAGAAACTGGGGAAGTGGCAAAAGCCCTACTTTACAGGTAATTAACAATAGATAATGTTTGCTCTGCGTCCCCCCGTCCCCCCCCCCCCTTTTTTTTTCTTTTTTTTTTTTTTTTTTTTTTTTTTTTTTTAAGAGCTGATAAAGGTAGAAATCCACACCGAGCTCCCAATACAGAACCCGCGGGGGCAGTTTTGTGGATGCGGTCCCGGCCACAACCCCATCAAGGTGATGGTGTGGGTCAAACCTCCAAGCAAAGGCAGGGGAAGCCACACCAGAAGAGCTGCTGGGCTGCCAGCAGTGCTGAGGGCCCTGTTCCAGTCGGCCCGGTGTGTGTGAGTGTTTGCTGGTGTGAACCTGCCCTTTGATTTAGGGCCCCTTTTTATTGTAGCCTCTATCTCCTTTATTGGGTGCGCTCTACTCATACCTTGTTGACGTTTATGTAGGATAGTTAAATGTTTTCTTGGGGATATTCCATTCTAGGATACCACCTGTCCTGTAAAGTTTATCTTAAATACAGAAGCTTGTTTTACCACATAAAGATAGAAGTGGCTGTTGTTTAATCTTATCTTGCTAACGGAGGGCTGTGGATGCCTACCAAGAAGATGCAAAGAGATGCTCTTGCAATGTTATCAAAAGATGGTTTAGGGCAGATGGACAGTGTCTGAATTGGGATGCTTGTGCCTCTCTGTGCTAGAGGTGCTCTCCTTCCTTACCTCCCTGCCTGAAGGCACATCACTGTAGGTGGCTACTGGAACTGCAGATGTGGATGCAGGGCTGTGAACCAAAAATGGGCTGTATCCAGCAGCACAGGAAATTCAGTCCCTGCACTCTGTCCGTGTATTGCATTTGAACGTGTAACCAAAGTATTAAAAAACAAATGAACACAAAAAGCAGTTCTGCATTTCATACCTGTGTTTCTGAGTTTCCTGTGGGGATTGCAGATTTTCATTAGCTTTAACTGTGAGCATGGCTTTTGCTTCTTGTTTTCACCATCTGCAAGGCTTGGACTCAGTAAAATACTCCTGTTCCTCCTCCTTCCTGTTGTAGCTGCCCCTCTTACTGCCATGACTTCAGTGATATCTTTTAGGCTGTAAATCTTACCATTGAAACCATCCCAGAAGGAGAGAGAGATTGCAGAGTTGCAACATTCTGGATGTATCTCTGCTCCAGAGCAGGAGCAGATGGAAGGATGCCCATGCCCTCTGTTGCTCATCCTCACTGAACTCTGAAAAACAGGAGGAAGAGATTCTGAGCAGAGGCTTGGAGCCAAGCTGTAAAACTGCCTCGCTGGTAGGTTTGTTGGGAGATTGTGTTATTCCCCCCTTTCTCCAGTTCCTTGCAGATAATTTAGGAAGATGGAGGAGATCTGAATGAACAAGGTATGTGCCCACTATCCTTGCCACCTGTGAGTCTGCAGCAGTGCTTCCATGAGATGCCAACACAAAGAGTTTTTCTGGCTCTCCTGTGCTTATGGACAATGCAGTTATATAATCTTGTAAAACAGTAATGGGAATGTCTCCCATGACAGGAGCTGTATGATGGATAATCCTTTCCTCCTCGTCCTGCATTCTGTGGGCAGAGGGACACGTGGGGGTATTTGCACATGCACTCAGTGTACAGCAAAGGTTTTCCCCTCCTGCCTCTAAGGCCTCCCCAGCACCCTTGGGCAGAATGTTCTTTGTGTCAGCCCTGCTCCTACGTGATGTTCTGCTGGGGAAAACGATGTCTCCCTCATGTTTCTCAGGGGATGTAAATTTGCCAAAACAAATGTTGGGGAGAGGAACGCCTGACAATTCTGTTTTGATTTTATGTAACCTTTACAATGCACTCCCTGCAATGCCTCCCAGATAAGGAGGTGGTGTGCCAAAGAAACAGAATGGTTACAGCTCCTGATGACCTCATCCCATCTCCCTGTTTCAAACAAGGCACTTTTTGATGGGTTACGAGACGTGACATCAGAGTTCTCGGATTTGTGCCTGTGGCGCCGGTGGGAAGCGTCCCACAGAGCGAGCCCACTGGCTGGGCAGAAAGGGCAGCAGCGAGGCAGGAAAAGTGTGAGTGACACCAGCCACAAAGCAATGGAGGAGTTGGAAAAGGTTGTACAGTAATACGTCGGAGTCAGAATGGAAAATGCTTTTTAAAATTCCCTACATCCTTCTTTTGCCGTCAGCTTGAGTTCAAAGCAGTCAAGTTGTTCAAGCACAACAGGACTGCCATGGGCCTTGGCAAGGGCTGGAGGCTAAAGGCTGTCAGGTTCAGCAAAACCTGGAGTTAAGCACTTTCCCAAGTGAAGGAGCCAGATCTCACCAGGATGTGATGGAGGTGGCTCTGTCTCTGTTGCCCTCCTGTGCTGGAAATGCAGGGATGGCCTGTAAAGTCAGACCCCAGAAGAAATTTCTTGTTTAAGGAGTCTCAGCTTCAAGTTTCTGCTAAAGCCTCAGCTCAGTCCAGCCATCCAGAGGAGATGCTACCTGGCAAAGGAGAGCAGGAGAAAGTACTGACTCATCTGCAATTATTTTCCTAACAAAAGGATTCGGTGCTGTCAGGTGGTCCATAGCCTGGGGGTTATATTCTTATCTAGACTTCGGCAGGAAACCCTTTGATTTACAACTGGATGTAAGGAATAGCAATTGCTTGCCTCATCTGCACAGCAGATTGCTGGCATGTATTCCCCTTAGGTTACAAGCCTAAAGGATCCCACACCAGCAAGACACTGGCAGTGTGAGTTGTTGGCTAAGCCAGTTAGGATGCTGAGAACGTGGCAGACCAATGCTCCAGGGTTTGTAAATTCAGGGTTAAATGGAAAAACCTGCCTGGAAAGCTCTGAGCTACTCAGCTGGTGACAAACTCCTTTCTGCCCCTTGAGAGCACCTGGGATGCTCCACAGAGTTGGAAGGCCCAAACTCCCCACAGCTGATGGGACACCCAGGACAAGAGCCTTTGGTTATACAGAGGGGTATTAAGCAGGCCTGCTCTTCCTGAGGCAGGTCACAGTCTGGTCTTGATCTCCTTCAGCCTTGCCCCAAGACCTGCAGCCTTAAGCCCATAAGGGTTTATGACAGGAGAGCTGTGCTGTTCTTCTGCATCCCTTCTGGAGCTCCAGTGGATTTGGTGAGTTTGTGCTAAGGATATTGACTAAAATTGGCCTGTGATCTGTGATCAAGCTACAAGGGCTTGATATGAGCATTACAGAATCTGCTCCCAGCAAAATGCTGGGTTTGAGTCAGCCAGAGAGACCAAATGGAGGTTCTTACCAACTTAGTCTTTGTTGGGTGCCTAACTAGAGCTAAGCCTCCTGCAAGGACAGGGGCTTTGGCTGCCTTTTGTGATACAAATGGGCTAGGTTTAAAGCCCTGTTTGTGGCTGGGAGTGGGAAGCTGTTTGAGGGTATTAACTGTCTGGTAGCACTCCTGGCCCTCATTGAGGTGGCCCCAGGAGCAGGGTAGCTTGGAAATGCCACTTGCAATTAAAACCTGTATCTAAAAGTGCAGTTCTGCTGCTTGTTCATGCTGAGAAGGGTTTCCTATCTTTCAGAGTCTTTTGGTCACTGGGCTACATTTAATAGGATGAGATTTATTTTTTCCCCCCCTTTCCCCCTTGAACCACAAAGCTGCCAAGCTATCCAAGAAAGAGGCTTGTAATTAATGCTAAGTGGAGTGGAAAGCAGGGTGGCTGCTCAGCATAGGGCATGCTCTGGCCTCAAAGAATGCCACTGGAGCTCTGAAACAACTGTGAGTCTCCAGGTTTTTAATAATGCTATGTGGGAGTAGGAGCTGCCCCCACTGCAGTGAATCTGTTTGGCTCCATTGTGGCTGGAATGCGAATATTGTACTGCTGGGCCATGGAAGTGTCCCTTTGGATGGGTTTCTCTTTTGGGGCACTCCAGGAAAGGCTGGATTTGCTTCTCTTTAAAAGCTTTGTCAAAGTTCCTGCAGGTTGTGACCTTGCAGTTTGGGGCTGTGATCTTCCTGGTGATAACCTCATCATCTTGCCTTGGCCTGTCCCTAAAGGGTCTGTTCCAGGGCCACATTTTCTCAGCCATCCCCTCCTCCTTGCACATAGCTTTGTTGTTCCACTAAGTGGTTTCACTTTCTCAAGTGTTGAAAGTGGCTGTTAAAGCAGCAGCTGCCTTAACCTGGGGCTCACCTGCTTTACATTTGGGATTTTTTCCCCTGCACCTTCAAGCTGTTTTCCCACTGGGTTTGATGAGCAAGTGGAATGCAGTTTCCATGTCTGCTGTATGGGTTCTAGACCTCACCCTGGGCAGTAACAGGGCAAGGCTTTTTGCTCAGCTCTCAGAGAGACAGGGAATGTGGTGGGTAAGTCCTTTGCTTGTGCTTTTCCAACCACTTCAGGGTGTCTAAAAATCCTTAGAGAAAAATGCCTGTGTCTGCCAAGAAACCCTTAGCTAAGAAAACAGAATAGATCAGTACTGAGTGGCAAAAAAAAAAAAAAAAAAAAAAAATGAGGAGCAGGAGGAATGACATTGGGGTTTTTTAACACACTTTATAGTAGGTCCATTTCAACTCTGTGGTTTTAGTTTTTGGCTTTGCATTCCCAAACTGCATCCTGCATTTCTGTGTCTGGTGAGACTATAGTAGAAACACTGGTATCTTTGCACTGCCTGAGCTTGCAGAGCTGTAGAGAATAAATACCAGAGCTGTTGCCTCGGCCATTTGGTCACCTTGCTGTTGGTAGTGGGTTTTTTTCATTCTCTAACAAATAGGCTGTGGCAGAGGACCTGTTGTGTAGGTTCTCAATTTAAACTTTTGCTTTGTGGTTGTTTTTTTTTTTTTTTGCTGTTGGTTTTCTTTCCCCCCATTTAAAACAAAGCCCCTCAATTGTGAAGCTGTGTCTGACTTACTCAGAATTCCCGAGTTGTGCTTCCTTTTTGAAGGTGGCAGTACAGAAAGCCGATGTATGGAATATTTTTCTCCTCCAGTGTGTGCGTGGATCTCCCCCCAGGCCGTTTGTCGGTGTTTCCCAGCTGCCCGGGTTTCTCATGCAGATGAGCCTTGCAAAACGGTTTCCTCCTGCACCCTGTTAGGACAAAGGCTCAGTTGTTGTTTTCTGTTGATAAACTGGACATTTAACTGCTTCGTTTCCCCCTACTACAGCAGAATTAGTCGGGGGCTATTTGCTCAGGCCCCATTGCTGGGACAATCGCTCAAGAGGTTCCGATTTAGAAACCAATGAATGTCAAGCTGAGCCTCTGAACTAAACTTTCTTTGAGATGAGCCAGAGTGACCTGCAGCGAGCTCTAAACAAGAGTGCAATGACCCCCCCCTCCCCTTCCCTTCCCGAAAGGAAAAATATTTCCCAGACCACTGGGAACCCTCCTGACTTCCTCTCCTGTGAATTCTGGATTAGTGTGATTTGCATGCTTAAAGTTAATTCACTGGTGAGCGGAGGAGGTGTCTGGGCGCTTGAATAGATTCAGCTCCTCGCCGCCGAGTGCCAAAGGCCTCCGGTGCGAACCGCGGAGCGAGGGAAAGTGAGGACATGGAGGACAACTGCAGGGCCGAGGGGAGGGAGGAGGGATTGTACCATTTGTACTGAAGTGTTTGCAGTTCTGCCCTCCCACAGGCCATGGCAACTGGACTGAATGTAATCTGGCCCTTTTATTTTCTTGCTTTCATTCAAGTGAGGCCATATAACAAGTGGCGAGAGAGAGGAAAGGGGGAAATGCATGAAGTATACATAATAAAGGTGATGCTGCTGGAAATGTCATTTGTGGCTCAAAAATGCCACCAAAACCCAGTGTACTGGATGGGTTGGGAATTTGAGTCTGCTGGGTCCCTGGGAGGCTTCTTCTTTAAGCCATCCTTAAAAACAAACAAAACAAACCAAAAAAGCCCTGTCTGGTCATCCACAGTCCTCGCTCCCTGATAAGAGCCATCTCTCATGGCCAAATTAAAACATGGGCTCCATCCTGCAGCTCGCCCTTGATAAGACGCGTCCATCCACCCGTTAGGAAAGTTTCCGTTTCCAATTTTTTGGTGCCTGGGAAAGCTGCTTTAAAATTGATGGGGGAGAGAAAGAGGGGGGAAAAAAAAAAAAGAAGAAAAGTTTGAATCATTGCATGGAGTCACTGGCCCCGCTGAGGGGGCTTTCTCTCTCCTCTGAAGAACAGACCACGCACAAAGCCAGATGGTTCCCGTCTGCTGGCTTTATTCAATGCACTTCCTCCCACAGACGGGAGCCCTTTTGCCCTCCTTCCACCCCCCTCTTTCAAGCATCCACCACTGGGCCTTTCTGTTCTGCGGCTGGAAATAATCTTTTATTGCCCAGTTGTTCGGAAGTGACCTTTTGCCCTTGATTAGATAGCACCAGGCTCTATCGCCGGATTGCTTTTGAGCTGGCAGTTGCTTTTTTGTGTCCGCTGATCCGGTGTCAGGGAGAACAATGCAAGGCTTTGCAAAATTTTAGTCCGGCTAAGGCTCCATGTGGGATGGCGGGGGTAGGGAGGGACGGCGTTGGATAAAGCGGCCTTGCGGACCATGATTAATTATATGAAAACATTTCCTTTAATAAACTGAAAAACAAATCGTGTTTTGCTTTGGGTTTTATATTCAGCTCGCGCACTGATGCGAACCGCCGCGCGCTCCTTTCCAAGCCCTTGGATCCCCGGCGGAGGCAAAGGGGCAAAACTGCTCCTTGTCCCTCTCCTACGGGGTTTTTGTGCCTGGCTGCTCAGGCAGGTGAGCTGAAACCTGCCCTCAAAGCTTCCAGCTGGCGTTGAGCTCAGTGTTTTACTCATGGGGTGGATGGAGGAGTTATTTCAGGGAGAGGCTCTCACCCCCTGGAGGAAATAACTGATCCTTTTCCAAAAAGCAGCTCTGCAGGTAACTAAGTTTCAGGTTTTGTCTACAGGTAACTAATATTTCCCCTTTAGAAAGGGGAATCTTAGTTACCTGTAGACAAAAAAGTTGGTATTTATGGACAGTAAAGGAAATTCTGTAAAATGTAGTAAAACAGAAGAAGAAAATTCTCTCTTGAGAAATTTTAACACCAAAACCTAGAACTGAGTGTGCATTATACTTGGCATAGGCATAATATGCTCTTATATTATTTTCTATCATTATTTTCTATTGAACATAAAATGCATTGCATTGGGAGTGGCAGTCTCTTTCTTAAATAAACGGGCCTTGAGCTTTAGCCTAAAACCAAGTCAAACAAAGCCCAAACCTGCCTTTCCCCTCCCCATCCAGCTTGATCTGGACTGACTTAGAAATAGCAGGACAGAAGCTGGTGGCCTGTGGGTTATTCAATAATCTGTAAGCTAAAATCAAGAAAGGTGTTTTTTGGGGTATTTTTGGAGTCAGGTTTTCAGTGCTCAAGACAGCTTAGTCTTAGGCAGTCTGGCAAAATAAAAAAAAAAAAAAAATTTTTAAAAAGTAAGTACATCTGGTTTCCAGTCCAGGAAAGGAGAAAAATCCTTGTTCTGCATGGATTTTATTCTTTGTGTTTGGGTCTGGTGGGTTTTTTTGTCTGGGTTTTTTTTTTTTTTTTACCCTGATTGGATTCTGTCACTACCCAATTTTGGAGGAAGTTTCTCCAGGGAATAATTTGCTGGTTGCCACAATCCTTTTGTTACTGCTGTGCACTACACTGCTTCCTTGAATAGTAACCTTTAAGAAAAAATATGCATCAGCTCTCTTGGCCTCACAGATTCATCAGCAGCTTTTAATTCTGTCAAGGCCACCCCTTCATCTGGCAAATCACAGGAATGTCTGTGGTGTGAATGGGACACGTTCTGTGTCAGGAAGGCAGCTGGGGAGCTCTGTTCCCTGCCTGCCTGGGCTCCAGCTGCTGGAATCCTGGGCCCAGTGAGGAATGGTGTCCAGCCAAGTGGCCACCACCACAGCAGGTACCTTCACCTGGCTTCTCCTGGCTCTCAGAGCAATGTGTTCCACAAGCCTGTTGGTTTCACCACTGTTAGATGTCACAGGACTTCTCTGTGAGGAAGAGTTTGCTTGTGATTCCTAATTAATTCCATGCTTTTTTTTCCTTCATGCCCCTATTTTAGCCACTGAAGAAGTGTTATCTTTGGGCAGCAAGAAACACTGAAATATTTGTATAGATTCAGTTGCACTGCTTGGAACATTTGTCAGGTGGTAGCTTGAGGGCACCTGAGAGGCACAGGTTGTATCAGCTGTCGCTCTCCAGGCTACAAGAACTCTTCAATTAACACAGGCTGTGTTAATTGAACCCATATCTGTCCCCATATCTGTTGGTTGTAAACACAGCAATGACTGCTGCTCTGTCTTCTTCCCTGTGCCAAAGTTATTGCTGTGATAAGGAATTTACATCTTAGAATATTTTAGGTTGGAAGGAACCTCAAAGCAGTAGTTCCAGCCTAATTTGTTTTTATATAGGTTTTAATTTGTGCAGGAAAGGATACTTTTTTTTTTTTCTTCTTAATGAGAATTGATGAAGAACAGCTATAGGAAAATTTATATTAGCGAATTTATTTTAATTCTTTCCACTTGCCCAATCTCTCATGTAGGTTCAGTGATGGTGGTATGATAGCTACTCAGTCAGGTTTGAAAGAAGTCTGTGACAGAAGAAACTTCGGAGTAACTCATGACTCTTTATCAAGTGGCAAAAACATGAGCCATTTTGAGGCAAAGCAGCAGATCTGGTTTTTGGCGTAGGAACCCAAGTGTCTGTGTGTGTGTGTGTCTCTGTGTGTGAGTGTTTGTAACGGGACTATTTCCACTTGCTGATGTCAGTGCTGCTGTTAATGAGCTGCCCACGGTCCCTCAGAAATGTTGATTTCAGATTCCCACACCGCTTTGCCCGCAGACTGCCCCTGGTGGAACGCTGTGCTGGGCTGTGCCCCAGCATCAGGGTCTCAAATGCACCTCAGCACTGCTGTAGGGCACAGACAGGAAAAAAACAAATGCTTGATCTTTTCCATTCTTTTTTTTGTGTGGGTCTGGTGGGTTTTTTTGGGGGGGCTTTGGGTCAGGGCTGTGAGCTGCTCCTCTTCCTTGGTCAGAGAGGGAACCCAGGAGATTTTTTATCCTCTAAGATGGCACCAGGTCTGAGACCATTCCCAGCACATGATAGGACAAGGGGGAATGGCTGCAAGCTGAAAGAGGGTGGGTTTAGATTGGACACAAGGAAGAAATTCCCCCCTGTGAGGGTGGTGAGGCCCTGGCACAGGATGCCCAGAGAAGCTGTGGATGCCCCAGCCCTGGAAGCGTTCAAGGCAGGGTTGGATGGGGCTCTGAGCAACCTGGGACAGTGGAAGGTGTCCCTGCCCATGGCAGAGGGTTGAAATTACATGATTCTTTCCAAACCAAGCCATTCTGTGATTCTGTGATCAGTCCTGCCATGTCTAGCCTAGGGTGACTTTAACTTGAAGCAATACACCTGCTATTATCCAACTCGCATGAAAGGGGGATGGAGCTAACTGGGAAGCTCAGGGGAAGAGTGCATTTAATTATTCAATTTCTACAGTGCCTGAATACATTTTTCCTTCCTAGACTGTTGTTTGAATTCCTCCCCTCTTTTTTTTTTATACTTAGAGAGGAGGTTGAATACCAGAGCTCGTCTTTGCTTGCTCATAATGTTTTCTCTTGAATTATCTTTTAAAAGTTTTCTTGTGTTAGATTTGCCTAAAGAAATTGCCTTGGAAAACTAACAAAGCATTAAGACACCGAAAAACTGGGCTGCATACAGAAGAGACTTTAGATACTTGAAGTAAATTCAGGAGTTTCAGGATATGCGTGCATGTGGTGGGCGATGGGAAATGAGTTAATTTTCTATATTCCTAACTTGTTCCTTTCTTCTCCAGCGCTGTTTGCCTGGGAAAACAATGATTGCCTTTCAGCCTTTTCTTCCCTTTCAAAGAACGGGGATTTAGTCAATGGGACTATTTACATGCAAAACGTGAAGCATATGCATAAGTGCTTGCAGGACTGCGGCCTTTCATTGTCGCTAAAGCAGCGCTGCTTTCCGGTGGCAGATGAACTTGTCATTTTAAAACCCGTAATAAACAAAATTAAGTCATTGCGGGCAGGTAATTAGGCTTAAGAAAAATAAACAAGCTTTGAGGGGTTTAATAAATGTTTTCCTCAACCCCCCAGCTGAAGAAAATGAGGCACTGTCCTTTGGAATAATACAGAATGCAGAAATAGACATACTGAAATAAAATGGGCGACGATGGGAAGTGGGGTAAAAACCACTCCTGGTTGTGTTGAAAGCAAAACTTTGAATAAGATGCTGAGAGAATTGGGTCTTCTCTACTTAGTTTATATTTAGCTTTGACTTATTTTCCTGCCTGTACTGGGAGACCTGCAGATACCTCAGAGCTCTGCTGACCACAGGTTTGCTGAGTGTGTAAAACAACAAAAGCTCGACAACCAACATTTCCAGCCACTCTGCTGTCGTTCAGCCTGATAGCTTTAATTTTCTTCTTTGAGTAGATTAACCAAAGCACTCTATTTTTGTCTAATTTGGTGACCTCAGAACACAACAGATAAGGAAATTTGCTTATCAAGATATACGGTGGAAACAGCTGTAAGTGTGAGAATATGTTGCAATGCTGTTGTTAAGGCTCCTTGAGGTGAGAAAAGCTTCTCTGTAGAACTATTTTCCATGTCATCTTTATGTTGTAAGTATCCTACTTGAATTGCACTGGGATCTAATTCCAAAAATTGGTTTTTCAGCCAGGATTTCTCAGTGTGTAAATATTCAAGCCTGAGTTAGGCTGTAAAAATCCCTGGCTTCCTAGAGAGCCTCTCTGCCTTGCTCAGCTCCCGTCCTCATGGCAATAACCAAAACCATTCCAAATGAAGCCGAGGGATCACTATGAGCAAGGGCTCTATGTCCTGTACTCCTTGCACAGGCACTGAAGACTTTTTGAAAGCTAAACAAATAATAACCCTATCAAAATAAACCAATTTAAAATGGTAGCAAATAAAAGGGGAATACAATCATGTGCTCCTTCGCCTGACTAATGTTTCTATGTGCTCAGGCCTCGGTCTTATTGCCTTTATGAGATTTACATAAATTAGTCATCACATTTTATCATTTTCCTTTTACATATGTATGGCTGTTAGAGCGTGTGTGAAAAAATGTCACGAGTATCAGAGCTCTATTTGCATTAGAATTTCCAGTGGAAATGTCAAGTATGACCTTTCCCTTGTCCGAGCGGCTAATCCCATTTGAAATTCCTGCCATGCTCCTAGGGAGGGTCACTGCGCTTGTGAATTCAAGCCCAGCACCTGCCGCAGCCCCGGCTCCTCCTCTTCCTCCCCGAGCCCCGATGACGGAGGTGGCAGCCCGCAGAGCCCGCCTGATGCTCGGCCTGGCTGCGATCTCTGCTCCCCGCTTATGGGGACAAAATACCTCGCTACCAATTTCTTAATTTGTTTTTTTCTTTTTTCTTTTTTTTTTTTTTTTAATTTTTCTTCCCTTTGTCGGCATGTTGTTTTTGAAGGGTTTAAAGACCATAAAGGAAAGACGCGGCAGACAGATTAATGATGACTTTTGAAATACAGGAACGGGGATTTGGAAATTTTAGGGCAGAAAAATAAGATTTTTTTTTTTCACATTAAGAAAAAAAAGGCAAGAATAAAGGTGTATGGAAGTTCATAATGTGGATAAGAGATGCACCTTTCATGATGAGGGAGTTGAAGCCTTCCCTTGTGGTTGTAAATCAATCTAGAGGCTGTAAGCAGGTGCAAATATATTGGCAGGATATCCACATGCAATAAACTAACCCTTGCTTTGCCACTACGTGGGTCTGTTGACAATTTCCCATTACAGGAAGTGCTTTTTGATATTCAGAGGAAATCTCCTCTTGGGTTGTAATGTCTATTTCTATCGCAGTGACTTTTTAATCCCATTGTATGCTGAGGGGATTGGAAGTAAAATTTCCTGCAGCCTACAGGAAAATAACTTTTATAACCTTGCTTATCTCCAGTTACATTTTATTATTTTTTAGATGTTAGTTTATTTAAATATTTACTTTGGGAAATAACCATCAGAGATTAAGCTCTTGGTTCCTGTAGTCATGTGGGTATTATCTGTTTATGGCTCCTTTCTGAACCAGCCCTCAGTCAAATAATTTTCTATCAGACTGCAGCTGTACCGGCAAAACAAGAAGCACTGGTGCCTTAATCAGTTCCTGACATTAGAGATAGTATGGTGAGTTCCTGGGCCTCCTGCACCTTATATAAAGTTTGATTAAGGCACAAAGCCAAGATAGTGGGAATGCCAAAGTTGCTCCCAGGTCTGCTGCCAGACTGCCCCACGAGCTGTAGCAAACAACCCATTTATAATCCCTAAGCTTTATGGCCCTCTATAAATTGACAATAATTCCCTGTAATGTGTGGAAGAGGCTTGGTGAATGGAGATTCTTAGGGGGAAAAAATTAACTTTGCAAATAAAATTCAACAGTAGCTTGTGTAATGCTGTTGGGAACTTATGCAGCTCACTCCTGCTCCTGGTTTGGACCTCCAGGCCTGGGGGGAGAGCTGGGTGGGTTGCTGAGAGGTCCACAGGGAGCCTGCCTGTTCCCATGACTCACAGACAGCTTTCCATGCAGGCTCACAGTGCACTGTAAAACCACCACGCTGCAGTCACCGTGTGACTGCAGGATGGTCACTCTGGGTGACCAAAGCGGCCACCACGCCAACTCAGCTATTCCCCTTCCAGCCTGAGAGCATCCCTTTCCTGCAGCACCTGGTTGAAATCGGTCCCAGCACCTTTACTATTCCCCAAGTCTGAGCATTTGTCTTACAGCAAGTGTTTTGGTGGCTGATCTGCATTCTGATACATCTCAGTGCTTTTCCTGAGGAAGTGACTGTACTGACAAATGAAGCATGTTTATCTGCTGAATAGAAAAAAATACAAAGTAAGAAATGTATTTAACCGGGAGGTGACTCAGTATGTGACAGGTGGGATGCTGGTTACATATTTTCCTTAAGGAGTGGTAAAAGATGACAGGAACAAATCTGTCATGTCCTCCCAGGGTGTGTACGTGGGCAATGTGAATCAATATATTACAAACACGGACATTGTGGTGGGTGGTTTTAAACTCAGTGCTCTGAAAACACTGGGGGCTAAAGCCGAGGTCTTTTAGCGACCTCCAGCCCGAATGCACTTGGCTGAACACTCCCTGTAGGTTCCAGTAATGGCTGGATGTCTGAGCAAGCACAGTCAGGACTGAGTCCAGTGAGAGCAGGGCAGCTTCCTTTGCGAAAAAAGTCTTGTTTCATCATGTTCTCTGTGTGTGTTTATCTGAAAACAGAACATATTCTTGAAATGACTAGTTATTGTCTACTAACAGTTTCTGAGTCAAGAGTGCTGCTTGCCTCTCCAGGGAGCAGCAGGGCCTGCTGCCAGCACAGCACCTGGAGGGAAGTCTGAGAAGGCTGTGGACACAGCAATTCCCCTTCTGTCTCTGGAAGTCTGGATGTGATGTATCTGCAGTTTGTGCCATCAGCTAGACAGGCCAGCACACACCATAGCTGAGTGTACTGGGCAAACACCAGCTCATTAAAACTGTAGGAAATACACTTTTTTAAAAAGCAGGAATCTTTGTATATCACTGTTAGTTTTTTAGGCCTTTCTGTGGAAGAGGAGAAAGGAATTGTTAAAGGCTGGAAAGCTGAGGTTACCTTTCACAGCCAGCAGTGGGAATGGATGCAGTCACCTTCTCTTCCCCTCAGACTCCCTCATAGCCACCTCTGGTACCCCACCCCGCTCCTTCAGGAGGGATCTGACATGGATGAAAGGACAGGGATGATTGCTGTAGTGCCCTGAGCCCCTTGGCAAACTTCTGTTTGCTGCCTGGTCATTCCTATGGGCTCTTATGAGTATGCCTCACATTGGGACAGATGGCTCCAGCCAGCTGGTCTCATGGGAAGGGTTCTCACATCCTCAAATCTTCCCGTAAGCCTCGCTTTTTCCTTTAACACAGAGCCTGCTTCCTTAAATAGGAAGTTGCACTTAGAAGTGCAATCTCCTGTGAAGATTTAGGAGCCTCTCCAGGCTGCTGTATCTCTTCCAGGCCCTGTGCTGATACAAACAGGCTGGGGTTCTGATGCTGTGGAGACCTTACAAGGTAGTGGCCAGAGCCTCTGTAATAAAACCCTTCTGCTTATTATTGGCTTCCTGCAGCTTTCACATGCTACAATCCAGCAGAAAACAGCCCTTCCCCAACAACCCCGTTTCCAGTGGCTTTACCCACTGCCATTAAAAATTCAAGTCAGATCAGAAATATTCTTTAATGCCTCATTAATAACAAACACTTCATGATATATCAGTTAAATGGCATGGGTGTGACATGACATGATTGTACTTCAGGAAAGCAGAAGACAAATAGGGTCATAAACAATTTTTATAGTGCTGGGAGTGGGAAGAGAGAATTTAACATTCTAAGGCATAATAGTACATTTGAGCTATGGATATGTCCCCCTCCCCTTTACTCCGATCTCCTGAGATTGCTGTACCACAGGTCAGCATTTCTCTTGGTACACAAGTGGCATAATTTACTTCCTTTATTTATTTATTTTATTTGTTTATTTATTTTTAAATATGGTCATTCTGAGGAAATAAGGGGACTAGAAATAAGGGGTTTGTTGTTGTGCCCTGGCTGAGGAACAGATATCACCAATGTCACCGGTAATCTCTGAGATCTGACCTGCACCAACACAGTGTGAGTGGAATTCAGGTGTAGTCCATTGCCTTCCTGGCTCACTTGGAAAAACAGGAGCTCATTAATTGTCATGCTGGCTTGTGAGGTCACTCTCAATCTAGGGAAAACCTCCCCAGTTTTGACCTCATAAAAGTTTAAGTCCTAATCTGTTAATTCCGTCAGATATATATTTCTCCATGTGTTCAGAATTTAGGTCCAAAGTTGCCCCCAACACACAAATATTTGACAAATGCTGCTAAGTACTAGATAAAATAAATAATAGATTGCATGACAAGTAGGGTGGGTTTTTTTTAGATTTCTCTATTTTATATGACTGTGATTTCAAACATATGTGGTTAAGCTTATCAGATTTCTAAAAATGAATGTTCTATAAAAATCACACTGGGCCCCTCAGCTGTGTTTTCCTCTATTATTTATAGACAAATTGAAAACAAATGGTCTTCTCTCTTTCAAAAACAAAAAAGCACAATGAAATGGAAGCAGCTGTCAGAATGGGCTTTTCCTCCCCAAGTCATCTGCAACACAAACTAAATGGGAGATTATTTCCTTTAATCTGCAGTGCGTGTCCATTACATGCTGGTTTTGGTGGCAATTCTGGTGGAAGCTGAAGGGAAAAGTGTCGAGACTGTCGCAATGGCAGAGAGCTCAAAGGTCCTTTTTGGGCCACGCCACACATGTGCAGTGCTGTGCTGTTGGAAGGGATGTGGAGGAGACTCCTTGGTTGTTAGAAAACAAGACACAAATTTAAGGGGTGGACAGTCTGGAGCCAGATTCATGCCTCCTGAAGGGGACCCCATAAAACATCTGGGAACGGATTTGGAGCTCAGAGGGGACACAAGTGCACTTATTGCACTGGAGTACAGCATTCCCTCTAGCTGCCTGTGCTTTTAAGAGGATGCTGAAAGATGGGAGATGGCAGAAAGCTTGTGAGCTGGTTTAAAGGCTTGTGTTTTGCATGGCAAGAAAGAGATCAAGAATTCCATGTATTTAGCTTATCACAAAGAAAGGCTGAGGAGTAAGTTGATTACAGCACTTTTAAACACCTTTGTGGAGAGGAAATATGTACTAAAGGGCTCTGCAATTTAGCTGGCTAAGTCACAAGACTGAACTTGAAACCAGAAAACTCAGAGCACAGGCATGTATCTTTAGCAGGGATGTTTAATAACCACTATAATAAACCACTGAGGAAAGTGATAAATTCCCCAGCTCCTGATTTATTCAGGTCAGGGCTGCAGCCCTGCTTGGAAGCAGTGCTTAAACCAAACATGAGCTGCTGGGATGAGCAGAGAGACAGCCGTGATTAAATGACCTCTTGTACAGGATTGTGAGTGCAGTCCATCCATTAGTAGATGGCAGCCTGGACCTGCTGTGAAAATCACCTCACAGGACAGGGCCAAGAGCAAAAATCATCCTTAGAAATAACTCCACATGGCACTGGCAAGGGTTACATAATTCCTGGCTGGATCATGAGGCTTCTGTAGTTCTTCCGGTTTTAGGTCCTGTTGGAAAAGATCCAGCTCAAGCTTTTACTTCTACCCTGACCTCAAACTAAGGCACTCAAACTTCTATTAGCAAACAAAACCATATTTATTTTTTTTTATTAGAAAACTGCTGATTTATACTATAGTTACCTTTCATGAAATAAGCACACAAACATTCATAAAACAAGCATCCTTATAAAACCTCTGGTACCAGGTGAACTAATCTGCTCGAGTTACCCCAGTGTGTCTGCTTGCCTCCAGACAATCTTCCCTGTGAGCCTGCTAAGAACAGTGACTGCATGGGAGCGAGCAAAAGGTGGTAGAATAAAGTTTACAATGGGAGGGGCAAGAAATCAAGATGATGAATGAATGCTTTGATAGCACGGAACGTCGTTAAATTTCTGAAAGCAGAAGCAAGGGCAACAGGAAAAAAAAAAAAAGAGATCCACCCTCTAACCTTTGATTTTAAAATAACCCTGGGTGTGTTGCTTGCAAGGTATCTCTATTTCCGAATTTTAGAGGCTTCAAGGACTGAAAGCTTCTGCTGATCTGATTGCATTTTGTTTGCTCCATAGTGTCCACACTTAATCAATACAAGTCCAAGTAGCTCTATGAAGGCCTGGACTGGGAAGAGCTCTGACATCCCCTTACATTGTCATTAATAAAAAAAAAAAAAAAAAAAAATAAAATTACTTACTTTTGGTGGCCATTGAGTGCTTTTTCAGCAGCAGAGAATCTTGCTCTCCACTGATCCAATATCCAAACTCTGAGTGGGATGTCCCTCAGTGGCATCAGGTCAGCTGCATTTTCACACTGCCTTTGTGAAAATGTGGTGGTGTCTCCTGGTTGCTTGTCCTTTCCATTACAGTGCTGAACAGAACAGGATTATGGCCTTAAAAGTAAAATCTTCAGCTTCTCAACAACATGCAATGTGTGATAATAGTTGCTCATATAACAGTCATATGTGATAATATATGACTTGTTATTTTAGAGACAGGCACTTGGGTGAGGGTGATGAAGCAAGCTAATTAATGCTTTGGAGTTGGTTAATGTAATCACTGTTACTTGGAGAACATTCAGTATGCTCTGAAGCATTGTCCAGGGTTACTGTCAGGAACAAGCTTGTGGCCAGAAGGAGCTGTTGCACTGATAATGTATGGCAAATCCTTACAAGAAAAAGGAATCAAAGTTAGAACTAGTTAGAAACTGAAATATCTTATGTAGATAACATATTCACACCTTGTATTTTATTTTTGGATCTTTCTGGCAAAACCACACAGTTAATGGCCATGACTGAAGAAAAATATCCATTAGCACAGTGCTACTGTGTGGTATGTGCTCCGTAGCCATTACTTTCAGAAATCACTTAGTTTAGGGCACTTCCTTGTGACTTTTCTCTCAAACACACCCTATTAACAATGCACTTTGTCTCCGACTGTATTGCAGCTGATGATAAACAGATGGATCTCGGTCACTGGATGAATATGAGAAAGCTGCTGGAGCATGGTATGGTTCGTATTCCCATCCAGCTGCCTCAGGCTTCTGTCCTCTTGAAACCCTGCTGAATAGTGAAGGCTTCTAATTAGGGTGAGGTTGAGGGTCTCTTTCTGGCCATATATCACTTTCTTTGGCAGGGCTTCCATGGACTCGCAAGAGGGAAAATGCACGATGCTGTCAAAACAGTGTCTTCTTCAGAATGACCTGAAGAAAAATGGGGTTTGTGTGAAAGCTGGCTCTTTGGGGCAGGGTGGGGAAGGGAAAAGAGGAAAGAACGATGGTGAAAATCGTTGGCATCTCCTCTAAAGCAGCTCCTGGCATTCGGATGGGTTTGAAATGATGCTGCGAGTCACTGAGGACACAACCCAGCATCACAGGCTGCGGCACATGTGTGACCATCAAGCGGTGATCTCTGGATGCTTGAATTGCGCTTTCGGCTCTTTTAAGATTTTAATTTTTTTTTTTTTTTTAAGGATAACTTGAAGGGGTTTGTTTTCATGTTAAAGTTCCCTTTCGCGGCAGTAAGGTCTAATGCGGCACATAGTGCCACTGTGGCGCGGAGATTTTATCTGTGTGAAGTTAAGTGGTCTGAGGTGATTTTAAGTGCACTGAAGTCTGTAGGAAGTACAGAGGCTGGAATGGAGCCCTGGCACTGCCTAGATGTGCCAAAAGCACCCGCCAACCTCTTGGAGAGATGTTTTTGTCCCGGCTTTTAGAAAGCGATGCCCATAGCGAACAAAGTGGGTATTGAAATAATGGAAATCGAAGTCAGCGGCCGCGCTCGGCGGATTCTTTGCCCGCTTTCTGTCTGAAGGGCTGAGCCCACCTCACCGCAGAGGTGACGAGGGGACACAGAGGTGACACAGCAGTTTCCCCCCTCACGTCTCCCATCTCAGGGCACGGGTGTGGAGGTGTTCCGTGCAGGCGCTGAGGGGCACGGAGGGCGATGGTGCGGGGCCCTGGCGCCGTCTGCATCGCGGTGGGCGCTGCCTCAGGGGCGCCCTCACGGCGCCCGCCCGCCCCGGGGCTCTGAGGGGAGGCGGCGGCGGCGTTGCCGTCACTCGGCTCCCTCACGGCCCCGAGCAGCCTGAGGCGACCCGCGGAGGGCCTGGCGGTGCTGAAATGGCTGGAATTGGGCGTTTTCCAGCAGCCTTCTTCTCCTGGACCACACTGTGAGGCGTGAAAAGCCCGGTTGCAGTTTTGTCCGCCGTGCCATTTCGGGGTCGTGGTGCCCAGCCGTGCTCAGGGCTGAGGTGATGTGCGGACCGCCCCCCGGTTGTCCCTGTGGGGAGGATGGTGCCCCAGACTTCACTTATTTATTTCCAGATGGGCCAGAAGGCTTGGTCACTGTTTTTCCGCTGGTTGTATAAAAAGGTTTTATAATAAGGTTTTATACCTGCGCCGAGACAGCCTCCCATGGAAAGGGGAGAGGCCGCCCCAGGGCGGCTGGAGCTTTGCTTAGCCTCAGAAAAGTTGCCCCGCTGGGTTGTTTCCGCTCCCCGCCTGATAACCCGCACCTCCCCGACAGCAAACAAACCCTGCCGTTCCCCAGAGGTTGGGACACATCCTGCAATCCCGCCTGGAACGGGGTCACTCACAGCTGCCAGCCAGTGACCCACTTTTCCAGCTGCTGCCAAGCGCGGTCAGCCTTCAGGCAGCCCCGGGGGCTTCGAGCTGTGGCCCTGCCCCCCAAAAGAGTGGTGATGTGTGAAGAGAAAATAAGAGTTTTAGCAGGGGAATCTCGTGTCCTGGTCAGTAGTATTTGAAAACCAAAGGGAGGCTAAGATGGGTGTTAAAAAGTTACAGTAAAATCAAAATCTGGTTCTGGAATCAACATGTACTTCCCCAGTATTTTTTCCTCACTGTAGGGACCATCACAGTTTAGGTAAATCTAATTTTAGAGGGGCGTTTTAAAAATATCCAAGACTGATCCTACTGGAGGGAGGGGGTGAACAGCTATTTAAAATGAGCCTCTTGCAGTGTCTGTGAAAATCAGAGGTTTGCCCTGTTTTAGCATTATCTTTTCTTGGTTGTAGATTTGCTGGACGTTTGCTGTATACAGGAAGGTGGACCTCTTGTTTCCGTGCACTTTTTCTCTTTTACATCTTATTGCTCATTCAGAAAAACCCCATATGGTCACTTTCGCGCTGATTTCACCACTCTCTTCTAAGCTGTTTTTGGAAAGTGACAGGAAAACCCTAAAATAGATTTCTCACCTCAAGGGTGGTATGTATCTAATATATGTATTGGGACTGAATATTTTCAAGCACAGGCTCAACAGAGCATTTATTTCTACTGAACCATGAGAAATTATCTTAAAGGCTTTCTTGGAGTGTATTTTGTACATGAGTTCAAATGATTTTCAAATAATTTCAATAGTTTTTTAAAAGAATGATGCTCATAATTTTTTAGATGTGAGAAATATCTATTATGTGATGTTTCCCCTTAGCAACTGAAAGTATTCATATCTGTATGTGAAATTGATGTTGATATCAATGTATGTAAATTTCACACACATCTCCCAGTTTGCCCCACTTGCATGACAATATTTTTATGATGTACTCTTGTGTGTTACATTAACCTCTCCCTTTCACCTTGGGAGAGAGAAAAAATCACCTGCACATCTGTCCCTACTCTGGGAATAATAAAATCTTTATGCACCAATGAATTTTCCTCTCCAAACCACCGACGCCAAACTCCTCACATGGGGCTGCACAGGGAATTTAAAAGTAGGATGCCCTGTGGCAGTTAATCGTAGCTAATGCAGAGCCCAGGAGGAAGAGGAAATGATTTTATGACTGTAAGTGGAAAAAAGGACAAGGCAATAGGGCTGGGAGAGGAGCTGCCGTGCGCAGGGGAGCCTCAGGCAGCAGGAAATGGGCTGAATGCATCATGAGGGGTGCCCACAGATGCACTGGGGCTGTCACAGATGTATTTAGGTCACTGACACTCTGAAAGCTTTATGCTTTTTGAGCCCAGGGGCTGTGACAAAGGCCTGTATACCCAGAGTGAAGGCTAGCATCCATCCGTGGCTGGCCTTATTGTATCCGCAGGAATTTCAGATCAATGAAGGATGTTAGCAATTATGTGCTGAAATAACTAAGTACAATGGGATGAGGTAAGGAAAGCGATTCAGCCTTGAATTTGAATTTCTTTTGGTTTCAGTCAGTTTGTGCCAGCACCCCTTGCAATGCACACTGAGTCTCTGGGGCTGCCCTATATTGTTAGGACAGGAAATTTGAGAGACACAAGTTCAGCAGCAAGCTCCAAAGTTACGTGTGTGGATGTGATGCTTTCCCTGGTGCACAGACCAGTTTTGCTGCTTGGACACCTGAGGTACTTTGTGAATGTGATGCTGGTTCCTCTCTTTTGGCACAAAATATTTCATAGCAGGTGTTGTTCTGGTTTTTAAGCCTGAGAAATGTCACTTGGCTTCCTGCAAAGCTCCAACCCCTGGCGGGCTGTGAAGAAAGCCCCATGTGCCGCCTCATGCTCTGCTTGTTCCCTGTGGTTCTTTCCGCTTGTCATTCCCAAAGGGCCAAGCACAGGGCTGTGTGCCTGACCCCCGTGTCCAGGCCACTGGGCAGGCTGAAGGAAGGAGGAGGAACTCCTTTGAAGTTGTGGAGCTGCTCCCCAGTAGCTGCCTGGAGCCCGGTGGTGGGTGCAGTGTCCCATGCTCCTGTCGCTGCCTCCCTGGAAAGGATCTGATTCCCGCTGCTCCCTGCCGTGCAACCACACCAGTTCCACTACAGTGCAGCCTTCTCCCACTTGCAGAGCAGTGGGCTGAGCCTGGCTCTGAGCGACCTCAGGATGACAGAAAACCCCATTACGGACTTCCTTTCTCAAAAGCCAAAACACACGCTGGGAGAGCCTGGAGTCTGTGACTTCCAGTTAGAGCAGTTAATCAAAACGTTTGCCATGTATTGTGTGCGCTCCTTCACAGTTTGTGCATTTATCTTTTTAACATCTGCAGAACAGCATGGCTTGGATAGGTTTCTGTTACTACTCCAAGCCTTCATTGGCTCTCAAGAATGAGTGAAGAGGAGCCAGACAACATAAAGGGCAGGCAATCAAAGCTTTTGACTCTCAGATCCTCGCAGATGGGCCTTCTGATGAAATGACTAACAACTGCTGCCAGATCAGCAAGTAGCAACCACAAGGCACCTGTATTTATTTAACTTTCATTTTGCCAGATAACTTGTCTTTATGCTCTTGGAGTTTTAACTATGGATTATAAGTCACGAGGCTTCTTTCTGATCTCCCTAGCACAAGTGCAGAATGAGTCACTTGAGATTGGTTGGTGATAAGAGTTCTTCTACTGCACAAGTGGTGGATGCAAAGGCAGGAGGAACAGGCCGAGGTGCAGATGATGAGTCCAGTGTTGAGTTTGTTTCAGACATCTTTATTGCCAGCCTCCGGGGTGAAGCCTTATTGTGGCATGTACGAGAGAGGAAAGGTTTTTAGCAGCAGCCTTTGGTTGTTGTGAAAATAAATAAATAAAAATCAGTGACCTCATTTATCTTTTCCAAATGGCTGTGCATCTCATGAGGTCAGCTGTGCAAAGAGACACTGTCTGCAGCCAGGGCCCCCAGCTGCTCCAGCCTGCCCGGGTGAAGCCCTGGGTGAGGGGCGGCCCAGATGTTGCCAGATGCCTCGGGCTGCAAACCTTGCACCTCAGAGCACTCGTCCCAGGAATGACTTGCAGGTGGTGCTGCCAGCAGCTCCACAGGAGCTTCGTGGCTCAGGCCATCAGGGAAAGGAACAAAGCCGCGGATGTGGCCGTGTCCCAGGATGACCTGGTGGCGCTGCCTTGCACCGGCACGGGCCCCGATTGCCCGGTGGCCCCAGTGCCAACCCTGCCCCGCTGCCAGAGGCCTCAGTGTAGCCCTGGCACGTGGAGCACGCTTCTTTCTCATGGGCCGCGTGGGGCTTCCTAATTCTTGGCTTCCTAATCCTCTTGCCTTCCTTGAAGGTGCTCATGCAGAGTGTGCCATGCTGTATATTGGCTTCTGTCAGGACAGGTTAGAATGTGCGTGGTGGCTCTGATTGCTGCTGCTTTTGGTTGCTGTGAAGGGGCCCCCAGTGAGTGCTTGGCTGTTCCTGGAAAGCAGTCAGCTCCCCTGTTCCTGGAGTCAGATATCTGAGCAATGGCAAGTGCCAAATCTCTAATTATTTCTGTATCAACCCCTGGGTTTATAGCCAGTGCTTTACCTGTGTGCTGTTGGTCACTGGTGGCTTTTGTTCACCAAATAACATCCTGCCCATATGTGTTGACACAGGATAAAGTTGGGCTTGTTGACACAGGATAAAGTCACAAAGTGAACCTGCTCAAGTGTTAGGAGCAACATTGCAGCACTACCATCAGACTTGGCCCATGGTTTTTAGCAATCCTTGCAGCTGTGTCTGTTCTTCAGGACTTAGGGATATGCTTTGCTGTCTAAATGAGCACATGTATTCTCTGTCTGATAGTGGAAACTAGTTAGAACACAGAGTTCTGCCAAGTTTGATCTTTTATTTTTTTTTGTATGTCTATAGTAAGATCTGATAGTTTTAAAAGGCTTCCATGTGACTCTTGCTGGAATGGTTTTCTTCAGTCGCTTCTGTCTACGCTCTCTTCTGAGTCCAGCTATGATGAGGAGGCCACATAGCTGATTTAAGTGCTTCAAGCTAGGGAAATTAGACCAAATTGATTAAGGGCATGTGTGGCAAGCACAGCGCCTGAAAGCCAACCAGCTGTTTTCTCCTGAGAAATGTTCTTACCGAGGCACTTGGCATTCCCATCAACCCCAGGTTTTCAGTATCAGGATTGTTTAAATATTGAGCTCTGCCTTATTGCTGTCTTTAGGCTACAGGATATGATCTGCCTTTTTCCAGGAATTCTGCAAGCAGAGAAATGAAATTGAGGGGAGCCAGGGGATGCTTTGTTTTATGGTGTGTCACCAAAGCAAGAGTGGTCCCATCTTTCTGCAGTCCCTCAGCTGGTGTGTTTGCTTTACTGAGGCTTCTTTTTCTGGAGTCATCTCCTGCAGAGATTAGTTTGGATCTGAATTTATGCAAATAGGTGGAAGTGTCTTGCATTGTCCAGAATCATAGTCGTGGAATGAAAATGCTGGTTTTGCTCATGGCTTGGAACAGAGCTTAAATGTGACTTTCCTGGGCTTTGTGCATTTTAGAAATCAAACTTACTTTTGCATTAACATCACATCTAAAACCCAACATTCCTTTTTTGTTTTTAAGATAAGACAAAAAAGTCAGGAACAAGACACACGCTAGCCACATTCATTATTTGCAGGTGAACAGCTTCAGCCAGGAATTAAAAGTTGTGTGTGTGATGAGGTAGGATGGAATGAGGCATCACTCATGTCCTTTGTGGTGCTTCAATTGGTGATATTGCTGAGGAGTCATGATGGAGTGCACAAATCCAAGCCTTTGCATGGCTCTGGACACACTTTTGAGCATGGTAGGGGCCGGGCTGGCTTTGGGAGGGTATGGCTGCTGTAGGAAATGCTTTTCAGTCGTGGCTTACATGGGATTGACCAATGTTCTGTGGAGAGCTGGTTTGTCCAGCTTTACAGATAAAACACACCATTTGCTTGTGGCAAAAAAAAATGCACAAAGGAGGTTGACAAAACTTTTTTTTTTTTTTCTGAGTGGTTCCTGTACCTGTCAAAAGGATTTTACGAGATGGAGAGCGAGGTGGGTACGTGGTTTCCTGCACTGTGCCTGAAAGGAGATGGATTTGTTCAGATGGTTTTGACATTGCATTTGTTGCTGTAAGGGAACATTTAGGAAATCCTGTTCGGTGCGTTTGAGTGAGGCAATCTGATGCTCTCCCTCGTGGCAAACTGCAAGTAACCCTGCCTGGGAGCAGGGCAGGCATCGCCCCATTCATAACAGAGGTGTCGAAACGCTCCGTGCAGCGGCGCGGTACCGGGGGTGGATCTGCTGAGTCAGCAGCCGTGCCTGGAATCTCCCGGTGGGCAGGGAAAGGCCCCGGCAGCGGCAGAGCTGGGAGCGAACACTGCCAGTGTAAGGAGCAGGATTCCCATTTATCTTCAGGGTAACCTGAGCTTTGCTGCCCTGCCCTTGCTGCTGGTTACGTGACAGCGTTCCCTTTGCGCTGCCATTAGCTAATTGTCCCTCAGACTGCCTGTTAACGAGGTAATTTGCCGCATCTGCTTCCACTTTCCATGTCATGGACAGTTGCCGGATTTGCAAAATGTTTTGTGTTTGTCAAGCTGCTCTGCCTGCCTGGAAATGTTTTGCCTGCTCAAATTTTTTCGGCTCATACCTCAAGGACTTGTTACTAGGTAACAGAGTTCCATTTGCCAATTGCCCACTATTTCCTTCTCACCGTATTACAGGCCTGATTATTAACATTTAGTTCAGAGAAATTGCTGTCATTATGTGAAGTAACTTCCTTTAGAGGTTACTCATTAACCTTAGGTATTTTACCGTGCGATTATAATTGCCAAATGCCATAGGCATGGAAAACCTTTGAACTCCTCAAGGTATTAGTGTATGGGAGAAATGGTATCAGCTGTGATTTTTATACATTCTCCATCCCCACCCTGCCTCCTCAGTTGTTTTTCCTTTTGACTGTATTCTCCTTCCATTCCTGTTGGCATGCTGCATAGCATGCAGGGCCTGCTCAGCTGCTGGAGAAGAGAATGTTTTCTTCTGGAAGGGAATCAGCCTCTCCTGTTCCCCTTCAGATCTGAGATTAGCCCTAGCCAGCTCAGGGGCCCATTATCTGCTTTGCAGTGTGCCACTAAGGACAGAATTTGGTCCCTTGCCCTTGCATGAAAAGTAAAATAATTGGAAAGTTGTGTGGCATGCTCCTTGCTGCTAACATGTAGTTTTCCAGCATGGCTCTACCATGTTTGCTTTGGGGAGATTTTCAACTCTACTGCTCTAGATTGCGTTCAAGGAATGGAAATTTTCAGACAAAAATAATTCTCCCTTTGTGTTTTTTTTCTTTTATTTTCTATACAGACACAATCAACTGCATACTAAGGTGCTTGCTTCAGGGCAACATGTGTTCTCTGGAAAAATCTTACTAAATATATTTGTCTTTCTCCCCTAACCCATTTCTCCTTAGAAGTCCATTGACATTCCTGGTAACTTGATGCCTCTGACAGGATAGAGCAAAGCTGTAATGTAGGCCTGTGTCATCATGTGACTTCAGTGAGGAAATATATATCATACCCAGGAAATTAGGGAACAAGTGAGATATATACCTAGTGCTTAAACAGAAAGAAAAAAAAAGAAAGAAAAATTACCCATTCCAACAGGAATGTTTTTGCATGGAGTCAGACCTAATTTTGATGGTAGGAACCAAAATGTTGTGGTGGACAGGGAACATTAATCTGGTAAATCTTCTAAAATATAACATTAGAAAAAAACAGTGCTATAAATTTAAAAAAGAGAAAGCTTAGGTGGGATTAACAATGAGTCCTCTTAAGTCTGAGCCTGGCAACAGGGAGAATAAAACATGATCATGACAGAGCAACTTCTGTCAAGCACTTGACTTAATATTGCTCACCCCACTCTGCTCTGTGCATTTGATCTCAGCATGAGCTTTTGGGTTTTCTTGAAGGGGGAAAAGTGAGGAAAAACCCACAAAACCAGTATGTCCTTCCATGATGCATGCAGTACAATCCCCACGATGAAAGTGCTAAATCAGTCCCATGGAATTATTAATAATGAAAAATGTTTAGTAACACAATTTCATTTAGTGAAACCCTGTGGTTTTTTGTGGTAATCTGTTTCTTCTCTCATTCTCTAGAACAGTTCTTGCTCCTGATTTCACTGGGTATTCTCGTGTGACAACGTGTCGGCTCTGACTTCTCAGCTACTGTGTGTTGCAAAGAGCTCAGCAGTGGAATTTGTGGTGACATCTGATGTTGCTCTCCAGGATAAATTTAGTGATTCACGAAGTCCAAGCAGTGCAGGAGGTGGGTAACACTTCAAAAGTTCTTTTAGTAAAACTGTGCTTCACTGAATTCCTGTCTGCTCCTTCTACTTTGCCTGCTCACCTGCAGCACAGGGTCTAATTCATGGATGCATCATTCAGAGTTCAGCTTTTGCTTTCTGTTTATTGTCAATAAATCCACATCATTTAGCACAGACCACTAGTATGCTTTGAAACCAAGCACACCTCAAACTGGCATTAACTACTTGGAGCCCTTCTGCAGAATACAGCATGAAATACAATTTGCTGGTGTGTAATGTGAAAATTACTGGCAAGGCTTTATGCATGAGAAGGCATTTGGGGAAATTAACAGCCTATTGCTTGTCATAATGGCATTCTGTACAAAGATTCTGGATTACAGAGTTACAAAATCCTGCTCCACTGAAGCAAGTGGATGCAGAAAATTAGGAAAACATGGTTAACACCTAAGACAAGGCATGTTCCTGCCAGCTGTGGCATGTCTCTTGCATTCATGAACACCAGCAAATGCCTCAACGTATTTGTTTATTTATCTTTCTGTCTGTTTATTTATGAAATATCTAAATGTGTCTGTTCTCTATTGTACAGGCATTACAAAATATTTACCTTTATTTTGATACGTGACATTGTTTCTTGGAGCAGGTATCATGGAATAATAACATTTAAGGTACCTAAATTTTTTTTTCCTACAGAAACACCTGTGGTAGTTCAAATGTTACATTTTTTCCATGTGTTGAGTTTGCAAGTGCAGAAGAAAGAGATGTATTTTTAGACCAAAATTAGACTACGTGGTAATACCCAGTAAAGTACTTTCTCCCACGGAAGCTGTGGCAAATTTAAGTTAAACAATGATTTTAAAGTTTCCACAGAAGAAAGTGGAGTGGGATAAATCTCTCTTAGCAACCTGCATTGTAACTCCACTTGGTGGGGGGGGAGAACCAAGAAGGAAACAAGGAAAGTGGCCTGGAGTACAGCATGAACAGAACTGTATGTCCTCAGGACGTACAATAACAGGCTGAAGCTGTCATAAACACTCTTTATTTCCCTAAGGTATGGATGTGTGTCTTTGTAAGTCTCATTGGAATCAGAATTTATTGATCTGGAATCTCTTAGAAACACCTGTGAGGTTCAGTGTATTATTTTCTTATAAAATTTTGTTTCTTTTTGAAAATGAAATGCCTATCACGCTTATAAAACAGACAAAATGTTATTGATTTTCTGCCAGGAAGGTTATGTTTAAACTTACCTAGAAAAAAAAAATCCAAAAATCCAAGATGCCTGGTAAGGCTTTTTTTTTTTTTTTTTTAAAAATCCTTCCTCTTGACTAGTCCTGATGCAGTCGGGCTTAATTCCTTTCATCAGGAAGGGAAAAATGGAATCTGTGCTTGATGGTGTATTGGTAACTAGGCAATCTCCAAAAAAAGAACTGGCTTGGTGGGGATTTTTTTTGGGGGGGTGGAGGGGGTGGGGGTTTGTTTGTTTTTTCTTCCCTGGAGGGGAAAGAATAAAAAAAAAATTTGGTCTCTTAAAAACAAAAAGAAAAGGCAAGAAACTGATTAGTCCTTATGATTTCAATAATGTTTGACTCGCTGCATTGTGACGACAGTGTTTGATTTTTCTATTTGCTTTCCCCCTCTTTGAATGCAAGGCTGGGATCTGTTGTTTCTGATTGAATGTGTGCTGAGCCGTGTGGCCTTAGAAAATTGCACTCCTGCACCTCCACTGCTCGTGCTCTCTGTTGCCCAATGTGGAAGTTGTGGCTCTATGGGGATTTACTGTTTCCTCTTAGGATCACCTGTGCTGTGGCTTAAATAAAAGTTTGTTTCTTCAGCTGTCTGACTTCAGAGTTTATCTGACTCAGGCTGACCCCTCAGTTTTATAATGAGCTAGTTTATTTGCTTGTGCAAATTGGGTTTTCTTAGACAGAAATATAACAGACTGTAAAGAGGCCAGTCTTTTGATCATTTCACTTCTGGAAGGGGGAAGGCTACAATGCCTTTCTGCACTCACTGGGCACTCCCTGGGTTGTTAATAACATTAAGTTACTGTTCCTGAACACTCTGTGGTTGGATTTTTTTTTTTTTTCTTTTCAAACCGTGTTATAAAAGTCTGGTGTGCAGAAAAATGTTGTTTCTTCTGTCTATGCTAGGAATATTGATAGGGTTTAGAATCTAATTACTTCTCTATTTGTAGGAAATACAGAGCCTTTGCTTAGCAACCAGTCTGCCTGTTTCCAATTCTCCTTTAAGTGTATCTTTGTGCTGCACCTATAGCCGTGCACACGGGGAGGCAGGAGGAGGAATGCTGGAAGAAACGGAGGCGTGAGCACTTAGTGAAAATGGTGCCAGTTTTTCCTCGATGGGCCTCGAGCCTCCAGTGCAGCCCAACAAAGCTGAGAGTGATGCGTCAAAATATCTTTTAATAAACAACCGAGGCAGTAGGAAATAATACTGGTCAGGGCTTGTTTTTCTGGCTCGGGGCCTCATTCCAACCTGTTGCAACCAGCTATTGAACGTCTATGGGGACACCCCCACACAGGAGGCCCCATGGAGGAAAGGAACTTTTACATTTCTGTTTGACTGGGATCCTTGCCAGTGGCTAAGTTCAAAGTGCAGTTTCCAGTAATTTGCTGTTACTACTCCGTGCATTTGATAGGCCAGGACAGAAGCATGCAACCCGAAGTAATATTTCCTGATTTCTGACATTTCTCAAGATATGAATGGAGGTTGCTGAGGCACTAAAACTCGGAAGGGTTTTCCTGACTCCGACACCTTCGATGCTTTTCTTTTCTCCTCTTGCTCAGCCCCTTTCCCTCCCCCCATCTCCTCCCTTTGCTCACATTCCCTGCTGTTGTCGGTTCCGTATTTGGATGACATTCATATTGATTGTTTCCCTATGCAAACACTGCGTGGCTGGTCTGATGCAACCAGAAGAATCCTATTGATTTACTGAGTGTGAGGGTTATTTAGATTGATATCCTTCTGGAGTAGTGATAACGCTTTCATCTCGCCACAGAATTATGGTTAACCTTTCCATTTTGGGGGAAGGGCATGGAAGTGAATTTCCTTTGCCCTGTTAACTGTGGTAAGCACAGGGAGAAGCCAGTGGAATAACTACTGTTCTCTCCAGCATGTGCAGTTGTAGGCCATGTGTATGCCATTGTGGTTATGGAAGAAGCATCCTCTGTAATTAAGATTATATAAGCATTCCCATTGTAATCCTTTGTTTGCAGCTCTCCAAAACTTGCCTCTTTTGGGCTGATATTTTCCTGGCTTGTTCTTTGCCATGTCACAACTTAATTATTTATTTTCCAAGCAGGGATGCAAATGTTGGAGAGAGCTGAGGAAATGGACTTTTCTTGCCCACTTGAAAACAGCTCTTGACTATTTTGAAAATTAGATCCAGAGTCCAAATGAGCTTTAGGTAGGAAGGATGTGACCATTGATGAGCTTTTGGGGAATGCTATTTTAATTACTGAATTAAAATCCACATTTGTGCAAAAGGTAATGCAGATGGGCTGTGTAAGGGAAGAGATGAGGTTGGGAGGGCAGGCTCCAATGCTTAAAATCCCAATTCTCTTTTTTTCTACAGTTTAAGTGTACAGGCTTCCTAAGTCTGCAAGGGTGTGGGGGTCCTAGTACAGCTACCCACAAAAGCAGAGGGGTAAGAAATTTAAAGGTGCAGAGCTCAGTTCTAACTGCCCCCCTGCCGCAAAGTCAGTGCTCACAGGAACAAAAGCTGGGTGCTGAAACTTTGTGTGCTGGCTTTGCACTGAAGCTTCACTTTTCAGCTGAAACTGCCATCTCAATTCTGTTTTAAAAACCAAATAAAATTCCTTTGACTAGTATATAGCTTCAGTTTTCAAATAAATAAGCAAGCAAATACCTTTTCTTCCAAAGAGCGCTGACAGGTGTTCACACAATCCAGGCACTCATGAGGTTTTAATCATTAAACCAAACAGTTCCTTGAAAGCAGAGGAATTTGGAGTTAATTCTGATCTTTATACTTGTGCTGATCACATCCACTCCAGGTGTGTCCATGCAGTGACATCCACAGGCCTGCCTAAGCAGCAAGTAGAAGGAAACAGCGAGCACACATTTTCGAGCTGAACATTCCAAGCACTGTAACTGGAACTGCATTATTCATGATTAGTGCCTTTTTTTCCCATGTTTAGTCCCAAATCCTCTGGGGGGGGGCAGTGGGAGAAAGCACAAAGTGGCAAATAATCCCAGGATGCTCCGTGGTGGGAGCGGATTTGCCCACGAGCGAGCGCCGTGCGTCGCTGGTACCGGGGCGTGTGTCATGTGGCCGGCAGCTGTGCTCCCCTGCCGGATGCTCAGCCCTTTCCATAACCAGCTGCAGGGCCCTGGCCTCCCTCTCTGTGGATTTTTAGCCAGAAAGATGTGGAAGGGAGAAGGCCGCAACCTGGTCCGTGTGTTGGGGGTTTTGTTTTATTCATTATTTTTTTATTAATTTTGCACAAGAATAACTCACCGATGATGTCTGGCTGCATAAGTTTGTTAAGCCGGCAGTTTCCTGTGGGTGACAAAGCCTCTGGCTGTGTTACAAGCGCTCTGAACTGATTAGAGAATGTTGGGTTGCATCATGAGACCAAACAGCAGGTAAACAAAGGGAGCATGCTGTGTTCAAATGAAAAAACTCCTCGTAAACCTGGAGGATTGCTGTGAACTTTGTTGCTTAGTGGTTTCTTGGGAAGGAGAAGCACCAGAGATGTTACAGTGAGTAACTGTAAAGGGTTACTACACTGAAAATGCAGTCTAACTCTGTTGAGGAAGATGCAGGGCTCACTAGATCCCACAGGAAGTTTTCTATGTGGTCCCTTGTGTCTTCATTGTTGATATGTGAAACCAGAATAATATTCTAGAGGCTGTGTTTGGTTTCCATAATATTTGCTTGAATGTGAATTGTACCGAGGGAGTTGGGTTTGTCCTTTGAGATCATCTGTGCAAAACAAGAAGTCGTGAAGGAAGGAACGTGTCCTGTTGTTCACTGTAACAATAAACATGGAAAATGATTCAATGATCTGTGAAGCTCAGTGAAATTTATGAGAACACAGCAGCTGTCACACTAGATTAGATCAAAGATTATTGTGAGTAAGTATCCTGCCTTCAGCAGAGGCCGGTGAGAGTGGGATGGGGAAAGGGCCTCAGAAAATAGATCTGTATTTGGAATTATCTTCCCCTGCTCTATCTTGTCAGCTTCTAACAAAGAGTTGTGTAGCAGCTCCTGAGGCTGACATGTGTTTGGTAGCCTCTCCTGGATGTATTCATTGTTCATTCCTCTGATCTCCATTTGAACCTGTGTGCTGCTTTGCCTCGACCAGCCCCTGTGGGCACTGAGTTCCACACTGTAATTGTTTTATGAAAAAGCATTTCCTTTTGTTTCTAAATTACTGCCAGTTTAAAACAGGCTTCCCGACTTCCTTTATTGCATACAGTAAATAGTTCCCTTTTTTACCACATCATTCCATTTAATTATTTTTCAGATGTTGATTCTGTCCCCTCTTAGCCAGCTGGCATGTTCTAATTTATTTAGTTTCTTCTTGTCCGGAATTTGTCCTTTACTTGTTACTTTCCACGGTGCCTTTTCCCTTAATCTTTCCTGTTTTTTCTGTGTGCTCTGTGAGATGGTGTGGGGGTGAATGCAGCGCTGTAATCAAGGGGCGCTAATGAGTAACCTGGTGCTTGGATGAGCAAAATGCCTGTGGACTTGAGCCAAAGGTTGCAGTGATTAGCCTGGGAAGTCCGGTGCTGTCAGGCTTTGTCTGTGTGGTGTCAGAACAAGATAAAGGTGTGCAAATGCTCCTTGCTACCTGCCTTGAGTTCATCATCTCCCTTCTGAAGTCACAGCTGTGATGCCAAGGCTTTGGGTGAGCCGTACTTCAGGCTCCAGGACCTGAAACAGTGAGTGCCAAAAGGAGATTGTACTGGCCGTGGTGGGGTGATGAAGGTTTGTGTCATGCTGGGGAATGAGAGGAGAAATTCCTAAAGCATTCAACAAAAAATTATTGCTCCCCTCCAAAATCCCACAATCCATAAATGGGTAGTTTTCTGGGATTTTTCACCGTCCCTTTGGGTTATTTGCATACATGGATTTTGCCCTTAAAAAGTGATTTTGTAGTGGAAAGTGGGCATGCGTTTGAGACTGCTCTCAGATCTTGGCCTCATGGGGCACTGCAAGCCCTGACAATTCAGTAACAGCCCTTTGCACAAGCCTTGCAGTGCAGCAAAAATCCAAATGGTTCCTTTTGTGGTGAGGTTACAAGTCAATAACTTGAGCTCGGATTGTGTCCATATCCGGTGAGGAGTGAGGATTACATCCCCCCCCCTTCTCCTCGCAGTCCTGCCTAACAAATCCAGACCCATTCCCGCAGGGAGCCCAGGCGAAAGGAAGGGAGTGTCGTCCCCCTGGGAGCTGTTACTGCATCCGCTCCCCCCCGGAAAGAGGAGGGAGGAATTCCGACAAGTCCTTGCCAAGCTATTCCAAGGGTAGAGCACTTACACCCCACCAGCTAATCAGGGCTGTTCCTTAAGGCTTTATTTTAGCATCTGGACTTCAGTAACTTTTTTTAAGCCTAGTTTTGTACTGAGGATTACTGTGAATTTTAGATCTAAACCACTGCTTGAGTTGCACATCCAAAATAAGCATTGTTAACAAAAGCCAAGTGCCTTATGCATTTTATTCAGTGCTAAGAGCAGCTTGACTGCTAATATTTCATGTGCTGGAAGAAATGGAGCTGCAGTGTTTCGAGCTAATTCTGGCATTTTGAAGCACATCCTGCATGGCAAACTGTAATGCCCATGGTTGTGCCAGTGGTGATCAGTTTGAGGCGAGTGAGATGCGGGTACAGAGAGATACAGCATAGAATCCTTATAAGAAGGCAAATGTGCCCTTTTCCATGTTTGTTTAATATTGCATTATTAGTTTTTTGAAGTGTCATTGTGTATAATGTCTGCCCATGTTACCTTTTAAAATTTTTTCCAGGTCTGCTACCGTTCAAATAAATCATGTGGCTGAGCAAGAATTTGTCCTGCCTCCTCCTAAGGCATGTAGGCTTAATCCTCTTGCTGCCTAAATCACAGTCATGGTGTTGGGAAGGTTTAAACAAAACTCTGTTGTATTATATCCCAGCTTGGAATATATATATTTGGGAGAAATATGTGGAGAAGGGGGGAGAAAGGTGAGAAAGGGAAAGAGGAGATCACTTACCCTCTTCTCTTGCTGTGCAAGTCCAGCCTGAGTTTTTCCCTTTGCAGGGATCCACGAGCCCAGCTGGCTAGAAGGGAGCAGGACTGAGCTGGCCTGGAAGGAGGATTGCTGTGTGTGCCACACTTGTGTGTCTCTCCAGCTCCAGCCGGCCATTCTGGCTTTGTGCAGCAGATAGCTACACAAACAGATGGAAAGCTCACTTTTCCTTGCACTGCTTTTGCCCTTTCTGCTCTAGACTTCACAAGGAATGCCATTTTTTTGTGTGTTGCACCAAAGGATTCCTAAGTGGAGGAGCAGATTATTTGTTCCACAGCATGCATGTGGGTGAAAAATGCAGAGCGCTGCATGTAGCCTGATTCAGAGCTGTGCAGTGCATGGGTGTAGCAACAGCTTCCACTTGCAGGGGTGCCTTTTTGGCAAACACAGGGCTACAGAAAGAAGTGGAACAACTCTCCCAGTGTGTTGGAAGACAAGGTCCACATAAGTAGTGTTACTAGCCAGTTGGGAGGGCAATTGATGACCAGGCGGAGAGCATCCGTTCCAGGTGCCAGATCTGAGTATTGGAACAGCACTGACCTTGGGCATGCTGACTTTTACAGTAGAGTAATTCATAGGAATGGGATATGCAGATAAATGGAAGCTAATTTAGGGATATCTGGCTGTAATCCCTTTGTCACAACCCCCTGTATTGTCTAACATGCAGAGCTTTGGACATCAAAGTATAGGTGCAAAAGGATTCTGAACTGCCTTTCTCATTTGTTTATCCTTGTAGGGAGAAAATGGTGCTGATGAATGTAGAGATCTGTAGAGCAGTAAAATCATAATTTGATTATGTGTATAATGTGATGTATTGTTGCTTGAAAGGTAGAAAAATGGCCATCAGGAATCAAAGCTTTTGATTGTAAATTATTATTCTCAAAGCTTTTAATTG
The DNA here is from genome assembly GCF_028551555.1 of Melozone crissalis. Lineage (NCBI taxonomy): Eukaryota > Metazoa > Chordata > Aves > Passeriformes > Passerellidae > Melozone > Melozone crissalis. Next base: position 7,144,571 of record NW_026535817.1, on the reverse strand, counting down.
TAAATTAGGATTCGAGGTGTAAGTTCTGTAGGGTCTTGATGACATTTTCTGTCTCCCCTCCTCAGCACCCTAGAATATTGATTAGTTCACAGTCCCAAGCTGTCGCTAATAATGGAATCAATCTATTAGCTGTATGGTTCTGCTAAAATTATTTGCAATAAAAGGATTGGTTAGAGTTGCATTTGCATGGTAATGGACAGGCCTTGGCTGTTAAGGGAGGATGAACAGATCAGATTGCAGGGTTGCTTACAGAGTCAGAAATATGGGGCGGTGTTGGCTTATAGTTTGTTCTTTTGGAGATTGTTGTACTGTGCATAGTGAAGCATTAAGGAAGCTAAAGAGAAAATACAGTGATCTGGTGTCTAGGACACTGAGCTGTCTGGAGGGGGACAGCAGCTCCTTGCTGCAGTGAACATTTGGAATATTAATTTCTCACCTCATCTTTCTTCTCTTGTCCTGCTGTGTGCTCTTTTCTTCCCCTATCACCAGTCTTCAGGGATATGGAAACTGTAGGAAAACAGCTGTTGGTTATGCTGGGGATGCCTGCTTTCCCTACCTGCTGCCAAGAAGTCTTTTTGAAAGATTTCTCAGGCTAGATCTTATCCTGTGATCACAGCCAGTGTGTTTTCTTGGAGTAAGGCTTGCAAGTGCAGTAGGCAGAAGAAAAGTTAGCCTGAAAATCCCACCAAATAAATTTTAAAAAAGGAGCTGAGAAAAGCAGTGTCCTAGGAATCAAATTCTGAATTTACCTGCTGATGAAAATCTAGAGCCCTGTAGGATTAGGATTAGCTAGGTCAGGGTGTGAAAGCAGATGGTGCTACCAGCGAGGGATGCCCAAATGCATCATTTGGATTTAACTCTGTAGGTTAACTCCTAGAAAGATGTAATGTGCTAACCACACAGTTAAGCTCAGAGCATCCCTTTCCTATTTCCCTTGGCAGGCAGTTTGTTTAACTGTACGTCATGCCAGCAGTGAAAAAACTGAAACAAATCAAAGCTGCTCTGCATTTCCCAGTCTGACTCTCACCTGCTGCATTGTGGAGCATCGCCGTGGGAAGCTCACACTCTGCCACATGCTGTGGGATGTGATACAGCACAGCCTGACCTACCCAGGCTGTGGTAGCCACAGGAAGTCTGAAAATATGATTTCCTGAAAAACAAGTGAAAGGAGGGGAAGTGCGCAGTTTATGTTTTGAGGATGGCATTATTGGAAACTCCATGAGCTCTTTCTGTCAAAATACCTACGAAGTAACTATTTAGTCATATGAATAGTTGCCATTTATTTACAAGGCATCTGTGTGTGAATTAGGAAAAATCCTTTAACATCTATCAGACCTCACAGAGATGAGTAATTCTGTGGAAACAGCGTGCGTGTCAGACGTGACTGATCGCTTGTTACCCTGCATTCTGTCCTTTGTTTTTCAGTAAGACTCCAATGTATGTGCTAGCAGTGATTCAGTATGAACCAGGGGGTGTCTGGTAGAATCTGCTTGTCTCTTGCATTTCAGCAGAAGATGCAAGATTTTCTTACAGAGAATTTTCTTGACAGAATCAAATAGTAAGGCAGTTTCCCAGTTGGTGTCAGCTGGTAAGCATTGGTTTGCATCAGGCTAGGACCTGATCTCTCTGCTTATAGGACAGCTGTCCTAAAAATGCATTTCCCAAAATGCAAAAGCAGTTGTTAGTGAAATCATGCTGTGCCATGCAGGGTTGGTTGTGATTGTTGTCTTTTCTCGATCTCTGAACTCCATATGTGTAGAACAGAAACTCCTGGTTTCAGCACCTGTGGTCTAAGGTAGGAGTGGGATCTAGGAACTGGAGTCAAACTAGGGGCCTCTCTCTTTAGGCTCCATATGTTAACTTTAATTACTTTTCTATGTGATTTCCTTGAAATGTTTCATGGTTTTCCCACTGCTTTAATACCGAATCTCTTATTTCCTGGACAAGTCCCTGAGCAACTTGATCTAACTGGACCTGCTCAGAGCTGGGAGTTGGATTAGATGACCTCCCAGGAGTCCTTTCCAATGTAAACTATTCTGTGAAAAGTAAAAGATGCTTTTGGGACTGATAGATGGGGTATACAAGAGCAAGCTGTGGAGCTGGGAAAGCCACAAGCACTCCATTTTACCCAAAGATATGAAGCTCTGTTATTTTCCCATATTTGTTGTTTCCATCTTCTTGCAGTAAATTCAATTACCATCGAGCAGGACTTTTTCACAAGGGGCTGGCTAGGAAATGATCTGCAGAGGTCTGGAGATAGAATTTCTAGCTGGCAAGTTGTGTTAAATTTGCCTTTCCTAACACCAGTTCCAATTCAATGGATGTAACTTCTGTAGCTGAGTGCATTTAGTTTAATTGCTGGCAGAAAGCAAATCTTTGACGTGCAAAATGATGTGCATCTGCAGAGAGCTTTAGTGTGAACTGGTGCAACTTTCCTGAGCAAAGAAACATCTGGAGGTACCAGCAGTAAGAAATCAGAGTAGACATTTATTTTTTAAGCAGACAGAATGGACAGGGAAGATTAAATACATCACATACCTTGTCCCCATGGAAGAGTAGGAGAGCAAGGGACCACAGCAGACCTTGTCTGCCCCACATGTTTCTGCAGGGATTTCAATCCTGCCAAGCCACCAATACTCCTGCATGATTGGAGAGAAAGAAGGCAGAAAGTGCAGTCCTGTCTGCAGTGAGAGAATTTGATTTGTTCCTCCTCCGGCCAAGTAGCTGCAGCCTACAAGGCAGTTGTGGGCCAGCTTTGTGCCCAGTTCTTCCCTGGATTTACGTGGTTGGGAATTGGTCAGCCAATTGTAGAACGTGTTTTTTTCTGGGTCTCTATTAAATCTCTTTGCTTGGAGCTCCCTGCTAATACAGGTGGCTTATGTTGGACATGTCATTTTGGTCCTTCTGTGTTTCCATGGTTTATGCAAAGGGATGATTTCAGTGCTTTGTGAAATCAGTGTTGCAGACACCTGAAATGGTGCATTTTTATAAAAACAAGTGCAGGTTAAATTTATTAATTCAACAAGCAAGGATTGTTGACATCATATAAGCACTCTTGTGTGCTGATGAGTTATTCTGCATAATTGTACTAGAAGTGTGTCTGTGCCTAAAGGAATACAGATGATAACAGAAGGATAGATATGCAAGGAGAGCTGTTTAATTCCTGAACTACCAAGCTTCTGAAGTAAAAGCGTGGCATCTCTTTGTTTCACAGTTCACTTGTGGCATAAATATCACGACCGGTACCTTGCTGTTTGCCAAAATGTCCAAATCCTCCATCATGCCTTGGACAAAGGCCTTGTGGAAGCACAGCATTTAAACTTTTTACCTGCAGAAAGGCTTCCTGTTCAGGCTTTGTCAGCAGATGCATGAAGCGCAAGAATTACTGTTGACAGTGAACACTTTATTATGGGGCAAAAGATCCTCTTAAGAATGTAAGGTCAGCAGTCTGTGAGCGAAGAATTTCTTATGCACATCAACACACAAATGCTTGATGACTAATCCTTTAATATGATTTTTATGGATTGATTTCAACAGGAATCCAAGGACAAATCTTCGGTAGCTGAACAACCTTCTATCAGCAAGCTGGCTTTGTTGGAATTCATGCTCAAAAATTATCCCACTCTAGTTGCTTTTTAATATTGTGAATGCCAGGGCCCAGTCCTGTAGCTTGTCTTCCAGTTTTGAGTGGCTCCTTACTGAAGCAAACTCCTATTGGCCTTTTTTGAGTATTTTGCTAAACCAAGTATTCCTGTTTATTAGGGGCAGGCTGTAACAACATGAGGATGACTGTCACATGGGTTAGTCTGAACTGACAATGTGTTTGTCAGTCATGGAAAGCTACTCCCAATTCAGAAGATAATTTCCATTTCATGTGTGCTTTCAGCCTGGCTAGGTGACTTCCCTTGCATGGCAAATCTCAACTGGCTTGAGAGTTGACTCTTGGCCCTCCACTAATTTCTCTGTGAGAGTCTGTCCTCAATGTGTCTGGAGCTCTGGCTTGTTATCCTGAGACTTGCTGAGCCCTTTCCTTCCAAAAATAACCTACTAGCTGTAAGTCTGTTCTCTAAGCTGTCACTACTTTTCTGTTCTGTTTTAAAATATCTTTCTGCTGTATCTCATTTTTATGTGGAACACAGCCCTTCTCTGAACTGTCCTGCAGTTTGTAGTGAGCTCAGGAAGAAGAGGCATCTGAAAGCTACTAAAAACATCGTGTTTCAAACCCAGCAGTTGTCAGAAATAAAGATACCTTTTGGTTTAAGTGATGGCTAAATTTTTCCAGCTGTTGCTCTTGTTAAAGAATTTAAATCTGGGAGGAAGTGAAGGTTTTTCACTGTACTACTCCTCCACCTGAGGTACTGCTTTAGTTCACTGCACTCAAGATATTTACTAATCTTTCTGAGCAGAGGAGCTGGACACGGGTTTGTTTAGTTTAGTGTGCAGGTTCTGCCTGACCCACCCTGTTTCCTGTGATCTGTGTATTCAAGGACAGTGCACCCCTTAGACCACGCCTGATTACTTGACCCTGGAGGTCTTCCCAATTCCTGGACTAGGTGCGTGTGCCAGACGTGTATCAGGGTGAGATCCTGGGCTCATATTGGCTTCCACTTTACCCTTGAAACAAGGCAGTCCAGGTGAATAGACTGGATGTGAGCTTTAACACACTCTGACAGGCCCCAGAGCTGGATGGTTTGAGGGCAAAGAGGGAATGTCGAGATTGGAAAGCATGCCAGGCTATCTCCAGCAGGGATCTGGGCAAAACCTTAGAAGACCTGTTGCCTACAAAGTATCTGGAGAGATTTCATCTGCTTAATTTCTCATGTTTCTTGAGTTTGTTTCATTGCAAACCTTCTGGTCATTCAACATAATGTTGCAAAGACCGTGACCTGGATTCTTCATGGTATCCATGGAAGATGTGGGCAATTCCTAGGAGAGGAGAGATTCTTAAATCTATTTCAGTAGCTCAAAATCAGGCAGCTTTCTTTACAGGGGCATGTTTACCACTGTAAATTCTGAACATTACCCACCTTCTGCTAGTGCCCGGGGCCTTGCTGTCATTGCTGATACTGCATTTCTAGCACTGAAGACCTGTGCCCAAAATTAAGATAATATGTGTTCAGTTTGCTGATTGTTTCTCCAGAAAATGCTTATGCTGAATTAATATCCCACTGTCTGTTTGAAAATCTGAGTTTTATACAAAAATTACTCCAGGTTTCTTACTTTTTTCTGTAGGTGACATTATTTAATGATATGGGGAAAATATAGAAAATAAACTTGTTTTTTTTTTTTTAGCTTGGATTTTTAAAAAATGCACAGATCATCAGAAAGAAAAAATTAAAAAGCATGCGTAAGTATACACAGTGCTATGAACTAAATGGGTTAAAAGGCCCATTTACTGTGAGGGTGCTGAGGCACTGGTACAGGTTGCCCAGAGAAGCTGTGGCTGCCCCATCCTTGGCATTGTCCAAGGCCAGGCTGGATGGGGTTTGGAGCAACCTGGGATAGTGAAGGTGCCCCTGGCAGAGGGGTTGGAACTAAATGATCTTTAAGGCCACTTCCAACTCCAATTATTCTGATTTTATACTCAGCTTCCCTTACACTTATTTGTGACATAGTAGGCCTGTGCTAAAAGTATTTTTATTCCATAATCTGAGGGCAGAAAGTAACACCAGCAAAGCTTTCAGGTCACTTCTTTTTAGCAGCATCTGCCTCAATCCAAGGCATTGAGTGCCTTTCCTGCAAGGAAAGGGTTATCTCTGCTCTCAAATGTGAGAGCACGCCCTGCTCTAGCCTGCAGGCACACAGATAATAATAACATGGAAGGATGGCAGCCTGTGCTCTGGAACGGTTTATGGGGAGGAAGTCCGCAATTACATATTTCTGGGCAAACATTAACCAAGGCTGAAGCCCAGCTTCGAAGAAAAACAACAGGCTGGAACCTCCAGTAATATAGCTGTTATGTGGACTGGAAAGAGCAGTCATGCATTCGTGGAGCATTAGAAGCTAAGTAAGAATAGCACGACAACAAAGCAAAAGGCTTGATAATATTAGCACATCCTGGTGTGAGCCTGCAGAAAGCATCTCTGCCCCTGCCCAGCCCTCCAGTGATATTGGAAAGACCAAGGGGATTTTTTTTTTTTTAAGTACTCTCTAGCTCTCTTAAAACAGACCTAAGCCAAAGTAATGGGACTATTGTTTGCTGTGCTCACGGCCTAATCCATTTATATCGGTGGTTTCAGAGCTTGCCACCACAGACTGAAGTTTCCCCTTTAAAAAACAAGTGACTTTGGGCATCTCTCAATCACTGCGGTTACCACGCTAGAAACAATTGCCATTCTGTGCTGTGGTTTTGTAAAGCAGCAGTCTTATTTAGAGCTTTGTGTGCTAAACTCGGATATGCCCATTCTATTATGGACTCTCTGTACCTAAAAATGGAATTGTTACACTAAAATTAAGGAGACAGCCAAATGATACATACTTCCTCTGCTTTGTTTTTTCTGACAGACCACAATTGCTGCAGAGAAGCTGTCCAGTCATTACGGCAAACTCTGGGGAAAAGGAGTGACAGAATTTAGACCTGTATGGGAGAGGAGCGTTAGTCTAGAGAGACACTTGCTGTGGCAAGCATAATATGTAGATTCCAAAGTTAAACACTTTGGAAAAAGTCCAAAAGATGAGGATACATACATTACTGCTGCTGGGGGGAAGGAAGGGAATCTTAAATGTCTCCATAGAGAATATTTACTTGGCTTTTCTTCCTTTCCTTTTTTTAAAGGGCAAGACAGCTGTGGCTGAGAAGCCTTACACTTGGAATATAGGCTATTTGGTTCAGATTTAATGGTAAAAGTTAATTTATTCTGTTGTTAGCTGGGCTAAAATAAGAAAAGAGGATTACTGTCCTAACATCTTTCACTGCTAGGATAGGCACTTACCTACCCACTCCTGTTAGTGGCCTGAAATCACTAACATCCCAAGCCCTTAAGGAAGCTAAAATCAACTTACTGGTTCAGCTGGCTTCACTGGGGACAGTTGTTCCTGCCCCAGTGCTGTCCTCACAATTAGCAGTGATTAACAGTCCTGCTGCAACCAATACTCCACGGTGAGACTGGAATGGAAAATGCAGCCTTGGGGACTATGTGAGGTCTCTCACAACAACAAATTATCTTCAAAAAGCAGCTGATCCCACTTTGCCTTGTTCTGATAATGGAAAACTGTGTTCTTTGGTTTTGTCTTTTCCCTTCTCTTCTGTGCCTGATACTGCACGCTTTTTAATGCCAAAGCACCTTTTAAAGGCACCCCCTCCTCCCCCAAGTGTTTTAGCAGGTTAATCTTCTGGAATATTTTAACAGAACACAAACTATGACATTCAGTCACAGAGTGATTTCTGCTTGCATTTTGAAAACCCAGAATATTTCTAGATAAGCGCCAGTAGATTATTTTAGGTACACCAGAAGAGATCTGGTTTTGGCATTTTGGAAAGGTCCCAGTTCAGAGGGATAGAAAGAACTGGCCTGTTCTGATGAGTATGGCTGGATTGTATCATAATTAAGGAATAAAGAATTCTGACTCCTAAATAGGTATCCTTCAGAATATTTTAATCTAACCCGAATCAAACCATGCTTGTGTTTAAATAAGGAAGATGATTAATGGGATAATGGGAGGCAACAGAGTTTCACTTCTTCTAAAAGGAGTGCAAGTATGAACTTGACAAAAACCTGGTTTTTTAGTTTGTTTTGAGGATGGACAAATCACAGATAGCTTAAAGAGCTGCACAGGTCCTTGGCCTGTCCTTTCACAGTTTACTGCATCTTTCAAACTACGGTTTCAGAGGCTGAGCATGGATTTAGGTTAGTCTTTTAGTGATGCATCTATAGAAGATTGTATATGTTGATATGGGGGTAAACTTGGTTCCTGCTCGTCTTCTAGTGATGTGTCCTTCTCCTTTTGGGAAACTTAGCACATATCAGTGAACCAGCAAAGGATGAGAATCTAAGCAGAATATTCAAGTCAGACTTTTCTTTGCCTGTTTAAGAAGTTACTCATTGCATTGTCATTCATAATCGTCTTCCCGTGTGACAGGATGGGCTCGTCAGATCCCAGGGAGATAAAGCGGAATTTGTCAGCTCCTAGGGGGCCAAAGTAAGCATCCTTCTGACTAACAGTCTTTGAGCACTGTGTCAGGACTTATGGGAATTTGGAGTTACGTGCTGCTGTTGAGTGGCACAGCAAAATATGGTTGTGTAAGTGTGGTTAGTGGTTAATGATTTCTTTTTTTGTCTTTCCTTCTCTGCTTTCTGTGCTCCTTGCTCTGTACACAAGAGCAGGAAGGAGGATTTGGATGGAGCAATGCAGCATCTTCATCTTTTCCTAAGTGAGTCAATATTGTTGCTATTTCTAGAAAGTCATCTTTGGTCTTTTAGAAAAGACCATCAAGAGATGAGAGACATCTTTGACATGGTAGCATGGAAGGTGGGAGTTCTCTGGCACACCAGGAGCTCTGCCTGCTGGCTCTTCTGATTGCAAGCACAGCATATATTTTACGTTCTCCCAGAGTCTCGTTTTGCCCCCCTTCAGAGCACGAGCCTCTGCAGCACTGGGTGTGAGAGAGAGTCTTGTGTAGGCAGCTCTGTGTTGACAAGTGCCTTGTACCATCTGCTTCCTTCCTCCACAAATCCATCAGCATCCATGCAGCAGCTTGTACTTGCTAAGAGCACTGCAAGGAGATGTGATTTGGATTTAATCATTAGCAAATGTCCCCGGACTGTTTCTCAGCTGCCCCATCTGAGTTTAATTCCAGGAGAAGGAAACTGATGTATTCCTGCTTTCAGGTGTAATTACTTCAAGACAGATTGACCGTTTAAGCACACACGACACTGCTTAGCTTTAATTAGAGTAAATTGGCAGAATTTATATGACCGGTAGTTTTGGGGACTGTCAGATGCATGAAAGTATATTTTGCATATCATTTCCTGCTGAGGCTGAGACCAAGGTACTAGCTGAAAGGCTTGTAATTAGGATAAAAACACTTTGTAAATTTAACCCTATCTCCATTAGGAGCAGAGTGGAACGGGCTGGGGAAGGGGGTGGTGCTCCAGGGAGACAACAACATTTGAAAGAGAATGAGAAGCAAGAAGTACCTGGAGACTGTGCAATAACACAGACAAGTGTTATTGCCAAACTGGAGTCTTTGTGATTTGTAAGTGTGTAAGTAAGATTTATAAATCCCAAAGATAATTTTTTTCTGGAAGGCTGTTCTAGCATATTGTATGACCCCAGTGTTGATATGAGTGAAATTGAAAAAGAGGTTTGGCTAGATGTTCTGTCACAACAGCTCTTAGTGCACCAAATTCAGAGTGCCCTGGAATAACGTCTACCTTTGCTGGATCCGTTCCTGACTTGACCCTCAGCTGCACCAGCAGGGCAAGCATTGAGGTTTTAGTACATAAAGAGGCCCCAAATCATTGACTGAGCAGCCAGGCAAGCACTGTTGAGCCCCTTCTGTACTGAGCCACCTGGAGGAAGGGCCTCTCATTGCTGTGGTCTAGACCCCGTTTCTGGTTGGAGAAGCGCTTTCCCAAACCAGGAGCAGGGAGCTGCCTTGTGCCAAGCACCTGTTGATGGATGTTCTCAGTGTAGTTTGGATGCAGTTTACAGTCTGTCTCTGACTGGCAGCTGAGGAATCTCCATTTAAAAAATTGTGGAAGGTGAAGAGTCTTCAGTTTTCCCAAAGAAGGAATAGCTGACCACAGGTTCAAATTTGATTAAATTATTGGCACAGGGTTTGCTAACTGCTATCTGCTTAATGTTGGGAGCTCTTACTGATGGCATTCTGTAAAAATAGAGTTGGAAACAGGTTTCTTATTCTGGAATAGCCCAAATTGTATTCATTTCTGTTTTATTGCTTGGCACATAAAAGATGGCTGTATCACCTTGCTGATTTGAAGTTTGGTGAAGAGGCTTAGTGGAAGTGGTCTCAAGCATCCTCTGCAATGAGGTCCAGATGGAATAGGAATCTGTTTCCCTGAGGATGCTGCAAATATGGTGGGTCCAACATACTTAACTATTAAAAATCTGCCTAATTTGTCCTGGGCCTGAGACCTGTGAGGAAAGTGGAGGGGGAGCTGTGGTCTTTCACACTTGAGTACTGATGTTTAAGTTGCTGAACAGCTCAGAGTTTGGAGGGGAGTTTTATTTCTGTGTCAGCTGCACCTGCCTAGGCACATCTTTGCTTTAATTTGGTGCAAGTGCACCACTAGCCAAACATGATAGATCTGGGTCCAATAGTCCCCAGAAAACTGTTTTCTCTAGTCAAAGCAGTGGAGTTCTGTAGATGGATAGGGGTGGTTATTTCTTGTTAATCATGAGAGAGGCCAGTCTGGCTGCTCCTTGTTTCTTGCTGCTTTCATGGGGTTTTTGCTTCTGTGACTGAGTTTAAGTGCAGTCAACAAGACCTGCATCTGCTGATGAGTTAAGAGCCTGCTGTCAGCACCCATTCTCCCAGCACAGTATCTGTACTTCAGATTTCAGTCACCCTAATCTCTCTGCTTTCAGAAATGGAGTCCTGCATCCCTGAGAATGAGGCGCAGCGGAAATTCTGTTGATCTTTCTTCCCAAGACTGTGCATTAACAGCATTCTGGCAGGACTAAGGTAAGAAAGTTTGAGGAAAATCTCTGAGTTCCTTGCCGTTCATTGTTCTCCTTCTCTTTATACAAACATTGTGATAGCAATTTCTGATAAGAAGCAGTTTTTCTGAAGTCCATGCGCTCCAGGCTTAAGTGAAATGACAAAAATAAGGGCTCAAGATGAATAACAGGTATTTAGTGCAGCAGAGGAATGGTGATGGTCGAAGTATGATGTGTATTTGCTTCTAAGCCCAGCACAGATACAGTTTTCCTGTCCCTTTTATTTTTAGCAGGAGGCTGGGGATGCAAAACAAATATGAAATGTTTAGGGCAGCAGTTTATGCTGTGACTTATCTGTCTTCTGTGAAGCTAATAATCCTCCCTAAATTCTTCTGCAGGGGAAGTCACAGATTTGTACTTTTCACTGCATGGCACATCACAAACCAGAAACGTGGTTAATGGCTGCTAATAAGTCCCTGAATTCTCCTCTTCAGGGAGCCTTCCCTCGGGAGAGCCGTTATCGTTAATCTGGTTAAATCTGGATGTTTCCCCTTCTTTTCTTATGCTGTTTGTTCTCCTTTGAGGTAGTTACAGTTCATTTATGTCTAGCCAGGGGACGAGTGGTGTTTGCCAGAGCCGGCTGCAGGGGCCGATGGGCGCCCGTTTGCATGGGCCTCGTTACAAAGGCAGACCACATCCTGGCCAGGACAAAGTGCTGTCTGATCCACAGCCGGCACACACCAGCGCCTGCCTGGAGCCCTGCCAGCCTGTGGGCAGCCTTTGTGAGGAGCCACTGTGCTAGTCTGCGTGGAAGTCGAAGGAAGGGATAAACCAGCTAAATTAATCTTTCTTTCCATTCTCTGGCAGAGCTTCCACCAGTCAAAATATGCATGTGATTCACTACAGTATAAGTTTTTCCTGTGCTTTTTGTTTGCTGTCATCTAGGAGAAAAGTGGTGCGTCATTCACTCAGCTGCTTCACTGGGAGCAGAACACTGAGAAAATTAAAATACCCTATCTTGGGTGTCTTCTTGCAAAGATATTCTTGCTTCATGTGTAAGAGGTATCTTTGCAACCAACTGATAAATACAACATATAAATAATCTTCCATCTAACAAGTTTTAAACCCCCCATGCAGCTCAGGTTCCAGGATTTAAACTTCCAACTCTTGCTAAAATGAGTGGGCAAGCAGCTATGCCTAACTCATATAACACAAAACCTGAGCTTGTGGGGAAGAGGGCAAAGGTGCTGTTGTAAGACAAATACAAATCATTATTTTCTGTCAGTTAAGGACTGCAAAAGGAATCCACAAAGTGGGTTTGGTGACAGAGTTGGAGATATTACCCCGTACTTCCTTGATTTTGGGTGTGTCAAAAAAAAAAAAAAATCAGAGGAACAACTGGTTTTCTTTTCATTTAAACACCACAATAAAATATGAACTCTGTGGAATGCTATGCAACTTAAGGTGATTTTTAAAATGAGTGCAGCTGCATAGGTTTGGGTTTTTTGAGCCTTGCATTTCTCAGTTGAGAGAATTATCATGTAGCCACAGGGTTTTAATAAACCTTTTTGCAGCTAAAATAAAATGTTGAGGTTTGATGGGAAAGCAGATTGAAGTGGAACATTGGTTACATCAGTAAATGTGCCTTATTCTCAATTGGCAGTGGTGAGTGTGAGTCAGTTTCTTTCAGCCTCTAAAAATACCATATGTCTTTATAATTCCAAACAAGTCCTTAAGATGGACAGAAGGAGTGTGCTTTTTTTTGCTTAAATATGGCTGGTGAATATCTCTGAAAACACAGCAACCCACATCCTGGTTGACCACTGCTGTTCACCTCATCAAAAAGAGTGACTTCAGAAAGGTAGGAACCTTCAGTTTGCTGTGAGGATGCTGCTCCTCTGCCTCATGTTTGCAGGTGCTGGAGAACAAAGCCAGTCCTGGCATAAACAGGTGAGTTTTCTATTCAAGCTGATGGGAGTTGTCCCCATCTGTGCCAAGAATAAACTCTTTTAAAATGCACTTGTGGGTGAATTCCTCACAGATATTGTTTATCCAATTTTGTGTAAACATGTCCTAAAAACTACTGTGTGAGCCCAGCTTTACCACATGATTCAGTACCAAACTATGTGAAATTAGCCCTTTTTCTTTGGATCTCATGGTTTGACCTGAGAATAATTCTGAGGTTTTTAGTTTACTTGAATCTCAATGTTGAGCAAAATTAATGATTTTGTTTAAACCAACAAAAGTGCTTGGAGAAAATACCTATTTCCTAGAATAATTGTTGAGATGCTCATTGGTTTCAGACCTTTCAAAGTAGGCAAATACAGTGAACGGGAAACCTTTTCTCCACTGACTTCATTAAAATGTGTTCCTGGTCAAAATCTGAAAGGAGGTAGGTTTGTCTTTTCTTGGGAACAGACCAGCCACTCACTGTTGGGACTCAAATCCACTTGTCTTGAAATCTTGGACAGCATTTGCTGATACATATTCTGGTAGCCATCATGGATGTATTTGTCTGCTTGACTGATCTGCCCTAAAGTTGTGAAACCTCTTTCAAAGTAAGAAGTCTTTTTTGAGTCCTAGAAGGCAAAAATCCCATCAAATCCCAAAACACACACCTTTTGGTCTAGAGCTGACTTCATTTCTTTCACACTTTCACAAAACACATTTTATATCTTTTGTCCAAAATCGATTAATAACTTCGGCTTTCTGTATTCCAGCTGTAGTATTTAAATTTTTGCCCTTAATTTTCTTTTCCGCTTTTGTGACTGTGAGAGGATAACTGGAAATATTTGATACACCAGTTGAATTGCACAGAGGGACTCTCAGAAGCATGATAGAGAGAGAATTCCTTATTCATCTGTAGAGAATTATGGAACATTGCACCCATTTTTGTCAGTACAGCTATATTTGAGCACAAAACATTCAGACAAGAGCTGAACTTAAAGGAACCAAACTAAAGACAAGGGTTGTTTCCAGTGAGTAAGAACTGTGAAAATAAGCTGATAAATTTAGAGTTCATTTTACAATACTCCCTGTGTTAAATACATTTCTTCCTGCAGTTGTTGAACATTTTCTGTCCTGGATAGTCCCAAATCAGGCTGGCCATGTTTACTTTGAGTTGTATGGTGTTCATAATCAGATGCATAAAATTTGATTATCCTCTCACAATGTAAACTTCCAGGACAGTCTCAGAGAAATTTGATAATGGCTTTACTTTTGCCCTAACCACAAACCTTTTTGCAGGTGTTTGTTCAGTTTAGATGGAGGGTGTGGGAACATTTGGAAGAAAAAGTGCAAATAATATTTCTGTGAATGTGTTGCAGCTCAATTATGCCATTTCCAGTCCTTCAGAATGCTCAAGTAGCAGCACTGGGTGTAGCACACCACTAAGAGCAGGTGCCACGGACAGGATTGTAGTGCTCTGTGCCAGCTCTTTGACCTTCTCTAATTGCACAGTCTTTGTCCCATGCAACCTGCAACATTATTATTGCCTTTTTTCAGCATTGTACTGAAATTTCAGTACTTGGACATTGTCCTGGGTGTCAGATACTTGAGACTAGATAAGACTCCTCTCCTGAGGGGCTTACAGCACTGAAAATTAATCTCTTCCCCCTCCAGTCCTGTGCTGTAGGTTGGCCTTTTCAGGATGGTGTTGGCTTTTTTTTGGTTGTGGTAGGGTTGGTTTTGTTTTGTTTTAATTAGTCAGGAACATGGATACAGGAAGTACTAAAGCTTTACTGGAGTGGGATGTGAGGGACCAGGCTATTGTCACTGTTTGTGGGGGGAATCTGCTCAATAAGCCAATATACAGGTCCCTATGTCAGCTGATAGTGTCCTCGTTAAAGCCTCTTACTATAGGCCTGTCTTTCCTCCTGCTCTTGTCACTTGAAAAGCTCTAAAGCTATCACTCTTTATTTATCTGGGTTTAGAGAGAATGGGAAGAGCTGTTTCAAATCCCCAGGAAACGAGCTGAACAAAGGGTGTGATTTGCTAGGTCAGTCCAATGGCTTATCTCCTCTCCTGGCCACTCCCAGCCTTGGGCCTTTATCAGTGCTCCAGGCAGCAGTGGGATCACTTGCACAGGTATCTTCCCAGATGGGGGATACAGTGAGGAGGTGGGTGTTTCTTTGGCCAAAAAGCCCTGTTGCTTTATACCTTGAAGCAGGATTGTTTTTTGTAGCATTGGCTTTGTTTATTTAGCAACAAATGTGGCTTGCACCCAAGGCTTTATTCCAAATGTTTGCCTTGATGTGCTGGATGCCTGACAACAAACATGCAAAAGGAGCCCTGAAGATGTGACTTGGAAACAGAATTAACTTCCCTGCAGTAGTTGCCCGCAGGAACTAACAGCTAACAGCACAGGATCTGCCTGGAGTGCAGCTTTTCCTTGGGAGCAGCAGGGAACATGGAGCTTTTTTGTGATTTAGGTAGACTCAGTTCTCACTGCTGGACACATAAGATCTCATTTTGCCTTTAAAAAAAAATTCCATTGTGTTCTCTGTCTATTTCAGGTTTGGTTCATAGTGTGCCTTGTCACCCTGGCAGGCTCCTCAACACTTCCAGTGATAGAAACTAATACGTGGTGGTGAGATGTGCTTGCAGGCATAAGGATTTCTATTTTTAGAGTGTGTGAATATGTGCTTGTAGAAGGCTTGTCCATGGCTTTTGGAGGCATGGTAGGGGATGGTATTCCTGGATTACATGCTCTAGAAATCCTTACAGTGCTTGGGCTGGCTCAGACAGGATTCCAGAGACTCCACTCCTTCCAGGAGTCTCTGGGGAGTGTAAATCAGAGAGACAGCACAAGCATCCCTACCAAGAATGAAGTGTGTGCACTGGTGCAGACAAGGGTGAGATCATGACCTTTGCCTCTCTGTCCTTTTGCAGGCTGCAAAAGCATTCTCTGCCTGTGTTCCAGGCAAGAGACTGAAGATGCTAGGTGATTTTCCATGGTTTTAATCTTGGGAGTAAAGTATCTGTGACATGTTCAGTTTTTTAAAAATAATGTAGTTGTTCTGGGACCCGGTTTGTACATTTCTGGTTTACACTCAAAGTTGCTCAATGCAGAATGAATAAATTGCCTTCAAGAATCTGTCCTCCTGTGGGCTTCCCTTTAGAGATCTTCCAAGCTTTCTTTAAAAGAGTCTTCAAGTTCCACTTCTTTTTGGGTTAATCTTGGATCTGTTTAACAGTGATAGTGATTCTCTGTGATCAGAGGACTGGTTGGGGTGAGGCCTCAGTTTCAGCATGGAAAAAGCCTCCAGAGGGAAAGGTGCTTGCTCAGCTGCTGCACACAGTGACAGACGCTGATCCATTGAGCAGATGCAGATGCTGAGCACAGATGGCAGAATTCCCTCCTGTCCAAGGGGTCTGCATGGTTGCTTTGCTTCACTTCAATGCTACTTAAAGGCTGTTTTCAGTGCTCAAGTAGGACTTAAGTACTGCAGTTCTTCCTGGCACACCAGTGAGGAGGGTTATGGATGAGTATTTCAGTTGTGCCAAGAGACAGTAACTTTTGCTTTGATGGTTCTGGTAGGTTTATTTTTGTCTTATGAGATCTTTCTTGCTGTGATGAGAATTGATGGAACTTTGGCTTCAAAGTCATGGTAGCGTGTCTGAAGTGTTTCTATATTGCTTCATTTCTTTCCCTGTCTTCATTTAATGTGTCATCACAACAAGCTTTTAGTGAGACACTAATTAAAGATTGCTATTTGATGATTTCAGTCACTGTTTTCTTCCTTGTGGATTTGGAGCTAAGGAATGAATTTCTCCATGTTATCCTCTGATGCATCTTGCAGAGGCACCTTTATAGTGCTTTAAATAGGGATGCTCCTGTAAACTCTTGCTTGCTTTAGGATACTTCAGAGGCTGAGTTCAGCCATCAGAAAACCCACTTGAATCCTGCCTGAATTGTTTTCCAGCTTCTAATTGTTGTGTCCCTACACACCTGGTAGCACTGAGATGTCCAGCTGTATCCCACCTCACTGATTCCATCACGTAGTCTGCGTGGTGGGGGGCAGTGCTGGGGAAATCACGAGCTGTGTTAAGCAGGCAGCCTTGCAAAAGCTCTTGGTTTGTAGTTTCCTCCCTTCAGTGGCAGTAAAATGTTGCTGCTTCACATACCAGGGATACCTGTCTATCCACTTAGAGCAACCAGATAGTGTGCTTTATGGGTACAAAGGTCAACTGGACAGGTTCATGAAAGAGAAATTAATTGAGGGTGACTAAATAGATAAAAAGGAGTCTGGCACAGGAAGTCTCTGATCCTCAAATGGTTGGCTGCTGGGAGGCTGCCAGGAGGTATTGTGTGTGCTCACCCAGTTCTTCTGCTCCTTCTGAGAGATCTGCTCTGTACCACTGCTGGGGGGACAGGCTGTTGGGGATGGGTGATTTGTTCTGAGACACTCTTAGGTTTTCATACATAACCTGCTTCTCCACAAGGGAAAATATTACAGCACGGGCACCTGTGATCTTGTTACTGGAAGGATTAAGATGTAAATCTGAAGGACCTGATCATGACATGCACTTTATTTTGGAAGCTTTCTCTCTCTCAACCCTAAAAGTATCAAAAGCTTCACCTGCCTTTGGGGCTCCTGTTCTCTCTGGTGGGTGAAATGATAAAATGTACATAGGTAAACTGGGAAAATGGCTAATTTGAGAGTAAAAAAAAATTTGTCCTTAATTCTTACTGTCATTGCCAGGATCAGTACTAGCCTAATTGTTGCAATCCAGGCCTAGCTCCTGGCTGGACAGATCCTGTAGGAAGCTGCTGGTGTCACCTTCCAAGAGTGCCATGACTGTGTGTTGAACCCTGAATGGGTGCAGCTAAAGCCAGGGAGCTGTGTAGGTTTCCACAGGCTCACCGAGGCACCGCAGCGGCCCCAGGGCCCTGGTTAAATGTTAACAGCCTGTGCCAGCAGTGTGTCTGCAGGGCACTGAGCAGGTACTAGTGGCTGCAAGTTCAGCACGCTCTAATTGGCAACACTAACCTGCCTTGGCGTGCTCTCAGGTGTCTGTTTCACCTCGTTACAGCTTGCTTCAGGACTGCTGCATGTTGCCTGTAGTTTTGTTGTCTGAAGTACATTGGGGGTAATTTTGTAGGCTTAACTCCCTCTGACTGTGATTTCTCCTTTATTGTTTTAAAATATTCTGAGGAGGAGATGTTGTTTGCTTTTGCCCTTAAAATTCAGAAGAGCAGTCTGTCTTACATGAGCCTTACATTTGGAGGCATTTATAGCTGGCTTAATTATTCCTGTGACTCGGAAGTGGAAATGCCCAGTGAGCTCACACTAACTTTTGAAACCCCGACACGTTAATGCACTACCTATTTAGGTGCCTAATTAGCATAGTACCTAAGTAACTGGGCTGTGGGTAAGCTGTGCCTGAGCTGGCGCCCTGCCGGGGTAGGAGCGGGCGCTGTTAGCGGCTGCTCCATTGGCGGCCAGCGAGGCATTTCTGATACAGAGAGGGTTTTCTCTCCGAGGTAATAAAGGCTGCAACAAAGCCAGCAAATGTGGCTGCAGGGCTGGCAGCTCCCAGGTAGGAGCAGGAGCTGTAGGACACCTGAGGGTTTACTCCATCTGCCTCCGTACCTACCAACTGTGCTGCTGGATGAGCGTGGGCACACGCAGGCAGTGTGCTGGCGCTGGGCTCTTCACTTCTTGGGGCTCCGTGCCAGGTTCCCTCGCTGCTGCTGCTTCTTCACCATTCAGAGGCTCTGTTCCATGTTAGATTAGGGACTATCCCATTGGGCAATTGGATTTCATGGAGCTGAACTTCACTGTGACAGTTGTCCTTGTGGTCTGTTGCTACCTTGCTGTGGAGTCTTGTGTCGTTGCTAACTTTAGGGCTAGCAACGACATTGCACCGGTGCCCTGGTGATGAGTTCCCAGTCAGAACTGGGTAGAGTTTGCACAAGAGAGTCTGCACAAAACTGCCTTGAAGAACTTGTTTCTCATCTGTTTCCACCTAAACTGGGCACTTTATAAAGGCCTCATCTATGTGTTTGAAAGGGTTAGTGTGTCAGAATTAAATCATCTTGAGGGAAATTTATCCAGTTACAGTGCCTTACACACCCCTCAAATCCTGTTCAACCTCCAAAATAGTTGTGTAATGCCTTGGCCTTGTGTGTAGGGGAGACCTGGTGTGAGCAGGTCTAAAGGAACGTGTGTGATCCTGTGAAGTAGGTAACACCTAGGGGTGACTTAATCCTCTGCTGAAATACAGCCACAGCAAACACCTTTTCACTTCCAAGAGGAAATGAAGAGCAATATCCAAATATCCACTTGAAGACTGAAGACATGCTTTTAGCAAGGGATCTATAATGGCAGAAATAGCTTTT
Source organism: Melozone crissalis (assembly GCF_028551555.1). Taxonomy (NCBI): domain Eukaryota; kingdom Metazoa; phylum Chordata; class Aves; order Passeriformes; family Passerellidae; genus Melozone; species Melozone crissalis. Next base: position 7,125,604 of record NW_026535817.1, on the reverse strand, counting down.
CAGCCAGGATACCTGCTGCTGTAGAGTAGTGTCTCTGTTCCTGGGTTTCCTCCTCAGCAGGACATGTTACATTTCTCTGGCTTGCGTGAGGAGCCCAGGATCACTTCAACATGGTGGAGTTGCTCAGCAGGAGAGTTATGTGCCACTACATTTCCTGTTCAAATGTGTTGCCTCCTGTTACTGACTGACAAGGAGGAGGAAGGGAATTTTTTAGAAAGGCTGGAAATGAGCCTTAGACAGCTGCTTTCCAGATTGCAGAGAAAACAACTGAATTTTTTTTAAACTTCTCAAAACCATGCGTTTGCCCACTGCCACTGCACTGTGTAATACCCTAATGTGCTAGAGGTTTCTGAGGGGCAAGTCAAGAAAGCAACTTGTTGGTGTGGGAGCTGCCTCAGCAGGAAATCTTGCAACAAACAAGGGTTAAAAATTGCCTAGGGAAAGCTGAAGGCGACAAGAATAAGCTCATGTGGTTATGCCACAAGGAAACTTCCAGCCCTTATGCTTGGACTGAAACAAAAAACATTTTTGTCACTTTTCTCTCTGGCTCCCTGTGGGACTATGGGGCTGTGGAAGGGCTGAATAAGGCGAGAGAGATGATCTTGTTAAGTGTTCTAGCTCATTGGGTTGTGCCTTTAGTGTGGTGTTGTATCACCATGAGGTTTTTTGGGGAGGGAGTTTGTTTTTTTGGTTACTTGCAAAGGCCCTGTCTTGGAAACAGCTGTCTGTTGGACAATGGAGTACTAAGCATGGCAGGCTTGGAAATAGAAAGCAGTCTTTTGAACCAAAAAGTGGAAATCCTGAGATCTATGCAAGTGGAGGGGAGAAATGTGGAAATGCTAGGGGGTCAGATCAATCTCTGACACAGTCTCCTGCATCAAGTGTCTTTTTTTTTTCCTTTTAGTTTTTTTTTTTTTTCTTTTCAATTTAAAAAGATTTAAAACTTTAATAGTTGCTGAAGTGAGATTGCTGTTGTGGGTTTTTTTTTGTTTTTTTGGGTTTTTTTTTCATAGGCAGTAGAAGAAGAAATGAAAAGCATTAACAGCCTTGCAAGGTCACTGGGACCTGAGCAGAATTATTAACTGGTTCTCTCTCTGTCAGGCACTCTGTATTCACTGTATCACAAGCTTGAAGCCAGACCTTATTTTACTAAGCAAAAAATGGTCCTTTTGTTGCTGTTTTTCCCCTAGTGTCATCTCTCATGGTTGCCAGGGAAACCAGTGTGTATCCTTTCAGCATAGGTTATTGGGCCTCAGGAAGGAAGTGCTCCAGTGCTGGCCTGCTATTTTTATAGAACCGTTACATAATACAATCTATTAAAGCTTCCTCTCGGTGTTTTATGGCACAAAGGGGAAATTAAGTTTGATGACTCCTAAATGTTTGATGGAGGATGTCAGGTGACTTCTGGATTGTTTTGTGCTCACCGCATAGCAACAATATTTCTGTGTGCAATTCAAGAAGAACAAATATACATTAGTGCCCTGGGCAATATTTGCCTGCATGCAGATCTCCAGAGGAAATTGAATTCTAAGCAGAGCAAGTACAAACAGTGTAAAAGTGCAGGGTACTATCAGCTAGGGAGGGTGAGATGGCAGAGTAGTTGATGTTTTGACAGCATAAGGAAAAGAGGCTTAGAGGAAAATATTATTTTCTTTTCCATATTCTATTGTACTGCACAGAAATTGGGAGGTGTCACAATCCATTGGCAATCACCATATACATCTGCACCATGCATGTTGCAGTAGCTCTTGACTGACACTGATTTCTCAGGATTTAGTGCTGGGAGAGAATGGGGATTGAAGCTTTGGCATCACAAGCCTTGATTATTTTCAAGCAAGAGGAAACTGTGTGGAGTCAGTGGTGTTGGTTTGACGTGAAACTTGAACTGTTCCCATGTCTATTCCCTTCCTAGGTATGTTTCACATGCACACTGACTGTTGAGAGATATATTTAAAAATGAGCATTCCTGGGTTCAATACCTGGCCAGGAAGAAATCTCTGCTCAGAGACTGAGGGCTCACAATTCCTTCAGCTCCTTCTTGTCAAGGTCAGGCTGACTCTGTGACTTGCCTGAGCCATAGCTCCAAGTGAAAAGGTTTAGCATGCAGATGAGTTGCTGTGAAACAACATTTTACTGCACAGCACTTGCTCCAGGGGAACTGTCCACGTGCTTGCACTTGGCCTACACCAAATATGAGATAATTCAAGCCAGATTAGCCATCAGTGTCTGTTCTTTGTCTTTTGCACGTAGAAATGTATGATTTTCATAAGTTTTTTAGTTGCCACTATGGCAACTGTGTTGTACCTCAGCCCAAATTTAACATGGATCTGCAGTTTCTGATATGGATGACATGCAATCAGAGGTAGCTTTGTGCTGAGTCCTCAGTGCTGCCTTGAAAGAAGGAAATAATGGCACTGTGAGAGGCAAGGTTGCAGCTTTTTGGAAAGAACAGAAGAAAATCCTTCTAAAACCTGAAGTGTGGTGGTCTAAACTGCCTCCTGATCTTTACTGCTTGTGAAAGAAAGATGTCATTTCCTCTTGACACTGGAAGCTGCCAAGAGAATATACCTTAATTTCTATGCAAGCAGAAATCCTATTAAAGCGGAGAATTGCAATTCAAACACTTGCATCTACAAAGGCAGCTTCCATGATATTGTGCACTGCACTGGAGAGAGATTCATCGCTGTTTTCAACTGTCCCCACTTATTTCAAAGATGGCACTGCTCTTCCAAAACAGCAGGGAGCAAGGGAAGAATTTTCAGCTGCTTGTAACCCTTTGCAAGTGACAGAAAACCTTCTGTGCCTGTAAAGTCTGTGCCACACCATTCAGGGAGGACATCTGAGATGAACCCTGCTGGGGGAATCGCTTGGTGTGACTAGGTGAAAGCAAAAGGGAAAGTTACAAAAACTCAGGTCTTGATGCTTTGCTCCTGAGAAGTAACAGGAGTTTGATTAATAACAAAAAAAGAACAGAAAGAGTACTGCATTTTTGACGAGGAGGTTATATAGGACCCGGAGGATGCAAGATTTTACATGTCCCTAAGGAGGGCTGGAGGAGGAACCAGAGCTTGCTACAGTTTTACTAGGCTCCAGTCAGCATGTGTGCAGCACACTGCTGTAAATCCATGGCCATGATTTAACGTGAAGATTAGAGCTTGCTAGGAATTTTCCAAGAAAACATTTTTTTCATCAAAACTTTTCATGGAAACTTGTCGCTTTGGATGAAACTTTCGCGTGGAAAAATTTCTGTGATCTGGCACCGAGTTCCTGTAGAAAGCCAGAGCAGAGAGCTCAGAATAGCCAATACCCCGGAGGGTAGAGCTTTTCCTGGGAATGTGGGAGATGTGCCTGCCAAACATGAGGTCTTGATTCTCAGGTTCCTGTTCCTTCACTGTTACAAGCTCTGACTACTGGGCTTTTTGCTGTCCTGTGAGGATGCCTCTTTTTCAGAGCAGGGGTTGCAGGGTATGTTTCCCACTCTGTCTCCTCTTTTGTGTCCTGGTACAGAAGAATTTGTTATTATAATCCTAAAAATGTTAGCAGGACAAGAAACATGCTTCCCACCCCATCCTAACGATGCATTTTCACATGTTCCCACCATATGCAGTTTCTGCTGTCCTGTGGCATGTTTGTAGGCTGTGGGTCAGGCAGGATTCAATCTGTCCAGTCCTGATCACTCAGACTGGTGGCATGGCTGGAGAAGGTCGATGGCTACCCTTCTTCATCACTGCTTGGACTGCCTCTGCACTGGGAACTGGGCTCTATCAGGACTATTTCTTAGCCAGCTTCAGTCTGGACCAGACACTTAAAATAGGTGTCCAGACACTCATCTAATCTCAGCTTTGACAGCTTTTCTATTTTATTGTAATTTCTGATGTAAGTCCTAGCTTCTCAAAGGAGCAGGCTTTGGAGAGCCTGAGCTAGGCGATTAACTTAGCTCCACCAGGTGATAGTTTCTCTTGATCCTTTTAATTAATCCTTAATTTAAATAAAGTGGAACAACGTTAGGAGAAGGTGCTGAAGTACCTTTCTAAACTTGCCGGTATGACCTTCCTTGGGCAGACAGGAGACCAAATTGAATCCTCTCTGCTCTGGACAGAGAGGACATAACAAATAATATTCTCTTCAGTTAATTCCTCTTTTCCCACTCCTTCCCCCAGAGTCGTGTCTCTGATTTGAGACAGCTTGTTAAAACTACAACTAACTTGCAAAACTTTTGGTATTGATGAAAAGTAATTTCTGAAGGAAACTGAACTAATGAGCATATATATCTTAATACTCCTGCTGTTGTGCTGTCCAGAATGAAAGTGCCAAGTGAAGAGGGAGTGAAGCAGCAAAGGAGACTGGAGAAGATACTTCCTGTGTTTGCTTTGAAAGCAGTGATGTATAAAAATCCTTGTTTGTTTTCAGAAGGAACCTCTGGAGGAAAACAACTGTGGGCAAGAACGTGCAAAATGTAGAGCTAGAATTGTCTGACTTTGTCCTGTCAAATGTTAAGCCAAACAGGAAGGTTTATTTTTCTCCCTTCTTTTTTTTTCTTTTGGCAACTACTTCCCCAAGCTTCCTATGGGGTGGAAATGGGCAATAAATAGCAGGGTATCTAATGGCATCATTCCAGGCCTCCCAGCTACTGGCGTTGGCAAGGAAATGGCTCTCCTTTTGCTTCCTTCTTATTTTTAGAGTGCTGAGTTTTCAGGGGGTGGAGGGAGGGTCGGCTATTATCAGTGAGAGTCAAACCACAGTGGCTGCTCTCACCGCCCTGCCAAACTGGAGGAAGCTGGGCTTGTATAATTCACACCGCCAGCGGTTTTGCCTTGTAAGCGAGACTTCTTTTCAATCCAAAATGCGTTCGCATGCACGCAAAGCTGAGCCCTCTCGTTCCTGTAGGACCCCTGCTTTAAACATGTCCCCATTTTTGTCTTTTGGCCTCTCATTTCCCCCCTCCCCTCTCACCACCACTGCCACTTCTTCAAGTTTAAAAAATGCTCACTGGAGAGATGAATTGCGAACAGAACCAATGTTGCTCTTGGAAAAGTTGCTCAAAGAACAAGCCCTGGAGAACAACAGGCTGCAAAAACAGTCTTCTCTGTGATTTGATGACTTCCATATAAAAATGATCTTCTCCAAAATTCTATTTTGAGCTTGGTGTATTTGAAGTTGATTTTTTTTTAAAAAGAATTGTCAGTTATGCAAACTGTGGAAAATACAAATGGGTTTATTAAAATCAAAAGGATTTGTTTGTCATGAGGTGATAAAAATAACCAAAAATACCAAAGGCTGTTTCCAAGTTTCCGGAAGTAAAGCTTTTTCTCCTGTGAAACTTTAGACGCTATTCTTAGTTCTTGCACAGGGGTGCTTGATTTTAATTTTAAATTTGTAAGCCAGCTTAAACAATTCAGAATTCATACACACATGATAGGCTTATGTATGATAGGCTTATGTATGATAGGCTGTGGAGCAGAGCTTTAAACTACAGAAGCTCAGCTTGGTTTTGATTTTGGCATGAACATTTCAAACACCCCTATTTCTACAAACTTCATATGAGAACATTTTTTTGTGTGCTTTGTTGCATATCCTGGACTTACAGCAATTGTGGCTGGAAGCTTATAGCAAGTGTGCTGGGCTGCTCCTTCCCCAAAGAGGACTCAGGTATACCAACTTCCTTCTGACAGCTTTTCCAAGGTTATCTCCTGGCTGTTGGTCTCAGGAAGTGTCTAGCACACATCCTGTAGTAGGGGATGCTGTGGAGATAGCCTGCTCTGCACTGTGCTCTTCCAGGTTGTATGCAAATACAGGCTCTGAAATTTCTCCTAGCAGAGGAAAGACTGATTCCCAGGCTAGATTTGAAAGTTTACTTGAAGCCTTGAGGCACAAAGCAAGGCATGATACTCGATACCAGAGGAATGGGTAAGGGAAAACCAGAGCAGAAATATCTGCTTGGACATGTTCAAATTGTGTTGGTCCAGGTTGCACCATGGAGTTTAATCATGGTAGGGATCTTTCAAATGTGGCCTTGGTGGTTTCTGAAGAAAAAATTCATAGTCATGAAGATGTCTCCAGGTGGTTTGCTAAGTCTGTGCTAACTGATCTAGCCCCTTGGGCATGTGTCAGTCTGAGATTTGGCAAGACCTTAGCTGCAGCACAGTATTTTCCAATCACATGGTTCTAGGATAATGGTTCTGTAATCCACAGTACCTTGTTATTTCCTATAGTTCCTGATGCAAAGACTGAGGAGGACCCCAGGACTGACCAGTCTTGGAAAGTTGTGGTGCTGAATTGATAGTGCAAGTTGGTTTTCACTTGTGCTTTGTGTAGTAATGTGGGAATGTAGACTTTAACCAATGAATTTTACATAATTTACACTTGACCTCCCACAGAAGTTCAGTTTGAACCTGAGCACAGAGACATTTCTGCTTTTGTGTTGTGATACTTTAGTACAAGCCTATACATTCCACTCAGTGTGAGGTGATTTTAGTTTTTTTGCCAGATAAAACATCCTCAGCTATGAACAAGTGGAAATACTGCCACAAAACAATGATTTATTACTGTTTTTTTTTTTTAATGACAAGACAAAGACTCCTCAAATAGATTAAAGAACCTTGCTTAGCATGTTTATCCTGAGACCACTGAGTATGTGCTGTAAAAAATCTCTGTTGCCCAAGTGCCACTATGATTTCTGGAAGAATGCAATGTAATTACTCTGTCATTTCACTAAAATACTTCTATATGTGCAGTTTTCTTGGTTAATTTGGGTTCCAAGAGGACCTCTTCTCCAAGCAGTTTGATGCTGTGAGTAGTAAGCATGATGAATCCATTATGCACTTGCTTTGCACTCAACTTACGATGTTCTGCTCTTTAGAATGCATTAGAGGCAGGATTTAATAGTCTGCTGTCCTTAGTTCTCATTCATATCCACTCTATAATAATCTTTTGGAAAGTCTAAATTGATCCTTATTACAGACTTTGCAAGTATCCATAGTGAAATATTGCTTCTATCAAAGGCTCATTTATGATGCCAAGTTTCTTATAATAATGAGATTTATTTGCTGTATCTTTAAAGGTTTAAGGGCTCTTCACCCCTTCCTTTTGTCCCTGAGAATCCTGGTTTACTGGTATAAGGCATGATGTTTCCTGAGTGATAACATTAAATGTATTATCCTCCTGGTGTGTTTGATTAGGAATTGTGATAGAGAAATCCTTTTGGAAGTACCTAATAAATCTCTTATTGCTGAGACAGGGAGACTTGGGCTAAACCATGTTTAGGGATAAAGTGTATTTGTGTTATCTGTGGACCATTCTGAAATATGGTGCAATTTGTTAAGTGATTACCTAGCTAATTTTTTGCTAAACATGAAGTGCATATTTTCCAGCATAGATTAATAAAATGTGATCTTACATAGGAACATGCAACTTTCTGTAGAATATTGATAAATACAAGGATAAAGTGCAGTATATATGTGGCTTAACTATGGCTGCTGAAATAAGTAATCTCTATATAGTGAGCATTAAATGACCTTCAGGGTGAAAAATATTAACTGTTTCAAAACAAAGCAAGGAAAAATAGTTATGATTTTTCTCCCCATTGGGATGACCTGAGCATATTCCATAAAACAGTATTTTACAGAACATATAACTTGGCATGCCACTATTAAATCTCTTTCAAATATATATTTTCTGCCTTCTATAAAATCTGCATAAACTGCTTTATGTGTATCCATCACAGGCAATAGTTAAGTTCAGATATTTACCACAGGTATCATTTGGTCGTCTAACAAAACAGGCACAGTGAGACTTTGAGGGAAACACTGTGGAAGATGATTTATTTTCACACCATTTAATGCCACAGTCCTTATCTTTCCTTAGAAACAGGGCCTGGATTTTCTCCAAGTGGAAATTTTCTACTAAAATTAGAGACTTAAACTGTGGTTAAGGAAGCAGCAAAGAACATAAAAATAATGTGGCCAAACCCTCAGTGATGTAGCTCCATTAGGGATGGTGGGATTTGACCACTGAGAATTTGTCCCATTAAGTCCCAGCCCAGCATGTGTTTGCTCTGAAGATCCCATCCTGCTGTGAAGCTGCTGGGCCAACACATTTGGCTACCTCCAACACTGAGCTGCAGTTTGGGGTGTCTTGGACATTAATTTATAAAAAAAAATAGTGATCCATGAAATTGGGATCCATTAGGGAGTAGATACAGAACAGTTTCTTGCTCTGGTTTTTATTATCTTACTCCATTTTCAGTTTGGTAGTTTTCATGGAGCTTTGTAGGCTGGGGTTGTGAGCAAAATGAAGGTGCAAGTTGCACTGAGGAGATCAGACAAATCTCATTCTAAAGTGTTAAAACTTGTAGATTCTGCTTTGTGCAATTTTTGACAATTGTGTTTGAAAACTACCAGCTACTAAAGGACATTTCTGTCCCCTGAAGGAACACAAATATCTTCTGATAGACAAGTCTGACTGGCAATTACTGTGTTTGCAGCCTATATAAATAAATAAATAAATAAATTAACCTTCTTTAAAAGTGGAACTACTCTAAGATCTGGAAACTCCTGTGTTAAACACCTTTGTGTGAATTTTTCTTCTCTTTCCCTGTAATAAGAAACAAAGACAACGCTTGGGTGTGTCCAGATATCTCAGTGACCTGAAAACAGAACAGATATATGCTGCTATAATTTATTTGAAGCCTTGTCATCTGCCTTTAGTGTTGCAGTGAGATGCTAATCTCTTCAGATTTTGTGTACTGTTAGTACATGTAAAAAGCTGTCCAAAATGTTGGTATCTGCATTGTTCCATGACATTTACAATGAAAGTTTCAAAATGTATTTGCACTAGTTTAGAATAAGTTTTACAAATTGATTTCAACCTTTGCAAGTAATACTGTGTAAAAAAGCTCAGAATAAATATTTAGGATTTTGATTCTTGGATGTGAGCAGTAGAATGTGAAGAGATTGTGTAATAATAAGTAAGAAGGCAGAAGTCCTGTGTGTTGAAAGGGGTTTTTCCTGTGAGGCTGGTTGGTTAATTTGGTCAAAAATCTGTGGGATGGGAGAAATAAAACTTTCTGATGAAATGAAAAACTTAAATGAAAACTTTCCACTTGGGTTGAATTTCTAGCCTGTCTTCAAAAAACACTAAAACTTACTGAACTGAGGAAAGGGCTTAGTTCCAAAACCAAACAAAATTTAACTCTGCATGTAAACTGGAAACTCCGATTAAATTGGAAATTGTTCATTTTCCTAAAATGCTTTTGTGTGGGTTGGGAAGTGGGGGTATAATTTCCTGACCAGCTCTAACACAGGCTTGCAGTGCTGCTGCTTTTTATACTTGCAGGCAGCCGGAACTGGTGACTAAGGTTTCGCTAATAGTGCAAATTCTATGAGCTGGTTGTTTGTGAGCATGTAATTGACCTTTGCTGGCAAAGTGATGTGGAGATAAGGAAAGGGAAAGGATAGATTTCAAGTCACTTCTCCAGCTCAGGGGAACACACACCAGTGCTGCCTCTTGTTTTAGAAATCCTTTAAGCACCGTTTGTAGTAATTATTTCAGTAGCTCATAAGGCAATTGCATGTCCAGCAGTGCCTGCTTCATTGCACAGGTACCAACACAAAGTCATTCAGCAAATGTCTTCAGTACTGAGGAGGCTCTTTATCTGCAGTGGTGTTAGTAAACATACAGTTTTATATGGACAAGCTGTGTCCCTAATTCCTTACTACCCATGGATTCAGAACTGGCTTTTCCTGAGCAGTCTTCGGGAGATGAATCAGAGAAAAATATGGAGCAAAGCAAATTTCTCGCCGCCCACACCACATTATTTGTGTTTTCTTAGGAAGTGGGATTTCTTCCCAAGTAGAAACTATGAATTTATCAATGAAAAATGGGGGAAAAAATTGAGACAATTTTTTCAGTCCAATTAGGGATATGAGTGTATGTGTATCTTAGGTGTTGAACCTAAATTTCCACCAAGATTTGCATGACCCTAAATTTGGCGATATCAAATTTGTGGGGGAAAAAAAAATCTTACTTGAATGTTAGCAATCAGTGGCAATTTCCACGTAATTCCTGACTTTGGCCAGTGACTTGATGCAGCTGAATGACACCAGAGTTAAGTGTAAAGCTGCCAAGCACAGCAGAAGCTTTGAAGGGTGATGGCTTCCAGTTTGGTAGCTGTCACTGGGACTGAGAAATGCTGATGTTTACAAAGGGGAGAGGAAATAAAGGTTTAGCCAGGGGAGGAGAGGAAAGCCTCTGCTGCAGCCTTTTGTTACCATAAATACTCCAAATCCTGCTCTGCTGTGGGGCAGCCGAAGATCCAATTCTGCCTTCCCATAGACTTCTTTGTAAATGCTCCATCCATGGCAGCATCCACAGTGGCTCTAGTGGCTGAGGGAAGTGTGTGAGTGTGCGTGTGTGTGTTACTGCCATGTGGCAGCACTGCTATTGTTTCATATCTCAGTCTGGCTCTTTTACGTTCAGTTTTGGTCTGGGTTTTTTTGGCAATAGGTCCCGAAGCCAGTATGTATTGTACAAGAGCAGGGTTGGTTTTTCCTTCCATAGCAGGGAAGGTCCAAGCATTTCTTTGGAGCGGGAAGAAGGAACGACAGTTCTGAGGTGCTGAATGTCCTTTGCCTGCATTGAAGTCAGCAGTGGCAGTGCCTACCTTGTGCTCGCAGGGCTGTGCCTGCCCAGCGAGTGTTTTCATTTCAGCAGGCAGAGGTAGGAAGTGAGAACAGGCTGTTTTTCTCATTGTGTTTATTCAGCCGTCTCTCGTTTCTGAGGAGCGGGTTCAGGAGCAAGGTACCGCGCAGTCAGCTTCTCAACTTGCTGATGCTTGCACTCGCCTTCCCCTGTGACTCATTCCAAACACATCTCGTTCATTCAGGAGAGTAATTTTCTATTTCCACTTTGGTGCGCTTCTCCTCCTCCTCCTCTGCCCCCTCCTTCCAGATCGAAAATGTCCTGTCAGCTGCTGTTTATCTGATGGTTCAAATGTCCATGCTTGGTTTCTTTTTCCCCGTCGCTACGGTTTCTCCTTCCGTTCCAAAGGCTGTTTTAGTTGTCATTTCTGTTCCCCTGTCAGCAGCATTCTACATCGTCTCTGGCTCGGGCAGTCTGTCTACATCGTTTTCTTTAGAGGTGTTTTTGTGCTAAATGAGTGCCTCCTAGGAAGCCCAATGTAGCATAGCATAATTAAGTGACAATATATGAGGTGCCAGTCCTTTACCAGGCAGTTAATGACTGGCTGGAAGATTTACAGGCATGAGGTAGAGTCAGAGGAAATTTAGCACTCCAGTCTGAAGTTAAATGATAGGTAGAGGACATTTGAATGCTCCTATTTTCCAAAGAAATACTACTTTAAACTTTGCCAGTGGTCAATATGTTTATTTCTATATTAAATTGAACAAATCCAAATTTGTTCAATTTCAATTCCAAGTTTAGCAAGTTTGGAAGATGTAACATGAGAGCATTGCCCTTTGGAAAGGGTGTCCTGGGTTGTCTTGATGAGGTGGAGAGTGGCAGCAGGCTTGATTTTAAATTCCATATCTTCTACTAATTATGTGGCTACATCTGGGAAGGTTTTACTTGGAGTTCTCACTGTTTCCTCTCTTCATTATTTTAATTGTCGTGTAGTGTACACTCATGATCTTCCCAAAATAGCCACTGTACTTTTTATCCTTTGTGCCTACAAGCTCTGCCTTAGCAGTGTGCTCTGGAGGCCGTGCCTCCTGCTTCATGATCCTGTGCACTGATGCCCCAGGCAGGACAAGGACAAGTGTTCCCTTACCCCTGTGTTATCTGTGCCATCTTCAGATCCCACCTTCTGGCCACAAGTCATTGCTCCAGCTCCCTGCCAACCCTTCACAGCTTGCAGAAGTGAAGCACAAGGATGTTAACAATATGCTTTGTTTTTTTAAAGTGTCTAGATGCACTGTAAATGGATAGATGTATCCCATTCCACATTTGCCCCTTCCCCAGCCCACGTGGAAAGAAATGCAAAGTTTATTTACCTTGGTTTGGATCTCACTTTACGTATCTGAAATGTTTCCAGTGGGTTTTGTACTTTTAAGCATATTAAACATGAGTTTTCAAGGCCAGGGTGAGTTTTGCTAGCAGGGCTTCTGGAAAGTGCAGGCATGTGGCACACAGAACACAGGCTGAGTGATATCTGTTCACATACATCTCTTTAAAGATGAAGGGAAAAAGCTGCTATCTTTGGATCAGTGTCTGCAAGATTATTCCAGGATAGGGTACCAACTCTTTCTACTTTTTTTTTTTTCCTCTAGCTCCCTTATGTTTCTACTCATAACTTGCTTTTCTTCTTTTTTTTTTTTCTTTCTTCCTTCCTCCCTCTTTTTGGTAGCGGATTGCTGTGGCCACTAAGAGGTACTGTTGATACAGCTCTAGTTACCACAGTTTAGTTGCTGAAATAGAGATCTTTTTGTGTACTCTTTGCATATTTGAGCTGCTCTTTCATTGTATCCTTTTACTAGTAGTTGTTTTTGGGTTTTGTTTTACTGTATTTTTGTTTTAAATGAGTGAGCTGTTAACATTAGCCTAAACATTCACTCAGCTTTATGCCATTCAGCTTCATGCCCATGTACAAGGCAGGTAAACATCAACACAGCTCCACTTTTCCTTCCTTTACTTCTGAGTGACAGCTTTTGGAGTTGTGCAGAGCATGTTTGCCTCAAGGGCTGCATTTGTTCTAGCACTGAGGTGAGCACTCCTGGTTATGGGTTGTCCTGCCTCCCCCAGCTGGGAAACTTCAGGTTTTGTGGGATGTTCTGGGCTTCTCAGTGCACCTGCGAGGGTTGCCCTATAAACTGGCTGAGTGAAAATTTGTTATCAAACTAATTTGTTATTAAATTTGCTGTAAGGTGTGTATTAAATATATCTTGGTAGTGCTTGTACTAAGCACACAAAGGTGTCTGGAGAGCATTTCCTTGATTGTAGCTCATCTTAGCTCCTTTCTATTTGTGAAGTAGTCCACTTGAAGTCATGCTTGTTAAATTTCTGGCATTTTATATTGAAGACTATTACTTTTGTCTTCAAGTTTTCTCTGTGAGTCCCATGTAAAAAGGAATAAAAAGCCATAATCCACACAAATGTATTCAGGAAATAATTCTGCTATGGGATGAAGTTGGGACATTTTTCAGAAATCGAAGCAAAGGTGTTCATAAAAGTTTAGTAAACAGAGTTTTAGGAGGAAGTATTTTCAGGTTATTCAAGTGTCACTATTGAAACATAGTCCAGGTCTGAGTACATGCTGGTGTTTGGATGTCAAGGTGCTAGAGTGTCCAATGACAAAGTGGCTTGCAGATTTCAGCTTTGGATGCTTTAGGAACATCCTTCCCCCCCCCCCCCCATTTCCCATCTAGTGTTTGTGGGTGCCTATATTCAAATAAAATTTTGTACTGTCAGCTCTTGAAGAAGAGATAAATTGCTTTGGATCTCTGCTCTCTCCCAAGCTCAACCTCTTTCTCCCACCAGCATATCCCATGCCTTTTGCAGTTCCTTTTCCACCTCACACTTTTGATTCCTTTAATTTAGCATCAGCCTACCCGCATTCATGTTGACGTTGTCATATGCCATAATGGAATTTTTCCTTGACTTAACTGCGTGATCATGAACAGCATCTGAACCTCCGGGGGAGTCTGACGCTCAAAGGAAGTGTGTCCAAACGCATGTCAGTTTATTTGCCATGTGTGCACACGTGTATATCGCTGCCCTCTCCTGCATGGAACAGGTACTGCTCCCAGATGTGCCTCAGGCCATTTTATGGGGAGAGCGAGAGCTGTCCCAGCCTCCTGCTGAAGGAAAAGGGTCTTGTGACCTTAGCCTGGGAGATGTTCCTGCGGAGCTCAGGGTGCCTCTGCTGAGCACTTTAGAGACAGCATGGCCAGATTTGAAATCCAGAGAAATTCAATGCATGTTGCCACAAAATTAAGGGTGTCTTGAATAGCCCTCATTTGTAGATGCAGCTGAAAAGGGCATTCAGGAATCTGGGTGCTCTTTGTTGATTTCTGGAAAATTTGCTATTTGTTGCCATATGTCTATAGGACATTGTTGAAACTGACTGAGTCGTGGTGCCTGGAAATGTCAGGAGGCACATTGAGTAGCAACAGAAAGTTAGGGGTAATCACAGCAGAAGCAGCAACTCTGTTCAGTTCTGAGGCTATGAGCACAACAGCTGTGTGAGAGCCATGGGGCAGGGAGCTCCTGGAAGGCAGTGCCAAGCAGGGCCAGATGGCATGTGGGATTGGGAAAGCCTATGAAGTCATCTGCCTGCAGGTTGTGAATCCAAGTGCAGCTCAGGATGTTAAGCTGGCTAAAATTTACAGTTGTCTGCAGCCCCTTTGGTACAGAGTGTTTTGCAAATTGGTTTGCTTGTTTAGGGAATGAAGGTGGATTCTTTGACAAAAACAAGGAAAAAAAAGGCTGGGGAAACAGGTTGTCCTGATTTACTAGCACCAACTGATGTCTAGCATCCTTTGATTCCTTTGTCAAAAGCTTCATTCAAGAGTGAAATGTATGAGCTGGGACATTTTTAGCACAGAGTGTGCTCTTTCCATTCTTTGAGGCCAGAATGTGGGAAATGGATATAATCAGGCTCCTAAAATTGGGACAAGCTTTTGGTCATAGAATGAATCACAGAATGGTTTGAGTTGGAAGGGGCATTACGGACCATCTGGTTCCAACCCTCTTCCATGGGCAGGGACACCTTCTGCTAGACCAGGTTGTTTAATGCCCTATCCAACCTTTTATATGGTCTGTTTCATACTGTGTGAAATAAATTTTTTTCTTGCCTAGAAACAGATGGATATTCATAAATGAAAGGAGGGTTGAGGCTGGAAGAAAGTTGTGGTGTTAGCAACTGACTTTTGAGTGCAGGGGCTGTCTCTCCCAGAACAAGGGCTGTATTCCCAGAACAAGGAGGGAAAAACAACATTAACACATTAACATTAACACCAACAGGATGAGATGGGAAATGTCACTTTGAGTGATTTATATCCTGGGTGTAGATTCATTGGTATGGGAATAGAGAAGGGGTTATTGACACCCTTCTTCTCCTCAGCTAAGCTTTAGCAGCTTCCCATTTTGTAGGGTCTGGATGGTATTAAGGGTGTGCTGGAGGAATGCAACGCTCTTCTGGGGTCACTCTGCAGAGCTGGAGGCAGCCACCAGGGCAAAATGCCATGTGGAGGTTCAGTCTCCATGGTCACATCTGGGCTGAGCCTACATGGGCAGAATATGTGAGGTGGCCTTGGCTATAATCTGTACCCTCTGAACTGGAAGTGGAGAATGGATGGAAGGATCAGGAATTTGGGATGATGAGGGCACATTTGAAGTAGTTTTAATTGAGTAAGCCATTGTCAAATGGCTTGTCCTGTCCAAGACTGACAGATAAGGGGCAGGAGGGTGATAGTTGAAAATGGAAGGGTGACAAAAATGTGGCAAAATGAACAACTTGCCTTAATAGCTTCTAACTACAAAAACAGTGCTCTGTGATTCTTGCAAACATCTGCCATCAAATTTGCATCTACTCTGAGAGCCAGATGTTGAGCTTTGAAATCACAAACAGTGAGATTGAGCAGCATGTTCTGTACCCTAAGTACCCTGCTAACCAAGCCTGACTTGTGCATTATCAATTGTCTCTCTCTTTTTAAAATTAATTTTTTTTGTTGTTGTTATTATTTTTATTTCTTACTTTGTGGGTTTTTTTCACATTCTTGAACTCATTATGTCTAAACCAAATTTTTTTTTCATCTGTCAGAGTTCTACATCTAAAGTTTTGAGGCAGCAATGAGCACAAATTTAAGAAGCAAAAAATTAATTATTGATTCTTTTGACACATTTTAAACTCCAAGCTCTTTTATTTTTCAGCTCAGACTTTTCAGTTGATGTAAGAGGATGGACTTGAAATATTTTTAGCTTGGCCCCACAGTTTAATCCAGGCATTTCAATGGTGCTTTTGTGCATACTGTTAATACAGTCAGCTAATGGAAGTGAAGCAACTTAGATGAGTAAGTTCTGATCTCCAGAAGGTCATGGTGATTAAGCATGACCAACTTGTAAATGAATAAGATGACATGATATCTGATAAACAATGTGTTTGGTGTCACAATATTTTGGGAAATTTTACTATGGAGATAATATAAAGTAGTTCTCAGTTATGTGTCTACTGTGTGAATTCAGCATTGGTATGGAAAAATAGTGTGTTTGATTGTCTTTCACTTCATCTTGCTGTTTTCCACTTCATCTTGCTGTTTTCATGGCTATCACTTGGAAAATACTTTTGCAAGGTGGGTAATTCTGTGTGAGGGACGGCTGCAGAGAATCTAGGTGTGCCAAGCAAAGTATCAGGAGTTCCTTGATGAGACATGAGAGAGAAGGAGAGAAGAGATAAACAGAAACAACTTTTCATGCCAGTTGACACAAATCTTTGTGCTGATCAGAACCCACAGAATAGCAAATAACCCTGAGTTACTTAAAAGCAAGATTGCAGCTTCTCATGTTGCTGCCCATTTAATGCCACTTACACATATGCCTGTAAACTGAATTAGTGAGTATCGATATATATTGATTTGGTTTTTAAGAGGTAACTTTCTTAGACTTTGGAGGCTTTATGTTTGGTTCTCTAGAAGTATAATGTGAATTCTGTAATTGAGAAGGTGTATGCAATAAGGCTTGTATGACCAAAGGTAGTTGCATTTCTTACTTAGGAGGAAAACAACAATTTCCTTCCAGTGATGGGGTTTCAATTTCCGACACATCAGCGAGTCCCGTCAAAAATGCTGAACTACAAATAATCTTAAGAGACCTGAACAACATGTGTAAGGTTCTGAATGTAGAAATAGCAGACAGAGGTGTAACCCCTCCTATTATGCTTGGGCCTTTGGAAACAGAACATGCCAGAAATATTGCCTGCCTTTGTTTTTTGGCATGGCTAATAAATCGCTCCAGTCAACTGGATGTTCCTTTGGAAGGTTACAGTAAATCATGGGCCTGGACATAAGCCAATGTTTCCTTCCGTGAGGCAAATCTTAAAAGGTACACAAAGACTGTGCTGGGCTATTTTCAGTTTCCTTGTGGACACAGTCTGCTCCCAAGTGGGGGAGCCACAAGAGGGAAATGGGTCTTTTATATAAGTGGGATGTGGCAACCCCCCCTCCCAGCTCAGACAGTGGTCGAAAGTAATTAAAAAAATAACAGTTGTGCGAAAGCAGAGAGGTGTAACCTGCAACAGCTGTGCTCAGTTCTGCAGACTTGCTCATAGAGCTGTGTGCTTGTTATTGACTTAGTGGTTTTAGGAAAGTTCTTAGTGCTTACAGTCCACTTCTTGAGGGAAGAAGTCTTAGTTCTTGTATGTAGCTCTTGTGCTCCTGTGCTAGATTTATTACCAAGCTTACTGCATAATTGGCACTTGGAGTATCAGGATAGACTCAGATCCAGATGAGAACAATTTACTCAGCTGCTCAATTCTATTGGTATATCCATCTTCTCCTCCTCCTTCTTTCCTCCCCCTCCCTTTCATTTTTTCCCCTTTTGCTTCAAGGTGTGAACAAAGTGTTTTCAAAAAGTTTGAAACAGATTCTGAAGTTTGGTTTATAATTATCCAAGAAAAAATATTCAAGTACTCAAGAAGTGTACAGGCATTTCATATTTCAATACTCCCTACCAAAGTAATATTTTCCCTTTCTATATGTCCACTGAATAGAGGCAAACACAATGAGATACACTGCTGGGCAAGAGTAGAAGTTTGGGTTCTGACAAAATTACATGAATTTCTTTTGGCTACAAAGGTTGAACAGCTTATTTTTGCCAGAGATGGAGCCAGTGTGAACATTTGAAGGAGATGTGGGCATGGGATAGCCCTGGTGCTCCTACTCTCCTTGTCTGGTAAGTGCTGGTATGGCCCAGTGACTTTTTGACATGTGCTATATGTGCAACACACAAAAAGGAAGATAAATTCCTCCCTCACCCACTTCTACTAGGTTCTAGAAATGACAGGGTGGCAGCACATCTGTGGTAGTGCTGACAGGGCAGTAACTGAGCAGCACTGTTGTGGAAGCACAATCTTCTGAGAATCTTTATCAAGTCGTAGGATTCATGACAATTGCTAATGTTGGAAAACTTTCAGTGGAGCACTTAACATCTTCCCTGAACTTTGGTTTCATCTATTAGTAATGAATTCCAGAAGTTAGCTTGAGTGGGAAAACAAAACCTTGCAGTCTCCTGACTGGGGCTATGGCAATGTGAGAAAGGGCTCTGCTGGCTGGTGCAAAGTGAATGTGCTGGAAAACTGCAGTCACTACAAGAGCTGCGTGTCCATTTAGATAAAAACATATTTGTTAGAAACATGGAGTTTGCTCTGGTGGGTCCCAACCTTGCTGTGTTTACAGATGTGTAGAAAAGTCATTAAAAGATGTGGAAGCATGCATAGGAGTCTCTTGGTTACTGAGGTGGAAATAAATATTTCTGTAGCTTTCAATGACCTTGTGAGTCAAGCCTCACTCTATCATTAAAAAAAAAAAAAAAGTAGGAAGGAAGTGAGCTTTCTTGAATTTCAGGTTCTTTTTTAAATGAGTCAGCACAGTCTAATCTATACTGTGATTAAGTGCCTCTAGCCAGGAGGTTTAGAGAAGAAACAAACACAGTTTTGTTAGTGCCCTTCCTCCATCCTGTGGTGCCTTTTCTGTCCTGGCTGACGTGTGCCCGTGCACAGCGAGAGGCACACGCACACCCTCCTGCTGCCTGGCCTTGTCACAACCTGAGAGCTCCCTAAATATCAGATTCTTTGTTGTCATAACACTGGGGAAATAGTAGGGGATACTGCATTATAAATATAGCTGAAGCCTTGGGGAATAGGAGCATTTTTAAAGGGCCTGAAGAGATGGCAGAGCATAATTGTCATAAATAAATGGGGACATAATTACTAAATTCTGACTGGCACTCCAACTTGCCAGACAATCGTTATACTAAGGGATTAGCTTTTAACAGAGCACAGTTATCTTTTCTGTTTGTTTTTCTCATTTTGCTATTCACATAAGCCAAGGGAAATGCAAAGTGTTCTAATTGGTCATGGGTCTTTCTACTGAATAAGCTCTAGCTTTATTTAGAGGGGTTTTGTGCAGTACATTCAGTTTACAGCTGGAAGAAGGTTGAAGGTGAGGAGAGAATTTGACCAGTCTGTTTTACAAAGCCGCCACAGTGAGGATGTGAAATGGGG
This sequence comes from Melozone crissalis, assembly GCF_028551555.1. NCBI lineage: Eukaryota > Metazoa > Chordata > Aves > Passeriformes > Passerellidae > Melozone > Melozone crissalis. Next base: position 7,106,373 of record NW_026535817.1, on the reverse strand, counting down.
AAACGGACAGATAAATGTCATGTTGAACTGAGTTATGAATAACAGTCCCATAAAAATCTATAAAAGAAATCAGGCTCCCTCTGTTTCTATCAAAATAAGGAGCATTGACCTTTTACCTCTGCCTCACCTGTCTCAGCTTGCAAATCTGACAGCTGCAAATGTTATTAAATATATCCACATAGTAGCGATGTAGTGATTAAAAATAAAATACTACTTTGTCATGTTTACTGTCTTTTACAAGACCTCTATTTGCTTTATATGCTATGCAGGAGTTAATAACTGCCAGTGTTATGTGGTCTAAATTCCAAAATAGTGGAAAAAAGGAGACTGTATATACTGAAAAAAATTCTGAAGATTTTCAAGATGAGTAACAGATGGCAAGAGAGCTCAAAAGGGATAGGCAAGGGAAGAAATGATATTGCTGGAAAATGACTGGTGAATGGTCAAGGCAGAGAGAATTATAGAAATAATTTTATCTCTGACAGTTGGAAAGAAAATGGACCAAGAGAGATGAGAAAAGGCAAAGAGTAAGGGAAGGGAGTGGTGGAAGATGCACACGTGACTGCTTTTAATCAATGAAGGAAAAGGACTGGTGAAGAGTGAGAAGAGATGAATGAGGAATACATTTGTGTTCCTTAGAGTTTGTTTCTCTATAGAAGTATGTTTATTTGGTCTATTTTGTGAGAGGTTGAAGAGAAACATGCAAACTGTAGAACAAAGATAGTGACAGAACTCATGTGGATAACTATCTTCTCAGATAACCTGCCTAATCTGAGCTGATGGCTTTCTAATCTCCCTTTATAAATTTCAGTTGGAAAATATTCCTCTTATTTTTCAAAACCCCAGAGACAGTAATATTCATTGCAGGTGGAATGATCCCTACTTAAGCTCTGCTTATTTCTAGGTCTTGTCTCAATTCTATTGGCTCAGAATGAGTAAATCACCACCCAAGGACCACATTGACTTTGATGTGATCTTATAAAATCAGGGCTATTTCTTGTGAGGCATTCAGGACCAGGATACTGCTGAAAGGTGAAAAGTAGCAGGTAGCGTAGATTCATAATCTGCCATTTTAGGAGGATGTCCAGCCCAGCCTTGCTCAGTCAGACCTTGAACCTTTTCAAGCACAGAGTTTCCAGAGGAACAAACTGTGCTAGAGTTGGAATGATGTCTCAATAGCTGGTGTGCCCTGTGCATGGCTGCATTGTGTAGCACAGCCCTGACCTTCTCAATATTCCGTCATCTAAATGCCAGTCACCTCTTAAGAGCTTCTGCAAAGAGTGAGGCTCTGGGGAAGCGTACAGTGCTGAAGAGAAAGAGTAGAGAGATTCATTGTTCTACACCACAAAATACGAATGATATTCTGATAAGAGATCTCTGAGAATTACAATGAGGGTGGGCTGAGGCAAGCTGAAGGTCAGCAGCTCTCTGTCTGTGGTCTTTTGGAAACCTTCTGCACAGAACAGTGTGGGGTTCTGTAAAATAAGTAGGAAAGTAGGTGCTTGCTTTTGTAGGCACACAGGCTGTGGAGACTGGGGTGGGGCTGCAGCTGAGCCTCATCCCCAATGGGCCCAGCTGTGAGCAGCAGGTGAGCAGCATTGAAGGTAACGAGTGCCCAGGGCACTGCCCAACCACCAAAGGGAGCAGAGGGCACACAGGTGCAGGGCATCAGCAGGAGGGGATAAAAGGCTGGGCTGAAGAAGGAGATGAGTAGATGCTTGCAGCTTTCTGAAGTGCTGTGGTGTTGCTGTGTGTGGGCTGAAGCCCTCTGGAATTGTATGGCACTCTGTGTGTCATGGCCACCTCAACTGTGCCGTGTGCCAGCACTGACCAGCTGGGAATACTGGGAAGCCAAATCACCCCTTCCACCCCTAGCTGCTGTGGTTACCAGACAGGTAAGTGAGAAGTGACTTGATTTGTTTCTGGAGTCTTTTGTGGGGAAGAGGAATGCAGAAAGGCTGGTGTTTCTACTGTGAAAATAATTAATTTTCTGCATTTTGTGACAAGTGCCTTTCACCAAGCTTTGTGTTTCTATTCAGATCAATTCTACCCTAAATGCACAAGTGGCTTTCTTTACCATGTCTACATTTCAGTCTTAATTGTAAAATAGAGTTTTGGGGTTTTTTTCTCCCATTCAGATTAGATAAATAAGACAAAAGCAATGTTGTGACTGCACTGTCAACTTTTTTCCCTCCAGGTAGATGCATCCATTTCATGGTTTAGTAAGAGACATAGTAGTTTTCATGTGGATTATAATCTAGATGGTTTTATCTGGTGTTGAAGGCATCTGTTGGACTTTGTCAGTTGTGTGTCACAATTACTTGCTGTTTTATTTCTATCTGTTGTTTTAAGATATAGATATTGAACCTTGGTGTAGGCATGGAGTTTGTGGTAATTGGGAGTGAAGCTGCAGCTGAGCCTCATCCCTAATTACTTACAGCTGTGAGCAGCAGGTGAATGCTATTGAAGGTAACGAGTGCCCAGGGGCACTGCCCAACCACCAAAGGGAGCAGAGGGCACACAGGTGCAGGGCATCAGCAGGAGGGGTATAAAATGTTGGATTGAAGAACAAGAAGGGCAGATGGTTTCAGGCTTCAGAAGTGGCAGGATGTTGCTCTGTATGGGTTGAAGCTTTCTGATGTGGTGTGATGACACTGTATTGTGGCATGTGCTGCAACACACTTTCAGCAGAGAAGGTGAGACTGTGGCCCTCAGGTGCTGAGAGCTGTTGTTGGGATGAAAAATGTTCTGTACCTGCCCTGCCTGATGTCTCTGGTCTATTTGGGTTAGAAAGTTTTCAGAGGAAAAGACCACCTTTCTTGCTGGGTACTGAATAGAAAAGATCCACCATGGTCTTTGGCTGTTACTGTAATAGAGAAAGATGGTAATATTTGCTCACAGAAATTAGGCTGGTTTTGTGGGGTTTGGCATCTTTTAAAAATTGCCTTATGATTTTCCCTCAGAGTTCCTGTCAGTGAACTCTGAGAAAAACTTGTAAGTTATGTAGGAGAGCAAGTTCACCTGAGCACCTCTCATCCAGCCCTGTCTCATCCTGTCTCCTCACCTAATGCTGTCTAGTTATCATTAAAATTGTTGTCATTCCCTTTGGCAATCCTTGAGTTCCTCCTGACATGTAAAACCTATTTATTAGCATGGTGTATGAATAAGTGAAGCAGTAAATGTGGGGGAAAAGTTGAGTTTTTATATTTATGTAACTAATAAGTAGCAAAGCACTAAGTTTCATTAGGATCTCTGCTTTCAGGAAAATGGGATATTTTCTTCTTTTGCTTGCTTAGTTTCTCTGACCTTAGGCACCTTGCTTCACCTCTGTATATCAATTTTCTGAACTGTAAAGACAGGTTAATAAGCTATATCAAATTGTAGTTGTTGCCTTGAAAAATGTATAGAGGAAGTCAAGTTGTAGTTGCATTCTTTTAAGTTATGTTGGAAAGTGATAGAAGTCAGAGAATAAATTTGGTCAGTATAGTATCAATCTGTTTTCTCCTTCTGAGTCTGTATTCTTGTTCCCAAACACTATTTAAGAACATTTGAATGCTTTACTTTGCATCATTTACAAAACGCCAAAACTGTTAGCCCATACTTTTACCCAAGAAATTCCTTAATTCCAACATCATTGAGAATATTAGTGCTTACTGAGTTATATATTGTGTTTGCTACTTTTTTTGTCCTCAACAGGGCATGTGACTCATTTGCTGCATGTTTTTCAAGCCCTGCTTTGAACATGCACTTGTGAATTTTCTTCTTGCTTTTTTTCCATGGCACTTACTGCTGCAGCAACTGCTGGGAACCAGTGTTTGAATTTTCAGTTTGGAAATGGAAAAATGTTTCTGTTCCAAGTCACTATTTTCTATAGAAGAAAATTCCAAATTTATATTTTGGAAGAACTAGAGTAGATGTGTGTCTGTGTTTATACACATACATCTTATTATATTATAATTATATTAAGGTTTCTAACTGCCTTTCATCCTTACACTTACTCCTGTCTGTCCACTTTTACTGAGGAAACAGTAAAGGAGAGTAAGGAGAGGAGACATTTGTACTTGAAGATATACAGGCTTTATTAATAAATGCTCTTTTTTGTTGTTCTGGTATCACTTCAGTCCCCTTGACTCTGGCCACAAATCCACAACTATTCTTTCCTAAACATAAAAGATTCTTCCAGAGTAAGAAGTTATTCCTTTAAAAAAGTACAGCATTTTGGCACATAATCCTTAGCAAACATTCTCTGCCTGTGAGAGTGGAACTCATTAAAATCAAAGTTGACTATATTAAAATGGAGCCTTCTGTGAGTTCCAGGAGTACAGGAGGTTCTTATGGATCCTGTGACAAGTTTGATTCCTCTTGGAAAAACACATTCCAATAGGTGTTAGCTCCAGTTCTAGGGAAGGACACACAGCCTGTCTGAAAGGTGAGCGTAATGAAGGCCTGCATATTTCATGATACGTCATGTGCTGCTCAGGTGCAGAGGCAAAAATTCAATCCTTTCCAAACGCGTCTGCCCAAACTGGAGCAGAGGTAGCTGTTTTGCATCCCGCCAAAGTGTGTTTGATCTTGGAAGTTATAGAATATTTGTTTTATGACTATAAGAGTGCCAAGAAATTCTTTGAAGCAAAGTCTGTAACCTCCGAGGCTGAGATGGAATAGGATGAAACAAGAAAGTTACTGGAAGATGACATTGTTAAAAAAAAAAGCAAAACCCCCTTAACTCAAACCCAACAACTTTCCCCTCCAACTCTTTTTAAGCTTGCTACTTTTAATTATATTGCCTGTCATGACTCTAATTCTTTAAATTAATTATGGTGACTGATATGAAGTCTAAAATGCCTTTTCCAATGTACGTATGATATGATGGATTGTGATTAATTGAAATGTGGAGGTCTGAAGTTTGATAGCTTATGAAGTACAGTTTGTGATACAGCCTCAGCTTCCATTTCTTTATTGAACTGTCTTTCTGAATGTCATTAGAGTATTAGACCCAGAGGGAGACTATATAAATGACAGATCACTGCTGAACAAAATTCCAAGTTTTCCTTTCTTCCTTCTAGACTGAGGTAGCATGTTGCACTGCTACCTTGCCTGTTTTTACAGGCAGAAAGAAGCAGTGGCAACATTTTTTGCTTTAAAGTGAAATCTGTGTTTGTGTAGTACAGTCTTTGCTGTATTGTGGACTTGTCTGGGTAGTACAGTATCTAAGTGGTGGCTGAAATTATTTAATAGCAATATGTACTTCATTCCCTGTGAGTTTCTGGTTTTGTTCTTTGCTTTTGGCTATTGAGTCCATCCTTCTGCAGTCAGTTGTGTGACACCATGCTGGAAATACTCTATAGAAGGGGATGCTTGGTGACCAGGAGCAACTTCAATCCCTTTCCTCCCAGGTTGTCTGGGCAGTTCTATGAGAGACCTTGATAACTTCAATTTGATTAAATCTTAGTTAACCCTATTTCCAAATAAGCCTATAATGAGAGTATGGGATTTTTTGGTCTGGTGTGGTGTCTGGTTTTTCTTTTTTCTTTTTTTTTTTTTTTTTGATTTTAATTGCCTTAAATAAGCTGCAGTGGGTGCAGTTTCTGTAATCGTGCTTTGTACAGAACCTTGAACAGTCATTCCTAGATCCTGAAACTATCTTCAGTAAGATAGAAATAAGATATTTAGGACCTGCAACTAAAGTCTTGAAACTAAATTGGCTGCTGCTCTTAAGCCAATCTAAGGCCCCTTTTGTACCACTGCAATTATTGCAGGTATTATAGACCTCTCCTGTGTGTGAAAATGTAATGGTTACTGTCTTTTATTCCTTTTCTGTACCACTACAGGCAATTAGTCAGGTTTAATATGAACACTGAACATAACTCTGCTTCTTTGCAAAGATCAGAGATGGTGAAAGGGACTGCCTGAAAGCAACTCGATGGGCAGAGCTGCGGAGAACTTCCTGCGAGTTGCTGATGAACACCCAGGGCTTTAAACCTAGAGAAAGAAACAGAAATGTGCAGGGCTTGACAGAAAAATCCCTGATGCTAAAGTACAGATACAAAAGGACTGATGCCTTGTAAAACTATAGTGTGCAGGACAGCCCATGGAACTGTGCCAGCTCTGATAATCTATGCAAGATGATGCCTGATATTTGGAAAAAAAGATAAATGAACAGGAATATTATATTGCAAGAATTTGTAGAATGTGTACGGCAAGGAGAAGAGGTCTGACAATCCAGCTATTAGCCCCAAGGGATTCCTCATGGGAGCAACACCGTAGGACAATATAAACAGTGTTGCACAGATAGAAAAGAGAGATTTATTAATTTGAAGCTGAGGATGCTGACACTTAGTTATCCTCATTATGAAATAATGGAATCAGCACTAAAGGGGAGAAAAAAACCAGTGGTCAGCTGAAACACAAAAAGGTAAAAGTTTGTTGTCAGGAGGAGGGTTTGTGAAGTAATGGGTAATGGTAGTCTATCTTTAAACAAATAAAAAAGCATTCAGTCATTTTTTGAGGAATTTTTTTCTCCACTGACTCTACAGGAAATGCAGGCTCCTGAATTAAGGTATAAAGTAGGTTGTCATACAGTTGCCCTGTAAATGTCTGGTTGTTCATTATTGCTTATTTAATCTATTTTTCAGGGTAAAAGTACCCATGACAGGTTTTAACCCTACCAAGTCCTAAAATTCTTTGGTTAGGTGTACAACAAGACTGATTTGAGAAGATGATCTTCAATTTCCTTTTGAGCTTTGAAGTGTCAAATAAAATGGGATTGACGATTCTGCTATGCCACAGTTTGTGATTCAGGGAAATATTTTTAAAGTTAGGAATTAAAATTAACAGTACATTTTTTGATCTGAGAGCAAGTAGAAAAGTTACATGTTGGTCAGTTTGGTTCCTACCAAATGTTGGTCTCAGCAAATAAAAAAAAAAAGGAATAATTTTGTGTGCAGACCCCCAAATAACCAGGTTAAGTGAATTACTTCACACCAGTTACCATGAGAATGCTGGATGATAGAAATGCCTTTTCTATGACTACAAATTTCTGTCAAGTGGTTTAGAAACACAGGTCTATATGGGACATATTGGAAATTGATTGAATGTTTGCCAGGTTTAGTAAACAGAAATAAAAGGATATAAACTTGCAGGTATTAAAAATTAGTCTGAGAAAGGAATGTGCATGGAAATACAGCCACATGAAACAAGTGGCATGTGAATTATCCCTGGAAACAAGACTCTAAAAATGGACATTTATAACCCAGGCACTGAATGAAGCACCACAGTAACCATCTCAGTGACATAATGAGCTCAGTATTTCTTGTATCTGAGCTGTAATTTCAAAGCCTCTGCAGGCACTGCAGATCTTTTTAGATCTTCCTAATTCACCATGCAAAAGAGGAATTTCCTGTCTAATCCTATCCCTGTTTAAATTTTTATGTAGGATCATTAGTAGGGTTAGCTGTAAGGTGTTTGTCTCATTAGTGTGGTGCTGAAAGAACTTAACCTCGAGAGTTGCAGTTTTACTCTACATTAAAATGTTATGCAAATTCCCCATCTCACCCAGGGTATCAGAGGGAAACACAGATGCTGTTTTATTATTCTCAACTCACTTTTGACTTGTTTTACTGGGCTGTGGGCTCACAGGCCCAGGAGTAATTAAATGCTTCCTTTGTGCTATTTGGAAAATCCTTCATTAGCAGTGTTAGCTTCCGTCAAAATTAATGCTGTGCATGCCAAATTGACCTGCACAGGAAAAAAACCATAAAATTTCTTCTTTAAAGCTAAAAGGGAGTGGGAATTCTTCTGCTTCATGGCTCTATATTAAGCTTAACCTGTTAATATCTTTCTCATCCATTAGAGAGGGGACTTTTAGACACCTTTTGTTCAAGGCTAGTCTGGGGTCTTCAGTGATTTATTATGAAGAAAATTAAAGCAGTGCTTGAAGAAGGAGGCTGGGTGAGGATTTAGAAAAGGAGATATAATACCAGTGATAATGTTAAACCCAGCTGCTGCTCTTATCAAGGCAGTTGGGTTCCTTGAGCAATCAAAATCCTTCATGTGAACCTGTCCCTCCTCCCCACCACTAAACTATCAATATGTGACTGTCATCTTCCAGGTATTTTGTTGTAATTAACAAATCAATATCCCCATGACTTGATTGTTGATCCTTCTTGTATTTGGCTTTATAGGAAGAAGACTAGTTAGAGACAAGATGTATGGTTTGGAAATTCCTTGAAAAACCCAATGAGGTGCTTGACTTTTAATATGTTGCTTCCTCTTGACCTTGCAGCAGGCCCTGGAACACAGCTGAACAAAAGAACTTTAGGACTTGTATTTTTTAAGACATGGGACTGATGTAGTGTGCAGAATTTCTGAAATCTTTCTGGTGAGATTTCTTATGGGCTTGAGTTCTACCAACTCATGGAAAAATTGGCACTGACCAATGATTCTGAGTGGCCTGGCTTATAGGACATAAATATGTTAAAATAGTACAGGAAAAAGTAGCAAGAATATTTCATTTGAGATCAGTGAGAGATATAAAACTTGAAAACTAGATTTACAGCTGTTTGGAAACATCTAACTAATGTATGGCAAGCTGTAGTTGGTAGTTTGTCTTTGTGTGCCAGCGAAAACGTGAAAAGATTACTTTCCAGTGCAATTCAACCAGATTTATGGCAATTATAGGCTCTAGTAGCAGAGCATAGTAAAGAGCTAAAGAAAAATTGGATGAATGCTTGTTTTCAAGCTTCTTAAATAGGAACACATGAAATGATTTATATAAAGTAAAAGCCAGAGTGAAGATGGTGGCAAAACCCCCACCTAAATAATCCTGTAATGTAAAGCCCTCCTATGAGCTCTTGCCTGTAATGACATTCACATCTGCTTGTGAAGATAGGTTTGTCCAAACAATAGGAAGATTTTCTGCCAAAAGATCTCCAAATATTTTGGAAACTGTAAAATAACTCCTAAATCCCATAAAGCTTCTATTAGGTAGTCCTCTTCTTTAGATTAATAAATTATAAAATTTGAATCTACAGTGAAGGCTAATAAGCCTTGGTAAGATCAGCATGACTTTTCTTCTTGAATGAGTTTATGGTCGAGTAACAGGCACTGTAATATTGTTATGACAACATAGCACATTGAAATAATGCTTGAAAGAGCCTGTTAAATTGAAAAGCTATTTGGGCGCTTGACTATTTGATCTGTGGAGCAAACTTTTCAGCACTGTTTATTGAGGATTATTTATTGGGGAGTCAGAAATTTCTAATAAAACTAGTGACAGAGCGCAATGAGGAACTAAATTTTCTGCTAGAAGCATAAGATTGCTGCTATTGGAAAACAGTGGCTATTTTTCTTAGTGATTTAGTCTTATTTATTTTTGAGTTTTGAATTAACTGCAGTAACATAAGACTTAGGTATGAGAGCCCCCTCAGTGCACACATCTGACTGAGGTACAGTGGCAATCATAGCAGAAAAGAAAAATGTTGGCCTGGGTGAAAGAAAAGGGTAAAGGATATATTATAATGCTTTGGAAAACACAGGTGAGATTAGCACCACTTTAATATCAATTTCTCTTCAGATGTGGAGGGTTTTGATGCAGAATTCTGTTCCCAAAGTATAAGGGCCAAGTCTGAACTCTTGGCTCTGGCAGTTGCTCTAGCACTTCACATTGACCTTCCATGCTAAAATCTCAGCAACTGCAGTTGTATCTTTGCATCCCAATCTTTTGGGGGTGCATAGGTATTAGAAGGCTGGAATTTTGGTGAGTTGGAAAACTTTAAGATGCAAAATCTAATAGTATGTGTTTTCATGATATTGCCAGCTAATGGTTATGAATCTTACTTCCCTTGAGGCAGGATTTATTATTTGACTTCGTGTGCATCAAACAAGGAAGGTTTTGTTTTATTCCTTTTGAACTGCCCTTGGTTTGGTCCTTTATTGGGTTAAATTTTAGTGTTCTCATCCATCTAAGTAATAATGATTCATTTTAATTTACTGTCATCTAAACTCAAAGACCTGTGAATGTCTGGAGAGGAATAACTAAAATCAAATTTAGGACAGAAACAAAAAGCATATTGACATATTATATCAGTCTATGAATTAAAATAAGAGTAGTCAAAAGCTATTTTTTATTTTTAGCAGGAGATTAGGGGAAATAACTTATTATTGTTTAGTCTTAGATAGTGTTACTGGAGAATTGATAAAGATTTAGGTGTTTTTCTTCCACAGTCACCCTTTGCATCCTACTCAAAGGTTTTGTCTTTGGTTTTAGCAGAGAAGTTCTTCAGTTTGTCCTATTTTGAGACTCAGATTACCAGGTTGGAAGAGACCTCAAGGATCGTCTGGTCCGACTTCTCCTTACAAAAACATGATCCAGACAAGATGGCCCAGCACCCAGCCCAGCTGAATCTTATAAGTGTCACATGTTGGGGAATCCACCACTTGCCTGTGGAAAATATTCCTACAGCTGATGATTCTCACTGAGAAATTTTTCTCTTGTGTCCAATCGAAATGTCCCTGGGAGCAACTTGTAACCATTACCCCATATCTTTTCCACATGATTCCCCATAAAAAGTAAATCACCATCTTCCTTCCTACATCTTCTTTGTAGCCACCCATTTAAAGACTGAAATTCCCTGAAGCCTTTTTTTATTCAGACTCAACATCCCAGTTCCCTCAGCCTTTCCTTGCATGGCAAGCTTCCCAATCCTTTGATCATCTTTGTGCCCATTCCCTGGACCCCCTCCAGCTCATCCATGTCTTTTTAGCATACCGGGGACCAGAACTGAACAGAGCATTCCAGGTTTAGCCTGAGAAGTGCTGAATGGAGTAAGGACTTCTTTATCTTGCAGGTGATGCTGATCATTGTACACTGGGATGCCCAGGTCTCTTTCCAGAGTGCCACTCCCAGCTGGGCAGGTCCCAGGTTAGAAGGTTTAAAAATGTTTTGCTTGGTTGTTACCAGGTGCTTCAGCCCAGTAAACACCTGTCTGAAAGATATGAAATCCTGGGGGGAAGAAATTGTGGGGTTTAATAGTGATTTGATGGTTTTGCTAAGAGCTGCTGGAATAGTTGTATGTTGATTTGGCAAACAAAAGGAATTTTAAGGAATTTCTTTACCTGCACAGTATATTACAGAAGTACCAAAGCTCTCTTATTTGCGGTGAATCCTTTATGAACTAGTGCAAATTCTGTGGTTCTCCTACACTTTGCTTTTCTTAGTTTCTTTTTAAATTTATCTTTAGTCTTTGTGTATCCAGCAGTGTCATTCTGCATCTACTGAGCTGAATCTTTTGAAAAGGTGGAGGGCTGGCACTGTGCTGCACTTTAACTAGTTGGGGTATTTTCTGTCACCTTAAGTACAGTTTGATATGGGAATTTTGGTTTTATTTATTGTCAAATCCTAAAGATGTTAGTGTATGGTGCCCACATCTTTAAATGATAAAACTCGTATATTTGTTTGCAGATACTCTAATCTGTTGTTAATAAACTTGAAAGAATACAGTCTTGTCTAATAAACACATCAAACTAATGGGTACCAAAGCAGTTCAGAAGAGTGTTTGTTGTTTGGTGTTTAGATTTCAGTCAAAATTAATCAACAATGGATGGGGCCTGCTGTATTTATTAGCAACACAAATCCCTGTGATTCAGTGCCAGGTCCCTTTGACTCGTTCCAGTGTATGCTGGCAGGGGTACAGGACTGATAAATACTTACATCCTTGTGACTGGGAAAGAAAGAGGGGAGGGGGCTAGAGCTGAGAAAACAGACCTCACAGTTGGCGTGGGTTCCTTGTGAGCCATTTTGAATGTCTTTCAGAGTGTAAATGGGAAGTCATTGATTCAGGAACAGTAGAGGCTTTTTTTTTTCCTCTTTGAAACCTTCAGCTTTGCAGATGGCTGGCTGCATAAGCCTGCGTGGTTTTGTTCTCACTTCCCCTCCCAGGATACTTGCTTTCCCCAATTTTAATTTTCATTCTCCTTTGCTTTTTATTGAATTTCTTTAGGATGTACAGTTATTGACAGGGGAAATGCTGTTGCAGACATGGTCCTTCTTGGGAACAACTGTAATGGTCTAACCCATCTCTTGGCAGAGAAAGTGAAGGTGTTTGAACTCTGGTTGTTTAGTTTTAAGCTTAATTTATGAATTCAAGGCAAATGATGTCTCATTTTGTGGAGGGTAGAAATGAATGACTGTCATCAGAAATGTTTCTGTCAAACCAATTGAAAATCCTTACTGTTTCTCTTTGCTCCAGCCACTTGTGGAACTGGAAATACAGAGGTTCCACTCATGGGAATTTTCTGTCCTGCAAAATCGGGGAAATTTATTTTCCTGCAGATGCTGGCTTGCACTTTTGCTACTGGAATCATAAATTCTGAGTCTGTGGAGTAAAAACTCCAATTCTGAACAGAAGCATGTTGAATTTCTTCTAAGAATTGCTTAGTGATAAACTGTGCAAGGAAACAAGTTTCAGCATGTTGTTCATGCACTGCTGGAATTTCAATAATGTTATCTCTGGGACTTGTAGTTGCACTTGATACTGATAAGCAAACCAGTCAGGTCACAGTACCTGCTACAAATTCTTGTTCTTGACATGACACTTGCTGTTTTACGGCTTTGAACTCATTTTTCCTTTTCTACTGGCCAAATGACTTTGGAAGTTCAGGATACTTTCTAAGGAGAGAGCTTACAGTAGAATGGACTTCTGAAAAGGCTGTTTGAACACAGAGAATTCAGCTATTGATTATGAGAGAAACAATAATGCAGGGGGAAAATTATTGTGGCAGTATTGTCTAAATCAGCTTAATGACAGACTGCTGCTATCCAGTCTTGGGTCTAGCTCCTTGTATGCTGCTGTCATATGAAGAGAAGGTGCAGTGGTTCTCCCTGGTAGATAGAAATGGTCTGGGACAGTGCAGAGTTATCCTCCATGGGACTGTGTGTGTGATTTTCTCTCAGGAGAGCCCTGCCAATAACTGCTCTGCATCAGTGACTGTGCTTTTGTTGTGGCTTTTCTCTCCTCACAGAAAACCTGCACTGAAAGGGGAATAAATCAGCTCTTGTCACTTGAGAGATGCATCTAACAATGGTGGTGATTTTCTGTCTTACAGAATATTGATGGGGAACATGTGCAGTTTACCCCTGTGATTACAACAAATTCTGCTCTTAATACTTATCATTTCTAGGAAAATACAGAAAACACAGACTTCCTTCAGGAACACGGAGGCTGCCTGTGAGGGAGTTGAGTGGGTGGAATTACTCACAAAGATAGTTCAGTACCTTGCATAGTTGCCTTGGGTATACTTTGGCATCTTCTAATTTGAGAATATTTATCTTACATTCCTTCCCCTCTTTATTGACATTTTAATTGGTGTTCTCCTAGGTATTGAGTGAAAGTAATGTTTGGTGAACAAGTAGTTCAGGAGAGGACAATTATGATTCAGAGCATGAGCTATGTAAGAATTACGGCTCTCACATTTATTTTTCAAAGCTATTTAGAAAATGATCTAGGAGAATCATCTTTATGATGTATGTTGTTAAAGAAATCTTCAATGGCTTCTCAGGCTGAAATATTCGTTCCAAGTTTTTGAGGCTATGAAATTAATGGCTCTGTGGTATCACATCCTTGTGTTGATTATCTGAGTGTAACTGAATGATTAAAGGCCCGAGTTTGAGGTGAATGTTTTAGTTCAATTTTAGCTAACATATAAAAAATATTTGTATAAAAGTTTGATTTCCTACCACCATGCCTTTGAATAAACTCATTTGTAAAGCAATTGTGGAAAGTGGTTGTGTAGAGACCATTTGGTCTTTGCCCCAAGCATTTGCAGTCTTTCCCCTTCCCACTGGTGCTCCTGTTTAGCTGATGCCTACGGAATGACCACAGAGTTTCATTACATGCACAGCAGCTATAAAGGGCTGTGTTCCCACAATGGGCAGGAGCAAGCTTGCCAGAACATTCAGCAAACAATTTCCCTCAGGTCCTGCTGTTACTGACAGATGGCATTACAACTTACAAATACAGTTTACATGCTCTTTTTCACTTGTTTTCCCTTAGGATCGTTTGGGTTCTCGCAGAAAATTCTGTTTTGGTGAAACAGGGGTGGGTTATGAAACTGTTTCCACTGAAGTGTTCAGCAGACACAGAGGAAGTGTGTTTTTATCACTAGGAGGCAAAATAATTTCAGAATATTTTTGAAGTGTGGAATCCTTGCGGTGTTCAGGCAGTAGGAAAATGAAAACTCATATGTTTTGAGTTAAGCTTTTGTCCCTAGAATCTATTTTTATGGATTTTTTTTCCTTCCTAAATTAGAAAGAAATTGAACTTCAAGATTTTCAGAAAAATATTTTTTTTTTCGTTTACTGTCTGTTGTTCTGAGCTTTTGCTGTACAATGTTGAAGACTGATTGGCCCTTGATCTTTCTAGTAACACTGCTGATGAGGTTGTTTGTGCCAATTGAAGTGGTGATTTTTGATCATGTGGAAGTACCCAAATGTGACTATAGTCTATCACTTAGCTTATTTTGTACCAGTTATCAAAATCATAACTTTTGATGTCCATTAAATTATCTTGTGTTACATGCAGGACAAAAGTGTGGAAAAAAAAAGTAGGAGTGTCATATCCTCAAATCACTTCCCTGTTCGTGTCTCTCGGGCTCTGTCATTGTCCTTCAGTGTTTACTTGGTTAATGGAACATCACTCTTCCTCACTTACCTTTTCTCAAGTACTTCCTTTGGGAAAAATGAAACAGCAGGAAGTTTCACTGGTGTGGAAGTTGCCAATGGCACATGCTGACAATGCACCTTGGCCAAAAGCCTGACTTTACCAGTTACCTTTAAGTGCTGATCTCCCCATCCCCATGATTGCACTGGAAAAAAACCTGATGAGGAAAAACGTAATTTGGCTGGTAACATCTCTTGGAAGGGTCAGCCTTGTGATGCACTGGGGTAGAGTGGGAAGTCTCTGATGTTTAATGCTTAAATTACAGGAATGAAAAACACAGAGGGGTTATGTGAATAGGGAAGGAAAACATCCTCAGGAGAGGCCACTCACGCCCCACCCGGGTGTTGGTGTCATTCTTTCTGAATGCCATTCAGGGAAGCCCCCTTCACTACACATAGCCAGCATGAAGCTCCTCATAAAACAATGTCAGAACATGTGTTAAGGCATTCTTTATTTCATTTTAATAATACTGGTTTTCTTTTCTTTTCAGCAAGATTGAAAGCTTTTTTATTTTTATGTCTGGTATTTGTGAAAGGAAGTGTTGGGCCCTCCAACTATATACTAGTTACTGAAATAGCTCTTTTGCTTTAATGGGACTTGCAGTTAACAAAAAAGCAAGTTTTAACCATTAATTTAATCTATGTTCTTCCTGGACTTTTTATCATAGGTCTTTCTTTCCCTGCTAGAAAGGGAGGGAAGAGCAGGGCAGGAAGGAAATGAAGCTATGGAACAGGCAGACAAAAGAGGTTAAATAGCGCAGGCTTTGGGTGTCCTGCCACCCATGGAATCTGCAGCTCTGTGTCACATATCCAGGTTTCTAATCAGCTTGAGGCTAGGATCTGGGTGAATGAGCTGCAAGAAAAGTAACTTGCTGACAAAAGAGGTAGTTAGAGATGTCCAGGATAAAGACATGGGCTTAGGCCAAAGGGAGGGAGTGAGGGAGACGCCATGAAGTATGTGGTACCTGGGTGTCCACTGAATGTTGGCGTATTTGTACATAGCAGAACCATCAGAGGAGAAGAAACAGATTTTAGAACCAGGCAGAGATTATCATCTAGATATGCAGGTTCAAATCCTGGCTCAGAACTGGGTAAGAGATACAGAAACAAGCTTTTCCAAATGTCATGGGTAGCCAGATTAATTGATTGTATTTAACTCCCAATTTGGGGAATGCAGTTTTCCTAGACTATATGGCATGTTAGCTGAGAGGAAGAATATATATATTTAGCCCTGCAACTGCTAGGATTTGCATGAGAAACCAGATTTACTGGGGAAGAAAAGGGTTTGCAAGCTTCTTTTTGCAAGCCAAAAGTCTCTGATTGTTTCAGGACCATCTAGTACTATGTGAAACAAGAGCTTGCCGTGCTATCTCAGATCTTCCACTGAGGAAAATAACAGCTACAAAACCAAAGCTTGATGGGAAACACTATTGTGTAGGAGAGAAGAGCAGTATCTGTAGCAAGGGAATGATGCAGAGCGTGTTGGTTAAGTGCTGGGCTGAGCTGCTTTGGCAAATGAATCTTTGCAATTAGCTGGGCTTTGTTGTGTGCACCTTGGGTCAGCTGGGCTGGGAGGAGCTGAGAGCAATGTGTGAGTCAAGGGTGGAACCAATGTGTATGTCCATACACAAATGGAGAAGGCTTTTTTCTCTTACCAGTGGGAGGAATGGAGTGCAAGCTTGGAGGTAAGAGTGTATCTGACTCACGCCAAAGAAGTCACCCATAGGTTGGATAGATTCTGTCACATTTCCTTTGTGAGTGTTCAGTGCAATAATGTATGACCTGCCCACAGTTTTTTCCGTGTCCAAAAAAGTGATTCTGCATGACACATATTGAAACAATTCAAGGACTTTGAAGTAAGGCTGTTTTGGTACCTTCTGGTCACAAAGGTAAAAATGTTTCCAGAATAACTGCTTGACAAAATATAAGTCAAAGTTTGGCTTTTGCTGTAAAGGCTCTAATACTTAAGTATGTGTTTTTCTCTCTTTAAACTATGCAAGTTCCTAAACATGCAGGCATCTAAACCACTTCAGTGAGGTTACATAAATCATGATTGTCAATGACAGTAATTATTGGGTTTGAAGGGCGATGACTTCAAAATAAACCCTTATTTTTCCAAGCATCAGAGCTTGAAATATGTGCATCTTCCCATGCCAATAGCAAATATGTTAGCACCCTGATTCATTCTCCTCCACACAGTCTTTGCCTTCTTGTGTTTCACAGGCAAGGGTCAGTGGAAATTGGCAAGTTGGAATATTGCCCTAAGGAATTTTCCATGCGCCATGTGTTATTAGAATTTGTGTCTGAACTTTTAATAGAACAGAGACATGTATCTATATAATGAGAGATCCTAGCTGAGCTTCTTAACCCAGGTGCATGTATTCCTACCTCTGCTCCAGACAAATGAAAGGGAATGCCCCCTCCAGTTATTAAAATGATTAAAGATACTGAGTTCTAGGTTATCATCAGGGTTTACTGGTGTTGTGTGTTGAGCTCAGTGATGTATTGCAATTCAGAGGCTGCCATGGCACCTGTACAGTCTATGACTAGGTTACCACTGGCTGCTTGTCCTGCAGCAAATATGTGGTTTCTCATTACTTTTGTGGAGGTCTTTTTGCCAGCTGAGACCTGCTGGCTTCAGGTAAATGTGTTGCCTCCCCATTTGAGTTGTGTCAGACTTGCAGTACTCAGAGGCTGCAGAGTCTTTTTGGAGGTGAGGGTGTTTTTTTCCCTGTGGGTGATAAGCAGTACAGGAATCATGAACTCATGCAACAGCTGGAACTTGTGATGTGGCAGTCAATTGGATAGGGCTGCTGAGGAGGGGATGTAACTAAACAAAACTGATAGATTTAACTGAATAAGGAAATGTTTAACTTCCAGATGTTTAAACTGTAATCCCTCTGATGAAAACTCTTATCCTCCTGTGTTTGGAATGGATGGATGGGAAAGCAATGCACTGTGCCTGTCTGGCTGCCTGTGTGCCACTGCAACATGCTGAGGACCAGCAGTGCTTGTGCTGTTGTTTCTCTCTAAAAGGGAGACAATAATTTTTTCCTACAAGTGAGTGTGTGCCTAGAAGATGCCAGAGCTATGTCTTTTGCATTTTAAATTAAATTAAAAAGCATCAATACTAGATAACTGAGGTAAAAGTGAAAGTATCTGTAATGAACCCACAAATCCTAATTCATTGTTAAAACGCGTCTCTGCAAGCAGCAAACAGCCAGGCAGAAATCTCTCCTGTGTCCAGGGAGGAATTCCCCCAGCACAGAAAATCCCTACACAAGGTAAAGCACTGCTTCTGCCAAATTTAAGAGATCTGTGCACAAAGTGTTGGCGTGGGGAACGTGCCATGGGCTGGTTAGGGTGGGAAATGTTCTCTCAAGCAGCAAGAGGTGGGCAGTGCCATAGCAGCACTTTGTTCCTGCCCCAGCACTAAGCCAGGACTGGAGGCAGACCTGGACATGGGTGTTTCTACCCCATCTGGAGTTCTTGCTGTAGGTGTGATTTTCCTTCTCGCTGCCTCCCATGAGGACCTCTCCTCCTCCTCCCACCAGCTGCTGCCTTTCCATGGTCCTGGCATGGCCTCCTGTCCCAGGGGAAGGGAGGGAGGCTGCCTGTTGGTCTGATTCTTTTGACTGTTTCCTTGGGTTTCCATCTAACTCCTGTAACCTTTCCAACTGCAGCTTGTCTTTGTTTACCTGGTGACAGGGGATGTTGTCGTGGCTTCCTTGTGAGCTCCTCTGAGAATCTCGCCCACCTCTGTTCTTCAAAACAGCCTGAGGTGCTTTGCTCTTTTGTAGCAGAGCCATTCCCTCTGCTGCCTATGCAGCTGTTGTTCCTTTGCCAAGTGGAGCATGTTACCCCGTCAGGGAACGAATGGTTGTGGCTTCCAGCTTCCCATTCTTCAGGATTTTGTCTGGCTTTTGGAGGATGTAATGGAATGGCCCAAAAAATCCAGCTGGGGATTTCCTCATGTTCCTTCTCCAGCGGCCCCACCGGCAGCACGATCTCTGACTTCAGGCAATCTCAGAGGCTTCATAGGGTTTAGCTCTAATTTCAGCCTGCATTTGCCTGTTTCATTTGATTCTTTCTTATTTTGAAGGTTTCCCAGCCATGTATTG
This sequence comes from Melozone crissalis, assembly GCF_028551555.1. Lineage (NCBI taxonomy): Eukaryota > Metazoa > Chordata > Aves > Passeriformes > Passerellidae > Melozone > Melozone crissalis. The sequence goes on along the minus strand of NW_026535817.1, from coordinate 7,087,536 downwards.
CTGTACTTGCACTATACATATGCAATATCTGTTTTTGTCCTGCACCACTTTGCCAAAAATGAGCAGAAACCTCTACATATAGTTTTTCTGCTTTTTGGAAGGTATGATTATAAAGTACATCAGGCACATCAGCAAATTTAGTGCAGAGACTTTCTGTGAGACTTGATATTAACTGTGAGGAGAAAAGTGAAAGTCTTCTGGGCTCTGTACTTTCACTTCCCAATATTTAAAGGCTCCCACATATTACACCTGAGAACTCTCCTTTCTCCAAGAAAAGCAAGTACCAAAGGCAGATGGCACACAGACTGTTTTCTTATTAGCAGGTAAGTTTACGTATCCCCAATTTGAGTGAATGAATTGGTTGCATAATTTTTTCTAAAAATCACATTAATCGATAAGGGAATCACTGAAAAGGAGCAAGGTCTAGCTGTTTCTTGACTGCATACATAGGAAATTAATATTAAAACTGAAAGAGATTGAAAAGGTCCCAATAAGATCGAAATCACTTTTCACAATAACAGCATAACAGCAGCAATAAATGGTGAGATTTAATGGACCCAAGATTTTTTTGATCCCAAATAAAACCTCAAAGCGCCTTGTGCTTCAAAACATATTTTCTTGCTGTAGAACCCATGCTTCAGATAATTTTGGAAATTTCCTCCACATTATCACTGGATGATGTAGAATTTCCTCAGACTAAAATCATACCAGATCTTGGTCAGTGTGTGCACACAGTTATTTCCTGCCCACTGCAGTTTCAGGTTTTATTTTAGCATGAATGCAGCAGGGCAGGCAGGCTAAAAGCTACCCTAATTCTACCACAATAAAAGTCTTTATACTGTGTGATTTGAAGGCTAAGGACTCACTCTCCAACAGAGAGGAAAGGGCTGGCTTCTCAAAGTTGTGAGCTCTTCTCTAATGCACCTTTTTGAACAAAGCAGTGACATTGCACGTGTGATATTAGCAGGACATTGTCCCCAAGGCTGTGCAGCCACCCCCCAGACAGGTGCCACACTAAAGCCTTTCTTCATTGTACTTCTCCAATAGAAAGCTGAGCAACCCTCACCTGCCATGAATTGATGTTTGGGATTAGTGTGTGAGAGAGGCATGTGAACTGCAGCCCAGCTTTGTGTCAGGTTGAGGAATTCAGTGCTCCATAAACCCCCAGAATTGTGATCCTTGTGGGACTGGGCTGCAGCCAGTCAAACATCCTATCAATCAGGAGGACCCCTGTGTGGTGTGGCATTAACTTTTACAATTCAGACCAGTGTGGGACTCTGCTGTACTCCATCCATCAGTCAAGTCTGCCTGCACAGTCCCTCTGCAGGGGAGACCTCTGCCTTTATGATGCTGGTCATTGACAAGCTGAGTAGTGATCAATCAATCAGTCTCCTATCAGGCTGCACAATGGCTGCAGGACAACACAAGCTAGACTGCCCCATCCTAAAAAAAACCCCAACCCACCCCCTGGTAAACCTTAAATAAAATGGCCTTAAAAAAATCCATCTATTTTTTACCTATTGCCCAAAGTGATGTTTCCAACACTTTTCTGGCAATTCTTTTGCTATTTTCCTTTTTTCTCCCCCTAAAGAGAATTTTGATGAATGATTTTAATTATGATTTTTCCCCCTGGATTTTGTATGTATCTGCGTGCAATTATCTAATCTTTTGGCCCAAGGAAGCACCTCTGATCAGGCCCAGGCCTAGAATAACACAAGTATGGTAGGTCAGGATGGAAGAAGGTGGATTGGCACAGCAAGTGTGTTTACATCATCCCTGGCTCTAGCTTGATTTATCAGTAGATTTGGCCCTATTTACTATTTCTTTGTAGCTGGTGGTGAAGTATATAATACAAACCAAGAATGGTTTACAGGATAATAATTGCTCAGAGTGAATGCAGCTAAATTAAAGAGAGAGCATGGTAGTATACACAGATCTGGTAGCTCTTGGGCATTCATCTGGTTCCTGATTTCTGCACATTCCCACCCAACAATTTAGGTAGACCTGAGTAGATTGTAAATTTTTATCAATATAAAAAATTGCAGGTTTGTGCATGCATAGACATATATATATACACACTTGATTTTGCTGCAGTGCCTTGCTTCTCTGTCATTTGTATCCACAACTTGTAAAGGTTTTTTTGGCAACACTTTTGTGCCTTGAAAAATACTGTAAATGCTGTCAATACTTTCACCCCATAGTAGTAGAGTGAGTCAGGCAGTTCTTTGGAAGAATGGAGGTGCTCTGTGGCACTGGTCCTTTATTGTCCAGGTCAAGTCTAGAATAAGCTGGGACATATTCCTGGCCTGGATTGAAGATTTTCCTTTATTCAGCTGTTGTATGCCTGGTGACGTTGGCCAAATTTCTCCTTGGAGATAGGAATGCTGCTCTCTGCTATGCCCCACTCTGAGTTCTGCAAAGTGAAAAGGTGGTAGACAAGAACTGGGCAGAAATTATCATGTTTGGGGAAGAGATGAGAGAGTAGGAAATGGCTTGTGATCCCAGCCCTACTCATACTTAAATACTGGGGAGGAAATTTGCTAATTTCTAAGTGTTCATCTGACTTGGCAGGGCTGGGAAGCTCTGAAATGTCCGTGTAGGAAAGCAAGGAGTGCTAATAGGAAAAAGCAGGCAGATTTGTGTGAGTTCTGGGGCAAGGACACAGTGGATTTCCAGATCTCACCATGATAGGGAAAGGGAGTAAATGCCCAGATAGGCTATGAGGAGGCAACTATAGGAGGAAAATGAAACCTTACCTTACCCACCAAAAGTTTTCTCTATAAAATACAGGCCTCTGTGGCATCATGGAAAAAAAGTCCAGAAAAACAGATGAAGTTGTACTGGATTCACTAGCTCTTTTTCCCTCCTCTGCATCCTGCCAAAAATGCAATTTTACTTTAATTTTGGTTTTGTGTTGTTTTTCATGATGCTGAAACGTTGCTTGAACACAGATGTAAACCATCAGTACAGTACTGTAAGGCATGGACCACACAGACGTGCAGTTCCTTTCAAAATGCAAACCAGAGGAAACAATCTGCCTTTAAAATTAAACTTCCTCATTAATTTCATTAAAAACGTGTGCAGCTTCTAGGGAATGGCAGAGGGTGACTTAAAACATGGCACTGTCCCTTGAAAACTGGCAGGCGGTGAATGTGCTCTGGTGGGGAAAAAAGAAAAAAAAATAGGGGATCTGAAAGGAAGGTTGGGAAAGGGAAGGGGATCTCCTGCAGTGGTTGCCATTTTTCTCCTCCTTTCTGCTTTGCTGCGCTCTGCAGACACACAATAATAACCCCAGTGGGCCCGGGGATCAAATGACGTGTTGCTGAAGGATTAGGAGCAATTCTATCCCCCTGGCATGGGTTTAGGAATTTTCATTAAAATGACCTTGGGTGTGGTGAGAAAGGAATTCGGGCCGCATGGATGGAGAGCTAAACATCCTACCTGGGGAACAACAAAAGGTCTCTGCAAGGCTCACCTCCCCAGGCTCCAAGCAGAGCTGTCCTGCTTTTCCCTTGCTGGAGTGCAGTTGTTCATGGAGATGCGTGGAAGGTCAGAATTAAAAGGCATCTTTCCAGGAGATGGAGGGGGGAGGTGGGAGAATGGAGTGGAGGAACAAGCAAGAGGACTTGCTTCCTGGAATTGCTTAAAAACAAATACATAGAAGCAAATGTGTCTTTGGTGTGGAGTGGAATTGTGTTTAATTAGCAAGGCAGCCTTGTGACCAAGTGCTGCACCAGGAGAAAATGGAAAATTATTCTTAGGTTGTGCAACCCCATCCTGTTCATCTGCACAAGCAGCCCTTGCACAGTTTGGTGATTTTCTTGTGTATGGTCCTGCTTAAGCAAACATTTCCAGTCCTGCTGAATGTCTTATCACAGTCTGACTGTTTGTATTCAGACAGGCGGCGTCTTGCAGCTTACAGGAGCATTTTCAATTCCTGCTGGCTGAACCCAGTTGTTTTTGAGGAAGCAATTTATTGATAATTGCCTATGATACATGCCATCACATCTTCTAATGGTAGCATTCCTGATGAAATGGTTTAATCAGGATAAAAAGAAAGCATGATGTTGTTCACAACACAGCAAAAGCATTAAAGCAAGCAGAAAGTAGAACCTCTCAAGTTTATAGGGTGTGTGGTTGAAAGCCTTGCACACAAAGTCTTGACAAATTTCATCACTGGTGAAATGTACCTCCCTACCTCGCATTCAAGGTAAATTAAATGTACTGCACTGTAGCAGGTATTCTTGGTGACAACAGTTGTCCTGGAGCACTTGGACATAACACAAAGTATTAAGAAGCAAGCACTGAAAAACATGAGTTATCTGTAGTTCACTGCAGTTTCCAACTCATTCTGGAAAATGTCAAGGAACTATTGATGTAATGAACAGTTAAGAGCTTGTGAGTCCCCTGTCCTTTGATAGCTGCCCTCAAGACATCAGTTTGGACTTGGCCTGGCCAAGTGCTGTCTTTTGGGAATAGAAGACACAGCCCAAGGATGAACTTCCCTGGAGTAGGGGAAATGCTGAGCATTGTGCAGCAGGTGCTGTGGCTGACCACCCAGCGTTTGTAAACCAGGAGCTGATGGAGAGTGAAGCTCTGTCACATCCCCAGAGGGTGCCCCGGGTGGGATTGCTGTGATAGCAACAAAAGATTATCTGTTCCAGGTCTCCTTCCTAAGCCTGCAGAAACACAATCCATTACATCAGATGGAAGGAGTTTATTTCAGCCCGATTGCATTACAAGATCTTGGAGTGGGTTCACACACGAGCAGCAGAAACCTGTCACATTTGAGAAACTGTGTGTCAGTGTGACTGGCCTGCTCCCTCAGCTCAGTACCTGGAGGCAGAAGGCACCGTGGTTAATGAGGGGAGGCCTTGAATATTAATCAAACCTGCAATCTCCTACAAAGACATCTGTAGGCACTACTGCTGAAGATTGTTGTTTTAGACACCTTTTATTCTGATCTCTTTCAGGGCCTTCTGTGGCCCTGAAAGAAGAGAGGAATGTAAATGTGACCCAGATTAGTAAATGGCTTTCATGAAAATAGACTGAGAGTGATTTTCCTCTTGCAGAAGACCCATGTAAAACTGCATGGCTTTGCTGTAACTCTCAGGAGGTTGCTCTTTAAGAGACCAATTAGCAGAGCTAAGGATAGTAGGACATGTTTTGCATTTTCATCCTTTACCAGCAGACAAGTTAAGGAGGGACCTTTTCTTACTGCTCTTTGATGCAGATGTCTGACTCCTCACCTTTCTGTTTTAGAGGGACTTCTCAGTATTCTGGGAAAGATTTGTGGTCATTTCAGTTTTAAGAGAACCTTCAGTCCACTTATCGTGGAGATCAGAGAAGTTAGAAACCTAACTTCCCATTTGGAAACAGATCTAAGGTGTCTGAAAGCAAAGGGAGCTTTTTAATTTGTGCTGAGGCTGCCTGTCCTCTCTGCTCCATGAGGATGAAAAACAATCAGAACCTCTGAAATATCTGTCATTGCCACTGAGTGAGGAAAAGCAGACTGTGATACTTTCTAGTGCCAATCTGTCAACAATCATTATTGGCTAAAGTTTTTCCTTGAGGCGTGCAGGTTGGTGTACTTATTTTCATTTACAGGAAGGGTGATTCGGAGCAGAGAGAGGTTAATCTCTCACATTAGCCAAGTCATATTAGCACTGGTCAAAACATTCAATAGAGTTTGTTTGCTCACTGTCACTATGCATAGCTAAATGCACTGCTTCTGCCTGCCTGTTATGGGTTATCTTGGTTGGCCTGTCCAACCCATTGATAAAGCCCGGTGGTGACGCTGCTGTGACAATGAAATTGTCAGGGAAGGGGTTGCTGGCTGAGCTTTGGGTCTTTGGTGTCTAGAAATGTGCCCAGCCTGGGTTTCCCTAGGCCAACAAATGTGTTTCCTGTGGCCAGGGAGGACAGCAGAGGTGGCTAGCTGAGCAGTTTGGCAACCCATAATTTCCTCATCATGGGGAGATCCAGTTCCTCTAGTTCACAGGCCCCAGAGAAACTGATTTGCTTGCTTCTAGTCCAAACCAATAGATTGGTGGCTATTATTGGCAATAGATTTGGTGGCTATTATTTTTTCTTGTTTATTTTTCATTTCCCTCATATTTAGATGCATTGCTTTCATGTCAGATTGAATTCTGTTCTGTTCTCACGGATTTCTCTCAAGAGGAATGGAAGATGATGTCCACTAAATATTTACTGTAAGGGAGTTGTATGAATGCCAGTGAGGGGAATACTTGGTGCTAGTGGAGGGGTGTTTGTAAAAGACACAGCGCTATTTGTTGGGATTTTTGGTAGTTTTGCCAACATGAAAATGTCCTGAGTCTGAGAAAGTTGTCTGCTAAACATGAAGGGGAGGTTCTGGCCATTGAGACCTATACATCATTCTTCCCCACTGGTCCAGCATGTGTGAAGTCAACATTAGAAATATTTCCATTCAGGATTAGAAACTGGACAGAGCACTAAAAGTGTCTAAACAGAACAACTAAAATCTTGTAAGAGGATGTGGAAGAGTTTATGCAGATCTGGGCATCTTTCCCACCCAGTTTTGTACATCTGAAGACTTTTATGTTGTACTAATGCATGGAAATGAGGGTTGTATTTAAAATAATGACCATTTAAAAAAAAATATAACCCTTTTGTCCACCTTTGTGGTGCTTTGCAACCTTGACAAAAGGTTGACATTTCTTCCCTTGGAACGTGTACAATGTGGCCAGCAGGTTTAAAAACAAAGAGAAGAGCTTTATTAATGCAGCTTGAACAGAAGAGTAAAAAAAAAAAAGAAAAAAAGTCTTGAATTGGACCTTCAGTTGCTGCAGAGGTCTGTTGTCCCTGGAATACCTTTGCAGTGTGTGCTAAATGGTCGCTCAAAGTCAGCATGAAAAAATTATTTCCGAAGCTGTTGGACAAATAAGGAGACTCATTCTGAGCAGGGACTAAATTGGTTTGGAACATATGCCTGTGCTGAGCAGCCAAAGTACATAATCAGGTTTAGCAAAACAAAGCCTGATACCAAACTTGCCAGGAAAAATTGTTTTGTCATTTTGAAATCTGCTTGGTTTTTAAGCAAACCTTCCCAGAACAGAAAACAATGTGTTTCATGCCCCACTTCATCTGCTTTTGCTGTATTTTTCCTCTGAAGACTTGTAAGGAAGGGGAAGAATATATAATCCCTTTGTTAAGATACTTAAATTAAAAGGTTGCTCGTGTTGAACTGCCCTTTCAGTCGGGATTAACATTTGTTACCCAAGTCTATATACCCTGTAAAATAACAACTAATCCAGACATTAATCACAGGAAATATTCTGGGCCTTTTAAAAATAAACCATGACATTCTGTGAAGAATACATAATTGAGAATATCCTGGACAGGTTGAAAATTAGCCCAGTTGATTGGTTACATAATGATCAGCTGGGTAAGCCAAGGGGAAAGAAAAGAGCACATGGGGCGAACAATGCAGCAGCTTTGTGCTATTGTCTGCCTTTTCCTGTCCTCGAGTTCAGCTCGGTACAAACATTGTCATTCCAAAACAAATGACATTAACAGGAGGTGTCTGTACCCCTGGTCAACCTCGCTCCTCTGCTTTCCGATTTTTCCGACCACAGCTCATATTTTTTCCCCCTGCTCCCTTTGCCATTTCCAGCCAGAGTTTCCCAGCCCCGATGTGTTGCCCAGAGCAACTTGTGCAGCAGTTGCGTTGTGACGGATCCCTTTCTTCAGGCAGTATCTGTCAATGTCCCCCCTCTCTGCCAAAGGCCAGTTACTCATGTCAAGGTCAAATTGTGGACAGTCATTCTGTGTCTGCCCAAGTTAATCCAAACCAAACATACCATGTATAAGTAGCTTATCTCCCAAAATAAATAGAGGATAATTAGCATAAGTCACCGCACCCATTCCTTTTCCATTCCTCTCTGGAAAGTCCTTCCACCTGAGTAAATCAGGATGCTTTGTCTGACCCATTCTTATTATGTTGAAAAGCAAGCAAGCAAGATCTGGCTCCCAGTGGGATGGCTTTTACTACCTGGCTTTCCCAGACCAAGCCTCTCTTAATGACACAGGGAGAGATGCACACAGATGTGCTTGTAATGGAGGTGGCATTATGCCAGGAAACCCTCAAAATTATAATTTACAGCAGATCTCTGCAGCTCTGGGTCAATCATTATCAGTTGTGTTGTTGTCTAAATGAGCATTACTTCTTGGGCACCTCTGTTTTTTCAGAGACAGCAAGCTAAAGCAGACTTAGCTGTGCAAGGGGACTGAGGCACTTGGAGTGACAGTATGGATATGGGTCAGCGGTGGATTAAAATTCCATGTTTTGTCTGTGGGACTTGCACTGGGGGTCTGCCCCATAGAGGCTTCTCTGGTTGGCTGAACCTCTGTGGTGTGGTGCTATGGGACTTTGTGGTGAAAATGTGTCCCCCCTTGGTGTCACAGAACACGTAGGCACCGATGCTGAGGGAGAAGACAGAGAGAGAGATGAGTGCTGATGCTGTCAGGAGGGTGAGTGAGGATGTGTGATGTTGAAGGAAGGGCGCAAACAGACAAAGGTAAAGGAAGTGATGGGTCTGAACTGCTCTCCCTGCCCAGTGTCAAGTGGTGACTGATGGTCAATTCTTTCCTTCTGTAAAACCAATTGCTGGTGTAAAAAAAGAAAAAAAAAAAAAAGTGGGCTGAGAAAAATCCCAGCTTTACTCTTAGAGAAGGAATCTGCCTGACTTGGGTTGCTGAAGCTCAGCTGGCAATTAATTAGGCAGGTGGGATTTTTAGTGCTGAAAAGCAAGTTTCCAAATTTCCTACACTTCTTTCTTTTCTGCTTAAATATCCTGTAATAAAGACAGACAGGAACTAGTCCCTGTGCTTATGTTCAATGTTATAGAAATAACATATATGTAACGCTAATTATTTAATAAATGACAAATAACATGAGGAAATTCTGCTCACTTCACAGGGTTTCCTCTCTTATTTAGACCTGTGTAGCTCCTTTGCCCTTCCCAGGACAGGTGGTTTGTTCTGAAAGAGCAAGAGGCGAGCTGCGCACCCACACCTTGACTATGGTTATCACTGAAGGTATAATTTCTGTTTAGATAATTCCCTTTTTAATCTGGGTTTGTGCCTTTTCTCACTTAATGCCTACAAAACAAAATATGAATTATAATAATAAAAAAAAAAAGTAAAAGAACAAATACTCTAGGTTAAGCAGGATGTCTAGGTTTCAGGCAAGAGTTAGAGGATGCAGTCAGTATTCTGGGATGGAATCAGACAGAAAATTAATGGATTAGGCCCAGGGGACATGGGCTCTGCTGTGGGCCTCCAGTGCAAAGGTTTCCAGAAAAAGTGAGGCACGAGATACTATGACCTGGTCTTGTGCTTAACGCAACAAATTACAGTTTAGTGGCACAATTAGCAAGAAGAGGAATACAGGTGTGTTTTGGATGCATTTCTAGCCAGCAGCAAAAGTGTCCCAATTGAGGGCAACATTTGTACAAGCTGGGAAGTTATATTGCTTATATTTGCTTTAGTAGCCTAGGAACACATCAGAGGCGGCGTGAAACCTCTTGGGGGGGGGGGGGTTGGTGTTGCTTTGCATAATTTCCATCAACGTCTCCACATCCTTCCTCAGATTTTGAGGCTCAGCCCAGGTGTGCTCAAATGCTCCCGAAACTTGGCAAAAGCTTCTGCAAGGCTGCCTGGGGGAAGGGAGGGAAGGAGGCAACGGGGAGGTTTCACCTGGTTTCAAGTTTCAGGACAAAAACTTTTGTATGAGTAACAGTTCCCAGCTTCGAGAGCCCCTTGACAACACGGGGAATCCAAAATCCCCGGGTTTGCGCACAGGGCAGGCGGCAGAACGGGATTTCGGGCAGCACCGAGAACAGGATGCTGTGCTTGTCAGCGCACGGGATGCGCTCACTGAAGCCTGCGGGAAGCGCTCGCCCAGGCTTGGCCGCCTTTTCCCTCGGGCCGGGGCGGGGAGCGAGGCAGCGCGGGGCAGTTTCCGAGGGAAGGCAATCATCGGGCACGGCTCGGGCCGCCTTTCCCGGCGCACAGCTGGCACAGCTGGCAGACCCGAGCGCGGAGCCGGTGGCAGGGGCCGAGCCTTGTCTGGAGTTACATCGATCCGTGGGTGCCGCGCAAACGCGCCCTCGGCTGAAAAGTCAGGCGTTCATTACGTTGATGGCCTGTTTAGCTTGTAACCCCAGCCGCTGAGCCTCAACCTCTCTGCGGTCAAATAGATTTACCTTATGTGATGAAAGGCCGTACCCTTTCCATTTCCTTCTTTCAATGCCCTCTCACCACAAACTCTTCTGGTAAGGCCACTTATCAGTGACAGCACATTTTTCATTACTAGTGGAGTATGTGTTAAAATGAAATTTTGAAATAGTTTTTCAAATTTCACGCTGTGTATCGACTGGTCAGTGATCAATCCATCAATCACCTCTGTTTGATTTTTTTTTTAAAGTTGATTTGCCTGTTTGTCTCCTTGAATAGAATTTGTTTTAGACAACACTCCTTAATCTAGGCAGGCTTGAAGAAGACAGGCAGAGAACTGATTTTTGTCACAAGCTGGAACAATAATATTTTCATTGGCTTGTCTAAAAGTAGAAAAAAAAGGGTAATTTTACAGATCTTAAGAGATTTACTTAGTTCTGCAACTTTCCCTAAGTTTTAGAAGCTATATATATTCATAAACACACACACACATATAAACAGTTCTGTTCTTCTAATATAGCTCTATGTGCTATTACAGTGAGATACTGTGTGACAGCAAGGTCTTTATTTCATATGTGCCATCTTTGTTAGTAAGTAAAGTAGGAATTTAGCTCATGTGCATGGTCAAAATGATCCTGCAAAGCTCTCTGATTATGTAGCATGTAATTCTGCTTCAAGTTAACAAAAAATATTTAATTTTGCATTTGATTTCATACTATTGTGGACTGATGATGTAATTCTATTTAGTGTCATTAAATTTTACAGCAGAGTCATAGGGAATCACTCTGAGATTTTTCTTACTCTGTGTCGGTTTATTTTCTTTTTATTTTTCTTTTTTTTAGTTTTGGTTTTCTCTTTTTTGGGGTGTTTAGGATTTTTTGCTTGGATTTTTTTTTCCAAAGATTGCAGCAGTGATTAAATAATCTGCCCAGTGGCTGAGATGGGTAAAATTCATGTGCTTTATGTTTTCTATAACAAGGAGGAAGTGTCAAACAGAAAACATAAAGATGTCAGCATAGGAATTTGTAGATGAAAAGATCAGGAAAGGCTTAAAAGACAAAAAATTGTAGAAAGCATCTACAAAGATGGAATCATTTAACTTAACACTGTGTTCTAGAACATGTTCTGTTATATATTCCATTTATTTTACCCTGCAAGGCATCCTGTTGAATTGGAGTCTTGAGTACATTCAATGACCATGACAAAGACCTTTCTGAATCAATGCAGACTGCTCTCTAAAACATCTGTAATTTCAGGGCAAAAAACGCCAAAAATTTTTTATTTCAGCTATTGCTCTTACTGTTCACTTACTTGGAATTGATTTAATGGAACAACCTGGGCGTCCATCTATTGAAGATATTACTGTTTGGAATAGGATTTAACAGAATAATTGTTGGAGTTGTTCAGATCTCAGGTCTTTGTAGCTCAGAGTGCTGCTTCCAGGAGTTTCCAATAGGACAAAGATGTAGTGATATATTCTGGGATTGATTTGTACCTTTTTGTTTCATGATTCTGAGTGAGTTTTACATTCTTTTTTAAGATGTTCATACTGGTTTAATGTTAATAATTTTTCTTGACAGCTTTTCTAAGGTTAGATAGATCTTCTGTGAGTCTTAGCACAAGCTGAGTTTTTCTCAGCTCTCTAAGTCCTTGGTCTTTAAAGTCTCTGAAGTCCAGAGGACTTCTGTCCTAAATCTTAGTGTTTCAGAGATCTGGAGCTTGATTAGGTTTTGTTTTTGAAGAAGATGAGTGCATTAAACTGACACCAGGAGCGGTGTTCAGTGGCAGGATTTAAAGCAGACAGTGAAGAAGACAGCCAGCCACAGGATGTACCAGCTGGAATGTCTCACTGTCTGCACAGCAGCCGGGCTCCCTGCTGCATGAGAATTGCCGAGATCACTGCCACCTCACAGGGGAGGAAAGGATAAAGCAAACTGTGATAAAGCTCACTTATATGCTGATGTGGCCTGGCCATTCACACCTCATGAAGAGTCAAGTTGGGCCTGAAACCTTTGCATTACTCTAATTCACTGACACCTTCAGCTGTCAGTAAAAGAGGGAAGGCACAGAAGCAGTGATCCAGCCAAACAGATTTTTCTTTTTTCAGTCATGAAGATATCCACATCAGTGTGAAACCAAGATTTGTTTAAAAAGCATTTTTTTGTCACTTCTGAGGGAAGAATAAGACTTTCCTGAGTAGTTAGTCAGTCTTCTGGCTAGGGCACTATCCTGAAGGAGAACCTGGCTCCAAAGAGATTTCTTTTGTACTGGAGAATGTGGAGATGACGTGTGCCATCTCAGGAGCACGCTCTGAATACTGTGCTGAGGGTTTCCTAGATTGCCTCTCTTTCCTGCCAAAGCACTCCACACTATGGAAGCCACTCCATGCTGGGCATCTAATTTATTCCATCCCAACCAAAGTTCTTTGTTGAAATAAATTCCAGAAAGTTTTGGCAAATTTCTGGTAGAAATACTACATCACTGGAAACTCATCCATTACCTCTTTCTAGAGCAAGCCTAGGATGGCCTTACCAGGCTGCTATGTTTTTTTGGCCATCCTGGAGCCATTTTCATTCTCAGATTTGTTTTATATTGGTAGTGGGCTGGTGTTTCTAATGCTCAACACGTACAATTACTGCTCTGTTAAAAAATAAAGCATGCCATGGAAGTTGAAACCAGAGACTGGAGCCCAGGAGTGAAAACAGCTGAAAGCAGCAGGGAAGGGGAAGTAAGTGGCAGGGCAGGCTCTGGTGCTGAGATGCAGGGTGTTCCTTGCTTGTCATCATTCCTTGGGAGCTGAATAGAAGGAAAAGCCATCTCTTGTTTTGTAAGTCACTACAAGTGTCTTAAAAAGTGGAGACAAAGAGAAAGAACGGAAACCAGTCCAGAATGTCTTTCCGCTTGGTTTCGGACCATCCCTGCTCTGTTGTGTTTTGAAAAGGGTCTGAGCAGAATATCCTATTGTTGCAGTTTCTCTTTATTGCAGAGCAGGGCTTGCAGAGGCAGGATGACTTTCAGCAAGATGCCAGGGGGGTGGTTTGTGTGCATTACCCGAATTCTCAATCAGTGTTCTCCCAAGCAGCTAGTGACAGGAAGAGGATGTGGCCTCAGCTGGTGCCAAAGGAGGTTCAGGTTGGACATGAGGAAAAATTTCTTCATGGAAAGGGTCAGTGAGCATTGGAATGAATTTCCCAGGGTGGTGGTGGAGTGCCTATCCCTGGAGGTGTCCAGGAAAGGCCTGGATGTGGCACTCAGTGCCATGGTTTAATTGCTAAGATGGTGATCAAAGGGTGGACTTGATGATCTCAGGGGTCTTTGCAAAATGAAATGATTCTGTGAATCTACACATCAGTCTAAGTAGGGGGTTCAACAAAGCAAAAAGGTGCTGGGAGGTTCAATGAAGTATTTTTAAGCTCTTGGAGCTCCTAAAGGAGGTGTTGTTAAGTGGAAGATGAAGTTAGAGCACCCATGTAGAAAGGGCAGCTGTAGAAATACAAGCACGAAATTGTATTCTTCCAGGGGGGAGAAGGAAACACTGGTGATGGCTATGACTAGCTTTCTAGATAAAGTCATGTACATAAACCAAATAATTTTTTCCCCCTTTTAAACAATAACCCCAGGAAATGTTCTGAGGGAACAACAGAGGGTGCCCTCTATTTCACTTTTGCTATTCACCATTAGCTGCAAAATCTGTATGCTTCTGTGTTTTGTTTAATCACATGTGATGGGGCCATTTGTGTATAAACCTACTTTGGGGGAAGACGTGGGCCATGTGAAGTGCCTGTGGTGTCCCTCAGAGAGCCCAGACTAAAATGGAGCAGATCCCTCCTCTCTCACAGAAGTTTCATGTTTAAAGCAGAATAATAATGGTAATAATACTAGCAAGAGTCTAGATGCAAGATTAACTATATTGCAAAAACGCTTCTTGTAGAATTGAAAAGATGAACTCAGTCCTGCAGCCATTGCAAAGAAGAGTTACATCCTGTTTATGAAGGTATTTGGTTCAAACCAGATTTGATGGTTTTTAAACTTGGCTGTGCTAAGGGCTGAACACTGTGTTCTTCTGCTGGCCTCTAATGCAGTGTGAAAGCATTAAGTAACATGGGCTGAAATGCTGAAAATGCCTGTGCAGCTTGTAACTCTCCAAAGCAACATTCCAGCTCCTGAGAATCCAGTCTCAGTGCAACTGAAGGAGCCAGGGAGGGATGATTTCCTTCTTATGTCTTAATGTGAATAAAATGCATTTTTACTCAAAGAATCAGAGTTGTCATAGAGGGGAGGATATGCTGGAATCTATATCAACAAGAGGGTCACATTCCTGCCCTTTGTGCAAATCCCTTTGCAATTATTTAGCAGTAGCCAGTACCTGAGCAATGGAAGGTAAACAGAATTGTTGACAGCATAAGGTAGACTCTTATGTAAGTTTCATCATCCTGGGGCTGAGTGGCAGCAGATGTTCCTGGTCATGCAAGCTGGGTTTCCCACTGGATGAGAAATTGGTGATGTGGAGTCTGGGTATGTTCTCAGTTTACTTAAGACTGAACTCACCAGTTGTGTGACAGGGATGGTCAAAGAGCATGCAAGATGTACTCCCTCATCCTTGTTTTCTTTCGTAGACTGCTGGAACAGCAATGCCAATGGAATGACTTTATTCCAGGAATTAATTCTCATTAGAGGTACTAAAGCACAGAACAAATTGTATTGTTTACTTGTGCCACCTCCCACAAGTAGAACAAACTTATGACTAAAAATATTAGCTTTTCTTGAAAGATTGAGCAGGGCTTGCTAGCTAAATAAAAGAAGATGTAAAGCAACATGCAATGGCATCTCTTGACTCTTCACTTAATGATACTGAAATTGAGGAAGTAAATTACAACAAAAAGGATGCAAGATAGAGCATGCAGCCCTGGGGGTACAGTGCCAAAACAGCTGATGAATTCATCTGGTTTTAATGGTACAGTCACTCCTTCTTTTAATCAGTTTGTCTCTTCTGAGTAATGACACAGTCTGGTTATTGTTCTAATGTAAGAAATAACAAATAATCAAAACAAATTTCTGTACCTGCTTTCTCTCCCTTTCTAAACATAGGGGATTTTGAACTGTAATTCACATTGATAAGCAGGTCCTAGAAAAATCATGACATTTATGTAATGGCTGAAGTTGTAAATACACATCAAACTTTGCCAATTTTCTATTTCTCTAGCGTGTGAGAAAATTAATTTGGGAATTTTTCGTTGAAACACTTTGCATAGAGATCCTAATTTCCCAGCAGAAGTTAAGTTTTCTGCAGTGTAGGAAATTATGTCTTTGGTTTCCTCTCTAGCATCTACTCTAAGGCTTACATTTCTGGGGGACTTTTTTATTATTTTCACTGTAGCTGAAAAATTAAAGGTTCTAGTAATATTTCCCAGCAGCACTGTTCACTCAGGGAATTTTTTTAGAGTGGAACTTCAATAAATTCGCCTGGTAAGGTCCAGTTGTTTTCTGCAGAACCAGAGATTCACTCCAGTTTTCATGCAAACCAGAATCATGTGCTTCTTCCAGAGTCCAAATGCATTTCTTATGGGAAGCCATATTTCTCATTGCTCTGAGGATAATTTGGGGAACCTACGTGTGGTAGCTGCATCCTTGAAAGCTACAAGCTGCTACCTGATTTAGTGTTGCAACATTTCACCTCTCTGAACTGTGGAGCACGAGGGTTTTTTATCCTTCTGCTGAGAATACTGCATGAGGCAGAATTGGTAACGTGGTGCATCCCTCTGATGGACCCAAAAACCCCACCTGGACTGGTCTAGTGTGCCAAAGTAGCTTGCAGTGCAGACAACTAAGTGACAGCACATGTTCACACAAAATGTACTCAGTCATAAAGTTTTTTTAATTCTAAAAAAAGAATGGTCTGGGAAAAAAGCACTCTTGATTTTAAAATACCAACAAAAAAACACCCTGGCATATGAAAAATGTCATGGCAGTGTCATCTTCTTGGAAAGCTGGTGATGCAGAACAGCTGTGTTTCTCAACATCAGGCAGGAGATCAGCTGGTTGAGTGATGACTTTTCATGGTGTCACTCTGCAAATGGCGAAAAGCAAATCCCTGCCTTCAATCTTAGCTCCTGTTTTCCTTAGCTGTTACAAATTTTGCTCATTTATTTTCACTTTTTCTCTTGATGCTTGGCTGTCTCTTCACTTTCTGAAGTGCTAAACAGCAACAAGAAGCACTGACAAGAGTGATAGAGTATGTCAGCTCAGCTGAAACTCATACTTTTATAGGGAATAGCAGCTCTGGAGTTAACTGAGAAATAGGGAGACAGCAAATGCCCATTCCTGTAGAAGACTCAGTTTCTGTAATTAACTCCCAAAAGAGCTGGAGCCTAACACTGTGCCTAGATTTAGATAATGTATTTGTAGTATTCATATTACAGCTGAAGAATCACAATGATCAGTTTTCTCGTTTTCCTGAAGTTGAGTAATATTTTTTTCTCCTGATATATGTGTGAGGGGATCAGTTTTGGCACTCCTTCTCTAGTGTTTCATAATGTGGAGGGTCTTCTTTAATGTTTTTTTTTCATTCAGAATTTTTAATGAGGAATTTGCCTATTGATTTTTTTCCTAGAATTTGAAACTACTTAAGCAGATTTACTGGTGTGTTGAGGTGTGCTGGTAGCTGGCCTGAGACATTCAAATGTCTTCTCTTTCCAAAGGTGATGTCGATGGAAACTTTGGTTTTGATTTCAGCAGAGTCAAAGCCTCTCGCATCTTTGGGCATAGGCAAAATTTGTCCCTCAATTTCTTAGTGAAAAGGTAAGGTTCACACAAAAAGAAAGAGTAAAAGAGAAACAAATGAATATTTTCCCAAGTCTGCATTTTGCATAAGCTTTCAGCTGGTTTTAGTGCTGCTCCTATGAGTGTCAGCTGATGAAATCCTTGAAGCTGGTGCCTAATTGGAACCTCTGGTTATCTGTAGTGAGGCTCATAACCAGTGCTCCCCCAGCTCAGGGAAAGACCTGTGTGTCAAATTAACAGCAGCATTCTCATATTATGTGCTTCCTACTCAAGGGCAGTGTATCCAATTATCATCTGTTCCCCAAAGCCAGGAAACCAGCAGGGTAGTGTGGTGAAAAGGCTGTATCCACAAACCATATTGATCCCTGAACAAATTTGTCTGGAGTCCTCAAGCACACACACACACACACACATGTGCACACACACAAATTCTTGTGGCTTTTCCAGTGCTGCTCTCTGTGGTTTGGTCTGTGCCTACCCCAGAGCTTTGTGTCTTTGCCCAAGAGTTTTTCCTGAGATTGTCAGTGCAGGTGTTCCAGAAAATGCCTCCAGTATGTGTATGGGGATTAGAACCTGGCTCTCCAGGCAGATGATGGATTGTTCTTTTATTACTGAAAGTTTTAAAAAACAAAAGAATCTTGCAGTGGGGTGGCTCAGAGTCAAAGGAACCCAAACAAAGCTGAAAATTGAGTGTATACATTGTAGCTCAATTATTTTGAAGGTTGAGGTTTCTGCTTCAATCCTTCATAAGGAAAAAGGCTGTCTTTATTGAAGCAGGCTCTTTTATCATTATCTGGGATCTTTATGCTTTGGTTTTGTGTGTGTTTCATGGAAAAAAGAAGCTAATACATCTATTACAATTTTACTGCTATTTCACTTTAGTAACCCTGAACAATCCCAGCTGTGACTAAAGTACAGCTTTTCAATAAGGGGGACATCAGGAAAGGTGTTTGTTTGCTGGTAGCTAATAGCCAGAAGTGGCTCCAATTTGAAGTTATTCCATTCTGGCTTTCAATGTTGTTGTCCACAAAATTTTGGGTTTCTGCCAGGGAAATTAAATGAAGAATGGACAGCATGGCATTTGCAGGCCATGGGAATGAAGGTGTCTAATAAAAAACAAACATAAGAGATTTACCCAAGAAACTGCCCTCTTGTTTTTCTTGTCTTGCATTTTTCCTCTGTGGGCAGGTTTTGATGAGATATTTGATTCCAGTGGGTCACTTGAAATGATGTATGTGATGCAGATTGGTTAGTGGGTAAACTAATGATGTCTTGGCTATTTTTCCATTGTTCTTTCTTTCCTTTCAGAATAAAAAGGAAGCACCGAATACCCCGTATGCATTATTCTGGTAGTGTTGTCACCGTGTGGTTTACACAAAGCCAAGACTCTGGTTCAAAGCTGTGCTGGTTTTGGGGTAATCCCCAAAACCTGCAATGGTGGGACTGTGGAATTTAATTGGCAGGCTGTTGCCTGCAGGACAGCTCTGCTTAACAAGTCTTTGTAGGTGTATGACTGATATTCATCGTGTAAGGGAGAG
Source organism: Melozone crissalis (assembly GCF_028551555.1). Classification (NCBI taxonomy): domain Eukaryota; kingdom Metazoa; phylum Chordata; class Aves; order Passeriformes; family Passerellidae; genus Melozone; species Melozone crissalis. The sequence goes on along the minus strand of NW_026535817.1, from coordinate 7,069,000 downwards.
TCAGCAAAGCCTTCTGGCTTTCTCACCTTCTCTAGTTAAACTGCAGTACTTGGCTTCTATATTTCTTAATATGAAATTATTTTGAACTCTCCTGGGTACTTGAATAGGGTGTAGATAGGGTGCAGCAGGAGAAGGTATTTCTTCCCTTCTTTTTGCAGTGTGGCTTCTCTGCAGATATAGAGAAGTGTGTCTGTCACGAAGAAAAAAAAATAAATTATCCTGATGCAATCCTACAATGCAAGCATAAATCAGCAGGAGTAGAATCTAAATTCTTAGGAATTTCTAGATTTTATGTTTTCAAAATAATATCCTGTCCACTGACAATTCACAAAATTAAAGCACTCTGGATTTTTCTTTCCCTGTGCCCATTAAAAGAATCTAATTGTAAATAAGAATTTGGATTTACAATAAGTGATTTTCTGTATGGCTGTTCATATAAAGCTATGTAACATAATCTGAAATGAATGTTATAAAGTTAGGCTTTCCTATTGTATCACATTTACACATAATTTTCTGGACAGAGAAGAGAATCTGACTTTCGAAAAGTTGCATTCCGTAATTCCATAGCTCTGTGGAATCATTTCATTTTGAGTGATGCCTTTCACGAAGAAGCTGGCATCTGGCTGATGTGGTGGTTGGATTCCGGTGCAGTACGTTTGGGAAGGGAAACTGCTCTAATGAAGGCTGTTTCATTCAGTTCCTCTTCCAAGGATTAAGGGGTTTCTACATAAGGATTCTTCCTACCTCAAGAATTTGTTTTGCCCTGATACTGCTAAAATTTGGGAGGGTGAGAGCAAAGGGATGTATCTCTGAGTAAAGGATTCCTGCGTCCTGCTGGCACTGATCTATATCCTTGGTTTGATTAGCATGCAGTGTCAATTCTTTGAGTCTCAGTGGATTTTGCCTTGAAGGACTGCTGTGCAGTGCAGATGTGAAATATTAGTGTAGTACAGCATGAATAAAAAATAAATCTGAACCCCTTAGACCTCACCTTTTGGTATTTTGAGAAGTAGATGCATTTATTTTTAATACACGCTGGTTGTAGTGAATATAAGGACAGAATTAATTTTGTTCACTTGTCTAAGAAAACATTTTATGATGAGAATTGTTGTGAGTGTGATTGTTGCAGCAGCTGGTCCTCTGTGGTTACAGCCTGTGGCTTCTCACATCTGAACCTGTTTCTCCTTGATCTGGGGTCTGGAGGCCTTGTGATGATGGGGAAGAGCCCAAAGTTTGTTCTCTGCCTATGGAGTTCATTGTCTAGGCATTGAATGGTTTATAATTTCTCTAGCTGAGCAGGGTATGAGTGCTTGAGGGCAGCTGTGCCCTCCAGTTCTCTACCATAGTCTGTGGTTATGGTTTTTTCCTTGTTTTTTTTCCCTAATGCTTTTTTAGTGGTTGAAATGCATTTTTGTTGTTCTTTGATCAGCATTTTTATTATTAGATAAATATACAGGGTCAAAATGTGGCATGGTTAATTTATTTCATCTGGTCATAACTTTTGCTGTTCTCCTTACAAGACCCAAAAAAGGAAAGATCAGACAGAAGTGCTGCTCTAGAGGTGGTGGTTGTTGTGGATTTTTGTTTGTATTTGGTTGGGTTTTGTTTGTTTTGAATTAAGACTGAAAAGCAAAGGATATCAGGAGACAGCAGTGAGCTTGCTCAAGAGGGAACTCCAGCCCAGACTTGCTGTTCCATAAGGATGTGCTCTTTTCAGCTTCCTTACCCTTCCAACATGAAACTGCCTTGGGTATATTAAGGTAGCTGTAGTTTGGATCTTTTCAAGCACTGTGTGATGGTTTGATTTTCTGCGACACTTTAGGCAGAGCACGTTGGATGATCATGAGGAAAATGTTATTTTTATCCTGTTTCTACTTGGGCCCAGCTGAAGTCCTTTAGAATTTTATCATGTGATTCTGAGAAATTAAATGTCTCCCAGTCTCAAACTGGACACATCTGAGTTTGTTGAGGTCTGATCCTGCTTGATTAAGAGGAGTTTAATAGTTTGTTTCACTTATTGCTGGACTGCACGAATACCTGGAGTTGATATTTTTAACTAATAAAATATTTTAAGTTAATATTTTCTTGAAATTATGAGGGGGTTATGATTAAAGAATCGCAACATTGCTGAGAAACAAAAAAGGTGCCTTAGGAAGATTTTTGTTAGCTAGGGCTTCCGTGTTTCTGTGTCTGTGTTTTCACAATATTTGATCTGAGCTTTCAGTGTGCCGCAAGGGAGAGAAGGAAATAAATAAACTAAATTTCAGTTGATATTTCAGTAACTGTGATAAGAAAAGAAAAAGATACATCATGTATGCTGGCGACTTTCCATTATGCCATCAAGAGTGTAAGAAGAATACACCCAGCCAGATCTTGGGAGGATGATTTTTCCTTCATATTCCACATTAGTTCCCAGGGAAGAAGCCCAAAGAGCTTGGTAGGTTCCCAACTAGTACAAACTAAAATAGCCGTAAAATACACCCCAGCCTTAGAGAGACTTGTGTTTTGGGACAGGGTGAAGAACTGCGTTAGAGAGAGAGTTAGTAGGGTACATTATTTATGCTGTACATAGAGAATCACTATGGCAAGATGAACAATTTTAAGTCAGTTTTGCACTAATCCACTGAGGATTTTAGTTTACAGCTTGTCTTGGCCTTGTTAAAGCTTCTGTGGCTCCTGGGGTTTATTGCTTCACAGTGCTCAGAAGGACATAAATTAGTATACATCAAAATTGTTCTTGTTTATCTCCCCTGCAAGTGGAGGAGGCCCAAAAGACACAATTGAATTGAAAACAGTGCACAGGAGAATTCCAGCTAGGCAATGAAGCTTTGTGGACAACATGATTTTGCTGATACAGATTTGTTGGAAATATTATATTTCTTTCTGAGATGGGAATGATTATAAAAGCAGATCTCAAGAGAGCAACTTACTGGAAACCCAAGCCATGCTGAGTAGTTACTACTTTTACCTAAGGAAGTTTGCCTTTTGCAAATTGCAGGCAATTTGCAGACCTTGCTGCTGTGCTTATTTTGGGATTGCAGTGGATGTTCTGTTGTGGCTATTGTGGATTTTTGTGTTTTCCAGGCCATGTCTTTTAAATATTCTCAAATTTAAGTGATATTCAAATAGTTTTCATCCCTGGATATTGCATTTGTTACTAGGAATGCATGCAATGTCATTCAAATTTTACTTACTTTGTATATCTCCTACTGAAAAAATAGATCTTGTGAAGAAAGTTGACAAGTCAGGTGTGCAGCTAGGGCAGAGGAGACAAGAAAGTGTGTGTGCTGTTGGTCCTGCCTAGTTTTGAGAAAAACCCAGTTCAGTGACACAAACTTGAGACAAACACATTACTGGGATTTACCTCAGTCTTCACACACTTCACAAATGAAAATTCCAGAATTTGCTTCTTGGAAACCTGGTGCCAAGAGAAGCTGGATCCTGTGTGAGGAGATCCTGCTCAGGATGTGCCTCTTGGCCTGGCACTGTGCTCTAGTGTCCCTTTCTGGGTCATCCCAGAGGTGACCTGAGATACAGGTTTGGTATATTTTGCATATAGAACGGCAATACGCACCTTGTTTTGGTTCTATATCATGGCTTATCAAACAAGGCAAGTTTGTAACAGTGAAATGAAAGACCAGTTTTGAAATATTTAGGTAATTTATTGGCACTAACTCAGCCAGGTGATGTGGGAGGAGAGACACCCTTACACTTGACTCCTTTATTTTGGTTAAGTGTGCCTAATGGGAAAAGTCCTGCTGTGTGATTCTGGCTGCCCTGTGGAAGTGAGTGTGAAGAGAAGCATCTGATGAGGTATTTCCAGGATTTTGGGGGGACTGCTCACACTTACTCCATTATGTGTCTGAGTGGGGCTGACAGAGGATTTCTCTTTGGGGTCAACTCATCAGTCAGTTTCAAATCCCTTACTGAGCCTTGCCTGCTCGATGTAGGGAGGTGCAAGAATGAATCAGAGGATGCAGTTCTTGGGCTGTGAGGAGGAGATGAAGTGAAGTGGGAATGCCTGTGTTGGCAGGTTGCTCTCAGAGCTGTTCTCAAGTATGTGGCCATCCTGTGACCTGACAGAACAAGTAGAGGTCTGGAGAAGCTGATTAAAAGTGGTACCTGTCATGTTGTGAGAAGACCTTAAAGATTTATGTCACTCTTCTAAGCACTTTTTCCACTAACTTGTTTTGTTTCTATATCATATGGTAGTATCACTTTTAGATACCAAATGGAAAGCATATGTAACAAAACAGAAATGTTCTTCTACCCCGTGCAACCAAGGGTGACGTCCAATATGAAAAATGGATTTTCCTGAGGTGGAACATGCAACTTTAATTACTACGTGCAGTTTGGAATCACGACTATTTGTATAATTAGAAGTTTGGAAAGGCTTCTACAAATTCTTTCTACTTAGTCATTAAAGAGGTTTTTTCCCTTCGTGTCTAAATGCAAGCTAGTAGATGAATATCAAAACCAGCTTGGAAGGCATTCTGGCAGATGAAATGTTTTAGATATTGGTATTGCCTGAATTTCACTAAGCATTTCTCAGCTGAATAGTAACTAATTTTTTTGCCTTTAAAAATTTGTTTAGATCATGCCTGGAAAATAATTTCAAAGTTGTTGAAAGGTGAATGGTTGCTGTGGTCAAAACACTTTACAACTTCCCTGGCATTTGGGTTAAAACTGTATTTCCGTATGGGCTTTATAGGATTTTGAATAAATAGCTTTCTTCTGGTTTGGGTTTTTTTTGGGTCTTTATTATGTAATGGTGTGCAGGCTGAATGCTGCTCCTCGCTATTTGAAAAAGCTGAGGGTAGTGGCACCTATTATTTGACATTTCTTGGGAGTGAGTGCTCTGAAATAGTGCTATTATCACATTGCAAAATGACCTAATCTAAACAATGGACCAAATTTTCATCTTATTGACAGCAGTGTAAATCTAGGTGAAATCCCCTGAGACCAAGTTAAATACATGAATTTCCTCTACATTTCTACTGTTATTTTAAAGTGCTGAATCCGCCTCAGTGACATAATTGAAAGAGCCACTGATCACACAGAAAAAAATCCTCTGCTATTTGATAAGGTTCCACAAAGAAAGTTTATCCTCATGAATTCTGTGTATTTTTAAAGCAGCTTCTTTTTTGCTGAATTGATTAAGCTCTGTTGAAAATTTTTGAGTGTGGAAGAAAATCAGCTGTGACTGTGGGAGGGATGGGGTGATAATTTAGTAAGGAAAAAACCCAGCAGACTTATTAAAAAAAAAAAAGCAATTTCTCCAGTAGCTGTAATTTTGAAAATAAGCTGGTTTTGAAGTTTGATAGTATGTTCTGAACAGAGCTCTTCCCTTGCTTTAGGCTCTTTGTGCAATTTACCAGGGGTCAGGAAGCTTGCATAAAAGCAGGGCAGTAGGTAAAATCTCTCTGAAATCACGAGTAAAACTCCTAATTAAGCAGAGTCAGGATTACAAACCATGTCGAATGCAGTAGACAGGCTAATATTACCTGTGGAGAATTTGTCTATCAATCAGGTATGGTTAGTTTTCCCCACTGAAAAAAGAGTTCTGCTTGGTTTTGTGTACTGTCATTCCCTTTTTCTTAAAAACAGTGCTACCATAGCCTACTTTAATGTCATCAACTACTACAGTAGTGTTACTGGAATGGTTTATTTCTCTGGCTTTTTAAATATTTTATAAGGATTCTGTATAAAGGCCTCTCTCTTGGTTGGGCAAAAACCGGTCTGTTCATACATGTTTTCAGGAAAAGTGGGAAAAGTGCATGGAACTTCAAATGACTGGTGCTGTACCAGTTCTGCACACATCTCTCTGGGTTTCTTTCTCCTGTGGTAATGATTGGAAGCCTTCTGTATCCACAGGCATAACAAATGAACAATTAGTCTGTGGGTTTTAAGATTACATCAGCTCTGAAGCATTGCTGCTCTGGAGAACCAGGTCAGTGTGGTCAATTCATGTGGATTATAGCAATTGCAAAGTGAATCCTTATCCCTGATGTTCCCCTGGCAGAGGACACTTGGACCTTTTGTTCACTGAATGAAGGGAATTATTTTATTCAATGACCTATGATTGTTATATCTTTTGTATGAGTTCAGAGCCACTCATTCTCCTTTCTTTCCAGAGAGAATTCCATCTGTTTGAGTGGTAGGGTCCTCACCTCTTGATGATCTAGTCCATTTTCTGTTCACAGTCACAAGAAGATCATCTGTGAATAAACTAAAAATGCTGTGTATCTGTGGTTCTCTGACTAAGCATTTGCTGGAAAAAAAAATCAATATGTAAGCAATTTGTATATGAAAATATCTCCTTGTAGAAGAAATAGAAACTAACAATAGAAACTCCAGTGTACACCTAGGAATTACAAAATCTGGAAGGCAAGGTTTGTCTACTGTAAAGCAGCACACAGTTTATAACAATGCCAGTGGGCCAAACAGCATTGTACCATGTTAATTTTTTGCCTGCTTGGGTAGAACAACCTGTCTGTGTTTACCAGCACTGCATTTTACATAATGACACTGTGTTAGGGCTAAAGGGTGTTGAGGCAGTTTGGTGTGGGGCTCAGGGATTAGCCTGGCATAGAGAACAGACACCTCCACCTGAGGAAGGCAGACTAATAAGTAATGGAAAATCCAGCAGAGTCGCCTTCCACCCATATTGAGCACAAACCCAGTATAGTGCTAGAAGGTGGAGTTGTTTGGGGTGGTATTTGACATTGTGAGGAGTACAAAAATTAGGATAATTACAGCCTCCAGACTTCTACGAAGTGTCAGCAGATTAAGTTTGTAGATGTTTGTTATGAGCCCCTAAATACAGGGATTGAAATATTTTGCAGAATCAAATACAGTGCTGTTTTTCAGTGGGTGATAATTCCACTTTCCTTCATTCAAAATGCATATTGTGTAGATGTAGGTGAGTAGATGCTTGTTTGACATATGGCAGAACAAAGCAGCTCCAGCTCACTAATTCAGCATCTGCATTCTGAAGGAGATGAAACTATTTTTCAGAAATCTTTCTGTTTAAATAAGCCCTCTCAACTGTCTTTACTTGAAACCAGCCATGAAATTGTTTTTCCTCCCCATCCTATGAAAATCTGGGACAAATTATAACCTTTCCAGCCCTTCTCCCTTTGGCAAAAAATGGAAAAAGTTTTCAATATATTTTGATTTTACCGAAGACTGTTATCTCTCTTGGCCAGACTTTGGCTAACAAGTTTAGCCTTGCTGTGCTTTTCAGCTGCTTGTAAGAAGCCATGAATGTGCTGTCTTTAATCTTTATAACTAATATACTTCTAATCTCCCAATTCCTCTTCCCTCTGTGCTGCAGCTTGTGTGTGACAGCCCCAAACATTTTTCAAGTCCTGCTTTCAAGTTCTCTAACCAGTCCTTTTTTTGCTTCTTTTGGAAACAAAAGACCTTTTCTGGAGTCTGGGAGAAGTACTTGCTCCAAGTCTCTCCCCATTAGGTGCATTGTATCCAGATATTGCCGAATCCATTCTTTCATTTCATTTTATACTGGTGATAATAACAATTTGTAACGGCTATTATTGCACACAAAGCAGGTTTGTTGCTATTTTCAGGGTAAAAGATGGACCCAGTCTATGTGCAGGTGGCTCCATGGCAGTGTGTGTGATACAATAAAAGTTTATGAAACACTGCGTGCAATACTGCAGTTATTGGAAGAAGCCCCTTGTGCTGGGAGCTTTTTCACACTGTTGAAGTGGAATGTTCAGGAATAGTTGCACGCTTGTGTTAGTCTGGGTTGTCAGCTCCAGATTGGAAAAGCTATGTATAAAGGAGGTATCTCTCCCAGACTGTTGTTTTGATCCTTCCATGCCTCGTGTCTTGGTAATTTATGCACATGGCAAGCGGAGTTTCCCACACAAGCTGCAGACCTTGGATTGGAGGACCAGATTAGAGAAGTCGAGACTATAAAGCCCTTGGAAAACACAAGACTGTGAAGAGGATTAAACAGGCTAGCTGATGTTGAACTTTTTTGCTTAAGAAAACAGATGTGTAGGAGGCCATGATCATTTGATTGAAAATAAGGATATGGGGGTGGGGACCTTTGCATGACCTGAATTCTGGAGAACAGGTAACAAGAGAATTCACGTGGGATTCCTTCCCTCCTTGAGCATCCAGATACATCAAACAGCAATCCACTGCTTACTTTCTCACTTCTTTGTTCCCTATCAATTTTATTAAAATATGCGGGAGCTACTCAATTCTCAGACCTGTTCTCAGCCCTTTTGGGAATCCATCTTTTTATCCCTCTCTTCACTTGCGTGCCTGCGCGGAGGTGCGCACGCCCGCACATCTGTATTTCTGTGTGCAGGCCGCGACACTCAGGCGTAAGGAATGCGTGACAGCCGTGACCGTGGAGCTGTGACACGGCTGTGTGGTGTGAAATGGGGCTGGGAAGGGAGGGGAGACTGATGGTACACATCGAATGTACAGTCATTCCCTCCTTTCCCTGTCTGAAAGGCTTCCAAATCCCATATATTCACAGGCAGACCCCAGCCAAAGCCTGCAGCTGTCATGCATTTTCAACAGATTCCAAAGGGCCTAGATGAGGTTTGAAGACATTCCTTAGCTCTTACACATTAGCTAAAAGGAATTACCGTAACATCTGATATTGTGGAAGTGGGAAATTTGCCATCCTGACCTTGCCCAAAGCATTCCGGAACTGGGGGTCTGAGGATTTATTATCTCAGATGTCCTCTAAAGGTCGTCGAGGGCCCATCTAGCAATGCTGCAGCCTGGCTCAGACAACCAATGTGCTATTCATTTGGAGGGACTGTGCTGGGCTTTTTTTAAATTTTTTTTTTTTTTGGTAAGACTGAAATAATGGGCAGACACATGTTACTGCTGCTCTCTGGGTCTTTGTCATAGGAAAAGCATGTTCCATTGGAGCAATTCCCAGCTGTCAGTAATGTGCTGAAACACCACAGCCAATCATCAGAGAAGAGGCCAAATAAACAGGATGTTCACAATGTGTATGATTGCATGAGTGTGTAACAAACTTTCTGCACATTTCACAGTCTCCTAATGAGATTGACATGCATTGCTTAATCTGCATCTGTCTGTTTGGGGAAGAAACACATCAACACCATGGAGACCATGTGCAAGAAAGCTCTGCTTCTTGGCTCTGTGGCTGTTGATGTGATAGGACAGAATCTGGTACTGAGCTGGAAGCAAGCAGTGCTTCAGAGATACTCATTTAGCTGCTGGGAAGTGCCCTACAGTCAGCCAAGTGCAGTTTGGTGAGTGTTCGTGTAATCAGAGCTGTTATTATAGCAACAGATGACAAAAGTGCCTGAGGATGATGCACAGAGCTAATTTTTAAGGGAATATCTGAGGCGCCATTTGTTTTCTCTTTGTTTTGATTTCAGAATTTATTTTGATTGCTTTGTGCGTTTAAAAAAAAAAATCAGTGTGCAGCACAAACCAACAAAGGAAAGAATGTTTACAGAAATCTATAATTACATAATGGAAAAGCAAAAGCCATTGTGTCTTTAATTTGAAATCAGGACAGTATAATTAGAATAGCAAATATAAAAAGGAAGTCGATGTCCTCACCCTCCAAAGCATGCATTTTTCCAGCAGTCAATGTTCTCATCCCCAAAAGCACACGCTTTTTTGAGCAGAGTGGATGTGAATGCACATTAACTATCTGGATGCACAATCACTGAGGTGCAAGACCCAGAGAGTTTATCCCACAGCTGGACAATGCCAGTTCCTTCCTTAATCCCCCTTTTCCCTTTTGCTAGGTCTTTTCATGGTTCATGCCTTATAACGTCCTGAAAATTTTGTTCTTGTGAGCTTTTTATGGGCGACATCCCATGGCAGTTACTTACCTAAAAAAATACATCTTAAAAGAGATAAAGGCAAAGCAGAAATACCAATCTGATAACCTCCATATTATGTGGAAGTGTGTCTGGAATAGCTATGATCTGCCCTATCGCAGTCCTCAAGCCATTGTTAGCTCTTCAGTCTTATGGGTCAAATATGTCTGGTACACTTATTAGAAATACATCCACCACAATTTCACACAGGCTCTTTGCTAAGATAAGCTCCAGGAGAAGGTTAATGCTTGAATGTCTTTGCAATGAGCTGCTGTAGAAGGTGTTTCACAAAGCTGCCAGTGTTGGATGATGATAGTGGTGAATTAATTTACTGTAATGGGATAGATCACAGCATAGGAATAAATATATGCAGAAGATGTCCTACTGGCTGTATCTTGTCAAGTTCTGGAGAACTGACCACCTTGTGTTGCATGAGAGCGAGGAAAGGGGTCAAGAAATTAAAATTGCACTTTGCAACATAATGGCATTCTAGACATGACTTTATCTTAATGGCTCCACCATTATCTTTCAGTTTATCTTGGCATTTAGGACATGCAAAACTGTACCCCCATTTCTCTCAGAAAATCTTCAAAAAATGGGCAGGTGGTAGCAGAAAAAACTAATAGATTATTTTCAGGCTATGTATTTAGCATTTCTGTTGTGCAGGAATACTGCTTCCCAGGGATGCTTCTGAGTAAGAACTCTCTTACTAACAAAAAATAGCATAGGACATCAAACAATTTGGGGAAAGGAGGAGTGAGTGAGTTATTGGCAGTTCTAGCCCAAGCCTCTGGGAAGACATAGGAAAAGGCAACTTCTGCTCAGATTCTTAGGTTATGACTATTCTGGAAATGCAAGTATTGCAGAAAAAGTTTAGGCAACATAAGTCAACAAACAGTATGAGAAAGAACAGTAAAAAATCTGTGGCATATCCTCAAGAGGCCAAAATTGCAAGTAAGCATAAAGTCAGAAGTAATTCCTGGTTCATGGAGTTGGGAGAGAGGCTGGGAAGAAGTGTGTTGCCAACTCCGAATATGCTTGAAACCAATCTGATGTAATTTACATGAAAAAGGTTCTTTGCCTTGGTGCCTATGGTTTCCCAGCACAATCTAGAGCCTTTGTGGCTTTCACAGGAATGGAACTTATGGGAATTCCTTGTTGTGGCTGACTTGTTTGTAAAAGGTGAGAAATGGAGGGATATGGTCATATTCCAGCACAGGTCTTGTCTGATGGGACACCTAGAGCTTGGAAATGGAAACTGAAGAGACTGCATAGTAGTTAGCATGGATCCCTTTCTGTTGGGCCTAAACATGAACCAAACTATTATTTTTTTTAAACTTCCTTGTGGTTCTACTTCTTAATTTTATAACCCTGTCACTTCTTTCATATTTAGATGCTATCCCAGCTCCTAAACACTAAGAATATTAAGAATTTCTCTTCACATTTATATCCCATTCCATTATGTCAAAGTAAGTTTGGAGTTTTTTCCCCCTGTGAGTTGAGTAGAGGCCTAGAGAATGCCTCATATCTTTTCAGTGCCCTGGAAAGGGAAGTATTTAGAAACTCTGGCTGAACTGTACTAAGCTGTATAATGAACACTAATGTAGCATGCAGGATTTTGTTTTCCTAGCTTGATTAAATTGTGAGATGCTACATGTATGGATCTTGGTACAGGCATAAACAAATCAGAGTAAGTCTGCTCCAGTGTCCTAAGTTTATATGCAGATTATAAAATTAAGCCATAACAATGCTGTCACTCTGATTTATTTAATCTGACCTGAGATATTTATTAGCCATGACATTCTAGACCTCTTATAGAGCTACACTCATGAGAATTAAATGTTTCCACTAAGTTAAGCTACTTCAATATTGACATTCTTCCCTAGAATCAAAAAAAAAAAGAGCATGGCTAGGATTTCCATAGAAAAACAATTCTTTCAGGAGGTATTTTTCTTTGTTTTGTTTATTGCCATTATTGCAAACTAGATCAGCCTCTATTTGATCACTTTATCTTCTGAAACTATATTTGGTTGTGCTTCCCAAGAGCTTACTCAGCGATGTCAATGCATTATGGAATCAATGTGAACAGGAAGAAGACAAGCAGGAAGCTTTAAGTGTCTGATAGAAATGCATTTCTATGACTTTATAATAGCTTGAGCAGATATGATGTTGTTTCTTCATCTAGGTGTATGCAATTATTAATATTTTAAGACATTTCCTGAGCAGAGTCACTGCTGCTGTTGCCCTTTGTTTATTGCATGTTTTCAAAATGAGTAGTGATTCTCACCCAAGTAACAAACAGATTGTTTCCCTTTCAAGATGAACTGTGTTTTTTAAAAAAACCTTCTTAGCCTTTCTGTTTGACTGTGTAGCCACATGTATTTGGATAGCTACCCATAATAAGGTTTTGGGAGTGAATGCATTAATTTGCCTTACTTTATTTAGACCTAAATAAAAATGATGAAATTATGAGATTTAAAAATTTTAAGTTACTTATGTCTTGTTGCTCAGCTTGCTCAGAAGTGGAGCAAAGAAAAAGTCTGGTGATTTAGCAGAGAGATGAGAAGCAGAGAAGAATTCTTGTAGAGGAAAATGCAACTCTGATTCTCATTGCCAGTCTGATCCCTCTATATTTGTTCAGCATCTCTTCCTCATGAGCTGAAGAGCTTTGGGAAAGATTTTTATCAGTACAAACAGAGAAAGAATGGTCTCCCCAGAAAACTCTGCCTGAGAGGATAACCTGGGCACCTCTAATTAATTCTCTGCCACTCCAGGAGCCTCAGGAAATGCTGGTGTATTGATGCCTCCCTGATTTAAGGCCTGTGCCACAGTGTTTGGCCTCCAGAGAGCTTGATGGAGGATTCTGGAGTGGAATTCAATGTCAGGAAGTCTCACAAGGTGATCTACTGGGAGAAATCATCAATAAATAAACTTCTGCTACTTGCCATGCTTAAGAAGATGCTGTGGGGTGATAGCTGAACAGTGACTGAAAAAACCTCCAACTAGATAAGAAATTTTAAAAAAGAGGTGGAATAAAAATACCAGGAAAAGGGAGGAAAAATTTTCATGGTTTCTGTTACACAGGAAAGGGTGAGGATAAGTAAGGCAACCCCCAATCTCTAGGCTTTTTCCACTTATTTTCGGAATGGAATGTTTGTACAATGTAGAGATCCAGAGTGAGATGTTGTCAGGGATGGAAAGTAGAGGAAATGTGAGGAAACAACAAGGCTGCCCCAGGTAAAGAGAGTCAGAATTAAGCCCGTTTATTAGGCAGCTGATTCCTTACCCTGGTCTCTCTTGTTTTTAGAATTTACTGCTGAACACAGGTGACAATTTATTCTCTTGTGTTGTCTGTACTTTTGTGGATGTGAATGAAGACTTGAGCGAGGCCAGGTTAGGAGAAATTTCATTTAGTAGTGTTTAGGGAAGGCTTCTCTTTGGAAGAACTTCAAGAAAAATTCGCCCATTAGCGCAGAGACTAGAAGAAAGAATCAAAGATTAAGGAAAGGAGAAAATGGGCAGATTTTAAAATGCTTCTGCAATGCCTCCCAGAGGATCATATGGCATAGCCCTACAATTAGGAGATGTTTTGCTAATATGAATTTTTATACTTTAGTTGTCTTTTGTACCTATTTACTCATTTGTTCAATAAAATGAGTTAAGAGTCTTAGGCAAAACCCATTATTTAAAATGCAAATGATCTTCTGTACTGACTTCATTTAGGGAGTTAACAAACTCTATGAATAGCAGGGCCAGACAAACCACTGTAAAATTTCTATTCCATTCCTTTGGAAAATCCTCCCCTTTGCCCTCCCATTCTTAACCACAACTACACATATATCTGCTATTTTGAGGAATGCCAACATTGTTCTCAGTTGTATTTTCCTTGCAGTTTTGGTGGTTATAAATTGAATTCTTTATCCTCTACTCTGATTCATATTTTTTAACCTAAATCAAACTCATATGTCAATCTCCAATTGACTAATGCATGCCATAGAAACTTAAGCAACAAGATTGTGAACCAAATACTGAGAATGACATAATATTTGATAAAATACCCAATATTTACCAAGCTAAAGCCAGTGACAATCAGTGTCAGTGGCAGCAACAGAACTGAGAAAGGCAGCAAATATCAGCTAATTTATCTCATTTTGACAGGGAAAGAAGTTTTTCAGTCTAAAAAATCTTTAGTGCTGTAAATATACAAAATGTGTTATTTGTTGATGATAAGTTGTTAGTTAATGACAAACAGGCCTAAAGCTGCCAGTAATCATAAGCTGCCATATCCCCACTGAAATTCATATAGCTCCTCTGATTTTCATCAATTAAACATCTGTTCCCAAACCTAACAATGAGCAATACTGCTGCTGTGAGCCAACTGGCTTTTTTTTTCTTTTTTTTACATCCACACAGAACTGTGAAGTCTACTTTTTTGTGACCCTGACTGTTGGGACATCCACTACTTTAGCATTCCCCAAACAAGCAGAACCCTTCCCAGTAAATACGAAATGCATCTGCTGAGGTCTTTTGTTCCTTGTCAGCTCGATCACGTCCCCTCCCTCTTTCTTGTGTCCCTGCAGGCTCCTCACCTGGTGCTGCATCAGGTGTGAGCAGCTTGCCACCACTTCCACAGCCTTGTGTGCAAGAACAGCTTGCCCTTTTAGCTGTCCTCCCACAGCAGACTTCCTGTTCCCAGTGCTCCCCATCTGCTCCTCCAGTATTCCCAAGTCCATCTGCTTCTCATATTATCAACATTGATTTTAATGCTGTCTCTGCTGAAGAGAGCAGGCTGCCTGAGTTAGTTGGTAAAACTTCTGCTTTATATGTTTATACTTGAGCCTTCTGAGGTTTCTGTTTCATTTGCACTTTAAAATAACCTTTTCTTTTTTTCAAAATTCCATTTTGTCCATCTCACCTGAAAAAGATCGGCCCATAATGCAGGAATGCCGCCTTCCTGAAAGTTAAAAAAAATATCTGTCACCTGGCAATGATAGGGAAAATATCTTTGTGATGGTAAGAAGAAAAGGCTGGAAATAGCCTCATAAATGAACTCTGAGATGATCTTAAGAATTTTTAGATTCAAAGCTCTTTTATCCTTATTTAGTCATTGAAGACATGACCTTACATGCTCTTACCTATGATCTGGGTGGTGTTTGGATATTCCTGTGGTACTGACCTGCTCCACAGTGTGTCCTGCAGGTCCTCTGGGAAGTGATGTGCTCTGTAGTGGGAACTGGCACAGCCATTTGTCCAGCTGAGAAATTCCCTCTATAGAAGAGAACACAGGAACTGCCTTTAAAAGGGATCTTTTGGAAGAAAAGAGGCCAGACCTTAACCAGAGAAAATCACCCCCTTTTTCTAATTAAAAAAAAATAAAATTAAAAAGTGAGGGAAGGGAAAGTTGAATCTAAACATTACATAGATGTTGGATCCTGAAATCCAGTTCTTTGCTAAATTTAAGTATTGTTTAGTGTCTGTATTTTCTCTTCATGAAGGTATTTGCACACCATGATCCTTCTCCAGTATTCTCACTTAAAAGGAACCAAAAGAGATCTTAAAATCTATCTCATCTCATAATAAAGATTTTTAAAAGCTCTCATTTTTATAGCTTCCTTCACCTTAGGTATTTCAGTTCTCCAATCTTCTTCATAGAAAGTGAACATCTGTTCATAGATCAAATGTTCCTTGGAGGTTTAATCAGCTTAATCAGTCTAGAGGTTAAAATGCATTTCTGCTCAATACTCCTTTCTTTATGTATTTTATGTTTCTTAATAGAAATGCAAGATGGAGATGAAACTCCATTTAAATTACCTACACATTCTGACACATAAATCCCTTCCTATTGCTGCTTTTTAAGGCCCTTTCTCTAGCTGGATTGGTCTGTAGTGATATCTGTGTGTCTGTGCAAGCCCCAGAGTGCAGTCAGTGGAAATTTATAATCACAGATCATGAAAATGCTGAATTACATTGGAGTTAATACCAATTTGTCAGGGTCCCTGCTAGTGAAGTTCCATTCTGTGATTATTCCTCATTTTAAGGTTGATCTTACTCCATTGATATAAATCTCACTGATACTGGACAGTGGTAAACAAACCAGAAGTGTGTGTCTTACAGAGGTCTCAGATTAGTGCATCAATGCAGTTGCTTCCATTAGTGAGATGTATGATCTCAAAAGGTTGAATGGGATATCTGACAAGGTCTGCTCTCCACAAAAACATGCTGTTGACAGTAATTATCTCCCTATCTCTGAGTTCTTTATCAATTCAATCCCCTTTTGGTGTTCTGGTGTTGTACCAAAAATAGATGTCACTAACCAGCCTGCAATTACCTGTGTCATCCACCTTGCCCTTTGTGGACACTGGCAAATTATTAACATTCTTCCAATCTTCTTGAATTTCCTCATCATTAAAATATATATGAAAAATTCACCTCACCATGCTGGATATGTATTCAGCAGCTCTTCTAGGAATCTGTGTCTCTTACCTTGGCCAGTTGTTTTTGAACTGTTTATAGCTAGCTGATATCAGTTAGCACCTTCCATGACTGTAAACTTCATCCAGTATGGATTTTTATGGATCACAGTCTGTGTGATGTTTATGGATCCAGGAGTTGTGCATTGCATCTTTCTCTTTGTTTGTTATCTTAATTTTGACCCAGCTGGCTGTTTAGTGAAGTTACTGTCTTTCTTTAGATATGGTTTTGTGGTCTTTTCTCAAATGATAAACATCTTCCCAAGTAGTTTGATTCATTTACTTTCTTCTTTGTAGTTTTTCTTTCCAATCACTTTAGCTTAGTTCTTTCCTCTGGGAGAGGAGAGAGTTTGAAGCAATATGTCTGGAAAACCAAGTGTGTCACTCTAAACAAGCTTTTTTTCACCAATTTTAAACTTATTCAGACCATTGGAGTGGTGACAGTACTTGCTAAGAAGAAAATACATCTATTTTTAAAAATAGATGTAAGTCAATGTTAATCTGGGACTGGTGGAAGTGGGGATAGTGGTTTAGGTGGGAAATAAGAGGATCAAGAAATTTTCAAGAGCAGCCTTAAAATGGTATTATTGTAACACTTCCCATGACTTTCAAAAGGCAGCAAATATTGTTTTCAGGAGTGCTCTGTGCAGTAGCCCACATTTTGTATCTGGCTTATTTTAGTGAGGTTGTTTTCAGAGATGAATGCCTATCATGGCATTAATGAATTTTTATAATAATAATAATATTTCTTGTTTGTAGTGCTACTGGACGTCTGTGGGTGACAGTAAATCCTTATGTCTTCACCTGCCTTCAACATTAATACAACATACAAACAAATGACTGTTTGTAATAAAAATAAATAACCCATTAGATAGCTTCCAGAGGATGTGCAGCTCATTTTGGTTCCTGGCTTTGGTTAATGAAATAAAATTGACAAAGGAAAGCCCAGGAAAGCTTTATTGTTACATAAATCTTAGGTATATTTTGTACATCCTTAGAACAACAGATCTTTAGACATTAGCTTTAAATAGATTTACAGGAGTCAAAGGTCATAGTTCCTGAAAACAGAAGAAACTATGCATAGAGATTGTGTGTATTTTCAGTCTCTTTAAAAAATCAAATGGAACCATTCAGTGTATAAAGCAGAAGCACTTTGTTACGAGTAGCAGAACCAAGGACTGAGGATATTTTCATCTCCCTGGTTACCATGTGTAACAAAAACAGATGTAGAAAAACTTGTGGCTTTTTTTTTTTTTTTTTGGTCGTCGTTACTTGCTACAACAGATTTTTTAATACATATATATATAGTGCTATATATATATGCGGTGGGGTGTATGCGGCCAACAGGGCAAAGTCCGGCTAGCAGTGGGTCAGTGGCCGACACCCAGCTGCATAAACTGCCAGCCCCCCTTGGCGTCTACAGGCCTCGGGCTGGGCTGGCTTGCGGACTGGTCTCGCTGCTGAAGTGGACGAGAAGAAGGAGTAGCACACTTGCTGGGGGTGAAGGTTGGTTTATTGATGGAACGAAGAGCACCAACCAGCGAATGGCGCCAACCAGCGAATGGCCATGAGGGGCGGGAGAAGCAAGGTTTTAAAGAAAGGAGGTGTATAAGGGAGGGATTTACAGTGAGCCAATGGGGAAGGGTGAAGGGATGAACTTAACATAACTGACATAAAGGGGAACCCAATAAATACAAAGTAAAGGAGGGCCCCTGGGACCATAGCCAACCACAACCTCCAGAGAGGAGAAGATTCTGGAAAGCTAGGAGGAGTCGGGGGTGATTGACTGGGCCCAGGGAGGAGGAAAAGTTTACTTATTAGGAGATAAGGGGGAGGAGAAATTATATAACTTAGGTAACAGACATAACCAAGGGCAGGGGTAACCATAGTAACATAAGGGACAGTAGAGCTATGGCGGGAAAACTGGGGAGGGCAGAACCATTTACATTAAACAGGGAGGAAACAATACATAAAATGGGGGAGTAATACACAAAATGGGGGAACAATTAAATAAACTAACCGAACGCACTACAACATATATATATATATATATTGCAGTTTGTTTAAATAAATGCAGTAATTCTCTGGGAACATCTTCCCACAGAGCAGATACCAGAAAACTCCACAGCAGTTTGGAAGATGAGGCAATGTGCAGTGGCCTCTGAGGAGGGAATCTGGTAATAGATCTGTACCACCTTCCTGAATGAGTGACATCCTTAATAACATGGTTTTACCGCAGGATAGACAAAGATAGATTTACAGGAGAGAAGAAAACCCAGCAATGAGATGTTTTTCCACAGACTGAATGCCAACAATTTAATTGCAAATAACCCATTTTTAAGTTATAAACTGTTATAAACTGTTTTAAATGAAGATTCTTTTCCTGAATTGTTGAGTACCAAATGTCATCCTTGTTTAAAGCTGAAGCAGAGAACTTTATCTGAGGGACTGAGAAACTTGGTCATGTGGCTCCCATTTTGGTGTTGATTGCTGTATCTGTGGGTCACAACTTGTAAAGTAATGAGCACCTCCCACCAAACAGTTGCTTTTGGGAGCATATTGGTGCATAAGCTAGGGTGCTAATGTATTTATTTGTTTGTGGGATTCTTATCAGAATGAGGACTACGTGCTAAATCACACAGAATCAACAGCACTGGATCTGCTGCAGCTCCTCAGCTTGGTTTGGAATACACTGGTCAGTGCAAGTCCAGGTCCTCTGAATGCAATGAGTATTGTGGACTTAAGGAGACTGAAATATCTGGAGATCGTAGCAGGCAGAGGGGAAAACACAAATGAAAAGAGCACAAATAGAAAGATAAATAATCAGAGTGTTCATGATTTGTATTCCAATAATGGTAGAAACACAGATCTTTCAAGTTTTACATTGGGGATTACAGAAAATGCAGTGGTTCACAGAGAGGTCTGGAAAACAAGCTTATGCTTGGCACTCTGCTGCTTAGCTGTTAGGAATCATGCAATTTTCTTTCATGAACACAGAGTAATAATAACTGGAACTCCTACCAAAAAAATCACGCATACTACAACTTCAAGGGAAGAGTTCACAAGTTCTTTGCGTGGCCTAACTTTAATCATTCAAGTCAGATGCTGGTTTAGAAACTTCATTTCCACGGCTTCTTGGCTATCCAACAGAAAGAAAAAGACACTAAAAAAATCACTAAAAAAAAATGCCCTGTGCTTTCCTGCATTCATATTTTTCCATCTTTTTGCCAGTGTTTCCTTCCAGCTTCAATTAGGAGAGTTTTTGCACAATATATCAAACCTAATGTGCTGTTGATCTTGAGGACCAAAATCTTTCAGTGTAATTAGACTTTTAAAATAATATATTCTGAAGCATCTTGCTGTGAATTTTCCTTTTATTTTACTCTGTCATCCTTCCTGAAGTCGTTTACCAGATCTCTGCCCTAAAAGCTGGCTGTAGGGTCCTTTTGGACAGGGGGCTTCCTTAGAGGCACAAGTCAGTGCTGTTTGTGCCCAGCCAGCAATGTCACACTGTTATCTGTCTGAGTCCTCTGAAGATATTGTCTAAGTTGTTTTATTGGCAGTGTTAATCTCTGGATCAGTCCCTGGCCAGCACTGCTGTCCTGTAAGCAGGTCTCCCAGCAGCTGGCAGTGCTGGCAATTGTGTTTTGTGATGAAGAACAACCTTTGGTTTTGTAGCATGCCCACAAGTTCCCAGCACTTACCAGCTCCTAAGAGAGAGGTCTCTCAGCACTGGAGTAAAGGGCAGGAGGCAGCTGCTGGGCAGGGCATTGTGGAGAGCGTTTAAAGCACTGTACAAAGCCAGATTTAGCTGCTCTCTGTCAGTCTAAGCTTACCCTATAGGTATATGCAGGGCACATTCATAAAGAACAAAAGGTCAAAGAGTCAAAGACTCAGAATAATCAGCCAACTAAATGAATAGGGAAAGAAAAAATACTGCTTCCTTTTTTCCCCTTCACTTGGGGATTGGATATTTGCCACCGAGCTTCAGACATAATTAAAGCAGGGGCCTTGTTCACAGCAGGTACAGCAGAATACCTTCTTTCATAGCTGCTCCCCTACAAAAACACTGTTTTTCTTGCATCAGAATGATTATTTTGTTCAAATGCTTCTCTGGGGCATAGCTCTTCCTTCACTGAGATCCATGATTCCAGTACCTTTCTCTTCCTTCCTTCCAGGCAATGCCTTTACAAAGGGTAGAGGAGAACCTCCCAGATTAACAAGAAAGCTGTGGAAAGCCAAGGTTCCATGGACAAAGTAAATGGGAATAATGTCAAGGGCTGAGTTAATCAGGCTACAGTTTTGCTTGTGGAAGACAGGGAAAAGTCAGTGAGGTAGTCATGTGCCCAAACATGCCCTGTATCATGAGAACAATGAAGATGAGAGTGGCTGCTCCTCTGCAGACAGATTTAATCACTCCCTGTATGTAATGTAGATATTGGATGTCACATTTCTACTTGAATCTGTCTTGCAGAAGACCTCCAAATACGATGAGGTCATGAAATAAGTAAAATACATAGATGAATATCACAACATCAGTTATTCCAAATGATTTTTTCCCTCTAGTGCAGTTTATCTATGTCTTATGTGGGAGAGAGATGCCATTCTGAAAAGGTCTTGAGGATTTTCTACAGAAAGTTTCAGGAAATTGTGTTTCAGATAGAAAAGTAAGTCTGTGTGGATGGTTACATTTGTACTTCTATTTTATGCAGAGACTTGGGGTCCATTTCTTTAAAATGTTACCTTACAATGCTGCTCTTTTGTGAAAATCACAGCCAAATTTTGAGGAATCCACTCTGAACTGGCTTAGTTGAGCATAGTAGACTGAAGTATATTTTACTGTTTATAAATCCAGCTGGTTTCCAAATGTTCTGGGGTCTAGTTTAGCCTTCTAATACAATTATGAAAAAAAGGTCAGGCTAAATGTCAGGTGTTGACAAAGTACTGATTGTTTCCACTTTGCAGGCTTCATAAATGTCAAGAGAAAAGAACTCTGCTGTCTTGCCTTATTAGAAAAGAATTTAGTGAATGTAATGCGTCTGAAGAGCATTAGTGTGGCAGCACAGCAAACAGTCTGAGTCTCCTTCCATATCAGGTAGCCCATGGAGGAATGGATGGATAGACACATTTCTCTCTTTTGACTTTATGCTGTCTCTCCAAAGTCACTCAGAGAAGCTGGGTGTGCAACTCAGAATCTCTTTGGTTCTCATTTTTCATTTCAAATTCTAGCCTTTCTGCAGAAGTTACCTGATATTTTTTGGTTCTTTCTCATTATTGTATTTTTGTCTTTAATTTCTTGCAGGAGCATCTCCAGAACTCCTTTCCCACGTGATTAGAATCACCACCATCCTGCACTCTGCTTTTTCTCTTTCTACTAATTCACACCCATAGTGGCAAGATACCAGTTCCTGCTAAGAATATCCCTGATCCTCCTCCTCGGTCATTAGGTTGTATCCACCAAGTAAATACTTGGAGATTCAGAACTCTTGTCTGTCTGATGGTTCTGACAGATAGTAAGAAGGATTTGGAAGAAAGTGAAGTACAGTAACTGTTCTGGAAAATTTCAGTGTGTGGTAACAGTGTGATAGTTTTGAATTTAACTGAATTGGAGCATTATTTAATCATTCAGGACCCAAGGGAGGGATAAGAGAGCATTTCTTCAGAGCTGTAGGTGAGGCTCAGAAGGCTACAACAGCCCCATTGCAACCAGTGGTAAAAAGGATAATAAACTAAAGAAGTGTGCAAAGAGTTGGAGTGACATATTTTGGGCTCTACCCAGTTCCCAAGTAGTGTTGTGTGAGACTTTTGCTTCCAAGATATTCCTATTGGATTGGGACATGGGAGTTCTGTGCTCTTCTGGAGAGTAAGTTGGAAGCCAGGAGGGGATATCAAGTGGCCCTAAAAGGTTATGTTTATACAACAGAATGGAATATAATTCTCAGGGTTAGCTGAGGATATTTGTAGGTGAGAAGCTACTAAGTAATGACCTGTGAGTGTCACATTCTTTCCTGCCCTGCTTGAAGACAACTAGAAATTAAAATTTCTGCTGAGAATAGTTCTGTGAATATTTGTGAAATTCTAGTTTTGACATGAAGTATCAGCACACACATACAGTCTGGAGCTGTCCCCTTCAGGTCAGTGGAGACTTTCAGTTGACAGTATTTTTAAATAAAAACGAGATAATGACAGTATTTATAGTAACTCAGTATTTATACACATGCAGGTTTACCCTGAAAATTATGAAAGACAATTTTAAAAACAGCTTATTTAAAACCAAAATAGTATTGGGATGAGACAGAATGGTTATGCCATTCTGAATTAACAAAAAATACCTCATTTGCCTTCTGATGTATTCTGCTTGAATTTTGGGCAGAAGAAGAGTAGGAAAAATGCTTTTTTTTTCTGCTAGAAAGCTGTCTCTGCAGCTTATTTAACCAGGGATTGCTCTTCCTGTGTCTGTAATAATGTGTTAATCCTTTCTGTGACATCTTTGTGGAGTATGGCACAATGAGGGATGGACAGCACAAAGTGCTCTCCATTTGGGAAACTGGTGGCTGCCTGGAACATTGGAATTTATTTTCAGTGCCACTTGGGAGACTACAAAAGGCATTCATTTTGAAAGTAGACCAGGGCAATTACCACTACATTTATGTTAGAGGTTAACATTAGTGTTATTTCCTCTATTGCCAGGTTTTACAGAATGTTATGCCCCACTGCTTTTATTAGATTCAAGCAATGGATGAAATAAGTGTTATTAACTTCTAACACTTGCAGAAATTAGTCTTAAGGAAAACAGAGACAAAGCCAGGCAGCTCTTTTTCCCTGATTGTTGGTTGAGGTGCCATAAAACTTTGCAGATTTAATAGTTGTTTCCTCATGTATCCACAAAATAAAAATGATGGGAAGCAAAATAAGAAAACAAAAGTCAGTAAAATGCTTGCAGATTTTCTTAAGTAGTTGCAAATTTACATACAATAGAACAATAGTGAAATTTTACTGAGTATGAAGTCACTTGAAGTAAAGAAGCACTAATGTAAGCCTCAACAGAAAATATTCACCAACTATATTTCATTGACATCACATTTGGGAGCTGAAAATATTTTGGATGCTCTGCTTTGTGGTTGCACACAGGACCTCAAACAATGTTAGTTGAAACAATTCTGAGCCCCGTGTGCTTGGTACAGTCAGTGAATGGCTGCAGCATCACTGACTGTACCAAGAAATAAGAGCTGAAGAGGTTCCCATGCTGTTCAGATTTAGCAGGAGTGCCTATCCTGTCATCCTCAGACAGAGAAATCTCCAGAGGATGAAGAAATATGCCTGGATGTCCTGGGACATTGATTCCTGAGGGCACTTCCTAGGCTGCTCAGAAACCTCATATATTCCTGGCCATGCATGCACAGCACTCTCTTCCTGCTCCTCACCTGAATAGTTTAAATAATTAATGAGTTTGTTACCACAGTGATATGAAGTTAATTTGGTGAATAATGGAAATGAGGGAGACTGAAGACTGACATACAGAAGTTGTAAAATTGTGTATGACTGTGGATTTTTCTGAGCCCTGTTGTCCTATGATTTAAAATACAGTATAAAGTTATGAATACAGTGGCAGCCTAGCAAGCTGTCCTGAATTTAAACTTCAGTTCTTCAATTTGCAGATAAAATTACATAAAATATTTGTTTGTCTGTTTTTAATTATTTTATTTCTAATGTGCCATTTTCATGTGGCATCACAGCCTTTGCCCTCCATCTTTCCCCCCCGTCAGGGTTGTTGATTAGGATGTAACTTTTAAACTTTTAGTTGTATTCCACTTCCTTCCACCTGAGCTAAATGTATACCTTAGAGCTCTTTGAAATACACCATGTTTGATCAATATGCTTAATTTCTTGATAAGTTTTTTGTACAATGACCTCCAAGACAGTGGGGGGGAATGAAATGTTTTTGAGGGGAGAAAAAAGAGAGTGTTGTTTTAAGGGAACAAGCATTGTCAGGAAGAGGTAGAAATAAGTGAACAGATGTAGTGGAGAATTAGTATTTTCTTCTAAAAGCTGATATAATCTGCCTTACAGAGATATACCAGTACTCAAAAATGTTGGAAATGGAACTGATGTTCTCATTGATCTTTCCTATCTCTAATTACTTCAAGTTTATTTTATTCCATATTAGAACTTAATAAATTATTGTAACTAATTGCGGGTGATAAAGATAGCTGTCATTGCTTGAAATTTAACATCTACATTGGTAAGAAAAAAAGGATGTTTTTAAAGATGACATTAAAGGGCTCTGTAAGTCTTTTGTAGTATAATTTCTGTAGGAGAGAGCATGACCTTGAAACATCACTTCCGTAAACACTTCTTTAATATTCCTGCAGCTCAGACAGTAAATACTGCCATTTTCTAAACACCTAAAATATTCAGTGACCCAGCTAATTTACTTTCAGAGCATTCAGGCTTTTACTCACTTTTTAAACTATCTCTTCAATAGCTTAATTGAGTATTTTAAGCCAATAAATAACCCTTCAACATTTCTGTCTGGACGCTCAGTCAGTATCCAAAACAAGCTTGTCATTAATGAACACTTTCTCAAACAAAAGAGAGGAAGGCAGCAGATCTGAATTGTGGCCCTTGTTTGGTTCCCTTATTCTAAACACATTAGTACACTGTATTTCCCCACTTATATAGGCTTTTGTACGGTGAGCATGTGACTGTTTAAATGCCCCAGCGGGGCACCCAGAGACTGCAAAAAGGAAAAAGAAAAAGGAGAAAAAGAAAAGAAAAGAAAGAAGAAAGAAAAAGAAAATTGTTTGGAACAATTTGCATTAGTTCAAGGGCAATGTTAAGCATTTTACAGCTGGTTTATTGCTATTCTTGTGCTGTTTAAACTGTCTTTCATGTCAAAAGTCCTTTCCTGCTTACAAATCATCAGGACGAATTGCGGCCACCACGCTGTTCGCCTAAGCTCCTGCAGGGGTTCTGGCTCTTTGATCACAGATATCGTTTGCAATTGAGTTAAAAATAGGGAGCTGCTGAGATAAGCCGAGGCTCTGACAGGAGAGCAGCTTTCCTTTTTCTCCTGGACTTTGTTGGCTCTGGCTGTGCTCTGGGAACCCGCAATCTTGGCGCGGTGGCCTCAGGAGACGCGTCTGAAGGAGTCGGGGAGGTCATCAAAGAGCTCAGCCCCTTGAGAGGTCCCTGCCTTCAAAAGCTGCCTTGTGAGCGGCAGCCTCGCTGCACAAAACCAACAAATGGGAGCCTGCATCCCTCCTTGGGGCAGATTCAACTCAGTGCCAAGGTTTTGTCACCTCTCAGCTCTCCGGAGCGAGGAGAAAAACATTATTTAAAACTGAAGTTCGCTTCCTCCGTAATTCCATTAAAACTGTCCAGGAATCCTGTGCTTATTAAAGTTGATCAAAAATTATGGTTGACCTTAGATCAATTTTGAAGTAAGAGGCTCTTTTGTGGGAGAAAATCTCAAGAGCAGCGCATGTGCTTTTCTGCTGTAGGTGAAGACAATTTTCTTAAATAGTCTGTATGTGTAACCTGAAGAAGAAAGGACTGCACTGCAAGTGAGGTTCATACAACCTCCGTAAATGAAATCAATTTTATTTTTGTGTCATAGCCTTTTACAGTTTCTTCCTCCTTTTGGAAGCATCCAGAATTCAGATAAAAGAGGTCTTTAATTTAAGCAGATGGGGTTTTTTTGTCCTTAAAAAAGATTGAAATCATATAAGACATAGTCCATGTGGGGACTCCACAGCTCACACACAGACTACCTTTATTAATATTATTTATTTGTTTGATTATTTAGCTTAGGAACCTAGGTCATGAACTGGAGGCCTGTTGGGCCAGATGTGAAATCAGAAAAAAGAATAATGAGAAAACAATTTCTTCAGGCTTTTTGTAACCAACACTTGAAATACAGGGAGAGGCAGAACAGCTGTCACAGCACATCAGCAACCTCTGTTTTTAGCAGTCCTTGTGGCAAAATAGATGCTTCAGAAAGGATTTGAGTGTGGGTGCAGGAGTAGCTTTACAACCATTTTTTGCAGACCTGAAGCTTATATTTTATTTCATAGAGAAGAGGGAGACAGAAGATGTATAGAAAAGCACAGTGTTGTTACAGCTATGGTGTTTAAAGGATATTGCTGGGGAAAGATTAGAAGGGAGAAGCAGATTTTATTAGTTTGGATAGATTCTTTTGGGGAAAAAAAACCCTCACAAGATCTTAGGGGCTTTTGTGTCTGGAAGAGGATTTTTTTCTTCCAAAAGAGCAATTGGTGTAATGGATAATGTTACTCTTCCCATAAAGTGTTTCTTGTTTATAGGGAGGACTTATATAGCCTATCAAATCAGCTACAGATATGATTGTATCTAATTTTGGGCTCACTTATGCCCTGATCAGTAATGATGTCTGATTAGAAGTAATAACTGCATGTTCTTGTTCTCCAAAATAGGTGGGGGTGGTGGTAGTTGGATATGTGTTTTCTGTGGTACACAGTCACGTGGCACCTGTGAGCTGACTTAATTAAATAATTTCATAAGAATGTGATATTTTATAAATCCAGGAAATGGTGAAGTTGGAGAGGAAAGTAAATCAGGCTTGAATTTTATGTGCAGTTGTTCAGCTCTTACAGAGCTGTGTCAGTGTATGCAAGATTAACATGCCAGAACTTTTACTGCAAGTTTTGCATTTGGGAGTATTTTAGTCATATAAGTACTACTGGTAGTAAAGAAAATAACTGGAGTCTTACTGGGGAAAAGTTGGGGTTGTTTTTTTGCTTTTCTCCCATTTTTAAAAAAATTGCAGAGAATATCAGTGATGTCTCAGATTCATAGCCAGTGTGAAGCACAATTCTAGAGCTCTGCCTTATCTGTGCTTTATTGCCTCACAGACTTGAATGGACAGAAACTCTTTACAAAGCTCATTTTCTCTATCACTTTTTGTCTTTTTAATTGTCTGACTACTATTGACCCCAAAGCACACCACAAGCCTGCCATTTCTAAAGATAGTGCAAACTGAAATAAAAATGCAAGTCTGTGGCAATAGCTTCTGGTAATTGTTAGGAGGAAAAAATTACACATTCCCAAACAAAATTTTCCAGTGAAATGAACAGAATGTGATCTGATAAAAATGCAAAGGGCCCTGGTGAAACTCAGGTGGGAAACCAGTCTGAGAGTCCTGAGAGCAGAACTGAGGCAATGCGTCACCATTGCAAAGGTGACACAGAAACATGTCTGTCGAATGTATAATGAAAATATAGACAACAATATTTATTGCTCTTTGACCTAAAGCATAATATTGTTGGTGCTCATAACAAGTCACCACAATCGCATATTGCTGGCAATGTTAGAGCATTCATTAGGCTGAGTTATCATGTGGCTGATGTTAATTATACAGCTCATTTGCTAATTAGATGTGAGTCCTTCTGGAACTTAAAATGAGGCTATTGCAATTTGTATTAGGAGGCCACTTAACTGTGTGATGTGAGTTGTGGTTGCTTGTTCCTAAGACAAATGTAAGCATAATTTTTCCTCTCCTGCTTTAAAAAGCTTTTCTTGAAGTTGTTCTTGCTTAGAATTTACTGGTTAGTGCCAGCACTCCAGTGGAATGGCTTGAACATGATTAAATGCACCAGTTCCTAATTGTATTTTCTTTCACATCTACATTTTTTGCCTTGTTCACTGTTTTTCTTAACTCAATTTCTAGTATAGTGCAAAGTTATAGATAGTGACATCTGTGGCAGAAATGGCATTATCTCTTTGTTTTTATGCTATCACTTCTACAATGTCCAGAAGTGTTTTAAATTTCTTTCTGGTGATCTGTGCCTCAGGGAGGGAAGATAGGGGAGGGATAGGAAAAAATCTTTGAAGAAAATGGAAAATCCATTTGCACAGATGTCTGGAAAATCAGTTTCCTCCCAAGCTGTCTCAAGACTTTTGAAGAAATCATTATATTACCTTTTAATCCCCCAGTGCCAGCAGTTGCCTGTGTGACCAGACACTGCCAGCGATGGTCTGTGTGTGTCTGTCAGTATTCCCTCAGTGTCCACATGTTAATTAGATTTGTTCCCGTGGAGAGGCACATAGCCATATGTATTTTTTGCTTTTCAAAATTTGACAGACATCACGAATTGCAGGTATTAATAGAACCTGTCAAACAGTATGGGATACCATTTACTTCCTTTTTGGCACCTAGTGTATCCTGTTTCTATAGTGAGGAAGTACTACTGCAAAAATATTGGCATCTGCATTGCTTGCAATTGTCCATTCAGCAGGAAGCTGGGATATTCAGCTTTCCCATCTTCTTGTCGCAGGAGAGTTGAAACTGAATGTGAATCCAGTATTTTTTGTATTCATAGTACTGGAGCGTGGAGGACTGGGCTGGAAGGGAGTA
Organism: Melozone crissalis; assembly: GCF_028551555.1. Taxonomy (NCBI): domain Eukaryota; kingdom Metazoa; phylum Chordata; class Aves; order Passeriformes; family Passerellidae; genus Melozone; species Melozone crissalis. Next base: position 7,040,282 of record NW_026535817.1, on the reverse strand, counting down.
TTTGAGGTGCACAAGGAATAATCCTGTGTTTTGCACACATATTTATATATTAAGTTGCTGTTAGCTAAAGGATTGAGAAGGTATTTCATGCTTTCAATACTACTATCAATTATCTACAGCTAAATCTTTATCCCTTATTCACTCAGGTAACTGTACAAAAGTGAGAGGTTACCCACCTAAAAACATAAAAAACATTTTCCTCACGTTGTATAAATAATTTATTATTAAACTAGTAAGTTACTAATGTAAGGGTGATACTGTGTAATTAATCTGATATCCCACGTAGACAATACTGTCTTTGTAGCCTTAGTGCTGAGTACACAAATCCATGCAACTCTTTCAGTAACAAGGCTTTGCTTTAATTGCTAACAAAATCTGGAAAAGTTCTTGTTGAGGATGTGTCTTCATATAAAATGTTTTATTGGGCACCTTTGGGTAGGAAGTGGTGAGCCAGACTGATTGCTCAAGCCTCAGCCACTGAAATCATAATTGTGTGTGTTGGTGACCCTGGGATTAGGATAAGACAAAGAAAGTCCCTCTGTTGTTAAGGTCACGTTGGTGTTAAGATTTGTCGGAGGAGAGACTACTTTCCCATTGCAAAAATGACATTCCCTCCCCACTTTTTTCTTCCCTCCTTAATGATCCCTGTGTAAGGGTGATGCAGATTCTCTCTGAGCTTTGTCTGCCCTGCCACAGACAAAGATGATGTGCCCGAAGCCAACCGCGTCACCTCTCAAAGCCACTTAAATGTGCACTGTCTCAAAGACGAGAGCAGACGTGGGGTAATTGGCTTTCTCCTGGTAGTAAGTAGAGCTGTGTTAAATGTGGGCCTGAGGGGAACCCCTGTTTTGGGCTGTAGTTTATTATTAGGTGAGGAAATTACTGGACACCTCCAGCTGCCATTAATCAGCCGTGGAGTCTGACTGGAGCCAAGCGAGAGGCCTGTGGGTGGATGCCGCTGAATGGCAGGGAAACACAACGAGACAGAGACAAATGTTTTCCAGCTTAGCAGCACTAAACTCTGCCCTTTCACAGTCCTTAACATGCATGTTCAAATTGATTTAGTCTGTTTACCCCCTCAGCCTAACCATCCATTTCCATTGAAGACTGACAGTTTTATGTGTCGCTACCATGTTATTATGTGTTGCTGTGCTGCCAGTAGCGATAGTGTTTCAGAGGGTCTCACTTCCAGACATAAAGGGAGAAGGGGGGCAGGGAGCCCGAGTCACTTAATTCCTTTTTACAGGGTGCAAAACATGTTGAGCATGACACCCATTCTCTCTCTTTCTTTTCTCCCTTCCTTTCTTCCCCCACCCCTTCCTTTATTTACTTTTTCATTTAGTTGTTGATTTGAGTCAACACATGCCATGGAAAATCCTTAAATGAACTTGCATGCTTGAGAAAGACATCTGTCAGGTGATGTAAGTGTCTGGCTTGTTCCTCTTTCCTGTTTAGTTTACAAACATGCCATTCCCTCAGGGCTCTGGTCTGCTGGCCAGGAGGCTGCCAGAGGTGGGTGCTGCTCAGGCAAGGAAAAGCTCAGGTGGGAAACCCAGCAGCTTCACCTGGCTCCTGGGCATGCTTTAGGTCCATCACCACTGCTCTGCTGGCAGGTCAATGTTCTGATGTTTCTAGAAAAGCTGAAATTGTTTATTGTACGCGTTCCCAAAATGGGCACGTAGGGAGACAGAAGGGAGGCGTTGTTTTTCTGTTTTGCGGGGGTTTTTTTGAGACAGAGAACATCAGCTCATTATCAAAAAGCCTAATTTCAGGGTTTGATTCCATGAACACTTCTTGTGCTTGCTCATGCCTTGTTCTGCTGTTTGAGGACTGAGAGTCCAGTGAGCAATGATAAAGATACAGAGGGAGAGCCAAGATGTGGCTCTTTCTGTATTTTGCCAGTTTTATATTGAAATAAAGGAAAAAAATGAAGAAAGACGCTTATTGTTTGACTCAAAGGCAGGAAACAATAAAAAATTCCAAAGAGACAGAAGGGGCTGACAGTGAATTTTGAGCATCTCAATGATTACAAGGGCATGTAGTGACAGGACAAGGGGGAATGGCTTCAAACTGAAAAAGAGTACGTTTATATTAGATGTTAGAAAGAAATTGTTCTCCTCCTCCTTAATGGCTGCTTTGATAAATTTTGTGTGCCAGGACAGCCATCAGTCCCTAATCTCTTCTTAAACTGGGCAGGCACAGTCACCAGTCCCTCCCATCTTTTGTGGGGTCTCAGCCAAGTGAAGTGGGAGCCTCTGTCCTGTCTCTGCTTCCACTGGAATATTGCCATGATATGCATTGAATATAATTATAATATTCTCTTCCTGATGGACATATCTAACACTTAGACTAATTGTTCATATAATTGCCAAACATCATTGTTGTTTAAAATTAAAATTAAAAAAGAAAGATTATGTACATATACACACACACACTTCTGTTTTGAAAAAAATGATGCCTGTCCAGTAATATATGAAGAGATCCTGCACTATTTAAAGATATAAATTATTCCTACAAACAAAGCTAAGGATTTATTTTCAGTAGGTTTCTAGTCAAAAGGATATGATAATGCTTAATATCCCAGCTGTGGAGTCTATGAAAATTTGCCCACATGCTGAGATTTAAGTACATGAGCTGATGAAATGGTGCTATAGGAACAGTTTCATCACGTTTAATCTAAAAGTTGCCTTTTCTGAAACGGAAAAGTCAAGCAAAGTGTCACCAACATTTTCCAACATAACAGCAGAAATGGAATATATTGAAGTCAGTAATTATCTTTGTGTTGCTAAATGCTCAGTGCCCAGGAAAATCAAATCAGGGCCTTTCCTTAACTTTCTTGTACCTTCAGCTTCTTGCTGCAAATACACAGGTAATTGCATGCTGTCATGTTAGAAATAAGTATCTCTTTATCCAATGTAAACCCAATTTTTGGTGACTTACATGTAAAATTGCCTTGCCCAGTGAATTTTAAACAGCTGGCCTATACATCCTTTTCATTCAGCTGTTTTTCCTTCTGGAGGTACTTAAATAATATCTTGAGGGTGTTTCCTCTTAATGAGGTAATAATACCCATATCCTGGGCTAAATAAACTTGAGGCCAAAGGCCTAGGTGTTTATTAGCAGAGGATGTGGTTATTAAGAAATTTAACAGGAAGCACCCTCGAGTTATTATTTTACTGACATTTCTAATGATTATGCGTTTGAGAAATAATTGGTTGAAAAATAATACTTATACTTTTAAGAGGGCAGGTGAAGGAGAAGATAATTTATAGGTCTGCTCTTGGCAAACAAAGATTCTGTCAGTCTGGTACCTTCCCAAGTGGGTAGTGATACCAGAGGGAGGAGGATCTGTTGTTGCCTTGGGCACCTGAGGTCAGCATTAATGCAAGAAAGCCATGGAAGTTCTCTTTTTTCAAGGAGCTGGACTGTGCATCCTTTTAAGAGACTGCTGTTATTTGTCAACAACAGAGGTAGCAAAAGCACATGAATTTGTGAAGTTTGCGTGTTGTTAGCTCCAATAAGTGACAGTTGGCATCCTAATCCTCTTTAGTAAGGGAGTTTTTCCCCTAAAGGAGCAATAATAATGAGCTTAGCACTTAGAAAAAGTGGTTCTCATCTCTGGATCTTAACTGGTTTTTCAGAGATGGACAGGGGAACAGAGACAAAGGCAACTTAAAGAGCATGCCAAGATCCTGTCATGAGTAAACAGGAGTTTGGAGAAGACTCTGGACTCTGGGCCTGGTGTTCCAGTGGTGCTGCTTCCTCTGCCTCGGAATACCTCCGTGCTGCAGATATTTGTGCTGCATGAGTAGCTGCAGAGGCCTTGGCTGCACTTGCCAGGCTCCTACCACCGTGGATAGGGTTTCATCTACAGAGCTTTCCACTTTGTGTGATGCAAACGCTGACAGGGTGCAAAGGTTCTGATGAGAATGAGCAAACTGCTCCCAGACTCAGAGCTGAGCACAGATGTAGGTGTTTGTGAGGCTGGCAGCTCAGACAGATCTAAGCATTATGCTGCTTAGCTTCACTCCTATGAAATCAGCTCCCATCTAAAATCCCACCAGCTTTCCCTTTATTGCTACAGAAGAGGAACTTAGTGGATTTAAACTTACAAAAAAAAAAAAAAAGAAAGGTGATTCAGGGAGCTGACAAGTCTCCACTTTTCTTTGTAGCAAAGTATTTTCAGGGTAAGAAGCATCTGTGGGCCGAAAATTTTACCAAGACAAAGACACACCCCATGAAAAATACAGCAATGACTAAGAGCTGTTCTGACAGCTTGTTTAAGTTGAATATAGGATGCAGAGTTCCCCATGTCAGAACAAAAACACAATGGCTACTTATGTTTTGTCTACAATTAACAGAACAAACACCTTAATAGGCAGAGAAGACACAAACAGATGTTTTAATTGCACATCTGTGTGAAACTGATATTTGCTAGTTCCACTGTAGCTTGACCTCTGCACCTTGGGAAGTTGAAGTCCCACAGGATTTGAATGATTTATTGATCTGGATGCAATGAATATTGCAGAAACAAGCTGCATTTCTAGGAAGTTAAATACATCCTCGTTCTGTGTAGCACTAATGCATATTTGAAGGGAATTCCCTCTCTGCTTTAATCAGAGTGGAGATATCAATGTTGTTCACCATATTCTTGAATAAGTGGGAAGAAAGATGAAATATGCAGAGGATATTATTTTGGGCAACAAGATTAATGTGGAAATAAGGAACTTTGTTCCAATATCTAAATATTTCTCTTTAGGCTTCTGAAAAGGATTTTGTGAGATGGACCAAAGAAAAGCCAATGGCAAACCTTTTTTTTTTTAGCAAGCTGAAAAGCTGCTCATGCTCTACACTGAAGATTAATTTTCCTTCACAGTTCACTATCCAGAAACTAGAAAAAAACCCTTTCAAAATATGAATGAAGACTTTTAATAAGATTAGTATTGACAAATTTTCATGACATTTCAGAAATAGCAAATAATGACTATCAAAGGACTTTAGGACCACCTGTAACACAGAATATATCCTTACCTCTATACTGGGAAACTGGACATAGTAGGTTTGTATTAAATTGTAAAAAAAAAATTACTTCTTTTAGAATATTTGATTACACTGGTTTTGGTAGTTCTGTCTTTGGCACAGAACTCACTGGTGTGTGGTGCTTTGAGTGTTGTAGCAGTTCCACTGAAGTCAGTATTTCTGTCAGATATGTGAAGGCTGCACTCCCAAGCCCAGTGCTGGTTTTTATCCTTCTGTTTTCCACCAAGCTGCCTCTTGTTCCTGCCAAAAACAGTTAGACTGTGCTGGACTGAAGTACAGCAAATCTCTGTGTTTTAAAATGCACTAACTTTTCTATCCAGCTGTCTGAAATCGGTGCAGAGGATTAAACAAATGGCATTACAGTTTGATCCGTTCAACCTGTTCTGTGGGGTTTGTTGGTTGTATTTGTTTTGTTTTTCATAAGTGGCAAAAAACCCTGGAGTTTATTTTGCTAAAGGAAAGTGAGATTGAGGAAGGCACCACGTCTATTACCATATACTGTGGTAATGTATGTAAAATACAAAGCAAATACACAAAATCAATAAGAAGACACATATTCATGCCTATATAGTGTGTATAATTCTCTAAGGATGACTCCATTAATGACAGGAGCATTACACAGCACAGCATTTTCTCTTTAAAATTATTTTTATATACTTTTGTACCTTGTTTTTGTTACCATGTCTTTTTTTTGTTTTGTTTTTCCCCTGTGGTGCTTTATGAGCTCTGAAGTATTTTGTGGCACACAGAAATGCTGAGTTAAGAGGCAAATCTTTCATATGTATTTGCAGCACTAACATCTGAATTCTAAATTCTATTTATCTTTTATTAAAGCTGGTATGAAGGCATCATCTTCCAGGTGTTCTCAGGTAACTCTTTGGTGTACAGCAAACACAAGTCATGTGTGCTGTGTATTGTGTCTGTGCATTATCTGAAGCTGTTGAAGGACAGTATTTACCAAGGAAATAATTTAGGAGTTCATATATATATTATTTTAAAAGCCCGATTTCCCTTTCCCTAGAAGTGATTTATATATAAATGTCAAATTTCAAATATATGACTCCCAAAAAGGCAGCCACAGAACACAAGACTGTGGTCATAACACAACTCCCGTGTCAAGGAAAAGCTGTATTTTAGGACTCTGATGCCATTGTTATGAAATATGGCCTGATTTTGGTAGGAGCAGCTACAGGATTACTCAAGACAATTGTACTTTCCAGTGTACAACAGTTTAAAAGGTCAACAGCTTTTTTTGTTTATGTACCATTTATACTGAGCAATGAGATGATATTTTTGTCTGTAGGTGTGAGGGAAAACAAAGAGTAGTTCTGAGTTTGTGGGACAAAAACAATACACATACTGTACTTCATGTGGGCATTGACAGTGTGAGGAGCTCACTGTAAACACAGTGCAAGTCTTATATTGCTCTATATTCTTATAGAGAATTCTTGCAGCCTAGCAAGAACAAGGATATTCCCTGAAATCTGTGCTAATGAAATGATGGAAATCAGATGCAGTTAAAATAAAACCTCTTCATTACTGTGGTCAACAAGAGTCTATATCTGGTCACTACTTGACAGCTTGTAAGATCCTCAAAAAATAGCAGTAAGATTGAGCTTGTAGTAAAAGATACAAGACAACTTATAGGGACATTAAAAAAAATTAAATGTCTTCAATTTATGTAGTCTGGAAAAGGCAAAAGAGATAATGTCAATTTTAATTACTGTTTTCTTCTGAACACAGGGAATAGGCCAAAGGGCATGAATGGAAATTAAAGAAAAATGGAAAACAGATGGTAGGAAGCATGCTACAGGAACTGGAATACAGGCAGCACTGTACATAGTTTATAAAAAAGAAAAGTGGCCTTACGAGTTATTTTTTGTCCCATCTGAAACAACATCATCTTATGATCTGTTTCACAACAACATTATTACTAAATCAAGGCCTCATTGATAGTAACTGCTGCAGTGTGGCCAGGATTTAAAATTTTCCCTTCTCCAGCTTTTATAAGACATCTTTGAAATATGGGTCAAGAAAAATTGGTTGCTGAAAGATAGCTGCATAAATTAATAGCCTGACATCCAAAAGTGCTGGTCACCAAAACCACCATATATTTCAGGGGATACTGGTTGAATACTTGCCATTTTGGAAAAGGTTGACATTGATTTAAATGCTTCAGCATGGGATTAGAAGCCTAATTTTAGTAAGCGCTTTGAAATAAATCATGTCAATATTTATGATGACATATTGCAAAGTGCTGTTGCTTTGTTTTAGAGGCTTTCATCTGGATAGGAAATCTTTTAGTCCAGGCGGAATTTCTTTCACTTTACATCAGACTTCTCAAAGCTGAAGGAACTGATTAGGAAATGGTGCTGACATGCAGCAGGGAGGTTTCAAACTTTGAAATCAGAAAGACTTTAAGTCACACTAAACCAAAGACTGTGTGAAACACAAACACCAAGTGGTAGTCCTGGCAATTAATCCTAGAATTCATGCTTGGTTTTGAAATTAATTTTTTTTCCCCTCCAATCCTGCCCCATGAGGTTTTTTGTGCTATGGAACATCATGGCAGTTCTCAGAACGGCCTTCATAGGAAAGGCTGCTTCAAAGGAGAGGGAAAAAAGGCTGAATGGTTATTTGCAAGCATGTTAACATAAGCTCAGTCATCCCTAGGCTTCCAGCACCATGAGGGGAGAAGGTAATGAGGTCATGGGCTGTTTTTTTTAGGTTCTGAAGACTGACTTTGAGAACCGAGGAAAAGTAAATAAAGGATTATTTATTAAATGAAGAAAGGATTACCCATTACAGGATAAATCTTGCTTGCCTTACGTGTACAAACAGTTCTCATTGACTATGAACAAGTCAAATACTTACAAAGGGCATTTATAACTTTTATGTAACCTTATAAAACCACATATATTATTCTATGTCCTGGACCTAAACAGCATGCAGAAAATAGCCAGTTAGGTGTATAGTGAAAAAAAGCAACCTCATTTTTACTGCAGGTCTCTCCAAAGATGGAGTTAAACAAGAAAATGTCTTATCCACAAAAATATTCAGGCAACTAAGCAAGTTTCACTGGAGAGTCTCAATTGCTGTGAGAACAGAGTGGCTGGGAAAAGGAAGGGAGGAGGATGTGAAGCATGAAAGCATTTGGAAGGTATTTAGATGGAAAGTTCCTCCTCCTCCTGCACATTCCTGAGAGTCTCTCAGAGCACTGGGCAGGGCTGGCCCTGGGATACTCCTTGCTGGATAACGGAAACCTTCATTATGAGATGCTGCAGATTAATTTCAGAATCATTTTCTTCTGGACCACAGCTGTAGTTACTCAAGGCAGATTAACCAGAACATGGTTGGTTTCAGCCCCTACCCAGCAGCATGAGCTAAATACCGAGTTACAGAGGGTGCCAGCACAGTGTTAGCTGCTAACTTGGTGACTGCGTGGCATTTGGGTGTCCTGCTCCTGCCTCAGCTTCCCTGGTGTCTGTACATGGCATGTTTGTATTCAGTGGCCATTTGTGCCTTAATATGAGGCGCTTGGGGACATGGCTTAGTGCTGGACTTGGCAGTGCAGGGTTAACAGTTGGACTCCATGGTCGGAGAGGTCTTTTCCAACCTAAATGTTTCTATGCCTGGTATTGAGTCACTTGGCAGTTTGTGCAGCCTTTAGCTGATGTTATGCTCTGTACACTAGATACAAAAACTTTTCTCATCATCTTTCATCCTCTCTGATTCAGTTGGAAATCACCCTGCTGTATGTTTCCCATAGTTTATCTCGGGAATGCGTAGATAATGACCTCTCTTTAAAAGAGAAGGAAACATTCAGCCTCCTATTTTAATTTTTTTCAGAGGAACAGCTGAATCCAAAGGAAAGATTTGGATGTTTTCCCCTCTTTGAAAAGTCAGCTACAGAAATTGAGGAGAGCAGACTTGAATCACCACTGGACAAGTGCTTTCAGTGCTGCTCTGGAGTAATTCACAGACATTCTTCTCCCTGTGGTGAAATATTTGGAAAGCCCTGCTTTTTTCATCTGAATGGCAAATGCCAAAACCTCAGTGTTTTTCGTGAGGAATTCTTGTCTTCTGGCCAGCTCAGTTATCTTCAGAGCAAGAACTGGGAAGTTAAGTCTATGGCAAAGGGAGGATTTCCACATTCATGGGGGAGCAGGCAGCAGCTGCTTTCAGTCATTTGACCTCCTGTAGCACTGAGATATCAGACATTAGGATCATGACACTACACAGAAAGTTATCAAATCAACTAATTCCTCAGGGATTTGACCATTATCTCCAATTTTTCTCTGTAGATGATTTAGTTAAGCTTAGACATTCATCATGCAACTTCTTAAGTTTATGCCAGGAAATTTTCACAGCAGCTATCAAGTAGTCCATGCAAACATTAAAAAAAAAAAAAAAGGCCAAATGATGCATTCTGTCAATTCCATGCTGAAGAGTATTTCCTTTCTTAATCAGAGTACATATTGCTATGGTCTAACCTGTCAGCCATAATCTGAGTTCTGTCTTCAGCTTGACCTATGCCTGTGTTGTACCTTTTGCTAGTTGTGTTTCACATTAACTCAATGATAGGGCAGTTTTTATCCAGCTGAAATATTTGACTGGGCTTTCCCTTGTGTCTTGTGCATGACAGCTACAGTCCTCCCTTGAGCAGCTCCTCCAGAGTGTGGCTGCCAAGATTGCACTCCTAGAACAGAGTTTTGAGTAGCTCTCCTTTCCCTCCATGTCCTCCTTGTCCTCAGTCTGAAGGTCCTTCCTTCCCCCTCTGCGGTCAGTCTCGTGATGCCTCCATCCAGTCTCTCAATCCCTATTGACAATCTCGTGTTTTCCAACAAGCTCATCTCAACTATCCAGGGGGAATGGCAATCCCATATTCTTCTTCAATGCTGTCCTTCAAACTCCTCTTTATCAGTGTGTTACCAGTCCCTCTGCTGGGGAAGGGTGATGATATGCATGTGACTTCAGGATGGTTTCACCATTTTTGGGGTTCTTGTCTCTGTCCAGATATGGCTTTTCTCCCACAGCTCCTCTTCCTGGACATAAGTTGAGTGTGAGTCAAGAGCTTTGCCATACCCATAACAATTGAATGTGAATTCAGCCATGACTCAGGATTAGGGGTCACCTATCAGGAAGCTTTCCTGGAGTCCTGAAATATTGTAAGGAAACAAGAAAAGTGTTTTTTACTCTTCAACTCATTACAGACTGTAAGGCCTGGATATTCAGCTTGGTACGTCAGGCTATGCAGGTCTGGGTGTGGATTATTTGACACAGTTTGAGGCCACAACTTTAGCTGCAACTCAGAACATGAAAACTACTTTCTACTGGGTTGCTATATTTTTGACTTCATCACTCGAATTACAATGATTTCTTGTTGTGCCTGAGCAGAGTGCACAAACTCTGCAATTTACTGTTTCCTGCAGCAGTCTGACACAGTCCCCTGTGGGAGAAAAATAAGTTAAATAGAGAACTTTTTCCTCTCAAAGAATTATATTGATCTTGCAGATGCTGAGTTGACTTACAGTGTTTTTCCTTAGAGTACTTGGCTGCAGATTCACTTAAGAGTAAATATAAGAGCCCTATCATCTTCTTTCCCTTTAAGCCTAAGCGTTATAATCTCTGTCAGTCAATGTCATGCAGTTTTTCTTTTAAAGATGAGATTAAATAATACAAAACAGCTCTTCAATGTTCACTAAATTCTGTGATTTCCCAACTATAACTATCTAATTTCTCTCCAAAACCTGTGGTTTATATGCAGTCTGAATTTCAAATGCAATATATAGAAAATATAAATATTTAAATTTGAGATATGGTTTACACTGTTCTTTCCTGGAGTGTTTTTCCTTGTTTCAAAAACCACAAGAATGAAGCTCAAGTAGCCTACTTGAGAGGGAAAATTCATCATGTGTCTACTCCAAGGCTCTTGTGTTGTTTAAGGGCCAGCTAGACTGTGGTAAATAATCCACAGACCCTCACAGGAGGCAGTGCTGGCTCACATTCGTTCTGGAAGAGCATAGGCTTGCATCTTCTGGTATCTTCCTCCTGCTTTTACCCCTTTTCTCTGAGATGGGAATGAAGAGGTTCTTTGGTCTCTGGAGAGTTCTGTGATGTTTATTTGGCACAGACCTTTATAGTTTGAATTCAGTTTGACTGGGCCCCTCGAGGTTGGTTTCCATGTTGTGCTACAATATGTTCTTCCCTGAAGACTGTAACCTGAGTTTGCAAAATGAGGAGGGCTTTTGGCATGTGAAGAGTGAATCTGTCTCCTTTACATCAGAATATACAAAGATGTCTATATAGATGTATGTAAATGACATGCAAAGAGTATGTGCCCAGCTGCTGGACCTCAGCCAGGGAGCAGGCAGTGATTTTTCTCCCTGGGGACAGCCTTGTGGGCATCATCAGATGTGCATACCAGTGCTGAGGTGATTTTATGCTATTGGCAGCTTTGCCAAAATACACCAAAAGCAAGTACCCTTTGCTTTTGTTCTGCAGAGTTCCTGTGACTGACAGTGACTCTGACAGGCAGCTGGTGTTTCCACAGAAACTATGTTTAGAGCAAATTATTTAACTCCCCTTAGTAAATAAAGAGGGAAAAATATTAATCTCTGACACTGCATTTTACAGGTAATTGATTTTTAAAAATGACTTTGCTTTCTCATTTATGGTCAGGAAGCAATAAAACCACCCCCACAGTTCAGACATTCACCACAGAGATGTTGCAAGTAGAGAGAGCCAGGAAAAGAGTGAGTGTAAAATACTTTTAAAACCAGGCATCACATTTCTCTGTAATGGTGGATAACCTCAATCATTTTCCATTCCTTCTCAGAGCACAAAGGGTATCATACTCCTGAGAATTACTCCTCAGCCTTCCAAATGCTGACCCTGTTATACACCTTAATCAGAGATGAGATTTGTTTGAATGAACTTGCTGCAGGCAGCCACTGGGCATTATTCTGGAAACAGCTTTCCTAAGCCTATCCCATGCTTCCCAGCAATGTTACTAACATTTTAATGTGTTTTCCCTATGGACTTGAGTGGCTGCAGGTGCTTGTGGGATACTGTGACGTAGCAATAATTGCAATTTCTTTTTGAGACCACAAGGAAGTGTTCTTCAGGTTGTGTTGCTTTCAGAAGGAACCTTTTGCTGGTGAGAAAAAATTGGTTGGTACTTGTAATATATGAGTTTTGCAGTTTTCTCTGTGGCACCTTTTCCAAGTTACTGTGGCAACTGTGGCCTGAGAGTTGTCTGCCTTATGGATGGGCAAACAATGTGAGCATTAAAGAGGCGTGCTGGGGTCAGAGGTTGGCTGATGTTTGTTTAATTGAGTCCTGTGGCACAAGCTGGAAAACCCTCAGCAGGGAGCATTGTCATTCAGGGCACATAAGAATCCTGGAATAGGTCAAATAATTTGAGCCTGACCTTCCTGCATTTGGTGGAGCTTTAGGGTTTGGTGCACAGTAATTTTAAGCTGCTTTTTCAATTTCCTGATCCTAAACATGCTAAATCTATTCTTGTGCAATAGTGAAACACAATGTCCAGATCCTATCATGAAAGATAGCTACTACTGTCTTTCTATTTTTGAATTATTATAAGATAGATTCTGCAGTGCTTTAGCATTTCCCTTCACATCCAGTTTATGGAGAAAAAAAGAAAAAAGGTAAAATATGATGAAGTAGTTTTCTCTGGTTTAAAACAATTCTGTTCCTGAATGAGATGGCTGGCACAAATCACTGATGGACATGAATGCAGAACGATGTGCTGAGTTTGCAGTGCAAGCTGAAAAGGAAACAGATATTCCTGTGGGAATGGGAATTTTCCAGTGTGCACATAGTGCCAGTGTGTGCCAGGAACAGCAGAAGATCTTTAATGCACAGAAGGGATTTAATGACTTAATGAACCTGCTGTACTGAATCAGTCAAAACCCAGCAAGGAAAGGATTTAGAAAAACATGCTGACTTCTGGCAAGAACTGCTTATTTACTGGACTTCACTTATTTTATTGGCCATGATAGAGCATTACTTTCACATTATATATGAGGATAATTACCAGAATTTCAGTGAAGTAGCTGCCTCTTTATTTTCTGGGAAAAGTTCATGCATATACAGAAAAAAAGCACTCATTTATACACATGATGCCCCTCAGAATAACACAAAATCCTGAGGATGTTATACCCAAGTGCTCTCCCTGTTGAAATTTAATTTCACTAATAAATGAATATACTAGGCTATACCATCCAGGAGAAGATTAATAATGATAATTGTGAGAAAAAACCAGAAGTATTTTAATGTATCATAAAGGTCAGACCTAAGTAATCTCCAACAACATCTTAGCATAACTAAGGCTGCATATAAAAATGGGTTTGAAATTCTGCACATCCTCCCCCTGCATAAGGCAGAATAGATTCCTCATTTCCAGTTGAGCTGGGACAATTGATAGCATCTGGCAGCTCAGCTATGCACATTTTAAATGTGTAGATTCAGAAGGGAATATTATTTTAAAATCATGCAAAGCATTGTTTTCAGAGAAAAGGAAGCAAAAATTATGTATTGCAAAAAAGTCGGACGTGCCTCTGTTTCAGTTTTAGAAACCTGGCCTATGTTCCTGAAGTGGTTTGGAACCACAGGCCAAGTTCCAAGGGGAACACCCTGCTCCCCATGGGGAAGGATTTATGATTTTATTCAGGATGTATGAAACGTGATGATTTTGGCTGGAGTTCAGGAAATAAGAGGGGAGCAGAGTCTCCATTCATTTACACCCCTGCCTGTTGTTAGTGAAGTTTTAATGACAATGAACAAAGGCAGACGTGGGCTGCAGAATGGGAACTGTGTGCTTTGTAAAAATGGCCAAAGATGAAATTGCTTCTGTGAGCAGGAGCTGCTGGTGCTGGCAGAGCTCTGAAAAACAAGGCTGCAGCTGAAAACAACAGCAGATCCTGAGAGCCCACGTTAGGGACCTTCCTTCCAGACCCCGAGTTCGTGTTCTCTCTGACCTACTGCAATGATCTGTTACAATACAGTGGGAACTCAGCCTTTGGAAATAGAAGCAGCCAGTAGTGTTTCCAAAATCTGTGGATGTGCAGACATGTAGCTCTATTCCCGGAATATGCAGGAACTTTTCACCCCATGAGCTGCACAAATGGACATCTGTGCGTTTTGAGGGAAGATGCTTAACATGGAATTTTTAAAACCTAAGTGAAGTTCACAGTATCCAGTCATTTGAAGGAAATGCTTTCCACTGTTCCTTCTCGCTGATAGTTTAGGGTTATCTAACACATGGCAACCTTCCTTTAATGTGAGCAATGTGTGTGTCTTGGAAGAATCTCTATCTGAAAGAAGCAGTGCTGAGCCAGATCCCTGGCTTGCATCCATTGCCTTGCATGAGGGAGTTCCTCAGTACCCCAAGCTTCAGGAGCCTGGCCCCTGCAGCACCCTCTTGCTGTGCCTTCCATAGGGGAACGCCCTTGGGATGTAGCTGAGGCTGGCCAGAAGGGAGCCTTAAACAGTCTGTGAACTCTGGCAAGCCCCAGCTGCTGCAGCAGCCCTTGGGAGGATGTTGAAGACAATTTGGAACAATCTGGAGCAGCTCTGAGCTGCTGAGTGGGGTCCCTGCAGGCCAATGCCTGGGATGGAAAGTCAGGAGATTCTTGTGGATCCTTGTCTGGCTGTGGGAGGTGGTGACCAAATACCTGCACTGTCTGTACCATCAAAAGAGAGACACGGGCCTTGCTGGGTGGGAACGAGGCCTCTGCCTCTCATCTAAACCTATGTGCATTTTGTAAGCAAGGCAATAACCTAATGAAACCCTGGAAGCAGCAGATATTGCCTGGGAGGCTGAAAGTGAGAAGGGAACTCATGAGATGGGTTCCACCTGGGATCTGTGAGAGCCTTGAGGTCATCAACAAAGATGTCTTGACTTGAAACCCTAAACTTTCTTTGGGATGTGCTGTGCACTGGAATAGTCAAGAAGGGAGTGATTTATTGGCATTTTATGCAGATAGAAGAGCCTCTCTAAAGGGAGACAAGTTTGCTATTGAAATGGGTTTCTTTGTGATGGAAATAAAAATAAAATGTTAGGCCTGTTTCATGCCATGATGTAGATTGAAATCTTCCCCATGGCCTTGGAGAGAGAGAGAGGGTCCATACCCACCACAAATATATGTCAGCTACCATTACATTTTCCACATAGTACCCAACACATGCCCATTATGGATCTGTAATCAAGGCAAAGCTTCCACAGCCTCAAACCGATCAAAAAGCAGCAGCAATGCAGCAGTATGCCCCTGGGAAACCAGAACATCACCACTACAAGTGTTAGCTGCTGCAAATTAAAAATCTGAGACTCTTACCATGCTAAGCTCTCATGTCTTTCTGCCTTCTCATGTACTAATACTCCTAAATAAATAAAATATCAAAATGTAATTACAGGGGAGATTCTTGACTTTCCCTCGGCTGGAATATACATCCAGCTGCTTTGTTAATATTGCCATTCAGGTACAATTTAAAATCAGCAGAGAAAGTAATTCCAGAACCTGTACCAGAAGGTCACAAACTCCCTTTGAAAGCACTGATACTTCCTTTTGTTCACTCTTATGTATCTGATTACAAATTAGTAAATCCTACTGCTATTTGAGAACTTTTAGATTCTAATCAGTACTTTGATGAATGTACAGCACAATAATGCAGATGAGTGATGTCACTCTTTAAGCGCACAGCAGCGTGCACGAACAAAAAAGTGGAGAAACCATTCAAAAGCTCTGGGACCTTTGTGATCTGGGAGCTTCCTTTGTAACCCATCCCGACTGTAAACTGTTGCCTAACAACTTGACATTGTTAAAGTGTCTAATTAAACCTTAAGAAAACCACCCCATGCAAATACAAAATGTTCATCTTGGATTGTGAAGGGTTGCCTTTATGTTGGTAAAATAGAATGAAAATCCGGGATAAGGAAATGTAACAGAAGTTGACTTGAATAAATAACAAGGAAACATGAGTAACTTCAACAATGTCACCATTAAAGAGCTTTTCTTTATGAACTAGATAACTTCCTAATGCTTTGTGCTACAGCATAAAAGACTGTTTATTAAATGAAATAGAGGTAAACATCACAGGCTTTTTTCATGTAATAAAAGAAAAACAATGTAGCCAGGTTAAAAGATGAGCAAAAAATTCTTAAAAGGCTCTTTTTGTAAAATGTAATGAAACCAAGTGGTTGAAATGAAAATCATAAACATAATCTGTGTATTTTTTCTGCTGCAGGTGGCATGGTCCTGATCTGTTCTTTTAGTCTGTTTAAAACACTTATATTCAGTATTTTCAATGGGTATGAAAATATTCCATAGGACTGTTCTTGGTAAAACCAGTGCTGAAGGATGTGAGGACAGTGCTATGAATTTAGGAAAGGCAATAAATGCAGAAATCTGCTTCTGTTACCTCTTCAACACCATTTGGCAAGGGATGATGCCTGTCCTTTCTGATAGTGTTTATAATTTTTTTGCCTGTGTAGTTATGCTTTATGATGTTAATATTCTTTTAATGTGGACTATAAAGGAGGGACCTTGCCTTAGTTTAAAGCATGCACCATTAAACTAGAATAACTGGGGAATTTGCTGTAGAAAGAGCTTTCCTGCCACCTCACACTGTGTCTGGGTGGTAGTTTGTTATGTGGTGCACTTCTTCAGAGGTGCTGCTACCTGAAAGCATCCTCCTTTTAATAACCTTCTTCCTTTTCTCTGCCAGGGACTTCTGACACTCCCAGTTGAAGTACAAGAAAAGGCCTTCACACAACTGAAGTACAAGAAAAGACTTTCTGCTACATTTTAGGTAATCAATGGCTCTTGGTTGTAAATGGGATTAAGTGATCTGGTGATTGAAATAGTGTAAAAATACCAAACCACTTGGAAGTCTGCCACCAGAAGTGAACACATACTTGATGGTACAGGGTCTAATGAGAGTTATTCATTCAGTGCTTATTTTCAGCTCAAGAATTATAAACCAGCTTTCCTGCTCCACTCTTGGAAATTAAGCCTATATTTCTTTATTTTCCTGTCCTTTTCTTTATGACTGTATATATACGTTTGCACAACTGCAGTTGCCTATGCTGTTTTGTCTGGGAAGCCCATTGTACACACCTAAAGCTTTTCCCTGCTCAAAGTAGGTTTTGCTTGCAGTGTCACTTTGATTATGGCAGGGTCCTGTCTTTTCAACACTTAAGCATGTTGTGTCACCACATGATTAACATTTAAAGCTGCTTTAGCAGTGCAAGTCAGTCTCACTTACATACTTTTCCCCCTTCTTGATCTTAATATGGGAAGTCACTATCCTCTAACTGGACAAATTTGTTTCAAAATGAGCTTGAAAAGCACATGGGTCATAGCAACTGTATCAGTTCATATCATTCCCCCTCCTTCCTCTTCTTCTATTCTCTAATACATCTGATGCACTTTAAAAGATCCTGGGAATAAGATAAGCTGGAAGAAGTCTCCAGTTCTTTCAAAAGGGATCGGGGATTCTGAAAAATTGGAAGGGGTCACCTTGAATCTGTGTAAGTATGAGAAAGGCAGGCATGCCAGCCCAGATGGTCTTTCTTTATACTTTTTATGCTATAAAAAGGGGCATTACTGTTTCTTGCATGGAAGGGTTTTTATGATCAAGAGCAGAAGAAAAGGACTTAGAATTGTTAATATACTACTTGAGTGCTTAGCCATTTATATTTACAGTAATTGCTTCTGGAAAAAAAAAAAGTCCTTCTCCTGCCAAGTGTAGGAAAAATAAAGGCTGATTGAATTAAGTCGGGGAACCAGTTTGATTAGAAACTGAAACAAATCTCCCAGGACTCTAGAAAGCCAGTTCATTTGTGGCATTCCTTCTATACTCGAATGGGCTCTGATGCTTGATACTGAATGATAAGAAATGCTTGTTTCGGAAAACAGCTGTTGTGGGTTTGGTAGTTTGGAACTGCTTTTGAGAGCTGAATGTAAACCATAAATATGTGAAAATGCATGCAAGTCAGATTGCTCCTCCAGACAGGACTGGAACCCGTGGTCATTGCTTCAGAAATATTCCCAGAAAAGCAGTAGAATTACACCTTCCTCTTTTGGAAAGAAAAGCAAAACCACCATTATTCCAGTGAGGCTGTGCAGGGTCTGTAATGTGTGCTCTGTGACTTACAGCAGGCACTGGGTGCTACCACAGATCAGCATTTTGGTGTTTTCTGAACTCTACCCTGTGCCATTATGCTGGGATGGTGCTGGCATTCCTTCACAATCTGATTGAAAGAAAAAACATTTCTGTTCTGCACTCATGTTAACATTACTCAGGCCTCCAAATGCTTGAAAAATTATGTCCCTGCTTTCTAGCTTTTCCATCTCTCATTAAAACTTGCAAGGGATGCTTGGCTGTAAGTGCCTTGCAGAGTTTGGAGCCCTTCACCTTTAGCATGGTTTCAAGTGCAAACTTGAAAATTGGTTTCTTACAGCATTTTGTGGGGCATAAGTTGGGAGCTGAGAGCAACAAACTCCTTTGGTCATGAGATGAGCTTCACTTCACTCCTGTTGTTTCCAGTCACCACAGTTAAGGTAGGTGTGAACTCCTTGGGTCATCCCACAGGCCTGACACTTCTGTGTGTCACAATCCCTGAACAAACTCTGTAGTTTTGCACATTTTTAAACAGAAAAGTAACTTTTTTCCCTTTATTCCTAATTGTAAAAATGGCATTTAAAAAAATAAGTTCTGTAGTGACAAATGCATTTCACAGGTAGCTCTGTTTTGCAGATAGCTCTTCAAAAATGATGAAAGTAACAATTATTATCATTTCATGTAATGTATAATTATCTATTATTTACAGAATAAAGAGTGAACAGTGGAAGTAAAGATCATGTCATAACCTGCAGTATGAAGTGCTAGAGAGGAGCACTTTTTAATGTGGCTGCATTTTTCATCATTCAGAAATTGTGGGAAAGTGTTTCTAAAATACAGCATGGGCAGACACTGAATTTCAAATTGGATTTCATGGAGTAGACAACACAACAATGAATTAACACTGACTTAATTTTAAAAATATTTTAACACCTGTTTTTTGGAATCAAATGATCATAGTAGAGTCTTGTTGAATGAAACTGTTATTAGACTATTTTTATGCCATTTTGGCCTATTTTATACCAGGACTGAACAATGTAAATTTAGTCCACACTTTGGAAAAAGGTTTTCACCCACTTTGATGTGCAGTGGAATAATATTTGATAATTTTGCAACACTTGCAAAATGCAATTTTTTTCAGAGAAGTGTGTAAAGAACTTTGTGCATAAGGCGTGCAGTTGCAGTTTGCATACACAAATTTTATGCAAATAGAAATAAAAAACCCCATGTGGTGTAAGCTGGAAGTGTAATGCACAGATACTGTATGTGTAGTTGTGAAAAAAAAATCTTTTTCTAACCTGGCTTCCTTAGAACAAATTTATCCTGTTACACCAGGATGACACACTGAAATCTGTTCTATCTTCTGCCTTAGCAACACAAACCTTTTACCAAAAAAATGAGTAACACAGTGTAAGCACTCTGTGCCAAAAAAATGAGTAAATTAGAAGCTTTTGGATTATAAACCTTTCCAAGACATTAGACATATGCATATATAATTTATTGACTGTATATAGGAAGTAGATGGAATGAAAACTTGCTGAATTAACATGTTCAAATGAAGGTTATATGACATTTACCAAAGAGTTTTGTGACACAAATCTGGGGAGCAGATGGGAGGGATGGAGGAGGATATAGCTGATATTTCAATACATTCTTGCACATTTTCTGTGGTTTCTGTTTGGTTTGGTTGTGTGTTAGGTGGGATCTGCTGCATGGCTCCACAGCCACTTGGACTCTATGCCAGATGGAGCATTCTTGGGTGCACTTGATGATTTTATGGCTGTTGGTATCCTGTAGGATACCCCACCTCCTTAAAGGAGCCCAAATAATTATTAGAGGGTTCTGTGGATGTGAGTTCAGTCTCAGGCTTAGGAAAAAGAAAGGATTCATTTCACCCTGGAGGCTGGGAAAAGGAAGGACAAGGGAGCAATGGAAAGATAGGCAAGAGAAAGTGAGAGAAAGCATCAGGTCTAGAAGGGAGTATGAATGGAGGACAAATATTGCAGTCAGGCATTGTTTTCCTTTGCTTTAAATGCCCCATAAGCAGAGCAGTCAACAGGCAGACAATTATAGCACCAGGCACTTTGGATTACATTAGGGTGCAGAACAAGCTTTGCTCTCCATGCTTTATGATATCCTCTGAACCCTCTGGAAGGATAAATGATATAACTTGATGTGACTCATACAGGAAAGCAGATAAATTAGTGGTGTGCCATAATGCAAGTGAGAAAAAGACAAAATAGTCAAAGAGTGCTTACACTGTGTTACTTTTATCTTCTGATATTGTTTATCATATTGGTATTATCATGATTATTTGCTAATGTTATCATATCACCTAATGACAAAAATTCCAGGCTTGGAGCCAGGATCCTAGACAAAACATCCTAATGCTTATGGCACTTTCTCCCTTCGCTGGTTATTAAATTATTTCTGTGAATGAAAGTAACGATAACAGCAAGGGGAAATGTACACCATGCCAGGACCAATTTCCTGCCACGCCAGGAGTGATGCACACATCAGCCTCCTGCAGCTGGAATGATGCTCTGGGATGGAGGGAACCTGAGTTAGGACCTGAGGAGTGGCTGGAGTGACCTCTGGAATTGTACTGCTGGCACTGAGGTCACGGATGCCTCATTTAGTCGTCTGGGCTGCAACGCCTTCCAGCACACTGAAAAATGAAAATGCAAGAAAATAGTTCTGGCAGGGCAGGGAAGTGTTCAGGCTGAGGTTTCAGTATGGATTTTCTGTAGGGATATCAGCTTCGTGGCAAAGTTAGAACCTTCCCATCCATATCTGCATTTTACTGCCTTTTCTCTTCATGTGTTTCTACTTATTAAGTTATGCTAAAGGATACCGAGCAGACACTTGATGAAAATGGAGTGCCCTGGTTTTTCCAAAAAGACTAATAATTAAAAACCCCCCTATCATCTGCAGTTTTATGGGGAACCTTGATTTATGTGTCCTATTTTTCTAAACCCCTTTTCTTAATTCTTTTGTAGGCAGACTTGACATTTCCCAGAATTAGCTAATGTTATACCAGTAAAAATGTCCCTTGAAAAAGGGAAATATAAGGAACTTTTCTACTGAGGGTAGCATTCAATCATATTTTTTCCATGAGATCATGCTTCTGTGGAGTTCCTAGGCTCTCACTGGAAGATCCTGCTGGATCTTGAACTGCAGTGAGTGTCCCTTACATTCATTAGTAGCTTATATTGGAAGCAAAGGGCTTCTGAGCTTTTCAGCTGTAATTCAACAACATTATTCTTAGGCAGGAAGGTGAAAATTTATTTACTGAAAGTAAAATATTTGCTCTGGCCAGAATGCCATTTTTGCCACTAGCACTGATGCCTTTTAGATGAAATTTTGGTAGTAACCTAGTAAGCCTGTGATTACAAACACAGGTGAATTTAATAAAAATTCAGTCTGCTCTCATTCCTTTTGGTGTAAATCCAGAATATTTTACTGAAATCTATTGCCATCTGACTAAACTTTGTTTCCAGGGGCTGTCTGTATACAGAGCCTGGTGTTAACAGCCCAGGTATATTCAGGTTTTCTCATCACCATAGAAAGCAAGGAAAAGTAACCAATCTACTTTACAAGTAACCAGGTGACATAAACTCATGTTACTGATGTGGCAATTATCTGGTCTGGTAATTATGACCAATGGCAGCAGCAACAATAATAATAATAATAATAATTAAATAATGCAAAACTGACCTCCTGAGGGAAGTATTTCTGTCCCTTACAGACAGAACTGAACTGTGTAGACAGACTGAACCCAAGAGATAAAATAGCCTGTCTAGCAAAAGTTTCACCTCCCTTTTTGAATGTCCCAGAATTTCCAGTTTTGATCCCCTAAATGGAGGCGTTGGAAGTGGCAGTCAGAACTTGCTGTGGAGGCTCTGGGTGTGCTGCACTGGCCATGCCAAGCACTCCAATGCAGATGCTCTGAGATCAGTGGTACCTGCCTGGATTGGGCAGCTGAGCCTAAGGGTTCTGGTTTACACTTTTGGATCCAGCTTGGGCTTTTACATGTCAGAAATTATCTAAACAGCTATTAGGCCTGCAACAAATTGCAGTGGAAAGATCAGCAGAGCATGGAGAAGCTCTGTTTACAAGGTACCAGTGACCACTTGCATAACAAAGCTGTCAATGATTTATAAAGTGTGCAGACACGGTACCACAGAAAGTCTCACTCAAAACAATTGGTTACTCATTGCTGCATGGTTTCAGTGATCTCCTCATCTTCCTGGATATGCTGGACAGCAGGAAGGCCCTGCCCTTCTCTTTAGCATCTGATGATCCTTGGACAACTTTGCTGCCCTCCCTGTAAATGAATGTCAGCTTTCCTACAGGAGGACAGGGCTGCCTGCTGAAGTACAATGCCTGTTTTATTTGAATGTGCTCTGGGAAACAATTTAGAGAGGATCTATATTAAACAATTCCTGTGCTACAGTGTTTGTACCTCAGAGAGTTAGGTCAAGGGTTTTGGATCAAAGCCTAGCTGAGGCTGCACACATCATGGGGCCCTGGGAGACAAGCATTGAATTTCTTGCTTAAAACTGGCTGTTAAATGCAAATGTATCATCCTTTCTGTCCGAGCTGAGTATTCTGTATTTTCTTCAGGCAGCAAACTGTTGAACAGATTCCACTTAATTTCAAGGTCTTTCCATCAGGCTCCTGATGAATTCATTAAGCTATATATTCATTACAGGTGATGAAAGGTGTACAACCTTTCCGGAAAGAAAGTCTTCTGCTTCATAAATAAATCTAGTTTTGGAAACTAAAGACGTGCTAGAATGAAATACCTGGATCCAACAGTGCTGAAACATGAGCAAAGCAATTGTAATGGCAGCTTTGGAAGGAGGCTGCTCACAGTGGAGTGGATGAACCTTGTGAAGTGTCCTGATGGTCTGAAACTTCAGGCTTTGCTGGATCAGGGGAGAACATACATTTCTTCCCAGATTTTCTCTCAGTTGAGGCTTGATCATGGTATTGTTGTTAAATTTGTTGGCAGAGGGAATTGCCCATGGGTACACTTTCTGTAGCAGTTTCATGCCAATGGAAAATATTTTATAGCCATGGCAGTGTTAGAGGATCTCTGTGATCTTCCTTAATGATTGGACACACTCCAGTCAAAAATATGTTGGGATACAAATGTAATCTGTGTTTGTGAAAAACCAAACATCCCAGCTAACACCTGAGCAGATCCTCCTCAGTGCTGACTGTGGACAAGGTAAGAACCAAGTCAAGTAAAGACAAATATTGACATCATATGAAAGCTGCAGTGTTTGAAACCTGTAGTTGTTTTACATTGGAGTACCAATACATGATACAACCAACTTAAATGCCACCATCATTCTATTTAAGTTGGGACTCTCTCTCCCCACTCTTTCCCAGTAATTCTATTTTGATCTTGTGGAAAGGATTCTGCCCTGGATGAAGCCCTCAAAAGCACTGCAAGGCTACTGTGGACAGAGGGGCTACAGTCAGTCACTTACCAGACACAATGTACATTTTTACAGTTCAATGCAGACTCAAAATAAGAGCCACGTTTTTAAATTTTAGCATGACAGGTCATGTGCACTCACAAATCATGCTACTGTCATCAGGGTCTTAAAAAAGCCATCTTTTTTGGAGAAAAACTAGTCTAATGCAGTTAAACAAAGCACATTACAGGAGAAAGAGAAGCAAATCTACAGAAGGGAATTTAGTGTGCTACCTATTAGTACCTTCTAGGGTCCTTTTTCTGCGCTTCAAATATTAGATAGCAAGCTGGAAAAAAGTATCATCTTCCTTCAAGAATGTATTTCTTCCTTCCACATAAATATTAGTGTCTTAAAATGCAAGTTTGTCAGTGCATGAACGACAAACTTATTGAGCAGCAAGCAAAGGCTTCGTGCTATTGAAAGAGTTTTCCTTAATAAAATGCAGAGGCTAGCATGTTAAATCTTTTGAAGTTGCTCCTAAACATGTAATATTTAGCTTGAGAAGCAATAGTGAGGAAATGAACATGATAAGAGCTCATTCGGTAACAGCCCTAAATTGATTATTTCCTTCCTTATGTAAACTTATCAGTCAGCCCTGTGGGCTCACTTCCGAATACCAGCTCAGCACAAGAGTCTTATCACAAGGAAATGGAATGTGAAAGCCCTGACAATTTTGATAAGGCACGTACTTTGGTTATGATCCTATCTCTCCCCTCCTCCCTTTTAAATAATTCATCTGCACTAAAAGGGGAGATGCCCTCCCTGTAACTTTGGTATAAATAAAAGTTGATGTTGTTATAGTCAGAATTAACCCTGATTATCTGTCCTGCTGGTTTCTCAGAATATTCTCAGGCAGAGAGACTAGTAGATATATTGAAAATTACAAGCAGCTTTGGAATGGAGTGGCATAGTGGTCTGGATAGATGATATCTGAGTTTTTAGAGACTATTATGAGTTTTGGACATAATCTAAAGAATCTCAGTAGAGTGTATACCATAGGAAACTTAAGACTCTCAGTTTTTGTTTGCCACTTATTTATTTGCCACCTTTACCCCACCCATGATGTGTGGGTCTGACACCTACTTGTGATGGCAGAAGCCAGACTGAATAAAGATCCAACAGCTCACACTGCAAAAGCCAAGCATGCAAACTTCAGAAAACCCTTGCTACACAAACAACAAACCACACACTCAAACACACATAAGGCAAAAGAAAACTGACAAGCAAGCTCTACCCACCAGCCACCACAGACTAAAACTTCATGGTTTTACCAGCCAAAAGCACCAGCAGAACAGCCCCAAATACAAATTTAACTTCATTCATTTGTCCCAGTAAAGTAATAATTTAAAGGGGTGCGTAACAAGTTTTGTGGTTCATCGCATACCAGGACAGCAAGCCTGATAAAAGCACTCAAATGACAGAACTGGTTTTGTTTGAGATGTGATGACATGCTCCTTAAGCAAATGTTAAAGGCAGCAAATCCATGACCCAGTAAAATACACTCCAGACCATCAAAGTAGTTCTACAGCTTGATGAAATCCACTCGTCTCCAGCAAGAATGACCTAAAACTCTTCAGAGGGATAAAAAAGAAGTGTGGAGGAATTCAGAAAGAATGTTTTTTAAGCAAACAGTGACATACCAAAGTTCAGTGTAACTTTTTCAGTGAAACCAAAAACTACACTAAACTTACCTGATTAATTTTTTCCACAGAAACTCAAATCGTGAGTTGTTTTATGCAAATTAGGGAAAAGCCATGAGTGAGGCTGGACTGACCAATAATTTTTATTGGCTGCTTACCCAAACCTCCTCTCAGGAATACTTAATCATCCAAACAACATCTCATCATTGTAAACCAACAGGGGTCTTAATTCTGGCAGTGTTGAAGTGCATGGCAAAGATACCATTGATCTTAATGGGATTAGGATTTCTCCAGAATTTTCATGACGCTTTGCACGAGAAAGCCCTTAGATAATTTCACAAGATATCCTAAGTGCTTTATATTGAAAAAAAAACGTTGCAGTAACAAGTCTTTTTGGCAAAAATAAAACTAGAAAAAAGTCATGGAGCAAATCCAGAATGTTCTTACAGGCACATGAGCACACAGAGGAAAGGAAGGCTTTTTGATGGAAGCTGTGGGATCAGAGTAGGTTAATCTATGAACTTTGTTAACTCTGTGCTTTCTGCACCATACCAATACCACCACGCATGCAACAGACTGTACCTACTAGAGAGAAAAGAGAAAATCTTGTTAACATTTCTGGTGAAAAAAATCAGTATTAGCAGGGATGGGGAAAAAACTACACATTTGCACAGTGAATGCTAGATAACAAAATAAAAAAGGGTGTAACTGCCTTGCCTGTCATTTATTTCTTTGGACCTACGGTAGCAAAGTCCTCAGGGAAAGAAATTACAGCAGCAGATATTATCTTATTTTACTGCTGTATTTCCTATCTTAAATTAATAGTGTGTAGGATTTTGATTACACTTGATATAATTAATCATGAGTCTGTTTTGTTATACAAGCCAGTAAAGAGCACTTTGCTGCTCCATGAAGCCTGGCTTATTTTATGGAGTTTAAATTAGGGCTTCAAGATATTAGTGAGGTGGACAAATACCACTGCTGAAATTCTCAATCCAACCACCAAACACAATTTCTGCACAGCTGAGCCTCCTCAGGCTGGGTTCTGCCACCCTCACTCAATGGAGTGCACTATTTTGTGAGAAGAGGTGCATGGAAAAATGTTGTGGGCTGCTTAGAGGTGGCAGAATTGGTTATTTATTTAGGTCAAACAGACTCAAGTACTTAGAGACCTGGGGAGCTTATGTAGTGCACTGGTATGCTATGGAGGAGCTGTGTACAGGAGGAGAGGCACTGATGGAATAACTGCAACTCTCTGAGCAGCTGTCTGAGGACATTTCATGGTGACCTGCAGGCAATTGTGTGGCCAGGGGCTTTCTAATAAAAATATCTGCAGAGTCCCAGGCAAAAAAAGCCCCACACAAATGTCAAAAAAACCACATAAAACCAGACCAAAACAGAAAGTTAAAAAGATTTTCATACATTGTGCTTAATAGTCATGAGGTTTAGGAAACGCATGTTGATCACCTATTACCCAGGCCAGTGTTCAGGCTTCTGTATTACTTTGTGAGAGTTTTGGTTGGATTCAGGTATTTCAAAAGACAAAGCAGGACATTTTATTATCTTGAAACTTGTAGGAGCTATTTAGGGAACTCAGCTAGTCTGTATGGGTTAAATAGAAAGGAACAAGTTCAGGTTGGTTTATTAACTAACAATGAATATGTTTCCTTTGCAAAAAGGGATTGTGGCCTATTTTGCCTGTGTGCTTCACGTGGCAGCAGCAGGCTGTGGAAGCAAATCATTGTCACAAACTGGCTCCTTCTTCTCAGTGTTGTTTAAACCCAGGGACTGGGAGGAAGGATGATTGTCAGATTAGGCGCAGCCTGTCCTGCTTTCCTGAGAACCAGCTGTTTGCAGGTACCCTGGAGGGGTTTAGCCCTTGGCTTTGTTTCCATGGACCTGCAATACAGGTGAGATAATTGACATCTGAATCACTGCCTGTATAAATGGTAAAAATAACCTGCTGCAGACCAGACCTGTGTCCGTCTCGGGTGGCATAACGTGATCAGCCAAAAGATACGATCTACAGTGGCCTTAAACTGACTTCTGACATAATAGGGTTTTTCAATGTGTTTTTTCATGACCCCACTAGTGACATAACCAAGAACACTGCACACGAATCTGTGATGCTGCTGTACTTTAAATGTATATTAAATTCCCCACTGTACAGTAGCTGCACCGCGGAGCAGACTCCGTGCCTCTTTTGGTGAGTTAATCTCGTGAATTAGCATTACAATGCAGCCTGAAGAAGCTCCCTCCCCTTCGATTTCCTTTTCTTTCGTAGTGGATCAGTCATTCACAGAACGCTCTTTGTTTCTGGAACCACGTCTTTGTTTTGCCAAACTTGGTTCCACCCCTGTGTCTAGTAGAGACCTGTTCCAAGATGTGTTCCACTGGCTGGGAACTGGCACAGGCAGCAGAAATGCTTTTCTTGCAAAACAGTCTCCGCAAGCATTTTATCTGCTCCCCGCCCTATAGAGGAAAGATTTTGTTGAAAACAAGTAGACCTGTATGAGTTTCCCTTGGGAAATTCTCCTTAAAAATCCACATTTGAGGAAATGGCCCATACATCTAAATATGTAAAGGGATTTCTCAGAGATCTTCTGTCACAATCTGTGACCCTTCAATGCTACTCATTTGTGTAATGCATTAATAAAGGAGCACTGATTGTTCTGCTTTTAATGGCTCCAAAATACCAAGTCAGTCCTGTGAGGTACATTTGGCTTAATTACCTCTGGTATAAGTTTCCATTTCTTCAGGTGCTGGATTCCCTGCTAGTGGTGGAAACTGCATCTTCCACATCAGAATCAATAATTTTAATAACTGCAATCTACCCTCAGTACATTTATTTTGTGGGCTGTTGTTGACTCCTGAGAGTTGCATATCCAAAAATGACATTGTCCTGATGTAAATACTCTGATATTCCCAGGGTCTGCATTGCCCAGTGTGAATCTCAAGATGAAAACAATAACAGGAAGGCAAGGAATATTGGAAATGTTTGTTATAAAGTTGGAAACAAGTCTCACCATGGCTCAGATGATTTCTTTGTGGATGAAATGGAAGAAAATGTTTCAAAGGAATTGATTAAGCATCAGGTGTGATTCAGGATCATAGAGTTTATTCATATAATAATTATTATATGAATAATTATTCATTATTCATTAATCATAGAGATTAAGCATTAATCATAGAGATTATTCAGTATGAAATCTTTTGCAGAACACAAATTTTCATTGAAGACAGAGATATGAAAGGGTCTAAGATAAAAATACTTATTATTTTTTTAAAAAGTGAGTAGTCTCTGTGTCTTATCCTTATGCACCTGTCCTGGTGCTATGCAGATGATTTCTGCATCATGTCTGTTCTACACAAAATGAACATGATTTTAATTGTCTAAGGGCCTTGCTGAGGAATTGGTTTGTTGGGGTTACTGCAAATAAAGGAAAATCTCAGTAGTCAGTTCCTTCTTTGTCTAAAAGAGGTCATTAAATTTGATGATAGAAGCTGTCAATGTATAAAAATATACAAGTGAATAGGACGTGAGAACAAAAGCTGACAAGTGCAGTATACAGCCAGTGCTCTTGACAAGACACAGGGTTGGGCTGAACAAATGGCTCATAAAGCTCCTTTAGCAGGAGGACAGTAAAATCCTTCCTCTAAGGTGATTTAGCTTTTTAGTAAGCATTTATATGGAGACGGGGTCTATCCTGGTGGATGGGCTGCTTGCTTTTGCCAGGCACTGCAGACAGCACTGCAATATAACTTTAGTTTATTAAGGCACTAAAACTATTAAACTGTGACTGTCTTTTTTCTTTTTCAACCTGAAGTGAGGTTTGTGTCTAACCAAAAGGGGACAGCCATTCTTTTCCCATGCTGACAATTGTTTTTGGTGGGCAGACATCTCATGCCTTTTGAAAGAGCAAGAGCTCACTTTGTGCTAAATGGCTGCAAGGGAAAATACAGAGTTGACTACAGAGGTTGATCAGTAACTCACAACTACAATAGCTCCACTTAACATACAAGAAAACTAAAATTGCTCCATTCTCTCTGCCTTATGGATTAGCATTATCCAGATGATAAAAATTAGTGGTGTCCATTTCCCTGGGGGAAAAGGGCTGTGGTGGGTGTAGGGAGAGGCCAGGTCAGGAGCCCTCTGGTGAGGATGAGGATCTGAATGATGCCCCAGGGAGCAGAGAGCTATGGTGACCTGTTCCCAGGAGACAGCCACCTCTGTGGGTGGGTGTGGGAGTTGGATATGTGGAAATCCCAGATTTCTTGGAGTCAGGTTTCCATTCAGATGGATGTCCATGCTGGACTGGGATGAGGGGCTGTCTCAGCAAAGGCCACCATCCCTCTGTCTGTTGTCCTGTCTAGCCCTGGTGTCACCACTGCTTGTGGTAAAGGACTGCTCCTGCCAGCGGTGTCCCTACCCATCAAGGCCCCCCCATGGCATGGGGCTCCTGAAAAAAGCCTGGCATGCCCACTGTGCTAGGTTCACTCATTTATTCCAGTTTAGATGCTTATTCTGGAGAGATGCACAGAAACTCTCCTTCCAGCTTGCAAAAGTGTTTTTCGAAGTCACTCTGGGGTCACAGAGTCCTCTGAATCACTGAGGTCACTTAGACATAACCTAAGTGTCTTTGAGAGTCCTTTGAAAGTTGCTGCCAGTATTTTCTCTGACCGGGTCATTATCTGCTCACTGAGAAACAGGAGGTTTTGTAATACACATTTTCTCAAACAGAAATGTTTGCAACATGTGAGTCCTCATTTGGGCTGGAAGCTTCTCTTTAAATTCATGAGATAGATTAGGAAAAAAAATATCTAAGGACACTGACAAATCAACACTTTCAAACCCAGGTTTCTGATAGTGTTTGAACCTCATGGAAGCTTTAGATCAATTCTTTATTGATTTTATTCCACTGTTTTGTCAGATGGAGTATTTGGCTGAAATAAGCTTTGCCTACCCACAGCAATCTTTGTGTTGATTAAGAAGGGATGTGCACTGTGTTATAAATGCCTCTGTTACAGGAGCTCTCACGTACCTGCTGTGTTGAAAAGAAAAGAAAAACATACAGGCAAGCACCAGACCTCAGTCAAGGCCAGGGACTGTGGATCTGATCCAGGGTGACAGAAATCTGGTGCTGTGCAGAGCCTAACCCAGTGCTGCTCTCCACAGATATGACAGTGTCTCAGCAGAGGAACCTCATTCCCTAGGAAGCCTCAGCAAAACCCTGAACATTTCAGTTTGGCCCAGGAACACCAAGAACTCACAGAGTAGAAAACACATCTGCTGCATATGGACACCAGTCATAAGCTGTCTCTGAGACTCTCTCTGGATCTGTTTTTTTCACCTTTTGCTCTATGACAAATCCCAGTAAACGCATATAAGCAGATTGTTTTTATTATCCACAAATCCCACAACACTGAGTGTGTTTTCCACTTTATCTCTCTCACTCCAAGAGAGGAAAAAAATTATAAACACTGCCATGTATCCAAGTCAGAAACCACAGCTTATGTCATGCCTGTTATTATTCAGGTTGACTGGTCTACCCTGGCATATTCCCACTTTAAACCCATACCTAGCCTTAACTCCAGAGTGATGGTCCTGTTAAGATCCAACGTTTAAAACCTGAAGCCCTTGTGGTCCTTCTGAAGACACTGCTCTGGGGCTTTGAGTAATTTCTGCCTGAGTGAACATCATATTAAAGGCTTAAAATTTTATTGACCCACTCACTGTATTTAATGCCTGACAAAAGAAAATAACAAAGTAAGAGCAGCAGCCAGCAGGTACATCAGGAAAACACCACAGAATGGCAGCTCTGCTTCTTAAGTGGATGAGACAGACAATTATTTACTACATTTTGAGAGCACCTGGCACTCAGTCTCTTGGCCATCAGGACAACTCAAGGGAAAGGGTGTTTATCACAGTGCCCTGTTAAGTGGATTTGGCTACAACAGAAATAAACAAAACAACCTCTGGGAAAGTTTCAGGGCTTTCAAACTGGTGAGTGCTCTGGTGTTGCAGACAGCTTGGGTCATTTATTAGGAGCCAAAGAGTCAGCACAAATGACAATGTGCACTTTTGTGTTTGTTGGTTTCTTCCTTCTAATTTTGTTTGTTTCCTTGTAAAGAAGGGGGATTTCGTACAGCTGTAATAACCCCATCACTTCAAAATAATCTCCAGTCTGCCACTTTAACACATCCAACATCTTCCAAATTTTTTTCTAATTCTTTCCTTTGGTCTGATCCTCATAAGGAGCCTCTCCTTTGCTGCTCTGCTTCTCTTATGTGACACAAAGGAGACAATTCTGATTTCCTGTGAGTGTGCTAAACCATTTAAACTTTTACTAACCACTGCAATACATGCTGCCTGCTCTTCAGGAGAGCTATGTTGGTAGATGATCTAAAATTGATGGATTGCATGCTACAGATTCTGGGATGTAATCATCTTACAATCTTGCATCTTGCTCACAAATGTTGCAAGATTTGCTTGTTGGCTCTTTTCTGAAACCAGATGTTGAATTCCTAAGCCAGAGAATAGGCCTCCCCTTACTTCTAGCCAAATGTCACTTCTTCATTTCAAATGAATAATGTCAAATCGTTTCTGACTTCAGCACGTTACCCAATTTTCCAGGCCCAGAAAGTTCAAGAAATGCAAGATGGAAATCCAAGACTTTGTTTTCAGGTCTGGAAGCTTTGGCAGATATGAATATCAGTACTATAAAAAGGAAAAATTGTCAGCACTTTGATGGCCTAATATGAGGCAAAAAGGAGTTTTCATTCCCAGCAGTTCCTATTTTTTTAATGTAAAATTTATTTGAATCTTCAGTTTTTACATTTTGAAATAAAAAGTTTGCTTCTATCTGCTTCAGAAGGTCAAGAACAATATGTAATTCCTTTAATTATGCCATGAGAATCTCCCTGCTCAAACTTGGTCCAGCTAGAGCAGGTTGTTCAGGGCTGGTTCAGTCAAGTTTGGAGCATCTCTTCCAACAGGTTAATAACATTCAGCTTTCAGCAGTTGTGATAGCAGAGCAAAGCTGGCATGGGAGAGGTGAAAGGGAGGAAATCATGTAGGGGAAATCATACCTTGCCAGAACCCTGATGTGTGTTGTGGGGCCAGCGTGACAGAGTGTGGAGAGCACAAGGATGGGATTGCAAATGCGAGGAACTCCTGGGTTCCCGGCTCCTGATGGGAAAGGATGAATTAATAAATCTGCATTCAAGTTAAGACAGGTGTTACAAAATAAAATGATCTCTAAGCAGATTTAAGATGATCTCTAAGCAGATATTTAAAGCTTTCCATGTTTATTCACACACCAGATAGAAGCAAAATCTCCACAATTCTGAACTGACTAGGAATTCCACCAAAAGAAGTTTTTATTGAAGAGGTTGAGAAAGTATCATGGGTGATGTTTCATTTGATTTTGATTTCTTTTGTTTCCCACTGTATGAATAATTGAATGAAAATAATTTTGAACAGGGAAAGAGAAAAGGAAACTCCTCTTCCCTGTATTTGTAGGTAAATAACAACTTAATTTCAAACTGGAATATAGCAGAAAAATATTTATTACTGCAAAATGGATTTCTGTTAATGATTCATATTACTGTTGATGAATATGTGAGCAATTGTACTTTAGCCTCTCCTCTTGAGAGACAATGGGATATGTTTACTGGAGTGAAATATATTAAATACTCAACCTTGTCAAGGCTGTTATGCCTAAAGCCTCCACAGGCCAGGAAGGCTTCTTACCCCTTTCCCTATATTTATTTAAATCCTCTGATGAGAGGACTGCATTCTTATAAATCCATCTGTAATTTTAGTGGCCTAAACTGCTTTTTCTTCTTTCTTATTGTAATAAGATGATGAAGAAAAGAAATATGACTGTAAATGTCTGGTGCACTAAAAATTCTGCATACATAACTTTACATACAAATGCTTCAGAACTAGTTATCCCCACTATGAAATACTAGCTTCTACTTTGGTAATTCATGAGATTTTGCATGTTGGCAGCCAAAGCTTCCCACAGTTTCTCTAAATTATAGAGTTTTTTGCATTAAATCGCTGAAGATTAGCAAAGTGGAACACAATGGCTTGAATGACATATTGAGTTCTTGAATTGCAGCTCAGACTGCTCAGAGTGGTTATCTAAGGTGCTGCCTGATTATACATTGAAGCAATAAAACTTTGGAAGATTCTGTGAGGGCTCTGCTTCAGCAAAGTCCTTGGTCTTATGTTTGGCTGTAGATAAGGGAACTTACTGCTTGTGATGCATGTAATAATGCAGTTTACTCTTTCCTAGAAACACTTTAAAAACAGCTCCTGAGTCACTTTGAAGAAAGGCAATTCCAAAACCCAGTTTGTGGCAAACACGTTGCATTGTTGCAGCAGAAACTTACAAAAAAAATCCTAGTGGACCTCCAGGTGGTTCATCTGAACCTCTTTCTAACATTTCTTGCCACCTTTTCCCATCCATGAAAAATTAAAATGTTGCATTAAAAAAAGAACTTACAAAGCAAACAAAAGTTATAAAGTCAAATCTACCTTAAGGGGAAAAGAGAAACAAAACCAAAAATCCAAGCCCGGGACAAAACGTTTCTTTTCTGTATCACAGACTCATTATGGAGGTAGCTTTTACTTAACCTCTTGGTTCTCACATCACTCATGTTAATGGCCAAGTTTCTGATACCGGTGGCATTTATCAATTGATCATCTGTGACTCCATGAGTCACTGTCTCCAGGCCTGACATAAACCACTCAGACTCTCTGTTAGGGTCACCTGGACTTTGTCACTATTTAACAATTGAAAAGGAGCAGTATTTTCTTAATGCACAGGCCAGACCCTCCAGTGATGTAAAGGAGAACAAGAGAAGCAAAGTCAACAGAGCACTGATGTTTTCCTAAGGCTCCAAGGCAGTTGAACAAATGCTGAAGCTCTGTTTTCCCTCTGCACTTTCTTTTCCTTGCTTATTTGTTCCTTTGCCCACTTGGGTTAAATCAAATGTACCCAGGTACAGGCAGTACTTGTGAAAATAGCTGTTGGTTTATTGCATCCCAATACCAGGATGCACTGGTGGGTTACAGATGAAAAATTTGGGGCTGTTCATCTTCTGCTCTGCCTCTAGTGTACTTCTAGAAACACCAACAGGATTATTTGGTTTTCTGTTTTTAAAGGAAAAGTCTTCTGAATGCACAAGGTTACCTTGGTGCTATTTTGCTGAGTGCAGAAAGGTAATGTAGGCTAGCACCTAGGAAGGAAGGGTTTTATTTACTCTGCTTTTAAATGTAGCATTGCATTTTGGCCATCAAATGTGATAACTCTGAGTAGAAGATCTGCTTTCTCAGGAGGCGGACCATTCAGTTTAGTTCCATGGCTAGTTTTTACCCATGCTTGCATCTGTGCAGAAATTCTGTGGTAAGAGAGAGAAATGAAAGGGCACTCTCTCTTTAAAGACACTTTACCTTTCAGCTCCTGTGCAGTTTGAAATCTGTATCAAACCTGAGCCCTGCAGATGGCTGGTAAAGCTGTAGGGCCAGCTGCAGCATGGGGCCAAGGCTCTGAATCAAAACCACTGAAAAACTGTGTTGAAATTAGTCCTGCTCTTGGCAGCTGTTGGAGAATCTATACTAATTAGTCCTGCTCTTGGCAGTTGGAGAATATGTACTAATTTTTCCAGGTCAGCTTCAGCTTGTTCCTCTTCCAAGCCCCAGGAAGTAAAAAATGCATATTAGATGAACTCCTTGAAAATTCCAGATCCTGTATGCCTGACCTGATAAGTAAAAGATGTTGATGAAGTTCAGAAATGAGCAGTAGGGGAACTTTCAGCCAAGTGCCCAACATATATTTCTTTAGCACAT
Organism: Melozone crissalis; assembly: GCF_028551555.1. NCBI lineage: Eukaryota > Metazoa > Chordata > Aves > Passeriformes > Passerellidae > Melozone > Melozone crissalis. Next base: position 7,005,108 of record NW_026535817.1, on the reverse strand, counting down.
GATGTCTTTAAGATCAGGCCAGGTCAGGACAATCAGACCACTGACTCAATGCAGAGAATTTTTCATTGTCAAGAAACTTCTGCTGGGAATGTAGTGCTGCTGCAAGAGGGAAGTGCTGGTAAGCCAAAGGATGTGCTTATCCACATATCTCTGCTCCTCTCCTTCATCCCTGCCCCTGAAGAAAGTGTCACAGGATCTATGTTTGGATCAATGGCAGAAGTCACCAAACAATCCTTTCAAATTATTCTGTTGACCAAATGAAGGCTTAGCTCCTCTAAAGACAACAAGGCCAATATAATGTGGAATGCTGTAATTAATTCCACGTGTTTTGAGGCATTAGGGTAGAGTGGAAGGACCAGAAGTGTACTAATAAATAAAGGCCATATCCTGGTATTGATCTGTATGTGGAACTCACTGCTGGAATCAATAGGGAGTGCTAAAAAAAAATCAATGGCAGGATATGACCCCGAGATAAGCCGGTTTCAAATCATTCTGTCTCTCCACTACAAGAAGACAGGTTACTCTGTGTTATCTAAGCCCTCAAACATCCTCAAGAAGTCTGAGAAGTAGGAAAAAGCCACGTGGAAGGTAACTGCCAGGGAAAGATTTACGTGACAAAATCCTTGTGTGTTATAAGGCCACGTTTATCTGTTGCTTTGCAATATCAACCCTAAATGTTCCAATGGGTGAAACATTTAGATAGTTTCTTGTAATTAGGAGTGGGAATATCTCGGGGAGAGTGAGTGGTTACTTTTCCTCTACTGGATACTAAAATGGCTGGTTTTTGCAGCTCATAAGTTGTTTCCTGGCTCTATTTGCTTGTGTTAGATAAATGCTGTGTAGCACCTCCTGAAGCAGCAGAGCGCAAACAGGGACCCGTCAGTCTTACAAACTTGATTTATTTTCTTTCAGAAACCAAAGTGAAGGGGTGGACATATGGATGCTTGGATACCTGTCTAATACAGCATCAAGACACAGCTGAATTTACACCCAGCCCTGGTTAACTAACTTTATGGTTCTCATTACCTGAATCAACAAATAGCTTTAAGATGGCTGCATGGATACTCCTCTCATGAATTGTTTTCTATAATGTGAGTATTCAAAAATTTTTTTAAATTAATTTTATTTTTTGGGAGATAAGTCCTCAGGCAAATGTTTCTGGGAGCAAAAAAATCCTTTTTTTAACACCTCAAAATTTTTATGTGTTCTTACTCTGATGAACATTGAGGCAATTTGGTATGAGGAAGATCCATGTCAGCTAAAAAGAATATGGAGCAAATGGTAGATTTGAACCTGGAGGAAAAAAAAGAACAAAGGGCATTTACCCAAAGAGTTTCTCTCTTTCGAATAACTCTCTTTACTTGTCCTTTCTTATCTTCTGTCTTTTTTTGTTTGTTTTTTAAATTGCACTAATGCATTTAATGCACGTGAAATGGTTCCCTTTGCCAGGTGGTATAAACCTGCACTCAGAGCCTTGTGAGCTGCTGGTTCCTAACACTGGAAGATGCAACCCAGCCAAAATCCCCTCTAGATGGCTCCCATGCTTCCATTGCATCACCAGTCTTTGCCCAGATCCTTGTCTGGCTCTTTTCCCTATTTGTGCTTTGTTCTCATTTAGAATTGCAAGCTGGAAAGTTCCTATTTCTTTTTATCCACGAAGGAGATCTATTTCAGTAATACAAGCTTTTGCATGCTGCCCCATTAGTGTCTCATCTTAATCCATGCCTTGAGGGTCCAAAGCCAGAGAGGGTAAAATAATCAAGTCTCCATGCAGATCTTGGACTCTTCTCAAATCTTTGCCAGAAAGTGTACCAATTAAAACTGTGCCTTCATGACATTGCAAGCCAGCCCCTTGCAGAGAATGTGGATGAAAAAAAATGAAGGTTTATAATTTAGGTTTGAGAAAAAGAATGATTTCCCCTCCAAAATGATCTGACTTGTGTCATTCACAATTTAGTCAGAACCTGGAATGCTACCTTCAGATTATGGAAGCTGGCAAAATGCATAACCTGGCAAAAGGGAAAATATTCACATAATTCTCTTGGCAAGAAACCAAATCAAACTATTCTTTTTAATTGCAGGTGCGTAACAGCACTCTTACATTTCATGCAAATAGCGTCAGCACTCTCCTGCTCTGTGATTGATGGGATGTTTTAAGCAGAGTGCCTTAACTCAGCACAGCTGGTCTCTTGTTGGATTCCTCTCCTAGCTTAAGAAATTTTTGGGTTTGGATACGTTGGCAACAACTTTCCCTTCTAAGACTGAAAAATACTCCTCAAGAGAGTAGATGTTGAATTGTCAGCTCTCTGCTTGGTCTGCATCCCTGCTAGTGAAAACCAGGGATTACTGTGAGTTTTGTTTGGTTGGCTTTTCTCACCAACTCATTTGGCCTTCAAGGTCTTGTTTGAGCTCCTGGATTGAGCTAATGGTCCTTCATGAGTAATGTGTCTGCAGCCTAAGTGCTTCCTTGCAGTGCTTTCAGAAGGAGTTTACCTTTTCCCTGGATTGCTGCCATTTTGTTGCTTCCCGTGGGTGTCCAGGGAAGGAAAGCTGCTGTGTGTTTGAGAAAGGAGGAGGACTTTAAACCATTTCTATTAAGCTTCCAAAAAACCAGAATGTGCAGCAAAAAGTGGGATTCTTTGAGGATCTTGCCATGCCACCGGCTATGGAGTTCATTTAAAGTAGGCATATGTCCATTTAATGTGTTAAATTCCTGGCATTAGAATCCTGTGGATTTATTCTCAGTCTCTGAGTAAAACCCACACAAGCTTTCAGAACCCTGGAGTACATAATAACAGGAAAATTGTGGCTCTGGTTAAACACCTCCCCAGGGAGGGCCTGGTAAATGTCCAGGGTGGTGATTAGGGAAGGTTAACTTATGATGTGACAAGGAAAGTAGTACAACTTAGATAACACTAATAAATGACAGTGGTGCCAAAAAATGATAGATTACTCTGTGATGTTCTGTTAAAAAAAAATAAAAATTAAACAAGCAGTTTTTAGAAGAATATCCTGAATCTATCTGTGCCCATGTATAGTTATTTACTATTCTATCCTATCAAGTTGGATGTCTATGTGTGGAAAATATATTACAGATAAATTATTTAATATGTAAGGAATGTCATCTGATGTGCCTCATGCTGGAGAGGACATTATACAAACTTCCAATTTTTGTGGTTGTCATAAGTGAGCACCCACAATGCCATTTATATTGTAATAATAGAAAGCATTTACTGAATGACTGAAATTTGCAAATTTGCAAGGGGAGAATAACTTTCTCTTTGCTCTTGTTGGTTTTATATTCCATACATTTTAATCCTTAGATTGTGGAGTTAGTAAATTGAATTGTGTGGATTTTTTTTTGCCATAAACAAGGAAAACCCTAAACTTCTAACATTAAAAAAAGCCTTTCTTTCCTCCCCAAGGATTAGCCATTTCCTTCTTGTTGATTTTCTTATGTTAGAATTTCCAGCATGATTTTCTTTCCTTCTGTTATAGCTATGTGCATTATGATTCCTGTATTTTTGGCAAATATATATTTTACACTTTATTCATTGTTATGCTGCAAGCTCTCAGTCTTGCACAGACTTTGACATACACTCTCCCTGCTATGCAGTGATCTGAGACAGATTGCAGAGGGAGAGCTCCTAATGAAAAAACTAAGCAGCCCTTTACCATTTGGGATCTAAATAGCCCTGTCTTGCTCAGGGGTTGAATAATTGCTCAATATTCCGGGCTTCCTGTGATGGGCCCAGCCTGTCTGTCCAGAGCCAAGGGCTGCGCTGCTCCGACATCCGATCCGTCTCTGGGAAATCCTGCACTGTCTCTGCTCTGCTGGCTGGAAATGCTGGGGCTGCTCTCACAGCTCCAGCAGACCCCTGCACCCACGCTCCCTGCAGAATCCAGCTGGGAAATCAGTCCAGCTGCTGTTTGTTTGGGTGTCACTCTGTCACCCTCCACCGTGTGGATGTGCTCTAGTGGGGTCTTTTAGGGGATTTGGTGGAGAGAAGTCAGCACAGTGAAAGGCAGAGGCTCCTTGCTGATGCTTGGAGATCCTCTGTGTGTCTGTAAAAAGCTCTGTTTCCTCAGGTTGGGTCTTGAAGCCTGAAGCAGATGTTTTATTACACTTTTACTGACTCCAAGGAAAAATATCTCTCCACTTCAGCAGGAAGATGAGGCCTCCTGACACCAAAATCTTTGTTCCAAGCATTACATTGTGTATTTTATGGCACATAAAGAAAAAGCTACTCAGAATATTATTTAGGGAGACGCTCTCCCCACCTCTCTCACAATGGACCAACACTTGTCTGTACAGTGCTGTTGTAAATCACACATCTATTATGAAATAATGCAGTAAGGTTAAAACCTGAGTGTTCACACCCAGAGCAAGCTGATGCTCAGAGAGGTGCAGCACACATGCCTGACACCATGGTGTGCAAGGAACCTTGTCTGACTGCAGGGTATGTCCCTCACTCCTGTCCAGAAGTCAGGAGCTGACTGCAGACATCATTCCAATGGAGAAGGTCTCCATGTTACATCAGCATGGGTATGGCTGCTTTCTTCCTGGCACAGGCTCTTATTGCTACTCCAACTCTTTTTTTTCCTGGCACAATGGTGAGCATTTCAGTGTGTTTACCATTTTAAAGGTGTTTTCAGTATTGCCAGGTGGTGCCTGACTGGGCTGTGGGAAAGCAGGGCTTTCCATGTGGAAGTTTTTCTGAGACAGCTCTCAAGATTTCCCCTCCTGCCCAAAATGAGCTGTGTTGCCTGTACAGGGAAGCAGTTCAAAACCAATTGTCCTCTTGTCTCTGCTCTAGGAGGCTGATGAATAAAATACAAGAAGAAAAAGGAAAACACCCTAAAATTTTGAAAAATCTGTGCTTTTTAGTCAGCTAAATATGAATGTATTTACCACTGAGATCATACAAAACTTGTTTGTTTTTACTAGCTTCATTTACAGAAGAAATGAACAGAGTTCCTTTACAAAAAGGTGCACATGAAAAGAAAAAGGAAAAAAAAGAAAAGAAAAAAGAAAAAAGAAAAGAAAGAAAAGAAAAAAAAAAGAAAAAAAGAAAGAAAAAAAGAAAAAAAAGAAAGAAAAAAAAAATCTTTGTAAACTTCTCAGGAAGAAGATGCCTTATCACTTTTACTGCATGATAAGAGACTCATTAATCAAGAGCAAAACACAGAAAAAAGGATGTATCAAATTGCATATGGTTACCATAATGCCCTTGCATTCCCTTTAATTCATTTAATAAAAAAGGTGTTTGTAGTGTGTAATGCATTTTTTTTTCTGGCAGGAGTCAGAGCTGCAGTCACTTTCTATGCAGTGAACAGACTCCTACGTGGCTCAGGCAGTTAAAAATACCAAAATGACTTTCTTCCCTCCTGCTCCTCCAGGCTTTCTTCTTTGCAGATGTCAGAGGACAATATGCTGGGTCTGCAATAACACTGACTCAAAATTCCTTTCTAATTGTAAGATAACTTCCTAAAGATTGCAGGCAAAAGGAAGTCAGAGAACAAAGCAATGTCAAGTATGCACATGTCACAACACAATGTGCTGATTCCAAGCCTTTGGAAACATGCTGAAAGACATGTCTGGAAAAAAAAAAATTAAAAAAACCAACAGGGAAGTGCTTCCACACGGGCTTTCAGCATGAAAACAACAGCTGAATGTGCCCGTTCCCACCAGGAAAAAATACCCTGAAATAACAAAAGGTGCTGGAGAGCTAGAAATGAAATCATCAGATGGCAAGAACACTCTTTTGTCTGTTCTTACATAGATGTGCTGCCAGTGCATTGTAAAGCAGGGGATCAGTCTGGAGCAGTGTTTGACCGCAAGGTGCCAAGAAGACCAAGAAAAATGGAATGTATAAACAGGTCTCTCTTACAATGAAGGAGTAACAGAACAAAACAGGAGGAAAGCAAACAAAGGGCCACACTTTCAGATAATGTATCTGCAGGAATGCAAACTCTGTGCATTCCTGATCACTCCTGTAGGTACTGAAGGCACAAAAGACAGACTCTTGAGAAGAATGGCATACACAGTGCTTCTTTGTGAAACAGAGCCTGCACACATTCCCTCCGTAACCACAGGTAAAGCTTTGCATCATTGCTGTACTCTAAAGATATAAGTGCTTTCAATTAGGTCTGTCACTGTTGGCTTGCTCAGTCCAATTTTCTGTCAATTTAAGAGCTGAGGGTTGAGTAAATTCCAGGGGAAAATTATGGGATCCCAGTGAAAGACAACATGCACATTACAAATGAAACACTGCAGGCATCTGACTAAAGATGCTACAAAATATCACCTCCACGGGCAGAGGGACATCCTGCCTAAATTCAAATGAAGCAGCACTCAGGAATGAACAATAATGTGCCTTGGCATTTTTCTTTTAAAGCTGAGAGAGGGAATAAAAATTATCCCAAGTTTTTGCAGGCAGAAGCAAACACTGGGATGAAAACCAAGTTGCCTAACATCTCATATCAACTCAGGAATAACGTCTCCATCTCCACATTCTCAAGTGACATTATAAAACTGTTCCCTTTTGTTAAGTGCCAAGCCCCAAAGAGCACTCAGGACAAGTGCACCTGAGAGGCTTGTTTTGCATTTGGTGCTTCTGGTTGTGCTCCCAGAGATACATGCCGTAAAATGACCTCACAGTTTGCTCATGCTCTCTACAATGTGCAGGAAAACCCCAACCTTACCTTAAGCAAGTGATTTAGGCAGATTTTTTTAGTTAAAATCTAGCATAAATGTTACTGCCAGAAATAGAAAAAGTGTTTCTGTGATTAAAAAGGCTAAATATGAAGTAAGTTGAGAAAATATTTCTTTCCCCTGGCTGTAAGCTGTAGTATCAGTCTCAAAATTGTTTGTGTACTAAATACCCCTTGTCAGTGTACTTTTGGGGCTTCAGGTCTTTCTTGCTGGTTCTAATTGGGACTCCAGCTGTATGAAGGCCCACTTAAATTTGGTGTTCAGCTGTCTTTCTTAGACTGCCATGCCATTAATGGATTTCTTCTTCCCTCTTGGGCTAGACTGAGGCTATCTGACTCTCAGTCCCAAAATAGCAAGTTCATGGAAAATGTGGCTTCTTTAGAATCAACACTAGTTGGTTTTTTTTTTTTTTTTCTGATTATTTGTGTAAACAAGAGCCTGACCAAACTGAGCCTTCTATTTTATACTCAGAAGAAACCCTCTGCTGTAGTAAATTATTGTTGTAGATACCCTTTGAGGCTGTAACACAGCCAAATGAGGGAGTCAGATACTCTTTTACTGCTGTGGATGGCCACATAAAATTTGGGAGCTGGCAGGAGCAGTCAGACAAGAAGGCACATGAAATTGTTAGGCAGTGAAGGGAAGGATAAATACCTTAAAAAGAGCTTTTGGGTTGCAGTTTTGTTGTTCCTGCCAGAGGTTTTGAAATAACACAAAGGATGAGCTTGTTGTCCTGGGAACAATATTCTAGCAAATTGCTTTTCCAGGACCAAGGGAATAGTGTCTTTCATCATAATTCCTCCTTTCAGACCACTGAATAAATGAATTGAAAGCTAACTTTAGGTTAAAAAAAAAAAAGAAAGGAAATATGAAGGTTAAATCCAAGCACTATTATACTATCCAAAAGCACTGAAGAGATTGTAGCAGGTGGTCCCACCACCTGTGCCTGTCTACTTCCATTCCAAGTAATCTTCTTATCAAATGCAGAGAGAAGCAGACAGCCAGGAGGGTCCCACAGGAAGGGCAGTGGCTGAAACACAGAATGACTAACCAGGGAGATAGAAACCTGCAGTGCAGGGCATACATAACCTGGGGAAGCTGAAACAGTGAAAACCACTAGAGACAGATCCTTGTCCTCCTTGCAGCTTGTATATCTACAGCAATACTGTTGGCTCCAGCCCTTCTCATTTATGTCCTGGTGGTGATGGATGGGAGATGAGAGATCCTGCAGTTCCAAGCTAGAAGCTGCCATGTCCTAATGGCTTGCAGAAAACAAGGCCAATCACACAACACTTTTATAATAGCACCTATTTTCTTTATCCTTCCTCAATTGCTGCAGGAAATGCTTTAATTTAATAGAGCAAGCAGATGCATTGCCTGGATTCTGGGTGGCACACTAACAACGTAATGATCCCAGCCTCAGCATTGCAGGCAGGGCTGTGGTTTGCTTCTCAGTGGGCTGCACTTACAATGGCTTTTTATGACTGTCAGGCTTCCACTAAAAGAAAACAAAGTGCTGGCTGAAAAAGCAATTGCAGTAAAGACTGTTCCTGTCATGTATCTGAATATTCCTTTCACTCATTCTTTTCTGTGCATGAAATTTCTTAGGTAAATATTGCTGGGAGGGAAAATGTACCTCAAAGGACCCCGCTGTTGCCAGTGTGTATCCTCACATTCAAGTGGGATCTTTTGAACTGAAGGCATTCTCCAAGTTGAGGACTTCTCTGTCAAGCTGCCTGTGGGGCACAAAGCACACCCCAGAGCTGATGGCTCTGCCTTTTCCCAAGTTGTTCCCTAGCAGAGCAAAGCTCTTGCTCTTTGGGTGGGAGCTGGTGTTCCCTTCTCACAACTCTGCTCTCTGTGCTGCAGCACCTCAGTGACACAGCTAAATGACTTCTCAGGCGGGACCACTTTTGGCACCACGGTGCACATTCCACTCTGCACCCAGAAGTGGTCTCTGGGCTCCTTGGAGCTTCTACATCTGGGCCCAAAGGCTTCCAGGGCTTGCAGCAGGCAGTGTGGAATATTTTGTGATAACCTCTAATGGATCCAGCCCTCACTGCTTCTCTTCCATCTGTTCCTCATGGACAGGACTTTTCCCTGTCCTGCAAGGATCACTTGAGTAACAGCCCTGACACTGGATCTGCTGTTCTGCGAAGTCCAGCTGTTACTCCTGGACTTTTCTTAAATCCCTTCTCAATTTTAGCATCACAAGAGGATATGGGCAAAAGTGAGGCCTGCTGAAAGCCAGGGTAAGGGTGACAGACCCCAGCATCCCCATTTTCCATAGTGACAGTTATCCATGAAAATGAACACTGCAGGACAGCTAATCCCAAAACATCCAGCACAGCTCCTGCAAGCTTTAGTGGTTTTTCCTGATGTAGCATTGCTTGATACTGGTTTTTCAGAGTTTGGATTTTACACCGTAGTCTCAAACTGAAGTCTGGTTCCCCTTGATAGCTATTTGGCTCATCCATTTTGAGCAATGCTTTTGAGATCCTTGAGTGGAATATTCTGAATTTAAAAAATAGCACTGCAGCTTTCTTTCATGAAACAGTAATGCTTCTTTCATTTCTTGCATGATGTTGTCAAGACAACAGTGTCTTAATTGCACCTATACTGTTTGCCACAGTCTTTTGTAGCACACAATGTTTTGGAGCAGCTTTTGTTATAGAAATATTTCCAAACTTGAGCAGCCTTTCTTTTTCCCTTTTTACTTTTTCCCCCAAGTATTTAAAAATCTGTAAGGAAACATTTATTCCTGGCTAGACATTTAGGATCTGGATTGAAGAGGCATTTTTTTTGTTCATATGACTCTCAGAATACACAGGTTTTGTCTAACTTTTAATCCAAAAATGTCATATATACTGAAGGAGGTCTAAGGTTCTAGAAGTTTAAAAGTCAGGGAGTGAAAAGTGATGACTCTCTGCAACTATGATGACTCAGAAATATATGACATTTTCTGTTATTCTGTAGGGTGATGGCTTTATACCATCATTTACTTAAAGAGTGTGGCAAATTTTATAGTAACTTCATTAATCAATTTGGCACTTTTACAGTCTCAGCTTGCATTGCACTTAACATGCTTTTGCAATATTTGATTTCCCTGACTAAATCCATAAAGCAAAGAAAGGAGAGATTAAAATAACAAGAACTACATTGACTCAAATTCAGCTCAAAGTTTATGCTTGATTCTGCTGTCTGCTTTTAGCAGGGAAGCAAAAAGTTTGCTCTCCTCTCTTGTGAAAGGGTTGTGTCAGAACAGGACAGGCCCCAAGGGACTTGGCATGAAGAAGTGGTGGTGGTGGTGTGGTGGCAATTCCTTCAAACCTTCTCCTTCCCAGGAGTGTGCAGTGCTGTTGGTCAGAAGGCTTTTGGTAGGAAGGTTCCTGTCCATATGAGTCTTCCTTAGGAATTCTGTGCAGGCTTTTAGGAAGAAACAATTTATCTCCCTCTCATTTCAGAGGTCTCTGATAACAAAAGCCAAGCATATGGTGAGATTCATCTAGGCAGCAATAATCTATTTCAGTGTGCTCATTTTGATATTGATCACAACACTGACCAGTAAACAAGGGAAGATGAAGCAATTTTATATGAAGTTTCTGCTGACTCCACTCAAGGGCTACAGCTATTCTTCCCATTCCAGGAAGAGCATCTTTTACAGATGAGTCCTGATATTCTTCTTTCTTCAACTCACAGTAAGGAGAAAACTGTTGTGTGGCAATAAAGTCTTGGTAATTTGGCTAGAATTAATTTGCACCTATGTATAAAAGCCATGTGAAGATATCACCTGACAGAAACTCTGTGCTAAAGTTGCAAAGCCCAGAATTTAAATGTTATGAAATGTTATATTCACAGATGCCAACAGAACCTCAATTCAGATGCTTTTTGTGTTAAGACAGAGTCTTTAATTGCATAATCACATACTATTTTTTCCACAGGACCCCTGTCTCACGCGGGGCACAGGACCTACAAGAGGTCCAAGTAGAGGTCATGCAGGCACACATAAATCTGCCACTTCCTAATTTAGCTGTCCTTGACTTTGCAACCTACATTATTTTGCTTTCAGAGAGATGCCTATTATTTTCTTTTCTTAACCCATGATAGAGGCACTTTTCATAAATTGTTTCTTTTGGTGGGAAACTGTTGGATGTCAGCTTCCTAAAGGAGACATAGTGAAGAAATGGATAATTCAGTAAACACAGCCTCTGTGCATTTTTAAACATGCATAGACTAACACTTCATTTGCTCTCAGCTTGGAGTGTCTCATGGTGTTTCAAGTGCTAAAAGATTTACTATGGTTTATGACTTAAATATTTCTAACTCAATTTGTCGTTTAGCACCAAACCCCCCTGTCCTGCAGCACACTCAAAGGCTAAAGGGCACCCAAGCATTCTCCTGCTTAACTGCCCATGGATTGGAGCAGCTCTCATGACCTTTCTATTGCTCTTGGGATCCTTTATGAAATTAATAATTAAAATACAAGGCCTCAGGTCCCTCTGTGATGTTATGCTGGAGGTTTTCAGTGCAAAACCAGATTCCTTCAGTCACAATAATTTTTATACATTAAACAGTTTTGCTTGAAAAGAATTATACTGTCCCTCAGTATGATTTTGATTTTTCAATCCACCTTGCTACCAGTTTGCTCTCCTGCAAAGGACTGAGTGCATTTCCATTACATTTAATTTGAATTTCATTTCAAAGTACATCTTAGTCTTTATGGCTGGACATTCCTTTTAAAAACATGTGAGTTCTGGCAGGTATGACCCAGGGTACACACACATAGCTTTATTTGCTAAGAATAAACTATTTAGCTGTGTAGCTTTGCTTATGGTTCCATCATTAAAATGCTGGGAAATTACTGTACAAAAATGGACTGAAGTTACTGGTAGAATAAGCAGGAAACAGAGACAAAGATCAGAGGAATGAAGTGTGATGAGCAGGCTGTCATATCCAGTTCTCCAAGCCTTGTAAATGGAAAATACCCAACCTTGACTTGTGTTGACTTTTTAGAACAACAGTTATCAGAAAGAGCTCTTTGGTCCAAGAAGATTGTGTTTTAATAGGTGGCCAAGGCACTGGGTTTGTAATCTGTAAAAATAATTTGCTACAGTCTACTGGAACAATAATTATTGAGTGGCAAATGCATTTTAAGGCCTTTTAGTGGCAGCTCCATGATTGATCCTGTGGAGACTATTTTGAATCCAGGTTTTCATGCCTTCAGCAAATGCAGATTTTAAGTGAGAATTCAGCTGTGGAACATTGAAAGCCTTCAACGCAGATACGTGCCTGGGCTGTGTAATAGATGAACAATCTGAGGTAACACTGAAAGAATCCATTTTTTCCTTTCCAGTTTCTCCCCATCTGGACTTACTAGATTACCCAACAAATATGAGTTAATATTCTAGCTTGCAGAGAGTTCTCCTCATGTTTAGAGGAGCTGTGGATTTCATAACAGTTTTATGAGTTTAGAGTTGCTTTTTGGAAATGTGTTTTTAAACAGAGGATGTGTTTTATCTTTTCTAGAACATATTTTCTTGATTTAACTGGCGTGGGTTCATATTTTTTTGAATAATTTAAGCAGTCTGGGTCCAGGGCCCAAATTGTGTTGACCTTAAATATAATCCTGGTGGAATGAATGTTGAAATAGCAAAGAGAAGTTTAGTTTTGTGTTGAAGACCAGGGTCAGTGAGAAATATTTCAGCTGTTACACTGTCCTGATTTAGAAGGCAAATGAAAGGCTTCTGTGCATCCCATTGACGTGTTGTAGCTGAATGAGTGCACATGCATAACTTGTGCTTGGAGCACTGTGAATATATAAGGAAGAGTCTGTTCCTGGGAGAAGTCAAATACAGGTTCTGGAAAGATCCCAGCAAATCACAAGGAAAAAAAAAAAAGTTATGCAATATTTGTTGGCAGGATGTGGAACAAAACAGATGATTTACAACTTTATTTGGAGTGGGGGAGCCCCATGGACATTAGTGGTTTTCACCAGTGTCAGGTCAGGAACCAGGCCCAGGAACAGCCCTAAAGGGTCAGGAAAAAGTGTTATGTGCATAAAATATGCACATATCTTTGTGGAAGATGCCTTTTATATTGTGTTGAATATTGGAATTTTCTGTTGGGCTGCTCCTTGTGTAGGGGACATAACAGGGAAGCACAGGACCAAGACCAAGCAAGAAGGACTACAGAAACTGGCAATATCTAAGATCTTATGCTCCTGCAGGAATGGAGATCCTTCCAAGAAAGCTGGATTCTTGGGGGAAGTAGAATCTCAAATCTGTTACTACTGGTCAGAACCTAAGAAAATAAAATTTCAAGTCCCCAGGGGCAAAATAGGTAGAACACACAATAGGTAGATATGTGCTTCAGGCAGCCATACCCAGCCTAGGTGGTGGTTGGTATTTCTGCATGGTCCAGACATTAACCAGGCACAAAGCATGATCTGTGCTTGGGATGGTCAGTCTACCTCAGTTTAAGGATTTGGTGTGAAAAACTTGCAGAACAACTCTTTTCTTAATTGGGTGGAGTAGGAATGGAAGGCAGTGTGTTCCTCATCTAAAATTTACTATTTGAAATTATTTTCAGTATTTGAAAAATTAATTGAATAATATTTTGGTAGTATTAGTCACCCATTCACACCAGTTACTGACAAGGACTTAGCACAAATAACATTTCATTTTTCAAGCTGCTCTCTTGCCTGAAATGAAAATACGATGTAGAGAAAATGTGGAGATTTTTGAAAGAGATCAAAAAACAATGGAGTCCTCCTGGAAAAAAAAAAAAAAAAAAAGGATGGAATTTGTTCAGTTCGTTTAGAAACACAGCCTCTGCCTTCAGAGCATTCTCAACATTCTATATTTTTTCCAACCACTAGCAAAACAAGGGGAAGGGCTTTCCCAAGGGAAATGTGCTTAAGCCTGCTGCAATGTCTGCGAGGAGCATGGGTGCTGGTGGAGGGTGATACAGGGAGGAACTGTGCTGTCAACAACAGGAAGCTGCTGAAAAACGAGCGGTGCCCCTGGGGAGGTGAATGGAGAGCAGATGTCTCTAATTGTGACTCACACTGTGACAACTGACAAGAGAAATTCTGCACTCTTGACACTTTAAAGATACCAAAAATACCAGGGAGCACATTCCATGGCTTCTTGAAGACTTCCATATCGAGGTAGCTGGGGGGGAGAGCTCCATCTCCTCCTGTTTCCATCACTAAACAGCCCATAAAATTTGCTGTTGATAAGCTTCCAAGCAGCCAAGCATTCTAATACTTAGATAAGTCACTAATGTTAATAAAACCACTGAAGAAATAAGAGGGAAGAGGTGCAAAGGGGATTCATGTGCAGGGCAGCACCAGTTGCTTTAGATACTGATCCTTTCAATTAGGGGCGGTTCTGGATAAGAAAGGGGAAAGTAACATCCTTGTTTATAAGCACTCTTAGATTTTAAAATATCTCTCTTTTTCCCCCTTTTCTGTTTTTTTTTTTTTTTCATCTGGAATGACTGCAAGCTTTTTCTTGATGTATTCCAATTATTGTCCGGATGCAGGGTTGCAGATTTATATTGTGCTTCTTTAGTGGAGTTACAAAAAGTCAAGACCAGCAACCATTCATAGCTGGTTGCCAATTTTTTATTTTGGGACGAATGCCTGGCTTGGGTGGGTCTGCAGATGTCAACTGTGCTACTCCAGAAATGTATTTTAGCTGCTTTATTTGCTCTCTTGATGCAACTGCTTTACTAACAGTAGTTTAATACCGTGCTCAGGCAGTCTGTCCCTTGAGCATGGTCAGGTTGTTTTGTGGGCAACAAAATAGCCTAAATCTGCTCCTTAACATGGAACTCTGTGACCATTGATATCTGCCTGAGGCATTGTTGTCATTTTTCCTTTGGTCCCATGCAAAAATTTTCCCCTGGGTATTTGGGGAGGTGTGTGCGTGTGTGAATTTCAGTGTGTTGGAAATATTTTTGGGAGTGTCTCGTTCTGACTGGATTCAGATATCTGATATTTTGGCAATCTCCACTGTTTTTCAGGTTGTTGATATTTGTGGAAGCTGCTAAAGATGGAAAAGTGGTCACTTGGGAAGGCACAACACTGCCCAACTGTCTCTCCTACAGCTGCTGGGGTGCTGCTCCAGGATGCAGTTTCAAAGTTGGTATTGGATAAATGGTCCTGCAGGGAGGTGCTGGGTTTGCTCAGGCAGGTCACACAGGTCGGAGCCTCTCAGCTCACTTCAGTGTTTCTGGGTTGGAGCTATCTTCACCACTTTCTTTTATTATTATTTTGTTTTGTGTTATACCAGTTAAGCCTCTGTGTATCTTGCAGTAGCTGTGGTAGTCATGTCATGTCACATTGCATCATCTGGAAATCTCACTGCTCTGTTACACCAGTGGGCCCTCCTTTGGCCCAGTTCTCGTGTGTCACTGATGCAGTTTGAGATGAGAATAATTTAAGTTATTGGACATTTTGGAACAAGACTTTCCCTTTGCAACTGCTGTGCCAGACTGACATTTGACCAATTTGCCAGCAGATATTTTATTAGAGGTCAGCTGCTATTGCCATTTTGAAGATGCTGTTACTCTGTGAAAAGCCCAGGATTTACACTGATTGGACTTATTCTACTGAAATATTTTTGTTGTGAGACTTGAGGATTTGTAAGTTGTGTACACTAGGTTACATTTTCTAAGTTAATGAACCTTTTTCTGCATTGAGCTCACAAATATCTGTGCAGATACACACATACGAGCCTTCCAAGGCATGCAAATCTCTGCCATCCTTCTGTGGTATCACCACTGCCAGACAAGTCAACTGCAATGCAGTCCAAGGAGCAGGACTCAGGAAACCCTCCTGCTTTCATATTTGGTGAGAATTTCAAAGTTTGTCTCTTGTGGTGTTATTTTTTCCTGCTGATAGCAGGAAGAGGAGCAAGCACTGCATGACATTGTGCTCTCAAATCCTTGGCAGGGATTTTGAGACCACAACTCTTCTCTGGTTCTTAAAGGCTTTCCCTGGGAGAAGTTGCAGGATGCGGCGGAATTTCTTTCTTCTTTGTGTCTGTGTTGGCTGAAGGAGGACAGAGGAGCTTGAAAAGGCTCGCCCTCCTCAAGGAACGCTATCTGATTCGTAAGCATTCCTAGAGGTTAAGGCTGGTGACTATCAAGAAAGCAAATACTTCACGCAAGGGTAAGTCCTCTAATTGTGTTTGTGTTGAATAACTGCCAGATCCCCATGTCAGGATGTCTGCAGTCACGGCTCTGATCTCACCATTCCTTCCTCGGCTCTTGCACAATTGTGTTGCATGTTTGTGGTACGGGAGAAAGTTGGAGAGCTGGGCTATGAAACCATCTCAGGGAAGGAAGCCATGTTTTATTTTAGTTGCTTGGTTTGGATAAAAGCCTGTAGGAGATGGAATAACATTAAAAAATCCCCATAATGCAGCCCATTCATGGAAAACAAACCTGGTTTTCTCTACAGATATGTGAAATATGAGGTTTGATAGCCAGGTTGAAAAAGGAAATGTCAATAAAAATGTGTTTGCTAGTGTAGTGAAAATCCTCACATACATATGTGTGAAGTTATTACTTGTTCTACCTGGACTCTCACCTGTGATTGCAAGGTCTGTTGGGGTCAGGCTTGTAAATTCAAAAAGGGAACTTTTGAAAAACTGGTTATGAATCTGCTCCTCTGATGGATCACTTCAAGGATCTGTTGTGGCAGGGAAGCCACAAAGCAGTGACAAATAACAGGTTACAAGAGAGGAAAGAAACCCAAAGATACTGGATTGAGCTTAGCAGGAGAGAGGGAAGGGAAGAACATCATAATTCCTTCCAGCCATTGCAGAAGAGTTTTGAGGACTCTCAGAACAAGCAAGGATTGAAAGCCACTCAGGTTACACAAATATTAAATCCTGAAAGAAGACAGCAGTTGCCTTAGCCACAGAAATGTTGATTAAAAGTAATATCCTGGTCGGTCTCAGTACCATAAATCTATCCTAGATGATAAAGCTGTGCATTATCCCTGTTTGGTTAGAACAAAGCAAATGTCACAGAGGTCTAATTTTAATGCAGAAAAATAGTAAGAGGTTGAGTTAATCTATGACCATCATGTCGTCTCACATAATAAAATCTGGTGAGCTGGTAGCAGTGCTCCAGGAGGATGTCAGTTCCACTTCCTAAACCAGGAAGGGGAGAATTATCCAGAGCAATAAAGAGCTTGTACAAATAATACGAGGGAAATCAGAAGTTAATCTGAATACCAACTCACTCAATCTAATCAGTAGGAACAGCTCCCTGCCAACTGCTCCGTTACCTGAAACAGGGGTCAACTGATAAACATCAGCCGGTCCTGTCATTAAAAAAACACAGCTAACAACCCTCCTTCATCTCCAGATCTCAAATTCCATCGTTCCCGATAAGCACTAACCAGTTCCTCATCTCTCATTTGCAGTTCATATCCTGAGCTACACAGATTTGTGCTAGAGATAAGGATATGAGAAAGCAAAGCCATATTAATGCACATGCTGCAACCTGCGAGCCTCTCCAGGGCTGCCATGCCTGGCGCTGGAAACTGGGGTGGTCAGTGGGCCTGCACTGGGATTTGGGATCTGGCCACATCCCGCTTGTTTGGCAACCTCAGCCCCGATGAACACAGGCAAGGAAAGCACTGCGAGCCACCTGGGTGGGGAAACAGATGGCTGGCAAAAGAGGGAGCAAGCAAGGAAGAATGGGAGCGAGAAGGGGAAAGGAGGACGGGGAGCTGTAATCCCAAATTTATGAAAGATGTCACCCAGCTGCCATCACACCACGTTAGCTGCATTTGGATTCTCATCCCACGCTCGCCACTGTTAGATATTTGTCAGAGCTAAAGGCAAACCAATATTTTCTGTCTTTGCCTTTCAGCATGGGTGAAGTTTCAGGGCCCTAAAAACCAGGTAACACAAATCAGTGTTGGCATTCAGATGGCAGCCAGTAAAAGGTGGTTCCTGAATCTGTGTTCTGGGGTTTGAGTCAAACATTTCTCTTCAACCATTTATCCAATGTTTTTCTAAATTTTTGGAAAGGTACAGAACTTTTGCTTTTCTTGGTAGCTGAGAGAAATAAGGCTTGAGTCAGCTGCACCACAATGCAGAATTCTTCTTTACAACAGGTTAGAGGCTTCCCAGAGAAAATCGCTCTTTTCCGTTCTGCAGACTTTGGTTCTTCATGTGTTTTAGATTTGCAGATAAACTAGTCAAAACTAATCAAAAGCAAAACAGAACACAACCAATATAAAATCCCCCAACTGCCTTTTTAAAGGTCACTGACTCAACTATATTTAGTTTTAATATTTTTTTTTAATTTCAGAGTGTGGGAAATAAGCAGGGGTTATTTCCTCCAGCAAACCAGGGTTTTCTTAGCCTCTTTTTTTGACTTCAGATTTAGCTGAAGTCAAATACTATGACCTGGAATAATCTGAGAACAATATGTCTTGTTTGCACTCAAATTGCTATTCACTGTCACTTTACTTGTTAAAGGAAAAAAATAAAGCCTGTTTCAGTGAGCCACAGGTAAATTAAATTTAAATCAGTTCTATGATTAAGTTCTTGGAGAGAAGCTGACTGTAGCAGCTTGTATATGCTCATATTTGTGGAAAGTCTACCTTTAAATCAAAAATATGTCAACATTATTTCAGTGACATGTTTTCCTTTTGAAAAATTTCATTTTTGTCAAAGTGAGTAATATAGAGAAACCTAATAAATGGATTAATTTAGGTCATTATTTGGGGAAAATAGATGTACTCTTTCACATTATGTTTCTCTGTGAGTTATCACCCATTTGTCTTTCCAAGGACATGTTCTTCCTTCCACTATTTACTTTTGATTTCAAAGGAGAAAAATAACGGGTAATGGGGGTTTTGGATTATTATTTCACTTGAAATGCTGAGACAGTAATGAAATAAAATATCCTATGCATCCTTTAAAAGCCAGACACTTGCTATTGAAGGGGAAATAATTCCCCCCCAAGGCCCTGTTCCACCCCAAAAAAGAAGAGAGAGAAAAAGAGAACAGGTGCAGTTAATGGGTCAGACTAAAGTATCATGGGAGATTTTCAAAGCCACAGATCAATATAGCTACACCACTTCCGAGGAAAATAAATGAGTGCTGTTTACTTGGGTTTTCTGCAGTTTGAAATTATCCTCTCCAATGTAGGCTTTGGGGGAAAGTCTACTTGAAATAATTGCAGCCATTTGGAATTGACATGGCAGCACCACCTCACATGACAGGGATGAATGCCACTCGCTCATACACAGATTTTCCATAGACAACCAAAACAGCAGAGAATATTGCCAAGCATTGCCAGGGAAAAGCAGGAATAGCCTTGTCTTACAATTCCATGCTTGATTTTGCTACTTTTTCAAAATTGTCTCAGAATGGGGAACAAAGTCTGGGCATTTGTCTCAGGCAGGCAATTCTATGTCTTCTTTTCCTTTGGTTTTAGCAGAACCTTTCTTCCTATCTACACTCCCTGTTGTATTTGTTTATCTTAAATTGTCCTAGAAAATTATGAGTTTATGAAAATGTAACATGTGTCTTGATTCTATGAAATTAATAAATTATTAATTAAGTCCTTCAATCCCACATACCCCTGCTCCAAATATATACATACACTTAGATACATATGTTGAATCTATTAATAAAAAGCTTTCTGGAACTTTGGAATTATACAAAAATTAGACAAAATGGTACATTTAGTACACCATCTGCTTTATTAATGGGTAACTTACTCATCTCTGGGCCTACATCACACTTTGTGCTGATCCAAACACACACCCAATTAAATTAAAGGGATTTTATCTGTTTTAAAACCTTAGTTCTTTGCAAGGTCTACCATTTTGTAAAGTCACTGTGGAAACACTGTTTATTGAAGTGTTAATGGCTTATCCTAATTTCCATAAGGGAGCTTTTTTCCTTCATGTATTCTGACTTTAGTTGACCATCACCTTGTTTTATAGTCAGTATTTAAAAATTGTTTTCGCAAAGTGTTTAAGTTGTCAGAAATGTAAATTACCTTTCTTGGACCAATTTTTCCTTATTTTTATTTTTCTTTAAATATCTTTCATGTTTTCTTCCTTACGTTGACCTAGTGCAGGTAAATTCAAAGCAAGAACCACATTATTTCTTTTGTTCCAATGACTCACTTCAGTTAGGAACAAATTCTTTTGTGTTAGCTGTTCCTTCTAAGATAATATCATACACTAAATTCCAACATATTTAATCTTTTAATGCAAAATCATAGAAAAAAAGAATTATTGAAAATAACCCATAGGTAATGGAGCAAGCTACTGTAGAATCATCCTCAGGTCTGGATTCATCTGTCTGTTTTTCTACAGATTGGGGGGATTTTTTTTTTAAATTTTTTTTTTAAGACAGTTTTTAATGCTTGAACAAATCCCTTTTTCTTCCCTTTGGTAATGTGGTTAACTGTCTGGAATGTGAGCCACTGGAAATTCTTCCCCACAGAAGAATCTCCATTAAGCTTTCAAACAGAGTTATTTCATCCCCACAGCTGCATGGATAGAAGGCTTTCTAGCGCCTAAATACTTACTGTATATGTCATCCTTAAATTTATTAATTTTTTTTTTCCCAGCCAGAGCTTTGGGAGCAGGTGCTAGCCTTTTGCTTCCTTTCTGCTTCCTCTGTGGGGAACGGGCTGGAAAGAGCCAACTAATTAGAAAATTCTACAGGGAAATTAATTCTGCTAACAGCTGAGGAATGGCATTTCAGTATAATGCTCACTTTGTCTGTCAGCAGAAAACTGGTTGGCTTCACGAGTGGCAGCTCTCCCAGATGTTAAACATGTTGTGATGAGACCAGAACTGCATCATATGTTGCCCGTTTACTAAAAGTCGTGGTGCTCTGGAAGAGTAAATACATTAAAACCAACCTCTGGGATGTGCTGTGTTGTGTCACAAGGCAGCAGCATGGGTTTTTTTACATATTCTTGAAGTGTAGCAATGAACCAAATCGTTTTTAGCCAGCTTAGTTCCGAATGCTGCCTTTGCTTTCATGTAGGGCTGGGGGCATGGAGAAGGAGGGGCAAGGAGCCTCACTAAACCACTCTGTGTAAAGGCCTGGGTTGTCAAAGCCTGCTATACACTTGGAAAAAACCTGGGCAGCTCTGTGACACGTCTGAGCAAAGCCCTCACTCACCCAGCTGGCTGCTCTCGGGCACGTGGGGAGAGTCGGATCCGCATCCACGGCCTTCCCGCTCCGGAGGCACTGGCGGCAGAAACACGCGGGCAGGGCCCTCTGAAGGAGCCTGTTCTGAGATGTGCATGGAAACAGCACCGAGTGAAGATGATGACAGACTACTCATGTCCCAGAGATCTCACCAGTGCCTGCTTTGGTCACCTTAGTATTTCTTACTTGTGGGCAAAGCCCCAGCCACTTGCATTACCTTATGTGATGTGCCCGGTTCTCAGTGCGCTTCTTGTGACAGACCTCTGTGACCCTCCAGCCCAGTGCTCCTGCCAGCCACATTCCTCATCTGTCCCTTCCAGAGCCCCCAAGTTTCCCTCCAGCTAACCTTGAGGAGCAGAATTCCCACGCACATTGCTCCCGGATTGACGTGGCATCCCTTCCATGAGCTGCCAGGAGGTGGCCCTGGGCTCTGTTTTAACATTCAGCTATGCACAAGTGGCCCTCACGCTCCAGATGTCTGGGAAGTTGCCCTGGATGGAACACTGGAAGCGTGACTTCTGAGTTCCCATTGAGTAAATACAGAACTGCTTTCTTATCTTTTAAATCTCAACATGATTTTGAAGCTTGGGGTGCTCTGAACACCTCTTTGTGGTGGTTCATTTTTCAGGTGTCTTACCCTGCCTCAGTGGCTCTTGTACTCTTGAGCTCTCTTTTCTACTCTATCTCTATATGCTGAATGCTCTCTAAATGCTTTTCCTTCCTCTGTCTCCTAAGAACTAATTTGTCTTATCTAAAAATATTAAAAATATGACATTCATGCAATTCCCACGGAGATATGGTATTTTTCTGCAGCTGAAGGCTTTCCAAAGCATTTTTATTTGTCTTATATTTGATTGACTGTAGCAGGACTAGGTTTTCTTTTTCTTTCCTTTTTTTTTTTTTTAATTTCCATTGTCTTGTACTTCACAAATGCAGTATAATAATCATTCCATATTTTGTCTCAATCAAAAATCTCATCACTCCATATTTTCTTATCAGTCTGTTCTCTCCGGCATAACTGCATTGCTTGATATGTTGCACAGTGTCGGGTTCAAGGACTGTTTTTAATGGAAAAATATTAATATCCTTTCACTAGTCCAGTGTTAACAGGTAGATGTTTTTTGAGAATTATTTGGTTGTGAACTTTATTTAAATAGAACCTTGCAATTTTGGCCATGCTTATGTTGATATGTGATCATCTTCCAGCACAAAGAACTAACTATAGGGCTTTGACTTGGAAAGAGTCATTTTCACAGATGAGGATCATGCTTGCAGAAGAAAATAATAGGATTCCATCTTTGTCTTTAATAAAAATCAAGCTAGTTTCTATATTTTCTAAATTTACTTCACCTGTTAACAATTACAATTTTCATAATGAGATTTAATTGCTTAAGAAACCATTGAAATTATATCCCAACTAAATATTAACATCTTCCCCTCTTCTAATTCACAATTTGAAAACATTCTTTGCATCTTTTACTTGCTTTCTATAGATGTGTGCATTAACAAATTGGAAGGACTAAAAAGCATCTATCTCCAAAAGAGATGTGCATGGACTTTTGGATGTGAGCAACTGGAATTTAAAGTCTCTTTGCTCTAATGTCACACACAGAAGATTTATTCTGCAGTCACATTTTCTGAATTAATTGAATTTTTAATTTTGTGGTCCTAAATGCATCACTGCCTGGCAGTTTTCCAAAGTGCATTGTGATATAATGATGCCTGCATTATGGAAGCTTGTCAAGTGGTCCGTGCATAACATGGGGACCTGTCTGCACTTAAAGCAAGAACCAAATGAAATTATTAAATATTATTATCACATATTCTTCCCAGAATCACATTTTTTATTAGGGTGTGATGAATAATTGCAGGAACATTGGCAGCTGAAATTTCTAAAGTGATTGTCAAATAGGAAATAAAATGGAAAATGGGAAATAAAATGTGCTATTTATTGCAGGTCAAGATAGATTGCCTTTAAATTCTACCTAGATAAAAGTTCTTAGTGATTTAATTTTCTGTTTAGTGTCATCCAGATGTTCAAACTACTGACCCAGGTGGTGTGGAAATTTCATTTTTCCAGCTTATGATAGCGAATTGAATAATAAAAAACAATCATAAAACATCTCCATATTGCATCCATGGAGATTCACTAGGATGATTTACACTAAATGGATTTTTATGTGGAATGGGTTTCTTTTCCAAAGTTCAGCAAGAGTCAAGACTACATCCGTATGTGTTTAGGAGCCAAAAATTGTAAGTAAAGGAGAAAACACATCTGTGTGTGGAAGTTTTTGAATAATTGCACTGTTTGTTTAATGATATAGCTGATGTTATGAGTGCTCCTGGAGAGAACAGCAGAGCTGGAGCAGCAGGGATAAGGATTTTTTCCTTCAGGGAAACGTGAAATGCTTTGTTTTGTCCTAGTGTGTTCAAGAGAACTGCATTTCCATTTTGGCTTCAAGAGATCTCCCCTTTTAAAAAGTGAAATTCTCTTTCACAAAATAATGCTGGTTTAAGAAATTAAAACTGTTATTTATTTACTTATTTACACTTCAAAGCAAAGTAGTTTGCTCACCCATTTTGGGAACAACTCTACTTGCTGAAGCTGATTGGAATTTACAAAGTGTTTTACTAAGTCCAAGATTTCATTTTTCAGCTAATTTTGTATTCATCAAGTAATTTCATTAATCTCTAGCTATGATGTTTTGGTTGCAAGTTTGTAGGGTTTTTTTAATGTGTGTTTACCACCCATATTGCTAGAGTTAATAAATAAACACAAATTGATTTATGACTTGTTTTGCTTGGACAAGTTTGTGAATAGAAATGTTGTATAGCATTTAATTAAATTCTTTCTTTCCTCCAAGGATGCCACTATCCAAAACAAATTGAAAATTTTGTTCAGAAATTGTGCTCACACTCTGTAGCATAATGGATACTCTTGAGATAAACTGACATCTGGGGTAGATCTTCATAAGAATGGTTTCCAAAGTTCAGAATGGAAACTTTTAAACTTTCAAGGTGTCCTTAAGTTATAATATATGCCTGGCTTAGTATTGCATTTCAGTATTTACATAAATTCTGTATTTTGAATAACAGATGCACCTCAGCAGATTGTAAACCTTTTCTTGATACATTTTGGCAGCAGCTGCAGGTCACATCCCTTGCTGAATTTCTAGATTGTTCACCAAGGTCAACATTCATCAAGCATTTTTTCTACTACACTTTAAAGATTTTCCTCTCTCTGCTCTGGAAATGCAAGTGTTATTCTTTTCTCTGAAATCCCCTACAATTTGTTATTTGTAGGCATGGCTTGGAGAGGAAGGAGGGATGAGGAGACAGTGGGAGTGAGTCATTATTTTATTGTAGTGACACTCTGGTGTTATTCCAGCCAGTCAGTTTACCCCATAGCTGCTGACTGCAGTGCTATCCATGGCAGATGCTCAGAAATGAAAAGCTACATCTTTTTTTGCTGCTGGTTAATGTGATGTAGCACAGATGAGAAAATAGGTTTATATATTTACATCAACTTTATCCTCTGACCAAAGAATCTGACAGTTTAAAGCTGTGCCACTCTCCCAAAGGTGTGTGCAGGTTGGACATGTGTCCATCCTATTTATCAACAGTATCCAGAAACACAGGAACCTAACTGTGCTGAGGATTCATGTAAGGATGTTATTTAAACACCTGTATCTTGTGGCCAGAAAAGCACTCTGTTAAACTCACCTGAGGGTCTGCTGCCTCCATAAGAGGAATGTGTTGGAGTGGATAAGGGGACCAGGTCATGTCCCTCATGTCTGAAAGAAAAAAAGTAATGGCATATGAATAAAAAACCAGAGATTTTCAGAAAAGACCTTGATATTTTGGTCTTAATTCAATAAATATTTTTTTTACATTCACAAATACATCAGGCTAGGGCTGGCTGCTTCTGGAATCCCACCCTTAACACCAGCCTTCTTAAGGGCCAACCTGCTTGCCTTCTTTCCAATGCTGAAAAAAAATCCCTGAAATCTCGGCCCCTCAGCCCCAAAACAGAAGAAAAGAGGATAGTTTGTGGTTTTTTATTTGACAGTTTGGGGATTTTTTTGGTAGGCCATCTAGAAAAAAAATTCAAGCGGAAATTATATGAGCATAAAATTGTTTTTGACACATTTGGCAAATAGTAATGTTTTTAAGAAGCCTGCTTTGAACCCTGTTGGGTAAGCAGCCACTTGCTCAGCTTGAGTAAAAGGATTTCTTGCCAGAAAGCAGAAAGAAAAGATCACCAGCTGGGGATTCATCCTTTCCACTCATATTTTCTTTGCCTGTGACTCCCAAAGTGTTTGGTGAAATGGCAATGTTGTTGTACTTTTACAACCAAAGCACAGGAGATTAAAGTGAAGATATGAAAACACAAATGCTTGAAAAGTTACATTCCTGGAAAAGAGAGACACAGAGGAGCTGACAGAGAAAGCTGATGCTCAGGAGTACCCTAAGAACCTTCAGAGGGCTGGTATTAATGGAAAACAAAGCTCTTTCTTAGGAGTCTAAATTACACACTAAGCAATGGCCCCAAACTTTTATTACATTCTAGGAAAAGATCAGGAAAAAGAACATAAAATACTCAGAGTTATCTGTACTAAATATTAGACTGTATATTATATCCTGTCTTTAATGTTGTGGAGAAAACCCGAATGGTCTGAATTACTATCATTTTTTAAAAACTAGAGACATAATCTGGGAAGAAGTTTTTATGCTGGGCTGCTTTTTAGCTGGGTTGTTTCTGAGGAATTAAAAAGAGCTGAAAATCTCATATTTGGCATTGCATAATCAATGGTTCAACGACTGACCAAATACCCATCATTCTCTTCCATTCATGAGATTATGCCATACACAGTCAGGTGGCATTTGTCCAGAAGCTGGCATGTCCTTTCATTGCTAAAAACCTTGGTTTGGAATGGAATGGAGTCAAGCACAGGAAGGAAATGATTATGGAAACTGTAAGAATTTGAGACCTCAGCTATCTTCAGACACAGCAAAACATTTCCTCCTGTTATCGGCAGGTGTGTAATTACTGACCAGACAAACATGCCAAGAAATATTTCAAGAAGGTATTTGGCTCCCAGAAGCTGATTCTGCCTTCAGAGTGCTTGTCAGACATAAGCACAGCATCATGCTGGCATATTTTGTCTTATGTGAAGAGAAGTAAAAGGGGTGAATATTTAGAGCTTGGGCTTTTACTGCCTGTTTCAAGGGACCCTACTGAATGTCTTCGCACCCTTAAAAGATCTTTTATTAAAGGAAAGATAAGCTCCAAAGGACACTGTTAAACTATTTTTTTTTTCATTTAAATGGCCATCACATTTGCCTTTTTTTTTTTTTGTTTAAATATCCATCACAGTTTAAAATGATAAGATTGTGATGGATACACCTGATTACATTACCAGAGTCTAGGAATTTTGAGATCAGAAATGATCTCAAATGCAAGCAATTCATAAGTTAAAATAATTTTAAAGCGTAAAAGGCAATTAGAAGTACAGATGTGAAAGGCAATTAGAAGATGTGATACTCATGCACAGAATTTTCCAAGTTATTGGAGAAATTTAACTGTGGCACTGATTGTGCCGAACCTTTACACAATAACAGTGTTTCTTTCAGCTGGAAATTCTGATGTCAAACATAAAACATTTGCATATCTAAAACATATTCTAGACTTTAAGCCACTTCAAATACTGCCATTTTCAAATAAAATTTTGAATTTTATCCTATATAACAAATTGTTTTTGTTCTCTAATAATAATATAATGTACAATTAAATATCAACATAACAACAGTATTCTTCTGCTAGATTGACAGAGCAAATGGACATAAGTAAAAATGTAGAATATTTACTGCGCAGAAAGAAGAAAATGGGTTGGGTGTGGATAATAGTTATTTAACTATGTTTTCAGTGGAAACCACCTCTTTCCTGAATAGGGCTGGTTGTTATTTGTACCTGCATCCTCTTAACTTAGAATGACCTTAAAGAATGTTAAGTGAAGGCCAATTTTAATTAACTACAATTAGATCAGTTAATGTTGGAGGAGATCAGCTCTATATGGAAGCAGTGCAGGGCTGAATCTGCAGAGAGTACATTTCTGGCTAGCACCACCCCTCACTTACAGGCACGCTGCCAGCTAGCAGGGCTTTTTGCTCCAAGATTAGGCACATCTCTTCCTTAATGGATGGAGGGGAAGAGCTAAATCAGCTCAGAGTAATGTCACTGGAGAGCAGCAGGCTGAACTCTTCCAGGGAAAGCCAGCAAGATTTCAGCTACATCCCTGAGAGTGAGGCATTTCACTCTATTTAGGTTTCTCTGCTGTGAATTAAATATCTCTAAACTGGCTAAAGGAAATCTCAGGCCTATATTCAAAGCAGTCACCTGAGTGTGGACCTGAGAAGTGTTGGTGACTGAGAACCTGCCAGGATTTCTGTAGCAATCCAGTAAATCAGTGCAATAAGTATTCAAACACAGCTACATATATATGGAGACAGAATATCCAGCCAGAGACCTATAAGTATAATATTTCTTCATGTATACCATGCAGTAAACTGTCTCACTATATAGGGCAAAACAAAAGCAAATACTTCTGCTGTTTCAGGTCTTTTGAAAGTAAATCTTCACTTTATCCAGTTTAGTATTTTTAAGGCAATGATCATGGAACCATGACTTTTCAGCCCTACTGACAAAGCCTGGAAGTCACTGAGTAGGTCATGCAGATCTGTGTTTCCCTGAGGGCGCAGACTGCTCAGTAAATCTGCTTGGTCTTCTCACTTATGCATTGAACTTAAAAAGTAAAAAAAACCAAGAAACCCGACCCCTAAAAACAAGTAGCACTCCTGCTCAGAGGATGCTTGAGGGAGTTATTCCAACTTGTTCTTTTTCCCACTTACCTTCTATGGGAGGAAATATTTATGGAGGAAACAAACTGAAAAAGATCACAAAGATCCTGCCACACAGATTTCCTGGTGTTATTCTACAGAGGAAGAGGCAAAAAATTCTCTACTCGAATTCCTTTCTCCATGTAAACAGGGGGAAAATATATTGTCTTCTGTCAACATTTTGTTTTGCTCACTTGTCGCTATCATCAAAACTATTCTATGAAGATACAATTTTTTAATCACAACTGGTGTGTTCAATAACAAAAATGTTCCTTTGGGTGTGCATTTGTATTGTGCTGAAATGTGTTGTTTGCTAAGTGGCCTTATCTATAATTCAGCCAGTATTTGTGTGCTTTGGAAGATCATTTGGCAAAGTCTGTGAAAGGAAGTAATTTAGTTATTTGGCTGCATTAAGGATGAAATTAATTTAAGATGAATTAGAACTTTTAGAGGAGGGCTATGAAAAGAACCCAACAGCCAAAGTTCTTGGTTTTGGAAGAGGTAATTAGCCAGTACTGGAAGAGCCTTGATGAGCATGCAGTTGGATATCCATTAGTGGATCTAGAGTGGCAATTTGAGGTGGTGTTCTCATTCCCTGGTGAATGCTTGTAGCCTGTTTGAGTGACAAAATAGATTAATTTAAATTACTGCTTTAAATTTTTCACGGGCAGACTTCAGTTTGAGTCCCTCTCTCCTCCCTCTTGTTGCTCCACAGCTGTAAAAACATAGAGATGTTGCAACCCAAGTACCCAAGTGCAGGCAAAGCTCCATCTGAGAATGCCTTGGGTTCCAGAAGGTTCAGGTTCACAGCACGAACTTAGAGACTGGCTGTTGAGAAGACACTGGCTGGTAAGTCTTTGCTAAGTGAAGATACACTTCACAAGCATTTGTTTAGAGTCCTTTTCGGAGTAGTGATGAATCTGTGCAATTTTATTTTCACTTCAACAGGACATTGGACATTGCTAAGCTGTTTAATGTATGTAATGTTATACACTGTGATAAAAACAATTCATTAGTGAGCTGAGTGATAAAAAGAATGTGTCTAAAAAAGATCCTTAAGGATAGGCTGAGATTGCTTGCATTTATTTTAATGAAATCCAAATGGTGTTCTAACTAAAGATATTAATAATTGCAATGTGCAATAAAATTCTAGAAAGAGTTAAATTTACTGGCAGGCTTTATTCTCCTGCAGTGATTTGTTTGACATAGTTCTATAACCTATTCTCTTCAATAAATGTCAATTTCTTTGTTTCATTTTTTAAAATTTCTTCAATGTCTTAGCTGTGAGGACAGACAGAGCATGGAAATTGTCAGGGATATATCATGTTTTGTATCCAAGTGCTTATGGTTTTCCTCAGGGTAACTGAAGGCTCAGAAAAGATGCTGCAGGAAGACTTATAAACAAGAATAAATATGGAAGTTGTTCCAGAGGGTGGGACTGGTCTTCTGTTTGTCTGGTACTAGAGGCACTTTTGTGGGTATGTGATTTGTCAGTGTTATAAAATGATGGAATCATAATGGCCTTATCCATCTCCTACCAAGAAATAAGCAGCACTAATAACTTAATCCTCAGTGCAGTCGTAACAGTATTTCCAAGGGCTGTTTCAGAAAATATAAACACATTAAAGAATAGCCAGAAACCCAATCTGCTCAGCAATCACTGATTTCTCAGTTGTGTGTTGAAGACATAGCAACCCAAATTACCCTTGAAATGACTCTATTTATTTCAAGTCATACCCTTTTCCCAGCTGTATTTTTAGACAACTTCATACTAGTAGTACAAGAGCTTGTTCCAGACAAGGACTTAACTTCGGTTTATGTTAACATATAATTTGTAAAAGTTTGCAATAAACATCCTTCTCTGACACTGGCAGAAACTGTAGGAAGGAAAACACCGCCACTAACTTTGGCTACTTGCTTTGATTCAAACCTCATTGTGTGATGTTTGTTATGAGAGCTCCAAAACTGCACAGAAGTGATGAATTGTTGTGTCACTGAGACCAGAATTTCCAAAGCAGCCTCGTCTTTTTAGATTTTGGCTTCCAACAAAAATATTCACCAGAGGCCTGGTGTTGGATCGGGAAGTGTGCTAGCAGGCTTTCATTCAGATAGCAAGAAATATGCAATGCATGATTCAAGACCTCAGGCCTGAGCTGGCATCCCATAATGCACTCCCTGAAGCTGATGAAATGTTAGGGTGTACAGGAAGTGCCAGCTGAAGTCTTAGAAATAAACACTTAGTGAATATTTATGTAGATACGGTGAACAGAAAAGGAAAGTGCCAGTGTGCACATGCTGCTGGTCACTCTGAAACTGCTGCTCTGCACAGGCGAGTTTTTATATCCTTCAGAATAACAGGACCATCATTATTTTTCCAATGCTGAGTGAGTTTCCCCTTGGTTAATCACACAGAGTGAAAGCAGGTCTGTAATCTCAGTTCAGCTGCATTTGGAAACAAGTCTTGTTTGTAAAGATGGAAGGAAACTAGGCAGGAATCTATTTCTCTACAGAGGCATTCAGTTTTTCCATGGTCAGTCTTTTCTCCGCACTGACCAGATTCTCTGCACTGGGTAAAGTTTTGGATTCCTTTAAAATACCTGTTTATCATTGATACAATTCAGGATGTATCAATGACTTTGAAAGGGTGTTCTAGAAACTGCTGTGATATTGCAGTCTGTGTGTGTTCTGTTTTATTATTTAAATCATGTAGTTGTTCTGGTCAAAATTGCTTGTGATGTTCTTTGAGACATTGAGCAAGCTCATAATGGGAAAATCCATTTCTCTGAAATGCCAGCACTTTAAATAATTTAAAGCTATTCTCCTGTTCTACCAAAAGGAAGTTTAATCTATTACTTATCTGTCCAGGAAGATACTGTTCAAAGGTATTGGACTATCTTGAATTAAGAAGGAAAAAAAGTTGTTGGAATAAATTAAACATTTCCATATAATAAATGGTGGCAATTTAATAATTAGTGAGAAGCCTTGTGTTTATAGATTTTTTGTAACATGGCATATGAATACTGAAAACAGAAGGTTGTTTATTCAGCATATAAAAGCCAATTTTAGAGGAATAACAGATGGTGAATGCCAGAGCCAGAAGAGAGTGAATAATTTTTAAAAGCTTTGTGATCATGTAATTGAATGAATTAAATATGAGAATTCACAAAAATTCAGGTGAGTTAGATTTTGTTCTCATTGACAGTGGATAAATAAAGACCCTTCTGTTTCCCTACATGTACACACATTTACTAATGTTGGAATTAACAGCATCACAACCATTCAACGAGCCTCAAGCTTCAACATGACTTAAAATGATCAGTTCCACATAACAAAGTGTTTATGTGGGGAAACCAAATAGCAGAAATCATTCCAAATGGCTGAAAAATTATGAGTATTACCTTGTTAAGATTTGTTTATAAGCATGACCAAAGCAATACAACAGAAGAGTGCCAGCATGTCAGAAAGAAGAGTGGGAAGAAGAGTGGGAAGAACAGGGAACGACTGATCTTTCCATTATTACAGAGCTTGACAAAGCTGGAAATAGTTCCACCTTCTCCAAGTTGTAGTATCTCAGAAGATAATATTCTTTTAAAGAAACAAATGAATTTTAAAACCCTTTAGGAATGGCACCAAGGGGATGTGTGTGTCCATTTACACCCACTGAACTGCTGTTCCTTTGAGGAGTTTCAGCACTCTGGATGCTGGGTACTGCTTTGTTTTAAATCATCTCCCCAAAGGTTTTTTGCAATCAAATAATTTACTTTTATACATGCTTTCTACCAGAGGGAGGCTGTGTCACCAGCAATGCCAGTCAGCACCTGCCTGAAATATGGAGGCCACACTTCTGGTGCTTGCTCTTTGATCTGCCTCCTGTGGCTATCTAAATACAGAAACAGAACTACCTCTGACCAGCATTTCCACCTGAGGTCTGGAGAAGATAACCTGCTAAAATTGGGGAAATTTACATGACCAAGAAGCATTTGCAGTGTCTTTTTCAAATATAACAGTAGTTAGGATCTCCATTTTTTCAGAGAGACAATACATACCCATTAAACCTGCTCATATTTTCTGCCATACCACTGGAGATAAAACAGGCACTTGACTGGTTTTATTGAGGTCTCACATTTGCTCTGTTTCCTCTATTATGGTGGGCACTTTTGCTGTGTTAAGCTCATATGTAAATGGGGTAGCTTTCATAGAGTTTTGGAAGTATGTGACCAGTCATGCAGTCTCTAAAAAACAGCCAGTATTCCCTTTGTTTTTTTATTGCTGTAGGTCTTCATTGGGTTGGATATCTTCCTCTTTACAAGCACCTTTCTGTCAGAGAAACAGAAGACACCTTTCTCCTGCCTTCCTGGAAAGTCCTGCATGGAATAGACTCCTGCAGGTCACAGGACTCACAGCAGTAACTCAGTCAAGTGCACATATTCCACTCTGACCCCTGTGTTTCTCACACTGATCTGACAGTCTCTTTTGGGAATCTGAGCAGCCTGAATGGCTCAAAATATTATTGATGGGCTGCTGAACGTCTGCCTACAGTTTTTGTAGAGTCATGAGGGAATTGACTGTGCACTCTCTATTAATCATCTTGTGGCTGAATCTCAGCTAATGCTGAAGGTTTCAGCCCTACATTTTAGCAATGTGCTCAAAGGCAGGCTGGTGGCAACTGAAAAGTAAGTCCAGTGGTCTCAGTCCAAATTTTACTGACAGAATTTTAGTATCTCCAAAAAATTAATCCAAAATAACTCCTAGTCAAAGGTTCAGGAACGGCCAAGGTTAAAAAAAAAAAAAAAAAGAAGAATATGTCTCTTCCCAAGAGGTATTCTCTGTGCACCAGCAATGAAATGCAAGGAGGCACATTGATGTTAGAACCACCCAGGCTGTCAATAAAGACCTTCTGTCCTCAGAAATACCAAATCAAGTTCATATGAATTTCCCACTCTTCCAAAACCACTTTCCCACCAGGAAGCAGTGATCACAGAACTGAAGAGCATTCCCTCCTTCTCACATCTTGGCAGTCTGTAAGCACTGTGCCTGTCACAGCATTCCCAAGAGGCCTCCTTTACCATCCTGTCTCAGCTCTGCAAGCAGCTGCTTCCTTTTTGTGCAAGAGTTCTTGGAGCTCTTTGCTTTTTGAAGCTAAAGCACCAAAAAGCTAGCAAATAGCTACGTTCTGTTGGGAAGATGAAATCCCACTGCAGATGGAGAGGGATTTATTTAAGCTAACCTATAAAGTAATTCTGGAACAGCTATTGCATTGGCAAAATTCTAAATTCTAACCAAGTTTGATTGCTCTTGGCTTCTCCTAATTTGCTTTCTTTAGGATTGTAGCTGCTCCTCACTCTGCAGATGTTTGTCCCATTACTGTTCACAGGAGTTAAATATACACAGATATATAAGAGGACCATCTACTCTCAATATTCCAAGGTCAGCTGAAATCCGGACCTTTTACTTTCTCTATGCTCCACCAAGAGAGAACAAAACTTATGCAAGACTTCCTCAGGGAGCACTGGGCCTGAGGTTTTTCACAGTGCACAAGGCTGAAATTCAAATATGAAGCACAGCTGTTTGGACAGGAATCTTGGACCTCTTTGTTTTGAACTGCAGTGACCCACTCAGCCTGACCAACACATGAAACTCTGAAATTCCTGCACAGCTAGTGACTGGGATGTGAAATTGCCTGGCAGGCAGTGACCAGTTTAGGATCCTCTGGGATTTGCAGGTGGAAGGGCTGTTCTTTCCCCTTCTTTCCCCTCACTCACGTTGCTCACACACATCATTCCACCTGTGTGCAGGTTTGAACCTCTGTCCACCACCCAAACTGCTGACACAGTGATCTTGTTGCAGATGGTGACATTCCTCCTTTCTGCCAAGGACAGGTATTTTTAAGCCCCTGGTAACAGGTAAAATAAAAAGGGAAGCAGTGTGGCATAAGCCAGTCAGTCAGTTTAATTAGAGACAGACCTCCTCTTTTAAATACTTTCTGTATCCGCCAGGTAGTGCATGTATTTTGAAGTATATCATACATAATAAAGTGCTACTTAAACCTTTCCTTTGATTTAGCTGCAATTCCACAAATATTTAGAATTCCAGCAATGAGTAACTTTGCAGAACCAAGACAGGATATGCTGCATTATAACCAAATGTTAAATAATTTGTTAAAAAGATTGGCAATGGCTGTGGTGGCTTGGATGAGGTGGAGGCTGCTTGACTGATTGGGCTTTTCTTGGAGTCAATGATAGATCCTCTTACACCCCCTTACGTTTAGAATCCAATTCTAAATCATCCACTTCGATATCATCTTCTTTGCAAAAATTATATGTATTTTCTATATTAATGCCTGATCACAACAAGATAAGGGGTATCTTCTTCTGTTCTGACTGTCTGGCCTTTCACATTCATTTTGCTGTTGCAAAGCACATGAACTGCTATGGAAAGACTGTGGAAAAAACCACAATTTCTTCCTGTAGTGATATAATGAACATCTTTGTGAGTCCAAGATAATAGGAATTCCAGTATTTGTGCTTACTATAAAATACAGCAAGCAAAAACAAAGTAAATCCTGATTTTTTAATACAGAAATAATTTTGACTGCATCTTTGGCTGGGTATGACATGGAAACTGGTGACTGTTTATGCTTTGCTCCTTTTATTTTTTGTCTGCATAAAATCCCAGTCCCACATGAAAAACAACTTATTTATCTAGGAACAAACTATTACTTTTTTGGGGACTGGCTTCTAATGAGCTGGGTAGTAAGGCTGTTTCTTTTCAGCCAGGAAAATGCAAGGAGTATAAAATCCAGATGGACAGCACATGATGCTGGAACCAGCCACGTCACATTGATTACAGGAAACCTATAGGAAATTGAGTAAAAATCCAAACACCAGATAGTGAGAGCAGCAAACTGGCTGCACTGTGGGGTTTCATCACAGCTCTGGCCTCCCCACAGCTCGCTGAATATTGACCTGTATTTAATATTCATGAAGGTGTGGGGAGGCAGGCAGGCCTTGCAGAGGGATGGAGCAGCATCTGGAATCCCTACGGATAACTGCAGGAATGTTTATTCTTTGTTTATTATTCTGAGTGTGTGCTCTCTCCCTCTTCCTCTCTTTGTCTCCCTTTGTGTAATAAAGCTCCTCTAGGCATATAAAGTAAGTCATCTGGAATTGTGCAACTCCTTCTGCCAGGAAGCTGGAAAAGCCCCTCTCCTGTGCAGAGAGAAAAATACAGACTCGTCACAACCACCGAGAAATTACAAAAATACAGTTTTTGTCTTTGGATTACATTTAAATAGCTAAGTGCTGTGGCAAATCATTGTGCTTCTCACTGGTTTAAAAAAAATCTCATTTCATCCTGTCCAATGTGTTATGTTTATTTAAAACTTAAAAAAAAAAAAAAAGAAAAATGCATATTTTAAAATAACATGAAGGCTGCAAAGTGCATTAAAAGGCCTCAGTGTCAGAGTTGCTTTGTGCGCCAACGGGTGCAGAGAAGGAAGAGGAAATAAACAGAGAGGAGGATCTTTTAGAGCCACATGGGCAGTGAAATTTGTATTTGTTCTTTGGGGAAAGGGCAGAGTAGCTGCTGGTTGGATAGGAGCCGGCAGTGTTTTTATTGGCAGGCGAGCCTGAGTGGCTGAAAGGTGGCCATTAACACCCTGACACGAAGTGCTGACAGGGCGATTATAAGATTAACACCCTGTGTTATATTAACAGTGTCAAAACCTCCCCTCACCTGTCAGGGAGGAGTAATGGCACCAAGGAAAACATTATAGACAAACGGAGATTTTAACCTGAAAATACCACACAGCTCCTCTTTCAAATTGCTGTAAATATCTACGTGACCTACAAAAGCCCAAGAAAATATTTCAAATAGATTTATTTGAAATTTGAATACATATTCTTTCAAAAGAATATATTTCAAATCAATTTTAAATTTTAGTTTCACAAGTGTGCTTGGCCACTTGTCTTGCCATTTTTATTCCGCAATTACCCCCCTTTCACTGTATGTGCATATATTTTGATTATATTTCATATTGTAAGCAATGGTTCTGTATGTCCTACATGTTTGTCTGTAAGGTCCATAGATAAAAAGCATAAAAACATATTCTTTATATAGAATTCAGTTTCTAAACAAGGTCAACCAGAGTCAAGGCGTCCAAAAGGCCAGAAAGTGCTAATGGGTTGCATAAGAAAAGTTCAGCTTCTTAAGATTTTGGGGGTTTTCAGAGAGTTGCAATGCCAACAGATCATGAGAGTTTAGAGGTTGTTGAAACCCCTTAACAAAGTGGATAAAGATCACTTATGGCCTGTCACAAATTACTGAAGCGCCAGCTGAAAAGTTCAAACGTCTGGGAAGCAGATCCAACAGAAACATTTAAGAACTAAACAAGGACAAAGGATGGATTTACGAGCACTGTTTGGTTTGGGGGTTGTTGGATGACAATGCAAAAAGCTCACAAACACTTTAAGAGCTTCTCTTATGCTTTGCAGAAAACAGAGTATTTATTATAGTAACTGATGAGAATTGCCAAAGGTAGGGAGTTTCCAATAAACAGGATTCTAGTTTTAGGAACAACCTGTTAAAGTACTTGTATGTGTAATTTTATTGCATCATCTGCTTTGGCTGACACAAAGGTCTCCAGGGCAATTCTGAACTTTCAAGTCATCTATAGAATCAAGTGTTTTCATCTACATATCTTTCATACTTCAAAAAATGGAAAATATTATGTAATTCAGAGAAAATTATGTTTCATCATGTTTTATTGATGATATTCAGGCAGTTTTCCATGCTGACAAGAGCCCCAGAATATTTTTTGAAATGTCAGAAATGCCTTTTGAGATTTTAGGCATTTCAGAAGATTTCTTTTTTAAAAATGAGGAAGAATCAAAACACACTACCAAGACAGTAGGGTATTCAGAAGCCTAATTCAGACCAAGATCAGGTGGCCACTAAAAAGACACTCAATGCAGTTTTCAGGGATTTTAATTAATATATTATTCACTTTAATTTAATATTTAATTGATATATCACTTTAATTAATATACAATTCACTTGTTTGCCAATTGAATGACAGACTTGAGCTATAAAAGCTCAAATCTGCTGTCTTTGCTGCTCAACAAAGGTGTAGTTCACTGTGCTTTGTTTTACTTTTCTTAGCAGGCTTAAGGCACTGTGGGAACCTTGTGTTGCATTTTTCTACCTCTGGAAGCAGGCAAAACTGTTTCATAGAAAAGGGAGGGCTGTGAAGCTCTTCTGTCCTCTTTTTTGGGTGAGACAGACGAGCTCTTTGAGAGCCGCATCTGCCAGGGAGCACTGAGAGGGCATTTTGGGCTTGGTGGTGCTGAAATCAGTGAACAGTGCACGCCACGGATTTGCTGTCTCTGAGCTCTGAATGGGAGCAGAGCACCAGGCTGGAGCTGCTAATCCTGATCCCTTCCTTTCTGCACATCTTGGGGGTGACAAGGAGAGGTGATGGGTCACACTGCCCCAGCCCCAGAGCTCCTTTCACAGTTGCAAATCAAGAGACACTTTGGCAAAGCTGAGGTGGCAGTCAACAAGAAAAAAGAAGCCACCACACAATGGAAGGTACCAAATTGTTAATAAACTAGGAAATCGTGTGTAGACATGAAAATGGGAGGGGAACTACCTAAGACCTTATTGACAAAGGAGCAGAGACATAAAAGATGACCTTCTGTGACCACTGAAGGGATAACTTCATCAGGATACATTTGTGCCAGAACGTGACTCCCATATGTCAATCATGCTGAAGTGCTGGGAAATTTACTGTAGCCATTTGCAAGGGTTTTTGAGTGAGCTAGGTGGGTTAATTTTGGTTTGGGTTTTTGGGAGTTTTATTTTGTTTTTTAATTTTTTAATTTGATACCTTTACTCACTGAGAATAAAATGAATATACACTCTTGAATATACACTGCACTCCACCAGTGTGCAGACCAGTCAAAGAAAAAAGTAATTTCAAAATGACCTGTGTAACCATGTGTTGTTTTAGTGTTGTGTGACAAGCAGTAAATCATCTTAGTGCCTTCTTTTTTATAAGTAAAAGCCATGTATTGTACTTTTGCCTCAGACAAGCTGCTGAGTGACTTAAACCCCACCTACATTAAACCCCAAATTCCTCCTCCTCCTCCAGAAACAGCATGTCTGTATTGTCAGTACACAGAAATCACATCTTCTGTAATCCCTGCATTATCTGTCATGTGAGCTGTGCATTCTCAGATAAAACATGTGCTTATTTTCCATGTTCTGGTTTTCCCAGAAAGGCAGAATGTTACATATTGTCCAGTGAAAGGATATAATTAATGCTGATTCAGATTTTAGAAAATAAAATGCAAAACTTTGTCCCATAAATGTAGGCCTGCCTGGTGCAAGGGCACCTATGAGCATCCAGAAGACAGTGGGAGGAGGTGGAACAAAGCCCACAGACAAACAGCATTTTAACATGGACAACTGCTGTGTGTCTTTTCATCTGCAGAGCTTTGCCTTCCTAAACAGATGGCTGGGGAATTATGGATTTTTAAGGCATTTTTAGCACAGTGTACACAAAACACTACTTTTCCATCTCTTTCAAAAATACTACAGTGCACTAAAATATTTAGAGAACTTTTTTAAAAAAATATAGAATTTCTTGAGATGGATCAAATTATTTTTTCCTCTTTACTTTCCAGGTTATTTTAAGCTCATAAACAGATCACTCCTTCTTTCTCTTTTTAGACTGAAAAAACCCCCAAATTATTGTAAACATCAGTGACACCATGGTGAAATTGCAATAGCAACACCAAGCAAAAGAATTCCTGCCTAGAGTATTGCAGCTTGCAAATGAGTCAGGTCTGGACAGGGTATTGAGGGATGACTACTGCCAGCAGCTGGCTTTTCCCATATAACCCTCACAGATCCAGAGTGCGAAGTTCACATCACCCACATCCCCTAAGGGTCATGGATGGAATTCAAGCCTTGCCCATGGGATTGCTTGGTGGCACCCCTCCACTGACATCCACCACAGCATGGTACAAGCCCCAAAAACTTTCCCATTTCCACTCCAACGTGTCTATGTTTGGATGGTGGACAAAATCCTTCCATCCTTGAGGCAAGGAAAGAGAGCAAAGTGTTCAGGGCAGCTCAGTTGGCTCCGTTGCCATTGCTGCTGTTTGTTTATTGGGATCTGTCAGGATTGACGGGTGTCTAGAACAAAACAAGCCCTGGTTTTGAAAGGTTGCTTAATGAAAGAAACAAGTTTCAACCTTATTGTGTGCCTTTGTGCAAGCAGAGGTTCTGTTTGTTTAGAAAGCTAACATTTATACAGATTATGCGCTCGCCATGGTTCCGTGCCAAAAAACACACGACTGAAATGGGCCTTTCCATCACTCTCTGAGTGCTGACCTGGGATTGTTTTTACAGGAACTGGATCTTTTAAGCAATGGCCTCTGGTAGAGTAAGGAGGAAAGCATGCACCTTGTGCAATGATTTGCAAATGATGGCTTGGGCATTTGGATCACTCACTGTCCTGACTACCCCAAATGTTGTGTGATTAAAATAACTACCAGTAAGGGTGGGAAGGGTGATCAGGCAAAGCTGGATGATGTGGGGGGAAGGTCACCAGTTCAAGGAAGTAAAATTTTTATGCAATGTGACACTTTTGATTGATTAAGCCCTCCAAAAAACTGTTCAAAGTATTAAAAGCAGTAAAATAAGAATAATTAGAGATGGCAAATTGAACTTGAAAAGTCACTGAGTAATGACTCAAGCTGTAAATTCATATGTGCTCCTCATTATCCTGCTCTTGAAAATGTTTTAAATGTTTCCTAAATGAGCAGGGTCCCAAGAAAGAATTGTTAACTTCCTGTTTGTATATGAGTGCATATTTAGAGCTCTTTTTAAAAATCCACTTAGAAAAAAAACTGGAAAATTATAATGCTCAGAGAGATCTACCTGGCCACATGTGTTGGAATAACACGTTGGAGGAGTAGAATATCCAGCCTGAAAAATGCCTTGTTTATCAGTCAGTGGGTTGAAATGAAAACAAGGCATGTGTTTAGAGAGTGATGGAAAATTCTTGATTTTCTCAGTGGAATATCTTTCCTGGGAGACAATGCCTTTCCTATGGAACCATTCCCTGAATTAAGGATGTATGAAAAAAGAAACATTTTTCTGCTTTCCAATATTTTTCCAGCTGAGGAACAGTGACAAAGCTTAAGGATGTGATTTTTCTCCCCCCTTCACATTCTCACACTTTCTAAATGCTTTCCAACTGGCAAAACAGCCACTGTGCTCTTTCCTGCCTTTCGAAAGAAAGTACTTTTAAAGGACAGGAAAGTCCTGTTTGAAAACAGTGCTTCTATTTCTCTGTTCTGAACTATTTCTGGAGACAAGAGTAGAATTGGATTATTTTTCTTTTCATAAGTATGAAATGAGAAATTCACCACTTTGGAAAACATTCTCCTCTGAACCATCTTCCCTGAAGCGCGTTTTTAACTTGCAGTTATTTTTCACTCACCTTTATGTGGCACTCTTTAGTTTGGCCTAGTCTATCTTACAGAGACAGTCTCCCAGTGGATTTTTCAGTGTTTTCCTTTAAATAGACATCTGTGGGCTGATTTGCATCAGCAAAGTGTTCATTAAAAAGGATTAAGCACGGTTAAGCGATGCGGCCCCATCAAAGAAAGTGAGGCTAAACACCAGGCACCATCCCTCCATTGAAGGTGCCAACCCAAGCATCCTAATTTGGGGGCTTTTTGCCTCCCATACATCAGGAAACCTAAAACTTTGCATAATACAGCGCAAATTACCACTTCAGCAAGTGAGTAAATAATCACTGTTGACTTCTCTCATGCACAAGACTTACCTCAGGGTTGTGTGTTGGTGGCATGAAATGTGCTGTGACCTGGGGGGCTCCTCTCCCCCCTCAGCCATTCCTGTCTTTCCCCCTGTGTCCACCCAGATTTAAGTGGTTAAGTTGCTTTGTTCATCCCTTTATCAATGCCTGTACATGCTGTGGACCCAACTGGTGGAGGTAGATGAGTCTCACCCCTGCTAGGGGAGGTCTCAGTGTGAGCAAGGTAGCCCAGACCCTAATGAGGAGGAGAAAAGCATGACCTGGAAAGGCAGCAGGGATTCCTCCCTTTCATCTCTTGTGCTTTCATTTCCAGCAAGGAGGAGGAAGTTGGAAATTTCTTTGAGCAGGCTTTCCCCATTTCAGAGACAGAGGAAGAAGATGCTGAGTGACAGCAGGATCCCCAGGTGGGGGAGCCTGCTCTGTGTCTTTGCAGAACATGCACAACTGCCCCAAAGTGAGGAAAATATTGGAATTTAATGTTTATTGCTGAGCTGCCCCATTTCATCAGGTTACCCTTTTCCACTCTGATATATAAGTGCTGGAATTACCTGGCATGCTGCTCTAAATGAAGGTTTTTCTTGAAAAAAGAGAACTGAAGAGTCCAAGCTGTCACTATATTTCCTACAATCCTACAAAGTTTACTGAAGAGGTTGTAGGGTTTAGCAGAGAGTCATCCTGTAATCACATGTTGTGTCTCAAGACTTATATTCAAGCTGGGGGTGGAAGACTTAATAAATAGCCGATATGTGTAAGCTCTCTTTATTCAGAAAAATCTGCCTGGAAAGCTCATAAGGAAAGGCTTTCCTGTGAGATTTTCTCTACTTCCTACTTGAGGAGAGGCTGGAAACTGGAGAAGAGTCATTCTGTTCCAGCTGAAATGGGTAGGTGCCAGAGGTTCAGGAGGCTGGGAGAGAGGAGAGGGGAGAAAAAGGGAGTTCTACATTTTCTTCAGAAATTTGGGTCCACCTTGAGTTTTTTTGGAAGAAGCTAGTACTCTCGTTTGTTTTGTCTGAACAAATCTCTTGCCTTCTATTTTGTCTAAATCTGAAGTACAGCCCGAGCCTGGCTTGCCTGAGAAGCCACATTGGATCAATAGGTCTGTTCACAAAGGCCAAGTTGAATCCTGTTTGTAAACCCCTGCAAGAGCTAATGGGCTCCATGCACCTCCTGCCAGGCACATGGAGCCTCTTCCATGCTGTACACAGGAGCAGCTCAGCCCACACTGCTGGAGATTGTGCCTGGCTTGCCCCAAATCCAGAGCTGAGCTGTGCTTCCAGGATGCTCTTTGGTCCAGGAGCATCAGTCAACATGACCTTGTTCTGATGTCAGGCACTCCATTTTCCTAAAGAACAGGCTTCATTTCCCTCTGCCAGTGCTGAGGGAAATTGCCAGATGTTTAAGACATATGCAATTCACTTTTTGAGGTTTCTGATAACCCCTTCACAGTTTGAAAGCATGACCTGAAGTTGGCTGGCTCTGGAATGGGAGATCACATGAGAAGCAGAAATTAGGGCATAAAAAGCAAAGCACCTGGCAAATTCTTTATCATATTTTCACCCCTGAAGATGAAAAAGGAGGGACCAGAGGGACCAACCACAGTCTCCTCAGAAATGCATGATGCCAGCCTGACAGATGAAAGACACATCTGTCCCCACCCCAAAAAGTGGCACCAAAAACATGATTTATAAGAAAAATCCATCAGATTTTAGTTTGGCTTCATCCTGTAAATGGCACACAAAATGACTTCTGCCACTGCTTTGCTGCTACCCTTCTCCAAAACAGCGATGAGTGCAGTAGTTTTTAGGTGCCTGCATTGAAATAAGGCAGAACTAAGATTTTTTTTCAATCCCTCAAATGCTTTCTCTCTTGAAACCAGTTCCTGCCCCAGACAAAGCTCTTCCAGGAGAGTAGCTCTGTCCTATACTGTGCTACCAAGAATAAACACTCTGTGAGCATAACTGCCAAAAGAGAAAAAAAAATTCCCTCCCTTTCATTTTTTTTTTCTTTCCTTGCAAGGCCCAACATGCTGTCTTTGGACAGATTTCAATCCTGTTTTAATTCATTAAAAAAGTGAAACAAAATCACCATTTACATCCTTGACAGCTGGCAGGTTTTATGTGTTCTTACTGCTCCTGCCAAGTCCAAAAAAAAAAAAGTTTTCATTCAGCTCTGTCATGGATCTTTGGAGCGCTGGAAGTGTGAGAGATGTCAAAATGTACTCACAACAATGACATACAGTACCTGAAGGCAGGAACGTATTATGCTAATGCACTGGTGTAAAGGAAGTTACAATTCTCCTTTTCACTTAAAAAACAAAACAAAGCAAACCAACAAAAAGCTCCATGACAACATCAGAAAATATACCATTCTTGAAAGAAGGAGCATTTTGCTTTCCTCAAAGCC
The DNA here is from genome assembly GCF_028551555.1 of Melozone crissalis. Lineage (NCBI taxonomy): Eukaryota > Metazoa > Chordata > Aves > Passeriformes > Passerellidae > Melozone > Melozone crissalis. The sequence continues at coordinate 6,962,030 of NW_026535817.1, read as the reverse complement.
ATCTGACATGTTCCAAGAGCTTTCAGTTCACCAGACTGCATTCCAGTCTATACTAGGAAGGGGGGAAAAAAAAGAAAGAAAGAAAGAAAAGAGGCAAATATCTGTTGGCTTATTCACATTTTTTGATCTCTGTTGCTCCTGTGAGGTGAGAATGCTCGTGCAGCTCAGGTGCTGGGGTGGGCTGCCAAAGTGCTATGGGCAAATCTTGCTGCTGCAGACCTTGGGAACTCTTTCCTCCTGGCATCATGTTCATGGAATGTCACATTTCACAGCCCTACGTGGTTACATTTGCACCATGCCACAAACAGGGGAAATGGAAATATTACAGTGATTACAAGGCAGTGATAGCAGAGCCCTGCAGCTGCTTTGGTAGAAATGAGCAGAAATGCCACTTGGATTTTGCTGGGGGCAAAGATAAGCCAGGAATTGGCCCTTGCATTTCCTTGCCTGACTGCCCACTCCAAGGATATGCAAATGGGAGTTAAATCCATCTCAGCACAAGTGTAAGAAGCAAAACTCCCCTCCACCCTGCACAGCTGTTTCTATTAGAGAGAAAGAAAGAGGAGAAGCACCCCATGGTATAATTACAAGCCACGAGCACACCCCTGCTATCATTTCCAGAGGCTTTTGGGAGGGAGCTGCCGCAGCCTTGAGAACTGAATCCTCACTCAGGAAGGACAGATGCCAGATCATTATTCTTGGCTTTAACATAGAAAATACCTTATGGGCATAAGATGCTATTTACTGCCTGCAGTACATTTCAAAGAGCAGCTATCTTGTCAATCACAGGCCCTTTGTATTGCCCCACTAGGTCATTTTCATTTTGCTGTGGTTAGTTATTTTGGAATCGGTGTTATTCTTATGATCAGCTATCCCTTATCTACACTGGTGAGAATAGCTTGGGGTTGTGACTTAAAGACCACAAGTATGACTAGTCTTGGCTCTGAACCTTGGAGACCCACAGGCACAGTCTTTTCTTACAGAATGCAATCATTGTGGCATGCACACAGCCCTGAGCTATTTCACTTATTAAGCCAACAACTGCTTAAAATGGCAAAGCTGCTCTTGGAAAAAATCAACTTGCTGCTTTCTGCCTGTACAAGATCCCTTTTGATACAGATAAATTTTTAGAAAATCTAAGCCTGGGGCTATTGTCTCCCTCTGAGATACAGTTACAGCAGGGTAATGAGGAGACTCTCAGTTACACTGCTGTGCTCATCTTCACCCGCACTGCTGTGGATGCAACAAGCAGAAATGATTTCTTCTCCAGCAGAGTTCCTTAAAAAAAAACCCACACCAGTGGAAATGTGGCTTTGTGTCTATATCTGGTGTCTGGGAGGTCCAGAAAAACCCCAGCAGAGGGAGCAGGAATAGTGTGGTGCTGTTTACCAGAGCTGGTTCTGGGAAGTTTCTGGAATGCTTCCCTGGGAGGGTGGTGAGGCACTGGCGCAAGTTTCCCACAGAAGGTGTGGATGTGCCATCCCTGGAAGTGTTCAAAACACATTTGGATGAGGCTTTGATCAGCCTGGTCTAGGAGAAGGTGTCCCTGCCCATAGTAGGGAGCTGGAATGACATGATCTTTCCAAGTTCCTTTCCAACCCAACCCAATCCATGGTTCTCTGACTATCAGTGTTGCTTTGCTGCTTCTCAGAAATCCTGGGCTGTTACAGCCCGAGCCACTGGAGAGGCCATGTGTGCATATTGTGTTGGTTGATCACAACAGAGTTCTCTCACAAAATCTTTCATCCACAGCTTCTCTGGCAATCTTTTCCATGTATAACCATAGCCATGCACTTTGTACTCCAAATCTGGCTTTCAGCTCCCCTTCCTGAGCAGGTTTCAGTGCAGTGGCTGAAGCTGGCTGTGCTTCCCATGGGGAGCAGTGCCTCTCACCAGCCTCTGATCTGTGGCTAGACATGTGCAAAGTGCTGGCAGCTCTGGGAGCCTTCAAGATAAGATGCACTTTCTGAAAGTAAGATTATTCTTATTACTGAGCTGATGTGGAACTGTTTATTTTATTTGGTATCTTTTCAAATCATTTAATTATCACATTAGTTGTGTTCATAGCTTATATTCTAAGGGCACAATTGTGTGAGTGAATGAAAGATTGCCTCCTGCCAATTTCATTGTACAAAGAGCCTGGAGCTCTCTCTGCCTTAAATATATATCCAGAAGTGGGCTGAATGCGTGTGGGAAGTGGAGAAAACTTTGGAAACAAAAGGACCTCTTACCCAAGCTCTCTTTTAAAGACTTTCATTAATTTTCTAAAATAGCTAATGATTCTTTGAAGACTGGGAAAAAACCCAGTAGTTCTGTACTCTGCTCAATGCTGATCAAATGGTTCCCCAGTGGTTTACAATCAATAATATTTTGTTTTGGCCCTATCAAGGTAAATATAAAAATAAAATCACCAAATTCTGCTATTCCACATCTGGGAAAGTTCTGCTTTTCCACATGAAATATATGACAAGCCTGGAATATTGTGACTGCCAAAAAAGCATATCTCCACACCATAATGCAGTTGAAAAAATTATTACCTTATGAAACTTATAGCCAGCAGGGTTATAGAAAATTTATATAGAGACATAAAGAGAAATCAGTAAATAGCATTGCTATCTAGCATGTTTTGTGGAGGTTTTTTTACATATGTATAGATGTTCCCAGTTATTCTCCCTTTGGATAATGGATTTGAAAATGCAATGGCACAAGAATTCAGAAATATTTCTAGAAACGAAAAAAGCAATCTCCAGAAGACACAACCCACTGCAGAAAGACCTCAATATGTCAAAATTATATTCTTCCTTTTCCTCCTCCCAAAGAAGAAACCACAATATTTTCTCTCAGAAAACATTTTAGTCACAACACAATGATTCATTTTTCAGGTGAAATATTCTTCTCTCAAGAGGCTTGGTCAATCCTCTCCCTTTTCCCTCATCTGCTGGTATATCACACTGAAAAAGCATCTCCTCTCTGCTGAAAAGCCTCTGACCACCTTGTGCTCTAGGTCAGAAAGCCCTGAGTGGCATCAGCCTTGTCAGTTCCAGCTCTGTATTCCCAGCCAGATGTTCCCCAGGGGCCCAGGGGGTGTCCCCACAACAGCTGGGGACTGTAACACACCTGCATGGAAGCTGCCCTGCCTCTCCCAGTGAGTCCAGCTGTGGGAGCACTGCTGTTTGCTGAGGGCCTGGAATGTTCCTCACCCAGCTGTGCTCCGCTGGACGCTTCCCAATGGACTGCAAGGGGACTGCTGACAGCACGGTGAACTAACCTTGGCCAGCTGACAACCAAAAGTTGCCTCCACACACCCTGGATTGGACCTATTGTCCTTCCTTTGACCCTCAGCTCCTTCCTCTGGCTCTGAGTAATGAGTGTAAGCAATCCCAGATATTCCAATCTATCTTTTTCCCTATTTTTCTTCTAGCAGAGATATTCCTCCTTCACTGCTCATAGTCAGATTTGTCTTCTAAAGAAGTGGACACATCTGGTGGGGGGTTAGTGAAGGGAAGGGTTCATGGAATACTCAGTACTTCTCAGGTAACTTGGGATTGCAGCCTCCTCTCCAGCATCTGAACAAAACACACCTGCTGAAGAGCAGGATCCTCCACGGGATCCACAAACTGGACATGCCTGGGGCTTGTCCTCTTGTATAATACCAAGGAAAAGGCAGAGAAATTCTTTCCTGAGCACTGAATTTCCCATGAGAATATGGCTGAACTTGTCTGCAAGCAAGCCACTGCTGTTTGCCTACTCAGATTCACCGTCTCCAGTCCATCTGGGAGTATTGTACTTCAGACAGTAACAGTCAGATCAAACATTGCTCAGTTTGGGAACATGGGATGCATTTTTTTCCAGGATTTCTTAAGTATGTCACTGGCATGTTCTCCCATTCAATAGAAAGTCAAAACTGGCTGCAGAAGAGAGTCATTGAGGGATAGTCCACAGTTGCCACCCTATTATCAATGTTACAATTAATATTATCAAAATATGGCAGCAAAGTTCCTCTCCATAAGTCTTAAATGTAAAGCCAGAAGCCTCTGTAATAGAGTCCTAAGAAAATCTTCAATACTTGTGGACCAGAGAGATAATCAATTCTTTTTCCCTGAATTGCTTCTCCCATTGTTTCTGTCAGAAAACCAAAAATTACCAAGATGAAATCTGAAGAAATTTAAGACGCAGAGCTAAAATGCCAACAAGTGTCTATAAGACTGAAAAGGTTTTTGTCAATGTGGGGCCAAAGTTACTCACTACCACAGTCAGACAATCAGAGTGTCAAATAAAATTAGAGAATCTTAATTAGTCTTTTAAAATGGTGATTGTTCATCACATAGTGATTTTTTAGCTCTATTGCTTTGAGCATCTCCCTATCCTAAAGACAGGAGCTGTGCTGTGTCTGACAACTCAGAGTGGTGGTTACAAGGGAAGGATTTTTCTCTTCTTCACCTTCCCACTGTGGAAAATATCTACAAATGAACACAAAGAGCAAGGCAGCAGCTTGCAAAAAATGCAAAGTCAAGCTTACCTGCGGCCCACCTCTGCAGCAATCTTGTTTACACATCAGCACCTCGGGAACAATCCCTACTTCACTCACATTCCTCAAGAGCAGCCTTTATTATATGGTGCACCACATCCTCACATTAATTAGCACCTCACCGGCAGGCTGAGGATCCTTTTTCAAAAGGACTGCAATTAACAAAATAAAACTAATCTCTTCCTAGTTTGAGCAGCATCACTTCTCTGCCTCTCTTCAAAGTGAGGAGGTAAAATTGTTGCTTTCCTCTGCAAATCAGAAATGGAAATATTTCCCACCACAGGGTGGTTTGCACTTGCCTACCACCTTTTGCCTGAATATTTGAAAGGACTTGGCAAAAGGGATGGGTGGGGAAGGATATTGATTTTCTTTGATTTTTCTTCAGTTTATCTGGGGAGTTGTAGGCAAGAGGTGGTAAGTAACTTGCCCCAGGTTACAGGATGACTTAGAGCAGAGTCTGGTGGGCTCTCAGATTATTCACTCCAGCAGATAACCCAACAAATGCAGCAATTGCACTGCAACTCAAAACATGTCTGTGACAGCTGGGAGCCAGAGAGCTCTAAATGGCAGTGAGCACAACGTAATCTGTTGAAATACACTATGTTTCTTTTGATGCTTTGCAATGTGACCTTCTCTCTGTGGGGAGAACCCTTAATAGATGTAGCTCAAAGATTTCTTTTTCTGTTTTTTAAACAAATTCTGTGGAAAAAAAAATGCCTTGACTTAAAATGTTGTGTTTAAAACCAGCTTAGATTTGTCATTAAAATACTGTGGCTGTAAAAGTGTTAATGAAACATAAAAATATTGGCTGTCAGCGGTAATCCAGCTCCCTTAGGGGCAGCCAGAGGGTGCCATGGCCTCCAGGAATGATTTTCTGTGGATGGGAATGTCTTTTCCTCCCCAGGGGTGATTTTGGGCTCCAGAAGCCAGGGCTGCATGAGGCAACTCCCAGGAAAGCCCCATGATGGATTTGCTGGTGTTTGATTTTGCTGTGGGTCATTCAGTAGCTGCCATGCCCCAAGTGGCAGAGAAGGTAAGCTTAGAAAAAAAGCCCAGTATCACCTCTGGAATGCAAATTTCTCTTTTGGGAAAAACTGTTTATCGAAAAAAAAAAAAAAAAAAGAAAAGGAACCCCATTCTTCCCTCTCCAGGAGGTGTCTCCATAGGGCCAGCCCCTTCATTGTGGGGCAGCTAAGAAGGCAATTCAATGATTTGGCCTCACAAGCCTGGTAAAGGCCCTCGGAGAAACTTCCAAAATCACCCCAAATAACATCAGAAAGGAAAAGCTAATTTTCCATTAGCCCTGCTTTGGGTGAAACATGGCAAAGCCACATGAAATGCTGTCTGTGGCAGTGCCTTTGTGACACCAGCAATATCTGTGTTTTGTAATGAACTTTTAGAGCCTCCATGTGGCAAAGGGTTCTGTTGGCAAGCACCCATTAAATACTCCTGTGCTGTGAGAAGCTGTCTGTGCTGGTGGGTTTTTAACACCTGGGAAGAAGAATGATGCTACATCACTATTGAAGATGGCAGAACTTACCCAAAAATGTCCTGATGGTTTGGGATCCAGATTGTATGGAGCAGCTGGGCTTTAATCAAGCCTCTCACACTAATCTCTCTGCTACACTTATGGACCTAAAAACAAACAAAAAAAAGTGCTGAAAAAGGATCTGGGAAAATCATCACAGAGGGACTAAGAGTAATTCTGGAGGTATCTCCCCTGCAGGCATCATTCCTCTGAACAGGGCAGAGTTTAGGGCAAGTCAAGAGCAAGCTGCTGATTTGGAAATAATGGTGCAGGCTGGAAAGAGCCTGCACCATGCACAGCCCACCAGCTGTGTGCTGCCTCCAGCCAGCACCAAAAAGGAAACAAAAACAGATCAGCTGCAAATTTATTATTATTATTATTATTACAGCTCCCTTGAATCATTATTATTGTTATTATTGTTGCTGCTGTTGTTATTATGCTCAGGCCATTAAAGACTGCAGTTTAGTGTCAGAGAGGTTTCAGTGGTTTCAGGGATGCTCTTGGAAAGGGTATGTTCATGCTGCTTCAAACCTCTCACTGTTGTCCTATTTTCCAAGCAGTCTCATAACCTCTGATAAAGCACTCTAACAATTTTTTTGCCATCACATGTCAAAAAAATCATTCTGAGAAGATTCCTCCAGGCTGAACATGAGGCCACACCTTAGGGCAGCTGTGACCACAGTGAAGAACGTGTATTTCCCTGGCAGCACTGCTTGCCTTTGGGATATATTTGAAAATACATGGAACAACGTGTCCCTGTTTGCTTTTCACACTGACAATGGGCAGAACTCAGGTTACAAGGACATCAAGTCCCTGCTAAGCACACCAAAGAGTGAAAGGTGTGAGTTCCAAGTGAATACGGACTTTCCAATAAACCTGGTACTATTCCCATGATATTTCTCCAGGATCATGTTCTGCCCTCCTCAAAATCATTAGATTCTCTTAATGGGTACCAGAGATGGAAAAAAAAAAAACCAACCCAACAGATTAATGTATAGTGTGCTTTTTTTGGTGGAAAACCAGGCTATAGCTCTTCCCAGCAACTACTGGATTCCTACTTTTTTTTTCTTTTCAAAGGACCTAATGCACATCAGCCTCAAGAAGAAGACATATCCTTATTTTCCACATTGATGGATATTTAACTTCCTGTTACATGAGGAAAGATATCAATGCATTCGTATTGAATCAACATGTTGAACATCAATAATGAGCAAACCCAGTAATTCCTGGCAGACCTAATGTGTTAATGAAGATAAAATTACATATACTCCTGGTCTACACCATTTCAAGTTGTAGAAGACAAGCCTTATCAGCCAGTGATACTCCATGCACTGCACCCACCTCACTAAAGTCTTTCTCTGAAGCACCTAATTCAATTTGAAGTCATAGAGCCACACCACAGCCAACAGATGAAACAAGAATGTAAAAGACAGTCCTGAACCACTTGTATTTTTCTGAACATTTCCACCTCTTTACATTAACTGTAATTTCTCTGATTACAACTCAGTTTTTCCCCCCTTTATGCTGCTGAGAGAGCTTCACTCACAGTCACTGTTTCCTTTGTGTCATTAATTATTCATTCTGCTCATGTGAGCGTGAGAAAGCAGCACCAAGAAACCAGGGAAAATATGAATGCAAAACCACAAAGGAACTGCAGGCATCACCAAGGCCAGGTGCAGGCTCTGAAACTGGATGTTTCCAAACCAACTTAGGACCAACTCGTGGTTAATATTGTCATGGTTGGGTTACCAGGCTTGTTATGCTCTCAGCTCTGGGCATTACTTTTTTTAAGGCACATCCTAAAAGATTCAAGTTCCACCTACCAAAGATATTCAGAAGAAAACATCTGGCTGTGAAATTCCATTGGGAACCAGAGTGTTGCTTATTAATAAACAGGATAGATAGATAGATAGATAGATAGATATTTTAAATGAGATCTTAATTTCTTTAAGCAGAATCATAGGAATGGCATTATTCACTGTAGTTGTTGGTGCACAGTTACCCTCTCTGTGTCCTCCTTAAATTGCAGGAAAACCAGATCATTTTTAGGTTTGATTCTTTCTGTCTCCCTTCCTGTGATGTTTTTTTCTCTTCAGAGCTGCTGCCCATTCCCCTGCTCTGGCTGACCTTCCTCACAGGGCACTTTCTGTTTCCTCCCAGCCCTTTTCTCTCCTATGCCATGCCATGCCATGCCACGCCACCTGAAGGTGTCCAGCCCAAAGGCACCAGGATGAGGCCCATGCCAGCTGCTCCCAGGGGAGCTGAGCTCTGGGACAGGCCTCAGTGCCCTGTTTGAACTCGGAGGGGAATCTGTGCCCAGCCACCCGGAGCAGCTGCCAGCGGCAGCCCACAGCCCTTCCATGCCCCCTCCCTCCCGTTGTGCTCCAGCTGCCAGAGCCCTTGTCCTCCTTTTCTTCCCACCTCCCCAGGCATTCAGGGCCACAGCTGTTTGATCAGGTCATGGTCCCTTTTCTCTCAGAGCCACTGGCAACCAGCACAAAAAAACCACCGGTGGAGAGATCAGATTTCCCTTCCCATTCCTTTTCCACCCACAGGGACCCCTGCCTTGCTCATTTGAGGGCACAGTGGACACCAAGGCTGCATGGTGGCTGCTGAGGGGCTGGCAAGGCACACCCCACCAAAATCCATTCTCATCTTCCATTTATTTCCCCCTCCCACCAACCTTTGAAGAAGGAAGAGCAGGTGAGCAGTGCTGCAAAGTGCTGGTCACACTGCTGCTCCTTCAATCCCATCATGAATTATAAAAGCAGATCACTTGGATTGAGTGTGAGGTACCAGGAAAGTTTTGGATGTCCCTGGTGTATGATCTCATGCAGAGAAGCCACCTGTTATGGGCTGCAGAGTCATAAACTGGTGCTGGGTAAAGAACTGTCTTCTCTGTTGTCCAGGACAGCTGCTCTATCTGTATGAAAAATCTATTTACTCTGCAGAAATTGCCATTAAAATATTAGCTTGGTGATATTGTCCATTAGGAATTTCTGAGCTTTCCATGCTCCTGTGTGCATGGAGTGCTATGTACCTGCATGTGCACACACTGCAGGAAGGAAATGTGAACTCTGAAATATAAATGCAACTGTTCAGGCCCAGTGGAGATCATAAAAGGTAGGAAATCATGGAATGAATTATTGTTGAAGAAAACCCAGTCAACAACCTATAAGCAGCAAGGAAGTTTTAAAGGCTGTTGCAAACTTGTCTCTGACTCCAGTTAAATTGCTTTCCATAGGCAACAAAATTTTTTTGAAATTTATCTTCCAGGCTTTTGTCTGCTACACCTCTAACAAAGCTGTTAGCAGATTCTGTAGGAGATCAGGGCTTTAATTTTTTTATTGATAACTTCAGAAAATAAATATTAATGCTTTAAACTTTTATTTTTCCTCTCCCATTCTCCCTCCTCCTATTTTTTTTTTTTTGCCATCACCTGCAACAGACAATCTAGTATTGCTGTGTGTGTGTCATACAGTGAGAGAAAGGGAGAGGTAGGAGTAATGGGCTCCATTTCAGAGTCCAAAATCAGGAACCTTTCATGGTACTCCATCTCAAATCTATCAGGAAACCCCCTCCTCAGACACAAGTCTTGTGCCAGCTCTTAGATAGATATTCCATTTTGTGTTGATTTTGGATTCTGAGCCAATATCAGCCTGATCATGGAAACTGAGTTCCAGCTGTAAATTTGGAGAGGCACCTGGTTTCTCCTGAATGCTTTCAAATGCTTTCAGCCCTTTGGATGAAGAATGCCTGTTTTACCATTAGTCACTTGGAGTGACAGACCTGCCTCTGAAGGGCCAGCTAAATCCTATGGCTTCTTCTCCATCACCCTTTGCATTGCATTAAGTACCTAAAGAAAAGGTATTTATACAAATGAATCATGTGCCAAGTGGTTTTTTCTTTCCTTCCAAGAAAATACGAGAGGTTTATACACGTAAAAAGCACAGCTCCACGTGCAACACCCTTCCCAGTGCATTTTCAGGCAAAATAACAAGCTGGGTGCCAAGACTACAAGTTGTCCAACAGCAAATCCAGCTGTCATTAATGCAGGTATCCATCCTCCAGTGGAAACAGCCTCCATCAACAGCAGACAGCTGTGACTTTTAATATAATTCGGTGGTGGATAACACAAAGCAGTACTTTCACAGGCGGAGTGCGGATGAAAAATGACACAGCCCAGGAACATGACAAGTAACAGGCCTGCGGGGTGAAGTTCTGACTGGCTTTAACTGGAAAGCTTGTTTTCTCTCGAGCACGGCGTTGCCAGCTTCAAATGGCACTTACTATTTTTGGTAAAGTTGTTGCAAGCCTTCACGCACGCTTCACCCAGCACCAGTTCAATGGTATATGATAATCATTTGGTATTACACGCTGGCAACGGAGCCAGAAGGTTTCCTTCATGCATCCTCCTACCGCTGCCAAGGCAATCAAATTAATTCTGTTAACAGCCTGCCAAGCCAGCTAGCCCAAGCTAAGCTGTCCTGCTCTGCGAGGGAAAGGAGCCCTTCCCATCAAACCGAGCCGTGTCCCAGCGGAGCTGGGCTGGAGCGCGGCCAGCGGCAGCGCTGCTATCATCGTGCCATGCCATGCGATGGCTCTAATGAGCTGACATTTCCTCTTGCTCAATTGCCACGTCTGGAAGCCAAAGCAAACAGCGCTCAGCCCCGGCAGAAACCAGACGGGGCTTTCTGACTTTTCCCTCTGCCTTCTGTTTCCTCGCTCGCGATGTTTCTCCATCCGAAGCTGCCTAGATAAAGAGGGATGAAGGGAAAAACTGCTCCTGCAGCATATGGAATATATCAGGCTGTGCTGCAGAAACCAAGCTGTCTCATGTTGCTTCTCCAGTCCTCACAGACCGCTCTGCAACAGAGCCATTCCCTGATAATCACAGCAAGGATCTGCTGCTGTGAGTGAGAACCATGGGCACAGGTTGCCCATGCCGGCCTGGCTCGGCTGCTTTGCCCTGAGCCCGCTGCTGAGCTCAGATTTCTTCCATGTTTTCCCTCCCTTCTGGCTGCTCCTTTCACCACCAGCAGTGGCAGTTGGGAGATTTCACACACCCCTTCTAGGATCTCCAGGAAATCAGAGCACTGGAGCAGCTGCCATTATTACATCTCCTCATAATCACCATCTGGCACAGTGCAATCTTAATGCTACTCTTCAGAATGATTTTTCACCTAAAGATTTTCACCTAAGGGATCACTCTTTGGTGAGGGTCAAATCACCAGTGTGTGTTGAAACCACTGTGGTTCTAAGCCCAGCGGTGCTCACTGACACATCTAAAGCAGGGGAACAACAGATACATCCAAGGAATATTAATGGGAAGAAAAATTACAGGCTCAGGCTAAAAAACCAGGCAGAAATCCTCTGGGGATCTCAACACATGCTGCTCAGCATGAAAAGGAGCTATTGGATGAGCCAAGCTGAACAAGCATGAAAGAGATGTTTTGCTAAGAAGAGGATGGAAATGACGAAAAATGGCAGATAGAATTTTTGTTTCACCCTCTGACAGAAGGCCACAAGGTTCAAGGCAGTGTCATTTTTCTATGTCACTTTCTAGGCTAGGATAGAGATGGGATTTTATCTACCTGCACCAAGCTTCTTTCTAAAGACTGTGCACTAAACAGGGGCCTGTGCTGCTGGCAGCAAAGTTTTCTTCATAGCCTTTACTTTTGCCCTCTAAATGGTACATGGATTTCATAGACTCGAGCTGTACTTGCAGCCTTTTCCCTAAGTCACAGCACCGGCAGTCTTGGCTGTCCTCCATCAACTTCACTGTTAAGTCTCAAAAGTCTGTTATAGATTTTACAGACTTGGGGGAAGCTCATTTTGCTTGTGTGCAGGCACTCATCTGTTCAGTTTGGTTTGCTCTCTTCTGTAGTGGCACATTTCATGTTTGTGGCATCGATAAATAACAAAAAACTATTCCATCCATCCCTCTGGATTATGCTGAAGTCAAGGGAATGAAAATTATCCATAGAAAAATGTTTCTTTTGGCAGCAACGTGCCTCATGCAGCAGTGACACTAAAAAATCGCCAGCACTGGAAAGAACTCAGCGTGTCTTTACAATTCAAATTTTCTGTGCCATGGATTAAAGCAAGTCATAGAATCATGGAATCATTAAGGTTGGAAAAGAGATCATCAGGCCCAACCTTGAGTGTAGAAGTCAGTGCACTGTGGTTCCATACGATCCCTACATGTACCACATAGTCCTTAGAATTTTGAAAGCGTCCACTTCATCCCTTCCCACAATAACATACCAAAGATTTTCAAAGAGACTTAAAGCACAGGGAAAATTAATAAAGAAAATAGGTACTGACATGGATAAAAATAATTTTTCCTCTGAAAGCACAGAGAAAAGCCACTGATGGCACAAATACTGCTCTCCTCCTCACCCCAACCACCCCACTTTGCTGGGAGTTTCCATGAGCAAGACACAGCAATCTGAGCTGCAAATCTGCATGGTTGCACAGAACAAGAACATGCTTCTGCCTTTGCCTTTAATTAATGTTGCAATTCTGAAATTGCTAATTGGGAAAAGATGCTGCTTACTCAAGGTACTGAACCATTTTGTAAAATGGGCTATTGTATGCAGAATAGATGCAATGAGCTGTGTAGTTTAAAAAGAACTGCATCTATTGCTCAGGTGATCAAAAGGTCAATAATATATAATATATAATATATAATATATAATATATAATATATAATCACTTCTCAAGTTTTCATCAAAACCTAGCTGTAGCAAAGAAAAGGCGGTGTAAACTTTAGATTTTTAAGACTAAGTTACATAAGCAGGGAAATAAAGCATGAAAACCTCCCTTGCCCCATACCAAGAAAAAATCTGGTCCCCGTCAGGAGCAAGGTGGGGTTTTCAATACACTGGAACTTCTTCTGGAGTTCTTAAAGTGCACAAATATGAGTGATTTCCAATTTAAAGATCTTCTTAGATGTATAGTGTATAAGTGTCTCATTTTCTACCTGTGTGGAAGGTCAGGAAATCTTGTCATGTCTGTTTAAACACAAATCATCACATGCCTATCACAGCAAAAGCTTAAGGGTTCCTTCTGAGGGAAGGGGGAATTATTTAAAATTCTTATGTTTGCAAACAGATATTTTTGACTCTGTGTCAGATAAAAGCCCCCAGGACCTGCTCTGCTCTCTTTCAACCAGGAGCAAAATGCAGGAAATAAAATTCAAGCGTTTTTCCATTTTTATTTGCATAATATTTGCTTTGGGCTAAAGGCACACGAGGCTTGCTGACCTGCTGCTGGAAGGGTGAGCACTTTGGAAAAGAGAAGAAAAGGAAGGTTCCATCCTGAGCTGATGGTATCCATCAATTAATGGCTTTCATTAATTAACTAACAGAATGCTGTGTCATTCCTAAATGGGCTCAGTGTCAAACTCCTGCTTCCCTCCACCTCAGGCAGCATTAACAGCGTGCTGTTGGCACTGTGGCTTGAGGTCTCTCACTCTGACAGCTCTGAAAGGGTATTTTGGAAGGATTTAGTGGTTTTGAATGGCTTATTTCACTAACCCATAAAGAAACACTTTCCTTCGACACAAGCACGAGAGGTTGTTTTCTATACTTAAGAAGGCCAAGGTAAAGAAAAACCCAACTGTATATTTTTAAATATTTTATCTTTACACAAGCCTGGGCTATGCAGAGCACAAAGCCATATACATATTTCACAAAGAAGGTAATAATGTCTGACAAAATCTCAAGAACTGTCTGACTCACATGACAAAACTTTCAAGAAGGGCTATGAAAATAGGAAAAAATAGTCCCAACACAAATGTTATTAAAGATAGGAATTTCCCCCCTGATGAGAAGCTGCATCTTCTGCTCATCTCTAGAGATGGAGAAGCAACAGAAGTCTACAAGTTCTCTGCATTTCATACAGTGCCACTATGTATGAAATTTAGTATAATACTAAATGCCCCATTTGCTGCTCCTGTTCTATGGGCACTCCTGACTTTCAGGATTTTCTGCAGCCCTGGAAAAATATCCTTCCTCATGTTTTTGAAGATTAAGGAAAGAATGGTGTTATGAAATGTGATGAAAAGCAATCAAATGAAATACCATCCATACAAACCTGAGAAAAATCTGAAAAGCAAACAATGTCTCCATCAGAGAACTATTACAACAGATGGCTGTAATAATATTATAATATTATATTATTTCACTTAGCAACAGCCTATAGTTTGTTTAGGCTATGTAAGTTTTGAAGAGGCTGACATGTCAACAATTCAGGGGATAACACAGTTGGATTCTTGTTAAACTCAAGTAAAATTTAATCCCATTTCATAAATGACCCCTGATTAAGCCTGTCCAACCTCTCAGATTTCAGAGCACTGCTACCTGATAAAAGAGCTGAGCTCACCGAGAGAAATAACTGGAGAGGACCAAAAGGACAACCATAATAATCCATCCTGCCCTTTCAGTCTGAAAAGCAGGAGACTGTTCCTGGTCTGCACAGACTTGAAGAAAGTGACTTTCCAGGTTCACCCAACAGTGCATGGCCTGGAGACCCAATTGCCAGGATCCCCCCAAATCCTCTCCCCAATACCCCAATACATCACAGAGGAGATGCCTCATTCAGTGCTGTACCTTTGAGTTTCTAGAGCCATTCATCCCTTGGAATGTTATATTTGGGATACCTACCTAGCTATCTTTGACTTTTGGTGACAATTCCCATTGCAGGGGTCTTTGTGATTTCCTAACAGCCACCAGCCTGAGTCAGTGTGGAAAATAAAGGAAAGGGTTGTTTTGGAAGGCTCTGAGAGCAAGCACAGAGAAGTCTCTGCTGTGGTGGCAGTATCATATCCTGCTTTCCCACCTGGAATGATGGCAAAGAGAGCTGAGAACTCACCCTGGTGACTACAATAAGAACCAATTGCTTTTCCCTGTCCAGGAGCATTCTGATCTGTTTTGCATTCAAAGCCTTTGCTGGAAGGAATTACAGCTGTCTGAATATTATTCTTAGTCATACATTTATTAGATAGGAAATATGTTCACTGAGCACTTCTTAGAAACAGTATAGAGCACTTTAACACTTTTATGTGTTTAGCCAGCCTTATTCTTTGCCTCCATGATTCCCACTGTCCTCCTCCCTCTCCAAAATGAAAGAAAATGATTATTTAATCCAGGAGACATGCTGAGGGCATCAACAGCTGTGGTTTTGCTGCTCCACACTCTGACTCAGGGTCTTCTCCAAATCCCCAGATGAAGTCAATGCAGTGGTCTGATGGCTTCAAAAGGGGTTTGGACCAGGCTTTGTTTGGGATGCTGAGGAAGTCACTTTGCCCCCTGTGCTCAGCACACACTCTTCTGAAACATGCAACCTGTGTTTGAACTGGCCTGGGAGCTGCCACGGGACTAACCACAAGTTGTCATGGTGATGGAGAGGGAAACACTTAATGGTCCAGCCATTACTAATAGAGGTTGGAAAGGAGTTAACTTCTGTTTATATTTCATTGTTGTTTAAAGCGCTGAGAACTAAAATAGGAAATATCTGATGATTGAGGCTGTGTTTATACTGACTTTCTTCCCATTCACGTTTTCCTTAGCACAAAGAAATACTTCCCCAGCACAGAAAGGTGGTATTGAGGGGAAGGTGTCAGAGCACAGAAGAAAAGTCTCTTTTGCAGGAGGGCAGCTTAGCAATTTTCAGGCCTCGAGCATGAGCAAGGAGTCATCTCTCAGGCCCCTGTACAAACACCCTGCTGGGAGCTGGATGCGTTTGCAGGACCCTTCCATCTGCCTCCCTCCCCCTTTTCCCTCTCTCCCCCTCTCTCTTTTTCTGTCGGATGCTTCAAGGAAAAGAAAATTTATGGAAGCGGTTCCAAGAGCTGTTTTCCCTGCCTCGGTGCTAGTCGGTGCACGCTCCTGGCTGGCTCAGCCCGGCTCCGCAGCTCCCTCACCTCGCACAAAAGATGGATCATGTTACCCTTCACTTGCTGCCTGCCGGGCCCCAGCCCCCGGAGCTGCTGAGTGCATCCTTCAACGTGCCAGGTACACGCAGCTCCCTGTGCCTCCTCTGCAGGATAAAATTCCCTTTCCACATTCCCACCCTGGGAAAAATGTGAATTTCGAGGGTTTTTTTTTTCGAGACGAAAAAGTGAATGATGTTATCTTTCTGCACAGGGACGAGTGGTAGGAAACACAGGTTCTTATCCTCTCTGCTTTAATCAGCAAATTGCTTAATTAATGTGAGCTAATAAATCAGACTGGTGACACGTGCTTGGTTTAGAGCACAGGCTGCCTGAGTGGCACCATGCTTGCCCTCCATCCCCAGGGCCAGCTCCAGGCATGCTCCAGCAGGGAAGGCAGGATCCCCTGCTCCCTCCAGCCTCTTCTCCTGCCTCACGTGCCAAAAAAGCAGCTCAAATAACGTGGATGGCAAAATTAATTCTGCCAGGACTTCTGAACCCACGGAGGTCACCCAAACTCAAGCAGCAGCTGCAAAAGGCAGTTCTGCCCTTCCTCTGCCCTCCTTCTTGTTGCCCCTTCTTCTTTGGCATCTTTGCCTCCCTCATTTTCTCCCTGAATCTCATTCCCAGGCTTTCCAACTTCAGTACTGCTCTGTCAGTGCTAAAATTGCAAAGAATAAAACTTTAAAACCCTGATTCAGACTCTAAACTTGGTTTCATGCTCCTCCTTTTCTGAACCTTGGTGGCTATTTTCCTCAAGAGCTGGATCCTGATCTCAAGAGTAAATTTAAGCATTTGAGTTTTCTCACTGCCTCCCTTCTGCTGGTTCAAACCCAGAGCAAATCTGGGTTTCAGGGACTGAACTTTCTCATGCTTATTTCTGTATTTAGACTGAGATCTTGTGTGACAGGGATTTTCTGGAGGTGAAGTGATAACTTCAAATTGAAGCAACAGCTCTGATGGGCCCTGAGTCTGGGGGCACCAGGGCTGCCAGGCTGTGAGACAGCAGCAGCATAAAAACAAGGCTGTTTTTAAAGGTTTGTCTCTTGGCCTTCCCTCCACAATGATGTCTCACCTACAATACAGCCAGTGACTCATCCTTCAATTATTGCTGCTGTCATTCTGGTCCAAATTGCTCCGAGGAAGGGAAGTACTGACAGAGACACTTTGGGAGATTAAAATACCCACGTCTGAGATGCTTTATAACAGCTTTGCTATAAGGAGCCTGCTTTCTCCATGATTACTTTGTTATGAATTCACTTGTGCAACGCATTCTTGGAACAGCACGGTTTGTTTCTGGAACCAGGAATCAGTGACAGGAGATTCATTACAGGCAGGGAATATTTTCCTTAGAGAAAAGCTGTCAGGTCAAGTCAGGCTTTTATATTGCTGTTTGTAAAACAAGGTGTTTACATACCTGTAAAGCTGCCACTTTTTTTTTCCCTCTCTTTTGATGAAAGTCACCTGTAGATACGTAGGTGGAAACAGTTCTTTGGCACTGAAAGCAGAGTGAGAGCAGCAAAGGCCAAGCAGCCATGCTGCCTTGCCCTTTCCTTTCCTTACAAGGTGCCAGGGAAGCTGCCCCAAATCCAGGGGGGCGCAATGTGCACCCTCAGCTGTCGAAAGCACCCCAGCTTTGTGCTGTGACAACGGGAGGGTGCAGCCTGCTGCCCCCTCCTGTCATGCCAGTCCCTACCTGTGTCCCCAGGGCCACGGGAGAACCCCCTCGTTGTCACAAGGTTAATAATTAAGATACTCGAGCTGGTAAATGAAAGTGCAAAGAACTCGGCGTGCTCAGTGCCCCTCCTCTCTGCAGGCAGCGACTCAACTCTTTTATCTGCATGGTGATCTCTGAAGGAAAGTATAATTTGGCAATCGTGGTCAAAGTGTTTAGACAATTCAGTCAATGGAAAGCCCCGAGGGAAAAAGACAGCTACAACAAAACATGAAGACAGAGGGATGTGAGAGCAAGCCCCGTTTGATAAACTGGGTCTCTAGACAAAATCCCTCCTCTCTTGCCCGTGGTGAGCACACCAGGACTGTTTCTGTCTCAGCTTCAGCTGAGAAAGATGAAGGAAAGCATATGACCTAGATAAACAACAAATTGATCTAGAAATTGGATGCTCAGCTCAGAAACAGAAAAATTGTAAACCAGGCAGGATTTCTGCATTTCTGCTTTTCCTTTTCTCCGGGGCTGGTGGAGCTGGCACTGGATGTTTTAATTCTGGAGTGAACACTTCTGTCCCCTAATTTACTCTGCCATTTGCCCACGCCCAGGAAAACAAAATTTGCATTCAGATAAACACAGACTCATTTCCAAGCCTACACAGACTATTTCATTAGGAGTTTCCAAGTGGAAACCACACATTATTTCCCCAAATTAAGGGCTGCTCCACAGGAACCCTCCCTTCTACTCGGGATAAACAGAAACCAGGAGACAAGGGGCCAGGTCATATCCTGAGCTCCCACCCCTGCACGAGCATCACCCACCAGGCTCTGCAAACACGGACCTGTGTCTCTGGAGGGGAAAAATCAAATGAGAGGGCTGGAAATGCTCGTCCCCTCTGCAGCCAAAAACCTGGAGTGCGGCCAGGCTCCACTGGTCTGACTGCTGCGGGGAGGAAGGAGCTGTAAGCCAGCAATTAGCAATTCTGCTCCTCACAGGAAAGATTGCAGGGAAGCATAAATAAGGTGGCTGTTTATAGGGGAGTTAGGGCAGGAAGTGGTGCTGATGATGATGGTTGGGTTTTTTTGGGAAAGCTGCCTTGCCTAGGGAAGGATGGGGTTTGTTGGAATTGCAGCACCTGGGTGAGGAAGAGCTTCGTGCGCAGAGGTTTGGGGCTGGCTTTGGGGATTTGCACCCCTGACATTATCACTTCCAGTCCAAACTGTTCTGTGATACATAATTGTGCATTAATGAGCTCCACAGCATAAGAGGTAACATAAAACCCTTTGGTGGGCACTGAGTTTTAAGTTTATATTGCAGTGTGCAAGGAGAGAACTGGGACTTTCAGGGTGATTGCTTTTTAGTTTTCCTTCTTGTTTTAGCAGCAGTTATCACATACACACAGATCCCTGCAGCTTTTGAAGGGACAGTTACTTTTCCAAGCAGCAAGAAAAATAAAATAATGAATAATGCAGAGTTTAGGCACGAGAAACACAGAACTGAGAAACTAAGAATGCTTTGGGAAGGGTATTAGTTTGTTTGTGCAAATGACTGAGCAAGGAAATACACCTTCAGACACTCTTGGTGCCAGTTGATGATCTAGAGGCCTCAGATGAAGAGAATATAAAGCCTGGAAAGTAACCAGACTTCTAGTTCCTACAAATGAAGGATGTTAATTTATTAATAGCATTAAAAACGAACAACACTAGGCTGGAGGACTATGACAAAAGCATTCTTCTTGGACCATCACCTCGTGCCTTTCATCACACGTGTACATTTGAAATCAATCTCTTACATTTGTCAGCCCCATGCCCACTGGAAATCACAGCCCTGTGTAGCTTGGCCAGTCCATCTAACCACTGGATTAAAGGGAAAACCAGACCTGCTTTGGGGTGCAGGAATTATTGGTGATGACACGAATCATGCTGGGAGCAAAGTGACAACATGACACAAAGAGGAAATTCTCTCTGACAGGCCCTTTACTTTCTCTAATGACATATCATTCCTGGTTCAAATTATGTAGGGACCTCCAGTGCTATTTGACAGTACCTGGAGGAGACAACCTTAAAAATTTGCCAGTTTTGCCTTAGATAAATAGATAGAGTTTCTTCAGTGCTCCTTGAACTTCCTCCTACTTACTTTCGAGAGTGCTCCTAATCTAATATTAAACTCTCCAGCAACTGGCAAGTTCTAAAGGATCATTGTATGTTTTCAAGCTCAAGTGATAAATCTGGAGGTCAGTTCCTGGCACAGCCAATGGGAGTGTGGATGTGTGCTGCAGAAGACAGGTTTACAGCATTGAAACCTGGGAGAAGTAATTACGTGAGCCACTTTGGATGAAATCATAATTAAGCCTTATTGGGGTTTGAAAGTTTGGATTTACAATATATTTCACTCGCCGTTTTTCATTTTCATGAACCTCTGGCAGTTTCTGCTTCCAGCTGGGACAAGAAGAAAAGTGGCTTAAATGCACTGTGAATTAAATAGTGGGAAACCCATACCCTTTCAGGAGGGCAGTCTAGGAGAAATCTTGTTCTTTATACACACAGAGCTCTGTTATATTCCTCAGGCTGAAGTGTATAAAGTAAAAACAAGGATCTGTGATGCTTTGGGGGATCATTCAAAGGAAAAACTTTTTTCCATGTAAAGGAAAGAAAACGTCTGAGGTTCAGTTGTGTTTTCAAGGAGTCCTTGCCTTGAGGCAGGGCACAGCAGAAAATACAAAATTCCCATTTGTACTTGGCAAGAATTAGAGAAAAAAGGACCATGTTATCTCAGAAGTGAAGTCTAATGCAGTGGTCTGTAACGATCCATGCACCAGCATTGTGTTCTCCAGTTTTTATCCACTGTGCAAGCAGGAGCAGCAAGCTGGATGCAACAGGAAGAACCCCTGACCTCAGTGCCTGCAGGGGGACTGATCCTGCTCACTCTCATCTTTTTGCTTTTTCACCTGGCTTAGGAGATAGAACTCCAAAGCTGGGTTTGCAAACAGTGTGACTATGCACTTGTTTGGAATTTTGGCCAATCTGTTAAAAAGTAACGTAAATATCAAAGAATGCAAAATATCATAGTGGCAACACCCATTACCTCCAGCACTGGCAAGGATTATAATACATAAACATCTATGTAATACAAAAATTCCATTAATTTAGATAATAAAGATTAATAGACTAACCTAAAACCATACAGCCCTGAAGAGAGCTTGAACCTTTTTTCCATTAGATGCTGGGGGAGGAAAAAAAGAATAATCAAACCCAACTTTTGGTTTCAAATCACTTCAATAGAGATTTGCTTCTTGGGTCACTTTAAGCATGGAGGTTGGCTTGTAGCTGCCTTTGTGCCTCTTGTGTAGAATTCATAAAATTATGATGTTATCTCCAGAGGTTATTCAGACAGAATAAAACGAGTAGGATTTCTGAGAAGAGAAACAGCAAAGTGGTGGAGGTAGAAGATATAAGTGGATGGATACCTGGGATTCAGCCTTCCAAGTGAGGGGTGTCATGACCTCCTTTTTTCTCCCACAATGCCTGCACAGTTCATCCATGATATTTCCCAAACTGATCCTTGATACAACATTTTTTGGCAGGCTGTGAACTTCTCCCGGGATGGGGCTGGGCAGAGATCTCATCACCTTTCAGAATCAAGACTG
The DNA here is from genome assembly GCF_028551555.1 of Melozone crissalis. Taxonomy (NCBI): domain Eukaryota; kingdom Metazoa; phylum Chordata; class Aves; order Passeriformes; family Passerellidae; genus Melozone; species Melozone crissalis. The sequence goes on along the minus strand of NW_026535817.1, from coordinate 6,940,722 downwards.
AAAAGCGAGATTTTAAGACCTAGACACCCAGCAATACAGAGAGGGTATGGAATTAGGCTTCCACTCAAGTGTCTCAGTAATCCAAGCAATGTCCAGCCCTTCTGGTTTGGGTTATCTGGAAATGGTCCAGCATGCTGGATTATCCAGAGAGACAGTGAGTTATATGTGTTAATGGGGAATTTAAGTAATGCGATTTACAAATGGCAAATGCACACTCCTCTGGTTTCCCAGCTAAATCCCAGGAATGCACTTGCTTGGAATTTGACAGAGCAATCATAAAGCCCCCAGCACACTCCTTGTATTCCTTCTTAGGGAAATAGAACACCAAAGATCACTACAACTCCCTTTTCAAAACTGACTTTACTGCTTCGGCCTAATTTTGTAGACAACATCATCTTGCCACATTGCAAAACCATCCTTTCATCCCAGCCTTTGCATTTGATCAGTCTTTCTCATTCTTGCTCACCCTACAAATAGCAGGACACAAGCAAAGATTGAAAACAAACAGCAGAGTTGGCTTATCCATCAGCCAGATGGATATCTGGATCAGCCAGGGCGACAAAGCTAGATTTATATGATTTCTCTAATAAAATCCTAAACCATCAGCTTCAGGCTGAGTTTAATCCTAAACCTTATAACCCCACAGAGTGCGGGCTGCTTTCTCTTGGAAACAACCCCCTGGGCACTGTTGAAACACAGCACCTAAATTAGGCTGTCTCTCAGCTGGGTGTTTGCATGGAGAGGAGTGGAAATAGTCTTCCTGCAAGGATAATCAAAGGCACAAGCTTCATCTTAAACTGGACACCCTTCCTTATTCTCCTGCTATCAAAACCAAGTTTATAGGCATTTTATCTAGGAGTGTATCAGCTATCTTTGCTTGTAACATTAGAAACTGCTATTAAACAGAGCAGGAAGGAGGCAAGTGGAAATAGGGAGAAGGTGGTAGCTCTGAGTGACATCTTTACTGGCATGGGACACAGGATCAGTTTATGAAGCTTTTCTAATGGTGGCCCAAACCCAGTCAAGATTGGCTCCATGATGTCTTGCCAGGAGTGCTATACTCCTCCTCTACAGCCTCTTGGGTGGGAGACAGCGACACCAGAGCTTCACAGGAGGTCACACTCCTGCCTCAGCAGATGTGCTTAGGCATATCCTTGCAGGATTTGCACGAGCACAAGTCTCCCCTGAAGTTCTCTCTCTGGGTTCTCTCTCTGGAGGTGAAGGAGTGGCTTTGATGTGGGGCAAAAGGGTTTGCTTCTCCTTGGGGTGATCAGTAGGTGCATACTACCACTGGTGAGGAGCCATGTAGTACCTCCAAATACTCCATCCTGGAGTTATGGGATGGATATTTCACTCTGGAGCATCAAACCTACAGAAATGATGGCACTCCTCTAGGCCCAAGGCTGAGACCACTTTCCACTCAAAGCAGCAGGGATGAGCCGTCCTTGCTCTCTCCCCATGACCATACTGTTTGTGTTTTCTGCAACCTTCAGGCAATAAAAAAGGAAAATGATAATCTGTCTGTTGTCTCCCTGCCAAGCTGTCAGCCCGGTCAGTCCAGCAGCCCAAAAGCCTCAGAGGTTTTCTCAAACAACTTCCAAGCCATGTGTACAAGATACAGGGCACTTTATAAAGCAAAACCAGATAATTTCTCAGTCTAAAGCCACCCGTGAAATGTCAGTCTACAGGAATCAATTCACACATGTTTTAATCAACTTGTAAGTTACACTGGGTGTATGGGAATAGTTAAATTTATAGAGCTTGGAGTCTGGCCCATTAAACTCTGTCTATACTGTTTTAACACTTCTGGAAGCCTACATTTAAATTTGCCTCGGGTCATGAGTGAAATGAATACTTCTACTTCCAGCAAAATACCAAGCACGGATCCATGAGTGTGTACTGAAAGCAGAAGCTTCCCTGTGCTGCCTGCAGGGATGGTGGCGCTCTGGGAGGAAGGGGATGGGCACGGCAGAGGGGATACACAGGGATGTGCAGGGCAGGGGGGATGCACAGGGATGTGCAGGGATGTGCAGGGCAGAGGGGATGCACAGGGATGTGCTGGGGGATGCACAGGGATGCACAGGGATGTGCAGGGCAGAGGGGATGCACAGGGATGTGCCACGCCGAGCCAGCTCTGGCTGGAGCTGCTGCTTTTCCTCCCGGTGTAAGAAGAGCAAACTTTTCCAACCCGACACGAGCAGAAACGTGCCCGGAGATGAGATCCAGCTGTTTGCCGAAGCGATCCCCGCTACCGGCAGCCAATCTGGATATTTTGGAAGCATCTGCAGGCTTGCACTTATCGATGGAGGAGGGGTTTTGAGTGCGCTTTCTCTCGGAACAGGTTTGCTGATAGCATCGGCATCTGCTCGGCAGCAGCAGCGTTAGCAGCCCTGCCTATGCAGGTACCGAGGAAACCAGAGACAGGGCTTTTGCCAGTCAGGACAGGAATGTTTATTTAAACGTAAGGAGAGAACCACATCTGCAGCTGCTGGATCTGCAACGAGTCTCAGAGGGGCAAAAACTGGCTCGGAAAAAAAGCATTGCATCCTGTGAAATGGAAAAGAAAAAAAAAAAAAACCAACCCAAAACCCAAGACCCCAACCCAAAACCCTTGCAGGAATATGCACTGCCCATACTGAAAAGGCATTTTTGGTTCCCAGAAAAGCTGGCTACAGCCCACATGGCTCTGCTCTGCCTGCCCAGTGACAGGCAGCCTTACACGCTGAATACCAACTGGAGAATTTGCAAAAACAATTACTTCAATTATCTCGTTCCCTTGGCAACCCCATAACACACGCTGGTGTTTTAATGAGTCACTGTCCCTGCAGTGCCTCTCCAGAGCCCCGCAGCTCCCTGGGGAGCCCGAGGGGCACCCGAGGCTGTCCAGCAGCACCTGCCATTCCCACTGCACTTTCCCCCCCTCAATAACTGAGGAAAACCACAATTTACTGTCTTTAATATTGGCTAAGAGCAAGCACCACTGCCACACTAAAAGCCTAACGCGAGCGAGCGCAAAATAAAACAAATGTGAAAAGCAGAGTTGCAACTTCTCAGGTGCACGGGCTGTGCATAAAATCTCCGTGAATGAGTTAATTCTGGCTGAGGTGCCAGTGCTGTGAAGCTGGAGTAGTCACTGACTGCTTGGGGGCACACTCAGGGACATCAGATGACAGCTTTTGAAGCACTGAGCTGCACAAGCTAAGTAAAATAAGTTGTGCACTCTGACAAAAACATGCGGAATATATATATTTTATATCTCATTCTATAACACATACATCTATACATACATCTATGCTTCTAGGCAAGAGTATTCTAAATAGATGGGCTGATTTTTATTGTCTTATCTCAGTTCCATGGCAACTGCAAATTGCAAGAAAAGAGCAAGAAAAGTGATAAAAGCTCCTGGGAAAGTTTGTATTAAGATGACAAGTAAGGAAAATATTTTATGTATTCAGTGAAGGGAATGAGTAATGGGAAACATAATAAAATATATGAAACAAGGCTGGTGAGAATGGAATAATAATGAACCTGGGGATCTTATTCATCTCTTTCTGCAAACAGACAAGAAGACAACCTGAAAATGAAAGAAAAGCACACACATCTGAATTTTTGGTGCATAATCCCTTCCTACATGCAATTCTTGCACTTACTGCTGCAGCACTGTGTCAGATCATGGTGTTTTAGAAACACTGTGTAATTACTACACTTTCTGAATCAAAAGTCTGCCCAGGGAACAAAGTCTATTGCACAAGCTGAGCATAGAGGAGAGGTCAGAAAGGACTTTCACTTCAAGTACATCCCTTTTCAGAGCCTTTTTAGTGAAATATTTATTTAAAACTCAACAAACCTCACTTATGTTGCAATGACAGAAAAGCAGTTGAGAAAAACAAAAGAAAAGAGCTGGTGAATATTTTGTTTCAGGAAAATTGGGTCTTTTTTGGTTTTCTGTGTGCCTCTGCTACCACAGGTATGATCATGCCTGGAAGCTGGCATTTTTCCCACTGATGTGGGTTAAAGGCTACTTTGTGGACAAAAGGCACCAAGACATTTGTACTGGGGACTCAGAAGTGACAAATTCAGGCTGAAATGCAAACACTGTGTGCTGTCCCACGATGCTGAAAACAGAGCAGAGCTGGGAGCACAGAGGAGATAGAAACCTCCAAAACCAACTGCAACCGAGGCAGCAGCTACACTGCACAAAGATAACATTTCCCCCCCTGCAATCACAACAAATTGTTTTTAATCACAAGCAGATGTGATTCATAACCAGTTTTCTAAAGTCAATCTAATGAAAGCCCCAGCAACTCCCAGCTGAAGAATTACTTCAGAGGGCAAGGGAATACCTATAGGTCAGTTTACATACCTTGGCAGCAACATGCAAGCCAGTGGGGACATCCAGAAGGAAATAAGGTCACAAATTGGCAGGGCAGCAGCTGCACTTACCAGTTTAAACGAGATTCAGTTGTTGAAAATCTACGTCTTAAAGGCCAAATCAGCAACTCATAGACCAAACCATGAATCTTCAACTCAAATGTTATTTCCATCTGAACATATGGATATGAAACCTGGATGCTCCCCAGAGGCAGGCAGCTTAAAGCTTTGGAAACAAACTGGAGTGAATATATGAGGTGGAATGGATTTGTAACAAATGGCAGGAGCCTTCGAGGGGCTCGGTAACTTTGTACCCCTGACAAAAGGAAAGGGGACATTTGGGACATGTGGCAAAGGATGAAGGCTCACACCTGCCCCATCAGAGATAGCCCAGGGAAGGCAGGGGAATGGCTGACTGAAGGACTCCAGCAAAAATCCTCTCTGAGGATGCAGGAGAGAGCGTGAGGATGGATGTGACAGCACCGCTTGCTCTGGCCAAAACTTGGGAATGCTGGACAGGATCTGTCAGACTCTTCTGTGACCCAGCTGGTTATCCACCCAGCTATCTCCTGACAAGCCAAGATGGGATATGGCATGCACATATGACACTGGGGCTAATTAATATACAATTCCCCTGCTCTTTGCTCCATTCCTTTATCATTAAAAGAATGATTTTCAAGCTTCCCAGTTCCTGTATAAATGATCAGATTTTTCCTAGACTTTTATCCCCATCCGAAGGACATTTTAGTTGGGCTGTTATGCTTTGTTTCGGGGTGTTACTTGCATCTGCAAGTTCTAGAATTATTAACGCTGTACTGGACTGGTAGTGGAACTCTTGAATTTATAGCTGATTACAGCTCAAAAGGAAAGAAAATTCATTTTTCCAGAATGCAATTTTCTTAACCATGGGAACATATTTTAAAATTATTATATTCGTAAGAAAGCTCTGCCTTGTAACCCTTAGATACCAAGCCCATAGATAGATGGATGTGAAACTATTTCATTTTAAAAAATGCATGAACAATTCCTGCTCCAGCAGCTGAAGCTGGAGAGTCACCCAAGGAAGTTCAATGGGAATTCCAGAGTTCCAAAAAATGCTGGTGATGCACCTTTCCTGGAAGAACTAAAGGCAGCACTCCTGGGACTACAGAGGCAGCTTCCCACTGAGCCTTGCTGGATTTCAGATGCCCACAAGACAGGCAACCCTACTGCCTGCAGATGGGATGGATGTATGGGATATTGATGGATTTAAGCTGTCTGTATCAATCAGAGCTAGTGCAAAGGCTGCTTTCCAGGTGACACAAACAAGCTCTGTTTGGAAATCCCTTCCCAGCCCCTCTTCTTGTGATCAGGGAGGAATATTCCACTTGTTTTCTGATCTCAGTTGTGAGGGTGTTTCAGATGCTGTGAGCACTTCACCATATAGGTCTGGATGCTCAAACAGCAGGAGGGAGCTCATATTCAAAGGAATGGAAAGAAAATAATGATTTACTGGAACGGTGCTGGCCACTTCAGTAGGAGCACCAGTCATCTAATGAAAATATTGACATTTATGGGAATCCACAGACAGAGTTGGGCATACTTGTGGTTTGCAATACTGTATCACTTTTCATAATGCTTTATTTCTGTTTACCTTCCAAAACAAACTACTGTAACTAATATGTTTATAATAATTAATGAGGAGGCAGCCAAGCTGGAGAAAGGAACAGCCTCAAAAATTCACACTTCTCCCAGCTGGGAGGCTTAATTGGGCTGGGGACTTCTTTTCTTTCCCTAATCAGATAGGGAAGAAGCAGGGAGGTAGGAATGAGGGCCCTAATTATTGCTGGTGTAACTCTGTGTAAAACAATGTGCTTGCACAAGGGATTCATTTAATGCATTGTCCTTTGCTAATCACCCCATTAGCAGCTAAATAACCACAACTAATAGATCCATGTGCATGCCTGTGTGTATATAGTATTTGTGAATGTCACACATGGCCCCAGGTCCCTGCTGGAGCTGGAGGTGGTGCACAGTGCCCTGATTCAGCTGACAATAAATCCTCTTGAGGACAATCTCTCTTCAAGCCTTGGAGCAGCTTCTGTGGTCTGTCATTGCCCAGGGACTGACAGTGCACAGGCTGGGAGGGACAGGGTGAGAGCTTTCTCAGGGAAAAGCCTGTGACTATCTGCAACCACAGCCAGCCCCAAACCTGAGGGGTCTCACTGCTGGATGAAGGGATGGCACTGAGCATTGGGCAGACACAGCTGCGTTTGTGGTTCTGAGGGACAGACTCTGTCCAGGGAAGTCTGATCCCTTAATCTGAGCCAGGAAAATGCCGTCTTTGCACATTCTCCTAATTACTCATCAGGGAAGGAAGGCCTTGCTTAGAATGTGGCAGAATTCAGCTTGTTATACCCCCTCCAGTCTTTCCTCTCCGGGAGCAAAGCAGAGCTGCCTTTCCTGGTCTGCCAGCAATGAAGGCTCCCCGGGTTTGTCCATGCAATGCTCGTATAAATATATCCAGCAAGGATAAGCATATTTTAGCCTCTCATCCTTGGCTCCCAAAGCTTTCCACCTGCCCAGCTGACCTTCCTCTTTGGCCAGACTGGAGAGGTAATTTCTTAAAGGTAGCCATGACATGGATCTGCCAGTTAGGAAGTAATGTTTATTCCTTATGGATCAAAATGTGGTCAGGAAAAGACTTTGTAAAGCCAAGATTCTCACATCCCTTCTCCCAACAGAGATGTATGCTCTTAAGCAGTGAGAAATGTACTTTTTGGCACTTGTCAATCATGTGTGTCATCTGGTTCCTTAAAAGTATTGGTTTTGTTCCCAAGCAAATGACCAAATTAGTAAATTAATAAGGCCAGGCAAACCTAAAACAAAGAGTGGGGAGTTCCTTAACTGAAGATTGAAGGGGCTAAACCAAACCTGACACTCGCCTCAAATGCTTTGTATTGCTAAAAGAACCTCAGAGACGTGCAAACCCTGCATGCCAGGCAGCAGAAACATGCTTCTTCCTGACTTTGCTTCTTCCAAATTTGAAATTACAGTGTGTGCACCAAAGATTCCTTCAAGTTCTGTCTAGAGCATGAGGGAAAATACTGACCTTGGAAATGCAACTCTATCTCACTACAGTAAATATCTTTTCTTCTACTGCATAAATGACTTCAGAAGTGGTTGTCATTTGAAAACCACCTTGCAGTACTAAGAAATGTAACATTTTCCATTTCCTTCTAAACAAATGCTTGTGCTCTTTGCAGATCCTGATTGCTTCATGCAATGGTTACAGTTCAAGCATCAGTGACAGCACAGGGAGTAGAATCAGTCTTCCCCTTTAATAAACTGGCAAAAATGGCAGCTAAAACATTAAATAACTTTTCTGAAAGCAGCCAACCATGCTTACAGTTGGGAAAGGATGAAGTTAATCTGAGATATTTCATTTTTGAAAAGGACAGAAGAAAGGATGAAAGTTTCCATTCATCAGCTCTGAGAGAGAAAATCTGGTTTATTGCTTTATAAGTTCTGCAGAAGTTCTGCTGGAAAGGTATAATATATCTGTGACAGTATAGTCTTAGAAGAATCATGACAAAGCTTTAAATCAAAAGATTTTATACCATTCAGAACTAAACCTGCAATGATAAAAGGTGGCAATAGGTGGGCTCTCTAACTGAAAAGGGATTTGAATAAAATATTGATAAAATCAATGCATCTCCACACATTCTTCTAATTCCAGCTGGAGTTGTGCTTGCATGGCTAATGCTGGGAAGAGTTACTGCTTAAAAATGCTGAATTTACTTAGCTGTCCTCTTCTGAGGGCAGCAGTCTCTGAATCTGGAAAGTATTTAGGTTTCACAAAAGGATATGATCAAACATTCCTGACAAAGCCTCCGTGCCCCTACTCCATAGGAATTTCTCAACAGAGTGTTTCAAGCTGCTGAGAGCTCTGAGCAAGCCTTTGGGACAGAGGTGCAGGCTCAGTGTTAGAACCCTGCTTACTGAGAATTTTAGACTTTCTGTACTGACAGACACTCACCCCCCAAGAGAAAACTACATTTGACCTGATACCATAAACTAAACTCCAAAACTGAATGATAAAACTGAAATTGTATGTAGTTTGAATAGAAGTGTATCATATCATATAGTAGAAAACTTTTTAAAGTTTTAGAATATAGTAATTATATATAAAGTATGATAAAAGTTTTCAAAGCAGAAGTTAGTCCTCCTTCAAGTAGTATTGTATAATTAAATAAAAAAATTCACATTGCAGGACACAAGTAGTTAGCTATTAAGTAAAAGTGAAAATAATTTAAGTATCATTTCTTAATTAGACAATTTATCCTTAAAAAGCCTTGTAGAGAGAGAAATATATTTCCATTTTAACCTTATTAGAATAAAATACTATAAATCTCACAACTTATGAGACTATAATATAGATAAGAACTAATAAACATCTGAGTCCAAACAAAAAAATACCATCTCACAGTTTAATCCCACAACCTTAACAGAAAAACAGCAAAAGAATCAACGGCTCAGACTCTCAGTTTTCTCTGTTTTTTGGCCTGAGGTGGCTTCTCCACCATCCTGTAGAAGGCACAGCAGCAGGGAGCTCTCTCTGCTCCATGGAAACCCTTGAGACATCATCCATCTGGAAAATCACTAACTGACAGATATTAGGAGAACCTGTTACCTAAATCTGCTTTATCTGGTTTTGAAACTTCCTATGCTACTTTCTTTTTTCCCTTTCTCTTTGCAGGGTTGATCCCACGACCAATTTTAGACATTAACGGTCTGTATTTTAGAAAATGATCTCGCAGGTTATTTATGCCCCACATCTCTATTTCAGTTATGCATTCAGCAGCTGGAGTCCATATGGAAATGTTGGCCATTTTAACTGAGTGAAGACCTTTGCAGATAAGGGATAGGAAATCTGATATTTTTTTTCCTATTTGGTTCCTAATAATATGCCATTAAAGAGAAGTATGCATGAAACAGGATATTTTTCCTAATGTTATGATTTACTATTATCAATTTTAGCATACAACTTGGCCCTGGCTAGGAAGAAAACAATGAAATATTTTATTTTAGAACTGTGATCAGGAGCTAATGGGATAGAACATTTCATTACCAGTTTGAAGGAGCTTGACCTTGAGCAAGACCTCCTTCCTGTAGGAGCATCTTTTTCACTTTCCTACCTCCCCCAGGACCATTTCTGCCTGGGAACCAGCTCCAGTTCCATATCCTGACACAGACTCAGGTTATAAATAAGCAAATTACTGAGCACGTTATTTGGGATGCACAGAATGGCGGCTCAGCTGTACCTACAGCCCAGAGGGTTTTGCAGAGTGCCAGAAGCCCCCTCTGCCTTCCCAGCAAGTGTCCTGCTGGAAACACAGGGACTCCTGCTCAGCTCTGCTGCCTGTTCAAAACCAGAGCCATTTAAAGCTATGATATTTTATTCCAATTAAACATTCTGGGTTTCCTTATAACCTCCAAATCAAGCCTTGGACCACAGGGCTTCCTTGATCAGACTCAGGTTTGGCCAACAGAAGGTAAGAAGTGAAAGAGACTTTGTTTGATATTCTTTTCACCTCAGGAATGTAAATGAATTTGCTTCCAGCTAACTCTCAAACATCTGTAAGTTCCACTTCCTGGAGAGGCTGACAAAATAAATCCAGCACTAAAAGCAAGGAGAAAATGAGCCTGGCAGACTCATTCTGATCTGGGCACCCCCTTTCCTGGTTTGCTCTTTGCCAAGTCCTGATTGCAAAACCAATTCCTAACACCCCTGAATAAACACCACAGAGCTGTCCCAGCACCTACAACCAGATAAAACAACATGGGGTGCTGTATTTAATGAAGTTGATAGCTGTGTATTAGAGAATCAGGAGCAAATGTGACCTCTGGAAGTCCAAGGCAGTGATGGACCTGACAGGAAAATCAATTACAGAGCTACAGTGAGGCAGTGGAAAGAGAATGATGGAGAACTCAAAAATTAAGAATATATATATGTATTCTAGAATTTCAATTGAATAACCATCTTGCACCTGCCATGCCTACCCAAAACAGCTTGTAAAAAAAAAAAAAGAAAAAAAAAAGAAAAAAAAAGAGGAATATGAAAACCATAACCCAACATTACCAAAATTTCTGAGGGCAGATGGAAAATCCATGTAATAGTGAAGAACATAGCTGGTCTGCTGGTGTGCAAATGCAAAGAAAACAAGGCTGCTCACCAGCCTTATTAAACTTAAAAGAAACAGTGGTTTCAGGACAGTTTACCACAAGCTGCAGAAAGTTGCCAAGAGAAAATTACAAGTGTCACAAATCCTACAGATTCATAACTAAGATTTTTCTGACAATAAGACTGAGGAAGCTGAATTCACATAGAATTTATTTTTGAGCTGCAAATTCTTACACAAAAGTGAGGTTTGCTTTAAGAAATGCAGAAACTGCTGCGCACAGATAGCAAAACATTTTCATATTAAACTCTTTGGTGGCAAAGACTTGGACAACATTTCTGTGCAAGTCCCTGTCTAGATCATCACTTGTTTCAGGTGAGGAAGAAACCTGGGGAGTTTCAAAACAGACACTTTTCACTATGAATATTGTCTGAGTTGTTATTTGTGATGCACTTTAAAACATAAGTCTACCTAAATTGTACATAGGCCAAAATTTAATTACTGGAATTGAGTGGGCATTAGGCATTAATATCCTTCTGTGTTCTGAAGAGGAAAGTCTGGGCATAAATAAAAAGTGAATACTGCACCATCAGGAAATATTTTGCTTATACAGACAATCAGATGTTTTCACAGCCTGTGGGGGCGTGCCAGGGTGGGAGTGTTTCCCAAAATTTTCTATGTGCTCTCCTTAGCACGTTATTCCAGCGCTCCTTTATTTTCAGCATCTGAAGGTTGCCCCCAGAAGCCCAGCACATGTTACCTACATTCATTTCTTCATAACATTTCCACAGATTTTGAAGGAGGAATCCTAATGCCCATTGGAAAAAAAATTGGGCAAAGAGTGGGGTAAGAGAAGGGAACCAATGTTACAGTGCTTTGAAGCAAGAGAAGCAGATGATATCCTGAATATCTGCCCTAAAAACCAGGGTGTGTTCAGTTTGGTTTGCAAAAATCATCATTACTGGACTCCATGCAGCTACAGCCACGGCACCAGAATCCCCCAAGGAGCCAAGCAGGGTGTGCAGTGCCTGTGGATGCAGGGCATGGAGAGAACAGGACAGGGAGAGCCCCAGGCGTGCTGCCCATCTCTGTCCAGCAGCACATCTGGAGAGGGGAGTGCTCCCAGCTCATTTTCTCACGTGTGTGGAACATCTGGAAAACTCTGTCACATCACCCATACATTTTCCCATTTCTCTGGTTTTAATTTTTCTTTTTTTCACAGGCAGTTTTGAGGTATGAAATTTGCAGAGCTGAAATAATATTAAAAGAAAAAGATCCTTCTTTGCAAGGGAATTTGATCCCTAAACCGAGTTTGGACTTAATGATGTTTGCAGGTCTGTTTTGTTCATTTTCCCTGCACATTTCAGCACTCCTGCCTTCTCTGTGAGAATGCTCATGGAAAGTGAACTTGAGGCAATAGCTCACTTTGGACTTCACAGCTGAATTTCAAGCTTGCTCTTTGCAAATCTCATTACAGCAATTAGTCAGATAGATGGTGGAAGAACCAAAGTATCCCGTGAGGGAAAACCTGGGCCTAGTGAAATTTGGGAGAGTTTTGCCAATGCAGAATTTCAGCCTGTATTTGTAATGTGGCAAACAAGGCAGCTGCAATTTTCGAGTATTCATGGCTGGTGACAAGATTTTTCCCTCCAAAGAAATTGAAGTAGTTAAAATGTGGATGCATCCAACTCAAATTGCAGACAGGAAAAAAGCAGTAGCTGTTTATTGTAGTGAGCTATTGGTTCAGGCTAAAATTCCAAACCAGAATGATTTTGCCAAATTTACAAAGAATTAGAGTGAATTAAATCTATTCCAAACCATTCTATTACTCCACCATTTCCTCCTTCTAGATCAGTTTTAATCTTGGGTTACGCTTAGAGCTAATGTTGAGATTATTTTATCCTAAACACTGACACAGATTTTTACTGTTAAAACCCCTTTTACTGTATAGCAGGTTTTTTAATCCAGACCACTTTTCTTTGAGTAATCAGTGGATTAAATAGAAGTAATGCAGAAAATTAAGAAAATACTTGGCCATTTAGTCCGTGGTGACTTGTTTGGATGAGACAAACTGGAAGGCTGACATTTCTCTCAGTTTGTCCATGTACAAAGTAGTTTGTGCTGTCTGAAAGCAACTAAGTCTTGAGACAACTTATCTCACTGATAAATCACTGTCATTAATGCCCACCCTCCCCATTGTGCTGAAAAGTGTGGCTGCCTCAGGAGTGCCCCAGTTTTGGTGGGCACATGCTATTTAATCCCACCCCAACGCCCTAGAGAGTGGGAAGAAAGGTGAGCTTGGACTTTAAAATGACAGTTCAGGTCGTGTGCTTCAGTTTCTTCCCAACCTCCCAAAGCTGAGTTTGTATCTCTGGAAAAATGGTGGTGTTTGGGAGGAGCTGGAGCAGCACAGGGGGTTTGAGGTCTCATATCCCAGCTCTGCCTTGTAGAGCAGAGAAATAAGATAGTCTAACACAGGAGAGCAGTCTAACTGCTGTCTAACTGCTGTCTAACACAGGAGAGCAGTGTCTCATTTTATAATCTCTTCACTTTATTGGCTCTAGGGAGAAAGGGAATTATTCAGAGAGGAATTGTGTAAGTGCTGTCTTTGTCAAACATGTGCAAAATGAGAAATAAACATTTAAAACAGCTGAAGGGCAAAGAAGGCATTGCCAAAAAATGCTTGTTGAAAAGAAGAAAATTAAATTTAAACCGAGTGCTACTAGTATTGCAAAAGAACGAGAAACAGAACCTTCTTCTATACACATCACAGGAGTCACAGTGGAAAAGCCGGGAGGGAAGGGAGGGGAGGGGAGGTGCCAGCCCCAGCACAGAGCATCACCAGCAGTGGCAGCAGCGCTCTGGGCAGCCAGGGCTGGCCTGGGCAAGCTCCGTGACAATGGCTCTGGGGACAGCCCTGCTGCTGGCACCTGCTGGGGTGCCCCATCACACTCCTCACCTCCTGCAGCACCCCACAAGCCAACACTGCCAGACCAAGTCTGCAAAACAGGGAGCGCCAGGAGAGCAGGACTGCCTTGCCCTGCTGTGCTGCTGGGGGATGCCGAGGGGCAGGAGCTCCTCTGATCCCTCCTGGAGCTGCTGCAGCTCCGTGGTAAACAGCACAGAACCTGCAGCTGCCAGGAGCTCCTCTCAGGAGGGGACATCTGCACTTGCCTTGCAGCCTAGGATGTGCTCATCCCATCTCAGCTGGGTCCTTCTGTGCTACTCACAGGGACAAGGAACAGCCAAGAGCAGCTTGGCCCCACCGCTCCCTCTTTGTGATGATTGTGAAATATCCTCACAGCTTGGTCAGCTGAAGGAACGGGGTGTTTAATTCCTCTCTCTCGTTCTTTATGGCCTGAGCCATGATGTTTGGATCCAGCCCCTGCATTAAGCATTTTCAGAGCTGAGGGTTGTTTGGACGTGCCCATCCAGCTCCTCTCTCCCCATGCCTCAGCCTGGGTGCTGCCAGCCACCTTTTGGATTTTGCAAAATCCCTGGAAATAGATAGAGGAAAGGAGAGGCAAAGCCAAAAAGGGCTGAAAACTAAGGAGAAAACTAAGGAAAGGGCCACAGGGGGAAGATGCAAGGGAAAGAGTGTTGTGTAGCTGGCACTGCCACAGATGTCAGAGAGCACACCAGGTCTGTCACAAGAGAGATCCCAGGAGATTTATTCCTGAGACATTGCAGGGATTAGGCCCAGAGAAAAGCTTCTGCTCTACTCTAATGTATCGGAGCTCTAAGGTGAAGAGAAGAATCAAATTGCATCAGGCACCAGCTGCAATCTAAAACACACCACAAACATATGCACGTCAATAAAATAAAGGTACAAAGTTTCAAACTTGTTATGTGACAAACTGGAGATTTAAATGAAGGGATTCTTCAGGATAAGATCAGGACAGAAGGTGGGAGCAGGCTGGTTTTAGGGAGCCCTCTCTCTTCACAGCCCTACTTTTACAAACAGCCCTTTAAACTCCACATCCAGTAGTAAACAGTCCAAGGTTTTCCCTTTCACTTATGATTGCCATATAATCAGGAAATGGAAATTATACAATCTGCCTCTGGCTTCTGTAGCTAAGCAAAACACTGCCCAGGCTTTCTGCAACAAACTACAGAATTCCTTAGTAACCTGGAATGCAAATTAAATGAGACAGCTTCCCCTTTCTGATGATAGATGTCTTGTGTGAAGAAGAAAACCCTAACATCTGGGCACAGGATAATGTGTGAATTCCTCTCTTAGCTGCACTGAAGTGTGTTTTAAGATGGTTCCAGTATCCCGTTCAGATACTTATGTCCAAAACAAACTCATATTTTTTCCTTCTTTTTCCCCTACAGAAGTGAGAAGATATATTACCATCCAGAGGCATGTAAATCTGCACAAATTTATTACCCAGTTCTAATTAAGTTTATTTGTTGATTTATCCATTTCACCCCTTTAAAGAAAACAGAGCTAAAAGCCCTTCAAAAGCTGTGTGGTGATGGAGTCACCATCCTGTTTTTAAGTTTGTGGGCAATAAGTCAGCCCTGCCTCATCCCAACAGCAAAAGCATCACACAGCAGACCCATACACTTCGCATGAGCAAAATGGGCATCTTTTAATTCATCTTCTGAGCTCCATGACTTCGTTTGGGCTATGGGGGTGAAAGAGGGGAGATGGGGGAGGGCATGGTCTGCAGCACTCCAGCTCCCACTCTGCAGTCTTGTCCCAGCTCTGGGAAAAGAGGCTGCTGAGCCTTCACCCAGGGCTCTCACCAGGGTCACCCAAGGGCGTAAATCCACAGGGTGTGACCCCAGCTGTCTCCTTCCTTCCCCGTCCTCTGCAGGGACCCAGGACCCAATGTAAATCCACTGACATCAGCAGGAGCCTGATGAAAGGGGTCTGGATTAGACCCCAGGTGCATTGCCTCCAAGAACTGTTTATGGCAAATCACTGTGACTTCCAAATTAAACATAATGTAATTTTAAATATCAGGTGGGGTAATCTTCTATTTAGGTAGGTCCTGATCCAGGAAATCACCGAGCACTTATTTAACTTTAAGCATCTCATTAAGCTCTGTGCTGTCCAGCATGAGACCAGAGCACAAGTTCACACGTCTTTGGTTTAAGCACATAATTAAAGGTAAGCATGTGGCTAAGTGTTCTGCTGAATGGGGATGGAATTACTCGCTGGGTTGAGCCACAGAGACAGGGCCTGCTTTGTGCTCACCGAGTGCAGAGAACAGGGAGCCTGTGCAGAAGGCTCACCAAGAAGTGAGCAAGGCACTGAATGAGCTCGAGGAGCGGGTGATTCACAGGGAAATCAGCAGGACTTTGAGACCTGCTGCAGAAATACTGGCAGGAAATAGGGATATCTGTGTGTGCCTGGCCAGTCTGTGCTAGTTCTGCTGGCTTTCCTCCATCTCACAGATTGCCTGGTTAGGAGGTTACCTAGTCCAGCTTGCTGCCCAAGCAGAGCCCCTGGAGCACATGACTTAGGATTGTGTCCAGGTGGCTTTTGAAGATCTTTGGGGAAGGAGACTCCACACCCTCTCTGCTCCAGCACTTGGTCACTGCTCAGTAAAGTTCTCCCTCACGTTCAGGTGGAACTTCCTGCACAGTTTCTTCCCTTGCCTCCTGTCCTACTGCCCTGCACACTGAGCAGGGCCTGTCCACCTTCTTGGCACCTCCCTGCAGATTCTTGGATTCATTGGTGAGGTCCTTTCTCTGTCTTCTCCAGGCTCAACTCCATTTCCTTTCTAGAGGGCTCTTGCAGGAATGCTTAGGGAAAGTGAGTGTGCCAACAAAACAACATGAAGAATCACCTAAAACTCTTCGGAGTTTGCAGGCTTTTAGATCTGTGCTGTAAGGGGCACAGAAAGGAGAGATCTTACTGTTCCTCACTTCAGGTGGAGGGACACAGCCCAAACTAGAAGCAGTTGCTTGAGTTTTGTTCTTAGATAAAATGTCTGGCATTTGGGTGACACTACACATGAGATAAAAAGGACAACAAACAGGATATTTTCCAAACCCGGTGGGCCGGGAGATGGATGCAGGGATGGATGGAAGGCTGGATGGGGCGCTGGTGCCACCTGCTGACCCACAGGGACACACGGGTCCTGCAAACTCAACATTCCCTGCCCTCTCACCAGCTCCATCCTTCTGCTGGCCTAAAGTCTCCAGGAACTGAAACATCTCCTTTTGCCTGTCTGATTTTCAATACTCTGCTCAACCTCCACATCTTTGTAAAAGCAAACGATGCTCAAAGCCAGGCTCACCAGGATATTGATATTCTTGGGCTACGTGCCGCAATTAGTATTTTGTTTAACTGCACCTTTGTTTATCCCAAAACATCCTAGGCTTTGAAAAAAACAACCCCCTCCTGTGGTTTTTAAAATCTAAGGAAAAAACACGGCAGCGTTGGTTATTTTTATTTGAATTTCTCTGCAGAAAATTGGCTGCTCATCTTGATACTCTCTCCCTCCCTGGAAAAATACCATAATTACCTTTATAAACTCAAATTGGCTGATTTTTAGGGGCACATGCAACCCCTTTTTCATCCCCAGGTCAGGCTGAAGGAACAGAGCCAACCCTGCCAGGTTCACAACCTGAGGCAGCAGCTCCCCATTCCAAACAAGGGGAAGAAAGGAAGAGGGAGGCAGAACAGCCCAGCCCTGCACATTACACTGTAATAACGAGCACTGAGAGCCAGACAGGGCAGGACTACACTCCCAGGGCACCCTGCCCCAGTCTGACACCCAGCTTAGTGTCCAGAGGCACTTCCCTTCCGACGCTGTGCACTCAGATTTATGGGGCAGCTTTATGGACTGATACTTCCTCACATTTTACCAGTTTGATTAATTCAGCTGGCACCTCTGATCTTGCCTCCACTACTAATATTTTCTCTTGAATGGGATGGCTCTGTAGTCTCACCATTCATGTGTTCTAGTCAGATTTTACATCAAAGATGTCCTGGGTTTTATACTGTCAGAAGCAATTTTGTCCCAGAAGAATGAAGATTGTGATTATCCCAGGAGGAAAGCTGTCAACTCAGCTCTGTGTAGAAAAACTGCTGTCTACAAAAGCTTATGTTGGACACCCTCTGGCAGACTGCCCTCTTAAAAAGAAAAAAAAAGTCCACTGTTACCTACATGAAAGACTTTTTTTCTAGGAGGGCTTGTGTGCTTGCTGACTTGGTTTGTACAGAGAATTCAAATGAGAAGAAAGAGAATTATGTCTTTCTTTTATAAGCACTCAGTTTTTTCAGGGCAATGCAGAGGAGTGATAAAGGGGAGCATGAGGAAGGCATTTTGGAAAGGGAGTGACAAATGCTGAGCTTTGATGATGCTCAGTCACTCAAATAGATCCAAAATTCTGCTGGATCACACATTTATCAAGAAGTGGTCGAGTCTCAGTTTGCCCTCTCCACAAGCCTCCAACACTGCTCCAGACACAGGGGATCTCCAGATCTTTGGCATGTTTGGACCAAAACACACCACTGTGCTCTGCAAGCTGGTTAAAGACCAGCGCACAACACATTTTGTGCTAAGAGTTTTCTTGCTCCCATCCCAATAGGACAGGAAGGACATCCCACAGCAGCAGCTTTTCACACAGTTCAGAGCCTGGGGTGCTTCACCACATTATAAATCAGCTTTGTGTCCAGCTGAGCCAGTATGGCCATCCAGGAATCTGAATGCCAATGGAATTTCTTCTTGTCTGAGGATCATTTCCTTTTTTCTTTTGTTTTCTGAAAGTATCCCAGAAGAAATCACTGCCAGTGAGCAAACTTGGCATAACTGCACTGACACGAACTCTAGGAACTGAACTAGGTGCAAAATCCCACCAAAACGAGACTGAAAGGCAAAGCTTTGGATTTAATGAAGCTGTTGAACAAAACCCTAATACTCATTGATTTCAAGAGAACCCCAGTATAAGCTTACAGCATGTTTAAGTGATTTACTAATTCAAGGCTTGATTACACAAAATAACAGACAAAGAAAAAGAAAAGAAAACCTGTAAAGAAAGAGGAAATCTGAGTGCCAAAGTCAAAAGAAAAATTCTACAGTGTGAAAAGTAGAGGCTGTCATCCTGTTCAGAAACACAGGTTTCACCCTCTAAATTTGTGCCTTCCAGGCTTAATCTAATATGGCGGTGTTTTGTATAACTTCAAAAAAAAGTTAAACAAAATGACAGGATGGGGTGCATTTCTATTACTGGAAATGGAATTTTAAGCACTGAGTTTATCTTGTCAGTTTGGCTCAGCAGTGATGTGAGCTTGCAAGGGTGAAGTGGATCCCTAATTGCCAGAGAGCAGGACAATAAACCGATAAGCATGGGAGCTGAGAGTCCTTTAGATGAGAGATGTTCCAGGAAAGGGGGGAATGTTTGAACAGGTACTTATCCTCTTGGAACTGGTGTTTGCCTCACTTTTGTTCTCTGATCCCCAAAAAAGAGCACACTGGCAGTTGTTTGGGCCAAATCTGGGAGACAGGTATATACCTGCACTCTTTGCTGCCAATGCCAGCTCCACCCTGCAAATCTTGCAGCTCTGTTTATGCTACATTTTTCCATGGCTCCAGACAGCCACAATTTTAATTGGGCTGGCTGATTGTTTTTTTAACCCTTTTTTATTTATTTTATTTCGTTTTATGATGCTAATCTTGGCACTGGAGGACTCCCCTAATTCAAATTAGAATATCAAAATGCAGATCGGGTAATATAACAAATGGCCATTCACCTAAAATTAGGCAACCTACCATAAACAATAAGTCAAATTAAACCCACGCTTCTCCTTTCTTCCTTTTGGCCTGAGCTGCTCCCCAAACATCTGAGGCAGAGGGAAGGTTCAGAGATGCAGGAAGGTGAGAGGGGGAAGTACCAACCCTGCCCTGGGCTCTCAAGCTTTGTGATGCATTTTCCTCCTCTCAAATCGAGTGCAGCAGAGGGAAAATAAACCCCAAACCCTGGCCAGCTGTGAAAAGGAGATCCCAAAAGTCGGGGAAGAAGGGACAATTTGGATGCAAGTTTTTCCTTTTGAAGAGTTGCCATCACTGTCAGGAGGAAAGGAAGAGGAAAGGAGAAAGGGACTTGGCCCCATTTTGGGTGCTTTGTTCTGTTTATGATGCCTTCTGGAGCTTCCTCCACACCCTTCAGCCCTCAGCTGTTAGAAGCAGCAGCAGAGGAAAAAGGTAAAGGATTTTAGGAGCACATGAAAACCCTGTCTCAAGAGAGAGGTTGGCTCTTAAATTGTCTTGGAAAGCACCCTGAAGACAGGCTGGTCTATCCAAAGGGAGCCTGGGCACATCAGAATCTGGTGGAGAAGGGATGTTTTGCTTCAAGATTTAGGCAAAAGTTTTCCCTCATTCCCATTTGCTCAGGTGGTTATTAACAAATTAGCAAGCTAATACACACTATATCTCCAGAGTTCCCTCAGATCCCAATGGACCACTCCATAAAACACTTACAGATGCTACTGACTGTCAGAAATGGTTCCCAAACAGTCTGAACTCTGGCTATCCCTAAAATAACCAAAATACCCAAGTTTTGTGGAAATTCTCCAAGTTTTGGCCATCACCTCAGCAGGGAAGCGCTGGTACCCAATATAAGACACCAAGTATTGTGTTTCCCATACTGCCTGGATGGTTTGCAGTTTGAAAGGAAGGAAAAAAAAAAGTCCAAAATAATGTGCCAGACAAAACTTTAAAAGCATTTTTGTTTAAGGCAATTATGATCTCTATTTATGCCTATTAAATTACAAAGATTAATATTAAAGAACACACAAAAACTGCCAGAAGGCAACACCTGAACTGTGTATGCTTAACACCAGCACTGCTTCTAAAGTAGCTGCTCACTCATCTCCTTAGAGCTGCCTGGATAATTGCAACTTTTTTGTCTAGAGGAGTTCATTTGAAATGGAAGAGAGCCGGCATTTCCTATTCCCCAGCCTGGGAATGCTGGGTGCACTTTGATCCCTTATTTACACACCATACTTCTGATAATGCCTCACAGTAAGATGAGATTTTGGTCACCTAAGTACAGTGAGATGTTTGCTGTCACCACAGTTGTGCCAGCTTTTCCATCAAATCCTGCACACATGGAAGTGCCAGAGCTTTCCTGACTCACAAATAGCTGTAGATAAACTAAAGTGTATTTTATTATTTGTATTATTTGGCTATAAAGCTCATGGGAACACTGACATTTGCCTTCATAATTTTCTTTTCAAATTTCCTCAGAAGTTTGTGATGAGGTGAGTATATGAAAAAGACCTCAACAAATTTTAGGCAAATTAAGCCAAGAAAATCTTACCCTCAAGTTGCAAGAAAGTATTAGACAATAAATTGCATATTGGTCTGCAAGATAGACAGCAAAAATCTTCATTTTAACATGCTCCAAGCCTCCCAGACCTGATCCCAGGAAAAACTAATAATTTTGTCTGTTTAGTAGGAACCGGCAGCATGGTGTAAGTTTCTGCGGAGTAATACTGATTTTTAGAGTGTTATTAGCAGCTTCTTCAAGCCAAAGTTGGAAGAAAAAGGAGAAACCAAGAGAGAAGCTTGGCATCTCCTGTCCCTCAGCTTGAGCTGGAAACCTCAGTTATGAGAACAGGATGGGTAATAAATAGCTCTGTCCAAGTCTCATGTGGACTAACATGATTAAAAAGATAGCACATCACTCAGCACATCCCTTTGGTTCCTCACTCATGAGGCACAGCCGCGTATCCAGCTCTGATGGAGCTTTATTGAATGCCAGAACCTCAAATCCGGCTGCAGCCACTGATTTAATCTGCCCAGGGTTCCCTCGTGAGGAGCTACCCACACTTTGCACCACAGGCACAGGAGGAACAGCTGGATTCTCCCCACACCTTCCTGGGGGTGTGGCACACACACCTGAAGGGTTTTGGGGTGCTGCAAGGGATGGTGGCCAGGCTCACACCCAGAGGAGCAAAGATGTGGAGAAGCACCTGGGAATCCTTGGGGCATCCCATGGAGAAATGAGCAGGACCTCTCCTCAGATACTTGATACAGCAGTGTTTACATGGCCCATCTAAATGCAGAGCCTGCAAACTTCCAGTAAGTTACCAGAAAGAAGAAAATAAATTATTTTCCAGCTTCATTTTGAGTTTGTGTAAAAAGAAAGGCTCCTGCATTGTTTGTCTCATGAAGAGCTCCCTTCTCATAACCTCCCTTCAATCACCACTCACCAGAGGCTCCAACTGCTCCTTCCTCATACCCTCCCCTTCCTCAGGATTTCTACCTGCAGGTAGTTAAAACAACCCTGACAGCCCCAAATCTCTACAAGTACCTGTTTCAAGGCTGCCATCAGTTTGCAGTTTTTCTTCCCCCAGCTGACCAGGCGAGGCAGAAATTCCAGAACTCCAGCAGCAGATCACCTCAGAGCAGGGGGAGGTACGAAACCTTCCTCTCAAGCACCCCTCTGTCCCCTTCCCAGCCTCTCCCCGAGGCTCATTCCAGCCTGTTCACAAATCAGAGGTAACTGACAGCAGCAAATGCACCCCATAAATCTCCATCTCCCACTGGGGAGGTGCTGTGGTGGGGAGCACATGTGAGCCAGAGGTCAGCGCGGTGCTCCTCAGCTCCCACCTGCAGAGCCCAGCCCTCCCTCCGTGTGCTGGGGACCACATCCAAGAGAGAACCCACCCTGGCCACGAGGGCAATCTGAGATTTCAAAATTATGGCTGAAAGGTCAAAATTGGGTGCTCTAACAGGGCCACTTTCAAGAATTCAATCTTGACTGGACCCTCTCTGATGCTTGTCTTCTCAAAAGAAGGTTGCTTACTACTTTGCTTCAGAGCACATTTTGACACCTTTAAGAATTAAATCTTGACTACATCCTTCAGTGCTCATCTTCTCAAAAGCAGGCCACTGGTAAGTGCACTTGAGAGCATGTTTTGATGCTACACGTGTTGGTTTGTAATTCCAGGTGAGGGAGGGAGCTGCACCGTTCTGCATTACCCCGACAGCTTTCTTACACAATGGCTAGAGCACAGAACACAGGTAGTTTTAGTACCACCTGCTGTGCTGAAGTTAATGGGAACTATGATTATAAATCCACAGAGACATGAAAAACAGTGCTGAACCAATAAATTAGAACAAAGTGTTAAGTAAGAAAAATCCCCAAAGCGCTGTGAGCAGGCTGGAGCCCTTCAGTGAAATGATCTGCTTCAATGGATGATTAAATTACCAAAAATGGGGTGGGGGTAAAAGTTGAATGTCTTAACACAATTTTTAACATCAAAGGGCTTTCATTATGCCAGAAAAGAACCCTCAGCACCTGCAGAATGGCGTCAAAACAAATTAAGTGGTTGCCACCATGCTGCCATTAACCAAATTCTAGCCATTTGTAATGTATAGAAACTCGACTGACCAGCTTTTTTTTTTTTTTAGTAATTACTTTCTCCACTCTGTGTACCTGCCTAGGTACTTCACTTTAATAAATGATAGCTTCTGCTCAGGATATAACATGATGAAAACAGTAAGTTTCTACAAACTTTGTTTTACAAACACAAGATATTAATTTGCTTCATATGGGACCATGCAGCATTATTTCAACTGAAGATAATTTCCCAAATCCTACACCATAAATTCAAGCCATTAATGAACATAGCACATTCACATCTCCTTTAAAAGTTCTCTATGTGACTAATTAATGAAGCTGGGAGGAAATAGTATAAACAGCTTCCTGGGGACTAAAACAAATCACGGAGACATTAGATAAAGGTTATTTTCCTTTTGACAGCACCAGAATGACTTCACCCTGCATTGCTGAGGTGAGTGTTCAAGCACAGCTCCCTCTCAAAATGAGAAACTGACCCACAAAGAGGTTAGTTTTGGTTCTAATGCTGTGGCCAAGTGAATATTTTCTTTTTCATTATTCCTATTTCTGCTTTGGGTCAAGATCAGGTGTCACAATCACACAATACCAACTGAGAAGCTGTCATTTCAGAGTAACTAATGCAAGAAACTGTTTAAAATTTCTTACTGGATTTCCCAAAGTGAGGAATATTTTCTCTATTGAAAACCACAAGAAGGTGCACGAGCTATAAGATGCTAAAATTTGTATCCTTTTTTTATTTATTGCTAATACACACAAATTTAGAGAGACTCATGTAAAGCTTATAGGTAAATATCAACAGCTATGCTGGAACTCTCCCTTCTACTGAAGCAAAAAGAGATCAAAGCTCTAAAGTCTAGTGAGAGAAAATCCATATAGTTATTTTTAGCCCCTGCATTTCACTGGTTCCTTCCTGATCCCTTCCTATTCTCACACCTACACAGAGGAGATGGTATCCCATGTCCTGAAGCAAGTTTTGTAATGAATGAGGAACTCCTAGTTTACACTTCAAGCTGTGCTCTTTTGGGACAAAACACATCAGCAGTTCTGTGCTGCTCTTGTGAGACCATCAGAAAAATCCCAGAATAGATACTGAGAGATTTCTATGAAAAATATCATCCCCCTCTGTTTCCCCAGGTCTGGATGTATGGCAGCTGGATTTGAGGAGCACATGTTGTCTTTTGGAGATGTGTTCATGGTCACTGGGCAAGGGGACTGGTATTTGGCATCATCTTGGGGCACCTGCCCAGCTGGACTGCCCTTTTTATAGATATGGGGAAAAAAAATCAACCCCCCCAGTCTAGGACTGTTACACTGCAGTATTTTCTCAGGTTTCCATCTCTAATTGTTGCTGCTTTAACCTAATTCCTAATCCTAGCTCCCCCAGGAGCCTATTTATGGTTTCCTGTCCTTGGGCAGGCATCTCACTGGCTCAGCCCTGCACTGCAGGTCCCAAAAGCCTGAGGGATCTTACCTGCTCCTGCCCCCTGAAATAACTGCTGATTACATTAGTCCCTCCATCTGACTCCAGGGAGAAATGAAGCTGTTTCAAAGGAGTTAAATCTAGGAGGCTTCCAGTCTTTTGGAGTTGAGATGCTCAGTATTGAATCAGAGCATGGCATGAGCTGAAAACTGCTTTCTAGCCTTATTGTACACAGGGACATATTGGCACCACCAGAGCAACATGAAATATTTCCTTTGTGTTGGAATCCTCCTTGACATGCCATTTTCCCTGTTGGTATTTACAGCAGTGCACAATTTTCTGCCAAACAGCTATTTCAAGGTGGTTAAAGCCAAGCAAAAGTAGAAGAAAGGAAAGCAGAAATTTACCTACAAACCCTAAAGAGAGGTCAGCTTGACTTTCCATCATATTTCCTATCTGTGAGGAATTTTGACAGGTTTATGTGTGACACAGGGTTACTCAGGAAAGAGGAAAGCCTGTAATTAGATGCCCTGCCTTCAGCTACCTCCCACTGGCAACCAGTCTGCCTTAAATCTGCCACCAAGAAATGCCCTCAGGGAGGCAAAGCCACTCACCTGTCACCTGTGGGATGTACCTGAACACCCCCAAATTCAGGAGATGGCTACAGATGGGGTCAGGGGTTTGTGCTGTTGCACCGCTGCCATACTGAACTTGGGGAAAGCTTTTTCCCCAGCAGCAAAACAGAGACAGGAGAAGCTGACCCAGATCCATCAGCTTCCAACCCCTCCTGCTCTGCACCAGGGCACAGCTACTACACCATGTATCCCAATGTGGAACAGGATGTTTTCAACAGCTTCAAAAAGAGTTTAGCCAAAAAACCCTGTCGTTACGTGAATGAAACGTTCTCAGTGTGTATGTACCACTGTGCTTGCCATCAGACAGCTGCTGGTTTCCATTTGGGGGAAAAGCAGCCTCTGAAACAGCTGAAACTATATGGTGCAAAAGGCAGGCACAACAGTAAAATACAATAAAGCTTGAGGAGCATGAGGCAGGACAGACCGTGCCAAAGAAATGAGCTGAAAATTTTTTCCATCTGAAGTCACTCTAATATTTATGATTTTGTTATTTCTTAAATGTCACCTACAAAAGAAGATGCATTACATAACTGAGAGGTATTGCTAAATACCCAAACACATGCACAAGGACACATGAATGCCATAAAACTTCAAAAGGTAGCTGCCTAAATTAAAACACTAATGCTGTTAAGCATGTGCTTCTTGGAACACATGTTTAATGTGCTCTGATACACACAGCTGCTTATCTCTCAGATAACAACATAAAAAAGGAGAGGACAAACCTGCTCCATGGGCATCATGTGCACGTGGCTGATGGATACAGCACTGAGTGAGGGGAAAACACTTCCAGACAGGCAGGAAGGGATTGCAGCTGCAGGTCCCAGTTAAAGAGGGGCACCAGAGCTGGCCTGAGTTTCTTGGGCAAGCACCAATCCTCTTGGCAAGGGGAAAGGAGCACTCAAACCCCAGACTTGTGAAATGAAGCATTTCTCTGCATCTTCAGAGCTATTTCACAGGAATCATTCCTTTCATGATGGTAAGAAGTGCCTCAGTCACAGCAGATACCAACTACATTGCAGCCACAGTTTGGGTTTGATCATCCAACTGTGCTTCACTTTCTGCTGTTCAGCTCTTCAGACCTCACAGCTCAGTTCCCTTAACTGGGATAACTCAGGCAATGTTACTCTAAAATCCTTGGAGATGCAGATTGAATATTTTACTGAAATATATATAATTATTATTTTTAATAGGGAGAGGCAGCATTTTAAGAAACAAGGACCCTATTTGGAGGAAAGCTGGCCATGTTCAAGTCTTTGGAGCACTCAACATCCAATGTATAAACACAGGAATTAAAATAGGACCATTATTTAAAGATGACCACAGGCAACCACTGAGACTGACAGACATCCCTATCTAAGTTTATAACTTCCTCTCCTTTGCTGAAATATCTTTTGAGCAGAAAACTGTAAATGAACAAAAAGTCACTGGTTTCAGTCCAAGTCTTTCAGTAGGACTTAATATATGTCATATTTACAGCAAGGGTGGCTGTGGGCAGCTTCCACTCTCTCCCAGCAATAACCCAAGTGCAGGATTGGGTTACCAGGACCTGCCAAGTAGCTTTGCCAAAGTGTGAGAACCAACACAAATAATTACTAGTTAGCAACCTCCCTAGTGGCATTTGGCAGCTGGAACCAGTGACCTCTGCTTAGCAAGAGCTGGAGCCACAGGAGAGTGACAGGGATGCAGAGACCATGAAAATCTGGGTATGGGCAAGTCTGAGACAGGGAAATTCAAGAGCAGAGGGAAATGACAAAATTAATTGAGTGCTTTGTCTGTCATAGGAAACTCTACCCCAAAGTCTAGAATGGCCTGTCACTTGATTAAGAGCTTAGGGGACTGCACAGAGCTGGCTGGAGTTTGTTGCCATCCAATCAAAATTCCTGTTCTGCATAGAGCACAGAATCTGAAGGTTTTTCCATTTTAAACCAAACACCCCCACAAATCTGGTCTTCGAGGTTAGTGATTTTCAATGAAAAAAATTGGGAAAAAAAACCCCCCAGACTTTAAAAAAAAAGTGAAAAAAACATTTGTTCCAGTACAGAGGGATTTGATGGATTTGTTTGGGTTTTTTTTTTTTTTGTATGCAGCTGCATAGGAAAAAAAGAGCAATTTTAGCAGTGTGCCCATGCAGCTCCATAAAAAGCATTCCTGCTCTTTGGCTCAGCCAGCACTGGTGCATTTCAGTGCAGTGCCAGGACTGAAGTGAAAGCTGTGGGAATGTGCCAAGGCTAACCTGCAACAAGCTGAGGGAAGGTTCACACTGCTGGGATGAGGCCTTGATGGAGCTCCTCTAGGAAAATTCACATT
This sequence comes from Melozone crissalis, assembly GCF_028551555.1. Classification (NCBI taxonomy): domain Eukaryota; kingdom Metazoa; phylum Chordata; class Aves; order Passeriformes; family Passerellidae; genus Melozone; species Melozone crissalis. The sequence goes on along the minus strand of NW_026535817.1, from coordinate 6,913,498 downwards.
GTCCTGCCCTACCAAGGGAGAGACTCCACACTTTGCTCCTTTATTTTGTCTAATGCTTCATCCTGGCAGCTTATTTCCTGCTTTTTGTCCTTTGGGTAGGGCCGTCACAGAAGGTTTTAATATCCCTCTGGTATAAAAATCCCAAATCCAGTGATTGAGTGGTTTTCACCTCAGTGGCTTTTTATTAATACCTGATATCAAAGTCCCACAACATTCATGCTTTGAGATGACTCTCCAAGGGAATGGAAAAGGCAGCTCGTGCTGGATTTCCTTAAGGAAATTTTCTTGTGGTGGCAATGCTTAAATTTATCCCAAAAAAAGTACTTCTGTGCCACCTAGTGGAGTCACAGTTAGTGACATGATTAACATTTCATTACCAAACCACCAAGTTCAAATGCTGTCTAAGGCATTTTCTTATCACAAGTTTGTGTTTCAGTGCCCAGGACAGGAATATCAGCCAGGTGGGACCTCAGAAAAAGCTTTTATGGAGTGTTCTGGAATACTCTGCAACCAGAAGATGCTGTCCTGGTTTCTGGAGAGCCTGCCCAAGGGCAGGGTAGATAAACCAGTCCAAATCATCCTTGCATTCTAGCAAGAGCCCTGTCAAGCCTGCACTGCGGGGTCTTTTTAAAGGTGTGCTGTGGAAAATGACTGCAAATGAATAAATGCTGTATTTCACTGGAAACCTGCATTCACTGGCTTTGAATGAGAGCAGGGCACTCTCCCTTAGCAGGCAGGGTTTGGTGATTGCTGTGAAACCCCTGCCAGCCAGACTTTGCAATGACTTGAGGTTTCCTCCTGCAGTGCTCCAGCAGCCCCACAACGGCCAGCCAAAATGTGATGTAGTTTTACTCCTGCAGAAGGAAACCCACAGCCTTTCAGCCAGATGGCAGCTTGAGGGAGAGTTGAAGTAAAAGCAAGTTAATTTGGGACTGTGCAGTGTATAAAGAATCAAGGCATCCCCTGAAATGTGAAACTCCTGTGCCTGTCTCCAGTGACCAGACCCCACTAGATGGCAATCCACACCTTGGCTCTGGCCCTGCAGCTCCTCTGCAAGTTCCATTCCTTGCCTGGTTTAAAATTTAAGAGGCCCACTTGTATGATACTTCATACAAGTATCTTTCTTCTGTCTCTCCTCCCTAATAGTTTATCTTTTTAAATATGTAGTAACTGATTTTTTTTTGTTGTTGTTTTAAAGCAGCTGGACTTTTTGTAGTGTAACACTTAAGTAGAGCTTAAAGTTTTCTGGTGTAATACACTGCTTTACAGAATAAATAAAACCCCTGGGTATTTTGAATCTAGGCAGCATCAATAACACAAACATTTTGTAATTTATGGCCTGTAATAAGTTGGCTTCAGGCCTGCAGAAGAGGGAATTCAGTCAAACATCAAAAGATACATCACAGAAAGTAACTCTGAGTGTTTCAACACTAGTCAAGCCCCTGGTCTCCCACTGCCTAAAAAAGCCTTTAACTCATCCTTCTCTGCCCTAATTCCAAGCAAACATTTCATGGGATGCTCAATGAACACCTAAGCCAAAAGGATATTCTTTCCTCTGAAAAAGTCCTAAACTTTCAGTTGGCAGAAACAGGAATCATATATATATATAGAGAGAGAGAGAGACATTTACAAAGCTTCATATAATAATGCAATTCTTCTGTATAAAAGCTATAGAGGAATTGCTTTTAGTCTGTCCTCTGGCTCTCAGGGTATAGATGAAAAATTGCTTTATTATTTGCTTTGCAAGGATTTGATTGTAAGGCAGTTGGCTTTGACTCCTATGCAGCATCATTAAACAGGAGTTTTGTAAATGAATGAGGGCCATCCACAGAAATGGTTTGCTCATGGAAAAGCAGAATGAAAAATCTGCATGGCATCATGGGGTTTACAGAAGAAGAGAGAGACTGGGGTGTTTGTGGTATTCAAAGGTCATATAAAGCTTTAAACTGCAGGCTGAGCACTCATTTTATATAAAACCTCATCCACCAGCTCCCTGGATAGAAATACATTCCCATGCACACTCCAGTGTTTTCATGCCTCACAAGCTCCCCATCACCTTCTCCCAGCACTGGCACAGGTTCCCCAGAGAAGCTGTGGATTCCCCATCCCTGGAAGTGTCCAGGGCCAGGCTGGCTGGGGCTCTGAGCAGCCTGGTGTGGTGTCAGACATCCCTGCCCACTGCAGGGGGGGTGGAACTGGATGGGCTTTGTTGTCCCTTCCAACCCAGACTGTTCTGTGATTCTGTGACACACAGAGCCAAGTGAGTCCAGCCCTGCTTCAGGAGCAGCTTTGTGCTGCTCCAGTCACATCCTGAACCCAGCACAAGCTAAACTTGTGCAGGATTTCATGCATTTAAACCAGCATTGCTGCAGCTCCACCCTGCTGAAACAAATGTTCCAACTCCAATAAGTTCCTTTTGAATGAAAATGAGCAGTTACAGTAAACTCGCTTCCTACTTCCAAAAGCAAAAATTTCCTCCAATTTCTCTTCAAACAGCAAATCCTTTTCCCCCCAGATGAGCACAAACAAACATCTGGAACTGCTGTGCTTTAGGTTTTGTTTATGCATATTTATTTAATAGATGGCCAGAGGGTTAGAAACTGCCAAATAATTCTACTCTTAGTAGTTTACATTAACTAATTTCCGTGGGACTGGGGACTCATTTGCCAAGTTTCAGATCCAAGCAGAGCTTTTGTGGCTGAGCTGTGGCTCCTGGAAGGAACAGCCAATAATTGGAAAGGCCAGACATGCATCCCTAATTCATCTCCATCCCCGAGTGTCACTGCACTGGGTGGAGCTGTGACATTTAACCCTGCGTGAATGATGCTGAGCAAGAGCTGGCAAACTGCTCAAGCCACTGCTGGTCCCAGAGTCACCTCTGGGGGCAAGATGGGGATGTGACCTCGTCAGGGCTTTTCTCTTTGGTGAATAATTCTACACATTTTTTAACTCCGACTTGAGTATTTATAGGGACCACTAATACTGTCATTGCCAAAAATCTGTTTACTTGGTCAGATCCTTAAAACTATTAATTTCTAAAAGGATGGGCCTCCAAACCTCCATTTGAGCAACAAAGGAGGCAGGATTCATGGACATACTGCAAGCCCACAGCTGCTTGTGGGGTTAACAAACACTTGGATGCACTGCTTCCCATATACTGGGAACAGAAATATTTTTGATCTGGAAGCTTCAAGTAGTAATGACCACTGGATCTTAATCTTGGGGAGTAAATAGGTCAATTTTTTATGGGAAAAACCATAGATAACAGTAGATCTGATGTGTGACAAACACATCTCCGTTATTTGCTACAAAGATAAAAAGAAATATTTTCTCATGTAAATTGATTAGTTGTGTTTGCATAACTCCTCACAGATCTGTGTTCATCTGTGGATGGACCACAAACACACACCTGGCACCTAAATAATGGCAATTCCACAGGGACAACCCAGGTGGTGTGTTTAAAAGAAAAATAATTGCTACACACATGAATTATCTTCCTACAGCAATAACAATATATTCAGATATTACCTGCCCTAGTGGTACAAAATAACATTAATTTTAAGACTGACCAGTTGGGCTTTTTAATCTGAAATTCACTTTGACACACACAAATTGTGCAAAGTTGACCTACAGGTACAGAAAGAGTCCCATCAAGGGAAACAAGAGCATTTCAAGTTTCCTGTGTGCATTTAGATGGTGGATTTTTAATTACTGATTTATTTTATTTCTCAAATTTGGCATAAGCCAAGAATTCCATCCCCAAGATGCAGGGCTGAATCACGAGGAAAAGAGGAGGGTGTTCCAGTAGCCTGCTGTTATTATCAACTTATTCAGGAGGACATGAGCTTCCCCCAGCATTGATAAGCAGGAATTCTCATTTTAAATGAATTCAGCAATTGTGAGAAAGTAACCAGTCTGATATAACTGTCCAACATATTGCCATGGGCTCGCAGTTCACTGAAATTAATTCTGTATTTAGCCCTGCCAGGTTAAGCATCAGGTAGAGACTCTTGCATTTTCAACCACAGTTTGCAAGCTGGCTGTTTTCTGTTTAAAAATAAACTTAATATTATATTTTTCAGTCTTCAACACGGCTTCTCTGGTTATATTGAGAGTGAAAATTGTTATTTGTGTCTCTAATGGGTTATGATAGATGGTACTGAAAGGGGAAGAAATATGAAAGGAAAACAATACCATTGTTTCCTTAATAGATTCTTATTCTTTACAGCATGCAGGAAGTTTCTAAGCTTGCATTATTAATGTGCACTTATCTTTTATGCAGAACAATACTAGAAGAGATTTACAGTCATTTTCAAGGTAAAACAAGGAAAACAAAACTGGGGCACTAGCTAGTTTTGTGCATTTTTCAAAGTTAAGCCTTTAAAGAAGTTAGAAGGGGAAAAAAAGCTTGTTCACTACAGATTCTCAGTAAGTCAAGCAGAAAATTATAATCTGAAGAAAAATAGCTTTTAAAGAAAGCACAGGCTTGCAGCATTTTCTTACAATTACTGAAAGACTTTTGCATCTAGCAGCAGTTCAAGACCACTGAACAGCAAGTGTAGGCTTAGTATAAACACATAAATCAAAAACTGATTCCTTATTCTAAACCTAAAGTTTCAAGGGGGAAAAACACACAATCAGAAGAATAAAGCTACTGTTTTATAACAGACAGAGCCATGGTCTTAACTCCAGATGTTTTTCCTCATAAAATGGCAGAATCCAGAGAACATCTTAAGGAAACAATGAATTCACAGATAAGAGATAAAGCTTTCCACAGAACAAGTCACCAGATTTTGAATAACACTTTCCCCCATAATGTCTTCGTCACAGAGGATGACAAATGCCACAGCACCTTGCATAGTTCTGATGGAGCTTTACACCATCTATGTAAAGTCCTAAGCCTCTGGATCCCTGTAAACTGCTCAAATCTCACATTAATATTTTCACCTCACCTTTAAGTCTTTGTGCCAAAAAAGTAACCACTGGTATAAGCCAAGGGTGTTGTTTCCTTGACTTGGTTCCCCTACAACAAGCTCTGCTTCCTCAGCTTTTATCTCCTTCTACTCTTTAAGCAATAATTGTGTCTTCCTTAATTACTGCTCCTCTAAACCATAACAATCTGCCTTGGTAAGTCTTTCCAGCCTTCCTGATGATCCTCTCATGGCTGTCCTCCAAATTCCATTCAGTTTTCTGGTTTTTCTGTGCAAAAATTGTTTTTGTGGAGGTGTCATTTAAAGCAATTACGGGGAAAGCTCACAATTGTTCCTTGGATAAGCGGTACCAGCTTTTCACATTCTGTATGTTGGGGAAAGAGTCTACCAAAAATATCGAGCTGGAAACATTTTAGACTGAGCATGGGTGAAATACACAGGAAGAGCACTGCATTAAGAGGTTGTTCCCTGTTCTAGTTCCCTGCTGATGCAGTTTTAGCCTCTTGTCCACCTCAAGGCTCATGCAAAGCCAGCCAAAGACAATGGAAGCAAAGCTGCTAACCCTATTAAAATATTTCAGCTGCCTTCATTGAGTGGAGCTCGAGGCTACAGTTGCATTTTAAAAAATACTATGACAAAATTAAAGCTGCTTCAATTTAAATAAAGCAGCTACATGCCTGGCTGTTGTGTTGTTTAGTGTTTAAGTATTGACTTGATCACAAGAGAATTCCTGAAAAGGCTTTTAAGAATGAATGTAGAAAAATCATTTCCATAAAAGGTAGGGAAAAAAAAAAGTCTTGAAACATGGCAAAGGGGAGGTATTATGGGACCCTTATTTTGAACTTTTCTCATCCCAGGGAATTCAGAAATGCCTGCAACTACAGCAGCTGCAGCCAAAATTAATAGATAATCTAATGTATTTAAAACATTCTGCTTAACTGATGACTGTCACTTAATCAACACCAACAACATGGTTTGTTCTTTTGTTTTAAGGTACTCTATGCTCTTATAAATAAATTTGTTTTCCTTCTTTTGCATAAGTCTTGAAAACTTGAACTAAAGAAAAGCGGGAAATGATACTGTTATCTGTGTAGGTGCTGAGAGTGGACAGAGGGAACAGCCTTGGTACAGATATATGTGTAGTTTTTGTGCCATTTCTTACTAAGTCAAGCCATAGCACATTTTTATTTTGCTTATTTCCCTGCAGCAGCCTACGCCAGACAGAAAACTGCAAGTGGAAATCATGGTTCTTCATTACAGAGCTGACAGAAAAAGCTGCTAATTGAACTCAAACACAGTGTTAATAATCCATATACGACTGCGAGACAAATGTCCAGTTCCTGGGTCCAGCTTGCCATCAGTATTTTCAGACAGAAACTGTTTGTTCTCATTTGTCGTGCTGAAGCTGACCACCCCCTGTCCCCTAAAATTCCCTAGGTGACAGAGGAAAAGCATTAAGGCTTTTTCCTATGCCTATCTACAGCCATTCCACCAGCTCAAGGGAGGATTTTGACTTTTGGCATCCAGAAAAAGCACAGCTTTCACTAACTGTAGAGGCAGGAAAAATATCAATTTAAAATGTACTATTAAGAAGGAAGGGGCTGCAGGGTCCATGTGGCATCTCCCAAGATTGAGCAGTAGGATCAGTGCTATTCATAGAACCAAAAATTAAAGCTGGAAAAGACCTCTAGGACTGAGCCCAATGATTAACCCAGCACTGCCAGGTCCACCACAAAACCATGGAGACTGAGGATTTATTCCATGCCAAGGCATGGCTGGATTCCCTGTTAAGGGGATCTTTAAGCATCAATTAGACAGCAGAATTTCTGTGTGGGAATGGGTTTCATCCCAAGTGAAAGCATTAAAAGAAAGCAGGACATGTCTCCATAAGATGTCTGTGAAACTCACTTCAGTAAACAAGAGGCAGGGGCCAGAAGGCTCCAAGAGGAGAGGCAGAACAGCACAAAGAATGTGTGGTTGCCACAAAAATACACTATCTTAAATGATCCCAGAAAGAGGACCTTCCTGATCCTGAAAAGCACAAATTCTGAGTGGTTATTTTTAACCAGATAAAAGCACATGCATCTGAGGGAGTGCCCGCTGCTGGCTCAGCATTTGTTCCACCCTGCTGCTGGCAGCAGCAGCACAGCCATGATAAGGAAAACCAAACTCAGATATCATTCCCCAATTCACCATTCAATAACTTACTAGAATTATTGAAGGGGGAGAGGGGTCTGTGGACACTTCCAGCCCCTGAGATATTACTGAGCACTGTCTCATTTCCCTTTGAGCACATCAAACTGGCACAATCCAGCAACTTGTATGTTAAATGTCTGTCAACCATACCCAGCTCATTTTCCCCCTTTATTCTTCAGTCCTTAGTACACATCTATCAAAGGAGGCCAGTAAATAATACCTCAGGCAGCATTTTTACTGTAATTTCTTAAGTCTTCTAGCAGTCCACAGTTATCTGGCCATACAAAGGAATTATTTTCTCTCCACCAATTAGCAGAGCGGGAGTTCAAAAGCCTCCATGACTGCTTTAACACAGAGAATTCCTTAATCCATAAAAATTAATGGAGATTATGTTAAAGAGACTTAGATATTTAAATCCTTCTCCACATTAGTCACTCTCTTTTATGTGCAGGTAACTGCAGCTGAAGTCCTCAGGAGCCCTGTGTGTGGCAGAACGAACTAATCTCTCCAAATGAGAAACGTGAGGTTTTGCCAGTTCTCCCCTGACAGCAGAAGGTGGCAGCCTCTGAGGTCTGACTTTGCCCCCACTGAACCTCTCATGACTTGTGTTAAAATCTTAATTAGCTCCAAAAGTCCTAAATGGAGCCATTTGTTACTGCTGATGTTGGTTGTCCCAGTTACAAATAACTTCTCTGTGCAATTGAGTAGAACCAAGAGAGGGATTCTAAATTTTAATTTTTCCTTAAATCTGAAATGTAACTTCACCATTCCCAACTCCCATCCCAAAGCATCCAAATAGAAACTTTACACTGCTCTTTTTATGGCTGCACAGTCTTCACATGCACCTACTAATTGTAGTTACATTTAAAGGTTTTGAACTCATTTTCTCTCAACATCATCACTTTAAATAGACATATTCCCAAAAAGAGAGGGGATTTTTAGAATAGAGTAATTATCTCCACAATAAAAAGTTGCATTTCAAAGATTTGCTAGAGGGTATTTACCGACTGTACCTGTCAAAGACAAAAGTTACAGAAGGGGGATTTTTATTTTCCACTCTCCCTTCACTTCTTTTCTCCCTGGCCCCTGAGTGCATCTCCCAAATATTTTTTTTCCTTTTAAACCCAGAGGCTCTTTGTGAAAGCAACAAAGGGGCAGATTTCCCATATTTAGGATGATGAGGAACTACATTTACTCAGGTTGGTTCATGCCCAAATTCACAGCTCAGTCTGGGGCTGGGGTTAACTTTGAGCTGCTCAGATGCTGCCAGCAGGAACCACAGCCTCAAAAGCTTTCCACAGCCTCAGAGAAAATGTCCACATTTCCACCCTGCCTTCCATGGGCTGCTCTCCCCCTTGTGCCTGGATGGAGAGAACAGCCTTTTTCTCTCTCCTTGTGCCCTTCTGAGGGGAAAAGCCACCAGGTGCTGCTGCACCCAGGAGCTGGGCCAGTGAGAATGGGCTGGTTAATATAATGAAATATTGTTTATAATTATAATTTTTATTTATAATATATAAATATATTAAAAGATATTATTATTTCATTTATAATGATTTCTTTTTCATAGAATCATTTAGGTAGGAGGAGACTCCTAATTAGTGATAGGAAAAGGGAGAATGTCCTTAAAATGAAAGAGAGAACACTTGGGTATATAAACCTCAAAGAGCTCCAACAGAAGCACACACTGAAGGCTCACAGAACAATTTGGGTTGGAAGGAACATTAAATACCATCTTATTCTAATCCCCTGCCATGGAGAGGGACCCTTTCCACTCAACTAGGTTGCTCCATCCAACCTGGCCTTCCAGGGATGGGGCATCCACAGCATCTCTGGGCACCCTCACAGTAAAGAACTTCTTCCAGACATCTGATCTCAATCTCTCCTCTTTTAGCTTTAAACCATCAGCAGGTTCATCTCATCCCCAGCTCAGCAGTGTTCCCTTGTATTAATTACCTGCAGTGGCTTTTTGGAGAAGATCAACCTACAGAAAACCTATTCTTCTTACACCTACTGACCGTGTGATTTCCCTGGCCAGAATTAAAGGACACCATCTCACACTCACAGTCCTCATTCCACAGATCCTATTTCACTTCCAGTGCTGCCCCATTGCACCTCAGGAGAGATGCCTGGAGTCTCCCACCTCCTAAACCGCATCACCTTAATGTAAAACCTGAACACAGGCACTTTCTCCCTGCCCTCTTGGAGGGATTTGTAGCAGCAAGGCAGAGGGCAAGCCTGGGGAGGAAGGAAAGGAAAGGAAGGAAAAGGAAGGAAGGAAGGAGCTGCCCCTCCAAGCTGCAGGCAGCCCCAGGGCTGGCTCCTGCATCCCCCGTTACCACTAGAGGTCAGCCGGAGCCCGGAGCATCCTCTGCGCACGAAGGAGGGATGGATGGAGGGAGGGATGGAGGGAGGGGCGGCACTGACCTCTCGGGCTGCTCTCTTCCAAAATTAGCATCGGGCCAGGCAGCTGTGAAAGCCAGCCTTCAAAACAGCTTAATTCAAGCTGCTGCCTTCAAAGGAAAAGTGTTGCAGAAGCAGGAAAAGAAACGCAGGGAGGTGAAGACAGCAAGTGAAGCCTTTGGTATCTCAGAGGGACTTTGTGCTGCAGCTTTACAGCAGAAATTCAGGATCCTGAATGTGCTATTTGGGCAGAATTTCATCACACACAGCACCTTTTCCAGCAGATTGAACTAATCCTTCCATAAAAATCTGGGCTGAAACACTTTGCGCTCAAGACCTGCACTAAATAAATATTGAAAATTATTTCATAAAATCACAGAGCATTTGGGTTGGAAGGGACCTTAAAAAGCATCTGGTTCCAACTCTCTGCCATGGTCAGGGACACCTCCCACCAGACCAGGCTGCTCAAAGCCCTGCAAAAGCCACCCCTGCTTGGAAAACTGGAACCACACTCCCACACAGCAGTTTTACTCGTTTCTGCAGCAATCCAGGACAGCCCATTGCTCTGTCAGTAGTCAGTAATACATCTGTGATGTATTTAAAACAATATAAGAAAGCAGATTTTAGCCTCTGACATGCCATTGCAGTGGACATTACACAGCAGATGTGCAGCACACAGGACTCGTGGGAAAGTTCACTGAAACGTTTTCAGAGCATTTTCAGCAAGTTAAGGGTTTTTTTTTTCTATTAATTTTATGCTTACAAATTGATGTTCCTTTGGTGAAACAATATGATATAATATAATTTTGGAGGTACTGCATTCTTCCTACACAGTTCAATAAATTCTTATTACATTTTATATTGTTTTCCAACTTTTTGGCAAGGATTATGCTAGAAACTACTAAGTTGTGTGAAGAATAGCTTTTTCTTTTTTTTACTGGATTTTTTCTGGAAGCTTTGCAGACAAATTCATGCAGCCTGCTGAGAACAACATCTAAGTCTTGTGAAAATTAGAAACGAAGAACAAAAATCAGTAGCCCTTTTGGTAAAGACAGCCTTCAACCTCAAACAGCCATTTGGTTTCCTTCTGGAAAACAAGGAAGCAAAAACTAAAAGGAAAGCAAAAACTAAAAGAAAAGCAAAAACTAAAAGGAAAGCAAAAAGCCTATCAGACTTACAGCTTTCTGGCTTTTTCAGAATTAGTTTAATGACCAGAAAACAGCAAAAATTCAGACAAGAACTTCCCAGTAGTGAGACTGCAATGGTTTGAACATCTGATATGGGATCATCTGCATTTCTCAATTTCATGCCAGAAAACCAAAGGCTAAAATGTGAATTCTTAAAGAGAAACAAATCAGAAAATCCAAAAATATAAGCAATTTTTTAGCTCTGGTGATCACAGAGAGTGTGAGTGGGTATTCATGGAGCAGAGCCTGGTTTCTGGAAAACAAGTGGCTTATTAGCAGTGCCTGCCTTGCAATTGCTAGAGAAGCAGAGAGCCACTCAGCTGTGCAAACCAGGAGTGAGAGAAAGAAAGAGCAGCAGGGCATGAGTCTCCATCTAATCAAGTGCTTTGCAGCCCCTTCAGAAGTGCAGAAGCAGGAGAGTTGGGATTGGGGATTGACAGAGATGCTGGGGCTGCATTGATCCCAAATTCCAAACTGAGTAGCCAAAGAATGGCTTTAAATAAGGATGGCTCCAGGGCTGTGGGGGCTCAGGCAAAAATCTATTAAAGCCATCTAACGAGCTGCATGGCAGACAGCTTGTCTGCATGGCCAACACCTTCCTGGGCTGGTCAGAGTGAGCCCATCACCCCCAGCAGAGGAAGGCACTCTCTGGTCCCGTGCTTGTAGGGCAGGACAGGAGCAGAGGGTCTGGTAGGACAAACTGCTTCCTCTGCCTTTCGTAAAGCAGGAGTCTCCATTGTAGCTCATTAAGATCTGTTATAGCCCTACAAGCTTGTATACATCAGGCATTTCATGAATAGCAAGTTTCTGGCAGCTGACCAATCATCTGAATATTTCAAGGCTTGGCAATATTTCAGTCTCCACAGCAAAGGAGGTCATTTTCCTTCTATTCCCTGGAGTGCCAGCTTACAGTTCACTCAAATTCCTTCAAGTGACCTTTCCACTTATTTAAAATATTTCTTTTAAATAACTTGCCATTCTGTTCCAGCTTGTTGCAGCAGTTACAGCTGCTCCCCCCAAACCTAGGATAAGGCTCTGATTTTATGTCATATCATTACTAAGTCCTCCCCTGGCAGATGCTGATTAGAAATGACCAATTAACAGTCCTCCAGCCTGTGGAACAAGCCTAATTAGCCAGACTGAGGAGTGCCCAGCAAACTAATGACTTTTCCCCTATTTGCACAGGCTGGGATGCCCAGTCAGCACAGCCTGGCAGGGCTCAGGGGGCTGCCAAAACCAAGATAAGTCCCTGCAGGGCAGGGTGGAAGCATGATGCTCAGTGAAAAGGGCCTTCAGGAGGAGAAGCTGTCCCAGTTTGGTGCAGCATCTCTCTTGGTAGGAGCACCCAGCATGGCTGCACTGGGCACCAAGGGAATGAGACCCTCTGGAAGGGAAAGCTCCCACCCCACAGAGCCGGGAAGGGATGGATCAGCACTCAGTGATGCTGAAATACAAACAACTCCCAGATGAGAGGCCTGAGGCTTGCAGGAGGGCAATAGGGTCAAGAAGAGGAAGTTTTGGGGCAAACATATTTTGGCTGGGTGCGAGGACCCCTACTATGTATGATTTGTTCTTTTTTTCCCTTTAGTTGCAAGTCCAGCTTGGCTACACAGGGTCAGGCTGCTTTCCACTAGAATGACCTTGCAGTTTTGCAATAAGAAGGTCCTTTTTAGTTTCTATGAAACTGCAGGGTTGACCAAAATAATTTTTCTATTGTTAAAACTACTAAAATTGGAATTTGAACAGGCTTTGCTGACTTACAACACTATTTTTTTTCCACACAGTAATAAGAGAAACTGTCACTTAAGACTGGAAATTCCCACAGTTGCTAAACAGAAAAAACAGAGGAGAACCTTTATAATGTCATGCTTTGTGCAAAAATATTTAACAATTAACAGTCTCGAATTTCTTGTGCATTTCTCTAAATATTGCAGTTGTTTTGTGGAGACCACTGTGAACACAGCTGTGCCAAGCCAACAAACAGTTGAGGCCTTTGTTGGTATTCTGGCAAAACTCTCTTCCAGAAAAGCATGAAAGCCAGCTGGGTTGGAAATTGCAGATTCCAACTTTAAAGATTTGAGGGATGGAGTATGCAAAGATAAAGAGGGGTTATTCTGCCATATTTACCCACACCAGTAAGAGCCCTTTGAGACCCACTCACAGAGTGGGATGTATCCAGCCTGCAGGGCAGATAGGCTCCATGAGGAAAGGGGAAAAAGAGCCAGTGCTGTTGGGGAGGCAGCCCAGCAGCACTGGAATGCAGTTTGGGAATACATTAAAACTCCTTCCCAAGTTTTAGACATTTCCATCAATGCCAATAAGTCCATTAATAGAGAGGGCTCATGTAGCCCCATTTCTCCTCACAGAGAAAAGCAAGGCACAATTCTTCCCAAGAACATTTCTGAGTTTCACATTCTCTGAACCTCAGAGAAGGGAAAAACAATTCTTATTTGCTGTGCCTGTGTTGTGCCAAAGTAGAATGCAGTATGGAGATGGTTTACCCACAGTGATGGGGTTTTGTGTGTGTCTCAGGACTGTGGGCTGAGAGTCACAGGATTCTGGGCAGGTGTGCAGGGCTGAGCGCTTGGCAGGTTCAGTTTAGATGGAATGTAATGCAGTACAGAATAATATAGTGTAATAAAGTAATTAATTAGCCTTCTGATAAGATGGAGTCAGATGCATCATTCTCTCCCCCTTGTTGAGAGCCAAAATATCCACTATGGGCTCAACCAGTGAGACAGATCTGGCATGGAGGGTAATGTGCCACCTCATGCTGCTTTATACTCTGCAAATGGGCCATGGGCTTCACTGGTTGTGTCCTGTACCTCTGAGTTGACTCAAAATATCCTCTGTGGGTAGAGATCCAAACCAGACCTACCAGCCCAGCCAAAATTCCCTATCTGAAGTTCACCTCATGTGTTGGTGCATAGCTGTGTCATCACATTCACAGTTCCCAGCTGTCTAAAGCACCTTGAGGAGCACAACTCTGCATCTTGTGGACACCTAAAACCACCCCCTGAAGTTGTGGTGCCACCAGGAGTCCCACAGACCAGGTCACAGCAGGTGTGTGCAGGTGACCCTGGGCTGCCACAGAAGCCTGCAGTGATTCTGTGGCCCCAGTGTGGTGACACTCATCACACAGGGAGCCAGGGGGCTGCAGGCAGTGCCACAGGACTTGTGGCTGGCAGAGCTTTTACAGCCTCTCTCATCACAGAAAATGCACCTCACCAGCTAGGCCTAATAAAAGCCAGTCCTCACAAGCAAGGCAGCAGTGATGCCAACATTCAAAGTGGTAGGGAGTGCACACTCTCTTTTTTTGGTGGTGGAGGCCAAGCAAACATGATACAGTTTGTGTTTAGGGAAGCATATACTCCGCTGTGATGTTTGAGCTGGCAAGAAACCACAGTTCCTTCCTGCAAGCTGGCAAAACACTAAACACAGGGAGTGCCATGCACAGACAGTCTCAATTAAGCTATCTTTTCTGAGCTATAAAACAGCACTGGGCACATAAAACAACAGAAAACACGTTTGTTTCCTCTCCATCTGCACAAGATGTGTAGTGATTCAGTTTTACTCAATTGGCAACACCAGAGGAAGAAAAAAAGATGCATTTAATCTTTGTTTAGGACCACCTTACCCCATACTGGCTGCTGGTTGTTTCTAAACCTTTAAAGGTGCCTTTAGAGGAACTTAAATCTGGAGCTAAATTCCATTAACCATGGTTTGTACTAGATTAAATAGGGCACAATTGCAGCAAGTTACTAAGCAATTGGAAAATACAAAAAACCTTGCACAAATCAATAAAAACACTCTAGACTATCCAAACAAAAAGAACTATCCAAAAAAACCCACCAAACCCAATCACATCTCTACTGCTTTAGTTCCTAGTCATGAAAATCAGTGAGGCAACACATTTTTAGAGCAAAAGTAATATCTCCTTAATAACCTTTAAAAACCTGGCATTTTCTTAGAAGTCATGTGCACAAATTAAGCAATAGGTTAATTAAAATTATATTAGATCACGACAAGTTATTTGGCAACACTCATGTGGCCCTGATGAAGCTGATTGCAACCACAGTTTATACACATGAAAAACCTCAGGCTGCTGCAAGACTGAGAGAAATGCTGGCTGTTTTACAACAAAAATTGTATTTTGCATTTGGGTTCCCTAAATCACCAGCTCCACCAGCCCAGGTAAGAATGTAAATTCTGTTGGCTAAGCAGGGAGTGCAGGAAAGTTGGTTTGGGAGACCTGACACATCAGTAGTCCCTTTATGGTCAGCTCCCTCTTTCCACTGTGCCATGCTTTACTGTCACTATAAAGCAAAGATAAACCCTTGGATTGTAAAATAATTGACTAAGAACAAATTTAGGTCTCTCTGGGTTTTTTTTCTTCCCCATAACTACAGTCTACATGATTAGTACCATAGTACCACTCAGCCATAAGAGGAAAATAATCATATTCAAATTTGGCCTTTGATCAGCAGCCTTGGTCCTCTGCACGAGGAAAGTTCAGTCTGGGTTTGGCTGGTGCCTTTAAGATAAACAGAAAATTACCCTGCAGTTTTGCTGGCAAGTTGGTGAGGAAAGAAGCCAATACTCAGCTAAAATTAAATTGGGTTGCTTCAACATTTAGCCTCCTTGGGATTTGAAGCTTTATAACTGGGGATTCCAAATCTCTTATTTCTCACATGAAGGAAACTCCCCAGCCTGACCATTCATGGTACCCTCTTGTGTTTTCAGGAATCTCTTCCTTAAAAACAGACAACTTTGGCTGCATCTGTGCTAATGTGGGCCTGAGGACTTGCCCAGTGTGGGCATGCCATGCACAGCATAAACCCCCTGGATCTCTCCAGCCTGGCCTAGGTGCAGCTGCAGTGGGGCCATGAGACACATGTGGGACCCACAGAGGTTTTTGCAAAGCTGTCCTTGAGCTGTCCCACCCTGCAGCACTCATGGATATACATTAGACATCCTTTCTGTTACAGGTAATGTGCATGTCCATCACAGAAGCCATGTGAGCCCTCTATGAACTGTTTTTATGGCTAATCATGCCAGCTAATTGCAGGATATTGTACACAGATTGTCTTCTTGTTTATAGCAGGATTAGCTCTCCATCCCCTTAGACCATAATCCAGTGCTCAGAGCTCCTCTCATGGACCCTTTGGAGTGCTGCTGGCCTCAGCTTAGCAAATTCTAGGTGACCTGTGGTAGTATCTAA
Source organism: Melozone crissalis (assembly GCF_028551555.1). Lineage (NCBI taxonomy): Eukaryota > Metazoa > Chordata > Aves > Passeriformes > Passerellidae > Melozone > Melozone crissalis. The sequence continues at coordinate 6,897,563 of NW_026535817.1, read as the reverse complement.
ATGACTCATGTAGCATGAAATAGTGACCTTGGCCAAAAGCTGAGGTAGAAATATTCAGTTTTAAAAACTATCAGAAGATGCTTGGACACAGCAGGATACAATTTCCCTAACTACTGACCTGAAAAACAGATTATCTGGGCAAATGGCTGTTAATAATCTCAGGGAAGCTTTTTGCTGATAATAATTTAGCTAAATTAAGACAGTTTGGAAGTGGAAGGGGAAATAATCAGCACAGAAAGAGCAAAAAGCACAAGTCCGAGGTATCACAGCTGAGACAGCCACAACACACAGAGTGTCACTATACAATTCCAGAAGGCTTCAGCCCACACAGAGTAACATCCTGCCACTTCAGAAGGCTGCAGGCATCTGCCCTTCCTGTCCCTCAGCCCAGCCTTTCATCCCCTCCTGCTGATGCCCTGCACCTGTGTGCCCTCTGCTCCCTTTGGTGGTTGGGCAGTGCCCTGGGCACTCCTTACCTTCAATAGCATTCACCTGCTGCTCACAGCTGTAGACAATTAGGGATGATGCTCCCAATTAGCACCACCTGTGCACCTACTTGAGCCAGCTTTAAACCAGCACATTTTGGCAAGGATAAGACAATAGTGAACGTTTTTTTGCTTGATAAACAGCCCTACATTCCCCTTGGATACACAAAGGTCTTGTGATACAATGTGTTGACGATACCTGGCTTTATCAATCACTAAAAGTTTTGCAGAACTTTTTATTCAAGAAAGGTATTTCTTGCCCCATTAGACAGATGGTCTGGGAAGGGCAGGATGAAGAATAAATTAATTCATCCTGACTGAATTCATGACCACTTATCACTAAAGACAACCTGGCCTGGCCAAACCTGGCCTCAGTCCTTCATTTCTCTGGAGTTTGGCAGAAGAGGAGCCGTGGTATTCAATTTAGGTGCTCGTGGCAGACAGCCCCAGTGTGCCCTTCAATTCCATTTCATTATTTGCAGTTGAGACAGGCCAAATCCTCCATTCTCAAGCTGAGACTAACCATGTGTGCTGAGCAACACCCTGCTGCTTCCTTGCAAACCCATTTCTAAAGTTTCCCTTCCCAGGCTAAGGGAGAAAAGAGGAGTCAAGCAGTTATATTTTTTAAGGAGAAGCTGTTGAAATCTCCTCAGTCCCAGGCTGTTTCCTCACAGCAAGGACACACCAGCATAGAGCAAGTCAGCAGAAACCCTGTCCTTGCATTCCTGATAACAAGTGACATTTTTTGGGGTGCCTGGTGGTAATTAGCATTGAATTCCTTGCACAGAACCAGCATGACACAGACAAACACTGTTTTGTCCTCCTCTCTGAGTAACCCAAGTGTCTTCTCCTAGCACAGTACTTGAATTCATTATGGTGGCCAATGCACTTTGAGCATTAATAATGACATTTCTACTCTTAGTAGAATTTATAATTTATAATTTATATTTATCCTCCATAACGGATAAATTCCCATTAGGAAGGGGAACAGAGAGGATATATGACTCTACCAGGGTGACATAAAAAGTCCAGAGGGAGAAGTTAATTGTTAACACCTTAAACCCCAGACAGGCTTTTCCCTTTATATACTGAAGGCACTCCATAAGCAAAAGGAAAGCATCTCTCCTTCTATACTGGATTTTATCAGCTGCTTAATATATCAGTGTTAAATAAATGGAAAATAGGGAGCTTCTGCTTTATTAATTCCTCATTTTACGGTGCCCAACCCTCAGCTGAATACAAATTAATTTTTTTTCTTTACTGTCCTTAGTTTTTATGGCCACTATGCCTATTTGCCACTCTTGGGATAAGGTCATTTCCATGAGCCCATCCCCTCCCTCTCTCCCACCCTTCCCTCTCAGGTATTTTTGTTAGAGCATCCATCACAGCAGTGTCTGGGCGCAAAGTGTCACCTGGCTAATGGTGTGTGGCTTTCAGACACCATAACAGCTTAAAGACACCCATCAGCACATCAGCCCTGTCACCCTGGCTATGCAGGGTGTTTCAATCACAGCACCCAAGCACAGGGGGAAGCAAATTTGTGCCAGCCCTCCTGATCCCCGTGCCTGAGAGCATCCCAAAGCACAGCAATCTCTTCACAAAGCACAAATAAATTACTAAAGCAAGTGGTTTTCCCATTTTTGTCACTAAATGTGTTAAATGGGGCAAAATCTACTCTCACCTTGTCCCTCTGAAGGTGGGCAGGGGCAGCCAGCACACACAACAGGGACAAAGCACCTGCATCTGCAGCATTTCAGCTCCTCTGCTCCCCCAGGATGGCTCAGGACCACTCCTGCTCTGCAAAACCAACCTGACTCCTCCAATGACACAAAACCAAAACTTGGGTGCACTCCCATAATGCTTCCTGCCTTCCAAAGGCTGTGCCCAGCACTCCTCCCCCTTTCCAGCCAGGCAGGGATTTGGTATTCAGTGCCTTTGTCTCCTGCTCAAGTCAGCTCACATAATTGATAGTGGAGCAATTTCCAACTTAAACTCCAGCCATTAGCATACAAAAAGCAGAACACATTTATTTGGAGTGCTTCGCTGTTGGAGGGAAGGAAACATTAGTCCAGGAAGACTTAACAAGAATGGAAGCAAGTAAATGGCTTTTAACTCAATCAAGGCATTTATGTCCTGATTTTTCCCTCCTTTTATAGAAGGATTCTAGCCCTGAAAAATAAAACATGGACGTCCCTTACAGGAGGCCAAAAAGCCCTTTGAGTTTCATTATTTATTTCAGACTTCAGCTGGATGCAGATATATATGTGCTCTGAAACACTGAAGCATGGTAATCACAGCATAATCAGTATTCTCATCTGCATTAAGAGCTGATCTTGCATTCATCAGATCAAACCCAGTGCTCAATTCAGTGCTATAATATATTCCATTTCTCTTGATCCATCTGTCAGCAAATTTCTGCTATGCAGAGAGTATGAATGGCTGCACAAGGCTCCAAACTGAGGAGCTGGATTTCTCCTTGATCCTCATGGGGAAGTGTGTGAAGCAAATTTTGGTTTGCTATTGGGCTTTTCTTTCCACCCGCCTTGGCAGAAGGTGTCTGTGTGATGTACAGGTACTTGCAGCCTGGCAGGTGCTCTCTGATTGTCATTAAGATTTTTTTCTCCCTGGCTTCTTATATTTGCAGCTCACAAATTGGGCACTACAGCTCAGTACCTCCCTTTTGCCCTTCTGAACAGCACAGTTATGAGTCTCTTCATAAGGGGAGGTTATCACTGTCATCAATCTCTCCCCATTCTCAGAGTATTTTTTTATTTTTAGTTGAAGTCACAATTTTGTGTCTTTTGAGCATCATTAGGCATTTGCCATTATGCTTGTTTTATGATTTACAGACTGTGAGAATCATTCTGCATTTTCAGCATTGCCCTATGCCCTCTCCCCTCCTTTTTTCCAGGGATTTAAGAGCAGAGCCAAGGCCTTTCACTGAGCTGTGGCTTTCCCTTGGGAGGTGCAGACACTGCAGGATATCAGGATTTCCCTTCCTCTGCCCCAAACTCCAGCTGTCCCCAAGGCAGCCGGGCCTGAGCTGGCCCATGGGATGTGCAGATAAACCACCCTGTGCACGGCAATGCCCCTCACAGGGCTGTCAGCATCCCCACCAGATACCCTGCTGGCACTGGCATGCTTCAGGGGCAGCTGATAAAATTCCTCTCCATAAATCCATAGCAGCTCAGGAATTCCATATCTGCCCATCTCACTTACCCATTCCACCCAGGGAACATCAGTTAGGTTGCTGCTGGAGCAGAGATGTGTGCACCAAGAGCAGCTGGAACCAGGCTTTGGGTGAAAACAGAACCTCAGTTTTACCTGTGGAAGAACAACAGAGTGAGCAACCCTTGGATTGTTTTCCACCAGCTGTAAAAATATTCTAGATCTACACAGAAAAGCACTGAGTTATTGTTCAAAATGCCTTAGAAATATCTTGAAGGGCATCAACATTTTTATTTTTTTACTTTTACACTTTAAGAAGTTATTTTCAGCTGTCTAAAGGAGACCTCAGTTATTGCTCACAAGTCACTTTACACAGTTCAGTTCATGTCAGCCTTTTCCAAACCACTACAGTTCTTGGATAAAGAAAACTTTAAGGAAACAAGCATTTACTGAATGCTCCAGAAGGAGGAATATATTTATCAAGCAAACATAAATCCAAGCTGGCAGAGCAAAGCCTGAAAACGAATCACATTCACTGTGAGTTTAGATTAAAGGTTTTTTCCCCTAAATTTACTGCTACTGCTTTTAGTGTTATTTTTACTCTACTCAAGCCTTCCTGCAGATTATTCTACACATCTCACAAACATTCAGATGTCCTAACCAAGCTTGGAAAAGGCCAGCATAGAAACACTCAGTTGCTAGAGCTTATCTTTGAGGAAGGTTAGAAGCAAAAAAGAGAGAGCATCCATGCAAAAACCTCACATGCTCCATCTTCCACCCCACAGCCAAAGAGCCTCCTTCCTCCTCAATGGGTGTGAAAACAATAATAGAGTCACACATTTCAAGACAGAATTCTGGATCTATATTTCTCCAAGTCTTTACAGCTCTCTGTTTTATTTATGCAGGTGATTTATCTTGAAATCCTGCTTTGATTTCCCGCCTCCATCCCCAAATATCCTGATAGTTTTCCAAGCAGTGACATAATTAAATGAGTTTTCCTGTCCAGGTGGTTTTACTGACCCATGCCCTTGGTTTCTGTCTAAACTCCCAAACCTGTTATGATTTAGCTCAGTTTAATTTAGACTGAACAGCATATCATGGCTTGATCTAAAGTCAATTCCAATGGTGACAACTCAGTTATTCTTCCCTGACCTGACTCAATTCCCAGCCCAGGCTAGATAATCTTGTATGATTAGGTGTCCCTTATGTGATTACAGCTTTCATAAATACTCTGCCTTGCATGAGGCTTGTTCTTTGAAAGTCTCACCATCTTAATGAACAGTTCTGTGGATGGTGTGCAAAGAGAATGGAAAATTATTTTAGCCTTTTTACTGCTTCATTCTACCATTCCACCAGGAATTAGAACTTTCGCTCTAATTTACTAATTGCTAGAACTAATTGTTGTAATTTACCCAAAAGTAGAACTTTTGGGTTTATTGCTAACATATATTTTGCATGCATATATCTTTTACCATAGGAAACAAACAGTAGGATAAGCACAGCACCAGCTTTCCAGGAAAGATTTCTATGATGTATTTCAGCTCCATGCTGTTTCTGAAGTTGCCTGTCCAAGTGTTTGATGGAATTAATGTGAACTCTCGTCCTACAGATTTGAGTCTTGTGGTGAAGTGGCTTTGAGGTCACAGCAGATGCAGTCTGGGATTGTGAGTTCTCTGTGTAGTCTCATACCTGAAGTTACACTAAATTATTCTTCTCTTTTTAATGTCATCTCTTTTTTTCACAGCACATGTGAGAGCATTATGGGTCTTTGGAGCTCCACCTTTGACAGCTTCAGACCATATTTGCCTGTGGGTGCACAATCTAATCTAAGGTCTGGGAACAAGATGCAAATAGATAGATATCCTCTTTACAGGAGATGTTTTTCCACAGGAGAAGAAACAGAGCAAACAAAGCTGCACTGGGTAGAATATTTTAATGTAAGTCCCTTTGGAATCCAGCCTATATTACCATCACAGAGAGATGGATCAGCACGCAGCATCTCATCTCTTAGAGGTATTAAAAATAGGGGATGAAAGAGAAAAGGAGGAGAGAGGATGGCTGATGGGGACTCTGTGGTGATGAGATGGGGATTTGTGTCGGAGCAGCAGTGGTTTCCTTTGGTAATTTTATTTGTGCTGTTCACTTAGAAAGCACTCACTGAGTGCTCCCTCCTGGTTTTGCTGTGCAGTTTGCATTTGCCACTCTCTCAGCATCCAGCTGCCAGGCAGATGTGGCAAGCAGCACAAAAGCTGCTCAAATGCACTTTGCACACACAGAAGTGGAATTGTGCCACCCAAACTCGCTCCCAGCTGTGCTCTAAATCTGCAGTGACTGACCCTGAGAGGGGCTGCCTGTGCTCAGACCAACACACTGCCCCTCTCACTGCCTTTATTAACATCTGCAATGCTGCAAAAAGTTCTGAAATATGCACAGTTTTTCATTGTTTGGCACATGGATGAAGGATAATGGCATGCACTGCCATAGGTTGGTAAGAAAGTGCAGGTTGATTTTAACCTTCACTCTGTCATCATTAGAATAAGAAAGAATCTTCAAGCCTTGCCTTTCTTTTGGGGAAAAAAATGTGTCTTTCCCTCTCTACATTACCCAACCTGAAGAAATTTATATCACAGAATTGTTGGGATTGGAAGGGACCTCTGGAATCATCTAGCCCAGCCCTCCTGCCAAGCAAGGGTCACCTAGAGAATATGATATGAAATTTGGTGTATGATGTCAATCAAAATGAAAGCAAGGGATCTCGTAACTCGAACATTTTAACAGGCCAAGGTAACATTCTGCTTTTTTAATTGATGAAGGGGCTTTGAGGCGGGCACAAATGTAAATTAAGCCTTAGCCTCAATTTCTCAAGGCTTTGCTAGAAAATCCCTGGGCATTTCAGCATCACAGGCTTCCCGGGAATATTTGAAGATATTTGAAAGGCAGCTGATACTTCCAGCAGCAATACTGAAGAGAAATGTCATGGGATTGTTCTGTTCTTCAAATAATTTCAGCTCCACTTTGGAGGAGAAGACCTATGGGGCAGACTTGGCTATGGTTTGGTGGTGTTACTTTCTGAGCAACTGCATTTCCAGCTGAGTGTCATTGCTGCTATTCCAGCCAGTTTTGAGCCAAAGACAAGCTGGAGTTCACTACAGGTATCAAAATTCTTAGAGCTCTAATATGAAATAAAACAGAACTAACAATGTTCTTACCACCAAAAAGGCTGAAAGGAAGGAAAGGTTTTCATAATTTTTTTACTTTTTATTTTATTAGATATATCTTTCTTTTCTGCAATATTATGTTTTCCATATTTGCCAATTTAAAAAAGGAACTTTTACTTTAAAACTAAAGCAAAGGCTCTGCCTTGGCTGTGTGCAGGGTCAGCACCAAAGGGAGACAAGAAATCTCCCCAGACCTCCTGAACTGAGGGCTGTGTGCATTGCTAGGGAAAAGCAAACCGAGGAAAGAGCTTTTCCCACTGAAATTCACAGTGGTGAGGGCCAGGCTGAGCAGAAATGACAGCTCAGCAGCTCCAAGCAGGGCACCAGGAGGAATCCTTCAAGCCTGGAAGATAGAAGAGCAGCTGCTCCAGCCCCATGTAAGCTGTGAGCAATCCCTTTGCTCAGCACCCTTTGCGCTTCCCAGATCTTAGCTATGATGGAGAGGGGATGAAGAAGGGGGGCAGAAGGGGGTCTTGGGGGAGGAAGGGTATTGGTGATGGCACAAAACCATCTATTTCCTGCCCTTGCTACCCGAGGGTGCCCAGGGTCCGCTGGATGCTCAGCCAGAACCCTTGGGTGCAATCCTGCCAGGGGAAGCAGAAGTCCTGGTGCCTCCTTTCATGTTGGGTCAGGGAGTTACAGTGCTTTGTGGCCTCAGAGGATGCAAACTAATCAGGGGGGAAAGAACCAGCACACATCTGTTGAAGTTTGGCTTCCTCCGAGGAGAGCTGTGGGATCCCATTGCAGGGCCCCATCCCAGGAGCACTGAACCTTTCCCTGAGCAGCCTTTGCACACTGTGGGTCAAGAATGCCCTCAGGATTCCCCCCTGCTTGGCAAAATAACACCAGGGCTTTGCCACGTCTCCAACTCCAGTCAAACATATTTAATACAACAACTGGGACATTTACATCTGATGTCAGCATGTTTATACCCAGTCAGGCTCCAAAACCTTATTGCCTTCACAGAAAAAAAGAGAAAGGACTTTCTAAACAAATTTCTCTGGTTAACCTGTGCTCTCACTAGTGATGGTGCCACTTCACTCTGAAAATAGAATGAACACAGCTGGTACATGCCCTAGGCTGTCAAGGCCAGTCATGTTTTGGTAGGAGCACACTTCTGCTTCTGTTAAGAATATTAACACATTAAGGCACATTAAGTTTTCTCCCCTCAGTTATCTCCCCATCTTGTTCAAAGCCCTTATTATAGTAGGAGTCCTAGTAAAATATCTGTATTGTATTTAAATATCTGTATATAGGCCTTGCCCTGATAAGCCCCGATGGGCTGCAGCTTCGATGTCCTTAATTGGGCTGCAGCTGTAGCTAGTGAAGATAAATGGGATAAAAGGGGGTGGGTTGGCCAGCTAGGGAGAGCCTGGAAGGAGTCCTGACCAAGAAGTAGCAACAAGCAGAAGAAGAGGTCTGTGCTGTGAAGAACTGCCCCCCAAGAAATATCGCTGAGAAGGTGCGAGACTTTAGAAATATGATTGCGACAGTATTGGACTCTAAAAAATATGAAATAAAACAACACCTTATGAGGCAGAGTATGAGAGTGATTATGGGGGAAAATTCAGGCTGCAATACGCCCAGTTGGACAAAGCAACATTAGGCCTATCCCTAAGACTCAGCTCTAAAGTGTTGAAAGGTAGATGCTCAAGGAGCCCCTCAACTCCAGTATTAGAAGATGCTGTTTTTAATTTGCTTGTTTTCTTGTTTTAGTTTGGTGGGGTTTTTTATTTGCTTAGGACATGCCAAATTTTTCCAGGAGCAACTGCCTTGAAGCCAGTGTCCTGTGCAATCCTGGTAATGGTTATGAGATTCCAGGAGGCCATGGAATTTGGCTTATTTCTGCTTCTCATTTCCTACTGCTGGAATGACAGCCTATTCCTGTCAAGAATATAGCCACAGCCACGTTATCACAAAGTGGGAATGCAATTGCTTAACACACCCCAGTTTTTCACAGTGTGTCAGGTTAACAGTAATTTTTTATCCTGTCTCTGCCATGCAGCACAGATGTTGTTGCTTCCAACATTGCCTTCGTTACTGGAGCACAGCTGAGGAGTAATTTTAGTCCCCTATTTTACACAGCCTCTTTCATGTGCTGCTGCTGCTGCTATCAGCCAGACAAGACACTTGACTAAGCAAACTGTCAATGTATTTCACACACCCACAGGAGATGCATTACATCTGAGTTTACATGTGAGATACCTCCAGTTTGATTTTATGCTGGACTTGCTCTCCCTCATTAGTTCCCCTTTTGTTGTAGCTGGGAGATTTTTGACAGCATAACTTTTATTGTTATAATAGAAACTGAAACTTTTCCCAAAAATGGAAATATTTCACACAAATACCTCGTGCTTTATGACAGCCACAAATTTCTTTTTGATTTGTTCTCTTGCAGTGCCAGAATTCAATGCCCCTCAGCAGCTTGCTTGTATTACCTGTAAGATGGAAGTGCAAGTGGAGATTATGAATCTCCAACCCCTTTGCATACACACAGACACAGGAAAAAAAGCTGGAAAAAGGCTAAAGAATTAACTGATAAGTTCTGACATGGCATTTGGACCTCTGCTGGATATTCCTGAGGTCCTGTCCTTATGGAGAGACGACTTTGCTGTGCCAGATAAATAGGAAGAAATGCACTTGCAGTGTGACTGGATCAGCATCCCTCAGCAGTAAAGACTTTCCCTACACTATCACCAAACCCAGTTAGCTTAAAAGACAGGAAAACCCAAACCACTCACAACTTCCTCCCTGATCAGTGTAAATCAGCCATGAACTGGAATCTCTGGAAGTCACTTAACAGCCTGTAATTTGTATGAGAAACTTTCTATTTTAAGAGAATTTCTGCATCTGTTTCCCCAGCAGACCCTGCCAAAAGAAGACACTGGCAGGATTTCGGCATCTTGCCTTCTGCTTGAAACTTCTGTGAGTATGGGAATGTGGAAATGGAAGAAAACTTTTAAAAACATGATCTGAAGGACATCTATCTCCAGGTCTTGTGCACCAAAATGATCTAGGTATGAAACTGAAAGAGGACAAACAAAGAAAAGGTTTTCCCTCACATTCCTAGACTGGGAATGTGGGAGTGCACAGCTTATTGCTTCCTGGCACTCACACTCCCAAATGTGACAATAATGCTGCAAGGATAATCAGTCCAATTTGGGTTCCAAGTGTGAAATGTCCAAATCCTGCACAACAGGGGGGCTTTCATCATTTCATCTGCGTGCAATGAATGCAGAGAATAATTAGCAGAATGAATGAAAAGGCTTTGGACTTGATTTTAATCCACCTCTGTGCAATGGGAATAACACCCCAATTCATTAGGCATCAGATGCACATTAGTGAAACACAGTGGCAACTTAATTCAGCTGGGAAGGGCATCCCCCCAGGGAGAGCTGAAACAAGCCAGCCCATCATTTCTCCATATGTGGCTAGCTTCAATTAACCTTCCCAAAGCACAAATTGGTGCACACCTTGAAGGCAAATGGGAAAGAGCAGCTACTTTAAGGGCCTTCCTGCTGTATTTCAAGATGGTTTCCTCATCCTGAGCAAGTTGGAACAGCAGGAGTGGTGGGAATTTCGATGGAAGGGAATTCAGGCACTGGAACAATGTATTCAGGGGACCTCTGCAATAGTCAGAACAGGATTTGCAGTATCTTTAGGGAATATTATTACTAAATTTCAACTTTCATTTATTCCTCTGGATTGTTCTACTCTTGCCCTTGTCACTTTGGATCAAGTGCTCCTTTTTGAGCTTGTTTTCTCATTTATTAAGGGCCAAGTGGTATTCTGTTTACTCAATTTCATGGGAAAACAGAGTGACAGCTTGCTGTGGGCTTTGGGAATAAATGCTGTATCCTGAAGTCTCATTTCCTTGCAAACCCTCCTATTAAAGCAATAAGTGGGAAGGGTGAGCCAATTTTCCTTTGCTCTCAACTTTCCCTAAAGGTTTGCTCCGTGTCTTTAGCTTAGAGAGAATCTAGAAGGAAAACACTCGTGCGCTCCAATTTTTGTTTTCTTGGTAAAATATCTAGGAACTTGGCAAGTGCAGAGCTGAGGGGAGAAGTTAATTTAACTGATATCCTGCTCAGTTGGGATCCTCTTGCCTTTTGAGGTCTCAGTTTGCAATTCCAGCGCTGTACAAATTGGCCATTACAGAAATTGCTTATTAGTTTTCCCAGGGTTTCAAGTTGCACCCCAGACTTCAGAATTCTCAGGGACACTCTGAGGAAACTGGGATGTGTGACTCCCAGGGCTGTCCTTGACCCCCTCCTCAGCTCTGAGACAAACCTCCTTCTCTTCCTGGCCCATGGCGTGCAGAGCTGAGGATACAGAGTGACTCTTGTCCCAGAATAGTTCAGGCACCCTATGGATGTTCCTCCCTCCAGGGAGGGAGAACTGTGCTTGAATAGCTATCCTCACTTGTCCTGCTTGTTCCTGAACAAAGGACATCTGTGACCCAGCAGCAGACACAATAAATGGATGTCACTGCTGAGGGAAAGCTGAGGAATTTTCCATGCCACTCACCAAATACAGCCCTTGGAGGCTGAGGTTACTCCACTGAAATCAGTTTAGCCATAACTAATGTGAAGGACAACGTGGAAGCAGAGTCCATAACAAATCAGTCAGGGCAGGGATGTCCTCCCTCCATCTCCTTGCACAGCTCTGTCATCAGAGAGACCTTCCTGCCCTCTCTCCTCTGATCCAGAGGGCACACCAGGCACAAATGGAGATATCAGACATCTCCAGAGACACTGGCCAGGTCTGGTGCTTGCTGTGAAAGTGAGTCACAACCTTCCTCATCCTTCCCGCATCTGCATAAATCAGTCCTTGGCACGGGCTGCTCCAGGGAAGAGAGCTGAGGGGTAAATCTCAGGGAAATGGCAATGCTTGTGCTCTGGCCCAGTGGCCAGACATGCAGGGTGTTCCTCCTGGCCTCAGTGATGACAGGCATTTCTGACACTTGGCACTAATCTTGCTCTGATTCTGGCCATGTCACTGCAGCCTCTCCTTACACCTTCTCCAACCTGTCATGCAGCCCATGGATGTGACAAGAGGTGCAAACTGCAGATGCTCTGGCAAGCTCAGCTTTAAATATTTAAATCCTGGCAAGTTTGTGCTGCTGAGGTTTTACAAAGGTGAAGCCCTTTGAGTGTGGAGGTGATGAATGGCTGCTCAGTGTGGCAAGCACTCAGGACAGCAGGGGCTTCTAAATTCCTCCTCTTTTTCATATTTCACACAGAGAGCAAAGCCTTGAATTCAGTGTGATGCTTGTGTGGTCTGTTTGTAAACATGCAGCAAGAGGGGGTGATTTAGGGGATAACCAGTCCATGGACCCCAGATTTTCTCTTATGCAGCTGCCATTCTGTTAGCTCCTGGAGGCACAGCTTTCCTTCCTTCCTTCCTTCCTTCCCTCCTCCCTGCTGCCCAGGCCCCTCTGCAGTCCCAGGGAAAGGGCTGGAAATGACTCAAGGACAAAGCAGGCTTCCCCTCTCAATGTGAAAAGGAAAAGGCCCCTCTGAGACACCAGAAAACCACAAAAAAAGTGGCTCAGTTACCTGTGGGGCAGCAGGATTCCCAGGCTCTGGAGCTGCAGGGTGGAGAAGGCAGGATGGGAGCAGAGCATTGGTTTTTCAGTGTCCTGTGCTCTTTCCAGGGTAGAAATCTCTGAGATTTACAGAGATCCATGTAGCATCTTAGAGATCCTATTATTAGCAAGCTCTGTTTAACCTCCCAGAGCATCCATCAAGCCAAAGCATCACAGTAACACTCCCCAGCTGTTATATTACATGGATAATTATAGTCTGCAGATGCTAATGCAAGGAACCCATGTCACTTATGATACATCATGATACAGGATGAAAGGTTTTCTTTCCTTTTTTTCTTTTTTTTTTTTTTTAGTTTAGGCTTCCAAGTGGTGAATTGTTTCTTTCTTTCCCTATTGTTTTTTTATCCTGCAGAGGTGAGAGCACAGCCCCATTCAACAGTTTGGACTGGATTAATTTTTAAAGAGTGCTTGGAGGCTACTTGAGGGCAAGCAAACACTGCATGTGGCTGTTGCATGAGTGAGCAGTCAAAGGGGAAAGCACAACCACAACCTGGCCTCTCAGGGACTCTGCACTGCTTCTGAGGATGAGGCAGCAGGGTCAGGCTGCAGCAGAAGCTCAGAAATGTCTTGGAGGAAACCTTGGCCCATCCCCAGGCACCTCTCGCAATGCTACACTCTTGCTCCAGTCTCCTGCCTCTTTGCTCGAAGGTTTCCAAGGAAAGCTGCAAAGATCTGGAAACCTCCTTTGCCAAGGGAAGCATTTTCCTACGTATCATAAGATGGGTATGTGCAACCTCCTTTTTCCACTTGTGTTACAGCCTCAAGGGCAGCTGGTGCCCCATGATTGCAGTCCTGAACTCAGAGTGGCCTAAAATAATGTGGAGAGCACGGATTAGAGGGCCAGACACCCGACCAAATTTGAGGCTGCTCAAAGGATTTACAAAAGTGTCTCCAAATCAGGGAGCACTCAGCCAGCTTCATTTTACAAGAGGAAAACCAGGGCACATTCCTTTGACCAAAAACCTTCTGAGCACTGAGGAGAGGAGGAGCAGGCAGGGACAGTTTAAGGATATGCTCCTTTGAGTCAGAGTTTTCAGAATGAACATTGTTAATTTTACATTCCCCCATTAATTTTTCACAAGGCTTTATTTGAAGCACAGGGCTATAATTTTGGCTCAGGGTTCTGGTGGCTTGAGGATCATTTTGTTTATAATACCACCAGAAAGCCCTAATGGAAGTATCCATCTGTAATTCATACTGGTTTGCCACTTATTCTCCCTTTTCAGCATACATGAAGCTTCTGTAAAAGTCACAGAGGTAATTGCATTTTTTGATTTGCATTGTGTGATTAATGTGAGTGTATGTGGAATTTTCCGGGGGAAAAAACCCCACAATAAGACTACATTGTGAAGGACAGAATTGCATATATGAGTGAGCTGGATGTACTTCTGATGCTGCCATTTCAAACAATCTCAGCTCCAGGTTGAACTAAATCAGTACTGAACATTTATTAATGCATTCACCATTTTTTCTTGCCTTTCTTTCTCTTACCCTGCATGGTAGCTGGCAATGTAGAGAGATATTGGTGCTGTACAGATGACAGAGCATAAAGGAAGCTTAGACCAGATGAAAATAACATTAATTATAAGATAGCAGAGAGAAAAGATGCATGCAGGGAAGATTTACCACTTTCATTTTTATATTCTCCTTTCCCCTGAAAGAGAATGTTAAGGATCCAAATTGCCTTTAATTCTCTGCCCACAGTGCATCACCCATTATTTGCAGTCAATAAGTATAATTTTTTTGCAGCAAGAGGAGCTTTACCAGTCACAGACAGCATAAGAAGCATTTAATGTAGTACACTCTTTATCTTTTTTTGTCCCCAATTTTAACTGTCACGACACAAAAGCTAATTTAGTGTGGCATTTCCCAGCCAGCACAGGAGGCGCTGAGACAGCTTTAATAACTTCACCCCAACCTCTGCCTCTCTCCACATCGCAGTTCTGGGTAATGCACATGCACGTCTGGTGGCTGAGGCTTTCACAACATCACATCTCTGATCTCTGGCTGCCAGTGTCATTCTCAGTTTGCTTTTATCCTTAATGACTACGAAGGAAGGAAGCAGGATGCAAACAGGAGAGCTGGATAGGCTCTAGCTGTTTCTGTTGTGAAATGAGAAGAATAATTGCAGCTGGCTTAAAACAGCTTCCCCAGTGCCTTCCGTGTGTATTGGGGTAGGCATTGAAGCCACTTCTAAAATGAGAAAAAATATTTAGGATGAGCCATTTTCCCTCTTAGGGTATTGTGAGCCACACATATGGAAAGATTTATGTTGAATATCTATAGTCTTGATAAGTGTGGAGTTTTAATTTTCTTTTGTTAGGTAAAGACAGACAGAAAGGGATGCAAAGAAATACAGCTACTGCCTTCAGTTTGGAAGTTAATGAAATTCTGGACATTTTCACATGGATATTTTGGATTATTCTCCTCGTTAAAGAATGGAAATAGTAAGAGGCCCTGTGAATGCACAATGACCTCCATCCTTCAAATGTAATTAATATATTAATTAGCATCTGCTGCATCGCAACCTTGTTGGCCCAAGATGTGTACATTAACTTGTACACAGGAGGTAAAGGCACCTCTAATTGTACCTTTGCAGTGGTTCCTCCCACTGCTCTGGGACTGAGGCATGCTAATGACTGCTCAGGGTCAGGAAAGACTCTCCCATTTTCCTCTCTAGGGCTCAAGTCTCACCTGAACCAAACTCCAAGGATCCTTTTTACACAGATGTGAAAATCAAACACTCTTGTAAAGACACAGGCCTGCTTGAGCTGAGCTGTACGTGCTCATATCTCGATGCTCTCAAGTGGCTTCCTGTCATTTACTGTTTCCAAATAAATTTGTCCTCATGCCTATGTTTTCAATGCAGCCCTGGCCTCATCTGCAGCTCTTTGCTGTACTTTTCAAAGCTTGTGGCAACTCAAGAGGGTGTAATTTACTCCTGAAAGTGTCCTTTTCCTGTTAAACATCCTCCTTCCTTCCTCATTCCCAGCTGAAACAGAACGAGTAGAAAGAGACGCCGATGATCTGAGCCATGCAGCAGGAAGGATACAAAGCGATTTATTGCTGTGGATCATTGAATCACAGAATACTTTAAAGGTTGGAAGAGGCCTTTAAAGTTCTCCTAGTCCACCCCCCAAACAATGAGCACCTTCAGCTGGAGACCAGGGTGCTCCAAGCCCAGCCTGACCCTGGACACTTCCAGTGATGGGGCATCCTCAACTTCTCTGGGCCACCTGTGCCTCATCACTCTCTTGGTAAAACACTCATTCCTTTTATCTGATGTACAACTTTATCTATCCTAGATCTAATGTCCATTCTACATTTAATATCTCTGTCTCTCTCTAGCATCTGTATCTAATCTGTGTGGGTCCCCTCATGCAGCTGTCTTGAAGCAACCACACTCTCCATTCTGCAGGTGAGTATTTCCCAAAATCTGCCTCCTGGAGCCCTCACTGGCAGGCAGATTGTGGCTGCAGAGGGTGGCAGGCTCTCTGAAAATGTGACCAGAGCATGCCCTCTGCTACATCTGAAATTCCCAGGCAGGAAAGACACGCAGTGTTAGGGAAGCAGTGTGATAAATTTAGCAAGTGATAATGCAAACAGCATGGAAAAAATGTGTGCTGTGCAGGAGGGCACAGGCTCCTTTGCTAGCTGGGACGTGACTGACCCCTTGGAAAGAAGGCTGCAATGCATTTAAATCTGATCCACAGGCTTGCATGTGTCCACAGTCCCACTGGAGTCAGAGAGACTGCAGAGTGTGCAGTTACAAGCTATAGAATTATTTATTTTTGTAAGAATTGGGAAGTTAGGGGGTGAAATGTCCTTGGCTTCACCTCCCAAATAGATCAGCAATGTAAATAGGCACTTACTTTTCACTATTGCCAGTGATTAATCTGCCTAAGGAGAGCCCTTACTTTCTCTGGTTCACTTTGCTTTTTCTTTGTTGATATTTGACTGACTTGTCACTTTGCTTGAAACAGTAAAAACATCAATTTGCCAGAAGCCAGAGAACAGTCTCACTCCTTTTAATTTGCTCGTTTTCAGTATCAATTCATTTAGAAGTCTAAAGATTTAGCCTTGTGGTGTGCTTTCCTGCAGCTGCATTCATATCCCTACCCATGAGCCCAATGCAAGTGAGCTTCTCAGAAGGAGGACAGCTGAAATGTCACAGAGAGTTAGTCAAATTGTCTTGGTAAAGCCTGAGCTGCAGGCTTTACCAAGACACAATGACAGAAACTCTCAGGCTGAGGCCAACCCTGCCCTCAGCAATTTGTTAAAATTCCTTTCTTTGTTGCTTCCCTAATTTTTCTGAACTGTGGCTTTATAAAAATGTTCACTGCATCCTTATATTTTACTGTAAGCCCCAACCAGGCTGTCAATTCACAGCTCTAGGTTTCCTTCCCAGGTTACAAGAATTGCTTTCTTACCATTGTTTTTTTCCCCCCATTTGATTTAGATTGATAAAGAGAGATATCATTTCCACTTTTAACAAGCCATTGTTCAGATCTGAAGTGGGAAATATCCATCCAGGCAATTTGTATTTACAATACTTCTGCTTCTCCCTGGATTATTTTGTTCTTTGTTACAAAAAAGGCTGAGATGGGGAAGCAAATGGATGCAGTAAATAAACTCAACATGAAGAACCATTCCAAAGGCTTAAAATCCCAGGTAGTGTCATTGTAAAGGGCATTAATTATTTCAAAACTGTCTTGCTTTTCCACAATATAATGTGAAATGTTACAGTGAAACCAGACACACCACAATCCTCAGCAGTTAATTCAAGGCTATGCATTAGCATCAGAAAGCAATTAGATGTTTGAATTCACACACATTGGGAGGGTCACAGTAAATCTACTGTAAAGAAAAGGAATCAAGTGAATTGAAGAAAAACTTCCCAGTCAGACTGCAGTAAATATGTAGTAAATCCGCTCCTGATCATTCAGGATGCACAGAGGAGAAAAATAGCGAAAAATCCAGAGTTTAAGTGTCCATCCTGGTGAAGGAAGGCATAGGAAAAGGAAAGACTGGAAAATTAAAAGGGCAGACGTAGGGGTAATATTTTTTTCTGTCAAGCATTGTAAAGAAAAGAAAATGCCAGTCATAATGATAGGGGAAAGGGATGAGAATGATGAGAGAGGGAAATAATGGTTCTGTTATGCACTGAGAAGTGAATGCTGCTGCAGAGCTGAGCAGGGAGATGTTAATGGGCACAAAAGGCTGGGCTGCCCACTTGGATGGGGAGATGACAAATTGCCAACAACAGGAGACGTGCTCCTGTTCAATGTGCATTTTAATAACATGGAAGGGGCTTAGTGCAAGCAGCGAGAGGCTCAGAGCAGAAATTACCTTACAAAAAATCATCTGCCTCAGGTCTGTCTCTGCTGAGCAGGAGGGACACAATAGCAGGGGAGAGATCAGGATGCCCTCACTGTTTTTAGCACACTGCAATGAATGCCTGGATCCTCAAGGATGTGGTTAAGGCAACAGGCTGCCAGGTCTCTGTGTCTGTTTCTGTCACAGATTCCAGACAAAAGACACTGAGGTTGCCCAGAAACTGAGGGAGCAGCAGCAAATCCAGCAGCACTCAGGGCTGCGGGACAAGAGTGGAGCTTTCCTCTGTCCAGAGGCAAAATGGAGTTAACAAACTTGCCTGCTCGTTGTGGAGGTCCAGTCACGACTTTATGTTGTCAGAGGCAGAAGTTCTTTAGCAATGGACCATAAAAATAAGCAGAAAAAAGAAGTGCAAAAGCTGTTCCCATCTTCCTTAACTCAACACCTCTTTCCCCCACCTCATTCTCTGCTAAAGCACATACAGACTGGATGTGCTGACGTTTCTAGCTTTCATTTGATATGAAGAGTTTGGGATTTCCTATAGTTTTGTATGACCAAACTGCTGAAGTGGAGGGAGAAAAAAAGACTGGGAGGTGTATGATAGAAAAAAAAAAAAAAAAGCCTGAAGGGAGAAAAGACTAAAAGATGTGAGACTTCTGTAACTTTTCCCCCTGCTGTACCCCTGGAACATACACATTAGTCAGTGGTGAGACACTGGCAGAGGTTGCCCAGAGAAGTTGTGGAAGGCCCATCCCTGAAGTGTCCAAGACTGGGTTCATGAGGCTTGGAGAAACCTGGCCTACTAGAAGATGTCCCTGCCCATGGCAGGGGGTCTGGAATAAATTAACTTTTAAAGGTCTCTTCCAACCAAAACCATTCTCTGATTCCATAATTGTGAAGGAACAACCCATGTTCAGGACCTAGTCCTCAAACAGAAAGTTTTAGCAGATGACCACCTGCCTACAAAGGTCAAGTGTAAAACCTCAACACTTCAATCAACACATTATTTATAACATTTCTGGGATAAGCTGGAGTCCACCTAATCAATGGGAATGAAATATCATTCTAGTGATTCAATTTCTAAGGGAATTTTTCTCTGGGATTCTCCCAGTGTTATTTTTTTTATTGCTGGCATAATTCCCTTTGAAATGACATTTCCATTTCTGCACTCACACCGAGTCAGCCATTCTGGGAAGGTTTCCTCCATGCAGCAGAACAATGTGGTGCTAATGGGATTACTCACAGCACAGAGTTAAGCATTCATAGAAATCTTTGAGAGAGTGGGGTGATAATTACCAGCTCTCATACCACAGCCCAAATAGTGAAACATAATAGTGTACACATTTCCCCCAAAATTGTCTGAACTCCTCTTGGTCAGAGCATTGGTGACACAGGAATGGCTCTGCTGGAGCTTAAGCTCCATTCACTGACACTATTGTGTATAATTAAGGGAAATTTTTTCTTTTTAACACAAGCACAGCACTGAGCATATCCAATGTGGAGATTTTCAAGTCAAAATGCATTTAAAAAATTAAAACTCTGCCCTGAATGTAATAAAGGTGTCTGTACATTTTCCCTTTCAAAGCTCTGTATCAAGATTTTAGTTCAAATGAGTATTCCAAGGTAAAGCAAAACATAGTAGTCACTAGTATTACAAAGAAGAAAAAAACCCCAAAATAACAACTTAAAAGGTTGTTTACGTATGGAAATGAAAAAATGTCAAGTTTCCGCTTTAGGTTTCCTTCCTCCTCTCTCTGCTCTCTTCACCACCCTCCTTTAGATGGCAAAGGGAAGGAAGCGTGCACGGATACATTTTTTCATCCTCTTTTATTGTTCTTTTCTTTGGACATATATATCCTCTACTGAGCTGGAACTCATTTTCAATATTCTGGCTTTTTAAAACATGCTTTTGAACATTTCTGTTGTCTTCCATTCTCTGTAATTTTGTCCCATCTCACCATCTCAAAGCAAACTGTGCTCCCTTTCCCTTAATAGTGGCTTTTATATTCTTTCTGAGGAAAGCCACTGAAGTGAACTTTGTGTTGTGCAGATAAGAGAAGCAAGCTGTGGCACTCCTAAGGTTTTAACAATTATGAATAGTTTAATTCTGTGATGAGCTTTACACTTCCACATCCTCCCTCTTTTCAGTTCTGGACCAAGAGATGCCGTTGAAAAAGAAAACCTACAGAGATTCATGAATTCAGCTATAAATACCAGCAGTTAACAACTTATACATCAGCGCTAGGTAAAACTGAGGGAATATTCACATTGCCTAATGCAACATGGAAACCAGGCACAATGTCCATCAGCTGCTGCAAAATGTGTTGGGAGAGAAGGGAAAACTGTAGTGACAAATTATGGAAATGGTCCATCCAGGAGATATGTAAATGCCTCCCGCCACGTTATTCATGGTCTCCTAACAGACTCCCAAAGGAATCATTAACCATGTGTAAATTATGTAAGATTTCTTGCAGGCCCTTTTCTCCTTTGTGTCCCTCTTCCCACTGTCTCATTAATTAACACTCTTCTCTCACTTTCTCCTTTGTTTCCTTCAAACTGTTTCAAGCTAAGAATAAATGAAAACTTCACATTAAGGTAAATCATGTGTCCATTTGCATTGATAGGAAGGGGAGAAAGCCCGCAGAATACCTCTACATGCACTGAGAATTAATTATAGTAACCAAAACCAGTCAATTGATCATTGACTGAGATCATCTGATCAATTGATGATCAGATGGTCAATTGATCATCCCTTCTGAGAGGAGGGATGGGGGTTGAGAAGTTCTCACAGGACTGTGTAAAATGGAATAAACAAAGCAATCCTTAATCCAGGGGCATACCAAGCACTCCTCCTGTTCCTAGGCAGAGCAGGGAGAACCACAGACACGAGGCTGGGACAGGAGTGGATCTGGGCAATGGGAAATTTTCCCTCTGGTGGGAATGCAAGCCCAATCCTCAGGCCAGAGAATGGAGAAGGGGGCAAGCCCTCCACCTTTTGGAGGTGAGCTTCCTAAATGACCATCACAGCATGGTCAAAAATCTCAAATAGCAAATTTTCCCACTAAACCCCAGTACTGAAGGAAAAAGCCCACTGAGAAAGGCCTCCCAAGACTGTGGTTGTGCATGAGTTTTAGAAGGTGATGTGTAAATGTCAGGAGCAATGACATTTTGGAGCTGTAAGATGAGATGCATTCCCTCCAGTGGTGCTGATTGATTAGCCATTCCCTGTCACGTTGCTAATTGTTTGCCAGCTGCTAATCAATGAGATCTGAAATACCGTGTGTGCATAAGGCTTATTCCCAAAATTAAAAGGAAAAGGAAAAAAGCACGGAAAACAGTCAATATCCCTGTGGCATTGATCCTCCTAGAGGTATCCCATATAAGGTAAATACTCAAATTGTATTGTTGCCTGTTGTGGAGGATGTGAGAATGACAGAAGAGATAGGCATGCTTTATATTAAATCCCTCCGTTTTTCCTTAACTAACAAACTCCTGAAGCTGCTCTCTGGCAGACCCCGAGGAGGCAGTAAAATGGTCAGCTCAAGTGATGGCATGACTCTGATGTAGCATTAAACAGGTTTCCACAGAAAGATCATCCACGTGACCGCTGCCCCATGACTGAATGTTCTGTCAGACACTGGGGTCCATTTGCTCTGGTTGTGTTCTGAGCATCCAGAGTGTCTGGGCACAGGCTGAAATATCTCTGACTGGGCTGGAAATGGCTTTCAGAGCAATTTCCAGCTGAAATTATCCAGACATTTATCCAGACATTCTCAGGTCTGTATCAGCCAAATGGCTATCTCCCAAAGCAGAATTAAAAGCCTGATACTGAACAGATTATGTTTGGGAGAGTCAGAAGGATACAGAGCATATTCTTCTGTAAGACTGGAATGTAATTATGACTTCTGGGGCACAGTAAGAATAAATTATTGCATTTGTCAGATATTTTGGAAAAACACTATTTTGCATGCAATCCAATGGGTGAGCAATATTCCAGCAAGAACAACAATGCAAATTCCTACTGTCAGAGCAGATACAACAGTTTGGATTGTCGCGCCCAAACAAAGTTGTCCTGCCTTCATCCACAGCCTGTTTGCACAGCATGAGATCCCCTAACATTTACCAAAAGTTGTTGAAATTAATAAAATTAATGACTAAGTGATTGAAATGTTTTCTCTCTTTTTAAGTGCACAATTTTTGGGGGCAGAGGGCATGACTTATTTGCCAGTGTTTGAAGCACAGGGTGGCACTGAGAAGGGAATGAAATGATCATCAGTGCCTACAATCTCCAGTTTCTCCTAGCTCCCATTAGCAAGGAGACAATGGTGGAACATTTGGAACAGCTCTGCATCCAACATCTCTGCCCTGTGTCCTTCACTGTCCAAGGTACAGCTGGGTCAGAAGAAAATGCATTGATCATTGTGTTTTGAAATGGACTAGGAACCTTCCTTCCTTCTTTTCCTTCCTTCCTTCCTTCCCTAGAAGCACCATGTGTACAACTTTAAAGAGACAAAAAGGCAAACACAGCTTTTGATAACATATAAAAAGGAAAGCAAATATATCGAAATAAATAAAAGATGAAGAAATTCAGCCAACTGATGTAATATTTAGGTGTTTTGATGACACTCTTTGATGGCTCAGACAAGAGTAGGTGTATTTCATATTTCATAGAAAAAGAGCAAAGCAAGCTCAGAGATTTATGCTTAACCACTAAAGAACAGCATTTAGAAAGCTGCAGCTGAGAAATGAGTCTTTTCTATCAAACTGCAGAAGGGGCTGAGT
The DNA here is from genome assembly GCF_028551555.1 of Melozone crissalis. NCBI lineage: Eukaryota > Metazoa > Chordata > Aves > Passeriformes > Passerellidae > Melozone > Melozone crissalis. The sequence continues at coordinate 6,874,968 of NW_026535817.1, read as the reverse complement.
GGGAGGATTGAATGAAGGAAACAGAAAGTGGTGGTCAAAGGGGAAAAGAACAGGCCCTCATACACAGAGGGAAATGGCAGTGGGGGAGGAAACAGGTTTGTTTTCTCTCTCTCATGTTTTTTTCTCTCAGAAAAGTACTTAAAAATATTAATATCTAAGAAAAACAGTAAAGGAAGAAGAGAGATATCATCATGTAACTGAAGTATAAGATATCAGATAGCTGCAGTTGCAGCTGGTGGAGATTATGTGTAACATATAACCTGTTGCCAACTCCTTTGATGAAACCAGTGCTCCCTTTATGCTACACTTGCAAATAAATGAGGTGGTGACCAGTTACCATTAATCTTCTGAAAAATCACAAATGAAGGCCAACAGTTTTGTATCAAGCTCGTCATGAGAATACAGTCGAGGGAAGATCAAAGCTCTGGGGTTACAGCAGGAATGCCTGATTTTGACAAAATCTCTCCAGAGATTTGGAGAATGAAGGATGAACAACAGGACTGGATTTAAGTCCGTCCATCAGGGTACCTGGAATTGCTGGCACACCCAGGGCTCCTGAGAGGACACAGCCCCTTTTCCAAAACCTCCTGTGCTCCTTCTCACCAAGCCCAGTGCAAGGGCTGCGATGGGCAATCCACAGAGACTCCAGAGCCTGCCCTTCCCTGCAGACACAAAGGCTACAACAAAACCCTCCATGTCCCTCTTGGCTTTGGTAATAACTTTGCTGCAAACTCTGCATTCCTTCACATCAGTGGCATTCATTTCCAAACCCTTTGGTTGCTCGTAAACTGTGCTCCCATGATACTGGGAGGAAAACACACACAGAGACACAGAAGCCTCTCTGCCCCATCATCACAACAATCACTGCAAACTCCCAAGCACTGTAAAATGAGGATGTGAGGACAACCTCTAAAATGGACAGTCCGATTGTCACACAGAGCCTAAACTGAAAAACTGAAATGTCCACCCCCAAAATGATCCTTTTGGCTGACTTAGGGATGGTTTCTTTCCTTGCCTTTCCCATTTGTGGTTCCCTACTTTTGATTCAGATTAAGTTTCTCTCCAGATGAGATGAGATATTATATTTAATAGGGGAAAAACATCCCACATCAGCACAAAGACACAAAAGCTGGAAGAGGCTCCCATTCCCACAGATGTCAAGTCCTGTGAGAGGCTCATGGGTGTTGTCTGGCAGAGATGAGGGACAGCAGGCCAGTTTTCTGCTCTTGTTTGGCTGTTGCAGGGAAACAGGGATTTGGGCACGCCTGGTAAGCAACTGAGTGAGTTGTTGAGGAGAAACACCAAGCTCATCAGCCAACTTTTTCCCCCTCCCCACTGGTTCAGCTTACCAGACTTTGAAGTTTTTTAGCCAAGGAGTATTAGTGTGCTGTGACAGCTGGCAACACATTCCAGTGGGTAAGTGATGGACTGGCTCTGGAGAGAGTAAAATAAATTATGAAGTGGGTGAAATTTCAGCCCTCCAAATAACAGTCCAATGATTTCATTGGAATGGCTCTGTCTGGCAACATACTCAAACACATACAGATTGGCAGAGCACACAAACACTCCTGTATGGAATAGCTGCCTGCATGGGAAGAGGGGGAGTTCTCCTCGGATAAAGGAGCATGAGTTGGGAGACAGCAAGAGGAGATTTTCAGAATTTATTTGTCCCAGAGCCAGTCACGTATGGCTCTGTGTGAATGTAAGAGCTGGAGCCAGAAATGAGTGTTAGACACTCTGCTCAAAAACAACATCTTCAGGATTCTCCAGGTGATCTCTTGCCCCAGAGAATGCCATCCACTGTCTGCACTGGTAAAGCACCAGCATATCCTAAAACTCAACTTCTACTTCAATGAGTGCAGTTTCCAGGGGCTGTTCAGCATCTGCAAACATGAACTGTCACAGACATCTTTTATGAAAAATCCTTTCCTTAGGATTTTTCCTCCTGAGAAGCTGGGAGGCCTCAGGAACAAAATGTAAACAATGGTTATCTGCTACTGTGGAATGCAACAGGTGCATCTGTGATTGGCCCATGTTGGTTGTTTCTAATTAATGGCCAATCACAGCCCAGCTGGCTCGGACAGAGAGCCGAGCCACAAACCTTTGTTATCATTCTTTGCTGTTCTATTCTTAGCCAGCCTTCTGATGAAATCCTTTCTTCTATTCTTTTAGTATAGTTTAAATGCAATATATATTATAAAATAATAAATCAGCCTTCTGAAACATGGAGTCAGATCCTCGTCTCTTCCCTCATCCTCAGACCCCTGTGAGCGCCGTCACAACGAACAGATAAGGTAAATAAGAACCCATGACTGAGAAGCAAAATGAAGTCTGGTACCTTCCTCCCGCTTGGAACTAAATACGTTTAGGTGGTATCACCCTTCCAGGTCCCCCTCCAAACTCCAAACGGGCTGCCTGACCTGTGGCTTTCAGCACAGAGGGAATGCTATGGAGTTAGTTGCCTTATTTTGTACCAGGACATTACAGATGATGTACTTGGGCTGGCTGACAGAGGTGGTGGGGCAGAGGAGAGGAGAGCAGCTTTCTGGGGGCTGGAGGTTTCCTATTTTTAGCTGTAATTCATTCCAAAAATTTGTACATTCTGAATGCATCATCACCAAACAATAAGCAGCCTGCTGTGTGAGTGTTTGTTGTTGTAGAGGATCCTTTATTCTGCTTTTGTCAAATGTAGTCAGTGTAATTTAATTTGCTCAGGGAAGGACTGTGCAGCTTAGCTCTCCAGAATCTCTACATCATTTTCAGCCTCTGAATGGCATCCACTAAAATGCAAAAAAATCACTATGAAGAGATTTTCTTGGAGGTGTATTTGCTTCCATCTCTCAGCTGCTTCCATTTGAGCACAGCTTTGTGGCTCCTGTGTCAGCTGCCTGACAGAGTAAATTGTGTGCTGGGAACATTTACTGCAAAACTCACTGCTGCTTGTGTTTGTTCTGCCATGGTTTAACCAGCAATAGCCAAAGCTAATGGATATAGGGTCAGTTCCAAAAATCAGTTTCTTTCTATGGCTGAAAATTTCATGGGGAAGTTTAATTTTAGGGATAAACCGCTCCTGCTTAATGTGGCATCATTGCATTTTCTCTCTTTTCATCACATGCTATCTCTGTCTTATTCCAGTTCAATTAATTGCTGACAGGAGGCAATTACTACTTTTTGTCTTAGGAATACCTGTAAACACATTCTCCTGTTTGGAAATTTGTCTCTAATACTTTTTTTCCTCTGTATACTTAATAAATTAAAAATCATACTAAATCAGAATTAGATTTCATGTTAGCCCATTAAGCAACTCAAAAGTTATGTACTTTGACAAAGTCCTAGAGGACTCTAAGAATGTAAAACTTTTTGTGCCATCAAATTTCCAAATTTTAAGTCTGGGAAACTGTTTTCATTATGCTTAATTTGTCCTCAAAACTGAAAGAGAAAAGGCTTGCAAAGAAATGTACAGTGTTGAAAAAGAAATATATATATATAACCAACTTTTGTTTTCTTTCAGATTTAAACAAGAGGACTGAATTGCCCCCAAGGGAAGCTAGGACATTTCAAGCTGATTTTCAATGACAGAATGATTTGGGCAGAGTTTTGTTTGCTGTTTTGTTTCAATATACATTCACTTTCTTTCCAAAATTTTCTGCTAAGCTATCAAACTAAAAATTATTCTTTTTTGTTGTCTGCCCTTAATGTTTTCGTTTTGTAGGGTTTTTTTGCATAGGATCATTTATGCTGCCAATTTCCTTTGTGTGTTTCAGTTTCTCCTCTGTTTTCTTGCTGCTAGACCTCTTGAGTACCTGTCCAGTCAGGCATCACAAACTCACATGAATGCTTTGATAGCAGTCAGAAGCACTGAGAGCAATAATTCTGTTCATTTAAACAGAACATATGATTATAATCTTTGGTATAGTTGCAAGGAGGAAAAAGAAAAGATCAGGATTCACTTGGACACTATCCGAGCCCAGCTGAAATCCTCAGGGGATTTTAGGGTTTAAAGTTACCAGGATGTGAATTTTCACGGAGCTCTGGCTGAGGAGGGACATGCTCTGTTTCAAGTGAGCACATCCCATGGAATATTCTGAGAGGCTGCTGCTGATATCCAGACATGTGCAATAACAACAGGATGGTCACATTTGTTCCCTTCCCCACCAGCTCCCTCCTGTGAGATGCCTCGCAGTTAAGCTGCATTCATCACTCTGTTATTTTTAGCCTGGTTTCCAAAGGAAACCCTGCACACGAGACTGTGTTGTCTGTCTGTCTGCTTACCACTGCCTCCATAAAATGGCACCCTCGCCCAGTTTCAACCAAGCTGGACAGCAGGACAGAAGCCTGTGGGATGTGAAGTAGCTGCCAGCTTCTCCAAACCTGGAGAGGCTGTAGCAGGAGCTGAGCAGCTGCCTGGATTCTGGGCCTGGACACAGAGCATACACACACCAGCACAGCACCACTCACCCTAATGCCAGAATTCTTCAGGGATATAGAGAAGGGATGGGATATCCAGAGCCATGAGGAGCTGGAAGTTCTCCCCTGAGCTTCCAGAAGAAGTGTAAGAAAGGCATTTGCTAGCAAACAACTTTACAAAATGACCCCTTTGTCTGGTGTCATTATTCCTTGACTCAGAAAAAACCCATAAATATGACCCCTGGTCCTACCTTGCTGCTGCTGGTGAATTAGGGAAAATGTAACAATGGAGACAAAAAAGCCAAAATTTCCAGCAAGCATCACCTGCTGCATTCACAGAGGGTACAGCCCAACCACTGGAAGAAGCAGTGGCTTGACTGGGTGGTCAGAAATGAAGTTGACAGGGTAATCAACCCCAGATGATGACCACTGCTGTGAGTCAGGAATTGCCTTCCTCTCCACCAGCCCATAATTCTGGTGCGCACCAGAACCAGCTCAGTCTGAGCCACCCCCAGCCTGAAATCAGGGCTCCCAGCCTGACCCAGCACAAGAAGGAACATCAGCACAAAAAAACAATTTGCAGTGTCTACAGCTTAAATATTACCAAGCTGGGTAAAACATCTGGTTTGGCCAACACCAACAGACCTGGGAGCACTGCCTGCTTTGGGGCTGTTTGTTTATGGATTTATATATACTTTCTTTGTTTCTATTGTTTTGGTTTTTTTTTAATAGCAGTCAAAATCTTCCCATACAGAAGCATGAACTAAAACTATATTTAAGCCTTTAAAGCAAAGAGTGGCCAAGCACCTGCAGTTCTCATTAAGAACTGACTGATGTTCACTCCCTTAGCACCACTGGAATCAAAGCACTGGGAGAAGATCTCCACTGCTCACTTCACTTCCTGGCTAACCAAGGAGCCAGCAGAACACTGGGAGGGAAGGATGAGAGATACCCACTGTGTAATAGTTAACCAGGATCTTCGTTTTTCCTAAAACAGCCCTTTTTGGGTCACCAAGTGTCACCAAGCACTGAGACTGTGAGGTTCACTGACCCCTCTGCAAAATGTAGGGCTTTTTTCACAAATATTTATCTTTTCAGCTGAAAATGTCTGTGCTTGATCTCTGACTGGAGTAATATTCTTGGAAGAAAAAGCAAAGTATTTTCAGCTGTTTAAAATGACTTTGCAAATGATTTTATAAAAAAGCAGTCATACATAGTTGCATGCATTTTGCAAGGCCAAAAGGGAAAAAAAAAAGAAAAAAGAATTAAGTTTGACAACTGGCTTGGGCAAAGCTTTCATATAGACCTGGTGCCTTTTTTGGACTTGAAATAAAACAAGGACCTGCCAGGGAAAACATGCACCCTGTGCATTCATAGAATAACAGGCTGGTTTGGGTTGGAAAGGACCTTAAAGACCCTCTTGTTCCAGCTCCCTGCCATTGGCAGAGACACCTTCCACTAGTCCAGGTTTCTCAGGGCCCATCCAACTTTCACATGAGGTGTATCTCTAAAAAGTGCACGTGAGTAAAGAGCCAGTGGTGGCACAGACATCAAAAAAAGGATCTGTCACCACAGGTGCTCTTGTCTCATGCCCTCTCTTAGATTTGAGATAAAATGGATTGATGGGGCAGTGCAGGAAATAAATTTACTAAACTTGAGTGAATTGTGTAAAAAGTGGGAAGATCCAGATTGAAAAATAGTTGTGAAGAAGGTTGTACACATGGTACAACCGTGAAATTACTAAGCCAAACAGGAATTTGAATTTTCTGCACTAAAGAAAGTAAAGTATGTTTATAAAAAAGAAGCTGGAAAATTTGGGATTACTTTCTCAGGCCTGAGTTCATATTCCCCTTTTAAACTGAGTGAGGAGATGCCACTCAGTTTAGCAATGGATCCAAACTTAGAAACAGGCTGTACACAACCTGCCTGCCACACCCCAGATGATCATCAGCTATCACACCCTGTGCAGCCTGCTCTCTGTGTTCCATATCACTTCAACAAAGGCACAGAAGCACATTATTTTTGAAGGTAGGGGTGGAGTGAGGAAGAGAACAAAAGAAGGAAACCTGAACAGGGATAGTGCATTAAAAAAAGAAAAACCACTCTAAAAAAGAGAGATGTTGTAATATGCTGGAAAGCAGTGATTGTCCTTAAAGTCCTTTCCTCCTCCCTCTGGAATCTGGAATTTACACTGTGAAATTGCTACTGAAATGACTGCAAGGAATTCCTGAAATCTCCACATAAAATCTGTGTTCAAGGTCCTGGATCTTGTGCTCATTAAAAGTGCAGAGATGTGAAAAACTTCTGTTCTTTTAATTTATGCGCTTGTGCCAATAAGCTTTTGTGAAATACTCACAGGAGGACTTTTTCTACAGTTTTTCTCTCCAGATATTAAGAAAAATTTAAAATAAATATCCTTGTTAATTGCATTTATGGCATTGTTCCTTTAACTGGAAGGGAAGAGGGTGAGATGACCCTACCTGGTGACAGCTCTGGCCCAGCACAGCTGACAAGTGTGGTGTGAGGAGGTGGGCAAAGCAAACCTTCACTTTTTCATTGAAAGAACTGCTAGAACTTGATTGTTATTTTTTTTTTTTCTGCTCAAGGCCTGCTGCTTTCTCAGTGTCGTACTGATGAAATGGAAAAACCCAAGAGCAGATTTTGTCCTGTGGTGGAGGTGGGGTAAAATTCCTGACTGCTATCACAGGAAAGGTTGTTATTCTCATTAAATCATCCTCTCTGCAATATCATGCCGTGTTTGTGGGCTGCTGCAACTGTTTCCTTGGCAAATGCTCAAGTTAATATAAGCAATCATATTGTTCTAAGGTCATCCAGGAAACCAACAGCCTCCCTTTCCTCCTGACCCGCTCACCAGCTTCCGGCCATTCCTGTGCTCTTCCTAAAGCACTGGCCTGATCTCAGCCTTGGGGAAGTGAGCTGCTCAGGAGCTCCTGCTGCAGAGAATCCCTAAGAAATAAAAACTTTTCCTGAAGATTCCCCCTTGAATGCAGCGTGCTTCCTGACCACAGCCAAACTCCTCCAGTGCTCAGGGCCAGGATGGGACCCTTGCTTGACCCTGATGGGACAGCAGCACTCAGGAATTTGCTCCCTAGGAGCCTTTTTGCTACAGCCACAACTGCACCTTTGTGTCCCTCTGAGTCAGGGAAGAAGGGGGCTGAGCAGGTAAGAGGGAAACCTGCTGGAAAACAGCAGGGAAGGTGATCCATGCCTTTGTGATCTTCCACCACCTGCCCTTCCCATCTATCATGAGCCTCTGCACAGAAGAGACAAGAGGAAATTCTTTAAACTGAAAGAGGGCAGGGTTAGATCAGATGTTAGGAAGAGATCCCTCCCTGTGAGGGTGCTGAGGCCCTGGCACAGGATTCCCAGAGAAGCTGTGGAAGCCCCAAACCTGGCACTGTTCAGGCCAGGCTGGATGGGGCTCTGAGCAACCTGGGGTAGTGGAAGGTGTCCCTGCCCATGGCAGAGGGGCTGAAAACAAGATGATCCTTTTGGTCCTTTCCAACCCAAACCATTCTGTGACTCTGTGGCTGGATGGAGACTGGTCAGTGACAGTTCCCTGGGACATTGTGTCTCACCTTTCCAAGACAAAGCAGAACCTGCTAACAACACCCCAAATCTGGGCATTACAGAGAAGGCTGCAGAGGGTGTCTGCCCTTCTAAAGGTTGCTGTGAAACAGAAGGAGGTGAAAAGGGGCCAGGTGGTGACAGGGGCAGCAGGCACCCGTACCTGTTTTGGGGGCTGTGGGGGCAGCACAGACCTGTGCTGGCTTTGGGTGGGCCCTGGCAAACCCTTGGAAAGGCGCTGATGTCCACGCTGTGCCAGGGGCATGTCTGCAGGGACAGGATGACAAGGAGCCAAGCCTGAGACTGGCAGCCTGCTCACCTTGTTGGGCTGTCCAAGCCACAGGGAATGGTGTTGATTAAACAAACACCCTGCTGGAGCAGCTGCAGGCATGTCGAGTGCCTGTGCTGGTGGGAGCAGCTCCAGAGGATAAACAGGGGAAAGGAGAGCCACTGGCATGTGAAGGGCTTGCTAGGAATGGGCCCACGGACATGAAACCACAGCCAGACAAAGGGAGGGGGAATTTCCACAGAGCACTTGAAGATCTTATAAAATGTTCATTAAATTAGGTTTGCAGCCATTGTCAGCACTTGAATTATAAGGACTAAATGCAATTGAAAAACTACCTTGTGCTTTCATGTGAAATGGTAACTGCACATCAAACGTTTTCATCTCCTCCAATGATAAATATGTGGAAATCTGTAGGACTATTTATATAAAAGCTTCCAAAAGATATGTTATCTCTGCAATTTACCCCCACTCCTTCCCCAGGGGATTTTTCTTTCATGTCTCCTTGCATGGTCTACATTTATTTACTGGTGAATATCACTTCAAATGAATTTAGTAGCAGGGATGTTTATAGAAATAGCACACTTTCAATGACTTGTGGAGAATACTTACAAAGTGAATGTTGTAAAACACAAGTGTGTTTACATTAGAAAACCAATAACAGACTGGTTAACAGGCAGTCAAGGCGTGGAAGAAAACAAGAGACCTGTTCATCAACTCCAAACCAGCCTACAGTCTTGAATATCAAAATGCTCTTGTGGTGGTTCTACCTCTTTTGTGACAAACCTCTTTCCAAGTAAGCTTTAGACCAGGAATTTTCACTAAAAATATTCAGAGGATCACGTGTACAATAATTTTAACAGTAATTTGAAAATACATTATTCTTGATGATAGGAAATGAAGCAAACCTGTTCCAATAAGCAATTTGCAATAAATTATTCAATCACCTCTAATCAAAAGTGCATATCATGAAGGCAAGTAGAGAAAAACATCCCTAAGCAGCACTTTATCTGTTATAGTTTTGAGAGGAACCATGTGGGACCAATGAATGAAATGAAATTTCCCAGAAACCCTGGTACATTCTAGTTTTGTTCTGGAGAATGATAATTCAGACATCAATTTATTTGACAAGAAGCATTCACTTCCAGGTCAACCAGCTGCTTGACAGTTAGAAAAAAAGAAATTATGTGCTGATTCTGGGGCCAGATTCTCCTCTATCTACAACAGAATGACAGAACCAGAATGGTTTGGGTTAGAAGGCACCTTAAAGATCATTTAGCAGCAATCCCAGCCGTAGGCAAGGACACCTTCCACTAGACCAGGTTGCTCAGGGTCCCATCCAACCTGGTCCAGAATCAAGTATTAATCAGTACCAAGAATCAGTTTCACTTGAAATATGCCTAATTCTGCATGACTAAAACCACTTTACTTCCAGCTATAAAAAAATCTGGTGGCCAAACTGAGGCAAAATGAAATGCGCACTGTAAAGGAAAAGTTCCCATAAATACAAATAAACATCCACAGTTTCTGGGCAAATTAGAAGTAAAATCCTTATGCTGAGAGGAAAAGATGTGGTCTGCAATGAGCTGAGGAATTCTCCTAAAGCCACCAAAATGGGAATATTTCCAGTGTGGTACAGATGATCAGTATGGATGGATTCAACAGAGGAATCCTGCTCTGAGCATGTAGACAGACACAGCTGATTTATTTTGAAGCCAAGTAACACCCTCCTTCCTTTCTGCTCACCATAGCATTGGCAAAGCTGGCTTTTGTTCCTTGCCCTCACTTCAGTTCCCTCAGACCAAAAGGAAATCAAAGTTTGACCGAGGAAGAGACAGCAAGCAGCAGGAGGAGGTGCAGATCAGTAAACGTGGTCTCAGGCTGCCCAAATACTCGGGTCAGAGCCAGAGTGCAGGTCAGAATTACAAGAAGGGCATGGAAAATCCATGTTTTCATGCAAAAAAGGGAAAATTATCAGCACATCCCTCTCTCTAATTTATCAGACCTGAGCCACTACCACAGCATTGAGAGCAGCTCTGAGTGTGCCATGTACATCAGGACTCCTGAAGCTCCTGGTAAACCACAGGGGTGTTGGTGTCACAACAAGTCCAAGTGGGGGAAATCCAGTCAGTCTAAACAAATACACTGAAATGGTGATTTTTTTAAAGCACAACAAACTCATAACTAAAAGGTACCATTCAGAAATACAGCAGCATTTCTTCCTTATTTTTTAATCATGGACAAGTAAATGAGCACCTTCTGATCTCTTCTAGCCAGCAGACAAACCATTCTGTAAAGGCTTAACAACATTTTCCAGTCTTCCCAGTGCCTTGCCAATTTCAGCAAGGCCATGAAAGGAAAGAACCATCCAGCCATCATCCTGCTTTTAATTATGGGAAAAACAAGTCCCAGCACCTAGCCAAATGCCAGGTAAAAATTCCACTTCTAGAGCCTTGCAGAAATGGCAGAGACGGCTGAATAATGTCTTAGGGGGAGGCCCTGGACTGGTGGTTTCACTGGTACACAAACTTCCTCCCTGCTGTCATTCCAGTACACTACCCCAAGGCAAAGCAGGCTAAATTGAACTGAAAAAGAGTCCCCTGGATTCATGACATTCCCTTTTCCAAACCTAAACCAGAGTCATGCAGTATTCCAGCCCAGTTTCTAAGATGATGAATTACATTCTTCAGAACTTTGCTACATAATTATGGACACCTTTTAGGAAACCAGATATCCTTGTGAGTCTGGATTAAACTACTTGCAGAATGTTTACACAGAGTACAGTTATCTTCTCCTATTGTTAAACACAAGTGAAGTAGACATTGCTAACATAAAAAACAGAAAAAACCTACTCATTTCCAAGGAATGTGTGAATCTTCAAGAGTTCTGAAGAGCCAAGAGAAATGCAGACATTTAAAAGAGTAGAGCTAAGAAGTGAAAACAGCATTGCCAAAAGTATCCCTATTTTGTTGGCACAGTCCATGCAAATGAGAACACTGCATCCTTGTTTCTTCCAGGCAAAAAACCCCTTCATGCTAGATGAAAGGAATTTCTGAATTATTGCTATAAGTTTTTAACAAGAGTTCACAAGGTTTCCTTCCTTAAGTACTGTTTAGATAAGGTGCTTTAAAACAGAAATTCACCCTTTCTCAGGTTCAAACAGGATCGTGGCTTCCTGTCATTCCAAACATCTCTGCAGCTCTGTCAAACCACCACCGCTTGTTCCCAGCAGCAAGGATTCACCACCAGCCATCACAGGAAGGCCTCACACCTTCCAGCTGTAGCATTTCCTTGGATGGGCAGGCAGGTGGGACGATGAAAATCAGTGGGAAGAACATCCATGCAAGGCCATTTGGACAGCAAGTCGTGTTCTCCCTGACATTTGTTGCTGTACCAGTATGCTTGGCCAATTATCTGCTGGAAATTAATTGCCCCACAGTGTGATTTTACCCAAATTACCCCTACAGAGAGCCAGGAAAGAAAGCTGTGGAAAGGCCATTGAGTTCTCACATCCTGCCAGGATGAGAAGAGTGGTAGGTTGTACATCCACCTCTCCATCTCTCCCTGTTTCTGAGTCGTAATTTTGCCTCACCCAACCGGGGAGAGAACAATGGAGCGTCAAGGTCCAAATATGAAAGGTCCAAATATGAAAAGGTTCTCCCTTTAGGGTGAGAGGTGGGGGGATGAGGTTTGCTGGAAAGCTGCTCACATTTCATTCGAGTAATCCTGTCTGCTTCCAAGCAGATTTCAGAAAAATATCAGTGTTCTGCTGAATAGCTTTAATGGGATTACCTTTAAGGCTTCTCTAATAAGTGGTGTTATTAAGTTGCCTGGCTCATATGGAGAATTATGCATAACCACTGGCACTCCCCCTTTTTCCCTGGTTTTGTTACAAATTGGAATTAGTGTCTACTTGGTGTTGGGTTTCGTGTTTTAAAGAGGATTGGGTTAGGGGAAAATCTTTTAGGTAAAGCTCTTTTTAAAATTTTGCCCATATTAAAAAAAATTCCTTTCTTTCAGCCTATGAAGTGTGTCCTAAAAGGGATTAGAGATGCTGTTCAGTACAAATCTGCCAGGAAGTCCAAATCAAGATTTTGCAGATCAAACAACAGATGCAAATGATTGCAAAGGCCTAAGATTTTGCAGGAAAAAAATTGTCTCATATTTCCAAAGCCAGTCTGAAAGCTCAATGGGAATTAAAAGAAGTGGGCAAAGCCTGAAATGATGTAATTCTTTCAGCATTGACCAGAATGTTTTGAGCTTGATGGAAATTCTCTCTAAAGTGAATGAAAAAAGGCTATTAAATTCAAGCAATTCTTGGTCCAATCCCTTGAACAAATGATAAAAAAGGTGGTATCCTTAGACAAAAATAAACTAAGAAAACATGAATGAAGAATTATTAAAACACAGGAAAGTTTCACTCCCATGAAGACAACCTAAAGAAATGACATAAAACCCCAGAGCTACTGTATCCAGACAATTTACTGAAGGGAATCCCCCAGGGAATGACACTGAAAGGGCCTGTGCTCCTGTGGGATGTCCTGCAGCAGTAAAGGTGATCACCAGGAAGGTGTATGGGTACAGCTGTGTTGTTACTGTTGACACCTTAAACATCTGTCTCAATTTCCTGTGACAGGAGAGAAAGGGGCCCTAACTCCAGCACAGTGGTTGCCAGCAAGTCTTGGTGCAAGGAAATTTGTTTTCCCTCTTTTATGGCTCGATCCTCCTTCACCCTCTGTTGGCAGCAGAACCTCTTGTTGACTCTAAAAGGTGTCTCTACTCTGAATAGTTCCCTGTGGTTGAAGAAGTCAGAGCTTCAGATAAAAAACTTTTTTAAATTCAATTTCAATCACTATATATATATTTTTATATATATATATATCACTATCTACATCTCTATCTATCTATATATATATATATCTTTTAATTGCCGTAGAAAAAACAGGGAATGCTGATTTTTCTTTGGAGTTTCCATCTTGATATGTGGGACATCAAGATGAAGTTGGAACTTCAAGTGGGAGAATGCTAATGCAGCACCAGGAACCTGCGTGGGCTCTGTTTTTCACATGGGAATTTCAGAGCTGCAGTAAAAGCAATTGAGCAATTGCCAAGATTTGTAGTCATGATCTCAGGATTTCTCTCACTTGAGCAAATACCCTTGAAACTCCCATTATGGTTTGTGAATCAGCAGCTGCCTTACTTTCTTAGAGATATCATCACTACAAATAAAAGTGTTCAATCCCCAGGGAGATCAGAAGGTTCTGGTCTCTATTTTCAGGGATTTTTTATTTTCTGGGCTGCGTACAGGAGTCCAGCTCTATTTCTTGGAATCGGAAAAAAGCACCTTGGGATTTGCTTGACCAACCAGCGTCCTGTTTTCTCAATATACACCTCACCTTTCCTAACTACCTGGTAGGAGGAGGAGGAGGAGTTCAAAACAGAAGAAACCACACTCTGGCAGCCCTATAGCGCTGCTCAGCATTTTCAGCTGTGAGGAATTTCTTTGCTGTAAGTGGAATTCCTCATGCAGAAAGGCGTTCTTCAGGATGTGCGGTGCCATAAAAATCTCACCCTTCCTATATCTGCTGCCATTTGAAACATCCTGTGCATTATAAGCTCAAAGAAGCCAGTAATAAAAGAAAATGTGCTCTGAAGCCCAATGATTCTGAGGCTTCAGGACACATTTAGGCTGCTTCACCTCTCCACACAGCATAAGGTGAAATCATTCTTTTTCCAGTTGCACTGGAAAATCTGTTCATGCCCAGGATTTCTGTGTTTTCCTAGCGGCTCCCAACAGACATTACCAAACCAGCATCACTGCTGAGTTTCCAGGCAAAGATATGAGGCCCTGAAGTAAAATGGGGGTGCTCAAGAGGAGTGCTTTTGGTGGGATGACTCCTTTCAAAACAGCATTATTGCTATATTTGACTGATCAAAGAACTGTTATACATGATTCATTTTTCACTGACTTCCAAATACGTATATTTAAACAAACAAATAGTAGAGAAGCCTGAAAAATAGAAACAAATTAGTAAAATTTTCATAAGCACCTAAGGAACCTAGGTCCTAAGGAGCTACACTCTGCTTTAAAAAATGGTTTATACATTGTGACTGCACTAAAAACCATCTTCAACAATTTTAGGCTTGTGATTCAAACAAATTTTCACCAGTTGACCTGTGTTTCTAAATGGATGGTAAAAGCACTGAATCATTTCTGAAAGCACTTCAACTTTTTCACTCAGTGATCTAAGTATATTTACAGACACAAAGGTTTATATATCACTGATATTTATAAAGTGCCTTTATTCCACACACTGCCATAGACAGAACATTCTAATTGTTCATTTTTGGGGGCATGATGGGAGTCTTGGTGCAAGAAAAAGATTGCACTTACTCTCAGAGGTAAAGGGACAACATTTTTATCTTTGGCAATGCTTTCTCCCAAGGGCAAGAAGCTGGTTATGATCAAGACAAGCTGGAGACAAACACTGTCTGTGACAAATGATGGTTAGCAGGACCATCCCAATATCTGATCGAGTTTAGGATGCTGTGATGACCTTTCCCATTCTTTTTTTTTTCCTGTGAGAAGGGTGGAAAGTCAAAAGTATGAGTAATAGAAGTCTAAGTCTAGTCCTTTTTTAGACATGCTGAAAACTTCCCTCTCTGTCCCTCACAACCCGTTTACATTCCTAATCTTCATGTGGTGCCTATTAGCTGAGCATAAATATGGAATGTTAAGCCTCTGTGTATCCCAAGCTATCTGCAGCCTCAAAGGATTCAGGAAAAATTAAACAAGAGAGTAAGTAGGCTTCCAGAAATAACAGAGCTTTAACAAACACATGAAGTATTTATAGAACATGTAAAGAACAAAGGAAATGCAGCATTTCCTCCCAGCCCATCATGAATCCTATTCCCATTCCATGTCACTACTCTGAGGAAAGGCACCACAGCTAATACACCTAATAAACTCCCCTGGACCAACCTGATTTTTGTCACAAATATATACTTGAGTGATATATGCATTTCAAGATTTAATTCTTTTGTAAATAAAGTCATGCTTTTGAAAAAGGAATCATAGTAAGCCTTTGGGCTGCAGAGGGGATGGTTACTTGTACACCTGCAAGACCTGCAGTGGAAAAGCAACTGCAAATCACATTTTTTGGCCACATAATGTTAATTGAACATGCAGAGTATCTGGTGCTACAATGACAAATACTGGGGTAGTGTAAACTACAGGGGGAAAAATACATACATGACCCATGACTCATTCAGAAATCTTGGGCCAAAGAGACTCTATGCAATTAATGGAAGGTAAAATATTGTGGGGACATTCTAGCATCAAAACAATAGATTGGTGTGTGTGTATGATTTCAATTTCAGTCAATTTTAAAATGGGATATTACAACATAGCAGGGCCTTTGGAGAAATTTTAGGTGTACAGCTGCAAGAAAAAAAGGATGGTTAGGAATCAGGGGCCTGACCTGATTGGCATGTCCGCTGTCAAAAATTTAGCAGTCTTCAAAATTATCTTGAGGGTTTTTTCAAGAAAAAAAAATAGAACAAGAAAAAGCCATGGCATCTACAAATGTTCACTCTCTTGAATAGACAAAATTAAAAAAACAGGGCAATAGAAAGTCTTGGACCCTCAGACTCAGTTTGTCAAGCAGAGACTCTTGACTGAAGAAGCTGGAGCTAATGGGCTTCTGCCAGTGCTCTGTGCTGATCCATCTGCAATCCCACATATAATAACAGCCCACATATAATTGTGGCTGTTCAAAGCTTAAGCCTGACACCAGAGATTTCTTAAAATCCCCAATCTCAAAAAAAAAAAAAAGCCTAAAAAGGAAACAAAGGTAGAAGACTGAAGCCAAAAGCTGACCTGCACTGAAAAGTTTGAGCTTCTTTTTAAGGTATCTAAAAATGAGTATGGAAAAAATTACAACAAATAACTATTTGACTTTTTCATGCAAGTCAAAGATCATATACACACAGACTTATGAATCTCTCTTGCCTGTGCTAATGGAAATCTTTAGAGAACTTTAATTTAGCTGCTGTTAACAATCCTGCTACAATTGAGTCAAGTGCAAAGTGCCTTGTAAATAATAGAGCTGTTTATAACCTAAAGGGCAAATCCAAGTCCTGTTTAATTTCCTTACTGTTGGTCATAAACCAGTCATTTCCAGAATAGAAGTGTGATGTGCAAACATAGCAAAGCTCTCCCTTTTATAATCCTGTCAGAGCAAACCCATCCTCTTTTCCAGCTTCGCTACCATCTTTGGAAGTGAGAGAAAATTCCATCTCTAACAAGGCAGAGGAACTCCAGACAATCCAGAGCTCCCTGGGCTTAACAAGAAGTCTCAGATTTTACACCTGATTTGGTTTAGGCTGTTTTGGCATTGTGGTGGTTTCTCATGGCAGAGCCTTTGCTAATTGCAAAGGGAGCCGGTGGCACTGCAGCTCTGCTGGCACCCGGGAGCAGGAGAACCCAAGGGACACAAGGCAACGCTTGGCAAGGAGCTGGCTGAAAATAAGTGGCTTGCACACCTTCCCAGAGATCCAAGCCTAGCTGGGAATGATTCATGCCCATGGAAAAGGGCCAGGTTTGCTGGACGGATGCATGAGGCCATTGCAATGAGCTCAGGAGCTGCACCGTGAAGATGTGCTCTGGAAAACAGAGATATGGGTGAAAATGCTTTGGTACCAGTTTAGCTCTGAGAGACCATGGAATATTCAGGATGTTTGATAGTATAATGTCACCTTTTGTGGGGTTTTTATAGACAGGCTTATCACAAGTCTAGAAAACAAATACTAAAGTAGAAAATAGAGCAGGAGATGAGCCTTCTTTACAGGGAATGTGTCCTGCAAACAAACTTCAGACAACTCAGAAATCTTGTTAAAAAAACTAGTGAAATTTTTTTGGCCAGATTAGGGCTGTGGATGATTTCTGTATCTAAAATAAACCTATTTACATCATCTGGCTCTCTGGTTGTTAAGGGTTCTTAAAATACTTCACCCATTTGCCAATTTATCGGTCATCATTTTTGAGAGCCAAACTTGTAACTTTTTTTTAGCTCAAGGAACTGATTTTCTTTCTCACTGGAGACATTGCTGATCTACCTGGGATTAGATCTGAAACCAGTGCTTTCTAGCAGCCTGAAGGAATGCAAAACATTAAAATAATTATGAAGGTTTGGTTAAAGACTACAAAGTTATTTTGAAATCCCTTTCATTCCCAAGGTAAGCTTTCAGAAGTATTTCTGGAGGGAGGATCATCTTCTTACCCTTTTGTTATGATCTTCCTTTGCATGAATACTTAAGCCTAAATGGACTGCATTAAGAACAGTTTTTCAAAATACTTTAACAGTTTGCCATATAGAGAAGCAGGCTGGAAAGAAAATTATCTGTAGGAGATAAAAAATCATTTTCAGGTCTTGTTTTCCACATTGCAGTGAGTAAACTGTATCTAGGTACTCCGTGTGATCCCCCTGCCAGGTTGGCCATGAGGGTTATTTAATCACCGATGGTACTGAAACATAGAAAATGTAGCAAGAAAGAAAAATGGCCTGTGAAAAGAAGATGGAATTATCTGCAGAAGTGTGTACTTCAAAGTCTACCTCAGCAGAAAAGGCTGTGGGTAATTTGTTGTTAATAGGGTTTTTGCATGTAGTTCGTGCTTTTACAGTGACAGAAGGTATCCCTCTCTTTCTTGGAAATATGTTTTATTTCTAGAACTTCCAAACTGCCTGGACAACAGCACGTGTCAGGGTGGAAATGCATGGAATCACAGAACGATTTGGGTTGGAAGGGACCGTAAAGGGAGCCAACAAAGTGCAACAACTGCCCTTTCTCATTCCTAAGTCTCATATACACCCTTGTTCTCCAGGAGGAGGAACTATCAATGCAGCAGGCTAAAATACCTATTGTTGAATAGCACACAATGTTCATCCGAGTGCCTGTATTGACGCCTTTGAAGGGATTAAAAAAAACCTAAAGAAACCAGACCATGAAAAATTATGGATGAGAATTACATTTAGTACATCCAACATGTGATGCACTTCTTTCTGTGCAATGCTCTGCAGATGTCTGCTGGTAATGCAGGTTAAATACAAATTAGGAACATCGTGGCTGTTTGCTCCTTGTGTTCAAGCTATTTGTACATAATGTACAGTACAACTGTGCTGGGTAAAATCTTGACCCCTGCAAGCCTGGCTGCTGAGCCTCGATAGAGGTTCATCACCCAGCTCCTGTTAATTCATGAAAGCAGCCTGAAATGTGTTTGAATAAAACCCTGGGCTCTGCAGAGACATTTATATCACCTCAGTGGATGTGAGAAGAGTGGCAGGAGCAGTAACAGCAAAGCCAAACAACATGCATCAGTGTTTGACAGCCCCTCTGTCAGCTCAGGTCACACATGCAGCACGGGTTCAGGCAGTATTTCAGAGGAATGGTGCCTGGCAGCCCTGGCTCCCTTCTGTCGAGACCCATTAGTGGCAGAGACTCCAGACACAGAGACAGAGCCCACGGCCACCAAAGGTGCAGCTGGTGACCCCCTGTCACTGGCTGGGCTCAGACACTGCTCTGGGTCCTCTCCCAGGCAGGAACAGAAGCAGCTTGCTTTGTGCTCTGGGAAACTCTGGGCACAGAATGGCTTGGGTTGGAAAGAACCTTAAAAATCCTCTAGTTCCAAACCCCCTGCCATGGGCAGGGGCACCTTCCTCTAGTCCAGGTTGCCCCAATCCCCATGGACACTTTCACTACCCCCACAGTAAAGAATTTCTTCTCAATATCCAATCTGAACCTCCTCTCTTTCAGTTCAAAGCCATTCCTCCTTGTCTGTCACCAGGATGCTGCCTGCCTTTTTAAAACATGCAGAGTTGTTTGTGGTTCTTAAGCAGTTACTCCAAGGCACTAAGGTAGCAGCATCCCTTCAGGATGTCTAAAAGCAGAGTGATTAGAAGGAACAATCACATCCCAGAGTTTGCAGAAGGGCTGATGTCTTGAACTGAGTGAGCTGTGCTGGAGAAACTTAGAAATAGGCTATAATAATGTTTTATACTGTACTTATTTTTACGATCCCTGCATAGCATATTGGAAGCAGCTGTGACATTTTTGAACGCAGGGAAAATGTGATGGACCTATTTATTAAAGGGGGTTAAGAGCCCCAGGTGGTCTGGAGATTTAAAGACCAGGAAATACCAGAGACAAATGAGAAAACAGGGTGATCCAAGCCATACCAGTTGAAATAGATTTTGATGATAAAGCACAGTTATATATCTTACAATCTGAGATGGATGTGTCATGGCAGGGGCAGCATTACTGAACAGTTTTAAGGATGATAATTACACAGTCCTCTTTCATGTGCCCTCACCACACAGATTCACCCAGTCCTACATGCTGCTGGAAAGCCTGCAATTTTTAAAAATTACAGAAATGCTCAGGATTTTTATACCTCACAGTTATAAAGTCACAATAAGTCATAGATTTCATGTGAGAATGTTTCCTTGCCTGAAATTGAACCCTGCAGTGTCTCAGCACATTCAGATCAGCACAAAATCATGGGCCCAGTTTCTGCCTTCGCAGAATGCGAGGATGTTGATGCTTAATACAGAAAATCAGGCTTTCCTCTTTCTATCAATCATATTCAATGGGAAACATGCATAGCAGTGAGAGGCTTTAAAATGTGTTTTAGTCCATCCTGCATCTGTAGCTCATCTTGTTCTGGAAGCCTATGGTCTTTGCCACATTACTGGACTTTATCCAGCCTGATAACACAATTCCATCATTTTAACTTATTACTCAGAGAGCTGTCTAGCAAGACAGCTGTGAATGCCTGCAGAGTACTTACAGATAATCTCCACATATTTGGGTTTAAACAAAGCTGAGTGAAAACTGCTGCAAACCCTGCAGATATTAGCTGGTTTCAGAGCTGGTTTTGCAGTGCCAGTGCTGAATTTTTTGCTGTTTAGTCTCCACAGAGCTCAGTCAAGGGTTGTGGGTCAGCACCAAGAGAAGGACAAGTGTCTGGCCAAACTGAAGGCACTGGGAGTGCTGCCACTGACTTCAACAGGGCCATGATTCCACTGCAAATATCTTCCCTGCCTACACACTCTCAGCGATGCTTCATTCCCAGGCTGTAGCCTGCCTCGAGGGGGGATCTCCTTGTTTGTTTGCAAACAGGCTCAGAGCAGCATCACCTACACAAGTTTCATTAAGTGGGTCAGCAGCAGCCGTCAGCACTCCCACGTGCATTGGGTACCAGTGCAAGGTGACGTTACTGGGAATGCCCAGCTGGTTACTCATGTTCCTGCTCCCTGGAGACAGCAATTCCTGGTTTGCAGCTGGCAAATAAAGCCTGGGTAGAGTGCAGTGAGCCTGCTCAAAAGGCAGGATATCCATCTGACCAGGAAAACACAGGTTTTGTGTTCTAGTCAGGATGAGAAGCAGAGTACCTGAAATCACAAATGCCTGACTTGTGAAATCCTGGGAGAAAATCCCCATCTTGCAAACAAAGACAACAGCCCAAGAGTGGTGAGGGAGACTATAACAGCTATGTGCTTTTGTTAGTCAGACTTCGATACCTTCTCTTTGCATGAACATAAAAGCACAGGTTTTTCCCATTTTTACCCATTCAGTACTACTGAGATAAGAAAAATGATATCACAACCTCTGGCAAGAAAAAAAAAAAAAAAAGAAGAAAATTTTCCTAATTGCTCCATAGGCTTGTGTAGCATATACCTGCATCATACCTGCTGCAGAAATATGAAAACTCAGAGCTACAAGAAATATAATTTACAGATCTAAAGCTCTGTCACATAATCCTGGGGTAGGCAAGGCCAGTTGTGCTGACTGTGTTAGAGCATTAAGCCAAATTTAAATGTTTCCCAGGAGATTAGAATGCCATGTGGAAGGTTCAGTAACATTATTTATTATTTAACACTCTGTTTTCATTCTGGACATGGTTCCTTTGGGATGTGTACTCCTGGCTGGTTACAGAGATTGCAGCTGGATGCTGCCACCTCAAAGTATCTGTGCACTTTGAGCCAGTAAAAACACAACCATCCAAAGAGTCTCTTGTATGATATTAGGAATGTAAGCCATGACTTAGGTTTCCAGGCCAACACAACCAAAAATACCATGTAACAGTTGCAGAGGAAAATGATGAACATTCCCATTTGCTTAACTTTATTTGCCTTTAAGGGCTAGGAAGATAAACCAGATTAAAACAAAAAATAAGCAAAGGCCACAGGATGGTTTCTTCAAAATACGAAGCAGTGTTTTCTATGAGTTTTTCTGCATTTCAGGAGAGCTATGAGAAGTCAGGGCCCTTTGCCCACTCATAACTATTTGCATCAGCTGTTAACCAATTCATCTGCAGTTTCTAAATTAACTTCAGCTAAATATGGATCAAAAGTTTTTGTCTGCTTTGAAATAGCCATCCTGGGTGCTTAGTGTCTTACTGAATCCATCAGTTAGAATCCTAATGTATTTTGTGCCTTCTGGTTTACATCAGAAAGTAAACAAGAACTCTGTACACCTCTAGAAAATGACAAGTTTATAGTGGAAAAATCTTATGCTCCCTTACATCTATGAACATCTACATCCTCAAAACCAGTGGTAAACTGAGGGAAAACGATGACTTTTCCTTTGACCTCCAAGGTCAGGTTTCTGCCTCAGATCCATTTGACTGTAAATACTTGCCCACTTCAACATCTCACAAGAAAATACATTTAAAGTAAACTTGCCTTCTGGGGCCAGATATCCTAAAGATATTCAGACTTTTATTTTATGACTGTCATTGGTAACTGTAGAATATTCCTGCAATAATAGGGTATTGTCCTCTCTTTATAATCTGATAATTTATGGTACAATTGCAATAGTCAGTAATGTGGTGTCTTTCTGTGCAGTTTAACACCTGACAAAACAGCTTCAAGAGCTGCTTTGGATCCAAATCCAATGTAAACACCACAGGCTGCCATTTAATGCTTAGAAACATTTACACCACAAACATTAACAATGAAGTTCTTTCACTCGCCTTTGGACATCGTTTTAAAAAAAAACAACAACAAAAAAAAACCCAGGACCATTTTGGTGTTCCTGAAAGTGACAGAATTAAATGCAATTCAAGACACCCATTCATGATTGGTCTTTGTATTCAATGCTTTTTTTGAGGGGTCAGTTTTCATGATTATCACCTTCTTTTGGAGCAGCAGTTTGGAACATTTGCTTTTGATCATCTTCTATAATATTTTTCTTTTAATTACCTCTCCCCATTTCATTGTCACAAATATCTAGAAATCCATAACAAATAGGTGAAAAATGCAAAATCATTTGCATTGTAATCTTTTTTTTCCCCAGCTTTCTGATTCTCTATCACCAATTTCTATCACCAATTGATTGCCAATTCTCACAATATCTTCCAAATATTTTCATTTTTAACTGTTGAACCAGAGCTCCTCCATGAATAGATCATTTCCTCTGCTCAAGCCTCTGAAATACAACTTGTACCAATGGGTAAGAGGGGCCCAAGATATAACTTCTTTGCTGACTGAAAAAATACCACTCCCAAATAATTTTATTGATACAATAAATTATTATAAACTCAATCTTTGTTTCCCACAATTATTCTGTAATATTTGCTTTGAATTTCAGCCATTTCTCTTCCTAAACTGAGGTGCTGAGGAAGGGATTCCCACAGGAGAGGGATTCAGGCATAGCCAGAGATGCCTAATCTAAAAGCCAAACACATTAAGTATCGTTCAGCTCTGACTTTGACAAATTTTAAGCTATTTAGCAGTGGAACTCACTCAGCCTCTGAAATGCCAACTCTTTTAGAAGCTCACCACCTGTCAGGCTACCTCTGAACAAAGGCCAGTGTGGAAGCAGCACGGGTTAAAGCAGCTTAACCAACAGAAGAGCAAATAATAACCAGCAGGTTTTATTTCTATAAACACAGCCTAGTGCCAGCTGGTGACTTCACGTCTATGGAAAAGTTTAAATATTCTTGTCTAAGCTAAGCCTTGGAGATTTTATTTGAAGTGATGTTTTCTAAAACATTCAGTGGGGCAACCGGAGCTGTGCCATGAGTGGGATGAAAAGTCCTGAGCAGAAGAAGCAAGAGGAGAATGCTGACCATCTTGAGCAGGGACAAGGCTGGTCTCTGAGCCTGAAGGGAACTGTGGTGTCCCAGCCACCCATGTGGAGAGCCTGGCCTCTGCCCAGGTGGGGGAGAGCTGGGGTCAGGAGCTTGGGGAGCTCCAGCTTAAATGCCTGAAATCCCCCACTTTGCATTGGCATCCTAACTGACTCCAGGTGCCAGTTCAGAGCCTCTGATTTGTTTTGATAGTCTAATCAATCAGACCAACCTGGCAGAGGTGCTCTCAGCACTATGAATCTCCCACTGCAGGTTCCATGGAACTGAGGGGTCTGTTAGGGATCTGCCTGGCTCCCTGCCTGCCTACTTCACAGAGTCAAGGAGAGCTCAGGATCACAGGAAAGGGAAAGCTGGAAGGAACCACTGGAGATCACCTAGTCCAAGCTACCTGCTCAAGCAGGATCCCCTAGAGCACCCCTGTCACTCAGGACTGTGTCCAGCTCCCTTTGGGACACGCTCAGAGAAGGAGACTCCACTCTCTCCCTGGACAACCTGTTCCAGGGCTCAGTCACCTGCACAGCAAAGAAATTCTTCCTCACATTCGGGTGGAACTTCCCATGAAGTTTCCACTCTCTCCCTCTCATCCTGTTGCTCAGCACCACCAAGAAGAGCCTGGCGCCATGCTCTTGACCTCCTCCCTTCAGATACTTATACACTTTGAAAACCCACAGCTCCAGGACGGCCAGCACAGCTCCCTTCCCCTCAGGCACTGCTGCCTTTCATGCAGAATTCCAAGATGTTTGAGTTTTGGTTTGGCTTGGAGCAGCACCAAAATGATCAGGCTCGAGATCCCCCACAAAAGAGGATTGTGTTTCCTGGTCCCAGCCAAGACCAACAGCTGGGGGTCAGCTGTGGCTGCCCGGGACATTCGCTGGTGGATTCACCCAGGCCAAGAGCTGATTCTGAGGAACAGCCCAAAGAAAGACAGGGCAGATCAGGAAGGAAAAGTTACCAGGAATGGAGGTGCCTTTTTAACCTTTTCCTTTTTTTAAAATTAATTACCCTTCCCAGTAAGAAAAACACATTACTTAAGTGAAAGAGCTCCCTATCAGCTCCCGAGCCTGCTCTGCCAATGCAGCCAGAGTGCAGAATCCAAGAACTACAGATCCTTCCCACACACCCTCCCCCAGAACATCCTCCCACAAATCTGAATGCATTCAAACTAGGAATGCAATTCAGGCAAAATAAAATTTCTTGGTATCTGTTCCACTCTCAGTAAGAGAGGTTAATCCTCCTTTCCTCCAAGCTATTTTATCCTCTAAGCTTTTTATCACCTTCTGCACCATCCACAATGTGAAGACACAGTTTTTGTCCATTTCTAAAGTTTGCCACTGCCAATGCTGTCAGGAGACTGCATTATGACAGGGATGCAATTTTTTTTTCCAAATCCTAAGGTAGGAAGTACTGAAATAATATAGAAAAAGATGCTGAACAGTCATAGCTACTGTCCTCATTTTTAGAAGAGTTTTATAGAATAATAAAGGAAGTACATTTAAAGACATCTATACTCAAACATTCTTGAGAGTTTTTTTCACCAGAAGAGAAAATTCAGTTCTCAGGAAACAGTTAGGATTTTACTGCATCCAGAAGTAAACGTGAAATTCTCTTCTTTTAGTATTTTTTTCTCATTAGAATATCTTCTCTTCAGCATCTAAGAAAGAAAATCCTTTTAAATTAAACAGAGCTATTGTTCTTAAGTGTGCCAAGGAAGGAAGGAAGTTTTTGGGGCTTTAAAAATTTATTTTTAATAAAAGAAACCACAAAAGGGAGCCCTCAAATACTCAGACATGCAAGACAGCACATGCCCATGCACGATAGCTACGGATTCCTTACATGGATATGCACCAACAGAGCGAGACTCAATTATACAAACGCTTCTCCTGGCACTGAAGGAGTCAGCCAGACCTGCTTTTTAGAAATCTCTAGCTCACAGCCAGCTTAATGACATCTGCAGGATGGAAGAGGAAGAAAGAGCAGTAGGGAGAAAGGTAGTAATGGGGAAAAAAGGTAGAGCTACATTCCAGCTTTAGGAGCAGCAGCAGCACCAGAACCTTCCACTTCCTCTCTCCAAACAATGAAGACAAGGCATTTTTACTTTTGCAGTCTGTTTTGTCACTGAAAACAGAATCTGAAAAAATCCCTGGTCTTGATTTTAGAATCAGAATTAAGAGGTAAATGAGTGGAACAGTTCAAACTGAAGATACCACTGTGACGTGGAGAAATGTGCTGCACACACAGTGAATCCAGGTTAAGACTGACAATTTGGAGGCAGATCTCATATGGGACCAAACCAAAGCCCTGCATGGAAACTCCTCCAGGGCTGGGTATGGATCAAATTGTGGATGAGGACCTGTGTCCTGATTTCTAGGCCCATAACAGTGCCATTATTTTTGTGACAAGAGTATTAGACCTCCTATAATTTGCCTTCTCCACACCTTTCCCCCAAACACCTCTACTCTCCCTAAGGTAACCCACCAAGAAGTTTCCCCAGGTGATTTATGCTCAGCTTTCACCTCTGTGCTGGCAAGCAAGACTCAGAGACATCCTGCGTGCTGGTGTGCACATTTCCTGCTGCCAGCATGGCTGGGAGACAGCTCTCCTGTGCCAAGGAACTCTGTGCTGTCACTAAGTCTAGTGACACTAAGGATGCCACCAGTTTGGTGGCATCCTTTCATGTTCATGGTCTGCATCTGCTGGAGAAGAAACCATCCCACCTTTGCAATCTATCCCTGCCGCCTGATCCTGGGCTGTGACAAATGCAAATATGACCTCTCTGGTTTGCTTATCACAGCAGACAGAGCAGCTGTTCCATGTATTTGGGACTTGTTTGTGCTGTCTAAATTAATCTAAATCTAATTAAAAGTACTTTGGGCTGAAAACAAAAGTTACCACAGAAATTAAAGCTGAGAGATGTAGTTACAATAGTCTGACAAAGTGAAAATACATTATCCCTATGATTTATACAAGAATTGGAGGACATGGTGGACTACAGCACAAAATACTTGTCCAGTGGAACGAATATTTCTGCAAAAACAAGGTTGTGGCAGTTTCTCCAAATGATGGATCTCTGTAGATAACTTTCCAGCTTTACTCCTGCACTGTAGGAATTGCCTGACACAGATTGGATCAGCATTGGAGGCAGGTTTCATGATAAGGGCAGTTTTCAGGAGAAATTCTCTTCTCTGCTCAGCAAAGCAGCAGACAGGTCAGGGTCCTCCTGAAGCCAGAACAAACAACAAATCCAGCTCCCAGAGTCTGGGAAAATGAATGATCCCCTCTCCAAGGTGGAGCTGCTTCCATTGCACTGACAGCACATATTTTGCACAGCTAAAAGGCAATTTTAATGGGGGAAAAAAAAATGGGACATAAGTTTAGGAATTAGCAGTGTAGCTGCTATTTCTCCCTCCCCTGGCCTGGAACCTGTCCTGACCTGGAAGGGGTGGATGGAGGGTGACTCCTGCTCCTGGTGCTTGGGAGGAGCTCCCTGCTGCCCCCAGGGAAAGCTGCCAGCTCTCTCTGCCCTGTCCCTCCCTGGGGGCCCTGGATGGAGCCTGCAGGCAGCTCCTGTGGGTGGCACTGCCTTTTGTGGCCTCAGCTGGGCTGCAAACGGCTGAGCTTGGCTGGGGTGAGGCACTGAACCTGACACATCTGCAGAAACGTTTGTTATTTGCCATGGTGATGCAGCTCTGTTGCTGACACACCAAAAACACACCTCATTTCTATTCCCTCTGCCTGCACAAGTGGCAGTGGCCCTGGACATCCACACAGACCTCACCACACAATCCGACTGTAACAGGTAGGAGTGACAGGCTCCTCCACCCAAGGCAAGGATCTTGGCCAGACTTTCTACATCACAGAAACCCTTTTTATTTTCTACTTGTACACACTAACTTTTTTTTTTTTTTTTTTTTTTTTGCATAAAGGTTTGAAGTCCTGCCCTCATTTATTTTTCAAAGGAACACCTAACTGGGTGTATTTGAAGGACATTTTAGAGCTAGACAGGTAGAAACAAACTACACATGAAAAATATAAGGTACTGTAAATAAATGTGAAATATATAAATAAGTACAGAAGGCATTTGTACTTCACTGGTCTCAAAACGGGAAAAAAACATCAAAACATCTCCCATGTCAGAATGACCCCATGTATGAAATGGCACTGTGTCTAATTTGGCTTTCATACAAGAAAACATTTGGCATTTTCCATAGTAAACCACTGAAGTCTTAAGCTGCCAAGATCACAAAGTGAGAGTTCTTATTGGGTATAACTTGGTATGAGTTAGCAGGATATTTGCTGTGAACATGTTTTCTGAGCTGCAGGTTGTATATTGCAGCATTTGCCTTTCAAATGTCGACTGAGCTTCTGAAAAAAAGTCCACATTGCTGAGGTATTACAGTCAGCCCCTTATTAATCAGTTGGCAACATTCCCTCTCCCAAAAACAAGAATCCACTTCAGTGCAGGAGTGCAGCCTTCAGATCAATACAGCCAGGATGTGAGAAATGAGGGCTAAAGCCGTCCTCAAGGATTTGGATACAAAGATACACTGAACCACCTAGCCGAAGGGGATTGATACAAAAGCATAATGAAAGGTTTCCTCATTTCTACTCAGGAATAACAACCCATAAATAATTGATGCCATTGCAACAAATGCAAAACCATTAGAGGGGTTTACAGTTGTTTTTAGCAGAGATCATTAGAGTGTGCTTTTTCAGTCTAGGAAAATGAGAAGCGAAGAACTAAAGCTGGGAAATTAAAAATGCTGAGAGACTGAAAATTTGTGCATAAATTATTCTCTTTCCCTCCATCATGTGGCTGGGGTTTGCTTGTTTTGACTAACAGGTAATATAAACCACAGAAATGTCAGACTTGCCTGCCCAGTTTTTCCATTCAGAAGATTTGTTCTGCATTTCTGCCTTGTGCCATGGAAGGCACACCCCAAAAAATAGCACCAAGGAGGGAAAGCCACAGTGTAAAACCTGCCAGACCCCAGGCACTGCAAAGGGAAAATGTTGAACACAATGTGCTTCCTGCCAGTCCCAAGTAAGTAACATTCTTAACGCTGAGAAGTGATTAAGACATGCAGAATTCTAACAGTGACACAGAAAAAAAAAATTAATTATCGATGTACAGTTTAATTTTTGATGAAAATGCAGGGTTTTTAAAAATAAAAATGAAACCTAAATGTGTTTTGTCCAGTCCCAAAAATACAGAGCATTTGGTGCTTTGATAATTTCCAGATTACTCTGTAAACTTTAAATTCTGCTTGACAAACTAATTGGCAGAATTCAAAGCTCAGCTGCAGACCAGGCCAAATTTGCTTTTGCTCTGAATCCTCAGATGTCCATTTCTACTATATTGAAATTACAGAGGGTTATGCAGCTATTTGTTGTGAGGTTTTGGAACAAAAAAAAATACAACCAGAAGCCATTTGTCTTCCAGGAATATCATCATTTTGCCAGACTCATCACCCAGTACATGGATAATAGGTGCCACATTAAAACATGTAAATGGGGATATCTAAGTATGCTAGACAAGAAGATCTCTGAAAAAATGTCAATAATTTTTAAATAATGCAGTGAGAACACCCAAATTTTTATCATTATGTTAACCAACAACTTTCACAAGGTGCTGCAGCTGGTTTTAATTCAGCAGAGAAGATTCACTGTGCAGTGTTCATATCTTAATATAACGCCAGGTTTGTTGCAGTTCAGTTTGGAATTGAGCCACAGAATCAGATTTTTTCACCTTCTTAAACTCTGTCTCAGGGCAGCTGCAATTACATCACATTAACACCTTAAAGAGCACGGGTCAAAAATGCTCTTTCTGCCTTGGGAACCAGCTAGATCTAAAAATCTTCTGCTGGGGATTCAGTGGAGCCTGGATCACGTTCAGACCCATCTGAGCAGATGTGGGTGGAATCACCAGAGCACTGAGAAATTAAGCAATGAATGGTCCTGTTTGCTCTGTGCTGCTCTGTTTGCCACTTGACAAAAGTGCTTGTCTAGCCAAAGGGGCACTCTGAAAAGGAGAAAGCAGCTTTCATTCTGGCAATGAAATTCAGTAGTCTTAGATGGTTGGTGGGCAGAAGGACAGGTTTCTCCTGACTGAAAAATTACTTCAAACCTCTATCTTCCCAACCTTCTGTCTCTCAGCTTCCAATTTATTCTATTATGACCATATTCTGGCTATAATAAGTACAATATAAGTAGGTTATCTGAAATTATCACTCCCTGCTGTAAGTTATCACACCTTGGATCTGTAAGGAGGTCTGCTACCCCTTAAACATAGAGAAACAGAACTATTGGTTAATTTATTACATGTAAATTATCTGAAATGTCTATGCTATTTCTGCATCAGAAAGTAATTTCAGACTGCTCAGATGAGGGAAAAATCTGTTTGTTATTCACAAACCCTTTCTGCAGAGTGTAGGAAAATATTTTTTCAGTGCATAGTATGTTTGCTCCAGATATTCTCCCTGTGTGCCACGTGGACACTGGGGTTGTGCAGTATTTTTGTGCTTCCTGGCTGAATGCAGAATAATAGCTCAACAAATGGTGAATGGTGCTGCTGCCAGCTATTTCTCTTCCAGAACTCCAATGGTGTAGGCATTCCTCACTACAGGCATGTGGTGGAGCTGAACCTCTCTGTGGGCTGAGAAGAGGGATCAGGAATACCTGCTTTGGCAGTAATTGACTAGATCTGTGCTGCTGGGCGTATTTGCACTGTAAGGCAGAAATTGTAGCTGAGGAAAGGGTGTCAGGTAGTGCCACCTCATCCAGTTATTTTTACCCCATTAGTACCCTTCCTCTGCCCTAAACTGTTTTAAAGCCAATTCTTGATAGCAAGTCTTGTTTCTTCAACAAATCAGATGTTAGAATGGCAGTATTTCTGTTTTCTGTCTGGTCAGCACACATGCAAAGAGCTGCTCTGTGTCATTTCTCCTTCCCTCTCCTCCAGGAGCAGGGGCACAGTCTGGGCCTGCTGACACTGACTTTCAAAGATAAGCTTTACTGCAGTACCCAGGACAACGCACAAAACCACAGAACCACCACAGAATGGTTTGGGTTGAGAAGAACCTTAAATACCACCCAGTTCCCTGCCCTCAATTTCTCCTCCCTGGAAGAGGAGCCAGTGAGAAGGAAATGCTTGAGAGGCAGAGCTCTGCATTAGGCCAGCTGAGGGGTAATAGCTTGCAAGGTTGCAAGCTAGCAAGAGTCTTTTGTTTCTTCAACAAATCAGATGTTAGAAAGGCAGTATTTTTAATTTTGGTCAAATCAGCACACATGCAAAGAGCTGCTCAGTCTCTTTTCTCCTTCCCTCTCCTCCAGGAGCAGGGGCACAGTCTGGGCCTGCTGACACTGACTTTCAAAGATAAGCTTTACTGCAGTACCCAGGACAATGCACAATACCACAGAACCACCACAGAATGGTTTGGGTTGAGAAGAACCTTAAATACCACCCAGTTCCAAACTCCCTGCCCTCAATTTCTCCTCCCTGGAAGAGGAGCCAGTGAGAAGGAAATGCTTGAGAGGCAGAGCTCTGTGCATTGGGCCAGCTGAGGGGTTTTAGCTGGAGCTGTATCACTACTAACACACATTTGCCTTTCCTTGGACCTTGGTGGACATCATGGAAGAGTGCCAAGAGGAAGGAGAGCCTGAGTGGAACAGAAAACGTGGCAGCTTTCACAGTTACCTCACAGCTTGCCATGTGAGGAGATAGGGATGAGCAATGGCATTCCTAGGGGATGGATGGGAGTCTTGGATCTGGCTACTGCAATGTGCAGAGCTCAGCTCAAGGGCTCAGCACAGACATGATGAGAGGAAAGCTTGCCCAGAGCACTGGTGGGAGCTGGAGGACAGCTCCAGATTAAGCACTTGCCAAAGCAGCAATTAACACAGCAGCATTAATTTCCCTCTAAGCTGGGCAATGTCACTGGTGGATGTGTTTGTGTTCCACTGGCCCTGAGCTGCACTTGGCTGCGCCTGGAGTGAGGGGCTGCCCCACAAGTGAAGGGCAGCACTTGTAACCCCACCCAGCCAGTGCCTGTGGGGCTGCACAGGCACCCTGACTGCCCGCAGATGCTGCAAATCCCCTGCCACTCACTGTGCCAGCTTCTCCATCGAAAACAGAATGTGGATTAAGCCCTGGACCTTTTCCTCAGGCACATTTCAATCCATAGCCAAGCAGTTACCTGTAAGTCCTATGCACTATTATTTCTTAACTACTCTCAGGATAACCTGGGGCCCTGCCTCCTTTCTGACTTTTTTTAATGATTCCCCTTGCCTTGAAGTTCGTTATCTTCCAGCTGCCTTAAGTGTTTTGGCCTATTTCTATTCCTTCCTGAATCTGCCATAAAACCAGCACAGCTCCAAGGCACTCAGACCCAGCTCTACAAAGCAGCCACCAAGTGGTATATCCTAAAAATTAAGACAAATAAAATGCCCCAACACAAAAATCAAAAAACCCACTTTAGACCTCCTTTAGCAATCTGGTTGAACCTTGAAAAAATGGGTGCAGTGTTTAGTCTGACTTTCTTCTTCAGGCAAAACACTGCAAGACTTTCTGTGATGATCAGGCTTGGTGCTGGAGGAAAACTCATTTTCATATGACAAATTGTGGTTAGTTTCTGCTCTGTATGGGCATGTAGGAGGTTATTTACAATTCTCCAGGCACACTGCTCACTGAATTATATTTTGCAAT
The DNA here is from genome assembly GCF_028551555.1 of Melozone crissalis. NCBI lineage: Eukaryota > Metazoa > Chordata > Aves > Passeriformes > Passerellidae > Melozone > Melozone crissalis. Next base: position 6,842,835 of record NW_026535817.1, on the reverse strand, counting down.
TGCTTAGTCCAGACACTTGCTGCTGTTACCCCTGTCCTCTGTAACTTCTGATAAAAGCAAAGACAACGTAAATTCACACATGCTCAGTGATTAAATAGTCTGCTTAGGTTTTTCAATGTGCATTTTTGCCCTTTAATACAAAAAGTATAGGCTGGGATTTCCAACCCTCAGTTTGGAAACTGAGATTTTTTAATTACACTTGTTATCAGATGAAAACATTTAATGTGAGCCCATATCCTTTCATAAATAAGAGAGTTTCTCACTTTCTAAAGTTTCTCACCTTGTGACCTCAGAAAGCACTTCAGTTTCTCTGACAGGAACTCTAAGTCATAACAGCATATTTCCACAGCACAGCACCACTCTCACTGCTGAACTCTCTCAATATTTCCTGGCCAGGGGGGATTAAGAAGCAGTGAAACAAAACTATTTTCACAGGTTTGGTTGTCTGGCACTCTCACTATTTGCTTAAGTTGGCAATTTATGAGAAAGTCTCTCTCTTGCACCACCTCAAACAGTGTTACTCCCACCATCCCACACTATGAAAAATATGTGCATTTTCAGGGCAAGACAACTGCACCCACTTAAACCCTAAACACAAGCTGATGTGGATATTATAATGTAACTAAATTAAAACTAAGCCCTTTGTCCTGAGGCACCACCTTTAAGCCCCTCGGGCTGTTGGAAACCCATCAATGATCATGAGGAATAATGTCACTCTTCCCAAGTTTTCTGACCCTGGAGGGTCCACAAACCTTGCTCTACATCAGGAAGACATCACTTGAGGAAGCAAGTGCTAAGCTCTTGTGAGCTCTTACCCCAGCAGAGCTGTGGGTGAGAAACATGGATGGAGAGGGGCAAAAACTTTCAAGGACTTCCCATCCCACTGCAAGCTCCGATGGGGCTGGTTGGTTTTATGTTTGTTTTGTTTCTGCAGGAACAGACTGCAAATATCCATGGAGACAACATCAGAATGCCAGGAAACCCTAACAAAGATGACCGTTGTGTCTTGCTCTGAAAAAAACAGATGTTTATTAAAATGTCAGCCAAATGACTTACATGTCACTGACTCTGAGGGCAGCACAGCAATGAAAAAGCAATAATAATGAAAAATGGCCACTCATCACTATTGAATGATAGCTGGCATCCTTGCCAAAATGGTCATTTCTGCAGTGTGGAGGTGGCTGGCATCTCTGTGGCTCAAGACTCCCATTTATTTCCAATATTTAGATCCATAGGTCAAACCAGTTATTTGGAAATGGATACAGGCTACTTTATAGTTCTGACATTTCTGTTTCCCCAATGGTTTGCATTCAAGGTTATTGACCTCTCTAGGGCTGAGTAAGCCCACAGAGAATGTGCTCTGGGAGACTTCAGCACTAAAAGCTGTAACAATTCTTCACTTTAATAACATTTATCAGATAATTCCAATTACTGCTTGCTTTTGGAGCTCCATACAGAGGGAGAAAGGGATTTATACTCACAGCTCAATTCTCAGCGTGCTTTACAACACCACAATGTCTATTATTTGTGACGTGTCCTTCCTTCTCTCCCTGCATGCTGATGGATTGATGCTATTTGATCAATCACAGACCTGCAGCCTGACACCATCAGTTTCAGCCACTCTGGCTTTGTCCAAATGTCACAGAAAGGGCTGGGAGTGCTCCCTGGCCCGTGAAGAATCAATGTTTAAGCCGTGGCTGTGCGATGATGTGTTTAGTAAACAAGACTAAACAAGAACACACCAGACAACTCAGTCCCCTGACTCCAAGGGCTGCAAGCACTCTGCTTCATGCATCATTTCTTGTGGATGAATGCATGTATAAGGTCTGGAGGACAGATGGGGAGAGCATGTCCTGCAGCAGCTTTCTCTGTGGAAATAAGAGAGGGGAAGCAGCAGGTAGGGAGCCCTGCTGCCACAACATCCTGTGGGAGGAGTGTGCCCCTCCTGAGAGAGATGATATCAGTGATAAAAGACTTCAAACTTCCCAGATTTGAGCAGAAGTGGCTGGATTGCCAACAGCGTATATGCTGTTAATTCCAGACAGCTTCTCTGAATGGTTCTCTCATTTCATTATGGATGCATTCATAAGGATGCAAGTTCCACCTGTAAATTATCTGGAAATCAATACTCCTATTGAGAAAGTTAATACTCCTGTTTTTAACTGAGACAAAGGGAAAACAAATCTCCAAGTGGTTTTGAGAAGTTCCTAAGCACTGCTCCATTAATCCTGCTCTGGACACAGCAATTGGGAAGATCAGTGAATTAAGTGTGGCTTTTCACAGGCAATGAAGTTTATACTTGAGTACTTCCCTCCCATGACTCAGTGATGTGAATTTGGTAAGAAATCTCAATAAACAAGAGTGCAACAAATATTGTTTTATGCTTGGGAGGAGCAGATCAGTGGTTACTGAGAGATAAATATTTCCAGATGTGTTTATCAGTTGTTCACAAGAGTATTCAAGCATAAATAACTAACTTGCTTTAAGTTACAGCTCTGACCTGTGCCAGGAATCCCCCTGGCAAACTGAGGAAATTTAACAGTTTTGGAATGGTCAGAGGAGATTGCATCTGCTCATGTTGAATGTCTAAATGGATACACAAAATTGTCTCAATTTTGCTTTTGTTTTCTCATCAGTCAGCATCTAACCCCAAGGGAAAGCCCTGCTGCACAGGGTTCATTCCTCCCTCCTGGAATACCGAGATGGATGCTGAGAAAGGCCATCTCCAGTGATTAACTGCAGAGGAGGATTCACAGCTGTCATCTCATTTTAGGGTTAAATGCATCTCCTTAGTCTGCAATGAGGCTTCCAAGTGTCTTTGAAAGACGGACTGGAAGCTAAAACTTGCATCCTGGCCTTTCCTGCTCAGCTTTCTCCAAGTTTCCTTCTTGGATATCTGACTCTTCCCATGCGTGACTGGCCGCACGTGGGCACAGACCTGCTCCAGGAGTGGGGAGTTCTACATGTTCCTGCTGCATCCCTGAGCCTGACTTATGGATCATGTGAATTTTAAAGCTTCTTTTTTGTGTCAATTTAACCGCCTCATGCCAAAGTTTCTTGGTGAAACCACTGGTAACATAAGTGCTGTGTGAATTTGGGCCTGCAGTGTGGCTGCTCAAAGCTTCTGTGTTTTACTTGAGTCCTTAAGCTCCTTCATGGGTGTCAAGGCACTATTCCTGTAGCGTGTGCTGTTTTCTTTTTGGAAAACCCCTCAGAAATCAACAGAAACTTTTTGAGTAGGATGGACAACACCTACTAGGCTAATTTTGATTTAATCTCTGCTCAGGGGACAGAACTGCTGCTCCTCCTTATCTCTGTTTGCCTTGAATTAAGCGCATCTGATTCATGCCTAAGCTCTTTCATCAGTTTTAGAATATGGATGAGTAAAACCAAAACATTTTTTTTTAAATCCCATTTTATATTCACATAAATAAGCAAAAGCTTAACCACAGGGAATCATGCTGTGAAAAAAGTTGAAAAAGAATTTCATCCTCCTCATTATTTTATATGATTTAAAATCTAAGAACAACATGCTCCAAAAATTTCTTACAAAAGAGGAATACTTATTGATCTAAGTATTCAGATATATCTCTTACCTAAAATGAAATTGCATTAGTCAGCACAGAGAATTACAGCTACAAAAACTACATTTTAAAGGGAATTCATGGTGTTTAGGTTAAAACTTGCTTTAAGGCTCAGTGGCAGTGATTCTGTTTCTAGATCTAAAAAAACACCTAACCCAAACTAACAAAGTTATTTAATTTCTAAAAGCTGTGATTTGTACATGAGCATGTCATTGGAGGAGGGAAGTGAAGCTGCCTGGGCTCAGCAATTGCTCACTTCTGTGATATGTTTTGATTCCCTTTGAATTTGTGCTTGATACCAAATATTCAAGATCTGCAAATGTTTCTTTTAGGGGCTGGGGAGGAACTACAGCCTGATATTTATAGAAATATTCAATCTTAGGAATAACTTCTAAAATAAAATACTCCCTTATAAGTCCAAGTTTCAAATTAGGGAATGCCTCAAACCCATAGACGCACACTTTCCATTTTAGCAATTTGATCTGTGCATTTCAGTTCAATTTGGAACAGCTTTTCAATCCCCCAAATAATGCAAACTTGATTTTTAGACAGTTCCCTGGCCTTTCAGCTTGCTAAATGTTGCACTGTGCTCTCCTAACTGCTATGTGCAACACCATGCCAGCAAAAACAATAGCTGTATTTATGAAATACATTATTGCAGCTTCCAGCCCACAATTCAGAGACTTCATGGCTGGAATCTAAATTATGTGCCAGCATGCATGCAGTTGTTATTAATCCACAGCTGGAAATGTGAGCCAGCCCTTAGTATGATATATTCTTCTTTGTGTGCTGGTGAACTACTTCAGCAGATAGAAATTACCCCAATAATTTACCAATTCCCTGCAGCAAATGAGCACTGATGAATTGTTTAGTCTTAGAGCTTATCAAGGTTGCTTCAGGTGAGTTTCTTTTTTTTAAATTCTGTGTACTAATTAATCTCTCAGTGACATATTGTCTTCCAAAACCTCTGACACTTACTAGAAAACGATTCTCAGCCTGTCTTGGGGGTGACAACATTTCATTCACTCACACACAGGTCACACTGGTTTTCTTTCTTTGAAGATTGTGACTACAAAAACCACCCTGTTCAGAGAGCCCTGGTTCCCCCAGGGAATGACAGCTTCCTGGCACCAGCCAGCACCATTCAAAAAGTGATTTTTGCTCATTTAAAGTGGTGCTGAATGAACTCCATTGGGCAAAAGGATCTTATGGGAATGAGAGGATGATTATGAAGCCCAAGCAATCCTCCACCATTATCTCCAAGCAATCCTTATCAGCTCAAGATCTTACAGAAATACCACGGAAAAGTTTCAGCTGGAATCACAGAAGCACAAGGCTGGAAGAGACCTCCAAAACCATTGAGTCCAACCTGTTCCCTGACACCTCAACTGAACCATGGCATGGAAGGGACCTTGTGAGTGAGTTTGGTCAACCCTTCCTCTCTCACCTCCTTGTAAACACAAAATCCAAGCCCCTGGAAGGCTTCTGAGCTGCTCCAGGACCCCACACTTTTGCTCTTTGGCAGCCATCAAAGTAAATCAGTCCCTCCCAGCCCCGTAATCTTACACAGCCTAGTGAACATGAGCATGGTGATCGCTCCAGCCTGCAAACCCATTTCAGTAGCAGCACCAACATTCTTTGATGCCTCTAGAAGACCATCATTATACTCTGCACCACCAACAGAACTGTCTAAGAAAAAGCCAGCAAGTCCTGCCGCCTCCCAGATCTACCACAGCCGCCGGTCACATCAAGAAAATCAAATCCCTGAGCATTGCTAATGACTGCTTTCTTTTTCCATCTCCTTATCATTACGGTACAAGTCTCCATAAGAAAGCCTCAAGCTTGGTGAATGGCAAACTTAATTGGATGTGCCTGGCTCAATATTTCTATTTTTGATAGCTTAATTAGAGTGGCAAAAGACAAACCACTTTTATATTCAGATGGCTTTGCAGACTGCAGTGTTTTTCTTTTATTTATCAAAATCATATGTGTCTATTTTAAGCTCTTCATCCTAAAATATTATGTCCTGGAATCTGACAGAAGCTTCCTGAAGAAAATACAAAAATGGTAATTTGAGAATTTAGGTCATTTATAGTCAAGGATTCAAAGCAAGATGCTGGAGACAGCTGAAACAATAGGAAAAGTACTGAGGAGCTGGGCAGGAAATAGTATTCCTGCTCAGATTTCAATGGAACCATGCAATGGTACTGCTAGATGAGCGTCCATAAAAAAGATTATATACAGGAAATTTAGCACCTCCATCTCCCTAAACCACCATATACATGCAATATCTTCTGCCAGTTAACAAAAAAATTTTCTGGATAATTATGCACGAAGACAGCAACAGATAGTTCTCACTCCAACCTTCCCTGATCTGGGGCAGAAAGGTGCCACTTCAACATGTTAATGAAATCTTCATCCCACTATATGAAAACCAACTGCAGACCACAAGCAGATCCTGCCTTGGAAATTCCTGACAGCTTTTTTCAGCCTATTGTAATTAGAGAATTTACCATGCTGCCTAATCCTTCAGGGCAAAAATGCACAGGGAGTGTATTTTGCCTATTTCTCTCAACTGGGCCATCAAGTGTGATGGCCCACAAAAAAGTGTGTGTGTGTGTGTGGGGGGTGTATTAAGAAAAAAAAAAAGTAATTTGACCCTGAAATTGATTAGCATTGGGATGTCAAGGGTAATTTTAAAACGGTTTATCCCAAAAGTGAGATGTTAAAGAGCAAACATGTGGGATTTTTTAAGGAGCAATACCTCCTCCAGATCAACAGAAAGCTGATAGGCTGTGAGGTTTCTTTCCTTTACATTCAATAATTACATTTAAAACCAAAACATTGGCAAAAAACCCCACACCTTCAACTTTTTTACAAAACCATCTGAGATCATTTTCAGCTCAGACCAAACCCCTGAAGGCTTTTACCAGGACAACACCAATAATGGCACTGGACAGGGCCAGGGGAGGCTCTGGTGGCACTTGCAGAGGGGGAGCAGCACAGAGCCCTTCAGCCCTAAAGGCCAACCCAACCTGTGTTCCCCCTGCAAAGTACAGGGATGCCTCAAACACCAGCAGCAAAGGCTGAATCTTTCCTTTTTATCTCATGCACATGTGGTACCTCCAGCTGCTGCCTGAGGAACAAAGGATGAGGGAGGGTGAGTGATCTGGGGCTGTGTGTTTGCCTTGCTCTGTTAAATTAATTCATATTTAGATGCAACTGACATCTCTTCAGATCTGATTTTAAGTTGTTTGCCTATGGAGTGAGATAATTTAACAGGTAATGAACATGAGAGAATATGGACTCATTAATTTTTTTATTTTTTGAAGTCCTCAGTCACTGATAAGCATTTTTGTATTTAACTTATAATTCCATGAAAATAAAAATAAAAGAATTGGTCATATCTAATGCATAAGCATAAATTTGAGACATTGGTAATAAAAAAATACTACCCATGCCTGGTTTTTAATGCTCAGTTCGCCTTTGAAATATTTTGGGTGAAATTCTGTATCATCACACCCAGAGTGAGCCTGGAAAAGGATCAGGAATTTTTAAATGGCTGTAATAAAATGTGATAGTACTCTTGGATGGGAAACATTAGACAGATGGAAGGAATCCTACTAATGCCCAACAATGCATCAAGCAATGTAATTACATGCTGTAGCCAGGATCCAGTTACTAATGCTTTGCAAGGCACAAAGGTATATGGAATCAACTATTTTTACAGCTGTCATAAAACTCCATTCCTGCTAATATTCCTCTACCTCTCCTATATGTATTGCCATAAGCAAAAAATCTGGATGCTAGCAGAGAAAAATCAGGAATTACAGCAGGAAGACAAAGTCTGTTTTAAACCCACAGCAGAACAGATAGCATTGTGCCAGCACAGGATGATATTTACAGAAATTCCATGATGTAGCCCAGTAAAACCTGCTTACCAACTTAGAAACCAGTTCTTTGAAGTTTAGGGTTAACAAAAGCCCATCTTAAAAGACATAGAGAGATTTTTCCTAGTAAATCAACATAATACCACCAGAAACCCCACAGTTGTCACCATAAACATGTGTCACACAGTGCTGCCAGGCTGGTGCACCCCTGAGTTTGGAGGAAAGGCCGAGTTCTCAAATCCTTTCTCAGTTTCTCTTCTTACTGTGTACCACACAGACCTAACCCACAGAGATATGCAGGTCTCTCTGTAAATCTCCATATCTGTGCTGTGGGAGCAGAAATAATTGGCATTTTCCACACAGGCCGCACCGTGCCAAGGACGGAGCCTGCAGTTGGCCACAGGGCTCCTGCTGGCACATGGCAAGCCCCAAACCACTCAGAGAGACAGCATTTGTCAGGAATAACACTCCATGCACACAGCCAGGAAAACCAGAGCCAGATTCAGGGCTCATGGGCTGGAAAAAATAACCATGATTGTGGAAAAACAACTCTTGCGGCCTACTCCAGATTACAGATAAGGATTTGTGTCACCACACGTGTGACAGCTGAGACAGGCATGACATGCACAGCGTCACCATAGAATTTCAGAAGGCTTCAAATATTCACCCATAGAGTCACAACTTACCTCACAGAAGGCTTCAGGCATCTGCACACACAGAGTAACACCACTCCAAAAGGCCACAAGGATCTGCTCATCTTGTCCCTCAGCCCAGCCTTTTATCCCCTCCTGCTGATGCCCTGCACCTGTGTGCCCTCTGCTCCCTTTGGTGGTTGGGCAGTGCCCTGGGCTCTCGTTACCTTCAATGGCATTCACCTGCTGCTCACAGCTGTAGCCAATTCGGGATGATGCTCCCAATCAGCACCACCTGTGCACCTCCAGATTGGCTGGGCACAAACACCCAGGGCTGGGGCTGCTCATCTCTGGAAATGAAGTGCGGAGCTGCCATTTGAGCTAGCTGTACCTCCATAAGCAAATGAAAGCTCATCACGGCTGTAACTGTTTAGCACAGTGCATGGAATAGAATTGCTCAAGTTTTCTCATATTTTTTATCTATCACCTACGTATAAATGAGTTATAAGGAATATTTTCTCCAGCAGTTCTCTTTAACTTATAATTTAATTTCATTCATTGACTTAACAAAAGATGTGCTTCAGATATGGGGAAGCCAGGGAAGAGATTAGAAGATAGAGGCTCTGCAGTCTTCACTGCACATGGCAGCATTATTTTCTGGGATTTCACATTCTTACTTTAATAGTTTTCCCATTAAGTTCAATCTTGCTACAGTTAAGTTATAAATTGATACTTGCCAGAGTCACAGTTACTGCACATCTGAGGTATATAATGATTCATTAATTTAACAAATCATCAAATACCATATGTGTTATTAGTTTTTAACAATTATTGTAGCCTTTCCACATTGCTCTCATAATTCCATTCAAAGGGATGTAAACAACACTAACGACTGTTGTTAAAGAGTCGTTGTTAAAGAGGCCATGGAACTTGCTCAGGTAGTTTTTCTTGGCCATGCTAAAGAAAAGCTCAAGTTCAGAGGTGAACAGGAGTCATTATAACATTTATTATTTAAAATGTATTCTCATTGGCACTGTCTGCCAGTTTATTTACACAACAGTTTTTCCTGATTCATGTTTTGCCTCCCTGGATTGCTGGAGCCCTTGCTTTGAGCAACTTAGAAGATACAATGGATGTGATTGTCTTAGGTGATGAGATACTGAGAGGAAATATCAGAGTCCTTCAGGTTCCTCCTTGCACTGAGCTCCAGCAATACTTTATTTAATCATTTTCTAATTGAATATATGCAGTATTTGTTCCCTTTCAAGAGGAGGGAGGATGTCAGCTAATTATATGCTTCATACCAGGATGGGAGTGATTAGGTAATTATATATCTCCAATGGCAGAATCTTCTAGAGGAGCTGTTTCTTGCGGGGGGACTTTATCTGTTTTCCCTTTCTTTTCAGAGGTTTTGCTCAGTAGAAATATATCCCTGAGCTTTTCTTTGCCAGGATATTGCCACTGGAAAGTTGTATTCTACAGATATCAAGGAGAAATTAAATACAAACAGAAACACTAGGGAAGTATTATAGCAGAAGATCACATATGATGATAAAGCAGTAGCACTTTTGCATATATAGTACAAAGCACACCCCACACTAATGCAAACACCAAGCACAGCAATTTCCATTATCCTTCAGGCATATTCATCACAGATTTTTTTTTTTGGCCCTAGAATTAGCTTGGAGAGTAACAAAAATCAGAGGTTTTAAGTCGATTTCATTTGCTGAGATAAAAGCAGAAAGATTAAATGAACAGCAAACAGTGCCAAAAGTTTGGATATCAACACTGTCATTCTTGCAAACTTTTCCAGAGCTATAAATCTTCCCCATTTTGCTCAAGGATTTTCTTTTCTTTTTTTTTTTTTCTTTTTTTTTATAGTGGCTTGATGAAAGGCAGCAGCACTTTACGGATATTATAAGTGGTGCAAAATGATTGGTAGCCTTGGGAATTCTCCCTGCTTGGAACGACATTTAAAATCTATGAAATTTAATTAAAAATACATATATCATAATTGCTGTGCCTAGCTCTCTTCAGCACTCTGCTATCCCATCTAAACCATCCCATTTTCCATTTCTCCTGCACAATGGCTCTGAGCTGGCTAGCATGAACTGTTGTGACTCTATCAAAAGTAGCTGGTGCAATGTCAGAGCTTTTTTTCCCTCTGCTAAACCAAGGCACAAGAAATTTAGCACCATACATATGGGAGTTCATAATCCCTGACACAGGACACTATAGCCAGGATCAGAAGCCCCATCAGAGATGCTCAACTTGTATATAGCTGAAGCTTTTAGGCTTTAAACCATTTTCCTAGCAGCCCAGAAAGCCCTCTTGAAGCATATTTGAAGATGATTTATTTTTTCACCTGGTACTTATGCAGCTCACATTCCCTGCCCATGGCAGGATGGGAGCTGGGGAACTGGAGGATGTTTAAGGTCTCTTCCAACCCAAAACGTTCCATGGTTCTGTTTTAGAACCCTACAAATAAAAACATTTGCAGAAAAGGTTTGTGATTTTCCACAAGTTCATGTCTCCATGATGAGGATGAGCTTGTTTTGGAGAAAGCAGGTGATGCAGAGTAGAGAGTGTAATGTTGAGCAGCATTGATAAAACCAAGCTGAAAACCTTGCCTGAATTTTGGTTTCCACACCATAAGTCTCACATCTTCCCTTGTTCTCCACCCAGAAATCATCCTAGTGACAACAAACATCATCCCTTTTATTTGTTTGCTCTGAAATCTCCTGCTCTTGTCAGAACCACTGATAATCCTCACGGATGGAACAAGCCCATGGTTGCAAAAGAAATGGAAATATCACATTGATATCCTCTTTTCCACACTGGCAGGGTGAGAACTTGGCCATTCCTTGGCGTCTGGATGGGATGCCCTCCACAGCACCTCCTCCTCCCCTCTTTAACTTTCCTCTCTGCAAAACAAGAGCCACAATTCCTGCCCTCCTCTGTGGTTTGATGCAGTTACTGCCACTCTCAGAACCTCCAAAGCTGAAAGTACATGCTAATTTAGCTCAATTTAGAAAGGTTTCTTTTTTTTTTTAAATAAGAGAACCTTTACTTTTTGTTTTCTAGCAGCCCTTTCAAATTCATATTTTATGAGTTCCTTTAGCTTAAATTGGCAGAGCAATTGTCTCTCTTAGAAAGTCTTGAAGTAGTAAAGATATTAGTTAGGCATTACAAACTAACTAATTAGACCTTCAATTATCATTAAAATTGTTTTTTTAACAGCTATCTGCTGATATGAAAACCTTTTGATCCTATAATAGGGCTTGAAGTATCACAGTGCTCAAAACAAAGATTAGGTTACTCTTACCCTAAATGTCTCTATTTATATAGAAACTATTTCTGTCTAAACATTACAAAGGAGATTGTATTATCACAAGCAATTATTTCAGAAATAATTAAAAGGCTTTTTTCCCCTTCAAAATGAAATTTGAGCTCAGCTACAATCAAAACACTTCCCAGTTTTGTTTTTGTTACATCAGCAAAACCTTAAGAAGTCACCTTTAAGAAGACAATCTATAGAATACCTTGATATATTTAATGTATTTAAAAAGAAGGTTATTTTCTCAAGAAAAAAAGCTCTAGGAGACCTCCTTTCTAAACACCTCAACAAGGAGGAGGTCTCCTGCTCTTTAAAAATATTCTGCTGATGGTTTATTACCTTTTTTTTAAATAATAAAAAAATTTTAAAACCCCAACACCCAACTGGCTGCCTTAATTACAGTGTGCAGCAGCATCTCCTCAAATTAAAGGTTACTGTCAAACACTCTCTGCAAGACAATGCTAAACCAAATGGAAAGGTATAAAAATACATCCCAGGGTTTATGCAGCAGAGAGCTGGAGGCAACAGGCCTTGTTTTATGGTGAATTAAAAAAAAAGGCATCGTTCTCATTAACACTCATTGTGTCTGAATGGAGCCAGCAATTGCCCTGGGGTCTATATAATTAGCTTTAACACTTGCTTTAATAAAAGAAGGATACAGGAGGATGTGAACTATCATTTTCTGCAGGTCCTGAGTATTCAAGGAACCTCTGCTAGTTTCCTTCTGCTAGGGAGAAAGACATTTCTGTTCCCCTAATTAAGATTATTAATAATAATAATAATAATAATAATAATAATAATAATAACAACATTAGGAACTAGGTTTGGTTTGTAATGACATTTCTGTCTGTCAAAAAGTGGGTGGTGAGGAATGTAGAAGCACCACCAAGGAGGTAGAGAGACACCTTATCAGTTCTGGGGAGGCATCACCACAAACCCCCGTCCCCTAGATGAGGTTACAGAGCATCTCAGGAGAAGCTTTTCATTCACAAGGCATGGGGACAACAGGAGGAAAAAAAGTAGAAAGGGATTAAAATGACAAAAAAGAGAAGGAGCATTTCCTGCACCCTTCTTCCTTCATATTGCAGTCATGCTGTGTGCAAAAAATATCTTTTAATTCTTCTTGAGAGACCCCCAAGAAGCAGCACAGGCATCCAGCATCCATCAGATGCCTTTGCCTGCAGCACCAGATGTATTTTTAAGGGATTTTTTGCATCACCTACAGATCTGGTGTGACTCTGCTTGACTTGTGAAATCTGATCACAGCAGTAGGTGATATGACTTTAGGCAGAGCCGTGCCTCTAAGGAAGAGAGGAATGGCTGCAGTGCAGTAAATAACAGCACCAGAAGCTCTGTACAACATGACTTTCAGGCTGATTAAAGCTGCCTTAGATGCCAAATTTGTGTGATCTTCTACCAGGCTCGTTAACTGCTCAGAAGCTGCTACTGATGGAGGTTTTAAGACAGAGGAATGTGAGTCCTGACCCGTGGAGAGGGAGATCACACAGCAGCTACTTCATCTCCCGTAGTCAGCTCCAGACAGTTTGCTGTGAGTAAAATAAACATAATTATCCACTCTTATGGAGGAACAAAGGCATTATTTCTGTTCTTATTAATCAGCTCAGCACAGTTCACCATAACATTTTCCTATAAATAGAGATTACCTTTCTTTTCCTCACCCCTGATGGCTCCAACTGCACCAATCTAAAGTTGAGTTCAATTAAGCTACTCTAGATGTAAAGGAAATATGGTTATACCTGAGGAATATAAACCTGATGGTTTTTCTGGGCAATTTGAGATGAAAGAATCATAGCATGGTGTGGGTTGGAAAGGATCACCCCCCCTGCAATGAGAGGAGCATCCTCAATTAGCTCAGGTTGCTCAGATCCCCATCTAACAAAGCCTTGAATGTTTCCAGGGACGAGGCCTCCACCACCTCTCTGGGCAACCTGTTTCACCATCCTCATCCTGAAAACTTTTCCCTTACAAATGCATGACCTCCCCTTGTAGCTTTTTTCCCTGCACAAGGCATCAGGATTTATATTCCCTGCCTGTTGGACACACCAGGTTCCAGGCCTATGTGTTTTTTATGACTATGAACCTGACTCCCCTCAGCTGGACCAAAAATGCTCCAAAAATACAAACTAATATATTCTGTGAAAGCACACATGCCTTATTTTGTTTATTCTAAGCAGAAGCTCTGAAATGTTACACCTCAGCAGATAAGATGCCCGTGCTCAGGTTTTAGATCCATAGGGTGAGATAAGATGCCCGTGCTCAGGTTTTAGATCCATAGGGTGCTCGGAATGATTAAATCAAGGGAAAAATATGCCAGAGGGGGGAATGAGCTTCCTCCCCCACGCTCCCTGGTGCCATCTCACCCTGCTTTTAAGCCTCACCACTGTTCCCCACAAAGCTGTGTTTGTGTCTCTTCCCATGTCCCTGATGGATGGCAGCCAGAGGAAAGCCAGGAAACAGAGCATGAGAGACTGGAATATGCTTGCTCATACTTCTGAGTGTTTTTGATGAATAGAACAAGTTAAAAGCAGGTAAAACCCTACACTCTGGAAAACCTGGCACATGGCAGATTTACAAGCTCATGTGGTGAAAAGACTGGAGAATTAAAGCTGGGTGAAGATTAAACTTTTTGTGTTTAAAGACTTCAGGCTCAACACCCAAAAGCCACCCTGACCCAGAGATCTAAAGGGGAAGAACCTGCACCAAATCAGCCGAAAAATGCTGCCTGCTCATCCCAAGCCCCCCATTTTTATGCCTGCCTTTTACTTGTAAAAAAACCCAAGAACTGGTAAGTTTTACTTAAAAAAACTGAAGTAACAAAATCACAAAAGAAAACGCTTCGTTGATTTCAAACTTTGCAGAAAATTAAAATTGGAGCTGACTCTGAGTCTTCTTTCCACAGAAGAGTTTTGATTTAGATGAATTGCTGCTATTTTCACATATACAGCAATGCATAACAAAAATGTATATAATTATATATGTAATTGCTATAAAAAGCAGCAGTACCCTCATCTTTGCTGGTCTCAAATGCCTCCTCAGAGGAGTTAAAAAAGAAGCAGTTTCTAGTTTGGAGGGAAGGATGGAGGGAAGGAAGGCAGGCAGAGCTTTGCCCACTGCATTTTGCAGGCAGTGATGGGGAAGGGAGGATGGATGAGCCCTATGGAGCGTGCCAGTGACTGCACAGGCTGCTCACAGAGCTAATGGGGAACGTGTTCAGAAACCAGCTTGCACCACAACAAAGAAATTAATCACAATTTGTTGGCACTAGCCTGGAAACAATTTCTCTGGGTCTGTAATGACTGCAGCTGTATTGGGCTCCAAGTCTCAGCAGCATTTATAGTCATCAAAATACTGTACTATAAACATCATTTCACGGGGCCAAACTTCCACTGAATGTAAGGATTTTGAAAACAGAGTGTATATATAGATATGTTTTAAATCTGTATTGCAATTTGCCAGCACAATCTCCAGTGTCTTGTGGTTATGAAAGTCTGCAAAGCTAGTGGAGGAAAAACAGCATTAAAATGGCATGGGGCAAATGCTCAAGGTTTTTCCCTGTCACCATGCCTCAGGATTGAGATACTGCACAAGTTTAGCACAGTGCCACAGCTGGAACTAACTCATGGCTACAGCCAAAGCATGTTTAATCTCTCAGACATAAACATCTTTTATTTTCCTTAAACCCAGCTTGAGCACAGGACTGGTCCAAGAGCAAAAAAAAGGATAGTGGCAAGAAAGCCTGCAATCAGTTTTTGATCTGTCCCCTAGGATGAAAGGGGAACATGTGAGTCATTTTCTTGTACAATGGAGAAGCCTGGATCCCTCTGCATCTGGTTAAAGCCAAGGACTGGCCAAACCGTATTCTGCTGTGATTTGTCACAGATTAAATGCAATCATAAATGTTTCTGGAAGTTTTTTTTCATGGGTTTTGAACTGGGCAATAAAACACTGTTCTTTCAGTGGAATTTCAGCCACAGAACTCCTATACTAATGCCTAGTATTAAAGTGATCAATAAGTGATAAATGACTGACATTCTGGTCCTGTACACTGAACAATGGAATGCTGAAGGACAGTGACAGTTGCTCCCGTGGGATTTTCTTTATTGTTTTCTGCCTCTTTTCAGACTCACGCTTTGAGTCTTTTTTCACTAATGTTTCATAAGCTGCCATTGAAGCAATAAAAACAGAGATAGGGAAAGCATTTGGGAGTTACGCCTGCACTTTCACACATGATACTGCATTGTTCTTTCTGAGATGCTGCAGTCTGCTGGGACGAAAGGGACTCAGGGTTGCTTTCTTTCATTTTATTTAACTAATTTTTAAAAGCAATATGGAAATTCTTGCTGTGTGAAGTGGCTTTCCTCTTTTAGTCAGCCGTTCACCCACTGCCAGATGAAACAGTAACAGTGAGTGAAGCAGTGTTTATTCCATCATGCTCGGTTTGGATTACCTTAAACTAAATAAATTTGCACTATGCAGTGAACTTCAGTCTGCACGGTTATTTGGGGATTAAAGAGGGCATGGAAAACGAGCAGAGATGTTGTTCTGGACCTGGTGCTGGAGGGGGAATCCTGCCAAGAAGGTGGAGATGGGCACTGCGGTGGTGGCAGCCCTGGCTGAGACACGCTGGGTCTCTCCACCTCCTCCTGCCGGCATGGATGTGCCCTGTAGGAGCCAGCACAGCTCAGGAGAAGCCGGCGCTGCCCTGGGGCCGGCAATCCCGCTGTTCTCCGTGTGGATGTGTGCGCTCGGCATTCCCACGCACACCCCGCAGCGCTGATGGCACAGGGAGTGTACCTGGAGACTCCCTGATTCATCTCAGCTAACAGAGGATGAACTGTGTGTCATAACCTGGCTGCATTTCATGGTTGGAGAGAGATTCGAGCTCTCTGAATAGCCCTCAGCTGGTTCCCAGGGGAGCCAAGCCTCCTGGCATTCCGGGCAGTGGCTGCAGTTATCCCCATAGGAAAGCTCCAGCTCTGGATGCAGCGACCACACTGTGCCAAAACTTACACACCCCTGTGTTGCTTTGATTTTTTAAGTTTTTTGATGTTTACATTCTTGCAGCAAACTTTCTCACACACTTTCTGTAAATAACTTATTGTTTTGCATGCTTTTATAGAAGAAGAGAAATTTGACAAACTGTTAGCTTGTCCAGTGTCATTGGAGAGGTGGCACTTTCATCCTCCAATACACTGTCACTTTTAGAAAACTATAAATGTTAAGAGTCAGAAAATAACATTCCCCATTACCAGCATCTGATGGCTTTGGCTAAGAGTTGGAGAGGTGGTGAATCAGTATTCAAGTTTGTTCATGTTGTTAATGAGGGAAGAACAACTCTGATGTTCTTGGGATCGTCTTGTCTCCATGCAAAAAGATCAACCAACTTCCCTACACGGATCTGGGGCACAGAAATGCTCCTTCTAGTTTGTTGCAAAACAGGTTTTCAGCAGATGCAATGAAATTCTTATGCTTCAAATAGTATCTTCACTTTTTGCGCTGTATAATGCTCATGTGAACT
The DNA here is from genome assembly GCF_028551555.1 of Melozone crissalis. Classification (NCBI taxonomy): domain Eukaryota; kingdom Metazoa; phylum Chordata; class Aves; order Passeriformes; family Passerellidae; genus Melozone; species Melozone crissalis. The sequence continues at coordinate 6,825,853 of NW_026535817.1, read as the reverse complement.
GCTCCACATTTATTGCAGATCAAATTCCTTTGGACATACAGAGACCAGGTATCAATCTACTCACAGCTTAAAACTTGTGTTCAGTAGCTGATTGTCCAGTGGCCTTACCCTTAAAGAACAAATATTATTTATAAATTACAGTGCACTTTTTCAATCTCAGCCACTTGTTCCTGGTTTAGTTAGCACTGATTGACACAGAAAATACTAATGATAAAAACATTGTCTCTGGGTTGGGAAATCCCAGAACCACAAACAGCTAGAGAACATTCAGAGGAAATAAATAATTGAAAATTTACCCTGTTGTTGTACTTTTCTATTCACATCTGATATTGGTCATTGCTAATGACAGATTGCAGGGCTGGATGAATTTCTGGTGTGTCCTGAAATGGCTGTTCTTAAATCCATCATCCCATCCTGGCAAAGAGGAAAGACTTACCCTTTTTAGAAAATAGGCTGCATGTAAATGAGCCAGCAGTGTGAGCCAAAAAGCACTTTAGTATCAATTTAGGCACAGATTTTGCTACCTTTCCTCAGGTGAAGGGAATAAGACTTTTTAAATACTGCTATGGAAGTGGATTGGAACTGCTGAAGTCTTGACCCATGTAAATAAGAATGTCTGTGAATAATTGTTCATTAATTTCACATGTTAAAAAAAAAGTAATTAGCAAAAGCTAATTTCAAAACCAACTCCATCCAGTGTTCTTGTGGGAAACCTCAGCACAAGCAGAGTGAATTAACCTCGGTGTTACCAGGGCCAGCATTGCAACAGAGTCAGAGCAAATGCGCCTCTGCCTCGCTCTGGGTCTGCAGTGAACAGCTCTGGCAGCCAAATGAGGACTCTTAATTATGCACCCTCTAATCATCTCAAGATTTGCTTTAGCAGCGAAGTTTTTAGACGTGGCAAAGAGTGAGCTGCATTTTGAAGGCTTCAGAGATGACGTGAACCTTTCCTCCCTGCTTTCTTCCCATGTAACTAAACCTTGTACATCAGTGCTCCAGGTGCTTTTTGCTGCAGGGAGAAGTCCAGATGGAAGGGAGAGTATGCAACTGCTCAGCTTCTGAAAACCTTCCCTGCTTTGAGCACCGTGCCTGTGGAAGGATCTTGTCTCTCCACACCATAAATACCATCAAATGACAGCCTTCAGAAGCAGGCATCCCCATTAACTCATCAGCAGGCTGACAGCTAACCAGGGCACAGGGGAGATGTGAAATGTTAGCACAGACAGAAACATTCAGCCTGCCTTATCCCCCCTTCAATTCAGAGTGTTACATTAGCAGAAAACTGGCACCAGGACACAAAGGCTTGGATGCATTCTCCGTACTGCCTCTCACAGCGCTCTCACCTGTCAACAAGGCCCACGGATAAGCCTGGCATTTTTTCTATTTATATTTTTTTTTCTGAAAGCTCTGATTGGAGTAGGGGAAAAACGAGCAGAGCTCCAGAGAGAGCTTGGCAGGCTGTCCCCCTGTGCCACGGGCCAGATGCAGCGAGGTGGGCCCTGGTCCCCAGCCCAATGGGCAGGAATCTGCTGGCAGGGCAGGCTCCAGAGTGGAGCTGACTCCTCTGCCACAGCTCCAGCAGCCAGCCAGGAGCTGGAGCTGGCAGCACACAGCTGCATGGACAGCCTCCAGCCAGCTGCACTGCAAATGCACAAAAAGCAGCTAAAAAAAGCAACAGGGGGAAAAAAAAAGGAAAAAAAGGAAAAAAAAGCAGGAGAGGAGTTAATGCCAGACAACAGGTTATTCAAGGCAGCAGAATTGCCTAGCGCTGGGAGAGGCCCAGGGGCTTTTCCTGACGTTGTTTTGAGCCTGTTCAGTGACTGACAGAGCAAATGCATCCTCATCTCTGTATTCCTCCTGTGTTTTCTGTGAAGTGCTTTGGGATTTCCTGGCGAATAGTAACACCTTTTGTGAGAGCAACAGAACTACCACACTCTTATTAAAGCTGGAGCAAGACTGGAGGGCTTTATTCTTGGGGAAAACACAATGTGAACTAGATAGCCAACATAATGGAAAATGACAGAATAAATCAAAACAAAGGCCCACACTGTCATTTATGGATAAAGTTTTGAGTTTTAAAGTCTCTCTCTGAGACTGCCTAATGCGGACCAAGACATAACCAACACACAATACCTCTGCTCACACCCTTAACTCTAAGAGGAGAGAATTTTTTTACTTACCTTAATATTTCAAAACAACTTTTTCCCTAAGAGATGCAGGCTTAAAAGTTGTTCCATTAAAAAATGTAACATTGAGGAAAATAAAAAACCAAAACAACAACCAGACCCCAATGCCTTACTCTCTCCCTGCAACCAGCAAATTACATTTTAATTCTAAAGGTCAATCTGTTTATATTACCTACACACATATTTGGACTCTGTTGCCAATAGGATATGGAGTCCCATACCCTGTTTCTGTGACTCTTTGTAGCACAAGATGATTAGGATTTAGATCAAGGCCAAACTCTCATTGCTGTCTCCCCAAGGGCCTCCAACTGAAAGGCTTTAGTTTGCTCTGCCAAACAATCTCAGCCTTCTTGTGGAAAATGCATGTAATACACAAGCCAAACTGTAGCAGGGATCTCACAGAGGAGGTGAAGCATTATTGAATGGGATTGTGTATGTTCCATAGAAAAAGAGATTTAAAACAGGTGTTGAGTAATTTTATTTAAATATTATTACAGTGCTTATCTGAAGAAAATGTCTGTCTCTGGGACATAATAAAACTTATTCAAAGATCAATTAAGTGAAAATTCTTTGCTGCAATAAAAAACAGCCACCGAATTAAAGCATCTCATACTTTGTTATTTCAGACTGAAAACTTAACAAAAGAGGGCCAATAATTGCTGTGAGAAACAACAGAAATCCACATAAACAAGTCAGCAGATAGTGACAATTTTGCTATTCACCTAATCTCAGGAATCAGTGGAGCTGTGTGTACCGGCTGCTGGGATCTGTGTGAACCAGAAAACCTGGGGGAGAAACCTTCATGAAGCATCATTTGCAGAAGGCACAAAGTCCTCCTGCACACTCTGCAGAGAAATCATGGTGGCTCTACCATCTGAAGAAGCGAGACAAGATCACAGGGCCAAAGGGTATTGTTACTGCAAGGACCAGAAAACTTCCCTACCTTTTCTAATAACACATTCCAGAAAAATGAGTAGCCACCATCAGTAAGAGAGTTTTTGCTTCAGCTGAAAATACTGCAGAGAAACACTCATCAAGGCAATAATTAACAAAACCCATTTGAACTTGTTAAGAACTTACAGCAACTGAAATAGTTAATTTATTGGTCCTTGTGGTATTTACAGTATATAATGGTCACTTTGAAGAGAAGGACATGCAGCAAATCTTCTCCTGCATATGCTCAAAGCCACAGGAATTAGTGCCAGGCTCTGAGGTTGGCTAGCCTGGGCTGCTTACTGGAAACACACATCACGCTTCATTTAGTACTACATGAAAGTTAATCAAGTTTAATAACCTTTTCCTTTGAAATGTCCCAGGAAATGAGGTAGAAAAATTAAAACAGTTAGATGTCTGCTGAAAAGCAAATATATTTATTATGCACTTTAATATACACAGGGATTTTCGCTTAATATAATACAAGGAATAAAATAAAAATTTTACAATGTGAAATTCATTCAATGTACATTAAAGGCTATTTACAACCCACTCCAGGAAAAAACAGTCTATCTGCAAACCAAGTTAACTGAGGAGTTCAGATGGGAAATATTAAGCATAACAGACATTTGCATAGCAGAGTAACTGAGGAGGGAAAACACCTTTTTAGTTTTTAAAAAATGGTAATGTTTTCAATACTGATCACAGAGAAGACAAAAATGCATCAATTGTGCCTCGGTATCTCTTAATGCATTTCTCTCCAGATGAGTTTTTCCACATGCACACAGTATTGATATCCATGTCCACAAAACAGTCTTTTTCCCCAGCTCTCCCAACCAAGAATTTTGGATGCCTTGTGGAGATGCAAAATTCTTGGAAGGACCAGCGAAATGGGATGAAGAGAAACAGGATTCCTGTTTTATTCGGGTTTTTTGGGTGGTGGGAAGTGCTGCCCTGGCAGAAGCAGCTGCGCTGAGTCACCTCCACTCCATTTACAGATGGGAGAGGGCAGGGCAGAGGGAACAATGGGGGAACAGCAACTTTGCTTGGCACACAAACCCCTCACAAATGGCGATGCTAAAAATCACACTCAGCAACGTGGGATTACACAGACCGTCTGAGAAAATGGATGATTTAAAGCAATTCCTGCCCCGTTCCAAAGGGATATTCCAATGTGGCAGTACTGTCATTCTGAAAACGTTTTTGACAGGTCACTTTCTGCTCATTTGGAGAGAGGGGTTTCCCCAGTGACTGTTTCAAATGTAAATACTACTCACACAAAACCCACCAGACTATCTGCAAGCTGTGGCCCCTTGTGAAATTGGCCATATTTTTACGTCCTCTGTCCACAAGGTGCAACTAATAACAACACAATAAAATTAAATAAATATAATCCCAATGACAGTCAAGGTCAGTAGAAAAAATGTTGGCATTCAGGGATCCCTTTCCACAGAACAAAACATACATCTAATCACTAAGGAAAGTCATATTCTTGCACAGTATTGCAAAAGTCCTACTCTTGAGGTTTGCAACAAGTTTGCTGAGAACATTTTGGTACTTTCTCTTTTCTAAACCACTAACCCTCTTAAGGCCATTCTGCCAGACTCCTGTTATGTTTATTTTATAATTGTCCCACGGGGACAAGAAATTCAATACATGAAACATTCAGAATAATCCATATTGCTGTGTGTCAGCTTCTAACATCTAATTTTACTATACGCTGAATGCCTGACTATAAAAGATTCTTTTTTGACATTTAGGAAAAAGCAAATAAGAATGGAGGTGCAAGATTTAAAAGCAAAAAAGTATTCTGATGACAGTTGATCATAATAATCAGACATGGAGCCCTTCAGTGCCTCAGAATATGCACTACATCTACATCCAGGGGCCATTTATCAAAGTTTAAGGATCTAATTATTCATCTACGAAAAATAACCTCAGCTCTCCATCATCTTATTTCTGGAATGATCAGAATTAGAGTATGAAAAAGATGAAACCCAAGCCTTTAGAAGAAACACTTGCATACAAAAATAGGCTTATTTTCTAAAGAGCAAGGCTGTGTAATGGTGAATATAGTAGAATATAGCTTCCATTTGTAGGAGAAAAGAACCCACTTGTTTTGTTTTATCACTTGCAGAACTGTGCAAGTGAGATGTGCACATTCAAAGGGAAAACCCACACTGCTCACTTTCACAACACTGACCTTGACTTTGCTCTCTTTCACACCAGTAAAACAGTTCTGCTGTGGGAGCAGGAAGCCAGCTTTCCACTGTCCATGGCTGGGCTCTCCTGACTGCTGACTCACCGTGCTCCAGGTACAGAGACACGCTGGCTCTGCCTAATCCCCGTGAAGCAGTACCCACACTCATACAAGTTTGTGCTTTAAGGAGTCATTGTCTCAGGCCAGGGCTAGCTCAGCCTCCTCTGTACTCCCCAGGCAACGCTGTCGCTGTGCTTTTCCACTGCACTCCCGCTGGCTATTCTCTCAGCCTCGCTCACAAAGGGTCTGTATTTCCCATGGTTTGCTTTACTGACATTCCCAAAAATAGTCCTTTACCTTGGAAAAGAGAAAGAGCTGTTTCTAATGTATAGAGATATCCAAGAAAGCAGGATCAGACCTTTTAGCACCTCAGATATACCCATATTAGTTACCTCATCACCGTAGCAATAACAGAGCCTATTGAAGACCAAGTGTCCAAAATTTGCCTATTGCTTTCAGTGGTCCCAGTCTGCCATCCAGATTTGGTGCTGTAGTACCAGAGTAGATTTTTGCCTCTTAAAAATTCCAAAGACACTGCAGGTGGTTGCAGTCCGACTTCATTGCCACCACTGAACAGCAATCACACAGACAGAACACACAAGTACAGTATTTATAAAATACTGTTACAAGACTTGTAATTCTGGAGGGAACCTTTTGAAGTACACGGGGAACTGACAATACATGACAACAATGCAAATGTGACAAACTCGTTGCTTGTTTTCTTTAGCCACAGAAAAATAAATACAAAAAAAAAGCACTGCCTTTTCCATAACACAGTTCACTGTGGCACATGCACCTCTACCAAGCGATCTGGAACAGGAAATCAGAATTCCTGGTTCTTACCATTTTCAGCTGTGCTCAGGGAAATACAGCATATATCTTTCTGCAATTTAAAAAAGTGCTCATTCTGTGTATTAAATACAAAGTACACAAAATAAAATTTCGAAGCACAGAGAGTTATACTGAGAAGGCAGCCTGAAAATGTAGGCACGTTACAGTAATTAAGGTAACTGAACTGGAGGAATCACATTCTTGAATTTCTAGGTGGACTAAACAAGCACTGTTTGCTTTCATCCCAGCCAGCTGATAAATCATCGGGAGCAGAAGCGCTTCTGTTCACAGCATCATGGAATTGGCCTGGAAGTACAAAATAAAAACACTGAGCTTTGAAATAGTCTGTAACACAAGCAGCACTGTCAGAAATGGAGCTGTGTCATCCCCAATTAAAGTCAAAAGCACAAAACAACAACCTGATGAGGAAAAGTGCTTCCTGCCTAACGCCAGTCCTGTGATCGATTCCCTGTGCCCTCTGCCAACCCAAGCTCCTACAAAGTCCCCACAACAGGAGATCTTCCTGGAAAGGCTGGGAAGCAGCAGCCCGGAAAGGAAAGCCATTCCTCTGGTGCTCCCATGGAGTATTTCTGATGTGATTCCCCACAGGTGACTCATTTATCCACCAGTCAGGGAAATTACCCATTTTTCTGCTTGAGATTTGGCAAAAGAGGAGGTAAATTACAGCCTGTGCCAAGCACTTCATAATCCACACAGATTTGTTCTAAACTCCCATCTTTATGGTGACGCTCTGGAAAGTGTCAAGAGAAAAGCAAAAGAAACCATTTGGTTATCCACACCTCATTTTTTAGCCATTTGCACAACCAAGAACTTCACTGAGAGAAACCTCGAATTTTCAGTAACACACCATTTGTTCCAGACAAAGCAAAGCCAAATTTTAGTATTATATGTGGAATGTTCAGATTTCTTTACATGCTGATTATATTTTAAAATAAAGGAAGATGGAAAGATTCACCCAAACCAGTCTTTTGATGACAGGTCAGGTCAGATGAACACATTCCACATCAGAACCACGCAATGGATTTACAATAAAGTATAACATGAAAGCAAGCAGTGAACATCAGGTGGAGGCACGTAAGAGTTAGGAAATACAATCCTTAATTACATGTTTTAAAGTTTCACAGAAGCAGGAAAAAATTACAAATAAATTCTAATCCTGTCTGGGAATGATGTGCTACTATGGGAATCTGAAGTCCTTGTAACTTTTATGAAGATTTAAGGACTTTTCTCTCCCACCTGATGATTCCTCTCTATGCCTGTTCCTGCTGTCCTGCCCCACAGCTCATCAGACCCTTTGGTAAAATTTGCATTTTACAAATGCGCAGGCTGTAGTGGAGATGTTTCTGAAACACTGTATTGTTTCAATCATTTTAATTGAACCAAAATGCCAGCCCAACAGGGTCCTGCACAATATTCTATAGCTCTGCAATTCACCTCAGCTGTGTCTACAGATATATTCTATTAAAATCAATTTCCAGGACATTTTGGAAAATGTCTATTTATGTGTTTTTGACAGCTGAAGACCTTCCATGTATGGGTTCTGCACCACCTGCAACTGTCCTAGAAACACTCTGTCTCTGATGACCTGCAGCAGAACTGAGTCAGAACTGGCAAGAACATCCTTGTTCTAAGGAAGAGCAGCCTGAGCTGTCCAAAATGCTGCATTCACACACAAAAAAATGCTTTCAAAAATAAGTGAGCAAGCGATAAGAGGTGGGCACACCTCTTATTCTGCTTCTCCGAAATTCCAAAAGGAAACATATTAACACATCCCGAATATCCTAAAAAACATACACCTCAACAGTTCTATTTTTCTCCCTCTTCCTATTTTAGCTGACTCACTGACAATTCATGTCTGAAAAGAGACTTATAATTATTTTTCAGCTTAAAATTCAATATTGGAGAGAAGGTGAGATATCTAAATGACCTCCACTGATTGAGAACAACAGAATGGTCAGAAAATTGGTACTATAACATAGATTATAATCTTACACTAAGAAAAACCACCTCTTTTATAGGAGGATTACCACTGCAGTAACAGAAACATAAAATCAAAGCTTTAGAATAGTATTTTATACTTATGCTCGCTCTTGAAATCCACATTCAGAGAAATGGTTGCCTATAACTTATAAGAACCTTCAGAAACTTTCAGAGGAGCATTTTTGTAAATAATGAAATAAAGACTGTATCTGAAAATATAAAGAACTGAAATTCTCATCTGTCCTTACATATGAAAATCCAATTCCAAATCATTGCCACCTGAAACTCACTTATCAAAGACAGTGGGGCACAATTTGAGTGAGTGAATTCAACAGACAACATGACAGCGATCCAATTCCTCTATGGCTGGCACTTCTAAATGACAGCGAAGGAAATACTTAACAGGTTAAGATTTTAACATCCATCACGTAAGCAATTATGATGGTAAATGATAATAAAATGCAATTTTAGCACATTTTAAATGAAATGCAGGCGTTTTGTTCCTTTGTGACTGGGTAAGTTACCTTTTACAATGGTGTTTCCTTCTTGTAGTTGAAGCTCGGGTCGCTACCTTCAATCTGAAGTTTTAAGGCTTGCTTAAGGCTGAGTTCTGTCTCTGCGGGGGGATAGCCTTCCAACACATCCTGATGCCCTCTGTCCTGCACTGTTCGTGGGACAGAAACCCTGCCAAGAAAAACCTGATTGCTCTGAAGGTGGTAATTTGGATTTGTCATAATGCCATTTCTCTTCTTCTGCTCCCCACTCTGTTGGTGAATCAGGAACTGCTGCTGAGATCGACCAACTTCTTGCTGAGCTGGAGGGACCAAAATCTTGCACTGTGGCTCTGGAGGCATCGATTTCAGTGGCATGCTTGTGCCAGATTTGGCAATAGGTACTCGTTTATCAAACTGAGTCATTTCATACTCTAGCACTTTGGGTTGGGAGGAACTACTCTGCTTTATTTTTTTTCCAGCTGACCCAGACTTGCTGGAGTTGTCTGTTTTGCCCCCTTTGCTCGCTTTAGTTGATTTCAAGCTAGGTTTCACTTGGCTCCATTCAAACTCGCTGCTGGGTGAATTGTGATTTTGACTTAGGGAATGAGTTGTGGAAGAAGGGGAGACAATGGACTGCCTGCTTCTGCTGCGTGGCAGGGAATGCTGCTGGATTTGCTCCGTGAAGGACAGGCTGTGGAAACTATCGATGGGCACCGTCTGAGCGGTGGCCGTCGAGGACGTGGTGCGGAGAGAGGAATTTTTGGAGCTTTTCAGGGAATTATTTGATAAAGATGATTTCTGACGGTCAACCGTAGAATCGGGAGACTCCGAAGGAGAACTGAAGGCGTGTGCAGGCCCATTGGATAATCCCCGCATCCCAGGCTGCATGTCCCCTCCAGTACTCCCTGAACTATTGGACTTCATGGTTAAGGACTGCATTTTAGAGGAGACTGATTGTAAGGGCTTCTGCTCCATTGTGTGGACTGGAGACGGCGTACAACCATTCAGAGTCGATGCACCATATTTTTCCAGTAATTTGATAATCTGAGAGTGTCCATTTTTGGCTGCAACCCGCATAGCAGTGCGCCCGAATTGGTCAGCGTGATTGGGATCAGCACCATGCTCCAGTAATATCTGGACAACGTCAATGTGCCCCTCTTGGGCTGCAATGCAGAGTCCAGTAGCACCTTGATTACAAGTGTGGTCGACCAGAGCCCCATGCTCGATGAGAAGCTGCACGACCTTCACGTGGCCTTGCCATGCAGCAGACTGCAGAGCAGATCTCTTCTCGTTGTCTGCAGCGTTCACGTCAGCGTGGTACGTTATCAGCACCTGCACCATCTCCAAATGGCCCTGCCAGCAGGAAACATGGAGCGCTGTTCTTCCTTCAGCATCGCTGGCTTCGACGTTTGCACCATTTTCTAAAAAATACTCAGCCATTGTAAGCTGGTTTTCTAATGCTAGGATATAAAGTGTTGGCCGGCCATCAGCATCTTTGTAGTTCACATCTGCTCCATGGCTGAGCAGTAGCTCGACTATATCTCTATGACCTTCTAAGGCAGCAACCCGGAGAGCGTTTCTCCCATCATAGCCTCTCTGATCAATGTTGGATTTGTTTTCCAGCAACATCTGCACACAATCATAGTGACCTTCCTGCGCAGCTAATATGAAAGGTATCCGTCCATCATTATCAATTTCATTTGTTCTAGCACCTTGTTCTATAAGAGCTTCACAGATCAACCTGTGACCTTCAAAGGCTGCCATGTGCAAAGGTGTCCAGCCTGCATCGTCTCTGTGATTTTCATCTAGCCCCCTGTCCAGCAGAGTCCGTACTACCTCAACATTGCCCTGTGCAGATGCTATGCTCAGGACTGTTCTACCTTCACTGTCGATGCTGTCAACAGCTGCACCCCAAAACAAGAGAGTATTCACCACCGAGGCGTGGCCCATGGAGGCTGCTGCCAGAAGCGGCGTCCGGCCGTTGTTGTCCGTGTGATCAACGTCAGCTCCTCCTTCCAGGAGCAGATCAACCACATCCACGTGTCCCTCATAGGCGGCCACCAGCAGCGGAGTCATGCCATCCTTGTCGCAGTGGTCGACCTCAGCGCCGCGGTCGATGAGGAGGCTGACCACCGAGGCGTGGCCCTTGCTGGCCGGCACGCAGAGCGCGGCCACGGACAGCGCCGTCCTGCCGTCCACGTCCTCGTGGTTCACCTCTGCGCCGTGGTCCAGCAGGTGCTCCACGATCTCCTTGTGCCCCATGTAGGCAGCGGCGATCAGAGCCGTCCTGCCCTCGTTGTCGGCTTTATTCACCTCGGCCCCGTGCTGGAGCAGGTTCAGCACGATGTCCTCGTGCCCTCCCCACGCCGCCGCCCTCAGCGCCGTGCGGCTGTCGGCGTCGGCGCAGTCCACCTTGACGCCGGCGTAGAGGAGCGCGGACACCACCTCGGTGTGCCCTCCCCAGGCGGCCGAGCGCAGCGCCGTCCAGCCGTCGTGGTCCGTGTGGTTGACGTTGGCCCCGCAGCCGATGAGGCAGTTGACCACCTTGGTGTGGCCCTGCCGGGAAGCCAAGGTCAGCGCCGTCTGCCCGTGGGCGTCTTCGATCTCCAGGTCGGCGCCCCTGGACACCAGCAGGTTGACCACGTCGAGGTTGCCGCTGTAGGCCGCGTTGGCCAGCAGCGTTCTCCCGTTGGAATCGCACTGGTTCACGGACGCGCCGTTGTCCAGCAAGGTGCGGATGGAGTCCTCCCTCTCCAGGGCCTGCCGGACGATGCAAGACGTGCGGTCGTCTTCGCTGTTGACGTGAGCGCCGGCCTTTACCAGCAGCTGTAGCACCTCTTGCTCTTTAGGAATTAAGGTGGACAGGGAATCTTTGACAGGCGTGCCATTCCAGATCATCCACAAAGCCAGCTCCGAAGTCTCCAACTGTAAATTAGAATTAATGAGATGCAACGCAAACTCTTGCGCTTCTAACGGCGATAAATTCTTTGCCCGGCAGGTGTAACTCATGGCCAGCATTCTGTGTCCCTCTGCGGCGTTACACAAGTATTTCTGTGTGCAGTGCTTCACATCCAGCAACCACTCTGCAAAACTGTAATGAAACAAGATTTTTGTATTTCCAAGGCCATCGATAAGGACTTTGGACAGGACATCCAATTTGCGTTGAAAGTCCTCCATCGTCATCGTCATGTTTTTGGTCCACACTGCTTGATACAATTCTGTGGTGGTCAAGGGCCTGCAGGCTGCAAGAATTACATTAAGGATGGGCTGGACCTTTGCAAACTGTTTTCTCACAAAAAGTCTCTGACAGAGCCAAAGGTAGAGGCCATTTAATGTTCCTGGAATATCACGGATCTCCCGCAACATGATAAAATTCTCCACAACTCCATCTAGGACACGCTCCAGGTACAAAAAGCAACCGCTGCTTTTGATGTGAAGCTGATTCAGCATTTCTGCTGTTTCCTTTGTGAGGTGTTGTCTCAGGGCTTCTTCCTGGTCCAAACGATGCAGAATATATTGCTGCACATCTTTCACAATGTAAGCCTTTCGGAGGTCATCCAGACTTATTTTTCGAAAACCTGTTGAGAGGAGAGGAAGTTGTAATTATTTATGATCCCGCTCTGCTTAACTCAATGTTGAAAGAAGAGTAAATAAAAGCCAAGACATTTTTGGTTGGGGAACACCCACAGTAAAATATTTTCCCCTGTAAACACAGTGAATATAAATTAATTATAATAGCAGAAAACTTTGATGATTAGATGCACTGTTATCATCTATTGTAAGAAAAAATAGGTGCTATTAACACAAATAATATTGAAAATCACTCTGAATTAGGCATTGTGTGTCTGCCTTGGACAACACTAAACACCTAAGCAAAACCATCAGAACTGCAACTGAAATAAGATTATTAAGTATTATTATATTATTAAAGAAATAATCCCTTCTCCAGTGTGGTTAACAATGGAATTCTAAGTAATTTTCAGCTATTTAGCTTAAGACAATTATTATGTTTATTTAATTACAGAAGAGGGTATTCACACCTGCTGCATATGCATGATTAAATGCATATAAATTACTAACTTGACCACCACAGCTTCTTTTGAAAGCTTTTATGATACAAGAGAGACACTCAGAAATAGTTTTAAACATCTTCAGACCTGTGCACACTGAAATTACCAACTTTTTGCAAGTGAGGACTGAGTTCTAGATAAACACGCTGGTTCTTGGGTAGGTGACTCAATGTATAAAGACATAGGTTCTCTCATAGTCATATCTCTTTGCTTTCCCAGCCTGTTTACTCTTTAGAGGGAAAAGGGGCATTATTTCATACACACAGACAGTGTCTGTCCCCTCCCCACTCAAGGAAAGGGACACCGTTCCCAGCAGCACGTGCAGGGAAGTTCCCTGTGCCGCTGTAGGACTCTCAGGAATGGGGCTGAACCCAGGCAGAGCCGTGTGGATGCAGGGCTGCCTCTGCCATCTCAAACATTTGCTCTGGCATGGCCAAGGTAAGCACTCGATGGGGACCTGCCCTCCCTGATTAACAACACGCCGCGTGTTTGAACGCTGCCCTTGCGGAAGTTACGGGAAAACCACAGCGGTCACAGTGGCTGCAGTGACTGCATTTCAGGCCAGAACGGCACCTCACCTCTCCAGGGACAGCCTGTCATCCCTTCCTTACAGCCAGCTCAGCTAGTCAGACACACAACCAACTGCTCTTCAAACCAAAGCTGAGTTACTGATCTCTAAATTACACTGAAGGAAAAGCAACCGTAGATCGATGTGTTCAGATCAATTCCAGCCCCATCTCCACAGAAAAAAGTCATTTTAAGTGAGCCTCTGTAGGATGCTCCTTCTAGTATTATGTTTTTATTGTATTTAAACACGCTGTGGATCACAGCGCTCAGTCTGTGAGGTTGTTCTGACAGCAAATTCAGGCTGGTAACAGAGCTGTGGTTTTTGCTGCCTGGTGGCTTCAGCAGAGTCCCCTTAAGGTCACTCTGTTAATTGTTTAGTTTACATCAGCACTGTACAAATACCACAGATGAGAACAGAGAGGCCAACTATGGAAGTGTTGCTAAAATATTTCTGCTTCCCTTAGTAATTATGGAAGCACTACAAACAGGACTGAACCAATAGAATACCTAAAACAAAATGATGCTTCTCCATGAAATGAAATCACTGCAGAGGACACTTTTGCACAGTCAGTTCAGAGGATAAGATTACACAAGCAAGATTGACTGCTTGAAGATTTTTTAATCAAAAGGCCACAAATAAGCAAGCTTATTTTGTCCATTCCAGAGGCTTCTTCTCTTTTTTTGTCTCTAAAAGGAAACACAGAAACAGCTTTACCCACTATAATGTGCCACAAATTCATGTAATGTCCTTACCTGACCTGTAGAATGGCATAATTCATTGCTTTACTATGTATTTTAATAAAATATTCTGTATGTAACTTTGTGAAGCCCTAAATTCTTGCACACAACCCAAATAAAAAACTTTGCTGAGTAAGAGCAGACAGTGCCCTGTGATTCTGCAGATCCCAAGCTCCCACTTGAAGTGAAAGGCTGTTTCTAGGTCAGGATCCTTCAGAAGACACAGAAGTGAAAAAATAACACCAAAGCCATTGCTTGGTTCATGGACCCACAGTCACATGCACCCAAGGAGCTGTAATTAGGGACAAGTGTCCCTTTGCCTGGCTCATGTGTGCAGAGGGAACAGCTCTGGTTTGCTCCATCTGGAGCAGACACAGCCACCCTGCTCTCTCACCTTCCCCTGAACTGCCCTGCTTCGCCTCACACAGATCTGTCCCCATCTCTTGGCTCAACAGGAACAGGCAGGGAGCTCTGCAAAACCATTCTCTGTGTCTTTAGACCTAAGTGACCCTGCTCACAAAATCCCCAACCCCTCACATTAATCCCATGCCCACATCCTGCCTCCCAATATATACCTGCAAACGTAAGCTGTTTTTATTTTTACATGGTTTGTTTTTTGAGTAGCAGATTTCATTTCCCTGCAATGAGAAAACCCCCATGGACTGGCACAATAGCAATCCTGAGATTTCAGCTGATGTTCAGTGTTGCCTGACTAATGATTACACTTCACCTCCCCTGACTCCCAGCCTTCCCAGGAAAACTTGCAGTGATAACTGTTTAAGCGCCTCTGCCTCAGTCTCTGCATCCCTGCTGTAAAAACAAAAGACTCTTGCCTGTCTTGCAAGCATTCTTTGAAAAACAATTTTCATTTTGCTTTCCAAAATGAGTGGGAGAGTGAACAAAAAAAAACCCCTAAGCCCTCCAAATAAAAAAGTAAAAAAGGAAGGGTATGTATGTTTGGCATTTGTTTTTTCCCTTTAAATGATGTATCAGTACCCAGAGAAGCTGTGGATGCTCCATTCCTGGCAGTGTTCAAGGCCAGGTTGGATGGGGCTTTGAATAACCTGGGAGAGTGGAAGGTGTCCCTGCCCATGGCACAGGGTTGGAGTGAGATGATCTTTAAGGTCTCTTCCAACACAAAACATTCCAAGATGATCTGATTACTTTATTCCATACTAGAGCTAAAAATACTACCCTGATCTGTTCTTACCTGAGGTACACCAAATATCTAAACACTTCAGACAGGGAAATACATTTCAGAAGGCTTCAGAGCAGTTTTAAACTATTTGATTGGCTATATGTTAATGGAAGCCAATAATTGCTTTTCCCCACCTTTTCTGCAGTATTTCCATACATTCTTTACTAATGAGATCCTATATATTGTATCTGAAATTAAGCTTGGGTAGCAAGAAGCACAGTACACTCATACAGACCTTCACACA
Source organism: Melozone crissalis (assembly GCF_028551555.1). Classification (NCBI taxonomy): domain Eukaryota; kingdom Metazoa; phylum Chordata; class Aves; order Passeriformes; family Passerellidae; genus Melozone; species Melozone crissalis. Next base: position 6,810,331 of record NW_026535817.1, on the reverse strand, counting down.
TCCCAGGGATGAAACACCCTTTAAGGGCTAGGATTAACAAATTGCCACTGTAACAGACTTTTGGACACAAAACATGATGTTAATTTTAACCTCTGCATCAGGCCATACCATAATAAGCAAATAATTCAAAAGAAGCCTTATAGATAGAACTGAATTTTTTAAAGTCTGAATTTTTTATTGCTAGCTTGAAGAAGGAAAACAAAGCTATGTTTTTTCCTCCCAAATATCTGCCTAAACGAAGTAATTTTACATTTCCAAACAAAGGTCCTGCAAACTTGCTTTTCAACCCTGCTCCATACAATAACTCACTTTCATGGGTAAGAAGTACCAAAATATTAAGAGAAGGCTCATTTTGTTTCAGATGCATTCCCATGAACTACTTAAGCTCAGCAAAACAGAAGTTACAGTAGACAGAACTTGCAGTCCCACGACCCTGCTTCTTGCATTGTTAAAATTTTTCTTACAACACATCACTTTCAACCCAATGGGAGCTCCAATATGGATTGTTCTAATTTATTGCATTTCTGGCAGTTCTGTAAACAAATCTGTTCCAAATGTATTCCTTGGCAAGACCTAGGGCCATTCAAAAGGGGGGAAAAAAGTATCTTGGTTATAAATACTTTTATAGCATGTCAACCTTTTCATATTTTAATAGTAAAAAAGCTATTAACTAGCAAGTTTCAATACTTAAAAATATCCTTCCACTTTCATATCTCTAAATGGATTTACATAAGCACATAACAGAAGTTTAAAATACATTTTAATGTATTTAACTGAATTGTAAGCTTTAGAGAAATCCAAATTATTACAAACATGGCAGTAATTTGGCATTAATAATTTATGCTGCTGATCTAAACACGCACTGAATTAGGTACTTCTGAGGCCATTTATGCATACCTGCTCACAAAGAATAACTTATCCAGCAGAGCAAAGGGCACCTGGAGACTGAGGCAGCACACTTGGCTTTTAGTGCATTTGCAGTATATTGTGCATTACAAATGTCTCTGCCTCTTCTGCAGGTGCTACGAGACACTGAGGCTGAAATCTGCTGCTCTCACTGGTCCGTGTCACTGCACAGAAGTTTATTTAATTAGATCTACAGGTAATAGTCCATTCAAAACAATTTAGTCTTCCCTCTTTAATTACAAGGCAATTAAACTCCAAGTTCACACACAACTTTTTACAAGGAAATATGAAATTCCCTAGTACAATGCTTTCAAAGCGGTAATGAAAAGAAAGGACACAGTAATTAAAAGCTCCCTATATTTTTCCCAAGCATTCTAAAGAATTTTTCTTTCCAAACCCCAAACCTAAACAAGAAATAAACTTTTTCAAAGCTTCAGTATTATAAAAGTAAATTTTACAACCACATAAATATTTAGTTTATCTTTTACAGTAAGAACCCGACTCCCATAAAGACTTCAAAGAAACATGAAATCATCCAAATAAATTCCAACCTACAATGAAAAATTAGAGGACAACTTAGATTTTTTATTTTGGAAGCAATCTCTCCTGAAGTAGTCTCATGCAATTTATTTTCTGGAATGGCAGAAAGGCTCAGCTTCAAATCTGGCAACTGATTTGCTTTGGGGATTCAGCAATACAACTACCTTAGTAGCTCTAATCACCAAACAGAGAGGTTTCTGAGAGAAGCTACACTGCGATTTTTTTACTATATTTCTCTAAACTTTTCACATTTTTGCTTATTTTTTGATTTTTTTGGTAAGACTGTAAGGAAAACAACACTCCACATCTATTCAGACATTTAAACAGCAGAAACATGAGAAAAACATGTTCCTGAGATTTCCAACCAAGAACAAATTCAGATAAATACCAACTCCTAAAAGTTCCTGTCTGTCTTGAACTGAATGAAAAATAAAAGGATGAGTGAAAAATGGATGACATTGTCAGTTCCTGCCTATGGACAAGTGGGTGAATGCACCTTAAAAGTTGCCTCTGAGGCTAAACTGAACCCTTTCACCTCCACTTTTGGTTTTTTAATTGAATTTTCCAGTATCTTTCTGGTATTTGCCATTAACTTCATGAGAACTGTGGGTCCCTGAGATGTGACCCTGCACAGGTTGTGCTGCCACATGCACAGATACTTGATTTATGTGTCTAGCAGAAAAGAAGAAATTAGGTAAATGCCTATTAAAAAAAGAAGCCTTTTAAAACCATTTGTACATATGCACTTTTTCCTATTTACCTTTATACTGTTAGTGAGAAATTATCTGCTGTTCGCTCCAACTCATCTATGTCAAATTGCCTGATTTTAAAATGCCTCAAATTCTACAAGTGCTATGAGGGATTTTCAAAACAGGTTTTGAAAAGCATGACTCCTATGCTTTCAAGATTTAGTCTCATTTTAGAAGAAGCATTAGAATTAGCTCATTAGCTAAAAAGGAAAAAAAAAAAGTAATTTTTTTGGCACATTTTATGCTCTGTGCCACTTTCATGTTGGAAAGGCTGTGTTGATGCAGCTGCTTGAGTGCCCACACTTGGAGCCAAATGATAACAAACGATGATGTGGGAGGCAACGTGGATAACTATGGGTGCAAGACAAAATTTTTAAATTCAGGGGAAAAGCCATTAGGGAGAGCAAGCAGGCAGCATGCGGCAGTTGGTGACAGAGCACATGGAGAGAAGGCAGTTATCTGTCCCCCTCCTTTTTAAACTCATTTGGCATTTGCTCACTGCGGAGGGTGACCGCAGACTCAGCCAGGCATCATCTCGCATTTGGTTCTTATTTTTGAGGTTGTCTCTGTAGCCACAAGAGGCAAAACTTTTTTTTTCCTTTTTTTTTTTTTTAAATTAATGAAAGCTGAGAATCTGAGCAAGGGGGAAAAATCCGTAGCACATTGTGCTACTACAGAATCTGGGAATACAGAAGGGCCCAGAGCACAAGCTGCAGCAGAAGCAGGCACGGCTATTCAGTTTTCATAAATTAGTTGCCACCAGAAGTGAAAGAACAAAGAGGACCAGAACAAACACCCTGCTCTTTTTCTCATTCTTAAGAGCACTAGGGACGATTATTCACCACTGGCAGCCTCAGGATGACAGTGGATGAGAAAGACTGGACTCTCTCTTCCATGTCATCACTATTTTTGGCTCAGGAGCTGCTTGCACAACTCCCATCTGTACTGCACACCCAAAAAAGAGCATCATCAGGAGAAGCCACTGCAGCAAGCCTGCTTCCAGTTATGCAGAACACTTTGCTGACACGAGAGCTAAACCTATTTGTCAGACAGACTCAGAAGACTCGTTCACTGAATGAAAATTCTAAGCGAAAACAGATACAAACTCACTGCAAACAAATTAATACTGGTCAATGTACTTTTCATACCATACTCCAAAACTTTTTTAACAGAAAAAGTACAGATGGGACACATTTTCTTAATAAATTCTGAAAGGATCCCAATCTCTCTCACCAAGTTACAGTGCAACTGACTTTTATTTGGTCCAAATACTTATTGTTAATCTCCACTTCTGCCTGCCCACCAACTAAATGTAAATAGCTTTAAAAACTGGCTCAGCTAAAAGTAAACGTTCAAATACCACAAAGGAGGAGAGGAGTTTGCCCCAGTAGAAGAGTGAATGTCAGTCAATCCTTTGCAGGCCAGAATCCAAAAATAAATCCTTGTTATTTGCAGTTTTACAACACCAAGTTGCACAGTTTCTGAAGTCAATAGAAGCTTCAGCCATGCTCCTCATATATCCTTACTACACCTTCTGCAAACCTGAATACTGGCTGGTAACAGGAAAATCCTCCAACAGTGAATTAAATGGGCAGCCAGCACATTGGCTGTAATGTCACATTTTCCTTTCATACAGGCTAAACCACAACTGCCTCCAAATAGACCCTAAATTTTCTTCTCAATATATATCCAATTCTTTCTTTGCTGTACCTTTTCCACAGTGAAGATGGGATTATAGTATCACACACCAATTTCCTTTATGCTATTCATCAAGTCATACTCTGTGGAAATGAAAAATTAACTCACTGGAATTAAATTTATTTTAAAGGCTTATCCATTAGTTCTGCTGATTTTTCCTGTCAGAAATTCCATCTGGAAATATACTTAAAAGACAAGAGCAATTTTTTAGGGCTGGTCTGAAACACTGTATGATTCAATGGAAAGGAAATAGGACTGTTGTGAGAAAGTCTTGTCTGGCTTTTTGGCAATAACAACATATCTAATCAGCCAAACTCAGACAAAACCAGTCCCATAGGAATGCCTGAAGGAACCCTGTGAAGCCACCCCAAAGTTTCTTTTAGTTGTCACATACTCCCAAATACCAGTCTTCATGTCTGCCTCTGATCAGTACAGTACTTCATTCCAAAGCGCAATTATCCCATTGACCTTCTGCCACTGTGGCAACCAGCAAGCCTATGGGTCTAAGTTCTATAATCACATTTTTTGTCCTAATTGTGTCCTTAATACACACAGGCTTTATACATAGGCCTGGAATCCAGTCCAGATATTGCCTTTTATTAAATTTCAGAGAACTTCCAGTAACAATGTCATTTCAGTGAAGAAATGTTCTCATGACACAGTAAAGCCTGGATGAAGAAGCTGTAAAATTTTTTTTTACTGTGCAACCTTTGCCAAAAGCACAGTCCAAGAATTCACATCTACATTGTTCCTCTCTCCAATTTCACCTTCAGACATTGTTACCCACTTTCTGCAAACATGGGGAGAGATTTTAATGGCAGATGAAAGGAAAACCTTCTGAGGTTGTAAGGAATGGGTGCATGCAGCTGAAATCTGCAGTTACACATCACCTATGCTGTTTGAAGCTTCCTAAAATGAGCAAAGCAAGAGGAAAATTTAAGACACTGAAGAGAACATGGATGCTTTGCAAAGGTAAAATTTAACATGTTTGGATTTAAGCTTTCCATAGTCCCTGGGAAACAGGGATGTCACCATCATATTTTCTGAAAAATCCCTTCGTCAGGATTTCTCTCCTGGGAAGCTGAGAAGCCTCAGAGAAAAAGGAAAACAATAATTATCTCATTTGCTTCTCCTGTGTTTTGCTGCTTTGGAATGTGGCTGGAGATTGCTTATCCAACCTGTGAATTGCTGTGACTTAATGACCAGTCATGGTCAGGCTGTGCTGGAATTCTGCAGAGTCATGAGTTTTCCATTAGTATCTTGTTAGGCCTTCTGTAAGCATCCTTTCTCTATTCTTTAGTATAGTTTTAGTAGAGTATTCTATAAATAATATAATACCATAAAATAATAAATTAGCCTTCTAAGAACATGGAATCAGATTCATAATTTCCTTCCTGCCATGGAGGATCCCGAAAATACCACATAGGGATGTATGTTTTTTACAATTACTACTTTTGCTATTGTCATTTTTTTAGAACTAAGCATGCAGCAGTGCTTCCCACCGTCCCCAGGGCTGGTAAATACAACATCCTAGGTACAGGTGCCAAACAATTCCTGTGCTCTGTGCTCACCTGTAAACATTTTTGTAACAGCTTTACTCTGCTTGCGGGCAGAACACAGGAGGAGCAGCCAGGGAGGGAAGAACTCGAAGTGGCTGGCTAAAATCTCTGCTATGGTCCCAGACAAACTTGTGGAGGTCTGTTCACCCTCAGAAACGTTACAGCCCTCATCCACCGAGTCCACCAGCATGAAGAGGCTCTGCTGAGGGGGCTTCACTCCCAAGAGAGGCAGCAGAATGCACCTGGAAGGAACACAGCACAAAATCGGTGTTTTAAATGCATTTAACAATACATTGACTGTCACAGGCATCCAGGGCAAAGCTATGATCAACTTAAAATGCAAAGTTACTTTTTAAAAATAGCTACCATCCAAAATACTGAGGTAGACTAAAAGAAATACTTTGAACAGGTAGTGATGTAGTTCTTGCTTAGGCAGCATTATTTTTCATGAACTTCTAATTTATAACAATACTTTAAAATTATGTAATAGCGTTCAATTAGAATACTTGGAAAATATTGCTTCACTAAGAAGCTACTTGGCCTAAAGCTTAAGAACTTCACTACTGTTGTCTCTGCCAAAGCTGTTGCTACTGCTTATCAGAAACTAATAGTGAACAATAGCTGGTCATGAAACAAAAATCTGAAAGACACATGAAATATCAAAGCTCAAAGATAGTTCAAGTCAGAATGAATAACACTATTACAAAGAACAGAATTTCTGCCCTATCTTCACAAATAAAATGCAAATTAGTAGCAGACTGAGGCATTTGGTAGTAATTTTGATGTATTAGCTTTTATTTATATTGAAGTTGTCAAGCTCCTGTTACTGGGAAAGGATTATCTGCATCCTTGGGATGCAGCTCTAACAACACATCTGATTGTGTGGCTAACAATTTCAAATTTGCATCTACTGTTGCTCTCTTTAGCAGGTGGCTCTTAAAAATGTACCTCACTGCATCAACATGTATCTTTAAATAGCACTACATAACCCTCATGCATCTATTCAGTATTTCCACACTACACTACTATTTTTTGGGAAACTTCAGAGTGATTTAGGCCTGTAAATTTCACTGACTAAATTATCTTTAAATACACTTGGCAAGTAAACTTTGACTTTATAGTACAAGGATTTGGAAAATGACACGAGGTGAGAAAAATAAGTATCTGACAGTTTACTCTCTTGTAAATTTGCTGTTTGCACATGTCCAGAAGGCATACCCATCATAAGTATTTTTTGTTTTACTCAAGACCATAATAACCTTTTTTCATTTATTTTACTGAACAAATTTACCTTCAGAAGACTTTGGCCAACACATTATCACCTACCAAGCATTCAAATGGGAATACAGGAAAATCCTGCCTGTTAATGCAAGAATTTAACCCACTTCAGAAATTATTCATAAGCCTTGTTAGGGGGAGGTTTGTTATTTTCTGGTTTTCTGACAGAGAAAAAAAAGCAAAATGGAAACAGTGGTGCACTTTTCATGTCTGACAGTAACAACAGAATCTAGCAGAACAGACTAGAGGGGAAATTTCCTCAGAGGTATGAAAAGGAAATACAGAATACTTGTGATCTAAAAATATTTGGCATTACATGGATCTGAAAACATGGCCTCCCCCGCTTTTTTTCAGAAGCAAAAGACTTCTGGAACTCTTTGGTAGTTTCCCAGCTAGGGACTCCTTCAGAGGATGCCTGACTTCCAAGTGAAATCACTGCCCACCAGGCTGGGAAGTTAAGCAGCTACCAATTTACAGAACAGGAAATTAAAGTAGCCATGAGGTTAAAATGACTTTCCCAAGTGATGCCAATCCCACAATGAAAGGAGGCAGCTGGAAATGACCACATTTTCCACCCCTTCCCCCACCAAAATGCTGCCTTGCCCCCTCAGCTATTTGTGTCAAGGCATTTTTCCTGCAACATTTCTTTCCCTATCAAAACTAATTTTCTTCTCACATAGTTCTCTGTATGAAATTACTTTTTGAGAATGAATGTTACTATGAGATATGAAGAAATGGTAACGGTTATCTTAAATTAAAAATCTCACTTAAAATCCATACAAAATGCCTATGAAATACTTTAGGAGCATCCAGGAACATTCTTGTGTCAGTTTTTACCTGTTGGGAACACCACCAAGAAAAGCAAGCAGTCTTGTCTGGGAAAGATTCCCAAATCCCTCTGCCTCCAAACAGGGCTGGAAGCAGATGTCTAAGGAATAATAGAAGCACTGGGCAAGCACTAGAAGACCAAATTTTACCATTATTCTCGGTTATCACTGCTTCCAGGGACTTTCTGAGATTCAGCCTTTACATTTAACATCCCTTAACTGACCACACTTCCTTCCACAGGTCTGTCCAAGTCTTGCAGGAGCTGGTTTAAGGCTCTGGCACACACAACAGCAAGGCTGTCTGCAGCTTAGCTGCACACTGCATGAAATAACCCTTCCTTCTGTGGTTCAAAAACTAAATTGTCCTTGTTCCATTTGACATTCTTCAACTTCTGACTGGAAGAGGCAGTGAGCAGTAATGTCATATTCCCGCTATCTATGCCATTTGTACCACAGCCTCTCTGAGCTATTTTTTCCCAGGCAGACAAGTCCTAGCATATTGAAGCTGCTCCACAAAATGCTATTCCTCAGCCCCTTGTCTCCCTGTGCTCTGCTTCTTTCCACTTCACAAAACTTGTACTTCTGAATCTTAACATAATTTAAATTACACTAGGAAAAATATATGCACATAAGAAATGAGGCACAATGATTTCTCCCAGCTTAGAGCAATATTAATAAAAGTGTGTCATTAGCAAGATATTGATCAGGCTTTCTCTTTAAGTGCCCTTGGAAACTGTTTGATAAAATTCTGTTCTTCTGAGACACTTTACATCACGAGTTCAGAGCAGATGCCAAGGAGCATAGCAGTGAAACTTTTTGGGAAGTGCTGTGCTCAAGTGCCAGTGATGGACTGGGCAGTAGTGGGTCCATGATCTCAAAAGTCTCTTCTGCACCATCCTATGAGTCTGTGTTTGCCTCCATAACAGGACTCGGCAATTCCACTCCCCTACCATTTCTTGATTGCTCAGGAAAATAACATAAATCAACACGGAATTAACAAGGTCTTTAAAGCACTTCCCTCAAGGGTGATTCATCTGCAGATTGTTGTAACAGATTGCTTAATTGCAGAGTGCCTCTCAAAAGATTGGAAGTTGGTTTTCTTTACCTTCTGAAAGGGTAACAGCTTTATCTTTACAACTTTTATATTTAATATATTTATAAAGTGGTGATCATTAAAAAGTCCCAAGTTAACCTGGATATTTGTAACAATACAAAATCTCCAGAGAAAACAGCACGATTAGGTATTTTAAAAGATGGAGTTCATTTTAATGGCAATCTAATGACTTACTTATGCAGAGCAAAGATGTTTTACATGCTCTGCAGCAAACAAGAATTCCTCAGAACAATGAGCCATCCCATAGAATTCTTCAGGATTGCTACTGAGTTGACTCAACCCATGCAAGCATGATTTTCCACACATGAAAGGAATATATACAGGCTATGCTGAAGTTCTGCTTATGGCTGGCCTTGAGATTTTGATTGGATCCACAAAAACACAAAGACACAACAGAACAGAGCAGAAAGACAGCAGTGCTGTCCACAAAGGCTGAAAAGAGTCACAGAGGAGTGCACATACTTATTTAAAAAGAGAAAAAAAGAATAAAACAAGCACATTGCCAAATAGCAATTAATGAGTGGCTCTAAGGGCAAAAGAAATCATAATATGTTCCTCATATTTGACTGTCTCTGGTGTATAAAAAAGCTATGTCCCACTTCAATTGGGAGTGCAGCATCCTAGAAGGGCTCCTGTTTCTCTACCCAGCTGCCAGCATTCTCTGCTGACAAACACACAGAACAAGGGTACAAAAATCATCTCCTAAGCAGGCCAGCAGCCACAGGGCAAAAAAAAAAAAAAAAAAAAAAAAAAAAAAAAAAAAAAAAAAAGAAAACCCAAAAAAACTCACAACCACTACCCCTGATTTGTCAGACTCCAAGTGCTGCTACTTTTAGCAAAGCATGACACGCTTCAAATTTTATGACAGAAATGACATACTTGGAAATCTGCTGTACTACTACTACTGAGCTCTTACCTTTCCTTTTCTAAACAGCGTAACAATATTTTAACAAAGTGCTTCTTGGGACACCTCCCAAGGGATTATATCTCAATATTTCCAACTCGTATTCCTGAGAAGCACCATCCCAGAGGTCTGCATCAGGAATTTACAAACTCTGTTCTTTCCAATGAAAATTCGTAAAGAAGCAGACAATATTGTTACTCCACACAGCCTCCTCCTGCTTTTCCCCATGTTTCTACACCAGATTCCTTGAAGAAGTTCACCAGTTATTTGTCATATTCCTGAACCCTGCATATTGATCAGGAATACGCCTCTGTAGATATTGGATCGATGTCTTTATGCATTTATATATAAAGAGTTTAACAATACTTGGTGTATAACAAAATAATTCTCCAAGCACACATCTCAATTTCCAGAAAAGCTATCAAGCATCTTCCTTCTTGTCAGTGGTTTACAAAATGATACATCACAGCCCTTCACAATGTGATTTTTAAGACACTTACCTCCATTTATGTTGCATTGGCAAAAACTGAAAATAAAGTGCACAGTGAGACTGTAAATAAGCCAACTATTTTTACATAATGTTGCAGTAATTTTTGCCAGCGACATAAGCAGCAGTGGGATTTTTGCCTGAAAACCACACACTGAGACCTAGCAAAAATCCCAAGCACTGAGGGGAAAGGTGATGCTGCTGCACAGCTCTGCTGTGCCCAGGGGAACACACAGGCAAGGAGAAGGCTCTGCAGGGCAGTTAGGAGCTGCATGCCAGGGAAAGGGGAAGGAATTATGTTGTGCAGACACTCCAGAGGGGAGCTCAGGCCAGTGCGGGACACCTGAGTACAGAGGTACCCAAGGGCACAAATCTATACAATAGGGGTTTCACTACTTCCACTGTTCATGGAGTAAACCCAAGAGCTTCTAAATGCCTAAAAAACAAAATGCTAAACTCCAAGTATTTTGTAATCATCCCTACCTGAAAAATTGTCAGAAGTGACAGCAAACACCAGAGCTCACTTCTCCTATGCTTACAGACACATGTTCATTTGTATATTGTAATAATCCAGGGGTTGGTTAGCAGGGAGCATAATCCATTAAAGCTGTCTGTCCCCACCACCCCCAGTTCTCAATTTGCATTTAAAAGCATGGAGCCAGTGAAGATAAAGCTGTTAAAGACTGTTAGCAGCTTCAGCAAAGACAGACTTACACCAATAGCTGCATTTTTCTCTTTTGTTTTCCAAACTGCATTTGGGCCACAGGTCGCAATAAAAAAAGAAAAGGTGAATTTAACTTCTAATAAAATTGACAATTCCTGCTGTTCAGCTGATGAAATATTACCCTCATTCCAAGTACTTTTAGCAGCTGTATTCACACAGAAAGAAAAACCAGAGCATCCTTACAAATTGCTTGTAGCACTGTTTGTAGAAGAATGAGTTTTATTTTGTCCTGTGACAAGGCATTTACATCTTATGGATGACTTACAGTAAACAGGTTATTTACCTGCCTTATAATGCATTCTGGCTAATGATTAAAAGGGAAATTAATGATCAAATCAATAGCTGTTTTCTGTATATCACCACCCCAATTCTTGTCACTATAAACATGTGGAATACAGGCCTTTCCTTCTTACTAACTGCCCAGCTGCTCATACTGGTACAACATCCAAAAAACCAGACACATGGGGCCCTTAACTAACTGGGAATATTTATGAAATACTAGGGCTGTGAAGCACAGAACAATTCCACACTTTAAAAAGCTGAAAAATAGAACCCATAATAAGGCAAAAGTGAAGTGACCCAGCTGGATGCGGGCACAGCTGTGTATACACGGACAGATCTGATCTGGTTATCGAGGTACTTGTTCTGTACTTTCTCAAGTACAAGATAAAGTGCACTGCAGCTGATTATCACTTTCTGACTAAGTGTAATACTGGAATTAAGGCACGCTCCTGGGCTACAGTGTAATACACGTTATTGTTTCTAGTAAATTATTTATTTGCAGGCTGCACAGGAAGACAAACTGGCTCTAACAATTTCACCCAACCATGGTTAATCCTATGAAGGAAGGGGCAGAAAGCAGAAAAACCAAACAAAACCCACCCTGAGAATCACCTATTGGGAAAGCCCTAGGTGAAGCACACAGATGTAAATCGAGGGTCTGGCCTTTTCAGAAGTGGTGAATTAGAAACAGCAGGCAAGTCTTGTGCAACTCAATACCTGATTTTGCAATGTCTTGTAGCAACCTGGATTTTATCTGCAATTGTAAGGCAGGCTTGCAGCCCCAGCAGGAGAGCACAAAAGGCAGCTCTAGGGCATCAGGCCAGACAAAGCAGAGCTGATGGTGGAACCAGCGCCACTGGTCCCGCAGAAACAGCCCATACTGGACCCTGGGTATTGATTAGAGCCCTCCTACAGTCCCACACTAATACAGAGGTGATTTCTGGCTACAAAGCACAGCCAGCAGATCTACTTGTGCATTTACCTGGGACCTCAGAAAATAGAAGCATTAAGAGCAAATATTTTGGTGTAATAGTGGACTGCCCAGAACAGTTTGCAAACAACTTGGCTATTATAAAGCACAGACAACTGTGGCTGAAAACCACTCACAACTGCTACCAGGAGCAGGCTGACTGTAGTTTAAATGAAATATACTTGCCACATGTCCTAAGACATAAAATATATTCTAAATTATGCTGAGTCTGACATACAAAAATCTTTGTCCCCAAAGGCAAAGAGAAGAACAGCACACAAGACAATGAAAAGATTTTCCCCAAACATGTAATTAAAAAAAAAAGGCAATGTATTCAAAACAAACTCTCACGGTTCTGTTTTATAGCGATGGAGAGGTCACCTAGTCCACTGCCACGCCTTCAGCAGGATCAGGTCTACATCTGCCATCCCTGAGATACAAGCCCAGGCACTCCTGAAGATCTCCACAAATCAATACTGTCTCCCTAAGCAATCCATTCCAGGGCCTCAATATTCTTGAAACTGGGAAGTTTTCTCCTTCCCTTCCTGTGTCCAACCTTTACCTGCTTTCCTGCAATTCCAACCTTGTACTACCTGCCCTGTAACTTCTGCCCCACAGATAACACCAGGGTGATTACAAGGAAGCCAGCAGCACCCAAAATTTATAACCATTTCTCTGCAGGCACCTGACAGAATTAAGGAACAGATTGAAAAGAAAAAAAAAAAGCCACAAGAAAAAGCTGGTATGAAGCCAACTTGATGTGCTGTGTCAGTTTGAAATGGAGTACTGATAATTAAGTACAGTTACTAGTCTCTTATTCCATGTAGTCACATACAGTTGTACCTTGCACATGGGCTATTTGCACCAGGCCCATGCAAGTCAAGCCTTCCTGCAGACAAGATGGCATTTATGGTTATCTCTTATCCACCAGTCCTGTGACTCTGCCAAACAGACATTAGATTAAATTTATCAAAACCAAACCACGTCATACCATGTTAGTTGTTTTTCACCTCTTTGTTATCTCCCAGCTGTCTGCAAATAGTTTGTCTGATAATTTCTTCTGGCATTTCTCATCTTGACTGACACACTTCTAATTCCCCACGCCTTTTATATCCTTCTTAAATCAAGGCACTAAATACACACATTTTTCTTTCAACTCTGAATTTTCAACAATCCTGATAAAGATAACCTCTCCTTTGCAGACAATCAGTAACAGTTTGAGAACATCTCACCAATTCTATATTAGATATCTGTTTGAGGTTTTTGGCCTGGGCTGTTTTTCTTTGACCTTACCTATTTCTTGTTACTTTTAATTATGTTAGCTGACTGCAAAATTACTGTTTTTAAAGAAAGGGCAATACACAGGAGCACTGAAATTTTATCTTTCCTACTGTTATCAGTTTTTTCTCCCCAAGGAATAGCAGACTAACACTTGGTGGATATTGTCTTTTTTCTGCTAACATAAATGGAGTTACTTCTTGCAAAACATACCTCACAGGAAACATGATCAATGCACCTTGAACTTGCAGTCTTGCTCTCATTTTTACATTACTCTTTCACTTTCACATTTAGTGGCTGCTCTATTTTCTTCCTGCTGGAGTTTAACATGTGAGTGAGGAGGAGCTCAGTTTCACTGAACCAGACATTTAATACAGTGCTTTGAGACCTCAGTGCTCTTCCCAGCCAGTTCCTTTCTTTCATTATACTTGTTTTCATCAGATCTTACTCACAAATCCTCTGAGATGGTGAACATCTCCTCTCCATCCTTTTAAATTTCTTTTTCTTTCTCCTCTCCTTCTAAGCAAAGGCTCACAGAATCATTTAGGATTCTATGAAAAGACCTTTGAGTCCAACCATTAACCCAACACATGCATTTAAGATCATTTCACAGTCACTATGTCCAAAAGATTTCACTTCCCCAGCTGATTTTTTCCAATCTGACTGAAGCTAATTTGTGTCTCCCCACTAACTATTCTCTGTCCTTTGACATCAGAGGCATGGTCACTGGCAGACTCCTGCTTGTATCACGCCTTCCCAGCTGATGTTTATCTCCTATTTGTTATTCAAATCTTTACCAGAGACAGACATTATCATCCAAATTCTATGCCATGGGTGACACCACTTGTTATCTTCAAGCAGCTTAGCTTACTTGAGCTTGCTGTTTTGGTAGGGTAAAGCACTTGGAATTTTACAGAAGTTTTGAGGCAAGGGAATCTCTCTGATTACCACAAACTCAATTTGGACAAAGCAGGTAAACTCTCAGACACACAAGGTGGTCTGATAGGTAATTTGATTTACAGTCCATGGAAGAACAGGCTGACCAAGAAACCTTCAAACAGAAATCTCACATGTAGGGGTACCACTACATGTAACATATATATTTATTTTATTCAGATTTCCCAGGTGCTTTAATTTCTTTGCTTTGGTCTAGAAGTACAAGCAAGCATATTATGTACAAAACAAGCTACTTTTTTCAAACACATACCTGTTATACAAGTTATCCTGACAGATCTTTTAGAGCACTGAACTCAATCTTGACTGTACACTAAAATTTCCAGTTCTTCTTGTTCACCCCTTGCCTTTTTTCCATTAGTATGAAGGCACCTAAGGCATTTGATTACTCCCTGACTTATCTTCATGCCTGTCCCATGACCTACATGACTAAAGCCTATTTCCCCTCCTCCTCCCTCCCCAGTTTGAGTTGTTGTCTAAGTTATTTAGATTTGTTCCTGGAATTTGGCATCCACCAGGTTTTGGTTTAAAGCTCTTTACTTAGGGTTAAAAATCAACGTTTTTCTTTCTATTAAGCATGAATTAAGTTCTCAATGTTATTTTTTCCTGCAAATCCATCTCTTTTTTAAAAAAAAGGAGGTGCCAAAGAATGTACACTTTAGATCAAATGCATGAGATGAAAGCATCCAATCAGACTCACTGAAAACTATCATTAGTAGAAATGAGAGAATTGCCTATACTTCACATCATTTTGCATAAATGTAAAGTTAAATAACAACTTGCTTTGCAAATATTCAAAAGCCTGTTGTTGAAATGCAACATGAAAGAGTGGGACACCACAATAATAAAATGACCAAGTTTATATATGCAACAGAATATATCAAAATTACAAGGTTAGTTTTAAATCATTTATGAAATTAAAGGTACAGTGAGTGAAATATATATATATACACACACATACATTCAGTCTTTTCAGCTTTCCTTATTAACTACCTGATTCCCTAGTTGTAGCAAAAGTAATATTTCTTTGTTAAACAAATATGTAACTTCTATAAGCTTCTATATCTGAACACATCACTACACAACAGAGTTGAAATTATTGTACCTTTACAGGCATTTGAATTTGTAGGTATTATTCTACATTTTGGAGATAGACAAAAATCCCTTTCTTTTTTCTGTTTCTATTTATGCAGTGCATAAACACAACTGAAGGAACAAATATTTCTTTCCAGGTATATGATTGTATTTGCTGGCATGAGAGAAATGCTAAGCACAAAAAGAAACAGAAAAACTCCCAGATGAGGCAGGTAGAAAACTGCACTGAATAAATTCAATTGTGTGCCTGTTGTCAGGCTATATGCTTCTTTACTATGCTCTATTATTCCACGCCCATAAAAGAGAATACAGTAGATTAATACACACAATAAAAGAGCCACCATCATTACTGCAGCTCAGTCTGACAATCCCCAAATTAATTAGATTTGTCCTAGGCATTCCAAAGGGAAAAAAACCCCAACATTACTGTTTGGGAAGCAGGAAGAAGAGGAGCTGCAGTGGCTGTTTGAGCACTAAGCTGCTCCTTCAGGACAGGGGGCTCCTGAACTGCCAGCCTGGAAGAACCAGGCTAATCAACACCTGAAACTTTAAAATCATCATTCGCTCACCAAGCTGCTCCACACCTGCCTGCCTCATGTCCTGCACACCATCGCAAAGCACCTCACACTTGCACTGCTGAACTGATTGCAGGATTACACTGCCCAACCTCATTTTGAGAAAATCCTCTGCACAAATACCAGATGAAAAGCTGCTGAGAATTTACCTTCCTAGTCAAGCGCACTTAAAGACAGCTTTCCTGTTTGTTACCACGTATCTTTATCCATCTCATTTTCCATCTTAGTAAAACAGACTATCCTAATGTTTATTGCAGTCAGTTGAAGAGGCAACAGATGGAGCAGCTTTCGTGTGTCCCATTCAGAATTATTCTCCCATACTCCCCAAAGCACAATTCACAGCATATGTTCCTCAGGCATCACTCTGGGGTCTTATCAGCTACCTTGCAGTTTGGGTTTTTTCCATCCCCAGCCCCAAGCAGATACAGTTTTTCTGTTTTGCCTGTAAAGCTCCAATTGATGCTTTCTGTATCGTTACCATAATTTACTCTCAAGAAACACTGTTAGGTTAGCACTGTGTAACCCTGATTCTATAATCTTACTGCACTGTTGTATTTAGTACTGGAACTGCTTTTGTAGCCTCACATTTATTACAACAAGTGACAGAAACCCCAACTTCCACTTCCTCCCTCCAATTATTCATACACAAATTGTTTACTGTGGATGAAAAGCACCGTTTAAAATTAAAGAAGGTATTAACAAAAAAAAGCATAGAAACACAGAATTATTTGGTGTTGTGCTGTTGACTGCTGGAGTTTCCATCTGTTAGACTTTGATCATTTAGGGTAATCCAAGACCCTACAGGACACAATTTCTCTTATCATGGATCAGCTTCACTTTACCTATAAACTGAGCTTTTTTTCTAATGTCCTGCTGAACTCTACTCCAGGGAAGTATAGAGCAAGGACAGACAGCTTAGTGTATCATGCTCACTATTGCTGCAGGAGAGCTGATGTAGTTACACCAAGACTTGTTAATCAACTGCTCTAAGATGGAGATCATGCTGTAATCCCACTCTGAACAGATTTTCCTCCTGAGGTTCATTCCTACCTGCCTGTTACTGTCATCCTTACACTGCTGGTACTTTCCTTTCCTGAGCAGAGCTCTCCTTCTTCCAGGACCTAAAATAAGGTGCTGCCATGGCCCCTTCCTTCTCTCACGTTCTAAGATATCACAGATCTGTAGCACACATCTTATGCAAGGTGCCCACCTTCCCTTCTCCACATAACCACCACCAGCTCTTATTAGGACATGACAAAGGAAAAAAACAAGGAAAAGGCACTGCTGGTGGTCTGTGGACTCAAAGTCCACTCATCACATATGATCCTTGATTCCAACCTTCCTCTCCCATCAATTTAAACTGCAGCATCCACAACTGAGCCCAGAAGTCTGATGTCTCCTACCTGCCTGCATGGTCCTCACTCTGTGTGAAGTTATCTGCAAATGTGACAGAGAGGAATTTGATAGCAATTGTTTTGCCCCTTTTATTTCTTCATTATGTACATTTCCCCAATTGCCTTCTTTTCATGATCTCATTTTCAGTTCTATTTTCACACTTTTTTCTCACATTTTGATGCTAACAAGCAGACCAGGAACCTTACCCACCTCCTTCTTTCTGGCACCTCCTCTGCAATACTTTGAACACCTCTGTACAACTCAACCCTTGGGTCAGTGTAATTATTTTCCTGCCTTTTTGGCCTAGTTATTTCTTTTTCAGCAGTCATTCTTCAATCACAAAATGTAAAGACATAAACTATTGGAGACAGTCCTGCTCCTGGACAAAGACAGAAGATTTCTCACCATTCCCAGTGTATTGTTACACATCATCACACACAAGAAACTGAAACCTCCTCAAGTCATGGCTTTCAGGAGGCAATATTTCAATACTACCTTCTCCCAGTATTTAAGACACACTACATCCTTTCTGCTTCACAATCCACCAAATCCTTTTCATTTTTTCATTGAAAAAGAAGACAGGAAAAGAAACCTAAACCCTTGCACAAGCTATGAACATGTGCGCAGAAAACTGAAGGGAAGGGAAATAATTAACAAGTAAGAATTGCTATGAAGGTCCATCTAACTAAACAGCTTATAGGAAAACCTGTAAGGTTTAAGTCTGAGCCACATTGATTAAAGCCAAAATGTTAATGCCTACAGAAGTAGAAGACAAAAAGGTCTATGTAAGTTGTCATTATTAAAATGCCTGAGGGAAACTTTCTTATGGTAATTTAATCTGAAAAGGTTAAAACCTTAAACGGTATTATGTTCAGTCTGTAGGCTGTGCTTCCATACAATGAAAGAGGAACATACAGCTTGCTCTGGCAGAAACACTGACTGCTGCTATGTGACCCGTTAACTCCACAGATTTAAGGGAAAAGCCTAAAGAGAAACATGCCACAAAGTACTTAAGCTTCAGGCAATGCTCAGCGGTTCTAATGGGCTGGAGAACACCAGAACACAGAGTTTCCTACCAAACACAGCACCAGTGAAAAGCCTAAAGACACAGTTACACAGAAATACTTCGATGTTCCAGCACAGTCAAGATGCAAATTTACCTTCTGCAACTCCACTGGAAAGACAGGCTGAGTTGGCAGATCCTTTTTAACCCTCTTGTGGCATGCTCTTACAGAAACAGTTCCTCACCTCACCCATAAATTGGTATGATCTTCAGTTGGTATCTTGCCTCCATCATTGTTGAGTATTAAATAAACCCCAGATAAACAAAACAACATGATTATAACTGTAATGAGATAGTTTTTAACTGAAAACTCCTACTAAAAGGAGAATTCGGTCTTCTATTAGATCAAGATCTGCTGGGCTAGGGTCTAACTAGCTTCAGGATTCTAATCAAGCATAAGTGAAAGATGCAGGAATGGACAAAAATCTGGGAAAGTACAGAAATAGAATGCTGCCTATTTACACATCTCAAACATTGGTAAGAAAAAATTCCCTTTAGAAACCAAACCCTTTTATTTAGGTAAGGGATTTTTAATGCCACATTCTTAGGTGTGACCTCTGAGGACACACTAACAAAATGAATTATTGAATTTCAGGCTGAGATGAAAGAGAAAAAAAGCTGTATTTAAAGATGTAAAAGGCTGTCCCAAAAAGAAAAGAAAGAATTTATTCTCCATGTTTCTGGAGAACATACTAAGTAGTAAAAATTTTGGATTATAGCAAGAAGAAACCAACTCAGAGTAACATATGGATTTTTTTTCTAGAAGAACTGTGAAGCATAAGAGCAGATGAAGGCAGCATCCTCAGCTTTTTCTGTCTGGTGAAGGAGATGGTGGACTTGATTTTCCTGAGCTCCCCTTCCAACCTTCTCAATTGTCAATTGCACATTTGAACTTTACATGTGGTAAATGTATAACAAACACACTGGAGGTTTAACTTCCTAAAGAATCTTGCAATTAATGTATTATGCATTCAGATTCTTCTTGGCACGACACAGGATACAGTCAGTGCTTGCCCTTGTTTCTACCATTTGTAGCTCTACAAAATTAAGAGAGTCTAACAAAATCTATTTACTCTTGCAACCACTGGAGAGCTACAGCTCCCAAGACTGCACTGTAGCTCTGGAAGCACAGGGAAAGGCTCTGCAGCAGCCCTTTCCACAAGGAAGTAGATTGGAAAAAAAGTAGATCACTCCCAGACAGTCTGAGACCTGGGTGACAAAAACTGAGTCATGTATCACCTACGAAAGATTATACTGAATTACTAATGTCCTCTAGAGTAAATTGATAAAAATCCCAGCAGCTTTTGGGTTTCCAGTAGCCCAAGCTCAGGTATCTTTAACTGTCTCCAATGTGCTGCCTCTCACCTTTTCACAGCAGTCTTGGAACTGGGGTGCTGCAAACTGCAGTAGAAGCACACACTGCGGTTAAGTCACTAGCAAAGGGAAACTTCCATGTTTGTAGGGTTGTACCCTACAAAGTCAGGATACTCCTAATTCATCTCAAATTTACTCCAAAATGCACTCAGATTTTTGCAATTAAGAATAGGCTACTCCAAACCAACAAAAAGCTCACTAGTTAATTGCTCAATAAAGCCTACACAACCCACTATAATTTTAATTATATTACTGACTTCAAAGATGGCACAAAGAGTTCTAAAAATGAACAGCTTCTTCACACTTCATCTGTCATCGTTTACAACTCAATGTCTGAATCTTTTCCCTCATCTAAGCAGGAAAAATGCACTTCAGTACTGCAGATTGAAAGTCCCTGGACAGAAGTCACAGAAGGTTTGCTGAACAAACCACTGTTTTAGTACATTGTCAGACAAAGAATCCAGAACTTGGAATAAAACTTGTTACCCCCATATCATTTAGATAGGAGTAAGAACTCTATCACCTACAATTTGCAACTTTCTGATGATACACAACTTTTGAGGGAAGAGGGAAGAAAAATATAAATAACTTAGTAGCATGGAAAGGCGATACAGGTGAAGGGCTGGGGGAAGGAAATACTTGTTAGCTCTGGCTGACACTCCGAGGCTTTTCCTCTGAATTCTGCCCTTTATGAGGTTTCCATTACATTGCCAAAGACAAAACACCAGAGGCTCAACCCCTTGGAGTTCTCCAAGCAGGCAGAAGGAACTTTACATAGATAACAACACTTGGCACAGGCCCTGCTGCTCTTCAACGCTGTCCAAGGGAGTGACTCACACAACTCACACAAGGCTTTCAAATTTAATCAACATAAACCCCTGCTTCAAACTTGCAGTCAGCAGAGAACCTTACATGACCTCTCACACCTCTTTCTTACACTCAAGCCTACAGGTATTTGCATATTCTAGAGAACTATAAAACTATTAACCACTTCACATTATTGGCCATGTTAAATCACAAGGCAAATCTGATGCTCATGAAGAGATGAGGAGTTAGAAACAGAAGAAAAGCTCTGATACTCTGGGAATCCAAAAAAGGAACCACTGCACTGAATTTAGCACCAGCATGCATAGAATCTGGTGTCCTTTCTGAAAAAAAAAAAAAAAAATATATATACACTTAAGCTCTGGGATACAGCTTTCCTATATTCACTTTTGGTAAAGAGGATGTAACATCAGCTTGAGAGAACTTCTGTGAAGCTCTTAAAAGAGTAATAGATATGTTCAGCAGCTCTTTCTGATTTGGTTTTGTGGCTTTACTTCTTTTAAATGTCTGGATTTTCTGTGTCTCTACTGATCAGGGACATCTACTTGCATGGGAGTGCAACTTTAGCAACGCAGTAGAGTGGAAATCTGAATTCACGGCTTCATTCTTTTTCCAGATAAAAATCACTTAGACCCCCTTACATTAAAATAGTTGTATGAGAAATACTTTAGTAATAAAATGTTAGGATACCTCACAAGCAAAAACCACTTGGACACCACTGACCCACATTCAGTATGTGAGAAATAAGGATGTGAAACGTCTGACAAGATTTGAAATTCCCTGAAAAGACACCCAGAAGCTGGAAAGAAACTTCACCTGAGTGAGAGCAAAAAACTCCACCTGCATCATCATGCAGGGAGGAGATGTAGAAATCTACCATTTTTTGGTGATTTATTAATTGTAGCAACACACTCAAGCAAAATTCAAAGTTTGGTTTAAGTTTGTACCAGACCAACACACCCTGAAGGTGAGTTTGGTAGGAGTTTAAAAACATGATGTTATTTAATACCTTCCACCTCTAAATTCTCTGGTCATGGGTACCTTTCAAAACTCAAGAGCAATGGCTGCAAACAAGAATCAGCTCTGCAGGGTAAACCATGCCCACACTCCTAGTGACAGACACTGTCTGTGCTGTGAATGAAGCAAGCTCTGCCTCCCACCAATAATCCCAACTGCAGCACAGCCCATGGGAATGATGTGCCTTTCCCTGCTGTCTGAGGGTGTTTAATGTCATCTCCTCTGCCTGGAAAACATCAGCCAGGAACATCAGGGAAATGCCTTTCTACAGCCTGGTTTGCACAAATCTCAGCATTGCCACAGTTTATATCAGAGCTGCTCTATGCCCTCATGGCCTTGGATAAGTGGTATCTGCCTGTATTCCTACCAAATCACTGGGAGCACAAACTTGCTGCAGTAAAACCAAAACAGCCCTAGAGACAGCATTACAAAATCATTCAGAATTTAACTTTTCTGTATCAACAGGGAAGAAGAGCTTAATGGTTCTTTTAAATTAAATTCTTTGTTTATCACATCATTTCTTAACTTCTGGTGTCTGTAACATCTTTTCCTTCCCTTCTGCTTTACTTTCACTGAAAATCTGAGTGTGAGGGTTCAGCACTCTCCCTCACATTTTAAGCTGCTTTCTGCTCCAGCACTGAGTGCCTGATAAGAGCAGGGCTGTAAGTAGCTGTTCTTTCTCTCAGCTGTCAGTGCAGCAACAAACTCAAAATGCTAAATACATTTGTATAATTCAGCCTTTCTGGTTCTTTGAAAGATCTGCCCCTGAAAGAATTTTTAGGGCATTTAAAGCTTATAAACGCATAAGAAGTTTTTAAGAGGAGACATTTAAACAGTGTGAGAAACATCTTAACTTTGAGGGTCATCGCTTGCACATGTATCACTAAGACCATCAGGACTGCTGAAAATCTATTTAAGAAACATCCTTCAGGAAAACATGTCACCATTTTAGCTAACAAACTTTACATTGTTTATAAACTAGCATGTTACCAGACATTAAGAAGCTTTTCTTTCTCAGTATTTCCAGGACAATCAGCACAAAAATAGAGTGGTATCATCTTGTTTAGCACTTATGAAGAGAAGTCTTTCCATTTTAGGCCATGAATACATGGCTGGGTCTGGAGCAGCTGTGTAAAGCAGAGCAAAAATTTGACAGTGCCTTTAAAGAAAAAAAATCTTTCTCCTCTTCTACTGAATAAACTGAAATAAGGCAAGAATCTATGAAGCACTTTGTGTTTCTTCAGTGCCTTTACACAATGAGGGATGCAATCATCTGACAGGAAAGTCTTCCTAGAACTCATTTCACACCGGAAAACAACCTCCACTTCAACTCAACACACCGGAGCCCAGCATCCAAGTGCTCAGTGGCAAGGCTTAGAAACCACGGAACATCCTAAATTATAGTTCTGTTAAAACATTCCCTGCACGGTTCATAAACTAGCAAAAGGTCACTCAAACAAATGACTGAGGAGTCTGATGGTGGCAAGGGGGTGGCCAAGTGCCCCTTGTTTGTGGACAGAGGTTGTTTCACCCAGCAGAACAAGCCCAGGGTGCCGCTGTCAGCAGCCACCTCCTGGTCCCCTGCCACAGTGCTGAAAACTTATATTCCCTTGTCTCCAACACCTCATCTCCCTCAAATCTCAAACAGGAGCACCAAGAGCAGCCACCACAGCTGCTTTTGAGAGCAGGAGACCAGGATAAGTGGGAGTAAGGGAATACATGAAGGGTGAAAAGAAAAACCTCCTCGACTGAAGCTGCTGTGCTACCCCCATAAGTATCTCTAGTGTAATAACAGGAGTGCACAATCAGTGCTGCACAATTTGAGAAGGAAATGACCATTGCTGGATCTTGTGCTCATTTTATTTTTCTAGTACAAATCCAAGAACCATGTATATTGACCTCTTCAAACCAGCCCATCATTTATAAACCCTATGTTTATAAAAATCAGTCTAAACAAATATCTCTTGTATTTTATATTTCTAGGTTGCATTTTTGTCTAAAGACATTCACCTAGCTCCTGTTCAGTGCAGTAAGCAATCACTTTCAGAAGAGGAAGGATTCCAGCTCTTACTGAGAACTTGGCTGTACTAAATTAGTCAGATTTCCCTGTAATGGACTTTTAAACATAAACAGGCTCTTACACACCAGATTAATCCACTTTCATGATTTTAAAAGACTGCCTGAAGCTAGATGGCCAGCCTGCTATTCCATTTATAGACACTTAATTGCACCCAGTTTTTATTCATTAGAATTTAAGAGGGCTTAATACCTCTGAAATTAGGACCCTAATATCTGTTGGAGTTACATATTCGCTTAGCAGCAAACAAAAAAATCCAGAACCAGTCTCGGTTTAGAGTATCTGCTTTAAGACACTACGCTGAGAACAATGTGGACATGCATCCTGTTTATTCAGCAGGCAAGGACATAACAGCCCCCAGAACTAGAAGGCACTTTTACACCACCATGACAATGAGAGCAAGCACCACAGTTCAACCTCAGTGCTTGCCTCCACAATCCCAGCAGGCAGGAAAGAAAAAAATAGAGGAGAGGAATTTTAAACTGGAAACAGGCAATAAACCCTCTAGTACCACAAAAAGTTACCCCACTACACAGTACCAAAAAAAATTCAGTTTAACCAATGTTGCAGACAAGTTTTATGCTGGCAACACATTCAGCTGAAGCTCTGTTGATGAAGACAAGCCTTACCCTTCATGAATTTTCCTTCACTGTGACCCAAAGGAATAAAGACCAGTAGACACAGGCTGTGCTCAAGACTGTACATTGTTCCAAGTGTATCTATGGATGTACACTTATATACATGTAATTAATCCTTTCATACACCCTTATACTCACAGAAACAGAATTGTCAGTGACACACTCAGGAGATTATGGTTTGCTAGGGAACACTAGCAAAACAAGTCTGTTTCTTTGCCATTCAGCTTAGACAGCTGACAAACCTCTTAAGGGGCAGGCTGATCAATTTCTTGATCAATTCCCGATCCCATCAACACTTTGAAGTACTTACAGAAGAAGCAGCAATAAAGATTTGACACAATCTGTGCATATTGTGAGAAGAAACATAAGGAGTTAATTGACATTTTCCTACCACATATTTTTAGACAAACATAAAACCGATGTGCTGGATGAGACCCAGAAATCCATTAGCCCAGTTTCCTCTTAGACAGAGCATGTTATTGGAAGCTTTTCCAAGGGTCCTGTAAGGTCTGTTCCAGGTCTGTGAAGGACAACTGCCCTACCTTTATGGCACACAGAGACCATGGAATAGGTATTTTCCACTCTGAAGTCACTTACTTTCAAGTCTTTTCAAAACATCCAGTTACATCTGAGGGTACTAACACACAAATGTAAATAAATTCACTATTAATAATAAACTTTGTTTTAAAAGTAAATATTTATTTATGTCAGCTATAACGACAAAGTTAGATTTTTCCATGGTAAGTCTGCACGCTCTGACAGAGATAACAAGCCATGAAACAAACATGTTTTAAACTCTCTGCATCTTAGGCTCACTGGAAGGAAGACCTAAACAGCAGATTTTTCTTGTTTGTTTTATTTTGGGTTTGTTTTCAATAGGGCTGTTTTGTCGGGGTTTTGTTTTTTTTTTTTTTTTTAAATTTGTTTTTACCTTTTAAACGCTTCAGCGGGGTTCCTCTCGCATTCCCCGGGCTGCAAGAGACTCTGAATAGCAGGATCTCTCAGTTTGTCCTCGAAGCCCTGGATCAGTCCGCTGCGGCATATCTGTGTGATTAACCCTCGGATGAAGCCTCCGACACAGAGCGTGTCCGAGTCCTGGGCCCTGCAGAAATGGAAGGCCAGCGCCTGGCGATGCAAGCCTCGCTGCAGGCTGGCAGGTGAGCTTGGCCACAGCAACTCAGTGCACAGGGCTGTCTTGCCGCTGCCGGGCCCTCCTACCAGCAGCACACCCCAGGCAGCTCCTTTCCCGGAGACAACACCGCTGTTATTCCCGGGATTGGCTACAAGAGATGGTTTGTTGGCAGCGCTGCCGCCGCAGCTCGCTTTCTCCTGGAGGCAGTGCTGAAGCTTGTGGAAAACCCACTCCCTACAGTAAAACTGCTTTCCCTGCAGCAAGCTGGTTTGAGCCATTTTATAAAGCTTCTTCTCCTGGACGTGTCATAAGCTGCAGCACACCTTCAGCATCTCAGGAGCGGGGAGACATCCCGGCGTGGGACGATCTTGTGCGCAGAACTCGGCAGAGGTGACAGCAACCGGGCACCCTTGCTCAGGGTAAAACTCAGCAGCCTCTGCTCTGCAGGACGGGTGTCACTCCATCTGTGCCCTGTGCTGGGACCAGCACGGCACCATCACAGCTCAGCTGACATCGTGCAGCGGCGGCTGGGACCAGCCCTGGGCGAGACTCCTGGCGTGGCTCACAAGTTCATGCAGCTCCATGGCTGCATCTGTGGCTCAGGCAGCTGTGCGTGTTCCCAGCGTACAGGGGAGACAATGCATCTGGAAGAGCTGAGGGAAAGCCAACTTTGCAGTGTATACTGAACGCCTTTCAACTCTAGGCATTAATCTCTCTGGATATACATACAGAAAAAGCTGTCCATAATAAAATGTTCCTTCTGGGAATTGCATAAAAAAAGCGATTTCTCTTCAGAGTACTATATACACACCAGAAACGTGGCAAGTACCACTGACTAAAGCAGCCAGTCTGGCCGGCGAGCTTTGCAGACTTCATACATCTGGGAGAGTGTCCGAGAAGTGCTTCACATTATGGTTTCTTATGCAGCACAGGCGACGGGCGGGGGGGGGGGGAAATGTTTACAGCTTCTTATTTCAATACATTCGTAGTGTCTTCTTCAGGAACTTGATTCTTACTGAACCTGTTCTCAGGTATCTCAATCGCAAGATGTCAGAAGAGACAACATCTTCCCCTAGAGCTCTGAAATAAAGGAGACAGCACTTTTAACCCTACACGCAAGTCATAATTCAGTCAGCTGCAAACGCAGACAACAAAGACCAAAGTCAAGGGCTCGTATTCCTTATTCTTCCTAATACTGTCGAATTAATCAAGAGAGCCGTTTTAAAGAAAATTTGTCGTTACGAGGCGTGATCAGCCACATGCAAGAAAAAAATCCCCAACAACAAACAATGAGCAGATATGACAGTGGCCACAAAACCACAGCAAGTCTTGCATTTTCTCCCGAGGAGAACCGAATATATCCTCCCATGCTAGAAACATTCCTCCTAGCGAGGCTCCACCAGCGAATCCTCTCCTCACCCCGCGTTCCTGCTGCCGGCTGCGGGCGTTTTCGGGACTTTGTGCAGCAGCAGCAGGGCAGCGCTGCTCCCCGCACGCTTCTTTGTTCGCGGCGGCAGCAGCGGCGCCCGGCAGCCCCGGGGTCACGCCGTGGCACCCCCGCCGGCACCGCGCACCGAGCCACCGCCCGAGCCGGCCCGGGCTCGGCGCTGCCCTGCCCTGCCCTGCCCGCCCGGCCAGGCACGGCGCGGAGCCGCCCGGCAGCGCGACCCCCTCCCTCCGGGGAACCCGAGCAGCTGGGAGCGCCCAGCCCTGCCCCGGCTCCGCGCCCCGTGCCCGCCGCCGCGCACACACCCGGCTCCGCACGGGCACCCGGCCGGGACCCCCAGCCCCGGGGCCGGTGTCAGCCCCGCCCGGGCAGGGGCCTCCTCCCGCCGCTCGCTCACCTCCGTAGCCGCCTCGGCGCGGCGGCTGCTCCAGACGGCTTCTCTCGCCGCTGCCCGCGCCCCTCCTCTTCCTCCGCCCGGCCCCTGGGCTCCCGCCCCCGGGCGCCGCCGTGCCAGGGCCGCGGCCACCCCGCTCCGCCGCTGCCTCAGCCCGCCCGGTGCTCTCCCCGCTCCGCCCGCCCCGGCCCCGCCTCGGCCCGCCCCCCTTCCCCTCCGGCGAGGGGGACATCTGGGGCGGAGGGAGACGGGCGGTGCCTCTGCCGCCGCCCCGGGCTTTGTCCCGGCCCCGGGGCCGCCCCCGGCCCGCCCGCTCCCGCGGCGCCTCCCCGCGCGGCCCTGCAGGGGGCGGCCGCGCCTCCCCTCCCGCCGCGGGCCCGGGGATCCGGCCCGGCCCGGCCCCGCTGCCTCAGCCCGCGGGACTCGCGCGGAACAGGTCCTGGCTGGGGACGAGCCCCCCTCACCGCGGGGCTGGCACGGGCCCTTCGCTCAGTCTAATCTCCGAACCAAGCACGGACCTCAGAGCTTGATCTTCTTTCTCACTGCCTTTCCTGCTCGTGCCCCGTTTCAGACACAACTCCCATTAATTACCCTGACAGCCTCCCCAGATCGTAGCAGCAGTTCTGAACCTTTTCTACCTTCCCAACTGTGCTTCGGGGTTTACACACATGCAAAAATCTTGTTTCCGAGGCTCTGACAGCTCCAAAGGGGCATCCCGCATCCTGCCACGTTAAACTGACCCTTGAGCTGTACAGTTGGGGAATCCCAACCAACTTTTGGGACCTAAATATGGAAGAAACCAGGGTAGGACTTCCTCCAGGACAACTTTGATATGGAAGAAAACAGGGTGGATCTCGCTCCAGGACGCCTTTACGAGGCCCTTGTTAAGCCCCTTCCACCCATGACAGCAAAGCAATAGCTCTCCTCCTTTATTTTCTGTGATAGAGCAAGGGAAGGATTTTCATTAAAATTTGCTCCCCTTGCAGCTGGCTGCATTAGTTATGATAAAGCACTTTTCCATCAAGGATCAAGGTCTATACGGTTGTTAAATAGTGCCTTCATTTGAACACTGCTCTGTGTGGTTTTGTACACCAGGTAATTATGGCATTGTGGAGTACACACTGAATATATCCATAGGATACAACGGAGTGATTGATTTAGGGCCCTTCAAGGAGCATCCCGGGGTTCTTTGCAGGAGCAAAATGAAAAATCAAATAAATTCAGTTGGTGTACTGAAGAGCTTAGAAAAACAAGTCTGTCTGCTTCTGAAAACCAGTAGAACAAGTTTGAAGAACCTTTGGAAGCAGTGAATTACAAATTCGCAGAGCAATGGGGAGTGGGGGAGAAACAGAAATAAGATTAGTAGTAAGAAATGCTGTGTGGTTGTTTTGTTTTGGGGTTTTTAAAGTTTTCTGACTTGGTTGGTTTTTTTTAACCCTACACTTTAGGCAAATAATCTTCTCTAGGCTTGTTATTTTTTACTTCTTAGCTGCACCACCCTTCCATTTCGAAATGTTGTGGAAACTCAAGACTTCCAAAACTAATGCTAATACAAGTTCAAGAGACTTTGAACTGTAAAATATTTTCTTTTTTCATTTTTTTTTTCTTTTAACAATAAAGGAATAGAGACAGATAATGGTTGGAGTGATGGGATTGCAGCTGTAGTCTGCTGAGCAGGATAGAGAAAAAACAGAAGTTGACAGAGAGAAAAAAAAAAGGTAAAAACCCACAAGAAATAATTGCAGATTCAACACGTTAAGGAGGAGATCTTGGCACAAGTATTAGATTGGTGACCCAAGGAGGGAAAAAAAAGAAATTGGACAATGATGAGATGCAGGGGAAAGTGCAACTTCTGCCTTTCTGATGACCAAGACACAAGTGAGAACCCATTTAGATAAAAACATTCTGTCAGATTTCACAGCATCCGGCGTGAATATTGTGAAGCAGGTGGAATAACAGCATGGTTTGCTAAAATCAGATATTTAGCATGATGGAGTTATAGATAATAACTGTGAAAATAGTTAACCTTTCTGTGCTAATACATAAATCCCAAACCAGATGACAATAATTTGATTTTAGCGTGGCACAGAGGACATGAAATAATTGACCCGCTAAAACTGACTGGTGGCCACTGCATCTCAGCTAAGTTTCCCTTCAGGATATCACTACTGCAGTTGATATCAGGAGTATTAAATACTTGCTGGAATAACAAATGGAAGAAGGAGAGGGGAAAGGAGAGAGGAACAGAAGTTAGAAAATAAAAAAGTGGCAGGTCTAAAGTATAATTAGGCAAAATCTTGCAAAGTCCAAAGCGTGACCTTTCAAAAACTTTCTATGTACAAGCTAAAGGTGAATGGCCTTGCACTGACCCTCCCCGCAAATTACTACTAGGAAGCAACAGCATATACACTTTCAGTGGTAAATCCTTGTTTTTAGAAAAAAGAAAAAAAAAATCTTTAACATAAGTTCAAAGGGTTAAAAACCCCAAGGTTGTCATGAAGAGGAGCAGCCACAATCTTTCATCTGTACACAAGAAACTAAGACCCTGAAGTCAACCTTCAAAAGCAAGGGAGGCATTTTGTTATCAAGATTATTTGTGTAGTACCTCCTATACCTAAGGTGACAGCTCAGATGACATCACCCTGGTGAATTATTATAGCTGAGGGTCAGATTATTTCTGATACAATTGTGCAACATTGTAGTTAATGAGACAGTATCAGGATAAGAACCAAACCTTATTTTTGTGGTTTTGTATAACTTAGTTTGACACAGATAGCAAACAAGCTGTGATCTAATTGGCTGCAACCTTGCAGGCTACAGGGCTGACAGATAAGGCCTAAAAGAAGATGAAACAGAGCAAAATTTCCTATCTGGAAAAAAAAACCCCACAAAAAACAACTCAAAAACACTCTATACCTTTTGTTTCAGTGGTCTGAAGCTATGGGAACCTTCCTGGTTGATCTGAGCCTCATGGAGGCACCTGATTTTAAATGATGGGATGTTTGTGTTGTGCATGATTTTAGGTATGGTTTTGTATTTAACTGGTTAAGGCTAACAAAACCTTGAGTGAAAAGATTGCACAAAAAGTTGTAACATTAAGAAGTCTGCAGTAACAGTGGAAAAACCTGAGGGGCTGGGTTCAGCAAAAATCTTTTATGATTTGCCACATCTTTTGCAGAGTATTAGGAAAGGCTGCTACGTGCTGTTCAATTCTTTCACCAGTTCCAGTGTGATGCTCCTTGGGTGTGGAGGCAGGCAGTCCTGATGGACAGGAGAACATGACGGATCACATCTGGAGCCATCCAGATCTGATCCATCCCGTGCAAGCACAATCCTTGGTTTGCTCTGTGGGAGAGCTTTGGGCAGGCAGTGATTCACATCCAGAAATGTTTTGCAAGGGTGGGCCTGAGGCGTGATTATCTGCTTAAGCACGGAGCAGTCGTTTTAGCTGCTTTTGTAACTTTGGAGTTACTGATTTTCATGCATCATTATCTTTTAATTCAGGTGCTTTCATTCTCTGACAGGTAAAATTAGGGAGGTTGATGGTAAATAAAGATAGTGCAGACTTAGGCTAACATAGGAACATAAATATAAAAAATTATAATTTCCCAAGCAAATAGTGAAAATCTTATCATGTGAAGTATTCAGGCAAAAGCATTCCTGTGATACTGATGTTTCAGGTCTTAGTCCTAAATTCTGTCTAGGCTGAGATGCACTTGGGACTGTCAGTATCCTATAAGATTCCTCCACAAAATCACCTGGATGTCATGTTCCTGAGTGGCCTGTGTCCAGTCTGGCAGCCACAGCCAGTCTCTTATCCGTCCATCCATCCCTGGTCATCCAATGCCCCAGGCCAGAATCCCTCAGCTCCTAAATGGGATGGATGTCAAAGGCCTCAGAAAGGGCTGCTTAGCTCTTATTCACAATTATTTGATCCTCCAGAGTCAGCTGGTCACTTAGTCACGTACTTGGGAATGGACTCCAAGAGGATGTGCTTCCTCAGCTCCTCAGGAACTGAGTGAGGCTGACCATCCTGTTCCTTCTCTCTTTTTTAAAGAGGAACGTAATGCAGGTTGGGTTTTTTTGGCTTTTTTTTTTTTTTTTCCTCTGCTTATCAGGGACTTGCACTCACAATTTCGATTTTCAATAGATGAAGGTAATAGTATTCTTTTACATAAGAATATAGCCAGGAAGCATAATAGTTCCTTTCAGCTCTTTCCTCACCATTCCTCATTACCAGGTAATTTGGGTAGGAGTACTATCTATCCCATCTATTGAAACTGGAGCTCTGTGAACAAAGGATGCAAGAATGACTAAGTTGAAGCAAAATTAAACAAAAGATCTGAGATAGGATCATGTGGTGGCTGGAGCAGTTGGCCAGGAGAGGAGGGAGCTGAATTCGCATTTTCCCTGAAAAGGAAATAGTTCCAGTTTCCAGGCTGACAGCATTCATTTCTAGGTCATTACAGAACTGCCACCACAACATAATCTAGTTGCATTTTGTTTGAGGAATGGCTATTGTGCTTTGGGTTAGAAAAGGCAATTCTCTGTCCCTTGACACACAGGGGCTGGGGTCTGTCCTGTAGCCACAGAAAAGGGAAAGCAGGAGGTTTGCATTCACGCATCCTCATCCTCTGTACAAATACATGTGTGCATTGAATACCCAGCAGCGGTGGATGTTCATTTTGCAGCTTAAAAAGAGAATTAAGATACACGCAAAAGACCTGCTGTCCATAATTTGGATCACAGGTAGTTATAACTGTGCTTATATCTACTACTGAGCGTTCCTATCATCCCTGTTGGTACCATTGCTCCTCACTGCTACTCTGTCAAGGGAAACACTCTGCCAGATGACTGTTCAAAATAGGGGATCAGTCTAAATGCTCTCAATTCCTTCAGGAGCAGCTTTTTTTCTTGCTCTGTGCTGACATGAGAGCACCATCCTCCCATTTGCACACCAAATTTAGTCAATAGGCTTGGAGGCACTTCTTGGGCCTCTTGAGCAAAACTCAGGCATTGGCTTTAAAGATTTGCTGCAGCATCTTTTTTTATACGTATGTGTAATGTTTATACACACACAAACATGCATCTTCACAGAGGAAGATAGGAATCTTCTGATTAATAATTGATGCTCAACCTCTGATACTTACTGGGCAAGGGTTTAGCTGGGTGTCTGCAAAATGCATCCCAATTTTTAGCCAGCTACACAAAAAACCAAAAAATCCCAAACAACTGCCTTTAGTATCCAAGAAATGCATGTTGGTGTAGTGCTCTGGAGTGCTGTGGTCTGTCCAGCCTGTGTCATTCTAATTTTAAATACTTCTGTGTGTACAGGAACATGAATCTGCTTCAGCTTCCTCCTGCCTTGAAGTAACGTGTCACCCAATATTTGTGCAATGTGAATTGTGGTATAACATCACCATTCCGTTTCATAACAGTTGACAATGCACAAGGCCAGCCAAAATTAACACCAGAGCAATTGATATTCTTGAAAACAGGTGCTGCAGTTGAAAAGTTGTCCTGTTGAATGAAAATATAATTGTCTGTTCCTTGGGAAAGGAAGAATTTAGATGCTATTAATTGATGGCAAGAAAATGTCTGTGGAGTAGAAAGAAAAAAAAATCCATAGCAGTAAGTCAAAAGAGAAAACTAAATCATGAGAATTACTTTTGATGTGAGTTGGTCCAGAAGTATATTCAGCACCATTCTCAGACCAGGCATGAAAGAAATTGTTACGTTCTTAGGCAACTGATTCACATGTGAATATGCAGAATAACTACAACTAGAAAAGACATTGTGCTGGCACAAGATTCTGTATAAACCCAGTGAAACCTAACAAAATATTTGCTTTATGTGACACATGAATAAGCTCTGAACTTTGGGAAATTTTGTGTACAAATAACATAAGTAAATATATATATATGTATATTCCTCACATAATCTCAGTGTTTTTATCAGTTTGTGTTACAGGCAGTGTCTGAACACTTGCCCTGACCTGCTCTGTGATCTTGAGCAACTCATGTCACCTTACCTGCTTCTATTTCTCTATCAGTACAATAAAACCAGTAAATCTTTCCTATCTCCTTTCTTATGCCTGCTTGAACGGCAAGCTAAAGTAAGATTTGCCAAAATATTTTGTACCACTTCAGTACCACAAGATAGGCATAAACTTGCTCCAACCAGATAAGTTTGACTGATGCTATTGAATCAGCATACACTCTTCAGGCTAAACCAGGAGTAATAAATAACCAGTGGGAGCACTGGAGGAGCCAGGAGCAGAAGGAGCAAGTTCAGAGCTGTCCTGGTGGCCCTTGCTGGCAAAATTCCTCATAGGACACCTGTGGCCTTTGCCCCTGCAGAACTGTTTCAGCATCTTCCACTGCTCCACCAAGGTCTGGCTGAATAGTCATACTATTCAAAATCATTTTTGTACTCACAAAGTTAGTAAATACGAGTTATCAGCATAATCCTAAAAAAAAAATTGCAATGTAAACTATATTTTTTCCCAGGCTGAGGCTACTAAACTCTTGTAGACACTCAGAAAATAAAATTATTCATGACAAATTGTAATCAACAGGGGTAAATATGAAAGATTTTTAATCTGTTTCACTGCATCTATGAAGCCACTTGATTAGTCCCCTTCTAACACATTCCTAAACACAGATGAGACACAGTGAGATGAAGAATTTTTAGAGCATATTTTGGATAAGTTTGCTTAGATTAATTGCAGATCTTCCAAATCTAGAAGAGGCAGCTAAAATATATCCTTAGAAATGTCCCATTAGACTTTGAAAATAGAATGAGAAAGACAAATTAACATTGATTGAAAAACAGCATGTGCATTTTGTGTGGAAGTGAATTTAGTTTGGTCATTAGTGTCATTTGATAAGCAGAATTTCATTCCCTTCCCCTAAATAAGGAACTCACTCTGTTTTTCATCATCCAGACTGTTTATTCTAATGGATTTTAGGAATCCAAAAAAAATCCCTTTTAAAGGGAATGAAAAGAATCAAATTATGTTTCCTCATGCAACACAACAAAATAACTCAAAACTTTTGACACATACTTGCATCAAAGCAACCAACTTTTCCACTTGCTATTTTCCCACATGAAAAAGAAAAATCAGGGATTTTTGAAGTAAAATTGAATTTGCTGTGTCATAATGGGAAAACCAGTTATTTCTGCACTTACCAAACACATAAGCCATGTGATTTACTGACACTTCAGAAGGTAAAGGTAACTCAGGAGAGATTCAGAGAGCACATTAAATTCATTCAGGGCAGACACTAAGTTTGGATATTTGTTGGCAGTTCCTATGAAATGTCATAAGCCAGAATAGTAGTAGTAACATCAATAACAGGAACAGCTTCCACAAATCCCCTATTTTTTTGGTAATGGACAAAAAACTGCCCTGAACTGACAGGTGCAGGCTTTTCCAAAGGAGTCTGGACTTCAGGAGCATTTGGTTTGGCCCAATCAGTGCCAGGGAACCTGGAAAACAAACACGATGACAGCTTTGGGAGAGCTCTTCATCAGCCCTGAGTGTGGTGATGCCTTCCTGAGCATCTTCCATTAGCTGATCTCCTACCACACTCAGCTTGCATTGTCTTCTCTGCCTCTCCTCTGTGGCATTAGCACGCTGTAGAAATCCAAGCTGAAGTCAAAATTTAAGACACAAGATCAAAGGGTTTGGGTTCTGGCTGTTTCCATGTGTGTGTCACCTTCATAAAATCCTTTTAATGTTCTTACAACACAGAGAATTGAAGTGGAACCTGGGAGAGGAGGCAAAGGCCTGGCTGAGGCAGTAGAGAGTTTGTGGGATTGTTTTATGGAGTACACTGCCCAAAAGGATATTTAGATGTAGAGCAACACAAGTATTCTTATTTTGGCTTTCTCTTGGAAACAAGTCTCATAACAAAAAGGTCTAAAAAATACAAACGAAGTTGAGGTTAAAAGAGTAAAAAGCATGAATTTGATGATACAGTTCCTCTGGGGAAAAAAACCAAACAAAACTGGTCTATTGTTGATGTGCTGTATTCAACTAAACAAATTTACCAGTTAGACCCATTCACAGATTTATTAATTTAGGTTGGCAAAGGCCTTTAAGATCATTGAGTCCAATCATTATTCACTTCCCCATAGGTGAGATCCTGAACCTGCAAGAAGACTGGGAAAAAAAAGCACAAAGTCCATTTTGCTGCATAGTCATAAGCATCAGGAAAAAAGCCAAAGATTAACTGTCAGCAAGGCTCTACTCAGTCTTGGCAAAAACCACTCCAGTGCTTTAGTGCTGAATATAGTTGGAAACATTCAGGGGTGGCACGTAGGACCTTGAAGCTGAGGATTTAGCAGAGGGAAAAAAAAATAATGGAAGGATTTAAATGGATTAAGGGGGTAATGGGACCCAGGCAGAAGGAGGTGGAGATAACTTTAGCTGTCGTGTAAATGAGAAGAGGGAGAGATGATAAATAGAGTTCTGAAGCCTCCACAGATTAAATTATCAGGGTGGGAGTCAGGTGTGAATTGCTGGAGAAGTGCTGGGACTAAAGGGATTTTTGTATTTGCTGGTGCAGGTTAAGTTTCCCTTCAGGTGACACAGTCAGTGGTGGAAATGCTTGAAGCTGTGTCTCACACATTATCCAAGGGCTGGGGAATAATTCTCAGTGTGAGAAGGAACCTTCAGTGTCTCACTAGAGACTCGGTGAAGTGAGGCAGAAGGGCAGCACAGAAATCAACCTTGACAAACGTAGGAAAAAGTCATTAGTCACCATGGCAAAGACAATCTTACTGTAAAGGAGAGGACTGAAAGTAGTCTGAAAATAACTGAGGGAAGCTGTCTGTACAGCAGATAGACATGCACTAGATATCAGAGTGTATCCATGACATCAACAGCTTTTCCATCTCGTTGCCGAGAGCCTCATTTTAAAATACTTTTGCAACTGTTTTCAGATTAATCTGTGTTTCTCAAGGGGTAAGAATCCATTCAGTGCCTGGGGCTCCAGTATCATATCTGCTGTGTTTTTCTGCAGTTTTTAGCAGCTATTTATCCTCTTCCCCTTTCACCACTAATCACTATTACTCTTACAGTAAATCAAACCAAGCTGATTCAAGCCACGTTTATCAGTGGTTCTGTCAGGTTTTGTCAGAAAAATAGAAAATAAACTCAAAGATTTTCTAATTAACAATGATAAATTATGGCCCTATACAAAGCCACTGTATTAACTGTCCACATTAAGACCTTCATTAATGCCATTGCCAACATAGGAAAACAATAATTTCCCTCCTTTGACAAGTGTTCCAGATCTCAGAAATCCCTGGGAGTCAAGTAGGTGCCTTTAAGGGAAGTCAATATCTAAACGTCTGTTTCCGAGGAAGTTTAGACTTGCCTGTGTTTTCTCTTGCACTGCATTCACAGCATTAAATTCAGTGGAATAAGATTAAGTATTTTACTACTAATTCAGCATCTTATTACTAGAGGTAATAGCATTCACGCGTACCAACAGCTTCATAATCCTATTGACATAAACCAAAGTCAGATGTGAGCAGTACACAAGGGTGGTGGGGACTGCAGCAGTGGTCCAAGCAAGGCTCCATCCTCCCACCAATATATTTTTTCACTAATTCCACTCTTGCACTTTCTCCTTGTCCTCCCATAAACGTGGGCTGGTTACGTTCTCCAGTGTTTTGCCTTCCCACCAGAAAGTTGCCACCACTAAATCCCCCCCAGCAGCTCATTAAGGAGCTTCTTCCAAACCTTCCATGAGACCCACCCATGCCACGAAAAGTAATTCCCTGGAAATGTAACTACACCATGGCAATAGGTGTTTCTCGAATGCCATGGATTCATCAGATGCACAAGAGGTGGGTGGTTGGTATTAATGAGGCAAAATTTGTTTGCACTCTATGTACAGGCAGCTCTGAAACTGCCAGCCAAAGCAGAAAGGAAGGATTTGCCTTGGTGCTGTTAATGAGAAGTAGATTAGTAGAAGCTGTGCAGTTAAAATAAAACAAAGCTAAACCAGCCACCACTTCAAGGCAAGCAGAGGAGTGCAGAAACTGTGTTCGTTTTTAATAAATAAAGCATCGCTGGCTGCTGACAGCTTCAGTGTTATCTCACTATAAATGTATAATAATTAGTTGGGTAACTTGGCTTTCTGAGAAACATTATTAACTCTATTAGAATTACAATCAACTCAGGAAATCAGATTCCTAAATACTCTGAATCCAATGCCTGCTTTTACGCACAGCTTTTGGGAGGGAGCAGGGATGACAAGCACAAGCAGAGTTAGGAAAATGCAACACAAGTGTTTCAGACACCCAGGCTTTTCCTTAGCTTATGGCTGAACAGGAAGGTTTCCAGCTCCAGAACGGGACAAAACCCCAGGATAAACCCATTCCCTGCCCAGGGAACAGCAGGAAGTGGGAGCTGGCCCCAGGTGCTGCAGGGAGAGAGCAGCAGCAGTGGGACTCGTGGGCACGGAGTCAGAGCAGTGTGTGTGTGTCTGTAATTACATTCATGTTCTGATTATAGAGCCAGATGACTCCAACACATGTTGCTGCTGTTCCTGGGAGCATAGAAAATTTGGACCACACAGTTGCCACAGAAATATGTAGGGGCTGTCATCACGCTGGCTTGTAAGCGAGGCACATTGTCACCTCCAGGAGAACCTGCTTCATTAATAGTAACATCAATGTGACATTCCCATTTAATCCTAATGACTTCACAATTATTAATTACTGTCACTACAGAAGCAAAATCCCAGGAAAGGTGGAATCTCAGTCATATCATTTCTCACAGTTGCCAGGTATTTTTGGATTACTTCACCCAGGAAGAAAAAAAAAAAAAAGATTTAGTCATTACTGTTGAGAAACAGTCATCCTTAATATAGAAAAACTGAAAGAGTCACCAAAGATTCTTCTGCCACCCTCAAAAATAGAATTATAAACAACATTCCCCTTAAAAAATTTTATGACATTTTTATGACATCCAATTCAGTTTGTTCAAATCACACCTTGAAGTTGTCAATGTGTTGAGCACACACATCAAATAATGTTGTTCAACTTTGGGCTAAATCCTGCTGAGTTAATAATGAAGCACGATCCTCATTGTCAGTGATTTGCAAATTTATATTGTATTACTAATAGCATCTATGCTAATTTAAATCTGCATTCTCCTATTTAAGCTTTTGGTAGTTCAAATATTTCATTTAAATTAGTGAAATGAAACCAATTTTTTTTTTCAATCAAATTGGTTTTTCAGATTATTTGAACTGCGCTCATTGTAATTAGGAAAGTCTCATTTAGCAAGTCAAGGGAGAAAAATCCAAATTGTCTTCCACATAGTATAATTTTTTAGAGTTAGTTTTTCAAAATTATGGGATACTTTGAGAGGAAGGATTTCTGATGCATTTTAAATGTGTCAATATTTATCCATTGTTGGCTTTACTTTTTTTGTTGCATTAAACAGATCCTATATTTAGAGGAGAAGGTGAAGCAGATTGACTCCCTGTATTTTTCCCCACACTGAAGAAATGAGCCAGATTACAGAGGACAAAGATGAAAGTGGATGAAAAATGGATTAAGTTATACATACTGTGCTCAGTGAGGGAGCCTGATAGTATATAAATGCCATAAATGCTATTTTTAATGAAGGTTTCATATTCAAATTGGTTTCCTCAGACCTCTTTATGGAGGTGGCTTTGAAGAATGGCAGCATTAGCCTGAGGTAACCCTCACCTAAGTCTCAAACTTCCACTGATGCATTTCAGATGTACCTTTGTGCCACAGGAAGGTGTGTAAATACAGACATTCAGCACATGCTTATCTACCCCACAGATACCTGTCTGCACCTGAGAACCCAAGTTGTGCAAGGAAGAATATCATGGGTAACTTGGACACCTATTAAAAATTTGATCCTTAAAGCTGAATTGCTTTCCTTTAGGTATTCAGTGTGTGCAACTATTCAGATTTATACGTAATATATTCATATGGAAAACCCACTAGAAGTCTTCATTGATTTGTAGACCTCTTTAAAGCATCACTTAATATCAAATTTGTTTTGTCACAGTCTATTTATAACACAAATGGGCAAACTTTATAAACTGCTTGGTAAAGGAAAAAAGATTACTCACCAGCAAATCTTTGGATAAGAATGAGCACCCCTTCACACAGCCACATCAGCACTGTGAAATTGAGGAATATTCCTGAAGCAGCACTGAGTGAACACCAACACACCTTGGTTAAATAGATGCTGATAAATTCCTTTACCTGGGGAAAACGCTATG
Organism: Melozone crissalis; assembly: GCF_028551555.1. Lineage (NCBI taxonomy): Eukaryota > Metazoa > Chordata > Aves > Passeriformes > Passerellidae > Melozone > Melozone crissalis. The sequence continues at coordinate 6,770,745 of NW_026535817.1, read as the reverse complement.
GGCATGCCCTGCAGCAAGGCAGGACACACAGTGCAGCTTTGAAAACAAGGACCTCTGCAAGAAACGTGAGACTAGAAGCACTGTGACTGCTGCTGAGGGTCTAGAGAAGCATTCTGAGGAGTTACAGGCACAGGAATACCTGGAAAGATGGCCATAAAACCACAAGCATGCCACACGTGTCCAGGCAAGAGCAGGGTACCAAGGCACTCAGAGTCAGAAAATTGGCAGGGGAGGAAAGTTAGGAAGCCTTGACAGGGAAGGGTGAAGTCTGTACTCTAGGACATAAGTCATGGGACTGCAGGAATAGCAAAACTTTGCTCTAAAGGTGAAAACCCAGTGGTTAGTAGTAAAAAACAGGGTCTCAGAATGGAAGGATTCGATTACAACACCAACTATACACTCTGTACAGGGTTCTGGGACGTGGAAGACAGTATAACAAAAAGGAGGGCAGTGTAGGCTTTAATTAAACACAGAGCAGGCACTCCAAATCAATCATTATTTCTTGGAGGCAAGGACAAGTGCAGAGCCCTGCAAATGTGTGAAGAGAATTTTGGGCAACAGCCCTGCAGATTTCTCAGAGGAAAATGCTTTGACAGATGCCGAGTGGGACTACTTCTCCTTATGCTGAACCCAAAGGCAACAACAAAAAAAAGTAAAATTACTTCATGGCATCCAAGGAAAGTGTAAAAGAAATCTTGATGTGTAAGGCTTGGAGTCTATTTTTGCCCCAGGTTTGGAGTGAGGTATTGGAAAGCAAACAGGCTGATAATCTGATTCAGGTAAAATTGAAGACATGACTTTGAGCAATTCAGAACAGCTTCCTTCCCATGCAAAGACTGATTCTCTGGGTCATCTTGCACACTTAACCACAACTAAAACATTGGCCCAGCCCTTGATGTGGTGTAAACATGCCAATATCCATAAACATGCTTCCTGGACTTCAGCCAAGGATCTTAATCCTTTAATGGGAAATGGTCTGAAACACCAATCTGCCAGAGGATGCTGCTCACTGTCCTTATGCAAGAACCACATCTGAGCACAGTTCCTGGTGATCAGCCAGCACTGGGGCTTTGCAAGCAAGCTGACAAAAAGCATTTATTTTTAAGCTCTGAGACAGCAGGTTCTTGGCCATGACATCTGGAAATGCCTCTCATTTAAATGGTGGGAAAGGGAACACCGGGAAGGGTTTTTACTTGCCAGTCAAGGCTTTGCACCTTCCTGTTTCTTGGAGTTACATTTCCAGTCAGTGCTTCCCAGGAACCTTGTCCTAGCACAATGTGACAACACCACAATCAGGAGGAGCCAGCAGGCTGTGACTTGGGGACACCAAACCTGACAGGAACAGGATTTGGGTGGGGAACCACACGAAACTGAGACATGACAAAACAGTTCTGGCAATGACAGCAGGAGACTGGATGGTTCCTGTGAGATAACCACCCAGCTCTTAGATTTAGGATTTGTGAGGGGCTGTGGAAATGAGAGTGACACTAAACTTGAGTGAATCCAACAGAATTAGGCCAAAAACGTGCAAGATTTCAAATCCACTGTGACAGGAACACAATCTCTGTACCTCCTCCTAGGCCTTGTGAAAGAGCAGCTGCACCTGTGAGCACTTTCAGCATTGAGCTCTCTCAGACAGTTCTCTCTGTCCCTCCAGCATGAAAGTTGCTTGCTGCTTTCTGAACACATCAGAGGGATAAAACTTATCTGTCCACACCCATATTTCAGTCAGGAAGGGCTACAAAAATGTGTACATTTAGAATCTTGCCATCTCTGCACAAAGTTATGGTCATTTGCGAACATGAAGTACTCTGAGCATGCAAAGTGCTTAGACATATTCTTAAAAAATTAATCTGTTTGTAGTAAAATGAACATTTTGTCTCCAATTGACATGAGTCCCATCCCATGCAAGTAGCTGTGTCCAAGAAAAAAAAAATTACCTTTTTATCTGTAGGTAAGAAGGCATCTTTTATATTTAAGGTTTTCCATGTATCATCTGACACAGGATAGTGGTATGGCAGTATTTGCTCACAATTTCTCTGTTGGCTCATGTCTCTGGTTGGCTGCTCAGTGTTGATGGGCATATTTAGTTATTGGAAAGAAGGAATTATCGGACTGGACACAGATCTAAGTTTGGAAGACTCCTCATTTTCCAACAAAGCATTCTACAAGCTATTTAATGGTGGAAAAAAACATTTGGGAAACTTGTCAGCTACTTCTAGGACATGCTAAAGTCTTTTTACTGAGGGAAAAGACATTGAATCAACCATCTGGAAACAAATCACTCACCAGAATCCTGCAGCTTTGAAGCAAAATGCGTGGTCAGGATGGAAGGCAGGGGAGAAAAACAAAACCTCAGCATGAGTTTCCCTCTTGCAGTCATCAAAACCTCGTGCATTTAATCTGTCCCAGCTGCTTTGGGCTGCACCAGCAGTGGGAGGAAGGCAGGCCGAGGAACCCCCCACGACTGGAGACAGCCACAGAGAGCATCACACCTCAGTCGCAGTGCTAGATCTGCATTGCTGCTCACCCGATGGCACAGATATTCCTGCACCTGCTCCCTGCCATGAACATTTATTTTCCATTCTCTTGGATGAAGCATTCTCCTTCAAACCTGTTTCCACTGCAGGGAGCAGAGCTGGAATGCAAAGCCATCAGCTCTGGCTTTGAGCTGTGGCTGGGATGTGCTTGGTTGCTCTGAAGAAGCACAGACATACTTGTCTTTAGCAAATGTGGAGTTTAAACACTTTAATAAACACATTTCTCTTCAAGACAAGTGGCAAACATAGTCACCAGTCCCCACATAGATAAAAAGCAAAATATGCTTCCCAGTTTCACTGTAAATAAAGTGATTGAAGCTAAAACTGAAGGCACACAGAAATCTGTAATATCAAACCATCATCCATAGAAGACCAACAGAAATATTTAAAAGAGCGTTAGTTCAGGAATTGCTTCGTTTTCTCCATTTGGAAATGAAAATGCAAGATAACCCATCTACTATGGAATAATGTGCTAATGTGACTTACTGCCTTGTCAGGGGATCCTAAGAAAAATATCCTGAGATCTTGACCTTGCCAAGATTTGAAGACCATCCTTACATCTTTTCATTAATTTTCTCCTCCAGAGGCACTGAATCCCCTTGCTATGGTGCAGCATGTGAATTAAGCCTCTCTTATTTATAACTATTAGGTTTCATTAGACATGGCAGATTTTTTTTTTCCAAATAGTTGCCAAACTTGAATACTAATAAGTGTGTCATCTAATGACATCATGTGAAATGCCATGGTGAAATGAGCTTGCTAAATCATTTTAAATCTGTCAGCTGCCATAAGCAACGCTTTACTAATGTGGGGCCATACCCAGCAGTTTTTAAGGTGCAAAGGATGGGTAAGGACTAATTTCTGCCAAGGAAAAGCTCCTTTCTCCCTAAGGAAAAAAACCCTAAGTGAGTAGGAATTCATAGAAACAACTACACTCTTCTGCCTTTCTTCACTTTTTCTTGCCCTCAAGAAACATGGGACAAAAGAGTATTTTACAGCAATTTTTTTCTACATTTAACTGAATCATTTTAAAAACCTTTCCTTTTAATTTATTTTAATGTCTACAACCTTCATTTCTAACAGCCAGGGTTTTATGAGTTAACTTGCAGGGACAGGTGATTTAATGCTATTATATGGTACAAATCCCTTTTCCAGGATGAAAGAAGTCCCCAGAGAATAATGGAAAATTCCCTTCCTTCTTCGCATTTGTCCTGTCTGTCCCTGCAACAAGATAAAATTTCATTTTTCAAGTATCTCAGGATATGTATGAACACCTAAGAAATTAATTAATATTGCACACTGATATGTGCTTTAAGAATGATGTATTTTCAGTATTTTATAACTTCCTGTGGCATACTAGAAGGCCCACTGGAAAAGTAATTCAGGGAAAGCATTTTGGGATTCAAAAAGCCTCCTAGAGAATGGATTTTTTTGTCTATCTACAAAAGCGAGTCTTGGACATGACTAAAGCACTTGAAGTTTGATTTTTAATAATCTTTCTGGCAATAAATTGTATTATATTCTGCAGGTGGTTCCATTAAAGTGGAGTAAGTATTTTATAGTCAGTTGTAAGAATGAGTCATTAGGCCTTATCCCTTCCTCAAACTTAGAGTAAATGGAGAAAAAGGATACTAAATGTGAGATTTTGAAGAGTCACAAGAAAGCAAAAATTGATCAGTTGGGCTTCTTCCCTGACACATGTATAATGGTAATTAATATAAGAAAAATTTAGATGTACCTGTCTGAATAGCTTATGTGAAAGAACCAAATTAAACATCTATTACAATATACTTCTCACTTTTGGTCAGTTAATGTGTCAAATAAAACATTCATCTTTCTAAACCTGGAATTCTAAAGAAGTTCTTATTTTGCAAGTTGAAATTTTGCTGCCAATAATAAATCAAGAGCCACAAAATATTTTAAACTGTGTTGCTGTAATTTGCAGGAGCACATCAAAATCAATGAAAATGCTTGAATGTTTCTTTTTAAACAACACTACAAGAAAGCAAAAAAAAACCAAACAAACCACCCCAAAAAAAAAACCAAACAAAAAAAACTGCACAAAAATTTCAAAAAGAGATAAATGGTTTGCATTTTTGCATTCTGTTGAGAAACTGCCTGACAAATCACATTCTCAATCCATTTTCAAATAATCCCTAGAAGGGTTAACTCATAGAAGTTGTATCCTGTACATGATGTAAACCAGATGCAGGTATATTACTGACTTATTTCAGAAGAATTAAGTTTTTCATGTTATCTAACATTTTCTAAACATTAAATAGAATTTAAAAGATATGACTGAATCTACAAGTACAATTGGTGAAGTTTCCTTTACTTAATAATTACCTGCCTGCTCTGGTGTTTCGGTGAGTCCCTTTAGGTAACTTGTGCTCTTCTGTTTTCAGAACTGCCTGGCTGAAAGATCAATGATTAGGCTCTTTCTAAGCAAATATTTGCTTTCTAGCAAAGTTACTGTCTTCAGAAGACAAGGAATATTCCTTGCTGAAATTACTACCTCTTGATTTAAAACAATTACTCAGGTACCTCAAAAAAAAAAAAAAACCAAAAACATTCCCAAATCCTTTTTTTGTGTGTGTTTTGGGTGCAGAGGCAGTTTTTGGGTGCTGGGGTGCTGGTGGGAGGCACAGCTGGCTCCATATCTGCACCTACATCACAGGAGTCTCCAGCCTGTGTACTCCCTGCCCTCCCAGATTCCTCTGACTTGCTTTCCTCGGATTGAAATTGGAAGCAGGGTTCTGTGTGCTGGCATACCAGGCAGGAAGGGGAGATCTCCCAGGGCAAGGACTGGTGGCAAAGGCAAAGTGCAGTCATTCTATCCAAAACATGTGAGGAATGAGGTAATGTGGGCTATTCCTCCCACTCCCCACAGCATTTCTACAGAACTGCAGCCAGCTGAAGGCATTGATCTCAAGCTGCAGTCCTCTTGGAAGGTTCTCCAAAGAGTGGGAAGTTCATTTACAGAAGAACTAAAGCCTGTTTCAAGCCCCAGCACTCTCCAGCCCAAGCACTTTTGGCAGCTTTTTCTTCCTGGAGTCACACAACCAAAACACTTCTCCCTGACGGAGGCAGAGGGAAACACTAATTACATATTTTCTCATTTAGCTTTACCATCTATTGAAGCACAGTCATTTACCACAGGTATGGGTGTACTAGAAAGCAAATAAAATCATTGTTCACTGGTTCACCTCCTGAAGAACAGGGAACAAGCCAAGCCAGGACTTGTTGTCTTATTTATAAAGGGCTTTCTTTATCATTACGGTGCAAGGAATCCATATCACCAGAGTTCCATACCTCCTCAATGTTCCTCACAGGCAGCCCCTCCAAGCACTGACTGCTCCTGATCCTTGCAGCAGCCATCTGGCTCCAGACCCCACCAACCCACTCTTTTACACCACTGCTCTTACTGGCTGCAGGTGTGGCCTGTTAACATCAGGCCTGCTCCTCATCTTTAGTAATTGTTCCAGCTGCAACTCGTTGGGGATAAGGTTACATTCTGTACCACCTTCATTTACCCACACTGTATCCCCCTACAATTTAAAATTAGCATTTCATACCACAGGAAGTGATGAGCTACACACCCAATATTCCCAGGGTTCAGAGGAACTCTACATTTCAGCCTGGCAAGTGGATATCTCCAACAGATTAAGGGGAAACCATGCCAGCTGGCAACTAGGGCTCTGAGCAATGGAGCAAGCAATGGAGCAGCTTTCAAAGTCCTGTTTTAAGTACTGAGTATTCCCTATGTGCCTTTTAGTCCATGTGGCATGATTCTAGAATCACAGAATGGTTTGGGTTGGAAGGGACCCTGAAGCCCATCTCATTCCAACCCGCCTGCCATGGGCAGGGACACCTTCCACTGTTCCAGGTTGCTCAGAGCCTCATCCAACCCTGCCTTGAACGCTTCCAGGGCTGGGGCAGCCACAGATTCTCTGGGAAACCTGTGCCAGGGCCTCACCACCCTCACAGAGAATAATTTCTCCCCAGTCCCTAAATGAGCTTTACCCTCTTCATCTTTAGGCCATTCCCTCATGTCCTGGTAAGAAGTCCCTGTCCTGCTCTCTTGTAGCCCCTTCAGGTGCTGGGAGGTGCCCTGAGGTCACCTCAAGGCCTTCTCCTCTCCGGGCTGAGCAACCCCATCTCTCCCAGCCTGTCCTCCCACAGGAGGTGCTGCTGGCCCCAGTCACCTTCCTGCTCTGCTCTGGACCCACTCCAGCAGATCCACAAACTGCTTTTCATGTCTCTGCTTCAGACAGGACAAACATTGTCAGCAGGGTTGAATGGGTGCTTGCATTCAAGTGTAAACCCCCTGAGCAGCAGGACTGAGTGTGCAGCACAGCAACCAGGCCTCCAAAGCTCCTTTTGATCACACACACACACACACACGCACACACGCACACACCCCCTCTCTTGCTCCTGTACAACTCTGAATCAGCTCCTCTGCATGAAAGAGTTCAGCCTCTATTTACAGAAACAACGTCCCAAAATTTTATGAGTTCCAGCTTTAATACTCGTGCTTTCAAAACCACAAAGTATTTTAATTTCTAAATCTCTGTGGCTCCTTTCCTGGTGATGTCCCATTGATAGTGTTTTGTGTTAGGAACATCTTGAAAGAAAACAGTATTTGCCATACACTTTCTGCATGCTTTTGTCTTTGTACTAATCAACCATGTGCACCCACAAGCTAGATATTTTCTCTCTCAAATTCTTTTATCACATCTTCTGGTTTAATCAGATGAGCAAATGATGACATTCACCTCTGAATCCTGCTTCTTTTCTGGGAGACCTAGCAAAGCATTATACCTACATAAGGTTTTAAATAATTCTTGGTTTGATTCACCAGTTCATGACATCCCTAGGTTATTACTTCATAAAGCAATTTATGGCAATAAGATGTTCTCCATTAAGCAAACACAAGTCAGAGGAAAACAAAACACACACAGAATGAAAAAGATCTTAAAGCTACATGTTTTCCAGACAGAAGATGGGAAGATCTCCAGTAGAATCTTGTTTTAATTCAAGCACTGGAGACTGCACAACTTGGGTTGCTATTTCTTCCTTTTGTACAAAGTAAAGCCTTTAACCTGACCTTGGAAAAAAAAAACCATCTAAAGAGGCTTTTGTCATGTAGAGCCCAAAAAACCCCAAGATTTCCTATGCTGTGATTATTTTTCTCATTAGTCAGCCTTGCCTTTAAAAATAATCAACAAAGCCGTAACTTTTCCTTTGATGCTTTGGAGTGAGAATCTAAGTAATGATATCAACAATAATTTGATCATTAGTCAACATTAGTCTTTATGTGGTTTGAATTTGCCTTCAGCACACTCCACGTTCCAGAGAGTCACTACAAGGAACTCCAAGCAATGTGTGGATTCCAGAAGGCTCTTCCTCATGCCAGTAAAAAAAATGGCATTTTTTCCAAAGAAGCAAGTGGCAAATGGCAACTCCCTTAGAAGCCCTGTAAGGTTCCAAGTGGAAAAATTGGACTGTAGGATTTATCACCTTGAACATCAGGGAAACTTTGTTCTGATAGGAGCTTGCTTAAAAGGTCTTTTTTAAGGAGCTACCCTAATTTAGGAAGTCAGGCATGAGATCCTCATAAAACCACCAGAAAATCAGCTGTAATGGTACTCTTTGAGCTGAAATTGTGAATGGTGTAAGCAAAGCCATATTAAAACCATCCAGGGACAGTAACTTACACAATCAGCATGTAGGACTCCTCTGCTGTCTATATCACATTTCATTTTATCATATCTTCAACCATCCTACCTGGCATCCTTAACCTGTGAAGCCTTGCAAGCTGATTGTATGCAAATAGAAGAAATTAAAGAAATTCTGGGTGCTTCAGATCACTTGCCCTTTTAAGTCTGAAAGACTTCTCAGTATCACAGTGGGAGTGCATCAGGACCTGGAGCTGGCCTGGATTTATGGAATATCAGGCCTTGGATCCAAGCACAGCATACAACCAGTTCCCCAGCCAATTTCAACTTGTTTTTTTCCAAGTGCTATGGGTTTTTTTTGCTCTGTCTTGTGTGTCTGCTCTGGCCCATCCAGGAGACAATCCCAAGAAACAAACCAAATTTCCACGGGTTTGCTCATCAGCCCCAAGCGTGTGGGAGCCACAGAAAGCAGAGCAAACCACAAACTGCACCTGTAACATGGATTTGGTGTTCCCAGCCTTTTTTGGGCCAGACAATCACTTTCTCCAAGACAATCCCATGCATTCTTCTTTAGCCTCTTCAGAATTATTCTGGACTCTTCTGACTGTTCTCTTCCAGAGAGTGGCTTGACCCATAGCAAAGGTGTTCTGTGATCTTGAAAGGTGCAAGGCAGTTCAAAATGGAAGAGATTACTTTATTTATTGTTATTTGTTAATTTATCACCAGTCTTTAAAAAGCCTCTTCGTGCTGCCGTGGTTTGAGTGGACGCACTCTTTGCTTTTGGCAAAATGTGTAAGGAAATTCCCTTTCAAACTTGCCACAGGTCTAAAAATCCCTCTTCAAACTGTCAGTATTGAATTTTATTGCACAACAGAAATGCTCTCAGTCTCTGTCTGCTTACTGTATTGTAATTAAAGTTCATGAAAGACATCAGAAAAAGGCAAATATGAACATCTTAAATTCAAGTGGAATGAATGATGGATGTATTCACACAAAACCTCTAAACTTGTACATTTTCTTAAACAACATGCTTGCTGTCTCTATAATCTTTGGGGGTTTTTGCTTCTTGTTTTGGTAGTGGCTGTTTATGTAGCAACACTAAGAGACACTTGATCATTCTCCTGATTTTAATTACTCCTGACATATTTTGTTTAAAATTCCACACTGCTGTTGTAAGACAGTTTTACTGTAGACACTGCTTAGTGATATTTCTCCCTGATGAAAACATCACAGTTAGGGGGCCCTTAAGGTCAAATATTTCCTGCTGCAGCTCTGGAAGTTCAGGAACTTCCCACCACATTTATTAGTGTTTTGTTTTCAGATAAACTTCCCACAGGAAAAAAAAAAATACAGGCCTTAAAAATGAACTCATGATATGTCATTAAACAAATCATAAGGGATATTTTCATGAGAAAAATTGGCAGTTTCTTCTTATAATTTTCTTACTTGCCTAGTGGAAGGTGTATTGTTTTTTAGGTTAATTTATTTCCATAGCCCAGGTTCCTCTCTGGCTTCAGAGGGCCACAGGATAAAATGGCCTGCAGCTGAAAAAGGCAATGTGAGTTATTTGATCCAGTATTATATTATAAATAATCCCATCATCAATCTTCCATCCCCTCAAACGTGGTGAGGTGTATTTGTGGGCAGATGCAAGAGAGCAAAAAGGGACAGTTGTGTCCCTTTGTTGGCTCTGCAGTGTGAAATCTTTCAAGTTTCTCAGTGTTCTCAAAAGTCTTGAGGACACCTGGGACCATTAATTTAATCTCAAGGTCCTCTGAGGATGCTTTGCTGGGTTCATGATACAGGAAAAACTTTTCTGTTAAAGGAGCTCATTGCTTCTGCTTTATGAGGCAAATCTATTTTCATTTCACTGGAAATCCTACATTATATATATATTATTTTATGTTTTATGGATACCATGGTCACTGAGATACAGCTTAGAGTGTGAGGTGAGGAACATTCTTTATTCTTCAGCTTGGAGGTGGAAGGAGATAGTAGGGCAGAAGATGGGGGAAGGAAGGCTGAAGGCACACACACATCTGGAGGAGAAAAAGGCTGGAGTGTGCTCTCTGCTTCCAAAATGCCTTTTACATTAAAAACAAACAAAAAAAAAAAAAACCAAAAACAAAAAAAAAGAGCCTTTACTTAGAGGGATTCGTATTTTTGGATAGATAGACAGATAGATATGCTATCTCACAGATATTTCATTCTTGTAGCCTGTCACTGAGAATTATATTTGTTCCCCTGTACCTTCATCCCCTTGAAAGGCAAGGCCCTGAGCCAAGCCAGTCATTTAGGAACCTGTCTAAAGCTGTTTGAAGTCCCTGTGTAAAGAGAAATGTCCAGGGGACATGCATTTCACTGAGGAGAGACAATTATCTTTGCATGGGAATGAAATCCTTTGGAGGCACTTCCCTGCGTGGCTTTTTGTTTGCTGCGAGCTCGGAAAAGCGAGACGTCAGTGGGGACCTCAGTGCCATCCGATGGGTCACCTCTCTGGAGACTGATGGAATCTCATCTCCACTTCCCTTGTAGAAGTTCTCGTTTTCCTTTCTTCTTTTTTTTTTTTCAATTTCCCTGCCTCTCAGAACATATTTCAAAGCGATTTCCTAGCAGCATGACATCTTTATGGAACGCACGGTGATCTTCAGCAGGTTCCTGCCACGCTCAGAAGAGGCTGACACATCTCAGCTGGATTTGCAACTTGCCTAGATAATGATATTCTGTATAAAAATATGTTTTCTCCTGGCTCATTTCTCTGTTCACGTTTGGGTAAGCAAGGTTATTTTCAGCTGAGGCTATGCAAAAATATTGTGATGAGAAATGCAATTTAGAAACAATGTCTTCACACTGGCAGCATTATCCATTAAAAGTCCACTCTGAATCTCATTTTTCTTGGGTACACTCAGATGATTTGAATAATTAAAAAAGCTGAGCGAAACTTGAACTTCCGCATACAAGAGGTCTGGAGGAAATTCAATCAGTCCAATAGGGAATCAGAAACAAAAGTTTTATGGGGAAAGTTGTAATTTTGAATAGATACAGCAAAGCATCATTTGGATATTCATTGATCAATATTAGGATCATAGCTTTATGCAGAAAAAACAGTTTTTAATAGAATATTAACAGTGATGATGATGATGAGGTTAGTAATAATGATGATGATCCAGGATGCTGTGCCAGAGCATGCTTTGTGGCTGATTCCAAAGCATGGCTTTGGAGGAAAGGGGGATTGTCTGAATGGCTCTGGAAAATAGTATTCAATCCCCAGGCACTTGGAAACAAAAATTCATTTTTATATGAAAAATTTTAGCAATAACTGTGTGGAATTTTTACCCATTTGGGGAATTATGCCATTTCTACTTGGTGGAGAAATATGAGTGCCGTGGTATGTTTAAAGGAAAAAAAATTAGTGGGCTGCAAAAAATGTCAGTAGCTTTGGTCATTCTGATTTATAAAAAGGCAAGTGTAATCAATGAATATTTGTTGATATTTCAAACTTAAGGCTCACACCAAATATCTGTCTGAAAATATCTTGAGGCCAGTCCTTATGGACTCATTCTGATTTTGCTGTTGCATTTGACTGACTGTGCTTCACTACACAGCAGGGTAGCTTTGTGGGTCAAACAAATCTGCAGCTTAGAGACTTGTTACTTAAACCTACAGACTGGGAATGAGCTACCATTTCTCCTGAGAGAAGGACAGTGGCAAGAGATATTTCACTTTTTTTTCTTTTTTTTTTACATAGCTAGCGGCTGCTCATGATAGCTTTGGAGATCACTTTGTCTCCTTGGTCACAATAGGTCTGGCTGTGAAAATGCCTATGAAATTACTCCCTGAAATTGGGAGGTAATGGTTGCTTGTGCAGGGGTGTCCTGTGATGGAAAAAATAAATAAGAGGGGGGAAAAATGATGAAGGAAAAGATTTGCTAAACCCAAGCATCCCTAGCTATGAACACCCGGCTGTAAAGTCAGGGTGACTTGTCCAAGGGACTGTGACAATTCACAGAATTAGAATATCCAGTCCCCAATCAGCTGAATTATACTGACAAAAGCTGCCTAGATACCAATATGCAATAATCCTTTTCAGGGTGGAGATTTAACCAGAAATGACAGCTTTCAAATGCTTATGGCATCATTATCTGTGCCCAGAAATAATCTCGAGGAAATAACACACGAATCTCTACCAGAGGCAGTTGGGAGCAAGAAACTTGAAAAGCAATTTCACATTGCTAAATTCTACAGAAAAATGCTTTGCCATACCTTGTGCACTGTGTGTGACCTGCACATACTGCATATGCAGCAAATAGATTGGTCACAAGCAAACCTCCTCCTGTTTCCTGCTCCATCAATAAAGGAGATGGGAAGAACAGACAGGCAGCCATAAACAAGCATTCTCTGAGGGAGTGTAAGAATGACTTATTTGATGGAAAACTACCCTAGGATCTATCATCTAATACAAATTATGACTCAAATGTGGGGTTTTTTGCCTTGTTCAGGTCATACAGTCCCATTCCATTGTTACACATTTTACTGGGTCTCTGAGTGTCCCTAGCAGAATCCGATTGCGTGGCACGATAAAATTAAGGGCAACAAATCTGCTGTGCCTTACAGCACCTTATACATGGGACTGACAAACTCATCCACCTCAGAAATGTTTTCAGCTCACATGCTCTTCCCACCTCTCATTTTCATGGGGTATCCTCAGCACAGCCCATCTCTCCAGCAGACTCACACAGTTTAAACCCTGCACTCAGCAATTCTTTGGGATCACTTTTACTGTGAAATATGAGCACAGGTTCCCTTTTATTTTTATGTTGCTGGCTTCTGTGGGAAAGTATAACATTTTATGGAGGAGATTAATGCCTCGGGACACTGTATATAAGAACTCAGGCTGACAGATATTTAAATATGTTAACAGAAAAATAGGTTCAAAAATACTGCCAAGCATAGGCTTTGTTCTTTAATACTCCTGCATTGCATATATTATTTTTATTATGTTGGGCTGTTCCTGGCCTGAATTCCAGAAGAGCTCTTCTCCTCAAGTTACATTAGCACTCTGTACCTCCATCTGTACCTTTGCATCCATCGATCCTTTATGACCCCGATCCAAAGAGCAACCAGGAAACCAGTGATTTGATGAGATCACTCATCCCAGCCCAAAAACTCCTAACTGAGCTAAATATAGGACCAGCATTCATAAAAAAAAAAAAAAAAAAAAAAAAAAAAAAAAAAAAAAAAAAAAAAAAAAAGAGCCAAATGAGCAATATTTCCTGCTCTCCCTATCAATTATGTTATGCATTTCTGGATGCCTGCCATAAATATTTCATGTTGTCTCCTGATTTCCGATCCCAGTCTCACCTGGCAGAACCAAAAAATAAATGCCCATAACTAAATATATATTATACATTTATAAAAGCATCTTTATCAAGGTTAAGGAACTGGTTGAATGTATTAGAAGATGCCTCACCATATCCCTTGAGTGAAGCTGATGTCATCTTGTTTTAGTAGTTGGGCTTAAATGTGACTCTTAGTGTCTTGGAAGAGGCTTTTTTTGTTTGTTTGTTTTCATTCACTAATGGCAATAGATAATTTAGGAACAGAGAGGCTGCCATGCAGAACCCGCACATCAAACTGCAGCTAGATCCTTGAGAATGTGCAGAAAACATCTCATGAGTGTCTGGGAGGCTCTTGTCTTAGTCATTCTGCTATTTAGAGATGGCCATAAGCTTTGAAGTACTTGCATTTTTTACAATGCGGTCTGAAAAATACCCGGAAAATAACTCTGCTATCAAATATTCCAGTATTTGTTTAACTTATGTTCCTATGAATCCGCCTTGCCAGATTCAACTTTCCAGTATATATTTTTTAAAATGAAATGTGAATTCTCTGCTTTCCATTTTCATAAATTGTCATAACTTTGAATAATTACAGAAAAAAAAAGTAGAAGTGTCTCATATGCTTCTTTACTTATGGCTCCTTACTTCAAATAGTTCTATGGTATCCAGTGTTGTAAAACCTCTTTAGAGAAACAGTCCCAATATTTTAAAGTCATTTAAAATGAGAGGTTTTTCCATCCCATTGACCATTCTTATTACCCTTCTCTCAGCATCTTTCAGGTTTAATCTGCAATATCTTTTCTAAAACGACCTAATGAATATTCTACACAACTTTTGTGGCTGCAGCTATACTCTGAATCCTGATACTCTTTTTCCCTGTGTACTTTGTCATCTGATCCACTAGTTGAATTAATTCCCTTTTGGATGGATATGGCTGCATGTAGGGAGAAAGGGATCCTTCTGCATCATTAGGCACAGCTGCAGGGTTACTGCCAGGTCCCTTTCTCAAACTGAGCCTTTTGGCCCTCAGCAAGCAAACCGTTCCCTCTGGCACTGAACTTTGTCACTTCTCATGTCATAACTTCCCATCAGCAGTGAGCAGCCTCACTCTGCTGCTCACCTTCCTTTCACATGATTAGGAAATGTATTAAGCATTTAATCTAACACAGAGCCTTGGAGTACTTTTAAAAAGTAAAGCTTAAACCACTCCTCAGTTTCCTACTGTGCTTCTGAATCATCAGAATGTTCTGACTTTATGTGGCAAATGCTCCAGGACAAGACTTTTTTTGTAAGCCTGTGCCTATAGTGTCAACCAGGTTTTGTTTTATGAATTACTTGATTTTTCCACTTTGAATCTTCTGATAGAAAGCGAGCTGACATTTTCCTTGCAAAGGCTATTGGTTTAACTCACTTCTGCTACAATAACAGACAACTTCATATTCTGCTTATAACTAACATTTTGACCAGATTTTCAAACATACAGATGTCAGGGTTACCCACACCAATGATTTGCTGACCTCTGAATTATTGTTTTGAATATCAGCTATCCACCAGTCCTCCAAACCCGAGGTTGTTTTTAATGAGAGATCACATATCTTTGCAAGCAGCTCACATTTTTATTTCTGAACTCCTTCAGGACTCGTAAATGTATGACATCTGGGTATCCAGAGTGATAGCAGGAGACAGCTTGGGAAAATAAAAATGAGCCTTGTCTATAAATCAGCCTGGCAAGGCGCCACTGTGTCAGTAGCTCTTGGAAGGCTTTTGGAAACTTTGCAGTTTGAATTTTTCTTACCCCAGCATGTGCCAGCTGCTAAACCAGGCTTTATTCTAGAATCTGATAATATGTACATTATTAAAATCTAATTTTTAGGAATATTTGCTCATGGAAACACAAGCCCCCTTGCAGTGTTCATCTGAGCTGAACCTTCATCCTCTACCTGTGCAGCCAGTTCCTAAACCATGGACTACCCTTCCTGCCCACCATAAAACAGTTCACTGCAGGAAATCAAAGCCAAGTCGATTTTTTTTCCCCTTTAATTCCAGAGCACTCAAAGTGTTGCTGTACAGCTGCATAAAACTTAAATTTGACCCTCAGCTGCCTTTCTTCAGGGCCACAAGACTGAGGAACTTTCTTCTCAACTCAGCCACAGCATAGTGGAAACCAAAGAGTGAACAAATGTGGGGATGCCTTAAATAGGCTGTGCTTGCATTTTTAGGGATGGGTTCTCCATAACTCCCCTGCTAAGAGCAAACAGAATCCCAGGGCATCATTGCTTTCTGTTTGTCTTGTCTATGATGCCCTGGAGCTGCCTATAAAGTTTTCAGTTTTAAAATTAAATGGTGCTTAAAGTGATGTGGAAAGACATGAGCCATAAAAGGCTGGATGTGTTTGTGGAAGCAGAGTCATCTTTCCAGAGTATTTAATAATTTCTGTCGAGTCTCCATTGCACTGGGCAGTTCTGCAATAAAATGCTGACAAAAATCTGTTTATGACGTTTGCATTGGAGCTGTGGCACCCAGCTGTAAAACCAAGGTGCAGGGAGCAAGATCAGAGCTGTCTGAGGAGTGAAGTGAGGGGTTCCACATTTCACATCTCCTCAGGATTGCTCGTTTGTGACGCTGGAAGTAAGGAAGTATGAAAAGGTCCTGGCAATAGGAGCTTGTCCCCTGAGTTTACCCTGTAAAAATAAAACCAGGGACTTTATTTAATTGTTACTGTGTTTACTTAATAGAAACAATTAAACTGATTTAATAAAATAATAATTATTTGACATACAAATTATTAATATTTAAGAAAATATTTGATTTTTGCTGAGCTGGGGGTACAAGCCTGAGTGATGGATGTGTGTTTTTGTTGCTAGGGGTGTTTGCTTTTTGTTGCTGGAGCTGTTCAGTGCAGGCTGCCGTTGTTGGCAGTTAACAAGTCCATTAGAGGTGCCTCGGAGAGTGCAGTCCACAGACACTTGTGTGGGGTTATGAAAGCATGCAGTGTCTGAACATGCTCCTTGGCTCCTGCATAATAAACCTGAGGAAAAATAAAAGCTCTGTGTTGCTATAGTAACCTATATTGATATAAAAAAGTGGGGATGGTTTCCTTTGTGGGTGACAGATGCAGGACACTGGCAGCTTAGCCTTTGTCACACTGCCTGGTTGTGCATGTGCCACACTCTGCATTTCTGTCAGCAGCACTTCACATTTGAAAAACAAATATTTTAGTGCAAAATGCCTGGATTCTGCTTTCTTAGGGGTTTTGAGTTCACATAGCTCAAAACACTGTTTAGGAAAAAAAAAAAGAACAAAAGAAAACAAAGCACAATTTAGACTTACTCATGACAACTAAAGCTGGCATAAATGTATGTCTATTTTTAAATCATGACACTGTGCAGCTCTGCAGCATATGCTCATCTGCTTGGACACAGTAATAACCACCCAGGCATTGCAAATGTCCTTTAACTCCTCCCTAGCCGAATAATCCATGAGGGAAAGTTTGCTATGAGGTTGTAGAAATGAGAGGGACGGCAGGAGTGGGAGCTGCACCAGCTCCATCAAAATGCTAAATAAAAGTCCTGAAAAGGAGAGTTTAGTTTTCCACAAGAGGAAAGATGCTGTGGGCACAAGTCCTTGGGTACACTCAGTGCTTGGAGAGGTGTCTCAGAGCCAGTGCTTCATTTCTTTGCTGTTTTTAGGTTAAAATGCTCCATCCAATGCTTAGGACACCACTATAACCATTTTGAACTGCACCACTATATGAGTTTGGGGGTGGTTCTTTTTGCATGGTGAGGAGTGATGAAGGAATATGAAGGGAGTGATTAAACTTGCTGCTCTGGGAGCTTTATCTTCCTGGGACTTTTGGCCCAGCATTTTTCAGAAGCAGTGAGAAAGTGCAATGTGATGATAAAAATTGCTCTGACACTGGTCTGCAGTCACTGGGGCAAGCAACAACTGACATTATATTGTGCAGGACACAAATCTAACTCTGTTTAATTGTGGAAGAAGTGGAGGATAAAGGGAAAGGAAATCTCCAGAAACCTTGAAATGTGTGTGAGAGGAAGCCAAACAATTCAAGCAGTATAGATAGTGCCACAAATGGTGTCAAAATAATCAGCTGGAATTAGTGGAGGTTGAAATGTTCAGTAATGTTAGAGATGACTTGCTTGTAGCTTCCAGTTATCCTCCAGCTCATGACAATGCCCTCCAGCTATATATTCTACATATATAATATATATAATATATAACAATATATAATATATGTAATATAATAAATTATATTTTATATTATATATTATATATTACATATTATATATTACATATTATATTATATATTATATATTATATATTATATATTATATATTATATATGTTATATGTTATATTATATATGTTATATGTTATATGTTTTATGTTGTTATATGTTATATGTTATATTATATTATATGTATTATATATAACATATTATAAAATATATATAATATATATAATATATATAATATATTGTACATGATATTATACTATATATGTTATAGGATAAATAATATAATATAATATAATATAATAGAATATAAACCATAATATACCATAATATTATTTTTATATATATATATATATATATATATATAATATATATTTTTTAAAATATATGCATAATATATACTGTGACAGCATTGCTTCTTGCTGTCACACCATCCTTGTTTCCAGGTAAGGATACTGAGCAGGGTTTCCTTTACTGATATTAACCAAACAACAGAGGTGCTTGTGGCTTTTCCAAATTAACTTTATGGATAAACTGTGCTGCTTTTGTGTTCTTTGTGCTCTTGTTTTTGTTGGATTTTTTTTTTTTTTGACAGTCAAAACTCAAGAAGAAAACTAAAGGGAGTTCAGAGAGAAAACCACAATAGAAGGAAAAGGTAAATAAATAAGAGTATAAGAGTCCTTCTTAATTTAAGGCCCTGACTTGGTGTTATCATGACATAGCACACGCACAGCATTCCCCATCTGAGAGATTTTTTAGGGACCTTTTTGGGGCAGCTGCTGTAGTGGATATAACATGGAGACAAAACAAGGTTTTAAACATAAAATCTTTAAATAATTCTTCTTTTTTGTGGTTTTGTTTTGAAATTTTGTTGGATATTAACACAGTTTTTGTACTTATATTGTTTTCTGGTTTGTTTTTCCAGCAACTATCATGAGACACCTTCTTGTCACAGAAAAGACAGCTTTTCTTTTCTAAGGATAAAAAATGAAAGAAGAAAGAAATGTGTAAAACTCAATTACAATCAAACATCATCCTCTTTAACTAGCATGTTAGGTCATAATACAGATATTATTTTAAGTAATTAAAATTCCTGCCATTTCCAATGTCAGGTTCAATTAAACTCAGAGGAACACAGAAAGTACAAGTTTGTTATGCTATAGCATAGACATTTGCATTACAAATTTTGCTTTATAGTCAAGCACACATGACAAAAATTATTACTGTTGTTTATATATGCTATGAAAAACAGTAATCCTCTTTTTCAAACACTTTGGAATTGTTTCTCCCCTTGAAGGGACACAATAAAGTCTTAGTGCTCCGTATTTAAGAAAGCTCAGGCAAAAATAAATCCTTGTTCTTATAAATTAATGAATGTTTAGCTTGGTGCACATGAGCACACCCATAGGGTCTGAAGAAACTACCCATGAATGTAAAAATAACCATGGGTAGATGAGTTTATAGGACAGGTCCTTGCCATTAAGATAAATTAAGTAATAAAAAAGGGTTGGTCAAAGATGTTCCTGTTAAAATCTCCTCAATCCGAATGGAAGCAGTGGGAATGAAATTAAAAACAGATTATGTTTTTAAAGAACAATAAAGGATTGGCTGTTATACTAATGGAAATGTATGTGAGTGCACTTATATCTATATAACTATAGATTTAATTCTAACCTAAGTCAAGTAAATGAGTATATAATTAAAATTGTAACACTAAGAAAATTTCAGAATTAATATTGACTGTACATCTGCTATGAATACCCTAAAACTAGAGTAGAATTCATTCTCTCTGAATAGTTGAGAAGGAAAATATAGTTTCCCTTCCTAGGTGCTGAAGCAGCAGTCTGTTTTACACACCAATACAAAGAAAATTGATAGGAGGAGGGGGAAGCATTGCTTTTATATCACAATAATTTTCAATAATTGCTGTAATTTTCTGGCTGCCTTGCAAACGCCAATTGAAATCTGTACAGCACATGAAACATAATGGAAGATAATTGGAAATGCACTGCATATCATAATCATTGTTCAAGTTATAAAATTACATGGACAAGTCTATATTTCACTGTAGCATGTAATCTATCAAATGGCAGACAGGCTGCATAATGCAGGTGACTGCTATTCTTTTCAGGGAATTGTTGAATATCTGAATGGTTTTGTACAGCAGCACCCCTCGCTGCTGCTGCTGCTGCTGTGTCTGAAGGGTTTTGTGCATTGCAGAAAATTTGCTGAGCAGTTTGAATCCCAGGGAGCCCAAGGTAGGCCTGAATGACCCTGATGAACAGGTTAATATGTGGCTTATTCCCAGCTCTTATATGAGAACTCTTATTGAGCAAACTCCCAGAATAATCTGACTTTTATTTCCTGAGCTAGGCAGTGAACTGTATCTCATCACTTTAGTGTAGCCAGTGGTATTTCCCCTTTGCTTAAATGTCTGGCAGGTCTGAATAAATAAAATTTTGCCATGCTCACTGTTTTCCATCAAATATAGAATGCATACACACCAACATATATCTATATCTCTATATATCTATCTATATCTATACCTATCTATATCCATATATACATCTATCTATCTATCTATCTATCTATCTATCTATCTCTCTCTAATCTATATCTATATCTATATCTATCTCTAATCTATATCTATATCTATCTCTAATCTATATCTACATCCATATCTATATCTAATCCATCTCTGATATCTCTGATATATCTCTGATCTATAGCTATATCATCTATATAATTGATATAATCTAAATCTATATAATCTACACAGTCTATATTTATATCTATTTCTCTATCTATATAATCTATATCTATATAAAAAAAGAAATTTTGAATGGATTCTACATTGTCCACTCCATATCCTAATCCTCTGTTGTTAAGTGAAACTTGGTACGTGGTAAAATCAACCACCTGCACACCATGGAAAGCCAAGGTATGGATGTCGATCAGGAAATTGCTGGTTTTGGCAATCACTGTTATTTTTGGTGCTCATATCAAAATTTAGATGACAAATGAGACAAAATTCCCATATTCACAGGCGAAAATATCAAGCCCTGTCGCACAAAATGTAATTCTTTGGGCTGTTCCTGAACATCAAGCTTGCAAGAAATTCTTGTCAGGTAAAGTTACTGTGCAGCAGTGGGTTTATGAAAAATGAGGATTTTTAATACTCAAAAGAGCAGAATTTGCTGAGTCATTTTCTCTAAAAGGGGGAGGGGGTTTTTTTCCAATTGCCATTTTTGGCAGCCTGTGTTTGCTACAGACATCATAATTGCATGAAATGCAGTGCCAAAAAGAGACTGATGGGAGAATCTCAAGACAATTAGCTCAAAACAAGGCAAGAGTTCCCACACCAATAAAAATTGCTCATTCTGTTGGAATTACAGAAAACCATATAATTTTTTTTTGTCATTGGTGAATCAATGGTGCTATTAATTGTTGTGCTGTTAATTGAACAATGTAATTGTACAGTCACTGCTGCAGTTTCTTGCCATGTAAATTAGTTTTAAACCAGTTTGCCTTGAGGTGCACTCACTGGTGCCACTTCATTTTGTGTTTCACATGGAAACCCTAATTTTGGCTGGCAGCTGGTGAAATTTGAAGCCCCCATAGTTTCATTAGTTTCTCAAAAAGATAAAGAAATGAAAAGCATGTTTCCCAGCAGTTCAAACTCTGTAAGAAATTTGAAAAAAAATATTACTGGGAGCTTTGCTTTTTCATGTTTTAGAAGTTAAAAAAATGTACTGGGCTTGGCAGTGCTGGGCTGTGAGCTGGGCTCTCATCCTAGAGGCCTTTTCCAACCTGAATGATTCCATGATGGCACACTGGGCAAAGACAGGAGCATGGCCCTCCCAGTGTCCCCCACATTTCACTGCATTGATGTGTGTGGTTTCTGTGCAGCACCTCCTGACATGAAAGAGCATTAAAATTTCAGTCATGTCCTGTGACTGAAAAAAAAAAAAAAAAGAGAGAAGAGTTTAAACAGATCCAGAAATGAGCATGATTAAAGACACAGGGGTCTTCTATGTTGGAAGCAATTTAAAATATTAATATTAATTACATTTGGAGAGGAGAAGAAATATAAACCAAAGGATGATATCAAAAAAGTGAGTCATGAACTCCTGTTTTGCTTAATAGAAGACAATTAAATTTAAGAAATTAATTTAGAAGAGATATGGGAAGTATTTCTTTATAGCATTTCACACTGTAATGTATCATTCCAATGTATGCAAATATCCTAGCTAAGTGAATTATCTTTGATTTGATGCAGAATGAATGTTGTTTTTACATTAGCTGGGTTAAAAAAAAAAATTCTTCAAGTCACCAATCACTGTCTTTCACACACAGAAATTGTTTTCTAAACTAAAAAAAAAAAGAAATACAAATAACAACAACAAAGAAAGCTCTAAAGCAAACATTAAAAACCCCAACAACCCCCTCCTAACTATTCTATTTTTATATTCTATTATTCTGTTTTTATGGCTTGGGATAACACTGAGGAGTTGGTCTCCCACATGTGGAAGAGAGAAATTGGTGTATTCATTTTAGTGCTTTAACTTTGCAGTGAAACCTGCAAATTCCAGGGAACCAGTTCTGACCAGGATGAGGTGAATGGGAGTTTTACCAGGGAAAGGGAGTAAGATCCATCTGGGAACTGTGTGTAAAATGCAAAATCATCCCCATACATTGCCTCTTGTTGGCAGCTGCCAGCCATGGTCATGGGGAAGGCCAGAGAAGGTGGATGCTGACAGGTATTTCCATTTTTAGCCAGTTTAAATGTTGGGTTAGGAAACACACTGGCATGCCATTGGTAGGAAAACTAGTTCAACAACACCTTCAATAATAAAATAAGATTTTCTTTCTCTTGATTTTAAAAATCAAATGCAGAAACTGAATGCATTCTGTAGCAACATCTCTGAGGAATGTCTTCATAGCTGCCTACAGGCCATGCAAAACTTAGGGAGTGGAATACTCCTGCCAGTGCCACAGAATATATTTATGGCTAACAAACTGAATTTTTCCAAATTTGACTGTGCAGGAACGAGCATTTCCTATTGGGAAGCTTTAGTTGATCATAGAAAGAGTTGCAAGAGAAGTGGCCAGAAGGGATTGTACCTTGGGGAAGCTTAAAATGGGCACAAACAGGAAAAAAAAGGCACTGAGAGAGCAAGAGGCACAGCCCTCCAGTGCTGGGGCACGGAGTCCACAAGCTAAGAGTTCTGCTCTGCCTCACATTGCCTTGAATTATTCTCTGCAATGGCTTTTGCCTTGTGCTGAGCTTCTTTTTTATCAGCTGCCTTCTCTGACAGGAATTTTTAACTACAAACTACTGGGGTTGTCGTGGGGGTTTCTTCTTTTTGGAGGGCTATTACTGTCAAGCCCAGCTCCATGTCATTTTGAAATTACCAACTTTTTCATCCCCCTGAATGCTCTCCTTATGCTTCCTTCTCTGACTCTCATTCATTTCTGCATCTTTTATGACCTCATTACTATTTATATTTCAAAGCATATTAAATCTAGATCCCACAGGAGAAAAAATTAAAGACAAGTCATCCTTAAGTCTGTCTGTATGAAGAAATTCACAGAAACTAATACCACATAGAAATGGTTTGTTACTCAGGAATTAGTGCTCTGTCCTGACTGATTTCTTTGATGTTATTCATAGCCTTGTAAGGAGTCAGGGTTTTAAACAAAAACATAATTATGGTTTATTTTCACTTCAGTGTTTCCCGTTTACGGGATCATTGCTTCAGAACTCAGAGCGCTTCCACAGGAATAATTAATCTCCTCCTGAGCAAAAAGGGAAAGGTGTCTGATGGCCACCTACCTGCTTTTCTCACATCAGGGGTGTCTGGAGTGTGGGATGGCCTCTGTGATAATTATGGGCTGCCTTGGGGCTGCTGTAAATTGGGATTACCTGCCTGGCCCCTCATGGACTGTGCAAATAGCAAAGGGCTGTGAAGGACAGGCAGAGGCTGAGCTGTGACCCATTCCCCTGGCTGGTTCCCTCTACTGCAGCACAGCTGGGATAATGCAGGAAGAACTCATCTGTCCATGTTGGGCACATCCTTGGGAAATTGGAGTCTGCTGGAGTTTCAGGTTTACAAAGTTATGGAAGAAAATAAAAATCAACTATTGAAACGTGAGCATATTTTAGCTGGAAGATAATAACTCTTCTCTGCAAGAGATTTAAGCAGTTTCCTTTAATTTCAGAATCAAAATTGGAAATTTTATTCCTTTCAAGTAGATAGGCTGGTGCTCTTCAAGAAACTGAAGTGCCTCTCCCAGGAGAAATTGAGATAATCCTTAAACTCCATGCTGAAATTTTGTTTTCCTTGTCAAGGTTTGTTTTAATCCAGATCAGTTTCCTGATCCAACTGAGTGGCCACCAGAAATACTTATGCTAATAAATGCTAATTCACCTCAGGAATGAGAGCCTAGGGAAAGGGCTACTTCATTCAGAAGCATTTGTTTTCCTGTTATTTTAAAAGTGCTGTGTTTATAAAGCATAAACACAAAGCATTGTGGTTTTCATGTTGTACATCACTGGCTGATAATTTTTGCAGTGGAGTGGCCTGAAATTAGGAAGTTGTCTGTACAACCATTTTGTTTGACAGTAAGAACAGGAATTACCAGAGTTGAGCAAGTAATTCAGGAGATAAGCATCTTTAATTAGCCTTGTCCTTGTGTTCACAGATAGCCTGTAAATTAATATTCACAGTTGACTATCGTGATCTTTTCATCAATAGATGGTTTGTGAACAAATCTTACTGTGAATATTTGCTTCTTTACAGCCTGGCTCATACTTGAGTTATGTAATTGTGATTATCAGACAGGATACTGCCTTTTTTCCTGTAGTCTAGTGATATTAATTAAATTTATTATCACAAGTGTTTGGGAAGAAAAGCCCATTGGGATAATCTCTCAGGAACAGCAGCTGGAAAGAAAGGAAGAGCAGATGCTTCTGTTATCAAAAGCTGTTTTGTGACAGATAGAAAGATGGAGGAATTGGTTGATTGATCAGCTTGGATTGAACTCTGAGAAAGTACACAGCTCCTGGTGGAAATTTTTAGGAAATGCTTACACCACCAGAAAATTTTGGATTTTGTCCTGTCTCAGTCCTTTCAACAAGAAGTTGTTAAATTGCATGATAGAGAGCACAAAGCAGGGAAGTGTGACGGTGGTCACAGGGGTCTGAGGTTGAGGGGAGAGGTGAGGATCTGACTCCATGTTTCAGAAGGCTGATTTATTATTTTATTATTTTATTATATTAAATCTATACTAAAAGAATAGAAGAAAGGATTTCATCAGAAGGCTGGCTAAGAATAGAATAGCAAAGAATGATAACAAAGGTTTGTGGCTCGGCTCTCTGTCCGAGCCAGCTGGGCTGAGATTGGCCATTAATTAGAAACATCCAACATGGGCCAATCACAGATCCACCTGTTGCATTCCACAGTAGCAGATAACCATTGTTTACATTTTGTTCCTGAGGCCTCCCAGCTTCTCAGGAGGAAAAACCCTAAGGAAAGGATTTTTCATAAAAGATGTCTGTGACAGGGAAGGGACACCATTCACGTGTTAACTTCTCTGGGTGAGCTGCTTGCCAGACTCTACTTGGTAGCATTTTCCAGGGACATCTGGGGCTTTGAAATTATGTTCAGATGACATGATCCTAGTCATGTTTTTCGTCTCTCCACGCACACAGAAAGTAAACATATGCAGGTGGTTTTGATGCCACTTATTCAAATTAGCATCTGAATTTTTGAACAGCCTCTTTAGCAGAGCTCGGAGAGGATGGGAATAGTATTCTTCTTTTATTCTTTGCAAACATTTTGTAAAGCATCTTTGATTCTTCAAGTTGTCATCCCAATCAGTGGTATGAAGCAAATAAGTCTGTTTTGGGGTTCTGAGCTGAGAAATAAATGCTCAGTGGCTTGTCTTTCTTAGTAAACCACCTCCTCTTCTTGGAAATTTTTATGCTCTTGTAGAACTAGGAGTCTGAAATTTGAAGTACAGGAATGTCTGTTACTTGTATTAAATCAAGATTTTATTCATAGTCTCACAATAATACTTTTTTATATGTAATTGGTGCTGTGGTTTTCTTAATAAGATATCTGTCCTTGCCTTCATTTTGTGTTATTCTTGATATGACATCTCTCATTAGATACTCTTTTACTGGCATTAAAGAGAACACTCTGAATTCTGAAGCTGCTCCCTTTGTCACAGTCCCTCTTGTAATATTAATGGCAGTTAAAAATAACTGGTTCTGTTTCCTCTGTTTCCTCTGCCTTGCCTCCTGTGTGTTCTGGCTGCATTTTTATTTGTGTCTCTGACAGGCTGTATGGGTCTCCTATAGCGATGAATTCACCAACCAAATCTTCCTCTCTTCCAGATAAAAACAGTTCACTGCTGAGTGCCTGGTGGAGGTTTTGCTTTCATTATTTATGAAAACAATCATGCTGGTGTTTTTCACTCTCTTCTCTCTGGTAAAAGGGTAATTTTGTACTTACAAGCTCAGAATAAGCTTTAGTAAATTGAGTTTGGCTTAAGCAGAGCAAGTCTCCTTTGCTTTGTTAGGAAATCTGGGCAGTGGAGATCTTCCAGTGGCCAGAGAATGATGTCCCAGAGTATTTCTAAGTATTTCTACACAAGCATTTCCAGATCTGAGACTGAACATGGGATGTGTCAGGAATGCTTGCGCTCCTGTCCAGACTGGGATCAGGATCTGAAGCCGTTGTCATCTCCTGTCACAGGCTGGGAACCAACCTAAAATTCCACAGCCAGGGGCTTTTCCTGAGCACTCAGAGCTCAGCAGAAATTGCTGGAGACAAACATTTCTCTGAGTTGCCTCCAGGGACACTTCCATAACTGCCAGGGTACCAGTCAGGGACAGACAAACAGACTGACAGCAAGACTCTGCCTCCCAAACCTTACGTTCACAGAGCACTGGCAGTCACCACGGAGGATGTATGAAATACAGGTGAATGAGTGAAGTGAGGCACTGAATGAGGCTGCCCAGAGAGGCTGTGAGTGCTCCATCCCTGGAAGTGTCCAAGGGATGCTGGATATGGGGCTTTGAACAACCTGGTCTAGTGGAAGTTGTCCCTGCCCGTGGCAGGGGGCTGGAGTGAGATGGTCTTTAAGGTCCCTTAAAACCCAAACAATTCCATGATTCCATGAAGTGTTTTTGCATACAAGCCTAGCTATAAAATGCCAGTGTCCAGGATTTTTTGGGAAGGAGGACATGTACCAACCATGGCCAGAGCTGTGTTGGGACAGGAGTGCTGCAGTTCATCACCTTTCTGCTGCTTTAACTCCAGAGCAGCTCAAATAATAGCCAGAGGATTCACTGCTCTTAATTGCACCATGCCCTTGGAGTCCTTCTGCAGTTCTTATTTCTAAAACCTCATCACTTTTTTGTGGCTATGCATTACTGTGGGAAGATAATACATTTAGAAACGACGTCGGCTTTATCCTGCTGCGGATGGCCTTGGTGTGCATCCCTAACCAACAGCCGCACATGTCTGCAAAACTACTCCAGCATCTTATTCTGCTCCTCCAGACCAAGGCCTGCAGTCCTGTAATCCCCTCAGATATTTCCCTTCCTCACTTAAAGCGCCCTTCCTGTAATTCTCCTGCAGTGGGAATGTTTTAATTGATCTCCTGGAGCCCACCCTGGCTTCCCGCCGCAGCCAAGGCAGCCCTCGGTGGCACGGGCAGGTCATTAAACCCTTTAATCCTGCTGCTCTCCTGCTGCCTCCCTGTGCCATTGGTGATGGCAATAATCAGCACCGAGGCCACCTGAAAGGCGAGGGGGAAGGGCAGGCTGAAGTCTGACAGAAGACAGGCTGGAATATAAATAGATGTGAATCACAGTTGTGGCATCACTATCAGAGGAGCGTGTCATTTTTTGTGTTGTTGCAGAAGGAGATCCAGCTGCACACAGGCAGTGAATTCATAGCGGGCACAAACCCCCTTCTGGACAGAAAAAAAAAATGTTTCTGTATTGCCCAGGTGTGGTCTTCATATTAGCTATGAATAATATGAATATTGCATACATATGTGTGTGTGTGTGTATAGCTATAAATGCAAATATATATAAACTCATATAATACACACACACACGCATATATAGTATAAATTCCTTAATATATATAAACTCCTTAATATATATAAACTCCTTAATATATATAAACTTCCTAATCCCATGCACTACAGAAAGTTTATGTCACTTGGAGATGGAAATACCCAAACTGTTCTGGCAGCACACACAACAGCTGAAAGAGACCATGCTGCAATTAAAATGGGGTGGTCTCCTAAAAGAAAACTTTATTAATCTTCTGCAGAGGCTGAATGTATAAACATTAGGCAGAGAGAGGGAAAATGCTCTGCATGCTGAAGTAGCTCGAGTTCATATGAGAAATTTTAATTAGAGAGCAAATCCAATGTTTCAGTAGGCTGCAATTGCAATTTTAGGATTTTCTTGCTTCAGCAATTCCAAATTTAGCCCTCAAGACATCCACTTTCTGTATAATAAGCTGATGTTGAAAGTTAACAGTGAATACATGTAGTAAGGCCACAGAGCATCTAGGAGTGGAGCTGAGGCACTCCAGACCTTTCTTGCACTCCCCTCAGTCTCCTCCCTCCCCATGGTCTGGCTGGGGGATGGAGGAGGCACCATTTGGGCAATTTGTGTTTCACAGAGCCGGGAGCCCTTCAGCAAGGGCAGCTCTGAGTGCCTGAACATCGATGTTTTAATGCACTGCTATAAATCCTCATGCCTTGAACTCCACAAGAGCCCTTGTTGCTGCGCGCAAAATAAACCCCAAGCATCTGCAGAGTCACCAAAAGGATGGGTTTATCCAGCAACAGCAAAAGTTCAGCTCCATGTGAGCTCATACCCAGCTCCATGAAGGCTGCTCTGCTCACCTTGGCAGCACCAGGGCTCTGGGAGAGGTTCTACATCCATCCTCCCTTCATTGTGGAAAGGTGCAGAGGGAAAGGACACAGATGAAGCTTCTGTGCAGCACCATAAGTCTTGGTCATGTTTTTGTCTCTGGGAACTGGTGTTTCTGACATAATTTAAGGCAGCCCATCAATAGTTTGAAGGGCAATAAAGTGCTAAGCCAGCTCACAGCCTGCTCCTGTCTCTGCATCGTGAGATATTGATGCTGGAGGATGAGACAGTGGGGCTGGGGGAGGTGCTATCATTCCCTTTTTTCCCAAAAGCTCTGGTCAAAAAAGCAGCATTTTTGTCAAAGGGTAGGTGAAGCAAAATTGGCAAGATGTTTACCATGCTGCAGAGTAAAGTTGCTGTTAGGAAAGCAAATGTAATTAGTAGCTCATTTTCATGAGAGGTGATTTAAAGAAAAGAGATGCTGCTGTATGAAAAATCTTTGAAGGTTTCACTTTTGTGCATTTCTAAAAAAGTGCACTTGTCTCTGATGAGTCCCCTTTCCAAGAGCAGATGACAAGTGAGCACTTTAACAGCAAAGCTCATGCTTAAATGCTTTTTATTTTTGGCCATAGTTAGCGTTGCTCCTTCAGCCTGGATCTGCTGTGGATGGGTGGAGGAGAATGCTCCTAGTCTGGCTCCTTGGCTGGGCAGGGAGAAGGCACTGATCCCTCTGGAATGTTCCGTGGCAGACTGGGCACTGCCCCTCCAGTGTGGTGGATTAAGCCTGGTAAAGGATGAAAGGAAAAGATAAAAAAAAAAAAAGGAGACAGTTCTGCTGGAAGCTGCTGGATAATTTGGGTAAGTTCACACTGTGACACCTCGGGTCCCTTGCTTTTGCCAGGATCATGCCCAGCTGTGTTAGATGGAATAACTCCCACACATCTGCACCTACCAGGGCTGGAGGGGAAAAACAGTGTTCCAAGGAGACAACATCTTCCATGCAGCCATCACACTGCCACTGCACCTTTCTGCCCCTTTTCAGGACAATAAATGCTTCTACAAGAGTAGTCTGCCTTTCTCCTTACCCACATCAACACCACATTTAACTTACACTGCTCTGAATGTGGGGTTTCATCTTAATGAGCTCTTTTTCCCTGGAATGGGAATGATGGAAGAATTCTGGTTTAACAGGAATGTCTTTTCATCTCAAAAGGCACATGTAGTGTCCAATGTAGTTTGAAACAATTTAATTGTGGCTTTTTTCCACCTTGACTCAAAGCACATTCGAACTGAAATAATAATAATAATAAAAAGCACTGAATGAAATTTTAAAGGCTTGTTTAATGAGACAATTCCTGACAGAGGATCCCTGAGCCTTCATCTTCTCCCCTGTGTATGAGTTGGAGTGCCAATATTTCTGTAACCTTGCCCCTGGTTGCTGAGCCTCTGGTGCAGCTTTGAATTCACTGCAGCGAGATGAATGTGCTCACAGGGATGTAAAAAGCCATTAATACCCAGCCAGGTCAGCAGGGTATTTATACACTGCACTCATTTTGCTTTGGAGACCCTCCAGGAAAGGTTTTGGGCTGAGGTAAGGCGGTGCAGAGGAGCAGGGCATGCTCTGCCTCAGGATAACGCTGCAGTTCAGCCCTGCACAGCTCTCTGTGAGCTCCTGTCTGGCCATGCACTCCTCATCCCATCACAGTGCACGCATGCAAGATGGGCAGGCATGGACCTGCCCTGGCACCCTCCTAAATTTAGAGTTTGGCAGATGTTTAAGCTCTCTTCTGCATGCTGAACTATATTTAGAAGGTGTGGCTCCAATGGCAAATCCTTTCCCCTCTATTCCCTGCATTTAGACCTTTTGAGACATATTTATACTTTGCTCTTGCTATTGCCCAAACACATGGAGATATACTGCTTTTATGGTCTTTTGTAATAGCAAACTAAATCTTCAGATGTGGAACTGCTGTTGTAGCATAGATTTATCACTGGGATTTTCTCTTGGTGTTTGGTCCATTAATCCATTGCAAAGACCCCACAGCTTTTGGCTTTGAATTTCCCTGTCGCAGACATTTTTCTCATAAAATCCTCTCTTTTAGGATTTGTCCTTTCTGGGAAGCTGGGGCCCCAGAAGAAAAATGTAAACAACAATTATCTGCTGATGTGGAATGTAACAGGAGCATCTGTGATTGGTCTTCTGTGAGCGTTTGGATTTGCTGACCACTCATGGGAGAGTTTGTCCTTGCTTTCTGCTGGACACAGAACTTTGTCATTCATTCTTTTCTATGCTATTCTTAGCTTAGCAAGCCTCTGCAACTTCTCTCTTTATTCCTTTTAGTATAGTAATTATGTATTATATATCATATATCAATAAATGTAGCCTTCTGATCATGAACCAAGATTCTCGTCCACTTCTCTCACCCTGAAGACCTTCATCAGGTTGCTGTAATATTTCCCAGTGATGCAGCTTAGGTACAGGCTGTTTTCCTCAATCCTGCTCCTCATGGGCTGATGGCACACCAGGTTTCACAGCCCAAGCCCATCCCTGATCCATGCTTTCCCTGAGTGCCACAGCTATTTACCTGAGCCAGGTACAGAAGGAAGTGCTTAGGTCACTGAGAAGAGTGTAGGGACCATCCTTACATCATTGCCAGGGACAGATTCTGGTGCCTCTTGCCACAAGTCCGGTCCTCTCTTGGAATCATGGAATTCTTTAGGTTGGAAAAGACTTGTAAGATCACTGACTCCAATTGTTAAACCATCACGCCCAAGTCCGCAACACAATTCTCCCTTCCCCGTAGCCTGAGCTGATTCTTGTGCTAAATATCAAGGTACTGATGCTTCAGCAGGTTTTGAAAGTAGTATTAGTAAAGTAGTAGTAAAGTAAAGTAGTAGCATTTTCAGGTATATTCTGTGCATATATTAAAATAGTGTTTTGTTTAGTTTCATTGTTCAGACTGAGTTGGAGAGCCACCTTTACATCTTTAACCCCACTTAAAAGCCATCGGGGAACTTGGCTCACACCCAGCAGCCTGGTGCTCCTTACAATATCTGCTTTCCTTAGGAAGACAGGTTACAACCAGTGGGAAGGTCTGTGCCTGCCAGAGGAGCAGGGGGCATGGTTCTGAGGAGCCCCACACACTGGGAAGGAAATCCAGGTGCCTCCATAAACCAGGGCAGCCTGCTCAGCCAGGCTCTGGTTCTCCCTACAGGACGCTGGGCTGGGGTGGGAATTCTCCCTTGCCTGTCTCTGCTCTCCGGGATTGCCTCATCAGGAATAACAAAGAGAAGGGTGCCAGCAGGCTGCTGTTCCATGGTTTGGGCATGTTGTGTAGCCTTGTGCCTCTGGTACCTGCCAAGGGTGCCAAGCCCTCACTAATGCTCAGATCGAGTGCTGCTGGCAGAAAATAGCAGATTAAACTTATTCCTCATTTCCTCCTCCTCCAGCATCCCATCCCCTGAGGAAAGGACTCTGCATTGATCCATGACTCAATGGGAAAAGCGACTTTTCTTTTCCATAGGTATCCAAAAGAGTTTAGTTTATTTTCCCCCTCTCATTTTCCTTCTCCTCCAAGCTCCCAGGCTGTGTGGAGCCATGCACCACCTGTAACTCTTATCTCCCTCCATGGTGCCCTTTAAACAGAGGTTGGATTACTAAAAACTCACAGCAAGAGGAGGGAAATTTAACACAGCAAACAGATCGAGCTGGAAATCTGTGAAAAGCTGACTTGTCTCCTTTTCCCCCCTGCTGTCACTATTTCACCTTCCTCCCTGTTGCTGACAGTACATGGCCAGATGGGAGGTGCCCATTTTGGAGGATGTTATGGAAAAGTTCTAGAGGATGAACACCAGGCAGAAATGTAATCTTACAGCACAGTTTTTTGTTTTTACATGTTTTTTTTTTTGTTTACATGTTTTTACATGTTTACAGCACAGTTTTTACATGTTCCAGGGAGGAGATGAAGGATTTATTTCCTTCTGTATCTAGCTCAGAACTTTCATAACTAATAAATTAAATTATACTTTCAAAAATGGAAAAAAAAATTAAACATCTCTGGCTCACAGGGCTCTGAAAAAGAATCACATAATCTTTCAAATTTTTTTTTCCCTAGTCAGTTATTCAGATAGCACCCAATAAAAAATGCAAAGCTGGATTGGTACAAGAGGTGGGAAAAGTTTTAGCTTAGAATAACATTAAACAATCAAAACACAGTAAAAGGTAAATTCCTGGAGTGCAATTATGCCAAATGCAGACATGGCCATATATATTTGACACCTATAGCAGTTAGGAATTGTCTGATCCTGCAATATTTCTCAGATGATTAACTGCAGCTCAGATCTGTGCACTGCACAGAACCTGAGCCCAGTTGCTGCCCATGCACTCCTGGGTGCCAGCCATGTGTTTCTTTTCACAAGGAATGTGCAACTCAAGAATCAAAGTGGTCAAGGAAAATCTGAAGCTGAAGACAGAAAAAGCCAACATAATTCCAGTTTAAGTCAGTAATAAATTTGACATCTTTAAGGTCTTTCCTTAAAATAAAGGAGAAAAAGAAAAATAGGTAGGACAGTTATAACTTTCAGATTTACTTTTTCAGGGTGCTTTCAGATTCAGAGGAAAAAACCTCCATACCCTGCATGGGTATTTCAGTTCTTAAAACACTTAAGTCCTGATACCACAAACCAGATAGACCTTGAACAGAAATGAAATGAAATTAGGAATGCTACATTTCACTTAGATTCAAATCCTGAAATTCAGAAGGTTGTCTATCATGATTTTAAAAAATTGGTCTGTATAAAGTTTGTTGTGTGTGTTTTCAGTGTTGTTTCAGTCTTTTTTTTTTTATGCAGTCTTCACTTTACTAGGCTCAGAGAAAATTGCTTGAAGCAATGGTTTGTACTTTCAGATTCTGTGTTATGTATTAGATGTTGTCTCAATGTGCTCATATTTGTGTGCTGCATATTGAGAGATTGTACCTCTAGATATACTCAGATGTTACTGCCCAAAAACAGTGTATTTCCCTGGAAAGTGTTTGGCATTGAAAGTGCAGTTTTTGACAATGATTTCCCAAAAGTGGCTGTTTTCCATGCTAAAGATTTATGCAGGCTGATAACTTGTTTGACACAGGCTGTCAGGGTGCCACCAAATGTTTGGTTACTCCCGAGCTCTGCTGAGATGGATGCTGTGAGCTGGAGGTAAAATCTCCTTTGCAATCACCCCTCTGTCTTCCAGAAGACACTGCTCCAGAATGGGCCAGGATATATTTTTCTCTTATAAGTATTTCTCAGAAAAGGTGGAGATGACACCATCCTTTCTGTAAGAACACCTCTTCTCCTGTGAGAACACATCTTATCCTGACACTTCCTAAACATTTTCCGTAGAGCCGCTGTTGGGGAAGTGGAGGTGAATGGAAGAGAGAGGTAAGTCAGGAGCCTGCTGACAGATGGGAGCAGTAATTGCCTGGCAGAGCTACCCAGGTTTGGCCTCTGGAAGCACAAGGGTGGTGTCTCCTCCTGCTTTTTTAGCCTGCAGACATTCATTGCCCTTCGGTCGGATTTCCACACTCCACCTCGCAAGGGTGGAACTCCGTTGGCTCTGCTCAAATTATTACTGGTTTAGATATTGTTATGTTTTTGGAGACCCTCCAAATTCGGTCTAAACCACTGAGTTTTACATGGCTTCCACTCAAACCCATTAATTGGCATCGGTTCAGTTGAAACTTGGTCAAAGCTTGACATCAGCTTAGCATATATTTGTGAATTTTCAAAATGATGAGTGCTGGGTGACACATGTCCTCATCCTTTCCATTACTTCCTAATGGGAGGTGTATAACCAGCCAAATCTGATGTGCCTAAGTCAAAATAAATTCATTAAGTCCATTTCTATTTGCATTTTGTCAGGCTGTGATATTGATCTGCATTGCATTTTAAGACACAGGAACATTGTGCCTATGTTCTGGGAGTGTTTATTGACCAGATACAGGTCAGCAGATGCTTAGCAAGCAGCTTTCACCTTTTGTAATTTTTTTCTCAACAAACAAGCTTGAATCATTTGGAATATTTCAGAAATAACATCAGTAAACAATACATGAGACTTCAGGGCTCCATAGAAGGAAAACATTTGACAAAAGGAAAGAAAAGTATGCCCATTTTAAAAAATGGAAAGGCGTCTGGAAAGTACCTGAGGAGTTTGCATTCTTGATTCCTCTTGGATTATTTGTGTCAACATCAAATATCTTACCCATCATGAAATGCATAACATAAAGAAATGCAATAACAAAACAACATCCCTGAATATTTGGAGGATCCCACTGTATTGGTCATTCAGTGTGCTGCAAATCTACAAAGGAAATTAATCTATTACTAACTTTTTCCCTTCCCCTCTCCCTTTCCCCCCCAAATCTAGCATTAAAGATAGGTCAAGAATTTTGCAGGTGGGGCTATAAACTTAATGTGAAGCTTTAATCTAGAGTATAAGGTGTGGAAACATGCTTTTAATATGTGTGTGTGGAGACTGTTTTTATCAGGGGAAGTATTCCTCTGCCCTGGGGTTTTTGTTTGTTGCTTCAACTGAAGAAAATGAGGCTGTTAATTTTGAAAGCTTTAAATGACAGCCCAAGCTGATGAGGAAAAACTTGGTGCTGCTGCTAACCATTCGCCCACAGAATTTAATAATTCAAATAATTACAGAAATAACACAAAGTGCAAGCAGGCAGCAGCATCTTTGTCAGCTGTTTTTATAAAGAAGCCAGAAACCTTTGAAAGGAGAACAGTGGAGAGGAGAACAGGCAGGCTGGGATATGGACCTGCTCTGTGTGAGCAAGGGATCTGAGAGCTGCTTTTCATCAGTTCATGCCAGCAGCAAGTTTCATCACCAAAAGCCAAAAATTTGGTTTTCATGGATTTAATTTCTAGCTAGTTGGAGCCTCTAATGGGAATCTTGTCCCCTTCACGGAGGCTCTGGTGCTTTGAAAAGTGTAGCTTTTGCCATGCCTAATGCTGCTCTGCTTTTCTGCTAAACTGAATAAACAACATCTGTTTTAACACTCACTTTTTCCTTCTGCTTAGTGCCTGGTACCCAATATTAACAAAAGTTTGTTTTGTACAACTGTGTTTCCCTGTGTTTTCCATGAGGGATCATGTGGCTTCTGCATGCTCTGCTTTATGGTCAAGAGATGCAGCTGGAGGGGATTTGGACATTATGCTCAGCATATACTAAGTTCAAATACACTGTTCTTTTACACTTCAAATACACTCTTCTTTTCCCATGCTTGGCCAGATTGTTTTCTGTGTAAAAGCTTGGCTTGTGCCTTGGGGAACATGTGCCTGGCATGCTGGGGAGTGCTGGCCGACAGCTGAGAAACACATGGCTCCCAACCGTGCTTTTTTTGCTTTCCTTATCCCCCAGAATTGCAGGAGCTGTGAGTTTAGAGCATCCCCTCAGGGCTTCTTTAAATTGCATCCAGCTGCAGTGGCCTCTGATGGGAATAGTCCACCGCAGGGGTCAGCAATGCCAACCAGCTCCCAAACCCCTGGGCTGGGGGAATTATAATTTCTCCAGACATATTGCTGGACCTGTGATCCCCCGGTGAAAATTCAGAGAGTGTCCCACCAGCATGGCACAGGAGCGAATCCTGCCAGGTGACGCCAAGGGGACGGTGGTGGCAGCGCTGCCAAGGGAGCTGGCTCCATAAAGGGACTTTAACAGTGCTCACAGCTCACTTCAGAATGTGCCCTTAATGGGATTAGGGTCACCCAAGTGACATGGCCATGGCAGAAGGCAACAGGAAAATCCATGGCCTGGTGTGTCAATAGCAGTGGGATGACATGGGGATTATGCAGTTATTTTCAAGAGCAAGTTCACAATCAGGGAGCAGCCATGCATTAAAACATTTATAGACTGGAAATAACAGCTTCTTAACCTACTGTAAACACTGAGTTTATTTTTTTTTTTTTGCTAAACTGTTGTAAAACACGAGCAGTAACATGCACATTACATGACAACTCAGGGAAGACATAATAAATGCTAATTTAAGCTGAAACACAGCAAATTGGACAGGCTTGGGCTGCGGAGGCACCACTATCTAAATCTAGCACAGGGTTTGAACTGAAGGTGTCACAGCATGAAAGGTCAGAAGCATCCAGCAGCTCGTCACAAGGCTTGTTCTTTATGGAATATGAATTCTCTCCTGGAATCTTTTCCCCCTCAGTCCCTTCCTCCCACAAATCCTGGGAATATTAAGAAATGCACAAACCAGATGACCTCTGTGGAAAGATGAATGGAGCTATTATAAAGAGATGAGTGCCTGCAGATGGGGAACAGTCATCCTTTTTGTTGCTTCCCTCTCACTGTAGAGTCTAGGAATGAAATCAGGGCCCCATTAGTGTCAGAGTGAGTGCAGCCAGAGAAATGATGGTCAGGATACTCACCGCTGTCTTAGGTGCACCAAAACTTGAGAATTTCACTTGGCAAACCCAAGCAGATCTTTATATTTCTGTTATTCCTGAGCTTGCAGAGGCTCCCACAGATTATGCATTTCCCTTCACTGCCCACATCCTTGGTGGAATCTGGTCACAGCAGACCCTGGGCCTGCCCCTGTAATCCCATTCTCCTGCTGGTGTGAAGAGCAAAGTCCCTCTTCCCTTAGTCCTGCAGCGCTCTGCTGAAAAAACCCATCATGGGGTGTTGATAGCATTGGAAGAGACAGAGAAATGACCAAACATATTGGGAAGAAAATCTGATAAGGAATTTCCTGGATTTGCAGCTGTCACCCCACTCCAGATACCTTCCCATCTGTGCTCTGCCTCATTTGGAAGGTGGACATCACATTTGGCTTCCTGTATCTTAAGGCAAATCCCTGCATTAATCAAAAGGGGGCTGGTTTACTGACGTTCAAGCTCTCCTTTTGCCACTCTCATTTCTTCACAGGATGCTTTTGGAAGTGAAATAAAACAAAATATGAAATTAAGAAAATTAATATGTCCCTCCCCACCATGTTTCCTGCCCCATACTCAAGCATGAGAGCATGCAGCTGATGGGAAATAGATGAACACATGTATTTTCTTTGATCAGCTTGTTTCTGTGCCCTTTTTGTGTTTGTGTTTCTTCAGCAAATGGGATTGGGAACATTCTGACTGTTGGGTTTAGGTTGTTTGTTGGTGGTGGTTTTTTTTTCTTTTTTTTTTTTTAAATTTACACTGCAAACACAACATGAAAGCATTTAGGTTTATACTACATTCATTCCAGGAATGCCAAATTCAGCTTGCTTCACCTACATTGCAGGCTTTAAACCTGATGGTGAGACCAGCTCAGATTTGAACCTCCAGCAATGTCAAACTGAAGTGAAAGTGGGCTTCAACCCCCCTTTTTGAAATTGCTGATGATTTCAAGTACTCATCCAGAAGAAGTGCAAAGTCCTACTTTTGCTGATCAGCCTCATTCTGTGGAGTTTTTCAGAAAATAACATGAAATGAAACAATGGTATCAGAAGAGTCAGACAGTCTGATTAAAGGTTACTGATGTTGTTTTCTTTCCTTTCCTTGGTTTCCAACTTATCTTGTTTTAAACTTTTTTTCTAGGCAATGCCCAGCTTTGTGATCCATTGATTCCAGCATCCATCCCAGCAGTGTTCCAGGGTGAAGACCAAGGTGAAGACAGGTGAAGACCAAGGACAAGACTCAGCACCTCTGCAATGGGTGTGAAGGGTACAGTGGATGGAGGGACTGTTCACAAGGTCACACATCACAAGTTATAGAAGAAAATATTTCCTGTGAGGCCCTGGCACAGGTTGCCAAGATAAACTGAGGATGTCCCATCTTTGGAAGTGCTCCAGGCCAGGTTGGACAGGGCTTGGAGCAGCCTGGTCTAGTGGGAGGTGGGTTGGAACAGGATGGTCTTTCCAACCAAAATCATTCTGTGAATCTGTGACTCTGTTCTATTACTGCAGAAATGAAAAGTCACAGAAGGATCAAAGTTTAGATTCAGTCCAGAGAAAAGCTGCTACTCTCAGAAAGATGCTCCAAAAATGAAAATAGTCCATAAAGACAATCAGAGGTTTGAATCGTATGTTCCTTGAAATGAAGAAAGTCACTGGCTCCCTTGACAAGGCTTCAGGGAGCAGAAGGTGAAGGAAATGAGAGAGGAAATGCTATTTTAATGTCCCAAATTCATTTCTATATACAATACAAGAAGCAGTCACTTGAGTTGTTAAATGCCCTGCAAGTTTCGCTTCTTTGTCCTCGAAAAGGTGACTCATGGAGTTGTGTGGTGCCAAGACAAACTCGTTTATTCCCCTTCACTGAGCATTTTACTTTTCCTGCAATGTACCCTGCAGGAAACCTGAGAGTTATTGGGGCTGTCAGGATTTCTCTGTTACGACCAATCCATTTCTATTACTTCTTTCTGTAAATTTTAATTGTTATTCCCTTTCCTGTATTACTTGAATAACATAAGCTGTATAAAAATAAAGAGCACAACACTCAGGAAGGAAACACACATGCAGTGAAACAAGAATAATAGCATTGAGTGATAAAATAAAAAAAATGCTGTGAGATGAGTTTTCAGATCAATGAAATGTTTGTACAGGATGTTGGATTTCATGTCAGAGCATCAGCTAAGTTTTCTCAATCAATAGAAATTTCTTTTTGTTGGGTGAAAAGATGCAGCAAAGAAAGGATGGAGTGGTATGAGGTACAAGTGTAGTTATGTGGCACGACAGGATGATCATCCATAAATGCCTAACTGGCCATTTCCTGAGGATTACAAACCCAGACTACTGTTTAAACAACATCCTGGTTTCTGTGAAAAAACTGACAGAAATAATAAAATTTATCTCCCCCAGTTAAGTATGACGAATGTGCTCTGGAGAAGGGCTGAGCTTTGTGAAGCCATACATGCTGGTGGGTGTCTGGAATTCCATGTGTTTTTATAGGATGTTCAATTGCCTCCCACAGAACCAGTCGTGCAAGAGGAGAAGGAGACTGATATGAAATAAAGCTGAGCTTGTGCTCTGCTTCAGTTTTAGAAATGAGAGCCTTGTGTCTGTTGGGTTATGAATTTGAATTCTCACATCTGGACCATCGGCTCTCGGAGTCCGAGCTGGGATCAATGCTCTGCTTTGTGAGCTATTATTAGACATGATTCCCTGGGCTAGGAACAGCCATCTCCTCTCTGCCATGCCAGAGGAGCGCTCTCATTGCTGGCCCTCGGGGCCAGGCACTGGCTCTCCCTCTCTGAGCCTTGCTGGAGCTTTGCTGAAATGGTTAAATATTCCATAGGGGTAAAAGAGACAGCCCACAGCCTGACCAGCAAGGGCAGAGATGGGAAAGGATCAGGGCTAGAAGGGTAAGGAACTGAGTATGGGTTTTCCACTGTTTTTTTATAAAAACACAAATTCTGACGGCTGACCGGTTCCAGCCCTGCCTGGAATTCTCTAAGCAAAAGAGAGACTCCCCCCATGAAATCCCCTTATTTCTCTGCTAATCAAGTGAGTGCCCAAGGCATTTCTCTGCCTGGCTTAGGGCAGCCTGCAGGTCCTGATGGATACCTGCCCTGGTTTGGTGTTCTCTTTGTACAGAAATTCCCTGCTGGACATGAGAAACCTGCCATAAAATGCCTGTTTCTGCAAAATTAATTGGAATTGCTGTTGGCCACCTTCCCTGAAGATGTACAGGGAGTCTTCAATTAACCTTTGTGAGTTCTTTACTAATATTTTGTTATGCTATAAACATGGGGGGAGGGGGAATGACATGACTGGATTTCTGTTGCTTTTTGGAGAGCAAATTATTCCAATACACATGTGTATAGCATGATGCCTCCAGCTGCAATTTTTCAGGCTTATAAACATCTATAAATTGGCATGCAGCTACTTACAGCATTTTTGCATGTCCTTTTCCACAGGATGCT
The DNA here is from genome assembly GCF_028551555.1 of Melozone crissalis. Classification (NCBI taxonomy): domain Eukaryota; kingdom Metazoa; phylum Chordata; class Aves; order Passeriformes; family Passerellidae; genus Melozone; species Melozone crissalis. The sequence goes on along the minus strand of NW_026535817.1, from coordinate 6,730,126 downwards.
TTGTTCCAGATTACAGACTGCTGTCTGGTGTCTCTAAGCATATAATTTGCAGCAACAAACACCCAGCCATATATTTATGATAGATGCTGGGGAGAAGCTGGCTTGCTAATCCTGCACTAAAAGCCTTGGTTATTTTGTGCAGGATTTCACTCTCAGCAGTGGCTCTCACAATTTCTGCTCCTATCTCAGCTGCTGCATAATATTTTCTTTGTCCTAGTCAGGCTAATATGCTTTTAAACTTTTTCAGCAGGGTTTTCTGTGCTCAAGTTGCAAGATGCTGCCCAAGTACAGATGCCATTCTCAAGTTTCTATTACACTGAAACCCAGAAGAATTTATACCCAAAGCAGTAATGCTGGTTTTGCATCCACAGCAAACTGCTGGTGATGCTGGCAAATACAAATCTGGTTCGTACGGCAGTGAAGATAGAGGAAGGGGGATTTCAGAGCAGGAAATATTTATTTTATTATTCTTGTGGTTGATATCAGCAATAGCTGCATTCAGTGCCCAAGTGTAGCCAGGTGAAGCTTGCAGGGAGAGGTAAAAACTTTCATCAGGTCTGCTAAAACAGGTTTTTAATAATAAAAAAACCAGAAGAACTTCTGGACACAGGAGCCTTTCTGGAGGTCAGAAAAATGGCCCAATTTTGTTGATGCTTCTCTTTAGTCCTGAGGAAGGGTTTGTGTGTGCCAACAAAGCTTCCCCAGTTTTTGCAGCTGTATCACTTCACTCAAAACACTCTCTCACCTCTCCTTTCAAACTGCCTCAATTTATCCTTAGGGTATCATGACACAACAGCATTTCAAGCTCTTTCCTGACCAGAAAAGAAATAGTGCTGCTGCCTCTAATATCCAGGTGATTTAACCTCTGGAATCTACCTCCAGATAGCATTAGAGGAAGAAATCCTGGATATTTTCATCCCTGAGTCGGAATTTGGGGTTATGATTGCATTCTGTGCTGCCTTAATTTACCCATACTGTATCCCCCTACAAATTATAATTAGCATTTCACGCCACAGGAAGTGATGAGCTACACACCCAATATTCCCAGGGTCCAGAGGAACTCCACATTTCAGCCTGGCAAGTGGATATCTCCAACAGATTAAGGGAAAACCATGCCAGCTGGCAATTAGGGCTCTGAGCCCTGGTCACAGAAACATCTGCTCTCCTCATCATGTGTCTCGGTTCTTATGTAACCATCAGAAATCATTGGAGCATATAATAAATAAAAATCAGTGTATTGAAACCGCCTGCATGGCCTGACGCCTCCTCAAGAATTTATTGAGTCACTTCAAGTCACTGAAAACTCCTGTGAGATTTAGAAGAAAACAGTGCTTGAGATGTTGTAGGTAGAGATAAAATGACAGCTGATCAAAGCACTAATCCTCTTTTTCATTTAGAATATAATTACCCAAACAGGCAGAGCTGATCAGGAAAAAAAAAAAAAGGTGCATTTTTTTCCAGTGAAAAATAGAAAATAAATATTTCTAAGTTATACAGAAAAATTCCAGTGTGTCTGACTCTGACTCCTGACTCTGTCCAGGCTCACCACCCAGCTCTATTCTCCTCCAACCGAGGACATTTGCCTTCTGAGGAAAACACATTCAGGATTACAAGAGCAGAAAGGAATCTAGGAAGATGCTTGATCAGGATGTTTGAACACCCAGACCATGGAAGTGCCACTACATAACTCCTGGCTTATCCATTGCATCATACATAGACATGGCTGACAATATAACACAACATATTTCCCATTAATGTTCTTATAAAAACTGTCTGAAGAACTTGCTCTTATGTTTATAAAATTAAAAATCTTTCTTTCAAGTACAGTTCAGATGAAATAAAAAAAAATATCATGGTTTGTATGGGCTAGAAAAAAGTAATTTGTTTTGCTCAACTTCTAAAAATTACAGTAAGTTATTGTCTTAATTCTCTACTGATACAATTAGTAAGAAATGTATCAGTATGCAAAGTGATGGATGTAACATATGGGTGGATATAAAACAACATTTTACTTCATATAACTGATGTCAACGTTAAATCCCTTGATTTTGTTGCTTAAAGGGGAAGTCTTCACTTCCTCCTTGAAGGTAAGCCAGGACTTTGTAGGTCTGATATTAGCACTGCAGAAAGCAGCATCCATCCCTTTTGGAGCAACTTTCTAGGCAAAACTTAAAGAATTGGTTCTACCCTATTTTTGACAGCATCCATCTCCCACTGGTTATCCTGTCTCTTCACCACAGATATTCCATAATCACTCTGCTTTTTTTAGACTTATTTTTCCCCCTACCAGTTTCATTATTAGTGCAGGAATAACCAGAAATGGGTAAGACTGTGAAAACAGGTTTTGACACACGTCCCACAGCCCTCTCTCTCCTTGGCATGAGAAAGCTGTTAAATGGAGACTTAGCAAATCTGACTTAAAGCACTCAAAGGAAAAATTTCATTTATTATTATCATCCATGCAGGCAGTAATTACAATTTTTCACCATTTCCAGGAGCGCCTGTGAAATCATTTCTAATGGTTTTAGGGGAGCTCTTAGACTGAGTGTAAGGTGTGGGATAAGGATGGGGATAACAGTGGAATTTCAGGGAAGATTTAAACAAACCCTTCAAGTGGGCTTACAGCTGTATGGCCTTCGAGGATTTTACCTTATGCTGACCTCAGACTCATCATCCCAAACTGCAGAGATAGCAGGACACCAGCACTTCTGGTGGCATCAGATTTTTCTAAGTGCTGCTAATCACTGAGGAATGAAGTAATTCAGTGAATTCACCCTCATCCTTGATTTCCATTTGTAATGGATTGGGGCTTTATGGCAATATATGTCTGTCAAAATCAAAATGTTTAAGTTTGTATTAGGCTTTTAGGCAGAGAAACAGAGAAAACAGGAAGAAAACGAAGCCCTCAAAACTGCAATCCTTCTACTTGACATATTCATATTGTATGAAGTTGTAACTTCATCTCCAGAGGCAGAGAAAAGTGATATCTGTGTGTGTGTGTGTGTGCTCCATCTGTGTGTCCCACAATTAAGTTAATAAATGTAATAGAAATAGCATCAAACAGGTAGAAAAATGCTAAGAATGTCTTTAGTGCTGTGCTGCACTCTTGACTGTTTTCACAATCGCAGAACTCTCATTATTTCTCATTATGTGAGATGAGTTAATGTAATTAACAGTAATGCTGTTGTGTCATGATACCCTAAGGATAAATTGAGGCAGTTTGAAAGGAGAGGTGAGAGAGTGTTTTGAGTGAAGTGATACAGCTGCAAAAACTGGGGAAGCTTTGTTGGCACACACAAACCCTTCCCCAGGACTAAAGAGAAGCATCAACAAAATTGGGCCATTTTTCTGACCTCCAGAAAGGCTCCTGTGTCCAGAAGTTCTTCTGGTTTTTTTTATTAAAAACCTGTTTTAGCAGGCCTGATGAAAGTTTTTACCTCTCCCTGCAAGCTTCACCTGGCTACACTTGGGCACTGAATGCAGATATTGCTGATATCAACCACAAGAATAATAAATATTTCCTGCTCTGAAATCCCCCTTCCTCTATCTTCACTGTCAAGTATGAACTGCACCACAACTCCCACCTTATTAAAGAGAGGGGACTGCAGTAAAAAGATAACAGAATCCAGCTTCTATCTGCAAAGGCCCACTCATTTAGATGATGCTGTAGCAGATGTGGCAAATACCTCACAGTGAAAATATTTCCAAACTGCAGATTATCTTTCCTTGCTGTCCATCCTTATGGATATGCATTGCTTATCTCCTGCTCAGCTGCAAGAGCCTCCTGTGAAAAACACTTTATACATTATTCAGGCTTAGTCGACTGATAGAGTAGATTGACCTTGTCTCCTGTGAAAAGAAGCAACTTTTTTTTTTTTTTTTCCCTTTGTGGTGGCTTGCAGAAGAATAATGGCTGTGATGATAATGAATAGCTTATTCATATTTCAGAAGTGGAATAGCAACAGCATGCTAACCAGGGAAGGTCAGGGCACACGGGGATGCAGCGTGAACCTCTTTACCTTGAAGAATGATTAAGGAACTTTTGCTTTTTTTAGGAAACTCTAATCAGCCTTGTAATGGCACTCTTGATGTTCCCTTCCTCACGCCTTCCCCCTAATCCTTTCCCAGGTCACAGCCACTTCCAAGCCTTGCTGGAGTGCAGCTGTGCTCTGTTGGTGCCCCTCAGACACTTAAATATTTGTGAAAGTGAACCAGAGCTAAGAAGGAATAACTGGGTGGCCCTGGGAAGAGAGAGAATCAAAGCTGCTGGTGTGCTGGGAACCATTTCTGGAGCTCCCAGCACCTCCTTCGTCCTTCTATGTGTGGGGAAGCCCAGCCCAGAGCTGGAGTCCCTTTCCCACCTGTGGAGGACAAGATAATGTGTTCTCTCTGGCAGCTCTCCTTTCCTGAGGGGCATGGACAGCCTCTATCCAGGACACAACTCTGATTTGCAACCATCAGGGCAGAAATATTGAGATCCATTCAGAGGGAAGACAAGAAGCAATCCAGATCATGACAGAAAAGAGCAATAATAGGATTTAGTTACCAGTGTTACCCGGTTTGGTTTATTTATTAACTATGATCCCCCCACAAAAGTTATTTTCCCTGAAATGCACCAGCAGATATTACTTTAGTGGCTTATTTAGCTCATTTCACTGAAAGATGTGCAAAAATTTGAAGAGGACTTTTATTCAACAGTCAGAATCCCATATATGACTATCTACATAATAATTTCATATTTTCAGTTCTATGGATGTATTGTTCTCCAAAGCTGAAGCAAATTCCTTATTTTGGAACCATCTGAGCATGAAAATTGTAATTTTTACTCTCTGGGAGGTCTGACCATACCTCCATTAGAACTGACTGGAAAATTCTAATTTATTTTAGTGTGGGCTGGACTGGGTGCCCAGAAAATGTCTCTGATGCCCTTTTGTATTTTGATGGCTGAAAGTGCATGAATGTGGCATTGATTTTAGAGATGAGGAAGGATTTATACCACTCAGTCTTCATTCAGGAGAGAAAAGGGATCAGTCTGGAAGTTGTCAGCATGTAAAACCAGGAGCTACAAGCTTGTGAGGGAGGAGTGATTAAGGCACCCATTTCCTACCCTCCTTGTGTGTCCTGCCTCTAAATCAGGTGGTGGGAAGGGGGCTGTTGTTGGGGTTTATGGTGGCAGTGAGAGCTGGTTAATTCTGTCAATAAGTGAAATAAGTTACCTGTTGGTTGCAGAAAGTGCAGAGGTTAATTAAAATTGTAATTGCTGTGGCCTTAGCAGAGAGGTCACAGCTTTCAATCAAGCTCGTGGGCTGTGGGCTGGTTGCTGATATCCCTGCTGCCGCTGGCTGGTGTGAACAGGACACAGAAATCCCTCCCTGGAGGCTGCTGCACAGAGACAAGATGGGCTGTTTAAAGCCAGAATTGGAGAGAGTTGTTTTCTGACCCACTGCAAAAGGATCATCAGAAAGGGAATAGAGGGGAGCCAGGTCAGCTGGCAAATGCGCAAATCTTTGCGGCAGGATGTTTGCTCCATTCAGTGCAAAAATGATTTCTCCTTTCTTTGGAGATTGTTGGGTGTGGGTCACACCAATCCTGGACAGAGTAGAGCAGGACACAAAGGTGGGGGTACCAGAAGCACAGAAAGGTTTGGGTTGGAAGGGACCTTAAAAACCATCTTGTTCCTACACCCTGCCATGGGCAGGGACACCTTCCACAAGAATTGCTCAGAGCCCCATCCAGCCTTGTACTTGGTGATGAGCTCCCCTTATCACCTGGATCCTGGCTAGATTAGCTGGGCCTCAGGTCTGCCCTTGTCAGAAATGAAAATGGTCATGGGAAGCAATCAAACTGCACTGCCACAGAGGTTATCTGTCCATATTGGAAGCGCTTTTGGCAGAGTTAAGTGAAGAAGTTCAGGTTTTTCCCTTCTGCAGAGAGAAAAAAAAGTTTTAAATGTGAGAGTCATTTAAAAAGGACAAAAGGGCATTTAAGGAGAACAGGGAGCTTTTGAACTGCAGTTTCAAAGTGGCCTGACCGAGGAATAGTGGTTGTTGATTATTGTTACTCATGGACAGGAAAAAAAAAAAACCAAAAAACCCAGGAGGGTGCAAAATGTTGATTTTTACTTGAAGGGTACAAGGTAGTGCACAAAGGTTTGGTAGAAATAGAAAAGTCTATCATTTAGGTGCCCTGCCAGTGAATGTGAGAGTGTAGGTACTAAAAAAGAAGGAATAATTTCATAAATTTTAAGTTTGGAAGGAGGGGAAAACCTCCTACTTGTGTGACAAGTATAAACTGAAGTATGGTTTTAATTGAATTCTGGTTTATGCTATAAAAGAAATTACTCTGCTAGTGTTAAGAACAAAACATATCCAGTAAAACAGCAATTATTATTTATTGTACTTCTGTAAAACTAACTGTTGTTAGGTGATGAAATTTGGTAACAGCTTCAACCTTTGTTACCAGCATATTAAAGTTATATTTTATAATTCACTTACTGCCCAGCCAGCAATGAAATATGTTATTTCTAGAAAAATTAAAATCTTGGATGAATGGCTTGGAATAAAACATTCCTCCCACAATTGTTGTGGTGTTTTGAAGGTCCCAAGGACGAGGTGAGAGATGAGAATTTGACTCCAAGTTCTCAGAGGGCTGATTTATTATATTATGATATTATATTATATTGAAAGAAAATTATATAATAAAACTACTAAAAAAAATAAAGAAAGAAGACATCAGAAGGCTGAACAAGACTGATAATGAAAACTCATAACTGACCAGAAACTGATACACCTAGACTGAAATTGGTCATTAAGTAAAAACAATTCACATAGAACTAATCCAAAATGCACCTGCCACATTCCAAAGCAGCAAAACACAAGAAAAAGCAATCAGATAATATTGTTTACATTTCTTTTCTGAGGCTTCTCAGCTTCTCAGGAGAAAAATCCTGGCAAAGGGATTTTTCAGAAAATATCATAGTGACACGCAATAGGTCGTGAACCTTCCCAAGGTCTAATCACAGCAGAGATTTCCTTGGAAATCCAAGGAGATAAAGCATAATGGTGGGATGCAGTTGTGAAATATCCTGGTTCTCCTCTCCTTGTTGTGCTAAGGAGAGGGAGAACCCCCAAGAGGCACGCAGAGGCCTTGTTTGGTGGCAGAGGCCTTGTGTGGCAGCAGATGTTGTGGCACCAGCAGGTCCCTCGCAGCCCCTGGGTGGATGTCAAGGCCTTTGTTTGCACACAGCATCAGCAGGGCTGCCCAAAGCAATCTGTGAGGGGCTGGGGACATCAGTGACACCCAGCAGGGGATGATCAGTGCCCACACAGGGCTCTCGTGGCTCTGGGCTCATGGCAGGGCCTCCTTCCATGGCTCTCCAGAGCTGGGAACCGGAGCAGGGAACAGCACGTGGTTTTCCACGAGCCATGCCACAAAACCTTTCTAACCACTAAATGAGTCCATATGTTGCTGTTCCCCTGCCTGCTGAATGCTGGCTCTTCAATATTTAATGGGCTTCTGGCAGTCATGCAGCTGGTGTCGCCAGCCAGGAGACAGTGACCAGCAGGCTCCCTTCCCTTTGGACAATTCCCTTTGGACAGATCCGTCTTTCCCTGCCTGCTCTGGGTTCACCTCTGCCTCTCTTTCTTTGCTGGCTCCTACCAGAGGCAGGGCACCAGGCTGCTCAGGTGTGACCTTTGCTGGGCAGGTGTTGTGCAGAGGTTTCAATGACCACCCCACAAGGATGGAATTCCAGCCCTGTTCCCTCCCTGTGCCAGCTCCAGCAGCCAAAACCTCTTCAGAGGGAATTGCTCCCAAGCCACAGATATTTACCCATAAGTGACAGAGTCACCAGTGGAAATGTGTTGCTCTGTTTTTTTTTAAAGTTCAATTAAGTTTTTTTAATGTTTCCATTTTTATAATGGAGTTTCCCATGCACTTTTCATATAAATAATTATTTTACGTTCCTGTCTGGAGGATGAGAGAATTGATGAACTGTTGATTTAAGCAGTGTAGTTAGAGGACGAGAGAATTGATGAACTGTTGATTTAAGCAGTGTAGTTAGAGAAGTGGCAATCTCATCCTCCAATCCATGGTCAGTTTTAGAATTCTGTAAATATTGAAGTCCAGAAATAAATGAGACTTTTTCTGCCTTGGACATTGTGTGAGTGTCATTCATTTAGTGTAGTATTGCGACAGAAGTGTGAAGGTGGGAGTAAATAGAAATAAAAAAGAGAATCAGAGGGAGAAGAGTTTTACTGCTGAGGTCAATGTCATGTGCAGCTTCTGTATTGGGGAAAAAATCCTATGGATTTTTTAATCCATCACTGGCTACAGATCAGATCTTGTGCGTTTGAAGGAAACAAAATACATTTTATGTGATCTTAGTAAATTCCTCAGGTACCTGGGCTGAGTTGTTCCTGTAGCATTTTACTAATAAAACCTCTGCATATATTTCTCAGAAAAATTTAGCATGGATGTTGGCATGGATGTTTATCAATTAGCTGTGGACTTGGTCCACCGAAAACATGTTTATGAGAAAGATTTATGGCATGCTTAGGAATTCCCTTAAAGAAATTATGTGTAAAACCCTCACAATATGCTGCAAGGAAAAGCATAAAATCTGCAGAGTGTGTGTACATGCTGCAGATGTGTTTAATTTTACCAAAATCAATGGAGTAACTGTGGATTTGCTACAGTGTAGTTAACCACATTCAGTGCATGGAGTTTATAAAATCTGTGAAATTTTCTGGAATATTTCAGAACAAAAGATGTTGAATTATCTTTTCTGTATGGAAAATGTGGGCTTGAAAACTGTTTTTCTAGTGAGCCATAGATCTGATGCAGAATACAAACTACCTGTCCACTTGGATCTGAATGCTAACCTGAGAGCCATTAGTCACCACAATCCTCTGCTCAGTGACAAGACTGGATGTGCATGAGGGTGGATTTATTGCCACTGATGGGATCTCAGCTCCATCACCATCAGAATTCAGGCAACAGATGGTTCTCTAAGGAGTTTTCCCTAAGAAAGCAGTGTATATAACAAACAGTGCCTATATGATTTTGTGTGTTTATTCACAGCATGTGGGTATATGTATCTCATTTAGTGTTGCTCTTTTTCTTTTTTTTTTTGTTTTCAATTGTGAAATTTTGCCTTTTATTTTTTTGCTGTCCAAGCTGGTCTTATATAGCAACATTTTTCATCAGTTCCCCCCTCATTTGCCATAAATTTCCCACAACTGCTCCAAATTTTAAAGTTCTGGCAGCAGACTGCTCTAAGAACATCAGCTCCTGCCTCTATCCTCTGTAACATCACCTGTAACCCCATTCATTCTGAATTATTGCTGCCCTAAGTCTCACACAGCTAATTAGGATATTTTCTCCGTAGCTTCTAAAACATCCAATACTTCTTCCAAGTGCCTGTGTTCTGATTTTGTCTGTGGATATAAGCTCCATCTTTAATTCACTGTATTTTAGTGCCATTAAAAATGCATTAAAATGGCATCAATGACATGCTGGGTCTTCAGCTCTTGGAATTTTGACGTGTTTGGTGTGGAATTGCTCTGGTCAGGGTTTGCTTCTTTTATGGATCTAGTGCTTCTGCTCCTGACCCCATGGACTCTCCAGACAAGCAAAGAAAACCAAAGCCAAGAATCATGGAATCTTTTAAGTTGGAAAAGACCTCTGAGATCATTGATTCCAATCATTAACCCAGCACTGCCAAGCCCATCACCAAACCATGTCCCCAAGAGCCACATCTGCACATCTTTTCAATGCCTCCAGGGATGGTGACTTGACCCCTTCCCTGGGCAGCTTCTGCCTGCGTTTTCCCATTCTTTTCCTCCATTCTTTCACGTGCAATATTCAGTGAAAAGCAAGGACAAGCAGGCTGAAAAGAGTCAGATGAGTTCCTGAATGCCTGATCAGTGTCTCTGTGAGCAGGACAGGGCAGAGCTCCAGCCCAGGTGCAGCTCAGTCAAGGCAGCAATTGCGGCTCATCCAAGAGCTGGGCTAAAATTACTCCTCCATTATGTGGTTCTGGACCATTGTTTCTGTAATACAGGAACAGGCTGTCAGGAATTATATGGTTACTGGGTTTAGAGGTAAATAAAACTGATGGGTGGGTGGCTCAGCAGCAGAAAAAAAGGCTTTTGCAAACTTTTCTTCCTACTGGAGAGCAGAGGAGCCATTTCGGTCTCTGTAGTGCTGCTCATTCAAATGGAAGCAGTAGGTCTGGTGAATTTCCCAGTTATAATGCACCTAATTTTAGGAAGATATTTCCATATGTTCTCGAGGATTTTCTTTATCAAATATGAATTCTCATTCCAAACCAGCTCTTAAAGGTAATTTCTTTGGCAGAAGAGCTGCCTAAGACCAACACAAGCTGCCCTGACTCTTTGTGACAGGTCCAGAGATCCTGATAACAAGAGCAAGTGGGGTAAGAACAGTTGATATTTTCTCTTAAGTGCTCAGTACTGCAGGGGTTGAGGGTTGTGGAAGCCTGGGTGAGACATTTCCAGCTCAGGACAAGTGAAGGAATCTGTCTCACACTGTGGGGATGGCAGGTGCAGCATCTCCAGGAAGCACTCTTATTCTTCAGAAAATCTGCTTGCAATTGCAAGCTCCCTCAACTGTGTCTTTTTTGTAAGTTTTGGACCTAATATTTGTTTTGGATATGTCCTACTTCAGTGGATATCCTACTTCAATACAGAGGAGATGAGTACACCTTGTGCTTGTTGGCCCTTTGGTCATGGTGGGAGAAGGACATGTGATGAGGTGTCAGTGTTACTTCTCTGTTTTCTTAACTGAGGTCACTCATGCAGCTTTGCAGAGAGCACAGAGAAGATTTTTTTTCAGGGGAATTGCTAAAAAATATTAAAACAGTTGAAACTTTTCATGGGTAGAAATAATATTATAATTTTTTTGACAGAAAAACATAGAAGAGGTCATCCGTGCCCTGCATGCTATTACAAAAGTAGTGCTGCATTTCCCCATCCAAACACTGCCTGTACCTTTCCAGCCTTACGGTAAATCAAAATCAAAACATGATTGGAAAAAGGATGGGGTGGATATGAGGGGGAAACCCAAGTTCTCTGTGCTTTCCCTGGGGTTGTGTGTGGTCAGACTGGCACGGGGTGTCCCACGGCTTGGGATGGCCCTGCTGACATCCAGGCAGCCCTCATGGCACTGCAGAGCTGGCCACAGATGGTCAAGGGAGCGTCCCAGCCTGAGACCTGAGGGAATATCCTCTGTTCTCCCTGGCTCTGACTCACCTGGGACCAGGCCAGACTGGTTCTCAGGTGCAGACCAGACAAACAACATCACATTCATTTCATTTTGGCCATAAGTCAGACCTCTGGGCTGTTTGTATTATCTCTCCATGCTGTCAAAACTCAATGAATCTTTTCCCAAAAGTCTAAGGGCTATATTTTCCAGTCTCTTTCCAAGCCTGCTTGTACTGTCTGGTGCATATGCTAAAGGAGTTGAGCAACCATTTTCAGCCACAGCAATTCCTGCTTCTGTTTTTGAAGCCACCAGCCAGGACTGGTCTTGCTCCTGATGCCTCAGCAGAGGTGGCAGTAAAACTACAAAACTGAGATGCTGGCATTACTCTCACCATGACCCCATTTCATATGTGCAAGGCTGCTGTGCCTGGTGAGTGCCACATCGTAGCTCAGAGTCCTGCATTTCCCTCATGCCTGACATTAGGATATCAATATTTGCTTCATGGAGCAGTGGAAATGGAAAATGCATCCCCTCTCTGCATAAGTGATGAGATGGACCTTCCTCAGAACGCAGAATTTCCCAAAGCACTAATTTGGTAATGGCCATGGAGTTGTGACTTGGGAGAAAAAGTTGCCAATTTACAGCCCTCTTTATGATGCTAGTATTTATGGAGCCCTATTAGTTTTGGCTTTTTGGCACTTCCTTGACAGTTTGGAAGGAATTCCCACTGTGTAAGGCGAGACTTTGCATAGGTGCTGACACACAGCAAACAGCTTCTTTTAATCTTGGTACCTACAAATCATTAAGGGCTTTGGCACTGTGGCTGTGACAACTGGGAATGTAGAACTGGGTTTTAACGAAAAATCCCTTTTTATTTTCAGTCAGCATCACATTGAATAATCACTACAGTGCAATGATTTTTTGGGACTATTGTTTCTATTATAAAGGAAATGTCTACTGGGTAATCAACACTCTGCTGTCATCTCTTTCTCCCTGTGATACTGCAAACCTATTTGTGGTACTGGTGCCACCCCAGCAGGAATGGATGATGTCCATCTGCTGTGTCCTGATCTCCTTTCACTGCAAGAGAACTCTTCCTACAGCATTTTATCTCCTGCTCCATTTAAAAAACATTCCCATAAGACAGGCATTCTTCTCTGAATATTCTCTGGATAACAATGTGACCAGCATTCCTGTGAGTCCATCCAAGAGCTGCTCTCAGCCTGAAAAAATATCCTTACAAGCTCTCACTTGTTATTGACTTAGTGGGAAAGGATTTGGCCCTGCGATGATCCTTGGGTGGGTATTTTTTGTCCACGTGGCAAAGCATCATAATGCTTTGGACAGCAGAAAGATTTCCCACAGCGTGGATATTCCAGGGTCTGCCACCTTTGGCAAATGACATATTTATTAACAAAACAATGTTTTTTTGGGATAATGTTCAGCACTTTGACCTTTCCCCCTCTCTCTCACAAAGTCATTTTTCATCTGCTTCTTGCCATGCTGAACAGTCTTCCATGGATTTTCTAGTGCTGTGTAACAGCTAACAGAAATTGCAGTCAATGCAGTTTGGGCCTGTGGGAATGCAAAGGCATCTTTGGGTAAATAAACGAAAAATAAGAGACAATTCACGAGAAGGCTCTAGAGGCAGTGGGAATATGAAACTGCAGAGAAATGCTGAGGGGAAGAGCTGGGGGGGACACACTCTGAAAATAGCCCATCACATTATTTTTTTATTTATGCCCACTCCTGTGGTCCAATGTGAACTCACAGATGGAGCCATGTGATGAGCTGCCACTGAGGAAAATATTTGTTGTAAAGAAGAAATCCAGTGATTATCACATGCAATCAACAAAGCTGTGCCTATGGAAGTTCCAGACAAGCCTTTTTTATGCTGTTTTGTTTGGTTTTCCCCTGGGCTGTCTCTTCCCCCCACACCCACAGACACAGAGGAGTGCAGGCCCAGCTCAGGGGCCAGGCAGGCCCAGCTGCTCTTGGACACAGCTCCCAGCTCTGCTCCTGCCAGGAATTCCTCGGGGCTGACCGTATGTGTTGCTGCCTGCAGTGGCACACAACACCCAGAAATGCCTGGGAGCACATGGATCTCTTGCCAGGAGGGATGAGGAGGCCGTGCCAAGTGCCTTTTGAATTCCAGGCATGTGCCACCCTCTGCTGCAGCCCCACTGCCGCTGAGCAGGCAGGATGGAGCCGGATCCAAAGAAGCAGTTGTTGTGGAGTCAGCCTGAGGATTCTCTGGTGGAGGTGGCTGGGATGACAGATGGAAGAGGGGGAAGTGTGTTTTCTAGACATACTCCAGCCTTTCTGCATCTTTTCTGCTTCTAGGATCTGAAGCAAAATTTCAGCCATGAAAATATTTCCGTGTTGAGTTTACATCTGGGTTTTATCTCACCTGAAATCATGATCTCCTTACTTCATATCCATCAGCTCTTCTGGGTGCTCTTTGCCCCTTTTTATCTCCTTTTCATTTTCAATAAACTGACCAAGAAATGAACTTACCAGTAAGGAAGGTCACTCTTCAAAGTGCAGCATTATATTTCATTTATAACCACAGTAACATTTATGGTCTCCATGAGCTAGGAACTAAAAAGAAATAAGTTTAATAACTAGGTAATAATTACAGTGTATAACAATTCTATTAAATTAAGTGATAATCAGTAGCTACCATTCTTTTACCATGCTAAAATATGTATTTTAAGGATGAAATGTATTTTTCAAAAATCACATAAAGGAACAGAAGAATCCTTTAAGATGTTAACCCTGCAAAACGATAATGCTAAAATGGGATGGAAAAACTGCCAATGCAGTTAGGTGAAAGACAGCATAAAATAATAGTTCAAAATCTTCCTATTGCTTTGATAGTTTTTAATATTGATTTTTTTTAAATCATGCCTCATGCATGACCATTTTCCAGAGAAAATCATTGTTCATACAGAAGAAGGCCTAGGAGAGGCAGTTATGGTGTTTGGGTCAATTTCATGACAAAGGGACCAAACTCTCCTTTCTCTTGTGAAGAAACATTTCTGATAGTGGAATGTGGAATACATATGGAAATTATATGGAAAGAGCCCTAGAAAAGACACAAACCTGCTACTTTTCCCACACACTTATTTCCTTATAACAAGAGTAATTGCTGCATTTTGATGTCAGTGTAAGTAGCAATTTGAGTCTTGTGCCTTATAATTTGAGAATGTTATTATAAGGTGGAGAACAGAATTTGGAAAATGTAACTGCTGGCAAAATTAATGCTGATCAATGCTAATATTATTTTATGTGTTTTGGCTCTTCACCATCCTGGAAAAAAATAAAAAGGCAAGCTTATTATGTAGTTATATACAAAACTCACTTCTTCATCAGTATAATTCTGGGAGGGATAATATGCACAGGAACTCAGGGGAGCTCTGGAGAAAATGAAAATAGAACCCAGTGTACCAACTCTTCTGTGCCAATATTAGACCAGCAACACCAGCATGTTTTCACTTAAAATAATGTTTTGAGACAGGTACTTAAAAAGGAGGATGAAGTCATGTGACAACAAGTTAATGGCTAAAAAGGGGAGAAAAATAATATAAGTGCTTGCTTAATGTGGACTCTATTTTATATAATTACTTATATTCAATATAAATATAATTATAATATTATATATAATTCATAATATATACTTTAAAACCAGACTCTAATGTTTGCCTACATATCAGAAAATATAATTTAGGACCAAAAAGCTGAACTGTACAAGCATCAAATGCATTCCTGGCGAGCCAACACCATCCCAGTGGGCCTGGGCAATGGGTATTCACTAACACCCTGCTTTGGGAAACTGCTTGGCCTCCTTTCTCTGGAAAAAGCAGTGCTGGTTGTGGCCTCAGGAAAGACATCTCAGGTGTACCTTTAGAAAGGGTAAAACCAAATTGCCAAATTGCCTGGGCAGACTTGGCAAAGTGAGGCTTTATGTTGGGCTTTGAGAGATATTTTCAAAAATGCTGCCCAGATGCAGAGTGAGGCTCTCCTAGACAGGAATAATGGCTTATCAGTGCTATCATGAGCAGGCATTTCCCAGCATCTGAGCTGCGTGGCATTAATGAGGTGCTGAGCAGCCAGCTGTAATAGAGCAGCATGTGGGGAGCTGATCCTCAAGATTTATGGTGCATCTTTTGGTCTCTCTTTGGTCCATTTCCTTAATCATGATGCTGATTACCAGGGCAATTGTTTTTAGTTCTTGTTTCGTTTCATTTTACTCTCCTTGGAAACCATAATGGACCTTTGTTGGGGGCTTTTTTATTCCCCTCCAACCTTTAAATCAGCTGCCCTTCTCCCAGGCAGCCGCCGGCACGGAGAACACCTTGCAGGCACTGTTTTGTTAAAGGCACCCAAGTGTGAAGCAAAATAATTAAATGGGGCTGACACGGCTTTCAGCAGGGTTTGCTGATCTATCCATGGCAATTAGAGGGCTCCAAGCCTTGCCCAGCCACCTGCAAGCAGGGCAAGTGCATTCTGCAGAAAGGCTTTTAGAGCATTACCCAGCAAAGACTCATTCTTGTTGGGTTTTGAGGAGGAAGCAGCTAGCACAAGTCCAGCCTTTAATTCTGGCTGGAGAAAGGGAGGGAAAGATCTGACTTGGGAGTCCACTCCCAGTTGACTTATTTTTGTTTTTTCACTATAACTTGATCTATATTTTGCAGCTAATGGGTATTTTTCACACTGCATAAGAAGTTGGGGCATATCCATCACGCCAGAGAGAGGAACAGGTCAGGGGCGGCATGGGATAACCCACTTGGCCCAAAAATCAGGACTCTCTTGCATGCAGCAAATGAAAGACAGAGGAAGAAAGAGTTACTGATAGGGCTAAATAACAAGTGGGGCTGAAAAATAAGGTTATGTGCTATAAATCAAATTAAATACAGCCCTTAAGCAGTGACTATTAATTTCATGCTTGAATTGAATTGTATATGTTACTCATCTGTGGGGCAAGTACAATTGCTCATCAGACTCTTACTGAATCCAAGCACAAGCTTGACTTTGTGAAATTAAAAATTAAAATATTTTCAGTGGAATTCCTGATACAAAAAATCAGGTGTTAGCATTCAAAAGAGGACAAGGTGCCTACAATGTCCACTGGGTGGGATTTAATTTATTTAAGTCTGAAACCAAGGGATTTGTGTATTCAGAAGGGGATGGCTGAGATGCACAGGGAGAATGCATTTATCCAGTCACAGTTCTATGTGTGTGCACTGTATATTTGCAATACATATATAAATATGCATGTAATAATTTCTATTATTCTGTGAGCAAATCAGCAGCAGTAGCACAGTCAAGGGTGAAATGCTGCTGTGGCACAGAGCTGAGAGAGGTTTAAGACAAAGCACACATGTGGGATTGCACATCTCCTTAGACTTCAATTTTTGTTGTCAAACTCCTTGCCAGGCACTCCAGACCATGCACTGGGGTATTTGCTGCTCTTTCTCAGCCTTGCTGAAACTCAGCGGTTTGGAAGGGCCAAAAATGTTTGATTAAAAAAAAAAAAAAAGTGGTGAATTCTAATAATTTAAGGAGATAAAAAAATAACCCAACCTCTGAAATGTTGCATTTTGTTTGAAAGGATTCCTTCTTCATTTTAAGTCATGGTACGACTACAAAAATTCTGAAGTTCCAAATCCACAAGTTCTGAAGTGATTGAAGCAAAGCTAAGGTGCTCTCACTTTCTGACAGGTAACATTCAAGCAGTAACACACTGCTGGAAGAGGTGCCTGGTGCATTTGGCAGGAGTTAAGCAGCTAATGTTTCATCAGCTTAGAGTTAATGATGTACACACAATTAGTGCTTCTGCCTGTGTTCTCACAAGATTTTCAATACATCACCCTAAAATTGTGGTCTGATTTGGTGTTGTGAGGGGACTGTTAATTCAAGAGCCAGCAAACTTAAGTAAATGTTCTTCCATTATACATGGGAGTGTTTTAATGACAAGCTGATGGGGCAAGGTAGAGAGAGGCTGAGAAAGGAGACTGCAGGAGTCTGTGGGAAGTGTTCCCTCTGCTCCTCTGCTTTGTGACACCTTCCCTTGAAGGAAGAAGCCTCATCTGAGCCTAAACTCTCTTCAGATGGGCTGTGGTCATCCCCTTGAGGGGGTGTCCATGCTCCTGTGAAATTCCACCGGTCTCAGATCACATTCAGAAGTGCCTGGGAATGAGGATCAAGCCCATGAGGTCAATTGCTGCTTTCTTTATTGTACATGCAAATCTTCCTTTACTGCTGGTGGGACAGCTGCAAAATGCACACATGATCCTGTAGATGTTCCAGCAGAGTTAATCAGGAACAGAGGGCAAGAGAAAAAGTTGACCATTGCCAAGTTTCCTTGTTATTGTTGGTTTTTAAAATAAAGTTAATTATCTTGTAAGGTTTGTGTTAAAGTTTTATTTGTGGGCACATGGTGTAAGTGCACCCAGAAGTCTGGATTCTGGTTGAACCATTTTGGGAGAGTCTTAATGGAATATGTGAATGTGTTTTGCACAAATGTTTTCTTTCCCTACAGGATGGATGAGAACTCAAATCTTAATTCACATGCTGGACCCAACTGCAGATCAGAATGAATGACTGATGAGATTCTGCCCTTATTTACTGAGCTATTTATTCAGCTATCAGGAGCTTGGTATCCAAAATTAACTGTGCCACTATAATCTCAAAATCACTTAATAAGACAGTAGGAGTCCTGGGAGTTATTTCTCTTGCTGAATCACACACTTCTGCAAATTGGTGTTTCTTACGTTCTGTGGTTCTAATTTGAGTGGGGTTAAACAGACGCAGTGACCCCCACATGGCATTAGAGCATGACACAGGACTGGTGAGTCAGTTCAAAATGAACATTGGCTGGTATGCTATGCCTGCACCTGCCCAGTGATATGGAAAACCAGCAGATATCATAAGGAATGTGAGCCCTGTTGCCCTGATTTTTTCAGCTTTTCTAAGTCTTCTGATGTTTGCATTCTTGTGACGAACCTTCTCACACACTTTCTGTAAATAACTTATTGTTTTGCATTCTTTTATAGAAAAAGAAACATTTGATAGACTGTTGGTTTGTCCAGTGTCATTGGAGAGGTGGCACTGTCACCCTCCAATGCACTGTCACTTCTGGAAATCTATAAATGTTGGAGTCAGAAAATAAACTTCCCCTTTTTATCTTGAGAACAGTGTGCACTTTGTGTTATTTGGTGTCCTGTAGTAACAGAGCCCTTTGCTGGAAGCTTTGAAGCGGCAAAGCCTTGCTGCAGCCAGATTGAGGATTTTGGGACATGCCTGAAACCCAGGGAATGCAAGTCATGCTCTGCTTGACTCCAGAGATGCTCCCCTTAATTCCTGGGAGAGGGAATGGCAGCCTTTAGCAGATATTGGAGATACATATGGGATTTCTCTTGGCCTCGAGTCATGCATATGCAGCTTCATAGGGAGGCTGCTGATTTTCTATGCTCTCAAGCTGCTCTACCAGGCAGGCCAAGGACAGAGGGACTGCAGTGCTCCCATGCCTCACTTTGCACTTCTCATTTCTGTTCCCTGTTACAGACTTGTGTTACATTTCATGCAGAAGCAAGCACAGACTGCAGGGAGCAATGTATGTTGTCATTATTTCATAAAATAAGTTGGCTAATGATTTACTGTGAGCAAGCATGACAGCTTCTTAATCTTCTGGGTGGCATCATAGCTAACTTTCCTGCTCTCAGTGCTTCTCAGTGCTGCATTCACTGCTTGGCAATTAGTGCCTGCTCCTCTGAGGTGCTGGGCAACCACAGGTCCCATTCCACTCCGTGGAAATTAAGCACAGAACTGCACGGTTCCTCCGTGTGCCTGTCACAACAGCAGTGCAGAGTGCCACTTTCAGGGCAGAATAAACACATGGTGATGTAATAAATGATACAGTCATGGAGTCATTAAGGTTGGAAAAGACCTCTAAGAGCATCAAGTCCAACCATTGACCATTAATCACTAATACACATTAATAGCTCACTAGGCAACGACAGCTCTTGTGAGGAACTCGTGCTTGTGCTGCCAAACACATCTGGAGGAGCCTGAAGTGAGGCTGTCAGCCAGGACCCCCTGAGCAGGTTTTTCCAGGATGAGCACCCAGCTGGCAGGTCACACTGGGCTCCTCATGTCACCCATGCCAGCAGTGGTGGCAGGGTGGATGGGTGGTGCTCAGAGAGGGCTGCAGTGCTGGGTTTACAGCCTTGTCCTTCCCGAGCCCACCAAGCTGGGCAGCTCTTGAAATCAGCCAGCAAAGAGGGGGAAGCCTGGTGGCAGCTGCACAAAGCTGCTTTGGAGCACATTAACAAGGCAGAACGTATCTGCACGTGTCCATTTCCCCCCGTGTGGAACAGCAGAGCCATTGTCTCACACTTCGCTGTGCTAACACCCAATGCTCCATTTAGAGAAGCAGGCAATCCTCCTTCCCAGAAGTAGTTGTAACACTGTGAACAAATATCCACAGGGACAATTTTTTCCCCCTTTTCTTTTCCCCTTTTCCTTTTTTATTCTAGTCTAATCAGAAGCACTGCAGATTCAGCCATCTATAAAAGCGTGCCCCCGAAAGGAATTCGATTTATTTTTGTGAAATGAATGTGTGGCTTTTATTATGCATGGCAGGTATGGTTGGAATCCAAATAGGAAAATTGTATTTTACACTACAGGCCCTTGGGTAATGAATTAAATAGTAACACCAACGTATATAACGGTGAAAAATGCCACACTATGGAGACACTTTCAAGAAAGCTGAGTACACAATCTGTGGGAGAAGTGGAGATAAGCTTTTTTCCTGTTTGTACCTGCCTTATTTAGTGATATTTACATTTTTTTTTCTTTTAAGGAAGGAGGTACCTGTGTTAGAAGAAAAGCTGAATTCTGGTCTGCTTTATCTATGTAGCATCCTCAGACTCTGCTCCCTTGATTGTCCAGCTCTGGCATCCCCTGGCTGCATCCCAGACCACAATATGGAAGGGGGGAAAATGAAGGCTTGGGACTCCTCCTGGAGGAGAGTCAGGATGAAAGAAGGGTATCTAGACCATGAAATCAATATACAGGAAGGGTTTTTAAGTGGTTCTGCATCTGCTTTATGCTAACACTTTAGTGAAGGTTTGCTTTCTGGTTTGGAGGTTTTTTTCTTTCTTGCTTGGAGAAGAGCCAATGCCAAGCCTGGCTGAGCATCCATGCTTGCCCATTTCCAAAATCCAGCAAGCTTGCAATAGCAGTTTGCATTTTGAGGGGTTCATTTTTCGTGAAAGAGTTTAACTTCAACAATAGCAGCTTGGAGCAAACCAGGCTTTTC
Organism: Melozone crissalis; assembly: GCF_028551555.1. Taxonomy (NCBI): domain Eukaryota; kingdom Metazoa; phylum Chordata; class Aves; order Passeriformes; family Passerellidae; genus Melozone; species Melozone crissalis. Next base: position 6,709,575 of record NW_026535817.1, on the reverse strand, counting down.
TCTGATCTGATGGTGGTTCAGAGCTTTATCCCAAAATTGTTGCCACTTACCCTGCAACATTTGGGTGCCTTGTCACTGGAGCAGGGTACCAGGAAAGCATCTTCACAGTATTTAAGGGATCATTGACACATGTGGCTGTCTTCCTTGTATCCATCTACCAAGGGAAAACTGTCCTCCTCCCTCATTTATTCTTCTCATCTTTCAGGAGGGCTGCAGGTTATTAAAACTGCTTTATTATAATTGTTTATATTCACATGTCCCTCTGTTTGTGTGTTGGCTATGGCAACCTGAGTTGGTGCTATCCTCCAAAGTGCCACTTGGTTATTAATCATTAATATCCTACAGCAGAAAAAACAAAAGTTTTGGCACTAGGGTCATACAACAGGTTATTTAATACAGTGCATTCAGGTAGGTCTTTGTTTTTCTCTCCAGCACTGGGGACTGGGAAGAGGGACAGATGCAGATTAAATTACACTTTCTAAATTGTATCTTTTCACATTAATAAGAAAATTAACTTCAGGAACTGAATAAATAAAGAGCAGGTAAGGAATGAGTGAGAGCTGAGACTGCACCATGAGACATTGGACTTGAGACTCGCTGTGTAAATACGAGAATTGCTGGCAGAATCCTCCACTTTTCCTCTCATTCCCATAATCTTCACACTCAGGCTGTCACCAAGGAAAGGGGACTGAACCAGGATTTCCCATCATTGTCCTTTTGTATCCACCTGCTTTCCAGGGAGCTCTGAAATAAATCATAGGCAGAATTTAACATGCCAGTTGTGACAACCTGTGGGCAATCCTGCCTTCACCAGCGTGGCCTTAGTGGGAACTTTTGGATTCCCTCTTATTAAAAACAGCAATGGACTTTCCAAACATGTCTGCTCTTCCAGGAGTATAAAGAATGCATCACAGCCCCAGCAATTATTAACCATACAGTGCCTTTCATCCAGGAAGCTCAAAGAGAGAAAATCCTAGCCCACATCCAAGTTTAATGTCTCTCTTCAAATATATATATATTTTACCTGTGTTGGCAGGGGAATGTCAACAGACCTGGCTTGATTGTTATTTCTATTCAAATCCAAGGGAAAATTATAATTTTATATTGCAGTAAATGTAAAGGGATTTTTTAAAAATAAATGTTCAACATTTATTGAAGGGACATTGTCGAATCTTAATCTTGATTGCAAACTCAGTATTTTAAATTTTTACTCAGTTTTCAGGGTTTTTTTGGTAAGAGATCAGAGAACCTGGCATTATTTAAAAACAAGTTTGTATTTCTACTTTCCAGGGCAATAGTTATGCTTCAGTAAGTTCTTTTTCATCTGATTTACCAATTACAGTAAAATATTGCAAGATATCTAATCACAAACAGAGGGGCATTTAAAAAAGAAATATTTAACTTCTCAGAAACCCAAATGCTTTGAGTTATCTCAAAATAGACTCAGAAAGCTGTGTCAGTATTTCACAGAAAATGAAGAACAGGAGTCTGCTAATTCTTAATTTATTTAGTTTTTAATCCTTGGATTTCTGCCTGGATGTTGTTTCCTGTGAAGCATCCTCATCTCCCCCCTCATTTGGTAGATATTTCAATGCAGAAAACGGGAAGTGGCACAGGGATTTCAATGCAAATGGGACAAAAATGTGTGGTGGCATCTCTGCCTCCAAGTTATGGGTGTGTGTGCCTGTGTGTGTCCCAAAAATTGTGGGAGGGTAAACAAAAAGGGAGAATTTCTTTTGCACAAAGAAGTTGATTTTCTCTCTGGAAAGCATTCTCACAAAAATATTAATTTTGTCAGGTAGCCAAGGTTCTGTCAGAACAGTGTGGATCCCGTGTCTTTTAATTAGCCCTAGTGCTAATGGAAGTCCAGCTCTGTACTTGGTGGAACGTGAGACAGGGAACAATCCCAGTCCCAGCCTGAGAGTTTGTGATGCTGAGGGGACGTGGTTTCATTTTCTGAGCTCTGAACATGAGTTCAATGCAGCTATTGACAGGAAGAAATCTGCTACTTGTAAATGCTTGCAGACTGAAGCTTTAAGTTTGAAAATTGAACAGAAACCATTTGGAAACAATAAGGTGCTATTTTTACAGCCATTTCCTAGAAATGATCAAGTCTCAATGTTTAGAATTTTTAAAAATAATTTCTTATGACCATGCAGCAATGATTACTTGGATTGTGGTGATCTGGGAATGATTTTTTCTGGAGCTTAAGCCAGAGGCATTGGAAATGAAAGACTTGACAGTGCAGCCATACTCCATGGGTGGATTTTTTTGGGACAGGATTTGCTAAGGCCTAAGGTAAACCTTATATAGGAACACCAACAGACCCTTAGAACTGAGCTTGGCAGCTCCCCAGATTAAGTCCTAATGTATTTTTGCTCATTAATGAGTTATCCCCTCAACTATGGAGCAAGAAAGTAGGTAATTTCCTTAATTAATAACATTGGACAAGATGTAAGACATTTAAAGTCATTTTGCTGAGTTCATCTCACATTTTAATTCCACACTTTCAGAGCTTGCAACTGACCTGGCCATTAAGCTCTGCTAATATTTGTTCTTCTCCCTGTGCCGGGGGGAGGGATTGAGGGCACAGAGATGAGTACAGGGCAATCTATCCATTTTCAGTATTGCCACCAAAGCTTGGAGAAAGGTTTTGCAGATAAATTAATTGTGAAATGAAGCTTTTTTCCCTCTGCTTCAGCCAAAAAAAGTGGAGGGAAAAAACACATTACCCATTATCTCTGATAATCCTGGTATTGTCCTTGCTTATGGTTATTTCTTCTTTTCTCCTTTACGAAATCCAAGCTTTATCAGAAGGTTTTGTAAGCCAGGGATGCTATTTTAGGAAGTGTTGGTGAGTCTGCCTCATGCTCAAACAGCTGCTTAATGCTTTAGCCTGTCATCACACACTGAACAAACTCTAACGCTGAGCAAATCGTTGTTATCTGATTACCTTCATTGCTTATCTGCATGATAATTTGGGAATAATTTAAATATGATAACCATTTAATCAACAATCATATATAACATGAATATGATGTTTCCTAATTTTGTTTTCATGTACAAGTCACATGCAATGTCTCCTACGAATGTGAAGATTAATTATACATTAATTAATAGCTATTTATAACAAAGGTCATCAAATTAGTTTCTGTGACCTCATTAGCATGTTGCATGCAATCTAATTAACTGATTAAAAGGTTGTTTCAAATGCCTACTAGAATGTTAAAGTGTCTGATTCTCTATATAGGTACATCTGACATTTTCCAGGAAATGGAGGTAGATTAGGGGAATTTACTTTAAAAAACTCACAATATTCTCCTTAGTTAACAGCAAATAGGATTCAGATACTGAGCATATTTCCCTGAAAAAAAAAAAAGTAAAATAAACTCCACTTTTTTTGTTTGTTTGCTTTTTTTTTTCTTCTTTTTTTTTTTTTTTTGTGTTGGGTTTTTTGTTTTGTCTTTTTAAGAATTTAGAACTCTCTATTTCTCATTGAATTTTCCTAGGTAATCATGCATTTAACTACGAATGCATGAATAAAATAACTTCATGCATGAAAAAAAAAATCACAGCATGCAACTCACAGAAGAGCAATAGTGAAGTGACACGGCTGAAAAATGGGGTTTTGAAGGAGAAAGAGTTACTTAAATGCAGACAGCACCCAGTGGAGTAATAGCACCTGGGCTCAAGCCTGCTCCAGAAAGGAAGTCTGTGATGGCTGCACTGCACAGATGATACTGGCACCAGTTCTGGTGCAGGTGGGGGTTTTCTTCCTCATTTTGGGTTCTTTTTTGGCTTCTCTTCAGGGGTCATTTTTTCTGTCTTTTTGGAAAGTTGAAATCTTTAAGTGCTTGGAAAAAAAAATCAGAGCATGGCTGAAAATCTGGATGGAAGAGGATTTTTTTTTTTCACTCCAGCTCCTTACTTACTCCTGCATTTAGCCACAGCATATTAACATATTTATGCAAGGAAAATCATATTAATAGTGCTCATCTTATCTGCCAGGAGCAAAAAGCAAATGGATGCAGAATATAAAGGAGCTACACTGGTTGTAGGATTCAGACCCATGTGCCTAAGAAGGGAACAACACAACCTATTCTTATATCTGTTAGGGTTGGTATAGCAATGAAAGGAGAATTTAGCCCTTGCAGTTAAATTTTATAGCAAGCATTAGAGCTACCTTGGAAGGAGCCTGTGTTAAATATTAAAAAGCATTGCACAAAACTAGATTATTTGGCATTCTCATGCCAAATGAGGTTTAAGGTTTTTTTTTAATAAGGTAATTGGAATTGATTGCTTGGTTCTAGTTTTTTGTTAGAAGAATCTTTTTCCCTGATAAATAAAAATCTATGCATCCCTGAGATATTTAATCCTTTTTTTTTTTTTTTTTAAAAAAACCTTTTCTGATAAAATCTCACTTGTTTGTCAATACCCTTAATGGTTTGCAGGAAAAAAGGAAGGAGGTACTCTCACAGGAAGATAAACTCCCCAAGCCTCCATGCAGGGGATAAAAAAGCACTCCCATATGCTGCTGCTGTGCAGTCTCACTGCAGATCAATACCCTGATCACAGCAGTGATGGTAATTACTGAGCCTTTCCTCTGGGAGCTGAGCATCCTCTGCTCCCATGGAAGCAGCACAGCTCCAGAGCCTTTGAGTCTTCCATCAGGAGGCTCTGGAGCACTGAAAAGCAGGCAAAGAGACAAAACACAGCCACTGTTCTATGGAGCTTCTCTTGTTTTCTCCTGTTTCCTTTTACACACCTTTGCTAGAGCTGGAGTGCACCACTCTCCTTCTCTGAAGCTAATCAATGCAGAGGCCTTGGGAAAATAACCCTTTTTTCTTTTTTTTTTAATCTGAAATCAGTTTAGGTTCCTGCATAATGCTTTTTAAAAGCAGGAAAAATAGCTCCCCTCGCCTTTTTGTCTCTTTTTGAAGTGTTTTGAGAAAAGTAGATTTTTTTTCCCTGAAAAATTCGAAGGTTTAATGTTTAGGAGGCATTTGGCCTTGCATGAAAAGCTAACTGGCATTTTCATTTTAATATTCAGAAACATAATTTTTTGCACTATAAAAAAAAACACTGGCTGTCCATGGGGGACCACAATATTGATATGGTGGAAGATTTTATGAATCATGATTCAGAATATTTTGAGTTGCTTGTTTCATTTGGTTGGGTTTTGTTTGTTTCTTTGTTTGTTTTAAGAAAGTGAAATTAGAAAAAATTTGATCAGCTCTGCCACAAAAGCAATTATTCCATGTGGCAAATATCCCTATGACACTCTCAGGGGTTATATAGTGATCTGTAGGATTTCTCATCCACCATGGAAATCTGTTTTCTTTCCAATATCCATGCTTTGCATTCCAGACACTCCAGAGCTGAGGCTCTAATGCTGAGTTTGTTCTGAGAAGTAGCCATGATCTCTTCTAGAGCTATAAAAACAAATCTGATACAGTACTCTTAACAACCTGTAAGTCCAAATATTTAGTTGAGGTTGGCAAGATTTTCTCCCCTAGGGGAAAAAATAGTTTGTTAAACTGGCAACTGCTGGAAGCAGTGAGGTATTCTGATATGTAGAGCCAGAATTGAATGAAAGATATTGTAGATGGATTTTTTGTCATGCTGTTTGATCAAAAGAAAAAGAAAGTGTAGCAGAACCAATATTTTCAAATTATTTCAGAAACCCTATTAGTTGGGTTTGATGTAAAGGAAGAAAATATGAATTAAAGACACAGGATCTAATTTTGAGTAAAGAATGTTTTCCAAAATCAGCAGGAGACAAATCTGAAATGTCTGAGACGTTTAGTTTTCCATAAGATCCCAGAATTATCTGATGTTAATCACAATTCCCTTAAACCTGCTAATTTAGGAATAGGACTGCATGTCCCAGGTGCTTTGTCTTCCTCTTGAATCTGAGCAGAAATAAACAGCCCAAGGACAGATCATACACAAGTGTGTGAACAGGTTTATTTCTCTCTGAAAAATGAGACACAGAACTGTGTAACAAAATGGAGAAAACTGCTTCTTGACTGGAAGGTCCTTCCCACTCCATCCTGCACATCTCTGCCCAGCCATTCCTCCCTAGGTTTGACAGAGATCTTTTACATTGCAGGTAAGGGGGCTTTTAAAAATTCGCAGGGTGTGGAAATTTTTAGTTCCTAATTCTATTTTAAAGAAGAAAATATTTAACTTTTCTTTTTTTTTTTAGAAGATACTAAAGATATCACTATTTAAGGTCTTTCTAAGGGTTTCAACACATCATTCTTTATGATTTTTTTTTTTTTACCACTATCTACGCTTAGGAGCACCTTGAGGAAGTCAGAGAGTGCTGCATTTCATGGGGAACACTGAAAACAGACATTCATGCTTTTTAAAACAAACCTGGGAAGCATTTTGGTGACCAAGGAACCTAAGTGGGAGCCTACTTCCATTAACACTTAAGTTATTAGTAGGGAAACCAGTTGGAATATTTTTCACAGCACTCAATATTGGATCCCTGGCTTTTCTCTCCTCCTTTATAGTGTGAGGCCATTTTGGGCAAAATGGATAGTGAAGCTTCATAAACACAACTCTCCATTGACTCTCCTTTGTGCAAGAGAGCTTTGGGCAAGAATTAAAGTCCTTAATGGATATTTAATGGTGGATGAAATGAGCTTTCTGCTTATTAGCACAGTGGCTTCTTAGAGGCTGGTGACCCTCAGTAAAGGGTTCCCCTGCCTCAGCTCCCAGGCTGCTGCTGGAAACCCCAGCTCCCATGGATTAACTCAGATTCCCTCACTGAGCACTCTTACAGGAAAACTTCTTACAGGAGAACCATAGGCATTGTCTTCCTGAGATTTGGGTGTAATTTGCTATTTCACTGAGATTATCACATTCTCCCCTTTGATGTCTCTTTATAGGGTGTCTTTAATGCCCTCCCTCCATTGCCCTGAGTCAAAGGTTTAAAAAAAAAAAAGAGTTCTCAGGGCTCTTTGCATTTTCCTGCTCTGTCATTATGCCATACATGTGGTGCTGAATTGTTAGGGTGGCTTTTCCTCACCAGAATGCAACTATGACATTTTTGGGTCCCCTTGGCTTGAGGCTGAGGTGAAGGAGATCAGAATGGGACACAGAGTTCTTCCAAATTTCTGTGTTAATTGGGATTTCAGTGGTGTTGATTTTTGCATGAAATGGAGGCAGTGACTGATGTATAAGAAAAACCCTTGGGGAAAGAAAGGTCAGAATCTTAGAATGGTTTGGGTTTTATAGATCCACCAGCTACAGCCTCTCTGCCCTGGGCAGGGACATTTTCCACTAGGCAAGATTGTTCAAAACCTCATCAAACCTGGCCTTGGAGTCTTTCAGGGAATCTGCAAGAGTGCTGTGACCCACAGGGGGAATGAGCTACTGCCATGGAAATTCCTACTCATGTGCACACATTTCCAAAGCTGCAGACAGCCAAGTCCATCTCCAGCAGGTAGAGAAGAGATGTCTGTCTGGCTGCGAAACCAGCAGGATTTCATGGACCTGGATCCTGTTTCCAGCTCTGCTCCACGTTTTCTCTGCATGTGCTCATTGCTGGACCAGCCACTTGACTTTCCATAGCTCACAGCTGTCATGGCCAAGTCTGTTTATCAGCTCCTCCAAAGCTCCATCTAATCTGCACATAAATACTTACAGGTTTTCTTCCTTGTTTGACAGAAGTAAAATATTATGAACTGCGAGGGGTTTGGCAACTGCAGTGCAGGCTGACATAAAATATCCTAGCAGCAATTCACATAAAACAAGGTAGCTAGAGATTAGTGTATATGGTTGTGTGAATACACTTGCAGGTCCTTATTTGAAGGTTTAAATAGAAGATGTGAAAAATCTTATTTTTGCCAGCATGGAAAATACCTTCTTATGCATTGTGGAAATTTTTAGCACCACCTGCTGTAACTGGAATTTCAGCCATGGGTTTCAATCAATCTGGATTTTTGCTCAGTTTTTTTTTCACTGGAGACAAAAAATTGCAGATATGTAGATGATATTGGGCAGTGGCCTGTGTTGCACACTCAGCAGAATTGTTTGTAGCTAGAGCATAACTCACAGTTACAGCTTGGAGCCAGAGAGAGACTCCGAGTAAGTCTTGTGAAAGGAGCCAACAATTCTCCTCCTCTCAGACTGAAATTTCTGCAGCAGCCTTGGCATAGGAATTATTAAATGATGCAAAGGGCAAAATATTTGTTAAACCTAAGGAGAATATTGGAGGTTTTCTGTCTCTCTCATTTTTAAGTCACAATCCTGGCAGAGACACCCAACAGCTTCTCTCATTTTAGGAAGGCAGCCTGGTTTATAAGTAATTGATCTGTGTTAACATGTCTAAACACCAGGAAGGTGTTTGTTTGTCATCTTCACCTGGAGCCCAGGGTATAAAGACCTTTTTCTGCAGTGAGACACAGAATGTATCATGTTCCTTGCCTGCCACCCTCTCTCCCTATGCTTGCACTACTGAGGCTGGAGCAGGCAGGGACAAGGTCACCCCATAGACAAGGTATAATTTTTGATTAAGAAGTCCAGAATTTAATTATTTTGCTGAATATCAAAGATTTTTTAAAAAATTCATCCCAGAACTGGGATTATCATTATAAGTGAGACCATGGAGACATGAAGTGACTACAAAGGCAGCAGAGGAGAGCAGGAATGGAGCTGGCGGGAAGCATGGGGTGTCCTTTGGCTGATGGACTGGAGAGGACACTGGTGGGGCTGAAGTGATCCCACCAGCTCACAGAAGGGGACAAGAGGGTGTCCCTTGAGTCCAGGAGTGACAAGAATGGGAACCCTGGAAGTGGATGGCAGTGTTACCTGAGGCTCTGGGAGAGCCAAGCACACAGAAGGGTGGGGAGGAGTGAGCGCTGCTGGGTGATGGTGGAAGTGACCTCAGTGGGAATTGGGCATCTTTGCAAAGTTACAGCAGCTGAGATGGGAGCTAAGGGGATGGTTGTAGGGGATTCCTGTGGTTTGAGCAGAAGGAAAAGAGCAAGTATGAGAAAAAAGCTGTGGGAGAGGAAGCCACAGGCTTTGGGTAAGACATGCGCACGCCGTGCAAGGTGCCTGTGGTTTATTTACCTTGGAAAGGCTCACAGCACTTTTCCCTACTGAGAAAGTTAAATACCATGAGTGTTAAGTACAGAGCTCCAGGAGGCACAGGAACTAGCAGGAGTTAAAGCTTGGCTCTTCCCCTTCCTGAGGCTGATGTAGCTCTTCCCTTCCCACCCCATGTCTGCCTCTGCATTCCCTCTGCCAGAGGCAAAGGAGGGCAAAATATTGTGGGTGTGAGGTCAAGGTAGGAGCTGCTCCATCCATCCTCCAGCCTTCCCTGTGCCTCTCCATGGAGCTGCCAGGGATCACCTGCCCCTGGAGGATCCCCCCCTGTGGGGATGGAGAGCAGATCCTGTGCTGCACATCAAAGTCTGTTTGCTCATTTCAAAAGGCTTCGGGCTCAATACAGAGCTATACAACACTTAGGTGTTGTCTGGCAACTTCCTCCTGCTGTGACAGTGTGACAGCAGGTTTGGACTTTCATCTCCAGGCCTTCCTTTGTCTCCTGGATGAATTGGGAGCTGGCCTGAGACAACAGGAGAGACTCTGGTCAGGGAGATGCTCCAAGGTGCCGCATTTGCATTCTCTCCACACTTTCTGTGATATGGGGCTGCATGCAAAACCTCCCAGCCTGTGTAATAGAGATGCTTTCCTGTGTTCCTGACATAAATTTCCATTTCTCATATTCTGATAGGCCACTCTCGAGTGAAGTACACTTTTCTTTAAAAAAAAAAAAAATATGTTGCTCAGCAAATCATTGTGAAGCTCTAAAAACAAGTAAAAATATATCCATTTTGACCTCTCAATCACCACACATGAGAAGGGCATCCACCATGATTACTGGAGTTCATGAACGACCTTATGAGACTGCTGGAGATAACTCCCTGAAATTATATTAATTCCTTCTCTAACACTGTTATTTTCTTCTGTGCCATATGAAAGATGATTAAACAAAGGTCACCTAAGGTCAAAACATCTCTTGAGCAGTTTTTAGCCCATTTCCACACACATGCTCTGTGAGCAGGGGTTATAAACATGACACCAATTTCAATTACATCTAGTGGTGCCTAGGAAATAATGAGCTGATTTATGAGGGCTGTACTCTGGGCTGGAACACATTTATTGGGTCGTGGACTCTCCAGGAGGATCAGTGCACTGCATCCTTTGGAAATGTGCACCATTTCAGGGTATCAGCAGTGATGCAGTATTATAATGTTACTACAATGCAGTTCCACTTTTGTGTTGTCCCATTAATCAATCCTTTCAGTGATGTAACTCTGCTCATTTATGAACAAAAGATCCACATTTTAGGAAGAGCTCTCCTTTTTCTGGTGGTTACTTACCACTTTCATTTGTGAAAGCAGCAGAACCAAAGAAGAGCCAGCTTTTCTTTGGAATAAAGCAGGTATTTTCTTTATTGATAATTCAAATGATTAGCTTTATTTTGATATATATCCTTTGAAGAACAAACAATAGGGCTATTCAAATAACCTTCTAGCTTATGGACATCATATTTTCACCTTATATTAGTTGTCTTAGCTGCAGAGTTTTAATTTATCACAGCAGAAGATCTGCACAGTTATTTCTGAATTCATAAAACAAAAATAGGCCCTGCAAAACTAAGCTAAAGATTGGAAATGTATTTGCTTCTAAGCTCTCTGGTATTTTTATTGTGGGAAGAATATACAAAATACATCTCTTTATAGATTTAAAATACCATGTTTAAAAAAAAATTAAAAGGTATCAGGGGAAAAAAAAACCAAGAAGGGGTAAGCAAGAGAGCAGCCTAAAATTTTATAGCAAATTTCAAGAACCAAATTTCAAGAGGCTCACCATTAAAGGTGTGCCTCTAACAGTTGAGAAGAAAAAAGGCTTCAATTCTTAGACACAGAAAAAAACATGCAGGGGAAATGAGAACATCTTCAAATAAATAATTAATAATAAATAAATGAATGGATAAATAAATAAGTTCTGAAATCTTAGCAGATTTATCCCGCTGAGATGCAATGTGTCATTTTGCCTTCAGCGTTTCAGAATTCGCCTCAGTAATTATGTATTGCCTTCACTATTTAAACCCCTCATTTTTAAAATACAAAAAAAAAAAAAAGAAAAAAATAAAATAAATCCAGCAAATAATTGCCTGATAGAGCAGTTGCCTATCTGAGAGTACATAATTAGCCCCTTCCCTCAGCAACTGCTACCAGCTCCTGTCAGAGACAGGGGAGAGGAGAAGGTGCTTCAAAGGCTTGTTCTTATGCTTCATGGATTTTATAATAGATTGGAAAAGAAATAGAAAATGATGATATTATTAATACCATCATGTCCCCGGAGAAAGGACTGAAGAGCTCTGCCACCAATCCTCCTGTGCCGACAGCTTAAAACGGTCCTTGTAAGTATAAATCATAATTAATAAAAATGACAAGAAAACACTGTGTCTGAGCCTTCCCATTTAAAAGGGAAGGAATTGTGTCCCAGTAGCCCTGTGTAATGCTGTGGAGGTGTTGGGCACAGGAGGAGAGCCCAGAAAGTGTCCCTGTCACATCCCTCCCCATTCCCAGCGATGCGAATGCCAGCAGTGGATTTGGCTCGCTGGTTTTCACTTAGTGAAAGTCAGGAGCAATTATCACCCATGAAGACAAAGGGATGTTGATTAATAGAAAAGAAAATGGTAAGTGTTTTCTCTGGAAATTTACTTTCAGAGAGGTTGGGATGCAAGGAGACCCTGCAGGAAGGGGAAGAGCTGGTGCTCCCTGCTCAGAGATACCTCATGATGTTTGACACCTCTACCTTTTCCTGCTGGCTTCAGTAGCTTCTCCAAGTTCATCTACATTCAAAGCACTGATCTGGGTGAACAACTGTAATAAGAGAGAGGGCTAAGCTTGGAGAGATCATGCTGAGGGGCTCAGATTACTTGTTTCTCTTCCAGCAAGGATTTAATGCACACTTACAGCCCAAAACTGGGCTGCCCAAGAAAAAACTAATGCTGTTGCCGTGGATTTAACATAGATTTTTGGCAGAATTCATACTAAACCAATGTTTAATACTATTGTAAAACCTGCACTAAGTTCATTACTCAGCTGTGATGTGCTTTCCCCTTTGAAATGTTTCACCAGTTGCTTCCCATTGCTCCCACCAGTGCTGGATTCCTGCTGGACAAGATCCCTCTCCAGAGACAGGGTTGCTGCAGCTCAGGTATCTAATTGTTATTGATGGAGATTATCACAATAACCCCCCAAACCCCTCCAAAAAAACAACAAAAACCCAACAACCCTCCCAGAAAAACAAATAACCCTCACTCCCCAAAAACTGTACCGAGACACAGTTTTTGTTCAGCCATGTGTCCTTGCTCCCATCGAGCAATGCAATGCAACACGATATTTATACAATAAAATATTTAACATCCAGCATGCTTATGGTTTTGTTGTGCTTCCTGCTTCAAAACAGTATTACTTCATGAAAAAGGAAATCCAGTGGGCTGTCCTGGGAGTTGAGATTGCTGAGTTTTTCCAGTCAAAATGCCACACATAGATAACCCAGAATTGTCATTTCATTTCTGACTCTAAGTCTGACATTTCACAAGTCCTGCCCCAAACCAAACACAGAGATGACCCAGAGAGTGTGATCCTGAATGTTTTTCCCCTCTGTTTTCTACCAGGCATCTGTCAAAATTAAAATGTCAGTCTCTTAGTAATCATGGGTGTGTTCTTGCCAAAAGGGAATAATGGGACAAGTGCTTGGCATCTTCAGGGCCGCTGGACACGCTTAAGGAGGTGGATGTGGAGATGCACCCTCACCTCCTGACCTCACCCTGGTCATTCCCCGACTTGAGGGAAGGAAGAAGAAGCTGGGAAGTCTGGTTCTGCCAGGTCCCTGCTCTCTCAGAGGCTCCCTGGTGCCGTTAGGAGATGGGCAGGGATGTGATTCGGGGTCCAGCAGCTTCCCCACCCCTGCCGAGGGAAGAACGCATCTAAGCCCAACCCTGGACACTCCCCGCTCCAGATGTCCCAGGAGCTGCTTTTGCTCAGTGTTTCTATTTAAAAGACATTTCCAACAAGCTTAGCATTGCCAAGACAAAACTAGTTACAGGATTCTTCTCCACTCACACCCACACAAAATGTTTTCATCTGAAGGTCATTGCAGAGATTTAATGGTGCTTGATGGGGTTTTTTCATGAATGTGGAACCAATCTGATCTCAGTGCTTGCTTATGTGTTGCTGGGCCATCTCGTCATGTGGCACTGAGATAAGTTTGGCATCAGCAAAACCAGGGGATTTCTATTCTGTCAGACAACCCATTTTCCTTTCTTCTTTTGTTTCCCATAAAATCCTGTTAGTGCAGAGCTGAGTTCTTTAAGCAGGCAGAAAATTCATTGAATCAACAGTGTTTGTGCTCAGCTTTTCTTCCTCACACTCCATTAGGAGGTGAAACACTTGCAGCAGAAAATCTGGCACATGGCAAGACAGCAGAACACTGAGATTTTATAACCAAAACTAATCTGTGGACGTAACTCCTGATGATCTTTGAAATTTATTGAATGGGAGGCTGTGTTGAAGCCAGCATAGAGCTGATACCAAAGCCCAAGGATTGTTTTGCATATATTGTCTTGTGCCAAATAATTCCATTATAAAGAAATTTTAGTATACATATACACATATAAAAAAAATAACTGTTTTATCCTTTAGTCTAATAGCAAATTATTACCTAAAAGATCCATGAGATCCTTGTTGAAGACCAAGCTGCATCACAGCAACTGATGATGTGTGATCTCCAGTGATATTTTACTATGTCTACATGCAGAATTGACCAAACTCTCCATCTTCCAAAAGAGATGATGTTGTAGATTCAGCCAATTTTCTCAAAGAGCTTTTATCACAGAAAGATCTGTTTCAGCAGAATCACCCTATAAATACCATGGCCTTGTTCCTCCATAATAGGTTTTTTTTTTTTTTCCATACAACCATCTTTATAAGCAACTTGGAAATATCTCCCATTAGTTACCAATAAAAACAACCATCCATGGCAACTTTGACTGCTCAAGTAATGTCTGACTGCTCCATCTGTACAAAAGATGTTGTCCAGACCTCCTGATGATACACAGAGCTTGCCCTGCTTGTAATGGCAAATCATTGGCTGTATGAAAGAGACAAAATTAAATCTTCAAAAACTCTAGTTCTATCAGGAAAAAAATAAATCAAGAGAGGGGTTTATATTTTTCTTTTTTTGCTCTCTGGTCTCTGAGGTGTCATCTGGCTTTCTCCTGACAATGCCTTGTGGGGATACCCCGTGCTGCTATCGAGAGACTATGGGCACAAGGGTCTCTGCATGATACATTCAGTATTTTCTCTTTTCTCACTATTTTTATCACTTAATCTAAGGGCACTGTTTCACAGGATAACCCAGAGAATTCACACCAACTTTACCATAGTCCCCAGAGGTTTTAAGACGTGAAACAGAGTTTACTGCTTGAATCACACAAGTTATATGTCACTGTTATGCAACTGTATCAATCACCTCCTTTCAAAGACTCTCAAGAGAAAAATTGAAGCCATCATCCGCATTAATGAGGTAAATGCCCTTGGGACAACTGGTGGTTGAAACATGGAGTGTTATTTGTCCTCCTCCTCTGGACATTGTGCTTCACTGTGCTGACTTGAATTGTAGGTACAAATAAAGACAATCAGAGGGAAACTCATACTATAACTTCTCAAACCTCTTAAAAATGAAAGCTTTCCCATTTGAGGAAAGCTTTTAATTGCTCTAGGGTCTGTCTATCATTTGCTCCATCCACCAGTCCTGAGCTGTCAACCATTTTGAATTGCCTTGTCTATATACTCTGGGACTTCATAAGAGAAAAAAATCAAAGTTTGCTATCATTACATAAGATTTTGACATCATTTAAAGCCTGTTTTTCTCTCCTTGTGATTTAAACCTTAGGTAAGAGCTGCCTCAGGTCTGTACTTCACAAGTTTCATAAGTCTTGAAGCATTTCTTCAGAATAATAAATTCACGTGTCAAGTACAAATACCCAGGTTTAACAAGTTCAATCTCTGTAATATGAGGTAAAGGAGAAAAGAAGGGGAGAAATGAAAACAGAACACCCAACCTGAGCATTTTCCCTGTGAGAGGCATCCACTACCAGCACTCAGGTGTGGTATTTTTGTGGGCCTTCATGGCAGGAAGGAAATGAATCTGACTCTATGTTCTTAGAAGGCTAATTTATTATTTTATGATGTATATTATATTAAAGAATACTATATTAAACTCTACTAAAACTATACTAAATAATAGAGAAAGGATACGTACAGAAGACTTAACAAAATACTAATGAATTTTGTGACTCTCTCTCCAGAGTCCCAACACAGCTGGACCATGATTGGTCATTAAATCAAAACAATTTACATGTTGGATAAACAATCTTTAAACTACATTGTAAAGCAGCAAAACACAGGAGAAGCAAATAAGTTAATTATTGTTTTCATTTTTCTCTGAGGCTTCTCAGCTTCCCAGGAGAGAAATCCTGGGCAAAGAGGATTTTTCAGAAAATATGACAGTGACACTCAGGTGAGAAGGTAATTATCACCACCTAACACCATGGTAGAATCTAGCCCTTATATTCACATTTAAAAACTAGCAATGAACAAATCTCTCTGCTTAATGACTCGCATGCAATTTGAAATGGAAATAGAATAATGTGTTTGAAGTGTGTATTATGCATTTAAATAGATTAAAGAGAGACTAAACAATTAGTGATAATATGTGTGTGCATTAATGCAGGAGAGAATCAAGTCTTTCAAGTCTTTTAGATTGCTGAGAGGCCTCCCTGATTTAAAACTGGGAGGAGAGCTGGCTCACTAAAGGATTAAAATACATTATCCTACAGGGTAAATTCATATTTCTAATGCACCAGCATATTTTTGATCCTCAGATGAAAGTTTTGCAGGCCGAGATAAGTAGATTGTTTTGGATATCTGAAGAATTAAAAGAGATTTGTCCTCCAAAATAGAAAATTAAGCAGGAGGCTGTCCTGATGAACACCAGACGTAGTGTTTCACTCTCACACAGGCATTGGTGGTGGCATCACGGCTGCGGCAGGTGTCTCCTGCAGTAACTCTGGAGCACACAACTGGCATGTGTGGGATGGCTTCTTCCCACCCTGAAGTGGTGGCAGGAACAAACTCTGCCTGGCTTGCATCAGAGAAGTCCTGACTGAAGCAATATGGTAATTATTTACTGTACAGAGCTCTTCAGCAAGGGTTCTGCTATAAATATTTAGTTGTAACACTGCTGATTCTTTCCCTGGCTACACCGCTGCAAACTGTAGTTAAATCTTTTGTTATTATATTTCCCCTCTCCTGAGAGCTGCCCAGAATAACTCAAAGCAAGTCTTCGCAAAGAAATGCTTGTTCCACTACCTAAGAGGAATACCACAACATTTATGCTGAGTGGAGGAGGAAGCCAGGTTCTGAAGATCAACCTGAAGTTGCAGGCAGGAGAAAACATAAACTTTTCAGCTTTGGGAAATGAGTAAGTTGAACATGCAAAGGCCTGATCTTTCTCAAACTGCAAAAAATACACAATTCTTCACAATTCTTCATTTTAAGAACTCTGCTTGAACTTCAGATCAATATTTTTAAAATGTCTGCACCCGCACCTTACTGAAATGAGATTTCAGTGTGCCAGTGGCAGACCCCAGGGGTGCACTAAGAGTTTAGCTGAACAGATGTTGGTGCTGGAAGACTTGGAAGAGCTGGATTGCTTGGGAGGGTGGCTAAGCAACAGCTTGGTTTCTGGAGCTGTCATGTCATACAGCAAGTGGGTTTTCCCTCTAGAAGATTTTTAGGCAGTGGGATCAGGCCATTTCTGGCTAACTGGTAATGCACTCTGCTCAAAAGGGTCAAAACCTGGAGAAATATTTTCAAAAATAGGACAAGTTTCACAGGCTGAGGAAGCTGCTATAAAGAAAGGCAAACACCCAAGGAAGGAGCTTCTCCCATGTGCTAATTTAAAACCCTTCTGTAAATGGATGATAATTTCTACATTAAATATACATGCACATACTGTTAATCTGTTTGATAAATAATTTAGTGCTATAATGCTGTTGAAAAAAAACCCAGGGCACTAAGCATGGATTTGGTAGTGCACTGTATATTGTGTACACCTTCACCCCTCTGTGTACACCAAGCCATTTTTCTTTTCTATTTTTCACCTTTTAATTTTCCTTTTTTAAATAAGAAAAAGTGAAGGCAAGGTCAGGTTGGATGGGGATTTTAGCATTCTGGTCTCATAGAAGGTGTCCCTGCCCATTGCAGAGACATTGCCATGAGATGATCTTTTAAGGCCCCTTCCAACACAAACTATTCTGGTGACAAAGGCAAAATTGAATTTCTCTGCCAGTGGATTGGGGCAGGAGAAATCATGATGCAAACCAAACTTTATTGTCCTGTATCAAACATACTTTTTTATGGGAGAGCTCATTCTGCTGAGGAACTAAATCATCACATGAGAGGATGAGGGCAGTGTCAATATTAGTCTATGTTTTGAAGCCAAATTGAGCTACAATCCTCATTCAGGAGAGAGGCCTGTTGGAAACCACCTTTCTGAGGATGGGGGTCGCTGTTTATTTAAGTGTCCTGCTCTGAAGGAGGGTTACATAAACCAGGGTAGGTTCCAGAAGACTTTTAAGGACATACAATAGCTTGGCTTTCACCCTGGCACAAAGAGATTTACCTCTGGTCCTAGACGTGGCAAATTACAAGTGGAGGCAGCCAGAGAGGCGGTGCCAGAATTGGGTCCGGGCTGTAAACACCCAGCCCTCAGAAAACTGCCTGAAATTGATAGAATTGGACCAGGCATGTTTTGACATCAGAGAGCTGACCCCGGGTGCTGTTTGCAGATGGAGGATGTTGACCTTTTGATGAACAGCTTTGATATTGAGTCCATGAAGAGCAACATCTCCTCCTTTTAGATCTGTCCCAAACCCAGTGCTTGGCCTTACTTCTCACTGAACAAAATTGCACTTGAACAAGCAGAAAAAGGGCAAGGCCCTCCTATGAAGAGAACCTTGATTTATGATTATGTTCACAAATTAAAATTTTGAGTGATTCAGGCAAGTTGCCATTTCTCTGTGAGGACTCTAATCACGAGGGGTTTGTGAAACCTGAATGTTTCACGGATTGCACGATGAGTTATTATCAGTCCAACGCTTCTGATCAGAAATTGTAATTTATAATCAGAGCTCTGTGCTCCTTTTTCAGATGCTTCAATCACCCAGGTGGGAGAGAAACCACCCATGAGGTCAATGGCTAATCACAGAGCCACCTATGAGGCAATCCTTTGTCACTCCAGCGTTATTCACTCCAACCATTGTGAGCATATTTATTAAAGAATACATGCTATCACGATCAGCTCGGTAATGACTCCCTTCCAGTCTGGATAATTTTCAGAAGAAGGGGAAAGGACAGTGGAAGAATCATAATTGCAGCATGATGAGAATACCTCCCGCCTTCCCCTCCCTCGCCACTACAGGAGCTCAAAGGGGTAATTGGATATTCATAGAGGAACAGGCTGAGCAGCTCAATCACTGCACACAGCAGCAGAATGCTCTGCCTTTTGTTCACAGCAAACTTGAGGCGACTGTTGCAAAGGCAATCATTTCCAAAATGACTTTTTTTTCCTGAAAAGGCACCACAGTTACTGAGATGCTTCAGAAATACTGAGAGAAGAAGGATGATCTGCACAGGATGTGCCAGTGCAAGGGATATTTGTCTATGCACAGCATTTGGGAAGCTAAATTATGTAGCAGGAACAGGTGACAAGAGACACATGAAACTGGAATTTACCTCTGGCATTATCATCAGTATGAACTATGGAGACATTTTGTTGCCACAGGACTTAGCAGACCCTCTCAAACACACAAGTTACTCAAAAGGCTGAGCAATTACCCCAAAGATTGTATGGCTTTTCTCTCAGCCCTTTATTTGTGAATGCATTTTTGACTCAAAAAGTTGACTCTTTCCTTTGTACAACATCAAATGTTTAAGTGGACCCCATTGTATGTGGCATGTTGAGAGTACTGCAAATATTTATTTCAGTAGTAAATTATAATTTCCTGTTTTTCCACAATGATTAAGGGAAAATGCACATCAATTTTACAAAATTGTTGTCATGGTACCAGGATGATTTTTGTTGTCTGTGCTTGCATTTCCTTTTTTTTTTTCTTTTTGTATCACAGGTTTTGTGTGGTCATTCCCAGAATTTTCTAACATGCCTGTTTTTCTTCCTGGAAGATACCTCTACCTCAGTGCATTGAGTTGTATAAAAATATCCTGAATTGAGGATCTGATCAGTAACAGAAACAAGTATTTTCTCTGACCAGTAATAGGTAGAAATAATTCGCACTAAAATGCACCACAGAAAATCAACTGAAGCAACAAAGCTGGAAAGAAGAAAAGGCTGAATTGAGCAAGATGCTTGTTTCTGTGTGTCCCTCCTTTCCTTTTTATGTCTGACAACCCTGAAAAATTTGTTTCTGGCTCTAAGCACCAGCCAGGTACAATGAAATAGGCAGCACCTGGCAACAATTCTGAGCTGAAATGAATTGACATCCAGCTGAAATGACAACTGCAAAAGGACCAGAAGGGAAGTGCAGTTTCTCCTGGAGATTCCTGTCACCTCTGTTAATGAATGTCCTGTGGCATCAGGCAGAACTGAAGCTCCCAGGTCATTTGGACAAGCTATGCCAGAGGTTATCGAGCTGTAATATGCAATTTGGGATGGTGTCACCAGCGCTGGAAAACATACAAGAAGGGTGGACAAAAAAAAAAAAGAGAACAAACCACTAAGGGAAAAAAAGAAGATGTTGGAAGACAAGAGAAGAGAAAAGCCAAAGCACACAGCTGTAAGAGGTAACAAGAAACACGTGAAAATGAAAACCAGCTCCATGTATGTCAATATTTGCCATCCCCAGCAGTACGACCCGCAGAACAAAGGCGACGGGTCCCCCGCTGCCTAGTGACAGAAAGGAAAACAAACACTTCCTCCAGCCCCTGCCCGGCTGCAGGGCCCGCCGGTAATCTCGTATTTATGTATTCGGCTTCGAGGATAACCTTAGCTCCAGAAACGCCCGGCATTCGGGCAGAACAAGCCCCTCTTTGCGAGGCTCTCAATGGGCGGGCGGCGCTCCCCGCTGCGGGCTGCAGGAAGGGCTGGCGCTGCCCCGCTCGCCGTGCCGCCCTTGGCGGGGGAATTGCGGCTCATTCATGGAAACAAAGGAAGGAACAGAGCCCATATGTTCCCACCTTTCTCCCCCTGCCTCGGTGTATTTAGGGATTGCCGTGAGATCCCACGCTGAAGGCAGAGTGTGGGGGGAGGATGACTTCTCGCCTTGGTTCTCCTATAAAAAATGCGTTTGCAGTATTATTCCCAGCCAATTAGTCAAATCAATGATGCAGCTGTCATTAGAGAGAACAGAACCAAATCTCATTGCTTTCCACATTGCCTCACCCCCAGAAAGAATTGATTTAAATGGTACAGGAGGATGAGGCCTGGTGGCGTTTCATGCCGACCCTTATCCGCCATCCCACAGTCCCTCCCTTCCCTGCCTCAGGAGCACTCATGCCACAGGCAGCTCAGACAGCATAGATCACTTATGTCTTTTCTTGGAAAAGATCAGGTTTTGGCTAGTTTGGCTCCTAGTTTGGCTAGTTTGGCTTTAACCTATCTCAAGCCAGCCACGGGAGCTGTGAGGGTGCAGGGCCGAGGGGCAGAGGAGAGCAACAGTGTCCCTGTAGGCAGCATGGCCTCAGCATGGTGGCAATGTGGAAATGAGAGATGCTGGAGGAAAACCAGTGTCTGCCAGCACTGTCCCCAGCCAAACTTTCCATTTGGGATCAGCTCAGACATTCCACATAGGTTTTCTTGTCACCCAGTCACACCTGGCTAAGGGTCCGGTGCTGTCCTGGCAGGATTGTGCTGCTGGTCCTGTCTCCTTCTGCTCCCTTCGGAGAGGAAGGGGGGGAGTGTGGGAAGATGGATTAATTTGCAAATGTAAATAGTGGCTGTCAGAGAGGGCAAGGGATTAGCTTTACATAAGAAGGGAGAGGTGGCACTGCATGCTGTCAGGCTCATTAGGGAAGCAGGAACTGTGTAGCTGGGCTGTTTGGGAATGATCTACCCACTCCAGCCTTCCTTTGTTTCTTTAACAACCCCTCCAGCTCAGGCCAGGCTCCCCTGGCTCCCACAATTTCCCTTTAAAATACTATAGGCCTGAAACATTTTAAGGCAGGTCAAGAAATCGAATGCACGTGCAAAAAAGTGTCTGTACAATCTGTATTATTTTTACTGTAAACCTACATCGTGTTCAAGCTATTTAAACACGGAAAGTACAACTGGGAATGGTGCTTACCATGAACACACCCCAGCCAGCATCCACCAAGAATCATCCAGTGGAGGAAGCACTGACACATGGATTAGATTTAGATTGGATATGAGGAAAAAATTATTCTCAGAGGTGGTTGTTGGGCATTGGCACAGGCAGCCCATAGAAGTGATGGAGTCTGTCCCCAGAGGGATTTAAAGGACACTTGGGGACTTGGTTTAGTGGTGGACTTGGCAGTGTCAGTATTGGTCTTGGAGATCTTTTCCAACCTAAATGGTTCTTTAATTCTAAAACCCCTCAGCTGGGTCCAAGCTCTCATGAAAAGTCATCCAGACAGCAGGTGAGGGAGCCCTAAAAGCAGCTTCAAAGCTCAAGCAATCAGAGGTTGCTGCTGCTGGAGGAGGCCCCCCACTCTCCCCTCGACCCTGTCTGTGTACCTGTCCATCAGCAGCCTTGTCTCAGTGCATGATGATGTGGAAAACGGGGTCAGCTCACAAACCCAGCCAAAAGCCAGCCCTGTAGGAGAAGAGGGGATTTCAGCAGGATCAGCATACTGACTGTGCTCAGTGCACAGCCACCTGATGGAACACAAAATACCCAGTGTGGAAGTGCAGCTGAAGGTGCGAGAGTGCAGGTGGGGAAGAATGGAGAGTGTGAGCTCAGCAAAAGCTAAATTACCTTGACAGGAACTCAGATTGTGCTACCCATTTTGGGCCCAACAGGTGCTTCAGGCCAGAACAGATGTGCTGCAGAAATACACCTGGGAATTTCACCATCCTGCTCCTGAATCAAGCCCACAACTTTGGCTAAAACCCAATATTTTTTTAAAACATCTTATTCATTACCACTACAGCTGTGGATTGCTGGCTTTTGAAAGCATCCCCCTACCCGGCAGTTCTTTTCTCATTGAACCCTCTTACTTCTCTGCAGGCATTTATACCCATGTAAAAGCAAAATTCACTTTAAGACTTCTGTAAAAAACAGCTGAAAAATTGGTCCAAATTCAATACTTTTAAAGCTTTTAGGAGGGGTTTTTCTAGGCAGAGAAATAGGTGCTGGGTGGTTTTCTGTTCCTTCTTTTGTACTTAATGGGAGGAAAGTGCATTCTGAATTTCTTTTTTTCACGGGGACTAAGCTCCTCGTAGTGTGAAGGTGGGGAGGGGAGTAAAAATAAAATTTCTAGCTCTTCAGTAAATGCATGTGGAAGATTTTCTATTAAAAGTCCCTTTTCACATTCACACAAAGGAATTTGCATTTACATGCTTCCACGCTTAGGGAGCCTCTGGCTTCATCACCTTGTCTTCCCGACTGTGAGAGCTGAGGTCATGATGCCCTGGTTTAACTAACCAGAGTTTCTCATCCTCTAGGAGATAAGATTTTGTTATTTTTTGCTAACAACTGCACATTTGCTCGCAAATGCCACACTCAGGTGCAAACAATAGCATGTAGAAGAATATAAATTTTCTATAACAAGTCGTACAAACAAGGCATCATTCGCATCACATCTCAGACAGGAATACATTAAAATATATGCAAAGCAGTCAAATGAACTGCAGATTGCTGTATTGATGGGTTTATTTTATTTATTATTCCTTCAGCTCTGGCTTTGAGCTAATAAAGCCTTATTATGCACCTCTCTGCACTGACAAAGAAAATAATTATATTTGCTTGGAGAGAAAAATACTGTAATATATCCCAAACCACCTAAGACATTTTCTTATTGCTGGGGGGTCTATAAAGGCACTTTGTATCACCTTGAAAATATGTTAATTCAAACATGGATAAAAATTCTCTTGCTTGTAGCTGATGACTTGCCAAAAAAAAAAAGAAAAAACGGGAATCTCTACCTGTGTTCTCTGAAGACTGCACAGTGCTATTGTTTTTTGAGAGGAGACTAGCAGTAAAAAGGTCAGAACAGTATGAAAGGAAGAGAGTCCAAAATAAACAGAAAGCATAGCAAGTCAAGGTTTAATGCAATTTTCATTTAGTTTCTCCTAGAAATGGTGAGAGTTTCAAAGGGCAATGGATTTTTGCCCAGAACTCGAATTCATGTAATCTTTTAAAGTGTATGATTATGTTGTCTTAATGCAATGACTTCTTGCTTTTACACCCTTCTGTTCTTCTGGTCCCTGGTGTTCAGCATGCTCCATTACCACTGAGGAAATGCAGAAACAGGACATATGAGAAACATAATTAAATTGAAAATCTTCTTAAAAATCTGTGCAATCTACTCTTGCAAGCTAAAACTTGTTTAAAACTGTGTTGATAATTTGTTGGATCCATATCTGAAATGGGCAACACCATTTTCTTCCCTTTTACGATCTGCTGATTTTTTTTCTCCCTTTTCCAATCTTTCTTTCCTGGAAGAGCATCTAGGCTCTTTATTAGTGAAGAAGGTGATTTTTTTGGCCTGTAAAGTGCAGCCTAGGTTTGGTTTCATTTTGAATTTCCTGTAAAAGTGTTTCACTCAATTGAAGAGAAAATGAGAATTCATCCAACATCCTTCCTCTTAAATTCTAAAGTGTATAACCTCAGCTAAGAGATAAGTAACTGTGGGAGAGCCCTATTTCCTGGAGAATGAAGCACAGTTTTGTTTTGTTTTGGTTGAGTGTGGCATTGTAAGTGGTAACTTTGCTGGGTTTTGGCTGTCTCCCACATCCCATTCCCGCGCTCTCCCGAGCCGTTGCCGCTCTTTCGGCTCTCCCTACGGAGGTATGTAAAAGCAAGGCATAGTTTTCAAGCTTTGAACTTTAATTAAATAGGTGTGGGCTACACAGTGCAAATATTTCCTCTCGTCCAGGAAAGTGCAAGATGACACCAGGTGTTATTTGTGCTCTGCTTCCTGCACCCCTCGTTCCGCTCTCTCTGCTGTCCATATGTAATTCTTCAAGACTAAAGATGAAACCATTTGCTCTGGGAAGGTTGGCAGACTTGATAGATAAACAGACTGATTTAGTCATTTATTAATGTTTGCTAAATATCAAACTGCTGTAAGGCTGTATGATCATGAAATCTTAATAAAAGCATGGATTACTGTTCATAAGCATAGAATCATAGAATCATTATGGCTGGAAAAGGCCTCCAAGACCCTCAAGGCCAACCCTTGCTAACTGAACCAGAGCATTAAATGCCATGTCCAGTTGTTTCTTGGAAACTTCCAGGGATCACTGGTGAATCCACCACCTCCCTGGGCCGTCCATTCCAATGCTTGGCAGCCTTGATGCAAAAATATCTCTGGGGAATCCTCTGAACCAATGTGTGTTGGTAGGCATCCAAAGCCAAAAATGATCAGATTTAATGGCTAATTAAATTTACATTTCACATTCATTTCACTGAAGAAAATAAAGATGCTTCCATGGAGGGTACCTGGGCTAGCACACTATCTCCTGGTAAGATCCACATTGTTAATACGTGGCTTTGCATCTCAATCTGAGGCAAAGAGACACCTTGGCACCTACCTGACCTTGCTCAGGTACTAACCCAGGCTAGTTTCACTCAGGTTTTATACCTCAGTAAAACTGACCTGCAGATCTCTGCTGCCACCAGGTCAAACTCAGTGCCAGACCCTCAAGAGGAATAAATATTTCAACAGAAATTAAGTTTCTACACCTCTCTAATAAGGACCTTATTTCTGTTCTTATATCTTTCTGCTCTTGCAGTTTTAAAGGGTGCCCAGGGGCAGAAACATTGGTTTTTTTGATGTTAAACAGTGGAAAACTTTATAATTTTTTGTAATCTGTGATAACACTGGATAGGAAAAGAGAGAACTGTATGTGTCTGCTCATATATGATGATTATATCACTCTGCACTGAAAGGATGAAGGTTTCCTCATACAAATAATCTTTGAAAGAAACTGTAGAAGAGTCAAGGCTTTATGTTGTAAGGGACCTTAAAGACCATCTAGTTTCACCCTCCCTGCCTTAGGCAAGGAAGAACAAACTCTACTTGAATTAAAAATAAGATAGACAAGTCTGGGAATCCAAGACCATTCAGGTTTTCTCAAAAGCCCCAAAAGTACTGATTAAAAAATCCCATTTAAAAATTTTGTTTGGCTTTTCAAGCAAAAAAGTTTCCTTATTCACCAGTTTTCAAAAGACAGTAAATTTAAATATATTTCCTGTTAACCAGAAGTTAATCCTACACAAACAATAGACTTGGCTGTGAAAGTGGGTTTTGCCCTGCTTATGAGGCTCCTGGAGAGAAAAATGCAATATAAATGCATCAAAAACCCAGCTCAAGAGTCTAAGTTTGCAAATTCTTGCACCTGCACTTATATGTGGAAAGTAAGATCCCAGCTCAACAAAAATCAGTGGGATTTCTGCCCTCAGCTCCAACAAGGTCACTGTTTCTCCCTGTGAACAGTCAGATTAAATGAGAAGGACTGTGCCTAATCAACTACTCTGCAAGTAAAACTACTTGCAGTGGATTGTGCCCCTGTTTTTAATTCCCTCCTAAATTAAAGTGTAATTATTTCCGAGTGTCAATTTTATTATCTTGGTAATTTGTCTGTGCCTGAATCACTGTGCCAGCTGGGCAGGCAATAATGTGAGTTCCACTCGTCTTAAAGAAGGGGTTCAACCAAGCAAAATGCTGAACATCCTCTGCAGATATTCTATTCTTTGGAAGGAGCAGAGCAGGCTCTGCATGGCTGTGGATCCCCAGCTGTTGCCAGCACAGAGCTGAAAGAGCAATCTGCTGGTGTGAAATTCTGAGCAAGCTTCTGGCTGGAAACATTAAGAGAGAAACGAAGAGGATATACTGCAAAGGTTTTTCCAGTTTACACTGGAAGAGGAATTTTTAATAAGCAGGTAATAAATAGTTTTCAGAGTCAAGAGGGGAAATCACAAGCCGTCTGCTTTCTTTGCATGAAGTCCAAGTTACATTTCCGCCCACATCTTTATCATCACACACCATGTCAGAAAATAAGAGTGGTTATTGACTTAAGCACATGGAGCATTAAAAGCCAGAACTGGAAACCAGTGCCATCCTGTCAGGCTTTGCTGGAAGCTGCAGAAATGTAATGCCTTCAGCTTCAGATGAGCTGTGAAATGTGGACCTGAAGAAGCTTTATGGGAACTATCATCATTCCTGTTTGTGGCAGAAGCATTGAGCAGCCCGGCAAAATGAACCTTAATTTAGACAGATTGGATCCAACCAGGCTTTAGGAAGGAGAAAAACTAGATTCATGACAAATTATTTATTTTAAGCTATTGCCAGGCCACATCTCAGGATTTTCCTTAAACCTTTCATATCAGATGACGTGTCATGTGCTGCACTTCAGCAGCAGCTGCAGCTTCCCTGTAAATATTTTATGTGGCTTTGATTAAACATCTGTTTTGCTGGCACACGACAGCCCGTGCTTGACCTTGACTCCTGTCAGGATAACTCACACCTCAGGGCATGTCAGTGTCTGGAAGTGCATTTGAGTCAATCCTCAGCTTCAATAAACTGGGACATCTCACCATTGTGTGTCCATGTGAGATGGATCTTATCCAGGAAGAACAGTCTGGTGGAGCAAGGCTTCCACTCACACGTACTGCTGTTCAGCTCCAAGCAAACATGTGCAGCACAGACGATGGCAATATGCAGGAACAGAAGGTGTCCATCTTCTGGAGGAAGCAAGGCCTGAGTGGGAACTGGCTGCTGCAGGTTTCCTTCCAAAGAAAATCCAAACAAGGACTAGAATGTGAGAGCTTCAGAAATAGCATCATGCTGCTGCTCAGCAGGGAGTGAAGTTATTCACTGCCCCAATGAAAATTGCTGTGTGCTCTCACTGTAATGGTTTTGATATCTCTGTGTCCAGGTGAAAATAAAATTGATTTTTTTCTTCCTTCCTGAGTTTGATTTAATGCAAGACAAAATATTTTATAGGGGTAGCACTCATGCTGTTTGTATCAAAGTACAAGTACAGAAAGAAGCTACAAGCTCTATTACAGGGCAAACAAAAATAATAATAGGAGAACTGGGAAAATAAAGAGAAATAAATGAGATGCAGACCTAGTTTGCGGCACTACACGAATCAAGCTGCCTGTTCAAGGCCAGGCTGGATGGGGCTTTGAGCAGTCTGCTCTTGTGGAAGGTATTCCTGCCCATGGCAGGGGGGTGGAACGAGATGGTCTTAAGGTTCCTTCCAACCCAAACTATTTTATGATTGTCTGCAGCTTTAATTATTCACATTTATCAGACTTGAGTTTTTCCAAGAACTCAAAAAAGGCTCTGGATTCTTATTTCAGCCTTTCCTTATCTGAACAAAATACTCTGCTAGTTCAGCAGAGAAGATGGAGAGCATCCATCAAAGATCAGAGGTGGCCCTGCACGTGTCCCAGAAGTGCCTGGCAGAGCAGACACACTTAAAGAGCTGGTTTCACACAGCAGCAGCAGACAAATTGCAAAAAACTAGGTGCCAAGAACTAAAAATCTGTAAACTTCAGAAGATAATCCCATGCCTAACAGCAATCCTGAACATACTTATAAATAGCTGTTTCTGTGACCTGGAAGGTGCTGAGCACCATCAGTTTCTGTCACTCGGAACCTTCCAAATGCATTTCCAGTTAAAGCTGCTGTTAGCAGCAATGCAAGGCAAGCTCTGGCTTTCTGTAGTGGACCAAAAACACCAGTGGACCAAACACACCAGCCTCCAGCTTGTCACCCTTCTCAACCTCTACCTCTCCTTTTTTTTGTGGGGCAAGGAAAAGAGGTTTTGCATCTCATTCCCACTCTGTTAATGGATACAACCATGGTCAAATCTCCCCCAAATCCTCGGGCAATTACAGGGCACATTCTTCAGCTATCAAATAGCAGGTCTGAGATTTTTCAAATGCTGCCATTCCTACTTGCTATAAAGTTGAAAGCTGTAAGGTCATGAGCAGACAAGTATTTCCACAGTGAGTCCTCAGCACTTGTTGCAGCTTCAAATCCACCACAACAGCAGGGGTTTTATAAGCAGGACAACTATCAGGGCTTCAGGTGGTGAAAGGAGAGATGTGTGTGCTTGCTCCTCGTGTTATATGGCTGTGCACACTCTTGCTAAGAAAGCTGGACCTGTTAGCAGATTTATGGCTTGCTTTGCAGCTCTGTAGGTGACTCAGAGAACAGCACAGTAGCTTCCTGTGCTGGTATTTTAAAGCAGGTTTTCTGTTACTGTCGATCACAGGAGCCGTCTGTAAGCTGAGATCTTTCCAGGGCTTAATTCTCAGTGTGAGGGCTCAGAGGGAACCCTGCTTTCAAGGGGGAGTGGGGGTAAAAATAAAGTCAGCATAAACTGTTTGTCCTTGAGCAACTACAATGGTTTCAATTTCCTGACAGAAAATTTTGCCCATGACAGAAACGACAATTGCCTGCAATTCAGTGAGGAAATGGTTCCTCCATGCTTCCAGTAAGATTTGAGTGCCTGTGCCCTACATTCTTGCAGGGTTCAATATTCCACTTCAGGGATGCTCTTGCTAATCAGTGGGTGACTGCAAGTACAAGTGCTTTCACCTGGCATCTTGGAAAACATAATTTAGATGTGAAACGTAGACCGAGTTTATGTCCTAGAAATGCATTTGTATCTCTTCAAAGAAAAAAAAGAGAGAGAGGTTGAGAATGAAACCTAATATAAAACTTGGCTGAATATTTTCAGGTCCTGGTAAACTCTTTTACAAACACACAAAACAATGGCAGAAAGAACTGTGAAGACAGGGTCTGTAGGAATCTGCATCTAAGTGTTTGTCTCCATGGGATTTTTTTTGGTGACAGGGCCTACATTTCCAAGGTAGGAAATTAAGTCTTTTCTCAAGGCTGCTTGAGTATGGGCCCATATATTTCTCAGATCCAAAATCAGTTTCTTCTAATCACCTGCCTCTGTCCTTTGCTTAAGACAGGACAAGTGGACGTTCCCAGTTCCTACACATCCCATTTTATAGGGGATTATGATGAGAAAAGCTTATTAATCTTATCAAGTTGTTCAGAACAGTGCTCAAAGGATTATTTAACAGCAGGTTCTCCTTTTATTTCCACCCCTCTTATCCATTTTATGCCTTTTCTGTTTGCTCAGCAGTTTATAACCTTAGTCATGGTACGCTGCCTCTCCCATAGAAATGACAGTGCTTTCAGTGACAGGCATTTGACATGCTACAAGGAGCAAACATAGGAAAAGGTAGGGCTAGCAGGATACCAGGCAAAAACAGGGACAGCTTTGCCTTTCTTCACATGCTAGAAAAGTGGAATTTTAATTATCTAAAGGGAATTTTAATTACCCAAAGTTTTTTTTGCAAACAAGATTCGTTTGGGGCAGTTTTATTGAGGTAAGCATTTTTTTTTCTTTTCTTTTTTTTTCTTTATGGTCTGTGCATGTGTCTCTTCACATTTCTGTTCTTTCCCTACTCCTTGGCTGTCCTATGTGCTTTAACAGTAATTTATCTTTCCTCTTTCAAAAGCACTCTCCATCTGGACCTTCTCTCAAACTACTTCTGGTCTGTCATGGGAATTGTGTCCAATAATTTCTCACCATTTTAATGTGCTGGTTTGGGAGAGTTCATTTATCATAAAGCTGGTTTCAACAAGAAAAGAAAAAGAAATGGCAGGTTCATGTATCCAAAAGGAAACAACACTGAGAGTGATGGACCTGAGATATATTAAAAACAACGGGAATCTGTAGCCACACTCAGTTATGATCGATGAGGATCCAGAATACTTTTTAGCAGCAATAAAACATATGTCCTGTAGATGAGCTGCATGAAAGTTAGAAATAGTTGAATATCTGAGTGTTAATTTCACTGTTTTATTAATTGAAGACTAACTGCTGTCACCCTGTGTTCACAGTTTCTTTTATCTACCTGTATGGCTGGGATATGAAAGCGAAATGATAAATGGCATTTAACGCAGCTGGTAGAAAGGTTTTACAGAGAAAGTCTACAAAACTATTAACAGAATAATTTGTGTTTCTTTTCTGGGCTGTTCTGAAATAATCTTTTATCTTGGGAGATGTACCATAATGTAGAAAGAATAAGTACACCAGAGCCATAGAAGAGCCTAGGAAGGGACCTTAAAGATCACTTCATTGCAAGCCCCTGCCCTGGGCAGGGACACTTCCCACCAGACCAGGTTGCTCGAAGCCCCATCCAGCCTGGCCTTGAACACTTCCAGGGCTGGAGCGGCCAACCTGTGCCAGGGCCTCACCACCCTCACAGGGAGGGATTCCTTCTCAATGACTGCTCTCTGCCTGCCCTCTTTCAGTTTCTTTAGCTGGTTCACCCCACTCTTGTCAGGCAACTTCTTCTGAGATCACCCCCCTGCCTCCAAGCCAAAACTGCCTGAAGCTCCCCAAAGCACTGAACTGAAATGTAGCGAGAAAATAAATCCCAAGTTCACATGGCACCGAGTTTCTGATCACTGAGAGCAGTTTTTCCTATATCTCCTCCATGGAAAGGAAAGAACAACAAAAAAATCAAAAAAAAAAAAGCTGCAGATTGTTTTGGCCTCAAGAAATAAATCTGATGTTTTATAGATTTTCATGAGGTCTCTCATTTGTTCTCTTTTTGCAAATGGCTTTCTGCTTTCTCCAGAGCTATACATACATTTTTCCCTTAAGATAGCCAGCTTTTTCTTTAGTGGAACTAAGGGGTCATAACTCTAGCTCTGTGGCAAAGAAGCAGACATGTATCTGAAGTTCCCTGATTAATACACATATATCCCTGAGTTTCAGGCCAGAGTGGGTGAGTGTTATTTAAAATTACAAGCCTCCAGCTTAAAGAATTGCTAACAGAAATGCTGACAGAAACTAAAGCTGCTCTTGCAGCAAGCAACTGCAAACAACTGAACGTTTTTATGCCCTTGAACTATTAATTATTTTGCCTTGAAAGGATTAGAAAGGACTTCTGAGTGACCCAAGTTCTCCTTTGAAAACAGAGAGAGAGAAATACAGCATTCCCTGAGTCCCTGACTCAAGTTTAAGGACTTATTTGTTAAATTTAAGGCCTGCCAAAACCAAGCTATTATTTTCTAGCTGCTTTGTATCCAGCAGCTTCTTATAAGAAGTGACTTATGGAACATTTCAGGGCTTTTATACCAGCAACAATAACCAGCATAAAACTTGTGGGATAGGATATTAGCCTGAAAAATCCACAGTATATATTCATATATAACATTTTATGTAACAGCAGAAAACCTATGTGGGGTTTCAACATAATTAACAATGCCATTAAAATTGTGGAATACCATTTAATTTAATTGATATGCTGTGAATAAAAATAACCTAATTTATCTTACTTTGTAAGGTCAAGTATTATTTAGAGAACTTGTGTGGACTTTCCTGGTAACACAAGGGCTGGGTTTAATGAGTTCAGCGTCAGTATTAGACTCCTCTTCGTCTTTAAAACAGATGAATTATTTAATTTATTAGCTCATTTTGACTAGGACAATTCCAGTCAAATTCCAGCTTTTAATCTAAACCTAGTTTTCATTTGGCTCTGAACAGAAATGTAGCAATTTCCACTCAGGAAAAAATAGTAATAATAATTGATATGAATTGATTTATCTGTATACAAGTGAAATAGGTCTAAATTTCAGCCTTCTGGTTTTTTGAATTCTGTCACTTTGATGCAAGATTTCTGAGATTTCAAAGGAGCCAGTCCAGAGCTTAATCCGGATAAGGGGACTTTGGTTTTATTTACTGTTACACAGGAGCTCCTTTTTAGAGAGGAGTACAGATTTTTACAAATATTTAGCCCAGGCAAACATTTGATGACAATTAGTAAGAAAGAAATATTTTCTCAGAAATAATTTTCCCTCTCCAGGGGAGGAAAGAAAAGAGTTTTATTTTTGTGGGAAATGGTTGAAACATGAGACGAAAGTGTTTTGTAAAGGTCTCAGAAGTGTGGTGTTTTATAACTTTTGGTGGTGCTTTCCAGCTCCACCGCTCACGTTTCAGCACACGCAGCCTTACCCAACGTGATATTCATTCATGCATCTTCAGTGCCTTATGTAATGTGAAATTCCCAAGGAAAAGGGTGGGATGACTCAGCCTCGTGGGATGCAGCTGCATGGATGGCCAGGAGGAGAGAAACTTTCTATTCCAAATCATGGTGCACTGTCACCCTCCTCGTGCGCACTGAGGGGTGAAGCCCAGGCGATGGACAGTGGCTCTGTCTCTCCATGAAACCCCTGCATTCACACCTCCCTGGAATTTCTGAGGAGAGTGGCACAGCTCTTGGAGCTTTCAATGCCAGCTGCTGAGCTGAGCCTTCAGTCCTGACCCCTCATCTCTGCAGCAGCCAAGGCTCCAAGGAGAATTCCCGTGTCCCTTTATTTTCCCTTCTTGTCCCAAAGTTGGCTGCTCCATGGTTATCTCCAGCTGGAGAGGACTTCTCCATATTTTGCCACAGTAAGAGAAGAAAATGCAAGCTGCAGGTACAGAGCAATGCCTGATGATGTGGTGGAAACGGGGCCTACTCTGTGATTTTCTTTGTTATTGGCGTTCCAGTTCCAGCACAGAATCTGACTTGTTAAGGTTGATTTTCCTGAAACATTTGTTAATGATTGATGTTCCTTCTTCAGTATTAATTTTAAAGGGCTGAGAGAGATTTGGACCATTACATTAAATTTATTAACATGTAGTTTTTCGAGTATTTCTGGGCATGCATGCTAAATTTGAAAATTCAATGTACTCGCAAAATTGCAAGGATAAATCAAATAACAACCAAAGCATTTCCTCAGACCAATGGGTTTAAGTGCTCCCAACAGCTGGAAAAAGTGCAGACTCTTTGCTGTGCAAAATTGGCATGTATGGATTTGGAGCACAGACAGAGCTTTGCTAAACTACTGCGATCTGTCATGTTTAAATGTGTTTGTTGTTAGCAGGGCACAAGCAAAATTCCATTACCGTGGCTTGCTGAGAAAAACAAAACTATGCTCATACTGGGAAAAGCAGGGGAAAAAAAGCTTTTAGGAGCTAGCTTGATGTAGAAGGGGGAGTTGTAGTTGTATCTCTATAGCATTTTCTATTTTAACTTTTTAGAGGGAATTTTTTTTGGCAAGAAATGGAAAATAAATTACCAAAACACAAGAATTCACCACAGCACATGACCCTCAGAGTCAAATTTAGGACTGTACCACATGAAATCTCATATTTTAGAATTATGTATATAGTCCATAAAGAATCTTAGCTATTAAAAAAAGCTCCTTAAGTTTTCTATATGAATTCTGCTGCTGCATGGTCTAATGGAACAATCAAACACCAAAGCATGAGCAATTCTGTTCTTTTCTTTATGTTAATGATGTTTCTAAAATTCCTTAACTTCTACATGCATTCATCAAACTTGAGGAAATAAAGAAAAATGAGATAGCACGCAGAGTCCAAGTAATATCTTCATTTTCTAATAAATTTGCTTTCCTCTGAACACTGTCAGTCCTTTGTTTGCCTTTCCAAGATGTAGCTGTAAACCACTTTATCAGATACAAATAAAATTTTCTTAAATTCACCAGCAGAGAATAATGATTTGGTTTTATGGGCCCATAAAACAACCCAAGTCTGTGGGCATTTTGACATAATGCTGTCAATTAGGATCTGTAATGTATTCTGGGAGATATCATAACAAAAGTGGCAGCAAACTCTTTTTTCCCTTTCAAAATGATCACCTGCAATATGCAATAAAATGCAAGGATGTACTCATAAAAGAGCCATTGCTGTATCCTCCCTAATATATATGCAAATATTTTTTCACTTTGAAACTTTGAGGCACACGAGGAAGCTGCAGGAAATTAATATCAGCTTCCAGTTGCTGTATAAATCAGAGCAACAGCTCTTGCCTACTTAGGGGAGTAAGCTGCTTTGATTAAATGGTGATGGGAATTGGCCCTGCTCAGCATCAGAGGCAGAGCCTGCCTCTCCTCCTTCCTTGCCAATCCCAGGATGGCTGCTGGAGTGCCTTGTGTTCTCCCCTTGTCACCATCACCTCTGCAAGGGGAGAACTTCTGCAGTTTAGAGCACATTTTAGTCCTGTTTGGCCACTGTGTCAAACAGATTACATTGTTCTGAGGGAATCCCAGAAGTTGATAGGGCATGAAAATACCCTGGTTAAGGATGGCTGAAAACAACTTGGTTGAATGCCTGGAAAATATGCAGGCTTTTATCTGAAAACCTCCTCTGAAATCATTGGTAGTTGTGTGTTCTCTGCTTTTTGTACCAAAAAAAGCACAGTAGGAGGAGGCTTCACCCCTCACAGCAGCTGGAGCCAGCAGGATGCTTACCCACACTGATACATTTCTGGTAGAAAGCAGCCTGAAGGAGGTGATCAACATTTTCCAAAGTTTTGAAAAAAATACATATTGCTGTCTGGGACGGAGTGGTCACAACAAAATGATTGCAGAGGAGATGGAGCAGGAAATCAGGAAGGTCACGTTGCATTGGCGCCCACAGAGAGACTGCCATAGGTAGGGTACACCCAGGAGCAATAGCTGCTTGAGCAGCAGTGATTTTTTAAGGTTCATAAAGTATTTTTGTCCTCAGTAGATGGAGAAAAAGATCATTTTATCTCTTAAGGATGATGGTAGAGGAGAAATAATTTGTTCACAATCGATGTGGAGGCACAGAGAAACGCGACATTTATTTTAATGGGCAGCAAGGACCGACAAATAGAGATAGTGCATCAAAGTCACTCTCACTTGTCCTCCTGGGTATGCACACTTTGCTGTCCAAAATCTGCCTTTTTATCCATCCCTGCCAGAGGAACACTGAAAAAAAAATCTGGTGCTCAGAACCCAAGCAGCTCAAGCCAGCTAATTAACAAAGTGGTTCATTAGTACTTGCAACCAAGTGTGTTCTCTTTCTAAACTAACCCTGAGTGTGTCAAGCAGTGATGCTCTGGTGGAAGTTTATTTCACAGGACAATTGATTTTTGTGTCAGAAACTGTCCTGAGAAAATAACTCATGGCAAATAATGCATTTAGTGATTAAAGTTTCTTCCCTTTCCCATGCTCATCCTCCAGATAAGGAGTCCCTTGACTGCAGTCAGCCTTTGGAATGTTTGGAACACTGGCTTGCCAGCAGGCAGACAGCCACTTGTTGCAGGTGTGTTCTTCCAGGGCTATTTTGGCTGCTAATTCACAACATTTCCTTGCTGGATGCAAAAATCGTATTCAGAAATAGAAGTTTGATATCTTTTGTTTTTCTTCCCTTTTGTTAGACAGATATTATCAACCATTCCGTGAAAGATTTTTGAGTAGGCATGTTCTTGTTTTGTACACCAGGGATTGTGCTAGCACAACACATTAAGTAAAAGAAAGAGAAAATGGATGCCTTTTTCTCATTCTGACAGTTCCCAGAATTTCATGATACTTTTTAATGCTGCTGCTGGTAAAAGACACCACTTTGGATTGACAGAATCACTCCTTTCCCTTCACACAAAGGCCACCAAGTCCTTGACAGGACAAGATACTGAATCCCAGTGCAACATTACTGCCCTGCATGGATGTTGGTGAGGTTTTGCTAGAGCTGGAGCTCAGCAGCAGTCCCAAAAGGATCTGTGACTGTGGGGTTCTGTACATGTGCCCTTTTGCAGCCTGCACAGACAAAACTCTCCCTTTGAGGACCCAGAGTGTAAAACCCACAGGTAGCCAGCACCTCCCCTGGCTCTCAGGGGAAATTTCCTGCTTATCTCACCTGATGGGGGCTGAACAACGGAGTTTAAAGGGTATGTTTGGAGAAGCACAGAGAGCTCTAGCCAGCTCCCGAGCCAGCAAGAGATTGCACTTTCAGTCTTGCTGAAAAAAATTCTCAACCTCCTTTGGACTGGTTGTATTTTCATCAACAATGCATTTTTGTCCCAAAAACCCTCTAAACAAATCCAGTTGCTAACGTTTGCAGCAAGTCTAAATCAAGCTCAGCTCCTGAAAATCACTAGAGCTGTAGTTTGGCTTTTACTGCCTCACTGGTAATCAGTAAAATCTGACTAAATACACAGAATTCTTCACTGTTACCTGCTGTGCTTGCTGCTGCTGCCCTGCCTTGAATATGAAATGCTTTTTCCATTGCGGTGGGTCTAAACAATTAAGGCAATGGGAAGAAGCAGTCTGTTAGTGTGGTACCCATGGCACTGAAAATAAACAAGTGCCTGACAAAAAAAATCAAAATATGGGAAATGTAATATTTGTTAGTTTCAGGAAGCACACTGCTGAGGGAAATAAGTCCAAGAGAGGAGTTATAAAAACTGATATAAAAGCATATCAGTTTTAGAGACATGAAATCTGCTACGTGGTTTTGTTTGAATGGCACTGAGCAACCCTTCTTTTTAGCTGATGCCTAGGAATACAAATTGTCTACTAAATATCTGCAGCTGCAGTCTGCTCTGCCATTGAAGTGTCTGCTGAATGTCACTGCTGCTTGCTTTGCACAGCAGGGCTGAGGGGGAAGGCTTCAGAGGGAGACAAAAGCCACAGGAGCAGTGCTCAGACCTGTGTATTGAGCCTGTGGTTTTTAATGTTTCCCCCTTTCAGTTCCTCCTGGTTCTCGTGGTTTGTTTGGTAAGAGGCAGCACGAGGATGACTGAGCAGCCTGGGCTTGGTCTTGGTGCTCTCTTTGAAATAATTATTTACTACTTGTAAAACAGTAGGATCTGCAAGCCCTGGCCATGACCTAAGCTCTTCTTATCTCTAATTCATGACTGCTGGGAAACCAAAATCACTTTTCTTTTATTTCTTTTTTTTTATCTTTTCTTTATAGACTGAATCTATCATAATACATAACACACAAGACAGAGATCAAATGGTCACATTTTTAACATTTCAATGTAGCAATTTAAAATAAAATCTCCGTGTTGGGTCATGCAGAGGAATGCTCTGATTCTGTGATATGTGTATGTGGAAACTTCAGAATAGAGGATGATCCTCTTCATCTATGAATTCCTTCATTTAGTATCACATAATATTCACCCCTGTTCAGCCATGAAGTACTTCAAGAAGTAGAGATAGACATGGAGTACTTTAAATAATTTCAGCTACTTGTATTTATCAGAAAAAAAACCCTTAAATAACAAACTTACTTAAGGTGTAGTTAACAAAAATCTCTCCAATTCAAGGTATTCCTTACTCATACTTTAAATTCCAGACATTATACTATTCAGATACACTTGGGATAATCTTGGTTGTGTTTTGAATAGCTAATCAACTAAAAGATTATTCTTGATGCTTATAAATTTATGTTAGATTCTCCAGCAAATGTACCCCACTTGCATCGTGCTTGTTTAACACTTCAAATTGGGGATTTTATGATTGATCACAGGTCTGAAAGAGGATTTCCTTTATTTCCCATAGTAAATATATTATTGAAATGTGGTTACTCAGAGCTGTGCAACATATGCTGCATGTAGTAGCATGAGTACAGATTTTTGTGACAAAATATGACAGCTGAAGTGCTAATGAGTGACAGACATGTGTTGTTCCATGAAAATATCTGAGTTGTTTCAGACTCTCACATTTCCCAACAGGAGAGAAATGGGAGTGAATGAACCATGTACAGCAACACTTTGAAATGAAAACCCATTTTCTGCAGACTTTTCAGGGTTGGATGGGTATTTGTGGGTGTATTAGAACCAGTCATATCTATGGATGGCCTGCTTTCTGAGAGCAGTTACTGGAGTGCAACTCAGGGTTCTGCGCCCACATATGTCTGAAAACCACCTTCAGCCACCCAAAATTTGGGTGTGCAGCTATAGGCACCTCTGTGAGATTTATTTTTAATCAAGTGAAAGAGGCAGACGCCTCTAAAGGCCAATGGAGTGTGTAAAATATGCCCATAAATGTCACATCCAAGGTGCTTACCTGTGTCCCTGACCCCAGAGAAAGCTGGGGCACTGGTGACAGAGAACCCAGATAGCTGACTTGGCTTAAATGTTTATTCTTTTAGTGTTTTTAGTGCTAGAGGTAGGTGAGGAGTCACATCCTTATTCACCATATGTTCATTATTCTGAGATGGTATAAAAGGTGATATGGCTGGAATGATAGTTCTGCTTTCCCATTTCTGTATGTGGAGACTTGCACTTAGACTTACCTATTTCATTACTTTTAGTGTTTTATTTTCTGTATAATCACACATGGCTTGTATCAGACAGGTACTAAGCATTCTATTAAACTGCAGATGGAAACAGCTCAAAGTTTTTAGAGGTGATGCACTGAAATTTTATTTAATTTCCCACAGCTACGGGAAAGCAAAGCAATTGCCACTATAACTATTGAATGTTTGAACATTAGTGTGTTCTCAAAAACATATTGTTAGTTTATGGGGTCACTACCTGTCTCAGAAAGATAATTCTCCTCACAGTTTGGTGATTAGGAGTTGCTGAAAAGAAATGAAAATCTGAGCCAAAAAATAACTCCACAGAAAATATTTGTAATGATAACACTGGTTCGTTTCACTTAAATTAAAAACATTTAAGAATGTGTAATTTATTCTGACCCATATATTGTACCTACATCTTAAAAATATTTTATCAGTGAATGGAAAAACTCCGGTGAATGGAAGAACTCACAGCATAACGAAAAGACAAGACAGATATCAAACCTGGGAGAAATTGTTCAGTCTGAATGTATAAACACCATTGATACTACTGATAAATGTAGCAAAGGTGCTTTTCAACCAAAAATAATGGTGAATGTTCTGATAAAGCTTCAAAATCCCTTTGTTCCACAGAGTTTTTTGACATCCTGGTGCTGCTCTCCTCTTCGCCTGCCCCTCCAGTGCTGAGGCATAAATCCATTGGCCCAATCTGCTTTTTCAAGCTGGGTTTCCTTCTCTTTGCCACTTTTCCTCCAGGTGCTTTTCCCTGGTATTGTGAGAGCTGCCGTTTATTTCCCTTTTGGATTTTAAAGCAGCACTTTGGAGCAGTTCCCACACTGTTTGCTCCCCCAGTTGGCTACACAAAGCTCTTAGAGACTTTTTATTCAGTAGAGGCAGCTGGCTAGGCAAAGGCAACGTTAACTACTATCATAGCTATAAAAATAAAACAGAGTTTAAGACCATAACTGTAGCAATAACCTTGCCCTTAGAGTATAAAACAAAATGGGACCCATTATGGATATTTTTTTTTTTATTGCCATCTGTCACAATTTCCAGTTTGGATGATTCGGAAACAGTTTAATATTCTCTTCACACTAAGCAAGCTTGGGATAAAATGCAAGTTAGAAGGAGACAAGATAGCATTAAATCAGCTGGTATGTGATTGCCATCATCATCCTGATTTATTTCTTCCTGGCTTTTATGATGATGGCATGTGGTCTCCATTCCAGTGAGAACATCCAAGTTGGGAAGCAGGGAGCAGCACAGAAGTTCACAGCACTTCTGTTTGAGCAAATCTCCTAGAAATCACACTAAAACAGAAGGCACACAGAAAGTAAAGCCTCTTACCTCTGTCAGTGGGCATTTCTATAGAGCTTTGGGTCATTTTTCTTGTTCCCAGCTTGTCTCCCAGTGTTTACTGATCACCAAAGACCTTCCCTGAGTGGAAGTCTCATCCCTCCTCCCCTCTATGCCACTGACCACCTTTTCCAGGCTTTCCATGCAGAGGAGGTGCATCAGGAAGGAGAGAGCTCAGCAAGAAGGTGTCCAAAACTGACCAAAACTGCTCTTTCTGCTGCTGTGGAGGTCACAGCAGAGAATCTGAGATCCTCTACGGGCAGCTAGGGAAGGGGATCTGACAAGAGGATAAGCAGTGGTATCAAAAAACTTCATGCCAAAAGAGGAGCAAAGAATCACAGAATGGTTTGGGTTGGAAGGGACCTTAAAGATCATCTGTCATGGATATCTGTCAAGATCATCTTAAATACAGGGACTAGAGCTCTGCATATTGTACAAGAGATAGTGAGAAGGGATGGGCTAAAAAGGCCACAGTATGAAAACCAATATTCCCTCCCTTTTAAAATGTCAAAGCTGTTCTTAGGAATGAGGTGAAAACTAGTGAAAGGACCATTATAAACAGAAGTAATGCACTGAGGGATAAATATGACTTACTGGGAAGGAGACAGCCTAACTTGTGCAAATGACAAGTGTGAGCCATATGTCCACCCAGGTTTTGGAGAAGGTGGGGGGTGACAATGTCACTGGGTATTTTGAGATTAATGATCTGGCTGGAGGAAAAGCAAGGGGACATCTTCCAGAGCAGGGGAAAACACACTGCTGTATCCTCATTGCAAACCCCAGCCCTGCATCATTCTGCCTGCACCCAAAACCCACTGCCTGCACCCAAAAACCAGCTCTCTGCACCCAAAATCTGCCATCTGCACCTGCTCTGTGCAGCAGTCCAGAGGGACAGACAGCACCTCTTCATTACCCACTGCTTTGTCAGCCTCTGGGCCACCTGGAAGCCAGCTTGGCCATGATTGTAAGGCTTGCTGGCCAGGGCACTGCTGAGCATCACACAGCCAAACTTTCTGGCAGTGCCCTGGCTGCTCACTGCAAAAAATACCCACAGGAAATGCTGCCAGCAGCAATGAGGCCCCATTTGTAATTAAAGAGCTGTGCTGGAGCTGTCAATACCGACCCCACTTAAGCCAGGCTTGCTGGATAAACCTCTGCCATCAATTCTGTGTCCATTGCAGGCATGCAAAGCTGTGGCCTGTGGTTTACACCAGCTGAAGAGCCCAGCCTAGATGGAGTTACACCGTCACTGTACACAGGTCTCATTTTAATTCAATCCCACTTCCACCTACAAGACACTGCAGGCTGCTCTGGGAAGATGGAAAAACTCAACTGCAAATACAATCAGCAGGTTTTGATAGCATGGCTGTGCAGACCCAGCTATGCTAGAATTATTTTTTTGCAGTCTAGGTACAGAAAGGGTCACACAGCAGGTGAAAACAGTCCTTATCAACCCCCAAAATATGAAACTAAAGGATTTTAAGGGTAGAACTTGTCACCATATTAATATATCCTCATCTGGATTGGTGCACGCAGTATTTTTATATTTCAGGTGAAATGATTTTAACTTTACCAGGTTTGTTTATGAGAAAATACTTTAAGTCCAAAGTTGTTTAGTCACCAGCAAACTGGTATATAGTTACAAATTCTTGCATACACTTTAAATTTTTGATTTCACTGGCTCTTCTTTCCCAGCAAGAGAAATTATGTAATGTAGCTGTAGAGAATTTCCTTGACTTTATCCCCTCCTTTTCTACGGAAATAAATCTGAATTTGAGAATTTATTATTACCAGGACAAATTTTCAGTGCCACTAAATTTAGGAGTGAAACAAAGCGCTTGGGCAGAGATCCCTGGAACAAAGTGAAGCAGCTGCTGACCTGTCAGTATAAAATATCCTACAAATGCATAAATGTGTGACATATGTTCACTGGAATATTTTTGACACAATTTTGGCTCAACATGCTGTGTATATCTTTCCCTAAATGCTATATATAAACTCTTGTTTAATATTCACAGAATTGTGTACCATTTCCCAAAAGCATAAATTACAGAGACAATATTTCTCTGTCATTAAATGTTTATGTCCTGAAATAAAAATTCAAGGTTAAAATCATCTCCCAGTGCCTCACTAAAAAGGAAACCTCACAGAAAATACACGTGTAAGTGTGTTTTCAATTCACTTCTTCCTGCAGCAAAACTCTATCATTGAATAATTCATCCCCTCTTCTCCAAGCTCCAGTTTGCCCTCTCCAAACAGAAAAATGCTCCCAAAACCCAGAGGTTTCCCCCAGCAATCTTCTTCTTCTAAAGGTTTTGACCAGGTCATAGCCATCCCTAAAGAAACACAAAGAAATCCCAGAGTTTGAGGCAGCCTGCAAGTTCCCCAGCTCATATTGTCACCTCTGGCTTGGCTTTGACCACAGTTTAGTGCCACAAACATCTTTCCCCTGATGGTGTTTCCAAAGAGTTTCCTCTGTGAGGAAAGCATCCTATCATGGAATGGTTTGGGAAGGGAGCTTAAGGATCATCTCATTCCAACCCCCTGCCATGATGTGGGACACCTTCCACCAGACCAGGTTGCTCAAAGTCCCACCCAGCCTGGCCTTGAGCTCTTCCAGGCAGCCACAGCTTCTCTGGGCAGCCTGTGCCAGTGCCTCACCACCCCCGGGGTCAAGATTTTCTTCTTCATATCTAATCTAAACCAGATAATCTCAGTTTGAAGCCATGTTCTATCCCTTCATGTCACTATAAGTTCTCTCTGTCTCTCTAGCCCTCTCTGATGGGGCATAAATAATGGAATATTTACACAGGGGGAAAATTGTTTGCATGTTGCATGCCAGACTTTCTTTGTTCACCTTTGCAGGGTCAAACTGAGTTTTCAGCATCCAGCTCCCTTGGCACTAGGCAGACGTGTCAAAAAGTAGCAAGGTACAAAATGTGAGTTTTCAGAGGGAAGAAATGTAAATTTTCCTCATAATTTTTTATGTTCTAAAGATCTTAATGTTTTACTAAGTAATAAGTTCCATACTATTAATTTTATATGATCTACATACTCGTGAATGAGTGTATGCCCAAAAACCATTTCCCATTCTGCTGCTATTTATCTAGTATAATGTTATTTCAGTCAGGAGCAAAGCTGCTACAGTCAACCATTGTCATCAGTGAGTTGAATCAATGTGTTTCCAAGTCTTATTTCAGTCACTGTCATTCCCATTGCGATTTTTGTGGGTGTTCTGGTGCAAAT
This sequence comes from Melozone crissalis, assembly GCF_028551555.1. Taxonomy (NCBI): domain Eukaryota; kingdom Metazoa; phylum Chordata; class Aves; order Passeriformes; family Passerellidae; genus Melozone; species Melozone crissalis. Next base: position 6,666,507 of record NW_026535817.1, on the reverse strand, counting down.
CCCACATGCAGAAGCAGCAGCACAAATTGTGAGAGCCCAGTGTCTGGATCCATGCTGTGGGTTTGGGTTTTTGTGCTTACAAAGGAATGAAACCCTTAATTCTAACAATAACTGTCTTTTTCAATCAGGCCACAGGATTACTTTTGTAATTTAATATGATACCTTTGCAAAGTTCTCCTGTCATTTGTTGGTTATGGAACATTGAAAAATGCCCAGAATGAGAAAGAGACAGAAAATTGCTTCCAACTAGTGGAAATACCATTTCATTCTGTACTGGTATAGGATGTATGTGTCATTCAGTGCCCATGAAAAATTGTATGTCTTTTCTTTTTATAATCATTATTAAGGCAAGTCAGAGAAGACACATTATTCACCAAGTCTCATCAGCTCAGGCTGCTGCTGGAATGTGCTACATGCTGGAAGCAGTTGCAAATTCATTTCCCAGTTTCCATAATACCTAGGATTGTACATATTATGTTATACAGCTGACTACTAATAGTAAAAGGTAACTAAAATCTCCTAGGGTGAGCAGAGGGCTAAAACTAATAGGACAACAGAAATACAGAGCTCAGGTTTAAAGAAAAAAAATAGGCAGGCAACGGTCACTGAATGGCTTAAAGTAGGTATGGTCTCTACCTTACTGCAAAAGGAACAAGAAAAATTCTGATTTTTGAAGATTGCCTAAATATCTATGAAGGTTTCTCCATTCCTAATGTTTACTTTTGTAAACTTGCTTTTCAGGAAAAGGGCTTGTTGCAGAAATTATGGGGTGAAAGCAGATGGCCCAAGTTATGTAGCTGGGTACCTTTGGTGGTCATCACGGTCCTTTCTAACAGTAAAATAAAGCATTTAAATGTTCTCAGATTTACTGAGCAGTTTGTGAAGCTCTGTGACAGCCTTGTGTGGCAAAAGCTGTAATTAAGATTATCTGGTAACGTCTTAACAGGGAGGGACAGTGATGTGGCCACATTCACAATGAGAGCTGAGATCAGCATTAATGAGCGTCCTTGGGCCTCTTTTGCCCTTTGCCTTCTCAGTCCTCAGCATTTCTCCTTCTCCTCCGGAAATCATCCCTGAAAAATTCAAGGCCAAGGGGAACCATGTTCTAATTGAAAACAAAGCCCTGTTGAGTAAGAGGATCAGTGCATTTTACTCAATTAGAGTCTGCGTCTGACTCCATGAGCCATAATTTATCTGGGAAAATTCTGCCTGTAGTTATAGAGCAGCCCTTCAGACTGACCTACATCCTTGGGGAATGAGGTTTGTTCTCACATTCCTTTGAACCTATGTCTGCTGATGGCTCCAAGGAGAGGTTTGGGAATTGCATCTCCTTTCACTGGGCTCACTGTTGTCTGTTGTTTGCAGCTGCAAACCGAGCAGGGGAACAGAGCACAACAGTAACTGGTGACAAGTTGACTTCTCAGCCTCTGTGGGCAATAAGGTCAATTTAACAGAGAAAAGGGGATCAGCAAAGCATTCCACAGTGCCTAAATTTAGACTTGCTGTTTGGGTTCAGTTCTTTGTCAAAGTACCTCTTTGTTAAGTCACCACTTAATCCTTTGACTGAGGGGATCTTCAGGGCTACTTCTGAGTTGTTACTTTCTCTGGTCTCACTCTTTAAAGCATTTAACACTTCTACATGTCTATAAAAGGACACTTATGATTATCTGCTATTTTTCTATCAGTATTCTGCCTCTTTGGGTGCTTGGAACTGGACACATTTGGGTATCTGGATTTTATAGCACTGGTTGTATCAGTCACCTGTGCCTGACACTGGCTTACAGTTCACACAGTGACGCCTCTAGAAGATGAGCTGTAAAGCTCCTTGGTACCTGAGGGACATCACCTATGACACTGGTACAGGAGCCAAATATATCAGTGTTACCTCTTAGAAGCAGAATTAAAGGCACTTCACCAGTAAAATGACAACAGAGTGTGGACAGAAGTTTCAGGATCAGTACTGAAGAAAAGTTTGTCCTCAAGGTGCTGGCAAATGGCAGAATAAATGTAAATGGTTACTGGAAAGACATGGTAAGGAGAGAAACATTTTTGCTTTGTAGAGAAATTTTAAAGGCTCTTTAGTGTCTCACATTCATTGTTTCTGGTTTTTCCCCCTCTAACTACCTTTTTTTTAGATGAGGGTTGTGTTCTGCTCTTTAGCTGAGCCATTACTCCTGTTGATGTCAAACTTCTCAGGAAGGAACAGTGTATTTGGGAGTTGGGCATCTGAGCTGACTGTTGCTCCCATATCCTTCCTGTGTGCTGGCCACCTCCACACCCATACATCATTTCCCCCTTCCCGGTACCTTTTCCGCTCCCTCTTCCTTTCTCCTTGGTTTTCCTGTTTGATTCCCTTTATTGCCACATTTACCAGCTCTCTCTGGCTCACTCTTAGATCATTTTGTGTCAGTGAATAGGAATAAACCCCATTTGCTCCTTGCACAATCACCCTCAGAGAATCCCTTGCCATTGGAGGAAATAGTGACTTTTTGCGTAAGAAGGGGCCAAACCAGGTAACCAAACCAGATCTCAGCCCACACAGCCACTGCCTTGTACCAGGGCAGATTCCAGCTTATTTTTGAATGAAATGTTTGCTTTGTGTGGATCACTGGGCACCGAGAAAAAACTCTTCACTGGAAGGGTCACCAGGCATTTTATCAGACTGCCCAGGGCAGTGGTGGTCACCATCCCTGGAGATATTCAAAAGATGTGTAGAGGTGGCACTTGGGGACATGTTGGACTTAGTGGCCTTAGATATCTTTTCCAGCCTAACCTTTCAATTGTTTTATGATTAAATTCTAGATATGGAACCTACTGTCCTTACTGCATCTCCCAGAGCAAGTGGTGCAGAGCTCCAGAGAACTTCACATTTTAACAATCCTCTTTTCCCATTGTACGGCTGGGAGGGACTTCCTACATTTCATGTAATCAGCATGCAAATTTGAGAGCTGCCCATAAAATCCTGCAGTAAACAGGATATGTTTGCTCTAAACAGATTTCATCCAGTAACAATTCACTATAAATTCAGTTACCATCAACAGGATCCTATTTTCCCTCCTGCTTCTCTAATGTCTTTTTCCCTAGTGTAGAACAACGGGGGGAAAATTGCTGCTGTTTGTCCCCACATTGAGGTTTTTAAATAAAGGTGAAGACACTACCAGTGATGGTGATAGTCTGAGAGTCGACTGCATTCCTTTTCGGTGTAAATGGAATTATGATTGGATTCAGTAAAAGTAGTTCATAGGTACTTCAGAAAACTGAAATGGGGATAGGTTATTAGACATTTAATACCTGAGATAAAAAGCAATTTTGCAGAAGCTCTGTTTACTGAAGTGTACTAACAAACTAGAGATAAAACAAGCTTTTAGCATGTTATTTAATCAATTGTCCCTGAAATTGACTCTGCCACTCTGTGTGAAAGGAAAAATAAGTCAAAGGGGAAATTCCAATCCTACATACGCTGAAATTCCTACCTGCTAGTTTGCAGATATGGATAACAACACATTAAGAAAGCCATAAAAACAGTAAAGAAAAACTTCACTCAATGGATTCAATGCTCTATGGGGTTGGGACGTGGCAATGAATCTCGCTGTCCACTTACAAAGTGTGGGTTAAAATACCCTCTCTTGGTTCACAAGCGGATGTTTTGAGATAAAGGCTCTCAGAAATGTGGGTTTTTTTAGTTTCTAAGTAGTCTTATTAAGGGGTAAATGCACAAAGAAAGTAGATGCTCAGAGACAAACCTCAACAGCAACTTGGGCACCAAGCTGGCGCTGCCTTAAAATGATCCAAGGCTGCTGGCAGAGCAATGAGAGGGTGACAAAATGGGCTGATTTATTTTAGAGGGAACCTAAACATTGTGTTAATGGTGACAGTTGACAGTGGAAACACTGCTGAAATTGAGTGTGAGACAGAGGTTTTTCTCGATAGCCACAGGATGTCCTTGGAACAGAGTCTGCATCTCAATGAGCTGGGTGCCGCTCACAGTACATTAGAAAGAAATTAGTTAGGGTTGAGCATAATTATAATGTCAGGGTAGTTTCCAGCCTGAGATCCATCGTTCTGGCTGGGAACCGTGTCATATTGAGCAAAAATTAGCTTGCTTACAAATACACAGCAGATTATTTCCAGACCTAGCATGATGCTTCTCTCCACCTTTCTCCTTCCTCCCACTGTTTCTTTTTGTTTAAAGCGCGGATACGAGACTCACATCCCATCTCAGCTGCTTTTGTCAGGACAGCTAATGAGCTGGGGTGGGATGGGAAAAAAACCACAGTGGAAATGGGGTCATGGAGAGGTTAAACTTCATGAATTTATTCATTGGGATTCAGCTCATGCCCTCCTGAAATGAGATGTCATCATTAAAATTGTGGATGACACTGTTGCATAACGATGCTAGAAGAACCTGGAGGAAATAGGATTTGTTTAGACTTTAATATATGACTGCAATAGGAAAACAAGCCCAAATTGTACCAACCATGTCAGAAACATACTGAAAACAATCTGTGTAAGGTGTTTGTAAGGGAGAAATGCTCCAATTTAATTTAAAAAAACCCCAACAGCAACAGCGACAAAAAAAGCAAGCAGTGATATCAACATTCTTTTCTGCTTTTCTGGAATTAAAGTTGTGAGACGTGAACAGCATGAGTATCTTGGGAATAAAATTATTGTTTATTCCATCACAGTACTTTTGATGTAGCAGAAATATTGACTGTGTTTTTAACAGAGGAAAATTGTTTGAAAAGGGAAGAAAGCAGAGTTACAATAGATTGTGATGGAGCCGGTGTTGGCCACACTAATTGGAGGTGTGACCTGGAGCTGAGCAAGGGCTCACAGGGGTGGAAGGTGATCCAAAGTGTCAATCCTTTGGGAAATCCTTCCCCCTGACCCAAGGCAGAAATCAGCCATACCTGGGGCAGACCTGACAGGTGACATTCTGGCTTCTTCATAAAGGCTTGGAATCCTCTCCCTAAATATTTGGTTTGGAGCATTATTATCTCCTAGTCTTAGGTGCTTTTCAAGTGGCTAAAAGAAGTCTTCCTTGCTGTAACATTGCTGAGTACATTAGTTTGTGCTTCTTCCACAATTAACCTTTTCTCTTTGCCCTCTGTGTAATAGAAACTGTCATCCTATCCCACCCTTAGTTTTCTGTCCCTTTATCTTGCAACACCCCTTTCTTCATGCTCATTTCAAGGTGCTCCTGGCTCCCATTTCCCTCTGAATCCCCCCCTTGTCTCCCATCACTTAAAACATCTCCAGCCCTTCCTGGCTCATTGCAGGATGCAAATCTAACAAGCCAACTCTCAATTTGTACATCCAGCTCATTATGTCTGCAAGCCTCTGTTATGAATGGTATTTTCCTAACCATCCTTGAGGCTGCCTTAATTTTGGAGAATTTATGGGGCTCTGAAGGTAAGTGAGTTGCCCACAGAAAGGTTGCTGGCTCATCAGTGAGATTTACAGCCCACTAATGACTCTGTAATAAAGGAAATACAGAACTGCTGGGCCACTGAGGAGCTGTCACAGGAGAAAACTGACAGCAGGTTCTGTTCCTTTCCAAAGCCTCTCTTGCCCCTGATGTGAAAACAAAACAAAACAAAAAAAAAAATGCAAACAAACCTTTAAAACCAACAAAAACCAACCCAGCTTGGTCTGTGTTTCAAGAAGAGACTTGAGTTACAACAAAATAGAATCTTTCCAGTTCAAGATAAACCCCAAGCTTCTGGTGCTCTGCTTTAAATATCATTGATGAGATGAGAGGAAGCCAGGCCTGAATAAATACTGTGGAATGCTAAACAGGATTTCTACCAAACAATATCTAAATGCCCTGCAGAAAAAGCCTGCTTGCTGATTATCCTCCAGTGCTGTGTAATTGCCACCCATTGTATCCTGACTCTCCCATTTGGAGAAGCCTGGGTTTCACAACTGAGGAAACAACATATAGGAGGCAACATCCCAGGAGATGCCAATTGTATTGCAGGGAAGGAAAATGTGCACACATCCAGGAGATAAACCAGGCTGTAAATTGATTTTAATGGAATCGAGATTTCCTAGGAAACAAAAGCCGTTATAATTTTCCAGCTGTGCCTATGGCGCTTCCTCTGCTCGGCATTGGTGATGCCTGCTTGGATTTTGTATTGATCTGGGAGAGATTGGCTTTCTGGAGAGCCCTTATCACCACACTTCATTGGTTTTGTACTCCTGAGCTTTCAAAGGCAGGGCTGTACCCCTACTGCTGGAGCCTTCCTCTTCTAATAATCTACCCTGGGAAAGAGAGAGGTTGTAAATTGATTTTTCTTTCTCTTCTTCAAGTCAAAACATTATAAGATGAAGAAAATACCATATTTCTCAGTGATATTAGCTAGTAAGTGATAATGCATCAGAGCATGAGGAACTTTTTAATCAGAGCCTGCATCTGCAGAGCTCCAATGCTGAGAAGTGCCAAGCCCCTGAAAGGCAAACCTTGCCTTTGAAAAAAGCCCCTCACACACTGAAAAGAAGCTATTTTTCACTTGTCTCCATGCATTTAAGGACTGCAACTGCATAACCTTAAGCAAGACAGCCACAAAACACAGGTTCTTTTAGTGTCACTTTGGCTCGGGTGACTTTTTCAGAATACTGTATGAGCTGAGGTTTTTTTTTTTTTTCAAGCTCAAGTAAATAGATGAAAACATTTGGTGCAGAGAGGCAGAATAAAAAAAATCTGACCTTGAAAATATCACATAAATGGAACTGCAAACACCGATCTTAGTAAAAACCTGGAGGAAAATGCCACCCAGAATTACACATTACCCTGAAAAGAACAAAGCTCTTTTTCCTAGAGCTACTGAAGCTGCCATTCTACATCTACAGGAATAGGGTATGTTTTACATTCCAGGCATCATCAGCTCTCTCACTTCACTCCTTGAGACATTCGATCTGGAATTTGTTCCATGCAAATTGTCTGTACATGGTGGACAAGCGACAGAATTCTGCAGATTGTGACAAATTAGTCCATTTGCTTTCATTTGCTGTCAAGTATTACTTGGAGATGGAGGAGGTTGGAAAGTGGAACAGCAAAGATTTTCCAAGGAAATGGCAAAAATTTGCAGACATTAGCATATGAAAGCTGAACTGTAAGGTGGTGGTAGGGTACAAACTGCTGTCCAAAGTACAGGCAGCTAGGGCAAGGAAAATCTGTGTCAAAGAAGGAAATTTGGGGAAAAATTAGGGCTGAGATACTCCTGGAAGACCTAATTCTGCCAAGGGGCTGTTTGAAGTGGGCAGCTGCTAAGTAGGGCTTGGAGCAAGGTACAGAAATGTCATAAAACTACTTCTTTATTTTGAATTATTGCCCTTTTCCCACAGAGAATTATGATGTTTTTTCAGGAGCTCTTTACAAGCCAAACAGAGCAAGCCAAAATCAGCAAGGCCCATACGCCACTTCCTTTGAGGAAAGCAAGATATGGCATTTCAAAGCCTCCATCTTCTGGTCTCTCTGAAGGCACTGCCTTTTCCTTCTGCCTTTGAAATCCTGTTTGAAACCCATATTAAATCATTTAAGCTGAAGGATGATAGGTGTAGAGTGGATATTATGAGGAAATTCTTCACTGTGAGGGTGGTGGGGCCCTGGCACAGGTCACCCAGAGAAGCTGTGCATGTCCCATCCCTGGAAGTGTTGAAGGCCAGGCTGGATGGGTCTCTGAGCAACCTGGGACAGTGGAAGGTGTCCCTGCCCATGGCAAGGGGTGAGAAGTGGAAGATATTAAACATTCTTTGAAACCAGTCTGTGATTCTGTGATGATTCTATGATGATTCTATTCCCATCCCAGGCACAGCCTGTGGGGACAGAAGGAAGTGGCTGAGCCACGTGGCCATGGAATGATGCCAAGGTGCTGCTTGATCATTCAGTCCCTCACTTGAGGGCACTGATACCAGGGACAGAACATGTGCATTGCCTGTGCAGTGTTTCACAATGGCGCCTTTCATGCCCAGGTAGAAGTTACATCTGTGCTGAAGCTCCTGACCCCAATCCATTATCTCCATCCGAGCTTCCTCCAAGAAGGAAAAAAAAAATAAATGTTGGCATAATAAAGTTATGCCTGACCTCGGATCTTAATACAGAGAGACAAGAATCAGAATGCAGAGCTCTGGAATGACAAGAACTACCTCATATTCTCATTTCTGGCAACAATTCTGCTGGAGACCTGAGGGAGCCATTGTGTCCCTGTGTGCCCTGCTCTCTCCGTGTAAACACAGGCAGCAGTGCTTACCTTCCTCACTAAGGTATTTGGAGGTCTGTCACCAAAGATTGCCATGGGCATTTACAACTGCCTGGGAAAGTTTGTGGGTTTTGTTTCCTAGAGAATAACCAGGATGTGCTGCCTCTACACAGCTTTGAGATGTTTACACGTGTCTGTTCAGCTCAGCCCATTGCCAATGCAAAGTTCACGAGGACTTTGGGAACCTCCATGTATTTATTGTCCCTTGGCATGCACGATAACCAGGCTGCAAACACAGCAATTTCTGGATCTCCTGGCACTGTTTCTCTCTTACAGGCAGTTTCTACCCCAGTTGCCTTGTTGCACCTGGTGCAGAAGGAATATGAAGGAAAGAGATCTGAGCAGAGACACAATTCCTTACAACCCTGCTCCATCTCTCTGGGAACCGAAGCATTGGCACAGACCTTTTCTCCATGCCCAGCTGTCCTAAAGGGGGTCCAAGACCTTGGCTGGCTGAATGGTGCCTCTCCATGATGTCACCCTGGTACAGGCTTGCTGTCACCTGCTCTTCAGCCCAGCCTTGCTCTCTGCTGCATGAATTTGACCTTTTTAGCTCAAAGGGAATCCCACATGTTTGTATCCACAGGGATATTGTTCTCCTAGAGGAGAAGTGGGCTGAGTAATTCTGGGAGATCCATCTCCTAGGCCTCCTTACTCAGTCTTCTCCTTAAGTCTCCCTTTTACAAAAAGATAGATCCCCTCTTCCTAAATTTGCAGCGCCTCTCATCACACAGGGCATAGACATCTCAAGTCCCTTTGAGAACTGCAGAGCTTTGTTGCTGGGGAGAAAAAGAGAAAAAATAAAGTAGGAGAAAAAACTCCTTGGGGAGATGTGACCAACCTGGTTTAGTGTCCCTGTGCATGGCAGGGGCTTGGAAATAAATTATATTTAAGTCCCCTTCCAACTCAAACCATTCTATAAGTCTGTGAAATTCAAGGACCAGAAATGCTATGCAGAAGCACATGGTTGTTGTTCCAAAGAGCTGTTCTTAAAGGCTCAGAGATAAAAGATGAAAATACAAACACTTTATTCCTAATCTAACCTTCAACTCAATAATTTTTCTGGTTTCAAAAGTTCAGGCAATAGACTATTGTTTTATGTAGGTGATTAGACGCTGTTTCTAGTGCACTGTAATTGTGTGATTTGATACAGATTTATATGTGAGAAAGCTTCCTTTCCCTTTGTGTGAAAGCTTGGAGCAGAATCATTTACCTCCAGAAGGTTGCACCAGTCTGACAAGTGCACACTGACAGAAAATTCATTGCCTTGATTTCCAGGACAGTCAGATTGTTACGCGTCATTTTTTTCCTTCTTGATTTGGCTTTACTCTGCTTTTTTTTTCCCCTTACTTTGGTTCGTTAATCCTATCCTTTCCATCCTCTTTCCTTGTCCTACATGCCATCCTCTCAGCTTTCCTGTCTGATGGTTGAAATAAAACAGGGAACAGCCACTTTTACTGCTACCTCTCACAGTACAAGTAGAAGCAAAAGGCTGATGAGGCTTCAAATAACTGCCACAGGTGCCTGCAAGTTGATTTTTCATTTTTCTTGATTTGGAATTAAAGGGAAATCAAACAACCCAATGCCTCTTAGATGATCTTTAAGTTTCCTTTCAAGACAAATCATTCAGCCATTCTGTGATACTGTGGAGAGACAGCTGGTGCTCACCAGCTCCACAAGTTTCTTTCTGTGAGGCAAGTCTCTTAGCAATACCATTTCTTCTGCTGTGGAACCCAATTATTATCACTCCTGCTTCTCAGATTTGAATGGATTTGCACTGAAAGTTTTAAAGCAACAAATGGCAGAGCTCATACGCTACCCAATAATTAAAAAACAAGGAGAAAGACAGAGCACCTAAATGGGTTTCCCACTGCGACAAATCCCATGGATTATAACATTTTTATACTGCTCTAAAACACTGCCACATTGGCAGTAAATTCTCCAGCAAGGGCAGTGAGTTGAAGCAGAGTTTGCCTTTCATTTGTTTTGTGGTCTGATGCCCAATCCCCTCTGCAAATAAAAGCATGATGCTTTGTGATCAATTGATCCAAAACATATCTTGAAGGAGCAGCTCTGCTCCCCCTCCAGTGCCTAATTTCAGTTGTCTAATTAAAGCAATATCATTTGCATTTCTGAGGTATGTGGCTTTTGCTCTGCCACATATAAACACCATGTCTGTGATTTAATTCTCCTCCTTTTTCCTCTAGCAGCTCAGTTTTCATATATTTCTGTACATTGGCTTCAGTTTATTTATTTATATTATCTTTATTTTTAACTGAGTATTGCAAGCACTCCCATCCCTCCTTCCACAATAATTTTTGATGGCAGGGGCCAACATTTTTCTTTTTTCCTTATCTCCCAGCAGTCTCTTAGCACAAAACCCTAGGTAAAGCCCACTTCACAGTAGACAGCACTCAGATCTTCATGGGCTCAACATTTACATTCCATTTACATCTTTGTCACCCTCAGAATAAACCAAGTTCCCGAGCTTTTTTTTTTTTTTTAATTGGTCTAAATTCTAATGAAAGGCACCACTCCTCCCATCCTCCCATTTCCTCCTGAGATTAATTGAAATGCAGCCATCTAAACCCCTACTAATTTGTTTTGAAGCCAGCTATTTCCTCAAACAGTTGCAGAAGATGAAAGTTGTTGATAGGAGCTGGAGAGGCTTTTTTCTTTTTTTTTCCATGTTCCATTGCTGCATGCCACTGAAATCCCTGGCTTTGCTCCCATATCTCCTGACACATGTATCTGAGCTTATCCCATGGACAAACCCCACAGGGCTCACACAGTCCTTGGGCTGACCTGCCTGGGCTTTGGGTTCCTTTCTGCTGAGCACTGTGGTGACAGGCTGTGACTGTGGCAGCACAGGAGGTGGGAGCAGGGTTTTTAGCATTTAGGGTTGTCATTTCACATGCCACTCCAGGGGTCATGTTTTTCCACCCTTCCCCAGCCTGGGCAGCTGCTGAGCCAGCTCTGGAGGAGCTCTGTAAAGATTACCAGGGACAAGGCACATTTACTGAGCATGGGAATTCAAGGTAGCACCGATTCAGGGGAATAACAGGGCAGATTTAGGTGGAAAGGAAGAAATTTGTTGTGATGAGGGTGGTGAGACACTGACACAGGTTGCCCTGAGAGAGGCAGGGGATGCTGCATCCCCAGGAACATTCCAGGCCAGCTTGGATGGGGCTTTGAACAACCTGCTCTAGGGGAAGGTGTCCCAACAAGATGATGCGCAAGATCCCTTCCAACCCAACCCATTCTGCCATTCTGCGATTTTACAATTTTACCAAGTCATTCATAGAAAGGTTAAACCCTGCCTTTGATATTTGCATGGTTGCACTATTGTATCAAAGCTATTCTCTTCCTGAAGGCTGCATGTGACCAGATTGCTGGAAGAAAGCTCCTGCTCCTTTTTGTCGTCCCTGCAGTTAGCTTGATTTCATCTGAGTCATTCCCATTCTTCGCATGTCATGCTCTGCAGGCGCTCCCTGCCAAATATACATCCTAAGCTGGCTGTGTCAAAACCTTTGCACAATTATTTTCTTCCCCCTTTCTCAAATTTAGATGTTTTCTTTCTGGGACTGAATCCTAATTTCCTTCTGTTTGTTGCTGTCCTTAGTTTTCAGCATGTTTGGGGTGGTCAATCCTGTTGGTGTTGGGAAGCTGCTGTGTTTCTGTTCTGTCAGCTTTCCACACAATCGACCATAAAATTAATCCTGCATTCCTAAAACCTTTCAGAGCACTGTAAAAACTGCCCACTAGGTCCATTTATTTGCTGTACAGGGTTGTGGGTTTTTTTATTATTTTTTCCATTTTTTTTCTGTTTTGGTTCAGTACTTTGCATCACAATGCTCCCATTGGAGAAAGATAAAAGGAACATCTAAGGGCCACATAAGGAGGGAGACATGTAACCAGTGGGCTCTGAATCATGGTTTTTTTCCCCTGCTTTTTTTTCCACTGGCATTGGCAGTGTTCATAACCCAATAGAATCTGTTAGAAAATGGTCTTCAAAGTGCAATTCTGTTGCTGCTTGACTGGATTTGTCTGTGGGTTTTTTGGCCGTCACTGAAGCGTCAGCTTGAAAATCACTGAAAACCAACAATTTCTAATGAGTAAGACTTTACCAAGAAGGTATTTAAATAGAGAACAACAAAGTCCACTTTTCTCTCCTCCCCAGCTGCTTTTGATCCCATTGAATACTGTCAAATGGGTTGGAGTCATGCGTGAAGTTTGTCACTTCTGAGCTGCTGACAGTACCTACCTCAACGTGCGACGCGCCGTGAATTCTGAACAGTTTTATTGAAATTTATTGAAGTATTGCCATCTGCCATGCAGCACTATCCTTCCCAAAGGCGACTGGGAGAAACAGGGCAAAGTGGCTGCATCTTGTGATTAGAAATTTTTATTTCTGGCAAGTGTGAGCATTCCAGTTGCTCAATAAAAGTAGTCACTGTGCCACATTCAGCTCATCTGTTCCATCACGGAGTGTGGCACTGAAATACCATTTCCCACTGAGGGCCTGCTGTGGTTCTACATACACAAATAGGCAAGAGGAAGAAATTTCCTTCAGTTTCATAGTTTTATAAAGACTTCATAGCTGATAAAACCGGCCTTCTTGTCTTCCAGGTCTGTGAAGGACCCCCTCGCCTTTCCCAGCATGTTTCCATCAATACTGAAGGACCGTGCACAGTGACTGCTGCCCATCATGGACCCATCCATGATTTCACACATCAGGAGGTATAACATCTCATTTACAGATTCCTTCAGATTCCAAAATATCACTCAGGATTCTTAGTGTTGCGCTGAAGACTTTTCCCAAGATATCAAAATAATTTGGGTTGGATGAGACCTTAAAGAACATGTAGTTCCAACCTTCCTATTTTGGGCAGGGACACCTTCCACTAGACCAGATTCCTCAAAGCACCATCTAGCTTTATCACAAAGGAGAATAATCAAGCAGAATAATAGATGTCTCAGCAAAACACAAGTTTTTTAATCAGAAATATGTTTATCATTTAGCAAAAAGCACCTATTATAAAATAACCATCCCAAGCACCACAGTATCGCTAATTCATTATGTGCTTTAGACCATTTTTCCCAAGGTAATGTAAGGAAGGATACTCATTGGGAATGGCATTCTTGTGGCAAGATATTAAATGGAGTTTTTGTTTTGTTTTGTTTTAACCTTCAAACCCACTACAAATTACGGTATCATTTTAAGTGGTGAAATGGAGAAGGTCCTTTTTAATTCAGTCTCTCTGCCTGTTCCACACTAGAAAGAAGAGTTATTTTCTTTGGAGACTACTGTTTTGATAAGATCTGTCTGTATCCAACTATCTGATAAGCTGGGAACTCGAGATCCAATGTCACCTTTCATTTTACTTACTCCTTTATCTGTCCGTGGTGCAGGGATCTGGGGATACAGTTACTCCAAAGTTTTCAGAATATTTTCTTAGCTATAATTTATAAATCAAATCCCCAAAGAATTATCTTTTTTTAAAATAAAAAATGAAATAAAATTTCCTAAAAGTAAAAAAAAAAAAAAAAAAAAAAAAGGTTTAAAGGACAGAAAGCTGGAAATCATATCTCCCAGGGATATCTCTTGACATTTGGAGTCTAAAAAACATGAAGTTTTGCCACTGTTACTCAGTGGCCACATATGTTGTAGTGGCCTAAATTTTTGACTAGAAAAGTAAGAAATTGGTTAGTTTCATAAGACATTAACCAGGCCGACAAGCTGTTCTTGGCTCCACATAAGTCAATATCTACCTTTTCAATTAGTAGCAAATTTTTTTGCAAAACGCCTTGGACTAGGATTTTGATATGTACCTCTTCCCAGTATTGTATTTTGATCTGACCACCTGACTCTAATTTAATGTTTAATGCTATGTTTTGAAATTCAAGCTTGCTACTTCAAAAGAAAATGGCCTGGAAAGAGGATTTAAATAAATAATGATCAGTCAGTTATTATTATTCAAGAGAGTCTGCAACATGATGTATATTTTAACACCAGTGGGGTTTATATAACAAAATTATTGGACTAGCAATGCACTTACTAAAAATTACAAAACAAAACACAGTTTGGGGCTACTTATTTATTTATTTTTGTTACTGTGCCTGTATCTAAAGCAAGGCTTTTCACGGATCCTCCGTGTGGCATTTTTTATGTTCTGCTTTGACGGTATCTTGCCTTCCCTGATTAACTCACCCCGATTTCCAGCCCTGCCTCCCCTGTTTAAGCTGTAAGATTAAAAAGGGCTGCCTAGCATGTCCCTGGGCATGCCCACTCCATCTCCTGTTATCAGACCGAGTCATCAGGAAGGAGGAATCGAAGGAATCTCACTCTGGGCTCCTGCAGCCATTAAAGCTTGACCTGTGACTCTGGCATTCCTGAGCCTCCTGTGCAGCCGTTCCTTTGGTGCCACAGGAATTCCCAGGCCCTGCTGGCAGCGGGGCCAGCTGCTTTGATCACCTGCCGAGCAGGGCGCGCTTCCTCTGGGAGAAAATCACGGACGCCGCAAAAGCAAAACTCGGTGGTTTCCTCAGCTTCTTCCTGAGTCAATAGGTGGTAAAATAAAAATAGAAAAAAGTTTAGGCATTATTTTTGACCGTTTATGTCTGCCCAGTGAGGAAGATGCTCAGCTGATAGGATTGCTTTAGAGGCATGATGAATAAAATGACCATTCCACATTGCTGGGGGTTCCCTGCACTGGTTTAGCTGGCCATGGGAAAGGTGGCTTTCATCTTTTTTTTACCTTAAACACTAAAAACAAAAAACTGTATTTCCATTCCTGACCTACCACCTTCTCATGGATTCAATTCAATTCAATTCAATTCAATTCAATTCAATTCAATACTTCAATTCAAAGGCCTATCCCTAAGCTTATTCCCTGTCTTACACTTGATTTTCACATGCTGCTACTTCATACTTCTCACATCCTTTATATAGCTGCATGGATATTTACATAACCATATGATAATTTATATTTTCAGATGTCTTTTGTTGTCATTAATTTTTTAGAAACGTTGTTCTGGTGCTTTGTTTCACGAACACAACCTCACAAATGCTACTGAGAAATAAATCAAAACAAATTACATAAGGAACATAGCTCAAGCAGTGCCAAGGTTTTCATTTTTTGCATTGCACATGCAAAGTTTGTCTAGTTAATTAAGAACAAACACAGCACAACTAGCTCCTACAACAGGAATTTAATTTCCTTGAAGCTAAATAAAGAGACCAAACAAAACCCTTCTTGTTGCAATTCCCATCTTCAAAGGAGTTTATTTATTTCCTTTATAGGTCTGGACAGCCTTGAGCTCTCTGTGTTTAGATTAAATCAGCTCCAGAATCCTCCTGTCCCTCTTAGCTGTAAACAATGCTGAAGTGGGAATGGTACCTCAGGATTGAAGCTGAAGTCAGTGTGATTAAGTGGAAAATGCTGCCAAGAAGCTGGAACAGCCCTGGCCTGGGATCCCACGGACTTGAGCCCCAGCAGGTCTGGGGAGCAGCACCACAATTCCCTGTTCATTTGCTGGGAGGGGAATCTGTCCCAAGCACAGCAAAGCAGCACAGTGGAAGCAGCCCTTTGAAACACGTGAATGTTGGTCAATCTGTGTGATGCTCTCAATGACCTCCTTCGTTTTCTCTTTTTTTCGGTGTTAAAACTGAGATGCACCTCCAAGTTACAAAAACTTTTTGTCCACTACATTCTTATTCGCAATGGGTTTCCATACTTCACAGATTACCAAAATAAATCCCAGCATCGAGTCTAAATTTTTGACTAGCCACAAATATTCCAATTTTTGCCTTCACAGTATTAAAAAAAAAAAAAAATATCCTTGAGCCTGTAAGCTGCCCATGAGGAAACCAAATTGTCCCTTTTTTTTCTCTGAAAGCTGTTGGTGGTTTAGCTTGGTGGGGGAAATGAATCCAGCCCAGTGATGAATGCTGGAGGTCTGGTGAGCACCCCAGGGCCAGCACAGGGAGGGGAATACAGCCTAAAAGGTGACCTGGCCTGAATTTCTGGTTTGGGCACACCTTGGGATGCTTTGGCATGCAGACGCTCTGCCTCTGATGGGGCAGGGGAGCCCAGGGATTGGTTTGTGTGAAATCCACAGTGGAGGAGGGTGGAAAAATTGATTTCAGGGCATGATATCTTCCTGTTGTCTGCTGGGCTTGTGTAATCATTTTTGATTGTTTTAAAAATAGTGTGGTAGGTGAAAAATTCAGTTTTCATCACAAGGTATGGCCTGTACAGAATGTACTTCAGCTCAGAAAGAGGGTCCCTGAGATTTAATAGCCTTGGCTCTCCATCTTGTAGCTCCTGGAGTTTTCCAGCCCACTGGTAACCTAGTTTAAATAATTCTTTGATAGAACACAGGTTGTGCTTAGCATACTTTCATCAAACTGCCTTTTATGCCATTAAAGTAAATAAATAATAGACAAATTGGATTGCTAGTAATAAGCAGAGAGTGAAACAGTGTTTATCAAGAAAATGATGATGAATTATCCTCTGAACTCTGCTTAGGATGAAGAAACCCATGAAGAAGAAAAAGGCTAATTTTATTTTAAATTAAGATTTGTTATAAATGTACTTTAATACTTTTGGAACCAGTAAAGACAAGATTGCCTGCATTAACTTTGAATGGATAACCTTTCAATAATTGGAATGGAAATTACAATTATGAGATGAAACATGGTGAAGACCTGCTATACATAAACTATGTGTAGAGCCCTACAAGATTATTCTCCTCCTTGAGCAGGGAACTCTTCCTGCCACTGCTCTGTGGTGAGCACTGGCCTAAAAAGGAGTAATTCTCCTCAGGGTACAGTGGTGTGTGAGAAATTCTATTCTCCAAAGGCCATTTCTTTAAATGAAAATTATGCTTAATTTATGTAGATAGAATCATTTTAAACCACTTTCAATTCCATTTTTTTATCATTATTGTTACAAATATCTGATAATTTTTAGGTTTTAAAGCCAGAAAAGGTGTCTATCTCTACCAAGCTTGTCACTGAATTCTATCATCATACTGGGCATGTTTTGCAGGTTGTCTGCTTCTTAATCTCTTCTTATAATTGCAGAAATAATTGCATGTACCCTCATTTGCACAGTACTTTCAGATCCAGAGGGGAATATACTATAAAAGCATTAAGTGTTATCTTCCTGGTGACAAGTGTATTAAAAATTACTTCAAATCTTGCATGGGGAAAATGTTGCCAGACCTGAAAGCAATTTTTATTGCATCCTTTTTGTATTACACCGGCAATAATATATCTGTCATAAAGGTTTAACACACGCTTCTCTCTCTCTCTTTTTTTTTTTTTTAATTAGATGTAATTTTGCAATTAGTTCCACATTACAGCTCAGGAGACAAATGAGACCGATAAAAGCGTTTAGCCGTTTCATCTGTAGTGTGCACGGTGGCTCAAATGTTACCAAACTGAATTTCCAGCCCTCCTCCTCTGGGATTGCAGGCTGGCCTTGAGCTGCACCTGGCCTGGAGAAGTCATTCCTGTGCTCTGAGCTGTGCCACCATCATCACCACCATCATCATCATCATCACCCTCATCTGTCCCTCTCTGGAGTCTGGGAAAGCCACATAACCCACCACTGGAATGCCCTGCTTGTTTTTGCAGTGAAGAAAAGCAGGAAAAGTCAGATTTGGATGGGAAACATTTCCAAAAGGCAGAGTTAGTCACAAAGACGGCTTTGGCACGATAGTGCTGGAGAGGAAATCCTATCAGTGTGAGCAAGAGCTAGAATAAACAAGTCACTACAAATACTTCTTTCCCCTTTAATAAATATTTGACTGAGGTCATCAGCCTTGCCTGAACTGGACCTGTGTTTGATAACACAGACCATTCCTCCCTCTTAGAGCTGAAAGGTGGCTTTGCTTGTTTTAGAAATCACAGCCTGCAAATCTGTTTGCACCCAAAATCTGTTTTCTGCCCTGCACATCAGCAAACAACCAAGAGCTGCTAGCACTCAGGTATACTGTAAAAATCTGATTACATGGTCTCTATTCCTGTTAATCAAAGGTACTTAGTGAATATTTATTCTCTATCCCAGCCCACAAATCCAAATTTTTTCTGAAAAGTCATGATGCTCACAGAGCCATGTGCCTGTGAGGTGCAGACAACCCAAATTTTAGCAGTTCATGGCCACATCACTGTGCCATGCACATCACTGATGATGCAGAAGAGTTTAAGGGACATAGATCTCCACTTTATTTGTCTCAATGACACTGTTTGATTTATAGGGAAGAAATAATTCAAGTATCCCTCTGGTCCAAATTGTTTTCCTTTTGCTGCAATACACTCAGTTTTAAAGGTACATGGGATGAAGGATGGGAGAAAACCCCAGAAGCTCTGAAATTGGTTATGGCCAATTGCAGTGTGTTCCACTTCTCCTTTGCTTTATTCCCCTTTGCCTCTGCTTTCTGAATTTTCTGCTTTAGTTTTGTGAGACCAGCCTGGGTCTCACAAACTCTCTGGCCAGCAGAAAGAGCTGGGATCTTTCCAACCAGCCCTTGGCTTTTGGATGTTTTCACAGCTATCTGAATGTGAAGATGTTTTGGCATCTGCTGCAAGACCATTTCCTTGCACCACATATCTGTAAGCACGTGGTCTCTTGCTCAAATGCACGAGATATCAAATACTCAGAGTCCTAAAGGGACAGAAGCCGCCCTGTGTGAGTCTGGGGGAAGATCTGTGTGATTCCACAAGCAAGTGTCGCAATTTTTCCTAAGATCCTGTGAGGTTTGCACAGTACACAGGATGTGCTCTGCTCCACTCTCTAAAGCACAGCACAGCTGATAACTCCCAGAAAACTGCACAGATTCCTGGTAACCAGAAACCACAACAGCCTCATTTTTCTTACCCTGATGCTGCTGGAGCAGCAACTTCTAAAAATGTCATGCTTCTATGTGTAATGCAGTGTTTCACATAGCCAGAAATCCACAGGAAATACAGCAAAGCTGCTGCAGCTCCATGTGAGAGACTTGGCAAAATACATTATGTCCTAAAAGCCAAAGAAAAAACACAGCACAAATTGCCAGGCTCTCTGAGAGCCAAGGTGTTTGGTAATTTTTAAATCTCAAACTGTGTCCTGTAAGTTTGGTACAGAAAAGACTCAGAGATTTGCAGATTAAAATACCACCACCATTTATTTTAGCTGATGAAAGGGCATTATGGGGCTCCATAAGGAACCTCACAGGGAGGGAAATCCTCAGACCCCAAAAATTTGTGCTTGCCATCACATCTGCTGCCATACCACATCAAGTCCCCCTTCCACAGGCCATGGTATGGACATTGAAGAGGAGGAAAATTTCTCAAGCATTTTTCCACTGCTCTATTTCTTCTAATATTATTTTAATCAGTTTCTCAGTGCATTCTCAGCAGATCCAAAGAGTGAGCAAAGTCTGTCTGTGGCTAATCTACTGACCATAAATTCTCAGACAGCAGTGAAAGCTTGTGTGACCTCATGGAATAAAGTGTTTGCTTCATATTTTGAAGGTCATAAATTCAAATCCTGTTAATAGTCTCCTTTTATTAAATGCCTCATAGCTTATTTTCAGTGGTATAATTACACACTAGGTCAGTTAATTATCACTGAATTCCTCCAGCAACAGCAAAAAGGGCAAACCGCCCGCTAAAAACAACTTGGAAAGTAATACTTACAAAATGATTAGCAATTTAAACAGTCCTATTAAATGAGACAATTAAGTTTAAGTAGTTTTCTCATTAGAGCGATTTTCGGTACTCATAAGTGTACAGGAGTCTTACAAGGCTTTGTGGGAACTGGGGAGCTGGATGCATTTCCATGGCTGCAAGTGTTCCATGGCTGGGGCTCATGTGTGTGTAGCTGACGAAAGGATTTGAGCTGGGGGAATTTATAAACAGGCACAGGGGAGAAGTCAGTCAGAGAGAGAGAGAGAGAGATCTATTTTCTATAACAGACTCTCATTTACCTTGCTGAAAGAGATAGCACAGGCCTTTCCTGGGTTTATTGGGAAGGGCAGCCCTACCCAATGCTGTAAAAGCAAATAATGCCTTGTTGTGAGCCCATATTTCTTGGAGACATGAGAACATAACCCAAATAAAACCTCTCTTCTGTGAGCCTTCATGGTTGTGCTGCTTCCTTCAGTAGCTGTAACACTTTGGGTGGAAACACCTTGATTTTCCCAATTTGGGGGAACATATATTTGTTTGTCGGAGTACAGTGCCAATGCTTTGGCTTGCACTAAATAATGCTTAAAAATTAGATAATAAGCCATAGGACACGAGAACATAACCCAAATAAAACCTCTCTTCTGTGGGCCTTCGTGGTCGTGCTGCTTCCTTAAGTAGCTGGAACACTTTGGGTGGAAACACCTTGATTTTCCCAATTTGGGGGAACATATATTTGTTTCTCAGGGCTCAGTGCCAATGCTTTGGCTTATACTAAATAATGCTTAAAAAAATAGATAATAAGCCATGAAAAATGCATAGATAAAGTATAGCTATGTGCTAGAAAGTCAGCCTGTGTCCTTCAGTTATGTTTTAGGGTGTTTAAGAGGTTTCTGATTCCCAGCTGGGATTATTTCCCAACAGCCTCCTTCTTTACAAGCGTTGGTGAATGCAGTGATGCCAGGCAGCATGGAAATGACAAACTGCTCCAGTGGCCCCCTGGGCAAGCTGAGGCCAGCCCAGCCTGGCTGTGGCTCCTGGGAGAGACCACTGGGGCTCTGTGCTCACCATCAGAGGGGCACGGAGCTGGGGAGAGGAATTTGTCCTTGCCCTGGAGGACTGCAGCTCTGCCAGCAAGCCGGGTGAAGAGAGCCTTCAACAGCTGCCAAAGCCTAAAGCAAACCAGCCCTGAAGGGTTTTATACCTGCGTAAAAGTGTACAGCTTTGTATTTATAGAGCAGGGCGCTTTTTTTTTGTGACAATTTTATCTTAACGTGTCAGAATTTAAAAAGAAATGAGTGGCATGAATGGGGAAACAAATGCATTCTTTCCAGAGGTGACTTTCAAACCAAAGCCAGGACCATTTGTCTTGAAGCTCATTTCACATTAGGATGTGTTTCTCACAATATGTTAAGCCCTAAGGGGAATGCTAAGATGAAAAATGTGTTTTAATTATTTCGTATGGGTTAAACAAAGAGACTTGAAACTTTATCTCTTCTTTCTACAGCCATCCATGCATGAAATTAAGAGAATTCTATAATGCACACAGCAGAGAAATAGAGTACCAAGAATACAATGAGGCTGAAATCCAGCACAAACTCCACACTGGATAAAGAGGGGAGCAACTTCTCTGTGTGGAAGGAATCCCACCAAATTCCCTTGTAAGGTTTGTGCACGAGACAATTGTGTGTCCCTGCAGTTATTTTGCCTTGTATTAAAGACTGAATTAATTGTCAGTGGCAGAGAGGAATCTATCAGAGCAAACTGAAGTTGTCAGTGGCAGCACACAGTGATATTGATAATTTCACAGGTGAGGATTTACTTTCCCCATGTGTGACACAGTGTGGAAATACTTGGTTATCTCAAAGATGTGGGGCAGGAGGAGAGTTGCTGTGAGGTAACCTCATCTCTGCTTTGCTTCTCTGGGGTGAAAATCCCAAACTCACAGAACAGTTTGGGTTGGAAGGGACCTTGGGGATCATCTGGTTCCAATCCCCTGCCATGGGCAGGGGCACCTTCCCCTATTCCAGATGAATCACTGCTGTGGTGTCTGCTCACCCTCCAAGCTGCGTGGCTGGAGCCACAAAAGCCAACATTCCCTTCTCCCAGCCCTGAGGCTGGTCTGGCAGCCAGGGCTGAGCTGAGGCAGCAGCAGAGGATGGAATAACACTCAAAAGGTGCTCAGTGATCGTGCTGAGCTCTGCTGCAGCAGCTCCGAGGTCCTGGCTCGAGGTGCAGGGATAAAAGGAACGAAATACTGATGAGCTGAGGGTAGCAAATGACATTTTGGAGTGCTCTCTGGGGAGAGATGAGCAATTTTCAGACACCTCTGTACTGCCCTACACAAATGTGCAATCAGGAGAGGCAAACCTCAATGTTATGTTTTCACTGGGAATTTAAAACACCTGTTATATCCCAGAGGGATTGGGCACAGCCTGTGTGCTTGATGAAGATTGGTTTGGCTTGTGCACTAGCACACTTTTTGATCATTTCTCCCTAATTAAAATGCAGCTCCACCAATGACTAACTGTTTCAAAAAAATCTACTGCTGCAAATTTTAATTTATAAGATGTTACTTGTCAAAGAAATTTTCTGTGTTGCTTACATGATTGAGTGCCAAGTGATAGCTCTTTTATTTCCAGAAGACTTTTTTTTAATGGAAAGAAAAAATTAGAGAAGGTATTAGAATAGCTAAATAGGGTTCACGAGTAACAAGAAAGCAGAACTATGTACTAGAATACAAGCTGGGCAAATCATTCATTTGACATTCAATTAAGAAAGCTATAGGATAATTTAATTTTTTTCCTATGTTTTATTTCTCATTTATTAACTTTTTTGTTTCCCTAAGCTGTAATTCAAGAAGGCCTGAAAGGAAGTAAAAAAGGAAGTAAAACTGGTACACAGGAGTGTTATATACACAGAAACTTGTTAAAAATCAACTGGGTTTCTTTAGACTTGGCTTGGATGATCTTTACTGGGGTTGTAGAATATACAATCCACTGCCAAGAAAGAATCCTAAACAGTGTAAACTGAGAAAAAGCTATTTTTGCCCTCCCCCAGCTGCAAAAAACCCAAATAAAATCTACAGCAGCCATATTCTGTCACAAAGCAAATGCCTAAATATCAGAGCTACCAAAATCCATGATTTTACTCCTCTGTCAAACTGTAGCCACAATTATGGCTTCCTGAGAATAAATTCATTTGCAGTTTTGCACAATCTGTGTTTTTATATTTTTAATTTTGTTGGAATTCCATTACTTATTTCATAGCAATGAAACCGTAAGGAAAAGTTAATTAGCCCAAGCAGTGGAGAGGAGCAATTAGCCCTCTGCGGCTCCTTGCAAAAAAAGAGCATCTTTGGAAAACACAGGAAAACAGCAGGAAATTGGGAAGGGGGTGGGCAATGTGTCAGTATATTTACCAGATAAGGAAAGAAAACATTCTAAAAGCAATGCTGCAGTGCAAAGAATCATTGCATTAGGCTTTCAAGTGGTACCTCTTCCTCAGTGTGGATGCCTGTCCTTTATTCTGTGCCCACTGCTGCTTTCCCAGCCACAATCAGATGCAGAGATCAAAGGCAGCAGGCTGATGTGGGATGCAGTGGATGGGAGCAGAGCAAAGGAGCACACAAGGAGAGCAGGAGCAGGTGGCTTTGCTGTTTCTGCATTAATAAAGTCAGACACACACGTGTCTGCAGGCTTGGAATCAGATCCAAGCAAAAACGGGGAAGGGAAAGAACACAAGGAGTTAACAGAGTCAATCGCTGTGCACTGAGTAGCTTTGCTGAGTGGGTTTGCTCAGGAGAGACAGCTCATAGATTCTGAGTATTTGAAAACCCTCAGAAATGCCTGCCTGCCATCAGTTGTCTGTCCTTAGGTGCTGTGTGTATTTGAACTGTTTATTTGGATTGCTTTTTGTTTACCTCCTCTGGTTTGCTCCCGTGCCGCCCACAGAAATCTCTTGGCTTCTGTCCCCAAAGGACAAACAGTGCAGCAAAATAAATATGTAACATGAGAGAGGAAAAAGCTAAAAATGGGAGAGGCCACAGATGTATTTGATATGACAAAAAAAGAGAAGGGATCATGAGCTCAGTTTCAGTTCAGCCAGAGAGCTGCTTGCCTGGTAATTGCCTCTGCCCTCCTACAGCCTGAAAGCTGCCACCTCTCAGATGAACCAACCCCAAAACCTACTGCTGAGTAACCATGCAGTGCAAAAGGGAACCACAGGAGAAAATGGAAGAATTTGGTCTCAAGGCACGGATGAAAATGTGGGACAGAAGTGTGCAAACCAAATGGGAGGTGTGCAGGAATTATTGATGGTGATGATGTGTGCAGCGAGCCAGGGCTGTGTGCTGGGCTCAGGAAACTGAAGGTGAAGGTTTCAGGAACAGCCTGAGAAACCCTTCTGGAGGGATTTGTGCTGTGCCACTGAAGGTTCCCCACACAGATGACTGTTCCTCAACTCCAAATTCCCAGCAGTTTCTATAGATAAAATCATAAAATCATTTAGTGGGGAGAGGCCTCAAAGATCATCGAGCCCAACCACTAACCCAACACTGCCAAGGCCACCACTGAGCCATGTCCCTAAATGCCACACCTACACTTCTTAAATGTCTGCAGTGGTGGTGACTGACCCACTTAGCTGGGCAGCCTGTTCCAGCACTCACTGAGGCTTTTGGGGAAGAAATTATTTTCTAGCACTCCATCTGAACCTCCTCTGTCACAACTGAGGCCATTTCCTCAACCTGTCCTTGGTTTCCTGGGAGAAGAGGCTGACCCCACCTGGCTACAGCCTCCTTTGGGTGGTTGTAGAGTGATGGATAAACACTCCCAGCTCCCTCAGCCCCTCCTTTGCTTCAGACCCTTCACCAGTTTTGGTGCCCAATGTTTCAACTTTATGATGGCCCAACAGCAGGGATAAGCAGGGTCAGCTCCTTGGGAGAAATCTTAATTCCCAAGGAAAGGTTTCAGGAAAGCCAAAATGGACGGGGTTTTTTGTTGAGCCTCAGAAGGACAGTGAGGTGTGCATTTTGGTAGAAAAGAAACCAAGGAGGCAAAGCAGTCACATCAGTGAGCCCCAACAATAGGATTTATCCCCTGTCCTGCTGAAATCAGTGGGCACAGGGTCACTGACTGCCCTTTGGATACCACTCTGCTCCTTCAGCAAGGGGCTTCAACCCACTTATGGAAATAAAGAATGGCTTTCAGTCATACTGGTTTTCCATGGACTATTTATAAAAATATGTCATTTCAGATGGTTTTAGTTAATGCCACTCATAACCAGTATGTCCCAGAGCTCCCTGGAAACTCACAGTCCTGAGCTATTTCAATCAACAGGAGCCTTTGATGGCAGCAGAGTTCTCCATGACTCCCAAGTAGGGAAGATGGAAGCTTGCAGCAGAAAACAGTACAGTGTAGTCCACATTAAAACATTCAGGAATGGGCAAACAGGAGAAATGAGGGTAAACAAAGCAGTGTGTTTGCATGGAGGTAGGCATGATGTGCCTCGGGGGTGCTGTGAGCACAGAGATGGAGTCCAAGTGACTCAGCATCCAAGACAAGCACATTTATTTATCTTTGGGACATGTTCATTGCTCTGCCTGCATAATGGCATATTATATTCTATTAAGAACAGAGCATTATGGCAGAAGTATTTACACATCTCTAATGCACACAGCCCTTTTGTACAATAAATGTCCCATTGTTTTCCCATCAATGGCAAATGCAGTTGCTCTGCTCGTGTATTTGTTTTTCTCTGTGCTGACCTGGAATTCTGCTCAGAGTTTCAGTGTGTGTGTCTCACACACCAGAGCGGCCAGAAGTATAACCAAGTCCTTTATTAACTTTTAACCCAAATTAACTTTTCACCTTCAGTTTCCCTTTTCCTATCAAAAAATACCAGCTCCATGGCCACTGGTATGCAATGGTCCTGGAACCCTTTGGTGTGCACAGGAAAGGGGAAACAGAACTTCAGCTCCTTGAGACTGAGTCATCCCCAGCCTCTGGAGGTCTAAACAGTGGGAAGCACATTCAGAAAGCAGAAATGGCACAAAACAAGTCTGTGGAGACAGAGGAGTCAATACTGCCAAGGAGTGAACCCACTGCAGAAACGAGAGAGCTCCCCTGTCTGAAGGTGGTGTTAAAACAACAGCATTAATCAGGCCATAGGAAAGGCAAACCAAAACAAAGCAATTAAACACAGTGTTTTATGGTTTCACCTCCCTTTAAGCCAGCAACATAACAATTATGGTAAAATTGTTTTTAAAAGACTGCTTTACTCAGGAAAACTTTAAAACCTGATGGGCTCTGATAAGAAATATTTCTTTTAAAGTAAACCTGAACTAGGGGTTTAGAGGTAAATAATAGAGGCCTGAATTAAAATCCTGGAAATGTTTTAGGTTAGGTCAATGAGCTTACTGGCACCTAGAAAATAAGTGCTGCTTTCAGATATCTGTTACAAGAGAAGCACAACCATAGCTTATGACAGAATATTCCCTTATCAGTTTGAAAAACAGGCTCCCAGACCCTCTTCCATGAGATTTCAGATGTTTTATTTAGTGATGATTCCTCGCAATGTGAGTGAAAAATCCCATGAAGAACAGATTATCCCCTCTGAGGGCTGGGACCTAGATACTAACATACAAAATCATTTTCCTGTTTGCTTCCTTTCCTGATGCCCTGGGAATGGAGCAAGAGAAGGGGTTGCTGCTGCTATTAGGGTGTTCTCTTTATGAGAGCTGCTTTGACAGGAGGACTAGCACTCCTCTCAAGTTTTTCAAGCTTTCTCCCAATGTCCTGCTTCTTTACATCAGCCTAGAAGTCCAGAGAAAATCTGGAGAGGGATTGGAACCCATGTTTGTGGTGAGGGATGCTCTGACCGCAGCATCTGGCATTGGAGCAGTGATGGATAAATTTATATCAATATAAACCCTGGACAAAGAGTTAAAAAGGCAGTTTTTATGTCTGGGGTGAGCTCTTAGCAGGGAAGAGCCAATGTCTAGTGATGCTTGTCAGACTGGTCAGAAGGAATAAGGTGAGCCTGTTTTCATTTAGTTAGAAAGCAAGTAAAGATAGGGAATATGTTATTTCTTATAAAACACTTTTTTTTCCCTTTTTTTCTTGTAGGAGTGAGTTGTAGTCCTAGAAGAGGGATTTTCTATTTCTTGATGCAATATAGCAATGAGTGTTTAGTGAATGACTGAAGGATAGACATTTCTATCCTTGAGAAATGTCTCCTGTGACTGCATATGAGGGAAAAGAAAGAAGATAAAAGGCATAGTGATGGTAGAAGAAGGGTGAGAGATAATTCATGTAACCCCCCAAGGTTTCATTCAGGGGTGTGGGAGGTGCAGACCCCTTCAATGTCTCTTAACCCACCACAATGGTTCTCAGACTGGGTAATAATTTTTTAGATTGCAGTTAAAATTAGATTTAGATTGCAGTGAAAAGATTAAATGCAGGATTTCACTGACAAAGGAAAGGTGTACTGCTGCTTTGTTCTCTTGCTACTGACCACAAGGTCTCTTGACTTAATGATGTTAAGCCATGAATCAGTTTTAGTAAACCAGCATATAGATTTAAAAAAATAAAACAGAGCCTTATTGCAAATATAAATTTCCAGGGCCTGTGTTCTGTACTTAATTTGTATTTTTCTAATGATGCAAAAGATGTATAAAAATAAAAGATAATTATGGGAAGGAACTTGGCTGTTAAAGCCATATTTCTGCAATAAAGTGCTTGCAGAAACATGATAGTAATTCTGTTGAGTTCAAATACAGTACGATCATGAAAAGTGTCATTAAATTACAATTTAAAATATGTGAACCATCTGCACTGCAGTGTGAATCGTAGTGCTACACAGGGAATATTGATGATGAGTTCTGTATTGTGTAGTCAAATAAAATCTACTGAAGCTCTGCCTATTTTCCAGTCCCTTCAACATTTGTTATTAGGAGAGCATTCCCCTTGGCCTTGTCTAACTTACTAGTGTTACACTTCCATGCCTCCATAATTGCTTCCAAGACTTTGCAAAAGCTGAACTTAATGTGTTTTTAGCTTGTGTATGCTTTCTCCAAGATCTGAGTCAAAGCAAAAGGAATAGAGATGAACTTTCAGGAGACGTTCTTGCTGGACTGTGCCAATGCTAGTGCCAAATGCATGAAAGGGCAGCAGCTGAACTGTCACTGTCTTATTTTCTGAAAAATCCCTCTGCCAGGATTTCTTCTCCTGGGAAGCCGAGAAGCCTCAGAGAAAAATGAAAACAATAATTATCTAATTGCTTCTTCTGTGTTTTACTGCTGTGGTTTGGAGATTTTGGTCATTGTTTATCAACAGGTGGTTGTTTCATTGGTTTCATGTGAATTTTTTAAATTTAATTACCAATCACTGTCAGGCTGTGACTGAGGAGAGAGTCACAAGTTTTTCATTATTCTTCTTGTAGCCTTCTGTCTGTATCTTTACTCTATTCTTTATTACAGCATTCTTTAACATAATATGAGATCAGAAAATAATAAATTAGCCTTCTAAGAATATGGAGTCAGATTCATCATTTTCCTTCCTTTGTCTGGGGGACCCTGACAATACCACACTGAGCTTGGTTTAGAGCTCTGCTGGAGACATAGGGTTATCTCTAATATTGCTGGTGGGGTCTTTTTGAGCTTGAGAGAAAGCCATGAGAAACACACCAGGAAAAGAGCTGAGCTGCTAAGCCAACAGGTATTTTTCAGCTATCAAAACATGCTTGCTTGGTTTGATGTGATTGTTGATTAAAAGCAACACCCTGGAAGCTTTTGCTGCTCCAAGACTGAGGAGCAGCAGGACTGTGAGTGGACGTCTGGAGGCTGTGCTGTGTGTGCTGCATACCATCCCTCCTCCTGCTGGCTGTTTTCTGGGCTGGAGAAAGGTGGCATTGGCCCCCTGTGAACGAGCCTGAGGTCCCCCAGCCCTTCCACAGCTGTATTAAGCACACATGAAGGGAGAGGTGGCACCCAGGAGCTGCTGCCCTGCACTAATGGGCTGTACAACCTGCCCAGGAGTGAAGGACCTTTCTGTGCTTTGCTGCCCAGGTGGCCATTAGCTAATAGCATGTTTTCCTCCCCAGCTCTGCCTGGAAGCTGGGATGGAGGGCTAGGATAAGGTGGGATGGAGCTCCAGCAGCATGTCACCAGGCAATGCTGTACAGGAGCCTCCAGCTCCCACCTGGTCCTGCTGCAATTCCCACAGCTGGTGGCTTCCAGCAGGAGCTCAGGCTCATTCCAGGAGGATGGTGTGGAGGGCAGGCAAACAACAGGGCCATTAGGGGCTCTGGTGGAGAGGGAGGAGATGCAGCTACACAGTTTGTGGTAATTTGTGGTAATGTGGTAAATGGGCACAGCTGTGAGCAGCAGGTGAATGCTATTGAAGGTAACGAGTGCCCAGGGCACTGCCCAACCACCAAAGGGAGCAGAGGGCACACAGGTGCAGGGCATCAGCAGGAGGGGATAAAAGGCTGGGCTGAGGGACAAGAAGATCCTTGCAGCCTTTTGGAGTGGTGTGGTGTTGCTTTGTGTGGGTAGATGCCTGAAGCCTTCTGACGGGGTAAGGTGTGATTCTGTTTGGGAGAATGCTTAAAGCTTTCTAAAATTATGTGGTGGCCATCTCAACTGTGGCAAGAAGAAATGAAATGAGAGCACTCTCTGAAGGGAATGAACAAAAGCAGTGGGGAATGGCTTAACTATTCCAAGGAGTCATTAAAGGAGTCTGGGCCATGCAGTTGGGCATCCTGTTGGATCAGAAGTGCAAACTGAGCTGGTGCTTTGTAGGATGGTTCTGTGCAATTTCTCTCTCGTTCATTTTCTGATTAAGAACAATGATGGGAATGTGTTGCTGCTTTGCTGACTGAGGTATAGGGAGCAAAGCTTTTTGTGTATTGTGGTGAGTTGGTGTTTTCCTGGACTGTGACCTGAACTACTTCTCTACTTTAGTGCTAATTCCTGAAAATCTGAGTACATTTAGGACTGAGTTTACCACCTCATGCTCTTGCAGACTTAAACAATGGGAGGAATTAAAAGTAGGGAGGAAGGGGCAAGGACAACTGGTTTTCAATGTTGGTTTGTTTTGGTTTTTTTTCAAGTGATTTTGAGAAAGATAAAAGATTTTCTAAGGAAAAAGCAAAGCAAGAATGAAGAGGGCTTCAGACAACATATTTCACATATGAATGTTATATAAAATTATAAACAAGAGGGATTAATTTAAAGGAAAAACAACCAACCACCATGATAAACAAGAGGGATTAATTTAAAGGAAAGAGAAAACAACCAACCACCATTGGGAGCTGGTGCAGAATTGATGCTTTATCAGGTATCCCTATATATTATGCATTAATGTCCCAGGGGAGTATGGCTAAATGCAATGGATAATGGATTTATCCCTTTCTGGATAAATCCAGAAATGTAACCCCAAAGCTGTGCCCAGCAGTCTGAGGTGACTGAGTCTACAGAGACTGCATCTTCTGCAGGGTTTTTTTGGTTTGTTTTTTTTTTTTTTTTTGATAAGTTTTGAATTGAAACTAATGAAACATTAGGCAACTCCCAGTAAATTTTGTAGTACACTGGGTAAAATCAGTCATGAGTAGAATCCCACTAGAGCAAGAAAATTGCCGTAAATACTGTGGGTCTATAAAATCCATTGATGGAGATTCTTTTCTATTCCAGTTTGGGCAGGCCACTACTGATAATTAGCAACTGTGAGGGGATTCCTGGTTTCTGTATTAGCTGAGGACTGTGATCAGCTGTGGAGCTCCTCATGCTAAGGGGAGATTGTTTCTGTGAAACAAAACCACCTTGTGCCCTATAGAAAGAGTCAGAAATGCAGTTTTATTGAAAGTTCTAGGTAAATATCTTTTTTTCAGTAATCAAAATATGCCATGTAGAAAATTCCAAGTGGTTAAAAGGAATGTAAAAATTATTGATTGCTTCCTATTTCCTGTGTGTGCTGGTATCAGGGTGTGTGCTCTTGGTAGTTGTTTTTATCAATTGTATGTGGTGTTGCTTATGCATTTAGAAATATTTCTAAGCGATGATTTCCTTACACCTAAATGACCTGAATTTGATTGAATAAATATCTCCTAGGACTAGGAGTACGAGTAATGCCCATTGATTTTTTCTTTTTTGTTTTTTTTTTTTGCTGTATCAAACCTAGATTTGCATTTTCATCAGTTCTTAAACATACTTCACATGCTATTTATTATTCTTAAGATCATTTTAAAACCCCCCACCAAACCATGGAACTGACTGTTCTAAACTCTTCCTTCTATTTTACATAAAGAATAAGAAAACTTAACGTCCTTCTACAGGGTGAAATATGGCTGTATTAGACCAGTTTTCAAACAAATTTATTGCTTGTCCAGAACAGTTATACTTAGCTCATTAAGATTATCATGCATGATTTGCATGTCTAATAAATAATGCATATTCCAGCTAGTCCATGGAACCCCCAGAACAAAGACAAGCTCCCAGGGGACTTCTGGCAGATAGAAATTTAACATAAAATATATATAAATGCCTTAATAACTGAGCACTTAGGGCTTTCATTGGGGTCTCCGAACCAGGCCCCTGCCTGCTGTGCTGCTTCCCATTGTTCAGGCCTTGCAACAGCTCTCTGAGCTAAGGAGGCTTTACTTGATTGTGATAGCTTGGGAATATGGTAACTGTCTGGTTTTATGTGCAATATTTAACATTGTGTAATGAAAATTATTAATAATTGGGTGAAGGCAAAGCTGGGTGTCAGGGGAAGGGAATTGGCAAGGGATGTTTTTATGAGCTGGTGTCTTTCAGCTGCCCCATGAACCTCCCAAGAGCAGCAAGAAGCAGACAATTGTGCAGACCTGGCCTCCTGGGTGTGTCCATAAGTGTTTTCCATGCCCTGGGTGGGTTTTCACGTGCCCTTGCTGCCATGCCATCCTGCAGGGCCCAGTCAGAGCTGGGGCATTCGGCTGCAATGCAGGGCTCTGGCACCAGGCCTTAGGCCAAGGCTGCTGTTGCACCTGCACAGGGGGGCTGCAACATCAAAGGCAACACATGAAAGGGAGAAAAATCTCAGTAAATTTAGGGATTTGATTATATGTGTAAATCATCATAGATAGGGCATCTTTCTTTGATGTAGCCAGTGCAGCAGAAGGTTGGGAGGTCATACTTGAATGCAAACTGCTTTCCAGCCCCAGCATTGATCCTCCTCCGGAGCAAGGCTGTGCTGCAGTACTTTCTCCCTCTCATTCCTCCCCCTTTCAGAGCTTCCTTTCTGCTCATTCATTACTTTTTACATAAAATACATTCATGTATTTTATGACTCTGCTGGAGAGAGCAGTACCAAGAGATGCTGATGAATACCCTAGCCTCTCTTTTGGTATCCTCAGGGCTTCAAACTAACCCTCCAAATATGAATTATAAGGATATTTCAATGAAGCTTCAATGTGCATGCTGAAATCTCCTGGGAATTGAGCTAGAGGCACCACAATGAAGTGATGGTTTTTGCAAAACCAGGTTCCTGCTGGAGACAGGTGCCCTGAGCCTGGGAGATGCAAACTGGGCTCCTCTTGGTGCTGACAGGCAGCCCAATGCTGCATGTCACTCTGATCCCAAATCTCACCCAGATCAGGGTGAGTATATTGGTTCTGAACCAATAAATGGTAAATTAAAAATCTTACTTAGTGTTCAGAACCTTTCATAAAAAGTAGCTGCTGTTTTAATCATACTTGATCAAGATAACTGTAGCTCATTTGCTTAAGCTAATTATCTGGGGCACTGTTATCAGTGTCTGACAAATAATGTGGAGCTCCGTCCAGGAAAAGTATGCATTGAAGGAACTGGGTACAATCCTCCATTGCTGCTCCATGGCAAAATTGGCTGACTTAGCAAACTTAGTGCAACTGTTTAAATGAGCTGCAATTCTTCTCTTTGCTGCCCTGCATGGCTTGGAATCCACAGGGCAGGCTTGGAGCAGGAGCCCTGGTGAGCACAGAGTCTGAATTGCAGCTCAGGCTTGCTCTGACCCCACTCCTGCAAGCCCCTAATCATGAGAGATATCTTGGTGAAGGCTGGGTTGTCTTAATGGAACAAGATATTTTTAAGATCTGATTTTGTTCTTGTATTTCTTATGCCACAAGACCTCTGTCTTCCTGTGCTTTTAACTGAAAAGCATCTTTCAAATACAGAATTCCAAGGCCATTTTTCTCCTCAGTGTAATGGGGGAAATGTTTTAGGGCTGTGAATTTTAAGGAATAGAGATGTTTCTGAAGTGGAACTCCTTAGTCCCTTCTGCCATTATCATTCTATGGGTATGGGTGAATTATCAATAATCACTTTGGAGAGGCAGGATGTCCAAGATCAAGTCCAATTGTTTCTGTGGATTGGGCAGACAACTGGAGAAAAGCAGAGATGTACTGACAAATCACCCATGGGATATTACAGTGATCTGTCCCATGGGGTTGTTGAGTGGATTAATTAGTGATGCTTGGTAAAAGAGTCACAATTAATGTATTTTATTAGTCTGCTTTTCCCCCCCCCTCTTTTATTTCCCCTCTCCATGAAATTCCTGTGAGAAGCCTTTTAAAATGAAGACTTTTAAAAATGCATGTAATTGGGATAAGAGTCTGGATTTCAAATGCTCAGACAGCACAACAACCTTCCTGTCTGCAGGTCACAGTCCCAAAATGGTGCTGCAAA
This sequence comes from Melozone crissalis, assembly GCF_028551555.1. NCBI lineage: Eukaryota > Metazoa > Chordata > Aves > Passeriformes > Passerellidae > Melozone > Melozone crissalis. The sequence continues at coordinate 6,632,873 of NW_026535817.1, read as the reverse complement.
TGTTTTCCCTCATTTCCTCACCTGTGACCATGTTCACAGGGGTTTTCAGAGGAGGGAAGAGATGAGAATGTTGACTCCATGTCCAGAAGGCTTGATTTATTGTTTTATGCAATACATTACACTAAAACTATACAAAAAAGAATAGAAGGAAAAGTTTCACCTCAGAAGGCTAGCTAAGCTAAGAATAGAAAGGAATGAATAAAAAAGGTTTGTGTCTCGGACAGAGAGTCCAAGCTAACTGGGCTGTGATTGGCCATTAATTGTAAACATCCAACATGGGCCAATCACAGATGCACCTGCTGCATTCCACAGCAGCAGATAATCAATATTTACATTTTGTTCCTGAAGCCTCTCAGCAGCAGCATCTTTCAACATCTTTCTACACCAGCGGGTGAATTTTGCCTTTAACAAACCAGTGATGAGCTGCTGCAGGCAGTGACCTATCCTCTTAAATCAATGAAGATGGCTTGGAGGGAAAAGAAAAAGCCAGTGGTGATGAGTTTAGAAAATAAAAAGCACATTGTTGGGGTAGTATTGGAGCCTGTACTTTTGAGGGGAAACAGATGATCTTTCAGATCAGGCTAGCAGCAACTTAAAGATACTGTAGTGCTTCAATCCTGAATTCCAGACAGCTCTGAGAGAGGAAACTGCCATTTCCTATCCCATAATAATGCATAATTACTTTAAAAATACTTCAAATGCATCCTGAGGCACAGAAAAATATCCTACATCTTGAATACAGATTATGCCCAGAGTACACAGGATGAAGCAGGAAAAGTGTTCTTTGGAAAGCATGCCTCATATACATTTGTTTGGCTGAAAAAAAATTTTGGCTCTTCTAAATTAATTTTAATTGTGCAGTCAATTCATGCCGGAGTGGAAGTCTCTAGTGAGGTAGAGAAAAATACATTATATTTTATTTACATGCAAGTGGCATTTTAAAGCATCTCACACAAAGAAGGAAAATTACATCTGCATCATAGATTTTGTATTTGATAGCAAAAAAATTGCACTTTAAATCTCATGTTTTAAAGCAATGGATTAAATAATATGCATGAAAAGAGACCAGTCACTATCATTTTGGAGAAATTATCCCTTCCTGGTTTCAGAAGGAACCAGGCACTTTATGGGGTGCTGTGTCAGGGAGGAGAATTAAAATTCTCAGCAGTTAATTGCTTGGGATTAACTTTTAAATTCCCTGAAAGATATATCCAGGAAAAGTGTTTGTCTATTTTTATTTCTGGCAAAGCTGCTTCTTCTCATGTGAACATCTCACTGAAGGTACAATCCAGGTGTAATTTCCAGAGGATTGAAATGAAACTAACTCTCTCTACAGCCCTGCTAAACAGTGATGGGGCAGTGAGTGCACACATTTGGAGTCATCCTGGCTTTTATCCCATCTGATTAGATTAATCATGGGATAAAGGAAACATCTTAGGAAAGGCTGTACTGTTGTGGTGTTGTGAGGGTCCCCAGGATGAGGTGAGAAATGAGAATTTACTCCAAGTTTTCAGAAGGTTGATTTATTATATTATGATATTACATTATATTAAAAGAAATTATACATGTAAACTATACTAAAGAAAGACAAAGGAGACGACATAAAGCTAGAAAGGATTGATTAATAAATGAAGACTCTCTGTGACTGACCAGAGAGGCTGACACAGCTGGACTGGGATTGGTCATTAATTAAAAGCAACTCACATGGAACCAATCAAAGATGCACCTGTTGGTAAGCAGCCTCCAGACCACATTGCAAGCAATCAGATAATTATTGTTTACATTTCTTTTCTGAGGCTCCTCAGGAGAAAAACCCTGGTGGAGGGATTTTTCATGAAATCTCATTGTGGCACTGCAGCCCTCTGGTGTCGTGACCGGTTTCTCTGGACATGTGTGTGCACAGTCAGGGTGCTGTTCCTCAGCAGCCCTCTCCAAGGAAAGGGGAGCAAACCACTCTGGGATTGCATCCCTGGCACTGATTCCAGCACAGACTCTGCTCTGCTGCCCAGGGATCCTTTGTGTCCCAGGATGACCAAAGCTGGCAGTGCAGATTGTGACAACGTGGCCAAACCTTGGAGGGCAGGAGACAGAGACCATCACCCCTGAGTTTGTGTGGCCACAGAGAAATGTCATTTCCCAAGCCCTCCCTTACAGAGGGTGTCTGAAAGCCCTGTCTGGATACTCTCATTAGTTTGAACTCCACACCCTTTCAGTGGCATGGCTGCAGCCTTGGGAGAGATTTGCTTGGCCAAGACTCTTCTCAGTCAAGGTGACAGGAGGATGCTGCTCCAAGTGCTGCTGGACAAAGCTCTGGCCTGGAGCCTGCTGGTGTCCTGCGGCACACTGCTGGCACTGGTTGGTCCTGAATTGCTTTGGATGTGCTGTTAGACATCAGTGTGCCCAAAGTGAGCCCTGCACTCCCCCACAGATGCCATTATCCCTGTCCTCTCTCTGGCAGTGTTCAGTGGGACAGGAGAAGGCAGAGCTGGAGTGCACTTGGAGCTGCTGCTGTTCAAAACTGAGGGGGCTGATAGCACAAAGTATTGGAAATTACATTAACAGTGCTCCAGGTAGCAGTTTGTGAAATTGCCAGTGACTGATGCATATGAATGACTAAACCCATTAGTTTTTCCTGCTAATATCTCCACTAATGATTTCCAATTGGCTTCTCTAACAAGGGAAGCAAAGCCAAGACCATTTGGTCTGTAAAGCTTTACTTTGCTAAGTAAAGCTGCAGAAAATGGTGGAGTTTTAATAATTGGATCTTTTCTCCTTGCCTTTCTTTCCCTGAAAGCATACAGGAGAACTTACAATTGGCTTTGTGTCAGTGTTGTGTGTGAGGCATGAAGGGACAAAGCCCTGGGGTGGGATGCAGGGATGCAGCCAGGCCACACTGTGCCTTCAGCCCTGGGCTGCCACTGCAGCTGTCACCTTCTGCCTCTGTCCTGCACTAACACAAAGAGGTTTGGCCCTCAAAGGCAGCCTCTAAAAAGCTGCCAAGAGGCCCACCTTGCCTGCCACACAGGGGGTTTCTGTGGGACCCTTTTCTGCTCTGCTGCACGTTGGCTTTTGCAGCCCCACCACCTTGCATGGGTTCTCTGGGGTGGTTGTACAGTCAGGCAGCTCAGCCCTGACACCTTTTTCTGTGTACTCCTGTGTGTGTGTGACTCTGCCAGCTTCAGCAAGGTGATTTGTCCTTAGCTAGCTCTGTGTGTGACAGCTAACATGCAGATTTTGATCTGTCTGACATCCTTTGCCCAAAGCATTGCCCACCTCTGGGTGAGCCCTTGCAGTGTGGCAGCTCCTCAGTCCCTGGGTTCGCAAATACCTGTGGATACAGTTCCACCCAAAAGGCTGGTTTCTCCAAAGACTGTTTTCTATTTCTGCTTAGGCACCATCACTAACCAAGCCTTCTATTTATGCCTTTTGTGTATTCATGTACGATGAAGATGCATCAAATTCCTTTCTCAAGCATGTAAAAAACTCAGCTAGGATTTCATCTGCCCAGTGCAACGGCTTGCTTTCTCAGATAGTTGGCATCAAGTTATTTTTAAGAGACTGCAGTTTTCTCTTGGAACTTGCGGTTTGCCCTAGGAGAAGCCTGGGTTGTGCTGGGTCATCGTTGCTGCTGCCCCCTCAGACCTTGGTGCTGTCAGGTCACCCAGGTGCTCCTTCCAGGTGATGCTCTGTGCTTGTGTCTCTCTTCCCAGCTTGCTTTGCCAGGGATCCCTGGGGATCCTCTACTCATCAAAAATGCAGAAAGAGGGATGTCTGACTGTGTTTCTGCTGTTCCTGAAGGCGCTGTGCAGTGCTCAGGTCAGCCATCACTGGGACAAAGGAGTTTGAGCATTGCCCTTACTCAGGTTCTTTGCTGTCGCAGACATCTTTTATGGAAAATCCTTTCCTTAGGAGTTTTCCTCCTGAGAAGCTGAGAGGCCTCAGGAACAAAATGTAAACAATGGTTATCTGCTACTGTGGAATGCAACAGGTGCATCTGTGATTGGCCCATGTTGGTTGTTTCTAATTAATGGCCAATCACAGTCAGCTGGCTCGGACAGAGAGCCGAGCCACAAACCTTTGTTATCATTCTTTGCTATTCTATTCTTAGCCAGCCTTCTGATGAAATCCTTTCTTCTATTCTTTTAGTATAGTTTTAATGTAATATATATAATGAAATATTAAAGCAAGCCTTCTGAAACATGGAGTCAGATCCTCGTCTCTTCCCTCAACCTGAGACCCCTGTGACCACTGTCACACTTTGCTGCTGGTGCTGCTCTTACTTCAGGGAGAATGGTGCTGGATAACTACAGAATTATTATTCACACATCTGTGTAATGGGTTTATTTATCAGGGTTTGCCACTGGACTGAGTTGAGGGAAGTTGTTTTAAAATTGCAACTCTGAAATGAGCCACCCAGTGCTCAGGTTACCCTATTTATGGTTATGTCTCAGGGCCCTAATTAAAAAAAAAAAAAAAAAAACACCAAAAAGCCAACAAACCTCAAATAGACATATCCAGTTAATCTGATAAAATGTCAGAATACTTCTATGTACAAGATAATCATCTGCAGACTTCCTATGAGTGCTCTCTGGGAATAATGGCAGCCTTGTTCAGGGAAAATGCCTGGGCAAAACAGCACCTTTTGAGGCAGGTAATCATTGTGATAAAACAACCTGCATCAGAAATCAGCTGCAGCTTTTGCTGCAGAGCTCCTCCCAAATAAACAGCTGCATCCCAATGTCACTGAAATTAAATGGACATCCGTCTGCTGTATGTAAGAGTGGGAGTAGCCCCTGGTCCCCAGTGCAGTCCCTTCTAAACCAGTGAGGCTGTGAACTGATGTAATTAGAAATTATCTTGAGAGGCAGCTCCAGGCAGGGCAGAAAAGGATGGCTGTGGCTGGACCAACTCTTCTTGCACTCCCAAGTGCCTCTGTGCTTGTGGTGTTCAATTGTACAAATACCAAACATAAATAGCTAGCTCAAATTTTCCTTGTTAGAAGTCAACTTTGTGGTGGGTTTATTCACTGCTTATTCCAGAAACAGTTTATTAATTCTGACAAGAAAAAATAGTGTTTTTCCTTATTAAATAATTCTGGTGATCCTCTTAATGTTATTAGCTGTTGGGTTTTCTTTTTTGTTGTTTTTTTTTTTTTTTTTCTTCCTAACTGCTCTCATTTTGAGGCAGCACATTTATATTTGGGAAGGGAAAGGTCTCAGTAAAAGAGCTCCTGACATGGTGAACTTTTGTCTTTACTTCATTTCCATTCAGCTTCTCTTTTCCTGTTTCATCCTCTTCTGGACAAAGAGACACCAGGAAAGATGGCATGTAAGAATCATAAATTGGAAATAACTCCTTTCTGTAAGGCACAGCTTCCAACATGACTGTCTCCATTTCAGATAAGGTTTTCAGCCCCCTTCTTTCCTATGCAGATTGTTAACAGTGGAACAATAAGAAGGATTAAAAAAAAATATATAAATGAAAGCAGAGTTTCAATGCAATGAGTATTTTGCTTCAGGAAATCCCTCTAAACCAGAGGCTGCCTTGAGGGCATTTTGTAATTGCTTGGTTTAGATTTTCCTACACCTCTGTCTCCCATCAGAGCCAGGGTACAATTGATCAGAAGCAGGAGGATGACTGTATTAACTTCATTTTGAAGCTCCTTTTGAGCTGAAATTGGAAGCTCAAGACAATCTTTGCTCTTGAGAAACTAAGATTCACTTTATAAAATTGTGAATTGAGTTTAAATTCTGGTCTTTTCTTTCTTAAGTTGTCATTTCCCCCCCCCCCCAGCCCTTCCTCATTTTCATGAACAAAAGCTTGTGAGGTGATCACTTTTAGTACATTCTAATGGTTCTTGCAGGGAGATATCTCACTGTCAGATGTACCACTCAGAAGCATGAAGAAGCTTATTTTCAAATTAAAAACAATTCTTTTCCTGCTTGGGGAGCAGTGTTTCAGTCCTTCACCCAGGAGAGCAGCACCTAACTGGTGTTTTAGGGGTGTTTTATTATCAATAGATTGTAAATCTGAATCCTGTGTGATGCGCTCAGCAGGTTGGGGCATGGTGCTGACAGCACCAAGGTTTTGGGTCTGATCCCCCTGTGGGTCATTCCCTCAAGAGCTGGACTTGATCCTGGTGGGTGCCTTCCAGCTCAGAATGTTCTGTGATTTAAATGATTCTCACATTTGTGCCACTAAAGATGAAATGCCTCAGACCAGAGGCAGCAAATGAGGACAATTTTATAAAAATTTCATGTGCACAGGAAGTTTCAGATAGTCTGGCTCAGATGCAATTTATTCCTTTTCTTTGGAAAAAAAGAGCTTTCAGCTTATGCCTAGAGGGGAAAAAAAAAAAAGTGTTACATCTTTCTCATGTTGTTTTGGATTCTTTTTGTTTCCTTTTCATTAACACAGTCTCCTAATTACTCCCTGTCCATGTGTGTTTCCTCTTCTCCCCCCCCATCATCTCTGCTGCATCCTTTCTGGGCTTCCCCTTCCATTTGTTTTCAGCTTCAGCCCCACTTCTGGGCTTGCTGATCCCTATGTCCTTGTCCTGATTTCTTTTCCAGACTGAACTCGTTTCCTTTCTTGGCCATATTTCTCCTGACCCAGTCCAAGCTTCCTTTACACCTGCCCAGAGCTGTTTTCCTGCCAGACCCCAAACAGAGGAGCTGTGCTATGAAAGTCTCTTAAAAAAGGCCAAACATTGGAAGAGAAAATGGTTTTGTTTGCTGGGTTGCTCTGAATTCAGCCAGCCTGTGGTGATCCAGGTGTGGGTGCCAGTGAGGATTGCATCAGACCTTGGGTAGCCTCTACCCTGAAAACATTCCTGAGCACAAAGAGACAGATGCAAAATTTCAATAAATTAGTGTAGCTCAGTTGTGATAATCAAATTATATCTTCCACCAGATGTGGATTTGATCCCTGGAGGAGGAGGAGGACAGCAGAGACTATGAAATAAAGCACATTGTGTTTGCTGGTTTGTTTGTTTTCAGTGCAATAAACTTCCAGAGCTTTGTTTTGCATTATGATGACATTGCTGGCACGTCTGTGCTTTGTCCCACGGAAAAAATTCATCCCAGCCTGTTCTGCTCTGAGCACAAACTTCTCCATTTACACTGCCCTTTCTGCTCTCCTGTCTTGCACGTGGAGCTTTGGTTTCTCTGCTCACTCTAATTTAAAAGTCCCCTAAAGGCCGGTCAAGCACAGAGCATTAACCCTGCCGAGATCTCAGTTTAACCAGAATTTGTTAAGTTTAATTCCTTGCAGCTCCCCTTGCTCTAGGATTAGTTGGTGCAGTATTTCCTACATTAGGAACACATTTACATTCCTATGTAAAAAGAATCATAGGAAACAACCTGGAGGCTCATGGCATTCAGATTGGAGAATGAATCTGCAGTCAAAAATCAGCTTTTGTTTTACACCAAAAGCATTCAGAGAATAGCCCTCTGCACTCCTACTTTTATAGTTTGTGTGTGTGTCACCTAAGGAGGGTCAGCTCTGGAGTCTATGGAGTTTCAGGCTGTGATCTTGCCACATCTTAAAGGAATGAGGCTTCCAGGGCTGGTCTGCCTTTGGGAAGCTTCCAAAGAAAAGCTGAGTAAGTGCTAAAATGAGTGACTTTGGTGATTTAAGAGGTGGAGCTTCCGTTTCTGTGCTAATCTCCAGCCAATGCCCAGCATGGTGCTAAGGAGAATTATGTTTTTTAGGGGTCATGTCTCTGAGGAAAGGAAAAATGGGGATCTGTTGGCTCATGTCTTTGTTTTCTGTCATTCTAGGACATACCATAGGGAAGTTGTGTTCCTTAAAAGTAGAGGAGAACAATTATTCTGGGGACAGTTAAATTTCTGCGATAATTTGTTTCAAAAGTTCTGAGGTCCTTGAAATGCATCAGTGGCCAATCCACATTGGGCACTGCTTCTTAATGATCCCTAATGAAACAGGGAGCAGAATCCAGAAGAATAATTTGCAGAATGCAGCTTGGTATGTAGCCAAGAGTTCTTGCTAACCCTTTCTACAACAAGCTGAAACTTCAAACCCTGCTTCTTGCATCATTTTTTGAGGTATTTTTGTATGCATATTCAAACCATGCTCCTGAGCTCAGACAAGTGCTGCTTTGTGCAAGTTTTTATTTTGATTTGATGCACTTAAATGGTCTGGCAAGATGCATTTGATGGCTCTTTCTGGGAATGCATCCTAGCACACTGTAGGTATGCAGGGACAGATTAAAAAATAGCTGAGGAGAAGTCACTGGCATAAGGAGTCTAATAACTTGCCTTGGTATCTCTAAGATATAAATGTGGGGAACAGCAAGAGGTCCTAGCTGGTTTGGGTAGAGGGAAACTGGCAGCAAGAGAAATGGAGCTATTTACAGGCCAAATATTGTTTTCCCCATTTGAAAGAACAGCTGTACTACTGAAAAAAGCAAAATGTCAAAGTCAGGTAAACACTGATTTCACACTTATTTCCTGCTGGTGCATGAAGCCCAGACAGGGTCATGTTTGCAGGGCTGAGTTTGATGGAATATCTCCTGCTGGAGTGCACACTGTCCAGTGCATTCCCTGTGCTCCATCAGCACCTCTGTGATGGGGTTCAGCTGCACCACTCCCCAGATGGCCACAGAACATCTCACCAAACTCATCTTTCTCCTTGCCTCTCCAGGCTCAAAGGATGTTTTTGGAGCTGGAGGGAGTTTCCCTACCTCTGAATACAAATGGCCATTTCAATTCCAGCCTTTGGAAGTCATTGCTTCCTCTGTGTGCAGGTCCAGAACGCTCCAGTGACAAAAACCTTAAGGTAAAAAACCAGGGTGGAACAGGGGATTGGTTTGCTTCCTTTTGCAGACATTTCATCCAGCATCAGGGTTCTGCTGGCTGATGGGCTGCAGGCACAGAGCAAGGCAGGTCAGAACCCTCAGAGGCAGCTGCAAGGCTTAAAAAAAATGGAAAAAAAAAAGAAAAGCAGAGCTTTAGCAAAGCCTAATTCATCACCAGGCAGCAATCACAACAGTTATATATAAATGCAGTCTGTGCAAAATGGAGCTGTGGTAATTAAGCTTGTGACTTCTTTTTTTGTTTGTTTTTTTTTAATGTGGCTGGAGAAGAGGTTTTAAATTGTGGTGTTTAAAAAAGCCCACCCTCCTTATGTTTTTAACATCCATTCTGAACGCTTTACTGCTTCTTCCAAAATGAATTTGCCTCCATATGTCATAGCCATTCCCAAGGAGAGATGTCTGATAGTATTAAAGCCAATACATAAAACACTTGGGCTGTGATACCCATACACAATTCTCATATTCTGAGATGTCATATTTTATATCTACAGTGCAAGATGGAAACACAAGGTAAAAAAATTCAGGCTGTCAGACTAATCTGATGGAAGCAGGACATCACTTTTAGATGCTAAAAGAGATACAGAATGTGTTGTACTTAATAACTGGGAATTCTATGGCTTCTTTTTGCCTTGCTTCAGTCTCTTAGTTCACAAAAGGCTTTACAAAATCAGCATGCTGAGTTCCAACCAGATCAAATAGCAACATTAATAGTTATTGTAAACCAAAATGTGATATAAAAAGCTTGATTGCTTCCAAGATAACGTAATAGCTCTACTTATAATAGGAAAAACATTTTTAAAAAGGATGAGAATCCTACTTATAAATCCATGGCTAAACCTAAGAAAGCTCTTGTTTGCTGTTGAGGCAATTCCAGATATTCACATGCCAACCTACATTATCCTGTTTCTTAGGCTGTAGGAAATTCCACTTACATCATTGACTTCCTGCTGCTGTGGAAAATAGGTTTTGGTAATGGTTCAGAGTTAGAATTATCCCTCACCTGCCTTGTGCTTCAGTTCTCCACCATGCCAGTTTAATTACCCAGAAGTTATTAGGGCAATCTTTTTCTTTCTCCTCCTTTCATTGCCCAGCGTTTTCCTTCCTATTTAACAAAATCTAGTTTTTGTAAAAAATGTGGGATTAAAAAAAAAGAAGAAAATATGTCTAAAAGCTATACTGGCCACAGAGAATTCCTAAACTGGGGAAGAAAATGTTAATTTTTACCATCTAGGAGGATGGATTAATATGGGTGGGTTTATGCCTTGTGCTTCATCCCCTCAGTCTCACAAGGTGAATTTGCTGGTTGTGTCTGGCAAGCAGAAGGAACAGATGAGAGAGCAAATAAGAATCAATATCCACAGAGAAAAAGAGAAGATCCTGGTGGTGCTGGCAGCAATTTGTGCTTTTTGCTATAGCTCATACATTGCAGTATTATCAAGGATTTCTTAAGGCAATACAACGGTCAGGCCAGCTGATCCTCCTCCCCCTTTGCCTGCTGAGAAGGGATACAGAGCCTCAAATGGCAAACATTCTCTTTCCTGGAGAGTAAGTGCTTTATTGGCTTTACATTCACACACCCAGCAATGTATTTCAGGAAGGCGATCCTCACCTTAGCTCTGGAATAAATATTTATGGCAAGCATTTTGCAACTCCTGCATTCCCAAGCAAGGGCACTGGCACATGAGCAGGAGGTGCTGTGCTCATCCATTCCCACCCCCCTTTTTTGGGTTTGCTTTACATCTGATGTGCTTGACAGAAGCTCCTTCCAAGGGCAGAGATTTCCAGCCCAGGAAATATTCCTGTTTACTCAGATTATTTTGCTGAGGAAAATGCCCTGCTGTGATATGAAATGAGAAGAAAACAAAGCAGGAGATGTGATTAATGAGCTGCCTGTTGACGTGGGGATGAGTGGGCAGATTAGGCATGAGGGCACAATTACCCTGCTAAATCTGGGTGCAGAGAGGGTTTCTCAAAGTGATAAGGTGTTTGCATGTGCTTCATTCTCGAGCTGCTGTCATAACTCAGGATCTTGGATGCTGCTTATCAATACTGGAACTGGGAGGCTTTGCCATTTGCCAGCCTGCATGGGTAGTAATTAGCCATTAGAGTCCTGTTTTTTTTGTAATTAACTTTGTGTCAAAATTTCTTTGTTTGTTATCTGTGGAGAACACTCACAAAACAATCAACATCCATTTTACTAGGAACTGTTCAATGACCTAATTTTCTTCAAGATTATTCCCTTCTGGTATTACCCCAAATTCCCTTACTGCTTGCTATCTGCTTCCCCTGAATGTGCTTTGGAGGGATTGAATGAGGATGGCATGAGTCTGAGGGCTTTTTTAAAAATATTATTTATTTATAGCATGTGTGTGAACGTGCTGAAATATTTGAGAAATGTCATGCACAGTAAGTAGATAATACGTAATTTTAGTGTTTGTGTTTATATTCATATCCAGAGGCTTAATGAGGTCTGTTAGAAAGGATTAGCAGAGACAAATATTCATGGCAGGAATTTCTCCTTCCAGTGAACCCCTTTAATCACCCCCATGAATCACATAGTTATTACACCATTTCAAGAACTCAAAAACCAGCAGAACCTCCCTGTTTCCCTAATCTTATTCTTTCCACTGCCCTCTCCCCAGCTGGAAATAGGTGGATTGCTGGCTTAGATGTCTGTGTGGTGGGAAAATATCCACCTCTGCACATGCAGGCAGGGTCACCCTGTCATAGCACCAGACCAGTCCTCTGAAGGGACACTTTGCTGCTAGAAATGTCACCAGAAAAGGAATTTAGTGCATTTCTGCCCTGTTCATCACTAAGGGAATTAAGCCTAATTGACCTAAAGGACATTCTTCTTCTGCCAAATTCAAATGGAAATCTCCATGAGGAGTTGTGTGCCTTTCTCATCCTAGGGCTCCCTGATCTGCTTCCATGCACAGAGCTGGGGTTCACAGTGTTCATAAACCTTCTCCTGTTTATCCTTGGGTAGTGCTTGGAGGAAAAAAAAAAAAAAATTTATAGGGATAATGTGTATTTGTAATACAGGGAATTCTTTTGTTTCAGGCAAATAAACCACCTCTTTAGGAAATCAAACTGCATTTCTAACAGAGCTCACCTGCCTCCATTTAAACAACAGGCAGCCACCAGGTAGAGCATTGCTGCTGTCTGTAATTGTAAAGGAGCTTGGATAGTGTAACACAAATTGGCTCCCAGGAGTCATGCAGACTAAACAGAACAGTCCATCAGCTCTAATTTTCTTTAAAAGTGCTTGGTAGGAACTGCATTAGAGGAGGATGTTAAGAATCATGCATTACAGAAGCTGCTTGCTTGAACTGCTCTCCCAAAGGACAATTTTTTTTCCTAGGTATGCGCTCTTAATTGCAACCGCTCCCTTTTGTACCTATTTTCTTAGGTAGGGGAATGGTTTTTTCCCTAAAGTTTTGATTTTTCTTTTGGTTTTAAAAAAAGCTATTTTTTAAAGTCATGTTGAAGTTTCCAAAATGTCTCAGGGCAAGTTCCACCATTCAGTAAGTGAACATGTGTTTTCCTTAAAGCATGGCAAGCACAACCCCCCTGTGCCCTGAATGGCCCCTGCCTTTTCTGAAAGTGAGGAGGCTCAGATTAGATACCAGGGGGAAGTTCTTTACTGTGAGGGGGTGAGGCCCTGGCACAGATTGCCCAGAGGAGTTTTGGCTGCCCTGTCCCTGGAAGTGTTCAAGGCCAGGCTGGATGGAGCTCTGAGCAGCTTGGTCTGGTGTAGGAGTCCCTAACCAGGGCAGAGGGGTTGGAAGTCAATGATCTTCAAGGATCTTTCCAACCCAAGCCATTCCATGATTATTTTTGTGTTTGTAAGAATGGCAAGCCTAGCTGACCTCCTTTATTTCCTCCTTTATTCTGCTTTGTTGCCTGTTTACTTTCAGTCATCTCCTCCATAAAGGCAGGGGCTCGGTCACTCAGAGCAGTCATCCCTGCCCCTGTGTGCTCACAAAAGGGCTTTTTGTGGGCTGGCCTGAAGGCACTCATCCTGCTGCAAGGCGCATTCCCATCTCCTTGTGCCCCCAAAATACAGCAATTATTCTGAAAGGAGAGTATCACATTTGCTTGCTTCAAAGCAGCAGCCTCTTGGCTTTCTCCTTCCCAGCCAGCCTGACTTCTGGAAAGAGGAGAATCACTTCACTTTAATGGTGGAGTTTTGAGGTGAGCAGTGTATAGGGTACTTTGTGACATAGCACACAAGGCCATAAAGCTTTAGAAAAAAAGGTTTCCTATTTATTGCAGAACACCTAGTTTTCCTGTGAGACTCACAGACACAAAGACCTCCTTTCCCTCTAATCAGGTTACAGCATCACAATATGGCTCTCTTTATAAGGGGCCATTAGATCTTTTCTTTGGGGGAGAGAGGGCTCTTCCCATAGCTTTGATGAATTCACTCTTTTGTCTGCACCACAAGGTGCTTCCCTCAAGCAAGCTTTTCCAGGCTCCACAAAACAATCTCAACTGCCTGGGAGTTGCATGTTTACTTTACTCCCTTTGTTTGCAGAGATAGTTACTTGCTTTCTGAAGGAAACGCCACACAAGCTTCACACCACCTCGAGTGGCTTTCTTTACCTGCTGCCTTTTTTTTTTTTTTTTTTTTTTTTTTAATATATGCCACTAGGAGAAACCTGGAAAAACTATCACAATACTCTAGCAGTGTAAAACTTTTCAGGAAGGCTGTCAGTGAAGACACTTTGCCTGCTACCCAACATGAATTCCGGACAGCAAAGGCAGCGTGTTGGAACTTTTATCCACCAATGAATCAATTTTAAGAAGGAATCCTTTTCAAATTAAATATTTGTCTTCGTTCAGTTGAGTAGTGTGTGTACGGCTTAGTATCCTATGAGTTTGTTCCTGATTTGCAGCTTCTCTTCTATTTAGAGTTAAGCTGTAAATAAATAGAAGCAGATATGTAGAGGTTAGAACAGCCCATTGTTACAGCTTTCCATTAAGGAAAGTCATAACAGAAAGTTATTGTTACCAGGTAGCTTTTTACATCTGAGGAATTCTTCTGCCAGAACCATTGAAAAATGCTAAATGTTCTGAGCTGAGATTTGCCTATCTGCTTGAATTGATGGTCAGAAATAAAAACCCTCCGTGCTTTTTATCATGGCACTCATCCATTACTGAAATGTCATTTCCCTGTGAAGCCAAAGAGCCACAATGCAGCAACTCCTTTTGGAAAAGAGGGTAAAAAATGGCATAACTGAGTAGGCAGAGATGTTTTGAGGGAGCTGCAGTGACCTTGGATGGAGCAGCATCCTCCAGGAGGGAAGCAAACCAGCCACCTTGCAAGCATGCGAATATACAACAAGTGACAGGTTTTGCTGTAGCCCCAGATGACATCTACAAAATAAATAATATCTCGCTGTGCTATACCCAAGGACTTTAAAAACTACCTCATGCCACTCATGGATGCTCGCTGCAGCAAACAGGGAGAGCTCCAAGCTCCTGGATTCCCTGCCCTGTGCTCTGCTGCTGCAGAATCTGTGGCTGGATGGGCTCAGAGGGCTTTTCAGGCCTTCAGCACTCACTGGTTACAGGTGCTGGGTGGGGTGAGGGTGAAGGAAATCATTCTCTTGGCCACCCTGCTGACCCCTGGCACTGTTTATCCAGTGTTGGAAATAGAGGGATCATTGCTACCAAACAAAGTGATTCTCTTCATTTCCCTCCTGTTGTCTGCTCTGTCTGGCAGGAAACCTTTCTGCTGGCACCTTACCTGCTGTCCTGTGCCTGGTCCAAAGGTACCAACTCTCTTCCTGCAGTGAAAGGATGAATTAGGCTGGAAAATGTCAGTCAAAAACCTGTTAGCTCCTGTTATGTACTCTAAACTAGCCAGTGGATGGTAAAATAGGGGTTAAATATGTCCGAAATGAGATTGGAAGGAAAATTTGAGGACACCACCTAATTGTGTATTATTTTTAAGGAAGAACAAATTTAAAAACCCCGAGGCATTAAATTTGTGCTTTAAATTATTTAATTTTTAATTCAATTATTAAAAAGTAGTTAAAATTATCTATTATTTAAAATTAATAATTATTTAATTATTTTAACTTAAGTGCTTTCTGTAAAGCCAAAATAAGATGATGGCCTCTGAGTAAAGGCTGAAAAATCCATGTTTTCAGTCATGAAATCCCAGATGTCCATGATGTGAGATTCCCACTGACTACAGTCCACACAGGATCTGGACAAGATCCTAGCCACAGCTGCCAGCCTGGGCAGGTGAAGTTTTGAAACCCCCAGCACTCCTTGAGGTAATTTGAGGTTTATCTGGCTCTGCTGGTTTATTTTTGTTAGACTTTCTTTTTAAATGCATCTTCACAAGTCGTTCACCATTCTGCATCTGTATCAAAATGATTTGGACTTTAGAAGAAGAAGAATTAGTGTCTCAAGGATCCTCTATTTTGCTTGGCACAAGTTAAAATGTTGCCTTTCTTTCCATCTCATTCTTTTGTTCATAGATATATATATCTAACACATGACAATTATTTTTTTTTTTACAATTTCAATAATACTTTGAAAAATTGAACAATAACACACATTATATGTTGCTTCCAAATTACTTCTGAGACAGAATGAGATTGCAAAAATGTTTTAACCTTGTGAAAAGCATTGGCTGCTGCTCTGTATTCTGCTCAACTTTGCTATCACAAGCAGAAATGCATGATTTCTCTTCCTTGAAGCCACTCTCATTCTCCTTGTGTGTTATAAGGTCTCCTTCCTTCAGGAAATGAATCTTTGTTCCACTTGTAAAGGAAATTTTCTCCTTCCTAGATCATACTGAAAGAATTTTAGTGGTTTTTAGAAAATTTAAGGCTCCTGTCACTACACTTTAAGTCAAATTCCAGAAATTCTATGGGCTTTCCTCATTTTGTTCTAGGGCTATAATGGCTTTTCTTGTTGTTTGTGACTCTTTTTTCCCCCTTTTTTAACTTGTTTAATTGAAATCTTGAAAACATTCTTTAAGGATCACCAGAAGAGCCTTTTTGTTATTTTCTTTTACCTTCAAGAGCACATCTCTTCAGTGCAGGTCTGATTATTTCCTTTACTCTTCTAGATTGCTGAGCTCCTTCAGCCTTAATTATCTTGTTCCATTTGATTTATTTCCCCATATACCTAAATTTGTTAAACAGCCTTGTCTTAATGAACAGCTTCTGGGCCAAGCAGTCATATAATTTAATTTATTATTCTTTGTACTTCAGGACTTTTAGTCCTGCCTTCGTGTGACTTCTGAGCTGTGTGTGACACAAAATTGGGATAAGGATGCTCTTGGGGTTGCATTAAGGGTAAAGACATTCAGAAAACTCCAGCTGAAGCTGGGCCCCATTTCAGGCACTGCTCACTCTCTCTCTGAGGTGTGTTCTGTGAGAAGCTAAGCAGAAAAATCAGATGTGGGCACAGTGGTCAATAGAGGGGATGTGATCAGGCTCTGCTATCATCTCTGCAAGGAAGATGATGCTGTTCTCCAGGCTTCTGATTTCATGTCATCCTTTTGAACTCCACTTCCTCCTAATAATGTGTTTTGTTAGCAAGCAATAGTAATTATTATGGCATGGAGTTGAATGACCCAAAGCAAACAGATCAAGGTGGCAGAAAACAAACAAGAAAGCCATGGCAGCACAACTGCAAAAGTAGTGGGCTGCTCTTCAAAAGTCTTTTCAAATCTGATACTGCCATGCTGCATTCATTCAGCAGCTTAAAGGACAATCCTTTTTGGCCAAATATTATTCTGGCATAAGGAGTAAGTTAATAAATCTAGCAATGTCTAAGAGCCTTTTGAAGAGTATTTGCTTCCACTCATGTCTTGTTGTTATTTCTCTTGGTTTAGTCTCCTGGATTCTGTTTGTCCCACATAATGAACAGTCAGGTTAAGCAGTAGCAGGCCAGTGGTCAGAGCCTGGTGTGGCACCAGGATGGTGTGAGCTGCCAGCTCCCACACCTGCAGGGAGATGCCCTGTTGCCGACCTTTTTTCACAGAAATCCTTTCTTTGGGATTTGTGCATCTTCTGGGAAGCTGAGGCCCCAGAAGAAGAATGTAAACAATTGTTATCAGCTGCTGTGACATGCAATAGGATGCACCTGTGATTGGTTCATGTTCCATGTTTATAATCAAGGGCCAATCACAGAAGCAAGCTGGGGAACAGAGCCCTTGGACACAGAACTTTGTTATAGATTCTTTTCTATTCTATTCTTAGCTTAGCAGCTCGGCAACTTCTCTTCATATTCTTTTTAGTATAGTTATAATGTATTATGTATCATATATCAATAAATCCAGCCTTCTGATCATCAAACAAGATTCTCATCCTTCTCTCACCCCAGCGACCTTGTCAGGTCGCTGTAATAATGCCCCACTCAGCTGCTGGCAGCCCATCGGAGCTGTGTGTCCCCTCTCTGGCGTGGCCATGGCAGCCCTGAGGCACACAAAACAGGGATGTTTGATCCCTCCTGTGCCCTACAGCATGGTCTCCACTGTGGTTCTCCATCCATGCAGATGTAGCTGTGTCATTGTCTCATTTACTCGTGTCACATTTGATACATCCAAATTTGTCAAACGCCAGCCGCTGCCTTTGGAGTCATCCAAGGACTCAGACCCGAGCTGATGACTGAGCACGCAGCAAATCAAGCAGCAGAGATGGTGAGGGCTCATTCTGGCTTCTGAATGAGGTCAGCCCAACCTGATTTATTCACGTTTTCCATTCATAAAGCTGCTGGTCTTCACCACAGCTGCAGACACGAAGATGTTCTGCTAATCTTTGGGAAGTGCATAACAATAATTGAATAGATGTGACTGCCTCAACAAAATCCAGCTTTAAAGCTGGTTTTGGACTGGCAGATATGTGACCTGTGTTTGCCCTGATGTTAATGGGGATACCCACAAGTGAGGGCTGTCAGCAGCAGGGACAGGGAGTGTTTCTATTGGGGAAATAGCAGCTGTAAAAGCAGGAATGCAGGTGGATGTTTCTGGATCTGATGGGGAGGGGAGGATGAGGAAGAAGCCTCTGCCTGGCTCACTCTGGGTGTCATTTTTACACCAGTGCTACTGAAGGTCACCGAGCTGAGCAGACTTGCTCTCACCTCCATTCTGGGTGATGGTCACTGTTTTTTATGCTCAGCAATTTCATACTGTAGTTATTTGAAGCAGAAATGATCTCAAGGTTGACAGGTCCCCTTTTCACAGTTGTGATTATTCTAGAATCTTCATGAAGACACAGGAAAACAAGATTATATTCTACTTCTTAACAAGAAAAAAATATTTAAACCAAAGAGAAATGAAGACTGTTTACCTTCACACCTCTTTTTCAGTGAGACAGCTTTGCTGTTCCAGTCTGTTGGGTTTATTGTATTTACTTTTTTCCTCAGATTCATTCATTACCACAGATAACCTCAGCTTTACCTCTTAATGATCTCAAAACAAGTTGTCGGAATACCTGGGGAAAAGGAATGCTCTGAAACTACAGTGCTGCTGGTGAAATTGTTGCTGGTGGTGCCTTTACTATTTTGGCTATTACTGTAGTCATGGATTTTGACTTCTCTCCATCTGTCACCTTCTAAACCAACTAATGCACACCATGAAGCCAAAGAGTGGGGCAGATCTCACTTTTTGTACTGACTTAATATCTTCTGTCCTACCTTTGACCCCAGCTAAAACACTTAGGAAGGAAGAAATTCATCATCACCCCCACATCAAAACTTCTGGCTCTGTAATATGCACTGGCAGTGTTTATTTTTCTATGCTACTCATCTTTATAAATCAGTCTTACTGTGATTTTTTTTCCCCCCCTTCCTTCTTTCCCAGGCCTACAACAGTTAATTTTTTACTGCAGAAAGTGGTGAACCTAATTATGAGAGAATAGCTGTAGCTACAAAAATTATAATTTCTGATAATGACTTCTTCATTATCTTGTCTTCTGCAGCATGAATACAAGACCCATAGCTTCTGTTGCAATTAGAGAGGTGTTTGTTGATAGGCAAAGAAAAGAATATCCTTAGCCTGGAAATAATAAAATCTAGGGCAATTCAACTAAACATTACACTGACAACAGACAAATAATTGATGCTTTGTCTATGACTTGCAGAATAGAACAGTTGTATTAAAATAAGAAAAATAAGAGCTGTATTTATTCAGATGTTTTTGTTTTTCATATGTTCCTTCAATATTTGAAGCCACATCCTTAAAAAAGAAAAGCAAATTGGAAAGCTGTAAGCTTGCCAGCAACTTTGCAGACCTCAACCTTCAAATCATGTCTGCAACTAGGTGACAAATAATTTATTGTCTTGCTGGATTATGCTGATGTTGAAAATAACATAAGGCTTTCTTGGTTCCACTGTGTCCTGCTAGGCAGCTTGGGCTCGCCTCCACACTACTGGGATTTGGCTGGCCTGGCTCTCTTGGATTCTTTGATGTTCATATGCTCTGCTGGACTTCCTGGGATTTGCTCCTTCCTGATTAGGAAAAAAAAAAAGCACTTTCCCAAGCCCATCAATTCCTGGCACTTGTGTGAGCCATGAGTCACAGGAGGCTAATTGAATCAGTGGTGCTCAATTCCCTCCATCCCCAGACCTGTCTCTGGCAGCCCACACCAACCTCAGGGAATTGCAGCTGAGAGCTGCTGATAGGCTGGGTATATATAGGAGGAAGAAAGGAAGAAGGAGGATTTTGTGTGAAAAGGAGAGAAATGGTGACAGTTAAGTGACACCTGAATAAATGTGGGTTTGCCACCACATTTGTGAGGTCTACTCTTTGGGATTTTTTTTCAGCCTGAGACAGATTTCACACCTCCCTGATTATTTATTCTTTGCCTGAGCTTGCTGTGTTGCTGTGCCTTGCCCTGTCATCCCCTGTTTCAAACCAGAGAGACAGGTTCAGCCATGCTCCACCTCAGAGTCCAGCCAGAGCAGCCTCAGAGGGACCTTGGGGAAGCATGGCCAGAGGATGCTTCCCATTCCAGAGATGCTCAGGGCTGTGAAAGGCAGGCTAGCTAGGTAATGCTCCCAAAAAATGAGTCACCAGCATCTTCCCACTGCAGCCTCTTTTCCCAGCTCCTCTGGAAGCTGTTACACTTCTGAGAAGGAAAAAAGGCTCAGTCAGGAGCCTGGGAGATGGAGGTGAGGCCACAAGTCTCCACCTGCCAGGCAGGGCTGCAGCCATGGGGCAGGCAGTCGTGTTCCTTCTTGCAGGCTTCCATTGAGGCAGATTTTGCAACACCTTTGATTGCAGTTCCTAAGGTTTTCAGAGCAGCCAAAACACACAAATTATACAAAAGAACGAGAGAGGTTGAATCTTCGTGTTTAGCTTGAATTTCCAGTGGAGTCTGGAAAGAAAATGAGACCTGCAAGAGGGTTTTGCTGGAATGTGTCCCTTTAGCACGTCCTCCTCCTCGTGGAAGGACAGAAGTGCAGGCATTCATTAGTTCTCAGGTAGTGACACTTTTTTTTTAATGCCAGAAAAAGCCTAGAGGAGAAAAACCTGCCAGCTGTGACGATCCTAAAGAAAAGCCCTATTGATTTACATTTAAATGCAGCTGTCACTGGCTGGTTATAGCCAGCAAAGCAGAGGCAACAGGGCACAGTAGTAAAACACTGCAGGAGTCTCATGTGCTCACAAATCACCTCCCTCTGCTGCCATCCCAACAGCACAAGGTGCCAGGGAGAAAATGGGATGCAGTGAATGCCAATATGTGGTGTTGGTGAGGGGCACAAGCAAAGTCCAGCCAGCTCTAGGGGTGGCTTGGGGACTCCATTTGTGTGCAGAGCAGAGAGGGTGGGTGGAATTGGGCTGGACAGCAGGAGCTGCAGCTGCTCTCCTCCTGGCTGCCTCTCCCCATGTCCTGGGTCAGCCCCTGCACGCATAAAGCACTATTGTTCCAGCCCAGAAATTGTCAGGGGAGTGCTGGACAGCAGTGGGGGCCCCATGTGTTCCCTCTCACACCCACACAGGCACAGATGCAAGCAGTCAGTGCCAGGGTCCCACCAGGAGAGCTCCCAAAAAGAGCCACTGGCTCCAGGCTGTTCCTCAGAGAACACAGAGGGTGGGAATGGATGGACATCCCCACTGGGTGTGAGCTCAGGAACTCCAGCTGGCACAGTGATCGTGAGGAAAACCTGTGTAATGACTGAATGAATATCTGGTAGCAGACTGAGTTAATTCATTGCCTTTTTGTTCCTCACTTGGGATGGAATATTTGGCTTCTACATGCGATTCTGGGGTTTCTGGAGCCCTCTGAAACACTTGTGAGTGTAGAGTGACATGTACCAGCGATAAACGGGACCACTTCCCCAGTGCTAGGTTTTAATTCTGCATATAACAAACACTTCTTTCTTTAGTATTTCTTTCAACTCCACTTTTGAAGTTGATTTATATCTGCCTCCTGTTTTGCTCCAGTTTCAATCTCCTGGCAGCGTTCCTTGCCAAGCCAGCCTAATGCCCACATGAGCCCCATTAAGCCACATGCTTCTGTATAGGCAGCAGTACATGTTTTTTCTGGGCTGAGCTTTGTTTGCCAAATCTGGGCCTGTATTCACAGATAATGACTTCCTTTTTGTCTCCTTCTCCTTCTGTGCGCTTTTTTTTTTCCCCCACACGCAGCCTTTTCAAAATGTGATGTGACCCTCATACATAATTTTTATCAGCCTTATAAACCCAGTGTAGTACAGCATATGATGTATGTAAATTCAGGCACCTAAAGGCAGTGAGGAATAAATATTCCAGTCCTCTGTCAGGAACAGAGGATACCTTGATGTCATTCAGAATCAAGATTTTTTCCTACCTGAAACTATTAGCTGCAACAGTCCTATATTTAGAATAAAAAAGTAGAAATACCTTCTTTTCAAGATGTCACAAGTAATTTTTTTCAGATGGCTTCAGATGATACTTTTCATTTTGAAATGTACTTTTATGCTGTATTGAAAGGGATTTATACAAAAAACCCCTTCAAGTCAAAATTTTAAAAAAAGGGGACCGAACAAATAAAATTTTGCAACATTATTTCACAAAATGCCTGGGAGCTTTAACCAGTTTTTCTCACTGATGAGAAAATATTCTGGGGAGATGCAAAAATATACTTTCAGCTTGGTATTCAACACAGCCATATTTGCAGGGTTGCATCTGCATGCTGGATACAGGACGGTTACCAACAAGATGTGGGTGAATGGGCCTTGGCCACAGCATGACAGGAATTTTTGGGGTTAGAAGGGCCTTAAAGACTGTAAAGAACCTGATGCCTTGTGAAGGCTGACCTAGAACAGAGGCTAGACAGAGCTAAATAATAAAGTAGGGATTTATTTGGAGGCCTCAATGGATCCACCTTGGGCAGCACAAGAGCCCAGCCAGGGCCACACCCCAGGTGAACCCACAATGGTCACAAAATGGATGATCAGTCATGGGGATCACACTTTCATAAGTTGTGGTCCATTTGCATATTGGAGTTAATTGTACAATTACAGCTTTAGCTTATGAAGTCACATCCTTCTTTTTTTTTTCTCTCTTCAGTCCATGTTGTTTATGCTCTTAGGCCTGAGATTTGGGTCATTTGTCCTTGGTCCCTGGCTCAAGAAGGAATTGTTTTGTCTCCCTACTCTGTGAAGAGAGCTCACCATCCCCTTATAGAAACCCAGACTCACACACTAAAGCAGCACAGAATCTGAAAAATATAAACCCTAAAACCTGAGGTCTCTAACCCATCTTTGCCACGGTAGCCAAGCACAGTTTAGAGCTGGAAACTCACCTTTCAAGGGCAGAGTTAGCTTAGTTTGGGAGTGCCAGGGAAGCTTTGTCGCAGGGAAAGGCCTGGGCACAACGTGGCGCTGCACGGAGGGAGCTCAGGCCTCGGCCTCACAGAGGCACAGGGGCTATGAGGTTTCACTTTGTCACACTATAGCCCTGGCTGTGAGACTCCCTGATAGCATCTGGGATTTCTGAGCACTGCAGGGACTTCTTGTAAATGGAGTCGCCTCATGATGTTTGTCCTGGGTTGAATGCACTGGGGCAGACAACTGATAAGGGACCTACAAGCTTGACATCAATACATGGTTGTGCTGTCATAACAATACAGCCCCAGCCTCTAGGTTACAGCTTCTCAGAAATCAGGAATGCTCATTAGGGGGACAGATAATTGGGAGTGGTTTCCTCGAAAGGAAAGCCACTCCAGGCACTGCAGCGTGGAGGGCAGGCCTTCACAATGGTGGCATTGTTTAGAAGTCATTGGCATCTGCAAACAAAAATCTGTTTAACTCACTGTAACAATCTAAGGGGGAAAAAACCAAACAAATCAGGAATCTGTTATCCTTCTGCTCCAAAAGGAGTCAACAGAGTCAGCAAATCTCCCTGCCTCTGCAGGTAGAACAGGGAGATGGTTCTGAAGGTGTTAATATGAGAGCCAGAGATTCTCTTTGAGGTATCTCCTCTCCTCTCCTCTGGTAGATGTGTGATCAGGCTCTCTTGGCAAATATCAGCACTCATTGGAGCAAAGCCATAGGAATATTTTTTAGCAACTACTGTAATGCAGAATACTGTTGTGCACTTTCACTTCAAAATATTTATATTTAGGCTTAAATGCAAACATTCCTTTGAAATCTCCTAGTCACCCTATATGTCTTAAGTTCTTTAAAATGTGCAAGCACAAAATAAAGCCATTAAAAAAAAATCAACTTACAACTGGATTAAAAGTGTTGTACAGACAAGTGCCTTCAATATACAGACATACAGATAGTCAGTCTCTCCCCTAGAGCTCTTTATTTTGAATCTTAAAAGCAGAGTCTGAAAGACCTGCTAGCCAAGCTAAAATATCTTGTATCCTTCAGTTTTATCAATAATTATTAAGTGCTACAGTTGAGACCACACCCACATTCTTTGGGCTATATTCTGCTCTTGCCTAATATCCAGTGTTATGTCCATATTTGTTCTAACTCCTTTTCCCTCCCTCTTTCTTTCCCCTGCCATCAAGAGCCCTCTCCCTGAATCCCTCCCTCTCTCTGACATGCACCCATGGGCACACATTATAGCCAAAAATGAGAAGACAATGAAATGAAAATGAAAGAATTTACAGGAAGCTTCTTCAAGTGTCAAACTGCAGAATGAACACAGTTCATTGCCTCTGTGGAACCAATATTATTTTCAGTTTTAAAATGATAAATTTGCAGGCATGCATATGTTTCCTTGTCATAAATAAATAAATAAATACATAGCTGGGGAAAACATCCTTGCTAGCCACCAGTTGCACCTCAGTAGCTCCAGTTCACTTGACACTTGACAAACAGAGAGATAGAAGTGAATTATATGTTGCTATGGTTTTATGACCAAAAAATAAGTCAAGGAGAACAGGTATTATAACATTTAGACATTTCTTTCCTCTATGTCCCTGAGGGATTTTTTTCAATGGCAGTTTCTGCATTGAGAAACAGCAAAAAGAGAAAAGAGAGAAAAAAATCCTTTAATCTCATCCTTTACTTTTAATCCAATCCCCGGGACACAGAGTTCATTATTTAGAGGAGAGGTTTGTGCCTGAGATAGAACCTTTCAGTTCCTGGTTGGTGAGCAGGGTGGACATTTCCCTCTGCAGTGACAGAGCACACACTGTGTCCCTGCTTGCCAAGCCAGCCAGAGTGGCCAAACTGCAGCCAGGGATAGCTACAGCTAGCTCTGGAAAAAAGCTTTTTTTTTTTTTTTTCATCCTTGCAGCTTCTATTCTATTATTGGGGAGTTTTATGAACTGCTGCAGATGATTTGAGCTCCTTTTTTGTTGAAAATTCAGCTTTTATCATCTTTTATTCCTTCTCGGGGAGTGTTAATGGGTCCGAAATGGAAGGATTGCTGTGACAGTGATGCCACACTGGGAAGCCCTCGCAGCAGAGGTTCCTGAGCCAATTTGGATGTGAAAGCAGCCCCTCTCTGCTCTCTTTCCATCCTGACAGAATTATGATGTGCTCCTCAGCCTGCCATACATTATTGAAGAGTTCTCTGGGCAAACACATGCTGCTGCAGTCTCTGGCTGTAGGAGAGACATTACCTAGCTGAAACTGCTGTGACAGCAGCCAACTCCTTGCATTTCCACTCCCAACTCTTCCTGAACCCAAAATGTGCCCCCACCATGGCTGCTATGGACACAGAGAATGAACCCTGAAGACTCAGGAGAGGATTTTGTCAGGATTTTCCCAAATAGCCTCCAGGTGTGCCAGGGGAAGTTTAGATTAGATTATAGGAGCAATTTCCTCCCTGAAAGGTGGTCAGGTATTGGAACAGGCTGCCCAGGGAGGTGATGAAATCACCATCCCTGGAATTGTTCAAAAGGAGTCTGGATGAGGCCCTTGGGGACATGATTTAGTGGTGCACGTGGTGGTGATGGGTTATTGGTTGAACTCAAAGATCTTAGAGGTCTTTCCCAACCTTAATGGTTCTATGATTCTGTGCTCTTTAATGACAGGCTTTTGCCTGTCTTCACTGGCCATAAATAAATTTAATGCATCAGTCTCTGCAAGACTGATAAAACTGGACTAATTTTATCACTACCTCTCACTAACTCATCATGGACAGTGTGAAAATCATCACTGAAGGTTTTAGATGACATGGACAGCTCAAAGGATCAGGGCAACTCTGATTACAAGTGCTCGATCCCATCCAAAGATAGTTCTGTCCTTCAGTGTCCCTGCTGAGGAGGTGGAGCAAGACACACTCCAGGCCACATCTCATTTCTGCCTATGGCATATGAACTAAAGTACTGCAAATTTTGTCCAGTGTTTGCATGAAAATAGGGTAAAGCATCCTTCTTGCTGATTAATTAGCAAGGAAATTTAATACTAGCTGATTTATTGGCTTACAAATATGTTTTGGCCATTACAAGAACCTACTGGACATACTTGCAAGGTGAAATCCTGGGAATTTTTCCGATAATTCAAATCAAGCCAAGATTGACTTTGATCCAGTAGACATGAGATGAACATTTTATCTCCTTAGGCATTTGTCAGTCTGTTGAAACTCTCACATGCATATTTCACATATGAACATATACAGCATTTTATGGTAAGCTCCTGGCTTGATAAATCCTATCTATATATTTTTATTGTAATTTACAATAAAATCCTATCTATATATTTTTATTGTAATTTACAATACTTGGATACATGGGAAATGCTTGGAAACAGATGAATTTGCATAAAATCAGATTTTCTCCACCTAAAAAATGATAGCAAATATACCAGTGAAATTCATGCTCAAATAATCTCTGGTATTCTACTAAATTTAAAAAAAAATGGAACACTCAGATTCTTATTTCACAGCACAGACATTGATTTTATTTTACCCTTACCTCCTCTATTACCAAGTATAATTTGTGTTCCAAGTTCTGGTACCAGATGCTATTACCTTGAAAAGCACTGGATATTCCTAAGTGTGTAAGAGCCAATTCTATAAAATTTTTCACAGGTTCCCATGTTTCCATGCAGCACTGACAACATCTTGTTAATTAGGAAAATCAGGTTTGCCCAAGGAGGGAGAAAACACTGTCAGTCCGAACAATGGTGAGATCTTTCTCTCATCATCTGAATCACACATTTTGTAATAGGAAGGTAAAAGGTGATCTTCTTTAGAGGATTGGAAAAAATTTAGTTTTGCCAGGTATCGACTGAGCAAGGATAGAGAGATGCTCTTCAGGTTATGATGAGCAGAGTGTCGTCTGAAGTGGACATGCAGCAAGCTTTCAGACATCATTTTAGGCTCCAGGAGGAATGATGACAAAGCTCTGCTCTGAAACACTGGGTGACACTGAGCCAGCAGTGAATAGAACAGGGTGTTTCATTTTTGTGGTGCAGAATTCCAAAGAGTAACAGGATCCAAGGTGAATTTTGGCTCAGTAGGGTTAACCTTGAATGGGAAGGCAATGCACTGATGTCCAGTTAGCAGAAACAGAGAGAAGAGAGCTCTGTAAAAGAATGAAATGTTGCTGCACTGCTGGCACTGAAGTGAAGCTGGGAAGGACAGGGCACAGAGCAGAGTGCTGCTCTGCACATCCAACACACAGTCCACAGGGCATGTAGTGATCAGGGATGTCTGGTTTTTTTTAAAGAGCAGGCTTATCAGGTGACATCAGCAAGGCTCTAAGGAAACACACCAGCCTGGGAAACTGAAAGAAATCGAGATGTATTGAGGGTGCTGAGCACAAACTCCACAGGAAATGAGTGAACAGCGCAGGTGGAGGATAAACAGGAGGCACCTCAGTGAAAGCAATTTACAGAGCATTTGCTCAGTAGCATGAAGTGATTTTGTAATCAATGCTGATAACAGAGCAAGGATCTGGGCTGCTCTTACCTTGAGGCTCCTTTGTTCAGGAACAAAGGGATGCAGGAGCAGCCAGGCAGCATGGGGTCCCAGCGGTACCTCCCGTGAGAGCAGGGCAGGATAAGCCTCGGCAGCGTTCCCAAAAAAAATATGGGCACCTGCTTCAGTGCAGGGGGTGTCTTGTTCACCTCATGCACACAAATCCACCTGCAGCAACCATCCCAGAGCAAAATACCAGCTCCATTTGCAGCATTTCATGTTTATGCCATACATTTATTTGGGGAGGAAGCAGCGCATGTGGAATTCCTTGTGAAAAAAGAGTCAGTTCGTTCTACAGCAAACTGCTATAATCCAAAGATAATGGGATGATCCTAATCAAGGATTGTAGCTATTGTTCTAGGAATCAGTTAGGAATTATTATTTTTCTACATTTAGTCAGCATATCCTACAGAATATCCCATCTGACAGTGGTCAGAAAGCCGGCGTGCCTGGAATTTGCCTCCTGCAGAATTTAATTGTGCCTTATGGGGATTCCCTTCTGTCAATGATTTGTTGGATATTGATCCATATAACTGGAGGACCTTTTCCTTTTCTTTTTTTTTTTTTTTTAATAATTGATTTCTAAACAGGCATTTGAAAGAAAACAGACTTGCCAAGGAGAGCTTTCATCTTTCAAAATTCTGCTGTTAAAAATCCTGCTAATAATAGATCGATATCTCGGATCATGTCCTTTGCTGATGGAAAAAAATTGAATGTTATTTCAGGGAGTGTACTGGAGTTGGAACCATCTTTTAGGGTTTTTTTTATTATTTCATAAAACATCCTATTATTTTTGTGGTGCACAACAGGTGCAGGGAAGATTATTCAGCCAAGGGCAGAAAGACCTAAGCACACGGCTGCTGTTTAGACAGTGCCACCTTGATTATCCAAGCATCATGGGGACACTGAATATGTTTGCATAATTAAGGCCTTGGCTAATGGTAGTGCTTTTAAATGCAATTAATAGCTTTCTGGGGATGCAATTATTTTGCAAAACAAGGAGATTGTGGTAAATGATGTTCAGATAACTGTGGTAGAACTAACAAGAGTGTTCATTTTGGACACAATCAAAACATAATAGCAGATGACTTCCAATCGCAATATGTATTAAATTTAAGAGAAAGCATGAAAGCAAAATTACATTTGTAAAATGTTGAAAATTAAATGAAAAGGAATGTGTTAGGTAGGACAAATTGAGAGAATAATTTCATGAGCAGTTTTCATTCTTACTCATTTGAGGGGTGGTCATTCTCACTTTGTTCAAGGTACTGTCATACATGTGTAACAGAAATAAGATACTTCCTTACAGTACAATTTGCACTTTTAAAAAATGATCAGTCATAGAACAGTTTGGTCTGGAAGGAGCCTAAAAGGCCTTCTAGCTCCAAACCCCTTGGGCAGGGACACTTCCCACTATCCCAGGTTGCTCAGAGCCCCATCCAGCCAGGCCTTGAACACTGCCAGGGATGGGACATACACAACTTCTCTTAGGAAAGAAATGCAAATATCATGCAAATCCACCTAATGCAGCCCCCTCTTAGAGCAGGGAGACTACACCTGCACAAAGGCAAAGCATCCCAGAGCTGTGTTCAGCATCTCCAGGCACAGGGCTGGGGGTCAGGGGCAGCCCTGGGGCTGGGCTGGGCAGGGCAGGCAGCATGGGGGGACATGGGGGACACACAGAAGGCTGGCTTTGTGTCCAGAGCTGCTGGGAAATATAGTCCATCTTTTCTGCTCAGAGACAGCCAAAAGGGATATACATAGATGCTCCAAGAAAATACTTAGAGTATTAGTTTTCGCAAAATCTTTAACTTTTTTTCTTCCCTCTTTTAAAAAAATAACAGAGAGCTACTGTACCCTGCTGAGACCAACATCTGTGCAGACAATTAAACCCTTTGAGACTCTGAGCAGGGGGGAAACTCAGAGGAACTGGCCCTTTTCTACTACATCCTCTGAAGGATTACAGATAAAGAAAAGATTTTGCAAATAGCTAGGCACATACATAATTACAAAGAGATCCCGCTGATTTGTTTTTAAATAAATTTGGTTAACAATGAAGTTTTATTTTCTGAAAAATACTGATATTGGCACTTGGATCTGAAATACAGCACTAACATCTTTGTTGTAAACCTCTTTTGGTAGGAAGCCAGATCTAAGACAACAGAATAAGAAGCTGAATAAGTCCTTGGGTTTTATTCTTCAAATTTCACAGGAAATGATTTATAAAACTTGATTCACAATGATATGACCCCAAGAGCTCATTATAAAAAATTCTGGTTTCTTCTTTTTTTTTTTTTTCTGTTGCTTAGCAAGCGTTGGGCAAGTGGGGCCGAATATTTTTTCAAGGTATTTTCACTAATTTAATTTTTTTTATTTTTACCCAGGATTTCACTTAAGAAAAGAACATTCAGCATGGAGGGATGCCGCTGTGGTATGGGTGGTTCAAATGTGGAGTGAGTTCAGTCCCTGCTCTTCACGGCTCAAGATCTCAATGAACAAGGTAAACACTGAGAGAGGAAAGATAAAGGAAGATGAATTAAAAAGATTCAATTGCAGACACCTTTTTGTGAGAACTTTCTGCTGAAAAAAAAAAAAAAATCCTTCTGTTGAAATTATTCTGACCCAGGCTGTGTATTAATAGCTCTTAGTGCTAATTGCTGTATGTGCTTCCTCGTGCACACATCATTCCACAGAAACAGACACCCATACATTTCTTAAATTACTTTTATTGCCCTGGGAAATGCCCACCAACAATTTCAGGTTTGCAGGCAAACAGGAAGATTAGCTGTGGTTCTCCATCCCTGCATCCACCCTGCCTGGCTGTGCCCTCCCTGGTGCTGCAGGAGGGAGTGCCAAAGAACAGGAGGGTGTTTTTCACACAGGGATTTTGGCAGAGCTTTGGAAGGCTGTGATGGAGTAGAGGCAACACCAAGGAAAAGTGTGCTGTGGGAAATATGTACCACCTTCAAATTGAGATGCTGGTGTGCGACACTTCCTGCCACAGAGAAAATCTGACCTGCCAAAATGTAACCTCTTGGCATATACTTTAAAAAAAGGAACAAAAAAGCACAATATTAGGAAATGAATTGACAACATTTCTAAACTGTCAAACCCAGTACAGCTCTCTACATACAAGTCCAGGTTTGCAACAGCCTGAGAAACTCTGTGGGCACAGACTGCACCTAAGAACAGTTCACCTGTGAGCAGTGATGTGCCAAACCCATTTACCCTAAACATAAACACAGCAGCTCCCTCTGACACCAACCCAGCACAATTACTGCTGCACACTCCTGATGGAGCGTGGAAAAGGACACTTATCAGGAGAAGTCAAGTCAGTTTTAGTGAATTTTAAGGAAGCCTGACCTGCAGCAGGAAGAGTTCAATGCTGAGAAACTGCAGGGCAAGGAAGGGAATTATCTCATTACCATGGCTCTGCTGCTGGTTCCCTGCCCCAGCAGACTTCCATCCCTCTCCCCAACAGCCACATTTCCATGTAGAGAAATCTGGTCAAGGCTTGGGTCATGCTGCAGCAAAGCCACAAGGTCCACAGCATGCTGGTCTCATCGTTGGCAAGGACAAGGAAACTGCTAAACCAAAACCTTCTCTGACTTCTTTAGGTCTTCTGCATCCCTTCCAGGTTTTGCCTCCTATTTTAAGGTCAGTGCTCTGTCAGGGGAATTGTAAAGGACAGTTTTAGGTGGAAGATGGGGCAATCAGTGTTTGGATGTGTCCCTCTTGCTGGGGTACCAACCTGAGGTGGGCAGGCAGGGGCACCCCCAGCAGAACAGAAATGCAGATAGGGAGAAAGGTTTGGTTATAAACACACAGATAAACCTGCCTTTCTGAAAGCCTAATGATGCTTCTTCTTTAAACATAAACCTTCAAACCAATCTAGTTCACAATAACACTGGGATATAAACATGATGGTTTCAAAAGACACCAAAACTGGAGTGATGGAAATGTTTATTTCAGTGTGAAAATACAAGGCTTCCTAATATTTAGTGTCTTTTTAAATATTTGCTTCAAAATGTGGCTTGGATTATAAAGACAAGAATTTTAAGAGCAAATAACTGTTTAGTTAAGGTTGCACACTGGATGAACTTCATAACAGGATTTATAGAACAGACAATTAGGAGAGTTTGGCTAATAAATGCTCTCAAGGTGAAAGAACACTCCTGTCAGAGCAGAAATAGAATAGAAATTGTCTGGAATAATCAGTTTTAGAAACCTGCAGTGCCTCCCCATGGCCAAGCAGATGCTCTCCTGCTCTGGGGTCTCTGCATTCAGTGCATTTTGTGTGAGGGAATTAGTTATATTTTGTTTGTAGAGTAATACTGGTGATTTTGATTGCCATGAAGGGGCTGAAACCTGTTGTGCCTTTTTCCTGCCATGCCTTGGAATGGTGACTAGGGAGCAACTTTCAGCTTTCCATTAGGGTCACAAAACCAGAAACATTGACAGAAACATTTCAAGTAGGGAGGGAGGGAGGGAGGGTGGTAAATCCCTGTTACCTCAAAACGAAATGGAAGCAGTCAGCTGTAAAACAGAGGAATGGCTCAAATGGAATGGACAGTGGCTTTTCCATAGGGACAATGACTCCTCAAGAAAGTGAAGCAGCTTAGTCTCAAATGAAGCTTGCCTAAAAATAAATAAATAAAAATAAATAAATAAATAAATACTCCCCACCCCTTGCTAATATAAGTGATTGTGTACTACAGCAAAAACTTCCAGACAGAATTTATTGGCCCAAATGATCCTGCTGGACCCTTCCAACTCAGCATATTCTTGGACTCTATTCTGAAATAATACAGAGCATACACTGCAGTCTGTAAATGAGACATTCTCTAAGGAAAATCGTGGCAGAAATGTTAGTGGTTCCCAGTCAAAGACCATTTCAAATATTGAAGAGGTGTAAAAGAAACACCGGCTGGGCTCATTCTCCCTTTTCTTTCTCTCTTCCTGTTGCTATTTCATTCCCAGACAGACACACGCACATAAAGATCTATGTGAAATTATGCATACCAAAGAGGTTTATTATTAAAGTTTCTAACAACCTGAAACCTGGGACATCAAAGAGTTTTGGAGGGACTTTGCTCTCTGTTCTGGGGAGGGTTCAACTCTTGCTGTATTTGACCCAGGTTGCTCCAGCCCTCTAACCACCACCAAAATAAATTTCAAGAGAAAGTTCTTTGGTATTTATGTATAAATTTTTGGTGGTATTTATATATAAATTTTATATATTTATGTTTTGGTCACTTATATATGCATTGTTGGTCATTTTGGCATTTATATAAAATTTTTATATTTATATATATTATTTATATTAAAATTATTTTTATATAAATATTTTATATTTTGTTCCTTTGCTGAGGACCTAGAGTCCCCAGCATGGGGCAGTACAGATGCTTCTTCAGCCACAAGTAATCATTCCTCATTTATTGTCACCTGATGTGAGCCTCAGCTCTCACTGGCAATTCCCATTCAGCACTTACTGTGCTATATTTCACCTCAGAGTAATGAAAGTACTTTTCAGGATGACATTAAGTAGTGATATAAAGTGACTGTGACTTACCCTTACCCCTTCATAATGTGTTGGAATTTTTACATTACTGGCAATTTTTGCAAAAATAAAGTTCTACCTCAGTTCCTTAATCAGGGAAAGACTAAAAGTTTAATTAACATAAAACATGATGTATTTCAGGTTCTGCACAGCCTAAAGGCTCCAAGGTTTTTCCATGGCATATCAAAAAGTCTTCGTGATAAATCACCATATGCTACTAAATGTAAAGACATAATAAACTTGTTCTGTGGTACTCTGAGACTGATGAAAAGATGAGATCTCTTTAAATATGAGATCTCTTTTTTTAAATCAATCATAAAATATAATAATTTACTTTAAGGTTATGTAGTATAAGGCCTACTTACATCTCTTACGTGTGTGCTGTTTGCCCTTGAATGCTTCATAATTTTTCTTAATAATTTTTAAAAGACTTGAGGGAGATTGTTGAGCTTTTTTCCCCTTATAGAGAGTACACATTTCTGAATATTATGCAGATACTGTCTCTTACTTAAATTCTCTCTAAGTAGACTTTTCCCCAGCTTTTCTTCCTTTATCGTCTAATCTACCCACGCTGAAGCAAGCTGCCATTGTAACCACGTTCATGCCAAAATTTTATTCTTCTGAGAGCCAAGTAATTTGGACATTCATGGCCTTACTTCTTCAAAAACTGCATTTGAGATGTTATAGGTACTTTATTTCTCTTCCTTGAGCAACTGGCATCATGACAAGAGAGTCAGGAAAGCCCCACTTAGCATCAGGGTGACTACCAGTAAAGCTGCTGGGCTGCAGTGAACAGATTTAACTTCCAGATCTGCAGATTTGCTGAGCTGTTTTACTGGATAATAGGTGGTATTTCTGATCTAGAGACTTTAAGAGGTTTAGGTTTTAGAGATTTTAGGTTGCTTGGTTTAATGAAGACTGAGTAAGCGCCCAGCAGCTTCACAGTGACTGGGTGCAGTTGCATGATGATATGTTTCAGATTTTCTGGATTCCAGACAAATAGTTTATTTTCCCAGTGTCTTGCTGTCAGTAATTGCATCCCATTACTAAACTCCATCAAGAGTATGGAATACAGATGCTTCAAGGAGTAATGAGGTGCATTCCTTCAAAGAGAAAACAAAGACTAGGCCAGAAAATAAAAGCTTTCCAAATGTTTAAATAGATTATGAAAAAAAAAAGAAAAAGGTCAAAATTGTTTGAGTTTCTGGGACATAGCAAAATTAGCACTTTTAACTAGTTAGTGACTATGAGCTCATGGTCCAGGCAAATGATTCAGGCTAGTTTCTCTCCTCAGCTAGCTGAACTCTACCATCTTGTGGGTTCCCAGGAAATTACAGCTTCAGTCTTAAAAATCATCCTAATAAACCAGCTAAAATAAAATAGCTGACAGCACTGCTTTTGGGTTTCTTAATGACTCAGTAGCATATGATAGACAAAATACTATTAAAGCTTTTTTAAAAATTTATTTACTCTTTCAATTTGTGGCTTTCCAAGCCATAACAATATGTGTGCATTGCACATATTTCAGTATTTCCCAGTTACTTTGCAAACTCTTGATTTGATCAGTGGAAGTTTTACTGTGACAATAGAGAAGAGAATTATACAAGGAAGCCCTTTGTTGCAATTTAGGATTTTGCATCTTGTGACAAGGAAATCAGAGCACTTAAAACAAAAATCAACCAAAACCAAGCACTTGTTTTGAGACTCTCCTTCTTTCTCCTGCTCATTTATGTTATCCTTAAATGCCAGAGATCAGTACAGTTTTGGATTTGAACACCAGGATTTCCACTTTTTATGTGGTAGGAATTTTTTTACAGGAACTTTTTACTTTCTTTTTCTGTTCAGGACTGATGGGATTCATCTGTTCATTTGATGGGAATCTGACTTTGAGTCAAATAATGCTGAATTTTACACTTGAACTGTAGAGGATATTTTTCAAAACCTTTTAAAATGTGGTAGCTGCTGAGTTCAGCAGGGTTTCACCAGCAGCCAGGCCGTGAGCTATTAAAAAACCCCAAACCTTAATTTAAAAAAAAAGCAAAAAAAAGCAAAAAAAAAAAGCAAAAAAAAGCCACAATATGCAGTTAAAAGCACTGTGGGGTGCTCTAGCTGTTAAAGGAAAAAGAAAACATGGTGTTGCAGAGCAGGTGTTGAGAAATTAAACTACTGAGTTCAGACCAGTACATTTCTAGGCTATAAAACATGGCTGGAAAAACACTTTAATGTTCTTTTTCCAAGTGGAGCGAGTCTATTAAGTAATAAATATCAAAAGGCCAATTCAGCTCTCATTAGTGTGACTGGGATGGGAACTGAGACTTGAATGAGGCTCTAAAAGTCAGATGCTGCTGTCCCTGTCAGGGAGGATGTGATGCTCAGTGACACATCTGAATTGTTTAGTGTCAGAGCAAGTGAGACTTTACTGATATGCCATGTTCAGTCCTCAAAAAAACAGCAGGACTCATGGTGTGTTATCTATCTAATAATGAAAAGGTAAGGTTCAACACCTATTGATTTAAATCAACATTATTCTGCCTCAAGGACTGCTAAAGTGCATCCTGAGAAAGATGTTACAGTAATATTTTTACTCCTGGAGTAACACAGGAGAAAGTGCTGGAACAAAGGTGTTTTTCACTCTATCTGTCCCTGGCTGAAATACAAAGTGGTGTGAAAAATTCAAATGCAGTTAGTAAGAGGAACCAGCAGAGAAAAAGTTCAGTAAGAGAAGCGAAGAAAAATAGATTTACTCATTCATCAAACACACCCTGCACCCTTTTAAGAAAGAAATGTCTCACATCAATGAAGACTTCAATGAAGTCTGTAGATGATCATAGAATCATTTAGGTTGGAAAAGACCTTTAAGATCATTGACTAAACTGCAATGCTGCAAGTGTGGGCAGGATTCCAGCTGCCTCCAAGGAATAATGAGAATGCCCAGTGCCCAGCCTTGCATCACTCAGGAGCACAGAGCCTTTGTGCTCTTACCTTCAGCTCATCAGACATAAAACACAGAAACCTACCTGCCAGATCTGCTGGATTCATGACCAGTTCCTGTCCTGGCTGCAGAATAAAATTCTCTCCCTGTTGTGATATTCAATTGCAACCCTGAGACCTCAGAGGGCTGTGTGAGATAATAGGTATGCATTCCATTTTCATTAGACTCACCCAAGGAACATAAATTGCTTAGAAACTTTTTCTTCTTTTCACTTCATCCATCAGCCCTCTGCTTCTGTGCTGTCTGTGCCTTCCAGCACAACATTTCAGCAGCATCAGGGCCCACTTGAGGCAAAAACAGCGCTGGAAGCACATTAAATGTGACAGCCAGATGTGTTGATCTGTTGACAATGGACACTGAGGTCGTTATTAAGACTTTGCAGTGGAGCATGAGCTGGACAGTGTTGGGATTAGATTGCTTCTCCCATATCTGGAGGTGAAAGCCTGATGAAGTGTTGGGAGGTGTTATCAACAGAGCTGGAGGCAAGGCAAAAAGTGCAAGAACGACCTATTCTTCACTTTATTTCCATCCCTGCAAGTTAAGAGTGGTGGAGTGCTTCTTAGCACAGACTTAACTCTGTTGAAATGTATTTGTGTTAACATACAAGGGGTCAAAACTCAAGCCACACTTATGCTGATGAACCACCAGAGTAACTCCACTGACATCCACAGACTTTATTATAAAGGTACTGCTTAACATCTCCCAAAGCTGCTTCAATTTTAATGGGCTTTTTCTTAGCCATTAAAATAACTTTAAAAAAGTACAGTTGGTTTTAAAGCATCTTCTAAGTTTGACTACATTTGAGACAGCTCACAGTTAAACTACAGTTGTAATGAGAAAATAATTTTTAAATTATTTTATGACTGAAAATTTTCTGTAAAATTTTGTATAACTTTTCATAAACATTTGGATTTTAAAAAGTAACTTTCTGAATCCTAAGGAATAGAATTTTGATATATTGAAACACTTATGGAATTTAAAGGGTGTTCTTTTTTCTTTTGTGAATGACTCATCTAAAAAAAACATTTTTACATCTACAGGTACAAAAGGCTTAAGCAAATTATGGTTTTGAAGAGGTTCTGAGATATTTACATCTATCATAACAGATCATTGATATAATTGCAAATATTAAATTACAGGGCCTGTAAACGGGCAATTATATTTTGTTTGATTCATTCTCATGTGTTGCAAAACTTTGCAATGTAGAATTTTATTTTAACATAATGCAAGGGGAACAGATGATATTTCTGAGATCTAATATTGACAGACATTACTTATGAGTCTCTAGAGTAGCAAAACATGGTGCTTTAAAACCTATTGCCTAGATATTCTCCTGTTTTCTGGATATTCTTTCTTGCCCAGAATTTTAGCCATTTTGCTTATCTCTGATGTACAGTATTTAAAACACTGATGTTATGCTTTCATATATTTAAATTTCCATACTTTTGCAGCAGCATTTCTTATTTTGACATTTGAGAGAAGTACCCAGAGGGAAGCACAAACTTATGGGCACAGAAGAGCTTGAACAATGTCAGGACAAGGTTGTGCTTGTTCCACATGAAATATAGGTGGTTAGTAATTCTAATCAGAACTGGGGAAAGAACCAACGCCCCTTTCAGGGGCAGAATGTTTCTCCGGGCTGTCTTTTGGATTTGGAGGTCAAATTTATGTGGCAGATGCGATAAATTCCATGCAGTGAGGAAAAAACTCCAGTGACTGGGACGTGATGAATGCTCCAAGACTTATTCTAGTGAAGATGCTATCCTATGTTCTCGATGTCGGTAATCATCCCCCTCCAGCCCATATAATCTTACTTTTTCGCGAATCGCTGTTGGATTTTGATGGCTCACAAGCCGCGAGCATTTTTGCGATGGAAGTTAAAGAAAGCCCCTTTCGAGGCTGCAGGCGAGGGCCGATGCGCGCCTGTAGGTGGAGTTAAATATCAAAGAACCGGAGCAGAGCGCGGATCCCGGCGGGGGCAGCACGGATGAGCCCTGCTCGGCTGTCCCATGGATTCATCCCCGCAGGAGAGGAGGAGGTGTTCACACCAAGAATAGTTAGCAGATGACTTGTCTCCCGCTAGACTGGTGCAGCTAGGAAAGGCAGAGCGCTGCGAGGCACCAAAGCCCTTCTCCAGGTCGGATGCAGACGCGGAGAAATGAAAACTAAATACAGGCAGGGCACAGCAGTGCCAGGCAGGGAGAGGTGCTGTGCCCATGGGGTCGGGGCTGATCGCGGGTGTGAGCATCCATTCCTGGAGGGATTTGCAGGAATTACTGGTCCGAGGTAGCTCTTCGTGTTAGGTGACAATAGAAAACAAGAACCACCCGTTCTTTCTTACTGTTTCCAGTCAAGATTGCTGCTAATGGTCATTTGACCTCCCTTTCTTTAATCATATCCAGGGTACTAGTGGGGAACAAACTGCCTTTGGCATCATGTCCTTCTACACTCCCCTACTTTTTTTTTCCACTTCTTTTCTCACTTTTCCGACTTTTCCATGCTGGAAAATACACTACCAGGTTCTTTAACTCACAGAGAAAAATAAACTCTGTAATTTGCTCATCCCTTATGCGGCTATGCTGGATTTACCTTGTCATTTTAATTGCCAGATTTACCTTTGGGACTTTGATTGCCACCTATAGATTTGTGTTTACAACCGCTGCTTGTATTTAAAGAAGAATTCGCAGAAAATTTTGCTGCCTCCTCGGATCTTCCTCGGGTTTTTGCAGGTTTTTTGGGATGGAGGAAGGATTTGGGCTTTTCGGTGCGCACCGTGGGATGCTCCGGCATCCCGGCGATGCTGCCGGGCGGAGCGGCAGAGGGCGCTGCGGGCCCGCGGGAGGCGCTGCCAGCGCCGCATCTTCCCGGGATAACGGGACCCGCAAGTTCCCTCCAGAGCTGCCTCCGAAGTGCGCGGAGCCCCGTGCCCGGTTCGCGGGCAGCCCGCCCCGCTGCGCTCCGCCCGGCTCTCCCGGCTCGCTGCCCGCTCCGGGCGGGAGCATCCCGTGGGACCCGCGCCCCGCTCCAGGGAGCTGCCCCCGCTCCGCGCCCGTCCCGCTCCCGCCGGGGCGGCCCCTCAGGTGCGGGGGGCGGGCCGGGGCGGGGCGGCGCGGCGCGGCGGCCAATGGGCGCCCGTGGGGGGAGCCTGCCCGGCCGTCAAGAGGGCCGGGATCCATGAGCGCCGGGCAAAGTTGGGTCCGGGCGTTCGCGCATCGCGGACCGGCTCTGCCGCCGTGCGCCCGGGCATGCCGGCGGGGCGGCGGGCACCGCGCGGGAGCGGCGGGCCGCGGGGGCCCCGGCGGTAGCGGCTGCGGCTGCTGAGCGGCGATGCGGCGCGGCGCCCCCGGCCGCCCCCCAGCCCCGGAGCGGCGGCGGGAGCAGCGGCGGCACAGCCGGAGCCGGAGCGTCCCGTGAGCGCGGCGCGCCGCCCGCTCCGCTGCCGTCTGCGTCCGGAGCGCAGCGTCCGCGGGTGCCGAGAGCGGCAGCGGGAGCGGGGCAAGCGGCGGCGCCGGGCCGCCCCCTCGGGGCGCTGCGCCCCCGGCTCGCCATGGGCCGCCCCCCCGCCGCCCGCGGGCCGCCGCCGCCGCTGCTGCTGTCGCTGCTGCTGCCGCTGCTGCCGCCGCTGGGGAGCGCCGCCGCCGCGGAGCCGCGCCAGGTGTTCCGGGTGCTGGAGGAGCAGCCGGCCGGCACTTGGGTGGGCACCATCGCCACCCGGCCCGGCTTCACTTACCGCCTGAGCGAGCACCACGAGCTCTTCGCCATCAACGCCACCTCGGGCGCCCTGCACACCCGCGCCACCATCGACCGCGAGAGCCTGGCCAGCGACGTGGTGGACCTGGTGGTGCTCTCCAGCCAGCCCACCTACCCCAGCGAGGTGCGCGTCCTGGTGCTCGACCTCAACGACAACGCGCCCGTCTTCCCCGACCCCTCCATCGTGGTGACTTTCAAGGAGGACACGGGCAGCGGGCGCCAGCTCATCCTGGACACTGCCACCGACGCCGACAGTGGCACCAATGGCGTGGACCATGGCTCCTATCGGATCGTGGCCGGCAACGAGGAGGGCCGATTCCGCCTGAACATCACCCTCAACCCCAGCGGTGAGGGCGCTTTCCTGCACCTGGTTTCCCGCGGAGGGCTGGACCGGGAGGCCACCCCCACGTACCAGCTGTTGGTGCAGGTGGAGGACAAGGGCGAGCCCCGTCGGCGAGGATACCTTCAGGTCAATGTCACCGTCCAGGATATCAATGACAACCCGCCCATCTTCAGCCAGACGCTTTACCAGGCTCGAGTGCCTGAGGACGCGCCCGTCGGGGCCAGCGTCCTCCAGGTGACCGCGGCCGATGCCGACGAGGGCACCAACGCTGACATCCGCTACCGCCTGGAAGGAGGCGATGGCAGCGGTGCTGGGGACGGGGCTGGCAGCCTTCCCTTCGAGGTGGACCCCGAGAGCGGGGTGATCCGCATCCGCGAGCGCCTGGACTACGAGGTGCGGCAGCAGTACTCGCTGACCGTGCAGGCCATGGACCGCGGAGTGCCGGCGCTGAGCGGCCGGGCCGAGGCCCTCATCCGCCTGCTCGACGTCAACGACAACGAGCCCCGGGTGAAGTTCCGCTACTTCCCGGCCACCTCCCGGTTCGCCTCCGTGGATGAGAATGCGGCCCCTGGCACGGTGGTGGCCCTGCTGACGGTGAGCGACGCCGACTCTCCGGCGGCCAACGGGAACATCTCCGTGTCCATCCTGGCGGGAAACGAGCAGCGGCACTTCGAGGTGCACAGCAGCAAGGTACCCAACCTCAGCCTCATCAAGGTGGCGGCCGCGCTGGACCGGGAGCGCATCCCGGCCTACAACCTTACCGTGGCGGTGGCGGATAACTACGGGGCCCCACCGCCACCTCCAGGCTCCCCCACTTCTGTCTTCTCCCCCGAGGGAGCGGTGGCAGCTCCCGTGAGCCGCTCCTCGGTGGCCAGCCTGGTGATCTTTGTAAATGACATCAACGACCACCCGCCCGTCTTCGGGCAGTCGGTGTACAGCGTGAACATCAGCGAGGACGTGCCCGCGGGCAGCTACGTGCGAGGCCTCAGCGCCACGGACCGGGACTCGGGCCTGAATGCCAACCTCAAGTACAGCATCGTCTCGGGCAACGAGCTGGGCTGGTTCTGCATCAGCGAGCACAGCGGGCTGGTCACCACGGCCGTCCCCGAGGGCACGTCCAGCTCCAGCAGGCTGGACCGCGAGACTGCTTCTCAGGTGGTGCTCAACATCAGCGCCCGTGACCAGGGTGTGCAGCCCAAGTTCTCCTACGCGCAGCTGGTGGTGACCGTCCTGGATGTCAATGACAACAAGCCTCGCTTCGGTCAGCCTGAGGGTTACCAGGTGGCCCTGGCTGAAAACTCCCTGTCAGGAACTGAGCTGCTTGTCCTGAGTGCCACTGATGGGGACCTGGGGGACAATGGGACTGTCCGCTTCTCCCTGCAAGAAGCCGAGCCGGTGCTGGCAGCAGTTGGCCCCTCCTCTGTGACCCCTCGCCACATGTTTCGTCTGGACCCGGTTTCAGGCAAGCTCAGCACCGTCTCACAGCTGGACCGGGAGGAGCAGTCTCACTTCTCCTTGCAGGTCTTGGCCACTGATTTGGGCTCTCCTCCCCTTTCTTCGGTGGCCCGAGTTAACGTGACGATCCTGGATGTGAATGACAATAGCCCCGTGTTTTACCCCATTCAGTATTTTGCCCATATCCAGGAAAACGAGCCAGCTGGAACCTATGTGACCACCGTGTCTGCCACGGACCCCGATCTGGGCCCCAATGGGACAGTCAAGTACAGCATCTCAGCTGGAGATACCTCCAGGTTTCAGGTCCATGGGCAGACAGGAGTCATCACAACAAAAAAAGCCCTGGACAGGGAGGAGAAAACTGCTTACCAGTTGCAGATTGTGGCCACTGATGGTGGCCATCTTCAGTCTCAGAACCAAGCCATTGTCACCATCACTGTCTTGGACACACAGGACAACCCCCCTGTTTTCAGCCAGGGCACATACAGTTTTGTTGTCTTTGAAAACGTTGCCCTGGGTTACCACGTGGGTACTGTCTTTGCTTCCACCATGGACCTCAACACCAACATCAGTTACCTGATTACCACGGGTGACCAGAGGGGCGTGTTTGCCATCAACAGGGTGACGGGGCAGATCACCACAGCCAGTATCATTGACAGGGAGGAGCAGGCATTTTACCAGCTGAAGGTGGTTGCCAGGGGTGGGGCGATAACTGGCGATGCCGTGGTCAATATAACTGTCAAAGACTTAAATGACAATTCCCCACACTTCGTTCAAGTGGTGGAAAGTGTAAATGTTGTTGAGAACTGGAAAGCTGGGCATACCATATTCCAGGCCAAAGCTCTTGATCCTGATGAAGGTGTTAATGGCATGGTCCTTTACAGCCTGAAGCAAAATCCAAAGGGCTTGTTCTCAATCAATGAGCAAACTGGTGCTATAAGCTTAACGGGGCCGCTTGACATAAATGCTGGGTCTTACCAGGTTGAAATCCTGGCCTCGGATATGGGGGTGCCTCAGCTGTCCTCCTCCTTTATCCTGACTGTCTCTGTCCATGATGTAAATGATAACCCGCCTGTGTTTGACCAGCTTTCCTATGAAATTACTATTTTGGAGTCAGAGCCTGTGAATTCCAGGTTCTTTAAGGTACAGGCTTCTGACAAAGACTCGGGAGTGAATGGTGAAATAGCTTACAGTATAATTGAAGGAAATGCTGGGGATGCCTTTGGCATATTCCCAGATGGCCAGCTGTATATAAAAAGTGAACTGGACCGTGAGCTTCAGGAAAGATATGTTTTACTGGTCGTTGCCTCTGATAGAGCAGTAGAACCACTCAATGCTACTGTGAACGTTACTGTGATTCTGGAGGATGTAAATGATAACAGGCCCCTGTTCAACAGTACCAACTATGTGTTTTATTTTGAAGAGGAACAGAGAGGTGGGTCATACGTGGGTAAAATAAATGCTGTAGATAAAGACTTTGGGCCGAACGGTGAGGTCAGGTATTCATTTGAGCATATGCAGCCAGATTTTGAGCTGAACACAGTAACTGGGGAAATCAGGAGCACTCATCAGTTTGACAGAGAAGCTCTCATGAGGCAGAGGGGAGCTGCAGTGTTTAGCCTTACAGTAATAGCCACAGATCAGGGGTTGCCAAAGCCTCTGAAAGATCAGGCAACTGTACAGATCTACATGAAAGACATCAATGATAACGCACCCAAGTTTTTGAAAGATCTTTACCAAGCCACTATATCAGAATTGGCAGCAAATCTGACACAGGTGCTGCGAGTTTCTGCCTCAGATGTTGATGAAGGGGTTAATGGGTTGATTCAGTATTCTGTAATCAAGGGAAATGAAGAAAATCAGTTTGTAATAGACAGCAGCACAGGCCAAGTGACCTTAGTAGGCAGACTAGATTACGAGGCTACTGCATCATATTCCCTTGTCATCCAAGCAGTAGACTCAGGAGCCGTTCCCCTAAGTTCAACTTGCATGTTGAGCATTGATGTGTTGGATGAAAATGACAACAGCCCTTCCTTCCCTAAATCAACCCTGTTAGTGGATGTCTTGGAAAATATGAGGGTTGGTGAGCTTGTGTCATCTATCACTGCCACTGATTCTGATTCAGGCAACAACGCTGACCTCCACTACAGCATTACAGGCACAAACAATCACGGGACCTTTAGCATCAGTCCCAACACCGGGAGTATTTTCCTTGCCAAGAAACTGGACTTTGAGACACAATCTCTGTATAAGCTGAACATAACGGCAAAAGACCAAGGGAGGCCCCCGCGATCCTCTACCATGTCAGTGGTCATACACATCAGGGATTTCAATGATAATCCTCCTCATTTTCCTCCGGGAGACATCTTTAAGTCAATTGTCGAGAACGTTCCTGTGGGCAGCTCTGTCATTTCCGTGACTGCTCACGATCCGGACGCGGATATTAACGGGCAGCTAACGTATGCCATCATCCAGCAGATGCCGAGGGGGAATCACTTCCGTATCGACGAGGTGAGAGGGACAATATTTACCAACGCTGAGATCGACCGGGAGTTTGCCAATCTCTTTGAGCTGACGGTCAAAGCCACAGATCAGGCCGTTCCCGTGGAGTCCAGGCGCTTTGCCCTCAAGAACGTGACCATCCTGGTGACGGATCAGAACGACAACGTGCCCGTGTTTGTGTCGCAGAACGCCCTTGCAGCCGACCCCTCGGTGGTGATCGGCTCCATCCTGACCACCATTATCGCTGCGGATCCCGACGAGGGTGCCAACGGGGAGGTGGAGTATGAGATAGTCAATGGAGACACCGAAACCTTCATCGTGGACCGCTACAGCGGGGATCTGAGAGTGGCCTCAGCCTTGGTGCCTTCTCAGCTCATCTACAACCTCATTGTTTCTGCCACCGACCTGGGCCCCGAGAGGAGAAAATCCACCACTGAGATGACTATAATCCTGCAGGGGGTTGATGGGCCTGTTTTCACTCAGCCCAAATACATCACCATCCTGAAGGAGGGCGAGCCCATCGGGACGAACGTGATCTCCCTGGAGGCGGCGAGCCCGCGGGGCGCGGAGGCGCAGGTGGAATATTACATTGTGTCTGTTCGCTGCGAGGACAGGAGCCTGGGGCGGCTCTTCACCATCGGGCGCCACACCGGCGTCATCCAGACCGCTGCCATCCTGGACAGGGAGCAGGGAGCACGCCTCTACCTGGTGGATGTTTATGCCATTGAGAAGTCGTCTCTTCTGCCCCGCACGCAGCGAGCAGAGGTAAAGGTTTATGCAGTAATTATTTGTCTTGTTGCTCCTGTGTAATTCCAGGATTATGGTTGGGTTTTCATTGAAGTTGTGGTGTCAGTGTTGGGCCATGAGCATGGGCTCTGAGCAGCTCATGACATGGAAGTTCTTGCCATC
Source organism: Melozone crissalis (assembly GCF_028551555.1). NCBI lineage: Eukaryota > Metazoa > Chordata > Aves > Passeriformes > Passerellidae > Melozone > Melozone crissalis. Next base: position 6,588,183 of record NW_026535817.1, on the reverse strand, counting down.
CCTGCCTGCCTGAGTCCCTCAGATGACAGGTCTCCTCACACACCTCCAATTTTGGTTACTTTTCTATCTAACTCAGTGATGAGTATGAAAATGGTTTTGTTTCTCTTCCTGGATGTGACAGGTGGTAAAAGTGTAACATTTTATTTGGAAACTTCCCTTATCACAAAGCCATTTGCCTTGACTGAAGGGTCTTTAAAGGTTTTCTGCCTGACTAGCTTGAAAAGCAGTGGGTGGAAACCAGGTTTGAAATGTCATCTGTGAAGTACAAGTATTTTATTTGCTCTGTTTTCAGTCACAGAGCTGATCATTCACACTGCTCCTGCTGTCTTCTGTGGCAATACTGAGAAGCCAGGTGTGAGAATGAGTCTTGTGTTTGCTTTAAGTTGCAGCATCTCCTGGAGCTGCCTTCTGCACTTCACCATGGCCTTTGACTTGCCATGCCTGGGAATTTGGGGCTGGCCCTGCTGAGTGGGCCAGCCGGGAGAGGATGGATGGTGGTAGTGTGTAGTGGTTTAACCATTTCCCTCTCTGGCTGAACATACCCCTCAGTGCTGCACAGCCCCACAGATCCCCCAGCCACACTTCCTCCTGGGAATTAAGTGTTAGTTTTGATACTGTGGTGGTTTGCAGGTTTGGGGTTTTTTTTTGGTTTGATCTTAGCAAAAGTGGTATTTCCAATTCTTACTTGACAGCTGTGGATTTTTTTCTCGTCATAGCTGCTTTTGTTGTTTCTTCTTCAGGTTAAGTATGATATGTGTGTGATGTTGCTCTCCCATCTGGCTGTAACAGATCCTCTCTGAAGTGATTGTCAGGGATTTTGAGCACTGCTCCATCTCAGAGATGTGATCCCATCCTGCTGTGTGTGCAATGTGCTACTGATGGTCATGTGTTGACCAACAGTAGAGTATTGGAAAAAGACCTGTTTTAGCAGTGCTGCTGGTTAAGTAATCCATGCTATTTTTATGAGAATATTCCTGCTGCGTAGGGCTTTGTACCCCTGCTAACAATTCGTAAAAGAGACACCTTTATAATTTTTTCCTTACTATTGTGTCACATTTTGTCTTGGTGGACAGTTGTTTTGAGGGTCAGGCCTTTGCCATTGGGCATTTGGATCACGACCCTTCAGCTCTGAGTTTGAGCAAAGAGTTTCTTGGCTGGGGAAGGACTCATAGGAGACCCAACCCCATGGCTTCAATATTCTTACGTGTTGTAAAAGCGTTTAACATGAGTATTTGCTGAGCAGGGAAGAGAACAACCATTGAAACTTCAAACAAGTTTTACACTGTTGAATGCAAACCACTTCTGAAATCACAAGCAAATGTTTTATTCTGTAAAGAACACTGAGAGGCATAATTGGGAGTTAGAATTTCCTCTTACTGGTTGTATCTTTATAGCCTCTAAAATGTGCCTTCTCCCAAATGTAATTAGCTTACTGTGCTTCTTTGTAAATGTATTATAAATTATAATCAGCTTTCAACTTTCAAAAACATAACCATATGCAGTCTTCCTCTTAACTGATGGGATTTCTCTGGGAGGCTTTTGCTGTCCAGCACAAGAACTGCTACAGTGGCATTCTGTGTGCAAGCTGACTGTCAGTGGGTGCTGAATAAGCAACACAACTTTTTTTTCATATATTCATATATATTTTTTTTCTATTTGATTTTGTTTGTTGGTTTTGGTTTGGATTTTTTTTTTTTTTTTGGGGGGAAAAAAACATGAGTTTTCATTGAAGTGTATTTTCTTTCTTCTCTTATGAAGAGTGTTGGGTTTTGTGTCTCGGTATGGTTAAAGAAAAGGGAAAAATAGTAATAGGATAGTCTTAACAATATCTACATGGTTATTCTTCATTGCCTGCCATGCTCTCTGCCCTGATGCCAGAAATCATCTTAACTGCAGCGTGGCATGTGAGAGAACCACTGAGCACAGGGAGCTGCCCAGTGCTAAACGCGCTAAACCACTGGCCCGGAGAGCAGCAGGAGTAAGGAAGTTAATGGATCTTTTGTCTGATACAGACTGCAGCAGTGGGTCTGGGTGACAGGTACCTGGTGTGAAATAGAGATATTTACAGTTTTGAAGCAGTGACTCGGCTTTGTCTGGCAGCACAAAAGAGGAGCAGGCTTGCATGAAACCACTTGCTCGAGAAATGAATTAATCCTTGTCCTTGGAAGTGGTGTGATTCTCCCCCTCCTAAATTCTGTCACTAATTTATTTACCTTCTAAAATAATATCAAATACATGGAAAAGATGCACCTAGTGCCCTAACTGAAGAAGAAAGTATCTTTTCAATATTTCTCATCCATCCCTTGTAGGAACTTTGTGACCAGAGTGTCCAAGGGCAGAACTTTGCAGTGGCAGGACTGTGGGGAATCCTTGCTGAACCCAGAGCAGCTGACGTGCCTTGAAACTGAACAGTTCTGTTATTTTCAGTAAAGTCACAACAAAAGTTTAGGAAGCAAAATGTTTGTTTACAATTTGTGGTTAGTGTTTTCATCACTGGCTTTTTATCTTGCGTATGTTTCCGTGTTTGTTGTTACTGTATGGAAAGAAAAGTGGTGGTGGGGTGTGTGTCAGGAAAATGCAAGTAGTGAAGTAAAGCTTTCTTCAAATACCAAATATTTGAGATTCTAAAGGAAACTCAAGTGCTTCTTCCAGTGTATTTTACAGCTAGATGGTGTAATTTTGGATGGTAGTTGTTGAATCTGAAAGGTTGTTTTTAAATTTTATTTTGGGTTTTTGTCCTATTTGTAATCTACAGTGACAGACCAGATGATTTGATATTGTGTGAATGTTTTTGGTGATCAGTCGCAGCTTTTCTCCCTGTTGTATTAATCATTAGGTTAATACAATCATCACTCTTCATCTCATGTGAAAAAGAATAATGTAGGTGTCTTAAAGGGGTCTCTTCAGTTTGCCATTCCAAACCTTTTTTAATGTTTCTGCTGGTGGAAAACCAGCAACTGCTAAACTCCTTTCTCGTGGCTTTCCAACATAAATCCTCTTTTAACCTTTTGGGCAGGGCTGAGGGTTTCACCATCATGATTTTATATTTAATATAGAATGGCTGATGCCTGCTGGCATCCCTTGCACACCTCATGGCTCCCCTCAGCCCTGCCTCCCCAGACAAGCACTGCATGCTGTGGGATATTTTGGGTGGCCCTGTGGTGTACCCTGCTTTGTGTCTGGCAGCAATAATAGGAATCCAGGGACAATACCTCATCTTCTGTGCTGTGTAACCAGGGATTAAGAGGAATTAGACAGGATCTGCAGTTTGTGTGTTTAACCCTTCAGTGGGTGGCTTCCTTGAAGGGAGTCGAGGCCCTTTGTATATAATTTATAGGGATTTATGTATCATCTGTGCCAGTTGAGAGGGGGTAACACTTTGGGAGGTGAACTCCTCAGCATCTTTCATAGACTTCAAAAAGGTTCATAGCTCCCAAGGAAGGGAGGAGACGGGTGTACGTGAGGAAGGTGTATAAACTTCAACTGAAAGATTTAGTGGTGGTATTGATTTGAAAATGGAAATACATGGAGAGGCAGATCAGTGGTCCTGTTGGTGCCTTTTACCTGGGAATGTTAATCCTCTCAGAAGAGGGGGATTGTCTTCATTTGCAGGCAGGGTGAATTGAGATGCTGGGCTTTCTTCTGCTCTGCATTTGTAGCTTCATCTTAATTCATGATTGCTGTAGGCACAGAGTTTGTGGTGATTGGAGTGGGGCTGTGGCCAAGCCTCATCCCCAATGGGCCCAGCTGTGAGCAGCAGGTGAATGCTATTGAAGGTAACGAGAGCCCAGGGCACTGCCCAACCACCAAAGGGAGCAGAGGGCACACAGGTGCAGGGCATCAGCAGGAGGGGATAAAAGGCTGGGCTGAGGGACAGGAAGGGCAGCTGCCTGCAGCCTTCTGAAGTGGCAGGATGTTACTCTGTGTGGGCTGAAGCCTTCTGGAATTGTATAGTGACACTCTGTGTGTTGTGGCTGTCTCAGCTGTGACAGATGGACACTGTTGGGGATCTTGGACTTCCAAGCTGGGGAGGTGCTTCTGCCTTATTCAGGTAAGATGTGGGCATTTCAGACAAGCTTGGTTAAAATCTGGACCTTAATGAAGAAAGGCAGGGTGAATGGCCCTGGCCTCCTGGGAAGACAATCACAGGAGGGTTCGCCTGGATTCGTTAGGAACTGCAGCCATTGCTGTAAACCTAGGATTGCATGGTGTGAGGAGCTGATGTGGAGCTTTTTGTCCCAGCCCAGGCTGTGTCCTGTGGCTGTGCTGGTTCTGTGTCACTCCTGCATCCAGGACTGTGGTGTCCCTCACCATCCCACTGAGAGAGGAACAGGAGTCCAGACACTGAAGGTGCTGCTTCTCCAGCCAAGCTGGCTAATGCAAGGCTTTAAATTTAGTAAGGGAATTAGAAACCCACTTCAGAGAAGTCTTATCTGGCATGTCTCATATTTACCAGCACAAATAAGAACAATGGGGTTCTCCTTGTATTCATGCTATTTATAAATTGGTTCATTCTTTAATGATACATGGCATATCAATTGTTGCCTGAAAAAGGAAACTGCTTATGAAATGTTGGAGTAAACAATGAAAATCTGCTGCCTTGTCCCAGCTCCAAAGACACTTTTTTTTCCCTTCCTAAAACTGATATTGCTGGTTCTAAGAAATGTGTAATTGTTTAAGTTACTGCTGTCATTTGCATGATATGAAAAAGGATCTCTAAGCTGTTCTTGAACTAGAGTGGGAGATGAATGTTCCTTATGTAGAAAACTATTCAAAACCAATTTGTGTCTTTTGGTTCAAAGCTGGCCCTTTTTTCATCCTCTCTAATTTCTTTAATGAATCTGCCTTGCTACATGTTCTTAATATCTAGAATTTCTCATTTCTTTGCTATTTTAGCAGCCTTTGGGCATTTTTGCATGTGAGGTCACCTAATAATTTTTATGTTAAAAATCACTAGACTTCTAAAAACAACATTCTTTATTATGGAAAATATTATTTTTCATGCGTCTCTAGTGCAAACACTAGACATTACAGCCAAAAAAACAGGGCAAAATTTTCATGTGCTTATTTTTGCTAAGTGTTAAATTCTTCATACAAATCTCCAAATGCTTCTTGGGTCCTATACATGTTAATAAGTGAGTCCTTTTCCATGTAAAATGATATCCCCAGGGCTGAGGGAGTGCAGTGCTCTTGCCATGTGTTAGGTGAAGCAATGAGTGGCTGCCCGTTTGCTCCAGGAGTTGGTCTCCCAAGCCTGCTTTGCCCTTTTGGTGTCCCCAGCCCTCACCTGTGTTTTACTGGGGCAGGACTGTGTTGGTGGTGGTGTCTGAGACCTTTGCTGTTGTTCTTGTGCGGTTTCTCTGAGGCTGCACCTCACCAAAGGATGCTCATTCCCTTTGGACTGGCAGAAGTTTCCATGTTCTGAGCCTCTCCAGGTTTGAATTGCTGCTCCCCACCCCTCCAGGACCAAGGTGTCCATTTAATTTATATCAAAGCAAGCCCTTGTATGACATAGTTCTGCTGGTGCAGTTTGTTTTAACTGTGTCTAGAGTGGGGAACAGCGCTGCTGGTAACTCAGTTTGGTTTCTTGCTCTCTGGAGACAAGCCCTGGCACACTTGTGTCCCAGTTAAAAAAAAATGAATTTATGGGGACAGAAATTGAAGTGAAACAAAGAGTTTTCCTCACATGTTCCCCAGGACTGGAAAAGCAGATCAGAATGGTGCATCAGTACCATACTGATTTGTTTCAGTGAATTTATAGCCTGGCTGGGCTTTGCCAAGAATAATAGCAGCTACGTTAGAGAAACTGTGCCTTTGTTTTACTGAGACGTTTCTCTCTATTCTAATAAATCTTATTTTTAATTAGACCCTCAGTCTAGACTGTCAGGCAGGTTTGTTTTTACAGTGCTCTATTTTTGTTTACTTCCTCGCAGGGAAAACATTCCAAAAGGACAGTAGAACAGATGGAAACTGATAGCCATGATCACACTGTAAAAATACATCGAGCTGCATTAGTTAATGCAAAAGAATTTCAAAGGGCCTGTTATGAAGTGGTAATTTATGTGCCAACAGCTATGCAGAAAGTAATGGAAACAAGAGTTTGCCTCAGCATTTCATGTCTGTAGCCATCACACATGCATGCTGATGGTAGGTGGCTTGTGTTGACACATCCTTAGTAAGTGATCTTGGTCTTAAATGAGTGTGCAAGGGTTTTGCTGCAATTAATGGAGCCATCCAGAGCTACAGACAGAAAGGCATTCAGCAGCTCTGAGGCTCAGACAGGTGGAAGAAGATGCTTCTTCTTTTGGAGAACAGCATCTTGTTGCAGATGCTCCTCTCCAAAGAGCATCTTTGCTCTTCTACCTTCTCATCCTCTTCACTCTGTCCCAAAGGTGGCATCATCCCATGGGCAAGTTTGGGTTCCCTGCAGTGCCCCTGTGAGGATATTATGACTCCCAAGAGCCCTGTGAAGCTGGTTTGGATTCTCTAATTAGGGCTGGAACATGAAGACAGGGTTTTCCTCGTGGATGTTTAAGTGAAATAAATGGGAATAGGTTTGTGATGTGCCATATATTGAGCCTTGTGAATAGTCCCTCTCCAGCTCTCTTGTAGACCCTTTAGGTGCTCTGAAGTCTCCCTGGGCTCTTCTCCAGGCTGAACAACCCAGCTCTGTCAGCCTGACCTGACACAAGGGGTGCTCCAGCCCTCATGTCATCTCCTTCTTATTAAATTGTTTATGAATGGCACTGATAAAACGGATGGGCTGGAGCCTTTGTGTTTTACAAGTTACTTCTGACTCCTTTCCAGGCCCTCAGTTGGATCTCTCTTTTATGGGGCATCTTAAGAGCACAGAGCTTGGCTGTCTCTGTTGCTGATGGGAAGCAAGAGGGGATTTATGAGCTGGGTTAGGACAGCAGCTGCTTTTGGAGCTCGCAGCTCATTCCTGTGCTCTCTCCTGGTGTGTCCTGCCTTTGGGAGCAGGCTGTGCCATCCTGCCAGGGCCTTTCTGCCACGTGTCACCTGTGGAGCTGCTCTGGGCTGGGCCATAACTCTGCCCTGATACTGCTGCCCATGCAAGGTTATCATCTGCTGCTGAAGCAGAAATTAACAAAAGACTCTTTCAACCCAATGAGTTATGCCAACGAGTGTTAGTTTTGGTTATAAAATAATTTAATTTTTTTCCTCAAGGATTTCTCTGGAGGTAGTTTGTTTGAATTTTAATGCTTCTGAAGCCTTTTCAAGATGTTTTCTTTGTCTAAAGCAGAAATAAGAAGAATATTAATGTAAGGTTTTAACCAAGTGCTCCATACCTAGTCCTCTTTGGGTTTTAAGGCAAACATGTAGTTTTATAATAACCCAGACTTTTCAGCACTGAAAGTTTTGTGGGTTTTTTGACATCAGTTTGTTTTTTGGGCCAATCTAGGAGAAGACTGTTAGTTCCCAGAACATGTATATGATGTTTCACCTACCCAGATGTGTAGTCCTCTTGCTAGGCTAAGAACAGAATTTATATCCTACTTGTACCAAATTAATTGAAGTAGCATCCAACACTAGATTGTGTGGCTCGGTGTAATTCAGTGCTAATTGGCTTTCAAAACAAGAATTTGATCTGCAGCATCCTGAAGCACTTGGGGAGAGGAAAAAACTCCAAGTTCCCATCCCATGGCACTATGTACATTAGGACAGAAAACACTACTTTAAGCTGGAGGGGTATGTTTGCCACGGGCACTGTGCATGGGAGAATAAGTGATTCTATTTCCCTCCGAGTGTACTAGGAGAGAAATTGTTCCTTGGAGAGAGCCGAGCCGAGGGCTTTTCATGTCAACTCCTTTGTGGATCATACTTGATAAACCAAGAGAATTCTCCTGAAGTAGTTCAGAGGAATAAATAAGATGCCAGACCTGTGCTGCACATCTGTAGTATATGTGTTTAAAGCTTGAATTTTCCATAGGGGTTTTATTCTATAATATTACACCTCAGGGTTCCTGGTGTTTTCCATGTTTTCATTCTTTATTCTTTTCAATACAACATTTTTTTTTAATCTATCAAAGTGTCATACTTCCTGAAATATTGAAGACATGTTGCTATTACAAAGCTGTTTAGAAACAGAAGGCAGACTCAGTAGTTGATTGTACTCCTAATCTTTTGAGACCTGCAGTTCTGAGTGTATTTAAATGACTTTTTTTTTTTCCCGAGCATGATTCTAGTCCCTTTGAAAGTTGCCTTATAAATGTTTTTATGCCTGCTTGCTTTGAGGAAAGAATTTGAGCCTTTATGATTTCAGTGAACGCATTAATGAAAATCCAGATTTTTAACCCCAGTAGGGTCCTGTCAGATTGTCTGGAAACTAATTTATGGTGGTGGTGATTTTCTTACCACTGTTTTCTTTCTTTAGCAGTGCCTTTAGGTCCTCCTACATTTTAAACTTTTGAGGAATTAGCCTATTTTGTTTTATTTCTACCTATACATTTCTAAACTCCAGATAATTCCTATGGTCAGCACTGAAAGTTGCGCAGGGTTTTTTGACATCTGTTTGTTTTTTGGGCCAAGCTACCAAGTGGGGTTGCAGTTCCTCCAACGAGGTTAAGTGTTTGTGTTGAGATTGTAATTAATTAAACACATGCACCAATACCTTGTTATTTCAAGTCCTGGAATTAAAAAACTCAGAGCATTGCCTGGCCTGCAGCAGCAGAGAGGGAGGAAGAGGGAGGGGACTTTTTCTTGCAGGGCAGGATGATATGGGGTAGGAGCAAGCTGCCAAAACGCTTGGATCAGACTAAAGGAACACAGATGGCTGAGGCTGATAAAGGTGTCTCTTATTGTGTTGGTTTGTTGTTTTTTTTTAATTCTTTCTCCTCAGCACTGTTTTGAGTTTGTGTGTGAGGGACGGGTAAGAGGGGAGGAAGACAACTGCATTGTATGATGTGTTTATTTGGATACATTTTACAGCCTAGGGAAGGAGTTGAGTGAATTCAATACTCCTCAGTAGGATGCCAGAGGCTGGAGCTAAGCCCTCCTTTTAGGTTTCTGTAACAAATGAACAATAATGGATCTTCAGGGATTTATGTCCTGCTGTCCAACCTTCATTTCTTATCTGCTAATAGAAAAATCCCCATCCACTGCCTGGAGTAGCTTCTAAAAATTGGACTGAGAGGCCTTGGAAGTGTGTGGCTGCCTCTGCTCACAACCAGCTCTCCTCTCACAGGCCCCTTTGTGTCTCCTGGACCCCCAGGGGATTTATCACTGTGATAATTTACTTATTGCCATGCTTTATGATATCTGTGTGTAAACATGAGGTGTATATACAGAAGACACCCATGTACAAATAAATTACCTCCAAGAAGGAGGTGCCCAGCTCTGCCTGGTGGAAGCCAGGCCTCACCACAGGACAGGAATGTGTTAAGGAATAGCAAGTCCCACAGACTCTAAATCTGGGCAAAGCCCAGTTCTTCTTCTTAGCATTTGTTATTAATTGTTGTAGAAATTAACTGGTCACTGCTATCTGGAGATGTCATGTGTGAACTTTGAAGCTGCAGGAATAAATCACTGCCACCAGACGTGGTGGCTGTTCCAAGTCTGTCAGAGCTGTTCCACCCATGAGCAGCACCATCCATCAGGGCAAGGCTGAGGAGAAGGGAGGAGAGGCAAGGCCTTTTTTCCCTATTTAAAGCAAAATCTTTAGAGATTTCCCTATTTAAAGCAATCTCTTTAGAGGGCCCTAAGATCCTGGCCTTGTGAATCATGGTGGTAGTGTAGCTGGAAATCTCCAAGGTGTTCTTCCCAGTAAGCATGGAAGAAAAATGGCACATGAGACTTCACACTAGGGCAAATAAATTTAATTTTGGATATCTTTTTTCAATTTGCAGTCATTAAGTTGAAATATCACAGTTATTTTTCATAAAAACTACGATATTAAAAATCTAATTACAAAGTCATACTCCTAATGGTGTAACTTAGCTTCATCCAAATCAGGGCTAATTTGGTCTGTTGTCTTCCAGATAATCTTTTTGCCCTTCCTTGATCATCCCACGTGTATCTGTTTTTAAAACACCCATGGAAATACAATTTACAACAGTCAAACTGCTCAGAACTGATGGAGGGAGACAGTCTTACCTTCTGAGATTTAGTGCCATAGAAATGAGTGTGCTTTTCTGATACCATGACATCTCACATGTGCAACCAATCTCTTCTAAAAATACACCCTAATATTATGATTATTAATTGTGGCTACCACTATACCAATAGAAAAATAAATGCAGTCCAGCTACATTCCCTTTTCTTAAAAAAAAAAAAAAGCCCCTTTGTGTGAGTGAGAAAATGCTACATTTTTTTTTCCCTGTAAAAATATAACATTGTTATTACAGCTTTGGCTCTCTAATGGTTGTATGAGCATGAGAATCTGGAGTATATGAAAGAAATTATTCCTAAACAGTGGACTGGCTTTTCTTTGGTTATGCTAATTTTCCTTTGCTGTAACTCTCTTTTATTTAGTTAAATTGCTCTTAATTTACATTGGTAGAACCAAGCAGAAAATAAGGCCCTGAGTACATGAGAAGGACCTCCTATTTGTGGAAATTAAAATCTATATTGAAAGTGACACAGGGTAAACACTAAAAAACATCTAACAAAAAGCTTGGCCCTTGCCAAGGAAATAAAGAAACCAAGACATTCTGCAGCCTGTAGTTGGGCACTTTACATGGCTGGAGCTCTGTGAAAAGGAATAGAAGGCAATGGTGGTAGCACAGTGCTCCAAGGACAAGAACTGGGCATAAATTTTGCTGCAGGGCGGCTTGATGGGGAGCAGTTTTGTGGGAGCCTGGGCTGAGAAGTCAAACTCCAGAATGCAATTTGTAAACAAATACACTGCTCCCTTCTCATATAATCACACATAATTGAGTATTAATTTAGTGGCTTTCTGTTGTGGCATAGTTTTAAAAAGACAAAAATTGGCTGTTTTGTCTGACTTATGTAGGGACTTGATGTCCACACAGGGACCTGTGTGCCTTGCTTAAAGTAAGCCACTATATTTGGGATTTGACTGAATTTCAGTAGTAGATCCCATAGTAGATGCAGGTTTCTGTTTATACTGGGAATAGCAACCAGGAAATCCTTCTGGAATGCTAGAGAGCAGGTTGGTGGTGACAGGTCCGCCTTTCTGAGGCTCCAACTTCACCTGCACATGGAAGGGTGTGAAATTCAGTGGTTCATAAATACTTAATCATGTTTAGGTGGCAATCTCCTGATAAGATATTCAGTTTACTCATATATTTTTTTTTTTTAATTTTCATTTCAGAAAGTTGCATTGGAATGAAAGAATTGTTCTTAGTAGGCTGAAATATACCTTTCACCACCACTCCAAAATCAATTTTGTTATGGTTCCAGCAAGTATCTGTGTCTGTATTTCTTCATTTGAAAACCAGAAGGCTGGTGTTTGGAATAAAGGATTCTGAAACAGAAACAGTGCATTAAATTTCCTTTGCAACTTCCTGAGACATTGATTAATTGGGACAGTCAGCATGGCTTGCTTTTAGAAAGAAAAAGCTTAATGATTAACTAAATTCTTTTTCTGGCCCCCACTGAGCATATAAAATGGTTATAAAGGAATGTAGAAGAGGCACAGTTGGAGTTGTTGTTGTTGTGCACAATAAAAACACAGGCAAATATTTCACAATATACTAAATGTAGCCAGAAACATTAATTTCCTTGTGATAGCTGTCAAGATCTTAATATACATGTGTGCTCCAGGTCATTTGATGGTTTTGGGAGAGAAAAGCTGTCACAATCTGTGGATTTTAGGTTCAGTAACACCTACCTTGAACGAATTAGCAACACTTCTTTTTATGTTTTGCAAACCAGGGATTTGATAAATTTTTACCAATGCTAAGCCAAATGACATTGCTCTAGCTTGACATTTCTAAGTGCTTGGTGAAAAGTAACAGGGCTTGAAATGTGCCCTGTCCAATGTGAGATTTTTTTTTTTTTTTGTCATCTGGGGAGATGAGAACTTTGTCCTGTAAGTAAGGGAATTGTAACCTTGTCCAACACAATTGACAATGGCTATCATATTCCACTTGTAATTCCATGTTGTTGGTTACCACCAGCAATGATTGCATCTTGCTGAAAAGTGTAATTATGTAGCTCCTGAATGAGTCCTACACAATTTCCAGGGTTTTGGAGATACCAACATGTGTGGGACACTACAATTTTTGCTCCTGTTCTATAACATCAGTTATTGAACTGATTCAATATTGTCTGCTTTTAAACCAGGGGTCTTGCGAGAATTAATTTTGGAAAACTCTGCTCTATCGGGGAAGAGTTGTCTTTATGTTAGCTGATAGCACTTAGGAAAAAATCACAGCAATCTACATTCTTTATTTCTTTCCCCCCAGTGATGTGAAGCAGAATAATAGGATATAGCTGTGTGATTCACCACAGCTTTACAAGAGTTTATGTAATGTAGTGGCAGTCTTGAATCCATTTAACAGATGTTATGTATAGATTTTAGGTGAAAGTTACACCAGGCTTTAATTTATATGTTTTGAAAGATATATCCTCTGTTGAACTACTTTATAAATATGCCATTGGAGGCTTACACAGTCAATGCCCATCAGCAGCTTCCAGCTCAGTGTTCTCATCTAATAAGTGCCCTAAAAGTCATTTTCCCTCTAAGATATTAAGCTCAGCTAGTGGTAGTTTCCCACTTGCCAGCTTGTGCACTCCTAAGCATTGGAAATTGCATTTTATCACGACAGAGGATGGCATTAGGTCTCTTAGAGTGTGTGAAAATCTCCTCAGAAAGATTTACAGCTCCAATCTGAGCCTAACATATACTTCTGAGGGATTGTTTGTGTTACAGGCTGATAGGTTTTGTCTGGCTCCCCTGGATTTTGAAAACATTGGTGGGATGGTGACACGCTGATGGGATGGTCTGGTGGTCTCTTGTCTTGAGGATTTACTGTCTTTTGAGGAATGTAAATTCTGCTCCAGGCTGGTTTGCATTAATTTTTAATGGTGACAGTGGCTCTATTTTCTGAAAACGGCCTGCACTGGACATTGGTATGAAAGCATTCAACAGGTTTGGAGCATCTGGACAGTCTCCTGGGACTGGGTTCCTTTCTTGAGCGGCTGTTTTGGGGTGGGAAGGGATTCCTCTGCAAGGCTGGACCTTCCCTCAATGGGAAGGGCCACCATACTGTGTATATATCCTTGACATAACTGGAGCCAAAGAATAACCCATTTTCTTTAGGATATTTTTATTCTGAGCCTTTATCTATTCTTGTTTTTTCTATAAAATTCTGTTCTCTGTCTTTATATTTTTTCATAGTTGCACATTGCAGCATTAACATTTCTCTTAAATCAAAGAGAAACTCGTGTTTTAATTTTTAACAGCACAACTTCTATGTTTAGCAGCTATTCTTTTGAAGCCAGAAATGTTGCAGTGGTTGGGTTTTACCTGTGCTTTGCAACAAACCTGCCAAAAAATAAGAAAGTTATCTAAAGATTTAATTAGTGGTGCAGCACCTCTCTCATCTTGGGAGGGTAATGGATTCCAGGAATGAAGGAATGCAGCTGCATCCAGGACAAGTCAGGGTTTTCCACAGCCCCAGTGGTCATTGAGGATGAGCATTTGGCTGATTGCAAGGGGATTTTCCCCGGGCATGGAGGTTGAGAGCTCTGGCAGCAGAGCAGATAACCACCCTTGGTTTGTGTAAATGTCCTCTTGCAGAGTGTAGAGACCCTCCTGGAGGAGAGCTGGGGAGATGAGGTCAGGGCAAGGAAATGGGATGTGTCAGCTTCCCCAGGGGAAGTGATGGAGCCTCTGATCCATTTAAATACCTTTACTGTAAAAGACAGGTACTATACTTTTTTCTTGAAATTGTAGTCTGGTTTTCTCTGTCATTGGTGGCACCCACAGGACTTACACTCCATTGCTAATTTCCAAATGTTGATTATCCGTGTGTGTGTGTCTGAGTGAGTATTCATTTGTATTTATTATTTTTGTTTAACACTTCTTCCTGCTCTGTTACTGGCAGCGGTATTTGATTTATTTCTGTGATTAATTCTTGCCCCTTTGAAATCCACAGAGCCTTTAAAATAAGAAGAAAGAAATCCTAACAATAATAGTAGCATTCAAACTCCTTTATCTTCATTTTGTTCCAGTGCAGTGGTGGATATTCCAAATTCTCCATGGTAATAGGGAAGTATTTCAGAAGCAAATATCTTGCCAGATCTTTGCATTTTCCCTACAATTATTGCTAAGGAGAAAGAGTACTTTATCAGCCATAGGCTTTGTAGCGCCAGAACACGGACGTTTCAAGCTGATGCAAATGAGAATTCTCTTTTCATTGTGAGTTTACTGCTGAAGCAGTGCAATTTTTTTTTTTTTTTTTTAAGAACCGGGGTTCTTTTCTTAGAGAAACTTGCCTGGCATCTCTTTGGTAGGCGGGCGGCGCGGGGCATCCCCGCGGTTCCTTCCAGGAGGAGCAGAAAGGTCTCTCCTTGCCTGGGCCGCCTCTGTTCCGCAGGGATTATGTGCTTTAGCTGCTTTCCCTTTGTGTGCTGCATTCAGGGCTCTGCTGCTGGCCCTGCGCTGGCCACAGTGGGGCTGTCCTGCTGACACGGAGAGAGCAAAGGCAAAAAAGAGAGCTGAGCGTTTGGCTGCTGCAAAGACAAGGAATTAACCAAGGGTTTTTATGGGTTTGAATCGTGGAATGGTTTGGGGACAAGGGATCCTGAAGACCATCTAGTTCAGCTCCCACAGGGACACTTTCTGCTAGACCTGGGTGCTCAGAGCCCCCCCACATTCAGCCAAATCAGTTCAGCATTTATTTTTTTCTTGGACATTTGCTGGTCTCACGTAGACACCCATAGAATTCGCCCCTGACAAGGAGAGAGAATGATGAGGAGGCATCTGACTCCATCTTATCAGAAGGATAATTAATTACTTTATTACACTTTATTATTCTATACTATATTATACTGTATTACATTGCATCTAAACTGAACCTGCCAAGCACTCTGCCCTGCACACCTGCACAGAATCCTGTGACTGTCCACTGACAGTCCTGACACACACAAAACCCCATCACTGTGGGTAAACCATCTCCATACTGCATTCTACTTCGGCACAACACAGGCGCAGCAATTAAAATAAGAATTGTTTTTCCCTTCTCTGAGGTCCAGGGAATGTGAAACCCAGAAATATTATTGGGAGGAGCTGTGCTTTGCTTTTCCCTGTGAGGAGAAATGTTGGGCTGCAGACATTTCCCACCTTTGGTGTCACATCTGGCCTCCACTGCAAGCAGGGAAATAATCTGGTGCTCCTGGAAGTTCTGCCTGATCTTCCAGTGGCATGACAAAGGGTTTGTTCCTGCACTGTAAATCTTACAAAATCAAGGGTTTGGAACTGCAGAGCTTCTCTACATTAATCAGAGGCACATTCAAGTTGCAGTAGCAAGTACATTGTTTTTCCTGTGATAATGTTGTGTTTTTATTGTTTCATTCCTGTCATTTAATCCCATAACATTCTACCTTGTTCTGAATTTAGAATTAGCACTTGTATCATTAAACTGGTGTAATATCTGTTTATTTTACTTTGAGACTTCATGAGATAAACACTACCCTTTCAGAGCAAATATTTATTTATATATATTTATTTTAGTCTAGGCTTTTTATACTAAAAATAGCTCTTGTTGTGTAAGGGGTAGTAATGAATGCAGCACTGTCCTTGACCAGGCTAATTACCAAGTATTTCAAATTAAGGATATTCATCAAGTAAACCCATGAAAGAAGTGATCTAATAAAAAAATTATGTTTAAAGAGCTTTCATGCCCAGTGAGATTACTTGCATGAGTCAGTTGAAAAGCATTCACCTTTGTTCACTGACATTTAAGAAGTAAGTAGCTTGGAGCTGCATGTTATGTTGTAGTGATTTAACACTTGTTTAACTACCAATTGTTTTGTCTGCAATACAGAGGATTAATTCTGTATGATAGCTAATTTGATATTTAAGGCTTCCTTAATTGCTAGGGTAAAGGATTACTGACGGTGAAACTTTAAAAGAATTGCTATGCCAATTATTTGTAGTAATAAAACCACCTCAATTCCCTTTATTAATATGGATAATATCTTATTAAAAGTTTGTGCACCTACCAAGTCTTGCCTGCAAGGCAATGGAGCTCTGTGAGACCTGGGCAGAAACTGAATCCAGCCCCTCCAGTATAATGTAAGACAGTGTGCATGGAGTTGTCTGCATTTGGATTAATGTACTAAGAGTGTTTTCTTTTGTTTTTTTAATTAAACTGCTCCCTTTGCAGGTTTGATGGGCATTCCTCCCAGGATAAGAACATGCATGTTGGGTGGAAAAAGAAACTAAAAAATGTTTAATGCATTTGTGAGAGCTGAACTTCTATGAGAGCATTGCATTTGGGTCTGTGATGTGTGTGTGCTTCTGTGTCAGCTAAAAAATGTGTGTAGAGGAGAAGGAATTTTACCTTTCCTCACAGGCTTCAGTGTTGACAGGTCACTTTTTGAGACATCATTTCTTTGTGGATAAACATCTCAATCCAAATGGAGTTTGGATCAAGTGTGGAGGATCACAGGCATGGGTAGAAATGGGTATCATCATTATATCATCACATTTGAAATATTTTTATGGCTGGCACTGGAATTTGTGTTGCTGTGCCTCGAAAAAGATGGTGTATCTCCCAAAGGGTAATGTATGGATAACTCCTGAGTGTTCCTTATGATGTGCTCCTCACAGCTCTGTGCCATAGCCCAAGAAAATTACCAGGGAAGCGGGGAAAGGCCAGTGTAGGGCAGGACAAACTTCTGGTGCAGGTCCACAATGCTGGGCTTTGGGCTCTGTCACGCTAAGGGGATTACTCAGTCTGTGCCGTGACAGCTCACCCAAAACGTGTCACAAACGTTAGTCACCTCTTAGTTCAGATTAGTGAGCTTTGCATGCTTGTGTTTGGCAGGTTTGGAATAGGTGCTGCCAGTTTTTTCCCTGTAGTTTGAGAGGTAAGTCACCTAGCAGCACAGCCTGTAGGGAGGGCATCCATACCAGCACTTGGAACCCCTGTGTCTGCCCTATTTGCTGGGACCTGGTCCCTAAAATCACAGAGCCCCACTGTCTGCTGCCCATGGTCATGTCTAAAGGAACTTTTCTATCCATTTGACTTGTAAACACTCCTTTTAGCTAAAGGATTGCCAAAGACAGGGACTCTACCAGTTAAATATTTTTTTTTTTTGCTGCTCAGAGTAGCTAAAGAGCCCACATAACAAGAATATAACCTCACAGTGAAAAAGAACCATCTGTGTGGGTAGTGCTTGCACTGCAGTGCTTTGAATCATAATGAAGACACTAGAATAAGCAAAATAAATTTTGACTGCCTTCTAGATGATCTTAGTTCTGAAAGCTCCCTGCTTGGCTCTGAAGCATAATGTTAACTTCTAGAACTGTTCCATCCATATTACAGGATACTTTCCTGTTACTAGTGATTGTTTCTAGCAGGTAGTTCCTACACCTAAACTGTCCCGAATGAAAGCAAATGCTTGGTTGTCCACACAGACAAAAATCTCCAAAGCTTTATACTAATATGAGCCTGCTTCTAGAGACATAGTTCAGTTGTGTTCTTGTGAGCTGCATGAGATTACTCATTTCTTAGAGGCAATCAAGTTTTTCTTACTTAACTTGCTGTTGACAAGTGGCTTTTTTTAAATGTAATGCTCTTAGAAGGTCATTTGACTTTTGAGGGTTATTCACGTTGTTAGCCCAAACACTAAAACCTTGTGTCCTTGGGTTCTGATTAGTGACACTTTAATAAAGTCATTTGAAGTTCAGTAGACTGAATTTTCCACCTTTTCTAATGTTTCTATGGTCACAGGGAAGCGACCTGTATTCAATCTTTTAAATGCAAATCTTTTGAAAGTTACTGTGCAATTTTGTGTACCAGGCTTCTTCATGGGTTACAGAAAGCACCCCTATTTTTAAAACAGCTACAGCAGTGTCTTTTCTCTTTCTTTTCTGTTTTCCTCCTCTCTCTTTCTAGTGATGTGACAGCAATTGACTAAACTTGGGTCTTTTGGGATAACAAAGGGTAGAGAAAAATCTTAAAGGTTTTTATTGCCTCACTTGTTTTTTGGCAGGGCCGGGACAGACGAAGGCCTTTCCACTTGATTAGATAATAAGGCTAACGTAGTCTTTGAGTGAAAAATATCTTTGCATTCTGCTCTTCTCTTTTTCAGCAACCCCAAAAGAAGGGGGGTGGCGAAGGAGAAAGCTATGCCTAATCAGCAACAATTAAATCTTTCATGGGGAACTCACTTTGGAGGAATTAATGCGTTTTGTATTGCCTAACAACTCGAGTGAACATTAACAACACGTGAGAACTGAGAGGAAGAAAAATTATGGCTTTTTTTTTTTTTTTTTTTTTTTTTTTGGTTCTTGAGGACCAGGGAAGGGCAGGTCATTGACTTTTGATTTTCATGGGAAGATTGACTCCGGAGCGCTCGCATCTCCAGGAGCGGAGTGAGGGGGTATTGACAGCTGGGCTTTGGCCAGGGGGGCTGAGGGAGCAGGGATGGCTTGGTGGGGGAAAAAACAAGGGAAGATGGAAAACAAAGCCCAGAGAGAGGGAACAGTGGCTGCAGTGTCCCGGGCTGAGGGGCCGCTGCTGCTTGGTGCTGGCTGTGTGTTGTGCTTGGACTCGCTGAGGAATATCAGCATAATGAAAGGGGCTGCCCTTTAGTGAGGAATGGTCTGCTGTGGAAGGAGCTGGAGAGGTTGTGCCTGTCCTTCCATGCGTGCTGTGGGAGGGTGGAGAGGGTGCTCAGCCAGCCCTTTCACACCTTCTCACTGCTGAAGAGCAGCTCATGCCAAAGAAATCTGTGAAGCCAGGTGTGTTTGCCAAGATTTCATAGTAAGTTCTACAAGCTAAGAACAATAATTAAAGGTGGTTTTTTTTAATTGTTATTTTCAATATTTCTTTCATCTGACACCTGCTCTGCTTGTACTCTGGGATTAGAAATACTCTGAATACTGAGGTGAGCTCGTGTAAATACACCAAAGCATCTATTCCCCTTCCCAGGTCCTGGATGTGGACACATGGATGTTCATCCAGTCTTGTCACCCCCTCTCCTCAGAGGCAGAAATGCACACCCTGTCCTGTGCTCGCTGTCACCCTCCTGCCTCTGCCAGCACGTCCCAGGCTTTTCCCTCCTCCTCCTCCTCCTTCACCCTCATTCCCAAAACGGTCACAGCCCGCGGGACCCCGACTTGTCATTTGCTTCCTTTTATCCCATTAATCCCGTGTCTTTCTCATCCCTCCCTCTACCTCTGCCATTATTTCCCACCCTCCCTGCCTGCCAGCAGCTCTATCCCCAGCCAAGTTTCCCCCTTGCCGTGGTTTTTCCGACTTTTTCCTCTGGAAGGTTTTGGTCCCTTTTGGGATACAAGATTGTTATTCAAAATAAATTATTTTTTTTCCCCCTTTAAGAAGTCCACACTTCAAGTGAAGTTGCAATTCATTAAAGCCTAATCTCATAAGCTATTACAGTAACTGCAAGGCAAATTAAATTAGTGTGTGGTTTTGCAGGTAAAGGAAGCATGGAAAGAGCCAAAACAAGCAAGTTTGGCCCTTAAATTTAGGCTTCTACCTTGGCACCCAGGCTTTATTTTGGGCTCCAAAATGTTGATACCCCTTGGAGCAGCTAAACAAACCCCTCTCCTTGCTCAGGGTCCCACACCTGGCTGTGTGACCCAGTTGTGAAGGTTTCACCACCTAAAATCTCAGAACCATTTCCTTTTTCTTTTTTTTTTTTCTTTTTTTTTTTTCTTTTTTTTTTTCTTTTTTTTTTTGGTTTTCACCACTTAACCAAGTTTTGGCAGCAAAAGCCTTGTCGGCCGTGTCAGAAGTTTCTTCATTCAGTTAAGTCAGGTCATTTAGAGCTGGGAAACTGATTGGAAACTGGAAAAAACCTGAGAAATAATAATTTCCTTACCCAAAAATAATGAAGAAGCTGTGAGGAAATGGGATCTGCTAGTTGTGTGCTCCTGGAGAGCAGGGTGACAAGAGGTGATGGCTGGACTTTCCTTCCAGTCTGTGAGGCCAAAGGATAAGCAAGGAAGTAGGAGCTGTCTGATAGTAGCTTTTTTCTGACTCACAAACAAATTACGGTTTTTTGGGGTTTTTTTTTTAAATATTTTTCTGTACTTTTGAGACAATTTTGCACACTTTCACTGAGTATGACTTCATAGATGACAATGCAGTTAAGTACATCTTCATAGCCTGATCTTACAGGCAAATTTTCATTAATTCTTTTGGATTGCCTGTAGTGGGCTTGTGAATATGTGTCAATATGTGCAATCATATCAAAGCTGTTTGTTTTGTGTAGATGTGTATGTGATGTTCCTCTGAGAAGTGCTGCCTCCTTTAATAAGCAATACTTACTGTGTATTTTTGGCTTTTTCAAAAAAAAATGTTTTGTCATTAATTAGCTGATCTTGTGAAGGCATTCTTTAAGTTTTTTAAAGTCCATCAGCTGAATTTCCCTTTTTAGAGAGCTGGGGCTCCTTTCACACATGCAGTCCTTAATTTAGAGAGTTGCTCTGAATTGGAGCTGCTCTCTGCAAAGGCACAGAGCAGCAATCCAAGGCAGAGTCCATGGTTTTTGATGCTGGCTGAAAGGAAACCGACCCACACTGCCCAGCATCCAAAGCATCCAAAAAACCCTGGGGTTAGTGCTGCACAAAGATCACTATAGGAAGTGGCTGAGTTGTTTCTTTTTTCCTTTCCTAGCGCTGCCTTTTATCTGAATCCCCGCTTTGCTTGAGCTTTAGAAGTCAAATGAGCAGAAGAAATGCAGTGGATGATTGGAGATGTGTGTGGGAAGAATGGGAGCTGAAAGATTGGCTTTCTGGGGACCTCGCTCAGTTCCTGCCATCCCAAAGAGACCACGGGGAGGTTTATTCTTCCTGACTGCATCTCTGCAGCAGAATAATTGCTTTGAGGATGGTGCTGTGGAAAAACATTTATTTGTCAGATATTGTCTTTGTTTTAATGGTGGTTAAAAAAAACCAACCAAACAAAAAAACACCCAAAAAAAAGAGGAAAGGCAAGCAGCAGAGGGTAGGGAATTTGTTTGGCTAAATGAAAGCGTTTTATGGATAATTTAATAGGCGTAAATGGCATTGTGGAAATCAAACAGGAGCGAATGTTCTGTGTTTCACAAAGTGGCAGCTGTGAGTGCTGGAACATTGCTGTGCTTTGTGAGCTCCTCAGTCCGTGTGGGAGCAGGGGTCTCTGTGCTTGGGATGTGGGGGGGGTGAAAGGATGCAAAGGAAGGAGAAGGATCAGGAGGCCCTGGTGCACTGAAAGCTCAAGGCAACTGTGTGGGCACCACAGGAACTCTGGCAGCAAGTGCCTGCTGGAGGTATTTCCCTTACTGGGTATTTCCCATCTGAACACTGTGAGCCAACCTGGATCCCATGGGATCTCCATAGCACCTGCTGATCAAATGCTGTCCTCAGCTTAGACCTAGGGTGCCTTAATCAATTAGTCCTGGGGAGCGGCTCGCAGCTGTAATTGGTCTGACCTGTAATCTTCATCACCTCGTCCAGCAGATTATCCATTTTTAGCTGATTTGTGGGCCAGCAGCCATGCCCATGCTCTCAGGTCACTCCCTCTGCTTGCAGCGTTCCTGCAGCTGCCTCCTTCCTTCCTGGCAGCTCAGTGCCTCTCTAAACTCATGAGGAGAATTGACTGGAAAAGGAACATCAGGTCAGGAGAAGATGATGTTCGAGTGTTCAGAGAAAGCTGTGTGTTATTGCTGTTCATTCAAGCAAAAAAAAGAAAGAAAATCTGCTTTCGTTGAATCCAGAGCTAATGTACTAAGATGGCAAATCGTGGTGCTGCATGCTGTAGATAGACAAACGTGATGCAGTGATGCTTCAGAAAATATAGTAATAACTGAAAAGAACTGAAGGCACAAAAAGTGAAAAATTAATTTGTGAAGATTCTGTATTTCTGCAGGCAACTGCCATTTTCATAACAAGCTGTTTCATAACACTGTGGCTGTCACCCAGCATATTTCTTAAGTTGTAGCCCTTTTGTCTGAAGTGGAATGAAAAATTTCTGATCCAACCCATTGTGTATATTTAGTGAAATTATTCCAACAGGACAGTTAGGGTGGAAAGTAATTCCTAGATGTTCCTAGTTAAAATGATTTCCAATTATTTGTCACACCTTCATTTTTGTCCCACTACAAAAAGTGTTTTCATGGCCACCCCCCAGGCTCCAGACCTCACTGCTGGCCTTTCTCCACCCTGTGCTTTCTGACTTTTTGCAAGTCCTGGATATTTTGTATTTCTACCCTTTTCTAACCTCTTGCACACTGAAAGGGTGGAATCTCTGATTTATCACTCCCATTGTTTGTATTATGCTAGGCCTCAAGTAGATCTATTCTCTATCTTCAGCTTTTATTACTAATAGTTTTCCCAAGTTTCCTGGCACTTTGTTTTTAGTGGTTGTGTGGTTGGCTATTGCAGCACTGTAATTTTTCTGAAGTCGGTAAAAATCCCATTGCTGTTGGTTGCAATTAGGATTTCAGGATCGTGATGAACAAGCTGATTCTCTCTGTGCAGTTTCTCAACTTTTTTTTTCCTCTGTGCATTATTAGAATAAAGGCACACATTGCTCCTTGCTGTTTGGGACAGGCAACTGAGCTGATGCAGTTCTTGTAAGTTAGACAGCTTTTATTTCCAATGCATGTAAGTGATTAAGTGGCTTGGCAGCCCGTCAGAGTGATTGCTTAAGGACTGCAGTATCTTTCAAATGGAAAACAGGACAGTAATTTAGTGATATCATTGAGAAACATAACATTCTTTCAAAGCAGGCAAAGATGTTATGCACAAGGGATAGACATCATCTCTGCTTTTGACCTCTGCTGCTTTGCTCCACGATAAGCAAAAATGAGTGTTGAGTATTCTCTTTAATCTAGTTCAAACTTTCCTTTCTCTAAAGCCATAGGAGGCATTAGAGCCCATCCACCCTGGAATTACAGACTCCTGCTTTGTGCTGTGTTAATTGGATTAAGCTGTTAGTGTTATCTCTTCAGGAAGAAGAGACAAACTCTCCCTGGCTGTGTTTGTTAGCATGGGACAGCCTGTTTGTGTGAGTGGCTGGGCTTTGTGGCAATCTTTGGGAGGCAAACTGGCAAGGGGGATGGATCTTTCCACCTATGAAAAACAGTACAGGTTAGGATCCAGAAACCCTTATCATTCCCAAGGCAAGAGAGGCAGCAGCATGAGAGGACACAGGCACACCAAAGTGACTCTTCTGAGTCTCACTCCAGTGCCATCCCCTGGGTTTGGATCACTTTAAATTCCTGCTGGCTTTTTTTCTGACAGTGCTTGCACACCAGGGGAGTGGGATTCCCCAGTATGGACAGGGGAATTTCTGTTCTAGCTGCAAAAGCCACCTCATAGGTGTATAGTGTTGCTGTAATTGCCTGCTGTTCATTTTCAGGACTAGAACGAATCCCTCTCAGGCTTGTACATAATTCCATGTTTGGTCCTGGTGCAGTGGTTGCAGAGCTTGTCTTTAACCACACACACACTTGTTCCATGGGAAATACATTTCCTCAAAAGTTGACAAGGGAGAGCTGACAAACCATGTCTTGCTCCAATTTCCCTCCCAGAAAGGCTGGGGTGTGTAAATTGCCTTTAGAAGGCCCAGAGCAGTGCAGGGCAGTGTGGAGCACCGTGTGTTGTGGGTGGATGCTGCAGGTCTGGCCGCGGCAGTGCCAAAGGCCTGGGGGATGGCTGGCCCGGCTGTGCTCTGTGAGCAATGGCCCACTGCGGCTTCCCTTACGAATCCAAGCAGCTTTTAGGTCTTGTCCAGCACAATTCCCATGTCTCATTATCGCTGTGAAGGTACACCAGTCTAAAATTGGCACTGGCTCCCGGGCAGGAGCGGGGCTGCTTTGTCCAAGGGCTGCAGCTGCTTCCTGCCATTGACGCCGCGGCATCCGGAGAGGAGCAGCCTGGCTGCCTGCACTCTGCAGGGCTTTGGGCTCTGCTGTGTCTCACACACCTCCTGGGTGGGTGCTGTGCTCCCCAGGTGCATAGCAAGCCTCCTGGGCAGTGTCTCTTTGAGTTATTTGGGAGATGAGATGGATGCTGTGGCGGTGCTCCTGCCAGCGTGCACAGTGGTGCTGCTTCCATACCCTCTCCTCTGCATGGCTTGGAGCTTCCCTGTCTGTTTTACCCAGCAGTGAACTGAAAATGCCAATTACTGGCTACTTTGGCCTTGCTTGAGGGAATCCAAGACAAGAACTTGCATGTGTAATCTTTAGCGATGCCACGGCTTTGGGGGAGGGAAGGATGATAGCTAGAGGATCCATTTTAATGGGATTTCAGATCACGCTTGCATTCCTTGCGTGGAATGCTCCTTCCTTGGGCAGGGCTCTCTGGGGGTGAGGGCTCTCTGTTCCCCCTGCCCATCAGGAGGTGACCCCCAGTGGTGTCCCTGCATCCCTCAGGCTGGTACCCAGCCTGGAGCACTGGGGGCAGAGAGGAGCAGCTGACCACAGGCCATTGGGCAAATCCCACTGAGGAATTCCTGTAAATTGAGCAGCTCCTTGTGGTCTGAGAGCAGGAGTCAGCCTGGAGGCTCAGGCAAGCCTGATGCTTATCAAGTCGCTGTAATCCTGCCCCTCAGGCTTTACTGAACACCACTCACTCTGCTTTTGGTCTGTGTGATGTGAGCTTCCTTAAATTATATGCAGTAAAGGCATTAAGATAACTTCTATTTTTTTTAACTCCCCCTAAAGGAAGGTGTTTCCTGAGAGAGTGCCAGAAAAATTCCCATTTGTTTGATAGGAAGTGTGTGTGATGTTAGGAGAAATTACAGCTTTAAGTAATTTGTGGAGAGCAGTTTGCTCTTGAGGAGATTTCTTAACATTGCAAGCTGTTAAGGCACACAAATGCTCTCAGTAATGACAAATTATAAAAGAAAAAACCCCAAGTCACGTAACTAGCAGACAATTTAGGCAAGAATTAGTTTCTTAAACCCAGTATTTCCAGCTAGTAATTTGCCTGTAGTCTGGGATATCGGGGAACTGCTACCAGGTTTTTTTCCCCTAGCATGGCAGATTGTATCTGCAGGCTGTATTGCTAATGTATCAGTTTTGATACATGAATTGAACCATGAGGTAATTTGTTCTGAAGAAAAACCTACCTTGTAACTGAGTCAGAAATGGAGAAGAAGCTGGAATTTAACCAATGGCTTTCATTCTGTCCCACAGGTAGAAAACAGTAACAGAAAAAGTGACTAAGAGTGAACAAAAAAAACCCTTTTATACTTGCTTATATTGCAGGGGGAAAAGTACAAAAAAGTTTATTAGCTTGATTAAAAAAAAACCCAAAAAACAAAAGAAAACACAAAACTTGTTTTCAGTCCTATCATTCTTCTTCCCATTAACAAAATAAACTCTCTAGACCCTTCCCCCAGCTAATGTTATCCTGCACACAGCGACATTCAAAAGCCCATTGACAAGCTGCAAATGATGTGTGAAGCAAACTCCAGGATTAAGTTTATAACCTTTCCCCAGGGGGAAAGAATTTGGAGGCAGGAATGAATTTGGGATGGTGAAACAAAAGGGTACAACTGAGATGGAGCAGGAAAACTAATATTCATATTTAGCCAAATGAAAAATACCAGCCAATCCTAGTTTATTTGGTATCCCAGGGGTTTTCCACACAGGTATGTAGGACATTATTTTACAGCTCCTTCTTGTAGGTTTTACTGCTTTTCCTAATGAGAAACCACATTTCTCTCTCTTCAGCTTTGCAGCTGGGGTTTGGAAGCATGATACATAAAATATAAATGGTAGAAGACAGAGGGGTTTGTAGCCTGTGGATATTGTTTGCCTCTTGGGTTTTGAAAGGCATGTACCTTCCTCTTGGGGTGAGTTGTCATTTCCCACTGAGTTTGTTGTGGGATGGGTGTGAATGTGCTCTGGGGGCCTTTAGACACTGTTAAACCTCAGCTGTTAATGGAGTGATGGAGCTAGGGACCTCCTTCCCTGCAGAAATCAAAGAAACAGCCAGCTCCTTCACCTATCCATAGGATTATTTCCTTTCATCTGCCAGTATTAGTTTCTTTTGAAGTCCTTTAGTCTTTGCTCCCCCCCCCCATATAAATAAAGTTATTTTAAGAGCAGCTCAGTGGGGAAAAGGCAGCCTGTGACAGGCTGCTCACAAAAAGAGATCCCAGCACTGGAGTTACCCCTGTCACCCTGCTGACAGCTGGGTGCTGGGTGAGCTGTGCCCAGCCAGAAATGTGCCTTTATTGGAAATAGATAATTGAGGAGATCTACAGTGAAAAGCAGCTAAAGGCCTGCCAGAACTGCTACTTCTTCAAAAAGGAAGAAAATCCCAACCAAACATCAAAGCTCGGGTTATAGAATCAGTAAGAGGCATAAGTGGGTTCCTGGGAGAGTTATAGGTACTCGGAAGTGAAGTAAGCCTGGTGGGGTTAAAGTGGAGTTCAGCCATTCCCATGGGATGAGCTCATGGAAGATGATGGGATGGATTGAGTTTGAAAGGCTTTTTGGGGGTCATGTTGCCAGCCTGCCCTGCACTGACCAGGGGCACCTTCCAGAGCACCAGGCTGCCCAAAGCCCCACAAGCCTGGCCTTGAATATTCCCAGGGATGGAATGTTTCCACCGCTCTGGGCAACCTGTGCCAGTGCTCACCTGCCCTCATCCTGAGCAACTTCTTCCTTATGTCTGAATCTACCCTCCTTTAGTTTAAACCCATTGCTCCTTGTCCTGTCACAATGGGCCCTGCTGAAAGTCTGTCCCAATTTCCTTTAAGTTCCCTTTGAAGGCCAGAGTGAGGTGTGGTCTGACCAGAGCCAGCTTCCCACATGCTGCTCCGCAGCATCTGACACTTGAGCTTCTGGCTTTTTTTTGTTT
Organism: Melozone crissalis; assembly: GCF_028551555.1. NCBI lineage: Eukaryota > Metazoa > Chordata > Aves > Passeriformes > Passerellidae > Melozone > Melozone crissalis. Next base: position 6,561,200 of record NW_026535817.1, on the reverse strand, counting down.
CCTGACAGCACACTTATGAAAATGAAAAATCAGGATGGCTTGCTAGAGGCTGCCAAAAATAGGAGTGGGGAGCTCCTCTGTGAAGCTGAGCTCCATCAGCGGGACAATACAGCAGGACACATATTCCTCTTGCCAAGCTCAAATGTATGCTTGGAATGAGAGGTCAGGCCCCTGGTTGTTACTCCATCTGATGCTCTATTATCAAAAATATGATAAATTACTGTCCTCTTTATGCTTGTGCCAGTCCTCTCCCCCTCTAGATATCACAGCCTTGGATCACATGTCTTCAATTTTAAGGACAACAGCACCTTTCCTCTCTGTGGGTCACTGTGTGCTTTTAGTACTTCTGCCTGGGCCACTATTTTTAAGGGGGGGTTGTAGTTTGGAAAGCACAGAAGTGTGTTCTTTCAAGAATTCAAGACAGAAAGTATTTGGCAAGGTTTTGTTTTTGGTGAGATATCCTTTGGAAATACGATAGTTCAAAAGTAAATATGAAGTAATAAATTCAGATTGACAGGAAAAAATTTTTAGTAATAACCAGTCTTTTTCATATAGGAGTGAAGTTGGTATCATCTATCTTTTTAATTGCAAAGCATGAGTTCATATTTGTGTTTCCAGCCCTCACCGCCTGGGTTGCAGATGTTCCTGCTGTGTCCACATCAGGCATGATGGAATGAGGCAACAGACGACCTACAGAAACCAGCCAGTTGAATTATGGAAAATATGCAAACACACATTGTCTTCTGCTCTTCTCCCAAGCACAAAAGAGTTCCCTGTAAGCTGTAATGCCTCCCAAGATTGAAGGAGTGGGGTGCTGTGCCTGATCCCTGTCTCCATGTGTCAGAGGGGGTGGTTTCCAGCGTTCTGATACCTGTTTGGTGTCTCTGGGTGGTAACCTAAAGGTGAAGGGCTGTGGGCTCCTCCCCAGCTGTTGTTCTGTCTGGTCTTTCTGTCAGAGATGCCTTTTTGGGGAGAGTGGGGACAGCAGGTGACATTTTACTCAGTTACTCTGAAGTAGGAAAACAGGGGAACAGCTGAAGGCTGTGTTTGGTTTGGCACCCTGCAGTAGCCTATTTCTACACCCCAACTATTTTTCCGCTGTTCACTGTCAGGCCCTGAGTGTGATATTTTGGCTGCATTTACCAAATATCATTGTCAACGAGCTGCATGGATTGTTGTGTGAGGAGGAGGCTGCGTGTCATCCCGTGGCTTTGGACCGTGATATCCATCAAGCGCTCACTGCTGTGCTATCACTTAAGATGAGTATGAAAACATGCACATTCCACGGGCTGTCCTGTTTGTGTGTTGGTGTTGTTGCACCTGCTGCTGTTGTCCCAGCAAGAAGGTGGAGGTGATGGCAGAAGCAGAGGGAAGCCGTGGCCATCCGCAGGGAGATGTGGCAGCAGCCGGCTGGGAGAGTCCCTCAGGCTTGGATGAGGAGCTCTGGCTGCATGTCTGGCTGCCCTGTTTTCAAACAGGCCTTTTTTTTGCCCTTGCTGTTCCTTTGTAGTCCTGTTTTATGAAGGAAATCAAAGAGCAGATTACAGCTCTCTGTTGGGAGAAAGGAAGGGGAGAGCGTTGCCCAGCTCTTCTTTAGAGGTTATCTCAGATGGTTTTCAGATGATGGTGGAAGGGGAGTGTGCCAAGAAGTTGAATCATAGAGTGTCATACCAGAGCCTTGAGTCTTCCAGAATACTTTTGTGTCGCACATAATGCCCACATCTTGGATGCTGAGCTCTGAAACGTTTCCTCAGTGTTCCTGTGGTGCTTTGATGAGAAAAAGTCTTTTTGAATTACAGGGATTGGTTAGCTGTCTTTTAGAAAAACAAAGTCCAAGTGCTCTTTGTTAACCACTGAATGATAGGGTTTTTTTGTGGCATAAAATAGGAGTTCACTCAGACTGCACATTTTTGTTCTGAAATCGGCAGGAGGAGGAAATGCTGATATGGGTGTATACTTGGGAGGAAGATTTATCAAAGAAGCATACATTCACACACCCTCTCTTTTTTAAAGTTATGGTCAGTAAATGATAGGCTTCCTTCCCTTGTTTTTGTCTGCCAAATAGATTTCGAACGAAATTATTTATATGCACTTCCATTTCAAAAATATAAAGCATCACTGGGTCAGTGCAAGGCCACAGCATCCAGTTTAAAAACTTCAGGCACAACCTCCAGTCTTTGCTGTCAGCACAATTTCTCTCCAGGAAAGGAAGACGCATAAAGCGAATTTCACATTTTGTGGTGGATAGTTTGCATATCAGTTTCTTCCTGCTTATTTTAATGTGCATTGATTGTGGTGGATGCTCCTTAGCTCTGTAACTTTGACCATTTTTATGGCTTTTCGGCTGCTTCTACTTGAATAAGGCTCATGGTGACAGTGGCAGTAGGGTTGGTTGTCATTCTCCACTCCCTTGCAGCATGAACAGGTTCTCTCCTGCCTCATCTAGCATGACAGCACCTCATGAATTATGAGTTATTAGTCAGAATTGTTAGAGTTAATTAAAAAAAAAATACAAGCAAACATGGAAAAATGCATGCTATCCAACCTGCAATCCTAAAATCCTGGGTACTGAGGGAAGTATTTTCCCCACACCAAGCAAAAATACATGTATAGAAATACTAGACCTGTGCTATTTATATTGTTGGGCTTGCCAAGACAGCCAGGATGTAAGTTTTGAAGCCAATGAACCTGTGTGTGTGTGCTTGCACAGCCTTTCTGCATCAGGGCCATGCTTCCTGTTTCCTTCTCAGTGCTCCTCCTAAAATTAGTTTCTTTATGACAGTTGACACAATTGGGCACTTCTAGATAAAATACTATGAGTGAAGGGGAAAAAATGTTCCTGATCTTAGTCTTCCTGTGAGTCTGAGTGGTGCTGGTGGTGATTAGTTAGTGCCACTGTTTTAATTGGTGGTGTCCAAGCTGTAAAACCAAGGGTGTGCTTAACCATCGATGGCCAAGCCGTCTCCTCCAAGGCTTGGTTTGTACCTGGGTTGAGCAAGATGTAATTCTGGAGACATGTTTCTCTTCTTACACTTTGTTACCAGCATTTATATTTTATGGACAGCCACAGTTAGTTTTGTGGTCACCCTTAGTCCAGAGCTTCATGCTCACTCTTCCCTCCCTGCTGTCTCAAGATGCAGTGGCCCTGGAAGGAAGGCAGGAAGGTGTCACTGCCACCTTGGGAATGTGCCACCCTGGCAGGGCAGCAGCCTGGGGGATGAGGGGTTTGTGGGTGCTGCTCCTTCACACACCCTTCAGATGGCTCTGCGTGCCCCTGGCAGGAGATGCCCCAATCCTGAGCAGCAGGGCCACTTTGGGATCCCAAGGGAGTCCCACCCGGATCTGTCATCTCAGAGATCACTTTGTTTAAAACCCTACATGTTGGTGCACTTCAGTGCTCTGTTTTAAAATCTCCCCTGTTTAAAGAGTGCAGAAAAAGCAGTGAAATGGGGCGAATCAAAGAGCAGAAGCCCCAGGGATCTTTAGGTGGGATCCAGCTGTGCTTTGCTGTGCTGCAGCAGGAGCAGCAGAGGGAGCACAAGCTAACACATCATTCCTTCACCAGGAGCTGTGCTGTCATCACTGAGGGATGAAGATCAAGAATGAAAAAAAAACAAACCCAGACTAGTGAGTTTGCCACAGGACAGGAGGATAATATCCCCTGTATTAAATGTGGAGGGGTAGCAAATGGAAATGTATCCTGTTACAGCTTCTGTTTTAGATTTTATGCTCTCTGTGAAGCTCCAGGTTGCATGATGTCACTGCAGCTTCATGCCAGGCTGCAGCTGAGGGGAGATTGATGCTCTGTGGTTTTGGAGGGCTCTGGTGCCATCCTGCCTCGTGGTGGTGTTCTCCTGATAGACCTGAAGCAGCAGATGAATAATTTTAGGTATTGAAAAGGAAAATGATGATGGCAAACAACTGCCTGAGTTGTGTTTGGTGCGCGAGATCAGAGCCATGAGCTGGTCAGGTGCTTTCAGCCCACTGGAGCCTGGCCTGGCCTCCAGGCAGGATTTAAAGCAGAACTCCATTCTCATTGAGCTTACAGTCATGCACAAAAATTAAATCTCTTTTCCTTCAAGTCCGTTGTGTCCTTTCAAACCTGGGCAGTGTGGGCTCTCTTTGTCCATGCAGTCCTTGCCATCCTGCCAGGGCTTTCAGAGTGGATTGTCATCAGCAATGTCACCAACTCTTGTTTGTCACTGTTGCCTTAACCCTTAGGCGTGCAATTTTGTCAGTTGTTTTCCCCATAATCAAAACTTTGGACAGCATTGGGTTTCCTCCTGCCAGTTCCCAAAGCAAAGTCCCAAATAAGGTCAGAGAGGAGAGATATATTATCCTTTTTCCCTCCCTCTGGGAGTTTTAATAAACCAAATGCAAGCTTTAGTTTTTTTCCTTTAGATTAGGAATTGCCAATAGCAAATCTTTGCTGTGTTGAATTATTCAGCAGAAGTAAAAGTTGCTGAAATGTTCTCAGATAGATGGCTGGAGATACAGAGCAGTACCTTCAGAAAGCCCTGGCAGTGCTGGGGGCAGGAGCCATTTTTGGTCTCAGAGAACAGAGTTGTCTTTGTGCAGATGAAATAAAAGCAGTGGTGTGCTTGGACAAATGCACCCTTTGCACCTTGCTGCTTTATTCAGCAGTCTGCTTTGTTTCTGAGGCCACTGCTGAGTGTACAGTGCAGATAGGAGTGCACGGGTTATCTGAGCAGCTCAGGCTGCAAGGGCTTTGTTTTCCAGGAGCACTTGTCCAACACATATTGCACAGTGCTCAGAAGATGGATGCCTTTATAGTATTCATTCCCTGTGAAATTAATTACCAGCTCCATAGATTTTTAATGTGTGATTTCTTTGACAGCTGCTTTTAAGTCTCTTCTGGAAGCAGCTGTTTATTCTCCTAAGTGTTGATTTTTGGATTTTGGAGAAGCTTCTCTGGTGTATCTCATTCATAGTTCTCCCATGAATCTCCACAAGGATCTGAGCATGTCAGCTGCTTTTCCTGAATTTATCTATGGTTTTCTGTGGTCTGCTGCTGCCCAGGAGCCCGTGGCCTTGAGGAGGGGATCAGGCAAGGAACAGCATCAGGCTGAAAGGCCAGAGAGACCACCTTGACATCCGATCTCTGCCTTTCACAGGCTACAGGGCTCCTCTGCTTATCAAAATGTGTCCCTGGGATATCTGCTCTTCTCTAACTAGCTATTTACCACCAGCACAAGTAGGAAAACCCTGCCTAGTTTTATTCATGCCAATTGTTTTCCTTATGGGCAGTCTCATAATAGGTTAGAACAAGGTGAGATCCAGTTACAGACTCGTTTGTGTGAAGAATCTACTTATAAAAACATGGAAAATCTAGTGCAAGACCTCTGGCATTGAATATCTGCTGCAAAACGTGGTGACCTGTTATAGTCTGTGTTTTTACATGACTCCCTTTCATTTACCAGAAGCAGGAAACTAAAGACCAGAAGACACAAATTGACATCACCTTTGCTTTGCCAACCACTGGCAGAAAGGTGACTTTAATACTCTTAAACAAAGTAGTTTTAAGGAAAACCTCCAGATGCTGATATTGGAGAGGTAGATTTTAGTTTTCTCCTTTAAAAAATGCTGTTGATTGTATGAATATGATTTGTCATGACTGGGTTTAGCTTCAGCCAGCTGTTTTTTATTGAAAAGCTGATCTTGTTTCACCAGCAGGAGAGCTCAGAAGTGAGAGAAGTAGCACCCAAAGAGCAAAACTCTAGCATCATCTATAAGCTTCCAGCACTGGCTGGTTTTGCTTTTAACCTTTCCTGTTTGTTTAATGTAGGAGCTGGAGATTAATCTGTGGCATTTTTGTGTGAGTGAGCTGTGAAGGTAGTTCTCTTCATATGTGCTTCTGTCTTACCAATATCCTGTGTGGGGAGAGAAAAATGGACATTTGCAACAGAAAACCACTGTAATTTGTGACTTAAGTTACTTTTTGAGGTAGCACAAAAAGCATTATATGAGCATACCCACCTGTGCTAGATGTTAAAGAAAACTGAGCTTTGGGGCTGGATTTACACAGATGATTTTGCGATTGAGAGACCTCTCTGTAAATAATGAGGCAAGCGCAATTGGCTTCGTCACTTCTCATTTCTGTTCCTTTTTCTGCCCTGAGGAGCAGGGTTTGGCCCTGGGGCTCTGCTCATGGGCAGTGTTTGGCAGTGTGTTCCTCCTGGTGCTGCTCGCTGCTGGTGGCCCTGCCCAACCTGGATGCAGGGCACCTATAGCCAGAAACAGCAAAGAACTGCTGTACACCTGGCAGATCCATTTGTTCAATTCCTTAGATCCAGGGAGAGTTTACTTTACCCTAATCCAGTGTTCAGTTAGTAAATTCTGCTGAGGCATTGATCCTGTTTCCAAAATCCTTTTGCTGGGTCTTGAGGGAAATCAAGATGAGAGTAGGACTACTTGATCAATCAGAGCGGCGCTCGAAACAGCACATGCCGTGTCTGTCATTTTAAAGGGAAAATAAGTGATCTGAGAAGCTAGAAACCCCTTTGGTCTCCAGAAGAGCTGGAAGGAGGTGGTTCTCTGCACAATTGATGGAGCTGCACAGTAGAGCTCCCTGCCAAAAAGCATTGTGTGTGCTGCGAGTCAAGGTGGGTTCAAGGGAACCTTGGACAATGTGTAGAAACCACATCCTGCTCAAGAAATCCTTGAACTGAAAATGGCTGGGAGCTGGGAAGTGTGGGGGGATTTATTCTTATGTATGTCCCAGTGCTTTTTCTATTTCCATGGTTTTACACTTGCCTTTTCATTCAGAATTACAGAATCACAAAATCATTTCAGTTGAAAGAGACCTCTGAGATCACAGAGTCGAAGCATTAACCCAGCACTGCCATGTCCAAACAAACCCAAACCCCAGCAGTTTGATACATTTTTCTTACAAAAAACTTTTCAATGCATGCTTTTCATAAATTCTTTCACAAAATGATGTTGAATGCAAAGCAGTCATGATTTATGTAAAAAGTAGAATGAATGTATGGGATTGAAGTTGGGCTCTTCTTACTGCCCTGGTGAAGGCCTGAGCAGGTGAACTTTTGGTCTGACTAAGTATGAGCATTCTCATGCTGCTGCACAGCAGCAAAAGCAATGAGGGAATGGCTTCTGCAGCTCCATCTCTTTATTGGACAGCAAAATAAATGTTATTTTGGGCTTGGAGCATCAAGGGAGGGGTTGCTTAGTCAGCTGGACAACTTTTTAATGGCAAAGCTACTGATGCTTTGTAAAGACATGTGCAGGGAGTTTATAAAACAGTTCTTAGTATATGTATTTCTCAGAGTGCTTACAGGAGTGCCTGGCTGGGATACCACAGGTACAGTTGATCCTCTCTTTGGGCATGGGGATGAACCAGCCAGCTGATTTCCAGATTTTTCCAGTCTAACTTCTTTTGTGTTTGTAATGCAGGACAGAAGGCCTTGGCATTGCTTTGAGGACTGCTAATCCTAGCAGGGTCGAATAACTCAGATGTACTCAAAGTGTAGGCCAAGCCATGGTATAGTACAATTAATAAATTGCAATTCAAGCTGCAGTGCCCTAAAATAGGAACAAATGATGTGTTCTAAGCTGGAAAATCAATTAAGGTGTTTACAAATGAATTGCAGTCAATTGCAGGAGGTTTTTTTTGTAGTGGGTTACCTTTCTCCCTGTTAATAGCTGTGAGTCCTCTGAACTTTCTGGGTGGGTTTAAAACAAAGAAAGGCAAGATGTTTTTTCCCCTCTTTTCCAGTAGATTGGAAAAGAAGGAATGGCTTGTTTCCAGCCACTTGTGCTTCTCTAGCAAATGCTTACCTGGGTTATTCTGTTAAGGCACATGCAGCCCAGGGCACTGCATTGTTCTGGCAAGAACAGCGGCTGCCAAAAACAATACTGAGCTGAGGTTTCAGCTTCATTCCTTATCCATTGCTGCTTTCTTGATGTGCATCCCTTTTCCAGTCAGGAGGATGTGTTTCACAGGCTCAGGAAGGGCAGTGTTTTTCTGACCCCTGGGTTCATTTGTGAATATTTTTTTTTTGGCCGTAATGAAAGCTTCGCAAAACTATTTCTTTTGATTTGAGTTCACGGTTCTTCAGCTGCTGCATCTGTGCATGGGTACAAGAGGTTGGCTGGTTCAGGACTGTGGGAGGCACAGCAGAAATTCATAATTTCAAAAACCTGGGCAGAACCTGGTTAGCTGGCTGCCTTTCTCAGAGCATCTTCCTCAGCGTAAAAGACACCAAGGTTTGTTAAAATATTCATGTACCACTGTAACACTAGGGAGGAGGAAACTTTGACACCCAAAGAAGTCAAAGTGGGGTTAAATAAATAAATAATGCACATGCAGAAGCTGTTGTTGTTAAGTAAAGGCTGAGCAAGCCATAGGTTTTATTCAGGTAGCATGAAGTTTCTTATCAAATCTGTGATGTCTAAAGTGGGAGAGCTTTCATCTTTTTCTGTCTCTTTGGTATAAGAATATTTGGCCAGTGTGTAGATCATAGTGTCAATATTGCTTTTAAAACACATATTTTGAAAATACCTTCAGGTATGTATGCATATATTAGGGTAAGACAGCAAATAGATTTAAACTCCAACCAAACCTGAGATATTACTATTATTAATATCAGGTTATTGTTCTTAACATTTAAAAAGTTACTATTTTAAATTTTAGTTTGGTGTGTTTCTTTGATGAGAAGTTGAAGAAGCTGTCTTCCATCATATATTCTGTCACCTAAATAGGGTTAAGAATTTCAGTCTTGGGTAATGGTTTGTATTTTTGTGAAGGTTTTGTCACATGATGTAACTGAAGCTTGAAATCCTAATGTCCTTTACAGGTGGCATGCCAAAACAGATGATTAATGTTCTCTGAATTTTACAGATGATAATATGTCTACCAGAGAGAGATTTCATCAAGAGAGTGAAAGGGGTAATTAGAGTGAAGGACAGCCTTGCAGAAAGGGGAGACATTTGTTATTAAGAGCGCTATAAAAATATTTCCTTCTGTAAACACAGCTGCTGTATGAAATGTTATTTTAAAATATATCGTGGGTGTCACACAAACGTCTAATTGACAGTTGAGATGTTGCAGAATGTAATCTGTGCATGTGGGTCAGGAGCAGAAAGTGATAATTCACTGATGGGCCTCTTTTGACACAGTAGTCACAAATCCAAACTTTGTGTGCCTCATGCTGCAGATTTAGATAATATTTAGCTTTTCTGATGGGATTTAAGTTGTCCAGGATGTGTCTCCTGCCTGCAGTGCTGGTTTGAGCTCGATCAAGAGCCTGGTTGGACCCTTGTGCAGGGCAGCAGAGCAGTGTTTCCCTGCATTTTCTCTCCCAAGCCTGGCGCAGCTGCCTTCAGTGTAGATGGCAGCATTTACCTACCTTGCTTTCCTCTTCAGAGCCTTCAGGTGATGGGGATGAGCAGCTCTCAGACTGGAAAAAGCAGGCTTGCAGAAAAAAAAAAAAAAAAAGCTGGGAAGTCCAGCTTTTCCACAATTAAGATACAGGTTTTGGAAAGTAAACACTGCATGGCACAGACTTTGGATGCAGCACAAGGCAGCCTTTTTTCGTTTTGCAGCACTAATGCAAAATTAAGGAGAATTTTCAATTTTTATTGCTCTTTTCTTTTGACCTAGTCTCCCCTCCCACCCTGAAGGTGCTTCTAATCTGTTGAACTGTTGTTATTATTCCTCCCATCACATTGCACTCAGCAATCCATTGCAGGCAGCTCACAGGCAGCAGCTCTTGTGCTTCGGAGCAGGTGAGTTCCTGGGATGTGTCTAATGCTGTGAGAAACATCCAGACTTGTGATCTCATGGGAAACTTACTGAAAATGACCAGATCTCTTTCCTTCTGCCAGCATCCCATAATCATAAGCCATCAGAAATAGCATCCCAGTGCTGCACAGATCCACTTGATCCCTGTAAACCTCGTGGCCAGTGAGTTTGTGGAGCTGCCTTGATGATTTCCACCTTGTGGAACAACAGATTATTTAATTTTACACAAGCTCAAACTTCTGCTGTATTACCAATGCACACACCTGGGGGAACACCTTTTAACTTTCAGATTCCAAACCAAGTGTAGTGATTGCCATGTTTGTTGGCCTGAGAGGAGGAAGCTGAATCCAAGCATTCCCTACCTTGCTGATTCTGTGTTGCTTCTTTTAAATAAAGATTGCAGGAACAGGAACTAATGCAAACTCTGTTGCCTCTTGATAAATACAGTAAAATAAGTCTTATTTTCAGATTGTGGTTTTTAGGAACACATTTTATTGCAGTGGGTTCAGCCTGCTGGACAACATTTGGGTCAAGTGATGAGGGAAAGGTTCAGTATTTGCTAGCAGGGATCACAGTTCATCTTCTACCTTCTGTAAATTCAGAATGTACTGCACAGACTGCCTGTGCCCCAAGGAGTTTGCAGTACAAATAAAATCAGAGCAGAGTGCACTGAGGAAAGCAGAAAGGAAATACCTAAGATTGGGAAAAAAAAAAAAAAGAAAATTCTTCAACTTACTATTGTTGACTCATATTTCTGGCTATTATATTAAATATAAAATGATATGAGAGTAAAAACAATACCTGGAAACTCCACGGTGTCCAAGAGTAGGAGAAACCTCTCTGTGCAGGGTTTTAGTATTATAAGATTTTTATAAGAGTCCATGACTTTGCAAGTTCTGTTGCCATAAGGATTGGCAGTGAAGCATAGTAAAGCAATAAAAGGGCAAGGCAGGGAGCCAAATACTTCTGTTTGTAATTGTGGTGGTGATGTGCAGAGCAGCAGGAAGAGCAAATCAAATGCAGATGGTTTCTGTAGGAAGGCCTGACTTTTACTGGTGATAGTGCTCAAGGTGGTGGTGATGTTCTCCTGAACCTGGAAAAACACTTGCACTGGGCATCATTTAAAAGGGACTGCAGGGAAGTGTCCTGCACGTCGTGGATGGGGTTGAGCTGCAGTCTGATGGTGCACTTTGGTCACCACTGGCTGCCACTGTTCACCTGAACTGTGGAATCAACAGAGAGAACCTTAGGAGGAATCCACACATTTTCCAGCACACAGGCAGGACCTCACGTGCCTTCAGTGCTCCTGACAGTGACTTCTCCTGCTTCTTCCCAGACTCTCCTTCCTCCCAGTGCTGCAGCATTCCTCCTAGGCGCTAACCTAAGTTGGTTTTTTACTGTGTAAGTCCTTTGGTTTTTAGACAGCTTATTACCTTTCTTTTTTGTGCTTTTATCTCCATCTTCACTTTCGAGACTGAATTTCCTCTCATTCAATATCAGTTTGTGGGTCATGTTCAATGACTGTAGTCACCATTGCTCCTCTTTTCTGAGTGTTTTCCCTCAGTTCCAGATAGGCACACAGTTTGTGGTGATTGGGGTGGGTCTGTGGCCAAGCCTCATCCCCAATGGGCTACAGGGATCAAGAGGAATTAGACAGGATCTGCAGTTTGTGTGTTTAACCCTTCAGTGGGTGGCTTCCTTGAAGGGAGTTGAGGCCCTTTGTATATAATTTATAGGGATTTATGTATCATCTGTGCCAGTTGAGAGGGGGTAACACTTTGGGAGGTGAACTCCTCAGCATCTTTCATAGACTTCAAAAAGGTCCATAGCTCCCAAGGAAGGGAGGAGAGGGGTGTACATGAGGAAGGTGTATAAACTTCAACTGAAAGATTTAGTGGTGGTATTGATTTGAAAATGGAAATAAATGGAGAGGCAGATCAGTGGTCCTGTTGGTGCCTTTTACCTGGGAATGTTAATGTCATCTCAGAAGAGGGGGATTGTCTTCATTTGCAGGCAGGGTGAATTGAGATGCTGGGCTTTCTTTTTGTAGCTTCATCTTGTGAGTGCCTCTTGGTTGCTGTAGGCACACAGTTTGTGGTGATTGGAGTGGGGCTGTGGCCAAGCCTCACCCCCAATGGGCACAGCTGTGAGCAGCAGGTGAATGCTATTGAAGGTAACGAGAGCCCAGGGCACTGCCCAACCACCAAAGGGAGCAGAGGGCACACAGGTGCAGGGCATCAGCAGGAGGGGATAAAAAGCTGGGCTGAGGGACAGGAAGGGCAGATGGTTCTACCCTTCTGCTGTGTCAGTTGTGCTTCCACCATCAGTTCCACACAGCTGCTGGATTCCTGCACTGGCATCTGACCCGGGGTTTGTAGCCAAGGTGAGCTGTGAGCAGCAGCACAGAAGGCTTTTTCCCCATGCCATACGTGTGGCTGGCCTAGCCTGCATCTGGGGCACGTCACTGGCCTGTGTTCAGATGGGATGATCCCCTCTCAGAGAGGGATGTGACATCTGTGGCTCTTCCCCTGTGGCAAGGGTTTGTTGCTCCCTCGCTGCAGGAAATTAGGTCTGCTGTACACAGCTGGCTGGGTTTTATCTCCTGCCTGTCTCCTAGGGTCTCCTAGGTGCTTGTGAGCCCTTTCCTTGGCTGTCTGGGTGGTGTCTCTCTCCTTTTGTGTTCCTCTAGGAAGAAAATCATGCACAAACCCTTTGTGCTGGGATGAGCAGGTAATCCTTCCTCCTCACCTCCCTCGCTGCTCCTTGAGGAGCAATCCTGATGTGCAGCACAACTCTGGGGTGTACCTGCCCTCCAGAAGGGACCTCCTAAAACAGCTCAATCTCCCCTGGCAGGAGTGTGGGTTGGTTGCTTGTAAAAAATCAGAATGTATTCACTGTGCCTCACCCACTGCGGTGTTTTCGGGGTCTCCTGTGGCAGGAAGGAAATGATGGATCTGACTCTGTGTTCTTAGAAGGCTCATTTATTATTTTATGGTGTTCTATTAAAGAATACCATACTAAAACTATACTAAAGAATAGAGAAAGGATACTTACAGAAGGTTTAACAAGATATTAATGAAAAACTTGTGACTCTCCAGAGTCCCAGCACAGCTGGACCATGATTGGTCATTAAGTCACAACAATTCACATGTTGGATAAGCCATCTGCAACCACATTCCAAAGCAGCCAAACACAGGAGAAGCAAATGAGATAATTATTGTTTTCCTTTTTTTCTGAGGCTTCTCGGCTTCCCAGGAGAAGAAATCATGGGCAAAGAGGATTTTTCAGAAAATATGGCAGTGACAACCCACAGTGCTGCCTGCCTCCTCAGGGATGTGGAAGCATGCACACAAGAGCAATAGAAGCTCTGAGAATACTGCAGGTAGAGAATAGGGCTAGTGAGGGAAGCCTGGGGGACTTAGTTGATTTTTCAGTGGTTAGAAGACAGACACTTCCCTAGTTTGTCTACTTAGATAGAGTGAGACAGATATTAACAGCTGTGGAATCAAAGTAGCAAGGTGAAGGAAAGGAAATAAGGTTTTGGAAAACTGTTTTTTGTGGCACCACCACTCCCCCAGTAATGACTACAGGAGGGGATGAGTTGTGGGTGATGTTGGGAATGATAGCTCAGGTGATATGTTCTCCTCTCCCTAAGGAAGTGTCAGACCTTTCCAATCCCACAGCACCACTAGGTGAATACTCTGCCAGGGAAACTAATTGTAGGCTCTTCGTAAATTATTCATATTCAATTCATACTTTTATGTGAATACACCCATAATCATGGTAACTCAACCCATTTATAGCTGTTTGTGCAGCCACAGACAATGGAAGAGACCCAACAAGGGGTCTTGTTGCAAGTTGCACCACAAATGTGTGTGTCACTGCTGCTGCAGCAGGACAATAAAGCACAAATAGACCAAATTGCTCATCTCCAAAAATATTTGGACCTCTTCCACTTGGTTCTCATGCATTTGGCAGGACTGAGACTGAAACTGAGATAAAAACCTTGTTTGCCAGGCCTGGAATAATCCCAGTGGGCACTTGGAGAGGGAGCAGCCATTCCCAGAGGGTGCAGCTCTGCATGGTGCTAGAAACAGAAAATGAAGAGGTGGTCTCTATTATTATTGAAATTTTTTTTTGCCTTATATTTGAAGTCATCTTTCTGAGACTTTTTGTAGGCTTTGAGGATATTCAGTGTCTTTGAGGTATGTCCCATTTTGAATTCCCTCTGAAGTGAGTATTAGTGTGGCACCTTCAGAAACCTTCTTCCTAAACTGTCAGGGAGGGTTGATGCTGGCAGCACTCTTTGTTTTAAAATGGCGTGCTTTGCTTGTCCTGATCATTTTGTTTGGAGGGGATTTCCACTAAAATACATTTAACAGAACATTTTTATTAAAGTCTTTGTTTGTGAAACACAATTGCCAGACAGTGAACTCTCATGATGAAGCCTCTCCCATGGAGATTATTCCTTTTGTGAATTCCTGGAAGGCAGCTCTTCAGTTTCACACAAACCTTTTTGCATTTGAAACCATAAAACACAGAGTTTTAAAACTGTGCTTTTGTCCAGTGGATCATTAGCTTGGTCACATCAGTGTGTTCATATGCACTATGTGAATTTAATGGGGTTTTTTTGGTGTTGTGTTTTGTTTTGTTGGTTTTTTTTTTGCTTGGCTTGAAGTTGTGAGATACTATCTGGCCATGGGTTTGAGGTTATTGTTGACAGTGCTGAGCAGCTGTACACAAGCAGATGCAAAGGCTTAAGAGCAGATGCCGTAATTACAGAATTACAGATGTACTCATTAATTCTTGTTTCTAAATTTACCTCTTTCTTTTTTTTTTTTTTTTCCCTCCTTCTTTTTAAACTGCACTCTCTAAGTGCCAAGTGTGTTTTCCAAAAGTGTCTGGTGAGGATGGCTCACTCTGAAGCACTGCCCTGCATACAGTGAAATTTAAAGCTGTATCTGGTAGTAAATGCAGTAATAACCTGATTTTTTTTTTTTTCTCCTGTGCGTCATCTCTGTGTAAATTATCTAGGTTAGTGGAGCATTTGGCACTCAGCAAGCATTGCCTGGCCCTGTGCCAAATGAGACAACACAACTTTCGTTGCTGTGGTGCCTGAGTTGTACAAATGAGCTGCTCTTTAGGCCCACAGGAAGAAAAACACGTCAATTGGAATGGCCAGGCACCTTTCCTTGGTCACATTTGAGAGAAAAAAGATGGTATCGCAGCCATTGTGCAGGGTTACACAACTCAGAGGGGCCAGATGTGGTCAGAGTAACATAAATCATTTCAGTTGGCATTATTCTGTTGCGTGGTTGCTGTTTTCTGGTTTGTAGCAGATGACTCACGTAATGGACCCCTTTCTGGCATAGTTACTGAAGCCAGTGGGATTTACAGCAGGATTTTTGATGTAAGTTAATTATGATTTCAATACCAGGAAATAAGCTCAAGTTCAGAAGAATTAAAAAAAAAAAATAAATTAAAGTGCCGCTCTGTTTCCGTGCAGTCTGATGCTATTATTTGTCAAACTCATTATCAAATATGTGGTGGTAATTGAGTTAGTCTTAATAAGATGCATCCATGAACGTACCCAAAAACCAGAGGAGCTGAGCTGTCCTTGTACATAAACTAGAAAATTTGATGAGCTGCAATGATATAAATGTGGTACAGGAAGCTTGATTAGAAAGTACTGGTGAGCTGAATGCTGTGTAGTGTAAAAATTAATGCAGAATTTCATGTTCTTTGTTGTTTTGTGGTGATTTTATTAGTTCAGCAATGTATTTATAATATTGTAGCTATATATTAAATTGAAGAGCCACAAATACTGGTGCTCATGATTTGCAGCACACTTTCTAAACCTGCAAAGTACAAAGTTAATAAAAAAACCAACATATGCCAAGCCCAAGAACTACAAGTTTAATGTTCATTGTGAGTGTGCTGAAAAGCAGTGAACAAATATGATTTTGAAGCTACTTTGAAGTGAACTACTGTCTTTCTGTGCAAAGAAAGTAGTGATATTGTGCTTTGTAAGTAGTGATAGTGTGCTTTGCAAGTTGCTTTTTAATGCTGTTCTGATGTCTGTTGTGCTTTACAAGGGGCTGCTGGAAGCATAGGGAAATAATTTTGTCTAACATAAATGGAAGAATGATGTCTTCATAAGTCTCAGACTACTATAGGTCAGTAGAAAGTTGTTTTGGGGGTCCTGTTTGCATTTCTGCTGGTTATTAGGCACACATTCATCAGCCTGAAAGAGAGGAAATGGCTTGAGGCAGCAGGTAGGGATTTACCAGAATGGGAATGGGAATGTCCAGGGGACCCGAAGACCCCAAAACACCGAAGGAATGTGTTTTGACAGATTTGAGGGGGGTTTGCATTGCTGCTCAAAGAGAGATTTCAATTAACCCTTCTAACTTGCTTGTATTGTATGCTAGTTTTAATTCACTCAGCAGTGTTTGCCAAGTACCTCAGTCCATGCAAAGAAAGGCACTAATCTTGCTGGAGTTTCAGGATTTGTTTTGGGGTTACTGAAAACAAAATGTGGATCCAGCAATCAGTTAGCATTGTTACAAATATTTCCCTTTCTACTGTTGTTATTTTAACCTGAATTACTGTACTCATAGCCTGTAACTTTCTCCCTGAGGCATACTGCAAATATTGCATTTTGCACATCATCTCATATCAGGGAGTTGCCTGCTTGGAGGGTATCTGTGACTTACTGGGCTTCAAGAAGTTGTTTGGTGATGCCTGTGTGAGAAATATGTTTGGGAAAATGCACAATTAATAGTTATCAGGAGATGTGTTAAATACACCAGTAATTCATTCTTTTGAACAAAATCCATCATTTTGAGACAAAATATGACATGCCAGCAAATGGCACGCAGCAGAGAGTGTGTCAGTGATTCATAAAGCACGAAGGAAAGGTAAATAACAGCTCCTGCTTTTCTGTACTATGGTTTGGTCATTGGAAAGGCTGAAGGAGTGAATTCAGTTTACACTTTGGTTTTTGGGGGCTGAGATTTCCTGCAAGAGGTGTTGTACCTCCCTGTGTTCTTGGTAATACCATGGTATTGTATTATTACAAAGATGCCTTTCATCATGTTGGAGAAAGTCTGCTGGAAGTTTGTAGAAGGCAGCTGTTGATAAATGCAGAAATTGCCATTATTCATTTCTCACAAATGCTGACATTTCAGGCAGCAGGTTTCTAGATAGGTGTGGGTATTTTCAGCTTTAGAGTGCTTTTAAACAGAACACCTGCATCTCTACTTCCTATGCCATTGCTTGTAAGAGAAACAAATGCCATGTAAAGCACACCATGATGTCTTTGGGGCATGATGCTGTCCCTGTTGCCCTGTCAGCAGCTGTTCATTATGAAATTATGTTGGTAATTACGTTGTTGTCTCCATTAACATGACGAGCTAGCAGAGGCATTTCAGTTGTTGCCATTTTTTAAATTATTCAGAAGTTTTTGCCTTCCTCCTTTTTTTGTGTCTCCTCCTTTTTTTTCGTGTCTCCTCCTTTTTTTTCGTGTCTCCTCCTTTTTTTCGTGTCTCCTCCTTTTTTTCGTGTCTCCTCCTTTTTTTCGTGTCTCCTCCTTTTTTTCGTGTCTCCTCCTTTTTTTCGTGTCTCCTCCTTTTTTTCGTGTCTCCTCCTTTTTTTCGTGTCTCCTCCTTTTTTTCGTGTCTCCTTTTTATGACTTTCTCAAAAACCTTTCAGATTTATTACACTTATACCTAGAAAATACTTGTCTTTTAGAAAAATTTTGCTCTACCGTTTTTCTGTATTATGCTTAGGAAAATAAAATAAGGCGTCACACCTTGTGGAAGGATCAAACCAGGCTGAGATTGAGGAATCTTGGCAGGGAGGGGGATGTGAATGGTACGAAAAAACAGGAAACAAAACCCCTCAGCATTGTTTTTTAGACCTCTCCATGATGCCCAGGTTTGTTGCTGTAATTTTCTTGCTAAGAGTTAATGTGCGACTTTTGTTGTTTTTTTTTTTTTTGTATTAAATTTTACCTACTCTTTTTCTGTTTTCCTGCCCTGTAATATAATATAATATAATAGTTTAACTGTAAGCCATTCAAATTTTGTCCTCAAAATAATTTTTCCTATTTCTCAATTGTCTATAAAACTATTGAAATGCTTCAATTGTGAGCATACAATGAATGATCATTGTCTAATGTCTTCCACATGGACAGTGGGCCAGTTTGTACATTCAGTACACAGCACTCCTTAATTCAGTTAAAACCAGAAAAACTGAGACTGTTGCAACCTACAATATCTTTAGAAAAAATGGGCTCTAAAAAAAAAAAAATAATCCCATGCCACATCATAGACACCCTACTGAAGACACAAATCAAAGAAAGTAAAACAAGGGGAAAACACAAGGAAATTGAAACTAAGCTCAATCTTCAAAAGACAGAATTATATCTTTTAGTTGTGTATTTAGGGATTCTTGAACTCTGTTAAGAATTTCTGAATCCTTTATGGTTACACTTGAACGTTTATTCTGATTTGGTTTGTTTTGTTGGGGTTTTTTTCTTTTGGTCTTTTCTCTGTGTTCCTCAGAAGGGAACTGGTGATTCTCAGCTCTTGTCAAATTCCTCCCATACATTTTAAATATCCGGAGACTTGTAGTAATGACCAGTGGTGGTGAACTTCCAAAAGGATCAAAGATCTGGCACAATCAGGATAATAACTGCAAAACCCAAGTGCTATAGCACGAGGAATAGCTGAGTCACTTCAGTCAGGACATCAGACAGGGACCCGAGCGTGAAAAGGTTCTTTGGTTTCTCCTGGGCTGGAAATACCATGGGAACCATTCTCTTGTGGTATATCTGCTTCCTGCCACACTGAAATTAAGATAGGCACATTGCAAGTGTATTTCTTTCTTTTTTCCCCTCTAAAAGAGGTTTGCTAAGATTATCAGAATTTAAAGTTTTTACTTGATTGCAGGGAGGCTTTGGTTTGTTACAATTGTCAGCTGCTGGTGATGTTTCTGACCCAGTAATCAGGGCTTGCTGAGGGCTATGCACAATAAAACAAATAAATAAATACAAAAAGTCACTGAGATGCGGTGCAAAGTCAGGGTGTTGGGGGAGAGAGATGCAATATGGGAATGTGTCAGGATCTGGGCTATTAAAAATTCTCATTATTGATTGTAGCAGCCAGAGAGCTTAACTTCATAGTCTGATGTAGGTGCTGCATCTAGAGAAGATGGAGTGGATGTTTAGGAACCAATGAAAATAAAATCTCTAAATTTATGCTCAAATAAAACACTTCATATTCTTTATTAAGGAAGATGACTGTAAGAACCCCACATAAGCACACTGTTCCAGCTATTTCTGTGAAAGTCTGGGGTTTTTTACTTGATTTTTCTTCAGTGAACAAGGTCATGTGTGTACTTACAGATATGCTGAAATGACATGTTTCAAAAGGTCTTTTTAAAGACCATTTAATTAGTCTTTAATTCTTGATTTTCTAAATTTGCTGGGCCAAATCCAAAGTCCAACAGCTGAGTAAGAAAATTCAAAGGGTAAGTGAGGGAAACAAAAATTGTTAGCTGACATGAAGAACTGTAAGTGGAGTTTCATCCACCTTTCACATTCCTGGGCCAGAAGAAATGTGTTATTCAGCTATTTAGAATATTTTTATTGAGATGAAAGCTTTTAGTTATGTGCAAACTTGAATCTTCATGGTTTGGTAAAAGACTGATATAGAGGTTTTTATTCAGCTTCAAGAAGGGCTTTATTGCAAAACCTCATCACCAGAAACAGCAATTTTTTTCAAGAAGAGATAATGTAGACATATTAAATTTAGTTGGGGGGAAAAACTAGGTTTTGGAGGCACGTAGGACTTTGTTTTTTGGTCCAGGTATAGGAGTTGGTCCAACAGACATAACAGTAGGCTGATGCACTCGTGGGATTTTCTCAATAATTGTACTAAAGGTTCCATAGCCGTGGTGGACCAAAAAGCTAAATGGGGAAAGGAGGATATGCCTGAAGGTCCAGCTGCCTAAATAAAAACTCTGAGTAAAGCAGGGCTGGTGTGCCCGGTGGGTTGAAGTTCTTGACCCTGCCACCGCAGCCCTGGTTTTGCCAGCTGGCTCTGCCGAGGGCAGCCACATGAGAAGGTCCAGCTGTGGCCACAGAAAAAAGCTGCTCTGGCCTCAAGGGGCCTGTGGCCACAGGGAAGGGAAGGGAAGGGCCCTCCCTGGCACCAGATGTGCTGCACAAGCCTGCAGTCTGAAAAAGGGCACTATGGTGAGCACTTGGCACTTGCCTGAAATTTGTAGGAGGATGCAGAAATACTTGGAATTTAGAGCCCTGACACTTCCCCACTAGCAGTGCTGTGGGGGGGAAAAACCTTTAGCCGTTTCTGTAATATGGCTTTGTACTTCTAGATGTGAATCGGGAGAGTAACACGTTGGCCTTGTGTGTTTTATTGGCTAAAGTCTATTTAGGGTCTTGGAGGGATTCTTCTCAGGAAGTGCCACATACGAAACCCTCAAAACATCAGTCAGCATTCAGTCCTGTATCTTAAATAAACCTCAAATATATCTCAAATATCAGATTGTGCAAGAGAATATAGTCTCTAGGGAATATAGTGTCTTGGTGTCTGTAGCAGTGCTTTTTCTGCCATGGCTCTGTGTAAAGAGGTTTTCATTTGCTGTTTGGGCAGCCTTCAGTGATGGGATGGATTTGTCACATCGTCCTGATGACTGCATGTGTCTTAAATGTCACACCTGTAAGTTTAATTAGGTGATTTATTTAATTTAGAGGTGTGACATTCCCATTCTTGAACTTCTAATGCTTGCATTTTCTGACTTTATCCTTTTTTTTTTTTTTTTAAATTTTCTGGCACAGGCTGAAATGTTCTTACTGATTCAATCCATTTCTTATTACATGGCAGTAGAACTCATTTAATTAAATGCAAAGTTATAAGCCAAATGGGTCCCAAATGTATACTGCTTTAAGAACAAAAATTCCAAAAAGAAAAAATAAAACACCAAAAAAGCCTCACTAGCAAGGGTTTGCCAAGTGTTTGTGGCACTAGGTGCCGAAGAAGCAATGTCTTTATGAGAAAGTCGCCCCTTTTCTCTGGGGAAATGCTGCAGGGCCGTGTGTGTGTGCATATCCAGCATCCATGGAAAGGATGGATGGGTGGAGGAGTTTTTCATGGTCCTTAATGCCAGCCCAGCTCTGCCTTGGTGCCCCTGGGTTGCAGTTTCTGGGAGAGGTCCTGGTCTGCTAATTAATTAGTCCTCTTGAAATGGAGTTCAAGGTAACTCATCCCTGCAATCAATCTGGTTTTAAAGCTGTGTGAATATTGACTGAGCTATACCTCTTACTCATTAACCAAAGTAACCTGTATTTCATTATGGTTCTGGTGGTGAGGGAAGGGAGAAAATAACTGCTGGTGGCATTTCTTATCAGTTTTATCCCTTGTACCAATTTGATGTTTATCTCTCATTTGCTGTGAAGTTGGATCCTCCTGGGTTCCCATGTTTATGGTTCTCTGTGTTTTGATGTGTGTTTTAAAGTCAGCATGCTGTTACTTTGTTAAATTAGCCAAGGTTTGAGTAGTGCTTTCCTTAATCCAGTTTTAATTCCCTCTGCTGCATGTGAGACCATGTCTCTTTTGAGGGAGCAGAAAATGATGTAGTGCTTAAATTACCTTAAAATACTGATTTCAGAAAGAATTAGAATTTTAGCATTCCTTGCTTTGCCTTTAGGAAAACTTCATTTTTGGAAATGTTAGTGTTCTGTCCTGGCTGGTGGCCTTCTGCTGGGACAAGATTGTTTCTTTTCAGTGTCTTTCATCTGGATTTTGGCAAAAGAAGTGAACTGTAACCACAGTAGGTAACACATTTCCAGACAATGCCTTATTGTCTGCACGGGCTGGACGCAGAGACCTTGCATACTACTCAGAATGAAGATTGAATTACCAACCTTTTGGGCATTTTTATGTAAAATGCTCTTTATTATAGTTTTCTCATAGCTCAAGTATGAGTCACTTGCAAGCCATAATAGATTTTGGCTATGCTGCGTGATGAAGTGTTCTGGATGCAGTGAAACATTTAATCAAGGCTCCAGGCAATGCAACTCCCAGTGGTCACCTTAACAGATAGGGGGGGAAAAGGGAGAGAAAATGAAACAATTATATCACCTTTTTTTTTTTTACAGCACTAGGATCAATATTTCTTAGGGACAACAGAAGGAAGTAGCTTCTTTTTGAATTTTTATTTTAAATGATGAGGAAAGCAGATTTACACCTGATTTAGGTATAAGGATCCACGCATGTTTGTTTAATGGACAAAGCGCAAAGCATGTTTTCAAAGTGTGTTGAGCCCTAAGTTTCCAAACAATTTCAAGGCTGATAATCAATAGTAATTCCTGATTCTGTGAGATAAAAGGAAATATTTATATAGTTCCTATTCTAAATTACTCCTGTCTTGTGTACAGGGTTGATGTTTTATTTGACGTGGGCAGTGGTGGGGCCTAGGACAGATTTCACATCCTGTGTTTCATCAAGTTTGACTTCAGACATCAGAATTAAGTCTTTTAAACCTGGCTTTTTAAATTTCTTCCCCTCCCCCCCCCCAACAGTGCATTTTTAGCACTTTTCCCCCACATTTTCTCCCCAGCTGCAATCTTCCCCCCTGTTAATAGTGGGGTTCTTAACAACATTACATTTCTATTTAACAGGTTTGCTGGCCTGCAGCACAATAGACTAATGTGATTTTTATTGTGCTAGCATGCACTGGGATTGTTTGCCTCCTGGAAAATGGGATATTCAGATGCCTCATTCAGCCTCAGCTATTGCCTTGTCCCAAGATATTTCCTTTATAAATGGCCTTTCCATCTTATTGTGAAATTGTAAATGTGCACGATCAGTAGTTCAGGTTTTTCACCTTCCTGAGCTCTGCTATTATTAGGTATTCAAGTCATTTCAAAGCAGAAGTGTTTATTTTTTTTTTACCCTCAAACTTACTGTTTCCCAGTCATTTAGAGCAGGGTGGGAAACTGGTTCAAGATGAGCTATGGGGTTTTATATTTATTTATATATATATTTCTATATTTATATTTGTTTAAAGAAGATTTTTGTTCTTTTTTTTCCCCTGAATATGTATTTCCAGACATGCATTGTACTCTGATCCTTTATGTCCCCATTCCCTTGCCTCTCCAGTTTGGAGGAAGAACCCATGCACTGAGTGTCAGCACACCTTCACTGGTGTGAGTGGCCAGTCTGACTCCTCATATCAATTTAAAAAAGGAATCTACCCATGCATGTGTGTTTTCCAGGATTAGAGAATCATTGTTTGCTGGATGAGGAAGAAGGCTGAACTGATGAAGGCAAGGAAAAAACAAATGACTGGTGTTGGCCAGGTTCTTCAATCAGTTACATGGATGGGGTGAATTAATAGTTGTGTTCTTTCCTTTTAGCATCGTGAATGATATTGCTTAGAATATTTACCAAGAGAGGGAGAAATAAAATCCTTTCACTTTTATTCAGTTCAAATTGATAATGTGCAGCCACGTTCTCCAGCAAAGAAGAAAAAGCTCCTTAATTTTAAGATGAAGGATGATCTAATGGTTTAGGCATAAACAGAAGTCTCCAGGGTGATTTGTGGGAATGCTGCTCACGGATTATTAGAGGGCATCTCCTGAGAGAAGGGGCAGTTAGCAAAGGGAAGGAGAATGAGTCAACACCATGTAAAAATGGAAAGAAAAGCTGTTGCCTCTGCACTCTGTCTGATCCTTGATCAAATAGCTGCAGCTTTTGAAGAGGCAAGGAAGGCGTGAGGCACCTGGGAGTTGCTCCCTCCTCAGCTCTTGTTCTATCTACACATCTCTGACCCACTGTGTGCCATAGGTAGCGTGGCTCCAAGCAGGAATTGCTCTGTGGGACTCCCAGGGAAACTTGCTGCTGCCACGTGAGCTCATTCATGTCTCCTGTGTCATCTCCTTTCCTCTTCTCGTTGTCATTTGATAGGTGGAAGAACTTCAGAGAGCTGTCCTGTCTGTAAACCCTCCTGAGTTTGGAATAAATGTTAATGACTGCAGTAAAACAGAAGGATAGGGTCTGGCCAGGTGAACCCATTGGTTTGTGGAAGGTGTTATGATTGGTTAGAACTTGGCACGTTGCCTTGCAGGGTATGTTTTATTTTACATACCTTTGTAGCTCATAAACCCCGCCACTAAAATAATTTCTTTTTCCAGAATAAAACTCTCATTTTAAGCTTTTCATGTTGAGCATGGAACTTGTCTAGCCTGTTCAGTAATAGTTACCTGGGGTACTGGTATTTTTGAAGTGAAATTGGTTTTTCTGCTCTGAGAAGTGAAACTTCATCTTTTAGCAGCTTAATTCAACAAATTACTTTGAATAAGCTGAAGAATAGTTTGTCTTAAATGCTTTATTAGACCAGTGTGCTTTAAAATTTGAGGTTTTGATATGATTCCTATATCTTTTAACAGCTGAGATTTATCTGAATGGAGAAAGAACTATTTTTCTGACATCTACATTCAGAGTAAATTGTAGCAGAACTGTTTTTGAGGTGAGTGCTGCCCTGCCTCAATCTGTTCTGAATTTGTTTAGGGAGAAAAAAAACCCAAAAACACAAGAGGCTAATTTGAACAGCAAATAAGAATCCTAACAAGATCAAGGCAATTAATACTTCCTCTGCTTTTAAAATGTCTGTGACAACAGGCTGCAGCAATCAAATTGTCACAGATGAGGATGGGCTGGCCATCTGTAACTGTGGCAGGGGCAGGGAGATATTGTGAGAATGTTATTAAGCCTGTGAAGGAGAAATTTGATTCATGCACAGGGAAATTTGTGGTATTGTTTGGCTTTCTATATTGCAGATCTCTGTGGTTTGTTGTATGCCTCTGTTTTTGCATCCTAGCTTGAGTCAAACATAAAACAAGCACACAAATAAAACTAATAAAAAATACCCCACACAAAGATGGTTTGCATAGGAATTGATATGTAAAATTATTGTGTTTATTTTACAAGGGTTGGTAAATAAACAATGTGTTATTGTCTGAAGAATAAGCTCTGAGGGAAAGCTTTGATCTTCAGTCTTTCTTTCTACATGTATTAAATGTGAAGGAAAAGCACTGTACTAGAATTTGTACAAAAGTAGAGTGATTTTGTGGAGATGTATGCATGTGGATTGACCAAAGTTTTCTGTTTTTTTTTTTTTTTCATTTTCCCTTGAACAACACAAGCAAGACAATATAATGAATCTATTTATCAGTTTTCCATCACAGTCTTAATATATTTAGGAGAATCTGTAACTATTTGTGCTCTCATGGCTTCTGCAGAAACTCAAGGCTCTTCAGAGGAGCAAAGCCCCTGTCCATCAGTGCCTGGACCATAGGAGAGGGCAGGTTAGAGAATAAAAAAGGTGCAAAGATGCTTAACTATCTTTGTTGTTTCTGTGTTTTATTATATTTGAGTCCTCTGAGTGGCAGTAAGAACTTTTGGTCCTGTATTGAAGTTGCTGTTGATACAAATAGAATTGAGGATTTGTCAGATAGAAAGTGGCAGAAATTGTTGCTGCGTGTGCAGTACTTGGAGTGCTGTGAGGTGCTTGGTCTGTGTCTGCCTTTGCATCCTAGATTTGTGCCGAGTGATGAGTTTGAGGTCAGGCAAGAATATTCCTCATTTTAGGTAGGTTTGGACAAGGAGGTGGCAATTATCACTTTCCACGTAGCCTGGGCACGTTGCTTCCTGCAATCCTACTGGCATGTAATGGTTCCTTCCTTCCTTCCAAGGTTTGGATAAATCCCTTCAGCTCCTTGTGCTCCATCCTGTGGTGTATTTGAGGTTACAAGGCCTTTGGTTTCCTGGATATTTGCTCTTGTACTCACTGCTGTCACTGGTGGGTGGTGACACGCATTGATTCCTTTATGCAAATGTGAAGTGGGATTAGAAAGAAGCTGTTGGTTGGGAAAAGGTTTAGTTTAGATCTTTACTCAAAGCTTTGTGGAGTTTTCTCTTTTTCTTCTCCAGTAAAGGTGTGATAAGATACTCTGCAATCTTCCAGTGCCCCGTGGCAATGCAAGACTTTGTGGTTGTGGTTCTTCTTCTTCTCACAAATTAATTTCTCAAAGTGAAATTAATTCGTGAGCTCCTGGATATTCAGTTTACATCCCATCTCATTCAGGACGTATGAGATCCTCTCTTAAATGGAATATAACAGATTCTTGTTTTAGGGAAAATGTGATTTTTTTTTCTCAAATCTTTTTTCATAGATGTCTTAGACCAGTCTGGATGAGCCCTGAGGAACCTGGTCTAGTGAGTGGCATCCTCATCCCTGGCAGGGTGGGTGGAACTGCAGCATCTTTTAGTTCCCTTCCAGCCCACACCATTATGTGATTCTGTGATTATTTCAGTGAAATTTCTGCCAATGGTTGCATCCAAGGATCTGACTCCCCAGGTCTACAGTTCTGTTTGGAAGCTGAAGTACTAAATTCTAGCAGAAGTAAAAAGATAGCTTTAGACACAGGTGCTAATTGGACTTAGCCAATGGTGAATTATGAAGCAATACACATTATCTAAGCCTTTTGGATAAGTAATAAATCATGGTGTAAATGCTCTTTAAAAATGTTGTATTCTTTTCCAAAAAAAATCTGATCCTTATTTGAGAATTTCTTATTTTTCCACCATCTAAAGCACATCTTTGATATAAAATACAGTTTCTTTGTTTGCTTGTAAACTGATTTTTCAGAATAAAATTACCTCTTTTATTCTTCTTTTTTACACTTCCCTGGAATGTGACTTTATAATTAACTTATTTGTCCCCCAACCCTTGGCCATCTGTGTTCTTGGATCCTCGCTATTTCACATTATTCAAGCTGTAGGCAATGCACAGCTCCTACCCCAAACCCCCCAGAAGCTGTCACATATTTTTCACATCATTTGTACAAAGGGCAATTTCTCATCGTGAAAATGGGTTCTGGTGGTGAAATGTCACTTGCAGCTGAAACATGAGCTGTGAATGACATGTATGGTAGGAATGGATGAATTGCAGAGCTGTGCAGCTGCTTTACCTTGAAGCCCTGTCTGGGGAAATGCTGCACCTTGGGGAGGAGAGAAGAGGAGTGTGCTGTGCCATTCCATGGGCAAGGAGGGCTGGCAAAAATCCTTCATCTGTCATTTCTACCACATCTCTCCCGTTTCTATGATTGATTGTCACCCAGTCTCCTTGAGAACCAACCTAGGCTGGCTTCTTCTCCCAAAGTTTGTGTCTGGTCAGCTGGTTGTCAGTCGCTGCTTGTGATGCTCTGCTCAGCACTCCTTGTGTTTCTGCTGTCAGGGATGTAAATTTAACAACAAAACCTTCTGGGTTGATCTGTCTCAGGCTGTGAATTGCTTCCTGTACCATTTTTGAGTGTCCAAAGGAATAGGGGATAAATAAATTACAGCCTTCAGTAAAAGACCCTTGTTCTGTCTCCACTTCCAGCACATATAGCTATTATATTAATGTTACACTAATATTAATATAATATTTCCTCTGTGTTTGGGATCATCCTGGTGATCAAGTCAAAACAGTTTGGCAATTGGTGCTCCCTATGAAGACAGAACAGAGAAGAAAATGTTATGACAGGGGACTAGAGACAGCAGAAATTACAGACTTTGGATCACCAGAAATGCCTGTGTTGGTTATTATCCAGAGTAGCCCAATCCATATTTTCAGCTGAATGCCTGGAGAGTCCTTGTGGATAAGGGCATAGCAGATACTGTAGCATAAATAAGATTTTGTCTGTCAGTCCAGGTACCTTCTTTAAGTCATCCATATCTTTGCCTTGCTGTGTTCCTTAGTACTTTCAGCTACTCAGTTTCTCCTCAGTAGGGTCTTCAGAGTTTGGTGACTGTTTATTATTTTGGGTCCAAAAGCATACTTTTTTTTTTCCATGATAAATGTAAAACAGCTGTGTCTTCTTTTTCTATTTTGGAATATTACATTCCAGACCCAGCAACAAGAGAAAATGTAGCTCTGCATCTTTTTGGATTAGCATCAGCAGGGCAACAATCTTGCTTATGAAAAACTAGGGATAAAGATCACAAAACAACCTTTCAGGAACTGTCATTCTTCCTTGGAAAGGCATACAAATATGGCACGTGAAGAGAACATTTGTTGGGTTTTGGATAGTCAAGGAGAGTAGATGCTAGTGGGTGCTCCTAAAGCAACGTTTATGTTTGCAATTAGAGGGAAGTTTTGAGAGAGAGAGAGAAAAGCAGATTATTTGCTATAAAATATATTAAGTGCAAGGGTGTTTTTTCCCCCTCTCAGAACGGAGAGTTGCCAATACATAAACATTTCAGAGAGAATTTTACACCACCTCATCTTTATGTCAGGCAGCATTTAATGGTTGAACGATCTCCTGCCCCGGCACTTGGCAGTTCCTCTCCAGGGGCCGACTTTGAGGATTACAATGACAGTCTATCAGTGGATCTCTTCCAGTATAAACTAGGCTAGGACCATTTAAAATCAGTTGCTATCAACAAGTCAAATTAACTTTATTTGTGTTAGAGGTTTTCCTAGGAGTATTTTATGACAATGTGGAATTTTAATATCCGGACGAGCTTTTCCTCTTGTTGGTGTGATTTGGGAATGTGCTAATTCATGTGATTAAGAGCAATTTACCTGATTTCTTTCAGAATTATTTTATTAGTAACGTTCAGGTTCAATCCATGTCCAGTGCTCATTCCAGTTTTTTCCTATTCCTTCTTTTTTACAGGTGGAAATAACACTTCAGGATATCAATGACAACCCACCAGTATTCCCCACAGACATGCTTGACCTGACTGTAGAGGAGAACATAGGGGATGGATCTAAAATCCTGCAGCTAACAGCCATGGATGCTGATGAGGTAGGAGCAGGATTTCAGTTTTGAATGTTGGTGCTAAAAGTGCTATTCTGGACATGATCTTACCTCTTTTCTTCATCCCTTTGTGTGAGTTTGGCCATAGGAATCATGGCAGTCATTCACAAAGTTCTGTCCAGTACTGTGGAGCTCTAAGCTAACTTTGGAACCGAGATGTTGTAGTTGAGCCCAGTTCCAAGGCGTGCAATAAAATTAATCTGAGACAAGCCTTGGAGAACAAGTAAAACTGTGATAATGCCTGCTTGCCCTTTGACTAGACCTAACAAAGACCAATATTATCCTTCCAAAAGAAGGTTTTTATTTTACCAAAAAGTGGAGAAAAGAAATAATGGTAAAATGTGTGCTCTGTACATGAATTTGTTTGCAAAAGAGTTTTGCCCTCTGAGAGTCATTATTATGAGAATGCTGCAAATAAGGTGCTATGAAGAAACTACCATGCTGTTGATGCATTCATTTATTTTAGAAACTTAAGTTATAAAAATGTTAATCATGTTAATTTTGTTTGCTCAAACTATTTCTTTCCATGAAGAGAACGACTAAAAAGTCAATATAATCATACAAAAAGTTTGTGTTGTCATTAAAATACAGAGTTACACTTGACAACAGCAAGCAGTTCTTGTTTTCCAATAACAGGGTGATTCAACCTCCTTAGGAGACTTTTATTGCTGGCCTTTTTTGTGTTAGCTTGGTTAATCTTCCTGTGATTGTTAATTGGTGTACTTAATCTTACTACTAGAGAGGGAGCCATGGGAACACCCCCGGGAATGGTGCAAATATGTTGTAAATATTTTGGTTTTCCCTTTGTTTTCCAGTAGCAGCCTGATACACAGACAAAACCCAGGATTTTGGAAAGGTGCACTTGTGTAACAAAAATTCTAGCTGCTTGTCTTTCTTTTAGGAAGTGGTAAACACTGAGCTACCCCTCTGTGGTGTGGTATGGCAAATATATCTAAGGTTATAGCAATAGTGTTCCAGCCTCTTTAACCATTCCTGAACTCTCCCATATCTATTACCCCTTCTGAATAATCGCATTCCCGCATCCAGTGGGAAGTGATTTGTTACCTTAGAGAGAAATCAGTCAGTGTTTTTATCAAAAGGAATGATTTCAGTTTCCCTGCCAGAGCATTTGTAACTCCAACTCTATACAAGGAGCCCAAGTTTTCCTAGTGATGTGCAGCTTTGGGCTGAGATCCCGTTTTATTCCCCCTTGCCTTTTGAAGGGGGAGGGTTTATATTGAGGGCAGAGTATAAACCAGTATCACACATGGCTGTGGCTTTAGCTGCACTGTGTTAGGAGGACTCTGGCTGGTGAAACATGAGGTGAAGAATGTGATCACTCTGAAAATTCCCATGAGATGTGGTGGCCAAGCCACACAATTGTAGGAAAGCCTGTGGCATCCCCTAGGCACACCTGAGCACGCAGATGGAGCACTGCACCTGCTGAAGCCTGTTTTCTTTCTAAATTTCCTTTTATCAGTTAGCTCAGTCTGACTCTTTGAAAGAGAGCCCCAGAGAGAAAGTTTGGCATGGGGCACTCTGGTAAGGTCAGGTAACTAATGCTTGTCTCTCCTCTCACAAACACAAGCAGGTGTTTATCCCTGTTAATTTGCTTTTTTAGGCAGGAGCATTTGAAACAGCCCTAGAATTCCTTTCCACCTTATCCCTTTGATCTGCTGTTCGTTGCAGAATGTTACTGGCACATCAGCAGCATGTTTCAGCTGTCAAACCTGAGCTCTGGCCTGGCACCAGAGGAGGGCACAGTAAATATCTGCTTGCATTTCCAGGCACCATCAGCACACAGGGTTTAGAGTGCTGTATCTGATGTTAGAGGCTACCAAACCTTCAGTGTCCTTAAGCCTGTCTTGCAAAAAGAAATACATGACATTTTTCTATATAACATTACTTTTCCTTAATTTTCCTTGCAACCGAAATGCTCTAAGTCCACATGAATGCTTCTTTTTTTTCCCCCAAGAATAAATGAAATTTTGTGACCCAAAAGCAAATGCTTTTGACTTGCAGCACAACCCAAGAGATCAGAACTGTGATTTTAATGATGTGTGATTTGTCACTCTGGGGTTTTTTTATTTTCATGGGTAAAAAGATTCCCATGCAGAAACTGACCTTTGAGGGGCTGCTGCAAGCACAGCCTCCATGAGTTTCTCCTGACCATGAGCTGTGGCTGGAAGTGCTGCCATATGGAAGCATCCCCCGGCTTCCATGCCTCCCTTCCTCCCTCTCCTGCTCCCTCCATCCCATCTCCAGACAGCAAGAAAGGCAGAGCTGATCCCACTGGCAGGGATTTAATTTAACCTTCCAAGATAATAAGGATCGATGTTTATTCTTGTTTTAAGAGGTCACGCTGCTCGGTGATGCTGGTTTCAAACTAAAACAGGTAACAGAGTTTTTTGGTATTGATTGAAGAGTGGGGCACAAAGTATCTGGGTAATCTCATCATTTCACATCTCATAAATAAAAACTGTGTGCATGTGGGGCTGAAGCAGGGACTGGGCAGGAAAGCTGTTTATTAAAGGAAACCATTCTGAAAAATAATCCCCGAGCACGGTTCCTGGAACGATCCTCGTCTCGCTGCGAGTTATGATGTGGTTTTCCTGGCGAGCGAGGCGATCTGACCACTTCTGTTCTGGCTTAGGGAGCCAATGCCCTGGTGACGTACACCATCATCAGCGGTGCAGACGACAGCTTCCACATTGACCCCGAGTCGGGCGAGCTGGTGGCCACGCGGCGCCTGGACCGCGAGCGCCGCTCCAAGTACTCGCTGCTGGTGCGCGCCGACGACGGCCTGCAGTCCTCGGACGTGAGGATCAACATCACCGTCAGCGACGTCAACGACCACATCCCCAAGTTCTCCAAGCCTGTCTACTCCTTTGACATCCCAGAAGATGCCGCTCCAGGTAAACAGTGGAAATGCTCGCGCGGTTGTTTTCTTCGTTTAAAGCTGGTTTTGGATGCGAGAGTGCTTTCTGGTGCTTCAAAGGGAGGTTGTAAACTAAAAAGTATTTAGATCAAAAAAAGGTTTTCAAGTACTGGGCTCTATTACATGTCTCCAGGTGAGAAATGAGTATTACTTCCAAGATTTTATACAGGTTGCTAGTACAAAAGCAGTATCTGCCAGTAGCATGTTAGAAACTTACTCTAAAACATGAATAAACCAAGGAGATGCAAATTGTTTGGTTTTAGCTTTCAAGCTTTTATTAGGGTTTCTATAAGCGTGGGAGTCTTCAACTAAGGTTACCCCCAAGCCTCCAACTTTTGCACTCTGCCCCACAGTCTGTGTCCCAAAATTTGGTGGTGTTTCACATTAAAGAATTACAGTGCAATCAGCTGTGCCTCAGGAATGTGATCTGGAAGTAATTGAGATGTCTGTATAGCACAGAGTGCTTTGATTGCTGATCCCCAGCCATGCTCTTTTCTCTCAGAGCCTTGAGTCACAGTCTGTTTCAGCAGGAATAACCCTGGAAAAGGCAAGTCTAATTCCCTCCACATTAAAATAAGATTTCTCTCATTAATTGTTTACAGGGCGTATATTAGTGCTTTATACCCGGCTCAGCAGTGATGGATGCTGAAGGAACAAATAGGCTGATTTTGCATTAAAGTACTGCATCTTCTCCTGCTCTGCTCTCCAGAAGTCTGGGAGCAGCTGGCAGGCTCACCCAGTGGGGAAGGACCATGAGGTTTCCCCTTTGAGGTTCCACTTTCTATCCCAGAGAGTAACTCCCATTCCCCTTGCAGTTAAAGAAACATTAAAGCTTGAGATCATCAAATGGATGTGAAAGATATCAGCATATCCAGCTGGATTAAAGGGGGTTACAGCACTCTTCTTTTTTCTGATGATTTAAGCAGTTTTCATTATCCCGTTGCTTGAAAGTAGTTAACTGTGCTGCATGTAGTTCATCTGGTTCCAGGGAAAGGAAACCTAATGATTTCTTTTCTTGGAAGTGAGCTGATCTTACTTATAATTAGTGTTCGAAATACTAAAAAGTGACACTTGATTTCCAAACTCTAGTCAGATAGGTCAGCTATGCAGAAATGAAAACACTGGCACCAACTCACAGGGTGTTGAATTTCAGAAAACAGCGGAGAACAGACCCCTATAGGGTTTCTAGTTTTCTAACCACAGTTACCCTGCAAAGGCTCTGTTTCAAAAAGCAGAGCTGGGTTGTGCGGTTTGTACTCACATATTGGGTTCTGCATTTGGAAAGAAACGTCTGGAAGGTTCCAGAACTTGTGATTGTCTGCAGAAAAGGGAGGGTCCTTTGAGTCATACTAAGGCAATGCCTAGCAGGACAAAAGGTATTTTTGCCCCTGTTGATATCTAGTCTGCATAACGATAAAAACCATTCCTGGCCATTTCTTTGAGTAAAAGCAAGAATATGATGTCTCTCTCAGCTTGGAAAACCTTTTTCAATAGTTATTCAGACAGTGTTGAGGCTTCAGTTTCTCTGGGAGGGCATCTCTCATCTGTGGATCTGCTTGATGCTGAGCTGGCTCTGTTGTGCCACGCAGGGTCCTTGGTGGCAGCCATCCTTGCCACCGACGACGACTCGGGCATCAACGGGGAGATCACATACACCATCAGCGAGGATGATGAGGAGGGAATCTTCTTCCTGAATCCCGTCACCGGGGTCTTCAACCTCACCCGGGCCCTGGACTACGAAGCACAGCAGTACTACATCCTCACCGTGCGTGCTGAGGATGGGGGCGGCCAGTCCACCGCCATCAGGGTGTACTTCAACATCCTGGACGTCAACGACAACCCGCCCGTGTTTGGCATGGCCTCCTACAGCACCTCCCTGATGGAGAACCTTCCGCCCGGGTCTGCCATCCTCAACTTCAGCGTCACCGACGCCGATGACGGTAGGAGCTCCCTGACATTCCATGCCCGTGCTCCTAAATCCATGCTTCACCTCTGTGTTAGACTTACTCAGAAAAGGGAAAATCAGGGCTACCTGTAAGTTGCTGTTCTCGTGTGCCTAAATTCACATTTAAACTAGACCTCAGTCTGCCAAGCTTTTTTTCTGAAAGTTTGTTAAAAATGCTGAAGGGGATTGTGGTAATATCAGATTTTATCTGCAGTCATCTTAAATGCACTATAACTTTTATGTCTGTCATGAAGTCTATCGTACAAGTTGTTGATAGTGGAGGTCAAAAAACATACTGAAAGAGATCTTAGGAAAACTTCCATTGGAATGAGCTTTAATATTGAGATTATTTATGGGATCTAGTGGGCGTTAATGTGTTGAGTGTAAAAGGTACAATTTTTATAGCTTGCTTAACCATTTTGCCATACAGTTTGTGCCCAAAGAAGTATTACACAATATGACCTTAAAATGCATAAACAACGTTCCATCGTGTACCGCATTTTCTGAAGTGTCCACAGACATTACCCTGTGTAACTTAATGCAAAACTCTCCATAACTCACAGTGACTTTACAGGTGAAGGTTATTTTTGTGACATGTTGAGCAGCCTTGTCTCCTCTCGACTTGACAGGGGCTCAGTGGAGCCCATGGAAGTGTCTCACACTGAAATGTGCTTCAAGGACAAAGCACCTATGTGCTTCAGGGAATCCCTCTTTGTGCACCTAAATTGTCTGTGAACCTCTCCAGCTTGCTCAGCAAAGCAGTTTTTCCTCAGGAAATGCTGAGTTGTTGGACTCCAACATTTTTGTGGGGAGATAAATTTTCTGCTGATGGATGGAACTTTCCATGGTAAAAATTTTGTAACTGGTTTTGAGATCGAGCTGAGGAAGGGAGAAGAGATTCCATAGGATAAGCCAACAAATCAGAAGTCATAACTTTGTGATACTGGCTGTTTTTGCATGAATCCCTCTTTCACCACACTTGTTAAGGCTTTTATTTTATGTAAACCAAACAGTTTGGAGGAGGAGCTTGTGCTTGTATCATGCATACCCAGGGAAGGGATTGTTCCTCCAGATTTGTAGATAAATAGGTTTGTGTCTATCTCCTCTTTCATATCTTATTTTCCTGTCAGGACTACAGCAGTTGGTTTCAGACCTTTTTGGAAGTTAATTTCACTTTGCTATTATGAGTCTGTTTTCCTTTTCTCTTGCACCCCATACATTAATTTCCATCTGTGCACAGTGGATGGGAGCTATATCATAGCACTGGCATATCAACTCAATTCATCACACACTCAGTTATTAAGGAGGCAAATGAGTACTTGAGGAACAATACAACGAGAAGTCAGATATCTTGCCTTTTATATTTTCTGGCACGCTTGCTTTCCTAGCAGGCTGGATGTAAAATTAATAGGGCAGAAATATAATTCCAAGAGCATGCCAGGTTGAGTTCTCCCATAGGACTGTAACTTAAGCAAATGTTATGATCTATTGTTGTTTCTGTTTCAAGCCCAAACTTGCTATCTCGTGTTGTCTTATGTTTATCTAGAGCACAGAAATAGCTAGTGCTAGTGTTATACTCTTCTCCATGTGCTCACAGATAATGCACTCAATACAAATGTAATTTTGTTGATTATTTATGTTACATGATCATATAGTTCAAAAGAGCTCTGAAAAGACATTGTTTTATAATGAGGTATGGCAATGGTTTTAGGATAAATACTGATAAAAGGCAGAAACCTGGTGATAGTGAAAATACTCAAATTTTCATTTTCTTGTTCAGCACACCCCTTGGGAAACAGCAGCTGTTTATCTCAGCTTAGACTGTTTCATATACAGGTCCATAGCAAATATCAGCTACAGCTCTTGGATATTTAATAATATAACAATAGATATGAAAGAACTCAGTTACCTTAGACTGATTCACTTTGAAATTCAGATTTTATTTTTTCAACAATGAATTAACTGGAAAAATCTCAGAGGAAGGCACACACATGTTTGTCAGTTTGTTAAAATTTTGCTTAGGTATTCCTCCAGGCAAAGCTGGTGTAATTTCCCAGCTGAATTTTACAAGTATTTATAGAATGGCAGGGAGGAAGCAGTTTTGTTGGGTTTTGTTTTAGTCTTATTAGTAAATAAATAAAAACAGAAACAAAACCCTTTAAAGGAATGTTATCATGAAATTGGTGACTCCATGTCTGTCCTTTCAGTGTTTTATCAGATGAACCCTCAGATTAAATAAACCCAAGGTTCAGCAAAGAGCATGTCCCTGCATTCTCCCTAAAAAAAGCCCAAGTCCAAACCTTGGAAGGGGGAATGGATGAGGTGGACAATGCCAGCTTGACATGCTGTGTTTAAATTAGAGAATAGTTCATTAAGTGCCCTTCCTGGCTCCACTGATATTTAGGCAATTCTTCTGTTTCATGGTTTAATTTATATCAGCATTAGCAGCATGGAAACCTATGAGAATACAGGACAAAGAATGAAATGTTCATGGAGGTGAGATAAGGAATAACAAACTAAGTTTTTCTTAGGAATAAACACCATAGAAAACACTGGAGGGGAGAGGGGGAAATAGAGCGTAAAGTTATTTTCTTTTGCAGGGCCCAAACCCTTCCCATCTCCAAAAAAGTACTTTACTGAAATCAAGGATTTCATACATATAATTGGTCATTTGAAAATACAACTGAACAAAAAGCAGAGTAGCATTAAAGTCTCACCATCCTTCACTCGATCAAAGTAATGGAGAAACACTATTATCTGGCAGATAAATGTATTAATTTCTTTAATTGCATTCAAATATTTTGTCTTTCATGTTTGGTTCTATTCATTTTATAATTTGACTCCTACAGGAAAAAAGAGAAAGATGCCAATTACAGTAGCCACTGGGGGAAAGACACATAAGACTAGACTTCTCAAGTCTGAGCATAATAAACAGCAGAGATTGATAAATCTAATGCAGGGATAATTTTATTATCAAAGCAATTCACTCAGAGAGAAAAGAGCTTCTGAGTAAAATGACAAAATGCGCAGCAATCAGTGAAGTGGGCAGCTTTCTTTGCATGAACAAGCTAGTTTGAGAGGTAAATTAGTAAGTAATGGTTGGTTAATTTACTAATCCTAAACATAGCCTTGAATATGCAAAGCAAGAACAATTTTGAAATTAATTAAAATAGGGGTAAGATAGATGGAGGAGAGAACTTCTTCCACATTTGGGTGTTCCCAATAATTAGTCGTTTAGAGTGAACCGTGGAGTTGATGCAGTAGCCCACATTATTTCCCACAAAGAATATTAAAGGATACTTCACTGCCCTGTCCCAGGTTCAGGATGCATTTCTCCTACTGGAATGATAAATCTCTCCCCTGACCATAATTGCTGGTTATGTTTTGATCATGAGATGAGTGAGGGCTGTTCATTTGATATTTTGGAATACCATGCCTTATATGGGAAGCATACCTTTCCCCACTATTCACTCTTGGCTTGCTCCAGCTAGGCTTGGGAGTTTCTGCTTGTGGCTTTTTTTAATTGAGTGGAAAAATTCATGAAATAATTACATTAATAATAACATTGCTTAGTTGAACTGGGAAGAATGGAGGAAACCAGATGTTCAGTGAGCAGAGAACGACTGAGTCTTGGTTTCTGAAGGAAAACCCTTCAAATCCTTTATCCCTAACTCTTGTAGATGGGGAAAAATTACTTGTGATGCCACTGTGGAGCTCCTGCTGAGTGAAAAACGGAGATGAACCCTGCCAAGCGTTCCCTCTGTGGCCTCTCCAATTAACATCTTCCCTCTCTCTTTCATGTATATTATCTTGTCAGAAAATAACAATTTCAAGGCTTCTGCTGCACTGTGAAACTTTGGCTGAAATTAACAGGTGGATTCAAAAAGTGGTGGTGAGGAGGCTGAACACTCAACATGGTTGTACAGTCCTTATTTCTGTGGGAAAATGAAGGAAAATTTCCTGTGGAAATGAGGCCGGAAACATTGATACTTAGGGGGTACCAGTGGAACGAAGTCATGTTATCTACCTTTCTTCTCCCTGCCCAACCAGGTCCCAACTCCCAGCTGTCCTTCAGCATCGCGTCCGGGGACAGCGCGGGGCAGTTCAGCATCGACAGCCGCGGGGTGCTGAGCATCCGGCAGCCCCTGGACCGGGAGAGCCAGTCCTTCTACAGCCTCGTGGTGCAGGTCCACGACATGGCCCCCCTGCCAGCCTCCAGGTACACCAGCACGGCCCAGGTGTCCATCATCCTGCTGGACGTGAACGACAGCCCGCCGAGCTTCACCTCGCCCCGGCTGACCTACGTGCCCGAGAACACGCCCATAGACACGGTGGTGTTCAGAGCGCAGGCCACGGACCCCGACAGCGGTCCCAACAGCTACATCGAGTACAGCCTGCTCCCGCCCCCAGGAAACAAGTTCAGCATCGGCACCATCGATGGCGAGGTGAGGCTCACCGGGGAGCTCGACAGAGAGGCTGTGGCCAACTACACCTTGACCGTGGTAGCCACAGACAAGGGCCAGCCGTCGCTTTCTTCGTCTGCGGATGTGGTGGTCATCGTCCTGGACATCAATGACAACAACCCGCTCTTTGCCCAGAAGCTTTACAAGGTGGAGGTGGCAGAAAATACCTTGACAGGGACGGATTTAATCCAGGTGTTGGCTGCTGACGGAGATGAGGGGACAAACGGGCAGGTCCGCTACGCCATCGTGGGCGGGGATGCCAGCAATGAGTTCCGGATCGATTCTGTGACGGGGGTGATCACTGTGGCCAAGCCTTTGGACAGAGAGAAGAAGCCCTCCTACACGCTGACCGTTCAGTCGTCTGACCGTGGGAGCAGCCCCAGGACTGATACTACCACAGTCAGTATTGTCCTGAAGGATGTCAATGATTTCATTCCCACCTTTGAGCTTTCCCCCTACTCTGTGAACGTCCCCGAGAATTTAGAGACGCTCCCAAAAGTTATCCTTCAGGTGGGTACATACATTTATTCAGCAATATATATGTGTCTCTGACCATTACTAGCATGCCTACATGGTATTAATACACAGTGTCCTTCGTTCAAAATTAAAAAAGGGCAAAACAGTGCAGAAGTTGCCTCTTGGCTTTAATTGAATTTGCAGTCTTTGTTGTCTTGTTTTCTTTTTTGTGTGGGTGGGTGGGTTTTTTTGTTACCAAAAGTTAATATTATTCTTTGGAGTTCTGTTTGTGTTTTCTCTGCCTATCCTCACACCTCCACTGGGACTTTGAGAGTCTGCTCTATCCTCTCATCTCATTCTCAACTTCCATGCAACAAATCTCTCAATCTGGTCGTTGCCTACATGGGATGATGCTGTGTGCCAAATATTGAGAGAGAGCTAAATGGAATCCAACAGCAGGACGTGCAGTGCTTGCTCTCATACACAGCTTAGCTTATACCAGGTTTTCACTGAGCCCCAACACAGTCTTACTGTATTTACACTTGAGAAAAATAAATAACCAACTATTTAGTGTTTTCAGACTACACTTTTAAATCCACCACCATGGTGTTAAGTATTTTTGTTTCCAATTACAGCTAATTTATACTTGTAGCATTTGCATTGATTCAGCCTGTTCATTTGGATTATTACCGTAGAGAACGCTTCCTCTATCCCAATATAACATCACAGTCCTTGATGCCTGTTCTGTGTGCATTGCTTGTGCAGGTTGTGGCGAGGGATGACGACCAGGGGCTGAACAGCAGGCTGAGCTACGTGCTGGTGGCTGGCAATGAGGAGGGAGCCTTCACGCTGTCGGGCAGCGGAGAGCTGCGCCTGGAGCGCAGCCTGGACCGCGAGGCCAAGGAGCAGTACCTGCTGCTGGTCACGGCTGCTGATGCAGGTGAGGCAGCAGAGCTTCTCTTCTGCTGAGCTCCCGTGGGAAACATCGCGTTCTGGACAGAGAATAAATGGTTTTATGGTGGTCTGAAACTTCGGCGGGTGGAGGTCGGGTAGTTGTGTTGAATGGGGATCTTCGCGGGGAGAGCTGGGCTTAGCTGATGTCAAAGGGAATTTGGTTTCTGGGAATTGGGATTTTATTCCTAGGTCCAGTTGTCTGCTGTTGGTAATGCTCACTACAGATTTAGGTGGATGGATTTTTGCCCTGCATTAATTTGTGATCCTACCTAAGTAATAAGAACTTCATGCATGACTACAAAATTTAAACGGCAGTAGAACCCTGTATAATGCTGGCATCATCAATGTCACAAAGGTCACATCAGTGGCCAGAAAACAGCTATGGACTACTCAGTTAATCTTACTGAAATCTTAGCCCTGGAAAGAAATAAGAATTTGCATTTCAATATTTTGATATTCTGCTTTGCTCAGCATCCAGTCGTATCTTTTCACCACAATACCAAATGCATTCCAAGTTCTGTCATTTAAAACAGGATGTGAAGTCTTGTTATGAAGATTAATTGCACTTTCACTTGAGGTGTCCAAGACCAAAATGTTGGTTTCAGATTTTGGTGTGAGTATTATTAACAAAGACTTCCTGCATCATACTTTGGACTGGTCTCTGGTCTCCCATGGTTTGATGGATTTAATTTACTGCAGAACTTGTTCCTGCTTTCTAGCAGTAAAAATAGAAGCAGAGCTGACTTGTTGACAAGTGAATACAGTTTTGTTTTCTGCCATGCTGTGTGCAGTGTCTTGTGCCAGTGACAACAGCTATGGCTTGTATTTTCCTATTGCAGCAATGCTCAGGTATTCCACTGTCTGAGCACAGCTGAAGCTGAAAAACACAATTTTAAGGCTTGAGGTATCATTTGTCTTGTACTTTCCTAGGGGTAACTGTGTGCTTTATGTTTTTTACACTGGCTTTCTATTACTCTGTAGCCTCAAACTGCTCACTTGTGACTTGGACTCGCTTGGCCTTGGATGTCCTAATGTTCCTTCAGAAGCTGAGGCTGGATTTGTCTTGATGTCTCTTTGGTCTCTCAGTCCAAGCTGGCAGAAGTCAGTGAGGACTGTACAGAGCAAAACACCCAAAGACTGAACTGATAGAAGTGGTGTCATGCAGCCAGCAATTATTGACTGTCCTTCTTGGAAGCGGGAGGGGAGCAGAACTCAGCTGTGCCCCACGCCTAGCACGGTGTGTAACCAAGAGTTTTACCAGAGCACAGGCTTTACCTAGCCTCTGGTTCCTAAAAACCCCACACAATCCAGGAGATTTAACCAGCAGTTGAATCCAGCAGTCCCAAATGAAAATATTTACCTGTGTTGGGAGACATCTGAGTTTCAGGTAATCCAGGGAGACATTAATACATGAAGTGTGCATGGGACCTTTGCCATAAGTGGCTGACAAGAACAGCAGCATGTTTTATGAGTTCCTGTGTTTAAACATGTAGATATCGCACTGATTAAACACTTTGAAACTTCCTTTTTAAATTTGCTATGTTCTTGTAAAGCTAACTCACAAGTTCCCATGCTCTCCTGCCAGTGTTAAAATGTACTAGCAAGTGCGTTCTGCAGCAGCTGTTCAGTAGTAACTTCAAGCTAAATGTAGCTGCTCTACTGTGCTTCAGTTTGCAACCTGACTAATCCACAGCTGGTGTCATTTGGGATAATTTTCAACCAGGCTGGTAAATAACATTAGCTGTCATCTTCTGGTTGCACTGAGGACTTGTTCTGAATTCATACCAGCAAAGAATACATTGAAAACTATGCTCGTCATGATGTATCTAAATCACAGGAAAGTGGAAGTCTTCAGTAGAAATCAGTGGCAAAACTTAACTTGATTTCATGCAAGTGGGATGGGAACCTTAGTCATAGTAGATATCCAGGTGGTACCACACTGGCTGCTGCTAGTCATTGCTTGTTTCATTGAATGGTGTATTTCCTGCCACACTAGCAAAAAAGGTGGGAATGACACAATCTTGAAATGGATAATACAAGCATTTGGAGTATTTATGTTCTTGAGCAGCTGCTAAATGTTTATAAAAGAAACTCTCGCAGGCACGTCCAGCTCTTTGTCTAACATAACCATTTCTACTGAGTCTCTTAGTTTGTGTTTGTTTGATAATTCCTAGTAAGAAGGACTTTGCTTACAGACCGTTCATCCAGAAATACTCATGCAATACAAGTAGGGAAGCAGTGCCTCACAAAGTGTTGGAAAAAACAGACTTGTCTGAAATTGTCCACATCCATATTATATTTGAAAATGAGTCAAGGAAAAGGTAATATCCTTTGCACTTTGAGGTTGGCTTTTATTAGCTGTAACAAACAGTCTTTTCAAGTAGTCTTTAGCAGCCCACAGAAGAGTCTTGCCATATATGGTGCATCTGATTTAAGGTTTGGGGGATTTTTACAGATAAAAATCATGGTACACATCCAGATGCAGTTAACTCAGGAAAAGTCCATCAAGAGCAAAATACTGTCTGTCCAGCCCTCCTCCCATTTTTCTTGGTGTCTGGATATCAATTTTTATAGGCTACACTGACTGGTTTGAAGCATTCAGAGATGATATCCTGCTCCTAAAGAATTCTATGCCAACTCTTCCTGTTCTTTCCAGGAAGCAGACACAATACATACTTAGAAGCACCCTTAGACATAAGAACAAATGGATTCCCAATTTAGGTTTGGCTGTCTTCCTGGTCTCCTTATCCATAATCAAGGATTTCTTGCTTTTCTTAGGTTTATTTTCACTTCATCAAGTTGTGACTGTGGATTCTTGCTGTGTTACTTTAGCCTGTGTAAGGGAAGCTGCTGGAAGAAGGATGACCTGTAATTTTTCATTATTTTTATCTCGAGGTGTCCATCCAATGCACATTTAGAGATTTACAGCAGGTTTTGGCAGCAGGTACGCCGAGTATAACAGCAAGGGAAAGATTGGGATGTGGTAAAGTGTGGAGCCAGCGTGGCTGCATAGAATACAGTGCCTGTGCCCTCAGGGATCTCTGTGCTCTTCACTGCACACTGGAGTGCTCTCCCAGAGCAGATCTTAGCCCTGGGCGTGCGAGACTCATGAGTGATGAAGAGCTGAGCTGCTCATAAGCGCTGGGGACAGGTCAGGTGGGGGATCAGTGGGACCACGTGCCCCAGCAGTGGGGGTGCGGGCGGTTGTTGAAGTGCTTTCCAAGCAAGGGCTCCCCTCAGGCCCAGGGAAGCCAGTCGTGATCTGTGCACTGTCCTGGCTCTGGCCCAGCTACTCCTTGGCCTTGGCTGCTAATCCTCCACCCGCTCCTCAGGCTGGATCACAGGTTGGTGGAGAATCTTCCCTGCGTGCTGGGGGAGGGAAAGGACGGACAGAACGACTTCTGGGACTCAGCTCAGTGAGTTGTGTCTGTGCAGCCTGCCTCGTGCCCAGTTCCACTAGGCAGGCTGCACAAAGGGTTGTGATTCCTGCCTTGGTTTGT
The DNA here is from genome assembly GCF_028551555.1 of Melozone crissalis. Taxonomy (NCBI): domain Eukaryota; kingdom Metazoa; phylum Chordata; class Aves; order Passeriformes; family Passerellidae; genus Melozone; species Melozone crissalis. The sequence continues at coordinate 6,518,268 of NW_026535817.1, read as the reverse complement.
CATCACTCTTCCCTCACTTCTGCACTTCCACCCTGCTCTCCCTGCGGCTGGGCATTGGATACTGGGCCGCTGCTCTACGCTGGTGGATTTATGTGGACACGCAAAGCATCCATCATTGGGAACATTCAGCATCTTCCAGAGTTGTACACCTGTGGCTTTGGTCGAGAAATAGAACATAATTCAATCCCGAAGCTCAGCCATCCCAATTGAGAGACCCTCTTGCAGCTCGAGCTGTAAGGCCAGAGTGCATGAATTATAAATACAGCGACAGGCAAGGTGATGGACTGTGGAGTAACAGGATAGTGTTTGCATTGCAGATGCTGCCCCAGAATGTCTGCTAACATAAATGCCAAGAAACCTACACACAACTATTTGAATGTGTCTTCACGGGTCTGCTTGTACCACATAAATCTGCTCTGCTTTGCTGTACCTTTCTTCATGGCAAAATGGTTGGGAAAAGGAACTTTCTGCTTTTTTTTTTTTTTTTTTTACCCCATCTGGTGGGGATGCGGCACTAGGTAAACATTCAGTTCTGGCAGCATGACAAGAACTGGTGCAGCTGCTTTTATCATCCATGTCTTTAACTCTTTGAGCAATTTTCTGGACAAATGTTAGCATTCCAACAGTCCTCCTCCTTTTATTTATTGATTGCAGGGATGTGGAGTAGCACATCTGGAAACCTGCTCACTGCCCAGGACTACTGTTTATTTAAACTGCAGCCACCATCTCTTGATTGGGTTGGTCAGAATGGCACATTGCCGCAATAAAACCAAAATCAAATTGTGATGTTTCTAATTAGAAGCTGTGTTCCTGTGTTTTGGGTTTTTTTAATTTCATTTGCTTAAATAACCTATTTACTGATTTGGATAAATAGTCCTGAAAGAAATGAATCAGTGAACTGGTTATTCTATTTAGTTAGCTGTTCTCTGTATACATCCCTGGCCCGGATGAAAAACAACCATATGTTTTTTCTTTAGGAAGTGTTGGTCCCCAACTTATGCATTCTTTCCTTTAAGAATGTAGGAGGGAGACCAAGCAGAGAGGTTATATCCTTCTCAGGAATTCTCTTCTGAGCTTGGCTTTTGGTTCCCTTCAATTCTAAAATCAAATGAAAGATGACAGTGCAGTTGTGTTGGTTTTTTAACACATTTCAAGATATTTCCCAACAACAAAAGGACATCTGTGTTTTGTAGTAATGTTTAGGAAGTCTTAAGACTCAACATTGTGTGAGATTTAACTGGCTAGACTAAAAGACACTTGTACTCATCCTGTTTCCTTAGCAGACACTGTATTTATACCTAACACAGAACCTTCAGTGTGAAAAGGCATTGTCTGAAAGGAATTAATTTTATTTTTAGAACAAATTTAGCTGTCTTAAAATTTTGCTGCTTTCAAAACATACAGGCAACTCACTTATTTCAGCTAGAGATGCCCTGTTTGCCATGTTTTCTGTGCAATATCTAAATACACCCATTGCTGAGGCTTTGGGGAGCTAAATGAAGCTGATTGCTGCTCACCTTGGTGCTTAGCAGTTGACAGAAGGATTGCTCTCTTCTGTGGCCTTGTTTTATGGCACAGCTGTTTCAAAATGAATTTTGGGCTCTGTCCCAGCTCCATTTATTTCTTTGTATTCATGGAAGCTCTTCCTTGTGTCAATGCTGTCTGCTCTAGCCTAGTTTTAGTGGTTTTCTGTTTCACTGTCTTTATTATTTTTGCTCTTTTGATACTGATACTAAAACTGTTGATGCAGTAGTTCTGCCTGATTTTTAAAATTTATTTCTAAATAAATAGGGAGAACTGAGATGGTGACACTCATCAATGAGTTCATAATGTTCATATTGTCTTACCATCTCTAAAATCAGGAGACAAGAGAATTGAGAGTGGCATTTTGTGGTTGTGGCAGTCTAATAGCAGGGTCTTGCCCTATCTCAGAGCCTAGAAACTGTTAATACTTTGACATTATTTTTGAAATAACCGGGTATAGCTCTTAAAAAAAAAAATCCAGGTTAATTTATTTAAACTGGAAAACAAGCAAGAATATAATGTTTAATACTTTAACATTTTCAAGTTAGGAAGAATTGTCTGTTTTTCAGTTTGCAAGCTGTTGCACTTCCTCCCTTATGTCTTCATTCATCCACCTTGCTCTGATTAGTTTGGAACTTCTACATCAAACTTAATTTTCAATTGTTCTTCTGCTTACATCACTTGCCTGTGAAATTCTGTTTCATATCTGCTAATGAGATCTCTGAATGTAATCTGTTTTGCAGAAGAGTACTTGGAGTAGTTGTTAAGCAGTTTATCAGCCTTTGAGAAAATACTAAAATTTTTCTAGTCTTGGTGATCTTAAACAGTTTTTTAAATTAAACATTGCACCTTATAAATTGTAAGTCAGCTAGCTCAATCTTCAAATAGAAAGCTACAATTTCAGGAAGCCTTAATTGCAAGGATAAAGCAAGTAAAACATGCACATATGGCCTGAACACTTAGCCTGCTGGTTAATCTTCTCTGTCTATACAGGGTGTTCTTAAAGCGTAATTCAAAATTGTGCATTACAGGAATTTCGCTGTGGGATATTCAGGAGTCACAAGCTGTCAAAAATTGCCTTAGTCAGCAGCCCCTGCAGGAGCCAGCTTCTCTGTTTTTACTGTTTACAGCAATAACTTACAACAAGGAGGAGTAATCTGGTGGTTTTAAGAAAGTTTTTTTTTAATGGCTCTGCCTTTCTCCTGAGCTGCAGTTCCACTTTGTTTCAATCTCGCTTCTGCCACAGAGGCCTTGGGTGGAGCACATGGCCATGCCCACTCTTTTTGCAGGCACAGGGAGATCATAAAACGATTTTGCCTGGAAGGGACCTTAAATCTCATTGAATTCCAACCTGCTGCCACAGTCAGGGGCACCTTCCATTAGCCCAGGTCACTCCAAGCCCCATCCAAACTGGCCTAGGACACTGCCAGGGCTGGGGCAGCCACAGCTTCCCTGTGCCAGGGCCCTGCCACCCTCGCAGGGAGCAATTCCTTCCTTGCACCCTTACAACCTGCCATGTGCCACCGTTTTTATGAACATTAAGTTCAGAATTTTCCTTAATTGTTCTTATTTTGAAACATTTGGTAAAGGCAGCCTCTTGCTCTGCAAATGATTGCATTTCTGGCTAAGAAATGTGCAGTATGTACGTGTGAGATTGTTGAATATCTTGAAGCTGTGCTATATATATATATTATACTTTATTGCATGGGTTTTTTTCTCAGTCTGTGTCTGTGTGCCTGTAGGTCTGTAACAGTGCTCCAGCTTTTTTTTGTTTTTACCTCTCTGGGTTAATAGCTGCAGGAAACTGCTCCTGATCAGAGGAGGAAAACAGGGATAGGGAAATATGTATATACACTAGAGGCTTTAAAATTGTCTCTCTGTGTGCCTGCAGCTCCTGTTCTTTCAACAGCACATTACATTCCTTGCAATGTGAAGTTGCCCCTGTCCTGAAGCTCCAAAGCTTAATGAATTCATGGGATGCAGTCAGTCAGGAATTTTGGTATCCAAATTTCAAACCCATGTGGATAAGACCAGATGAGAGATCCCATTGTGTTATTACTGTTATGGGACAGAGTTTTCTTTTGCACTCTCAGAACAGGTGTGAGTTTCTGGTTTCATGCACATGCACCAGCCTAAATGTGGCTGGACGTGCTGTTGCTTGAACAAGGTTGGGCTCTGGTCTAGTCAATAATTTATTATTTTGTTTTCACTTTTTATGTTCTCAGATTTAGTTCTGTTTGCTCCCAGTTTATTTAGGCTGCTGGATAGGGGTTGATACTCTCTTTTCTAATAACTGATGTAGTACAGAAAGTTCCTGTTGGTTTTTTTTCTTATTAAATAATCCTTGCAAAAGTACAGATCTGCCCCAACTACCAATCTATTCCCTTGGTTTTTGAAGTTCAAGTTCTGTTAAATCAGCTTTGGGTGTCAACTACTACTTTGTATCTAACTATGAGATAAACTCAAATTTGACATACTCAGAAATTTTGAAAATCTGAGTTTCCTGCATGTCTCATTCAGTCATCCACTGAACTGATTGAGAGTATGGATTGGTTCTAACTGTTTAATATCTTTTATTAGCCACTTATTTTAGCTTTTGTCTCAAAATAATCTAGGTTCACCAGTTTTTTTAAGAGTTAGCATGACAGCCTGTGGTGAAAAATTGAGTAAGAAGAAAACAAAGCACAGTCAACATACCCAGCCAGGACAAATATTTGTGGTACAATCTTGTAGAAAGGACTTTTTCTCATTTCACACACAGTTTCTTCTGTGTTCTTGGAAAATTAGTTAAAGTCATCCATGTTCCAAACCAAGCCTCGTGTGCACTGGAAATGCAAAGTGTAATGCAAGCTTGTTGCATATTCACTTAATGTAGCTCTGTGTTTATTTTAAAACTCACCAGCTGAGTGAGGCTCAGCACACTCGGTCTGCATTTAAATGCATTTAGAAAGATTGGCCACTTTATTGTGAGACAGGCCTTGTTTACTTGAGTGAAAAAGTTAATTCTCTGTGATAACACATACAACTCCTAGTCCTGGGACTCATTCACTGAGTGTTTGACTGGAGAAGTGAAATCCGCTTTGTTGCAAAGCAACACGTTTCACTGAGGCAAAAATTCCATTTCTGTTAAATTGCTTTCCAATTTTCAGGATAATGATGTGTTTAATTTACCACAAAACATGGTAAACTGCTTGCAGGATGAGTCTTGATTTGTCATTTAGATTCATTTTATTTAATTTTAATACTTTTTTTTTTCATTTTAGTGAAATGTATCTGTGGAGTTTTTTGCTTAAGTTTATTGTTAGTTTTCTAGCATGTGATTTTGATATTTTAATGCTGGCAAAAACTTCTGAGTTCCTGGTTTCTGAAAGGAATGATGGTTTTACTATCTGCTGTGCTAAGCATGGTGCAGACAGGACCTAGAAACCATTAAGGCTTCAAACAATATGTGGATGGCGTGCTGGACACATTCTCCTATTTCTAATTTTTGCTGTGAGCCAAGCAGCACCACGCAGCCGAGATAATTTCCAATAGCATCATCTTTTCCTGAGCTTTCTTGAAACACCTAAATGGCTTTGCAAGTTTCCTTTCATGGCTTTTTCTTGCTGCTCCAGTGCACTAAGTGCTCTGATCACTCCCCAGTCACCCAGATGTGGTGTGGAGAGCTGAACATGTACCAGAGCAGACGCTGCCACGTATTTTGGGGAGCCCCAGGGAGCCCAAAGAGGTCACCTTCCCCATTCCTCAGAACAAGGGACAAGCTCATGGGGCATGGTGCTCTCTTCTTCCAAGGCTGCATGGGTAGACCAAGGCAGTAGTGAAAACAGTCTTTAGGTGCATCCCTTGTGGGTGACCTGCTGTCTTTGAAGCATCAGCACAAGTGAGGGCAATAAGTGGCTTATGATGAGTTCATCCATCATAAGAATTGACCTCTCTTTGCTGGTTATGCAGCATTTGAAAAGCAAAGATTGCCAGGTTAAATGGTATTTCTCCCCACCATCACCTTCCTGTATTCTGTTCCCTTTCTTCTGTTTGAATTACTGTACAGAGCCAACATATTTCATCCCACCTCTCCTTGACAGGGAGAGGAAAAAATTGAGAGTGCTTGTTACAACTTTTAAAGTAAAAAGTTACAAATGTCATCATATTTTTTGGTGGTGATCAGCCTCAAGCGAGCATGGATGAATGGAGCAGAAAACCTGTTTGTAGCTCTTTGCCAGTGCCAGTCCCATCCTGCTGTGACAAGAGCCATCCTGCCCCATGCTGCTGCCTGCCTGCCCCACATTCCCCAGGGCTGTTTTTATGTCACTTCCCCAGTGTCCCGTGCAGAGAGGGGAGCACAGCCCAGTGCTGGCCCAGCCCAAGGTGGCCTCTCATAACCTCTCTCTCTGTAACTCATCCTCCACCACAGGCTCTCAAGATCTGCTCCTTCTCTTCATCCCCAGACGCATGTTTACTTGCAGATGTAAGCAAAAAGCTGAAATTTTTGGAAGAGCATTCGTGGGAAGCAGTTTTCCCCCTGAACTCAGCGTTGCTATTTTGACACCATCCCAGGTTAATCTCTATTTCAACAATGACGTGTGTGGACGTTTGTGGGACTGTCTGCTTAGTGTATATGTACAGCTGCCACCTAGGAAATAAACTGTGCAGTTCATAGAAACAGACCTCAGCCCACAGAGATGGGAAACCCACAACTATAATCCCAATTCTATATGAATGGCACCATCTTATAAAATTTAAAGATGTGATACTCGCTGAACGGGAACAGACAATTCAGTCTCTCCTGTTTAGTTCACATAGTCAATTTTATGTCCTTTCATTATTCGTCATTTGGTTGCTTCACTCCTCCATCCTTCTAGAAAACTCTTTTTCCAACTTGGATATTCTAAGACTCTGTGAGATGTAGTATTTTGGGATTTGGAAAAAAAACTTATTAGTTGTCTAACACTAGAGAAATGCTCTAGATGAGGAGCGTCTGACAAAGAAATACTGGCTGCTTCTGCCGAAAAATCATAGAAATTTTTAATGCAAGTTCACTAAGGGAAAAGTGTATGTTTCTTTGTGGCTTTAGCCCTCAGGGCTGTTTTTAAAAGTACTCAGAGGCTTGTGTGGCTGTGTACAGCAATTTTAGATAGGTTGTAACATGGCTGGTTTATTAAGAATGGTTTGGGGTCATCTTGTGTGCTTGGCTAATATTGCCGAACTTACACTAAATTTACTGCAGTTATTTATGCAAAATATTGAAATAGGGGTGATGCTCTACCATAATAAGAATTAAGTGACTTGGGGAAGATTTGCTATTGAAACAAAACTAAGAAGTCTGGGAACTCAGCCTGACTGTGGAAACTTCTTCTCTCACCACAAATATGACATGTACATTTTATGAAACCTGCTTATTACCAAGGGCCAAATTCTGTGGTCCTTATGCAAGCACAGCTTTCACTGGAAGTTCACTGAGGACGGTAGAATTTGGCCCTGAGCTATTTCTTTTCCATATGAAATTACTTCATTTGTAATTTCCTCTTCTTATATTTCTCAGTAACTGCAGAAATGTGAGCTAGTCATTTAATTTCGACTGAGTAAAAGCTTTGAGGACTCTCTGTGAAATTGCAACTTTGTCTTTTGGTGTAATAGAATAAAGGATTAATTTGGTGGACGTGATATTTTACTTAGAGGGGAAAAAAACCCCATATCTGGGTAACTACACAGACAGGAAACCAATGTAAATATGTGAGTTTTTCCATCCAAGTAAGATGAGAAAGGTTTGGGGTTTAGAACCGAGGACCAGTGACTTGGGATGCTACAAACAGCTGAATTAAAATGGGACTTCTGGGATGTGTGATTTTTCTGGCCTTGGCTTTGTCTTAGCAAATACATTTGAAACAGCGAGTTTCAGGTTTTAGCTGTGAGTTAGCTTTCTTTTCCGGGCTGAATTGCATTACTGATGCTCTTTGAATGTGACTTACCCAAGATTAATTTCTGAATTATATATAAATTGTTTAATCAGCTGCGAAACTTTACAACTTTCAACCTTTCATTTCATTAGCTGCGAGATGAATGTCAATAAAATGCGTTTGGAAGGCCAGAGCTTGATGACACATGCAGCAAACGCCGCTGAGGACTCTCTTTCCTTTAATGCAGTAATAATAAACACTTCACAGGCAATATTTCAGCAATCAAGAGCACTTTTGCAGGCTTTTCTATCTATATGTGTTTGGCTAAATGACAAAATCGTTAGTTAAAAAAAAAAAAGGCTAAAAAATGAGTCAGACTTATTGCCTTAATGCAACCTTCCTGGCTGAAAGCATATTAATTGGCAGAGTGAATTACCTCAGAGCAGAGCAGAGAAAGGCCTCTATTGTGTGATGTGAAATCTACACTCCTTGGCTTGCACGTTCTTTCCTCGGCCTTGTGATCCTTCCCCTCTGATCAGCAGCCTCCAAGCCCAGCCTTGTGACATTTATAACACCTTTCAATTGGAAGCTCTGTCATTCGGCCGTTTGGGCACTAAACCACGTTGCTGCCAAGCATTTTGTGGTGAAAAACCCTCCTGCCCGTGCTGAGGCTGCTCCCAGCTTCTTCCCGCCTCGCTTCCTCATCCTTCAAGGGTTAACATGTGGGAAAATGGGTTGCTATTTTCCCTTTTATGTAAGAACTGTGTGTTTGGAGCCCTTGCCAGGAGCAGAGAGGCCCGAGAGCAGAGCCAGCCTCCTTGCCAGCCCCGGGGCTGAGCTGCAGCAGTAACCATGGGTAGCAGTGGCCCAGTCCTTGGCCGGGCTGGAAGGACTGGGGCGGTCACGCGGGGCTGCCTGTGTTCCATCAAGTGACAGCTCCGTGTAATGTGCCTGCCTTGCAGCAAGGACTGCACCAATCTCCAGCCCAAAGCCTTTCAGTATCCTCGCTTTATCCCACTCCAGCAAATGCTGAATTGGTGTTTCTGAGATGGAAGGGGAAAGCAATGCAATCTTGGGTAAAAGAGGCATGGTCGTCATCTGTCTTTTGAGTAAAAGCGGCCATAACTGAAGTGTTTCATGCTCTGCTATCACTTTTTCCTTCTCCTTCCTAAGTACTCAAAGAAAGAAATGATGCCTTTCCTCCAGGGGAAGAATTGGGTTAGCAGGAGATGTCTTGCTGATTCTTGGCTTAAAAGAAGTGTAATGAATGGACTGACAAACTAACATGAACTTGTAAAAGTCTTCATTGTCTTTTTTTGGATTTGACAAAGGAAAAGCTGAAGAGGACAAACACTGAGAGATTGCACATGAATAAACATGCTATTTCATGCTCCTTGGTGCTCATCAGAGTTAAGTTTAGAATAGCAAGGAGGATGAAAGCCCTGGGTTAAATAAGTTCAGCCTGATTTCCCATAAGCCAGTATCCCATTGGAGCGAGCATTATTTGCTGCTATAGATGGTTGCTTCTGTGGAGAGAATGAGTCTCAACAGGGCTGGAGACTCACTGCAGCCTTCTCACCCGCTCCCAGAAGGTCTCCCCAGGTCAGGGTGCGACCGGCAGTGGAAAAGCCACGCGGAAAGCTGGGTTTGCCACTGTTTCCACTCCATTTGTTCTGTGGGTGAATAAATTGAGGGCTGGAGTCTTCACGTCTGTCAGCATGCCACCTTCGAAGGTCTTCTTGCAGAGGAATGGGAAAGTCAACCACATCTTCAAATTAGTCCTAATAGTTACAGGAAGGCTTTCTGAGCAGTTCCAAGACCATCTTTTTCCACTGAGCTTGTATTACAAAATATTTCTGGAATTAGATGGAGCAAGAAAAATAATAACTTTTTTATTTTTTTGTGTCTTTCACAACTTGTACTTTATGTCGAGATGACTTTGAAACAGACCTGACCCTGTTGTCTGTGTTGAGCTGGCTTCCTTGCTCTGTGAGCTGTGACATGCTCAAGCGCTCCGCTCCAAATCGGGGCTGGCAGGGCTCCGATCAGCATGCTGGTGTTTGTAACCTCTAGCACTTTGTACCCCCCCTCCCCCTTCCCCACAGGATCTCCTGCCCTCACTGGCACTGGAACCATCGCTGTCACAGTGGATGATGTCAATGACAACGTCCCCACGTTTGCCTTTAATACGTATTTTGCCACTGTTCCGGAGGATGCTCCCACGGGGACAGATATTTTGCTGGTAAACTCCTCAGATGCCGATGCTTCTACAAATGCTGTTATTAGGTAGGTCGATTACTGTTGCTCCATGTACCACTGCCTCATATCCTGCCTGAAGATTTCTTTTTCCCCGGTGTTCATCACCAGCATGCCTTAAAGCTGTAAGACAAAAAACAGAACAGCTTTGTGTGTGTAACTAAATTACTTGGGCAAATCTGTCTTTTTGTTGCTTGTAGGCTTTTAGAGTTATATTGAGGACAAATAGAGTTGTGGAGTTATTTTTTTACTGAGTGAAAAGCAAGATAGTTTAATTTGCAGCTGCACCCACTACCTGCCTTGCTGCTGCATTTCTACCTTTTCATGCAGTGAGGAATTTTCACTGAAAGCAAATGTGCCCCTTGAGTAAAGCTTTGGTCAGTTAATGCCTTCAGTGTAGCATGAAAATTACCCAAGGTAAATCACAAAGCTTATGCCATTCAGAAAACCAGTAAAAAGTTGGAATTTGGCAGTTCTGCGCAGGGCTCAGTTGATAAAACTTAACTGGGCTCTGTTCTGCACACTGGCCATTCCCAGTTCCACAGACAAGAGTAACGAAGATGCTGAGTGGCAGTGACAAGCTCAAGTTATCCACTGAGGACAGATACATTGCCAAAGGAATGCAAAGCAAATTAATATTAGTTCTTAATCTTACCACGTTTTACTTTTGTGGCTGCAAACATCGCTGTTTCCAAATTCACAAAACAGGATATAAAAGTAGCTTCCTTGTTTACCTTTGTTAGTTCACCTCAGTTCCTTTTTCAAAGAGCATAAGAATACCACTGTGTCACTTTTTTTAAAAGGAAGTAATATAAAACAGAACTATGTTGTGGCAAAACGCTGTCTACAAAATACTGAAATATTTTCTTTCCAACTAGCTACAAGCCAGAAATAGAAGCTTGACATCTAGACATCTTTAGATATTTGAAAATCATCCAAAATTACCATTTATTAAATTGTGAAACAATCAAGCTTTTAATTCTGTTCACTCATAGTCTAAGAAACTATTTCTGGCAAGCTCCTTTATAAAAAAAAGAATTCCATGCAGAGCATGAATGACTGTAACGATTATGTCCCATAATCAGAAATTATCAGAGTGCTCTTGGGTTTCTTTAGTGTGGTTAAATTGCTTTAATATCTCTGCCATTAGTCTTTGTCATTCACTCAGTACCTCATCATAGAATTAGTTGATAAAAATATTTTTTCCCTTCATAAGTAGCTATTAAAACATTGTTTTCAGATTTTGCTTTATACTCTTCAGGCTCAGGAACAGACTTTGTTTTTCTTGGACAGAATTTGTCCAGATTCAGCATTTAAAGTGGATCTTAAAGTATGGCTGGTATTACAAAAGTGGTGAAAGCCAGAAAGAGCAGAACATGTATGGCTGTCGTGTCAGAGGTGCTGAGCACTCAGAACTCCTTTTCTGTCTTGTTAGAATCAGTTCAAAATTAAACCTTTGCTTTCCAATAGGGGTATTTAAAATTCTTGGCTAACATTTTCATGCAAAGTCAAAAAACGTGCTGTGTTTTGAAAGAAGTGTTTAAGTTTCTGCGAAGCTGTCACCTGTCCATACGTGCCAACTCTTGCTCTCCTGTTTCTGGTGATAACCTGTGAAGTCATTAAAGGAGGGTGATGGGTTGTAAATGGCAGTGTACACTTGAGCAGTCCTGTTAAAGACAGTAGACATAAGAGTCAAAAGGCCCCATTTTAAGTGTTTGGATCAAATTCCTTTTATGCCACTTGCCACTATTAGAATTTCAAGGGGTTTTTGGTTTTGCTTAGTTTTTTGGGGGTTGAGTTTGGATTTTTTTGCAGTTCTGTTGAGACACGTACACTGTCCAGTTGGTTTGCATGCAGGTACAATTCAGAATATGGTATGATAAATCTAATATGTCTTTATTATTTCCTTAAAAAAAAAAATATCATGCTATCTTTCCAGTGCTAGCTTGTGGAAACACAGAAAAGAAAGTTTCTCTCTCTGCAGTACCCCACTCAGGGTTAAATCACTGCAAATCACAGATGAAATGTGCCTGGTGCTGCTGTTTAGGGAGATCTAAGTGGTGCTTTAGGCTTTGTGCACATTCTTTCTATTCTAGGTGCACATTGCTGTGGCTGGAGAATAATTGCATATGGCCATCACATTATATCATAATTAAGCAATTAAAGCATGCTCGTGGCGTTCTGCAGAGATTAATGACTGAGCAGGAGAAGTTGCCACAGCTTATTACACAGGCTGGCTCTCAACCTTCTCAGTGCAGATTCTGGGCTGTGTTATTACTGCTGTCATAACCTGTTCTGGTCTTAAAGAGGTGAAGATAGGAATATTAATCTCTTTCATTAAAGCCACTTTATTCTGAGTCTTTCATAGAATCATACCTCAGAAAAGCTGCTGCTGTGCTGTAGCAGAGGAGCAGGGCTGACCATAGCTGTGTTGGTTATGATATTAAATATGAGAATTGTTCATTTGAGCCAGTTTTTGTTTCCATTGTTTTCTCACAAGTCCATTATCTGAATTATTAAAAAAGGTAATATTAACCAAATACCTTTAAAAACGCATCTTTGAGATTCCTGCTGTACGAACACAAGCTGGATAAGCATTCCAAACAGGGGACAAACTCAGTGTGGTAGGAAGGCAGAGGTAGCCCCTACAACACGCCTGCAGTGAGCACACAGTCAGTTCTTATCAGATCATGTGGGGATGTGTGCCCACACAGACACACCCACCAGTCTGAGGGTTAAACTCTGGTCCCAGTTAGTCTCTGTTAACAGAGCTCTGTGGTTACTAATTTGCTATGAATTGCTGTAAATTCACATTGAAATCTTGAATGGCAAAACTAAGTATCAGGAAACAATATGGATATTAAATGTTCATTTTATTTTGTAAAGCTGTCATCGTTTTATTTCAAAAATACTTTTGTATTTTCTAACTATATTCTGCAGGTTCGTTTAAGAGGTACATGAGCCTTTTGGTGTAATAGTTCATGCATTAGCCCAGGGAAATCAGCACTAGAGGATGTCTCCAGTAGGCAGTTTTGAGAGTATGTCCAGTGGTATCTTTCAAATATCCAAAGGCTCAGTCAGCTCGTGTTGGAAATTTGTGTTAAACAGCTATGCTTGGAAATCCCCAGAAATGTGATTATGACAGGCCTTGAAATTTGAAAAAGTCAAACAGTGAGGACAGATGGAGAGTCAGATGAAAATGTGACAGTCTGTGTTGATACCCCTCAGTGTGGTGGTCTGAAGAGTATAGAAAATGGTTATTAATGCAGCAGGCTGCCTTTTGAAATACTAACCCAATTTTTCTCCCTTGCTTCTCCTTTCCAACAGCTACAGGCTTAGGGGCGGCAATTCCCAATTCACCATCAACCCTTCCACGGGCCAGATCATCACCAGCGCTCTCCTGGACCGGGAGGCGAGGCAGAACTACACCCTGGTGGTGGTGGCCAGCGACGGGGGCTTCCCCAGGGCTCTGTCCAGCTCCGCCAGCGTGCTGGTGGCCGTGGCTGACGTGAACGACAACCCGCCCAGGTTCCAGCACCACCCCTACGTCACCCACGTGCCGTCGCCCACCGCTTCAGGTAACCCTGGCACCTCCATAGACAGGGAATCACGGAGTGGCTTGGGATGGAAGGCACCTTAAACGTCATCTAGTAGTAACCCGCTTGTCATGGGCAGGGGCGTCTTCCTCTAAATCAGGTTGCTCCAAGTTCCCACTCAGCCTGGCCTCGAACACTTTCAGGGATTCTGAATGCGGGGATTTCAGGGATTCAGGAATTCACGGCTTCTCTGGGCAACATCTTAATGGAATGCTCAGCTGTGCCATAGAAATGTTTCTGAGGTGTTTCTCTGAAGCTCTTTTCCTGGGATTGTCTTTGTGCTGCATGGGAATGAGGAATAACAAACCTCAAGTTACCATCCACAGTTTAGCAGGTTTTTTCTTTTGGGTTCCTCCCATCCAAATTCAATTATGTTTGTGTAGTTACATAAAGTACATATACTGTAAATGATCACCCACTCAAAAAAGTTATTATTTTGCTAGGGTTAGGAAGACAATGGCCTGTTTTTATTTCTGAAAGTCTCCTCTGAGCAATTCCTAAACAGGATTTTGACAGCCTCTTCCAAAAATGCCGTGTCTATTTAAGATGTTAATTATGTTGCCTTTCCTTGAGCCAAGTGGTGAAGTAAAATAAAATAAAAGTAATCAAGCAGCACTCTTCCTTTGAACCTACACCCAAATTAAAGTTACTTCACTCAACACAGGAGTTAATTTCTGGTTCAGCTCATGTTCCATGTTTTCACATACACACACATACATGGATATGTGATGCCTACGGAGAGGATTCCATGACAAATGGTTTGCAAAACAAATTTTCTTTTAACAGAAAAAAAAGATTTCCATGTCTTGGATTTTGTCTCTTAATTTTAAACAATTGCAAATACTTCTCCTTTTTATGGAAGAATGAATTTGTTTACAATTCTTCTCTCTTTCCAGAACAGCATTATGAAATTGTTTTATTATTGCATTGGTGAAACATCATGTAATCAGACTAGTACCTTTGCCTGGTTGTTTTTGGGATGTTTCTTCAAATTCTTTTCACAAGGGGTACACATAGGTTGAACTGATGTTTTTTGGTAATATCCTTTTGGGTGCTTTTTGTATGAAATTTCTTACAACTAGAAACCTAAGCTATGTTTACTCTGTTTTAAACTTAGCATAAACCTAGGGATGTATCCACTTTTCTTATTTACAACTTCCTTTTCTTTTTGGTATTTTTAATCGAGTTTAAAAAGAGGAACTTGTAATAATATTAATATTTTTTGAATAACTGAAGCACAAAAGAAATCTTCATTTCTTCCTGTCCCATTTCCCACAAGGGTTTGAATACTGTTCTTGTCTAAATATTCCTGCCCCTGGAGTACAAATCACTGCACATGACAAACAGTGACATGAAGTATAGTTTTAAGGGATGCTGTCAAAGTCATTCCTGCCTCTAAATGATTTTCCCTTAAGAGGTTGAAAACAGCATGATTTTTATACAAGACTGGTTGTTTTCTAAATTTTAGTAAGAGTAAAACATCAACAGTGTTCTGCAAATTGGTTGGACAGTGTCAAATTTGAAAGGCATATCACGCTTCAGATCTGTAATATCTGGTGAGGAAGAACACCCTGGGTTCTCCTTGCAAGTGTGCAAATGTAGAGGGTAATACAAATGGTGCGCATACAGTCAAGCATAAATTCAAAAGACCTGAAAAGTCTGAGTGTAATCATGTTATTGTACTAGTGTGCAATAGTTTTGTATTCCTATTTTACCAATGTGTTTTTAAAAATGCAGTCCTCTTAGTTCCTGTCCTTGGAATACTCTTAGAAAATTAGAAGTAAGGGGCTAGAGGGGAGAAAGAAGGAGCACCTGGGGAGCAGGAAGAGAGGGATTGCAAGGGACAGTGGTGTAGGGTAAATATCCATGGATGCTGCCTGTTCACTTATGTAACCTTAATAGTCCTTGAATTCCAGGGTGAAGTTTTTTCGTGGATAAACAGGCTAAGAGTAATTTTAAAAATCAAAATAGCATTCAGTCTTACTGGGTTTATGGTTTTTACTGTGGGAATGTTCTAGAAGCAGGATGCTAGGCCTCCAAAGGCTGCTGGTCTGTTTCCCAGTTTCTGAGATCTGTGTGTCCATCTCTCTAAATGCAGTGTCCTGTTTTTCAACTCAGTGTTTTTTGGCTCCATGCATGTCTTGTGGACTCACAGACCCACCTGCCCCTTGCTGAACTCACTTTTTTGTGACAAAAGCAGTTCATTTTCAGGGCAGTGTGAGGAGGAGCATGCTGCTCCAGGATGTGCTTCAGACTGAAAGGCTGGCATGACGTTTCTCACAGTGACTGACCTAGCTTTGTTCTGCATTTCAGGCTCATTCGTGTTTGCGGTGACTGTCACCGACGCAGATGCCGGCTCCAACGCCGAGCTCCATTATTCCCTTGTGGGGAAGAACTCTGAGAAGTTCCACATTGATCCAGCAAGGGGGGCAATCCTGGCTGCAAAACCACTGGCGGGAGAGTCCGAAGTCACCATTTCTGTTCACGTGAGAGATGGCGGCCGGTACCCCAAGACAGACTCTACCACTGTCACCGTGAGGTTTGTGGACAAAGCCCAATTTCCTCGCGTTCAGGCAGAGCAGGAGACCTTCACGTTCCCTGAAAACCAAGCGGTCGGGACACTTGTCACCACCATCTCTGGGTCTTCAGCCAGAGGAGGCTCCTTGTCCTACTACATTGCCAGTGGTAACGTGGGCAGCACCTTCCTGGTGGACCAGGTGACGGGACAGCTTTCTGTCGGGCGGGCTTTAGATTTCGAGGCCGTGCAGAAGTACGTGGTGTGGATTGAGGCCAGGGACAACGGCTTTCCCCCCTTTTCCTCCTACAAGAAATTAGAAGTATCGGTGATTGACGTCAACGACAATGTGCCGGAGTTTGAGCAAGATCCCTTCATTGCAGAAATAGCAGAGAACCTGTCCCCACGGAAGATACTGACTGTGGCTGCTGTTGACAGGGACAGTGGTCTGAATGGACAGCTCAATTATGAAATAATTGAGGGCAATACTGAAAACAGTTTCAGTATCAATCGAGCCACTGGTGAGATCAGAAGCGTCCGGCCCTTGGACAGGGAGAAACTGTCTCAGTACACGCTAACCATAAAAGCTTCAGATAAAGGCACTCCGCTCCAGAGCACGACTGTCAAAGTTATCATTAATATTTTAGATGAAAATGACAATGCTCCGAGGTTTTCACAGATTTTCAGTGCTTCTGTGCCTGAAAATGCTCCTCTGGGTTTTACAGTAACACGAGTCACAACATCAGATGAGGACATCGGGGTGAATGCAGTCAGCAGGTACTCCATAAGGGATACGAGTCTCCCGTTTGCCATAAATCCCAGCACTGGGGACATCACCATCAGCAGACCACTGAACAGGGAGGACACCGACCGCTACAGGATCAGGGTCTCTGCACATGACTCGGGGTGGACGGTGAGCACAGATGTCACCATATTTGTCACAGATGTCAATGACAATGCCCCACGATTTACAAAACCATCCTATTACCTGGAGTGTCCCGAGCTTCCTGGGATTGGGCTAAAGGTCACCCAGGTTTCAGCCACCGATCCAGATGAAGGGTCCAATGGTCAAGTCTTCTACTTCATAAAATCCCAGTCCGAGTTTTTCCGCATTAACGCAACCACGGGAGAGATTTTCAACAAGCAGTACTTAAGGTACCAAAACTCCAGCGGTTCCAGCAATGTCAACATCAACAGGCACAGCTTCATAGTGACATCGTCAGACCGGGGCAGTCCCCCGTTGGTGAGTGAGACCACCGTCACCATAAACGTGGTAGACAGCAATGACAACGCACCGCTCTTCCTCGCCCCTAAATATTTCACTCCTGTCACTAAGAATGTGAAGGTTGGCACAAATTTGATTAAAGTTACTGCGGTGGATGACAAGGACTTTGGCTTGAATTCTGAAGTGGAGTACTTCATCTCTGATGAGAGCAAAACTAATAAATTCAGACTGGACAGGAGTACAGGCTGGATTTCTGTGTCATCTTCACTAATGGCTGATTTGAACAAAAACTTCCTGTTTAAAGTGAAAGCCAAGGACAAGGGTAATCCCCCGCTCTCATCCGAGGTAGCTGTTGAAATAGTAGTGACAGAAGAAAATTACCACACACCCGAGTTTTCCCAGAGCCGCATGAGCGTTACTATCCCGGAGAGCTACTCTGTTGGAGCCGTGGTCAGGACGATTTCAGCACGGGACAGAGATGCTGCCATGAACGGATTAATCAGCTACAATATTTCCTCTGGAAATGAAGCTGGAGTCTTTGCTATTAATACCACCACTGGTACACTGACACTAGCCAAACCACTTGATTTTGAGTTATACCAAAAGCACGAGCTGGTCGTCACTGCCACGGATGGAGGATGGGTGTCCCAAACAGGCTACTGCAGTGTCACTGTTAATGTCATTGATGTCAATGACAACTCCCCAGCATTCAGCCCTGAGGAGTATTTTCCCACCGTGCTAGAAAATGCCCCCAGTGGGACAACTGTTATTTGTTTAAATGCCACTGATGCTGACTCTGGGTCTAACGCTGTGATTGCGTATGCCATCCAGTCCTCAGACAGTGACCTCTTTGTCATCGACCCCAACACGGGAACCATCACCACCCAGGGATTTCTAGACTATGAAACGAAGCAGAGTTACCATCTAACAGTAAAGGCTTTTAATGTTCCAGATGAAGAGAGGTGCAGCTTTGCTACTGTCAACATCCAATTAGAAGGGACAAATGAATACGTGCCTCGTTTTGTGTCCAAGCTTTATTATTTTGAGGTTTCAGAGGCAGCCCCCAAAGGTACTGTTGTAGGTGAAGTTTTTGCAAGTGATCGTGATATGGGCATTGATGGAGAAGTCCACTACCTCATCTTTGGCAGCAGCAGAAAGAAGGGCTTCCAGGTGGATGAGAAAAGCGGCCAGATCTACGTTTCAGGACCTCTTGACAGAGAAAAAGAAGAACGAATCTCTTTGAAAGTCCTTGCAAAAAATTTGGGGAGCATTCGTGGTGCAGATATAGATGAAGTAACTGTTAATATCACAATCCTGGATGCCAACGATCCTCCCGTTTTTACCTCGGGAGCCTACAATATACGGATCAGCGAGGGTGTTCCTCCAGGCACCCATGTCACATTTGTCAGTGCCTTTGATTCAGATTCTGTCCCTAGCTGGAGCAGGTTTTCCTATTTTGTCGGGTCTGGCAATGAGAACAGCGCCTTTTCCATCAACCCACAGACGGGACAGGTGACGGTCACTGCAGAGCTGGATCGAGAAACGCTGCCTGTCTACAACCTCTCTGTGCTGGCCATTGATTCGGGAACGCCATCCGCGACAGGAAGTGCCTCTCTGGTGGTAACTTTGGAAGACATCAACGACAACGGGCCTACCTTGTCCACCAGCCAAGGAGAAGTCCTGGAGAACAACCGCGCAGGAACGCTGGTGATGACGCTGCAGTCGTCGGATCCCGATCTCCCTCCCAACCAAGGCCCTTTCACATATTACTTGCTCAGCACGGGCCCTGCCACCAGCTACTTCAGCCTCAGCACTGCTGGAGTCCTGACAACGACAAGGGAGATTGACAGGGAGCAAATCAGCGATTTCTACCTCTCGGTGATTACCAGAGACTCTGGCATTCCTCAGATGTCTTCCACAGGAACTGTGCAGATCAAGGTAATAGACCAAAACGACAACCCGTCGCAGCCCAGAACAGTAGAAATCTTTGTTCATTATTATGGCAACCTCTTCCCAGGTGGAATTTTGGGCAACGTAAAGCCGCAGGATCCAGATGTGCTGGACAGCTTCCAGTGCTCCCTCACCTCAGGAGTCACCAGCCTTTTCAGCATTCCCGGGGGCACCTGTGAGCTGCACTCGCAGGCGAGGTCCACAGATGGCACGTTTGACCTGGGTGTCCTCAGCAACGATGGGCTGCACGGAGCTGTCACCAGCAGCGTCCGCGTCTTCTTTGCGGGCTTCAGCAACGCCACCATCGACAACAGCGTCCTGCTCCGCCTCAGCGCCCACAGCGTGCGCGACTTCCTCACCAACCACTACCTGCCCTTCCTGCGCATCGCCAGCTCCCAGCTGACGGGGCTGGGCACGGCCATCCAGCTCTACGGCCTCTCTGAGGACAGCAACCACACCTTCCTGATGGCGGCCGTCAAGCGCGGCAACAACCAGTACGTGAGCCCCAGCGGCGTGGCCACCTTCTTCGAGAGCATCAGGGACGTGCTCTTCCGCCAGAGCGGCGTGCGCGTCGAGGCCGTGGACCACGACTGGTGCCTGCAGAGCCCCTGCCAGAACGGGGGGAGCTGCCTGAGGAGGCTGGCAGTGAGCCCCGCCCTGAGGACCCACGAGAGCGTCCCCGTCATCGTGGTAGCCAACGAGCCGCTGCGGCCCTTCGTGTGCCGGTGCCTGCCGGGCTACGAGGGGAGCCTGTGCGAGAGCGACATCGACGAGTGCCTCCCGTCACCCTGCCACAACGATGGCACCTGCCACAACCTGGTGGGGGGCTTCTCCTGCAGCTGCCCCGAGGGCTTCACCGGCATGGCCTGCGAGAGGGACGTCAACGAGTGCCTTTCCAACCCCTGCAAAAACGGTGCTGCCTGCCAGAACTTCCCAGGAAGCTTCAACTGCGTTTGTAAAACCGGGTACACAGGTACGTGTTTGCTCCTCTATGTACCTTACAGTCCAGAAAAGATGGCAAGAGTGCCTTCTTAGCCCAAAACTGGCTGAATACAAGCATCCCCCTGGATGAAGAGATCATGCGAAATGAGGTATTAATAGTGTGAAAGCTCAGAATACCCAGATGCCTGCAATATTATTTTATTTTAGCTCTCTCCCAAGGTAAATCTCACTTACCTGATTTGCATTAGAACAGAAAGATTTTTGCAAGGGCTATTCAGTTTTTTTAAGCGTGTGAGAACCATTTCCAATGCTTCAGTATGATTTTGCTGTACATGTTATTGT
Organism: Melozone crissalis; assembly: GCF_028551555.1. Lineage (NCBI taxonomy): Eukaryota > Metazoa > Chordata > Aves > Passeriformes > Passerellidae > Melozone > Melozone crissalis. The sequence goes on along the minus strand of NW_026535817.1, from coordinate 6,498,024 downwards.
TATGCATATTGTGGGAGCATTTCAAGTCTGCTAGAAGTGTGCCAAGCAAGAAATTCAGCCTCTGCCCCAAATTACTTGCAGGACAGAAAACAGATGAAGAATATGGGAAAAAAACCAGAATTCAGGCAAAATGGTCAACCCCTCTGTTCTGTATTTTGTTCCTTTGTAATTTATTTTTTTCATTAAGCGCAGAAATGTCTGCAGCATTTCTACCCCTTCTGAGTATTTTTTTCTCTGATATTCATTACACATTGAAACACAGCAGCGTTGTAACCCAGTAAAGCAAACTAATCTGTGCTTCTGCTGTGAGTAGGATATTTAAGGTCTGAGCAATTTTATCCAGTGCTTATAGCCACTTTTCTTAGAAATCAGCTAAAAAAAAAACTAACTAGAGGAGATTTAGGCAAGATTTTCAGTGCCTTTTCTAAGGAGCATTTCTGCATTGAGGAAGCCCCAGGGCAGCCCAGCTGAGCCCAGCTCTGTCCATTCTGGTGTGGGACTTGCCACCACCACAGCTCACCTGTAGCCCACAGAGGGATCCAGGGATCCTGTGTTCCTTTGGGTGAAGTGGGTCTGTGCGGGAGAAAATGAGGAGAAGTTAATTTCAAATTAAAGGTTTAATTACTTAATTTAAATTGCAGCTGCAGCAGCGGATACATATTCAGTGCAGTATCAAGGACACTGATGAGATCTTCTGCATGAACCTCACAAATGTGCTCCTGAGCCTCAGGTCAGGAGCAATTGCTGTTAATTGACAAGCAGTTCTAATTAAATTATTAATCCAGGATTTTATTTCATGTTGTATTAGCATATCAAATTATTTTGCCAGGAGCATGGCAAAATAATTGTAGAGCACCTATGCCCTGTAACTCTTGAGGACATTAGCACCAGAGAGTACATGGGCATGTGTTTGCTGCTGCAGTGAAGCAAAACACTTCATTAACTCTAGCAGCAAACTACAGTGTATGCCTCTAGACTGTAATTTGAAACATTTATGAAGCATCCAGCTGATTTCTTCTGGTATTATATTCATATATTAATGCTCAACCCTTATGTCAGCTAAAAATCAAGCACTGCATGTGACAAGCTTAAAAAAAAAAAAAAGATGAGTATTTTTGCTAAGAGAATGTGATGAGAGACTCTTAGAGTTTGAAGTGTTGGATTTCTTTCATGCCATAAATTAAGTGTGGCATCTGATAGAAGCTTTCTTAAACTCCTTGTCAACACAAATAACCTTAAAATAGACTGCCACTGTGGCAGACATTTCTATTTGGGAGTCAGATGTTGTTTAATCAGTTGGCCATTGCAGAATCAAGAGTTATTAAAGTGTCCTGAGATTAATTGGTCAAGACAGAAAACAAATGGCACCAGTGTAATTAAAAGACAAAATATCTTCGGAGTTTAATATCAACAGAGCTTCTTAGATAAGATCACAGTTATCACACAGTATATTTAGACATTTTATGTCTGCAAAAGCATATTTGAAATTCTTCAAATTAAATATTCAATAGGTTCTGCAAACAAATGTCAGTGTACTGATTGTTTGAGAATGCTTGACATAGAGGCTATTATGTCATTATTATACTGCCAACAGAAAGAGAGCACAGCTGCTTGAGCTCTTAATTTGCATTCATATGTGATTAAAGATAGCCACAGTAGATGTAAAAATAAAGCCTTAAACTGTTTCTTCGTGGATATAAGCCTTGAGTGCCTCAACAGCAACAAAACAGAGGCATCCAAAATAGCGGATTTCTAATTCAGTTCCCCATATACATAGTTTTGCTTCTCTATGCTGGAATGAAAATACAGTCTCATAATTGAATTTACACGCCTGGTAAAAAAAATAACATTTACATGGTAGTGCATGCAAGTAGAAATTAGAACTTTCTGGGACAGACTCTCTGTTCACTGTAAATTAGAGTACATGAGCTGTAGACCTTTATAATGGTATACCTGAAAACTGAGAGTCTTACTTTTCCTTGATTTATTTTGTTTTGTCAGCTGCATTTCACTTCATCATACTGCAAAAGGTAATGTCATTTTTTTCACTGGATAGGATTATAAAGACTGATTACCTCAGAGCAACATCATTAGGGTTTGAACAATCTGTTATAATTATATCTCTTAATAGTGAACAGGTTTTGTTTTTAAAATAATCGCTTTCTGGAGGGAATATGCTTGGTGATTTACAGTAGTTGTCTGCCCTTCCTTTGAACCCTTCATTTCCTGTTTTCCAGGATTCATTAAGATGAAGGAATGTACAGTTGTGAAGTTTTTTCAAATGCAAGATTAGAATGCTAGAACAACCACTTTAAAAGATGGACACAGAGAACCACAAAAACTAAAACTCCCAAATCAGCTGAAATCTTAACTGGAGAACATTCAGCTGGTATCTGTTCTTGTTACATTTTTCAATTAACAAAAAAAAAAAAGTCTGAGGAACTTAGGTTTTTGTATAAGCCCCTGCCTGTGATAACATCAGCTGGAGGTGATGAATGATAAATGTTGAATGCTGTCTGTTACCAATTATCCAGCATTCTCCTCATTTTCACGGTCGTCAGAAAAAGATTTTTCTGATGCAGAAATGAATACCTTGCATCTTTCAGAATTTCAGCCTAGAATTGATCTATAAACTCAACTAAATTCAGTTTTCATCTAGACCAATCTGGATGGGATTGTGAGCAGCTTAGTCTCATGGAAGGTATCCCTGTCCTTGATAGGGGGTTGGAACAAGATGGTTTTGAAGTCCCTTTCCAACCCAAACTGTTCTATGATTCCATAATTCTGTTATTTTAAACACGCTTCTATTGGTTTCAAGAGCTCTTCAAACAACAGTTAAGCATAAAGAGGATGCTGTCATTCATGGGTTAAATAAGTGCAGCTGAAATAAATATCCATATTCTCTTGCTGACTCAGCAAATGCGCCAGCTTTAATGTTAGCTGGGAAGAAGAAGAGTATTTAGCTAGATTGAACTGCAAAAATCCGAGTAAGCCTTTTTAGCTGCACTTGATTTTTGTGAAAACTGAGCAGCATCACTGAGCTATTTTAAGCATATCTGTCTCACTCCTCCTATGTGCTCTCCTCCATGAGTCAAAGACCTCTACTACAGACCATAAATTGAAAACAAAGAAAACAGCAAAATCTCACATAAAAAGTTAGCTCATCCTTCAGTCATGCCCATTAGAGAATAAAACATAAATAAATACCCCCAAAGCATAATTAGATTCAGGCACTGGAAAAGTTTCCTGGATTTATGGTGCATCTACAAGTGACGTATTAACCGCAGGAATCCTCCAGCGCTCCATTTCCACCCTGCTTGCAGTCACACATGGGGAGCTGCTGCTCACATGCAAGAGCTGCTTGCAAACTGTAGGTTAAACAAAAGAAAAAGTAAAACAGGGGTGAAAAACAAGAGGTTTTCTTGAGTCTTAGGTGACTCAAGCTGTTAAACTCCAAAGTTTGTAAAGCCAAGTCCTGGCTTGCTACAGTTTTAAATTGCACCAGCAACCTCTAAGGATTGGTGCATTCCTGTCCTGGGAGATGTAAAATTGCAAGATATATGTGACATGCAAGAATGGACACCCTCTGTGCAAGCTCACGTTGTACTTTTAACTTAAATGTACACATATGGTGTAAGAAGTAAAACAATTAATTTTCGATGCAGAAAGAAGCATTAAGACAATCTCAGCCCTTGCTTTGTGCATATAGCCTGGCTGAGATGAAGTTCAGGAGAAGTCTGGGAGACTGTGGCTGCTTTTGTGAGTTTTTGCAGTGAAACAGGGAGCACCAGCATAACAACACTCTGAAGTTTTTGCTGAGCACAGGCAGTGAAGGCTGGCACTGCTGGCGAGAGGAAGACAGGTTCCAAGAGTGGGATGTAGTGGAAGTGTTGCTAAACTCATCAAAGCCAAGCATTGAAAACCTTAGAAATGAAGACCAATATTTTTGTAGTTAATGTTTCCATGCAAAGAAAATTTCAGCTTCATGCATAGAATACGTGTGTCTGTATTTGGTGTCTGTCACTTTTTCTCTTGGTTCCCTTCCTTGCTGAAATGAATTATGTGATTTCAGTTTGTTCTCTGGGGAATAATATTTACCACATGTGACAATGTCTGCTTAGAAAAGGTCTGTATCCAGGGTAGCTTGTTTTAGCTCCAGAGGACTGTGGTCTCTCCAAGTCAGGAAGGAGGTTGTAATTGATGAGGAAAAATAAGAAAAATCATATAATGTACAATAGCAGCCTCTGTTCAGCATGACCTGCCTGTGCAGGGTCCAGCAAGGGCTGTCTCTATCTCCTTTGCACTCCTGAGTATATTGCACTCAACAGGGAAGAAAAAAGATTCATTTTTACAGTTCTTTATTTCAGCATTGCCTTTAATTGCATCATCTTTCTTTTATAGACACCAGCTAATAAAATAATTCAATTAAAACAACATTCCATCAGTACCTATGATCACAATGAGAGGCTTGAAAAGTTGAGTTATTTTCTCTGGGCCACAGATTATGCCTATGGCAGGGCTGGGAGCAGCCCAGCATCCTGTCTGTGATTCCTCTCTCCATCCCAGAGCTGGTCCCTGGCATCCTCTATCTCCTGGCCATGTGTTCAGCATTGGTTCATAACCTCATTACCTACAACACCAGCCTGACTTTCCTATTTCCCTGAACAGTCTGACCTGGAAATTGCTTTTGTTCCCTCCTCACAGGGAAAACGTGTGACTCCACTGTCAACTACTGTGAGTGCAACCCCTGTTTCAATGGTGGGTCCTGCCAAAGTGGGCTGGAGGGGTATTTCTGCCACTGTCCCTTTGGTGAGTACCCTTCTCTCCTCTTCATCTCCCCTTTCCCTACTCATATTTCTATTTATTTTTACCTGCATAAATAATTTCTGGCTTGAAATTTATTCCAGGTCTGGAAAAAATGCATGCATTTAGAGGTTCAAGTAACTCATTTTTCTTCAGAAGAAAATTAAAAAGTGATGTGGTCACTACAAGTACATACTTGTCATTCCTAGTAGCAGGTCCTTTATCTCTCATAGAAAAACATACGACCCAGCCAACAACTCAGTGCCTAAAAATTAGAAAGAATATTTCTGAACAGATAGAGAAATAGACATAACTGTCCAAAAGTAAGAATGTATGCTTGAAATACTTAAATCAAGACTATTGGCTTCCTAAAGATGAAACTTAAACACAGCTGGATCAGGGCTGAAGTACCTTCCCCACCCAGAATATCCAAAGTTCAGTCTGAAGGAGGAAGTATGATGATAACAAAGCTCTCCTGATGAATAACAGGCCCTTTTAGTGGAGCTGAACAGTAAGACCACTGTAAATAACATCAGTATTTTACATCAGAGAAGCATATAGTAGTGCCAAAATAGTTTCATAATTTTTAGAATTTAATTATCCCAGATTTGGTTTGTGGAATGGACCCAATAATAACATAGAACAACATGGATATTTTAAGGCATCGTGACACGATTGTAGCAGGATTGATTCTGAATGCAGATTAATCCAGAATTGCCATTTTTGATATGGAAAAGTATGAAAGTAAATGTAACAAATTAATAAAAGAAAAACAGAAATGTCCAGAAATCATCTCCAGTGTTTCAAGGCTGCTGAAAAGCCCTCTCACAAAAGTATAGTTCTCAACATGCATTTGTTACTAATGCTGAATATGTATTTCTATTAGCATGTGGAATAATTTGTCTATTCCCTTTTATTTCCTTTATTATACATTTCCTCAGGGTTAATTAATTTCCCATTGTAAATGTAACAAATATTCATAAATTAAATCAGGAGTTTTTTTCCCATTGTTGATGCAGTAAAAGAAAAATCAAGGGAAATTATGTGACAGAGCTCTGAAAAGAAGTATGTAGAATGCACCAAAATATGAATATCAATTTTTACTGACATGAGGAGACATAATATTTTAATCACACATATACTTATTTAATAAATATAAAAAATTACCCACCCAGTGAGAAACAGTTCAGATAACAGCCGCAGAGCGAAAAATAAACTCAACTTGCACATTTATTTCCATAGCTGGATTAATAAATGCCTGATGATAATTAACAGCCATGTCCTGACAGAGCTGTCAAGCTGGCTTGGTTTGGCATTTTCTGAAGAAGCCACAGAGCTCAACAAAGTGCTTTTCAATAGATGCATCTGTCCTTTGTAATTCAATTTTTAAATTTAAATATAATGTACCTCAGCCCCCAGCTGTGGATAATAGCATTCCTCTGTTGGTTGTGTGGTTTTAATTGTACGTTGGGGGTTCCACAGCCGTGTGGAGAGCACATCCATGCTTCACACGGTGAGGAAAAATCCCCGCGATTCCAGGCTCCGCTTTTCCTTTTTCAGGTGTTTTTGGGAATCACTGCGAGCTCAACAGTTACGGGTTTGAGGAGCTGTCCTACATGGAGTTCCCCAGCCTGGATCCCAACAACAACTACATCTACATAAAGTTTGCCACCATCAAGGGCAGCGCCTTGCTGCTGTACAACCACGACAACCAGACGGGGGAGCGGGCGGAGTTCCTGGCGCTGGAGATCGCGGACGGCCGGCTCAGGTTCTCCTACAACCTGGGCGGCGGCACCTACAGGCTCACCACGGCCAAGAAGGTGTCTGACGGACACTTCCACACCGCCATCGCACGCAGGGCTGGAATGGTGAGAAGCGCTAAAAATGGGGATTTTAAGGGGAATTCAGTGAAATCACTCTGGCTTCCAGGCAAACTCGGAGGAACGTGAAATTAGCGGCGTCGCGTTTGCTAGCAGAAACTCCAACTTTGGGAAAAACTTCCTTCGTTTCTGCCTCACTCCAACTGACTCAGAGCCCTGTGGTGGTTTGTTTAGTGTGATGATGATAAAGTGTAATGAAAAAAACATGTGCAAAGTGCCCCCAAACTCTCAATGTGAAAAATGGGAGCCAGAAATAATTAATGACATAGATGACTACGCACGGGGCTAATTAACTGCTGTAGATTGCAGGGATGATTATCAGGGAATGCTAATTAACCGCAGTAGTTGCAAAAAGCCTCAAAATCATTTTTCTCAAAATTTAGAAAATAGAAGTGGAGAGACTTAAAATTCTAGGCATCCATGACCTCCTTGAGCTAATTCAGAGAATTTTCTAATCTCATCAGACTGGGAGCCTGATTTTCCTCTGTAGCATACATGTAAAGAGTTAAAAGGCTACATTCTACATCAAGAGAATTTTTTGAGGGGAAGGAGGGAAGTTACTTCTCTCTCTGTCCCCCAGAATGCATCTGAGGTGAGGAATTCTGCCAGAACTGGGACAACTGATTACCATATGCCTGGCACTCTGACCCCTCTCCTGCCTTAATTTTTTTCTCCAGTAAATGTTTTCTATTCCTCTTCTCTCGTTTTTTAATAATATTTCCAAAGCAGAACATAAGCCAAATGCTCTTTGAATCCAAGCCAAGTTTTTTGACTCCACAGTGTTTGAGTTAGAAATGAAACCAAATCTATTTGCCATCCATAATCAGTAACTATTGCCCAACAGTTCCCTTTTCAGGCAGACATGACCAGCGTACGTGGAATTCATGTTTGGAATTAAAGTCATAGAGCAGTCCTATACAGTGGGGCTCCCCATTTTGGTTTGTATTTGTCAAGCTAGAAGTGATGGAGGGAATAAAAGCAGTAAACTCTTCTACCCAGTGTGGCTTCCTTCTAGTCCTTGCTCTTGAGCCCTTAACTCCATTTCCATTTCTAGTGCAATACCTGATATCTCCATTTATTCTGGGTCTTGCTCTCTTCTCCCAAGTTACAAGCAACAGGAGAAGAGGAAATGGCCTCAAGTTGCAGCAGGGGAGGTTTAGATCGAATATTAGTAAAGAGTTCTCCCCCAAAAGGGTTGTCAGTGCCTGGAAAAGGCTGCCCAGGGAAGTGGTGGAGTCACCATCCCTGGAGGTATTAAAAAGATGTGTAGGTGTGGCACCTGGGGACATGGTTGATTGGTGCTGACTTGGTGGTTAGACTCTTGCAGATCTTTTCCAACATTAAGGATTCTATGGTTCTGTGCAATCCAGTCTTCAGCTGGATTTGCAAATCCAATCTGTGTGTGTTTTTATGACTTATATATCCAAATAAGATGAAGGATAATTGTGATGTTGAGCAATGACTTTGGTTTAATGCGCTTTAATACCAGATGTTCAATTTGCATCTTGCAAATTTAATAATTTACATCACAGCTTCCTAATGGTAAAGCCTGAAGGTGCACTTCAGTCTTGACATGCACCAGGTTCCCATTTTAGTAACTAAAGTAGAATGTTACTTCCATTAATGAGATGTAAATGGCAAAGTATAAGGACACAGATTAAAAGTTGCAACAAATAAATGAAGTACACTGAAGAAAGAAAAAACAGAGAAAGAAAATGTTTTACTTGTCAGTGTGCCAGAAGACTATAGAAGTAGAGAGAACATAAAAAGGGCTATTTATAGAAATTTCAGCCATGAATGCTTCAGGCTAAAAGCAAATATTTAAGACAACCTATACCTTTGTGTGATTTTTTTGTTTGTTTGTTTTTAATGTTTAAACCTATTCAGTAATGTCAGCTGTTTACAAACAGCACGTGAAGAGAATCGCCTTTGTCTTAGGTATTTCTGCTGCAGGAAAAATGTCTCCCAGGTGTCCAAAACTGTATAAAATAGGCCCCCTTTAGGATTCCAAATCTGTCATTTCCTACAGCACAGTGGGATTTTATCGGAAACTGGTAAAATCATTAAGTTGTCAGTCCTGAGCTATTGCAAAGTGACAGGGTAGAAAGGCTCATAATGTGGCAAGGTAACTGTAGAGTAATGCTTAAGTAACAAGCAGGAACATTTGACTAACATTAGAAAATAAATTGTATGAACTCTGTTCCAAGTAAAATATATTCTCAAATATCCTGCCCTTCAGCTGGGGCTGGAGCTTGGCTTGCAGAGCACATAGCAATGTAAGTTAGGGAGATTATGGTGATTGAGCTAAGAACAAAAAAACTCATTTCAGTTTTTGTTGTTGATGTTCTGAAGGAAAAATATGTATGCATGTGGTGGCATACAGAGCAGCCAGCTTATTATTCTTTCTCTGAATTGTTTCATTTACACAAGGCTATAATCTGCTTTGGAACTGCAGACTGACATTTCTTGGGAGAAGCACTTTGCTCATTTGTATGGAAAGAAATTCAAGATAAGCTTCCATTAAAAATAGCAGATTGAACAATTTAATCGTACTGTAGGGCATGATTTAGGGCTAAGAGCTCTGAATTTATTTGGTCAATGCAGTGTGTCAGCTTGCAGCATGTATTTGGAGCTAGCATGGCCAATCTGTGGGGATTTCAACAGGCTGTTGTTACCAAACTTATTTGCAGGCAGTAAAAAAAATCTCTGCCGAGTAATGATGTACTGATAGCCAGTGCTGCTTGCTCAGCTCCCATAGAGCAATCTAAATAAAAATATAAACCCAGGCGTTTTTAAAGGTGGCATTTGATTTAAATTTGCTGTAAAACTCTACCACACATCTAGCTGAAACATGAGGAGATGTACAGCATGGAGATTATGTTTATTTTTCTGAAAATTTGTTTTAAGGAATAACTAACCTTCAGGGTTGGTTGGGGTTTCTTTTTTTCAGCGCATCTGTTATTAATAAATCACTGTGGGGACAATTCTTTGCTAAATAAGGAATAAAATAAAAACTCCTTTTCAAATCAGCAGGAGTTGTTTCATGATTTTAGTGACAGCTTTGGTTAGACTTTTATAGATTACAAATAGAAGGGCCATGAGTAACTTTAGTGTAAATAAGTTAGATGGGTATTCTCAGAATCACAGAATGGTTTGGGTTGGAAAGAACCTTAAAGATCATCTGATTCAACATCCCTGTCATGGGCACAGACACCTTCCACTAGACCAGGCTGAGGCAACAGTGTTGTCTAGGACTTGATGGCTTGGGGGTAAAAATACTAATAATAATAACAATAATTAAAGAGCAAGACTGCTGTGAGTAGTGGTAATGTTTGTTACTTCTCTAAACATCAGCTTGGTCCCACTCTAGGTGTCCAGATGCTCCTCCATTTTCAAAGTTGAGATCCCTCATGACCTCTTAGTCAAGGGGTTACCTTAAGCAGGTCCATTTGGTTACTTTTTGAGCTTTATTGAGTGGTTGGTTATTATTTTTAACTAGTAATCTCAGTGTTTCTAATCCCAGGGTCATTTTTTTAAACTGGTAATCTCAATGTATGTACTCCCAGCTTTTGTAACATGCTTTTTATCAATTCCAATATGTTTAATATCATAGTAAAGCCCCTGAAGGAACTCCCTTTGTGATTGGAAGGGGCAGCGTTTTGCTGACATTATCTGAACCATGTCAGGAGTAGGATATGGTATGAGCCAAAATAACTTCAGTGTCCGGGAGTAAAGCAAACAAATATGAAAGAAACCCTGCCCAAATGTGAAAAATTGGTGTTTAACTCCATGTCTGTATGAAGGAGACAGTTGGCTCCCCTCTCTGTATCCACACCTTGGTGGTGTCCACGCTGTGCTGGCAGGGTGTGGAGCTGAGCAGTGGCTCTGGAGCACTCTGCAATCCCAAGTGACATCGTGACATGCAAGTGCTCCTTTCTGGCCAAGTCCTTGATATAATACACCTAAACATAAATAATTCATGTGGTTGGGGACTAAAGCCTTGTAACACTCAGCATGTTTGTGTGTGTGCCTTATGCAGGCAGCATCCCTGACGGTGGATTCCTGCTCTGAGGACCAGGAGCCAGGCTACTGCACTGTAAGCAACGTTGCTGTTTCCACAGACTGGTAAATATTGTTTCATTTTGTGGGGTTAGCTTGGGGTTTGGGTGGGAGTTTTTTTTAAAATAAGTTAAGAAGAAATCTCCCTGTAAAGTCAGAGAAAGTTGGAATAAATATAAGGCTCCCAAGGGTCATTTTCTTCTATCTTTGCGGAAGCAAATTAAATTTTCTGCGTGTGTTGCTGCTTGCTAGGTCAGGCTACATTTGTGCATGGAACTGGATCATAACAAGGAGTTTGCTCAGAAATCCCCAGCTCTCTACACCATCTCTGTCCCCAGGCTCTGGTGGCAGTCAGGAAATGCATGGCCATGAATAATTTGCACTGTGGTACAAATGGGGATAACATCTATTGCCTAATGATTTGGGGTCATGTATTTATTTAAATTGCACCTCTCGTTGTTCATAAAGACATAGGAAATAAAATCACCTGATTAGTGCTGTCATTACAAAAATATTAACAGTAATTACTTTGACATTGTTTTCAGGTGTTTTCTGTTACAGTTTTGAGTTCATAAACAGTATCCAGTAAAGAACTCAAACTTTATTTCTGGTATTTACTGTAACTAGCTCAGTAGTCTTGGGCCCAAATTTTTGGAGATAACAGTAACTTTAATCTCAATCACTTTAGCTAATTTCTTAAAATAATCACAATGTTTCCTGCCACACAGGGTTTCCCTGCTAGCAGATGTGTTACATCTTCGTAAAACAATGAGTCCATCTTCCTGCTGTTTAAGTATCATCTAAAATCTCAATTATAGTTGGGTAAAAAACCTTATTTGTTGTGATCTCAAGCACACTGCTCAGTCAAGTGAATAGAAATTCTGACATGCAAACTGAGTGTGAATTTAGAGTCGTGCCCACTATAACTGTTCAAGTGATGTTAATCTCTGTGTCCCTTTCTAAATGTGAAATACCAATTTGGGAAGAGGAATTTTAGCCACAGGCTGTAACTGATGGTTGCAGTTCCTGTGCTGTCATCACCATCCTGATGCCCGGTACTGATTGGTCATTTTTCTCTTTCACAGGACTCTCGATGTACAACCAAATCGAGTTACTGTTGGTGGCATCAGGTCCATAGAGCCCATCCTTCAGAGGAGAGGACAGGTGGAAAGCCATGATTTTGTGGGCTGCATAATGGAGTTTGCAGTCAATGGACGTCCCCTGGAGCCCAGCCAGGCTTTGGCAGCCCAAGGAATCCTAGATCAGTACGTCTGCTATATATGGGATCAAATGGACCCCGTTTGCAATAAAGGAAACTATCCTGCATGCTATTCCATTCAGACACCAACAGATATTTTTGTTAGGAGAAAAAGACTGTAGAACCCACTGTAAAAAGTAGGAAGGAAGTGAATTTGGATTAAAGGTTCACTAAAGATTACAGAGTCTTAAAAACAAAAGCAGCATCATTACATTTCTGTTGTTGGTGATAATACAAGTAGCTTTGTGGGCTGAAATTGAGTCGCCCTTGTTCTTGGATTTCTTTATAAATTCCACCTGGTTTTGACTGTATTCATACTGTTTGCTAGCCCTCTACTCCCTTTTATTTCCTCTTAATCCACCACGTCTGTTCTCTCACTTTGCCTCTCAAGTATCACAGAATTTCCCTCATATCCTCTGAGTGCTCTTTCAGAAATGATGAACTATCCCATTCTATTGTTTTTTCCATCTCAGTATTTGAAGTCGCAGTTGCAGCAATAATGCCAGTCTTCCATCCAGATTTCCTCGTTCACACTTCCTCTCTCAACCCCCGTGTTTGCACTGATCATTGTAATACAAAGACCCTGGCAGTCTGCAGCATGAAAAAAAGCCTGAAAAGGTTTCTTCTCTCTTGCATCACAGATAATAGGAGTTTGGCTGTCTCTGAATTCCTTCCTCTTTTGTAAGACTGCTATAAATTGATGCTGAAAATTGGGATCTGCTTAGAAACTTGAGCTGTCTACAGAGATCCTTGGAATTACAGAATGGTTTGGATTGGAAGGGACCTAAAGATTATCCAGTTCCAATGACCCTGCCATGGGGCTTCTGCTAGACCAGGTTGCTCTGAGCCGTCCAACCTGGCCTTGGACGCTTCCAGGGATGGGGGGAAGAGCCACTTTAGCATCTCTGAGGGGAAGAAAGGGAGTACCATTTAAACAGATGACAATTCCCAGGGCATTTGCTCTGCTCATTTGTGTGCACCCTTTTCAGCATCTGCTTTTCTGGTTTCTGTCAGGTGTCCCAGGCTGGAAGGAGCTTGCACGACCAGCCCCTGCCAGCACGGTGGCACTTGTGTCGATCAGTGGTCGTGGCAGCAGTGTCTCTGCAAGGATGGACTTACAGGAAGGCACTGTGAAAAATGTGAGGATGTCTTTATGTCTAAATGTCTTTAACACACACCTGACTGTGGCTCAACCAAAGGCCGTTAAGGGGTTTCAGGGCCATGTGATAATGAATTTTATAAAATAATGAAAACAAGCAGCACGTTGCCTCTTAAGTAGTTTAAAAGTCCACAATGGACTGATGCCCTTTCGTGGGCTAAAAATGGCAACAACCTGAATACATAATGTTTTCTGGTCTGTATATCACATTTCAGATAACTTGCACTCATTTAAAGTCCTGCTTCCCAATAACATATAATCTGTAACTAAAATAAAGGGCTCCCATAGGAGGGATTTGCCTGCTATGGGGAGGTAAGAGGGTAAGCAAAAACCCCTTCACGTAAAGAGTGAGTTCATGTGCTTATGGCTTCTCCAAACTAAAGTCCTTTTCATCAAATTGACTGTGGATTATATGCAAGAAAATATTGTAAATGTAAATGAAAACAAGGCATTTACACTCGGGGGTGATTAACTCTCATAGGAGTAGCCCTCTAAATCAATATGGGATTGTTCAGGAGAGCAAAGTGATTTATTTCTGTGTAGTTGTAGTATAATGACTGGGCTTTGTTTTTTTACATGTCCCATTATTGTTTAGCTGATTTATATGCTTTTATTGCACCAGTTTACAAAAGAATTTAGCCATAATTTTAACAGCATTTGGTAGTCAGTGCTCTGCCTTTTTTATTCACTTTTTTTTTATGCCATAACAAATAGAAAGTCATTATCTCTGCCCTGAAGAGCTTGGAGTTCAATATATCATGAAACCCCGATGCAGTAATGGAAACAGTAACATCCCTGGGAAGGAATTACAGTTCTGAGAGCCAAATTTTTTTTCCCTACTCCCTTACTTGTTCCCTGGCGAGTTTTAATTTACTCTTGACTGATAGCAGCAGTAAATTACTCGCACACTCCCACTCTCAAGCACACATTCTGGTGGAAGCCAAAGAATAGAGGGGCTGCAGTTGCCATTCACTCCCGCTCGCCCCTGCCCTTGACCCGCTCTGACCTTGATCTCTGCTCCGATGGCTGGGGCTGTGTGCTCATGGCTTCCCTGTGCTTGTCCCAGATATCACAGCTGACACAGCCCTGTCCCTGGAAGGCAAGGGCCGGCTCGACTACCACATGAGCCCCAACAAGAAGCGGGACTACCTGCTGAGGCTGGGGGCTGGCGGCCGGCCGGGCGTGGAGCGCCTGGAGGTGAAGTTCATGACGAGGAGCGAGAGCGGCATCCTGCTCCACGTCCAGGAGAGCAGCAACTTCACCACCCTGAAGGTGAGATTGCACCTAAGGCCCGGTTTGGTTGGGTTGGGCTGGGCTGCCTCGTGTGCAGCGATCAAAATCGAGATTTTCCATTACTCTTTCTGTTTCCTTTGTGAAATATTAGGTCTTTAGCTGAGACTAGGCACTGCTCCAGTGTCATTCATCTTCTCAACAATTCCCTTCCTATTTGCCAAGGTATCAGAAGATCTTGATGGTTTTATATCTAATCAGTTCTGTCTAGACTCCAAATGGTGACTGTTTTAGGCGACGAGAACGGTGCTCATTGCCATGGTTATTATCATCATTACACTTTACAGAACAAATCATTTTGTTATTGGCCTTTTATCTTCTGAGTTTTTGAGCCTTGAACCCAGACCCTCCTTAAGCTAGCAAAGGATTGCCAAAAAGTTTTCATTAATTCCTACCAACATGGCTCAAACTTATCAAACTAGGAAGTGAGAGATAACTCAAATTCATGAGGTTACTCACAGACCAATGTCAATATCAAATTATTTTGGCACACATAGCTGAATTAGTGCTTGAAATGCCACACTGTTTTGTGGCTTTTTTGCTGTTTTTTTTTTTTTTTTTACTCAAAGAGCTTATTGCTGCAGAAGTTACCTTTCTCAGGAGAAAGCGATGGTTTGGTTCCTGGCGGTGACTCAGTCCATTTACTCATAACTCTAAATGAGTACAGCAGTGATGTTGGCAAGCCCCTTTATTGGGTTGGTGTAAGCTCCAAGTTTCCTTGACTGCTGCAAGGCTTTCCAACTTTTTCTTCCCTGACTTTTAGAGAAATTCATACAGAAATTCACACTTTCTAAGCTTCAGCCCCGTGGATATCCTCCACCTGCCTGCTCAGAAGCTTTCCTGACACACTGGCTGCATTTAAGAAGCAAGTCTGCACTACTTCCCTGGCATATACTTTTACCACATCATTTCGTAGGAAGTTTCTGCCTAGCTCATATTAGCAGATAAGATCTCATTAGTTTTGACTTCTGGAGAGAAAAAACCTTTTTCTCCCCCCTAGCAGAATTTGCTAGGTGAGTTCTCCAAGCTTTATTAAAAAAGAAGAGAGAGAGTTGCCTTTCCTGGCTGAAGCACTGGAGCTGTGTTTATGCAAACACTCTTGTTATTGTTAATATTGGTGAAGTTATACAAGCAAGCAGAGGGGGTCAAGTCCCAGCCCCAGCTGTGCAGGGGAAGAGAGCAGAGGTTTGCCTAGGACCAGATGCAGAAGTTTGAGGAGGGAGAGCCATGCCGGTTGCCAAGCAGTTCTCAGGTGATGCTAGTTAGTAAAACTGCAGTAATTTAACTGTAGCTAGTGCAGTATGGCCTCTGCACTGCTCCTCATTCCCAGAGTAGGTGTCACCATGAGTATTCCTCTCAGTGGTAGCCTGAGATGCCAATGTAGCCAACCCAGCAAAAGTCTCCATGTCATCTCCATCCACTCCTGGTGCAGAAGTTGGGCTTTAGGAACCTGTCTTGACAATTCTTGTCAGTCTTCAGAACAGACAATTTTATAACTTGATTTTTTGTGTCTTTTAATATGCCTGTTATCCAAAGTATTAGCATTCAGAGAAAACCTGCCATGTGTTTTTAATATTAAACCGTGCTAGGGAAAAGCTGAGAGTCCTGTGGCTACTTCCATGCCTTCACATTTTTCCTCTTGTAGCTAATTGGTTTTGGTGTGGCTGGGATTGGGGTAAAACTAGAGAAGTGGTAATAAATCAGACCCACTGAGATTGTGAGCAGTTGGTTCACTAAATGATGGATGTAAACTCCCCGCTAAGAACCCAGGAGGGGACTTTATCATTTAAAGGGATCCTCAATCCAGGAAAGAGGCAAGTGTTTCCAGATTACATTAAATAATTGTCAAATTCAGTTGGAAAATGCTTCCTCCAAAATTCACTACAACAAAGAGGGTGGGGCATTCCTTATTACTAGCGCTCTTTGTCACAGCTTATTTTCCTACAAGTGCACATTGCGAGTAATTCAGTTAGAGGTAATGGGATAAATAGAGCAGGTTAAAGGTGAAATTGCCTGTCTTGTCCTGCTTTATCTAGAAATCTCATCTGCAGTCAGATCAAATTAGCATAAACAGAACTCTACAATCTCTGAACTGTATGGGTAGAGAATGCGGATTACATTCTACCTATTTCAGCTAAAATACTCCTGTGTGAGGGGTGGTTGGGCACTGGCATGGGTTGCCCAAAGAAATTGTGGCTGCCCCATCCCTAGAAGTGCTCAAGGCCAGGTTGGATGGGTCTCTGAGCAACCTGGGATAGAGAAAAGTGTCCTGCCCATGGCAGAGGGATTGGTACTGGATGATCTTTAAGGTCACTTCCAATGCAAACCATTCTGTGGTTCTATGCATATGTCATGTTATAGGAACTAGACAGATCATAACCCTTTTAAATGAACCGCCATTCAAGAGCTAGTTTTAAGACAAAACCCAATTTGTTCAGCAAATGAGACTTGGAATACTAGTAAAGTAGAATCAGCCCTGTAGTTAGGAATATGCTTGCTTTAGTGGTTCATTCTTTTCATTACATTCTACTTGTCACTCGCTCAGCCATTTAAATAAAACCCAGAAATTTGTGTTACTCAATGCTGTAAACTTCAGCCTTTGTTTCAAATTTAGAAACATGTTGTGCTTCAAGGCACCATTCCATATCTTTTCCTAGTTGAAGCAGTCATGGATCAGTCTTGTCTCTGGAAATTTTCTTTTCCAAATGCCCCTAGTATGTTATTTATGAGTCTTTTAGCATTAGTCACATGCAATTTTAAAGATATAGAAATAGGGTTAAAGAATCATGAATTATAATGGAAAATATCAGTTGCTGACAGGTAAATAATTCTACAGGCCTTTTCTAAGGTGAAATTAAAAATTTTACTTCTGTGCTCAGTCTCCCCTTAAGTTTGGAGAGTATTGTCTGGCATGGTGTATCCCTTTCTCTTTGCATAAAAACTAAAATACAAGGCAGTGTTTTTATAGGGCATAAAAGATAGAATAAGACATAGCAAGCCAATACAGGTTGCAGACATAAATATATGTATACATTCAGCTCAGTCAAGCTTTTTATAAGTTATTGTGAGAAATGGTGTTTAATATGTTTTAAAAATCTGCATTTGTAACAGTGGGATTTTCCTTGGGCTGTGTGATAGTTTAGACACATGCCACTTGTGTTTTATCAGTAACAAAAGCATCCTGTCTGTGAGGTGAGCCTTATCAAACAATACATTTTCAAGTAGTCTAAATTACTGCCTTTGAAAATGAAGTGGATGCACATATTAACCATTCTTGTGTCCTCCATCCAAATGGAAAACGTGCTAGATGCATTCATTCAAGCAGCTGCCAAGACATGAGCGTGGTCTTAGAGCCTTATTAAAGCTGGAGTGTCTGAACAAAGTCCTCAGCTTGCATCACCGGAGAAGCAAATCCAGAACACTTAACAGTTTCTGGAAAGGAGAGCAGCATTCTTGTAGCCAGTGTGTCACCTCACAGTTCTTCCCAGGTGAACCTTATTTTTCCTGGAACAAAGGAAGCAGGGCCTTGAGAGCTTCCAGCAAACCTGGGGCTGTGACCTTTCCTGGACTCTGCCTGCGCACGTCCTGCACGCGTGGGGTACGGATCTCGGACTGGTCGAGCTGGGACAGAGAGGAGCTGTTCCATCCAATAGGTGTGACCAAGCATGCAGGAACATGTGACCAAAAGTGCAGAGCACCAAAGGAAACTTGCAGCGAGTCCCAGAGCCATCCTCTGTGAGTCTGCGCAGTTCTGTACGCCCCTAGGACGTCAGCCAGCATACCCAAATTCACGCAATATCTGAGAAACTGGCAGGGCTGGATGTTGGGGATTCCTTTTAAGCTCCTGCATCTTAAGTGCAGAATTTGCACTGATCTCATTTTGGGATCATGGTAAGAGGTTTGAAGTCCCGCATCTCATGATTCGGTAGAATTGTGGGGCATCATTATTAAGAGAAAAAGCCATAGTATTCTTCCTTTTTTCCCTGGCTGTTCACAAGTTTTAAAGCGGTTTGCTCAAGAAAGCACTACTTGAAAATTCTCACAAAATCACGCGCTTTGCAGCTCTTCAGAAAGCTTTCTGAAATACCACAAAAGTTTCCTGCAAAATACCAATTAGCAGAAAAAGCAGATATGAAATGGGGCTCTTGCTCAAGCCCTGCCATGCCTTATGCATTCCTACTGTGTCGTAATAAAAACTGGATGCAATTTTCTTGGCCGAGGACAACATCTGTTCATTCTGCTAAGCATTTTCCACACTTGCCTTGAAGAAGGAGAAAGAAATATTCTTTCTCTGGTTGAAATGTGTGTCATATGCATGCCCTATAGCTGGCTGCTCAGTAGGATTAGCCCGGGGTTGAATGGGTGGCAGCTCTAAGATGCCCATTTTCTGCTGAAGTTTCTACAATGTGGTGTATTTAATTCTGGCCAAATTTTTCATAGTAAATAATTATTGCCTTTTTAGTGCAAAGCAATTATTTGGGGGAAAATATACCCACCCCAGCCTTTCTATTACACCAAAGCCACGTGTTACTGTAGCTGTGAGTATACATCAGAGGGGTTATGTGTGCGTGTTACGCGACACCAGTTTAAAATTACGTGCCATGTGTTCTTCTGAGCAGATCAAAGGTGGGAAGGTGCACTACATATCTGATGCTGGAGTTGCTGGCAAGGTGGAGAGGAACATCCCTGAGGTGTATGCTGCAGATGGCCAGTGGCACTCGGTGCTCCTGGAGAAGAACGGCTCTGCCACCACCCTGTCGGTGGACAGGACCCACAGCCGGGACATCCTCCATGCCACTCAGGACTTTGGTGGCCTCAACATCCTCACCATTTCTCTGGGAGGAATTCCGTCCAGCCAGCCTTTCAAGAGCACAGCTGCAGGTAGTTTTTTTTTTCTCCCCAAGTACTGTAATTCTTTATTAGTAATTAGCGTACGTCCATCCTTTGCCAGAAAAAATGCAAATTGAATGAGTAAGGATTACAGATTTTGTTCCTTTAGTACACACTGCAGGCTTCTTGTTTCCACAAGCAGACACTCCATCTGCAGGGCTTTTTTGAGACAGGGGAGTTGCTTGTCTCTACCTCAATTGCTGTATTTTTGTTACCCCTATGGAGAAGAAAATATGTATTCTTCACCTGAATCATAACCTGGAAAAATCAAGGCAAATCTTTCATTTGGGCAAAAATGCTAAACAAAGACTTTTTAGGGATTTTATAAGTACCGCAGGACTTACCCTGTTATTTATATGATTATAATATTTACTGCAACTCCAAGGTCCTGCTGCTTTATCCTGCTGTCAAATGAAAAATAGGAGTTATTTCTGAGCAAGGAAAATAAAGGAACACCCTCTGACTGATGTCTAGCTGTTAAGGAGCAAATCAGTCTCCCTTAAGAGTTAAAGTAACTGTCTCAAACCCTGGCAAAAGAAGTAGATAACGCATATTTGATATCATTTCCCAAGTGCTAGGTAAAGATGGAAGTGATTTTTAGCTGCAAAACATGAGATTCTCCAGGCAATACAGATGTATTTTTCACATATTTCTATATTGAAGAATCTTCCTGGCTTCATGAATTGTGACCAGATAAAGTATTTTTGAGTGGAGTAGAATCACACTTTACACTTGTGTATTGTGAATATGTATGAAATGGGGTGTAAAAGCTTGTGGATGCTGTGCTAACCTTTACCCTTTTTACATGTATGTTTTATGAGCAGCATGTGCATGGAAAGAGCAGAGGCTTTAGGAAAGCTGGAACAAGGAAAATTGAGGACACTAACCTCTCACCACTGCCCAGTGCTGTGGCAGACAAATTAGGAATGTCTGGCTTCCATTAAGCAGACACACAGTCCAAAATCCCTTATTCATATGATTTTATTTTATTTTAATATTGGATTACATTGGGTACGACATACCAAGGATTTACAAGGCTCTGGTATAAAACTCTGCATGAACTCAGAGTCAAAAATATCTGCAGTGCTGTTAAAGGCAGACAACACACGAGGCGACAGGCTGTGAAGCTGCTGTGTTCAGTAACATTTCCAAATCCAGGTAGATGTGACAAATTGTTTATCACATCAGTACTACAAGGAACCTCCATGCATGCAGCAAGGTGATCATCACTTTTGCTTGGGCTCCCAACTGAACCTAAATCTTCAACCCTGAGGATTCTAAACCTTTAGCAGCATCTCATACCACTCAAGTGTATTTGCTGTCTCATGACAGAGTGG
Organism: Melozone crissalis; assembly: GCF_028551555.1. Taxonomy (NCBI): domain Eukaryota; kingdom Metazoa; phylum Chordata; class Aves; order Passeriformes; family Passerellidae; genus Melozone; species Melozone crissalis. The sequence goes on along the minus strand of NW_026535817.1, from coordinate 6,477,348 downwards.
TGGTATCCATCTCTGTGTACCATTTTGCCACAGCTCCAAGCAGAGATCCCCGTAAGGTTGCACTACCTCAAAACTCTTCCAGAAAGGATTTAGTCGGGGGAACACAGAGGATTATTGGGCTGGCAAAAGGCTGGATTTTCCTGTGACCTCACTCAGCCGCTGCACACAGCCTGGGGATAATTCCATCTCCTGGGCTCTCACAGCACTAAAATTTGTTGTAGGGTAGCACTGCAACCAAAGTATGGGAAGTTTGCGGAAAGGCCCCTCAAGATTCAGAGAAACAAAAGAACTGCCATGAATTTAAGGGACAGGAGGCTTAGCTGAAGCACGTTGGGCAAACTCAAATAATGCCTGGTGCTAGCACAGCCAAGCCAGCTGCCCTCGGGATTCTCTGTGGGAAATGATAAGAAGTTTTAGAGATATGGGAAAATTGGGAGACAAAAGCATTTCAGTATATTGAATACACTGAAATACATTGAATATACTGAATATATTGAAATACTATATTTCAGTCATCAGACATCATATTTATTCAAACTCAATTTAAAGACATTAAGTGCTGTTAGAATGGATGTTTCCCTGTGGTAACCATGTGAATTCTTGGCTTGTTCAGTGAACAGTGTAGTACCTACTGAGTATGTACAGTGAGTATGTACCACGCTGTTGATAGTGCATCGTAGTTATTCATACTCAATTTAAAGACATAAAGTGCTGTTAGAATGGATGTTTCTCTATGATAACCATGTGAATTCTTGGCTTATTTAGTGAACAGTGGAGTATGTACTGAGTATGTACAGTGAGTATGTACTGCGCTGTTGACAGTGCACGCTCAACCTTAAGCTCCCAACACCTCTGTCCCTTTTTTCCCCTCTCTCAGGCTTCAGTGGCTGCATTTCCTACATCAAGTACGGCGGGGAGACCCTTCCCTTCTCCGGCAAGCACAACCTGGCCACGCTCTCCAGAACAGACCCCTCGGTGAAGACGGGCTGCCGCGGCCCCGACGTGTGCGCCAGCAATCCCTGCTGGGGCGAGCTGATGTGCATCAACCGCTGGTTCGCCTACCAGTGCGTGCCGCCGGGCGCCTGTGCCTCCAGCCCCTGCCTCAACGGGGGCAGCTGTGAGCCGGGCCGCCAGGCCGGCTTCACCTGCAGCTGCCCCGAGGCCTACGCGGGACGGACGTGCGAGACCGTGGTGGCCTGCCTGGGCGTGCTGTGCGCCCCCGGCCACGAGTGCAGGGCGGGTGTCAACGGTGGCCACGTGTGCCTGCCGTCCCCACACCCTGCGGAACTGTCCCTGCCGCTCTGGGCCGTGCCGGCCATCGTGGGCAGCTGCGCCACCGTCCTGGCGCTGCTGGTGCTCAGCCTCATCCTCTGCAACCAGTGCCGGGGCAAGAAGTCAAAGGGGCCCAAAGAGGAGAAGAAAACGAAGCAGAAGAAGAAGAAGAAAGGGAGCGAGAACGTGGCGTTCGATGACCCTGACAACATCCCGCCCTACGGTGATGACATGACCGTCAGGAAGCAGCCCGAGGGGAACCCAAAACCCGACATCATCGAAAGGGAAAACCCTTATCTCATCTACGACGAGACGGACATCCCGCACGCCACGGAGACCATCCCCAGCGCCCCGCTGGCCTCCCCCGAGCCCGAGATCGAGCACTACGACATCGACAACGCCAGCAGCATCGCCCCTTCCGACGCCGACATCATCCAGCACTACAAGCAGTTCCGCAGCCACACACCCAAGTTCTCCATCCAGAGGCACAGCCCGCTGGGCTTCGCCCGGCAGTCCCCCATGCCCCTGGGAGCCAGCAGCCTGACCTACCAGCCCGCCTACGGGCAGGGCTTGAGGACAACATCCCTGAGCCACTCGGCGTGCCCCACTCCCAACCCGCTGTCTCGGCACAGCCCCGCACCCTTCTCCAAATCCTCGACGTTCTACAGGCACAGCCCAGCCAGGGAGCTGCACCTCGCCATCAGGGAAGGGAGCCCGCTGGAGATGCATGGCGACGTCTGCCAGCCCGGCATCTTCAACTACGCCACTCGGCTGGGCAGAAGAAGCAAGAGCCCCCAGACCATGGCGGGCCACAGCTCCCGCCCGGGAAGCCGCCTGAAGCAGCCCATCGCGCAGATCCCGCTGGAGACGTCTCCCCCGGTGGGGCTGTCCATCGAAGAGGTGGAGAGACTGAACACCCCCCGCCCCAGGAACCCCAGCATCTGCAGCGCGGACCACGGCCGCTCCTCTTCCGAGGAGGACTGCAGGAGGCCTCTGTCCCGCACCAGGAACCCGGCCGACGGCATTCCCGCGCCCGAGTCCTCCTCTGACAGCGACTCGCACGAGTCCTTCACCTGCTCCGAGATGGAGTACGACCGCGACAAGCCCGTGGCCTACACCTCCAGGATGCCCAAGTTGTCGCAGGTGAACGAGTCGGACGCGGACGACGAGGACAACTACGGCTCGAGGCTGAAGCCGCGGCGGTACCCGGGGCGGCGCGGCGAGGGCGGGCCCGTGGGCGCACAGGCGGCGGGCGCCGCGCCCGGGGACAGCTCCCTGCCCGGCAAGCTGGGCCAGCCCGCGGCAAGCTTCAACTGGGACAGCCTCTTGAACTGGGGCCCGGGCTTTGGGCATTACGTGGATGTTTTCAAAGATTTGGCATCGCTTCCTGAAAAAACAGCAGCAGCAGCAGCAGTGAGTGAGGAGAGCAAGGGTGGTACGGCCAAGGCTGTTTCCAAGGAGGGGGAAGCAGAACAGTATGTATAGGCTTTGTCCCCTGGTACTGCCACAGTGCAAAGCCACGGGGACTGCTCAAACCGTTATATGGTTGTAGAAAAGCCAAGGTCAGCATCTGATCCCCAGGCCAGTCTGGTTGGAGGAGACTTTAAAAATAATAACCATTATGCTGCTGAAAGAGAGACTTGAGACATTTTTAATTTAATTATGCTTGGATGAATTTATTTCTCCTGCATGCATTGTATTTGCAAACCAGATATTCGGCATGCAGCCTTTGGAAAGGGTTTTCCTATTTACCATTGTTTGGTTCGTGGTTCTTAAATTAATAATGCTTTGTTCTGAAAATGAACTAATTTTTTGTTTCAATTGTGAAGGATGTGCATATTGTCTCCAGCTACTAACATGTTCTACGATGCAAGAGTACTGAGGATTCCATTTTCCTTAAGAAGTGCATGGAAGTAAGATGGTGAATGAAGGAACTACAGTAGTGAGGTGTCTCAGAAAATGTAGTTACCATATCCTGCAGTTGCTCACATGTGACTTTATGGAATAAATCAGCTTGAATAATTGCTGGCAACAGTGCTTGCTGTAAGTCTTATTCCATACAAGAGGTGCTAGAAGGAGCTCAAGCCAGTCAGCACTTTAGGAGTTTGGGTTTTTTTTCTCCTTCTTAGTTTGTTTATTTTTTCATTTCAGGTTTCTTTCTCTTTTTTTTTTTTTTTGTTTTTTTTTTTTGTTTTGTTTTGTTTTGTTTGTTTGCTACTGTTTGGTTTTTTTTTTTTTTGGACAAAGTTGTGTGAGAGCTTCTGAATCTCTATGAAATTTTTTTTATTGGGGATGCTTACTTAATCCTGGTCCCTTCCTGCCCCTTCTCATTGATTCCTGATGGTCATTGTCAGCCCAGGCCCCTGGCTCACAGCAGCAAGGGACAAACCTGTCCATTCCCACATCTCTGCTGCAGCCTGTGCTTCTCCCCTGATCCCATTTTCCCACCTGTACCATGGAAAGGCAGGAAGAACACTCAGTTCCCTAATTAGTGAACTCTTCTGAAGTGCTTCGACATTATAAAGCACTATAATAAGTATTATCATAATTATCGTTAAAGCACTGCCTAGCCTCTGTGACCTTGGAGCGGCATTTTCTGCATTCTATGATTTTCTACAGTGGAAACTTTGAAGAATTATTTATTGTATAGAAAATTACTGCACTCTAGCATTTTGGAGCAGATATGAGGGAAAACTACTTGTAGATTCATTAATGTAGCTTACCAATTGCCCCCAGTTCCCTAAAGTTGTAGGTGAAATAGAATCTCACAAAGTCCTTACATCTTCATGCAGATCTGATGAACCTGTTGTACTGTGTAAAAACTTCAATTTTTTTTTTTTTTACCTAAGCTGTGTTTTTTATATCAATATTTTCCTATGCTGAATAGTTTTCTTACTTTCAGGGAAGGTAAGAAAAATACTTTTTTTACATTTGTTACTTATGTAACATCCATATTTTTCACATTTTGATAAAATTGTAACATACTGTATGCTTTCTACCTGTAAATGCCAATAATAGAATTAAAATATTTATTTAAAATCTTTAGTGTGTGTTATTGGAAACCTTTTGTCTTTTCTCTCTAATCTCCACTCCTTGATCTTCACTTTTGGGGTTTAAGTTATAAGGTTTTTAAGCTATATAAACTTCTTAATCAGAAAACAGGCTTTAAGAAGCAAGTACATATCTCAGAAAGAGGGAGAAGGGTATTATGAGGTTGTTGAGCATAAGATAATGTCAAAAAGTACCAAATCTGCTTTCATATTTCTAATAAAACAATAAAACCTGTATTTTAGTCCGCAGTGGTTTCACATTTGTTAACCATGATTTCCACCTCTGCTCCAAGCTGGAGCTTTCCAATGCACAGACAGTGGGGAGTGTGAGAACCAGGTCTTTCTGTCATAAAGCAGCAGCTGAACAATAAATAACTGCATTCTTTTGTACTTACAAAGGGATAAATCAGACTTGGACAACTTCTTGGAGAATGCAGAGAGTGAAAAAGTTTAGGCTGCAGGCAAGAGGTGAGTTCTGAGGTTACACTGAATTTGTGGTAAGTGTAAAGAACTTAGAAAAAGGACAACAATTCAAGGGGGGGTTACGTATATCGTGTTTGGTTTAGAGTTTATTTTGTCTCAAAACTGGCAATTAGGATCCAGCTCTTTTTGGCTAAAAGTGCTCCCAACTTCATCATGCCCCACAAAAGTGAGAAGATAATGGGCCAAAGTAGCCCATATTGGCATGTAAGTAGTTTCATCTGAAATAACATGAGTTCCAGAAGTGATTTCAGAGTTTGAGGAGCTGCTGTAATTAAACATCTGTTAAAAAGCTGTATGTTTAGTTTGAATATTATCCTTTAATACAAATTGTACCACATCCAAGCAGCGATTTTAATAACACATGAAAACTTTAGCAAATGAAAGCTTTTAAATGTAACACCAAACATATTGAGGGCTGTGTTATGCCTGTTAAGCATTCTGAATTTATCAAAAAGTTTTGCTAAAGGGGAATAATATGCAGTGTGGACTTACACAAAGTACATGTCATAGCTTTAGCACAGTTTACAATTTACCCAGGGGGGTAGTGTGTTCCTCTAAATTTTGACACTTTATGGCAGACAAATGTATATTTTACTGGTTTCCTTGTTTCCCTGTTTCTGAAAGGCGTAGAGATGTTTTTGACACTTATACATACGATCCATTCCTGCCCTTTTTTTATAATTCTTTCATGATGAGGATCAGCAAAGGGTTCCAAGTGAATCATGTGGAGCAATCATCCAAAGTTACCGGTTGTGAGGGAGTGAGCTGCATAATTCCCCTGGTTCATCATCACAACTACATGGTCCTGTTTCAGGATCTGGGACGTATTATAAGTCATAAATATGTGGAAAGAAAAACAGTCTGCACTGCTCACTGCGGTGCACAGGAGCCTCCAAACACATCTCATGTCAGCAATTTGTCTCTGACCTGTCTTTCTGCTGGTACAGTGCTTGAATTGTCTTTGCCAGCTCAGGTGGAGATGTTTTCTCCTGATGATGTTACTGATTAGATGAAAATGGACAGAGAAATGGCAGATTTACTTGGCATTCTCTTCTTTAGAGATGGAAAATATGAAAAGGAAAATACAAAAATGCTGTCATTTGTGGTAGAGGAATAAATGAATAAAAGGAGGGAAATCTAGATTTATCCGATCCAAGACTTCTCAGTATTTTTCATCAACATTTTGTAACGTTAAAACCACAAAATTAAAAGTAAAGCGCATTACATTGAAAAGTAATGTAAAGTCCCACGTTTTGGTGAAAACATCCCCCATCAGGATCAGACTGTGAGTCTGTGCTGCAGACCACAACCTGTGTCAGGGAGTATCGGTTAGCAGTGCAAAATCCAGCTGGAGCCACATGACTCCAGTCTGGGAATGATAGGGCTGGGGGCTGGAAGGGGGTGCAGGGTCTCACTGATGGCTTCAAAAGCAGCAGATGGAGCCAGCCAAAGGACTCGAGCTGCCAGTGTTCATAAGGTAAATTGGATGTGGTGGAAGATCTTTGATAGTCCTCTGTTTTTATTGTAGACTGTGATTTTGAAGCACAAAATTCAAGTAATAGTATTATTCTCCTTCAGTGTTAGGATGTGTAAATGGTATTTTCTTAACTGGATTCTAGAAGAGACTTGGAATTATGGATCCTTTGAAATTGGGAAGGACAATTAGGAGAAGATGATGAAGGGAATAAGTTGCTATTTTATTAAGTAGGATTGAGAAAGTGAAAATGTTGATCTCTCTGCTTTGTCATGCTAGCATTGTACTGTTCACCATTTTAGCCTTTTCTATGACCATCTATGTATTAATTCCACCATTCTTTCCTCTGCTCTGTGAAATTAGTGCTTTGTTCATCCCAACATGCTCACTTTGGTTTTCTATAAAGAACACTTAATGAGGATGACTGACAGCTTGTGTTTAGGTTGTCAACACCACAACGTGTCTTTTTTTTAAATTTAGATATTTACACTCAACTGGCCTTTTCTGCGTTTTGCATGAACCTCACTTTCCATTCAGCCATCTTACAGGAGCTTTTTCCAGCAGTAAAATATGGTTGGATTCTTGGTAATTTTTACAGCCTTTTTCCAGTGGCTTTGAGGTTTCATCTTCCTGTATTGAAAGGATCAGCAGTGAGTAAAGTCTTCCTAAGTTGCACTTTGAGTTTAAAAGGACCTTTATCTCTGGGCTTCACAAAGTCAATCCTCAAGAGACTTGCTCTTCAATTTTAGGGCCACATTTATTTAATTTGTGAGAAAGTACAAAAAAAAAAAAAAAAGTAATTCCCTACATGAACGTCCCATATCTGTTCTTCTAAGTTGTCATTTACTGGTGGGGAAGAAGAAGACACTCCACCTGTCAGGAAGTATTTATTTTCAGAAATGTTAAACAGTTTTTTCTCAAATTTCAGAAGTGGCTTCCACCAAGCCCATTTTCTGATGAGAACCCTCAAAGGGAAGACCCTGCATGGTGCCCTGAGGCACTCAAATGTCAGCATTCCATTGGCATCCGTAGAGATCACACTGTGCCTGCTTGGAGCTTGGCTTGGTCCTGATCTTCCACAATCTTCCCGCTCCTCTGCTTCCAGTGTGGGGCAAAATGAGGGTCCAGCAAGGTGTTGCTTTCCTTCCTCTTTTACAACTGGCAAGCTCACCTGGCAAGAGATGGAGAATGAGTGGAAATGGCTCCTCCTAACCTCTGGGAAACAGCAATGCTAAACTACATTCAGTTAACTTTAATTTGCATCCTCTCAGAGGGAGCATTTTTAGGGAGTCACCAAACAGTGTCAGCTGGAAGAAAATAAAGACGAAAGCCCCACATCAGAAAGTTTGTGTCAGTCGGGACAAATCAACAGCAAAGGGGTTAAAAACATTTCAGTCTTTCTAGAGTGAGCCCAAGGATGATGTGTGGTGTCTTGGATAACCCACAGGTGGTGTCATCAGCTGGGAGAACAAAGGGGAGCAGACATTGGAACGGGCTCTCGAGGGAAGTGGTGGAATCATCATCCCTGGAAACGTTCGAGCAAGGATGTGTCACTTGGGGAGGTGGTTTAGTGGTGGATTTGGCAGTGCTGGATTCATGGCTGGACTCTGATTTTGGAAGTCTTTTCCAGGCTGAGTGATTCTGGGACACGTATGTGTGGCAAGGCACACACCCGTGGGCATTCATTCCACATGGCAATTAATGCCCTGCAAATTCCCTGCCAGGACTCCAGGTCTGGAAAACAGATCAGCAACCTGCCTGCCCCCAGGCATAGAAACCCAAGCCACTGTTCCCTGTGATTCTGTGCATTCCCCTTAATCCCTGTGACTCTTTGTGCAGCCGGTCAGACAAGGAGCAGGGAAAATAAACAGGTCCCTGTCTTCCCATTTGTTGGTTTATTTCCCCTGAGCCTTTTAAAAGCCCGAGTGTGATTTAGTAATGTTTCTCCTTGCATATCTTGTGCAATTAGCTAGAACAGCAAATTGGGGAATAAGAGATAAACATTAATATAGAGAACAAACATTAATATAGAAGAACATAGGGGATGAGGAATGGATATTGATGAATCATTCAAAAAGCACATTTTGGTGCAATAATCTAGAATCCTTACAAATAAGCGTTGTAATTTCCTTTAAAATACAGCTCTTTTTCAATAACGCAAGCCTTTATTAAAACAATTTGTTAAACCTTGGCAGAGAAACAATGTGACGGCATCGTTTTACAAGAATTCCTTGTAGTTCGTAGAAAGCTAAGGGAGAGCTGGAACGGTTTGTTCTCTCAAAACAACTGATGTTAAGCATGTCAAAAAGGAAAATGAATAATGTTTTCTATTTTTTTTTTTTTTTACACCTGTAGAATTTATCACCATCATCAGAACGGGCTGGGCTTTGCAGAGCTGCGTAACCCCGTGTGGCAGGGAATGCCTTTGCTGTGATGGTGACACCTCCCTGCCTGGCAGGAGGGGCTGAAATCATCGTGACATGTTATTCTGAGCTCCTGCCAGGGCAGCCTGCTAGCTTTGAGAAGGAGTAGCGAGTTCTGATAAAGAAAACCCACCCTCAGCCTCGGAATGCTTGGAGCACGCTGCTGTCCCAAGGCGGCCGTGGCTTTGGATATTGCCAGGACAACATTCCCAACTGCCTGTGAATTTCTGTAAAATGCTCTTTTGCAAGGGAGAAAATGCTTTTGTGAGGGGAAATTGATTGGTATTTCAGTCTGAGCCCCTTACTGCCACCAGGGAAAAGGACAGCAAAGGCTTTAGTTTAGGAGGGGCCCTAAAAATCACCCAGTTCCAACCCCCCTGCCGTGGGCAGGGACAATTTACAGTAGACCAGGCTGCTTCCAGCCCCATCCAATCTGGCTTCCAGGGTTAGGACATCCACAACATCACCCTCTAGGGTTTCATCTAACTCCTGTTCTGGTTTTGACTTTATATACTTTCATATATATATCTGGTTTGGAGTCTGTATAGGCAAAATAGGCTGGAAACTAAGGGGACTTTTTTGAGATTTAATCAAAGCTGAAAGCACTCAAAGGTAACAGGGTGTAAGAATGCAATCCTTTGAAAGCAAAAAATTTGTGTATCTAATCTACTGGAGCACCCCAACATTTCAACAAATGTTTTATGGAATTGCATTAAACTCTGGCTTCCCAGAAATGCCACAGAAAATCCAAGTAACCAGATTATTTCTATCCATGTCAAATACACGTTTATTAAAATTACCCACAGAGTCTCCAGTGCCCTGGCTGCATTTACAGCACCATCCAATCACTGAAAGCACAAGTAGGAGAGAGATCCTGATGGAACAAATAGGTCCCTGAGGATGGCAATTGCTCTCTACTGCTCCTGAGGGAGGTCATTCCTGGCAAGTGCCAGTGATGCTTGAAACTTTTAGTCTGAGGTTTATTAGGAAATTCTTTCCAGCTGGGGCAAATCATGCCCTGGCTATGGGTGTCACTTGGAGCTTTTCTAATCCTGTTATGTTTAGGGATTTTATCCATTTTTTTCCTCCAAACTGGTTTGCAGCTTGAGTTGCATGAAAGAGGTAAGAAATATTGTTGTTACTTCAACAGAACTTATTTTTGATTTTGAAGTTTTTAATTACAGTGAGGTGGGAGTTTATTACTATGAGGGATATTATATTAAACTGTGTTCATTTTGATCTTTTTTTCCCGCTACCAGAAATTCTGTTGTTGTTTGTTGTTCTATATCCCATTTGGCTTTCTCAGGGTTGGTTTTATTCACCTGTTCTTAGCATTAAAACCAAGGGAAGCTTTTTATGAAGCTAATGCTGCAAATACCATCACCTTGAAACTTTTCAATGCTTTCTTTGGCAAAGAGGGCCCTTCTTTTTCATTGATTTGAGTGCACTCACTGAATAATTGCATCTGACAAGGTTTCTGAAGCTTTGTCAGAGTTTCCTCTGCCTTCTCCTTTTGGTTGCTTCTGTTTTGACTTTAAGATGTCCCTGGATGTTTGTCATGGGAAATGAGCTTGGCTGTTTGCTTTGGTTTCAGTGACATCCAATACTCTGAAGAGAGAAGTGGAGTATGACAGGTCTGTAATTGGGTCAATTTTTCTTTTTCCATCCATGAAATAGCCAGGCATGTACATATCTAACTGTTCTGCTCATGCAGTACACCATGTCCTGGATTTTTAATAGGGTTTCTCTGCAACAAACGTTTTGAAATGTTTTTTTGGTGTTTTTTTTTTACACTTACAAATGAATCTTGTAGAGCACTGAGAGTTTTTAATCTGGAAAATGTCAGTGACAAGAGAAAAGCTGTGGTATGACAACTAAGAGAACCTTTTCCAACTTGTCTGATCAGCACTTCCCTGCCCTTTGGCAGGAGACATTCACTTGGTGGAAAACAAATCTGCAGACTTTACAGTGCCTGGAAAACAAAGGCAAGGGGCAGAGCTGTGGGGCTCCTCAGCAGCAAGCAGCAGGTTGTGAAGCTAAAATCTGCCTTTGATAAATGGTGTAAACAGGATTAAATAGTGCAGATTCCTGGGTCTAACTACTGCCTCATGGTGTTTTTTTGCTTGGAAGGGTTTTTAAGTCCTGGTGCAAAACTGGCCTCTTTTTGCTGGAAGCAGGGGCACTTGGCTGGCGTGCAGCAGCTGAGGAGCTGGTTCCATGGGCTTAGTTAAGGACAGCAGCACAGCTCACAGACATCTGTGAGCAGTTGCAGTAGGGGAAATATGCATTAGTAGAAAGAATTCTCCCCTGTGAGGGTGGTGAGGCCGTGGCACAGGGTGCCCAGAGCAGCTGTGGCTGCCCCAGCCCTGGAAGTGTCCAAGGCCAGCCTGAATGGGGCTCTGAGTAAACTGGGATAGGGGAAGGTGGAGGCTGGAATGAGCTGCCTTCCAAGCCAAACTCTCCTGTGATTCTATTCCACCTGCTCTCTTCTGCCTAAAAATGGAAATGGCTTCTCTAAAAATAATTACACCGCTTCTACATCTGTGACTTAAAAAGATTATATGTGGGGCATCAAGGGATGAGACAAACTGAGTTTTAGTCAGCTGTGGCCTGATATCTAGCTCGTGTGATATTAGCTGATAACACTTCCATGGCACCACTGGATTGCCTCCTGAGCTGCCTGAGTACAGGGAAGAGATGAATCCTCCCCCAGTGCCCCCAGCCCTGCTTTGTATTTTATACACCTACAGCTGTAGGATATCTGCTGAGACAGAAGATCCTACATAAATAAGATGTTAATGTAAAAAATGTTATTTACATTACCTAAAATGAGAGCTGTTGGGGAAGTGTCCAAGAGCCTGTGTATCTTTCCTGTGACGGCTGGATGGAGATTCCTAAACAAAAAAGCAGCAGGCAACTTAATGTTTTCAAGGGCTCCTTTATGTTTTCCTAAACTCTTAAGGGTTCTGTGGAACAAGACTTTTAAGGTTCTTTCCAAGTGGGTCTTTATGGTCTTAACTGCTCTATTGTGCTTTACTTACTTTTGGTTCTAGTGGGCTCTTTCCTCTGCTTTTTGAGGATTAAGAAGTGGCTTGCAGATGACCTTCCATACTGACAGAGCACATATGGAGGAGACAAATCCCTGTCCACCTTTGAGAAAGCACCAGGGTGCTTTCAGCTTCCAGTGTGTGCTTTTCCTTGTGCTTCCCTCTCTTCCAGGCCAGATTTGCTGCTAGGATGCTCAACCATCACACAGATCTCCTCTGTTTCATCTTCCCACTTCATCCTGGCATCCCTTTTCCTTGGTTGTGCTGATCTCACGTGCAGACACGAGGGACACACAAGGATTTGCCCATGGGTTATGTTCATTTTTGTTCTGGAGCAAGCAGCCCCAGGTTTGATAGGGTAGGCACAGTCAGTGGGGGAAAACATGCCATGTCAGCAGGAGAATGGGAACCAACGAAACCAACAAATTACTTGTGGTTGGATGTTTGTTTCATGACTCTTTTGTCACTCAGCCTTGCTTCTCTTCATCATGATTTTTTTTTTTCTGGTTCCTGCTGAACTGCTCTGACATATTTTCCACTCCATACATCACTGAGGATTGCTGCCCTGAGAGCAGCTGTGGTGGGACGAATTCCTTCCTCTTTATTCCTTATTTCTGGTATTTCTAGTGAGGAAATGGCCCTTCAGAGGGTGACTGGGTGCTCCTGGGGCTCCAGGGAACTCAGCAGCTCTTCAGCTGGCTGTGTTCAACTAGCACTCCAAACCTACTTGCTCACCACAGAAATAAAAGTAATAGTAATAATATGACTATTATATATTAATATTAATAATATTACTATTATTTATTGTTATTGATATTCATAATAATATATATTATATTATAATATAATATATTAATATGTTATTAGTGTTAATATATAAGAGAACCTTACAGAAGTTCATAGCACATGAGAAGTGGTCATGGGTTAACCAGTAGGATGCAGCTTATAGCCCTGAAACTTTCCCCTCCTCAACTTCTGCCCAGAAATACTGCAGTAACCTTCATCAATATATCTAATTAACTTTCTCCGGGGCCTGTGGGGATTTGGGGTCAGGAATAAAGAACAAAGAGAAACATATATATAAGCTGTGTTTTACACCATAATGACCTGGTCACCCACTAACCAAAAATGCTGAAATAGCTCAGTAAATGAGTTTGTCTGATGCAGAACCACATGAAAGACCCTTTTAAGGAGTTCCCCACTGCAGAATTGCCACTCTCTGGTTTGTTTTTTTTTTTCTCTGAGGACACCAGCTGTGGTTTTTCCTGTCCTCCTCTCCTCTCCCTATTTAAAAAGTGCCACATTCTTGCTGAAAACTCCTTTCCCAAAGCAAAGGGAATGACTAGTCCCTGACACTGAAAAAAAGCTTTCTCACTTGAGTCTCCTCTTAGTAATGCATCAGGAGGATGTAGCAGCCTTTGCCAGAGCAAGTCTTGTCCAGAAGAACTCAAGCTATGGGGCCCTTTTGGGATATCCTTCTGGTTTCTCCTCAAATTAAAGAATTATCCTCCAAATCATGGATATAAGCACTGATGTGTGAGCAGCATTTAGGCCCATTTCCTAGTTCCACAGTCTGCATAGAGCTGGGGTAATTGATCTACATTTTGTTGTTCAGTCTTTCCTGGCCTGGGATGGCTTTTCCCCCTTGTTAATATCACACTTCTTTGAGCACTTTATGTGCTCTATATATGGATGATCAAATACAGCCAGAAGCTGTAAACATAGGAAAAACTTGAGGGAACATGTAGCACTTACCAAAGTGCAGATGGAAGGGCGGCCAAACTAAAATGTGACCCTCTCAATGCAGCCCCACATGAACTCTGTGCTCTGTCCATGTGGGCCCTGTGGAGAATCACAGAAGGGCTTGGGTTGGAAGGGACCTCAAAGATCATCTCTACCCCAGTCCCTGACATGGGAAGGGATGGAACTCACCAGACCAGGGTGCTCAGAGCTCCATCCAAGCTGGCCTTGGACAGCTTTGTGCATAAAGCAGGGCCCTTCCATGCCGTGCCCATTATATCGTTCCTGGCTAAACTTTTTCTTCTATAAAATCAAAAAACCTAACTCAGCATCCAGTGACTCCAGAGTTATCAAGACCTAATTGCTTTAGTTTGCTTTCAGAATAACAGGAAGCGTAGCAGAGCATTGTCAAAGTGGCTTATTTCCATAAATACTGTTGGAAGAGTCTGCTGGCATTTACATGGTGAATGAGTTCATTGAAATAAAGGCAGGCTTATTATGGATTAAGTGGGAGCAAACACTCAACCTTAAAGCAGGAAAAAATAGCAATATTATTCTTGCTATCTGCACATTGTCTTTACAAGAAAACTCCTCTTTGTGCTGCTGGGTGGTTCTTTTATTTGGAAAGGAAGGGTTGTTTTTAATATTCCATGATAAGAAGACCTTGAAAAAATAAATAAGCTTGCTGAGACTGGGGGGAAGGGGGACTACCCTCAGTAAACCATTGTGTTTCCAAAGCTTTCCTCTATCAACAGCCTGGCTCTGGAGTCATGACTCTGGATGTTTATTATTGTATTAGCTTTGTATATATTGACAGTCTGACCAGTAAAACTCTGCCAGAGTCATTCCACAAAATGCTGGTGAGAGAAAACAGCACTGAACCATCCAAAACAGCATTTGCTGAAGCTGCTTTTGTCTCTTGAGGAACTAGCAAACTGCAGTTTGTTCAGATGGTCCTTTCCTTTCCCATTTTCTCTTTTTTTTTTTTTTTTTTTTACTTTCTCCTCTCCTATGTCCTTTTCTTATTTTTTTAAAACCCATATTCCATCTGTTGGCATCATGTCAGGTCACAGAACACTTGGTTACATTTTTCGGCAGGGAGAGAGATAACCAAGCTAAAATCACCCCAAAATTCCTTGCATTTCTATAGTCCTGAAACGCAAACAGAAGTGAAAAAATCCTTTTCAGTGAGACAAACTGACTTTGGCACTGAGTGAAGGCAACAACCTACCGCCTACCCAGACCTCAGTGCTTTGGAACATGTGCCTGCAGGTTTTCTTCTTGGGCTGAGTTACCTGGATAGTGTGAGGTGGTATCGATTTCTAGATGCTTCCCAGCTGAGATCATCCCTTTCCAGGTGTCCCCTGGCTGAGAGCACCTTGGTACAGTGGGCAGGAGTGGTGGGGCCATGGCTGCAGAGCCACACTGGTGCTCTCAGGGACACAGACAGAACCCAGCAGTGCTGGGGTGTGAAATCCACCTCAGGCTTGCAGCCTCATAAGGAAAAATATGCCCCAACAGAAGGCAGTAATTGGCAGAAAATAAGGCAGAGGGAGAACTCAGCTCGAGTCTGTGTTCTCATTAGTTTTAAATTGCCTTCATGGGAGTTATTTCTGATGGAGGCTCAGATAGCTGAGCTCAGAATCAGATGCAAGATGTATCGAAACCTTTTTTTTGGGTACAGTTGTGTGGCATCCTGTGAGAGCAGCCTGGAAAATGCTGTGCTTTTCCTGGCAGCACCATGCAGCACCACCATGGTACCCTGCCCACTCACACATTCTGCATCATCCCAAACCCCCTGGTTTGCTGGGCATCACCATCAAGCACGCAATGCCTTTTCCACAGAGGTGAGGAAAGTCCATCAGCAGAATTAATCTGGGCTTTTAGAGATCTTTTACCCCCCAGAAAAGCTGCTCATTCAGCTAAATGCAATTTGCTGGTGAGTAGTTTGTGCTGAAGGTCAGCATTGCTGTGGTTATTTGTACTTGTTTCAGTAGATCTGCCATGCACAAAATGCTCTGCTGCTTCTGCAAGCCCTTCCTGCCATTCCTCCAAATGGCATCTTCGCTCAGCAGCCAAGCTTGGGCTCACCATTAATTACATTTAAAGTGACAGAAGCTCAGTTTCTCCCTATAACCTTTCTTTCACTACAGCATTTACACTGCAGAGATGCATTGACTCCCCTCAGGCAGCTCCAGCTAAACATGACCAAACATTACTGAGGTTTTGCCATTCGTTATTTTTTTCTTGTTTTTTTCTGATACCTTAGTTACACTGGTTGCATTTTAAAGAGAGAAAATCAGCAGAATCTGAGGAGGCAGAAGAACTGTAACCTCATAGAGTCAGTGTGTCACAGCAAGCCTGGCAGCTCCAAAATCTCTCAGCTGGCAGCCAAATTTTCACAGTGTGGGCTTTGCTGGGTTTAAATCTGTCCCTCTGTAGTTCTATCTCAGACATGCTCAGGAGCACAATCTGATCTAAAAATTAAGAGTGAAACAAAAATAGAGTTACAGCAGTGGAGCTATGGCTGTAATTCAAAAACCTTTAGTTATGTTACAGGTAAAATTTGTGCTTTTTTGCTCATTCAATTTGTGCTCATTCAATGTCATCAGAAGAAAACAGGTAATCTGAAGGAAATAAGAAGTGATAAAGGTTTTAAAACTAGAATACCAAAAGTTGTTATTTTATTTTGAAAAATCTGCTTTTGCTAAGTAGGCAGACATTATAAAACCAAATTACTGTACATTTGCCTATATGTATATACACACTGAACAAGCATGGGTTTACTTCTTGACCATTTACAGTTATTTAAGGTTCTGGTATGACAGCACTACTTGAAACTACTTGAACTTATTGAAAATAGTTGTAAATGCAGTGAGAAAAGCTATGTTTCAGTAAAGCCTGAAGCTGTTGGACCTTTCCAAGCAGAATAAGATCTTCAAAGTCCCAGGAATCCATCGTGAAAGTGTAGTCCCAAACTTACCTTTTAAGGAAGTTCATGATGTTTCAGATAAGACTGGAAAGAATTTCCCAACTTTCCAGCATTTACCCATTTCTATAAACAAATGTAAACCCTAAACCTTTGACAAATCACTGGAAGGCTTACCCACTGTGTGTGCAATAGATCTAGATGCAGTGCTGAGCTGTTCTGCCCCGGAGGGGGAATTCAGAAATGCTGCGGTGATTTCACGACCAAACTCACCCATTTTGGTGTTTCCCTTGTGTTTCTCCACAGTCTCCACGCACACAGCTGTGATTCAGCTGGGCCTGGAGAGGGTTTGTTTGCAGTGGCATTTTGGGCAGGCTCAGAGCTGCCTTTCCCCAGGCTCAGCTGCATGAGCTCAGTCTCAGCCTGCCCTTAGCGTGTGCGATCCAGCTGCTCCCCGTGCGCTCCCTGACCTCGCATCGCCACATTTCTCCTCACAGAGAAAAGCAAGGAACAGATCCTCCCAAGAATATTTCTGGGGTTGGTTTCACATTCTCTGAACCTCAGGGAAAGGGAACACAAATCTCATCTTATTTGTTGTGCCAAAGTAGAATGCAAGATGGAGATTGTTTACCCACAGTGATGGTGTTTTGTGTGTGTGTCGGGACTGAGAGTCACAGGATTCTGGGCAGGTGGGCAGAGCTGAGTGCTTGGCAGGTTCAGTTTAGATCTAATGTAATACAGTGTAATATAGTATAATCAAGTAATTAATTAGCCTTCTGATAAGATGGAATCAGATGCATCATTCTCTCCCCTTTGTTGAGGCTGCCCAGCAATTCTATAACCCTGAGTGCTTTCCCTGCTCTGCTTCTCTTTCCAGAGGAGGAAAGAAGAGCCTTTTTTCTTGGCTTTGTCCATCAAAATCAGGCACAAGAAACATCACCTGATGACTTACAGCCTAAAAAGGAATGAAGAAACAAAGGCAGGAATCAGAGCTAGGGTTTGGTCTGGCTGTCCCTGGCAGAGGGGCTCTGGTGCTGGAGGGTTACAGATGGATTTGGATACCAACTCCTTATGCCTCCAATATTACTTTAATCCTGTGGAGAGTCCCTGCTTTTGAGTACCTACTTTGCAATGGGATCAAGGAAATTGTGTAATGAGGTGTTTGGGGGCCATTTCACAAATATTAAAGTGGATTTGCTAGGAAGGCAGATGGAATTTCTGCTAATAGTGTCAAATACATTTTCAGCTGGGCACTCATCTGAGAAGAAAAACCAACTAAATAAACAGACAAAGTGAAGTTTTCAGGGTTTTTTTTAAATTGTGACCCAACCCATTAACATCAGTTAATGATCTTCTGCAGAAGGAGCTTTAAAGCAAGTGGAAGAGCAGTGACAAAGGAGAAGAGACAAAAGCTGTCAACAGCCCAAATTCTCCTCATGCTGGTGCACTTCCTTCCCAGTCGCTCATCTTCCATTACGGTTTTCCACAGATTGGTATAAAACAATTATCTGTGGATCTCGAGCCTAACAAAAATAGTCCTTTCTTTTTTAGTACATAATTGCAGGTCACCCCTTCAATTTTAAACAGAATAAAAGTGACTGTGACCTGTAGGGGAAAAGGAAAGCGCTTCCTACACATCTTACATCCAATCTAGG
Source organism: Melozone crissalis (assembly GCF_028551555.1). Lineage (NCBI taxonomy): Eukaryota > Metazoa > Chordata > Aves > Passeriformes > Passerellidae > Melozone > Melozone crissalis. The sequence continues at coordinate 6,459,275 of NW_026535817.1, read as the reverse complement.
AGGAATCACTGAAGTCCACAGAAAGATTTGGAAACATATTTTTCTGAAAATTGAAAATCAGAATTTTGCAATTATTGCATGAGATAAATTTGGATGAAAGTCTCTGTGCTTGTCAACTTCAGAATGGGCTGAGATTCCACTGAAAATTGCTTACTGTTAAGTAAATTCATCCTAGCAGTGTCCTCCTGGTTTGGAAGGCAAGGCACTGGAGCGGTATAAACAAAACAAAAAGTGCTTCCCTAATGGAAGACACTGAAAAAGCAATTGATTCACAACATAAAAATATATTAATAAATTTCAATAATCAATGCCTGATTCCAGAAACAAATTTGCCGCTGGATGGTTTGAACACCTGGCAATTAGAAAAAGTATGTGGCAAACTTTTCCCCTGCTGTGACTTTAGCAAGCCCATTGATTTTGGCAAAGCCAGGCTATGGGACCTCCTCAAACTGTGGGATGGGCTGTCACAAGGTTGGGTTATCAATTTTAAAAGCAGTTTGGTAGTTTGTTTTGTTTTGTTTTGGTTTGTTTTTTTTTAACTGTTGCTTCTTTATAACAAGTAAATGTAATGTAAAAATTACTGGAAAATATGAAGGGTGCACCTTTACAGTGTGACAGACACTTTAGCCACAGCACAGCCCCACTCTGATGTTGCTGAAATGCTACCTGTTCTTTTTTTGTCTTCTGATCTCATCCTGCTTTCCCCCTGATGGTCAAATAACATCGGCCTAATTAAAATCAGGCAAATATTTTGTGTCGTGTGTAATAGGTAATATAAAGTACATATGTAATGATTTAGCTGAACATCTGAGTTTTGGATAAAGAGAAGTTTTCATCTGGCATTAACTTCCCAGTGGGAGGAGAGCAGTGACTGTTGCCAGTCCCATCAGAGCTCTCTGATGGATGCTCATTCTATAGGAATTATTCAAGCACAGCAAATTCAAGTGGGGTTTATTTGGGTTTTCTTTTTTTTTTTTTTTTTTTTGGTAGCTCTCATTTGTATGGGAAAAGTGATCCTCAAAGATAACAGAGGAAAATGGAACACCAGAAAATTTTTGTGATATTTCTGTGAGAGTGTCCTAATCTAATCTCTGTTTGATTATGAGAGTTGGATCAGTATAAAACATTAGCAAATTGTGTCTCTGGTCTCACAAAGCCAAACACAAATATTTAACCTGGCAAAGGATTTTTCAGTCACAATCCCCCAAAAGCCTTAGAGAAAGTAGGCCTTGAAATACTTTAAAACTGATAATATGCTGATGTGCCACTGCTCAGGAAAAGCAGGCAGGAAGTCTTTCCAGTCAGGGATATATATTCAGAAATAGATATCTGAGTGTTGAGAAAGAACCCAGCTAAATTCCTACTCTTCTTCTTCAGAATTTGAGAGGAGAAAAGTACATGCAGGTAATTTTCTGTAGCTCTGGCTGTGTCCAAAACTGTACCCAAGTTTTAAAAGAGGGCAGGGAGAAGTGGTGGCTGATCAGTCACCAGAGGAATGTAAAGGGAGAGATACTTTACTTCTGAAAGAATTAATATTTATATTCCCTCCAAGGTGTATGGCTCTGTCAATAGCAGCATAAAACTATAAATCCTTTCCCCCCTTTTCCCAGATTTATATATCAATGGTGTATTTTCCTATTCTGTCCTTAAATAGCTGTTTGCTGCTATTTCTGTTTCTCTTGGCTTATTTAACAGAATCTACAGAACACAATGACAGCACTTTAAAAACTTAGAAAATATGCACACACAAACACAGTCTTATGCGTATTGGCAGGTTGTAAGAAATGTGTGAATGTCATTCTCAGGAGTCATTACCCAACATAAAGCATCTAACAGGAACTGAGAAATTTATTTAAATTCCTATCTGTAACCTGCAGGATTAAACTGTACTGTGGGAATGAAAAGAGAAAAAGAGCAAGAGATCTTCATGCTTTGTGAGATAAGTCAGCTATTCACAGTGTTTTCCATGGGGACCTTTTTTCCACTTTTATTCTCCTTTTGAGATCTCTTTTCTGAGAGAAAGGATAAAGTGGATCACTACTCTGAATCAATATGGAAATTTCTCTGCTTATATTTCAGATGTTTCTCCCACTCTCCAGATTTGGACAAGAGTGGGAGTAACCTACATGAAGAATCAGCTCTAGCCAAAGTTCCCAGAGTTTGGTGCCATTACCTAAAATTCCAAAGGCATTGGGGTTTTTATTAGGAATGAGTGCCACAGCTTGAGCAGACCCCTCAATCCAATACTGATTTTCATGAACCCTCCTTCTGTATTTGCCCTGGAGCACTTGTACAGCCCAGCAAAGGTGCAAACAAGTGGCAGGGACTTTGCTGTGAGCTGCATGATCCCCCAAATTACTTGAGACCAAACACATGCCAAACCTGCAGAGAAATACCATTGCAAAGAGCCCACTTCTGTAAAAGCAAACAATTCTTTTATTAAAAAAAAATACCGTGGATTTTTAACCTGTAGGGGGAAAAAGTATGGGTAAATGAAGGTGGTACAGAATGTAACCTTATCCCCCAACGAGTTGCAGCTGAGCCAATTACTAAGCTGGATGGGAGCTCCTCAGTTAATTGAGGAAAGGGAAAGTGGGCACAGCTGCCTTATTTCTCTAAATTAAAAATACCTTGGCTTTATTCACTCCTGTAGGAGCCAGCCCAAACCTAGGAGTTGTAACAGGATGGAAACAGCTTTGCACCTTGATGAACAAAGGGTTCTGAGTCCTGCTCAGATATGCCCAAGTGATGGTACAAGGCATGGCTAAATTTCAAACCAGTCCATAAGGTGATGGTTGGACAGAAATAAATCCAGCTGACTCCTCCAGCCAGCTGGACCCTGCCATCCCTGAGTGTCCCGAGGGAGCAGACCAGGCTGCTCCAACCCTGTCCAGCCTTGGCCTTGAACACTTCCGGGGGTGAGGCACCCCCAGCTTCTCTGGACAACCTCTTTCAGCACCTCACAATAAAGAATTTCTTCCTAATATCTAATCTAAACCCACCCCCTTTCAGTTAAAAGCCAATTATTTTTGGTAATTTTATCATTTTGTGGCCTTGCTACTGAGGAGAGCAGCACAAACACAGAAAATTACGTGACTGCAGTTTTTGCCTCCCCTTTAAGTGCTGTACGTGGCTTCTAAGGAGAGTGGTGGGTCAAATTCCTTTGCAGAAGGATCTGGCAATGGGAGGGTTAAAAAATGAGTGCTTCCCAGGAAAATTCACTTTCAGCAAGAGCCTGCTGCAGGGAGAAGAGCCACATGCAGCCCATCAACATGGAAGGGGGGATGAAGGACAGCGGCTCTTCTGAGAAATATCAAAAAGCTGCTCCTCCATGGAGATGCTGAAGCTGAGCCAGGAGGACCTCAAAAGGGAGAGGCTCATGATTGAGGTTTTATAAAGAATGAGGCCTTATCAATGCTATTATTGTTATCACTGCTAAATTATTATTATAATTATTATAATTATATTTATTTTATTATAATTTTATTATTTTATTGTTATTTTTATTTCTTCTTTATGTATATTTATCTCTTGATTATTTCTACTTTAGGAATTTCTGGCACTCCAGCACTTTTTCTCCTCATTTCTTTCTTGTCTTCCAGAATTCCTTTTGGGTTTTTTTTTTTTTTTTTTTGGTGTTGTGTTTTTGAGGGGGAGGGTTTGTGGGTTTTTTTATTTGTTTGTTTTGTTTGTTTTTTGGCTTTTTAATTTTTTTTTTAAATAGCAGCCTAAAATAAAAGCATTTTTACCTCTGTAACTTGTACAAGGGGGTATTTGAAGGGGAGCATCAATGTCATCTTTCATGGTGTCTGACTTAAGTAAGTTAAGCTTGTTTTAAATCAAGGTTGGTGTGTCTTTATCAACTCAAACAGAGGTGCTGATGAGGCTCTGCACCGGAATCTCTGGGGCAGGGGTATAGGAGCCCATCAGACTCTCTCCCCAAAGGCATCACCTTGAAGGGGAATTAGGCCAAGGAGGCAGCAAAGTGCTGCTGTAGCAGGAGCACTGGCTGTGTCTAATCTGCTGTGCTGCTTGCCAGAGCTGCTGCTCCTGAGCTGGGAGAGAGCAAACCATCCAGATGCCCTTTGGGCAGCCAAAACATCACAAAAAACTAAACCCAAGAAAATGCTTGGCTGCCTTTCCTCTTCCAAATAGCATAGTCTGAGATAGAGGGCTTTCCTAGAGGAAGGAAATTAAGTATTTGCTGATGCTGATTAATTTCTGAGAAGATGGAAGAAATCTGTTTATACATGGGCTGGAGGTGATATCATTTTGTCTGATGTCTGGGAAGAGTGAAGCTTTCTTCAGTTTGCTTATTCAGACATGAAGCTCTGGGAGGTGAACAGAGAAGGCACCCCATGGCCTCATCACATCAGTCAGGAACTCAAAGAGAGCATAAGGCCATGCAGTCTGGATTCAGCAAGGACAGCTGACTTTGAAAGACAGAAATTTGGGGCTCTCTTTTCAGGCAGGAGCCTTTGGGCAGCTCTCTGTGACAGGGCTGCAGATCAGAGCAGCACCACTCAAAGCTGTGCTGTGCCAGGCCTGCTCTGCTGCTGTCTGCCTGCCTTCCTCCCCTGCCTCATCCTCAGCCTGTGGGGAGTGGTTTGGAAAGCCAGTCCTTCCAAGTTCACATCTGAAAGAATGCCCAGAGAAGCTGTGGATGCCCCAGCCCTGGGAGGATCCAAGGCCAGGCTGGATGGGGCCCTGTGGAACCCGGCCTAGTGGAAATTATCCCTGCCCATGGCAGGGGTGTGCAATGAGATCATCTTTAAGGTCCCTTCCAACCCAAACCATTCTAAACATAAATATATTTATAAAGATATTTATTTCTTGATATTTATAAAGAGTATTGGACAGCTGAAGAACATGTTTTACTCAGGAAGGTGAAGGCCGACACAAGAAAGTCAGGCCACAGTAGGCCAGGCTTAGCTCAAGGTGAGGATTGTCTCAGAGCAGGAGATCATTTCTTTCCAAAGCTGAGAGCCAATTGCTCCTTGCTACAGGCTGAAAGTGGTGGGACACGATGGTGACAGTGTAGGAGAAAATCCAGGAGATCCAGGGATGAATCCTCCATGCCAATTGCTCCATGCTACTGGCACAGGGCCACACTGAAAGTGGTGGGAGGTGATGGTCACAGTGTAGGAGAAAATCCAGGAGATCCATTGATGAATGGGGATTTATGGATATGGTAGACTGCAAAAAGGGCTCTGATGGTGATACTTTAAATTGACTTCCTGGAGTAATTTAGTGCTAGGGACACTGATGGCTCTGGTTTGCTCAGGAGGTAGAATCGATGTTTCACCACTCAAAATATCAGATGGATGCCAAATCCCAGCCAGTGATGCAATAAATGGTTGATCAATAGAAACTGGAGAAGTTTGAGAAAATGTTTAAGAGCACCAAGTACCATCCATTTTGAATGCAGCAAATGGTTGCAGCAGGCTAGGCTAGGCTAGGCTGGGATCAAAACTGAAAGTTCTTACCTAAACTGCAGACCTAATCCCAAAGAAATGCTGAGTAGGGGTACAAGAAGAAACATTTTCCCCTCACTATTGGGATCAGAAGCAGGCTGTTATTCTGTAAAGGAGAGTCAACTCAATTTTCCAAGTCTCCCTTGTTTACATGTAATCTGTTGGTGTTATCAAGGTTTCCTTTCTCAACTGTAGTGTGAAACGTGGGAGGAAGCACAAATTGCTGTTCTGGGGTAATGATCTAAACCCCACTCTCCCTGCTATGCCTGTCTGTGATAATTTATTAATTCATTACATGATCATGGAATTCTCTTTTGTTCTCAGCACATCCTGTTGGCAGCTCTCCCTCACGAACCCCAAGTAAGCCATTGTGTGGAGAGCCCACAGCAGGCCATGGGATGTGGAAAATGCAGTGTCAGGACTCGGGAAGTTCAAGACATAAGGCTTGGATTTGGAGGGGGAAAAGGTGGTTGAAGGGAGCCTGGGGCCTGGATGCCTTTGTAATGGCAGCTCCATGGCTGCTGCACTCCTAATTGAATCCTGCTCCCTTCCAGCCCTGTGCAGATGGTGGTGGAGGATCACTGGGGCCAAAGGGGTTTAGGAACCCTCTTGTAGCAGCACTCAATTCTGCCTGAGTTGTTCAAGTTACATGGCATTAATGAGGATCTGGAAAATGGTTTCATTGTTTTATAGGGTTCTCTGGTGTTATGGTGAAATTTATATTCTCTGGGGGAAAACACCTTATCCAAATTGTCATCTTCCATCTCCAGTGGAGTGCAGAGATGGGAGGGAACCAGCAAAGAATGAGAAAGCCTCTCTGCTTGTTTTGCTTTTGTTGTTGCATGATCAAGAATATACTGAGCTCTTAAAGCAGAAGTCAAAAGCAAGATAATAAGCAGCCAACAAATGGAAATTATAAATACTACATCATTGATATTTTTAAACTTTGTATTCATAATCATGAGATTGATATAACTTTGACAAATTATTTTTATATAGCAATGACCCTTATAATTACTGTAAAATTTAGTTTAGCCTTTGTTTTACTGTTCTCCCTCATTTACTTCTTTTTCATCCATTATTTAGCTTGTTTTTTGAGTTGATTTGTGTGCTTTTAAGTCTGATACATGTGTTTTTAATATACTGGGAAGATAAAACATTACCTCTTGTCATTCCAGTTGGAGTCTGTGGCCAAATCTCAACCTTACAGAACAACAAGGAGTCCCTGTCATTCTGTGTCTATGGAATTATTTCATTCTTATCACTTTTTGTCCAGGTTTGAGTTAGTATAAGGGCTTCTCCTTTTTTTTTTTCCTTTCAGCCTTCTCCTCCTGAGGGAAGGTATGGCTTTCTGCTGGTCTTTTTCATCTTTCTGGGGCCTGGGATACACTTGAGGGAACACAAAGAAAGAATGATTGAGGGATTAAACAAACAAACAAAAATTGTCATTATGTCAAATGAAGAAGCTTTCTGCTTTTCACAGAGAGCACCCTGAGGATGCTTCCTTCAATGCCACCCATTTTTTCTGCCTTGGAATCTGTTTATTCAGGCCATGGCTATTCTTGCTGTCAGTATGAGCTGGTCAGCACTCCCAAGGTCTCTGTGGTATAAACAATATCCATTCCTGTCCCAAAGCCACGTGAACAGTTGCAGAGGTCATTATTCTAATAATGAGCTACTCTGTCCTTACCTCATGAAAGTACATATTCACCCTGATCTTTAAATTTAAAATATTTTACCAGACAAGCCTTTCAAGGCTGACTTTTATTATTTCTTTTTTCTTGAAATGGCGTATTGGGAAAACAATGTTTTATAACCCCAGTGCCTAATTTCCAAAACAGTATATTCATAGGACAAATGCCAATAAGCTAGAATGTTACACAAACAAGAATGCTATAAATTGTGTGTGGACTATTTACATAAAAACTTTAGCTTGAGAATTTACACAGTAATTCATTTTTAAGCATTTTACAACACATTCAGTAGGAAAGAGGAAGGTAACAGAGTTAAACCATTCCTTTTGTAGCTCAGAAGTTTAGAAAGGAAGATTTATCGGATGGTCAGTCATATTTTGCATAGTCATGAACAATAAAACCTGAAGTTCCTACAGCTGTAGCTATTTGACAGAAAAGACTGCTAAAAAAGTTCTGCTAATATGTGGCTCCACAGAAACTACATTAATGTCTATTACAGCTGAAACATAAACCCACCTGTGTATACAAAAATGAGATTTTTTTTGTTTATCCTCTGTTGTTTTCCCTCCCCTGACATAGGAGGCTATAATAAAACAAGAAAATTTGTGATTTACTTAAGCTTTTTAAGACATGGGAGAGAAAAGAACAAAATTTCTTATTGTGACATGCTCCTTTTTGAGAAAAATTTCAAAATTTGTGATGATCTGTCAAAACAACTCATTTTTCTTCCACAGAGTGGCCACTGCAACACACACAAAAAAAGTGAATCTAAATACTTCAATCAGATTTGCTGCTTGAATATTCTTGGTCAGAGGGAAATGTTTTATTTCCACCTCTAACAATATTTTTTTTCTATTATCTCTGTTCAGCTTGAAGAAAAAAAAAACACAAACAAAACCAAAACTATAAAAAGAATCAGAAACTTAATATTCTACCATTTCTCAGCACTCATGGTGTAAAATAGTCTGAAAAGATGCCTTGATCTTAATACTTTTTAGCAGCTGGTATTCCTAGAGGTGTGGTAAATTCCTGGGCACTGCTCTTATTCAACACAGTCTTCACAGATTCAACAAGAAGTGTAGGAATATGTTTTTAAAAGAATTCTTTACACTGAGGCCAAATCCAGCCTATATTTTAACAAAAGCCTTTCTGAAGCCACCCTTCTTGTATGGAAATGGGTGGTTGGTGAATTCCCAGCTGAGTTCCCCATTTCTAGCCTGGTTTTAGGTTTCCATTGTCTTCCTGGTGACCAGTTACACATTCAATTGCATTCAATAACTTCTGGTTTTGTAAATTGAAAAACAATTGTGCTTCAGGGCAGCATCCCAATTCCCTTTGTTTCTTTGGGGACAACGTGATGCTTGGGAAGAGCATTTCAAACAATTAGGGTTAAAATAATCCTGGAATTCAGAGGCATTGCTTTCATTTGACTCTTTGAAAGGAGAGTACTCTTTTATCTTCTGTTTCTTCTGTCATCTTTGCCAGAATTAAAGGCAGGAATATGGAAGCACCAGTGGATCTGTGCCTGTATAATTTTGGTAAATGGGGCAGGGGTTTTGAGTCTATATGTAGAGGCAGTGAAATGAACCAATTGTTTTGAATATATGACTGACTGAAAATTGGGGTTTTTATGTTTACACTCATCTGATTTGATCCTGTCAGTGGTTCGGTTTACAAATGTGAAACTGACTGGAAAGCTCCTGGGAGCTGGAAGCTGACTCCTGCTGGAGTCCTGCATAGGAAGGAAGGGCCAATTGAACTCAAAGATAGACTTTTTGTAATGCTAGACAGAATTGATGGACTGGGGATCCCTCATCACATTTTTCTTCCACAGTGAATCCTGATTTTGGCCACTGTTTTGCAGCATGCCAACTTGATTTAATGTACAAACTGCTTGAGCTGTTGGATATGCCCATAACTGTTTTTTATCTCAGTTTCAGGTTTCAAATTTTATGTCAGTAATAAGCACCTACATTTCATTACAATTTTACAGGACTGTCTGATTGTAAATCATTGCAAATCTTTTTCCTTCCTTAGTAGAGGAGTAAACTTCTTTCTTTTTTTTTTTTTTTTTTTTTTTTTTTTTTTTTTTTTTTTTTTCCACGTGGCTGAAGTGCAGAAATAGGATGAGAGGGAAAACAGTTTACTTGAGCCTTGGATATAAATACAAATTCATCCTCTTCAGGATAAACTTCAGTCAGGGTTAATCCAAATTTAAATTTAAGTCTTGCTTTGGCCAGCACTTCAGTGTGCTTTTAAGTGCAGCAGTCATAAATAAAATTCCAGGAGAACAAATCACATTGAGTGACACCTCATAGCCTGTTCCCTGGAGTTCATTGTCCTGCCTCTGGTGATGTAGAACCTCCTCTAAAAGATATATCAATATGTTTGTTTTCAGCTGATAAGCATGCCCAGGTACAGCTGTATTTAGCTGCTGTCCCATGTTCTGTGCAGTGTCTGAACCCAGCAGGGGTGAAACCTTGTGATGTTGGAAGTCCCAGTGGAGCTCTCTGAAGATGTGGCATGGGGACATCCATGTTTGATTTACTGCATTTCTGGGTTTTCCTTTCCTTCTCAGCTTTACCCATTATTCTCCAGTGTTTTCAAGCTGTGTCAGTCAGCCTAATAAAAAAATTGCATCTTTTTACCAGTGATTCCTGTGCCTTTAGACTGCTACAGCTGCAACAATACTGCTGCTATTGAACTATTTACATCAATATCTTTTGTTGTTCTTAGTAGTTTTTCTCAAAAGGAATTAAGAAATTCCTTTTCTTTAGGAAAGTGTAATTCTGTGGGTAGGTAGTAACTTAATTGTTATTTCATGTAATTTCACTCTGATTTTTCCCACCATTTTAAGAAAGGCTAATGAATTTCATACTAATTTATGCAAGCAAATATAGGTGGCCTTTAAGAAATGTTAAAGAAACACCCTATAAATATCAAACTATAAATGTTAAGCTCTATAAAGTTAAAGCTTTAATACAAAAAACCCAAATGCTACAAAATTAAACAAGGGGAGCAGATATTCTCTCTGCTCAAGATATCCCAAAGCTCAGGCTAAAACTATCCAAGTCAGCAGCTTCACCATTGAAAGGCAGGTTTTCAAAATGTGAAAGAGCTCAGGTTTTCAAAATATGTCAAAATATGTTTAGCACAGGCAGGACTCCAGATGTTGGTGTGATTTGGGGTAAGATGGGGCTGTTTAGTCTCTTCCCCATCAGCAGATTTGCTGCATCCCTCCCTCATCTGGGTGGCCAAACCCAATTTTTTTTTTTTTGCCATGACCTCATGGAGGGACAGCTCAGCCTGCTGGAACGGTTTTCTGGCATTGACATGACATGATAATGACATGACACTGCAATGACATGATAAAATTCAGAGGAATCCAAGCACAAGAGCTGATGCTGTTATGACAGACAAACCTTGGGTGACACAAGGTTTCAGGGTACTTGGAAATACATTTGAGCTTTGCCTAAATTCTCTTATTAACACAGAAAAATACCATAGACAGACTTTCTGTTTGGCTGGGGGTTCAGAGCAGTCAGATTTACACTTTGATTATTCTTTGTTAACAAAGACAGCTCTCCTGCTAGGAAGATGTCTGTCCCACTCTTGGGTTGCCAGCAGAGAGCAGGTTAGATGGCAGGATTTTTTTCTGGGACAAAAGGAGAAACAGCAAGATGTTCCTTTCTTATCACAGTTTGGAGCAAGGAAAGAAGAGATCAGTGTGTCAGGCTATTACTCAGTTGTGGTGTGACATGGTCAAGGGAAATAGCTTTTTGTGAGGCTGTGATGGCTTTCATGTCTGCACAAATAACACAGCAAAAACAAACAAGCTGGTTGGCTGGGGTGATGGGTATTAAAAAGAATCTGAATAATTAGCTTGTTTAATAGAAAAAAAAAGTTAAAGGCAATTATTTTTCCTTTATGTTCTCAAGATGTGTTAATGTCTCACAAACAGTAGTCAAGGAGTAATTGTGTGTAGAAGGTGTCTTTAGTCAGTCAGTCTGAACTCTAATTCAGCTGAGAGGCAAAATTTGAGCTTTTGGTATTCCATATGAACTTCTCATAATGTTTTTCAGTAGCTTGCACCTATTTTATTTCAAGCCTTCTCATTTCAGTTTCCTCCCTCTTCCTTCCTCATCAAAACTCATCATTTAGACACTGTATTTTTACCTGAATTTTACTAAAACTGTGTAATTAGCTTCTTAAAAAGAAGATACATCATTTTATGATTTGAAGACCCTGAGCAAGTTTCCAAACACAGCATCACTGCAAATGCCTGTGTCTTGCAGCACTGAAAATATTCAGCTTTAGGAATCTGTTTCATGAGCCTCATTGAGGAAAGAAAACCTATAAAATCACTTTGGAGAGGTTCATCTCTGCATATGTTATCACAAGGATTTCCCTTTTAATGGGGAAAATATTATTAAGCTCAGACCGTTATGAACAATCTAATTTGTCTGGGCATGTGATATCCATGAGGAACAGATAAAAGAAAAGATTTAATAGTTTCAGTCCTTGGCAGTATATTTTGTTCCAGTAACCACACAGAATTTAAGCTGTTTGTGTTAAACTTGAACAAAGCTAAACAGAAGAGAGATCATGCTGATTTTCACAGCCAGTCAGAAGAATCCTTTTGGAAACTTACAAAAGGGTGAAATATTCCTTTCCCCAGAAAAAATTCTTTAGTATGAGTAAGCTGCCATTTGTGGGGTTCCTCTGAGGTTGTTCAGGACAAGAGAATATCTTTCTTCTTGATCACTTGAGTGGCTGCCAGGTACTGAATGTCACCAAAGCAAAAATGTGGTACCTCCCGCAATCTGAGTTTCCTACAAATTACTTTATAAACATCTTTTTACCACCCTTTTGTACGAGCATTTGATGAATTCCCAAGGTCAATCTTTCTGGTGCATCAGTCATTTTCCATCTTTTGCCAAGTTTTAAATCAGACTGAGCACACGTCAGTCAAGCTAACTTGCTAGGGAAGCAGAGGGAATAATGGTTTATGAAGGTTTTGGCACCACTAAAGTGCAGCTTAGGGGGTGTGTTGGAACTTCTGGACATACCTGAGTGTAGAGGAAGAAAATGTGGACAGTCAGAAGAGGATTAATGGTTGAGCAATAAGTCTATGCTGCCTTGAAACACCTTTGCCTTGGTGGAAAAGCCACTCAGGAAGGAATAGTCAGAGCAACTCTGTTTTTCTTTTGCTCTGTCTGACATCCTGGCTCTGCTCTGTGTGCAACAAAATTCACATTCTGTGCAGAAAGGAGCAGAGGGGAGGTTTTACAGAAAATCCATGATCAACATGGCATGTAAATGGGGGATAGAGAGATGATTTACTCCCCATCTTTCCTGTGCTTCCTACTGGCAACCCACCTTGTCAGAGCTGAAAAAAACCACGAGCCATGGTGAAGAAGGCAAATAGAATGTTCAGTTAAATGTTGGTAAAGAAATATTTGGAGAGTTTGCTAAGCTTCTCTTCAGCTCCCATGCATTATTAAAGTCACTTGGAATTAATAACTTTCCAGTACTGGCTGGCAGCTGAAGAACTTCCATAAAGACGAATTAACTAAGAAACAAGGGAAAAGCTCACATCAGAGCATAATGGCATTATAATTTGCACAAGAACATTTGTCAGAGAGGAAATTATTACTAAATGCTACAAAAGAGTCCTATAACAAAGGAATCTTATGGGAGGAAATGTTCAGAGTTTTTTATGGTCTGTTCTCTATTTCAGTGCCTGATGTAACAGCTAGCTCTAATGTGCACAGTCAAGGTCATTGAGTGGAACTGGAGCCAGCAGCCATTTGTTCCAGCAGTCCCTCTATTTCTTCTCAGGTCTTACTGAATTCCTGGAAGATTTTCTCCCCATTGTTTAACAGAGGCTGTGTGAGGTCTAGGAGTTGTCTCCTATTCTTTTCTTTTTATTGCCTTCTTTATAATTTCTCATTCTCTGTTTTTGCTACCCCTCCCAGAGAGGCTATATGCAAATTCTGTCCCAGGAGAACCAAATCTGCAGATATAGATGCAAAAATCTTGTCTTTGCTTTCACAGTTTTGTGCATCTTTGAGGTGTATGGTTCCTGTTTGGATTTCTCTAGTGTGCTCCAGAATCAGAGCAACTTTCTGTTGCTGGGAAATTTTCCCAAGCCAAGAAATCTGGCTAGAAGTCATGATGTATTTTGCCTCCTACTTGTGTGTCTCCACACTTGTGAGGTCCTGCAGTGTTTTTCAAGTTGTAATGCTTGGAGCATAGCTTGGGACTATTTGGCATTACTCAATTACAAAGGCTGACTCTTCAGACAGCACTGCCTCATGTAAAACATGAATCCCTGAGCTTTACATCCATGTGTTTTAAAAAAATTCCTCTCAGACATGTCATTGCTGCTCATTGGAGGCATCTGAGCACCCCACTATGTCATCCTGGAAACCTGCCACAGATCCTAAAACCAGACTAGCAGCTGCAAATTTAGTATGGAGCTGGGCTTGTCCTTTGGCAGGAGCAAGAACCCAGTCCTGTCCTAAGGAAGGATGGGAATGCAGCTCTTGACTACACGTCCAGGGAGAACTTTCTGCCCATGGCCGTCAGGATCTGCAGGTGTCTGCCTGTCCAAATTTACATTAATTTAAAGAAGTCACATTTTTAAGTGGTTAAAAATATTTGGATCCAATAAATTAATCCAAGCTCTTTCCCAGACTGGGTTGTGCTAGAGTAACTCTGCTCAGCAGAATACCTGGTTGTTTTTTCTAGTTCCTATGATTTAATATTGACAGTGTTTTCCTGGTTATTTCTGGCTTATAGCTCTGTTTGAGCTCAATGAAACAGTGATATTTTCAATGTGGAGTTTGGAGTGGTAGCTAGAAAAATGACTAAAACTTTTCTGATTTTCCAGATCAGTCTGATCCTCAATCCAGAATTTAAAAACAGATTCTCCTCTGTTTCATTTTCATTTTCCCTCAGAAATGGCAGTGTAACTAAGGATCTTTCAAGACCTTGTTGTTACAAGCAACTACAAAGAAAATAGGCAATTTATAAAAGGTCTCTCTCCCATCACCAAAAAATTAGCTACACCAGTTCTTATTCAGGAAAGTAAGTGCCATTAAATCATGAAATTGCTTATGATATAACCAAAGAAAGTGTGAGTGAAAATGTAAACACAATGACGACTCGTTGGTGCCAAAATTAAAGCTTATATTACACCAGCTGATAGCTAGCTGCAAGTCAGAAATACGATACATTAAAATAAACAGTTTGAGATTAATCTTCAGCTATCTGGCAGAGCATGAATTAAAGCACATTTCAAATAATGTCAACATCAGTTTAATTCTCCTTCCCTTACACCCTCTTCCATTAGCCAGCCTTATACACATGTTTTTAGTTGAAGCCCAAGGTCGGGAATGGACTTTTAGCTGGTGGACCCACTTCCCATGCCCAGACGTCTGGGAGCACAGCAATTTAACAGGAAATCCCCCAGGTCATTTGGGAAAAGACTGTGACTCTCCATCACTTGCTTTTGGAATAGATCACAGCGAGACCTTGGAGTAGTTTTGGGTTTATTATTTATCTCAATTTCTAGAAGGAATCCATCGGATGTTTAAAATTCAGGTTTGTCTTAGGGCTCTCATTACTGGATATCACCTACAAGAAAACTTTAGGGTCTCACTGCGAAAAAGCTGCATGCCAAGCAAAATTGAGTAGTGTTTGAATTTAATATTGGAGCAAGGGCAGATCATAAGGAAAATAAAAACCACTGGCCTGTAATGCAAGATATACTTATATGGCTCTGTTCACTTGGAAATCTGTTCTCGTTGATCTTTGTCTGACTCTCTGCAGGGTTTCCTTGGTCAAGGAGGCTAAAATTGATTCAAGGCCCAAAGCTCTTCAGCTCAGTGTTGACAAAACCTAGAATCCAACGTCCTTGTGTCAACACGCTCTGACTTTCTTGGATCTTCAAACCACATTCTGCTGTATGACCAAAAATGGAAGGTGGATCACAATGAGAAACATATGGCTGGGAATGGAATTTCAGACTGGAGGAGAAGAAAGGAGGAGGAATAGGATGGAGATTGAGAGGAAAAGAGCAGAGTAAAGTAGAAAATGAGAAGAGAAATTAAATTTAGGCTCCTCTGTTAGGGAGAAGAAAAACAAATCCCTCAACTCTTCTGGTGACCTTACATGGGAACCTCCTCGAGCTTTGTTTTATGTCTTCTCTCTCTTGCATTTATTTCCCTTCACTGTTACTTCTACAAGGTGCTAGACAAGTTTTGAGTTATTTACCTGCTTTCCAGAGCATTCCAAACGGGTGTGCAATATGTCTGAGTTTAGAGGCAGGAGCAGCTTTTTAAATGAAGATGTTTGGCTGCGACTCTGCAGTTCGAGGCTATTCGCAGAAACGTCTGAGGCTAAAACTCATTCAATTAATTCAAAATTAGAGCTGACTGAAGGTCAACAACAGCTCTGCTGTGTGGCAACTTGTGAGGTCCAGCAATTTGGGTTTGCTCAAACACGGCCTTATCTACTGGGAATTTAAAAATGTCCACTTTTCATTCTGACACAGAGCAAAGTTTGGGGCTTTTTGTTTGCTTTTGCAAAACGCCGATACATTTTTACAGGGTGCTGGAAATGGCCTTTCAGCATGGAAATGTGCTTTCAATGTGCTCCAATCCTTACAGGAAAAGACAGGGCATCATGGCCTTGCCTGGACATGGACCATGCTGTCCTTGGTGATGCTGGTGGCCCTCCCTTGTGGCTGAAGAGGGACTTGTGTCAGGGCAGGAGCAGCTGGTGCAGGTTTCAGCTGTGACTGACATTGCTTGTGTCATATCGAGCTGCTCTTCTTGTTTTTAACCAGTCTTCTCATTTTAAAAGGACCAGAGAAAATGGGACTTTCCCAGCTGGATGGAGGTGTTTCTTGCTGTAGCTTTCCAAACTATGTCATATAAAGAAATGCGGGGGGGGGGGGGGGAAACCAGAAAAGAGATGCACGATTCATACCAAATTCCCAGTTTCTGATGATGATACAATGCAGATGATACAATTACACTGCTAATAACACTTGATAAGCAAAATCTCCTCCCTTATTTTGACAGAATTCCCTGTGGACATCATGGGAGCAATGGCTCTGAGGTAACATTTTAAATGTAGTGTCTTCAACTGCATCCTGCTTCTAAATTCACTGCACATCAGCCCTTCTCTCATCTAAATCCTTAACTGATTGCACCAGGTAGGATATATACATAATTATATTTTATATATATTGTAAATAGTAAAGTGCAGCTGATTCTAAGTGATTCTTGATGCATCAGCTGAGATTTTAGGGGCGGAACACAAAATCAGGTTCCTACTGACAAGTGATTCTTTGCATGCTCTTGAGAGTGAAAAGAGATTTTCATATGGGTAAAGAGCCTGGTTAAACACTGATGTGTCAATCTGTGCTGAGATTTCCAATAGGGAGTCAGATTATATCTTTAATGAGTAGCCCTACAATATGTAATAAACACACTTCAGATTTTGGTTTATAAAATTAACGATATGATATTGGTCAAGCTTTTGTGACTGCTAACTGCATTTACAAATGGATATCTTGGAGCATTCTATGTTTGCTTTTCAAACAACAACAGGAAAAAAATCTGGTTTTGGACAGCCTATTAAACACTACACAGTGCAGACTGCTTCAAAAATAGCATAAGCTAAACACTGATGGTTTTTAATAAACCAGACTTAAACATTGAGTAAGTTTAATAAAGCGGATACTTAAGACAAGCATAATGAAAGGTGAAGGTCTGTTTTCTTTTTATTTCATTTCTTAACCTCTACTCTTCAATCCTGTGTTTGGTTTGGGGTTTAAAATAAATCATTCTTTTAAATGAAGTAATAAGAGAAGTAGAGTGAAGAGCTGACCTGTGCAGAGAAATTTATTGCAGAGAAACTAGCAGGCAGGTAGAAAAAAGTTCCTATATTAACTACAAAACAGTAAGTGCTAAGTCTTTAATAACTTCATTGCAATGAAAATGTTTTTCATAGAGTCAAAACAGATTAGTTGCAAGAAAAAATATTTAGCTCTTCTACTTGAAGCCAAATGGTGAAAAATTCAGTTAATCTAAATAGATTTATGGTTCTCATCATAGTCTGTTCCCTCTGATGATTTGGCACTTTTTTTGCTGTAACCAAACACCTTGAGACTGTGCTCAGACTAGAGAGAAAAGTGATCATGCTTCCCTTTTGTAACCTCCTGAATTCCATCTCCCTTGTGTCTATGTGGCTGTGATGCCCTCACACCTTCCTCAGAGTTGGTCTGGAGGAGGTGAGGGTGAATTCCTGCCTCTTCTGAACTTCAACGAGTTCAGGGGGTATTGGACTTCATATTTTAGGATGTTTGCCTGTTTTTGCATTAGTAGTTTTTGCAGCTGCTCCTGATTTCCTTTGCCAGCCCTACCAGGCTTCAGCAAAGGCAGATAATTCCCCCCAAGGCTTCTGTCAATCTATTGGAAACAGCCTTGTGCTTTGAATGTTTCCAGCAGAATTGTTTCTAGACACAATAAAAAAAAAAAAAATTAAAAAATAAACCAGTTTCAACATAAAATGGAGAGAAATAAATTTCAGTTTTCATTTCAAAGGGAGACACACATGTGTGAAATCTAGTTTAAATTTATTTACATGTGAACGTTGGCAGAAAAGGTTCATTAGTCACATAGCAATGTGAAGATACTGTGTATGGAGGCTTTCCTTTGGAGACAAGGTATGGAAAAGGCATTGGCAAGTGCAGGGAAAGGAAGAGGTTGTCTGGTTTGTGTACTTATGTACAGATGGGCATTCAGTTATGATTATTAATAATCTCTAACAGATTTATCAGGAGGTGCCTCTGTATATCACAGTTGTGCAAGATACAATTTGAAATTATTAGATTATAGTGCTATAGTAATATATTACTTTAACAGTATATTTTTTATAATTATTTAGTTTCTAAAATTTGCCTTCTGAGGAAAAAATCAAAGTTTTCCTAATAATGACATTTAAACTAGGACCACTGGGTTAATGGAAATATTTGGTTACAACTGTGAGCTGGTGACTAGAAAAGATGCCTAAGACATATGTGGGTTTTGCTTTATTGAAGAGAAATTTTAGAATTGGGGTTTCTTTTCAAAGTTTAAGAATGATGCTAAAGCAGAGGGATTTCAGTGTAGGTAAGAAAGAGATAACTCTTCTGACAAAAGTGAGGTTAATTAGCAAAGTTATCCAACAAGTTTTACTAACCAACACATTATTTAGAGGTTCTACTGAGCTTCTATTTAGTCTGTTTTCCAGATAGGCACTCCAGATAAAAGCAAATCAGAAAATTATGTAATGTGATGACTTCCCTAAAGAGGATCTCTTTTAAGTGAGTTTAAAATTTACAGACAGACAATGAAAAAGATATGATTTTTACATCTGTGTTAATAAGGCAGTCCACATGTCATGAGATTTCCACTTGTTTTTGTTTTCTTGTAAGTGGGTATGGAATTCCCTTCTTAGATAACCTACACAGGCTTAGGATTCGATGGATGATGATCTGAGAATAAAGCTGAATGAAGATTTTGAAAAAATATAGCCGACAATTAGCAAAACTTTTGCTTTTTGTTATAGTGGTGTCAGTACTGTGTTTGACTGACAGCTTCATTTATTTTCTCCTGAGTGAGTGGAAAACCATTTTCCTGTGCTCCTACTGTCACCAAAGTGCTCCAACTCTCCAATATTCTGAACAGGAAAATGTGTTCTCAGATAGGCTGCATTGTGTTTCCTGAGACATTTTGCCTGTCCCCTCTGTTAGTCTGAATTCATAAAAATAACTCACAGAAACAGAAAGAGAACCTAATTTTAAGAAGGAAAAACTCTCTTGTCAGGCTGATGCAGGTGGGAGGTGGGATGGATGCATGCTCAGCAGGTGAGGTGGGACCATTCCCAGCTTTCTCTAGCACCATATGAAGAAGAAAAAGAAAAAAATCTTTCATGTTTTTCCATCCCCAGTGTTGATAGGCAACGCTGGGAAATTCTGGTTACAAGGCAGCAGCAATTTGGGGAGTTTTGTTTTGGTTTCTTACTGGTTTACTGTGACAACAATCTCAGCTCCTCTGGGAGTTGTCCCTGTGGGAAAAGGGGAATTTTGGAACTGTGAAAATGTGCAAGTCCTGCGTAACATCACTGTAGTGGTTCAGACACTGCCTCTGACAGGACTAACAGTGATAACATGCAGAGAGGAATCCCAAGTGAGTGTTTATGCAAGATAATCTCATTGCAGGACACCAGAACACTTGTTACACCCCCCTGCAGCCATGCACACCTTCCCAGCCTCATCCTGGTGGTTGATTTCATGGGAGCCTCACTTTCTGCTGGCTGGATCAGCTACTGTTGCCACTTCAGCTGCAAAGCCTGAATTTGTCATGTGGCACCCTAAAGTAACACCACTCCTGACCCCAAAATCATTAACTGTGCAGAAGAAGACTCAGTGCAGAGCTGTGGTGGCTGTGAGAAACCAAATCCTGTCCTTTTGATTGTGTCCCAGACTTCTCTGAGAGGGGAGGATCAGGCTCTTCCTCCAAGTGACAGGACAAGAGGAAACAGCCTCCAACTGCACCAGGAAGGTTGAGATTGGATATTAGGGAAAATCTCTTCACTGAAAGGGTTGCCAGGCATTGGAACAGGCAGGCCAGGGAAGGAGCTGGTGTCAGCAACCCTGGAGGTGATTAATGGATGATTATTGCCACAAAAACTGTTCCTCTGCTGCATGATCCCTCACTAGCTGGAGAGCATGCAGTTGGGTTGATCTAATTGAGGTATTCTGAATCTTTCCCTTGAGGTGTTTTTACACGGTCCAGACTTAGAAGCTGAGTTATTTTCTTCCTGGTAGCAGAAGGAAAAAAAAATGGTACTGTTCATACCAGTTACCAAATGTCTTACCCCTTTGGAGGACTGCTCTGAGAGCTGCTGGGGAAGGAGCACAGTGTCTGTTCAGTGCAGGAACACACACATTTCCTGATGCTGGTGATGCTGACACCCTTCACTTCCCCAGCTGTGCTGTGGGGAGCACACAGCTGTGCTGACTCCACACCAGAGCCCAGCTGTGACAGTCACACTCTGCTTGTCGTTTCCTCACTGCTTTCAGGGGGATGCTGTCACCTGGCGGAGAGCTCTGTGTGCCTCTGCCTCCCCACAGCACCTGGGAGATCTCCAGAAAGTCCCAGGATTTCCCACCCATTCATGCAGGAGTGTGGCAGTATCCTGTAATGGTATGGACAGTGTCCTGACGGGGATTTATCCACCCCACATCACCCTGCAGCTCTGAAGAAGGTTTTGTGCAGATCCTGACTTGGGGCTCTAAATCAGTAATGTTACATTGAGCTCAGACTGGGAAACCTGCAGAGTTTATCATTCCCAGCTCACCTTTGGCTTCACAGAAGCACCTGGCACAGAGGATGCCCAATTTTGGTGGTCCCATGTGTTTTATACACCAGCATTGACACTCCTGGCTCCCTGGTCATTCAGTTTTCTTCTCTGTCCACCTCCTTTCTTTGATCCCATGGAGTTTTTTCTCTCTCTTTTTTTGTTCTATGCAAGGTTTGTGGTGGGCATAAAGATGCCAAATTAAATTAATTCACAAATTTGGAAAGAAGCCAGTCAGGAAATAGCAACTGCTTTTATAGG
This sequence comes from Melozone crissalis, assembly GCF_028551555.1. Taxonomy (NCBI): domain Eukaryota; kingdom Metazoa; phylum Chordata; class Aves; order Passeriformes; family Passerellidae; genus Melozone; species Melozone crissalis. The sequence continues at coordinate 6,438,427 of NW_026535817.1, read as the reverse complement.
AAAGCGTGAGAGAGAGGGAGAGAGAGACAGGGAGGATCTGTCTGCCTGTGTGCAAGTGCAAATGCAAATCATGTGCCCAAAACCCAAAGTCAAATGATTATAAATGTTTTGGATCGATGCAGCGCATTTGTGAGTGATTTCCTATACTTCTTCCTGGAAAAAAAATCCCCTTGCTTGCACACAGATGTGCAGGAACTCATTGGGAACTGGTGCATTGGCATTTTGAACATTTCAGGCTTACCTTTGCTGTGCTGGTGAGTGAAGGAGCCCAATCTCTAAATCATTAACTTGATTTAAGGGTAGAAAGCAGGGTAGAAAACAAGGAGGATGTGCTCACTGACTCCACAGCAATGGTCTGCATGGCTTTAGCTCTCCTCTGAGCTCACAAACACAGCAGCCATGAGGAAATCTTTCCAGCCACAGCTTGCCTCTGCTTTACAAGTTGATCTCATTTCATCTGCTCATGTGACTTCCAGCAAAGTCAAATCTGCGGAGGCTTCCTCTCACTTCATTCTGCCCTGAACTTAAAATAGTCACAGAGCTTTTATATGGCTCACAGCAGAAAACAGCCCTGGTGGCTTTCAACCAATTACATCATGATTATGCTGTAATCTGTGTTTTCTATGTGTTCAGAAATGTATTTTTTGCCACAAGTGCCTATTATAGTAGATTTATGGAAGAGTGCAGGGCACACTTTCTGATTTGTAAACCGAATATTTTATTATATCAGATGCCTGCCAAAGTTCTCCTAATATATTTTGTGTCAGACTGTTGTGGGAAACAGCACAAAATGGAATACATTTCTTAGTTTCTCATGAATATTAATCTCTGAAGAGAAGCACAGACTATATTCCAACAGCTTATTCTTGGTGTAACGCTAAACCAAACCTGTGAGATCTCTAGATGAGATTACAGCTCTTGAGAAATATTACTGTCCCCCTTTAATTCTCTGTTTTCCATGGCACAGAATGCATTGAAATACATGGATGAGCTATTGAAATTATGGTTGTTAAATATGTCATTTATGCCCCTCTACTGAAGGTCTTCAGCATTTTTTAGTGTCTACTTTGTGTGTTTATTTATGTTATTAAAGTGTATAATAAATGCTTCATAATATATATTAGATATATCATACATTTTACATCAATATAATGTTAGAAATCAGGAGAAATTAATTAAATGACTTGCCAAAGCCAGAGAACAACTGTGTGGAATCATAGCAATAAAAATCAGAAACTGTGACTCTTGGATCTTTATTCTAACCATTAAGGACTAGTTTTCAATTCTACAAGGACACTTTTGGGGAGGAAATACATAATAAAACTGCATTGAGGAAGTCTTTTTCAGCTTCTCAATTCTGAGGTATTTTGATTGAAAGATCATATAATCACCATATCCACATATAACTAGTTGATAAAGGTAAACAGTAGGTGGGGAATCTTTTATGGTTTTGGCATTTGAGTGGGCAGAGGAGAATTTGTTGCACTCAGAGGAGAGGTCAGAGCATCTTTCACAAGAGAAATACTTCTGGAGCTCAGTATGGGACCTGTCACCATTGGATCTTGCCTTTCTGCTCCTGTTCCTCCTCATCTTCCTTCTCAGGCACTTTTATTTTCGTGTCTGAAGGTTATTAATAGAACTAAACACTTTAAATTTTTTTGATCTCTAATTAAGCCTTGCTCTGGCACCTTTTTTACAATGATTGCTGCTAAAATCCTTTCAGGTGCTATTCCAGAGCTCATAGCTCCTTGTGCTGAAACAAGAAAAATCCACAGAACACTGTGCAAGGACATCAAATGGGACACCTTTCACGTGCTTTCAAACTGAGACTCTTTTTTGTCCACTTGGCTTTGAAAGCATCACTCACCTGTTTCACACAGCTGAATGACAAAATTCTGGGCACTCTCAGATGCTTTCCTGGTGACAGCACCTTCCCTCACTGAGGCCAAAATGATAAAACAAATAATCTGCCTTTCATGGCATCGATGAGGGGTTTGTTTAGTCACAGCAAAGGAAGATTTTCTGAGCAGCATGTAGTATTTCAGGTTTCCTTTTAGTCACAAGGCTGTTATGACTGTTCTGTTGCACTCATCCAAAGCTCTTGGATGTTTTCAATCTCAAAAGTCCTCCTAATGTAACCAAGAGATGTATCAGAGCATTTTCTTCCAGTAGACTCCTTGAAGGCATCCTAGTGATGAATAAAAATCAGATAAAAATATGATACATCATCCATGGTGTATTAAAATGGGCCCCAGAGTTTTTAGACTGGTACATAGTTTGCATTTCATTTAAATGAATGCTTTGCCTCATTACTTAACTAAGTAGACAATCTTGGGAAAACCTCATGTTATGAGCTTTATTTCAAGCTTAAGTTAATTATTCATATGATTATTTTTCTTTCCTAGGTACCACCTTTCTCCTTTTCATAGTCTGACAATAAATAATGTACTTAACATGCCTGTATTTTTGGACCAAGAAAAACACCCTCAACAGTGAACTTATTTTGTGTATGGCAATCAAAGTTCAATAAATATTAAAAATTAATCTGTTTTTCATTTGTGTAAGCACAAAAATGTATTTAAGAAAATTCAGTCCCCTTCATATTTTACACTCTTTAAACTCCAACTTGGCTTTAGTGACATTTTTTCCAACTTAAAACCTTGTTTGCCAAGATTCAAACTGAGTGAATTTTTATTGCACAGTTATAAACCATTGGCAGGGGGGGCGGGGGGAGGATTATATAATGGAAAAAAGTTGAAATAGCCTTTGCTCTAAAAGTGCAAATAGCATACAGCACCCATTAGAGAGAGAGAGAAAGAAAGGTCATTGTTAATATTTTCATTGAAATACTCCTGTAATGCTTTAAAATGCACCCAGGGTGCTTTTCACAGATGGAAGCACTGCAAATCATTAAGGAGTAATGACCAATGGAGAGGGCAGCTAATGGCAAAAAGGGGCAAAAGCTGTGGTGAAACCACCAGCCCTGAGCTCCACTGGTCTTTAGCAGCCAGGAAATGCCAAACTTCTGCAGAAAAGAGGAATATTCTGGTCCCGATGGTGTTCAGGTGTGGTGCTTTGGTGGCCAGGTGAGCATCCTGCTGCTCCTGGCTGTACCAGAGGAGAAAGAGGGGGCAGAAATACCCAGGGATGTATCAGTTCTATAACAATCACTGAGGAAAACATTCAGTTTTATAATAATTGCTCAGGAAAAGCTGGAAAATATTCAGATTCTGTTAACAATAGTTTGGATAGGCTTCCAATTTTATTTTTTTTTTTTTCCTTTCAGGGCTGGCAGCTGCCAAGACCTTTGCTGGTTGTTGCTTTGCATTCTGGGGTGCAGCTCTCAGTAATTATTTATCCCAGAGAACCACAGCCTCCACTATTTTTCAGCATGACCTGGATGGTCAAATCTTTGGCTAGGTCAGTGATTTAAACTGAAATACCATCTGGCAGCAATATAAAACCCAGCCTGGTAGGGGGTGAAATGGAAAAGTAGCGAAGGACTGGTACAAAAGATATGACTGGAGAACAAATATGTGCATCAGGATCGGTGTCAGAAATTCCACTGTATGTCTTGGTGCCATCTTATGGTTAAGTTTTATGAGGCTTGTCTTCATGAAGGAGAACACACAGATTTGAGGGGAAGAACCAGGGTTCTCCTGTGGTAGGGAACTACTTTCCTGTGGTGGAACATGACTATTGGAGTTTACAAATGCATCATAATGAAGGGGAACAAAAAACATTCATTATAATGCTCTTGAAGCAACAATCAGAGCCTGTTTTAAAGTCAAGTGTCTCACAGTACATGAATTAACCTGACAGAATTAGGAAAATACTATGGAAACTGGAAACTGTACTGCATAAAGCTGACTCTGTTTTGCCAATTCGTACTCCAGTGCATTTGTATAATTTTTATACATAAATGAAGCAGCGTGTGATCTGTGTAAATCATTTGTAAGTACTGGGAGCTGCAGTATCTAGAGCATGAAGTGGATGGAGCCAGAGAAAAAGCTCTGAAGGAACAGAAATGTTAATGTGATGACTGAGAAGTAACTGCATGTTTAACTGTCTGTGAAACAGAAAAAGGTTAACTGCTACATGAGAAACACAATTATTATAGTGCAGCTTCCCCATAGCTTTTAAGGACACTATATATAGATATGTATATATATATATATAGTCATGATTTCATATAAATGTGTGCATCAATCTATGCACAAATTTTGGAGCAAACAAAACATTTGACTTTTTTTATTTTAACCTTTATTTTTCTACTATTATTTAAAATCTGTTTCTGTTATCCCACTATGGGAGAACAAAATGTTCTCAATTCATGCAGTTTCATGTGACTTTTATTAACGTTTGGTCTTTAATTTGGTGAAATTCCTTTTGCAATACGTCTTTCCCATGAATATGATTTAAATCAATGTCCTCAGGTTTCACTGACATAAAACTTTAAAGAGAAGTTTGCTAATTCTTGCTCTGTTCTGAAAGACAGTGGTCAGGACAGCAGGAGCTTTAGGTTTCAGTCTTTAAAAGAGAAATTTTTCGAGGCAGAGTATGTTCAAAAAGCAAATACCCAAAGGCTCCACATTCAACATCTGGGGAAGAAAAATCATGGCAAACTCTCTCAAGGTGCAGTACACAAAATATTTTGCTTATTCAAGGTAAATCTCTTGATTTAAAACAGTGGAGCCTTTACCCTCCATTGTTCAGTAATTCTGAATAACTCCTTTTTCTTACAAATGTGATTTTTTTTGCCTTCAAATCCAGTGAAAGTAAAATCATAAATAAAGGTGCAACGATCTCACACAGCAACAGGGTGGATCTTCAGTAAGCTTCAACGTGAGATTATCCAGAAGCATAAAACTAAGTGGATATTCATATTCAGTAAATCAAACCAGGCCTGTATGTTGCAGAAAGAATGGGATCTAAAGCATTTGGAAAAATTAAAAAAAAAAAAAGATAAAATGGCTTTATAAGGAACTAAAAGGGGGTCAATAAAAAAAAAATAAATAGAGATGATTAGAGCAGAACAGGTAAAATTTCTGTGGAAGGCCAACCAGAATAGAGGAGGAATAATCAGTTCATAAATTCAATTTAACAGTTTTTAGTTAAAAGTTCAATATGCTGTTTAAGGGCTTTCAGAGGGTCCCACAGGATTGCAGTGTCTTTCTTTTCCCTTGGATAACTGCAGTCCACTCTTCCCAGACTGCAATGCTTTGGGTCTGACACGAGCAGCGGCCCAGATCTCCAGTACAAACCAACCCATTCTTAACGTGGGTCAGTCACCTGACATGAATGTCCTTGGAATGAGCTGGCATGTGAGCTTTGTCCAGGCCACATTGTGGTGTTTTAGCCCCCAGTGCAGATCACCAAAGGGTTTCCTGTTGGGTTTCAAGCGCACACCTTTCCAAGAGCCTTGTCTTCCTGGATGTCTTCACAGTACGTGCAAAGACCAACTGCTTTCCCCCAGCTTTTGGCAAAGTATGAAGCACCACTACTCATTTATAGGCCACCAATATTTGAAACATAGTTGTTAACGGAAAAGATTTTTCTTGAAAAAAATTTTTAAAATATTTCCGAATTTTAATCCGTATTTTTCCGCTGAGCATGATTCCAAGATCGCCATTTCAATGCTCTGTCATGACTGCAGAAAGGTGCCTCCCTCTGATGGAAGTCTTGCTAGATTTTTCTGGGGTGTAGCTCTGAGCCTGGCTCTCTCACTTTCTCCTTTTTCACATCAGAAGGAGCAAAGGAATTCATGCCCGTGACTGATTTAGAGCTGTTTTCCACAGCTGCTGGAAGAGCAGCAACCCACCCATTCCCCGACACAGGTATCAGATTAATCAAAAACTCGTTGGGGACTGTTTTTCCTTGACATGTCCCTACAAAATCTCTGCCTCCAAGAATTAGATGGGTCAAAGAACCTTTTCATGGTTAAGCTTTTTGGTTGGAAATGGGATTACCACGGGATAGAGTGGTCCTTGGGCAAGTAGGCAAAGAGTTCAAAGGCAAACTTGGCATTGGAGGTTTGGAAATTAAAGCACTTGAATCCTCTGCCAAGCACCCCATGTCCAACAGTGCCCAGCATCCTACACAAAAGGAAGCTGAGGGAGACTTTTGATACCTTAATGAGCTAAAGAGACTATAAAAAAGTAGTGTTTATAATATGTGTGTTGTGCCAGAGACCAAAAAGAATCAACTTTTTCTCTCTCTCTGTGCAAAGGATAAAGGATAATTCATGGCAGAGAAATGAGTAAAAATGACCTCAGGCTTGCAAGACTTTTGTTTTTTGTTTTGTTTTAAACTTTTTAAAATCTGCCTTATCAATTAATTACCATAAAAGAATGTTTATCTTTGTTGCATTTCAGTGGCAGCTCTGGCTCTTTATGATTTCTGTCCAAAATAAATGTTTGAACTTTCTCGGCCGAAGTGACAGAATACACCATTTCCATCAAAAACCAAAGTAATGAAAGCCATGCAGACAGCTTTAACTGGCCCTGCAATCACCTATCTATGTTTCTATAAAAGGGCCAGGGGGGGAAATAATTAGCTGGTGATTTGGGCAGCCCCTGGCACTGCAGCCAGGTGTGCGTGGGCAGGTGCCTGTGCCGTGGGCAGGGGGGGTGATGGATGGTGCCACTCTGCTCCAAGAGCCCATGGAGGATGCAGCCATGCCCTCCTGGAGTGCTGCTCATCCAACAGGCCTGGGGCAGCTCCCACCCTAGGCCAAAATTGGTGGGAATGGTTTCTGTGAACTCGGCAGAGCGGTGCTGCGCTTGGTGTGAAAATTTGCGTTAACGGGCTGAAAGGGCCATTGAGAAAACATATTGTAGAGTCATGGAATGATTCTACAATGAATTAATAATACTGGTGATTATTAGAAAGCCCATACATTATTATTAGAGTATATGATAATATAGATTATTATTAGAAAGCCTGTGTGATACAAATTATGTTAAAAGGCCCATTGAGAAAACACAAGATCATATAGAATCACTCACTACATCCTGAATGAATGAATACTGAATACTTTCACTTTGCAATGAGATAGCCTGTTATCTGTGGAATTTCCATTCCTTTTCTTTCTAACAATATTTTAAATATACCTACACATTTAATTTAATTTAATTTAATTTAATTTCATATTTTATTTTATGCAATATTTTATCTTATCTCACATATATTTGTATCTTTGATTTGTCTTGATGGAACTGCGTCTTGAAACTTGCTGCATAAGCCATTCTCCAGTGAGAAATGCAAATATACACCTTCTTAAAATGCACTGGTGGCATTTTGAAGTAAAGTAGCAAATGGACACATCATCTTTGCCTCACCTCTCCTTCCCTCTCTCTTCCCATTAATGCAATGCTCAAGGTCTGATACGCTGAGCTTGCCATCTCCTGCAGGGGAATTAATTGTCCCCCTGCAAAGGAAGCTGAGGAAACAAATAATAGTGTAAACCATCACATTTTGTTGTTCTTTTGTGCATTTTGTGTTACTTAAATTGCAAACTGGTTTCGTGCTGCTTGGATGGCAGCTCTTTCCCCACTGCAACAATGTTTATTCTGACTTCAGCAGCTCAGTTTAGTTGATTGCTACAGGCCCTACCTTAATTTTCCTCCTCCATTCATCCCTAATACCCAAAAATAGCTGTAGGAAAAATGCTCCGTTGCTTTTTTTTGTTGTTGTTTCAGTTGAAAACATGAGTGCTGCTGCTGAGAAATGAATTGTGGGCATCGTCTGTGTAACCACTGCACCTACTGAGCATCTCTGCCCTTTGGAATCCAAAATTCTGCTCACTGCTGACATGAGGCACATGATTGCCAGGTGGAATGCCATCCTCCTGGCCAGAGATTCCTGGCCCAAGGGGCTCTGCCTGGGATTTGCCTTTGGGGTCCCAAGTGCCATGCAGGGAACCCTTTGCATGGGGCACGTGAGCCCCAAGGGGACAAAACCCCGGTGGTCTGAGGCTGTTTAAAGCCTTAGGTCAGAGTTTCCATCTGTAAACATTCCCTGGCCTGTTTATGCTTCCATACAGCTTGATTTATTGGAGGTGAAACCCACTGTATACTAACTAACTGTACACTAACTCTCTTAATGAAACTGATTAATTGCTGTTGATTGCAGAATATGCTCATCAGCAGTAAGAACTCAGATGATCAGCTCATAGCCCCATACTATTAAGTTCAGCTGCATGATGAGCTCATTGGTTAAATGGCAGAAAAGTGACTGTGGGTTATCCCACCTTTTGAAAAAAAAATAAAAATTAATAATTATTATGTGGCTCTTTTACAACATGCCTCCAGAACAGATGAAAAGTGTCCATTCCATTTCTGTCTGACATCACAGACCTCTGGTACACTCAATGCATGTTTGTTAACACAGTTAACAATTTCAGAGTTAACTTTCAGAGTGAAAAGAACTTTATATCAGGACCTGAGGGTCATTCCTGATATTTAGACACCTACTTAATGTGTATCTTAATATGTATATTTTTTATTTATATTTCTTGGTTTTGTGGTACTGACATGCATCTTCTCAAAAAAGGTTGGATTTTCCAGTAGCAGTGCTTTAGGAAAGGCAGTAGATCTTCTGCTAGAAGTATGATTTACCTTTTCCTTTGTAAAACACATTTTAACAATTTTGTGCATGTTCTTGCCTTAAAGCAGCACAAGCAAGACCTTTCAACTTTCTGAGGGATTTCTCTTTCCATGTCTGTGGCATGAACTGCTCATCTTTTGCAAATTAGTCAATGTGTAGCAAAATAACAATTTTTTAATTTTTTTGGCCCGACTTTCTTTTTTTTTTTTTTTTCTCAAAAGCCAGATTCACTCCCTTCAATCCAGAATGTCCCAGCTTTATAGCTAAATTGAGATGTGGAGCAGAGAGTACCATTATTGCTGTTCAATGCTGCCCATCAAGCTAAGCTCCAAGTACACAAATGTAATGAAGTGATAATACAGGGATGAAAAATATTTCGTTGGGAATATCCAGCAACCCTCTGTGTTTGCTAGCAAAACTAAAACTACCACAAAACATTGTGGTGAAATGAAACCTAAAATCAGTAAATATTTTTTAATTTTTCTCCTATTTTGATAAGAAATTACCCATGTTGTTGCATTTTTACCCCTTTTTCTGACGCATTTGTGGATAGAAGTGTGTGTTGGCTGTTTTACAATGTGTGATGTGATCACAGGTACAAACAGTTTATGGCACTGCAGTCATACCCAGAAACACCCAACATCAAAAAGAGAACAGCCTCTCTGCCTTTTGCTGTTACACTGCTCAGAAGAAATTTAGTTGCTGGACTTGAAGTAGCAAGCAGGCATGAAATGTGATATTGTTTAATGGTGAATTTGAAACCTTTCACAGGGGGAATCCAAGAGAAAAATGACCTCTGAGCAGCCAGAAATCACTGGCTGCCAACTGCTGACATCTGTACCCCTGGTGATGCTCTGAGATTCCTGACATATGAGGTTGAGCAAAGCAGAGTAAATTGATAAACCAAACACCACAGCTCTGGATTTCAGCTCAGTTTCTTCCTGTTAAAATAGTGAACAGAAAGCTTCTGCAGGGCAACTGGTTTTGAAGGGGACACACTTGGCTTTGATGTTACTGCAGCCCCACTTCAGCTCTGGATTTGAGATTTGAGCTGGTTAATGCCTCCAGATCCAACCTTTCGTGCCATGTGAGGAAATGTTCCCTCACTGACCTGATCTCACATTCTTTCAGTCTGAGATTTTCTCAGTCTCAAAAAATCCTTTATTAACAACCCAGAATTTCAGGGCCCAAATCAAAACTTCCAGTGCAGCCGATCCAGATCCAAATGTTGCAGCTCAGTTTCTTTCTGTTCATGACTTTCCTACTGATACTCAAACAGCTACAGGAAAATCCAGTATATTACCCTCATTTTCCACTTTCTGTTACAAAGTTTTTATCTTTCTGCATTTGTTTTTATGGTAGGACAGTTTCTGGTTTGAATTTTATCTAGCATAAAAGCTGCCTAAAGGCGCAGAGCTCGAGACTGGCCTGTTATTCCTTTCAGGTTTTGGCTGAAACTGAAACATGGAGGAAAACCAATTGTCCTCCTTTTCCTGCTCTGAAAGATAAGTGTGACACGAAGCACATGCCTCTCTTAAACGCTCTCGCATGTGCCTAGAATTTGAGGTCAATAAACCCAGCTCTGGAGCGGGGCTGAGGCAAGCATTATGGATTAAAGATTTGTCAGAAGGGCCACATTCCAGGCAGAGCTTTCTTTGTTCCTCCAGAAGGGTTTGCTCATGCACGTTACTCCCTGTTTTATGGCCCTGCTTTCCAGTGCTTGGCCACCAGATCCTCACAGGATGCAGATGTGCTTCCCCACTGCCCTCCTGCCTTCCCCACACTCTTCATCCTCACTGGCCAAATGTCCAGAGAATGTGGATATGGGTGTCCATGGCAAGGCTCCCCTGGTAGACTGGAGGATGTCATCACTTCTGCATTTCCAGGACTCCCAGCAACCCAGAATTTGCAGGTTCTTCTGTTGTCTTCAGCACACAGCTGAATTCAACAGGCACCTGAGCTTTCAGACAAGAGCTGTAGCACCTGGAAGACCCACACAAACGAGCCCATGGATTCACCCAGCTGAAGCAAATTAACTTAATTTGAGGCAGAAAAACTTGTAACATGGCTGGTAAATGACATCCACTTTCTGCTGCTTAGTTTCCAAGCACTTTTCTGTTCTTTTTTCCTTAATATTGGTGTGGTTTTTGTCCCTGGAAGTGAAGTGGCAATGGCAAGTCCTGTTCAGAGAGGGTCAGGAATGCTCATGTGAAAAAAGTCTTAGTTTTGCCTTCCAGTGCTTCCACTCCTGGGGATTTCCTGTTACTAAATAATGCTCTCAATAATACTTAAATCTCTCATAAAAATAATTAAATTAACTCTGTCAAAAGACTGTTTTCCTTCCTGACACTAAAATGGGAGATTAATGATCAATTGACTGCCTGTTCCTTGCTCTCACCCTTTACAAAAACGCTATAAATACAGATTTTAAAAGATACGAGAGAGGTGAGAAATGAAAATTAAGGGCAAACTGAGGCTTGTTCTTGCTCTGAAGAGCCTCAAGCACCGTGTGGGGCTCACCTTAGGAAAAGCAGAGTGGCCAGGCTGATTGCCTTGCATTGCTCACCTTGCAGTTTGATGTAGCCCCTCTTCCCACAGTATTTTTGCCTTTCCTCCCCCTTGACATCTACATTTTTCACTTGTTCTCTGGTGACATCCAGGAAAAAAGTTTCTCCCTGATTTCAGCCTCCTGAGCTGCTGGAAGAAGGTGGTTGAGGTTGGATGTGCCAGACACAGGGACTCGGGCAACCTTCTCCAGTCAGAGAGTTTGGAGAGCAATAATAAATAAACTCTGGGTGAGCCAGCCCTAGAGGGATTGAAATGCAGAAATATCCTCACACAAGGACAAGGAAAATTAAATAAAGGACTCAAATAAAATGTCTCTCTTAAGGCTTGAGTGCCAGCTTAACACCTAGGTGCTGAAGTAACATTTCCAGGTAGAGGGATGTGTGCATCCAGATAAAACCATGCCTTAGTAGCCAATCCTGAAATCCCAGCCTTCCAAAAGCAGCCTTGACTGCTCAACAGTCCTTTAAACCTCTGCAATCCAGATGTACTTTGGTTTTAGGAGCTGCTGTTCTGATTTCACTTTGCAAGTATTTGCTGCCTCTTTTCCTTAAATTATCGTGCCTGGTTGGGTGTGCAAATATGTGCCTACATATCTTCCACATTTAGTGGGTAAAAGGGACAAACTGAACTTAAAAGAGAGATTGAGGCTGAGCAGGAATTTCTCTATCCCAGGTACTGTCCCAATATCCAAGTAAAACTTCTTTTCTTTCTTGCTGATTCAGACCTTTAATGAAAGGTTGAGGTTTTAATTTAACTTCAGGGCTGAAGAATGTCTTTGATTATGTCTTCTAGAAGAAGTAGAAGAAAATAGGGTTCTGCAACTTCCACCCCCCTGCTTAGCTGGAACCTCTTCCTCCACAAGGAGAACATGATGAATTGCATGGTCTTAAATGTAAAAAAGGCCCATTAAAGTATAGGGGTCCTTTTTTGCTTTTGTATTCTTTTGAAATATAAAATATTCTTTGCCCCCAAGGTTTCCTATATATTTACTTTGGCCCTAGTGTAAAGAAGGCAAATGAAGTTAATTTCTGAGAGGAAATAATGTTATTTCTCCTTAGAAGAAAGGAAGTTACATACACTCCAAGAAGCTTTCTAGGAGCTAATTATCTCAGCACTAATAACTGCAATCTTAATGGCCAGGTCTTGCTTCTGGTCATTTAGGAGAAACCTTTCATAACACTGTTCTTTGAAGAATCTTCTGTACAGTTTTTAAGTTGGGATTGCTCACTGGCTATTTTTACCTGTCCTTTGAAGAGCTCCCATCTCTCCTGTGCCATTTCCTAGGAATTGCCTCATGAGTTCTGACATTTTTTTAATAAATGACTATAGATATGTAGTTTTGCCAATAAAGGTAAATTCTGTTCTGTTCAATAAAGGTATATTCTGGAAAAAATAAAAATTAAGGGTTGATTCTGATGTTTCCTGTACCAACCATAAGTCCATCAGAATCAATCAATTAATTTCACTGAGTCTGGAATAAAAATAATAATTTATTTCTTGCTTTTAATATTTCTGATATGAAAGGTATGTTTTTGAATTAAATATGAAATGACTGATTATTGGGGTTGCTGACCAAAATGCCTGTGTATGCACATTTTTATAACTAGCCTGCAAATTTAATATTCAAAACCTAAAAATAAATTTCATTTCTCCAAATTCCTCTAGATTTTCTCTTCGAGTAAAAGCAGCAGCAAGGGAGATAGTGCGGTGTATTTAACAGTCCCTCTGTTACTGCTGGCATTTTCAAATTGAAAATTCCTTGAAAGTTCATGTCTTATTCCTGTTAATGTCTGCTTTGGCCCAAGGTGTTGGCTCTTTAATTATTAACACCTAAGGTCTGATTTCTAACAGTGGGTATGCAAGAAGGCAGTGTTTTATACCTAGAATATCAAATATAAACTTATAACTCCCTGAAGAGGCAGGCATGGAAAAGGCACAGAAATAACTGCTGTGCACTTCTGAAAACCACACCAGCACTGAAGAAGGAAAAATTGTATTTATTCCAGGTTTTTCTGCACCAGCCTGGAGCTGACTGGGCAGAAGGACAGAGAGGGATCACAATTCCCATCTAAGTCAGCCTTGGGTATGAAACCTGGGAATAAGGCATGCCAGTTTGCTCTTCAGCAGCCTGCTGAGCTTCAAATAAACACAGAGGGATAAAGCGCATATCAATAATTCAGAAATATCTAAATATTAATATTTCAGCTCTTGCACTGTTTTATTTGTCCTCCTCCTACGTTTTGAGCTGCGTGCTGAAGCCATAGACCCTTCCAATGGAACTGGTGGCACACTCCTGGCTGGCCTGGATGTGTGCCAGCACTGCCACCCAGCCCAGTGTCCCTGCAGTGTCCCCGTGTCCCCAGTGCTGACCCTGCTCCTCCTCCTGGCCCTGCAGCTGCTCAGGATGAGCTCACGGCAGCTACAGCGCTCACTCTATTTCAGAAGGACTTCCAAGATCAGTCTCCTTCCCAAGTGAATATTTCCATGGCTGATGTAGCCCTGTCATGGTATTATTTTCTGTTTATCTGCAGCTGAGAAGAGGGTGTATTGAATTACTTGGTAGCAGCTAGGGTAGACAGTTCCATTTTGTCTTTATTAAATCACACGTCGCCGAAAGTTTAAACTACTTGAGCAAAAAACAGTGAATCAAAGTTCAGGGCTGCTCCTCTGATTTCAGCTGACTTAGATCACTTTCACTGGACTTGAATTATTTGTGAAAGCAAACCCTTCAAGGGTATTATTGTGGTAAAAGGAATGGAATCCTACATGTTGTTATATATGGTATCTGTTTTTTTCCACTTCACGTCCTGTTCTTTACAAAAGTATTTAGTTAAATTGGCTTCAAAGAAGAATTTGCCTCCATTTAAGTTATCAAAACTTTAGGCAGAGCAGATAGGAATAAAGCCAGTTATTTATACTTTGTTTTTAGTGCACCAAAATGATGAGAATATAAAAAGCAAAAATATTAACCCAAACTCTCTAACATTTTAAGGTCTCAAAAAACCCCCCCCAAGATTAAGTCTTTGAAAAGCATCCAAGTAATAAATCCAAAGAACCAAAACACACAGTTTTAATAACTTTATGACAAAGAAACACAGAAGCTGATCAGCACAGATGCTAAGCTGGAAAAACTTCAACAGCCCTCCATGTTTGTGGACTTTTAAAAATCAAGGGGTCAGGTGCAATAAGCTGATGATGCAGCTTGATTCTCTGATGCCACAACCCAGTGAGGTGCTGGGGAAGGGTAAAAAAGGGTGGGAGACAAACACTCCCAATCTCCTGCCTGGTGTCATTGGCAAAGCCAGCGCTGCTCCCCTCTGTAGATAAAGCAAACACTGAGACTGTGGAGTTATAAAATCCCTCTGACTGAGGGGCTGTTTGGGAAAGACTCTGATGATCTCCCCTGCAGATCTCGTGTGGGAAGCTCAGTGTCCACAGGGCTGGGCATGGAGAGTGCACCTCAGTGAAGTGTAACTACTGTTTTCAGACAAAAGTCTGGTTATAGATGTGAACATCCTGAGCTTTACTGAGATTTTTGTCAGCAGATTTGCTCCTGGGTTTTGCTTAAATTTTTTTTTTTGACATTTATTCCCCTATAGCCTGGTGGATTTTGCTGAAAAGCAGAGGAGATGATTCTAATTCTTCTGAATACCAGCAAAGCCACTTACAGATGTTGAGTATGCTATTCTTGTGCAAATCCACTGGAGACTTAATTTAGTCTGCTGCACTCGCTAGAGAAAATAAACTCAGCTTTACTTTGAAATTTCTGGATGCATCTCAGGACTGACAGGAAGCACTGCTCCAGAAATCAGCAATTTTGACACAGTAATGAATGGCAGATAGGAACAGTTTTGAGTGCAACCCTTACTTGCATGACACACAATTTGCATGACTCCTTTTCAGAGTAATACATATTTTGTTTTTGTATCAGACCTGGATATGGTGGTTCCTTGGTTTTCCTGCTTTCCCTCAGACCACAGATCTGTGCAATCATTTCATGTAGTAAAATGAAAGGATTCAAACCCCTTTCCATCTCTTTCTTGCAGTCTTTCATTGTTCTTCTTGCTGCCTCTAAGAACCTGGACACTAGGCTCACAGGTGTGGCTCTATCCATTTTCCTGGACAGAGAAATGACAAAGGATGTTTCTTTTTCTTCTTCTGTGTTCTTTCACTTCTTCCAGCTTCTCTGCTATTTCATTCCTTGTCATGATCACAGTTATTTTGAGAAGTAACTGGATGGAAGAGCTTTAAAGACCTATTCAGACGCGAGTGAGCCATCACTGAACATGGCATCACATTTTCCTGTAAATGTATATTTGGCTGGAATATCCCAGCAAAGCTCTGTGGGCAGCACAAAGTGACAAAGGTGTGAGATGATTGATTGGCGCTGCAGAGAAACTTCTGTTCCACCCGCGGCCTCCACCAGCTCCGCATTTTCCGCACGCCTGCGCTGCCAATTCTCACACCTAGCGGGTCAGCCCTGGTTTGTCTTGCTGGAGCAAAATTCCATCAGCATTTCCAAACTGATGCCTGTGCCCAGGCATTTCCTAGCTCGCTGAGCAAGGTGCTGGATGCTGCTGATGGCTCTCCAGTGTGGCATAGTCTCACTCACCAATTATTCTTGGAGGCGCTTCTCACCGCCTTTCCAGGTGCTCCTTGTCTGTTTTATTTATTCTCCTCCTATGCCTATTTTGCCTATTTATTCTCCTCTCCCATAGCCTTTGACTGCTCTGTTTCATTTCTGTTTAATTCCTGCTCTTACAGCGACAGCATGGCAGAAACATGTTGATTCTTTCTTCTGATTTTTCTTCTTTCTTCTTTATTTGGGCCTCCTGCATGGGCTGTTTCCAGGCATGGCTGCCAGCAGCATGTTTTGGGTGGTGTTTTCATGATCAAAAATTATTCAGTTATTCAGCCTGGAGGCCTCTGCACTGTATTGTTGACAGATGAAAATACAAATTCAATTTATATTGAAGGTGAGGAAAAGAATTGTGGTGGTGTTCGCAGGGGTCCCAGGATGAGGGAAGGGATGAGAATCTTGACTCCATGTTTCAGAAGGCTGGTTTATTATTTTATTATATATATTATATTAAAAGAAAATTATATACTAAGACTATACTAAAAGAATAGAAGAAAGGATTTCATCAGGGGGCTTGAAAGGAAAGGAATGGAATGATGATAAAATCTTGTGATTGACCAGAGAGTCTGAGACAGCTGGACTGTGATTGGCCATTAATTAAAAACAACCACATGAGACCAATCACGGATCCACCTGTTGCATTCCACAGCAGCAGATAATCATTGTTTGCATTTTGTTTCTGAGGTCTCTCAGCTACTCAGGAGAAAAGATCCTAGTGCTGGGGGATACAGTATGGGTAAATGAAGGTGGTACAGAATGTAACCTTATCTCCCAATGAGTTGCAGCCGGACCAATTACTAAAGACTAGGAGCAGGCCTGACGTTAACATGGATGATAATTATTAAGCTAGGATCTTTGGGGCTGGTGTTTGTGAGATGTATTTTCCATCCCAGCAGCTCAGCCCCTTGGGGATGTGCCTGTGTATCCCATCACAGCCCCTTGCCGCCAGCAGCAGCAGCAGGGAAGGCAGGGCTCAGGCCATCCTTCTGACTCTTGCTCATTCATCTGGGGCTGCTCAGTCAGAGCAAGGATGCAAGGGACCAGAGTGCTTGTAATTCTGTCTGCTCCACTCAGACTGAGAAACCTGAGATACAAAACTGTAGGGTGCAAAGACTTTAAAAAGTTTGGCAAAGCCTGGAAAAGACAGAGAGGTTAATACATTCCTGTGCTAGGCTGTAGCCTTAAGTGGTTTTTCAAGTTTTGATGGAATTAAGGAGGGAAAACATGCTTCCAGTTTATTTTTTTAATAACAGTTGAGGAGCACAGGATAAGAATTCTCCTTCTTATGCCCATTTTTTTTCTCTTTTGTTCTCTGCATTGAGAGGCAACTTTTACCTCAAATTACCAGCCTTGCACATGGTCTTTTCTAAGCATAAACTCCTATAGAGGCTGTAACATCAGTTTATACATGCAAAAATAATTTCTAAAATGGATTTTCCAGGGGCAAGCCCAATCATCTGTTTAGCCAGGTGTGAGAATCTATCAGCTGTGCACGCAGGTGTCAATGCTTGAAAAACGACCCAGTTTACTCCTCCACAAAGGGTTTGCACACAGATCTGTGTCACTTAAGTCTGGTTTTGGGCTGTGTTTTGAGGATTTAAGTGGAATTTGGATGGTGGTTTCTGTGCTGGAGGCTCTCTGTGCAGGGCAAATGCTTCACAGAGCAAATGCCCAGATGGGCAAATTTGGCGGCCCCAGAGTGAGTCTTGGCTGGGTGCCCAAGTTGATGATCTTGCCCCAGATGTGCCTCCTTCTAAAGTGTCTACCTCTTGTCAGGCTCATTAGAGAGGAGTGGTTTTGGCTAGTTTGCCTCTTTTTTTTGAGTGAAAACATAGCATTTCTTAGTGTTTCAGTGCTCCCAAATTCAAATATTTAATAACCCCTGCTATCTAATACCTAGCTTGGCTTTGCATTAGAAACAATTGCTTGCAAAGTGTTTATCTGTTGAATGAAAATGATTAAAAGAAAACACAGAGTCCTCCATATACTATTTTTGGTCAAAAGAATGAACTTGCTGCTATTTTAAATATTTCCAGTATAATTTATATTAGCTGCAATACCATCAATAAGGCTGCTCGAAAATTAAGTGTCATTCTTGGCCTGAGCTACTGGGTGTGTTGTGGGACCAAATGCCATGTGCCAGAAAAAAAATTAAAACCAAAACCATGGTCAAGTAGCTGAATTTATGGAGAGAGCAAGCAATATGGGCCTGAACAGCACAGCAATTTTGGACAAACAGCAATGCTTCCACCTGGGAAAAACTTAAAGTTCTGCTCCACCTTAGCAGCAGCTGTGGCACTGGTGGTGATGCTGTCACCCTCCAGATGGGCAAAGCTGGAAAGCTCTGAGGAGTAAGTGGATGGGAATTAGCTGCCATTTATGTCCCCAAGTGTCAAAATACAGTGATTATTTCTCCTTTTTGGGGAAAGTAAACCACGCAGCTCTTTTCTTGATTTATTCAGTGTCAGTCTCTCCTTTCCCCAGGCAGCTCCTGACTCCACATCTTCCTGCACAAGCCGGCTTCCCTCCAAAGTGGAGGACGCCAAGTGCCAGACAAGGGCCTTCCAAGGCATTAATGCTTCCTTATCTGCCCTGGAAATCCCTGCCCTGCTCCATCCCAGGGGAGCACTTTCCTCTCTCACAGCTGCAGCACACGGATGGTTTCACGATCCTCCCGCGCTCCACGAAGGCGATGCGAACATTGGGGATTTGGCAGCGAGTGCTCCTCAGCTCCTGGCTCCAAGTGCAGGGCCTGGACACATCCCAGATCTGCCCTGGGATGGGATCTGGATGTGCACTTGAGGTCTTTTCCTCCTACCTGTCCGTTCCATAGTTTCCATGGAACTAAGTGCAGGAATGCTGGCCAAAAAGGAGCCTCAGTGCAGTACATGTTGGCCAGGTCTCCTGTCCAGATAATCAGTGAGCAGAATCTTGGAGAAGTCTGCTCCTTGTATCAGTTTAGACGCAGACATATAAACCAAAATTTTTTTTTTTTTATTTTCTCCCAAGTGTTTAGAACGGACTCTGCTCTCCCCAGCTGATCCCAGTTGACATCTGCCTTTTTTTGCTCACCCCTCCTGCAAGACACAGAATATTTTGTCACTGCTTTTTATATAGAGCAGCAAAATCCATATTCTCTTTCCATTTAATCTATTTATCTCCTGGGTATCTCCCACTCTGGTATTTGTGGCCTTCTCTTTTCTGAGCCTTCCTGAGGAACCATCTGTTAAAATTATTCTCCCTACTTTTGTGTAGCCACTTTGCTCCACATTTTGAATAAATCTAGCAGCTCTTTTTTCACACACTATCAGATTTCAGCTACCTCTGTTGTCTCTTATGCAATCTAGACTGACATGGTATAGCTGCCTGCCATCCTTGTACAGCAACCTCTTCATAATCATCTGAGAGTGACAGACTGCTTGAAATGATTTCTAAATTCAGCTCACTCACTGATTCCCCTCTCTTTTAAGGGCACTGGCAGAAAAACTTGCTGCTTTTGTAGCATCTCCAAAAATCAGAGGCAGTGAGGGCACTAGAAAGAACAGAGGTGCTGCTAAAATGTTCTCAGTGAGAGAAGTGATGTGCTCTTTGAGCTGATCCACTCACACAACAAAGTGTCAAGCCCAAAATTAAGATATAAATCCCTTGAGAGAAAAAGAGATGTACTGCAATGTGTTTGGCTTCCAAAGGATCAAACACAGGCATACCCAATAACTTACAAATATTCACTGCTAGTGCAGTTGTTTCCTTGCAGATTTATCCCATCAAGCCACAATTCTGGGCATTAATTTTCCTTCCTAAAATCTCAGTTTTTGTAGCTTTGCAGTTATGCATGGTTTTGCTGAGTTGGTGAACCTCTAACTTTTTAGTATGCACAAAAGACCCATGACACTGAGATTTATGGCACAAGCCAATAAAAAAAATACCTCTGGTGGAATGCTAAATATTCAGTGGGGTTAGAAAAATAACAGCCCCTATCTATGTGTGGCAAACCAGTATTAAAAGTTAAAATCCCCTCAAAGAAAGCTTGAATTTAAAAAGTAGCACAGCATTTTACCTTCAGAAAGAAGAAAGTGTTTTTTCTCTGGTATCCTCATGTTTACAAAGACTTGTGATGTACTGCAGGGGGAAACTTCAGGACTCTTCAGACATGTGGAAATAAGACAGCATGTAAAAACCTCATACAAGAGCTCTCATGGAATCATGGCATCACTAATCCACTCAGACACTCAAGAGTAAAATAAGATCTGAGCCGTGCTGTCATGACATCACAGAGCTTTCCCATTAACTTGAACCCCCCAAGACATTTTACTTCTCTAAAACTTTCTCTAGTGGCAGCAAATGCACAGATTACCAATACCTTGCAGATAGATCTTATATCAAAACTCTCATTAAAGTCAATGGGAGCCCTGTGACCAACCTGTGTGCGTAACACACTTCAAGTCTGGGGCTGGATGGCTGACTGCTTTATTTTATATCTGCAGCTCTTTTAAGAGCATTTTTGAAAACAAAGCAGCAATATTTTGCTGCTGGGTTAGACAGACTGGGTTTTTTTTTTTTTTCATTTTCAGTGTCCTTGCTTGGCTCAAGCAGGGAGCACTACAGAGGGGTCCCAAGCTCACACTGCTGGGAGGAGTGAATTTCCCTAAGGGACAGAGAACAGAATCCAGCTACAAAGATTTGGGCTCCATCCCAGATACTTAGGCTATTAAATGAGCCAGGAGGCTATGGCTGAGGAGGAATAAAAAAGGCCATGAGCAGAAGTGTGTTTTGCAGTCTGCCCTCCTTGGAAAGGTGCTGATGCAGGGACAGGCTGCCAGCGAGGGGAGATGCACTGATGGATGTTGGACCAGGTGGGACAGCAGGAAAAGAGGGGGAAAACAGGCATTTGCAGGCTTGTTAAAGAGGGCAAAAGTCATGCTCTTCTACACCTTTAGATACTGATTCCCCCTCCAGACATGGTTTCAGCAAGACATGACTTGAGGCAGTCACACTTTAGGTGGAGGCTGTTCAATTTCTGTGTGAGGTGGCTGAGGAGCATGGGAGGTCTGGGAGCTGGGAGCAGAGGTCTAGGAGCCACTCAGTCACTCTGTCACTTTAGGGCAAGTTACTTGACCTTTCTGCATGGGCTTGAGCCGTGTCAGATACAGAAAATGGCTCCAGACCAGCATTTCACACAGTATCTGAAACCTAACCCGAAAAAAAACTTCCTGCAGTTCACTGAAGAGGTCATCTGTATCATCTTGAAATGTCATCCACGTCAGCTGGGTGAAAAGACTGAAAAAATTATCAGTTCACCTCCGAAACAGCATCCTGCCTCTACACTTATGTCAAACATCAAGTCTTTGTAGCAGACAAAGGGCATTTGTGGGCATAGAGGAGGTAACTGAATTGTGACTCTGCATTTGTATGCTACCATTCCTGGTTAAAATCTGTTAATGTATACCCATGTAAATCTAAAATTAGATGCTGTTTCTGAAAGCATGGGCCTCTGTGGATTTTTCACATTAAATCAAGTAGTTTTTAAGCTGAAACAAGCCATATGATGAATATGCCTTCCTTTTCCAGTTCATTGTTAGACTGCATCAGCATGTAGTGAACCTGGTCTGAAACAAAATATTGAAGCATTTGAATAATCCATGAGCATCAAAATATTGCAGTTCTTGTTTCTCTTTGCTCCTTTGGTAACAGAGAAAACAATACAGTCCTCAAACATAATTTCTACTTGCGCTGTTTTCCCTGTGTTCTGACTGAAAGGGTGGATATTTGCATGGTAAATAATGTGATATAATAAAGTAAATAATGTAAACAATATTTACACAGTAAAAAATATGAGCTGAAACTGCTCACAGGAATCAAACAGAAATCATTTGAGGGCACTGAGTAGGTAGAAGTAACTCCTGTAATTTCACAGGCATCATTGTGAGAAAGGGGAGGATAGTAGGAGTTTTCAAATCAAGGTAATTTAGTGGGGAAGGGGGAAAGAGATCAAGGAATTTCCAAAGAGAAAAGGTAAAATCATTGCATGTTAAAACTGGGGAAACAGACTTTATGTCTGTTCTACTATGCTAGATACACTGCTCACTTTAAAAGTGATTTTACTCTTATTATTCATAGAGAAAGCACACTTGGTGATCATGTGAGGACCCCAATCAAATTATTGAGTTGATTAATGTATTTGCTGCACCCTAATCCCTTAAAATCAAAACTCCTTACACAATGCTTCTCCACTGGAGCAAAGGAGATCATGCTAAAACACCCATGTTGCTGTAGAGCAAATGAAAGCACTGCATGCATGCCTTTTAAAACCACGAGATGTTCATGCAAGTTGGCTTTAAACATTTTTCCTGAGCCTGAGCAGGCAGCAATTACCCTGCAGCTGAAGAGCAGAGCTGCCATTTACCTTGTGGTTACACAAAGCACTGCCTGTTCTATTTTTTAGTAACGACCCCCTGGCCTCCTTTTTTGGGTTCAAACTCTTTGTGAAGATTGCAAAAACTGTGTAGGTGATGTTTTCAAATTGCTGCAAGGCTCATAAAGGGTGAGTGCCTGGGGTATTTCTGCTCACAGCACGTAGGTATGGTTGAGGAGTCAGTGAGTTTTCATATCTAAATATGCATGGTTGAGGAGTCAGTGGGTTTTCATACTTCAATATGTATGGTTGAGGAGTCAGTGGGTTTTCATACCTCAATATCTATGGTTGAGGAGTCAGTGGGTTTTCATACCTAAATATTTGCTCCTTGAGCTAAGGAGAGATCAAAAGATCACCTTGCACAGGCTTGTAAAACACACCATTAAGCATCTGTCAAATATTCTGTGTCAAGACCACAGGCTTCAGTCAGCCTGTGTTAGTGCCCAAAGTGCAAAACGTGGCTCTGCAGGCAAAGTGACTGGGTGGCTGCAGGGTTTTCTTCCACCCCTGTGCTGCAAAGAAACCCAAAAGCCAGAAATCCTTCCCCATCTCTGGTGGGAAAGCTTCTTCTGCCCCCAGATATAGCATGCAGGGAGTGATTGGTGTCTGACTCTATTGATTCAGAATGCTGAGCAAATTCTTTATTAAAACTACATTATATTACATTAATACTGTACTATACAAAAGATACATATTAAAGAAAAACCCATGACTGTCTCCAGACACATCTTTGACCCAACTGGCTAAGGAAATAAAACAATCCTTAGTAGAATCCAATTGACAAATCTCTTCAGGTAAACAATCTTCCTAACACGTTCTACATGTGCAAAAACAACAGGAGCAGCAAGGAGAGATAAGAATTGTTTTCTCTTCTTCTCTCTGTGCCTATCCAGGAAAAATCCTGTGAGAGAGAATTATGCCAGGGGCTTCCTCTGTGATGGCAGGGCACCCTGTCCCCTGGGCCCCACACCTCATCTCCTGCTGCTGGGGGAGGAAGGACAAAGCAGGCTCATTCTTTGAGCAAAAATAATTCTCAGCCTCAGTAGGGAGCTCTCATGAACAAGATTCAGTCGCAGTTGTTGCACAAACAAGAGAGGAACCATCCTTTGAATTTCCAGTTTGCCATCACCCTAAACACCCCTCTTTGGGAATGCCTGTGTAGGTATGCTTCCCCACCTCTTAAAGGGGATGTCTATCAGG
The DNA here is from genome assembly GCF_028551555.1 of Melozone crissalis. Taxonomy (NCBI): domain Eukaryota; kingdom Metazoa; phylum Chordata; class Aves; order Passeriformes; family Passerellidae; genus Melozone; species Melozone crissalis. Next base: position 6,415,001 of record NW_026535817.1, on the reverse strand, counting down.
ATAATCTGAATTTCAGCATTGCATTCTCAATCAAGGGCGTTTCAAATATAGCAGCAGCAACAAAAAAATTTCTTTTCCCATTGCTGAAGATTGGAGTTCTGCTTTACAGGTATTTTTCAGGATTCTCTTCTTAAAAACCTCTGGTGAGTTTTCTTTCTCAGCCTTCTGCAATAGAAAGAATGCAAGGAATTTGTCATTACTGTAATCCTTTCCTTACTCAGCAGGTAATGGAAAATCATAAAAAAGGAAAAAAAAAAACCCAAACCTGCTTCCCAGAATACTGAATAAGATTTCTAGGAATAGATCAAAAAGTAGGGTTAAATAATTTGCAGCCTTTAACTTCATCAGTTGCAATTGGATCACCATAACAATGTTCATCCAGATCTGAATGCCAGCAGAGTTCAAGGGCAGAACATCACAGGTGACCCCTTTGCTCACCTCCTTGCCTCACTGGGGCCTGCTGAAAATTAAATTTACTTTTATACCAATGGAGGAACCAGCTGGGGCAGGAGACCAGTGTGATTTAGAAAAGCAAGGGTGGAGGGAACCATGTGAGGTGGCCACCTTCCCTTCCCTTCCCTTCCCTTCCCTTCCCTTCCCTTCCCTTCCCTTCCCTTCCCTTCCCTTCCCTTCCCTTCCCTTCCCTTCCCTTCCCTTCCCTTCCCTTCCCTGGGGCCCCAGCAGTGCCCAGGACAGCAGCTGGAATCCCAGGCCAGGATTAGCAGCAAGGCTGGAGCCTGGAGGGTGCCCTGGGACAGCAAAAGCAAAGCAGGAATAGTGTTTCCACTTTCAGCATTAAATTCAATACTTGGAAGATTCAGTGCTGTCAGCTGACAGAAAATAATAGATGCTGGAAAATACTTCTGCAGCCAGACAAAGTGTCTAAATGCATGTTTGTCTCCAAACTGGTGATGAATGTAGTTTAAACAAGGCAAACTTTGGGGACTGTAACCGTTTTTAGCTTGCTGTAAAAACAGTTTACTGAGCTTTCTAATGGCTTTAATGCATTTTGGCTATTAAACTTGTAACTTGAATGAAGACTATGAGATTGTTTCTGGTCTAGTGGGCTTACTTTCTGTTCCATGGATGTCATAAATAGAAATTGGAAAAAAAAAAAAATCTGATTTTTTCAGCATTCATTAGAATGGAAGTAGAATTTAATAGCAACTCTAAATGATCAGGATAAATATCAGGATAATTTTCTGTTCCATGTGTTTTCTGGAAACATCACACACGGGCTGAAGTCATGTCCTTGAAAACACAATGTGCCTTGTGACATTCCCTGGACTCGTAAGCTCCATGGTATGGAGATGTGGAGGAAAAGCCCTTGGGAAGGAGTCTGGTGTCCAAGCAGGGCTGATGGCACACACAGCTGCCTGCTGAAGGATTGGCAAAGGATTCATTTTCTGTTGTGGTTATCTTGCTCCAAAAGCCCTTCCCAGGCTCAGGCACTTTCCAGAGACTCAGGGAAGGAGGCAAAGTGGGGCAAATGATAAGGAAATAATGGCAGAAAGGCAAATATAGTGCAAATTCTGCATCTGTGGTCGTTTAGGGAGTCGTATGTCAAGTGTGACAGTGCACAAAAGGCTCCCAGCCTGTGTCTGGGTGAGCTGGTGAAGCTGCCCACCATTTCCAGGCACAGGTTGGCTTTAATTTCCCCCTGTGAGGTATTTACTGAGGCTGCAATAACAAAAGGATTACAGGGATATGTGATTGGATATTGGGAAAGGGCCTTTGTAACCAAGCAGAGGAGGAGGTACTTAATTTGTTTAAAAACAAAAGCTCCCATTTCCAGGGAATCTACATCACAATCTGTGTGAAGCCCTAATTCCCCAAATCCATCTGTGCTTCCACTGGTACGGGGAATTACTGACCCTAGCAGTGCCCAGATGGCAGATAAGGATGCAGAAAAGGATTGCTTATTTTATTAACTCTAGCTACCCCACTGCAGAGTGGGGACACAGCAAATACACCGTGACAATTCAATCCAATTAAAATATCTTTCACAGGAAATCGTGACAGAACACTGCTTCTAATGTCCCTTTCTCTTGATGTGGCAGAGGAATGTGTGTGAGGCTGGAAGAGTGAGTCCTGCCTCACAAATGGAAGAAGATGAATTAACAAATATTGCAGCTGGGGTGGTGGGGGAGGTGGGTAGAAATCTGTTTCTTTTGTGATATTTATCTGGGAGCTAAGGATTTCCATGAAGTCTAATTCTCAGAGTCTGATTTAAATGCCTGGTCTCTCTGTGTAATTATTGGAGATACAAAGGCTTCTGCACATGCACTTGGAGTCCTCTGAGGAGAATTCTTTGGTTGAATTGGGAACATCAGTTCCCGGTCAGCATTCACATAGGACATGAAAAGCTTGAGAGCAAATATCCTGAAAGGTCCTTTAAGGTCCTCCATTCCATTTTTTGGAAAAAGGGCTGGAAGTCTTGTACACCTGAGATGAAGGGTCCCATTTACTACATCAAACACAGAGCTTTTATCATCTGCCAGTGTTATATGGAGCAGCATATCTGCAATTTTGTGTAATCAAACCCTTTGGTACATATAGAGAATAATCTTTCCACGTGTGAACCTTCTTTCCCATGCTTTTGACCATTTTATTTTCCAGTAATAGGAAAATTGTATGAATCACTGATATGAATTTCCCAGTTTTGCCATTGACAAGGCAGATGCAAAGCTGGTTCATCAGACTTTAATTTTTTTTTTTTTGTAATTGTTTTGGTGATAGAAAGGAAACCAAAACTGGACAATGGCAAATATTATTTTGGACCTTCATGAAAGTGAGTTTTGAGTGAGAGGGAGGTGCAGACATGTCTTCTAAAATCAATAAAGGGACATGAAGGCTAAAAATTAAAATAAAATTTTAAGAGGGGGTAAAAAAAAAGCGTGTAAGATAAAATGTGCTGTAAAGTTGTACTTTCCATTTGGTAGCCTCTGAAATGAGCCATGGTATTTTCACTATGCAGTTTAGAATGGGCCAGGCTGTGTTAAGTTTACAACATACATCAATGCATAAAAAGACCCTTACAAAAGCATCAGGGAGTGAACAGGGGAGTGCTTGTTTACCCACCAGACAAACCCAAAGCCCCACAGAAATGTTAGCAATAAAGTGATTAAAATATCTCTACTTTTATGAGGGGCAATAGCAGTGATGAGATGAAGAATAGAAATGAGCCTGAATCTCATTGCTGTAGTGATTTCTTTTTTTTTTTAATTAGCATTTTCAATCTTCATCTTACTGTGATTTTTTCCCAGAACCATGTACTTTAGGGATAAGTGACACTTTTTAGAAACCAGCACCCTGCATTAAGATTGATGATGACCAAAGCAAGGCAGATTGGCCCATGTAAATCTCTGTGATGATTACAAGTCCAGCTGATGCAGGATGGATGCCAAATGTCTATTAACACTGGCCTTTGTGAATATTTTAGCATTTGCCTGATGTTCCAACCCCCTCCCAAAAAAGACATATGAAGCAAACAAAACCAATGCACTTTGACCTCCCTTTACTTTTGTGGATAATTATTAGTTTTGCTGGAAAGGCTTTATCTTAGTTTACTCTCTTAGCAGAAAACAGATATTTCAGCTGATTTCCTTGCCTATTGAAAACAACTGTGCTGAGTTTAAGCAGAAAGGCTGAAGAGCTGAAGTCCCTGGTGGTGTTTCACAGCTCTTTGGCCATGGCTGTGGGTGCAGAAACATCCTTAGGCAGGCAGGGATTCAGTGCTTCAAGGGGGAAACACTTCAATGAAGAAAACCAAGCAGATTTCAGGTGGCTTAAAAGGTGTTTAAACTTTGCATTACTGTTTAATCTCTGTGCTTGCACAATGCAGTGCAATCTCTTTCACTGGGGATAACAGGAGATGCTTTAAGACCAAACTTGCCAGAAGAACATAGCCCTTTTACAGAAATGCAACTGGGAATAGCAGGATGAAATAAGAAATAGGATATGGAGCCTAACAGAAAGGCAAAATGATAAATCTGTTTTGTTAGGTAAGCTGTGAATAATCTGCTAAGGAATATAGTGGAAAGGTAATAGGATGCTGGCTGGTCAAAACTGGCATCAATTTTGATCCCAAAACACTCATTAAGGCAACCTTGGGATTGCAGTCAAAAACTTGGCAAGAAGATATTAACTTTGTAGGACATAAAAGGGGCTGTGCCTGTACCTTACTGGGCAAATAAAATGGGAAGGAAACAAGCCCTGGTGGGTCCTGGGCATCAGTGTTTAAACAGCTTGAAGAATTTGGAGCAGCTCATTCTGAGAGACACCAAATAAAAAAAGTGAAGGTAGAATTACAAACACATGACTTGTAAACAATATTCCTTCTCCTTGAAGGAGAAGAATACGGAGGGAAAAATATTTGCCTGCACGAGAGTATTTGATGATTTGATGTTTCATCTCCTGAGCGCTACTGAAAACTGAGCTGTCAGCACTGACTGTTAAACCTTGTTCCTGGGTGTTAATGAGCAGATCAGAGCCAAACATTTTATACATCACTCTAGGAATGTGTTTTCCCACATGAATTATTTTATGTTTGTGCAAAAGGGTTCATTTCATTAAATAAAAGTAGCACAGTTTCTTCTGAAATCCCCGCGGGAGCGCAGAACAAGGCATGATGTAGATCATCAAAGGTTTCTGAAATCAAATATGCTCCTTTACCATGTGTACAAGAAACCTTACAACAGACACTCAGGAAATCATCAACCAGGTTAACTAATGTATAATTTAGCAGTTACTAAATCTACTTCTGCCCAAAATAGGAGAGAACATAGCTTCTTTTAGTCTGGTTTTTCTTTTTCCTTATTATTTTTGTTATTATTAGCCTAACCTAAAAATATTTATCATGTAGACCGATGTCTAATCCAGATGAGAGAGATAAACCTGTTCATCTTTTTTCACTCTTTAATTGTGCATTGTTGAAGGATGGCTCAGGAAAGCTTCAGCTACAGGAAAAGGTCTTTCCAAGTAGTTTATTTTCCATGGTATTTAGTCATTACTGAAACCACCCATAAGTTATTCAGGAATGTTTCATCTCTTCTTGGGAGGAAAGGAAGGACAAAACTCTCTGTGTCTCACTGAATCCATCCTGTTCTCCTGCAGGTGGGCAGGCCAGTGCAGGGCAGGAGGGACACGGGGACATTAGGAAAGGTGATATCACTGCTCCACAAAAGTCAAACAAAAGAGAGTGGTCTGGCTGGAACCTGCGGTCACCTACAGGGGAACAAAGGCAGGCTGGGACTGCACCGCTGGGCTGTGCTGATAAAGCTACCTTTCAAACACAGGCCTGCATATGTTTTTTTCTCCACCACTGAAATCTCTGGAAAGCCCTAAATAATTGACTGTTCAGGAGCCAGCAGCTGAAATAGAAGTTGGAAGTGCTGTTTGCACAGGTGGCTGGCCTACCGGGAGGCTAAATGCTCACCCCCTTGCCCATATCAATTATTCTGAGACTGTCTGTTTAATGTCTGCCAGTTTTGATAACAACAAAATCCTTTCAGAAAACTGCTGATGCAACATTTATTGTGTTATCTTTATGGGATTTAATTTTTCTCTTTTTTTTTTTTTTTCTGATTCCCTTTTCTTTCCTGTTTTCCTTTTTTGCAGCACTATAGTGAGCAAATGTACTGGAGGAGCTGCCAGGAGAGTAAGGTAACAAGTCAATTAAACTACCACCCCAAATTTTCCAGGAGTTTAAAAGTAAACAGTCTGAGAGACCCTGTGGGGATCTAGGCTGGTTTACTTTGAGAGTGTGGGTATGGGCTTCTGTACAAACAATGAAATTCTGCCATTCCTCCTTGCAGCCACCAAGGGACTTACCTGTCTCTTGGAAAAACCTGACTAAGGTGAAATTTTGCCTTCTGGCCCAGACACTGCAGCAGGTCTCATACCACACACCAAGGTTTGCTTAATATGAAAGCTGTACCTTTTATTAGCTTGTCCCTGTGCAAAGCAATAACTGGGATAAATCCTGTGAGATTCCCCCAAATAAGCCGATGGTGAGATCAGAGCAGCCCTGAAAACAAGCCAATGCCTCATCTTTCCATGGAGATCTGTCCAAGCTGCAAGGAGAAAGTCCCCTTCAGAGCAGATTGAGACATTTGGTGGCATCACAGGTCCTCTGCACTTGGTGTTTCTACCCAAGCCTTGACTTGTAAAGTCAAATGCTTGTGGGAAAAGCAGATTCGCTTAAGAAAGAAAAGTAAAAAGCAACAATAAATTGCTAGATGTCCTATCTAAGGAGCAAAGCAATTAAAAACAAAAAACCAAAAAAACCCAAAAATTCAAACTCCAACTTGTGGCCTCAGTGCCAAAACTGCACAGAATTTTGGTCCTGATTCCTGATTGCAAAACCCTTGGGTTGCCAATTCCGTGCAATTCGGAGCAGCAACAGGGAATCAAGCAAATGCCACCCACCAAGTGTCTGGGCTCAGCAGCAGCTCTGTTCCTTCCTCTTGTTACCTCAGCTAACCTAGACCTGCTCCCTACCCAAACTGTTTGTTTAACCCAAAGAATAATAATGATCCAGCGCTGCCAATTTGTCATGTGGGAAACGTTATTCAGTCCCTTTAAAGGAGCTCGTGGGCCAAAGCACAGGAGAAAGTGTGAAAGCCAGCAGTGAGAAACAGGAAAGCTCCTGTAAGGGAGAAGTGGTGGCTGAAAACTGCTATAAAACCCATGAACATCTCAGAGGAGAAACCCAAGTTGCCATTTTAAGGTCTCAGTAGTTGTCTTAACCCTGCTCGATGAGAGAATTTTGGATGGGGAGCCACTTGTACAGGGACATGGGCTGGTAATTAACTTTATTAACTTATATAACTTTATTTTATCCACGCCTTTGGATGCCACACAGGTGGGTCATGGGTGAGTGACCTCAGGAGGAGAGATGCCACTGTTTGTCAGGGCTCCTTTGTGCTGGAGCTTTCACTGCTGTCTCTGCAATTCAATTCTCTTGCACATTATTCTGACCCCAATTGCCTGTTTGTTTGGCTGTGCAGAGTTGAGACTACTCTGCTGTGGGATGGAGAATGCGTATGAGCAGAGGGAATAGCTGGGAAATATAGGTGAGGAGCTGAGAAACCTTGTGTAGTGAAAAAAAAATGCTTAAAAATAGTTTGAGTGCTTCTTTCATGCAATGTAACTCAAGCAGTGATACTGGAAGTTTTTGAGGCCAGTGGTATGTACCCAGCATACAGAGATAACCAGAAATTCAGAGAATTATTTTTATTACCTCCAAATGATGTTACCCAAACACAGTCAAAGTGAAAAAATCTGGGGACTGTGCTAATCCAGTTTATGTATTGATGGATTTTCTTCTCCATTAACAGGAAACTTGGAAGAGACAAAGTAGACACTACAAATGCAAAGCACTTAGGAGTTCACAGTAATTTCAAGGCCAGTTATTATTTCCTGATTTCTCAGGTTCAATGATAATGAGAATGTGATGAGATATGGATTACTAAGAGGATCATCAAATTTTCAGTCACATACTAATGGTTAAAGGGGGGAATGTTGCTTCCACTGATGCCAATTCTGCATCCTGCCTGAGTATGTGGTCTTGCTTTTAGACAGAAAGGATGAGGGAGATCAAATGGCAATGTTCCCACTGCAATATTTTGTTTTGAAGCCAAGTCCTTCTAGACAAGGAGCCCTCCTTGACAGGCTGTCATCAGGCTCCTGTAAGGTAGGTTCAGAGCCCACCTACCAGTCACTAATATTTTCCTTTTTGGACAGGGCTGAGTGTGTGGTTTCCAGGTCAGACAAAGTGAATCCCCCAAGGAGGGAGATCCGACTTATGGATTTCCTGTGCTTTCCTATTGTCTAGCAGTGTCTGGGAGCTCATGTCAGTACTGGGCCTAGTTATCATCAATCCAAAAATTACATTTCTTTAAAGGCCAAAATGTCCTCTCAGGGAGCTCTGCTTGGTTCAGGTTTCTGAAGCAAACATTCTCATTTGTCTGTGATAGTCTGGGCAGTGATGACTTTTCTCTGTGCAGATCCCATTTTAAAGTTCACCCTGTAATCAGATGGAATGAAAATAATGTCTTCCAATGTTTCTTTGGGCTAGTGGGTTTTATGTAACTCGGCGGCATCTGGTAATTTCTTATTATTATTGTCCAATTGCTTTGTAAAAGATAAGCACATTAAGCAAGTCTGCATAATGATTGAGAGCTGGAAGAGGAGCACCCATTTTCCTTTCAAAATTCCATCTCTTGGAACATCCTGGGTTTAAACTGGCATTATCAATCCACAACTGCACATTCTGGAAGTGTTTAAGGCAAAATTGGATGGAGCTCTGAGCAACGTGGTCCAGCAGAAGATGTCCCTGGGGGGTTGGAACTAGGTGGTCTTTAAGGTCCCTTTCAACCCAGAGCATTCTGTGATTCTGTGATGATCTAAGATATTTTATAGAGAAAATTGGCTTCTTAGTCTTGGAGGCCTGAGACAAAGAGCCAAAAGGAGAATCTCAGCTCCAGTTATGCTTGTGGACACAGATGCTTTAATACAAACCAGGAGAAACATGTATGGCCTCAGGCAATCTAAGAATACTGTGAAATAACAATCAATTTACTTAATTTCTTGATGTTCCAGCTGGATATATACACAAACATTGCTGGTGCCTGTTGTGTGCTTGCTGTAAGTGATTCTGGGGAATGAAACAGGAAAAGAGCAGAGTCCTCATTGTGAGTCTGCCTTTAAGTTTATAAACATGCACATACAGTACAAAATACTGGGGGAAAATCACTGCATGTAGATGTGTTACATGCAGTATGGCAGGGTTTGAGGCAGATGTAGTGGGGTAACAATGTCACTTTGACAAATTGCAGGGTCATTTGATAAACTGAGCCCTCCTCTGTTGAAGGGCACCCCACTTCTGACCTCTTCACCTACAAAATATTTTTGCACCAGGATACTTCTCAGGGCACTGAGAGTCTCTGTCTAACAACAGCTGCCTTGGAAAACTAACCAAAACACATGAATTGCCCCCTCCCACACAAGGTATTTATTTAAGATAAATGCATTGCTCCAGATTGGAGTCTGCTGCAACAGTTGGCGCTGGGTTTATTACAGGTTTCAGATCCAACAAGCCATTGCTTTCAGTGCTAGGAATGTGTTACATCCTGACCTGGTTCCCATCCCCACAGTTTGGGTCTTTCCGTGGTTGTCCTTTGCAATCTCAGTCACCATTCCAATGGCTCCCAATTACTGAGCCCTTCTTGGAAAGGAGGCTCCTTCACGCCAGCTCTGCGTGTTTTCCTGAAGCCTGTTCATATGGTTTTGTGGTGCAGGACTTCACAAAAGAAGGATGGAGAGCAGGAGCCTATAAAATGTATTTTGAGTCTCTAAGGAACATCCAAAATGAGGGTTCTATAAAATAAGTGCCATATACAGAAGGCAGAGTGATCTCTTTTGCTTTCAGTTTTACTGGCAGTTGTTTTAGGCAGTTTGTACAAACTCCTTGTGAGTGTCTACTCTTCAGGGTAGCTTCACAGACTCTACCAAAAAGCATTTTTAAGCTGTTCTCCCATTCCATGGTGCATCAGGTATCCATTCTGAGGTTACTTTGAGACAATAGAAAATCTTACTGGAAAGCTTTTCAAAAATCTGGCTATTCAAAAGTATGGGGTTCAGGTGAAGATCAAAGTAATTTTTTTTTTACCCAGGAGATACACAGAATCAGAAAATTCACTGCGAGGAATTCAAAACCTTGAGCTGTTTTGTCTTTTCATCACTCATATCCTTATACTCTTCCCCATTATTTCCAATTGTCAGTTATCCATCTCCAATGGTGTAATAATTAGCAGTTCTGAAGGCAAGGATGGATGGATGGATGGATGGATGGATGGATGGATGGATGGATGGATGGATGGTTGGAAGGTGTGTTTGTTCTTCCTGAAGCTATCTGGTGGTCAGTGTCCTAATTGTTTCTTAATTAGAATTGATGAGTTGGAGAAGTCAAATTTTCCCCTTTGAAAGGACCAAGGACCATCAGGAAACTGTCTGTACTGCTAATGTAGCAAAAATGAGCATTTATCGTGTAGTTTTCTCTCACTCTCTTTTTCTTTTTTTTTTTTTTTTTTTAATACTAACATATATGAGTATTTCTTCCAGTTTTGGGTTTTGTATCAAGCTTCCTCTAAACAGGGTGCAACTTGGACCAGATCTCCCACAGATTAAAGTACAACACATTGACCTTCAGCTTTTAAATCTTGGTACCAAAGACAACTTTTGCTTGCAATGTGCTTTAATGTAGGAGGTGTCAGATGGGATTGGATGACCAGTCACCCATCCACCTTTCCACATTTTTCAGTGGCAAGAAGTGAGCGTCTTTCAAGCCTCCTCACACAGCTTGGTGTCAGCTCTTTACAAGCCTGTCACAAAGGTTTGATTTTTGTGATTCACAGAAATACCTTTTTTTTAAAAATGGAATTTCCCAACATGCCCTGCACAAAGGGAGGAGTTGCAGACACTGCTAAGAAATGTAAGTGAAATTCATTATTTCTGTGACTTAAATTCAAGTCCAGTAATAATCATTCTGGAAATAAGAATGATGTGGCATTTTATAATGCCCTTTATAATTTAAGCATTTATTTCACGCTGCATCTGTTAGGTGAAATTACTTGGGGCAGGCAGGAGGACCTAAGATACCTTTCTTACAACCTGAACCTCCACTCTTCTGCTACTAAACTAGATGCAGATGCATTTTCTCTTACTGGTGTGCATATTTGGCATAGCCAAGACCCTTCCTGCTGGGCCTGTAAACTCTTCACAGGGTAGGCATTGAAGCAACATCTTCAATGCCTTCCCCATGAAGGATCTCTTCTTGTGCAGCACATTGCCTCAATCTGAGGCTGTTTGTAGCACCAGGAACATAATTAAGGACTGATTTTCAAGACAAGAGCTGTCACGGCAGTTGTGAAGTGTTATCTGTCATCCTGACAGAACTACATAAACAGAGATTGTCCCTTTCCTTCAGCATCCCTTATGTGCCTGGCTAACGTTGCTTCCACAGGCATGGAGAAAATTAATCAGCCGCCCACTCGTTTGTGCATCCCCTAATTGCACACACAGCTGAAGTAGCTGTCACCCAGACTGCCAGAACAGAGCTGGGCTGGCTCCTGGAGCATTTGGAGGAGCCTTTCTAATGAGCAGCTCTGATGCTGATCACATAACGAGCGTGAAGACAGAAGTGTGACCGTGACACTTGTGCAAACACATTTGGCTCGGCTCCTTTTTAATTAGCGCCTGCGAGCAGGGCTTGCCAAATTCTGGGGGCTGCCTGTGAAGAGGCAGCTTGGTTGAGGTCAGCCTCCAGTCGTGTGTGCTGCCGAGCACTGGCTGCTGCTTGATCCCTGCTGAAAGCTTGCAAGCCTGCAAGTTTTCCCCGTCCACATCCAGCGGAACAAAAGCGCCTTGTCAGGCAGCTGAGGGAAATGGAAGCGGTGTGAGGGAGGCAAAGGGTTTCTCATCTCTGCCATCCCTCCGTGAAAATGGCATCTTTCAGCTCGCTGAGAGTCACAGCCTTTCTTTGTCGTTCTAGGACATGAAATAAAATCATGCAGACATGCACTTTCCAAGGTGGAAAAGAGGGTGTTTAATTTCTGACTCCAACGTTTATAGATTTCTAAAAGTGCCAATGGATTGAAGGGTGACAGTGCCACCTCTCCAATGACACTGGACGAACCCACAGTCCATCAAATTCCTCTTTCTCTATAAAAGAATGCAAAACAATAAGTTATTTACATAAAGTGTGTGAGAAAGCTCATTACAAGAATGTAAACATCAGAAGGCTTAGAAAAGCTGAAAAAATCAGGGCAACATTTCTTCCCTGATGTTATGTCAGCTAGGGCCCTTTTGATATTTCAGCAAAAAAAAATGATTTAGTGCTGTTTCCTCATGCATTATCAGAACTGAGAATATCAACCATAAGCTGTGTGGAACTTGCTTTCTACCACACACAAAACACAGAAAAGGACTGAAATTGCACATAACATGAAGCCCATAGGGTAAACTCCTTTCCATATACACATGTGCTATTTATAACTCCTAAATTTATTTTCTGGCAGAAAGTTTAAGGAAAGCATGTGCAACATCCCCAAATTGCTTACACTACAACACTGGTTTTGGAAAAGAGTCTGAGGAAGAAAAAGGGGTTGATCTTCAGTTTTTGTCCTTTAAGGATGTCATGGCCAGTTGAAGAATAAGGAGTGAAATGAAAAGACATGGAATGAGATGTTTTATGAAGCCTCACTTTTTACAGTTCTTTTGACATGTCTTCTGGAGAGACTTTGAAGGATTTCAGAGCTGTCACATGATTTGTGGATGCCTAAAAAAAATCAGAAAGCCTTGGGAATAAAGTCTTGGAACAATGCTTTTGTTTCTCCAGTGTGGTATGGTCAATGCAGAATAATTAATGTTTGTGAGATTCCTGAAGAACAAGGTGCACATTATGGGCCATATTTACAGAGTAGGTTTCTTTTTACTTAATTTCACCAAGAATTATAATGAATACCTCACCAAGTTTAGCTGATTAAGCAAATTAGACTGTTGGGAAACAGAGACTAGCCAGGCTGTTGATACAAGAAATTAGTGAAGAAAACTATTTAAAATAATTTTTGCTCTAAACTGAAGGAAATTGTACAAGAATTTAAGCCTGGAAACGTCTGAATATGTCTTCATGTATTGTTTTTACTTGCAGGCCTGGGGGCTCGAATACCAAACATAATGGGAAAAGCTCTGAAGTCTCTGTAACTAAAAGCTTTCAAAAAGTGCATTGGAAATAAAACTAAATAAAATAGCTTCAGATAAACAAGAGCTGGCAGCATCTAAGAGGCCAAATATCTCTTAGAAGATATTTTGTAAGAATCTGGAATAGTTGGTCAGATAAAGGACTTTGGAGAATTTTCAAAATCAAGGAGAATTTGAGGAATGGCCTGTTAGGCAGAAAGTGTTGAGGGCTAAATTGGTAGACATGATGGGTGATGTTTAGTTTTCAAAGCTAAACAGATGGGAGGAAGCAGTAAGCAATTGGGAACAGGGTAGAATGTAAAGGAAGAACTATTGAATCAGTGCTCACAAACCACTGGGACCAGAACTCCCTGCCTGGCAGGTTCCAGCTCTAATTTTCAGCCTGTTGGCCCTTTCTTTTTTGCAAGGTTATTGTGATTTGCAAAGGGAAACCAGCCAGACTCAAGGTGTTCTGAACAAAGGTTTCATAATCTTGGCACTTGGTCGGTTCCTTGGATAGAGGGAGGGACCAGCAGAAGAAATTCTTTTAGAAAGAGCGGTGTCTTTTGAATTCTGTTTGACAGCCTATCTTCCTTCTCTGTTTAGCTAAGGAAAAGTTGTTTCTTGACCAAGTAATGTTTCCCAAAACAAGCTATAAAACAGCTGAGAGCTGCTTCCATGGGTCTGTGCTTTATCCATCTCCTCACAGCGTCGCTGGCACGGAATGCACAAAGCTCTGGCACCTCACGGAGATGGAAGAGGACAGTGGCAAACAAAGGGGAAATGAAGCCTTGAAAGCTGTGCAGGTTTGGCATCATTTTGAAAGCCTTGGTATTGGGCAGCCACACTATCTGTAAGATCTTGCCTGCTTGAATTTACCAGGAATTTATGACAGAAAAAGAAACAAGCTACTACAGGAGACACTTTGTCAGAAAGACTCCATCCTTTTATGAAAAGCATTTTTGAGTGAGCATAGTTTATTAAACTTTACATAAACTGACAACTGTGTGTCTTAAAGTAAAAGACTTTCCCCTTTCTACCCCTTATAAATATATTTTGACCCTTTTTTTTTTTCTTTTGCCTCCCTTTAAGGGACAAATGAGTTCATGAACTTTATCGATAAACAACGTTGCTCCTATCTGGACTTTTGTTTTCCTTTCAAGAGTTTTGCTGAGCCATCTGCAGTTAAATCTTCATTATTTTGGACATATACTTTTCGAACTCTTCCCTTTTCCTAGCTCCTAATATAGCCAAGCCATTCCTATTCAGTCATGCTCATAAACATTTGCATAAAGTGAGTTGTGTACTTGAATTGGGGCCTCTGACATATCCTGTTTGATATAGCAGACCTCATAAAAACAAAGACAAGACAGATGCAATTTGTGCCTGTCTGGAAGTGAAGTGCTTCTCTGCTTCTCTCACAGTCTGGCAGAGAGCAGAACATCTGGGTGCTGCCTGCTTTTCAACCAGCCCTGACAGAAGAGGGATCCTTTTATAATGCAATTAAGTAGTAAGTGTGTGAAAACCATATCTGTAAAACAGAAATAGTTTCTGAACAGTCCAAAGCATTTTTGGCTTTGGTTGGTGATATGAAATGCTATATGCAGATCCTGAAAGTTCTCCCTCTGTAGTGCAGACTCTGCCAAAGTCAAAAATGTAAGGAGGGACCTGAGATCATTTTAAATTTTTTTTCTTAACAAGGAAGCCATAAATCCCTGCAGAAGGGATAGGACGTACAAAGTTGCCATTTTTTTCCCCCAGCACATGGGTGCAGAAGAACTTAAACAAGGTCACTGTATTTTCCATTAAATTCCCAGTTAAAATGTAAACACTTTTTAGGGTGACAACTACCGTTCATGACTCTGGTCTCCCTAGTGAGTGTGCTTGGAGGCCCTATTAGGTCTTACTCTCTTTTCTGGGTACAAGCCTGTCTTATGATGAAAAACTGCTCAATAGCAAGGTGAAGAAAGCCCAGCAGTCAATTTCTTGGCTAGCAAAAACATTTGGACATCTGATATGAGCTTGGACAGCCAGAAGATTTTCTATTTGCTGGGCGATTGCTGAGGGTTTTGCCTTGAAATGTGCCCACCTTCATTCAGAATTATCCTATCCACTGCTGAAGAGTGTGGGTGGTCAAGTAGGTTGGGAATCTCTGATAGAAATTGATTTAAGACATTGAACACCTCCCTGCAGCCCAGCGCAGGCACCAGTGTTGGAGGAAGATGCTCAGATGTGTCCTTGCTCACCATCTCCTTCTTGGCCAGTGCAAGCCCTGGCAAGTACCAAACTCTCCATCTCCTCTTTGCTGAGTCACCAGTAACAAAACTCAGGTTAGCCCTTCCCAGGGAATACAGACCTAAACATATGAAAAAGGCAAATTCTGCCATTCTGCCTTCCTGTGAAATCTGCGCTGGGGCAGAGAACTGAGGCTGGATCCCTGGAAATCAGCTTATATGGCTGGGCCTTCCTGCCTTTACACACACTGAGGACCTCAGACAAGAAAATTTATAGTTTGTACATAAAGAAAGCAAAATCTTGGGTTGTATTTCTTGTGTGACGTGCTGCAATACCCACAAGTAAAACACTGAAGTCCATCATTAAGGATTAGCTGTGTAAATATGACCTATCAAAGAGATTCAGTGAAGACAGTAGTGCTCTGTGGAGAACTGAATCATTTAGGTCAGGGGATTTTTTTTTTGTTTCACTATTATTTTTTAAAAGAGGAAAACAATTGCAAGGTGGCCAGCCAGAAAGCCTAGGGGAACCATTCATGCTCAAGGTGTTAGTACTAAAAGGCACAATAGGAAGCAGATGTGCAGAAAAACAAAATAAAACTGCAGGCAGGAAGGACTACCTCAGGCTATGGCTGTTCCTACTGTTACTAGTTAATGGGAACTCCACAAGGAATTGCTGATTTAATTACAGCTCAGGGGCAACATGCTAGCTTATCCTTTTTAAATTACGCATTGGAAGTGCGCGCAGCAAATGGAGGATTTTGCGTGGTTCGACGTCTCATAAGGAGGAGGAGACTTTTGGTATTAAAAATATTCAGTGTGCAGGGGACAGGCATGGTGCCAGCTGTCCAGAGAAAAGCAAAATGCCTTGTGGGAGCATCTTCCATGATTCCAGGTGGGAGCTGCAGCTGGCTCTGGCTCTGAGGCTTGCCCTCTGCTGTAAGGTCAAGTGCTTGGGATGAATTAGGGTTACCCTAATTAATTTCTCTGTGAAATTTCAGCAAATATGGCAGGTTCTAGCTCGAGATACACTGAAATTATTATATTATTATCAGACCTGAAAAAAATGACTTTGAGTGAAATTTCAAGTCATTCCCAAGGTTATATGAATCAGCAACTGTTCCTAAAATAGCACTAAATCCATGACATTTAAGCTGAAGGAAAAAGGCTAAACTCAGGTTTCTATGCTGTTTTAGAGGCCATTTCCCTATTCAGATAACAAACAAAAAATTAAGTTTTTGGTTTGCAAGGGTATTATAGGAAATGTAACCCAGAGATTTTCCATGGTTTCTGCTCCTCTTGCCAACCTGGTCCAAAAAAGGAGAAGGCAGAATAGTAAAAAAAAAATAAATCTGTTGATATTATATGGTCTTCTGAATGCAAAAGATACCATTAGGAACTTTAAAGGGAATTTATGGACAGCTCCTGTGTGTCAGGGCTTAAATTTTTCCAAAAACTTTATTGTTCAACCGGATGTGTCAGGAACTAGACTGAGTGCAGTTCTGTGCCAAGAAACTGATGGTAAAGAGCATCTAGCACCATATATCACTGAGAAATCATTCCAGAGGGGATAAAGATATGCAATGATTGGAAACAAAAAAGTAAGTTTCCCTATAAAATGGGCTTAGGAAGCACTTTTCTGTTATTTCTTACAAAAATTCTTCTTAGTGGAAGATTATTGGCTCTCAGTATGGATAAATATCAAGAGGAAAAAGGGGCATGTTGGGCAGATTTTGATAGCAGGCAGAGTGTCACAGCAGTAGCAAAGGGTTGGGCACATACCTGGGCACTCCTGGCAGGGAAGAGCATTGATCCACAGATTTCTGTCAATTGGGGAACGCCCAGATTGATGCATGTATCAGATATTTGCACCCATGTGCAGACAGATTTTTAGAGCACGGTTAAGAGATTTCCGTGTCAGGATTATTCTGACATTTGTTCCACGTGAGATGGAAAAGGGCCAGGCTGGAAAAGCTGGAGGGAAGAAACATCCTTCCAGGCAGGAGGCATTTGGGGTGCTGCAGAGGCTGCCCTCCCTGTGATTTGCTCAGTTCCCCTAACATGAGAAGGAGGGGGACAGCTCAGAGCCACTCATCCCATTTGCCACCCTAATTCAGCATTTGTTGCCTGGGCAATGCGCAAATCAAGGAGTCCCTTGGGCGTTTTTTGCACGTGGGCTGGGCTGGGTGTGGGAGCTGGCTGCTCTCCTGCCTTCCTTCACATTCCACATTCACTCCCGGACCTGTGAGTGCCTTGTGTAACTCTGTACGTGCAGCGTGGAATCAGCTTGGGCAGCAACAAATAGGTTTTAGTTTGTCAGCAGCGTCCTGTAAATACATGCATGTGTGTAAATTTAGAAATAAATTTAGAAATAAATTTAGAAAGAAATTTAGAAATTTAGAAAGAAATTTAGAAATATGAGGATATATTGGCAGTTTGTGAAGCTGCCTCAGGCGATTGCCGAGTCCTCGTTTGTTCTCACTGACCACAGAATGGTTTGGGTTGGAAGGAACCACTGGAGGTCATCTGGAATGAGCAGGGACATCTCCAGCTAGACCAGATTGCTCTCACCCAGGTCTTTTCAAGCTGAACAAGCCCCAGATATTTTCTCAGAACAATTTCCTCAGGACCACTGAATGAAAGTATAGCTAAGATAGTGGAGGCCTGTGGCTGAGCAGCCTCTTCATGGAGCACACCCTCACCCTGGAGATAATCATCATTTTGGCCAACAGCAGCAGGTCAAAATGCCTTCCTGAGTTTGTTTTTTGTTGATGTTTTGAATTATGTTTATTTAGAAGAGAAAGGATCCTAAGTGATATTTCCATTGCCACACGTTAGACACTGTAATCCACAAACAGACACCTAGACAGCCCGATTTTTGTCAGGTTTTCAAAAATCAAACAATAAACTGCTTCATCTCTCTAGGTGACTAACAGAGAACTGAATCAGGATTGCTGTGTTGCTTTTAATTTAGTTTTGCAGGTCCCTTCTGAAAGCCAAAATGAAGTCCACAGGACAAGGTCCCCCAGCCAGCTGATGCTCTGTGGAACTGTACAGCTCAGCCTGCCGTACTGAGTGGGCTGATATTTATTTCTCCCTTTCCTTAAATTGACCAAATGAATTAGGGTTCAAACTGTATATTTGCTCTAGAATTTCATGTAATTTCACTCTCTTTGCAGCACAACATTTAAACATAAAATAGTAAACTCAATCTTTCTGGGTCTATGGCTTGTTGACATTGAACCTCACACACTCCTTACACCGTCTGCTTGGGACGACATGGCGCTATTAGATCAACAATACCAGCTGGTTTTTTAATTCTCTTGGGAGCCAAATTTTAAATAAAGCTAAATATTAGGTCTGTGCTTAGATCTGTTCTATAAATATTGTCATTAATTTAGGAGACATTTGTTTTGAGGGTTTTTTACATTTAATTTTTATTGTTGATCTTTGCAATCTTGCATTTGTCATTGTTTTTTGAGGTATTCATAATAAGTGTTTTGTTTAGCATACTTCTGTGGTGCAATTTTTCTGTCATGATTGGATGTTTCTAGTCTGCTCAGGGCTTTGTTTGCTTTGTCTCTGCAGTAATTTTAATTACAGGACCACATACTATTTGTCACTGAGTGTCAGAAAGAGCAGGGGGCTGAGACTTGAAAGGATTTGGAATAATTTGTCTTGTTCTGGATGTTTCAGTGATGGCTTTTGACAGTCCCCAAAATCTCTTGCATCTGTTATCTGAAGTGTTATGAGCTTGCAAATGGACAGCAAGAATCATAGGATGGTTTGGGCTGGGAGGTGTGGAAGTTTGCAGGCAGTCCCGACATGGGAAGAGATGAGAATCTGATTCCATGTTTCAGAAGGCTGATTTATTATTTTATGATACATATTATATTAAAATTATATACTAAAACTATAATAAAAGAATAGAAGAAAAGATTTCATCAGAAGGCTAGCTAAGAATAGAAAAAGAATGATAACAAAATCCTGTGACTGACTGAGAGTCCAAAACAGCTGGACTGTGATTGGCCACTAATGAGAAACAACCACATGAGACCAATCAAAGATCCACCTGTTGCATTCCACAGCAGCAGATAATCAATGCTTACATTTTGTTCCTAAGGTCTCTCAGCTTTTCAGGAGAAAAAATCCTGGCAAAAGGATTTTTCAGAAAATATCATGGCTACAGGGAGGGACATTAGGGATTGTTTAGTTCCAAACCCCTGCCATGGGCAGGGACACCTTCCACTAGGCCAGGTTGCTCAGAGCCCCATCCAACCTGCCCTTCAATATTCCCAGGGATGGGGAATCTTCTCTGGACAGCCTGTGCCAGGGCCTCACCATCCTCACAATGAAGAATTGCTTCTTAATATCCAATATACACCTGCTGTCTCAGGTTAAAGCCATTCCCTTCTGTCCTGCCACTCCAGGCCCTTGTAAAAAGTCCCTCTCCAACACTCCTGTCACCCTTTCAGGTGCTGGAAGGGACTCTAAGGTTTCCCTGGAGCCTTCTCCTCTCCAGGATTACCACCCCCAGCTCTCTCAGCCCATGGTGTGTGCTCTCTCAGAAGCAGGCAGAGTCATTCAGTATGATGACATATGATGGAACAAAAAACCACAAATACCTAAGACTAATGATCATTTGCTAAAGGTAAATGGCTTTCATGCATGAAGATGGTGAGGATTAATCAGCACTTAGTGCCAGCATTAAGACATTTTCACAGCACAGCTGCTGATGTATCCAGCATGATGTGTCCCTTCAACACAGAGCTCACGTACCGAGCGCGGATTTGCCTCGCGCGCTCGCTGTATTTCTTTGGCAGAATTACGTCAGGTCATGCAGGCCCCAGAGAAACCATAGCAGAGCCTTCCTGCCATTGTGCACCAGGAAGGGCTGGCTGAATGCCTGCAATTTCCCTCCCTCAGTCCTGGATGCATTGTTTTTAAACAGACAGAGGAACAGGAACACAAAGCTGCTCTTCCACAGCACAGGGACAAACAGATCCCACTGCAGCCTCCTCGAGCTGGTACCAACACCTGCTTCACCAGGGTTATAATCCAACATCCTTATTGCACTGGGAGTGGAAAAATAACCCCACCTTCATGTCAGAGAGATCTTCAAGACTGAAAATCTCAGGCCAGATGCATTGAGACCCCTCTGTACCAATCAACGTGAAAATCGGAAGCAAAATCATTCAGCCCTTGCGTCCCTTCCCATATATTTTGGTCCAGGACATGTGAAGGGATGAAGATCTGGCTTCACATGCCACAGTGAGCTACTATTGCCCCAAAGCTCACATGCTGTCTGTCTGCGCTGTTTCCTGCAAGATTAAGTTATCATTTTGGGTTAGAAGGTTGTAATTTGTGAGGTTTCTCCAGAGATATCTGGGGTTTGTTTGTTTCTGCCTCAAATGGGAACATGGATAAGGCTTAACCACAGAAAATAGTATAATTTCCAAAGAATTAGGGAGGATGAAGGACAATGGCTTGAGAAGAGATGGTGATGTTCTAAACCTGACATTCCCACCATTTATACCACAGTAAATCCACAGAAATTGTGATTTTCTCTCAAATCCTGAGAGGCACACCATCTTAAAAAAACTATGAAACTGTGGGAGGAAAAATGTCAGGGAAAGGGCACCAAAAAAGAGATGTAAAGAGCTGTATGTTGGAAAAAAGTAAAGAAATAAAGCCTGTGTGTTGGATGACTTGAAATGTCAAATAACTCAGCATATACCCATTGATTAAAAGTACACTCAGCATGCCCCAAATACCTGTGAGAGTCATCTGATGTGTTCCACTGCATAAAACAACTATGGAAAGAATTTGATATCAGATTTTTGAAGCAAATTAGAAAAATAAGTGATTTTCTGCAAGGGATTTTACTGGCTGCCAAATAATTCTTGAATATATGCAGTTTCCCAGTCCAGACAGAGAAATAAGTTTATCAAGTTAATTTTTGCTCATTATTACAAATAGAATTAAAAATAAACAGATGTTTTATTGCATTTTGTTATATAAAATAATGTTTAAAAGAAACGGAGGAAATTCCAAATACACCTTAATACAGAGTAATCCAATTGCCCTCTTATGTGTTAGGCAACATTATTTTATGTACAATAATGGTCACATTTTTTATATGCATTATTGCTCCCATTTTTTATAAGCATTTGAAGCATAAAAAGGAATGAAATAGTGACAAAACTGTTTTAACCAGTTTTAACTGTTTTATACTTTGCTAATTGGTCAGGCTGTTTAGGGTAAAAGCATCTCATGTCCCGAACCTTTTGTTTCTCAATCTCTTTCAGTCACATCCTCCTGTTTGTGACAATTGCAGAAAGAAGTTCCAAAGAGCTTTGGCAATCCTGTTTTCAGGTTTTAAAGGTCCCCTCTGGGAGCAGCTGTGTTCCCCTGAGCTGCCTAGAGAGGGTTTTCAAGGCTCCAGCCTTATGCAGTCTTGTTTTCGTGATGCTTAAGTTTTGGGAAAAAAGAAGCAGAAAATATCTGTCTAATGAACAGCATCCAAGACTTAAAGACAACCCAGATTAGACATTGCAATTAAATCCTTAGCCTGAAAAACCCACGCTAAGCCTCTGAGCAGTATCGGCAACAATAGGAAAAAGCTTTTCCTCTCTGTACCTCCAGCATTGAATTTGGGAAAGGCTTTTGCTGGTGAGGCTGAAGTGGGATTTAACACTAAAGGCCAGAGCAATAAGGGTGTCAGGAAGGTAGGCTGATAAATCAGACAATTTATCCCAGCTGCAGATTTGGCTCCTAATAAATTGTTAGTTTTACAGAGACATATTAAAATAATACAAGTCAGTGAATCAGCAGTCCTCGCAGCAAACCAAGTTACAGAAAGTTCAATCCCCACAAGAAGCTCCCTTTCTCCAAACATTTGGACGTCATCTCTGTCTACTGTGTCTTTTTGAGTTTCCCCTTTCTAATTCTGAGCAAATTACTGCATGGAGCTCCTTCCATGTGTCAGAGGCAGTGCTGAGCAGCAGCTGCAGCCAGGACACACCACAACTGCCCCAGCCCGATGCAGCCAGGGAAGCAGCAAGCTGCTGTCAAGAGGATCCTCTTCTCTGCCTGTTTGCACAGAAAAGCTTGAATTTCTGAAAAGTGCAATACTTCCCCGCCTCTTACTCACCCCCAAGCGGCACAATTTAACCAAATAAATGGCTTTTCCTGTAGGAATTATCTTCTTTCTTTGCAGTAATTGTCTGCAAGTCGGACAAGGGTTCAGGCAGTGACCACTGGCAGCATTAGCAAGGAGCAGCCCTGGGTACCTCAGCGTTCTCTTGAGCACTGCCTAAAAGTACCTTCAAACTGATGGTTATATATTCTCCTAAGTAACATCTGCCCAGGAAAAAAAAAAATATATATAAAAAGTCTCCAGTGCTTTTTAATGCTTGGTAATTGATGTGTAGGTCTTGGGAGAAAAAGTTCTTAATTACAATTTGGAAGCAACAGAAATTTACTACAGATGTATTGGGAAAGGAAAGAGCTATGCCCATAATGTGAATTCTTCTCCAACTATTTCCACCTTTTTTTGGCTTATACATAATAGTTGGGTTCTGCTTTTGAAATGGAAGTAAAGAGTTGTGAGTGAAATCACACACACGACACATAAGTGGAAATAAAAAAGAAAGCAGCTAATTTTAGAATAAAAACCATTGGTGTCCCCTTTCACTCTGTTTTCAGCAGCAAATCATTTTTAATGAAAACATCTTTGATGGATAGGAGAAACTAGCTGGCAACTGAACTGGAGGAAGCTGACAGGGAATACATTAGCTGGGGAGAGTCATCTGTTCTGTAGCTCCTTAGCAAGTGGCCATATATTTTAAATTTGTGTTACATCAGAGCTGGTAAAATTGCTGAGCTGCTCTGCTGAGTGCATTGGAGTCAACTCATGAATGTTGCATGCAACAGAGATATTTGTTCATGTTAACCAGACAGAAACATTATATTTAGTGTTGCTATGACTTAAATCCATCTGTCTTGAAACACAGAAAGGAAGCTTAAATATGGCCTGTGTTTATAACAGCCAAATTATATGTGTGTATTTATTTATATGCATATATTACATAGAAAAATATGTAGGGATTATGACTATTATCTTATTGGTTTATGGACCTGCATAATATATACATTTAAGAGAACCTGTGTGGGATTTTTTTTATACACGGTTCTGAAGTCAACTAAAATAATAGTCATGACAGTGGGTTTTCCCACAAAAACTGACTTGTCATGCTCCTGACATATTTCTGTTACCAAATGATGCACAAACCTTATCTAGATCATCTCCTGCTCACACATTTTTTCCCCAAAAAAGAATTTATTCTGAATGAATGTGAGCCCTGAGTCTTAGCTATGTCTAATGAATGAACAGGAGGGGGAAGAAACCAAGCCTTGCTTTTTCATAATTTCTTCACATATTTAAAATTTTATAGAAAATCAAAACTTTGTCTTGTTAGATGTAGGTGAGGAAAAGTCAGTATTGGGTTCTCCTGAAAACAGAGAGATTGGTTGCAGATTTCCTCGCAGTTTGCTGCTTTGCAGAGGTTTTTGTATGTGATAGGAGAACAGATGATGCTCAGGCTTAACTGTGGCACATGGAACAGAAGAAATCTCTATTTTGGTTAAATAAAACTGTTTGCATATCATGGTGAGCCAGGTGTCAGACTTCTCATGATGTTATTTGATTTAAAGTATTATTGGTGGAGGAATACCACAGGAAAAGCTGTTCAGAAGAAGCTACGTGGTGCATGGATATATATTAGTCTTCAACTAATGAAAAAGCTATTAAAAGCTGGAGATCACTCTTTTTCCAACCCAGCCCTAAACCTTGCACCAGCAGCAACAGAGAGACCAGCGATCCCCACAGAATCCCTCGGCCCACATTATTAATCAAGGCTGTAATATTTAAATAAACCTGCATTTAAAGACCTGCCAGCCACACCAGAACCCAACTCCATGGCTCTGTCAGTGATGCCTCAGGTTTTAGGGTTTATATTTTTCAGATTCTGTGCTGCTTTAGTGTGTGGGTCTGAGCTTCATATTAAGGGAGCGTGAGCTCTCTTCACAGGGTAGGTGGACAAAACAATTCCTGCTCCAGCTGGGGACCAAGGGCAAATGACACGAATGTCAGGCCCAAGAGCATAAACAGTGTGGACTGAAGAGTGAAAAACAAGAAGGATGGGACTGCATGGGCTAGAGCTATAACTGGACAATTAACTCCAATATCCTAATGGACCAGAAATTATAAAAGTGAGACCCCACGACTGATCATCCATTTTGTGCCCATTTTGGTTCATCTGGGGTGTGGCCCTGGCTGGGCTCCTGTGCTGCCCAAGGTGGATCCATTGAGGCCTCCAAATAAATCCCTACTGTATTCTTTAAATCCATCTAGTCTCTGTTCTAGGTCAGAATTCACAAGGCACCATCAGTGCAGCACTAGGGTTGCAAATGCCAGATGGGAATGAAGCAGAGCAAGCAGTCAGGGAGGTGTGATGGCTGGCCAGTCCTCTCCTGGAGGACTCCGAGTGCATTCAATGTGCTACAGAGCCAAGGGAATAATTTTAGGATTTATTGGCTTTGCAGTGACGAGTGGATGCCATAGGGAAATGATGAGTGGAAAAAAACCAGAGCAATTAAAGCCATGAAATATGACTGCAACTGTCCAGCCTACACCTTCCCCCAAATAAATAAAACTGACTTCCAAGTCGGAGATGGGAGCCAAGAAGCTGTGGAGAGGGTAAAAAGAAAAAAAGGAAAGGCATCCCTTCCATCTGGGCATGGGATTTATATCCATAATCTCTGAGGAAACCAAAGAAGACAAGGATGCATTTTTCATCCCTCTCCCACCCTGAGAACTGCAATTGTGGTGGAGGTTCCTCCTCGCTTTCACGTGGGAACGGAGAGCGAGTTCCACCAACCAGCGAGGAGCCTTGTCCTCAGCATTCTCTGGAGAACAGAAAAGACGGAACCAGCAAAGCCCCATCAGGTTTCTTTATTTCTGCTGGAATGTGGGAAACTGAGCTTTTTAGGTATTGTGAAATCTCAGCTCCTTCTACCCAATGAGCTTAGAAGAATTTATTGCAAGAAGAGATGATATTGAGGTTCAGTTTTATTTGTATTCAAATATCTGGTTTTGAACTTGGCAGGACAAATTTTTTGCAGGGTTTGGCTGTTCTTGCAGAACCTAATCCAAAGCCCATTGAAGTCAGGACAAATCTCTCCCTAGACTCCAGTGAGTTCTGGGTCAGACCCCTACAGTAACATTGATTCTGATGGTTGCAGAGGTTGAGATTTTATTACTGCAATCAACATAAAATATGTCTGGCTTTCATTTTGGATATTTCCCTCTTTCTTTTGCATAGAGTTCAAGAAATGATAATATTTGCTTTTTCTGGGGAAAATATTTATCGCTTTACAAAGTTATGAAGTATAATTATTGTTATGTGAAGTTACAGGGAATTCCATGAAAAACTGTACTCAAAGTTCTGTGCATTTCTCTTGCCTAATTTCCTCTTATGTTCTGATGTTTATTCCATTTTTACATTACAAGACACACAGTTTTTAATTCCTTTTCCAGACGAAGATTTTGCCCCAGAAAAGAAAATAACATAAGCAGAGACTACAACAGACTTCATCCAGGCTGGAGCCCTAATTCTGCATATAATTCTGGCTATAGTTTTACTGACAGTAATATTGGTGAATTTTGCACTCAATATATGGCTGTTATTAAATATAAATTAGGATCTGCTGAGCCATTTTGAGGCCATTTTAGAGTTTACACCATGGCAAAGAGCACAAGCAGGTGGCCCTTCCCTCACAGGGATTCTGGGACAATAACTGGTTTTTGTGTTGTTTATGGCCACATTTATGTTTAAGCAGCTTGGTTAAGCTCCAGTAATTTAGGGTTTAACTTTGAAAAATTTTTATTTTACTTGATCTCAAAAAATAAAGCTGTTAGCCTTTTCCCCTTTTTTTTGCATCTTTCTTTTTTAATTCCTGTGTTTGACAGCTAATTTTCAAGGTAGAATTCTACTACGAAATTATTATTTTCTTTTTTTAATTTAATTTTTTTCCTGTTTTGAATTGGGATACAAAATCAAATGCTTTCTGCATTTGGGGTTTAAATCTTCTCTGGTCACATTCCAATCCCCGTGCCTTCCATTCAGGTGACTCAAGTAATCTGTGCCTTAACATTTTGAGGTTTGCAATTTCAAAACCAAAATCATTAAGGCAGGGAATTCTGGGAGAGGTGAGAGGTTGTGGAAACTGCATATTTTCTTTTGTGCTACGGTCTCAAAATCTGTACAATTCAAATCATGGGTAGAAATATTCTGCGTCCGGAATGACAAATTTATGCAGGTGAAATTGTCATGTTGTGAATACTTTTGGTAGGAAAGGTGAGGTGATTTTATACCCAGTAGTACTTAATCCCCAAGGTTACTTTCAGATGGAAGAAAGAGCATTTACATATAAGTGTTGTGCAGCTCAGGGAGTGATGGATAGTGCTGCTATAAATTCAAATCACCCAGCCCTTGATTTATTCAGGAATTTCCAAGAGCATGGCAATATATATTTCTAATTTCCACTGAGGATGAATTTGGTGAAAGGAAAGAGAAATTATTTGCTGAAGTCTGAGCTGGAAGGAGGCGGTGGATGCCAATGTTAACACTCCCAAAGAAGAGCTGTTTCCTGAATTAGGCTGCAGAGCAAGGAGCACTTTCGGCGCTGGATGGCCAGAGCTGCTGACAGACAGTCCCCAACAGGAGGGCTTGATTAAAAGCTGGTGATGGGAGCTTTCACTGCCAGTCCTGCCCTCCTCAGCAGCAAGCAGGGAAAGAGGCTGTGGGCATTCCTCTGCCCCCTCTGGCTCCTCGCAGGATCATGGAAAAGAAATTGTGAATTACAGCTGCATCAATATGAGAAGTGACAGTCACTTTGATGGAAGGCGTTCAGTCAGCTCAGAGCTCTACGTTTCAAGCAAGGAATAAAAAAGCACCTGAGTTATAGACAGCTGAATATCCCCGTTATCCCCAGCTGCAAATATAATAATCTGAGCATGAATAGCACTTTTCAGCTGGGAGGCTGAAGTGGCTTGAAGATATTAACAGATTCCCTCTGTCACTTATGGAGACAGGAAGCACTATTATTGCATTTGGGATTTGGGGGAGATTGAGATACCGAGGAGTCAGTTTGTTCAAGATGGCAGGGGGAATCATGGCAGAGCTGAGAGGACCGTGCCCGTGTTGCTGAACCCTTGCTGCTTATCCTTTCTTATTCTTTCACAGCATGTCTCTGATTAAAAAAAAAATAAAAAATGCTTTCTCACAAGTCAGACTGCAGTAAGGATCATGTGAGGCATGGGGTGACCCTCCTGACCAGCAGACAAGGGCTATGAATGACCATGACTGTGCAATATATTCAATTTACAACTTTGTACAGTGAGTACAAAGTGAGCATAAAGGCACTGTGACCACAATATGTTCTCTTGTTACTCAAAGGGGTGGAGGACAAGGTCAGGCTTTGGAATTGCAGTCATTTTTTTTAGAAATTGTTTTATTTTTTATTGCTGCTGTGAGAGATACCAATAGAGCCAGTGTAAGCACATAGGAATTTCAGCTCTGCCTCTACCCTAAAATATTTAAATTTCCTTGAAACTCTCACTCATAAGGAAAAGAAAGCCACATCAAAGTGAACTTTCTGGACTGTTGTAGGCTTCTCTCAAGCTTGGTCAGCAAAGGGTTCTGCAGCTAATCTCTGCATTTAAAGAAAAGAAAATAGCTGGTGCCTTAACCTTAGGAAGAAGACTAGGAAAACACCTTAGGAGGAAAACTAGGAAAACTAGAAATGCAGTGAGGGAAAAGCCTGTTGCTGTCAGTATTTAAAGTGCAGAGGTTACAGCCAGCCTCTCTGCCCAAACCTCACATCCACAGATTGCTGTTTCTTTTTAAAAATTTCTAAACAGACAAAGGCAGCGCATTGGTCTAAATTCCAGGGTCACCCACAGTTTCTTACACCATCCATGGAGCACAGGTCTGGCGCAGAGCAGCTGAGGGATCTGTGGGTGTTTAGCCTGGAGGAGTTCCAGGGGGATGCTCTCCCTCTCTGCATCCACCTGCAAGGAGGGGGCAGCCTCCCAGGGAACAAGGGGCAGGAGGAGAGGAAACAGCCACAAGTTGTGCTGGGGAGGTTTAGATTGGATATCAGGAAAAAAAGAATTCTCAATTGGAACAGAGAAATGGTAGAGTGGCCATCCCTGGAAGTGTTCATCATGCTGGGGACATGCTTTAGCGGTGGGTTTGGCAGTGCTGGGTTAGTTTGACTCAATGTTCTTCAGGGTTGTTTCAAACCTCTCCAATTCTATTCTGAGTCTGTGGGCCATTTACAATGCAGAGAAAGTTGGTGGCAAGCAGTGTTTTCTTGATGGAGAAATCCAAATAGTTTGGGAAAATATGAATCTCCAAACGCTGAGAATCTGTGGGGAATATAAAATAACACGTATTTATTGAAAAGGCCTTGATGAAGCCTTTTTGAAAGTCTCTGCATTTAAGAACCAGAGTCTTTTGTGATTTGACCTCCCAACAGAAACTTTTTATTTTTATTTCGCAGAGGGAAAGAAATGTTAAATGCTATGACTGCTGGGCTGGGAGCTTAGTTCAGCTAACATCAGGTTTATGACCCAGGGTGGAGGTAAATGGCCAAACCCGATCAACACCCCATTAATCCAAGGATGATCAAGTAACATTGCATTTGGCAAAGCCACAAATAACCATGTAATAACACTGTAATTCTATGGTAATTTCTTACACACGGTTATTGATGCCCTGTAAAATAATGTGTTACCAATAATCCCATATTACCTCTCTGCTCTTAAATATAAGGTCACTGACAGACCATGACTGTTTAATGTACTTTCAGTCTCAAACAGAAATCTTATACAATGGTTATAAAATGAGCCTTATTGGGTGACCCTCTTTGCTCTCCTTTAATTGTTTTTTTTTTTCCTCAGAGCATGTCACATGTACATCAGTGCTACTCTAGATAGTTTGCAGGGTATTGGATTTCATTGACATTTAGCATTTCCTTCCCACTTTTCACCTACCTACTTACAATTAGGACTCTTCTCAGAAATTTGGATTGTACCCACTTTCAAGGGTGGAGACTGAGAGCCTGGTTGAGAGGCAAGTGACTCCTCCACTGAGGATTCAAACCATCCCAAAACCAACCAAATACCACAACACCGTGCCATGCCCCTACAGCTTATTTGAGCATCAAGCATTGCTGAATGGGTAAGAAAAATTGGGTGCTCCCATTCCAACCTCTTGCAGTGAAGACACATAGAAACCAGCTGGGAGTCAAATATTTGTCAGTACAGGGAGAGCATAAAGATAAACCCGTGCCTAAGAGATAAACCAGTGTCATGCTGGGTTTGTGTCTCTCAAACCTCACACTCTTTGACTAAAAGTAACTGCAATGTTTAATATAATCTTTTCAACCTGCATGCAGAGAAATCCATATCCGTCCATATGCTGCTGTTTTTACATGGAAGAACTTCTGGGTCTTTATTTATTGTAGGTCTCACTCATAGTTTAAACTTTTTTTATCACAGAATCATGGTTTGAATTGGAAGGAACCTTGAAGATTATGTCTTTCCATCTCTCCTGTCCTGTTCAGGCACACCTTCCACTTGACCAAGGTGCTCAAAGTCCAGTTTTTTCCATTTTATTCTTGAAAAAAGATATTAATTCTAACCTAAACTTTGGTCTTGAATACTCTTGAAATTACCAAAAATTTTGAACTGAATTTACCTTGTATTTTAGGCCTAACCCTCTTGTCTTGGTAAAAAAAAAACATTGGAAAACACTTATTTGAATCAAGTTGTGTTTTGCCAATTTATATGTAGCTTTAATTAGGACTATCTAATGGATTAGCAGTGTGAGGGTTAGTTTTATGTCTGCGGTTCATCAGGGCTGGTGTGTTTTGTGCAGCAGGGTAGCAAAATTTAGCAGCAGTTTTTATCATTCCTGCACAGAGGAGATGTGGAACTGGGGGTTTGTAACATTCTCCAAGAAGCTGTCGAGGACAAGAGCAGGTCAGGCTTTTCAGAAAAAAACAAACAACAACAAAAAAAGTGCTACAAGACAGAAGAGGAATCCCGAGAATGGTAACTGCCCTCTGTGCAGAAAAGAGTGGCGAAGCCAACAATCCAGCAATCCCACCAGCTTCATATTCCCTAGGGCCTGGCTGGAATTAGCATCTGACTGGGCTTCCTTTCACCAGCTGTGACTGCCAGGTGAGCAGACCAAGGGGAAAACAGAGACATCTGTGCCTGGACACAGCAGAGCTCCCCACTGGAGTCACGTTCACAGGGCTGTGCTGGGCGCTAATGAATGAGAGCAGTGTCTCCGGCCCAACACCATGTTCCTCAAACTGCACTTCTGAATTTAATTAGTTTTTAGAAGCCTGCTTATGTGTTCCCTATGCAGCTGTGGAGCACAAGGAATCGTGTGGTTTCTGTGACCTTTTGTTGCTCCTTGCAGTGTTTTCTCTGATGCTGCCTCTCAGCCATTCCTTCCACCCCATCGTGTTATCACGAGCACTGTTCAAATCCTTTAAAGGCACAGCTGGGGATGCAAACATGATTCATGTGTTTCACAAGGTCTTCTGTACCAGTAAGGAAACCACAAGGCTCCTTTCCAGTGTTGCTGACTAGGGCTTAGCTGGTGCTGTCTGCTGCAGCGCACGTTGCAGTATAGATGGCCATGATACACTGAGCACCACCATACAATTTACAATTTCAGAAGGCTTCAACCCACACAGAGTAACACCACACCACTTGAGAAGGCTGGAAACATCCACCCTTCCTGTCCCTCAGCCCAGCCTTTTATCCCCTCCTGCTGATGCCCTGCACCTGTGTGCCCTCTGCTCCCTTTGGTGGGTGGGCAGTGCCCTGGGCTCTCGCTACCTTCAATAGCATTCACCTGCTGCTCACAGCTGGGCCCATTGGGGATGAGGCTTGGCCACAGCCCCACTCCCAATCACCTGCAGCTGTCCATGGTGTGGAACCCTCTGCTGATTTTCAGAGATGTGAGCAGCACTCACTCCTCACTCAGACCCTCGTGAGACAGGTTTTGACCCGGGCATTGGCCGATCAGAGGATGTCACCCATCCTGGAATTCTGCTCTGAAAAGCCCTACTGCAAACACTGGTGAGCCAATTCTGGTCATCACAGCTAGGATAGAAATTAGCAGTGAGCCTCAAGGCTGCACTAATCTGTATTTGCTCTCCAATGTACAGTAGAAAAGGGCACAGCAAAGCAGGTGCCAATTCTGGTCCCTTGCAAGCATATCCTGCCTGGCTTTGAATAAAACTCTCATGTAAAAACACATGTTCATGTGAACTTAAATCATGAAAATACAATTCCTCTAACTTTTAAATTAAAATTTCCTTATTTACTGAGTCAAGAAGAGTCTTTTAAACTCAAAGTTTTAATTAATTATTGTTTCTACAAAGAGATTGGATAGAGACTCTGTATGACTTAACATTACATGCCAAGCTTTTGAACCTGTAATGAAGATACGAAGTTAAAAACCTATTTTTCATGCTAATTGTCAGGCTTATAGAATTTTTTGGGTTTGCTAAATCTATTTACATGTCTGATAGTCAGTAGGATCATTTACTGGCAAGATTACTATAGGCAGCAGCACTTCCCATTTTTTTCTGCAGCTTCCATAATAATCCTCAGTCCTGTCATTGGAAGGACTGTGTGCCTTTTCCCACACAGAAATATAGCTGCTCTTCTCTCACAAAGTGCAATAATACATATTTTTTTTGGTGATTAGCTGAAAGTTGAAAAATATTCTTTTTAAAAATTTTGTTTAATGAGGAGAGAAAATGACTATAAGTGCTTTGTCCAGGTTCCTAAGCCACCTTACACTCTGAAGGTTATACCTGGGCGTAGAAAAGGTTCTTAGCCCCCTAGGATTCAGCATTAACTCCCAGGCACTTGCCAGCAGTGAAGTGCTAATTTAAAGCCTTTTGATTTGGCACAGCTCATTTCAACACGCGGAGAGAAAGAGCGCCAGCCCCCTTGGAAGGGACAGCGTTCCAGCACCAACAAAGCCTCATTGTTCTCCTGCCCAGAGAGCCTGGAAGCAGTGGTGACCCCAAAGCAGTCCCTTTGGAAAGGGAAAACTGCTTTGCAATAATAATTATTCCTAGAGTTCAAAAGACTAAGCCTTTCCCCGAAAGAAATCAAATGATTAAAAATTCGCACAACAGCTGGCTGGGCTTGAATGAAGACGTCAATTACACTGATAAGGAAGAAAGGAATGGTGCCTTCCAATGCTTCAAAGGAACAGCCATGTATAAATGTGTTTGGGCTTTGTAAAAATAGATCTGCAGTGCTATGATCGGCCTAATTAATGTTCCTCTTTTGTGTGGCATTCCTGCCTTAGATGCTTTCGGTTACTTGAATAACCACAGATTTCTCTGAGTGAACAAACCCTCCTGCTACCTTCTCAAAGTGCCTGGAAGCGTGATCTAAAACATTGCTTGATCCTCTCTGTCCTTCCCAGCCAGATCAGCTGTTCACAGACAGATCAGTGTCTTGTGCTCACTTTATGAGCAGCATGAACAGGCTCATCCACCGTTTTCCCTGAGGAGAAGACACAACTTATTTATTCAGTGACACAACAGTCTTTCCCTCCTATAGTTAAAGGTATGGTTAAGTGGCACAAAATTTGGCCAAAATACACAAGATACAGCTGGAATTTGAAATGAAGGATGGCTTTCTGAGCACAATTTTAAAAAACCAGCAAAAACCAGCAGAAGCCTGGTTTGGGTATTTTTTTTTCTTTTAAGACTTTATGATCCTTCAATCAATGAATGTGGGAAGTGTGCATTTCCAGTAAGAATTAAAATTGATCCTGTGTTTCTTGCCACTGCTTACAACTCCGAGCGTGGCAAAGTTAGCATGCAGAATCCATTGATCATGCACTGGGGACAAAGCTGTGCATGAGAAAGGGGGAAAGGAACCTCTCAGGCTATTTAGACAAAGTGTTCCACATATTAACACCCTTCCCCTTATCTGTGTGGGCTTTGTCTGACACAGAACAGGGTTTACAGCAGCCCCCTCCATGCGGGACCATGCAGTCACTCAAGGGTGATTGATTTTTGTGTGAGGGCATCTCCAAGTGTAAAGCTCAGGAAACATGAATGGTATATGACATCCAAAAAAGGCTGGGTTCTCTGAGTCACTTCATAGAATAATTATTGGGGTTTTTTTGGTGGAAGGGCTTTGAGCAGTCCCATGTCTTGCAGCTCAGGAAAAGGGAAGGGCTGTGCATTAAATAAATATATGGATTCTCTGCAGCCCTGACTTCCCAAATAAGAAACCAACCTTCAAATCATACATGCAAACTGTAAATTATGCTCCCTTCTAATGTAATCCAGTTGAGATTTTGTATCTCAGTTTATTTTTTTTCTTAGTGCATTTTCACAGATGAATGATCTTGCCAATGAAGTCCCCTTCCACAGGGAAACTATTTGCCTTCCATGGGTTATCTATGCATTTTATTGACTCAGTCAATTTCTTTTAAAAGTGTGATGCTGGTAAATGTTAAAATCCCTTTTAGGCTCCTTTCCCCTCTTTTTTGGCTTCTCCACTTCTGCATATAAAATTCCCAAAAAGATGTCTGTGCAGTTCCAAGCTGTGCTTGCATCCAACTCGATGGAATAGATATACAATATTAAAAAAAAGGTCAGGGGTTAAAGCTCAGGACCTTTGGGAGTCATGACCTCTCCAGGTCTCACCAACCCAACTGTTATCACTGTCCTCCTCAGCAGTCCTGAATTGCTCAAGTCTTTTTTGGTGTCACCACAGGGCTGCCAGTGAAGAAATTCTCATCACTGGTGTGATGAAATGTTGGACAGAGCAGCAGAGCTTACTCCCAAAATGCATCTGCGAGTTTCACTGAGCTTGTGAAGTTAACAGCAAACAGGTAATCCTTCAAATGGCCACGCCTTCACAGCACTGCTATCTGGATTTATTTCTTTTTTGTTTTCTTTTCAAAATGTGCTGTGAGTGCCACGTGCTTTTCTGGGCTGGTACCAATATCCAGGGCTTTCACCATCACTGTCATTGCCATTGTTCAACAGGCAATATCTTTGCTGGATTGTGCTCTTCCACTCCCTGCTGGGAAAATGACTTTTTGAATTTTATTCAGGTTGTTATTTGCCTTGTGAAGTATCTGTTCCTGAAAGAAACTGTGCTCTCAAGAAACTGTGAGAGATATTCAGATTTTTATACCCATCAAATGATAGGTAAAATATGTGGGCTTTTTCTCATTTTTTACCTTCTTCTTTCACTCACTTCCTATAAAGATGCTAAATATTAGAAGTACCTTGTGCCCAAGCCTTGCTAGCCAAGCATAGCTTGACTTAGCTTGAAAATTCCTAAAACTTTGCTGAAATATTACCTGTGCTGATACTCAAGCAAATTCTGCACGTGGATGGTCTTCAACTGACATGGGAAGTGAGGTCTGTGTGAATGGCAGAAGTGGGTGTGTGGAAAACACCTGGGAAATTTAGGGAATAGAGTTCAGCTTTGCATTGGTTATCAGCTGGAAACATTATCAGACTTATCCAACTTATCCAGTAAGTGCTGCTGTCTCTGGAACACAAACACAGAGGCTCAGAGCAGATGGGGGTGATGGAATAGTAATTCTTGATGGGGTTCATGCTCCTGTATGTGTATACAGGACAGCATTTTTTCTTTCTGTGTGCATGGCACATTCCTGAGCTGTAATTGCCAGACTCTCCAAGTTTCTCTGGCTGCCAAATCCCCCCACTATGACTCTAGCACTGTTTTGCATTAGCTGTACTGAGCAGTAAATATTGTAAAGAAAATAACCAGCATTGAATATTCTGCTAATGCATTTAAACCACCAAGCCCCTGAAATTACTTTTGACCAGTTGTGTACAGCCCCAGATTTCAAGGCCATTTATGACAGAACCCAATTTATCTTTGGTAGCTGTAGTCATTACTCTTAGTCCACCAGGCACTGCAAACTCTGATAGCCTCTTTATCTTCCTGTACCCAACCTGCAGTATTTAAAATGTTAACATCTCTCCTTTGTTACTGGTTCAGCACATTGAATATTGAAGCTGTGCTTAAAATGCTGCAACCTTCAGAATATAATACAACAGAGGGAAAAAAATAGTATTTCCTGTTCTGCAGGATAAAATAAGGACAACAGAAATCTGTTGACATAGTCTCCACAGAAAGAGTACACTGCATAGAAGGAAGTTCAGCAAAATGAATGGGCACCAATGCTTGGCAGCATCCCAGGCTTTAAATTTAAACAGCAACTTCATTTTCTTTAGAAAGAATGGAGAGATAAAACTGAAATTATTCTTCCTGCAGTTAAGAACACTGAACTTCTTAAGTGCCCTTTAAACTTCCAAAATCTTGTTTGAAGAATTAATATTTCTTGCAATACTTTCTTTTTTTTTAATATGGAGACAGTATGTACAGCGCTACTTTCTTGGAATGTTTCTATTTTCATTTTATTTAGGTGAGAGCATTAGATCTCACCCCTAATAAAATGAAATAAATAATTATTTAATTATTGAATAATTATTACCCATTTAATTATTATCAATTATTTAATAATTAATAATATAACTACATAATTAAATAATTAAAGAATTAAAGAATTAAAGAATATAACAATATTATAATTAAAATTAAAATTAATAATAATTTGATTATTAAACAAATAATTATTATTTGATTAGTATTAATTATTTAATAATTAAATAATTACTTATTTAATTAATTTTATTATGGGTGAGATCTAATGCTCAAATAAGTTACACAAATCATTGTCCAGAAGTGGCACAAATCAATGTCTGGAAATTGAAATAAAGTTACCAGAGGCGCCAAGAAAGCAAATTAAGAAACACTGCAAAGAAAATTGCTGTCTAAAAAGGTATTTCTTCAGAATTGCTAATAACACTGAGGTGACCTAGAAAGATCCAAAAGCTATGATACTAAACACCAAAGTCCTCCTTATGATCAGCTGTGGCAAAATCAAATGGTCTTGACTGAGAAAGTCATGGTGAGTGTTGGGGATTGTTAAACTAAACCTGTGTGAGTCATGGAAGGGGCATTGGTTAAGGTCAGGCAAAAAATTTCTTAGGTTTTGGAGTATGGACTAATTTTTCTCATGAAAAAATGCCTCTGTTCTCTATGTGTTCTTTAAATCAGCTTTTCGCAGAGATCAGGGAGCATTCTGTGGATACACAAAATGAGCTTGGGAAAACCATTTTGGATTAGGAAGATTGATTTGGTAATGACAGAGCTTGCTGAGGATCAGAGGAGTGGTTTTAGTAATGAAGATGGGCTTGGGGTTGGAGAAGGGATACAGGGCAGAAAATGTATTATCAGAGGAGGGGGGAATTTGGGAAGGATTTCACCTGCACAATGGGAATGGGGTTCCCCCTGTGGGGCTGCTTCCAACACACTCAGAAACATCCTGTGAAACGCCAGTCTGAGCGTGCACTGCCTTTTCCTCCCAGTTCTGTGGGCTCCTCCTTTCCGGAGGGCTGCAGAACACCCTCACAGCTCAGGAAGGGACTGCAGGACCCATGCTTCAAACAGCAAGTTGGCTTGGGAGAGGCCATTTGCCAAGAGCAATAATAAAAAGGTGTTCTTGCTCACCTCATGGAAGTCTCATTTCATCTTTTGGACCTCTTTGAGACAGACAGAGACAATAACTGTTTCTAAACCACTCTTTTTGGAGTGCAGTTTTTGTCCCACAAAAAAACCCCAAAAACCACAAACAAAACAACCTACAACTTTTCCCAGCTGACTGTGATGCAGGAACATGTGGAAGCCAGACCTTCCACTGTTCAGAATGCAAAAAGCAAGAAGGGCTTTTTATTTGTTTCACTTTATTTGGAACTACACATCTTAGTGGATACTTAGAAAGGCAGAGCAGAGCATCCATGATGCTGCATTCTTATTTTCCTCAACTGTGAATTTGTCCCTATTGTCTGAAATTACATTTCTTTCCTGCTGGGTTGAAACAGTAAGGAAGGGAACTGAACTTCATCAGCTGAAGTGAGAAATGGTTTGCAGTTCAGCTGGGAATTGGCAATCCTCAGTTTAATTCTCTCTTTCAAGATACATTCAGTTTAGGAGAGCTACTTGCCTCATGTAATTCTCTACTAACACTACACTGTTTCAACAAATCAAGTCAGTTAAGTGTTCTATTTGCAGGCTGAGGATGTCAGGTTCCACAAAAGAATATATAAATAATTTGCATCATCCAGACACAGAGAATTGTGGTTGTGGCTCTCTCTCCTTGTCTTTTTAAAATTAAATGCTGTGCTGCCCCGCTCAAGTGGTGTGCCCAAAGCTGTATGGTCAAAATGCTGTGCTTTGTCAGCTAAAACTCCCTCTCTCTTTTAAAACAATGTTACATCTTTAATTTATTACCGCTTCTCTGTGCTCTGGGAAAGCTCCTGTGAGGGAGGGTGTCGATTTCCAGACTCAGCTCCTGAGGAGTTTGCTTTATAAGGTGAACTCAAGCAGTGCTGTGAACATCTCAAGGTCTTCCTTCATCTGCTCAGGGGTCAGCAAAGTGTTGGTACAAGCATTTCCCCAAATGAGTCTCAGGTTCCCCCCTGTTCAGTGATGCACCACACCTTGGGGATTTCTCCTCTGAGACTGATGTCCACTTGTGCCAGCTACTGCACCACTTTCTGCAATCTGATTGATTTAGCCTGGATTAATCAGATTGTCCATTCTTTATTCTCTATCATGCCAGGATGCCAGTGAGACTTTACATACTGATAATGGCACAATGCTTAAAAAGCAAAAGGCAAAGTTAAATACTGTAGCAGAAGCTGACTAAAGAATAAAGCTTCTGAATCATATTGCAAATACTTGTGGTTTGCAAAGCAGCAAGAAAAAGACAGAACTGCCATTTAAGAAAACATTTATAATTCAACTGGATGACTCTGTGACAGATTAAATGTTTTCATCCTGGAAGAATACATGGCTAGCTGGCCAGAATTAAGTAAAGATGAGGAAATCCTTTGCATATATATAAGTGTTATGCTTCATGGGAAATTCAGGTGTTAGATATGATTTAAGGTGGCTCTGATATCACATGAATGTAATGGGGCAAGTGAC
This sequence comes from Melozone crissalis, assembly GCF_028551555.1. NCBI lineage: Eukaryota > Metazoa > Chordata > Aves > Passeriformes > Passerellidae > Melozone > Melozone crissalis. Next base: position 6,376,802 of record NW_026535817.1, on the reverse strand, counting down.
AGAGGAATATTTTAATTGTGCAGTCAAAACTCAAACTGGAAAATGACATACCAGATTTATTTCATGTCCTTTTAACTTTATTTCTTTTTTTTTTTTGCAATCCCTACAGCTATGCTGAAAATACTTTTGTTTAGGGGAAAAGAAAAACACTTTTGCTTAGCGCAGAGTTTTAATATTTTGATTTCTTGGCTCAGGGGCTGAAATTCATTTGACTTCATAAATTTCTTCCTGACGCGGCGAGGTTTCCTTCTGATGGTCACAAGCTTTCCACAACTTGGAACACTGCATCAACGTAATGAACTCAGCTGAATTATCTGCAGGCATGGAGCAGCTAAGGCTGTCTGCTGCCATCGCGCTCAGAGGGGCAGCAGAGCGTGTGTGTGCAAACACCAGCCCGGCCACAGAGGGGGACTGAGGGCACCTTGGTGGCCTTTGCTGGGCAAGGCAGAGCCAGAGGTGCCATTCTGGAGGGCTGGAATGCCACCCTGCTGCTGCAATTGCAATCACCAATGAGTTTGGGCCCTTTCTGCAGTTCATTTTTGTGTTAAACATCGCACAAGGTAGATTGGTTAATGCTTTCATTCCTGCGCACGTTGGAGGATTTAAATACAAAGTTGGGAGAGTTTTACTGTGGGTGTTCTCTTAACATGCCCAACACAACCCTTTTTTATCCTTTTATCAAAAGCTGGGTCCTTCATGCTCTCTCCCACTTCTTCACACGTTCACCTTTCACCAAAAGTCAGAGAGCTTCAGGCTTGAGCACAGTCTCAAACCAAAGGCAGAATTAATCTTCGGGAAGCACAAAGATATCCCTGCAGATTCACAGAAATCACAGACAGCAGGACTTTTCCACTGCTGAGAGGACACTCAGTAAACTCCAATGTGTCTTTTAAAATTGTGTCATCAACAAAAGGTTTGGAGAAATCTTAATAAGGTTCGGTGTTGCTGGAAAAAATTCTGTTTGTCTCATTGGAGATGAAAGGTGTATGAGTGGATGGATTCAACACATGCCTCCCTTTTAGCCAAGAGCCATTAAAGACAAACCCTGTCTTCTATATTTCATGTTTATTCCATACTAAAATCTTGTAGAGAATTTGAGTTGCTCTTAGAAGGAAAGTTAGGAAAGTTGCACAAGCACATACCACACCTTGGTAAGCACTCCAGGGACATTTTTAAAGTCTGAAATGGGCACACAAAATAACTTTTTCCTCATATTCAGCAAATATAGAAATGTCTTGTGAAAATTAAAATGAAACTAAAATTCTTTGTAAAACTCAAAAAGTGGAGACCGAGCAGCACACACACATGACATGGAGAAGTTATTTCCAGCATCCTCACTGTTCTTATTCATACCCAAATTATTGACTAGACTCCTAATACTTTCAGGAAGAAAGAGACTCATATTCTGAGACTACAAACAGAGGCTGAAACTGGGGGCTTGGTTATTAAACAAATAGGTTAGTCAGGAGATCTGAAAGGGAAGATGTAAACAATTTACATTCCTAGTGAAACGGGAAGCCTTTCCATAATGTTTGCTTCTTTTTGTTCACGGCTCATTTGAGCTCACTGGAATCCCACCCAGTAAAACATGATTCCCAAAATGAGTTTGGTATGTGTCAGACGTGCACCAGCTTTGAGTGCTGAAGGTCTGTGGTGCAAGACTCACCGTTCAGAGTGTGCACCTTTGAGCTCCAGCCCCTTTGTGTACAGCAGGAATGCTTCCAGTAGGGCTGAATTTGCTCTTTGCCAACAAAGGGCCTATGAAGACTTGCAAATTTAGCAAAGGGTTGCTCTCATTACAAATATTTTGGCTTGTGCCCTGCCTGATCTGTGAAACACCACAGCACAGTGATTTCCCTCAAATCCATGCAGCAAAACAATAAATCAGCTAAAATATAACATGCTGGCTGCTAAAATGGAATGTGCCATATTTGTTTTTTGTAAGAGGCACAGATTAATCTTAAGTCTTCAACTTAATACACAGTAAAACTTCCAAAGTCTTCAGATATCTTTAGCTGCATTTCCACTGCTTTCATTGAGCTTTGTTTTCCAGACTCTGGTAGCTCTAAAACCATGGTGATGGTACAGAAAAGAGCAAAACCTCTGCTGTATCTCACTATAAACTGCATTTAAACGGGTCTGAATTCTTTTAGAAGAGCTTGTCTTTTTGGGTTTTTTTTCCCTTTGAAGAGCATGGGGACAACTTAATGGTTTGGCTGTGATAGTAGGTGTAGGATTTTTCAGTTAGACATCAGTAGCATCCAACATTATTTCCTACTTAAGAGAGAAGACAGAGGCAAAGACCTCAGCATTGAGTGGTTGTCTGACTTGAATTTCTAGATTTCTGACTTTTTTCTGACCCTCAAAGTGCTTCAGTTACCAGTCTCCCTAGTCCAAAAGTTCTGAAGCCAATTCACTGCTGTGTTTGAGCAGTCACACAGAAGTGCCAACTCAGTCAGAGTTATGATTTTGCTAAGAAGAAATACTGGCTAATCCCATTTATTTCAGCATGACTTTTTCTCTCACATACTAAATCTTGCTCTTAGTATGCCCAGATGGGATCAGGAGAACACAGAATCATGGCTGAGGCTGGAAAAGACCTTATCACAGTCTGCTCTTCCTACACCCTTCCACTTGCTCAAGTTTTCCTCTGGGTGAGGGGAAGGGTGCATTTTTAGAGGTGATCCTCTTCTTCCAAAGGGACTGGCCCTCTGAGACCACATAAAATTGGTGTTGAGATGCCTAATTGGAAGTGATTTGGTCTTGCTAATTACTTGCTTGGGTGTTTTATTTTCAGCTGTCTGTCCCCAGTGTTCAACAGCCATCATCATCAGGGCATTGTTTTTGCAGCTCCCTCAAATTCCCTTTCAAGTGATGTCTAAACTTCAAACTGTTTTCCTTGCAGGCAGGTCTACAGAGATTTACTGGAACCATGGGAACCACAACCAGTCAGCAGGCGAGAGAAAAGGCCCCATTATTGGCTCTGTCAGGAAAACTCTGCTCGTAATTAAATCCTGCTTAAGATTTATGAACCCAGTGCAGTGGGCTTGATTGGGCTGCTTATCAGTTATGGGGAACCTCATTATTGCAATTTTCAAGTGAAATCTGTTTCAGAACAGACACAACTCAGCAGGACCTTTTAGTGAAATATTTGGTCTGCTTAATAACGGGTGGCTACTTGTTAATTATTGGGGTGGGGAAGCTGGGCTCATTATTGGGATGAGTAGTCACGTCATCCCAATATTTTTCACATCAGTTCCTTGAAAAAGTCAAGTAAGACATGAACAAAAACAAGAAAGTTCATGCAAGCTCTGAACTTTCAAGGGAAATAAGTCTTTTTTCACCCCAGAGTAAGAAAAAGATCCTTTTTTTTAATCACAAAAGAATTAAAATTTCTTTTTTCCTGTATAATCAGTATAAGGACATTAACACTTCTACCAGCTACACCAACAATAAAAATAAAGTAGCAATTGTTTCACATTTGGAATCAATCTGTTAAAACTTAAAAACATATCTCTAGCCACTTGTTAAGGCAAATGCAAGGAAAAGATTAGCCAATTTGAAAACACAGTGAGATTTGGTTCAAAAACAGGAGAAAAGTGAACATCATTGGAGCAAATCCCTGGTGTTCCTTGAGAGCCTTGTTAAGGTTTTGCAGCCAAACTGAAAGGAATATTGGGGTGGATTTCTAGCACTTCTGGAGCTGTGGCACCCCTTAGGTGCTTGTTAAATCAGTTTATTTCTTTTCATCCTCTTGTAACTATATTATCTAGTGACCAGCCCCTGCACAAAATCAAGAGCAGAATTATTTTAATTTAAAAATACAGACTGGTCCGGAGTCTTTTATTGTTTCTTGGTCCACTCCACTGGAATGGCTGGAATTGCTCAGGACAGTCAGGTGGTGACTGCTTTGTTGCTGAAGAACCTCTTCCCCTCCACCCAGCCAGTTGCTGTGCTTGCCACACTTGAGAACACCAGTTTTGTTGCTTTTCAGACTTTTTAAAAGGGTGCTTTTCCCGAGTTCTCAAAGAGTGCTTCTCAAGGAGTGCTTCTCCTGAGTTTTCACAGAAAGGTAACTCCATATCTTTGCTGCTACCAACTCTGATACCACAAGTCAAACACCGCTTTATAAGTGCTCCAGCTTCTTTTTTTTTTTTTTTCTTGTTTTCCTTATTTTTTTTTCTTCCCTTAAACAGGAATGAAGTGAAGTATAAACATTTCCTGCAAAAGTACATATAATAGAGGTTTGTTTGCCAAGTGGTTTTATTTTCCTCCTTGGCTGTGACTCTCAGAAAATGTTTAAACAGTAATGTAAAAATAAATGAATAGATTTTCTTCATTACTATTTTCTTTCCCAGCAAGAATGTGTGCCTCAGGGACACAAGGGTATAGAACAGATTAATAGGGAAATTTTAGTGGGAGCCCCTTGTTAAATACTGGCAGTACATCACTGTACTGGAGAAAAATGAAAGTTGGTGCCCATGGAGCTCTGCCTGATATCTGATTGCAAGACGCCTTCAAGGCTGCAATTTATCTTCAAGAAACACAATAATTAGATCTGTGTAAGCTTGGGCTGTCTCTCTTCAGCAAAGAGGCAGATATGATTTCATTATTCAATTCCTGTGAGGTCATTAGTGAACCTGGAAATCTCTTCAGCCTGTCTGTGTTAGCTTGGCTTCCAAGAATGAGAAGAAAGGATAAATCTATCCCTAACGGTGCCAGATGAGACCCAAAGCCCTACAGTTTATTTGGGCACACTTAGGAAGGAAAATGGGGGTTCCTTGGTGCTGCCATGCCATCATGAATCTCACCAAAGTGCTGCCCACACAGAGCTGTCTGCCTCCTAAATCTGAGCCCCTCTCCTGCTCACAAAAATAACTTGCAGGATCTTGCAAGTTCAGTGATATTAACACACACTTCTTAACTCCTGAGCAACATCAACACCTACACTGGCCAGGTATTTCTAAAATAAAAATGCGTACTTACCCAGTGCTTTCCAAATACCTTTTTAATTTTTTTTTTCAATAAGAAAAGCTTTTACTGAGAGAAAGCTCTTCCCATGGGGGAAAATGGTATAACAACACACAGTTTGAGGTTTTATTTTTAAGTGTACATTTACATGTATAAGGTTATCATCTATCACCATCTCAAAGTGCTAGCTCCTGTTTCAATGAAACAAGGTGTTACACAAGGCTTGAATCACTTCACCAGCCACAGAGAGGAAAATCAGATGGTGTGCATTTGATCTATCCAAACTAGTTCACATTTATTGCACATGGATAGCACCTAACACCTTCACCCAGCCACAGGGCAGCTGAAGAATGGGTTGCCTTTTTGCATTACACCACTGCCAGGGATTGTAGGAGTTTTTTGTCATACCCAAGAATACCTGTAATGAGAAGATAGCAGGAGGTAGGAGCATAATTAAGGACTGAAACACCTCAGGGGGAATCCATTCTGTATTTACAGGAGCACCTGTATTTCAGGCTAACCCAATCCAGCTCTCCTGATTTCAAAGTGGCAGCAGAGAGATGAGCGTGTTTTCATTGAAAATGCCAGGAAGGGAAATAAGAGGAAGAACTGTGGAGTGGGATCCAAACCAAGAGCAGGAAGATCAGAGCAATAGCAATGAAAAAGCACTTAAAAAATATAAAAGGGAAAGCAGGGGAAAAGCAGAAGAATCATGTTGGGGTTATCATAGCAGAATTTGGAGTTCTGTCCTTTTTATATTTTTCCTGGAGGCTGCGGACACGGTGAATAGAAAAGCAGAGCATTAATTCAGTCTAAAAAATCCATTTGTCAACTGTGAGCTGGAGGAATCCCCACTGTTGTTTTTTCAGCTTGAATTGTCAGAAATGTTAAAAGTTACTTCTTAAGTGCCTCTCAAATCTTTCTTTTCCCCCTCTGTCTACCTTTATGCTCCCAATAATTTATTTATTTATTTATTTGCATCTATACAAAGACAAATGATAGGCCTGAATGCAATGAGGTATTAATTACACTGCTAAGGTGAAATGTTTCCTTTCATCATCTCCTTCCCTGCTCAAGTGCTGTGCTGGGCTTTTCTTGCCAGCCGCATCCCAAATGGCAACAGCCAGAGGAGCCATTTACGTGTCACTATGAGGTTGTGAAACAAGTCGGCCAAGTGCCTTGTTCTGGAAAAAAGTCCCTGGGATGTCACTGCTCAGGGCAGTGTTACTGGCTGAGTGGGTTTGGGATGCCACTGGCACCAGCTCAGGAAGGAGCAGAGGGTGTGCAGGGACAGCGTGCAGAGCAGCGCTCGCTCCCATTCCCTGCTCCCTGGTTTTGATTAGGCAGCACAGGCTGGAACCCACTGACATTGCCTGGCTCCTGCCTGGGAGGAGCTCGCTGTTGTGTGCATGGCTGTGCCAGTTTTCCAGCCTCCTTTCTGGACACTGATTTAAATCAGATGTCTGTACTGTGGGTCCTGCAGCTTGCCTCGGCTCCAGGGGGAAGGGTAAACAAGCAGCATGCATACATACATGCATGGCATCCATGCATTCTTCGTGTATGGATACACAGCCTCACAAGGGCAGGAACAAGGATTTTTATGGTCAGACTGGAGAGAGTTGGGGTGTGAAATCCCACTGCATCATCTGAAGGAGTTTGTGCCCTCAACAGACAGGAGTGGCCCAGGTGAACTTTCTCGATAAACTCTTGGTTTCCTTCAAGCACATTAACCCCTTCTGTGAGAGAAACGTGCAGAGCTGGTGGCAGCAGCAAGAAGGGAGCAGATGGAGGCAGAGAGCAGCTCTGTTGGTCTGTGTCAAAGAGCTCCCTGCATCAGCCCAGATGCTGGAGCAGACGGTAACCACACATAGCCTGGAACAAGGAATTTCTGCACTGAGCAGCAGATTTTGTGTTATGACTGGCCACCGAACAACAAAGCCATCCAACTCCACGTTTCCCTTAATCATCACAAGTGCTTACTTTGTATTAAAATGAAATGCCTCCAGGACTAGATCATAGCAGGAGCAATGATAAATCTTGTCAGAAATCCTGCTTGCCCTGGCAGGATGCAGGCTCTGTGGTTTTGGCCGTAGTGCATCCGCGCCCTTTGCTGCACTGAGGGCATCACACGTGCCTATTTAAGGTTCACGTTTGGCTCTCCCCCAGCTGCCCTGGAACCTGTCTAATTTTCCCTTTAGAGACCAAAAAGTTCATTATTCCAGGGGTAAACTGAGGGCCAAAGGAGGTGCTACAGCAAGATGGTCTAATCCTCTGTTTTTGTCAGCTGCGACTGGTTTTGAGAGGCTGGCACCAAATTTGGAGCCCGTGCTGGTCACCCGTCCCTTGATGTCCTGAGGTCCTGCCTGATGCTGGAGGTCTAACCCCAGCTCCACACCTCCCTCCTGCATGCCTGGGTTTCCTTCCTAGGGAAGGCAAGGCACAGGCAAAGAAGAAATATTTGTGGGCAAATCCCATCCTGATGTAAGTTGAGAGCCCAGCTGGGCTTTGTAGAATTCCTTCTTGCCTGTGTGTTTTTGATAGAGCCAGTGTATGAAGCTTGACACCAAAGGCATTCTCCTAAGTGCCAAAACTGTCTCTGGGAAAATAAACTGTGTGGTAGTCTGGATGTTTTCTAGTTTTTATCTTTTTGTAGCAAAATGCTTCTTGGAGGCTTGTGTCTTCTTGATATTTAATCAGGGGATTTCATACTGTCCTTGGAGTTATTTTGGTTTGCAGGGCAGAGAACAATGGGGGAATGATAATATCAATTGCTTCCTCATATTGTTTTTATTTATTTTTTTTTCCTCTCATGTTTTGGGAAATAGTTGAATTTTACATGAAGCAGCACACTGAATAGTCATCTGTTGTCCTAGATCAGTTCATGCCAGACAAATTACTCTGGGAAACAATTCTCTTCTGACCTTCATTTTTATGGATACTTGTATTAGTTACTCATGTGGATTAAGTGGAGCAGTTTTGTAAACATATTTTTACCCTGTGCTTTTCATCACATATTTTGTGGAGTGCAGTAAAAGGACAGGACATCTTTGTAGAGTTTGGGGGTATTTTTGCATGATGAACTGGTAATGAATCTGCAAGTTAGATTAAGGCTTGATGTGAATTTACCACAGATTGCAATATAGACTCCATTCAAATTTCATAATTTTTCCCAGGTTTTATTTTGTTACTCACATTATTTTACTGAGACTATTCAGTAAATAAAAATGATAATTCCGCAGCATTTCATAAGATTGTTTGCATTTCATTTATTGGTAAGAAATGCTGGCCACCAAATTCCAGATGTGAAACCGTAAAAGAATAAAGTGAGTTCCAAAACCATCCCTCCAGGGACTGTATTCTTTTTTTTTCCAGAATAATAGCTATTCACTGATCTCTGAAAGCAAGAAAAGGTGCACATCAAAAAGTCAGAGGGATTTCTGATTACATCCACTTGTACCCACTTCTTGTTCCTTTTGTTTTGTTTTCTTTGGGTTTTGCCAGTTTTTAAGCAAGACGACAAAAAAAAAAAAAATCCTTCACTGCTTTTGAAAGTTTATAAAACAATTGCACAAACAAGGTTTATTCATGCAGCTCAGCCATGGTTCAGTGGGTCTTTTCTGGTCTTGGGGAAACAACCTCAGCAGATGTTTTCCATCACTGCCACAGTACCAGGAATGCGACCAGGAAAGGAGGAGGTGTGCCCAGAGAATTCCGACTCCTGGGTCAGCCTGGGTGCTGCAGTGGCTCAGGGAATATGCAGATTACAATACACGAAGGATGGCTTGGCTGGCACCAGAATTATAAAGGAATTAAAGTGCCTTATCCTAACTTTGCACACCCTCTCTCACACTGGTCTGTGAGCAAAAAAGACCAGAACAAACAGTGCTGGCCATTGTGTTAGCAAAGTAAATCTCTTAGCAGGGATGTCCCTAGTTCGTCATTTTGTGGTTTGATAACAATTTTCTCCACCAATCCGTCTTCCCTAAATAAACTGAACTGCTTTGCTGTTTGGATTGAGATAGACTGGCTGTGAATAATTTATTTTTTTTAATTAAGACATCTTTATGATTTTCTACATTTTTGACTGGTCTATGAAGGCAATTTCCCAGAAAACCTTTGAGAAGCTGGGATGAGGACAGGGTGGGCAGAGGGAGAAACAGAGATTGTTTCCTCCAGCATGTTGGTTTCACTGTGACAGACACAAACCAAACCCAAGAAACCCTTCCTGGCTTTTTGTTTGTTTGCTGGATTTTCTTATTTGTTTGCTTGTAGGATGAGATCTACAAGGTGTGTTACAGAGATTTTCTTTGACATCAAATGTCCTTTTCACTTTGGCAGCAGCAATCAGGCCTGTCTGATAAGAGAAGCTGTGTATAGCACACGCCTTTGGTGGAATCTCACGCCTCTTCCAAAATTCTGCTTCTTCATGCACAGCTGTGCCCTGCACTGTCACAGCCTCTGCTGCTGCCATCCAGCCAGCCACATGCTCCTTACCTTAAAATGAATGCAAGGAGCAGACTGTGTTCTGCATGTCAATATTTTAAAGCCAAATCAGGCAAAATTGGCCCAAGTACCAGACAAAGGGGCAGGAACCAGGATGGGCAGGTGTTTAAGGTATCAGACTCAGGCTTGGCAGATCTGGTTGCAGTTTCCAAACCTGTCAAAGAACTTTTGTGCTATCTCCAACAAGCTGCTAAGTCTTCTGGGCATGGGTTCTCCGGCTATAAAGCTGGGGATGATATCATCTTGCCTTGAAGAATAATTGAGGGTTGTAGTTGTTTGCTGGGGCTCCACGGTAAGATGGCAAGGGCTATTGCTTGCAGCCTGATCTCACACAAATGATCTCATTGCTTAGTGGTTTGGGTTCCAAATCTGCCAAGTGGGAACAATAACTTTGCTACCTCTTCAGGTCTGTTATGGAACTTACTGCAGGAATATTTGGAAAAAAAAAAAACCACAAAGAAACCACTTTTCTTTACATTCTACTCTCTCTCAAGAGACTCCAGGGTAAAACAGCAGCTTCCTCACAGCCACCAAAGAGTTTTACGCTGAAGGGGCTTGGCTCAAATATCTGAGCCAGTTAAGGCTTTCCAATGTAAACCCTCAAAGAAGGGATCATTTAATGATTCCCATCTTCATTTAGATTCCTCCTCGTCTTTTGCCTTGTATGTTGTAACTCTGGCTCCTAAGTTCCCCCAGCAATTTTCTCAAGTTGAATTTGTTATTCCAAGAGCAGGAGAACTGGATTCATTAGTTAAACTCCTGTACAGCAGGAAGAAAGATGCCAACAACAACTGATTGTCAGTACTTTTCTCTTCAAGACTGTGCTTAGTGTCTGCTGTCATTTGAGCAGTAAATCACTTTAAAAAAGGAACAGAGAAGTGATTCCCAATTAAAGAAGTAATAAATAAGAAAAGATAATGATACTTGTCCCAGTTTCTTCAAGATAGAATCTTGGAAATTAAGATGGTGCAATAAGTTTGAAAGATGCAATCAGATGTCTTATGTGCACTACAGGAATATTTCCTCTCCCAGTTTAAATTACATGTGTGTGTTTTTATACACTTTCTTTCTTGTCAAGCCACATTTTGTTGCACCTTTTGGATGTCCAGGTGATCTTCTCAAAACTTTAAACCAAATCTCAGTAACTGGAGCGAGATTTGCATTTTGAGGCAAGATAGGAACCCTCACTTCAAGGTCTCCAGAAATTCTGAAGTCAATTCTACCATTATTGATGGCAATACAAAAGTGAAGCTTTAATGAAAAACAACCCCTGTACAGAGATGTCACTTCTTAAAAAAAGATCCATGGACATGATGCGTTTACTTCAGTAATCAGAATATGTGACAACCCCAAAACTTTAGAAGCTGCCTTGGAAGCAGCACACACATGCAAGGTATGCTTTTATAAATATTATTTATTGATCACTGTTTAGAAATTACCTGTTCTAAGTTCAGCTAAAAAAATCCTGTGTCCTGAGCCTTCACATCCCTATACAGTGCCCAGTTGTGCTGTACTAACCTTTTATTTCTCAGCAAAATTCCTACAAAGGGAAATCATGTTATTCTAGAACAAGGGAGGGTTAACAGGATGCACATTTCTTTCATTTGTTTTTTTGTGTTTTCTAAGCTTTCTTTTATATTGGCACCTCTTTTCCTGTGTTTTTCAGTTTTTCCAGTAAATAAAGATCTGTCTATTGTTTTTATTATTCTGGTTCATATGAGGGGTCTCCTAAACAAGTTATTACTCTGCAGGGGAAGAGAGAACAAATTTCTTAAAGATTTTTGGAATGTGAGGATGTCAGCCAAGTCTCAGGGAATTTTCCGAGGGTTAACAGCAGTTCTAGCTGTGTTTTCTGGTATGATCTGTTTTAGAGGGATTTCCCTTCTAGAGACCTAAGGAATTGTTCATGAATCAGCCTCTTCTTCAGGGCACATCAGGAAAGCAGAAGGAATCAGCACTCAGGCTAAATTAGCACTCCCATTTCAAGGCTAAACAAATTTGCACAAACCTACAAGGGGAGCTCAGTCTGACAAGCAAATGCCAGTGGTGCTCATGCTTACAGTGCCTCAAGATTGAAAAATTAATGCAAGAGATACCTCAGCCTCCAAAGCAAGTTGTTGAAATCTTTCATGTTTTTGATACAAATAAAAGCAAACAGATAACAATCCTGAACTCTGATTTGGTTTAACATGAGCCAAGTGGGACAGTAATGTGTTGCTGTCCAAGCATATTTGAAAGGAGAAGATATGGAAATGAGAATCCCCTCAAATTAGTTTTGTCTCTTAATTTGGTTGTTTAAAAAAAAACAAAAAACAACTATTTGGTTGAGTTATATGTTTTCCAGACCTAGATTTCTCTAGCAAATTGACACTTAAAATTTTAGAAATTGTCCTGTAAAAAAGATTCTCCTCTTTTTTAAACGAAAATATTTACCTCAGCTTATAAGTTAAAGGACAGAAATAATCATGCTTAAAAGTCAGCAAAGGTGTAGAAGTTACTGAGGTTTCCTTTGCATTTCTCTTAGAAATAAGAGCTAATTAGTGAAATCACACATAATTGGTGAGAAGAAAGAAAATATATATGTAATATATCTGAAAATATATTTGAAAAAAATGTCTGCAATTTCTTTTAAAATATGAAAACATATTTATGGAGCTGTCTCAGGTTTTTAAAAAATACTGACCAACTTAAATTTATTATAGAAAAAGCAATGAGGAAGGTTATATTTGTGAGTCCATGTGAAAGACACAACACCATGTGATTTCTGTCACAGATGCACATGGTTTTGGCAGACAGAGAGTCACAGATTGTACAAATCTCTCTGGCAAATAATGAGAAGAAGAAAAGCCCTCGCATCGCTTCCACATTAAATTATTTCAGCTCTGGTTTATGTGCCAAAAGTTCACACTGCAGTTAGATATTGTTTCTTTTCCTTGTACTTCTGACCTCGCCACTCTGAAGAGGCAGAAAATCGCCTCCCTTTCTATAACAGAGCAATAATTCAGGGTGCAGCAGCTTTAAATGGCTGGACTTTGTTACCCCTTATCCAAAGCTGACCTCACCTAGGCCAGTCACTATGTGGGATCTTACCTATTCCTTAAAACATTAATTAATTAATGAAGGAATATATAATTCCTTCAAGTATTAATTAAAATATTTATACTCCACAGGTGTTAAGAGCTAAGTTTGCTTAAAACTTTGGGCTGCATTGAGCAGGACTGGTGAGTCCCCAGTGTAGCTGGTCCACATGGGACATGCCCTAATCCACTCCCTTCAGGATTTTGTGCTGCTCTCCTACTCCCTGTGTGCTGGTGACCTTGCCCCACCACATTCAGGAGTCAAAAAAAGGGCTGGTGGGTACACCTTTCCACAAGAAATGAGAAATATCCTGGGTCCCACAACATTGTCATTGTCCCTTGGGGGTCCAGTGCAACCTGCTCTCAACCAACAGGCCCGTGCTGCACAGAAAATACAAAGCACAGAAAATACAATGCCCTTGCTTGAAACCCCACTCTAGGACTGAAACCAAAACCAGCCTGTTGTATAAATGTTTTGTTTTTCTCCTCAGAAAAGATTGTATTTCAATCCTCTCTAACCCTGCTACTATCACAGAATGACAGAACTTTGGCCTAGCTTCAGTTCTACTAGTATTAATCAGAGGGGTGTCTCTCCCTCTTTTTCTCTTCTTGAAATATATTTTCCTTGTAAGAACCAACACTCCACTTTATCCTAAATAAGTCCTGTTGAAAATTGGGCAGTCTGAAGTACTTCAATATTTCTTTTGTAGAGGTCAATTTAACCATAATGCCTTGGTCTTTAGGATACAAACAAGGTATCAGTAGTACAGGAACAGATCTTTAAATAGCTTTCTGAAGAAATTTGCTGCATTTTGCTAACCAACACTTTTGCAATGCCAGTATTGCAAATTTCAAGAAGAATACTGCCCTTACTTTTAAATAATTTTAATGAGGCAAACAGCAATATCTCCCTGTCAGATTGTCACTTATATGAATGTAGCCTTCTTTCTAAATATTTTTTGTCTACTCTCAGGAGAAGTCTAATTTTATGTCCCTTTTTTTAGAAGCCCTGCTAGTACTGAGTGTCTGGTTTAATCGTGTTCTGATCATATGGGTTGTTTGATACTGAATTAGGAAGCTGGCAGGCAATAACTTAATGGCTTACACAAGTGTTGTAACATTTTCCCTTCCTTGTACACACTCATATTCCCTCTGTATTCTTTGGGGTACTGAAAGCAGCAGTTTATTTTGGCATTGGAGCTGCTTGTGGCTGTGTCTGCTCCAGCCATGGAGGCCTGCAGATGATTCCCTATCTCAGTGTCTCCCTCCTGTCTTTGATGTGCTCTAACACACATGACTTCACTGAGTGTAAGGATAAGATTGAAGCAGGCTCTCCTTTCCAAGCAATAGGTGGAGGAATTAAATGAATAGTTTCTCTGATTGTGGCTGATGCTCTGGCGAATTGCAGTGCAGCCCCTCAGACTGAGGCTCTCATAACTCAGTTGTTCATTGCCACTTCCTCCAGGTTGCCTTTAAGATATCACAGTAGTCTACAGCCTAATATTAATACAGAAGTCAAAACAACTTCCCTGTTCTCATTGGGGAGGCAATATCCAAATATGGGATTTTGTGACTTTAGGTGGATTTAGAAATGTTAAACTAATAAATGGATCAAATCCCCTTACAAAATATCTCCTCCAAATTCCACTCAAGTTAACTAGGAAAAAAATTCCTGCGTGACTCCTGAGGGATAACAGTTGTTAGCATTCACAAGCAATACTAGCTAGATATTAGGTTTGATGCCATGCCTGCTGGGTTTTAACCATCACTCCACAAGCCCTGTGAAAAGCTTGCTGGCTTTTCTTAACAAAGCCCTACTTTCCCTCCACCATTCCCTCTGAACTGCAATCCTGCCCTGCCACAGATGTCAGGGCAAAATCCCTTCCCCTTCAAATTGCTGTGATTACAGGCTGAAATCTCCAGCTCCTCATTTTAACTCCACAGATTATCCATGCCAGATAAATCTCAGGTAAAATAGTCTAATGATTATCTGATCAGTTTCTAAAGTCAGATCCATCTTCAGAGGAAAAAAAAGATAGAGCGATTATGAAGTGGAAGGGGCATGTTCAACAGATCTAAAGAGACTTTTCAAGCTAAAGCCACACACTGAGGGTTTATGTGCAACACAGATATAAAGCCTGGTGCCTTGCAAGAACGTTTACTCACATGAGTGCTCAGAATTTCTTAAAATGAGTGTGAGTTTGGGCATAGAAAGATGGAACACATGGTCAGCAGCTGGAATTTATGAAGACCTCTATTTAATAAAACAGTAGTAACCACTATGTGCTGCTGCTGCATTCTTTTCCTGGTGGCAAAATGGTGGCACACCAGAAGAAAAAATCTGTGGTTTTCAGTAGAAAAAGCATTTCCCAGAGGCTGAGGGGGTGGAGAGAACAAGGTTGTAGGAAAGGGCTGATTTTCTAATAGTGCTCTAAAGATGTTGGGTGGTTTTGAGTTGGGTTTTGGGGTTTTTTTGGGTTTTTTTGTGGATGATACCTACTGTCCCCACTTGTGACTACTCACACACACCTCTTCTCTGAGGTTTACAAGGCTTTTCTAGACAAAGCCACCACTGACTCAGTTTAAGGTTGGTTTTAATCCCCTTTAGGAGAGAAGGCTGAAGTAGATGGTGACCAGAAGTCCCTCCCGAGCAATATTTCCATGACTCATTAATTTTGTGCTGAATTTGAAAATTTTTATCATGTAATAAGAAACTTCTCAACACAAAAATTGTGATTGGGCCTTCTGCCAAAGGGAGAAAAGCCCCAAAAGCTACGTATTCCCCCATTCCCCAAGTAAAACTAGCTAACCAGTGTGTATTTTCCCAGATGCTGGGGCTTCCTTGACAAACACTGCTTTTCTCAATTTATTTCTTTGTGGGATACCATTTGTTTCAAATCCTGCTCCAGCTTGCACCCAGAACCAACCAAAAACATCCACTTGGAGCTCAGGAGTTCGACCACTTAAAAAACAAAGCCGGCAGTGCCAGCTCTGTTGTGTGCAACAGGCATGCATAAACAGATTGAAGGACATTTGTCATTGTTTCAGTGCTGGCCTCACACTAAAGACCAATAAACATTTAAAATAATGCAGTTATGTGGGCTGGGTTGTTCAGAGAGGCACTTTCTGGCTGTGGCAGCATAGAGGTAAAGAGGGACAATTCACAAGCCCTGCATATGGATTTGTGTCTGGATATGTTAAATAATTCATGTTTGAAACAATACATAGATTTATATTGGAACCCAACAGAGAAGGTAATATTGGAAAGTCCCTAATTACCTAATTCCAACATTATTTTCACATTTACTCAGCCCTCGTGATAGTGCACAACAGAACAAAAATTGTATAAATTTATAAACAGTAAAAGGAAAATATAATGTCAGGTTCTCCAGACAGAAACATGAAAAACAGTGTGAGATCCAGTAAGAAAAATAATAAAAAACTACTGGAGAGGGGAGTAATAATACAGAGCCAACAGCAGTCAATCTGAGAACACCTTTGGAAATTAAAGAAAAGATGTAGAGGTAGGTTTTAGAAAGTTAGAAGGGAATAAGTAAAATCAGTTTTTAGGGGGATTTTAGTGCCCCCCACAGTTATAAATACCATAACCTGCCAATTTCAGAAGTGATAGCAGATTCTTGAAAGAGCAGGTATTGTGTTACCCCCTGTCTAAAACCCAGCCAGGCCCAACACCTTCAAGGCTTTCAAAACCAATAATCCCAATTGAAAGCCAGGCAGCCACACTACAGCAGGCTGATGGAAAGAACATAAGGGGAGCATAATGTGGTTACAGTGGCTCAGAGCAGCCCTTGCACACTGATTCCATTCCAATCGCTGACATACCCCCATCAAAGGTTTGGGGAGAGGAAAAGCTCTCTCAAACAGTACACTCACAAGAAAAAGTGCCAAAAGAAACAGTGGGAATCAACAAACTTTCCTCAGTAGGTTTCCTAAAGTTTCCCAGTGGTGGAAGGTATTGCTGATGTGTTTTTCATGCCTCCTGTTTTGCCTGGGAGGTTCTGGTTTGCTGCTGCTTTCAGCAAAGGAATTACAAATCTGCCTACCAGTGCTATAGGTTGTGCCAGCTGTTTGGTTGGTGTTAGTGAGAACTGATCAATGACATTAAGTGGTATTTCCAACCTGCACCAACCAGGAATTCTGCAAGGAGCAGCTTTCGCTGGAGAAACTTTAATTGTGATTCAAATACAGAGGGCAATTTACAGTAAATTTGGTTGTCTGGAGTTGTGGAAGCAACAAACCCAAAAAGTTGCTCTATTTACTCAACATTTTCCTTATGCTTGTTTTTCTTTTCATGACTGTTTGCCATTAATACACAAAAGAAAAAAACTGAGAGACAGAAGTGATCACAGAAACAATTTTTGCCAAATAGAGATGGATTCATGTAAAAATAAAGTTGCACATTTGTGAACCAGTGCTCACAATGAATCTGTCACTTGTAGAGTGTGGCAACGCTGCAGTGACTTCCAGCAATGCAGGTAGCCAAGGCAGGTAGAAAACAACTGGTTTTGGAGCACACTAATTCACCTTTCTCTTGGCTGTCTAGTAGGGATAAGCTGCAAATCCCTGGAGTGTCCAATGCCAGGTTGGATGGGGCTCTGAGCAACCTGGGCTAGGGGAAGATGTCCCTGTCTACTGCAGAGGGGTTGGAATGGGATCCCCTTTAATGTCCCATCCAACCCCAACTGTTCCATGATTCTGTGATATCCCAGAGCTGATCTATATCCTAATGTATATTTCTACAAAAATAGATGTGGATGTATGCAGAGTGTAAGTTGCATGTATGCCTATAAATCCATGGATGCTCTGCCAGGAAATGCAACTGCTCCACAGGATGAAAGCCAGCAGAGGCAGGGCTGCCTGTGATAGTTATGTTTGCCAGGCCCATGAACTGTTTGACATTTCTCCAATGAAAAATGATAACCACAGACACCCCACCAATGGGGCACAGCATTAAAGGCCACCACCAAGTCAATTGTCCAATGTGCATTGCTTCTTTTCAGTAATGTGTCACAGCTTGTGCTTTCTGTTTGAGATTTAGCTGGTGAGTTAAATGGAAATGGTATTAATTATATGCTAGAGCTATGTCAGGCTTCAAAACAGCTGTAGGCTTTTAGTCCAAGAGTAAAAAACCATAAAAGCATTCTAAGCTTTTTTCCTCCAAAGGGATGGGGTTAAGATATGACCACAAGACCTTTCATTATCTCATGAGGAAAGCTTCCAGAGAGTGTCCATCCTCATCCCCCTTTTTCACCTCTCATGGGTCTCAATTCCCCCCGTCCAGAAGAAAAAGGGAGCACAGGGAGTGAATTTGGGTCCAGATCCTTTCTGCTGCCTGCGCTCGGCTTTGTTTCCATAGAGAAACTGAATAAAGCTGCCAAATTTCTTATTCTTTCCTTAATTCTGCTACATGAGCTTCATCTGCTCATGTAAGCCTGGCTGGAGCATGTGTGCACAGCCTGGACATGAAGGACTCAATGGCCACTCTGTGCTAAGGTTTTCTGCTCACCCTGGGGTTATCCTTAGGCTGTAATGAGGCTCTTGAGGCCACTGGCATTGGCAGAACACTGCTTTTCTAACAGCCTTTCAATAAGGAACCAAAGTGCTGACAGCCAGGGACACAACCACAAAGACACTGAATTTGAGGAATGGGGAGGGTTTTTTCTCCCCTTCCCTTTTTTTTGTTTTAAATTTATTTTGCTGGTGGGCTGCTTTTCCAAGCCAAGGCACATATTTTGATGATGACTGCATGATAATGAAAAACTTGCAACTCTTTTACAGGCAACTGCATCACTTCAAAACAACACACTTGGTTTCTTGTCTGCTCTTTTATTTTACAAACTCAGTGATATTTGGTCCAGATATCACCCAGAATTTGGTTCTGCCCTGACACTGCTTTGAGGAGACTCCAGTTATCACTTGGCTTTTTACTGAGCCTGTTGTCACTGAGATATCATTTTAGGAGGAGTCATGCCCTCCTTGTAAGAGGCAGGGATCTGAATGAGCCACCAACCCAAGGAAGGTGGCAAACATGAACCCAATGCAAGTTCTAAGCCATCATCTGGTCACATTTGAGATGTCTGATTGAGGGGCCTCCGCAGTGATACCCACATTTTAATTCCCCACGTTTCTCTCCCAGTCACTACTGGTGGGTTTTTTTCTGCCTTCGACCTTAATTTCATGCCTTCTACCCTGACTGTCTACTCTGAGTCGCTCAAAATGTGCATGCATGGCACAAAGGCACTTTTGTGAATGTTCACTCCAGCCAAACACCAACAGCATGGTCAGTCCCACAGGCAATATCTGCTATAGATAATACATGCAAGTGTGGAGATGAATTTGCTAAAACATGAATTTATATTTTATATTTTACACTGGGCAGACATAGTTTGGTTCAGCTGTCTGTAAAGATTCATTGGTTTAATTAAACAATTTTTTTAAATTTTGCAGAATTTTTTGCCTGATTTCTTTATAAAAATTTTATAAAAATCCGCATATCTTTGCCACATGCCTGTTAACCCTCTTTGTGTTTCCTCAAAACAATATCAGTGTTACCTCATGTTAGAACATTTCAGTACTTATGCATTTCACTTTTTATCATTTCATGAAAAACCATCTACCATCTTCGCTGTGTCTGTGGTCAAGCCTCAAACTTTCTACCGAAAATAATTCAAAGACCACTTCTGCTACTTGGAGGAATTGCTGGTTTCAAATGATTTTATGGAAATTTGTCTGTTGACTCAAGGTCCTTCAGAATGTGTGAAAGTTTAGGAGGTTTTTGCTTCTATTAGGGGTAAATTGTGAGGAAAAAAGACTAAACTCCCTGTTACTTTCTTTACCTCCTAAATTTAACTTATAGTAAACAGGAAGATATATTAGAATTAAGGTGTAACTGGGATTTGGTTTTAAGGAAGAGGAAAACCTTTTTAGAGGTATTTTTTTTCCTCTGAACAATTAATCTGCACAGGGAACCAACCTGGGGTGTTGAATCTCAGTGCTGAACCTCCTAAGAGAAGGTTCAAAATCAGTCCCACCTTTCCAAAGAACAAAACCTACCACAAAATCTTTTCATCTACGTGGCAATTTTTAAAGAAAAAAGTTCTGTTCTCTTTGTAGCCACAGATCCACATTAGGGATGTCTAGCTTCCAGTGAAAACTCTTTATGGCCTTTTCCAGCCATTCCTAGGAAAGGAAGTTTCTAACCACAAAGAAAGTACACATGAAAAATGTGAGTAACTTCCATCTGCAAAGCCACACTGAAATATCCTCCCTTCTGAGATACCAAGCTGGAATGGAATATTTGGGGAGTAAATTCAAGTGCTGTCATTTCCCTCTCACTGCACAGAATTGATTTACTAGGATGGACTGCTAAAGACTCATTTAAAATCAAACAGTTCTTTCATTTTCCTTGCACATCTTGAGAATTATCAGCATCTGCAGATAAACCAAGGTATCAGGCCTTGTATTCCCACGAATTCAAAGTTAAAAACACTCCTAAGTAAACCACCATGATTTAATACTCTCTGTGCATTTAATAATTTAAATTATCATGCAGATTTAAAGCCAGAGATCCTGGAAAGTATGTGCATGTATTCCCATCTTCCTTCTCTGATCTGCTCTTTCTCATTGAAAAACTCCCAGGGGTGATGACTTCTATTCTCTGATTCTAATTCATAGATATGGTTTGAAGTTGACAGATACACAGCTTTTGATCATGGTTTGGAGATTAAAATTTAAAAAAAAAAAAAAAAAGGAGAGCATAAAATGAAAGAATACTTTTCTCCATGGAGGATAAAATGCCATGTGGGGCTTTAAGTGATAGTGATTATAACATGATTTAGTTATCATTTCAAGTAAAAGGTTTGTAATGCTCTTAACTTAGCATGAGTTGTTGTTTTTTTTCCTTTTTCCTAAGTTTATTTTATCTTTTTCCAAACCTTCCCAAGGTTTGGGCTTTTTTAATTTTTATGATTCTGGACTATGAATTGATGACTGTGTACCATTCTTACATAAGTTTACAGCACACAGAAGCTTTGACAAACAGCCATGTGGTATGAATTGTTGAGATTCTTTGTTGTTGGGGTTTTTTTTTTCCCAATTCTTTATTTTTTTTTATTCCTTCTTTAGAATAAAAGAATCAGTGATTAATTTGTGAAGTTGAGCTGGGGAGATTAAAAGAAAAGAATTTAAACCTGATGAGATACACTTCAGTAGTTTTCAGTGATACAAATGGCCTCTGACCTGGAGATTTTATCAAGGCAGGGAGATCCATTTTTCTCTCCTTTTTTTGAATATGGT
This sequence comes from Melozone crissalis, assembly GCF_028551555.1. NCBI lineage: Eukaryota > Metazoa > Chordata > Aves > Passeriformes > Passerellidae > Melozone > Melozone crissalis. The sequence goes on along the minus strand of NW_026535817.1, from coordinate 6,355,935 downwards.
GCATTAAAAAGCAACTGGATCAATTCAGACAGGGCCAACAATTCTGGAACGTGCAATCTGACAGCTAAAAGGGGGACCTTGGGGTTCTGTCTTGCTGTGTTTGGGGTTTTTTAATTTGTTATTTTTCACTACATAGGGATGAGCAAAAACCATAAGACGTTTATCCTGTCTCCTGCTCTCGAAACTTTTGCTCAAATGAAACGAAACTCAGATTGAATTATTCCCTGATCTGGATTCCAAATTCAAAACCAGCCAAAAAAAAAAAAAAAAAAGTTATAAACTCCAGGTTACTTAATTTTAAATTTTTCTACTTATAGAAAAATGATTTCTATTTCTATATGTTGAAAAGTTGATACTTGTGGTTAGTCAATCATTTTTAGGCCAGCAGTGCCCTGGTGGCCAGGAAGGCCAGGCACATTCTGAGCTCCCTCCCAGCCTCATCTCTTCTGTGATTTTGTGATTTAGATCAGAATCAACTTGAATTTTTGCATGTTTTGTTGACAGCCTGGTTATCAGCAGCTGTCAGATCAGTGGCTGAGTCATAGCAGTAAAAGCTTCAGTTTAAAACTTGGAAAAATGAATGCTTTGCTTCTGTCTCTCTTCAGTTCTATCTTGATAGAGGAACTGATGAAATTACTTCAATTAATCCTGATAGGAAGGAAACCAGTAAGTGCTGTAGCTGAAACTCTTTTGTTGTATTGATAAAGCAAATGTCAACTGAATTTTCCTGTGTAACTTCCTTAAAATGGAATTACACTACAAATTAGGAAGAAAATCTGCTAATTTCATGCCACTTGGCTGAGTCTCCAGAAAAACAGATCCACCTGAAGAACTATTTTAACCAATGAAGAGATTTTATGTCTAAATTTTCCCCTGGTTGTGGTAGCAGAAATAGTTGATCCACTGAAACCAGCAAACACAAGAATGAGGGAAGAAGCCATAGAAAATCTAAAGCTTTTGTGGATATCACCTTGCTATAAAAGCTGATTTTCTAGAGGTTCTCAGAAGCTCAAAGATATCCTTTATACTTTTTTTTCTGAAAGGAAAATGCGAGGAAATAAATATTTTTTAAATTATGAAAAAAAAAAAAAAAAAACAAAGCAAGAAGAAAATTTATGAACTAATTTAAGCCTGAAACTTCAGGCTCTGGAATCCTATGTCAAATGCTCTAGTAAAGCTAAGAAGGCATAAAGAAGATAACAGCTATGACCAAACACAAAAATGTCTTCCACAAAAGAAAGTTTTGTAAAACAACTGGGCTTTAACCAAAATGAATAAAATTCAAAGGAAAACAGCTGAAATGGAATTCTGCTGAGAAAGAGGAAACAAAGCAGGGGTATGTGATAGAAGTCTGTACATTAATGAGTTCTATTAAGATGCTCAGTTTCTGGATATTAGTTGGCTTTCATAATTGAGAATGGAATCCTCTTGTGGAAAGAACAGATGGAGAAAAAGAGGAAATGTCTAGATTTGAATGCTATATGAGACATTTTTACACTCCCTGCTTTCCCATACCTGAGCTGATCATCCTCTCCTGTTGAAGGAGCAGCAAGAATCCCTTCAATGAAAAATAATTGTTATCTCTGCTCATCTCTTCTCACTTGCAAGCATTCTTTGCATACCCCACACACTTGGCAAGGGATTTGCTGTTTTCCACACAAACTTCCCAACTTTTCCCCAAAGCCACCATTAGTGTGATGGGGGTGTGGAATGAGAGCACTTTTCTTCAGTTTCATTTTGAAAATTAGGCGCAGTGGGAATTAATTTATTTTCCATTTTAACTGGAATATCAAATGCTGGAGGAGAAGAAAAATACACACTGCATATGTGGGATAACAAAGCAACGTTAGAGAAGAAAATAAAATGGAATAAGCTACCTTGGTTAAATCAGCCAAAATTCCTGCATATCATTAAATATATGGTTTACAGTTGCTATAGTTGCTGCCCTGGGATGCCCAGAGAGAGCTCAGCAGGGGATTTGGAAACTCTGTATTTCTTCAATTTCACTTCTCAGCAATTATTTGTCAGTTATTCCACCTTCTTATGAAAATGTTAAAAGCCTCTTCTTTGTATCTAAGAAGGAAAGGTCACTAATATACTTTTGAGCCTAATTTCATCTGATTATGTCAACAATATGATGCCTAAAAATCTTAGTATTACATTCCCTGAATGATTAAAGGACATGGGACAAAACACAGTGAAACAAGATAATTTACCTAGAAATACATGGTAATCTTCATATACAATGCTTATTTGAGATCTGCCACTGGTCTGGGTTGATTTTGTTGTTATTGTAGGGTTTTTTTGCCTTGATGTATGAATATCAGCCATAAATACTTGATACCTTGCTTAAAAATTAGTTGTGCCTATTTACATCCGTATATCTATATATATAATTTATTACACATTATATTACATATTATATATTTATATTATAAATTTATATTATAATATATTATTATATTATATTATATTATATTATATTATATTATATTATATTATATTATATTAATATATATATATATAATCTTTTCCCTAGTTTTCTTATTGTGGTTTGAGAAAATGAACTTGTTCTTTATCTAAAGAAATACTTGGAAAGACAAAACACACAAATAGGGGAGATTTACTTGTGTTCCTCTGGGGAAAATTTGTATTTCCCATTCCTTTTGATAGATAACAGCATTATCTACCAACAAAGATGACAAGGCTTACATCAGCAGTAGCCACAGAAATTGACACAAATATTAGTTGCACCCTTACTGAGTTAAAATACCACTTAAAATTAATTCAAATTAGCACAATTTTGCTGAGCACATCAGTGGATTTGGGATTAATTCCATAATTGATCATATATTTGAGCTGATGGTTTATAAAATCATAAATGGAAAAGGGGCAAAATGGTTTAAAAAAATTGAGAAGAAATATGGCAAAGCCTGATGTTGATTTAGGTTTTCAGCACATCCTCAAGCACACTGTTCCCACTTTTGATGAAATTTAAATGGTATACATGATTTTATTTGCAGTTTTATATGCTGAGATACTGTTGGAATAGGCCTAAAATATTTTCATACACAAACAAACAAGAATTCTAGGGATGAGATAATTTCTGCCCATTGTGGAGGCATGCAGAAAGTAAAATACCAAGGAAAAGTATATTTTAAGGGTATTAGACATATTAAAGATTTCATATCTTCATTCATGTGAGTGTTTCAGTAAAATTCGACTGCCACAGGACCCCATAAAGCCCAGCTTCTTTCCTTTTTTGTGAAAATCAAGTCTCCATAATATTTTCCATGTAAAGCACAGCTCCAAGGGTTATTTACAGCACGGCTGGGGGGACACCCCAGAATGTTTGAAAGCCTCCTGCAGCGAGTGGATGGATTTCTGCTCTTCCCTGAGTGTGAGCTGGAATGCACACTGGCTCTGTGGCCAGCCTGTTTGGATTAGAGCTTTTAGATTATTCTAAAAGAGAATAATCTAAAGGCTGGGAACTGCATGATCTCTATCAGAGCCCTTCCTCCTCAAATAATTCCTGCTGGGGCTGGAGGGAAAGCAGCCAGGAGACACCACCGTGTGCTATAACACTACCATTGCCAACCAGGACTGAGGTTAAAAAGATACCTTTATTTTTAAGGGCATTTTTGGTCAGTTTAAACTAAACATACATCTACATCAGTATATTAACTCCAAATAGACTTTCACATGGTTTTAAAGAATTTTCTGAGACATCTAACCTAGGCTGAGCACAATAGCAGGGGTCTGACAGACAATTAGACTTGTGGCTGTGGTATTTATTCATTGTCATCAGAATTATTGCCACATTTAGGACTCTTCTATTTAGATGGACTGCAATTTTCACTCTGCACTTCAGTAAAAAAACCCCAACTCCGATTATTTCACTTTCTTCTTTCTTTCCTACAGTTTTCCACATTTCCTATTGTTGCTCTTGCCTCTCAAGGCTCCCAAGTTCTTTTGTTTCGTAATTATCTCATTTCTCCTTTGTCACTTTGCTATAAATATGTATTTCATCTCTTCTCCATCCTTTTTACTCTAATTTTTCTCCTGTTATGCTTTAGAAACTCCTTCCTGCACCAAGTATTGGACTACAGCTCTTTCCATTACCTTTTCAAAATTCTCTTCTGTTAATCCAACCTCACCAAGCTACTCAGGAAACTGATTTATTGATTGCATTCTTATTCATCCCTTTAACAGGGAACTTATACTCAGGCAACATGTCATCTTGTATGGCTTATGTACACCATAATTGTTGGACAGATATTTTGGCCTTGAAAAATGCTGCTAGTGCAGGGTGACCAGGCGTTAAATTCACAAAAATGGTGCTAATCTTCTAGCAAGTGAACTTTTTATAAGAGGATATATATTCATGACAATTCTTCACTGCTGTGATAATCATAAAAAATAGTGTGTGAGGGTTATTCCTTCTTACTGCTTGGGATGAAATAAGGATAGCTTACTTTTGGGGGAAAAAAATATACCAAGGTCAGAATAACTAAGTATATTGGACAAATTTTCTCTTTATCTCTGCCTTTTCAAATTATTTCATTCAAATTTATGTTAGGCTTTTAGCTAGGGGATTGTAATGAAAAAAAATGGGGTGATTTTTTCTAAGTTTGCCTCCAGTGGGATTTCAAAGATAGTCCTCTGAGAACCAAATCAATCACCTCTTCTCTTGTCAACATCATCTAGATTGCTAAGCCTGATTTGCCTAAAGATTTAGCAGGTTAGAAGTAGCACTTTTAAACTTTGAAGAGACTTTTTGGTTGTTATTAACTTGCAGTACTTTTTCCAAAGTAACATTTTCCTTGTGGATCAAAAAGCAGCAGAATTGTAGAGTTTATGACAAAGAACACTGCAGAAGATTCCATTGCAAAAATAAACAGTGAGCTGATTGAATTAATAATGAACTATAAAATATGTTTTTAATGCATGCTCAAGAAAAATGTGCTAAGTTCTAAAACAAATATGTTCTGTGGTCTTGAGGAATTTTGCTAAACTTCTGTGTGTGTCCTATTCCTTTTCCCAGCAGAGTTTATGTCAACATTTATGTTGATGTCAGCAGGAAGGGATCAAAACAAATTGGTAAAGCTGATGATTTGTGTCTCCCCTAATTGGCAGCTTTTAAAATCTATGGTCTTGTAATATTATTAACTTCTTGGTTTTTCCCTCAAAATTATATTTCACACATAATTTAATGAATACAAGTAACATAAAAACAGGGTTTATATTTCAATGATCAGGCTTTTCTGTCATTTTCATTTTAAAGCCTTTAAAGCTTGTTTTATTTCACTACTGTGGGGTTTGCATTTTAAAAGGATTCAGTCTCACCCCCTATTTTTCCATGGAAAGTTTCTCTCAAATTCCAACTGCAATGAAGCCTACTCAGGGAAATGCTCATTCTGAGGAGTTATTTTTGCCATTTTGCCAGTGCTATTGTGGAGCTACAGTAGAGAGCAAACACCATAAATATACCAAAGGTAAAATTGGAAATCTCTGCTGCTGCTTGAAGAGCAAGAAGTGTGTGATCTTTCTGTTGCTACGTGGATATATCTTTCCAAGTTCTAACAAACACATTGATGAACCAAACAAACCAAGATGAAAATGGCCCGAGATAAAACATGTTTGTGTTTGAGCATTCTGGAAATGGCCCAGGGTTCAGAGGGGCTGTTTTGGGTGGCACCAGGCACATTGGTTATCACATGGGCACCGCTGCCCATGATCAGTGACGCGTGTGTCACTGCCACTCACTCAACACACACACAGTGTCTTATGTACTCCGCTGATTTTTTTCTCCTAGAAAAATACACTTATATCTCTGTTTTTATTTGTTAGTTTGTTGATTTTTTTTTTTCCCCCTGCTCTTTTTTTTTTTTTTCTTTGAGTTCTACAATCTCTAAAAATTCCGTGCAGATGGAAGGTGCCTGCTCCTGCTGCTTTACAGCAAGGCTTCCCACTGGCATGGACAGCAGCAATTAGCCAGAGAAATAATGACCACATTATAACACAGACATTTCTGCAAGGAGGATGGAGGGGTTTTTTTTGGGGTAAAAAAGCTCAGTTAGATCTGTTTGCTACCTACACTGCTTTATCAGACAGCCTTTTCAGTCTCTGCAATCCACTTTAATGTTAAACAGTTATTTAGATCACTTTATCAACCACTGTGTGGTTGATAAATAGCATTATTTTATGCATTATTATGAGTAATGCTCCCTAACCCCTACAAAGAAATTTGAAATAGAAAGAATTCATGGCATTAATAACCCAGTTCAGTCTCATGCTTTCCATGGGTTGAGCTCACAGTTCAAATGATGAGCAAATTAACCTATGAAAGCCATAAAATTCCTTCAAACTTAACAATGCCCATCAAAATTCTTCCAGTTCAGACATTCATGACCTGTATTTTAATGGATTTTAAAGTCTGTTTAATGTTAGGCTTCTTCCTTCCTCTCTCTTTTGTCTTTTCCTTTCCTCTCCTCTCTTCTCTCTGCTCTCTATTCTCTGAGCAAATGCATCTTAATTTTTTCTGACCTCATCTGAGGTTGATTAGTGCGTAGAAAACCTTGGCAAAAACTTAAATTTTTAAATTTCTGCTTTCCTTAAATTTGTTGAAGTATTCCTCAAGCCACAAGCAATTTATATTTGCTTCCTTTGCCTCAAATATGGAATAAACCAGATTAAATTGATTATTATTCTGACAAACCACTGACTTTTCAAAAACTTTTTCTGAGTATATATATATATATATATATATATATCAGAGATGTTTCAAGTTTTGGCAGTTTCATTTTGCTGAGGTTTGTGCCAATATTTCCTTCGGTTTTAGTCCAGATGGGTTCACACCCCTAAATTTAACTTTGACTTTCAGAATTGAGAAAATTCAGACAACTCTCAACTGAAATTTAAGGAAAATGACCTGCACTTGAGAGACATATGAAACCACTTAAATGCAAACCTTGAGCTGCCTCATATTTGTTTGAAATGTAGGCCAAAGGTATGTATTAAAGCCACAAAGATTACCTGTCTTTTGTCAGATTGACCCAAGTTTCAACTAAAAATCCAGATCTATTTTCTTTGCAAGTATTGAAAACGGTGCCTGTGGTAACATCAGAGCCCACACCCATTTTTTAGCACCAAGATGGAGCAATTCAAATCCCTTGTTTGTTACATAGCCAGAGTAACAATTTTGGGGTGACGTTGTTTTCAGCTTCCTGTTGGAAATTAAGAAATTAAAACCCAGCCCAAATCACAAATTTTAACTCAAACAATAATCTCAAGCCATGCTGAATGAAAAATCATGAAAAAATGATGGTTTTCTTTTTTTCTTTTTTCCTAGTTTGTTGTTTTAACTCTGAATGGTCAGTTGACTCCTTTGGAATGAAGACTGAATTAATAAACTATATACTGAATTTACAACGTCATTGTCAGGATGAATCTCATTATCAAGCACTTTCCTTTTGGTATCTCTTGCATTCCCAAGTTTGGCTATAAACAGACTTTCACCCACACTTTTCCCTGCGTCCCTGAAAGAGCAGAAGGACTGATGAGTAAATCTGCATACAACACTCTGAGTTTCATTCTACAATAAGCATTCCCATCCCAGAGGAGTCATTTATTATCCTGAGTAAGTGCTGGACAAACCTTCAGGTCTGTTTTGAGATTTGGGTTGAGACCTTTTCTCCAGCAGGGAATTCACTGGTAGCATGTGTGCACCTTAAGAATGATGGGTTTGTCTTGAGGTGCCCTGCCTCAAAATGTCTCCAGGCAGGGATTTGATAACTTCCCCACGTTTATCTTCCAGAAACCCCCAGGAGTGAATTGTCCAGCACTTTGGAAAATTGCTCCCTGAGATGTGTGAACTCGCCCACTTTCCTCAAGGCATGTGTTTTGACCCAGAAAACTATTAGGCTTAAATGAATAAATTATAGTTAAAAACTGCTCTTTTCCTTTCAACAAATAATTCTCACATTTCTCTCTCTCACTACTGGTATGTGGGAGCACAGCACATCAAGTCTGCATTTCCTTAAATCCACTCCCAATTCCTAACATTATTTCCTTGGTCTGTGCTTCCATTCTTAGCCACCAGCTCAGAAAACTCAAGCTTCCCAGATGTGAGACAGAAAAAAACAGGGAATTCATATTCCTCCAGAGGAGCAGAGCTCCTTGGGCACCCATAAATCCTGGTGCACACCCATGCACAGAGGGAGAAAGCTAAGCTTTGGGAGAAACAAGAAACATCTCAGTGCTGTGCTCACTGATCCCATCAGAGCCATGAGGAAGGAGAAAGTGCCTTTCCCTGGCTCTGATTACCTCATACCTCCCCCTCCCTCTGCACGTGCTGCAGCCACAGATCCTCCATGCATCCAGGAATATCTTGGAAATCTGTATTCTGTCAATCACGTGAAATCAAGGCTGGATGCCCAAAAAAGTAGGATTCTCTGGGTAATACTCAGAGGGTCAGCGCATAAATCGAGTCTGAGGCTGTGCAGGACTGACAGGCAAGGCACACTTACATTCCCTTCTGCAGCTGCTTTTGCATGGCTGTTTTGTCATGTGTCTGATTGTCCTGTTAACTGAATTTTCCTAAGGGGAAAAAAGGGCATGGAGGGCTGGGGGATGAGCAGAGTTACTATTTTGTTTTAATTAAGTGCTGTTTAACAGCTGCTCTAAGAGTCACTGCCATGAGCACTGGGGGAGTTTGAGTTATTTTTCTCATGCTGGAGAACTAAAGGGACAAACAGATGACAACTTTTCACAGGTATCCAGGTACATCTGTATTCTTTGTAACAAAATTCTGATGATGAATGGGATATGCCAGTCAATGTTAAAACAGGGAACTCCACAGAGTTAGCTAAAAATACCTGTAAAATCTAAATTGCCAAGGAGGAAGTAAGGGTTGTGTTCTCCTTTTTATTTACTTATCTGTTCATATCGATCTATATGTTATTTTTAAGAATGCAGGAAAATAAATTATTCAGCTAAGAACTGTGATTTATTAATTGCTACGTTTGGAGTAAAAGGAGAAAAACCAGATTAATGCCCTCCTTTATCCCAGTAGAGACATATGAGGTGTTCCTGCCTATGGCAGGAACTGCATGGAACTGCATGATCTTTAAGGTCCCTTCTAACCCAAACCATTCTGATTTTCTATGAAGGAGAAAGTGGCATTCCTCACTCATTCCTCCTTTAAGCTACATCCATGTAGCTGCATCATCATTATGAATGCTCTCTTCTTAAAAAAAAACATGAGAAGTACGAGAGTATGGTACACTCTGCCTGGTAAAAATGGATCTTTATCACCAGAAAATGGATCTAGTCCATTACCAGAGCAGCAATTTGTAGCTCCATCCTGGTGGAGCTTCAGGCTGTTCCAGTGAGGCTGTAGGAGCAGCTGCCCCACAAGAGCTGATCCTGCTAAAGCTGTGGAATGTTTCAGCGTGCTGCCTGGCCCCAAAGAACTCATTGGGAAATGCACTGTCTAGCAAATGCTTTCAAGATCTGGGGCGAGATAAAGGCTCCACTAAAGCAATGGCAAACTTCCCAGTGCGTCTGTGGGGCCAGGACTCCACACCTTCAGTTTTCCACAGAACACTCAGACCTGCTCATGTGAGATGCGAGCAGTGCTTAAACTGAAACAGGATCTGCCTGTGGCAGCTTTAATGCACATAATGCCGTAGTTACTTGCCGCTTAATTCTGGCTATTATATAAATGTTGTGGACAGACAATCTGCAGCCAGTAAATTCTGTATTCCTCTTTGGTTTGGTACACACTGGGGCTCAGTTAAGTGCATTAAATTGGTTGTGCAGGGACAGACAGATCCCATGTGGTACCTGCATGTCCTGTGTCCTAATTAGAGATGTAATCAGCCTGGTAATTCCTTTCACTGTTAAAAAAGTTGACTTTGTGTTATCTAAAAGCCACAGAAGAGTTCTGAAAACTCTTATCTCCTGAGAGACAGAACAGGTTTTAGGCCACTTTAGAGATGAGTTGGCTTCAAGCCTTGAATAACTACAATAATTCTCTGAAGCTCTTCACTGTTTTTTTTTTTTTTGTTTTCTTCGAAAGCTTGAGCACAGATGCAGCCCAAAAGTACATTCTCAGCTTTAGCTTCACATCAGCTACATTTATATGGACAAACTGTACAGTTCTTAAACTCCTTTAATGTTCAAGTGGCTTTCATGCATATGTACATCATCGTGTGTAAAGTCCAGGAGATTTTCTAGAGCTGACAGCAATTTTGTGTCTAGTTGACATGCACAGGAGTCCTTTACATATTCCTCTAGAAGTTAGTTATGAGGATTTGGCTTGTTTGTTTTGAGTTGATATAAAGTAAACTTTAAATATTTTTTTCTCCTATTTTTTTTATCATTTTAAGGTTAGTTCCTGGAGCAGAGTTCAGTATAAGACAGTCAAGATTTCTGCCAGCAACCTGTCTATTTTATAAAGACTGGAAGATTTTTATTTTTTTTATTTTTTTTACCAGTCTAGGAAGAGCAAAGAGCAAGTTGTTATTATTTATTGTAGACCTTGCATGTTTGGAGAGGGAAGAGAATGGTTTGGTAGCTGGTGACTTAAACAGACTGAAGGCACAGCCTCGGCACTCAGGTTCTGAGTGATCATTTTTACCAAGTATAACATTTTCTTTAACACACTTTTTCAAGTTAGAAAGTAAGCTGGTTTGCTGCCACAGTGCCTAAAAGGACTAACAGAGCCACACAATAAACTAATATATTGTCTATCAAAAGTATTCCAGTACCAGAAGGGCCTTCAGGAAAAACACTGTTATCAATATTATTTGATAGGATTATCCAAATATGTCTATTTTTCCTATAGTAAAATAGTCTCACAACCTCCCTGACTTATATATGACAAAGAGAAAGAGGCTCAGAAGCAAAACAGCTTATGGCAGCTGAGAGGTGAATACTTAGCTGTTTAAATCTACTCACACCAGGCCAAATTTACCATTATTACGGTCCTGAAGAACAAGTCCTTGTGGCTGAAAATCAGCTAAATTGTCCAGCCTTCCCTTTTCTGCTGGCTTTCTGTGGGTAGCAAGCCATCAAAGAGCGAGACAAATCACACTTGGGTTCAGTTCCTTGTTCTGCTAACGAGCCCTACCCCTGGGATATGTCTCTTTGCACAACTCATTGATGTGTAAAGGTCATTTTCCAGTCCTCAGGAGACATCACATATGTCTCCTGGCAGAGTCTCTCGTGTCCTGAGGCAGCGTGCCCACTTGTTCCCTGTGAAGTTTGACTTCTGACTGGTGGGATGTTAATTTCTCTCGTTTTCATAAAGCAGAATGCCAGTGAGCTGTGAAGCCATGCTCATCACCACGCTCAGTTAACATTTCCTTCCCACAGCAGCGTGTTCCAGGAGCTCCACAGGTGGTCAGCAGCAAATTAAGACAAAAATGCTGCAAGCACTCATTTATTCCCACCCAGTGGTTTGAGTACCTGTAGGCTGAGTTGGGAGCCAGCTCCTCATGGCTCCAAGGCTTGTCTAAGGTTTTTGGAACTTCACTCGTGACAGTTTGGAAAAAATGTTCAGTGTTATCGTCAAATGTGCTGGTCATTCACCACCCCAATCCTGCAGCTCATCCACTGAGCAGAAATAGTACCCTGTAAGATTATCTGCATTATTTTCTCCCCCAAGATTAGAAAATTCACTGAGTGGAAAGAAGTTTGGGAAGGGCTATTTTATATAATAGCCCTGTAGTCAAATTCTTATTGATGCTGAAGACACTTTTCCTCTATGCAGTCCAAGAGGAACAAAATAATTTTACAGCTGGATGAGACAAGAAATATGATTTAAAAGACTTTTCTGAGTATTACAAGAACTTCTGGAGAAGTTAAAAAAAGACATAGAGAAATGTGTCTTAAGGGTCCTTCACATAAATATTTTCCCTTAAATTTCAGTCCCAAGATTAATTGTCTCCATTCTCCAGCCTTACTTCCCCTGCATCAGAGAACAGTCCAGAAGCAAGCTCAGCACTTTTTTTTTTTTGCCTGCTTAGTGGAGCATTAATCTGTAATTTTTGTGATTTAATAACATGCTTAAAGAAGTTTTCTTGGCTAAAATTTGATACACAGTGCTGGAGACCTCCAATGCCCTTCCTTTCCCTGAACCAAAGGCTTTAATTGTTGTTCATCCTCTAATACATACAGAGAGGCCACTCGAACGGATGGGATCCAATGTAAACAAATGACATTTGCTGGTGAGGTCAACCTTCACTTTAAGATTTATTTCACCCAGATGCCTGAAATGAGTGGCCAGACTACATTCAAGGTTCAGGGAAAACTCAGTAGGAATTTATCAGTGGATTGAAGGGGTAACATGTTGATGGCATCTGTGATAAACTACGTTTTAGGGAAGCTGCTCTGTCTTCAGCATCTTCAGGCCTTATGATGCCATCCTTCGTGCTGAGAATGTCAGATCTGAGAAAATGGAGAGCTGGCAACCAACAATAAAAAGAGGTTATGATTAACAGGATCCAAGGTGTACAGGGGCATATTTGACCTCTGCAGGATGGCTACCAGGTCACTTCTCTGCTCCTGCTAATGTCAGAGGGATGTAGGCTGACATTTCCATGGGAATGAACTCAGGTTCCCAGTCAATCTCCCCTTAAGTGCTCTCATTTAACATGAAGATCATCTTCATTATAAGTGCCTTGAAATCCTCCTCCTTCCCATCCTTACACAGCACTCAACTAAATAGCATTCGGATGTGCTGAAGACCTGAACCCAAATGGCAAACCAAGGGACCATCCAGTTGTGTGAGAGTTAAATGCATGTTAAACTGTATTTGTACAGTGACTGGGGTTTTGGTCTTCATTCTTGCATTCCTTTTCCTTGCATTTCTGGTAAACATAAAAAAAAATCTTTTCTTGTTCATAAATGATATCAGTAATCCTATTATAATCTAATTTACTTCATGCTACTTATGACATGTTTATTCTCTGTAATTCGCTTGGCTTTAGTACTCAGGAAAGTACTTTAGTAAAGTTCACTTTGTTTTATTTTTGGTTCTTATTGTAGATCTTTCATTCCAAAACTTCACTGAAATGTTTACAGAAAATAAAAAAAATCCCACAACTTTACATTTAAATGTTAAATATATCATTATATGTGAAATACCAGAGATATTTATAGGCAATACCCCTTAGCAAATCCATCTCTTCTTGTGGTCCTACATTAGGACCTGAGAGCATCCATTGCAGGTGTTTGAAATGCTCTTGGATCTCCACAAAAGGCACATTTAAGGCTGAACATCCTCAGGACACTGAGCTCACACAGAACTGTCCTTCCCCATCAGCATCCTGGCTGACCCCTCTGACCTCTCCCAAGGCAAATGAACACTTTTGTTGCCATCTCCACATCCCAGTGTGCTGGAGGAGGAGCTGCCAACACTCAGATATCCATCACATATCCAGCCAATGCCACGTCTGATATTCATCAAGCACAACAGCTTGACAAATGCATGGGTAAGGGAAACACATTCTAATTGCTAGAGAGGCACTCTAGAGAGTCAAAACATTCCCACAAGAAGACATAAAGAGTCACAAGAGAACTCTTGCGAGGGCTTTTCTCTAATGCTGATGCTTCATTCTTCTTAAAGAATTACTGTCTCTGTAAGGACATATTTACAAGGTGTCTGCTTCTACAGATCTGTTTGCACAAAACTTTCATTTCTGCCACTTCACTCAGAAGACAGATTGTAAAATTTACTAAGAATAACACAGAAGCTGCTGAACTCTATCCTACTTTAACTAACTGGCTTCTAGGATGATATTAATTATTTCAACTGAGCTCAGCTGTACAATGTACACTATCAGGGTCCCTACCCACATCACAAGTCACTGAACCTGTTCATTGAGAGTTGGTGATTTTTTGCTTGGTTGGTTTGGTCTCTGTTGTTTTGTTTTTGTTTGGGTTTTTTGGTTTGGTTTTTTTTTTTTTTGGTTGGTTTGTTGGTTTTTGGGGGTTTTTTGGTTTTGTGGGTTTTTTTTGTTTTGTTTCTTTGCCATGTGCTGTTGAACTCTAATAACCATGGTCTTGATGTTTTGGAATAGGTATTTCAGAGCCTACGCCCTAAATTATCAACCCTGACATTCTTAATTCTGCATGTCCAGCTTCTGAGAGCGTATTGAGAATAATAGGTTCTGTGAGAATAAATACACTGAATAAAAGATGACTAGTGCCATGATATAATATCTGAGGAAGTAAATAGTTCTCTCAACTGTGTTTAAATAGCATTAGAGATGGGAGGGACACTGGAGTCCTCACAGTGATATACTGAACAACTTGCCATTCTGTCAGAGTTCCTGTGATTCACTGAGGTCTGAGGGAAAACAAAAATATCCCAGGAACTAACAGGTTTGACTACCAAAGCACACAAGGGGGCTGAAATGAAGCTATATGGAGAATCCCCTTTCTGGCATTTCCCATATTCCCAGTCCTTGAGTTAGGCTGCTATTGTTCTTCCAAATTTGTTTAAAAGAGGAGTGTATCCACACATCCTGTGTATAAAATATTACTGCCCACAGAGGGCTGGTTTAGCCAGGCTTTCTCAGGAGAACTACTCCTGTTATGGCCGTGTGGAAATCTGGATGAGAAATCCCAAGGCTCTTAAATTCATTTCAGGTTCACAACTGATTTCCACAGTGGATCAGAGTTTCACCTTTAATGCTGCTCAGGGTCAAAACACTACTGAAGGAAATGGGAGCACACAGTAGTAAAACATCAGCAGTAAACCTGTCCCACAAATTTCTCGTGCTTTTACAAGGATGTAGTTAATACATTAAGTTGTTGTTACCTAATTAGGTGACTTTTATTGTGCCATCAAACAGAAAACTGATACCAAATGGCATGTGCATATGAATGAGAGAGAGAATGGAAGCGGCGTTATCAGAGCGGAAAATAGTCTTCATCTCAAGCGTGGGAGCAGAGACTTTCTGAAGGACAGTATATTTATATGGAGGAAACAATTAGTGAATGCTAATTATTAGGAAGTTACTGGGGTTTTTGTCTTTATAGAAACAAATAAAACTGATCAAAAACTCATATTTGTGACATTAAATAATACCTGCATCAGTACTGTGGTTCACGTCTCCTCTTACTCCAAAAGTCACATCAAAAGCATCATGACACCCTTTGAGGGTTCTGCATCCCTTACTCATTTTATAGAGTATAAATCAGAATAACTGAGTCAGGGTACAAAGTTTTCTCACATTGTCCCTGTTCTCTTTCCCATTGGGGCCACCAGGACTGATCCAGAAAAAGAATTGGACACAGCAGTAAAGAAAAATATTTAGAAATTTAGTGAAGGCTATAGAATTGAGAGGTAAACACTGAGCAGATCTTTAATGCTAGTTTTAGCACTCTCTGTGTCATCACTAAAAGTTCTTGCCTCCATTGAAAAATGCACCTTTCTAAAACCAAGCATGCACAAATACAGAATCATTGAGTTGCTAAGGTTGGAAAAGACCTCTATGATCATTGTCTGAAACCATTCACTCATCACCAGTGTGCTCATCACTGCTGGAGGTGCCAGTGGTTCCAAGCCTGGTGATGGCTTTGGGGAAGCTCTCTTTAAGTTGAACTATTTATTTTTTTTCAATATTGCTTGATTAACATTGCTATTCACAAATGACCTAGAAATGCTATGGGGGAGTTGATCTAGGGATTTGTTTGAACAGACCACTTTTATGAGACCTTTGTTATTTTCTTTTTGAAGCTGTGCATTTTCCACAGCAGGGAAAAATCTCAGTAGTTACCTATTGTCAAGTTTCTACTGTAACAGCAGAAAAGAGGGAAAAACTTCCAATTGCTTTTTCAGCAAAAAATCAGTGGAAAACATCAAAGGGAGATTTCCATATGGAGGTTACTTGTAAGTTGAATCACAAGTCATTGTTGTGCATTGTGGGTTATAGGAATCAGATACAAACTACTTATTCTACAGTGATCTCTCTAGGAGACATTTACAAGGAGGAATAAATCCAAACTCTCAAATGAAAAAAATGTACTTACAGCAATTTATCAATCTTTAATAGCTGTCCTGCTATTTAATATCATGTTTGAGGAGACTCACCATGGCTTTGTGGATAAACATTTGTTAAACACAGTTTGCTTCTTCTTTCAAACAATCAGGTTTCAAATGCAGCCAGAGTGTTTAATTTCCCAAGAAGCATTTCCATTTGTTTGTACAATGATTCACTCCTCTATCCTATTTCTGTATATTTTTTAAATAAAACACTTCTTTCTCTTTTGTTTTTCTAGTTATGGGAGTGACATTATGTGGAAGGGAACAGTGTTAGGAATTTCTCTCTGGCTATGGCATTGTACATGCTTCTCCCTTTCATTTCTTAATTTCTAATGACACAAAGCATTATGTCATACATGTAAGTAATATGGTCAGAATAGCCAAGTGAAAGTTCATGGGAGAAATTTTTTCATTAATTACTACTATTTAAGGGCTCTTGTTTTAAATAGGAAGTTATACTGGTACAAAGAAAATAAATACCAGTAGCATGTTATAACCATGTTGTTCAGAGAAGCACAAAAGAACTCAGGTGGGAAAAAGGAGTAGTTGTTAGTAGATAAATTAAAATATTTTTTACAGAAGCTTGGTTGGATGAGGCTGTTTTTGGCCTTGACGTACAGAAACCTATTATCAATTTTATTATAAAACTTTTAAAACACAATCTGTAATTAGAAGACTGAAAAAAAGCCTTTACTCCTCTGCTAAAGTGTAAATTCTATGTTGAACATGCACATTAGTAGGAAGAGGTGAACAGTTGCATACATGGAGAAAGCTATTGCTGAAAAGGGGACTAAGTCTTGTGGTGCATGTTTATTCCTGAATTTCCTTGAGCACAGCTGAAGCTCCTTCTCAGAGTAAAATGATCTGTAATTCCTGTTGGACACGAGATGTCTGTGAGGGGCTACCCAAAGGGCAAGTGCATTGGTTTGTAAACGTCACCCCAGTGCAGACTTGGAGAAAGAGAATTAAACTCAGAGAACAAAGCTCTCCTAATGCCACATGACACAAAGCTCAGCAAAGAATATCCTGACAGGTAGGGGGTGGAGGAGGGAAAAATCCCACAGCTTGTCTGTCCCAGCAGGATAGAGCGCGCGAGTAATGGGGCATGAGGCTTACAGGGAAAAATACTGAGAGCCTGAAAAATGTGTGCTGCCCCAACTATGTACTGCCTAACACACCCTGTGCTAACTCCTCAGCTCCTTTAGCCCAGCATCTTGCACAAGGGACACCCTGAGGAACATTTTTGAGTTTGCAGCAGTATCTGCCACACAGAGGTGCGAGACTGCCTGAGGATGATTCAATCCGTCAGCAAATTCTGCTGTCTCTCAGTAAAGATAATTCTGCATTCATCTAATGTCAATCTGGCCCAAATGAAGGATTATAGGAGCGGAATTTTGTGTGTGGAAGTGAGAAGAAACTTTGATTAGTAAAGACGTCCTTCAGGTTGTGTTTAGGGGAAAAAAAATGCATTAACTTGGAAAAAGATGTGCCTTAAATTCTCCTTCATATCACTTTTAAAAATTCATTTTTGTGTGTGTGTTCCAAGTAACGTTAACGTAGACTTTGCATCAGTGGTTGCTTTACAGAGTCTTTTCCTTCTGTCATCTCAGACTGCAAAAAGCTGTAGCGATATAGCCAAAGATTACATATATACACCCTGTGCTATGTCCAACTGCTCAGACATTCTATACTTTGAAGCTTAGTTAAAATCAGTTAAACTGATTTTAATCAGTTTTAAAATTGTATAAGAGAAGTCACCCAGCACTTTCACTGGTGTGACTGGCGTGAATTTCAACAACTGGTGTGAATTTTAATTACTCTCAGTTGAATTTCAACTATTCTAAGTACCAACATAAAGAAACAAAAAGTTTTGACTTCTGGATTGGTTCAAACAGTAAAGGATTTCTTACATTTTTTTCTACATATGTCAGCATTTTTATATCACTGCTGCAACATACATCTTTGTGTTTTGATGATAAAATGCCATTGGTATGGTTACAGCATCTTTAAAAAAATAATTAAATGTCTATCAGTACTTTAATTTGTGTGTCTGTGTAAGACTTTTAAAGCAAAAATCTCCCAGGCATGAACGTTGTCTTTCCTTGCTCTCTATTCCTGGCTGCACTCCACAACCTGGAGCTTTAGTGTCTTTGCTGCAAACAAAGAATGGCCCTCAATTGGCTGGTGTAAATGTGGAGAGAAAATTTGGGAAAGTGAAGGAGATGCCATGCAGTTTATCATGAGCTTCAGTATCTAGGAGCTGGAAGAACCACAGCCCTTCAGACATTTTCACACTTATGGAGAGAAACCGCTGGAAAATGTGATAATGAACAGATAATCAGCTGCAGCTTCTTGAAACCTCCCCGTTTCTGGAATATTCCCCCATTTCTCCTCCTTGTAGCACAAGCCTAACTTCACAGCCCATAAAAATATTTCTGTTTGTTTGAGCAGCCTCCATTAGCCTGCACAGCAGGGGGATGGTAGAAACCCAGGGTTATTATAAAGGTGTTTCAATCCTGTCTTGCTCTCTAACCCTCTACTTCTTCTCCTAGTCTGGGAGTATCTATTATAATGGATTACAGAAAGCTATTGTTTGATGAATGATACAGATGGCATCACCCTTTCATGTTCATAAAGGAAATTCTTGTCACACTGCTGTAGTTTAATGGCTCTCTGTGCTGCTGCTGCTGCTTTTACAGGAACAGAATATAAAACTTAGCATGGTTCTCCTGCAGATATACACTGGCAACTTGTCTATCATGCTTTACTTACTTGGAATTGTGGCCACCAAGGGATGTGACAGTCTGCCACCACAGAATCTGCCTGAAAACCTTGCATGCTCCACAGCTGTAGAGTTTTCACTCACGCCATCTTTTCTCACTGAAGCCTGGGTTTGGTGCACCTATAAAAGAATATAGTACAGAATAAATAAAGGAATATGTTGCACAGGTTTAGCATTTTCTAATTTTCTTTGGGCAGCTTGCAGAGGTTCACCTGCCCAAGTACAGGAGCCACGGATAAGTGATTTAACTGAGAAAATTTAACATATTTTGAATGGAAAGTAAACCAGGGAGAAAAGTGTTAATTTTTAAACTATTTGGGGTGAACTATTGCCCATTTTTGTGTGTTCATGTGTGCATGCACACGCACCAATTTAATTTGCTGTGCTTGGATTTGGGGACAATTGCAGTTATCTGGTGTCCAGGTAGGGACTGATGTTGTGCCCCTGTTATCAAAAGTCAGGGTTGCAGCTATCTTGAGCAGACATAATTCCTGCCAAAGCACTTCCCTTCCCTGGAGTTCCCTGTGGTGGAAAGACTTTTCAAAATGAGCCAGGCACTATGAAATAAGCTCTGTTTAATGTGAGTCGCTTTGGCCTCAATACTTTCTGGCTATGTTTTGCCAAATTAGTTTGAAAAACCAAGAAACAGGCAAAAATGTTTTAGAGTAATTTTTCTGAACTTTCTCACCACCAATGGCAAGTAAGAGGGAATTCAGGAAGAGAGTTAGATGAGCTTTTTTAGTGGAGTTTGTTGAATGTACTAAACCACCAATCAAGGCAAGGAGAAAATCATGGATCTTCACAAAGTTGTACTGCAAAACTAGGGAAATAGATACACCCCACTTTAATGCCATGAACTGCACCACTCTGATTAATCCTAGATGGATTTGTCACATTAAAGCAATAGAAACTCTCTTATTTAAAATCTAAGTAGAGATTTTAAGATCTCTATTGAAAGTAATTAAGGAAAATAATTTTCTTCAAACATGACAAAAAACATGGAATCGTACCCTGTTTCTTTGTCATAAAATATGTTTCTAGGTGGCATTTTGTGGCCTTTTTCCCCATTTTGTTCACAGATTTTATTCAAAAGCAAAGTGATCCATTGATTAGAAGAGGGCCTATATAACAGCTTGGTTCTCTCCTGCTCTCACAGTGTCTGCCTGAATGGAGCTCCCACATCCTTATCTGTGCTGTCAGTGGCACAGATTTGTTCCAACCCATCCCATCCCTTCATCACTCTCTGCTGTTGTGTTTAAAACACCCTCTTATTTGTTATTGCAATCTACACGTTCTCAGAACCCATAATAAAGAGAAGCATTTGGTAATGTTGTGCTTATTCAGAAAACAGATACGATCTGTAAAAACATGACTCTGGTTGTAAGGGGAAAACAACCCAACAGTGAACAAAAGCAAACTGTTCCTGAAAGAATGCATGACTGGAGAACCATTTGATGATCTTGGGCTTACTTAGGAAATAGAGCATTACAGGCTGTTTTAAAGTCAGCATCCAATAAAAGTAGGGTTATTAGACATTGACAGCAAAACATTGCTGTTTATTGCTTTTCACCTTGTTTTTTAAGGTGTCCTTAGATATGGAAGGCTGCCTGAAGATAGGAAAAGCTTCAAAACAATAAGTACTGAATGCATGAAGTAACCAGCTGAGGTCATCTAAATAACTACAAAGTGACAGCCAAGAAATAATTATTCAGTCTTGTTAGTTTTACACAAAACCTTACTCAACAGCAAGGACTGCGAATTTCTGAGAATGGAAGTATTTTCCATTAATTAGGAGTTCTCCAAAAGTGTATCATGAAATGCAAAACACATGTCATTAATCTTCACTTGGGGCTAAAGAACAACTCCGATAATATCTGTGTTCATTAAATTTTTCATTCCAAATACTGTTTATCATACAAATCTCTTGCATCATGAGTTTTCTATCTGCTCAGATGAGCACACAGAAAACTTCCTTCTCCAAGGAAAAGCTCTCCTTGGAATGAAAAATTACTCTTTTTTTTCATGGAGCAGAGAGATGAAATGGAGAAACAAGGTTCCACATGCTTGAAGGAAGTTTTTATAATGTCAGGATGCCAGAGGAAAGTGTACTTCTTCAAATATGAAAAAGTGCAACCATCTACAGAGAACAAAATGAGAAAACCAGCTATTTTATCTTGTAGCTCAGTAATAGCTTCTATATTCAACTAATCCTTTCTATTGTGTACTACACTAAAGCTCTAAACAAAGGAATACTGCTCATATGATTAATGAAATGCAAGATTTCTTTGCAATAAACCTTTTCCATGCTGCCCTCTGCTTTCTCTTGGAAGTCAGTTGCACTGAACAGATGGTGAGTGAGTCCATGATAAGGCTTTCATGACTCCTGTGTAAGTATTTAATCTCTTAAAGCAAACACGTTCCAGTGTAAATCCACAAGGCAATGCATAAATACACACAACCACGCAAGTATGTGTATGAACAATCACATATAAATACATGTAGAAATATGTATCAAATCCATTATCAATGTTTTTGTAGAATGTAATGGAGAATGTAATGGAGAAAAAGTCTTTAGAGTTCCATAGATATCCTTGTAAAATGTGCAAAAAGTTATAATGGCGAATGTTTTTTTTCTGGGATTTCTTTTGAATCATTCTTCAAATTCTTACCAGAGACATTCAGCAACTTATTACATTCTATATGAAGGTCACCAAAAGAAGATAAAAGAAGTAATTGTTGCTTGGTTAATGTTTAAAGCATTTTTTACATTTCTTTTAAAATTTTTACATTTTTTAAGGAATTATGCAGGACATTCTTACAAATATATCTGCTTTTTAATTCTCCATTACTGTGATCTAATGGTATTTTTTGATAGAATAGATAGAATTGGTATTAAAATGAATATTTAAATTTAATCTGCAACACTATTAAAGTAATAAATTTTAAGCAACATGAGAGGTTGGAACTGTCATGGCTATAGCTGAGCAAATAATTGGATGTATTAGTCACAAATTATTGTTTCAATACATCTTTGAGTGAGTCATTATGACAGCCCTGCTCTGTTCTTCTAAGAGCAATTAATAAAGCAGCTTCTATCCCCTTAAACAGGAGTGGAGAGAGAAATCAAGTCAAAAGCTATGAAAAAGCAACATTTACAATTTTTGGGCATGAAAAAGTAAAAGGCTCCCTCTTTTACTGACTGGCCTGTCTATGTTCATGATTGATACATTAAACCTGTTCACAGTCATTGTAGAAGTAGCCATTATTTATAGGGGTTTGATCCTACAAAGTCATTAGTTTATACTTTATTGAAGATGCTTTAGTTCAAAATTGTCTTATAAAACTCTTTTAGAGACTCATAAAATAGCAGTAAAAACATTCCTCTCAGTACAATCTGCTAAACTGCAAAAAGCTTTAAAGTGAAAATAATTTGTAAGGTTTGGGTTGGGTGTCTTAGTGAAAAAAAAAACCCGACAAGAAAACTTTCATGTATAGGGCTATGCCAGAACATTCTATTTTTCCAGGATGCAAGGCACCCAAAAGCTAATATGCATATGTGCTGTTCCTAACAATTTCAAGGAGGTAATTCAAGACCTAATAATATAATTTAATATTGTCAAAGACATTCCTAATCTCTTTTTCCCCTAGCTTATTACTTATTAGCATTTCACAAAATAAATTATACTCTTTCTTTGCTCAGATTTGGGCTGGTTGTTTGACAGTGTAATTCCACTATTCTTCTCTTCTTCTGTTCTTAAGGAAAAAAATAAAAAGACATTTGCTGCCAAAGGATTTTCCTAATTCCTCCCTTTTCCACATAAATCCTTTCCTTACTTGTCTGAGAATTACTCTCAGTACAGGTTTACCTCTGAACAGGGACACTGATGATGATAGTAATAGAAGAATAACGAGCAAAAGGCTAATGAGAGGAAGAATCACTACTGAGGGAGTATTCCACAGTTAGAAAATATTGTTCAGATGTTGAACTAATTTCATCTCTGGAATAAATTTTTCTTTTTCACTGTTATTACATCAGGGAGCTTTATCCCTGATGAGATATTTTTATGTCTTTGTTAATAAAGCTTGATGGCTCTCCTTACAGGTATCTCCAGTAGCTTCTCCTTCCCACAGCCATCAATCATCTCCAGCTTTATCTCCCCTTGTATTTACATTGGCAGGAACACTTGTTTTGTCATTTTGCAGTGTCACTTTAAATGTTGTGTTTTGGTTGGAAAGGAGCAAGCAGGAACAAAACCTTCAATTGCTTCAATTTCTTCAAATTCCTATAAAGAACTTGCTTTTTTTTTTTTTCCTTGGCTCTCCCATACTGCTTGTTTCTTAAGGAGGAGGCAACAAGGGGGCAGAAAAGGGGGTGTTTTAGAGTTTTATGAGTGCTTTAAGACCTTCATAGTGCTGGAGCAAGCACAGCCTGCAAAGGACAGGGATGATGAAGGGGCTGGAGCATCTTTCCTGTGAGAGGCTGAGAGAGCTGGAACTGATCAGCCTGGAGGAGAGAAGGCTCAAGGGATCTGATCAGTACCTAATGGAGCAAAGAAGACAGACCCAGAATCTTCTCCCTGGTGCCCAGTGGCAGCCAAGAGGCAATGGGCACAAACTGAAACATGGAAGGTTCCTTCTGAACATTAGAAAAATCTGTCCTGCAGTGAGGGCAATCGAACAGCAGCACAGATTTTCCAGTGAGCTGGTAGGGTCTCCATCCTTGGAGATATTCAAAACCCAGGTGGACAAGGTCCTCAGCAATCTGCTCTAGCTGGCTCTGCTTGAGCAAGAGACCAGACCAGACAACCTCAGCTACTCTGTGATTCTGACATTCTGTGGAAGCAAACACTAACTCAGGCCACAAACGTGTTTTAGAAATGCCCCCATGAAGCTATTGGCTTTATCAGTTCTTCTCTGCGCTGATGGGATGGGAGCAGGTGTGGAAGTCACTTTTCCTGCCTGATCATGGTTTCTTGGTGGCTTCCTCACAGAGATAAGAAACTGAATCTCCACTCTGGAAATCCTTATGCCCAGGATAAGCTATCAGAGGAGATATTCCATTGATGCCAGCAATGCCACTGATGTGGTTAGAGCCCGAGCACACACAAAACATGTCCAGAAGATAAGATCTCTAAACAGCTTTTTCTTTGAGCCCTGTTGGTGGTTTTGGTGGTAGAAGCTCTGCACCACTGGAATGCAGAAATTACCATCTCATTTTGCTGCTTGGCAGCCATCAGATGGCTACAGCACCACCCCTCCAGGGAATCCAGCATCACTGTGAGCTTCTGTAACTTCAGCTCCTTGGAAGCCTTGAGTTTCAGGCCAGCTATAAATCTCCAGCCCAACAATCACCATCAGGTGTGGAAGAAACAGGAGAAGGTTTCAAAGGCTCTCTGGTGCCAGGGCATCCGGCACACTGCAAGGAAAGGAGAATTTGGAAAAGCTCTGGACTTCCTGCCATTATTTAAAGTAGGCATTCAACTGTCAAGCATGAGAGAAGTGAGGTATTGTAACAGCCAGCACTCCCACCTCCCAGGGGGAAGAACACTTCAGGGCTTCATTACATCTCCAGATAGACCATTAGCTGAGCCCCCACTAAAATACCTGCCATGCTTAATTTAGCCCTTCAAGCAATCAAAACTGAAAACGGTGCAAAAGATTCTTTTTTTAAAAAAAAGGAGAAAAAAAGGAGAAAATAAGGGGAAAAAAGGAGAAAAAAATAAAGTCCATTCATCTGTAAAATTGATTTTTTTCTTTCTCATTATTAAATAAAGAGTAATATAACATATAATATATAATTAATATATAATATATAATATATAGTGTATAATGTATAATTAATATATAATATAAATAAAGAGTAACATAAATTATGTTACATAATTTTGGGAATTCATTATAAATGACCTTCCATGAGAGCACTGGATGATTTCATGATCACTGGATGCCTGAGTAGTGGCCAGAAGCAGTTACCACATCCTACCTACTGCAGCATTTGAGTACCTTCATGTGGTTCAAGTAGGATGTGGATCTGATATTTCATATACCTGAGAGATTCACATCTCAGCTACTGAGCTATATGATAAAGGAAGTAAAATATAGCCTAAGGAAATTCTGTACAATGTCAATCTGGGAACAAGGAAGGCTTCTCCAGCCACAGTCCTCTGAGTGGTAGTAGCTCATCTTAAATACACTCTTAGGTTTAATTTCATTTTGGGGTAGCAGGGAAAGCTGGATTGCAGGCTTTTTCGATATACCATAAGAACTATGTGTTAACAAAAGAATAGATTTGGGGTGCCAGCCAGGATCAGATAATGAATTATGGGCAAAACTAAATATAGTGTCCAAGTGCAATCCATTTTAGTTACTGGCTCACGGAGGAAGACTGGCTGGAGGCATGCAGAACTCCCCTTATCAGACCACTGGATCATTCTTGGTCTTGTGTGTCACCTCTGGGGAAGATTTAGACAGAATAAAGACAGTGAAGTCAGTATTTAACCCATTTATCTTATTATGCAGATGGATACAAATACCTCATTATGTTGCCACTCCTCTTAATTTCAATTGTCACCATATCTGGTCACTTCACAAAGTGTGGAAGCTAAACTAAAATGATGAAAGGACTTTTAACTAGCTTTTCTTAACCTAAAGATTTATTCTTTACAGAAAATTAATAACATGCAAGAAGAGTCATGCCAATTACCAACACAAATATGTCTTATTTTCCCCATACAGTTGCAAGCTCTAACAGAATTTCTTGCATGGAAAAATATGTCAGTTTATGTTCCAGAATAAGAAAAAAATTGCAGATTCAGTCCATCTCCTTCAGAGATAATTGCTTTCCTATTGTAAAGGATTTTCAGAAACAAAAATGAATGCAAAGCTGTAAGTCAGGAAACTCCCCCTGAATAGGAAGAAGTCATCAGCTGCTATTTGAGAATTTAAACAACCCATCAGCTAGGTTGCTTTATTTGCAGTTTTTTCAACTTTCCTTCAGCCACTTGCTGCTAACAATCCTGCAAATGTTTGGCATATGTTTGACTCTTTTTGTTATTTTTTTAAGAAACTCCTCCACTGAAATAGTGCTGTTTGATGGTTTATGAATTATTCATATGTCAAATTGTGACACCTGTATTTAACTGCAAATCCCAAATTAATTGGAAAAACTCCACAACGCTGCTTGTTTTTCTGCTCTGCTGCTTAGCAGTGATGTTAAACTAAATCAAAAGCTCCTTTAAAAGGATCAAGACCTGCTTCCAATATAAGAAAACAGGAGTAAAAGAAAAGCAGCCTGATAGCTGCATGACGCTAAGAGTTAAAGCACTGTTAAACAGAATTAAAATCATGGACTCAGTTCTCCAGGCAATCACACACGTGATATGTTTTTCTTTAAATGTGCCAGTAGTTCTATTGGCTTGCATCACTCAGAGGTACTGAAATGTTGTACACATGCTTGAGAGAAAGTCTTACTGAGCTTTTTCCTCAAGAATGTGCCCACGCATTTCTACACTTGCTCGTGTATCGCAATCAGGCATTTCAGGGTAGGAGGCATTGCTAAAAACCCTCACTGCCAGCTGAAAGCAGTGAACACCCACTGCAAAACTTCAGTTCAGGGCATCTGCTTTCAAAATGAACTTTTCTGCCCAGAAGGCTACAGAGATGAGTAAAGAATTTCCCAGATTTTTGTTCCACATGCACTTTTTATTATTTATGGTCCTAATTTGTTGTGATGTTTCATGTTAATGCAAAGGTATTACTTTTTCTGCGCATAGTGGAATCATAAATATTTGTAGGTAACTTTATATATATTAGACATCTTGTAGGTAGAGACTTACACTTTCTTAGGTCCAAATAGCACACATGTGTCCTTCCCTATTGTTTTTTTTTTCAAGGTAATGTGAAAATATTGGGCGATTGAACTGACTGAAACAATCTCAATCATGTCTCATTGAATGGCTGCCCACCTCTTCATGTGGAAATAAAAGCTTTTGTTAAAGTACAGATGAATTACTTCACTTAAACCCTGAAAAAAAAAAAAAAAAAGGAGGATATTTTGGCTGTGCATTTGTTCATTAAATCCAGATGTACCTTATTCACTGTCCATAGTTGGCTTTACCAATAAATCATGCCTGAAGGATTTTGTTTTGCAAGATGGAGACAGCAGAGCGCTCTTGCTTGTTTTGTTGCAGTTGTTGTTGTTTTTAATCACAGTTGATTTATTGGCTTTGTTTTGTTTTGTTTCTCATTTTCCCATTTAGGACCTCCTGGCAGCAGTGGCACAGTATTGGACAGCCTTCAGAAGAGAAGTGTGAGCTGTACCGAGAGCCGTGGCTGAAACGTCGGCAGCATGCAGAACAGAACGTGCAGACTTCATGCAAGGCAGAACTAAAAACAGGCCAAAACCAATCCTGTACACGGTTCAGCTGTTTTGTTAGCACCTACCTAGTAACTGAGGCAAAAATGTGCTTGTGTGTTCTTCAATGCACATGAAAAAGCAGCAGCTTTCAAGCCTGCCCACAGCTGCATTTAGCAGAAAACCCCAACAGCATCAACTGCTCACTCTTATCTCCTGTACAAGATGAGCTCTTCAGCAATTTTACATTTTTCCTAGCTTTTCTGTGAAGGGAACTCATCTATCCTGCTGTCCCACACAAGCCCCAAACACCATTAGCTATGCTGTCTGAGCCATTTGTCCATGGAAATACATGCTCATTTCTCTTTTCTAAATCTTTCTAAGGATGTAAGGAACACTTATCTCCTGCAAAGTGCTTAAGTAACTCTTTCAGGGAATTTGCAGCCCTTGTGATAGCAAGATAGAATGCTCTGTGACAGCTAGCAGAACTGGATTTTGTGTCACTCTGTTGTAACCTATCTTGTCTTTTCAATGATAATCTTTCTCAGAGGATGGAGTGGGTTTCTCACAGAGAAACACTCACACAAAGCCCCTTATGTTTACAGCATTTTTTACATGTACAGTAACATTCCACAAACATCATGTGGTTATATAGTATATATATTTCTTACCCAAGTTTATTAAATAAAAGCTGACATTTGAGATGCTTAGAAGTTATTATTCCTATTTTGAAACAGACAACAGTGCTTTTTCCTAATATACACATTTTTTATGACAACCACTTGTGCTATAACTGAATTATTTTCCAGAGCTAAAGTCATAATTTTATTGAAACCTTCTCCTTCCCTGGAAACTTACTTTTTCTGAACATTTTGTGATACTTTGGAGGTATTTATTTTCCTTCTCTTTGATTGCCCTTTCTGACAGACTGACAGCTTTTCACTCTCTTGCCTCTGTTATACTGGCCCCAGCAATTAATGGGCCAATCAATGAACTCTATATATATGGAAGACAATTACTATGACAACTGTTTCTAGGCCCAATATTTCTCAGCTCCCAAGACTTTTCCTTCACACATGCTGTTGAAAGAATATGTAAGTAAAATCTGAGCAAATGTGCTTTTTTTTACCATTTCCCTTTGTTGAAGGCCTTTATACTTCCACACAAGCAATTCCATAGGATTAAATTGATTTTTTACCTGCAGCATTTGGCTGCAGAGCCGCCATGACACAATGTGATGCTCTGTCTCTGAAATTTGTCCTCATACTCACCTGTAAAATCTTAGCAGCATCAGCAATGAGGGAGATCTGTGTAGATCCTGGATGTCCTTGCCTGAATCAGCCATGCCCTGCTCTTGCTGGAAAAAGCCAAAACCTGCCACCACATCGAGTGTTTCATGTCCAGAAGAGTTGAGGTTTTTCTGTTGGTGAGAAAGATGAGTAGTCAGTAACAGCGGTTCATGTTTCACCATTTTCAATGAGAAACATTAAAACTAAAGAGAACCTAAGAGGATAGAGCTGCTTTAGACATAATTTAGGAGCTTTGATATGGCATAAATTAGGGCACATTCAAGTAGTCCAAAGATTAAAGCTTTAATCCAGAATTACCAAAGGACCTGGCCTCACTCCTCTCCATGCCTTCCTGACAGGATGATGAACTTCCTAAGGAGAAAGAACTGGCCTGAAGGCAGCCTTACAAAACCCAGATCTTCCCAGAGTCCTCCCAAGGCTTCTGCACAGCCACTTTTACAAAGCCCATCTCACTTGGGATTAATGGTGAGAAAGGAAAAAATGGAAAAATAATGCTTTGCACTCAAGCAGCTGTGAGAGAAAGGAGCTAAGGCAATTAAACTGCAAGTACAACTTGCAGAAAGTGAGCAGCATGAATGCAGCCTGCATTTTTATTTTAAAAAATACAGCAAAACCCGACAAAACTTAAAAAAAATTATTGTAATCCAAGCCTACTGGAAATTAAGCATATTGCAAAAAGGAATAGTGTCTGCTTTGCATAAATTGGCTAAGAATGGAGATAGTAATACTAAGACAGAGATATTTTCTGGTGGAAAATTATTCAGCTTTATCTTTTCCTGAACACTTTGATTGCAAACAGTAAAAATAAATAAAATTGAGCATGTCAACTGACTGAAACAATTTGAAAACAACTACTTTTTCTGAGAACTATAACATACTCCTAGTATGCTTATATACTCCTGTATTTTAGGACTGTTTCACTGACTTCTGTACAAATAACAGGTTCTGACTACTCCTGCAGCTTATGTCAAATACTCAGACAGGTACAGCCATTAAGAATTTCTCAGGTTGTTCAAGGAGCACAGTTGCTATGTCAAACAAGAGTTACTGATTTCACTCTGTAGAAGTAAAAACATGTAGGCAGGGGAAAGAAAAGTGAGACTTGTTAGATATCATGCTTGACCCCATGATATCTTTTTTTTTTCCAGGGCTTTTGACATGTCACTGTTTATCACCCTACTTTATGCAGCAAGGAAACATATTTACAGCCTCCTGGCCCTTTGCATCATGTCTCTGAGCACAACATATAAATTTATGTGCATACCAGGAATCCCTGTGCATCTAGTGAAATCCACACAGAACTTTCCGTGCCCATATTCCATCACATTTTTACATGAGCACATGGCTTTTTAGAACAGATTTTGCTCATAATTTGGGGCCTTCCTTTTTCTGTAATCCAGCCAGATCAGATGGATTTTTCATCAATAGGGCCCTAAGACTTTACACTTGACTTTGGAAAAAGAGCAGGCATCGGTGCCAATTTATGAACCATGCGGTCATTGCCATGCAGTTTGTTGTGCTACACACATCCAAACACATAATTCTGGGAGAAAGCAGCATCCAGATCCAAAACTGGGCCTCTGTGGGCAGCAGGCTTTACCGTACATGTGGCAGCACCAGTCCTGGGCACGTTGCTGTGGATAATTGATGGCTCAGGGCTGAGCTGTCAGTGTGCTGCAAGTGGGAATGCTGGGGCATTTCTTCACCCAAATAAGTAGTGGGTTATGATGCATGCATGCCTTGGCCAAGTGCCTCAGTTTTAGTCATTTAGCACAAAAAAATCCCTTCCTTTTTGTCTAAGGTTTCATTCATCTGCCTTCTAGCTCCCTTTATGGTAACAAATTCCCACCCATCAATGCCCAGCCTGAGGAGGAAAGCACGCTTCCATATCAGAATTTAATTTCAAATAGACCTTCATTTGCTGGAACTCAAAGATTGGGAAAATTGGAAATATTGGGAAATTGGGAATACTGCCAAGTGACTATCACTAATACCTTGAAATGTCATCATACCTTCCATCACAGGATCTTTGGATCTCATTAGGAACACCAACAATGTTTATGATCAAGTGCATTACATGCTCACAAAACACTGATGGTCATCTTTAACATTATGTAGGTACTGACACACCTTGAAGGAAACCCTGTCCTCTATAGTTTCAGAGTAACAGACAAATTTTCTTGCAGAAGAAACTCAAAATATGGAGAGTTAAGAAACAGACAGGAAATCCTTTGGCACAGCTAAGATAATTCCTACCGTGCAGTTACCTTATATTTCTTTCCTTGAAGCTAAACTGGTTTTTATAAATGAATTGTAATTGAATAGAGTTTAAAAGCTTTCTCCAGGGTTGATATCTTAGAGGCTGGTCTAAGCAGTGCCTGAGATGTTGGACACCATGCAATAAGTAAACACATTGATGATAAATGAGGAGGATGGTCAATATCACCTGTTAGGTCTCCAGCTAGTGGAGCTGTCCCTGGGGTTTGGAATTGGCCATCCTCCTGCAATTATTTTCTGACAAAACTGCTCAAACAAACCTTCTCTCCTCTACATTTTGAAAAAAAAAATGGCTGAACTGGCACCTAACAAATATGAAATTGTCAAATCATATAAGATTTGGGCACTACACATTAAAACTTGCTCCAACCTGTCAGTTTTTGAAAAGCAGCCCCAGAGGGGCTATTCCCAGGAGGGAGAGTCAGTATCCTGAATGTCCTTGGAGCTGGTAGAGAGCCAGCCAGTGCTTATTGTGGAGATGATTTATTTCATGTACACTCCAGAACCTGCAGTCAGCAAGGCCAAAACCATTGACTTGCTTAATTCAACCTTTATTATCTGTTTATCATTATAAGCATTTACAAGATATGCATCCTTGCAGCGTCTGGACACACTTTGCAATTCCATGGACTGGAACTGCGTCCCCTGGCACTGTTAATATCGCTAAGAATTTGTTATATTCCCACATTGTTTCTATTGTCTTGTACACAGT
The DNA here is from genome assembly GCF_028551555.1 of Melozone crissalis. Taxonomy (NCBI): domain Eukaryota; kingdom Metazoa; phylum Chordata; class Aves; order Passeriformes; family Passerellidae; genus Melozone; species Melozone crissalis. Next base: position 6,324,444 of record NW_026535817.1, on the reverse strand, counting down.
CTGAAACCACTGGAAAGAGACTTTGTCACAGGGAGCTTAAAGTACAGACAAGCAAATTTTTCCAAGGGGTACAACAAGGCGTTATGGAGTTTAGCCTTGGCTTTTTTTCTCTTTTCCCTGACTTTTAGCATTAATAAAAACACAATTCAAACTAATGAATTTTCTCTGTGAAGACCAAGGCAAATAATAGACTCAGCCTTTGCATAAAGTTGAGAATGGAACAGTTTTTTTTTAATACTTACACAGCACTGATTCCCCAAAAGAAAACCATATGTCAGGTATCAGGGGTATATCTCTGTAATGTATATTCTTTTAGAGTAGACAAATCTGGATATATGAAACTAATGGGTATTTCACTTTACCTCCAGGAATTGCAGTTTATATTTCTGAGTAACTCCTGAGTTACACATATTCCAAGAACTATGAAATTATACTGCCTGCAGCCATGGCAGTGTGGAGCTCTGAAATCAAGTGTCCAGTGTCCCTAGCTCACTAGGATCTAATTTCATTCTTTTATTGAGAAATTACATCAGGATTTCTACTATTTCCCAGTGAATACAGGGGATGCTGTATATGAGGCATTTCAGAGTGTTGGTAGGGCTGATGGCAGGCTGGGAAGGCAAAGCCAAGATGCTGTTCTGTGGTAGAAAAAAAGTAAAAGAGAAGCGGCCAACTGTCGGATTTAAGATTTTAGGGCTGAAGTCAGGCAGTAGAGGTGAGGTAAAGTATTTCTGAACATATTTTAAAACTTCTGTTGAAGCAAACAACTTTATTAGATTTCATTGTTTCATGGTGCGCGAGGTCACTAGAAATTTTGGATGTGAGTATAAACTGATTCCTTTAAATTATGAGAATTATTTTTGCTTATACATTCACCATTTTTTGACTAGATATCATCCTGGACTACACATATTTGGATATTTACATCCCAGTGAAGCATTTGCACATTGCAATTTTAGAACCTCACATACAGCAGGATTTCACTGCTAAGGTTCACTTGCTGTCCTCAGAAAGCACTTCAATGTGCTCCCTTTTAAATATATTGGTATTTCTCACAATTCCCTTCAAGCCAAAACAAACAGTATCTTTAGATTAAAAAGCAAAACAAAATTCAAACCTGCTGTGGTTTTCCTTAATTCACAAGAATCTAAAATAAGGATAGTGGAACTAAGCCAATCCATAGGATCTGCTTTTGTCCTGTGAAACTCCCAGCTAGTATCATGAATTGCAAATGGAAAGCTGATATTCAAGACTGAAAGGTCCTGAAAGAGAAAACTAGCAAGAAAGGGGAAAAGACAGGAATTATCTGCAAGAATACTGTGCCCAGATTTCCAGGAGCCTGTTCACAAGGAACAAAAATCTTGAAAGCAAATGACTTGAACCAGCCAAGGTCTCTGTGGACATCCAGCAGGGCTGGTGTGTCCACCATAATTAATGATGTCTGTGATGTGAAAGTAGGATAAAAATTAAAAAAAAAAAATAGAGATTTAGGGCTGTTGCTTCTGTTAGGTGCAGAAGAAGCTCCCACTTATCTCCTAAGGAAAACCAACTCTTAAACATCTATAGAAATGTGTGGAGAGACATGAATTGTCTCAACTGTTGTACTCCTTGTTAGCTACAGGACTTGGATTTTGGACTTGCTTTAAAAAATAGTAACAAATAGCTGTTTTTTTCCTTATTTTCATTGTCACTTGAATAATTTGTAAAAGAGAAGATTGTCCCTATTAATACAAGTGTTTCTCAGGCCAGACACAGTGGCTGAACCTCTTCAAACTCTGATAGGGAGAAAAAAAAAATGATATGCATCAGTCCTATAAAACTGATATGTACAACAGAAAATCTCAGGTGTGCTTAGGGCAAATCTTTTCAGTAATATGCACCTGAGAATAACAGGAAGAAAAGTGAAATGGATGGGAGAAGTCCAAGATATCATATTTTATTTATATTAAAAATAATTACATATAATATATATAGTAAAATGCAGATATAATAACTACACTATACAATATAATTCTATATAAAATATAGTATGTATTATATATAATACATATTACATATTTTTATAAATATGTAAATATATATATACAGATTATCACATAACATCAACAGACATATTAGTATATATATAATATATATAGTGCATATTATATATATACTGATATATAGTATATGTAAAATATATATACTATACAATATGTAGAATATATAGACTATATGCTGTATATTATATATAATACAAATTATATATTTTATACATTCATACATATATATATACACATATGTATACACATATATATAAACGCATATATATATATACACACATACACATATACCAAGATTAACACATGACATCAACAGACACATAGGTACTCACACACAAACATTTACAACCACATGAGACTTTCAAAGCTGCAGTTAAATGAGCATTATTTTGAATAACTTAAGCAAAATTTCTGGATGCATTCTGCCTTCCAGAAGTCCAGCTGACTCTGGTATTTTGTTAGTGGGTAGTGACTGCAAGCAGGGGATTTGAATAAATATTTATTTATGTACAACTATGTCATCTGCTAGATGATTGGTTATTTTTCTGGCAAAAGGGCCAAATAAATGGAAAGAATAAAATGCATGAATGAACGTATGGCTGCTCACTGTTTTGTTTTCCTTACAGTGTAAAAACAAGGCAGTGTCACAGAACTCCTCACCCACATCATGTCTATGTCCCACACTGATCTTACTGTTGCCCATACATTCCCAGTGTTAATATTTTCCTGAAAATTGATTAAGCTGAAATAGCTCATTTCATATGAACATATATTTTTTTTTGTAATTACAATCTTTTCTTATAAAATGCTTTCTAAGAATTGGAGAAAATGTGTTGTTTATTAAAGCCATGCTTTGCTTATAGCATTTTGCAAGACTGCATATTACTCAGTGCACTCTTCTTTTCTCCTTTTTTAAGGAGGTGTTGTAATTTGGGGAAGCAGCGTTGGCCCCATTTGAATCCTGTGTTGCCATGGCAAATTCACATTTTGATTCAATAGTATTGTAAATAATAACATGGAATTGTGTGCAAATAGCCAGGATGAAGGTCAAATAAACCTCCCAAATACCCTTAACTTGGGGCAAGATGCTTTTTTCCTGTCAAGCCTCACAATTCCCAAGACTCTTCCTGTCCAGCATCCATGTGCACTTTTAATTACATTTTCATGCTGTAGGTTGTTCTGAACTTCTTGGCTCATGGACAGTTTCTGGATAAACTACACAGGAAGATTCTTTGGCGTGGTTGAAGATGAGTTTTATGAAGAGGCAGGTTCCAGACACCATCCAAACCAACTGAATACTTTCAGGTACTACCTAATATCTGAGCCCATAGTCTGCTCTCCCTGACACATGATATGGATGAGTGATGCAGGGTAGAAGAAAACCCTCCAAAAGCCATCAGCTCCAGTAAAACCTGAGCTGCCATCACCACAGCTAGCCTGACTCATCCCTGCATGGATTTATCAGTCTGGACAAGCACATGGCTGTTGGTCCTGCAGCACTGGAGGGGTCTTTGTCTCCCAAACTGAGAGGGGACTTGTGGTGTTTAAAAAAAATTAACAATAATAAAAGACACATGCCAGGGCATTCACTTGTTTGCTCTGCTTGTACCAAGGTCAGCTTGTTTCAACACACATGTTTTCTTTGTTTCTTTGTCAATATTTAGCACATATCAGGGAGAACAATCATGCTTTGCAGATAGTTGAGTCCAAAGAATAATGAAAAGATGTCTATTGTTGTAGAGGAAACATAAATATACTCTGAAGAAAGAACAGATCATCCTGATCACTTTTGCCTGCAAGATAGCACAGAAGAGGGCAAAAATCTAACTGTGAAAAAATTTTGCTCTGGATCTCCAGTGCATCCACCCCTATAGGATTTTGTGCTCTTTATGAATTGCTGCTTTTTTTATTTAACAGCTGAAATGTATAAAGGGAGAATTTTTTTTTTTCTTAAAACATAAAGGATACCAATAGGTCATAGGAATAATACTGGCAAATCAAACATAGGCAAAAATGATTCTAAATCAGCAGAAAAATGAATTAGCTTATCTAATTTTGAGATCACCCCACGCCCTTCTGTGCAGCAGAAGATTGAGACTGAGGGGCTCTTTTGAGGAGGCGATGCCAGGAAGCACTAGGTTACACTCTGCTCTGCCTGCTTTTCTCTTTATCTCACTTTTTCTGTCTTTTGGGTTCCTCCTCCCAACAGGGACCTTTCCATCACAAGAGCAGCCTCCTGGGGGAAGCCAAAGCTTGACCTCCCACCTCCTCCCATCTGGCTCCATCTGAGCTGCCCTGAGATCCTGCTCCTGATCCACTGAGGGTAAATAAACAATGCAGATATTGGCAACAGAGCTGCAGAGATGGTGGCAGCTCAGAATTTCTGCCTTTTGGGAATGGTGCTATTTTTAGGCTTGTGTTGAAGGTGAGCTGGAGTTAAACAATCATATTGATCCTCCACACATCTTCAATAATGTTTTGAAAGTTTCATTTCTAGAGGAATGAATTTTAAAATGAAAATTAAGCTGTTGTTTCATTGTCTTCCTACAGTTTTCATTTACTCTCAGTTTTTCTCTGCCAAAACTAGTCTGTATCATCAATGGAATTAAAGGTAAAAATATAGTTTTTTCCAAATAAATGCAATTATTTTAATGGCTTAAATTAATTCTAATAATTTCAGATATCATATGGCATGTGATTTAGAACACCACAACTTCTCTTTTTTTTAAATGGATTTGCATTTACAGTACTACTTAATGCAAACTGAAATAGGAGTTATTTTCAGCTCTTGTTGCAACAATTTAAATATGAAAAAAATAAACAAATAAAGAAAACCAAATTGTAAGAGTGTAGTCAATCTTGACAGTATAGATATTCCTTCAGTCTGGCTTTCCTCCTCAGTTTTTCCCAGAAACTTCTGTAGTCCTTCTGGTGGTTATATTTTTGAGGTTTGTTTTTTTTTGTTTGTTTGTGTTTTTTGGGGGGGGGTTGTTTGTTTGGTTTGTTTGGTGGTTTTTTGTTTGTTTTGTTTTGGTGGGGGTTTGTTTTGTTTTTTCCTTTTTTTCCTGTTGTTCCCAACACAACACAACATCAGTTATAGTGGAGGTGTTTCCCCAACAGAAATTACAAATTACCACTTCCCCTATTCCTCCTGCCCCATGATGTGATGACACTGATTTACTTAAGGAAAGGATGAAAATTGATTTACTTAAGGAAAGGAGGAAAATTGTGTCTGATGAAAACTGTCTCTCATCTGAGAATCGCCTCAAGAAATAAGAATAAAATTCTGGGTCTTTGCCAGCTCTACTGTCTTGGAGCAACCCTTGCTATGAAAGCTCACACCACTATTATTGCTGCAAAAAAATAAAATTCTTACTATTGTCAAGACCCTTTCTCAAATCTTACAGATATCCAGCCAACTGCCTTCTCTTTACTAACAATGGTGTTTAAATCTCTGCAGGTCTGACCACCTGCAGAAGCTACCAGCTGCTGAAATTGGGAAAAATAACAACAAGTAGACTACATTTCCCATTATTTAATTCCAAAAATCTTGCACATGTGCCTAATTTAAAGTGTGTGTGTATTCTCAGTGGAATCAATGGGGATAGGCAGATGACTAAAGGTAAGCAGATGTGTAACTTGGGGGATCTGGGTCTGAAATTAAGACAAGCTTCAAGAAGTGAAAACTGCAACAGGAGAGGAAATCAAAGATGACAGGAGCAATAAACAGCAGTAATGTCATGAAGTCAACCTCAGACACATGTGTATCATGGCCATCATTACACTGTATTTCAAATTAGAAAAATTAAAATGACAATGTATTCCAAATCAAAAATCTCTTCTTAGAGTGGGATACCTAGAGGCAGAGGGGCTAAGTTGTAAGGACGGAGTCAAATGAGGAGAAAACAGGTTTTTAGAAAAGCTGTTGAAAAATAACTCTTCAAAGATCATGCTCACTAAAAAATACAGAAAAACAAATCAGAATTTTAGCAACTCTGTAGCAAAGGTGTTATGAAAGTAAAGAGGAATTGTATGAGAGATGACCAAACAATCAAGAAGAGGTGAATTTGAATTTGTATTTTGAAACAGGACAAGCAGCAAGCTGCCCCAGTGCTTCAAATGATGAACCAACGTGTGGATTCAGTGGAGAGGTGACCTTAACCACAGTGGTGAGGAAGGAGGGTCGCCCATGGCATCTGTGTCTGAATGAGCTTTAGAGATCAGGGGGTGACCATTGTCAAAGCCAGAGACAGTAAGGGCATAGGTGAACTTCTCAGCTCTCTCAGCACAGAAGTATCACACCCAAGAGTACTTCAAAACACACTTCACCCAAAAAACCACAAAACACCCCAAAAACTTCAAAACAAATACAGCAGCGCAAGACTGAGGATGAATATAATAAGACATTGCCAAAATCTTTTCTTTCGTTTTGATTGATTGGAAAATTCTTCCTTGCCACTCATCTAATTTGCAGTTTCAATCAACATAAAATATTATATCTGAAGGGAAGATTAAAAAAAAAAAAAAAGAAAACAAGAACTGAAAACGTTGTTACAATATACCCTGAGTCACAGCTTCATTTTGGAGGATGACACTGGTCTGACTGCTTTATATAAACATTCCTGGTACCATGCTGGTGTTTCAGAGCTGATGCTGTACCTCCTGTTGATTTCTTTACAACAAGAACTCCTCCTCTGAAATGTCCCATCTCCATACCTCTCTGCAGTCATTCCTTTGTAATTACACACATATTCAAGATCCAGAATGTAAACACTTAGATGTCAATATTCATTCTAACAATATTCTGACGGTAGTATGAACTGTGGCTTTGACATCAGGCACCTGTTTAAAGTTATTTTTCTGATTGAGTACCTATACTCTCAGGATTAAGATAGTGAGAATGACAGATGGCCTCTCAAGGCCATGGGGTGACTGGTCTGTGGGTGGTATCTGCGGGTGGTCTGGAAGGGGAAGGAGATAGGAGCTCGGTAAGATTTTCAAAGGAAAAACGCTCCAAAGAGAATTTCTCAGCTCAAGTTTATGATGCACATTACCTGTGTCTAGGAAGTTTTATGCTGACAGAGTCAGGGTGATTTCTCATGTCTGGCACTCAGTGGGAGCTCTCAGTACAGCTCAGAATGGGGCTTTTGCTTGGATATTCATTTTGACATTCACTCCAGTGCAGAGATGGAGCTGAGTCACAGCTTTTGGAGTCACAGCCACATCAGAAAATCCCTACAGTTTGAGGGCACTTGGACTGATAGTTTTGGCTCAAATCATCGCTGATCTTCTTGTAAACAACTTGGCATCCTTCCTATTTGTACATACTCAGGGAATGATGTGAACTAGGAAAGAAAATAAGTAGGCTAAAATAATCCTTTCCCCCCTGTTGTGCCTATGAATGGATCTGAGTTGACCAGAAAGGCAGATATCTGCCAGCACCAGCAGGGAGGTTATTATCTTTGCATATGTTGTTTCCTTAGAAAATCCCTGTTAAGGACCATTGTGGTGGTATGCAGAATTGCATTAGGATGCATTTGCCCTCTACCCATTGGCATCCATGTGACTTTTTAATTTCCTGGGTCTCTAAACCTTCCTAGGGGAATGGTGTGACACCCCTGAAGAGATTACCTTGAACTACATTCCACCTCATCAACACAGGACAGTGCTCATCCCAAAACAATGCTGCCAAGCAGGTCCCAGAGCAGTGCACCCATGAGCAGGACCCACATGATGAGATTGCTGCTGATAGCAAAGTTAACCAAAGCTGGAGGACTCGGGACTGTGCTTTCCATCTCCCTGTTTTCTGTCCCTGTGCCGCCCCTGCCTTGCCTTTGTACAGACCTCCACTTGAGAAAAAAGGGCAAGAAAAACAAAAAAGAGTCATGATCTGTGTGTTTTCTGAACTGCCTTATGTCTTAAATTTATCAGAGGACAGCAAATGGCCAACAGGTGAGAGAGAGAGCGAGGGAGGGAGTCAGTACCATCTATTTGTGTCTCTGTGCCTGTTTGTTCACATCTGTTCCCAAACTCCTGCACAAACCACAAGCAACTGCTGAAGGCTAGAGGAGGGGCAGCACAAAATTAGGGCACATGGAATCAAGATCAGTCCTTAATATGGGACAGAGCAGAAGAATACATCAAAACACAAGAAACAGCTTGAAAAAAAAAAGTCAATAATGGCAACTTTTTTTTTTTTTTTTTTTTTTTAAGAAAAAGCAGGATCCCAAAATAAAAACCACACCATTGGTGGTCACTAGTGCTGTGCTTAAGCTGTCATCTGTTGAATCTGGCAGTCTGCACGTCATTCAACAGATAAATGCCTTTAGCAGAGCCCTCAGGACAAGGAGAATGTACAGCACACACATTTAAACCAGACTGCTAGGGCTGGGGGAAACTCTGTTGGTGGCCACAGACACCGATGAATCAGGTATAGGAAACTCTGAGTAAAGCAGATGAATGCTCAGAGGAAAAAAATAATGAGAAGCAAACCTTTTTCCCCCCTTCTTATCCCACATTTCAGTAATCCAGACTAATTGCAGGGTAATGCAGCCACTCATAAATCTAAGAATACACATGGATTACGTCTGTGTGGCTAAACTGGAAGTGGTCTTTCCTTTCAGGTAGCCACAGAGCCATACAATCTGCTTTGGGAAAGCAGGACATATTTTATCTTCTCTCATCCCAGTTGCTCCAAGGAACCACACACTGCCTACTCTGCAACCTATTAAACATGTCACAGCAAAGTGTTTTCCACTCTGTGCCATGTGGGAGCTTCAGCAGAGCAAAAAAAATGTGGGACTTTTTTGCAGATTATTATATGGGCTCAGAAATCCCGATCCAGTGCAAACACTAAAGAATACTCATAATATTTGGACTGGAAAACATGCTCATTTGCTGTAAGGCCTGTGGATTTCTTAAAAAAACAGAGGATCTTCTTTTCCAGTCATCGCCTCGAATGTGAAGTGGGATAATGAAGAAGAGTTCTAAACTATTTTATTGTAGCATGCTTTCATAGGCTATTTACAGCCATTTCAGTTTATCCATCTATGTACACTTTGTCTCAGTTTTCAAGCAAAACCAAAGCTTTCTTGAGGGGGGTAGCTTCATCCAAGTTCTGTCTTCTGCTCCATTGTTCCTTAACCTACCCCATGGAAATGGGCACATTGCTGGAATCTCCTCTATTAACATCAGCACTGGCACAACAGTTTGAGGGTAGCAATTATGTCTGAGGCTTTTAGAGGTTATTTCTGGGGCACTGCAGCCCCTGGCACTCCAGAAGGAATGCTAAGTTCTGGAAAAACCCGCCATGTGTGCTATTTTCTGTGTGATGCAATACAGATTGAACACCCTCTCTCCTGGGCATCTGCTGCCATAGCTGAGCCAGTGCTCTCTGAGAATGTGATCCAGATTTATTGCTTTAGTCTCGCTCCTTTTCCTTCCCTCTCACCAGCCTACAACTGGGATTAGCATTTTCTGTGTTATCTGCTGAGTACACACGTGAGGGGACAAGAGAACAAACCTTTCTATAGCAAAAGGCAGAGGATCCTCTGCCCACTATTCATGTTCACAAGGTATTTTCCACCATATAATGTGGAAGCACAGTTGTTCAAATGTTACCTCTGCAGAATTTTCCAGTTCCTTTTGTTTATTCCTAATCTACATCATCTGGGCCTCCTGTGCTTTTGGGTGAACAGTTGGTTTGTAGTCCAGCACATGAATTATCTTCACATGCCAAAGAAAGCTTAGGAACTGCCCAGTATATTTCAAAACCTTGAAAAAGTAGGAGGTTGTATCTGGCAGCAGCAATAAGCATTAAACATTCTCAAAGAAATCTTTGTTATTAAAGAGAGGTAACCCGTTTGGATCAAGAAAGACCAACATAAATCTTCATTCAGGGCTTTAAGAATACCAAGAACTATTCTGAAATTAAATAAGCTTTTTACTTTCTTCTTTTTCTTTCTCCTCTAAGTGTTTTGTTTGGAGGGGCTTTTTTCTGTATTTCCTTGGTCTCTGCACTGTTAAATTTTAACCTCTTAGGAAATAAAAGAACTCTCTGATTGCCATTTGGATTGTATGTATTGAGTAGAGCATAATAAAAAAAAAAAAACCCTCATTTTAGTTATGCATGATATTGTTCCTGAAAGCACTGCGCACTTAAAGGGTTCTTCTAGACTGCTTTCCTGAAAAAGACAACCTCTACACCCCTGCAACAAAGGTAGCAGGACAATATAATGGAAAATCCTGAGTGGGAAGAGACTCACTGAGTCTAACTCCTGGCCCTGCACAGCACCATCCCCAAGAGTCGCACCCTGTGCCTCAGAGCATTGTCCAAACACTGCTTGAGCTCTGTCAAGCTGGTGCTGTGACCACTGCCCTGGGGAGCCTGTTCCAGTGCCCAGCCACCGTCTGGGTGAAAACCTTTTCCTGATGTCCAACCTAAACCTCCCCTGATTCAGATTCCTGCTGTTTCCTTGGCTCCTGTCACTACACTAATCTACAGAACTCGAGGCCACCGGCATCTTCCAAACTGTCTGCAAGCTGAACTGAGCCCTCAGACCCCTTCCTCTGCCAAATGGCACAGAGAGGGCTGCAAACCACAGCAGTGAGTCAGACCAGACCTGACTGCACCTTCCTTGAGGTGCGAAATGACGCCGTGTGATCGTTCCGCTCCTCGTTTCTCCACTCCTGTTTCTCTCCATTCCTTTCTCTCCTCGCTGTACTGGAGGTTTGGATGCTGTGCTGGAAAGCTGAGCCCTTCAGACCATAGACAGTGAGTGAATAGGAAATTCTCCTGCCCAAAGTGTTGATCCTGAACATATTTTGGGTAGCAATCTGCAGTTTTGTTGGCTGAATGAAGAGGAATGGTGAGGTAGGGAAGAGAAGCATGAATTTGGAGATGGTGCCTCACATCTGCCTAAGAATCCAAAATCTATGGAATATTTTGAACTTCTGTGGTTGCGAGGCTCTGGAATGTGGTTGAAATAGTATGAAAATTGAAAAATAAAAATCCTGCTGAAATATTTGACTGAATGTACCTTCACTGAGCTAAGGTCAGCTGGGAATTTGCTTAAGGCCCGGAATGAAGTGAGGTTTCTGATGCAGATAGCCCACAGTGGAGCAACAATGTTCCATGGATTTTATGAGTTTCAATAACTCTGCTTTAATCAGAAAATTAGAAGTAACCAAGAAACCCCCCTAAGGTCCGATTTGTGACTCTATTAAACCAGTGTAGCACCAGAGCAATATCATGGTTTTCAATGGAATTACGCTGGCATAAATTTGATGTCAGGAACGGGTAATCAAGCCCCAAGACAGCTGTGAATTATTTTCTTCCTATCTGACATGTTAATGCTCAAGTGAAACAACCACGGTGGAGTTGGGAATGAATCCCAAATGCTCTCAACCTGAAAGTTTTCATAGAGAGAGATGTGGTTTTAGTGCTGGTTTAATCACTCAGATACACAGAATACGTCTTAACAAAACCACCAGCTCAACAACCAGGCTGCCACAGTTCTTAATGAAATTAACAACCTACATTTACATACTGACATTAGTAAAACTTCGTAGGGTATTACAATGGACAAATATTTGTATAAGATTGAGTGATGATTACTTTTTCATTTTTTTTCTCAACACAAAGTTGAAATATTTACCCTATGGCACTAGGAATAATCTTGTAAACCATAATGGAAGCAAAGAACTTAGCACTGCTTCTTCTGTGCAATTTATCTGCAAGAAAATACCTAATTGCATTAAATTGAAGGACATTATGCTAATTAAAAACCACGAGAAGGAATGCACTTTACAGTGCAGTAAGATTTTAGCTTAAGTGAGCCATTTTAGTTTTGCCCCACTTGTAAAATCACAATACTGTAATGTTCAGTATATATTTGCAAAATTGCACAAAATCACTTAAAAATGGAAATCTGCTAAACAAGCAAAAAGAAAGCATCTGTAAGTAATCTAACATCTCAATGTAAAAATATTAATCAGGAGACAAATGTTGCCAAACATACACATAATTATTTTTGTTCATTAGACCGCAGTCTGATGAATCTCTATGAAACTCACAAATACATTTGAGATTCAATCCATTCTTGCACCACTTTTACATCAACAGCATCCTATTAATTGGAGGTCAGTGGAGACCTTCTGGTGGTGTATGAAAGAGAGGAAATCAGGCACTTGGCTTACAGTTTTCCAGGCGAGACATAACCACTTATGATTTCAGTTTCTTAAGTAGAAAGAATGCAAAAAAAAAAAAACAAACCAAAGTGTAATTTTTACCGCCAGGAATTGTACAACTCAAGCATGCAAAATGAAGCAAAATAACATTTTAGTGCCAAAGTAAGTTCACTTAAAAATTCTGAAAAACTGTAGTTTGCCAACTCCATGTGTGCTGCACACAACCAGGCAGTAACGAGGGATAAACATAGGAAGGTAAATGGCCAGCTTCCTGTACAAATACTTGACTTCATCTTAAATATTAAGCTGAAATCCCCCTACAGCCTTAATTCAAAACTGAATCTATCACTTTTATGTCCTTACATGGGGGTTGAAGCATTTGTGTAACATTGGCATCACAAAAGGAGCTGAAGTCGGAACTGATTCTCCATGAGCATCAAGATGCCTTGGGCAGGTCCAAAGTGGTGGGACTTCCAGGATTTCTCTGCTCCATGCCACTATCAGAACAGCTCGAGTTCTTCTGCCTACTTTAGGTCTGGATAATTATTCAGAGTCACATACATGTGCCCATGAAAACTTTTCACATTTTTCCTAGAGCTGTCTAAAAGCCACCTGAGGCACCAAACGCCTTACAGGTGTCACACAATGTTCTGTTTCATGTCACATTTACTGACCCACACAGGTGAGTACACCACTGCTGAATTTTGGTGCTGTGCTCCCAGCTCAGTTTCAGACATTCATTGGCCAGATAAGCTGCAATCTTTTCAAAATTCTAAGGAGGTAGTTGCTTACAGAGAAAGAAGAAAGGTCCATCAAACATCAAACTCACTTTACATCTACATTCCTAACCACTCTCTTCAGAGCTAGGCAATGAACTCCCAGGAAGAAATGAAACAAAACAGGTCAAGAAATGGAAGGAACAGGATTATGATTCTACTGAACAGATTATGTACAAGTACACAACCTTGAATGTTTTTTTCTAATCATGCATTTATGTGCAAAAATGGTCCAAAATAACTGGGAGGGCAGCATTTGAAGGAAAGAGAAAGGAGAGAAGACTGAAAATTCTACCTTGCCTAATAATGAAATAAACCATTGATTCATGTGGAAATATATCTGGAAAAATTTCAGTTATAATACTACAGCAGAGAAACAATACTATTGCATGAACAGAAGAGATGCGAAAAAATGTTATCATCTGTTTCAAAAACCACTGAGGCTGCCTTGTTATGATGGTTATTTAGACTGTCTAACAGAGCTCTAGATCTTAAAAAAAGTTTTGCTCAATTAAGATATTTTCACTAAAAACAAATTATTAAATTTGTTTATCTTACTTTGATCAGCATAGACTGAGTGGTTCATTCTTGAAAGCAATGTTTACAATCTACTGTACCATCTCCTGGAGTGCAATCCCAGTGTGTCTTGCAGAATATGGCTTTTACTACAATTTTCAATGCCACAGGAAGTGATGTCTCCATCTAATTGTCACTAAGAAGATAATTTTCCAAATACCCATGTCTGTTTCTGTGTTAGTCATTGAGCCTGCTGGTTAAATTATTTACTTCCCCAGTTAAAACTTGAATGCATAACTATAAAAGAAAGTTATCCTAGTCTTTTTCAGAGCATTCTTCATGTCCTTTGTTCAGACAATATTTTTCAAAGAGAGCAGGGGAATCAAAGGCATTTTAATTTTCTTTTCCTTAATCACCTTCCAAATTCTACAGCTTGCCTGAGCTGTGTAGCCAGAATGATGCTGCTAAATTTTGCAGTACCCAATTCACCGTCACTATGGCTGGAACACTGGAAACTCATGGCTGGTGAGAGGAAACCACAGTTCCCCTACTTTTTGTGCTTCAGTGTCCAAAAAGGAGAGAAATGTTTCTTTTACATCCTTATGAGCTACTAAACACATAAGCTTTGATTAATGTATGTCTGCTCAGAGGTTCATGTTCTTGGACTGGATTGAGAAGAGCGACTGATCACATCAAGCCAGATACCTAAATTGGAAACAAAATATCCTTTAACAATTTCAATCCACAGGTTTCATTACAAAAAGATTTTTCAAGTTGTCCAGAAAACTCATGTTCTGTTCTCTGGAAGTCATTTCCCATGCTTCAGGATTGTTTATAGTAAATAAATCATGTGCTGGATTAACAGAAAACCCAAGTCAGGTTTTAGCTTGAGTCTTTAAGCTTGAGAGTTTACAAAGAGATTCAGCAAACATTTTCTTTTTTTTATTCATTGCTACCCAAGACCAACTGAAAGAAATCTCCAGCAAAGACATGACGGGTAGTTTCATTTTGTCACATGATGAATACTCCCCAAAAGATGACTTAATCAATTATTCTAGATAAAACCTCTGTTTCTCTTACTTCAGGTCTAATTCAGCAAGGGATGTTTCTTAACATCCTAGTTGCAATTAACCTTGAATATGATTTTCAACATATCCACAGTATTACTTCAAAAATACAATGACACAAACTCTTTTCTCACAGCACTGTATGATGCATACATATGATGCTGAAAGAAATCTTTTTCACAGTATCAACAGCCATTCCTCCCCAAGAGCTTGTCCAATAACAACACCAAGACCACTCATGAAGAACAATTTCATGAGTCCCCTGGTTCCAGAGTTTATTGAGCATAGTTTAGCCGACCTGGCAGTAACTACTCATGAAAACAATATCTTTATGGCACATATAATTGTGATAACAATTACACCCCATTTCCAATTTCTTCCAATTTAGAAGGATCAGTAGCTTTTGGAATCTGGCAGCTCCTCATATTCCTGAGATTTTTAGTTGTTGAAGTTGCACAAGTTTGCTATAGATTCATCACAAGAGCCATAAGAAAATACACTGGAAATAGTACATAATACGTGCTAGAAAAAAAAAAAATCTAACTGCATATAAACTTTATCTGGATCTATTTTGACTTTCATTTTTCAGCCATTAAAAAAATTTAATACGTTGAGGTATTGAAACTATTAACATCAGCCAGACTACCAAATCTAACTTCCATTCCACTCAATAGAATTGAAGCACCACTTCTTCAAATTCCAAAACAAAGTCTAATGTAAACTACCATTTCTCATTCTATTTCCTGAAAATAATTACTTTTTCTTTTTTTTTATAGAGAAAGAGCAAGACATATTCCTCCCAGTGAAACAACAGGACTATAATTTCCTAGCAAATATAAGGGTTTTCCCACAATGCAATTTGCACATAGCACAAAGCTTTATGAAAGACAGAGCTCTCCTGTTGTTTAGAAACACCATTTCTTTTGTGTTCCCAAGAGTCAAACCAGGAAAGTTTTCCCCCCAGAATCCTGGATTAAGAGTCTCGCTCTTGAGTGCATAATTAACATTATTAATTATGTCTGAAAGCTGTGCTACCTAACACAGAGTTGCCATTTCCAAAAGAGAGTACCAAAAATTTTAGCTCTGTGATATCATTCTCACAGCCAAAGCTATGAATTTTAAATCTCTAACTTGTTACCATTGTTCCCAAATCAGTAAAAGGATGGGAAAATCTAAAATGTAGCCTGACTTTACTAATTAGGGCACAATAAGAGCAAGTTATGGCATGCGATTTCTTTTCCCTCCTGCAGAAACTTCAATCTTGCCCTGACATCCAGAGCAATATCAAAGAGGCCAGCACAAACCCTTGCCCCTTCAGAGGTGTTGGGTGTGTCTCTGCTTGTCTCTGGGCTTCCATACAAATAATTTCCCCATATTTAGTGTACATTTAGACTGGAGAGTGTATTCATTGCAGTAGAGGGCAGTAGTATTCATTCACAAGCCACGTAGAGCTGTGTACAGTACATATAAATACCAGTGCAGTTGTCAGACAATTTAGACAAAGGGAGTGTGTTGAAGGAAAAGCAGTTCTTCTCTGGAAATTAATTTTATTTTTAATACTTTGATCAGAGAGCATAATGAACTCACATCACACTCTTTACAGATAAAGACAGGTAATCAGATTTTGTAATCCTAATATTGAAATCATCCTCCACATGTTAAAATTAATAACCTCTTAGGAAATCAGTACAAATTTATGAGTGAACAGAGACTGCAACCACTTGTGATTCATGCAACAATATGTGTAATTTAAAAATCTGCAATATTGAACTTGGGGCCATCCCTACCCCATTAAAAAGAAAAGCCTCCTCCAAGCCAGTGGAAACTGGCAATCTTCACCGAGCAGCAACAGCTTACAGAAATATATCTCCATTTGTAATCATTTTAGTATATGGATGATGACATTTGCAAACATCTGGATCTGATGATGTCCACAGGAGATTCCAAAATGGTAGTGTCTAAATGTGATGATACAATAAATACAACATGTTTTATTTTAGATTGAAATAGCAGAATAAAGACAAGGGCAGATTTAGATAAAGCATTCAAGCATGGGACTTCAGGTGGCAGCGTGCAGACCCCCTAACTCTGGAGAGCACCTCCAGCTACAGCCACCTCCTGAGATCTCAGAGCAGCCCTGCAGCTGCTCTCCAGCCAAAATTCTTAACAGCTCTGTGCTCACCAAACTATGCGCCTGTAATTTAAACCATTCACTGCTCAGCATAATTAAGAACCAATCTCTGAGTCCAGAACAATAGTCTGCTCAAGCACTAGCACATGGGAGCAAAATGAGACTTTATGTCTTGGCTCATGCTTGCTTTCATCATTTTTTTTTTTTCTCTCTTGCAAACCTTAGCTTCCCCTCTCCTCCCTGCAGCTCACCCGTGGGCAGCTTTCAGATTTCTGCAGGCTCCTCCAGGTTTTCTTCAACACTGAAACAGGGCTGCAAAGTTACCCCAAGTGTATTGTCATGTAGGAGTGCTAATGCAATAAATTTTGGGTGCCTGACTTCGTAATAGCTCGCTTGGAGACCTGATGGAGACACACCAAAAACCAACCTGGCACTTATTTCTGGTCCACTCCACTTCCAGTGCGGGACAGAGGGGAAATGGTGGGCTTTACACAAACTCTGCTGCTTCTCAAACCCCAGGTGACTCAAAAACTGCTTTATGCCTCAGCTTGACCAAGGGCAGCCACAGGGACAGCTCTGCCAGCCAAGAACAGCTCGTACAGAGCCGTCTTGGGAGATTTCTGGTTTCCCACCACATTCCCTGCTCCGCCACACAAGGCCTGAGAAGGCCGAGAGAAATAAAATTGATTTTATGACACAATTTTCCTCAGTCAGGAAAATTTTCTTCTGGACAAGATGGGCACTGCTTTGTGGCCAGAAGGTTTCCAGTGACCAGAAGAAGGCTTGGGAGTAGGTCTTCCTCATGCCTGAGGTGTGTGACAGCCCTCTGCCTGCTCTGCACAAAGCCCTTTGGCATGGGCTATGCAAGGCCTCTGTTGATGGATGCAACCTGAGCATTGGTTAAGGGTTTAAACAAAGAAACAGAGCAATGAAAGCAAAAAACATAGACAAAAGTGTGAGACTTTCTGGGCCACAAGCTCTTATTTCTGGTCCATTCTACTTCCAGTGCGGGACAGAGGGGAAATGGTGGGCTTTACACAAACCCTGCTGCCTCTCAAAACCCAGGTGACTGAAGAACTGCTTTATGCCTCATCTTGACCAAGGGCAGCCACAGGGACAGCTCTGCCAGCCAAGAACAGCTCGTACAGAGACGTCTTAGATTTCTGGTTTCCCACCACATTCCCTGCTCCGCCACACAAGGCCTGAGAAGGCCGAGAGAAATAAAATTGATTTTATGACACAATTTTCCTCAGTCAGGAAAATTTTCTTCTGGACAGGGCGGGTACTGCTTTGTGGCCAGGAGATTCCCAGTGACCAGAAGAAGGCTTGGGAGCAGGTCCTGCTTATGCCTGAGGTGTGTGACAGCGCTAGGCCAGCTATGCTCAAAGCCCTTTGGCATGGGCTATGCAAGGCCTCTGTTGATGGATGCAACCTGAGCATTGGTTAAGGATTTAAACAAAGAAACAGAGCAATGAAGGAGAACAACTAACACAGACAAAAGTGAGAGACTTTCTGGGTCACAAGCAGAGAGGAGAGACACCCTGTCATGGAAAACAATCACAAATGAGCTGTCCCTCCTACGAGTACCGAACTTTTCAAAAAGGACCTTCCTCCCTTCAAGCTACTGACAAAGACATCAACTCAGGAAATATTTTCTGTTTTGCATAACAAAGTCTTGCAAAGGAGGCCAGGGAAGGAACTCAAAATATGTTTTGAAGATCTGAAATCAAAGCCATGTGGAGACTCACAAAAACATAAAGCAGATAAGGGTTAACAAAGATGAAATCTACATGAGGTTTGTGTCCTAATTTTTCTGTGTATTCCTTAAAAATGATACAGTGTCCTTCCCCACAGAGAGGCCACCACTAGTCTCCCTAGGCCTGGAGACCAAAACATTGTATTTGCAGTTCAAATCCCTTTACCCTCACCATGGGGCACTGCTCACAATACCATCTCCCTAACTCCAGCTGACTAGATTTGCATTATTTAAACTCAGAATAATAGGTAGATCAAATTCCAGCAGGGCCTTTCTATCCCTTAATTAACCTTTGCTATCATTAACTTAGACACATCTGAGATTGTCTTTGTAAGACATACCCACTGAGGCTGAGCAGTAGCTGTGTGTGTTTACTTTGCTAATCAAAAATAAGGTATGTGCACAGTTTGTGTCATCTTACCATGGAAACACGGAAGGAACTGGAAGCCAGGAAAAATTGGAGCCATCTACTTCCCAGCCCATAGCTCATTTCCATTAGGGAAGCAAAAATTTTTACTTTTAGTAGTTAGACACTATTGTTATTTCATTAAAATTGTTCCTAGGCTTCCCAGATTCTGTGGTGCATAATGGGGTGGGTACGCTGCTCGCTCATGGCCCAACACTTCTGCACAAGGCTGAACATATGAAAAGGAGGAGAAAATCACCACTGTTAATGTCAGTCTCTATTGCTGTTGGCTTCAGTGCTACTTCTTTTTAAAATTAACATTTGGCACCAAACTACTTCTCCTCAAAATGGACATTTTTTCTGCTGAAGGCACCTACACCACTTGTGTGCACAGTAAAGTGCATAGAGCATTTCAAAGTCCAGAGCCATCAGGGCTGTCTTTGTTCAGGACCTTGAATTCAATTGCCTGATGCCTCTTCAGATTTGAGTCAGAGGAGCTACATCAAATAATTCTTAGGTCTGAGAGCACAAAGCTCTTTATTCACAAGTTCCCTTCTGCCTTCGGAATGCATGTTACATAAATTTATCATTCTCCTTGCTTCTTTCCTTCAGAATCTTAAACATCATGTGTTTGCCCCAAATTCCACACCATTATGCATGTTTTAGCACACACAGTCTGAATGACAAAACTAGTGTATCACATCAGAGTTTATCCTACACCACATCAGAGTTTATCCTGCAACAATTTTTCTTTCTGCATTAACTGTGTGATAAACTGTGGATGAAAAAGAGGTCTTCTTCCCAGTCATCTTATCTATGGATTGTAACTATTATCAGGAAAATGGTGACCCCTCTTCCATCAGTTTCCCACGATAACTTTATTGGGTTTGTTTAAACAAACTTGTGTCCTAGGCCTCTGACACACTAACATGTTTGTTGTAGAATCACTGCAGCTGCTGGTAAATCATGTATTTTACAAGAGCACCACTATCAAATGTTTTAGATTTGGCTCTGTATCCCTGACAGATTGAACAATGAGCACCTCACCATGCTAATGAAGGAGGGTAAACTTCAGAGTAGGGAAAAAATTCTCTTGTGTGTGGATTTGCAACAGGAGGGAGAAGAAAGAGAGGTCCAATGCAACCTTGGCATGCTGTTTTTCAAAAGGTGAAAGTCACAAATCCTGCCCCTCCTTTCCCTTTTCCTCCCCAGACTCTGGAGGCTGTTTTTTTCCCTTGCCACTCTTATCAGTTCCCAGGCTCCACCCTGCTGAGATGGAAGGACAATTTTCTTAGGGAGAGAGCGAGCATTTTCAACATGAAAATCTCCTTGCAGCTCCCCATGACTCACAGGCTGTGCCTCCCTGCTGCTGAGGCCTGGGTTTTCCATGAAGGGTAATGGAAATACTCTTTTACAGAGCACAGCTCCTTTTAGAGCCCTGCTTAATTTACTGGTGTGACATTTCCTGGGAGAAAGCAGCTGTGCTTCTCTCTCCTGTGATTTGCTAAAAAGTCTGAACTATGTAAAACCCCAAAACCCTGCAAATACCTGTAAAGCCCTTGTTGGGGCATTCTTGACCAATTATTTCCTTGGAAGTGGCTCACATTAACGAAGCAATTAATGGAAACCTAAAGAAAACGAGAAATTTGGAAAAAGCAAACATTGAATAGCTGGCAGTCAAGCGAATGTTGGTTCTTTTCTACTCACGGGCAATTTTAATTCCAATTTTGTGCACTTAGTCAAACACTAAATCTAGGTACCCTGTCAATCTCCTTTTTTAAAATTCTGGCTAATTTACAGCTTCTCACCGAACAATTTATAAATAATATATGCTGCCCTGATTTTATAAAGCTGTTGAAAGCTAATGCCTGCCTCTCTTTTGGTATTCCGTGTGGAAACTGAGAGGAGGAAAGAGCAGCACAGAAAGTAAAAATTCACTAAGGTAACACCCTTCCTTCTCAGGACAGCAAAGTGGGAGTGGAGAGCCCTTTTCACTATCATTCTGGAGCTAGGAAGTATTCAGATAGCCATAACCTTTAGCAGAAATTGTGCTCAGCCCTCTCCCGGGGTGAGGAGAGCTGGAATCACAGCCACAGCCTCTTAGGGAACGCCAAGCCTGTATCTGCTGCTTGTGCAGAGATTTATTTCTCCGTGGGACTTGGCTGGATGGTGCTGGAGATGAGCCTGTTGTGTTGACTCCCACTGCCCTTTTAACCTGTGCAGTGATGCAGCACCTCCCTCCAAGGCAATTGGAGAAGAGATAATCTGTGCTTATCAGCTAAAACTGATCACTTCTTCCTATGGAAGTGAACGGGACATCTTGCCCAATGCTGGTTTGAAACACACCCTCCCTGCCAGCACTGAAAGCCATGAAAAATGGACAATGCCTGAAAGCTGTGAGGCTTCGATTTTTTTTTTCTTTTTTTAATTGGTTGTGTCTGCTGTACACCTGTGACCAAATGTAAAATTCTACTGGGGGTGGAATGCGTTCCTGTGAATTCCCACAGGGAGAGTAGCGTATAAAAAAATAAGACTCTCCTGGGATTTTGCCAAAATAATTGGAAATCTCAATTTATAAGAGTTTTAAAACCCTGTATCAGCTGGCAGCTACTGTTTGTGGGAGATTCATTTTGGTTATGGTAACAAATAACTACTTTCTTCTGAGATAATAACAGACTCAAGTTCCAAGTTGAAATCCAATAAGGTAAAGAACCTTGAAGCCACTAAAGTATTTTGGGAAGAAAGGTTTTTATGCTTACATGGTTGTTCTTAGGCCAACACCATGGAAGAGACCAGAATGCCTAGAGTTTGCAACTTTTACAGTGAAATGTCATTAGGTAAAACTATCTTACAAGCACAGCAGAGAATTAAGTGTGCTCTGCCAGAGCTTTATATTTAAAATGAAACTTTAACTCTTGTCCATCAGTGCCAATGGAGATTAATATTCCGTACTAAAAGAAATTTGCATAAAGAAAATATTGTCCCAAGATCACTGGATATGCCAGAAACAAAAGAGTGTGAAGGCATGAAATAAAAAAATTAAAAGTATAGGATGAAGCCTAAAATGCCACATCAGCAGAGAAAGCCCCTTAACCTTTCTCAGGCTGAGCTCCCCTCTCTGCTGTGTGAGTCATTTGGTCCTGACACCCCTCCAGCACTGAGAATATTTGTGAGGAGCTGTGGTATCAAGTGAAACCACTGTCAGGATGGCCAGCAGCAAAAACCTTCAGCAGGCTTATGTCACCATCAAACCTCCTTGAGTCACTAAAAAATCTTTTCTTTGTGGCTTTGCATCACTTGTAGAAAATTATTTGGTTGATGTCTGAAATAATACCTGGTTTTCCCCAGAGCCAGTGATTCTGAGGAAAAGGAAACTTTATGAATCACTGTAGGAATGCTTTTCACTCCTCTCAACCTCAGGAGGGTGTCAGGAGCCTGAATAAGATAAAATACTGGCACACAGATCACCTGCCTTTCTTTTATCAGGCTAGACATGAGCCTGATGAGAAAACGGCATCACTTCCAATGTCCTGAGTATGGATGGCTGCAAAACACGTCATTCCAAGAACTGGGGAGGCAATACAAATGACAACATTCACAGTAGCTGAACTAGCATGGAGGAATAGAAATAAAATACTGCAGCTACCTGTACTTGAAATTCAGACTGAGATGGGAAGCAGAAGAGGAGAAGGCCAAGGAAAGCACAGCTGTCACAGTGCCACTGAGCCAGGGAAGCAGGCAGCTGTGAAACCCTTCCACGAGGCTCAATTCAGGAGTCCAGAATTGGTGGATGCACTAACAATTTGCTGGTCACACAGCACAGCATCACCCAGTTCATGGCCTTAAGAAGGAAGAGTGTATAAACTTTTAACATCAGAAGATGTTTTTGGGATCCAGTTTAGGGAACCTAAGTTCCAGAGTGGAATCATATTAAGAGTATCACCCTCTTAATATTCTTATTATTCTCTTTAGCTGTAGGCAGTCTCTTGCTGATCATGGATGGGGTTTTGTGAATCCAGTTTAAATTAACTCTTATGGTGGCTTTTAGGCACTACATTAGGGCCATAATTAATCATTTTCTTGGACCAAATTCTTGATGCTTCACTAAATATATGCCCTGGAACTTGGAAACAATATCACTAACAGCTTTGGGTACCAAGATAAATATTTCATCAACTACATCAAAGATTAGAGACCTTTTCAGAGTACATGCCTGTCTCTCTAATAAACTAAAATGGACACCGCATAGGCATCTGCATCTGTGGATCAAAAACAAGGTTTAAAAGTTACTAAACAAATACACCCATGGTTGGAACTTCAAGGGACCCCACAGTAAAGAAAATCTTTACTTCACCTCTTTGTGGTGGAGTAGATATTTTCCACATGAAAGAGGGTCATGAGCCACCATAATGCTAAATAAAGCTGTGGATGCAAAATCTGGGAAGCAGATTGCAAGGAAAACTTTCTCAGACTTTCACAGAGTAAGAGGGCTCAGCTGAGTGCTCTCTCCCCAAGATTATGCAATCACAACACAAAACCTTTCACCTTTTGTTGCAGTAAATGGGCTACACCTGCCAGGCACAAAGAATTCTGACAAAGAGAAGAGATGATTTTAGGAAATGCATTATTTGTTGTCATTGATGTTTTAATAAAATCAGTTTTGTCCCCTTTACAAAGACCATGTGTTGAAATAGAGACAATACATCATGATAAGAGCCTGAGAGCTATTGTTTATTATCTCTTCATACTAAAACACAGTTTTCAATGCTCCTCAAGCTGTTTCTGTCTTTTCTTTGTTTAGCTTTGTTTTTTGAGTGCCTTTTCTGAGACTTGCCTATTAACTTTCCTCAGGAAATCTTGTAGAGTAGAGCTTTCACAAAACTCTTGCAACTGTGAACTTGAAACCTTTAACAAAATTTTAAACTCAAAGATGGCAAGAAGCTAATTTTCCTGTAACATTTTGGGAATCATAAGAACCCCACAAACATGCCTGGCACCAAGGGCACCAGCAAACCTGGAGGAATTGGCAGGTCTCTGGTGTTGGGTTAACACTAGGCAGAGCTGTATGTCCAAGAGGAGACAAAGAAATAGAGCAATGGGAGAAGGAGCCTCACTGGCTGAAGCAGCGCTGAAGATTCTTGGTTCTTTTTTCTCTTTATTTGAATTCACCCCAGGCTTATGTCATCATGGACATATAACCCCATGTTTCTAAAAGAAAAAGGCTTTTCTATGACCTCATGTTGACTACCTGTGCTGGGGGTAAATACTTTTTACTTGATGATTTGCAGAGTCTTCCCAAGAAGAGGCAGCACACACACCAGAATCACTGGGATAATTTGCTTGTGGGTACCACTCAGAGCCACATCTCACAGAGTCCAGGGTCAGTACTGGCAAATGTGCATGACTGTGGCACGAATTTCTGACGGGGCTTTTGTCTCAGATTTGGAGAACAAAAAATATTTTGTGGCATCCCAGGGATGCCACCGAAAAGAATGATTTTCTTTTATTTCGTTGTTATTGTTTTAATTAGGACAGCACAAAAGTTATTGCAATGAACTGGACATCTGAAAGAAAAAGGTAAAATGAAATCTGAATGTCCTTGGTAGGAGTGCTTTGATGTAATGTTTAGTTTAGCTGAGAGATAGAAGTGCAGAAAAGAGGGGTAGGATGGCTTTTGTCTGTCAAGTCTCCTACCATAGCTGAAAAAAATGATCTCAACAGTCTGCTGTTAAAATGTCTGAGGCAGATGTTACTTTTACCACCACAGTCAAAGCAAGGGTCTTCAGTGTTTGACTTTCCAAATCCCCTCTAAGTTCCTTACAGAGACATAAAATGGTTTGTTTATGAAATCTGTAATTTTACGAAACTTGTGAGGTCCAGAATGAAATGCTGAAGTCTCTGCAATCTCTGGTGGGACATATCTCTTTAAGAACACACCGCCTTCAGCTCACACCAAGTGCCACATTAATAATCTAAGAAGAGCCTTAATATTCTTTTTTCTTTCATTATCATTTCTGCTATATTCATCTTTAATACTTTCCAATTTAGCCATTTTATTCTTGTGAACACATGGTGAAACTCCATTTTATGTCAATTTCCAATGCCTGAATATATTCATGCTTACTTGCTGCTTTCTCAAAAGATTTCAAAGCTGTTTTCAAGCCTCATATAGTAAAGATTCATTTTAAAAGCCACAAAAGATTGATCACTACTCAGCAGTAGCATGCACTAAAGCTAAATACTGAGGAAGATCTCGTGTCAAGAAATACTAGTAGAAGCTTTCCTGAAATCTATGTTCAATTAGGATATTTTTATTTCCTCAGCAGTCTGATTGGGCAGTTGCCTCTTTGCATTTCAGAAATCAAAAATGGAAGAGCACCCAGTGGCAACACTGGGAAATAATGCAGCTAAATGGGTCTGCATTTTAATTTCCCAGTAGTTAGGTAATAGTGGTTCATTCACATCAAACTTTTAATTTAAACATTTAAATTTAAATTAGACATTTATTAATCTTTAGTAATAATTGAATTAATATTAAACATTTTTTAAAACATTTAAACTTCTCAATAGTTAGGTAATAGTGATTAATTCACAGCAAACTCTGTGTGACTGAACACAGGCAGACTTTAGGCAGGAAGGGGAGCTATGGATCCAAAAGGGTATAGGATCTCCTAATGCCAAGCAGCATTTAAAAGTCATGGAGGACACTCTAAACCCCTGAATCTGGATAGAGCTTTAGGGGTTTTTTGACTGTGTTGCAGTCACCCACAGTTCCATGTCTAATGTCCCACAGGAGTTTAAGGACACGCACAGCAGCGCCACAAAGCCCCAGCACCACCCCTAATTCCAGTGCTACAGCAATCATCAGCCAGCCCCGAGTGCTTAGGATTGCTGAGACTAATTGGGATCAGGACCTGAGCTCTGAAGGAGGGTCTGAACAGACTGACAGATGAGAAACTCATCAGCATGGCATCGGGCAGCCGCCATCGATCCCCTGGCGCCGCCAGAATGTCACCGCAATGTCACCGGAATGTCACACGCTGATTTGCCAGGATCTGACACAGGGCTGACATAAACCAAACTGCTGTAAAGCATGGCACCCTGTCCTGGGATGAAAGGAGAGCTGAGAAGGGCAGGGAAGAGAAATGGAGGGCATAGAGTAAGGATGAGGAGTCACCTTGCCTAGGCAGGATGGGTCTGGTTGTCTTCCCAAACAAGAGAAACAGAAAACACAAGTAAAATAAAGCAAACACCAGAAGATACAGAAAAGAGAGGAAAACCTCCTTGAGTGTACTTCAAAAGGTTTCCTACTTGACCCTGAGACACTGATTACTACTTAAAGACATGGAGTTTTCTCTACTGTTGTTCCTGGGAACAGGAAACAGTAATGGCCCTCCCCTCCCAAGGATGGGCATCTTGTTTCTTTCCTAATATTGTACACATTTCTATATGCCTTGGTAGAATTTTTTATGCAAGTGTGCAAAGAAATCAGTGCACAGATGCCTCAGTTAATGCTCTTGACATGTTTATACAGCAACAAGAAGATTCAGACAGAAAGAAGAGATAGAGTGACACCCCAATATCAAGGCTTCCCCAGAAATATTTTTTCACCACCAATGATTTCCCACATTTTAAAAGTATCTACGTAATATACGTAAAAGTATATAAGTATAAATTGGAATATCTATTAAGATGTGCACTGTACATCCCTGACTTCTTAGAATTCAATACAGAATGTCCTCTGCTGATTCTAGGAACAAAACCACATTGATAACAAGAATAAAAATTCTGTAGTGATGTAAGTAAAAACTGTGTTTTATGAGAAGGATAAGTAATTCTATGTATAAATACCATGTGACTTGCATCCTTTGTTTGTTGCAGCAACTGGGAACAAGTACACCCTCAGGTGGCATAAATTACTCCTGAACACCTTGACCCAATCCCCTGAGATCAGAGGGGTGAGCTGTTGCCTCCAGTCTCCCCTACAATAGCTGTTATCCCTTTAGGCAGACTATAAGCAAGACATAAAAATTTTCACATTCAGGTCTAACCATGGCAATTCTTGGTCCTGTTCCAAACTCATTGTATGCAAAAAAAACCCACCTTATTTCCACTAGTCTCAGCAAACAGAGGAGCTCAGAAAACACCACAGAGGAACCTCCTGTTGACGGAATCACAGCAATTTTTATGGCTGAGCTTACATTTACAAGCAGGAGTACCAGAGGGGTCACAGCCCTGCTTCGTGTCGTGTGACAACTTGTGAGCAAAGCTGAACACACACAGACAGACAGACATTTAGGTGGCCAGCTGGCACGGGAGGTAAGCACTGCAGTATCACTTTGCCCACCCACATAGACAGTGTTTTAAAACCAGTAAATATAAATACAACAGTAGTGTTATAGAGAGGCCAGACCATAAATAATTAATCCATGGGAATAAATATGCTTACATCAGGCAGAAAGGCAGAACTCCCCAGCCAAACTTTACCCTATATAAAATTTTCTGGAGCATGTACTGTTTTCAAGTGTAATAATATAATAATACAGAAAATACTGCTCTGTAATTGTATCATGCAACACTAGCAGAAGCCTTTCTTGAGAGACATGCTATATTTTAATAAACAACTACCTCTGCACCACAGAAACAACCCTGCTATCTGTCACTCCAACAGTTTCCCTCAGGACTGCACTCATCCTGCAGCTATGTCATTAAGGTGATGATGATTACAATCATATTAGTGAATATGAAAGCTGCCTGCGTTACAAAGCTATCACTGCCAACTCAGCATTTAGGGGAATTCAGAACACAACACAGGTAAGATATCAGGAAGTGTGCTCTTCTTTCTTTACTTCTCTATAATTTCTCTCTGCAGCTCTATCAGCTGGTAAAAGCCATGTAATTCTTCTTCGTTATTAAATGAAAAATAGTTTAAATTTTATGCTTTAAAAGCAATGTACATTTATCATTTGCATTAACCTAACTGTGACCTAGGCAAGTATCCTTTAGACTATCTAAGCTTTAAGTTTAAAAAGTTAATAAAAATGATATTAAAACTGGAGTTTGCCACTTAATTACAAAAATAATGCTCTAGCTTAATGTTCTTAAGGACAATTATGAGAGGCTTAATTCTTTAAAAATATATGAGAGCTATTCAACAATACAGTCCCCCTTTTTTTTTTTTTTTGCAAGAAGAAACATGATTTCAATAATTTGAACTTTATTTTAGCTACAAAGGCCATGTCCCTTTCCTACATAATACTATGTTAACCCTAAGTAACTGCAATGTTTCACTGTGCTGGCAGTAAAGGTGAGGAGGGGCCAAAGAAAGCTGATTTTCTTTCCATAATGTTCCGAAATAAAACACAAAAATTTTAAATAAATTTTCCCCAATAAGCTGGAGTGAGGTAATCAAACTTCTGGTCTTCTAATTCCTTCCCAGGGAAGCAACAGGGGTCACAAATGGTGTTCTGGGCCACCATGAGCCTCAGGAGGAGACAAGCGAAGATACAAACTGGAATTAGACATGCAAACATCAACACCTACCAATAAATCTGGGGTTTTTTACTGTGTTTTGAGGTTGATAGATTAAAAATACGATCCACAGTATAGAATTTCCTAAGCAATTCCCCTATGTGCTTCCATAACTTTTTTCTTAGCTATTTTCCTCAAGATCGTAAAAAGAGCAAAATCAACCAAAAACCCAATAACTACTCTTTTTTTTCCAAATCAAACTGTTTTGGAGACAGAACTTTATTAGACTCCCCATATGATGGAGCTTTACAGACGAAAGTAAACACTTCTTAAAGCAGTGCACAAACAGTCTTTATTTGCAGCCAGATAGCATCAAAACTAAGAATTTAAGAGCATTCCAGAAGATGCTCTTAGGAGAGTCAGTCAGAAAGGACTGGAGAGTTAAAAGACACCAAGAGTCACCTTCATAATGAATGAGAAAAAATCCAAATTTGGCTAGGGCTATAAAGGAAACCAGAAGTCTCAGGACATGATCCAACCCGTACCACATCAGGGAATTAAGGAACTCTTGTCTCACATGAGAACTAATATTGACTTTTACAGGATATTTCTTTCCCAAGTGGTACAAGTCAACGGGCAGGATTTGATCCTGGCCAGATTGATGCACCAGGTACCCACACTGCTGATAAAAGTGTGAAACGAGGTCTGCATTTTACGTGTGCTGGGGATACAGCAAGCCTGCAGTGTGCTTTTCTGCAGCTGCTCCATGAATCCTGCTCATCAGATTTGCTGCATGTTCCTCTAGGGATTTTAAAATAACTCTGCACAAAGAACCAAAGTTTAACTCTCCCAATTCCCAGGCTGAATCAGGAAGACTACCACTTACTTGTAATTCTGATTGGAAAATAATAAAGCTAATAAGAGGAGGAACTCTGAGTATTCTTCCACATACCTCTGCTTTTGAGAGAGAAGAAACACATTTTCATGTGCCTCAACGTTTCAGGTTTCACTTCAGCTGTCATTTCATCTTTTCTCAGTTTTCACCTGGTTTTACTAGAATTCCTGAAGCTTTACTTCATGCATCTTCCCCCTTGCACTTTATCTCTCTGGGACCCCAGGTAGGGTTTCACTCCTGGCCCTCCGCACACAGCTACCGGAGCATGGCAGCAATTAGGGCAGCCCATGGGCTGGCTGAGAGGAGTGGGAGCTGCAGGTCTCCACGTGGGATGAAAGCAGAGCCCTGCTGTAGCTGACACCTGGCTCTCCAGGACCACCTTCCCTGGTCACACTAAAGAAAATCCTCTGCAGAAGCGTGAGGCTGTCACTGACGGCAGTCACTGGCCCATGAGAAATCACTGCCAGCTCCAAAAGGGGCTTTGAAGTAAAGGGACACTTTCAGACCAATAAAAATCTGGTAACATCTTTCACTTTCCCTTCCTGAGTTCCCTCCTGGGCCCTTTCCCTCATCTTCTTGTTCTTTCTCTCACTCCATTCCTCACCAAAGCCTCAGACTTATGGTTGGACTCAATGATCTCAGAGGTCTTCTCCAAACTTAACAATTTTGTCATTCTAGGATTTTTACCGCTGCACTGCTTTCCTCTCTACTTTATGCCACACATGTGAAAAACTCATGTCTCCACCTGCTTTCCAGTTAGATTATGCATTTCTTTCTCATTAGCACATATCAGATACAATCATGGTTTTCAACAGAATGGGAAAATAATGTGAATGGGATCCATATGTAAAATACAGCCCAAAGTTTTGCTTACTTATTTCATGAATTAAGGCACTCTTTTCTTTACCCAGCTGCTAGCAGGTTGTGTTGATAATCATCACACATGATAGCTACTATTTGTTGCATCTTCTATTAAATTATCATATATGCAATCAAGTTGGTGGTTTTCTCTGCAAGAGATGTACATCACAGGAAAACAATATTTGCTAAAAATCTCTCCACTTTCATGGAGGCAATAAAACTATCTGGCTACAATTCCACCTGTAATACCAACAAAGTGAGAACAAATAAAGAAAAATCTGAACCCTCTACCAGTAACATGATTTAATGCCAACCTCTTTACAGAAACATGGTAGGTTGAGTAGCACAAGAAGAACAATAAGAATAGAAAGCCTTGAGACAATATGTTTAAAGAGGGATGTTTGCAATTAATATTTCAGTATGTGTAGAAACCTCACCAAGCAGCACCCTTTACTATAACAGCTTATCCAGGTTTTCCCTTCAAATTTAGAGGTTTGATGTTTAAAGTAAATACCTGCTTATTACCTACCTAATCAAATTCCTAAGGAGTCAAAAAACACCATTAGGTCATATAGAAAATCTAGTCATTAATATTATCTTGCTTTACTTCCTAGTATTCTTTATTATATTTAATTTTGCTTGTTTTGTCCTGATAACAAAATGCATTTTGAATCAGGCATCTGATATCAAATGAAGGCTATTAAACTATGCTTAGCTGAAGACATACTTGGTGAAAAAGTGTTTCAATAGTTAAAATACCCCTTAATATCTAGGTTCTCCTATAGTTTACATCACACAAAATTATTTCACATTCAACACCTTCATTGTTCACTGTAATTTTGGAATGGAGAGAGTCAACAGGTCACAAAAGTGCCTTTCCCCTCTACTGTGAAATTTCATTTGGGTCTGAAAAAAGCCCTGAGCTCATGGGGCTGTGACCTCAGTCAGGAAGTCCACAAGTTCTAGTGCTCATCAGCAGGAGGGCAATGAGCTCCTTGGTCTCACAGCCAACCTCAGCACCAGCCACATCCCCTGGGACTGAGCCTCAGAAAGGGCAGCTTTACAGATCAGTTGGTTAACATCTTTGAAAAAATTCTCAACAGGAAAATCCCTCACCATGTTGTATAGTGACATTGTTACATTTGCAGATAATGGCATTTTGTCCAGCCCGAGTTGCTTTTTTTCTACTCAAAACCACACACCTCTAAATAGATGCTGTTTCATCCCATGAAATGAAGATCAGCCCTGAATTTAAGATACTCTGCCCTCTAAGTGCTTTCTCTCTCTCTGTTTTTTGGTGGGGTTTTTTTTTTTTTGTTTGTTTGTTTTTTTTTTTTTTAATCAGGTTAAATCCACCTTGATATCATTAAGCATCTCTCCTTCCTCTCTTAAAGTTCTCCCTCTGTAAGATGGAAAGAGCAGCCCTGTACGTCAAGAGGAGATAAATGCCTTAATATTCTCCAGGTACTTTGCTGGTACATTGATGGATGTCCTAAATGAGGCTAAAAGTAAATGTACAATTCCACATTTAATTCCAGCCTTAAAGACAGCAAAGACTCTGCAGTGAATAATGAAAAGAAAGACCAAAGTTGGAAACTGTCTGGAGTACGTGTGAACACGTAATTAAACGCCGCACCTTAATGCAAAAGGCAGATGAAATAGAACTGCAAATCCACTTAGTGTTAACACTCCTTGCTTCATAGAACTTCACAGATTAATGTACTTTTAATGTATTTATGAGCAATGATGTACAAGCCTATATATAGTTAAGTACTGAATGAGCAATGGATCAAGTCTGACTCAGGAGAGATTTACTGTGTAACAACTACAGGAAATAAAATCTGGATGAGAAATGTCGTTTGTACTGGAAATTAATTTCAAAACAGTCATCAATTTATTCATGGAGCTCTAATGAAAAGGATAAATTTTGCTTTCCAAGTTAAAATTAGAAAAGTCATTATTAAAAAAAAACAACAATCCTCACCATTACATTAAACTCATTCTAACCAACTCAGTCCAAAATTCCATTTATTACAAACTGTAGCTTTGCAGCCATTGTTACGTCCCCACTATTGTGATAATTTTCACAGCTGCCACCCCTCAACATGCATTCCCTGTGGGTTCCTCTCCCTTTTCCCCTTGGTGATGTCCTGATGGGACAGTTCAGATCTGATACATCCCCTACCTACCCTGCACAGTGAGGCACATTTGAGTCCTGCTCTGAGGTTCACTGCAGGCAGGGCTGAGAAACCTACAGGGAAGGGAAAACCACTTGATTTTTTGTGTTTTTATGGAGTGTGGCTATGACCCTATCACCCATTCTAGTATTTTATTTGATGGCTTCCTTGCCTGCCCTGAAGACGTGGTGCCCCCTTACCCACACCAGCAATGAGTCTTCCCTCTCAGGGAACTTGTGCAGGGGGGAAAAGGTGAAAAGGAGACAAACACCAACCCAACCTGAGAGCATGCACAGCTACAGCCTTGGCACACGCTGCCTTCTCTCTGCAGGGTTTCCCCAGAAGCTCCCCAGCCTGCCCCTTGCCTCTCCCCACAGACCCATAACAGGGGGCACACTCAGCTGATGCTAATCCAGCTCAGTTGACTCAAAGCTCAAACAAAGGGAGGGAACAAAGGGTAAAATAAGTAAAAAATAACGAAGCAATTGCTCAGTTGGTGTAATTGCATAAGCTTCAACAGGACTGCACTAATTTCCAGCAGCTGGAGTTCTGGCTCTATATTTTTATTTACTTTACCTCCTGTACTTAATTTCCTACCCTCCCATTTGTTTGTTATTTTCATGTCCTATGGTGGCTTCATTTGGAGTGCAAATTTCTTGAGGAATCATGGGGGATGGGGGGGTTAAACAACCACCCAAGTCTAGGACATAAAATAAATGCATTCCACTGAAAGATAGGTAGGAGAGATGTGGTAGGTATAGAGACAGCATAGAACTGGAGCAAAAAAATAATATCTGTATCCAGCTCCACAAAATTTTCTATCTTGGACAAGATCATCTTTTCATACACAGTGTTCATTGTTCCATTTTACAATTCATAATTTAAGAATAATATTTTCCTGGTCAGGTTTTGTATGAAATAGTCTGCGTATGTTTTTGAACAGACCTGCTTTGGTTCCTTGAAAACATGATAATTTAACAGATGTGTTTCTTAATGACCATCACATAAATTGACTGTAGAATCCACTTCCGCACCAACTATTTGGGAAAGAGTGGGGTGGATGACATACAAAGTGATGTTTGGAAAGTATTACAGGACTCTATGCTGCCTAAGCTACTGCCAGTGAGCAGACAGACCTAAAACCACAACAATTTCATCTTCCACTCCCCGAGCTTTTCCCTACTTCTCTAAAGAAGGAACTTTGAGAGGACTGGTGGCTATTTTTCAGCTTAAGTAATCTCTTCTTGTTGTACTCGTATCTCTACCAAAGCAACCAAATGTCTAAAGGAGCCAAGTTGTGTATTTTGGTGAGAACTTTTTCCAGGGGAAACCCTAATTCAAGCTCTCTAAAGTTTGAATCTGTTGAGCCACAAACTAAAGTACAACAAGGCTAATTACACAAACAGATACAGAAATGCACTGAAATGAAGTATAATACCCTCACTTCTATAATAGATCCCAAGAGGCCTTGCTGTTGTTGAAAAGCAAAAAAAAAAAACATTGCTGAGGATTATTATCCTCACCAACCTGTGACAAAAGTACCCAAAAACTGAACTCTGCTTCAAACTCTTTCTGAATAGTCAAGGTGAGATTAGTAAAAATGGGGTTTTTTTATATATATAAATGTTCCCACTTTTTTCTTAGCAATTATAATACCTTAGATAGAAGGGATTTCAGTATGATTAAGTATTGTATAAATATCATTGAAAATTACCAGCTTATTTACCACTTATTTAATATTAAGTAAATTTCATGGAATCAGTTTTATCCATTTGTGGGGAAAAAAAATCCATAAAGCAGTAACAATTCCTAGTCAAATAGCTCTCTTGGTACCAGCTGCACAAAATGCTTAGGACTAGCACTGAAAGGACATAAACCCTGCAGTCCTGTAATGAAACTGTAATTAGACCCTGACTGTTTCCAAGGGGAGGAAAGGTTTTTCCAACACAAAGCATCCCTGTGCATGTGCAGGGGAGCTGGGAGTCAGCCTGTGCTGTTACTGCATGGAAATAGAAATGTTTGATGTTATTTAATTTTAATAATTGTCTTTATGCAGATAGACACAGTGGTTGCATCTATATTTTTTGCTTTTTGCTCTCTTTCTGGCAATTTTTCAACTAAATTACTCAGGTCTACCTATGAGCAGCTAAAACTGACATATAATAATGTATAAAACAAAACTGTTTTTTATTCATCTCTTACATTCATCCTTTCTGTACCACATTTCCACAGAAAAAAAGAAACTTCTGATCACAATCTGTGAAGATATTTTTTTAAGTTTTTACCTTGGAGTTCTGTTATACAGCCAACTTAATGATATAAAACACCATGTCTTTATTTCCTAACATTGAGTTAGGATACAACAATTGAACTATACAGGTCAAAGTAATCTTGTTTCATGGTTTCTGTAGCAAAAGTTACAAGTTACAATCATTTTTTACAGGCCAAATCCATTATCAAAGTCCTGTTATTCAATACTAACAATTGAATTTTAAACACGAATAACAAAGCATTTTTACATCTTAGTGCCAAAGCTGGACTTGTTAGGCAAATCTGCTCCTAACTTTCACATAACTTTCAAAATAACATATTTTCAGTTAGCTGGAAATATCAATGTATCCATTAACAAAAAAAAAAAAAATTAAATTGAATATAAATCATTCTGATTCTGTCACCCACATCCAGAGATTTTGCTTATAGTTATTTTTGCAGACCATTTTCATATAAATATACCATAAACATTTTCCCTTAGAGGTTTCCATTTCCTAAGCTACAAATGCCATTCTGAGATGCAGTTTACAGAATATCATAATGAAAATTTGTGCTGGTGCGGCAGCATAGGTGGAGGCAAGAGTAAAACAAACTGGTTTGTGGAAGAGAGACTGATTGCCAAGGAATCTGGTGCTGCAGTTTTTTAATAAGAGGAGCCTAATTTCAGAAACTTTATTATTTAAATACTGGGTATGGATAAGATTTTTGACAGAATAGCATTACTCTTGCTTTCTAAGAATCTGTTGCTTCTAAGATTTTGCTTTAATGCTTGTGGATGATGTAAGGCTCATAAAACACTGCAAAAGTCACCCCATCTCCCCCAGATCAAAAGCCCCAGTATTCCCCCTGAAATTAGGCCAGCACTCCTGCAAGGGTTTAACAAGGACAGTGGGTCAAGCGCTGAGCTGAGGAACGCAAGTCGAAATGGAAGTTGTAAAATCTGGTCTGGGGACTATTACAGAGCCAGTAGTTAATGAGTTTAGTCCAGCAGTAAATCAGGAAAGGACTAACAGTGAAGGGACTAAAGAGCTCAGTGGTGTCTGTGGTGTTTTTCCTATACTTCATGGGATTTCACTTTCAGTCATTACACGAGATGAATTTGTTCAAACAAAGCCTCAAGGGATTTGCTCTATTATTCCTAGACAGGAAGAAGAGTCTAATTTCTCTGGTACAGACTTTATCCAGCTTACAACTCTTCCAAAATATCTTTATATACACATATTTATCTCTATTTACTGTGACAACCCTTTCCTTGAGAAAAAATATAAACAGCTTTTATCAGTAATTCATTGTAATTTGTAATATCTTTATACTGTAAACATCTGCATTAAATGGCTCCTAAAAATAAGTGACTTTATTACTGTAATAAAAATTGCTATCAGTTTTAGAAAGTTATTGCTCTTCTCTCAGTTATGTTGTGTTGCCTGCATGTACATCTGATGATAGCACTCATAACCATCTTAAAATCCCTGGTGAGACAGACTTTTTCCCTGGGATGAAGCTCATCTGAATGAGAACAGACAGAACTGGTGAAGCAGGAGACAAGGGATGTAGAAGTTGAGGGGTCTGTTAGGTTTGTTTTGCTCATCTTCTGTTTTCATGTTAAACCTTTCAAATATTGCACCTTCCTGATCATCAGAAAAAGCTCAGTTATAGCTTCATCTTGGTACAGCCTGCACCAGACCTCTAAACAAAGTCTTTTATATGAAAAAGTTCTATCCTCTTTCATCCTTTTATTTTTTATCAGACAAAAACAAATCATAAAGAAGCTTACACTTCCCGAAACCGTATTAAACCCAAAAATATGCAAAGTTCTTTTCGTCTTTTCAAATTAGCAACTTGACTTTTACATCAGTATCAAACTGAACTGCATTGAGTAACGTTTATGGATGACTTTACAGCTTAAGTACAGGTTATGATGTGTTTATTCCATTTTTAGTTTAAATATATAATAATATTCCATTATAGGTATCATTAAATTCAAACCCAGTACAATTTAACTAAAGAGTTTATATAAAAATAGAACAAAAACTTAAAGAAATCATTTCCCCTAGAAATGATTTATCACACTGTAAATTTGTATCACATGTATAAACCCTGGAAGTATCATTTAAAATGTGTATTTCCAAATTATTAACTGCTGCTGTCATCATGAATTATTTGGTCCTGTTGGCTAAGTGAAGTTATCAATTAAAGCAAAATGAGAACTCATCCCTTCTGACTCAGTCTGGTCACATAATTAGTAGTCATTTATAGGGTCTTCCATTCATGGTGTCACTCCATTTACAGACTACAATAGTGAGGGAAAATTATGGTCCCAAATTGTTTTAGGCTTATATAATGTGCAAATTGCAGTTCCAAGTATGGCGATAATGTCATTTATGGGACAATTCTGCAGGAAAAGAAAATTATTATGACACATAATTTTATAAATCTTTCTGCTGCAAGTAGAGTCGAGACAGGAGTCTTTGGATATTGAAGCTTTTTTAATTTTAGGAAACAATTATTTTCCTCTAATGATAAAATTAAGGGAACCCAGACTCCTGTAGAACCAGTCAAATATGCTTTAAATGCCATCAAATACAGACTGTAAAGTAAATATTACTTTACTGCAGCCCACACCATTTTTCCTTGTCTTGCTAAAAGTTGAAAACAGATTCCTCACAGGAAGGTTTTATGCATAAATTCTTACTGCTTAATGACACCAAAAGACAGAAATGTTAAAAATTTTAGGCCTTTTTTCCGCCTTTTCCAAGTGCAGAGAGTTTTTTCTATGTTTTTTTTCCGTATGGATTACTCACTCAGCACTGCATGAATTTTGGCCCATCTCAGAGGCCAGGAATGGCATAAATATATCTAAATAACAGTTTAAATGTCTTTTAAATGTCTTTTCATTTCCCAGAGAGTGAAAAAGGATTAGAAGTAGATTGCTGACCTTCAACAGGTAGATTTTGCCATATTTTAACATTTCAAAAAGTTAATTAAAAATATGTTCTGCTAAAGAGACTCATCTGAATAAATATTTAAGAGTTTAGAATTTTGAAACTCAAGCCTATATTCCTTATGTTTATACACTAAACATAGCATAATTGGCATTTTAGCAAAGATCAATTTACGTTTGAAAGGGGATAAATGAAACAAATTAAAAAATGAAAGCAGAAATATATTTATGAACGCTGAATTGTATTTTCTTTAAAGTTCAGAATTTTGACTGTAAGACTATGACATGATTTTTAAAACAAACAGGGAAACATCAAAAAAAAAAAAAAAAAAAGCATTTTTCTCCCCCTTCGGATGCTATGGGAAAACCCTTCAACAAATTGACATCTGCGTTTGCACAACAGTTTCAGATTACGGACTGCATTCTCCAGCTTTTACAGGAAACCACTGTGCTTGGTGGCAGCATTAAGTTATTTTTTTATTGGCCTAGGATGTGTACTGGTTAGAGCAGAGCTGTTTGGTGAACCACACATCCAGGAGTGTTTGCCCACAGCTGATGGAGCACACATTAATCACGTGCGAGCGGGACGTGCAGACAGAGCGGGGCTGACTGCGAGCCCCAAGTTTTACCTCCGCGATCTGAACATTTTCTCCAGTCAACCACACAAGTGCACAAAGAAATGGAAGGGCAGATCGACCCTCAATACTAAAGAATCGGCTCCCCAGATTTTTTAAGCTGTTTTTGACACCTTCTCCTTCCCAGCTGTGTTGATCTTACTGCTGCCTGAGTGGGCCAAAGGACGCAAAATTCTCT
This sequence comes from Melozone crissalis, assembly GCF_028551555.1. Classification (NCBI taxonomy): domain Eukaryota; kingdom Metazoa; phylum Chordata; class Aves; order Passeriformes; family Passerellidae; genus Melozone; species Melozone crissalis. Next base: position 6,286,133 of record NW_026535817.1, on the reverse strand, counting down.
GTGTTCATTTAGTGACTACATAAAGCAGAAGAACCTTGGCACCATAAACTCAAAGCACTCTGGAAAAAGCACCAGTTACATTTAATTCTAAGTCAATAGACCTTCCAAATTATTGTTGAAAGCTCGTGAAAAACCACAAAAAAGAGAAATTCTTCAGAAACTGGAAAGAAAGGAGGGCAGAAGCTTTTTACATTATACACCCAAAAATCCTTTTTCTCCTCCTGTCATTGTCTGCCACAGAATCAGGAGCTGGATGGAAATGCAGTGCTAGAGAAAGAAACCGTCCTCTGACTGAAGTAACTAATGCAATGTGGATGGGGACAAAAGGCACATGAACCTGGGAACACATCCCCACCCTGTTTCACAGGCACCACTGTTTTCTTGCTGTTATTTTTCTCTGTGGAAAAACAATGCAAAAGCTTTCAACATCCAACGTGCTCTTTTTTGAAATTTATAAGTTTCTACATGTTTGTCCTTGGGTTCGCTCAGACAGTAAGTCTTAAATTAAGGGTCATATTTAGAGATAAAATACTGTAAATGGCAACAGTGCTTATTCATTAATAATAGTTTGCATCACCAGAGTCCTTGATGGTTTTAAGATAAAAGAGAATCTACTACAAAAGACATTCTAAAGTGATGCAAGACACACTGAAATTGGTGTAGTCACAAAATAACCCAAAAGTAGGGAAATGCAGGATCTACTGTGTTATCTGGCAGCAATTAAAGAATGGGGAATGGCAGATAAATCCTATAAGGCTGCCTGGAACACCTTCAGTGGGTTATTTTTCTGTGCAATCCTACTTTGCATTTCTTACATGAATATTCACAACATCTTAGGAAATCTTTTTTGCTGTTTGGAAACTTTGGTCTAGTGGCAGATTGTAAGGGACAATCAAATTTTCCTAAGTGCCCTGAACGCTAAATTCTAGATGTGGCACTTTGAAATAGCTCATTAAAAGCCATCTCATTTCAAATTCAAGATATAAAAGCTTTCATTTCTGGAATGCCTGGGAAACTCTCCAAATAAAACCCGAGATTGTACCATCCACATTTTGCAAACATTTCTCAATGTTCTATGCTTTTTTCCACAAGTATGGCAGCCAAATAATCCCTCTACAAATTAGCAACAGCCACTCATCCAAAAAAATAAAGTTAAAATTTTGACATGTCAAAGCTTCCTTTTAGTGTGAAGTTTGGATAATTTCTGGATTTTTTTATCCTGGTTCCTTGTCCTCTAAAGTACCACCCAGTCAGGCTTTTGGGCAACCTTGTGTGTGTTTGGGTCACATAAAAAGAAAATTAGACCCTCTGCTTTTCATCTTATTGAGATCTTGGGACTGCAGTCCATGCTTTTAATCTTTACATTCCAGGATGTACAACCATTGTTCTCCTTTGGATTTTTCTTATTATTTGCCAGGGCAACTGGTATTTGGACTTCTGCATGGACTTTAAAAAAAGAACAATCGCAGGCTTGTTCCCATTCTCATTCAAGCTAACAAAACATTTGCCATGACCTCAGGAGAGTGCCAGGCCCTCAAGGGGAACTTTCTCAACATTCAGCTTTTGAAGTTCCACATGGCTCAACCCAAAAGTTGAGTCACTGGGAAGGAGCAATTTCTTGAATCTTTGCATGCTGAAATACACATTCCAAAAATTGTAGAGGCCAGTTTAAAATAGAAATAATTTTGCCAAACGTGCCATGCTTTTTCCTCCGGTTTTTCCATGGTACCTGCACTTTGCTGCAACCTGGGAACGTTCAGGTGTAACTTGCTGTTATCACAAGAGGATACATTTAAGGAAATATGGGTGGGGATTTATGCTGCCTGGAGAAGTCACTTTCAGACAAAAGTTGTTTGTTCAACCATTTCCTCCTCCGTGCAGGAACAGGGTGATGTCTCCCCATGATGCCAAAGAAGAATATGGCTGCAGTGGCAAGGGTGAAACATCTTTCCCAGGGGAAGCTGACATGTTATTTCTTTTGCAAAAACCCTCAGGACTTTCTGCAAAAGAACTCGGTATTTGGTGAAGCATTAAGGACTCTTTGGAAAATGTGCTTTGCTTCGTAAGAAGTTACTCAAAATGTGGTTCAAAATGTGTTTTTCTAACTAAAAAGAAATGTGTGGAGCATATGAAAAAATAGAGAAACCCATGAAAGATATCTTTGTTAAATGTCAGTGATATGTGTCTGTTATTTTTCTGTCTTGCAAGCTAATAAACTTAAGACCAGTTGCTTTACAGACAGGGTAGTTATTAGATCTCAGTAGAAAATAATGTACCACAGGGAATTTACAGTATAAGAAAAATGCTCTTAAATATTTGGGGCCATCTGAGCCACCCAGGTTAAGTGTTTTCTGGCAGTAGAGGTGTTATTGTTGCCATAGCCCTGCCACATGATGTTATTCTCCCAAGTAAAATGTACTTTTCCTATTAAAGACCTCGGCTTAAGTCCACGATTTCCTTCTCATACCCAGGATGGAAGAGAGGTTTTTGAGGATTGCGCAAAAAAATAAAAAAAAAAACCAACAAAATTGCTATCAGTATTTTAAATAAAGCAGATGGACTCCAATAAAAAGGCATTTCATTTCTGACTGCTGTCACAGCAAATACAATTGTTGAAGGACTACAATACTGAGTAGAGTGACTGTAAACTTGTGGCTTCTGTCTTTCAGGAAAAGCAGAAGACACCCAAAGTCAAAAATAAGACACTAGAAAACCAGCTCTGTGAGGAGGTATCTAACCCTAATGGCTTTATTTTTCTGGAACCCTCTTCCTGCTATTAGACATCTCCTGGTTTTTTTCTTAATTGAAGCTTGAATCAAGTTAATGAACATCCAGGTTGGCAATAAGAACAGCTACCATTGCAAACCCAACAGCCAGACCGTGTGGTGATTGTCAGGATTATCAACCACCTTCCAGACAGAAAAATAAACAAGAAATTGTGTTTTCAAACCCCTCAAACAATGTCTGGCTATACACATTATTGGCCTTATTTTCTGCTTTTAATAATGTAAATACAAAATTATTCTGCATTAAAACTTGACAAAACTGCTTCATTGCTTATTCCAGGGCACCTATAGCAAAGCTGAGGTTTTATGAGTGTAAGTAGATTAGACCTGCAATGTTATTTTTAGCCGTGTAGTTATTCATGAGCAAAGGGTTTTTCAGATGCAAACCAGGTGCAGACCAGCTGCTTTGTGTATCTGTGAAAGCGGCCTCAAACTGAACAAAAACATTGCAGATACCTCGGAATACAAAATGAACAAAAACATTGCAGATATCTCGGAATAACAGCGTTTCTGTGACACACCATTCCCCCATGTTATCCTTGCACAAGGTTTTTCCATAACTAGTTAATTGGTGGGCTCTTCAGCTGAGGTCAAACCATGGGTGTCTGCCCGAGCAGAGCCTCCACAGGGCCCGCCTGGCAAGGCAGGGAGTGCACACTGCTCCTTCCCAGGCCCATGGACCATCCTGGGATAGAGGGAGGCCCTGCTATGTCCTGACAGAGCCGTACAATAGCAGCACAGATAGAAAAGCAGCACGTCCTGCCAAACAAAACAGGCTGCTTGAGACAAGCATTGTAAATCCCAGCGGAGGTCAGCGTCTCCTTGACCGTAAACAAACCATAATGATTGATATTAACATGTAAACTTGTATGGGGAAGGGAAGAGATGGCTCAAGGAAAGCTGTGATGCTCAGTAACAGCCTAAACTTCATTTCACATATCTCACAGTGGTTTGCACTTAGCTTCTGAATAAAGGCCGGAAGCAAAGCCTGACTGGAAAAATATCATGCAGCCAGAAAGCAAGAGCTGAGAGAAAGGAGCCTACAGCACTTGAGACTAGGGGCTGAAAGTTCCATCTGACAGAAGAAAATGAATGCCTGTTGATCTGGAGCAAACATAATGTGAAACATGTTTGCTGAGTGAGGAAAAAGTTGCTTGGGCAATATCAAAAGCAGCTGTGGTGCGACAGTCAAGAACCAATTAAGTAAATGTGACATGGCAGCAAAAAAGTCCGTGTGGATTTGGGTCTGTGACGTTACCAGAGGGGACAGGGATGTACAACTGTCTCACTGAGCTGTAGCTGTGATGACAGCACAGGCATCCTGCCAAGGACAAGGAGAAATATCTCTATTCCTCAGATTTGGTGTATCTTCCTTTTATAATTATTACAATTATTCATTAAATCTCTCAGATTTCCAGTTGATCAGACACATCTCATGATATGAGATAAAGTTAACAACATATGTAGCCACGCTCACCTGATATTTACCTAATAGTCTCCATTCCTTGGATTTCTTTTTGTTATTCTTTACACCAATCTCGAAAAAACCCCAAAGAAGAAAACCACGTAACCAAAAAAAAACCAAAATAAACCCACAAACAAAAAAACCCACAACAAAACAACAGAACCCCAAACCACTGATAAGCAATTTATTCTGCCAGACAAGGAAAGTGTTAGATTGACTGTGCTATGATTTTCAATTCTGCAAGAATTGAATAAAATATCTGTACTTTTTTACTATTGAGAGCAGATCTACAGCCACCAGTCTTCTCCTTTGCAGGAATATGCAGTGCCTGCAATGGAATGGGCTTCACCTGCTTCTACCTGCTTTTTGAGGTATTGCTAAAACAAAAAATTACTGATTTGTCTAAAAAGACCAAGTATTGACACGCTGATCAAAGACTGGATGGGTAAAACACACTATATATCAATATTTTGTAAAGTGGCATGTAATGAGAAACTGCTTCTTTTACTTGAAAGTACTGAAAAGCCAAAATTCAAACACAGACGACAAGGTTTAGGTACTTTCTGTCTTTTTTGTGGGTTCCTTCTTGAACAAAGAAACTAGTATTCAATTTTTCTGCTTATTTGAACCACATAAAATGTTTCGCCAATGAGTCACTGTCAAGAGACTAGATGAAAAACCTTAATCATCAAGAGATAATGCAACAAAGCAATGCAAGTTTATGTTGCAGATTACTATGTAGGAATTTCAACATACTAGGACTCTTTTGCAATGTCTGCTCACAATAATTCTGTCAAACATGGGCTGGTTTCTATGTCCCAAATGGTGTTAGCAGTTCTTTTTCCTGAAGCTTCCTGCATTTCCACACAACGGAAGCCACTTTCTTTCAAGCCTCCCCGACAAACTCCCACCTTTTCCTTAAGGGAGCGCTTTGGGATGAATGGACGGTTTGGTCTCCATGACCCCTCATCCAGGGGTGGCACTGTGGCTGCCAAGAAGTGACTGACATTGGCTTTAAGTGCCAGGCAAAGGCCAGGAGCAGACAGACGGACACCAGGAATCCACCCCACTCTTAGTGCACATTCCTGCTGCTGTTAATCTGCCTGAATCAGTGACCTACAGCTAATGCGTTCAATAGCCCTTCTGCTTCAGTCTGACCAAGCAATTACTAACACAGCTGGGCAAAAAAAAAGTACCAAAACCAGTTTAAATATGTATAGGATCTTTTAAAGACCTCCTCTATTCCTAATGCCTTCAGCCCACTTGCTCCCAGGTCAGACTAATGTCTAAAGCAATCATCCCAAGCAGCAATGGGTTATCTTTGGTACCTACAAACCTTTCCACATGCTGAGCTTCCCTTTTTTTCCCAACAGCAGCTGGGAAAGCAATTGCTGGTGGAAACACATGGACACAGTGAGCTTCAGCACCGCCAGGACTGCATTAGGCCATGTGGTTTACTTGAGCAGCATGGGTTTGGATTCCCTGTCTTAATTCTGAACCCACAACATAAGGAGGGGAGCATATTTCCCTGCTCCCACATCATTATTTGCAATCACTGTTATCCAAATAATCTGGTTCATAGATAAAAACTGTTTCAAAAAAAAAAAAAAAGTTGGAAGAAGGACAATAGATCAGCTAACAATAGACTGGCTAATCATTTAGGAAAACTAATAAAATAATAGTGACATATTAATAAACCATTCAGACTCCTGGCTCATCAAGTATTTGGTCTATAAGCTACAACAAATCCAAAATCCATCTGCTAAGTTCTACTGACACTGAAATCCATAGGAACTCTTGATTCTTGTGTAGGGTGACGGGTCAGTTCAGCGAGTTCAGCCAAGCACTAAGGTCTGAATTTGGCTTTGGGATTTCTGACATGCCCCCACCTCCAAGGGATTGCAAAGGTTTACCAAGCACCATAAATAGCCCAAGCACAAGGCTCTGAGTGAGCAAAGGACACAAGAAGCAGCTGCATTAGGTCTTAGCAATAAAAACCTTGTTACCTTCTGCCTTACATAGATTTGCTACGTGACGAACATCAGAATTAAACAGTTGCAATATTCAGCACATTTTTATCCAGATAAATATTGAAAACATATTTAATGCAATATTGAAGGGATTACAGAATTCAGAAAAGGGAAAGTCTGACTAATGCTGCAGCTGTGCAGCATTCCAGTGAATCCAAGCCATTGCCAGCATTTATTAGCCACTCAGCCTCTGACAATAAACAATCTCCAGCTCATGATCATATATCCAGACAGATAGATGTACAGTATTGCCTACACAGACACATTAACACTGCCCTGTCTATGTGATTACTTTCCAGCATTAGCTTTAGGTCAGTGAACCTCCTTCAAAAGGTGAAGTTCAATTTTGAATTTTATTTTCTTTAATGACTGTAAACAATTACAGTATTACATGTTCTGTTGTACACTTACTTTTGTTTTCTGGAAGAATGACTGTGGCCTGAAGTATGTGAAGACTGTTTATTCCGGACATTAAAATGAAGACTTCAGCCATTTCACAAAATCAAATTTTAGGCTGGAAAAGGTTTTCCCCCGTAACACTTGGAATCAAACTACCTAAAGTTATGACAGTAACTTCAATAGGGAGCAGGTTTTTATCCACTGGAGTAGGGGTGATTTGAAAAAAAAAACAAACACCAGTGGAAATGTATTGTGGAAATGTGGCATGCATTTCTCAGGGAAAAGCACAGAAATATACCCAAATAAATAATCATGATACTATCCCATTAAATCAGATGAAGAAAAAAACTCAGGGATTTTTTTTCCCCACCCTTTTGTGGGACAAGTAACATAATTTTTGTGAAGTCTCTTCCATTTCGGCATGCATTCCACATTGGATTCAGATAACCAGGCACACACGGGACGGACTCAAAGCTGCCTCTCTTATCTTTGGCCACCACCACATTATAAACTTCAGTTAAGAGCTTTATTTATGTTTGGTGTCTGGTGAAGGTTCAGAAGAGGAAGCAAAGAGAGGATTGCCATTAACTAAACAGAGCTTTGCAACGTGAGAGGGTTTTGGTTTCTTGAAATACCTGCTCTGCCAAGGACATGCTCAAGGGTTTACAGCAAACAAGCCGGGACACTTGCCTTGACATACAGCATTAAAACTGGACTGATACCAGCCAAGACGAATCTCCAGCCTGAGAGACTGCTCTGAGAATGGCCTAAACAAGAAAACAAGAATGCTCTGCAGAGGAAAAGCCAGGGAAATGATTCAATGCTTCTGATAATACAAAGCAGAAAGTCACACAAGAGAGCCTCTCTATAAAAATATGTATTGTTTCAATACACAAGATAAAATAATTACTTGGCCCTCTTTCTCTTCTGTTTCTTTTAGTAGATGAAGAATGAAACGTCACCAGTATTACTCAGTTATAGTCTTGTCAAAGTTCAACATATCAGAGTAAATCTCCAATAATACTGAGAAAGATTTTGTTGTCAGCTGGAGAGTGTTTTATTGTCGTACCTTGCTATGATAGTTTTATAAATATAGTCCAAGAACAAGTGGAAAAAGCAACAGATTCTTTGCAATATATGGAAGGATTAGGGTAAGAATAATACATCTATTTTCATTTTTCCCTGGTGCTGAACATTCCAACATTAAATACAATGGGAAAGCATTTTAGAAGCATATTTTTCATTAACATAAAATTTTCCATTCAATGCAACCAGTTCTGGGTTTGCACTTAAATTTGTCATTTAAAATTATAATTCTCAAAGTAGCCTTAGGTGGTGAAGATGCAAACCAGCAATAGCAGGACCAAGCACCCAGGTGGGGATCCAACTTACAAGAATTCATTCCTGACTCCATCACATTGATCTAAGCTGCCAGACATGCAGATTCCAAAATTGTTGCAGCTTGTATTGTGTTTTAGGACAAATATTTGGAGGCAAAGCAAACTGGATGAAGCGACATGCTTATGACTGGAATAGGCAAGCAGCTCAAACAGGTCTAACTCATGAACAGGATGGGCAGGTCTACATAATGCTTTCATCACTCCTCCCAAATTGCCAATAAGTGTTAGTCACTGCATTTCAAAACTTCTCTCCTGGAAAAAAATATGGACCCCTGCGTGCTGGTCCATATCCCAGATGTACAAAAACTGCAGTTGTATGGGCTTTGATGCTCTGACCTCTCAGCCAGCAGAGCAGAGATGCCAGGGAACTGCCCCAGGGAGCTGAGAGACAATTCTGATCACACCATGCCATTGCTGAACTGCTCCTGAAGCTCAGCTAGGGAGCAAGAGTTCTGAGCTTGGAGCTGGATCCAACAGGCATGAGAACATTAAACATCGGGGTTGTTACACCGCTCTTAGATATTTTTGGTGAAACAAGCATTGTTAAGATACCACTTCAACCCAAACTTGCTCAGTGGCACAAAGGTGTCAGGTGGTCAGCCAAAAATGGTCAAAGTCATGGAGTCATAGCAATTGTTCCATTGATAGCCCTCGCACCCTCTTTCGTTAATGACTGAAGAACACAGGGGAATTACTGAACATTAATTAGTTGTGGAAGTCCCAACATAGCTAATGGCTCACATTTACTAGAGTTTCACTATTTCAAACAGAATCCCACCACAAAGAAGCAGGATATCATCCCTGAGTTCACATCAAGTTCAACTTGCAAAGCACCATGGTATAGTACGTGCTGCTGGATATAACAAAATAAAGAAAATGACTGCAGCTAAACTGAGCTTATGGAACCTCAGAGAGTTGCTGGAATCAATGATATCCAACTGACAGCCTACCACGGTGGTCTGATCCAGAGGACACTTATTACTGTATAAGGAGCACCAGCCCAAGAGACCAGACAAAACTCAGTAAATACATTTTTCATTTATGAGCAGGGTGATAACCTGGACAGCCAACTAAGATCCTTTAACAACAATAAAAGAAAAAAAAAATTATTCATTTCTCTGGCCTTTTGTTAAATTTTTTTTGATGCTTCACAGAGATTTAGGAGAAGCTGTGGTCAGGGATCAGGAGCTCAGATGCAACTGCCTGCAGGTGATAGTCAAATGAAAGATAAAAGGGCTACAGTACCATATGGTATCCAAGCAATAAAAAAGAACATTGGTAGAGGAGAAAAGTAAGGAAAAACAGCCTGAGGTACACAATTCAAGTTGTAAGTTTCCTTTAAAAAGAGATACAGAATAAATCCAACTTCTTTACCATTAGAAATTATTCTTCCTTTTAAATAACAAGAGAACTTATGACAATTAAGGTAATATCTACAGGTCAAAATGGAAACATCAACAACTTCTAGGTTGTCTTCTCTAGAAAATAAAATGGATAACATTTGCAACTAAGACTTTTAGTAGAATCTGCCTACAAAGTTGCAGTCTAAATAAATGCTATTATCATGAAACACTATTGGCTTCTTTCCACACCTGAAATCAAGCCAAGTATTTAAGCATATAATATGGTTTTTGTCACAGCCGTCCTAAAAGCCCAATTCTTTGCATTAGGCCTTTCTTAATGAAATCCTACTGAGATTCTCAGCTTGATCTTCCAATTATTTGGTTATGAGCAGAGTTAATTGCTGTTTAAAGACCGATATTACTTTAAATCAAAATTCTGTCAGATTCTCAGAATAGTCCTTAATTGTTGAATGAAGGAAGTAAAGGTTGACCAGGACTGCGGCAAGGAGCTGATATTTTGTCACATACTGCTCAGTGATTGCTCTAACTTCAGGATAACACACTTGGGTAATCCCATGACAATAAATCCTTTGAGGACTCATGGCTGCATTTCTATAAAACATCAGATAAGGTTTGCACAGACTCTACCCCTCCTTGTTCCCACCTCAGATTAAGCACCTGCATTGGAAGACAGGCCACTCCAAGCACCTTCTTATGGTGATTCAGACAACTTGTATTTCTTTAGAAGGCCTTTTGGAAACTCCTGCATCTTTCCAATTCACGGGCTTCAAGCTGTTACATCCCAGGAAAACCCTCTGGTTAAAATCAGATGGAATTAAACAGGACAAAGGGCTGATACAAAAAAAAAGTCCTCCATTTATTTGAAAAGTAGCCTAATATTAAAATTCTATATCTTTCTCATCTCCCTTCTAAACTGAGATGAAAATTCTTCTCTAGGTAGCAGAATTAATTATTAGAATAATTTCTTTACTGGTTTAAAATTATGTCTTTCAGTAAACAAGCATTTAGGCAGGAATATATTACATATACATATAGTCCTCTGATCAGCTTGCATTTTTTGTGAAATTCAGTTCATCAAGAAAAATGCCCTGCCTGAATTTTGAGCACTTTGCAGCATTTGGAGTGAATTTGAAGATGAAAAGCAAGATACAAGTAGCAACAAATTTCTGTGAATTTCTTATTTCATTATAAGAAATAAAATGCCCTGCTACTTTGTGTATATTCTGAATAAAGAAATCTTCCTAGACTGAAATTAAAAAAAAAAAAAAAATCAAAATACCTAGACAGAGAAGTGTGTTTCCTAACATAATAAGGAACATTAAGCAAATCTATATGACTTGGTGACAGTGGAAAACTTTAGGAACATTGCTTTCTGAATGTCTCTTCATAGATCTGAGGGAAGTTAGAAATATTATTACAAATAAAATAATATTAAGCACACATTTTTGGGCATAAAAATGGATGTCAAATTGAAAGTCTTGTATTTTTCTGATTTATTTATTAATTTCTTTATTAAACAAAAGCTGAGGAGGCCTCACGCTTCCATAGCTACATTCCATTAAAAAATGTTTTCTAGACCATGGGATTCCTTCCTATTGCCAGTTTTAAAGTAATATAAAGGCATATTAAATGAATTAAAGTAAATGGAAGGCATAAAACATTCAACAACACTTCAGACGGAAGATTATGTCTGCCATGAACACCAATCGAAGGTAAATACAGGGGGAAGATATCAGCTGGGGTAGCTGATAAAGAACAGGTAGACCCATTTCAATAGTCTGTCACTGCAATCAAAATGGAATTCTAGAAAATCCAGCTGCTCCAGACACTTTCTCCACAGGTTAGCAGCCTGAGCCCGCAGCAAGCAGCCATCTCAACACAATGTGGGAATCTCTGAACCACATCATGGCTGTGGTATTAATTCTTTGGGAAAAAAACCCCAATCAATCAAACAAACAAACAAAAAAAAAACACAAAAAATCCCACCAACCTATTTTGTCTGAAAAATAAAGAATCATGTCTGTGGTATTAATTATTTAGGAAAAAATAAAGCTACTTTGCAAAATGAAGTATTGAGCCATGCTGAAACGTTGCACCAAATACAAGTGATTTCTGTCAAGTTAAGCACTGCAGGAGACATTTCCAGAGCCTCACAAGGACCACAGATAACCCCTTTCCCATTATTGGGCTTTAAGGCATTCAAACCCCACATTAGCTTTGAAAATTTCAAAGTTGATGAGGGGTATTTGTTCAAATTCCTCTTTCATTTTTAGAGGGTCTCTTCTGCCTCAGTTGAGTAAAAACAGATTTTGTGTTCACTTCAGCAGGATTAGTTCCCTTCGTGAGAGGGGACTAACCAGGATTCATGTCTTCCTATTGTTCTCTGTTCAAACTTTATCCAAAAGTGCAACCCCAGAGCACTGACACCTGATGTATCCAAACCAGAGAGACGTTCTGTGCTGCTCTGACCTCGTCACATCCTGCCGAGAACCACCAGGTTAATCCAGGCTAAGTGAGACTCTGATGTTGGGAGCAGGTCTGGTTTACAGCAGAATATCCATCTCCAAAAGGGATGGGAAGAAGTGTTCAGAAGCATTATTTATAAATGAAGATAAGTGCTGGCTGACTTTCCTGCCTTATGCTTATATCATCTAATTACTTTGGCACAGCACTTCACTCTTTCATGTTCCAAGTCTGGTTTCTGCTCAAGCAATTCTCATCATTCTCCTTCCTATCTCTGAAATTTTCTTTCCCCTCCCTTTAGATACACCATTAACCATCCTAAGTAAACTGATCTTCAGGGGTTTATATGCTCAATGTTACATAATTTCTGCTGCCAGTTTCCAAACAATTTCTTTTTTGGCTGCGAGGCATTACATTCTGATGGGCACTCCTTTAATGGGATCTCCCAGATCCCCACATCAATCTCAAAGCACCCCAAAACCAGTGAGAGCTATGAAACTCAACTCCTAAGTTCTATAATTTGGAGAGAAGACCATCTACAACACTTAAATTATTTAAACAACAATGAAAAGCAAGTGAAGCAAGACCTAAGATACCAGACTTATCTGGTATGTCTAAGTGTTCTCTTTTACAGCACATCAAGTTAAATGTCCAAACAACAACGTGGTTTAGGGCTTGCATGTGCTGTTAAAAAGGGTTTGTATGTGACACAGCCCTCTCAGTCTCTGCATCTGAGTCTTTTAAATGTCTCTTTCCTTTGATCTTCCTAACAAGAGCAGATAATTCTCTCAATTTCGCTACCTATATCGCTTGCTTTTTCAGTTAGCTCCGAGTTTTAGCGGCCTGGTAAAGTTTCATAGATGTACTTTATGTAAAGGACACTTCTTGATCCCAAAACGAGGTAATGGAATATAATTCCTTATGCAAATTGTCTAATAAATTCCTTACAATAACTGTCAAATTAATTGTCTAATTAATATTGTCTAATATTAAAAAATTGCAAATCACTCTTTTCAAGAATTAAAACATCATCAGGTAGCTGGCAGAATAAATTATGTTTAATTACAAATATTTGCACTCCACTGTCAATAACATGATTTAGGAAATAGATTGAAAATGTAATGTAAACCTTTTTTGCATCCATTTTTAAACAAATCTTTGCTTCTTCTTTACACAAATGCATATCTTATCCTAACACTAGTTAATAGAAACTACATCAGTACCGGGGGAATCTTTGATCTGCACAATTATCAATTACATAATTAAAAGCAGAAGAGTGGAGATGCTTTGAAGATTTATTAGTAACTTAATTTATTCTCAGTTATTAATTTTCATTTCATAAGATTGAAAAACATGAAACAACAAAGCGTGCGTGTTGGCTCTGTAGTGGTCTTTGAACTAACAAGCCTCCTATGAGTTCCAAGAAATATATTTTGGGTTATTTAACAATATAGTACATGAGTTCCTGGGAAAATACAGGCAGAGAGTGTGAGGAGTGGATCTGTGATTTGTTGAAAACATTTATGTCTATATTTGAGATTTTATTAAAAAAAAAATAGGTGTTTTCTTGAAGATTTTAATTACATTTTTCTGTTCAAATTTATTCTAAAGATGCTTTTTATCTGAAGTAAGAATAGGGTGGATACTAATATTCCAGTCCAGTCTCTTTCTTCACTATAATCCTTTGCATTGAGGGGAAATATAAAATATAAAGCAACTCGGATCATCTTGTGATAACACACAGTGGCCTACTGTTTAAAATGAAATCACGTCACTTCAACCTTTCTCACATGGAATAAAGATTTTTAAATTTATGCAGTTTATTTCTATTTTCTAAAGATGCTACAACAATGACCTTGTGCCCTCACAAGTAAAGGTAAATCTTGTGCCACACAATTTTTAAAGTGATTGCTCTAAGTTACTCCTTCTGTGCAGCTGAGTAATATTAATTAACCAAGTGGCTACTTGCAAACTCGAATATTGGAGGAAATCTCTGGTCTAGCTGGCACAGTGGAATCACCGAAAAAGGAATATACAGGTAGTAAAAAATTTATCTTGTTTACTGAAAAAGCTACAAGCCAACACAAGCCACTCAGATACATTAAAAAGACTCTTTGGGTATGAATACTATCAAGAAGCACCAGGTGCTGAGGGTAAAGTATTTTTAAGAGAAGATAGTGTGCAAATCAAGAAAATGGAGATTGATATTGCATCTGCACACTATAAACTCTAGAAGGAGGTAAAAACATTTCAGTTTAGAAATCCTGTTCTGGATTTTAGAAGAAACCAACTTATTTGAGGGAGTTTAAGAAGCAAAAGAAGGAAGTGTGCCAGAGTATTTCATCAGCAAGGCCCCAGCCTGATACCAGCAGACTGCTTTTTATCATTTAAATATCATAGAAAACTGCCAGAAACAGAGCTATGCATCATAGCAGCAACATAAATCTACCTCCTTAAGGAAGGATTTAAAGTTTTGTCATTCAACATCTGTTTATGAGCCTGAAGGCTCATGTCAAGAATTCTGCTCCTTCACCTCATATACTCAAACAGGGAGATGGCTTTTGTAACTGTTACACACAAAGAGAACAAAAAAAAAAAAAAAGCAACAGAAGTTCAGAGGATGAGCATTCTGCCTCCCAGCCCATGGAGCTTCACTCCATGCATGTAACTTTGATTTATGTGTAAAGGGTGAGTAATTGAAGATGAAATCCCAAAAGTCACCCTCTACAGCCACAGACATCTGCAGTAATTTCTTCTAGGAATCAGGCTTTCCAACACCACCTCATACCCATGATATTTTTAGTATTTCCTGGTTTCAGTTAGGAGAGAAAGCACAAAAGCATTGCTTTTTAAATGTATTTTCCCATGTATTTCTCTTGCCATTGTACCTTAGAAGTAAACCATGGCAGAGAAACAGAGCACAGCAGTACAATAAGCATCTGGAGCATAAACAAGGGTGAGTTACTCCTTCCATTTCAATGAGTATTTATGTAAATGTAACTTTAGTCAGATGTGATCAGCATGCTCTTTTTAATGCTAAATGCAAAAACCCAGCCCAGTGAACTGTTACTGCAAATGGGAAATAGGAGCAGCTCTGTCTGAAGCTCTTCCCATGGACCTGAGAAAAGACAGAGCTGTAACTTCTACTTAAAGCTCTCAAATACAAATAACTAAATGGCACAATCTGTGGCATTGACCTGCATTTTCCTAAGTTAATGCTTTTTTTACCAAAATGTGGATCACTTATTGTATGGAGAAGTCAGACACTATGCCAAGCAAGCAACATTATGAGTTACCACACTCCACAGTAAATTTTTTCAGCAAAGCCTACAGTATCCTCCTTTTTATTTTGTAGTTAACAGCCTGAAAGAATGTGCACGCTGCTGTGTCCTGCCTTGGACATTCATGATAAATAGATTTTCACGACAAATTAAATTTCATTGCTTTAAATCTAAATAAAATGGTTTTAATATGGCCAAGGGTTTGGTCGAGAACTCAATTTTCAAACCAATCTCTCCACTTCAGAACATGGCCTGATCATTTAAAAAAAAATGCAGGAAATGTACCTCAAACATGTACACAGTTACTTTGAATTACTTTCCAAAGATCCAGAATGCAAAGCAGACTTTCCAATGGTTTGTGCCATTCTGGTAACTTGGAATAATCTGGAACTGAGTTCACAGCTGCTTTACGTTCCCAAAGTGGCAGAAAATGAGTTGGCTGTACCAGGGAATTAATCCTTTCTTAAGTACTCTTCTCATGCCTATATGTCAAAAAACTACTGCACAAAAAAAAAAAAAAACCAAAACAACAAAAAAACAAAAATGCCAAACTTTTCCTGAAGAAATAAGATAGCAATACATAAAAGTTGCAATGTTGCTTCACTACTCATCCGCTTACACAGAAGCTCAGCAGAAAGGGAAGAGCTCTGAGACCTAGCAGAGAAAATGGGAGTAACAGTTTCCTGAGGACCTCTAAGCCAGCACACCATTAAATGTATGGTCTGACATTGTTCTATTCTTCCACTCTTGCAGCTACCACATGTGATGGACAAAATCCAAGTTAAACACTCTCACCAGAGCATGCTCCAAGACAGACGGCCGGGCCTCGCCAAAACAATGCAGTTCTATTCTCTATTTATTTTTGTAGTTCAAAGACCTGGCAGTAGCCCATTTGATGCCTGCCATAAGGACCAGAGCGCTCCTGATTACTGCCATGAGATTTCCAAGCCCACAGAGGCATGTATTTCCAGCCCATGCCAGTCACCAAGATGGACTATGTACAAACAGCAGCGGGATCTTCTGAAAGGAAGAAAAAAGCCAGCTCCCATTTCCACTTTGAACCCACCCATCACAGGCTGCCAGCTTGAGGACCTTGCTTTAATCACAGCAACCACATGAAAGGGTTTATTCTGTTTATCTTGGTGCATTTAGGAAACCAGTGATAAGTCTGCCATGAAAAAAAATTCCATCTTCCCCTGGAAGCTGGCATACTTGTCCCAGGATACAGTCTTTGATTCCATTTTAAGTGTGGTTATTTACAGTCATATCACTGAGGGCATGAGTTTTCTTATTCTGCCAGATGACTTCTTTTCCCTAACAAGCAAGCTGTGATAGGTTCAAAATCCTGCTCAAGCAGAGTGGCATCTCTGGGGTGGAGTGCTGGGGAAAGGGCAGCAGATCCTCCTAAAGTCTGCAGTGTACAGGCTGCATCCTTGATGGAGCCAGCCAGGAGAGAAGAGGTGCTGGAAGACCTGCAGCCCACACATGGGAGGGGATGAGATGTGCAATGAGACCAACCTTTCCTTCTTGCACTAAATTTTGGGAAGAAAATAGGACAAAAGCAGTCTTCAATAAAGATACAAGACTGGGCCCAAACACAGAACATGAAGATGGAAAACGATGAAAAACGAAAACAAAAAAAAAAACCCAACAAAAACAGACATTGAGGCTCATGGAAGACAAAGTAATATAGCCCTCTTCTGCATGGGCTAGATGTGATTTTCCTGGCTGTGGAGTATCATGGGTAACCAGACAGGTTCTCTTGTCCCTGTAAACCAGAGCAGTGTATATATAATAGAGTTTAACCCTGCTATGGGCTGCTGGCTGACCCCAGTGGTGTTCCTGCTGTGGACAGCCACCCTGGCACTGGTTTTTGGGCCCACCAGGTGCCTCACAGGGCTGAAGGATCAATGGGCATGGTCCTCTCATTGGACACAGATGATAGCAGTCTTCTGTAACCAACTCAAAGACATTTATGGACATATTGGATTCCTGGAAGCTACACGAAGCCTCAGCATCTGGCAAAGACATACATGAGAATGGACAGGAAAACTCTTCTCATATTCACTCAAAGGTGCATAGTTTTCAGATTCTGAGGCATCATTATCTTCAGTGAGACCATTTTTTCTCTTAAGATGTAGCTTATATTACTACATTTACTTCTGGCTTCTAAGCCCCTGGCACCTATAATTCAATTTCCCCATTTAAAAAATTGCTGAGGTCTCTATGCTGATATCTCAGCAAACACAATATTTCATTCCTAACTGTACTCTGTTCAATCTGGATTTGTTCATGTTCACAAGCACTATACTTGAAATACAGCCTTGCAGAATAATCAGTAATAAACATACAAATGCGACAGGCAATAATTTCATAGTTTTCATGCGAGATAACATATGATATTTTGCAAAACTTTGCTGTATTGTGTGATTGTGCCAATTTACCTCTCACATAGAGTTATTCGTGTTGCGAGATATTAGGAGATGCTACTATAAATCTTGCAGTATCTTGCAAATGGTGCAATTACTCTTTGCAAGTGCCCAGATGGGGATTATATCTCATTATATCAAGTGCTATGCAAAAAACATGTCTGGCTGCAATTAATGGGGTTGGAAACTTCAAGAAGAACAGATCTGCTGATGAAAAAAACACAAACGTTCAAAGTTTTGGTTTGAATAACTACTCCAGTGAGTGGATATTTATGTTAGACTGGTCCAAAGTACCTAATCACCCTGAGAATGAAGAACTGGACTGAATCTCAGGAGTGACCTTCCTTGTAAGATTTCCACTGTGTCCTTTATCTGTGAGTCTAGGCCTTAGAAGTAAGTCCAAAATTTTTCCTTTCTGATGCTACAGTAGCATTTAGATTTCTCATCCTTTTTTTTAAGAAACAGAAATAACAGAGCCCTAAAAAAAAAAATAAAAAGAAAAACAAAACAAAACAAAAAAAACCACAACAAACCAGCCTTATATACCTTTACGGCTAGAAAAAAGTGCATTTTGTTGGAAGCTCAAATGAGCTTCTATTTCATGTGAGAACTTATTCACTCCAGCATCCAGACTGTGGTTTGCTCACATAGGCGCAACAAGGTGTTGCAAAATTCCCAATTGCAAGCCCTAGCCAAACGCTCCAGCACAAAACATTCCCAATGCTCTTGCCTGGAACCTTAAAATGTTTCTCTGAATTCTCAGCTCCCTTCATGTAGCATCTGTAAATAGACAATAACCCTGGATTGTCCTGCTTGTGGCCAATCCACACACTCTGCAGGATTTCAGTGTCATTTGCCTCAAAAACAGATTTCCCCAAAGAAACATCTTTGGATGATCTCACAGGCAGGTCAGAGACAGTCAGCTTGGGGTTTTCCCTAAAGTTTTCTGTAACCTTATTAGCCAAACAGGCTGAGTGTGTATTCATACATGATTCTATTAAAATTGACTTTTAATATTAGTCATGAACACATCTTCATACTTTTACTCATATTTTCCCTGAGAGCCAACATAGTTCAAGAAAACTGCATCTGAATAAAGTGATTCTGAATAAAGTTATTCTCATTATCCAATAAATATTCTTATTTAGCACACCATAGATGTGGATCCATCTCTAAAATATTTTTAAATGCTTTGAGATGTAAGTTTTCAGTTTGCTCTAAAAATTACATATTAGATATATCCCAAAGGAAACATGGGACAAGTCAGATCAGAATTTTAAGGTGAAAAGTGAAAACAATGTGGAATTTTGGAGAAAGGTAATTTTTAAGAAAAATGACCTTTCTGAAACCAAGTCTTCCAATTCACAGTTCTACAAAGCAAAACTGACAAGAATTCCTTCTCCTTGCTACTGCAAAAGGAGTCAAAAAGCGGGGATGGATGAATTTCAATTACTCACCTTTAATTTCACCTTAGCAGTGTCATTTGTCAGTCAGAACCAGTGCCAGTGCTGCACAATTATTAACTGAGCTCCTTTTACTGAATCCTTGCAACTTTTACTACTGTGCAAGCCATGAAACACCAAAGTTCACATTTTGAGCTGAGTTTGCAGAAGAAGCAACCAGGAAAACCAGCTTTCCTGCTTGCTTCTGCCTCCAGCTCCCAAAATCTCTCTTGGAAATGTTCAGTGACCCCAACCCTGCAAAACCACAGTGTGTAAATGGATGCTGCCTTTTAAACAGACTGTCATAAACACATGATGAACAAGGGGAGCTGCAATGGCTATTTTTAGATAGATGGCACCAGTTTCAGAGCAAACTGACTTTTTTTTAAGGAAGGCTTTCAGATCACCCTATCTTGCATGCAGCTGCATCAATTTACCTCAGCTTCCTGTACAACGAAAATGAAAACAAAAACAACCAGTAAGCGATGTCCAGCATCATCCCTGAGTTTTCTGTTGGATGGAGAAGAAGTGCCCCCCCAGTTCCACAGACTAACAACTCTCACTCAGCAAGGACTCGGCTGACAGTGGGAAACTTCAACCCACACATTTATTCTCCTGGCTTCCTAACTCCCTCCTCTGACTTCTCCGTCCAGATTCTTCCATCCAGTTTGTGCATAATCAATTCTTTCCGTGCTTAGGATGTGACTCTCAGGTTTCCTTCTTGCTGGAATTCCTCTTTCCTTAGTCCCACTCACCGTAATTCTGTACTTGTTATATCTGTCTAACACTGCGCTCTGAGCAGAGAACTGGTATGGCTTGCAGTAATTGGCAATGAAAGTTGCCCTTGAAGGACCACTGCTGTTTTATGTTTGGAAATACCAGCCCTGACAAGACATGCCAACACTTAATTTGTACTTGAACCATTTAGTAGGTGAATTGACTTTGATCACCGTAACAGTTAAAAGGACCCCCCAAAAAAAAAAAAAAACTAACAAAAATAATATACAATGGGAAAAAATATGCTGGAATATCTCTGCATTCTCAAACTCTTTTGGTCTCTTTTTCTGATCTGTTCAACTCTGAACAGCATAAGGGGCTTTTATATGCAGCCTGTTCAGAAGAATCTCCCTGCAGCTGGGAGAATAGGATGGTGTGTACTTACCACAAAATACACAATAATGAAAGGCTGCTCTGAATTTTTTATGGGTAGGGAGTTAACAAGGGAGGGCTCTGCCTATGGATTAACTAAGAAAGTGTTACCTGGATGTAATGATATGCTCTCACTTTCAGTAAAATAGGATAATGCAAACCAGAATAATACTCTGGCTGTGTAGCCACAAAATATGATTTTTTCCACCAGAAACTAGAATAGTTTAATGTGTTGATTTTTACATCCTGCTACAGTCCTTTAATAAAATCAGCCTGGAGTTTGGAGGCTTTGGTTATTGTATTTTAAATGCATTATTGTCCAGATTGCAAACTTAACCATTCCTCCTTTTGCTTGTGCCCATAACACTATTACAAGAGAAAGAAGTGAACCAAACTGTGCTGTGCTACTTACACAATTTTCATCCTAATAAACTCACGGGTTTATGTGTTCTGCTAATTTTTCTAACAAAGCCAGAAGAATTTATTTCTAGCAGTTGACTGAGGGTTCTAATCCAACAGAACGCTTAAATATATACTGAATCTTAAGTACCCGAGTTGATGCCTTGACACCAACTGAAATACCATACAGCAGAACTAGTGAGAAAGAGTAATCATAGAATAAAGAAAGGTTTGGGTTGGAAAGGGCCTTTAAAGGCCATCTAGTCTAACCCCCTGCCATAAGCAGGGACATCTTCACCTAGATCAGGTTGCTCAGAGTCCTGTCCAACCTGACTTTGAATGTTTTTAGGGATGAGGCATCTGCTTCCTGCCAGAATAAAATCCTAAAACCCACCAAAACCCAAGAACACCTTTCCTCCACAAGAAAAAAACACCTAAACTTCTAAGAAATTAATCCCAAATCTGTACTCACAGAAATCCCTAAAAATAATTACTTTTTCATTGAAATGAGAAACAAACAAAGTTCTGGCCTTCTGAATGTGTGCCAGGAAAGCTCCTGTCATCTGCCAGAAAGTGAACTTACAGCAGGAGAAAAGGTGGCTTCAATAAGCACAAGAAGGGAGCAATAAAAGCAACAAAATTATTATAAACAGCCTGGTAGGTAGTAATTGCAGCCATAAAACCATTGCTATTTACTTACTTGGTTTTTTATAGTTATTGTGGAAAAAGGAATGGGAAAATGTTGGAGATGGTTTTGAGAAGCTTTAAGTGTTGGAGAAGCTCACAACGTTCAAAAGAGCTTTAAAGAGAGAAACACAAAAAGGTTTGGGAAACATGAAAATGAGACATCTCCACATCTCCTCTGGTTTTTGAGGAAACCTGATAAAGACAATTTTATACATGGAGGGTGAGGAAAAGTCAGTGTAATCTAGTTATGAATCCAGAGCTACTTCTTGAATGAATAAAACCATCAGAAACTCTGGGAGAGTTACATAAGTGAACTCAATATTTGTATTAACTCTTTAGTGGTGTCATTGCCAATGCCTGTTAAACAGTTTGTTGCAAGTATCTTCAGTGGGCTGGGGTAGAAAGATAATCTTAACATTTGTAATGAAAAGGTAGCCATAAATTGTCTTTGATCCTGTGTTAGAAAAAATATAAAACTGAAGATCAAATTTATAAATGGAGGTTTTGAAATCTAAACAAGTGCCTGAGGACCTCAAGGCTTTGGTTTTACTTGACATAACTGAGATCTACTGACTCAGAAGGAAAAAAACATTGTTTATTATTTCAGAAGGCCATTTTAAAGAGCTGCTGTGGCTTGTGCCCAAAGGTGCTGGGAAAAAAAAAGGCTTAACATTTTCCAGAGGAAGCTAAAGTAATATGTGCAAATAGCATACAATTGTAATGCATTTGGTTGAAAACTAATTGAAGATTCAAGGTTTAAAAAAAAAACAAAACAACAAAGTAAATGCAAAGTAGATACTTAACTATCTGATTTGATACAAGCAATCCTTTCATTCTTCTTGTTACAAAGTCAGTTTAGAATTCAATGCCACAATACAAAAAGTAGCCATAACAGCCACATCCATCACCAGGAGCTTTCCATGACAGAGTAGAAGACCGAGTTGGGCTTCAGTGCTTTGCCAATGGGAGCAAAGATTGAGGTCAGGAAGCATGGTGCCTTCAAAGTTTATGTTGAGGACTTTTTTACCATTTTTCCTATATTTTTGCTCATCACCAGCTAGATAGCAACAGGAGAAATTATTCCTAATTAGTTTAACTATGGATTAGTCAAGCAACAAAAGCCAGCCTCGTTCAGCAGTGACATTAATATCCAATAACTAGGTCACATTGTCCACAATTACTATAGAGGCTATAGATTTCCTTGTGGAAAACAACTTCCTATGGTATCACAGGACATGAATAAAATCTGGGATGCATCTAGTTCAATAATGGACTCAGCCAAGCAGAAAATTAACCAACACATGGTCTAACCACTAATCCCATAGCTCTAAAATTCCTGCAGGATGTTAGGTATCTGTTTCAATCTAACCAGTAGTGAGAAAAAGTCCAGAGTTGTCTCACAGAATGTTCACAGGGAAAGAGAATCTTGTTCAGAAGTGAAAGACTGGATGCTTTCACCTACTGACCAGCACTTGGTGCAGCAGGTAGGTGGTAAGGACCATGGGGACACCTGGTTCTAGTGATTCCTTAAGGTGAGAGAGAGTGGATTTGTTGTGTGTGCCTCATCCCATTTGCTGGGTGCATCCTCCAAAATAGTTCCTCAACCTGGTACAGGCAGTCTTGGCAATCAGCAGAGCTCTCACTGGCAAGGAACTCTGCACGTGGGCTAAGCAAATTTAAGAAAATCCAGATCACAGAATTCCTTGTTATTTCAAATGTCTTCCAGCTGTTTTCTGTCAGTCACAGTATTTCTGTGTAATTGAAAGTACCATGTTGCTGAGGACATCTGCTAATGCAAAATATTGTCAGATGAACAGCAAGAAACCATCAGAAAGGATCTATATCCTTACCTCCTAAGAAAAATGTGACAACTGGGCTATGCCAAATCTGTCTAATCTGCACACAAAGAGTATTAAGGTCCTGATCTCACAAATTTCCAACACACTCCAGGCCTACTCTCCTGCTTTGAGGAGTGTTCTACTTTGCATGGAGAAGTATAAAGAAAGCTGACACTGCTTTGCTCCCCTCTGTGGTCATAACAGGACAAGATGGTGCCAAAGGACATAAGGCAGTGGCTTTAAACTGGAAAGGAGTAGGTTTATATTGGATATTAGGAATGAATTATTTATCATGAGGGTGGTGAGGCCCTGGCACAGGTTGCCCAGAGAAGATGTGGCAGCCCCAGCCCTGGAAGTGTTCAAGGCCAGGTTGGATGCAGCTCTGAGAAACCTGGGATAGGGGAAGGTGTCCCTGCCCACGGCAGGGGTTTGGTACATGATCTTCATGAAGATGCCTTCAAGGTCCCTTCCAAGCAAAACTATTCTAGAATTCTGTGATAAGTACCCAGTCCCACAGTTCAGGTACAGCTAAGAAGGACTGCAAGGCCCCTGAAAACTCACTCAGTGAGCCCTTTAAAGGGGTTTCTTTGGTTTTGCACTCTGAGTTAGACACACAGGAGAAATACCAACAAGATATCCCCTCAAGGTCAAAACCAAAAGAAAAAAAAAAAAAAAAAGCCAAACAAAAAAATAGACTTTTCTGGCAAGTTTAGAAAATCTAGAAAATCAGAGCTTTGGCAAAAGGTTTAGTGCAACATTCTAACAACATAAAATGTTTCTAAAATCATTAGTTTAGCCCGTTTAACTCAAACTCTAAGCCTGTTTGATTTTACATTCCTCAAAAATTCTGAGAAAAGGAAATGAGGAGAAGAAAGAAAAGATGAGAGAAAGACTGAAAAGACACAGAAAAGCACACATACAGCCACCTACTCTTGGTTTCCAGCAGTGGTCAGATGATAGAAATGAGGGTATGGACAGGTATAGGTTAACCCAAGAAACTGACACAGGGATCTCAAGAGCATATCAGGTACCATATCCCTAAGTTCCAGCTAAACTTAGAGTAATCAACAATAAAAAAAGAGAAATTTTTCCTTTTTCAGTCTAACAGTACTGAATTGATTTTTCTAACATGAATAGAAGCAAACAAAATAACAAAAGTATCCAAAGCCAGCCATCAGTAAGTGATCGATAAGTGCAGACAAAATAGCACACTTAGTTTTCACTGATTTAGGCAGTAGATAAGGAACCAGCTTTTCCCTCATGTGTATTACTTGGTTTTTACACTACACTAAGGTGCTAATCAGCTTTGAGAAATACTCTGCTTCTTAAGTATGCTACCCCAACCTTTAAAAAGAATTGTAATGAGCAAAAACAAAGGAAAAAAAGGCATAACTGAAATTTTTCATCTTTAACCAATTTATTTCATTCTTTTCAAGGCCTAGACCGGCCATATTAAAGTGCCCTGATATGATATATGTGATCTGACATTGGCATGCCTGCTCAGTATTTCTGGGAGATTATGTGGTTATATACCAGACAAATGTCAAGGTCCTTAAATTTTCACTGCGGTACATTCCCTGTGGTTTCATTGCAGAGGTCAAGATTTTAATCCCCAGGGGCAATTGTATTTTTAAGGTGAAATTACGTATTTATAATGTTTTCCATTGCGGGTTACTCTTTCTTGTAATAAGAATTGTTAAGAGCTCTAGTAATATATAGTTTATTAAAACTAGGTTTTTTCCCCTCAGTCATCTTTGAAAACATATTCTGTTTTGCAGCTTTATCTTGCCTTCATAAAATGACTGCAAGTAAGCATGGTATGCATCAAGATATACCTTTAAGAAAAAAAGTTTTCAAAACTGCTTCTCTCATACTGAAACAGAGTTTGAGAGAGGTGTAGTGTTCAATTTGCATGGTAAAAATGCAGAAAGCAATTGGAAGGCAGTCACTGCCAGGAACATTTGGTGTCAATTACAGCAGGGCTGAAGGAAAAAAAAAAAAAAATATATATATATATATATATATAAAATATGGGAGAGGCGGTTCTTGGGTTTTTTCAGAAGTGAGAATTTCCTGCACTGTCTGTTCCATCAAAAGGCAGTTTGTCCCAGCAAAAATGTCAAGATGTCTCTTACCTAACTAATTGCCCCACTTGCATTCTCAGTAGACCAGAAAGTTGTACTATTTTCATGGGCAATAATGAGAATACTAGAACGTGATTATTAAATGCAGACATCTGAGGGGCAGAAATTGTAAAAATGGAGGACAATTTTCCACTTATTTAAATGGCTGCCACTATTATTCCTGGAACCGTCCCATGGCTGCTGCTCTTGGTAGCCACACACCTCAGAGACCAGGTCTGTCTGTGCCATGAGAAACTCACCCCACGAGGAGTCCCACTGATTCCATTCCCTACGCCTCCAATGGGACAGAATCAGGCCCTTTTTGATCCAACAGAGAAGTTCTCACGGTGGACATGCAGAGGTGCTGCACTTTTCTAAAAGAGCCCTTTTTAAGAAAATAATAAAATTCCGTGTGCCCTCGTTTTCAGTTCATAAAGAAAACTAGGGCTTTCTGGGTTGAAAAAAATGACCCCCAATGAATAATAATCTCCTTGCTTGTGGCTTCAGAACTTCACATCCATAGGTTTTCCCCATTTTCATCCCAGAGTGCAACTCCTTTCCCCATAAACTAAAGCTCCAGCCCACATCAATTTTATGACGTACTTTTAAAATGTCATTTCAGTCCAAAAATGTGCAAACTTAATTTGAAGTATGTTCTACCAATCATAAAAAGCACACATAGACCTCCACAGACAACGCACAGAAATTGTGTCACATTGGGAAAGAAAGCAGCCGTGGCTGTTCGCAGACTGGTGGTGAACCAGCAGTGAGTTGACCAAGCTGGTCTTGGTTCCTCCAAAGAAATCCTTGATTTTTCCTTTCACTCTTGATGTCCCCAGCACAAGGATGCTCCACTGCTGTGCCTACAGCCAAAAGAACCACACCTGAGCCCTGAGCATGCTCTTGTGATGAAGGTCTATGGCCCAGCATGAGCAAACCCTAGATGGACAACTTGTTGGAAAAAAACCACAAATTCTAACCAACCAACCCAACACAACAAACAAAAAAGAACAAAGAAACAAGCAGAAGGCAGATTTTTGAGCTGGCACTGTCTCTTGGGTAAGTTTAGCACTCTTGTATCTCACCAGAGCTATAAAAGGAGGCCCAGTCTGTGATTTGATTTCCATCAACAAGTGGAATGATAACACTGGAGTCACTAAAAATCCCTCTCGTGCAATTACTCCCAAACCTGTGAGCCACCAGAAAGTGTGGTAGGAATTCTCCTACTCCCTCTGATTTAGGGGCACATTCGGCTACAACATGCAAACCCATGCCCCATACCTTAGACTTCTATGTACTAGAGCAGGGCACCAGCTTTTGGAGCTGCTCTAGATCCCTATTTCACTCCAGGGAAACTCAGATAACTTAATTTTCAGATGTGTCATGGGCAGATTACAAGGCACAAGGTCTCTGAAGTTTTTAGCTCCTGCTTGTAGGCATAAGGTGATCAATATTGATGCAAAACTTAATTACAAATGAAAATCTACTGGAAGTAACTCACTTTGTTTTCCTTACTTCTTAGTACATTTGGTCCCATAGCCATGAGGGCAATTCACATTTATAAGTGCAGTGTGACAAAAATTATTTCAAATTATTTTTTTTTCCAAAAGTCCCTAAAATTTTCCTTAGAGGAAAAGTGTATATTCTGTAAATCTGTGTTAGTCCTGATCATTAGGATTTCCACTACTTTAAAAAGTAATTGCTGCATTTATTTGAGAGGATAGCTGCCAGGTTACATTCCCTCACAGTCATATTAACATAAAAATTATAACAATATCCTAGTCTGATATCTTACTGTCATAAACCAAGCACAACAATTATAACTCTTGACACAGCAATCTCAAAATAAAGGCCAAAGTTTATTCACACATCTTTATTTATGTGAATTTTTAGAAAAATTTGTCATATTTCTCTGTGCCAGACACACTTCTTGGTCCAGTTAACATCCCTTTAATTTTTTCTTTTCTAGTCAAGATTTTATCAAAAATGCATGACAAAAAGAACTTATTTTTCACTTTCATGTCTTAATTAAATGAAAGGTGTGAATTCCATTTACAGAGACGAATATCCAGATTTAAGGGAACAGACATGGCAATTTTGCTGGTTACCTGCTGCCAAGATTGTTTCTAATTTTAATTTGGTGAAGTTATCACTTCTCTGTCTCCTTTTCCCAGCATTATCAGGGAAGAATTGCCATAGTCTCCTTTTATTTATTTCATTCAAAGACCTTCTCACTTTTCCTTGCCTTTTTTTTTTCCCCCTTCTTTCTCCTCCCACCCACCCCCAGTCATAAAGCTTTCTGCAAATTAGGCTAAGCTTCACAGCTCTGTGAATTTAGGAAAAACCCTCGTAAAATAAAAGTTCTTTTTTTTTTTTTTTTTTTAAGCAGAACACATGCAGGGTGCTTAAGAGAGATGTGAAAAGTCTCTTGTTTGACTACCCTCATTTGAGGGCAACTTTTGGCAAGCTACAAAAATCATGAAGAACACAAGGAGTAAATTAGCAGGTCATCAACTTCTTTGCAGCCAAAGAACATAAGGAGAAAGTTAATGAGGAATAGTTAGGTTAGGTGAATCAATGGAAAAGTATATGTAAAAAAAAGACAAAAGGGACTCTGTTTGTTTGATCTTCATGAAACCATTAAGACAATTTGTTTTTCTTTTAATTTTGCTTTGTTTCTTTCCTACATCTCATTGCTGAATGCTTGCCTTGGGTCTCCCAGAGCCTGCCCTTGGAGCTGAATATTTACAGTTTCAAACAAAGTGCTGTGTCACAGCCAGGTTTGATACACCTCAAGCAGTCACCCGAGGCATGTTAACCAATCTTAGAGGAAACACTGGGAAAAAGAATCTAACTACAGAACACTGTGTGAAAAATAATCTGAAACTTTTACCTTGACAAAATTCCACTATATATGTAAACTAGGTATTTTATGAGCATTGTTACATCAGATTACCTAGATTACTTAGAAATGTGGAGGGATTGTCGTTTGTTTGAGTAGAAAGCAATTGCACCTGTTTTCAACTATTTTGCTGTCACCAGATCTATTGCTGCTGCTCCAGAAACACAGTGAATATATCAACAAAACAACAAGGGAACATTTATTTTTCTTAATAGGCTAAATGAGTAGAGAGCAACGCATGTACAGTGCTCTCATGCCACAGCTGGCAGTTAACAACAATTACATAGGAATTGTACAGCACCTTGCTGATGCAATTTAAACATTCACAAACTCACCATATGCTTGACATATGCTGAAGGTCACAGACAGCAAATGGCAAAACATAAGAGAGTTTTCTAAATGTTATAAATTATCATCTTGCAGCTAAAAAGGCACCGAACCCAACACATAATAGATTTTAACACTGGAATGACCTGAAGGATGATTATCTTCCAGCCTGATCTTCTGCACTAAGTATTTGGACTGCTTGTAACTGATAAAAGATGAATTACCCCAGTTTTCCATAAATCACCCACCCCTTGGATGAACCAGCATCCCTTGGAAGAGCAGCGTGGAGATAACCCCCAGAAAATGTGCAGGGAGCATCTGGCTCCAGGCAGCAGGCGAGAGCTGCGGCAGATTCCCTCCCTCTCAGCCTTCTCCACAGGACCCTCCTCCCCACTCCCACTCTCTCCCCTTCCCTCCCACCACTCACAGGTCCATAAATCAGCTCAGCACTCGGGGTCCTGATGGCTGCTGGGGGCACAGGGAAGCCAGGAGCAAGGGAAAGGGAGGAGGGTCCAGGAGAACATGAGGGGAGGCAGGACCAAACATCAACTGGGACAGCAAGACCCAAAGGAAAGGGAAAAGGCTTTTTTCCTATATATCATGCATTGCCCTACAAGGAAAAGATCTCACCAACTTTTACTTTTATGGCTTGACAGCTCACTATCCTTGCTGGGGTCAGGTTGGCACATTAAAGGAAGCTCTGGAATTCAAAAATGTTCCTTGGTATTGTGCAGCAGAGTAATTCCTACGTATGTTAATTGCACAGGCATGCGTGACCAAGATAATTTATAAACCATCTATAAATATTGGAATTTCATGTAAAATGAAAGTTTACATTTCCATAATAAGGTAAATCCAAAAATGAGCCCTGATTTACTGTGCATTTGTGTGTAATACTCTTCAGCCCTTGACCCCTACCTCAGTTCATTTTCTTCACACCATTTTTAGGTTTCCCCCTAATTTTATCCTTTCCATGCACACTGATTGTTCTCCCTATTAATTAAAAAGTTAATGAGAATTTTCTTCCACTTTATAATGTTCCTGAAATTGCCAACCAGGTCATAGAGAGATGAAGACAGAGAGCCCAAAAAGAGAGATGAAGACAGAGAGCCCAACAGCATCATATCATACATTTTGTCTCCTTGAGTCTTCAGTTTATATCCAATACAAAAATACTGTCTCTCTCTTTGCTCCCTTTTTCCCTTTAAGCTTTAGAACTCATCTCATCCTTGAAGTCAAGGAAAAAAATAAAACCAAAAACAAGAACAAAAAAACCCACCAAACCATATTTTGGCACATGCTTTGGTCTACACTTTGATTTAGCTCACCCTTATTTGATGCAGCCCCAAAGTTGTACTACAGCTGTAGGATATGACTCCATGTATGATTAAACTTTAGAGCTCATGAAATGAGTCTAAGTGCATTAGAATACTTCTAGAATATTTTTCTGCAGAGTGTATTAGGCTTTAAAAAAGCAAGAGGTGGGAATAAATTAAAAAAAATTAGTCTGGCTTTGGCCACTGAATCAGGGAAGTAACTTTAGGAAGAGATTTGTGAACATTTTAGCTACTGAAGATTGACTTAGCATTGCATGAGGAGAGAAATCTGGTTAGACTTTGACATGAAATTCACTCACTGTGTGGGTCCCAGGTCCCAATACATTGTCAGTAATTCTATTCAGCTTATCAATTAAGAGACTGTTAATCAATTACTTCAGATCTGACCTTGGACTGATAGAACCCGACACATTTTGTTTGTTTGCCTTTCTTGTAATTGTTTTTTTACTCCCTAAGCCAATGAACTCCTCTCTGGTGGCAATGGTTACCAAGCAAATGACATTTTCCTCTTTCAGCCTTTGGCACTTCCAGAAAAAATACAGTTGGACAGAGCAGTGCACAGGAGGTTGTACATTGCTTTGACAAAAATAAAAAAGCAAGGTCACCCATTTAAAATTCCTGGCGTTCCAAGACTTCCATAGGATGTAAATGCTTTTCTTTTGCTTTAGGACACAGCATCTTTTAACAAAATAATTCAGTGATAGATGGAGCAGTCACTTTCATTTATCTGTTTTGGGCCAAGACCATGTCTTACATTACACAGGATAGTTTTACAAAACTTACAAGTCAGGTTTTCCAAGGGGTTTTTTTTTAACCCACAGGAAAAAAAAAATCTATTTACAAAAAATGAAAATCACACAGGCCTTTGGTTTTAGGTTATTTTAGCAATTTTGAAAGGGAATCTTCTCAGCTTAAGAGGAATACACTCATTTTCCCTCATCTTGCTTTTCAGTAAGAGCATAGAAGGAAGAAGAAAAACATATGACAAAAGGAAATATTCAATTTTTCCCCAAAATGACTAAAAATTTTAAAGAATTTCAGGCAACTACATCTTTGTGTTCCAATATATTTTTTTTAAACAATATTTTCATCCTTGCAATCCAAATTGGAAGTGAGCTTATATCTAGAATTCTAAAAGAAGGATTTTCAAAAGGGATTGCTCATCTGCTGTTCAATTGTCTTTAATTATAGCCCAGAGTAAGAGATAACAATTTCCTACTCTTGCCATTCTTTTTATGGGAAGATGGACTGAATTATTTACAGTTACGCTCAGTAAAATAATCGAGTCATTAAAGCAAAATTGGGCCACCTGCATGCAAACACCGAGATCAACAACAAGCCAAAACTGCTTTGGCTGCCATCTAGCACCGACAATGTCTCAACTCTCCACTCACAGGCACATTTGACCAGAAAGCACTGAAAATAAGCTTGATATTTTCTCAAGGTCTTTGGGTCCATCTTTATCCACCCTAAAGGTATTTTTTGTAGTTGAGGAGCAAGATACAAGTGCCCAAAAGTAACATTTCTTGCTGATGCTGCCACACCAGAGGTGCAATGCCAGGCCCTGGGGAGGTGGATGCTCAACATCTTCAGTGCAATTGGAAGCTCAGGATGGAAAGGAGGGAGCAAAAGGATGAAGGAGGAGGACGTCAAGGGGCATCTCTTAGACGACACAGTCTCAAGCTACATCAGGGAAGGTATAGGTTGGATATTAGGAAGAAATTTTTCACTGAAAGAATCATAAAGTACTGGAATGGTCTCCCCAGGGAGGTGGTAGAATCATCATCTCTGGATGTGTTGAAAAAAAACCTGGACATGGCACTGGGTGCTATAGTCTGGTTGAGCTGTTGGAGCAAAGGACGGACTTGATGATCTCAGAGGTCCCTTCCAGCCTCACCATTCTGTGATTCTCTGAGTCCTCTTGTTCAGGATTCACCCTCATGTGGCCAATCACAGAGAAAAGGAACGACTGCTGCTGGGATGGGGAATATCAGCTCAAAGACTGTGTTATACCTTGTCTAAAACCAGCTAAACCCAGAAATAGGCTTCAGTGGAGCAGGGACATAACCTTCCCATCCCAAACTGGATGCCACGACACCAAGATACAGAGCTGTGATCCCCATTGGATGCACTTGCACACAGATGCATTCCCTGCTCTGCCCAAACCAAAACAAGGGCGCCAGCAGGGATTCCACCCTTTAAAAGTTAAATCATTACCTAAAAGCACATTTGACAGAATTCTAACTTTTGACAGGGTCCTGGGTGCCTGAGCCTGAAGGAGAAGGTTCAGGGTCTGCATAGGTGGATGGAAATATCTTGACATGATGCAAAGGAGAAACCACAGGGATCTGTGCCTAATTCTGGCGCATCCCACCAGTGTGATGGACTGGCACAGCCCTCAGATCTGGCTGCGCTGTCCCTAGAGCCCACTCTGCTGATCCAAGCACTGAGATCCTCCACACCAAGCACCTCTGTGCAGAGCTGCCAGGCTCCTTTGGCACAGGCAGCTTGGAATCACTGCCGTGGGTGACTTTAGGATGCTCATATCCCCATTTCTCTGCTGAGCCCAGAAATCAGTTTTACACCTTTAGGATTGATTCTGGAAGTGAAGGGGGAGAAGAAGTGCACAATTTGTTTTCAACAACTACACTCACTCCTCCACATTCCCACTCCTAAACTGTGTTATCTACAGAGAGACAGACAACAAGACAGAGCTCTTCTTTACTTTTAATTAATTTTTAGCCAACTAAAGCAAAAATATCCCTAGACTATAGTTTTTCCTTTTTCTTAAAACCTATTTAACCTACTCTAGACTGAACATGCAAAAGAAGACCAACAACTTGTAGTTGCAACCCACCAAGGTAGGCCTGGGCCACAACATTGCCAGAGCCAAAGAGACTGATAATAAACTAAGTAAGCTAAGCTACAACACACACAAAAAAAAAAAAAACAAAAAAAAAACCACAAACCAAAAAATATTTTAAGTTCATCATCTCTTTTAGAACAGCAAGAAATTTAATTTTTTCAAATTATTCATTTTTTATACTAGTAAATACTTTATGTATTAAATAGATGTTTTCCCACTTTCTCCCTCCCCCCCCCCCAAAAAAAATCTTTTCCCAATTAAAAGAAAAAACACATAAATCTACTTTCTAAAGAAACATCTTCAAAAGTTCTCTCCCAAATTTACCAAAGCCAGTTTATTTGCCTGGAGAACATCTGCAGTGGGACTTATAAATCCCTGGCCACCTTTGCTTTCTCTTCAGATGCTAACTGTTATTCATCAGGGAGAGAAATAAATAAGGTTTCTCTCCCATCCAGTAAGATCCAAGCTACTTTGCAAAACAGCAAACACTTCTTTCAAAGAACCCCCACATCAGAGCTGCCCAGAACGTGTCAGAACTACATTTTACATTATAGACAAAAATGTTTCTTATTTACTGCACTACATGTGCTTTTACACAGTGCTGCCCACAAGGGCCAGCTCTCTTACACATCCCCTGGGATATCTCCTTACATGTGGCTTTGTGATATTTTAAAAAATTTATTTATGGTTTAATGATTAAACTTCTACTTGATGCATTAATTTAACCTAATTATGATTTTAACATAACCAGCAGCTACCCAGACTCTTTAGATGATTCTTCATCTATTTACTTTTTAAGATCGGTGTTATAGTTTTTAATTAATCTCCTCTCTTTTAGCTTTGCTTCTCCAAAGTAAATACAAATGCAGTAACTCAACATTTCCTGATGGATTCTAGAAAATGGGCATCTTTTCATCATCTAAAATGAAAAGGCAAACCCACTTGTTATTTTATTTATATTACAAGTATCTTCCCACCACCCACCCCCATTTTGACTTTTAGGTGGAGTTTTTATTGCTCGTCTTTTCTACAAATTAGACTAAGTGATTTAGCAGCACAATCAATTTTGTGTGTTATGGAGAGCAGCCTGGAAAACTGCCAATTTGATACTTCACTACAGAAACAAAAAGACTTGTACAAACACTTACCCCTCATGAAATCTGAAAATTAAACCCACAACAGCCTTTTAACACTAAATCCTATTTATTTCCCAATATAACTTGTTTAAGCTGAACACAGGCCACATTTTGGCACTATTTTTCTTTTATTGTTTAATTTCATCACATACGCAACAAGCGATCATCCAAAGCTCGGCAATGGTCAAAGATTACTGAAGCTTTTAAACAGTGGCTTTTACTACAGAGACAAATCAAACCTCCTTGTAAAACACTGAATTCAGTGAAGAATTGCATGGGACATACCCCAGCAGCCAATAAACTGCAATGAAATTAAAATGTACTGGAAATCTACTGCACATCTCACTTCTTGCTGTTATTTTTTGCCATCCCAATCAGTGTCACATCCAGCTCCCTGTGTCCTCTGCCATGGGTTAGGTCTGTCTGCTCCTCACACCATGGCACCATTAGGCATTTTTCAGCCTAGGAATGTGGCTATGGGTAAATTGTTCTTTCTCTTTGGTGTCCCTACATTTCTTTTTCCTCATGATAAAAGCAGTGCAAGGCTAGATCAGATCTGTAATGGTGTTTTCCAAAGAAAACATGCTATTGCCTTAGCTTTGCCCACCAAGGAGAGCTGCTGTCCCACAAAATTGTGCTAATTGACTCCCTTTTAGGCTGCCAATTACAGCAGGGCTATTTCCTGCACATAATTGATCAGAGCACAAAATCTTCATTAAGCCCTGCAAGAGCTCTCCAGATTTGCATGGGAAAAGTCTGCCAGCTGCAAGGCTCAGGTAATTATGCTATTATGTCCCCAAAGTAGACAAAACAGAGCTTCATTTTCCAGTTAAATCCATACTAGCCTTTTAAAGGAAAAGACTCCATTCAGAGCCACACACACTCAGCACCTTCTCTGTAGTGCTCTCTCCAAAGCACAGAAATTGGAGTAGAGATTTATACTAGAAATAATACTGTACAAGTCCTTTTGTGGAAGCAAAAGTGTAAATAAAATCTCAGATTGTCCTTCTCAGTATATTAGTTTTGTTTGGTTTTTAAAATGGAAGATATTTTCTCCATCTTGCAGGTATCCTTATAATCACTGTATGTTCAAAGACAATACTTCAAACTCTTACTTGGCTGCCACTTTTCTAAATCACTATTTCTATTTGTTTTTGAAAGCTGCTTACAAGTTTTCAATCCTCAGAAACCTTTTTGACAACAAAAATGTGATGGAGGAGGCAGTAAAGAATCTCAGTCTTCCACAAAGCAATTAATTACTCAACTTGGAGAATGATTTTCTTATTCTATTTAAGAAGAAAGAAAATAGAAACCAAAAGGGTGAATATAGCATGGCCCAGTGGACTAGTGTTGTTTATATAGCTGAATAAAATTCAAATCCATAATGTATCAGTGTTTCTTTTTTCTTTTACCCTGAGGTAACTCAGTTCCACTGAGGCTGGGGAATCATCCTTGATGTGCAGCACTGTCACAACAGGGCTGCTCTAACCCTGCATTATGCACAACATTTATTAGCAACACAATTTTTCCCTCATTCTCTTCAAACACTTGACAGTCATTAATTCTGTTTTCTAATCAAATAAAGCTCCACAAGGAAGCCTGGGAGTGCCAGGGGTCAGATTTTCAGCTGGTATGAATGAAAGCAGATCTGCTGAAGCATCAGGGAGCCATGTCCACACACACATCTGTAGCTGTGCCTTCTCTGGGGCTCCTCTCTCCCCAACACGGTCTCTGCCACTTGAATTGTGAAAGCATTTCAAGACTCATTAACAGACCTTGTTCTTTTACATGGCACATTTAAATTTTACTCCAGATTTAGCTCAATTCTTACTTTGCCTTTAGACAGCCCTGCCAGATGGACATTTTGGTGGGTATTACAATAGACATTTGTTATCAGAAATCTCTTTTTTCTTATTTTCTCTTTTTTTTTCCCTATCAGAAATTTCTCTTTTCTAAACTAGATATCTATTACCTGTGAGCAGCTGATTCTGCATCATTAATTCAGGCCCTCATGGTTTCTTGCATTTGTTACTGTGGTCTTTCTTAACTCTTCCTCCAATCCTGTATTTTTATTAGGGAAGATTACTAAACCAGTAATCTAATCTAGGTTTGGTTTATTTGCATTCTGTATGCACTTTCTGTTTCAATACAGGGGCATTCTTAGCAAAAAAAAAGAAGGTTGTAGGGGTTTTATCTTCACAATTCCTGGCTTTCAAAAGTCAGTGCTGGTAGATAATCAGTTCTTCAAATAATTAGTTCCCCTTTGACTCACCACACAGATCAGAAAAATAAGAAACCCTTACCACTTTTTTTAAGCAGTTATATGAAATTAAGCTTAATTTCATATAACTGCTGAACAAGCTGGTTGAGAATGTAACTCTTTCACAAAGTAAATGGTGGTTTATATTATTTAGCATTAAACAATGGGCCTATGTTCCATCAAACACGTGCATTAAAAACCTGAGTACAAAGAACACATTTAAGAAATCTTGGAAATTGCACATAAGGTGATCTGTGCTTGTTTCTAGTTGAGAAGGCTTCAAATACAAAGTGATATTACAAGGTTTACAAAGCTCTTCTCTCACCATCTAATATTTACAGTAAGCAGCGTGCTGCATATTCAAAGAATGTAAACTCCAAACTGCAGCTACAAATATTTACCATAGATTAGATATATAAGGAGGATGATCTAGACACGTTAGCACAAATTCCTGCATTTGTGCAGCACAGGGCAGGGGCATAACCCCACAAGTAACGTCAGGGTTGCTGTCCCTGCTTCTTCACTGCTGTAACACAGAGGTTTCTTATCCATTGTGTCCAAGGAAAACAGAAGGAATTATTGAGAGGGCATTTAACCCAGCTGTCACAACTTCTCACCTTTCCTTACATCTTTCCCTTCCACTGATAAGCTTCAGCTGTAGCAAAATAAAAGCTTCAAGCTCAAGAAAAATTATACTTTTCTTGCAAGTTCTATTGCTCAAGTATGAAATGTAATAAAACAAGAAAGAAGACAGGAACAGGAAAATTTACAAAGACTTTAGAAATTCTCTTATTAATAGGATTGTTCATGCCAAATGACAGCCCTCTTCCCCCCCCCCCCCAACCCTTTCCAAAAGCTGTTTATAGTCATTTCCAAAGCTACTTTTACACTGCTCTTCCAAAATGGAAAGTTTGATTTTAAACTGCTCCTGCTTTCATTAAGTGGATTGCCTCATTTGTATAATCCAAATGAGATTCTGCTTCTGCTCCTTGGAAAGTATCCTGTTGCTTTTTTAATTTAATATCTCTTGCTTTCGCCAGATCTTAGCTGGGACAAAAACTTGCAGCTGCATTTGAAACTAAAAATAAAAACCAATATATGCTGGAATAATTGGTACAGAGGAGTTTGGTCTTGTTCCTAGATTCTCTTTGAGACATTGACACATGGATTGCCATATCATGATACACACCTGCTCAGAGAAATTTTCATCACTAGCAGCCAAAAATAACAAATATTGGACCACTCCAAAGCTTTCGTTATGTCTGGTCTCACACCCTGGCTATTTAAGTCAGACCAAAAATTAAACCCATAGGCCACCAGAGATTCTTGGGTGTGTATAAAAGCTTCTTAAACAATTTGTCCAGAGACAAAGAATTCATCATGGAAATGGATAGGTGGGGTTTTTATTTTGCTCCTTTCATTCTCTTGCATACAAGCAAGGTTAGAATTGAGCCTCACTGCCTCTGTGTTTGAGGATGGCTTTATCTTTCTGAGGGCTTCTAGGTCTAGATGTTTTTGGGAAAGGCTGAGGGGAATGCAAGATTGGAGACGAACGTCCAATGGCTGTTCATGCCTTTTAAAAATGGTTCCTGAATGAAGTCAATGTAGTCTCTAAAATGTGTCTGTCTCTTGGCTTTGAGTAAAAAGCAAGATTTGATCTATGCCTTATATAAAGTAGCTATTTAGGTGGATAAAAACACGTGAAATACACTGCAATTTAAAGCAGGGCATTGGGTCTCTATGTGTGGGATAAAATTCATTCTTGTAGAAGCAAATATAGTTCTTAAAACTCATTTACACACAAACTTTCCAGGATTTCCTGGGTGGTACTTCTCTTTTGGTATAACATCACACTACACCATTCTTTATACTGTGACATGCAAGTAACTGTTCAACAGTAGAATTTATACAATGGAGACATTTTTTGACAGACATTTTACCAGCAGAGTAATCACTATTCCATAAATTATTTCAGACTAATTGCAGGGCAACACTTCTCCTCCTCACCTGATCCAGTGGAACACGCTTCTTTAAAAACCCCATTAAAGCTTTTTATCTTGTATTCTAAAAATACACTGACTGCTCTCGTAGACCCAGCAACAAAAAGTACTCCCTTTGAATTCCAACCACAATTTAGAAGGGTGCAAAAGAGCAAAATGGAGTCCCATTTTAAATAAACACAAATCTTTGAAGTCTGTAAAGAATTTCCTTCCTTTCAGCAACTTCAAGCACAGTGCCAGCAGTCATCTCTGGCACAGCTACTTCTCTGAAGTAGCTCCAGTTCCAGTAGATGCAACTTCCTCCATATATCTCTGCCTGGAAAATCCAACCAGGCTGTCAGCAGAAAACCTCAACAAACAAGACTCCAGATCCACATAGGTGGATAAGAGGGAGCAACACATCCTAAAAGGAATTGGGTGTTTTTAAAGCTATGTGTCTAAGTTGTTTGTTGTTTATAGCAACCACTTCTTGTGAAAACACTAAGGATGTTTTCACTGATTTGAAAACTCTCTATTTGTCCAGAGAATATGTGGATTCTCCATCTCTGGAAGTGTTCAAAGCCAGGTTGGATCAGTAACCTGCCCTTGTGAGTGGCATCCCTGCCCAGGGCAGGGGGCTTGGAACTAGGTGACTTTTAAAGTCCTTTCCAATTCTATAATTCTGATTCCATTTCAAGTCACATTTTACTTCATTCAATGCTCATGTTACAAAAAAAACCCTTGAAAAGCATGACTAAAACAGTATATCAAAATCAGGTTTAGTGATTTGCAATGTTTTTTAGTATGGAATCATTAATCAAA
The DNA here is from genome assembly GCF_028551555.1 of Melozone crissalis. Classification (NCBI taxonomy): domain Eukaryota; kingdom Metazoa; phylum Chordata; class Aves; order Passeriformes; family Passerellidae; genus Melozone; species Melozone crissalis. The sequence goes on along the minus strand of NW_026535817.1, from coordinate 6,247,249 downwards.
TGAAGTTTTCAGGTTTAAATTCTGGTTTAAATGTACGAGCAGAAGGCTTAATTTCTCAACACTGGTAGCTGGTCACGACATTTAGCAGGCAGAAGACAGGTAGAGTTAACTCATCTCAGGAATTAATATTTCCTATACATAAAAATGCCTAGAGAGAAGGGAGAGCTCAATTGCAGCTGTACAAGGGAAAATTCTGAAAATCCTGTCCCTGTCTGCCACCAGTTTATATCTACCTTTACATATAAACTGTGGATGAAGCCCCATATCTAAAACATCATCATCTGACACTTAAACAACAGGCTGGTTTTAAATCATCCCTCAAGTTCTGAACTGAATTTCAGCATTTCTGTCAACTATAGCAGTATTAATTTCTACACAGCCTAAATTTCATTATTTTAGAGAGCCCTTGTGCAAAAACCTCAGCAGACAGTTAAATAACAAAAAAAAAAGAAAGGAGAGGGTTGTGATGGTGGCAGGCATGCTGTGCACTGTGCTTTCTTTCCAGGTTTTTGCAGAAGAATGTAGAAAATACAACTACATCTCCTACCATCTCAAGGGAACAGGCTTCTCCAGGAGCAGCTGCAACACATCAAACAAGCAGTGGAAGCCTCTACCTCTCATCCTTTTTGGAAGGGCTAAAAAGACAACTCCTGTCTCCCACCCTTGTAATTTACAAATCAATTTCAGCAGAAAAAAGAGAAGGATCCTGAAGGGCCTTCCCCTCTGCCTTGCATAACTTAATTCTCACTTCAGATGTAAAGGGTCTGTGGCAAAACTCCACACTTGTTTACAGAAGTTAAGCCCCATGTTTACCCAGTTAAAACTAAATCAAAGTTTTCTGCCACAGCATTCTGTTGACTCCACTCACCTGGCTCCCTTCACAGTGCCTTTAGTGACACATCCAAATGTTTTGTGGTTGGTAGCTGTTGTCTCCTAATCTTTAGTGACAGCTCAGCTCAATCTGGTGTTTTCCAAGCTTGGATAGAAGACAGAAAAATAAATATCTTTCTTTCTTATATTCACTGACAATTTTCCTCTTTTTTTTTTTTTTTTTTAACCAAATGCTCTCTTCCACAGAGGTTTTCTGCTTTTCACTTTTAATGACTGAGCTTTCAAATTCTGGATTTTAATCAATCTCTGTGGCCAGTGCTTCTGACCATATATTCATGCTTAGGAAAACAGGTTTTTAGTGACAAAGACCTCAAGCAATTATTTACTCATTTGATGCCTGATGTAGTAAAACTCCTGTATAAAGAAAGAAGTAACTTTTCCCCATCTCCTTTGCTTTCCATTTTAGAAGGGGAAAAAACAAATCTCAGCTGGAGATGAGGGGCAACACTGAAAGAAAACTATGATGAAGAGCAGCCTCAGAACATGGCCTGAGAGACAGAAAGCCAGTGGTTTTGAACAGCTCTGGTCACTTGTAGTCACACAAGCAAGAAGAAAGGAAGAATTTATCAAGCCAACACTGACCCAAGTGCAGAGACCGATCGTTTTCTGTCTCTTGGCTAGTCTTTGTAATAAATACAGGCTTGGTGTGTAATGAAAACCAGCTGAGTGTTTCTCAAGGTACAGATGCTTTCTTTTCTTCTGATTCCAGCTAAGATTGTTCTTACTCTTCATAATCTCTCACAGCTGCCAAAAATCCATCTTATCGTTGCATGAGGTGAAGTTTCCATTAACAGCTATTATGGTAGCAGAGGTCAGGCGACCAGTGTCAAATGAGCTGCTAAAGAGAAACACTGGGCTAGAAAATCCTATACTGGGGAAGAAAACCTCAGCTGAGGTGTGTTTTATTATTAATCTGAATCCTTGTTATGTGCAGATGTGGCTGGGCTGTGCTGCTGACTGACCAGTTTCTGATGTCCGGGAAAAGGACGGGGAAATTTGGGGTGTGGATGATGTGGGAATACATATCCACTTGGCTGGCTGAAGAGGAATTTTAATAGTTGTGATGATGCCCAATCTGTCAGCCAACCAGACTGGCTGCTCCTTAGGCTGAAGGGCTCTAATGAAGGAAGCTTTGGCCATAAACATCACTTGCACACACACATTTCAGCACTCACGTTGCTGCAGGTGTGGTTCCTGACTCCCAGTCATGGCTGGGGAATAAAATAAAAGCAATAATGATAATAGCCCTTAGTTTCCAATCACCTAATGGAAAATGAGAAGTTTCCCTCAAAAAGAAAGAGCTCCATCTCAAACACTTTCTCTTTGAAAAGACCTTCCTCTAGTTAAAGCATCTGGATTGAAGTAATTCTTTGTTGATAGCAAATAATATTTTAATGCCATTCTAATATGACCCTATGTTTTCTTTTGGAATTATCTACCTGAAAAACATATTTCCTGGAAGACATTTTGAATAGGAACACCCTGAATGTGTCTTTATTACTTTCTCTCTTTATAAGTGCACCAAAGCTAGCATCATATGGGCGGACACACTTTGCAGTGCCAGCTGTTCATTGTCAGCGTGTTACACAGTGAACAAAGAAGCAAATAAAAAACCAAATTTCAATAAATTTATGGATTGTTTTCCAAACTCCCTCAATTTTAAAATAACAAAACGCAGAATTATTTGGAAAAGCCTCACCAAAATATTGACTACCACAATATATTTTAAAAATTACTTTTGACATTTCAAAATATAAAGGAATAAAATATTTTAAGAAAATACTGACTATTTTGCAAAGAATCACAACATTTTTCTTTCTACATTACCTCAATGTTGAAGGTCCTAGATTCTAAATACAGACCCTACCAAAAATGCCACAAATGTCAGACACCAACATTATTGCAATATCTCAGCAATGTCCTGCTGAGACATGGTCACCCTTCCTCTTCCAAAAAGCCATCTTGAAAATTTATGTGTCAGGTTATGTGGAGAATTAAACTTCTTTTGTCTGCCAACAGCATTTTTGTGTGACATGGAAAACCATTTCCCACACAGAGGTGTGAAGAATGTGCACTGCATTTAGTCCCATGTTTTGCAGCTTAAAAAAAAAAAAAAAAATCTTTGCTCTGATTAAATCATTACAAAGTTCTTACAAAATTACTCACAGCAAACCCCTTTGCTGCAATTGAGATGGCCACGACACACAGAGTGCCATACAATTCCAGAGGGCTTCAGCCCACACAGAGCAACACCACACCACTTCAGAAAGCTGCAGGCAGCTGCCCTTCTTGTCCCTCAGCCCAGCCTTTCATCCCCTCCTGCTGATGCCCTGCACCTGTGTGCCCTCTGCTCCCTTTGGTGGTTGGGCAGTGTCCTGGGCACTCCTTACCTTCAATAGCATTCACCTGCTGCTCACACCTATGGCCCATCAGCCACTCCCAATCACCACAAACTCTGTGCCTACACTAAGGATCAGTCAGAGACAGCAATATCTATATCTTGAAACAGCTGACAGAAATAAAACAGCAAGTAATTGTGACACACAGCTGACAAAATCCAACAGATGCCTTCAAGACCAGATAAAACCATCTAGACCCTAATCCATGTGAAAACTACTATATCTCTCACTAAACCATAAAATTGATACATCTACCTGGAGAAAAAAAAACCAAAATCTTTAATGCAGTTACAATATTCCTTCCTTTTGTCTTATTTACCTAATCAAAATGGGAGAATAAAACCCCCATAACTCTATTTTATAACTGAGACTGTAATGTGGACATGGCAGAGAAAGTCACTTGTGCACTTAGGGTGGAACAATCAGAACAGAAACACAAAGCTTGGTGAAAAGCACTTGTCACAAAATGCAGAACATCAATTACTTTCACAGAAATACACAGCAATTAAACAAATACAATAATCAGGATACACATGTATGCCTAAAAGACGAGTCCCAAAGCAGTGTTGTGAATTATACATTATCTATTATAAAGTAACAGTTTTAGAAACACCAGCCCTTCTGCATTCCTCTTCCCCACAAATAACCCCAGAAACAAATCAAGTCACTTCTCACTTACCTGTCTGGTAACCACAGCAGCCAGGGGTGGAAGGGTTGATTCGGCTTCCCAGTATTCCCAGCTGGTCAGCGGTGGCACACAGCACAGTTGAGGTGGCCATGACACACAGAGTGCCATACAATTCCAGAGGGCTTCAGCCCACACAGGGCAACACCACAGCACTTCAGAAAGCTGCAAGCATCTACTCATCTCCTTCTTCAGCCCAGCCTTTTATCCCCTCCTGCTGATGCCCTGCACCTGTGTGCCCTCTGCTCCCTTTGGTGGTTGGGCAGTGCCCTGGGCACTCCTTACCTTCAATAGCATTCACCTGCTGCTCACAGCTGTGGCCCATCAGCCACTCCCAATCACCACAAACTCTGTACCCACACCCCATCTCTGCTGACCTGTTGCAGCAAGTCCAGAGAAGACCAGCAAGATAATTAGGGGGATGGAGCACCTCTCCTGTGAGGCAAGGCTGAGAGAATTGGGGTTGATCAGTCTGGAAAAGGGAAGGCTTCAGGGTGACCTAATCAGAGCCTTCCAGGACCATTGAGCCTACAAGAAAGAGGGAGAGAGACTATGTACAAGGGCCTGGAGTGACAGGACAAGAGGGAATAGCTCCAAGCTGAAAGAGGGTAGACTTAGCATAGATATTAGGAAGAAATTCTTTACTGTCAGGGTAGTGAGAAACTGGAACAGCTTGCCAAAAGAAGTTGTGGATGGGCCGTATCTGGAAACATCCCAGAGCAGAGTGGATGGGGATCTAAACAACCTGCTCTAGAGAAAATTATCCCTGGCCATGGCAGGGAGGTTGGACAGGATGATCTTTAAGGTCCCTTCCAAGCCAAGTAATTCTATGGCCTGCAGCTCTGGCAGTCAATTTGAGCAAATCCAGCACCCAAGGCTCTACCACCAGAGCCCGGGGAGCAGCTTACTCTCAGGAGGAAATGCACAGGTGCTCCGTGGCAATGCCATCACCACAGCCACCTTGACCCCAGGGTCCCCAGGGCCCCACTGGGGTTGGCAGAGAGGGAACAGTATGGGCTCTGGAGGATAACTGGGAAGAACAGAGCATTATCTGTAGTGTCTTCACAGAGCCCCACAAAACAACACTCATAATCTGTACCTTCTATGATGAACAAATGCCATAGGAGCAGAAAAATGCAGTACTAAGTAGGTTTTTCTCCCCTCTTCCCCTGCTGAAAGCAGAGGTGGGCCTTTCAGATATTTCAGCCAAATGATCTGAAATAGTCTGCAGCCACTCCTTAGTTCACAGACAAATATACTGTCATCCTCAGTGCTAACATGTCAAGAAAGGCATTAAGTCATAGGTTTGAATCAAAATGATGTTGAACAAAAAAGCCACTGCCTTTTAAATGGATTGATAAAATTGTTTTCTGCTTGTCTCAACCACACAAAACCTTGTTTTATAGAACACACAGTTAGCCTATAGACACCAAAGTGCTTTGTATTTTTTCTTTTCCTAACTGAGAGAAGACTTAGACAGATATGATTTCTGGTGGAAATCTGCTCTGTTTCAAAGTATGGTGATAATAGGAACACCAGATTAATGGGCATCTCAGTTGGATTAAGGGAAACAAGGCATGAAAACATACATTACTGAATAAAGAAGATAAACTCTACTTAGAATTGCACTATGAGTAACTGTCAGTGACCAATAGATTACAAAGAACATTTCTCAAGATGCTGTTTATGTTGAAACAAACCTTTTGCAACCTGTGCTCTGCTCCTTATTAATGCTGGGGTCCTCTTTATATCACTGAGATTACACAAGGATAAAGTGGTTAAAGAGCTAAAATAGTAAAACAGAAACAAATAGTTAGACTTGATGGTCTTAAAGGTCTTTTCCAACTTAAATGATTCTCTGGTTCTACAATGTCAGCACTTCTATTGTCCTCTCAATATTCCAAGCAAAAAGAGCAGTCTGCACGCATGAATCTCTGACAAAATGATTTTCAAGGCTCCTGTAGTTTAGCACATTTCTGTCTTCCAAGCAAAATGGGAAGTGAACCCCGACTGGAAGCAGAACAAGGTGGGTTGGCTGAGGGAGGCTGTCACAGCCTTTGCCAGCCACATCTTGCTGTAGGGCTGGCAATCTTTTAAGCTGCCCTTTACATGCCAAGTCCCTCTCTTTCCTTCCTAAAGAAGGGAGGATTTTACCACCCTACTTGCAAATACATGCAGAGAAAGATGTAGGAAATGGCACCTAAGCTGGACAGGACCCCTGAGAAATTCTCACACAAAACACTGATGGATGAGATCAGCAACAATACAAGTATGATAAACTCGAGACAGGAGCTAAAATAAGAGGAAAAAAGTGAAAACAAACTAAAATCTGTTTCTACCATCAAGATGCAGCTGTAGACATTAGTGTCACAAGAAGATGTGGAGACAAAACCTGATAATAAAAAAGTTATTGCAGGATACATGAACATAAAAAAATATAGATTTGAAAGTAACATTAAAAATGCTTGGCTTTTATCAGCATCACACTCAGTGTAGCTCATGATTCTTTTGCTTCCTTACTATTACACACTTCTTTGTGGACTACCACCAAACAGCTGCAAGGACAAGGATGGGGCTGATTTAATGCAGCAGCTTCCCTACTCCCTCTAGTTTGTCTTCCTCGCAGTAGGAATCCGTCACATTTATATGCACCAGAGCAGAAATAACAGGATTTCCAGTTAAAACTCTAACACAAATTAAGCTCTGCTTTGTTGGTTACTATTAAGTCAGAATTTTTTTTTTAATGTATTGAGAATCTTTTTTATAAAAGTCAGATGTTTTAATCCATGTTTCTTAGACAAACTTTTGATTTCATTAAAAATTGCATAAAAAAATACAAGTATGATATTTGTTTAAAAAAATTGATTGAGGCAATATTAGCCCAATCATGGTAAAAATGCCTTTTGTAACTGTATCATCATGTCTTGATTAGGGTTCTTGATCAAGCAAATTCTTTTTTGATGCTTTACAATGCCTTCTCTTGTTGAACCTGGTGCTTCATGAGAGCTGTCTGAGCCCTAGCCCACAGGGGAGCATAAAAAACCCAATGCAGTTTTCACTAGTCATCATAGCCACACTCCCAGACAGATTTTTCATTGGGGCACCTTTTGGGTTTCTTTCCATAGATAACTGAATATCCAAGTAAAACATGAAATGAACAGTTTTACAGTTAAAAACAGCCTTGATAAATAACTTTCAACCTGTCCTACTCATTATTACACACTCGGCATTTCCATGTGTGCTGAGGAGCTGATATTATACCTGGGTTAATCATACATGCACTGAAACACATAACTCCCCTTCAGCATCTGCAGGGGAGCTCTGTCAGGCTGGCAAACAAGCCAGGAGCTGCAGCAGACCCTGTTTCCCAGTTTAGCAGCTGGAAAATAGAAGCATCAGAGGCACCGGGGCAGTAGAGCAAGACAGCGTGTGCTGGCAGGCTGAGCTGGTTTCATTCCCTGCATGAGCAGAGTGGTGCACGGCTTGTTTCTCTGCCAGTGGGCCAGGAGTTCATAGGTAGTGGGGCTGAGCTGATCCAGAGCTAACTGGAGGGGATTTCACTCACACCCCAGCATTGTCCTCTCAGCACAATCCTGGCTGCTTCCAGCAGCAACTTTCTTCTCCCCTCCACCTCCTCTGCCCTTTTCATTATCCCTGCTGCACTCAATAAGGTAGCAACATACGTGCTGTTTTTTCCCAGTCCAGCAACAGTAAGTGTTAAGTAGATGATAGCTCCAAAATGCAACGTGTATATCATATTTTGTGACTAACACAATCTCCCAATCAGGACATTTTGATCTTCCAGTTATAGCTAGGGACTTTGGCAGGAAATGATCTTTTTACATGCTCTCATAAACTCTCAGAAAGTCTGGTTTTGGTTCACTCTTTCTGCTAAAGAGCACCAATAGTTTCTCTTTGGTTTCCCAGGGTATGTTTACCAAGCTGATAAGGGCTGCAAGGCAGATCCAAAGAAACACTTGGTTTATTTTCTTTTATTTTGGCACTGATAAGAGTGTGGAGTCCCATTTTAAAACCAGGAGGAAAATAATTGGCGTGTCCCAGTTATTTTTTTACACACAGGCATACATGAATGCATGCACACACAGATTTTAGGGTTTTTTTATGGGTACCTTCTTGACTTGCAGCCAAGCCATGTCAATGGGAGCCAGCTCATGTATTTAATTGTATCAGCATATAATGGCAGACAGATTTTCTTCCTTTCTGCACTGCAGCACAAGAAGCTTTCCTAGGAAAGCTTGTTTTTTACTAGGAAACAGGAGAGTGCATGGCAAAAGAAGTAAACTCCCTGCTTCCATCATCCAGGAGAGATTAAAAACACAGACATATCCAGATGATAAACTGAAACACAGTATCGTGCCCCCTGTGTAATTTATGGAATACATGCCTGAACTAATAAACGCCTCAGGGAATAGTTAGTGGGGAGTGGAGCCTTAAGTGCAGTGGTTACATTAAAATCAGGCTAGACTAGCTAATGCTTTGCTTTTAGGTACAGGCAACAAAACAGAAGCTGCAGTCCAAAACTCAAAAAAAATCTGCTGAACTTTCAGCCCTCTGTGTCTCTGTCTCCCTTTCCACAAACACACAACCCTCTCAGTACATTCCAACCAGGAAATAACAAAAAATTGCTTGGAAAACACAGATATTACTGTTCCCTTATTATGGTCAACATTCAGCAGAATATGCAAAATAATACACTTTATGCCTTTTAGGCTTGAAACTGATGTGAAGAGAACAAAAAGGACTGCAAGTTCTTTATCCAGCATGTTGGGTTGAAGGTAAGGTCACTGCTTGCCAGCAGGCTATGACTGACTCTAATTAAACATTTTTATACCACTCATCTGTGGCTGGGGAACATGTCATTAAAACACAGGAAACATTAATCTACATATTAATGCTAGAGAAAGAAAACTTTTACACAATCTTTACTCAACAATTAAAAGAAGCTTACGAATCTTTAACCCTTGGAATACCACACCACCCCCACCTAGTAAGAGCTCCAAGTAGATGTTACTCTGACAATTACCTGTTTCTTCATCAAGTCACACCAGTTTTGCACCATTTTGAGGGTCCTTATCCCAATACTGCTCCATTCTGTTGCCTCCATACTCACAGACCTTAAATTAGGGAATTGGCTGCATGCATTTATTGCATTTTTGACTGTTTGGAACAAACTTCAAATGCTTTTCAGAAAAATGGTGGGTGATCACTCTATAAATCCCTATGTTTCAGGCTAGTCAAGAGCCCAGCATATACTGTTATTTATTCATTATTTATTTTGTCAGGCACTGTGGTCCATCTTGAAGCAATTGCTTTGCTGTGTGAAGGCATCTCCATGCTAGCTCCATCTGCTTAAGAAACCAAGCAGTGTTTTGGGGCAGGAGGGTAGAAACAGAGGGGGATTTATGGATGGACACAGATTTCTACACTCTTGTCTGTTCACCAGAAGTACACAAAATTTGTCTGTTGCCTCTGAGGTGATATTTAGTTCTTGCACTGAATGCTCCCATTTATTCTCTTTCCTTCCTGTAAGGAGTTATATTTAAGTTCAAACCCTTAAATAGAGATTTATAGAGACTAGAAATGGTCTAACTAGTAACGTTCATTTTGTCTTAGATTTTATAAATCTATATGCCTATAGAGAGCAGATTTAGTATTTTTGTAGGTATGCAATTAATTTGAGGACATTTTCTTCTATTGGTTCCTATATATGAATATGTATAGATGAAGAAAGAGAACATTTATATTTAACATTTCAATCTGCACTTTTAGAAATGCAGCACACAGTTTCACCAGTAGCATATTATCACTGCTCTTACTTTTCAGGTTTTTTCATAACAAAAAGTCTGTCATCCAGTCGTCACTGTTACAAAAGCATTTAGTTAAACTAGTTAAACAAGTTCAGATTGTTGCTGGAACCACAGTGGAAATATTTACAGTAAAACTCACCTGGCTTCAAGTATTGTTCCAAAGTTGAAATTCAGCCCAGTCTTGGAAGTTCACAAAGGTTCATTAGCTTATTTGAGCAAAACCCAGGCCCGTTTTCAAGTAAACTTTGGCTGATATTTAGTTCTAGATAAAGGGCACAGTATGATAGTGATATGATTAAAATGGCTTGAATGCAAACCCTCTGCTCCCTCCATTATTGTTTTTGTTACCTATTCAACACTCATAAAACCAGCCACTCACTTTCAGAGGGAGGTTTGCTGCTCATGCTCACAAATACTCACTGAGCAGCCAAAGGATTTACACAGTCAGCTAAAAAAAAAATACAAAACGTGGGCAAGTGAAAGCATGGCTGGTTATTTAGGGAGTTAAAATGTCTCCAAAATTGGAATGAGCAAAGTGTGTTCTACCTCAGCAAGAGACAAAAAGGGAAAACAGCACCCTCCAAATCCTTACAGACTTAAAAATCAATTCCACATCCTTATCATCACCTGAAAGATTTATAAAATTAATTGTTTCTTATTGTCCATTAACCCAGTGACCCAGATTTCACTGCAGCTCTGATCCAAACAAAAATCTTCCTAATCAAATGGGAAGATCCTTAATGAAGTTTAAGGACACACTGAGACCTGGTCTGTCCTACCATGCCATATTGCATGTCACTAATCTGCAGAGAGCTACAGCTATTTTGTCAGGATTAAACAAGGGAGGAATGAAAGTATTATTACCTCCTCTGAGGCTTCAAATCAGTTTTCAGTCTGCTGTGATGACCCTGGCCACCTTCAAGGCTCCCTGGAGAAAAGAAGGAAAGGAAATTAATAAATAGGCGTTCATAAAAATGGCTGTAGCTCTAAAGAGCATCCACTGCTCTCTTTTTTCATCCCATGGTACATTGTGAAGAAAGACTGCCTCAACCATATGAAAATATAATAAAATGCATATGTTTCTTTTATATATGAAAAAGGTATGTAATTAGTTTTAGTTTAAAATAAGAAAAAAATGGGCTGGATGAAATTGTGCTCACTATAAAAGAGAAAAGAGCACTTTTTTTTTTTTTTTTAAGAAAGGCTCTTCTTAAAAATTTCCTAGTAAAACAAGCAGATGGACTAATTTCACTTAAGCTAAAAATAATACACAAGTGGAGAAAGCCAAGCTTGAGCCTCCCTTTGTAAGGAGTGTCAGGTATATAATTAGAGGGATCCACATTTTCCTTGGCAGCCTGGGAGAGGAATCAAAGGCATACCTTTGCTGCTTAACAAATCATTATCTTTACCTTTACTGCTTAGGCAAAGAGGACCAGAAGTCTCAGCTGAGTACTGAACCTTCTCCTTGTCCACATAGTTTTTAGTTCATTCCCTGGCTCCACTTTGGAGTCTTTCAGCCAGCCCTCTTCAAGGCAAATGTGGAATGGAGAATTTTAATCCTGATGCAATCTGGATTCAAGGAGGGACTGCTCCATGACTCTGGGTCTAGAAGCTCTACCTTGGTTTGTGCTGGATGATAGAAATGCAACTGAATGGATTTTTCCAAGGCATGGGAATGTTTTCAGGAGGCAAGAAAGGCTTTTGGGAAACAGCCTTGCCTTGTGCCTTTATGGGATGTTAGAAATCCTGCTGCAAGTTTAATTTGTATATATTCAGATATGACCAATTCCCAGTATTACTCCTCTATACTGCCTCTCTTTGATGGGTATGTCAGGAAATGAAGGAAACATCACAAAATTCCAGGTTTGATTGTGGATGCTGTTTGATACAGTGCAAAACTAAAAGACCTTCTATTTAAAGCATAGAGCTGCTCTTCCTAAAAATGTGGAATACACCAGATTTTGGGCTCCTCCTAATCAGCTACTTGTAATTTTTCTCCTTAAATAAGGGAATTTCTCTCTTTCAGCTCAGTCTGAGTTTTTCCTTATATTTCCTCTCCCCTGACCTGCTAAGGAGGGGAGTGACAGAGCAGATTTGGTGGGCACTTGTTGTCCAGCGCAGGGTCAACTCACCACACAAACCAAGGAACCAAAATCACTGGGTTAAGCATGAGGAGGAAGGGGAAGGGAAAAGGGAAGGGAGAAGTGGAAAAAGAGATGGACCTTTTTGAGAGGTGGTAACAATCAACTTAAAACAAACATTTTACTTATAAAATCTAGATCAAAATTAACCACAATCTCAAAAACATAGATCTTCCTTATTTATACCAGGTTCCCCTTTGTAATACAATCACATTTTAAATCATGACTAAGCAGACTAAATAATACTAGGTACTCTAATTTCTATTCATAATTTAAAGTACTTCTGAAGTGAGCAATCCCTGAGTGAAGAAAGAATGTAAACTCAGAATATGTGTTCAGTAACATTTGCTTAGTGAAAAAAAAAATATCTTTAGAGTTGCTACTGTGGCTCACTATTAAATCTGAGTAGCTGGGTCTGAATGATTTATGTGCTAAGTTATTAAAAGTAAATCAAATAAACGCATGGGAACACCAGTCAGTTCTTTTGCTCTCCCTAAATCCCCCTCAGGTTATTTCTCATATATCAGCAGTGTGGCCAAGCAGGCTGCAGGACTGCTCAAGTGTCATGATAATATTTTGGCATCTCCAATAAGCAGTGACAAAGGGGAAGATTTGACACTCTCCAAAAGTGTTTTGGAAGTGTTTATTCATGTAATTATGACAAGCTGTTTTAATTAATGCTGAAGGACCCTTCTCACTTACCTAAAATTACACTTATCTTGGTGCCTTGAACATTTTCAGGATGTATTTGAGACCCCTAGAAATATATGTATGCACATGATACATAAAATACCTTTTCATAGTTGCAATCCTTCCAGGTTTCACAGTGATTAAGTTTCAACATCAGTTTCCTTAATGAGTCGTTATATCTGAAAATGATTTTACCATAATTACTCTTGAATCACAGAATGGTTTGGGTTGGAAGGCACCTTTAAGATCAGCCAGTTCCAGACTCCTGGCCATGGGCAGGGACACCTTCTTTTAGATCAGGTTTGCTCATATAGAATGCGTCCCTGATCATGGCAGGGACAAATTAAAGTTAAGTTAACCAAGTTTAAAAGATTTAAAATATATCTTCAGTCAAAAAGCCTTACTGGCATCGTCTCAGGCTTTTTCCCTATGTGACTATTTTGCACAGAATATTGCAAACCATACATAAATTACATTCATTTTTATAAGGATATCTTTCACATTATGTTCTCTGTTGTGGAAACTTTGCCATACACAAAGAACTTCCATTATATTTTACTTTATTCTAATCCCAGTTATGCTTGTCAGGATTCATGAAAGATCAGTGCACTCATTCAAGCTGTGAGAGAGCAGACTTTAGAGGGCTATGCCATTTTAGACTGCTCTTCTTTCAGGTTCATCTAGGATGAAATAAATAGTTTGGGCCCATGTTGTTTCTCAAGGAGGCTTACAAAGAAATTGTCCATGTTTAGGATCTCAGCCAGTGAAATAATTTCCCTTTCATATTCTTTCTTACTGGAACACCAAGATGGAAAATTCATCATATTTGCTGAAGGAATAAAAGATTATTTTCACGTATGAGCATGCTCCCCAATTAACCAGTTCCCATGGCTGTCACAGACACACACAAATATCACTGGTTTATATCACTGGATGTGTGTTCTGACCTGGAAAATTGTCACCATTTCTCAATGGGGATGGATCTATCTGTGAAACTGCCTTGAAGAAGTCTACCCTTCACCTCTGAAGGCACATCTCACAGTGCTCTACAGTGTGACCTCTTTATCACACAGGACTTGGGAAAATGCACAATTAAAGTTATTTGTTTGGACATTCTATTCCCACTCCTATCATCACTTCTCCCTTAATTCACAGATAACCTTCATACCCTGAAACAGATCATGACTTTTCATGGAGTTACTTCTGAGGAATAACATTGCCAAGCATTTCTATTTCCTGTTATTTATTAATAAAAACAGGAGTTTCACATAAAAATGATGTTAGTTCTCAGTGTTTTCTCTCCACATAAAATGTTGGCTTTTTTGCAAAACAACAAAACCCATTAATATCCCAACATGATTTTCTTTCACCTGTCCTGGTGTCCCGTGTAAGTTGGTTGGTTTGTATTCCCAAGGATCAGGTTCTCAGCTAGACTGCAAAATAAAAGTTACTGGGAATCTTCAGGAAGGGGGCACCATTCTTCTCTGAAGGCCAAAAAGTGGCAGATGAAAGTGGCAGTACATTTGTGCCAGCACATTTACCACAGACAGCTCTCTTAAGCAATCCTTACATAAACTGCAGCCAAAAAAGAGATTTCAGCTGAAGTTTTCAGTATTTGGATTGCCTCTAAATCAACAGAACATACAGAGAAAACATTTCTTATGCTGGGAAAAAAATACTTATTTTTAAATAGCTTCCATTTTCCTATTAAACAGAATAGCACTTTCATAAAATAAAATGCTCAAATTAATGAGCCCTCTGTACTGACCAACAGGGAAAGAATGAGCAATCAAATATGAGATTATTCTTATTGATTCTTATGTCATAACACTTGAGGAATAGTCTGCAGATACCATCTGCAGGTAAACCCTGGAATTAAATTGACACAAATTTCAGCTCATGACCACCTCTGAGTTCAAAATTCAGTCCTATCCATTCCATTTTTTCCAAGCCATCTTCAAATTCCAAAAGAATTTTAAATCCTCACAACATTTTTAAAATCCTCACAAAAGAGTAATGTTATGATGGAGAAAAACAAATAACTATTTGCTAGTGCTATGGCTCATTTCAGATTCTGAAAAAGCTAACTTGCATTTAAAATTTTCAAAAAAATAAGCTGCCGTTGGACATTACAAATGATATATAGCTAATTCTGTAAGTCTTTGGACGTTCTGAAGAAATATATGAGTTTTCTTCTCAAAGTACAGGCACTCTATTCCCATCCCTACAATCAGAAAAGGTTAAGCTGTTCTCTGAGCCACTTATTTTTGGGTCAGCAAAGTAAGAGCACTGCTAAAATGTAAGGTTTCATCTTTCAACAGGAAATGTCTGCCTGGAGTAAGATTTTCTTTCACAGCAGCCCTGAGTTTATGGTAGCAATGGCTTGCACTGCAGGGAAAGTGAGGGGGAGAACAAGTACCAGGTACTTTGTGCACAAAACTGGATGGAAAAGCTGAACAACTTTTTGTAAAGCTGAACAACTTTTTGAAAAGCTGAACAGCTTTTCGAAAAGCTGAACAACTTTTTTCCCTTCCATTCCAGAGGGAAAGCGGTAGGTGTTCTCCAACACTGCCTAATTTATTTACTTTTATTTAGAAATGTATAAGGTGCTCTTTTCTTGAGCACAAATGAAATGAAGAAACAAGAGACAGTCTTCCACTCACTTTTCCAAACCTTAGTCCAACAGCTGTTTCCTCAGGGACACCTTCTCCACACCACACTAAGCTCTGTCTCCTGTCCTTTTACCAGCTCCTACACCAGATTCTTTCATCTTTTCCTTATCTCTCCCACAGATAGGCAAACAACCAAAAAACAGGGGCTGGGAGAACTGTTCCTGCTTGCCAATTGCCTTCAGCGAGCCTTTCCTGCATCCTGACACCCTGTATGGGTGACTGCATGTCACCCTTTTGGGTGGCAGCAACGTCTTTACAACTGTTTAATTTCCTTTAAGGCCCTAAAGTTGCATTGATTCACTAATTATTTTAGGCTTTCAGGAAACTTAGTTTTAGCTATAGAGTTTCTTTTCCTTATTTTGTTTCTTATATTTAAATAATCATTCCTATGTTTTAATAATGCACTTTAAAGCACTGATGATCAATAAGAAGAAGGTATTCCCCGGAAAACAGGACTGTTTGAAATAAGCAGAATATCTCGAAAGCAACTTTAGATTAATAGCTATCACTTGTTAACAGGGAAAAAAATTACCAGAAGGGAATGCTGTTATCTGAAAAATTCAGCTGGCTAGCCAGGAAAAGCCAAGAACCTTTCCAGAGTCACTGAGATGAATTGTAGATTTCTGAGGAGCTGCCACTCTATTCATTGATTCAGTGGTTTCTCATGCTAGCAAATCTCAGAGCATGAAAGATGAGGCTCTCATTTCATCAGTCGCCCCCAAAGCACAGGTACCACTGGTGTCTGTATGGGCAGAGAAGAAAGGAAAAGCACATCATGGGTGACTTTCATGAGGCAATGGTACTATTTTATTTTTTTTTGAGCCCCAAAAGCAACCAGCAGTGTTAACTTGCTATGAATATCTCAAAGCTACAGCAGCAACAATAGAATTAAATAATTCTGACACTAAAAGAAAGCTGAGGTAGAGTTACCTCCACTGTCAGGATGGAAGTGCTGTTTAAGCCCAGCTGGACTACCAGCTCATTTCAAGCTTTCTGCTGAATTTATATTGAGTGCTAATGATCTCCAGCTAATTCCAGATTGGAGTTAAGAGCTTACAACAGAAACTGACCTTTGCTGTCCCAGAGGAAGAAAGGGAGTGAAATGATTATCTGAGGCTATTTGTAAGGCCTGAAAACCCACTTAATGGATCAATAAATCAAACAGTGAGTGAAGCTGGTTTAGAAAGCAGGTGTGTGGATTCTAGTAGTGAATAGGTGTTTCATGTGAGAGAACAGTGTGGGTTGTGTTAGACTGAATGAAATCAGCTGAACTGTGTCCTGTAAATCCCTAAAGCAGGATGACATTTGTTCTACCTTCTTGTCAGAGCACAGTAAAACACCCTTGGACATGTGGCTTGCACAAAACGTGCCAGCACAACATGCATGTGATATTTGGTGAGTTTTAATGCAGTGCACTAGTAACAGATAAATGCATCGGTGTTTATCAAGGTAGATCAGTCAAAGGTTGCCAGCAAACATCAAAGACTGTTTAGTGCTCACATTTAGGATACTTTCTCATTTATGACAGAATAATATATCACTGAACTAGCCTCAAAGAAAAATGATGGACAGGACAAAAAGGAGACCAGCTTGCTTAGGAAAATTAAAAGCAAGTGAAGCCCTAGCCTCAGCTTTGCTGTCCTGCCCATGGCATAAGGGAACCCCAGAGACAACTGCTTCTTCCAAGTGATATTCAGCTTGCCAGCAGACATAGAGAAAACTGCCACAGGAAATGCTGCAAGAGCCACCCACATTATCCCAAGAGTGCTTCATTAGTCCTTTGGCAAATCAGTGGTCTTCATGAAAAGAGTGACATGTATCAGACTATCTGTCCTGGAATATTTTAAGATGTTTTTGTCAGCTTAGGGTTTTTTAATTATTAAAATTTGCCAGACTTGGGTTTTTGTTACAAAAATGGTGGAAATAGTAGAGAAAACAGGCTTGCTCTCTGGAAACATATAATATTTTAATTTATGTAAATTTGAAAGGCACTGCACAATGTGCTGTAGTGTCCCACAATGCTCAGTGTTCACCCAGCAGAAAGATTTACTCAGTAAAATCACACTTTTTCCAACTCTTCTCATTCCATGCTGATGTATTACAGTGGAGCAAGGCCAGAGCCTTATTCTATTCCATGTTAAATAAATAAACACAGAACAAGTAGGTAACACACTTATTTTTTACTTCACAGATCTCCTAAGACAGAGTATATATGAATGTCCCCTTGCCCCTAAAAACTTTGTAACAGCAGTCTGGAGCATGATTCTTGTGGCAAAGTCAACTCCAAGCCAATACTTGCTGATATTATCACTGCAGCACCTTCCTCCATACAAATTTGTCCCAGACAGTACATTTTTGAGCTAAATCCAATAATCATCCTGAAATAGCATTTTCCAAATGCTTTCCAGTCCATAACAGGCAGTATCTAGTAAAGCAGTTAGTATAACTTTGGTAGAAGGAAACCTGTACTTCCACTAAATCTATCTAAATATCCAAAAAATATTAAATTGGAAGGAACTGTTAGTCTGTTGGGATGTGATAAAAAAATTAGTATCAACCTAGACAATTACAGAAGTTGCTTAGCATCAAATAAAGTCAGGTGCAAAATGCTTAGCTTAAATCAGGGAAATTATATGCACAAAGCCAGAATGAAGAATGATTGAGCAGCAGCTGCTAAGAGGTTTGGAGGAGCACCACGGATCACTAGCTGAACATAAATCAAAGTTGTGCTCTGTGGAGAGAGCAGGTATCACATTGGGATGTGTTTTACAATATTGCCTGAGAAAGGATGGAGATGGAGCCCTTCCTGTGGCTGTGCCAGGAGGCTCTGGATGCCTGCCCTGGGAACAACAAACCAGGAACAAAGTTCACCATTTACAGAGTCTGCAAAGAGGGGTGAGAGTGAGAATAAGAGGTATGGGGAAGGAGATGAGGACACAGGGGAGGGGGAGCAAAGGAGCTCAAGAGAAAACAGGATGAGGGTGAGAGCAGCTTTCAAAGAACAGAAATGAAAACAGCTCTTAAACCATTTGGACTTCCAGGAGCAAACAGCCACGAAGTTATGGAATTAAACTTCAGCAGCAAGGATGAGTTGTGCACTGGGGGGAGGCTAATAAAGCCATCAGGCTGGCCCAGGGAAAGCATCACTGGAAGCCCTGAAGACAAATGCGTTCAGAGACACAGATGCACTTGATTCTCCCACTGGGGCAGCAGAGACCTCAGCAGGCACTTTCCAGCCTTACACTCAATTATCCTGTGATTCTACAAAACCATTGCCATCGCAGCATTATTCATCTCTTTAGAAACTATGCAGCCACTACTGAAATAAAATAAAGGGAGAAGAGGGGGCGATGAGGTTTTTTTAATAAGTTTCTTGTGATGGATGTGAGTCCCTGATAGGCTCCTGGGTGCCTATTAAGGAAATCTCCAGATGGATACAAGTCTAATATTTCCCATTTTGTCTTCTTTTTTACCCTCACTGTGATTATTTAGATTCCATTTTGTTTATACTAATCTTAGTGCAACACATCCTCCACTCCAGCAATTTTCAAATACAACTCCTCAAAACAGCCCAAGAGATCCCCTGCATGATAGAGAACTGCCAGGAATCTTTTTCTTCTTCTTTTTTTTTTTTTTTTAATGAACATGTTTTTGAGTTAATAATATGCTGAGAGAGCAGCTGCACTCAGCAAAACTGCAGCTATAAAACCCTGAAAAGCTTGTGTTTCTTTCACATCATGCTGCAGCCAAGCCAGCTGAGCCTACATCTGCCTCAAATCACTGGCAGGTAAAGTTTGTGTCTCACTACAGGGATGTAGTCCCACTGGGTTATTTTATTTATTTGAAGCAGAGCAAACTGAAACATTTGGTTTAGCTTGAAATCATGTTTCTCCCCAAAGTTCACATGAATTTCAACTGACTAGGTTGTTTTTTTTTTTTTTTTTCCTTTTTTTTGCACTGTTTTGTTTTGATGTGCCTGATTTTACTGTGTGTGCTGCATACTTGCAGCCACAAAAAAAAGTCACAGAGCTGGTGGGGGATTGCCGTGGCTCTTTGCGCTGCCATGTGCTTCAAGGACCACGACAAAGGAACGTGGGGCTTGCATTCGTAAATTCTGAAACACAGAAACCCAAGGTGGGCCGCAGCAAGGCCAATCTGAGCTAACAAACTCTAAAACTGGTGGGTCATATACTCACGGAACAGCAATCCAAATATCTCAGCTTTTCTCTTTTTCCAGCCCTGTTAGCTTTTACTGGTTTTGACGTTCCTCTTGCTATTTGCATCCACATTCCCTGAAATCATTTCTGTTCCCATAAATCCCTTCTGTATTGCCAACACTGCATTGAGTTTGTCTTTCAGATGGTCATTCCAAAAAAATGCTGTGAAAAATCACTTTCCAAGCTCTTAAATCACGCCTGCACGTACCACCCAACTGATCTGGGGAGTAGTGCTCGACCAAATCATAATATTCAAGGTTAGCAATGCTAGCTAAAGCAAACATTGGCCACGGGTCAATGCAGATCTTTCTTTGCTCTGCAATCCTCCCTGCTCATCCTTGGTTACCTTCCTGCTCCCACCTCGCCATGACTCAGGAACTTCAGTCACACAGATCTGCAGGTTGGCTTAAATAAACTCCTTTAAGCAGCCCTCTCCAGCATCAATGATTCTTTCTTCTACCTCAAAAAAACATCAGATAATGTTGTTTAAGTATTTTTCATGTCTGTTCATCTACACGTTTGAAATTATACCTTGTACTTATCTTTCCACATGAGAGTTTTTTCTGGAGTCATTGAGTCAATGCATTTAGCCAGAAAAAAAAAAAAAATATCAGAACTTCAACAATTATCCTGGAGGAAATAAACCTCAGTAAGTTTGACCAGATCAGTTAGTTACAAATATCAGAAGACACTGATGGCAAGTATTTTGTTGCTTCTTGACTGCTTTGAGAGGAAGAAGAGGAAATTATTCGGGGAAAAGTTTGAAATGAGTGAATAGATTTCACTGCATGAATGAAAGCAAGAAATTAGTGCTCAAGCCCAGTGGAAAGACCCAAATAAAATACTTGCACATGGAAAGAGAATTCATTTTGCTTGTCTTTATAAATAAAGCACATAAACAGTTGATTTTGGACTTTGCAACTCGGTGGAAATGTGAGTCACAAAGCGTGAATTAATGTCATCAGATGCAGCCACTGACCTACTTGAATTAAAAAGACAATTTTGACACAATATCAAGAACAGAGTAAAAATGAAAGCCAACAGAAAATGAATTTTCTACTCATTTTAAAGCAGTCATATGATCTCAGCTTTGAAAGCAGATTTCCTGCAGCTTTTATCTGACTTTCATGGGACATTAATTCATGACCCGGGGATGAATGGCAGCTGCCAGTTCTGCTCAGAACACTGACAGTGGCTACCTGTAGGACAGTGCACCTGTGACCCTGCAGTGAAAAAGTCACAGAGACCACAGCTCAAGTTGCATTTGCTGCAGATATCAGTAGGAAAAATAAACAACAAAGACACAACATGAACCACTTGTATGATTTGGCAAACAGAAGCATAAAAGTGCCAAACGATCTTTCACTGTCTTGGACTCAGAAATGTCAAGGACTCATCCAGTCTTTAGTTCAGGAATACTGTGAGGTGTATTTTCATTTTTATGAAGGGTGTATTGCTCACCCTTTACACATACTGATCCTCTGAAAAATCTTCAAGGGGTAAAATCCTACAGTTTCATTAAGGATTGTTTAAAAGCTTAATTATATGCACAGAAATCCAGGTGGGAAATACTTTGTGTCATTTATTATCATCGATACACGGCTGACACTTTGGCTTTTCCCCCTTTTGCTCCTCGTTTATATGACTGCATCAACCACAGGGACACACTGATCCTTGCTGATAAAGTCAAGGAAAAGGTTTTGTTACCTTACTCGGTGTCCTGTGGCAATTGAGATGGCCACAATGCACAGAGCATCACCAAACAACTTCAGAAGCTTTCAAGCATTCACCCACACAGAATAACACCCTGTCCCTTCAGAAGGCTGCAGGCATCTGCCCTTCCTGTCCCTCAGCCCAGCCTTTTATCCCCTCCTGCTGATGCCCTGCACCTGTGTGCCCTCTGCTCCCTTTGGTGGTTGGGCAGTGCCCTGGGCACTCCATGGTTCATTGCTGTCAGTGCTGCTCACAGCTGTGCCCAGTGGGGATGGGTTCAGCCACAGCCCCACCCCAATCACCACAAACTGTGTGCCTACAGCTTGAATATTGAAGGATATTATTCCTACAATAAGTATGTGCAAGAAATACTAGACCAGATTTTTTTTATTTTTGCTGTTACTTCCACTGCCTTCAAATAACTCCTGATCTACTTATAGAACCATTGCTTTATGTCTTGTATGTACATTTTCCCAATTAATTGACTTATGCTAAGTCATCTGATTTTATTCCTATAACCCTGCTCTTGTACTTTTTCATGGTTCCTTTTGGATTTTCAGGACCATGATTTATTACAGACACTTCCTCTTCTTGTCACTTTTGAGATTAAGGTTTACCTGCCAGAGTGTTTGTATTTTTTCCTGGCTCCTTGTCCTTATTTTCCTTTCATAGACCTGGAACACTGCAGCCCTAACTTTGCTAAAAGAGGCTTTCTTGAATCCCTAAACTGTCTGGTTCTGATGATTTACATATTTTTTTTTTAGGATGGGGATAAATACTTATTAAGGATGGGGGTAGGTATTAATTTTGGAAATAAAAACATTTCCAATATGACATGCTGTCTTCTGTAGTGCAAAACGGTGACATGTATCTCACTGCCTGATCCCCTGAGTTTGCAAAACTTCCTTTTCCATGTTGTAACTCACGTGTGCTGACATAAAAAAAGCAAACAAGCAAAGGCCAAGGATGTGTAAGAGACAGTTCTTATGGATATAAAAGGAGAAAGGGCAAGGTAAATATTGCCTGACAAATCCTTCCCTGACTACCACCAGTGGATTCACAGTGTGAATTATAGAGCACTTGCTGTAATTTGCTTCTTAACTTTCAAAAAAACTTCTTTTGAGACATCCAAATTGACTGTACAAAAGGTTTATGGCATTTATTTGCCATCATACACATGAAAACGTGCAACAATTGCACAGATGGGCAGTTTCATGTGCTTTTCATTAACTTTTTTATTTTTAAACACACCTTCTTTGCTCGAGCTAGTTTCTGCTGGTTTTGTTTTACGACATGATGGTTTATAAAATTCCTGTCAAACCATGTTACTGTTTGATCATGTTAAGAACAATCAGGGTAAGTGCTGCCAGTTAGAGTTTTCCATCCCCGCCAAGTCACAGTGTACATATGGTGCAAGATGTGAGGGAGCACAAAGACTGATTAGCGTGCAAAGTGCAACGCAGAGGTCTTTGCTATTCATCATTAATGTCAGAGTGGATTTGCAGAACCAAGAGACTTCTCCCACAGCCATAGCAAGTTTGCACATAACCACACAGAGAAAAGCCAACCAGAAATTGTGTGAGCATGGTCTTCAGCCACGAGCTCCTTTTCAGAAAGGGAAAGATTGCTCCTATCACATTTTCTTGCTAACTCCTCCTAAAGGCTCAGGAAACATATGTCAGAACAGCTTTCCTTAATTCAGAGCAAATTCAGAGCACCGAACTTTCCAATGCATTTCCTGGAAAAGCTTCATTTCCTGAAAATGCTGCTGCATCTGCCCCAGAACACCTGAAGCCCTCTCCTTAAAGCTTGCCACAAAAGAAATGAAGATGATCACTGTCATCTTTGGACTTTGTGCAATTAGATCCTAGAGACCTCACAATTCTCTTTTTTCTTCTGTATTTCATAGCTAAATGTCCAAGTGTTCTTTCTGATTATGCTTTGCCTTTTTATATGGGAAAAATCTAAAGTCAGACTGATCTCTACATTTAAAGACTTATTTGACACTCACCCAGGAAATTCTTTGTGTACTTTAACCATTCTGCATGTGCAGACATTAGCAAAGAACACCTGCTCAATGGCCTAAGAGGCATCTCTTCAGCAGGAACTTTCAGAATGTGAATCCTCATAAGATGACTCACAGAGTGACAAATTTTAAATGTCTTTATGCCAGGCAAAAATCTCATTTCAAGCAGCCAACGCACTTGTATGCTTGACAGGAATGAGCAACAATTTATAGCACATTGCCTGCTTCACTGGTTAATATAGGAAACTGACACCTATACATGTCAAAATTCATACAGAGCTGTGTCACCACAGGAATTGTTTGGGGAGCACTGCAGCAGGCACAATTCCATCATAATCTCCAAAAAATGTGCATATCCATCCCTTCTGCAGGCAGTCTGGCTCCCTGAAATCACTTAGGACCCTCAAGAAGGTCCATGACTTCTGGGAGAAGATGGAAGAGAGAAAGTTCATAGGCAACAAATTAATAAAGAAAGCTCTCAAGTGACTTCTGTGCCTGATGATGCTCTTGAAGTGCCCAATGAACTATAATCAAATATATCTGATTAACCAAAGGTGACTCCAAATACATGGAAACCAAATAAATACAGTGGCTTGTAGCCTCATCATTTTCCCTCATGAGCCAGTCAGACCTCCCAAGTTAAGCAGTGCTGAGCCAAGTGTGAATTTAAATAGGAGACCCTCCAAGGAAAACTGAGTGCATGTGCTGAAGGAATCCGTGCTGGTAGTCCCTGTCTGAGTTACTATTGAGATAAGGCACTTGCATGATGCCAACAACGCTGAGGCTATAGAAGGAAACTCAAATCTTTGAACCCTAGCTCCTAGAGCTTATTAAAAGTCCCACAACAGTATTTTGAAAATTAATGATGTCCATGCAGTGAAATTTCATAGTAGATAATTATAATGCAACAAATATCCTGGCAGTCTGGAGTGGATACAGCATTCTCTTTCATTTCCTCCCTATTAAGTTTCACGAAGTATTACTGTAAGGAATTACAAAGTTCTACTCAAGAGGTGAGTTCACTCATATTCTAGTGTTAAATAAAAAAAATATTTTAGCATATTATGCTGGAATCACATTCATTATTTTTTTTAAGCTCCATGTTACTTCTTCTTTGAAGTTTGTTTCTTACTCACAAAGAGCATAGTAAGCAAATCTCTTTGGAGGACTTGGTAATGCATGAAACCAACTGAGGAACTCGTGATTCTTAGAGCAGTTTCATCTGGAAGGGTCCTCAGGAATTCATGTTGTCATCAGACTCAAACTCAAACTAGAGCCAATGCCAAAGTTAGGTCTGGGTGCCCAGGGCCTTGTAATTGACAGGCACAAATAATACTCTCCCAATTTCATACATCACGTGAAAAAAAACACAGCCAGGGAGAAATTGTTGTTCTTTACTTGTTTTGGGAAAAGCCTGTGCTATAGCATTCCACAAATTCCTATTTGAATGCTGCCCCATTTTGTTGGCACTTGAAAGTTTTTGTGCACTCACAGCCTAATGCAGTGTGATGGAAGTTATCATTAATGCCAGCAGCTCAGAATCTTCACTGGCATGAGTCTGTGAAACATACACATGAATTCAGGATTAGAGATAAAGAAGACACAGAAAATACCCTAAAACTTCGAGGCATGGTCATATTGTCAAGAATAACAAATGAGATTTTGACACTCTTCTGAAAACTGCTGGTAATTGATTCCCAAGACATAAGTGTTAAGTAAATACATTCATATTTCTGGTGCCAAGTGTAATGCCAATTACCAGTAGATTGAATTAGATTTGTACATGTTCCTGCATAGAAGAGGCAATTAGCAGTACCTCAGGCAAAAAAAAAAAAAAAAAAAAAAAAAAAAAAAAAAAAGGAAGAAGATACATAAGATACATGAAGAAAAAAAGGTGGGAGGGAATTTTGGATTTTTACACCAAACACTACCCAAATGACTTATGTTCAGTACATTTGTCCCTTACATAGCTGCAATGCATGGATTATTCATTTGCTAATCCTTTATTAGTCCTAAAAGTGTTCTCCTCACTGCAAAAGCACAGAGACAGCCTGGGATGTAAGCTCCATCAGCCAGACTCAGAGGAGCCAGAACGCACCAGGAATCTGCAGGATGGGATCATTCACACTGGTTTTGTGCACGGTTCCCTGCATTTGCTGCTTAATAGCTCTTCAGATTGCTGTTACCATGGGACAAAAGGAACTTTTGTAGGAGCACTTTGAGTGAGAAAAGGATGATTCCTTTGGCTATGACTAATGTAGGATCAGTAATACCTAGCCAGAAGCATTTCCTGACTTTGTACTGGGGGAAAACTTAGGGTGCATCACATCCCTGACCTTCCTGTCCTGGCTGCCATGGAAAGAAAGGGACAAACGTAGGCCAGAAGGTCTGAAGGAGGGTATAGCATGCTGCAAACAGCACAAGCCCATACTCAGATTTTGTGAGGACTGGAAGTTATGAAAAGTTACAACCAGCCCGTGGCACTCAGCTAGTCCAGCTCTTCCCACCAACACAGATAACCAAACCAACAGCAGAGAACAGTGTGCCTGAATACAAATTTACTCAAGTGAACATATCTGATTCTATCTCTGCTTCCTCACATCTGTGTCATTAAGCCTCTGCTTCAGCTTGCTGAGCCCATGAAGTGTCATTTGCATGAGTTCAGCAAATCTTTGAGGCACACCTTCCTGACAGCAGCCACAGCTGACCATCACGCCTGCCAATGCTTACTGCTCCTTACCTTTTGTGCCATTTGGATCTGCTTCTCTTCTTCACTTCTGCTCTCCAAATCCAAGAAGTAACCTGTAATTCATCAGCTTTGGGGAAAATATGTGTGATCTCATGAATGCTGGATGTTGTAAAATATTGTTTTGCTGGTGAGGAGACAGAGGTCTGTACACCATTAGTCTAGTAAAACTTGCAATGTTCCAGGGGTTTGCCAAGCAAGTCTTGAATGCCTCAAGTGTTCCAGTCTGTTTGATATATCAGGAGGGAGAGACAGTAAACTACCCATGAGGGTAGCTAGCACAGATCATAGCATCAAAAGCATGACATTTATACACTATAAACTCACTTTAAATACCCCCCTACAACAAGTACTGTAACATTAGAGAGGGCAAAGTTGGAGAATACTGATTGTGACCATGTGTAGAACAAGGATAATTTATTCTTAGCCTGTATTTCTGTTTTAATGCAATACTACCACCCAACATACATGCATATGGATTTCTAAAACATTATCTTATATTTTAAAAAGCTGCCATAAGCAAGAGCCAGAAAATGAATAGGTACATGTTTGGTTTACATCATGTTAGAGGTGCATAATTCACTGAGGGTAGGGAAAACTTATATTCCCTTCATGGATTCTCATGAATTCATGTTTTCCTCTCCACCCCAGGGTGCACTTGCAAAATTTATTCCATTATTACAACAGGCTGTCAATACCTCTATTTCAATATCGCAGAAATTGGCAGCCTTTGGAAAATTGCAATTAAATCACTGCCAGCACCATCAGAGGGCTTCCACTCTGCTGCTATGGCACTGAATAGTCTGAGAAGAGTTACAACAAGGATGGCAATGAGGAGGGAAAAAGACAACTTTCCCTTTACACCTGAGTTTAGTCACAGGTTATTTTACAGTTCTTCACTGACACAAAGGCCTTGTGCAAAGGTTGTATACTATATTTGTGAAACACTTGAAAGGCAGAAGTGGGATATTCACCTTTAAATTCCTGCATTTGGTACTTGCTTGCATCTTTTGTAATTCCACTAAGAGAAGGGGCCTACCAGGAGAGGAAACCTCACAACCATCTTCTGCTCAAACTTTTATGACAGAGACTCATAGTCCTTCTCATCCATCATGTACAGCTCCAACTAAAATCCCTGTCAAGACAACCAGAGCATGCTTTAATCCAAATTGACTGTGTCTTGTTCTGCTTCTTAAATCTATATGCAATTACATTTTCTATTCAAGTTACTGAGACCTTGGAGACCTTGTTATTTGGATGAGTTCAGCAAATCTCTGAGGCTCACACTCCTGACAGCAGCCACACTTGAATCTTACACTTATGAGAAAATGATGATTGACAACCTATGTAATGACTAAAGCATAGCTCTACTGGCTGCACTTTCTCTCTCTGAACCCCCCCAAATAGTTACTCAAATAAATTTTTTTCAAAAGAGGCTGAAGAGAAAATCTGAGCACAGCTGACTGCCTACTGCAGAAGCTACTTACCTTGTGAAAATCAAGCTCCAAATGCGTCATTATATTAGTTAATTGGGCTAGTGATTATACTGAAACAGTGACTCTTGCATTTCCTGTGAAAAACTGCAAAGGCTTCCATGACACTCCTGGAGAGAAAAAAAAAAATTCTGCATGAGTTTAATTTCTTTTCTTCATTTGTTTTTATCTCCGTCAGGGCTTAAGCCCAGCCAGCAACTCCCACCCCTCCCCTGGTGCAAAGGGGAGGAAAATCAGAAAAAAAGTCCACAGGCTGAGAAAAGAGAAGTTTAATAATTGCAATAAATTCAACAATAATCATCACAATAGTCATGAAAGGGGAGAATAACAAAAAGAAAGAGGGCAATCAAGGCAGACAAGTGATTCACAACACAATGCTGAGTGATGCCCAGCCCATCCCCAAGCACTGATCAGCGACTTCCACCAAACTTGCCCAGTTTACACAGAGAGTGTGATGATCCTTGGTGTGGGATAGTCTATGGAATAGCCCCTTGAGCAGCTCAGATCTTCCTGGCTATGCTCCCTCCCAAGTCCTTGTGTACCTGCTGGCTGGCAGAGCACTGGAAAAATCCTTGACTTAGCAACAGCTAAACCAGCAATGTGCTACCAATTCTCATGCTAAATCCAAAACACAGCACCAGGAATAAAATTGACTCTATCCCCCCCTAAACCAGGACAACCTCCCATCCTGAATTTTTGTTGTCAGGCCAGACTTGGCATGCAACATTTTCAGTGGTGGCTCCATCCATACCGAAAATGTGCACAAGAAGGACTGGGACAATTTGTGACAATGTGTAACTGTGCATAATAAGGTGGGAGGGAGGAGAGATTTTGGCCAGCAGTATGTTCATCAAAATGCTGAACTTCTACCCCAGGAAAATGCCATAGGATCTTCCATCATGAGGCAGATGTTTGCCTGCCTCCTTACTCAATTTCCTTACCTTCTCAACAAGGGAGAGCAGAGCCAGAAACTGGTATTTGAGTCCAGATATGGCATGTATTCCAAATTTGATGACTCAGTCTCGGAATTATTCCCTCTGGGTTTAGATTTTAAAAGGCCACTGTGGTCTCTGCCAGCTGGTAATGTCAGAAACAAGAGTACTGCTGTTAGTGTTTAACAGGTAATACTGCTTATTTCACGGAGTGGGTTTTGTTCCAGACAGGGATTTAAATTTATTTGTTTTAATGACTCACCTTGTTGACAAATAAACATTTGACAAAAAATGCATAATATAATCCTGGCAAACTACACCACCACAACTTTAGCTTTGCTTTAAATTTGAATTCTGCTATTTATTACATCACCCTTTGCCAGAATTAGGCAGTAAACCACTTTCATATTCAGAAGAATGTTTCCATTTAAAATTTACATTTAAAATTGCAATAAGATGCTGGATCTCATTCTTTTGGAGGGAATTGTATTGCATGACATTAGCTACATTTCTAGAGAAATGCATTCTGCTTCCTGTATCAGTTTGAATTATCTGGGTGCATTACTCACCCATTTTTATCATGGAATGTTAAAGTTAGTGCAACTCCAAGTGTCACAAACCACAGCTACAAAACAGATTGGTTAGCTGTTAATTATTTAAATACTGCATCCTGTGCATAATGAAATTCTTACCTACAGTCATGATCTATTATTGACAGCTTGGAAGACTAAATCTATTGCTGCCCAGCATAATTCTGAAATATAATTTATAGTGGTTATTTGGAGAACTATATTGAGTACATTAAAGCCATATGGTACTGTGGTTTCATCCCCAAGAGATGCCTCATCAGCTAAGAGAAGCATTATGATCAATATGTATATTACTCATTTTTAATAGAGTGTACTAAGCTGTAGAAGATTATTGTTCCTGCCAGTTACTTGAAAATATGAGGTGCAACAATTATTTTAAGATTGTTGGAGAGCTACAGTATTCTCAAGATAAAGAAAATATGTCTTTGTTTTGTTATGCTTAAAACCTGAAACATTCTCTAGCAGCTGAAATCCCCCAGAAAATGGTCTGTCTAACTAGAAAAGCTAAAACCTATAAAAGGTAAAAGCCTTATTTGAGCTGTAATGCTCAAACAATTTGCTAAATATGGCTTCTCAGAAAGGAAATAAAATTAGTTAGAGACAAAAAGATGAGAACATTGTCATTTCTCTTGGCAAAAGGATGTAGCATCTGCCACAATTATGCCTATTTCACTGTTTAAAATAAAAAGTGGCAAATATTACAATGATTGTTGCAGCCTTAGCAATCAGAGAATGCTGGATCTTTTTAAGACTCATGTTGCATATTCCTCAGTACATTAAGAAAAATACCACATCAATAGCAACTATTTCATTAACCTCTGACCTGGTGGAAGCCTTTGCAACTGCAGACAAAGTAAACTGCTCTGCATAGCTAAGCATGCAAAACCACAGGCATGAAAGATGAGCATAAATTTAATAAAAAAAAAAAAAATACAAACAATCAAAAAGCCACAAAGCCAAATTTCAGTCATTCCAGAAACAGCAGAACTGCAAATGTTACAAAGCTGAATGTGAAGAAGATAAGACAAGGCCACATCAGGAGCTGGGAGCAGAGATGGGGAATAAGGAGTGGGAAAGTCTGTGCCCCACTGGTGATCCAGAAGGTAAATAAGGTAAATATTACCTTCTTACCCAAAATATATATAAATATTATAGGTTATATAAGGTAAAGTAATATTTATATATACCAAAATATGAATATTACCTTATTACCCAAAAGGTAATAATTGCCCACAGCACAGGGCAATTCCTCCAAGTCTGAAGTCATGGCCAAGGGTCAGGTTTAGAGGAGTTTCAACTGGAATGGGAAGCTAAGGACTAGATGGAGAGTTTAGACTTAAAACTATGTCAAGAAGTGCATTTGCATGGGGCTCCATCCACTCTAATAAATCCTTCAGTGACAATTCAGGTCCAGCTCTTTGAATGTTGTCTGGAACTTTCACCCATTTCTGTTTTAAAATCAGATTCAATGAAAAGCTTTTAAACTGAATTGCTTCTTTAGCTTCCAGTGTGGAGGATGCAACACAGCTCAGCAGTCAGTAAAGCTTAATCAACTTTAAACATCCTTTCTAAAAGAAGTAGCTCCTTGCAATTTGATGTGACTGGATGCTCTTAGATTCATCTGTATTTTGTTCCAAGAAATTTGCACTGTTTCTTTGAATATTTGATTCAGTATTTTCTAAGAATTAACTACATGGGAAGAAAACCACTTTCATTCTGAAATACTATCACAGAAATATGCTACTAGGATATTGAAAAAACACCAAAATGCTATGACAGAAACCCTCATTTCCTTTTTATCCTCTTCAAGGCCTCAGGTGGACTTCAGCTCTCATGATACATGATGGCCCCTAGGCTTTTCCCATCTGTGTGTTCCTCACCAAAACCTTCAGCAGTCGGTGATCTGCTGTTTATGAGTCACTCACCTGCCCTCTGATAATCTGGGGGTGCCACAAGTCCCTGGGAAGTCCAGCAGACACAAAGGACAGGGCTGTTGGATCAGAAATACCGTGTGAGGACATCTGCATCTGCATCTTTTCTGAGATAGCTCTCTTACAGGGAAATGCATTCTCCAAGCCATCCTATTTAGATGTCCCAGAAAACCATTAAAAGAATGGAAACATTCTTACAGACAGTGGGAGCTAAAGCTAGGCAGAGTTTCTGATCATGCATGTGTCTTTCTCAAACAATTGACATGTTCTTCCACAATCCTCAGTTTTATTTATTTCCAAACCTTCCCTCCCATCTCTTCCCCCCTGCATGATCTATATGTTATGCTAAACAATCATCCCTAGCACATTTTTTTGCTTCCCCTCTCAGTTCCAGTTACATTAATGATGCCAATGCTTTTTGTGCATTCCTAATCTCTGTTTCTTTTGTCGTACATCTTGCATTCATACAGACTTTCAAATACTTATCAATCCTCTTCACCTTCCACAACAATACTAGTTCTTATTCCTATTTCACAAACATTCTCTCTTGATAATTTTTCCTTTCTTTTTTCCTCCTTTGGACCCAGAGTGCCAGTTTCAAGTTTTTCTGGGACACACTCCTTCCCTTTCCTTTTGCTTTGTTTTTACTCCTCAACATTTATTTCTGCGCCAGAGCTAGAGGTTCTTTATCAAGAGCTACCTCCTGAGACAGTTTAATGCATTAGTGCTTCTCTTCTTTTCTTACAATGCTGTGTGCCCTGTGAAATATTCATTAAATAAGCTTAAGCAACTGTTGCATTATTTGCCTCTGCAAACTATTTTGAAGCACTTCAGGTTTTAATCTACCTCATGTCCACGCTACCAAGTTTTCCTTGTGTCACTACAAGTGTTCCTGCAAAAAATTTTTCTGTTACTCTTTTTCAACATTAATTCAGGAGTAAAGCTATATTTTGGATTGGAACAAGTCCAGTACTCTTATTTTTGATGATGGACAACACTTTCTTCCTCTGGGAGATAAAAAGGTCAAATTATAACAAGCTGTTTTGCCTTGCTGCTTCAGGCTGCCTCTGGTCCAAAAGATGAAATCATAACAAAGCAAATGCCTCAACTAACTAAATAATCAAGCTCATCATTACTTAGAGAGAGGAGTAGAAAGCTGTAGGGCTGAAGAATCAGAAGGCCTGCGAAAATTAGCCTGTGTACATATGGCAATGAGGCTTCTTGAAGTTTCCCTGTCTGTTTAAAAGAGAAGCAACAAGTCAAACAAAACCTGATGTACAGAACACATTGTAGACACCCATTTGGAGGTACTTATGGGAAAATACAGACGTCATGAATAGACAAGGAAAACACCACAGAGAGAAAGTTCATACAGGCTGCGAGATTTCACCATTTCAGGAACTCTTAACTGTCAACCTCTTTTCCTTCTTCTCAAATCTTTCAGTGGAGGCAGCATTTGACTCTGGAGAGAGAGAGAGAGCCATGGGAAACACAGCTGATAAACCTAAAGGAAAGCCACTGCATTGTTACACAGGAGAAAAAGGATGAGATGGGAAAGGCACAGTTGCCCAACAATGCCAACAGTGCAGCTCAATTACATTTTGCTAACAGAGGACTAGAATTGAGTATGACATATTTGGCAAGTGCTCAGAGTCCAAATAAAATGTTGAAATAACACTTCATAACAGTTATAACACAGTTTATAACACAAAATTAAAAAATTTGCATGGAATTTGAGAATGAAAGGGCATATCCCAAACACCACCTACACTCACTGTGATATATCTAGTCAAATTTGAAACTATAATTGAAACATTTTGTGCTACCAAATACAAGAAGGAATATCACAACTGGCACAGATGTCATGGATGCATCCCCTAGAATTCCTAGTGAAACAACTGTGAATGTTGACAGGAGAGGGATGGTCTTCAGAGGGCCATCCTAAATAGAATTTCTTTCTCTGCTTATCTGATCCAACAAGGCCCTTCTTAGGCTTTTACATGTTTTAAGAGAATTAAAATCAAACTAGTATCCTTGGAGATGAAGTTGAATATATGAATAGTAACTTCCACCCCTAATGACAAGGCTATGCTCAAAAAACTCCTCTTTATCAGCTGGTCTGAATTAGCAAGTCAAAAGAATTACAGCATATAAACAGGGCAGAGGAGAGCTGCTACACCTGACACAGCCAAAAATAGACTTTTAGAGGCCAAAAGCAATATCACAAGCCTGATATTAGAAGACGAAGTTCCTGAAGGCCTGAGTCTGAAGTCGAGGACCTGGAATCACTCAGCAGTCCCAGATGCATCCTGACTCCACTCTGCCCAGGATCCATGTCAGGGTGAGGGCTGAGCACATGCCACCTGCCAGACAACATGATTTCCAAGGGAAAAACAATTAACAAACCTTGCCTCCAGACTTCATACAGATCAGATTTACTGCTCCACCTAGACAGAGCCTTTAAGTTCTCTTAGAAATGAGCCAGTTAATTAAACCAGCACAGAGCCCTTTCACTGCTCTTAACCAGCCCAGACTGCTAGCACAGTCTCATTTTCCAACATGAGCAAACCCATGTCCCAACTCCTGGATGCCCTGAAATAAGAAAGATCCTGAGAGTCCGTAATTAACATTTTATCTCAGTTACACTTGCATGAGTCTGGAGTAAATTCAGGGAGGAAAATGGAGATATTTCTGATTCCAAGCCATATAATTCAGGTGAGGCTCTGACCACCCAATATGTCTGCAGACAAACTCTCATGCCCACTTAGACACGAGCCACATTCATTTAGGCAGCCAGCTTGCACCTGGCTGGTTTGCAATTTCCACCATTTCCTTTTTTCCCCTGGCAAATCTTCCTACCCTCAATAGATGCAATTCACGTTCTTTTGATGGATGGCAAAGAGTAGGTTAAATTCTTGTCCTGGTTTTGTGTGTATGGAGTTGTTAAGCATCAGAAAGGAGACTAGCCAAAAAGGCACAGCATATCATCCTGCAGATCATTAAGTGGAAACGTGATCTGCCCCACTCTAGGTGTCACATCCAAGAAAAGACCACAGAATTAGAGAAGCACAGTGCTCTGAGCACGGGAGTACTCTGTGTTCCTCTCCCTGCCCCATGTGCAAGCATCATAGCCAGCAGCCAAGCACAAATCAGCATTTTACACAAAACGTCTCAGGACCTGATAGCAGATCCAAACAGCAACTCAGCATCACGCACTCTGAAGTGGTCATGTAATTTATATATTATGATAATCTGGTTTTCATCTAACCTGCTAATTCAACCGTTGTTCCCTTTAAACAACTGGCAATCTGACTCCCCACCCATGTTGAGAAACTTGCACTCTGCTCCCTTGCAAGGGTACCATTAACCTGGACAAAAGGTCATGAAAAAAGAACAAAGATAAATTCCCAAGGAAAATAAAATGGCATTCACTTTCACAGGAGCTTATCTCCCATTATATATCTTAAAATAGGTAAAGTTTTGAATATTTAGAAGGAGAAATTATTTCTAACACTGTTTGAAAGGATCACTTTCAACACTTTATCGTAGGAAGGGTTTGGGTTTTGTTTTCTGTATTTTGTTTGGTTTTTTGAACACATCTAGAGTATATCTACAGCAATGAGCCTCTTTCTTAAAAGTCTTATGTACTGTTCTGGCTAGACCCCCACCTGGAGCACTGAGTACAATTCTGGTGTCCCCAACATAGGAAGGACACAGGACTGTTGGAGCAAGTCCAGAGGAGGGCCACGAGGTTGATGAGCACCTGCCCTGTGAGGACAGGCTGAGAAAGCTGGGGCTGCTCAACCTGAGTGGAGACCTCAAAGAACATTCCAGTGTCTGAAGGGGCTGCAGGGAAATGGGAGAGGGGCCCTGCATCAGGAGCTTTAGTGATGGGACAAGGGAGAATGGCTTCACACTGAGAAAGGGGGAATTTAGGTTGGATATACACGAGCTGTTTGCTGTGAGGGTGGTGAGGCACTGCCCGGAGAATTTGCCCTGTTCCTGGAAGTGTTAAAGCCAGGTTGAGTGGAGCTCTGAGCAACCTGGTTTTGTAAAGGGTGTCCATGGCAAAGGGCTGAAATTAGATGATCTTTAAGGTCCCTTCCAACCCAAAGCATTCCTTGATTCTATGATAATCAGTCTAGCAGCGGCTATGGAATGTCTACATGGGATTTTCCAATCAGCCACAATAAAGACAGCAAGAGCCATATAACACTGCTAGAGACATTTCTTCTGTCAAACATTCCTCGACCTGGCTCTGCAAGGCAGTGCCCAGCCTTGTCTTTAAGCACTGCAAGTGAGGTTACAGCATGCCAACAGCAGGGCTTTCAGCTTGGACAGTCATTTACACAGAGGGGACACAGCCCCTTCCACTTGTACAGCATTTCACACAGTCAGCAAGTACAAGGCAGTGAAAAACCCCATCCACAAAATGCTATTAAGCATTCTTACCCTAATTGCAAAGTTTGTGGGGTTTCTTTCAGTTTGCCACTTCAGTTTGGAGTGGTCAGCCACTCTCACAGTATTACAAGTAGCATAAAGAAGCTGCTGTCCCTTTCAACACATGAACTAAAGGGTACAAATTGCAATTAAAAGGCATACTCACACCATCCTCCACTTCTCTTCTTCTGTACCAGAGCACAGTTATTCTGTGTTGGTCCTCACTGAGAGATGCACTGCCATGAAAGGAAGCAAGAGAAGTTAGTAATGACAAATTCCTCATTTAACTATTATATTAAGAATATGTAAAAATGCATATGTTGCAGGAAATTATGTACTCAGCTTATTAGGCAAGAGCATTGAATATGCCTGTTGTACTTTTTCTTTATGTATTTAGTAAACTGTTTTAAAATTGGAAGATTAATGCTATGAAAAGAGAAATAAATTGGATCTTATTCCAGAAAAAAAAAATGCAGCCTGGATTTCCTAAGTGTTATTCAGCACAGTGCTATTTTCACAGCTCATTTCAAATTTTACAAATGGTCTTTTTCATTACAAATTTTCAGGCCAATTCTGTTAAATGTAATAACTGAAAAGTTTCCATAGACTCACAAATTTTAAGAAGTTTTTCTTTGCCTCATCAAAATTTTCTCTTTTCCCCCTGTTTTCTTTCCACCACATAATTTAAACCAATGGGTGGAAGTTCTACTCCTAAGTAAATCTTTTTTTCCCTATTGATTACATTGCCACATACGTTTTGTATATAGTCGAGATATTCACATTTTAGATGGGTTTGTGAGGTTTGTCTTTAACTTAGATGTTACTTTCTTCAGCCTTGTCATCATTTTAGGCTTCCTCTCAAGACTTAGATCTCAATATGAGCCAATCTGACTCTTCAGGACTTTCAGATGCAAGTAGTGAAGCACTACAGCAATTTCCCTGAGTCATGGAAGACTGAAAAGAGGACAGCACAAGGAGCTGTGTTTTGTTAATCATTTTAGCAGGACTTCAGCTAAACTTGGAACTTACTTGAGGAAAGCCTTAAACTCAAGGGTGGCAGGTACACACAAATTGCACTGGTGTGGAAAGTAGCTCCTTATTTGACAAAGAAAGTAGAAAATACTTTAGCACAGGAGTTGGGTGCCAGCAGTGAAAACATTTCACTCCTGAAGTAGGCAGGCTACTGTGTTTGGGCACAGAGGGAAATCCTTTATCATGCTCCTTTGTGAATGCATGTCACTGAGATCTGGGTGCAGAGAGTGTAGATTTGGCAATGGGGGGAAACTCTGTGGACCTGCCTGAGCTGCCAGGGCCAGTTGTCAAAAATCAGACACAGAGATCCTTCCCTGAGGAATTTTCTGACATGAAAACTGCAAGAACTTGGAGGGCACATGGACTGAGACTGAGCTGAGATTGCCATGGAAAAGCATTATGAAACTCAAGTGCCAAGCCTGCAGGAACACCATGGGCTTTGCTGTCTCCAGAGCACCCTCATTTAGGGTTTAGCATAGCCTGAGTGCTTTTGGCTTGCTTTTCATGATGGTCCCCAACTGTTCTCTAGCCTTTCCACAGGGACTTCAACTTCCAATGCCCTCATGGTTTATCTTGCACTGATTTCAAGCCCTCAAAATCCACCAGATGTGAATACTGACAAACAAACCCATTTATCTTGGGAAGATGAACCAAAAGCAAACATGAAAATAACCCTGCATGTCGGCTAAATGTTCCCTCTGGCATCTCTCTTTGGCAATAAGAAACGCAAGACAGAAATTCTTTTTTCTTATTCTTACAGGCTAAGCTAATTTTCCTCACTCTCATAGAAAGGAGTAGCACAGGCTATCAATATAGTTTAATAACACTATCAACTCTCTGCCTTCCGCTGAA
Organism: Melozone crissalis; assembly: GCF_028551555.1. Taxonomy (NCBI): domain Eukaryota; kingdom Metazoa; phylum Chordata; class Aves; order Passeriformes; family Passerellidae; genus Melozone; species Melozone crissalis. The sequence goes on along the minus strand of NW_026535817.1, from coordinate 6,209,971 downwards.
GCAGTTGGGATGAAAAACTGGTTCATTCTTATCACAGGATCTTGTTTGCTTTGCCCTCTGCAACACCACAGTTTGTTACTGCGGGATTATGTCAAATAACCACACATTATTTCTTAGTCCCTCAATTCCTAGCCCTCCACATCCTCTGGCTGGGCTTGGTCCTGAACCACAGCTGATAATTGCTGTAGAGCTGCTGAGGCACTCATCTTGTTCACTCAGCTCCTGTTCTCCTATTCCCTGAGCAAAAAAGCAGTGCCCAAGAGCTTAAATTCCTGCTCTCTGCTCACCTGCAAGATACCAAGAGAAAAAGGACAAACAGTACTTGTTCTACCAACTACCACACACTGCAACCATGTCATTAATAGGATTTGTTAAGGTTGGAGAGAATAACCAAAACAGCTTATAATTTCCCTGACAGCTCCAGCTGAAGGGCAAATTTCTTCTGCCTGTTCTGCACTGTGGAGCTTTAATTGTATATTCTGTTCCCAGAGGGCTAAATTATACTCTCAGTTACAACCATGATATAATTAAAGTTAATGGAGTTGCTCAGGTCTAATTGAGGGCGTAGTTTATTGCAGCAAATGTTACATTATAATAAATCATTGAGAAGGATTCCAAGATTTATATATCACTCAGTTTCCAGAAATCTGAGTTAAAAGTCTTTAAATAAAGCTCCACTGTAGTGGATAATTGTCCTCACTAAAAAAATCAATGGCTATCCAGTAAGCAGATAAACACTGAGTAGCACATTCATCACTTCTATCAGCTTCTATAACTGTCCGATTTTTGGTAGTTTGTTTTGGTTTGGGCCGTGATTTTTTGGGTGATTTCTTTGTTTGTGTGGTTGGGATTTTTTAGTACATTTTAAATTGTTATAATGGAAAGAATTATTATGTTATAATGGAAAGAATCCTATTTACAAACAGATATCTGATAAAGACGCAGTGCCACAAACATGCCTGCTGTGCACTACAGAAACAGATGTTAACTCCTGCCTCTACGTGCACACACAGCAGAGAGAAAGGGCTTGTCCTCATCTCAAACATGTCACTGTGCAGTCAGCAAAGGCCTCATTCCAACACCTGGGGACAGAACCAACAGAGCTGAGTTTTAACCCAGCTAGCCTGGGTGCCAGTAACAGTAAAACCAGGAGAAATTTGCCCATTTGAAAGCCATCCTTTGGTAAATGTGCCTTTACATTCCAGTATTAGCTGCATGAGCTTTGCTAGTATTCCCACAGTGCCCGTAGCAAACCCATAAAATGTCTCTATCCTGCTATTACACCTTTCAAAGCAGAGTGGATAAGATCTGTAACATGCAAAGTGAAAAGTTTCCACGTTAAATTGTCACATCAGTTTAGTCTGCGTGAACCTGACCGGAAATCTTTATCACCTTGTTCTTACAGATAATCCCTTATCTCTACCACAATTCTACTGATCTGCCATTGTTACACCTTCAATTCATCAGAGGCACATTAATCTAAACCACCATTAAAATAAAATTCTGTGCTTCAAACATTGACAGATAATGCTGAGACTCGAGTCCTTAAAAGTGGTTATTCAAATTAAGTTAACATTAAAATTAGGTGTTTGCATTCTTATAATTATGAAAGATTTGGAAAAGGTAACAGGGTGTTTTTAGTGTTCAGATTTTATAGCCAATGCTCAGAAAAGCCTCTCCCTTCCATTTAATTTTGCCTCATATTAACTTTTTGCTTCACGCTGCACTTTAACACCTTCAGAGAGAGAACACTTCATTTCCAGGTCTAAAGTAGCTGGAAACACTTTCTGTGTGTGTGTAGCTGTGTGATGTCTTTGTACCCTTTATCTTAAATTCTCTTTTTGTGTTTCTGGTTTACACAGCCTGTTTCAGGAACTGCTGTTGTCAAAAATCACTCTCTTTCCTCTAGACTTGGTGTTACCGCAGGGAGTCTGGGGAGCCGAATCCTTGTCCCCAGCTATTAAATAACTCTTCTTTCTTTAGTTCACCATTTTTACTCTGTAAGCATTGCTTAACCACACTGGAGTTTTTACAATACAGGCCTGAATGGATGAATTATTAACTTTTTTTCCCCCTTTTTGTGGGCAGCAACACAAAGCATCGGCTTTTAGAAGTTAAACAAGGATTATCTCCTGTGACTGCGAGTGATAATTGTGCCATTAGCAATCGTTTATCCCAAGCTTATCCAGTGCCAAAGGGTCTCCAGATTTCAAGCTCTGGCTCACTTGAACTCTTGTTTTATTGCCTGAAGCCAAGGAAAAAAACAAGTCATGATGAAGGTAAGCCTCTTAAAAGCTCTACTCCGGCTCAGGTCCCTGCGCCTCCCCTCCTGAAAGGAGGAGGAGCACAAAATATTTGAGGATCCTTTCAGCAGGGATCTCTCCTCAGGTAGTCTGCTGGCCAGCAAATTGGAAAACGTATCACGTCTACTTATGCTTTTCCCCTGATATTTTGTACTGCCTCACACCACTGCATCTTTTGAAGATTTCTTATTTTAAGTAGAGCCAGCAGTTGGAGACTGCCTGTCTGGTTCTACCACCACTGAGCAAGCTTTCAGTCCTCAAAGGTATTTTAGATTAGTCTCTCTCTCTCCCCATATATATATATACATATATATATATAAATGTGTGTGTCTGTGTATATGGAAAAACACAAATAGACAAATGAAAACGTATATAACCAAATAAACTGAGACATTACTTATTTAAAAGTTACGCTTTTACACTGTTTATGTCAGAGTTGATTTTTTGAAACTTCAATTCTTTCTTTTTTCCAGGTCTAGACTACCACAGAATTATGTGCCATTTGCCTTCAAGTTCTTCACTGCTGGGGTTTGGTCAGCTTCGCACAGATCAGAAGTGGCTTTCCAGGATTCCCTGCCAGCTTTCTTAGGTCTTAAGAAAATTTATTTGTGCAGCTGCAATTATATCCTTGTTGGTAACAACAAAAAGCACAATTAGTTTGTTTCAGGAAAGGAATATACTCACTTTTTCCTGACAGGATGAAGTACATGATCATTCTGTTGGCTGGATCCCTATCGGTCTTGGAATAGATAAAAATGGATATCTATAATAGATAGCATATAATAATTATATAATATAGAATATGGAATAGAACATATAGAATCAATGATGACAATAATAAAAATTGATATAAATAGTTATAAACCCAACAGGGTCTTCAGTTGCACACCAAGACACACCAAGAGTGGCCCTGCACAAATGGTTAAGCACTGGCCCAAGTCAACAGCTGAACCACATGGCCAGTCAGAAGACTGAGCTGGCAAGAAAAGGAGGAGGAATTCAAGTGTCTGGCCATGGAAGGAAAAGAGCCAGCAGCAGCTGCTAGAGCCAAAATCAATGGGCTGCTCAGGGCTGGCATGAGCCAGACCTGCTCCACCAGAAATGAATGGCTCAGCTGGGAGCTTTGTCAGCTACTGCCCACCAATGGCTCCAGCAGCTCCCATTCCCCTCAGCACACAGAGTCTGCATCTTCTGCGGCTTTGATTTTGATATGAGACTCAGGAAGAAGGAGAGTTAGGCCAACCCCAAACTAACATCCAAATGCCATGCACATCTTGCAGCATATGCCTTCCACACTCGATGGAATGAGCGAAATCAGATATTCCTGTGTTTAGATTAGTTCAGGCAAAAGCATCTCTTGGGAAGATTTAGCCCTCTTCCACTCTCTAATATCAACCACATAGTGATCATGACAGCAATCTTTATCTGAATACTTTTAGCAGCTGTTTCCACAAGTCAGTTTAGGAAGTGGAAAAGCATCTTTTAAACTGAATGTTTATTTCAACACTTTTTTTAGGGGCCATCTTCATCACAAGTCAGTGCTTCAGTGAACTTTATTGAAGATGGGCATGAAGCATAAAATATAAATACATGGAAATATTCCTGTTGGTCATTAAATTCAATTAACTTAATTGGAGCTGTCGGTTTTGCACACAATCATACAAGAGGTATGCAAAATTAAAGGTATAGGAGATCATCAGCTGCAGGTGTGCATGCAGTTAGACAGCATTTTTTAGGAGAAACACACGCCATGAGCTTACTACAGACACACAGTTAACTGGCCAATGCACATTTGATTCATATGTTCTGGAGAGATAATAAGCAATAATAATACATATAAATGGATTATAATGGGCTTGAGAGATCATATGTGGCTTTAGAAATGTTTCAAAGTGCTGCCTGCCACTCCTACAGACAGGAAGAAATTATCTGCCTTATTTATTTTTTTAGTAACCATCTATTTATCCAGGATTGTATTAGACTGTTGCTGTAATGCCTAGCCATTTTCCAGGGAAATTATGTGTGAGCTTGCCTTTTTTTTTTTAATAACCTCTGAACATTTTTGAGCTTTTCACTGTCTAACAACCAAAAGAGCACTTAGTCTAAGGGTGCTTGAAAGGACTATCAAGGGAAAGCTATTCTGAATAATTGGGTTCCTGCATTGAGTGTTTAGAGTGGCACATGTGCTGGTCACTCTTATTTTTTCTGGCAGCAAGCTCCACAGCCTCAGCCCAGCTCCTGTGAACATTTTGTTTCCTGTGGTTACCAGACTTTTCCTATGTTGTTGACAGCTTCATTTTTTCAGAGAAGCAAAGCTGCAGCATGAGGTCATCTTGGTTCATCTGCTAGCCCACAAAAAAAGAAAGACTGGGAAGAGCTAGTGTACTACAGACAGTACTGGTGTACCTTAGAGCATACTTAGACTCATAATGTGTGGCATATTATAATATTAAAAAAATGTGTTTATTCATTTCCTAGGAGAAAAAATATAATGCATTGATTTATAACTACAGAATTAATACCTAGCATATTATGTGATCATTCTTTCCAGTTTTATGCAACATAACAGGCAGCAAAATCAAATTCTGTTTGGATGAAAAGTCATACAGTGAATATACTAAAATGCATCTCTCATCTTTATTCTAAGGCATGTTGTCACATAGCTTAAAACAACACTCTCTGGAAATTATTTATCATTTTCCAAGATTCTTTATCTTTTAATTTTGTTTATGCAAGACCTGCCTTGTACAGACACAGTATCATCCAGGTTTCCTGCTAAAGCTCTTACTCACCATAAAAATTGGAGAAATTGTCATTACTCTTGTTATTACTGTTGTCACTGGCAGTGAAGGAGAGTTTCCCACAAGCAGATGCTCCCCCCTTTCTTCTGCTGTGCTCATGAGCCTTTCTACTTTGGCTGAAATACAAAAATGGGGCAAGACAAAGGTGCAAGGCACAGGAAAGCATTCCAAAATTCTTAGACTGGGACTGTGGTGTTTGTGAGGTCTCCAGGACGAGGAGAGAGATGAGAATCTGACTCTTTGTTCTCAGAAGGCTGATTTATTATTTTATTATATTCTTTTATATTAAAGAATGCTATAATAAAACTTTACTAAAGAAAGAGAAATTATACATCAGAAAGCTTAACAAGAATGAATAATAAAAACTTGTGACTGACCCAGAGAGTCCAACACAGCTGGCTGCGATTGGTCATTGATTGAAAACAATTCACATGGAACCAATCAAATATTCACCTGTTGGTAAACAATGTCCAGACAACATTCTAAAGCAGCAAACACAGGAGCAGCAATCAGATAATTATTGTTTTCATTCCTTTCTGAGGCCTCTCAGCCTCCCAGGAGAAAATCCTGGGCAAAGAGGATTTTTCAGAAAGTATCATGGTGCCGTGGGACCTAAACTCATGGTATCAATGAGATTTAACCCTGTCAGTTTCCCCAGCCATCCACAGGCTCTGCTGTATCCCAATTCCCATCTCAACATCTGCAGTTTAACAGAGCATTTAAGGCACGGTGGAGTTAAGAGAAGGGCTGAGCCCATTCCCACAAACGGATCCATTGGCTCCTCTTTCCCATAATCAGAGAATCATAGCTGGAATGGACCCATGGAGGACCATCAAGCCCAGCTCCTGGTTGTACAGGGAGAGGGATGCTCTTATCTGTGGCACTCTGTTCCCAGGGTCCCAGCTGAGCTCCCCCAGCTCAAGCTGAGCAGCCAAAATGAGTGTGGGTGAGAAGAGGCTGCACAGCTCATGGCATCCTACCAGGCTGTACCGTGCCCTCTCAGCTATCATTTCAATCAAAACTAACTCCTATCAAACATGAATAACTGCCTTGACCACTTAAACTGGTAACCTTTTTCTAACATTGCTGCTCATAATTAGATTTCACAGAAAACCAGACTGGTGGGTTTCTCCAAGCCTGACATTTTTATCATGTGAAATATGTTGGAACAGGTAATCAAAAGGCCTTAAAGTCAGGTAGCATGACTGAATTGCTGTTAGTAATTAAATGTGCAATAAATAAGAGTATCTGCTGTAGCTAGCAAAGACCGTGTAGGTAGCTTCGTGTTCTGTTTTATAAATCATATTAAAAAAAGTGTAGGGGTTGTTTTATATTAAACATGGTGGTTATATGTGCCAAAGATTTATTAGTCCAGTCTGTCTTATGGTGAGTGGCTGCAGTCCAGATTCATGTGGTAGAATAATAAAATATTTTTAAATGGCTGTAGAAGTTGATGGACCAAGATGGAGTTAGTTACCCCATTGGCTGCCTGTGATGTCATAGCCATGGCTGCAGCCCCATATATATTTACAAGAGGTTTATTCCCCTTGATTTCCACCTATCTCATAATAACAATCAGACACTCAAAAGCAGACTGTTCCTAAGAAATCACTAAATTTTCTTGCTGACTGGAGTGTCTCAGCCCCATCTACTTCACCCTGAACGCAGGGTCTGCAGCTGTGCCCCTGAATTTCTCTGTTTCTCAGTCTTTGCCTCCACACTTTGCTGGAAAGGAACAGCTGAATTTAGGGTTAGGGTAGGCTATGGAAGAACTTTCTGTTCCAAGCACTTAGCATGAGACCCTGCAAACACTTAAACACATATATAATTTCCCTTTTGCAAGTAGCCTCACTCACTTCAATGTCACCATTATGTGAACAAAGTTATAACCCTGCTTAAAGGTTTTCAGGAGACTTACTACCTATATTTTCAGAGGCCAAGAATGCTGACGGCTCTTAAAGAAAATAAAATGAAATAGAGACACGCATGATTTGGACTATGTTCAGAATTTTCTCTAATTGCTTTAATCAAATTCCCACTAGGCATTGAAATTAAATTGTCTACGTTAGCTGAATTCCACTGGTCATTACTGGCTGGCAGTGGTTGATGTATCAGATTTTCTATTTCTTGTTTTTCTTATGCATGAGTGTATTATATATAGACATTACTGGGGTGTCTGGCAGTCTCCCAAAGAAACTGCCTTAACTTCATGGCAGGTTTTTTTAAAAATACACTGTTTGATGTTTCAAAATGGCTGCAAATTCAAATTTTGATCTGCTTTTTCAAGGCTTTCTATCATGCAACATGTTGCATGAATTTTGAATGATACCTTGTACTCCTATCTGCCTGCCCTGAGTGGGCAGATAGGTATCTGCTCCACAGAGTACAATTAATTCAATTTGAGGAATTTCCTTATAAATTCAAAACTGGAGAACCTGGTCTGCACTAAGCAGAATACTATGTTGAAGGACATACAAAGTTTCTGGTGCTAAAAACCCTAGCTACAAAAAAAAAAAAAAAAAAAAAAAAAAAAAAAAAAAAAAAAAAAAAAAAATTTTTAGTTAAATTACAAAAAAAGATACCCCAAGAGCAATAGTTGCTCAGTTTTTAAATGAAAATTTTAAAAAGACCCCAAGAGCAAGAGTTGCTCTGGTTCATGTTTTGCTTTTTTTATTCCTTTTTAAAACTCCTTTATTTAATATATATATGCCTTCCAATTAGCATTATTTGTTATATACAATACTTTATAGGTTCTTTTCAATTATCTATTTCTTAAAAATTTCTGATCTGATTTAGTGGGGTTGCTTTTCCAGTCAAAACTGTTCCCAACCACAGTAACTACAAAACAGTAAGATTGCTGTGCCCAAATAGTAAAGGCCTCTTGTGTCAATAACACATCTCTGCATCCCTGAGGAGCAGACTTTTCGTCTAAATTGAATTATAAATGATACTCTGGTGAAGGAAGTAATAGTCCAGTAGCACTTTAGTCTTAATGCCATAGCTGTGTTTATTAGTTTTGGCTGTTTGATAAATAGAGAGAGGTTTTAATTTAACGTAATAGTTCCTTGCCTAGACAGAGAGCCATTAATGCTGCAGTCAAGTAATACCCTTTCCCATGGGAGACGCTGTCAAAAAGGAAACAGTATCAATTTAATTATTTTGTTTCCTGGACACGCTGCAGTCTTGTGCGGCGAGGGTGTATGTGGCCTGGGATGGTCAGTGTCCGGCTAGCAGTGGGCGGGCCGACACCCTACCGCAATCCAGTGCGAGCCCCCCTCGGCGTCTGAGGGCCTCGGGCTGGGCTCGCAATGCGGACCGGACTCACCGCCTGCGCAACTGCGAAATAAGGAGCTGGACTCTCAGTGGGGTAAACTCCGGTTTAATGAAGACGACAGGATGACATGCAAGGAGTAAACACAAGGAAGAATCCGAAGGGAGAACTCCAGGGAGAGACTAAGAATTGAGGGTGAAGCGAGGTTATAAAGGGAGTGGGCGTACAAAGGAGGGGTTTACAATGAACCAATCAGGAAGGGTGGAGGGAGGAACTTAACATAATGGACATAAAGGGGAAACCAATAAATACAAAGTGAAGGAGGGGCCCCGGGACCACAGCCAACCACAACCCCCAGACAGGAGAAGATTCTGGAAAGTTAGGAGGAGTGGGGGGTGATTGACTGGGCCCAGGGAGGAGAGAAAGACCCCAAATAAGGGAATAAATGGGAGGAGGAATTCTACAACTTAGATGACTGACACAAACCAAGGGCAGGGGTTACCATAGTAACCTAACTGTCAGTAGGGCTATGGCGGGAAAACTGGTGAGGACAGAACCATTTTACATTGAACAGGGGGAAACAATACATAAAATGGGGGAGTAATACAAAAAACTCAACAACACACCACAACAGTCTTGGGTATTGACTTCACGTTTTTCCTCAGTAAATGTGGCACATATTATGGCACCAAATTTAATGAACCTGTACTCTTATTTTTTAAACTGAGAAATGAAAGATTCTTTACTAAGCAGACATGAAAAGAATTGTATTAACTTTCTGTTATGTAGCTATGATTCTTCTTCCAGCTCTGTAATTTTGTTGTAATTTTAAGCCATACTTTAGCAAAACTCCAGAGATTTTACATACAGAGGTGTTTAATGCTCAGAATCTCTTTAGCTGTGCATTACTAATCACAAAGGATTTGGTTTAAAAACTGCTCTTTTAAGCAGCAAGATATTTTCAGAAGTTACCAAATAGAACAGGAAAAAAAGAAAACTGGCTAGGAAAAAAACCCACACTCTCCAGAATACATTTGAGAGGCCTAATTATCACGCATGAGCTCCTATTAGAAGGTTAGTAACAGCAGCAGAAAACTGCTCTTGGATTATTGCTTCCTGTGCAAGGGAGCGTTACTCAGAGTGTAATGGAGACAAATCCAGTGCTGGGCGAGTGCTGAAATGTGTGTGACTGGAGAGGGCCAGGCCTTGGGGCTGACCCCACAGGCGTTTGAAAGGCTCAGTGAGGCCCCGTGGTGGCTGTGCCGAGCGCGTTTCCTGACAGAGGGACACCACCGGGCTGGTATGCCAAGGATCCGCAAGATTAATCTCTATTTACGCTCACTGGGATTTCACATCGCATTGATAAGAGGACACATGGCAGCCTGTGATGATATGGTAATCTCTGTGATATAGGCACTTACAGTTTGGAAATATTTGTGCCTTAAGTGGTAGCTGTGTCTACTGTTATGGCTGCCAAAGAATTCTTTTTATCTGTTTTCAGTTGCTCGTGGGATTTTTTTCAAAATGGGTATTTTAGCCTGATATGTTCCATGCCAGTTATTTTGCTTAGACTCAGATGTTCAGGACAGACTGGTGAAATTCTTAAGACACATCTTGTACAGAGTTATCTTTATTCTCTGTCCCAACTCCTTTTTGGAAAGCTGTAGTGCTATTTTGCCGTGAAGAAGAAATTTAATTTATAAACCAAGCAGCATAGTGCACTCAGGTTTCTGCCTGACAATCCACCTGAATTGAATACATAAGTTCAGGCTTAGACACATTCAGTAGAGCTTCTTTGGGACTAGCTGTGAGCAGTTTTTCACAGACAATTTGCAAAGAGCAAGCTGCAGCTGCCAGCAGCCACCAGTATGCTAAAATCACTCGGAGTGGGCCTGGGCTGTACTGCACAACTTTCTACTGAAAAAACAGCAGAAGGTTTTACTACTCACTCTCATCTCAGAATAGGGCATCAAATTACCTCAAGCTATAATCCATCTCTTTCTAGTAATTATACTTTGAGTACTATGAAAAAAGCTCTCATGAAAAGGACTAACCAGCATTTTTATTATTACTATTACTATAGTTCTGCAAGCCCAGAAAATGATGACTTTCCACTTAGAAACCCAAGGGAAAGAGTGTGAGATCGGGTGCACAACTAAAGCAAAAAGATCAAACATTTTCACAGAAGGTAGACTTTCAGTGGAAATTCCATTTGGTCAAGAAAATCCATTTTCTCTCACACAGCCAACTATAAAGGAAGCAATTTCAATGAACTCTACTTATTCCCCTTTGCTAGAAATAGATAAATAGCAACTGCTCAATTTTATTAAGGAGGAAGCTGGAAGGCTGCATGGGAGAAAATGGCAGGACTGTAAGCTGAGCCCACCCTTCTAATATGATTTGTGATTTCCACACTTCTCTTAAGCATCTCTTGAAATACCATCTTCCCCATGTCCTTCTGCCAGGAAACAAGTGACAGGACAGGAGGAAGTGACCTCAAGCTGCTGCCAGGAGAGGTTCAGGTTGGCTATCAAGAAGAATTTCTTCATGGAAGGGGTTGTTGGTCATTGGAACAGGCCACCCAGGGAGGTGGTGGAGTCACCATCCCTGGAAGCATTCAAGAAGAAAGTGGATGTGGCACTCAGTGCTGTGGTTTAGTTGGGTCAAAGGTTGGACTCGATGACCTTGGAGGTCTTTTCCAGCTTTTATGATTCCATAGAGATCTCTAAAGGCTCTGTGATTCTATAGAGATCACTGTGCTCATCTAGTTCCAGAATGCAAACCAGCATTTCTCGTCCCCAGCTGTTATTTTCTGTCCACGTATTTGGACTTTAACCTCTCCTCTGCAGTACTTTATTAACCATACTTACTACCAAGACCAAAAATTTTAAAAAACTACAAAACAGAAGAGAATTCATCTAATTTTCAGAGAGTTGGGGATTTTTTGCTTATTAAGCACACAGTACTAAATGTTATTATTTGGTTACTCCTAAAAGCTAGAAACTTGGTTCTAAAAAACATTCATTAAGAGAAGCGTTTCACTTGCAAAATACAAACTTCAAAGCTTAAAAAAAAAAAAAAAATCTACAAATAACCTTCCCATGCATCCACTGGGAAAGATCCTGCAAAAATAAAATCTACCTCAGCAAACCCTAGTGGATGAAAAAGTAGGCATAAAGTCATCTAACCTTGTAATTTGGTTCGGTAGATAGAGAACATTAGGGATGTATGCAGGGTAGAAGAATTGTTCTCCAGTGGAGTATCTCTCTTTTACCCACTGACTGAGGCTGGCTGCTCTCAGAGACACAAGGGATCCCACCAGACCTGTCACGGGGAAAACTGATTGGAAACATCAATCCAATGTACAAGTCACCATGTATTTCACAAAACCTACTCGAGTTGCACTCCGAGCATTCTAAACCTCTCTACAGCACTCAGGCACTTCCAATATGATTTTTGGAAAGAAGTCTGTAAAATAAAGGGTAAATGGCAGGCTGACAGGTACAATCAACTATATGCATCAATCAATCCAGTGACTGGGTATTTTGAGCTATTAGCCAAAGCCTGCATCAAACCCTAGAGACAACTGCTTGAAAAACATTATCACAAAGGACAAGGAAACACCAGCCTCATTGTTTTTTAAGTAAAATGGGTCAATTTGGAGACTATAATGAAAAAAAAATAGTCCCAGATGGCTTTGAAATGTCATCACATTGCTCAGTTTAAATGCTCTGAAGGGGCTAATGCCAGTCTGGCAATCCTTTTCCTCTAACCAAATAACCTTCATTTGAAATTACCTACGAGCTTTGCTTATAGTGAAATGTTTGGAAAAGTAAGGGACAAATCTAACGACCCATTCTTCATTCATACAACCAACCAACTTGGGTGGCCTGCCCCAATAACACCATCAGTTTCCTTTCCAATTAATTCAACTCTTTTGAAGACCAGATAATGAAGAGCATGGATCACTGCAGTGTTACTGGAGAGATTACTGGGACAAAACTTGGCTCTCGGAGTACCTTCTTGTTTCATAGAGAGGCCCTTCTCCTGCAGCTAGTTTCTCATCTTACTGATTACCTGCTACATGAGAAATTTCAGTCTGGCCTCAGGGCTGGACCCAGCCCAGAGGCTTCTGTCGAGTTATAATTTATTTATTGTAACTCAGAATCCGATTAAACCAAGCCTCTCTCTGGCTCGTTGCACTGGCAGCGTTTGGATCTCTTGGTCAGTGAGTTCTGGACCACCTTCAACACCTTATGAAACTTTCAGCTTGGAAGCTAACACGAGGCAGGACCTGCTTCTCAGAGATGTGAGTATATGCTTAAGTCCTGATGTAATGAATGGGACTTAATACCTGCTAAAAGTTAAGCATGTGCTTATGTATTTTTATATATAGGGTAGAACTCCCCTGCGCCTACAGAAATGGAAGTCCTCAAATGTTTTGAGCCTTGAAACTTTATTTCTGAAAGAAAGGAGGTTTTCTGAGTTTTTAAAACATTTTTGACACCTTTTCTAAGAAAAAGTCTATTTTCAATGAAAGAATTTTCACAGTGATGTGTCAGGCTAAGGAGTCTTTCAGGCCTTAATAATCTACTCTTTTTTTTAACAGAGCTGTGAAAAGTGCAAGTCAAATCAGATTTTTCTTCTAGGCTGGGTTTCAGGGGCTAGAACCAAATTACTTTTGAACACTTCCTAAAAATCCTGTTCATCTCTGTTATACTGTCACAACATCACTAAGTGTTGTATTCATATTGTTGTTATCATATTTCTAGAGTCTCATACCTTCTGGGTGGTTTTCTCACCAGCAGATCTTCACAGCAGTGTTGTTGTTGCCTCTCAGTCAGGGCTCCTCCAAGGCTCTCCCTGCCTGCCTCACCCCCTTTTATCCCACATACAACAGCTCCTGCCCAATTAAGGACATCACAGCTGCAGCCCATTTACAATAACTAGAATCATGGTAGGGTCACTTATACAATACAGAGATCTTTCACTGCAATACGTATCTTTACTCAGGCCCCTATAACTAGGTTCATCCAGAATTCACTTGCATTTTTCACTAGTCCATAATTTGGGATTTATTCCATAACTCATCCTAATCCATGTAGTTCAAAGACGAGATCAGTGGCAGAATGATTCTCTGTTGCTTATTCTGTCTCAACACATATAGTTCAAATATGAGCAAAGAAAAAGATATTTAAGCTTTTTTTCAGGAAAGAAATGGTTGGAAATCATGAAGATTTTGGGATATAAATGCTAGAAAGGAACTGATACAAAAGAAGTTCACCTCATCATCGTTAGTTGTAGTGGCAATAAATATAGCTTCACATACTTTTCATGTTCCCCCTATGAAAGGGAAAATCAAGGGATGCAATTAATGCTATTTAAAGATTGTCTTCCAGATGTTGTCTCCTTCCATGGAAGAAAGAACCAACACATTTCTTTTGCCAGCTCAGACTTCATCTGTAGAACAAGAGAACAATGTTTCCTTTAGACAACATATACCAGTAGGAATAAAGATCCCCAGAGCAGTAGGGAGAAATAGAGCTGCAATATTACATTTCAGTAATAAAAACCAGCTAGGAGATTAGAGGTAGAGCTTTATAAAATACAAGAGCCAAAAACCAGCTTCCCGAGCCTCCTAAAAAAAATATCAGTATATTGGCCAGTCTACTTTTCATTGTCACTTCATGGTTTAGAAGTTGTTGTGTTCACCCCCTGATCCCTCTCCATCAGCCTTTTATGTGAAGTCTTCGGGTCCAAAATCTGTCAATGCATTTATCATACATCTTAGGGACACATTCAAGTAGCAACAACTTGTAGGAGTGCTTTAAATTATCCTGACTAAGGCCAGAACAATTTCAGATGTTTCTGGTCTCAGCCATTAATGATGTTACACACCATTACCGGTGGAATTCGCCTGCACAATTTGCTCCAAAGAAGCATGGAATATACACAAAAATGGATGTCCTGCCATTCTGCTCTCCAGAGGAAGGCTCACCACTTCCACAGCTTTAACAAAGATAGCACACGTCTGAGAGAGGAGATGAAACAGCCAGCACCAAAGAGCTGATTGAACACACAACCTTTGTTTTATGGCTTCTTCCAGACACATGACACACCCAGACAAAACTCAGGGACAATGTAGGAGTTAACTGCATTCAAATATAACAATTCCTTTAGGTTTCTGATTCCCCTCCCAACTCCTTACACCAAGTGTCTGTTAACTTATGCATTATTAATTATGCAGTTCTAGAGTTAGAAGATCTAACTCAAAAAGCTTGTCAGTTATCAGCTACCCCAGCCACAGACTACACAACTACACATCTACAAAATCATTCATTATTTTCAGAAGACACTAGAAGAAAAATTTGACAATCTGGTCCTATTGAGTGTACTGCCAGCACTTAATAAATAAATTAAATAATACTAGTAAAGAATGAGTAGCATCAAATAAAGTACAAATTCTCCAACTTGGAGCGAACTATTACAACAACTAAATATAGAATGGAAAGAACCGATTAAATGCTGTTTGCTGCATGCTAAATTATGAACATAAGGTGAACAATAAACTATTTTTAAACACTCAGGAACAAAGGTTTTCTGTGTAATTACTCATCTGTGGTGCTGACAGGGCAGAATCCCTTCAGAGCACCTGGCACCACAGCCAGGGCTGTGCTGCAGGAACCGCAGTTTGCAGCGCTGCCACGCCAGAGTGACGGCTACAGCCTGCAAGCACTAAAACATTTCGGGATAGGCAATAAACACCCTTCAAGTCCTTTAACAACACTCCTCCACATCTATCATGCACAGTGCTCTGCACTGTCAACATATCATCGCCCATGCTGCAGCAAGAGGAGCACAGAGCAGTTTTCACTTAGGATGATTTTCAGCTGTCACGCATGAGGAGCAGGCGTGTGTTAGGGCTTGGGAAAACTACACAGGCCAGGGCTCCCCACTCCGAGGATATCTCCAGAATTATCACAGACAGAGGAGACAGCGAGAGAAGGTCTAGGGAAAAAAAAAGAAAAAAAAGAATGAACAGTAGAAAATTGCAGATCCAGATAGCATTACTTTGAAAGCTCTTCTGATATTTGCAATGTGAAATTGCTGAACTGTAGAACGCAACCTGATGCTTAAAATGGTCTCAAAAGTAAATTTCATAGCAAATGATCCACCTATAAACAAATAACAGAAGATATACTTGTAGACTGCCTGTCATCTGGCAGTTATAGAAAATTACCTACCTCCTACCCCATATAATCCTGTCCTTTAATTTGAATACCTGTCAAAAACAGGCAAACAACAATCACACAGCAACTTCTAGATTTTCACAATAACTCAGCAAAGTTTTATTGTTTATGGTTAAAATGTTCATAGTAAAAAACAAACATTGATTTGCCAGTGGTAAAACGCAGCTGTGTACTTGATTTTACTTTTTGTTAAGTAAATTGACAATTAATTCCTTCTTTTCCTTTTTCAGCAATTTTCCAGACCTTACTGAAGAAGCCATTATTAAAGCAGCAAAGAGATTTGCCTGTGTAAAGAGTGAGCAGAGGTCTGGGGGATTTGGACTGTAACGTGATAATGTTAGAAAGTTGCCAAGCTGTCAAAAGGTAAAGCACTTCAAATACTGAAGTGTGAGGGTTTAGGTATTTGTTCCCACTGATATCAGGAAGAGTTACATGGCCTAAATTCTCTTACTTCCTCTCATAAGTGCTCACCTCACTGCTCATCAGAAACAGAAGTTGACTCACAAAATAGATTTTGAATCCCAACTCAAACTCAAGCAATTTCACTCACTGCAACAAAGGCATTCGTGCTCATCAGTGGGAATGTCCAGTTCAATGTGATCCCAAAAACACTTTGGTTAGGGGAATACAAAGTATTACTGCTTTCATCTTTCAAGGCAAGAGAATACTGGAGCAGAAAAGATGACTTTTCTGAAGTAAAAGGGAAAAAAAAGTAAAAGTGCTTGGTACATTAACAGTTTTAGACTATCTTGTTCAGCAATTCCCTTGGCATTTTTCACTTCTGTGAATTAGAACATAAATAAACAGAAATCAGAAAACAAACCAGAACTTTCTAAATTTGGCCCAAAGTGGGTTATTAACTTAGGAAAAACACTGAAGAGTGTGGAAAAATCTATTCTTGTGACAAAAATTACTCAAGAATATAAACTGGCAGAGCATTAAGATACTCTGGTGGTATGACTGCAGTAGTGATGGAAACAATCTGTGGAAAGACCATTGTCATACCAATGAGAGGAATGTAATCAGATTGGTATCTTGTGATCCTTTTGGATGCTACCTCAGAGCTCAACACAACACAGATGCTTCAGTTGTTAAAACATTTAACATCTCATAATATACACCACGCCAAGGCACATTTTGCTAAAGGCAGAGAGCGTCTGTCGCTTACCGCAGTAGTAATTTTGTGCAGCTGAATTAATGCACAGGTGGGGCCCTGCCCTGAAGAAGTAAATGAAACAAACTTTTAATTATTTCAGCAGGACTTGGACCAGCACTTCCAATGACAGAACTGGGAGAATAGCCAGATAAGAGCTACACAAACTGCAGTTCATACACTGTATTAACTGCATGCATTCTGTCTTGTATGCAGTGCTGTGAACATTGATGTGCACAAAGCACAAGCCCTGTTCCAGGACAGTGTGTGATGCACATGGGCCATGCACGTTCAGCACAACTGCTCCCTCAGCAGCTTCACTCTCCTTTTCTGCTCTCAATGACAAGGAATTTACACATGTACCCAGGCTATTCTTCATGTACATATATGGCTCCTTGCCTTTCATCTGCTCCTACATCTTATGCTGACAGAGGAACAACGCACAGCATCATAAACGGAAGTAACACTGTTTAAAACTAATAAAGGCAAAAGGACAGTCCCAAAAATAAAAGCTTGAATACAAAAGTGCATTTTTCCCTTAGTATGCCACTCATATAACAATAAAAAGTAAACAACAACAATACTGAGGATCTTTTCCAAAGTAGGCAAAGTGATATCTAAAACTGCAGCAAAAATCCTAGGATTTATTTTTGACAGGCCACATCTTCAGCTGCTGCCATTTGCTTCAATTGCTAAAATTCTGCAATTGGAAGTCTGGCCCAAATTTATAAAATTGCAGGAAGGAGTGTTAAAGACAAGCTTGGCTCTATCACAATGCTGCCATTAAACTACCAGCAAGAGACTTTGGTAGCAAATACCAAGGGCCAAAACATTTTAGTCCTAGTCCAGCCGAAGGAAAAGTAAACTTGTTTCCACTTAAATAACATTAATGTGTGGCAGTCAGAGATCTTCAAATTCAATTCCAACAGAAACATCACTAAGTACTATAATGTACATGTCTGCATTTTGGAAAAAGTAAAGCTTTGAAAATATCTAGGGCAGACTAGAATCAATATGCAATCAAAAACCTATAGTTCTCATTGCAAAAGTTCCTAACAGCAGTGAGTTCCACAGACACTGGCTCAATTTAAATAGCATTATAGCAAAAATTGTAGGGTTTGGATGTTCTGTCCTATGTTTCTTGCAGCCATGGGATGAAAACTGTCCATGACTACCATTTTTTTCCCCTAGAGAGCCTAAAAAAGATTGTTCACTACATGAGTGATTCAGCTGAAAATTTAATTTGTATCTGTTTCATTAGGACGACTTCATAGTAATTTGAAAGCAGTAAATATCATAGACTCTTATAATCACAGAATGGTTTGTGCTGGAAGAGTCCCTTAAAGATCATCTAATTCCAAACCCCTGCCATGGGCAGGGACACCTTCTGTCACCATGATATTTTATGAAAAATTCTTTTGCAAGGATTTTTCTCCTGAGAAGTCTCAGAAAAGAAATGTAAACAATAATTATCTGATTGCTTGGAATGAGGTCTGGAGGCTGTTTACCAACAGGTACATCTTTGATTGGTTCCATGTGACCAATCTCAGTCGAGCTGTGTCGAGCTCTCTGAGTCTGTCATGGGTTTTTTATTATTCTTTCTTGTCCAGCCTTCTGATGTCTCCTTTTTCTTTAGTATAGTTTCAGTATATAATCTCTTTTAATATTATATAAAATCATATAATAATAAATCAGCTTTCTGAGAACTTGGAGTCAATTCTCATCTCTCACCTTGTCCTGGAGACCGTCACAACACCACAACAATTGGTGACCACAACCTTCCACTCGGGTGGGCCCAGAGCTCTGTCCAACCTGGCCTTGAACTTTTCCATGGATGGGACACCCACAATTTCTCTGGGCAGCTTGTTCCAATGCCTCACCACCCTCACAAAAAAGGACTTCTTCCTAATATCTAATCCCCACACAGGATTCCCATACTGGGTTATGGATGAGTGCAGCCTGGACAAGGATAAATTGTAAATTGTTCCATAATGACTCATGGATTAGTGGGGGTTGTTTTAAACACAACATTCCCGAGGGGTAAAGTAAAGCTGCCTTTAACTCAGGCTTATCTGGAAAAGAAAGAAAAAGGAGCATTTAGCTGCTTACCTGGCTTGCGCTGCAGGATGTTTAAGCTCCTCTTCATCATGATGTAACTATTTCAGCATAGTTCTGTAAGCCAATTGAATGGAAAATTTGGATAAAATATGCCCTTAATGGGTAGTGACTGATGGTCAGTAAAATCTTGATAAGAGAAGAACCATCTCTCCTTATCTTTTCAAGACACTTTGAGAATTATTTGGTTAGACAGCCATAGGAGAGAAGGCAAGAAACTTTTTTATGCGTTGACTCCTAAAGGTCATCCTCAAATATAGTGAAAAATTAAAAGGAAAAATATTTCAGGACCAATAAAAATTACAGATACCTCAGATTTACAAGTAATGTCTCCAATTTTCCATGTGAGGAGGATCAGACCTAAAGGAAAAAAGAACACAGAATGTCATTTTTTATACAATGCTCAGGTAGCCCTCTTTGAAAACACACTTTAATCCAAGAAATAAATGGGCTTTTTTTACTTTTCCTGTCATCTTCTAAGCTTTAGAATTAGATAGAAGAATTAGATTTAGATAACTAGACGGAATTAAATAATTAGGTAGAATTACATAAGAATTAACGTTTCTTTTCAAAGTAAAAATATGAACAAAAAAAATCAGCAAACCGTCATCTGGCTTTTCAGCTTTGCTAGGTCCACATTCCCAATGCCTGGATGAGGATCATGGTCTTGTGGCTACTTGCCCTGCCACTGACATGAAAAAGTTTTCAAAATGCACAATTCTAAAACAGCTTGTAGAAAGCAAGAGAAAGATGTCACGAAAGGATTTAAATTTTTGAGTTCTGCTGAAAGCATTTCTGTTTCCTTAACCAAGAAGGCAGGGGGAACATCTCTGAATATTTCAAGCCAGATAAATGGAGTTTTGTCTGTACAGTGCCCAACATTTGAGAGAGAAATCCAACACAGGAAACTATCTCCTGGGTTAAATCCAGTTCCTCACCATGCCAGCCACTACATCACAAAACCCTTTCAAAACTGCACTAATTCCCTTCAATAAACTGAGGCACAGATATTTTGTCATCAAAACATGCTGTTTGAAAATACACTAACCCTTTTGCTTATTCATATAAGTGTAATGTTTGAATTTTTCAGTGGACACTTTGATGACAAATATGAATCAGTGCTCCATATACCAGAGGGCATTCCATTAATTTAGTTTCAAGGTGACAAGGGAATGAATTATAATGATCAAGCCTGCATTAAAAAAAATATGTTGAAAACTCCTAGCCAGATGGAAATGCTCAAGAGCAGTATTCTAAAGAAGAGCTGGGGACCAACTATCACCACAGAAAGAGATCTGTGGAAACCCATTTAGTGGTTTAGATGCATATTTTCAGATATATGTAGATGCTATCCAACACTTTGCCAAGATTAAGCCACAAGTTCAGTCTTCTTTACCTTCTTTTCATCCTACCTGTAGGAATTTCACTTACCTATTCTGTCTAGCTCAGGATAAAACCACACAGAAGTGCAGTGAAATAGCAATATAGTGTGGAGGATTTCTTCAAGAAGGGGATATACATATATTTTCCAAAGATTTTTGGGACTGGGATCTATTTCAGATTTCCTGCAGTGGTCTACTTCTTCAAAAACCTTTAATCATCCTAACTGCTGGCAAGACATCTGTTGGAAGTGCTGGAAAACCGAAAATGAAAAAGCTCATAACTCTACAGAAATCACTAATAGAAAGTGAGAAATAGAACCTGCACAGCATTACTTGAAATGTCAAAATGTGCTGATAATAAATGGAATCTGGCTAGAAGCAGTTTGGAGCTGAGGCCCTGCAGTAAGCATCTCCAGAGCTAGGCAAATCAGTTCTTACAAGGATTTAGGAATCTACCTACACTGCAACCTCTGTCTGAACCCTAAAAAAAAGTCAAAAGTTACTTTTTACTCATGTAGAGAACACGCTTTCCTTCTCTAAAACATACTTCTATTTATTTTCTCCTCTTGCCACAGTTCCTTTTTCGAAATCTTCTTCACTTGTGATAGAACCTGTTACTGTGTCACCCTCGAGCACCTGCTGCCAAATGAAGCTCAGTACTCCCATAAAATGCTATTCAAAATGGGTATTTTACAAAAGGAAAATCCCCAAATATGAGAATTTCAAGTTCAGCAAGGCTTAGGAACTTCACTGAACTTCTTGCTCCTCCATCGGCATGTACGGCTGTGAGGGGTTGGAGAAAAACATATTGGGGCTTAGTGAGGAAAGACTGCCTCAGTCCTTGAACATTTGAGGAAACTGACATTAAAATTCAGATTATAATCTCCAAATGGATCATATTTAAAAACCTTTGTGAGCAATTCTGCTCTGCTGGGAGCTCCCACATTGTGAGACTGTCCTCAGTCCTCTCCCCACTGCTGGTCTTACATTCTGTAACTGCAAAAACAATAGGTTTGAAATTTTACCCCAGTTATGTTTGCAACTAACGTCTTATAGTTTGTTAAAGGGAACCACAGTCCCTATTTTCTAATAAAAAAGAGCTTAAAATCTACATCGATCTTGACAAACTCAAGTGCTACAGTTGAATCAAACAATGAGCCTCTTGAACTTTGGGAACTAAGTCAAAACCTGGAAATTTTCCAAGTACCATGTCTCCTATGTGGATAGCTGTCCAAAGAAGTGCTGGGTAAGGTCATGCCTTATACTCTGCCCAGAAAAATGAGGAACAGCTTCCCACCCTCTTGGCAACAGCATGGATAACATAAGGGAGAATACTCTTCCAAAGTCAGAAAAGTTGAAGAGAAAACTGCTATTTCTCCATATTATGTAAATCTAAAACTAAAATCTAAATTTTTATTTTAACAAAAATGCAGTAGGGAAAAAAAAGGACAAGTGGATCAAAAGTGCAGAGCCTTCTGAGCAGACTCAAAAAGGAATCTAAAGCAGCATATATTTCTCTGCTTAAAAAAATACCAAAAAAAATTACCTAGATGGCACATTGGAATAGAAACATAAATTTGTATCTAGAATTTACATTTTGTAAAATACCCACAGGTATGTATTAATAAACACATACACACGCTACAGATAGAGTAGACAAATATTTTTCATGCAGATGATTGCCAGACTTACCTTTAGATGATGTGATTTATAGCAGAGAAATAAAAAAAGCAAATCTGAAAAGAAGCAGCTATTTGCTGCAACACATGCAGAAACAGACACCTATCAGCTGATTTGCAGTGTGCACTCACCATTATGCCTGAGAGGATTTAGAAATGAAAAGTTGGGCAAGTTGTAATTTGCTGCCATAGGAAACTTTTAAATATTAGAGGACTGTTACATTCTGCCAGGTTAAATCCAAACTCCTCAAGTATAAAACAGCACCTCTCTGGCGCAGCAGAAGGACCCAAGTTATCCATTTGGTTTTGACCTTTCCTGACACCCTGTGGTGAAAATTAATCGTTTCGGATGTGAAAAGGATGGGCACAGTTATCACAAGTATGAACAGGCAAACGGATAACTATGGTTTACTCCCTCTCCTTCCTGTGTGGAACCAGCTTGAAAGTTACAGGCTCTACTCATTGATAGGTAATGACTTGGTTCCCCCTTGATACAGAAAAAAAAAGTTCCTTGCTTCAGCTGTTGACTCATTAAAACATTCTGACCAGATACCTGAAGGAATCCTACTATAAATGGAGTCTCCAAATTCACTTTTGTGTGCCTCTCACCAGGTAAATCAACCTTCAGTTGTGCCTCAGCCACGGGACACCAGAGCAATGTGTGCAACTGCTCCAAAAGAGCCCTTCACAATCTCAAACAAGACATTGCCAACCTTCTGCTAAACTTCATGGGATAATTTAAAACATATGCAAATAGATTAATGGCTTAAAATTCCTTTGGATTCTGTTATAAAGACAGCATGCCATCAATTGCAGTAACTGCTTTAACATGCAGAAAATGACAATAGATACGGTCCCTGAAGTAGAGCAGTGATTAATCATGCAGGGTTGGGGGAGTGTTTTGTTGTTTAAATTTGCTTCACTCCTTGAATTTGCATCCCCTAGGCCACCAGTGTTCGAATGGTGATCTCAAAGGAGAGGTAGTAAGCTGATAGAAAATAGTAAAAAAGGGAAATGTTCTCACACTCACAGTGCCTTGATTCCCAAGGGCAATCGAGTACATAACTTGACTTTACCTATAAAGTCTAACTCAGTTTTGCTGAACATTTCTGAGACACTGAACTGCATCTATTATCCACTCACTTGAGGCAGTAATCTAATATCAAAAAACATTTTATAAGTAGGAATACTCCATGACCTTGTTACTTTTATGAGTCTGAAGGTTAAATAAATAAAGCTGAAATAGAAAAGCCCCAAATTTACTACTTTACAATACATATCCCTTGTTTCTAAATTCTGACACAACTTATGAACACAAATTACAGATGTGAAAGGTGCTACTCAGAAATGGAAGGACAGATACATAGACAGGCAGCTACAAACCCACAGCAAGCAGTAAAACTGATTTGTGAAAGGCAGTGAAATTACAAGCAAAATAAATTTCATCCACAAAAGAGCCCCAAAAGTGCTACCTGGATTCAAGCAATGTTTGAGTGTTTGGGTGTTTTGACATTGCATCATCTAACAAAGACCTGCATTCTGTCCACACTGTAACTAATGTAGCCACGCTCAGAATGAAACATCTTTGCCATATAGACTTTGTAAAGCAGGCTCAGGTGTTGCAAAAAAAAAAAAAAAAAAAAAAAAAAAAAAAAAGAAGACATAATGGTACACATGGATTTGAAATCAGTGATGTTTCAGAACTTGCAACTTTTTGAAAAACCAGAATACAGACTTAATACATCATGCAGTACAGTATGTGACCCAAATAACAAAGCTTTTCTGCATCCATCTATGAGCCATTGATCTAAGACAAACTCACTTAGATAAAATCTGCTTGTTTCTCTCCACTAGCTCTCTGTATTAAAGAACATGACAATGCATCTCTGAAGCTAGAAAGCTCTTCCAAGCTCCAAGCCGACCATGAAATGGGTGGAGACTTCACTTTCCATATTCACATAGACAAGTCTCTTATCATTTTGCATCACATGAAATGGAAAATCTATTTCTATTCTGAATAAACAGACAGAAATGTTTCTGCCACCAGAGAAGAAAGAATGAACATCCACACTAATCTTCTGGGAATGAGTGAACTTTTTTTCTTGCGAGTCAATGCAATGTCCTTTGAGACCACATCTTTAGCAAGAACAGAATTCCAGTTTCAAGACAGCCCCAACCTGAGCAGGCTCTTGTTGGATGGGTGTGGGGCTCCTAAAGGCAAAATTTAATTCACAAGTATGCCCTGTCTCTCCTTCCTCCCTTGCTGCGCTCAGGACAGGAAGGATTCAGGCCATGGCAGAGCCACCCCTATTCCACCATTCATGTTGCATAGGAAGACTTTTAAAAGAAAATAAAGAACACATGAGTAAATAATGTAAAAAAAAATTCTTCATGTTCAGTTTTACATATGGTAGGTGAAGTCTTTTGCTTCATCTAGGCCAACATATCAGACTAAATAAATACTGGTCATTACTATTAAAAAAAAAAAAAACAAACCTTGGGCTAGTACACTCAAAAGAGGAAGAATTCTCCTGTACCTAGTTGTGCAATTAAAAATGTTAGAGGTCCGTGGCCTGTGTTTCTCATGCAAGTGTTATGCTAAACATGCCAACATTTGCTTTAGTTCAAATTTCACTATGTTTTTACCAACACTTCTAGCACAGGGATAAAATTTACCCGGCTCTACTTCAATAAAAAAACAAATGGAAAAAGAGAATACTGGAAGACAGTCTCCCTAACAGACAACACTGATTTTATGAGGGATTTTATAATGGTGGTTAAAAAACAGTGACTTTTTCAGCAGCTTACCAGGAAAACTTGAATTTTGTCTTGTGTCAAGATGCTCAGTGACATACCTGGCTTTGTCTCTGCACGCACAGGACTGCAGTATTCTCACACTCAGGAGCAGTGCATTATCCTGATGTAGGTATGTGCTTGGCCAGAAACAGTAAAACGGTCATTTTGTGACAGGCTGGAATCAGGAAACACTTTTGAGGCTTGGCTATATCTGCAAAAACAATTTTTTCAGACAAAAGGCTGCAATTAGAAAAGAGATATTCCGAAGGGATTTCCAAAGAGCATTCATCTAGGTCAGCATTAATCCAGTCTCAAATGGGATTCACCTTTTTTTCCAGCGTCTTTCCACTGAAATGCTCATTTTAGTGAAGCTTTGAGAAGCCCAAAAAAGGGCATAAATAACCTTTGCAATTTAGAGAATGAGATTTAGAAAGAGTTGCTGTCAACCCTTTTTTCTTCTGTATTTCTCATAGATTTCTCTTGGACATTGAAGTCACAGAAGGGAAGAACACAGTGCAAATCTCTGCGAGGGGAAAAAAATACAACACTGAAGACTTTGATGGAGCATTTCGCTTAGCATGGGATCCTGATTTTCCAAGATAGCTGAAAAGTAAAACACACAAGCATCAAAAATAGCAAAAGGGTCAGTGACATCTTACGTACTCCCGCTGCATGCACCTGGAAAAGCTAACACACCAGGATTACTGTGTGCTTAGTACCTAAGCCTGACCTCAAACCAATCCATGAAATTCACAATAAATTCTTGTTTTGCTTATTCAGAAAAAGAAAGGCAAAACACTGAGACAATTCCATGCAATTGATTTTTAAGATCTCACCCATCATCTCACCCAATGTAATTTTACTTGCATTATCCCTTGTTTTCAAGCTGGGAAATTGGGCTTCCTCAGTGGCTTGATATAAAGTTTCAGTTCTTCCCATCCCAAAAATCCACACTGCACTCCCATATGGAAGCCTCTAATTCCTCATCATTAACTATCATATGTTTCCAAATGTTTCAGGTTGTCTCACAAGTATCTCTCATCAGCAAAGACGATTTCTTTTTCTTTTTCTAGAAAATATCCCATGTTTTAAATACTTGCATACTAGAAGTTAACATCAAAACAGATTTTAAAATGTTAATTTAATCGCAGTATCTGTCATGGCAAGAATGAAGCAGAAATATATTTTTCTGTTTGGATTGTAAAAACCTCTCTTCTCTGGAAATATCAGTGCCAGTGAAATCTAACCTTTCCTTTTGGCCCCCAAAACCCTGACTTTGCTCTAGCAAATTTCAAAAGACATTTCTAGAACACACTCATGTGTTTTGGAAAGCTGCCATATTCAAGCAAAAGGTCATGAGGCTTAACATACAAGTGTATCATAAAATCAAGTTTGAAGGGGTTTTGGAAAAAGGAATATAGAATGCAATTTATGAGGCTCGTCTCCACTCAAACCTCTGTGATACAGACCATGATAAGCTGCCAATTTGCCAGCATAAATAGGAAAATGGTTATAATTGCATTTCCCTGTGCTTTTGTTCTGGAAAGTTTTGACCATTTAGATGTTTCAGAGCCAGTGGTTATCCAAGAGACACAAGAGGAAGGAATTGTGCATCACTGAGAGTGAGGGTGCCAGTCTAAATGTGGGGTACCAGCAATTGCACTGAGATGTTTGTAAGGGGAAAAGAAACTGCTGAGAGGTCTCAAAAAGGCTGAATTTACCACTGGGCTCCTATGGGAGCAACATCCTATGGGACAATCCAAAAATGTGACTCAACCACAAGACAGCTTTCCAGAGGGATGGAATCAGGATGATTGCATTGAGGAATTGTCTCACACATTTACCACAGACTGCTCAGAAATGACCAGCAGAGTTCTCTTGTGGACTTCTGGGGATGATGACAGCATGAGGAGATGCTTGGTTTTTACCTTTTTTTTTTTTCTTTTTGAGTCTTAAGACGACTTTTATATAGACATACCTGAAGAAAATGGGAAGAAAAATTAATTCACACCTCTTGACCCAGGCATCTACTTTCTGCATAGCATAGGTGTGTTAAAAAAAAAACGCTGTCAGACTGAAAATGTAATTTAGTTCCGTGAAATTAAGAGCTGATATCTCTTCATGGGCCAGGCCAATAAATTATGGCAGATTATAATATGGCGTAATATAACATGGCCCCATGTGATATGGCGTAATATTACATGGGACCATGTAATATAGCATGGGGAATTGTAATATGCCGCAATATAACAAGAAGGCCATGTAATATGGTATAATATAACGCGGGGGTATCTAATATGACGTAATACAATATGGGACCATGCAATATAACATGGGGCCATGTAATACAGTGTAAAATAACATGAGGCATGTAATGTAACATGGGCCAATGTAATACGGCGCACGATAACATGGGCCCATGTAATATTATATGGGGCCATGTAATACGGCGTAACATTACATGGGGCCATGCACTATTACATGGGGCCATGTGATATGGCGTAATATTACATGGGGCCATGTAATATAGCATGGCCACATGTGATATGACATAATATTACAAGGGGCCATCAAATATTACATGGAGCCATGTGATATCGAATAATATTACATGGGGCCATGTAATATAGCGTGGCCCCATGTGATATGGCATAATATTACATGGGGCCATGTAACACGGCGTAACATTACATGGGGCCATGCAATATTACATGAGGCCATCTGACATGGCATAATATTACATGGGGCCATGTAATATAGCATGGCCTCATGTGATATGGCATAATATTACATGGGGCCATGTAATATAGCATGGCCTCATGTGATATGGCATAATATTACATGGGGCCATGTAATATAGCATGGCCTCATGTGATATGGTGTAATATTACATGGCCCCATGTAATACAGAATGGGGCCATGTGATATGGCGTAATATTACATGGGGCCATGTAATATGGCATAATATCACATGGGGCCATGTGATATCGAATAATATTACATGGGGCCATGTGATATTACATGGCCCCATGTAATATGATGTAATACCAACTTGAAATATACAGGCTCTACCCATTGATAGTTAATGACTTTGTTTCCCCTTGATACAGAAAAAAAAAAATTCCTTGCTTTAACTCTTGACTGATTAAAATATTCTGACCAGACACCTGATGGGATCGTACCATACATGGAGTCTCCAAATTCCCTTTTGTGTGCCTCTCACCAGGTAAATCAACCTTCAGTATTGCCCTAGCTACGGGACACCAGAGCAACGTGTGCAACTGCTCTAAAAGAGCTCTTCACCATCTCAAACAAGAAAATGTAATTTAGTTCCCTAAAATTAAAAGCTAATAATATCTCTTTATGTGCCATGTCACCTTCAAATTTCATTCACATTAAATAAAGAAAAAAACACAAGACAAAAAAAAAGGCCTTGGTTTGCTCCTGAAATTTGTGTCCACATGTGTATTTATGTGGTGAACACCAACTTTGTGTTTGCTGGCAAATATAAAACAGACTTCACCCATTTACATATTTCTGGTTCACACAATATTTAACTGAGACTGGATACAACAACCATGAATAACTGAGGCAAACCAAAACCATATCTGCATATTCAAAATCATAATTAAACACATCTCCATTGATACTTTGTTGATTTTTTTTTTTACAGCAAGCAACTTAACAGACTGACAAAACTGTACCAGAGTAAGTTACCAATTTATTAATTTTTTTCAGGAAAACCAGTCTGCTTGAGAAATATTAGAGACAAATTTTCTGGGTCATTTAGGGATGGTAGAAAATTGACAGAGAGGGCTAGCAGCATTCATTTTGGTCTCCAGTGAGCAGCAATAGCAGAGAAAGTGCCAAGGCTTCTTTCCCATGCCAGAAACACAAACCAGATCCTATTCATGGACCAGGAAAATTTAAGTCAGTGCAGGAAAATTGGCCAACTAGCTTACCTTGGGCACAAGTTGTTTGTGTAGAAGTTCTAGACTGTATTTCTAGTTTATTTGAGTTGTTATAAAATACTTTCCCCACCCCATGTACCTCTGTGTAAAACCAGTTCTTCCTAAGGATTTAAAATTTGATGGCATGGGCTTCAGATAACTGAGCATGATTTCAAGCATTTTGCAGCAAAAAAAAATGGGTTTAGACCAGCAATTTCTACTCCACATCCCCAAAATTATGTCAAAATGATAAATCTCTTGACAATGCTATAGGTCATAATCCATACATTTAGCATTATCTGGTGTAATAGGTCATCACCTACGGACATTTTTATTGAACTGAAAAGCAGGAAAATGAATGGTTTCAATGTCAGGAGCTGACATTACAGGAACCAGGGATTTTCAGATGTATAGAAACCCTAGCTGGGCCAAGAAAGAAGAAACAACAACCCGACCTGAGGCCTCAGCAGTTACCATTACTTCCAACTGAGACAGAACAGTTGGATTTGATGCTCTGTTTCCCAACCTGATTCTGTGATTCTCTGTCTACAGATGGGACAATCTGGAGCTGCAGTGCCAAAGCTTGCGCACTTTGCTGAAGCTGCCATTTCACCTCAAGTCAGGAGCTGGCAGCACATTTCACATCTCTCAGAAGTGAGGCAGGCAGTAGTGTGAAAACCTTCCTCTGGTCCAGGAGCCCTCCAAGAGGAAAAACAGAGCAGCTCGAGACGGCGGCACTCACAAATCGTCCATCGCCACAAGGAACAAATGTCCTGCTCCTGCCAGCAGCCGCACTGGCTGCCAACAGCTACCACAGCAACAAACAGCTCAGAGATCACCAAGGCCACAATGGAGGGGTCTCTCCTGTGCAGCATGAAGACAGCTGGAAGCAGACATCAAACACAGCAGCTGCAGGTGCGGCACCTTGTCTGAGCCTGTCCCCATCTCCTGGCTCTGGGGCCATGCAGGCAGGTTGGCTCAGGGCTGCTGTGGGGACAGCCCAGCCACTAAGGACTCCCTACAGGATTTGGAGAGAGCAAAAAGCACTCACAGGCCTCCACATAATCCTAAATATCGTTGCTCACAAGCTGATGCAAGGGCGCTGTCACTTCCCTCCACCTCTGTGCATCTGGAGTCACAACCTCATTGCACAGGTTGGCATAAAGGAAAAGGGTTAACACCAAGCTCCACTATTATGAGGCCCCTAAAAAGGACACAAAACTAATCTTATCAGGTCCAGAGTATGGGGGACACATTTTTCCCCACTGCAGTAAAAAGTATTTTCCAGAAATATAATTTTAAACTCATTTTTCCATAATTTCTCATCTAGCTCTTTTTCCCTCTAAATCACTGACTTCAGTTATCTTTTGCATAAATATTTGTCTGAATGCATTTCAAATAAAAATTATTTCAATTTATTGACCCACAAAAAAATAATTCCATAATTCAATCAGGGATAATAATTGTTCTTGAAGCTGTGAAATGCCTCAACTGCAATTTTCCGTGTAATGAACTATAAACTTTTATATTAAATAATAATGATGTGTACATTCACTGAGGCATACATTTCTAACCACATAGTTTTGAGAGGAATGGCATTTTTAAAAGCACTTACACTCCACACTAATTAATTTTGAGAACATAAACACTCTCCAAAGTTGCAAAATTAGGCAATTATACAATAATATGTTATAATCATAACAGCTTTTCAGCTCTGAAGATTTTTTTTTTTTACTTATTTTCTCACCATTGCTGGGCTCTTGGCGCATATGTATGAGCACTACAAAGCCAATCAGCACTACAAAATGTATGCTTTGCATTTTAGCTCAGACTTCTGGTGTTTGCAGAACAGTGTGTGTCTAACTGCTGTTCCCACAGCTGTAAAGCTTTAAGACTTAAGAAGGCATTGAACCAGAGTCTGTCCTCACATAATTGGAGTGGTGCAAAGTTTTGTTTGGGGGTGTTCATTTAAAGCACAAAGCCCCATCTGACCAACCCCAGGTTGTTCCCCACGTGATAAAAGTGAGGGGTTATTCATTGCCCTGTGACATGTAATTAACATGATGATTGGCTCTATACACCTTATAAACAATGAACACTTCTTATTTCCTTTTTAACTACCACCATTTAAAATCACTAGGAGACAGGGAGGTAAAAAAAATGTGTACAGCCACTGAGGGAATTTCCAAATTAAGAGGTCCTTGAGATTCCAAAACAAACCCAAAAAACATAACAGACACTCTTCTCTTCATAAAACACTCACAATAGCAGAGGCCCAGCTTACAACTTCTGACTGCTGCAGTGCTCCCACGTCAAGGCAGGATGCTGAGGTCCTACAAAGGGATCCCACAGTTACTGCACATCACGGGCTAATGAATCTTTTCCCATGACAGGTACAGACCTCGGGACTGGGGTGGGAGCCAGGCTGTCAGAGGAAAAGTTCAGAGCATCTGCAGTGGCAAAGGCTCAGGGTAAAAGGTGCTGCACAGTCTGGAAGATTTACCTCCATGAATCTATGCTATACCAACTGTTTTCTAAGTTCCGGGGCACATCTACCTGCCACCATATTTCAGCCAAACATACACAAACCAAGATGCTGTCAATCTTGATGTTACTTGCTGAAGATAAATATACTTAGCAGAGCTGAGAAAATTTTCCTTTTATCCTGTGAAAACCTTCCTTACTGCCTTGGGTAGTTCAATTGCCCAGACATCATTACAAGTCCAATCATTACAGGCATTTGAGGGAAATGTGGAGAAAACTTTCTTCAACTCTTTTTTCTAGTTGCCATTTACTAAACATAATGGAGTAATTCTGGCCTATTCTTAGTAATTAGTGAATAATATTATTAATTCTATTTGATGTGTAGCCTAGGTCCCTGAATATTTTCTCCAGTTATGTACAATGTAAGCCTTCAGTCTGATTTCTGAGAACCTGGGTACCAAGCTTGTTGCTGGAGCTAAAGCACAGAAATGCAGCACAGATTTTGTCAGTCTCTACTTCCTCACAGAACACCAGGATTTCTCCCACTCCTGCCACAAAACAGCACTGGCTTCTCCTGAGCCAATCTAATTAATCTTTTCCAATCTAAACCAATACCTTTCCTTTGACAACATTGCTTGCTTCTGAAACTGAGAAAGCCTCAAAAAGATTTAAAAGTGGGATTCTTCTTATACCATTTCAAATGTCACTGTATATATGTCTGTTATGAGCCAGGCATCAGAACTGACCCTTTAGCCAAGAGGGGAGTAAACACTTCCAGATCTTACCTATTTTAAGTAGAGATTAGTTATGTGCTAGATGCTCCTTTTTTTCCTGTGCTGATTATGAAAACTGTTAAAATGATAGAGAAATCATGGTTAACCTATCAGTTAAAAGATCAGGATCCCTACAGATATCTTCTAAGAGCTGTTTAAGGGTCTCTCCATTAAGTCTTCCTTTCAGTCTCATCAAGAAGAAATATGAGTGAAACCTATTTTAGCCAGACTTGTCCTGACAGAAATCACAAACTCTGGTTGACAAAAAATCAATCAATCAATCAATCAATCAATCACAAAACAGTTATGATTTCTATTAATTCTTTTGGTCAGGAAAATGAAATATTATTCTGTTATACTCCAAAGAGGACATTTCCAGTTAGACGTTTTTCTAACTAAACCATTTGTAGTCAGAGCCACACTTTATTTTGAAATTTGCCTGCATTTTAATCACAAAACAAATTATATTGGAATGAGCCAAGCAAAAAAATCAACAGCTCTAGTCACAAGACCATGTTCCACATTTAGGTTGTTTTCCTGCCGGGGAGCACAATCTCTTTTGCAACTGTACCCTGCCCTCCTTCAGCTTCTTACCTTGAGTCTCAGGCCTTACAAAGGTGGAAATTTTTTGGCATTTCAATTTACCTTCCCCTTCAGCTTTTGGCTCATCCCTAGGGCATATCTGATGGGCGCTAATCCACCCTAATTAGCCTACTGGGAAAACAACAGATAGTTTGCAAGACTTGAAAGGCTTGTTCAGGAAAGTCGACATCTCTGGCAAAGAGCTTAATGTGTCTGCAATCAAGACAAAAGGAGAGATTGGATCACCATAATGAACTCTAACTTTGTATTGCGCTAGAAGGATAAAATGAGGGTGAATTGAGGCTCTAAAATCTTTTAGCACAAGAGCAAATGAAAGCTTTAAATTATGCATTTTTTTCCTGTCAACTGAATAAGCACGACTTTATAAGCATGATTTAATCCAAAAAACAGATGCACTCTTCCCTTAAGACAGAAATCTAAGCCAACTGGCTTGCACAAGCATTTTCTGTGCGTGATTATTGGACGTGGCAGGTTGAAAGAACCAAGAAGCAGGATTTTGAGCCATGGCAGGAGATGCAAAGAACAGAGGTCCAAATCTTCACAGGAAATAAAAGCAGGCAAGAGAGAGAGAGAGAGAATATAGTGGGGGGAAGAGATTCTGCAGCATTTAATGGCAGAGTTCAGGAATCAGGCTCTGAATGCAGCGATGACATGCACAAGTGGCGGTAGGTCCTCTTTGTGCGCGGGCGGCATTGCAAGCCGTCCTGCATCACCCATAGCCATGGTTACAATTTTTACCTAGTAATGATCCCATTGTAATTAATGGATGTTCCCACTGCATAAGGCAGAATACTGATGAGGAATGTGAAGGGCAGACAATAGTTTAACTATCTTTGATTAAAGTCTCACTTTGGGTAGAGCAAGCTGCATTCGCCATGTTGCCTCCCTGTTTTCCATTCTTACCGATTATCAATAAATTGAACTAAGAGATTTCTACCCCAGTAGATTTTTCTTTATTCTGTTTCTTTATATTGATATTTTTTTATCCTGTGCCCTGTCTTTCCTTTTTCTTTTCAAGACAGACCACAGATAGAAGTAGGAGCCCCTTACACTCTGAGTTAACTTCACCTCTGCAACAGAATGGATGCAATTCTCTGTGTTGCTGTAATCATGTCTCAAGCTTATTAACAACTACTTACAGAATGTCCTGGATAAAACTGAAAAACATGGAGTTAGATTTAATACTAACATATTACTGTATGCAAAATTTACTGCTGATTGAACTCCTCAGTCAGCAGCAAACAGCCTGAATATTTGGATTGTGAACATACATGACTGATAAATTGACAAAGTACAGAGGGAAAATTCTGGCCCACAGTACACCTACACAACTGTCACTGTTTCAGTGGGAAAAGCAACAATTCTCCCTTCAAATTTCTATTAATTACTGTAATTTTTCAGTTTTGCTATTTCAATGTCCCTTAATTTTGTCCTGATGTTTCCAGCTGCTCTTGAGAGCTTCATGAAGTTTTTTGCAACAGTTTTTGACTTTGCTGCTTGGTTAATAAAACTAAACACATGTTGGTGCTTTTCCTCTATATATTCCCATGTCCCTTGTACCCAGTGGAAAGGAGAGAGGCCAGAGGAGCAGCAGATGAAGCAGGACCACAAAAAACAGGAAAGTGAAAGCTGGCTGCTGCCAGCTCCCCACCAACACTCACTACATGAGAACTAGTGCCTGTAATCCCAAATACGTGCACATGCATATGCATGATTGTAGTGCCACTGATGAATAGAAATGTTTGTCTCGCTCATGTGAAAAGACATCAGCTGCTTTTGGCTTCAAAGTCAAGATGTCTGGTTTTAGCCTTTTTTCTGTCAGAGACACCTGATGGATCTGGACTGAATCCCACAGGGATTCAGATCAGGAGCATTTAGCTAACTTTTCTGTAGATCGTGTAGAGCTAAGGGAAAAGTCTAAAGTTGATACCAGTGGTTTTAAAACTTTTGTTCAAGTCTCTCTTTTTTCTTTCTTAAGGAAGATACCAATATGCTGGGAGCTGTTAACAGAGAATGGAAAAGCTCAAATCCACATTTGTTAGACAGAGGAGATGGGCTAAACGTCTTGCACAGAATAAGGAAACCTCTTTAATTCTGGTTTGGTATTTACAGGTAATCAAATAAATAACAGCCATGTTAACATAAATATTAACTTAATATGAAAAAGAAAACCATGAAACTGGGGGGGTTTTCTCCATCCCAAAAGAACTTCAAGAAATTGTCAGCTTCTGTGAACCAGCAAATAAATTTATCTCCAAAAAGCTTCCAGTTATGATATGCCACACAGGGATACAAAAGTGAGGGGCTACTGTTCAGCCTTGTGTCCTGCCCTGTTTTCATACTGTTTGACTCAAAAGCTGCACAAAGTACTTTTCGTATGCTTCTCAGAACCAGAGACAAAACAATGTTTTTAACTAGCTACAAATCTAAACACAGAAACTCCACTGAACAACTTCATTTTCCATTTTCTTCTTGTTCTAAAAAAGTAATTAAAAACTCCAACCTTACAACCGCAATCAACTCCTTGATTTGTTTTAAAATAAAGAAGGTAAACATTACCAGATCATTAACTTGGAATATGGTGAACGGAAAAGGAAACTCTGATTTGATAATATTTGTTAGTTTTGGGCAAGCCATTTCATACATTATTGGAGAGATCCAAAATTACAAAAAAACTTGACCATTTGAACTATTTAAGTAAAACATGAGAAATACACTATATGGAAAAAAGTGTGCAGAGGTAATGGCAAAAGAACCAGATGTTTCTGTAGGGCTTTTCAGTCTTTAACTTCAGCATCAGGATGATAAAGAGCAACATAAAAACCTGTCACTGCTACGGCCAAGCAAATACACACACACACACTTCCAGCACGGCCAAGATATGACATTTTTAGGAACATGGAGTGCATCCATTTTGTTCTCATGTTTGTACATTTCTGCGAGCACAGCCAAGTTTTTGCAAGGCAGAACTCAAAGAGAAAGACCAGGAGGCTGCATAATGCTGAGTGTAGTCTAACAGGATATACCGGGCTGTTGGTTTCCCTCCAGATGTTTTTCAATGGAACCAGTGTTTCAGTGGCCAAGTTTCACTAAGCCCCATGATGTCAAACATAAGGTTCCCTACCACATGACTCAAGAAATTAAGCATAAAAGCGCTGACTTAAGTGTGATTGTGAATCTGGACAAACTCCTAGGAATAAATTCTTGTTGCAGAATGCATATATTGACTGAAGACACACAAGGGGATGCTTAACGAAGATAAGTGAAATATTAATAAAGTAAAAATCCATGAACATGTATTTAAAAAGAAAAGGTTGTAACAATAATTAGGAAGTTTTCCAGAGGCACGTAAGTTTTCACTTAAACCAATGGATAAGTTTAGGTACACAGTTCAGCTGGAAAACTTTATTAATTACTATAATGGCCAAACTCCAGGGCCTAAATTTTTATGTTGTTTCTTGACATTATGATTCATATGATTGTCCTGTTCTGGTGACCAAAAAAGTACCAAAACACATAAAAACCTTGCACCAGAAAAAGAGAGACTGCTTAGTGACACATTCTCTTCCCTCTTTTAAATTGAAATGAGGGATTCTTACGTTATCAGATTCCAACAGAACCTGTCCTCAGAAAGACACTAAAGGATCAGAAGTAGAAAGACAAAAAGAATTTTCCTCTTCAACACAGTGAAAGGCATAGGATGAAAGGAAGGAAACAGCTCCTGTTTTATTGCTGCCCTGATTACTATTTATGCATCACTTACTGAAGAATATGTCATACTTGACACAAGTTGTGACCTCATCAATGACAGTAACTGAAGTATCAGCTGCTGATTCGTGGGTCAGCCATGTATTATTGTCTCTGTAGGCTACAGAGGATGTATAAAAAGAAAAGCCACAAAGAAATCCCACCAAACAAAACAGGTGGAAGGCTACTCACGTCTTTCAGGCATTCACCTGCTCCCACGTGGAGTCCTTCACGGGCTGCAGATGGCTCTTTGCTCTTCCATGGGCTGCACGGGCACAGCTGTACCACCATGGCCTGCACCACAGAAGCAATCTCAGCTCTGACACCTGGAACCCTCCTGCCCTTCCTTCTGCACCAGCCTTGGTGTCTGCAGAGTTGTTCCTCTCACATATTCCCACCCCTCTCCCTGACTGAAGCTGTTTGCTGAGAGGTCTATTCCCCCTTTTTGAACCTGTTATCCCAGAGGTGCTACCACCACCATCACCACTGGTGGGCTCAGCCTTGGTCTGCAGCCAGTGTTTCCTGGAGCCAGCTGGCATTGTCTCCGTCAGATACAGGGAAAGCCTCCAGCAGTTCCCCACAGAAGCCACCCCAAAACCCTGCCCTGCAAACCTAATACATTCTCCTGCTCAAAGCAGACACGTTCTCAAAGCCCTTGCCAACCCTGTGTCGAAGATATCTGTTCCCTTCTACACAGCACAGAGACAAACTGTAAGAATTGATGGATTGCACCCTTCTTTTTCCCTAAGACATTTTTTGTTTGCTAAGGTTCTAGAAAATGGCTTTGTATCAGTTCTTCAGGAAAAAAAATGAGATTTCTGTAGGATGCCTGATAAGCTCCCACCACTCTTGTATCACATTCAGGCAACCCCAGCTAAAGTCCTTGCCACTGTTCCATCTATAAGTCTAAACCACAGCATCACATGATTTCACAACTGGCTCTCATTATTTTCTACCACATAAAATCCTTGGGATGAATGTGCCATACTTAGTTAATTCAGCATATTTTTTTTCCAGTTATGGAGAAATGAAGAACATCTACATACCAGGTTAAGATTCCTTGGAATGTTTGAGAAGAGGATGCAAGTCTATAAATCATCTGAAAATGGACATGCACAGATGGTTTTAATTGACACAAGGACATGATTCATAGCAGAATATAAGGAAAAATCTGGCAACTTTATTTTGGTCTACTGATTAACCCTCCTGTGCAATCTCTGCATGCAACCAATGTTGGGTCTTGGGGTTTCAAGTACTCTGCTGACAAACTGTCCAGAAATACAAGGGTCTGACACCTTCATGTCATTAACATTTTCAAGGCTGACTCTACCAACAAAAGTGTTTTCTAGAGAATCAGTTCACTAGAGCTCTATCTAATTTCAAAGCTACACCCAGAATTTCAGAAATGCTCCAGACATTACATTGCTCTGGGAAATACACTACTACTGAGAATGGAAGCTCTGCTGAATGTTAAAGAAGCTCAGTACTTCCTGCAACAACGTTTCTCACTTGACTCTGCCAAATGTGACTTTTAGGCACTGATTATTCCCAAAGCAGAGGGCCTGCTTCACAAAACTTTTGGAAGATTCAGCCAAAACCCTTCACCTGTTTCTAAGGAATAGAGAGGGGAAAACATGGGATTTTTTTTCCTGCTGGGAAACAAAAATTAATAAGCTTTGCTTATTAAATTGGTTGTGAAACAAAGCTTTTCATTTAGACAGGAAAGTTGTTCTGTGTCAAGGATAGCCTTTCAACCACACCTGTAAAAATTTGCCTATACTTGGCCCACCCAGAATCCTTAAAAAAATAAAAGTCTATTTAAGCAAGTCCAACACGAACTGGAAATTGGAATTGAACTGCTAATTTCCCTGAAGACTCCTCAGCTCACTGGAACATGCAGCTAAGCAAAACATTTCCTGCAATTAAAGAGGAGAACTTGTAATGACACTTTTTATCCTCTGTGACACTTTGGCTTAAGTCTGAAGGAGGAAAGATGTGACTGGATGCACAGTTGGAAATGTGAGGGTGGAAACCAGCTAGAGACTGAGGAATGAAGGCATTTTTTTAAGAGAAATCAGGAGTGCAACTGGGCCTGCTTGGCCAGATACAAGGAGGGAAACAGATACAATGGGCAGGAGAAATT
Source organism: Melozone crissalis (assembly GCF_028551555.1). NCBI lineage: Eukaryota > Metazoa > Chordata > Aves > Passeriformes > Passerellidae > Melozone > Melozone crissalis. Next base: position 6,171,521 of record NW_026535817.1, on the reverse strand, counting down.
GCCCAGTGGAAACATGTGGGAGCAGAGAAGGGAAGGCAAAAAAATGTTGATACATAAGGAGCATAGATGGTATAAGACCTTGCAGACAATGGGAATTACAAAAGTTAGAGCCTTCTGGCAAAACTGGGCTTAGGCTACTTGAATATTTTAAAATTCAGCAACTGAGGTAACGAGAGAAGTAAATTTCTCTGGGCAGTACATGGATTGGGGTGAAACTAATTCTGCCTTCCAACCCAGCATCTTGTGTCCTGCTGTAGCCACGAGCAGATAACTGGGGAGCATGGAGTCGTACTTTCCCCAATGCACTCACAATCTCCAGTGGTGGAAACAGGATCTTCCTGACCAGAATCCAACCAGAGCAGTCTTTCTTTCTCTTCAATGGCTTTACTTGATTACCAAAGGCAAGTCAATTTTAAGTATCCACAGTGTCCCAGGCCAGTGTACTCCTTTGTGTGAAGCTGCTCCCTGTGGATGGTTTTGAGCCTGCTGCTGGTCAGTTGCATTGAGAGCTTTCTTTCTTATACTAGAAAGCAATGTTTGCCTTTTTTGCTTCCTCCTCTATCTCATTTATCAGTTCATAGGCCTTTACCCTTCTGTTTCCTGAATCGTCTGCAGGGCTGTAAAAATTTAGTCATTCTTATACAAAAAAAAATTACCCCTTATTGCCCTTCCCTCTTTCTTCTCCACATCCTCTTTAGTAGGCACAAAAGATCAGAACATCCATAAATATTAAAAACCAATGACATAACTGCAGATACAATGCACAAATATGACATCAAGATTTTTTATCTTTGTGAATAACACTCAGTAAGTAAGGAAATATTGGCCGCTGTCATTTGTGCTCAATATTCAATGGTTTCATACAGGTATTAGATATTAGAGATAAGCTTTTTAAAAGGAAATATTTCTAAGGGAAGGGAATACCAGCATCCTTCTGGAAATGCTCTAGAGTAAGAGAAGATTATAAATGTATTGCCCACGTCCACACAGTGAGGGAGGAAAGGAAGAGGTTGCTTTGAAAAGAGAAACAAACAAGCAGATGGAGCCTCCAAAGAGGAGAATAAGAAATTTTAATTTAGTGCCAGAAAACTCACTGAGAATATCAATGAGGAAGGAAGGACAATTACTCAAAGATTAACAACTGTGCTCATTCTGGAGGTGAAATGGAGTCAGGGATACCAGAGCAGATAACAGGATAATAAATAAAGAGTGAATTGTAGAAAAATTTTGGTGTGTTTGTGGTCACAAAAACTAATGTTGAAAAATAGGATAAAATACTCCAAAAATGTAAGGAATTTGTTTCTGAAGGTGTGTTTCCTTCTCTTTCTCCAAGTATATTTAGCTTCAATCATGACATGGGGTAAGAGCACACTGGGGTGACCTTGAGAGTAACAAACCATTCAGCAAACAGCAACATCATATAATGAGATTTCAAATCATAGGGGAGTTTTTGACATAGTCAAAAAGCAAGATGAAGAGAGGGGGGGCATTAGACACGTTGAATCAAAACATACTCAAACTGTTCTGTGCTCCTGAACATCAGCCCTCACATCACCCTTGCAATCATGCAGGATCATCATCTTAACAAGAAAAAGCTTGAAGAAGTAGGGCTTAAAAGCATTTGAATGGGCTCCAGGGAGTCAGTACAACAATTCTTAGAGAAAGCAGATCAAGCAAAACATCAAGGTTATTACAGATTCCCAAAGCAGAAATTAAATATTTGCAGAATACCTTGCAACCCTGAAAAAATAATGATCTCCAAAACAGGCAGCTTTTCACCAAAGGGCCAGTTTAGATCTTCATCTGTTTTCAAGAGTTACCAACATTTTCCACTGCTGACACGGAGATCAGTCTCAGGTTCCAAGTGTGGGTCCAGAAGCCATTACACCAAATGACAAAAACTGCCACAGAAAAATTACACTGGAATGCATATTCTGAGGGCCAAATTTAACATCATGTATTTGGACAAAGCATTCTGGAGCATATTTCCAAGTTACCGGAAGGGAAATCCATTTATGAAAGGACAGAAAACAAATACCAAATGCATCTTTTCTGGTATAAGCATTTGCAGAAAAAAATCCAACAGTTCATGAAGACCAGCTTAAGGAAATTTCAGTCCGCCTATACTGCTGATCTGAAATTCAAAAAGAAAAAAAAACCCAAAAAACAATTTATTTTAAATCTTTTAAAAAGAAAAGTGGATGAAAGAAAGCAGAAGTAACATTTCAGCTTTTGGGGAATGAATTACACAAGTGCAAAGCAAGACATACAAGCCATGGGCAGAGGTCTTCCTCCACAGGAGGAAGTTGAATACCAATATGGAGGAGAACTGAGGGAACACACTGAAGTGAAAAATTAACAATCCCTGGCACTTACAAGCTCTATTAATACAGAAATTTTAAAGTGCATAATGTTCCTTTAAATCAGACGTACAATTTTATATAAACCTCAGCATAGAACTTAAATCTACCACAGATCAAGTTACATAAACTGTGTAACAGATGCTCTATATTCATTTTTTCATTCTTGTTTAAGGTTTTATTCATTCCTCATCAAATGTTTATATGACTAAAATTTGGGTTAACTTGAAATTATGTGTTTTATTTGAATTTTTGAAAGTATCCAATGCCCATAGTTGTCCTGGCAGTATTTAAAAACTGAAGTCATTAAAATATTTTCCAGTCCAATAGGGAAAGGAGTAAAGTTGAATGTGCTGTATGGCAACATTTTTCTACTGGACATGCTGTCCTATCCGGCAATCAAAATTCAGTGTTTTCTCATACCACAGAGGAAACAATATTGTGGGGTTATAAAATCCAAATCAGTATACATCAACAACAAATCATAAGAAACTAAAATCATCAGGACTATATAATGAAATACATCATGCATTTTTATTTCTTTTCTGCAAGAAAAAATATGGGATAAGAGGAGTTAAATAGATTTTATGGCTTTAAAAAGTGCAAGCAAAGAAGATGTTAGCATGAGGATTCTTAATCTGAATTTAAAGGGTATGTATGAAATTATTATGGTCTAGATTGCAAAAAGGAACCTTTTCCCAAGTTACCATGTCTTGAAACTTTAGAGATCAGTGTATTTTGAAAAATTCAAAACTTCCATAAAAAAATTTCCACTCAGTTTTTAATAGCCATTAGTACCTGATGGTACTAATGTGTGAAGTATCAACCTTCACTTCAAGAACTCAGACTAAAACGCTTATCAGTAGGTTAATGAGACAAACGTTGATTATCACTTAAATGGCAAGAGGACACCAGAGAAGAGAGAGAGCAGTGGTGACATTCTGTCTTCTACCATGAGGTCTAAAGCTTTTTGAGGCCGTGGCACTTGCGGCCAAGGGACCTACACAACAGATGGTATTTGAGAGCTATCTGTACCAAACATCTCCATTCATACTGGCCCTCAGTTTTAGGGACCTGGGCTGGTTGGCCCAGCCTCTTTTATTCTCAGCTTTTTTCTTGAGATGAAGAATAGTCAAGCAATGATTTTTTTCTTAATATTAGAAATATGACAAATGTTAGGGGAAGGAGTGCCCAAACAAGAGGGGTGAATCTGTCTATATGTCTGTCAGGATGCCTGTTCATGCATTTTCTACGTTCCAAACTAGTTGAGTTTGTACCTCAGCTTCAAGCCTCTGAACATTCCTGCTCCAATAACAGCTACCTTGACCAAACCACTAAGCTCTTTTCTTGATGTTGTTCCCATCACACTATTGACTGAAACAATATTAGTTTAGTTGCAAGCATAAACTTCCAAGAAATTATTATTTTTAGAGATAGTTCCTTCTCTGAGTATAAATGGAAGCTAGTAAAAGAAAGATGATGATGTTGTGCTGCTATAAAAACATCAGTGAGTAATATCTGTCCTATGCTCTTTCCAAAGATGGTACAGATGTTTTGGAAATAATAAACTGATAAATGTTTAAATTGTTTAAATTGCATCATTCTGCAAATAGAACACCTTATACCTTGCCAAAGTCAGTAACTATGTGGCATTTATAAATCAGTACTCATGGTATATGCCTGCAATCCCGCAAGGCTAACACAGAAAAAACAGAAGCTTTGAAGTTGTAAAGTTCAAATCCAGACTTTGCCCATATTTAAAGATAGCTGAAGCCAGATATTGTTTCAACACAATAGAAAGTTTGTAGCCAGCTGCAATTTTTTGGCCATATAAATGATTGTTTCTGAAATTCAAGCATGTTCATGAGTTAAGCTTTGGTTTGAGCCATGAGCAAGAAATGGACCAGTCACAAAAGTTCAGAAATTAAATTGGGCCCACAGTCTGTGTCAAAGCTTTCTGGATCCAAAGTGTGCAAAAACTAGCACTAATTTTTATATTATCTTTGGTGCAGCTAATGCAAAGAACAAAAAATACACTTTGGATGAATGTGAATATTCCAGTTTTCTTTTGTAAAAGTGCACAATTCTGATGTAAAAAATTAGCACTGTGGCATGCTCCACAACAGCCTTTAGAAAATTTCTGCAATGGTGACAAAAACTGTTCTTTTCCTTTCTAATCTAAATTTATCCAGGTATCAACATGCAGGCATTGGATCTTCTGACAGGTTTCTTTGCTACACTGGTAACCCAAATTTTCAACTTTTGTTCACCTTAGAAGTATGCATCAGCACAGACTGAAATACCCATTAAGCTTGTCATAGTCAGGAAAAACAGTATAAACATAAATACAAAACACACTTTTCCTAACCCCTCCTTGATCCTAACAATTTTTTTTCTGATCAGCTTTTGACCATCCAACTTGAATTCACGGTGTTGGGGCACACTAAAACCCAACAGACACTGCATCAAGACCCTGGATTTCTTTTCTTATTTGTGTATGGATCATATCAGCTTTTTTGGCCACAGCAGTAGTCCAGAAGGTAGCAATCAGGTATTATCCATTTGGATTCCCAAGCCTTTATTTACTCTTTCCAAGCTGGAGACCCTTCTCCTGTAATTAGAGCTGTCCTCCTGGCTAGTGGATGTAAGAGGTATTTGGCCATATTCAGACACACTATTTGCTGCAACCAGATGATCTAGATTTTCCTTTCTCATTAATCACTCCCCAGACTTCATGCCACTATTACAGCATAAGCAAAGCTTTCAGGTTTCATTCCAGCAGGTTAATATGGATCAATGTTAAACACAGTGTTAAGGCAAATTACCTAAGTCAATACTCTGCAGATACAATCCTGTTGATGGCTGTGGAGGAAGATGGTGTTTTCACCAGAATGAGGGCAATAACATGACCTTAGAAACTTCTTAAAAACTCCAAAATCCTCATGTAATATAGTCTGCCAAGTTCTAAGGTCAAAGATTCTCACTGAGGAGAAGATATGGAACAAGACAAGGCGCTGAGAATTTTGTGAAGTTCTCAGGTTACTCGTCAATATTCCAATTCTCCTTTTCCAACCCTCCATCCAACATTATGGGTTGAAACCATCTGAAGGAATGAATTGGAAAAGTCTGATGGATAACTTGAAACTCTTCTTGCCCTCTGGAAAATTCTGAAATCCCTCCTATTTAATTACAACACAGCTTGTATAACACTTTGGCTGCCTTTCCGCCTCTGCTGTGTTTTGTTTGCGTTACTAAGAATATTTGCATGAAAACAGGATATTTGTTTATTAAGAGCTCATCATCTCCTGCTGTGTATTCTCCAGTTTAAGTCATATTCCTTAACATTTATTAACAAAAGGAGACCATAAATCCTGTTTCCTGTAAAAATGCCTAATAATGAAATGAGCAAAGAAACTAAAGTGAAGTAGAGAGATTCAGGAAGAAAGAAAGAATGAGAAGGAGACACTACATGATTGATTGCGTAACTTGTGTTTTCCAGAGGAAATGGCCTAAAATGTTCCCCATGAAGTGTGAACTTTTCTTTAGCACTTCTTATCCACCCTTCTAGTTCCAAGCAGGCATTTCTCAAACTGGGCAGACACCCATAAAAATTCTATCTTGCCATCAGCAGACAAGTGAATAACTCCCCCTCATCCCTTTTGCTTCTCCTGATTTTCTCAACAAAGAATGCCAGCCTACAGGGGGGATATACAACATGGGAAAGGAGGAGTCACACAGCTGGCACCATGGATATGGAACAGCAAAAGAAAAGATCGAAGTGCTTGCCAAGAAAGGACTAAGCAAACCTCAAGTGCAATCTTAGGTTTAGCTTCATACTGTCTTCTCATTTATCATTTTCCTTCAAAATATGGTTTGCATTTCCAAGATGTACTAGATTGATAGATTCCCACATGACTGAACATGTTTACAGTTTTGCAGGCTTTTTTTAGCTCTAAAATCTGCAAAGATCTACAAGTAGTTGGCTACAGAAAATGAGCACGGAACTATTCTGAAGTGGTAAGCAATAGTCCAAAGCACTCAGATACACAACACACACCCAAAGGATTTCCACTTATTATCTGTGCAGGATAAAAATGGAGACTACATGGAGTCACTAAACTTTTTCAGGGCTGTATATTTATATATATATATATATATATACAAAAATGGGGGGGGACAGTTTTCTTCCAAATAGGAATCTAGGCATGAGAAAAAGATGGAAAAGGAAGGACTGGGAATGATTCCACAGCTCTGGCATACAGTGCAACCAAATTACATCAACATCTCTTCAGAGGTATTATGCAAACAAAAATGCCAAAAATAGGATAAGTGTTGCCTTTTCAAGATGGGGTGATTGGCTTCACAGGGTAAAAAGTACATCTATCCAGACTGGTCCCAGCTAGTATAAAGGCAAGGCAAAGTTCTATTTACTCAATAGAAGTATTTTAAATGCTATCTAAGAATTAATAATTTTATTGATTTCACAAGAAACTGGCATGTCCACTGAATCCTTCTCCTTTCCTTTGTCTTTCTTGAAACGTTACTTTGTTTTGCCTAAAGTTAGATTTGAGGTCTTCTGTCATTCTAGACCCAAAGCACATATTTTCATTGATCTGCAGTTACATCAATTTTTTCCTCAATATATGGTTTCACATGCACAAAATGAGTCCTAAAATTCTGCCATTTAAACCTCTTTCTGGTACAGGGAGCTTGAAAAAATAGGAAACTTGGCAGTTCCCTATCCGCCCAAATATATCAGTAACATTCATGGCACCTGTTTCTATGAGATGTTTCTTAGTTTTTGGTTCTATCCAAAATGTTCTGATGGACCAAATCCCAGTACTGTCTCTCACAATATCCAGTACTAATTGCAAAAAAGCCCCCAGCATTAAACAAACCTACTGCAGAGAAAAGTCAATTAAAAAAGATAACAAAGAATTGACTAAGTGCTTGTAATACATAACATATCTAGATATAGATAGAGGTATAGATGATATAGATATAGATTATAGAGATAGATATTGATGATATTGATGATGCAGATATAGATAGGTGGATGGATAGATAGATAGATATACACACTGCTACAGCTGCATACACATAAATGTATACTAAAAGGCATGCACGTGGAACATACATACAATCCCATATTTGGTTCTGTAGCACCCATAATTCAGCATCACATGCATTTCCTTTGTCCTGTTCAGTGAACAAAATGTTCTTGCTAAGACACAAATCTCATCTCTCTTGTCTGGGAGAGCTGATCTCCCACACAGGGTGACAGCACCTGGGATGAACTGACTTTAGGAAACTCAGATAAATGGACAGAGGAGGTGTTGCAGGGAATTCCAGGAGCTACCCCAGTAGAAGCAGCTGGGTCAAGACCATGTTCTTACTTTACAGCTTGCAAAAAGCAGCCAGGGATGCCTTCTCTTTTTCCATTTGTTTCCTTCAGGAGGGCTGAGGACAAGACCTCTACTGACAGTTTCTCACCTTTAGTGGTCTTTCCATTCTCACTAGGGTATAGACAGAGAGGTACAGGCTAAAACATGGGTTGCTAAAATTTTAATCAGAGACTTGACTACCTGCCAAACCATCCCAGAACTGGTAAGGAATCAAAAAAGTCTTAAATCATGTTTTAGACACTAGCTATAAATCATTTGGACTTTACATTTATAATAAACTAAATGCTTTATATTTTCATATAAAAAACTCCATCAGTAACAACTCAAGCCAACTGCTCACTATAACCAAATTATTCCCATGACTACAAGTGCAGATTCTTTAAATGTAGTTGAACAGAATTTGAACAAAAGAAGTCATAGCACTATTCCAAAATTGTAACTGGCAAATTCTAGAAGGAAAAAAACAAACATTAGTCTCAGATACCTGCTCTGAGACTCCTAATTCCATACTTGTACTACTAAAATACAATGTATTTACTTTCAGAAGCAACAAGACTCTACAAGTTCCTCTGAAGATAGAGATCTAAAGAGCTTGAATAATCATCATTTAGGATAATCTCAGCTGTAGAGCTCTTGCTATTTTCCATTGTAAGGATATAAAGTGCTAACTATTATCTCTGATGCAACTTGTTGAGAATTTGGGACCCACGTGACTTATGTTAAATAATATTTGTATATTCCATGTTTTTGTTGGACTTACCAACACATCTGCCTTCTGCCAGAATGGGGAGAAATTAGAAAAAATATTTAAAGGGATTCCAGTTCTCAAGCCATTTAATTTACAATCCTGAATATTGTCTCATTACTTGACTCCAGCTAAAGAAGGCCAATGTGGTGCATGAGGCTTGGAAACAGGTACCATATTTTATTTTAGAAAGGATAACAAGCACCACAACCACAGAGAAGTCATTCCTTTGCATTGTGACGGGACCAGGAGAGATTACAATCTGTGACATAGGCCAAGAGGGGAGGACAGATATTTTTACCTGGGTGCTCATCCACACCCTCTGACACAGCCTCTTCCATATTTTAGGACCAGGCCTTACAGGAGGATGTGCCTGTGCAGGCTCCTGTTCCCGTGTGGCATCTCAGGAAGTTCAGAGGGAGTGTGCATTGTTCCAGTACTTAGAAACACTTGGAAACACTATTCCAGAGTCTAGAGTTTTTATCTCGGAACAATATCTAATCAAGGTGTACTTATATGTCAGAGATCAGATTCCACCAAAAAATATCCCTTAAATATTTACTGGAGAACAGTATTTTTCTGTTTATTTATATTGTTCTCCAGATTTCTTTCTTCTATCTTGCAAGTCACTGGCAAAATAGAGATAGAAAAAATTGAAGGATTTTCCTTAAGATTGATTTTCTTCTTCAAGACAGCTTCAAGCTTCTTAATCATCCAAAATCACATTAGGAAAAAAGGCAACACAGATCCCAAACTCTGAGTAGAAATATTCTCAAAAAAATTCTCAAAGTTGAAACTAGAGCTCTCTAAAAGCAACTTTTTCCAAAGATCAGCACATATAACCAACAGAAAGACTTCTCAAGGTAAAAATTTGCTGTTGAGGACCCAAAGTCCACACACTAAGCCCCTGAGGGGTAGGACTGTGAGTCTTGCAGATATTTTTGTTTGTCTGGTTTTTTGTTAAACTTTGGACCAGTCAGGTTTCATGGCCTGAAAGCCCTTCAGCAGCTGGAGTGCATTAGCTGCAGTGCTGGAGTGCATCTTCCAGCATATTTTCACTGGAAAGGAATCTTGTTCACCTTCTCCAAGATCTTTTGCCAATGCACATCAAAGCAAGGTAAGTGTGGACAACTGGTAGATTCTCCTCACAAGTCCTGAGATGGACTAAAACATGCAGGTAGATGTTCCCTGTGCATGTGTTTTGTAGTGTGGAGGCTGGCAGAGTTCACTGACCCAAAGTAGGTCACAGGGACAATGCCATCACTGGTATGGCCTTCTTATTAGAAAACAAAACAAAACCAAACAAACAAAAAAAATAAAACCCCCCAAAAACCTAATAAATAGTGCTACTAAAGAAGTAAGATATCATTCCTTCCCTATAGCACAGTTTTTCCAAATACCAATTTGCCTGGCTTCATCAAGTCTGCTATATAAATATGCATGGAAACTAGAGATAGTCAAGCAACTATGAAACAAATAAACTCATCAGTTACATAATCCTTCTGTTAAGATATGATCACATTATGGAAAAGTCTGAGAAATCTTACTCTAAGTGTTTCTTCTACTGTTTCCTTTCAATCTTCCTTGCAAACAACACATTGGCTCTGGTGCCATGGCAGCAGATAATTCATTTACCTTGATTTACTTAGCCTGTTCAGGAAAAAGTTTGATAAAAAAAAAAATCTTCATATTCAAGCAATCTGACATAATGAAGCAGATTGTCTCCCTGTAGGTGTTAGCATGTCAAACCAAAGGTAACAATGAACCTTTTTAAAATTAAAGGAAAACTGAAAATGCTTCTATGCACCCCTCTCTGTAAAACCTAAACATCTGCTCAAGATCCTGATGCAGTAACACAATATGTCTGCAGCTTTCACAGTTAAGAATAGGTGCATCTTAAAACACAATACTGCAAAACCCATTCCTCCTCCATTTGCCTGCCAAATTCAGAGTTCACACATCTCTGACCTGGCTCCTCTAATCAGCTCCTGGCCCTCTGGCCTCCCTTGGGAACTGCAAAGGTGCAGGGAGCTGGCTGTGGCCAGCATTGCTCCCTCCTCCTGCACGAGTGCCCTCACTGGCACACAAGTGCCCAACCCAGAAACGCTTTGTGCTTCCCACTGCCAGCCCTGGTAAGTGAGAAGCACAGGCAGGAACGACGTCAAAATCACCTCACTGAAACCACACCTTCGAGCTGTCATGCCGTGGTCAAAGGTGTCCCCTACCTACAGCACCAAGGGCTTAACAGGTATGAAAGCCTGAATGTTATTTTCAGCATAATTTATTATATCAAAAAGAAAAATTACAGCAAATAGAGCCTTGAAACCTTGAAATAAAAAGTAAAAAAAAAAAAAAATTAAAATTGGATGTTATTTGTTTGTGGGCTAATCCCAGATGAAAAACAATTTAACTCACTGTTCTTACCAAGAGACAAGGGCTGGAGTCTTTGTTGCCTGGGGCTGCAAAGCAAGTTCATGGAACTCTCTTTGAGCTCTTCTTTAGCTATGTCATGATTCCTCAATTCAGATTTGGCTTGGTCAGTGACATTTCTGTACATTACTTCATGGATCATAGCTGTGTACCAAGGTAAATGTATGGCAAGACTCCTTGCATTTGATGTTTAGTATCAACACACCTTGTGACTAGCACAGTACTAGAGCAGCTGCTCTAACAAGAAACACCTTTAAGTTTGAAAGGCTTTTTAGCTGAGTCCAATTTGTTTACCCTTGATAAATCATTTCTGATTTGTTACTTAGTTTGGGTTATAGAGTTATCAGCTCTTCATTAAAGGGCTAAACCCCCAAACCTGCTATTTTTCAAGGGGGCAGGGATATTTTGTTATTGTGTTCCACTTCATTCCCTTTTGTTTCGTTTTTCTCCTGGTAGAAGACTCTGCCAAATATTTCAAAGCCCTTCTTGGCAAGTAATAAAATAATTTGGACAGAGTAAAGTGCAATTAGAATTTTTTGGCAGGTTTCATATTTTGGATGCTGATGAGAAGGGTATCAGTTTTAGTGTACTTGACCAGTTCATTATTTCAGATAATTTCCTGCCACACTGCACCATTGCTACAGATTGTGTTTGGTTGAAAAACCAGCAAGGCCCAGTTTCTGGGTTTTTTCAAGTGCAGATAACATTAAATAAATTGGTTTTTCTCCCCTTTCTGTCATTCACTCTAACTTAACTCATAAAATCTTATTTCTCTCCTCAATATTGTGTATCCAAAGACCGTTTCTTACACTCCAGAATGTAATGTCATGTCACTTATTATGCAAGAAAAGGCTGTAAAACACACAGAGGAACACATTTGCATTGCTGTTATTAGGGGCCAAATTCAATTATTCCCTCTTTTGCTTGGCTTTGGCACCAAAAACATCTATGTATATTCCAGTGAGACAAATTTTTTTGGTTGTTTTTTGGGGGTGGGGGGCTTTAGATGAGGGCTGTGACCTTCTGCACTTTTCTGCACACCAGAAGTCATAGGTTTTTATTGGATCCTGTTCTAAATTTGTGTCAGCACTTCCTTTATAAATCCTTATTTTGATATGGATTATAAACAGTTCTTAAAAAAATCCATCCCAGACAAAAAGCCTATTTTTTTGGCATGGAGAGTGTTAAGTATCAAACTTGATGATTTGGTATTTCTAGAGCCTAAGATTACAAACCAAACACACCTTGTGAGAGCTCAGAAACACTTTTTACCAGAGATTTCTTCACTGCATGCTTTAAAGTATCAGGCAAGCTGTTTGCTGAAGTTTTTATTTCCCCTACACAGCTTTTCCAATAAAAACTTCCAGTGACACCATCAGTGACAGACCACAATGCAGGACATGCCATTATGCCCATTTCTCCCCCAGCTAGGAGAAGTCCTCGTGGTTTGTGTTATTTCTTCCTCACAGAGTTATCACTTTTGGAGAAAAATACTCACAATAAATCAGGGTCAGAGAGCATCGAGGGGAAAAGTGAGGTCCATGTCTTCATTGCCAGGGAGAGTTGTTTTTCTCAAACTTTCTATCTACATTTTGGTATTGCACAATAAAAGAGATTTGCATTTTTTACCTGTTGCTGGAGACAACATTGTTCAAGGATCAGCACCTGGCTTGCCGGCATTCTTAGTCCTTCAGCTCCATCTCCAGCACATGCCACGCCTCTTTCTGCAAGTGGCATTGAACAGACCTTTATTATATGGTTAAGGAATGTGTGGGACAGTTCTAAAAGTGCAGCTTTCCCCCCTTCTTTTTTCTCCTGTCCTCAGAAAATACGCATCTGCTTTGGGCAGGCATAACAAGGTCTGTTAACAACATAAGCAGCGATTTCTTCAAAATTGCTTCATTGCTAGTGATCTCACCTTGCAGGGTGACCTAAGGCAGCAAGATGGACTTTCACAGTGAACTGCTTGATCACAGAGTAGCTTTGCTGTTTGCCTCTCTGTTCCACACAATTTTAAGTTACTCTGTCCAAGGAAAATGCACACAGCCCTCAATCTGTTTTCCCTGCCCAGCAAAATGTGTTTGATAAGACAGAAGTCATGTGCAACACCTGCAGGAATGAAAAGCTGCCTCTGAAAGGGCTCAAAGAGAAGGACAACAAGCACATCTTAAAAAGTTCAAAGCTAACTATAACTTTAAGGGCCAAAGTTCGTGGAAAACAAATGGAGAGCTGACACTGATCAGTACGTACATCTTTATAAGAAACAAGAAGAGAGGCCCACAAGGATTCATAGTGCTGTTCACAGGGCTGCACTGAGCTCAGCTTTGTGGAAGCACCAAACTGGAGTCCCATGTTGCAGGGAGAGCCCTTGGTGTGGTCCCTGCTGGGGGTGCTTTCACAGTCCTTGTAAGTAATTTGATATGAGTGTTCCTGGCAGGGCTGGTGGCTGAGCACTGCAGAAGCTGGATATCACTTCACTGATGATTTGCAGAAACCCCTGTATGTTTATATCTTCAGCAGACCATCAAATGCACAAAACACTTTGGTCAGTTTAATAATTATCCTGGGAAGCAAAGTAGGGCTGCCACTATCAAGATGCTAGCTTCTGCCTAACAATTTCAAGCAGCTTTCATTCCTTGGGGTGACAGATGTGCTTGAACATTATGCAGAATGCATTACTTCCATAATGGGATTGTGACTTGTTATTGATCCCCATTGCTTTCATCACCACATTCACATCAGCTATTTATGTCAATCTCAATAACTGGACACATGTATGTCTATCTGCATGGCTACATGAAGACTCTCAAGAAAACTTGTGAATCTTGCTCATTTTGTTCTGCCTCTGTTTTACGTTGCTTGCTTCTTAAAGCAAAAATTTTTCTTCTTTTTTTTTTTATATTTTTCTGTTGTTGAATATTAACACTTTCATGGAAACTCTCATGTAAGGAAGTGTTCTCCCTTAACAGCATTCAGATCTTAGGGAGTTGGTGGACTCTTAGATTTCAAATTAGTGTCATCACATACAATCAGTAGGGGAAGAAAATCTGGGTATTTACAGTAGCTGCATTTAAAAGAATTAAATTGTAAATGTGCATGGACATAAATGCCACATTCCCTACTAAAAATACAAGCCCTATTTAGACTCCATGGAATGCCGAGAATGGGAAAAAAGCAACACAAGAGAATGTCAAAATGAATTGCATAATTTCCATCCATGTCTTCAGCTTTCTTGTTTAAATGAGGATAAGCCAGGCTCTTAACAAAATCTATGAGATTTACCTGTCCCATACCTACAAGGCCCTCAGTCTGTCTTCTTTGCATAGTTTTAGCTCCTGATGTTTCACTTTTTCCTGCTTGCAATATGTTGATAGATAATAGAAATAGAGCTGGAACTGAAGAGTTTTTCAAAGGTTTTCCCTTTTTCATCAGTTTTCCTGAAATCCAAGACCAAATGTGTGATTGGAATAAAAGAATTATACAAATCCCTCCATATTTTACTAAAGGAAAGGCAACAATCATGCATACTAATGACAATTGGAAATATAAACCACAAATAATGGTGCATTCCCCAAAAGGCAAATTCTCCAGAAGACTGAAGATAGAGTCAAAACTGCAGCTCCCTTTTCTAAATGAAGGGAAAATTTGCTTTTCCTTTGTATTATTTCATAACCATGTAAATGAGCAGAGGTAATTTCTAGCTCACTTCATGCTTCAAGGAAAAGAATTTTCCTCTGCACAGAGTCCTGCACACTTAGCATACTGAATCTAGCAAAACCTCATGATCTTAATAAAGACAATTACATATAATTAGATATAATATAAAATAATGAGAGAGAATGTCCAATCCATCATAGGATGCTACACCAAACACACGAGGTGTCCCATATTTTAGTTTCTTTCAGAAAACTGTATCATAATATTGCTGCTAAATTATACTGAAGTTACACTGTGAGATACACAAAGAAATGAGCTAAATGTTGGTTAACTGAACAGTGAGATATCAGCAAAATCTGGCATTGAACCCATGCTGGCTCAAAAGCAAACATTCAAATTGAAAAGGGAGGATACAAGATTAGTCAGCCTCTGCAATTAGGAGGATGATGATGCAGTCTACTGTAGATGACCTTCACTAAGTCACTACCATTGTGAAACATTGTGTCTTTAGCTAAAAAAGCACATAATGCTTGCCATAAAACTGTCTTTCCCAGGAACAACTTTTGGTTTCTGCCCCAGATGAGTATTTTTGGCTGGAATCAGTTTCAGCTTTCAAGTCTAGAAGGAGTTAGTTCAACTTGGTCCTTATTCTACCTACTGGATAACACCATTCTGTATTTTTAGGTTCAGTTTGAGGTACTTTAGTGAAAGTATACCACAACACACCATGTTTCCTCCTGTCTCTAGTCTCAAATCACTATCTCCCTCTCCTGCACTTTAAAGCAACAGCCTCCTACCTTAAACCTTCAAGTATTAATGTAGATGAAATTTCCCTCCACTGGGCTCATTTCACTACAATTTCTAGCTATTCTGTCCCTCATGGTCTCTTCCTGCACCTTCTACAATGTGACCACGCTGTTCCAGTGCAGGCCCTCTCCCTCACACCCCATCCAGAAGGAGAGGCATGCTGCAGAAGGATGAAGAAATGCTCACAGTTCCCACAGTGTGCCGGGATTTGCAATCTCCTTCTCTCCTGAGGGAGTCTAGCCCAAGGCCAGAGTTGCACGCAAGCAATTTTTATGCGTTTCTGCAGTACCAGACTTTTGTGGCAAAGGGCCAAACGTAGCTGTGTCTCATTGCAGGCTCCATACAGATTATGGTATCAAACCCATTGACACTGTTTAAGAGGGTACACGTTAAAAGGTCCAAAGAGAAATGTAAGGTAAAACGTGTGGCCTCCATATGCAACTCTGTTCCCCAAACAGGCAAGGATGTAAATCTCTGGTTTCTCAGCAGTTGAAAGGAAAAGCCTAGGATCAGAAACCTGAAGTCCACTACGTCCCAATGCCTATTTTCCACTGACTGGCTGTAAGTCTTCATAAAACACCTCACACTTGACAGGGATTAATTGGAGATTAGTCTTTCTGACCTGAAACAGAACTTCAGAGAAACATTGACTAATATCCCCTGTAGCTGTAACAGACTAACATGAAACTGCAGACCCTGGAAAAAAAAAAGATCAGCTGAATAAAGGAAAAGCTACAGAATGCTCTTCAGGAGATCCTGTGTAAGATGGAATTTATATCTAGCCAGGCTCTTCAATAAACCTACTTGATTCTTTCTGTAACCCCAGATGATCCAGTTCCCAGAGCTGCCGTCCCACTGGTGAGGAAAGTAAAATTTGTCATGTACACTCAAAATTGCTTCACCATAAAAGGATGTTGATTCAAGTAACCTACAAAATTCTTTTTCCAAAAGACTGGATGTACTGGGTCATACTGAACAGGAAATAACAAGAAAGTATTTTTCTCTGTTCACATGTGAGTAGAAGGCTGAAGCAGTTTGGGTATTTCTAGGTAAAAGCAAAAGGAAAAAGGAAATCAGCATATTTATGCTCCTCTTTGTCTTCAGCCTATTCTACCTGCTGCCATAATACCACAAGCACACTACAGGGTGCTTTTCTGCCCTGATAAAGAGAACCTTTCTGTGACACACACACACAGATGCCAATTAGCAACTCCTGGAGTTACCCCATTTTCAGGGTGTTTATGGATTCTGGATGGCAGGTTGGCATCAGCTATAGCCAGCTGAAGTAAACTGAGCTAAGAATTTCCTCTAGAAGAATGAAAAATGAGTAATTTCATGGCAGTGAGTTTGGGGGCCCAGAGCACTCTTCTGCAGGGTCTCTGCTCCATTTTGGCCCCAGCCTGATCTGAGCTCGTGTTTAACGTGGAGTTAAAAATGCCCTACAATTGTAAGCCTGAGCAACAGATGAGTTTATTTGACTTACACCATATGATGAAAAGACACTGAGCCAGATTAGATAGCTTAGTTTACAAACAATAAATGAGGTAATTTGACCCAGAAATCTTTGCTTAAATGTTTGACTAAGTAGAACATATGGAATATGCACATAAACACATAAAATATAAAAAACCCACTTTCCCACATGTTCCCAAAGGTGTTTCACAAATATGCACTTTTTTTCACACAAATGCATAAATATTCATCTGAGCTCACATAAATAAAACTGGTAATATTGTTTGAAAGATACCTGAGGGTTGCTGGTACTTTTGTAATTTCTATAGGTGTAGTTTAAGCAGAACTGTTTGCAAATCTGTTTAGCCTGGATATAATTGCATTCAGTCAGAAAAACTCCAGTGCAATGCAGAAAATAGAAGCTCCTTCCACATTTGGAGGGAATTATGGAGGTTTTTACCTTATGAGAAAATAGTCTATCTAGAATTTCTTTCAGAAGTTTGTGTTTGTCTTCCAATATTCCTCCCTGAGAGAGCATCCAGGACTAGAGAACAGCTTTGTATTATGTTTATGAATTATCTGAGAGCACACTGCAAGTTATTACAATTCTTACTATCTGAAATGATTTAATGGTCACCCACAAATTGTGCAACTGGTTACCTAATATACAGCATCTCACTTTCTCTTCCTTGATTAGATTAGGCAAATCTGAGCCAGGGGCTCAAAATGTGCTTTTCATGAGTGTTCTTATGAACAAAAAGGTACTTTCACTAATATTCACAGAAGGAAAATAAAAGCCTCAGGTCAGGAAATCACTAAAGCATGTGTTTAATTCCTCCCCTCCTTAAGAGAGGAGTTATGCTCACACTTAAGTTGCATTGCTTAACTGCTGTCTGAATGCTTTTCTGAACCAGAACCAACAAAGAGGCAGGCACAGTTCAGTCATCTTTAAACACTAAAATGGTTTAAAGAGAATGAAGAAACGCTAAAATGGTTTAAAGAGAATGAAGTCTTCTGATTTACTGTAGCAACCATGTCCTTTTAAAAGTTACTAATTTTGCATTTTTCTAACCTCCACTATTCCGTTAATATTGGTTTTCAACCCTTTGTCCTTAAATTCTTGTGCCCTCATGTGATTGAAACATGCTTAATAGGACAGCCTCCATATGTCCTATTAGACAAAATTTGTGTTTTAAACCTAGATCCAAGAGTAATTGAACTTAATGGAAAGACTTAATTGTTTTCAATGAGAGTTGGATGAAGAACTGATAGTTTAACTCTGGACACTCTCTTTTGATCCTACTCACCAAGGTGCTGATCCAACTCCCAGTGAAGTCAATAGGGGGATTTGTGTTGGGATTTGGATAATACCTCTGTTCTTCTTGGAGTCAAATCCCCTTTGTCAATATGCACACGCACAAATACAGAGATATAAATGAAAACAAATGTTTGGCAACTTGTGACAGAAAGTCCAAATCTGTATCTGTGTATTTGGGCCAAACCAAAATTGTTATGCTTGACAAAAACATCATTATGCTGATCTGGTTTTGGTTTTTGCTTACTAGTAATTGTTTGGTGAGTACAAATCTAACTTCTCATATTTTATTTTTTTGCATAAATATATTCTTCTGTCACTGTAGACAGTAAAATGAGAGGGATTTCTATGTAAAACTTTCTGTTCAGATTTGTCATAACTTTGACAAACCTAATCCTCTCAGACCAGAATTTTCCATGCTTGGTCTCCATCAAGAGCAATTCTGTTTTTGCCAAGTATGAAGAAGTTTGCTTCAGCTCCTTCTTAGTTTCCAAAATACAAAAGGTTTCTCATTTAGGATCGATCCTACACTCAAAACAAAAGGGATGTGGGCTGGATTCCCAGAGGTGCAGCGCTCTCGCCGTTCCCATTGGCTTTAGTGTTGCTAAAATCAGCTTCTGTGTTTTTATAGCAAGAATTCCAGGCGGATGAGGGAATTCTGCCTTGGACACAAGGATCCAAGTGGAGCCTTGGCTAGTAGAGCTGCAGGGAGCAGGGATGCTCCTGATTGCCTCATCTGCCCAGAGTGTGAGTTAGGTGCCACACGTTGGTTGTGCTCTGTGCCAACAGAGCAGCGCTCGTGGTAGCACACAAGGACAAGAACAAGGGAAGACAACGGGAAGGGAAATCTCCCAGACCTTTGCAGAACTCTGTGTTCAATATAACTGAAGCAGCTTTTTCTGCTCTACAGATAAACAATTTCAAAATTTATGCCGATAACAAGTCAGGCAATTCCGTACCCCTAAACAGAACAATTTCAAGACTCAGTGACAAAATAACTGGTTCAGTCCCTGGTACCTTTTCCAGAATGATGCAAGCACTCTGGGCACTCTGCCATTTTAGGCTAAGATGATTCTTTCTGGATTGTGCTACCCCTCCAAATACCAGCTCAGCTTACTCATTAAACATCGAGGCCACCCTGCAGTTACTTAGCTTGTGTTCTCCAAGATGCTGTATTGCTGTAATTTTTACTGCATGAAGCAAATAGCCTCAGATTATCCATCTCACTGTGTTCTCAAGATAGCCACCTTTAAAATTCATCCATATTCCCTTATGATGATATACGAGATACATGAGAAGTATATAGATATTTAAAAGTAGTAGTCAAACTCTAAAGGTCAGTAAACAAGCACCAAAAAAATTCAAGTGAGACTGGCAAAGTAAGATTCCCTCCCTGAAAATAATTTAGCAATTCATCAGTTACATAACACAGAAAAGTTTCTGGCTATTCATTCTCTGGCTGACACAGGCATAAAATGCCTCCCTCAACAGGTCTATTTGTTGCAGAAAGAGGGCTTGGGTAATTTTTTGTATGTTTTGCTGTGTTTGTTTTTCAACAAAGCCTGCAGAGCCTGGAAAATCTGTGAAATAATAATTATAAAATATAAAGTTGCAATGAGAATTTGGAATTATGTTAAAAGGTATTTGGTAAATGGATACTAAAAGCGACTAAAATGGCTGACAAACAAATCCATGACTCGAGAGCAGAAAAGTCAGAGACAAGAGAAGTAATTCCACCTCCATGGGGACAGAAGACAGAATACTTCAGTAGGAAAGGACCTACAATGATCAGCTGCATATGTGATAGGTCCAGCTGCAAAAAGGTGATAGTGATTTGAAGCCATCTGCAACTGGAAAGAGAAAATAATATAGGTCATGCCAAAATCCTGCAGTTTGAGCAGCTACTTATTATTTATGGATGAAAACTGGGTCCTTAAAAGAGTTCACCAGCCTACTGTGGTGTTTATTTAAGCTTTTGCTCATTTTATAGACCTCGCTACTGCTTTTAATGACATAAAGAAAACAAATCAAAAGAAATGAGAAGAAAAACGTCCCTCACAGCAATAAATAGGCTGTGAATTACAGAACAGCAGTAGCTGCTTTCCAAGGCTAGAATGGCAAATGCACACATGCTGTAACAGCCCCAGGGGCTGACAGATGCCAAAAGGCCTGGATGATCTATTCATTCATATCCAGGCAGGTACTGACAACAGCTCCTCTCCAAAGGGGAGCCTGCATATTATGCTGACATCCACATCAGATGACTGAAATCCCACCAGGAATTCTGTGCCACACATATCTTAGCCTGAAGATCAGAGAATGATTTTAAGGCATTTCTTCAATACCTGATTTATAAAAGGCAGCAAAAATGGAGAAGAAAGAGGGATGCCCTTTCAAATACATCTTTAAATACAGTTACTAAAGTCGTGCTCAGCTTTGTATTTTTCCAGACTGATTGCCATTTCAAAACAACAAAAATATACCATTGATGGAAAAACAAAAGGAAAGCATTTCTTCAGAAACCATTTTTCTGGAAAGGGCATGTTAGCATGGTAAAGGGAATTTACATTTTATATTTCTCAAATCTTGATTAACTTGATTACTTGCTATGAGACTCCCTACATCTACTGTATCAGGTGGGTACCTTTAGCCTAGCTCCTAATTTAAGTCTGAAAACTCTTTCCTGTACCCACTGTGTATTTCAAAACCAGATATTAGAACTCAATATATTTCTTGGGGAGCCACCAGTGTTCTTTGTATTTAACCCTGTGACCTATGCCTCTGTATGGGCTGAATTACACCAGCCTCAGTGGGAAGAAGGTTTAAGTCACAGGACTGGAGGGGCCTGTCTTTAGAAGGATGAAATTAAGCATACACAACTTTTGAGAAAGTTCAGATTGGTAAACTTGGCAGGACAAAAGGACAAGTCTTCAAACTTGCTTCACTTAGCAAGATTCGGGAGAAACGCGCCGACTGTACATTCTCTACCCTCATTATATTCTTGGAGTTTGGACTTCCTCTGTTGCTCCCCAGCCACAGATAGGTATCTAAACACGGGGAAGGCAGAGTGTTTTCACAGCTGTGAGCACCGTGTTACACCTATGGGCTGCAGGCCACACAGGGGGAGTGAGGCTGCTCGACTATTGAAATAGTAAGATGTTGCTTAAATCAAAAGGTTTTAATTGTGTTGCTTTACGCTCAGTTCTCTACCTAGACAAAAAAAAAAAAAAAATGTTGTTAGCAAAAGGAGAGTAGTTAGATTTCTTTGGGGGACTCAGAGCAGGAAAGAATGCAATCTTATGAAACCACCAATGCTTTGCAGCTTTTTGTCTATACTTGACAGTGTATACATGGCTCTGCATTTCAGAGCGTACCAATGCTTCTCAGAAATCTAAGCACCTGGTAGAACTTAAGGAAATATTTTTGTCGCTTCTGAAGTACCACTAAGAAGATGAAGGAGAAAGAGAGAAGTCCAAACTCTGAGACTTTAATTTTTTCCGAATGAAGACGTCATCCACTTCACAACAGAGTATTGCACTTAAAACGTCTGAATTTCACATGAAAAACAAACTACTGTATTTGTATTTGATCTGAATTTCAACTGAAAAACAAGCAACCAGTATTTGACATAGGGCTCAATGTATTTTTAGCACATTCAGAGTCTCACTTCACTATCTTATTTTGACCAATGTCATCTGTCCAGTGTCCCAAGAGAGCACTTACTGCCCTTTATCTAAGGAGGGGAAGATTAGCATCACACAAGCAATTTTGTAATTGGTACCGCTGGCAGTAAGGGAAGGCAATGATTCTGGAACACTTAGGAAGGTATTGCCCAAATCTACAACTTCTGGAAATTCATGTAGGTCCATTACAATGAATGGAGTTTTGCCAATAGGCCAACTGATGACCTGCCTGTTAAAACATAAGAAACCCAGCCTTGATCATTATTTTATTGTTCTGATTCTTTTGCAGATTTAGAAAATGTAACAAAACTTCTTAAAATAACCCCACCATTTATTATTCCAGGAGCTATGTTTTCTTAATAATACAGTCAAAGTGTGTCTGGAATTTGGAAACACGATTTGTTTTCCCACAACACGCCAGGCAATCAAAAAAGTTACATTCCATATCCAGAACAAAAAAAATGTGGCTGTTACAAAACAAGAAAAAGTAAATCATTAAAAAAATATTGCTAAGCCTAAAAATCTATAAAATAACACTGACCTTTTTATATACCTCATAAACAGCACAGAGAAATTCCTGCTGCTGCCAAACACTCCAGTTTGCAATGGTGTTCCAAATTTTCATTAGCACAGCAACCATGCTGCCTGATACCCAGTGGCCCAAAATATTTTCACATTCTTCCTTCTGAAAAAAAAGAAAAAAAATGAGAGGGTAAAAGTAACTAAAAACCAACCAGATAGGTTTATTCTATATCAATATGACACCTCTAGATAGTGAAACACCTACAAGTGATGCTGTTAGAGCTGAAATGCGTCCAACCCAGAAGCCCAGGTTATTATTCAGATTTTGGAAAAGATTTTCTTAGTCATAAACCCTTTGCTCTAAGGTTCTTCAAACCTGGTATCTGTTGTTAGAACAGCACATGCATGGACTGGTAAACAAGACTATTTTGAGAATAACTTGAAGAATAAATATGTGTGTAGATGATTATTTTCAGAAGACTGCAGGGAAACATTTGGAGGTTAATCTGTTGTGTTAATTATGCCTATTCCTTTTTTTTATAATACTCAATCCAAACACATTTTAAAATTTCTCAATTTCTCTACCATGACATGAAAACAAGATGCCATAGAAAGCCTCTTAGTTTCTGAGTTTCTTACTGTAAAAAGAAATTTAGGGACCATAAGGAAGAGATAAAAATACTGACTGTATAAGATTCAAATTAGGATTCTGATTTTACCAATCCCAAAATTCCAGATCATTTGATCTAGGATTTTCAACCAATAAGCAGATATCCCTTCCAAATACACTCTCAGTTTTGAAGGTCATGGTAATTACCTGTTTCTCTCATGAGACATTTTGATATGTGAGATGTTCCAGAATGAGAAAAGTGGTTGGTAGCAGTTCAAATTTTTCATGCTGCTCATATTGGAATAAAAAAAGAGTGTGCTAGAATGATTCTTACTAA
The DNA here is from genome assembly GCF_028551555.1 of Melozone crissalis. Lineage (NCBI taxonomy): Eukaryota > Metazoa > Chordata > Aves > Passeriformes > Passerellidae > Melozone > Melozone crissalis. The sequence goes on along the minus strand of NW_026535817.1, from coordinate 6,148,198 downwards.
ACCAAAATAGGAATGAGATAGACTTCCCTTATTCTTTTTCTGATGCAAAAAAAATAAAAATCAATCCAAACCAACAACAAAAAATACCCCCAGCCAACCAATTAAAAACAACCCAAAAGATGGGAAATAGGAATAGAGAAGAAGAGGAAAGAAAAACCAGTTGATTCAATGTTTTTCCAGTTCTCTTCCCTGTAATATATAGACGGAAAACAAAACTAATGAAGGGGGCTTTGGGTTGCTGTATGACATTTAGGTGTCACCAAAAAAGTCTATTAAATCCTCACCAAATATTGTTTCAGCTGCCTCAGAGCACAGTCTGCAGTCACATAATGTTGAAGGTACCTTATTCCTCATCAGCAATGTTCAACACCTCTTGGGCCTGGGTTCTGTTACAAGAGAAACAGTTTAAAGGAACTGGAAGTGAAAATAATCTTTGTAGCAGATGATGTGGACAACATAAGCTCATTGTTAGGAAATACTGGAAATTAACAAAAGGGAACCAAAAGTCCACCTTTGTATAAAGTGAGCTAAGGATTATGTCAGAAGACAAAGAATGTCAAATAATGGAAAGAAAAAGGAATAATCAAATTTAATTGAAAGATGCAGTTTTAAAGGAAATTATTTCATCTGTTAGACGAGTAAGAAAAAAGCATTAAATACATAATTACATATAAATTTATTCTAGTCAGAAACATATTTCACAATGCCATGCAAGTGTGTAGTGGGATAATTGCTAAGATGTGGCTAAATAAGCAATATTTTATTATTTTAATATTAAATACAACCATGATTTCTTGTTTTCCTAGTTCTTTCCTTCACAAGGACAGTCATAATCCATCGAGTCCCAAATTTGGCATGTGTCTCTGTGTGACTTTATGATTAAATTCCACACTCAAAATTCACAAAGAATAAACCCAATGAAGTGCATGTGCATCTTAATAAGTGAAAGGGACAAATGAATCCATTGTCTATTGAAGCACTTTTATAATATCTAAACATATGCTGAACAAAGCTGCGAGCTATTAAAACAAATCATACAGGCTTTAATTACAATCTAAATCTGCATTATTAAAGTAATAAAATGACCCTAAAATAAATGTTATGGAAGTCATATTGTCCCTACAAATGAACACAGCATGAGGGAGTGATAGAATAAAACACTCTAACATTAATATGTTGTATGTACCACTGCGGCTTCCCACAGAGCTAAATCAACAAGACCTAACTCTTCTCTTCCATAGCTGTGGGCAAAATTCTCCTCTCCCTTAATTTGCCTTTGTTGGCCACATTCATCAGGGTTTCAGGAGCCTGTGTGGGGCAACATGACCCTGCAGGGCCCAGCCTCCTCCCCAGGGTCCCTGGAGATCTCCAGTTCTGGGGGATGTCAAGGCACAAATCCTACCAGGAGCCAGATGGGGCAATGCAGAGCTGGGGAATAACTCAGCTTAACTGCAAAAAGAGTCCCAGTTTAAACAATAAATTTTGGCATTACTGTGTGGCAGCCAATTACAACCGTGGAGTCATTGTTGAGATTATACATGTGAAGAACATTATTCATATGACATTTACATATGAGAATTTGGAGGGTCAGCCATAACTGTGTTTTGTTTTTTTCTTCTGGGCAAGCACTGATCTCCAAATGCATGATCTGATATTATTTCCTAAAATAATCTGCTATTTTAGAATACTCGATATGCGATCATGGCATTTATGATCTGTTGCAGAGCCTCTACTACAGTCTAGAAGCATTTTAACCACAGCATTTGCTGCCATTTCCTAAATCGTCACATCCCACATTGATTCTGACAATAGAAGAAAGGATGACAAGGGCACTGAAATAGTTGAATGGGAACAGAAGGACAGAGTTCTTACTTAACCATGTATTTGCCATGGACTATGAGATAACACAAATAAATAATTTCCCCTCCTCTGTAACCCAGACAGGGAAATGTCCAAATCCTTCAGTCCAATTTAAGCACATGAGGGCAACTCCTCAGGAGGGTCCCTTTACAAACAAACACTCACTGGTCTCTGTACCTTCTGCCAAACCCCACAAGATCCTTTCTGGATTCCTTCTGAGCACTCATCCTTTCACTTGAGGCATGGCAAACAAGACCAATCTCACATGGCTACATCTGCCTTTGAGGTAGAATGCCATAAGGTCGCCCCAAGGTTCCTTCTCCCCAGATTAACACCCACAGCTCCCTCAGCCACTCATCAGAGATGTTTTCTAGATCCTTCAATGCCCTTCTTGGGACAGGTGCCAGCACCTCAGTGTCCTTTTTGAAGTGAGAAGCCCAAAACAGAATGCAGCACTTGAGGTGCAGCCTCACTGTGACTGCAATATTGGTTCTAAGAGATTTCTGACTTCTCCACTGTTCCCTACTCCCCTCCAGGGGCAAGCACATGAAAAATAGATTAGAAAAGGAACACATATCTTCTGTACCATAAAACATGAGATTTAAACAGACATTAGACCACTTAACCTTGTTGAACACACAGCAGAGGTCAGCAGGGTTTTCTGCCATGGCGTACCGGGCCTAATGTGCTTAGGCCTGAGTAGAACAAGAAGCTGCTCATAGTTCCTGCATTAAGTGTGGCAGCCTTAATTGCTAATTCCTTGAATTATGTTGGGCTCCCACTTAGGCAGGCAGGACACTGGGCATTCATTCTTCTTCAGATGCATTGATAAGAAAAACATGATATGTAAGAAAAGAAAGGGAGGAAAGGCAAGGTGCTGTAAAACTGTGACTGGCTGAACAACAGGTGAGTAAACTACCAGAGCAAAATTAAAAACTACTACATGGTAATAGTCCCAAAACTGCCCACCATCATAGAATTATATTCTATATCTTCAGTATAATTTTAGGGTATTGATTAAGATTATTGGTCTCACCTGAGTGAGTGTGTAGACTGGTGCCTACCTCTTTAAAATATGCTTAAATTCGTACCAGCTTCACTGAAGACACAATGGTTAGGCATAATTAAAACATTTTAATTTCTCACAGTAGCATATAAGTCTTTAAATTTAAAATATATTAGAAGGCTGAATGCTTAACAGATGGCTTTTACAGCTGCATTCATAATTGAATGACTTGCAAAATAACCAAGCCTTAGATTTTTCATGACATGATCAGATAAAATATTTTTTTCCTATTGAAATTGCTGTATTTACTATATGGTAAAATGTTGATTTTTCCAGTTTCACTCAGGGAAAATAAAACCATTCCACAAGATTCAAATACATTGTTTTTAATGTGCTCAGATTATCCTACTTGACCTTGCAATGAAAGAGGGTAGGAGAGCTCACACACTTCATCCCCACTGTACAGTTCTGCCTTTGGAAAACGTCTCTCAGCAAACTCTGAGTCTTTTTCTGTGCAAAGTCAAAATGCTGTGCTTAAAGCACAGGTGACCACCTCAAAGCAAAAGGCAGCTTTACAAACTTCTACCTCTCTTCTAAATTACCACAGCCATGTTTCTGTAGGTTTATAACTTTTTCATGACCTCGAGGACAGAGGAATCACAAGTTCATCAATGCTAGCTGGCTTTCCTCCCTCTCCAGGGGTGATGTAAGGGGAGGCAGAGTTTAATATGTTGGTCAGTAAATTACAGCTCAAGATCAGATGCCAGCAGAGGCTCTGTGTAACAGGAGTGTGCAATGCAAGAGCCTCTGTAAAAGGCACCTTCCTGAAAATAAAATGTGCAAATTAAATCCCATGTTGGAAGCTGGCTCAGAGCAGCAAGGATACTGCAAATTCACACTGCTGTTCACTGCACGTTCATTTTTTAGGTGGAGGACTCTAATTGAGTACAATCTTAGAACACACATACTGTAATGATTATGGCACCCTCCTACAAGGGGAGAGATCAGATTTCAGCTGGGAGTTGTAACAGGGGTCTCCTCCTTCCATGCAACCATTCCAAAATGCCAAAACACAAACTTTGTGTGCAGTTCAGTCGTGCTCTGTGGTGCCTGCCAGATGAACTCCTGAAGGTGAGCTGTGTGAAGTACCAAAACTGCTCACTGAGACTTAGGCAGGAATTAGAGGCAGCTGCATTCGACTTAGGTGGCTGAGAGCACGTCTAGGAACAGAAACAGAGGTACTGCTGGGACTTTCCTAGAAAGCTTTGGCACCTAAAAGCATTACACACTTCTGAGGGCAGGTAGAATTGAATTTTTTGCAGACAAAAGCACATGGAAGTGTCGAACCTGCTGCCCTACATAATTTGCTTTAGTGATGGCCCATCTATTAAGGCATGTATAAAACATCTGAAACCTCATTTCATACCTGATGCCTTTCTCATTAGTGTTAAGTTACAAAATCCTGCTCATGTCAGCCCTGCAAATGCAGATTTTGGACAGATGACAGTGTCTAATTAATATTAGATGTTACCTAAACTTTCAGGGACACATTAGTAGGAAGAATTCACCCTTCTTTACATTTTAACTTGCTAAAGAGAAAACAATCATATAAAAATAAATATGCCTGTCATACTTTATAGACTGCTTTTAAAGATGGCTATGATTAACTTAGTCCTTGTCACATTTTTACTTTTCAAGATATTTACACAGATTAGACATTTAGATGGCTGCATTTTTTTTCATTTTAATCTCTGATAAATGCTTTGTAACATTTTAAATGCACAAAAGCATTTGTATTCCCTTTTCTTTGATTTCACTTAAGACCTTGGCAAAAGCTATTCTTCTTAACTGCAACGTATCTATACAGTCCATCATTTTATTCTTTGGAGAAATGACTTCAGTCAGGTCTCAGCAGCTATAAAACCTGTTCTTTTATAATTTCAGGGTATCAGTGGGATTAATCACTCTTAACCAGCTATTTTATAGCTGTGGTGTGAGAATGTCTAAGGTTTATTTGGAGTATTGCATTTTTTTTCAGGATAAAGCACAGTAGACCATGTCAGCCATAGAAAAATATTACTCACTTCCTTCTCGTCACTCTTAATTGGGATCAAGTGGTTTTAGGTCAATCACTTTGGTCAAGAAAATTTATGAAAAATACAGGGCTATTTATACTTGATAGAGGTAACTAATGTTTTTTACAGACAGTCATTGTAATGAAAGCCTTTCATTCCTCACTGCATCACTGGGAGAGATTCCACAGAGGAGATGAATGTCTGGATTGTAATATTGATTTCCCTGGGTTTTCTGGCATATGCTCAGGGTAGCACACAGCTCAGTACCACTCACTTGTTAATCATCAAACAAACACATACAACACAAAGCTTGTTTCTGTTGCTAAATTTGTGAGATTTGACCAGATGGCAATCTCAGCCTGACAGGTGTGCCCTGAAAACTCATTTAAATATTTGTAAATAGTGGCACCATTCCTGCTTTAGGTGATCAATAACTGCTGATCCTGTCACTCTCTTTAACATCATTTCTGTCTTAACAAATTTGAACTTCATAACTCAAAGGAAACTTTAACAAATACCTTTTCAACCTTTACTTACTTGTCTTCATTAATTATCCAGCAACTTCTTTCCCACAAATGCTGAACAGCATTTATTAGGTTGTGAAAATCCTATCTCTAATTCACACAACTACAGGAAGTCAGGTTTTGCTTATCAGTTTAGCAAACATGAGTCACTGGGCTGAAAGTTCTGGATATCTGTCTGCATCATGGTGAAATATCCAGCAAAGTTCATTAATTAAAAAAATATAATTTAAATACATTTAATTTTTATTAAATATCTATTTCTCTGGGAAAAGTTGGGGAAGGGAAGGGAAGGGAAGGGAAGGGAAGGGAAGGGAAGGGAAGGGGTCGTGCAGAACAGAATGACTTTGGGAGCAGAAGGCAGGGAAGTGTGCAGAACCAGGCTTTGAGAACAGAAGAGCAGAAATGGAAGGGAAATAATTTGACACAAAAGGAAGGGGATCACAGATGATGCAAGAGGACAATTTGTGGGAAGGAGCAATAGAGCAATGGGAGACACTTTGGGACAGAATGAACACCAAAGTTGAACAGAATAAATGGGAAAGAGAAAGAGCAGGTGAACTGTGAGAGAACAGGCACTTCCAAGACCCAAGGCTGTAATCAGGACATCACTTTTCTAGGGGCAAAGCATGTGCTTCCATTCCCCTCTAGTGGCAGGTACACTTTAAAAAAACACCCATCAGTTAGCATTTTACTCCTGTGAGGTTCAAGGTGACACAGTCACCTAAACTTTAAAACATGCCAGTGACTTAAGTAGGGTGATCATACTGCTTGCTTTACCCCCTCATCCTTCCTTATTTTGTAACCTTTTAAAAACCTTTGAAACTGCAATGAAAAAATTACAGTGCTATTAAATATGCAAAATCAAACAAGAGAAGTCAGGAAATTAAGCCTGTCTTTCAATACCTACCAAAGGGCAGAGCTAGGGAAATGCACTTTTTAGTAATGCACAGACATTTCCCAAAGAGTGACAAATCTGTGTGGTTGCAGACTGGTTGGTTCCCACAGAAAGAGCAGATAATTATTACTGCTATCCCATAACATAGATTGGGAAATTGCCACTTGGCATTCTGGCACTATCCCTTCTGTGCTATGATATCTTGAATTTGCATGTTAATAAATGTCAAAGCATGCCTTCTGCTCTGATTTGATTTCCACTTTTTTTTTTTTTGTGATCGAATTCATATTTTTCCACATAAGTATTTCCTGCATGACACGAACCAAAGTATTCATCTGGAAAAGTCATAAAAAATTAGTTCATTTTACTCAATTTGGATTTTCTTTAGAGGAATAGTTATTCCACTATATACAGGGATTCATATTATGGAGGACGTAAACACTGATCACATCAAATACAAGATTTTTATATATCCTGCACATTTCAGAGAACCACTCTTCAATAAGTCCTTTTGTTCTCTTCTCATTCCAGAACCTATTTTCAGAAATAAAATTGCTTAAATGAAAATTGCAGTAAAAGGGGAACTATGCTGCTTACTCTTTCTCTGCATTATGTTGATATCTTTACTGAGATTGAATGGAACACTTCAAAGTGAGTCAATTTTTGCCTTGGAGTTTTGTGTGAAATGAAAGTGAAAGTAATTATTTGTAATCACTAAAAATTAGTAACTGTTTGCATTTTACAAATGACCTGATTTTGAAAGTTAATCAAGAGCAGGCATTATTTGTAGGGTTTATCAAGTGACCCAAACTACAAGCTCAGCCTAATAGCTTCTGTAGGAATCCCTACTGTTTTTTTCTTTTCCTATTGTTTAAAGAAACTCACCAGGGGGACATATGCTAGGAGTTAACAAACCATATTAATTCCATTCACTGTAATTGTTCTTATCCTGAGTTTCATTGCAGATGAATGTTCACAAACCTGAGTAATTGTGTTTTGATCCCAGAAACCTTTTTGAAGCAGTACTTTATACTTCAGAACACCAAGTTTTCTACTTGAAACCCTGATTTTCACTAAGCACACAAAATCACTGACAAAGGCTGCACCTGAAGCTGCGGCACAGTCAGAAGGTGTAGCTTAGCAGTCTGATTTCTAAAGTTCAGGTTGCTAAGTCAACCAGAAGAGAGAGCTTCAAAGACAAATGTGATAAATGGTTTGGAAAGCCTCAAACCACCAAATGTCAAGGTTTTAAGAAAAGTAAACAGAAAGGAAGTTCATTTTTGCTGAGACTACTATGGCTTACTTTCAGTTGTAAGGCAGGGAAAACACTCTCTGCTCTTTAATTGAATGCTCATAAAGTTTTAATTAGCAAAGTTTCAAAACATGGCAATCGTAGTGCTGAAAATCAGCCACAGTTTTGATTTATAAGTCTGCAAAGGATTACTTGGTAGCAATCAGGATAGATTGCAGTGCCTAAGCCCAGAAAGCTCTAATATGTTATAAACACAAGCAAATGATGCAGTAATTGCCCTTGATTGCACTATTTAGAAGATTTCTAGAGGCAAGCCAAAGAGAAGCTGATAGCACCTATGTGCCTATGGCAAACAGTTTGTGACAAGATCAAATCCATGTAGGAAATCCTGGAGCACTGTTCCCTTTTTCCTAAATGCAGGTGATACTTAGAAAGCCAGCTCTGGGGCAGAGCAACATCAGGTGTGAGGACTTGTGAAACTATCAGCACCCAAAAGGGGCTGTGGAAGGAGAGTGTGGGTTTCCATAAGGTTCCAACAGAACCATTAATGCCGATACCACAGTCACTGAGGAGTGGTTTTCTCCCCTACCTTGTCTGCCGATGGGAGCAAGCTTTCCTTGTATTATATCCATAAACCTTGTCATTAGCCCGCAAGAGAAACGGGATGGGTGAAAACTGGGAGGGAGTTGTTAGGCTGTGACATTGCATTCAAGGCAACTTCTGTGCAAGCAGTAAACAAAATAGTTCACACAGCCATTATTTATCAATCTGAAAAATCCACACTCCTCATGACCAATGTAAAACTCTTCCTTTCTCCTTTAAAGATACCCACTTACTAAAGCAGGAAGGACTTCCATAGTGTGGCCATTTCAAAGTTACAAATATAAATTTCCATAAGCTTACACTGCTTGAAGAGATTACTAATTTGCCTTTGTGTAATGACCTTCATAATTTATTTCCTAATTGAGTTTCTAAGAGTAAAAGTTTCATGAAGACTGGGGCTGGAGGGGAGACTGCTCAGCAGCCTGAGGCAACTCCTCCTCCTCCTCCCCTCCTTGAATTTATGTCAGAGGCACCAAACTTTAAGAAATCACAGCTGTTCTGGAGACCTAATATACATACATGTTAAACTTAGCAAATAATTGCACACAAATTCAAAATTCCTTGAACTGCTGGTATTTCAGGTGGTTATGTTTTCAAATATTTCACAAGCCATTAAAATTTTGGATTTGACACACAACTGTAAGTACTAACTTCAGTGGCAACAATACTGTGTAATTTCTTATCAGCATATTAAATCTCCGGGCATAAAACTTAAAGCTGATAACACAAGTCAGTCTGATGGAATTCCTAAGGAATTCTATAGCTGCAAAAAAAATTTTACTCTGGAACCATATGCTACCAGCATCAGATAAAATGCCTGTTCAATTTTACTGTCAGATTTGAGAATACTATTTCTTGAACTGATATTGGGATCCTTAATGTTTCTAAAGAATTATTTCAAATCAAGAAAGAGTTATACCCCAGTAAATTCCCAGAGAAGAGCTCCCTGTGGAGCTACAAGGATTTCCCTGCTATAAGAATTTCAAAATCTCATTAGAAAGCATTTCCACAGCTCTTTGAGCTCTAATCCCAAATGTAAAGAGCTAGATAAAAAGAATGTGGATTTAATAATTTTTATGTCAGCCATTCTCTTTTTTTATAGATAGTTTATATTCACCCAAAAAAAGATTAAGGTGGCCAGTGAGTTCCTAAATTTAAAAGTAGCAGCATTTCTCTGGTGGCTCAGCTCTTGGCTAAGTTTGCAGAAATCTATAAATTTATATATTTTTAGGACAAGTCACAAAGACTCAATTACATATTTCATTGTTTATTCTTCTCTTCAAAGCCTTAAGCAAAGCCAATATGCATATCTTTAAATCAAATGCAAAAGTACATATAAAAAAAAAGAAAAAAGAGACACTGCTTTCAATAGCCTTTAAGAAGGCCAAATAATTGCCTTAAAGAAGGACAATTATTTTCCTCCAGTTAGTAACTGCAGCAATAAAATAACTAAGATCAAACATGCTTCATGTTCTGAGAATCTTGTTTAATATTTGATATAAAATATTTGAGAAATGCACCACCTTTACTGTCTCCTGATTATTTTCTTTTTCCTTCTTTTGGTGACCCACAATAAGTTACCATTTCAAGATCACAAACATAACACTCCAGCTCCCATTTAATTCATGTATATACATAAAGCAGGCCAGTTCCTGAGCTCTTTTATTTAAAGATAACTGGCTGCAGTCCCAGAAGGAAAATGAGTCAGTCAAATCATATCTGAAGTCTTATGATCTTGTTTATGATGACTATGATCTTGGACAAGTGGCCTGGTGGTGCTGAACAAAAATTATATAAGTGGGCATAGTTATTCACTTGAGCATTTATCTGGAAATGCCATAATCTTTTTTAAAAAATAGTTTTAAAAATATAGTCACTTTTATCCTTAAACCCTCTTTGATCTATATTACTGTATATGCACACAAAGGGGGAAAAAGAGAAGTTTTATGTTCTATAAATGTTATATGTTCTTATAATACTATATTCCACTGAGGTTAAAGAAATGGTTGTAAATATTCCCTTGAAAAATTCAAAGAACTCTGTCTTCAAAATAAATGGATGCATGTTTATTTGCTCGTAAACACAGAAATTTGTTTATGTCACATATATAAAGTGATTCTCTCTTGATTTAAACACAACTAAGACCCACTCTCAGTCTGAGGGAGTTCAAAGGGGCCACCAGTTACATCACACATGGCCAAAATATGTTCTTTGGAGAGATTTGTACATTTTGAGGCCAGAATTACACTTCTGATTATCTAGTCTGATTTCCTGCATAACAATTAACCCATAGCTTCCTGTACAGAGCCTCACCAAGTGATTTCTTCATCAGGCCTTTATTTTCTGATTTAACTAGACCACACAGTTTATAAAAGAATTGGGTTCATTTTATTCAGTATTGACTTATATTTCAAGTTCTCACATGCAGGAAAGGAACCAGCTGACTCCTGCGAGTACAAGATTTAAAATGAGATGGTCAGCACAAAGTACCCCTTAGAGCTTTGCATTTTCCTGTATCGCTTCTCCTCTGAAGGAAGAATCAATTCCAAGAATTTCTTTGGCTTGGTTTCAGCCGCAGCATGGGCTGCTCTGTGCACTGCCCTGCAGTTCTCTTTCTGCATTCACTTTCTGACTCTTTCTTGTACACACAGACCCCTCCACTAAAAATGTTCCCTGTATGTACTCAGACCCCAGGGAAAACATCAGAACCCAGCCTGGTGCTCTGGGCATTTGCTAAGGAGAGGCTGCCTAAGTAATAGGAGGATAAAGTGCTTCTGACATTTTGCTAACTGACCTCTCATGCTTATCAGTTCCAATGAGATCTCCAGCTCCTAACATCCTAACAGTGAGATTCAGTCAAAAGTAAGAGTAATACATAAAAATCTTAATTGTAGAATTCTTAACCTATATTATGTCTACCCCTTCCAAAGCTTAAGTAATTGCAAGAATTGTTAATAAAAGCATGGTACTTTTCTTTTAGTGGTTAAATAATATTGAATAATTATGAAATAGACATAAACACTTCAATATACTTAAATATTATGAAATAATTACTTAAATAAATAAGACCAAAAAAAAAAACCCCATAAAATAATACATAAATATCTCCATCCATAAGCTAAACAATGGTCTTGAGGCAGATGTTTTGGTTTCCCAGAGTGAAACTTGGGAAACTAGAGTCTTTCCTAGAAGACTACAGTTCTGTCACTGAATTACCAGGGGAGAGATAACACTTTGGTTAGAATATGATCTTCACCAGACAAAACTGATAACAGCCAGAGGGAAGGCAATAGCTGAGATTTGCTTCAGAGATCTTCCTAGCCAGCAATGGGAACACCACTGCTTACCAGTAGAAACCAGGAGAAAACAAAATACACCCAGCGATGGGCATTGTGAGAGTGAATCTGAAGCTACAAAACTTTCTGACATGAATTTAGCTGAATTTCAGACATTATCTGGGTAGCTTTATATTTTTCTGACAAGTACCTTTTCCTCTTTTCCCACAGCTGCTGCACAAGCTCCAGCTGCAGCGATGACCCTCCATCTCACTTGCTTCTGAGAAGGTAAATCAGAGCTCAGTGAGGTGGGTCACAATGACCTGAAATTTCAGCACTTCCAGCACTTTCCAAGTATTCCCAGCTCCTTCACCACCATGGGCATTTTACTCAAATAAAACAGAGACTATCCTGAGTTGGAAGGATATAAGGATCACTGGCTCCAAGTCCTGGCTCTGCACAGGACAACCACTAAACCCAGTTTGGGCTGTTTGCTAATGGCCTGACCTTTCATAGTCACTCAGCTGCTTTCACTACCAGGTGTGACCCAACCCAACCAAAACTCACCTGCACTTGTTCAGAACACTTCAGCAAACTCTCTCCTTCCTGCTTTCAGCTCCTACCATCTCTACTCAGGTTGGCTTTAAAGCAGATCAGCTGATTTAAAAAGTACTTTCTTCTCTCTGTTCATCTTCTGTCTCCTCAGTAATTTAGAAGCCTTGCCTTGCTAAACTCTCTTATTAATTTCAAGCTTTCAACATATATTAGCATCAACAACAGCCTCTTCCACAGCTTTTAAAGGATTTTTTTGTTCAGTTGTGCTGTAACATCAACTATTTCCTTCAAATGTGGGTATCTCCAAGTCACACTTTTCTAATGTTCCTATTAACAGTGTTAAAGGCTTTTGTTCTGATTAGCAACCCAAATAAAATTTCAGCTTCGTGTTGCTGTTGTTCAGTTCTTGACAATTTTTCTCACACTTTTACACCTAAGAAAATAGAGATGTGAGCAGGAAAACATTTCAGAGGCTACAGGAAGGTCAGCTGGAGAGCAGATTACTAGAAAAATCAAAGACAGAAGAGGCATTAGAATTGAGTATCAGTAAAGCCTCAATGTTAACTTCAATGCTTTTTGATATTTAAAACCCTCACCCCAGAACCCAAATTTTTTTTTGTTTTGTTTTCTTTTCTGTTTTTCCTTTTGCATCTTTTCTTTGACGCCTCACCTTTTTTTGTATTTTTCCCAAATGAGAACTGGAAAAAAAAAACCAATCAGTTGTTCAGGGTCTTCTCCCTAAATCCCCAACCCTGGGGGATCTTCTGGGACTGGGGACTCCCCAGGGCAGACAAGCACTTTTCCATCTCCTCTAAGGCTTTGAGGCAGCAAACTCTGGTAGAAATTTATTTTAAAAGATTTGGGGACCTGGACTGGGGGCAGTCAAACCCAGAATTAGAGTAGTTTGGTGCTATTTCAAGAATACCACTGGGATGGCACCTGCTGACCTTAGCTTGGCCTATTTTTAACTTAATTCAGCTGGATAGCAAACTTTGCTGCATGCAGATCTGTCTCCAAAAAAACTAACATAGCATTAAAAAAAAAACCAAGGGAATTGGAAATGTTTCTCTGTCTGGTTATTTGCTGACTTAAAGTAATTTCCAAGGAGACATTCTGAAAGCTGTCCAATAGCTTCTGGCATTTAGGAGGGAGGCCCCACTTACTTTATATGGGTCAGCTCTGCCCTCAGATATGTGATTTTAGTTTTAGTGAGATTCCTATGCTATACCCCATCATCCAAGAACAAAATTAATTAAGCCCTTTGTGCCCAATTATCAGTTCTCTTAAGCTGTGCTGAATTACATCTCTTCTTCCCAAAAATATCTGTACAGAAAATTAGGAACAAATTCATTGACAGATACTTCTCTGGGAAAACACAAACACATGAACAAAACAAATGAACTAAAACACTCACCAAAAAAATCCCAACATCCCCCCCCCAAACAACAAAAAACCAAACAAAACCTACAAAAAAAAGACTCCTGCCCTCAATCCCATTATATTTCAGTGTGAATGAGAACTAAACCTTCACTGTTTGTGCACAGTTGAACTCATTGTGATGAGAATAGCAGTCCTGTGATTGCCACTCTTGAGTCTTATTTTGAATAATTTTATTGGCAGTCTGGTTGCTGTCTGTAAAGACGAGGCCACATCTGGTCAAGTGCATAGTCAGTGGGTTCAAGGCTTCAGTTCCCAAATGAATATTGCAACATTCAGACACTTCAGTGACCAGTTTCTCTTTTTATAGACTCTGGATGTAAAGAATTAAACAGCATTTACCTCCCAGAAGCTGTTGCCTTCTTAGCCCATCTGGGTAATGAGATGTATCATTTACACCACATAAAACTGTGACATCTGGAAAGGAAAAGGCCAGGCTGATAAGATCACACATACAAGCAAAGTGAACCAGCTTTTGATCAGCCTTTCACAGTTTGTGGGCTGGCTTGGGTTTTTATGTAGTTTGTTTGCCTTTAAATAGTGGAGTCGAAGTAAATGAGTGCTAAAAAAAAAAAAAAAGTTGAAAAATAGACAAATAAAGCATTTCCAAGAAATAAAAGCATCTTCAGTTCACACTGCAAACAACTTAAAATGGGAATGTGATGAGCAACCGCAGTCAGGGTTTCTCTAAAGGACAAGCATGAACAACCCAAAAATATAATGCAAGCCTAAAGTTCACAGGCATAAAAATTTGTATTTCAGTATTATCAGAGGATGAATTTTGTCATGTCATTACCATTGGAGAGGCTCCTACTTTCTAACACTCACAGATTTATTAGAGAATGCAAAGATGATCTTTAAAGTAATGTCATTTTCCTAAGAGGGTTACATCACTAATAACTCCAAAAAACCCACAGAGCAATTCCAGTTCTGTTCCTTGAAGTAAATTAACATGCACACTAAGTTTCTTACATTTATCAGTCCAAGAGCAGGCATTTTTTGCATATTTCTCCTCTTTATTTTATTGGAGGTGACTCACAAGAGACACAAAAAACATCTCATTGTGCCCATGTCCAGCATCCCCTCTCTGCAGTCAGACAGGCTGACATGGAAAACAAGTTAATACAACTAATTCCATGCTAAAATTCTTCCTTATATTCTTTATCTGATGACAAGCACAATACCAGAAATCTTACAGGAAATGCCACCACCTCTATCATTTTGTTTCTACCTCTGTCCAGTATCTGACTTACATCAATACAATGTAATGAACATCAGATTTCTTAATCAATTAGGTTGATTTCAAATCTATTTTATTTTGTTATTGAAACACCTCCCTGAGGGTGACTTCTTAATATATTTAAGAGCATGAATAACCCAAGTAAATGTCCCAAAGGACATCAGAGAGACATAAGAATTTAATACGAGTTAAATGTACCCTAAAACAAGACAGGAACTTAAATGGATCACAGAAATATCCAGAAAATTCATAACCAATTCTTGAAGTGCCCATATTCCTAAAAAAAAATAAAAAATAAAAAAAAACCAAAAACGTAATACTACATATTTTTCTCTGCATGTTTAGGTTCTGCATCTGTTCTCATAAATACAGAGATTTAATGCCATCTCCTGTTGCCACACTGATGGTTATATTTGCTGCACAGTAATTTCTTAAGCACCCAGTCCAAGAGATCAACAGCTGAGTGATCAAGATAACCCAACAAGAATTCTTGTTGTTTTATTAGCAAAAAGAAGTAATTGCACTGACAGACCAAATACAACCATGGCTTTCTTGCTGCTGTTAAAATTGTTTAAAAGCAGGAATATTTCTTCCATTGGGGAAAAGCAAGACCAAGCTGTACCTAAGTTTTCAAATATTTTCTTTTTATAAAAGCAGAAAAAACTTTTTCCTCAGAGAGTCTAGAATAATTGTTTTGGAGAGTGAACCAATCATAAAATCACTGTGAAAATTATTCCTGAAGAAGGAGCACTGATAGCAAGACATGGCCCCCACACCAGGATCAATTGTAACTAAAACCATAACCTGGCATCCAGGAGCATCCTTGGCTTCAGATGCACATCTTGGCAATGCTCTAACTTCTAAACAGGGAGCCTGACATGAACCATTTCCTCTTCCCACTCCCTGCTTTCCACATCAAGTGAACTCAGATTGGGTTTAGAAGGTTTCCTAAATGAGTAATATCTGCTCTGACAGAAAAGTTTCAGTATCAGAAGATTCAGTAAATATGCAACAGTTTTTTAACTCATTCAGAAAAATGCTGGTCAGCTACAAAGATCTTTACAAGGGCTACTTATTGACAATATGTGCATCAGGCTGCAGGTAACTATTGCACAGAGAAGTTATTGTCCTTTTAAACTACCAATACTGAATCTGCCCAGGCACAGCAGATATTTGCACCAAAGAACAAAATCTAGGGAAGATGTGGCAGATACATTTCTGCTTTTCTGTGTTTACTGTTCCACATCCACCTATTGATTTCAACAGGCTGCTGATTTAGCTTTAACTTTTTTTGCAGAATTTTTTGCCTCTGACTGACCAAAATCTTTGGCAGCATTGCTGCTTGGAAAACGGAAACTGCACTGCCAAAATAATTGCCTAGGATAAGGATAGATCCAGTCTCTGGAAAAGGCATCATGCTCACAAATTGCCAGCTTTCACCTGTCCAATACACTGTGCACTTTGGCTTAACACAGCCTTAGCTGGCTCCAGTGAAAACAGAAAATCTCAAGACCAAAGCTCTGACTTGGGAAGGCAACTAAGAGTGTCCTGTCCCATTTGGGGATGGAGGCCTGGAGAATAAAGTGTGTGCTGAGTGTACCCGAAATAGCTGTGTGCAAGTAGGGGTGAAAAAGGGGTTTACTCAGTAAGTGTTAAGCTCAATATTTTAATAATTCCTTTGACTTTTGTTGGCTACTTTAGGGTATTTTGGGTTTGCTTTTTTGAGGGTCTCTGCAATTTCCGTTTGACAGGTGCTTCAGATTCCTAAAAATAAGTTCTTCCTGTGGCTTAAATGATTTTTTTTTTCTTCACTATTTAAGTGTTGGAATTCTGCAGAAAGTAGATCTTGGCTTATACTTTAGTATAGTCTCCTTTCAGAAAATCCTTTATTAACAGAATGTAAGGAAAAAGGATCCATGAAGTTATCCACAGTCATCCACTTTCACCCCCTGTTAAAAATGCTACTGTGTTAATGTCAATAATTTTCTTTATTCATAAGTTCTATGAGAAGCAGCAAAAAGGCACTGTTCATATCCTCAAAATGTTAGAATTTGGGGCTCTGGTTCTAGAAATCTTTTCTTCAGCCCCCCACAAAAAAAAGTCTGTGCTCAGGTGAGGTTTTCTTCCTCCTCACCTCCTGTAGGTTCAGATGCAGTTCTCATTTCTGGTCATACTAAATGTTCACAACCATTTCAGAAGATTATTTTGGGACCTTATCACACATGAACTGCCTCCACCATCTCAGAGAGCTGGAGTTCTCAAATCACCTCCCTGTTTCATTGCTAGTCTGAGCAGGATAGAAGCCCCACTTGGAAATTAATCCCACCATTAATTATTAACCTGATTAACTGTTACACGATTAAACAGAAAAAGTTACCAGAGCACCAAAGTGCCTGGAAAATATGCTGGTTCTCAGTACAGGCAATATTCTAAAACGAAGCCTCACAGGCAAATTTTCAAAAGAGCTGAAATCCACAACTCCAGCTCGCTCTCACTTAGCAACTTTTCAGCTCGAGCCCAGACAATGCAGATATTGTTCTACCTCCAGCTGACAGCAGGAATATCTGGGATGGTCAACAACACATGGAGCCATCTGATGAGAGATTAGGCAGCCAGCTGAAGGCAGACAACCTCCTCCAAGAGCAACCTCTGTGAGCCTCATCCTGCAAGGTGCAGAGAGCCTCGACTCCCGCCGGCTGCAGCGGGAATTGAAAGCAGACAAAAAGTTGCAGGAGATGATCAATATCTCCGAGACACGGGCCCTGAAGGGGCTCACATTTCAAATGCCTGGCTCTCACTGCAGATGTGCAACAGGAATAAAACTTCCTACAGCTCTGAGGGGCTGTTACGTTGGAACAGAATGTGGCCAAATCTTAATGGTTATAAGGACATGAGATCCCCCTAAAATGTAGGAGCCAGCGAGACAGATGAGCAAGTTTTAAAACCAGATTGAAAGCAAAGTCCATAAATGCGCTGGCCAAGAGTGATAGTGAATTTGCCTGTGGTTCAAATTACAAAATCACCTCTCCTGAAAGCAGCCATGGAGAAAAAAACACTGTATAACACACCAAATGGAAGGTACACAGCAAAGTTTTAAACACAAGGCCAGCACTTCTGTAGATGTACATCCATGATGCCAGCAGCACAGGCAGTGACAGAGTTAAGATAATGTGCCTTCAGCTGACAGGGACTCCATCTAATTGTGGTGCTCAGGGGTGTTTCTGTCTCTCAAGCCCATGACAGCAGAGAGCAGATGCTGCTTACACAGCCCTCTCCTTCCCTCAGGGCAAACCATGACAGAAATGGGATTCCCTGTTTCAGAAGGATACCCTAGTCCAGAGCTCATTTGATTTTGATCCCTTTTTGGCCCTTCTTCAGGTTCTTGCACCACTCCTGGTGATGTGTGGCATGACTACAAGGAAAGGATTAAGATCTTCCCCCTCTCAGCCCATTCCCCACCATTTTGTTACTGTATTTCAGCTTAGTTCTCAAAGCACAGTCCTTCAGAACAGGGTTTGAAGACTTGAGAACACAGATGAGCCCTGAATCTACTTCTTGGTTTGCATTTTATTTTTTCCCTATCCAAGAACTCTATGCAACAGGCTGTTATACAAAAGATTTGCACTAAAACTAATTTTTATTAAAATTAGTGTGATCATGATACACTTAGATGAGCTCTGTTCTCCTGCCTTCTGTCAGCTTTTTATCTAGGAGGTTCTTTGGGTTTTTTGGGATTTTTTTGGGTTTTTTTAATCATTTGCACTGTTAAGTCTGTACCTAGTCACACTAGTTTGTCACTTCTAAAACATTATGAACTTTTTGTTTATTTACTTGTTTTGAAATGTTATGTCAAACAATTCTTAAATATTACAGAAGATTTACTCTTAAAAATCTGCATAAATAAGCAATTACTCATACACATTATTTGATGGCAGGACAAGGATCCACTTTACAATTCATGACCCAACATATATAGAAGTAAAAATAGGTAGCTAAGCAAGGTATATGAAAGAAGAAAAATGACATATGAAACCAAATTTTAAAAAAAAAAAGATCCTTTCAACAAAAGACCACTAAACATGTATGGCTATTCCAGATGTTTCCTGAGATGAAACAAAACATGCAGCCATTTTTAACAGATTGATGATAGAGGATTAAAATGGATGGAAAAAAAGAATTCCAAGGCACTGAATATATGTGACACCTGAAGGCTCCAAGGTTAGGCTGGGAACCCAAGAGAACAGAGGTTCCAGGACATTGATCATCCATCAGGTACAAGCACAGGGCTAAAGGAAGCCCACAAGCAGGGAAAACATTAAGCAGCATTCATGGAGAGAAGGGGAATGAGCAAGGACAAACACATGGAAGAATTACTGCACTTTCTTCATGGATTTACTTTTACCTCCAGCAAGATAAAGAGCAAGGTCCCAGGGCATTTAAATGCCTTGTGGCTTAGGATCCAAGGTTTTGGAACTGATTACAAAGCCCACAAAGCCTGCATTTTTCACCTCAGCAGTAATAAGAACCTAAAGTTACAAGCAGCTGAATTGATTCTGTAACAGATAAAAATCAGCATATGGCATTTTGATGTCTTTGTTTTAATCCTGCAGTTCCCACTTGTAACATAAAATACATAAAGTCCTCTAATAGTTGTCCATCTTTGTTCGTTACTCTTGGAAGTATTTAGCTAAAGAAGAAAAATGCACATTTTTTACAAGTTCTCATCCCATGTTCCAGCACAAAATAACAGGCTTGCTTGTGTCTCCTGACAAAATAGGGCTTAACTGTTCTGCAGCTCCTAAATTGTGCCCAACTCCCCTCCTGCCCTCCACATCGGGATTGAACTCTCCATTGTTTAACTTCACTTGTTGCTGTGACTTTCCAGTTTGGGTGTTGAACAAATTTAGAATCTCTGGATTATTTTTTTGCACTTTCATCCACTCACGAGTATTTATTTGGAATCCTGGCACTTGGATACTAGGGGAAAAATACTAGACCCCAGTAAAATCAAACAGAGGTCTTAGACTCAGGGACAGCACTGTTTCCCATATTCTGTCTATTTTTACCATGAGGGTAAATTGCAGCTGAGTGAAAACAGACTCAAATTCCTATTCCAGAGCAAACAGGTCTTTCTGTTCCCAAATACATTTTTAGCTTGTCATGAAAAATGATATGATGATATGAGACTCCTATCCAAGATAATAAAGATGAGCTCCAACTATGTAGGGCCAACTTGTGAGCCTAAATGAGTAGGGAAGAAGGTGTCAGTTTTTTCTCTGTGTGCTATATTCTACATTTATACACATTAATGCTATTCTATCTTAATTGTTCATTAAAAAATGGACTCTGAAGTGGTGATTACCAGTCAGGACTGAAATCTTGAAGCCATCACATACATTGTCATGAAAATGAGCTCAGGAGCTTAAAAAAACCCCACCACACAAAACAAATAAAATTCCAAGGAACAGCCTCACTAAGCCAGCATGGTACTGGAGATCCAGAGAAAGGTAATGCAACCTCTTTCACCTCAACATTTATTTCAGAAACATGCTTGCAAAAGCCTGAAAATCCTTCTACATTGACCAGTGAGTACAGAGCTGCTGATCTTCTTCTCCTTACACAGAATCTTGATTGGTACCCACAGGTGAATACCAGCCACCCTTTAAATAAATGTCATTGTTCAGACTCTTACATTTTACTATAAAACCTACTTCTTGCTCCAAAGATGGGATTCTGGCTAATTGATCTGACCTGGTTAAACTGCTCTTAGCTGCTCCTCTTCCCCTGGAAAGGAAATGAATCCAAAGCTTCCACAGAGATGTGAAGACTGATTCAATTTATCTGCATTTTCTCCTTCCAAAGCAAAAGCACTCCATGGTGATGGGGGGGCATAAACTGGCCCAGTTTCAGTGAGAAATGGAAATACTTGACTGTTCTTATAAAACATTCCAGAATAAAAGTCCAAAAATTCTACAAATAAAAGTGAAAAATTTTATATAGTTCTTCACAGTGAGAAGTGGCAATATTTTCTATTTACACTTCACTCACTGGAGAGGTTTCAAAGCCACCATCCCTATGCTGTTTCCAGCTACCACTGAAATCCCACAACTCTGTGGAGTTCTTCCAAAAGAAGTCTTACCTGATTCCTACAACTGAAGGTGGATCCAAACGGAAGCTTTCTAGTTTTCCTCATTACAAAATCCAAGAGCATGTCCCTGGGCAGGTAAGAGCACAGGACTAAGAATCACACACAATTATTATCTATTTTACACACCATGGTATCTGAGCACTTAAAATGAGAATCGGTTTCTCATTTTCTAAGATTAAGTTTTATGAGCTGTGGTCATTTATTACCAATTTTAAGATTCAGGTAGTGTCACAAACACACTTAAAATTAAAACTACCAGAAAACTAATTTATTAGCAAGATAAAGTATATTAGGTGAGAGCTCCTCAAGAACACAGTAAAAAGGAAAATTATTCTCAATCCCAAGAGAAGGAAAAGAGAGCCTTGGGGAATGAGAAAAACATAGGTGGATGTGTGGAATTCTTTCTCTACTTTACTCTTTTATACATTTCCCTCTCCACTCCAGGTAGTGGAATAAGGCTTCTTCAAATTTCTGGCATAAAAGCCTTTGCTGACACAGAAGGAGAATTGAAACCTACTCCCCAAAAACATCAAACACTGACACAGATTCAGTGTACAAAAATAAAATAAATTAGTTAGAATCCCAAAGAGGTTTGCAACAACCAAGCTTAAAACCTTGATGCTGCTTTGTTCTGTGCTAAGTTGTGTCATCTTTGTCCTTTCTACTCTGCAGGAACCATTATCAGTGCACCTCACCCAGGGCTCTGCTGCCTCTCCCAACTCCCACAGCAGATTTAGGATTTACTGAGGGTAATTCAGTAGTGCTGTATTTCCTTAGAGGAAAAAGAACAAAAGATAGCCCAGTAAATCCAAAGCAGAAAGAAACAGAACAGAGCCAGGCTAGGAAGGATTTTCTAGGGATTTTTTTTTTTTTTTTTTTTGGTTCATTGCTGAAAAAATTTTAGGTTCAGAGGTACAATCATGATAATTTAGTCTGACTAAATTTTATGGTCTCTTATGCAGCACTTCCAGTTTTATTTGTAACCCAGTGAGCAACCTCGTCACTTCCCCTCTCAACAGCCTCTGCAGGGGTGAGAATACCATCCATCTATCTCCTGTGATCTGAGATCTCTTGATCTCCAAAAGCTGGATGCTAGCCTTGGGGATACTTGGCTATTTGCCAAATAGTATTAAAAAACAGGCCCCATACTCATACTTCACATGAGAAATAGCTGAGCAAACCAAATGTCATTTTGGGGTAAATCTAGTCAAGCTTCCTTTTTCTTTTTCAAGTCAGAATTATCCCTTTCTTACTGTCAGGCCCAAGTCAAAGCTAGCACATTTTAGCTCATGAAGAAACTTCAGGGGTGAAAAACCTGCCATTTCATTGAAGAGAAAACATAATTTGTCAGGGTACTTAATGATACAGAAAATATTTACAAAATATTACCACCAACAAATTTGTATTGATATTATCCTTACAGACACGTTGAAACTTGAAATACTGAACTATTTAACATATTGAACTCAAACTATTCAGTAAGAGTGTCTGCCAGAGATCCTCTCACCCCATCTTGTCCTTCCTTCTTTTTTCCACTCTCTGGTGCAATTAAAGCTCCATCAATAGCTCTAAAGAAAACCTTCCAAAGCAGCACCTTCCTCTTGCCCACCTAATATCCTTCCTTGCCACCCTCAGCAGCCCCTCTATCTTTCTAAGCATAACTCTCTTTTTATTTTTTCCTTCAAAGCCCAGAATGTCACATTATTTGTGTTCAGAAAGGGGTCTGAATTCATGAATTTTTGTCATAAATACTTCCTATGTGAATCAAAGTCCCTGATTCTCTCCAAAATTTGTACAGCTACATTGGAAGAAGCTGAACTGTTATTTTGGAAAAATAGATTTTTTTACAAAACAACCACTTTATAAAACACTAAAAGCTTTAGTTGTGGTGATAAGCATTACTGTAGAGTGCTGCAGTTAAGAATTAGATCAGGACAGTTTAAAGCTGACTTAAAAATACAATCTTCTAAGGCAGGAAAAAAATTAGAAAAAGAGAATTTTTTTCTTATTTTACATTAAACTCATAAGTATCAGGACTATCTTTATAAATACATTATGGTATGGAAGAAATCTATCATTAGGTATTTGGTAGCTGGTTTTGGTACTAAATAAGGCTGACCTCTGGAAACGTGTTTTGCTCCTTGTGCCTCAGTCCCTGCCCCATCTCCCTCTTGCAAAATATTTACAATAGGATCCTATTCACTTATTACTTCATGAGGACACTGTGTATTTACTTTTGCCAGCAGAAATCCCAAAGTATGTCTCTATTTCCTAAGAATAATCTTTCCAACAGCAGTAAAGAGGAAGGAATACTGGATCAGCAGCACTGAAAAGAGCTGTCAGAAGATATCAATGAAAACATTCCAGGAACCCCTGTACTCTAAACTATGCACTTCCACTTTAAAGCAGCTGGTTTTTAAATTTAAAAAATCTCTGTTTGATATTTATGTTTTGTCAATAATTTAACAGAGCTGTCAGTGCCACGGTGGCATCAGTGCCATCACTGCAGTGGTACCCACAGCTGCACAGTCTGGAGGCAGCTGTGCCCTGCTGGTATCAGGCTGGCTCCCAGCTGAGAACACTTCAGTGCAGGATTTCTTTCCTCCTTGCAGCAGGACCATTTCCCTCCTCATGCAGGGGCAAACAGTCCCCAGCTGTGCAGACAGCTATTATTTAAATACCAGATTATGAAAATTGACTAATTCGTTGCTCTGCAAATCCTCTCCAAAAGAAGGCAAAACATATTCAGATTAAAAAAATAAATGTTAGAAGCAGTGAATGCTACAATCAGACATTTTAACTCAACAACAAGACCTGTTTGCAAGCTTTCTTTCCCTGCCCAATAGCCTAAAGACTCTCCAAGTGTTCTCAATTTATTTTATTTTAGATTATTTTCAAGCCGCTAATTTAGATGATGCTCAATCTCTCCAGGCGATTAATTGGCACCTCTTACCCCACTGCATGAAAACCTCACCATTTGCACTGGAGACCCTCCTGTGAGTGAAATCAGACCCACCAACACTGCTGCCTGCTTACTGTGATCCTCCTCAAGCCTCTCAGCCCATCTGAAATCTGCAGTCATTTGCAACACATCCAACTCTGTTCATATTCTCATAATTCCCAACACCTTCTGGGAAGGAGTGAGCCATGATCCCCAAATTATCAGCTTCCCAGAGCTCAAACACAGCCAGGCAGTGATGACAACAACAGGCTGAGCACCAAAGGGCATCATTTCACAGCTCTGAAATATGATTAAAAACTTACAAATGATACATAACCCCTGCTGCAAACCAGACTGAGTGGCATCCTCCCTTTCCAAAGGAGCTTTAATCTGGTGTGCTGGAAATCCTGACATGCCAAGTGTAACACTTTCAAATGGTGCTAGAGCTCAAACACTGTGCACTTAAAATAGGTTACACACAGATATGTGTGGAGAGAGAGCCAGAGGGAGAGATGGCCCATAAAACAGGCTCAAAGTACTTCATTTGGCTGCCTCAGACAATTCCTTTAATACAAAGTATTTCTGCTCCAAGAAAGAGGCTTGAAGAGGGCCTTACAGAGAGAGTAGGCCTTTTAATGTGTGCATTTATGACTGTCCCTCATGAAGAATTGTGCCTGGCTATGCCAATCCTCCCAAGGATGCTTCCTTCCTCACATGTGCTAGTCCTTCCAGGCCTTTCTGCAGGCAGAGTGATTCCTGCTCCCAACTACTTCCACATTAAAAAGTAAATTAATTAAAGGAATTTTTGAAATTTCAAGCTCCAAGCTTCCTTTCTCCCTGTCCATTTCCTTACCCCAGTGCTCTGGAAAAAGCTCCTTGCCACATATTGGTGGCTAAAAATAGTTTGAATTAAGATTCCCCCCCCTTCCTCTGTATTTGTTCATGGGATTTAAATGACTATAAGAAGACAAATGACATATTAGGATGTATTCAGCTTTTGGCAGGTTACCTAAGAAGATTTTTCAGCAGAGTTTATGTCCTGTCAGATCTTATGCATGATAACTATTGAGTATTTATGTAATACTATTTATTCATTAAGACCTTTGCTTTATCTTTGGAATTTCCTTCACTTTTTACCTAAAAAGTACTCTTATGAGTTAAACATGGACAGATGCCTCTCAGCACCTCTGAAAACACCTGAGTCACAGCACTGAGCAGCAATGGTCATCTTGGAAGCATTGCTACAACGGAATTATGGCTCTAAACATTGACTCTGATTAATTAGAGGCTTTGTGAAGATTTCTAATAAAGGTTGCAAAGAGTCACATCTCTTTTTCACATGGGCCCAATGCAACTTTTTTTTATCCCTCCGGATTTCATTTAAAATTAATTACCACTAACAATATCTCTCACATAAATAAAAAATCTTAGTCTAAGATTAATCCATCAAATTATCTTACAGAGAACATTTTGTGTTATCCTGCACCTCACATTCATCACATGAGCCTTTCTGGCTATATGCAACTCTACCCCATTACAATCCTACCACACCATTTCACTAAATAACCTAATTTAAATTCCTCAATAGCCAGGGCTGAACACAGTTTAAACAATAAAACATATTTCATCTTTACCTGGTGTTTTAGCTGCTTTCAGCAGGAGTGTTTCCACTCCTGACCTCCAGACCAACTGTGAAGCAGGAGAGAAAGAGCAAGGGAGCAGCATCACCAGCCAGTACATTCCCCACCTGAAAGAGATAAAAATCACCATGAGAAACACCTGTGGTCAAATCAAACAGCTCCTGTTGGGGCTGTGATGGAGCATTAGAGGTGCATCCCACAGCCCTCAGGATCCACCTAAAACATTCCACAGAACTCCTGATGGATCATTACTGTACAGGTGCATCCCACAGCCCTCAGGATCCACTTTAACATTCCACAGAACACCTGATGGATCATTACTGTACAGGTGCATCCCACAGCCCTCAGGATCCACCTAAAACATTCCACAGAACACCTGATGGAAAATTATTGTACAGGTGCATCCCACAGCCCTCAGGATCCACCTAAAACATTCCACAGAACACCTGATGGAAAATTATTGTACAGGTGCATCCCACAGCCCTCAGGATCCACCTAAAACATTCCACAGAACTCCTAATGGAAAATTATTTTACAGGTGCATCCCACAGCCCTCAGGATCCACCTAAAACATTCCACAGAACTCCTGATGGATAATTACTGTACAGGTGTATCCCACAGCCCTCAGGATCCACTTTAAACACTCCACAGAACTCCTGGCAATGACAACTTTTTTTTTCCCTCTCCACCTACAAGCAGAACCCTGCCATATGCCTTACACACATAAAACACAGACATGCCCATGGAGTCAGAATTAGTGACAAGGACAGAGTTTGACAGCAGCTCTGCAGGGTGCTCAGGGATTCCGAAAGGAATCCTCAAATCAACAGTGCCATTCAAGTGTTTGAAAGAATCTATCCAAAATCTTAATAACCATAAAATAAAAAAAATAAAAAAAAAAAAAACCCACAGCATAAGCCATTAATTATTGTCCTGTAGCAATGAGAAATCTTTACTGAAAAGGATGCAGACTCTCCACTCTCTCCTTGCCTGTTGTTGGAGTTTCTAAGCTGGCACAATGTCTCTGACTGAAAACATCTATCAGCTGCCCAGAATTTATCTGAGAGACATAGTGCTTAAACACAACTTACAGTTGTCACTTGCAAAAATCTGAAGTGGAAACATAGAAAGCATAGACATCTTCTGATACAGAGAAATCAATGTACAGAACAACTGCCCTTCCATTTCCCTTCGTGGCCATTTGGGAACACCATCCACTGGTTCTCATCACTACTTATGAAATGCTTTTAGAGGATTTGAGGCAAATCTAACAAGAAAGCAAGTATTATGTGGCTTAAATTCTCTATAAAAGTGTCCATACCAGCAAAAGGAAATGTTTCCATCTCTATGTTCTTATTTAATTTCTAAGTATCCTTACCTCTGTGGTCAGAGGTAAGGAAATTTAGATTCCAATTCATTTTGTAAATTTCACTATTTCCCCATTTCCCCTCCAAGCAAATAAATTCTCTTTCCTGTGGTGGTGACAGTGGGGCCAAAGCACACTGATAGTTCTAACACTCACCCAAGAGATTCTCTGAGGCAGGCAATTTTTAGGGAAAATCCAAGGGAAGGTGACAGGCAGGCTCAGTCTGGGTGATGTTTGACACATTCCTGGCCACCTCTCTTCCACTGGTACACAGGAAAGCCTCACATGGGTTTAACTCCCACGAGTAAAAACAATAATCCCAAACAATAATCCCAGTGGATGTACTGGCTTTTTGCTGCTGAAGTCGCCTCCCTGAAGTGAAGAGAGTTTTGCTGATATAATGCAGTGTAATTTATGAACCACTTCAGGCACAGTTTGTCCAAATGTCTTTTGAAAACTTGGTCTGGCAAGTACAAGAGCTACAATAGCACTGTGCTGCTAAAACTGCCTCAAGGGTTATCAAGCTATCCATCTATCTTCCATGGAAACTGGGGGTGGAAAAGAGCTCCTAGGTGCTTAGCTCACATCCCTGCCAACACAAAACTGCTCCATGCTGTGTTCTGCAAGGTTTGTCCAGTTTTTAATCGAGTAAAGAAGCTCCCACCATTTCTCCCAATGGAGAAATTATTCTCTATCATAAAAGATTTCAGTGCAAAGAAACAGTTCCTGACACTTAGCCTAAAATATTCCCTTGCTGACATTTTTACATTCATCTCTATTATATGCACACATATATTTATATGCATATGCTGTACAACAAAAGCCAAGCTGCTCCCACTTACATCATACAGGCCTTGAAAAGTCAGTCACACTGCCCTGGTGTAAGACTGGAAAGAATTTGTTCTCACACTTTGTTCTTCAGGAAATCTTGGTGGGGGTAACAGCTTGATTTTCATGACACACATTAAAAGTATAAATTATATAAACTGTCAGAAAACCTCACATCAAATGAAAATCTGGAATTCTGCATCATCCAGGCCCTGGTTTAAAGTTATTTTAAAAAGTAAAAGGTGCTGGGGAGTGTGTAGGTAGTAGAATCATGTCATTTACCAGCAAAGAGATGCACTCTCCACAAATTTCCCTCATGGCAAGAAATTCTTGCAGAAGTTCATTTCTGCAAGAAGTTCATTTCTCTGAACCAAGAGCTGCTGCTTCTTAGTTTCTTCAAGTCCATTAAAAGGTACCACAAACAAAACCAGCAACAACCACATTGTAGACGTGCAGATTGCTAGGCTCCTCACAGTAGTATTTAATGTTCTGTATTTACACTTAATTTCTGACCAGCTCATCTTTAAGCACATGGAACTGCTGCAGGTCTGTGGCACATGTGACCCAGGGATTAATAAATCCCACATCACCAGCTACACAATGGTTTTGCTAATCTTGCTTTCCTAGATATCCCCTAAAAATAACCTTTTTAAGAAAAGCCTGTTCCTTTCAAAAGTTCAAAATTCCTTTTGAAGCAGGAGCTGGCAAAGCAATTTGTCTTTAGGTTTTAATCTGGATCACTTTGATTATTGATCAGATTGTTTAATGCAATTTTCTGAAAAATTGTATCATTAGTAATTCTAGAAAGGTCTGTATGCTTCAGAGTTAACATCTTTATATGTAAAATAAAAGCTATATTTGAGCCATGGTAGATATTAAAAACAGATGATTTTTTTCTGACTTTCACTGAAAAGTCCTTCAATTAGCTTGCTCTTTAGGTTTGCCAAAATTACTCGTGACATTTTATGCATTGGCACAATAACTGCAGGTCATTTTCAATAACCCATGGCTAGCCCCATAGAAAGAGATTAAGCAAATTCCCTTATTTCTCATGGGAAACGTTAAGGTCAGTGTTAAGGCTGTACAAAGATGGAAGGGTTAAAATTCCACGACCAGAGCTTCTCCAGCAATTACAGATGGAAAGCAAAAGAAATCAATGTTAATTACACCAGTCCCTCAGGAAGGGGGAACAAAATTTGCACAACGAAAAAATATCTTCCTCTCTCTCCTTTTTAAACTGGCCACCTGAAATACTTCATTATCCTCTTTTTGATATGGTACCCCGTCCCAGTTTTGGTCATCCTCACCTCCTGCCATCACTCTGATTTTCAATAAAAGTGAAAGATGAAGACGCAGGAATAGTGAGAGGGGTCCACAAAATCTCACAGGAGATTCACTGACCTTCCTCTCTTGATCTCTCACAAGCCACTGTGACAGCTGAGGCCAAGACCTGGGCTGAGCCATCTCCTGGTTTGGGTGTCAATTTACAGTAGAGAAGAAATTTGGGCAATTCCTGCTGAGAGCAGATCCCAGCTCACCCCAGTCCCACCCTTAGGGTTTGTCATTCCATTCATGCAGCCTCCCGGTGACACCAGTGCAGAACAAGCCACATCAGCAGAGCTGCAGGGACAGAAGGCTTTGGATTTGAGGAATTCCTTTTACACAGTCCCACATGTCTCCAGATCCCCTAAAAGAAAAGCAGGCCAGCAGTCTGACAAAAAAACATGCTGCCTGAGCTACTGCATTTTGAGTTTGCAGTGCCATGGAGATTATGAATGCCCAAATCAGCACCTTTTTTTTTCTCCTGTTTTTTAAACCTAAAATATTTTCCCTTATGGACCTAGTTTGTCCTTGTGACCTGCAGAGTGTGGCAGTTCTGCAAAAACAGGCCTTCAACAGTGGCTTTGTGAGAGTCTAAGTACGGCTCATTGAATCAAGCCAGAAGTTCCTCTGTTTATTTATTTAACTTTGCTAATGCAAACTAACCCCCTCAGAGCTTACCTGCAACTGAAGGCTAGGATTTTTCTTGGTTTTCCTTGTGTTGGATTTCTATTTTACTTTTCTGGTTAAGAAAAAAAAAAAAACAAAAAAACCCTCAGATAAAATTAATCCCACAGTAATACTGCTTTAATTCAGTGTACAGATGATAGTTAGATGCCATTGCAACCAGAAATTATGATTATATTAACAGTTATCTCATTCAAACTAATTTCTCTGAGAATGGAACCTGAAAATCTGACTAATGCAATCCTGGAGAAAGGTCTCTGTTATTCTTGCAAAACTGAACTGCTTTACTTGCAGATAAGGGGCAAGTTAGCTAAAAAGAACTGGTCTGAAATAGTAAAAAGGGCAAAACCACAAAGATACCTAAAACAGAAACATGTGATAAAATTACATTTTTGTTGACTCCACAAGGCTTTAGTGTGCCTGTTTGAGAAAAAACAATTTAAAGATAAATATCTGAGATGAGGCAGACATGAAGGTGTTATCTGTGGGAAGGATTGTCCAGAAACTCGCAAGTATTTTGAGCTTATTAAAGTAAATCTGAAATGTAACTGTGAAATAACATTATGTACTTCTGCCACTGCTGCTGCATGTGAAAAGAAACCATAACAGTTGCAGAATGGTTTTCCCAAGCACCATTACAGGTATATTTGAGAGATGGAGTTTTGCCAATAAATCTGTAAGTCTGCCATGTTCCTCCCTTATCACCTTTATCTGTGAAATTAGATATGGTATTGAAGAATCTGGATTATTCAAACAGTACAGAAAATCCATCTCACAGTGTTCAAGTGCGTGGTGGTAAGGTTTTGCTTTGTTATCATTTTTCATGCTTTGTAAGAAAACCACCAGGGGCATGCTTTGCAATGCAAACTTTTTGACATTTTTGTGGTAACTGCAACTTTAGGAGACAAATTGCCTTTAAAAAGGGGGGTCCAAGACAAAATATGAGTCTATTCCTAAGCAACTGACATTTCCATTCATATTGAAAGATTTTGGCAAGAAATTTCAAAGTTTTGCTGAAACCTGAAAGAGCTCTTGCTGCAGACTCTGAGGGAAAAGCAATGGCTGATGAATGACCAGGTTGCAGGAGTAACACTCTTCCAGTAAGAGTGCTTGGCAGGTATCTGCAGTTCTGAGGGGCATGAGGCTGGAGCAGGGATCCAAGTGCTGCTTTATCCATGTCCCTGGAAAGCACTCTTACTGTAAGACTTTGCATTTTCAGCTAGAAACATTTACACAGCTGCAATATTTCCCCTAGTCTTGTAGGAGAAGCACGTTATGGTGGGTTCCCCATCCCTGGAAATGTTCGAGGCCAGGCTGGATGGGGCTCTGAGCACCCTGGTCTAGGGGAATGTGCCCCTGCCCATAGCAGGAGGGTTGGAACAAAATGATCTCTGAGGTCCCTTCCAAGCCAAACCATTCTCTGATTTTGGGATATTGCACAAAATGTGATGAATGGTCGCTGTGGATCATTTAAAAGAGCAAGAGACTTCAAATACACAGTCTCAAATTGGTCCAGAATTCTTATAGAGAGGCAACAACATCGGTGACAGTGATTAAAAAAGTAAATTAATTTCAAAGTTGTAAGATTTTAACCCATATTTGTATTGGTAAATACAGGGATCTTCTGTTGTCACTGAACATCATTGTTCTGATTCAGTTCCGACTGGGAAAGATGCTATCACCTAGCACCAATGCTATAATTCAGGGTTAGTTTGAAAGCTTAGGGAAATCCCTAATTCATTTCACACATATGAGAAAGCATTTTGGAAAGTGGAGCCTGGCTAGTCTTCTCATTTTTACACGTCTTCCTTGTAGCCTCCTTTTATTATTACTTTATCTTATGGTTGAAAAAGTTGAGTTTGCTTTTCATCTTCTGCAGCCTAAACATTTCAGGAAGCATGAGCAAAAAGACATTGATTTTTCATATTGGATGGCTTCTGCTGAGCTCCAAATTTAGAGCTATGTGCTGGCAAATACTCCACTCCTCTCCAATTTTTTTTTTTTTTAATGAGATACCCAGAGTAAGTGCTTTCTCAGATTATTGCCTCCCAACTTGCATGATTTAATCATGATTTATGTCTTAAATTTGGATTCTATATTTGAATTCTAAACTTGGAAGTTTCACCCTCCAAGTCCTTAGAATACTGATTAGTATGAATTACTCACTGTATCTGCATTTTTCTCTCAAATTGCACAGGGCTGGTGTTCAGATCAACATTTCTATTCCTGGTTTTTGTGCTCCCAGTAGTGCTCTGAGGAAGCTACAGTGGTTGTATGAGGGACTGAAGATGGCTGTATCTGCCTCCTCCTCTCTTAGATCTCTCACCTTGGATAAATACCTTGGCTGCAAAAAATGAAACCCGTTCAGGTGAAAGCGCAGGGGTGGCAATTCCCTTTCAAAGCCTGGGATAAAACCCATACATTTTCCACCAAATTTGGTGAGGACTTCCCCAGTACCTTTATCACTGTGCACTCCAGAAGGGGCCTTGAAGGGCTATGAGGGATATTGAGGTCACCCAGCCAGCACATCTGAACAGGGCTGAGGTTGTACCAGAGCTTTTCCAGGTGTCCAGCAGAATGTCACAGCCTACATGCAAAGGAATGAGGGAAATGATACCAGAAACTAAGGACAGAAATAATTTTACAGAAATTCAGCCCTGACAACAGTGCAAGAAAAGCCATCATCTCCTCCAGGTTCCAATACACGTGAATGCAGAAACCATATTTGTCTTTGGCATCTGGCAATGTCATTTAATACATTCTTATGGACCTGCATGCAGTTAAGCATGCACTGTATATTATTTTATGGTGTTTGGATTGGAATCATACTTTCTGGGTACAAGTATTCATGTTTTTGCAGATTCTTGTGTAAAGCTGGGAGAACCTGTTTCCAATTTCAGGACCGTTTATCGCTAATCCAAAATGACTGCAGCATTACCTACAGACAGGAAGCTGGATGAGGTCTTGTGTGTTTTGGATTCATCCTGCCCTTCCCAGGAAACTCTGTTAAACTAGTTTTATGCTTACATGAGAGGAAGACAGAAATTACTAATGGACATGACTGTGCCTAATCTATATATAGTTTTACAAAATAGAGTTAAAACTGAGATGGGTCTTGTAGCAGCTCTTCATCTATAGGAGCTGAAATAATCATTTCAGCATTCCATTCAGGTTTCTGCTTTTGCTTTCTGAAAGCTCAAACAGCACAAAAGCACCCTGCACTCACTAGTCCAGCCAACCGTCAGGAATTTTACTGGTTTTAGTCTCTAGGCCTAATGATGAACTTTTCCTGAAATAAACAAAATCTTGCACCGAAGCAATTCTTCTATACAATTCACACTACCATCTGGCAAGAGATTATGGTCGACTGCAGCCATATTACATGTCAAAAAAACATATTGTAGAATATTCCCCTGAGGAGCAAAAACCAATGTTAACAAGAGGACAGATTAAATTGTCCTCCAGAACTGAGAACTGCCTGAGAAAGGTATGCTTATCATTTTATCAACTTCTAAAACTTTAGAGGCTCATTTTGGCCAACAGCTGATTTAGAATTCTCCTAATAATTCTTGGAGGAAAGGACTTCTGCTGATTTATGGCAGTCCAAGATTTTGATGGATAGAAATATCTGTCAGATTACTCTCTTAATAATTCTGGAATTTTATGTTTAATCATAATCATACAGTAAAGGTGCACATATTCTTTTCCTCTTAGAAAGTTGATGATTTCATTGGAATTTTGCCAAAAAGTATTAGAATCCTACTTGTCTGTAAAGGATTTGAACTGATTGGATTGTTTATTATTCTGTTCAAATACTTAGCTCATTATGTTACTCAAGCAAGGTTTTCAAGGAACATGTATTGTTGAATACCATTCAACAGTTAGAAAAATTACTCTAAGTTTAACTTCCAGTTAATTGAACCTGCAGTTAGTTAGTGGTAAGCTTAAATGATAGCAAGCAACCCTAAAAGTTGCATCTTCATTAGATAGCATTTGATATTAAGGAACATCTACATGACCTATTCAGCATTGCAGGGATAAAAATGAAAATGTGAACTTAAAAAAACACTGTACATAACAGCAAGACAACAATAAAAGATATTAGTAGGGCTGTGAATAAAAATCCATTTCCAGAAACCATTTAAAACTATTTGATGCAGTAGTGTCATGCATTATTTAGGCCTTTTGCTGTCTTTTACAAACTTTCCTTAAGAACATGAAATTTCAGCCAACCAAATCCAAATGCTTGCATCTAAGCCCTTCCCTCATAACAACCCCATACCTAGATGTTATTCCCTGAGACAAAGCTGTACCTACACTTGCTCGTTTTTCTTGTGAGAAAGTTAAAGAAGGAAACCCCCTTTATGAAGGGGACTGCTCTCAGTACTTCTGAACATGACGGAGATCTCTGATCTCTCAAGACAGTATTTTCTAGTGCTTTCTTAGTCTATAGGATAAAATCTGGCACTTTTTTCCTATTGAAAATAACTCATGGTTATTTGACTAACATAATCATGAATTACACCGTGCTTTGGTGTTTCTTTAAATGATTTACATTTTTCTACATGACTTTATAAATGCCTTCAGGGTTTTTCCCAATAATTTTATTATTGGATTGTTATGTATTTAGTTACAGTAGACTATGATTTCCCTGGCTAGCTTTTTAACTGTCCAACCATCGAAAAGACTGGAAATGTAAAAATCAACAAAGACTATATGTCAAATTACATTCACAATCGATTTGTAAACCCCTAGAAATAATTACATTTGTAGGAAACTAAGAACAAAGCCATGTTTGTCCCTTGCCACTTGAGCTCTAGAGTGTGAAGCCCACCAGAATTCAATAGCTGTGAAGCCACAGGCACTACTCAGTACCCTGAAAGGAAAATAGCCTGAGGCAGCTCTAATAGCTCCCCATATCCAGTCAGCACAACCTCCCCTCTCCTCAGAAATACTCTGTCCCTCAGGCTCAGTATTTTTCAGGCACATTCTGAGTGATTTTAAGGAAAAAAGATGAGAACAATGTCTACTTGACCAGAGGGTACCAACAGAAGCCAAACACCTCAAAAGGGAAAACTACTGTCCATCACCTTCCCCAACGGAAAAAAACACTTCAGCATGAAAGGGAACTACAAAATAAGAATTTCTGGGGTGTGCAAGAATGAATTACCTTGACAAGCTGGGGAGGCACATGAGGATCCAGAAATCATGAGAATTGTTGTGCCCAATATGTAGCGAGTCATAAAAGACTGTACATCTTCTGTCTTTTCTTTCTGCAAAATGAAGGACTTGATCAATGATCACACTCATACACCTAGTGTCAGGTGTCATGTCTGGAGGAAAGAAAATGCTCAGTTCATGGGAAAATATCACAGTTCAAAATACCTACAGGACTATCAAGGACCCAGAGAACAGTTCATGGATGAAATGCAGGAAGAAGCATCAAAAGGTGCCTGGTTCCACTTCCAGCTTCCAGGACCTCTTGGTGACACTTTAAAGAAGGTAATTAACTTTGCTGTGCTCTAATATCCACAAGATTTTTTTACATACCAAATTATTCTACAGCTTGTTGAGAAATAGGCTCAGTCCCTTCTGATAAATATTTCACATGGAGTAATTAAATAGCCAGCAGAGGATAAAGAGTGTGTGAAATCCTCAAGCACCTTCCCAGTTGTTCAGATTTTTTAATTCATTATTATTATTATTGAAAAGTGTTTCTCTTGAAATAGCACAAATTTGTCAAAACAAAACCATTTGTATGAATGCATCAATATAAAGTTCTCCATGTCCAAATTACAAATTGTGTTGCAACCCCAAGATTTTTTACTACTATCCATCTCTCCTGTATCTTAAAGGTGAGAGATTCATCTCAGGAGTGCAGATTTAAGTCATGATTTGACTCACAGATAAGTCTTGAATCTGTGTCACACAAAGCCGAAGTCATCTATAACCTTAACCAAAGGATAGAATAGTCTCATTCATAATTTTTTTTAATTAATTGCTATCATTACCCAGGCACAAAGCAGGAAAAGTTCTACATTCCTGTTTTATTTTTACTTTTTTTCCCTGTGGACTGGGAAATCTATTTCCTGTTCAGCTTTAGGTGCAGCTTACTCACCCCTGCACTATTTGTCCATTGTAGGACTTTCTGTATCTTCAGTTATTTTCCCTAAATTATATTATTTTCTTTCTCCTAAAGCTGCCATCAGGGAATTAGTGCTCCAGGCTCATTTTCAAGCAACTTCCAGATTGAATGTGTCTGTCAAAGCAAATGCTCCCTGTTAGTTATATTCAACCTGTGAAGACAGAGCTTGGCTCAAGCACTGCAAACCCAGCAGCTCTGAGTTCTGGACCTTGCTGGCTTCTCATTTCAGGAGACAAACCAGCTTTTCCCACAGCAACCTGCTCTATGTTTAAACCAAATAAAACCCCACCAACCAAACACATGGGTTTCTGAACTCACTGAAAAGATATAAGACCAGATTCACCAATAAGTTCCAGCTGCTTTGCACTCCTTGGCAGCAGAAAACAGCTGTAAGCTGGTTTATCTGTGTTTAGCCAAGCCCACGGATATTTTGCATCATTGGAGTATGGAAAAGTCAGGATTTTATACTGAATATGGCCAGTAGAAAATATTATACTGCTACTACACAAAGCACAGGGAGTAAAGACACAAAAGGTACCTTCAGCCTGCTGTACACTATTATTTTGGACTAAATCTTGTCACAGGTTGCCCAGAAGGGGAGGAGGAATCTTAATTTTGTTCTTCTCAGTTATGTATCTGAAAAATACTCCACAGATGCTTCTTTAAAGATACTCAAGACAACAAATAACCCCATTTAAATGTTCCAAAAGTATCAGTTTTTAATGAGACTTCAAATGCATTTTGTTATTCCACATATTTGAAATATTATGAAAATTGGCAAAGTTGTCCCATTTTAAACAGACTATATTATACAGGGGATATATATTTTAAATACATGTGCAATAAATTTTAAGCAAATGCATTGCAAGTATATAGAAAACCTATATTTTTTTCCATGTGCAAAGCAATGATCCCTGTTACAGCCATTTTATTGCTCACTGCAGACAGTTATGCAAAGCAGACTGCATTCATTTTATTTTTTTTTTCTCCTAGAAATCTGGAAAATTTTTGCAGATCCCTCACTTACTGTTAGCACGATAACTGAACCCTATTACAGACACAGTGTAGCTGCAATGTAAAAGCTACCTCTTGAGCTCCACTGACAGAGCTGTGTGTTTTAACATGAGCTCTTAAAAAGCTGGAAAGCACATCAGCCCTACTTGGGTTCATGTCCTCGCTCCTCAGAGATCCATATCTTCATATCCTTGACTTAATCACGCTGCATCTGAAAGCTTCCACTCACAGTTTCCTCTCAGTACTGGAAATATCTGCATCAGAAGCAGAGGGCCACAGTTAAAACAACCTGGTGACTAAGCCAAGGATTACTTGCAAAATCCCCCTAATGTTGGTGGAGTGATTTCATTTCGCAACCAATTTGTTGTCGCTTCCAAATTTTTGAGTGTTTCGAGCTCTGAAAGAACCAGAGCTCTGGGTTTAGCACTTGGGATCATGGATCTTTCTTGGCTGTAAAACAGCTTTTGTTTGTCAAGAATGAATTTCCAGCTGAAAAAAAAAAATTATTCATATGCTATAGTAAGACCAAACAACTGATATGCCTGAGATGCAGAGTTCCAAAACATTTTGTGGCACCTCTGAGGTGCCCAAACAATAAGGAGTTAGGAATCAGAAGAAAGACAGATCTGTTCTCCAATTGTGCAAACTTTTGATCCTACTTGTACAAAAAACTATTCTGTTCAGGGGCAAATCTATTTCTGGAACTTTAAAAGATTTTTTGATTGTCATCTTATCCTGTTATTTTTATTTTATTTCAACAGCCAGCTATTTTAGTATTTCAGTTTCTACATCATTGCAGACAAGACGTGTCCTCTTTTGACAGATCTGAAATACCAGGGTGTGCAGAACATGCAGTCATTTTATGGCTTTTTCAGATAATAAATTTTACTCTCCACACAAGAAATTGTTTAAATCATATCCAGACACAAGCTTACTTAGGAGGCTCCTGCCTTGAGCCATTAAACAGTATCTTCCCCACTGCTGGAGAAAGAACAATGCTCAGTTTCCCCTATCAAACCCCATCCTGACCACAGCCAGTAGATGACACCTCAGACTTACTGAGAAATCCTCTCTGAGGCTTCAGGCTCTTTGTAGCCATTTCTGCACCCTGTGTATGTGCACCAAGTGGAAATGAAGAAGCCTGGCGTCTGAACAGACACAAAAATTTGTGTGGCTTCATAAACAGTCACTAAGACCCAAATGTGGTTCTGGAATCACCAGCTCAGTAGATGACAGGACCTTTAATTGCTTACATGGCAAAATGCTTCATTACTTAATAATTCATGAGTTCCACAGTAATCAGCAGCTCTGAGCCACAGCACTTTCCCTCCAGCTCTCAAGAAATGCTGCCTTCTAAGAAAAATTATCAAAGTTGTCATTCTCTCTTTCTTCCTCTTATTTCAGTGGTGTGGTAAAGGATTTCTGGAAGTTCTACAGTGACTTTAGATGCAAAGAAAAAACAAAGATATTTAAATGATGACTGCAATGCACATGATGGTAAACACCACAGCTTAAACTAATCCAGGTAACAACAGCATAGAAAGCACAGCAACATGGGTCTGTGGTTCCTGCACTTAACCACAGCTGGAGAAGGGTCTGCACTCTCTTTTGATGTATAGAAAAACTTGTGCCATCTCTGCTCCACTCTTATTTTGTCTTTCTAAGCAAGATGAGTTAAGACAGGGATGCAAGCACATGCCAAATGCCTCTGGTTTTATACATGGATTTACTCTTATAATTACATGCCACACCCTGACTGTGGTGCTGGGAGCCAGTGCATCCCAGTGGGTATGAGATCCCTTGGAAACCTCTCCCAAAATGGGAAAGTTCTGTAAAGTTCATCTATCTTTGTATATTTAAATGACAGGTATGATACACAAAACCCCATGCATATTTATATATATATATTTATAGAGAGAGTGCATGTTTGCAAGTGTATAGACATACATAATTAATCATATAAATCTCAGACATATATGTGATTCATATGATTAGATGCCACCATTGTTAATGAGTAAATCATGTTGCAAAATTTACATTAATCTATATCAGCACGGCATAAATTGTCATAGATCAGAGTTAAGGTCATGTGTGTATCTTTATTTTTCATTTGAAACTCAATTTTTTTTTAGTATTTTCTTTTTTGTTTGCTTGCTTTTTGGTTTTGAGGGATAAATGGCTTTTCCCAATCTTCTTGAGCAGAGAGAACATGTACCATCATTACTTCATGGTACATGTTTTCTAAATTTCTCTGAGTACTATGACACTGATTTCCACTCTTCCTCAACTGCCTCCAAAAAATTAGATCCATCTTTGAAGATGCTTCAGCACAACTCTTCTGGAATGAACTCTTCACTCTTCTGGAATGAACCATCTTCCCATGCACTAAAAATATACAGGGCCAGAAATTCGTGTGTATCTGTGCTTCCACTTACCATCACCCCAGTCACCCAGAGGCTGCCTCAGAGTCCAAGTCCACAATGAAACTCCAAGAAATCCATATGATGGTATTTCCATCCAACATCAGAAGAATGTCTACCTCTCCCACACTGCCAACTGACTCTGAAGAAAACAAGAAAGAATTCAATTTTTTTTTTTCTAATGGATCATGCCAACTCTGACCCTTTTTTTATCACTACCTGTAATGAAAGATCTCACAAACATCCAGGAGCATAATGCAAGCAGTGCTAAGCACTCTGGGAATTCCCTCCTGTATTATTAAACATGCATTCATTTTGGCTTGCTTTTCTGCAAAGTATTTTTGTGTACATCAATTTTTGTCAGGGAGCAAGTGTTCCTCTGAATGCAGCACCTGAACAAATACTTTTTGCATATATGTCTGTAAATATCTAAATTAATGTGAATCAGCAGTGGAACTGCTGCTTTGACCACCCTGTCTGCAAAGCAAGCCCTGTGTTCAAGAAATGTGACCAGAAAGAAATCAAATGAAAAGCCCTGTAGGTCAGCCAAAAAATCTGGCTTGTGTCTTACTCTCTTCCTCAAGCAGGAAGCAGCCCAGTTATTTCAAAGTCTGGTGTCCAGGTACACAGCCAAAACCAAATGCTATTTCTGCTGGAGAAGAAGACAGGAAAAGGTTTTATACATTCTAAAGGTGTCAGAAGGCTTGGTAGTCTCCTCTCTCTTTGTCCTTCGTGTGTCACACACTCTTTTCCAGGATAATTTACTTCCCACTGATTTTTTTCAGGTGCTGCCTTATCCAGTTAGCAAACAGGTATGACACTGCTCTATTTAGAGTACAGGCTTAAGAAAAAACAAAACAAAAACCAACCCCCCCAAAAAACCCCACAAGTCTACTTAATTCTGTATTTGCAAAAGTCAGAGTAATAAATGAACATTTTTGCTTCAGAACATTGACAAACATTCCATAACTCAAGTCTATT
Organism: Melozone crissalis; assembly: GCF_028551555.1. NCBI lineage: Eukaryota > Metazoa > Chordata > Aves > Passeriformes > Passerellidae > Melozone > Melozone crissalis. The sequence goes on along the minus strand of NW_026535817.1, from coordinate 6,107,986 downwards.
CAAATTATTTACTGTCATAATTTCAAAAAGTAGACACTGTCGTTGGTATTACAGTCAAAAAGGGAAAGAAATATCTATGAAGTCCTGAAGTCCTTTTCAGGACTTTTTTGTTTCCTTAAGTTAAAGAATGGTTCAGAAAAATAACTTGATTTCCCCTTATTACCACATAATGTAGGTTTACATACATAATGTATCATTAGAAAGTGTCCTGGACATCCACAAAACCAATTCATATAAACTTTCAGATTTTGTTGCAACTGTCTTCCATAATTCATCACTACTTACACTTTCTCTTCTTTGATAATCAGTTAAAAAGCATTTAACTAGTCTTTAAACCAAAATCAAATTTTCTTCTCCGCTTCTCTGTTTTAACTTCTCTCCCCATGCTCTTGATTTCTTTTTTTTTTTTTTTTCCAACCCTTAAGGCCTGACCAGAGCTTTTGGAAATTACATTAACGAGTATCTTCCCTAAAAGGCGCACGTGATTTATTCAACACTGCATCTCTGCAGCAATCCTGCGCCATAAATTGAGATCCAGTTGCAGCTATTCTTCTGAGAGTTTCAGATGGCAGGCAGCTCCAAACATGGGCAGGTAGCATTTCAAGTTGAGTGTGAGCTGCCTACAACAGAAATATCTCACATCCAGTCAGGAACTAATCCAGATCCAACTGATGCAACTCTTGAACCTCTTCCCACACAGTCAGCTTGCCAATTTCAATAACTTAATAAGAAGATATAGTTGCCAAAGGACGTTTTGAGACATGAAACAATATAATTCTCTTTTAATCATGCAGCAAAAGGGCATGTGTACTCCAATGTTCTTTGATAGATGCAGCTGTATCAGTAATAAAACAGAGAACAACATTGTGTGAGTGCATCTTTCAAGCCTGTGGGGAGCACAAGTGACAGAATTCTGTGTACATAACAAATGTGTGGATTCCCTGCGCAACAGACCTAAACAATACTTTATACCAGACCCCTGCCTTTGAAAATTACAAAATTTCTTAAGCATTCCAGCAAAATCATTGTGTTCAAAATTCATCATGTCTGTTCCATGGCCAGGTTTTCACTAATTGTCAAGATAAAAATTCTGGAATTCAATTGAATTCCAAGGAACACATGAGCCGACAGAAGAAGAAAAATACTCCAGTTCTTCACCACAGATTGATTTCGAAGGTCATGTTTGGGTTGTTTAGCTAAAAGCAGCCCAGGAGGGTCATGCTGTATCCTCACTCACCCTCAGGAGTGCACAAGGTGATCGTGTTTGAAGGGTTGGAAAGAGCAGACTGAACTCAAATGGATCAATTAATATGTTTATAGGAAAAGGCTTTATGACCCTGTGTTCTCTAATAAACTTTTCTCATTATAAAAAGGCAATGAAATTATTCAGCTTAATAAATCCTCTGGAGTTTTATATAAAATATAATGTTAAATAATGAGAAAAGAAATAGTCTGCTTTTTTTTTCTTTTTTTGCTAAACAGATGGTTCCAGAAAACCACTGGAAGAAATGCATTCAAAATATTCTCTGCATCTAAACTACTTTGTACCGGGGTTTCAATGAGAAAAAAATCCAGAGCCCTTATGGGAAAATGAGCATGGAAAAAACAAGCACTGTCCTGGCAGGACAGTGGGGAAAAGTGTATCACAAACTCCCCTGACATAACCTCACCTGGCCTGCAGTTCAGCCAAGAGATCTCCTGGCTGCAAGGCTATGAAACCTTCATTTCATCACTTACACTCTGGAGCATCACTGCAGCCATTTTACAGGGTCTGTGGAAAGAACTGAGGGAAAAAAGACAGAAGCAGCAGTAGAAATGGGGTCACAAACTATAGAGAGTGATGAAATTTGTTTTTTCCACAAAGCTGGCCTTTTGTGTGTGTCAGTAACATTTCTTAGTGATAAAAAATGCCAAAAGGAACATAAAAAAAATCAAAGAGTGGAATGATAAAACAAGGCATTTCCCCATTGCTGTGGTACAGTGGGAAACATAAAAAATTAGACTCTCACACCAGGGTGCTCCAGGATGCAGTCATAAAAAATGAAAGTACTCCAGGAGAGCAACAGCATTTTCAGGACTAAAAAACTTAGGGGTTTTATTCCAACATATTTATAACCAATGTATTCTCTTATTAGTTTTCATCTTTCAACTCAGAGGAAAATACTCTGATGGTGATTTACCCATCAATAACTCCACTTTGGAGCTACAAGTACCAAAATCCTATCAGCAGCAAGCAGTTCCCATGGTGTTGTTGACTGTTTCCCTTACACTTTCTTATGGCAAATGTTGGTTCAACAAAGATTAGGAGCTTAGGCTGACTAACTCAGACTGAGCCATCTAATTTGGGGCAGGTAAATCTCATCTTTGATGAGATGATCTGCGTGTTTAAATGCCCACCTGTTCCCTGCACGCACATATCCCATCACAGCTCTGCAAGCCAGAATATGAAATATTGTGTTATGATGGCTTCAGGCACAGCCCCTGTATAATCATTTTCTACACACACCTGACACACTGCATCTTTTGATGGCAAGAGTCTTCCACAGCCCTCTCTCAGAGGCAATGTTCAAGTTATCCCATATAACTTGGGATAGAGTCTTTAGGATATGCACTGTAGTCCTGCCTCATATGCTAATTTAACCAAGGTATTTCTACAGTATCACTGTATTTCTGTGTTATTTCTGGGACCTACTGAACTGGATCCATGCAGAATTGCAGAAAAGGACTATTTGACCATCACAATCAAAACAGGCATTGTTTGGCCAGATTCTACTTGACTCTACTTCCTGGATGAGCTGCTCATGAAACATCCTTTGAAATACACTGCAGGAATAAAATGCACCCTGTAATACTTCCTTTTTAACATTTTTCTAACAGAAAGAAGTATTTAAGCAAGCCCAAGAGCCCTGCATACCATTTTCACCACTGATTTACATTCTCTATCTCAGGTGGAATGTTGTGGTTGCTCCCCTTTTAGATTAACCCATTTTCCCCTGAACACTAAGGGCAAGTCATCTGCCTGTTATTTCACAGCTCAGGCCATTATTTAACATGTCCCATTTTTTCTGTTCCTATGTGTTTTATCCACCTGAGAAAAGCTACTTGTCAAGCCAGTAATTTTATTTGGCTATTAATGGGGGAGTTTTTTGTTTTGTTTTGCCTCCAGACAAGTATTCAATCAAGCTCCTGCCAAAAGATTCCAAGCATAGAGGTGAGCCCTCTCACTCTGTTCATCATATTTGGTACACACACTGTACTTCCACAGGAAGAGATTTTGTACCTAACTTCAGTGACTTAATGAAAACATCCATAACTTTTCCAGCAGATTCCTTCTAGGTTGCACTAGCCTGAAATTTTGGGGAAAATACAGAAGAGATTTGTCTTTTACCGTCCATCATAACAACTTTTGTTTTTTATCCCAGATCTTCTCTATTTTCTAACACACATGCACACATACTTTTGCTTGCAGACATATTTTAAGACAAGACAGAAAGTCAAGAGCTTCTTTCATTCCTACAGTGGAAAGGAATGAGTTTGTCTTCCCAACAGGACCTTCTCCAAAAGACAGACCACTGAACATGACTCTGAGTTCTTGCTCAAGGTTACAGATTCCCTCTGTTCTACATTTTTCAGAAAGCACTCCACTTCTGGTTTAAAAACTTTAAGATGCAAAGAAAATTCTACAGTTTTGTGAAATTTCCACTCTGTGTAACTTTTAAAGCATCACTTTAACGTCTGCCTAATGTCCATGCCCATAAAGTGATTATAGCTTCCCTTGAGCACAAACAGTATTCAAAGGCCAATTAATAACAGAAAAGGTTTTATGACATGCAATTAAATTGCACCTTTACTAATAATTTGAGGTTCTCAACATGCAAGCCATATATTTGCAGATGCTAATAAAACCTCATGCAAAAAACTGCCACTTTCTGCCCTCCACTAGCTATGTAGATGTATTTTTTCTTTTTTTTTTTTTTAATATATATAGGTGCATTTCATCTTTAGCTTTAAAGCCCTGATATTCACTGAGATTTGAAACCTCTTCTATTTTCTTTTTACTCTTGCCTATCTCTGAAAGTTCAGAACACAGACATGAAAACCATATCCAGTAAGGATTCAAGGCAGAATGATATATTTCCTCACCAGGACTTTAAATTGACACATTATATTTTTCTAGCAGCTCTCAGTGCCGTCACTCTCCACACCAGTGACTGAGCCATGTGTACCAGCTCACTGCCTTTTGGAATTGTCCTCTTACACCACTGCCTTTTTCACTTCATGGTTTCATAAATCCAGCATTAAAAGGACATGAAAGTGACCAAGGACAAAGCACCCCCTGGAGAAAGAGGATTCATTTCATGATACTTCCTTTGAGACAAGAATTCTAAAGACTGTATTTCTCAGCTTCCTCATCTCTCAGACAGCACACATTGCATCCACAGCACAATCCACATGATTATTTATTAAGTATTTAGAAATGTCATCTTCTGCCAAGTTGGCATTTGGGATACCAGCTCTTTTAGGGTGAATTTAAATAAGGCTGGCCTTCTTTGTGCCTCAGTCCTTCAGCTTTAAAATGGAAATTATTCTCTTTATCCCCTTCTAATTAGCAAGATACACAGTGATAAAACAAAAACTCAGAAGCTTCACAGAACTTCCTCTACTTCCTGAAAAAGAAATAAAGCTTTGTGGCCTCATTAGTCTGATTCATTACTCTATCATGATTTTGCTAAAACAAGTATTGGAATGAAATACACATTTTGAGATTAAAAACCAAGTGAATATTTAATGGCCATCCCAGTTTAAGACGCAGCTGAAATTCCTTGTCCCTGAAGGATCTACTGAAGACCACTTAACACTATCAGAAATCCTCCTCTAAACCTTTTATGGATCACCACCTTCAACTAGTGTCCCACTCTTCCAGTATCTCCTTGTAATAACCTACACCCCAAATATTCCATCTAACCCCATCAGAATAAATATGGAAAGGCAATAATCTCCAAGTCCAATCTCAGATACTTATGGCTGTGCTCACCCAGCGTGTTTTGACAAGTAAAGCAGAATCAGAAGCTCTCCCCACAGGCTCAGCCTCGTGCCACTGTTTGCTGTTCTCTGAACGCTGTCAAGAGCTGCACTCCTTCAATTAATTCAGACTCTAAATAAGAAGCATAAAGTGACATGGGATCACTGCCTCCTCTCCCAAAGTGTGTAAGAAACCTCTGGCCCAGTAAATTAAGTTTCTGAAAAGGTTTGTAAATCAGAGTTCTGCAGCCATGGGCTTTTACTATTACAGGCTGTTACATTTTAAACACACAGTTGTGAGGCAATACTTTCATACCATAAGAATGGGAATCCTCTGGCTGAGCAACTTCAAGTTACAGGAGGACTGAATCAGCAAGTTCAGCCTCAAAAAAAAGGTTACCCAAGCGTCTTTTAACTCTCTATTTTGTACACACCTAAGCCTTAATACTTTCTTGCAGTGCTGTTTGAGCACTGTTGTTGTTATAGAAATTTGTGGATATTTATTGCTGATTTTGAGATAATAGCAGTTTCCTGAGGACGGCTCATTGCTGCCTGCAGGCAGCAGAGTTGGTAAATTCTCAGTTACTAACAGCTCAGATTATAAGAAACCCTCACCTGACATTATTTACTAGCTCTTCCTACAGCTGTTGATGGCCTAAGTGACAAGTGTGAACCCTGAGCACTGTGAGCACTGCATCAAGCTCTGTGCTGCGTGGCAGAAGAGCAGGAGCACAGCTGCTTCTCCCCACGGATGCAGCAGCCCCTGGGGACCCCAGCTGACTGAGGGGAACCTGTGGAGGCTGGCAGACACCTCTGAAGCCTCCTGACCACCTTCCCTAATTCTTCCAACCTTCCAGTTATCACAGGGTCTTTCCTGTTTCCTTAGTAATCAGGGTTATATCACAGCATTTGTTTCTTAAACTTTGAACTGTGCCTGTGGACAGCCAAATTCTTCTTTCACTTGCGCTCCCTGAATTTGAAGCCATCCTGGATTTGAAATGGATAGCACATCTGCAAGAGTCTCCATTTGGCGATGAAAATACAGAAAAGGGAGAGATCAGATAAGAATATCAGGAATTAATCAAAAGCATAAGATGCCTTCTTCATAGTTATTCAAAGCCTTGAGGCCATTTTTGAGCAATTTTTCTGCAATCATTTGGTGATTACATTTTGACCCTCTGTAGCTGTCATTCATTTATGTACTTAACTGCATGTTAGTAAAGGAAGAAATATATCACATATTCATCTTTGGTGAGTTTATCTTCATGAAATAGAAATTATTCTACAGATAGCAAGGACCATAAGAAAATTCTGATGGTTTTGGTTTATCCCCTTGGGCATGACAAATACTGAAAATGCTCATTGCCACGCTATATGCTGTGTGGGGAAAAGAATGCAAAAGGAATTTTCACTGTGACCCTGGGAATGAAGCCGCAAGTCACGTGCTCTTGAGCATGTAGAGTGAAGGCATTCTTGAATAATCAAATCCATTAATGTTCATGCAGCAATAGCCCCAGTCATAGTTCCAGTCCTGAAAGATCCGAGTAAAACCTTCAAGTGTATCTGAGATTCAGGAAGAGCTACTGAAAGCTGTAAGGATTCTTTTTTGCTGGCACTTTGAAGGTGGGGATATGCCTTTTGACAGTAATTCATTTTTCAGACAAAAGCTATCTTCATTGCTATTTGCCCAGCACTTAAGGCAGCTTACAACAGCACAAAGGACTTGTTCTCATGTTCAAACTCCTTAAGTAAAATCCAGATAGAGGGGGAGTCAGTGTAGCCTTACAATAGGCAGCTGTCTCCCTTACCAACAGCCAGAGATTTCAGGGCTCACAGCTCTCAAAAAGCTGTGGCTAACACTGCTATTTCATTTTCTTCTACAAGCATAACAATGTGGGAGATGATGTTGCAGAAGAATCATGGTTAATCCCTTTTTTCATTTAGTCCTGCCTGACTGAGGCAAGACCAGTTGATTTGGGATAAGGCAGGAGCAAACAGAAGCTGCTCTGGGTGAAGCTTTGAGGGCATTTTATCCAACATTTCACAGCAATCCAGCCAAGTCAGCTAGCAATCTCACTGAGTGAGAGAGCTTCAAGTTTTCCTCCATAACCTGCATGAAAGGAATAAACAGGTATGCAAAATCTGGACATCTGTCCTGGCTGAAGGGAGATACCCAACCTACTTATCACTTGAGTTTCAGAGATGCAGCACTTTTGTTTATCTCCTCCAGCATCTCAGAAAAGTTTGGTTATTCATTTATGGACTCATTATTCATTTATAGACATCCTTGCATGCTTTCCAATCCTTATAAGCCACATGCATCATCCTCTGAGCTTCCTCCTACCTACCACGTGCAAAAGGAAGCTACCACACACACTGAGCTGGTGGAACTGCAGTGGTAATGTTCAGTTTTCCTCTAGTAAGGCAATCCTCTGCAAGTAAAGAGAGCTCCTCGCATCTCCTTCACTGCCTTTCACAGTTTCTAGAGGTGTAACAATTTATGTGATTGGGTGCCTCATCCATTTTTATACATGTTGACAGAAAGATTCTTCCCTTTACAGCAATATATACATAATTAAGCAGTTCTGGATTCAGCTATAGAAAAAAAATAAATGGATGGGTGCCCACACCCATTTCTCATTATTTGTCCACGCTCCAAAATGGCCCAGTAGGATTGACTGAACAAATATGATACCAGCCATTACTTGCAGTTGGAATAAACCAGGACAAATCAAGTGAAACATCTTTCCATTTCACTGCAATTAAAACCTGCTGGAGCAGAATCAGTGGTGTATTAATGAATCCAAATCTTTACTGTTGTGGTATTGGAACAGACAGCTTCCAGAAGAGGAAATGGGAAGGCAGCCATCAACCTCAGGATGACAAGAGAAGAAATATTTTTTTCTGTAGAATCCTTATGAGGACACTGAAATAATGCTCTGTCACAAGAAAGGAAAAATGGGGCGGGGGGGGGGGGGGGGTGGAAAAGTGAAGGCCAGAGAAAAGGAGAAGTTTCAGGAGCCTCTCCATCAGATTCCAAATTCCAGATTCCAGATTCATCTTCCTTTTTCTTAAACTAAGAGCAAGTGATGATTTTCTGTACAGGATTTTTTTTTTTTTCTCCCCCACAAATATATAGTTTGATTCCCTGTTTAGTGACACTTCTTATTAATGCTCTTTTATGGAAAGAGATTGTAAGAAAGGAACAATACACATCATAGACATGAATGATACATGTGTTGCAAATAGCTTAAAATCTAGAAATTGGAAGGTAGGATAGCTATAAACAACTTAGCTGATGAATTATGCAACTATTTAAAGCCACTGATTAACCAATTATTGATAATTTATTAAACCCTAAAGTACCTCGAGAAAGCAACTGCCACACAAATCTTAGCTAGAAAAAGACATGTACCAAAAGAGAGGAAAAAGGACAACAGCTAATCCATACACTCTGTTGGAAATTGTTAAGACTTGTGTGTTGGCAGGCTGTCCAGGGGAGAGAAGGGAGGAAGGGTAAGGGCCAAATTCCTGAGATGAGAAGCTTTCTTAATAGGAAATCCCCACAACCTCCCGTGGAAATCTTTACCTGAGGAACAAACAGCCAGTGGTATTCCCCACATCTCAGTATGGGGTGAGAGGCCATGTCTTACATAACAGGTCCCAGACATGGTGGGATTTAGAGATAATCACCAACAGCTTGAGTTGCACCTGGATGAGGACAGGAAACTAGTGCAGAAACATGAGCACAAGCATTATCCTCTCTCAGCAGCTCACCTCACAGATGGGAGTGCTCTGTAATAGCTGTAAATTCCTCCAAGATTGGCTTTAATTAGAGCCTAACCTTGCCAGGAGAGGCATGGAGAGCCATCACCCACCCAGCAGGAGTGATCCCAGCCTCCTGCCTGGCTGGAGATGATGAAAGGCACCACTGCTCACTGCTGCTACTCCAGGCTGCAAAGCCGGTGACAGACTTGAAAGGCAAGGCTACAAAACTTCATCATGGTGAGAAGAATGATTATGAAATAAGAAGGATGAGAATTCCTACAATCAGCCTGAGCTGGCCTACCTTAATTCCTCTCTGGCAAAGCACCACAGGCATTTAAACTTTCCTCATTTATGGTCGCAGGATTTTATCATGCAATTTACACACTACAGCAATGCAAGAGCCACATCTTATGGACACCTAGGTTATATCTATACTGCAAAGCCCCTCAGCAATACTTGGATTCCACTTCTGTATCCTAATTGCAACCTAGATACACCAAGGGCAGGTTCATGAATGCACCAGAGCTGTCTTCTATGTCCTGGTTTCAAAGGAGCCTCGGTGCAAAGCCCTTAAAGGAGACAAAATGCCCCTCGGCAGGCACCCTATGAATGGCACCAGAAAGCATCCCCTGGCCTCCCTCAGCCTGCTGCTGTGGACACAGCTGCTTCTGCCAGTGCTTCCCCACACCTAGAAGTTGGTTTCTTACTATAGGATGATAAAGTGATTTCACAGTCTGCATTTTTGAAGCCCACGGAGTACCGTAGTAAGAGACTTAGGCATAAAAGCAAATCTAAATTCCAAATGCACAAACTATCTGCTCTGTAACTCAGGGCATGCTAAGCTGCAGCCCTGTGCCCTCCAAGGTGCTGCATCGACTTCCATTCCCAGCAGGGATGAACCACACCCCATTCATTACATTCCTCAAATGTCCCTCCAAGAAAACAAAGCATGGCTGCTGGTTTATCAATGCTGAATCAGGGACAGTTCAAGGTCAGCTGGATCCTTACCTGGTCGCAAAGTAATGGCCAAATTTAACCCTGGGCACATAAACTCAATTTAGTATAACTCTGAGACCATAATTTTACTCAGGAAAAGCGCTAAGAGTGAAGAATTTCTGTTATGAAAAGAAGACAAAAATCAAAATATTAGTTTAATGCCTCTGCAGGTTAAAACTCTTCCTCAGAGTTTCCTGGAAAGTCTATGTGAGAAAAAGGAAACAAACTAGGAAAAGACAATCAAACCCCAAAGAAGAAAAGAAAAAAAAAAAAAAAAAGGAAAAAACCCAAACTGAAAGAGGAGCTTCATGAAAATCTGGAAAGGAAAACCTCTAGGAAAGCTGAGTCACTGCTCAAGTACAATGTGTGTTTGATCAAATGGAACTTTTTGCCCACTTCTCACATATAAGGATCATATGAAAACAAAAAGAGACCTCCAGGTACCTTACAGATATAAATGGCAAACCTTGGGTAAAAACACCAATAGAATGAGAAGGTCAGTTAGTGCCTCAGTGTGAGCCAGGTCCAGAACTGAATCGCTGAAATGGAAACTGCCTCCCAGTTACCATTAGCAGGACTGGAACTGGATCTTCCTGCGGTGCCATTCACATTAATTATGGAGCAGTGAGGTAGCTGAACCCTGGACGTGGGTTTAGTTTATCTCTGCTCCAGGCATGGCTGCCTCCAGCAGAAGGGTGAAGCAGAGCTGTGGGGGTAATTTCTTCAACTTCTGCAGACAGCTTAGTCTGCACTTTCACCATGAATTACTTTATTTATAAGACAAGCCCACTTTGATTTCTCTTGGAAATTTACCATTTCTGCTTTCTTCCTACTGTTTTCTGGGAGAAAGCAACTTCTTTTATATTAAGGATGTACAGAGCTGCTCCATTTGCAAGGGAAATGTGTTGGAACCCAAAAGCTTCAGAGGAATGCAGAGGGAGGAAGAAAACCTTTGAACTTATTCTATCACAATGTAAATAATCTAAAAGAGAAGGGTTTGTCCAATTCAAGTGAAAGCTCAAATCTACTGCAGAAAAATTCAGCATACTCAGGGAGAAAGATGCTTTGAGCACATTTCTGAGACTTTACCACAGCATTTGTCAGACAGTAACCCTGCAAATCCAAATTTACCCAGAGTATTCCAGCTCCTGTGCTTTGCCATGTAATTGCATCCTACCCATCACAATACCCATGGCTGCCTCAGCAGCAAGCATTTCAGTAATGAGGGTGCACAATGGAAAAAATTAAAGGTTTTCTGCATTATTTCCAAACACAAACCTTTCACAAAAGTAACTTTTGACTGCTCTATGTAAGGATTTGTCCTCGCTCTGTAGTCAAAGCTAATAAGGGAAAAAAAAAAAAAAGGTAACACAATAGTTCGAATTTAAAATGTATCATTTTAAGTGGACACAGAGATGAGGTTTTCGGCTGGGTTTTGTTGGTTTTCTGAGGAGCAAAGTAAGGAGCAAAGAAGGCAAGGCAGCTTTGCTGTGTACCGCTGCCATCTAGTGACCTGTCTCTCTGTGAGAACGGGACTGCAACAGCAGCACTGTCCCGGTTACACCCTTTATTTCAGCTTTGGCAGGGTGTTAAACCATTAGTTCAGTCCACAGCCCCCATTGCACTGCATAGGTACTCAAAGCAAAGAATAAATTTCAGTTAATGGTGGTGGCATATGTGTGGATCATATCACAGTAATGGAACATTTATTCACTCTGCATAATTATTATATCTATAATCACCCACAGGAGAAAGGTAGAGAGAAAGGTAGAGAGAAAGGTAGAGAGAAAGGTAGAGAAAAAGGTAGAGAAAAAGAGAAAGAGAGAGAGAAAGAGAGAGAGAAAGAGGGATTTTTTTTCTGTGAAGGCAAAGTTAATCCATGAGAAAATCAATTGTATTAGTAAAACATAATTAACATCCACAGACCTCATTATTTGCCTATGACACTGCAAAGAGCTTCTATGGCACGCACAAGAGCAGAGATTATGGTCATGTGTTTCTTCCAGCTGCTTGTGATAAGCTCCCCATGAAAACTCAATCTTGAACAGCTTCTGGCAATGACAGTGATTTAGGAAATGCAAGGGCAAGTTGTGGCACAATGTGATTTAGAGTGGGTCTGTCTGAGCTGCTTAGGGGAGGCCCCATGAAACATCACAGTGACTCTGCTGGCTCTGGGTTAACTCAGCTGAGCCAGCCCTCCCTGTCTCAGAATTGGGGATGTAGGTCTGAATGAACAAGGATTTGAGAGACCCTGCTATTTCAGAGTCAGCTCTGCAAGTAAAAGGTAGGTGTGGGAGAAGGGGCAGAACCCAAGAAGCAGGCTGTTAACATATAGGAGCAATAAATGTAATAGCCATAGCCTAATACCACAGCCCAGACTGTATCTTCATTTCTTTTATGCTCTAGACTTCTGGGAGGTATCACACAGTCCTGTATGCGGCTGAAAGTAATTTACAAGCCCATGGCAAGGGCCAAAATTAAGTAAACCTATATCAGAGTGTTCCTAACAGGGAAACTCATAAAGGTATATTGGGGGGTAAAAAAAAGCTATTCAGCAAATTACACAGCCCATTCTCTAAGGAGGTCATTGAAGTGAAATAAATTTCATAGGTCTTTCCTATGCAATAATTTAGATGGAGTTAATATGCCCCAGGACACCAATAACAGCTAGATGCAGAGGTCATTTATTCACATTTTATCAATAGGATCTTTATGAGATGCAGGCTCCTTCTTCAAGATCCACCCCATGCCAACTACACAGAACATCAATGCTGTCCAGAAACCCACCTCAGTGCAATCATCCATTTCAGACTGCTGACTGAGCAATATGAAGCTAGAAAATGTCTTTGGGAGATACTCAGCCCTCTGCCTCCACCTCAAGCCAAAACTAACTCCAGACTTGCTGGGAGAAGGAAAAGTCTGCCATGCCCCAGCCATGAGAGGTTTTTATATGAACTTTGATAGCATCATGTTTCCTCTGAATAATAACTTACTTCAGCTTAACGCTTATTGAAGTAAGCTTAATGAAGTATTATTCATGTTTCTTCCTTGCCTGGGGTTCATCATTTCAGTAACACAAAGATGGTTTTTTCTACATACCCTGGACCAAACAGACATTTCTGGTGCTTCACTACACCAGGATGCAAGCAGATCAAAAATTAGTTTAACACAACACATAATTGGCTAATTGACTACATCCCATTCCCCTAACATGGATTTTACTACAACTTCAACTGGGGTGGCTTTTCAATGGACTTAAGACAACGTTGTTTGAGTACACAAGATGAAAATGTTGCCACACAACAGACAAACCAAGCTCACTTGTTAAAATATATCCATGCACAGCAGGAAAGTCTAAAGGCCTCATCCAATCAGCTGATGAGTGCTCCATTGTCCAAGTTTAGAAATATTTCCTTTAAGGTGCACCTACAGAGCAAATATTCAGAGCAGTCATATTGGGGAGTGCTGCTGATCCCACTGCTTCCACAACCAGCTGAGGAAAATCACTTTCAGAAATCACATAGCTCATAACAGAGAGTTCTGCTTAAAGAGTCAGTAATGTGATTGATCCAGCTGGACAAAAAGCCTGAAAAAAATCAAACAAGATTTGGCCTGAAGATCTAGAACATTTAGGATTTCACTGTTTTCATTTATAAGTGCTAAAAACCATTTTCTCGGCACATTCAGCAATTCTGCTTATATAAATACGTTAGGGTTTCAGGAATACTTTTCAGTTGTTCTGCTTATAAAAACATCACCTCCTCCCTGTCCCCCCAGTGATTTCCAGGGAGCTGCTACAGCTTGTTTCCTCCAAGCTACCATCATCCTCCACCCCCGCCTACCACCCATTAGGAGCCTGATACAGATATCAAATATGGGGCATAATGGGCATTAAATGAAGACCTCCCAGCTGTCTCCTGACAGTTTCATTGCATAATGGTGACCTTTGCATGTCTTATTCACCAAATAAAAAAAGACAAAACTACACAATTCCAAGCTGCAGATTAAAAAAAAAAAAAAAAAAGTCTATGATATATTTGGGGGGCAGCTTGGGGGTCTTCATTTACTTGCATATGTAGATGCTCTTAAAAGGCTTCCCTTGGTGCTTCCTAGATGTGTAATATTTTATTTCTTAATAGTCATTCTTGCTTTCTTTTTTGCTGAAAAGTGATAGTTCACTTTGAAAGCAGAGATTTATACTGCAGACTCTTCATTTAAACCTTATGTAAAGAAATAAAATCTTTATGTCCACACATATTTGAGCTCCTACCTTCATACATTTATAGTGTGTTACATTTCCCAGCTTTCCCATATTTAATGTTTTACAGCCTGTTCTCCAGATTCAGGTAGTAAAAGTCTCGAAGGCCAGAAAGCAGGCAGCAGCTCACCATTTAATTAGAAAAGAACCAACACAGAGTTCTCCAAACTGCACAGTTGCACAGAGGTACTAGCAAGACCTCTCACTAGAATAAGAACAATCTGACCTATGACTTCCACCAAAATATTTTAATTTAGAGAGTTTTAAAATGCTTTAAGTGAATCCCTGCTGGACCCTGCGTTGTCTCATCAGTATTTAGAAATAGCACTGGAAGGGAAAAAGAAAGAACAGGAAAGGGAAAGAACTATACCCTAAATAGAAAAAAGTCTGGGTAAGGAGAAATAACTATTCCCCCATTTCCAAAAGGTTTCACTCCCACTCCATTTGGCTATGCATCTCCCAGCCAAGATGTGTGACATTTTCTGCGGGTGGCAGCACAGTTGTGTTGGTATTTAGCCTGCATCTGACAAGCCTGTGCATTTGGAAGAATCATAGAATCACAGAATATACAGAGTTGGAAAGGACCCATGAGATCATTGGTCCTGCACAGGACATCCCCAGGAGTCACACCATGAGCCTGAGAGCATTGTTCAAATGCTTTGTGAACTCTGCCAGGTTGGTGCTGTGACACTGCCCTGGGGAGCTGTTCCAGTGCCCAACCACCCTCTGGGTGAAGAACCTTCTCCTGATGTCCAACCTAAACCTCCCTGGCTCAATTCATGCCATTTCCTTGAGTCCTGTCCCTGCTCACGAGAGGGAAGAGGTTGGTGCCTGCCCCTCTGCTTCCCCTCACAATGATGTTGAAGACCTCAATGTCTCTCCCCTCAGCCTCCTCTTCTCCAGGCTGAACAGACTAAGTGATCGCAGCCACTCCTCATATGGCTTCTCTTCCAGAGCCTCCACCATCCTCATGCCTCTCCTTTGATGGTGTCTAGTTGCTCAATGTCTTTGTCATACTGTGGTGCCCAAAACTGCACACAGGATTAAAGGTGGGGCCACTCCAGTGCAGAATTTGCTAATAAGAGAGAGTTATCAGAAAGAATTTATTACTGTGAAATAAGTGAAATACTGTGTAATAAGTGAAATATTACTTAATATTTCACACTTGCAGAGTCTGACCACATCCTTTCTATCCTCCCCACTTTGACTCTCCATGATTTTTTCCCCCACTTCACACTATATCTCCTGAAACATGAAACAGAGTATAGGAAAATGCCATCAGTCTCAGGAAAATTACATGGCACCTTTCCCTTGCTCCAAAAGAGGACTAAATATCAACTCTGCAATACCTTTCAGATGTTTGACTAATCCAGAAATATCCTCTGTCCCAAAACAACCTCCAAGGCTCCACACAGCCATCTGAGGGTAAACCATGCCGGCACTTCCCCCACCTTATTGGATCCATAGCAGGAACCTCCTCCAACATGTCCATACACAGCCTTGCAGGGCACACACTGGAAAAACAAATGGGAAAATGGGCACCGCAGCCTGGGTCTTGTCCATAAGTTAATGGCCAGAAAGTGGGTACACAAGTGCTGACAGAAAAGCTGTGCCTGGCCCACAGCCTGCCGGTTACTCCTTAAAGTACTTGGCTAAAATTTTCCTTTCGTTTTTCCATGTAGATCATGCCTTCCAAACCTCTTATTCCTGTTGTCATCCTCACAACTCTCTCTCTTATTCTCCCCTTTACCTCTTTCCCTTCCTCCCCCCCAAATTAGGTCATTAACACAGGGCAAATTAGGTCATTAATTCATTAACACATGTTGCCAAGCAACACTACTGCTGATGACCATGGCAATGCCTGCCCACAAGTTATTTTTATTTTTTCAAATACTTCTGAGGACAAGGTTCCTCCTCTGCCAAAACATGATAATGCCTCCAACCTGCTCTGACTCACAGATGTTCCTCTGTGCTACAGCTCACTGGAATATTACCCAGGTTTATGCCTCAGGTTTAAGCATTACTTTTACATTACACTACATTTCTTAGGGGAATTCCCCAAGTTCCTGCAGAAATCCAAGCATAAAGCTGGGATGAAATTCCAAATAGTCAAGATTCCAGGTGCGACCAGTAGCAGAGGCTGTCCGCAAGCAGCATCTCTGCTCTTCATGGTGCACAGCATAGGCCAGAGGTTTTGCTGTCCCAAGGCTGCAAGAATGGTGGAAACCAGAACACCTCGCTCCCTAACCCTTCATCCAAGGTTCCTTTTAAACCAGGGGATAGAGACCATTGGGAAAAAGGAGCTGCTGTCCTCGAGGAAGTAGGCCGTTCCAGGGACTCCCATTTTAGAGATTATCAACCAAGTTCTCCATTAATGCCATCAGTATAACACAAAGTTTAGGAGGTAAAACACCAAAACCCTGTTCTCAGTGCCTGGCATCTGACAGAGAGAATGATACCTTGCTTCCAAGCAGTTATGTTAGGGTAGAGGGATTTATGCTGTGTGGACTTATTCTGACATAAATCCTTGCCTCTGATTGTCATAAAAACTCTTTATGGTGACTTTTCACCAAGCAAACTTCTGTCACAAGTCTTTCAGCATTACAAGCCTCCTTTCCCAAACCCTGCCTCCACAAGAGGGAATGGAGGAGAACAGAATTTCTTTTGCTGCAGGCAAACTGGCTTTGTGGGCATGTGTTTTGGCCTGGGGTTTCTGCACAAAATTCAACAAAGTTTTCACATAAATGCTTATTGGTTTGGAGGCAGCAGCTTACAGTGGCAGCCTGAGGCAGGGTCAGCTGTGGATTTGAGGGGCTGCAAGGAAAATGTTTCTTCTAATTGAAACCCACACTGACTCCTGTATGGAAAAGCAGAGACACAAGAGGACACCGAGTCCAGCAGAGATGCTGCCTAAGCAGCTCAGGGAGGAGATGGGTGCTGGCAGGTTTCACTAAAATCAGGGAGCAAGTTGTGCTCCTTC
Source organism: Melozone crissalis (assembly GCF_028551555.1). NCBI lineage: Eukaryota > Metazoa > Chordata > Aves > Passeriformes > Passerellidae > Melozone > Melozone crissalis. The sequence continues at coordinate 6,090,962 of NW_026535817.1, read as the reverse complement.
CTCAGAGGAGAGAAGCGCCGCGCACGTCCCTGCCTGGCAGGCTGTGAAGTGAAAGCCTTATCTCTGAAAGCACACATACTCCAGGGAGTTTGCTGTGGAAAATCCCTCCATCAAAAAAATCCCTAGGAGTTTCCAACGAGTCCCAAATCTCTCTGGTCTGTCAGAAATGGATGCTTAGCTATTGCTAAGGCTTTTCTAGAAGGATGCAGAGAGCCAGCTGTATGACTTTGGCAACAACCAGTGAACCACCACAAAAGGTTGTCTTTTTATAATGGAGTTAATTTATAAGAGTATTGTCACTGCTGCTCTCTTCCAAAAGCTCAGTTTGCTACAGTGGCTCAAACTCAGACTAAAAAAAAAGGAAAAAGCGCACGTAAATGTGTATCATGTGATGAACTCACCCATCACATGAAACCTCCCTCCACATGACAAGTTGTCTGAGACATCCTGCTATGTATACACAATAAAAACTGTGGGAAACTGGGACTCGGAGAAGTGCTTACTTAGTTTACAAAGTTGGAAACTTTGTCTTTATTCAGCTGAGGTTTTACACAGACTAATGTACCCTCAGCTCCAGACACAGACTTGAACATATTCCCCTGTATGAATTTCTACAAGCTCCAATTACCATATGTAACTACACGTGTTGGAATAACCAAAGCAAATTTTTCACAGAGTACAGCTACTGTGTGCTACAGTGAGTAAAACTAGAGTCTTACAACCAAGAAATACCAGATCTGCATAGCCAGAAAGGAAAATCATCTTCACAAAATATTAGTTCATAAACTTGGGTAAAAAAAATACAAAATTGTTGTCATGCAGGACATGGGACCCAGCTGAGGGATACAGGCAAGCAGCAGTGCAGGTTGCTGGGAAATTCTAATTAAAAGTATATTTTGACCCCAGAAAAGCAAATAAAAATATATTACTTTCTAAGAGAAAACAAGCTCTCTGTTCTCCTGTACTTTTTACCAGCAAGTATTGGATTTAGCAATAAACATATATATGTTCAGACCCCACACTATGAAGAACATTACCAAACATTTATGATGTCATTTATAATATCGTATTATAACCGTATTATTTATTATAATATCATATGACTGACCTAAAACTTCCTGCCAATTCCATTATACATTACAGGAATCCACAAAGCTGCAACTTAAAGGTAGTGGTCCAAAACCTACTGTCACTGATTTCTGAATCTGCTTGTAGCAGCTACACTGACAAAACCTGACACAGCACTGCCCCACATTCCAATGGACAACTCAAGCCTCCCTCACTTAGTTTGTCCCTGAGGTCCCTATAAAACAGCAGATACTACTGAGAAACTTGAAATCCATATACAGAGACCACCAAAATCACTGTGTCCCCCTGAAATCAGTGTTTTCCTTAGATTTTCAAGAAAAGCAAGTCTTCCAGCCACAACCTTCAGATTCATATGGAAAAACCACTTAGAATTTCATTAGAGAAAGTAAAGCATAAGGCCTTTAAAATTTGTTATAAAGTAATCCTTAGGAATAGATAATTTACTACAATTCTAAAATAATTTCTGTAAAATTCCATAGAATTAGAAAGCGAGCATCTGTTCTAAATAACTTTTTAATTGCCATATAGAATTGGAGAAGCAGAAAATCTTTTCTTGTTCATTTTTATAGGCTAGTAGGTAATTCATGTAGAAAGATTATGAAATTCTATTAAATGCCACAGCACTTTTTCATGCAGGAGTCTTACTCTTTTCTCCCTGTGATCCTGTCTTATTTGAGGAGGGGAACGTGTTCTGCAGCCAAGTCTCCATTATTTGCTTTGGACACTCAATTTTGCAGCTGAGCCCATAAGGTTTCTCCATATAATTATAAAGCATGTCTGACTGCTTCAGTGGTGGGTGGACAATTACAGATGTCAAAACTTTTCTTCCAGATAATAACAAAACTGCAAGGATAGCAAACCTGCTATACGAACCTCCAAATTAAAGAACCAACATCATATCAATTCTTCATCTGAAACACCCTGCTGGGCAGCACACATGGAAATTACCTTATTTGAAAGAAAGAGCTGTTAGGCAGGGTAAATATTAGCACTATCTGGCATGAAAATCTTGCTTTGGCATAAGTTACAGGTCAGGAAAGAATAAACAATGACAGAAGAAAACCTCCCAGCTGAATACATTATGCTAGTTAAAGAAAGTAAAAGGTGAAAACTCCTTCCAAGACCTTTTGTTTTTCAGACATCTTGTGAATTACCTGAATCAGGTTCCATTTCAGCCATTCATTCAAGTATTATCTCAAGTATAATTTAAAAAGCATTAACATCACTCAAAGTATAGTTTTATTTCAGATATGCACCACCAAACTAGACTCCCAACACACTCAAATGCTCCTGAGGTTGCTTGCCTCAAGTCCTCCCCATTAACTTACAGTCAGCTCTTCCAAAATTTAATCTTTCTATTAGAGCAATAATAGTTCTGTAAACAAAAAGCATTTTATGATTGTTTCTGTATGTATCAAAATGTGTTTGGCACTGCAGTCTGCAAAAGAGAATTTCCTGTTTACAAGCTCATTTTCTGTCCTGAATTTGAATGCATATTTGAGCAAAACCCTTCCACACGACTCCTCCTCTTATTTCATATGAGAAAATATTTTGATGAGCATTTTTGCTTTAAGTTAACCATAATTATTGTAACAGGTTGACCTCTTCTTTTCTTAAAAAAAAAAAAAAAACAACAAAAGAAAAAGTATTGACAAATTAACAACAAAATATGGATATTACAACATAATATATGAATCTAAACAACTTTATAGATCTGAGAAGTCCTGTTTGGTTCAATGAGACAACTCTACCACATTGCTGGCCTTGTTTAAATGCAGCCAAAGCCTTTGTTTGTCAGGTTTTTCTCAACAGCTGTTAAGCATCAGTCTCCTAAGTCTGACTTTTTGTTATACTTATAATATTCCATACATTATTTTAGACAAAAGACTCATGGAATTATGCAGAGACATTAATTTACCTTATTTTCCCATTTCAAGATATCAAAAAAGAGTATTTTTTTTCCCTTACTTTTTGTTTCCCATCTCCTCATGAAGAACATGCATTAGTTATGCTCTCACTGCAGAATCATGCAAGTTCCAAGTTAATATGTGTTACATTCATGAACATGAGTATTTGTGCTGTGAAGAAATGAAGCCAAAGAAACCGGGATAGAAATGAGGCTGAAATAAAGAAATACAAGGTGAGGAGTATGACTGTGCTGTCCAGGTAGCCCTTAAAACACTGAGCTGGAGCTGTTCCTGAGAGCCATGGCAGAACCTGGGCCCCACATGATCAACCCAGGCTGCTGGCTAAGTCTGCCCAAATTCCCATCTCATTTTCCTGAAACAAGTCTAACTTTGCTGCCTTCAACTGAGTAATTTCTGATTTACAGTAGAATAAAGGATTTATCATAAGGTTTAAAAGAACATTTGGATGTAAACCAGCCTCAAGGCAATCACATAACCCTTGGTCCCTGGTAACCCTTCTCAGCATCATGATAGAACCCAAAAGTGCTGCATACATTATTCAGGTCCAAAGTCAGCAGAAATTCAGAGAAATGTATTTACTTACTTGGATATTATATCACCCAAAACAGCTGCCAGGTACAGAGCCTGTTATTTTGTCAGTTACAAATTTCTAGTCTTAGAAACCTGTTTCATACCATTAATTTGCCAAATGGTGGTAACCTCTATTTAATATTCATATTCTAAAGCACAGAAAAGCCTCAAATGTGTTGCAGAAAACAGCCACTGAATTAATGTCTCAACCAAGTCATTTTCTATAAGAAAGGGGTTTTGGACAGACTTTCAATAGTGCTTTTTATAATAGTTTTCCTTTACTCAAAAAAGCAAACAATTTTTCTTTGTGCAGAATAATAAACCCAGTGGGGTGAGGCTGCTCAAAGAACAGTAAAGCAAATCACAGCACAGTAGGGTGGGACCACTCAGGTCTGTTAGAGCCTGGTTGACTTTTCTTTCTTCTTCATTTCTATGACTGAATCAAAGGTTTTCTGTCCCCCTGATTATAAAACACTCAGTCACAAGATAAATGTCATCAATAGATTTGAACTTGCTCCACAGGATCCATAACTCCACTTAGAAATACTTAAAAGATTTGAAAATTGAAATGTGGTGAAAAGCCATGTAACAACATAGCTCCAGGCAGGACCAGTTGCTCAATATTTAGGGAGTATAATCCCTAATAATTTAAATTAATTATTCAACAATGCTGGATCTCCATTAGATCATCCACATCTCATCCCTCTGTACCCTTACGTGGGGTGTGCTGGGATTAATCTGCTGTGGGAAGCACAGTTTAAATACCATATGGAGGAAAGCAGACCCACAGCCTGGGAATGGCAGGCAGAGCAAGCCAAATTAAAATCTTTTCAAATGCACACATGTTTGGCAATCAGGTTGCACACGAACATTGTCAGGTGCAATTTCTTTTGCTTTGCAAGTACCTTGGTAACTAGAGCAAAACCTCATGAGCATCTCAGCTCAGCAAGTAGAGGTGTGAGAACTGAGCTAATCCTCTGCTAACAGAGGCACAGAGGACACAGCAAAAAGGGGAACCTTTGGCTGTTGCTCTCCATCACTTTAATTGCACCAACATAAACTGAGCATCTTCACCGCTTCTCTGCTGACATTTGCACAGCTACAGACCATCAGTGTCTGACAACTGCCATGCTTCATACAAAGTCAAGCAGGTCAAAGCTTAGCTTACATGAAATCAATCAGGATTTATGAAATAGAAATGAAACTGTCACCCCTCAAAGGGCTGATCTAACAGATACACTTCATTTGTAAATATTAAAGTAATGTATCTAGTCCAGAGGATAAAGCTTCTTGCAAAACAGAGCTGCAACAACTGCTTTGCTTTAGGTGGTTAAGCTGTGCTTTCATGCAAGAATGAAATTGTCAGGGCACTTACCCTCTGTGTGGGAGACCCAAGTCGTTTTCTTTTACATCTGCCTCCACCCATGAGAATGAATCATTTACCAGACTGCACAAAGGAAATTCTTCAGCCTTTCAGTTTAATCACTGCTCTGTTTTCCTGTAAAATATAAGTCTCAGTGATACAGAAAAGAAAAAAAAGAAGCATGCAAGAAATCATGCTTCTGAAGTCTAGTAGTTAAGTCACTTACTAAGAAAAAGACAGTCTTGGTTCTAGTCCCAAGACTATGCCTGTAATCCCCATCATGGCATAAAACATATGAACACAACCTCAGACCTTCCATCCCTTCTTCTTGAAAAGAAAACAAAATTTTCTGTTCAGTTATTTAAAATAAAAGGTATTTTCAGAAATACTCAGTGGATATGCACCCACACAAGTCACTTTCCTCCTAAGCAAAGTGCTTAAATCTCATAAAATTATTAGAGCTGGACACAACCTCCTGTATTTTTGTCTTCTGCAACTCTTATTAACTATCTTGATGCATCTCCTCACTCAGCACATCCCCCTTCTGAGATACCTTCACTGCATACTTCCTCTAGGATGCCAAGGCATACGGAACATTTGCATTCTGGATTCCAATTTGCAACCAGGTGCTCAAAGGTTAAAATCAAATGCCTGCTACGTTTTGCACCCTCCAGAAAATAAAACCAATATGCACATTTTTAGCAGCCAGGATCTGGAAGCAAGCTCTCCTCTAGATTTCCATCTTTTTCCCTGCAGTTTCCCTCCTCTTCCAGTCTGTCCTCCCAGTATTTTATCAGATGAGCAAGCAGCAGGTGCTCATCACTGGAGCTGTGCTGATGAGCCAGGATATACTTACCTTGTGACTGCTTCCATCATGAGAAGCCAGGGTTTCCTGCCTTCTGTTGGTAGAAGAATCCATTGGGAGTCCACATCCTCACTAATTACTGCTTTTTTCACCACATATCCAGAAATTTAAAATTTCTAAACCACGAACTCTTGCCAAACGTAACTGAGTTCACCAGCAGGTTTGTAAGATTGTTTGGAAGTCAAAATCTTTGTCCACGTGTACATTTACATGCTATTTTTGACAATAGCACATAAATGCACACATGGACAAAGATTTTGACTTCTAAACAATCAGGCTTAATGAGGAGATGAAGCTGGGGCAGAGAAAGAGAGGAATAGGAATTACAAAAATAGTTGGATATTTCTAAAGATGAGATTCACCCATCGTGGACACTGGAAGCCTTTTGAGCACATGCTCAAGAAACCACCAGTTCAGCAGCCAGAGACTGTGTGTGTGTGAGCAAACGGGGCTGGGGAGTGGGTCCAAGGCCTGGCACATCCTCCAGGATGCTCAAATCTCAGCAGGACCCCACTTTGGGCTGAGCACTCTGCAGGACAGGGCTGTGAGGACAGGTGTGACCCCGAACAAGGAACACTTTCCAGGGGTACATTGGATGCAGTCCCTCCCTTTGGTGATTTTGCTGTGCTGGTGCAAGCTAGCCTGGGCCAGTTGGCCTCGGGAGCAGAAACAAATCCTGTAGAAGTAGCCAGAGAAATTGGAACAACATCATGTGTTAATGTTGGCCCAGCTTATTGTTCATGAAGGGTGGGTGGATAAGTAGGGGATTGTAGCTCTGTCCACAACTGGAGCCCTTTGGCTCTCCCCACACCAGCAGCTCTGAGCCTGCATCGCTGTGAGGACATTCCCAGTTCCAGGAACTCCATGTTCCCAGATCCTGAGCTGATGTGCTCATGGAAAAATGTTCAAAATATCCCTCATAGAGAGTGATCTCATGTTTTTCCATAAATGCTCTTTTCTTTTTCAATCCTTCTGTGAAAAACAGATTCAAAAACTTGAAGACAACATTGACAGGTCCCATAAACAGCATTTGCTGCTGCCCATAGGGGTTAAATCAGTGCTCAGTGACCTCAGTCACAAACTGGAAGACAGGAGTAGTAACAGGAATTAGTCAGAAATCCTTAGCCCTGGACTTGAACCTTCTTCCCCCATATTAGCGCTGTTGGCAAAATATAGATACAGAAACACACATGCAAACAAAAATTTGCATAAATATCAATGCACATATAGAGACATCTATTAACACATTTACACAATAGTTGTATTTGTGTCTAACCAATTTCTTAAACATATGCTGAGTATAAATATCTAATGACACATGAGTATTCCTGTAAGTTTGTTTAGACATACACTCATATGCACACACACAATACAAATAAGACACATTAAATACTGGTTAGGGAGCAGCTCATGACATACATCCTGAAATATTTTGGCAAAGTACTCTGAAGGATGGAAGTGGAAGTGTCATCTGCTAGAAAAGTGCCCACAAGTGCTGGCCTGACCTCCTGTTTCCCTGTGCTAGCCTGTATCACACACATGTATGTACATACACAGAAACTTCCACCAACGCCAATATGAGCTTAGATGCAGAAGCAGCCCTTTACAAGCATTTCAGCAAAAACAGAGCAAGATTTGGGTCATTTTGGTGAGTGACAGAATAACCATTCTAGCAAACAGGAAGAATTTTACGCTAATTCTTCTTTCATTTTTATAAATAAAAATTTTCCCAGACTAAAAAGTAGAACATAGAGTCAGGTAATCACATTCTCCAGCCCTCAGTCACATATTCAGAAGTGAAAAGACTTGAAAAGAATGCACTGTATTTCAAGACTTTGTTTGACAGTATTTTTTTTTTAAAGCTGACCTTTTCTTTAGGCTTCTATTTCCAGATAGGCTGGAAATATGCTTCCAGATACTATTTCCAATATACTTCATGTTTTAAAGTGATAAATTCAGGAGCATATTGCTTTTCTGGAAGTTTCTGTCTCTTAATTTTACCTACCCTGGTACCAGGTCAGCATTGGAAATGCTTCCCTTTCCTTTGGTCACACACAGTTTTGTACCCAGTAGCACACTTGCTACAAGGACACTGAAACCAATTCCCTTCCCCTCAGGTAAAAGTCTAGCTTTAAAATTTAGATCCACTGCTCTAAGGTATCTTCTTCTCTCTTCATACACCCTGGACTCCAGCTGTCATACTCACAGCAGTGTTGGTATTAAAAGCCTTAACATTAATGTCAGTGATAGCATTAACCATTAATATTAAGATTAAAACCTCTGGCTTCATTCTTACTGAGCCCACCATGCTGCTATTTTAGCAGCAAGATTTTTAATTCTCAGTTATATACAGTTCTACTGACTATTAGCCTAAAAGGAAATACCTTTCCAAGTGTCCTCTTATTTAATTATCATTGACTGATAACGGCAGAGAGCCTTTCCTGCAACTACTTTCCCACAAAATGCAGCCCAGACACTTTATCAAGAAACTCTTCAGTCACTGATGATGATTTTTCCAAGATAGGTAAAACTTCCCATTTTCTCAAAGTCTGTGTTTACTAACCTTTGACATATGCTCTGAATGCTTTTTTCAGTCCCTAAAACAAGGCAATAAGCTAAAAAGTAAAATTCCTCAGGCTATTAGCCAGTTTAAAAGTATGGCAGCGTGATCATACACATGCAACATATAGAAAAATAAATGGTGCTATATTTCTCTTAAAAATAAATTTTAAAAGGATATAGAACCTCGCTACCATTTTGAATTAAACCTCATGATAGCTGAGTCTATAGAATTTTGTTTTCTGACAAGCTGAGCACTTTTATTTCAGACTTTTAATCAGAAATTTGTAAAGCTGGGGGAAAAGCAGCTGGGTATTTCAGAAAGGGAAGGAGAAGGCTCATAAATTAACCAGTTGGCACAACCCTAACTATAGTATCACGAACAGTGCTGTTATAATATTATTGCTGTAGGTTAATGTGATTCTTTATACAGCCTTTTTTTCCTCCACAGTAGCCCATTTTCAAGAAGTAAAATGGTTTCATTTGAATTGCAAATCCCAACACATATATAGTTTGATTCTTTTGGAGCAGGATGAGTGACAGTGGTATATTAGAGTTAACAAACCTTACCCACTTTTAAATACATTTCTGGTATTGAAAGCTAACAGAGCTGAAATCTGAATGGGTAAAGGCTCTGCTCTGGCATTCATTCCTTTATTGGAGCCTTGAAAGGACCGTATGGAGGGAACCTGATAGAAATTTCGTGTTGCTGCTAAATAGAACTCAGTCCAAGGTAGAAAAATAAAAGCTTAGCTCTGTCGTCTTTTATAACATTTCATTCCTGGGGGCCACTGCTTTCAAAACTGAAACTAGGGGCTGTGCAGCCTCTTTAGCCTCTTTGATTCAACTGGTCCCTCAGCTTAATGGACTACAGGCCTTGCAAAATTGCTGAATTCAGCCTTTTGAAAGATTCGGTGCTTCCTGTACAGAAATCCATTAGCGCGTGTGGCAGCAACAGAAGATTTTAAAAAAAAGAAGAAAGAAAAAAGGAAGCTTCATGAAAATGGGCAGTGGGAAGTAGATAATAATCTTCCAACAGTCCTCACTTGGGAAGCTGTTGTTTTTAGGTCCAGTATGGAAGTTTAACCTGCACATTGCCATTAGCAACAACCAAAGGCACACCATAGACACACAGACACACAGCGGCCAAACAACATGAATCTGACAGAGCCATGTCAGGCTGAATTCATTTGCTACTCGTAACTTCTAGAAAATTCTAGATCCCAAAGGGATATACAAGCATAATTTTATAGGAGGGAGAAATCAAATTTATAACAGGAGAAATAGGACCCAGCCAAAGCTGTGCTCAGGTGCTCTATGAGAAATACCTGTCCAAGCAGGAATTCAAGGCAGAATTCTTGAGTATCACCCTCTATGTGCTTCCAAAACTTAAGGAAAAAATTAGCAGTAAGACATTTGCACAATTAACACAAATATTCTTCTTGTAACCAAGCTACCCATCTGTTTAAAGCATCGAGAAGCAGAGCACTCACTCCACAGCACGGGCACAGACTCTAACGCAATGTGTCCCCACAAAGGCGTTTCATGTTTTCATAGTTAATCTTCCATTCAGCCATTGTCCTTTGATGTGCTCTGAAAGCAGAAGAAATTTACTCATCCACCCTTCAGGCTGCAGCAGCTGTGACACTGCAGAGCAGCACAAAGGGACTGCTCTGTGGCCAGGGGATGGCAGAGACCTGCCTCCATTTGAGGCTGATAACTCATTCTGCCATTTAGAGCTCCAGTGTTCAACAAACAGATTTACACTCAAAAATGGAAGTTATTCCAGTGAGAGATACAAAATATATAAAAAGAATGACTTGCATACAGGACCAGACATTAAATATACCTCAACATTAGCTGAGTTAAAGAGTGTCTGATCCCATGATCACATTCTGACACACATTTCAACAGCTTTCAAAGTCTTGATCCTAAACAAAGAAATCTTTTCTACTCTTTCCTATTTCTGTAAGACTAACACCTGCAAAATTATTTGAATTTTACTCCTCACCATGCACATGATTTTAGATGCTGACTGCAAATGTACAAAGTAAGATTTTTAATGCTCTGGTGCCCTGCCAAAATAAGCCAAAGACATCCCTAATAACATAAATGTGTTATTATATGGGCCATCCTGCATTTATTCTACCAGTTACTGTAACAATCATTAATCTGAAGACCATGAAAGCATCAATTTTAAATGCTTCAGGAATAAATTTCCAACATAAGGTGAATAAGTGAAAACCCACTCAGCCATGGGGTGGACTTTCATGCTTTCTTTCCTAGTGGCTTTGATTCCTTCATCAACCTTAGAACCAGACAGAAAGCCAAGAAAAATGTCCCTAGATTGCTACTGCAAATGCTGCACAGACAATAGATTTTTCACACATCACTTCTTTTAAACATTGTCTTCGTTTTTATATTTCAGGGATTTCCAAGAGATGAATGACAGATGTAGCAAGCAGTATTAGCTGCCAAAACAAACGCTGGTCACTTCACTCATTGTCCAAAGCCTTTGACTAAACAGATTCAGGATGTGAAGGATGTAAGGAGAAATTCCACACTACAAAATGTATTCTGGGTTTTGCAATATCTGTCTTTGAAACAAAAGACAGTCTGAATGTGAAAATCACTTTTGAAAAACTGGTCTTAAATCTCTCCCTTTGGCAGCACAGACTGTAGAAGTCAGAGACAGAAAAGACCTTACAAGAAATATACATGTTTCCTCATGAACATCATTTCTTCCAACACAGTTACTCCTAATATACTGTTGTTTCAAATCTATGTTTATGAAAAAACTTGGATGATCCTCATAGAAAAATCTGTAACCAATATATTGGATCACACTTTTCCTCAGAGTCTCCCTGACCTTTCCCAGTTTCATTATTCAATTCTTTTCATAAATATCCCTAGCACAAATGCTTTTGTTTTTCTAGTTACTGCTTAAGATTGAACACAAATGGAGACAGTTAAGCCAACAAACTTTATGGGACTACCTGTACATAGCTAGTAATTTTTAATTTATACGTTTTAAAAAATAAATATTCATTTTGCATCAGAGGTGATTGCGCATGGAGTTGGAATTTGATGGTCAAATTCAAGTGAGAAAAAGAGTGGAAGCAGCTGACGATAGAAAAATAATTGAGTTTCCTGTATTCATGTATTTGCCTACTAAGAACAATTTTAAAGGAGAAAATACCACCTTCCAATTAAACAGGGTACTTTTCACTTGCACATGCTCTTCACTTTTCACATGCTCTTTGCCTCCTAAACAGGCAAAGTTCTTTGTCAGGTATCATGAAAAATAAAGAGCTATTTTTCACAGTTTATCAGCCAAGGTTTTTCTACAATCTCATGATAATTCAGGCTGTTCCTTTAGGATTGAAGAATACCCAGAGTGGTAGGGTAGTAACAGAACCAGCCAATATAATGGAAGAATTGTCAGTGGGATTTCCACACAGGAAGGGTTTCTAAACAACAAGCAAAACAACCAGCCCATTACTTGCATTTCTCTTATTACCTGCCAACAAAATGGCAGTGAAATCTGAAAAACTCAGGTTTTGAAGGCATGTTGTAAACATTACTTCCATCATTCAAGCCAGAACCCCAGAAGCTTTTTTTTCTGTGATGTTTTATAAAATAATAAAAAAAAAAGAGGGAAATCAGAGATTGTTAACAAGACTACTTCAAAGTAGGCCTCTTATTTTGGCTCCTCTCTAATTCTTAGGCTGACAAGTGAATCTGGTGAATTAATGTTGGAGATTTGAACAATAAACACTCTGGGCCTTTTCTGTTGCTTCAGTGATGCAAAGCCTAATTAGATAGTTAACTAGGCATATGGCTACTTTGCATCATTGTAGAAGCAGAAAGCATCTGATGTGCACACTGCTTCTAGAAATTTAAAAGCACTGTAATTGTTGATGCCAGTAACAAATGGTTGGGATTGTAGAAACACGGAGCACATTACACGTTTTTTCTTTATTTCTTGTAAATATCAACAGTATAAGCAGAAAACTGAAAATATACAGTGATTACTTTTTATTGTAGACTCATAAATAAGTCAGAGTCAAGCAATAGAAATATACCGAGATAAAGGAACTATTTTAGATCAGTACTTGGCTTAGTGAAGGACTAAGTTAACTATCACATTTTGAAAGCAAATTCCAGCTTTAAAAATTGGTGGTAACCATTGTAAATAATGCTGCAATCTCATCAAATGTTACAACAAAGGAACAAAGACTGAAAGCTTGTGAACAACATTTCCAGGGTTGTACAACTGTACATCTGTCCTTTGAAAAACAATGTTTGTTTTTCAATACTGATATTTCCATAAGCTAATCATCAAGAGAGTAACAAACCACAGCAGTTCTTTCAAAACACATGGCTGACCCTTTTTATCATTTGAAGCTCTAATCTAAAGGATCAGGATCTACTCTAATGCCTTCATTATTTAAATTTATTCATAAAAGAGGTTTTTAAAAAGTTACTTAGTTTACTGGCAATTTACAATCAAATCTTAGTACACATTACATATACAGAACTCAAGCTCTTCTTGAATAATGATTTTGTATGCTTTGCTTCTGCTTTTTTTTTTTCCTTTGAAGAAAGATTATATTCAGAATTGCATTTCCCATTCTGATTCCACAAACTTGATACCACATTTCTTGCTAATTTGTGCAGGTTCTTTTCAATCAGCCTTATCAGTGAATGTTCCAGCACTTGTTTGTTTGGTAAGAAAGTCACAGCAATCAAAACCAAAGCAGAATATGAAGAAAGATCCCAGAATTTGAATTCCTATGTATCAGGAGTTCTCCTGACACACAGGAGCATTTTTAACAATTTGGAAACCACATGTTTAACCTGAGAGCTGGAAAGACACATTAGCACATCTAACTGTAAGAGCTTCATGGATTCCACATTTGTAACATTAACTCTAAAATTCCACCCAGCTTATAACCCTTACTTATTCATTGTTACTATTTTAATAGAGAAAATCAGGCTGGTGCCATTTAGCTACCTATAGGTGGGCTTCCAGTTGAATGTTCCATAAGAATGTAATGAGAATAAGTGACACAGGCTTCACACAGGGCTTGTTTCTGCCAAGTCAGCATGATTACACAACCTGAACTATCCATGATCTCACTCATTATTCAAGGAAGAGCCTGGCTGGGAAGTTCCATGCAGTATTCCAGTGTCATAGCTGGGTATTTTGGGCAATTTGCTATATTCCACTTACCCTGGCACAAAATATCTTTTCAGAACTGATGCATATTCCAAAGCAGAGCAGAAGGTTCAGATACATACAGCGGCCCAAGATTTTTCATTCCAAATGGATTTTGTTCATCTCAGTACATATTTTTTCCTAAATCTGAATTATTTTTATAAGGCATAGAATACTTTTTTCTCTCCTGTCAATAATGTCATTTGAAAGCTAAAATAACTTGCACTCTCTTCCTTCACCAATATTTATCAAGTTGGAATATTCTTCAAGTACTACTGTCAAAAAAAAATCCAACCCAACTGTTTGGGTTGCTTGGTCCTTATATTATTAATCAAATTACTGAGTCTCTCAAATTCCCTTTACATCCTGTACTAATGGGCCCACTGCAAATATAAACCAGATTATTACCACAGCCACCAACTTTGTGCATTCAGTAGCTGTCATTCTAACAGTGTAGCAGGCACTGCACAAGTATTTGTGATCTCAGGAGGTCAAAGCAAGGAAAAACAGGCGTCCAAAAATAAAATAAAGGAGAATTTCAATTATTTCTTTTAAACATTTGAAATTAAATCAGTCAATATCAAGAGACAGCCAATGATGGTATGCAAAATAATGACAATGAGCTTTCTATGGTTAATCAGTTAATTCCAGGGAATTCAACTCTCTGACAGGAGGCTATTAGCAAGGAACAGCCCAATAGGAGAAGACTCTTAGAATAAATAGGTAGTGCTAAAATCTCATTAATCAAAAAGGAGTCTATAGGATCTTTCAGTCAAGGATCATGGACAAGGCACCTTACAGATTGCAGCATGCTTTCTGTGACATTAGAACAAGAAATTAGAACAATCATACAACAACATGCCTCTGCAGACACCAGAGTCTGCAACTTCTTTCAATGTTGCTCCACAATGAAACCACTAATGAAAAAACATTTTTTTTTCCTTTTAAAATTACACAATGAATAATTGGCCTTGGCCAACTCTTGTCTTCATGACAAAGTGGCCGATGCCACTTCCTCTCAGTGGGAAGTGATCCATGTCAGATGAAGGCTGCAATTCACATTTTTAAAATAACATCTCTCCTCTTTAATGTGAAGTGATCCTCAATCACTTCATGCAGATGAAAGAGGAAGTAGAAATTTATCCCAGCTTTTTATTCACTCTGCTATAATTAGCATTTACCTATCCCCAGCTGACGTGTCTTACATGTAAAATTCAGAACAGTCTGACAGGAATGAAAAAGCTTACCTTATAAGAGAATTGTACATAAAAGAAATGGTGCTAGCTTCTCCCTGGAAAAGTAGAATCTCCAGCATGGAATAAGGAAAATTTTATTTCAGTGGAAATTAAAAGAAATAAATCTTATGTGGGAAAAGAGAGGATTTGTTCCTAAATTTAAAGAGTGTGGATTGAACGGCAGAAGGCCACCTTGCACTGAAAGAAAATAAAAACTTCAAGAATGTAGGTGTTTAGTTAGAAATACCTAGCTCTAAATATCTGAGAAACAAAATCCTGCCAGCCTTAAGCAGGATTTGCATTCAGGAAAAGGGCGCTCTAAACATCAGTGCAGTGACACACACAGACAGTGAAGCAGAAGTTCATCCCTGCAGCAGAAAAGAGCAAGAAGAGGTGAAGATGAGATCAAAACTGAGAGCCACAGGAGCAGCTCTCCAAGGAACAGCACAGCCAAACATTCACAGGAGCCATAGGAAGTAATTCATGCTGTGTCACAGAAGCACAGCCTGTTCTGTGCTGTGTCAGCTCTCTCTCCCAGGACAGAGAGGCCGTGGCCACCCACTCAGGGCCCTTTCCACTGCAGCCCTGCCACCACTGGTAGCCCAGCTGTGACCAGGGACTGCTGCCTGACAAAAGGGGTGACATGCACTGTTCACTCAGGCTGGGCAAGTAAGCACACACCCAGCCACAATACCCTGGAGTGAAAGGCGACTTCAGAAATACGAGCTGAACCAAGATAATGGCCTCAGAGCTCAAAAACTATGACTTAAAAACCCAAACTTTTCCATTTCCATATTTCTAAAATGAAATATCAATTTATATCCAATACTTCCTTCAAACGCTTGGCCAAGAACACATTTTATGTAAGAAACTCTACAAGCCAAAACAATAATCTTAAAAAAACTATTTCCTTCGTTTCAAACCACGTATCTTTTTTTCTCTTGCCAGGGGGAAAAAAATGATGAAATTATTTTTCCTGGGTTTTTTTTTCATCTATTCATAAAATTGAGGGAAGCAAAAAAAAAAAAAAAAAATCCTTACATTGCTAAAAACCTCCTAATAAAAGGCATTAACTGTCTCATTGCATACATGCACTAGCCCTTTGAATTTCCAACTTGACCACTTGGTCCTGGAAATCCTTCCTGCAAAAATGGACTCAATGTATTTAAATACTGAAGCAAGGGAGACCACAACTGGAAGTGAGCAATACACATAGTAGTGGGATCCACATTTCCTCCTGAAGTATCCATTGAAGCTCAACCTCACTTTTCTCCATTGCAACTCATCCAAGAGCTGCAGAGAACTAACTTTCGACAGGTGGTGTCAGAAGGCAAAGTTCTGTTTGGGACACTGGAAAAATTATCAAAAATGTGTTCTCACATTTAAAAACCTCTAACTGCAGGGTACTACCATGTGCCAAAAATGATAATAAAAAGCTTTAAAAAACCAAAGCATGAAAAAATGCTGTTTGCCAATGCTATCTAACTCTATTTCTTATTTAACATATTAGAGCACATGAAAAATAAAAACTCTTTGAAGCCATTAATGAATCTTACAGGTTCAAATATACATAATATGTGTACACATATACATAATCACCTATATCCTTACTCAGAAAAGTATTATTCATATTCTTATTCTTCATATTTTTCCCATTTTTAACAAATTTAAGTTTTCCTAGATTTACACACAGACCACTATCGTGCTCTCCTCAGATTCTTGAGTGGACTGAACTGCTCAAAAACCTCCTAGAAAAATATGTGCAAGGATTGAGAAATAACCTCAGGAAGTTGGACTGACACTCTTGGAATGCAAAGATCAAGGGTTTCTTTGCACTATTTTTATTATAAACAAAGAACCCACTACAATTGCAGTGGCATCACTGGGGGAGGTAGAGGGAGGAGATGAGGAACAGTAGGAAAGCTGGAAAAAAAATACAGATAATTATTTGAAAGCCCTGAGTATATTCCTCCTGTACTCCTCACATCCTTATGGCAATGAAAATACCCCAGGCTTTTTCACCAAGAGCTTCATTTCTGTCTGAATGAAGTCATAACCTTACAAGTTTTGGAGGTGGTTTAAAACATCTTTATGTGAAGTCAGATGTGAATCACTAAACAGTTCCCAGTTTAAAAAAAGGAACAAAACCAACAATCAAACAGCAAAATACAAAGAAAAACAAAAGTAAGAGGAAGAAATAAAATGAGCTCAGCTTTCTAACCATGTAAATCATCAGGAATTGTTTCATCTTAAACACTAAATGCCCCAGCCATTGCTAGCATGTAGAGATAAGACATTTCCACCTCCACATGACAGCTCATGCAAACTGTTCCTTGTTTATTTCCCTATTAGGAGTTCACAGCAGTCACCGAGATGATTTTGCTTGATTTGATTCCTTCCCTGCTCTCTGTGGTTCCTTTACCAAGCCCTGTACGAGGCTGTTCCCATCCCTTGGGAAGATCCAAAGTCAGGATTTGTGCTGACAAAAGCCGCAGCAGATAAGGCTGCGCGGAGCCGCCACAACGCCGCTCCTTTGGCCAGCGCTCTCACCCAGGGCACCTTCCCAGGCAAAGAGCTGGGACAACACTCCATGCTGCTCCCATCTCACTGCTTTTCCCACCTCTCTCCATCTACCAAAGACAAAACAGCCTACAGTGACAGCTAAGGTGACAACAGGGACAGTTGTAAGGTTGGTGTCTGTGGTTGTTGAACCCCAGGTTTCCTGGGATTCAGCCTTTCCATTGCAAATAAAAGTCAGAGTGCCTGAAGTACATCTGGTTAAAACCAAAATACATTCCCAGCACTTATTTAAAACTCTTCTTTTTTTAGAGATATGAAATGAGGCGTCAGGTTTTAGCTTTTATATTTTTCAGATTCTGTGCTGCTTTAGTGGGCAGTTCTGAGCTTCATATGAGGGAATAGTGAGCTCTCTTCACAGAATAGGTGGACCAAACAATTCCTTCTCGGGCTGGGGACCAAGGAAAAATGATCCAGATCTCAAGCACAAACAACATGGACTGAAGAGTGAAAAACAAGAAGGATGGGACTTCAAAACCTAAAGCAGTAATTGGACAATTAACTCCAATATCCTAATGGACCAGAAATTATAAAAGTGAGACCCCACGACTGATCATCCATTTTGTGCCCATTTTGGTTCATCTTGGGTGCAGCCCTGGCTGGGCTCTCGTGCTGCCCAAGGTGGATCCATTGAGGCCTCCAAATAAATCCCTACTGTATTCTTTAACTCCATCTAGTCTCTGTTCTAGGTCAGAATTCACAAGGCATGTAGAAAGCATATATGAGTGCTGGTGATGAGCCTCTGCTTTTGCTGGTATTCTCTTACTGCTCAATCAAAAGCTAAAGAGAATCCCATCGTATTTCACAAGAAATATATAAAAACAGTTTCTTCCACAATATAATTACTAAAAAAATCTCAGCTCCAGATAATGCTCTCTGCTAGCTGACAAATCAAATTTCCATGTTAGTTTCTGCAAATGACTTTTGGTGAGTTATTTCCAGCCTACTGTCCAACCATACACTTACTTGTACAGGGTAAAATGTAAGTAATACATGATTGAGCTACCCATTTCTGCTCTAAAACCTGATGTAGTAGAAAAAGCCTTAAAAAAACCCAAAAAAGCAAAAAAAAAAAAAAAAAAAAACATGAAAAAGAAAATTTGTCAGAGTTCCTGAAAAAATGCTTTTTTCCATTGTGGAGGGCACCATCATCATCACTGAAGAATGAAAGCAGAATTTATTCTGGTACACAGCTTGCAAAACTAAGCAAATATTTGGGTTAGGAAAAGAATAATTTGATACCACTGGAAAAAAAAAAAAAGAAAAGAAAAAGAAAAAAGATAACCCACACAGCAAGGTTGTCTGCACCCCTTTAAGAGACTATAAGAGTTAGTTGGTAAGAATTTACTCTGATGATAAGACAAAGCAGATTTGGTAGCATAACCAAATCAAAATCAAAGCAGCCATGCTTGAAATTTTTGAAAATATTTTACTAGCTGCAAAACCTACTGCTTACTGTGCCCAAAACAACATGGAAATATTGGGGGGGGGGGGGGGGGCGGGTATTTATTCCCATGCAACTTTTTTGTTGAAGTTACAGAACAGACTAATTTTTCCAGTTAATTATTACAGGAAGAAAAATATTATAGCAGGCATAGGTTTATTTTTTTTAAAGTATTCCCCACATCATAGTAATACTGCATTCTTTTCGTTTAATATTACAACTTGTAGCTGTTCTAACTGAGATACAAGTCTCCTGAGTGAGTGTTAAAACACTTCAGTATTACTCTCTTAACTTCATCTGTAAAATATGAAACAAACTGCAATTGTGACACTGAACACTAAGCAACCTTCCAGAACATTCCAGCCTTTAACCTTTGTGTCAATCAGAGCTCTGTACTCATATCACACACTGGAATAGATAATACATGCCATACTTGTGAAAAAAAAAAAAAATGAGGACCTGCAACTACAACCAATAAAATATTCTTTCATATTTTTTGGATGTGATCAAAGAACAGGAGCTTCCAGAACACCATCCAACAATAAATGACAGAAATAGATATCTGAGCTTGGTGTGATACATTTGCACATGTGACCTGGGAAAGAAATCAAATAAGTATTCTGGAAGGAAATCAAAGACAGAGTCAGTCTGAAAATTTTTAAAATAAGAGCTGGAAGCAATAAATGGTACTTAATCTAGAGTACAGCAAGTAAATACAGTAGTAGAGAACCCAGAACCATTTTCTCAAAGGCAGATGTGCAGAGAGAGGCAGTAGTATTTAAAATGAACTCTAGCTGAGACAATTGACATCTCTATACGTGATACAGATGTTAAATACAAGCAGCTACGGCCAAGTCCCAGACGGTCACTTGTGATATCTGTGACTGCTGACCTAAAATTCACTGAACAAAGAAATTGTAGGAGCTGTTGGGGTTTTTTGCTAAGCCCTTCATTGCTCTTATTTGTTCCTGGATGCTTTAGTAGTGAAAAATCAACATTGTTACAGAGAATCAACCAAAACAACTGACTCAATCCAGAGGCTGGTGCCCAAAGACCAACCTACAAATGCAGAAGTGCAAATACGTCAGCAGGGAGATACTGAAACATTTGGTTCGCTCCTTTACTCATCTCCTCCAAGTTCAACAGCAAAGGAAAAGTGATTATTGCATAATTTCAGATACTATAGAACATCTCTTAATCAAGAACCCAAAAGCAGCTTTGGGGAATACAGGGCTGAGAAGTAGGTCTCAGGGGAGTTCTCCTAGCTGAAACCTAGGAAGGAAACTAGAGAGATGCCTGAAGTAGACCATGGGATTAAACATTGTCACACTATTTCAAATTATTTCCTCATATCTATTTGATTGTCTTTGTCTGCAGAATTTAGCACAGATCTCCATTTTTTTCCTCCTCCTCTTCCTCCAGTCTTCAATATTTTGAGCTGCTGCAGACATTTCTTATAACCACATAATAAGATTTGTTTCATTTTACACTTGACATTTTCTTCTAACCTTAGATGTCACTGTATATTCTTAAAGGAACAAGAGCAATCCACTCTAAATTGTGGCAATGCTGGACTTAGCATGGGGCTTGCCTGGGAACTGCAGCTTTGTAAATTCAGGCAGCAACAGCATAAGTTCTGTTGAAAATAGGTCTCTTCTGGCTGAACAATAATGAGCACTGAATTCTAAGACTTTCTCTCTAACTAAATGTGTTTGGTACTCCTGAAAAGAAATTTAGCTTTGTACTTTGTTTTAAAGCAAGAAGGAATTGATACAATTAAATAAATGCAATAAAGCAAGAGGGATATAAAACATTAGACATGCAGGGGAAAAAATAAAAGTATGATGAAAATTAACAAAAATTAAAAAGTGGGGGGGAGTCAAATCAAACACAAGATATTCTACTGTTTTTTTTTCTACAAAAGAACAGTCTGGGGTATTCAGTTAAACTATAGATACTCAGGGTATTTCATAGGGCTGCAACCTGATGTCAAACCATGTAACCCCACTGTGCTCTGCTCTGTAGATCACATCTTTGTGAACTACTTCTAGGTATTCTCCAGGGCGTGTTTTCCATTACAAACTGGGTTTTGATCCTCTCTTTCCCATTCAGTGTGGCTGTGAGAACAGAAAACCTGCTTCCCCCAGGTGAGAATTCTCCAGGAGACTTGGAGAAACCTCTGGAGCCCATCAGCCATGGCCTTGCAACTCTCCCAGGTGTCGGACCTTATGCTGCATGATTTTGGCTCTTTGCAAAAAGTGTGTTATCACTGTTAGAATATGGCACCAGAAGGTCCAAATTCTACTTTTAGTTCTAAAATAAAGTCGTTTTTAATAACTCCTGAGGAAAAGTGAGGGCCATACAAAAAAAACTATTATCCCTCGTACCATCTATATATAGATGCACGAGGCCAGAGTTTTTGAACCAAGCAGAACACATTTGGACACTAAAATAAGGTCAAATTTCCAGAAATGATCTGCAGCTGGAAGCTCTCACCATACTCAACATACTCTCACCCTCAACACACTAAACTCTTGGAAACCCAGCAATATATATAGACACCTAAACAAAACCTGATTTGTTCAGAAAATCTGGTCCCAGTTGCGGATTCTGACATGTCCTGAATATCCAGTCTGGGCGTTCTGAAAAGCTGACTTACCTACAGCTCCCACTGGCTGAGAATTCCTGTCATTGAAACCCCTAAAAACCCATTGTTGCCTGAGTGCAGACTGCTGTGGTTCCAAATATGAAAATTCACTTTTAATTTGAAAATATTCATCTTTGCTCCAGCCACATATGATATAATTTGGTTTTTTGAGGACCTGTTGCTGAAAGGTAGAAATTACAAGGATGTGTTAAAACTAATTAATGACACCCTCTAAAAATAAGCCAAACATCCAGGGCTCCAGAAGCATCCATTTAAGTCAAACACTTTTGCTAGTGAAAATTCCACTATATTCTAGGAAAATGAGGGAAGAGGAGAGCTTTCTGCTGGGAACTTTGACCTGGGTATGATCATGACTCCTTTTATACACATCCTAAGTATTTCACGATTTTGAAACCATCTATATTTCCAATTAAGATGTCAATGAAAAAAAGAAATAAGCAATGCATCACACAGGGCTGGTCTTAAAAAGTCAGCATCAACCTTAATTCTGTGTTGACACTTCATAGCTTATTTTCCACATAGTTAATTTCCCACCCTCACAGGATTAACATTTTCTTCAATTGTCACCGTAGCATAACGTTAGTACAAAACAAGGATTTTTCTCATCACTTACATATCATGAGGTTCCCTCAATTTAGCTTGTGCTAAAATAATCCCAACACTGACAAGGATTTTTCCCATCCATGCTCCTACTTCCACACTCAGCCCTGCAGTGACTTCTGTGATAGTTTTGGGTACTGGATTTTGAAAGCATAGTAGTGATACTACTTGAAGTATATAACTTTCATTTTTAAATGTAATAAAAAGTAAGAGTCCTACAGTTTCCCATCAGAGTGCACCACTTCAACCTCCTCACAGAGCTTTACAACCAAAATTATGGGGTTTTTTCCCTCAGAAGAGAAAAAGAATAGAGCTTAAAATGCAACAATAAAAAGCTAACATAATAATGAATCTTAGCCTAGTTTTTTCATTAAAGCAATGCAAAAGACTGAATAATAGCTGATGAAATTTTCTCTAGAACAACCTCCTTGCACAATATAAGTATTACACCAGCTGTAAATTGAACTGCACAACTTCTAATGCATTAGGACACATGGATTAGGAGACAGATATTACAATATTTTCTCATAATACCTTTGAAGAAGAAAGAATTAAAAGAAAAAAAATAAATTTAAGTGAGCCTCTGACAACTATCCATATTTCAAACTACAAACTAAGTTCCCTATAATCGATTTTAGTCCGCACCTCAAAAAAAGATAAAGAAATTTTAAAAATTATCATAATACTTCTGAGTATATTCACATCCTAAACTATAAACACCAAAACTATGGAAACAAACCCATCCTATGTGCTTGAGCAATTTTTTATTTGCATGTAGAATGTTAAATTTAAGCCTAAGTAATCAACTGTGATTTTCATCCAGTATCCATAGACTTTTCCCTTCATGGTGGCAGGTGTTTTTTCTTGGGGACACTGCTGGAGTTTTGGGGGGTGTTTTGGAAGGAGAGGAATTGCTGATTTCAGAGATACTAAAAGAAAAGTGTACCTCTATAAGGATATCAGCATTTTAACTCAGTTTCTCATTGCAAAATGAATATCCCTGTGACTGATAAAGGCACAAACTCCATGGATTTTAGAACAGCAAGGGAGCATGAAGATAAATATTTTGGAGAGCAGCAGAGAAGGCACAACCTGAAGAGAAGGGTGCCTCCCTGTGGCAAACTACTGAGCCTTAGTTCCAGTTTCTTTTCTCCATATGGATTCAAGCAGCCATAGCATCAAATGTGCCTGGGAGCACGCTCTCCTCTTTATGCTGTGAAAATCACCAGGGCAAAAACACCCCAAAAACACTCATAGAAATAGAGGAAAAAGTATACCTACAGAACATCCACACAGGCAAAAAGCTTCACAAGTTTTCCCAAATTTGGGGGTTTAAAGTTTAAAGCTTATGCTGTATTTTGATTTTTAATTAAAACTAATTTAATTACACAAGCTTCTATCTTGACAACATCCAAATATAGACACGGGCACATTTTTACAAATTCAGAGAATCAATTTTTTTTTTTTTTGCTGAGCACCAGTGAACATCTATTTTTTTCTTGATGGTCCCTTTCCATTTTCTGCTTCTAAATCTTCCAAATCAGTTCCTTCTTTCCTGCAGAGTCCTACTCTTGTAAGGACTCCATAGTGCCTTTACTACAAGTTCCTTTTTCCTTATTTTTCCATATTTCCTGAAGCATGTCACTTTTAAAACTAACTCTAAAATTATCACAGCAATAGTTGGCCTTCTGCATTTATTTAGGTCAAACCTAATTTAGCCAATCAAATCTCTAGAAAAAACTGTATTTTTATCTGAATGAAGACTGCATCAGCAACAGTAAAGGTAATTATATTACTCAGCATCATCTCATACAGGTTGCTGAAGCATTTTCAGATGTTTCATCTTATTTCAGAAACAAATATTTTTGGGAGACAAGTTATTTTATTTTTGTCTTCTTCCTTTTTGTTTTTAAGATTGTATTCTCTTTAGATTGTTTTTCCTTTCTTCACTGGTAGAGTGGAAAAATGACAGAAAGAAATGGAGGAACTACACCATGCCAATTTCTTGCTATCATTCTCTGCCTGCTTATCCTGCACATTCCTTTAATTATATCGGACACTATTCAAGATCCAGCACATGATTTTAAATTGTATTTGATACAGAAAACCACATATCATTGAAATGCAAACATAAAGTAAAAACAGTTTGTCCTTATAAAATAAGGATATGTATATAAAACATCTTCAAGAGGACTATTGAATGTTTGATGATACGAGTTCTTCATTTTGGGTAAAATAGGCATCTGTAAGATCA
The DNA here is from genome assembly GCF_028551555.1 of Melozone crissalis. Lineage (NCBI taxonomy): Eukaryota > Metazoa > Chordata > Aves > Passeriformes > Passerellidae > Melozone > Melozone crissalis. The sequence continues at coordinate 6,066,589 of NW_026535817.1, read as the reverse complement.
AGATAAAATAAAAAAAAACAGCCATATTTTAAGAAGGATAAAATTATCCTTTTGCTATCTAAGTGGAAAAATTTGGATTTAGGAGATGTAGGATCACTGCCTGGTTGCAGAGAACTTTTCCTGCATATTACCCCAAGAGGAAATAAGATTGAATGTTAAGCAAATTATTCACTACAATAGTAAAATAAACTTTCAATATTTAATGAAAGCAATAAACAATAGACTGTAGTTGTCAACATAAAACTATTTTAAAGGCAGAATACTTATTATCCAAACACACTCAACTGGGCTAACAGGCTAAGTCAGGGTTTTTGGTTTTAAAATACACCAAAAAATCTTCAGCTAATTTTTCCTCTGTTCTACAGCCTGCTATAGGCAGATGAAGCCTATCATGGTTATCATTGTATTCTGAACTAGTTTATTTGAAAATAATTTTGAAGTCAAGGTCTTGTGATGCTTTATGACCTCCTTTACTCTTCCTCTGAAATATTCTTGGATGGACTTAAAAGAGGGCTGCACATATGGTCTACCGGATTCAACAAGGAGGTAGGAAGGTCAGATTATTACCAGAATAATTTATATTTCCTTTTGCATTGGCTGTGTATTACATGAGCTGTAAGCAAATGAGACTCCCCAAAATTTATAGTCAGCTACACTTTGGATTGAAAATCAGACTGGGGAAAAAAAGAGATTTTACAACAAGCAGAGAACACAAAGCACAATCAAAAGCTGGAGATGAGCAGATGGTGATTAGAAATATCTTACCAAGCACCTGAAATGCAACTCTTCCTGCAGCATGTACTTCATCAATTGTACTTATTTAAGTTAGTATTTCAGATTTTGAAATTTGTAATCACTTTATCAGGGAAAAGAGATCTTTTTTCTTTAGTCTCTCTTCACAGCAGGGAAGCCAGCCACTCAGTGGTCATTATACTGTACTCCTGCAACTGGAGGCAACACTCCACTGAAAGAGGCTGCACTGTTCCTTTGATGACAGCCTGATTGCTCTTTAAGAAGTTTCTTACTAAAATTTACTGGAAAGACCCTGATACCTAGGATGGTCTGTGATACATCCACAAAACACAATCATTTAAAAGGTGCACGTTCTGCAATAATCCTAGCAATGCTGATCTTTCAGAAACAATCTATGTAGAATAAGGACATCTCTTCACTGAATTTTTAAACAAAACAAAGCACGCACTCCCCGGGGCGGGGGGGAAAGGTGAGGAACTTTCTAGTCTGCACTCTCCAATCATCTCTAAGAAATGAGGATTAATACCTAGTTGTCTGTAGGCAAGTTGTAATAGAATTACCTACTAAAGGGCTTCTTCCCCTTCACCTTGCAACACCCAGTTCTGCCTTGAGACAGCTTCTGTGTTTGGAAGGATATTTAAAAGGTCATTCAAAGTAATCACCGTAATAAATGCAAAGAAAATCAACTGCAATTGGTTCAGGGAAGGGTTTTCTTTCCTTAGGAGAAAGAAAACTTCAGGAAGTGCTTTTCTCAATCCCAGTAAGACTTTGACAGTAACATGTAACCTCAGTCCTTGACCCAGCAAGTCTGAGCTGCATTTAATTGGTCTGTCTGCAAAGCTATGAAAAATTTCTCTTTGTGTACTGTAAAATAAAATGTATATATTTCATACAGCTGGGAAACAATATCTACTATTCAGAACTGCTGGCAGCACAACAGAGCACTTTCCTTGTTAAACTCCCTGAAACCATCCCCTTTTTTCCAGCCCTGCTTTTAGGTGCACTGAAGAAGCCAAAAATATAAAAGTCAACAAGTGGAAAGCATAATCACTGGAAAACTCCAAGGATATAAATCATTCTTAGGAGAAACACAACATTTGGTGAAAATCATGAGAATCTTGCAGATTTGTTGGGTTGGTTTGTGGAGCTGGGGAAGGACTTATCAGGAAAAAAATAGACTGAACAGCCACACTGAAATCAAATCCTCATCTCTGTCCTGTCCATCTCATTTTTTTTACTCTACTTACTGGTCTTCCTCAGCATCAAGCTACTCCCCATAAATCCACAACTAGCAGCCATGTGGACTTTTATGAGATAAATCTCAGTATAACTGGGAAACTAGAGCTTTTTTAAAAAACTAAGCTTTTCAATACATGATCAAATAAACATTCAAAGAGGAGGAATTTAAAGAGGAAGAGACAGAAGCTTTCTCATCTCTAATTCTCATGTCTGTGAGTGTGAGTTACTATGGCAGTTTTAACACACACTGAGCTTGTGGCCATTTTTATGGCTGGAAACAGGATGGGCTGAGGTGTATCAATGTTACAGAAGGAGTCAGCCAACAAATCCATGCCAGGAGATTCCCTTGTGGAGCAGCTACAGCAGCCATAAAGATGTAAACAAAGGTAGCAACAGGACTTATTTCACTGCTGAGGTGCAGCTACCCAAGGAGATTTGCTGGCAACAAGACCTTAGCAATGGCAGGGAGGACTTACCAGTTTCCACTTAATAGACCCAAAACTAGTAAAATTTATAGCACAGGCTGAGCCTGAGCTGTATAAAAACATAGTCACTGAATGTTTGCAAAGCACTGGTTAAAAGGAGAAAAGTGATTATTTAAAGGATGTCAATATTGATCAGAAATTCAGACTTTTCATTGATCCCATACTGACCCAGCAATAAAATGTCTGTTTTAAACATCACCACCTCATAGGTCTGAACACAGTAACACAACTTCAACTTCTTTTAAGCCCTCATTTGAAATCAAATGACAAAGAAACAGGTAAATTAGGTGTGTATTATACACATAGAAGTGATGCACATCATATATAAATGAGATCTATTTTTATTCTTCCAATTACCTGCAGATGCAGCAATAACTGACCAGAGAAAAGGTATTCCTGAATGCAAGCACTGTCAAGATGCAAGACCATTTTGAATCTTTAAAGCAGCTCACAATTTCAAAGTCACTGGCAGTAGAGAGACAGAAAAAAAAAAAAAAAAAAAAAAAGGGAGTATTTTACTGCTAAGGGACCTGGACAACATTCTGACACAAGTGTCCTTGTTGTTTTTAACTAAAGCACAGAGAAATAAAATGGTTACAGTAACAATTGGCAATCATTAGGCCCAATTTTTTTTTTTTTTAATCCTGAGCAGAAAAAGAACATTCCCTCAAGTATTGTTTGTGTGGGCACTAAGCAAGTGCTAAATCCACCCACTCCTGTTTCTCCCTAGATGAGTTTGGTGCTGTTCAGAGTTAAATGGCAAAGCATTAGCATTTATACAATTTTATACCTTCAAGCACTGGTATGAGTTGAAGGGATTTTTTTCAGCCTTCTGTAGGTGTGTGATAGTTACACAATGCAGAAATACAGGCTGCTGAACACTAATTAAAAACAAACCCTTAAAATACATATTCCATTTGCTTTAGTGCATCAATTATAAAACCAGATGTTCAAGCCAGATGTCAAAGAATTATTTTTCATAAGCCACAGCTTATAGCTATGTAGCCTCCATTTATCATCTCAGATGGGAACATTTAATTTGACAGCACACATTTTGGTTAATAGCCAGTTTCAACATTAGCACTTGTTTTTGCAATTTTATGTAAAGGGATGCGATAAAACTGTCTATAATGAAAATTCTGTTATTTCAGTACCTCAGCATTTACAAATCATGTCTATCTGTGCACAAGCTGAAAATGTTTTACACACTTGTGAACGTCTGCAGCATGTCTCAGAGGCATAGTTCTTTCCACATGCCAGCTTATTTAATATATATCTACAGATAGGGTTTGCTCCTAGAAGGTCTGCTCCTCTTTCAAGAGATTTATCTTAAGAGAACACAAAATAAAACATCTTTGCTCCTGTGTTTCCTGAACATTACAAAACTTCACTGATTGCAGTGGATAATTTTGATTTAAAAAAATTATTGTACTCTGGTACTTTTAGTAGGTCTAAACAGAAATTTGGGCCTAGAGCTCTCATCACAGCATATATTTATCAACACAAGTCCTGTCTTGTAAATTTCTTGCATTTCTAGGTAAAATCTATGCCAGGTCTTCAGCTGCTGTCAGCCTGGCACAGATCCAGTGACTTCAGCACTGTATTTAAGTTTCTTTTACATTGGACAGAAAAAAAAAATCTATCTGTTCTGAAGCCAGAAATAGTAAGGAAGGGATAACTGGCATACCTTAAAAATCTGCCAATAGATATCAATCCACCCTGATTTTAGCCCTAAAGGTGAACAGTCCCATTGCAAAACTTCTACTGAGAAAAACTGGGTAATCATATTAAATTATGGGACAAATTTGTGAAAGGAGCAAATTAATTTTCTTTTTGACTAAAGCCAGGATTTGACTCTCTAGATAGTGAGAAGACACAAGTTCACTATTTCAACTGGGATACTTCAGGTTTGAATTATTTTGTCCAGACAGCAAAACAGATTTTTTTGGCTGCCCATCACACATTTTCAAACTCAGACATTGATTTTAGAATAAAATCCTAAAGAAGCAAAATCAAGATGTTTAATGCAGCCCTATCAGAAAGACATATTGTATGTGCTGCCTATGCTTGTGAAAAATGAGGGAATGTGCATTTTGATTGCTCCTGTTCATAAATCAAAAAATCTAAGGAACTAATACATGAAGGGACAAAAGAGGAATACACAGTATCATCTATCAAGAAACTCCCACAAAAAGGAAATGGAGATGAATCATAACACACCTTTAATTCTAGATCAGACTCCAACTGCTAATAAGAAAAACCCAGTCTCTTAACTGCAGATGAATATAGAAATCATGTCCAACATCCTTTCATGCTGACATAAAAGAAAGCATACCAGCCAGCTTTACTTTTCTATTAAGAAGCATTTCAAAATGTGCCCTAAACCAGGACACAGGGATGCTGAACACCTGTGTTAAGCCTCCATACACTTCAGAGGCAGAAATGCAGAAGGGCTGGGTGTAACCGTGCTCAAAGAGCCTCCCAGTTTGTGAGCTGATGAGGATAGGAGGATTAAGATTCTTCCTGTGAAATGTTTCATTGGGGTTTTTCGTTTTTCTTTTCTTTTTTTTTTTTTCCCCAGTCTCAGAGAATGGAAGTTCCACCTATTAGAATTGGTGGAACATCAGTCTTACTCCTTCTGGTCAGTATGCAAGCAAAACAAAAACATATTAACAAGTTAGCAGATCAGAATATACTGATCGCTTCTTTTTACAGTTCCTGAAAATAAGACAGTATTGAAACATCAGATCTATTCACACACTGAAAATTCTGATTTTTCAGAAACCAGTAGCAGTAAAGTCAGCACAAGGCTTTTGAGCAAGTCACAGTTCCTTTCATGATTTTGGATATTTGTATACAAATACAACTTCAGGAGGCTGAATTCACTAGTGAACTTCTGATCCACACAAAATACTGTTCTGACCCAGGAAAAAGCCTGTATACAGTAATTGGAACTATTGGTTTCAGTTGTTGTGGTCTGGCAAAAGGCTTTCAGTGCTCTCATACCTGCTAGCATCACAGGAGAAAGGCATTGCAGCTTAATTAACTTGTCAACAACGCAGAGGCAATGAGAAACTAACATTCTACCCTTTCACATAGATCAAGCATGTTGACCAGTCCTAACATTCAAATCATTAGCCACAAAAAAAGTTGTTTTTCCAGTCACCAACATCCGTGTTTTTATTTCAGCAGCCATAACACTCTAATGGCTAAATGGGTTTGCTTTCCCAGAGTGTCTGGGAAATTATTTTGCTAATCTCAGTTCACAAACTCATTACCAAACTGAATTCCAGCATCTTTTCCAGTGTCTAGCCTGGCTATCAAGTTTCAGGCACCTTTCACTACTCCTTATTTATGCAATTCTTTATTAAGCCTGCATTTTACAGCCTTTTTTTACAACTTAGGCATATTAAGCAACAAGGTTCCGGATAACTGGAAAAAATTCAGCAGCAGCTTGGGAGGTATCTCAGATTTGGGATGGAGGTGTAAAATAATATACAGAGCAGCAATGTACACAATGCTGATGCAATTCATGTGGCTGCTGCTGCATGTACTCCATTGTACATAGGAATAATTGTACCTTTCTTCTCATCTCACCTTAGCCCAGGAATTCTTTTCTGAGGAGTAACTGTTCAAGGGCAATATCAAATTTCCACAGCAAGGCAACCAGCACAGGAGCTAAATAACCTGCCCTTGTGAAGCACTGCAGATGTTTGAAACACTGTGCAGACAATTTAGGGAGACACAACTCCTAAATTCAGCATCCTTTCCAAGGCAGGCAGGCAGAAGGGGATGCCCTGCAAGCACAGACACATGACAGCCAAAGGAGTGCACCAGGCATGAGGAAACAGGGATAAACTCCTCTCAGAGGACAAGGGACAAGAGCACAATCAGCACAAGAGATAAATGGAAAATTACAATTAGGGATTGGGGGGAAAAAAGGCTCTTACAGAAAGAATAGTCACACCCTGGAACAAGCTGCTTTGTTATGGCATCTCCATCCTTGGAACTATTCAAGGATTGCTCGGGAAAGGCCCCAGCAATCTCAACTGACTTCTAAGTTGCATTTACAATGATGAAAGCTCTGCTGTGACTGCCTTGGAGTAGCCAACTTCCCCTCCCAGACTAATTTATTCCTTGATTTGATCTCACTTTCCACCCCACATTCAAGATTCCAAAATTTGGGAAAAGGAAAGGGAAGCCTCAGCAGTGGAAAGGGGAGGCACATTTTCTGCCACAGAAGCGGCTTCAGCACGCCCAAAATTCTTTTTGCTTTTTAATTCTTCCTCTACCCTCTACCCCCTTAGAAAAAGACAGCAGGTACTAAAATCAAAGTTTATCACTAATTTCATCTCCTCAAACAGTATTTTTCTGGAAGAAGCTACAACGTGCTCAGTTTTCCATGGAATTTTGAAGGGCAATGACCTCCCTGCAAACTTGAAGAATGTCTGCAGCTGGAGGTATGCTGGATCCAGGAAGCCGTTCATATTCTACCCTAAATCCATCCCAGTGGATATAGCATTTTAGAAAATTGCTAACTTTTCAAAACAGACTTTTGCCAATTAAATGTCTGGCCTGTGCTACAGCTATTAGCTGATGACTTCTGCATTTTCTTTTTCCTCCTTCAAAAATCTCATTCTTTCTTAAAATTTCAAATTATCTACCAAAATAACAAAAATTTTCAATTTTCCTAAAGAACTATCCAATTTCAATTTTACTGCTACAGTAAAATTAGCAATTCCAAGTAAGCATTTTCCCTACAGTTCACAAGAAAGTTAGAATTGCATTTAAACTGTAAAAATACTTTGCATCTTATCAACTAATCTCATTAAACTAAGTAGCAAGGTTTTCTATCACATCAATGTCTGTTGAAGTCTCACAAAGAAGGAGAATTCCTAAACATTTAAAAATTGAAAAAAAACATAGGACTTTGTTTCATCCTTTCCAGCTTCTAGAAGAAACTGCACAGTGAACTTCAAGATACTTCAGGTTGTTTCATTTTGGTTCTAACAGTATTTCATGAGTTGGTGGGTGCTTGCTCAAGTGTAACTACAAGAAAATTAAATCAAATACAGTAAAGCAAACTGATAAGTTGCAGAGTGAAAAAAAGTTCATAAATTCTCACTTGCACACAGAGATGGTATTCAGAAAGTTATTTCCACTTCTAATTATCACAAGCAAACAGCTGGTGTGTAAAATTGTTAGTGATGAAAAGTATGCGCAGATCTGTAATTTAAATTTATTTCAGAATGGAAATGGGCTCTTGGAATGAAGAAGACCTATAACTAACTGATTTATACACTCTAATTTGTTTATTTCAGTTAAAACATAAACATGTCATACATTCCTGAAAAACCTGACAAGGAAAGTAACTGAAAAATAATGATGTTTCTTGCTTGTGTATTTTATCATTGTTCATTTTATTACTGCTTTTTTTTTTTTCTACTGGGTAGATGAAATATGCAAAAGTTCCTGTTATTATAATACAGATGCATAAATAGAGGAATTTGGCTTTTCCCTGACTCCATTGCAAAGGAAAATAAAACAGAATTTCACCTATTTTCAGAGTTAGGCATGGTTGTATTTTTTCAAAACTACATTAACTGCAGACCATATATATGGGAATTCAGGTCAGACCTCATTCTGCCCATCCACTTGTCTTTCTGTCACACAAACTCCCTTTATTTCCTCCTGCCATTTCCCAGGCTTTCCTGACACTTGGAGCAGCCCCACTGAGTGGCTGGGAGGGATTATCCCAACCTATAACAGTGCTCCATCACAAAAACGGGCACTGCTCTAAGAAACCCTTAATGAGTAATTAACAGTACATAACCTGCAACTTGAAGGCATTATTTCCCAACATTTTAAGTTGAATTAAAAAAAATATTTAGTTTTCTTAATACCAAGAGGGCTCATTTTGAATAAATACTACTCTCTTTAGTCCCATTTTAGTTCATTTTTATTTCAGTTTTTTGCTTTTATTTTGCTGGTACTTGGAAAAGTCCCAACATTTTAAAGCTTATAAAGCAAAAGGTAATGGTATGCCAACATCATTCACAAAGCAACCCTACTGCAAGGCTGGTCCCACTGTTTAAGGGTTACAGAGCAAATAAAGATTTTAAACTGCAATCCAGCAGTAAATATGCCTTGCTCAGTGCAGCCTGACAGTAGGTTTTGCTCTTTGTGTGTATATGCATGAGCATTCATATAAAACTCAGAGGGAAAAGCACTAAAAACAGCACTGGGAAGATTCAGCAAGCCTAGAGAGAATCACAAAAATCTTTTTTTAATGTCTTCAAATTCAGAAGTCAGACAAAAGTGGAAGTGGCCATGTTAAATGTTTGCATAATCCTTATTTCATGTTAAGAGCATAAATTAGAATCTAATCATTAATCTGAATCTCTCAAGAACACACCAAACCTAAAAACAGCAAAAAAAAAAACCATGCTGAGGGAGTGGCCTGAAGTTGTCTCAGGGCAAATTTAGGTTGGATATTTAAAAAAGGTTCTTCCCCCAGAGGGTGGCTGGGCACTGAACAGAGTCCCCAGGGCAGTGGTCACCAACCTGGATAGATCTTAAGCAATGTTTGGACAAGGCTCTCAGGCACGTGGTGGGATTCTTGGGGTGTCCTGCACAGGGCCAGGAGCTGCACTCCATGATCCCTGTGTGTCCCTTCCAACTCTGGGTATTCTGCGATTCTGTGCAGGCCCTGGGATGAACGGCTGCAGCAAGTTCCATATCCCTGTGTGGGGCACTGTGACTGAGCACAAAATCTGAGGGCACTGCACTACTCTATTACAGTGACCTGATGAGGTCTCCAGGGTGAGAGAAGGATGAGAATCTTGTTTGATGATCAGAAGGCTGGATTTATTGATATATGATATAAAATACATTATAAGTATACTAACAGGAATAAGGAGAGAAGTTGCAGAGGCTGCTAAGCTAAGAATAGAATAGAAAAGAATCTAAAAACAAGAGAGTTCTCTGTCACTGTGTTCCAGAGAGCTTGCCCTGTGATTGGCCCTTAATTGTACACATGGAACATGAACCAATCACAGGTGCATCCTATTGCATTTCACAGCAGCTGATAATAATTGTTTACATTCTCTTTCTGGGGCCTCAGCTTCCCAGAAGATGAACAAATCCCAAAGAAAGAATTTCTATGAAAAAATGTCTGCGACATCACTCCAACCCTCCTTGGATTATAAGGAGTTCAGCCTCCTCATACCACCCATCCTGACTTTCACCCAGGCACACAAACACTGAATTTGCACCTTGTTATTAACAATAGGGAAGGCTGATGGTGGTGTGTGTAATGCCAGATGTTGCCAGCAGAAGAATGATGCTGATAAGCTCAATATGGAGTGAAAATCTTGATCTTTATGGAAAAACACAATTCTGAATACTTAAAATTGGTTCAGAAGCGTCATTTGAGACTGTAGATAGTACTCTGATTTTCCTTTAAGGAGGCTAACCCAAGCAATATGCCTGATGTATCAAAGAACAACTCTTAGTTATTTTAAAGAATAAATGAATCAATTAACTGGACTCTTAGAGCTGGCAAAAGAATGAGCTAGAACTGGTAAGTACGACTTAATGATCAATTGCTTAATAATTAAAATATATATATATTACAACTGTGCTTAAACTTTTATATCTAGAGGGTTTTGGTTTCCCAAAAGTAGAAAAAGAGCAATTAAAATTCTGGGGGTTTTTTGGCAGACAACAACCAAAGCAAACACCCAAATCCAGCCTCAGTGCCCTCAGATTTAAGAGCTTACATCCTGAATCCTGCTGGTCCCATGACAATCCAAATTCAGACATCCCCAAAGAGCCAAGTGAGGCACTTGGAGCCCCCAGCCTCCAACAATCCCTTTCACACATTGCAGCTTCACTTTGTGATGATTCTGAGCAGACACATCCCTGAACCATGACCTCTTCCAAAACTTCAGAGCACTTCTAGTAAAACAGACCAATCTTCCTTCAGCACTGGGCTCTCCTCATCTACCTGTGATCTGTTCCTGACTTGCACATCGTGTTGGAATTTATAAGGTTAGAAGATTTCCAAGAAATGGTTAAAAAAAAGTATGTAGGTCTTAGATTGAAGTTTTGTTAGCATTATAGAAAAGTTTCTTATGTAAGTAGAAAAGTTTTTCATGTAAGTAGAAAAGTTTTCTAAGTAGTAGACGTGACAAATAACAATAGGTTTTTGTAGAATTAGTTTTAAGATGGCAACAAGGTTATTTAATGTATATTTTTAGAAGATTAGTATGAATGGAACTCTGTTCTTTGTTTCTTATGAACTAGTCTTTGTTTTAGCTACTATTACGTATGTTTTATAAGATTAGATAGAATGTTTGTTAATATGTGTTTTCTGTGTGTGATTAGTTGAAAAATGTAGATTGAGATGATTTTATGTATTGTTGTATGAGTTCTCTTAGAAGAGACATTTTTGGGGTAGATCAGTGACCTGTCATGTCTCCATTTTGTATTATGAGACTGATGTGCTAGAAATAAAAGCAAAAATCTCTTCACTGGTCTGTTTACAATGTTATCCATATTTAGATATTTTGCCGCATCCTAGTAGGTTCCTTTTTAAAGATGTAGGTTCCTGACACAATTAGACTTATATCTACCCATCCCTCGACACATAGACCTTGGTTCTGCCTCCCTGCACATGGAGGGACCCACCGTCTTTCTGATGGGGATGCATTTCAAATATTGGTGTGAAGAGCATGTCGGGAGCTGCTGGCTCAGAGCAAACATGGAGAGAGCTGGAGAAAGGGAGCTGGGCTCTTCTTGCATGACTTTTCCACACACTTTTGTAAGAATTTTAGGCTAGTCCAGACAGTCGGGAAATCCCAAATGACAGATGATCCATTTATATTACCCTTACATTTCCATTGTGGATATAACTCATATTGGACTTGTCCCAAAAAAGCACCACGCTCAAAGCCAAAGAAGATGTAGCACATTTCAAAACAGTCTTTTTCACATCTCGGTGGTTATTCTAGGAGGAGTTAATGTAAAAAGTAGCCAGGATGACATCTGCATTAATATATACATGCAGCACCTATGGGTTTACTCGTTAATTAAAGCAAGCGTCTTTATGTCATTTGTACAGCGTGAGGTAAAGAACATTTTTCCTGTCTGCATAAGCTTTGGTACACCAGTTTCCTCCCTAAAGAGCACATAATAGCTACATTTAAGTAAATCAGGTCAACATATCCTCCTTTATTTTATGTTAAGGTAAACTAGCCTTCCTGTCCCACTGCAGCTTAATTTTTCTTTTATAGCTATTTAAAACCTATTATAGGTTAACATTAACATTCAGACCGCTTCCTGCACTGTCTGATTTTGCTAGATGATAAACTTAATAGCACTTAGTGAAGACAGCAACTGAGGAGCTGGGGGAAGGGGGGATTTCATCTCCAACAGCAGCCTACAACACTCATAGCAGTTTAATAAGGACATCAATAAAAAGGCAGATCTACTGTAAAATGCCTGCGGTGGCAATTACTCTGCTTTGTTTACTTTGGCTGCAGCCAGCAGAGAGCAGGATCCATTCTGCTCACCACCTCTTCCCTTCCAGTCACTCCTATCCCACATCTGGCCAGGGAGAGGCATAACTCAGGGTGGGGATGAGGAAAGTTGAGAGGATGGATAGCATACTGCACCTGGCACAGACGCTCAGCCCGCTGCTGTGGCAGGGTGCGTTAGCGCTCAATGGTGCGCACGCTGACTGCAACCTTGGAAAAGACATTACCTCACAAGCAAAAAATCTTGCACTCTGTTCATTTTTCAAGATTGAATTAAGCCTGTTTTGGTTAAATGCGAATATCAGTAGTTTGGAAACCCAAATCTGACGCATATGTCTCTCTATACTGCCTCAGAGGTTCAATCAGGGGATGTTTAAAAGCTTTCTGCTGGTAGCAGGCAGAAAAAGCCACTCAAGAGGCAAGAGGAATGATTTGTCAAGAGGTTTCTGATTCCCAAAGCTGGTATTCAGAAGCAGTTTTGTTCTCAGGATTGGTGTGGCTTCTAGAGACAGCAACTCTGCAGTTATGCTCTGAGGCTGCTTTGGAAATATCTTGATCTGCCAAAAGCAATATTTGTAGTATGAAAAACCATGTAAGTTACTTCAGCAACACTCAGTTTCTAAAGACATTCACACTTAGCTGATACCCAACTCTTATCTTTCAGGGAAAAAAAAAAAAAAAAGACATAGAAAGGACAACTGAAAAACTGGCTGTTCTCTTAAAATGATACAAATGGTGCTAAAATTATTCTAAGCTGGTGGTGGGTCTTCCTGGTACAGAGTAAAACACATGGAATAAAGAGAAGTTTCAACACCATAAGAAGTTATGGACTCGGATTTTGCTCTGGCTGACAGTTTCCATATGGTCATGGAAAACAAGGAGAATTTTTAAAAGATGTCTATGTGCTTCCTTGTACAGATTTAGCTGCTTTGGTAGTGCACATAAGGAGGTGTCACAGAAAACATTGCTATCTCCTTGCCAAGGAAACCAGACAGGTATTCATCTGTACTCTCTAATGAGCAGCACAAAGCAGCTAGGCCTTTCATCTAATCAATTTCCTCCTAGAGTTGGACTCAATTATCCTTTGGGTCCCTTCCAATTCAGGATATTCTATTGCATGATAATGCAGCTACAAGCATTGACTTTCCTCTATGTGAAAACAAAATGGTTTTGGAGACTTTGGGACAAATACAAGACATCTCTAGCAAAATAAATGCCTATCACAGTTCCAGATATCTGCTTATCTTTTCACCATATCATGACTATTTTTTTCATCCCAAAGTGTGAGACCTCAAGATGGAGCCATGAGATGGGACAGGAGGAAGCTGGGCAGCCCTTTAAAGAGGGAGATGCTAGGCTGTACATCCAGGAGAGCTCCTCTGAGCATAGAGCAGCCACTTAGCACATCTGACCACGACATCTCTAGTTCACCTGTGTCCCATGACATGGGAAAAGAACAAAACAGTGGCAGGAAAGGAGGCAGAAGTCAGCTGGGAGAGTTTCATTCTCAATGCACGATACTCAAAAGTCATAATGAAGAAGATATCAAGGAACACCAATAGCCATGAAAATTTGTGTAACCAGCAAAGCCAGGTAGTACAAATGCCCCTCCTGCTTCCCAGCCTCAAGGCACACTCAGTTTCAGGATACAGTGGCATCCCAGGAAGCTGCAAATGCTCAGGAGTCCAGTGGCTCCTGCCTCTCTGATCACCCTTTGGAAAAAACATACTGCTTCATATAAATTAGAGGAAACCTAGGAATAATGTCTAAATCAAGATCTAGGCAAGACCCCAGCCAACCTAAAACATGGACAGACACAAAAGTGCTGTAAAAGCACCTTTCCATTCCACCTCCCTTGAACTAAGCAAGAGCTAAGCCCCAAACCTCACAGCTGGAGGCAAATGCAGTTGGCTGGGAGAGGAAAACTCAAGTCTCATTGCAATGCAGCCCTCCAAGGCTGAGCCCCAGCCCAGGCAACACTTGCAGCACCAAGAGAACCTGTGTGCCACAGCCAGCAGGACAGTGCCAGCCAAAGGGCTGCCTGAGGACGGCCACCAATGGTTTCACTGACAGCCCTGGCCGAGGGGAAACCTGGACACAGGACAAGGCAGAGAGGGGGCAAATGTTCTGCTCCTTCTCAAAACAAGCTGCTGGTTTTGTTTCCAAGCTTCAGGCTCTTTGGATCTAATTAAACTTGAAGAAGAAAGTGAGGAGTAAGCAAAATTCTTGGACAGCAGGCTGGTTTGTTCAGCTAGCTGGGGCTGCAAGCCATGCATGAAAGGCAGGTGCTAAAGCAAATCCCTGTGTCCTTCAACAGCAACAAGAGAAGTGTGAACAAGAGAGAGGATATACCTATTTTAGGAATGTAATTGTTTTATAGGAAACATAGCAACCCCAGCGTTCTTCTCATCTTGCTTTTTAAAACTCAGCACTCATAAATTCCTTCAATTTGGGAAGTCCAAGATTTCATCTGACAGCATAAATATTTGTTCGACACCATTTTTGGATTTTTTTTAGTTCTTAATATTTATATAAATATCACTTACTGAACACTGGACCGGTGAAGAATTAAGGAAATATGCCCTTAACTACCCTGTGCAGGTAATTTGCAACAAACCTCGTGGCAGAGGAGCTTCTGGAAGCCCCTGGCTTACCACCACCTCCAAAACTTGGTGGTGGTCTCCCAGAGACCCATCATGGAGAGGCCAAGCAACTGTTACTGGTCTTAAAATGAAAAGAACAATTGCTCCACAGAGCTTAAGAGAGCATGCTGTCTTGGCATCAATTCCTACCAAGTCTGCTGACAGTACAGAGCAGTAAATAATGCAGATTTCTAATTTATACCTCTTAAAGCACAGCCTAAAAATAGGAAAGACTCCTATAACAAAGAATCCTCCACTGAGTGCTCAAGAAAGAAAGTCTTACATCTTCTTCTAGACCACACATAAACCAGGTGGAAGCAGTTCTGAAGTCAGATTTTAATAGCTCTGAGTGAGATCTTCTTTCACAGTTGCATTACTGAAGCCTTGTAAACTCCTGGAATCTATATCATCTTTTAACTAGAAGCTGCAGAATTTAAATTTCTTGCTGTGTGGAGAAATACCTGATTCAGTTTGTTTTGAATCTGCTGCCTGTCAACTTTTTTTGACCTTGTCAAAGGCTGTCTGGGGAGAACACTGTCAATGGAATTTTTGTGAGACCTTCATAAGAATCTGAGGAGATTACTGCTCAGCTTGGATGCTAGAGAAACTACTGCAAATAAAAGGCAAATTTTTCAGATTATTTAACTGATTCAGAACTTTGTTTCAGCTGACAATAGTTCAAGAATTTTATTTTCTAGTGTCTTTTGGTAAAACAAAAATAATCAGCTTCTGTCCTTTTCCAAGTTCAAATGGATATTCTTTTTCTTTAACCCTGCATTATGACAAAGAGACATTCAAAGTCAACATTCAGAAAGAGCCCTGAGAAAAGGCTAGATGTTATATGTAAATTCCCTCATTTTATTCTGAAAACTGATTTTACACACTAGCTTTCTAGGTCTCTAGCTGTTTATATGATTTCTGTTACTACAGACACTTCTAAATCTTAGAAAAAGTTAGTAATTTCTCCACCTTCACTTCATGGGAAATTGTGGAGGGGGGGGCAAAAAAAATGTTGTTTAGTCCAAGTTTGAGCAGAAATACAAATTTAGAAATACATTCTGAATGTTGGCCAGGTTTAATTTTTATTTAACACATTCCAATGGCCTCCTCTCCTTTTCCTGGAGTGAGAGAGGAGCAGATTATCAGATGACCCTCCTTGCTCACAGTGACTTAACCCAGGGACAGACCAGGAGATCTGAACAAGCTCTCCCAAATCCCGCAGCGTTCCACTTGCTGTAGGATTGTTTTCCCTAACTGCTCCAAGTCATTTAGGACACTGCAGCTTGGTAAATCACTACAGTTAAAGAAGAGCAGAGTCGATTTCCAGAGCTGTAACATTTTCCTAGAAGAAGCAGATTTTAAGAGCCATCTCAATCACAGGTGGGAAGCTTAATTAAATGCCTTGCAGTGTTCAAAGACCATATCATATTTTACCTCTTATGTACTCACTCCCTTATTACTTGGGCTTCATTCCCTGCTAGATTTTTGGGTAACTATATTAAGAACAGAAGAAAGCTTCCTCTTCTTTCAACAAGTTTTTTTAACCCCTCAAAAATGTGAAGAGAATCTGCACAATTCTGCAATAAATGCCTAAAGTTCTTTTCACACACCACCTTTCAAATATGATTGAGCAGTATGTTAGTGCTGTACTGCATATCCATCTGTTACAAATCACCTGAGAACAAAGAGAAATTTAAATGTGAAATATGTCTAGCTTTTGTGAAAAGAAATTGGATTTTATGTGGTATGAGAGACACAGTTAAAAGCTAACACCAATGTAATACAGTTTTTAGTTGCTGAGCAGTTTACAAATAATTCCTTTAAAAGTTGCAGGAATCTTTGCTACAATTCATCTTAAGCAATTGTCTCACGGCATAAATATTAACATATAATGATTTGAAGGGAGCAAAAAGCAATATGCAACACCACATATAAAAGGACATTTGGTGGCCACTACTAAAAAAAGTGAACTACCTCATTTTCTGACTAAAAAGCTTTAAAAATTCTTGCACACCACTTTTGGCTTCTCCAAAAGTTGCCAAAGCGATTCCATCTTTCTCAAGCTGCAAACCCATCTAGAAGGGACTCACCAGGCAGCAGGAAAAGAGAAACTATGGCAATGTCAGCAACTACAAGAACGATGTAGCTTCCCAGACTTTCCATGGAAAGTAATGGTTTCTCTTTTGCAGCAAAAAAAAGGACACTCCAATGGTTCCAAGCAAAACAGGGCTCAGCTCAACTACAGCACTCAGGTTTTGCTTAGAGGATCCATTAAAAAAGCAGTGAAACATCATCCCAGCTGTAACTTGCTGTTGTTAAGAGATACTTCCAAAAAAAACATGCAGAGTGCACTTCAAAGTGGTCCTTAGATGAAAAATTACCCCATTTTGGAGCATGCTTTAGATTCTACAATGATGAATTTTATAACCTATCACTTACTAGTCAAAACAAGAGTTTGTTATCAAGATTCCTGCACAATTACCTTCATTTACAAAATTCAAGATCCTTTATGCTTCCGTGCACCATCAATGACAACACTCAGATAATAAAAACCACGTTCCCAACTCCCCAGTGGCTTGATTTTCATGTGAACCATAAATAGAGAATATTACAAGGAAAAAAACAACTGAAGATGACATAAATTTGGAGAAACTTGCAGGATAATGGGGGCAATATCAATTGTTTTAACTACAAATTCCACTAAATAATATACATTGTATACAAACATGGAGAGAGACATGAAATAGAAATATTTTTTTTAAAAAAAAAGCACAGCTTAGTATTGGTTCTCTTTTTCCAAATAAAACTTCAATTCTCAAAAGCTGTGAGAGATGTGTGATTTCTCACCCATTTATGGGGCTAGCTTTGAATTTTTATGTGTTAGACAGTTTCTTTGTTTTCTCTAACTTTTCTGTAATTTTCACACACACAGAAAGAAAAATTTAGTTGCCCAAAACAATACTTCAATCAAGTTTGCAACCACTCAATACACTCCACACAAACTACAGTCATGGTCAGACTTCCATTTCTCTACAGCTCCAGCCCAGATCAGAAAAAAAATACACTGAAGTCTGTCAAAGTTTCATCTGAGTCGAAGTGCAATTGCAATACTCATCAGATATTTAAAGATATTTAAAAGTCACATGCAGTACATAGCTACTTAAAAAAATTCTTAAATTATTATGTGGAAGATTGCTGATATATTCACTTGATCTTAATTAAGTTAATCAAAAGTCCAATGCACAGATTGTATGCTATAACATGTGTCATTGAAAATATTTCTGAAAAAAAAGGGTTTTTTTAAATAATGACAATTTCATCTAGTTTTAAAATGCTTTCACCAAAATGTATACTATGTCCTTGGCTAACTACAACAGTTAAAAGGCTTAAAGCCACTTTATGTCCTATGTGCCCAGGAAACAAAAGCGCAGAACATGTGGAACAAGCTGGATACTCTCTGAACTTGGGGTTTGGATAAGTCCTCATAGCAAGTGAAGGCACATGAAAACCATGGACCTAAAAGCAGTCCATACTCTGAAATACTCCAAACATTTGACATTAAGAGCTGTATTACAGCCACATACACTTCTTAAAATTCAACATGACAAAAAGATGGTTTTACACTAAGAAAATTTACTCTTCCTGACAAAACCACAAGTGTTTCATTCCTTAAAATTTACTCTTCATGAAAAACCACAAGTGTTTCATTCACCATAGTCTTTGGCTGTGGGTGCCTGTCCTTTAGCTCTCCTAATGTTTGTGCCAGCCACCTTTCATAAACTCCTACCCCATCATCACCATCACACAGAGACAGCCCAGTTGCCCACTGGTGAATAGATATTTACACATACTTAGACAATATGAGGAGAAAGGCCAGTCCACATACTGGGGCTCTCATGTACTGTTTTCCCACTTCCATGTGAAATTTAATATGATGATTTCCATTTTTAGAGGGCAAATTTCTGAACTGCTATGGAGATCTGAATCATCTGTAAATAATGATGTCTTTAGCATGGCATCAGCTCCCTTCTCTGCAGCAATAACCTTTGTTCGTGCCCTAATGATTTCTCAGTCACAGTTTCCCCCAGACTCTGATAATACTAAATTTAGAACACCACAGAAACTTTTTATTTTAGTCTCTGGCATCTTTGCATTACAACCATTGCCTTACATTAGCTGCACATTTTTAGCTGCATTCCTTTATTCCCAAAGCTCTTTTTCCCAGAGTGCTCTAACATTTAATTATGTGAGTTAATAGATAAGGAAAAAAACAACTTTTTTTCAGATGCTCACATGAATATAGTCATATTGTTAAATAGATTTTACCTACTTTCATCCATATATGTTTTTTCAAAAAGCAATCGAAATGGGATAGTTTAGTCTTCATTCAATCACACAGGATTACAAACTTACATAAAACAGATCTTTATTTCAGACTGGAAAAGAACAAAAAAAACCAAACAAAAAACCCCCCCAAAAAAACAACAAAAAAATTCCCAGCAACAACAACAAACTGATCTGGGAATAAGAAAACATTGAAAATCAAAAACACTCCATAGGCAAATGCAGTGATACTCAGGAGTTTTTGACACATATTAAATTGTTAAAATACTAACAAAAAATTGACCAAAACATTGTTTCCAATTTTTGGCATTATGTCAGGTGCAAAGAGCACTGAAGTCAAAGCTTCTTTTTAACATACCTTCAAAGGGCTCTGAATTAGAGTATAAGTAACAATCTGCTTTGACTGTAATTTCATGGTGTTTTGTACATTTAAGCTATTCAACAACCACAATTCTTTGATAATGACAGTCAGGAATTACTTTTGTTAGGAATTACTGATTTTTAGGACACATCTGTGTCCCCTCCTAAACATACCACAGTAAAAGAGCTGCTTTTCAACTTGCTCTAACTGGACAATTTTTTGAGAAAATTAAGCCATACAGGCCCAACATCGAATTCCCTTAACATGAGAGGCCTAACTAAGCAAAGACCTCAAACTTGACAAGTTTCACTGGGTTTTATGGGAGGGACAGTCATCACTGATGACCTGTAGCAAGACCTAAGCCTACTCAAGCCCATCACCCTGCTGATGGACCTGTTCCCATTTCTGCTCTTCCCACTACAGCCATGCCCGACATGGACAAAGTCCCTCCCAACACCCACAAGGACACCATGCCCAGGTCAAGGGAGTGGCTCCTGCCCACATTCCTCATTGTGAGGCCACAGGGACTGGCGTGACATCACCACCCAGGCCTGAGAGGTATAGACTGCTGTGCATCAACATAGCTTTCAGTCGAGGAGCAGCCCTCTGAGGAGGAGGTTGCCCTAGACTACTGAGTGAGTTTTGGTGCCTCTGAGGCAGTTCATAGGCGTCTCTCTTCACTCAAGGAAGGATCGGTACGCTTTATCAGGAGGAGAAAGGCTGGCAGTGTTGCGGAACGCATCCTCCAGGCCTTCCTCCATAGCCACAATGGTGCAGCCGAGAGCTGCTGAGAAGCGTCCTCCTGGGAAGGAGCGAGGTGAGAGCCAAGTCTCCCTCCCCACAGCTGCCCATGGCTGTTAGAGGGGGAGCAGCCAAGAGCAGCAGAAAGGGGAATCAAGAGCTCCGCAGAATCACCCCAGAGTGGGCCCTCCTCTGAGGGCCAGGCCGGGCTGTGGCCTCCGGCACTTCCCGGCCCTTAAGCCAACCCAGCAGGGCCTTGGGGACAAAGCTGCAGGGACATTTCCTGAGTCCTACAAGGTGCTCACACCACCTGCTCTCTCTCTCTCTCCCCCCAATGCACTCTGTGTCACTGGGCAGAGGCAGATGCAAAGAGCAGCAGCCGCCTCTCCGGACAGCCCGGGCCGGACCCCGCTCGCCGCCGTTCATGGAGGAAGCGGGCCCAAGACGTGGGCAGCCAGACAGGAAAGCCCATCCGGCTGAACCGTGTACCCCTGCTGCGTGCTGAGATCAGCAGCCCCAGCATCAAACCTCAGAAGGTGCCAAGGCTGGCCCAGGCCGTGGTGCTGGTCAGCAGCAGCAGCAGCAGCCGCCCCAGCTTCCCCTGCCGAAAGCAGGCCCTGAAGCGCCGCCGCTCACAGGAGGCCACAGAGCCGCAGGCCCCTGAGAGTCCGTTGGCAAAGCGCCGCAGGATGGATGATGTGCCAGCCCAGAGTGCTGAGTCCAGCAGCTCCAGACAGGTAGCAGTGAGGCAGTTCCAGGACACTCAGCCACCCAGGAACCAAGCAGTTCCATACATTCCACCCTGGGTCTTGCCCCGCTCCCAGGCCGGGCCCATTCGTACAAGGCACATCTGGCACCAGCAGCGGCGAGAGAAGAAGCCCTACAGTAGGCCCGAAAACCAGAGCAGGACCAGACGAGCACCAGCCCCTGGTGCTTACCCCCCTCAACGCCCTCACCTCCCTCAGCGCCCTCATGGCCCTCAGCGCCCTCACGGCCCTCAGCGCCCTCACGGCCCTCAGCGTCCTCAAGCCCCTCAGCGCCCTCATGGCCCTCAGCGCCCTCAAGCCCCTCAGCGCCCTCACCTCCCTCACCCCTGAAAATAAAGTTTGCTGTTTGTTTGAACTGGGGGATTCCACATTCCTTTTTCCCGTCATCTGCAGCTGATGTCCAAACAGAGGCCTCAGCTCAGTGAAACATTCCAGCATGTGTGTGCCCTCAAGGACCCAACCTGTCCCATGGCAACACCCAGTGTCATGGTGTCCCCATGGCCTGGGATACCAGCCCTACTTCTGCCAGGTTAAAAACAGAACACTGCAAAAGGGGCAAGGAGATTTTGCAAGCATTCCTGGCTCAGGCAGCCTCAGGTGGGAGGGCACAGCTCTACCTGCTGCAGGTGCCCAGGAGGGAAAATCATGGATGCATCAGGATTATTCCCCTCCCAACCCAGCCCAGGCACAGTCCAATCTACCATTGCTGCCACTGGGGTTGCACATATCAGCCTGGAGAGTAACTGGGGTAGTGCAGCTCATGCTGAAAAAAGGCAAAACTAAACCCAGCCCCGCCTCAGTAAAAACACACAGCATCTGAAAAAAAAGAGCCAGCACCCTCCTGTTCTCCGAAAATTGGACAAAAGAGCTTAAAAAGTATAAAAAAATTAAACAGGTTTTGGAGAAGATACAGGTTAAACTATGTGAGGCTGGAAAACACTGTACAAGTTCTCAGAGGAAAACTAGTAGGAAATCCCTTCTTTCTGCTATTAAAATCTCAGGCTGTTGCCATCAGACACTCAGGCCACAAGAAAAGTGCTTCAGCACCAGCATCCAACTGAGCACCTGTTTGATCCACCTCAGCGGAAAGCCATCACTTTGCAAGCAGAACTCCTTCTCCGAGTTGCACACAAGATAATTTTTGCCAACTGGAAGTGCTGCTGGGTTTTGTTACCCAGCATTTAATATTAAATTGTGGAAGTATTTTAAATAAAAAGGGAATGAAAACTCGCAGTATTTAAAGAAAATTAGCTGGAAAACTCTAAGATTTTCACCATTCTAAAAAGGGAACCAAGGTACCACAAGTCCTAAATGACTCTCTAGCTCTCTCAAACAAGGAATAAGCCTAAGAGGTACATGAACAGATAGACTTGAGTTTAATTGGGCATTAATACAGCTTTACAAAGGATTAGGTTAAGTTTGCAAGACACCTTTATTTTGATTCAGAGATTTGTTTGGGTTTTCCTTCAAACTCCAGAGAGCTGGCAACAGATCTTTGTGTGGTGTCCACAGGCCAGGGCAGTCAGGGCAAGGCAAGAGCCAACAGCTCACGGGAAGCAGGAGAAAAAGGCACCATGGAATGGGTTGAGGTGAGATGGGAACAGGATGGATGGGATGGAGAGACCTCAGCTCTCACCTGGGCTGGCCTGTGGGTGTAACTGTGATGAATAAACACCTGCTTGAACCCAAAGGTAATTCTGCACCCATATCTGGGGTCCCCATCATAAGAAGAACATGGACCCACTGGAGTGACTCCAGAGAAGGGTCACAGCAATGATCCAAAGGCTGGATCTGCTGCTATGGAAATGGGCTGAGAGACCTGGGGTTGTTCAGCCTGGAGAAGTCTCCAGGGAGACTTCACAGCCCCTCTCAGTGCCTAAAGGGCACCAATCTTCTCAAATCCTGCCATGGTTACCCACCCCAATCCGGGAATTTTCCACTGCCTTAGAAACTAGACATGGCTGCTTGTCACAGCACATGTCACAGTTGAGATGGCCATGACACAATTTCAGAAGGCTTCAAGCATTCTCCCATACACAGTAACACCTCACATCAGAAGGCTTCTGGTGTCTGCCCACACAGAGTAACACCACAGCACCTCAGAAGGGTGCAGGCATCTGCCCTTCCTGTCCCTCAGCCCAGCCTTTCATCCCCTCCTGCTGATGCCCTGCACCTGTGTGCCCTCTGCTCCCTTTGGTGGTTGGGCAGTGTCCCTGGGCTCTCGTTACCTTCAATATTATTCACCTGCTGCTCACACCTGTAGCCAATTAGAGATGATGCTCAGCTGCAGCCCCACTCCCAATCACCACAAACTCTGTGCCTACAACTGCTATGCCAAAATCCTGCCATGTTCCCATATCACTTTGCTCCTCGTGCTTCACTATTTTTCTTTTCAATACCCTTTTACCACACTTATTTTGGAAGCACTTCAGTCATAAAGAATTCAAAGGTTTTGTGACATTTAACAAAGAAAAATTTGGCCCTGGAACATTTGAACACAAAAGCATCTGTTCTATAGCATTATGGATTAAAAGCTTTCTTATAACTCCCATCTAATGTCCAAACCAAGATGCATAATCTTATTTGTCACCTACTATCTCTCTGGAATCCATTATTGTAACCATGAACACACATGGGGAAAAGTCTAACCTCCAGTGTTACCCCAATTACTTGTGGTTATTAATCACAGATTAGCTTTTGATCTTCAGCCTTGCCCAGAGCTGCAAACAAGTTGTCCTGGTTTAAAAGAGTTTAAAGAGGTGGGAACTCTGAAATGGGTAACCTCCCCTTGATTCCAACCAAACCCTTTCTACCAATAAGGAACAAGTGAATAGATATATGTGATAAGATATAATTGGAAAAAAACCCCAACGAAACAGCTTAGTAACAAAGAGAATGCCAAAATGGATCTGCTAGAATCCGTTAGGTTCCAAAATCTGTTCTAAAATTCCAAATTCTGTAGCTAGATTCCAAACTGCTAAACCTCACAATGCCACGGGAACAAAGAGAGACACTAAATGCCAGAAAGACCCATTCCCAGGGCCTTGCTCATCTCAGCCTGAGAAAGTGGCTCAGTCCTCTGATGCTTTCTGCCAAATGTCATATCAGACTGCTGAAAAACTCTACTTAAAAGTTTTATTTAGTGGTACTTTTACTACCTTAAAACTGGCACAACCTTTTATTAACCTGGTGTGATGTTTACAAGACTGTTCTGCCAATTAGTTAACTCTGTGGAGGTACATTACAGCCATATTTTCCCAAATACATCTCATTTAAACCTTAGGCTACAATTCTAGCTTTATTATCAAGAGATATTCCCCTTCAAAATAAAAACTATTCAAATTCTATATCAATCTTTAAGCTGCTCCAACACTTAAACCACAGATTTGAACTGAAAGACTGATGTAATGATAATAAGGAGTTCAGCCCATCAAAAAACAAAACACAACCTACAGGATAATGTGAATTAGAAACGATCCATTGCATGGGAAAAGGAGTTGTGTATTAAATGCAGACTGCCCTTGAGTTTCTGCATCTTTTAAACAGTGGGAACAGGAGACTTTCATCTGCACTACCTTCAGGGACTCAGGAACCCAAATTTGCATCTATTCCAAACCCCCAAACTGGGCTGTTGTGTCAGATTCAGGATTTTACTAGGAACTGTACCTGGACCCAAAACAACTTTTCCAGCTGTAAGTTGTGTTGAAATGCTATGCTTCCGTCAAAATTTTAAGTTTTTGACAAACTGGCAGTTTTTGCTATTAAAGTGACTTTTGATATTAAAGTGACCTTCTCAGAAAAACAAACTCTAATCCTGAACAAAACAGATAAACTTTCCAAAAGACCGTGAGGATTCTTCTGGTTATCAACAACTAATTGCTATTTAAAAGGATCAATACACTCTTGAAGTCAAGAACCTAATGAAGATATTGGAACTGTGTGGATGGAGCTGACATGCCTCAAAATTATGAGATCCTGACAAAGCTCTCAGCACAGGGGCAAGACTGCACTAAATCACTGGAAACTATACAGAATTACAGAACAGGCTGAGTTGGAAGGGACCCACAAGGATAATCAAGTCCCGCACAGCACCATCCCAAGGAGTCACATCTGGTGCCTCAGAGCATTGTCCAAACACTTCTTGAACGATCAGGTTTAGTGCTGTGACGCTTCCCTGGGGAGCCTGTTCCAGTGCCCACCCACTCTCTGGGTGAAGAAACTTTCACAATGTCTGCCCTAAACATCCCCTGACACAACCTCAGACATGAACACCTGAATATTTTGTGGTGTTGTGGTATTTTGTGGATATGCTGACTCTGTGTCCACAAAAAATAAAGTCACAAGCGCATGATTATTATTTTTAACTCTTTTCAGATATCTCAAGAGAGAGGAAATGGTAATGTGACAAATCTGCAGCCTGAATTAAGTTTCCATGGCCTAGAGAAAGACAGACATACACAAGATAATAATTTGGTTAACTGAAAGAGCTCATTAAATTTTGTTTTGCTGTCCATAAACTCCCTGATCTCTACTAAATGATAAAGGATAGCATGTGAAATATCTGTTCTATACCATACACATCTAATGGCAGATTCTTAAGGCACCCCAACTGGACCAGAATTTTATGGGTACTGCACACCTTGTCTCGGTTGCCCTGTGAGGTGCAGGCTCCCCATTAGGATAAACCCCTGCTCACCATTTTACCAACTGCATTTCCTAGGATCAAAATGGCCAGACCTCCAGAGTCCCTCCCCAGAATGTCACCAGGAATGTGTTGTATTTTCCTGTGAAAAGTTTCAGGTGCCAAACACAACCTAAGGAGCAGTTTGAGCAAACTGTCTCGGAGGGGATGTTGAATGTGCACAAACACGTGCTCTGTTTTTGCAAGGGAACCAGCCAGATCCCTGCTGATGCATCAAGTGCAGGAAAGTATTTGGCACCAGCCCTCAGCCCCAGAATTTATCCCCTTGTAGGCACTGGAAAAACATTCCATATTTAGTTGTTCAGGCATGTCTATACATAAGCAAAGCATTCTGTCTGTCTTGTTGTGCAAAGACAGAAACCCTGTCCACTGCTCTGGTGCTTCTAGGTATGGTAAGGCCCAGAGGACTGAACCTTTCCTTATCATATTTGAGCCCCTCTTTAACCTGATCTGTATTTGCTGACAAGAAGCAATCTCAGGACAGGTGGTGTCCCTGCACTCCAAGGGCAGGCCCTGATTGCCACTGAGCAGATCTGGGACTATGGCTGGGCCAAGCCACACCTGGACTCCATCAGGAATTTGGAAAGCCAAGGGATTTTCTCATAACCTTATGTCTCAATGGAGGGGTCTCTCATACCCTTTGCATGCCTGGTCTTCATGCAACTCATTTTAAATTGGTTCTAATAAAATTATCCTCTATACATTTCTTTTGTGTACTAAAAGAGTGACTCTTACAAAACTCCATTAGGTCTTGCTTTCAAAAATTTATTTTAAACCTGGTTTTATTCATACCTTTGATGGTGGTTCTTTAAGTGGCCAAGCCCACTCATTTGCAATGGGCTCCCACAATGGAAACTAAAATGAAGTGGGGAAAGGATGGGAAATACCTGAATTTTTTCCTGATATAAAAGGAAAATAAATTCATGGGAGCTGGGAAGCACTGCAAGTTCATTACCATAAAAGATGAGTAGGGAATAGTTTGCTTTAATTAGCTGGGGGGAGGTCCCTCAAAAATGTGTGAAACTGAAGGGTGAGGGAAATAAAAAAAATTTCTTAAAACCAACAAAACCAGCTCGGAACAAAGACAGCAAAGTGCCCCATGAGGGAAATAATGAAGCCCTCAAGGCAGAAAGAGACTAGAAAATAAGGTCTGAAAGCTTGAGCTTCTGACAAAAGAAAGAGAGGCAAGAGCACAGTTCAGTCAAAGCTAACAGGAAAGACTAAGAGTGCTCAGACAGGATGAAGAGCCAGCAAGGTTAAAGGAAGAAATGTGCCATGGCCAGACCTCAGTGCTCAATTCCAGCTTTAACACTCTCACTGGTATCTTTGGCAGCACTGGCAACTTTATTTTAATCATGCTGCACAGCCCCAACTGTCTGCACTCATCCAATACCCTTCAGGAAAATCTGTCTATGTATATTTGTACTTTATAACTTTAATCTAATTAGACTAAACATGCTTCCTATAACTAATTTCCAGTAAAAAATGAAATATATATGCCTCAACTCACCGTATTTTTTCCTATCAAGAATCTCCTAGCCTTCAAACATCTCTGCAATGAACTTTTAACGAAAGATTAAAAGGGTACTTTGTAAATGCTTGGAACAAATATAAGCAGAGGGGAGACAATTTCCTTCTTCTATTAAACAATGCAGCAAAGCTTGAGACCTTCCAAATAATAAAACAAATGTTTATGGCCTCCCTTTTTCTTCCCATAACAATCTCAACGTTAAATAAGAAAACTTTTAGCTTGTCACAGGCACATTTCTTTTCAGCATCTCATGCAGTACAGCCAAAAAAGCACAGAAGTACTGGTTTGATGGGCGCCTTCTGACAGAAAGGTTGAAACAGCTGTTGTATTGGATAACACAGAGAATCAAGATTTAAGGTATTTGGAAATATACTGTGATGCAAATAACAAACGAGGGGAACAAAAATTTGACCTTGCTCAGCTCCCTTCAAGTCAGGCTGAAGTTTTCACTCGCACAGAATGAGCTGCTTTAGCAGACACAGCCTCAAGAAGGTTTCCATCAAAATCCAGTTTAAAAAAAGACAAAAAAAACATGGAGTGGAAGCATGTCCCATCTTTACAAACAGCATTCACACTTAGAGTGGCCACCACATGTTCTTAGCATCAGAATAGCAGACATCTTTTGATTTAAGATGAGAAATCTAAGACACACCTTTTCCTTCACCCACCCACTAAGGAGTGAAGACAATCACACAAAATCTGGATTTTCCTGTCCCCACAACATAAGGCAGGTCAGCTGTAGCATTCAAATTAAAAACAATTAATTAAATTGCCTAAAATAGGCAAGATTACAAAGGAAAAAATTCCGGAGTTGTGTATCTCCAATCCTAATTCTTAACTCTTCCTAAAAATCGAGACACATTGGCAAGCAGATTGTTATTTTGGCAAAACTATTCTAAATTATCATCCCAAGCTTACAAAAGATAACTCTGGATGTGCCTGAGCCACAGATAATGATTTAAGCATTCATCTGGTAATTTCCCCTCTTAAGTTAAATTGCATCCCATGAAATTTTAAAAATTCAGTTGCTATACCACCTCTTTTCTCACTTTCATCTGTTTGCAAGGTCTTATATCCATGTTCAAATTAAATTACTAGCAGTCTGAGCAACATCACAGCAGCATTCTTCCCTATTTTCAGCTAGTGTAGCTAGTTTTTTTAAGCAGTTTCCATTTTGGAGATTAAAAAAAATGTCAAAAATATATAACTGACATCAGGGAATGAAAATATAATATTAATAACTTTTGGCCTCTGATATATTTCAGATTTAAAAACACTAAGCATATGTCATTTCAATGTAACTAGTATTCTTGAGGTTGGAAACAAGTTTCCCTAGGAATGGCCAATGGGAGAGGGGAAAAAATGAATCCTAGCCAACAACAAAAAAAAGGCTTTCTAAAGAACTATTAATAAGAAATCTTAAGAGAAGGGCGTTTGTCTGCCCAACTGAGTAAATATGAAGTATTTCCACCATTAATTTTCTCATACAGTAAATCACTAAAACATAGACTAGTATCAAGAAAATTCTCTGGATTCAACACATCTCTGCTCCAAAGTTAGTTGGTAAAAACAACTGAGTGATTATTCCTCTTACAAATAAGGTTATGTCTTAGTTCAGAACAAATTTTCAAATGCTCCAGAAAGGCAAACAGCCTTACAAACAGCTTGTTGAATGACATGCCAACTGAAACAAGCTCGTAATAATGTTGTGAAATTACATTATCTGACACGTTTCAAAAGCTTATTCAGGTGCTTATTTAAGCCCATAAAACCTGTAGGGAAATAGAGACAGGATGACATTTCAGTCAGCTTACCATAACATTTTTCTAGTGAAATTGCATAGCAACATATTAATGCTGAAAAAAAAGTGTCAGCAGTAAAAACAAATGCCAATAACCTACACACTTCCGTGAAGAAAAAAAAAAAGCTACTGGTAACATACATCAGCACATTACAAAGGCACCACAGTCTTAACAGCAGTTTAGAGCATCAAATATATGCTCTAAAAATATCATGCAGCCTCTTAACTGCACTCTAAAATGGGAGAACAAGGCAGTTTATACCATATGCCGTGTGAAATCTGCGTCTCGCATCGTTCTGCCAGTACGCACAATTTGGAGGAAACTGTCGAACTTTTCATTCCTCTCTGAACAAGCAGACAGCAAGAATGGCTGTCAGTCTAAGAGCTTTTCATGGACGATGAAACTCAACAAAACTCAGTCATCAACTCACACGCTGCAATGAGACACACCATTCTGCCCAGCAGGTTTCTGGCCTGAAAGTCCAGCTAGAAAGTGCTTTAAAAGTCCTTCTTGTACCTAACAAATTATTTCAGTGACAAAAATATCATTAAAAAGTATCCCTTTTCCTACAACTCAATTCATCTGCAAGTCAATTCAGATCAGACTATACCTGGAAAGTGCTTTAAGTGAAATCAGACAGGTGATAAGGAGAAAAGCCTGTAGGAGAATTTAAATGAATGTCATGTGAATTGAAATGGAAAAAGATGGTACAATTCTTAATAGCACAAGTGAAACACAAAAGACAGCACCATTCAATATGTGTGAAGTACCAAATGATCAATCATTTTAGTCCTGTTTCCCATAGCTTAATAACAGTTGTCTATATATTCTTTTCACATCCCAAAAATGCCACTGAAGTTGCACCAAAAGGACTGTCAGATTAAGATCTAGATGCTCAACGAATCACATTTGGGAAAATGCAGGCAGAATAAGCACTTAACCATCTGAAATTTTATTCTTCCGAGCTCTCTCAAACACGCAACGCACTTTTCCAAATCTACTTCCCAACCCATTCTTTACCCATTATACAATTTCCCAGGGGAGGCATCTGTTGCCTTGACTAAGAAAAAGAAATATGACTGCAAGAACCCAGCCAGAGATGAAAGTTAACCATATTTTATAGGTACATCCCTTGGACACATACAAACAGCAATATGATCTCCTTGCTGCAGTTGTTCTCTCCGTGGTCTTTATAGTCCCCTTTTGTTCATTTTTAGATCTCACTTGTATTATTTTCTAGCAGTGTCTGATCCTTACACTCAACACAAATGGATTAACACCACTTAGGGCAGACTGACAGCAATGCTGATATCTTAGGTTGCAAGCTGCCTAGCTCTGAATGAAACTCTTTATGTGAAAAGCATTGCACATTTCTGAATTCATAATCATTCCTTCAAGCGATACAACCAAACCCAGTGAAAAACATTTTCACCTATTCTAATAAAGACCTGTTTGTTTTTAATCAAGAGTTTCAAATATCTTCCACTTAGAGCAAAGGAGGACCTTACTTGTAAACAGCAAAGGAAACACAGCATTAACAGAACACCAAACCAAAACAGGTAAAGTTTGAAGGATCACAAGCCAATTTGAATCCTGTCTGGACATAAACCTGTGGCCATGAAGGCAGTGGGCAGCAGACTGAACCCAGTGTTGGGATCAGAACACCAGAGTCTGAGAGTCCCCAGCCAACGTCATTTTCTTGCCTTGGCCTTGATACAGCAGAGGCTTCCAGAGACAGAAATGAGGAGAACAGAGGAAAGAGAATATCTGAACAAAGAGCAACAAAAAAGGGGGGAAAAGAGCTTCCTGCTCTAGAGGGATTTAGAGAAGAATTTGCTTTTGAACATCATGGTGGCCATCAAATAGGTAATTGTGATATTCTTAGATGCCTATCATACAGATAGCAGAACTAAGCCCCAAATATTCTGCCTACAACATTTCTGAGGACCTAAAGATCTTAATTACAATGCACCTGAAAAGATATGCAGCCCCAGGAGAAAAAGTCACACCTCTTAATGGAAAAAAAAATTTCACTTTCTGCCAGCATTCATGACATCAGTGCTAAAATGAACAAGCACCAGGCTGTGCCACCTCTGCCTGGCTGCCACTTGTGTTCTCACACTCCCTCAGATAGAAGTGATGACATGAAGACTAAATCTGAATTACGGGGCAATTCAGCAAGAATACCAGGCTCTTTGAAAAGAGCATGTAATGTGGCAAGTAGATGTGGAATTTTTTCAAGCCCCCATCTCAAGCTTTCTAGCTTTGGTTAATTTGGTTTAATTCCAACAAATAAGAATTCTGAAAAAGGGGATATTTAGTAAAAGCTCCAAAGGTTTGTTATTTAATATTAGTTTTCTAAAGTAGATATTCAACATGTCTTCAAAAGGAAAGCAGAGGATTTAAATGCTACATAAACATCTTGCTTTGTGAACATAGTTAATGCTCAACAGAGATCACTTACTCTTGTACCTTCCAAAAGATATCAGTAGTGAACAAATGTCATGAATCTCAAAATATTCACTGACTACTAATAAATCTCTAAATGGCCATGATCATTCCTTCGCCAAATGAACTTTAGCAAACAGATCGTAGAATTCTATAAAAACTGGAATAAAATATTAATTGTAAATTTAAGAAGGTCTTCAGTTAAAGAACAGATGTATAGCTAAATGGAATTACAGATCTAATACTGACAGAAATTCCTTAACTCTCATCCATTCCTCTATCCACATGAAAATGTATCAGGTTTACAAAGGAAAAAAAATTACAGATATTATCAGATCTCTTTTAAATTATTTTTTTTAACATGGAAGGAAGGATTCCAGCCTGCACCTATACTACTGATTTGGCTTGCAGCAGTGTCATGGTTTGCAAGTGAATCCCCTCATCCTTCACACTCACATCCATGGCCTCATTTCTCAGAGCACTTTAATGCAGACATGGCTGGGCTCACTCTTATCTGTGGAGAGCCAGTGAGGTTATGGAGCTTCTCAGCCTCTGGTGTTAGACCCCACAACCAGCAAGAGCTGTCAGAACTGCCCACTTTATCTGCGCTTTTTTGGAGGATGAGACGGAGTAAGCGAAGGAAAAGAAAGGAAAACAAAGCAACCAAACAACCAGAAAATGGTTGTACCAATTTAACTGAATGCATGATTAGGTGTTGCAAGTTCTAACTCTGTCTGAGAAAAGTGCCCAGTTATGGCACAGGAAGCACAAGAAAAAGTTTGATTTCTACTCTCTTACTGCTTCACACAACTTCTTTGGGAAATGATTTAACATAGTTTAGAGATTGACTAAATCCCCACTGGAGCAGTA
Source organism: Melozone crissalis (assembly GCF_028551555.1). Taxonomy (NCBI): domain Eukaryota; kingdom Metazoa; phylum Chordata; class Aves; order Passeriformes; family Passerellidae; genus Melozone; species Melozone crissalis. The sequence continues at coordinate 6,034,365 of NW_026535817.1, read as the reverse complement.
AGGCTGTTTCAAGGTGCAAGGAACATTTCTTTCCTAGCAAAGTGAAAATAAAATATGTACATATATATTTAACTTTCACGTAGTTTGGCTGCCTTGAATCTTCGTGACAGTTGCAGACCACATGAACCATGTCAAGTCTTGGTCCTTTGCAGAATATACAGCACTGAAAGTGGAAACTTATTTTCTTTTCCTCTAATCATACAGTCAACATTTGTCTTCTTACAAAAGTAGCCTGTTTTAATTGCTAAATTCTATTTTCAAGAGTTATTTCAGTATTTGAGAATTTATGTGATAGCACAAAGGACTTCAGCTGGAATTTCCCATAAGTGATTCAAGTACAACTTATGCTTAGGAAACCAAAGTGGGGAAACAGTAATAAAATGCTAAGCATCACAAATAAATATTTGCCAAAGACAAGGAAAGGCAACTCCATGACAACAAAATTGATTACACACACACACAAAAAAAAAATCACTAAAGGCTTCAGCTATACCCTTGTTCAAAAAAAATGAAGAATTCTCCCAACATAAAGCCACCAGATTAAGAAGAATTCTCTCCAAGTTATTCATTGCTCAAATTACACTGAGTCCCAGTCTGATGAAGTTAACATGGAGATTTACATAAATGCTTAGTCCTGCACAGGAGAAACACAAATCAGACAGCTAGTTCATTCCTTTTCCTCAGAAAAATCCCTGTTTTCATCTCTACTCTTTCCCCAGCAGGGTACAACAATCTCAGAACCACAGAATGGTTTGGGATGGAAGAACTTTCCAGATCATCTCATTCCAATTCCCCTGCCATGGGCAGGGACACCTTCCACTATCCCAGGTTGCTCAGAGCCCCATCCAACCCTGCCTTGAACACTTCCAGGGCTGGGGCATCCACAGATTCTCTGGCCAACCTGTGCCAGGGCCTCACCACCCTCACAGCAAAGTCAAGATTACTGGATTTTGGCTAAAAGTTGGAAATATAAAATCATGAAAATAAACCTTAAAGGTTTTCTAAGAACACACCCCTAGTATTTTTATTATTAAAAAAAATGAAAGGCAAAAACTGACATCTCCATTACTCTCTTAATCCCATAGATTTGTCAAAGTATCCAAGCAAAACATGCCCATGTAAAGGTTTAAGAAATGGTAAAACTCTTTGCAGAATTCCCATTAATTTCTAGAGCATATAAGCATCCCATTTATAAGCTCAATTTTCTCATTTACCAAATTCATTTCCTTTCTACAGATACCAAGACTATCTAAAATAAGCTTAGTTAAAGCATTCCAGTGGCAGACATATTAAAACCTTCAAAACTTCAGCCAAAAGCCAACTGGCAGGCAAACTTTCAATGAAAACATTTACCTCACATCATAATCTGAAGTGTGCTCTTTGAAGCAATATTTTTAGATCAAATCTACGGTAAAGTAGGACTTAAGGAGATTTGTTCATAGCATGCTAATGTATAATGTCCTAATCTTATTTATTCCAAAACTTGGAGCTTCCAGTAAAATTCTGGTTTTTCCCCAGCAGTACTTTCTTTGGTTTTCTTTTGAAGATCCTTGCTGCTGCAGATGTGTTTCCTATTACCTTTCAGACATGAACACATTTATCATGATTTAAGGGTGATTGTCCATCTCTGTTTCCCTCTTCCCCCACCTAAAATTTCAAGTTAAAGTTTTGGCTACTTCACCCCCTCACCACTGAGTGCACACTTACTGAGACCCAGATGCTTTAGAGACAACTGGATCATTTGTGCACTGGCATAAAAACATAACAAAACCAAGGCCAGCCTTCATAGTCTTTGAACTATGTACTCTAAAAAACCAGTGTTTCTAACAACAGACTATATAATTCATATATATATATATATATATATATATATCACAGACCTTCAAATTCCAATACTGCTATGTAGAGGAAAAAATCAGTGTTTTCTTATTATATTTCCAGTCATAGAAAACCTACATTTTAATTCCAAGCTAAGAACCCAAAACAAACTCAGACTGGCAATAAGCCTTTTTCTCTTAGCCAACAATATCTTAATCAAACTTTCCATTTCCTTTGTTTACAAAGTTCCTTCTTGCTCCCATGTTACATTCAGCACTGATCCTGAGAGCGCCATTCATCTAGGAAATTGCTGCTAAATGGGGTAGAAAAATGTTATGTGCAACAGCACTGTCACTGCCTATAGGTTCCCAGGATTTCTTCTGCATGGTTTGCACACCAGTGACAAAACTGAAGATCTCAAACCCCACCTCATTTTGACCTTGTCTTTGTTGCTTTTCTCTGCAAACACCTATATTTTCTTCTCCTTGAGGCACGCTAGAAAACAGTCTTTCAAAAAAAATATGGAAAAATGTTTGTGTAAAGTGCAAGAACAGTGAAAAAGCCAAAAGACAACAAGAGTATCTTCAGAGAAAGTTCTGCAGTAAACTGCCTCAGCTGCTGATAAACCTCAGTCCTTATCTGAAGGAGCTGCCTTGAAGACACAAGTGGATAGTTGTCTCCTTGCCCATTCATTCCCTGTTAAAGCTGCCAAATTTTCCTCTTTACACAAAAGACCACAAACCCAATATTTGCTTTTTCTTTTGAAACTCAGCTATGCAGCTCAGCTATGCAAGGCAGCAGAAAAAGTCAATGTGCATTCCAGATTAAGGACACAAAACCAGAACTTAAATCCAAACCAGTTTCTTTCTGTGGAGCACAGGACATGTATGGTGTGTGCTCATTCTTTCCACCCCAAACAATACATGCTGGAAGGTATCTTGTGCGTTCACTGCATGTTCTGGGGAAAGTTCCTGCTCTCTCCTATCCTGCTACCAGGGGACACCATAATCACCACTATTAAAGCTGTCCTTATCAAGTGTTAGGACAAACAAATCATGCAGCCTGGGTCTGCTAGCACAGCTTTTACATAAATGTCAAATCTGCCCATTTGTAACAGGCACAAGACATTAAGTGAAATAAATGCCACAGAGAGATTTGGCTGCTCGTGCACTGCAACAGACATGACAGATTTCAGATACAAAACTTGCTGATTGGAAGACTTTTTTAATTGCCAAAATGTTACCATCTGTTCTTCTAGGTCTACTGAGAAATACAGGAAGGTTTGCTGCAGCCAGAGTTTGATAAATTAGTGGTAAATGACAGGTAATGGCTTTAAACTGACAGAAGCCAAGTTTAGATTAAATATTAGGAAGAAATTCTTCAATATGAGGGTAGTGAGGCCCTGACACAGTCTGCCCAGAGAAACTTGGGATGTCCCATCCCTGGAAGTGTTCCAGGCCAGATTAGATGTGGCCCTGAACAACCTGGTCTGTTAAGTGGCATCCCTGCCAGGAGCAGGGGGGTTGGAAAAGGTACAAAATGGCCTTTAAGACCCCTTCCAACACAAACCATTCTTTAAAAACTTAAATTGCACATCTGAAGCCTTTCCCACCTCCCCCAGATTTTTCTCTCTCCTCTGCGTATCAGATCATTTGGGCCAGACCTGCGCATGAGACTTTTTGTGGAAATTTGATCACAAGCTTCTTCGTAGTGCAAGGAAGCTCCACTTCTCACACGGGCTTCTGCAGGTTTAAAGCCTGGTGCAAAAATCTGGGAGTTGATAGAAATCATTAGAAATTGAAAGCTGGATGGAAAAACAAAACCAAAAACAATAGCTCCAAATCCCTGACCTGGTCACACAGCTAGAAGACCTAAAATCTTTAAGAAAAAATCAAGGCAATGACAAGACCTTTCAGAATAGGCTTGCAGCAAATCCAGCCTATACTTAAAACACTCCAGCCAGACCTACTAAAGACAGAACTGAAGTTAATCCACTTCACATGAAAGAGAAACAGGGAAAAATGTGGGTGTCCTGGGAGGCAATGCCTCTTCAAGCTCAGAAACACTTCTTTGGCACAATTTGACCTGCTGTATCCTATCTTGGAGCCCTGGCACAAGGTACAACACAGCTCTCAGTGGGAGAAGGCTAAATGTGGTTATAAAAATCAGACAGGAAGAGACCTAAGCAGGGAGACAGGTGAATAAATCTGAATTCTTGCAGTTTGACTAGTTGAGGCTGGTAGTTGTCAAGAATGAGATACTGAACTAGACAGAACTAGCCTGCCATCATGGCAGTCCTGACTCTCTTATATTTCTAAAAGGAAAGGCACGCTCTATTTCTTTGCATAAATCCTAAACATGATTCAAATGCTGGACTGCAGATAAGAGAATAACTGTTAAAAAGCATAGCTGTCTCCTAAACACAAAGCTAAAAACTGAAGGAAATATCTTTGCCAAAATATAATAGCAACCTCTGAACTCTCTTTAATTCCATATCTGGCTTCTGTTTAATCAAAGCAATCTCCTCCCCCCTTTAAAAGCCACTTTGGCTTAGATCTCTAGCAAACCCCGAGTGCAAGGTCGGTGCTGGAGCTGTGACTTGAAAGAAGTGCCATTTCACCAACACAGGGGCCAGGCTGTCACCGCAGCGTGGCATTCGTCATCCCCCATCCCATTAATCTGTGAGCCAATAAAACTCTGCATGCTGCCTCTTGCTCAGGAATTAAGAGTCCTCACATGCCAAACCATGGAGCCTTTTCCATCTTTCATAAAGTAGTTACCCAGCAGCACAATTGTCTCTTTGCTATGAGCAGCAAATTAATAGGGGTAATGGTTCTAACCACAACCTACTTTCAAGGGTTTTTTACAGGTATCAGTTCGGGATGCTTCAGAGTGAGATTATCAATTATTCCCTCCACGAAAGCAAAATTTAGGGCACTGTTTTAATTCTTTCCACATGGGCAATATGCCTCAAAATTACAGATCTGATTACCACTGCTTGTTGTTCCTACAGTTTCAGGGTTTCTCACCTGAATTAAAAAGTGAGACCGGGAGTTTTCTAATTAGAGCCTAAAAAACCCCAAAATACATTACTATAACAGATAATTCTACCCTCAGAGAAATTCCAGATTTTTATTCCTTTTTCATACCAGATTTTCACATTTTGTTTAAGGTTAGGGTGAATTAAAATTTCTGACTTTGGAGATGAACAAAGTTCCCCATATTTTTTAAGAATATAATTAAGGAGCATCCTGGGATCCACACTGTGCAAGCAAGAAGCTTCAATTCAGCTTCAGTAAAATTCAGACTTTTAGTGAAGCTCTCTAAAGCAGTTGAAGTCTGGTCCTGCTTTGTATGTTGAAGGACCTATCATTCATACTTGAAAAAGAAAAATCACTCCTTATGGGTGTATTCACTGTAGAACATCAAAAATACATATTTTTTTAAGAGAACTCCACAAGTAGAGCACTGAGTTGAGATACACAGCAGCTTAAGGCTACAACAATCTTTTGTTTTGGTAGGATCAATAACCAAAGGTAAGTATTAAACACTGTGCTTGAAAAATAAGTGTCCATTTCAGGAGTCATTTTTATGGCCCAAAGCAATATTCCAGCATATTTGTATTCTGCTATAGAATTTCTGTTTCAGCTTTGCTTTCTTTTGTTTCATTCATGGAACAAAATTCCATGTGGATGTACTCTGCTCTTTCTTGAGGGAAGGAAATATATTTTTAATTAATTTAACAAATTAGTCACATTGCAGGGGCATAAATAACCTCTGTACTAATACCAAGTTCAGTAGCCCTTTCACAGCAGCTGTTAACACCTCTTCTCACTGCCAGAAACTTCCGGATGGCAACTTGGAACAGAGTCTTTCCATTGCACAGCAAGATAAGCCATTCTAATTCTTTCTCTGTTGGGGCAGGACAACAGTATTTTACCACTTAAGTATTTAGAGAGGAAAAAAAATTTTAAAATACACAGATCAAAATTATGAAGTGAAAAATGCCAAGTGAAAACCAATACATTCCTTTTTTAAAACCAAGGATGAGAATTAAGTTGAATGAAAGCCCAAAAAGTAAAAGGAAACAGGCAAAACCATGGAAGAAAGTCAGGGTGGAGAAGTAGCAAGAGTGTGTGAGTAAGCACCAGGAGCTGAGGGAATCAATAAGATTATGATCCAGAGGGAGAGATACAAATCTACACAAATCATATGCCATAATTCAACTCCAGCTCCAGATGGGCAGAAATGAAAGACAGGAAAATATCAAAAGTAGAAAGAGGAGGGGGAAAGAGAGAAACAGAGAACCACAGCGATTATTTTACTTTAAATAATGTATGGTTTATTAGAAAAGCTCAGTGATAGTCTGCAGTTAAAGTATTCTCAGCTGCAAACTTCATCTGCAACGGCTCAGCTTTGCCCTTGAGTATTTAGCAATTTTAATTAAAATCTCACATATTTCTAAGTAACTTTTGCTGATATGTTTCTGTTCCAATTTCAGACAATGAAATGGGGTCTTACTCAGACCGCTAAAACAACCAGTAAGTTCCACAGAGTGCGTGCTGTCAAGAGGCCAAAGCCATAAAACTCACGATTCTCTTACACAATGTGAACCGAACATTAGAAAATATCCTGCAGGGAATAATCCTATGCTGGCAAGCAGATAGACAGGATGGCTTAATGAGCCTTTTCTATCAATTTCTATGATGTTATCACTGCAGTACTTGACTTTATCATTAAGGTAGTTTAAGGAAATTCCCATATTTTAAAATATCCAAGGAGGTTAAAGCTTGGTGTCATTAGACCATCTGATTCTATCTCTTGCTGCTGGTCATAAAGCATCTCCTCCCATTCCTTCCATGTTTCTGAAATTAAAATTAAGAATTATTCCTAGACCTTCTAAATCTCCATGCTCAAGCAGGACTCCCCTCTACAAAGCAGGAAGAAACTGGGGAAAAAATCATTCCCCAGCCATCACTGCCAACCACAGAGTGAACACCTGATTTACTCCTGATGGAATTTTCTCAGGTGGAAACATTTCACTGTTGAGATCATGTTCACCTGCCTGTAGTAGCACACAGCTGGAATAAATCAATCTGAATGAAACTCGTGTCTCTCTTCCCTGGGATCATACAAATCCAGCAAAGAAGAAAATTTGTCAAATTATCGTCTTTGATAGCTCACCTAAAGCCACAACCACTCACTTCTCCATTCAGCTTGGAACTGTTTCCCTTCATTAAGATAAATTTTCCCAAAAAGCCTCTATCACGGAATTATTTTGCCCTCACACTCAATGATTCAACTCCCCCACATCCTGAAAGGAAAACAGCTGTCTACGCCCAAACTGCTTCACTGATCCAGCAGAACTACTGTAAGCAAGTCCCAAATTCTTGTTGTTCTTTTATTTGGAGACCTAGGGAAGATTATGGAGTAAAGCATCCTCAGCTTGAGCCTCCTGGGGCACAATATTGATTCCTTCCAACCACAGCCAGTTACAAAACATCTGACTCGTGCAGTTCTTGGTGGATAGGCTGCCTTGCCAAGCAAGCAAGAAGATTAAATTAAATAACAAAACTCAAAATATGAAATATCTTCCACTGTTCCAGGATCTTTTTCCTCACTGGTTGCAAGTGAAGGCAGAAAGATGATCCTGCCACAAACTGTGCTTTAAGGACTGGGTGTGCAGTTGGCAGGTACTCAAGCCTATATTTAAAAGTACAGTGGGGATGAGGGAGAACTGAGATGAGGGGGAAAGAGAGGGTTGCTGAGAAGGGTGGGCTATTTTAGGATAAAAAAAAAACTTTGTAATCAAATCAGGGTTGGTTTTTTTTTTTTTTTCCTGGGGATATGGGAGGTGGGGGAAGAGAGAAGGAGGGAGAGGGAAAGGTTTTACAGTTCCTTCAAAGCTGTTGAACAAAACAAACCCTTCCAAACTTAAAATATGTGAAATCTAAACACAAGAAGTGTTTTTAAAAAGAAAAGTACTGATAATTTCTCCCTCAGAGTGCATGGAGAAGCTCTGTCACTGAGAAGATAAACACTAGGTGTACATCAAGAACATGAGTAAAATGTTTTTTTCCCTTGGAAACAGAATCTGCTCAATATGCATTTTAAGCACATTGACAACAGAGTTACTGAATCTTCTAATGGTCTGACAGGTAATTAATTAGAAAAAAACCTTATTTTACATACATATCAAACTTCTAAGACCTGATAAATCTGTAGCAAATATGTTAATTTAAAAGGACCAGGCCAACTTAAACTGAGGATGGTATTTCACTTTTCAATATATTGCTAGGGTAGGAATATTTTCTTTGTAACTGAAGTTCCTCAGAGATGCCTTATTTATTTAATATATTAAAAAATACACTTTATTTCCTGACCAGCAGACCATACCACTTTTATTAAAGATTATTCCTCTGGCAATACCTTCTTTTTTCACTTTTTAACCTATTTTTTGGAAAGTTACTTAAAGCACATAAAGATTATTTGAAATATAGGTCAACAGATATCTCTCCTATAACAGTTACTGCATTGCCCCAAGAGACAGGCATGGGGATTACTAATATAGTATAAACTGCATGGCAAAATGAACAGTATCATTAAAAGAGCCTTTACATTGTGAGAGAATCTTAAAATGGTTTTAAAAGGACTGGAAGAATGCCAGAAAACCTTCTAGTGAACAAGGTTGCCTTTAATAAAACATTGCCTAAAATTTGCTGAATTAGTCATAGGCCCATCCTGCTTCTTTTAAACCAAATGATAATTAAAAACTGGGAAAGAAATATTACATTTAGGAGCAAAAAAGGATGGGAATAACTTTTGAGCATGAGAAATATGCTACAGTTGGTACCAGGTAGTGGTGCACATACCAGTGGCCTCCATTCCCAGCTGTGCTGTCTTTCTAACCCATTTCTTCACTCTCCTTCCCTTGATTTCTCATCCATAAATAACACCATTGAATTATTTTATCTCCTCAACAAATTGTATTAGAAAATAGTGGAAAGTATTAGAAAAATAAAAAGCCTCATAAAAGCAGCAGCTAGCATCTGAGAGCTACAGACAGATAGGAGACCTTTGCTATCATCAAACCAAGAGTCAGAGCAGTGATGCTGCAAAAAACACGTTGGAATTTCAAGGAGAAGAATGATCAAGAACAGAGAAGGAAGACCCTGCAAAAGATCGATTCTCAGTTTACAGAGACTCTGGGCATTGGTTTGTGCTCTCATTAAAGCTAGAAGAATCAGAAAGTCTGCCAGATACATAATGTAATATAGAAAGTATTTTAAAATAGAAGCCTTCCTTCCCACAAAATGCATTTTCCAAACTTCTTATTGTGCTCTTCTCACTTACACATTGCAGCTGTCTGTCCTGCTTGTTTATGAAAATGCACTCTCACTGCCTTTCTTTTTACCTTTCTGCTCAATCTGTCCCTCACAATTCATTCATATCTCTCTCTGGTAATACTGACTCCTGTATCAAGATTCAATCCAGATGAGAGTTCCTGACTAAACAGAAATTAATTCATTCCTGGATTGGAGCCATCTGCCAACAGATGTAATAGGACTGAAAACAAAAATCCTCTAATTTCACTATTACTCTGTAAAATATACTCTTTTCTTTCAAGAAGGTTTTTATCATCTTCAAACTGGAGTTCAAAGAATAGGAAATTCATACTTCAACTTTATTCACCACAACCACAACATTTGAAGGGGAGAGAATCTCAAAGATGAAGACTGAGGAGGAATCTCAGATTACAAATTAGGTGGGAGAGAAGGTTCCAGTCCCACCACCATAATAGGGCTGATGCTCCAGGTGCTCTGCCTTTCAATGATCTGATGGCAGATGTACCAGCACAGTCACACAGCATTGCAAATTTTGCAAGATCATTGCCAGTCTTGCAGCTTTTGGGATTTCCTTACTTCTCCAGTAGGTTTATTGCACACTCAGGCACGTGTACACGTGCTCAAACCTGCACTCAAATCAACACTGAGGCAAAGGAGACTTCCTTTTGTTCCCCAAGTACCTCTGTGTGAAAGAACAGAACAGTCAGGGAACGTCATCATCGACTTTTTCACTGCAGCCCCAGATTAGAATAATGAAACAGGAATGTTGGACACTCTCAGATTGCACATCCTTTTAGTAATTAGCAGGCAGAAAAACGCATTTCAGGGAAAAGAAGGGAAAGAGAGATAGAAATCAATCCCATAACGATCAGTCAGTGTATCTGGATGTTTTGCCACCTCATCAAGGAGGAACGGTTGTGGATGTTTTATGTAGAGAAATGAAAAAAGCAATAGGAAAGTTCTGGGAAATTTGTCCCAGAAATACTCAACAAGAATATTGGTTTGTTAGGGTTTTTTTTACTAATGCTTTAAGGAGAAAACAGTTGGCCTTCATGGCTATATACTCAAATTTCCAACGGCAAATAGGCACTGGTAAATGAAAAGCATCTTTTGCACAACTTGGCAGTTTAACACTTTCAAGGGTATCCTTTGATTTTTCCCACTAGTGTAAGAGTACCAGCAGAAATGAAGTCAGCAATCCTGTCTGCACTTTAAAGTGTCCTTTTTTCTCAAGGACACTTTAAATCCACTTAAAATATACAGCACTTACTGCACACTAATGATGAATGAAACAAAAATCTGTGTATTGCTAAATTCCAGACTTTATCAACATCTACATGTATTATCATAATACATATTTTGTTACCAGCAAAATATACAATCTGACCAAAAGTGGAGTTCTTTAAAAACCTTTCATTTCCTTGAGCTTATTGGCACCTGTGAGCCAATGCAGAATATATTTCTGAAGATATTTCAGAATATATATCCTGAATATATTTTGGAATATAGCTCTTCTCAGAGCTATATTCTAAAATATTCAGAAAAGATGAGTTATTCCACCTCCTGAGCAGATCATCAATGTTCTATTGTTTTCCCACCAGGGTATCTATGGTAGAAGTAAAGAAAAACCTGTGATCTTCAAGGAGAATGCAACAAATATGACCAAGGGACAGCCTCCTGCACTAGCTCCAGGAGCAAAATTAACCCAAACGAGAAAAATCTGGAATTCATAAAAGACATTAGCTACCAAATATGTGACCACAGAAATTGCCAACACCAGCTAAGCGACCGCAGAGTCCGGGGTATTTCAATCACAGCCTTTCCCACTTTAAAGCCAGAAGCACTAATGCAACACATCTCAACCAGCCCAATCCATCGCATGGCACATGGCAGCAAGGCAAGGAGCACTTTGCTTGCCTTGCCCCAGCTGGCAGTGGGAGGGCTGGGCGAGGTGCTGCCTGCCAGCACCTTCAGGGGGACTGGCAGCATGGGCTGTCTCGCTGGGGCTGAGCCCTGGCCAGCTGGCACCACCTGGGGCCGCTTTCTGCTTCCCCCTCTCTGCTGAGCTCCTTCAAGCTTTTTAGGAAATTATTCTGCATTTCTTCCCCCTGCCCAAATTAGTCTTTGGCGGCCAGGAAAATAGATGCAGCAGGAGGAATATAGAAGGGCTGCTTTTATGACACGGCATTTTTTAGATATTTATAGCAACAGATTGAGAAATCTGCTTTCACAGAACAATCAAGCATCAGATGACAATATCTATTGCTTCTTAGGCAATAGTTTTGTCCCATTACCTCAACCATCTCCTTTTAAATTCCACAGAGCAGCATATTTTGGTCAGCTATGTCAGTGTTCTTAAACATACATGTATTTTTTTAAATGGAATAAAAAAGAACCTGCGTGGCGCCAGCCACCTCCAACTACAGGCAACCACGTGAGAGTCCAGAGAAGACTGATCACCTCCTCCCCTCACCACACACTAGGAGCCAGAGACAGGAGCTCACAGCATGCCAACACAAACATGGGAATTACCAACATCAAGCGTCATGGCAGGATAAAAAAAAATATGAGGAACAGGAAAGCCCTCTGGGGTTAGGCCAGTCTGGGTGCAAAATTCAGCTGTGTCTGGCTTTCAAAGGGTAACTGCCAGAGCTGCTGACCCATGTTATTAATCAGGGAACAACCCAAGCCAAGGAATTGCCACAAGGCTGTCAGGACAGTCCCAGCACTCCTGTTCTCCCGGCGCCTTTATGCTACTGTCACATTCATGTTTTCTGGAAAAATCCCTTTGCCCAGGATTTTTCTCCTGGGAAGCTGAGAAGCCTCAGAGAAAAAGGAAAACAATAATTATCTGATTTGCTTCTCCTGTGTTTTGCTCCTTTGGAATGTGTTTGGAGATTGTTTATCCAACAGGTAGTTGCATCACTGATCTCATGTGAATTGTTTTGACTCTTTGGCCAATCAGTGCCAAGCTGTGTCAGGGCTCTGAAAAGAGTCATGAGTTTTCATTATTATCTTTTTAGCCTTCTGTAAGCACCCTTTCTGTATTCTTTAGTTATACAGTATTCTTTAATATAATATAGTATCATAAAATAATAAATTGGCCTTGTGAGAACATGGAGTCAGAGTCATCATTCCTTCCTGCCACAGGGCACCCCACAAATACAATAGGTTACCAACCTGGGCATAGCACGCCCAAACTTTTTTCTGATCTCCAATGTTAGCATGCATCAATTGAAGCAAATAAAACTATGAGTACTATCAGTATGGCCCAATTCTAATCCCAGGTTAAAATTAATTAATTCTGGAATATCAATTTTTACACTTTAGCACAGACAAAAAAAGATTTATTGCTTTTTTAGTAAAGCAAGACTCCCTGCAAGGCAGCTGATGATAAATTACTCCAGCTGAGAAAGTCTAAGAGGTGAGGCCAGCTTTACTGATCACCATTCAATGCCTGTGAATAATGCCAACCTTGTCTCCACCACCTGGTGGCAATTGAATTTTTTCAAAGTATCTATCTGCCTATACAGCTTAGCTGCTTGTGTAAGAACATCTGCAAAAGTAACACTCACTGGCTCCCACTGCATGTGATCTTCTGCTATTTTCCAGCTATGCAGTGAATTAGTTGCTGTTATATTCCTGTCTTGGCGGGCAAAACAGATTCCTTTTTAAGATGTGTTAGTTCAATTAAGTTCATATAAATTACCTGAAAAACACTATTAAGGATGTTGACACATGAGAACCTCCCTTTACTGGCTGTTGCCATTAAAATGAGTGAACAAGCACCTTTTTTTTTAATGCAGTCCCATTGAAAACTGAAAATATAGAATGACTTTTCATGGTGGTTTTTTTAAAGTGAGTGGAGGGATGAGATGGACACTTATTCTTAAGCCCCATATCAGTAGTGAAAGAATAGTTTATCTTTTGTCTCCCCAGTGGCCTCCTCTGAAAGGAGCATCACAGGAGTCTATCAGAAGCTGCCTGACAGGAGCATTTATGGAAGCACTTGAAATTCAAGGGAGGTTTTAGCTCATTCAGGCAGAGGAAGCTGACTATGGAATGGCAACGCAGGAATCTGAGGGGAAATGCACTCCATGCAGGAAAAATGAGAGGCAAAAAGATAATGACTTCTCAGAGGAAGGCAATAACACAGAAGTGTGTGCTGCCAGTGTCAGCCTGCGGGGACAAGAACAGAAAAGCTGACTCTGGTGACAGAACTGGCATCACAACTGGGATCAAAACACTGCAGCACACACTATTGAATGACCCAGAGCTAGCCCTTGTTGAGGCACACAGAATTTTGCCATGCAAAATGAGCTGGTTTTTGAAGGAGGGATGGTCCTCAGCCATTACAGATATTGTCAAAATCAAAATTTGTCTACAGAAGTCAAATAAGGTAAAAAAAGAGCTATGCATTTCAAAATGAGAATTACAAAACAAATACTCGGTAGTCACCATCATCAACTAAAAAATGCTCAGAATTTGGGGAAAAAGATGCACTATGAAGAGTTCCACATCTTGGCTACAAAGTTACCAAGGGCCAAATTAAACACATGGGGTTTACAAGCATGCCAATATCTGTTATCTCAAGATAATTATTCAGAGAAGAGACTATCTCAGAGAAAGATTAATGAACAACCAGCTAGAAAACAATACAGGCCATTTTTCCTTTTCATTTTGGCAACAAGCATAGAAACTAAAATGATAGTATATAAAAATACTCTTATCTCTCTAAGAATATTCACAATGGGTAAAGAGTTACCAATCCTCTAAAAAGAGTATGTGCATTTGTCAAAAAGAAACTTAAAAGATCCAGTTTTGAACCATTTCAAACACAGAAGGAGCAACTGCTGCACTGAATTTGCTCTTATCAGCAGGAAGAACTGCTAAAAAAGGACAGCAAAGAAATTCAGGAAAAAGCTAGCTACTTTTGCAAGCGCTGAGGAAATCCTTGAAATGAAAAATACAGATCAGAAAATCCTCCCTGTTCTTATCACAGCGATCCCAATCTTAAGGCATATCACTCTGAGAATCACACACTGAGCACAAGTTTCAACAAAATGGGTAATATGTAAGCAGGTCACTGCCACAGAAAAACAGGCTTTTTTCCCCTCAAAATATACAGAGGAGTCAAATAAGAAGGTGAAGGGATTTATTTTTTATAATAGAGCAGAATCCTAAAGATAAGGCTGATGCAGAACTATTCTACAAAATTAGCATATCTGTATCTACTGCAAAAATCAAAATTCATTACCAGTGTTTTTAGCCCATCTTTTCCCCTCTGCCACTTGGGATCCACAGAGCTTCACCAAGAAATACAAGTTGCAAAAGGAAATAATTGTTACACACAACACCCATTTATAATTTGAGAGAAAATTATGCAAAGGTACAAGTAAAAGTTGTATCAACACCGAGTTCCTGATTCTTCTTCCAGCACCACCTTCCTTCAAGCTTCCCAACTAATTTCTTACCACTACAACATAATGGTAAGGAACATTTATGGTACAAATAAGTTTGTCCAAAATTAAGAAAACCACCCATCCCCAGGATTACTCAACAGTGATGAGAGTGAACGGTGCAAAGGGATACAGGCTGGTGGCGGCAAACCTGAGGAGATGATGAGTACACCTGCTCCTGATGGTCAAGGAAAAGACAAGAAATGTTCATTGAAGCACCAAACTACATATTGACTTCTTTTTTTCCTCCTAATCCAGACCCAAACCTAGCAAGAGTATCAGATTTGCAGTTGGAGGAAAGGCTGTGTTCTGGTAGACGGTATTGGCACAGGTCACACAGTAAAATTTTCTACAATGCAAATGAAGGTATTACAGCTTGTCCTCAAATTCTGCTCTCTGCTAAATGCTTGCAGCCAGAGCTAAGCATGCTTTTGCTTATATACTACAAAAAAAACCCCAAAACTCAGCCATTATAATATAATAAAGGAGTTGGAGGAGGTGGTGAAAATCCCTGCTAACCTCTGAAACATAGCAGTTGTTCTAACTAGAAAAGGTTAATAAAAGCAAAATGCTTTTAAGTATAAAAGGTTTAGATTTATTGTCTTCATGCTATGCGCCAGCTAATTTTATCACACAGTCATGTCAGTATAAAATAATGATTTGCAGTTGCACCTTCTCAGGTGATGAGGCAAAGGACCATGGCAAGGAACACAGGCAACTTTTGGTGAAACCAGAGGCTGTCCCTGATTGGCACAGGACGAGTAAGACCTCTGTAATGGATTCACCCAAACAAAAGCTCTCAACATGAAAACAATACTGCAATGTATCTGTCTTTCTTCTCACAGCATTTCTATAAAATATGATATTAAAAAATCCACCTCGATTACTGAATAATAATTGATCCCAGAATCCCATCTGAGGAGAGTGCCACAACTGCTTGAATTTTTCCTATCCAAAATTTTTTTGCAGAACAAGCAGTGCTGAAGTCCAGTTGTCCGGTTTGGTTTTTTTTTTAATACTGTATTGTTTAGTTCTTTTAATTTTTGAATAGCTGGCTGAGATGATGGAAATCCCCTATCATGTTTATCAATTCCTGGATCCCAGTTATTAGCCCTTGTAAATGCACACCAGCATTATCACATTCTAAACACCCAAGCACACTGTCAGTGTCCTAGGGATACAACACAATATACTACAGTCCACTCTGAAAACTGAAAAGTCAGGAGTGTTTGGGTTTTCATTATCCATTTCCAGATGTCCACTTTTAACAAAGAATCCTATGGAAAAGCCATTTTTTGATATCATTTAGCAAATTTTAAAAAGTAATATTGCTGAGTGGACATTTGGTTTCTCCATAGTCGGAGAGAGGAAAACATTCACCCGTGCGCAATCAAAAAATAGAAAGCGTATGTGTTTTGGTATTTTTATGTTTGGAAGGGGAGTTGAAGGAGAAGGGGGCTTAGAAAGAGTCCATCTAAAGAAAGAAAGCAAGGAAGAGCAGTGGGTTTGGAATAGGAAAAATTCTCTTTTCCCAGAAAAGAGAGACAACTCCCCATGAGCGCATATTGCACATATTCAGGCTGAGTTTGTTCTGGAAGGTGTTAAGTGCTCTGGCTTGGTTCCAACAAAGCACTTAATCACGTACTTAACTTTAACTACACCCACAGTCCTGTAGGACATCAATTAGGCTGATTTTTAAAAGACTACTTGAAAACATTTGAAGTCTCATACTTGTAAGTCCTGTTGGATTGGAGTGAATCAAAGCTTTTAAAGCCTCCTGTTCTGGGACAGGTAAAGGCAAAAGCTGCTAGAGCTGGGGGAAACTTAATTTGAAAATGGTCTGCCTTCAAAACCAGATTTCATGGAAGTTGTGTATTTCTCATCAAGATTAAGAATTCCAAAAATGTTCATCCTTCCTGTTCTGTTACCAAGTACAACAGGAAGACATAATAACCCGCACTCTCTCCTCCCCTCTCTCCTCATTCTCCAATTCTCCATTTGCCTTTTTCTTTCTTTTTTTTTTTTTTAATTCAATAATTTTGGAGTTTATTTCTTAATTTGGAGAAATTACAAAGTATTTTTCCCAGAAGGAAAAAGAGAAAATGAGCAAGGCATTAAAATGTCTACACTTGTTATTTAAAGGTCTGAAGTGTAACCTGATGAAAAGAAATATTTTTGTTTCAGGTGTGAGCATGTGTAGGATTGTAATTTTCTGATTTTTTGAATTAGAAAGTTTTAAAGCCTTTGCAATCAAAACTGGCACCAGTTTACAATAAAATAGCACTCTGGAAGACTAGATGTCCAGAATAAACATCAGTAGCACAAGAACTGCAAACCTAAGTGCAACGAGGGAGCCAAGTTTATCTGACTCTGAGCCCAGGGAATCCTGCTTCCTGCTAACCAGTGCCACTTTCTCCTCCAACTGTGCTTTATATTGCTGCAGGACAGCTGGCACAGAAAGCAATCCCTAAAAGTCAATATGAATGTGCTGCTTTGCCAGCTTCTGCTGCTGCCCACGGGTTAAGCAGGGGGCTGCATAGCTGTGGTCCCACCTCACTGCTGATACACACATCCCCATACCAGCCAAGGCTCCAGGGGAAACTGAGGCCTCAGAGCCTTCCAAACCTGCCCTCCATGCCTGAAAAAAAAAGAATGAGTAGAGCTGGAGTAGAGCTGGAGTAGAGCTGGAGCTCAATCATTTAAGGGGTTTACCTAGGGGAAGTAGAATAGGAGAAGAAACATTTCTTTCACTCTGTTCTGCTTCTCTGTTTCCATTTCCAGGTATTTCTCCTCTTCAGGAGTTGTGTGCATGATTAACATAAGCTAAAACCATTTGAGACAGTGTTAAACATTGTAGCTCTCTACATAGTTGAATATTCTTCACCCAGGCTTGGCTTCCTGGCATATACAAACAAATGTTGTGTAAACCTCCCTATAAAACCAGAAAAAACTTAATAGTCTTTCTAAGCTGTATCTCTGAGCCACTTATTCCCACAAGTTCTGTGTCAGATGCAAAGAAACAAGTTTCAGGGCCCCAGGTAAGGCAAAAGCATTTTATACCTGCTATCAGCATACTGGCTGCAAATGCCTTCCAGTCGACACATTTGGTCAAGAAAGGTTTTGAGCAGACAAACCAAACCATCTTACACCACAGAAAATGCTTGAGAATTTCAGATACTTAAATTAGTTATATTTACTTTCCATTGTTTTGAAACATACAATGAGTTATGGCCACACTGTTTCCCCATATCAGCACCAAGTTTAATGACAACCTCAACATACTACAAACCCTTGGCTTCATTTTTTTCCTTCTCTTTTTAGTACTAATCCCTGATGTAAAATTCTACCTCCTTTTACTATTAAAAAAAAACAATTAAAATCTGATGGCTGATGAAACCTTAAAAATACAATGTGATTGACACAAAACTTCTAATTCCATTGGTAAAAAGTCAACAATTGTGTCTCATTTATGACTATATAAACTTCAGCTGCTCCATGATACAACAGCTAAATATTGGTGTGAAGACCTAGATCATCACACTACTTTTTTTGACCAAATGTCATCCCTTCTCTCACTGCTTGGTTGTTAGTCCATGTTAAGAAATGCAAGGCTAGAAAAGAAAAGCAAGGCTAGGATGTCTTCTGGAATATTTCCCTTTTTTCAAATTGGGTTACATCATTTACAAGCTTAATCTCTTCCAGGCTGGAAGAAAGAGTTTATAGCTCACTCCCAAGCTATTAATATGCTACAGAACTGCGAGGCTACTGCTCATTAGCTCACCAAAACCAAAACACTCAATTTGGGGGACACTGGGAGCAGCAGAGCAGGGGGCTGGGAGGAACGAGCCCCCTCATTCCCCAGCCTGTGGGCGGATCACCACCCAGCACCACAGTCCCTGGCACTTCCCACTGTGCTGTGGGCAGCCAGAGAACACACACTGACCTGCTGGACAGGCTCCTCCTCAGCAACACCTCCTCTGGCCCCCCAGCTGTCCTGAATGATTTAATGCAGGTAAACCCTGCAGAGAGGGGATTGTTGAGCCTGTGCACACACCAAGACATAGTCTGTACTCAAAGTCTCTCCAGCCTGAGTACATTTACACCCACCCATAAATGAAAAAAAAGAAGTTGAAATGGATGTATGCAGCAGCAATACTGTACTTTCCCCTCTACCTTCCTATCCTATCTAGGTTACAGACAGGTGCTGAGCTGCTCACTGTCTTCTTTCAAAGACTTTTTATGTCTCCACAAGAAAAGTGAAGCTCATGCCCTTCCAGAGAGCTCCTTGAATGATAAAGTCATGACAATCCTACCACTCCTATGACACCTTGTATTCACTGTCACTTTTGTCAGCTGACTCCCTGACTTGGTTAAGTGATCCTGCTCATTTAAGATGCAAAAACTGCTCCTCTACCACCCATTAAAATGGCTGCCAAGGTTATTTCTGATGCCACCAGTTCTTCATCAGAGCCTACAAATGGCCCTGTTTAATTTCTTCCAGCATGGCAGAAGGATGGCTTTGCCAATGGTGTGTTGAGCAGTCAGACCCCCCAGCACCAAACCCAGACCCATGCACCTCCCCAGGCACAGCCCTTCCAAAAATCTCATTACCTAGGCTCAGGAGGCAAGCACCAGCTCCAAGTCCCAGAACTAACCAATAAAACATGACCTATACTCCAGCAGTTTTCCAAGGGCTCTTAAACCCACCCCCCTCCCCACAGCACTGTGAGAAAGGCTAGTGCACAGGATAAATAAACATCAGCCAGCCCAGGAATCAGTGCTGGATGGCTGGCATATTTTCTGTGTTGCTTGCAAAGCAGCAGGCATCTCCCTTTGTTGCTGATGCAGATTGTTTCCAAGCTCTCAGCACGGCTTTTTCAGCCACTTGCTCCTGAAACTTAAAAGGAAAACTGTGCACACTTAATTTGAAAAATGCTTTGCAGATTCCATAGCAGAAGGGGTTGAGTAGGTTGGAGGGGGTAAAAGAAACTGTTTCACAGTGTTATTGAGGCCATGTGTGACAGGCTAAACAAAACCTCCAGGCAATTCTGTCACAAGTTATTTTCACTTCTTACAATTTGCACAACCAAGTGGGTGGCCATATGTCTATCCCTTCTCCTTCTTTTTCAACAAATGAAATGAGGAGGATTTTAATTTTTTTTTAATAGTTTAGTTGGTAACAGTTCTGCCTTTATTGTTTTCAGATTGAATATGTGCAACTGAACAAGTTTCCTTGTTAAATGCAAAAGCAGATGATGATCATGCTGATGAGGCTCCTTGCACGATGGGACTCCTTCTGCATATCAGGCTATATTTATCTTTCATTCCTCTAAGAAAAAGGTTATGTAGTGTCTTACACACATCATGGAACCAGAGTGCAAATGCAGAGCCAAAACACCATCCTAGTCCAAGGTATTCAAGGAAAAATAATCAGAATCTCTAAAAAGTTTACAGTAAAATAATAAGCCAGGCTCATTCCTCTTTCCTTTTCACACTCAAGAAAAGGTCAAGATTAAGATAAACATAAATAGGGCTTTTTCTCCCCATACTTGTAAAGGAAAGGCTAGTGCTGCCTTCACAGTCTGTGCAGACTAAAGGAAAAGTCACCCAGCAGAACTCTTGGTCCTGATGGCAGATGCACTGATGGGACAGTACTGCAAACAGGAGATATGGGGGAAAGAGCCTCAAGGAAATCTAAAAGAGGTTCACACCTCCAGTCTGTCAAAATAGTTTATTCCTTCTGCCTGCTGCTTAATATTACTACTTTTTTTTTGTCTTTTCCAAGCACACCAAAGCATGGATTTACTCAAAAATCAACTCTCCCTGAGAAACAGGAGTGCACCTCTATGATCATCTTCTCTGGTTTAAGCTACTCAGCATTTCTGATTGAGCAGTGGACACCACCTCCTCCCCATTCTGGAGCAGCTAGCCTACACAGAAAAGCAGTTGTTTGGGAATAAAGCAATACATTCAAGTACATTTTATAATATCTGCTAGAATGAATTTTCAACAATGGAAAGTGAAAAGACATTTCATTCAAACCGTTCAGCAAATCTACAAGATATTAAACTGAGCTCCTGGTAAAACAATCCTATTCCCCTTCTAACTAAAAGCTGGTCAGTCTGTGCTTTGGGATAAGGATTGAGAATACCATTTTTCGGAAAGAGGTAATTTCATACAACACAGAGTTCAGTCCCAGCATATTAGAAAGGTTTTGGATTTAGTGTTGCTCACAGGGACTCTGACTCCTGGAAATTGATATTCCAGCACGGCAATTATCTTAACTGAATGAGCAATAAATATATATATATATACACACACATATGTAAGGAAACAAAGAAGGAAGTTGGGCTATTTGCTTCTCTTCTCTACCCTGGTTCTACATTTTCCATCCATTCATGCAAACTCCAGCTTTTTTGTGTTTCTTAGTCCCCATCTCTTTTTAAGTTCTTTGGCAAGGCAATGTCACTCTTATTTTCCCTCCAGAATGTAGAATGTAACTCCCACTCCAAGCACCCATCCTACACAGCATTCCTTTGGTGTGTCCTATTCTTCTTCCTTACCTTAACACAATGTCTTCAACGCCCCACGTGCCCTCCACTTAATCTTCATTTCCTAAATGCTAACCCATCCCATCATCTCCACCTGTAACAGAATTTCCCAAGCCATTCCAAGCCCTTTATACTACTTAAAATACTGTGTCCAATGTCTAAGAGTGATTTTCCCCCTTGCCAGGGCAGACCTTGCTGTCTCCCAACACCAGGATAGTTCCTGCTGCCCCAGGTCCACATTTAGCCAAGCCAACTGTACTTCTAGTGCTGCTTTCAGCAAGACCCAAATTGAGTCTTAACATTTCAGCATCCAGATGATGTCTACTTAGCATGAAATGTAGTTATTGTCCAAGATTTGTATGTGCCAAGCAATTTCTTAGCATAATAAATTTTAAATCCATTGGGTTTAAGTGTTTGGAAATCATCTGCTAGGGTATGTAGCAAGTTCACTACGTTCTTATTTTCATTATCTATGCAGAGCTAAGGAATTCCAATTATGAAAGGCTCTATTCTGTAAGCTCATTAAAAGTTAATATCCACCACAACATTGTCCCTCTATTTCACTGGTTCTTTGCAATCACTTAGTACAGAAAATAAGCACCGGGCTTTCTAAAAGAGAGACACACTTTCATACATAGGAGGACTCAATCTTGTTCTCTCTCACACTGGGGAAAGTCACAATTTTCCTGACTCTTCATGCTTTTCCAAACCAATGCGGCATGAGAGAAGGTAACTATTTCCCAAGGCAGATGGATCACAGGCAGGTAATACAACATTGAGGCTTATTCCTCAGAGGCAGTCAGCAAGAAGCAGAGGATCATCTTAAGGATCTAAGTAACACCATCACCTTCCCAAGAGAGGAATCCTTTAAGCAAGCACATTGCTCATCACTTCCATCCTGCTTTGATTTAATGAACCAATACTCCTGGCAACGAGCAGCAAGAGGATAGAATTTTACTATCTTTTACTATCCTTTTTACATTTTATTCAATCATTACATCAGAATAGGCATTTTACTTTTGTTTCACATCACTCCAGAGGACCTTGGCACAAAGCAAAATGAAGCCAATTGAGAAATAACTAGTTTAAATTTATATACAGCAACAAATCATGCATTTCAGCAAGTGTAAGAGAGACATGGGACTTCCCTCTGAGCAGCTACAAGCATAAAAAAAGCAATGATGCAACATTCATTATTAAAACTGTTTCTTAGAAATCTCTTCTTGTGGACAGATTCAACATCTGCAAGAGATACCCAAAACATACTCTTGGTGCTATGCTTCCCTTTTTCCATTCACAAGCTGTACATACTGAAAATGTGTTATGGAGGAGGTAGGAGCACACCATGCTCCCAAATTTTCTTCTGACACATAGCTATGTATGTTATAAACAATCAAATACAAGGTAAAAGTATGGCACAGATCCTGCAGCAAAGGAAATGCATCCCATTACAGATCTCCTCTGGAGAGCTCCACCTAAAAGTAACTTGGGAAACAAGACATAATTGGCCAGCACCTCAGTCAGTGATGTGAAGGAATTTCTCACTGCCCTATTTACAGCATCTGAAGCAAGAACTAGCAGAGGATCCTCTTTAAGGACCCAACACCTTGAGCAGTGTCCAACATAGCACAGAAATTTAAACTGAGCGATTCACAATGGGCAGCAATTCATCTGGCCAGCTCACACCTCAGATAACTATCAGCAAAATCCAGAGCAGCACAATACTCCAAGGAGCAGGGAGATAGCCAAAAGATTCTCAGCTAAAGAAAATCAGCAAAGTACACCATGTTCCTTAGCCTGGCTAACCTAGACAGCATCTCCCAGACATGAGCATGAAATTAAACAGAGAGAGAGAAGCTGAATTACTTCCAGTGAACAGATACTGCCCAAGTGA
This sequence comes from Melozone crissalis, assembly GCF_028551555.1. NCBI lineage: Eukaryota > Metazoa > Chordata > Aves > Passeriformes > Passerellidae > Melozone > Melozone crissalis. Next base: position 6,011,297 of record NW_026535817.1, on the reverse strand, counting down.
AATGTGACAGGTGACCTACAACACAAAAAATGCACTTAACAGTAAAAACTAGAAAGTGAAGCTAAAACTGAGAAAAATTAAAAGCTGTTCTTGGATATGCAGTAAAAGGCACGCTGACATAATAAATGGGAGAAGGAACACAAAAGCACTCAGCTGTTAAAAAGCTGCACTGTTAAGGTACAAAGAAATCAAAATTTTTTTAAAGGAAAAATCCCTCACAACTTGAATGAGCTCAATAACACTCAAAACAATATTATTTATTAGAAAAATCATCTGCTCCAGTGCCTGAAGCAAAAGCTTTGCAGTTTATTCCATCATTCCTCCAAATCCAGGGATTAGCGAGAACTTAAAAAAATTCCTTACTTGCCCTATGTCCTTCAGCCTCACCAGGGCCAAAGCTTGCTGCTCACAGTCAGTAATGAATCCCTGCAGTGTAACCATCCACTCTGAGTGAGAAAAGGGCTCACAATGGTGAACCAGGACTTGGGGCAGTTGTCTGATGTCTGAGCAGGATCTTCTCAGCTCAGTGGCACAAATTTTGCTTTTGTTCAAGCAGGAATTAAAAGGAAAAATGGCAGAAATTGATAGTAGGGGTGATGAGGAGAAACACTGGGCTGTGCACACAACCAATCCAAGCAACATCAGCTCTAGGTGTGGCTTCAAATTCACATTTACTCTTTATTAAAGCCATGCACTGTATTTATGGCTCTCAGTGAATTCTGTATCCAAAAGGGACACATTAGATGATTAAGAATTAGTTGGATTTCTTTCCTTCTCCTGTAGCAGTGCCAGCAGGAGAGGTAACACAGGCAGTTCCCTGGCCTTCAGGCATTGCACAGCAGTAGGAGACACTCCTGCAGTCAAGCTGCAGTTATTTAATTCAGGGCCTAAGACACAAAGCTGGGCTGCTTTTAATAAATCACGGACAGGGATGAGCTCCTAACTTTAACATTCCACCCCTCGCTCTTTCTCCAGAGACAGTCTGGACAATTTGGATATCCCTGACACAGATCCAGGACTCGGGCACAACAGCCACCCCAAGGAACCATTGCTCCAACCACCTTTCCTCCTCTGCATCACACCAGCAGGAATAAAAAGAAATAAAACATATTTCATTTCTTATCACAGGTGAAAACTCCCCTAAGTCCACAGAAGAGAAGTTGTATTTTGTAACCTTGTTCTCCAGCTAGAGTTAAAGCAAGGTCTGGTGTGAGGCAACAAGAGGAGCAAAGAAAATGCTGAAAAGAAACTGAGGAACGTGAAGCCAAATTTTCAAGCATTCCAGGCAATCATACCGCTCAGGGACATGGTGCAGCTCAGCAAATCACATGCTGGAATGCCGTGGAGTAGGGAAATAGGGAACTGCTCACCAAAATAGGTGCTACAGCCTCTCATGCTCAGACTCTCAGCCCAAAGCATGCTCCAACTCCAACTGAATGGAGCTGTAAACCAGAAGAGCACTGAGCTTTTTGACCTTCTCAGACATCAGCGCTTATGCAGCTCCTTCCACTGTTATTTGTGCCTTTTTCACTACTAGCCATAAAGTGTAGTGTAGTAGCCATCCAAGAACCCAGGCTCACTACTGTATTAATAATACAGAATGTAGCTCTCAGAATGCATTAATAAGGTACCAACAGAAAACCAAAATTATGTTCTTCCTCACAGAAAAAGTTATAGACAAAAAATACTGTGAAACCACTTTTTTAAACATGGCTGAAATAAAGTAAATTCTTAAAATTAACTAAATTTCTGAAATTTAAATTTAAGTAAATTTAACTGTTGAAAAGTATTCAGAGTGCACATACAATACAACATACTAGAGTCCAAAATTTAAGAACTTAGTCATGGAAATATGGGGTAAGGGATATGTTTATTTGGAAGAATCAGGTCAGCAGAGATCTCTTTGCTACAAATATCTTGAATTTAATTTTTCTACCTTGATGCAACCTCCTGAGAAAATAAAAAAATAAAATAAAAATCATACAGGAAAAACTATTGTTGGATGCAATCTACTTACTCAGAGCTGATAGAAAATTCCGATTATCTTGATTTATTCTCTTAAGGACAATGAATTAATTATTCTTCAACTCAGAGGTCTGTGACATTAATCCTTGAGTTGAATCAGAGAAAATTCAGTCTCTCATGAGTTCCAACTCCATTTACTTTTCTTGTAGTATTGTGTTTCAGGGAAAAATTAATGAGAAAAGTGACATACAAGCTGCTTCACTGTTTTTCATTTGGCACAAAACAGTGTATATCAGCAAGAGAAAATTCCACTTCTACCTGCATTGAAAATTTAATACTCTTCCTTCATTGCACTGAAATCAAAGTCAGTGATTCTAACCATTGTTAATTGTGCTGGAATACAGTCCTAGAGACTTGTGAAGTAATCCCATAAAACTAAAACGTAGTGATTGCCTCCACTTCAAACCCCAGAATCCCTTTGGAGGAAGCCCTAAAGAAGCTCAGATCCTGAGGTCTATTTATTTAAACAAGAGGCTGAATCACCTTTTAACTTGCATTAGAATTGCCTCTGAGGTTTTAGAGGAGCTGTAAAATACATAAGAAAGAGTTGGGTTTGATGTAAAGAAATGCAACAGAAAGACAATCCAGAGAGAGGAACTCGAAGCTGAAGCTACTTCTCACACGCTTTAGGGCCCAGATAGGAGCTCCTACATTTTTGTCCTAGCAGATGACTCTAACCCTATTCCCAGTGGCACAGGCAGTGCAAAGCAGCTGTGACAAGGGTCCCAGCCGAGGGCAGACACCATCCACAGCACACCCCCAAACACAGATGCTGTGGCAATTCTTATCTATCTGAGCTATAAAAGCCTCTTCCAGATCTAGAAAGATGCAATTTCTCTAGTCCTCACTCCACAAGCAAAGTCCACACTCACTCCCACCTTCTTTTGTTTTAATGACAAAGCCAATTTTTTGGTTTTTAAATGATAATTCATTTTCTCCGTTTGCTCCTGTCAATACAAAGGAGGGGTTTTTTTCCTCCTTCAATAAGCGTTCAGTATTCCATAACATTGAAAGCTTTTGCACAGTATGAGATAGATTTGAAAACACATAGTTCTGAGAGCTTACCTCAATATATTTTAGGGCACAAAAAAAAAAAAAAAAAAAATCAGTGGTGAGTATTGCTATAGATGAAGCAGCAACTTACAAAAAGAACCCTTAAAACTGATGGTAAACATCTATGTGCAAAAGCACTTTGCCTCCTGCACCCTTTCTGAGAAGCAGCAGTGATCTGCACATGGGAAAAATATTCGCATTGTTTCTTAAAAATATTTTTGAAAGCACCCTGTTCACATCTGTGGGTGACTGGACTGATACACAAAGTGCTCTTACACAGATCTTTTGCAGAAGTAGCACTCTGGAGAACATCTGGGGAAGACATATAGGGATGATATGAAAGTATATTTCATTTACTTTATTTTTTCCAGATGACTCAGTAGCAGAACCTCAGCATGTACCAGTCTGAGAATTTTGGAACAGTTTAGACGGCAACAGATCAGTGAATATTGCTGACAGTAAATGCTGATGGGGTGCACTGCCTTTGGTGCTGTGTCTGAGAGAGGGAGGGCTTCACACTGCAATAAAAGAATGGGAAACTTAAATAATTAAAGGTACAGAAGAAGCTGACTTGGCTGAATGCTTTGTGGCAGCCCATTCCTGAGCTGTTTGAACAGGCAGATCTGAGGCTATTTTACTGCCATTCTTGAGAGCTTATTGTGGCATTCAAACAGCTGCTATCTCTCAGCACAACTCTATTAACATTAGCTTGATGACAATGGGTTTAATATTATGGTTATGTCAGTGAAACAGGCTTGGGAGCTCCCCTGGCTTTACCATACAATTACCTTTGCTGTTGTGTCTCCAAGCTTCACTTGGCACATTTTGCATCCTAATCTGTGCCCACCTTACCCACATGGAACCATTTACTCATGGCAGAGTCAGGAGCACCAGTCCAACCTTGCACCGTGTTACAGAATTGTACAGCCAACAAGGCTGGGAAGTAATTTACCAAGTTATTCCTAAGTGACACAAATAAACGTGAAAATAGGATTGTGCCTAAGAGGACAGTAAACTCTTATATTGAAGGGTAACATGAAAAGTTAAATAAAACCATCAAATTAAAGAGTCCTCATTTAAATCATTGTGGACACAAACACATCTAGACAAATTGGAAAAACCTCTGTTATATCTAGATTAATCCCAGAATGCTTACAAATAAACTGGTGAGCAATATTCCAGTAGCCCAATATCTGTTCTGTTCTTGCTTCTCCTTGCAGAGAAATCAAAATAATCCCAATTTAAGAATAAACATTTTTGCTAAAAATGTTAACATTGTGCTATTCCAGTTGGCAAAAGGAGGATTAAGTACATAAATGAAAATTCAGCTCTGCACATTCAAGCTTGAATGACTGAGGGAAGACATAATTTCTAACAGACAGAGGTGTTAATATCTGAGTTAGCTAAACTGAAGAATGTGGATCTAAATTTTTCTACACAAGATAGTGAAAAATTTGTACATATACTTGTGTCACTGACAACAAATATAAAAAGAATTCAGAAATACAGTGGAGCTATGGCAAAGAATACCTGGACAAGCTCAGAACACCCAGAAGTCAAGATTATTCATTCTCCCAGAATTGCCCTCAATGTCAATGGCTCCCTACAGATGTAGAAATAAGGATTCCCACAAACATGCTCCCTGCATGTCAGCAGCCCATGGGTATATCTGGGTCCTGCAAAAAGAAACCTATTCACTTCTTTCATTTTAGGATAACCTATTCATTTCTTTCCCACCTGAACATATCTTCTTAGAAGGGTCAACAAAAATATACATTAAACATTACCTGAAATGGGCAAGCAGCTCATTCCTACAAAGAGAACACATTACTTTGAGCTGGAGTTACAAAAGCACAAATGCTTCTTTTGCTCTTACGTCAGATTTGCTTCAATTTGGTACAGGTTTTAGCTCAGTCAGATGAAGGATATGGGGAGCAAATATGTACTCCAGGTTCTGGATTTATAAATTCTGTACCTCCAGCTCCTCATTACCACCCCCAGCAGTCTCCTTCCTGAGATGGGAATGGGCCCTCTGAGCCCCAGGGAAAAGTGGGACAGAACACCTTAAACTGACAGGCGATTAAGCTGATGAATTAACACCTTTTACTCTGCACTGGACAAATGAGGAATGTTTACACACAAAATTCCAACATCTCAATTGAGAAGGCTGCAAGTCCCAGATAAGGAGCAGTAACAAATATCTGGATAGCATTTTACATTATCTTCATTGCACATCTTTATCACATTCACAGAAAAGTTCTCATTTAATAAACTAGTTAAACATTAAGCTTCAATATATGTTACCTCAGTGGATTTATTATTTGGGGTGCGTTTTTTCCCCCTTACATAACCTATATTAATTGTAGTGGCTGAATGTGAAAGTGATCTTGTCTTGTGTGGAAGAAAGAGAAACAAAAAAAGGGGTTGGGATTTTTTTAGAAATATTTCAGCAGGTTTTTTTACAAGGCTGGTCTCCTGAAAGTCTTTCTTTTATGATACTTTCTAATATCTAAGACAAATAATAAAATAATAAATACTCTTTAATAAAAGGAGTACCCATCCAAAACTTAATGACAAAGTACCTTCAGCAAAAAGAACAAACTAATTCTCTACAGAGAAATTACTCACTTCAAAGGCAAAAAAATGATCCCAAATGTTTTGTGCAGCTAGGAGGGAAGGGGCTTTCAGGGGTCCCCTGCAGCACACTGTGTAAAAATAACGCTGGGAGCCACTGCCTGTGAGACATCCCGAGAGCAGAAATCAATCATCTGCAGAGCACACGCTTAGATGTTCTCTGTCTTTATTACTCTGACTTTGGCTGGAAGGTTGATAAAGGCTCTGGCAACTGCAGACCCAAGTCTATTTTTTATTAAAAGTTTTGGCAGCAGGACGGGTGCGTGCTTTACAATGAGCGAAGGGCGGGGGGAGCGGAGTGCTGAAAAACCTCCAGTCACAGCTCAGGGTTCCAGCACATCTGCCGGAGCAGCAAGGGCTGCCATTTCTGAGGGGCTTGTGGTTAACCTCGTGGCACGGAATGAATTATTACCCCCAGCCCTGGCCTTCATTAAACCACCCATCCTCTGAAATGTGGCGATGAAGCCGACACATGGCCGGCCACTCATCGGCACCACGACGGTCCGTCCCCTAGACATTTCTTTTTTGGCCAGGACTGAGCAGAGCTGTTCGTCCTGCATAATCCTGAGCTGTTTACATTGTGTGCTGCCCAGAGGGATGAACAACTGTTGTGATTTAATTCAAACAGCCTGAATATTCACACATTCGTGTTGGATGTCGTGCAACGCGCCTCGGGAGCGCGAACGCTGCTCAGGCCCTCGCGACTGCATTCGCAAACATAAATCAGATACAAGGACTAAAGATGTGCCTAAAAAGGGTAAGGGCATCTGAGATGGCCTAAAAAGGGGAAGGGCAAGGGCAGCTTACAATGAAACTTGCAAAACAAGAAATTTCCACAAGAAAGTCTTAGGACAGAAGTGACTGGAAGGCTGAAATCTTTAGCTATAAAAGCTTTTATGCCTCCTGTGAGGTTTATCCCTCTCGTGAGGATCACTCATTATATGAGTGATTATTAAGTAATTGCTACTATATGACACTTCAAATGGTAGAAAAGGCAAGAGAGAGAAAATAAACATAATTGAAATTTTGTTGAGCTCTATTTGACAAAAAAAAAAAAATGGTATGAGATTTTGGGCCACCATTTAAATTAAGGTTTTCCCAGATAAGATTATTTTAAAGTGTTCTTATGGTGACATCTGATTTGATGGAGCATTTTGTTACTATTTGAAACAGGTATGAAGATGACCTGGGCTGAGGTGCTATAAAACACTAAGTTCTGGGAGAAATCAGTGTACAGGTAATTAATCAGGCTCCTTCAGACAGACACTTCAGTCACCAGAATCATCACATGTCCTTTGTCCTGAAGAGACCGTCATATTTTCTCACAAGGAGAATGGAACAGGAAAAGAAACACCATGGCAATGAGGGAGCTGGAAAACCTCACAAGGAAACTGCTTAAACTGTTCTCAGAGCAACACTTCAATGGTATTAAACAAATAAGGCATGTGAGCTACAAGAAATAAAAATAAAGCACAAGTTTCTTACCAGCACATTGAGCACAGACTCTCCTGACAGGGTATTTGGAAACTGAGATAACACTCTACAGTCAAACCAGATAAGCCTATCACCAAAAGGCAAGCTGGACAAGCCAAGCAATCACCAGATCCAGATCTCCATTCTGGTTTAACATTTTGTGAAGTCTCTGCACTGTCTCTTTTCTCATACGGCATAATTTCACTCTTGATTCTGTGAAAGTCGTGCTGTGCTCCTGCTGACTGTAAGGAAAATAATTACAATTGTCTGGCTGTTGGGGGAACCTTCTTTGAGGGTCACAAAAACAATAAATATTTGGCAGTGGGGACAAAATTTTAAAAGAGAAAAGACGAAATAATTATCTGTGGTAGAAGTTCAACAAAGATCAACAATTTCAGCAGAGAGAGGAATATGTTGCAAAATGCATTAAAGGCATTTGGTCAATACCTTTGTACAAGAGATTGTTTCCCTCATATTGTTGGCAGAACTTGAAGATTTATGGTTTGTACAATGAGGGGGTGAGATGGATTACAAAAGATACAAGTGCTTAAAAAAAATTACATGCCTACTTCACATTTTTTTTAAACAGAGCAATACAAGTTTCAGTCCTTTCAGAAGCCAGCTATAAACTACCTTAAATTTTGGCAAGTCCAATGAGCCATTTATCCTGTGAGTTTGGAGTAGTGGATGGTGGTAGGTTTTTTAATCCTATTTACATTGTTGATGTTAGGTTTTTTAAGCAGTATTTACATTGTCTTCCTTTGTTCTTCCTCTGACCCTTATCAAAACACCCCAAGGCTAAGAGAAAAGCCCTTTAATGTTGTATGCAAGGAATGTGTGTCACTAGAAGGAGCTGCTATGAGCTGACAAAATTTAAACATGAGATTAATTTAATAATAAAGGGAGTTCCAAACAACTTTAAATTCTGCATATGCAGCATTCAGGTCATCTGTCAGAAGGAGGGGATGCACTCATAGAGCACTTGGCTGAGCTCTCATTTGAGCTTTTGTCCTGCCTTCCCCTTTATCTTAAACCTGAGCTTAAATTACTGTACAGTAACTAATGGGCTCAGTTTCCTCACTTTTTTCAGTGTTAAACATAATGCATTATAGATGGGTTGAAAAGGTGTTTCAAAGGGTCTGAACGTGACACCATTCTGAAACTCAGGCTCACCTTTCCTTTAGTTTTGCACAAGAAAAAACCCAAAACACAAACCTACATACATATATAGGTATATATATGTATGTGTGTGTGTATATATGTATATATATGCATCTATTTCAGTCTCCACCAGTCCTGCATTGCCTCCCAGCTCTGTCTCAAATTTCAAGTCGCTGAAAAGAAGCTGTTTCTCCCTCCAGCTTCACAGATGCTAATCCTCAGTAATCATATCTCCCCTTCACTTGCTCCACATTTATTATAGAAGTCACTGGGGTAAAGGAGAGGCTGGTCAGGACAAAAATGGGGCGGTGTTAAACTTAAATAAAGCAGCAATAAACTCAAGAAGCGCACCCAGACGATCCTGACCATCATTATTATTGTAACCCTGACCCTTCCTCTCCCTGCTCTTTCCTGCCCCCGCACATACGCACATGCACTTCTCCTCTATTCCCTGACTTCTGTCTGAAATAAGATCTTTTGCTTCCAAGGACTGGCCCACTTCACATCATCTCTAAAATCCTCAGTTCAAGTGCCTTTATATAAGTAGAAAAATAACTCTGAGAACCAGGCAGCTACCTGGATAAAATTGATCTAATTGCCGGTAGGAAAGGATGCTACTTAACTAACTCTCCAGTGAGCATGGACTAAAGATTTTTCTTACTTATTTTGAGATGATCTTTCAAATAGAGACAGAGGTAGAGGAAACAGAGTGGTGAAGTGTGAATAAAACTGTAATATTATTTCTGCTCATTACATATCCACTTTAAAATGCATATATAATACATTAAAATTTAAATTCATAATCTACAGTGTGCTAAAGCTCTCAGCTTTCCTAAGCCCTGTCTATCACATGAACAAAAACTTTCTTGTTTGACTTCTCTAAGGCATGTCAAAATCATCCACTCATTTTTAAGAAAATAAAGAAACTATATGAATAAACAAACATGTTATTGTTGGCTGCTGTTTCACAAAAAACATAAGAAAGTTGGTTCTTCCAATCCAACTGGTTCAAGGCAGTTATAAACTCAGTGAACTAACAAGTCCAATAAATGAAAAAAAATTAAACCCAAAAGTGACAAATTAAAATTTGCTTTGTATACTATGAAATACATCATCCTTATACTCATGTTTTCACTCAGAACACAACTCACGACCATGCAGGGATGAATTTGCTACTGATAAGCTACTGAACTAAGACATAAATTCCTAGCTCCCCTAGGAAATAAAAAAATTAAAAAAAATTTAAAAAGACAGTTTTATACAGTTTTTCACTTGAGATTCTTCAGTTTGAGCAGAGTTCTGTGCTGATGCACCTGGATCTGGTGCTCTGAGACCCAGCTCAGCTCTCTCTGAAATCACTGCCTTGCACCCAGTAAACTAACCTGCTTTCCTTCCATTTCCCTGAGCATTAATTTCTTACAGCTTTTTTATGCTTCTCTCCTGTAATTTACATCAAAATGAGGAGTTCAGCTTCACAGAGTTTTTTTTTGTACAGTCTTCTCATTTTCAAAACTGTTCTTACACATTTTGCTGTATAACAGAATTCCCTCAGAAGCTGGAGATTTTCTGTGTTCGGGTGGTATCACTGAGTTTCCTTCAGCAGGTTTGAACTGAGTGGGCTGAGAGGGTGGAAGACAGACACAAAACAGTGGCCACAACAGGATGATCCGGAACTGTCATATTTGTATTTTTGTGTTCAGCAACTGTAAGAGAGACCCCACTAACCAGAAGCAGTGCTAAAAGGGAAAGAGAACACGTGGAGAGGAATATATTACATGAGACTCTCCGCTGCACACAGAAATAGATGCTTTGGGCACAAACCATAAAACATTTCTCTGCTGGAGAGAGTTTCTTCAGGGAGGTCTCACAACACCTCATCTCACCAAAGACTGAAACAGCAACCTTCTCCTTTCTGTAGCCTCCACCTCTCATATCTATGGGCACTGATGAGGGATCTGCCAATCTGTGAAGGGCACATCCAGTCTGGTTGTGTATTATTTGGAATTATTTTTCCTGCATGCTAAATGGATACATCATGGACAAAGATTACCTGTGGCAAGGGAGCATCATCAAAAGAAAGAGGCAATAGCCTGCAGCATATGGGTGGTGACTGGGACACTTCTGCAAGGAGCAAGGAACAAAATCCAGGCCCCAGGGAAGAGAGAAAATGGAGATTTTTCTTTAACATCTCAGAGGGGATTGATTGGAGTGTATCATAACACAGCCATGAAAAATTGGTGGACAGAAAGCAAAGAGTGAACAGTCCTCCTGGAAGGACAAGTGGGCAGAGAGCATATCTGTTCTCAGCCTTGTTTTACCTTTATTTTGCCCTACCCTGCAGACCTAATGTTTTCAATTTCTGGAGTCAGCTGTTCTGGCCATCTAGAACTGAGGGATTCCAAGTCCAGCTGGTGGACATGTCTCTGGGAAAAGGCACAAGGATTCACCCCATTTCTGCATGGCAGCCTGCAGGAGCCAGGACAGTGCTTAGCTGGTACATCCAATCCCATCAGACATCTTAAAGCAAAGAGTGTTGAGTGATTGCTGTTGTCAATGAAAAAATTATCCCAAATTGTTACCATTTTTTTGTATCCAAACTACAGTAAGTCAATCAATCCCTGGTAATGTCTGACTCATGCTATGACTCTTAACAGGCATCCAGACAAATAACTGCATGATAGTACTTTGAAGAAAAAAAAAAATATACACCTTACAGAAAGGACAGCTAAACAGGGGAGGACTCTTTCTTGATTTAAAAAAATCATACTAGATATGACCTTCACCTTGAGTCCTCAATTTTGACTCAGATATATGTTTTACCATAAGGATCCATAAATTTTCCAAATGATTAGACCATATTTAAAACACCTAACAGTATTTCATGAGACCTCATACATAGCAGTGGACTAAGTTATGTCTGACCAACACACATATTGTCCATTTCATTAAAAAAAAAAATTGTTTATCATTGACATGTGCATTAAAATGTTCAAAAAGTGTGCATTTCCAGGTGATAAATAGCTCATTTTCAGCACTGACATGAAATGCTCTCATTTGTGGGAGGCCAGGACATGGATGAGGAGGAGAGCTGTGCTGCAGCACTAAAATGAATGTTAAGTACAAGCACAGGTGTCCCCAGCCCAGGTGCACCCATGGCCTGTATCTCACCCATGCAGCAGCACTGCACAAAGGCTGGGTGCTGTCAGCACTGATATCAGCACAGCACTGAGGCACAATGTGGCCACTCTTCCAGCACAAGATTTCAGGAATCCAGCATCCCGGCACAGACCTTTAGAGCAGACAGGAGCTGGAGAAACTCCAGTCTGAGAGGAGCTATTTCAACTTCTTTTCTATTTAAAGCACAGTGTGCTAAGCGTTGCTAAACCCTAGAAATGACTGGTGTCCAAATATCCTGCATTTCCAATTACTTATATTCAGTCACTCCAAACACATGCCACAGCATTAAATTCCACCCAAGATTTTGGCTCACCATACTTCATTCCCTGGAATACCAACTTTAGAACAAAATAATTCTAGGTTAAATGGTAAAAGCCCAAACCCTTAAAACAAACAAACAAAAAAAAGAAGCCTAACCAAAAAAAAAAAGGTGAGGGGAAAGCAAAATTCATCTTCTCAAGTAAACACATTTGCATGTGTCTTTAATACATAAATCTGGCAATGCATCCTTCCAAATAACAACCTCTCCTGCTATGAAATAAAATACCAACAGATAATAGATATATGAACAATAGATGTGAATTTTTTTCCCCAAGATGCAACAGTCCTGGACAAGATTGTAAAAGTCTTTTACAGTGTTCTAGAGATGTGGATTAAGTGGATAAAGAAAAACAGAAAAGCGCAAGAAAATATTTACTTAAAGCAGGAGTTTCTAAACAGATGGAGGTACCACCGATTTGCCTTTTTTGCCCAAGTGACTCTTGGGTGGTTTGCATTTCAGGGCAAGTAAGACAAACCAAAGCAGTGTGCAGCCACCTGACAAAGGCCTTGAGCTTTGTGCTAGACTAATTCTGCTTTGCCATGTCCAAGGTAATAACTAATCAGTCCCAGAGCACAGCTCTTTCTTCAGGTAAGATGAGCACTCTCAGCACATTCAAGTATTCCCAGCCCAAACCCAGCTCCTTCTCTCTACAAAATCCTCTCTTCCTCCTCTTAGGCATTGCCAATTTTTTTGCCCCTGTAATTGTAGTTGCAGAACAAGTGTCAGGGAGATTGCTGGAACTGTATCAAAGTACAAGGAAAATAAAACAATTACAGGGGTGTTTTTACAAGGGAGCAGTTTTTATACAAATCACAAAACAGTTCCGCAGTTTTGCTTCCACAGCTGAGGAAACTGGGTACTGCAAAGCAAAGGTAGAGCAAAACCACACTGAGCTAATCATGCCACTGAATTGACTTCGCGCACAAATCCATATCCAAACGCAAAGATCACTGAAAAAAGAACACCAAGAGACAGCCAGTAAACTGTGGAATTCACCATGCAGGGCGAGGAGGAGACAGTGACTTTGGAACTACAGAGTCTTTCGTAAGATATTGCTTCCCTAACGATTTTTGACATCTCCCTGTTCAGCGCTACCAGACGCTCCAACAATGAACAAGGAATTAAATTTTATCACCCCCAACATATCCACGGGTGGGCTAATTTTCAACTGATAGCAATAAATAATTTTCATTGTACGGAGTCTTTGTGGGTTCTTTTTCACTGCTGGAGGAATCACTTGACAAATTAGGAAGTGGAATTGCACACTGATAGGATAAAGGCTCTTGTGGCAGTAGCAGGCAGTCACAAGTTGAGTGACACAACAAATTATTTAAATTACCTAAGTTCTTGCCTAGCTTGCCTATATGTATTTATATTACAGCTGGACTTGAGGTAGGATTCATAAAACTGTCCCTGAAACAAGCTGGGCAGGGACCCAGGGGATTTAAAGGCTGTGCTTGTTGTGAGGCCACAATTGACTTCAGCTGCCCTTGGAGGTTCATTACTCATCTTTGTTCTCTCACAGTCAATATTCTTCCCAAGAAATGACAGCAATAAGGAATGATGCTTCATGTAGCACAACAAGTCAGATGCTACTTCAAGAATCTGCTTGCAATTCCAGAATCTATTTGCACAGGATTTCAACTTTAAAAAAAAAAAAATAAAATCATTCCACTCTGACTAGGTTCCACTCCAAGTTACAACAGGCTAAAAGGACACAACACCAGCTTTGTGCAGTAGAAGGCTCCTTCCTAAAGGGAGAAGCTGAAATAAACATGGAATAGCTTCCCAATGGCTTGCTAGGTTACGAATGCTGCAGAGCTATCTCCTTCTCCACGGCACTAATTGCTCCACATTTAGAAAGATAAAAACCCAAAACAATCTTTATTCTTCAGCTTCCAGAAGGGCACGAAATATGTGAAGTGCATATCTACCCCACATACTCAACCTACAAGATGAAGAGTTAATTGCTTGTGGAAGTTACTGAAACCTACCTACATATTCAGTACCTGAAAACATGGGCAGATCTTGAATTCCCTTTGAGGAGAATGAGCTGGAGTGAAAAGGTTTTTAGCAAAGCAAACTTGAACTGACTTCTTGGCTAACTTGCAATTCACAACCACATCTAGCTGCTGGTAGGTAATATATGTCAGGACAGCATCACTGCTTGTAGCTAAAGATGACCAAAAAATTAAATCAAAACTCACACTTCCCCAAGAAATCATATCCATATTCCATCCACTTCCTCCATTTCAGCTGTGCAACAAAGTATAAATAAAAAATAGAAGACACCAGCCAACAAGGGGGAAAACATTTCAGCAAGGAAGAGAGATAAATGCAGAACAGTCATCCCTTCTGAAATAAAATATATTTCATGTTTGCATTGATGTTTACATTGAACGCCTCTGCCTTTTACATGCTGTCAGGCACAGTAAAACTGAGCAGATGTATGTGCAAGAATATAAAGTCAAAGTGCCTCAGGCCAGGCCAGCTTGAACTCTTCTGATTTTTTTTTTTCCCTTGGTGTTTTAGTTTTAGTACTATTTATGCACATTCTTGGGGTGGGACAGAGGGAAAGGGGAGGATAAAAGAGAATTATTTGTCCCTTTGTCAGTCTGGAGGAGAAGATGGATTTTGGTTTTTTGTTTTAATCTTCCTGCCCTGTGAAATCTTCCCTGTCTCAGGAACACAGCTCCTGCTGAGCTACTAAACCAAGGTGTCTCAAAAGCCTCCTTACTATGATTCCTTTATGAATTAAGATGTTTTCTGAAGGATACCAACAAAAGCAACAGAAACCACACACTGTAAACCATAAGTTAGGATATAAAGTCAAGAAGAGGAAAAGAATAATGAATTCAACTTATTTGAATTAATTAAAATCTTATTTAATTCCAAATTCAAATTCTCTTTGGCCTGGACTCAAATTGAACCTGTAGCAAAATTCTTTGAAAAGAATATGTAGGTATTTTACAAAGTACTCAACACTGTTCATAGAAATCTACTCTGCTTATATCTATAGATATATCTACATATTAGACTGACAAGAAATATCAGATTTTAAAAAAGAAAGAAAACAAAAAAAAACCAGAACAACAAAAACTAACTACACCAAAAAAAACCAAAACACTGATAGCCAGAACTGACTGCATTTCAAAGTTTTTGTTTTCCTCTTTATGGGTCATGGAGATTTCTTTCCAACAATGAGTAAGTGACTGGAATTACAATAGCTCACATTAGTTTTTTGTGCAAGCAGAATCCTTAGCAAATATTAAAAAAAACACCACCAAAAACAATTCATGGAAGGCCCAAGCCTGGCATAAAATCAAACTGCAACATGCCATCTGGTAAATAGATTTTTCTTTTCTCTACCTCTGTTGCAAAAGATGAGTGAGTGTGTAGGAATTTGCTGGGTTTTCTCCATCTTTGGTTTGAGTTTCTGGTGTTTGGTTTGTTGTTTTTTCCCCAAAATGTGTGCAAACAAAGAGTCCCTTTAGGTGCAGTAGATTATTCCGCTGCTTCTTTATGTCTTCCAGATTTCCCAAAAGGTTTTCTTATTTTTTCTATGGTGTGGCCATGACAGCATTACCTGTTTGTCATGCAGGGTATCTGCCCAGCCCTGTGACCCTCCCCTTCCATCTGGGACCCTTTGCTGTTCTCTACATCCCTCCATCCTTTGGAAGCACAATAGAGCCAGGGCAATGTAAGGCCTGGAAAGGTCACAGCACAACAACCTTTTTATGGAAAGATGGGAAAACAATGCTGGGTATGTGTCAGCTTTAATTTGTATTTTTCATGATATTATACTACAGCACAATCCATCACAGGCTACAGGTTTGTGCTTTACTTGATGATTTCTGGGATAAATTTCTTGGTTGATATTTGCCTCACCTATAACTAATGAGCAGAAGCAAGCTGGAATTTCCTCCCCTCATGTCTGTTCTAAGCCGTTCCCTTGCTGGATGTTTTACTTGCAGAAGATTGGGACTCAACTTCCTCCATAATTTTTTGTGGATGAAAAACAAATTCCGAGGGAACAAGGAGAAGTTTCTCCATAATGGGTTACTAGAGGCCAGCTATGAGTTTACATCATTTTTTTCCAAACATTTCTAAAAGCTGTGTAAAAAATAAAGAAGTGTCCTCTTGTATATTGTGACTTCTAGCACAAGCAGCATTATTTTACCTTAACGGTAAAAACAATATAATTCAGAGGTATTAAAGTTCCAAAGAGACATTTTTGAAAAATTAGGATATTGACCTACATACTTGTCTAATGTAGGTCACCATTCTGATTCCCTCACCAATTTTAATTCCTTATGGAGTGCACTCCCACTCTTAAATTGTTGCAGATACAGCAACCGAGCTTTGGTCAACACAAACCCACAACACTTCCTTACACCACACAATCCTCCTCTTCACCAAACAAAATCTGCGCAGAGTTTTTCCAGGGGATCATGCACTTGTGTGCATATATCTCTCTTAAATACATAATCAAAGACAAATATGAATATTTTTGGAAAGGCCACTGTGCTATCAGGCATTTCCATTTCTCTCCGCGCATTGTCAGTGCCTCATGCTGCACACGGTTTCCATTCTGTTCCCTTCAATGCTCTTGGAAGCAACTGAAGTCAAAACATCCTGGAAGAAGAGTTCAGGTTTTTACACCCCTGGTTTCAATTATTTTTAAATCTGACACACAAACACAGCTTTTTAAGATATGTAAGCCGAGTGCCAAATAAGGATCTTTTGATTTTTTTGAAATACATGTGGTTGAAATCTGAGACCTGCCTGCTGCCAAGCCACAGTATTTGGAATCAAGCACTGGCACAAGAAAATAAGCCATTGTTCAGAGTATAATTTTAAGAGGAACTATCCTGCAAAAAGGAAAACGTAAATTCCCATAGTTTAGCTCATAGTTATAAGACAATCCCATAATTCTTTGTTAAACACTTGAAAGTTGAAATATAGGTCCCAGCAATGTTTATCCAGGCTCTCAGAAATAATCTTTTGCTATAAACTACACTAAAGCCATTAAGTTTTTCTCCATTATAAAAAGAATCTAAATTATAGGATGGAATAGTCTATCTCATCAATGATTTTCTCGTAGTGTGCTGATATTGTCACTTTTATGTAAAGCTGCTTCCGTATTTTTTTACTGTAGCAGCAAAAATAGTAACAGCTTCTAACTGAGATAAAAGTACCTTGAGGGTAATACTGTATCATCAGGTAAGGCTGAGCAACCTCACATCCCTGATTTTAGAGGCCAAAAGAGCACATTTTTCAGATGTATAAACATTTAACCAATTATTTGCAGGTACTCTGAGGGAGCTAGAGCTTCAGCCACACTCAGCTTTGACCAAGTAATAAAAATTTAAAAGCAAAAAATGTTTCCTGTATTAATAAGGGCTCAGAACTTATTTTACTACAAGTAACTCTTCCTAGAATCATGGATGCTCATGAAGGGCATGGACAAATAAAGTATAGTGAGAGAATCTGGTGTTTAGCTTTTGTGAGGGCTAAGGCTGCATAGAAAGCACACAGTTATATACCATGGATAATCACATTCAAGATAAATTAAGCTGAAAGTAAACTGAGAAGAGAAGATTGACCTCCTGAAGATAAAACTGAGTCATTGATTCTAATCTCAGGTAGTGAAACAAAGGAAAAATTTTTAAAAGATACATTTTTCAGTTCATTGAACAAAAAAAAAGTACAGTAGATTTGTTTCTTCTGATGAAATCACTAACACAGTAAATGAAACAAGGCATTAAACAGGCAATCTGGCAACATCTCCACCAGCCTAGGATTTTAACTATGAATGTCCTCTTTCCAGTGCTTGATGGCAGAGTAACACACCAAGTCACAATGCTTAAGATGGACTTAGAGGCAAAAAAGTATTAATCTATCTCAATGCTCAAATTTCAGTTCACCATCTCAGTCCCTTATGAACACACCAGTTCAATATTCCCCACCAGTTTGTCACCCAGGTTTCCCTACAAAGTCAGAGCCAAGTTAGACCCAGATGTATCTTTGACAAGAAGCATCATTTTTAGGAATCCTTCCTATTGTTTTTCTTAGAGAAGAGTAACAACACCACTGATTTTTAGGATGCGTGCATTAAGAGAACAAGTCTGCTCAAACCAAAAAACAAACATTCAAGTACCTTAGGTCACCTCCCAGAAGATTCCCACAGTTTGGGCACCTAGTCTAGAAACTGTAGGGTACTGATCACTTAATGAATCATGGGAGACTTGATGAGTCACGGAATTAGGATGTAATGTATGAAGTGTCTGTGTGCCAGCCCTGGACAGGCAGAGGAGCCCCTCTGCTCAGGCTGGCTTGTAAAGCAGCTACAAGTACAGAGAAACCTGACTCATATCAGACCACTCCATATCAGGGCACACCTGCACCACTGACTTCTCAGTCCAAGCTTCTTGTCTGCTTTGAGGACCTAACTTTAACCAAGTCTGTGAGGAAGATAAAAGAGGATTGTAAGAGAAAGAGAAAACTTATTTTGAGTTTGCCTCACAGTCAGGTTTTAGTGCACACAGCACATCCTAACTCCAGTCTGATGTCTCCTATGGCTGAGCCTTTGCTGGAGCAGGCTCTCTGTTTCTGACCATCCTCTGCTTTTGTATGCACAGAAGGAAACTTTATCTTGTATATCAAGGCTGCAATATGTATTTCTTCTCCTCTTAAGACTGGTTGCTGTTGGTTTGGGTTTTTTCCCAGAGAAGCACCAACTTACTCCTCCCTGTCCATGACACAGATTGATTTTACTTTGCTCCACAATCTGTCTTAAGTCATTCACATATCTAGAAACTGTTCCCATGTTTATGCTGCCCTTGAGAGGTTTTCCTCAGATTGCTTTGTTTCATAAATAATCAACTCTTCCTTTTTTGTGCTCATTTTTGTTTGGATTATCTCTCAGTGTGCAATATGTCATGCTCAGGGTGATGCAGTGTCAGGATTCACTGGCATGCTGTGGACAGAGCCCACCCCAGATCATCACTAGCAAAGCGGAGGGGGTGTAATGCCCATGGATGCATGTCTGCATCTGCCTGCACCAAAAATGAGTTAATCCTAGGGTGATGCCTGTCATCTGGCTTCTAGGCTTTGATATGCCAATACTCTGAAATAAGCTCAACCAAAATATTTTCTTTTGATGCAGCAGAAGCATTAACGCATGATAGATACATTTGGAAATTATTTATCGCTCATTAAACATTCTCTAAATGGAAATTTTGCAAAACAGACTACACAAACTGTCTACAAACTGACTTCCTCTGAAGCACCAAGAAATCTCACAGCCATCTCGGAGCAGGCAACACTCAAGAAGCAGCAAATAAAAAGGCACAAAGCTTATGTTGTGTTCAAGCAGAACCTTCAGACATGATTCTGTTCAGAATTTCCTTCACCCAGGCACTCTGCTCACCTTCACCCGTTGCCCCTGCAAGATCTGTTAACTAGAAGGTTTTCTTTCAACACATGGTACATGGAGCAACCCAAAAAAAGACATTTAGGAAAGCCAACAGAGACACCAACATGAGCCTCAGGCAGCTGGGCAGGAGAGGTTGGGCATGAATAGAAAAGTACCAACACAAACAGCTGATGACTGCTTCCACCAGTCCTCAAGCACAGCCCTGCATCATCTGGAGGCCTTCAATTAGCATCCTTTAATTAGCACCCTCATTACATTCTGTTCAACGTGTAACACGGCATTTCTGGGCAGTCAGTATGCCAGCAGTCTGAGGCTGCTGTGCAGGCATCTGACACTGCTCAAAATGAAAAGTGATCTCTTCTACAGGTGCACTTTCTGTACATGTGGCTTTTGTTTATTGACTCCATTTTATTATTAGAAACATGCAGACTTAGGTCAATTTGGGCTGTCCTCTGCAATTACAGAAAATGTCAATTATGCTGCAAAAGAAGCAGGTGGGTCTGTGCTCAGTTTGCCCTCACAGAGTCCATCTTAACACTTCTACTGCCTGGAAGAAAATATCCCACTTCTCAGAGTGTATCGTTAATGGAAAAGATAGGTATTTTATTTAAGAGTTCTAAAAGAATTTAGTTCTCATAACAGCTGAGCTCCACTGTGCAAACAAGGAAAAAGGGTGTTCCTAGCAAGATTCCCATGAAAAATCTGGAAATCTGTTTCCATTTCAGGTATACCACAATGGTGCTCACAAACTAGATGTCTGAAGTTAAGTTTGTTAGCATTGGTATGATTAAACATGAAACTGAACAAGATTCTGGCTACAAACTCTATGGCCACTGGCCAAATAGAGTAATATTTAACATCTTCAAAATATAAAATTAAATTTTAAAAGTCAGCTGGAAAAAAAAATTACTAAAGGCATAGTAATATGTGATCAAAAATAAAAGGTATTCCTTGCAGTCCAGTTCTTTCTACTGAAACTGTTGTACTTTTTTAGCTACACTTAAACCATCACCCACAAACTCATGGGACACAGTGCAATCAAACTGAGACCCGACGTGCTCAATTGTTCCAGTTTGTGCTGCTAATAAATGCATTTACAGAATAATGCTTTCCATCTCTTCTCTGAAATGTTTTCCATGTGGTAAGAAGGTTCAGGTCTGCATCTGATCCTTGCATGCCATAATACAGGGCAAATTTAAAATTAATAAGGCCATTCTGTGGATTAAAAAGTCAAGGATGACTTGTCAGTTCTGTTGACAAAGGATTTGTGGTTTCCTACAGAAATACATATCCATTCCTTGCTTGACATGCAGCTAGATTCCAGTGATGTGTACCTCTCCTGGTACTTATTCTGTTCGTTTCCTTTACCAGAGGCCATCTTCCTCACAGAATTTTGTTAGATTTAATCATTACTGCTAGAATCAGATCAAATGGATGTCAGCTCCATAAGGGCTGGCTATGTAGCTCTGTCTAGTAATACTAAATGCTTCCTAAAAGCACACAGGGAATACTCTAATTCCTGCACTGTGGATCAGGAAAGAGGGACACAGGTCCTACTTGAAGCCTCCAACATCACCAAGTGTGTTGGTGGCAAAGCTGGAAAGAGAACTTGTCTCTCAAACACTCAAGGGAATGAATGAGGGAAGCAGTTTGCCAAGCCTCCCACACACACACATAAATGGAAGTTTGCTGTTGATCTGTTCAGTTCTTTGGCACTGCAAACACTTGCAAATTTACAGCTGCAGCCATAACTTCATTAAGCAGAACATCTCACAAGAGTGGCAATTTCTTTATAAGGAAACCTACTCTCCCAGTAACCCGACCCTCTGTCCTGACACCAGTGATGTAATGCAGGGCAGAGGCTCTGAGGAGCATCTGGTAAAACGTGATGATTCAGTGGAATTCTGTAAAACAAGAGCTGGAAGGGCCAAACACGTCTTTGAAGGAATTCCACTGAAGCTTGAAACGGAGGGAAGACAGCACAACGATGCCAACAAGATTACTTGAGGGATTAATCTGGCCTGAGATCAGCTTCACCTGCCCCTCCAGCTACTTCACGTAAATCCATGAACTGGCCAGAGAGAGCCATTCCTCTGGAATTAGAGCAGGCTCCCTGAACTTCAAGGTTTCACTCATCCCTGCTCCTGACAACTTCATTTCAATTCCCATGACTGTCTGGCTGAGCATCACCTTGGCTCCCCTCCCTTTTGTTTCTGTTTCCCTCCTGTCTCGTGCAGCCACAGCCCAGCAGCCACCTGCACAAAGCTGAGGGGACAGCTGCTCTCTCCTGGTGCTCAGCCTCCTCTTCCCATGCAGAGGCTGCACTGATGAGGTCACTGGAAACCCATCACAGCACCTCAGCCCTCCTCTGGGAAGCCTCTGCACAAAACTTCTCAAGGTCCTCCCAGTGATTTTCCCTCACATCTCTTCTGCAGGGAGAAATACCAAAATTATCTGACATTCTTTCCTCTGAAAATCTCTGCAGTTAAAAAAAAATAAAATAGTACAACATAGAATTTATTGAGTATTTTCACAGCCTTTGCATGTCTTGGTCAAAAAAAAATGTCAGTTTTGCAGTGGGCTTCATTGTTGGGGCACAGCTGGGGGAGATGTCAGGTTGATTTTTGAGTTCCTAAAAAATCATGTTTGTGCAGCCATAGTTAGGTTCCTTTGTTTGTGGTTTTGTTTGGGAGTGTTTTGCTTTTTGGTTTGGTATTGGTGTTTTTTAAGGGAAAACACAAACTTTATAGGAATAAAGGAGAAGATTCCAACCCAGCTCTAATAAAAGACACTGATTCCTCCTTCAGCCCCAGCCTGCAGCCCTCCCCTGCCAGCAATGGGCAGACTGCTTGCTTGGAAGCCAGAAAAGAATCAAAAAAGCCATAAAAAAAGTGAGCTAAAATTTTCCCAATAAAATGTCCAGATAAAAGAGTACAGAAGTCATTCAATGAAACATTACAAATCCAGAATAACTGGTACCCCAGACGCTTGACAGAGCATGACACATGACTTGCTGTTGTTGTTATTGTTTGGGGTTAACACCATTTTTATTTCTTCATTGCCTGACCCAAAAGAGGCTGAACAAATATTTGGGAGGGATAATGAGATTTTTAAAAGTCATGTTAAAGGGGTAATTTTGAACTCCCAGTTCTAAAATATGCTGCGCTTATGGCTCCAGACAAAACCCTCAAAATTCCTTGCCTTGAGTCTACAGACAACCTGAAAATATTAATCCAAGAAGAGTTACCTTCCCTTTTCCCTACAGGACTTGGAACATTTTTCAGGCTTGGTAAAAGGCTGTGCCAATGAAAATTCACAGAACTCTCCTGCTGCTGCATGGGAACAAAATTATGTTCAAGACCTGGACTTTCTCCTTATTGAAGCATTTTCCTGACCTGCCAGTCAACAGTAGCCAATCTCATTTCCATGAAGCATCAAGGGAAATTAAAAGGAAGACTCCTCCATTTCCTGGGTAATGCTCTTTAAAACTCTTAATTCAGTAGGAGATGCTGAAAGCAGATCTTCTTCTGGAGACCCTGTTTCACCACAGTTCCCAGCCAGGCACAGACACTTGTGCACTTGCACACGCATATTCCACATGACAAGCAGCACTTACAGCAACTCCTGCCTTGGAAACTAAATGGGGAAACATTCAGACTATTTTAAGAAGTCTTTAGTGCAATTTAGCAGCTGCAAACAAACAGAGAGAGGCAGCAACCTACAAGCAGCCTTCTGGAGACCACCAGGAGATGGATCAGGAGATCCCACCCAGCACACACATCCCCCAGCTGGATGTTTTATAAATACATAATTGTGTCTCATCCTCAGAGACCACACTGTCAGTGTGGGAGCAGCACAGACAGGTGAGCAACACACTGCACTGGAAGAGACAGAGCTCCAGAAACACTCCAAGGTGACTGGAGAGACTCCATGCAAAGGGCAGGCGCACAGATCGGTGTGCTCTGTGCCTGCCCGCTGCAGAAACTCCTCTTGCCCCCTTTCCCACCCCAGGGTGCCCCATGGAATGCAGCCAGCCCCTTCTCCAAGCTCCCATCTGGGCGCTGGGCCAGCACTGACTGCTGCCAAGGTGCTCTGCAAGGATTCCCAGCAAGGATTCGTGGCAAAATAGACCAGAAAAATCACTCGGAGAAAAAACAGCTGCAGAGCTCCACAGCTACCTTTGTGCCAGGACAACAGAGATGCTCTCTCAGATGGATTTTTTCACCTGTGCCCAAGTGTTGGCTTCTACAACACCAGTAAGATCTTCTTGTCTTTGACCCCCATCCTTAACTTCATCAAGACATTGAAAAAATTATTGTGGCAAACTGCTAGGTGAGCAGACACAGCATAACCGCACCAAAATCACTTCCTAGGAAACAAGGAAATTTCAAAGGAACAGAGGGAAGAATAAAACCTCGAAAAAGGTAGAAGTAAAACAGTATTAAGGAAGAGAGAGAAAGTTTATCTGCAATCAGTAATCTCTCAAGAGGCTGCCAAAGGAAGTGGCTTATCCTGTGCTCTACACTATTTTTATAAAGAAACCAATTTAAATGCTTTTTACCCAAGAAGTTCATGAGCAAGTAAAGCCTGCAAGAAGACAGATTCTAAAATAAAGCATCTATTTGGAATACCACAATTCACATAAATGTAAGGTTCAAGAACCACAAGGAACTGTCCAACTGATCAATATTTACCCCTGTGGAAGGAGAAAAATATGCATGCATGGGGACCAAGAGCCATTCCTGCCATTACTCTCCTGCCTTTTCTCAAAGAGCTGCTACAAAGAATAGAACAAAAAAAATTTTAAAAAAAGAACTGTTTGAGAAATAACCTCTGTGGTCAAGTAGAACTAAATTTTCTCCTGTTACAAACTAGGAAGCTTCCAGTGAATGGAACTGCTTTCTTTTTTGCTGGAAGGAACATGTACCAGTTGAGCTGGCAGAAGCTGAAGCAGCCCATCCCAGCAAACAACAGAAAGAACACTACAGTAACAGCAAAATAATTTTCTTTCAAAAGTATTAAAAGAAAATTCAGTTTTACTCTGGGCTTATGCATGTTTAGTTTCACAGTATAATAAATGTAAAAAATTGCATGTTCTTTGTTAAAAATACATATTTTTCCTTTAGTATCTGAGTGACAATAAGTTCCACTATTGTCAGACACACCAAATTCCATCACTCAGTGTCCTGCACTCAAAAACTTATATCCACTGGTGCTTATTTTCATAGCTCTATTTCCATTTATCAGGAGGGTCAGAAAGCCTTTTTGCAGTAAATGCTGCTCTAGTGGCATGGCCATGCTTCAAATTCTGAGCAAAATTGCAAATTTAGGTGTTATCAGTGCAAGCTTAAGTCCCTCTCGTTACTATCACAAATCAAACCATGATCTGTATGAAGCAGTTAATAAGGGAGATATCACACCAACACCTTGTTATTTGTTGATTTTATTCCAGTGAAGACATGCTCCCCAAAATTAACTGTAGCAGACACTGATAAATACACAAGTAGCTCTTCGAGCACCACTCAAAAGCTTTTTTTTTTGTGTTACACAATTTCCATTCTCTTCTCTCAGTAACCCAGGCCCAAGCTGGTTACCCAGAGGCAAGAAAATAAACATCTGTGAAATGGGCTCAAGATTTTGGCTTCTTGGGCCAGAAACAGCCCAAGTGATGCTGCAGGTACCACCAGTACCAGCAGCAATGACTCCTTGAGCTCTTCCAGAGCTCTCACCAGAGCATGACTTGTCTTCCAAAAAAGCCAGTGGGGCTTGCCATTCCTTCAAATTGCCTGATTCCTTCCTAATTATTTTAAAGTACTTTGCACTTTCCTTAACATGACATTTTCTGAATTTCAAACCAGATGCTTGGGTTAAGAACATCTGATATTAAAAACATTGCTATATTTTTTTCCTTCAGCACTAGACTGCTCTCTTATGGGAAGCAAGTTTATGTGGATCATCTGGTTGCAGAATGTTGCTTCAGGGCTGGAGCGCTGGAAGCATTTAACCTTTTTTTTTTTTGGTCTCTGTGCAAGAAAACCTCAAGAGAATTCCAGAACTTTGGAACTTGCTGGATTGTCAGAAAGAGTTATCAGTATTATGTAAAACAAAAGCCTATTTAAAAAAAAAATAATCAAAGATGTCTGCTGGAATGAAAACACTTTTTAAAAACTCAGTTCTGTAATGTATATTGGTCATCTGTACTGCCCATAAATGCTTCTGCTTTTAGGACAGACACTGAGTAGACTACCTGACTGCCCTACAGTATCAAAAATTGCCTTTTGGATATTAAATGCATAATTGTTTTCCCTCTGAAACATATTTCAATTATTGGCAGTTACTCAGGTTTTTTCTTCACAGAGTAAACAAAGCAGTTGTGATTCGTGTTTGTAAATAGTTGCACATTTCAAAAGTTGCACTTTTAGAGGGCAGCTGAAAGGGCAGAATCACACCCCTTAATTTTCATGAGCAATGCAAGCAACAAAACAAATTCTGCTAATTAGCCATTAAATGTATCTGCATTCTTGAAGAATAGGGAGATGGAAAAAAAGAGACTTTATACCCCAGAAAATGTTATGTAGCTGGAAATGTCAAGATTATCAGGGACCTAATGGAAGTACCAATAAAAACATTCATAGGCCCCTGTACCATTATGCTAAACTTTAAAATCCAATGTCAAAAGGTCAGTAATTCCTATCTTGTTTTCCAGTATTATTGCATTTAACTTAAACCACATTTTCTCACCCGACTGGAAGTAGGGCCAGAGTCCATTCCTATGAGCTGATCACTACAAATCCAGTTTGGAGCTCATGCAGAGCACCTAGGTCGGCTGTTTGCAAAAAGTGTCAGGTCACTCCATAAAAAGAAACAGACTGAAGAGTTCTGGTAACTGCCTGATGCATTAATTTATAAGATTTATGACTTTTATATAAAGGTCAGATTAGCACAATCCAACTGCTGACAGAACTTCTACAAAAGCAAAAAAAAAAAACCCTAATGTTTTCAATAAATTGGGAAAAACCCTGTAACATTTTCCCCACCCTATGGCGAGTTTTTCTTCCCCTTTGAAATGCTCCATGTCTTTCATCACAGCACCTTTACAAGCAAAGGCTGCTCTCTTGTCTCATACATACCTCCACTCTCCTGGGGAAAACCATTTCAGAGCTAGGACTTGTTTCTAACATGCTGAGAGTTCAAATGAGAAACTGAAAATCATGTTCTGACTTCCCAGCCTCCCACTTACCTGCTTGTCCTCAGTCAGTCCCCCTTCCTCAGCTGTTTGCACCCAGTACAAAGTACTTTTTTGAAGAAAAGCTCAGTCAGAATTCAGCCTGGTCTAGTGGAAGGTGCCTCTGTCCATGGAAGGGGTTGGAACCAGGTGGTCTTTAAGGTCCCTTCCAACCCAAACCATTCTGTGATTCTGTACTAATGTGATCTGGCTATCCATAAACACATTACAGATTTAAGTATAAGAAATCACAGAATTTAAGTGTAAGAAATCACAGATTCCAAGTATAGCCTGTCCCATTCTCCTGCCTCCTACTTTCCCTATTATTTTAAGCAGAACTAGGTTCACAGTCTCAGACAAAGCCTCAAGGCAGTCTTGCTTAAACACAAGAACATAGTTGCAGGCTTAAGTGAATGCAGATTCCATAATTCTATGTTTCTCATTAATGAAACCTCTCCCAAAGGTTGTACCACCACACCTTCACTCCACAAAGAGCACAGATTCACAGCAACTTCTGCTGGCCATCCAAAGGTCATTCAAATGAATTGACAATGGCCCTGTAACTCCCATTATGAAATTTACACCATAAAAGAAGCAAACAGATAAAGTGAGTGAGCACTGGGCAAAGTATACATTGAAAAGAGTTGAGAGTGAATCAGACCTTCATTAGAATGACCATTTTTTTTCAAATTTATTATCCACAAAGATACTTATTATCTTGCTGATATTGCAAATTCACATTTAATAACACACAGCTTTGACTATCAAATTGCATGTATAATTGCAATGACACTACTCCAATCTGCAGTGCAGCTTATCCAGTCAAGAAATAAAAACTGCAGCGAACAAAGAACAATTTTCCCTTGTTTCCTACTGCAGTAGCTCAATAGTTTCTGCAGCAATGGCAGCCTTCAGGTAGAAAAAAGATTGGCTTTTTGGGCACTTACTCAGTTAGGTCTGCCCTGAGCTGACATGGTGGCAAAGATTGATAGTCTTCGATAGTCTGGCAATACCAAGGCGTGCTACTTAAAAACAATACCAAAAACAAACAAAAAAACACAGCATAAAATGAGGTTAACAGAAATGCAAAAGAAATGCAGAAATTCCCTACCTCCAGAAGAGTGCTTATACACAACAGAATTTGTTTGCTGAAGGAATTTCACAGATATTTGCAAAATATGAAGGTATGCAAAACACTTTGGCTTTTGTACAAAAGCCACGAAACACAGAGAATTGGTTGAACTTTCATTACAAATTACCCTTGTTCTACTTCACACAGCATGACCAACACTTTGAATTATGTCAGCCAGAAAACAGATGGCTGCAATGTCCTGGGAAGTCCAACGCGCTCGTGATCACCTTCCATGATAGCGCAAATTTTGATTTCCATCTTAAAGCTGGCTCCTGACAGACTGGGGCTGAAACCAATGAAATCCTCATGGCCTGAGCAAGCACAGACCCTTTGCCAGCAGCTCAGATGAAGAACACCTCATGGCAGGTCACAACCTCTCAGCACTCTGACCAAACCCCAGTGAATTCCCTCCATTCCCAGCTGTTTTCCAGACACTTTAAAGCATACATGGCTTACATAACCATGAATGAAAATCAGGCAAGGGTTCTAGAAAACAGCACTGTCTTTAAGCATAGGCAACTGCCCATGGATCCAGATGGTTCAGGAAGCCCAACTCCTACACCAGCCCCTCAGTGTTGCTTGGGATCCCAGACTGAGAATATTTGCCTTCACTAACAAAACTCATTGGAGACCCACAGCAAGCAGGAACACAAAGCTACTTTCAAATTTCAAACATCACATTTCTTTCTAAAAACATCTAGAAAGCATTTTCAGAAGAACAACTCCAGTCACTCATTACAACCTCAGAAATTCCA
Organism: Melozone crissalis; assembly: GCF_028551555.1. NCBI lineage: Eukaryota > Metazoa > Chordata > Aves > Passeriformes > Passerellidae > Melozone > Melozone crissalis. The sequence continues at coordinate 5,982,902 of NW_026535817.1, read as the reverse complement.
TCTCTAATTTTTTTTATACTAGAATTCTCTATTTTTCCCCACTAAAAAATTAAATTCACTGTCAGAAGAGCTCTAATTTATGAAATACAACATGGTTGTTTTAAGTTTGAGAGGGCTGCTGTGCAGAAGTTGGTGAATTACTGCATGACAGACTAATGAATTAAAAAGTTTTTACAGATTTTGAGATACTGTAAAATCAGAGTCCTGAAATCATCACCTCTGTCCAAAACCAGCACAACTGTCATGCATGAATAAATTTCCCTGTGGAGCAGCCAGTATGGTGGTGAAAGCAGCTAGCATTACATCCTCAGTGAGAAATCTTTGCTACCTCACTTAGAATCAGCCTTCCCCACTCCATAGGATTGCAGGTTACCCACTTCATTCCAAATGTTCTTACTCTGCTGCCCTAAAAGCTCATTGCTGACTCTGAGTCTGGTTAAAAACATCACAAACCGTGACAAAGAGGCCAAGGAAGCAGACAGAGGAAATCCCCTTCTCTTGGCATTACCACTCCTATAGCAGGGGAATTGGGTTTTTCTAATTATTATTTACAGCAAATTGAAACATGCATTGAACAGCAAACATAGCAAAACCGAGCACACTAATGCAAGCAGATGAAAACAAAATTCTCATCTGCCATCCAGACAGCCAGGATGAGAAAGATCCTTATATGTATTAATCTATGTTCTAAGGCAATGAGATGTGCATAAAATTTGCAAGTGTTGGAATATTTGAGCATGAGACACATCCAGAAAAATTTGGCTGAGCAAGTTATCTGAGTCCTTTGTAAGACCTCAAAAATTCCCTTTTTTTTAATTAGGAAATTTTACAGGAAATTAAATAAGAATTGATTTCTCTAATAACGAAAAAGTAAAACAAAAGATATAACTCAACAGTATATATATATATATATATACACACACTGTTATACATATATAATGTTTATATATATATCTATAAATAAAATAATATATACCTGCTGTCCTTATGTCCTACCAGGTCATCAGGTCATGAAAATAAGAGCTAAAATAAGAGCTGTTCTGCTTTCAAAATGTGCTAACCAGCAATCCATAAAATTATAATATCAAAAAATTATAATATCAGGATGAAAGACAGACGGAAAACCTCAGTACCCTCACACCAGCCCCCCACTCTACTCAAGTATTCTGGCAAAGATGTTGCTGCTGCTGCCGGCCTGTTGCTCAGTTTCTCCCTCACTTCTCAAGAGGTCCGAGATCCCTTTCCCAAATTCCTCCTTGAAGCATTGTGATCCATCATGAGATGACAGGTAGCCCCTCCAAACCAAAGGACACCCCCCTGGGACAGACCCTAGGCTCCCTGGATAAATACCATGGCTCCTCTGGAAATCTCATGTCATCACTTGAGCAGCCCAGCTGAGCCCAAACCCTTGGCCAGCTCCCAAGCCTTGTGCCACTGGAGCACCAGACAGGGTTGGCAGACCTGGAAGAGCAGCACAGTGATGGAGAAGGTGCTGAAGAACAGGAGATCAAATCCCCTGTTACAAAACGCAAGGTTCAACAGAAGAGGGTGTTTGTGAGCAGGCTGTTGAAGGACAGAGGGGAATTCTCCTCATAATAAAGATGACTGACAGGATTTCCTAAGGATTATATAAAACACACACAAAAATCATAAGTCTCTGCTGCTGCAGCCACTCCCACAGAATAACAGCTAGTCCCTCACTTTAGCTGTGCACTAAAATATTGAGAGTTTAGACCAAAGTGGGCATGTAGGTAAAAAACAAGTGCAAGGACTCAAAGGTGTCCAGTGGACTTCAACAGGAAAGAGAATAGTAGACACCATGGCACCAACAATGTTCCTTAGAGAATGTTCATACATTAAGACAGAAAACAGGACAGCAAATTCAAGTCTAGCTAAATTATGGAAGAGTTTCAGTTTGGAAACCACCAACTGTCAGATTTTATATTCTAACTTCAGATTAACTTAACAGTAAACTGTGTGATTATTATTGGAACCAGTTGGCTAGTTTGGCTAGTTCTAACCAGCCCAATCATTAAATCTTCTACCCACTCTTTGGTAACTGACATGCACTAACTGTGTTTGAGTATTAGGAAGTTTCTATCCAGTTAAATTACTCCTGTGCTGTTTCAAAGCCATAAAATCACAGCATCGCAGACTATTCTGAGTTGAAAGGATCAGGAGCATCATCAAAGTTCAGTTCCTGGCCCAAGCATTCAGCTAGTAAATAATTTCTCTCATTCATACTTTGCATGAGCCACAGCGCAAAAAGTGATGCAGCCTAAAGTGCTACATGAACTCATTAAGCAGTGAAAAGAAAACCAAATTAATATATACTTTTCTTTCAAACACCATTTACAAGATTAATTGGAGTGATGGCTCCGAGATTCTAAAAGAGAATAAATCTGATTATTGCAACACAGGTTCTTTAAAACAGGCCACATAACAAACGACTTACCAAGCATGTTTTGCACCAAGCTGAGAGGAGTCTTTGCCCCACAGATGCTTTAATTTAGGAATTTGCTTTGTAAGGCACTCAGAGGCAGATGCAGCAGGTGCATAAGACTTTGCCTGACTAGGACCTTAAGGAGGAAAATCAGAATGATCAAAATCTACAAATGTACTTAAATAAAACACACCAGGGCTCTAGCAACCACAGCAGCATAATAAAAATAAATGCAACAAAGTTGCTTTCCTCATGATAGTCCACTGTCTGCCAGGGAATGACTGGAACTGTCTTTTCTAGGTAACTATTCTTGAACAAATCAATTTACTTAGTAGCTCAGTTTTTCTCACTTTCAAATGTAAAAGTGACAACATTTCTCTTTAAAAACAAAATTTATCCCATACGTTCCACACACAGTCTGAGAATTTATTTTCCATCTAGCAAAGCAAATTCCCCTCATCACCTTCAATTTCATGTGTACTTGAGATAATCATGGCTTATTTATAGTATATGCTACATATACAAAAATAAAAACATGAAAATGTTATAGAATGGAAAACAAGATGAGGGCATGTTAGTCCATGTCCCTTTGGATGAAAGGAAATTTGATTTTTGAAATGAAAATAACTATTTTACTTCAACAATTTAGTTGTTAAGCTCTCAAATCCATTATTAGTGTATTCTTTTCACATCAAAAATTCCCCACAGATTTGGGCCTCAGACAATGAAAGCACTGCCTAGGATTGTAGGTTTGAGTACAAATGATATCAATGGGAATTTCTGTTTATTAAACTAACCAGAAAATAGATTGTTATGTTTTTCAGCCTTTGAGTAAGAACAACATAAATATTCCACAATATTGCTAACAAAGATTTCCAACAAATTTTGAAAGAAATTTAAGTCAATGTAATTTAGCCAGAATTAGTAAGACACATCAATTTGATGCAATTCTGCATCAAATACGCAAAATTACAATGGTTAGCTGGAAAACTTACACTGTACCAAGTTTTCCTCTAAAGGAAGCCAACATCCACATTTATGGTTTTATTGTTTGTTTTAAATCTATGCCCATTTATTCCTTTTGTGTTAAAAAAAAAATGACACAAAGTTCATTCGCAGAGCCCCAAGGAAATGGGGGGTACCTATGGAACACAGGTATATATGTGTACTGAAAACAAAGAGTTTCATCAGAAGGTGCTGGAAAAAAAGAAAATAGAAAAATATTATTCTGTGTCTTTTCTCCGGATTTGTCACAAGCACTTTCACGGAGGAGAAGGACAATTAGCCAAGAAGCATCAGGGACTGCTGGCAATTGGCTCTTAAGGACCTCTCAGAAAGGATGCACAGCATTTCACTTGTGTGTGCACTGTGTTTCTTCATCCATGCAAATGAAACAGGCATTAATTGCATCTTCCTGTGCCGCCATAAAGAAATTTTCATAGTTTGCCTTACTGTAGTTTATAATGCCTTCCCAGTTTCCACTTGGTAAGGAGCAACTAGATCCCTTTTCCAATATGAAACAAATTTCACCATCACTAGAAGTTCCTCAAACAGATTTTTGAAAACATGCAAATAATTACCCTGTGACACAACTTGTTTCTAATCAGATGGTTGCTATTTTTAAATACCTTGTGCTTGTGACACTTTAAATATATAACCACGTAAAGTTCATATATGCTTGCCCTAAAATTCTTCTATGACTTAAACATAGAAAAGAGTGAAAAAGGAGACACCAAGTAAAGCAGGAGTGTAGGCTATAAAATTGTAACAGGAGGTTGGATGTACAGACCCATCAATCTATACTAAATGGTGAAACTGTCAGAGAAGACGACTTCATATCAAAGGTCATGCTTTATTTCTGTTCTTAGCTTTTTCCCCTCATGCTTTCAATAAAATGCTTCACTTTAGCAAAAGAAAAAAGAAAAAAAAAGGTGGCTGTTAATGTAACAGCCATATGTTCTGCTGTGAAAGAGGTTAGCCCAGCTTTTGCAGATTCTTGAGTTCAGCTACAGCTTGCTTGCATCTGGTCTTTGTCTAGATTTATTAATAGCATGGCAAGAATTCCAAATTTTGCAGCAGCCTCACAGAGATCATGCAGCATACATTCACTCCAAGCTTAAGTACAATATTCAGTTTAAACTTTTTAATGGGCTTCTTTAAAACAAAACTGGACAACACACCAGAAAATACATTTGAGAACAATCCTGCTTTGAAAGGCTGATTAATTAGGTGATCTAGTCAGTATTTTCTAACTGTATTTTCCACAGCCCATTTAATTCTCTGTTATCTCATTGTTCCAGTTCAGCATCCAGGCACTACTCAGAGGCTGTATGTGATGGATTCAACATCCCAGACATTGGATGTGCTGCTCCTGGTGGATCCAAAAGCCACTTTGGGAATGTCTAGCATCACCCTCAGGGTGTGCAGGAGCACAGCACAGCCCACACACAGGTGCTGCTGAGGCAGACAGCAACATTTCCAGCCCCCTTTTCCTTTTCTCTCCAGAGCTTAGGAGCATGGGAGGTGGCATTTCACTCCCCATGCCTTAGGGCATTTTTCTGCAGGGACAGATGACTGAGGGCTGGCAGCCTGTCCATGATGTGAGATGGCTCAGGGATTTCTCAGCCGCTCCATACACGGTCTCCCGCCCCAGGAGGAGATTCTTCTTTTCCTCCAAAGCTCCCATGTCATGTTCTAAGCTCTGTTCCACACACAGAAAGACTTTACAGCCATGTCCTCAGCCTGCTGAAAAGCAGCCCCTTTTTCCAAGGCTGAGACAAGCAGAGGTGGCTTATATGTAAAGGCTCATTATGTGCTTTTCATTACATTCACTGCTTCAGCCAAGATGCCTGGAAAGTATTTAAACCACAAGTGAAAGGGAAGAGGTGAGATGTGTCAGGTTCAAGAACTTAGGTGCTGCACAGCTACAGAAATGTCACCGGAACATCAGGCAGACAGGTAACCTTACAGCAGGGAAATGGATTGCACATTGGAGGGATCCAGCAGCCACCAGGTAAACCTTCTAAACCTAGAAATATTATTAATATTATTATTATTGGAAATATACTAATATCAATAATATTATTAATATTATTATTGTGGGAGTACCTACCTCTGACATCTTTCCTGTGGCTGGATGAGACCCTTCTTAAAAATCTTGCCCCAGTAATTTCACAACTACACCCACTAACTCCTTATATAAAAAAAAAATAAAGACAGAACTTAAGGTCTCCGAGGTTATTTGTTACAATGACATTATGGAAAATACATGAAAAAGCAACTCAGAATGCTGCCAGATATCATCATATATCTGTTTTTCTCCATGTGCATTATACATAGCTCAGGCATATAGGTAAAAATAAAGATTAAACAGTCTGGATTTCACATTTTTTGAATTGGAGATGAGAGAAAAAGCCATCATCTTCCAAAGTTCAGGGGGGAATGCTTTTATGGTAGAAGGAAGCAGCACAGCCTTCCTTCCAGCTGCAGGGCAGGAATGTGCAAAGAGTGCGATGGAGGAAGAACGGTGCAGGGCCAAACAGCAGAGAAAATGATGTACCAGAAAACCAGGTGAATTGGCAGGCAAGCTAGTTCTCTTCAGTGAAACACCTAGAATAGTTCCATGCCAATATCCTGTGTTCACCCTGATAGATTTATTCTTTACAACCTTCTCAAAGAAGCTGGTTGGAAAATACCACGGAAATCATCAAAAGTCAGCCAAATGCTCTTTTTGCTTTTCCCCTCTCATTCCCAGTGGTAACAGTTGCCCTATTTTCATTCTTGGTTATTGCTTCAGACTTGATGGAAACTGTTGTAGGAACAATCACAATCCTGTAAATGTGTTTATATCGACTTTCAAAGTAAAACATGCAAGAAAAATGTTCATGCTTCAACAGCTTGAGAATTTAAGTAAAAACCAAGCATGGTATCTTGATGCAAAGCTAATGTGGGAGAAAAAAATAAAGAATGGCTTCTTAATTTCACATTATTTGGTCAGAAAAGAGAAGACAGAAAGCTGAAGACATGCAGAAGGATGGGGATCATGGCAGAGCCATCTCCAAGCAGAGACCCTTTCCCTACTCCTTTGTTTTATAAGTAGGAGACAGACAGGTCTCCACCCCAAGTGCCATAATCTCCTAAAAGAGGAAAAAGCTTGGTATCTCAGCAATCACAGATGAACCAGCCCTGGGATTCTTCCAGTGGGAAGGTCCCAGTACACAAGCAAAGGGCACTCACTACCTCTGGAGCCAGATAGAGGTCAGCTAAAGAAGGGGACACACATTCAGCATTTACCAAAAATGTTGGTGTGCCTCTGTCTGATAGGTGATGTGGGACAGCACCACAAATTCTGTAAATGAACCCCAAAGTTATTTTTCAATAATAGTATTCTCACAAGTTTCCAATAAAAAAGAGCACAAATCTAAATAACACAAATATAAGCATCATTTAATCCACCTGCATTGACAGTGAATTCTTTCATATAGTCAATGAAAGCTGCTGTAAGAAGACCTAAAAAAGAAAATCATTGACTGTCCACAGATGCAACAAATGGAATTCTTTCATTCTTTCACTCAGACACCACACATTTAACTACTGAAATTAATTTTGGCATTCTCCATGTGAGCACAGGAACAGGCTTACAGCCCCAATTCCTAGAAACCATTAAATCCACAGAATTCAGGAATGCATTTCAAATTATATAACCCCCATTAATATTACTGAAAAACAGCCCTGGACTACCACAGATCCGCTCTCCAGCACAACCAAAAAATCGGGAATTAAGAGGAGAACATTGCATAGGAGCTTTATATTTTCTTTCCTGACTGATCTTTTGTATTTCTTTGACAACTTTTTTCCCTCCTTCTCTCTGTCTGCTTTCCTAGAGACAACTTTCTCTGTCGTGGAGCTTTCCAATGGTGCTTTTCAGGATGATTTCCCACTGTTATTCCCAGGTGCCACATCAATGGCAAAGCAATTCACACAGACCAGGGCACATTCACAGCAATCATCAGGGAGCTTTGTCTCTTCTGGTTCCCTCTGATCTTTAACAACATCCTGTCTTTCCCAAGGCTTACAGAGGTAAGGAGCAGCAATAATCCTTTTCTACCATCCTTGACTCAGAGCGCTTTTGGCATTCCTTGCCTCTAACCGAACATAAAACTTTGCTACACCTATTTTAGGGGTCTTGGCTGTGACAGAAAATGAGCCTTGCCTTGTTGTGGAATTCAAAAAGCAGAGAAGGCTTCGCTGCTAACTGGGCAGGGACTGACATCAGCCCCTCTGCTGATGGTACAATATCCCCTTAATCCTACCCTCGGACTATCAGAGTTGAGCAGCTTTCAGCCCCGTGTAAAAAAGGGCAGCCCAATCCCAGCATGGCTTTGTAGCTTAAATAGCTGTGCAGACAGAAAATAATTGCCCAGGTCTATCTGCCTCTCCCACAAAGCTGGTATTTTGCTTTTCATCTTTCTGATGACTTGAAATCCCCTCTCTGCTAAGCTGTGGCAGTGAGTCCCAGGGGTTTGTACCACTCTCTCTCAGTCACAGTAAAATGCTTTTCCTCTTTTGACATTGCTTCAGCTGCTCTCTCCTTGCCCCATTTCATGCCCGAATCTTTTGTGTGTGTGTCTATAGATACACAGCATTATATTCATTTAGCAGCATTTCCCTCCTTGGCTCTTTTCCACGTGGAGCCCAGTGAAAGCTGGGCTTTCTGGCAGCATTTCTCACTGGCAAGCAGCACCACTGCCATTTCCAGTGTCTCAGGGCTTCATTCCCACCGCAGTTACACTGTGAGCATCCTTGTGTGTCTCCACCACAGGTGAAAAAACAAAGGCAGCAAAGGCACAGAGAGTAAGAATTTTTCAGAGGAAATGAGATGCCAAAACTACCCAAGATTTCAATGCATGCTGCTCCTTTAATAAATTTACACCAAAAACAGAGAGCAAAAGTGGAAATTAAACCATAAGCCTGGTTTGTCCCTGGTGAGAAAACACTCTTCTTTCCTTGCTCGAAGAGCAATATAAATCCAAAAAAGGCACAAAGCCATCAGTCACTTTAGAAGACAGTGAATTTCAGAGCAAGCTGTGCATTAAACCACATTTTAGCACTTGACTGAGATGCTTTCTTCTCAGAGACACCAGTGGCAGAAAGGTCTCTAAACCACTAATTTTCTACACCTGAAAACATCAGCCACAATTCTGCCCTTTCAGCTAAAACATACTGCAAATGTATGGTAAAAATACACCAGTGTGACCAAATGCAGGTAAGTGAACTGTCAACAGCTCTAACGCACCAAAAGACTATTTCAGAAGGCTTCTGCTAGGAGTTAACAGCTAAAAATTGCATTTATCTCCAATTGCTACACTTCACTAAATTGATATATCCAAGACTGCTTGACTAATCTAACTCATGATAGGTAAAACATTTATTCCCAAGCATAAAACTGCAAACATACTCAAGAATCATCACTTTAAGTGGTTTTATTTGCTTTGGGTGCTATAGCACTAATCTAACTTTTCCCACCCTAAGATTTGGAGCCCTCACATCTGGTGTTTAAACCTGAATCTCTGAATGCTGACACATCTATGCAGGGTGGTTGGGCACTGGAACAGGCAGTGGTCACAGAAAAAAGCAGGATTTGGACAATGCTCTCAAGGACAAGCTGTGACTCTTGGGGTGCCCTCTGCAGGGCCAGGAGTTGGACTCGATGATGATGATGGGTCCCTTCCAAATGAGCATATTCTATGATTCTGTATATTTTTGATGCCAAACAAATCCACAAGAGCCTACTCTTTTAAAGGCTATGTGAGCAAAACTAGGCACATTTTTAGAGTGAAGATAGTGTAATTTGGTTTAGTGCAATCGTTGGTTCTAAGCACTAGGGGAAAGAATCTTTTTAAGAAAAAGCAGATTGCAAATACCATTAATTGATAAAGTCCACTTTACAAAACAGAACATCTCCAATTTACTGTACCTGGATTTGCTTTGCAAAGCTACCTAGAAAAAGCAAAATAAGTACTATCACCACTTTCACAAACAAGAGGAATACGAAACACATACACACAAAAGGAAGGGGGGAAAAAAAGCAAAATTAAATAACTGCCAGATGAGGTCACCTCACAGCAAAGACTGAAGACATGCAAAGAGACAACTTAGCAGACCAAAGTCAATGGAGACACAGATTTAAAAAGCCTAGATCAAAATAAATATGAGTCACGCTACAAACAGGGCCAAAGGAAGTTTTAGTTTTATTCTCTTTGCTCAAAATACTTCAAGCAATTATCCAGAGAAAATAATTTTCAGCCCTTGTCTCCTTCTTTTCCCATGGAAAATTGATGAAGATGAGTGATTCCTTTTGGAACCAATGCTTACGAGCAGCATACTTTAAACATCCATAAGAATACCTATGTTCTGAAATACCATTCTGTTTTTCTCTATTACCCACATTTTTCACATTTTAAAAATCTGCAGTAATGGTTTTTTATGTGGGTATAGAAAGCAAGATGGTTGCAGGGGCACCCATGTGGCAGAATGTCTGAAACTGGGAGCAGAGCACGACAGGGTTAAAATTAGGTAGGTGTGCCCAAGGCAAAGTAACTCATGCTTGTGTTCCTTTTCTCTTATTATTGCAGTTCTGCAAATCCCACTGGTGAAGTACAAGGAGCTGAGCAGACAGCTCAGGAGACATTTTTCAGGTTGATTTTGATCTGTTTAGACAGTTTGTATAAAGGTTGCTCGCCATTACTTTATTTTCTCTGCCTCAAAAGCTTTCTTTGAAAGAATTATTTTAGTCCTGTAGCAATTCCCAGGCTTTTCAATCAGAGAAGACAACACATGTTGTTTGAAATATTCAGGCCTAACAGGTATCATATTTTCTACCTGTAAACAACCATTTAGCCATCTCTCTTCTATCAAACACCCCACTGAAATCAGCAGAATTATTGTCACCTTGCATCAGTACAGCTTCAGAGATAAAATACAGCAAGCATGCCCCACTCCAGGTAAAAAAAACCAACCAACCAAAAAAAAAAAAAAATAACACCACACCAAAATACTGAGATTTCTACAAAAAAAAAAAAATAGAGGAACATTAATAAGTTAAGAATATGAGCCATTTACTTGCATTGAAATATTTTGCTGGTGGGAATTTCAGAAGCCTGATGTCAATATACCTTACGTGTTTATGCTGCTATTTCATCTCTGGGAGAGTTTATTATTGGGAATAAATGTTTGTAAGACAAAGCTTTTTCCAAAATAACAGATTACAGTTCTTCTGGCTGTTTACACTGCAAGGTCAGGGCCGAGCTGTCTGTTTGGGAAAACAGACATCCCAACCACCACCATGCTCCTCAAGTACCTACATTTTTGGCAGTCCATTCATGTCTTGGGTGGTAATCCCCAACAGTTCTGTAATTCAGATACCTCCTCCACCCAACGCACTGAAAAATATCCCGTTCAACAACAAAAACAACAACAAACTCTAACCCAGATGAGTCAGTGGTGTAAACACAGCGGAAGACAGAGATGAATCACGAGAAATGGCGGACATGCCAATAACATCAGACTGCAGATACATTAAAAAATCCCCAAACACTGAAGACCTCAACTTGTCCTATGACTCAGGTCACAGAGTTCAGTCTAGACAATCTCACGCGACTCAAACTAAGCACAAAAAGCCCATCCTAAACCAAAGAGTTTGCACAGAAAAAATCCCTCTGTGATGATTATAATCTCCTCATTTCTTGTTTGAATTTATTCATGGACAAAATAATTTCTTTTCTTATAGGAAAAAGTATTTTAAGCTTCAATACCAAGAATTCATTATTGCTCACAGCCATTGCTTGCCACAGCAAACAAATCAAGTTCCAGTCAAAAAACCCCCTTAACTTATCATTCCCCTCTTTTGTTCTTCCTTCATGTTTTAAGTCCCTCCAAGCTTTATTTTTTCTTAAATGTCCAAAACTGACTGCAGGAAAAGCTCTAACAACCAATTTCCCTCTAATCTTGCACTTCCTTTCCCAGAGCATGACATTTCCTGGTTTATTATCTGTCACTCTCCACATAACCTATTTTAGGCAGCATTCTGGATCTTGTGTTTCTCACGAATAACAGACACAATCTTAGTTTTCCACAGCTATCCAGAACAAGCTAGAAAGGCTTCTTCCTTTCTGCTTCGACATTTGAAGGGAGGTGGAAGAAATAGCAGTGCTTACAAATGAGAACAGATTAATACTTCAGTATTCATTTTGATTTTCTAGAGAGCAGACACTGAAGTTGTAACTGTTGAGGTTCGTGAACTTGTGACATTTATGAAAAATTCTGGCAATCTGGACCCGAGACTTTATTTTCCTGATATTTCCTTCATCATCCGGCCTAGCCCTCACCTCTCCAAGCTCAGCATTTTGCCACCATGCCCATGATGACAGACACCTTCTAATAAAGTCTTCCTTCTTCTCATTAAACTATATTAAACTACTTGTCATTAAACTACTAGCAAGTTCCTCAATATAAAGTGAAACAATATTTCCATGTCTTCATTTTTAATCATACTTGAGCCAATCTCTGTTCCATGGGCTCTTCATATTTATTCTATTGGTCTTCTCCACACTGCTGTACTTACCATGGCAAAACAGTATTTTATAACTGATTGCATTTTCCTTCTCAAGGCATGGAACAGTCTCTAGTTTCTACAATTCCTTCCCTTTCAGAAGGTCAGAGAATTTGAAGGATTTTCTGGGGCTTTAATACATGAGCCAATAATTTTATATCACACCATTAGTCAATGTACCCAGGACCCAAGATTTCGCTTTTTTAATCTCATTAATCCCTTTGATAACTTCTTTAACGTCTTGTACACTCTTGAGTTACTCTAATACCTTTATTGAAAAGCTTAGTTATTAATGCTAATATTAGTACTCTTCCCTGAAAGCTTGTATCCCTAAGTTCTTCAACCAGTTTAAATCTCTTTCAATTACTCCAATCACTCATCTGTTTCAGCAAATGCTGACACAGGAATAAACTGAGTCACCCTGAAATTACTTAGACCAGAGTTATCATCTATGATCAGCTTTTCATGCCATCCTCTACCCAAAATAATCATCTATACCTTTTGACTCAGTGATTACCTGTTGAAGGAATTACTAAAATTTGGCATTGACGTCAGTAATGTATCGTTTTGTGGAGATGCAGAAACCTGGTGGACAGCAATGTCTCTTGATTAAATTCAAGTATGAAACATGCTTTTTTCTCCTCAAAATTCTTTCTTACTGCTCAGTAGGCATCCAAAGGTCAGGATGGAAATGCTGATGCTTTGAGGCCAGCATACTTTTGATTTCATCCATAGAAGAGCAGAAACTGGAAAGCTATATGAAATGTATACTTTTCATGTTTAAATGCTGCAGTGTGTTTCTCAAAATATTTAAACAAGTAGGGAAATAAATCTCTGAAGTGGAAAGCTAATAAACATTCACATATGCATTTTGCTCATCTCTGAATGTAGTGGTAATATAGTTATTCCCTTATTTATGCAGTGGGACAAAGATCAGGAAAGATCATCAGTGAAAACTATTTGGCTGTTCATTTTCTTTACTCCTGGTTGTTTAACATTTATTTTTAAATTTATAACAAATGGATCTTTTCTGTTTGGTAGGAAAGCAGGATGACAGATTGTGGGAAGGAAAATGTGAGATGTATGGAAAGAGAGCAAGAACAAGAAAAGGAGAGGGGCTAATCTAATCCAATAAACCTGTGATAGCAAGTGGAGGGGAGAAAGTGAAAAGGAATCTCTCCCATTCCACCCTGCCACAACAGTGATATCCTGCATTGAACTTATTCCCAATAAAGTATTACAACAACAGCGATTCTCCCCCAACAGGAGAGAAAGTCAATTTAGAACAAAAAGAACACTATACAACATTCGCAGAACATGAATCAAACATCAAATATTATTCTAGAAGAGGAAAAGCTACTTCTTTCCAGAACAAAAGGTGTTCTACCCACTCTTTGTCATCACTGCCACTCAAAGAGAAGGCATTCAACCCCTATTGAAAAATAACTATAACAGACCATCTCAAAGGACCATTACAGTGAAATAAGAATAAAAATATAAGGTGATCCTATGAGGAAAATTATTTAAACAGTTTCAGTCAGAATGTGCCTGACCATCACCAATTTTTTCTTCGTTTCTTGCCAGGAAAGATGTGAAATTTCAAGGTTTTGAAACAACAGTTTTTCTCAGATTCAAAACACAACGCAGCATCTCTTTATCCCTTTCTCTTGTACCCAATCCTTTAAACTTCCTGCTGACTTTTGTTCCTTCAAACACGGGGAAGTGGAAATCTTACACCCAGCATGTCAGTAAAATTACATGGGATCAGTGAAATCACACCTGTAAACAACCATTGGAGTGATTACAGCTGAAAAGGACAGAGAAGGAATAAACCTGTAAACACACAAGCCCGGCTCTATTTAAATAGAAAAAAAATATGACAGAGCACATTCAAAATAGTAATTCAAAGATTTCATAAAATACAACATAGGTCTACTAAAAACAGACAGTATAAGACAGATCTTTGGGTAGAAATCTAATCAATCTGCCAAATAATGAGATCACAACACAGGACAAGTTAAAAGCTGAAAAACAGGGAGGAATGCAGAAATATAGAAGTATATGAAGAAATGGTTAAAATGGGGTTGTCACTTATATGTACTGCTACATAATCTTGATATGAGCAAAATTTGGAAATTACATTTCTCAAGGTTAGAGACATAATTTTGTATTTACCATCAATTATAGCTGTTTGAAACCAAAACCTTGCTAGTGACTGAAAACTAGAAAGAATTCTCATTTGGTGGATGAGTATGAAAGATAAACAGGCCAGCCCAAGAACCTCACACTACCAGGTTAGAAATGGGCTGAAAGTAACTGGTACAATAGTAATTTAGAGAAAATAGCTTTAAAGAAATTCAGTAGGCTGGGAGTCAGCCTTCTGGAGACAGAGGAGGAAACAACCTGGATGGAATTAGGACACGACAGACAAGGTGGGAGGATTTCTTGAGATCCTGCAGATCTGTTGAAGCTTGGTTCCCTCAGAAGCAACCTACAGTTTCTTATCAGCCCTTAAAATTTAATAAAGCTAGACATTGAAGAGCTTGAAGGCCAGGGTAGGAAGCTGGTGCTGCATGATACACAACTCATCCTGGAAAGCTGCTGAGTTCACCTTGTGCAAGGATGGGTGCCTCAACACACTTTTCTCCCTATCAGTCCTAATTGAGTGAGGTAAGAATGTGCTAACCAAGCAAACAAAATGCTGTGCTATCTTTCCCTGCAACTGAAATTAAGTGGACTTCTAAATTCTAAATGCATTTTTCTTCACTTGAATTTCCTGACTTCTTGCATGCCCTTTACCATTCCAGGCTTAAGAATGACTAGCATGGTTTTTAGATTAAATACTCAGTACCTATCCATGCTAAGCCAAATTCTGGCCTGATTTAGACCCCAGGCAACTAAGAAAAAATATATGGAAGCTCTGAAAAATTCCTCTAAGGCATACCTTGCTCCATGGCAAAAGGCCGTTGCCTCAAAACCCGAAGTATATTCTACCATAACTGTAAAATGTTTGCCTAACACATTCCCAGAATTCATGGCACCAGTTTTTGTTTTTTTCCCATCAGCCTACTTCCTTCAGAGAATATTTGCTCCCACCCATTGAACACCACATTTTCTATTTCATTGTCCCACAACTTTCATCTGATCTGAAAAGAGATGAAGAGAAAGGCTTGCTACTAAAGACTTCAGTAAAATCATATATTTCCCTCTGTTGCTTGCATCCATACACGGTATATTAAAACTGAGCCCCATAAGCTTTCATTATTCAGGCATTTAATCATATGGAAAATGTGGCAATTTAATTAAAACAAGCAACATAGGTTAGATATCCCAAGGGATAAAGAGCAAGGAAAAACTATCTAACTCATAGAGTTTCCATTTCAAAAATGTATTAGTATTAGAAAAGGATACTATAGTAAGAAAAAGAAATTTTAAAAAACAATGGAGAAAAAAAAAAAAAGGAGAAAAAAACCATGGTGTTCATTTGCAAAGCAGTAATCCAACACTAAGGCAATTTTAACTTGGGAAGCCAAAACTTGAACTGCTCTGTCTCATGTCTGCAGAGGGTGTTTGTCAGAACATAAGACAAGCAGCAATTACTTGCTGCACCACAGCAAAGCCCGGATTTATTTTTTCACATGAAGAAGGGAAGACATAAAGTGTTATTAGGTTAGACATCACTGCTAAAGATGGCACTTGTCAGACGTTCATGAAAGGTTTTCACTCTTCCTTGCTATAAAACACAAGTGTTTAATTCTTCCCAAAACTTATGTCATGTACCTGGCACTCAACTTCAAAATGATTTATCAGCCCACTGTTGGGAGGGGAGAGTGCAGGGGGAGGCAGATCCATACACACAGATGTTTGCCATTCTCTCCAAAGTCCAGGACACGCTCCCTAAGCCAACCTTTTGTTTTCACGTATTATTAAATAGTTGCTTTGCTCAGACTGAAAGTCTTTTGCTTCCCCTCCCTCTCACAAATCCCTCAAGCCACAACCCTAATTCCAAAGCCTTTATAGAATTTGTCCAAAATACTCCTCAGGCAGACTTCCATCAGTTATCAGCATCCTAGAAGGCCTCAGAGGTGCTTATGAAGAGGCACTGCAATGTTAAATTTATTTTATGTAATAAAAGTAGTTACTACATGCAGTGTTGACACATACTTACAGCATCTATGTAGCCATTTGCTCTCCTGTAATTCTGACTTTTTTACTTAAATGGACTCAATCCTACATGTCCTCTCTTTCCAAAACTCCAATAGAAATTAGCAAAAGATACAAGCCTGCATTTTTCTGTATGTGATAGAAAAAAAAACCCACAAAAGCACAGGCACACTACTCATCTGGCCTATGTCTGCATAATTTCAGTGACATTGCCATAGTTTACATGTGCTGTTGTAAAATACATCAACGTATTATATACAAAAATACTCAACTTCCCACACATTTTCAATAAACATTAAGCAATATTTTACCCCAGTTTTAAATGTCCTTTCAATATTTTACATCCCTTCCTTTTCAGCGTGTTCACATTTTCCAGTTTCTTTGGCTCACTCAGAGCAAGCGGAGAAAACAGCAAATATTTAAAAAAAATAAATGTTTCACAACAAATTCTGCATCTTTTTAAAAAAAAGCACTGTAGTATATTCTTTTCCGTGATGCTGCTCTTCTTTTCTTTTTGTAGCTTAAGCTCATCTGCTAGCACTGGTAGGCATATCTCAATTTGGTGAGAAAATGGAAATAACTCAACCCTACCTTGGAGCAAAGGTGGGCCAGGAGCTTGGCCAGAGCCCTGTAACAGCTCCAAAATATCTGAGCAGGCACAGGTGCAAAGAGTTTGATCTGATGATCAAAGTGTGCACACCTTGTCAGGTAATTGAGTTGTGAGGGACTCCTTCAGCTTCAATTTCACCAAAATAAGGAAGAGTGGGAACGTTTCTAAAACACATTTTGCATTTCACACTTTCCATTTAACAATCTGTGTATCCTTTGCATGAGCTATTTCATGCTGTGGGTTTAGGATTTTTCACAAAAATAATGAAAACAGATAATGAAAAACTAACATAGGCAATATTAAACTTATGGATATCTAATACTGAAAAAAATCTAAACGCATTTTTCTCCCTTATTCCTTAGGGCGGAAAAAAGAAGTTCAGCAGCTTTTATTATTCATTATTCATTGTTGTGGGAAAAGCTAAACCCAAACATCACATTTAAACATTAAATTAAAGTTTAAGTGAGAGAGCTTTGTAGAAATAAGCCACTTGCAGAAGATTCCCCAACTGCAGCCCTCACACACTGGCCTCTGCCTTCAGCACTGGGAGAACAGACAACCTACAACTACACAAGTTTGTTTTTTCAGAGCATTTATGTGTTTTCACCACCAGTAATCTTTAATTTAACATAGTAAGAATTATTTCAGCAAGTGTCCAATCCATCAAGATATCAAACTTCCATCAGCTGGTCACAAGAGTGGAGCTCAGCCAACCTGGCAGTCATGGCGTGGAGGAGCATGACATGGTACAAACCCAGGCCAAATAATTAAAACTCTGTGCAGAGTTTTAATTACTTCACTAAAAGCAAGTTTAAATTATTTCAGCTATCCCTCTGCCTATTTTGACCTGTTATGACTTCTGGTTTAGAGGCATTTTTTCCCCCCTCCAGTTCTTCAGAATTCACATAATGGGAAATGCTACCCCTTTTGATATTGCAAGCTTCCCAACCAGCCCATCGTCATCATCAGAGTGCTGCTATTTGTCGCTAACAATTCCTACCATCAGCTGGGCATGATTTGCTTTACAAGGATGCAAAGCTTGTTGTGCCTTCATCTGGAACGATTTTTGAGATAAAAAGCAGTGATAAATTCTCACTTTTTTCCATCCAGAACACAGCATGTTTTGCCCCAGGCAAACTGCTCCTCAGTAGCCAGCCAGAGGAATGCCACACACTGTAAAAGCTTCAAGTGTTAAGTCCTGACAACTGCTTGTGCTCCAGAGTGTTGAGGATGCAGTGAAGGAGGTAAATAATACCACAAACACCACCTCATTGCAAGTATCCCATTGCCCAAACACTATTGAACATCATTAAGCTTTTCTACCAACAGGTTTAGGGGTTTTATCTGCTAAACTGTAGATATTACAATTGCTCTATTAAAAAAAAAAAAAAAAAAAATTAGAGTCTGGTCCACAGTGTTTTGCAGGCCAAGTTCAAAATATTTTAACTGGAGCAAATAATGAAATATAAATTTTTTCCAGGGAACGCAAAAAAGTATTTTATTAGCATTTGAGAGGACTTGAGATGTCAGCTACTCAGAATTGTAATTGTTAAATTACTAAACAAACAACAAGCAGATGGCACTCTCTTGTACCTTTCAGACATTACAGTCTTGTCTTCTCCAAGCACTGGGGATGTAGAAGAGGAATAATTTTTCATTCTTCAGCACTGGAGGAGTCAAAGCTGCCAGGAATATGCTCCTTCTTTCCCAGATGATGAAAAAAAAAAGAAAACAAATGAGGAAGAAGGGTAACATGGCATAACGCAGGGCCAGAGGCTGATCACAAGGTTGTGAAAACACAAAAGCTGCGATGCAGAAATCAACCACCAAACACTTCAGAAATGCAGAGTATTGATGGAAAAAGTGCACTTTCATGGACATACATCTAGCGTACAGTAACAAGAGTTTAATGGAAAAAATCTCTCATTGTCACATAAAATGAGAGAAAAAAATTACAGTCAGAAGCTCTCTCCTTCTCTCTCTTCCATACACATCTTAAAATACTGACTCTCTTCCTGTATCAAAAAAATTTCATCTACATCTTCCAGTCCCATGACTTGGTCATTGTTATTAGGAGAACATTTTAGACGTCATGTCTTTTGCATGGAATTTTTTTTTCCTAGGAGGGGTGTGGGTTTTCTTTCATTTAGCATCATGATAAAGAGAACTCATGGAGTTAAAAAGCACTGCAAAGTTACAGGCTGTAACAGAATTACTGTGTGCATTCATGTAACTGATGGAGCCTTAAGATGCAATTCAAATTATTCTGAAGACAACACTTAATATGAAATCTGAGGCAAAAAAAAATTGTCTCAGAACATTAGTCCTAAATGAAAATTTCAATTTTCACACTGAAATATTTTTAAAACCCTGATGAAATCACGGAACAATTTTAGATGGATTTCAGTAGGCTGCTTGGGCTATGAGGTGCTTTAATTTCAGAGTATCAGTGCTAATTCAGGTTACATCCATCCACCTTCAGTTCACTTGGCCTTTTCAACCCTTTGCAAAGCTCCTCCTCACTGAAAGCTTTCTTAGGAAAGAGAATCCAGGGATAAACTAAAATTCTGGAAAAAACCACAGGCATGGTACTGTTCAGAGGGGTGGGAAGGGAGTTACCTTCAGGTGCTCCAACAAGAGCATCTCCAAGGTGAATTGTCAAATCAGTAAGGGACCACTGGGTGCCAAACTAACCTGTGACTTTGAGAATCAGTCCAGAAGGGATCAGCTTGAAGGGAAGGGCAAGCACACACATTACGTGCATCACTATCTCTTGTTTATACTCCACTCACATTTTCCAGTCATTTTAGACTCCCCCAGAGGTTTCCTCTTACTGACTAATGTCCAGAGGTGGATCATGTGGACAAGCTCTGCTATTACTGAGCTCTGACATGAAATGAAGAGTATTGTCATCATGAAACCCACAATATGCATCTTTAATATAGAATATTCTACCCTCAGCTGTTTACACATAGCTCTAACATAGGGGAAAGAATGTAAAGGTTAAATATAGCGCTAAAGTGAATTTCCAATGAAACACACTTTATTTGCTGGAACTACAAATCTGAGAGAAATAAAGACAAAATCATCATGACCTGAAAGGTCCATTCTAAGAAGCAACAAAATTTTCCTCTCAGTGTTCTTTTAGGTAAGAATCCCACACCATCTTGTTTAGGACAGGTGGGAATCAATCCCAAAGAAGAAATAACAGTATTTGCTGGCCTCCAAGAAGGTTTTAGCCCTGCTGTGGCATCCTCAGGGTGTTTTACTCTGCCCTCCTTGTCAGGCAAAGGAGCTCAGGTTCTTCAAAAGGCACACAACATGCTTGGTCCAGAGACTCAGGAACTACAAGAGTTCCTGGAATGACTTTCCCTGAACAGAGCAGAACACCATGGACAGCATAAAGGAGAGTATAAAATGCAGTCAGACTTAGCAAAAGGAGAAACAATAAAGATAATAAACTACCAGCATAATTCACCACACTGTATAACCTAAGGTTGCTGAGAGAAAACGTAACCCAACTGCACAAAAGAGGAAAAATTGTCCTCCAAAGCCTGTGCTGATCCACATCTTCAACTGGATTGTGTGGGGTGGGATCACCATAAACCTGGCTGTCTCTGCCCACATGTTCTTTCACGAGTTGGCTCCATCTCCTCTGGAACGCTTGGGATGCTGTCTGGAGAGCAGAGGCAGCTCCATTTCACTTGTCAAGGCAGGAGCCATAAAGAGCATTGAATAGCAGTCAAGCACGCAAAGGCCCAAGGTACGAAGTCCCTCCATCACCTTGATTTTAGCCCAATCCAGTGCACAGCTCCATCATCTGGATAAAAACTGCGAGAGTTCAGCAGTGCAAACTACTTTTTTTTTTTTTTTAATGTCTTTATGATCACAAATTATTTCCACAGAAGTTACGTCTCCCTACAGAAAGCAGCAGACTTCAGAAAGGGCCTTGGAGACTGCAAAGGATACGTCATTTTCCTGCCTGTGAATCTCACCATTTTATACAGACATTATATGGACTGACTGATATATTCAGCTCTTCATAAGCACCTGGGATTTAACAAATCAGATTTAAACAGACAGGCTCCTAGACTTCTTACTCTATTCTGTCACAGTACCCAAAATCTGCAAAATTATCTCCACATACCGATAAAATTTTTCGAATAGTATCATCATCAAATCAAATGGTTCAGGAAAACAATAAAAAATTAGTTTTACAAAATAAATGTTAGTTGTTTAGGAGATTTTGTGGTTACAGTTTGCTTTGGTTCTCCCAAAGTACAGCAACTTAAATCCCCTTGTTTCTAATCCACTGGATTATTTAGCAATAACCATGTGACTCAAATACCATTTCAGCAATGACCACCACACTTGATAAGAAAGTAATTTTAAAATATGAGGCTTTAGGTTTTTTTCTGAGATTCAAGGAGTTACCTTGTTTTACTGCAAAAACTATGCTGAACAGGTGATCTGTTGAGCAGATAAGAAAAGGAAACCCAGCACAAATTCAGATGCAAAGGGTACTCTCTTCATTTATCCTTTTTTCCCTGACCAAAGTATGGTTACATTGTACAAATACCTCAGGATAAACACATAATAATATTTTAATTTTTTTTTTCTTAATAAGATAACCCTTCCAGAAACATAGGTAGGGATTTTCCCACCAAGGTCTGCTACAAGTTAAATCACATTTGGGATTTTGGTCACTCATTTCCAGCTGGCATTTACTACAACACAGCTTAGACAAACAGATTAGAATGAAAAAAATCATCTTTTAAAACAAAGTGGAAGAAAAGATGGTAAAGGTGTCTATCTTGGCTTCATTTCCCATGATGGTTCACATTGCATCTGCTGCCTTACTCTAATACTGACTTGCACAGCACAGATTTTATATTTTATGCTAGCTGCAACAAGTCCCTCTGCCAGTTCTTGTGGAACCACACAAGAACTGAGAGCATCAAACTGCCTTCCTGGGTTCCTGGTGCTTTTAACACCAATTGTGACACCACCTTTTGCTCCAAAGCCCTTTACTCAAGCTATTAACTAACATCATCATGCAGATGATTTCATGCCTTTAGTTCATCCCAAATCTGTGGAACAACACAAAAAAAAAAAAAAGGGTAGGTGAGCAATTCTCAAATCGCTCGCACAGACCTTTAACATGCCTTACTTAAAACCTATCCAAGTAACTTAGAATTTTTAGTGGCCATTTTTTGGATCCACTTGAAAAACACTCAAAGATGCTTCTGAAATCCAGGAGGAGAAAGGAAGCATTCTGGAAAACCAGGCTGTTAGTGCATGGAGATGCATCAAGACAAGCTGAGATTTGCTAAAGTAGAAACATTTTTTAAAATGCTGTCACTGTATTTGAGTCATTAAAGGCAAATAGCAAGGTGAGAACATTACTTGGAGACAGATACCAGATGCCCTATGCACTCTCTTACAGTACTGAAGGCCTAGATAAAACCAAGTAATTTTTGCAGCAATGACAAAAAATTTAATGTTTTTGCAATGCAGTTTTGCATTATCTTTTTTTAGAGATGCATTTCTTCTAGTTACTTAGCTTTTTTTAAAAAAGGAGAATGGCATGGTGGCTTAGGTAGATCTGCATACTGTGATGATTTAGAACATGCACATCTAGTGAGTGTTCTTCCAGGAGAAAGATTTTCCATTTAGCCCTCAAATGCTGCATTCCTCCTACTGTTCATTATCTTCCTATGAGGAGTTATACAATTTCTGACTCCAGATTTCTGCAAAATAGATTTGTGTGCCTCTCTAGAATACTGTACAAAGCCCAAAGCATCTTTGTTTTTCAACAGAGGGGGGAAAAAAAAGACAATTGCCTGCAAGTAGTTTAACACTTCATTTTCTCTTGCACATCTGAAACAGATCACACTTTTGTTTCAGAGGCATGAACACACTTGTGCTGGTGCTCTTCTATTAGACAAGGCTGCACCTGGAATGGGTTTGATGACCTCCTGTGCTTGGAATACTGTCTTGTTCATTTACAGAGGAATCAGAAATATCAGTATTAAATTATATCCTGCATACGCACATGCTCCTGTGCACGACCTACACAACATATGAGGTCTAGTTTCAATAATAATTTCTGTAATAAATTCAATATGCATTTGTAATAATGAAGACACTTAGCATGTAATCAAACTTTTGGGGGCTAAAGGAAAGCATTTATGGCTACTGGGACTTTCTTTTCACATTCTAAGTTGCAAAATTTACCACTTTGTTTTATCTGATTATTCCAAAGACAGAAAGCTGGATTAACCCATACAGCAAACCAAACAGGCCTCCTGAGTCACTATTTTATGGATGATTCATAAAGACTTTCATATTTACTGTTTGTGTATCTTGAATCTTTTTCTCCTTCCGTGCTTCCTGAAGCTGCCCTCTTCCCAAAATAATTTGCACATAAAAAAATCATTGCGGATGTCAAGTTACAAAAAAACAGCAGTAAAAAAAGACATTTGTTTGCATATATCATTCAAAACCAGACCCTTCAAGAAGGTTTCATTCTATCAAGCCTGTCCAAAACAGACTCTGAAGAAAACAGCTCAGAATAACTCCCTACTCCACAGTGTTACTCTCCTGTGAATGAAGAGCCATTATATCTATTCTGCTCAGGGCTGCAGCAATTGCCCGTGTTAGGACACCCTAATTAAGCCTGTCATTAGCATGCTGAGCCACTTCAGTAGCTTAGCCTTCTTTTTGTTTTCATTTTGTAATTTGGCATGTAATTTGCATTTCTATGAACTTCCAGGAGCTAAGCCTGCTGGGCTAGCAAACCTCTGCTCCTGGGGAAACCCCAGGGTAAGCTTCAGCCCACACTGTCACCTTTCAAACACGTTAAACCTTCCAGTCATTCACATTTATGAGAAGGGATGCCAGCAAAACGTTAATCTTGGAATTTTAGTAGTTAACTGCTTTCCCAGACCAGTTTAGCAGTCTCTGATAAAACACAGTGCTGGCTGACCAAAGCCCTTCATCCTGAATTCCTACAGAACACTCACTTATCTCTCGATTCAGCCCAGGGACATGATGTTCTCATTCAGGCCAAACAGATGCCAACATTGAGATCGCTTCTGGAACTCACCTAAAGGAGTTGTACCTCCAGCTTGTGGTCTCTGCAGGGCCAAATTTGTCCTCTCCCAGCTAAACAGAGCATTGTCTTCCAATGGTTGTATTTTATACCTAGGCATTACTGTGTGTGCCCTAAGCTTTAGCACCTCTCCCTCCAAAAATATAAAAAGAAAGTCAAGCTATTCCATTTTTAAAGTACTGTTTTCCTACAGAACACAAAATCACAACTCAGAGCTTTTTGCTGACTTGAAAGAAAAGCCTCTCCTTTAAACAGAATTAAACAATCAGATCAGAACAGATCTAAAAATAAGAGTTTATTGCATGGCTTACTACAGAACACTGCCTAATATCTAACCTGCCACCCTGCCAGCATGGCTGTGCAAGAGAAGAAAATTGTAAGGAGCATCAAGACCAGACAATGCCACTGACACATTGAGATGCAATCATTTTTCTTCTGAAACCATCCAAAGGACAGCTTCAAGTTTATGTGGATTTACACAATTACAACTGCATCAAAGAGTCAAGTCCAGTTAGTCCAAGTAGAAAGAATGTCCAAACACATCCTGTGAACTGCCAGCTGGGCTTGTTTAACTTGTATTTTATTAAAAGATGCTGAACACACTGAAATGGCACTCAAAGGGCACTGTGCCTTTGATTGTGGATTTAAAACCCAATAAGTGTGATCTAAGAATATGTTAAAGCAAACGTTTGTGAACTAGTTGAAAACACAAGCTAAAGATGTGCCTATGAGAATGTATGAAATCCTGCACATGTTGACTAAGGATTAGCATAGATGATGGAGAGAAGATGTCATATGGGGAAATTAAAGAAATTTAATATAAAACAGATGTCTGGAAGGTCTCTCCCTATGTCTCTTTAAATTTATTTAAAATTTTAAAAAAAGTATTATGAGAGCAACCATCACAACACTCAGGTAAAAACAATGGGGCCATTCAAAACAAACAGTAATAAAAAATGGAAAAAAGTATGAAAATTAATGGGTTTTATAGACGGCAGGTCTGGTTTTTGGTGAGGGCACACATATAAGTACAAACACCACCACTATATATACATATTTGTACACAGAAACCTTGTGTATTATTCTGAAAGCAGTTCAAAACAACCAGAAAAAGAACAAAACACTGCCAGTACCAAAGGACTGGCAAGTCATAAATAAAAAAACAACCCAGAAAGCTCCATCTTCATCTCTTTCCATATATTCTAAAATTAATTTAAATTTTCATGTTGTTTGGAATGTCATTTTCTCTGTGCTAGGACAAATGACCAGGACACATTCAAAGCGCTCAGACCTGACACTCAAATCAGTTCTTGAGCACAATATTTTGGTTTTCATAGATCCTGTAAAAGTAATTAAGAAATCTTACACTCAGATGGTTTACACACCATATCCCTGAAAACACCATTTATCAAAACTGCTTTTGCTTCTCTGTTGGAAAGGTACCATATTGAAAAGCTAAAGGACACGCACATGCATGCACAAAAACAAATCATATCCACAAAATTCTTGCAAGTTCCCATGGAAAACTGTGTAACTCTGTAACAACATTCATTTTTATTATGCACCTTTGACCAGCATTTTGTTTGCCCACTAATTCAGCTTTTGGGATTACTTTTAACTTTCCAACTCTTGAAGTAACACTGAACTGCAGCCATTTGGTTCTTACATCAGATTCTGAAATGATTCTTCAGTCTCCCCTCAGTTTTGGAGTTTCCATTAGGATAGCACCTGTCTGTGATCCAGAGAGGAAAAGTTGTCCTAGCCAGCATTTATTCCTTGTCAAGGCTATGTTTTATAGTTCATTATTACTAGTATGACTGTCTTTCTACAAGCAGCTTAGTGTCTCATTCTGCTGGATACCACATCAGTAGTTTTTTTACAAGTTTATGAAGGAGAAGTAATTGCAGGTGAAGGAATAATTCTGGAGGCATTGCAGGGAGGGCAGCCACTTCCAGCCCTTACCTATCCATACCTGTGTTAACCACATGGGCCCCATGTTCTGCTGTGAGCTGGAAGTTAAAGGCTGCTTCTGAGGTGGGAGATGTAAACACTGCAACACTGCCCGAGACATTTCACCACACAGCGTGTACCCATCCAAATAAAGAATATTTCTCCAAATCACAAGTGAAAGGGATAAGCAGCCTTGTTTTTCTGGAGAAGCTGGGAGAGGAGCAATCTAGTTCAATTACCTCCAACAAACTTCTTGAGCACTGATTACCAGAGAGATAAATGATAACATGAGCAGTGAAGAGCCTTGGTGCCCACAAGAACAAGAAGCTGCTGGGCTCTGAAGGTCAGAAGAGACGCAGGAGCTGCCCCAGGCAGTTTTATCCTGCCTTGCTACATTAGGTACAAATCAGACTATTACCCCCATTATGAGGAAAACCAGAATCACACCATCTAGTGTGAATAAAATAATTATACTTGGTGCATAGGACAAAATCCATGCTATTAAAGCTTTCTGTGAACACAGCTCTTGGTTTTAAGTTCAGTTAGAAACCCAACCATAGTACAGGGAGCTCTGGATCTTCCCAGATGATGGCCTTTCAACTGCAAGAACACATTTCTCAATGCCCACAGCAGTGAGAGCATGCCAGGCTATCCAAACACCATTTTCTTTAGGTTAAACTAATTTTTCAGCAAATATCTGTCCAGGAATCTTAAAACCCCAAAGAGTATCCTCACAATTGCAAGTAACTGCCTTGCCAAATGTTAAGCAGAACTTATTTTAGGCCACAGAATAAAGCACAGGAGGCAAAACCCCGCCACTAATAATCTCCTTTAGGAGCAGAAGAACAGCTGAATATTGCTATTTTGCCCCTTTCAGACAAAAAGTGATTAACAAAAAGAAAAATAGTAACATAGAAAAGCAGCTCAGAAGCTCAAGACTGCATGACTTTATCCTACTCAAAACTTCCTAGACCTGAATACTCTGGGGAACATTCAAGTTCAAAACTGTATTAAAATTTCAGCCTCCAGTTTGATTCTATTTAATACATATCACCTTTACTTTGCCCAAAATGCTGGGCAAAACCATAGGCAACTATACAAGCAACTTGACCATCTAAATTAAATACAAGCAGAGTTAGATAGAAATAATGTAAGGGCAAGGAAAGGACAGGAAACCCTGACAATTAAAGCAGTGGAAGGAAAGTTTCCCATTCCGGAAAAATACAGACAACACAGGCTCCCAGCTCTTTTGATCTTCAAACCACTATTTAAAAGGAAATGCTGAATTACAAATGTATTAAATGTCTGAGTCTCTAATTTCACATGGAAAGAAGAAGTCTGTAAGGAAAGGCAAGATATTAATCAAAGTAGCTTAGAAGTTTTTGAGGGAAGAACTACAGACTGAAATGGAACTGTGGATTGTTATCATCTACTAAACATTTACATTAAAAAACCATTTGTTCTAACTGGGAATTGATTTGCACCAGAGCTGTCATAAATGCCAAATTGTTCTCTACATATACAATAGGCATAAATTGGGGGTTACCAGTGAGGACAACACACCAAAAAAAGCTAGCATCTACCTTTCCAGTTCCATGCTTAGCTTGTAAGCATGGTTGGACAAAACCAAATTTTTCCTCGCAAATGAACCAGGTTTTATCTAGACATTATTAAAAGCAACTCCACACTGAAAATTACCCAGCTACCCACTGCTAGCAGTGGAACAAGAAATGCATTTTGGGGCAGTGCAAAGCACTGCATGTATTTTGTTGATGGCTGTCAGAACTGACAGAAGCAGGCATTTTGATTATTCCAATTTTTAATGCTGGCAAAAGGAGAGATCATAGCTTTTCATAAGTCTGGCCCAAAAAATCATAAAGTGCTGTACATTAAGACTCCCATCTCTTCCCTATCCCTTGAGAGAAACCATCATATATGTTGCAGGGAAAAAAGAGAGAAGGGAAAAAGCAAAAAAGCATCTCAGGGTTATTTTCCTTCTCAGGTAGGCGAAGTCTTGGATGGATCCTGAATTTCACCCATCGCAAACACAACCAACAATGTGCCATGACATATTAAACCATGGGAGCTTATTCCTCAGCCTGAGGTACAGAACCTGAGGTATTTTTGTGACATGTGAAATTGCAGGGACAATTCCAATCCCACCTGCCAGGGCTGCAAACTGACAATGAACTCCACAATACATCTTCTAAGAACATCTGTGAATTAATGGATAAACCCTTCCACAATTTCACTGCAGCTTGAAGCACACAGGCAAACTAATGGTCACTACTGCAGGCTAGAGGTTTCCATTCATGTTTAAACAGGTTTTAACATTCAATTCAAGCAGGATTCCAAGCAATCCCAGTGAACAGCTCTGGAGCAGAGCCAAGGTGGCCCAGAAGGTTGCATGGCAGGACACTCCTGTTGTGGAGGCCATCAGCCAGGGCACCATCTGCCTTTTCAAGTACAGTGAGGGCTCTGTGAGTGCTTCCATATCACATCTCACACCTTGTTTACCTGACAGCCATGAGATGGAACTGAATATGCACAAAACCTATAGTGAGCAGTCACTACAGCTGGGCAGGCACACAATCTCCACTTCGCAAAGATCTCCAAAACTGGCAGGAAGAGAGGAAACACCAGTGCAAGCTTCGAACCGAACCTGATTGTCATTCAGTAGTTAGAGGGAGCATAAAACCTGCACACAAAGACCTTTTGCTCTATTTCTGTAACAGAGACATAAACAAAACGTCAAACAGTAAGAGAGGAAACTGGATATTTGCGGCTCGGGCTGCCAGAACAAAGCGCGAAATCTTAACTTGCAGCTCCATCTCCTCAGTGGAAGTTCCCCAAAGGATAAAAGGATAAAAGCGAGATGCTGAAGCCAGCAGCCCCACTTTCTCACTCAGGTCCTTGCAGCCACAGAAAAGCAGAGACACCATGCCAGCCCTTGGCACGGAGACCATGAGCGGAGCGCGAGGGAGCCGGGCGGGCTGGGAGCAGAAGCGGAGCCTCCAAAGGCAGCAGAAACAAAGCTGCTGGCAGGAGCCAGTGCCATGGAGCAAGTCTGTCTGTCCGTCTGCTGAGTCAAATGACAACAGGCTCATCATGAACCCCAAAAGATCAGGATAGGGACGGCTGGGCACGAGGGCAGGGCAAGCACCCCTATTAGTGCTCTCAGCAGCCCTATTAATTCTCAGAAGCACTCCCAACAAGGCATCTATTCAATTTTCACTCCATGTGTTCCATCTAATGGGACCTGTATTATGTTTCACACTGAAGGCAATTACCTCTTGAAATTTTTGTGTACAGGGGGAATAAGTGCTTTAATTTTCTGCAGGTGCCTTGGAAACATTCCTCACAAATGCTTTGACCTAAAATGAGGTGTACATTCCTGTTTTACAGGGCTGCTCTCAAATAAGGATGGTTTATATTTGTGGGCCAAGCTGAAGTCATTTATCCCATCCTTTAAACAGAGATGTACACAATACATTCTAACATCACCACAACATAAACAAGACCTGCTCCAGTGAAACAGATTTGATACCAAAACCTTTCTATTCCTAGTTACAAGAATATTAATGGCTCAGGGTTTTACAGCACAAGACCAGGAAGCTGCTTCCCTCATCACTTCATTCAAGGCATCCTTGCACAATTTCCTGGAAAGGCCAGCAGAAAACGCTACAAGCTTCACCAGCTCCTTAACTTAGCAACTTCTGCATGAATTGGAACAGCAAAACCTCAATTCTCTTCTCCTGTTTCTAAAAATAGTTTTTAAAAACCATATAAAAAATTATCAGAATGCTGGTCTAATGAAAATACTTCTTTTCCAGCTGCATCATTTTGCTAACAAAGTCCTATTATCAGGCCATAAGTTACTAATCCAACTTTAAAAGTTTCAGTATTTCATCTTTACTGGGCAGAAGAATCCAACATACTTTGTATGACAACTAATGTTTTCATTATTTTTTTAAACGAGGACTGTTGCTAAGCTATTCAACAAACTAACTGTTACATTCATAGTTCTTGAATTATATCAGCCAAAGAACCACAATAAAACACAAATAAAAGCACAGTCTGGAAAAAAGAAAATCGGCTCCCCATCACCAATAATTTTCTAGATATAAAGTGAAGAAAGAGCTGTACCAAAACTAAGCAGTACTTCTGAACCACTCAGAAAATCAGCTTCAAAAAATGTGCATTTCCTTCTGATGGCATGAACAGACCTTTCCAGTCCTGCTGGAGGCTGTTACTGAGGCTACTCCCTGAAAAGGTTTCTGATGCAGGCCACCACTGCTCTTCCACAAGCAAGTTGATCATCTCCAAGGAATTCACTGTGCTGACACCAAACTTTGGTTGCTTCTGTTGGAGCTTCTCTACTTGTTACAACCATGACATATTCTTTAGAAAAAGGACTGGAATTAGAGCCTTTGTACAATATAAATCCACACCAAGAATGAGGCAGGAGGGAGAGGGATCTCATCTGTTTTCCTCCATATGCAATTCTTCCTTTGATTGAAACATTTCCAGTTGGACCCTGCTTTGACTCAGAAACATTTGAACAGCGTTGGCTTTGACAACCTTTCATGTTTTGACCAAGAAAAAAGCTACCCTATGTTTATTGCTCCCTGCACCTTTCTTAAGTAATGGATCAGTCTGCTGAAGGATGTAACATGAGGAGCACCTTCTTCACCAAGTCATAGCTTTATTAAAGATTAGGAAAATACCCAGAAAGAATTGGAGCTTTTCTGCTCAGTCTCACTCCACAGGTGCATTTTCCAGGTTTGCCTGGATTTGGCTTATAATTTAACCAGAAATAACTCCCCTAAAACATGTTCAGGCATTCTTTCAGAGTATAAAATACTTCCTTGTAAAAGTTATTTTCCAACCTTGCTGGACTTGGGTTTTCCTCCCCGCTCTTATACAAGTGATTGAACCAATTTTGCTCAAGTCTTCCAAAAAAATGCATGTGTGGCCACAGTCCAAGACACAGAACAATTCATCTGCAAAGCTGAATGTTTCACAAGCCATCTGCAAATAGGGCTTTATGAGAGGAACCATTTTGTTACCTTAGCCATGCAGCAGGAGCAGCAGCCATAACATAACATTCAGAAGGAAGGATTACAGCTGTAAAAAATGTTCACAATGAAGTCATAAACTCCACAATGTGCTCCTTTTGAATTTCTTTACAAACACAAAACTTTTCATAAAAGGTTAACTAAGATTCACACATCTTTAGAGAGAATATGGGCCAGTTTATGGGACCCACATAAACCCCTGTCAAACAGTGCTTTTTCTATTTTTTTTTTTTCCCTATGAACCTGAAACTCAAAAATCATGGGGTGCAGACCCACGTGGACTGAAAGCAAAATTGGTGCACATGAAGCCCCCAGAGCAAAACACCCCGTGTTTTGCACAGCCCATTAGGATGACATTATTATAAGAACTGGAACCACTTAGGAGAGCTCATGGAGAAGCCAAGAACATTCTTGAGTGGGGGATGGCAATACATGCTCCAGTTTGCCTGCAAGCCTAAAACAAGCTCAATTAAAAGTTTCAGAAATGTTAAATAATGGTAATTTTCAGCCCTGGCAAAGTGCCTGCTGCAGCTCTGCAGACTCCATAAATGAAAGTCTGTGGCACCATTACTGAAACCCCTTCCTGAGCTAGTTGGGCTATTCAAGCCCTTTGTGGTTGTGATTTCTGACTTCCAAAAAGCCACTGAAGCAAAGCTGTAGACAGACTCGGGGCTATCTCAGGTTTGAAAGGAAGAAAGGCCCATGGATTCCTTCCTGACAGCGTTTCTGATAGAAAACTCTGTCAAGAAACAAAGCATCCTGCCTCTCTCCAACAGGATCAAATCCAGATGGCCTTTATGAAAAGTACACAAAATCCTACATGATATGGATGTTTATTCAAGAATTATTTTCACTTTAGTACACATGACAGGACAAGGGGGCATATATGAATATTACAAGAAAAAAATTTTATTTGAAGCAGATGTCAGGAAGCCCTGTTGCATGCAAAATAAAAAAGAGAAAAAAAATCAGGAATAACTGTAAAAGCCAAAGAAGCAGATTTGTGCAGGTACAAACACTGGACCCATTCACAAGCAATTGGATATCATATTGGGTGGACTATGGCCAAAGGGTCAAAAACTGACTGACAAGAACTTTAAATACATTCAGTGCAGCAGTGTAGAGTGGATTTAGGGCTATGCTGCACTGAATGTCACACCTAGGACCAGCTAGGGACAGCAGCATTTCCAAACATTTCCTTTCTTAGTGACTGTGGATACATTTTTGAGTAGAGGTCGATATTACTGGTTTAGAGCCCCTCAGACCACTAATTAACTGAAATTTGTAAGTAAACCTCTTCTATATTTTCCAGTTTATCTTGTTAACTACACACACACACACTGCAAAAGTACATGGAAAGAAGCCCAAGCAGCATAAAAAAATTTTCTACAAGAAAAGAAAAAGAGGAAAAAATAAAAGAGGGAGGGGGGCAGGGAGGCAAAGTTATAGCAAATTCAAAATATGGACCATCTAAAACCCCAAAAGCTTTCACACTTAAACCCTCAGCCCTCTCTACAGAAGACTGATATTTTTATTATTATTCTATAGACAAACAGCTTTCATTCAGATCACATTTATTCTGTTTCAGATCAAAGGGATAAGAAAGGATTTAGAAAGTTTAAAAGAACTTAGAAGCAACAGGGAATACAATGAATTCTTTTCAAATCTAGAGACTCATACACATCAACATTCACAATCACAGTTTGCAAATGTAAGGATTTTTATTTCCCCTGCTCTGGCTCAGATGCCTTTTAAATCATATTGGTAGCACACTGGCCCATATGGCAATGTTCCTTAGCAAACCTGCACAAGAACTCGGGGCCATATTCCTCATTTAATGGCCTCAGTAACTTTTCCAGGGGGGATGAATGTGGCCCAAACCATCACTTCAAAGCAATGCTGCAAATGGTTGAACTGAGTGGCAACAGTTTTTCGCAGAGCTGCCATGTGTAAGGTTAGCTTCAAAGTTACTGAGAAAGTTTATTTTTGCACACGATGCACAAAATTAACAAGGAATTCTCAAGGCCTGTGTAAAAGTTAATCTTTCTTATGTGTATAACTGAAATAATTTCCAACAATTAAACTACATCTGAAAGTCAACCACAATGACACGCTTCTCACCTTGTTTTAACAAATAATCTGCCATTTACACCACAAACTGCTTTCTGAATTTTTGGAATCCAAAAGATTTTATGATTTAGAAATTATTAATAATGAATTAAAATTTTAGAGCCTGCCAAGATTAGCAATTGAATGCTTAAAGCCTCTTACAATTAGTGCAGCATATCACTGACATTTAACCAGGTTCACCTGCACTAGTTCATTTATAGTTTGGAAGGAAACCAGAATGTTCACTAAATGTTCTCTATTCATGCCAGGAAAGTGTCAATAATAGGCAGGTCAGAAGCAGGCAGGCCAGAAATGCCTTTTAAGAAGAAAGTCTTTGACAACACATTCAATTTTTTCTGGGAAAGAGTAGCTTTCAAATTACTGATCAGCAGGGAAAGCCTTGATGTTTGCTAGACTCGGACCTCTGCATTTAACGTGCCCATTTATCTTTCAAATTGAGACAAAATACAAGACACTTTATCTGCCAATAATTTCTCTAAACTTCAACTGGTGCACTCTCTTTTCTAGCATCTGTCCTTTTCCACTCATCCTAAGGCAGCCCAGAGTGACAGGATTTGGGAAGACCAAGCAGTCTCACAGTCATCCATCTTCCACACAGGTCCAAGCTCTTCCCACTGCCTTGGGCAGTGATCTTTCAAGGAATTCCACCTTAGGAAAGGCTGCAAGGCAAGTCTGGCACTACACAACTGCTTTAGCATCAAAGCCCAGCTCAGGTGCAGCCCACACCACAGCAAAGTACATCACATCCAAAAGCCAAATCACGGCTGTAAACAGATTAAAGTAAAGCAGCACAAACACAACAAATG
Organism: Melozone crissalis; assembly: GCF_028551555.1. Taxonomy (NCBI): domain Eukaryota; kingdom Metazoa; phylum Chordata; class Aves; order Passeriformes; family Passerellidae; genus Melozone; species Melozone crissalis. The sequence continues at coordinate 5,948,997 of NW_026535817.1, read as the reverse complement.
CTTTCCTGAGAATGGTTTCAGGCACCAAATTGTGTTTGACGCTTGGAACATGGGAAAAGAAAGCCACTGCCCTCATGGTGAATGTTCAGCACTGCAGTGAACAGGTCAGGCCAGTCCCTGTGCCCCCCCAGCTAAAGCATTTCCTGGCTGGAGTGTGGGGTCCTGCCCCCCAGCACTTTGGGAAGGGCATCTTTACCAAGCACTAAACTCATGTGGGAATCCACAAAATCAGAGGGTTTTGGGAAAGCTGCAAAAGGCAGGCCCCAGAGACAGTAGAACTGTGATCAGAGCTAAGCAGCAGCCATGAGATTGGTCAGCAGAAAAATTATTTAAATTGTAGAAAAGCAAGGACAAATAGAACAATGGTCTGTGTATTAACGCAGAATAACTCTCTAAGCTACAGAAGAGTTTATCTAGCAAGATATTAGGAAGTTTGAAGCTTAATAATGGAGCTCTGTGCATTGTGTTTAAGGCTTACAAGCAGGTATTGTGTTTGAAATAAGCAAGCATTGTTTTAACCAAAGGTACATGTGCTTATAGTGATTGGATAGAACTACTGTCAGTGTGCTTTTGCTTTGTGTGATTGGGCAAAAAAACTTTCAAAGTAAGTTGTAACATTAAGTTCCTTGTGTGCTGCCTGGGATGTGAGCTGGTGGCATCTTCCCATTGTCATAACCATGGAATGAGAGTGATGCTGGAAAATGAAACCGCTCAAGGCACGTTCCACAGCCGCCCCATCTCATTCATGGTTTGTAAATAGCCCCCAGCTGGTGATAAACTCCCATTTCCATTTCTTTTCCAGGGTTTTCACCCTCAGATATCACGGTGGTTGTGTGTCAGCAAGAAGGGACTTGCCCAAGAAACCTAAATGGATCTACCAACTTGAAAACCACTTCCAGATTCTCTAATGCAGATATAGGTTGGACTAGCCAGCTCTAAGAATGTTGGGGGGTGGATCTGTTTGTTTGGGGTTTTATCTTTTTCCTTCATCAATAACAACACAACTTCTTGGCACCACTTAAAATAACCCAGTACCTGCTTTAGGGATCAAGAACTTCTTCTATTGGAACAGTCAAAAATAAAAAAAAACGAGAAAAATATACAAACTGACTTATGTCATCAGTTAAACACTGACAGGGAGTTCACAGAATAAATACTATATTAGTATTTGATACCTTACTAATTATTCATGTCACTGACCTAAATTTATTATTTTAACTTTTTTTTTTTTCATTCTGACAGCCCCCATAAAACAAAATAAAACCCATGAAATCTCTCAGAAGGAGATAGAATACTTTCCTGAGTGACTTTGAGACTACAGAAGAAACAGTTAAAGGTCTGGAAAGATTAAGTTTCACTCTTTCCTAAGTTTTATCATATAAATCTGGAAGGACCCCTAAAGACTGAACCTGTAGACCTATCATTCATATTTTGATACACTCTCCCAAACATTGAGTTCTGACTCTAAAGAGGCAACACAGACTATTTTTTAAGAATGCCCATGAAGTAATAGGATTTATAACACAAACATTTGGTTTATTATCTGCTTCACTAATGAACAGCAACTAAAACAAAGATGAAGGTCAGCAAGTACATTTGAGGTGGCAAAAAGGAGACTTCAGAGAATAATGTTCATAAAAGACCCTGATCTCTGTCCTAGTTAGCCATTTTGTATTGTTAATAAAGCACAGGAATCCCTGAGTCACATTCTTAATCAACTGCTCACAAATATTTTGCCAAAGTAACTTATCACAGCTTAAGCATAACATACTTTATTGCTTAGTCATATGAGCTTCTTTTAGCTAGTATCAGATTTTACTTCAAGCACACCCACACAGAGGTGGAAATAAAAATACCATTACCTGAGATTTCCTCATTTGTTACTCTGCTTTTCCACTACCTGTACTTTCCACTGTGTCTGCAGCTTAAGGCATAGCTTTAGCAAAACTTGGGTCAAGCAAAAAAATGACGTTTTGTGCTATTTTAGGCCATATTCTTTATGTTCCCGTTACAAGCTAAATCCTGTGGGTAAACCAAAGAAGAACAGTGATCCTGAGTTATGAGTTATGTGGTAAGAATCCTGTAACACCATGTTGGACTTATCGGAAATATTCCTGCTCTATTAACCAAATAAAACTCTGCTTAAAACCATCCTTTTGCCTGTCTTCAATTACCTGCATGTCCAGAGCAGCACTCTCTTGTCAAAGGCCTGCTGCTGTAATTCTCACTCTCTAAAACCATGTGGTTTTAGTTTCATCCTGGATTTGTCTCCATATACTTTTTTTCTCCTTTTTTTATACACATCTCTGCCTCTCCCTTAAGCTGTGCCTTCAGAAGCAAAACTGTTTGTCAAGAACATCAGTGTGATGACAGGAATTGCAGTTCTCTGTGTGCCAGAGTTTTCCCAGATAGAAAAATGTAAACAAAGTAAACACAACAGTGCATTTTGTATGACAACAAGGGAGCTCAGCCAAAACTTGAAGGCAGTGACTAGTGTACATTCAAGTAAGGAGGAGGCTGAGTTACTGTAATGTGCAGAATCACTGAATATACTAGAATAGAAAAAAATTAATAGCTTGGACCAGATCTAGTTGCCATTTACATGATTCAGCAGCACTTCCCAATTGACTGGCTCACAGGTCTGACCCCTAATTAAGAATTTGCCCTGTGCAGGAATGTTTGAAAGTTTCCATGAACTGCATATCCTGAATTCTGTTCATCTAAAGTCCAACTTCAGATACCAAATTATCACCCCCACACCATACTTAAAACCATCTTGACTCTTTGTTTTGTGGAAAACAAAGTTTTTAGATGACTTTAGAAGCACCTGAGACAATATATGTCCCTGCTCTCCTGTGTTTTCATGCCTTGTAAGCCACTCTGACCCTGAAGACTGTAGCCAGCTAATTTACACTCTTCATACAAAGTCAGGCTATTTGCAGATTATATTCTGTTATACAGCACATTTGTAAGGTTATTGCTGGTCACACCTTTCTTATACAAAGTGGCATTTAGGTTAGAGCAACAAGCCTGAGACCTGGCTTTAACTTCTGAAGTGCAGATAAAATACAGTTTAAATTTGTGCATTGGTTTTGGGGGTTTTTAAAGATTTCTCCCAAAGTCCTACTGTGGTCTTGAACACTTAAGAAGAACTGTAAATTAATGAAAGATCACTAAGCTCCCACATGCATAAAAATAAGGTAAATGTCACAGCAAGATGCAAGCACTCAAAAAAAAAATTAGAGATACACAAACAAGGCTTTCTTTATAAACACAGTAACAGACATGCAGGCTCTCCCATCCGCTTAGCAATGAACTTGCTGCTGAACTCATTTCATCAGGACTTGGAAAATAGCAGGGTATTTCCAAATGCCAGTCAGAAGCTCCAGACTGCAGCCAGTGACACTCTCTGGCAATTAATGTCACAGACAACGTGTCTGTGGCTCCTGGTGACCCGGCAGGGCATCCTGCATCCCAGGGAGCCTCCTGCGGAAGGAGAGGAGCTGTGCTCCTGCAGCTGCTGCCACAGGGGAAAACGGCTCTGATTAAGGCTTCAGTGCTCTTTTGTTTTCTGCTGCACTTGGGGATGGAAATAGCAGAGCAAAGCATTCACTCAAACCCCACTATCAGTGCCACTTCCAAAAGCCACATGTCCTTGGAAACGCAGAGAGGTAAAATAATACAGGGTTGCACCTTTGTTCTTATCAAAAGCATCAAATCTTTCAGAGCCACAGCAGCTTATGAATGGGAGAAATATGAATTCTATGCCAAGATCATTTTTTAAAGATTAAAAAAAAAATCTGTTTATTTGAATTTGAAAATACCGTGTGATTAATTTTTTTTCCTCTGTATAATGTGCTAGAGGTCTGTATCCCTGTAAAATGCTCAAGCCTGTTGATGAATGGGAATAATAAGTAAACTGGAAAATAGATCAAAATTTTATTCGGATAATACTTATATTTGGAATCCTGACCATCTAAAATATTCAAGGAACAGAGGGAAAAAACACACACAAAAAACTTTGGTCAGAAAAAATAATTATCTTATTACTATTACAGTTCATTTGAACCAGAAAATCCATGCGCATTTCCAAGGCTCAGTTTTTCCCACAAAATGGAAAAATAATTCCCTTTTTGTCCAAATCAGACCTGCTTTTGTATTCTATTTGTATTTCTTATAGAGTAATCAGGCTTTCAACAGAAAAAGTTGCAAGAGATATGCTAACAAAAAGAGATGTGTGTGTCACTCTGACAAAAGAAAAAGGGAGCACTTAGTCTCATTTCCAGGTCAACCTCCCAGTATGGAACACCGCCTTTTCAGAGGCAAAATTCCCCATCTACCTATTCCTTCTGCCAAGCAGAACCTGTATATTTGTATCTCAAGTAGAAGTGGATCTTGTAGATCACAAATCTGCCAGCAAAGTTCTCTGCCCTCAGATTCTGCTCTGAAGGGCAAAATTCAATTTCCCAGACACAAAAGTCTTCATAACCTCTCTAAAAGTAAGGTAATAGCAAGAAAAACATATTTAGAAAGCCATAGCTTTAAGTCAGTTAAGCAGCTTTCCAGCAGATAGACACACTTTATGGAATCATATTCTCCCTCTTTCATAAAAAGTTGACAAGAAGAATTTGCTTTCTTTGTGTTTACAAGCTTTTGTTTTGTTGTGATCATGAAGGATTTGTCTCCATGAAAAGCCTAAAGTCACTGCCTTCATCTCTGGGAAAGCCTAAAGCCTTGACAGAATTTCAAACAGAGAAATTGTTAGGAACACAAACCATGACAAAGATCTCAATGGGTCATCTAGAGGGAGGCTTCACACTTTGTGCAAAAGAAGAAAAAGATCGTGCAACGTAACCTTGGATGTGCCACAAAGCAAAAAATAAAATCAAATATGGCATCTACTGGGCTCACAAGACACTGAACATGCCCCAACCCAACTTCAGGACATTTTCTGGGCTAAGTCTGAAGCCTGAGGAGAAACACTCAGTGATGATTTCACAGTCAATTACAAAAACCATTCCACTTTTGGGGAATTTAACCACTGTGACCAAGGCAAAGTTATTTGTAGCAACTTTCTGGAGTAAATAAACTTTCCAAATCATGTACATGGACTGCTCACATGAATGTCAGAGTTTTTTCAATTTTAAATACGTTCTTGGGTTTTAGGGGGAAAGGTTGTTAGTTTGATTTGGTTTTTAGATCAATGATCCTAAAATAAAAGGAATAATAAAAATAAATGTAATAATAGAAAATGTCAGAACATCCCTTCCTAGCACAGCAAACAAGGCATGAGAAAGCAGAACTCTGGGCAGGTTTTCCTTCTTGAATGGAACGGCGCCATTTTTTTCAATGGAAGTAAAACAACGTATGATGTACATACATTTCATTCCTAACAGCACCTACAAAGTTGAAAAAGTTAATTTCCATTACGTAAGGCTTTCCTTGCCAAGAACACACCAAGAACCATCCCAGGCTCCGCCAATCTCACTATCACTGAACAAGTAACCTTCACCAAGCTTTTGGGAACAGAGGCTGTGGCACAAAACTGGAAGAAATTCAGAGCTGATGGAAAAGAGAAGGATGCTAGGAGTGGGCTCCTGGAAACCCTGCTCTCTGGAACACAGCTTTGCAGCCACTGTCATCTATTCTGCACTGCTTGGAGGAAAGATGAACCTAAGCCATAAAAGTCCTAAAATGATGTCTTAAAAAAAAGAACCAAACCAAAATTTTTGCTCTTAAGAAAATGGCTTTCTGCCAAACTTTCAAACTTTGGTGTCAATTCTCAAAGTTCAAGAGTTTGAATGAATGATTTCAAAATCCCATGTAAACCTACATTGAACTGAGTTTTCCATAAGTTGCTCCTAGATTGGAAAGCCATTGCAAGTTTGCATGACAACAATGAAAAAAAAAATTAAGAAACATTCTTGACACTAATTTTCTCCCATTGTCTTCTTCACCACCTATTCTCTTGAGTAAAATGACCTCCCAGTTTATTCACAGGTGGCAAGCTGCCTTCTCTTGAGAGCAAAAGGAGTAAAAGAAATTCCCCCTGCCACAGAACAGTCAGTGAGGCAGCCTGACCACAGCACATCTGTCTCACCTGGGCTAAACCATAACGTGATCAGGTCTGCTGAATTTTCCACACTTCTCTTCACAAGGCTAAGACACAAAGGCTAAAATCTAATTTCATTCCAGAAGGAAAAGAACTACATTAACAGGTGTTAACTTTCTGTTTTCTTCCTGTGTCCAAGAACAAAAAAAAAAAAAATTAAAATTACACATTTTGAAAATGGTACAAAGAAAGTGGGCTACCCTCATTCCATGCCAAGAGCTGGGGAGGCACTAGGGGCTCCTTGGGCCCCCATTTTTTGTCCCTATCATGAGAGGGCCCCAGCCTGGCTGCTCAGCTCCAGGTCCCATGCACTAATCCGTGCTCTTTTTATTGGTTATATGCTGGTTATGTATTATATTGGTTATATTTGTTATATATTATATGGTTTGAGGCCCCCCAGCTGCTCACAAAGCCACAGCCAGGGCAGCTTTAATGGCAGAGACACAACTGAGAGTATTCCCAATCTGCCAGACATCAATATCCTGGTGACCACTCTGTCACTTGGTTTTAGAGCCTGTCCTTCCAAGTCCATTCATTACTAACAGATGTAAAGGGAAAAGCTCAATCACAAATTTTTGCATGCAAGTGTTAACCACTGTTAATTAAATCTTGTTTTCAACACACCGGTCATCTTGAGGAAATCTGGTCATAACACATGAAAAGTCAAAAAAAAGAAAGAACAGAACAAAGTTCTCCAGTTGCCATTGCCCACAGTGACCACCCTGAATTGCTCACCTGCAATAAAAATCTGGGGTGAGACTTCACATTTGAGGCTTTGGCTGCTGACATAGGATATTACACCAGGTGCTTGTAAACTCAGTATCAGAACATGAGACAGGCAAAAATTATTTCTGAAAAGGTTTTTTAATGAAAACAGCAAACATTTGCTGTAGGGGCATCACTGCAAAGGCATGACAAGCATGTCCAAGGCAGGTCCCTGTAGGAGAGTGGCAAGCCAGCTCCTTAAGGAATGTAGAGTAAAGCCTGTTCCACAACTGCCTAGAAGCTCCTCTTTCAGCCTAAATGGAACTGAACATGAAGTTTTACTGGAATCAAACAAACACTCAACTGAAATTTCGTTGCAATTAGATTTGAAATGGAAGCCATATCTTGACTTCAGATCCATATCTCAGGAGTGGCTCACTCAGAACAACTGCTCACACTTGGGTGGTGAATCTTGTGATCCCACTGGTAAAGTGTCCATCTTGTACATCCCCCATAGGTAAAATTATGACCAAGCCTTGACCATTACAACAACATCCCACAAGGAGAACAAACACCCATTTAAAAAATAAGTTTGCTTGTTTTCCAGAGGGGAAAAAAATAAAAATGTGAAAACAATTTATGAGGAACAGGAAGGTTAATTGCAACAACCATAAAGGTAGTGGTAACAGCCAAAGGTTTGAGTGCAGAGTCCTGAGTGGCCCACGCCTGACTGCCAGATGTATGGCAGCAACAAAGTGGAAGAGATCATAAAAAGCAATTCCACCACAACTTCTGGAAGCAAAGCCCTGAAAGCTATTTTCTTTGTAAGAAATTAGGGGCAAAAATGCAAGCTGGCTGCTGCAGAAGCAAGAAAACATAACACAGTATTATCTGTACTCGTTTTTATAGCTCATCCGGTTGTGGCAGCAAGTTAATATTGTTTTCCAAGAGTCATTCACAGCTATAATATCTCTTGGGAGGAGAACAGCTTTGGATAGGTCTATAATATACTAGCTACTACTTCAACTGAGAACACAAAGATCTGGTTGAAATTAGCATATTTTTCTTTGTGGCCACAGAGGCCTCTAAACATGGAAATATTTGAATATTTCCAAACTCTGTGGCTGAGTGTTGAAAAGTCTGCTTGATTTTCCTCAAAATACTAATGAACTACATTAGCTGTATTAAAAAAAAATGTATTAGAATCAAGGGGTTTGAGATTTGAAAATTTTTCAGTTGATTTTAATGTGTCTACAGACATCCCAAAGCACACTAGAGAGATGTTATCACTTGATACTGGAGAGTATTTAACATGCATTTCAGCCTGTCCTTCTTGTCTGCCAAAACCTTTTCTTCATCACCAGATACTTCATGGTGTCATCTTTGAGTGCACAGATCCTGCACTGCCCAGGATTGCTATCACTGTACCTAGATTGACTCAAAACTCTGCTTCAACTACTCCAATACATTAGGGGAGGATTGGAAAGTGTAAACTTGAAAGAAATATTTTAAATTTGCGTACTGGATAGGAAACGACTGTGTAAAGAAGTATTTTAATACAGTTATAAATATTTTTGTCTTGTTTCTAATAAAATGTCTTCACCACAGAGGAAGCCACAAAAAAGAACCAAAATAGAATGACCTACCTTACAAACAATATGACAAAGCAGAAAACAGGGAGATTCCTTTCAAGGTAAGTATTAGTCCTGAAGAATCTCAATAATTTTTTTATCCAAACTACCCCCTAACCTGTCTGATTCAATCTTCTCCACTAACATTTGTCAAAAGACAGCAGAATAGGTCTTTCTGTGAGAAGTTTTTATTTCTTTTATAAGTAAAGAAAGAGCATTTGCTTTTTGATGAAATACAACCTATAAGTTTTTAATTAGAAAACATTAGACAGATCTCCCTTCCAATACAAATTTTTTTCAATATTCCACCTTTTTTTTACTTTAAGATCCATCTATCCTTTTTTTACTTTTCTTTAAGATCCATCTATCTATTTCTCTAACATGCAAAATATTTTCCCCAGAAAATCTGTGGAAATATTCCTTCTGCAAACATATTCTGGATGGATTTCAGAACCTGAAAAATGTCTGGCCAAGTTTCAAACTACAGGTAGTTTCATGGACATATATTTGGGTATGTGACCCAGTGCACTGAAAAGTTACAATTGATTGATGAATTTTAAATAAGGGCTGAGACCTGATTTAAGTGCCCTGTATCTCATTGAGAAATGTATTTCTCAATACAATTAATTCATTTCATGTTCTAAATTTCTTAGATTGGCACTTTTTTATAATTCATTTTCCATTTCAATATAATATGTAGATATAAAACTCATTTTCTGTTTCAAAGACTACCTAGGGGTAGTTCCAGATTTTTAACTGTTATGATGTTTTAACTGTTATGATGCCAGCTGAGGAGTTACAGCTACCATGTGTAAATCTCACTTACTATGACCCCATACAAGTCATATCCTCATGCAGTTTGAGCTTTGCCTGTTTGCATTTGCTTTAAAAAACAGCATAGTGAAAGCCTTAGAAAAGCAGATATAAAACACTGGTTGAAGATGATCTCAAAAGATTCAGGCTGGGTCATCTTTGAGGTTGCCCTTTCCTCCTTCTGTATGATATTCTCACTTTTCCTCCACCCTGTTTCTTACAAGGACACCTTGCTCTCTCCTGATTTTAACAGGTATTTTGGGGCAGATGATCACTGCTCTAGTAGCTCTTTGTAACTTCAGACACCTTTGCAGATTGATTTTGTACCTTAATTCATTAAGCATTTTCAATTTAAAAGGTATTCCTAAAATGCAATATGACAGGAATGAAAGGCTTGAATGTTTGCAGTTCACTGATGTTTTCATTGTCTACTTGCAGAGATGCAAAACTACACAGAAGTGCCCCACAGAGACCAGAAGGCAAGAAAATAAACCCAAATCCTGAGATCCCCTTGGACAGGAAAACTGAAGACAAGAGAAAAGAAGAAACTTCTGGAAGGATGGGAGCTAACCTGGCCAGTGCCTTTTGTTCTAAACTCCCAGGGACACAGGGCTGCAGGTGAAGAAGTCAGATGAGAAATTCAGACACAGCAAGTATCTCAAACAGATAATATTGAATATTCTGCCAGAAGTTTGTTCTACTGCAGATGTCTATTAAATTCCCTATCAAAATCCCCTATTAAAACTGGAATGCAAAGATTTGTCCATTCCAAAATAACATTTAAAAAGGAAAAAAAAAATCAAACTCCATAGTTAATCTACACTTGGGAATGAACCTGCCTTAAAAGGCATACTACTTCAATGACTTAAATAGCTGCCTTTTGCAATTTTTATGACTTTGATCTCCAAAAATTCTGGTTTATGTTCAATGGGGTGGAGTAGAAGACAAGTCTGTGGTACATTGCATCATGTGCATATGAGGGTAAACACTATCTGAAACAGAAAAAAGAACTTGTAGGAACTAAATCATAGTTTAAAAAGTCTTCTTCTGCCTCCTAAGCAGCCTGTTTATTTAGAATAATTTTTATCCAAAGACACGATGTGGTTTTCTAAGGATGTTTACAGCTGAGGGCAACTGAGAAAACACAGCGGATCTCTTGGCTATGTGTCAGTATTCCTGGACAGTGAGAGGAGACAGCTCTATTATTGTGGGAAACATGTAAAAGTACACAGAAGGGGGAATGAACACCATGCCATAAAATCCTCCTCAGCCTCATCGTCTCTGGTCTGCCCACAGGGCTCCTGGGCAAGCCACAGTTCCAATAACAAAGCTAGGGAGCCTCCAAGAGGGTGCTCCCCATCTGTGCCTCAGCTCTCTGCAGCTGGAAGAGTTCAAAGTCACTGTCTTTTAGATAATTAGCAACATTAGATGTGTAACCAAATTAAATTCAACTGTAATACCCCCCATTGCTAGAGACTACCTGCTCAAATTTCTTCTGTTCATTCAAAATGCCAACATTTTGGGCTTGATGACCAAACTTGATGACCAAACTGATGATCATCAGCTGTCAAAAAAAATTTTAACCTCTCTTGAGATAACTTTTCCTGCTATTGGCTTGATGTTTTACCCAGAATACACTCAGCAATACCACTTTGATCAAGTGAACAAGCTTCATACAATGGGATACATAACAATCCCCTTGAGATTCTATAGTTCTCTGAAAAGTTGCCATAACTTGATTAATGTGCATTTAAATGCACATTAAATGTCTTTACAAAGGCACACGTGCCTTTAAATGACTTCATGAGGTCCAGACCAGGTTCAACCCTGAAATTACACTTCTCATGAGATCTTGAAGTGCTGAGCGTATAGTATTCAACTCAAAGAGAGGGCAGGGGAAGTGTTGTGAAGTACTTATTTACAGAATAGTCACAGCAAGAAAAACACACTCTGGTGTACAGTTACTGGTGATGAAACCCTTGATTACATCAAGTACATTACAGTGCAGCCATTGAGAGTCACTGTATGTCACCCCACCCAAGATGTTCTTCCTCATTACCTCTCAAAGAGGAATTATTTTGATCTAATTGAAGATTAGGATTGAATTAAACTCAATTAAGAGATCTAGTAAAGGTTAAGCATGTTATAATAGGATCATGCATTAATTCTATGTTAATTGTCTGCGGCTGAGCCCTCTGCTCATTTTGCTTCAATAAAAGAGAATGGATTGAGCAGAACCTTGTGAGGACATGCAGCAGCATCAGCTCTTTCCCAAGCTGTTTAGGATGAGGCCATGGATCCTCCAAGGCTGTCTCAGGAATTAGTGGTGCAGCTATGCTGCATTACCTCTGCCAGGGCAATAATTAAATGTCTGGGTTAGGCTTTGGGGTTTTGAGATGGTATTTGTTGTGGGGTTTGGGGTTATCTTTCTTAAATCTTCATAAACCCTCAACAATCTTTAAATAGGGGTTTAAATGGGAAATCAAGCAGTTAGTGGAGATAAACCTTATCTTACTTGTATAATCCTGGTTTAGGTCAGCAAAAAAAAAAACTGCCAATGAATTTCTTTTCCCTGAGCATCTGTCACAACAGACTTAGAGATTCCTATGCCTTGCTACCCAAACTTATTCCAGGCAGAGCTATATTTAAGTTTTTTTCCATGCTCTTTTTCCTTTTTTTTTTTCTTTTTAGTTAATTCTGAGTTTGGCTGAATATTTTTTTTAACTATATACTTACATCCTAAGGACCAGAAGGAGGAGTTCTCATTTCTATGAGGTCATGAGGTCTGAGCAATAGCAGCCAGCCAAAAAAATAATTTCCCAGCCAGAGCCCCAGGCACAGCAGTGCAAACACACCACGTGCACTTTTGGGCTGCATTCTGTGACACCCTGGGTAAATACTGCTACATCTGATAAACAAATAAAAACTCTTAATCAGAAATGCAGTTTTACCAAAATTCCTTTCTCCTCAGCCTATGACTACATACTTGAGTCACATGTTGACCAATACCTTCAGATAATTGTTTCATGCTATTATAAGGCCTGATGCTTTATGAAAACTGCTGTTAATTATATAGGAAGCCAACACAATTAAATTTACAGAAATTTAACTGGAATTCCACCAGAATTTCACAGAAGGGAATGAGGTTTACTGCTAATGGGGTAATATATACAAAAACAACATAACCTGAGAAATCCACTCATTTTCAAAATGCTTTTTAAAGTGTAACTTTGTTTTAAAGTGTAATTTTTTAATTCATTTACTTATTCCTTACATACCAGATACGGCTATGTGCCTGAATGTAATGGATACAGACTTGAATAAACTGGCTCAAGCTGAGTACTCTGGGCTCCTTTCCTCTACTCACCTCCTTCAGCAACTCTGTCAGTCTCAAGAGTTATTGTGAACCAAGCCAAGGGAAAACACCGAACAGCAACAACAGCAACTGAACAAACACACCCCAAAACACAAACAACGAGGGGAAAAAAACATATTTAGTCAGCTTCAAGGTATAGCCTCTGCACCATCTAGTGCTGGCTGCAGCAAGCAGTATTAACACCACGGCAAGAATTCCTCCCAGTCACTGTAATTCTCTTCAATACAGAACACATGGATGAGCAGCACAGCCTTTCAAAATGTCTCTTCGAGAAAAGAAGATGAAAATATACTATTTTCTAAGGTGATAATGAATAGCAGCTATCACCAGCAGGGGTCTGTGTACAAATCACAAACGGGATGGGGCTGCTGTGGAACGGGCCTTGAGCTGTTTCATTTTCCAGCATCACTCTCATTACATGGTTATGACAATGGGAAGGTGCCACCAGCTCACATCCCAGGCAGCACACCAAGAACTTAATGTCACAACTCACTTTATAAGTTTTTGACCAATCACACAAAGCAAAAGCACACTGACAGTAGTTCCATCCAACCACTATAAGCACAGGTACCTTTGGTTAAAACAATGCTTGCTTATTTCAAATACAAATAAGCAAGCTGCTTGTAAGCCTTAAACACAATGCACAGAGCTCCATTATTAAGCTTCAAACTTCCTGATATCTTGCTAGATAAACTTTTCTGTAGCTTAGAGAGTTACTCTAGACAAGTGTTAATACACAGACCATTGTTCTATTTGTCCTTGCTTTTCTACAGTTTAAATAATTTTTCTGCTGACCAATCTCATGGCTGCTGCTTAGCCCTAATCACAGTTCTGCTGTCTCTGGGGCCTGCCTTTTGCAGCTTTCCCCAAAACCCTCTGATTTTGTGGATTCCCACAGCATCTTTCCCTACTTCATTAAAGGTTATATGCAGCAGAAACAAAACTTACATAACTACATAAAACAAATGAGGTCCTGCTTGTTTAAACTAATTTCCCTAGATCTCTTGATGGAAAGCAAGAAATATTTGTGAAAGCAACTGAAACAAAGGTTATGTTTGACAGGTTTGTGCTGTGATATCAAATTGCAACAGGAACTCAAAAATGGGTTTTCTAAATCAATAATTTGATGAATGGTTGATTCCCTCAGAAACAAATCAATGTACAGCTTCTCTCTGAGAGAAGAATTGTGGGCTTAGATCTTGATTCCAGTATAAGAATAATGTTTCTACATTTTCATCTCAGGAGAGACACAGAATCTTACAATTAGAGGTTGGGGGTTTTTTTCCTGAGGTAATATATTTAAAATCTAAAAAATATTAAAAGCCATAAACTTTAACCATAACCCATATCCTTTACAACTTATTTGTTGCTGGGGTTTTTTCCAGGAAAACCACAGTTTAAAATATAAAGATATTTCCAGCTTTGAGTCACTGTAGTCACTCACTGTTTCTAGTGCATCTTTGGCATTTTATATGACTTCAGAATTTCTAATTATCTGTTATTGAGATTATTATTCATGGAGGATGTGAGAGCAAAAGCAGCAACTCTGATTGCTGTTTCCCCACACAACAGGCACTGGGTGATCAATAGTAATGCTCTGTTTGGTATGTGAAGCCTAGACTTGGAAGGATCCCCCTTCATTTCACAGGAGCTTTCAATCCTTGCAAGGATCTGTGTTGAAGACACAAATAACTGGCAAGATTAACACAAGGAAAAGGCAGGCAATAAGTATCTATAAATTCCTGGAATTTATCAAAGGAAGCAATGGATGAGTCCATGGACCAGCTTCACATGGTCTGGATTACATTTAATCATGTACAAATCCTCTGATACAAAACATAAATATCAAATGAAGGTTGATTGTGGATATTAATCAGTTTGATTTCATGCATCACAGTAGCCAGGGTTCAGGAGAAAACAACACACTGCCTCTGCTCTGAGTGGTTTCCAAAGTTACCACATGAAGGTATTCTAAATATCTCAATTTCTTTCAGTCATTAACGTAGGGGACATGAACTACAGTAATGGAGTTCATGTGCAAAGCAGAACAGAAGGCAAAATGAGTATGGTTTAGTGTTTAAGTGAATGTGGTGCTTAACTAAAGAAACTGAGCTCAGCAGTAGAAGTTTTGTCCTGAATGAGAATATAAACTCCAGGATACAGAACTCCTGCTCCATTTCCTGAACTTGAGCTGAGTACCCTGTCAATTTCTCATGCTTTTTCCCCAAATAAAAATGGCACTAAAAGTTTGAAAGTTTTTCTCAACTTTTAAGTCTGAGTTCTGCAAAACTTGTCTGAAATGTTGACAGATATTACATTATAGATATCAATAAGGATGGAAGGAGAGGACAAAAGGTAAATCTGTAATGAATACAGCATTAGTCACACTCTTTCAAACTCTAAAGAATGACAATGTGCAATTCTGACTAAATACAGGGTTTGTTTCCACATATTCTAGTCTCCTGCCTTCTGAAATGGTTGGTTAAGGAAAAAATTCTGTGTTCCCTTGGCTCCAAGGAGTCAGCAATGAAATATCAGGCTTAAGAGCCAGCAAAGGAACACAACCTAGCCCATAAAAATCTAGTGGGAATGTTTAATTGATTTAAAACTATTAAAAGTCTTCTCAATTTAGTTTGCAACTCAAAACAGAAGCATTCCTGTAGCACATCAGGAAAACACATCAGCTACAGGACTTGATACCACTAGAAGACAAGTGGCTTCAGTGCTTATTTCACGCAGTCAAACACCTTCAGCCACAATGTGGAGGAAAAAACAAGACTTTTTTTTTAAGTAGTCTGTCAGCTTTTAAGAAGAAAGAACACTTTAAAAATGTTCTTCTTTAAGCTTTGTAAGATTTACTTAAATGACTTGCAAACACAAGCCACAATTTCATGATGCCAGTATGTTCTTCACAACTCATTCATTGCTCTTCATTCATTTTTAGATAATGATAATGGCAACAAACAAAATGAGCTGGCAGCATTTCCAGCTGAAAGTCTGGAAAGACAGAAGGATTTCCTCAGATTGCTTTAGAGAGGTCACAGTAAAACCAGGCACAGGATGCTCACAAATGCATGCCATGTCTTTTTCCACTGTATTTAGGGACAGATACCAGCACAGACACAAAGCATTTGAATTTGAGGCAAACTCGGGGAAGTTTTGCACATCCACAGTGTCAGGAAAACATCTCTCTGTTCTTAGATGATAGAAGTAACACATCAGAGCAAACCTAGTCACATTTGTCTGATGATGGACCTTGCTAATTAGGATCACATTAAGCCACCGGTTGGCCAACACATCAGCTACAACTCTGCTCAGTTTATTAACACCACATTTCAATCCTAAATCAAGTGAGCTTTCAGTGAGAGCCAAACATCTGTGTGCACACATCCCTTCTGAGGAACACTCTCCCTCTGTGCTGGCAGCAATTCTCCTCTCTAACCTTTTAGACAGATACTTCCAGCAGCATTTTGAGAGCTGCAGCCCTCATCAGATCCATCCCATCCCTAACAAGTACCTGGGGTCACACATGGTATCAACAGCCTCATCCAACAGGACTGCAAACACCCACATTCCCATTTTAAAGAGGGCCTGAGGACCAGGAGCTGCTCTCCAGGTGGCTGCAAATCTTATGTCAAGGCCTGGCTCTCAGATTATTAATTATTAATTTCTTAATATTCCATAAACACAATCTACTATGAGATTTTCTAAATACCAACTCCCTGCTTCATCTCTACCCCAGTGTTTTTTAAATCAAAAGCCTGGAAAAAGTTTCATAGTGGAACAGGCAAAACCAAAACAATGCATGAAACCAGAGCATGCAATTGCATTGTACCACTGACTAAATTCTCCTCTGATACATTGGCATAGATGAGTATGGTATGAGAAACATGACAGCTAAGAAGTCTTTAATCATACTGAAAGGGCTGCAGGAGAGAAGGGAATAGAGAAAATGAGAGCTGAGCAGTGCCAGCCCCTGCCAGAGCAAACCCTGCCTGCCAGGAGGATCACTCACAGAACCAGCAGTGTGTTTTCTGCTTCTTTCTTCCTCTTTAGACGTAGAAAACCCAAACTTTTTTTTTTTTTTTCTAGAGGTGAGGCTACTGCTAATGACAGCACCTGTGATATGTACAAAGGAACTTTCCATAGATTCTATATGAGGCCAAGAAATCTCTTGTCTGTTGACAATTTGAAGACAATTCTTGAAAATTGAAGAAGTCCATTTTTTTCCAGGTATCCCACTGAAATTATGAGCTGTGGGATAGCAGAATAAAAGCTCCTCCAAAGTGCAAGAACTCCAAATCTATTAAAGGATTCAAACACATTATTCATGTTGACTTTGGGGTCAAAGGAGGAGTCACCATGTGTACCACTGAGCACCTGAATCACAGCTAACACCCAAGCTTGTAAAATGTCTGTACAACATGTAGACTACAGGGGAATACAATCAGTTTTTAGGTATATTTCATCCTGATTTGACAAAAGGCATCAGCCTAAGTTTTGGAGTTTGGTTTTTTGGGGGTTTTTTTTCCATAAAGGAATACAAGAAAACACCCATCATTTTGCTTCAGAGGTGCCCAACATTCTGCAGTCAACCGTTCCCTGGTTTTCATAACTGGATAATATTTACTCCTTATTGTGATAGGAAAGTTTTAATAAAAAAGTTTTCATTGTGTGTCAAGTCAGTGACTGAACTAACCTATGTTATTACCACAGCCTCAAAACCAGGGCGTATGGAAACAGAGCTTACCACAGCACATCTGATGCCTTTGTTATCCAAAACCACAAAATCTACACAAGCAAATTTCAGTTTATTGGATTCAATCCAGAAATCCACAGGCAGACTAACTGCCCATTGATTCCACTTATGAGGAGCTGCAGCTTTAGGTAGGACTGCTCCTCTTGATTAGTCAGACAGATTTTAGAGTTTAATTACTTCAGATTAATCAAGCACTGGAGTCTGGCTGAAGCTAATAAATCCTTATTAACAAAGATGATCTCCAAATACCTATTAAAGGCTAACCTATCTTTTGGCCGCAGAAGCTAATTTGTCAGTAAAAGCAGTTTTAAATAATAAGATCAGGAATTATTTGTAGGCAACATTTTTTAAGAAAATCTTCTTTAAAAGTTAACTCTTTCACCTTCAATATCCATAGGGTTTAACATTGTCTAAACAATACTTGAAGATTCTAAACAAATTACTCAATTCAGAAATGTTAAACTGTCAAGCCTGCCACCAGTTTCATGACATTAGGTTTAACAAACATCTATATGTATCTTTTTAAAACTGCAGCCAAAATATTTAAGAGCCCATAGCAGGTGAAAACCCTCAAGGTATATATTTTTAATATAGCATATATCCTATATATTTATATGTAAGACAAATACATATTACTGGAATATGAATTTTATCTCTGCATTTATATACATATATTCCAGTCACAGTAGAGTAAGATATTTAGCTTAGCATAAAAAACTCCAGTGTGTTTGTTCCCCTACAGTTTCCATGCTAACAATTAAACTGCAGAGCTTTCTTCCATCTAGAGAAGAATGAACCTTCCTCTCTGGAAAACAGAAACATCTGTTTTCTCAAGACATCTGCTAAAGGAGCGAGAGCAGGATGTAAACTGCTTAGTCAAATAGTTTAAAGATAATGAAGAAATAATTAATTACAAGGAAAAAAACTCCAAGATTAAGATCTGCTTGTAATTAGCTGTACTCAAAATGCCAAAACACTATGCTCAGAGAAACATAATTAACGAGCTCTTGAGAGCTCCTGATGCTTCTCACTAACGCAGAGAGAAAAGGGTGCTGCAATCTGCTCCAAATGTTTACTGGGCAGGACCTGTGGAGCTGGATTCCCTCCTAGCAGCCAGGCAGATGCTGGAACAGTATGTTTTCATGCTGTGCCCAAGTCCCATTAGACTTGGCAGAGCCCTAACCTATGGATTATGAGCCTTGCACGCAGCCAAAGGCAGCTTCACCAGCACAGCTTGACTCGGTCCAAGCGCAACAGCCTGAAAATATATTATGCTTTGGGGCACTTGTGGAGATTTCATTGGTGAAGGATACATTGGATCTGATCCTTCACAAGCCAGTAATTTATTATAAGGCTATGGAAGTCAAAGAAACAGGCAATTGACCTTTATTTAACAAAAAAGGGGAGTTTATGTCCAGTTACTGTTCTTCCCGTGCTGGATGTTTTTAAACACAAACGGACCAAACTTGAAAAATAAGATAAGCTCAAAATGCAAACATGGTTTTTCTGAAAGATTCAATGGTAATCAAGCTACTTGTATTCTTTCACTTCATATTCCTATCTGTGATGGATCCAAAAGTTTATTTTAACCTGTTGGCATTAAAAATTGCCTCCTCTTCCCACCTTCATTTCTTCCAACCTGAGAAAGAAAAGCTTTTTGCTGTCTTATTAACTTTTATCTTCCAGCAGAACAAAAGAGATCCATGCAGCACTGCTAGTAGGATTGGGAAGCTACAGGATGGCTCATTCTGTTCGATGGTGGGGCCAGTTCCAAGGCACCTCCATGAGCTGACAGCAGAAAAGGGAATTTCCCAGCCCAACACAGGACTGAACTTCCACCTGCCCAATGTTAAACTGCCTGACTGGACACCAGGGAACACCCCTCCACCCTGGGGCCAAAGAATTCCTCTGGCAGGCAGAGTTTTTCCTCCCCAGCAGCACTAGCTTTTTGCATGAGTGCCACGAAGTTGTAGGGAGCAGAAAATGGCACCAGGAACCATTACCATGCCAAGAACAACGCCTTACACAGCAGCTGTCATCTGGGTGAGCAAAAGGGAACCCTCTCTCCTTTTTCCACTCTTCCTTTTTTATTTCTTTACCTACTGCAACATATCCTTCTACACAGATGAGGGCAAGGAAGGCATTCTCTCCAGTTGTAAGCACTGGGCTTACAACCGGCCCATTGGACCATTCAGATGCTCCATATTTACAGAGCACTGTCACGTGAGGTCACAAAATTCCTCAGTTTCCCTTCAATGTTTCTTTCCCATTAACTATAGTCAGAAATTCTAGAAAAAATTTTTTTATTCCAATAGAAAAATGCTGATGTGTAGAAACAAGCTTCTACAGGAACTGATACTGTCAAAAATCTTTCAATGAAAGCCAGATCCAAGCAACCAGGCAGCCCACCCACAGGCAAGCTCCCGAGGGGGCAGTCTTCTTGGCAGACATCCTGAGTTCAGTTTTGCAAAGAAAAATTAGTTGGAAACATGAAAATTTCCACAGTATGGATGTTCCAGTTCCCACACAGCTTCCATGTTAGTTGGCTGGGTGAAATAAAAAATAAAAAACAAACCCGAAAGAGCTAAGTACCTAAACTGTAGGCTCATCCTCCAGGAAATCAAAACCAACAGTCAATAGCAGTCTTCACCATTTATCAGGACACATTGTGCCATCAGCTAAATTAAATGCAGGAGGAAAGACTCTACCACCACACCCACAAAGAAGTGCTGATTCTCCAAGAGAAGGGAGGGAAAAGGCTCATATTTACTCTTAACAAAGAGAAGCATGTAGTTTATATGGTTCTCCTTCCTTTCAGCTCAAGACTTAAGGGGAGAAAAGTTTACACCTCCAGCTTACCCACCTGAGCACACAAAACCCAAATTGTTAGAATTCTCACTTAACACTGGCATAAACTCTCTAAGCCATGAGTTATTCTCCCTGCAATTTTCAAGCAGGCATTCTGAACACAATTGTTAAAACAATCTCCCTTCAGCTAGCAGTGAAAGTAAACTTTGATCTTTTCATATAGGTTGCATTTATTACTATATACAAACAACAGCTGGCATAATGTAGGTATGAGCCACCCTTCTCTTTAAGTTAAAAGCTGAAATGTTAATGTAATTAAACTTATTGAGAGAATTTAGATTTTTTTTCACACTGAGTAACACAGGGATAGGGATGTTTCCAAACTCATAACAATTAACCAAGTCCACTCTGGCTAACTCACCAAACTAGGTAAGAAAATGGAATTGTTTTATAACTTCTCCCCAAAAAGTTGTTTCATGGAAGACCAAGACTGAGAATGCTGCTCTCTGCGTTTCACTTTCTGCCCTGGCAGCTACCAGACACATCACATCCATATGTACATCCAGGTCCTGATGTACACATGTGCTCATCCCCCCCAGCAGCTGCACAAATGCTCCTCTTGGCCAGGCAAGCCCCCTCCCGAGATCTGAGCGCTGCTCTCCTGCCCAGAGAGATGAGATCCAAAGCTGAGGCCATGCTGCTTTCAGCACAACAGTCATTAGGTGCTCTGACTAGCCATGTTGAGTATATTAGTTCCAACCACCCCAGGATTTCCAGCTGAAAGCCTTTGACAGGGAGTCGGCCAAGAGGAAGGGGAGAAGGTTGTTCCACTAGAGGAAGCTGGCTAGACTAAAAAGAGAAGCAGGCCAGGCTAAGTCAGGAAGGCAGTTCTTTGAGAGGTAACACAATAATGGGACCTGCTCATTTTTGATTCAAAGGTTAGTGACATTTTTTGTTCTTATTGGACTGTTTTGTTTTCTGTTTATTCAAACTAACCCCCTACGGTGACTTTTGTTTTCCCAATCTTGAAAGCCAAGATCTTGCTGCAGAAAGGCTGTAGAATTTCCATCACTCCTCAGTTTGGCCAGAGACAGTAAAAATGTCTGTGCCTTCAAGATCCAGGTGAAACCTTAAGACCTACTTAGATCTACAAGAAAATATTTTTTTTTTAAATAGCAAAAACAGCAGACAAATAAGTACAATTCTTTCATTTCTATACATTTTCCTATGAGCAGGACCAAGTATTCTCATTGGACAGATGTTACGGTGTTCTGTTACTTGAAGACAGGTTTGGGCTTGACAGGTTCTAAGCATACACTGCTTCTTAGGAGTTACCAAATTAAGAAACTCCAGCACTGAGGAAAATACAGAAACCTCAGAAGTTTTCTTCTGAGATATTTAGTTATTGTAACAGTTTGATTTCTTTCTAATAATCTGGTGATCCAAAAAAGATGCATTCCACAATACATTAGATGGTGCAGGACTGTCTGATGTATCTCCAGTTCATACATAATTTCAAGTAGAAAATGTGAATGGAAGACAAAGTAAATATCCAATCTTCTGTATTGTTTATTGAGCAAAGGCCAAAAGAGCTTTTGTCATCATAATAACAGCTCAAGGGATTTTTTTTTTAATTATTTCTTTTTTGGGGGGGGGGTTTTGCTTTTGGGTTTTTTTGGTTTGGTTTTTTTTTTTTTTTTTTGGTGGTGGTGGTGGTTGGTTGAATGGGGTCTTCCACAGAAAAAAACAACTATTTCCTCTTAGCCAAGCCTCTGCACTTCCCCACCCCTTATTAACTATTTTTAATTGAGCAACTTATCATGTGCTGACAGGTAACAAGGCTCCAGAACAGGAACTGAATACTTTCTGATACTAACTTAATACTTTCTGGAATAAAACTTCCTGATTATTTGTGAATGCAATGCAAGAGCAGAGAGAAAGAGTGAGGATGGCCAAGAAAAAGACCTGTCTAGAATCTGACTGAAGCCTCTTGGCTACAACCAGCCTAATAAACAGCCATACTGCAAAATACACATTACAGAACTTCTTGTTCCCCCATGCCTCATGACACTCACCCTTGCCAGAAGCATTTTACTCCTTTTGCCTCCAAAACCACTCTAAACCAATGTATTCTGCATATTTGTAGCACCTCTGGATAATATCTCTAGACTGCTGCCTCTGATTTGGCATCCAAAGAAATGAATTTGTCCATATATACAAACCCAGAACTATTTGTTTCAAATGCTGCTCATGCTAAAGAAAGTAAGTTACACAAAGAAAAACCCATTTTGTCAGCACTGTCACTTTCCAAAGCCATATGACAGCGTGTTGCCATCTTCTTCAAAGTGGGGAAATATTTTTTCCGCCATCAAGTGAGTGTTATTTGATGAAAGAAAAGCTTTACTAGCTCACAGATAATGAAGCGTTTTTAGCAATGCCTCTCATCTACAGCCAAATGGAGGACAAGCAAAAGCAAATTGCTTCTTCAACTTACAAAAAAAAGAAAAAAGAATCATTTATTTTCATATGTTCCTCTTCTATTATCATCCCTGGTATTTTCCATTCTCATGACAATGTGAGCAGATATAATATTGTAACTTTCTCGCTTACCTGTCCTTACTTAAAAATCATTCCAGCAAAAATGTACCATTTTCACTTAAAATTAGTCCAAGAACCATCTGAATTTTGGGGCTCCGACAAAAGAACAATTCAGTCCCTCTGTACCACAACACTTGTCAAGTACTCATACCAATGGTTTTGGTGAAATAGCTTCTCAGCTCTAATACTGCTGCTTTTGATGAAAGTTGGGATGAAGTTTGCTGCTAAACCCAAGACTGAGAAAACATGACCTTCGAAACCATACCAAAATTTCCATCACTTGAAAGATGAATTATATTCATCTGGCAGAGTGGGAGTTTCCTGCTCCAAACCTGTGCCATACAAGCTCAGTCAAGAATTCAAGGACATTGATCTTCAGTAACAGATCAGAGAAATATTATGACATACAGGCTCCTAAGTCTGACTTCTATATTACATTTATGGAAACTGGAATAGAGGGGGGAAAAAAAAGAGAAGAAGGAATGTGACAAATTCTGGAACATTCAAAAGATGATCTAGAGTTTTTTCAAGGACACTTGAATATATACGCAAGGATCACACAGAAGATATATATTTTTAATTTCCAGAATGTTTTTTTGGTGTTTTAACAAACATTACACCAAAGGCAATTGAATGACAGAGAATGTACTCTTCCAGAGTGATTCTAGATAAAACACTGAGGATCAACAATAGGTATAAATGGTCACATTTCATATCAAGAAAATTGTAGAATTTCCTTGTGGGAGCAATTGGATTTTAATTGGTCAATATGGTAAGAATGAGGGGGAAAACAGTAAGGTTTGCACATTACAGACAAGCATATTAATAAAGCAAAATACTTTCTAGAACTAAAGCTAACTCCACCATCCTGAGTTGTATGGTAGAGAAGTAGAAATTAATGCACATACCCTTAATAATAGGCCCTAATTAAGCCATTCCTAACCACCAAGTAGAACCTGGAGTCACTTTGGTTACTTCCTCTAGTCCAGAAAACACAGAAAATTGTGGCCTTGGGAATCAGAGATATGAAATGTCTTTTCCTGTCAGAGGAGAGGCTATAAAAGGTAAGGACTCAATATGGAATACAGACATCTCTTGACTGGATCATGTCACTAGTCTGTAAAAATGGTGTAGAGAAATTCATAGGATGCAAATAACCCAAATTCTCCTTGTTAAATGAGAACTGGGGGGCATTTATGCAATTATCACATACCTGGTTCAAGGCAGCAAAAAGAAAATGCTTTTCAGACAATATAAACTGTGGAACTCATTGCTGCGGGATGGGGGAAAGCCAAATACATAAATAGACTCAAAGGGGAGACAAGAAATTCACAGAAAATTTGTAGCTAGGTATGTTTGTAGCTATGAAATACAAAGAAGCAGACAGGGTCTCTGAGTCATTAAACAGCCACTAAGCAGAAATTGGTTGTCATGCCTTAATTGCACAGCAAAGCCAGTCAGGAACAGCACAGTGGATGGGTGAAGCCCTGGTCTGACCCTGCACCATCATCCCAAGCTGAGAACCACCATCTGTAAATCAGCAGAGTCCAGAGAGCTGTGCTCTGTTCCCAGCACTGCCACAGGTAACGGGCACTGCCTCAGTTTGTGTCACTACCTGCACATCAGATCAAGTCCCCTATAAATGTCAACTTGCTTTTAAGCTTGATAATGGGCTATAAGGAGAAAACAGAAACAGCAGAAATACAGGTCTGACTTGCACACTGTTCCCCTCTGGAGCTGAGGGGCTGAGTCCATGTGAATGTCCCAGAATCCAGACTCTGACTCTGGGCTGTTAATGGCTATGTGGGGGCATGACATAAATGAGAATAGATGGAGCATGCAGAGAAGCAGAGGAACAATTTCTAGGTGTATGAAAGTAGGGCTAGCTCTTAAGACTCTCTCTTTTAATAGATTTACTTCAGGATAACACTGACAGATCAGCACTAAAGCTACTGGACACAGGAGAAAAATCTATTTATAATAGACTACAGGCATCCAAGAAGAGGCTGCAGTCACAGCACTTTGACTAGAAGTGTTTAACATGCTGTGTCTTCAACTTTGGTACACTTGGGACTGTTTTAAGTCATTGAACATGGCCAATTACCTCCCCTTAGTCTTGCTTAAATAACACATAAGGAAAACCAAAGAACTGATATCATCAGTCAATCTCATTCAGGAATTCAATTCTGTGTATTTTTCTTACTACTTCATCATGACTAAAATAAAAATCTGAGGGTTATTCTCATCCAGCTTCTTTTTTTCTGACCAGTGTTCAAAAAAAAAAAAAAAAAAAAACAAATCAGGAAAAAGACCTGGAATAAAATCACAGAACCACTAGATTGGAAGAGACCTTCAAGATCATTGAGTCCAATCCATGCCTTAACCCCACAAGCTAAATCATGGCACCAAGTGCCACATCCAGTCTTTTTCTAAACACAAAGGCATCAGCTGAGTGGACAAAGTTAATTCTGGAAAACTTTTTATCAAAATATTCTTGGTCACTTGTCACTATAAACACAATTGTGTAGAAACCAGTGTCACACCATACCAATTGTTACTGCTCCTTTGACATAATCAAAACACCTACCCTGTTCCACATAGACTGTTTTCAACCAAATATGGCAACATGGCCAAGGTTCCAAGTGCAAAAGCATGAGCCAAATGGAAGCAGGACAACATGTTAGGAGCAAGGAAACCAGTCTGACTCACCCAGCACAGGGTGGGTTGTCACTGTCACATTTTCTGACAAATCCTTTCACCAGGATTTCTTCTCCTGGGAAGCTGAGAAGCCCCAGAGAAAAATGAAAACACCAATTATCTGATTGCTTCTCCTGAGTTTTGCTGCTTTGGAATGTGGCTGGAGATTGTTTATCCAACAGGTGAATTGTTTTGACTTAATGACCAATCACAGTCAGGTTGTGTCAGGACTCTGGAAGAGGTCACAAGCTTTTCATTAGTATCTTGTTAAGCCTTCTGTTCATTATCCTTTCTCTATTCTTTAGTATAGTTTTAGTATAGCATTCTATAATAGAAGTACATAAAATAACAAATTAGCCTTCTAAGAACGTGAAGTCAGATTCGTAATTTCCTTCCTGCCATGGGGGATCCCAAAAATACCACAATGGGTGTCTGCTTCTGCCACCAGAGAGATTCTCTCAGACAGGACAGCACTTTCCATCTCCCACTAAGAAGAATTTCACCCTCATTTTATCTGTATTGCAATTAGAAAGGGTATTTGGAGAACAATCCACAATACTGGAATTGCCATATAGCCTTTAATCAATTTCTGCTGCAACAACTGATTTGCTCTCACACAGCACCTCAGGACATGCTTCCCCATTGCTGTTTACATTTTTTTAATACTGGCGGTGCCCTACCCTGTTGCTAATTGTTTATTTTCCCCCTCCTTTACCATGGAGTTTTGTTTGGCCAAGACCATCTTATTTTTCATGGAAGTCCTACTGGGAGGCAGGAATGGCAGAGCCTCAGCAATTAATGATAAACAGACTCTATTTACAGATTAGTCTGAGTATTCCAGTGACAGAAGAAAACAGAGCTCATTCTCAATCTCTGTAAAATCCAGCACTATCTTTCCATCTCTTCCATTATTCTTCTGGTAGCATCCAGTGGGGAGAAGGGGTTTTGGTTTTGTTGGTTTTAAGGTTGAGGTTTTTTGAAGCTTCCTTTTGTACACAAGAAATTTGAAAATCTGTGCCTTGTTTCTCTATTCCCTCACACTCATAAAATTCTCTTTTTGCTGTAAACATCTCAGAAATTTAAGGCCCTTTCTGCCTATTATAACACAGAGAACTTATACCCATTTAACCTCAAAAGCACAGAGGAGATGAGAAAACTTCCTGCATTCTCAAGGGTTTTTTTATCTTGTGCATTGAGGAACAAAAAAAAAATCAAGTTTTTTTTTAACCTACCTGGGCTGTACCAACAGCAGCAAGTAATCATCCCCACAAGATATAAATGAGAGAAAGCAAATAGGAGCTGCCACTTGTTTGCACCTGTGAAACAGTGCACGGATAAAAAGGGTATCAATTCAGAACAGCAGCATTTCACATAATTGTGAATGACAAAATTTTGAGTGCCCAGTGAAAGGCAAGAAGGGGCAAGGCCCACAGAGGAATTGTGGTTTGCCTGAGGGCACACATCAAGTCAGTAGCACAAGTGAGAGGAGTTCCCTGCTCCTGACCCTACACAAAGTGTCACACCATGCTCCCTTGGGGCTTCCCCCTTCCAGGACCTTCCTGCAGCTTTTCCCCTGCACAAATGAAAAGAAAAAAAAAAAAAAAAAAAAAAAAGGAATCTGCTATAATAAACAGATGGAGGCATTTTTGTGATCATCAGCCCACTACCTGGAGCCTTGTTTACACTGTGACTTTTCACTCCTCAATCAAAGGAAGGAAATAAAACAAGCATTTGTGTCCTTAGAAATACCTATTCCCTTCCTGGGACATGTGTTACACAGCACAGGAATGGAGAAAGGCTTCTGACCAGAACCTTGGGAGCTGCAAAGCAGAGAGTAGTGTAAGGTTTATGCTCCTGAGATTTGTTTCCTGACACAACAGCTACAAGAATTCAGCATGTACTCATTGGGAAAGCCATGAAGGATGAAAAGTGCATAAGCATATGATCCCTGTAACTTTTATTCCATGCAATACAGAGTTTAGTTTGCACTTAGCAGACAGTGCAACGTAAAGAGAAAACTCATTTTCTAAATGTCCCACCGTGAAAAGGTATTATACTTACAATTCAAAGACTTCAGTTAATCTAGGATAAAAGATCAAGTTAACAAGCATAACAGCCACTCCACAGGCTAGATACAAACCTTCCTAATTTGGTTATTTGTACTCCTAAACTGCTTAAAGATACAGGCAGGAACTTTAGGAAGGGGCTGGTCTCAGTTTATTCGTACCTCTCCTGTGCCATCTACTGCTCACAAGTTGTTACTGACACTGTAATACTTGAAAAATGCTGACTACCTGACTTCCCTGCCATGGCAAGATAGACAAGAGAAGATACCCTCTCAAATTCAGTGAGGTAAGGACTAAAACCAAAGAAAAACATACAGAAATTCATTAAAAACAAAATTTTTAAAAAGTTTACACCCCAGTGTGGAAATCCAGAACATGGTTGTGGAACCACAATGTTTAAAAAACCCCAACACTGTCTCCTAGCAATCAGTGCAATTGTAATAACAGCAGCACACAAATTCCTGTCAAAAGATCCAGGTAGGAAAAGACACAGGGGAGTCAAGCCAAATAATTTTCTCATACATAATTCTTTACATCTGCCCACTTTCTGGTCTAGCTCCTGTGTGGCATCTTGTCAGAAGTGCCACTGATAACACAGCCTAAAACAGCTATTTCCTGCTTTTCCCAGCAGTTTCAACCTTTTTCCTGCTGTAGACTCCTCATCTTCTGAGCTGAAAGCACAGACTCTACTCCTGGACAGTGCTCCCCTTTCTTTGTTAGACAAATGTGACTTTAGGCTTGATGCTGCAGCAATTGATGCTGCCAGTTTTGTGGTTGAAAGAGCTGAACCCAAAAAATGCACCTACAACCATGTCCTACATGGCAGAACTCCTGGCAAACCCAGCTCCTCTTTCTGGCAGCTCTGGCATTGTTCAAGCACGCCACAAAGCCATTTGTCTGCAGGGTGATGAAAAGGGAGTAGAAGGTTCTTTCGAAAACCATCAAAGTGAGGAGGAAATACTTGGGAAGCTAACTTGCCTCCTGAATAAAATCCAAAAACCTGTTAATGTTCAAAAGCTATTGGTGAATTGGAAGAGAAAAGGAAGAATTCACCAGCTGGGGCAAGAAACACAGGTAACAGTGCTGTCAAATCCTCAGTGTCCCTGTAAAAAGGGCACAGTTGGAATTCTCACTGGAGGGAACTGTTTTGC
The DNA here is from genome assembly GCF_028551555.1 of Melozone crissalis. Lineage (NCBI taxonomy): Eukaryota > Metazoa > Chordata > Aves > Passeriformes > Passerellidae > Melozone > Melozone crissalis. Next base: position 5,920,281 of record NW_026535817.1, on the reverse strand, counting down.
CCTAGACAGGAAAATTGCAGCTGCCTGTATTCTTCTTTGTGGGCCCTAAACTTGAAGACACAAATAGTGGACGCAGATTCCAAACTACAGTCCCACAAAGGAATTGAATTTATAAACCAAATCAGGAAAACCAAGAAATTTTTATTGGTTCAAACTCAAGAGTTCCCTCTAATTCAAGTCTTAGTGCAAGACGAAAATACTTATTTTCCAACTAGAAATCTGGGGGGAAATAAACCAACTACTTAATGAAAGACTTTTAACTTTAAGGAATTTTATTTTTTTAACAAAGCAAACCTGCCTCATCCCTGTAACTGGATTTTTGTGCAAAAGTGTGCAGTTTGAAAGATAAATCAGGAAAACAGATAGCATACAGGACTGGATAAAAAATTCTGTTGCACAGAACAACTCAAAAGAACAGAGTATTTGCAAGAGAAGTAACAGACAAGGAGTGCCATGTCAAGATCAACTATGCCTGATGGTGAACGTGTCAACAACCAGCAATCATTATTGCTCCAAATTGCCCAGCTCTGTCAGACTGGGCTCAGAAACACAGAAGAGATCAAGAAAATTGGAGGTAACAGCAGAATTACAACAAAAAACATTCACTAGATGATCCATTTTAGCCTATATAGGGAAAGGCATTTCTTCCAATATCCTACTGTCCTATTATAAGGGGCTTCACACCACCATAACACAGCCAACCCAGCTTTGCCCTTCTTGGTTGTGAAGGTCTTAAGTGTGACATCATCTCAATAATATGAGAAATTTCATGAACCAATCACAAAGGCAGCAGCCCATTTTCCAAAGGTGTTTCTCAGATAAGTTCCTGCTGAGCAACAAGCAAATCAGAAAATGATCCAAGGCTGGAACTGTTTCACCAGAGCAAAGCTCCTCAAGCTCAATTTGAACCATGGCTGTGGTCATCTTAGCTAGATAACACATTTTTCCCATGGAAACGTTAGATTTCCATGGCAGAAGTAATATTTCTAACAAAACCTGATGGGACGGTATTTCTCCAGTTTCCCAAAATGTAGAGGGTTTTGGTGGGGGTTTTGCTTCAGGATACCCACACCCAGCTCCAGACTCTTTCCCTCTGCCAACACCCTACAGAATCATGGCAATCTTCCCAAGAGAAAATGAGCTGTCTCACTTGGGTCAATGTCCCCTAAAATTCCCACTGACAGAACTGACACAGTGCTCTGCTTTGGGAAGCGGCGTCACATTCACCCCACACCTTCCCCCAGCATCTTCCAACCTGTCAGAGAGGTCTAAAAAAAACACAGGCGACCAAATTCAGAAGAGGCATAGCAGGATCTGTTCTGAATATACAGGTTACTGAACATACCCCGACCTAAACAAAAATTAAATTGTGGAGTACTTTCCTATGCATTAGGCATGGAGAAACAGTATTGCAGACATCTTTACTGGGAGCAAGAGTTCCATGAAGAGTCTTGATCACACTACTGTTTTTCATAAAACATTGCTTAACAAACCTCACAGCAGAAACAAGAAAACCACAATCAAAAACTAACCAGCCTAGAATAACTTTATTTATAACAAATACCAAATCAAATCAAGATATACATAATTTTTTTTTAAAAAAAAAGAAAATGAAAAGGAAGAAAACCATCAGAGTTCAGTGTTAGGAACAAATAGAATGGGCTGATGTGAAATCAGTAATGCCAATGAGCTCACCACGTTATTTTTTAAGTGAAACCTGTCAAATCAAGGAAAGAAGAAGTTCAAATGTTTTAGCAGCTCTCTGAAACTCCACCAAAGGGATAAAAATGTGCATTCTGGAAAGCTTAAAAAAATGGAAAAAGAAAACAAATGTAAAACTGCAAATCTTTCTTGGCAATAGCAGGGAAGCTTGGCCTGACCACAAGCAAAACACTACCCAAGCACCTCAGATGCACCTCACTGTAATTCCCAAAACATTCAAGTAGCCCATCCAGCCTGAGTGTTGTCTGTTTAGCTTCAATCTATGGAGTTTTCTATATTAAGGTCAAAGGGGAATGCAATGTAAAGAGATCATCTCCAGGGAGATATGTGCAAAGCCAATTTCTCAAATTATATGGATTCAATTAAATAAAAATGTCACTTGCTGAGATTTGTCAATTATCTAGCAAAGGTCTAAGGCTGTCTCTCCTTTGTTTTCCTAAAATTACAAGTCCCAAGCCAAAACCAACTAGTAATATGATCCTGGTTTAAGTTTACCTTGATTCCACTTCTGAGATAATTTCATCTTCCCCAAGTGAATAGTATTTCTCCTATAACCTAAAATAGGATTAACCAAGTTGTTTTGGAAAAGACTCTGTAATTTATTTACCATACAAAATTCCCACACAAAGAGTTTTCCTTGATGCAAATGCCTCATGAAAGCAACCATTAACATGATTGCTATCCACACAAGTTTGTCAGCAGGACTGGGCTACTTATGTTACAATTAGGCCTTAAAATGGGGTTTGGCTCTTCAGCTATAGACAACAAACCTTGGAATTAATGAAAAAAGTTAACTTTCATCTGAGGTCATTAACTTGTATCTCTAGCGCTGAACAAAAGGCCCAATTCATTTTAATTCACTGGTTGTGATGGTCAGAATTCCTGGCAGAAACAGAAAAAAGGCTGCATTGCCTCAGATTCTGGGTGAGAAGTTAAAAGCAGAAAAGATTAATCATTGCTCTGAGGATCTTACAGGAAAGGTTTAAGACAAATGACACCATGCTGGAAGGTGCATGAAGGAGTGCAAGGGAACTAGATCAGCACTGCCAACATTATCTGGCACAAGTTCAGACAATGAACTGTGAAGGATCCAAAACACAGCAGAGTTACCAGAGATCTGGGACAGCAAAGAGCTGCCTGGGTTTCAGGTAAAGTGCTGATTTGAGCCTCTTCACCAATTCACTTCCCATTTTTTCCTTTTGCCTCCTCTTTAGTTCCTCTTTTCTTTCTACTATTCTGTTAGGACCAGCTGCACAAAGGAGCAAAGACAGCTTCCAATAATATCAAGAGAAGTATTACATTTAAATATTTTCACAGGTCTAGGTCTTCAGATCAAAATGTGTCTTTCATTTGGGTGATGCCATAGCAATAACACTTCCTTCCCATTTGTAGCAGTTGTACCAAGTTCCCCACCAAAACTTCTCAGCAGAGCAAACTACACCTTCCAAAAATGTCATTAGACATTAAGGTTTTCACTGAAACTAGCTAAACAAACAGCACTACTTTTCTGTGTAAGTACTCAATCCTCAAGAGTAGAAAAGTCAGTTGGTTAAGAGCAGCCCTCAGCATCATGGCTGTAGCAACAATAATCTCTTCTGCAAGAATGAATCCCCCAATAATTCTCTGTCCAAGTCTTCAAATATATTCCATGTGCCAGTATTACAATACATACAGCCTTAAATGTCCTATGTTCCACTTATGAGGTTATGATCAATTTTCTTCTCTAAGAAAAATTGATGCATTTTACGCGTCCATTTTGCAACCTTTCAAATGATCAAATTACATAAATTTGAAACTGCAATGATGATGGCAGCTTTCTCTCAATATGAGAATAGGGGGAAATGAGTATGGTTACAGTTATGTAAAATGGTTTACATAACCAATATTGGTTATTGGTTACTGCTAGGAAAGTTAATCCACAAACACCAGAGGTTTATGTCCAGAAGTTGTTTTTTGCTTTATTTGAATAAAGGGAGAGGCCATGAGGCATTCCCCTGGGATCTCTCAAATCTTTGGAGGATGCAGCCTCCCTTTTTATCCTAATTTCCTGGCTCCATTTCCTTTCTCTCTTTCCCCATTGGCTGAGGTACTTGAGAGGTACAGACTTCCCAATACTCCTGATACCAAAGATTTCCCTCTAATGTACAACCCTCCCTTTTAATTTTTAATTCTTATGGAATTTAGGGGTTTTTCTTCCTCATTGTTTCTTTCATCTTACAATGCCTTATGTAATTTATCAGCAAACCTAAAGTTTATTTGTAAAAGCAAATATCATTTTCCATTCATCACTCAGTAGAATCCTTCCTGTTGTTTGTTTTATCTCCCAGTGCTACTTTTACCTACCAGCAGACCCACAGCTTGTTTGTAAAGACAAATCTGCTATTCCTCTCAGTTCCCAATAATTGCTAATGGGTATACATACACACACAGAGCAGCAGCTTCTGCACAGGCATGCCTATGTCCTTCCATTCCCCATAAAAAGGGATTTCCTTCCTTGTTCTGGTTTTTCAAGTTCCCCCTGCTGATTCAAACCAGAACACTGCAACCTGTGCTTCCTCAACAAGTTCTATTTCCTCTTCCTTTTCAAAATAACATTTTTATTTTTTTTCTAACTCTAATAGCTAAGCAGACACACAGATATAAAAGTCTGCTGAGGATGTGGAGGCTGACATCTAGTTATTTGTACAACATCAGCATAACACCACACATTAGCACTGTTGTTCAAAAACATTTCAGCGATGGAAGCGTGTGACATATTACGACAACATCTGGCATTTTCCTAAAAATAATGGAGTTCATTTTCTTATTCCCTAAGCAGACTTGATGAAATGTAGCACTTCCTGGAGTATCAGTAACACACACTTTCATAACCATAGTATCTCCAGTTTCTTCAGTAGTGAGTATTTCCAAACCGACAGCTACCCTCTCATGTGGCTCACACCGGAAACATCCAAAATAAAAAAATCAATGAGATTCAACTGGGTGCAAGGCAGAGCAGAATTAAACTCAAAGGTTCTGACAGGGAAAAATTATGTCAGGCTTCCAAGCCTCACAGAAGCTTATTTTTCATGGCTTGCTCCCCCTGCCCCTGAGGATGCCTATCGTGTTCTTTGGCTGAAAGAAATCTGAAAATCTTGGGTTCTTTTCTGTTCCACTGAAACCACAAAAGTTTGGAGAATCTCACATAAACAGACACATGAGAGCCTCTGGTAAAACTGCAGACAACAGTTCTAAATTTTTGTTACACTGGAAAAATAAGCTCCTCTTGTTTTCCTAACTGTTCCTTCTTCTCTTATAAACTCAGCCACCAAAAGTCTTTAAAAATAGGAGGGGAGTTAATAGTTTAAAGCATGGGAATATATTTTGCCTATTGGGATGCTAGAGGGGAGCTCACAAACATTCACCTGATGATAGAATTTTTATCTCTGCGAAGAGAACCTCTGAAGTCACTACCTTCCAATATATTCCTCAGACTCTTTTTCTACAGAAGTGTTTAGTCAACTTAAGCTTGATAGTTAGTTAAGCTAATTACAACTTTCCCTGATGAATTCAGAAAGTGCTCTTCTGCATCACAATGAGAAAAGCCAGCATCTTTCTTCTGCAGAGATGTTTGCTACCAGAAGCAGCACTGCCCTTTGAATTGTCATTATAACAGGCTAACATGATGATGTACCCATGCAACAAGCACACAGAAAACCACAACTGAATTTATAGGGGAAAAATCACATGTATTTTCCCATAATAAGATTAAAGGATTGAGGCTTTAAGCTCAGCAAGTGTTAATCCATTTATTTTCACTCTGGTACATAGCAGCAGCCTCTGATCCTCAAATTGCAGTCAATGACAAATGGTGCTTTTGCAGACAGTGTGCTTCACCCTCACATGTTACTCAAAAATCTTCTACTTTTAAAAATCTTTTACTTTTAATTTTCCAGTGGAAATTAAATTTGGCTTAGGGGAAGTAAGATCAAGCCACTAATTTCATTTTAATGAACAGAAAACCCTTCAGACAAGTACACCTGTCCTATTCTGCTCAGTTTCCTGGTGTTCTTCCTTCATTTTGCCCTCTGCATATGTATTATCTTTTAGCTTCATTCAGTGACATCACAGACAAAACAAGCTGGAGAAAACCAGCATCCCAAATGCTAAGAAACAAGCCAGATTATTTTATTTGTATAAAACTCTGGACACACCTTACTTACACTGGGCACATTTCCCAATCAGGGCCAGGACTTCATACTGCAACAATCAACAAAGCATGGATGGAGGGGAGTTACAAGCATATATTAATTCCTCTCCTCTCATTCCACATTCCCAGTTTTCCTTCCACCTTCAGTCAGCTCCATGGCAGTGTCCATCCAGTGGGAATAACAAGCCTACCCAGCACAACGTACATACGATACCTTTCTGGACTAAAACCTTTTAAAGAAGAGAGTATTTCCTGGTTCCTCCTGCAACTCCATCCTCTTCCCACTTCATATTCCTTACAGACTGTGATCTTCCACGTCTAAGAGTACCCTAAAATTTCCTAGCACTCTCATATCTTTTTGACATTTCTCTATTCTTTTAGCCCTACTTTAACACACCTAGATCTACTTGAGCTTCTTCACTATTCCCTGATGAGTTCCTTTTGAACTCAGCCAAACAGCACCATGCATAAGGGGAAGCACAGACTGAAGATCTCGCTTGCAAGAGCACTCAGTTATTTAGGTGGGAGATTCCTGACCTCTGCTGTGCAGCTACATGTTTGCCTTGAAATGAAGTTATTTAAGGTATAAATCTCATCAGATAAAGTGTGGTTTCTAAAACCTTACACTTTAAAGTTGAATAAATCAAGGGGAGGAGGAGAAAAGAGCGAGCAATTCTGAGAATTTGACTCTACCTTTTATCAACATATAACTCAGTTTTTCCATTTTTTCTGCCAATATGCTGACTACTCCTTTCTCAACTCCATCCCACAAAACTGCACTAAAATATTTATTTATTAAGATTTTTTTATTCAAGAAAACACTATTCACAAACTGACCCCGTAGCAGACTTTAAATCATCTAGGTACTCTCTATCTGGCATTCCTTCCTTTCATCATCAAAGCACCTGAACATCTTTCAACAATTCTCTACACATCATAGCAAGCACGTGCTATGTTAAATTCCCTCCCTTTGATCAAAACAATCCTTTTTTGTTCCTAACACATTGCCTTGTTTGTCTTAGTGCAAAGCCCTAGCCTAAGGGATGGATCAGCTGGAGAACTTGACAGGTTCTGCCCCTGGGAAAGGGCTCTCCTTTCCTTGTCCTTAAAGCCTCTGCCCTTGTGCAATACAATTCCATTCCACAAAAGAAGTGGAAGTGAGAATACATGAGGTATTGTGGTGATCATTAACTAATTCTGGATTAAATAACAGACTAGATCTATCGCCATAAAAAATGCATCACCCTACATAGCAAAATATATTACAAAATTCCATACCACTCACTGGCCATAACTGTTAATAATGGATTTCACTTAGAATGCAGTCTTATTCTCAGTAAATGTGACCAAAATGCTGCAAAGAAAACAAAACTGCAAGTTAGGATTTTATTTTCCAAGTGATGGGTGGAAGACTGGGACATAAATCTATAGCAGGTGCCCCTGAAACTTCACAGCAGATTTTCAGATATACACCCTCTAGGTAAATGATAAAGATTAAATAATTTAAAAGTCCTTCCAGAAGTTCTGAAAGTTCAAACCAAGCCTGAGTTTACTCAACCCCTACAAACCTTCTTTGTTGAAGCGGGTTTAGAGACCACACATAGGAAGGAAGGGAATGTATAGAGGACAGAGCTATCCCAGATGAAAGGACACAGCACTGGAAGGAAAACTCTGCTGCTGGATCACAGGAGGTCTCCAGCCTTGACACTAAACAGTTTGGGCTTCCCAAACCAAAAGGCAGGCCAGGATTTTGGCTCCTAACCATCTTCTGTGGAAGAGTACCAGCCCAGAAAACCTGGGGCTCTTGATGGACAGCTTGAAGACATTTTAAAAAATTAAATCTATCCCATATTTTATTTTATAAAGATGACTTACCAAAATCTAGCCTGGCACCATTTCACATCCTTCCCTGAAACCTTAGCCTGAAATAACAGCAAAGCATCTTTCCACATGCTTCCCTTTTAAGGCAAGGGCTGATGAACTACAGTCCATCACTTCACATGACAAGCTAACCAAACCTGATTTTTGTAGTGGGGCTTTGAGAACAATAATTATTGCATGATCCACTGTGCATTGCCAATGTCAAGCTGGCTTCAGAGCATATCTTTCTTTTCCACTCAAGGGAAGCAGCATCTCAGTTTACACAGTTCTTGGTGTACCAATCTTGTTAGTGATATGTGTGTCTAATGGGGGCTTTGACTGTAAAGCAGTCTTGTTAATAGATGGTGATTTATTCCATTATTCACCATTTCCTTTAAGCTTTTTTATTTCAGAAAAAAATAGGTATTTTAGAGTCAAGTTGTATTTTCCTAGGCTCTCCACCAACATTACTAGACTATACCTAGCCATCTTCAGTGACAACTGTAAATGATATAAGCAGTGGAAAAATCTGATGAGCCACACATAGACCAAAATAATATTTGAGTGATGTAAGATAGACAAAACTTAAATAACAGCAAGAACAGGAGAGACAAGAAAAATGTTCATTTCCCAGTGAGGATGGAAGCATTTATAGAGGATGGTTCTTAATACAGCCAGTTCCACTTCCAACACCCCAGTTCCACACCCCAGGCCATATATATATTAAGACTGTTTCTATGTAGTTCAGATGTCAATTTTGTTACCTGTTCCAGGGAAGCTTATGAACCTTTCCGGGGTTTTGGTTTGGCTTGTTTTTTTCCTTTCTTTGCAATCCATTTTTCCTCTCCTTCCATCCTCTTCATCCCCAAGGTCTGTTTCTTCCATTGCTCCCAAAATATCTGCCAAATATCACCTTTCATTTCCTCTTCACATTTTCCTTTTTTATTCCTTTCTGATTCTTTATTACTTACCCCTACTCACACACACCTTGAACCATCAATCAAAATCTTCCCACCTAAAGTCTTCTCATCATCTTAAATTTAAAGCAATGAAGTCACTGGACCATCTTTAAAGGCAATTTTTTTTTTACTGTAGCACAGCTCCAATTTTATTAATGATTTTTTTTTTCTGTATAAAGAAAATATGAGAGCTGCAGAAGTTCTACAGCAAAACCACCACTCTGAGCCCAATCCAGGCAGCCTCAAGTGTGGGCAGCCTGCCTGCCTTGTGGACAGCACATTCCATCTCCCTGGCACTGCTGGGAATTTCTAATAGCAAAAGCAGGGCCAGTGTCATATATCACTGTGTCATCCATCCACAAGATACAGTGGAGCTCTGAGATTCTTCCTCCACCTTTTTCTTTTTTCTTTTCCAAAGGAAGTAACTGATTTCTAGAAAATCATTTGGAGCTTTTAATTGGGACTTTGCATTTGGTGAGGCACCCTGCCTGCTCGTTACATGGTACGCAATTAGGGTCTATGACTTCAAGCTACCCCACTTCCATTTTGAGCTCACCTTTTCCTATGTAATGCTAGTAACAGAACTAGAAATTAAAAGCCCAGAGATTCCCATCTTCCTTTTACCCCCATACAACAAATATCTGTTTCAGTTCCCCACCAGTGCAGCATTTTTGGGGATTTTTCTTCCTTCAAAGGGCAGTGGATGAACCAGGCTACTGGAGCTGCTGCTACTTGACAACAGTGGTAATAATTTGATGATATTCAAAATAATCCCTTAGAACTTAGTATAAAAGGGAAATAAAATCTAAAAATGCTTTTATAATTGACTGAGAAAATATTCTTATATAAGCTTATTACATATTTCATTATCTCTGGTTTTAAAACAGTAATTTAAACCTGTAAATCTTTCAATCATCCTTGTATCTTGCAACCATAGAATTCAGAGCAAAATGTCAAAACCACATGCAGGAACCACCCTTCCCTGGATACAAACAGAAAAGATGGAATACCATGAGATTTACTTCTATTTTTCTTGGTGTAAGTGTTTGATTCCTGCACAATAGAAAACTACCAGAACAGCCGTACAGACAGACAGTTTCTACCACTCCTGCAGAACCCACTCAAGAAACACAAAAGAGCCCCTCAAAAACACCTCTCCATCCCCTTTTATCAGCAGCAGATTATTCCCTCTGCTCCACCAAGGTGGATTAAGGGATCTCACCTGTTGCCATCTCCCAGGTGACTGCAGCTGAGCCCTGCCTCCTTCCTATCATTCAACCCCTCCTCCTCAGTGCAGCCTGCTGCTTCCACACAACTTCCTCACCAAAGCCTGATAACAAAGGAACTGAAAATTTGAGTTCTACAAATAACATCACATTTTACAGGTCTTTTCCTTACCACTCTCCCCCTCCAATTTTGGTATTTTGCCCAGCACCAGCATGGTGATGGCAAGAGTGCAACAGCAAATGCTGACAGATGCATTGCCTGGCTTTGAAACAGTTAACAGAGAAGCTCTAGAAGGGTCTGAATCTGAATTGTATTTTCCTGGATATAATTGCTTCTAAAGAGAGGTAATATTAAACAACTGCTCTTCTGCTTGGCAAGCTCTCAGGATGCTGCCCAGGGCTGTAATACTATAATCTCCTCCCATCCCTGTTGCACACAAAGTTAGAGGGGAACATGATGAACAAGGCAGGCAAAGCTGCTCTGCTAATGTGAAGACATTTAACTCCATATTTGTGTTCAAATCTACATAAACACACACATACACATCTTTATCTCCTTAGTCCCAGAAAACACTCAAGAACTCTGGTATCATCTGCATCCTGAGCAGGAGCACAGCCCAGAAAGCAGACTACAGTATGAGATGCCCCCTGAGCCTCTCTCTGCATTCCCAGTCTCAAATTCCCAGCTGTTTAAGCACTAGAGGAGCTCAAGTTGGAGCACAAGAATGATGCTATTCCTAGAACAGAGTGTAAACACAACCAGGTCTCTGTGGTGACTAGATTTGGGGGCTTTTTGCACTTCCAGGGCTGAATAAGAGGGGTAGGAACTGAGTACAAGCATTCCTGCCCCAATCAGAATCAAAACTTCCCCAGCAATCACAGCCTGTTGCAAATGGCATTTGTGCACTTAAACCAAATGAATCAGAGCACAGAAAGTTGTGGAAAACAATAAAGCACTGCAAGTCATGACATGAAGATTACTCTTTTAAGAGGAACCACCCCAACAGCAAATATTTACGTGGTGAGGCCACAGCTATTTCTTTTGAAGCCAGCCTCATTAAGTACACTAGGAAATTTTTCCACATAAGGACAAGCCACCATGAAGGCTTATTTCAGCCTTGCCATCAAGAAAACTAAATATTGTGAGTGATACTGGTAGCTTGTCTCAATGCAAGTCATAACTCCTGTTCTGCATTTCACTGAATCTTTCCTGTATACCAAAATCTTCCTTTGAATCATGGAAATTTGCATTTACCTAACTCCTTACATGTCTGAAAATCATGGAAAAAAGTTTTTCCCTCTAAATCTTCTCAGATTTTTGTTTTGTTTGGGTTTTATCAGTACCTTTTTCTTAAATGCTTTCTTCCTCATGTTGACTTGCAAACATAATCCATACACTTATTTTCTGTTTTCCTATAGTCAGAGACATCCCAGTGCTTTCTGGTTCTGGTACATGTTCTTGGAAAATAAGCTTAAAGCCTTTTCTAAGTATTCTCTTCTGTTAGGAGTCCAACAGAAGAGATCAGAGCATATCCTTGTTCTACTGTTAAAGCAGAGGAATTATATCAAGAGGGATCTGAGTGAAAAAATCAGGTTGTGGTAATCTGTCTCTTGAGATAACATTTTCTTCAAAGATATATTGTACTGGCTCAGATCATCTCCCATGAAGTAAAAGTTAACAAAGAAAAAATCATTCCCTACACTCTCTATAGACACTCTCATAGAGCTTACAAGTGTGAGGAAGATAAATTTTCTTTCCTTTGTTTCTTAATGGAGTAAAAACACTCAACACACCACAAGAGGCCCTGAAAGCATGGACAACATGCAAAATTCTTTGTTTTGGGAAACAGCTACCAGTAACTTTTATATTGTACCAAGCTCTTTAGGATTACTTATCCCAAGATACCACTTGGTGGTTTTCAGATCCTTTGAATAAACTGCAAAATTCAAAACTGGTTGGTGTTAATATCACTGACAAAATTCAGACTGGAGAGACAAGTGAATGTGCATTGAAATTAATTAGGATTCTTGTATCAAAGGGTTTAGGCATCACTGAATTCTTCAAGGAAAACATCTGCTCAACAGCAAAGCAGCTGTCAGAAAAATTAAAATTGACAATTAATACATAAGTTAGCATAAGACCATGCATGTCTTGTTGATTCTAGCTTTGGTCTAATTAAAACTCAAAAGTTAGGGGGTGAATGAGGGATGTGCATGTAAATAAATTTGGGAAGGTGTAAAAAACAGTCTGGAGAAAGATTACTGAATTTATACAAAGAATACCACACAAAGAGTATTTTATAACTGAATTGACAGAAACAGCAGTTAATAAAAATATTGTGCTATCACATAATTTAAAATGGTATTTTAACACAACAAAGGACCAGGTTCACAAGTTTTCGGTTTACTTCACATTGCAATCAAGCCTGAAAGGTGTTTCAGCAAGCTTTGGGGAATATTTTTATGATAAATAATAAGAATACATCCCTATTTACAAGAAATTCTACAGAATAAAAACCCTGAAAATACCTCTACAGCAAATGTATGGTTATTCCTCACTGTACCCAAAAAATATTTGGGATTCAAAAAACCATTTTGCTTTTTGCCTCTATATGTGGCTTGCACTGGAATTTCAGTTTTATCTCTTAAATTATATTTCATCACTAAACCTGGGAACTCCTTACTCTGGTACCCTGGACATGAACTCCAACAAGAAATGGCATCAAAGTGTTCCTGTGGCTAATGGGGCTACCAACCCTAAGAGAGACAAACACTTAGAAAGTTTTTCTTCCAAAGAACATTCCAAGATGACTTTCCACCCATCAAATTCTCAGTTACTCTCCCCCACCCACACACTGAGTATTGTGACTTTTCCCCAATAAAACCACTGTTCTTTTCCTTCATAAAACCACTGTGCCATCTGAAAATTTCTTTTATGCTTGAAATTAGGAGAGTGTGACATCTTTTTTCCAGATATCATGCATTAAAATATTTGTTCCTAGGCAGCAGCTGTGTATGCCAAATATCAATGTGAACCATTGTCAGAAGTTACTCAAGTAAAAATCTTCAATAGTGGAAAAGATGAGGAAAATCAAGCTTTGGTTTGAATTTGTTACACTCCTTTGAGAAAGTAGGCTGATTTTCATTAACATGCAAGCAGTTCATGTGCCTCTGCTTTCCAAGAGCAAGCATTTCAGAAGCAGAAAAAAAAAGGCAAAAAAAATTAGGAAATTTCATAAAGACCTGCCCATCTTAGGTCTCAATGATTAATGAAATGGAAATGTTCATGCAGCTCAGAAGTGGCCATATCCCATGGAAGCTCAGAAAATAACTATCAAGTTGTTTCCAAAAAACTGTACCCATTAATAATCCCAAACCTCAGCTGGAGCACAAGAGGCATAAGGGAAATATGCTGACCCTGATGGTATTGATTAAACCGTGCTATTGAAAGTTTCACACACCAACCACAACCCATCTAGGAAAACCACCAAGAGCCTGAATTCCAGTAAGGACAAAATCATTTTTAAATGGACATGTAATTTTTGCAAGGGCTCTAGCCAAGACCAGCGTAGATCAAATGAAATCACAAACTTCTCAGCTTTTCATGCCATATAAGATTTCCTCAACATCTGTACAATCTTTCTTGCTTGACATTCTTTGCGTCTCAAGATTCCTCAAGTCTTAATCGTACCAACTCTTGTTGCTGGTAATTGCTGAGTTTGTTCTGTACAACCCAGTTCCCTTTATTATAGACTGCAGTATCAAAAGTAGATTAAAAATATATTGATAAAATATTAAAAAATACAAACATATTCAATATATTTTCTGAGGTGATAGAAGGGTAAACTGTGATTGCAACAGTAATTATCTTAATTTCTGTTAGTGGAATGTAGTACAAAATCTGCTGTTAAAGGCAAAATTGTCCCACAAACAGAAATAATATGAAATATGATAATCAGAGCTCAACTCCCCACTGACCTGTACTGGAGATAAAATATTATTAATGGGTAATTGTAGTCTTTGATTTTTCAAAGTCATTTGCAAAGCACTGAGCAGCTCTCTGGCTATGTGTGTCAGGGCTGGAGGGACAATGGGGGAAGAGAGCTTCTAGAGAGGCAACGTCTGATCCACATCCAGCATGTTGACGCTCCATATGTGCTCCACCAAGCATAATTGCTGTATTCTGAAGCAACTTTAGTAAATTAGCCTAAGATGACTGCAAGACAGTAAATCAGAGAAACCATGTTTACGTGGTTTTGTTTTCTTTGGCAGTTGTAGAAGGTTAAAGAATTGCATGACTTCATTCTGAATTTGCTATCAGAAGTTATTTTTGTATGGCTACCTTGCAAGACACCCTTAGGAGAAATTATTTTCCTCACAGAGATTGCATAAAAATCACTAAGCTTGCTACCTATCTAAAGAAAATCATGTAATAAACCTAATTATCAGCCTTGATATGCTTATTGTGGGCTGCTTTCTGAATTCAACAGAGGGGGTACAAGCTATCCAGCTACAGGTCAAGGCAAGAAAACCAAATGGAAGAGTGTGTCCAGGTAGGATACCTATCCTTCCTCTTTGCTCCTGGGCAACACAGAGGGATGCTCCATAGGAAAATGTATTCAGATGATATCATTAGCCAGTAATAGAGCACCCAAAAATGAACATTAGGAGATTTTAGCTGACACACCATAGGATGATGGAATTAGGTTCCTTGGGATTGCCTTCTCTTTCATGTTTCTTGAATGCTTTTACATCTGCCCTAATTGTAAATGAGAATCAGCTTTGACATTCAAAATGCAAGCCCAGCAGTCAGACACTACCACTGTCATGTACTCGGACCAACTGTGTGACTTGAATATCAGGAAGAAATTTTTTAACTGAAAACTGAGCTTAAGATGGATATTTTTAGTTTAAAATGTACATTTCTCCTATTTCTGGCATTCCTGAAATGCACTGGATTAATTTCAATCACAATTCTAGCTATGTACAGTTCCAATCCAGAGAAATGAAAATGAAACCTTATACTTACACTGGATGTTTAAATATTGAAATAATCAACAGCAAATATAAATTAAGGAACGATGCTCTGTACTGAGATTCAGAAAAGCATCTACAAGATACCCTTATCTACAAGATGGGGAGGCTGATGAGAACTTCAGAGTCAAAACCTGAGGTGCAAAAGCAGCAGCTGTCAAATGGCAACAAGGCAGTATGTGACAGGTATTTGTATTTAGCTACATTTTCTTTTATTTAGAGAAAAAAAAAAGTACTGCATTAATCTTTTCCTTGCACAAGACAAGTATATTAATATGGCTCATACATGTTCTGATCTCAGCTGAGTTCCTGATTAACTCATTTTTACTATCAGATTTCAACAAGCACAGGGGAGTGCTTGCGTAATAAATAACAAAATGCACAGCAACAGTAGAAGTAACTTTGCAAGTAATGAATCAAACTAAGTCTATTATTTATTATTATATATTATTATTTATTATATTATTATATTTATAATTATTTATAATAATTATAAATTATATTACCATATATAATATATACTATAAAAGATATATAATATATATTACTATATATAATTATATAATATATCATAATATGTAATGCATAGTTTATTATTATTTATATATTTTATATATCGAACTAAGTTTATTATTTGTCATCGCACTGTGTCGCCACAGTGGTGGCATCGCCACAAGTCAGAGGAACAGCACAGAAGCAGGATTTGTCTGAAGAGAACTTTGGTTAGACAAAACTGCAAGTAATAAGG
Organism: Melozone crissalis; assembly: GCF_028551555.1. Classification (NCBI taxonomy): domain Eukaryota; kingdom Metazoa; phylum Chordata; class Aves; order Passeriformes; family Passerellidae; genus Melozone; species Melozone crissalis. The sequence continues at coordinate 5,904,543 of NW_026535817.1, read as the reverse complement.
AAGGCTGACAGGTTTTCTCGTTCTGAGATTTTCTTCAATTATATTACTTGATTTAACATGAGCTACCACCTTTCCCTTCACACGTCCACATATATGTGGCACTTCACAGCCTGCACTATCAACTCCTCACTGTTCCAGTCACAAACCCTGGGAGCAGACAATATTACCACCTCACCCAAGGAAAGAAACACTAGGAATATGTGAGATTGTTGTCTGGATGGTCATGCTCATAAAAACATTTTCCTTATCTTTTAATGTGTCTTCAAGTGAGAGACAAGTTGAAAGAGCTGGCTATCAGCTGAATGAATACACATGGAAGTACAGCAGTTAAACAAAGCAAGCAGGTTACTGTTTCAGACGTAAAATAGTCTGCAGCATTATTGGAGAATTAGATGAACAAACCAGACCCCTTTGGAGTTGTTCTCTCATCATACAACACATCAAAAGATAACACCAGTGTAATTAGTCTCATAATTAAAATTCATGAATAACACAGCCAGTAACTGATTGATTTGAGACCCAGCAGACCCCAGATGCACACACAGTTCTTCCCTAGGAAGGGCACAGATTTATGCTGTAACCACGTGGCTGAGGACACACCTCAATTTCTGTGTCCAGTTTGGGGCCCCTCAGTCCAGGAAGGACATTGAGGAGCTGGAGCTAGCCCAGAGCAGGACAACAAGGCTGGAGAAGGGTCTGGAGCACAAGTCCTGTGAGGAGCAGCTGAGGGAGCTGGGGGTGTTCAACCTGCAGCAAAGGAGGCTCAGGGGGGACCCCATCACTCTCTGCAGCTCCCCGAGATGAGGTCGTAGCCAGGTGAGGATTGGTCTCTTCTCCAAAGGAACAAGCAAGAGTAAATGGTCTTGAGGACCAGGAGAGGTTTTAATCAGGTATTGGGAGAGTTTTCTTCACTGAAAGGGTTGTCAAATACTGGAATTACTGACCAGGAAGGTGGTGGAGTCACCAGCCCTAAAGATATTTGAAACACATGCAAATATGGCACTTAGGGACATGGTTTAGTGGCAGACTTGTGCTGGGTTACCTGTTGGACTCAGCCACCTTAAAGATCTATTCCAAGATAAATGATTCTGTGAGTTTAGAGAGGATATCAGACAGAGAGACCATTCTGACTTATCTGGTAATAAGGACTCATTGTCTTCCACTCTACACACTAAACAGCAGGTGACTGAACTGTAAAGGACTGGATGAAGTTATTCTAACTAAAAAAAGATCATTTTCTTAAGGCAGTAAGCTTTTTTTTAAGGCCTTGTCTTCAGGAATATTAAAGTTATAGCTCCAACTCAAACTTGTAAACATAAATCAAAGCAAACTGTTCCATGCTTTCCCCTCTTAGTCTGCAAATATCCCTTTTCTTCACTAGGATTATACTCTATGGTGATAAAACCATGAGTAACCTAATGGTAGCAACCACAAGCTAAGAACAGCCTTTTCTGCTAGGTCTGGAGAATAAAGTAGCAAATACATGCACTTAGCACTAGAATTATTTTGCACTAAGTACAAATGCTAGAGCAGTCTCTTATTTGGTAAAAGTACATATTTATTAATTTATTATTTATTATTTTTAAAGTATATATTATTTGGTAGAAGCATATATTTATTTGATATAATGCCCTTGGGTAGATGAAATTTATTATTTATTCTTTATTAATTTATTATTTAAGTATATATTATTTAGTAAAAGCATCTATTTATTTGATATAACGCCCTTGGGTAGATCAAATTCCTCAAGACTGAAAATGTACCAAAGTGATGCTAAGGCAATATTTAATGAGTACAAAGGTCACTAATTTTTCTAATTTCGGAACACAAATCTGTCAATTCACGTTCTTTCAGAAGATTAATGAGACATCAAACCACCTCTAAAAGAAGTCAGAAAAAATACTGAACCTTTTAAGCCTTTGTATTATACACTTGATTTCATATCCTGAAATTGTGTTTTGTATTATTTGGCTGCTTTCTCTTCATTTGTTAAATTACAATGTGTTTTTCTGTAACAGAATCTGACCTAGGCATATGACAGCACATCACTACAAGTTTTACACAGATCTTGCAATTTATCCAGACCTGCTGAAAGTGAGCAATATATCAAATGGCACTGTATGATACTGGTACCATACAACTTAAAAACTCTGCTATTTTAGCTCTTTCCTCCACCCAGAAACTGTAATATGTCACCAAGAAAGGCTATGCTACCCTAAAATAAAAAGAAATACACACTTAAGCTAGTCAGTAAAACAGAATATTCTAGGTCAGCATTAGAAGTGAAAGCTACCAGCGTTCACATCACTCTAGATTCTGTTTCTGAATATGAGAATCATGGCTGTCAGATCAAACCTCTTCAGAGGTAACACAAAAAAATCTCCAGCAAGTCCTCTTAAGGCAGGCAAGGTCAGAAATCTCCAGCTCAGAGGACTGACATCTTCACAAGTACAACATTGCCCTGCAGATCTGACACTAAAAACCCTTAACATTTGACATTTCTTTCAGGAAAAAAAAAAAAAAGAGTCTTCTGTGAAATATTTTCTCATTCTTCAACTGACAGGTTTCCTGGGAATGTTGGCTGTCAACTGGGAATTAAAAATTATTTTCCTAAAGACAAGAATTGGGAGGCAGCATTCTCATGTCGCACTGCATTGGTAAGTCTGTCAGGACAGCTGGTTTCAGGAAAATCAGCTAATTTCATCAAAAGCAGCTCACTTTTTTTTTTCCTTAAATAATGTGGCTCTCAAATCACTAGCAGACATAATTTGAGTCTCTGGTTTCTTTGCTACTTTGCTTTTTAGCCCTGTACATGCAGGAGGTGGATTCACACTGGTTTCCCAGCTAAGGCAGACCCTCCTCTCTGACACATCTCTGGCACCCTGTGTCTGGTGTTAATGAGCAGCAGGAGTTCAGATCAAGGCATCAAAAGAAAAATTATCTCAGAATATTATCCTGCAAGGTGCCTCTAAAGGAGCTTTCCCTCTGGGTTTCAATGACCTCAACTAAGCAACACTTGTACAGTTCAGCTTGGGACAGAGAAACATCGATATTTTGGACAAGCCTTTCAGATAAAGCCTCACACAGCTACAGACAAGGACTTTGAGCAGACCAAGAGCTCTGCTCCATCACATCCGATTCCCACAATCCTACCTAGAAAGATTTAGGGGGCATCCATGGCTTGGCTGTGACTTAACCCTTGAGTCTGACTCACGAGCCAAGAATTTTTCTTCTGTTTCCATTTCCTGCTTAATTTTGGCAGGCCAGCGTGGAGTCTCTGTAGAGCAAGGCCCACGTATATCATGTGCTTCCATCCTGACCACTAAAAACTTTTCCTTCAGGGGTTCTTCTGCCCTCCCTTCAGAGCAGATTCTGTTGAAAAACCATATGGTTCATGTAGGAAAGGCTGTCTGCTTTTTAAAAATATAAAAAGGAGTTTTAGGCAAGGAGTAATTTTATATAGCTATGATCAGGGACAGCTAGGCAGGCTTACAGAAAATTCTGAGGTTCATAAGCTGCATGGGCTGGTTCTTAGTGGTAAAACCACTCAACAGCTCACTGCTCAGAGAAAAAAAAATATATAGTTACTCAATCATCTCAGAACAAAGACAAAACTTTCTCAGCTTTATGCCTTTGCTGTTATTTCAGAAAAGGTTCACAACTGTCATCCTTCTATCTCCAATTATACCAAGAGAAGAGGCACAGGAGCCTGGGATACCTTTTTTCCTTTACCCCCTCTTTTGTAGGTAAGAACACTTGTCTGTTTATAATGTAAAATTGTGCTATGTCAAATGTTTGTGATTTTTTCATGTCAGCCAGTTCTTAGCCCTATGTACAGTTTACAAAGAGTCTCAGCTTCAGGCCACAGCTACAAATAGCTCTGTTTCTAATAAAACTTATTTTGCTAGGAGTGTTTTAATACTGGGAACTCAAAGGGCTTTAATAACTGTTTAATACTGGGTGTTTTTCAAGTGTATGGGGAGTTTCCTAAGGTTTCTGATCCTGCTTCCCACTGGAGTTATTGAGAACAAACACATAATGAGGAGTATGAGGAGCCTTGGAACCACAGGACAAGCATCTCCCACTTGAAGAAAATACTGTTAACAGCAAAAAATTACTTCTTTATAGCTTTGTCACTACTTCATGTGACTTTCCCATTCTTACAGCAAAGCCTGCTGATGGACTCTTGATTGAAATAGTACTGAATGAGGCCATGTGCTCAAATGTGCCTCAAATCACTGAAAATCATATCTAACAAAGATGAAACACACTGCAGTTAGCTATGTCTGCATCCTCCTTACTTTTCTGCCCTTCCAGTGATTAAATATGCCTAGGCCACTACATAACCCATGCAAACTAAGCATTCCCATTCTATCTCACAATATTCCCAAACACCTGCATCTTCTGCAGGCTCTTTTTCTGAGTATGAGGATCAGATGAAATTGTTTTCTCTGTTTTTTGAGGGGTAAAGGAGGTCATAGAGTAGTTGCTCGAGTTTTTTGCTTCAAGTCCACAGCAACACTTGGTAGTAAAAGATCTGACCTGCAAATCTCAAACCCACTGAATGACAACACAAATAATTAGGAATTAACAGCAAGCTACAGACTTAAGTATTATTTATTTCATCTGCTGACTTAGGGCATGATTGCTCTCCAACAGAAATTAACGGTAAATTCCCTTTGAATTCAACAAGAGCAAGATGAAATCCCTGGTTTCTTGACTCCTTATAGAAGCCGACAAATCACAAAAGTTAAATGACTTTTTTTTACTTAGGAATAAAAGTGGAAAAAACACACACAACAGTTATTCCATATTTCTTTCTCCCATTCTTTTACCAGACTTCTGATTTTTACTTTGAAAACTTAACAGAATAAACACACACACCAAATAATAATAAAAAATCCCTCAATATACAGTAAAAGGCTGACCAATACAAAGGTTGTCTTCACAAAGCAGACACATTTGCATTTGGGATGTTTTAAAATCACATTAACTGCATTGCAAACCCTTCACCCCCTCCACTGCCACTTCCCTCAGGTCCCTTTGTCACATGCACATACTGTGGGGAGTGCCAAGACAGAACATCCCACTGACCTTGGCAATTGGCAGCTGTGATCAATCACTTCATAAAATCCTGTGTGTCAGCTAGAAATCACTTGTGTTTCTTAAGCAAGTCAATCTGCTAAACGGCTTAAGTCAAGAAATCCATTCAAAAGGCTATGAAGACAAACTCATGCAGATGAAATGTTTCTTTATGCCTGATTTCCTTTTTTTTTCTTTCCTAATGGTTAACATTGGAGTAGAAATTCCTCTCTCTCACTGTGAGAAGCTGCTAGCACACTCCAATGGAGGTGTACTGGTTAATGGAGGGGATCTCATCACTGCAGGTATCCCTGGCCATGACAAAACTTCCCAACAGTTTTCAGACAATTAATCTGTCCTAAAAATGAAGTGAGTTATCAAACAAAAGGAAAGGAAACGTCCCTCCATAGAAACAGAGCATCAGACAGAATTGTTATTACCAAACACAGCACTAAACAAATGAGACAGCTTTTAACCCTAGGCTGAACTTTAGTGGAATGAGATCAGCACAGAAAGTCACTCTTTCCATAATTATTTTCTCCTTAAAAACAACATTTCAATGGATTTCTTTGGACAATTTGCTCATTATTGAGACTGTATAGTCTGCTCTTTGCCCCTAGATTGTCCTATGAGCATAATGTAAGTGATTTGTTGACTGTTTGCATACTTCATCTGTCCCACAAAAAAAAAAAAACAGTTTTTCCACTCAACCCTTTGGATAAATCAAAATGAAATAACTTTAAAATATGCAGATCAAACATAAAACTTAAAGGAAAACAGTAAGGGGAAAGCTGAAGAAATGAAGATGGTACACTGCAGAGACAAAGCAACAAAGAAGCCAACTGTGGAAAAGTGAGGATAACGTGACTCATTGGAGTCATGAATGAGTAAAGTGGCCTGTGCAGTTAATCTACAGCTAAACCTGATCACAAAAGGGATTTTACTACCTTGACTGCATTGTGATACCTTTTAGAAGTGGAATAATAAAGCAGAAGCTTGCCTCTTCAAACACCATTCACTCCTACAGCCATCCATGGGAACCAGCTCATTCTCAAAGAACATAACCATTCCAAAGTGCAATAATAAAGCAGGCTTCCATTCACAACCTGAGGGAAAAGTATATGGTGTTTTGCACATTTTTACTGTAAAATGAGAATACTGGGAAAGGTACCTTCTTAGTGACACACTTCCTTTCTCACCTAGACCAATAAAAACATGCAATGCAAGCAGGGATTCACACCTCACAGGTGTCTGTCCACTTGAAAGTTACTCTGAGGCAGCATCAATTATACATATTATCATCAATTATAATTTCTCTACTAGATTGTGCATTCTGTTAGGCTTCTAAATTTGTCATCTAATTAGAGTCTGCTCAGAGGGTTCTATTTTTTTCAGATTGGGCTTTGGCAAGGAAAAGATTTTAAATGTCAGATTCATTTCCAACTTATATCTGACAGAGAAATTTTGAGTTCTCCTGACACGAACAGGAGAAAAATGAATTGGCAATAGCCAAAATATTAGTTTCAACAGCAAGAATGGGAGCATAGCTGTTTTTTCAGTGTATTCCTGAAGCAGAAGGCAACAGGTTCAGAATTGTTGTGGCTTGATGGTATTTCATCACTGTGATAGTCTTTGAGGAAACTTTCCAAGCAAAACCTTGAAATTCATTGCCACTTAAACGAGACACTTTCTCTTTCCCCTCGTTGCACTTTAGGATGGCTGCTTACCACTGATATGTGAGAAGTGCTTCTGGAAGGTGAAAATAATAGCTTTGAAATGCAACTGGGTCATAGATTTTCTTGATTGTTTTCATATATTTGAGTTAGGATAGATGAGTTTGTCTCTGGCTTGCACAAGCAACCTGTGAAAAAGCAGAAGGTCACTTCCACAGAGCTTAAGATTTCTCACCTGCACAATGAAAGCAACAGCCAACACAGCCTTCTCATAACTGGATGTTGAAATCAGTTTCAAACATCACAAATTTAAAAGCTGAGGGTGGGAGGCAACTGCCTTGCTAAGAACTGCAGCTACTGACTCCTTAAATGCTGTTACAGCACCTGAATTCTGCTCACAATCTGATTCCAGTCTCACTTGCGTCAGACTCTGAAGTCTGCTTTGGACTTCTAATTGGAACTTGCCATCAATTAATTGGTGGAATTAATTAATTGTGGTCAGGCACTTCACTGGGGACAGGAGAATGAGAGGGCAAAATGAACAAAAGACGCTGGTTTTAGCTCAAGGAGATAACAGCTGAGTGAGCCACCAGCTCTAAGAGGAGAGCTCAGATTATTTACTACAATGAAAAGTTAATTCCTACATGGGTAAGAAAGCCTGCCTTTAGGCACCTAGGATCCAGAAGGTTTTCCTGTGAGGCAGAAGTCTTTATTAAAATATGTAAATGAGATCACAGGCATATGCAGAATCCCGGAGCTACTGAATGTGCTTAACTGGTTTACTTCAGTTGGGTTTTTACTGGATATTTCACTGCCCACTCCATTTCTGCATCTAACCATGACTCTAAAAACTGCTTCAAAACTTCATGCAACTTAATTCAGGTGAAAGAGGGCAAGTCCCACAGATTTGGGGTACAGACACACCCATAAGGTACACTGCAAACTGCTCAGTGAAAAGTGACCATAAGCAAGTTCCTACCCCATGGAAAATGCAGTTATTTAAAGGAGCAAATCTTGAAACAGTTCAGAGTTTGAAACAGCTCACGTTGCAGCTAAGCAGACAGTAACTTGCTCACAGAGCTATTCCCTGAACTTAAACAGGACCCATCAGCAGGTGAGATGCCAGGCAATAGTACCACAAGCACAGGCAGCATTTTTCAAGACAAAGATGCTGAACCTCCACCAGAAAATCCAGCAATGCACATACAAAGGCTGTAAGATCCTGCTCTAACAGAACACATGCTTTGAAACACATTTCAAAGGGTGTCTATTTTGACATACTCCTGTGTGCAATTAACTGCTCACTCAAGTCTGCACTCCATAGCTTGAGTCCTTCTGGAAGTGAAGTATTGAGACTTCCACAGTGCACTGAATCACAGCATCAGTCTCACATTCTGTTTAAAAAAGCTGAGAGTAGAAATCTTCCCTGGTGCAAGGCCCAGTACAATGAGCCACTGGCTGCATTTACTACAGAGCAGGGAGATGCCCTTTCCACCAACAGGACCCATGAAACAACATCCAGGAAATATCTATGGAAAGTTTCACAGAACCCAAGAAACCCCAAAGGTAAAGAAAATAAGCTATTTTTGTAAGTATACATTGATTTTAGTTCTATGTATCTAATAATCCACATGGCACATGAGTGCATTATCCTAATTATCCTATATTCACCCAGCAACCACTTGAAATTACTCAGGTTATTTTTTATGCTGTCTGTGGGTAGTGAAATACACTTGTTCCAGGAAGGTTCTCAAGATAAAAGTTAACCTTAAAGGTAGAATTTTAGTACGCTGATGCATTGTATCATGTGGCTTTTAACAACAAGAGCAAAGGAGACAACATACACAAAGAATTGCGCTAGACAGAAATTGACCATCTCATGGAAATGCAGCCTTCCAAACAGATCCTGGATTTCCAACTCAGTTTCACTGAATACACTGACAAACTCAAACAAGGCTCACTTCAGAGAAATCAAAGCAGACTCATTAGACTGGCAGTCTCTGATTATAAGTACAGCTGTGAAGTTCAACATTTTTAAAAAGCCTTTCTATGCCCACACAGCCTTAGCATCTCAATCCAAGCTAAGCTCCAGCATGTAAATTGAATTAGAAATTGCAGAGAAAACACACATCTCTGTGTTCTTTTCTTATCTTAGTGAAACAGAGGTTACTAACACTGCATAAAACCAAGAACACCAGAGGTCAAGTCCAAGACAGACTGAAAACCTGAAAGAAAGCATTACTCATGTCATCTTCTGAGGAATGCTTTACAAATACCATATACTGTCAGGAAGAATGACAAGACATGCACTCCTGGTTGTCTAGACTGAGTTTGAGACTAACCAGCCACAAAGACTGCAAGAAAAAAAATCCCCAAAAGCATTGGAAAAACACACTTAAATTAAACAAACTGATAATAAAAGCAAATAGGCTCCTTCCAAACAGACCTAAGTGATTTCTAGATTTTTGTCTCACTAGAGCCTAGAAGAACAGAACAATACTACACATCCCCATGATAGCTGGAGATGAGAAAATAGCAGAGACTGAGGATCCTCTTTATTCTCTTCAAAGCCTTCAAGGCTTCTCTGTCATAATACCACAGAATGAGTAGCTCACAATCACCTTGAAGTTTCTGCCCAATTTATAATCTGAAACTTGACAAAAAATTCTGGGAAACAAAGTGAACTTGCTTCGAACTCTCTCAAACTGCAATTGCAGGAAGGTTCCACTTGCAAAAGACCAGAGCACCTTCTCTCTCAAAAACCCTCCTGTGACAAAATCTACATTATATAGCTGGCCTTTGCCAGCTGCCAGCTTGTTTCTGTGATAAAATTAAAAAAAAACAGCACAGTTTGGTTGGTTCTTTTCATGGGCATCAGCAACAGAGGCCTAAAGAACAAACAAAACTATAAAGGTGAAAACTCACAGTAGGTCCAAAGAAAGACATCCAACTTGTCTTCACAATGATCTGAAGATTGCACAGCAGTAAAAGCTGCTCTGATGTCTAATTAAGCTGGTTTTGGGGGGACACAGAAACCCTGTCCTTAAAGAAACCAATCAGCAAGGCACAAGTGGCTTAATACTGAAGGGTGTTGTTTTGTATTTTTGAAGATCAATGAATACCTTCATAAAATGAGCCTAGGAAAGAAAAGCTAATGGTAAAATTGTTCAGGGACTGTGTATAGTGAAGATCAGCTCTATTTAATACAGGAGAACAAGAAATACCACGGTTACAGATTTGGAGTGGAGGGCTATTGCAAGGAAAATCAAAATTTTTTTTGGTTTTTTTCCTTTTAATCAAATTTGAAAGGATGCCTTCTTTTTCTAGAGGATTTTCATCTCACTCCCAGAATAAAATTTCCACATCTCTCAGCAACACAAAGGAAATATATCAGTATTTTAAAGGTGTGTTGAAGTGATTGAATTCAGACTCTTTAGTTACTTAATGCTACACTAAAATCAACTGAATCTTTTAATCAGATCCCCAAACCAGCTTTACAGGCTCATTTGCACTAATCCTTAATGCTGCCAAGAAGAAAGCTGCCATGAATCTGGCTCCATGAATGCTTATATGCCATAATCATCAACAAAACCCAGCCACCGATCACATACCTCCATCTAACTTTTCCCAGGCATCTCCTCATTGGGGAAAATTATATGGCAAGTACAGGTACCAGCAATGCAGAAATGTTATCAGGAATCCCTTTTGATGGCTAAATCAGGGTTCTGGATTACTGAAATACCCTGGCACAACGCTCTGTAAATCCCCTCTCCAGCCAGAGCTTTTATTTTCTGCCATATAAAGCAATTGCCTGCACTGCCATCACACTTGTCTGTCCCGTTGCCCATTGTGGAGTTTTATTCATGAAGCCAAAAGAGCTTCATCAGGAGTTATAGGCTTGAGGCATATATACACAAGATAGAAGGCGTCTAGATTATTTTGTTGTGATTAATTTGCCTTATTCTATATAGAATAAATACTACACACATGATTTTTTTCAATTGCTTCTGTATACATATCTACCTCAATAGATACATATATCAAATATATATATCTGACCACTTAAAGCTCTCTCTGCTGGGCACTGAGGTCCTTCCCTGCTTTTCTCCCACATATCAATGAGGTGTCCTTCAGCTCCATTTTCCTTCTGAAGCAGGTCAGAAGGAACTCTTTCCCCTTTTGCCTATCCCAAGCTTCAAGTAGCTGCCTGCAAGAGATTTTTACAGCACTGACAAGTAGTACCACCACTGAGGTGGTAGGTCAGGCTTAAAATATAAAAAGAGTTTAAAGCCAAGAATGTCAGTTACCTGTATTTCCTTGTAGAGAACATGTTGAATGGAAAGCATAACAGGTAGCAACTATTAGTACAGGAAAAAAAAGAAAAAATAACTTGCAATCCAAAAGGTAGAACCTATATCCTGCCCTAAAAAGGTAGCCCAAATGTTGTCAGATACAAAACTCTCCTTTGAGGATATTGCCCCTACACCCACAAAATCCTAACTTAGCTCCAGCAGCATTTCCACCATGACAGAAATCAGCATTGCCAAGAAAGGAGCCCAATGGAAATTAGCCTGATTGTTTTAAAATTGAAATTAGTTCTCTTCACAAAGGTTAGGAATCAAGTTTTCTAGAGAGGGATGTGTATTATACAAGACCACTTGACAAACTCTGTGAATCTAAAAAGCTTTTCAGCTGTAGATGAAAATCTGACCTCTCATACTTGGTTGCTTTTTCTAGTTTTATCACCCCAGCTATTACCTCCTTCTGCAAACTGGCTTCTAGGCATACTTTACACAATTGTACACTGAGAATTAACCAGGATTATGTCCATTTTTTCATGCAGCAGCTCACATGGCACATAAAATCATTAGAGCCACAAAAGTTCACACTCAAACAAGGTTTTCTTTACAGCATTAGGCACCTCAGGAGGTGGCTAAACCCACAACAATCTGCACTATAACACACCTTATGTTTTTGATCCTTTATCGGTCTCTTTAATAAAAAACTTGAGCTTTACAGTGAATATTTACACACATGTTTCAAGTAACACATATATTTGTAGAAATCAGACTAAACACAGGCAGAAAACGGAGATGCAGAATGAGGCCTAAAAGGGGCAGGTGGATACACCTAAAAACAACAAAAACCTTGAAGGCACATCTTAAAAATTTGGATGCCATAACATATTTAAAGAACATATCCCACATTTCTAGCTCATATAGAGCCCAAATCACAGGGAAACCTGGGACAGAATTTGCTTTCATTTCTTTTACAAACTTGATTTGTTATATGTGCACTCTACCAACAACTTATTTGAACTATTATAGTGATGCCTTTGTTTCAAGGTTCAGCTGTTGCAGTTCAGATTCTCATCCTTGGTTTTTCTTTAAATTATCCCATGTTCTTCACCAGAGATCATTTCATTAGCTAAAACATATAATTGCAATTTGAAAGCTTGATGGCAAATGCACCATTCCCTGGAATTGAAGACATGGCTTAACCATGTCAAAATAAAGTAAAAATAACTAAATCATGGGAATTTTGCACCATGAAAACAATAGATCTGGCTCTTGGCTCCTCAGTTGCTTCCTAACAAAATTTTGGCAAATAAGTGGTGATTAATTTGTTGAAAATGTTCCCAAAATTGCAGGGACACAAAATGTGTTACCTCACTGCTGGTGAACACTGATGTTTAAATCTCAAATCAAATGCTACAGCAGATCTGGAAAGTTTATAGTCCCTACAAAAGGGACAAAACACCAGCAATTAAATTATATTCACTGTCTAACAGCCAAGGGCTGCATGCAGTCCCACCACACCTTGTGGTGACAGTACAAATGGGTTTATAGTTCATATCCCCTACAAACAGCCACTGAAATAAATATGGAATAAATATTTCATAAAAGAGTGTTGGGATTCCCTTGCAGGATTTGGACAATCCCTGTGCTCAGCAAACTGGGTTAGGACTGAGATGCTGAATGAAAATCAAGCAACACAACCAGTGCCACCCTTGGTGCTGCTCCAGAGGGAATTTTGGGAACAGTTACAGCAAAGTTGGGAAGCCGTTGCAAATATTAGTGCATTATGAACTAGCAGCCTATAAATCCCTTCCCACTGGCATTTCCCTATGGGAAAGGGCATGCAGCCTTCCATATGGTGGTGATATATCATGGGATTTTTTTCAAGGCATACTGCAGCTCAGACTCATTTGCTGTTCTCTCTCCTACTATCTGTAAACAAGAAAAGCTTAAAAGGTTACATTCCTTCCTACTCCTCTCTATGTTATTTAAACCAAACTGAGTTTAGCCACAGAAACATCTGTCATCTGAACCTAATTCTTGGTACTTGCTCTTTTTTCTTCTTCTTCAGAAAATAACTGACTGCATAAAAGGGGAGCTGAACCATCTCATTTTTCTGCATAGGTATCAGAAACAATGCTAGGTAAAAATAAGGGGAAATTTAAAAAAAAACAAAACAATTACAAACAATTAAGCATGCTGAACAGCAACCATATCCTGAATAGTCTCCTTCCATCTGCATCCACACATAACAAAGTACAAAATAAACTCAGATACCATTTACTTGTGGTTCATAAAAGAATTTAAATGACAGCAGCCAAGTGGTACATATCGAACCTAGGAAAATGCATCAGAACACATGGGAAGAAAGAAAATTAAAATGTTCACAGTTTCTTTTTAATTTTTTCCCCTACCTCTGTACTACACTCTTGAAGATTTCATTAATAAGATAATCAAATAATAGGACATATTCAATCCCTGCTTCTTGCCACATCCTTTTTTTTCCAGAGTATACTATTTGATTTTAATTTATTCTTCTCTACTAATTTGATATGGTGAGGTAAATACAGCAGTCTCAGAGAACAGGAGACACAAGAACCACAAGAAAATTCAGGTTGGAAGGTACCTCAGGGGTGCAGTGATCCAACCTCCTGTTCAAAGCAGGGTCAGCTCTGGAGATACACCAGGATGATCCAGCCAATTTCTGAACATTCCCAAGGATGAAGGACTGCAACCCTTTGTGAGCAGCCTGTTCTGCTGCCTGCCTGCCCCCAGGATTAAAAATTTCTTCCTTATACCTACTTTGAACCTTACATCTCTGAAGTGGTATTTTTATACATTTTAAGTTGTCATATTTCCAATTTTATTAACCAAAATGGCTACATACCTCCTTTCCTTTGCAACCAAGGTGTTCCGCAACGAACCTGGCATATATTCATATATGCATACACAGTGGTGTTTCACTTCAAGGCACCCCAAAGCATCTGTTAACCTCACCTGTGGGTTTTAACACCAGCCTGAGGCACAGGGACATGGCCAGAGGGGTGCAAGGCTCCTCACTGGGCAGGGAGAAATCAAGTGCCCATAGCTCAGCCTGAACAATAAAAAAGAGGGTCATAAAATTGATGCAAGTTTGTTATATTTAATGTATCAACACTGCTATGGGGCTAATTTGGCTGAAGAGGGAAACAGGGCAGCTAAGGAGAGCTTTGGTTTGTTGGCCAGGCAGTGCCACCTCTGGAGAATGATGGAACTCGAGAATGAATAGAGTTGGAACGGACCTTAAAGACCATCTAGCTCCATCCCATCTCTGACAGCTGGGGGGGATGATAACAGGGAATACGAGGGGACAACAGGAATGTAACAATAGTCCTCAATTAAGTGCAGATGAAGAATTTGCTTGGTTTTCATTTCCACCTCTGGAGGTACACTGCAGTAGACTTCAGCCAATGGGTTTATTTTTCCTGTGCTCAGGGGTCAGGTAGGGTGGTTTGAGGTAAAAATGAATGTTTTTACTTAGTCTTTGACCATGAGATTGTGCAAGGAATGATAATTTTTAAGAGGCTGTAAAATCAATATTTGGAAGAAAGGAAAGCCAAGGACCCTGACTCTGATGCTCTGGCAGCTCATGGAGGATGGAGAGGAGAATGCACAGTTACCTATTCCTTGACTCCTCCAAAAGCTGCAATCCCCACCACAGAGAAGCAGAACAGGTGGCACATCTACTGCTCAGCTGAGGCAGCTCAGGCTGTCACACTAATGGAGCTGCCATCAGCTCCAGTTTACATTGCTATGTGAGACTGAACTGCAGCAGCAGAGAGCTCTGATTGCCATTCCCTGCTGCAGTTAAAGGGCTGAGGAGATGGCCTCCCCCACATCTCCCCAGCCAATGCAGCCTCATCTCACAGGGATCATGAATCAGAGCCTGGCAGCAGGGAATAGATTAGGAAAAAGAAGTACGACAGGAAATAGGGAAGAAGAAAGAGAGTAAAGAAGTGAGTGCAAGAAAGGAAAAAGCGTCAGCAGAAAGAAAAAGGGTTATTAGTATGTTAAAGAGGGGGAGAGAAAGGATACGAGTTTGTTAGGGTGTTTCTCAAAAGCCTAAATTTAGAGGGAGTAAGGAGTCAAAGCACCTCAGATCTATTAATACTACTGAGCTATTGATTACCTTTGGGCTTGATCTCAAAAAGAGCCAGTAGCAAGTTGTTTGAATCAATTACAACTATAGTAGTCCATAAAATATGGTCATCAAATTAAGTGAAAAAGCTTCTGTCTGGGATTTGGATACTCCAAGCTCTAGGATGCATCAGGGAGCAGTGTTACACCTTCAAGAGTTAATAGCATCAGCATGGAAAAGATTTTTACCTGGCTGGGCAATTAAGAAGTGTCCAAGTGATGAACAAGAGGAATTGGCACTTGCAAAGCATAAGGAAGTAAGCAATGGCTTGTTAGGAAGAAAGGCAAAACCCTTCTTTCTCGAGTTAATGAATGATAAATTAGCAGGTCAGGGGAAAATCTTTCCACTGAAATGATTCAAAGGGTGTACAGGGAACAAACACAGAAAAGGAATGTGCCTGCTGCAGGCTCCACTCAGTGAGTGTAACCTGAAGACTTAAAGACCCAGTGAAAACAGAGGCCTCAGTTATAAATGCTGCCAGGCATTTGCAACTTGTCAGTTGAGTCATATGGAGTAAAGGAAACCACCAAATCTGAATTAAATGCTGCTTGGAGAATATGTTGGGGTTTTCTCCACTCCCTTCTGTTCATACAAGTATATGTGTGCCATCTGTTTAGGATTTGTAAACAAATACTTACTGACTTGTAGCCTAATTTTTGTTAGGAGCTATTCCAAGGAGGGTTGAGCCGCAAGGCACTCCTTTCCTTGGGAATGGCCACCGTGAAAATTTGTGCCTTAGCTCTTTGCAAGGTGACCACCAAGCCCTAGGTGTTCCCATGCAGGCACAACATGCTCTGTCTCTGCATGTGACAGACTCTGCTTGAGCCCTCTGGCAAAAGAAGATTACAGGGAAAATGTGTTTTGGGGTGAACACTGGAGGCCAGGAGAGCTCCTGGGCATCAATTCTGTATTTTAAGGTTCTTATGGGACATAAAACAGCAATAAAGACTGAAACAATGTAGTTAAAAAGGAGAGAGACTCATAATATGTGCTGCAGGATAAAGTAAAAACTCTCCATGTCCTTGGTGGTGCCAGAAGTTGGTCTCAAGATGAAATAGTCCAAAGAAATAGAATTAGCCTCTCTGTGTTACCACAGATGAAATTAAAGGCCAGAAATGAGAAAATGAGAGGCAGCTAAAAATGAAGACAATAAAGAAGCCAAAATGGCATCACAAGAAGCAGAGCACAGGAGGTGAAGGGGACTGACAACCACAGACACTTGGCTGAGACGAAAGGACATCAGAACAGAACAGAAGCAACCTTCCAAGTCACACAGGCTGTGATTCAACAGCATAGGCAGATCCTTCTGACAGCTTGTGTAGCATCCACAAAGCAGCTAAAGACTGTCAGGTATCTGTTTTATGCTTCTGGCTGTCAGGACAAAACTTCATCCTTTTTCAACAGTGTACACTAGGCACTGTATCAAATTACACCCTGGTCAAACATATTTTGCTAAGAAATTTTTTAATTATTCCAGCAATAGACAGCCAACAATGACAGGGCTTCAAAGAGCAGAATAGTTTAAGTCTTCTATAGAAACATTTGCTACATGCCATACCTGTGCCAAGAAGAGGATTGGGATCTTATGTGGTGGGAAATGAGGCAATTATTGTTCTCATTAAACTACTTTAGGCCAAGGCATTTCAAATCCTCAGGAAACAGTTCATTTAAATGTGAGGATGATGACATGTTCACCACTAATCTCTCAGGAAGAGCATAAGAGAAACCTCAGCATCAGCAGACAGGCAAGTGAGGGAGCAGAGAAATCAATCCCACATTCAGTCCCATCCCTGAGCTCTCCATAGGAAATATGCACAGTAGGACCTTGCAGCACTAACATAAAATCACTGTGCCACACTCCCAGTGAGCAGAGTTAGTGCAGGGCAGGAAATGGGCTGCTGTGACCAGAGGCGAGAGGATAGCAAGGAGTGTGTGGTATCAATATTTTGGGGAAATCAAACCCTGCTTGTAAGAATAGCTCCCCAGCTGGGAAGGTAAAGAGGGTCAGAAAAGGCAGGTAAAGAATCAATGACATTTCCATGAACAGAAAAGGAAAAGCCAAACAGAAAGGAGTCAGAGTAAATGCAATCAATGAATGTGGAACTAATACAGACTGGAGAATGGAGTCAGCGTGAGCCAGCACAGGGTTCCTAGCTTAGCAGGACCTAGAAAATGTGTCCTTGAAATATATTCCTGTTTTCCCAGCAATCCTAGCATGCTCATGCTCTCACAGCAGCCGTGCTGGTTCTACTCAGTTTCTTCCAGGTGACCCCTGCAGCCATTGTCACTATCACTGTCCTTGAGCTAACCTGCCAGCCCCTCACTTTTGTGTCTCTGAGGCTTTCATGCAGTTTATCCACAAGATGGATAAGTCATCACCAAGAGCCAGCTGCAGCAAGGACTGAATGCTCACCTACCACCTCATGCATACGTCTTCAGAGTATGAATGTTGGCAGGAAACCGCTATTCTCTTTCTTCTGTTAGCTGCTGAATGGCATAATACAGTCTTGTTTCCCTTCCAGAAAGTGTCCTTTGTTCTTACAGGAATTTATATAGACCAAGCAGTGACACTTTTGTACAGGGGAGTCTTAACATTTGGGTAGCATGGCTGGGAAATTAAAATTCCTGCTCAGCAAGCATTAGCCTTTTTCCTCTTCTTTCCTTCCTAAAATTTACAGTCACTTCTATCCACCTTTCATCTGCTCCAAGGAAAAAACAAAATAAGGAAAGAGCCTTTTCTTATGTTCTTCACTTAAACAAAACCAGGCTTTCACATTCAAAGAGATTCATACCCTACTACCAAGATAATAGGTGAGATGCAAGTCCAAAAGTAGCCCTGCTGTGTGCTGAGCATTCATGGGTGGTCGAAGCTGTAACTGAGCTGCCTCACCATGGTGCAGCAAGAATTCAGATTTATTTTATGCAACTGGCATTCCATTTATACTTGTTGGTCCAACGGATCTCAGAGGGCATTACAGAGCATTTAATCACAATATGCTGTACCTACAGCACAGTTCCACCAGAGTCATTTAGCACATGAAAGGGGACAGAAGGGGAGGAGATGGGAGGAAAAGAAAAGAGGGGGTTGATTTTGCAAAATTTAATTCTCACCTGACGAAAAAATACTTCAGCCTTCTGATTGTCTTCCTATTAACTCCTGTCCAAATCTTCTCACTCACTGCACCTCAATTCATATTATTTGACAGTTAACCTTTGCTTTCTAATTCCCAAGTCATCTACCCATGGCACAAAATTCTCCACAAATCTCACATTCTCATAACTGCCTAAATGCTTCCCAACAGACCTCTCTTAATTTTAAACTGCTGCAACCATGCCTGTCCAGAGAACAAACACAGTCTTGGTACACAAAAACCTGTCCTCTCTTCCTTGAAAACAATAAGTTAAAGGATTTTAAAAATAGCCACGTTTGCTCCCTATGCGATGTGTCTTCATATTTTGGTCTGCAACCTAAACTGCAGCTCTCCAGAGTAGGCAAAGATTTCCTATCCATGCCTTGTAGCATGCCAAGTACATTGCCAGTACTTGACAAATAATTGCTGCCTCCACACATTATTCTTCCTAGCAGATAGCAGAGCCCAAGGAATTGAGCCCAGAAGCTCATGAGCTAAGGCCACAAAAAGCAAATAAGCATTTTGAGGAAAGCTCATCTTTCTCTCAGCTGCTTCTGGAATCAGAAGCAAAGACAAAAACAAAGGGAAACAAAACACAGTAAAAAAACTTGAACCAGCCTGAAACCTTCGTTCCTTCCATTGCTCATCTTGGCAAGTTAGAGATGCAGTAGCTTGGCCTCACTTCCTACCCACGGTGTGGGCTCAAGGGTGAAGAAATATATAGGCTGCTAACCTGTAGTGGTAGTTTATTTAATGTGTTTCCATCAGGGCATTTCAGCTTTTCTCCCTTTTTTCCTAGAGGATTTTTCATTTCATAGTACCAAACATAATGGCAAATGAATGGTTGATCAGGCACAAAAAAACGTATTAAATCAAAGTCAGGAGAAAAAAAAAAAAAAACAAGTATGATTCACATATAAGAGATCTGAGATCAAGAAACCAAGTCCTTTTTTCTAATCGCTTGGTGCATGTATGCTTTTATAAGTGCAGAGAAAATTTCATTTTTATATATGGGTATATTCCTCTTGCTGGGGAAAGATTGGTGCTTGCAGCACAGAAGAATGGTGTGCTGTCTTCTTTGCTTTGTGGCCTCTTAAGATTTTTTTGAAAAAATAAGGATGCTCAGCCTGGCTGCTGTTTGGCCACACCATGGGCAACTCAAACACACCATTAATATCAAGAGAACTGTGAATGTTGTTTCTCTTGCCTTCTTTTCTGCTTGACTTAATTGCTACATAAAGCATGCATCAACAGATGGAAGAACCTCCTCACTGTCTAGTCCCCATCACAATTATTGTACCTGCATTATCCACAAAGGAAAAGTAGTTCAGAAGTGTTTTTCTGGATACAAAAAAGTGACCTCAATTCAGAAGAATCCTGATTCGGTTACTAATGCCAAGAAGGAAATGGCTATGGACTTAATGCCACCAACTGGAAGTATCCCAAGTAAACATAAGTTTACATCCTTCACAAGCCTTTTTGGTTTACAGAGTAAAGGGCAGTCATAATTTCATCTTTATCCCAAAGAGAAAATTCTATGATTTCTATCACAAAATCAGACAATCACAGAGCATCCTGAGTTGGAAGGAACCCACAAAGATCATCAAAGCCCAACTCCTGGCCCTGCACAGGACAACACCACGTGCTTGAGAACATTATCCAGACGCTTTCATCCTGCCTTCATTTCATTTTCTAATAAACAGGAACTGATGCACTGGCTGCAAGCTAGGAGGAAGCAGCATGCAGTATTTCACATGCAACAAAGCCCGAGAAGTTTCGTTTGGAGGAGGTTGTTCCATACCCTGTGTGGCTGGACTTTCTGAACACTAACAAACAGCCAGTGAAATGAGTTTGCATTCAGATACGCTTGGCTCAGCAGGCTGTGGTTTAGCCCCATAGGTAAGCTCAGATTTGACATGGGTTAAAATAAAATAGTCCTTGGCGACCTGTCATGGTAACTGAAATCTTGCTCCTGGAGGACTGGTTAAGAGGGTCCAAATCCAATTCTTCCACAGTCACTGCAACTGGAACAGAGCTGGTCTGTCAGTGCCCAGCTCCATTAATCCTACACGTCTGATCTGAGTTTCGCTAGGAAAACAAAGTAAGGGAGCCCCGAGACACACAGACATAAACGAAAAAATACATTCCCTTTTCCAACTGTCCACACACTGAGGAAAGTTGCACCTCTGCTCCATTACTCAACATGTGGTTCCAATTGTGACAACAATGCGCGTTTGTTCGGCCGCGTGCTGGCTGCGAACGGCGGCGTTTAAACGCTGCAAGCTGGGTTTAAATCCAGCCTGGCCTGGGACTGCCTTGCAGGGTCAAGTGTCTGGCACGAGCCTGCCAGGTTCTGGTCTGTATAATCTTATAGATGGCCTGAGCAGCACAACCAGACTCTTTGATGTCACAAAGGCAAATTTATGCACAGTACGTGTACACTGAGTGTTTTTAACAAGGGCAAAGACAGATCGATACAGGGGGAAAAAGCAAGTATGGAAAAAAACCAATATCTATCTAGATCTGTCCATTAGAATTGCTAAATTAATGATGATTCTAAACTACACTCTTAAAACAGAATTTAAATATTGTATTAAGTTTTGTATTGATTTTCACAAACAGCAGCTCATCAAAATTGCTTTGCCCTGCAGAACTTTTTGCACTGATTTTCATTTACTATGAGCAAGGAAGTTTTTCAGAAATACTTGCTATGACCCAGTTCCCCAGGAGAAAAAGAAATCATTAACATTGGTGGATACCTTTTTTTTTTTTTTTTTTTTGTTCCCCTTGTGGATTTAGGATATTGTCAACATTTTCACTAATAGCTGCTGGGGAGTTGGGGTAGAAGTCAAGACACCTCCCTGAAAGGTGCACCCAATGTACAACTTCAGTGTAGAACTTAGCAAGACATGATAACTACATCACCAGACGGATAGGAAAATAGTTTAGGCCATGTTTTCCAGGAGTGCTCTACTCCTATCTTACGCCTTTCCTAAGCTAGGTAAGTTCCTTTAGATGCTTCATTGTAAGTATTCATTTAATCTACATTGACTTTTTTGCAGCTTGTGTTTTCAACAAAATCTCATGGCAAGGCATTTGGCTCCAAAAATCTCTTGACCTCACATTTTGGAACAGGGACCTGAAATTAAACAATAAGATGACCAACATTCATGACAGTATAATTAAAACCAGCACTATTATGGTTGCTCAGCAATGAAACAAATTAAAGCTCTGCCATCTCTCAACAATGACACTTCCTAATGTTTAAATACTCAAAATTGTTATGAGGTTATAATTTTATAGTGTTAAAACCACATAATTTGACAGGGATAGGGAGGAAAGGGTTATTTACAAAGTAAAACAGTAGGAACTAGCAGTTCAGGATATTTTTTAACTCTTTCAGTCCCAAAAAAAACCTCCGAGTGTATCCTTCTCTGCTGCATAATGAAAAGTCAGCGTGGAAAATGTCCCTAAAGCAATTAGAATTTCAGTGAATGAGGCCATTAAGAGACTATTAAGTAAGAAATAAAACAAGAAACAAAATTCAAGCTTATTTAAAAAATTGTATGCTCATGTCCAGTTCTAAAATACTCCTGAACGTTGTTCTTCCTGCCCTGCAGGCTTTCAAGCCTCGTGTGGCTGCCAAAATTTCACCACCACAGCCCTGGCTCTCCTGGTGCCAGTTAAGGAGCTGCAAAGAGATGGTCACACCAGCGATGATATTTAGACTCCATGTTTCCAGTGAAAGCCCCAGAGAAAGAGGATAGGTTTAAAGGTTTGCTTGCTTCTGAATAATGTTCTCTTTGTAAAAACACAGGTTTGGGTTTTTTCAAGATCCTTGAATGTAGAAGCCAAATAGAACACAAGCCCTTATTTTGCTAACATTTCTGTACACTTGAGATGTAAGAGTAAAATCTTGAATCATGCTGAAATGTAAACTGTACCAACATGAGATTTTAAAAACCCAAACAGCAAAACACACAGCAGGATTTTCTTACAGCCAGATTTCTGCCAGCTTGAGGTAGAAAAGACAAATGAAGTGAAATTATCTCCTAGCAAGGACCCTTTCAGTCTCTGAAAGATTACACAACTCCTGAAGGATGGAAGGGTAGGAGAGGACAGAGGGGAAAGTCCAAGATGAAAGATCATCATTTACACAAACATATCCACTGGTTGGGATTACACATCACAGACAAACCCCACAGCAGAGGACAGTCCGCACATGGATATGGTGGGTGTCCACACCTCCTCAGATATTGAGGACACTTGGGTTGCTTTTGCACTGGGTGAGGTGGCTGGTGCCAGGGTTAACATCTAGCCATGGTGAAAAATTAATGTCTGGTGACCACAAAAACCTAACTTTTTCTGTTATTCCTACTGCTTTAACAGATGAGAAGAGTACATAAATTAACAGGACTTGGTATACCCAGCAATACTGTTGCTCAGCCAAGCAAAGAGTTTTAAATAACCCAAAGCTGTGTCTGTGGCTTTTTTCTTTCTAGGTGGCTCACGACACACCAGAGCCAGGCCCTGCTGCATCCGAGTTTGAACAATGCTGAGTGTGCTACAGTGGCAGATTAAAGTCAGACTTAAGAACCCAAAATAGGAATTGAAGAGCTTTAGTTTGAGACAGTGTGTTTTCTGATCCAGACTTAAAAGTAGGAGGTCAGATAGGGCCTCAGAGGCTGTGAGATTACTCCTTTGGACAGCAGAATATTTTTTAGCTTGGCAGGAAAGCTGACCTTACCTTTAAAGGACTGAAGTTCAATTGGCAAAATGTTACATCATTTACAGAAATGAGGCAGCAGGGGCAAGGACTCTGAAAGAAGCTTCGTGAATTTTTAGTGGGGAGCCCCAGCCTCACAGAGAAAGCTCCACTTATGGGGACAGGCTCTGATGACAAATAATGACTGATGTTGGCTAATTTCAGAGGATCAGGCTGTTTGGGCCATCCAGCCAAGAGAGCTCTGATAGCACTTTGAAGTGGAGCCATGAGGACTCAGCAAGAGTCACAACCTCTGGAAGTAGCACTAATTGCATCTTCATGTCATGCAATCATCACAGTCCACCAACACGCAAAGAGATTTAGAAGAGGAAAAGAAAGAAAAAAGAGACACTGAGGGGAATAACAATAGAGATTATTAATAATAATAGAGAGATTATCAATTATATATTATCTCTGTAACAGGGATTAGAATTACACCAGGTTAACACAAGCACATTTGTGTGGGTCTAATTGTTGGCACGGCTGGTCTAAAGTCTGTTCAACTGGCAAATGTTTCCCCACTGTGAGGGTTTTATATTCTCTTACAAATCCAGCACTTGTGAACAGAAAATATTGCAACTTGCTTACTTACTACTGTGCTGGTCTGTGGGTGCTTTTCTTGTGCATATCAGCACCACTAATAAAGAATATTTTTACACCTTCAGTAGCAAAAAGTGACCAGAAGCATCAAGGCCAGCGTGATGTGGCAAGAGGACATACAGTGACTCAGAGAGAGGTGATATGCAGGACTATCAAGAGAACCTTTCGCTTCTTCACTACGCAGTTCAATTCAAAAATTGTATAGACAGATTTACCCCCTCCTATGACCTCAACAACAAATTGACACCATAGTCAGCTGTGTCCATCTCAATGTAAATCCAAGACAGCCTTAAGGAACAAGCAATGACTCTTTATAACACATATTTGTCTCCAAACTATAAAACCTTATTATACTTTTTCATTTTATTATCTAAGCTCCTCCTGATAGAATTGGTTAAACTTGAACTGGGGTTTGTTACTCAACATGTTGAGTAATAGCTCTACGTTTCATTGTCCAGGCAGTTACAGAGGTTTGTGGGGGTCTGGGTTTTGCCTTTTCACTTCCTGAGCAGTAAATTAAGAGCTATCATTTTCAACAGAAAGTATAGGAAAATTAAATCTGTCTGCTTCCAACAAAATAAGGAGTAGGAGAATGGATCCAACAGAATATTTTGATTGCTGAGGAGCACCTATACCTAAGACTGGTATCTTTACAGTAAACTGTGATTCAATTTGAATCACCCGACACTTCTGTTAGTGCAGTATCCTTCTTTGACAAGAAAATCTTCTCAATTTTAGGGTGCCTGCTATTGAATCGGAACTATTAAAATACCACTGCTTATTTAGAAATCACAAAGCAGGTTCATGATCTGCCTGCTCAGCATCTCCATTTCCCATCAGTAAATTAAGAGTCATACCCTCACAAGAGGATTTGCAAAATACAAATTTAACTTTTACTGTGACCTTCACAGCAATATCCAATAATAGTCTTCCCTGCCCCTGGCATGTAAGCATCTAGATTAGATCAAAAGCATTCTTGTTAATTTAATCAAGTATCTAAGCTACCTCTACTCTGACTGTGGACCACAACTACCCCTTTAACCCCTCACTGCTGTGACATTCCATTTTATTCCATTAAGATAATCTGAATTAGCCCAGACATCTATTAACAGATCTGGTAAACACTAACTCCAAACCAATATAACCAAAAATTCTATTTTTCATTAATTATCATTAAACACAATTGATTTTACTCCTTGAAAAAAAAATAAGATAATCATTTCGTCTTACTTTCTGAGAAAAAAAATGCAATGTCAGAGTGTTTTAAGTTTAAAATCTCCAAGATGAGTAACTAATCACAGAATATCTGAGGATCCTCCCTCTGAAAGGAAATTATGACCATTCATGAGAGAAAAATTCTTTTCTTTGCATGACACATCACAGGTAATAAAACTTCACTTAAGTCATAATCTGCTATCTCAAAGAGAATGCCCAGTCAGGTTAAATACTAATGCATGTTCAGAGATTAAATTTGTTTGGTTCCAGGCTAACCATATAAAACATCAACAAAATGCAATTGCTTGACATTAAACTGCCATTCTAGTAGGGCTATTGAGTATTTTCACTGACATGGGCTCAGCATTTTTTAACTACTTTTAAGATTCATAATCTGATTTTCTAACCAGAAACTATCTCATCTGCATAGCCAAAAATCTTCTTATGCTCATAGACACAAGTTCTCAAAAGAGACATGTATCCACCAGGTTTTTGTTTTGGTTTTTATGGAAAAAAACAGCAGAATAGATTATGAACTTGTCAAAAAGGCTGTAGTAGTGCCCAGGGAGTCTCTAGTGCACCACAAAACACCAAGAAAGAGACAAGCTAGTTGGCCTTTGAAATATAAGGAAAACATAATGCTGACAAAACTGTTACTAGCAAAAATCTTTTTCTCCCTCAGCAGAAGTTATGGGTGGTCTTTTCAAAAATAAAAAGAAATTATTAGGAGATTTTTGGCTGCAGCTCACTCACTGGCAAATGCAAAACCAAATATCTGGCATCAGGTGTGAAAGCAGTGAGGCACCCCAACCTCACGGTCATTAGAACTCTGTAAGATTTCCCAGCTCACACCTCCTTCATCAGCCCTCATCACACGGGCTGAAACGATCCTGGCAGTGGGAATAATTCCTCATCAGCTACAATAAGTGTTACAGATGTGTCTGAATCAAACACAGCGCCCTGCCGGATACGCGGCTTGGAGAACTCCCACCATGCCTGTTGAAAACTCTCCTCTGGGGACTGGGAGCTGTGCCTGGAACCTGCAAAATCCCAGCAGCAAAACCCCTTCCCCATGTTTATCTTGAGCAAGGGTGCCCACTGCAGCCAAGGGAGCGACTGTCAGGTTGAATTACCTCCTGATAACACAGCCAGGTGGCCTCGTGCAAATGCTTCATTTAAACTCCTCATTTTCCTAAAAATAATCCAAACCACAGATCCATGAGGAGTGCCTCATCAGCCCCCACCCTGAAGGTATGAGTTGGTCTCCAGCTCCTGTGTCAGGAACAATTTATTTGCTTGTCCAACAGGGCTTTTTCATTCCTGCTGGTATCAAATGTCACCTCAGCTACCCCCTAGGTCCCTGTCCTTCATACAGATAGCACATGGCTGGGAAATGTTTACTTTGCCAGGTGCTACCACCATCCTGGGATGAAGTGTCAAATTCCAGGCTTTCATCTGGTTATAATTTATTCATTATATCACTACTTCATATTAAATGAAAAAAGCACCAGTGTGAAAGTATGAGCAAAAACCCCCTTTTTGGCAATTCAGTAACCTGAAAAGTATTCAGGTTAAAAGCTCTGGAGTCAGACAGAGCAGCATCATATTATTAGAATAATATGTTAATATTTCAGTCATGCAATGTCCGTGGGTCTTTTGAAACACCTGTGGAAATAAGTTTTAAGCTATTACAATACTAACAAAGACACTGGGCTGAGTCAGTTTAATTGCTCAAATTATCCATATGACTGAATTTCATGAGGTAATAAAACACATCCTGATATAAATATAATAAATACTCTGTATAACATACTACACTGAGTATACATTCAACAACTTCTTCCTATTTTCTTAGTCTCCTCTGTTTTCCTGTTCCTCAGACTGCTTTCAGAGCAGCTGCTGCTCAGCAGACCCCTGAGCTGCTTGTGGTGGGATGGAAAGTGAGAGCCCATCACCTACTGTACAATGGAGAGTCTATCTTTAAAAACAGCAGATTCTGCAGAAGAGATTTAGGTCTTTCCAAGGAAAGTACACCAAAGAGCCCAGCTCCCTCTGTCAGCACAGAGGAAGAGGCACCATTTCTTGCTATCTCCCTTTGTTAGGCCAGATCTATATTCCCAAATGTCATCACACCTCAACTGCACCTACTGGCTCTCTGCTTTTACTGCCTCCTCTGAGTGTTTTGTCATTGATAACAGAGTCTGGGAAACCATTTTCCTTACCTAGCACTCAATCCCCGCTTTTACATTCATAATTGTGTCATAAAAGTGCATGACAGTAAAAGTTTCATGATGACTAAAGATGGGCCTGAGTGGTAAAACCTGCACACCGAGTGAAAATTTTCCCAACTTAAGAGGTGTAGGGTTTCAAGCTCTACACAACTTGTTCTCTTTTCTAAATCATTACATGTTCTGCTGTTTTCTTTAAGAGGAAAGATTTGTGAATACAGGAAGGCATTTTCACTTTTAGTTTATGATCATGGTACATAAGGGCTGCCATTGGAAGTTTGAAAGTTAAGATGCAATAGTTTAAACCTTTGGCTCAGGAACATAATAAATAGGAAAAAAATAGGTCATTACATTATTGAATTCATTATGTATTTCTCATTTTTACTGAAGCAATTTTGAAAGCTGATAGTCCACATCAGTAAAAGATAGCTAACTACCAAACAGAAGTGTATGAATTAAAATCATGCAGTATTCCCAAGGCTGAAGAATTTATTACCAAATGTGTGAGTGAGTAGATCTAAATGATGACAAGTGATAAGTAATTAAAAATAATATGTAAATACCAGCCTAATTTAATAAGCCCACAACGGATTTATGGTACTCACAATATTTTTAAAACATAATTTCCTTCACACTCTTAAAACCAAATTTACAGCTATGTAAATCTTTGACTGATGAAGAAGAAAAGTAGAATATATATGCAATGTAAGCATCTGACAAATATTTTTATTCCATTTAATCAGAATATAATCATACAGCTTCCTTAGCCTTTTGATTCTGTGCATTTCAATAATTCCACATTACCAAAGCCATTCAGAAACTGCCTGCTCCCTACTGAAACAGCCAAATCACCAGCTGATTATTCTATAAAATGAGGTACAAAGCAAAAACAGAGCATCCCAGTTTAAGCTGGCCTAGGAACCTTCTTGCTCTTGACAAGAGGAGCTCCAGCTGTGTGGCCCAACCCTCTACCAGATATGACAGGAAGAGCAGGAAAGGACCATTCCTCAGCTACAGTAACTCACAGCCAAAATTTGAGCTCCAAAGTGCCAGGGGAAGTGGTGCCACATCACTGTCCCACTGGGTCTCCCCAGCTGCAAGGAGCAGCAGCTGATTGTTCCTGCTCCATGCAGGTGGGCTCTCTGCAGCAGAGAAATGCAGCAAACACCTGCAGATGGCCCTGGTTTAAAACGCTGCAGCTGTCAGAGCTCCCCTGTCAGAGACCTTAAATCAGTAAAAAATAGCAACTTTTTACTGCTAACAGCAATACAAAATAAAATAATCACTTGATAAGGAACCCAAGCTCCCTTCCCAGTTTTGCAGTCACAAATACAGTACAAGATAGCAAGAAAAAGCAAGACAATCAAAAGAAAAAAAACCACAGCAGTCTCAATTACATGATGGCCCTTAATCTGTGAAAAGCTGGTAAACCTAGATTACAGGAAAAGCATTTTCTACTTAAAGACATAGTTCAACAACGAATATACCTGTAGCTTTATGGTTATGCAGAAAAGTATAAAGTATGTTTCTAAACTGCTAAGTCTGCAGCTTAAACTCAAGCAGAAATTACAACAAAGGGGATGTACTTGCTCAGTCAAAAAAAGTCATGGAATTTTACAGTAGCTGTCCTAAAGACCTGTTTTAAATTCTCACAGGAGAATTTAGAGAGAGTCTTTAGAGAATTTAGACCTCAGGGAGAAAGAGGCATTGGCAAATACCCTCTATGTGAGAAATTTAAAAATTCCTTCACAACTATGACCTATAGCACAATCATTCTAATGACTCATATCTCACTAATGAAAATTCATTTGCATCCTTCTCAGAGTTTGGTGGGATGCTAAAGAAGCACAATTTTACATTTTACAGCTGCTCAGCACTCTTTCAAGGAGACTGAAGCTATGACCACTAGCACTCAGTGCCTGTGTGTTCACAAAAAAATACCAAAACTATTCCAAGACTGCACCATACAAACAGAAGAGCTTCTGAAGAACCCATAAAAATGAATTTGTGAAAATTTTGTACTTACAGGCCGAAGATAACGCTGCCAGAGTCTCAACAAGAATCTGCATCCAAAATATTTGCAGCAAGGAACTGAAGCTCAAAATAAGAACATCCCAAAAAACTAAAAGAATAATTCCTTAATGTAACAGTTGAGACAGCCATGATACATAGACTATCACCATACAATTCCAGAGGGCTTCAGCCCACACAGGGCAACACCACACCAGTTCAGAAAGCTGCAGGCATCTGCCCTTCCTGTCCCTCAGCCCAGCCTTTTATCCCCTCCTGCTGATGCCCTGCACCTGTGTGCCCTCTGCTCCCTTTGGTGGTTGGGCAGTGCCCTGGGCTCTCGTTACCTTCAATAGCATTCACCTGCTGCTCACACCTGTAGACAATTAGAGATGATGGTCAGCTGCAGCCCCACTCCCAATCACCACAAACTGTGTGCCTACCCTAAAACAATTTGGAGAACCTTGGAAATTACTTAATTCCAATGAATTGATGACCAGCATTTTTGAAGCCAGACAACTGTCACCTCTTTTAATGTGTTCTTACAATAATAAATCCTTGTGCAATTCATACCTGTGGTGACAATAACGATAGATCTCTTGAGCTCTGAATCATTTTCCACTCCTGTTAAATCATCTTATTCCTCCTCCTTTGTTTATCTCATTGAAACTCATAAGGACCTATGATCAACAAGTCACTATTATTATTGTTGTTGTTATTGTTATTATTATTATTGTGATAAATATATTAATAGATATATTTGTATATACAGATACAAATAGATAGGAAGAAACTACTTCTGAGACCTTTGTTTTCTTGATGAGGAAAGCAGGTTGCCCATATAGCAGACTCAGGAATAATGTTTGTTGAAGAATGCTATAAAATGGAAGTGATCCCACTTTGAAAACACTCCTTCCCCCTCACACCACTACACTGTCTAATTACCAATTATATTCTTTTGAGCATCTTAAAACCATAAGAAAATTCAGCCACTTCTGTATGAGATTTAAATCTAAACATGTCATTGATTTAACAGAAATTCCTGACATAAGGCTTTAGTGTGGTGTTCTTTTTCCTGCCTTACACACACATGTTAAAATAATCATGTCAAAGGATTCTCAAACTGTATCTTCAAGCCTTTCACAGGGTGATTCACTCTATTCATTTTCACTAGGCACAGTGCTGCTTTACTTTAACTGAACATACCTTTTATATTTTTCATGTGGATCCAGACCAATCTGCAGATACTGACTGACTCTTTGCTGACAATGTCAACAGACTGAAACAAAATACACGTGGAGGAAAGAAAGGATAGCTGAGAGGGAAGGGCTTGGCAGAAGAAAAGAAACTTTTGGTGATTTGGTGGTATGTGAAAGAAACTGGGCAGCTTCCCACTGGATTAGATCTTTCCACCTGCCCAGTCCCCACTCATCAGTGTACTGGGCCCATTCACACCTCTCTTAGGTAAATCCTCTGGAGGGCAGAAGGAAAAAGGCAGCAGCTCAACCAGAACAATTGAAGGATTAAAGAGCACCAAACAGGCTTGGCAAACTGACTCCATCTATAGAGAGGATACCTATAAATATACATATGTGTATATATATATATAATATATATATATATATATATATATATATATATATTTACATATAAAAATATATATTATATATTACATTATATATATTATTATATATTTATATATAATATATACAATATTATAATAATATATAATTAATATATAAATAATATATATATATGATTATAAATTTATATATAATATATTATCTATTTATATATAATATATACACGCATATGTGTGTATATATATATATATATATATATATATATATATATATATATGGAAGGGATCTGCCTCACCCATGAGCAAATCTCTGCAAATAGGGCAGGATTTAAGCAGAACCTGCAGCAAGCTACCTCTAAGTATGCCATGAAGGTGTAGTGACAAGGCTGATGTAGGTTGTAAGTACAGGTGAGTTAGTGCATTTAAAGCATACAAAACTGTCTTTGTCAGCTGCCAACTCATATTTTTACAGCCTTTTCAAACATATCAGCTTCCTGTTGCATGAAAGTCATGCAACTGATTGTTGATAGCACCCTATCCTAGTATCACTACAGCTGTATCAGAGATAATATTTCTTTTCACATAAAAACAAGCTAGGGGGGAGGGGAAAAGGGAAAATAACAAGTTAGACTAGTAGTGAGCCACACAATGACAGAATTGGCCCAGATCTCTGGATGACAAACCTCACTCCCCAGGCACACACTTACTGTGGTCTGTAACCTGCCTAGCCCAGCCCTTGGCCATGGAATATAAGGAAAAGGGATTTAACAGCAAGTCCTCAGCTGGAGAGCTTCTTGTCAGTAAGGGTCCACATGACATTTTGGACTAAACATCAAATTCAATGTGTTACAAAATCCTTTCTAGAAAACTCTCCTTCATAACAAGTGCTCTCATTTAAAATCTCACATCCAGAGAAACTCAGGGATAGAAAGAGAGAAGTTTCTCTGCTAAGAGTAAAATCTTACCTCTTCTTTTGTTTATAACAAGACTACAGGCACTATTACAGACTATAAAACAAAAAGAAGTTGCATTTGCATAGATTGCATCTCCCAGGTCACAGCTGAGGAATCAAGGAGAGACTGGTTTCTCTCAGAAAGATCAAAGTATTTTCCTTTACTTTGCAGGATATACAAACAAACTTAAACTGGAAACAGGGAGAAAAGGAGGACCTTTTCTTCTGCTAGGTATGAAGTCAGAGACATCATGGATGAGAAAGTCGCAAAATGCTCACTGATTCATTTTTCAGGCTCTCCAAAGTGTCTTGACACCTTTATTTGGGATCCAGATATTTATATAACACTGGAATTCATCAAAGACCAGTCTGAAATATTGTCACATGGCAGCCAAACTGTCTCAAGATGCCTCACTATTCAATTCAAACATAGACACTGCACAGGAACTTCTTCTAGCAAGCTTTACAGAAGGGACCAGATAAAGCTGCCAAAGAAAATGAAATTTAACAGCCAAAAGTATGTGAAAATAACCCCTAGAATTGACCACTTTATCTCTGCTGGGGAAACATTTTCTTTTCCTTTCCTTCCTAATTCAATTTACATTTATTTCCATTGTTCTTTGGAAAGTTATTTTGCATCATATCATTATTATTTCTATCAAGCTTTAGACAGACTTCTTTTTATGCAGCTAAAACAATGACTTTGATCAAGGGACCTCAACCATTTCATCTCTTGTACATGCGGCCAGTGTCTCAGCCTTTAAAAAACATTCCAGCATCTCTTGGTTTGCAGTTTTCTGACAGTCCTGATCACAGATGCAGTTAATACCATGAAGACCAAGTACTAAAGAAATCACAGTATTCTTTACCTGCAAGTACTTGCTTGTAGTTTTTCAAACATTTTTTATGAGCATCCCTTGGAAGAACAAGATTGAAATAATAATTTGGGAAATCCAACACAATGGGAATGGGAATGCCAGTGAAAACTCAGTGTTCTTTTTATGACTTGAAAAGAAAGCATGCAGAAAAGTCTCTGTGTTCCTCAGAATATAATTACCTGTACAATTGGAGACAGGTATTTATAGCTGTGGTTACTGTTGTTTCTGCTATTCAACAGTCACAAAATTAGGAAATCCTAAATGCTACTCCACCTTTTCTTGTCTCCTCACTGAGCCTCACTTGGAATTACTACTGTCAGCCGCAAAGAGAACAATTTCCAGACATGCATCCTCTATCCTGTCCTGCCACATTCTTTTCACTCTGGTGTAGGAGAAATCTACTCTGTCTGCTATTTCAACAAAGAACAAGTCCAGTATCTCTCTTTACCTCCTCACATTTGCATCAGTCATTCACCATCACACACTGTGGTATCATAACAGTTCGTGTGGTCAATCTCAGATGAATAATAATCCTGAACTAGACTGTTTAAAGAACATAAATATTTTCTTGGGTTAATTGTCTTCTTCTATTAGGGGTTAGGCCTCTTACCTGGAGTGGTAAATGCTTTTGTACCTTTAGAGTCTGAGGTTCTAAAGTACCCCCCTTTGGGTGGTAAAACTTGCAAGATAAGCATTAAAATCCCCCTTCATTTCAGTGGGGCTGTACTAACAATTGCCTAGAGGACTTTACAAAATCCCTCAGCACTCAGAAAACCATCTGTGCTTGTCACTGGCTCTTGGAAACATTGTCCTTGAGGAGCTCCAGGGCCCGTGACAGAAGAGTCAAGCATTGGCTTGCTGATGCACAGTCCTGGCTCACCTCCTCCAATCAGTTCTCGGAGACATTATCAGAATTTACAGTGGAAATCACTGCACCAAGCAGAGATCCACAGCTCTCTGGCAGCATTTTAAAAAGCTCCCCAAATGGCTACCTCTGGCTCCTGAAAATTAGCCACAGCTGTTGCTAAAAACCAGTGCAATTCCAAAGGAAACCCACAGAACTGGCAACTTTAAAACAGTAACAAGCTTCCCCAAGCAAGTTTTAATCCTGAGCCCCCAAGAAGTACAGAGCCAAAGCTGATGCATCATCCATTCTCTGAGCAAACCTCACCGTAGTTCTCTCTGCTGGCCTCTTCCACAGTGTCTCCCTTGAGGGTCTCCCCAGCTTGCAAGAGTCAAAAAAGGAGTCACCAATATTTTCCAATGTGATTTTCAAGAAAAACACATTTTAATATATTTCAGGTACATGGGCCATGAACAAATGTACAGCAGCCTATACATAGTCACCACTTTCCCAGAAACTCAGGGCCAAATTCTGAAGTAATTGGAACCTTATGCAACTGTTGACTCTAGTGAGAGCAAACAGGTGTTATGTCAATTATCACAGATTATCTCAGTGGAATAGCCCAAATTTGGGGTTACATTATGACAATTTTGTAAGTGCTTGACATAAAGGGTCTTACAGTCAACATAACCAGGCACAAGAGGCTCATCAGTGTTTTAGGGTGGAGTAGTGTACAATCAAAGGAAAGTAAAAGTGGCCAAAGTTTCCTTCAATCCAGAAAATCCCAATGACTTCTTATCTCCAAGGAGCATTTAACAGCTTGCACAAGTTAGCACAGCATAAGACTGCACTGACATAATCCAAGTGAAGGGCTAAGTGCATGGCTATGAAAAAAATTGCCTACTAAAACCTTTGTTATCCAAGATGTGCTTTTATTTTGGGAGAATTTGCTCATTCTTTGCAAAAATATGCCATTGTTTCATGCCCACAAATGCAACTGAAACTACCTGCACTCTACAAAATTACAGTGTGCCTTCCCTTCACAACTGAACAGGATTTCTGTCTGAATTCTACTCACCCAGTTCATTTTCTAAAGGAAAAATTGACCTGCGACAGCTGTTGCATTGTGCTTGGCCTGAAATTAATGAAAAGAAACCAGAATTCCTATTTTTTCAATAAGCATGTACTGCCTTTTATCCCTTTGGTAGTCAAAAAAAAAAAAAAAAAAAGAAAGAAAACAAAAAAAAAGCCCAAGCAAGGAAACAGCTGAATTGCTGAATTCATGTTTCTTTGTCCTGACTACTACAAAAGCAGGATCAAGGAATTAAGTATTTTCTAAAATTCAAATGACATTGCCTCTCAGTCAACTACTATTTGGGCTCTTAAAAATAAGTCCAGGGATCGTGACTAATTATATTTAAACCAGTTGTTTTGATTAAAAATGATGGAGCATAACAAATAAAGCTGTGGGACAGTATAGGTAACAAATTAAATTAGCATTCCTTGTGTGAGTTTACCAGGTATTTCTACACCCTTTAGCTTTCTAACATCAATCTTCAAAGGGCAGTGGTGGTGGGAATTCATCTTGATAGCCTGTTTCCTGAGCACATATAAAAATAAGTCTGTAATATTGTTTTGCCCATTTATCAGCTCACTGAAGACATTTTTAAAGCATTTCATTTACCCATAATTCAGAAAGAAAACCTCCCTATTTAGAGCTGAAAGCACATCAAATTTGAAAATATTAAGGGCAGTTTTCACAAGGGTGGCAACGAATTCTGACATCAACTAGTTCTTGTGGCCTCCAAAGCCCACAGGAGCTTAGCAAATGGAAAGTTATCATGGCAGCACCTGTCTTGGCATTTAACAAATGTCTAGCTAGCCATGTCACATGGATAGGTACGTGGTTATTTGGCAAACAATTCAGCACTGGTAGCTGCTCCATGTGCTTTTAGTCACAGCAGTATAGATGCACATGACATAATCATTGTCTGGGACAATACCTAAAACACAATTGTTACTTGTTTTTAAAACCAGATGCTATAGTATACAGCTGTATTTGGAACCTTTGGATGCTGGCACACATGCTTGATGGACTTACTGCATACAGATGAGTCCTGGAAACCTTGCCTCATTAGGAGGAACTTTTCCCACAAGCTGTGGGACTGTTTGGAATTCCAGTGCTCCAGAGATTACCTCATTGTTAGGCATCACCTAATTTGAAACACAATCATACCCAACAGCTTTCCATTATCACATTAGGGAAGTTTGCCATCTCTTTCTGGGATTAATAGACAATAAGGAGATAGATGCATCATGCCTCCCAAAGCCAGAAATATTAATCAGGAGTAGAAATTTCTGATGTTTGTTTTACAGTGCTTGAGGTACCTGTGCAAATACTCTTTCATGGATGGACAGATGGATGTTGGAGCAAATTGGTAATTACAAGGCTTGCAGTCTTGGGTTTCTTTGTCTTTAAAAACAAGTATATTTAGTTTTATTTTTCATTTTTTTTTCACAACTCTTATTGTTTAAAGGTTTCAACTCAGCATAAAAAGACCCAACACCTGAAAATAAGATAAAGACCTAAAAACAGCTCTTGTGTAACTACATTAAGCAGCCTGAAGAATTAAAATAGTAGCCAATTAAGCTCATTGAGTCAGGATGGGAAGAAAAAAGCAAATTTAATTAATGTGTATGTTGGGTAAGTGCACCTGAAGAATAAAAACCTTCCCTTGAATCTTTTGAAAAACAGGAACAAAATTCATCCTTCAAACAATGCTGATTAATGAAAAGGAATACTGCATGAAGGATATTCGTCCTCTACTTCTACTAGCATCTCCTAACTTTACAATTTATGTGATTATGCAGTCATCCACAGAAGTTTTTGCAGGTAGCTTAAAATAATTTAGGCTCAAATACAGCACATCAGCTGTGACAAGGACGTCCATTCCTTTATGATTTCATCCATGAAATTCCTTCCATCGAAGATGTTTATGGTGAAAAGGATGTACAAGGGAAACAGTAACAGCAAATTAAGACACTTCTCTGTAACCCTATGCTCTGCAGAGCACCTAGACCAGCCAGGCCTTCTCCTGCCTCCTGCAGTTTGGTGCATGGCTCATGCTGCTGGTGCTGGTCCATCCCTTTGA
Organism: Melozone crissalis; assembly: GCF_028551555.1. Taxonomy (NCBI): domain Eukaryota; kingdom Metazoa; phylum Chordata; class Aves; order Passeriformes; family Passerellidae; genus Melozone; species Melozone crissalis. Next base: position 5,867,956 of record NW_026535817.1, on the reverse strand, counting down.
CCCTTGCAGCAGTCCTGCGAGGACATGGCAACCTTGGTCTGCAACCCACTCTGCCCCTTCCATGGAGATCCCAGTGCTTGGCCTTGCAAGACGGAGCAGATGCCAACAAGGCTTTCAAGCTGTGCCTAGGAATGTTTGAGTTGGACATTAGGAAGAACTTTTTCCCAGAAAGGGGCATTCAATGTTGGAAGGGGTTGCCCAGGGAGCTGGGGGAGTGACCATTGTAGGAGGTGTTCAAGGCAGGCCTGAGCGCGGCACTCAGGGCTCTGTTCTGCTTGCCACGATGTTCATGGGTCAGAGGTTGGACTTGATCTTGCAGGGCTCTTCCAAGTCAGTGCATTCTGTGATTCTGTGAGTTCACAGCCTCTGGGGACAGCGTGGTGGCTAACAAATGTACCCAGCCACCACTGTGCCCAGAGCCCAAGCAGACTTCAGTGCGGAGAAACATCCAGAGCCTGTGTGGTGGTGGCAGCTCCTCGTGCAGAGCACCATGGCGGGCCAGGGCTTCTCCTGCCTCCTGCAGTTTTACCTGCTGATGCTCCTGATCCATCCCCTCAACACTTCCAGCTATCCTGAGAGGGACATGGGCACCTCGGGTCTGCTTCCTGAGGAGCTGGAGCTGCAGGACATCGACCCTGGGCTAACCCCATTGGTAGACATGGCGCTGGTGTCCTGGACATGCTTCCTGAGGGAGCTGCTAACCATGGGCAGTGTCCTGGGATGCTGCCTTGGCAAAAGGCTCTGGAGATGCTGGGGAGAGATGAGGGAGGGGGTCAGGCAGCTGGGAGCTGAGACTCACCAAGGCCTTGGGACAATGTGGTGTAAGGCAAGGCCCGAGAGCCCCCATGGATGAGCAAGGCTGGGCAGGCTCCAAGGCTGCTGGGCCTCTTGGGCAGCCATTTGGCCAAGGCCCCTTGGCAGAGGGGGGCAGAGCTCCTGGCTGGGAATCGGCCCCAAGGCTGAGCCCAGGGACAGCAGCAGGAGAGGTGGCCGGTGCTCTGCTTGCTGCAGCCTCTGTCCCGGGCAGCCCAGCCAGCCCTGAGTCTCTCTCACAGAGGCCTTGGCCCGTCTCTGCCCCTTCCTTGGGGATCCCTGTGCTTGGCCTTGCAGGAGAAGTGCCAGAACCCCTGAGCCCATGCAGGGCCATGCTGCTGCCGGGGACACGGCTGCCCCAGGAAGCTGCTCCAGCTGCTGAGGAACAGCCCTGCCATGCTGTGGCTGTGCCACTGCTCTCAGCAGAGGCACAGAGCCAGGGGAGCAGCAGAAGGGGCTATCTGGAAGAGGACGACACTCCAAGTCTCCCCTCAGCACTGACTGTCCAGCTCCAGAGTGGCACTCTGTGGGGGGATGTGTGATCACTGCCCAGCCCAGGCACTGCAACATCCCTCATCTTAGGAGTTAAACACCCCCATTCCTAGTCATAGGACTCCCTGCCACCTTTTCCTCAAGAAGTTCAAGTTCCTCTTAGTGCTCCACTTCCAAAGGCTGAAGTATTTTTGGCATTAGGTTCTGTAGCCTTGTAGTTACCCTCTAGCTGGAGATTTTGAGAGTAATCAAGTTAATAACGTTCATGTTTTCTACACATTGCTGTGTCGTGTTCTTGATATTTCATTCAAGAGGGGACACAGCGATTGATGGGTTTGCACAGGAGATCCAGACCTCCCAGAATGGATGGCCTGAGTGTACCCACAGGATTTGCAGGAGTATGGAGGGCAGCTGGAAAGAAGAGAGTGGGCAGTATTCACCTGCCTCCACCTCCTAAGCATGCGTGGATTCAATCTCTGCACTGTGCTGCGGGGACATCAAAGGTCTCAAGCCTCTGGATTGAGGCAACCTCCAGCCTTCAAGCAGGGCCACCCCGAGTTGTGCACCATTCCTGCCCCTGGGCCAGGACTGTGCTCCAGCTCCCAAGATCCCTCCAAGCTGGGCCTCTTGGGTGCGCTCCCCTGTCAAGAATTCATCACCAGAGCCCACAGTAGAGACTTTGGTCCACTCTGTCAGCTTCTCTCACTTCCATGACACAGGTCCTGTCTCAGCTGACTGCCTGTGCTCCTTCTCTCTCTGCTCATGTGCTCTGTTCATGCATCCAATCTTAGCTTTCCAAGTGAGACAAGTTCTGACCCTTTGGAGTTCCATTCCTCTCTGCTAGGAGGGTATGGCACTGGAGGACGTCTGAAGATACCCCTGCTGCCCCAGCACAGAACTGCCTTTGGAGTGCTGCTCCAACTCCATCTTAAAACTCAAGGTGCTGCTGACTGAAAAGCTTTTCCTGAATCCTGTACATTGGACACTTAGGACTCCTACCAGCACATAAACTGAATATAACTGCAACCTAAATTATGAGTCAGGACAATGCTCACCAAAACTTTATCTTACATGCTAAATATTTCCACATTACTACTAACCTGACCCAATAAAAATATCAGACACAGCAGACTTCTGTTTTATAACAGCATTGCATCTGATCCATCACTCACCACTTCTGATATTCCTATCAAGAGATTAATAACAGTTCCATGTATACATGTATCAAAGACACAGACAACTACTGAAATGCTGGTACATAAAAGCAGATTTTTTTTTTCATGAATCTAAATGCAACAATAAAAATCTCACTTCTGAAAGAGTTTTAGAAACTGATCCACACACAGTAAAACAAAACAAGAGTCTTTCTATTCCTCTCAGTAGTCTTTGGATCAGGCCCTGATTTATTTATCAGCATCTATTTATGAAGATCCTTAGGGTGCCAACTTGGTAAATTAAATATAGATCAACAAAAAATATCCTTGTGAGTCTTATTTCCTCCATGTTGAGAAACAGATTATTTTGAGCAATGTAATTCATTGCTGAGTATAACTATTGATTTCACAAGAATAACGTCTGTTTTTGAACATTTTTCTGCATCTCCTGCCAAGCTCCATGGAGATATTTTATATGAGATATTATTCAAAACCTGTAAGTCTGCTAAATTAAACAGGGGGCTCTGGGGTCTTTGAAAATTAAGTGTGGTGAAATCAGAGACTTTTACCTACACAACTTAGTGAAAATAAGCAGCTACAAAGCACACTGCACTTCATTGTTTTGAGTTCTTCAGCCCATTACTAAATTTAAAGCCAGCATTTGGGTTTATTACTTCTTTCCACAGATTTCACATTTTTCATTTTATTTTCTGATGCTGGTCAGAACTGGAACCTCTTTCTGTCCTTTCTTTTTAGATGAGGGCTAAGAATAGATTTCCTTCTGGCATGTTAGTAGTACTCCTGCTTTGGTCCATGATAATCTCTGGTTTTCTGTGTCACTTTGAATTTAATTTCTGTTCATTATTTTATGACAGTCACTTTCTTCTTCTGCTTTCACCTTGAAGAAAAAAGCATTCAAGATAATGATATTTAGGGGAATCATTTGTTCACTGTACTTGTGGGGTTTTAATACACACAGAGACCTCTGTGGTTGATGTGTTCAGATCAGAGTTCAGTGGGGCTGTCCACTCTTCTTACTTCTAGGATAAGTTCAGCCTGGCTCTATCCTGATTTCTTAGCCTCATACAGGCACACATTTCCTAGCAAGTATCTCAGTCACCCCATTCTCAACTAGCTACATATTTTATTCCAATTTTTGTTGGAAGTTTTGTCTAGTTAAACTATTAAATTTACTAATAGAGATACTTTATAATGGTTATAAAAGATATCAGCAGAGGGCATCTTCATTTTGGCCTTTTCAAAGACATGGTGTCCTCTGGGCATTTACAATAATTATAACACAATGCTTGCGTTGCTTTCTTTTGTGCAGGAAACAGGAAAAAATCTAAAAACCTTCCCTTCACCTCTCTACCATATTAGTTCAAGGATCAGACAGCACTAAAATCCCACTCAAGACCTCAGGTCAGGGTAAATTTCACCCTTGAAGAAGTAGAAAGAGGGAAGCAGTTTCTTTTGTTCCCATTTTGGAAAAAGTCTGTCTGCTTTGTTGTATATCTGGACTTTTTCCTCAAATGTGGTCCTTAAAACACAGGTGTCCCCACATTAACTTTGGTTGAGAAGACATGGACTCAGCTATAAAATGATGCAAAAGAAAAATCAAACAAAAAAAAAACCCCAACTAAACAAATTTAAGATTTATTAACTGAAGGAGAGTATTTGTTGGCACTTAGAATGCGATTCTGTGACAGATGAGCTGCAAGCTTACCTTTATAGCAGTGTTCTTTGGGATCATATTTATCATATATTTTTTGTCTATCACAATTGTTACAAGCATCTGTGAGTACTAATAGTTCTGGTCCAGGACATGCTGCTTCTCTAGCCCCTGTCTCACCAGAGGGATTTCCATTTCCCTGTATCCATGTCTGAAAGACCAAAATGAGTGTTTCAAAATTGCTCTTTCTGGAAAAAGGAACAATATAGATCTTTTTGTTGCTCAGATTTCACATAGATGAGGAAATTACAAATTCTATCACTCACAGAACAAAGAATCCCCTCTATTTTGCGTCTTTTGTGTTTACTTTTTCTACTGGATGAATGCAAATCAAAACCATTATACATTTCCTAGAAAGAAGAGGAATCAGGAAGAACGTTTTGAGTTTGTCTCTAAAAAGCTAATAAAAAATTTTTATAGAGAAATTTTACTATATAAGTCACTGCCTATCCTCCAGTAATCTCCAGGCATCTTCATGTTACTCTCTGAATCTTGTCACTGGCATTGAATTGCTCAGTTAAATGAGAGAACTCAAGCTGCTGCGACACCCTCTCACTCTTTCCTGAAGAATGATGTCAGAAACCTTACAACAAAGGGAAGCATTGTTGTCATTCTTCATTTTTTTCTTAGTTTAATTTTCTTCTTAATCTGCATTGAACAGTTACCTAAATTCCTTCTTATATATCAATAATACAAGAAGTTCTCATGTTCTAATGACAAGAAAAACACCTACCAGAGTAGAATAAGCTTATCCTAAAGTAAACAGACACAATTCAATTTAGGTGGCTAGAGCCTACTAACCACCAGAAAAGGGGAGGCTAAAACGTTAAGGACTGGAACACCAATTGTTTAAAAAGCAAGCATTTAGACTAATGAAAAATGTTTCCCATTATTAGACTGCCTCATAAATACTTATTGGGCAACATTAACAGCAGCAATAAAAGAGCTATGTGCAATATAACAGAAGCCATATATCATGCATTTGCCTGTGCTTAGATTAAGAATGTGTATGTTATTTATGAACAGTGAAGTTGTAAGTTTAAAGAGCCATTTTGGGGAACAAAGTTAGATTAGGCACACTCAGTGTAGGCCACAGTGTTTGTCACTGAGTCTCATAACTTAGAATTACAGGACAGTGACTCCTGTCCCACACAGCCACATTTCAGCACTGTTTACAGCATTCTGTGGCCTTTCCTTGTCGAAGGTGAGCAACCTGGTACCAAATTTACATGAGCTTTCAACAAGCTTTCAGGCTCACATTTCAAAACACATGGGACTAATTCTGGAGCCAAAATCAACCTTTAAATCAAGCCACAAGAAGAAATGGATCATTTTAAACAAGATCTTTAACTATCACAACAGGAGAAACCATCAAACAACCCAGGTTCAGTTATTGGAGTGCAGTTTAGGCACATGGTGCCTAATAAAACCTGAAGTAAATTTTGTGGTGATTAAATATGTGCTGGTTAAACATGTGCTTTATTTAACTTCACTGCCTTTTTTTCACCTATCCCTCCCCACACACACACTCACCTCACTGAATTATGACAAACAGTACCTCACAAATACCTGACTCAAACAATCATAGAATCATGGAGTGGTTTGGGTTGAACAGGACCTTAAAAAGCCCCTCTTTTCAACCCTCCCTGCTGTGGGCAGGGACACCTTGCAGCACACCCAATTGCTCAGGATACACTCAGTCTCTCCCATTTATGTCATTATGGAGATTTTTAAAGCATCCTGATTTGCACAAGGCTTACAGCAATAAAAACTCACAGGATACATATATTCAAAATGCTCAGAGGCATGATACAGTCAGTATCAAAAAGCAAGCTACTAAAATCCATTTGTCAAGTACTGGAATGCTCCATTAGAGCCAACCCCCAGCTACTTAGAACTCCTGCTGAAGAGCTACTGACCACAGATAGAACATGCTGCCATAGCAAACTAAATACATTGAAAAAGGACACATGAACTGAAGCTTTCATTCTGCACCTATCTTCAAACACAGCACATGAGAAAAATACACGTTAAACCTGCTTTATATTGGCTAGATCAGGTAGTACCACCTCAGAGCTAATTTATTCTGAGCTAGAGAGTCAACATAATCAAAAAGTAAAATAGATATTCTAATCATTAAAAGTAAAAAATAGAAAATTTAATAACTATAAGTAAAAAAATTTGGAGATGTGCTTGGTCACATTGACAAAGCACATCCCCAAAATGTGATAAATAGGAATTCTAAACATTTCTACTTAATTTATTCTAAAGTAGGTTGGAGAGGTTGGGTTTTTTGTATATAGGATGCAGAAACTTTGTTAATGACACGCAGCCAACAGCAATTTCTATATCTTTAGTTTGAACTATTAAGGATCAAATTAAAAATACTAAAATCAATTCTATATATCAGCCTTTTAAAGAGCGTGTGTGTGTGTGTTTAAAAAGTAAAAATAGACAGGAAATCCTGTTGCAATGACACTTCCCTCACTGTCTCCTTTTTTCCTCCATAAAATATTAAGGCTATGCCTATTCCACCACCTCTTCCCCATTTCAGCTATAGCACCATCTTCATGAAGCCATCTTCATATGGAAGGCAACAGAAAGATAGTTTAATGGACTGTCATCATCCAGAACAAGCAGGAAAGAAAAACTTCAACAAGCAGGTGACTCCAAATAGGAAAATAATTCTTTAAAATGTCAGGAAGGAAAAGGACAAAAGAAACAGGAAATCTGTGTGGTTTGACCATCAGTGCAGTGATTACCTGTAGAATTTCTCATTTAAGAATTGTGTTGATGTTAGTCTGGATGTCCTCATACATCAGGGTCCAAAGAACATTTTAAGCAGGTGCACAAAGTAAAAAGAAGAACATCCATCACATTGAAGAATCATGATAAAATTTCACTTTTTCTAAATTCTATAGGACAAAGCTTCTTCCATCATTCTGCACTACTGGGTGGAGCTCATTAGAGAGATCTTCTTTTCCAGGCCATTCTCTGGCACAGACATGCTGCAGAAACAGCTTTCATGAGTGAGAACAGGGCTTAGTTTTATCCCAAATGCAGTTTTATCTCTAAAGCCTCTTACCAGAAATTAAATAAAGTCCCATCCAAGCCATCCCTAGAAAAGCTAGCCACCAGCCAGTGGCTGCCTTTTGCCCCACAACATATTTTTTTCTCCTATGCGATATCGCTATTGATTACAAATCCTTTCCTAAATTATTAATTGTGTATATATTCAGCAATGAGTTTTACAGTTTATGCACGTACTTCAAGTTATTTAGTGAAGCTGCAGATACTTTTTAACCGTACTGGTAATTTTTTTTCACTGATAAAATGTAATAATTATGTATTGTATTAAAAATGCCATCACTTTTTCATAGAATCACAGAATGGGTGAGGCTGGAGGGGACCACAATGGGTCATCTGATCCAAGCTCCCTGCTCAGTCAGGGTCATCCCAGAGCACATGGCACAGAATTGTGTACAGACAGTTCTGGGATATCTCCAGCGAGGGACACTCCACACCCTCTCTGGACAATCTGTTCCAGCCCTCAGTCACTTACATAGGAAGGAAGTTCTTCCTTGTGTTCAGGTGGAACTTCCTGCCCATCAGTTTCTGCCCTTGGCCTCTTGTCCTGTTGTCCAGCCAAGCAGAGCCTGGTCCATCTCCTTGGCACCTCCCTGCAGATATTGACAGACATTGGTGAAGTTCCCTCTCAGTCATCTCTTCCCAAGACTGAACAGCCCCAGATCCCTCAGCCTTTCCTCCTAAGAGGGATGCTCCGGTCCCTTCACCATCTTCTTTGCCCTCCACTGGACCTGCTCCAGGAGCTCAATACTGTCTCCAGAACCGCACACAGCATTCCAGATGTGGTCTCACCAGGACTGAGCAGAGGGGCAGGATCACCTCCCTCTGCCTGCTCGCAGTGCTTTTCCTCATGCACCCCAGGAAAGGAGAAGAAATACAGCTCAACTTCACCATAAGCAGGTGAACAGCAGATTCAAGGGAAACCAAAAGTTAGAAGGATATTAAGAAACATATCTTATACATCTACTGTAACTCTGAGTTGTCAGCATACACTGAAGAAGTGACAAACTACAAAAAATACTCCTTTCTATTAATTGATAGATGCACAGGGCAGTCCTGAAGTATCAGGAGGAATACATTAAGTAAGTAGGATCCTGCTTTGTGCAAAGCAAAACAAATCATTATTATGTTTTTTATTCTATGTATTGTTTCCACAGATAAATGTAGTGTTTATTGCAGGGAAACAGCCAAATGGCAGAGTTCTTGAGAAGCAAATCTGCATGCTCTTTACCAATCATTTCAAGTAAATTATGATTATTTTCTTTGGCACCTTGTGAAACATGACTGACTATATGAGAGTTGGTGTCCTCAGGACTGGTGCTGTCATGCCCTGCTCTTACAAAAAACACCCTCTGCCAAGACAAACAATGGCCTAGAATTTGGTGAATCTTTCTGAGCAGAGATAATGAGGTGCAGTTGACTCCCATCAAGCTCAACTGAGCAAGTGCAACTGGGTTATGCCAGAGGCAGTTGAGAAGGGCTGGCTGGAAACCAAAACCCACTTTATTTGAAAAAGAGGGGGAAAGCTTTCTAAAAAAGAGCCCTGAGAGATGTCAGAATGCCCTTTCCAGCTGGGAGTAAAGCAGAGAAGTCAGCAGCAGCTCACAAGTTTATGAACTGTCATGGTCTTTCCGAAGTCTTCTGGATCCCACTCATCCCTCTGCAAGCTCTACAGAGCCAACCACTGTTGATGCTGACATTTCTCAGCGAGCTACCTGAGTGCTCACAGAGGAAGTCTGTCACATACAGATTATTTGAAAATCAGTCAGAATGGGTCAGGTTGACTGATTGCCAGCCATCTTCTTTTTTTCTTCCTTCCTTCCTTCCTTCTCTAACCTGAAAACTTCCCTCTTTGCTGTTGATACCATGCTAGGTTTCTTATCCTCTTAGTGAAGACTGAAGCAAAATTTCATTAATTCTTCAACCATCTTGGTGGCATCTATTTATAGCTTTTCTTCCTCTTGGAGCAGCGGACCAGCTCTGTCCTCCTCCTAATGTATTTGCAGAATGCCTGCTTGTTACCAATTGAGTACCTTCTTTCTATATTTTATTATCCTTTCTAATTTCTGATTGCATTCTTATGTGTTTGTATGATCTCCTGTTTGATTCCTTGCTCTTAATCACAACATCTTCATTCCCACAATTTACAATATTAATACCTTGATGTTTGCCTTTTACTATAGATATCTAACACGTACAAAAGTATTTCTAATATGGTCTGCAATTTAGGAAGAGAAAAAGTGTGGACTCAGCAATCCCCAAGTATGTTACATGAACTGTAACATCCCCATTTAATATAAATAAAAGCAACCAAACTTCAACTTTGAGGACTGTGCTCAGTTCCTTGGAGGAATATGAACTGTATCTTTGCACTGGTATTTTGTCTGCAGTGTGTCATTTTGAATCAGCAGTAACACATAATCCATCTGTCCTCCTCCATTCAAATTCCATATTCATTTAGAAAATTATTTTGCAAACAAGTGAATGATGCAAGCAAAAATGATGGAAAATTATGAATAAGCAAATAGCAATAATACATTATTCATGTGACTATAAGTATTTATAAAAATCCAATTCCGATTCATAATTTTGGAAAAAGTTTTTTCGGGGCAGCTCCCTTTGTTTGGTCTGAGTCTGGAGAGATCTTTGCCAAGTATGACAAAACAGGATTCTGACATTTTCTAAGTTACTAGATCACAATATAGTTTAAGATGCTTTCTTTTCACCCAGGTAAAAAATTATGTCTGGGATTTTTTAAACCTCAGACTTGGCAGGTGACACTGTTTTGAATAAAAAACTAATTCATATTCAAAATCTGTTATTTGCACAATGTTGCCATTGCCATTGAAACCGTAGCAGAAGGAACAAGGTCAAAATGTCTGCCAAGTATTCCAAAGTCATGCACTTTTTGACTTTTAAAAAAGCTTCTTTATGTAAGTGACAAGCATACTTCTTCTGCTCTTCAATTGCACATAGAATTGTTAAGCACTGGAATTAACATGGTAACTTAAGTATGGAAATAAAAAAATATATCTTTGTACATATGAGGTTGTTTACATCACTCAGCAGTCCTGTTTTCTTTTTTCTGGGTCAATCTATTTGCCTGGGATATCCATCTGGATACAAAAAAAGTATAGTTTACCTTAAGATGCAAAATACAACCATATACATAATTTTGCTGTATTCTTCTCTAAATAATTGTTTCCAGATTTTTGGCTTCCTTTGGAAGTTGTGTCAAAATGTTTTGATTATTAGCTGATGAAAATGAGGAGACTCTCTTTCCGTTACACTGCCATGCACATCTCACCTAATTCAAATTATTTCCTTTCATATCATGGCTCACAAGTGCTGTTTAGCCACTTCATTCAAGAAATATATGTTGTTTCCTTCCTTTATTCTCCAGGTTCTCAGGGTTATAAAGACCCTCAGAACTTCCAGACATGGGGCTCAGATGTGCATCCAGAATCTTGCAGGCAGAGAAGCATGAAATTGTCTCAAGAGTCGGAAACGTAAAGCAGCCGATACCCCTCAAGCTTCAAATCTTTTCAAATCTATAGCTAAGTGTCTGTTCTATTCAGGGTAGATCACCTCCCTTCCCAGAAGCTGAGATGTCCCTCAGTTCATGTTTTGCTTTGGGTTTTGTCTAGGCAACTGGATCAAAGCTGTCACAAAATTTTATAGTTTAATTATTATAATTTACGGCGTTTCTGACAAGAAAATTGAGCACAACAAGCTTGCACAGTACCGGTTTGCACTATTGAATTGCACACTTCAAATTCCTCCTGACTTCCAATACTTCACATTTATTGGATTGATCTGTAGCAAGCAAAGAGTGGACACCAGCTATGTAAGTCTTGACTTCAAGAGCTGGATTACCTGAACAAATTATTTGAGAGGTGATGAGATACAGAAAGAGTTTTTTTCTCTGTTTGGCACATCCATGTCCCAGTAAATGATTCTGAAGAGATTTTGTGTATTTGGATAAATCAGGCACAAAGTTTTAAGACAAGAGTGTTTGCCCAAGACAAGTTGTACAACTACGTATTCCTAAATTTCTAATTTTTGGAGGAAACCAGTTGAATGATTCAGAATATGAATTAAAATCCAAATAGCAAAGATTTAGAAGTATTTTAATTGTTGCCTGTAGTGGACTGCTAATTATCCAAATTTTAGAAAACTTCTCAGTGCTTGACACCAGCATATATACACATAATTAAGCATTTGATCCAATTTTCCTCAGGCTCATGTGTGAGCTGCACACACAGTGGCTTAGGTATAAAAATATCCATAGTTGACAACAGACTTTTGTTGTACCAGTGGAAAGCAATGGAGCTTGGACTGCAATTTCACTGGAGCACAGACAGAACCTGGCTCACAGGTGCAACCTGATACTCAGCTTGGGAGATGAAACTTGAGAAGGACTGAGTTGACAGAGGAGACTGTCTTGTTAACCAGCCCTCAAGAGCTGGAGGGAACCCCTGATTTAGACTGGTTCAACTGATAGCTGTTCAACAGGAACTTCTGCAGTGATTTCCTCCAATGTATAGATTTCTGTGGATTCTTCTACAGCTGAGAAACAAATCCACATGTCAACTTGGGCAGATGAACTCAGAATCACCAACTCTAACTATTTTGGTCTCCTTCTTTAGTGGTTTTGTAATCCACAAAACACCATAATAGCTCATACAGATCATTTCAAGAGACACATGGTTTAAGTAGAGACCTACAGCCAAATTGAGGAAACGTTCTTTTCATTTCATTATTCATTTTTCCTTCTCACATGTCGGCTAGAGTAGTTCAGATTCTGCCTTCCCTTGATGTCAATTGGAGTTACACACATAGTACTTAAGAATAGGATTTATGATCCAGCAATATTACCTCTGATTTTAAAAGGCTTTATACACTACAGTCAGGCCATGGTATGAACCAAGGAACATATGTTTAACCTGCTACTTATAAGGTATTACATTCCATTTTCTTTATGAATTCATCCAAGTTTATTCCTGTATCTAAGCATGAAAAAACTACCAAACTTCCAGCATTCATCAAACTTATCATCCAAAATTAATTTTCTGCACTTAGGAGACAGCAAAGTTGCAGTTAAAACAGAAATTCCAAGCTATGAGCCATGAACACAAAAGACACAGCTCCGCTTTCTGTGATCCATGCCAGTCCATGATCTAGTCCCTTGGGGATTTCAGAACATACCAAAAGAGCATCCATAGCTGATTACCACTAAATGAAGTATAATAAAGCCTCCCAATCTAATTATGACAAGGCCATTTGCTTTCATCTGGTGTTCAAAGCAGTAAGAGGCTCCAGGCTTTGCCCACTATTTTTGCTTTTAGAAGATCTCCAATCTTCAGATTTGGCAACACTAAACCCCAGCCAATTCTAAGGTTTTTGACAAGACTGAGAAGCAGACCAGTCATATTTTTCTGACCAAACATACAAGACAGAGCTACTATGTCAAAAACCTAACATAGGATTTTCTCTCCTGTACTGTTTTTACCAGCAAAAAGTAATTCACAGCGCTGCCTCACTGACTGAAAAAATGAGGTCCATCCACTCCTACTGATACTATGAACAAATTTACCAGAGGCAGAATAGTACAACTGGAGCCTATTTAGTCACTGATGATTTCTTAGCAGCTTCTTGAATTTCTTACCTGGAAAACAGGATATTTTTGTCACCTAAATAACCCATTCACCAGACAATGTGGCTACAGGAGCTCCTTCAAAAACTTGCTTGGAACAAAAATGGTAAGCACAGTTACTTCTGATTGATCTAGCCACAAAAGAGAATGATTTAAGAAGTCTTGAAAGAGTAAAGGAAACATCTAAAAAGGAAGTCCATAGAGGCTTTTTACTTTCATCTTCAATTTTGGTAGCTTTTCCTCTCCCCAGTGCAACCCTTAGATCAGTTGAATCCCTTTGTATTTCCATAGGCTTCAGTAGTCTGACAGGAGGAATGAGTTTTGCCTTTTCATCTCTATGTAAATGTTTATGTCTAAATAGATACACTGGCCCAAATTCTGGGCTGTGTTCCAGCAATTTCCTTCTATAGAAATGAGATGGATGTCCCCAGAGGAAAATTAATTCCTTCATTGGGGTGGAAGCCCAGATGACAGAAGCTTAGCAGAATGGTTTTAGTCTTCCCTCAGGTTCCTCTGGGGATGGTGAGGGAAAACTTTGATGAGGGGAAGACTTTTATGAGGGTATGATGAGTTCTGTTTGATTCCACTGTCTGTTCAGTTGTCCCTAAGACCTCTGTAATGGTCACTCTCCTAAAAAGTTCCCAAACAGACATGCAGATGTTTGCAAAGGTGGATAGCACGTAAAAAATTTTGACTGATGCTCAGAAAGTAGTAGTATTGATTAAAGGGCTTGGAAAATGGAGGGGCTTTATCTGTTTCCACATTTGATTCCTCTTTTTTGACACCTCAATTCTTGTCTGTATCAGTGGGTCATCAAGCACTGGAACAGGCTTTCCAAGGAAGTGGTTGAGTCATCACCCCTGGAGATCATTAAAACAGGAACTGGCAAGACCGAAACATGTGAAGAAGACTGAAAATCTAACTGATGTGCAACTGAAGAGTTAGGACTACCACCAGTCTCTGGAAGCAGGTTGCTATAAACCATAACCTATAGAGTAGGGTTATTTCACTTCCCACTCTCTCTTCCCTCCCAGCACATGTTCTGCTTGAAGAGACCAGGGATCACAAGCATTTCTCATAAAGGGCAAAGTCCTGGGAATTCACAGAAGGAAAGGCTGTCTAAGAAATCATTGGTTGTTTTAGGAAAACACTGCATACTCAAAATGACAGATTTCAAAAGTCCTTCAAATACACATCAGTCCAGTAAGACTGAAGAGAGGCCTTCTTGTGGAGTCCCTAAAAATCACCAAATCCCCCACTTCAGCACAGTCAAAGCATCAGGTGTGGGACTTGCTTTCAGCCCCACAGCATCCCACCAAAAACAGAAATGTGAAGCAATAGACCATTATATGCTGAGAACTCAAAGAACTCCTTTCTAACCCATCCATGTTTTAGCAGGAAACCTAGGAAGTGTCTATGAGCTCTGAGGTTAACTGCCAGACTTGCAGCCACTATTCACAACATCTTCTGCATTGTTTACATATTAAAAATGTTTTTAAGAAAACTAATGTGTTTCATATTTTCTCTTTATTGTGTTTTATGGCTTTTCCTTTTGTTTGTGTCTAGAACGGCCTTCAGTTCAGGGAGGTAACTAAAGCGTGCAATTTAACCTCCACAAAGAAAGCATTGACCTGGGTTGGTTTTGAAGGAAGGGGAAGAGGGAGGTTGTGCTCCATCCAAAGGCTCTAAGCCAAATAGATCTGAAATGGAGAAGTGCCCAGATTTCTTACAGCATGCATTCACTAAACCATAGTAACTCATTGTGTACTGCAATTCCCTGCAATTTATCAGATGCCTGGAAAATGGTGGTGTCAGATTTTGAAGCCCTGCAAAGCCCATATTCACAGTCCTGGGCTGCAGAACAGGGGGTCAGTGTTCCCATGTCTGCACAGGTCAGCTCCTGATCATCTAATTTACAGATACTTTTGATATGGTTGCATCAGAAACACAAACTAAGCTCACAGACATACTTGGAGTCGTTCCAAAGGCCCATCACAGGTTGTTCTGCATAAAATAAACTTTAAATTGATTAAAGAAACAGCTCTGTCATGGATCTATTTGACTGATGAAGGTGCCAAAGTGCCCTATCTGTTGACTTTCTTACCATTCCTGTATATGAGAATTTCACCAAGCATGCCATGTGACCTTTCTATTTCTGATATTTCCTGCACTTCTGAACCGGACCTTCTGTCACTAAGCCAGCAATTAATGGATTCTCTATGGCTTGTTGCAAAATATTTGGAGGAGAAGAACCATATATTCACACAGAATTATCCCATAGTTATCCCACAACCATATGGCAGATGTTCATATGATAAGCAGGCACCAGGCAAAACATATACTCTGCATGGATTTAATTCAAAATCAGATCTTCATTTCAAATCTCAGATAATGTTACCATCACACCAGAGAAGGTCTGTGATAACTTGTGTACCTGGAGTTCAACACCCACAGTCTTTGATGCACTCCAGAATCTTCTGCTCTAAAAAAATCCCTTAGAGGAACTTTTCCTACTCTGTAAAACCAGTCATTTTCTTGATGGACAGAATACTGCTATCTCTTTTACAAGGTCATTTTGGGAATTAATTAATCTGCAAAGTATTTTGATTGTGTGAGTTAATGATACATAATAGCAATTTAAGTACCAATCTTAACATTGTGGTTTTAGCTATTAATCAAATGAAGTAATGCTACCCGAGGGTTCAGTAACAGCACGTTAATAAAGTCTGCTGCTATATTCCAAGCAATTTTTATCCAGTTGGGTATTTAAGGATAAAATCTAAAAAGAGGAATGCTAGTGTCTTTCTTCTAAATTTCCTGGCTTTGTTTCACAAATATTCTCCTCCTTGACATTGTCTCTAGCTTTTAAGTTACATTTCACCAATATTAGAAGAAAATAATTAAATGATGTGCACATTCTCTGTTGTAGTGATGAATTAACCAATAAGAGGCAGGAAGATCATTTATCTTGGCATTCCAAACCATGTTAGACGGTTGATCTCATAGTATGAAGATAAACTGCCATAGAGAAAAACAGGGATATAGAAGAAACCTTTACCAAGAAAGGAAACTGTGTGATATAAAGGGAGAGAGGAGAAAAACGAGAACATAGATGTTTTGACATTGTCTGTTTTGTAAAGCATTTCAGAGTTTTAATTTAACATTTAATTTCCCTTTCAGAAACAAGTATACAAAGTCCTAAAAAACTTTACACCCCTACCTGTAAAATCTGTAATGATTTTCCTCTTAGAACTAGACATCCAAAATATTAAGAAAATTTAACTTTATAATGTCTTGGTATTCTTTGCATGGTGGCTCTTTCTCTCTCTTCTTCTATTTCCTTACCAGACGTCAAGTTGATCAGTAGTTAAAAAAACCCAAATCCCCTGTATTTTTTGAGGGATAAAAGAATTGGAGTGCTCAGACTTTAGTTATTAAATACTGTACAAATATTCCTGTGAAACTTGCAATCAAAATTCAGTATTTTGCACATAGCCTTTGCTTCTGGAAAAGAGAGTTTATATCAAAATCTTTCAGGATTTTTAAATTAACTTTTCAGACCTTGAAAAACTTGGTAATAAAAAAGAATTAGAACATCAGAAATCAGAAAGCCTTCAACATACAAAATTACTGTTTCTACTTAGCAAATGAAATTACTCTGGAACTCTACTAATTTTTTTTTTAAGTGTTAAAGAAGGGATAAATTATATAACCAGTGTCAGCTCTACAGCTGCAAGAGCACAATAAGAAAGGGGAGAAACACATGGAGAAGAATGTTAAAAAAAAAAACTTAAACCACAAAGAAAGCAGTTAGGTGAAAAAAAATCAGACCCAAACTATGATTTTCAAAAGCTGTTCATGTACATAGGAGTTCTAGAGTCCCTATTTTTTTCCCATGGTTTGGATTCCCCAGACAGCTCAGATCTCTCATCACACACTGCAGCCTGGGACACTCAGAATGAATTTATGTTGAGCAATGCAGATTTCCGATGATGTTACAGTTGTACAATAGTTATACAATTTCTGTCCTGCTAATAACAAAGCCTATATGAAGCAATAGTTGGAGAGGATGCATAATGTCAGGGGAACGGAGAAACAGTTACTTAAACACAACTGTTTGTCATAGAGATAGCCATGGAAATGGGAGATTATCATAGCCCTCTCCTTTTGAGTGTCCAAACTCCTCTTTCTGTAAGGTCTCTTCTTCAGGCCTCTCTATTTCCTGGCTCTCAAGCCTCTTTCCTTGTTCTTGTAACTGCTGCATAAAGAGATTCCACATAATATTACATTTCCATAAGGCACTGTGCTGTCATTTCTGCTCTGCACTGACTTCCCAGAAACACAATTCCAGTCATATTCCACTATGCCCTGAGGTTTTCAACAAGAAAAGGAATTATTGTAGCATATTCAGGTAAGAAACAGAATGATTTAGAACTATAAATATATCTCATTTCAAACTTGAAGAAACCTGAAGGAATGTATACCAGGAGCTGACAGAGCCAAGACTGTCAGAAAGATGCAGCACTGGGCAATATTGGGGCCTCTATCAAGCAAAAATTTTCAGCAAAGGCTGGGAAGAAGAGAAGAAGGAAATAATGATCAGGACCTTGTTGAGAAATCCAGCAGTTTTTGGGATAATGGGAAGAGTTAAACTCACCAGTTCAGTGAGTTCTTAAGCTCCACTGTGACAGCACTAACAGCCAAGTCTGGCAATTAGACATCTCAGAACATCTAAAGAGGTTTCACTAAGCAGAGTTTTGGGGATGGGAACCTTTCACAGGAGCTGAGGGATGAGAGGGAATTTCAGGGCATTCCTTCAGGTGTAAGAGCCACTAACCAGGCTGTAATGGCAGCGAGACAGTTGGGTCTGTGTCCCACCCAGACTAGCATGAACAGCTGATGGTCTGTGCTAAGCCAGCCTAATTTTCCACTAGCACCTCTCTTTTTCAACAGCAGGTTTAAAAATTATGAAAACTTAACATTTTGTGAAGTCATTTAATAAAAATCCTAATTTGTTAAACAGTGGCCCATTTAAAGTGTCAGAACTTGCTGTAAAGAAAAATAAGTATGAGCAGGAGTGAGAACCATGGGAGCCTTCCACTTGCTTAAGTGAATAAAATTGAAAAAAATGTAGTTCCAACAATTAAAAAGAGGTCTTGTTTTTCTTAAAAGTGATTAATGCTTGGAGGATAACTCAGAGGCCTGAAAAGTAACTGTTCATGGACTTGGAAAAATTATTTTTTATAACTGACTCTCAGAACTGTTAAGTAGCTGGGAAATCAGCTACTTTTATATATTTTACTTCAAATACAATAGAACTTTCTTTTAAAAAACATATTTTTTACCTCTAAAACTAAAAAATGGTTTTGTTGTTTGAGGGGGAAATATAAATGCAAATATATAGAAGTTATTTTAATCTTCTTTCATAAGAGAATTTCAAAAGCCACATAATACCCATAAGCTGATGTCCATCATTGAAGTCAAGGTGGGAAGCATCCCAGGAAGTGTCCACTAGATTAAGATTCATACACAACATCAGGCATCAGTTTTTAGCAGTATAACAAGCAAAAAGTGAGAATAAAACTTGAAATGTTCTTAAAGATAAATAATTTTCAGAGTTTGTTATAAATCTGAGACATTTTTCTATTAAGATTGAAATTAGAAAATAATTATGGGATTCTGAAACAAATGTAAAGATTTTAGATCCTGGTTCTGTTTTGCTCTCATATGATGAGAAGTCTTTTAAAAGCAATTCCTTTGCTAATGCCAGAACGAGACAAGTGCTGGCTTCAGAAAACCTCCACTGTTTTTCTAATACAGGCTTCCATTTAGTAAGACATACATGTTTTTTAATTAAATTTCCTATGAAAAACAGTGGTTTAAATTGAGGGAAACTGTGCCTCACAAAAATTCAGCAATATTATTGAAACCAAGAGCTTATTTGAGAAGACAGGATTTTTCACAAAAATCCTGAACATACTCATTTCTCTATCTGAAGGTAAACAAACCCTTCACTAATTCCTTCTCAGGTTTAGCCATTTGGGTTTTTCTGGGTGAAGAAGAACAAGCAGTGCTTGGTAGCACTGGAGAAGTGGCAGGGCTGGTCTGCTGGTCCATATTCCCAATCCTGCATGAGAGCACCCAGGCTCATTGTACCTCCCTCCTGTCCTGGGAAGCCAGAGAGGAGGTGAGGAGAAGGGAATGCAATTCCCTATCTCATTGTAATCTGGAGTGAGGATTTGAGCTGATACCTGCAGCCAGGAACTGTGGAGTTCTCACAGACCAAGCTGCTCAATGTTCAGGAAAAACCAAACAGAAGAGCAGCAGAGGAAAACACTCCTGGCTCCACAGAGAGAAGCCCTGCATTTTACACCACAAACAGTCTGTGCACTTTGGTAATGTCCTGCCATGAGCCCCACGACAAGCACAGACACCAAATCTCAAAACATTGGCTTTGGAATTCCAGCTGTGCACAACTGTTCAGAGCAAATGTGTCTAGTGATGTCTCTGACAGGAGAAAACAAGTGCATCTACCTCCAGCTGAAAACAATTGCTGTGTCTAACTCCTCACTTTTCCTGCAGACAGCTCCCCAGGTAGCTCACACACCCACACCACAGCCCAACATTTACCTTCTTCTCACTCACAGGAGCACAACCTCACTCATTCACTTAGGAACAGCAGTTCTATTTACTCCTTTTTAGTCAATAAACGCCCTTTTTTTTAATTAGCATGTTCTAAATGCATTGGATGCCATGTCTTGAATGGGCAGTGTTGTTACCAATGATGAACAACCAATTTCCAAATTTCATGCAGAAAAATTGGTAACTTAAATCAGCACAGTACCTTTGTAATGTCTTAAACAATTTCGCTCATTTTGTTGCCTCTCAGCTCTGTACCCAGTGTCTTTAATTTCTTATAGAAATACATCGTATGGAAACACAGTAAATCTGAAGGCCTACAAAGCATTTTAAACCATCATAAATTGGACCTGACGTGGAAGGCCACCTTGTCAACTCCTGCACCACTCCATCCCTCAGGCCACCACAAGCCTTTGGGATGCAGCAAAATTATTTGGATTAATCCCATTGCCTACCTGTTATCCAGGTTAAACATGCACAGCTTTTTGCTGGGTTAGGCTTAACCCAGATCATAATTACACCAGCTCAAAGTTGGAGTAAAATGGCTGTGGTAAAGTGAAAGTCACCTGTTGACATGAAATCCAGATGTCCTTTGTTCTCTCAGTCATCACCATCTAAAAAGCAGCACAGATATCTTGGCAAGAGAGTGGATAGGTCTTGCAGCCCTAACTACCTTCTCAGGTTATAAGATCTAGTGAAGCTCCAAGGTAATTAGGCTAATATTCTTCTAAATACAGGCATTTTCCTCCCCATTTTGGGGATATTAGTTTTTAATGTGGACCACTGCTGCATAAAGCAAACATTTGTAGAGGGTTCAAAAGACAAGCATTAAGTTCTAACACTGTTAGAACTCTTTATGCAAAATGAGGGGAAGATCTGTTTGTTTTCCAATTTGCTTTCTTTAAATTACATTGACTTCTTTAACTTGTGATGTCAACTTCAGAATCCACATTTGGAAGTTCATGGTGGGGAAATCAAGCTTACTACAGCAGGAAAATGCTTCTTGTTTCATTAGCCTCCATCCAGGAAAACCAACACAGAGCAGCAAGGCCATAACTGCCAACTCATGTTCCAGAATAGTTAATGGTAAATCATCAGATATGGAAATGGTGAGGGTGGAAAGAGAAAAGAATGGAATTGTTTACTCCCTTGTGGCTTTAATTGAATAAAACACACATACCAAAAAAAAAAAAAATCTAGTTATAGCAAGACAAGAAAAAAATCTTGGCTTATGTCTGCAGCAGCCCTGGGTTTTGGACAGAAGCAATGTTACAGTGTATAATTATATAACTTGCTTCAACAGTTGCTTTCCATATGGGAAGTTACAGATTTGCCCAACTGCATTTTGGCAAAGGCTGAATCTACCATTATTCAGGGTATAACTATTTTGCTGAAATTTGGAAGTCTTACAAAGATATTTACACGTTTCATTGATGGTCTTTGACAATACTTCTCTTCCTAAGAATAATACATGGCTTCAAGCCCTTTTCCAGAAGTCCTCAGCCATATTTATCTCCCAGGATTGTCAGCATAATTGTGTTCTTACTACAGATGACTGAATCAGCACTATCTTCCCATCATGAAAGAGAGCATGGAGCTTCAGGATGCATGGAAAAGGTACCTTTGAAAGTTTCATTTGGATTTTGGAAAACCCTCTAAACACACAGATTTGGTCCAGCTGCTTTGTGATCTTCATCTCAGGTTCTTCTGTGTCTTTCATATCAGTCAGGAACTGAAGTAAGGAAAAGTATCTCAGTCTTCAGGAGCCTCAAAGCAGCAGCCAGCATTTGCTGCTTCTTTCAGTAGCTTAGCTATGACCCTGAGGTTGATTATACTTCTTAAAATGCTGCAGAATACCAGACTTCCAATATCTATGAACCTGAACTAACAGTGGCCAGGACTATTTTTTTGTCAAGAGTCCTTCTCCAATAGTTAGAACACTAATTGATCTCACCAGGTTCTCAGCCACCCATTCTAATGTCAAGAACTGGGAGATTTTCAAAATAACACAAAGGAAAGTAATAAGCACAGATGTTTGGCATGTATAAGCAGGATATAAGTTGTTGAGTGTGAAACTCAGCAGAGAGGCCACAAAAACTGTCACAGTTTCACAAGACTGATGCCAAAGTGACCTAGTTACCAGAACATCTGAGTTCTCAAGTGTGAGTCAAATACATATCAATTGGAACTTTGCTCACAGCCAGCCTTTCAAATACTTGACAGGACATTACTCCTCAAAAAAAGTACTTTACAGGTTTATTTCACCTATTGTTGTAGGAAAAAAGCAAAGGTGTCCAACTTCAAAAAAGAGAACGCAGTGTGAGTTAAGAGAGCACCAAGAAGTGGTTCCGCAAGTGCCACTGCAGTCTCCTGGGGAGCACAGCAGCCGTGTAGCCTGTAACGTTTTCAGTATCCCAAAGGGAAATTACCTCAGATTTCCTGTGTTCTCGTTTGTCTGACACGTGTTTTTGTTACATTTTATATCTTTAAGTATTTTATACTCCATGAAATCGCTCCAAAAAGCAATTTACCACATTATATTACTTTCTGCTATCTTTATATATCATCAACATTTTGAGAACTAAAACTACTGTGGTTTGGAGAATCCATGGAAGGCATCTGGTACAATTAGCAGAGCTAAAAAAGAGAGTGCTTTTGTTGCCAGATGGTCCTCTGTATTTTGCACGAAACAGTTGTTGAATAATACACAGGAACAGGCTTGGTACATGGAAAAGAACTGAGGCATGTGGGTGAGAAGATTGAATCCTCACAGGCAGACAAAGGAACTGCACAAGTCTCCATACATCCTGGCCAGGTGCCACAAACCAGAAATGTACCAATGTCTCTCCCAAAGGCAGCAGTCCTGAGTGAAGGTCTCAAGTGGGTGGGAAACCTCCTGGGACCATATGACAACTCAAACATAGCATTCACCCTGCCTTTATCTGTCCCCCTGTCAGTGATGGGGGACAGAAAAATGTGATCAGCCCAGGAGCTGCTTTGGCTCCCCGTGTGTTACTTGCTGCTTTGGACACCAGTTTGGGTACCAGCTACTAGCTTGGCTCTGATCTTGAATTTGCAGCTGAGTTTTAAATCCAAACCTTGACCACAACTCCTGGCTGCCAGTGAATACTAGGGAGGAGAGGAAATTGGAGGTGGAGGCACGATTTCTCCCAAATGGTAAATACAGTGAATTGTCCTGTGAAATAACAACCTTCCCCACAGTGTGTATGAAGAGAAGCAGCTCAGGACAGACACTCTTCTATGAGGAAGAAACAGAAAGTGAGGAAATGCACCACAATTCATGTCTTAAAGAGCACCATTAAAGCAACTAAACAGCTGAACACATTGTCTTATCGAGACACAAAATACTTCCTCTACAGGAGTCCTGCTGTACAATCATTTTCTGAAGTGCAGAATTTTGCTGACTTTACATTCCAACAAGTGATCTGGAGTAGTTTAAAAAATGTTGCCATATTTATGCAGAGGGAATAACTTCAAACTGCCAGCCCTCCACAGGCCATGAAAACAAACCTTCCCCTCAACCCCATAGTTCCTACTCAGTGTTTTGTGAACTTGAGGCACTGACAATGTATTTTAACCAGTTCCTCAACAACTGCCATTCTAACTTGCTGCCACTGTCAAAAACTGGGATCCTCTGTGTTTTCAAACAGATTAAATAAAACTTGCTGTAGTTTGATTGTGTCCATTTGATACATATGAAGACAGAGAGACACACAGTTCTAATCAGAAGCTTTGAAAGAAAATAAAGCAAGATGATAGAATATGCAAACTATCCTCTGGCCAGGGACGGGTTAATGCAGTGCTCTGGGCTCTGCCCCCCTGTGCTAGTAATAGGAATCAGGCTTCTAGGGAAGGATTTCTTGGTGACTGGCCAGGAAGAGAGCCTATAATGTGCAAAAGATGGGCTCTGGGGCCGAGTCAGGAACTGCCTGAGAGCCTTCTGCCTGTCAGAGTCCAAGCCTGCGTGCAACACCCAGGGTTTCTCACCGAGCCCATCCTTCTTTGTCATGGAGGCAGCGCTGTGCTGAAAGCCAGGAACAGCCAAACAAAACGTGCTGTGCCCTACAGCCCTGACTTTGGGGGTTGAGACTGTGGGCATTGTTATTCCAATTGCTTCTGAAGTGACAGTGCTCAAAGGCACACGAGGTGGGGACAGTTTTGTGTCGTTTGGTTAACTCCAAACAATTGGCTGCCTTCAGTGAAATGACCAAGCAGCGCTGGGACTGCAAAACAAAGAAAGAGCCAAAAGTTTTGTTACTGGGGAGTCTGATAAGGTGTAACTCACAGAAGGAAAGCACTTGGAGCAGAATCTCTTCAGAAGGGTCCATACCAAGTCTAAACACAGATGAAATAATCTGGCAGAGTGAGAAAGGCTCCAAAAAGTTCATTATCACTATAACCCCTGCCCACTAGGAGAAACTGCGATCAGTGCTCAGGTGTTCACTAGCTGAGTCAAAAATCACTCCTATTGACACAGAGGTCACCAGCAAAACCCCAGAAAATGAGCATTTCGAAATCTAAGCATTTTATAAAACCCCCAGCATGAGCATTTTGTGTGTTCATTTCAGATGTCTCTATGAATACACTATTTCTATTAAAATCAGAATGGCCAAATACACACAGAGGCAAATACTGAACGCCATTCTCTGTTAAGCCAGGATGCTTTGCATGAAGTAATTATGCGTGCTTACTGGTAGATGTCTTGAAACAAAAACAAAAGAAGAACAACCTCAGAAACCCGTTGTTTCTGTGTATTTTACCCAGTAGAAATTTCAGACTGACAGAGTCAAGAAAAATACATAAACTAGAAAACTCATTTGTTTTCAAATCCAAAAAGATCCATGGTGTATCTTCCTATTTTACACATTTTACAAAATCAGTGCAATCATCTTTGTGCATAATTAATACCAAGATTGTTGATAAGCTAGAAAATATATACCTGTTTGTAATTTCTTCTGTAAGAAATAAAGCAGCATTTTTCTTCTGAAGGTTTTATTCTCTTTTGCAGTCCTCAGTGGTAAAAGTTTAGTAAGGAGCACTCAAAGAGCCAGAGTGCCCTCTCGTGGTCCTGTGTCATATCCCTGTGACTTCATTTTAGGAACAAAGCAAAACAAAAACTATAACAAACAGAAAGGCTGGGTTGTGACTACTCCACACAGAAATCTTACAGCCATCAAGCCAACATTCCTAAATGTTCTCTTAACAAAGATAATTTTGAGAGCTAGACAATTAACTATGCAGATCCAGACTGCCAGATGGCAGCCATGTAAAATGAAGTCGAGAAAGTAAAGCCCACACTTTATCTCCACCAATTCCAGACATCACAACAAAGTGAAATGCAAACCACAGCTCAGATAAAGTTCTCAGTGGCTACCTTGGTTTGACAAAATAAACACCACACTGGCATGACACAGAAGTGAGAAGAAGTAAGGAAAGAAGTAAGGAAAGTGAAGAGAGACTTGCAAAATGAATTCTGCTGTAGCCAAGACAGAGGGCTAATTCCTTCCAGGAGCTCCTGCAGTGGTACTTGCTGGGGCCAGGTTTGAGGCTGTGTTGGGCACACACCTTCAGTCACATATTTTGGGCCCCCATCACTGTCATGCCCCACAGCTAATACGGACTGGGATGAGTCAGTTTCCAGGGTATTGCTGCCCTGTGTTGCAAGGAGGAAAGGATTTAGTCCTTCAATTTGTCCATCCCTCAGCTGTTTCATGGTTCTTCACAGGCTAACTCCAGTTTTCATTCAGGAATGGCATCTTCCCTGCAACAGCAAATGGAAAATTCAAAACTAAAAATGAGAGACCATACCCCAGTTCAGAGGAAGAACATCCTGCAAGCAATCAAAAGCAGATCAGTATTTTAATGCCTGGCTCCAGCAAGCTGCCAGTCATGGGTGGACCAACATCTGCATTGGAAGTGGTGACACTGTGGGCAGAACAGTAAAATATTCTGATAAATATGAGCTGATCTGCAGACAATGTGCTGCTAGGTCACCACTGGCACACTGCTGGTACAACAAGAAAACCTAAACTTGCAGAACTAATTCAAGGATCAACAGATATCACCAACATCAAAGGCAACTAATTCAATGTCTGCTCCCAAGAGCAGCCCAGCAGAAATGCTCACTGAGAATACTTTAGATCACTTTCCATGGATCTCAAACTTTTCATACTAGAGGTTCAATAAACATTCCATTTCATTTTTCTAATGTGTCCAAAAGTAACAAAACTAACACTCAGTCTTCAATGAGACTAAGAAACTAGTTGTAAAGCAAAGCAGAACTGGAATTAATACATTTTCTAAATACCAGATCTTTTAGATCCAATACAGTTTTACCCTTGGACTATAAAACAATGACTTAATATACTACTGCCAAAGTTACCCAAAGAGAGCAAAAATACCCTTTCTGGGCAATGTGTGTGCAAATGGAACAGCTTATTAATGCTTGCTTAATTGAGAACAAGTAAACAAGGGTCTTAGCCACATTGAACCAATTTCTTGAGGCAAACTTCATGGTCTGAGTTTCCAGAAACATGCTGGAAAATCAGCAAAAGGGAATGTCTTTCACTGCTTTGTTTTAAGCCACAGACAACAATTTCAGGCCACACTCACAAAAAACTCCATTTGACTCCCTCTGGCTATAAGAATAAACACAGCTTTCAGGGGATAAAGAACATCAGGTAAAAATCTCTGTTTAGTACATATTCCAAACCATTATATGTGACAGAGAAACATCAATATCATTTTGTGTCCTGAAAGCCTGATGGTGGTTTTTACATTCTTTGTTGTTGTTACTGATTACCAGCATCATAATTATCCAAAATTTCCTGTTCCTCAGCTGAAAATCATCACCTTAATGGTGATTGACTAGCACAGCTTCGGCAATTAACCTGTCCCCATTTGCCAGTGTCAGCTGAAGCAAAAAACATTAATTACCAACACAAATGGACAAGAAAAAAATGTGTGGTTCCTCTCTGAAAAGTGGTTTTCTAAAATAAATAAGAATTATTTCTTGCTCAGTACAAACTGCTTTCTGCTGCTGAACTTGGACCTGCTCACACTACCAATATCAACACCTTTACTGCTAGAACAGATGCTATGATCTGGAAATTGAATAGGGTGAGATGCAGACAAAGTAACAATAACTCAGCGCTTGCTAATTTCAAAATATTCATTTTGGATTGTGAGGTCAGTGTAGCATTAGATATTGTATTCATAACTGTTACTTATGATGCTTCAAGGAAAGACTTTTCTGATGGCACCACAAAGCCAAGTGTAGTACACTGCATCTAATTAGGCAAGATTTGCAAAGGAATATTGAAGATTTAAAGGAATTGTCCTTTACTCTAAAAATGCCACAAGCCAGGGAAGGGAAAGTTCTCTTTAAATCTGAAGAATCACTAGAGAAAATATCAAGAGGTCATGCTGGTAGTTTATAGTAACACAGAGGTGTAAAACCCCTTTATTTGTGACATGAACATCCTTGCGGTCACCTAGAAATTTCACTGTACCAAATGTATGGCTGATATACAGAGAAATCTAGAAGAATTAAGGGAAATGGGCACACCCCTGGGAAACTCTTGTGTCATGACAGAAAACTACTAACAGAAAATACTTTTTCAGTAATTGCTAATGCTTACTCAAAAGATCTTATTTCTCAGTGGTTCCACTTAAATGGTTACTGTTGGTGAGCAGAGCAAATGGAAGATTTTAATTACCATAAAATGAAAACCACAGGCATCTGAAGTAGCCTTTCGGTTAATTTTCTTATCAGTAAAAATAGGGACATCAATGAGATTGATCCAGTTAGGAGAGATACTTGGATAAGTGGAGCTTTAAGTCTACTCTAGCTTTTATTGCCAGCTAAAAGATCTAGCTAGACCTTTTAGCTGGCAATAAAAGATCATTTCCTGAGTAAACAAGGATGTAATTTTGCAGTTTGCTCCATTTTTTCTGCCCCCACATCTCCTTTTTTCCCCAAGGGTGAGCATTCTTAAAATTTCAATCTAGAACAAACACAAAGTGACTGAGTAAAATATTCTCTGGGACACAGAAGAATTTAGAAACTTATCTGCTCTATAATTTAGTGCTTAATCTACCAATAAATCCAACACATGCATGTAAATCAAACCCAAATAACTCCTGTGTTTGGGGGTTAGGCACATGGGTATTCATTAGCAGTGCCAAAAAACTCAGTAGCAGTGATGTTTCCTTTCCTTGCAGCAGTTCTTCTAATCACAGAGGCGAATTTAGCTGGCAAAGCAACCTCACCAGAGAGCAACCTCACCTAGTGCAGGCAAGAGATGAGGTATAAAATACAAATCCTTGTTTTTTATATTTCAAGGACAGTAAGGTTCCTTTTCAGTTCACAATTTCTGTTGACAATTACTGAACTATTGAAAAAATGCTCTGGTCAATTATGATTTACACAAGTTGCTCTGAACTACTTCATCTTGTGGGATCTCCAGTTCAGTTTTGACTGGTTCTCTGAATTTTCAAACTTGATGCATTTCTGGGCAATAGAGCTGTTCCATTCAAATTTATGGAGCTGTACATCCTGGTGTGGCTGCACAGAACAGGAACTTCATCCCAATTTTTTTCCAGACTTTTAAATTCACAGAACAACACCTTTAGAAAAATCAGCTCTTTTGAATGCACTGAAGAAGAACAAGGATGCCCAGATATGCACATTTTGGGGAGAAGGTTGATGACCCCCTCCTATGTGAGTGTAACTTGAGCCAACAGCCTTAAAAAGTTTTCAGTCCTTCCAAAATGTTGGATCCAAAATAATCTGACTTCTAAAATGAAGTCTAATTCTTTTATCTTGATTTCCAAGTTCCAGTTAAAGTTTGTATTTTCACCAACAGGTGGAGCATCAGTTCTGAAGTCCTTATCTGTTTGTGATCTAAAACAACCTAAATATTTACTAAACAGTAAAATAAAGTGTGTTTCACATCCTTGCTGCTGTGAAAGAAAGTAAAACTACATGAAGTGAAAAGGACCAACTATTGAGCCAAGATGGGAAGGGTAAATAGGGAAGTGTGCCAAATAGAAATATAGTGTTTCAGTATCATCATGAAAATATTGGCTGTTCTTAGTCTGAGCTGTACTAAGTCTTTTCCCTTCTTAACTGATTTTCTGGAGCAAAAGTTTCTACAGCCAGTAAGAGCAACTCCTAAATATGGCCAAAGTATTATGAGGTTTGATTGCAGAGAAGGTAAACAAGACAGACATGTCTCAGAAGTTTACACACATGGATCACACCAGAAGAATAGTTTCTTTTTACTCAACAACACCCCTATAACTTCTAAATTTTGGACAAATTGTGAAATTTCAGAGCTGAATTCTACTTCTGTATAAGTGCGACTTCCATCAACTTCTTAAAATAGCCATTCCCCCAAAAGTTACCAAAAATAACAATCCCAAGGAACTTCATATTCATCAAGCTGTTATTTTGGGTCTACCTAACAACAAATTTTCTGTCTGCTGAAGTATCAAATTAAGACTTCCATACTAGAATACATTAAGCTTTCACATACAAATAAGCGGAAACCATTTCCTTGCTGAGGTTTTGGCTTTACTTCTGTTTATAAACTGTGTAAAGCAACAGAGGGTTGTTGAGGCAACATTTGAGGGAAAAATATGAATAATTACTCCTTGCAGCACTGCATAGGTAAAAATACTATCAGACCATTTATAGCACCTAGAGGAACAAAAAGTTTTCCTTCATGCAAAACAAGCTGTGTAGGCACTGCAGTTTACAGCAAAAAAGAGCTTTGTTGGGCAGGGAGCAAAAGGAGAAAGGAGAATTTTAGCAAGTATAGGAACTTAGCTAAAAGGAGAGGGATATATCCTCAGTTTAAGTAAATCAGCATAAATTCATTGATACTCAGTTGATGTCAGACTGAGAATTTAAGAGGCACACACAGGCTGTATTCTGGTAACCCAGTTAATCAATCAAATTTACCTTCTTCAATAAATTCCATCCTCAACAATGCCTAAATAAAATCTCTAATCCAACATTACAACTGCATATTCCTACAATTTCTCTAGTAAAATTACATTACCTTTATTCATTTAAATATTTCTCAATCTTACAAACCATCCCTACTTTCTTCAATGCAAACAAATTCATGAGTGAGGACTGAAGGATCAGATCAGGGTGTTTCTTCACTCTGGAAATGTGTTTACATAAAGTTTTCATAAATCCTCTTTTTGGGCTATGTGCCTTTTCCTACTCTAAAGAATCTTTGATCTGTTTTCTCAATAGGGTTAGAAGAATTGAGTGAGCTACTGATATATCCACACAAAACCAAAAAGCACAGACCCTGTACAAACTGTATAATACCAAATAATTTATATATAACAGTATACATATGTAAGTGTAAAAGTTACTATAGCATATATTATAGAATCATAGAATGGTTTGGGTTGGAGGAGACCTTAAAGATCATCTAGCTATGCCTCCCCTGCCATGGGCAGGGACACCTTCCACTATCCCAGGCTGCTTAAAGCCCCATTTAACCTGTCCTGGGACATCCACAGCCTCTCTGGTTAGCCTGTGCCAGGGTCTCACCATGCTCAAAGTAAAGAATTTCTTCTCAATATCCAATCTAAACCTACTGTCTTTCAGTTTGAAGTCATTCCCCCATGTACTGTCACTAAACACTTTTATACATCTTATTATTTCTAAGAGGTTTCTAAATTTTATATATTAACAGCTTTCATACACAAGATAAAAGTTTCCTTCAACTGCAAGAGATTTCAAAGAGTGACAACACCCTTCCTGCAGAGGACTGTACTATCTTCTAATGATATTTTTTTTATTTCACACAATTTTTTTTTTTTTTACACACTTACCTACTCTGTGAAAATAATAAGTTTTCAAAATAAACTATTTTTGCCTGGTATTGCCATGTGATGGTACAGTCATGACAGGACTGGATGGATCACAGTCAAGATAAGAATTTGGTTGGTACTAAGGTCACTGAGATAACATTTTTAAAAGCACCTTGGGAAGTCAAAAACACTTAAAGTAAGAGGGAGTACGAGGATACAGGCAGGGTACAAGTTATCACATCATTTGTGTCAAAAGCAGATTAATGGAATGTTTACAAAATGAAGTGAACAGTAGAAATATGTTACCAAATCTACTTCCCAAGCAATAAAGCAGAAGTCAACTCCTTTTGATGATCTTCTATGTGACTTAAAGGATGGGGATATTGTAACAGTCTACTTTCTCAATCAAATTCAATCATTTTGTAAAATGGTATCCATTAAAGTTTCTTTCATTGTCTTGGGAGTTAAAAATCCCACCCTGAGAAAAACATCCAAATACAGCATAAGCATTTTTGCAGCCAGTGGCATGAGAGCAAAGGTTTTCCTGAATATGCTGTTGTTGAGGTCTATGTTCTTAGCTAACAGATGCCAGAAAAAACAAAATTTAATAAATGAGCTGAGATGACAAAGTTAAATTTAGGTGAGGAAATGAATTGGCAAAACCTTTTACTGACATATGAATCTGAACATAATGTAATTTAATTTTACTTTGTTAATTACCCCAATGTATTTAACTTGCTATTTTATATGTCTCTTTAATACATTATGTATTTCTGAAGAGAAATGGTTTTTTAAAACATATTTGAAATTAATTTATTTGATTAGAAGTCCCATTTCAATCCCAGTGATATAATACTCATTAAGTTTCGGGGGGAAAATGAATGCAAAATAAGATCTGTTGCATGATATGTGAAGAAAAGGGGAAGGAATTGTTGAAGGTCATATTTATGAAAGCTTGAGAGGAGATGAAAGTCATGCTGCTGATCTTCTGTTGGTTCTTAAACAGAACCCTCTACAAATACTTAATTACCAACACTTTTACCATGCTGAGAGAATGCTGCACAGATTACTGTGGAAAATTTTTATTTAAAACAGAAGATTGAAAATCAAAGATAAATCCACCAATTCCTACCAGGGTTATCATGTTTGAAATTCCAGACACCATCTTCAGTGCTACACAGGCAGACTCATTTTAATTCTCCTAAGTACAAAAGACATAAACAGCTACAATACAAATTAATGTTAATCTGATTACATTGTTAATGTGTGATAGATACATGAATGCTGTATCAATTTTCTCTATGTTACCTGAAGCAAAATGATTAGACTGTATAAATTAGAGTTCTAGTTCCAATGGGCAAATGGAATTTAAAAGCATATCCACAGATGCATCCAGCAGCTAGGCATTATTTTGTTGAATAATCCTCATTATTTTGCTGAGTAATTCTCAGATTTTTCTGACAGACATGTAATCATATTCAGTAAATACTTCTGTCCTTTGCTTTGTAGCTTTATTTTATCAGTTATGTTCATTGGCAATGCCCAGTTTTCAAAGCCATTTCTCTGCCTTTTCAGCTGAATACTGAAAATAATCCCTCATAAAGATCTGGCAGGTCACAAGTGCTGGAAACAAATTCCTCTCATAGACCCTTGACCTAAGCAGAGTTTTTATAGGTGTGCTGTAATGTAATTTTGTCTAACTTTTAATCTTCTGATTTGCATTCTGTGGCTCAGATTACCTACAAAGAGAGGCTGTAACATAGCAGCAGTCTCCTGAGTGTTGCAGAAGTTGCAAATGGTTTCTGGAATAGAGTTATGGCTTGTGTCATGTGCTCTGCTGCCTGATTAGAAACTGTTTTATTGCTGGATTCACATGCTCTCTGGGATGTTTGTTTCATGGCTAACATTTCACTGGCTTCTAGTTCACCAAAAGAAAATTGTGACTGTCTCTGCTGACAAAAAATTTTGTGTAACACAAAAGGAACAAGAACCTTTCAGTAGTATTTCTTCATTTTTTTCTTTAAACTGCTATGAAATACTGTGATATAAGAAAGCTACGGGAGTAAACAAAAGTACTGAGTTTCAAAGCATTTGATTCAATTCATGACCTCCTGAAGATGACTGCCTTCCACATAACCACTTTAAGAGGCAAAATACTATTTCTTAAAAGTCAAGAAAATGTCTTATTGTATTCAGTCAGTTGTTTGTATTAGAATCACAGAATTACTATTCATTTTGTGCAAGTCAAGTGGTCCAAAGTACAGAAGGAGTCAAACTTCCAGGAAGGGACTTGTCTGGTAAATGAGAATCTTAAAGAGAGAGAGAGCTCCTACCCCTAATTTCACAACAGTTAAAGCACTTACTAAAAGAGGAACAGAGACCGTTTGACTTTGAGAAAAAAAAAACCTGGAGCACAAGTGTGCTGAGGATTTTTGTAATTGACAGCCACCATTTAAATCATGTTGAAAAGAGGTGGGAAGGCAAGGATAACTAGACAGAAATAAAAGGAGAGCATGCTGCTTTCCAGTGTCAGCTTAAATTATTCTTCAAAAGCAATCCAGTGCTACAGCAATTCCCTGATGCTTCACACAGCCTGGGATTTCTTTTCTTCTTTCTCCAAGTAGAACACACTGATGAGCAAAAAGCAGCAGCCTACACTGACATTTACATTTCCACTTCATCATGTTATCTATTTTTCTACAGAAATGTAACTTATTTTCTATTCTCCTCTAGAAATACAAGAGTTTTATGTAAAAGAAATAGTCACCCTTGCCTCTCAAGCAATAGTAGTTTTAGGTTTCCTGTTCTTTCTTTTGTTTGGTGTATTTTTAATCAATAGATACATTGATGGAAAAAAAACCAGCAAAATCCTAGCTAATAGTAAGGTCAGAAGATACTTTGAACTTTTGTTATAAGCAAAAGAAGGAAATATCTATTAAAATGCATTTCTGCAACAATAAAATCAAAAATTCTTAAAGCCTTCCCAGTACTATATTTAGGATATGCATTGCACCTACATTGAGAGATCTTGAAGGAGTCTCAGCACAGACCAAAAACTCCTCCAAATTTTTCATATACTTTTTCTTATAAATGTATGCAAACTACTCAACCGCAAACAGTTAAAGATAAGTAATTATATAATTTTTAGGTAAAAAAGCAAGCAGCAAAACTAGCTGCTTTAGCATTAGCCTCCTAGAGCTAAAGTCTTCCTACCTATGTAAATTCCATAATAATGCCAAAGGCAGGTTATCCTTCCTTGACATTTCTCTGTATTAAGGGACAAATGGGTTTCTAATTCATGATCTCATCAACTTGCAAGTGTTACTCCATTGAATTCACTAACAGAAAACAACAAAGTCTCAGGTTCACCAACATATTTCAGAAAATCAATTGTTTTAATGAACTCCTTGATGGAATCATTCCTGTAAGAACTACATTCCACACAATAACAGCCTCTCAGGGCAAACCGGTATTTGTGCCTGTCCATTCCATGGTGCCCTACTTTTAAAAGAAGTGATTTAAAAAGATAAAAGAAGCATTGATGCAAGGGCCAGGGAAAGCAACATAATTTCATGAAGGTAAGTAGGGGTGTGAAAAAGCAAATACACAACTTTCTCAACCCCTTAAAACACCTCTGGTTTCTTCCCCATGCAAACTCTTACTAGTTACCCCTCTGTGTATGTCTCTGTCTGGCTACCCAACACTTTTCACTTTCCTTCTCAACTTCCCTGGTTTTTTGGGCTCTCTTCTCATTTGCACCCTCTTCATCTGTTCCAGTTTTCATTGATCCCATCCAACTGCTTTTCACCACTTCTGCCAGAATCACAACTCCACAAAACTGAACTTTGCCTGCACTGCTGAGAAGCTCTAACCCAGTTTTGCCTTCACTGTCAAGGACCTTTGATCCAGTTTTCACTCTCCCAAATTTGGAAATGTTTATCTTGTCTCCAGTTCTGCAAGGTCTAGAGCAGAATCACTCTGCTCTGTACTAAAGCATTTTTGCCCAATAGAAGTCTAAAGCCAGGCATTAGGAGAGAAGATTCACCCTAACAGAAAGCAGGTGATGTTATAGACAACAGCTGGCTCTGTAAGTCCTGCATTCCTTTTTTCATCCTGTGCTTTTTAAATTTGTCTTTGACCCTTCTGCATTTCTTTCTCACATGGACACATAATCAGTCAAACAACTTAGTGTTTTACTTGGTTAATTAAGCAGAGAGTTTAATCTAAACAAAACGCAGAAAGTTGACACAGCATCTCTTTTTACCAGGTTTCAGACCACATCTGAAATTATGCACCTTCCCCTCTCCTCCCACAATACTGAAGAAGAAACTGAAATTGCATTGTTTTCATAAATGTGTCTGTAGATACTTAGACATTGCTTAGACATTGATCAAACCTAGGGCTGTTCAACAGATGTTAGGAAGAATGGAAGCCAAAACACTGAAACTGTTGCGTTCCTAATGAGCAAACTGTTCCCTTTTTTATTGTCTTAGTAGTGGTGCATTGCTGGAAGCAGCCAGCCATGATCCATGGAATGATACAGAGATAGTCAAACACTGTGCAGGTGTGCCTTGTTAATGTCAGATATGGAAAGATGGCTCCTCTGAGACTCGAGATTTATAGAGCTGAATGCTTTGCATACTCTGTGCTGGAACAAGCTAGGTGCCACATGGCTAGGCCAAAGCAAAGCCAAAGTTCACAGCTAGACTCTGCAACACAACCAGCAATCGGCCATCTGAAAATGGAAAGCAGAACTTCTGCTTGCAAAGTACCATGGGACATAAACTCACATTTACTTCCAAATTCCACTGGAGCTTTAGTCAGAAATTTTTTTCTTTTTTTTCCCCAAGTTTCTCACAGGAAAGGGTAAGATACTATTGCAAGAAGCAAAAATCCTGTTTTGTTTTTTCCTCAGAGGAGAACATAACATTCAGTCCTGGGATTAAGTTGATCACCAGTTCTGTGGAAGAGGGCAATGGAAGTTTTAGCCTGTTCTCAGTGTTAACTGGTATGGACTGCAATTCTTCATCATGTGGCACAGTCATGGCCCTGTGGCTTCCTCTGGCACAGGGTCCTGGGGTGATCTTCTGATCCTTTCCATTAAAATGGTAAAAATAAAATCAGAACAGATTGGGCTTTTGAACTCAGATGTTATGACTCTTCTTCCCACCATGGACTAGAATTTGCTGCTCTTATTACTGAATTTTCCCATGTGGCCCTAATAGGTGACTCATGTAAAAAGTGAATAGATCTCATAATGTTTTAATAAGACTAATCCAAAAGCCACAGATTAGCTCAATATCTCTGCCACACAATAGAGCTTTGATTTTAAACTTCATTCACCTTTTCAAATTAAAAAATCTGGAGCCTATTCCAGTTTTAAAAACCCACAAAAGTGTTTCATTTAGTGCAGGCAATTGAACTGGAGTTTTGGAATTTAAAAGATTCCTGACTCATTTTTACTTCCAATTTTCCTGCTCCCTGTCAAACTTTTTCTTTTCAAACTGATAGGCTAAGTGCTACTGAAAGTGGCACAGTAAGAACTTTCATGGACTGTCAGTTCACAAAAATATCAGCAGATATCCACCTATTCTCCACAGAAGCAAGTGGGACACAGAAGAAAGGGAATGTGAAAATGTTTTTTGTACCCCGTGATGTGCCACTGAGTGCCAAGGAACCTGTGCAAAGGTGGTGGTGTTCATCTGGAGGTACTGCTTGTCTAGTAGGACAGGGAATCCAGGATCCTTCAGCACTTCTCTGCAATACTCCCCTTTCCCTATCATAGGATATGACTATTGACATCATCTGTTGGTATGAATTGAATTATTACAGCTTATGTTTAATGCAAACACCTGTAAGTACTCCTGTAAATATTAGAAATTTCACTGCACACATGTTCCAAGGTCTGACCTCTTCAAGGAAGGAGAAAGGGAGGTTAGCTTCCAAATATAGATGTGTTTATCTTATAAATTCTTATTAGGAAAGGCTGCAGTTGTCAAAAATATGCAGTTTTTCACTTGAATGCATATGCATGCATGATGGGTATTTCCAGGTTCACAGCAATGTGAACCACATCTCCAGCTTCAAGAGGGGACTGCAAGACTGAAATGTTATGGTAATACAGAAAGACTTTTTCACCTAAAAAGCAAAGTCCAGCAATTTTGCTGGATTTTCTCTACATATATTACAGAAGTCAGGCTTATGCAAAGCCAAACAATTTGGGAAAAGAAGCCAGAGATTCATAGAAATCTTAATTCACTTCTTGAGAAAATAATTCTTGTGACAGGGTTCCCAGCCTGCTGACTGCATGAGTTCAGAGAGGTGCCAGTCCAAAGCAATCTGGGACAGCAGATGTAATACTCTTTAAATGGCAGATGTTCAATGAGGGTTACAGATTGGTACATGGATCCTTGAAAGGTGCTGGAGAGGATGGGTCTGTTTGGTCCATGGCTAGTGGATGCTGGGTAACTTTGAAAGGCTGAGCAGCTGGGAGAAAAGCTCCCTGTTCCCATTGTCCTGTGCTGTTTTCTGGGCTGAGACAGGAATGTCACCCCTCAGAGCAGGTGAACTTGCTCAGCACAGAAAAGGCACATTTTGTAGTTCAGTGCTCGTCTCATATTTAAGAGGAGAGCTTCACAACAGGGAAAAATGACCACAAAGGCACCTTTAAATTCTGGGTGCACTGAAGTTCTGTCCCAAATTTTCCTCCTCTGCTTTGCTGTGGTTTCATGAGCTGCCAATACAGAAATAGAACCTTTGTAAAAGACTGCTGGCTCTGAGGCAACCTGAGAAATGAAAATGTATCTTCTCTTCCCACCAAGACCAGCAACATTTCCAGAGTGTTGCCATCAGCAAATCTTTAGCCTGTCAGAAAGCATGCAGCTTTGAAGTGAGAAGAAAAAGACTTAGCTGGGTATGCCATTAAAGAAAGAAAACAATAGAGGGGAATTAATTCATCTGTCAACACCCTTCAGAACAAAGAACAGCAACCAGCATCCCACAGAATAATGCAGGTCATCCCTGCTGGCACCAACATCCAGCCATGGATGCAAAAACCACAGGGTATTGATACACTCAGTGATGTGGATCCATCAATTAAATTAATCTGATAAATAAAATAGAATGAAGCTTCCAAAAGGGTTTCTTTTATCTCAAGGCCAGATAACTCCAGTGGGAATTTTGCACCTTGTGTTCAGGGCAAATAAGAGAGCCAGTGAGATTTTCTGAAATCCCCACAAGTAGGGATTAACTTGTAGCTCAATTACAGTCATGTAAACCACTCACTCCCTCAAGGCAGCTGTGTGACATCAGATCAGATCCTCACAGGTCTGACTACTGCCAGCACACTGGGTTCTTTGGATAATAAACTCCATAGCAGACTGGGGATTTGGGAAGCTCTCTGATCCACACCATTGCCAGGAGGCAGCATTAAACAGATATAAAACATCTCTCATACATGTTTTTCTAACCTGTTCTTAAATATGTACAAGTTCTCTCTGAGACCTGCTCTATGTTTATCTGTCTAAGCTACAGAACACAGTAATTCAATATTTGATCTCATAAAAACAGTCTCTGATTACTCCTAGGTCAGTGCAGGGGGGTTTATACACCATAAGTGAATTGTACTTTTAAATACTTCAAAACTGCTGCAATTGATCAAGATACCTTAAAATTCTAAGATTATCTGTTAATTCCAGTGTGAAATTATTAAATCTAAGATTATTTTCTCCACAGGAACTTCAATAAAATATTCTATTCCACCACTTGAGTTATTAATGAAACAGTGAAAAACAACCAACGCAGGAGAGAACCCTGAAGAACTCTACTTGGTGTATTTTTCCATTTGCTTGGCATATTTTATGCAGAGAATATTACTTTGCAGCCAAATCTGGATTCACATGGGAGTAATTTAATCTACACCAAATTGTACTCATTTGTTTAGCTGAATGCCATCTGAGACAACCTCAAAAGCTTTTTTAAGGTGCATGTGACATGCTGTTTCTAACCTACACGAGGAATCCTGCCAGAGATGAAAATTAGACTGCTTTAATATGCTTTATCTTCAAAGTTCCATTTTTGCTCTTTCTAGTCAATTACCTGCTGGAAAACTGCAAATAGATCAGCTGATTGTTTCTTTGCCTATTTTTTGACAGTTTTAACTTGGGATGATGAATGTAATTTTCTTTTAATAATTTCATTGTGAAGCCAGGGAGGATTACCACCAATGAATTCCACCATGTCTTTATGAGTCCTCAAATACCTTAATATTTTATTTATATTGTATTGCTAAACCAATTTTATCTTCAGAAAGAAAGCTTAGGGAACTAAGGCAGATCTACATGAATAAGGAAAGAAAATT
Source organism: Melozone crissalis (assembly GCF_028551555.1). Taxonomy (NCBI): domain Eukaryota; kingdom Metazoa; phylum Chordata; class Aves; order Passeriformes; family Passerellidae; genus Melozone; species Melozone crissalis. The sequence goes on along the minus strand of NW_026535817.1, from coordinate 5,829,164 downwards.
TCTTCAGCATAAAAATTTAGCTGACAGAGCATATTAGAACTTGAATGAACCCCTTAAAATGCTCACTTTTGTCTTTCAGAAGATCTGAAAGATAATGTTGCACATCTTGCCACATTCCTGAAGTCTTCCTCTATTTCTAAACTAAATTCCAAATGAAAGCAGTTTAGCTCAAACTGGTGGGCTGTAGCCATTTGCCAGGTTTCAATGCAGAAGAAAACTCAGTCATCCTTACCCTACAGAACATTTGCCACTGCAATGGTGAGCACCAGATTGCCTCCTGGTTCTCCATGCCTTTCTGTATTTTGTACTAGACAAAGAATTTCTCTAGAATTTAATGAAATGGCTTTTCTGTCCCTGGGCTTGTAGATCAAACTCTCAAACTGAGTTTGTCTCAGTTTCAACTAAAAAACCAATATGACCACAAAAGTACTGCCAGTATTCTACACAAGATTATCTGTTACAGCGTTTTGTGAGAGCACAACCAAAGTGTGTGGCTATCCTCTCAGTGCAATAACTTCAACCAAGAAAGTAAATAAATTCTACTTTAGTTGAAAAACCCTGTGTGTTTTAGAACTCATTTTTGAATAAAGGGTGGGGACATGGAAAGTGAAGCTGAGTGCTACAAACAAACTTAGCCAGTCTCAAAATGGGAGTGTGGAAAGCCTGGCAAAACTGCACTTGCTTTTAGGTTTCACAACTACGGAAAAGCCATTCCACCAAAAAGCACTATCAAAGAGTTGACATATAAACCATGAAAGCAGCAACTTCAAACCAAACTGAAGAGCAGATTTCAGCTATTATACCACCCAAGGCCATCACAAGAAGGCATCAGGAATATGTGACAGTGTTTTTCACATGGCAATATCACAGGCATGACAGAGTTGCAGTTGGCTCCCACACAAAGGAGAAGGCAGCAGAAAATGGAGACAAAAGGCAAGAGAAAATATGTGGACAACACTGCCAAAGAGGTTGAGTGGTTGCTGAAAGAAGGAATAATAAATCACTTTCTCAATTTAATAAAGTTACAGTAATCCAGTTTACACTATCTGAAAATGCCAATAACAAACAGAAAAAAACTTGAAAACTGAGAAGAAAACTCAAAAAGTCTTACTTTTGAAAGACTAGCTCAGCAAGCATCACAGGACACTTGACCAATGAGATTACATTCCCAGAGCTAAACATTAAACATGTCTCACCACAAAGTGATAATTGGAAGACCTACAAACAGCTGAAGTTTGTGAAAATGAAGAACTATACGGGGCCAAGAAAAACCTTTGGTATAACAGCACTTGAAATTGAAATACCAGAAGAAGCATTTCACATGAGTGTAACTTACTGTAACAGTGATTGAGGTGAGCAAAAAAAACCCCATCAAACTATGTGCATAGTCCTTTTAAGCACCTTTCTTCCTTTCTATTTCTTTTACAGCTGAAGTCAACCAAGAACAAGCTACAAGAACAAGCTACATCTCATGTGTTGGACAGATTTTTTACCCTCAGTATAAACATCAAAGAAAGCATCAAATACTGTTTTTACCACTCGGCACAAACTTCATAGACCTCCCCCAGCACATGGAGAGCTTCTAACACAAACCAGTACGGAACATCTTGAATTGTTATTATGTTCCAACAAAAATTATTGTCATCAATAAAGTGGGGCTTGCATAGATCCACATAGGCTTGAAGGAATGGTTAATCACATAGATTGATATTAATTAATGATGTTGTCATGTTTGGTATTGCCACTGACTTTAATATTAGAAATACAGAGACATTATACAGATTTTGAAATCAAGACTTTGTTGATGACATAGCTTTAATTACTAGCTCAATAAAAGGGAAAAGACAAAAGCAGTCTCACATTAGCACCAAAATATATTTTTCTATTATGAGGAAAAAAAACCAAAATCTAATTAAAACCAAGGAAACTGCAACTCAATCACTTCATTAGAAAGACAAAGTAACTACAATAGGAATCAGTCAGTTCCCATAAATTGGCAGAAAAGAAAAATATACAGGATTTTCAGAAGGAAATCATTAATAAATGGGCAAAGTGGCAAGTGCATTTACCAACATAACCAAAATTTTATCACTAAAATCTCTAACTTCAAGACTGATCTGGGAATTCATAATAGACATTACTTCCATCATACCACGGATCTGAGAGCTAGACATTGACCAGAGGCACAGATACACATCTTTCTATCTTCAAACATATCCATAAAGAAAATGAAAATATTCAGGACATGTTAAAAGAGTCAATCAAACTGATCAAAATTACTTATTCGTAAATCTACTGAGACAAGACAGTGTAGGAAGGAACAAGGAACTAGGACTCTTGTCCCATTTTCATAGAATGCTTTAGGTGGGAAGGGACCTCAAAAATCACCTAATTCCAGCTCCTTGCCATGGGCAGCGACACCTTCCACTAGATCAGTTTCCTCTGAGCTTCATTCAGCCTGGCTTTGAATATCCCCAGTGATAGGGCATCCACAATTTCTCTGGACAACCTGTTCCAGTGCCTCACCACCTTCACAACAAAGACTTTCCTCCTAATATCTAATCTAAACCTACTCTCTTCCAATTTCAAAATCTTGTCCTGTAATTCTAGGCTCCTGTAAAAAGTCTCTCTCCATCTTTCTTGTGGACTCCCTTCAAAGGCACCAATGAGGTCATCCCAAAGCCTTCTCTTTTCCAGGCTGAGCAATCCCAATTCTCTAAGCCTTTCCTCATAGGAGATGTGCTCCACCCCTCTGCACTCGATCCAACACTTTGTCTTGTGCTGAGGAGCCCAGAGCTGGAGGCAGCACTGCAGGTGGGCTCTCACCAGAGCAGGGCAGAGGGACAGAACCCCCTCCCTTGACCTGCTGCCCGCAGGGCTTTGAATGCAGCCCAGGACATGGCCCAGAGCCACTTTGAGCCACAGCAGTGAAGCCCTTTTAAACCCAAAGAAACCTCTAATACCATAGAAAGAGCTCAGACTTCAAATAATCTATTAAAGGTATAAACCAGGCATATTTTTAAAAGATTTACTTGGATTACATCCTATTTATAGTTCTTGCAATTGCAAACACTTGCTGAGAAGTCAATGTAACAAGAAAGAAGTACAGCATACTGGATCAGTAGCTACAAAAGAACAGAAGTCCATCTGGAAACCATGTAACAAATATTAAAACACTATCTAAAAATGGAACTTTAATTTAAAGTATTTCTGAGATTTGATCCTTAAAAACTTTTCCATTTGCTTCAATTGGGCCAAGTCAGCTTTATAGCATGTATGAAAATACATAGAACTGCTTCAGGTTATTGATCAGACATGCTGCCAAAGCCATGTTCTGTATCTGGGATTAAACTTCCCATCATAGTGTTCCATTATATTGCAAAGGTTCCACATTGTTATCTCCTTATTGCAAGGGCTTCATACCTCCTTGGTGTTTCCCATGGGCAGCTCCTCCAAGCACTGACTCTTCCTTCTTCTGACAGCAGCCAACTGACTCCCAATCCCCTCACACCCAGCTACCCCACCCTTTTATACCAATCTTCTTCTCATTGCTTACAGCTGTGGCCTGTTAAAGTCAGGCCTGGTCCCAATCTTTAATAATTAGCCCAGCTGCAACTCCTTAGGGGTAAGATTACTTTCTATACTACCTTTATTTTCTTATATTCTATCCCTCTACATCATAGTAGGAAGCTCTGATAACAGAAAAACCCTCACCTCCAGCCCTTTTTTACAGATGCTTATTAGCCAGCAGGGCCAGCCAGAGCCACTGGAAGAATCCATGTGCTTGAACAGTGGCAACCACTGTTATGTTGGATACCCTAGGGCATCCAGGAGTTTTGCCTGCCTGGGTCTGACAAATGGCAGAGCTGGGCTGCAAGAGCTGTCCTGCCTTATCAGCAGCTGGAAACCAGCTGGGATACACCAAAGCACCTAAAATAACACTAGATACCTACACCTCAGGTATTTAACTCATCCTCATTTTTATATTCTCGTCTGTCTTGTTAAGGTACCAGCAAAGGAATCACAGACTGATCAAAATGTGTACAGAATGAGGTACAACTTATAGCCATAACTTAATAACTTATGGACTAGGACCATGCACACACATCAAACAAATTGATGGAGGGAGAGAGTTTCATTTTCATGTTGCTGCTGTTAATCAGACTATCTGAATAATATTAGTTTATCTGTACTCATGGCACATATCGCTGTTCAGATAAAAATATTTCATTTGGAGGAATAGGTTTTTGAATAATTTTATCCAGGCGTTGGATAAAATTCCAAAATAAAATATTTACAAGTACTAGATCTTATTTCCCCTTATTTATTATCACAGCTGGGCAGTAGAACGTTGTCACCCAAATATCCAGTGTAAGACCACCTTGTTTGACACAGACAGATGTGGAAGTAACTAGTCCTGGTTTTGAAGAGGAACACTTAAATGTGATTTAAGGCCCAGCTCTTGTTGTAGCCAAGATATTATTAGACAAGGAATGAGTATGGGCAGAGAATGACAACAAAAGCAAAGCAAAAAATCACATTGCTTCCTCTGACTGCTCTGTTAATAATTACAGACAACCCATTCATTCTTCAAGAACCTGTTACCCATCCAAAAAAGTCCCAGCTGTGTTTCAGCCAGCAAGCAAAATGAAAGACTTCACAAAACTACTACACAATGCCTGGACTGCTAGGTTTGAAACAAACTAAACAAGATGCCAGGAGAAAGCAGTGCTAATCTCTTCCCATTTCCAGGATTTTTAGCCAAGTACTGCAATGACTCTCACTGAGAGTTTTGTATCAGTAGGGTAATCTATTTTTAGCCCATGGAATTTCCTGTATCACTTTACTCTGTCAAACAGAAATGCTCTCAATGAATCTAAGCAATGACATCCAAGCAATGACAGAAGTTACAGAACATTGCTTTTTCCCATCCAAGCCTTTTCTCTCCTGCCAAACCTAATAATCTTTTATAGAACCACTGCCTTTCCAGTTTTGTGTCATTTTATCCAATGACCTCACAAGGCTTAGCCTCATACTGTAAAATCCCCAGTAAACATTTAATTAAGGACACAAATCATTGTAACCAATTATTAAGAAAATCATAATGAACATCCAATAGGAATGAGGTGCAGTGCTTATTGTTCTTAAAACATACAGTTGCTGGTTTGGGCACACATGAACAGGTTTGAGCTGCTTTTCTATCTTCAGAAAAGATTCTCTAACGATATTATATAAGGGGACAAAACCTCTCATACATGTGGAGTATGTGCAAGAGCAAGTCAGTTCCCCAAGGCAGTACAGACCATCATGTCCCAATACATTTTTAATAGCAGGTATTCTTTTTATCAGTTCCACTGACACAGCTTTGAAGATATTGGATAGCAAAAGCATAACCTGATAAACCACTCCCAAATAAATGGAGAAAATTTAATTATTCTGTACATTTCTACTCCTATGCCTCTGCAATTCTTCTATGGATAGACATTCCCTGAATTTTTGAAGCCACAGATAGAGGCAGACTCCCTTGCTGAAGGGAATTCATTCCTGTCCTGTCAGGTGACGGGTGATGTTTTCTCAGAGCTTTCAGTAATGTAAAATCTGGGAGTATTTTCTGTATTTTCACTTGACATAGCATGTATTTTACTTGATATACCCAAGTCACTGATGACGTCACAGAAATCTTAACTGAAATATTAATTTCCACCTTCCAAATGAAAACTCTGCATCAAAATCACCTCCAGATAAGAAATAGTGAATCTTCCCCATTACTTTCAGAGTTTCACTGTAGGCATCACTAACAAAAACTAAAAAACCCCACACTTCCTCAAAGGCTGAAATTCAAGGAAAACAGCATTTGTGAGTGGAAAAAACATACATACTCCTATAAAATGGCCAACTAAAACTATGATATTGTTTTTTCATCTTTAAAAACTATGGAATTCATATTTTAGTCTAGCACTTCCTTTTAATTATTCCTATGTGTGAAATAGAGCTATATTTAATTCTCACTACAAGCATAGCTAACTCAACTTCTGTTGCAATAAAACTAGATACAGCAGCAATTAAAACTTTTAACAGGAGACTAGTTCAAAAAAATTAAGATGCTGCATGATAGCAGACACATGAAAGAGACAGTCATACATATATGCATTAAATCCCCAGAAATATTTCTGCTCTGAGATTCTTTCTTTACTGTCTTAATGAGAAAACACCATCTCTTGATTACAAACAGCCTCAGAAAAGTCACTGGCGTTAAAAGGAAAGCATTTGACCCACTCTATTGACAGAAACAATTAGCATGCTTGTTGTAAGAGCAAATGAATTAGGTTAAGGTTATGGAAATGGGAAAGACAAAAGATTTGGAGCCCTAGAATCAGTAGAGTGGGAGGCAGAGAGTGAGGTGAGCCAGCTGTGATCTTACACTGGAAAAGCTGCATTTGGGTTTAAAAACAACAGGTGCCCTTTGTCACCTTCAGAATCACTCCAGACACACAGCTGAGCGTGAGTTTTAAGATGAATTATTGATATATGACACAAATACATATGCTAAGAAGGAAAATTCTAATGGAAACGTGTTGAATATGTTTTTCTAAATAATTATCTTGGTAACTTCCTAATGCTTTTCCTTCAAAAAAGAGAAGTGAAGATCGCTTTTCTTATATTTAATGCATTTCAAACAAAAGTGGCATGGTTACTGACTTTTCTGTGTGTGCAAGGATGATGCAAATTGACCTGTATGTCTAAAGAGATTCGCTTCTGCTTCACTGTTATTTTTGAAAGGAATTTCTTCAGCAATGCCGTTCAAAGAAAGAAGCCTGGTTTTTTTTCCTCTGCTGTTGCAATTCAAATAGTAATAAAACCTAGTAAAGAGAATACTTCAGAGTCTCTTATTTTGTTCTCTGAAACAGGATTGCTGATTTTTAAATAGTTGCTTTTCAGCTGCTTGTTCAGAATCCCTTATACAATTGACTATGCCAGCTTGCCTGTTACTGATGTGCCTGAGGCAGATTGCTATGGTTTCTGAACAAACAAATATTAAAACACACATAGAATTCAGCTGAATGTTAAAAACAAGGCAGTGGAGTCTGTTTACAGCTCTCAGCAATGTTTTCACAACAATTGAGACATTTTTTTTTATTAAACCAATTTAAAGCTCTGTTTATCACAGAATTTCTATTGATGTTTTCTCCCACAATGATCTATTTAAATCATCATTAAGTGATACAATGAGGCTGGTTTATATCCTACTTTAGCACTCTCTTTTCCAGATTTTATCAATCTGATGTTTCTGGACCATGGAGAGAAGTGTAACACCATTTGCAAGGAGAATTTTGACAGAGCAAAGCTGTGACTCCAATGATTATATCCTGTGTATACAAATACAATCCTACCAGTCAAGAATTGTGTCATTTTGAAAATGGGAACATGTCATGTTAGGTAATTTTTTTTGCCGGCATTTGTTCTCTTGCATGCTAACCATTCTCAAGTTTTACTTCATTTTTCAAAAACAGTTAAAATCCTGGATTAATTAATAATAATTACTAATACATATATAATACATATAATAATTTTTTTGCTGAGACTTGATGGGCTTTTTGGTGCAGCAATGATTGTAGGTCATGTGGAAATTAGTAATGAATGGCGTTCTCTTCATTAATCAATGTTCACAACTTGGTGACACTTCCTGTGAAATTGACTATTTATCAAAAGAAACCTTTTCTTGCTGAATTTGTCCAGTGCCTCTTTTTGCCTCAACACCTCACCTTGAAGTGTTTTAGGGGTAGGCAAGCAAAATGAAGAAGGTTGTGGTGGCCCCTAAAACACAAGGGATCCCAGCTGCTGTTTCTGAGATGTTCTAGATCTTCCTTGTCTCCCATGGAAACAGTTAACTGTCCCAAATATATGTTAAAGAATCATTGGAACAGCAACTGGTTTGCTGATAAACTAAGAGCTCTTGTCACCAGGTCAGAGAATTGTTCTCTCTCAGTCCTTCTGAGTCAGGGCACATTTCAGTGTCTTACAGAAAATTACACAGCTTCTGCAGCAGTGCCCTTACAGAGGTACAAGACAGCCCTGCTCCAGTACAGTCATGATCCTGGGAGACAGATTTTTCAGGATCAAATATAGAAATGTCTCCCATTTTTATTTGTATACTCCATTTGCTCTATTTGTAAGCTCCCCAGCCACAGGACTACTACAGAATTCCCTAATCTGCAATACTTACGGGAATTTGAGTTGAAAGTTATGTGATTGTATCTTCACTTAGTGACAACTTAGAGAGAGGCTCTTCAGAAAATTCTCTATTCCCTTTCCTTTCCATTCAACCCCTGCTCACTGAAATATAACCAGCTATTAGTAAATAAATGGATGTGCTGGTGCCCTTATCATTCCTCTGAAATGGGCAGCTCTGCAAGGGTCAGCTGGCTCTTGTGGGGCACAGTAAATGATCCCCACAATGTCAGACCAGGGCAAGCTAAATTGCAGCTGAACTGTCCTTTTGCTCTCAAAGTCTGCAGGCATGTTTATGAAGTACAGGAAGAAGTCAGAAGCTTGTGTTGGAAGGAACAAGATTTAAAAGGACAAATGAGAGCATAATTAGATCCCAAATTTTGTCCCTTCTCAGCTGGTCATCCTGAACTTTAATTTTTTTTAATTAACTGCATAACTACTGTAAGCTTGCTTTATTTAGATAAATGTAAACAGTGCCTTAGGGTACAGGATGTAACAAATACTTCATTTGGTAACTGGTTACATCTATCTTGCTCTTTCCATGTAAGAACTACCTTGTACAATCTGGGACATGTTTTACTCCAGCCTTGCTGTATCTGAGCAGGACTTCAGGATGCATTAATCATTAACACAATAGCCTGATAGGGCTTAATTGAGAAAGCTGCTGGTTCTTTGCAATAAAATCAAGCTTTAGTCTGGTAATTCAAAGTTCTCAAATATCTGAGACAAGTTGCTTTGCCTTAAACTTCATTTTTGACCTTTTCACTGGCATATCCTTTCGTCTTACACTCTTTTCCAAATAATCTCAGCTTTTTCTTGACTCCAGTCCAAAATGTTCTGTTTGAACTCTCAGCAACAATTCCTGCTCTACACAATTTGGTGTTATCTGCTCGGTTTTTCTTGTTTTCTTTGACATTCAGCAATCAGCAGGCCTGGCCTGGGATCAAATAAGTGCTAGAGCTGAGTCCCCCTGAGCACATGCAGTGGCTGCTGACATCACAGGGTCAACTGCAGGATACCCTTTCCTGGAGCTTTTGTTATAGGGTATCAAATGGGCTGTTAATGGCTCTTGTCCTGAGACCTTATACCCACTCTTGTCCTAGTAAACTCTCATGCAATCCAGGAAAATTCTTTGGTCTGAAATTGCTGGAGCAAGAAAACATTTACCAGTGGAAGAATATTTTCCAAATATTTCTTTGGAAAAAAAATTTCCATTGCCAAAGATTTTCATTCACTGGTTCTTCATAGGGAGGATTTTAGTTCTGGTCTGTTGATAGGAAATCAGACTCTAAGCAGTTTTTATGCAGTGCAGGGTCTCAATGCCTTATCCTCCACACCTGTGCATAGGAATCACCATGGAAATCTCACGCTCACATTTCCTCTTAAGACTATCTTGTCCCAGTCTAATTTTAAACATTCAAGAATCAGTATGATCAGTTCCAGCTAGGAAAAACTTGAATCTTTAAGTTATTTAAGGTCTTGCTCCTCTACATATACAAATCTAATAGCACTCTGTGGTCAGTTTAGGAATGTCCAGAAAACCATCCAACCCAAACAGTCTGAGAGCCTGAAAACTTGTGAGCTAATGTTTTTCTCATTTGTTTATCAGGAAATAGGCTTATTTATATAATTTAAATTCAGGCATGGTTGGCCTTTCTAGATACATAAAGAATTAGATCTGATATCCTAGTGGAGTCAAAAGAAATGACATACATTTGGGAAAATGAATACATGGCCCTTACATTTCCCAAATCATACCATTATAACTAGCTTTTTCCTTTACATACAAAATAACCATATCTCTTGGAGTTGCGAAAGATAATATGACAAATTAGAGCAGCAAATACTGAGTGTTGGAACAACAAGGAAGATGTGTCAGTAGTACAGGACAAGAAGGGAATAGAATGGAGAGAGATGAGCTGTTAAAACTTCCGCAAGGGAAGCAGAGGGAAAAAATAGAATCAATACCAAGCCTGAAAGAGGAGTCTAAAAAAAAAACCCAGAAAGATGGCTTATTTTTGTTGTAGAAAGAAATATGTTCAAGGTTTGGGGAGGAAGGAATAATCAAGGATAGAAAGCTATAAAATTATGAGTTATTGCCTGGAATTTCATCTGAGGCTTTGTGACTTCAGCTTCACTGTTAATAATTTAAGTTAATAGACCCACCCGCTATTGTGATAGAAAAATGGCCCCTTGGTTTAGAGTGGACTGTTTATTCTATATTTAATACTCCCTGTAGGTGATGGAACACTTGAGAGTGCCGACTCTCAGCACAGCCATCTGACATTCAGAATTAACAAGTCAATAAATATGCCCCCTTTGTTATGTGCAAAAGCCCAAGATGTTCTTGTGTCTTTTGATTTTTCCTGTTCATTAAAAATACACAGCCTTTCAAAGCATTCCCTGTCAAACAGAGATAATGGAGATTTCATTGGCCATTGCCTTGTACATGCTGATATATCCTCTAAACAAAAGTGTTGGAATGTTGACACAGGAGGAATCCGGCCAGCTGGAGGGCTTTAGTGAATAATAAAATATAAAATTAAAGCATTTGTAACTGTTGTGTTTAATATAAAAAATCTGCAGAAGTTAATGACTGGATGGGTAATTTAAAACAAAAGCCCCAGCAGGCAGAGAAACATAACTACAAGCTAACAAGGCGGATTCTTGATCCAGCTCTCTGGAGAGCAGAGTTGGAACATGGCATGTATTTTTGCAATACAAAGCAATTACAGGCATCTCCAAACAATGACAATCCATAAAATGTTCTGGTGTTCTGATTATTTTTTTTTCATTAGATAAGGTTGAGAAGTTACAGGATCCCATTTCATGCTGACAGCTCTCCACATGTGATAGGGACACTTGGAGATAAAAATGCTTAAGTAATCAAATGCTGTGCATATTTCTAAATGCACCCATTATGTTTAGTACAGCATCATGAAAATAAATATGTGAACTTGTAAAAATTGAGAGCTGTATTGGTTCCTTAAAAAATCAAATTCAGTGCCTGTGCACATGCTGAAACAACCCAAGGTTCAGCCAGTGAAAGAGGTAAAACATCACAAAATCAAATCTAGCCTCTAATAAGTCATCCAAATTGACTTTTGCAGGCTCCTGTTGATGGTGATCATATCACCCACTGTGGGAAAATCATTCATCTTGTCTCTGCAATGCAATGGAAACTTTCAATACTCAGAAGTAAAAGGGATTTTCAGAAATTTGAAAACCAGGATGTCCTGCTTCCAGATTCACTCTATAGATACAAATCAATAGCAAACATGGTTTTGTAAAGCTACTTACAATTTCAGTTAATCAAAATGTGTTAAGCTGTTCCTAATAAGAAATTTTAAACATAAATGAAAAAATATATTGATTCATTCATATTGTAAGGAAGAGAAAAATAAAGAAGTTTTCTTTGATTTACATTTGGCTTTGGACCACATTATAAACTGAATGGCAATATGTGTAGATTTTTTAATTATACCTGAAAAAAATTATTTTTTAAAATAGCATATTAACTAGCTTGAGAAAAATCTGTTTATATATCTCAAAGTGTGTATCCATTAGAAAGCTTAACTCAATAAAACTGCATCTGATAGGATTTTCCTGCTATTAGGCCTAAGTTTACTGTTATTTAATATTTTGATCAGTGATCTGGAAGTAAATATAAAATTGCAGTGGATAAAATGTGTGGAATCCATGAAGAGTGCCAGACTGGAAGTTTGAGGGATGAGCTGGAGAAGGTAATGCCACAGACATGAAGGCACATTCTGCTCTCCTTGCATCACCTTAGAGTGAGAGAATGTACATTGGTCAGCCTATTGATTTTTAAAAAAAGAACCAAAACCCAACAACGGAAACATTTTCATCTCCAGAAAAAGAAAAAAGACAAATTCTCTTTAACAAGAGCAACATGGACAATGGCTGTAGCTGAAGGAAGACAAATTTAAACTGGAGATAGGGTGCAGATTTTTAACTGCATTTACCATTAAAGGATTAAATGCCTCAACTATAAAACATACAACAAAATACTAATGAGTTTATTATTCTTCACTATAGAAGGACAGGAAGGCAACAATATTGTCCCATTTGACTTCTTAGAAGTTTTTAAACTTAGCAGTTTAAACTTAGCATTTTATAAGTTAGAATGCTGGCCAGCAACTAAAGAGATAGCAAAGTAGGGAAGGAAGTCTCTCAAAATGCTTGTTGTTTTCCATTATACCTACAAGGTTGTTAACTACCTTTGCCCAAAGGAAATCTTCCATGATTCAGTAAACATGAGCACAACTGTGAGTTGAAAATGTCTAGGATTTTGAAAGTTCATGTTCATTGATTGTATCAGATAAGACAAAAGAGATAATGATCTGTGGTGCAGAAAAAGGTTATCAGGAGCTTCTTGCTGACATATGAAGTGTAAAGTAATTCCAGGGAATTCTGGTCAAACAACAACATACAAAGTAATTTGCAGTCAGCTGTTTCCTGGCCTCTCTCCTCAGCTCAGTTCTCAAGAAAAGTTCCCATGATTTCTGGGGATGCAGCTAGCTGGGGCTGTTTTCAGTGCTATCTGCAGACTAAGCAGAATTCACTTCTTTGAATCCTGTACTTGAGAAAGCTCTCTATTATTGAGCACAAAGTATGAGCTGGAATGTTTATGTTTACATCTGAAGAAACAAAAAATTTTTCAAATACAGAAATATTATTTCAAGATTATCTATAGTATAAGTTGTTAGGTATAATGACTTATGAACTTAAAAATAATTTTTTACAATTGATTAAATAGGTACTGGTTTTAAATCTTTGCTTTAATATATTTTTAAATTGCACAATATGATTTTTTTTCTTTAGTCTTCTGTGAAATCATGTTGTCTGCATTTTCCAGCCTTTAATCAGTAACACCCTGCTGTTACTGTTGGCCTGTTTTGTGGAGGAGATCAAACTGGGATTCTCTCCAGAAATGTAACTCCTTAACCTTTACAGAATTCCTTAACTGGCTAGAGGGCAATTTGTCGTGCTCTCCCTTTACAGAGCTGAAAGAGCTGCCTCTGCTGCCCTGCAGAATGATGGGAGCAATCAGGCCACATCCAACCTCAAAAGAATTCTGGAAAGTAACTTGTTAGAAACTTTATGTTCTCGTTTGGGGGTGCAAAAGAATGCCCTGAACTCACTCTCTCAATGCATTCCTCAATATTTAGCATGAAATCAGAGAGATTCTTCTTGAAAGCTCTGTCTTCTAGTCAGATGCTGAACTACCCTTTAAAAATCTGCATACACTCCAAAATTGTATTTATCATGGAACTGATGCAATATAAATGACAAAATTTTATTTCTGTTTTCATGAAAGTCCTTAAAGTTGAGAATCCAAATCTCCAAGTTAAAGAATGTGGGTTTAGTTACTTGATCAGCTGCTGCTTTCAGAGCTCTTCAACTATTCCTCTCTGTTCTGAACATCCATTTTCAGTGACAAAGAAGAAAACTGGATGCTTTAACCAGTAAATATCCAAAGATCTGCGCAGCACCACTACAGGGTATTTGTCAAAAAAAGGCACCAGAGCTACTAAGATCCATGAGCTTTGAATTGTGTATTAAATTATTTTTTAAAAGCATTTTTGAAATAATGCCTACATGTAATACATGCAGAAATATTCTAAATGTTTCAAATAACACTTGAGGAAAAAAAAGAGGCGTATTTTAGAGTTCACTATGAGCTGGAAACTAGTGCATAATCTAAACAATATGATTGCATCTTGCCCTTCCAGCGATCCCCAGTAAATCCATGGCCTGACCTCATCAGTTACCAATCAGAAAACATAAAACTAAGCTCCAATGTGATTTTATGGCATACCTTGTCACTGATTTATGACAATAATGAAGGTCTGTTATGCATCTTGACATAACTGGGCATTAATAAAAGCAGAGTTGCATTAGCTCTGCCTTTATAGAGTTTCTGGAATGTATCAGTATTGTTTTGGCATGCTGGTTTAAATTGAAGAGATGTGCTCTGCTGTATTGCAGTTCCATTTTTTTTTCCTATAAACCACTTGTGCTTAAGAGAGCTCCAACTAAACATAAGTTGCAGTGCTTTGTGCAGCAGGTACCAGATATCACAAAGAGTTTTAAGCTAGTCTATGTTCCAAATTAACAGAATATTTCCTTTTTCCCTGTATATATCATGGCAGTCTCCTTCAACATGGCCTGGAGTTTTCATATTGCTTTCCTGATTCAGGAAAGCAATATGAAAACTCCAGGCCATGATTGGCAATACCTGATCCAAACTCCAATACCTGATTGTCAAAGGATGATCTGGTTTCTCTTCTTAATAATCTTCCTGATGAATCCCAGTCTTCTTTCTCAATAAACTACTGAATATTAACAGGCAGTCACACAGTTGTTCTATGCACATTAAAAATGTACACATAATTTACAGATTAAAGCACCTGAGATTCTCCTGAGAAGGAAATGAGGCTTTATCTTGCTAATTTAAAAATGAATTTACATCTGCATAAAGAACACTGTGACTTTAATGTTCAACTCAATGGACATGTTTTCCTGTTGAAGTCAAAGGTGTTGTAGCAACAGGCAATAAAAAGTCCTTTAATGCATTTTGGCCAAGTTCTGGTTGTGCATCTGACTCTTCAACCTGGCTACAAACACGTGTCCCATGTTTCACCTGGTCTGTGCCAGGAATGTGCTGGAAACCCTGCCACAGTGCATGCCAGGGAGAGCAGACAGTAGATATTAAAGTTTATGTTGTTTGGAACCTGAAAGCTGCAAAGCTGCAGATCAATGCATGGATTGCTGTGGCAAGTTCACCACCAAAGAAGCAGAAATAATTTTCTGAGTAGCCATAGCTACAAAAAAATGATTCTGTGATTTGCCACTACCTGGAATGGATGACAAGTACAATGAACTGCCCAAGTTCTTAACTACAGCTGATTATGAACAGAAGAAATTTTTGAGAGGTAAAGAAAACTAGATTTTAAGATTAATATAATGACAAAACACAAGGTATTTCCAGTGGAGAAGGTGCAGCTACCATGCTTGAGTTCCTGAAGATGTCTCATTTAGTAAATTTCAGCTCATCAGAGATGGGCTTTAGCTGACCTGCCAGCACCTAAATTCCCTGTCATACCAAACAGCAGAACCCATGGCATCTGACACTGAACAGAAACATTTTCAAATTCTACAGTGCAATTCTTCCAGTGAAATCTAGAGCTAGTGGCCACTCCAGCAGTTTTTCATAGCAAGAAGAGAAAGCAATTCACAAAAGCCTGAGCGGTCAGACACAAATCTGATGCTGCTGCACTGGAAAACACTACAGGAATTCTGGTGCTCATTTTGTAAGCTTCCACTGCAGATTTTCTGTAATTTCCAAACATCTCTGTGTGATCTCAAGCCTCACAGATTTTTATTGACAACTTGTGAAGAAAGCAATAAGATGTCTGCTATTTTTGTAAGCTCCAGGGCTTTATGACAGGTAGAGAAAGCTAAAGTTGTTCTTTATTCTTATATACTATAACCTTGTCACAATTGTTCTCAGAGCTGATCACATTTCTCTCCTTGTTTATCTTGAATTATCAGATTTTTTGAAAGTCAACTCAAAACACTAATCCAGTGATGAAAAAATTTCATTTGCCTTTCTTTCTCCCTAAAAAACAGACCTTTTTGAAATGATATACAATAGTGTATATTGTAGGAGAATTACAAAATTCAGATCCTCAAAAAATATATTTTCTATTTATGAAAGCATGACTTTAGACACCATAATTTTTATCTGCAAGTCATATGCTACATTCTACATTGGATTTTGCACAAAAGCTTTAATGAAAAGAGAAGTGTTGTCTGCTTGTTTTCTGTATTGCAGAACTTCCTAGAATTCCTCCCTAGGAAGGAATTTCATTCTCATTCTCGAAAGGGAATATGCCTTTGCTGAGACTGGTCTAAGGCCATGGGAGGCAAATTTCATTGAGCTGGCTTTCTGATTTTCTGATATTCCTGATAATGACATCTGTGTCTGTATGTATCCTAGTTCTCCATTACCTGTGATTTTTCCAAAATAAAAAACTGAGTTAGAAAAATGAGTAATGTATTTTTCTTGATATGAAATCTCCAATATTCCTGAGAACAGTTCAGTTGTGACAGACACTGTTAAACAGCTCCATGGGGTGGGTAAATTAGAAATATGCAAAATTAATAAGGAAAAGCATCCAGGCTTTATAATTTTTGGTTAAACACTAAAGCTCTGTGCAGGTTTGCCAAACTCTCAGGAATCAGGGAAGCAGGAGGAGGCTGCCTTTCCTTGCATCACTTTGCATCACTCACTCACCTCTGACATTGCGGCACCATTTGCACTTTCCAAAAAAACAAACAAGCAAGCCAAAAACCCAACCAAACAAATAATCCACAAACAAACAAACAAAACCACAAAACAAAAAACCAAAAGTAAAGCAAAATAAAACCAAAACAAAAACAAACAAACACAAACCTCTTTGAAGTCTGACACATGCAGACACAAAAACAGATAAAGAGATAAGGGAGGGTAAGCAACTTGTCTCCTCAAAGGAAGACATTCCTCTGTGCATCCCATTTAAGCAATTCTGTCTCAAGAACCCTCTGTGTCCTTGGAATTCTTCCTGCACTGTTATTTCCGGGAAGAACAATCAGCGACATTTACAGGGGACAGAAGCTTCTGAAAAGCCTGAATTTTTGGCAGCAGGATCAAAGAACAGTCTTGCAAATCCCACTCCCATCACTGACTTCCAAACTACTAAAATCCCCCCTTGGTGTATATATATTCTGTCTGTACTTTCCCTCTCTCTTTATAAAAACACATGCACAGTTTTGAAGTCACTTAAAACTGACCCTTATGAAATTATCAGCATTTTTTTTTAATTTTGAACAGAACTTCTACAATGCATATGGGGAAAAAATATTCTACTTTTCAGCCCAGAGATGGCTTAGGATATATAACCCTGCCAGGTGCCAGTCACAAGTTACACAATTCTATTTGCAGAAATGGATGTCCTTAACATAGTTTTGCTTCCATTTTCAGAGAAATCCATGTGCAGCTTCACATTATATTGGTTTTGATGGTGCGTGCAGCGTGTGCTTGCTGACCAAAGCAAACACTGTATTTGTCATTTAAGTGGCAGAAGTGTTTTTGCAGTCTGCAAATGGTCTCCACAGCTTTTCCCATCATGTCAGCAAGCTTTTATTAGTTAATCTGAGTTATTTATTAGTTAACTGAGAGGACTGCTGTTACAGAAGAGCATTGTGGAGTTACAACATGGATGAGCACAGAACTTGCAATGCCCTCTAGTGTTTCTTGCCTGGAAATAAAAATTTAGGGTGAAATTTTGTTAACAAGCTTGGTTAATTGCACTTCTAAGTGCCTTGGTGGATATTGAAAGCAAACCCATTGTAAATACAACCACACCATGAAACACAGATCCTCCATTAGATGGAAAACAAACAAATAGCTGAGATTGCAGAGAACACAAGAAATTAAAGTTGCACTGTAGTTTGATGAGAATTGCATTATCTCAGAGACAGGGAGAGCACCCTACCCTAAACCACCACTCCATGACTGCCCCGAATTTTGTGTGTGTACACACTGAGAAACAGCCCTGATGCTGGAAGACAACAGCCAAGCCAAGACATGACACAATGTATTTACAAAGTTCTCTCCCAAAACGGCAGAAATCATAAAAGCTACACAAACATCAGGATTTTGTCATCTAGCTAGCAACTATCTAAGAAATAACAATTATTTTTGGAGCAGTGGCTGCTTTGATTTGACATGCAGCACAGCAGCAGCAATGGATCATTACAGCACTGTGCCCAAGCTAAACAGCTTTGATCGTGCTTTTATGTTCAAGCAACTCTCTCACAAAGTATCCCCCTTGCTCTGCAAGGTCCTGGTGGCTGAGATCTCCCCACCCTCCTGCTGTGTGCACTCAGGAAGATATGTCCCAAGTATCTCTTCGATTCCTAGTCAGTAATTTCTTAGTTCTGCTTCATTAATCTGAAGAAAAGTCCATTTTTAGTTGGTTTTCATACTTCAAACACATCAAAATACAACAGAAAAAAGCTTCCAAAACAATGTTGTGGCAAACTCCCAAGCTATCCCCTACTCATTTGTGAGGGTTTAACTAGTTGTTGGTTGGTTTATTTAATGAATGTGATGATGTTTATTTCAGGAATGTGTTGACTTTATAATTTTTTTACTTCACAAGAAATGATACAAAATTCATTTTTAGATAATGAATATAAACAAAACAGTGTCACACAAAATTGTGTTTGTGGGACAAAGTGACCATAACATTTCATCAATCACTGAAAAGGAATGAATAGGGAACTTTTTTCAGAAATAAACATATAATGCCTAGAAATTGAATTCTTAGGGATTAATCCTCAGGCATCTTCCTGCCCATTGATTTCAACAGGTTTTAGGCAGCTGAAGTCCTTTCAGGATATAGGGATTAACCTCAATTATGCTTTTATTTCTGAGCACCACAAGGAAGCCCAGAAATAATTAGAAAAAAAGAAAAAGAGCGGTGAAGTTCACTTTTATCTGGAGTCTCTGATCATCCTCAAATATAAACCAGCTGCAGAAAAGCCTAAAAATCATATTTTAATCAATGACTCTTTACACATATCCACAGTGCTTAAACTAGAACTTTTTCTAGAAGTCCCTAAAAACCAGTAAATAATGGATAAAGATTTAGAGGGAAGAAAGGTCTACAAGAAAACGGAGCCAAAGATTAATAATAGAAAGAGTGCTAAGGTTATTTCTTTATCTGACCTCAAATTGATGTTGTGAAAGCCATTGGCTTATCCATAGAACAATAAACTCAAACTGAGAGGCTGGAACTGTTCATGAAAACTTTGATCAGCACCAGGTGGTGCTATTTTGCTTTTTTAAAATTTTGTAGCTTGTAAAATATTTACACTTTTAAGTAATAATCTCTGAGTGAGAAGATTATCTATTATCTCATACTGTAAATTATTTGTGGCTGCTTTTGGTGTTATGCATTTATATATTTAAGCAGCAGAGGATTCCCAACACACCTGATAGGAAAATTAAAACTGTCTTTAGTCTTTAAAATAATTCTACTTCTCTCACAATTAAACTAGTTTTATAAACTGTTTAATCCATTGAAATTCTACATATGCTTCTCTC
This sequence comes from Melozone crissalis, assembly GCF_028551555.1. Taxonomy (NCBI): domain Eukaryota; kingdom Metazoa; phylum Chordata; class Aves; order Passeriformes; family Passerellidae; genus Melozone; species Melozone crissalis. The sequence goes on along the minus strand of NW_026535817.1, from coordinate 5,809,756 downwards.
ATATTTTCACACAAAAAAAGAAAGTTCATGTTAATCCAAATCCTGTTTTGTGAGGTGGCACATATAAAGTAGGTGTATTTGCTTATAAATTTTTAAATTACAGACATGCTGTTTCAAAGCAATGCACTAAAGTCTGTGCCTCCAGAAACCCAGGCAAGACCAGAAGTTGGGTATAACAGGGAGAGAGACAGATTTAAAATCAATCCTAAAAAATAAATCTGGAGTCAAAATTCAAAGATTATTTTTTTATGTAGCATGTTTGCCACATATTCCTATACTTTGCCCAGATGTTCCTATAAAAAATACATTGCCCCTTTTTATGGTTCTGATCTATTTCTCACCAGAGCACATGGCCACAAACTGTATTTATAGACAAGTTTACAAGAGCTTTATCAGCTTCAGTTTAACAAAGTCTAATAATATTTTATCAGTCTTTGCAATATATCAGTCATGTAATAATTTTTAGGGTGGCTTTTTCAACGAGGTTTAGGTTTCTTGTTGGTACAAGAACTGTCTTAGAGGAAGTAATAAGAATCCAGCAAGTTGTTTTAAAGGCCATGAAGTAGCCACATGTTGCCAACCTATCCCCACTGAAGATTCTTGGCAGAAGTGAAAGATTGATATGAAATGAGTGACATCATCCAATGCTGCTCTTCAGCTTATCACTTACTCCTTGGATTAATGGTTTCCCCACAGACTATAAATTTGTATTTCCAGGGGTTCCTGTACTGCTGACTTCACCAGTTTGCCAAAAGCATTGCCTTTGTGGCTGCTTTTGAAGAGAGCCCAGAAGTGCAGGAGATTTGTTTGACAAATAAATTGGGTTTTCTCTCTTGCTGCTGCAAGGCTGGGCTCAAGGCAGAGCCTGGAATGCACAGAATGTTTAGTGCCCCTGCAGTCTGACAAGAAGTGATCATTAAACTCAGTGCAGCAGAGCTGTTCCTTCTGCTCTCTGCAGTGCAGTGCTGATGTAGCACAAGGCAGGTAACAGGACAGCTTGGGCAACCCAGCTGTCTCCACACAGACACAAAACAAGGAGCTGTTCTTTAAGTGATGCAGTAACACCAAAATCTCTCTGTGTTTAAGGGTTTTTTTATTTTTTTTTCAGATGCCACTAGCTTCAATAAGAATATAAGCAAATCCAGAGGTAGATGTCCATACCTGATTGTGTCAGAGGTGAAAATTAGAGTGTTGCCTCTGCCTTTTAGAACCTCTCCAGTTGTTTGTGGACAAAAAGCACAGCCAGGAAACATCCTCTTGGAAAAATACCCCACCAATCCCACTCCTCAGTCTTTCAAACATGGCAACAGACAGATAGCAGCAGCCTGAGGATGCATCTGGTGAGGGAGAACCTCCCTTGTCCAAGAACAGCAATGTCCACACCACAGAACTGCCAACACTATCCACTGTTAATCAGCAGAAGATCAAGTCATACTGATTCTCCTAATTCTTGTAGATTTAAGGAATGTTTCTAGACAGAATGGCAGAACAGGAAAGTAACCTTGTACCCTAACAAACATTTGCCATGGCCCTTACTTTGGGAATGGAATACAGTAAAGTACACTGTCCCTTACTCACAGGTATGACCAAACAGAAAAAAAAAAAAAAAAAGAAAAACAGGAACTTTTTTCCTTCCATTCAAAGAAGGAAGTCTTTCCCAGAACATTTCAACTCTCCCCATCATGTGCTAACATCTCATGACTCATGACATAAATGACACATCATACATATGAAGTAATAAGCTGATTTCCACCTTGTGCAGCCCATGAATGCTGATTAATCTTTGATCACTGGGCACACTAAAACTCACCAGCCAAGTCAAGGAGATTAAAAGTGTTGCAATACTGCAAAAGTAGCTTTACCACCTCTTTTAGTCTTTTCCAAAAAGGGATTATGACTCAAAACTTCTGACCTTGTCAGCATAGGAAAGTTGCATAGTCTGTTAAAGCCTAACATCAGCTGGAGAAAAAACACAGTATAATTTCAGAAAGAGGAGTATGTAATGAACACAGCATCAGAGTATTTTGCTATTTCTTTTTTTCTTTTACTTCAGCAACACCAGAATTGTTTTGTAACAAAGCAGGAGGGTTTTCACACAGCAGTTCAGCTGGCAGCAAAAGTACCACAAATAGAAATGGAGCCCAGGTATGCTATTGTTACTTTGTAGGCAGGCTGCCTCTTAAAATTCTCTACTATTGTCATTCCTGTGTGTTTAAACTGGTTGAATTTCCTCCTTCCCCAATCCCTATTGGTTTGGCTTTGTCTGCATTGCAGGATTTTATAATCTTTCTCCAACTGCACTTATTTTATGGATTCAGAAAAATGTCCTGTAGTGCCATGTTCTCATTTGTGTACAAATACAAGAGCTGACAAACTTCAAATGGAACCGTGACCTTCCTTTTAAGTTGCCTAAAATCTTGCAGAAAATACAATGCAATTGCACTTTGTATTTTAGTGAAACTGCAATCTACAAAACTCAATAAAGTAATTCTTGTAAGTGTCAAAGGCTGGGATATCTGTAGGATTGATGCCAGCTCAGACTGTTGTCTTTTAACTTTAAAAACTTATGTACAACTAAGGTAATGCAAATGTATTCAGGAAAAAAAATATAGGACTCTGAAATTATCCACTGTATCACTTTTTACTCTCTGTTCTCTTTCATTTTTCAGTCGTGTCACCCAAAAATATTGAGTCTAGGTATACTAAATGTGGTAGAAGTTGTAATTCACACCCAGAAAAACATTCTATTTGATTTTAAAATTAGCCATGTGGCTGTTTATCAACAGTGTGGTGCTATGTGATCTTCCATTTCATAATCTACAAAAAACCTAAGTTACCTTCTCTCATTTTGGCACATTTTGGGGGTCTCTATTCTTATATTTTCACATTCTAGCTTTGTTGAGTTGTAAGCAATTCTAATAAAGACCTTCACAACCAATTTTAAACCCATGTAAAAGTAAAATACTAGTAGCAGATGATACTACCATTAAATTCAGCATTCGCTCAGTAGCTTAAGAAACACCAAAAAAAAAAAAAAAAGTCTCCCAGTGAGAAGGAACCCAGGGAAAAAGAAAAGCTGACAAGGAGCTTGAAAAGGCCTTCTGGACACACAGGGTGATTTTGATGGTAACATTTGGGTGTTCTATTGTTTTCTACCATCAAATTCCTCACCCAGATGTGGAGTTAGTGTTGTCCTAAGTGAAAAGGGAAAACAAAGTCCTGTTGTGTACAAATGAAACATTTCTGCTCCCTCAGGGCATGAAAAAGGTAAAAAGGCTGAAATATGGATGGTGCCTAAGTGTTTTTCTAAGGCAATGGTGACACAACCACCAGGAATTCTCCATCAGCTTTCTGAAATCAAATGTGGGTAATGCAAAAAGTTCTTTGCTCAGTGCCACTGTGGAAGCATTATGCTGATCTTGATACTGTACACATCAAACTCCTCCAGCCACTGCTACTTAGACACAAAACCCTGGTGTACATTCAGCTTCCTTAGCACCCTGGTGCCAGTGATTTTAATTTATTGTAGTCCTGCTGCTGTTGCTCACCTCAGTGGAGGATGGTGGTTCTGCATCTTTGACAGGAGTGGGATTCAAAGGGGATTGTCCTTCTCTTAAAATTTCATGCTGGTATCAAAGAGAAAAACAAAACAAATTTTTAAGAAAAGGAAAAAATGTTAAGACACTTAAATATTTGAGTCACACTACTTGGTGAGAATCCCACCCACAGACTCACGGTAATTCTGCATTCACCCTCTCCAAACTGAGTTGTTGCCACCACCTACTCAAGCCAAAGTCTCCAAAAAAAAAGCTGAACCTTTTGCTCCATGTGGTGGCCACGATCCCACAGAGTGTGGTGCTAAAAATATTCTGTGGTTTCCAGTTTGCTATCCATTGCCCATCATGCCAGTGGTCCTCCTCTTAATGGTCTTTCTGGGAAACTACTGCCTTGCTGTGCTTCTGTTAAAACCTCAGGCACAATCTCTGAGGGAGACTAAAATTCATGGGTTTTATAACAGATTGCAAGACTTTATTAGCTATTGATCTTATGTCAGCTGTCAGAGAACACTTGGAGGAGATGACCACATCTTGAAAACTTAGAGAAAACTAAACCCATAAAAGGGAGCAGAGAAAATCAATTATAGCAGTTCACAGGAAAGAAGAAAAACTGTGAAGATATAGGTTTTATACATTCATGTCCCTGTTCATTCAATATACTGCATCAGAATTTTACAGATGGGAACACAGTAAGGAGTCCTGTGATCATCTGAAACCACTTGTAACTAATATTTTGTGAAAGAGGCAATAAAGACCGGATTGGATTTTGTGCGATTGGTAATTATTCACATTGTTACTTAAGGAAAGAGGATCAACCGGAATTCAAAATTCAAAATTCAAATCCAGCAGGAAAATACACGGGGAAGAACTATTTTCTCACATAGCAGGCGCTGGGCATGAAGCTCTGGGTGGGGGGGGGAGGTGTAAATCTACGGCTGCAGCTAGGAATTGCTTTACTTCATTCATCTCAAACTCTGCTTTTCACGCTTGGCGAGTTCCTGACACAAACCACACACGCCGTGTCCCAGCGCGGCGGAGCAGGCGCGCTCTCCCGGCCGCGCTTCCCCCACGCCCCGCGCCGCGGCGCCGCTGGGCCCCGGAGCGGACAGACGGACGGACGGACGGACGGACGGGCGGGCGGACAGACGGGCGGGCTGCGGGGCTCTCTCCACCTGCCCGCGGCCGCCCGCAGTGCCCATGTTCGGGGCGGGCAGGTACAGCATCCCGCGGCCCGTCACCAGGAACCTGGAGGACCTGGACTCGGTGCAGAGCGTCCTGCTGCACAGGTCAGTGCCCGCCGCGGGGAGCGGGGTGCCCGGCACCGCTGCTGCCCGGCACCGCTGCTATCCGAGATCTCTTCGGCCCGGGATCTCTTCTGCCCGAGATCTCTTCTGCCCGGCATCGCTGCTGCCCGGGATGGCTTCCCCAGCTCGGCAGCCTCCAGGACCCCCGTCCCTCCGCAGGGCAGCGGAGCCACCCGAGCCCCAGCGAGCTCCCCTTTGGCGGGGGCTGCCCCTCTGTGCACGGCAGGGGAAGCGAAGGGAAGGGGAGGCTGCAGGCAGGGAGCCGAGGCGCACAGGGGTTCCCCTTCCTGGAGAGAGGAGGATGTGCAGGTGAGGGGCTCTTACATGTGCAGAGAAACGTGCGGATTCTCTTTAATGGGTTGATGCTGTTGCATGCATGCCATAAGCGTTTTGAACCCTTCGCTAAGGGCAGGGGATAATGTATTCTAACTCGCACACAAATCCACGAGGGATGGGAAAGAAGTCCTTAAGTGGATGTACAGGAGGCGGCACACTCTACGAGAAGCAGCTGCTTTTCCTCCTGCTTTCACCATCCCTAACGTGCCATTTTCCACGGTATCCCCCTACAAAGGCATCTCGACAATAGGATCTTGCCCAGATCTGAAAGCCACCCTTAATGGCATTTTCCATGTGCTTAGCTGAGAGCCGCAGAAACTTTACGCAGAAAAACGCATCCCATTCAGCAGAATCCAAAAGAAGCTCATCTCCAGTTCTGCTAAAGTGTTTCCTGTTTCTCAGCCACGCTGGTTCATTTCCAGCTGCACAGAAAAAGCTCACGGGCACTTCCAGCGCCGGCTCCAAGCAGCTCTCGCTATGGAAACTAACAAGTGGTTGTTAACTCGGCTCAAGGCGTGTGAAATCCATTCCTGTGAGCGCTGGGGATGCAAACACAGAGCTCAGCAAGGAGGGCACGCTGCAATCAGCCTGTCCGGCACGGCTCTCTGAGGCCGCTTTATGCACAATAAATGCGCTCTGTGCAAACAGAACCCCGCGGACTTCTCAGTGACTTAACTGAAAATGTTCTGTTTTAGAGCTGGATTAAAAACGTGCTGCCCCTTGGTATTGCTTACGTTCATGTACTCTAAGAGGAATAAGGCTACTCATGCTTGAAACATTTGCATGTTGACTGACTGCAAATAATGGCTTTCTTTCATGCCTGACATGCCTGCTATGCATAGCAGGTGATCCTAAAAAAAAGGGCATTTAAAACATGTAAGGTGAAGTAAAAGCAGTAGGAAAAAATATGAAAATTACAGCTGCTTTTCATTCTGGAGAAAACTCTTAAATCTATGAGACTGTTTTTCAAAAGAATGGGATGAGTTGTACTGCTCTTCCCAGATTTTTCATGGCTGTCTCCCTGTTGGTTTTGTGTTCTTCTGAAATACCTTTTGTGATGAGAGCTGATACAGAAAGCTTAAGAAGTCAGAATATTCTGTTTCATTTATTGAGCACTAGAGTGTTTGCTCACAAAATTTCTGTCCCTTTGGTCCCAGAGATAGCTTTCATTCTCCGTGGAGTCTGTTTATATGTAAATTTGCCAATTAAAATGACAGCCCAGTGTCACTCTTCAATTCATGCCACTTTGCTGTGGATGGTCTCTGCACAGCCCTGTCAGAGGAGATTTTTTAATCACAGTCTTACAGAGTTTTATGGAAACCTGGTAATCAAAAAAATCTTAATTATTAAGGAATCCTTGTGAAATATGTATTTTGTCCTTTAAGAAACACTTGGGCAGGCGAGGACAAAGTTGTGTTGTTGTCATTATTCTTTAAAAAAGAGGAAATTATTTCTGACATATTTTGCTCATGCTGTTCCCTGGAGAAATATAAAAAACCAGGAATCAATAGCTGAAATATAACATCACTCATATTTTTTGGCTAGCTTTTCTTTCAGTAAACAGGTGTTAGCAAGAAACACAACTGAAAAACAAAGATGAAACTATTTCCCTCTTAGTTTTATCTGTTTGTAACGTATCATGTTTTATCTGTCTATCATTTGTGTCTGTCCAGTTCTTGGTAGAGCCTTCCTGGAAATATTAAGTGATGTGAAATCAAGAAAGGAAAAAATGAAACATTAACAAATCACTTAGGGCCTTCTTACCTCATTATCACTAATGAAGAGCTGCAATTTGAAGCATGGACACCAGTGTGTCCTATACCCTGTCTTCTTTTAACTTCAGTTTCCTTCTGAATACAGGCATGGATCAAGGCAGGCTGTTATTTTTAAAGCACAACAGCTTCTGAAACAGGTTAAGCCAAAAAAAAAAAAAAAAAAAAAAATAACAACAAGAAACTCTTGCTCAGGAAATAAATTTCCACACATGAAAGCTGTTCTTTGCAGGAACAGCAAATCAGAACAACCTTCAGGCTTTAATTTTCCACTGCTAAGTGCTCATTACCCAGTTCTCCAGTGAGGGTGAGCACTGATACTGATGGCAGTGATACCTCCTGGCAGATTTTTACCATCTGCATGTTAAAAACAGCAACTTGGCATAGAAGGCTCATGGATTCCTTAGTGAGGAGCATCAGCCCCAGCTCCTTGGATTAAGTGTGAAGTGTCTGCCAGAAGACAAATTATTTCAAGTTTCATCCTAATATTTATGCCCAAAAAATGACAGGCTTTGCTCTCAAGAGGGATTGTGTGGGAAAATCTGTGTCTTCACTAAAATAAGACCCTGCTGTGTGAGATATATATCCTGCAATCTTTAATTGTTCCCACAGCAGCAGAAATTCCACATTTGTTTCAGCAAAGTCTTTAGGTGGCTCCCAGCTACTCCTCTCAGAGGACCCAAAGCCTTCCATCATCCTTCCATTCCCAATATGCTTATTCCTATAAAATAGCAAGTGGTGTAAAACCACTGGCTCCTTGAGAGAGAGCCTGTATTTCTCACTCAGTGAGCAAACAACTGGAACCAATTAATCAGCTCTTGAACTCAAAGAAATTTAACTAACACAGCACCATCTGGCATTGACTATCACTTCTCTACAGAAACACTCCAGTGTGCTGCTCTGTGTATTAGAAGTGCTTGCAAATTAAGCATAATTAGGGAGGGTGGGACAGTGTATCTCACCTTCTAAATGAAACCATAGTAAAAAAGCTTTTTTCTTTAGGGAGTGTTTCTGTCTCCCTCTCTGGATAGGTTTGTAGTCTTAATAACCATAGGTTTGTAGTCTTAATAACAGAAATTTATCTGTGAAATCAGGTCTTCTTCAGGGACTTCAGAATGGCCCTTCAGTACTTAATATAGGTATTTTTACTCCAGTTGAAGCCTTAATCACATGGATGTGAGTCCAAAACATTTCTGTCTGTTAATTCACTTGAAATCACGCTTGCTAATGTACACTTCCCTCAAGCAATTTCAGACACAGCAATTTCATCCCAGGATTCTGTCACTCCTCTGTAGTGTTCCAGGGCTATAAAACCTCACTGCTGAAGCTGTGCAAATATCCCACAGAGCAGAGATTAAATCCAGCCCACGAAACGTGTTCCAACAATTACTCTCCATCCCTTTCCCCGCTCACCATGTGTGTCCTGACGGCTTTACTGACACAGCTACCCTGCAAGCTGTCTGCAGGGCTGCCATAGGTCTTGTTTTTCATGGATGTGAATAATTTAAGTCCTGAAAACCGAGTAGGGGGCTTTTGTGTGTGTGTGTGTCTCTTGACTGTGCATGATTTTACACGTGTAGACTGCAGGGGCTGTTTTAAGGTATTTGTTTGGGCCCGTCACATCCTCGCTTCTCCTGAACAGCCCTGCTAAGGAGAAAGTACCTTAATTCCTCACAGCTCGTTAAATTGATACAACAGCATATAAAATAAAGCACAGAGGCATCCCATTGCTTACCAGCTGCCCTCAGAACCTCTTTTTACCTCGTGTTTTACCCCTCCTGATCAGTGTTTGGTTACAACGCTCTGCGCCTCACCGCAGGACCCCGGAGTTTCACTGCCGGTGTGTTTCACGGGACGGCTGCTGGGACCGTGCAATCAGGCAACTAAATAAAGTGTGGTGCGGTGCTGTTGAGGCAGGGAAAGGCGTGGAGAGCCGGGGGAAGCCGGGGGACGCCGGGCACACGGCAATTTCCGCGGCCATGGAGGGTTCGCCCCCAGCGCGGAGGGACGGCCCCTCATAGCCGGGCGCTCGCGCGTCCCTCCGTTCCCATGGCGATCGGGGCCGCCGGCCAATGGGAGGGCACGGCGCGCATCACGTGATCCCCCGCCCGGCTCAAGGCTGTCATGGCGTCCGGGAGCGGCGCTGCCGAAGGGATGGAGGCGCCCCGGGGGGAAAGCGCTGAGCCCGCGGGCACCGGCAGCGACACCGACAGCGGCACCGACGGCGGCTCCTCGCTGGCCGCCAGCTCCGAGTAAGGGCGGGGACGGGAAGGGCGAGCCGCGGGGGCTCGGCTGGGGTCGCGCCGCCCGTGCTCAGCAGAGGCGGTGGGATCTGGGCTGGGCTGAGCTGGGTTTAGCTAAACTGGGTTTAGCTAAGCTGGGTTTAGCTGAGCTGAGCTGGGCTGGCTGCAGGAGCAGAGAGCAATGCGAGGTTTCAGGTACATCCCTGCCGAGCCCTGGCGGTATCGCGATGAGCGCTGGGTCCTGCATCCCCCCGGGCAAGCGGAGGGCAAGGAGGGACTTGGCGCAGGATGTAGCAGGAAAGGTGCAGTCTTTCATTTTAGTGTCCTAAGTCAGAAGGGAGTTCTGTAATAATACGTATTTTAAAGTACCTCCGGGCTTTTAGTTAATTTTTATATTTTTTAGTCGGGATGAAGTTAACCTTAGAACATCAGCTTGGTCCCCTGTGTTGACAGCTGTGCTTTACACTTCGAATGTGTATTTCACACATCTTCTAAGTCAAAAGATAGTTCTGTAATAATACGTATTTTAAAGTTACAAATGCAACCTCCAGAGTTTTAGTTATTTGTATATTTTTTAGTTTGGATGAAGTTAACCTTAGAACATTGACTTGGTTCCCTGTGTTACGACAGCTGTGCTTTACACTCTGCATGTGTATCTCACACATCTTCTAAGTCAGAAGATAGTTCTGTAATAATACATATTTTAAAGTTAAAAAAACACCAACAACCTCTGGTGTTTAGTTTATTTGTATATTTTTTAATTTGGATGAAGTGAAACATACAACAACAGTTTGGTTGATTGCAGCTTACAGCACTGACTTGGTTCCCTGTGTTAAGACAGCAGTGCTTGACATTTCCAATGTGTATTTCAGGGTCTAATCAATAGCATTTCATTCAGCGTGTTAGTTTCATCAGGCTGTGCAGGGGAAGGGGAAAAAAAAAAGGTTTAAATGGAGAAGTTAGAATTGTGTTCAAGCCTAGTTTTATTTGTAGTTGCCCTGTACCTCTGGCTCAGAGACAAAGCTGTTTTATCTGCCCCAACCTTACTTTATTCCTATATTTATAAGCCAGAAGTCAACTGTAACATTTCAGCCTGAAGCCATGGGTTTCTAATATTTTTTATGTTTGGGTTTAATGTTTTGTATGTTTAGGTTTTTTCTTTTCTCAATTCTTTCATCTGAAATGCCATTTTACTGTAATTCTTTATGTATGTTTAGGGGATAAAGCTGTACCACAGATTTCAGCACATAGCACATGTCTACTACTTGTAATAACATGTGTAATACTTTTAATAATTTATCTGTATAGCAATTTATCCAGCAGAACTTGAATCCTTTCTAACAATCAGCACAGTTTTTCAGAGATTTATCCCAAAGAGGAAATACCTGTGTGGGATCAGTGAAACTACTCTTAGAGAAATGCAGGCCTTCAAGTCTTTTAGCTCCTTTGACTGAAGCTTCCAGTCCTAGAGGCAAGTTGAGGTTATTGTGTAAGCATTTGTTTTAACACAAGAGAAAACAGATCAAAATAAGATTTTTTTGTCCTTTCTTCTTGCCTTGCTTGGTTTAAATTTATTGTGATGCTACAGCATTAGGGGGAAAAACTTCTCATGCTAGGTGCTGCCTTGTTTCAGATTTGCTTTTCCAGATGTCTGTGTGGATCTCTGTTGGGAAAGTGAGAATTTTTGGGGTTTTTTTACAGTACAGTTCCTTCTTGACTTCTCTCTGGAGTGGTTCTGTTTGGGTGAACACAGAGAAGTCATGCCCACAGCATTTTTTGGCCCATATTGTTCTAATCAAAATAGAGAACAAAGCTGGAGGACTTGAGTGTATGAACTCATGTCCAGGCTGAAATTTTGACATCTACCCCAAAGAAGAAACAGCTTTTCCAAAGATAAGTCTTCTTTAAAGAGGGAATAAAATGCTATCATACATAACAAGAGTTTTTGCTAATCCAGATGTAATTTCTTTGTAAATTTCTAGTGTTTCCTTTTTTGTTTCCTTTTTTGTTTGGGGTTTTTTTTTTTTTTTTGAGGGGGTGGAGTTGGTTGGTTGGTTTGAGGATTTTTGTTTTTTTGTTTGTTTAGGTTGGGTGTTGTTGGAGGCTTTTTGTGTGTTTGTTCTGCTTTATTTTGCTTACACATGCCAGAATGTGGGAGTACTCCTTAAAAAAAAAACAAGGAAAAACTCTACTCATGTTATTTCTTGCCTACCACATTCTGAGAGAAGTTGGATCAGAACGAGTGTGCCCTTGACAGCCTTTAGGTTCTGTCAGCATTCTGATACTTTCTTGCATAAGAACTCAGGATTTTGGAATTCCAAAACTTGGATTTATCCCTCAGGTATTGGCAGATTATCACAAGTGGTGGCTCTTCTTTTAAACTATCTACTTGGGCAAAAAAGCTAATAAATGCAGAGGACATAGGTGATGTTTCTTCTTGTCTGCAAGACCCATAGACTTTTCTCAATAACTGGAGCTCTAGAAAGAGTAATGCCAATGTTTGCTGTATTGTTAGTCCAGCCAGATCCTCTTGTTGAGCCCTTAAAGGTGCTCTGGTGCAATGTCTGTATAATGTTCTCCATTCAGCTAAACTTTGTCATTTATCTGTGTTTTCAAATTAATGATTCTCTATTTGCACTCCTTATTCAGTGAAAGTAGTTCTAGTGTAAAATGTAGGAATGTGTGTTAACTTTAAACTGTTATATTAATTATGATGTAAATCCCCAGTCTTGTTTTTCTTTATAAGCTTTGTATGAAAGAGAGAGACCTCTTTCTCATCTGGTTAGGAAGAATTAACTGGTTTTGTCTATTCCTGAAAATCTTCCATGCAGAACATCCCAGATAATTAAACCTCTGAGGATTCTTCTTACTTTGGCCATTATGGATTCTCATCTATCTGGAGTAACACTCCATGATTCTCCTCGAGGTTCATTTGGTTTTTTGCCCTTCAGCAGGCAGTTTTTGGTTTGTTTTGTTTTTCCTCAGCCCAAAGAGTATGATTTCCTTCAGTCTCCTTCCATTTAAATGTGTTTATAGGCTACATAGCATTTGTCTCTTTGTTCTGGGTGTGTTCCAGTTATTACATCTTCCTTAAAACCTGCTATCCAAAACTGGACATGGCTGACACATCACTGTTGCCAAATTAGGACAAAATTTTTTTTGCACTGTGCTGATGATGTTTCTGTTATATCCTAGACCTGCTTTGCAGAAATGTCTTGCTCTTGCCTTTGGGTGATCCACACCAGCTGCCAGATCTGTTTCTGTAGCAGTGCTGCTGCCTCTTTGCATTTTTAGTGTGCATTTTTGCAGATGCTATTTGGAACTTGGCTTTTAAAAACTGTTCCCTAGATTTCATCTTAGATTGTTTTGGGGTTTCTTTTAATGTTAAATCTAAGTGATTTTTAAAATGTTTATCTTCTCTTTCCAAAGGGCTGGCAGTGCAAAGTGTGTTCCCATAGCATTACAGAATATCCTGAGTTAAAAGGAGCCCACAAGGATAAACAAGTCCATCTTCAGGCTCTGCACAGGACCACCTCAAAAAATCATGCCATAGTTATATTACAAATGCATAAAGGAAAAAAGAACAGGAGAGAACAAACAGAATGGAATTTTTTCTCTTAAGAGAAAATCCCATCATGCACATGAATGTAATTACTAATTAAAACTTGCACGTCAAAGAAATGTTTGTTTTCTGAAAAGAGAATACTGCTTTTTGCAATGGCTGTTTTCCTCTAAGGAAAACAGAAGAAATTTGAAGAAACTATTTTACTGGTGAGAGGGATGTCTCTCCTTGCCATATCCATCATTTATCTAAAACAAGCTCTAATCCTTGTGGCAGACTTAAAGCAGTTGAGCTGTCAATGTTCAGGAGGCAACAATTATTTTTCCTGCTTTTTGTTCAATCCTTGCATTCTCTCTGTCCCCTCCCTACTTAAAATAATCAGATCTCACTTGCACAGTGATCTTCCTTATCAGAACTCATTGATCATTCTTTCTTTTCCAGTGATCTTGAGCCTGAGTGGTTGGATAGTGTGCAGAAAAATGGAGAATTATTTTATTTAGAGTTAAGTGAAAGTGAAGAAGAAGTTCTGCTTCAGAACAGCTGTCCAGAAATGCCAGCAGTGAATCATGTCAGGTTTCGTGAAAACGAAGCTGAAATCATTCAAGAGGGATCACGAAAGGAGAGGAAGTATGAACTGAAGAAATGGACCAAAATGCTAAAAAAGAAGAGTCTTTTACCAAAGAGTTCTGGTAAGAAAGGCAGTGGAAGCTGCAATGAGCACCCCTCTGGTCCTACTTCCATATTGAAGCACCGCTCTGCTCAGAAAATGGGTGTCACTGTTCAGCACAAGTACAAAGATGTGTCTGTGTATGTAAATCCCAGAAAACTCTCCAGTGCTGGGGAAGAAGAGCAGCAGAGGCTGCTGGAAGCCTTAGTAGGGATTGTCCATCAGTCCTCATGGAGCAGCAGAAGAGTGGAAAAACAAGGCAGGAAGGATAAAGTCACCAGAGGAGCCAGTGAGGAGAAGCTTGTGGTACATGGCTTGGTGCCAGGTAGTTCTGCAATGAAAACTGGTCAAATCCTGATTGGTAAGTAACTGAAGGAATAGCCAAGTGCTGCACTCTTCCTTTAATGTGAAGATTTGTGGGGTTTTGCTGGTTGAGGCAGCTGACTTGAATATTCTTGAGACGTAAGCAATTGCATCAGTTCTGCAGGGGTTGCTTTATGTCATTGCATCTGATGGTTTGGTACCCAGTCAGTTTTACTGTGTTACTGCTTTTTAGAACATGTGGCATAACCTAAAAGGTGTTAGTTAATACACTGAGGAGATGAGCATCCCTTAGTGTTCAGAGACTGAGCAGCTTGGAGCAAGAAATACCCCACCACCACCTTTGACTTAGGATTTTAGCTGAGGATTTCCTCAGTAGATAAGTGGGACTGGAGCAAACCTATAGCCTGGCAGATACTGCATTTAGATTTCCTTTTTCTCCACAGCATCCTCCTTAGATAAAAAGCTTTGCTTATATATGCTTTAAATGGATTTTGTATCATAAAAATGAGGGGAGAAATACTGAGTAAGATACATTCTTACATTACAAACTTTCCCCACAGCCTTGTTTGGTTATTTTTCTATTTAGCAAGTCCAACAGCAGCTTCCTCAGCAGTTGTGACTTTGGGAGGCTCCAAATGCATGGCAGGGCTGCAGTTTGGGGAGGCAGTGAGCCAATACAGCCTTTGTGGTGGTTTGGCAGTCAGGCCCTTCCATGAGCTGATGAAATAGGCTGGCAGGAACCTCACCCAGAAGAGAAATTGGCTGTCTAGTATTTTGCTGGTGCAGTAAGTTAAACTGGGGTCACAGAAGGTCTGACAGGCACCCAAATGTGAATGATAGAGGGGAATAAACTGCTGTCAGGGGTAATAAAGGAGCAGAAATACTCCCACTCCAGCACTGAAGCCACTCAAAACTTGGCACTCACAGGACATCAACCTCAGAGACAGTAAATGTGAGACAACCAGGCCACATCTGTAAAGGGTGAAAAATTATTTAATTACCCTTGGAGATGGTTGCTCACAGAGTGGGAGAGCAAAGATGTGAGGTTGGTTAGAAGATCATTAAAAATCTGAATGCTATAAGTGTAGGGGGACACAGTATGGGTAAATGAAGCTGGTACAGAATGCAATCTTTTCCCCCAGAGTTGCAGCTGGAGCAATTACTAAAGATGAGGAGCAGGCCTGATGTTAACAGGCCACACCTGTGGCCAATAAGAGCAGTGGTATAAAAGAGTGGATTGGTGGGGTCTGGAGCCAGATGGCTGCTGCAAGGACCAGGAGCAGTCAGTGCTTGGAGGGGCTGCCTGTGAGAAACATTGAGGAGGTCTGGAACTCTGGTAGTATGGAATCCTTGCACTATAATGATAGAGAAAAGCCTTGATATATAAGACAACACCCTTGCACTATAGTGATAATAGAACTCTTGATATATAAGACAGCATATGAATATCACAAATCCCTCAAAGTCAGCATGAGCTCTTTTGAAATTCCAGTGTTGTGTGTGTAAAAAGGCACATCATGCTTCAACTGGCTGATTGCTCCAGCATGAGTTTTTGGTAGAGATGCTGAAGAATACTCCAGAGGGAGAATTGGATAACTTTCAAATTTTACCAGCAAGAACTGATTAGTCAAGAAGTGGGGGAGGAGAGAGCGAGTTTCCACTTGATCTGCTTAAGGGTGTTTAATCTGATTAGTGTAAGAGTGGGTGTTTGTAACCTGGGAGTTAATTTGGGGACACAGATTTGCATATAACATTTTTGTGGGGGCAGGTGTGAAGTCTCACCAGTGTAGGCAAGTACCAGATGCAGGAGATCAAGGTGACCTAATCAGGGACAGCGTTTCATCTGCTGCACTTAATGCTTCCCAGATCTAGTGGGGACAGAGACTGTGGGTTTGTTTTTAGCTTGTTTGAAATAGAAGAACATTTAAGTTCATCTAAGAGGAGTCTTGCACTTTATTATGTCCCAGGCTATCATCAGCCTTTTTTTTTGCACATTGGAAATGAAATAGTTTTAAGCATACTGGGGTTATTCAGCTCTTAACTGGGAAAATGAGCTGTGTTCAGTGCCAACAGTGGAAAATATATGATTTTCACATAAAAATACTTTCAAATTATATATCTATAGTGAAGCTCAGTACTCTGGAATTTTTATGTGGTGTCTAGAAATAGGGATGCTTTGCATTAATTAGATGCTCAGATTTCAGTCTAGTCTGCTTAAAGAATATACAGTAAAAAAATGCTGTTCTTGTCAAAAATCTGTTGGGTTTACTGCTTCTGTACTGCACATCACAGGATGGGATAGCTGTGGTGTACACCTAGAGCCTGCTTTAGAAGCAACTAGAGTTCAATAGGTAGCTCCTCAGATCGTCACAGCAGCTGAAGCTGGACAGAAAGTTCAAGCACAATAACAACAGAACTTTGCCTTTCAGTTGTTGTTGATCAAAGCAGGTTTTAAGAGTCATATGGGGAATTGTAGAAACAGCCAATAAAGGATGGTTTTGTGCTCCGCCTAAAGCTGAAGAATTAGCACAATGTGAGCAGCTTCTTAGGTTATCAAAATGAGGAATACCTTATCAGCACAGCATGATGCCTGCTGGCTGCTCTGCTGATAACTTTGTTTATATCCAGTGACCTGTATGTGTATAAACATTAACCTGTTCTTGTGTAGCTTTATAATATTTCAGTGGTCCAGACCAGCTTGGCAGTAGTCTTTTGTGAGCCAAATCCAAATTATCTTTTCCTTTAAAAATACATGCTTTAAAATGACATCTGGTTGTCTTCCTGGTCACCAGTTTGCAGCACTCATTTTGACTCACAAAGTGGTTTATGCTTCGGCATTTTTAGAAGTAACTTCTTTTTCCATCCTTAATAATCACTTTCCTCAGGTGGCTTCCCCTATTTGTTTTGAAATGTGTGTCCTTTATAGCTTTGAACACTTCAAACATCTGTTTATTATTTGCACAACACACTTTAATTTTTGGTTTGAAGGTTGCATATGGAAGTCGTCAGTCTTGTTGCTGTACTTTATTAACCAAGTGGAATGCAGGCACTGACCATATGAAAGCAAACACAACAGTTTTGCAAGCTAAAAAACCCTCCTGCTTTGTAACTCCAAGAAGATGGCACTCAATCCATGTGTTGTTTATCAGTTCCTTTATTTTTTATTTTTTTTTTTTTACATTTAGCAGGCCAGCATCCATCTTAAATTTTCAAAACAGAAAAGCCCTCATTGATTTTTAAACTCGCTGCCGCTTTCATTTTGGTTAAGATGAAATAGAGTTGCTTCTATCTTTTTAAGTGCTTTTTAAGTGTCTTTTGTATTTTTGGCACAACTTTTTCCTTGCTTCAGTTAATTTGTAACATTATGCAGAGTTTGGTCTGCTGTGGAAAACTTTGAGCATATCTTCAAAAATGAAAACCTCAAAATACGTTTAGATCCTCACAAAAAAGGGTTGTGATAGGTAATGCCATTATAATTTGGTTCCCAGTCCCCTTCAAATTGAAACATGTTGGCTTCATGCCAGGGAAAAGTTCTTTTAAATGCTGTTGAGCATCATTTTTATCATAATAAAAGTAAAAAATTAATTCCAGTGACACTGAAAATGCAGTAAAGCTCTTTTCACCAGGAAAATGTACTGTTGTTATCCTCTTTGAAAGAATCTTAATGCTCTCATAGCCAAATAGCTCAGCATGAATCTTCTCAGTATGATACTTTATCAGTGTGTACAATTGTCAAAAAATTGTGAAAACTCCCCCCTGACAAGAAGTAATTGTGTTTGATAGTAAAGATGGGCTATAATAATCCAGTTTTGAACATGTATGCAAAAGCTACAGCTGCTATTGCAGATTTCAATTGAAAGGTCTATGTTCTTAGAGTCCTGTCAGGAAAAAAAGCCCTTGAAAGGACCAAAATACTGGGAGAGATTGTGATTTATATGTGAAATTACCATACATGGTGTATTTGTTGAAAAGACTCTCCAGAGTAGACATGTTGGGCTCACAGGATGGAAGCAGAGTTTGTGTAAGCTTTGCTGTGCTCTCACTGTGGCGTTTGGGATGTGGCTTTTATTCTTTTACTCGCCTCTTGAGGCACAGCAGCACTGGTGTGGATGAAAGCAGCCTGCTAACATATAAAACAAGTAATTGATCTGCCTTTCTTCAGTAGGAATGCATTCCATAGTTTGCCCTTTTTGGAAAGGCATATGGGAATTTTCTAAGTGCTCCCACCAACTCCTTACCAAGAATGGAGCAAACTAAATATCAGGATTCCATGACAAAAGTGTCCTCCATCCTCTCCCGTGGGAACCGTTTGATTTTCATATCAGGAAAAAAAATGTGCCCTTCCCATCACAGTATGGAAGTTGTGCTCAATTGCCAGTCAGTGTCCCTGGGCTTAATCCAGTGGGCATCTACTTTTGGAAATGGTGCTTGCAGGTTTATCTCTAGGGAAGGGATGGTTAACAGAAGTCATAGTCTTGTGCCTCAAGTGGCAAAGAGATAGGCAGCTCTGAAATAAACGTTCTAGGGATGTCAGCAGTGCCGAAGACTTTGCTAAACTCTGTCCTTAAAGAGGCAGGAATAATTCCAGCAGCTGTGTGCAGACTGGGTGTTTGAGATCAACACATCCTAGTCTTAGTTGCTGCTGACTGGGTGTGAGGAGTCTCTTCTGGTGAGAAGAAATAAAGTAGAGTTCTGTTTCATCACTCAGGTAAAGTTCAGCCCTGCTTAACGTTGTGCCGAGAACATGCATGGATGTCTTAAAGTTGCTTTGTGAACTGAGAATCTTTCCACAGTAAGTGACAGCCCTGAAAAGCTTGATCATTGATTGTTATGATATTTAAGTAAAGCTTACTTCGTTCCTTGAAAAGAGTCACAGAATCATAGAGCAGTTTGGATTGGCAGGGTCCCTAAATGTCATCCAGTCCTTTGCCCACACCACAGCATCCAACCTGGCCTTGGGCACTGCCAGGATGGGGCAGCCACAGCTCTGCTGGGCACCCTGTGCCAGGGCCCCACCACCCTCACAGGGAACAGCCTCTTCCTAATACATATTCTAAACTATTTTCTTCCAGAAGGACTTGTCTTTTTTCTGAAGGTACATTTGTAAGGAATGATATCCTGGAGCTGCCTGAAGAAAATTCCTCTGTTGCAGTGGTGGTTCATGAGTGATCCTTTATTCTGATGTTTCTCCCTATATCTTTAATTCAGTGATGTTTTAGAGTGGGATGGTTTCACTTAAATCTGCAGACCATTGAGTTAGACTAACTTAAACAATTGACAAAGCTATTTATTTTGTATATATTATATATACACTTTGATTTCACTTAAAATGAATTATTCAATCATTAGGTAAGTGAAATTAGATTAAACTTAATACAATTGCATTAATTTTTTAACATAATTGGTGTCTGAAGACCTGAATTTATCTTTCTGTAAGTTTTTCACACTGCTAAAGGGCAAGAAACAATTCTCAAACAAAATGTAGATGTCAAGCTCTTACAAAGTACAACTTGCATGTATTAACTCTTTCCCTGCAGTTAATTATCACACTGAGTAGATCTTGTGGTCATGTCCTGCTTTAAGACTACTCTGAGTTCATCATTTTACACAGCTCATACTTTGCCCAGTCATGTTATTTATTCTGATAGTTCATAGTCTCTATTCTTTGATGACTGTTGTGGGTGGCAAAAAGAAAAGTAGCAAAAAATGCAAACACTCCACCCCCAGTTCTGGAAAATCCACACTTATCAGTAAAGATTTTCTGTTGTGTATCAAGTTGCTTTTCTTTGATACAGGATTTTCTGGCAGAAGGAAGGCAGCCTTACAGGGCTGCTTGGGCTGTGTGCTCTGGAAAACTGTTCCATGTATGGTCCATGATTACATTTTTACCAATTGGATGGAATAAATATTTACTGCTGCAATGAAAGTTTTACATGTGTACATTAGGCGTTGAGTAAATAAAACCCTTGGAGTGTGTAACATGTGAATACTGATGGCTCTTCTCCCTTCCAAGTGGCTTTGTCAGTTCCACCCTGGTGGTTCCAAAACATTCCCTCAAGTGCTGAGGTGTGGATCCTGGTCTTCACAAAGTGTGTGCAGCTCCCCTGAATGGCTCTACAGCAGAATTCCTAAAGATCCAGTCAAACAAACAGAACACAAACAACTTTTGTTTGAGGAGATGAGTTTAAGATGAGTACAAGAGCAATTTATGCTTTCTCTTGTAGTTGTGGGTAATGATCTGTAATGCAGTGTCCTTAGCAAAGAACATAGTAATCCTGTTTATAATTCTTGTTATATTAGAGTAGCCTGAGTGCTCTGCTTTTCATTACTAATTTTCATGTCCTGGGGCTCTGGCATGCACTTACTGAGTTCCTTTTAAATGCTGTTTAACTTTGAGCTTTTCTGTCTTTGAATTACTGTTATGTTGAAGATTGGACAGACTAAAACTTAACTGTGCTGTGCATCAAGAAGCACAGAGTTTAGGGAGAGAGCTGTTTCTTGAAGAAGAAAACTTTAAACATTTTTATATGTAGAATAAAATGTAGCCTTTTCTTGGTTTTGCATTCAGAGGGAGTAGGAATGAGTTTCCCTTTAATGTAAAAGAAGAGTGAGCAACTGATTACCTGGTGTGTTAAAGAGGAATATTGGTTGGGTTTTGGAGGTAATCAGTGTGTCCTTACTGATGGTGAAGAAGGATGTTCTGTCTCTTGTTGGCCTTGATTTTGATCCCTGTTGGTTTTGAGCAATGGACCTTGTACCTGGGAAAAACCCCAGTTGCAATTTGCAGGTATTTAAAACCAAGGCAGAACATAGAAATAATGGTAACTGCCAGTCTTCTTCTGAACTTGAGCATTCTGTGGCCTTGAGTAGATTATCAGGGAGTGGAGAGACCTCAGAGACTCAGGCTGTGCTTTTCCATGGTGTGCATGTCATTAGCACTGTGTCACTTGGAGCTGAGCAAGTCTTCTCCCTGGAAAATTGAAATACACACTGAACCTTGCAGTGCTTTATTTCTGCCCTTGATGACATCTTTCTTGCCAAGTCCAGGCTTAAAATGTAACTATGCTAAACAAGTAGCAAACATCTACTTAAATATAACAAAATGGACATTTGTGACAGCTTGAATGGCATGTTAATTATTTTTTAATAACTTTGTTTTGCTCTGTGTTGTGATGGAGTAGCAACTGAATTTCTCATGTCTTGTCTGTTCCACCTCCAGGAGATGTTCTTGTTGCTGTAAATGATGTCGATGTGAATTCTGAAAACATAGAGAGGGTTTTGTCTTGCATTCCAGGTCCTATGCAGGTACAGTATACAGTACTATTGAACATTTATTCCAAAAATCCTCTCTAAAAGTTAGTACTGCTTCTAGCCCTTTTTTTCCTGAGGAAACAAAATTTAGGTGGCCTTTTTCTTAAAACCTCCTCCATTGTCTTTTAACTGCGTTGCTTGACTTCAGTCAGAGTAGAAATTTCAGAGTTTAATTCTGATCAGAATCAGAAAAATTCTATGAAAATAGGTGCTGATGTCTATATAGCTGAAAAATCAACAGGTCAGCAGAGTAGTAGTGGGGTTTTTTTTGCCAATTACTGTGTTTAAAATGGTAATAATTGCTCTGAAAATACTTAAATAGAATAATTATGTCTTCATCAATATAAACAAGACTCACAAACCACAACAGTAAAAACAAGCCTGAGTTAACATGGAGTGCTGTTAAAAACATTTAAGAGCACTTAAATTGTAAAATTGATACTGGTTTAATACTTAAATACAAAAATTAATTCTTGGGGTTCTAAGAGATGTTAGATTGAATACTTTCAAGATCTTTCAAAACTCCACAGTGATGAAACTGATAAAAGTTAGTAATAAAAATTGGTACCAAGAAAAGTTCAAAAAAATCTGATAAATGATTTTTTTTTTTTCCAAAACTTAGTGCATAGATCTTCCAGCTGAATCATTTTGGAGCTCTAATGAAGAATTAAAGAAGTAATGAAGAACTAGATAGCTGTTTCAGAGCTAAGCCAGGAGAATGTTACTTACCTAGGATGTTACTAGCATAAAATGGAATATTTTGAGTTATTCTGCTTAAATACACTTCCTGATGGACAGGAAGACAAAATAAAAGTTGAAACTTTTATGTGTATGAGGTGTGAGCAGGAGCAGGTTAAAAATTAAAGTGTCTCTTGGTAGTTTTTCTTCAGGTAGAATATACAAGGTAATGATAATAATACATATTTTATAGTCCAGAGATTTTTTTAAAGTGGAAATTTGTTTTCTTGAACACAAAGGTCTATTTGCAAGTTTCTGTGGAAATATATGTTCAGTTGCAGTGAGATTGAGTGCTGGGGATGTCAGTTCAGGAAGCTTTGCAAGATACCTGACAGCCTGAAGTTTCCCTGAGCTACCGGAGCCGTGGTCAGGTACTGGCAGAGCTCCATGGGAGAAAAGCCTTTGACCAAATAGAGAGTTGCTGTAACTGTTATTAAATACAGAATGCTGAAAAAGGCAGAGATGATGCAGTGTGTGTGATTGCACCCTCTCCAGATGAGGGTGTGGGTATTTCTTGTTGCCCGAATGCAGCCCTTGACGGAGCAGTTCTGGTGATGCAGTGTCAGTGTTTGCTCTGTCAGTAAATCTGTCAGGCAGGCAGAGATTACTTGAATTGTGGAACAGTTTGTCATGGTGGCTTTCCAAATCCTTTCATTAAAGTGCAATTATTCCTTTTCCACTGGGCAGCTTGAGTCAAGCCAGACAAGTGGTGGCTAGAATAGACTAGTGGAGATGTAAATACAGACTTCTGGGTTTTTTGCAATGCACTGCGCTGCAATCGTGCTGCTGAAGGAACAGAGGGTTGTTGTAGCTGACATTTTGTAATACAAGCCAAATTGTTAGTGTTTTCATTGATCTTACCTTGCAGAATATCAAAAAATATGCAATTTAAAGCCTTTTTACTTATGTTATTTCTGTAAGTGAAGTCCCTATTCCTCTGGATTCATGTTAAAAATTGCTGGAATTTTAAAAACTTGACTACCTAGATTCAATTGCACTATGTGACATAAAATATCTCATTATTGTGTTTCCAGAATTTTGTTTTCCTTACCTCAGATTAGACAACTAGATCTAGGCTTGAAAGGGCTGGTCTAGTGCATTTAGTGAGTAATAGAAGTCCAAGTGCTACATTAGTCCTTTCAAAATGGTTGCTGTTTCCTAGCACCACAAGACAGAGAATACAGAAGAGGAAGGGCAAGATATGCTGAAGGAATATACTCTTCTTTACTCTGATACTCAGAAGTTGCAGAACCATTTTACTCAAAACTTGCTAAAACTATCCAGCCTGAGGCAGACATCTAGAATGAGAAATTTCAGGCTGAAATTTTGAGTTGCAGTTGTGCAGACCATAAGCACATGGCAAACAGATACCGGGAACAGGAAGCAGCAGGCAGCCTTTAAAAGGCAGGCAGTGCCCCCAGCTCTGTCTGTAATGAAATCCATCTTCCAAGCATGCAGCTTTCTTGCAGATGAAATCATGCCTTTCTGGGGCAGGCCAGTGGCACAACAGCTCTGTTTTCTGTTTCTACACTGAGAAATGTATCATGGTATTAGGAAGCAGATTAAATACAGAGTGACCTTCCAATCATTACTTTCCAGCTTCCAGCAAGGACTTGTAGTATCAGTTAAGGGTTTCTATGTTCTCCTTTGTTTCTTAAAATTCCTTTGACCTCCACAGCAATCTGGGGCAGTGATTTATGTGACTGATTTGTATTATGTTAATTATCACTGGCTTTCAAATTGCCATCTAACCAAGTGCATGTCAGACCCCCATGTTCCTGTGTTCTGAGAAGAAGTTAATTGTTCATGTCTTACCCTGCCATGGCTCTGGAGAGCTCTGTCATGTTCCACTTTGTCACCCTCCCTAAGCAGAAAATGATGATCCATGTCCCTCACAGTGTGCTGTTCCTGCCACCTTCTTGCCATTTGATTAAAGTCTGCTTGAGAAATGTTTTAAGTATTGAGAACATGAGCATGAAACATAGAGTGGAATATTAATGCTTTTCTCATTCTTCATGTCATTTTCTGTTTTCTGTTGTGCATTGAACTGATTTTCTTCAGGAGAAATGGAATCAAAGCTGTGGAAGATTTCACAATCACTACTTATAAAAGGGGACTTGAGTAGTCATGTTTAATCAGATCCTATGCACTGCTCAGGATGAAGATTGATTTCTTCTCCACAAAAAAAATTATATATATATTTAGGATATGTTGAAATGCATTCTCTTGGTCCATTTCTATTCAGTGATGTGGGAGGCAGCATGGATGACTCCAGACTGAGAGAGAGTTAAAGCTCTGTTCAGTCCAGTTTGTTTTGAGCTCTTCCCTGGAGGATCCTATGGTTGTGTCTCTTAAGACAAGACAGACTAAGTTTGTTTTTATTTTAATTGGGAGACTAAAAGATAGACTGCAGCAAGAATGACATCTGTGTGTCATTAATGTAGAGACTGTAGCCTGAGTGTCATGGCTAAATGTCCAGAGACAAGATGCAGTAGAAGCTGAGAGAAATAACTATTGAGCCTTAAGGAAATCTGTAAGAAGTTAGAGTATGAGGAAATATTCTGAAATATATGCAGATGGCGTGACAGAGAAACAGAACCAAGTCTCAGAATGCTGGAGAAGAAAACACACTCTTGTGAAACTGTCAGCTATCAAGTTACTGGCTCTTAGAAAGCAGCTGCTTCTCAGCAGAGTTGGATTCCTTGTCAGGAATCAAAACTGGACTGGTGAGGAGAGGGTGAGGGATGAGGTACTGCCAGAAAAGAAAGAGGTGGTGCAGGACAGGAGAGCAGTACCAGGGAAGAGGAGGAGAAAAAAAGACTGATAGCAGCCCAAATAGGAGAGGGGAAAATCAGTGCAAAGTGTTGGGAGAGGGAGTGAAGTGGAAGATGGCAAGCAGTGACAAATGTAGCTGTAAGAGCTGATGATGGCACTTGTCTCTGAGCCAGTCTGACAGGCAGTGGGTGTTTTAAAGCATCATTATTTCTTGCTGGCACTCCTCTCCTGAAGTTTGTGTACACACATGCACGACGGCAAAAATGATCTGTCTTTAAATGTATAAATTATCTGCTTGGGCTTCTCAAAATTTATTGCAATTGAGAAAAAAATGGATTTTGTTGCATCAGTCCTCAGGCTAAATTGCCACTGATTTTAACTAGCAGGATTTGGTGTGATGTATTATGTTCAGAACTTCCCATGTTGCAGTATTTCAAGGCAGATAAACAGTCTTGAGTAAAAACATGTGAAGGAGGAAACTAAGAGCATGCCCACTTAGTCCAAATGTATCTTTAGTCAGCTTGTTAAAAAATAAAGTCTCATCCAAGAACATAAATGAATTTCTTCTCCTTGGAACTAGCATTTTTATGCTCACTCAAGAGATAAGTGTTTCTCACATCTCCGCCTTTCATACTTAGGATCATGTGTTCATACAAAATAAAAAATCACTTTCATCACTGCTGAGACAAGTAACAAACACAATATTTTTAAGTTAGGGCTTAAAGTAGGTCTATACGGCAAATTTTGAAACATGTTTCCACGTGAAGTTTGGATAATATGTTGTGTGTCAGGAAATACTCATTTATTCTAAAACTCCTGGATTTAAACTTATTTGGGAAATAAGGGTCAGTAAACTTTTTTTTTTTTTTTTTTGCAAAATCAGCTTGATCATGTAAGCTTTAAAGGTTTTGTTTAGGAGAGGATGATGTGTTTGTGTTCTGATCTTTTTTCTTAAGGCATAGCACAGTAAGGGATGTAAGTAATTTTTAGGTTACTTGGTAGTTGTGTAAATTGTTAAATACAGCAACAAAACTCTTATTTTCTGATTTTATAGTTAAAAAAAGGAAAGTTAACATATTGAAAATGAAAGAATTGCTACCATTACAATTTACCAGACTTTTGCAGTCCAGTGTAAATTTAAATGGATTTCCCTGTGCAAATGTGTCAGTGCGCTCAAAACGGCAAAGAAATGCTCAAGAAAGAGCCTTCAGGATATGTACTTAGGAAACTGCTGACATTTTGAAAAAGTCAAATACTGTGTGTGTTTCAAAGGCACAGTAATGGGTTTTTGTGCTCAGACAAAGCCAGAGCAGTAAGTCTATTTTTCCATTCTCAAAACCATAAGAATTAAGTATGAAAACACAGCAAACCACATGCTTACTCACATGGTTCATAGACCATGTAATAGCTGGCTTTGTCCTTTGTAATAACTGGTTATGTAATGCTGAATGTATCATTGGTTTTCTTGAAACAGTAGGAATTTTGTTTGCTTACATCTTCCTCAGTAAAGCTGAGGCTGAGAAAACCTAACCTCTTAAAGGGCTCCAACTCCATCTGTTTCATCTGCTACTGCAAAGTAATTGGAAGTACAGCCTCATTCTCACAGTAATTAATTACCTTAATAGGTTAAACTGACATTTGAGACCTCGGTGTTTGAGGCTGAAGGGACTTCTGAGCCAAGGAACAAACAGACACAGTCAAGCATGAGCAACCTGGCTCGGCTGCTGTGGGGAGAGGACGCTGTGGAGCCTCAGCAGGATGTGCCTCACATTGTCATGTTCCTCACACTGAAACTGGACTCTGAGACCTCCAGGGATGAGGTATGTGCCTGACTCTGGGACACCCAGGGGTGAGGTATGTGCCTGACTCTGGGACACCAAAGGATGAGGTATGTGCCTTAATCAGTCACCCTCAGCTCACTGACCACAGCAGCTCCTAGGACATTTGATGTAAAAGAATAAACCAAAAATCCTCCTAATTGTTTGGAGTTGGGAGTCATCCATAAAATAGCCATTTTGGTAGAGATAAGGTGTGAAATTTCAGCATCACTGCTGACAAACTCCTGGCTGGCCTTGAAGTCAGGTGAGGAGCAGCCAGGTGGTGACTCCACAGCCAAGGTGCATTCCCTAGGGCCAGGCTGGCTCTGGGATGCTGACCTGGAGGTTTTTAACACCAGGATCTGCCTGGTGGTCTAAGAAATATCCCCCTGCAGGAGCTATTGGCAGTCCTCATCCATAATCTGTCTGGCCTCTCCTGTTTTGAAATGCTAATGTGCCTTTTCTTAGAGGGCTCTGGCATGTCTGCTGGTAGCAGTCAGCTGCTGATTCTTGCTTGGGCAGCTTTTAGAGCCACTGAAGTACTTTTTATTTATCCTGTAAAGCTTCCTTTCACTCTTTCCTTATTGTGTTCCTCAGGAAAATGTTGCCGGTGGGTGTGTAAGTTTGTGTAGTTGTTCAGGGTGTAGCCATAGCTACAGATATTCCTCTCCAGGCAGGGACACAAAGCTGGGCTTGGCCTCTTGCCCAGTCTGGGAGTGACAAGGGGACAAAGTGGACTTCTTAGGAGCAGACATTTGGGGAAAAAACTCTTCTGCTTTTGTGTGAATTCTCAAATTTAGCATTGTGTCTCAGTGACCCTGTATAATCTGTGCTGAGGAGCCATCAAACAAAGCACAGGTTTTTCCAGTGCCCAGGGACTAAGATGGCAGGACAGTGATGGAGTGGGGAGCAAAAAGAAAACATTTTGCTTTCTCTCCCTTGGAATTTATCCTTAGATTGAGATACCTTTACTTTTTTTTTAATAGTATTTTTCAACTGATACAAATCTACATTCTCTTGGTGGTGGGTAATAGAGAAAAAGTGTTACAGCTACACAAAATAGGGTTTAATTTTATTTTCTAGAGACAGGCCTGGGAAGGAGAACCCTAGAAAATTGCATGATACCATAATATGTACTAGTCCAAGACCAGTGTTTTCTTGACCACATAAACTTTATGAAATATTTAAAAAAATAATTTCAAGGCCTCTGGCTTCTCTCTTCCACATGTAAAAGCCTGATTGCAATTCTGCTCTTGACAGTAAACTGAGTGCTGGTTTCTTGCCCCATTGTTCCTTTACGTTCTCCCAAGGAGTGGATTAATCCTGAACACTGAGCAGAGGTAAAAGAGGGATTGTAATGCCCCTGTTGTCCCTTCACAACATGAAATAATTGTTTCCTGAGAAGTCTTGGTGGCAATTATGCAGCCCCAAATATGCCGAGAGATGCTTTGCTGATATAATGAAGCTCTTTATAACATTTCCTTGCAAAAGAATGCCTCCTTCTTTAAGGCATTTGTCTTTAATTTCATTTTCTGTACTTCATGCAGCTTCTATCCTGTAGATGTACTGTCCCACATTTAGTTTAAACTGTACTTTAAATGAAGTTATGGTACACCAAAGCTGTCCTGCCCAATAGAAATAGAATGATCCTTTAAGAAGCTGCTTTGCCCGTATCCATGGGAGGCACAGTATGCAGATCACATCTGTGTCAACTGTGGCAACTGCAACTTGTAAATAAGTGTTCCACTTGGGAGCTTTTGGCACCTAAAATAGAATTAATGAGCTTTAAGACTTGTAAGCTCTGTCTGCTCAGCTCTACAGGGAAGTATTTGGAATCATTTGGGATGTGTGTCCCTATGGTAACAGTTCCTCAGTGAGTAAGGTCAATTCTGCCTTTTTATATTTTAGTTTAAGGTGGGTATTGCAATTATACATTATTTGTAGCAGTGTGCAACACTCACGTCTTTGTATATGACCTGGTTTTGGCAATAGCGTGTCTTAAAAGGAATAATGTTCATGTTCCTTCTGCTGTTACTGGAAGATTCTGTCCAGGTTTGGGGCTGGGTTGAGGGAGGATTTACACTTGAAGAAATGAGCTGCTTGTATTTATTAATTCCATTGTCATTGGCCTGTGACCTTTGGGCTTGCTTTGGAGAGAGCTGATCTGGTGGCATGTGCTGGCCCTTGCTAAATCACTGTGTCCATACATGATAACATTCTGCCTGTTTGTTACACTTGGCTTTTCTTTCCCTGGGAATGTGTTCAGGTCATTCTCAAATAAATTTTGTCTAAAAGCCCCAGTTCATAGTGGATGGGGGGGAGAAAAATTCTCTCTCTAGGCCTTTGCATGCTGCAATTGGAAAACAGCAGGGTTTCTCCAGCTGAGGGATTGATTGCAGAAAACAGATCCTTGTCGCTAATGAGTATTTCTAAATAGAGTTAATTAAATTGGATATAAATGAAGACTTTGTCAGGTCCTTCTATAATGAAATTCTGCATTCTTTTAGTCTTGATGAAGGAAAAATTTTTAATGGGTGTTGGCACTGGCTGAATGTGATTAGTGACATAAACAGGGAAATTAATCATGCCTGTGTTTCGTTTGTTTGTGGAGAAAGATAATTTACTATAATCTTTGCAGTGGAGACAATGCAAAAAAAATAATGGCCCATCATGATTTGGCAGGAAGCAATAAATGAGGGGCAATCATGTTTGCTTATTCCTATACTGTTATAGTTGCTGAAATAATGAAGTTCTTGAAAGTGCTTGAATAAAAGAATGATTTTTTTTTTTAATGGTTAGAAAGAGAAAAATATCTCACAAATATTTATGTCTATAGAGCTTTAGTTTCAAATGACTTGTGTAAGTGTATCTGGTCAGATGTTTCATGAGAAATCTTAGTGGTGTATTTTAAAATTTCAGCACCCTCACAATAAAGAATTTTTTCCCCTCTCTTGGCATCAGATATGTTAACAGTGTACTTAAAGCTTTAAGTTGCAGTGGCCACGCTGCTTGTCATTTTACATTTCTCCATGTAATAATTAATTTAAATAAGTCATGCTTTTCTATAAAATACAGAATTTCCAGCTGTAGAAAAATTGATGTGCCTTTTAGAACTTTCCAGTATGCCCATGCAGCACAATGCTGGTTCCAATGTCTTATAAAAGGATATGATAAAAGATTTCATGTTTAAAAAAAAACCAACTGTTGCCACAAAAAAAATCATTATCTTGTGTTCTGTGGGTATTTTTTGGAGGGATTTTGTTTTGGCTTACTCAACTAACAGCTAACTTTCTTCACAGCAAGAAATTATTTATCAGTACCCCATATCTGAAGCATCCCAAAAACTGAAAAGTGTGAGAGGGATATTTCTCACACTGTCTGACATACTGGAAAGTGTTACTGGTACCGAGATTATCAGGTAAAAGTGTTTGCAATGTAATTTCTGTTTTTATTCTTTTATACATACATGCACAGCAAACAGGGGTCATGCATCAAGTTCTAGACAAACCAGAGCAACTCAAGCTGTTTAGGCAGTAACTCTTTAACTACAACAGTTGGAGTGCTCAGCCTGGATGTAAATGGATTTGGGGGAGTTTTGTTGTAGTGGGTAGCAGTGAGTAGGATTTTTAATTCAGTGAAATGATTTTCAACTCCTTTGTAACTTCACAGTGTTAACAGAAACGCTTCTGGTTTCATTTTTCTAGCTCCTCCCTGTTCTTGTGTGAAAAACTTGTTCAAGTTGTTTACTGGAAAGCATCTGACAAGTTGCTGGTCATTGGCCTTCCTGAAGAAAAGTGAGTTTCAAAGGAAAAGGTTTTGTTTTCCTTTAAATTTTGTGTCCTCAAATTTATTGTGTGTACTCTTCTAACAAAAAAAGGCAAGAAAGGGCTTAAAATGTTCTCTTTTTACTGTAACTAGTTTTTATGTCTGTGATTTCACTATTTTGATTGAGTTAATCCATGTCTTTCATATATCCATTGTTATAATTTCTTTTTCATTTCCTCTGAAGAGAAGAAGATCCAGAAATATCTGTAAGTTAGAAAAGAGTAATATCCTAGGATTTGGTAAACTCAAGTTCTTTGCAGAGACTGCTGAATAACAATAGTAATATTACATGTTTACGTATTCTAGGAGGCTTATTCATCATAAAAATGTTTTAATTTTTACTTGTCAGTGTGCCACTTTATCAGCTGAGGAACATGATTCAGAATGTTGTCAGGACCCTGACATTCATGTACAGTTCTTTGGACAGGTGAGTTCTTGCAGAAGTATTTTCTTTTCAGTCACTCATTTTTCATTGGTGCTCACCGAAAAAGACAAATATTAGGATTAATTTTAATGTTTCCAGGGAATATCTTGGCATGTTCCTTTACACTTGTATAAAAACAGGAATTCTGTTGGTCTTGCCTTTCGGTTTCAGCCTTAACATTAGTAAGATACTGTTTCAGCAGGCTTTGTCACTCCCATTATCCAAGTCACTGTGGATGTCAGCAGCACTCAGCAAATGTTACCCTCTGTGTCTGTGACAGATACATGTGTATCAATGTTACATTTTTAACATAGTAAACACTCTGGACTTGTCCAGAGTGAGTGTCTGGAGTGCCAAGCTCCATTTGGCAGAGCTAGTGTCTTTCTCTGCATTTGGAAATGACCCAGGAGACTTTCAGTCTGACTGTTACCTAAATAAAACTGCCCAGGTGGATTACCCATGTTCTTGCATTTAATTCAGGCTTAATGTATGCCATAGCGAATGAAAAAGAGCAAATCTCAGTTTCCAAAAGGATGAGGCTGATGTTTCACTCACCTTAAGCTGCTCTGTGGTGGTGCTCACAGGTGTCCCAGGATGAGGGAAGAGATGAGAATCTTGACTCCATGTTTCAGAAGGCTGATTTAATATTTTATGATATGTATTATATTAAAAAATGATATATTAAAACTATACTAAAAGAATAAAAAGATTTCATCAGAAGACTAGCAAAGAAAAGAATGGAGTGATAAAATCTTGTGACTGACCAGAGTGTCCAAGCCAGCTGACTGTGACTGGCCATTAATTAAAAACAACCACACAAGACCAATCACGGATCCACCTGTTGCAGTCCACAGCAGCTGATAATCATTGTTTACATTTTGTTCCTGAGGCCTCTCAGCTTCTCAGGAGAGAAATCCTAGCAAAAGGATTTTTCATAAAACATGTCAGTGACACTGCTCTATGGTAACACCATACTGGTTTAATCTGCTCTTTATAGGTACTGCCTGGATATCAGCCTAGTGGATTTTTTTCATGTTAAAAAACCATTTTTTTCACGTTAAAAAAAAACCAAATGTAGCATGATGCTGCAAAAAGGGTTGTGTGTCACTGAGGGTTATATAAACAAGCTGCACATTTCTCAGAGCTATTCTAACTTGCAGTTCATGTTTGTCCAGTGCTTTTTGCCAGGTGGAAAATGCTTCTCGCCTGGATCATTTTTTCAGCCTGTTCTTCCAGCGTGCCCTCCATCCTGCGAGGTCCCAGGCTGGCAGCAGTGCCCAGCTGCAGGATCCCTGCAGTGCCCTGCTCCCGGGCAGCCTCCCCGCGCTGCGCTGGCTGACGCTGCCCCAGCAAGTCAAGGTCAGCTCCTTCTCACGTCTCTCCAGCTTTTCCTGGCCATGACACGCCAAAAAGTCAGTGCTCTTCCTCTCTGATTTACCTAAGTGCTTTGCCCGTGCTAGATGGTCTGTTTTCCTGTGAAATTCACGTTTTGAGCTACACCACCATTCCCACAGGATTGCTCTTGTGAGTGTAGATTGGTGACTTTAGAGTAATCTAGGAAGAGCAGAGAAAGCAGCCCCTGGTATGTAGCTCTGTGTTTGATTTTAACCATTCAAGTATTTTGGTAGGCAGGAAATATTATTCTAGAAGCCTATTTGTGTCACTATAGGACACAAAAGAATGTGATGCTCTTTTCAAGGTAAAAGGAACTTTTTAATTTCTGACTCCAGCATTGATAGATTCTAAAAGTGACGGATTGGAGGGTGACAGTGTCGCCTCTCCAATGACACTGGACAAATCAACAGTCTATCAAATTTCTCCTCCTCCATAAAAGAATGCAAAACAATAAATTATTTACATCAAGTGTGTGAGTAAGTTTGTTACAAGAATATAAAATCAGAAGGCTTAGAAAATCAAGGTGACACGTGTACTTCTCATAATTTAGGAGAGTTATAAATGGCTGTTACAGAATCAAAATAAATACCTACATGTGGTTTGTTGATGCTAGACAGGTAGTTTTTCTGCACCATTTCACTGTGCCATGTTACCTCCATGTTAGAAACTGAGTTGTGCTTTAAGCAGTAGTAAGACAAAAGGTAGATCACAGTAACTAACTTTAATTTTAATTATAACTTAATTATATAAATTTTAATAATTTATTTTAATAATTAAATTATTATATAATTTTATTATGTAATAATTATACAGGTTATAATAATTATTTAATTATAACATTAATAACATTTTAGCTGCCAGTTGTAAACCTCACTTTCATTACTTTGGTATCTGTGACTCCAGTTTAAAATATGTTGGCCTGTGCCATTGTTCCTAAACAGATTTCTCTTTGCTAATGTGGCCTTCTCCCTTTTCTCCTTTAAAGGAGAATTATCTTCTCCTTTATCTTTAGTCACAGACTGATCATTATTTAGTTCTTTCCACCTTACACTGCAGGGTTTTTACTGCTTTTTTACAATTTGTTGATCAGGAGTCTTTCCATGCTTTTTTCTTACTTCTCAAGTTTCTGTAGAGAGGCTCTCTTGTGCCTTGCTCTCCAGTTCAGCTTGCAGGCTGCTTTTTTCTTATAAAACAATAAGTTTTAAAAGTACTTAGGAAACATCATCATTGATACTTATAATACAGGCATCACTTTCCAGCGTTCTTTGAGATCATTCCCATTTGCCAGAAAAGTTTTGTTGTTGCAGAAGATGACATTTCCAGTCAGAGTTTTGATGAAGAGCTACTCTATTCTGTAAGGAATATAAAACTAAAAATGTCAGTTCTTCAGGCAGAAAGCCATTTAAATTTTGACTGGGGAAAAGCTGAGAGGATGATTAGTTGTTGAGTGCCAACAGGCTTGCTGACATTTCTCTGTTTGAAAACTGGCTGTATTTCAATTGGAGGCAGCCTGCTAACACAGCCCAAGAAGTTTGCAACCATGTGATTTAGGTTCTTTTCATTAAGTAGCACACTTATGTCATGAGTTTCAGGGCCTTGGACCAAGAAAAGTACTTGTAGTTATACTTGATTTAACCAACAGCTCTTGCAGTTACAGAAATAAGGAAGCTTAAAGTAGGTCCAATAGAACAAAAATCATGTGTGAGAGAGTTTTGGTGACTTCATAGAGACAAAAAACTTAAATCCATTGGATAAAAGATTTTTCTGTAAACTCAGCTGGATGCAGTGATGTGCCAGGTTTGTCTCTAGCCCTCACGTTTTAAAGCACACTGAAAGAGTGACATCTCCTTTGTGCCCACATAAACAGAGAAATGGTACAGTTCAAAGAGCAGGAAAATAGCCAGCAATTAGGAAGGATTTGTCTTCATTCTGGTGTCCCCAGGTGTTCTTGGTATTTGATGTTACTAATAAAAAACAGGTGCAAGTTTTTATCCAATCACTTTAAATCCCAATCTGAGATGAGCAAGACAGAGCGAGATGTGCTATTACTGGAAATTAATGTGTTGGAAATGTGTATTAAAAAATCTTTTTTTTTTTTTTTTTACTATTTCAGATGGAAATTGACACAGCACT
The DNA here is from genome assembly GCF_028551555.1 of Melozone crissalis. Taxonomy (NCBI): domain Eukaryota; kingdom Metazoa; phylum Chordata; class Aves; order Passeriformes; family Passerellidae; genus Melozone; species Melozone crissalis. The sequence goes on along the minus strand of NW_026535817.1, from coordinate 5,775,573 downwards.
GAGTGATCTGGAAGCAGCTGATTTTGCAGAGCTGGTAAATATTCTGGTTTTGTTTGCTTTGTACAGTATCTCCTTGCCTTGGTGTCACATTCAGTGGTTTAAACAAAGACTATTTTCAAAATCCATCAACTTCTTTTAATGAAGTGGGAGTAAAAGCAGTTTATCCTGAATTTCTCTCCATGCTTAATATTATAACATATTATAATCCTATAGGAGTGGTCACTGAAAATCCATGATTTTATATAATTTAAATCCATGGGATGTCTACAAAAATCAGAGAGGTGATTCTTGTTACATTTCTTCTTTGTGTAAATAACTGTCTCCTTCCCAAGCAATTGTGAACCAACTTGGAAACATCTATGAATCAGAATTTAAATGTCCAGTTTACAGAAGGCAATTACAAATTCTGCTTAGTTTTAATAATGTTACAGAAGGTAATAATAATATAATTTACTTCAGTAACTCTTAGCTGTGCAAGGTGTAAATAGACATTTCAGCTTTAATTTGTAATGAAATAGTTGTCTTGAGATCCAAATTACTCTAAAGTTACTCTAAAATTCTATTCAAAAGAATCCCTGCACTGAACAAGCTGGATGATCATTTACAGAAATCAGTGTTTGAGTCACAGTTTATTGCACAGATAAATTGCACAGAAATTGATTCCACCTACTTAACTTAAAATGCAATACATCTATCTAAAAACAGTGCTGCTAATGGGAGAGCACTGGGCAATACAAGATGAATGAATGGGAATATTTTGAGTAAAATGTCAAACACTGGAAAAAAATGCTTTGACTTGTGAATTTTACTCTAGGAGGGCCCCTGGTGTCAGTAGTTATGCTGAAGTTACTTTGCTGTTAACTGTGAGAATGAACATATCCTAACAAAAATAGTTTATCAGCACATAACAGTTAAATAGAAACTAGTTATTTTAAGCTGAAATTTTTAGAGAAAATTGAAATGACACAAAATTCAATAATGGAGGCTAAAAATGTGGTATTTCCCTGAAATGCTCAGTATTAACTGCTGTACTGGTAATAAGAGGTGGTCAAATATTAAATTATTGAAATATTGATTGGCTGGAATTAGTTCACTTGCATTTGGTAGATAATATTAAAATGCAGAATTAAAAATTGCACACACTTTTTCCCCCCCAACAGTCTGAAGATTATTATGACATGAGAAGATTATATGTGATCCTGGGCTCTTGTCTCTTTTACAAGGTAATATTAATGATTAAGACCTAAAGATTAGGAAAATGCATCTAGAAATCTGATTTAATGTTTCAGAATCTCACAAATCTGAGGTGAACATATAACTGATTTAAGCATGTATTTTTAGTTACAGACCTAAAGCTTAAACACCATAACAGAAAAAAATCAGTGTCAGGAAATGCTATGTACTGTATGAACAGCAAAAACAAAAATACTTCTTTAAAATTTGGAATTTCTTGGCGTTGTCCAAGGATTGGAAAGAGGGAGTAGTAAGTAAGGAGCAAGAGTCTGTTCAACTGAGATTGTAGGATATTTTAATGGGAACTCTTGTGCAATCCTATGTTTTAATAGCAGGTACTCTGTCTTGAATCTGTCTTTGAGTCCAAGACTTGAGAAATTGTGTTGACAGCTTTTTTCACTTTGGCCTCATTCATAGCCTTATTTCTCTTTGGTAAATGGAGACAGTGTAATGAAAAGTACGAAGAGGAAAGTAACAGCCTTTGCTTTAAGAAAACCTGCATTTTAAGAATTTTATCAGGCAATTGTTTTTTGTGTTAGGGGTGTTATAAGAGAAGTGGAACTGCGCAGTATCTATCATGAGAGCACTTCAGCTGTGAAGTCCTTAGTGCTGGAACCACTGTGATATGGATTTTCTTTGGAAATTTTATTAATTCCAATTTTTTTTTTAATTTATAAAATTTAATAATTTTATATTTATTAGAGAATTAAATGAGAACTCGAGCACCTTAACACTGTAGCAGTTTTGCAAGCTGGGAAAGCCCAGCTCACCTTTGATAACTCGCATATGTGCTGATGGCTGATTTGCTTATATTTAGTGTTTTGATTATTTAGAAAAAGCTCAATGTTGGACAAATGTACACCAAAAAGAGTCTGTGGACAGAAACCTTAAGATCTCCGTGCACATGGAGCAGGAGTATCTCTGTATGAAAAGCACTGTGAAGTGCTGCGTGGTGGTGTTGTAGCCTCACTGAACACTCTTCTTTCCTGTGTTTAATGAAGGGTTACTTGATTGGCAATCACTTGCCAAAGGAAGACCTCGTTGACGTGGGTTTCTATTGCCAGCACTACTGTCTGTTATCGCTGGCAGCAGAGCAGAGGATTGGCCAGTTGGTGATTTGGCGGGAAGTGTTCCCACAGCATCACCTGCAGCCGGATGAGGAGTCACATTTCACAGGATACAGGGAGCCTGAAGCAAGATACTTCTTACTGATAGTGGGCTTGGTGAGTTGGTGCTGCAGCATGCCCGTTCTCTGAGCCTCTCTTCTGCTCTTGTGAGTTGTGTATTCACCAGATCAACACTTGCCATGCATTTCGCTGGGTGTCGCCACATTTCTCTTCACAGAGAAAAGCAATCCCAAGAATATTTCTGGGTTTCACATTCTCTGAACCTCAGAGGAAGAAAAACCAGTTCTTATCTCATTTGCTGTGCCTGTGTTGGTTCACAAGTGGAATGCATTGGTTGTTTACCTGAATGCAAGTTTGTTTACCTGAAGAGAATTGGTAATTCGATTCTGGTGTGAGTGTTTTAATTCGCTGACCAGTTGAATCCAGGTTTGTGTGTTTCAGGACTGTCAGCTGACAGTCACGAGATGTTGGTGTTGAATGCTTGGCAGGTTCAGTTGAGATGTAATGTAATATACAACAATGTAGTATAATAAACTAATTAATTAGCCTTCTGATAAGATGGAGCCCTCCTCATCATTTCTCCCTGCCACAGGGGTCATCTTGTTCTGATAATTGGGTAATTTTTTCGAAATACTCAAATTGTAGCTGTTTCATGGGATAGAATTTCCTAGGGAGCATTATATAAGAAATTATCATTATGTGTATGCCTTTTAACTTCAGTTAAAAATGTTTCTACCTTAATAATCTTAGCTTTTCAGACAGCTCACATCAGAAATGTCTGGGTTTGGTTTTCTAATGTGGACTTTGTTTCAAGCAGACAGCTATTGTAGTCGCATTGCCTGCAGACCAAGGAAGGAATGATGAATCTGCCTCCATGTTCTCAGAAGGCTAATTTATTATTTTATGATACTGTGTTACATTAAAGACTACTCTACTATACTAAACTAAAGAATACAGAAAGGACACTTACAGAATGCTAAAAAGATGATAATGAAAACTCGTGACTCTTTCCAGAGTGTGGCACTGGTTGGCCAGTGAGTCAAAATAACTCGCAGCAGAATCCAATGGAACAATCACCTGTGGGTAAACAATCTCCAAACACATTCTACATGAGCAAAACGGAGGAGAAGCAAATGAGATAAAAATTGTTTTCCATTTTCCCTGAGGCTTCTCAGCTTCCCAGGACTCAAATCCTGGGCAAAGGGATTTTTCAGAAAATGTGAATGCCACAAACAGGTGATGAGTTTGTGAGCAGTCTGTTCTGTTTGCATTTACAGAGACACTTTGTCCTGTGTGTCCTGCTGGAGGCAGGGGGCTGTGCATCCAGAGCTATTGGGAACCCAGGACCAGACTGTATCTATGTAGACCAGGTCAAAGCAACCATTCTCCAGCTGGAAGGAATCGACGCCAGCATCGAGGAAAGGCTGGATTCTCCTTCCGTGCCACCTTTAGCCTGTGCTGACTGGTTCCTTCCTGCAGCACGGGACAGGCTGGAGAGCTTGAGCACCTCCCCAGTGCTGAGCAAGCTGCAGAGCTCCTGCAAAGCTGGGAGCACTGCAGGGAGCAGGAGGAGCCTCTTTGGGGACACTGGGCACACCCCACGGGGCAGTGGGGCAGCTGAGCAGGGCAGCGAGGGGCCCGCGGAGGAGGAGAGCACAAATCCACAGCCTCTGATGGAGCAGGTCAGAATTGAACAGCTGCTGGGGGCTTGGGGAGAGGGCAGCCCCTTCAAACCCAAGGTGACTTTTACAAAAGGCACATTATAAAAGAGTAAGTCCCTTGAATTCCCTATAAAATAACTCTGTTGCCTTGGGAAGCACTGAGTCAGCCTCAGAGCCATCACACTTTTTTATTTTATCATTGCTTGTAAATATTTGGGGATTTCACATGACTGAAGTGGGCACAGCTGTGTTGAAAAAAGCAGGTGTAATTGGAGACTATCTCCAAAATAACCTATCACAACTAATTTCTGTACAGTTGTATGACCCCAAAATAACCTATCACAACTAATTGCTGTACAATTGTACAACTGTGTCTAAGTTTAGTCTAAAATAGGCCAAAAAATACATTTATATAAATTGATGTAACTGGGCCTTATTGAAAATGCTGCATTGTCCCCTTCTTTCTGTTGGTTTGGCTGGATTCTGTTCTTTCTTTCACTGTGTGTTCTCTGTTATTTCATCTATCTCCTTGTTCTTCAGGCCACTAGGAAAAAACACACCCTGCCAAACCCATTTCATTTAGGAAACCTGAAAAAGAACTCTTCAGAGAAAGATACAGAACTTCCTAATGCTATGAGGTAAGAAACTATTTTTTATTGAGTATTTCATTTTTTTAGGCCATGCTTAGATTGTTTTTTAAATATACACAGATTGCAAAAGTCCCCTCGTGATTTTATCCCAACCAAAGCTTTTCTATGCAAAGATTATCAGAAGTGAATCTGTTAAACTGAGAGCTTAATTAAACATAAAAATTGGAAATAATACAATAAAAGACAGCTGTTTCTGAATAGTATGTCAGTATTGTGCATATCTGTCCCACATCTGTGTGACCTTGGAATTTCAAGCAGCAGTTTCTGAACCACACACGTTACCTTGTTGCCTCTATGTTATCTCTAGGCAGGTGTAGAACAAACAAAGCTTTTATTTCACTTTCCGTTTTTGGAGACAATTTTTGAGAACACAAATTTATGTTGCAATGCCTAACTAGCAGCACAGTTTTTTAATTTGTTGGTTTTTTAAATTGAGTATGATAGTCAAAATCAGCAGGATTTCCTTGGTGTGAAGACAGAAACCTTTGAATGCCTGTATCCATTTTGTACCCTATTGTGATTAGAAAACCAATTCTGCCTTAAGAAACAAAAGCTGCTAATTATTTTAATTAAATGACTTCTCCAATATTTTTAAGGTTGACATCTGGTCCTGAGAACACCCTGTTCCACTATCTGTTTTTGGAGACAATGCAAGGAATCTTTATTACTCCAACTCACAAAGAAGTAGCCCAGCTCGGTGGCTCCATCCACCCTCAGTTAATTGAGAATTTCTACCAGTGCTGCCTTTCAATCCGTTCCATTTTCCAGCAGTCCATGAAGAAAGAGGTATGGAAATTTGGATTTCTCTTTGTCCAATCACATTCTCAATTCAGTATTTCTAGGTTCTTTTCACTTCATCATTTCAGTGGTTCATGAGCAGCTGTATTTGCATGTCTGCAGACTCTAAACTAAAGTGGAATGGTGTCAGTTGTATTTTTTAGATCCTAAAGTGACAATTCAAGTGAGTTAAGTGAGAAAAGGGGAAATAACAGTACAGACTGCATGAAGGCAGGTTTACAAATAGCAGCATGGTTTTTCTTAATGTTTCTTTGATGTTACTGAAGAAGTAATTTGAGTCCCAGCACAGCTTGGCACTGATTGGCCAATGAGCCAAAATAACCCACACCAGAAACCAATGAAACAATCACCTGTGGGTAAACAATCTCCAAACTCATCCCACATGAGCACAACACAGGAGAAGCACATGAGGTAATTATTATTTTCCTTTTTCTCTGAGGCTCTCTCTTTTCCATTTCTGGCTAGACCCATGTGCCTTGTAAATCTAGGAATTTTCAAGTGTTAAAAATAGTGTTAATTTGGTGGATTGGTCACATGGCACTGGGGTTTGGCTGAGTAGGACTTTGGCAATGAGCCATGTGTTTTGGGCATTTCTGTTGGGAGATGCAGAAACCCAAAAGCAAGCAGAGAGAATGAATGAGTGTATCTTGGCATCAAATTGCCTTTGGCTATAGCTATTAAATAGACATTTTATAGTTCAAGTCATAAAAACTGGGAATTAGAAATAACTGATGGACATGTCTCTTTCAGCAAAGTTTGCTGTAGTTTTTTGCAGGTTGGCTCTAGCAATTAATGCTGAAATTGGCAGGTTGTATTATGGCACAAGGAGAATGTTAAAGAATAAATAGAAATTTGCCTTTTTCATTGTACATGATAAAAAATCAAATACAGATCTGTGCTATTATACTGTGTGTTCTTTGTCATCTGCTAAATATTGTTACAGTTCGGGATCCAGAGAGCTGCACCAGTAATGCAAAGTTACTGTAAACTGATCAATAATTAATTTTTCCTCTATTTTTGAGAGCTGAAAAGTCACAATTTAACTTTTAAAATGTGTACAGGAGTCTTGAATAAATCTTAAATTTAGCAAAGATAAGCTCAGTGGTCTTAAACCCTAAAATATGATGGTTTTGACCATGTTTTTTAGATCTTCAGTCCCTATATCTTCAATATTGTAGGCAGGTTGAACAATGTGGTTTCTCCATCTGCATGTGGCAGCCAGAAATTGTTTTCTAAATTCCTTGTTTTCTAAAAGCACCTTTTCTTTGACCTTTGAAGCAATTGTTTCACTAGCAGATCCAGAGATGAACTGCAACTTTTGCAAGGTTTATTCAAAAGCTCTGCTCAAAACACAGCTCATTTTTGTGTTTGAGAAAACATAAAAATGTCTTTATTTTCTATGCTTTTATGCCCTCATACTAAGAGTCAGAAAATGCTCTGAGCAAAGTGCTTCAGCTGTTTATTTACAAAAAAATTCCTGCCTGGTCAAGTTTGCTTAATAGACTTTTACTATCACAGTTCTTCATTAGGGAGTCACAGAGAGAAGGAAAGATGAGAGCTTTAGCTGTTGTAGCACACTTTTTAAAGTGCTGTAGTAACTCAGATGTCTTATTAGAAAAACAGTGTTTAGCTTGAAAGGAAAAGTCAAAAAAAGGAGCATATGTTTAATTCCAACTTGTGTAACAACAGAAAAGCCTTGTGATGCCCAAATAACAAAACTGTGGAGAAAAGAATCATGTAAGCAAGTCAGTTCTATCTCCTAAGCCTGGCTTTTTGACAGCAGAGTCACCCATCAGGGAGCCCTGAACAAATCACACGCTTGTATTTGCCTGTGTTTATGTCACAATGTCTCATTCTCTACTAACATTTCACCAGCTGTTTTACAGAAAAAGAAGGCAGGCAGTGGGATTTCAGATTTCAGTAAGGCAGCTGAGGACCCAGGGCTGGTAAGAGAACACGGACTCCTGTTTGAGTGCTCTCCTGAAAACTGGACTGACCAGAAGAAACCACCACCAACAATGAACTACTGGGTTGTGGGGTAGGTTTGAAGACAAATTTCACCTCCAGTTTTTCATTTGGACTATGCCATTGTGTTCTTGAAAAATAAATTTAACTGTAGCACGTCACTTGAGCTGACTTGAGGAAGCTTTAATTTAAGGGCACTGAGAAGTTGCACTGATGTGAATTTCCACCTTTAACAGCTGCTGAGTCAATGGCATAAATAAATAAGGTGACAGTTATAATTACTGTTATATTCTAAAAGAGGCTCTTTCATTGGGAAGAAAAATCTTTCAAGAGAAAGAAGAAAAATAATTGTTTCCCAGCCTGAATGTACGTAACTGCTGTTTGTGTGGAAAAAAATTAAAACATTGAAAAAATGTTTATACTATTGTTGATGCCTTTTAAAAAATAATTATAATAAGAGCTCCTCTATTTTAGCTCTTTCCCTAGGAGCCCTCATTGGATTAATATGTGGAAATGTAACTACCCAGATGTTATTACATTTAAAAATTAGTAAATATGTGAATCCTGGGGCTTGCTCCCAAGGACCTTGATTGCAGCTTGTACCCCACAGGCTTGGATTGCTGCAAACAGACCCAGAAGATCCTGAAAACCTGAAGATTTTTTTCCCTACACAGTCTTAAAAAAACTGAGTAGAGAATAACTTGGTTTTAAAATCCAGTATATTGAAAGAGGTGAAGTAACACAGGACAGACACCAAAATTTGCCGACTGTCTTACACAGCAGCTTGTTTTAACTTCCTGCTGAAACCTTGCAGTACAACCAGAATCTACCATTTGGGGAGGAAAAAAAAATAACACTTTTGATGATTTTCTTCTTTTTATTCTTTTTTTTTTTCCCCAGGAGACTCATTCTCCATCCCAAGCCTCAGGAGTGTTACGTGTGTTTCCATGACTCAGTGACAGAAGCTGCTGTGGAGCTGGCCTTTAAGCTGTCCTTTGGCTTAGCTGCATAGCTGAGCTTCCTGCACACTCAGGCATCCTGCAGGGTGGTGTTCATTCTTTAAAATATCCCATGTCAAGGGAAATGAGCTCAGTTTGGGTGCCACCCATGGGGCATCTTTGAAATGCTTTAAAAAAATCAAATACTTTGTGGTATGAAGCAGTTAAAACTTCAGTGGTGCTTCTGATGAGCTCATCAATGGAATGCTTATTTTCAGAGAACCAAAGTTCCTATTTTTATATGCTGTCACTTTTTTTTATCCTGGTCCTAACTTTATTATATGAAAACACCACATCATTTGTCTGTTCACTGCTGTTCAGTATACAATATGCAACATAAAATGGTAAGCTGATCCTCAAAGTACTCTGTGAACATGGAAATTGGTGGTGGAGGAAAAAAAATTCTCCAGTAACTTTAAATTTTGCACCTCTGAGAGGCTGGAAAACACTGAATGTTTTCAGTAGCATTGTGTTAATCAAAACAGAGAGAAATCTTTAAGACAATTCCTGGCACTTAGCCTCACAAAACTGATGGTTTAGTATTTTCGCTGTCCTGGACACTTGAGGACTATAGTGTGGTTGGTGTTTTACTTGACTCCATGAGTTTTACCTATAAATATTACTTAAATTTGTTCAAATGCAATTTTGAAGACCCTAAAAAAGAAGGGGAGTGGGCAGGGTGGTTTTAAGATGTGCATGGACTTGGCTGATTTTATATTCATAATTTCATAATAAAAATGAAATGTATTTGTTAAAGAACAGTAAATTAAGCTTGATTTTTTTCTTTTTTTACTTAATGTATTTTCTCTTTTGTTTTATTATTTTATTCTAATTGTTTTTCATGAGTGCTTTTCATAAAATGCATAACTAGAATTGCATTTCAAGCAACGGGATCAAAAAGTTTAAGTGTTCAGGAAAGCAAATTTAATTTCATGGGTTCTCATGGCCAAATCTTTAGATCTTGTTCTCACTAGCAAAGGACACCGTTTGGGGTAGTCCTAAAACAGTCAATCAAATGCTTGCAGTGCTCACAGGGTGATTCACAGCTTGTCTTCATCACTCAGCACTTGCTTCAGTTCCAAGCAGCAGAAGTCTTGGGCCTGAAGTGCGAGCTGTGATTGAGGACTTTGCTAATCAGCTTTCTCCAGGATTTATGGCTCCTAGCAGATGAGCAGCAGCATTTCAGTCTGAGCCTACAAATCACAGCAGCAGTGGGTTAGCTCTGTTCTCAAGGTATAAATCAAGTGATGGGAGAGTTACTCTGCTGCACCTCTCAAAAGTCTGAAATGCCTGAGGTTTGGCATTAGATCGTCCCATTCTCGGCTGTTTTTGATGGCCTGGAAAGGCTCGGGATGGCCTTGGGACAGCCCGCGCTCCAAAGGACGAAAGGAGTCTTCAGGTTTTTTCTCGATCTTCAGTGTTAATTAATTTTTATCTACAATATTTTCTCTTGGCCTGACAGAGGTCTGCACAGCAAGTCAGCCATGAGCACACTGACCTCCCTCGGGGCGGTCACTTATCTTTATACCAAAAACTACTAGTAAGATATTTACCTATTCTCCCCAATACCTTTCACCCTTATTGACAAGTGCACATTCAGTAAGAACCAATCCCAAAGTGCCACCACCTCCACAGAAGATGGACGACAAGAAGAAGGAGGACAGGACACGCCCTAATTCCTCCATCTTGTCTCCTAGAACCCCCCTGTACTGAAATTCTAAAACCTGAGTTTCACACTATAATTAACCTATCCCTTCACCATTTATCCCAGTGTGATCCTCCCATCCTCATACAGGTGTTGTTTCCTGTGCAGGATCAAAGTCCAGCCACCAGACACTTCTGGCACATTCCAGGACCTCTGAGCCCGCCAAGGGTTGTCTCGGTGACTCTGCACATCAGGACTGCTGTGCTGAGATCCCACATTAGATTTCCTGGTAGATGGAAGAAGAAACCTGGAGGAAAGCAAGCTTGCTGCAGTGCTTTCAGCTGTTTATCTTAATGTCCAGGAGAACCCTTTCTTGAATTTAGACGAATAAAGTAATTCTAAAAGTGCCACCGAGTTTCTGATAGCTGTATCAGCTGTCAGGCATTGCTTTAAGATGGAGTGTGAGCACCCTCTCTGTCAGCCAAAATGCACGGGGAGGCTGCTGCAGGACAGCAATGTCTGGTTCACTTGTAGATTGAGATTTTCTAGTGCTAACACCAAATTCATACACTGTTGGGAAGTTTCAAAATAAATCCAGATTTCCAAATGGAAGTCCTTGAAAAAGAAAGGCCCTGAAAAGGAAGATTTTTGGCCTTTGTTGCAGCTCATACCAAATAGAAGAGATATTCTATAATATCCTTGGTATAGTATAAACTTTGGAAATGTCAACATCTCTAGTTGTTTTTTAAAATCCATTTCTTTCTCTGTAGAATCTCTGGCACTGTATGGCAAATGTGACACACTATTTCCCAACACAGGCTCTAAAGGTTGCTTTTAAGGACAAATGCAAACATATTTTTCTGTCCAAAGGGGATAAAGGATAACAGGTAAAAAAAATCTTTTGCATATTAATTTTAATAAACAAAATAGATCTGGTCAAGAGCTGTGCACTTCTTTCCCTCAGCATGGCTGGTAATTAGTGGTGGTAGAAAGAGGTAGGTTTCCTGTGTAGCCTGTTGTTACAGCAATAAAATTTGGGTTTGATCTTAAATGATTGATGACTTTGAGGTGCCTGCAGATGCCCCTCCATTCAGATGGATTCTTGAAAGGCACACAGGCCAACACACCCGTGGAATTAATGACAAGGAATCTTGGTCTTGGAATATGGAGTGTTGATACTGGCATTTGGCAAATTGCATAAAATTCATTCATGTCAGCAGAATGGAAAATAAATTCTTCATCTCTGGTTTGTTTAATGTGAAAATAGATGGAAAATCTGCTTCATTTGTCTCTGTCTTAAGTTATCTCTTTCAGGATTTCTTTGATTAGGTTTTGATAATGTAAACAAAAATCCAGTGTTCTGTGTTTTCTCTTATTGACAGTTCTTTACTACAGTGCCAGAAAATTTCCTTGCCACAGGCTTTTCTGGTAGTGTTGACCAGGAGGAATTCTGTCAGTCACTAAAGTTTGATTATTCTCCTGATATCACATGCAAATTCTTAAGCAGTCCCTTTTCAATTACAGTCATTTGTGTGTGAAGAGTTTAAGGTTGTTTTCTTTCTTTACTTATAGTGGAAAACAGTGAAACAGGCATTGTGTAAATAACAGTGTTTATAGTTCTTAAAATCTCCTGGAAGTGCTTCCAGATGGCTCACATGTGTATGTGAGCTCAAGACTCAAATTTTAGAAACATTCCATGAATAACACTCAAGATTAATTTCCTTAGGAGTACAATATTGAGCCAAGTGCCATATCCACTGTTGAAGCTCAGGGTCTTTGGATGCTGTCTTATATGTTCTGCTCAGGTCAAGAAATGGGATACTACAGCTGCAGTTGTTCCCAAACTGGCAAATAAAAAGTGATTTTTGGGTACATCCATATGGTCTGCATTTACTGCTCAAGATGTGCCCCTGATGCAGATAAAGGCAGCACAGCTATGTCAGAGCTGTGAAAACTTATGTAAAATGTTTCCCCTACTGTGATCAACTTGTACCAGTGCAAAGATAAAAAAAACCTCATTGTAGGAATTGCTCTGAGACTGCCGTGTTTCCTGATTATTTTGTAAATAGTGTTTTGGACAGATCTTGTTCTTGGTGCTCTGAAGTTTCACTTAGTAGAAAGGTCAGTATTCTAACAATGTCATGCTGTGTTTTCATGGCTGTATGCAGCAATCTTTGTGTTTCAGTTTGGGCAGGGCAGCAGGAGCCAGATCCACTGAGATCAGCTCAGTTGTCAGAGCGTGCTGCTCCTACAGGGGAAGGCAGTGAAACCTCAGCTTTACCTTACCAAAGAAATGGGTTTTTGTAAATGTGCCTCAGGTGTTATATTTACTTCATTCTAGAGGCAGACCAATGCACAATAGTATTAGAATCCTTTCTGGTACTTAAAAATTTACCAATGTGCGATTAGAAGCATAAAAGTAATAAGAAATGCACAATCCTTAAAGAAAAGGGTGAAGTGGAGTGAAAGAAAATTCCCTGGAAGTAGTGCTGAGCACAGCTCAGCATTTGTTTAGATTCTGAAATTTTGCATTTGTTTAGATTCTGGAGGGAAAGGTTTTAACTGGATTTTGGCAACTTTGGGTGCAGAAACCAGAGGAGTTTGGCTTTTCCTAACTCAAGGTGTTATGGGGTGTGATTAAAAGAATTAATGAGCATCCTTGTTCTGTATCAAGAATATCAACTGAAGATTTTCTCAACTGGAGATGATTTCTGGGTAGTTTGTCTCTAGATACATTTCATTCATTCAAACAGGTAGAATTATTTCCTGAAAAGCATATCTGGAAGGTTTTGCAGTACAGAGAGAAATCTCTGCTGTCTCTGGGGCTGTTGGCTTTCCTGATTTGCCTGCAATGGACAACTTAACTCTGGTTCTTGTCTGTGCAAGGTTATGCCAGGAATTGGCTGCTTTGCTTCACCTGTTGCTCCCTGTGCCTTTTACTTGGGCTGAATTAATAATTTTGTGATGCCTTTGGTATAAGGAGGTACACAGTTTGGAGTTCTTCCTTCAAAGGTTACTTTATTGCCTGCCATGTTTTCACCTGTAGAGAATCCCAAGAGCTGGAAAACAGATTTTAACTTTTTTATAATTTTAATTTTAACTTTTTTAACATTGTCACACAGGTTTTTTAATTTTTGCTCCACTATAGGGAAAAGCTGCAACAAGTAATGCTTCTTATAGATCTGAGCAAGAATGTATGGGGAGGAAGTGAAATCTTGCTATTCCATAGGAAAAAATTCTTTGCAGAGAAAAAGGAAGAGAATTTGATCCTCAAGGATTCTGCTGGAGGACAGCAGCTTTGGAATGGCAGATATTTGAGCTGGGAAGCGTCTCAGCAAATGGAAGGCACTACCTGTGGGAATACTCTGTCTTCACCCCTCCAGGTCTCTATGCTTTGTTAGAAATGAGACAAAGCAGTGATCTCCTCTGTTTGAATGTCTCAGCTCTGCAGGCTGGCTGTGCTGAAAAGCAGAGTGCCTGCATGCATAACAATGTGCATAAATTTCTTTTCTATTAGGTGCTGCTGAGCAACAGTTCCAGGAACTGGGCACTGGATTATTACAAATACAAATACAGATGGGCTGCCTGGCCTGTGCAGGGATTGGGGAGCTCAGTACAGGGGATTGTTGTGCCTTCAGTTTTGGATGTTATGGACACCACTAAGGGAGCTTTTACAAACAGAAATGAATACCTTTTAAATCTTTATCATCATGTTTATTAAGAATTCATGAGGGTGTTAGCACCAGCTTTTCCATTTACAGTTATTTGTGCCTGAGAGACTATTACTGAAGGGCCAAGCCATTCTACAGTAGCAGAAATTGATAAAAATGACATTTCTAATCCACTGGATTTTACAGAACTTGTACAGGCTTCCACTTTTGTTTTGTAGAATTATATTCAGTTCACAGCTTGGTGAAAACTTTCAGTAGAAAACTAGGATGGGTTTTCCTACTCAGAGCCAGGTGTTTGGAGTAGGGCAGGTTTGTGGATAGCATAATTTTACTAGGTTGTTCAGTAGCATTTGAAGTACGTTTAATAATGCTAATTCTTGCTGTGAAGATTATCTTCAAATAAATAATTCCTTTTAAAAACCATGAAAATGCTCTTGAGAAAACAGGAGTTCGTTCCCTGCATCCCTGAGCAAGTTTTGCCACCTGATAACAGGAGTTGTTAGTTCCAAAGTGTTTTGTTTCAAGGATCTCCTCTCTTGGCATTCCAGGAAGTCAAAATAAAATCTGAATAAATGCTGGCATAGAAATTGCTTAGGTCATTTCAGAAAATACCAGGGATTCTTAAATTCTTACATAATGCCCTGCATACCTCTGGTAAGCTGTCCTAAATATCACAAACCTTGAAGCTTACCCCATTAGCACTGTTGATGTCTCCTTTTCAGACTAAAGGTGATTTCACTGTTTCATGCTTTGTCTGAGCAGCAGGCCTGCAGTTCATGCTGGCTTCATTTCAGAGTGCTGTGCCTCTTGAGGCTTTACCAAAGAATTGCCTCTGCTTCTGGTCATTAACTTGCCACTAGGATAGAGAAGAGTATCAAGATTACTAAAAAACACAAAATATAATTATTTAGATTAAGGTAATAGGTTTACTAGCACAAAATATGAGAATGAGAGGATTTATATGTGCTGTGGGTGTACAAATGTATTTTGTGAGCGATCCTTGTTTCATTCATGTTATTCTGAAGGTACAAATGAAGCCGATTGATAGGATTTTAACAACTTCTTGTCATGCTGCTTATTCTGATCCAGGTGGAGGCCTTGAATTAAATATATCACCTGTTACTTCTCCAGTTAAGACTGTTTTCCAGATGGGATAACTTTCTGAAACAACAACCCTACTGCAATTGCTGCTTTCAGCAAAACTGGTTTCTGTCAGCTAAGCAGCAACAACCATTATCAAATAGCCTCTCATTTGCATACATTCATGTTGATCCAAAACAAAATATGCTAAATGCTTTTTAGCAAGGTTATGACAGTTATTTATATTGATAGACATAAATATTATATTTATTGTAAAAATATGTTTCATATGTGTGTATCAGTGGCCTGAATTAGAGAAGATTGTCTTTCTGCCATTATGGAGGACCCAGAACTTTACCTTGACATTGCAAGTGGATTTGATTTCAGATGTACTTGAATTTTAATCAATATTAATTTTTAAAAAGTGTCTTCTCTCCAATATAATTAGGGATTTGGATTTGTCTCTCTCAAAAAATGTGTGCATGTTTTTTGCTAGTGAAGACAAAAAAAAAACAGTGCTAGTTCCTAATACAGCCCTTAAACTATTTTAGAGGACTCTATTGATCACTTATGAACAGCAATCTTCTTGGTAAAAAAACTATTTCACTCCTACTAAAGAAGGAAAAAAATGAGCTGTGCAAGTTTGAACAGCACTGAAAGAATTCGGAGCACCCTTAGGATGGGAGTGACCTCATTTAATTCCTAAGCCTTCTACTTGCCCAGTAGAGCTTAAAAAAAGCATCAGAAGAAGGATCACAGCTTTTCTAAATTTAGCCATTGGTACCAGCTAACACAGAGTGTGACACCAGATAAATGTTTCATGGTCAAAAGATCCTCCTGTGGAGTGATCCACTAGGAGAAAAGTTCCTTAGTGTTCTGTACTACAGCAAGACCAAGGAATCCAAGAAAATACTTATTCGCCTCTTGTTTGAAATTCTCAATGTTTCCATTTTGCTCATACTAAAACAACGTTGAAAAGGCTTTTACCTGGCTGGCAGCATTTTAAGCCAAAACACGGCCCAAAAATACAAAGACCCAAGCATACTTATTACAGTATTTCTTGAGAAAGTTTAAAATGGCTCAGGATCCTCCTCAGTATTGGGGATAAATCCTTAGCATATAGATCAATGAGAAAACTCTTATTTCTGAGGTAGTAATTTTCAAGAAGGAAAGACCAAACCTTGTGGAGTATTGACAACTTAGGATAAAAGAAGCATTGGAGTGGCATTTAAATGTCTGGTTTCAAAGAAATTAAGCCCAGCAGTGTTCCTAAGATTTCACCCCAGCCATTAAGTTTGATGTGAAACCCTTGGCTCATGGAATTTGTACAAATGGATTTACTTTCTGGTGGCTGTCAGGAATGTCTGCAAGAGTCTGCTGCTCCCCAGAGCAGCTTCAAACCAGCTGCCTTGGGTTGCACAAGCACACAGGAGCATTTGCATTTAATCTCTTTGCCCCCGAGGTTTCTATTCAGTCAGAGTCAGCCTCAAGTGCTGACGCCACGCCTTGAACCATGGAAAGAGCAGAGCAGGAATTGGAGTTGGGGATCTGCCTCCCTGGCTGCTGTAGATGGGACAGAACCTGGTCTGCAGTTCTCATCCTAGCAAGTAAAAATGAGATAATCAAGGCAGGTGGAGTAGTTGTGTTAGAAATAATTCTGTGTACCAGTGGTTTCTCTTGCCTCTGGAGGTTTTAGAGGAAAAGAACACGTTTTCATTAGGAAAATTCTGGTTGTTTAGGAGACCATTGAGGCCGTGGTAAATGGGGAGATAATCAAGCCTCCTGACAGGGATGTTAAACTAGTTTAGTCGTTTTGTGCTTATTTTTAATCTCTCCAGTGGAACAGAACTGTGCAGTGCAGTGTCACATGCTGTGTCACAAAGACGTCACATTGCTGTGTGAAACAGTGTCATTTTTAGAAGCAAATAAATACTTGGGGAACTTTTCCAGCCTGTAGGTTTATTTTGTGAAGTTTCAAAACATAAATATTCTATACCCATAAAACGCGGGGTAAGCAGAGACACTTGGGGTTCGAGTTTACTTTTCTCCCTGGGGAAAGAAAACAGGTCTGTTTCTGGAAAGAGACAGAGCCCAAGCCCAGCCGGGGATGTGTCTTCCATAGGTGTTGGCAATGGGTGGGATCAAGGAGCAGAGAGCACAAACTCTGCCTGGCCCTGGAGGCACCCGGAGCTGTGCCCAGCTCTGGGGCACACACAGCTTCCACCTGTGTACAACAATCACTTGTTTTTAAAAGTTTAATTGTAATGAGATGGTTATAAAAATAGTAGTATAATCAGAGTAATAGAAATTTGAACAATTTGGATTAGGACAATATGAGGCAATAGAAACAAGGAGTTACAGACACTCTGGGTATCTCTTTCTGGGCAAAATAAGCCCTAAAAAGGACCCGGACCCACATTAACAGAGGATTAACCCTTAAAAGCAACAGCCTGTTGAATATTCATACGTCTCATACATGATGCATAAATTCCATTCAAACACAGGATTCTGTCTGGGCAGTGTCACTTTCTTCCTCTTAATTCTGACTGCGTCTTCATGACTGAGCGAGGCGGGAGGAAGTTAAGTTTCTTCCGACAAAAGATTTTTTTTTTAAATTTATACAGCATATCTTCCTAACATAACAGATATGATATTCCTTTTAGTATTTGCGAAAAGCCAATCCTAAAACACGCGGTTTTCACACGCGGCAGGGCTCGCCCTGCACCACAGCCTCTGGGGCTCTCCGTGAGGGGCTGCCCCCTCCTCAGGGCGGCTCCTGAGGGCGGCAGTGCCAGCGGCCCCATGGCCGCTCTGCGCTAATTGCTGCGGATTGCTATAATCGCATTAACTCCGCCCGTGTGGCACCGGCAGCCCCGAGCCAGCCGCGCCGCCCGGAGCCTTTAAGGCGGCCGGGGCGGTCCCAGCGCAGCGCTGACGCTGTGCCGCTCTGGGCGGCGCCGCTCCCGCCCCGCTCGCCCGCATCCCTCCCGTTCCAGATCCTTCTGGAAGGGCAGCGCCGCCCGAGCCCTGCCGGAAAGAGCCGAGGCGGCGCCGGGGCCGGGCGGGCTCCCCGCCGGCGGCGCCTGCGCACGGCGGGCCCGCTGCCGGTTGGTGCCGGCGCTCCGCAGTGGGGGAGCGGCGGGCGCGGAGCCCCAGTGCCGGTCCCAGCGCCAGAGCCAGCGCCGGGCGCAGCCATGTCCGTGGTGGGCATCGACCTCGGCTTCCTCAACTGCTACATCGGCGTGGCGCGGAGCGGCGGCATCGAGACCATCGCCAACGAGTACAGCGACCGCTGCACGCCGTGAGTAGCGGCGCGCCCGCGCCCCGCCCGCCGGCGTCCCCCCGCGGGATCCCCGGCGCGGCGGTGCCGGCAGAGCCGGGGGGCGGCACGGAGCGCCTTGCCGGGAACAGCGGGGTGTGCGCCGGTTTGCCGGCGTGCCCTTGGAATCCCTGCCGGAGGAGCCCGGGGCCGAGCGCTGCTCGCAGGGCTCCCGGGCAGCCAGGGATCCCCCTGGAGTGAGCGTGTTTGCCCGGCTCCGGATGGGCTGCCGGGGCTGGGAGCGTTCCCATTAGCAATTACGCGAGTGGTGGCGAGACTGAGGAGGAGGAGGAGGTTGATTTAGCGGCGCGATGAGTTTTCCCCTTTCTTTGGAGCTGTTGGTGCTCGCAGCGCATCTGCCGGCCCTGGCATAGCGAGGTCTGGCGGGGAACGGGGGGGCACCGGGCAGCGGCCGTGATGATGGGAGACGCAAGAGGAGGTGGAGATATTGCTCCTCTGTTTCTATGGGATACGTCTAGGATTTTTTAGAGCTCCATCTGTGCATAATTTGGAAGGAGGATTCAGGGATTCGTGTAACACTCATGAAAATCGGGGGTTGGATGGTGCTTCTCTTTTTACAAAGGGGCTCGGAGCCAACAGGGAAAGCTGTTCCTGCTGTGCCAGACTGTAGTAAGTTCGGGGAAATGCAGGTTCGCTTTCTAAAAGGCAGGCAGGTTTGCTTTTTAAAAGTACAAAGAAGTTGGTGGCCGAAGAGCATGCCGTCTGTTTTAATGGGAGTACTCTTGAACATTCTGTTTGCTGTTTAGAAAAATGTGGTTCTCATATGAGCTCTGAGGAAGTCATTATCCTTGTGCACCAGATATGCAGTGAGAGCTGAAATTCTCTGGCCTTTCAAATGCAAAGTATCCCATGAAATTGTTGCCCAGAGAATCCTCAGGCAGCTGCAGTTTCCTTCTCCCTTGTGATGAGAGCACTTGTGATTTTTAGCTGTTTTTGGAGTGTGTTCTGTGCAGGTAGGCTTACCTGCATTCGATATTTTTCACACTAGTGTCTGATTAACTGTCCTTCCAAGATACTTGCAAAGTGATTGTGAAAGAGGTTCAAGTTAGCAATTACAGCATCTGGCGTGCTCATACACTTAAAGACAGTGCCTGCCACACTTTAAGTGACATTTTCATTGACCTTTTCTGTCTCAGAATGTGGTAATACAGGAGATCTTGAGGAACATTTTTTCCAGTGTTACTGTCTTGAGAGAAATCAAACAAAGGTAAATAGAAATGTAACAGGTTATTGCTGTTATGTAAGTTTCTCGTAGTAACTAAATCTTTACTTCAAGTGATACAGACAGATCTAATTCTTCAATCATCAGAACTTCCCTTATTGCACACAGTAAATGAACTTATTTGAATGTGCACTTACTTAAATGAACTTATTCCTATGGAGGTGCTCACATCATGCAGGTGCTTGAGTTAGTTATTAGTTAATTACAGTCTATAATCCAGTGTCAGTACAACTAAGTATCATCCTGGAAGCTTTAGCAAAGGCATTTTACAAAGAAGGGAAAAAGACCCTGCCAATAAGCCCTGCATTTCAGTAAAACCTGGATATTTCCTGGCTTTTGGCCCTGTATCTCTTTGAAAACTGACACTTGATTTCTCCTGGTTGTTGAGCACATTTCCAGTGCTTCTGGCACGTTAAGCTCACGGCAAATGGTCCTTTGAGGTGCTCTGCCTCACCCTCTGTGGTTTTGTGGGAAAACAAGGCCGTTGCTGATAGCTCATAACTTACTTCACACCAGGTGTGATTAATGTGATCACATGCTGTAATTGAGATGATGTAATGAGGAATCTTGGAAACGACTGAATTTTCTGAAGCCAAGGAGGGCACATTTAATTTTTTGGCATCTCTGCTTCCCAGCTGCAGGAGGGAAAATCCATCCATCCCCCTGTGCTGGAAGTAATTGAAATAACCCATGGCAGGAGCTGTGCTGGCTCTGAGCTGCTCCTGCATGGGGTGATGTGCAGGTTGTGCTGGCTGTGAGCAGAGGTAGAATTCCTGCCCTGGAAAGGTGTGATGCAATAGCATTCGTTTGTAAATCATTTGCTTGCCTTGGAAATTGCTCGTTTGTCTGACTTCCCCTGATTATCACAAGGAGGAATTGGGGAGCTGTAGGATTGTAAAAGTTGTTTGTGCGAGCTGAACAAAATGTAGGGAGATGCCTGGTGTGTTTGCAGCAGTTAAACCTGGAGGAGGTTTTGGATGTCACAGAGAAGAGGTTGCTAGAAAATCCTGCCAAACTGCAGTGCCCCCAGTGATGGAGGGCAGGCAGGAAGCAGTGTGCTGGAGTGACCTTTGTGCATTGAACAATTACATTTGAGCTGTGTGAAATCCGAGTGTCTCTGTTCCCCCTGAGTGGCCCTGGCCACATCTGCCTTTTGGGGCAGAGTTGTATTTCAGGTCTGAGATGCGAAGGTGCATTTAGTACCTTCCAGAATAAAAAAAGGACATTTCCAAAGGCAGCGCTGAGAGGCCAGATGGTGGCTGGGCTCTGAGGCAGCCCTTGCTGATCCAGGGGGTGTTGTTGGTGGCCAGGAGGCTGCAGGGAGCTGTGGATGGATTGGAACAGTGCCTGGCAGGGAGCTGTCCCCAGGTCTCTCTCTCCCTTGGTGCCCATCCACAGTAAGGACCCGGGAGCATTTCACAGCTCGTTGAGCTCCGGTGGTTTGTGGGGGTTTAATTGTTGTTTTAGGGTTGTTGCTGAGGGCTTTCAGGGTGTGAATGTGGCCCTGTGAGACTCAAGGGTGGTAGAGATGAGAGATCCTGGCTGGTGAAGTTCAGGGGTTTGACTGAGGTCTCTCAGGCTTCTGAGGTTCTAACCTGTGACCCAGAAGGAACCATCAGTGCCTTTCCTTCCTGATAAGAACTGTGGGACCGTTCAGCTTTCACAGAATTCCTTAAATGCAATTAAAATGGCAACAGTTGCAGTTGCTTGTTTCTAAGCTAATTCACAAAATAACTAGAATTCCACTTCAGCTTCTGGTGCTTCATGCAGTAATGCTGTTATTTAACACATCCGTGTCCTGCTGCTTGAATTTTTGTGGGTGTTCTAAAGTACTACAGAAATATTTTATGATGTTTTCTTTTAAAGCAGAATTTTTCATTTTTTTTCTTTTTTTTTTTGCTTAGAGCATGTATATCTTTAGGATCCAAGACCCGAGCCATCGGGAATGCAGCGAAGAGCCAGGTAAATGGATCAAAAACTTTTTTTGACCTGTAAACAAGTTCATCTTGGAGAAGATTGTCTTGTAGTCGTTTATTTTGATAGCTTGAAGCATTGTGTTCGCTGCGATTTGTTTGTTTTGGTTCTTTCTTTGGTTGAAAGGCTGTCCTGAAAATGACTAGGTTAAAACACTGATGAGAGAAGAGGTGTGGGGAGGCTTTACATCCAGATGGGCCCTGAATTAGAGGAGAACTTTAAAGGAAGGGAAATGTGTTGATTTGTTGAAGGTTCATTTAAGGTTAATGTAGGTAATAACTTCATTAGTTCCTGCAGGCAGCCACTGCAACAATATAGCATCTTAAATTTTTCATGCTGTATCAAAAGCTCCTCTAAAATAAAAAGTACAGTGAAAGTTGATGGTAGCAAGTTAATGGATATTACAGAAAGAAGTACATGTGAATTTTTCTAATAGGGGCCATAAATTAAAAAGTAGGTGATTCTTTCACTCTCCTCACACTTTGCTTTTCGGTGAATGTGTGGCGCTTGACACAGGTCAGTGTGTGCATGAAGCCCAACATGAAAAATTCCTTTCAGCACAGTCCTCTGTATCAGAATGTCATGGGTAACGAAAATGTCTTTGCCACAGATCATCACAAATGTAAAAAATGCAGTCCATGGCTTCAAAAAACTGCATGGAAGAGCGTTTGAAGATCCTTACATCCAAGCTGAGAGGGCCAAACTTCCCTATGAGCTTCAGAAGATGCCAAATGGCTCTGTAGGAGTAAAGGTGGGTGAGAGCTTTGGGTGGAATCTCTCTGGTGGCAGAGATGAGCACTTTGGGCCCTTGTCACTTAACTTCCTCTGTGGTCAGTTCCATTTTCCTTTAGAAAATCTGAAATTTAGAAATCTAAAAATTTAGAAATCTAAAAATTTAGAAATGATGAGATTTAGAAAATTGCTGTGTCTCTAAATAAGTCTGTACTTTCTCCAAGATGTCCATTGAGGCTTCTCATCAATCATAATAATTTTCCTTAGTCACATTAGCTTTTCACTTGGCCTTACTAGGTTTATCTTCAAATCAGTGTAATTACAGTGTGAGATTATGAGTTCCCATCAGACATGCAGAGGCCAAGTGTCAGGAAAACAACATAATGCTCTGAATATGAAATTTGAACAAGTTAGCTTTAATTTGCTTCCAAACTAAATGGCAGGAGTGCTTGGGATTGCTGGAGAGATGATAGCTGGTTAGGAATTCAGGACACAGAACCTCCCATGGAGGCTGAGGATTCAGCCACGTTTCCTGAGCAGGGCAGGAATGTTGGAATTGCCTGGTTTACACCTTCCCTGCCTCCTGTGCTTGAGTGACTGTTGCAGGAAGCAAATGTTCCTTGGGATTGCTCCAAAACTTTTATTTTTAGCCTGTGTTATAGCACAATGTGATCCTACTTATATTATGCTCTTTTTTTTTTTTTTTGCTGCCTTTTTTTTTTTTAATTCAAAATACACAAGCAGCAGAAATACTGTATCATTGTGAATAATCCCTTGAGATAACTGAGGTGTTAAGCTTCCCACAAAAAGAAAAACCCCAAGCTGAACTGTTGAAGATTTGTTGTAGGGAGCACAGATCAATAGAAAGAGAGTCACTTGTGTCTAGAGCTTGGTGTTCGGTGGGTCTCAATGCTCAACATTATGAATAATAATCCATTGTTATGAATGAATAATTCATAATAATTATTATGAAGTTGCACATCTTGAGAGCAAGGTTGGGATGATTGGTCACAGAATCCCAATTCTCTGTTCCAGGTGAGGTACCTGGATGAAGAGAGACTGTTTGCAGTGGAACAGATCACAGGAATGCTGCTGGCCAAGCTGAAGGAGACTTCAGAAAGTGCTCTGAAGAAACCAGTGGCTGACTGTGTGATTTCAGTAAGTTGTGTATATTCATTGCAGATTCATGCAAGCTGGGGCCATTTATACCATGGTAAGAGGTTCGAGTAGCAGATAGAAATCACATCCCCAAAAATGGGCCTTTGTGGCAGGATTTCCAAATGAGAACACTTCCTGAAGCATGTGTGAGGAGATGAAAAGGTTGTTCAATCCAGAGTGTATTTTCAGACAGGACACAGTGCTTCAGCTGATGCAGTCTGTCTGTCTCCAAGGCTACAGACAGTATTTCTGGTTACTGTAGCTCTTGTTACAAATGGGAGCTGTCCTAGGTGTAAGCATTTCCTCCTTGCTTCCAAAGAACCTTCCCAAATTCTTGTTAAGTTTCTTTCTGGTTGCATGGGTGAACGCTGTTGTATTTGAGAGTTGCCTGAATTAGGGCTCTGAGGGTCATGCTGATAATGTGACACCCCCAAACCACTTGGCTTTGTTTGAAAAACTTGTTTTATTTTGTTGGATCCACAGTCCTGTGTCTGCTTTCCACATGGTGTTTGTTTGCTGGCCCTGCTGGGAAGTTTGGGCAGGAAGGATTGCAGTTATCCCTTCTCTGTCAGGCACAGCCATGGGAACTGGAAAGCTGTGTGCTTGAGCTGTTCAAAAACCTGCTTTGATCTTCTTCCTTGCTTCCTTAAGCTGGGAGAATACCTCCCACACACCCAGGCATCCTTGGCAATGCCCCACAGTGGTAGCCAACAAAACACACAACAAAATGGAGCTCTGCTCAAGAGGCTGCTGAAGAGGTGCCAGCTGACTGCAGCCAGATCCTGAATGGGCTCTGATGGTGCTGGGGCTATTTTTGGTGGCACTGAGCCTTGCAGCACACTGTAAGCTGGCACTGATAGCTGAGAAAGGGATGCAGGTTCAAGCTGGATTCCAGCATTGCTTTTGCCACTGACTTACTGTGGGGCTCTGTGTGGGTATTTGTTGGGTTGGCTTTGTCCTGCACGAGTGTTGGCAGAAACTGGTGATGATTTTAAGGTGAAAGACTCATTCAACAATCCAAGAAAACATTTTCAGGATTTTCTTTTTGGCTTTATTTAAAACAGCCCTGGATGCAACTTCATTTTTGTCATATTTTGAATTTTTAATTAAAATATGCGCTAAAATGAATTTGCTAGCTGATTTATTCAGACAGCCTTAATAATTTGAGGCTAGCTTATAACAGTTTCTTGTGGTAATGACATTTATAGGATAGCTTGATGGGCAGGTCTGACTACTCTAAATTAAAAAATCCATATCCTGTAATATCCAATGTCATTATTTTTGGAAACAGGTCCCCAGTTTCTTCACTGATGCTGAAAGAAGGTCTGTAATGGCAGCTGCACAGATTGCAGGATTAAATTGTCTGAAGCTGATGAATGAAACTACAGCAGGTAAAGGGCCAGGACTTTTTTTTGTCCTTTGAGGCTGTTGAATGTGAGTGTGATGACACCCTGCTCTTACACAATTGGGAGCTTGGGAGAGAGCTGTCCAGGCTAGTACTGCCCATTCCAGTTTGGGAGCTGGAAACACAGCAGTGAGCTGGTGTGCAGCACTTGGGAGGCACCACGAGAGCTGGGGTTTGCTAACCTGAACACACTCACACCTGGGAATGGCTTTGGAAATAAACCTGGGGTCTGTGCTTAAAGTGCTGGCAGTCCTGTCTGCTGGAGCAATGGCACAACAATAAAGTCATTTACTCCTGGAGTTTGCTAACCTGGACACACTCACACCTGGGAATGGCTTTGGAAATAAACCTGGGGTCTGTGCTTAAAATTGTGGCAGTCCTGTCTGCTGGAGCAATGGCACAACTGTTTCTATAAAGTCATTTACTCCTCTCTTCTGGTTTTGGTGAATTCTAAGGTAGAGCATAGAAATACATAACACTTCATGGGGACTAAAGTTGGAGCTGCTTAAAGTAGTAATTTTTATTTTTCTTGATTCTCTTTGCTTTTAGAAAGTCTGAAAAAGCTTTCCAAATGAGTGCTGGTTGTGAAAGCATAGATTTGTGTGAATGAATCTTCCAAAACATTTCTGTGACGGTGTTCACAGGGCTCTCAGGATGAGGATCTGACTCCATGTTTCAGAAGGCTTGATTTATTATTTTATGATATATATTACATTAAAACTATACTAAAAGAATAGAAGAAAAGATTTCAACAGAAGGCTAGCTAGGAATAGAAAAAGAAAGAATATAACAAAAGCTTGTGGGTCAGACAGAGTCCAAGTCAGCTGACTGTGATTGGCCATGAATTAGAAACAACCACATGAGACCAATCACAGATGCACCTGTTGCATTCCACAGCAGCAGATAATGAACAATGTAATTGTTAATAAGCCAAATGTAATTGTTTACATTTTGTTCCTGAGGCCTCTCAGCTTCTCAGGAGAAAAAAATCCTAAGGAAAGGATTTTTCAGAAAATATCATAGCTACACATTTCCTTTATCTCTTGGGCATGCTTGAATGTTTCAAAGCTAGGGCATTTCAAGGGAGAGGTGTAGGCATGAGTCTTCATCTATGCAGTTTCACAGATTGCTTGGCTACAAGCAGAATTGAAATACAGGGGGAGTCTTTATTAGTGCTAAACCTTAATATCTTTTTCTCTTGTCAATGAAAAATGTGTTTTCAACACAATTTTGATTTTTTTAATAAGAGTTGTGAAGGTCTTTAGGAAGGGTGAACATGGGCAGTGTCTGTCTCTTGGTGGTGTTTTTAATGCATGGTCTGCAGCTGTGTGTGCCTTCCCCTGACCTGCCATGGGTTGATGTTTTCCAGTTGCATTAGCCTATGGAATATACAAGCAAGATCTGCCAGCCTTGGAAGAGAAGCCAAGAAATGTGGTCTTTGTAGATATGGGGCATTCTGCGTATCAGGTTTCCATCTGTGCTTTTAACAAGGGAAAACTGAAGGTAATCTTTTAAGTTGTACATTAAAAGCCTGGAGTATTTAAAATTCAAAATACTGCTCTGTGGAAAGATTAGTTGTTAAAAAAATAAATGCATATAGAAAATATTTTTTAAATGTGGAATACAGAACCTTTCTGTTACATTTTGGCTATTTCATCAAGTCAGTTTTTGTAAAATGCAGAAGTGTAGTATCCTGAAGTGGGTTTTTGAAAGTGCTTGATCATTAAGGACACTGCACAGTTTTTGTGTCATGTCCTGAAATATTTGCATATTCAGGGAGCTTCTTAAGTGTTGCAGTTGTGCAACTGACTCACTTATGGGAGACTCTTGAACTGCCTTGAGTCACTGTGAGTTGTTGGGGTTTTTTTTTTTTTTTGTGCCATCCATGGCAGTTCAAAGTCTAAATCCAGTGGGAAGTGAAGCAAAGCTGCACAGTCTTTGCCTCCTGGTTTGGAGACTTTTTTTGTCTGTGACCTACTAAAGGCTGAGTGCTTTTGTGGGCCTGTCTGTGGTAGCCAAATGCCCTCTGAAGCTGTGTGAAAGGCAGTGATAGCACTTCTTACTCTGCTGAGTAAATGACACAGCACAAACCCTGTCTGATAACTTCTGATCTCGTCCTTTGACTTCTGCCAGGTCTTGGCCACTACCTTTGACCCTTTCGTAGGTGGCAGGAATTTTGATGAGGCTTTGGTAGATTACTTCTCTGAAGAATTCAGGACAAAATACAAGCTGAATGTCAAGGAGAACCCCCGGGCCCTGCTGCGACTGTACCAGGAATGTGAGAAGCTCAAGAAGCTGATGAGCGCCAACGCCTCCGACCTTCCCCTCAACATCGAGTGCTTCATGAACGACCTGGATGTCTCCAGTAAGATGAACAGGTACTGGCTCTTGCTCCCACTCTGGGCCAGGGCTTGTGGTCTCTGAGCAGCCTGATAACACCAGCACTCTCCCTGCCCTGCAGAGCTCAGTTCGAGCAGCTGTGTGCTGCCCTTCTGGCCAGAGTGGAGCCTCCTCTAAGAGCAGCCATGGATCAAGCCAGTAAGTGCAAGTTACTTGAGGTGCTGCTAGTAATCCAGTCATTGCTGATCTCCTTAATGATTGTCTTTTCAATGTATTTTTGTGTTTATTAGAATTGCAAAGCTAAATACTGAAAAGTTAAATGTAAGTTCCATCCATATGCTTGCCATGAATGCATGACCCCATTCCCGCCTCATTTAGTGCACATGCTGCTCTGCAACCTTGGTTATTGACCCTCATTCACCCTGTGTCATGGAAAAGGTTGGCACTCTGAATTTATTAAAAAAAACACCAAACAACCAAACCAAAATGATGATGGTAAAATATATTATTCTTTACTGCAACCTTCTGGCCAGCCTGTTCCATGTGGTACTTACATGTCCTCACTGACCTGGTAATTTGGCAGTATATTCTTAAATTGAATTACCTAAAGCATGTGTTAATAACAAAGTAATTTTTTTTTTTTTGCCTAATGTAGTGTAAAGGAGAGAAGTAGACTTGAACAGGGAAGGTTTTACCCCCAATTCCAGCACCTTCATCTGAAAGGGAAGAATTGTGCTGATCTTGTGACTTGGCTCGATAGCAAATACAGGAATTAAAAACCTGAGTAACTGCTGAGCAGAGCTGTTCAAGGACTGACAATTGTTTGAGATGACTTCATACACATGTCCTGATTCCAGAATCAGCAAGTTAACCTTCAAGCACAATGTGCTATTTTTTACATATATTGGCTTTAAATGTTTTCTTTTCTCTTTTGGCAAGCAAAATTCAGCCAAATATAAAATGAGATCTATTTGGGTTTCATTTTGTTGGGTTTTTGAGAGAGGTGAGATAATGTCCAGTAGTGCAGAAGACCCAGTTTCACCTTTCTGAGTTCATGCAGAGCAGAAAGGGGATGCACAGGACAACACACTTTAAAGAACAGCTGTTCTCATTGATGCTTGGCTTCTGCATTTCCCAGGTTTGTGCAACTAGAAAACCTTGTAGCCTACAGGAGGGACAAAGAGTTCTAAAGATCTTTTCAGCCATCAAATACATTCAGCACTTGTCACAGTGTATAGATAATAAGAGAACTTTTATCTTTTTTTTCTCTGCTTTTTTTCTGTCCAAAGATAGCTTTCTGATACCTTGATGATAACTTAAGGGCATGCACTCTCTTTTCTAGAACTTCAGCGTGAAGATATCTACAGTATAGAAATAGTAGGTGGGGCTACTAGAATTCCAGCAGTGAAGGAACAGATCTCTAACTTTTTCTGTAAAGAGATAAGCACCACGCTAAATGCTGATGAAGCTGTTGCAAGAGGCTGTGCCTTGCAGGTATAGTTCCTGAAATAAAATTTTAATATTGCTTCTTTAACAAAATGTACTAATGAAATCCAGCTAACCACAAGCAAAAGGTACTGCAGCTGAGACAAGATGTAGAGTCTTACTTGTTCTTGCACTAATTGGAATTCTGTTACATTCATTACTTTGCTGTGTCATGTTAGAAGGACAGGCTTGTTAAAAAGACCTGTTAAATTTGAGAACCCAAATTCTGCTGTTCCACTTCTGTGTTGTCACTTAGAACCTTCACTGAAAATCACTGAAGAAATAATACCTATTAATTTAGTTAAGTCTTTCAGTTCAATTAACTCTAGGAAGTTTCTTTTTAAAAAAAATGTCTCTGATAAGCAGGACCTCCATATGATAAGTATTAATTCTTGTACTTGCTATTTATTTGATTACATGGATATAATACATTTTTGGTCTCTTTTTTCCCTAGTGTGCAATTCTTTCTCCAGCTTTTAAAGTGCGTGAGTTTTCCATCACAGATGTTGTTCCTTACTCTATAACATTGAGATGGAAATCATCTTATGAAGAAGGAACGGGGTAAGTTGGACAGTGCCTACAAAACAATGTGTGTTTCAATATAAAGAAAAATGTTGAAATTCTAATTTTCTTTTTTAGCATTTTGCCTTTTGGGTTCCAGTTACTGCTTAACAATTTGAAATACAATTAATTAAAATGCTGGGTTGAAGTTTCCTAACTTTTAATGAGTGTGACATAAAATGCAGAGTCCAGCTTTGAGACCTAGAGGCCTTCAACCTCCAACTCTTCTTAAAAACTGACTTAAACCAAATTACTCAGTTGCTTGGTCAGCAGGACTGCTGATTGTTAACACAGCTTGACTTTGATTATCCATGAAGTTATGCTCAGAGGTTTAATGGTATCTAATGTTTATTGCTGTAGGGAGTGTGAAGTCTTCAGTAAGAACCATGCTGCTCCATTCTCAAAAGTAATTACCTTCCACAAGAAGGAGCCTTTTGACTTGGAAGCTTATTATACCCATCCACATGAAGTGCCTTATCCTGATTCCAGAATAGGTAAGGACAAGGGAATAAAACCCCCATCCCTAGCTCCTTTTGATATGGGAAAAAGTGGTTCTCCTCTCTTGTGAGATCTGTTATTTCCATATTTTCTCGCTTAGGTTCTTTAGAAAGGCTCAGCACAGGCTTCTTGGTTTAAGTGTAGTGAGCAAACCATATTGACATCTCTGTTTGCCATGCCTAAAAAAAACTCTGCATTCACCCTTCTGTCTATCTTTACAGTTACTGAATGCTTCAAAAGAAGTAGGCACAAAGAGTTTAGTGCTGTATTGTCTGGTTCTTTTAGTCTCTATGAAATTGATTAGGATCTTATGTGCCTGCCAGCCTGTATTTTTCAAAGAAATTGGATCAGAGGAGCTGTTGCCTGTCTGGACAGATAACTTGTCTCATGCTATCTGTCATGTCTCTTTCTGTTAATCTGAGAATTTAAAATATAGGTGTTTCCTCAGTTTAAGCATCTGTAGTATAGTCTAAAGAATTAGATGGCATAAATAAGTGTCTTGTTAGCTAATGCTACTTTTTTTGCAGTTATTAGTACACTTCTTTAATTCATTGTTTTATTCACTGATTCATGAATCAGGTGCAAATTTGCTGCTATCTGTTTGGCTGTCTATGCAAGAAATCTGTGGTGCTGAGGAAGAAACATTCTCCTTTATATATGCACATCATCTACACTTAAATATTCAACAAGTTGCGAAATAAATGATCAACCCCACTGCTTTCAGAAACCTTGCTAAGCACTGTTCATTTTCTGAAAAGTGTAGTGCAGCCATGTTATGAAATTTAAGCAGAATATTTTATCTCTGTTAACGTTTTATTTTTCAGTGTGAAGTTTGAGTTACGTGGACAAAAGAAACCATTTGAGATGAAATCAGAGTAGTTTCTCTAGTGTGGTGGTTACAGAAGGCAACAGAGAAGTAGAACACCTAGTAAAGTACTGTCTTTTTTTATGAATACAGATAAAGCAAATTTATCAGTGAACTGATAATAATTGGGGAACCAGCTTTTAGTTTATCTACCTGCAGCTTAAATTGTAGGATTGTCAACTAAGTAGTAAGTTTCCAAACAGTGAACTTGCTGTTTAAATTAACACCCTTAAAGAATAGTGTTTGGGGTTTTTTCCTCCCCCTTTTTCTGCACTTTGGGACAACAATTAAAGCCATTCCTGTCGTTCCCAAGGGCGTTTCACTATTCAGAACGTGAGTCCCCAGCACGACGGCGACAACTCCAAGGTGAAGGTGAAAGTGCGAGTCAACATCCACGGGCTGTTCAGCGTGGCCAGCGCCTCCATCATCGAGAAGCTGAGCGTGGAGGGCGAGCACAGCGACACCCCCATGGACACCGAGTCTGCAAGTAAGAACCAAGGCAGAGATGAGGAGCTGGTATGTAAAGCTTGTGAACGTCTTCACTGTCAATTGTGGCAACAATGAGAGCCGATAATTGCAGGGTAAATGGCCCTGCTTGGCTTCTCGCGGTTACTGCTTCTTCTCCACCCTTCAATTACTTCTTTGGTTGTGTAACGTGTTTCTTCATGTTTATTGCTTGAGTGTGGCAATAGGAACAAAGAATGGGAAAACGGATTCTGAAAAAGTCATCAAGTAGTTTTTGCATTGTTCTTTATCGTCTCTCTACTAGTCTTTAGTGTTGCTAGCAAAAGGCAGAGAGATCTGTTGACAAATTAATTCTAAAGGTTTTTCCTCACAAAGTATATTTTCAATGAGTAAAAAATCTATGGAATTTCTCTATCCATGGAAAACTGCACTGCCTCCTTGAAATAGCTCCCAGTGGGGTGCAGCTGTGCCCCCTTGCAGTGCAGAGTTGAGGTCTGGATGCCCCTTTGGAGCTGGAAACAGCAACACCAGCACTGGCCCTGACAGCCTTTCTCCTAGGATTTTGCCTTAGCTTCTCCCACCTTAGTTGGATATTCTACAGGAATTAGAGCAAATGGTTACACAGCTAGCATTACATAATTGGTATAAGCAACTTCTTGAACACTACACTGCTTTCCAGGAATGTGGGCATATTTGAAATGCTGAGCATGGTGCAGCTCCATACATGATGTTGGTGATCAAGTGAGCCAAGGTTGGAATTGCTGGAGCTGGCATTTAGTGTAAGAGGCTCGTGGAGCTTACTGGGAGTGTGCTGAATTCAGTGTGAGAGTAGCTGCCTCCATGCTCAGGCTTTCCATTTGTAGCACTTCTTTCATCTAACACATCTTCTGTTTCACGATGGTGCTTGTCAGCAATTACCTTTCAGTATTGAGGATCATCCCCTCGACTCTGAGGAGGAGGTTTGTCTTGTCTGTGTGTCCTGTTATCCCCTCTCTAGCTGTTTCCTGTAGGCAAAGCAGCTCCTTCCAGTTGTTGGCTTTTCTGTGTGAACAGCAAGAACAGCAAATTAAGATTTAGGTACCACTTTTTTGTTACTGTCAGGTGACAAAACTTGAAATTTGGTAGAAGCAGTCTTATTGTTCTCCACTTTGAACTACAACCTAGGCACCTGTGCTAGAGTTTGAAATCCTTAAACAATTGTTCTTATTATTTTGCAGAACTAGTAGCAAATTATTCTACATTCATATGTAGTTTGTGAATCCAGAAATATTAATTCCTTGTAATGGAGGCAATCTTGGACCTTTCAGACCTCAGCTACAGCATGTTGGTTATTAATGCTCTGGATCTCTGAGCATTAGAATCATCCTGAAAACACCAGGCTTACTCATTACTCTGTCATTAAAAGTGGTTTTGAGTGATGACATGGAGCTGTATTACTTAAACCAAGTGATCTGCACTGGTAATTTACCAATCAGATTGTTAAAGTTAGAATAAGGCAAAAGTGATAAACTTACTGAAAAATTTAAGGGAGGCTCTCTTTATTTTGGGTGGCAAGGAGGGAAGATAGTTG
Source organism: Melozone crissalis (assembly GCF_028551555.1). Lineage (NCBI taxonomy): Eukaryota > Metazoa > Chordata > Aves > Passeriformes > Passerellidae > Melozone > Melozone crissalis. Next base: position 5,743,130 of record NW_026535817.1, on the reverse strand, counting down.
CTCATATACTCCCAAGAGGCTACTTTGGGATTAAAAGAAATAGCTACAGAAAAATGACTTTAAAAAATTAACTACAGGAGCTAATTTTTATTGATTTCACTGCTTTTTGAGACAGATGCAAGTAATAACTGCACTGATTAAATGACTTCTGCTTTGGGTTGCAAGCTTTAAAGTTTAAGTCAGAAATGACAGGAGGTCCAAGTTCTGGCTGTTCCATAGAGAATCCATTGTTGTTTCCTGTGTTGGTGGTGTGTTGCTAGAATGTTCTTTGATTTCATTTTATATGTTTTTGTTTCTAATTTCAAGTGAGTATTCACAAGGCTTAGTGTAATTATGTAATGGGGGCAGACAGCAACATCAAGCAGCAGAGTAGAGTTTTCATTTAATTTGAAAGTTATAAATACAAATACTACAAATACTACATCAAAATGCCTGTTTAAACGTGGTGAACCATAAATTTTAAGGATTGATTGTGAAGTTTGTATGTTGTGTGGGATTTACTGCAGTTGACATCAGTCCTCAATCTTACAGCAAACCTTTCCATTCAGTTATGTAACTCTCTGCAGGATAAAATGCAGGTTGATCAAGAAGAGGGTGTGCAGAAAAGTCAAGCTGAACAACAGAACCAGGCAGATGAGGAGACTGAAAATGCTGGAAATGAAGCAAAGGTTTGTATTCAGTGTTGATAGGACATTTTTAGCCCAGTATTCTCACACTTAACTGATTTTGCTAGTTGGAAAACATGGGACTGTGTTTAGAAGACAGCTGTACTGAAATGGATAAGTCAGGAATCCTTCCATAGCACTTTAAATTTTCAACATGATTAAGACTTTGAAGTAGGTTTTTAACCTGGTTTTCTAATGAAGATGGAGTTTAGGGAGGTTAGGAAACATTGTGAAGAATAATATGCAGTGCTTTAAGCTTTTGAACAAGTTTACTTAATGGTTCTTTAAAGAAATTCATTTCACCTGTTTGGTTCCAAACTAAGGTTAATAGTGATTTTGAATACAGAGAAATAATTAGGTGCTTAATTTACATAATATTAATTTATAGCTGTCTTAACTAGTTTCATTTGTCTTTCTTTTTCGGTCATAAATGTAATAATATTTAAGATTCCTGGAAGTTTCTTAGTAGTGTCACTCTTTTCACAGGCTGCTTCTGGAGAAAAGCAAGATCATCCCTCCCAGCCAAAAGCTAAAACAAAAGTTAAGAGTATTGACCTCCCTATACAGGCAAGCCTCTGTAGGCAGCTGGGACAAGATCTGATCAATTCCTATATAGAAAATGAGGTAAGCAGCATAAAGAGGTGACTGTCAAATTCATGGCACTGTAAATAAGTATCTAAAAAATATTTGCAATCATTGACTTAGCTAATTTAGAATTTTTTGGAAAGTTGACCATAATTGTAACAGGTTTTGGTTGTGGTTTTGGTTTTTGTTGAAATGTGTCAATTTCTCTGGACTTAGCCCATTCTGGTTGTGCTTGTAGTGATGACTTAGACAGAGGTGAACATTTTTATCAGTAAATGTGAATTATCAGGCCTTTGCCAGCTTCTCTGGTACAGTTTGAAGAGCAGTCACTAAGCTTGACACTTCAAAATGCTTTCAGTTTTCAGTGTGCTTTTCTCCACCCTAGGGGAAGATGATGATGCAAGACAAACTGGAGAAGGAACGAAATGATGCTAAGAATGCTGTTGAAGAATATGTGTATGAATTCAGAGACAAGCTGTGTGGAGCCTTTGAGAAATTCATCACTGAAGAAGTAAGACCTGTTTATACATTTCAACTGCTGAGAAAAGTTCCTTTGTGTGGATAAATTTTGAGTGTGTGTTCTGTGGAGGCTGCAGGGGTCTCTTGGACTAGTTTTGGAATAGGAGATGGCTTCAGTGAAGTTCAGGTTAATGTTTACACCTGACATTTGACTTGCAGAGTTCTTTACTGCCTGACAAGCTCCTCAGTGGCAAGGAAGGGTCAGGGATGCAGGCAGCAAGTGAAAACCCTATGGTCAGCACAGGAAAGTAGGCTCTGAATGGCATGAGTGGGTAGGAATAAAAAGGAAATGAACAGATAATATGGAACACTCTTCAGAGGTGCATGGACTGCCTTAAATACCCTCAGGACTGATTTTGTAACTCTGGTAAACTTCACCTGCAAATCACATGAGTAGGGTTGTCCTGCCTCTCTCATCACTGTGAAATCTTGGCTTTGAAGTCTGGTAATTACTGTTTTCCTTCACTCTCACTTGGAATGTTTTAAGCTGATGAAGCAGTCCTTTTTTGAGTAGGGTGGGTTTGTGCCAGGGAGAGGTGTCTCATTTGATGTGTTCCTTTCTGACTTGGAGTGTCCATAATTTGCTTTGTAGGACTCTAACAAGCTGACCTTGATGTTGGAGGACACAGAAAACTGGCTTTATGAAGATGGAGAGGACCAGCCAAAACAAGTATACATGGATAAGCTTCAGGAATTAAAAGTAAGGTTTCAAGTTGTGTTCTAGAAAACTCATATTTAGAACTAAAAATACAGTTTAATGTGAGCTGTGTTCCTAATTTGAAGATGGTTGAAATGAAGCAGACTGTCACTACTGGTAATAGATTTAATTGCTCTGGGAATTTTCTGTCAGTCTTCTTACAGCCTGCAGGAGGCTTCTAAGTAGTTTGACTGCACTCCTGGGTAGTGAGAATTATGTTCCAGAATACATATTCTGTTTTCCCTGTTCTCAGTGATCTTCTTTAGATGTACAGTAAGACCAGCTTTTGAGTCTAATATCCAACAATAAAGGCTCTGGGGTGCTTTAACAGTAGCTTCCATTGTATCATTTGTTTATTGATGACAAATGCTTCAGATTTTAAGGATCTGATGGGGAAAATGAGTTCTAATGAATAACTACCTACTTTATTGGAAGTTGAAGTATGTGTCTAGCCCTTGGGTTCCAGCTGTTTACTCTCCAGTCACATTTCCTCAAGGGGAGGAATAATTAATGGAAACAGAGTAGATCCAGGCAACTGCCTTGATTCAAGAGAAGGAAAAAGCAAACAGTGGATAAAATTAGATGTTTTCAGATTAACTACTTAAAAATTAAACCATCCCTTAAAGCCTCACTGGTTTCTGTTCCAAATGTTCTTTTTGCAAAAAAACAACAAAATGCCAAGCCTAGAAAGAACAGTCACTATTCCTGGGTTTAACCTTCTGCTTTTTTTTTTTGTTTTGTTGTTGGACTAAAGCAATATGCAAAGACTTGGCTCTTTGAAGGGGTGAGAAGAGGAGTTGAAGGCAGCCTTCCTTCCCATGCTGCATTGTATTCTTAGAGCAGACTAAAGGAAATATGTGTTTTGTAAAGATCTTTGTGCTTATTATTCCAGAAATTTGGACAGCCTATCCAGGAAAGATGCATAGAACATGAAGAGAGACCAAAAGTTCTAAATGAACTGGGGAAGAAGATTCAGCTCCTTATGAAAGCAGTAGAAGCATACAAAAATAAGGTAAAGCCAGATGCTTTAGCTACTCAATGATTGTAGGTGTTTTGAGTTTGGCTGTAGAGTCTTTTGTGTTTAAATAAATCCTGTAAAGTTGCTGTAGAGTCTTTTAAATAAATCCTGTGAAGTTGCCTCTTGCTCTGCTTTTTTCAGCATTGCTAGCAGAAAGAGCTGCTTCATGAGAACATAAGTCAGAGGTTTTTGTGTTTTTATGGTGGCTGGTACCACCTGAAATGGATCTCTGAACTTACAGCTGTTACCAGTGTTTCTGTAACTTCAAAGATTAACTTAATTGGGTGAGCAGCATATTTTACTTGGGGATACAAATACCTCTCTCTCTCTCTCCTTAGGATGAAAAATATGACCACCTAGATCCTGCTGAGATGGAGAAAGTTGAAAAATACATTAATGAGGCTATGAATTGGTTGAACAGCAAAATGAATGCCCAGAACAAACTCAGTCTAACTCAGGATCCAGTTGTCAAAGTGGCAGAAATACTAGCAAAATCTAAGGTAAAAAATAATAATTGTACTTGTTGCATTCTAATCAGTTTTTCCTGAACCAGATTTTAGCCTAGATCTGAGCTAGAATTATACATCTACAGAGATTATAAAGCTATTAAAAGATTTATACAGAGAGGGCAGCAGTTAGAGCACTCTTCAGTGCTGGCTCTTGATTTACAGTAGCAAGTCTTTGCACAAGTCTTTGCACAAGTCTTTTTAAAGTTCTCAGAAGGCTGATATAGGATATGATATAGGATATACTATATACCATATGATATACCATATGATATACCATATGATATACCATATGATATACCATATGATATACCATATGATATACCATATGATATACCATATGATATGAAAATTATAAACTATAGTAAAGAGAAAGGAGACATCAGAAGGCTAGACAAGAATTATAATAAAAACCTGTGACTGACTCAGAGTCCAAGAGAGCTGGCTGTGATTGGCCAATAATTAAAAACAATTCACATGCTGGGTAAATAATTCTCCAAGTCACGTTCCAGAGGAGCAAACATGGAGAAGCTGAAGCTTCCCAGCTTCCCAGGAGAAGAAATCCTGGTGAAGGGATTTTTCATAAAATATCATGGTGACAGTAGGGACAGTACAAATGAGAGGCAGTGTAGCTGGGTGCAGTTGCTGTGCCACCAAATGACCTTGCTGTCTCATTGTGTCACACCCAGGAGTTGGACAGCTTCTGTAACCCCATTCTGTGCAAGCCCAAGCCGAAGATTGAAGCTCCCAGTGAGGGGCAGGCCAAAGCTAACGGGGAGCACAACGGGCCCGTGAACGGACAGAGCGCTGCCGAAAGCAAGCCCGAAGCAGCCAAGGACAACCCCCAGCAGACCAAACCTCCCGGGGAAATGGAAGTGGACTAAACCTTGCATTTCTTTTACTTCATTAAAATAGTGCAAGTAACCACAGGGTCCATTCTTTTTGTCTGGTACACACCTCAGATGTTCAGTTATTCTTAGCCAAACTTCTGTCATTTGTTGCTGAGTAGTTTTGAAAGTGTTTTATATTAAGTACACCTCTGATGTTCATTTCCACTGATGCTGCTTATGTGGAGCTTTAGCCAAATGTAGATTGTATAAGTCAGTTGAAGCTTTCCCAATATATTTTATATCAAACATACAGAATTGATATATAAATGGCAACAATCTACCTTATTTAAAGCTTTCATTGTGGATAAACCTCAGCTCCTTTATTCAGGAAAGGATACTGTATTGCACTACTGATGCTCAAGTGTAGATCTAATCGCATCTTTATTTTGGAAAAATATTGGAATCGAAGTGGCAAAACCTGTCACTTCAAGCACTGACCTTTTCTAGTTAATGTATTGTTATAATTTAAATATTAAATAGAGGTTAGTTGGCATACCAGTCCATCTTGTTGATGTACCATGAGAATTGTAAGGTCTTTTTCATAGGAATTAATCTGAGCTTAAGCGTTTTTTGGGTTCCCATGCCACTACCAGTGTTCACTGCAGACTGCTCCAGCCCCGTGGCTCTGCTGGGTGCTGGAATCCCTGGGCTCTGCACATTGCTCTACACGCCCTGCTGAGCTTAGGACAGGTGGTGCTGGTGAGAACAGCATGACAGGGGACAACATTCATGGCCTGCTGCGTCGCTTTCCCTTGAAAATGTCATATTGCACATGGAACTATTGACACTTCTTTTGTTTTGAGTTCAATTTTCATCTGATTGTATCTCATCCTGGGGAGGAGAAGCAACAGAAACAGTGCTGTGCAAACTGGGTATCAGCACCCTGATTTTGAGGTGGCTTAAATGCTGTTTGGTGCAAACTTGAAAGAAATGCTGAGAGCTTCTTTAAGCCTTGATGCTCAGCACGTAAATTTTTTGATCAAGGAACCAAAACAAAAGAGTTTAAAAACTGGATATTATTACCCCAAAGGTGGAATCTACCTGATGAATTTGCATAGCTTACCACTTAGCTTTGGTCATTTAGCTCTCTAATGAAAGTGTCTGCAATGTATTACACAATAGAATCACTGTTTTCTTTGATGTCTTAAAGGTTGTCAAGGTCCAGTCTATGTCCCCAATATATTCCAAATGCTTCTGTCAGTCACTGAGGTGCTGCAGCACTTGCTAAAGCCAGTCACTATTGACTTCAAAACTCTTCTGTTGCCAGAATGGCAATGGGCTACTCCAAGTATGAAAAGTGGTTTCTTTACCTAGCATAAGAAACTAAAATAAGTTGCAGTGTGATGCTTCAGTGACTTGAAGTCTGTCCCAGAAAGAAATTCAGATGTTAACCAGGCACTCCTGCAGTGGTTCTCCCATAGGAGATGTTGCTGTTGTAAACAAGTGAAGAGCCACAATCTTGTTTCTGGCATTTTATCTTCAGCCATGCCCTTCGTCTTCTACCACTGTTCATGTTATGAAAAGTAACTGATGACCCCTGGGAGAGGTGAATTCAACTCTCTCATACCTTCACAGAAAAAGGAAGCATCATTCATGGCTGTACAGAAATCTGCCAGACTAGTTCAAGCGCTGGAATTGTATCTTTGTGACTGACCTCAAGTGACTGAGATGCATCTACTTTGCTCTCTTCCATGCAATCAGTGTGGATGGTCTGGCACAGTAAGTTGACAGGTTTCATGTCCTTGAACAAGAACTGAGTGACTTTGAGAGCTGTTCTGCAGCTCAGTTCCTCTGTGACCTCAGTCCTGAGTTCTGCCACGGCAGTCACCCTCTGGTACTGAGGGGTGACAGTCCTGCAGCATCAGCTGTCCTTTCAGTCAGCCTGGGCTGGCTTGGGTCTTGTAGGCTTTTAACATCATTTATATCCTAATGGCTTTTACCACAGCAGTGTAATGAGCAGCATTCTCAAGTACTGGCTTCCTAAAATCCAGCTGCACAGTAATTTGTCTAGGTAGACTTCTTGGTACCTGTGGTAGAAGAGCACAAAGCTGCAGAAATGTCCAGTGTCAGCTCTCCAGTAGCTAAAGGCTCATGTGCAGTAACAGTGTGTCCTCTGCTCATGGCCATCAGATGCTTAATACCACATCACAGATGTCTGAGGCAGTGCTTAGGATAAAGGCTAGAATAAATCTGAATTCTGCACGCTTAAAAGCAGATATGGTTCAGACAAACAGCTGTAGTCAAGTTTTCTTACTAGAATAGGAAGTTTTTTTGCTGTGCATCTGGTCTGTCTCTAGATCCCTCTGAAGAGGAGTGCTGCCCACAGAAGCTGGCTCTGAGGTCCATGTTAGGAATCCCATTTGGGATGGCAGAGTCGGTCTTTCCACAGCCAGGTTCACATTAATACATGACTTGCTCATATGTAATCTGGTTCCTGTTACAAAGAGGGGATTTTACAGGACAGGTTTAAGTACTTAGACACTATGCACAACTTGTGGTTTTGTGTGTCACACTCAATGAGCAAGGTCCCTCTGCCTCCCCTGACAGCACCAGAGTGAGTGTCTTGGCAGCACAAAGTTTTGGTAGAGAACCAGCAGCAGTCTGCTGCTCTGCATCTTGTATGTTGTAACAGCAAGTATTTCTTGATAATATCTTACTTGAAACTTTGTCCTGGGGGCAAGATACATTTCTAATATTTGAAAATGTTCCCTCAATGTCCCACAAAAAGAAAAAAAGGAAGCAACACTATCATTGTAAAGGCAGTAGAGTTTGTTTAAAAAACAAAAGTTTTGTAAATCAGGTTCTGAAGTGTCATGTAAAGATCTAGTTAGAAACTAGCAGAGATACATTGGTTCATTTTACCAGTAAGAGCTTCCTTCTTTCCTTTAAAGAGGACTCATTCTCTCCTGTGTGGAGCATTAATAGACTTGCTCAAGAAAGGACTTCAACATTTATTTAAATTTCTTTACTAAACTAAGTTTAGTGTAGAACTGACTCATGAGTTCCTTTCCACATTATTATGGTACTTTAGACTCCAAGGAGTTTCTTCGAACTTCAGATGTAACATAAACACTCAAGTTGGGGTTTTATGCTCTTCTTTCTTGAAGCTGCTGCTTCATGACAAAATACCCCTTGATTGTGAATGAAGGATTTGATTTGGTATGTCTGAATCTGAACTAAGACTCCTTTCCCTTGCTGGCAGTGTCCTTGCACTGCTTGATCACTGCCTCTGGGGCATGCTTGCAGAGCAGTGAGCAGCTGGTCCTGAATGCCCAGGGGCAGTGGGGAAACACCCAGCCTGCATTCCACAAGCTGTGGGAATTCAGAGCAAGGGGGGAAGCAGTGCACTGTCTGCAGTGCAGCTCCAGCATTCTGGACACCTTGGGCTCTGAGGGATGGAGATTTTGTTTCTTCCACCTACATGTGGAAGCTGTTAAGGTAAAGCATCCAATCTGTGTGTTGATGAGACTTCTTTGAATCTTCAACATTTGAAATTCCTTAATGTTTTGCTACATTTCTGTGTGCTGAACTCCAGTCTCTCCTACAGATGGCTAAGAACAGTTCTCAAATACTCCATATTTAAGTGGGGGTTTTTCTTGTAAGGATTGTGTAAGTGTTATTTCAGGAAACAAGCAAGGAGCTGGCAGAAGGGTTTTCTTCCCTATTATTTTTTGACGCTGGTGTGAAAAATGAACAGCCTTAACAAACATTGGAATCTGCACTTGTCAGAGCTCTGGGTTTCCATGCCTGTCAGTTAAGCAATGCTGGCATCCAAAACACAAAGCCATGTTGCAAAGATGCTGTGTTTGCTGGTTCAAAGCACCTGCCCAGCTGCTGTAGGAAAAGAAGTGAAATTCAATTCCCATAGATTCAGCCATCACTAAGCTCATTCCTCAAAATAGGGCTCCTCATTGCTGTGTAATCACACTGTAAGACTTCCCCACTTCTGGGAGCCCTTCTCAAGTGAAGCTCAGATGCCCAAACTTGAGTTGTGGGCTGGTATAAGGTCTGCCTGCTCTAAGGATGCTTATATTAATTGCCACTAGCTGGGAGTTTATTAACTGGATGGAGGAATATTTTGTTGCCTCTTGCACTTCTGCTACTCTTGAGTTTTCTCATCTTCCAGGCACCAGGAGACAGAAACTCTCAAAAGAGGTGGTAAAAAGCATGTTGCTTAACAAAAGGCATTAATGCCTCATAAATTATAATTTCAGCTCCCAAGATAGCAGTTGGAGTATAAACACAAGCTCTTAAAAGTGTGTGGTGGCTGACTCCTAGCTGAATTCTTCATTTTCTGCACTTGAAATTTGAAGACTTCAACCACTTACTACACTTGCAAATAACAGTGAAAACAACTAAATGTGACTCTTGGCACTGTAGAATACTAAACCAGGAATGTGCTTGATATGACTTACTTGATACAGCTGCTAAACTTTGGTTTCCTTCTCTTTCCTGGTCAGAAGGAAATGCATCAAACAATGAAAACCAGGAATCATTGCAAAGAAATCCATCCAGAATAATTTTTAACAAAAATGCAATTAAGAGCTACACCCACCAGCCACCTCTACCAAGTGTTGAAATAGTTTAATTAAATTGATCAGAAAAGGTGGTAGACCCTGAATGTTGCAGTGCTTGGAAAAGTTTCTTTCCATAGTTGATAACCATAACTCCAGGGGATAAGGGGGGAGGAGATGGGAGCATCAGAATTTCAAGCAGTGTTTAAGTATGGAGAATGTTTACCATGTATGTAAATGGGATCCTTAGTAGTGACAGATCATGTGCGAATTGACAAGACTTGGATTTATTTTTGAATGGCAATACAGATTGTCAAGGTTGTGTATAATTATAATAAATATATAAACAGCTACTTGAACCAGAAATGACCACCCAAGACCTCATTTTTGCATCAGTGTTCTCAAAGTAGCTTTGTCTGATGTTGTGGGTTGATACAACTGGAGTTTGTCCAAAAGGCTATAGGTAAGATAAAGGCATTTTTGGTGCCTCACCTGTCTTGGTGTTGTTTCTCTCACCTTTTTTGGCCCAGGCTGCTGCAGCTCAATCACAGCACTGCTTTGCCTCTGGGGAACTGCAGTTATTTTCACAGCTGCCATCACATCTCTGTGTTAGGATAAACACAAATTCCCAAGTTGCCAGAAATTCACGAATGACGTACTGCAACATACAAGTTCAAGGTAGTTTTCCTGTGCCTTGAACTGAAATTGATGGCTTTGGGCACAGCTGATTCTCTGAGCAGATGCAGAGCAGCAACCTGTGGCATTCCTCCAGGAATTTTTCAATGTGCTAGCAGTGTAACAGGAATCCCTGTGTCCTCCACCAGGGTGCAATGACTGTACTATTCTGCATGACCAAAACAACATGATTCAACATTTTTATATCCATCTTCCTTGCTACACTTTAAAAGCTTCTCAAAGTCTGCATTTCATCCAGGCTTTGCATTCTTAGATCTCAATACATAAAGTATTTCAGCTATATTAATTTCACAGGACAGGTTTGGAATTTTGGGGTGGGGAAAGGTCCTTCCTATTGAAAGAACTGTATATATTTACATGTATATACATGCTCATATATAGTGCAAATGTAAAAATGTACACTAGAAATCAACCTCCCCTTATCAGTACAGGGGAAAATACTGCCCTTAACCTACTCTGCTGTCTCAGCCTCTCAGACCACTCAATCAGCTCCTTACTCCAATAGTTACCAGCTGTGCAAGGACATTCTATCCCATTGTCACACAGCAAGAGGACTGTTACAGCAAAATAAGGTGAATGTTGAAAGAATCACAGAGTATTCCGTGATTCCTGTTAATCCTGAGTTGAAAGGGACCCACAAGGATCATCCAAGTCCAATTCCTGGCCCAGCATTCCCACCCAGAGCATTGTCCCAGTGCTTCTTGAACTCTGTCAGGCTTGGTGCTGGGAGCTTGTTCAGTGGGGAGCTTGTTCAGTGCCCAGACACCCTCTGGGTGAAGAACCTTTTCCTCTTACCCAACCAAACCCTACCCTGACACAGCTTCAGGCCATTCCCTTGGGTCTTGACAGCTGAGGGTAGCCAGCTGAAAGGCTGAAGGAATTAAAAACACAGCCAATAGTATTTCCATCAAAATGCTTGAGTACATTGTGAGACCCTAAATTTCAAATTTTGCCTGAAAGCCAGCTTCTCTGAACTGTAATATCCTAACTCTGCCTCCAGGGGTTGGCTGGGTGCAGTTTCAGGGAGAAAGGAGCTGCTTGCAGAATAAAAACAGTTTATTCACAAGGACTGTGTTTGTCACAGAGCTTCTGAAACAAGTGTCCCCGTGATCATTACCATGGCTGCAGCTAAATATTATCCTTTACTTTCTCAGCTTAACTCTGTCTTACATTCTTCATTCTCCCTGCAAATACCAATGTGCTCTTCCTTTTATAAGGTTAATTAGATTTTCAGTGGTGCTGAAGCATTTACAATTACAAAGAAAAAAATGACACCTTCTACAGCAAACACAACGTTTAAAAACCACTGGTCAAGAGCATTTTACTTGCAAATTTCTTCAGAAAATAGCCTTATCCTCACATGAGGGAACACTCCAGGAATAAAACTGAGCATTTGATAAGCATTGAACAGACAGAAGTAAATGTGGGTTACTAATTATGCCTCTGAAGGACAGTGAAATTAAGTGATGCATTCAAGTCACAAAATATCAACTGCAGGGGAAAAACACGCTACATTTTCAGAAAATGAGCCAACACCACCGGGAAGGCAACACACCAGCACAAAAATCCTAGCCAGAGCTTTGAGTTCCTCCTGTGGAGCATGGCAGCAACCAGCAGAACTACTCCTGGAAAATAAAATGACAGAACAGGAAACATTTGTCTTGACAATACTACAGGAAGATGTGGCCCAAGAAGTTTCCTTTCTCAACCAAAAATAACCTTTCCCATTTTTACTTATTCTTTTCACATCTTTCAAATGCTCCTGTTGCAATAAATATTCCCCACCTAGTCCATCATCTACCTGTGCTGCCTTGTCTACAATATCAAGGACAAAATGCTCTTATATGGTGGTTTTAGCATAGAGAGTGGAGATGCAAAGTGTGCAGACTGTGTGATGGATTTAATGATAATTCCAGACCAAGCTAGGTCTTAATAAACAGGTCACATACTGAGACCACCCTTTTTCATGGAATTTATTTTGACTTGCAAAAGTTTTCTCTATTAGAAACTATCACTTAGTGCTCACAAGTGCAGTACAATCAAAACAATCACAGAAAAGGCATCTGGAAAAACCTGCAGAGTGGTTCATGTCCTGCTCAGGAACAGGGCACAATGTGGGGCTGTGTACAGCAACAAACACAGACACCTACAAGAGAGGCATCAACCAAATGAGCAAATCCTTCCAACGAGCTCATTGTTTCCATAACACAGGCATGATGTCAGCCTGGCTCTGGTGCTCAGTCCCTGCCTAAGCTCAGCCCTGGTATCCACAGGGACAGGCTCCATGTACCACACAGTCACAACTGCTCTAACTTCACTAACAGGGACACAAGATCTGAGGGGGAAAGCTTATGCTGGCATAAATGGTAAAGTCCCACTGGGCTACCAAATGCTGCCAGTATAGCCCAACAGAACCAGTAAAAACAAAACACCCACCTGCCTTTGACAGCACTGACACAAGCAACACAACACTCCTGTAGCATAGGCTTAAGGCCAGTAACTTCATAGGAGGGTTCAAAGCTGGAATGTCCATAAAAGTGTGTTAGTGCAACAAAGCCTTCTGCCACACCAAGCACTTCGCTCAAAACAGATTATATTTAATGACCAGCTTCTCAGAATCATTCTTTCAACAAACTTTTTTTTCTTCACTTACATTACAAATGACTTCCCTTCAGCCAAGGATGAAACATGTTGTCACTTTTACAGATGAGTAAACTAAATCACATGGCTAGCAAGTTTGACTTGTTTCTTAAAGATACAGATTTACATAAAAAATTCTTTCTTTGAAATAAACTGAATTTCACTACCAAAGAAGTAGGGGAGGTGAGGAAACAATTTTTTCCACATCTTTTTTCTCAATCAGCACAGCAGTGGCACAGTCAGTTCCAGGAGGAAGAAGCTTTCAGTTATTTTTTTCTGCCTGGAACATGTTCCCTCTGGAGAACTCGCCATCATGCAGACAGATGAGAGCTGCAGCCCTTTCCTGTGTGAGGTAAAGCATCAAAAGTGATCCAGGTCTCAGGATATTTGTTCAGCTCCACGCCTGTCTCAACACAAAGATTCTGCCATCTGAAATCACATTTCCTCTGAGCATGCTGAAGAGAGAAATGCCATTCTCTTGAGCAGTTGTAAATTAGGGCACCATAACAAAGGGGAGGAATGACAAAGAGGACTCTATGGATATTAAAAGGTTAATTAAATATTATATTATTCTATACTATATTACACTACATTTAGACTGAATTTGTGCAAGCACTCAACCTCACTCCACTGCTCAGAATTTCTTGACTGTCAGCTGATAGTCCCAACACACACACATGGATTTAATGGGTTAATGAATCAAAACACTCACACTAGAATCTAATTACTAATTTCTCTTAGGTAAACAATCTTCTAAAATGTATTCCACTTGTGAACAACAAGAGGAGCAGCAATTGAGATAAGAACTGTTTTTTCTTTCTCTGAGGTTCAGAGAATGCGAACCTCAGAAAATATCCTTGGGAAGTTGTGCTTTGCTTTTCTCTGTGAAGAGAGATGAGGCTACAAGCAGACACATGAGGAATCTGAAGTGGAGAAAGTTTGGAAAAAACCAAACAACCAAAACCTGGGCTACTGCAAGTGAAAATAGAGACTGTGCTGCACTGCAGCTATGCTACTGTTAGTCAGACTTCAGCAATAAACACGTCATGGAAAGTTCTCAAGGAAACCAGTCTGGTCTCCCTGGCAGGAGAGAATATCAGGGAGGAGAACTAAGAGCACAATAATTAAAGCTGAGCACAGGCTTTTGGCTAAGAAAGGAGTTTCAAAGCTAAGCTTTGAACTGCTTCACGTACCTCCAACTTGAGGCAATTGCAATATACCCCAGGCAGTTTGAAAGCACCTTGTCTGAGTCCTGGTGCAGCCACAGCAGCACAAACTCAGCACAGGCTCCTTAATCCTCAAACACAGGCCCAGCCTCTGGCTCCAGTAAAACCAGGCACTCTGGTTGTCATGGAAGTGACAAAGATGTGAAGCAATTAACTCAAAGTACTTCTGAGAATGGAGCCTGCAGGAAAAAAACCACAAACAAACCAAATGTGAATTTCACTGGGGGAAAAACTCCCATTATTCTAATTTTCCCTCCTATTTAATATGAGCAAGGCTGTTCACTATTGAGGTGCAAATGTCACAGAAGAAATATAACATCCCTGCTTTTGAAAAATTTAAATCCCAACCTAGGAATCAAATTGCACCTTTGTACAAAGCTATACAACTTCTCTAATTTCAATGGATCTACAGCGGCTTATGTTTACAGCTGAAAATAGTCCACTACAATTTCTGTCCTTGGAAAATGCTGTCCTATGATTGCTTCAGAGGAGCTGCATGGTCTAAGCAGGCACTTCAAATTTATTTTCAGCCAAGATGATGGCGAATAACCACATTCATTTAGTTAGTGATTGGTTCTATTGCTAAAATTGACAGAAATCTTAATTCTCTTTTCCCAAGCTGCTCTTATTTTAGAGGAAAAGGAAGCTGAGGTTGTCATGGCCCAGGAGCTATGTAAAAGTCACAGGTTGTCTGGGATCCCAGGAATGCAGCAATGGTCACTTCAGCTTGTTCACTGCCACCACAGAGCTTCTGTGCTTCATGTGACACCAGGTAATGCCTGAAAAATCCTATATATTCACAGCACACCTCACACTGTGCTGCCTGTGACAGGTACAGATGGTTCCTCCTTTGCTGCTTGTGTGAAGCACAAAGAGGAAATCCATTCAATCTCTTCTGACAGAAGAAGGAATAAACAGTTCTACCAAGGCAGGTTAACTCAATCTTTTTACCCAGGATCTCTTGAAAGAAGATGTGTACTCAATAAGATGTGGGCTTTTTAACTCTAAAAGACTGTTGAGATATGAATGCTCCATTTATTTAATATAAAAACTGTTTCTTACTGTATCTTCCTGCATGGAGGCAATAAAGTGCCATTCAAAACCAGTTGTTTTTTATTCAGAGGTCTCTTTGCATTCTGTGAAATACAGACAAAATTCATGTGCTCACAGTAAGCTCAATGTGCAGGTAAGTGCTAATCCCTAGTTCTGAAAACATATAAAAGAAGAAATGCTAATTAAAAAAAGGATTAAAGTATGAGACAGTAATTGTTGTCATGACTGTTGCAGTTTGATATGGCTTGGAAACACTATTAACAAAGGAATTGTGCCTAAGGGAGTAGTCCACCTTTGCAGGTAAGACTAGCTGTCAACACAGGCAGCCACACCCACTGCTGGCAATTGAATATTCATCAAGGGAGACCTAGGAAAACTCCAGTCACCACCTAAATAAACTCTAAGGAAAGTGGAAACAATGCTGGCATTGGGCAAGGACAAAACCAGCAGAGCAGCAAATCCTCAGACACCAAACCACACTGAGGGCACCCCTCAGCCAGTGCCTATCTGCAGGGCTGCATTTCCAGCGACCATGGCTCTCAGCTGCCAGGAGAAAAGGCAAAGAAACACAGGAGAAAAGGTTTACAGAGCAGGAGGCAAACAGGTAACATTCCACCTGGAGACCTGCATCACCTCTGGATATTGTGATGCTCAAGATGGAAAGAGAGAGAAACAGCAGGCTGAAGCCTTAACATGAATAAAATGCATTGGCAAGAAATTGATGCTGCAGTCTTCTCATTTTTCCAGACTGAATTCAACTCAGATTAAGTCTGAGGTGGAATGTGCCTTGCATGAGCATTTTTTGGTTTGGTTTGGTTTCTTTCCCATGTTATCTTCTGAGTCATAGAAGAACACTAAATCATTTGGCTAGATTGTAACTTAGAGCACAAAAAAAATTTACAGACAGTGAGGGTGTGGATAGTACCCACAAGGAACAGGTCATATACTCCTAATGGAGCACAGTCAGAGCCAAAACTTTTAATGAGTTTTACTTCAAGACAGAGGGGTTTTGTTCTCACAAATTCTGGCCCAGCGCATTTTAAGATAAAGTATGTGAGTGGAAATCCCTTTTTCTGCTCATCTGTAAAATGTACTTATTGCAATTATGACATTGCTACATTTAACCTAAGAAGCAGGGTGTGAAAACTGCAGACCACTGTAAACAGTGAACACCCAGCAAGTATGTTCCAAAATTCATGATCAAACTGCTGAAACACCAGACTGAAACAAGTGCCTGGAAATGAATTGTTACTGACAGAAATTTTGCTTTTCAGCACTCAAGTTTTAATCAGACAGGTGATTCTAAATGACGAGAGCAGGCTTTCACATTTCTGAAAGCAAAGCTGAAAGGTGAGCTCCAAGAGCATTTGGATGGGCGGGAATAAAATCAAAGCAAATTCTCATTTGATAAAATTTTATATTCTTTGTAGAAACACAGAATTCAACTTAGTGAAGAAGAGACAGAAGCAGCCAAGTCTCCATGATCACGTATTTTCCCTTTAATACAGTAAATTAACAAAAAATACACAATAAACCCACCGCAAACATAACCTGGATTTGATTCAGTTTTGGTTTGGGTAAATCTCTCCTTCCCTAAGTTTTCTAGCATTACCCTCCAGAATGAATAACATGGAAGAAAACAATCTCTAACAGCACCTGGAATGGGTTCCTCTTTCACAGGGTGGTCATGAGAAATAGGAAAACAAAACATGCATTTCAGTGGTGTTAGGCAGGAAAATACCCCACTGAAGTTTTGTGAGTTTACAACTACAAAGTCCAATTTTTAAAAATGAATTGTTCTTGACAAGAGGAGTTGGCAACAACTGCACTGAGTGTCTCACGTTGCTGACACACCCTGGCAGACCCTGAGGACTGCTGGGTGCTCATCCTGCTGTGCCACTGAAACACACACCCTGTCACAGCCACCTCTTGGGCAGATGCTGGGGAAGGCAAGGCAACATTTATTTGAATATTTAGAGTACAAGGTTAACACATCAAAGCAAATATATTTGATGTATTAACTGTTTTTTTAAGTCCTAGTGGTCAAACAGAAGCCAGGACTGATGGATGATTACATGTTCACAATTTATCACCTACCCAGGATACACCAGTGATGTTTTCAACAAGATTCAATGTCTGTTGTCTAGACTGGCACTATGAGATGCATCTCAGAAAGCTGCCCTGTGTCTGTGAAAAGCAGCAATAAGAAAGAAATACAGCTATGGGAAATAAGTGCAACTACCAGTGTCATGAACCCTGTGGCCAAGACAAAAGCAAAGCTGCAGAGCAACAAGTGATGATGTATTATGATTCACAAAATGTAACTTTATGCTGCCTTTTGCTTCTTATCATCCTTTCTACTCAGCTCCTTTTTACTTTTGTTGCCCATCAGACTTCTCCACTTGATGGTATCCTAAATCCTTACATTTTGGTCATGCAATAAAGTAGAAGGAAGGCCTGCATGTTTTAAGGGAGTCCTTTTACTCTCCTAAAACTCTTTAAAGAAGAATTTATCATAGCATTTCTTTCAATGCTTAAGCCCTGAGAACAAGATGAGGTATCTGTGCTCTGTGATAAAAAGAGTTAGCAAAGGACTTGTTACATGATTGGTTTGTCTCACAAGCTCTGCTCACGGCAGATGCTGACCCCTGCAGTCATAAATGCAACCCAACAACAGAAGAGTGATTCCAGTTCCTTTTTAATGAAACAGAGGAAAGCATCGTTTCACTGCAAGTTGCAGGCTGGACAATCAGTGGAGGCGCACCTTCATCACTCTTCAGGGAAATAATCTAGCCTTGAAATTAAATTAAGTCTCTTTTTACTAATCTTCCACCCTAGTTACACAAGCCAGTGATATAACTTGCACGGCTCCTGGTTTATCTGTAAGGATTCTCAGCGATTTACACAAACGCTTATGCACAATCCATCTTAGACCCATGAAGGAGAAAGTGCAGCTTGATTTTAGCTGTATTTTATTCCAACAATGAAATTTGACTGGTCGTGGAGGAACTGCTTGAGTTTACAGCCACAAGCTGGCAAACACTGGAGAAGCTGATGTGCTAAATCACTCCGTGCATCCCTAGCGAAAATAACATCGGGAGCATTCCCCTGCTACAGGAGACAACAAGATGCTTATGAGGTGGGATAATTCAGGGGGCAAATCGAAACCAACAAAAATAAAAATATTTTCCCCAGCCTTAACCAATTCAAATAACTTGATCTAGGGGGCGTGTCCTTGCCCCTGGCAGCGGGGATTGTAACCAGAGGACCTTCGGGACAACCCCAAAATATTCCAGGACTCCCCCATGGCGGGACGCCCCAGGCTGAGGGGGCACGCGCTCCCCTCACGGCGCACGCGCTCTAACGGCTGACCGAGCACGCCCCGCCCCGCGCATGCGCGACGGCTCATTTCCCCTCCCAGCCCGGCCGCTGCGTGACGCGCTTGCGTCAGACGCAGCCTCGTCCCGGGTCGGGGCGGGGCCGGGGGGTAACGGCGCGACTTTTCAAAATGTCGGCGGGGGGGGCGCGGAGCGGCCGCCCCCGGGCCCGGGAGCGAGCGGGGCTGCGCCGCGGCGGGCGGCCCGGGGCGCCCTGATGGGTTAAGCGCGCCCCAGGCTCTCGGCACGACCGGTAGCGGGACCCGAGGGAGAACGGCCGGCGCCATGGCGACCTGCATCGGCGAGAGGATAGAGGTGCGGCGCGCAGCCCCTCGGGGCGCGGGTTGGTGGGAGCGCCGTTCCTCCCGCGCCTTCGCCTCGGCCCCACGTGTCGGCGGGGAGCGGCGCTGCCATGGCAGCCGGGGGCGGGGGTATCCCGCGTCCCGGGAGCCGCGGCGGGAGCGGCGGCGGGAAGGCCGCGCCGGGCCGGGCAGCGGCAGCGCGGTGCCGGCAGGAGGATGCGGCGGGGGTGGCTGTGCGGGCCGGCCGGGCCCCGCCGCCGCCGCGCCCCGGAGAGCTCCCTGCAGGTAGCCCCGGTTCGCCTCGGGTTTGCCGGATCTCGGGGGTGCGGGGACTCCCCGGAGGGTCCGCTTCGAGAGGGGAGCTGCGAGGTTTGAGTGCCGAAGCCCCGGCTAACCCGCGCGGTTTGTTGGTCTTGCAGGATTTCAAGGTGGGGAACCTCCTGGGGAAGGGCTCCTTCGCGGGGGTCTACAGAGCAGTGTCCCTGAAAACCGGCCTGGAAGTGGCCATCAAAATGGTAAGGCAGGCGGCCAGAAAGTATCCGTCTCCTTAGAGACCGAATGCAAAGTTGCAACAGGCTGGGGTTGTGCAGTTGGGCGCTGGTGTTTGGGTTGAGTGTTTGTAAATAACGGGCATTGAGATCGCGACTCGATCCTGAAAGATGCGCAACGAAAAAGATTTAATATCTAATAGAAATGCTTTTTGGTGTTGGCTACATTTAGCCTATCTGTGTAGCAAAATGAGATTTAGGTTTCTCTGCTTAAGTATTTCAGAAAAAATATTCATAAGCGTTAGTGTTGGTAATGTTATCACTTGACTGCTTTCAGTTGTGGTGTTCCTCCAATTATCTACAAGACTTGATCATTAAAAGAGTGCATTAAGTTAAACTATGTGAAAACTTTATATTTAAAAATTGCCAGGCAAACATGCACTGAACATCTTAAGTTATGCTGTGATCCACTTACAGATAGACAAAAAAGCCATGCACAAAGTTGGAATGGTACAGAGGGTTCAGAATGAGGTGAAAATACATTGTCAGCTAAAGCATCCATCTATACTCGAGGTAAGAACCTTGGGGTTTGTGGAGAGGGCTGTATATGTGACTTGCTGCAGGGTCTACAAAATGGAATTTCATTTTTTCATTGTCTTTTTTTTCCAGCTTTATAACTATTTTGAAGATAGCAACTATGTGTACTTGATACTTGAGATATGTCACAATGGCGAAATGAGCAGATACATAAAGAACAGAAAGAAACCCTTTTCAGAAGATGAAGGTGAGATTTTTTTTGGTCTGTGGAGCTGTCTGCATTACTAATTATTAATATTAATAAATATTAAATTCTAGAGGAAGAGTGTTTAAACCTGCCATCACAGTTTCTATACCTTAAAATCTTGTGGTAAGTGATAATCTAAAGATTGATTATTATTGTGTATGTATTCACCTGTATTTCTATATACATTTGATTCTTTTTGTGCTATATGGAGTATAAACACATGGTGATCTTAGAAGGCAGATAAAGAGAGAAAGTAGAGCTTACCTTTGTACTTAAAATTCTGTTGAAATATAGGCTAAAATAGGAAGAGGAAAGAAGAACAGGAAAATTGGCAACTTCTGCCTTTACTGCTTCCAGACTCACCTCACTGCTCGATTCTCACTCAGTTCTTCTTACTGAGAAGAACTTCTTACCTGCTTAAGAAGTTTCCTGCTTACCTGCTTCTCTATCAGTTTCTGATTTAATTCCATGATTCTGCTATAGATAGGGATTTTTTGGGACCTAGGCTACAGGACTGGATTAATGGGGTATTGCTATGAAGGCATCACTAGTTTAATTTGTATCTGGCTTTGATTCTTAAGAATCTAATTTGAGAAAGTTTGGGCCAATTGAAAATATTTCCAGTCCTGTTTCCTGTGTTACATAAAGAACGAAGTTGGGCCATTTTGTTTAAAGCAGAAAGGTAATTCCAGTTTCACTAGTCTGGCACCTAAGAAAAAATAGAAGCAAGACAAATAGCAGGCTTAAAGCTGAGTTATCTCCAGAGCTAGGATTTCAAATCTAAGAGTGCAACGTGTGGTTCTGTTTTGACAGCGCGACACTTCCTGCACCAGATTATCACGGGCATGCTGTACCTCCATTCCCACGGAATCCTGCACCGGGACCTCACCCTCTCCAATATCTTACTCACCAGCAACATGAACGTCAAGATTGCTGATTTTGGCTTGGCCACTCAGCTGAAGATGCCTCATGAGAAGCATTACACCATGTGTGGAACTCCCAATTACATCTCCCCGGAGATCGCCACGAGGAGCCCGCACGGGCTGGAGTCGGACGTGTGGTCTCTGGGCTGCATGTTTTACACCCTGCTCATTGGCAAGCCACCTTTTGACACAGACACTGTCAGGAACACGCTGAACAAAGTGGTGCTGGCAGATTATGAGATGCCAGCCTTCCTGTCCAGAGAGGCACAGGACCTCATCCACAGGCTACTGCGCAAAAACCCCGCCGATCGCTTGAGCCTTTCCTCCGTCTTGGATCATCCTTTCATGGCCAGGGGTGGCTCTGCACGAAGCAGAGATCTGGGGAGCTCAGAGGATTCCATGGACAGTGGCAATGCCACCATCTCTACGACCTTCATGGGCTCTTCCAGCATCAGTACCAGTGGTAGCTTGAAGGAAAAGAAGAAGCTGTTAGTCGGACAGCCGCTCCCAAATAAAATCACTTTTTTTCCTACAAACAAGAATTCCAGTACAAATTCATCAGGAGATGGGAGTGGTTCTTTCCAACAGTGGGGAATTCAGGGAAAGGAAACTGGAGTGAGTGGCAGGGGAAGAAGCACGCAGGCTGCTGAGGAGAGGCCGCATTCGCGCTACCTCCGGAGAGCCCACTCCTCAGACAGGTCTGGCACGTCCCACAGCCACACTCAGGGCATCTCCAACCTCATGGATCGCTGTCACTCCTTGGAAGTGCTTTCCAAGCCTAAAATAGGAGCAAGGGACAACACAGAATACTTTTCACCTGCCAACAGCTATACTGATATAGGAGAAATATTTAAGGAGAAGACTTCCAGTACTTCTGGTTCTTTTGAAGAGCAGATATCTCCACCTGTAAAAGATCAACCACAGTAAGAATCAGTTTTCTATTCAGATGAAATTTAGAGCTCCTTTATTGTCTTCTTTCCGCTTGCAACATGTTGATTTCTTTCCCCACAGTAATTGTAGTAGAGAGTCTTGCTGATTGTTCTTTGTAGAAGAGACAGATGAAGGGAGAAGGCATTCAAAGTGCAATTGTCAACATTTTTACTTGCTCATCTCTTGAGGTGATTTTTATTTATGCTTGGAGAGGATAAAACAAAAATTTAGTAAAGATTAGGCAATAGATTATAGAGATGTGTTCAGAGGTTCAGAGGGAAGGTGTCAATCATAGATAATTATCTGAAATTGAGTCCTGTACTTATTTTTAACTTCTCTGTGAAAATCCTGGCTCCTTTTCTATAGACTTTCTATGAGCAGAATATCAAAAGAAGGATTTTCTGTTTTAATATAAGGACTTCCATATCTTAGTTCCTGCATTTCTCTCCACATGAAGAACTGGCATAATTTCCTGTGTTTTCTCTTTGCAAATCAGTTCAAGGAAAAGACAAACAAGAAACTGAAAAAAAAGTAAATGCAGTAAGAAGTTTTTCTTGACTGTTCTCAGGTGTATGACATAAGCAAAGTTCAGTGGGCATGTGCATTCTTTCTAGTATGAGAAATGTTTGATAAATCACAAGTTTATACAAATGTTACTTCATGCTTACTTTTGTTCCCCATGACTTCACAAAGCCATGCTGAATGTAAACATGAGAGGATATTAATGTGTGGGATTAACTTAATGGTTACAACTTTTTTTTTTAAATAATAATTGATTATAGGAAAGCCTCTTACACCCGTAGATAGCTTGCACAGCAAAATCTTAAATGCAAGTCCTAAGACTTGAATTTGATGATTTATATTCTGTGGTTTTGGGGTGGTTTTGCTGATAAATGAGCCCTTGCCAATGGTGAAGCAGTCATCATCACTACAAGAAAGTGCAGACAGGTTCAGGCTATGGAGATTAAAAAACCTCAGAGATTAGTGTGAATTTACAGCAGATCAGTGACTCTGCAGTAACTGGTTTTGTGTGTATTCTTTATCCTTCAACACATGCATTCTGTCATCTGTGGCTACATATATGTGATCATCTAAAAAACTGGTAAAACATCATTATAATTTCTGGGTTTGGCTGTATTTTATACAAATTCAGTTTATTTTGGGTGGTTGGATTGGCATCTTGGAGCTGCATGTTTGTTATGCATGCCATCACTGGGTCTTCTCCAAGGCTGTGAATTAAGGGCTAGATGTAAGAACAGCTACTGCTGGCAGCATTATCATCACTTTTCATTCCATTTGGAAATTATTTTACTTGAAAATAAAATAAAAAGAAGCCCCTTCTTTGCTGCCTAGAGCTACAAAATGCCACCTGCGTTTCCTAAATGTTCTAAGTGTTGTGGTTTCTGCAGCTGCAGCATTTTAATTTTTGTTGTGCAAGTGTCTTTGATGCAAGCTTGATTATGTGTGTAACTTTTATTTTGTAGCCCAAATTATCTGTGCCCAGTGAAGCCCCAGGTTGGTTTGTTAGAGCAGAAGTCCCAGGCTGAGACCATGCAGCAGTGGCTTGGAAGCATGCAAACAAATGGTGTGTTACTCATCACTTCTGTATTTTTGCAGTCAAGTGAAAGACTTCTGTTAGTTTCAGTGAGATTTTCTATTCTTCTTTTATATCTTTGTACATTGAATTTGAATATATAGTTTCCTAAAACAAGCTTGTTGTTTTCTACTACTATTTTAGCAAAAAAATAAACAAACAAAAAAAACCAAAACAAGGAGGAAATCAGAATTTTAGACCCTGTTGTGTAAATATGTCAGAGTAAATATATGACAAAATACTAGCAGGTGACTTGAAAGCCCAATTAATTTAGTTGTGCAATTACAATTAAATAAGAGAAGATGGGATCTCAATGAATGAGAAAGATAATAAGGCTGCAGAAGGATGGGTGGAGGAAAGGACAAAGACACAGAAGGGAAGGAGGTGTTCTTTGTTGTGCATCATATTACATCATTTACAAATCAAGTAATTTAATCATAAGAATAAACCATAAAACCATTCTGGCCTTTTTTGGTTTGATGTTACTGGACTCCTTCCCTTCCTGTCTACAGGGATTTGGAATCAGAGAACATATGGTCTGAATAATCCTATTTAATTTTTGGTCCCTTCTCAACTGTTCAGCCACACAGCAGAAGGAGCAAAATAATGATGTGGGTGAGGTGAAAGTTGATCAAGGACTTAAATATCAAAACTAGGGAAGGAGTTATAGGAAGGTTAAATATAAAACCAGATGTTTACAAGAAATAAATACAAGAATTTTGAAAATAGAAGAAGGGTTTTATAGTATGCATTTAACATTTTGAGTACTAAAACCTCTGGGAGATGGTAAAACATTCGTTAGATCAACTGCAACTTATATGAAATTTGCTACTAGTGGTTATCTGAATGGTAAATAAGCTGCTTTTCACCAAATTAAACTACTTCTTGTATAAGAATCTATTTGAAGTCCTAGAATTTTGTTTATAAATTATTCCGAAAAATTATTTGATATGTAAAAACTGAAGACCATTATAACTGCAATGTAGGAGCAGCTTCATGTAGCACTGTAATTTTGCTACCGTTGGTAAAAGGCCTGAGAATTAAAGAAATCCCATTCTTCCCTTAAATAAGCCTTCTAAGGCAATCCCTTCAAAAGCTTTTATGCTATAGTAGAATTTTTTCCTTCTGGCTCTGACTCTGAATCTGCCATGTCCTTTGTGGTGCTTTCAGATGCTCTGGGGCCACCTGCAGAGCTGAGTGCCAAGAGTAACCCACAGGGAGGCTTTGGGTACCACCTGGATGTGCAGCAGGATGCACCAAGGAGTGCATGGAACACCCTAAAAGACATCAGGAGCCATGGAGCATCTGGGGACTGCCCACACTCTTTAAACCAGAGAAACCCAAAGCAATGCATCCCTGGAGTTGTCTGCAAAAATGAGAAAGTTCAGCCTGGCCTCTGGCTGAACTCCAGAGGGACATGTGGCCTTTGGTCAGCTCCAGAGCAAAAGCAAACTTGTGGCCAAGAACCATCAGCACACCAGAAACCTACACTGAGGAGTGTTGTGTCACCTCTCACTGCTCACAGGCTGAAACCCATCAGGCAGAAAACCAAAAATGCAGTGGTAAGGACCAGTTCTGAAAATGGGAACAACTGAAGTGCTTAATATGGTGTGACTGCCTCTTAAAAATCACTTGGTAAAATAGAAATAGATGTTTTTAGGAAAGTGAATCTAGGATAATTTCATTTAAAATCATAGTAGTAAGATACATCTTAGCTTTTGTATAGAGAATACTTAAAGCATGATAGAGCAGACCTGTCTGTGTTTGCTTTTAAGAAGCCTCACCCTCAGTTACCAGGCTGATACCCTTCAGTCATCTTGAAGTGCTCTGCTTTTAAAAAAAATAAAATACTAAAGCACTAATAACAAAAGTTACTGTAAGAGGCATTTGTCTGTTTGAAGGGCATTTCAGGAAAAATAAAAACATTTACTAAAGCATTTGTGGGGGGGAAAAAAGTGGTATCTTACCTTTTGCAGAAAGTAAATTATGTTTAATATATTTTAGGTGAGCATTCTGGATACTGGGGAAGTGTGTATGGAGTTTCTGAAAGAACACCGCTCGCAGGAACTTGTGAAAGAAGTTCTCAGAATATCTTGTGATGGAAATGTGGTGAGTACATTTTTGATCTCTTCACTGTTTTATGAAGTGCTTGGAGTTCATTCAGAGCTGGTTTTTCCTTTTGAAGTGATGATTTCTTTTGAAATCCTCTGTTTATATATGCACAGCTGTAAACTCTGCCCCTCCATAATAAAGCCATATAAATACAAGGAGCAAGCAATTATTTCAGAAAGAAATTGGACTTGACTTTTGGAATAGGTGAAGTATTGGTGAAGAAGTGCTGCTGTTAAATAATTACTTAGAGGAATAGAGCTTAATTAAAATGTGAGTTATTTCCATTACTGTTAAAAGTGCACAGTGCTGTAGTAAGTTGCAACTACACACAATTTTTGTTCCCTTTTTGTAGATTGCAGTTTATCATCCAAATGAAGGAAGAGGTTTCCTTCTTGATGACAGACCTCCTCCTCCTCCTGAAGGCATCTGCACATATAATTTTGACAACTTGCCAGGTAACCTGAAATTTACTTAAAAATTATCATGATTAATGTGATATTTTAAGTGAATCTTGTGACTTTCTAGCTTTTATCTATTACTTTTCAGATAACTCTGAGGTAAAACTCCTTTCAGAATTAGATTTAAACTACAGTTTAACTGGAAAATGTTTTGAAATGTCACAAGGAAGTGTAACCCACAGGTTTTGATTCCTTTTATATGGAAGCTTTAAAGAGTCTCCCCTTTATAATGTAGTGTATTAAAATTAAAACTCTTCTAATATTTTCCTCATTCATACCAGGAGCTGTTGGTGGAAATAAGTCAGTTTCTCTAAACATGCCTGTCAAGTACTTAAATACTACTCACAACTTTCAGCTATCAAATATATAATTTAAATTACTTCTCTTCAAGCTGCTGCATGAGTGTTTAATCTGCTAAATTCTAAATTTTCTTTTTTAGAAAAGTACTGGAAAAAATACCAGTATGCAGCTAAGTTTGTGCAGTTGGTGAGAACAAAAACCCCCAAAGTGACATTTTATACAAGATATGCCAAGTGCATGTTGATGGAAAATTCACCCCCTGCAGATGTTGAAATTTGTTTTTATGATGGTATGTATTCATTTTTGCAGTTATGCTAATAGCTAAATCATCATTTTAGGGCTGCACTAAAATATTACCCAACACTAAACAACCAGCACTCCAGTTTGAAGAAAATAGTGCACTATAAGCAGTTTTTTGGACACCCTGCCTTTATTTTAGCACTTGTAGATTTAGTTGATTCTTTAATTCCTTAGTGATATTTTTTTCAGGAAGTACATGTTGCAAAAGTGTGATTTGAATTATACTTTGGTTTTATTCATGAGCTCTTATTTCCATGGTTGAACTGTTATTTTCTACAGCTCACACTGAAAGTATTCACATTTTCTTGCAGGAGCAAAGATCCATAAGACAGCTGGCGTAACTCGTGTGATTGAAAAGTCAGGGAAATCCTTCACTTTGAAAGGAGAAAGCCAAGCAGGGTTGAAGAAGGAAATCCAGGCTTATATGGATCATGCCAATGAGGTGAGGTGTTTTACACAGACCCTTTCCAAGCATCTGCCTGAAAATTCACCTTCCCTTTCACAAATGTGCCTCCTGTGTTGCTCTGCATGTTTTTCATTGCACTATTAAAGAGGGAGGGTGATGTTTTCTGGAAGAGCAAATATCAGAGTAGAGGTGATGGTTACAATCCCTCACAAGCAAGACTGAAGGGAAATTCTTACTGGTGTGTAAAGCAGGTTTGTCTGTCTGGTAAAAGGATTAAACACTACAAATGAAGCTGCTTTATACAACTTGAAAAATTCAGTACTGTTGAAGTTTCCTTAGGTGGCCTCACTTGCCACAGTAAATGTGTAGGAAATAGTTATATAAGTCTTAATTTAAAACTTGAATAAACTCCTCTTTTCAGGGACATCGTATATGCCTTGCACTGGAATGTGCTGTTT
The DNA here is from genome assembly GCF_028551555.1 of Melozone crissalis. Classification (NCBI taxonomy): domain Eukaryota; kingdom Metazoa; phylum Chordata; class Aves; order Passeriformes; family Passerellidae; genus Melozone; species Melozone crissalis. The sequence goes on along the minus strand of NW_026535817.1, from coordinate 5,715,689 downwards.
TGGAAGAAGAGAAAAGGAGTGGAAGTGCTCCATTTTTTCCAATAATTGTTGGAAGGTAATATCTTTCAGTTCAAAATACCGATGTATTCGAATATTTATGTATTTATTGAATATTTATTGCATACTTATGTACATGAACTGAAAAACAGTTCTGTAGAAAACTCCTGCCATCAGGTGCTTTGGAGAGTCCATGGTAAAATGAAGGAAGAGCTGTCTCCTCATTTGTTTCTTTAATCCCTTTTGGACAGACCTTTTCCCTGTTTTTCTCATCATTTTTCCAGAAAACCTGGTAATACTGAATCACCACTGGCTGTAGCACCTCCACTGTTGGACAAGACAAACTATTCAAAAGAAGTTGTGGCATTGGATAGAAATCAGGCTGCCAGTTCTACTCCAGTTCAGACTCCAAACTGTGCTCCTGTAAGTACAGAAGGATGTACCATGGAGACCAGTCTCCCATGCTGCTGTTTTACTTGAATTAATGGAATTACATGTACCAGTCTCCCATGTTGCTGTTTTACTTGAATTAATGGAATTACATGTACCAGTCTCCCATGTTGCTGTTTTACTTGAATTAATGGAATTACATTTGTATGGCCATGGGCTTTTATTAGCCATTTGTGAGCATACTGACTAGAATATGTGGATTTTGATACCTGGATTTAAGAGCATCTGAAAAATCAGAACACTCCAAAACTTTGCTACAAATTCCCCCTGGGAACAGAGTTTGAAAATTGCTTATTTGTGTTAGACAACAGTCTTTAGTTTGAAAGCTCTGATGTGCCCTCAGTGCTGTATAACAAATGGTGTCACAGAGAGTATTGGCACTTGATGTTGTTGTTCTGAAATTATCAAGTCTTAATGTGTATATAAGAAAAGGGTAAGTGAGAATATATGTGTAGCCAATAAGGCTTTGTGAGCAATTTCATCTGGTTTGTTTAAAAGGCCCACCAAGCTTTGGTTCCTGATAAAACTTCCTCAGCTGACTGAATCATACTGGGGCCTTGGCACACTGAGTTTGTGTTGTGAGCTTTGTTGAGTATACATCAATCTGCATTTGTAGGATCTGCATCTCTTTGTGTAGTTCACGTCCCTAGTACAGAATCCTGCACATTTCCACCTGCCTGAAGTGAACTGACAACAAAAAGTTGTGTCCCTGTGGGGTTTTTCTACTGTAATGCTGTGAAATGAGGCACGGAGGCTAAATCTGTCTGTACACATGAACAGGTGGCACTGACCACTGCAGCCCCTCAGGAGGATGAATGCCAAGGTTGTTAATTCTGTTCATTCTGTGCATCTCTGGCTTTTAGGTGGTGCCCTGTGAAAAGCCTACATTTCTGACTGACACTGTTGAAAAGACCTGCTCCTCTGTTCATCCAACGGAATGCAGCCCAAATTCAGCCCAGCTTGTCAAATCTGTTTTTGTGAAAAATGTTGGTTGGGCTTCTCAGGTGAGAAATTAATAAAGAAGGCATGTCTGTTCTTTTTCCTACTAGGTTGAGATATCTATTTTTATTGAAACTTGATTTGTGAGGAATCATTCAGTTGTGCACTACAGCTTAAGTCTAAAATTTGTATGCATAAAGATACTTTTAAATAAGTGTCTTAGATAAAAACCATAGTGGACTGCATAAGTAGAAGAAACCAAAATAATAGTTCAGTATCTCAGTATTTCCTGTGGCTATTACTGCCTGTTTCAGTGTCCTTTGTCATTTAAATTTGACTCTAGTAAAAAACTGAAACTGTTTCACTTCTCTGTTCACTAATACAGATACAAAGGTGTCATGACAGAGTTTGTAATAGCTACAGACCAGATCTATATAAGATAAATGTATTTTCCTCTGCAGCAGGAGAAGCTGTTTCCTTGCAAAGCCATCTTCCCTCTGCTTTTCTGTTGGATAAGCTTTAAATTTAAAACATTCTTGGCTATCCAGATAAAGTAAGCTTCCTCTCCTAACAGAAAAAGTTCTCTTGATTATATATAAAGTTTAATTTGTGTATAGCTGTGATCTCTCACAAATGGGCTTCTTTTTAGTGTTTGGCCCTTCATAAGATATTTTTAGGAGTGGTTAAGCTAAAGGTAATGCTTCATTTATCTGGTATTGACAAGGATATCTAAAGCCAAGCCTCTGAAACCTGAGGAAGTCAGCATGAGACTACTTCCTCCAAAGTAAAATCCATGCAATCTTTTTCTTTGAAAGACTGACAAAATACCTAAGTCCCCTTAGGAATTTTGAAAAGCTTTCAGTTTCCATTCTTAGAAGAGTTCTAGGTTTGTAATTTTGTATTTTGTATGCTCAAACCACAATGTCACCTCTCTCCTCAGCTGACCAGTGGAGCAGTGTGGGTTCAGTTCAATGATGGATCCCAGCTGGTAGCCCAAGCAGGTGTCTCTTCCATCACTTACACTTCTCCAGAGGGCCAGACAAGCAGGTGAGTCTGTTCCTGCCACAAAAACATCCAGCTCACTCAGTGCAAGGCTGCTGTACATCAGGCAACTCCATAGCTGCTCCTGACTCTGGCTGTAAATTTTAAACCTTAGCACTGCCATCACTTCATGGTTGGTTAGCTTATGGAAGCTCCTTAAATAAAGAGAAGCACCCATAGCCAACTGATAACAAATAAATATTCATTTGTTATCTGGATAACAAATGACTAAAACAAGCTGGGAATGCATCTGCTTGGTCTCCAGAGGGCAACCACTATTCATGTGTAGTATTAAAAACAGGGAGCTTGAGCAAAGTCATGTTTTGAAATAACTATATTGTCATGAAATAAATTATTGAAGCATCTCAGTTTTTCTATGCTGCTTTGCCACTGCAGGTATGGAGAAGATGATAAGTTGCCAGAATACATCAAAGAGAAGCTGCACTGTCTGTCTTCTATTCTTGTCATGTTTACCAATCCAGCTGCTCCTCACTGATTCAAGGACACCGGGTGTCATGGCACAAGAGCTTAATAAACTCACTCACTGGCTTCCCATCAAGTGACTGATCTTACTCAGCCTATGCAGAGATTCTTCCAAAATCTGGTAAAAAGCTAGGAAGGGGAGGGTTGCTCTCTTTATGTGTAGCAAATTGTGTGTGAAGTCTCATCCAAAACATATTTTTCATTAAAGTGATGGATAAACTCACTCAAGCCAAGCTTTGAGAAACTTAGTTCTTGACTGTCTTAAGTCTTTGGAAATAATCTGAATCTGTTTTATTTTTTTTTTCTTACTCCACTGCTTACTCAGTGCCAACAATCAAGGAAAATGCATCTGTGCTGTTCAAGTATTTGTATTTGTAAATAACTTATATTTTTATGTCTTACAAGTAATATATGTAAATATGTATATGTTTTATAAGTCTGTTTTTATTTTTTGTAGCAGCAGCTTAAAACTTCCCTGCACAAGCATGTTATACAAAAAAAAAAATAAATGCAGTGGTAATTGCCTGGATCTATTTATTTGTTTCATGGTCAAGTAATGTTAAAGGAGAAGAATTAATAACTCTAGGTGGTTTTACCTTGTTTTACCATCGAGTAATACTTGAAACAGCTGAAGTAGCATTAACAGCAGTTTTTCTCCCAAGCATTTGGCTTCAGGTGTGCTAACACTCCTGCTGGTGCTTGTATCTGCACTTAAATACTCTAGGACTTCCTTATCAGGCAGGAAAAGAACTTAAATCCAAAATGATGTTGATGAAGAGTTTCAGAGTAGCTGGTGCTGGCTGTGTGCAAGCACAGCACAGCTGAACTGCTCCAAGCCAGTTCTCCTTGCTCAGCTGCTGTTTAAAAGACAGAACTTTGGTTGCTTTGTCGTGTCCAAATCAAGGAAATAGCTTGCAAATAAAGAATTTAGTACTAGGAACATTTCAGAACAATATACAAGTAGCACTTGCTATGAATTAGCATATAAAACGTCCTTGACAACATTTTGTGATTCTGTAGCATGAAAGCCCATAAGAATAAAACTCCTGTATCCCCTTCAGTTAGTATTGAAAAAATCATCTTTTAATTCAGTAGTTTCTTAGTGTTTGAACAATTGAGGACATAGGAATAAGAATTACATTTATTAAATTCAAACAGTAGAGACATTAGCCAGCAGCCACAACTCTCATACTGGAGTTACTCCAGAAGTTTTTTCCCCAGTAGCAATAAAAGAGCTAAACAAACCCATCCAGATGAGCTTAGGCCCATTATGAAGGAAAATTAGATCTCACTTTTTAAAATAAAGCCTGAATGACTAAAACAGTGTAAATTCCTGTTTCTTGTACCCTAATAGCAGAAGAAAGAGCAGTGAACACCCAGGAGCCAGTTTTCTCCTTCCACTTCATCAACCACCACTGCTCGGCACAGTGCATTCATTCTCACCAAGCACAAAAGTGTCAACTATTATGCTTAGACATTTTTTCTTGTAGTTAAGAAAAGCTGTGCATATTTCAATGCTGCAGGTTTTTCTTCTTGCTACAAAAAGGCATTCAGCAAAACAGAAAAATTGCACATTTGGTTCACTGTAGTTCAAGTAACAGCTGCTGAAAGTGATTTTCAATGGCTCTTGGTCAACTGAAAGGCCCAAATCCCACAGGGCACCTCCCTTCCTCTGTTTCTGTCGCCTGGGGGAGATGTAACAGGCTCCAGAAGCAGATGTCTGTATTAACCAGTGCTTACAAGCCAACAAACCCAACATCAGGTTTGCTCAAGTAGTGCTGTCTCCATACAAAGTGCATGCAGCTCAACTAATCTTGTAGTTGCAAAAAGAGTTACTAATCCTGATTCACAGAATCAAGATAATATTTCATTTACTTCTTTCTGGAAAGGATGCACGTAACCTGTGACCTTCACAGCTGCACTCGGTGCACATGTACATCACATCAACTGTACACACTTCAAACATGCCATGGTATTGCTCTGACCTGTCACATTCCTTCCTCTGCTGCCAGAAAAGCAGGACACACAAGGCAGCTGCAGCAGGGGTAACCAGTGTTGGGGGATGACCAAATTAAATGTTCTGTCAATGTGTAAGTACAGGTGTACAGCTTTTAGCACACAGCCAACAAGGTCAGTGGTTAGGTACTCCTCAATCAAAAGCAGTAATAAACTATTACTTCTGCTTGTTTGTACTGTTTGGGGCTTTTTTAAAATACATATTTAACAATTCTCTTCCTGCATCCTCCCATATCTGACAGAAAATGCAATTAGTCTCTTGTACACTATCTCCAGGAGTAAGAGAGAGGCTACAACTACTGCACAGATCAAGCTGAATGCCCAGCGTGGCCCCAGGTGAGTGTAGATTTGGCTCACAAACACAGGCCCAAGGATCCTTGCTCCACTTCCAGAGGCAGTCAGCCATCCCATGTAGACACCCTGCAGCAGATCAAAAGCTTATGTAAGTGATACTGGCATTATTTAGCTTGCCTTTAATTCCAAGTCATTAGCCTAACTAGAAAATGTAGAAGCATTTAAACAACCACTTATCTTTCTTAACTCATTAAGACACTGATTACTTTGTTTCCAAGAGTACTGCTCAGCCTCTCCAAGCTTTATTCCAAGGCTCCACTCATAGGTACTCTATGCTTTCTAACAAAAAATAAGTTTGGGCTGTGCTCTGGCTCAAAGCATTAAGTCTCTTTCACCAAAATATAACAGGAAAAAAATGGGCAAAAAGGGGATAAAATGTTTTGTTAAGCAATAATGTAAGTTTGCTACTGTGTTTCACTGTCACTTGCTCATTCCTATGCTCATAAATACACACTTTACCTGACAAGCTAGAACAGTTTTGAGTGAAAAGTACAGAGACATGACCTCTTCACCTCCCCAACACCACACAAGAATGGAAAGAAAATCCAGTTTATCAGCACACAAAAAATAGCTCTACTTTTTAACCTTAGCTTTTCTTATAGAAAACAGCAAGTGCATGAAGTATTTCTGAGCAAGCAAGGGTAAGGATGTGAGATGTGAGTGTGGAGGGCAAGCTAAATGAAGAGATGCTTTGTTTGACAATAAAACTTCTAAAAATACTGCGTTTATGTCTTTTTTTCTAGAGTTAGGTGTATACTAAAAAATGCCCATACTGGGGGGTCTAGTAGTAGTCTTTATAGTAGTCTATATAATAAACTTTAGTTAGTTATTAGTTAGTTAGTTATTATAATTATATATATATATTATATTATATTATTTAGTTAGTTATATAATTATCTATATAATATATATTATATTATTTAGTTAGTTTTTATAATAGTCTATATATAAACTAAATTATTATTTAGTTTATATATAGACTATTAGTTTATATAATAAACTTAGTAAGAGACATTATTCCATGCTGGTATTCCAAATATATAATTGGTATTTAGGAAGAGGACTCTGCCAGAACAGTCATGAAATTTTCACATTGTAAGATTTTCAGAAGTAGCACAAGCCTTGCTTTCTAATTCCCCTAGAGACTTGCCTTGGATTTTGAAAAAGATTGGAGTTCCTGCAAAGTTCTGCCCTGCTTAAAACATTTATTATTCTGCCCTGCAAAGTTCTGCCCTGCTTAAAACATTTATTATTCTGCCCTGCAAAGTTCTGCCCTGCTAATTATTTGGTTGATGACAAAAGGAATTTTAACTAGATCTCTCATTCTAATAAAAAGAGTGCACAGCAAGTGACACAAAGCTTTTAGGGATGGTGCTTACCTGAGGCTTTGGTCCCAGGACTTTGGAGTACAAAGTGTAGGACATGACATTGCAAACAGGATAGCCCAAGCCTATGAGCACATCAGAGCTGATGTACTGGGCCAGGTAGATCATGGGAGTGTTGAGGCACCAGGACTGTGTGACAGGGCAGCCCACAGGTTCTGCTGTGTGGTTGGATGGCAGCTGCAGCTCAGGCAGACTCCAGAAAGGTGCTAACATTTCACTGGGGGCTGTTCTGGGAATGGAGTTGTTCTTTATTTCTGTCAAAAGAAGTTATTCATATCATTAGGAACAAAAGTGCAATGAAAGGCCTTCAAAGGAAAGTGGTTGGTAAGACTTGAACTATACCTTGCCACTGGATATTTGGTAGTTTCTTGCCCCAAGGCAGTAAGATAAAGAATCCAACCAAGACAATCAGTAAGCCTGCATGGAGTATGGCACGCTCACCAGTCCTGCCAAACAATCAAATTGCAGTTCAATGTATCATTTAATTCATGTAAAATTTAGGTAGCTGCTAATGACACACCCCATTCGTTTGTGGAAACAATATGTGACCAAAACACTGGCAAGAAAAGTTACAAAATCCCAGTAACTTAAAACCAAATTTTCTTGTGATTCAAGGAGAACAGACAGTCAAATAAGAGGGGGTTATGTTAACAGAATGAAGAACAACCACAACAGCAAGGCTGTGCCAGAATTGGAAGTATTTCATTATAGTAAACCCAGACTCATTACCAGTAAGAGACTTGAGTAAGAGATTTGGCCCTGCCATAAAACTTTTTACATTTAGCCAACATAAGAAACAAAATCCCAAAAAACTTACTTTTTGGACAGTGTTTTAACCACCATGAAAACAATAACTGATTCAATGCCAATCACACTAAGGATTATTCCATTATAAAAAACAGCTTCTTTCCTGGTCCAGGAATACATATCCATTGTCAGTGGAGTAGCTATACTGGAATGACAGAACAAAAATACAGTAAGCATGAAAAGCTTCTTCCATACATTAGTGTCCATGCAAGTATCTGGTATACACCAAATATACTCTGAAGCATCATTAATCTATTTCTGATAGTTCATGAAACAATGTTGGAGTGAAAACTAAGCAAGAGTAATAGAGACACAAAAAAAAATTAGACCCTGTGAGAACAAAAATGATAATTTTGATAATGTTTAAATTTTAGCAACCAACCAGTCTCTGAAACCTCAGTTTTCTAAAAATAATGCAACTCATGACAAAGCCAAATTGTAAAATAAATGTTAACTACATTAGAGCTCAAAAAACTTGCAGAATAAATCATATATATTCAAAGTATTTCCTAAGATAAAAAAATGAAGTACACACTTGAGCCTGAGATAATGATGCTATGTTTTACTTTTTTTCTTACAGACAGAAAATTTGGGAGTAAATAGCATACATCTTTAAGCTAAAAAAAACCCAGTCATATAAAACAGTGTATTTCAGAACACAACTGTATTAACTCTATCAAAAAAATTGTTTGAATCATTACTGAAATAAAAGATGCACTGAAGCTTTTGGAGATAATCAGAATCATACCAAGAAATCACACAAAACTAAAACAAAAAATAAAGAATAAGGTACTCAACTGAAAACATGTTTTCTCTGCAGATTTTAGCCAGCCTAAGTTAAGCTTTTTTTTTTTTTCCAATACTTAAAAAGCTGAGGATATGGGTTTGCCTCCATTGAAAAGCTTTTATATTAATGATTTCTCTAGCACAAATATGGTAGATATGGTAAAGGTGTGTACTATTCTGTACATATCTTTAGTTATTGCTGACCTTTAATTTGTTACTTCAGTTATCACTGACCTTTGATACATTATCAGTGCACATCAGCTTGACAGCCTGTGGTTTTGGACTTCTACTTAGGAAGATGAGTGGAACAGAAAAGCCTTTACATGCACCCCCACTCTAATTACTCTACATGTCTGAATATTGTGAGAGAGAACAGACAAACTCACGTTTCAAAGACAGCAAACACAAACAGGATGACAAAGAAGAGAACGTTGAGTGCTACCACAGCAACGTGGTCAACGCTTCCTTCTGTGTTCTGATCCAGAACATCACTTCCTGCAGCAACACAAAACAATTACCTGAACTGCACACTGAGCTTTTTCTGATACCATCAAAAATTACAAACAGCAATGATTCCTTTGGTCTTCCAAGTATTTAGCATGTAAGTTGGTGGGCAGCTAGGCAGTTACACTTGGACATTCAAATTATAAAGTTTTTACATCAAAATGGAGCTGTTCAAATGTCAATTCCACTGTCAATTACAGAAAATGATTTCCAAACTGGTTACATGGTCTGTTTTCCCAATGAATCTTGAGTGACAGCAAAATAAGCAAAACTTCTTGAAATATCTGAACAATGGAAACCAAGAAGTTCTCTTCACAGGTCAAAATTACATAGCAGGATTCTCAGGATGAAAATATGTGCCGCAGACATTTTTTCATAGAAATCCTTTCTTTGGGATTTGTGCATCTTCTGGGAAGCTGAGGCCCCAGAAAGAGAATGTAAACAATTATTATCAGCTGCTGTGAAATGCAATAGGATGCACCTGTGATTGGTTCATGTTCCATGTGTGCAATTAAGGGCCAATCACAGGGCAAGCTCTCTGGAACACAGTGACAGAGATCTCTCTTGTTTTTGGATTCTTTTCTATTCTATTCTTAGCTTAGCAGCCTCTGCAACTTCTCTTCATATTCTTTTTAGTATAGTTATAATGTATTATATATCATATATCAATAAATCCAGCCTTCTGATCATCAAACAAGACTCTCATCCTTCTCTCACCCTGGAGACCTCATCAGGTCGCTGTAATAAATATGGAAGGATCCATACAATTTTTTTTTTTTTCCTTCTTTGTTACCAGACAGCACCATGGGCACAACACAACAAATGAAGCAATTTCTGGACCAGCTAGGGAGAGATGCAGCCTATTTTCCACATCAGCTTCCAAGTGCATCAAACTTTAGACTACTTCTAAATGCTTTTATGTAATAAGAGAGTACTTCAAAATGAAAATCACAGAATAAGTTTTCAAGAAACACTGGTACCTTCTCCATCAGAATTGATACTTTTGTACTGGCGTCCCATGTCATCCACTCGATGCTCCCTAGAAATGTAAAACTTTTTTTATTAATACACACATTTATTTGATCTACTGTTTCTATTAAAATAATTGTGAATGGTATCATCTATAGGATAATTATTTGCAGCTCCTTTAAACATCATCTACAAAGCTGGCACCTGACTGCAGTGAACACTATTCAAGAAAGGAAATATTCTAGTGGGAGCATATCATCTATCCATATGCATTTGCACCAGTGGGATCATGACAAAAAATGTCCCCTGAGAATCCTAAAAGGACAGACAGACACTGAGATCCCTACAGACAACCTAATTTCTCCTTAGAGAAAATACATGGGCAGCAACTACCAACATTAAACTATTTCAAGCCTAATAGTCCAATATCTCTAACTTTTTAAATCAGTTTACATTCAAGCCATAACATCACCAAGATGCCTTTATGAGCAGCAGAAAAAAAAATGATATTAAAGAAGGTAGAAACACTTAAAAAATGAGTTTTACAGTTTTAGCAGGTTTATTACTCCTCCTGCTGAGCAGCATATCATTTGCTCCAAGTCACCCACAAAACAAGGTAAGGTATTTATAAGGTTTTTTTTTTACTTGATTACCTGAATATGGCAAAGATGAGAATAATATTAATAACTCCTAAGAGAGCTCCAAATAACACAGGTGTTGTGTACATGTTCAGCTGAAGACAAAGGAATTTCCACGTTACTCCTTCTTCTCCAATAAGTGTAAAACATGTCTGAAAAACTTAAAAACATCAATGTACTGTGAAAATCTTGAGAATCATTAAGCAAACATTAGAACACATAATAAAAGTTTTTCTAACTGCCAAGTAAAATTTTAGTGTTATACGTGTCAAACCTTTTACATTTTGAGACTTCTACTCTAAATAAACAAAATGGATACCAGTGGGATCTCAGCTAGCCAGGAAAGTACTTGATTACATAAAATAAAAAGTATAAACAGCATCATGACACTTATAGAACTGAATTCTGACTGTACCAATTTTCTTGGCAGACAGACAATTTTTTTTTTTTCTTCTTGCTCTTAATGGAAAACATTGGTCCTGGCACTGGATTATGCCTCATGCTAAGGGCAAACTAGAGAGAAAAGATGCAGTGGGTGAGGTTTAAATTAAATTTTAGATTGGTGCAGAGCAATTGGACAAGAATGCTTCATTTATACTGGCTTAGAGAAGTATGGGTTAGTGGACCCCATTTATTCAATCTTGATATCACTGACAAACTATGCCATAAAATGCATGCAACTATGCCCTGCATACAGCTGCTGAGGATTCCTACTTCCAATGCCCAATTTCAAGTAAGAGAAGTGAGGAAAGAAGATTTTGCTTTACCTGGGCCTAATATGAAGCCAACTGCTTGGCAGGCACTGGTGTTGGCCATGGCACTCGTTCTTTCTGTCAGAGAAGTGGCACCCGCAATATACGACCGAACTACGGCCACATTGCCTGCAAAAAACCCAAACCAAGAAGTGTTCGTGTAAGCATCAAGTTCATATTGTTAAATGTTGAGTGACATTTATTTCAGGGCTTTGTTTGGTTGGCAGGCACTGGTATTGGCCATGGCAGTCATTCATAGGCACCTGCAATATACTATTGAGCTACAGACACATTGCCCTCAAAAAAAACCCAAACCAAGAAGTGTTCATGTAAGCATCAAGTTCATATTGTTAAATGTTGGGTGACATTTATTTCAGGGCTTTGTTTGCTTGGCAGGCACTGGTGTTGGCCATGGCACTTGTTCTTTCTATCACAGAATAGGCACCTGCAATATACTATTGAGCTACAGACACATTGCCTTCAAAAAAAACCCAAACCAAGAAGTGTTCATGTAAATATCAAGTTCATATTGTTAAATGTTGAGTGACATTCATTTCAGGGCTTTGTTTGCTTGGCAGGCACTGCTGTTGGCCATGGCAGTCATTCATAGGCACCTGCAATATACTATTGACCCACAACCACATTGCCTTCAAAAAACCAAAACCAAGCAAGTGTTCATGTAAATATCAAGTTCATATTGTTAAATGCTGAGTGACATTTATTTCAGGGGTTGCATTCTGATTTTGCAAGGTAATAAAAGCCAGCACTCCCTCCAGTATTTTTACACAACAGCACAATTACACAATTTTGTTCCAAACCACTACAGGCCAACCCTTTGCTTTGTTAAATATTGAGTTCTCAGTCACATAATGATAAATCTGGTATTAAAACTTAATGTTAAGCATCTTACACGAGACACAGAATGTAACAATTTCCAGAAATGTACATCCTGCTGTGTTTACCTGCTCCAAAGCCCACAAGAGCACGGGCAGTCAGCATGTAGTACTTGTTGTGGCCACGGGGCACGTGGACATAGGCATAGAGACAATTAGCAGCTACTGAAATTGCAGTGGAAATGACCAGAGGCTCTCTCCTGGGCCTGTGGTTGGACCAGAGGCCAAAGAGGGGAGAAGCAACCATTTGGCCAATGCTGTATGAAGCTATGATCCAGCCCAGGAAACTGGCATCTGCTGTTGGATCAATCTGCAGGAACACAAGGGTCAGATCTGAGAATGAGTACCTGGCACACCAAGGACTCTGCACTGTCATCTATCTCTGGGTAATAAACCTTGCATTGCTCACTCTCTCCAGCAATGCACCCAACCAATAAAACCCCCTTTGCTTCCTGGGAATGGCTCACTTGCAGCAAACTCCAGGAGATTTTGATGTTCTGGGCTAGAGACAGACCTTGAGCAGCATGGCAGCACCTTCCATGCCAGCAGCAAGGAGTCACTGTCTCTGCACATGCCTCAATCTGTCCTGATTTACTGCTTGTCACTCTCATTTTTTAAGATTTTCTGATGTTTGCATTCTTGTAGCAAACTTTCTCACACGCTTTTTGTGAATCACTTATTATTTTGCATTCTTTTCTAGAAGAAAAGGAATTTGATAAACTGTTAGTTTGTCCAGTGTCATTGGAGAGGTGGCACTTTCACCCACCAATCCACTGTCACTTTAAAAAATCTGTAAGTGTTAAATCAAAAAATAAGCTTCCCTTTTTTCACCTTAAAAACAACAGTGTGTGCATGTTGTGTTGTTTCATATCCTATAGCAACAGCTGGCAATGCATTTTCTTGTTTTCTGCAAGAATTCAGCATCAGCCTCACCTTCAGTGACACCTCTAGTCCCTGCCCAGGTTATACTCTCCCAAATTTGCATTTGAAAAGTTCCTTCTACAGTTCCAGGGGCACTGAAATCCTAGCACAGAGGTTTTAGGGACTTCTGAGCTGCTTTTAAGATCTAAGAGGTTTAAGATCTAAGATCTTAGATTTAAGATCTAAGACCTCCAAATAAACCATGGCTATCCCCTGTTAGGAATACCAAGATCTCTATGCAAAAACGTGATATCTACAGAGCAACTTCTACCTTCACTTTCCTCTTTTATTATTTTTTTTTCCAAAACACAGACAAATCTTGTCTACTAGGTTTTAATAACAAGACTTCTATTGATTTGCTCTCCAGGAAATCATGAGATTGGAAAACCAAACATTTCTGGATTATGATGTACCTTCACCAATTGTACCTTTATCAATTTTGCAAGAAATAATAAAAGCTGTCTAAGTGCATGGCAGAATAAAAGTCTCTTAAAGCCACACACCTCCCTCTACTTTTTCTTTTCCTAAATAAAATGCCAGGTTTTCTATTATCTACTTTCTGAGCAGGAGTTTTCTGTTCTTAATTATTTTAAAAAACACCCCATATTTACAAACCTTTTGGAGATAGGGCCACACAGACATAATTACAATAGAGAAACCTGTAACACAGTAAAAAAATGAAGCTATTTTATTTGCCATTTTTATCAGTAATTTTCTTTTCTGAAACAGTTATTACAACTCCATTATTCTGTATTATACCCCCTATAGAATAAACCTGTGCATTTCCTGCTTCTTTTAAGGAGTGCTAATTCCTCCTGTCAGGAGGAACTATCTTCAAAAGTTCATTTTATAGGTGCATACACACTAAACAAAAAGCCTCCTATGTTGTCCTCCCAGTGGAAAGAAAACAAGGTCCCCAAAGCAAAAAGAATTTCTTGATATACTGACATATCTGTATTCATTAGTCACAGAGATTTTAGCTAATAATAATAATAAATAAAAGAGTTACTGAAGTATCCTATCAACTTCAAGATAATTTCTAGGCCCACAGAAAATCATCAAAGGTCAAAAATCAATTCTTGTTTCTGGGGGGAGTTATTTAATCCTGCAATGGAGATGCAAAGGCCAGTAGGAGAAAACAAGTTTTGTTACATGTTTTGAAATAGACAGCATACACTCCCATAAAAATCTTACTCAAGAACTCCATGTTATTTCTGTTTTCATTGCCCAGAAGTTTCACTCTGGGTGATAAAAGTGCAATCTTTATTTTGTTGGGTTCTGAGCAATACCCTTACCTTGCCACTACCAAACTAGTCATAAGCCACACACTTATGTAATCCATCTCTTCGTGTAAAAGCAGTTTTATTACTTATCAAATATAACTTTCTGTTTGATTTGCTAAGATTCAGACATTCTCTTTTAAAGAATCAAACAATGCACCTTTTCTGAGGTTAGAACAGTGGCATCAAAGAAGCTCTCTAGCTGGAATTTTCAAACCCTGTTATTTTCAAACCAAAGTATATTAATTAAACAAGTAACACCAAATTCCACGTGTATTTACTCACCTACACTGCTGAGAAACATTGTCAGGTACATGATCCAGATGGATCTCCACCTGCTCTTATAATGCTCCTGTGATTCCACAACATCCCTGGTTTTCAAACAAAAAGCAAGAGGGAGAAAGAAATCATTATCAGATCCTCTTCTAGTTGCTCCCACATGACACTGCAAACATTTTTCACCAATCTCTCAATGCAATTGTGTACCTTGTTAAGGAGGAGTGGATTTCCACTCAGCAAAGACTATAAAGAATTTAATTTTTGCTGGAAAAATACTAGATTGACAAATCAAACAAAATAACAGAAATGCTATCACACACCAAATGTCACACAGAGAGATCTTGATCTAGGCAGGTCTTCAGTTCTGCAAACTCTGTATAGACACTTTGGAGTATAAAACCTTTAAAAAGTGGGTGTTAAACCCCTCACAGCTGTAACCTTATAAGAACCACAAACCTGAACAATCCTTAGATTTGACTAAAAGCTACAGCCAGACTGTTTTTATGATGAGAAAATAACAACATACAATGTAAAAGCTGTGTATAAAAGATACTGCTGTAGATTGCAAGGCCTGAAAAAAATTAAAACAGAAGTTACAAACTAAGTTACAAAGTAATGTTTATTCAGATGATGCAGACTCAGGTTATGAATACAGATGCCTAAACATAGTTGACAAACGCTGTTTATGCGAGTCGTACCTAAACTTAAATCTGCGATTTTAAATTCATGACACTTGTTTTGCTGTCAGAAGCGGGGGAAAACCCCCATGCGCCGAACAGCTGCCCACACACGACGGCTGCTATTAAACCCCCAGACTTCTGCCGTATATTAATCCCGCTGGGCGTTTTTTAGCAACTTCCCAAGGCAGTGCGTTTGCGTTTTCCCGCAGAGGGAAGCGGCCCCCGGGCCCGCTCCCACAGCCGGGCCCGGGGCGCTCCGGGACACGGGCTCCGAGCTCCGGAGCGCTGGGGACGGCGGCTGGGCCGGGACCCCGGCCGGGCAGCGCCCCCCGGGCCGGGCCGCCCGTGACGGGCGGGGAAGGACCCGGCACCCACGGGCGGCTCCTCGGTGCACCCGCAGCGCCCCTGCACAGCAGAACCAGCTCTTACCTGCTCTCCTCCTCCTCCTCCTCCTCATCCGCCGTGACCCCTGCGGACCCCAGCAGCGGCTCCCGCCCGTCGGGACGCGCCTCCGGAGCGGAGCCCGCGGCCGCCATGGCCCCGCAGCGCCGGGCCCCGCCCGCGGCCGCCTCACGCACGCCGCCAGGGGACGCCCGAACGCGAGCGCCATGGGCGCGTGAGCCGCGTCCCGTCCGTGCCGTCCCCGTCCCCGTCCCGCCCTTCGCCCTCCCCTCCTCCTCCTCCTCCTCCTCCTCTTCTTCTTCCTCCTCCAATTCCCGCTCCCGCCCTCCCATGTGGTGCCTCAGCAGCGGCAGCGCTTCGGGTGAGCAGCGGGTGACCTTCGCGGGCCGGGCCGGGCCGGGCTGGGGGAGCGGTGCCAGAGCGGCTCCCGCGGAGGGCGGGCAGGAGGGAGCTGCCCGAGCCGCTCCCCCTCACGGCATTGCCCGGCCCAGGGCGAGCTGAGGCGGGCGGGCGGAGGGGTGGCGGTGGCCGTGGCCGTGTCCTGCCTCCCGCCGCCCCTTCCTGCGGGGGTTGGGGCTGCGGATCGGGGGGATGGCGGAGGTTTGGGATCGCAGAGGTTTGGGGTCGGGGAATGGCGGAGGTTTGGGATCGCGGGGGATGGCGGAGGTTTGGGATCGGGGAATGGCAGAGGTTTGAGATCGCACCTGCCCCCTTGCAGTGCTCGGGTCACGCTGGCAGGGAGCTGCTCGCAGCCCTGCTTTAGGCCCCGTTGTTTATGCTCCGGCTCCTGCGTGCCCGTCCCGTTTTGTGGAGTTGTTGTGGGGTTTGTGTCCGCCTTGGCGTGACTTCTGTGTGATTTCTTTCATTCCTAAGCAGGCGTTTCTTCTATCAGAAAAGGAGCTGGCGTTAATTGTAAGGGAGGTTTTTTTAAATAGAGAGAGGGAGGGTAGGGAAGTTGGCAGCTCCGCCTTCTAAAACAGCCTCGGTGGTTTTTTCAGGTTGGCTTTTTCACATCCATGTATAGAATAGAAACTACACTGTGGGCCTTGTACTTTGCAGGGCTGATTTTCTTGTAACCGAAGCTCTTTGCACGGATAAAAACCAAGAGCTGACCTTTTTACGTGCTGGGTTTTGGATGAGTTTATGTGTCTGTTTCTATGTTTCTTCTTAGCGTGCTTTTGCATCTGCTGCGGTTTCCATTCACAGCTCACAGTTATGTAAAGCTTTCTGTGTTAACAGTATATTCATTCAAGATTCATGACACAGATCCTGTCTCTAGGGCCACACAGCTCCACAGCATCGGTAGCAGGTCACTGCTTCCAGCTGACCTGTCTCACCGTGGGATCGGGATGTGGCATGGGAGCTGTCAAGCGGAGGAAATCGAGCTGAATTCTGAAACTGCCCTTCCTGATTCTCTCATTCATTTCAAATCCTCACTGCTGAAATACTCCTGTTAGTGTGAAATTATAAAACTTCAGCCTCCAGCAGCTGGATTTGCCTTTCCTGGCACTAAAATTGTTTGTAATTGTCTTGCCATGCAGGCATGGATGAGCAGTGACTGGAGCATGTCCTGCCCTTTTGTTACAGAGATACAGTAGGGGCAATCCTCCCAAATTTTTTTATCTCACTGATATTTCTGAGAAGTTCTATGCAGCATACTACACATACTAGGAATATTTTTTTATTTGATTCAGTGTTTCCTGTACTCTTTCCAGTAGTGCTTTTATCTTGATTCTGATTAATTGAAATATCATGAGTTACTTCAGAGGCTCCATTCCATCAATGAAGCAGAGGACAGGATGAGAGAAAGCTTTTGCCTCAATCAATATTACATTTAAATATAATGCACTTGCCTAGAAAGTTGTTTTGGCACTCCCTTGGTGCAGCAGAGAGCTTGTCAGACCAGACTTTGGACTCAAAGCAAAATCTACATCTTCATGTTTTAAAATAAAGCATCCCCACTGTGACTTTCTGCTCATTTCATGAATTTGTTTTTATCCTGTAGTGATTGAACCATCCTAGAGCCATTGTGGCTTTCTAGCATGCTTGTTCTAAAATTCAAGTGCCTATCATTTCTCTTAATAGTAATTTATTCTAGGTTTTCTCTAGAAAGAGAGTTCTCCTTTTTATGCTGTGTATTGATTCTTAAATGCTCGCTTTCTAGAAGTGCAGAGGAATATTTTTGTTAATCTGATCACAATTTTGACTTGTTGTAGTCAAACAAGTTTATTTTTAAAAATGACCATATTGGAGTGTGGCAGAATAAATGCTGTTGGATGAAAATAAAATTTCAAAAACCCAGAAATTAAATTTCACTGTTTTGGAGTGTGATGAGCTTATGGAGTACATTTAGTATGGAGAGATCTGGAAATACTAGAAAATGCCTGAAGTGAACTCAGTAACTAAATTTGATTATTAAATCTGCTCTTTTCTTAGGTGCACACAGATCCTGGACTTTAACTGAGTAACCTGTATCCTGCTGACCAAGAAACCAGATTTAAATTCTTCTTTTTAGTTGTATTTGTTTTGGTTTTTTTTTTTCCTTCTTCCTTGGAAGAGCTCAGCAGTGGCTCCCTGTTCACTTCAGTAAGTATTACTTTGAAAATAATACTCAGCTTGCCTAAAATCTTGGTAGATTTAGCTCTGTTTGAGCTGGTGTGTTTCTAGAAAGAGAAATGGTCCTGGCAAGGATTTTGAGGGTATGATTTCTTCCCAGAAAGGAGTGGGAGGAGCATCAGTTTGATACGAAATATCAACATTGGAAAGGAACACATCAAATAAGGATTAGGATGTTTACCGCACCAAGGAAGGCAGGAGTACAAAAATGAACTTTGTCTGCAGCAGAAAGCTTCTTCTACTTCCCTCCTTCCTCTTCCTTGCAATCAATGAATAAAATCATGTGGATTTTAACTGCCTTGTTTTTACCTCTGCTTTTTCCCCAGATGACAGTGTGCTGCTAATGGGTGTAAGTAAATTAGATGTCTTGTACCGAAAGCTTCTCCTCACCAAACTGTTCATCAGAGGATGGGGAAAGCCAGAGGATCTGAAAAGGTGACTTGTTCAAAAGTAACAGCATCCATGAAATGTTACATTAAAGGAAAATAACCCAACCCTTGAAGTAGCAACAGTAATTGCTACCCTGTATTTAAAATAGCAAAAGTGTTGAAGTTGGTTCTGTTCCAGAAATCGTGTGTTTCTGTACCAAGGGAGTAACTGGATTTAAAAGAAGCCTGTAAAGGATTTGCAATTTTTTTTCTGTTTAATGAGGATCTTCTTGAGAGAATGTCTGTGTGTCCAACTAAGTTTTTACTGGTGTTTATCTGATGACATACTTGAAACAGCATCTCTGCAAGTGTTTTCCAAAAGCAAAACTTGACAAATTTTTGCAGAAGAATTGTTTCTGTTTAACATTAAAGTGGTTCTTGCTATCTTTCTGTAACTTCCTAATTAGTTTTAAAAGTGTAAGATTTAATCAGAAGTTTCTCTCCCAGCCCAAAGTAGCAAAGTCTTTCTTTTTAGTTGGCTTTAATAAGAAAAAATGGAAGTATCTCTTAATTTTTTTAAGCATTTGATTATTTTTATTAATTACTATTGAGATAAAGTTGAGAAGTTGTATTTCTTAAGTATATAAAGTTGAGCATTTGTATTTCTTGAATATAAAAATGAAGTGACAGTATATATAGTCTGCATTGTGCAGTGTTTAGATAAGAAATTATAAACCTGCATTTAATAAGCTCACTTTTATGTATATGAAAATCAATAAAGAAACATTTGAAAACTACTGAAATAAAATTTTGTGCGCTGGATAGCAGTGGAGTTTTATGGGAGCTTGTTTTTTTTTTTTTTTTTGTTTTGTTTTTAAGTCCATGTGCAAGATCTGATGTGGAAATGGCACTTGGATTGCTTTGTGTGTCTCTTCAGTTGATATTTCTCTTAAATAGCAGACTTGAATCTTAGGTGGAAACTGGCTTTGGTTGGAATAACCAAAACCAGTGAGGTTTGTTTTGGTTGCAGCATTTCTGTGTTCTATCCCATGTGTGGATCCAAAATGCTTTCATGTTATCAACCCCTCTCTTTTGAAGACCTTTGGGTTCCTGGTGAGACACAGGGAAGTTGCAGTGCCCCATCTCCATCTCCCTGCAGTCCAGATGTGTCTCTATGCAGGGAGCCTCTGCCTGATGCTGCTGCTCCCCAGTTTAAGGCCTGGAGGGTGATCACACCCACACCAAACAGCAACAGGGCAGTGTTGCTGGTGGCAGCAGTGATATCAGCTACAGTTCCTTCTTCATCCAGGGGAAACCCCTCTCCCAGCAGATCAAAAGTGAGGAGGAAGCAAGAGGCAAGCTGGTCTGAAAAGAGGAAGAGATTTGTTCTATTTTGCCCTGACTGGGAGGATGATGATGCTGTTCCCCAGCAGCCTGGCTTCACCTGGATGAAGGAGGAAGAATGCTGTGTTCTCCTGACTCCTCCCACTGCCTCATGGGAGGAGGGGTTTTATTTTGGTTTGTTAGCCCATCACTGTGATGGTGAGTGATCATTATTCAGTCTTAGCCAAGGCTGAGTGACAGACTGCTCTGCCTAATCTGAAATTTTGTGTGCACACCCTTGAGGTGGTGAATGGTAATATCCAAACTCTTTGTCTTCAACTCATTAGCAAGGGTTGAAATTCCTCAGCAGGGGTGAGATTTAGCCTTCAGTATGCACCTAACTCTAGAAAAAAAGACATAAACGCAGTATTTTTAGAAGTTTTATTGTCAAACAAAGCATCTCTTCATTTAGCTTGCCCTCCACACTCACATCTCACATCCTTACCCTTGCTTGCTCAGAAATACTTCATGCACTTGCTGTTTTCCATAAGAAAAGCTAAGGATAAAAAGTAGAGCTATGTTTTGTGTGCTGATAAACTGGATTTTCTTTCCATTCTTTGGGTTTTCTGTGGTGTTGGGGAGGTGAAGAGGTCATTTCTCTGTACTTTTCACTCAGATTGTCAGGTAAAGTGTGTATTTATGATCATAGGAATGAGCAAGTCATGGAGTATTTAAGGTTGAAGGGGCCAATGTGAGGGCACCAAGTCAAAATCCCTGTTCAAAACCAAGCTGACTTTGCTTCTTCAAGTCTCTTGGCACTTCCTCCCTTGAGGATGAAGATCATTTCTAGTTTCCCTGCGTTATTTTTTCATGTGCTTAACTGTGAAAGCAATCTTTCACTTTGCTCCAGGAGGTATTTCTTACACTGCAGCACACAGCCATTGCCTCTTGAATGTTCATGTCCTTCAGTACTCTTGTCCTCTCACTGTCTACCTCTGAGAAGGGTTTTGTTTTATGTACTCTGTGTGGCTCTGCAGCCCATTTAACCAGCAGAAGAAAGCAACCAGATTTGCCTCTTAGTTTTCTGTTTCCCAGCAAGGTTCCTGAGACTTTTTTTAACTTAAAAGCATCCTGTGGTGGCCTGATCAATCTGTAAATGCAATGCTGGCTTCAGAAGTTTTCTTTGTTTGTGGCTTACTTTAGCTCCTGAAATTTTATATAAATATGTCTCTTCTTTTTTTTTAGATTAAAAGTTGAATCTTCTCTACTTGTTTCCTTTCAACAGAATATTTGAATTCAGAAAGATTATTGGAAACAGGGAAAAATGCCAGAAGCTGGTTTCCAAAGATTACCCAGTGTTCATTGACAAGGTACTTCAAAGCAAGAGATGATGTGATTTAACCACATTTATTTTCCTAAGGGTATATAAAGGTGAAATAACTTGAAGCTTAACACCAGGCTGCTAGAAGAGAGTGGAAGGAAATAGAGACTAAAGCAGTGCCTGCACAGATACTTTTTTTCCCCACAATAGTTGGGGAGTGAGATGTCAAACGTTAAAACTCAAAAAGTGTTCAAAACTTAGTCTGTGTTATCAAATGTATTTAAAATGGGGCAGCATTACACCTTTGTTTGATTCCTGTAAAAGGTTATTTAATAATAGCAAAGTTGAAAACAAGTGTTTTGGCCCTGTTGATAACAAATTTTTAGGAGCAGGCCTCAGCTTTTGGGTTTTCTAAGCAAGTTTTTTATGCTATAACAAATCCTACTTTAGGGAATTTGCTTTCAGAGCAAGTTAAAGACTGACAGAATATTTATTGCTATTGTCCCATTGTTTCTGCAGGTTGAGGGGCAATCAGACTGTAAAATCCTTGAGGGGCACTTCATTTCCCCCTTGGCTCATTGTGTCCCAGGTATCCTGCCAGTGGAATCTCTTGTAGCAAGGTAAGAGAAACCAAGAGGTGGCTCTGAAATTAGTGCTGCAGGGAAATAATGGTCTGTAAGTGGTTTTATTGTGCAGCTAATTGATTGCAATGCAAACAATCTGTAAAATAAATCTTATACATGTGATAGTTTAATCTATGTATTAAAAAAAATATATCTACTAGCAAAATATTACTTTTTTCGTTTGGTTTTGGTTGTTTTGTTGTTTTTGGTTTTTTTTTTTTTTTTTAGTGTAGAAATCATATTGCACAAAGCTGTGGAATACCCTGAGTTTTTTGAATTACTGGTTTGGGTTTTGCAAATGAGGGGGATGCTGGAAATGAGGAACAGTAATTATTGTTTTATATGTAGCAGGAGAAGCTGTTTATATCAAAGCATATCGTGTTGTATTTGAAGGAGCCTTTCCAGCTTTCCATTTCCATTGAATACAAAAATTTTGTATGTGTGATAAAGTAACAAGCTTATTGTATTGTAGCCAGAGAATCTGGTTCCTTTCTTACTTGGCATACAAACAAAAGAAAGTGAAAAAAAAAGCATTCTTACAGAAAACTGGAGGCTCCCTAACAGTGCTGGTTTCACACTAACACTTCTTTGCAGATGAGGAGTGGGTTTGCAAATGGAGCAGAATTTCTGTTTGCTTTTAGTTTGGTGCTGAACTGTGATGATGAATCTCTTTTCCCAGACTTTATTTGTTCCATAACATAAACATAAAAGTTGAGTTGAAATGTAAACATCGAGCTGATACTGACATTGGAAATTTTGTCAGTAATTCTGGTTGGTTTTTGTATGTGTGCTTAAGCATGGAACATTAAGGAATGTGAGAAAAATCTTGATTCAAGAAATCAAGACATCAGTTCTGTTCTAGTTAGAGAAAGAAACTGTTAACATTACCAAACTAATCAGTGCCACAATGCAATATGCTCATTGTTTCCTTCTCTCTGCTCTCTTGTGCTTTTTAGCCAAGTTATGATAATTGTTACTTTGACCAGAATTGTGACAGTTTGGAAAGTTGTACAAATTCCCCTCAAGATGGGAAGAATGTATTTCCTGAAGTGTAGCTAACAGTGCTCCATCTTGTGGGGAAAACAGTGGTGGCTCAGAAGGGATTTTTTTTTTTCAGTAGTTTAAATTGTAAATAAGTAGCAGCAGAAGACATTAATTGATTGTTGTTGAGTGTATAGAATAATTTCATGGTTTGTATGCTGGGGTTTTGATAATTTTTTTATTTATTGCTCATCTTAATCTTCAATTTCAGCTGTTGTGCCTTCAGGAGAAAAATAGCAATGATGCCTAGGAGAGCTGGACATGCTTGTTTAGGCTGCTCTTTATCTGAAGTTGCATTTCTCCACTCTGCAAAGTTTAAATTGTGATGATGAGGTAGTAGTCTTTTTTAGGAACATGATCTTTCCTCTTGGCTCCTTTTCTTGTTTGGCCTTTCTTCTGTCCTACTTTCAGATTCCTTTGTTTGCTGAATGTGTTCATGAAAAATGCTGTTGCTGAATTGCTGGCAGTTTGCCTGCGTGGGTTACAATTACTTCTGCTGTTTTGGTTTTGCTTTTTAATTAATTTCTCTTGATGCAGCTTGTTAATAAAGATTCTTACTCTGCTAAAATAGATGTTTTTTCTCACAGATTTCAGTTCATCATACCCAGAAGATGGAATGGCAAGCACAGACCCGTGTGCATTCATTTAGCAGGCACTGGAGACCATGTGAGTGTATAAAATGTACAATTAATTGTTATTGAGACATGAAATGATAAATTTTGCCTTATCTATGTTGTTTGTGCATCTTGTCTCCAGCACTTCTGGAGGAGACGCACGTTAATGGCACGGCCAATGATCAAAGAAGCCTCCATGGCTTCCCTGCTGCTAGAAAATCCTTACTATATCCTTTTGTGGAAAAAATGTCCCCTCTGGAAGCTAGAAGAGTTACCACACTCATAAAATATCAACTTTTTGGTACCCAGTGGGTAGAAGCTAGGAAAGTATGGCCATTATGTGAAGCACAATTCTATGGTGCCTCAGGTGTCTTGTGAGAAACTTGCTGTTACCACTTCAGATTTGGGTGAGTTTTCTTAAAAACAAGCAAGTTTTGTTCTGTCATCTTGTACAGCAATATTATTCTGTTTCATTAAATAGGATCTCAAGTTACACTTTTTTCCTACCCATACATCTGGCAGCAGTAAAATGTTGCAAACTGCATCATTGAAATAGATTGAATTTATTGCAGTGACAATTAAACAATGGGAGTTTAAATTACAAATTTCAATAATTTCATGCCATTTATCCATATTATTTAAAACCTTTTTTACTTTCTTTAACTGGAATCTTTTACATGGCTGTAGAAAACCCAAGGATCAATTGTAAGTATTCCTGTTACATTTATGGATACCATGTGTTTAAAATGCTGCTTTTCTTTTCTTCTCTTTTGAGCCAATAGTTGTTTAAACTTTGATGGCTTATTAAGAAAAAAACATTTCAAAAACCACTTGTAGCCTGCCTATGTGAAATTGGAAGTTGTCTGCTCTTTGCTAAACTGCTTTGGGTGTTGTGTTAGGAGATCTCAGGGATCAGGGAAGTTTGCACAAGAGGCACTTGCAGTATGAGTGAGATGCAAACATCTTGTGTGAGTAAAAGCCAGGGCCATTTTATATTCCTGACTCACAACTGCAGTACAAGTGCTGCTGTTCTATTTCAGTCAGCTCTGAATAATCTTTGCTCACATAGCATATTTCCATTATCATTTACATAATAAATGATAATTGCCACGATTTTGCTTTTCCAAGACCTTTTAGCAATTTGCAGGCATATAAACCTGGTGTTGATTGGTTGTTAGTCAGGACACTATGCAATATTCAGTATTTTACAGGGTTTATTTCTTCAGTCAGTTTCTTAAATTGGAACTGGCAATTGGCTGTTCTTGGTTTTTTTAGTTTTTACATTTTTCAAACCACAGATTTATTATCAGAATTCAGCAGGATGTGTGTCCGAGGCAAAGCTTCCCAAATATCTCCCAATATTTCTGAAAGTCCAAACATGAGTTGGTGTTTTAATCCTTTTTAATCCTAACTCAGACATTTAACATGACTAGAAGACATGTTAGAAGACAGAGAAGGTGTTTTTTTGTTAGATTATGGGACAATGACAGGAGAAAGCTTGTGCTGGAATGCATCCATTGATAGGTTAATTTCCAGTACTGGGGACTCTAATGCCCCAGTGGGTGATTGTCACTCTCCAATCCAGGGTCACACAGCCCCAGTGTAACAGGTGACAGTGCTCAGTAAATACAGCAGCTGCAGAGGGCTGAGCAATCTCACTGAGCTGTAGCAGAGAAAACATTTCTGTGCTAGAAAATCCTTACTATATCCTTTTGTGGAAAAAATGTCTTCTCTGGAAGCTAGAAGAGTTACCACACTCATAAAATATCCACTTTTTGGTACCCAGTGGGTAGAAGCTAGGAAAGTATGGCCATTATGTGAAGCACAATTCTATGGTGCCTCACATGGTCTCCAGTGCCTGCTAAATGAATGCACACGGGTCTGTGCTTGCCATTCCATCTTCTGGGTATGATGAACTGAAATCTGTGAGAAAAAACATCTATTTTAGCAGAGTAAGAATCTTTATTAACAAGCTGCATCAAGAGAAATTAATTAAAAAGCAAAACCAAAACACAGAAATGAGCTGTAGCTGCTCTGCAGTAGCTCTGCTCATTTCTGTGTCACTTCACAGTGAGCTTTGTCCTTGTGCTTCAGAGTGTCGCAAATGTGATGCTGGCACGCTGGCAGGAGAGGCCAGGAGTCCTTTGTAACCTGGCTGTGGTACTGAAAATCCTCAGCCCCACTCCCCAAGTTAGAGGTCTGTTATTTTTAGAGTCCTCCTGATGGCTCAGCCAAATAGATTTCTACTTGTTTTGTGTCTTCTGTGTTTTAGTGCTTTGCAGAATTCTCAATACCGTGACAAACTTCCCACTTTACAGTTTCAGTCTTACAGTGACACTGATGAGTGCTTCCAAAGCTGACATTCTGATTGCTCTTCAAATGTTGTGTGCAATTTTTCAATGGTGTAAAACAGGTAAATAAGAAAAAAAAATAAATCCTTGTTTCTGCAAACAAGCTAGTGTATGCCTAGGACTGTATCACTTTGATTCTATTTCTAAAATATCTGTTACAACTTTACAGGACAGAATATTGCTGCTAGTGAGGTGCTGATCTTGGTAATTGTTTCCAAAAGACAAAGCTGTCAGTGATATTACATTAAAAGGATAGGTGTCTATCTCTAGTCCTCATTTAGACAAAAAAATTACAAGTGTCAGAAAATCTGGGCTTGCTTTTTCCTCCTGTTGAATCAACAGGAGTTCAGCTCCCAAATTCTCTGAGATTGTGCTGAAGCTGTGTATAAAATCTGTATAGAATGATAAGAACTGTCAGAGTCTAATCTTAGAAAATAAACCCTCTCTTTTCCTTTTCTGGGGAGAAAAGACGGTCATGTTTAAAAAATGTCTCGGACCTGTTTGTGATGGGAGGAGCTCTAATTCTAGAATCGGCAGCTCTTTTGCACTGGCTAGAGAGAGAAGGCTATGGACCCCTAGGGATGACTGGAATATCCATGGGAGGACATGTAAGCTTTTATATCTCCTGTTCAGTAATTTTTTCTTTTAACTTCTCATTTGATCGTGTAGCATACGGAAATAATTTGTTTTGCAGCGTTGATCTGAGAAGTGCTTTAAAATAAACACTTGGAGTCATGAGAAACAAATTGTTGGCAATTCTCCTGTTCTGTGGTGCTGAATTAGTATAATCCTTAATATGTACTGACAAATCATAAAGCCCTTTGTCAGCCATCTCCCAGCTGGCTTAATAAGAATATAAACTTCTCACATAATTGTTTTTTTTTTCCACGAGGGTGGGGGGCAGAAATGTTTGCTGAAAGAAAGTCTGCACTGATCGATTGCTAATTCTCCCTCTTTTCCTCCTTTCTTCTTGCTTAAACCTTCGTGTTTGAATGCATTGTGTGAAATGCCCCCTCTTTGTAGGCACGTTGTAATTGAGGTGATTTTTGGTGTCAGTGATCATTGGTACTGATCAGGGATTTCTGTGGTCAGGTGGATAACATTTTCTGTGTGACACTGTGCATGCTCAGACTAAACCAGCAGTGGATCACTGAGGAAAGAATAATGCACAGTTAAAATGTTACTGCTTGTGTCCCTGCAGATTCTCACAGCTCTGTGAGACACAGGGGCAAAGCTGATTGAAACAACATACCTTTCTTTGTTTGTTAGGGGCTCAGTAAATAATGGTAATGGTAGAGTTTCCCAAAAGGAAAATATTCCCCTAAAGCACAGTTTTATAACTGTAAATGTCATCAATGTACAGAGCACCTTTGGTTTACATCAACATCTCCCTGCTGAATCAGAAAATTCTGTGAAATAAGTGATATTTGATGTTGATCCTCTACAGAGTGTGTTTTACAATGGAAGGTTGTAAGCATTGATTCAGTTCCACTAAAGGGAAGAGACTTCCGCTGGAGAGAATCAGAACATAGATATGTGTGGTTCTTGTAACTTTTTATTACTAAAAATAATCAGAATAGAATTAGAGTTAGAATAGAATAGAATCAGTTACATAAATCCACTTATTGGAACATCTAGAACAGACACGAGGTGTTTCATATTAATAAAATAAAATTTGTCAAGAACATATATGGGGAAGTTTTGTACATTGAACTTGATTTGGCTTCTTCTGGGATAAACAGAATAGTCATAAAAATATGTTCTGAGAACTAATGCAAAAGTAAGTAATAATAAGTAATAATTTAAAAAAAGAAATATTTCAAACTTAAAGGACATAAAAAGAGTGCTCTTAACATGTTGAATTACTTCTCCTTCAAATTTTGTTTCCTGCATACAGATTTTGAAAGTAAAGAATTTTAAATAGTCCTTCTCATAGATTGCCTTTTTTTTGCCTTGAAATAAACTTGCAAGAGCTTGGTAGGAGAGCTTTATAGAAGTTTTTTTATGGTTTTAAACAAGTAATAGCTTGTATTAGTTTTTATAATTATAATGATAATTAGTGGATTACAAATATAATTAATTGAATTTTAATTGTAATAAATGGAATATTTAGTAAATATTCCATTGGGAATTCTTATAACCAAATGATATTCAGCCTTGAAATGAGTCCTTTCCAGAGCAACATTTATTTTTTAAAATATCATTGGACAGTAGAAAGTAACTTCTAAACAGGTGAAAGTATATCCAGCTGCCACAGTCCTTAACTCTTTGGCACCACATGTTTCATGAATACCATGTCAACAAAGAAATTGAAGGTGAGAAATTGAAGATGAGAGATTTAATATTGTGAATTCAATATTAAAATGTGTAATAAGTGCCTTTGATTCTAGATGGCTTCCCTGGCAGTGACAAACTGGCCCAAACCATTGCCATTGATCCCATGTCTTTCCTGGTCAACAGCCTCTGCAGTCTTCACTACGGTAATTAACACATGACAAAATGCATTTTTTGTTAATATGTTAGATTGTAATCAGAAATGTAAATTTAAATATTTGGGCTGGCCGCAAGGGAGGTGGGATTCCGTGTCTTGTGTTATAATATGTGCTTGTGCTTTGATTGCAATAGTTTCTGAGGGCTGTCTGGGAGCAGAATTGCACTGAAAAAATCAGGACAGGACCAGCTGAATTTCCTGCCTGTATCATTATTTTAGAGTGACCTCTGGGTTTTACTTGTAATAATTTACTTGAATGTTTCTGTTTTTCATCTCAGGGTGTGCTGAGTAAGGCAGTGAACTGGAGAGAGCTGGAGAAACAGTATTTCACACAAACTGTGTATGAAGAGGAAATCATTCAAATGCTTGAATATTGTGGAGTAAGTATGGTTTATTTTACCCAGCTGCTAATATTTACACGGGCAAATCTAGCAAATAATGCAACTTCTTTTTACTTCCACTAAAAGCAGACAGTTCTTAGCTAGAACATACTGGCATGTTGTTTCTTTATGCTTTGATGAATTTAGTCTTTGAAGGAAAAACTTGAAAAACAAAACTAATATTTTGCTTGTATAACGAGTTTAAAGTGTAGCCCTTGCTACAAGCTTTTCCTTTGATCACAGTGTAATCTGCAACATGAAATATGTTCTATCAAAATTCTGATAAATGCCTTTTTTTTTCTTTTTCCCCTAAGATTCTTGCCTTTGTCATAGTTCTTTTTCTAATACCCTACAGCAGCAGAAGAGGAGCAGATAGTTGTTACTTGGGCTCTTGCCATTTTTAAGTCAAATGCACTCCACCAACACTGATGGAGAAGACAAGATGAAAAGAAGAAATGTTTTTCAAGATGTTCAGCTTGTGTCACTCTAGTATTTAGAGACTGTCAATTTTTCAGTCTTAAACATAAGATTAGACCTGGTTGCATATGTTAATTTTTCTATAATTAATATTATTAGGTCATTTAAGCTTAAATGACTGCAATTACAAATTCAGAGTTTAATATAGAAAGAAAAACAATTGTTTATATCACAAACTTCTGTATATGCAAGTACCTCCTGCAGTCTTTTAAACTGACAGAAATGTAGAATGGAATTATCAAGAGGTTATGATGATCAGGATTTAATTGAATGACCTGCAAGCTGAAAATAGAAGTGAGGAGTGCTAGTAGTGTCTTTTTAAAGTTTTAAAAAAAATTTTAAATTATGACCTCATCTTAAAAATAAAATTACCAACTGATTTAAGGAAGAAGCCCTTAACTGTTGTCTTTGTTTAGACGGATTCTTTCAAGATGGGCCAAGACTTTGTGAAGAACTTCCCTGACAGTGTGGACAGTCTGGCAGACATGGACATGACTTCCAGAATATTCAGCTTTGAGTCCTTGAATGACACAGTATCTAAGGAATCTGTTCCCAGCTTTGCCACAAATAGAAGTGCTCTAAGTGCCTCTTCAGAAGGACTCTTAATGCAAGATGCTCCTAAAATGCAGTGCATAAATCAAACCTTTTCCACCAGTAGCAGTAGCAATAAAAACTTCACCAGCCCACAAGGACACAGGGTAAACACAAGGAGAAGGAGTGACACTTTACAGAGAGAATCCTTAATGTTCATGAAGGGAGTCATGGATGAATGTACCCACGTAGCAAACTTCCCAGGTATGTATCTCTTTGTTTCAGTGTGGAAAGCTGAATAAAATACACTAGGGAGGAAGGCATTTTCTTGAGTGTAAACCTGATGGCATCTTTGCTGACATATGGAAATATTGTGAGCATTATTCTGTAGTGTCTATTTACTACTCCATTTCCTAATTGTTTGTCTGTTCCTTCTTGATGGCCAGCTAATGAAAAAGTTAATTAAATAATTGCCTCTCAGTATCTTTGCACGTTTTTCTCCTCTTCCTTGCAGTGGCTTTTTTCAGATATGAATTAGTGCAAATTTGTATTATCTAAAGGAAGAAAACACCTGTGTGATGTGAGTAATACCTAGGAGTAATAAATTTTCATTAATAAGGTTTTTCAAGCAGAAATCTCACCCTGACTTAGGATAGAAAGCAGCCTGCATAACTGAGCCCCAAGTTTGAATGATAAAAACATTTTGGGGGTCCTTCTGCAGGCTGCTGAATGTTTCCCAGGACAGGCACAGCATACAGGGGGAGCTGTAGTCCAGCTTTCCTTGGCCAAACCCTTTGCAGCAATGCAAACAAGTGATTGCTCCTAGAGCCTCCTTAAAAGGTTCTGCCGGAGTGGGGGCTCAGAACTCCTTTTGTGGTTTGGCTCTGCATGAACCTGATGCTGAAGGCATCTCCTACAACGTGCTTTCACTTCAGACACAGCTGTATTTTAGTGTCAAAGCTTTCTTGGTGCTGAGCCCCTGTGCCACCTCATTTCTTCATCCTGGCGTTCTGTACTCCATTGTACAAGTGTTTAGATGTAAATAAGTGTTCCAAATAAATAAAAGGGAACACAAAATAAAAGGAAGCTACACCAGTGTAGATTCTTTCACTGCTAGCCAGAGATGTTTTGTGATGAATACCAGTGAAGTGCTTTCCTTAAAGCTTTTAAAGTTATTTCAGTAGACAGAAAAAGCCCTGTACGTTTTATTCCATGTGCAGACTTTCTTGTTTATCTAGACTTGCCCAGGTGTCACTTAGCTAAGCACTGACCTTGCTGGGAACTAAAAAGGATCTGTGACCCTGATGCACTTGTCAGTGATGGGGTCTATTGTGTCAGTAGTCTGCCAGGTTTTGTCATTCTCTGGGAGACTTTGCTTTCCCTGCCAGGGTATCCTTGGAGCTTCAGAAAATCTGCCTAATGCTCAGATTTCATGGAAAATTGAATGGAAGACTTGAATTTATCTTAGCTTTGCATATTCTCTATATATGATTTAGTATGAAAGAAGGAAGGGTTTGAATTATTTGTGATACCCCACTGCCAGACATCTTGGCTGGTCTTTAACTTATCACATATTTTCTTTAACTTAACCCTTTAACTTATCACATATTTTCTTTTTGAAGGAGAAATGTTCTGTGTTCAACATAATTTTGGTGTTATTTTTCTCAACATCATCCTGCTAGTAATCTGATTGGTGCAGTTCTGCTTATGAGTAATAAATACGTATAACAAAATGTTGGGATTTTTATATTGCAAGTAAACCATGTAGGAACCAGAAAAGAAAGTGAACATGGGCTGTACTTTCTGACCTCTTGGATGAAAAGTTGTCTTTTTTCCTCCTTGAGGGGAAAAAATATATGAAACTTCTACTCTGTTGAATTCCATAGTTCTTTTTGCCAATAAAAAGGGATCTCAAAGAACTGACATGAATGCTCTAGAGTTTTGTTGATAAGAGGAAAGAGAATTCTCCTGTCAACTTCACAAGTCTTGGAGGAATTTCTGCTCTAGGGGTGGGAAGGATAAGGGTTTGTTTGTTTTTCCATTGATGGCCTCACCACTGTAACATCAAAAACCAGATAAATTCTGCCGGAGACTTTACAACATGTAATTTTATTAAAGCTTCAAATAATTGAATTTTTTGTGAAAACAGTATTCAGACCACAGAAATCTCAGCTGTGTTTCTATTTCTTAGCCCAGATGAATTCAGTTGTGCTTTGTTGTCCCTTAGTTCCAGTTGACCCAAGTTTGATCATAGTGGTCCAAGCCAAGGAGGACGCGTACATCCCTCGCACCGGCGTGCGCAGCCTGCAGGAGATCTGGCCAGGCTGTGAAATCAGGTATCTGGATGGAGGTCATGTCAGTGCCTACCTCTTCAAACAAGGACTCTTCAGGTGAGGTGAACAGAAAGGGTTTAAATTAAATTTTAGATTTCATCAAAATTCAATAGGGCTTGCATGAATTTGTGCTTTAGCAATATCAAGCTTTGATTTTCTAGAGACAGTTATGTAGATCAGTTTTGTGAGGGCAGTTCTGGCCAGGAGATCTGGCCAGGCTGAGAAATCAGGTATCTGGATGGAGGTCATGTCAGTGCCTACCTCTTCAAACAAGGACTCTTCAGGTGAGGTGAACAGAAAAGGTTAAAATTAAATTTTAGATTTCATCAAAATTCAATAAGTAGTACTTGCATGAATTTGTGCCTTAGAAATATTAAGCTTTGATTTTTCTAGACAGTTGTGTAAATCAGTTTTATGAGGGCAGTTCTGTAGTTTTCAAAAAGTTAAATACTTGCGCTGGTAATTTTAAAATACAAGGGATTAGGAAGACTGTACACATAATTTAGGAAGTCTAAGCAAGAACAAAAAGAATAGCACTATATTAGGTCAATGTATGCTAACCAGTCATTTATTGCTATTTAAAACTTCAGCCTCACTTTTATGACAGTTGCTCAAAAATTTCAAGCTGTGCATGTCTATGATGTGTTTGAGTAGAAAACTCCTAATTCATCTACATTTCCACTTGCATTGAAGTTGGAAAATAGTCCCACTCATTCCTGAAACACAAATATATTACTAGACTGAAGTGAGAGAACCTAGAAATAAAGGAAAGAGAATTCATCTACATTTCCAGTTGCATTGAAGTTGGAAAATAGTCCCACTCATTCCTGAAACACAAATATATTACTAGACTGAAGTGAGAGAACCTAGAAATAAGGGAAGGAGAAAATACCACCTGATACCACATTTTTACTGAGCACTGTTTTGAAGTTGTGATGATAGCTTTGTAGACATATTTGTAAATATATGGAAAATGCCACTAATATCTGCCTTTTCCCAGATCATACAAATTCTGTTCTCTTTTCCTGTTTCAGACAAGCAATTTACGACGCATTTGACCGCTTCCTCCAGAAATACACCATGTGATCTTTCTAATGCATTCAGACTGATCTCATTTGTAATTCAGCTCACTGGAAGTCATGTTTGGAAAACGAGCCTCTTGTAGTGTTGAGCAGATGGTCACTGACTGTTGTAGGTAACAATTACCAGAAGTGGTGAAGCACCAGCATTGCTTTCATTACAACCCAGTGCCATTCTGACACAGCTGCTTCGGTGTTACCTGTGAAAAAACAGCAGCAGCTTTTGTCAGTGCATGGATGGTTCATGTACTCCATGTCTAATCAGGTGGTGTGTTCCTTCAATTCTGAATAAATTCTGAATTCTGTGTCAATAGAAAACGAACCAAGTAAGTGTTGGAAGGATGTAAAATGCGTTTGGTGCAGTTTTGGTTTGTTCCAGATACCTCGGTTACCTCTCGCTTCCTCATGGCCTTGCTGTTCCTGTTGTGTTGTACCGTGGCTTTGCCAGCACTCAGCCTTTTGTGCTTGTCACGGCTTTTCTCTTCAATTATGAATTGAAAATGAGCCTCAGCAGAAGGCTCAGCACCACATCTTGCAAAGAGAGACTTTTCCTTGGATAGTCAAAGTGAGAGAGAGATGTTTTCATTCAATACGTCTGTGAAGTTTTCCTGCCACTGAATCAAACCGTGCCATTACAGAAGGATCATGTAGCAATTCATCAACAAAAAACTGGAATAAGTGAAAATCAAGTGTCTGGTAATTAATTGTTTACATTAATTCAGTTGGATAACATAAGCTTTCAGGTTTATTTTCTTTTTTTTTGGATTGATAGATGAAATAGAAATATCATTTTACTTTCTAAGCAGTTAAATTGACAGCAGATTATATGGTGCTATAAAGACCTGTTGGAAATACTTCAACAGATGTCCTTTCTAAAGTGCACTCAGTGCTGATATGCAAAATACACTTGCACTGTATAATTTAAAAGAAATGTGAGACTAAAGGTTATTGAAACAGTTAGGTTTGCTCCTTATTTTTCAACACTTGTCTAATTTAATTGGATGGAAAATAAAGAAATTTGGATTTTGAACACATTTAAGAAAATCCAAAGTCTGTTGTTTCCTCTTTTGGGATCAAAAATGCCAACAAATTACAGCAGAATAAAAGGTTGTCATGTACCAACTGTGTGGGTATCTCTCCACATCTTTTTTTTTTTTTTTTTTTTTTTGTGGTAATCTCCTATGACATTCTTTTAAAACCAATCTGCAGAGAAATTGAAAACTGAAACACTTCAGTATTTAGAACAGTTACAACCTGGATTATTCTGAAACAAACAGAAAAATGCAGCCATTTCTCAGGATATGTGACTTCTGCACCTTTCCAATCAAGCACTTTTCATCTCCATGGTTACTGTAAAGGTTTTTGGTAGGCAGAGTATGGAGCAAACAAAGCTCAGTTTATATATTCTCTTGGATTTTAGTCAGGTAGATAAGACTGGTAATCACTGTTCATTTGAAAATCAGGTGTCTTCAGATAAAACTGAAGAGAAACAATTCTGAATAACCCAAATGATGTAACATACAAATTTACTGAAAATACAGAAGAGATTCTAGTCTGTTGGAAGTTAAATTGCTTCTTTCAAGTGGTTTTTCATTATTTCTTTGGACAGTGTTGGTTTTGTATATGGGGAGCAAGTGTGAAGTGACTAGCACATTTAAACACCAAACATTTGAAATTTTGTTTGACATTAAATATTAGTAAGCTTACAAATTTAAAATTGAGTCTTGACTAAAAGATTCACAGGGTTTACAAGCATATTCATCAACTGAGAGTGATTTACCAGAGCACTGTCTGCTGTTCAGCAGCTTTTGGAGCTCTGACTTCTTAAATGTAATTGTGTGCTTTGTGTCCAGCTTCTGTTGCAGCTATGAGAAAGGGAGATAACTGATGGCAAGGGAAAAGGCTTGAATAAATGCAAGAGAGAAAAGACAGATTTTGTAAATGCCAGGAGTAAGCACAAAAAAAAATCAACTCTGCTACAAAGTATAACATGCCAAAGTCAATATTTTCAAAGCGCACAATACTGGGAATTACACAAGTGATGGGAACTCTGCATCCTGAGGTTAGTGTCCCAATGCTATTACTAACAAGGTTTAACCCACCAAAAGGGCACAGAGGGAGGTTTAGGATAATGCCATCCTGCTGTGAGAGTGTCTTTGGGGGCAAATGCTACTCCTGCTTCTGACAGTGTCTTTTGGGACAAGCACTGAAAGACAGCTTTCTGACAAGAGTAAGGAATTGCACTTTGTAACTGAAGTTGTGTTGCCAAATATGAAAGCCCAGTAAGCATTATTTAAGGAATTTCTCAGGTTAGAATAACAAAAAAAAAGGAAAAATTAGCTCAGTGGTTTATTTCTGCTGCTTATCAGGCAAAGGGAGATGGTCTGAGAATGGGGGAATCTTGCTGTGTATGTGTTTTTAACCCTTGGAAAATCGACTTTTTAAATCATATTTTAAGATTAAATCCTAAGAAAGTATAAATAATCCATTTTGATGTTAAATGAGAAC
The DNA here is from genome assembly GCF_028551555.1 of Melozone crissalis. NCBI lineage: Eukaryota > Metazoa > Chordata > Aves > Passeriformes > Passerellidae > Melozone > Melozone crissalis. The sequence continues at coordinate 5,680,057 of NW_026535817.1, read as the reverse complement.
ATGGTTTTAATCCGGGAGTTGCATGAGAGAAATATTGTAATAAGGTTTCTTCTGTGTAACAGGTAAACCATTCTGTATGTCTTAAATTTATTGTAAAACTGGCCTTGGTAATTTTTTGGTTTGAATTTTTTTCAATAAAAGTCCTAAAAACATTTAGGTGTGGGGGGGTTTTTGTTCTCTCTTGCTAACAGGTGTTCAAAATGCATCCCACTGCCATCCTGTAATCCTTTCCATCCCTACTAGGGCTGTAGCACAGGGAGAGCAGGTAATCTACAGGGCATGATAAAAGCTTCTCACAACAAACACTGCTGCTGCCTTGATGTTTTTCTACATGCCTAGAAACCTGGTAAAGAAAATAAGCTTGTATCAGCTAATTAAGATACCATTGTGATTCCACTTTGACACTTGCCCGTGCAGAACTCATCTAATAATTGATGGAGCATTATCTGGTTTTTTCCCCAAGGCAAATTAACCCCCCCCAAATAACTCAAAAGGAGCCACTCAGGATTTTTTGCCTTTTTTTTATAGCAAGGATAGATCACTTGTGGTTTATTACTCCAGAAAGGAAACACTATAGGAAGGAATGGAGTCTTGCTGCTTTTTCTTAATTCTTACTGGAGTGTCAAATGCTTCTCATTAAGATACTTTCTAAACAACAGAAAAGTGAAAATCCTTGGATCCTCAGAATGCTATTTCCGCTTGGTAGCTGCTGACACTTTGATGCAGGTATTTTTTTTTTAAATTTAATTGTTTCTGTCTTGTGTTTGGTTTTTTTTTGAAATGTTGTTCTGAGCTGCTGTTGGTTGGGCAGGGAAGTTTCTTTATCTCAGACTGTCAGGTTCTCTGCCAGCTTGGCAGTGATGATAAGTTACACAGCACAGAAAGGAGCTTTGGGGTGGTCTGTAACCCTGGAATTCCTCCTGAATTTTCACCCTATACAAGTAAAATGCTGCTATTCGGTGCAATCCTGGAATTTGCAGTGTTCCTTGCTAGGCACATAAGATAAGGCATGAGCATTAAAACATCAATAAGAATTGTTATTTTCCTGGTTTCATTTGGTGTAAATCAGCCCTTTTTCCAAACAGGAGCATTTTAAGTACTGTGTTCCCTAAGGAAGGAGAGTTTTGCCGAGGAAATCTGACTTGCTCTGCTAGAAAGTAACAAGGAGGATGATACAAGTGGAGAAAATGTGAAGGATGAGCCCTAGCAACTGTAACAGCATTTCTATCCTCTGCAGTCCCAGTCCATCCAACAAAGTCTGCAGGAGGCTCCATCCTACCGAGCTAGCAAAGCAAGTATGGTCAAAAACTTCTCAAGTACCACGTAAATGATCAAATTTAGTGCTTTTTTGCCCCCCAAGTAATTAGCTCCTAATTACTTTCCTGCTTTTTTCCTGCTCTGTTTAAGTTCCTGACTTGTAGAATTCCTGATCTGCTACTACTGGACACAAAGATCCAGAATAATCCTAAAAATGTTTCAGTGCCTGATGTGTCAGCTGTGGTGGGAGTTGCTTGAGGTTTTGGTTGATTTGTGGTGGATTTTTTTTTTTTTTTTTTCCAGTGAAGGGGTAAAACTCCAAATGATATCATTAGAGCAGAAAAGAGCATTACCCCAACCAGAACATATTTTAGTGCTGCAAAACCCAGCCAATTTGTTTATTTGTGATACTACCTCAAAAATATTTTACTAGCTTTATAGAAGGCTACTTGGGAATTTGCTTAGTTTGCTAAAGAAGCGTTGGAAGTGAGAAGTGTTATTTTTTGGAAGGCATTTTGTAAGAAAGGGAGTAAAACACAGCTGAGAGATGAATGAAAGAAATGGGAGAGGAGCAGGTGTCTTAGGGTGTAATCAAGGAGAATTGTGGGAGCACTAGGGGCTGGCAAAGAGGGAAAGGAGTGATTCATGTGCTGTGGTGGCTTTCCTCCTCCTGTGACCCGAGTATGGGTGAGTGTGGAACGAGTGTATGTGCTACCGTGAGATGATTTTCTGGGGGATTTTTAGCAGAGGAGGATGGCGTGACGGCAGAGGCACCTGTCTGTTGGAATGCTTAAATGACACGGGATTCCCTGGCTGCCGGCACCTCAAGCACGTTGTCCTGCGCCTCTTGAGCGCGTTCTCAAGGCTGCGCCCCCTTCTTACCAACGAGACGCTCCCATCCTCCTGCCCGCGTTACCCAGACCCTCCTCTCGCCGTGCAGGTGCGGCCGAGGCCTGCGGAGCCGAAACGTCCGAGAGGGCCTGGAGCAGCCTCCCGGCCGCGTGAGGTCACGGCGCAGCCCGGGAGAGCCCCGGGTCCCTCCCCCGCGCAGGCGGGGCCGGGGCAGCGCGCCCGGAGCGCCGCCCGTCCCTCCGCAGGCGGCGGCGGCGGCGGCCCCGGCGGGTCGCGGTCGCTGTCGCTGTCGCTGTGCCTCGCTCGGCGCGTCGCCCCCCGCGGCAGCAGGGAGCCGGCGGCGCTCGGCCGGCCCGGGGGGCGCTGCCAGCGGCTCCGGGGCGGGGCGGCCAGGAGAGGAGGAGGAGGAGGAGGCGGGTTCCCCTTCCCCCGCCGCGGGCTCCTCGTCTCGGCCGCCCCGGCTGCGGCCCCTCCGGCGGGCGCACGGCCGGGCATGTCCGCGGCGCAGGTGTCGGAGCGGCGGGGCTGGGGGGCGGCCCAGGAGCCCCGGCAGCCCGAGCCCGGCTCGCCCCGCGGCGAGGAGGCGGCGGAGGAGGGCGGCCGGAGCAGGGAAGCCCCGGCGCCCAAGGAGAACGCGTGGACGCGGCGCAGAGCCCGGCGGGACAGCGCTTCCCCGCCCGCGGGGCCGGACGGGCGGCTCGCAGCGCAGGAACCAGGTGCGGGGCCGGCAGCGTGAGCGCGGCGCCTCCGTGGCAGCGGGGCGGGTGCGGGTTTGGGGTTTTTTTGGCGTTTTTAGGAAGGAAAAGCGCGTGGCTGCCGGCGGCCGCGGAGCCGGGCCCGTGCGCGGCGCGGCGCGGCCGGGTTTGACATACATGGGCACGGCAGGCAGCGCCCGGGGCGGGGGACACGGCCGGGGACAGCAGCGCCCGGCTGGCCGCAGCTCCCGGGGCTTGCGAGCGGCCACCCCGGGCCCGCGGTGACCTCCGGCCGGCCCTGGCGCTCGCAGGGAGCGCTGCTCGCCCACTCGTCTCGTTCGGGCTCCTTCAGAAACGCCGCTTTGCCGCAGCTCCTTTTGGAGCTTGTGCAGCAAGGCCCTGGGAAGGATCCGTTAGCTGGGTTTGGCTTGCAGGATGGGGCTGCGGAGGCTCTGAGCGCTGGCCAAGGCAGACAGTGCGCTCGCTGGTGGGATTTGGCGTGTTTACATAGCCACGGGATAATTTCCTGGCCTTAAATCACTACATGGAAGATAAAGCTGCTTTATGGGCAGCACGCTGACATGGCTTTACAAAGCTGGTCGTCAAGGACCTAACTTGAAATTGCCCAGGCTTTGTGCTTAGGCTAGCAAAGAGTTCCTAGAAGTTTGGAGCTTCTTGGAGTATTGTTCTTGGCTGCCAGTAAACTGCTGACCTCAAAATAAATACTTCAACCAGCGCTTCCCGAGAATTTCAATCTCAGCACTTGCTCCTGAGGGCACCTGACAAACCTTTTTTGTGATCTCACAGTCACTTTTATCCTTGAATTAAACACGCACTTCCTTGACAAAGAGAAATATATAATTTACAGTTTCAAGGATACAGGTCATACAAACGGAGCCCACATTCCAGACCACAGAATCTCTTACTTGGCTGAAGAGCAGAACTTTTGGCAACATCTGTATACCCATCTTTATTATCTGCACTGTTTTGTTTAGGTGTACTGACGCTTTCCTAAGTACCTGCTTGTGCCCAGCTTCCAAAATCCAGCTGGCTGGGCAGAAGCTTGTGGTCTGCTTCATGCATGAAAGGGGACTTGTCACTCGTTTGCCTTGCTGTGGCAGCAATAGCAACAGTGCTGCAGCAGAAGCAGTGGGAAAGCTGCCTTTGTTGTGTTAGCACCTTGAGTGCTTCACCTCGGTAAAGTTTGCTTTCCCAGCAAAGATAAAACACACAAATAGCTGTGGAAGGAAGGAGGAGGCAGCAAGCAGTGTGTTCATACACTGTGCACATTGTCTGCTTCATTTCATTATTTAGGAGAGAGCCTTATATTGTTTTTCTCCTGCAAGAAGTTGTGCCTGCCATTTATGGAATTAATAATTAAGCTGAGGAGTTGTACTAGAACATAATTTTCAGCAGCCAGGTGTGTAACTGAGCAAATAAGGGAGTCAGCGTTGCTGGCAGTGGCACTGGTGAAGAACACACACCAGGAGGGTGTGTTTTGGTTTGGCCACCTCCAGAAGCACCGTGAGGAAGCCACCACCATTCTTACCCTTGTAAAAGGCAAAGCAGCTGATCCTTGGTGGCTGTTTGAAGGAAGGAATTGCCGTGTGCCTCCACCCGCAACAAGGGATGTATTTTGAAGAAACTAATTGCACCTTGGCAAAGCAGAATCTGTCACACTAGGCCCTGATGAATGTTGTAGTATGGAAATTAGTCATGTGAAATAATAAGTGGATGAGCAGAAGTACTCCTGGGATGGAATGTAGAACTATCCGTAAAGAGGATAATAAAATGTACAGGGATCTCACATCAAAGCAGGGGCTGGATCCTGCTAGACTTGTTGATCCTGGTGTAATTTGTTCAAAGTTTCCTGAGACGTGCACCTATGGTATGTTCAGTGATAGTTATAGACTTGAGAAAATTGGCTCCAGCCTGTCATCTTTGGACTTTCAATTTAGCATGGGATTGGTTTGTGATAGAGGCAAACCTGGCTCTTGTTATGAAACAAACTGTTAATGTCAGCTGATCCTACCAAGAAAATGTAAAATTTTGGCTGAAGAATTTGGTCCAAGTGTTGTAGCTAGAGCTGATTATATTTTTGTCTCAGATACCATAGTGGGTTTTAGTCATTGCAGTAAACCAAACACCCAATGCAAACATACCTGAACTTTTCATGGCGTGTTTGTCACCACAGTTCAGTATTTCTGACCAAGAGTTGCTTTAAACTTTGCTTTTAAGCAGAATAACTTCAGAAGCTACTTTTACATCCTCATCTGCTTTTAATTTATGAGGAAAGCCTCATATCATGTGTAAAATTGCTAGTGAAATTAATAGGCTTCTCTCTAGTTCAGGAAGAATTGTTTCCCTGAGAGAGTGGTTAAGCTTTGAAACACGCTGCCCAGGAGGGTGTCAGTCTCTGGAGGGGTTCAAGAAATCACTCAGTGCCAGGGTTTAGTTGACAAGGTGGTGTTTGGTCAAAGGCTGGACTTGATGATCTTGGAGGTCTTTTCCAACCTTGATGATTCCATGGTTCTAATCCTGGTGATGGTGGTTGGATGGAGTGAGCTTTAACAGAGGCTGCCAAGTGATGAAAGTGCTTCTGACATGTCCTCCCTCCCCTTGTAGTGCCAGGCCAATGTATTGCAGTAAGTCCTCACTTCTTTAGTTGAAACTCTGAGTTTTCCATCCTCCACATAAAAAAGCATCACCCAGGATTGAGTGGCTGAAATAATTTTATTTCAAAAGTTCTCCCACCTCTTCATCTGATGAAACCTTCAGCGCTGCCCTTTTTGTGAGGCTGCAGAAAGGGAATCTGAATGACAAGTTCTCAAGTCTTCATTTATATAGCTGATGTGGGTCTCTAATCAGTTATTAGATGATTATTCAAAAGTTGTTCATAAAATTTGTGAAAATATTCAGTGAAGCAAAATACTCGTGCTGCTGAAGTGGTTGAAGTGGGTTTGCCTATTAGTGTGTGCTTGAATGATGTAATTAATTGAAATAAGTGCACACTTCATTCTTTTATTTTGTGCTTATTGTGTTTATTTTGGGGTATCAATATCTGTTTGATATTTTGGTAGCAGAACCATTTCACTGTAGTGCTGTTGTGTAAATCAATTTGCTTTAGCCTGATAGTAAAACTGGTTATAAAGGTACAGTTTAAGGAAGATACACTATGTTGCTGTCAACAGCAAACCTTAGATGAGTACCTTGATAAATTATCTGATTATCAAATCTTTTGGGTGTATTTAAGTCAGCTGTTCTCATTGGTTCTTATGAATTCATGGAGTGTTTTAATAGCAGTGTCTAAAATCATTCAAAGCACTATTAGAAGTTTCAGCCTTGACAATTTTTCCAACACTAAAGGGATTTAAAATGTTATCAATACAAAGCTGCTGCCTGTATTTTAGTTGTACATAACAGCATGTGTAATTTTGTATAGCTGGTTTTTGTCTGGGGTTTTTGTTTCTAAACTGGAGACTTATTATGAAACTGAAACCCACCTCCCTGTGCTATGGCATGTGCTGCATTTAACCATGAAAACTTTGGTAGAAATTGAGTCACAGGTTGCAGTTTTCTATGAAGAAGCTAAGAAGAAAAGGAACTGAGAAATTAAATTTAAAGAAAATAAATAGCATCATGGTGAATCAATCATGGATTGGGGATTTCCCCCCCCCTATTGCTTGTTGCATTGAAAAATTGATGGGTTTTGAGCACAAATAAGTAGAAGGATGCAGGTGTCATAACTCACTGCCTTGGTTAATTGTTCAAATGTTGTGGAGATTGACAATCTAATGTAGCTTTTGCTATAAAATTCTAGAACTCCTGTAGGGCAGAATGTTAGAATGGTAATTAGGATTTTTTTGTTTATTATTGTTTTGCAGAATCTCTGCTCTAATCCATGCTGTGGATTTTAATTAATGATATTCTCCAAGGGATAATTTTTGTTACATTTGCAATAATTCATCTGTTAAAACAATAGATATAAGCATAGCTTACCTTATTTAAAAATTGAATGTACTGTCTAGTTTCAAACTGAGCATTGAAAGAAAAATATTGTACAAGTTCAACACACAGGCTCCAATAAAGTTTTGAAGAGCTGGGTGATTTTATCTGCTCCCTGAAGCACTTCTGGTCCCTTCACAAAAGGGAACACACGTGCAGTCTAAGTACAAATAAAACCTGAGCATTGTCTAGAAAGCCCCACAGCATAAACAGTGTTTGTATCAGAATGCATCAGAATTAATACCACCTGTATTAATAGACCTTGCTTTTAGAAGAAATTGGCAATATCATCTTCCCTTTCCATCAGAAAAAATTACTTGCTGGCTGTTTATTTGCAGGGCTTCAAACCATCCTTTCTGCAGTCCCATTACTTGTGATCCTGTTGTCTTGTGACCCTATTGTGGTTGTGATCAGGGGTAGTTTGGTGAGAGATCTTATGTACAAACTTTGCTCCTCAGCCACCCAGTCTGCTTTTCCTTCTCTGTTGCTGTTGTCCCTGAGGATTGCTGCAGTTTTGGTGGTTCCCAAATTCATCTTTTTCATTTTTCAGAGCTGTTGTTCCATTTGTGTTGACATGCTGCTCATGGCATGCCTGTACAGCCTTGTCTTTCTGCAGGAACTGCCTCCTGTTAGGATGTGGTCTGTTGGGAAACTTGGAAGAACCATAATGAAAGTGGCTCTGGAGGCTGATTTCTGTTTTCATCTGAATGCCATCTCTACTGGATGGAGCTCAGTGATTGAAAGATGATCATTGGCAATTAAAATTCATAATTTATTTCTTTCTCTCACACCCTTAAAACTCTGAAACCAGTGAGTAAAATCATTGAAGAGCAGTGAATTCTTTCATCAGCACAGCACACCACTTATTAACAGGTTCCTTGTAGCATACCACAGAATAAACCATGTGTTGTGTTGGAATTAAAAAGTGAAATAGTTTATTTGGACTAAAAAGGCCATTTTGGGGTACCCAATGCTGCTATGGGATATTAAAACCAAGCCCCAGGGTGATGTTAAGCAGGGGGCTTTTATCTGAACGCGTGCTTTGCCTGTGTCCAGATGCTTTTTCAGGTGTTTTGTGGCTCTAGGCCTGTTTATGACAACAGAAAAGGTGTGAGCTGGGTAAAACCTTGCAGTGTTGTCATGTTATGTTCTTTCACTCTCCCACCCTCCTTCTTGTTTTTCCTTCCCCTTTATCTTCCCTTTCATGCTTCACACTGAAGTCCAGCTCCCACGTGATAAGCCCCAGAAAGCTGCCCAGGAAGGACCTGTTGGTAAATTTGGTTGTAAATTTGGTTTTCAGCATGGCTTTTTTAGCAGGACGAGGAACTTTGTGCAGGTGGGGAAGCACAGAGTGAGATGAGATCTCAAGTTCCAAAAGGGCATCATCCACCAGGCAGTGCATTGCCCAATATTTTCTTTTTGTTGAGCTTGCAAATACATCTTCCAAGTCTTGGATTACTCCATTTAGATAAGAGAGATTCCTTCAAACGAGTTGGGTCTCATTCTGCTCCATTCAGGCAGCTTTTCCTGCCACCTGGAATAAATTATATCCCATGACTAAGAGAGTGCAGCAACAATGAGCCTGGCACTTGTGGGTGCCTCGCTACGCCCTGCTGACACACAGAGCAGCAGTTCTGGCAGAGCAGTCCCTCAGCAGCAACTGGAGTAAAAGTGCTGTCAGGAGGTGGAAAAAGGGCTTCAGTCAGGTAATTGGACAGGGATGTGTGTTTACAGCCACTCAGTTTACCTGCATGGCTAATTGGCAGCTCTCTTGGAGAGAATTACAAATTTGTTTGCTGCTCCACCCCTGCAGTTGTTTGTCTTGTTTTGTAGAAGGGTAATTAGTTTACTACTGAGTGGCAAGTGAAAATTAGGGTTACATGGTCACTGTGTGTTTCTTAAACAGAAAATTAGGGTTACACGGTCACTGTGTGTTTCTTAAAGCTCTCAGTCTGAAGTTAATTGAGATGTGTGTTTTGGCTTTGTTTTAAAAAGCAGATCTGTAGGAGAGGCAAAAACCTGCTAGCAGATGCTGGTCAGGATTCACTGGATTCGTGTCTGGTGAGATGTCCAGGTTGTAGGAAGCACATCCATGAAATTCATCACTGATATGGCTATAAATGATATGAAAATTGAGGCTGGAGTGTGGAGTAAGCATTAGTTTGTGTTGTAACGTTGGCTGTGTATTCCAGGAAGCAGCCAGAGAGCCTTTCCAGAGCCACTGGGGCACAAGGGTGGGGTTCCCAGTGTGGAGCCCTGATAAGGGAGATTAGTCACTGGATGTGAAAGAGATAAGGGCTGAGGAGGTGATGTTATCCCCTGTATAAAATAATCCACTTGTGATTTCACACACGTTCAGTGTTTCAATAAAACACCCAATGGGAGGTTTCCAGGAATGCCTGTGACTCCCTCTCTATGGGAAGACATGCACTGGGAGAGCATTGAAGAAATTAAGAGATGGTTTCCTCTTGCTCAGGAGATCAGATGGGATCATTATTATAATGGTTAGGCTTTAACAAAGTAGTATTTTCCTCTTTGCATATTTCCCTTTGTTGTTTGTTTGTTTGTTTTTTACTTTGGCTTGATTTTTGAGCTATATGGCTAAACTTTATTTGGCATCTGAGTAATTACTTAGAAAATTACTAGGAATTTGAGAATATATAATTGTTTTAATGGTTTTTTCCCCCTTGCTTGCATAATTATAGATTTCATTAATTCTGCCCTATAAATATAGCTTTTAATAGGAGGGCTTATTAAATGTGTATCAGGGATTTTCTTAGCCACTTGTTAGGTTAAAATACCAGCATTTTTACATAGCCTTGAACTTCTTAGTTGAAAAAAAAAGTAGAAAATTAGTAGGAAAACAAAAGCTTAAATACAGAGTAAGGCAGCATCCTGTACACCTGGTTTGCAAGAGTATTTGCCCTTATTATGAATGTGAGTTTTCAGTGTCATGTACTATTAGTGACTTTATTCACTAAAAAAAAGGTTCATTGACTTTGATATCAAGCCCTCAGAAACACTTTGGTGTAGTATGATAGAGCATGGCAGAGTTGTTAACACACACCTGCCTTATTCTTTAGAAGTGCAGCCTAATTCTTCACCTGAAAATGTTCTTCTTCCTTTTCAGAACTACAAAATTCCACTAAAGCGATAAAAGCGGGAAAACCCAGGTCAAGAAAAAGCAGCAAGGTCTGTATTTTTGCTTGTTTGGTAAATAGCTGATACTGCTCTAATAAAAGGGTAGAAGATAATTTGGAGTTCCAACCAGAAGTGTTATGTTATGCCTTGGTAATAGAAAACAGAGAGAAATAAAAAAAAAAAGGGAAATTAAAATTAGGAGCGTTGTTAAATTGGTGTATGGATGAAGGATAAAGAAAGGCATTATTGTTTAAATAATCACTGGGATTCCATAAATATGTGAAGGGGCTGCAAAAAACCCAGCATCACTTGAGTAGAAGAGATGCTAGATTGGTTTTGGAAATCCTCTTTGCATCTCATGTGATGAGTGTCCTTTATGTGCATAAAGTTACCATTACAGGAGACAGCAAGTCCTTTTATTGAAACATCAAGTTCCTAAAATTTTGTACAGCCACCCCTTTTAGGCTGGTAAATAGCTGTCAAGTTTTTCCAAAAACTGAAAGCCTTGAGCAGTAGACACCTTTTAATCACACATGTGTCGGACAATATTTAATCTGACAATTGTCTGATGTGAGCTCAAAAACTCTTTCAAAAGTTGTGTGTTTGTTTTCTCTTGTATTACTTGCTTTTTTAAAAATAGCTACTTTTGACAGCTCTGCTCCAGGGGTTAGTCTGGCTCTCTGAGCCATGCCTGACATCTTTCCTGTGTTAAACAGGGCTGTGCCAAGGAAGGAATATAAACTGTTTTTTGTTTGTCACTTTTTTTTTTTCAGGCTGATGATTTGGGCGATATCACAAGCTGGCCGACCCCGAGCGAAATAGCAAACAATGAAGTAAGTCTCCTTTGGAATCCTCAGGGTTATTATTTTTTTTTTAACCATGTTGGCTTATCTGTTTCATGCTATATATCCCAGAATGTGCTTTGGGTGTTGTAGGGTTTCAGGAGAAGTTTTGTCAGTAATTCAGGATACTGGTGTGTGCTAACTCTCTGCACTGGTACTGGAATTTGTTAGTGGTGTGCCACAGACATATGCATTAAATAGTGCCTTATTTTTTAACTCCACTGTTAAAGAAGTTTGATTTACCTTTTCTGATGTTTTCATCTGTTTATGCACAGATGAAAAGGCCTTTGGAGCTGTGAACATGCTGCCCTCTCTTGTGGCTCGGAGTGCTTGGTGCCCATTGTCTGAATACAATTTAGTTATTCTTAGTTACCTTATTCCTCTGATATATTTTTCCCCTTCTGGGTTTTAAGCTAACATCTATTCTGTCAAATTATCCTCCTTTCTCTTTATCTCAAGTGATAAGTGCATAATGTATTTTAGACCTCTCTGATGCTATTTAAAAGAAGAAGAGAACACAGATTATTTCAAGTGGTGAGGTGCCATTTCACGGTGCTGTAGCTCTGCAGCAGCATCCCTGTGGTGCTTTTACTGTGTTCTTGGGCAGGAAAACCACAACATCTGGCTTCAACCACATGCATTTTATAGCTGAAAGGGTCCAAATTCATGTAGTGTCTCTAAAACAAAATAACATTCAGTTTGTAGTTAAATTTAGTTTATTTGTCTAGGGAAAGCCTTTGTGGTCAAATTAGAGCACCCTACTGCAGTATCTACTGTATGTATTCCAGCAAGTTCAAAGCTCTCTCCACAACATAGGAAAATTCTTTCTCTTTAGCAGAAATGTCTGCAAAACGTCTCATGTTGCAGGTAAAAATTTATATCTGATCACAGAATGATTTGGGTTGGAAGGGACCTTTAAAGGTCTTTAATCCAGCCCTCCCAACCCAAGTGGAAAGGACATCTTCCACTTGATCAAGTGAGCTTCCTCCAGCATGACCTTGAATGTTTCCCAGGATGTCCCAGGGACATCCAACCTCTCTGGGCAACCTGTGCCGCTGTTTCACCACTCTCATAGTGATAAATTTCTTCCCATACCTTGTCTGAAACTCTTTTATTTTAAAGCCATTCCCCCTTGTCCTATTGCTACAGGCCCTGCTAAAAGGTCTGTCTCCCTTATGCAATCCCCAAAGACTTTCTTAATCTAAAAATTCATTTTATGCTGTTGCCATGTTAGCAGAAAATAAAGCTGTTTATAAAGGGACTTTACAAAGAAAGACAATTCTTAAAGTTCGCCCTGCTGAAGAGGCTGAGAAGAGGAATAAAAAAGAATTTTGATAGCTGAAGGAAATGTGCAGCTCCTGCTATCAGCAGCTGTACTGCCAGAAATAATTACCTGTGTCTCTTACAGTGTAAGACTGGAAGTCATAGTAAGAAGCCAACAAATAGAAGAGAAAAGGAGGAGAAATCTGATCAAAAAAGCAATAATGGAATCAAGGACAATCCTGAGGCAAAGCCAGATGGTCCAGCAGATAACACTAGTGAAGATGAAGCTCAAACTAATAACCAAAGAAAAAAAGGTGAGTTTAGGCACTGTGTATAATGCAGTAAGGCACTGTTGATACAGCTGCATTGATTCCAGTTGAGTGACTCAGTGAAACTTCTCATGATGTGCATTTGCTGGGTGAATACAGAATATATTGGTGTCTGCATGGAAGCCTCAGCCAAGCTGCCTCCCTCAGGGTTTGGAGCCTTCTGTTCAGTCAGATTTCTGGGGAAAAAGCAGCTCATGCTCTGCTGATGGTCCTTGGAGATCTGAGGATTTCTGGAAGATTTTTTCATGGCTGTACAAGCCATTTCTGTCTCTGATATCTTTGTTTCCCTCGATAGGTAGCACTGTGTTAAATTAACTTAAAAAAAAAAATATATATATACGTGTGTGTGTTACTGCATATACACCAGCACTCCCATTTTCATGCTCTACTATTAGCATGATCATTTGAAAACAAAACCAGATTATTTCCTTCCTTTTGATCCAATCTGTTACACTCAAAATGGGAAGCAAACCTCCTTTGGTGAGGAGATTGGAATAGGCTGGAGAAACAGCAGAAAGTGTATCAGTATCAGTTGTTTTTTCTTGCTTCCCTGCTGGTGTTTTTCCAGATCCTAAAGACCTTTGCTGTTCAGATTTATTCATCTTCCTATATACATAGGTATATATTTTAAAGACTTATACTGCTTTAAATTTTTTCAGTCTAAGTGGAAATCTAAAGCAAAGCATTCCACAGGTAAAACATGTTTTCCTTTCCCCCCACCCAGTGCAGAGAAGTACATTTTTTATGTACTTGCTTATATTTCTTAGCCACAAAAGAATGGACCCCACACAATACCAATCAATATTTTAGTTAAATAAATTGTTAATGGATACTTTAGGCCAGCCTGCAAATACAACAAAATAAAGCTTTGCTAATGAAACAAAATAAAGCTTTGATGCATGTGAATGAACTTTGAATATCTTGAGGTGAAAGTACAGTACCACAGTTAAATTCTTAGGAAAATTTGTATGATTTGTAATTGAAATCTTTATTGTGGTGGTTAATTTCATATGTTTGATTTTAATCTCAAAGTTTCATATACAAGGTGTGAAATTATATAGCAAGGAATTTACTGTCTGTATTTAACACTGACATAGCTGTAAATCCTTGGTCATGGAGCATCTGAAAAGCCATTAAATAAAGTGTTTGCCTTTATTTCTTATATTTGAGGTTTAGCTAAGGTTTCATTTCAGTTTCAGCAATTCTTGTTTATTGCTTTGATTTAGTATTTGTAAGATATTAAAATTTCCATGTTGAGTTTCTCCCGCTTTTTAAAATTTGAAATTTAACTGTTGCTAGTTTTGCAAGGAAAATTCTATGGAGTCTTTTCAGGAGCTGAAACCTCAAGTATCAGTATAATAAAGAGTAATATATTAACTTTTCAAGGTAACAAGCAGAAATGGGTGCCCCTGCACTTGGACGACGTGAGGTCAGACAGTCAAGACAGAGCGGGCTCTCGAACGAGCTCCAGATTTGTGCTGGAAACAAACAAGTTAATACCTCATAACAACAGAAGGAATGAGGCAAGAAGTAAGTGCTTCTCACTCTCTGGGTCTTGCTGGTGGTGGCAAATAAAGTGTAATATCAATGAGCTGGCAGTTTGTGTCAAAACTTAGGTAAAGCCTGATGTTTATGTTTGCCAGTGACCAGCAGGAATAGAATTATTATATTATATTCCTCTTCACGGCGCCCTACACCATCTCATCCCACAATGTTACAATGCAGAAAGTTTGGAAAAAAGCCTCAGAAGGTGTCTGCTGAGTCCTGCTCTGCTGCTATTCCCACAGCTTGTTACTACCAGAGCAGCTGCTTGTGGAGCTACACTTTGAACTCTGCTTTGGCAGTTCTGCTGATGTTGTTTTTTCCTTTGAGCTGGACCGATTCCCTCAGCTCCCTGACCTATTTCTCAGCTCAGCTATGCAAAAAGCTGCACTAACACCACTGCTGCTGCTGCTTCTGGTCCTCAGGTGCTGGGAACACAGCTGGTGAGGTGGCAGAAATCTTAGGCCAAGTGGAAGTTTGTTGGTTTAAGTTTGAAAATTGCAGTATACATTGCCAGTTTGAATGTTTGCTCATTATAATAATTACTGGATGTTACTGATAAGGAATTTATGAAGTCATTTTAGGAACGTGGATGTAAGAGTTAGATCTGGATGTCTGAAGGATGGATAGAGGTGGAGGGAGGATTTTTACCAGTTATCACTACTTCCTTCAGCAGTTTTTTATTAGGATGGTCAAATGACTGAAAGCCACACACATATAGATTATATTCTCTGTAATATAATTACTGTAAATTCAGAGCCTTATTTGACAGGGCTTGAGTGTATAAGCACACATGTGTAGGGCTCACTAAAGCAAGATTTTTAATACAATTTTTAGTACATATCTTTAGCCAGTCCTTTGCTAAATTTAGCAGCTCTCAGTTTGATCCAGTAGGGTTACCAGAAAAGCTGTGGATGCCCCATCCCTGGAAGTGCTCAAAGGCAGGCTGAATGAAACTCTGAGCAACCTGGTCTAGTGGAAGGTGGCCCTGCCCATGGCAGGGGTGGCTGGAACCATTTGGTCTTTAAGAGTCCTTCCAACCCAACCATTCTGCAATTCTGAGATTCCCATCTCACTCCAGTAGTGGTGGGAGTTGTCCACAGGAGGAGACTGAGCTGTTGTGATAATTCCTTCCATCTCTGAGCTGCTCATGGGTGCTGTGACCTCTGAGCTGGCACCAGGGTGTCCACCTGTGGAAACCCAGGGAATATTTCTCTGTCTGCTCTGGAGTGCCCTGACCCCCAGGGCAGCACTGACTTTGACCCTCATTCATGAAGAAAGTTTCCTAGACTTCAAGATTGACTGGAATCCACAAAAATGTGAAAGAGATTATAGAGAGCAGTGTAGGTGTATCACTTGGTGAGAAATTGAGGTTTTAGGATTTTTAGTGTGTTGTGGATGGAAGCAAGATGGAGGGCACAGGGTGTTGTCCTGGGTTTCTTCTTCATGCTGCTTCTTGCTGCTTCTTCATGGGTTTGGGTGGCATTTTGTAATTGGGCAGAAAAGTCCCCATTGGGGCTCTTTGGGATCAGTTATTGGGTTAAAAGGGAAAATAATCCGGGTGTCAGTTCTTAATTGGACAGTTTAGTCTTAAAAGACCTTGTAACAAGAGATTGTTGGCTGTTTTGTGCCTTCTAATGAAAAGCTGCTGAACTCATGGTTCATGTGAGACTGTGTTACTGATAAGAAATAATAAGTCTGAACACGAAATATTGTCTCAAGTGCCTTCAATCCGAACCCCAAAAAACCAACAACTGGTACCCTGGCACCCAGCTGCTTCAGAAACATTTGGGGTTGACTGCCTGTCCATCCATTACCTCCTTGCTGCTGAGACCTCCTGAGCCCTCTGGCAGGGCTGGCACATCTTTCCTGCTCCTCTCCTGCAGCTTCTGAGGTTTCAGAATTCCTGAAACCTCAGCGTGGCTGAGGCTGTGCCTTGCCCGCGCTCAGGCTGAGAACTCTGGTGCCATGCAGGACCGTGGCTGGCACGGCCTTGGAGCCACCAGGCTGTTTCTTTGTGTGACTGCAGGTGTTTATTTGGTGTTTTGCTGTTCTCCTGAAGGCTGGCGCCGCGACAGGGACAAGAGGGAGGACCACGACGAGGTGTGCAGCGTGAGGAGCGACGGCGGCGGCGTCCGCGGCTTCTCCAGAGGCAGAGGAAGGGGCAGGAGCAGAGGAAGAGGACGAGGCAGAGGAAACCCCAGCAGTATGCTAATCCAACAGATACCTGGCAAAAACTATCAAAGCTAGGGTTATAATGTTGTTTTTGTTTTCTGATCTTGTTGTTTTGTGTTCTCTTTTGTGTTGAAGTGAACTTTGACTATTCAGTTGGTTATCAAGAGCTGTATGGTGAAGGAATTGACCAAGTGTTTCAGCCTGAGCTTAACCCTGGTGTGATTTATTACTATGGTGATGGAACAGGAGTGCAGATGTATTCTGTGGATGAAGCACTTCTCAAGGAATATATCAAACACCAAATGTAAGTAGATTGCTTAATGTATAAATATTTTTTGATAAAATTACTCATTTCAAACGGTGTTGAATCCTTTCTATCCAAGTCAAATTGAAGATTAAGGCACTTTGGGTTAACTTTGACACCATTACTAGTGTCAACTCGAATTTATTGACTGGTGGGTGGAAAATCTTGAGTAATGGGGAGGAGTTTTAAGGAAGCTGTTTCTACATCTTGTGCTGTAGTCTGGCTCTAACTTGTATAACTGCTTGATTTATGGTACACAGCCTCTTTATGTTGTCATGTAATTGAGATATGGATGTCTCTGAGCTTGTGCTTTTGAGTACTGTTGGTCTGTTTGCCTGTAAAGCTCTTCTTGGGTGATGTTTCCCCCTATTTGCTCTCAATTTCACTTTGAGAAGTCTCGTTAGTTTGATGTTTTCAGTGTGTTTCACCTGAAACGTGTAACTGAGAGAGAGAGAGAGTAGTTTTGCAATGAAACTTGATTTTTCAATAATCTGAAATGTTTACTTTCTCGTGTATACCATTAGGCAATGAGAAACCATCTGGAAGACTGATTATCACCAGGAGACAAGTCTAAAAGGGCCTGGGAAGCACTAGTTCATTTTAAAGAGACAGTTTCCACCACTGGCAGATATTTCATCCTCTGTACTTGCATTTCTCAGGATGCCTCTGTGGTGGTTTTTGATTGCCCTCGTGTTCCGTGCAGCAACTTGCTCATTTTATTCTCGCTTCTTTTGTTGCAGTTGACGCAAAAAGGAAGAGAAAAAGCCTCTTTAAAGGGCAGAAAGTATCTGACATGTGGCTATCAACTTCAAAACTTCTATTGCAGTCTTTTTTTGCTCTTGCTGCCAGGCCCCTAGGAGACCTGACAGTGGACATGTACCCCCATGTCAGCATATTCGGCCTTCACTGTGCTCAGACAAGTGGGGGAGGATCACAGCCACTCCACTGTTGGCCAGATTTCTGGGCATGCAGTGTAGAATCCAGACCTGCTAAGGTAGGACATGATGATGTCCCCTCTGCTGAGAAAAAATGTCAGTTACAGCACTGGTCACACCTGACTTTGGGTATTTTGGTATTCCCTTTTGGCACCGACACATTGGCAGGTGTTGGTAGAAGACTTGGCATGGCCATTGGTTGCTTGCCTGCTGTGAACTCCTAAGGCTTTTGGTTATGGAGTTTGCTTTCCATGAGAGGGAGATTCCTGAGCAGATTTAGAACAGAACTTCACTGCTTTATTCTCTCTAGACAAAAAAAAAAAACAGTGTTTTTTATTTATTCCCTTCTTTTATCACATTAATAATGATGGGAAACAGACTTTATTCTTCAGTTATCTGTTATTAGCCTCTAGATTGGGGTGGCTTTGTCTGCTTTTCATAATTTAGTTATAAAATATGAAAGTGACTATGCCAAAGAAGGAAGTATATACAGAATAAAGATAAACAAAATCATTATGTCTCAGAGATCCTATTGGAGTCCAAGATAAATCAGGATATATTAAAGAAGTGAGATTGAATCCTATTGGATGAATAAATTTTAAAAGTTTGCCTGCTTAATAGAGGAAAAATATTAGACACTGTCCAAGTGAGTTGATGTGTAATTACAGGAAGAAACACATTGCTATCAAGCAATTTGTGCTTGTCCCAAGAACCAACTACATGTACAAGAGAGTAAAGTTTGGATTGCACACAAAAATATCTTCTATGTTTTTAACCAGAGGCTGAAGTTGTCAGCCTGAAAAGTTTCAGTGCTTAGCAGCTCCTCATTCTGCAGCATGCAGCAGAACTCCATTTAAAAAGTCCTCTTGCTTTAGAAAAAAAACCAAATCAAAGTCCAAACATCAGTTCAAGAATAAGGAAAGGGACTCTGAGGAAAAGGCAGAAAAGAAAAGCTGGAGGGGGTGTGTGTGTTTAGGTTTGTCCCTCTACTCGGAGCAAACTTGTGCATTGTCTTCATTTATCATTAATGGTCTTTCACATTCCTTTTTCTAGAGTGATGGACATCAAGTGAGGCAGTTTGAGTCAAGTTCAGGCATTGTCCATTTCTGCTTGTGGAATTTTTAACTAGGTGAATCGTTACAGGATTTTACCTTTACTGTATGATTGTAAAGGTAACACCAGTAAAATGTTGGTTTATGGCATTTGTGCTTGCTTATCTTCTAGGGAGGGGAGAAATATTGTAGCAGCTCAGAACAGTAGACAGGATATTCTTGAAAGAAACTATCTCTTTGTGCCCACTGATGATACTTGGCTCTGAGTAGGAGCTTAATTCTCCAAAAGCCTTGTTCTCTTCTCTGTTTGCTTTGATTTAATAGCAGTGTTTCCATTTGTCCTGTCTTGTCCAGCATTGAGACTAAATTCGTTCTGTCTTGGAGCTGAGTGTTGGTCAGAGCACGGTGCTGATACTGCCAAGGTCTCAGGGTCCATCCCTGCATGGGCCTTTCACTTGGGAGCTGGGTTCAAGGATCCTTGTGGGTCCTTCCAGCTCAGAATATTCCGTGTGTGATCTGTGTGTTTCATAGAGCCAGCTTTTCCTTCACATTTCTTCAGGACAAAAAATTAGAGAAAGAAATGGTATCAAGGTGCTGCTGGCGTCAGTGATGGCATCAGAGTGCCCTGCTCTTGGAGACTTTTTGGCCTTGATCCCAGCTTCAGTGGAGAGACTTGTTGTTTTATTCTTTTTTGAAAGTAGAATGATCTTTATTTCCATTTGCATGTGCAGCTCTTTTCCTCAGCATTTTAATACCCTCTCCTTTTCTTTTGTGTGCTCCCTCTATTTTTGTCATACAATTTGAACTGCTTTCCATTAAGTCTTTCCCTACCTGTGTTTTCCTGAATGTGATGAGGAGTTAGTCTTCCTTGGATGTACTGTGCAAAATCATCTTGTGGTGTGTAAGCTCTATGAAAGGCCTAGATTTCAGCTGCCATGTCAATTGAGGGGATTTTCCATTCTTTTCCATAGGACCTTTTCTCATTCCCTTGCTCTGTGTGACAGATCATGATTTGAATTCTTTGCTTTTTGTCTTCACTAAGTATAAAACATCTTTGACACCAGGATTATTTCCTAGAGCGGCTTCATTGTTGAAAATTTGTCTTTCTGCTGTTTGTCCCTCATCTCTGTGGTATTACCAGACTCCTGAAATGTCCTTGTCCTTCAACATCATCCATTCTTTAAGGCTTTTTTCCTCCATGAACTTGTGCCTTTTTTTTGGTACAGTTTCATGCCAAATCCAACATGATTTTGTTTTCTCATCTTCCCACAAGCATGCTTGATGGTTCAGGGTATCTATCTGTGCCTCAGCACTCAGATAGGATACTTAAGCCTTCCAATGCACTGGAAACTGGGACAGTAAAAGATTGTTCAGTTCAGGATGAACTGGTACTGCTGTGTGGGACTGCAGTTCTTGTCCTTCATCTCTATGGGGGCCAAGACAGTGTTGTTCCCTTCTGTCCATGTAAGTAATGAGAGAAGGGGGTGGGTGAAGAAAAACCGGAGAGTAGTTTTTGGTTGTGCAAATGTCACAAGGCTTTGGTTTTTATCCCTCTGCTCTGTACTGAGTCATAAATCTGTCTTAACCTTGCTGCTCTCTGGGTCTTCTGCTGAAGAATGGTTTTGTTGATGTCAAAATACTCTGGTTTTTTAATGGAAGCCTTTAACAAGGAATCTAGGTTGCTGCTTTAGGATTTTCTTTAATCATAGAGTAAGCTCAGGTTTGTGTGTTTTGTTCTGCAGTGAGTATTATTTCAGCACAGAAAATTTGGAGAGAGATTTCTTCCTGAGGAGGAAGATGGACCAACAAGGATTTCTGCCTGTGTCACTGATCGCCAGTTTCCGTCGGATGCAAGCTCTGACCACGAATGCTGCACTCATTTTGGAGGTAAAATCATTCAGAAGCATGTGTTTGAAAAGTTCCTTGGTTAATTTTGTGCTTTCAGAGCTTCATAGCTTGAGAACTATGCAGTTAAGAAAATTTTTGCTTTGTAATGACAAGGATTCTATAACGAGGCTATAAGTGGCCACGTTGGTGTTTATTTTTTTTTTTCCTTTTTTGATAATTTTAATGATATTATATGCTTGTCACACAGGCCCTAAAGGACAGTACAGAAGTTGAAACTGTGGATCAGAAACTAAGAAAAAGGGTTGATCCAGAAAAGTGGCCAATTCCAGGTCCTCCTCCATGCAACCTGCCTCCAACTGACTTTTCCCAGCTCATCAATTGTCCAGAATTCATACCAGGCCAAACTTTTGGCTCTCATACTGGTAAAGGATTTATTTTACAGAAACATAAGTTTAGGGCTGTCTGTCTAGCTTAGGAAATTTGCCTCATGATACTGATTTCATAATAGAAGTTGTACTTTTGGTAATGGTTTATTCAGCTGCTCTGCCTGCCAGCCTTGCACTTGCCAAGTCACATGGCTGATGTGAAGTAGATAAAAATGCCTCTTGTGTGTTATGGCTGTGGCCATTCTTCAGGCTACAGAATGGTGGGCTACAGTGGAATTAGTAATAGTAATCTTAACCTAGTCCTAAACTCTGCTTCATTTTTGTGGAAGTTCACTCTTTATTTGGGGCATCCTTGTTTTGGATGGGAAACTCATTCACATTTTTAATAGGGAGATGCATTTGTTTGCTGACAACCCTTGGCAAGGGAATCTTTTCCTAAAATGTTGGCTGAAATTAAATGGGATGAATGAAGATGGAGTTAGGCAGCCATCCACAGAGCTAGAGAAAGAACAGAGAAAACAAGTTCCTAATGATCCTAATGATGCTGCTCTTTTTTTTCTCCTCAACAACACATAATGTCTCACAGGCTATGAAGAAATTTTCTGTGGAAATAAATTCTTAGAATTGATTTTGTTCTGAAATGCTGAGTGAACTGTGAAAAGCTGTCTCTTAAAAATGAAAAATTCTTGTGTTTATCCAGAGAGGTAGAAAAATGGTAGCTGTGGTAAAAAAGAAAGACCAGTGAAACAATTGAAAAACAAACAAAATAGAACCAAAGCAGTCCACAACAGGAACTGAACTACTGTTTTCTACTGCTAGAGTCTGCACCAAGTTCTCCAAGAGTGGGGAGCCCTCTGAGTCCAAAAGAAAACGCTGAATCAAGTAATTTTCAGACAATGTCTAAAGGACTGTCCACAAGTTTGCCTGATTTGGACTCTGAACCTTGGATAGAAGTGAAGAAGAGGCATCGTGCATCCACTGTCAAGCTGAAGGTAAAATCCAAAACCTTTATGTTATCTTTAAATAAACAAATGCCAAACCAACTTTGAGGTTACACTATAAACCAAGGTTTAAACATCTTAACATATATGATGCTTGAGAATGCAATAAAGTTTGGAAAATCATTATCCAATTCAAATGTA
The DNA here is from genome assembly GCF_028551555.1 of Melozone crissalis. NCBI lineage: Eukaryota > Metazoa > Chordata > Aves > Passeriformes > Passerellidae > Melozone > Melozone crissalis. Next base: position 5,658,289 of record NW_026535817.1, on the reverse strand, counting down.
AAACCTTTTCCAACTTAGGAGACTGTTCCTGTACCTGATCAAACACCAGATCAACAGCAGCCACCCCCACCTCAGGAGGAACAAGAACAGGAAGAACTTGAATTTTTGTTTGATGAAGAGATGGAACAAAATCAGTGTCGGAAAAATAAGTTTACTGATTGGTCAGATAGTGATTCAGATTATGAAATTGATGATCAGGATGTAAACAAGATTTTAATTGTAACACAGACACCACCATTTCTGAAAAAGCATCCTTGTGGAGACCGTGCTGGCAACCGTGCGTGCCGTGCAAAAATTACATCAGAACTTGCTAAAGTCATTAATGATGGCTTGTACTACTATGAGCAGGATTTGTGGATGGATCAGAGTGAAAATGATGCCATGATGAAGGTAATTCTCTTCAGTTTTTGACTGGAAAACCGCGCCTGTCCAAACAGTTTCCACATTAATTTCAGCCTTCTGCTATGTAGTTGTAAAATGCTACAGCAAAGTGACAGTAATTTCCAGGTTTGCTGAATTGTCTTTACAGTTGAAAGCAAACCTAAGTTTTGCCAGACTTGCAAAAAAAACCAGACTTGACCAAAAACACTGAATGAATATTTTTTTGTAACATTTTGGAGATGGTTCAAGTTTTCCAATGTTTTCTTGTTCTGTGAGTTTATTTCATAACAACTGCAAACCCTTACCCAGAGGGGAAGGGGGGTACATGAGAGAGATGAGATGATGAGAAGGAGTAATTTTAAAATAGTTTTATATTAAGGTTCTGTTGGCCTTGTGGTTTGTTAGAACAATAGTTAGGATGAAGTTTATGTAAACACTGAGTGGTGAGGGAAAGGGGCTTCATCTGTGCACAAAGAGGGGGAAGCAGCTTCATGGACAAATGGAGCATGTCTGCACAAAAGCAAGATGAGAAAGGTGGAAAAGGTTGTTGAGAATCAGAGCAAGATATAAAGTGGATGGAATTTAGAAGAAATAGAATTTAGAATACAGATTAGAAAACCAGCAAACATGAAGAGGGCAGTGAGGAATAGCAAGCTGCAAGGGAGAATATTTCTTTTTTTTTTTGTTGGTACAGACTTGACAATGATTTGATGAGATTTTTCACACCCACCCTGGACATGCCCCACCTGAGACAGGTGTGTGGGTACTTGTGTATCAGTTCTGGCTTATTTTCTCTTCATGAAATGCATCTGTCTCTCAGGATGGTATCTATTGCCCTGCTTTGCATTTACAATTTGCTTTCTCTAATTCAGCAAGAGATTGAGAACTTTAAGAAGCTGAACCTCATTAATAAGGACGAATTTGTTAGTCTTGCACCAGAAACTGCTGATCCAACCCAAGAAGTTCCTCCAAGACCTCCAGGGTTACAGAAAGGTAAGTATGGAAGTATTTGTTTTTCAGTATCTCTGTAATAAAGAACAACTCTGTAGGAGTTTTGGCTCTTTCTGCCTGTGCAGTATTTTAATTTTGGTTCAGTCTGCAGTCTGAGGGAGCTTTTTCTTTGCTAATTTTTCAAATTGCCAACTGTTCATGGGTAGTGTGCCTTCAGTTGAATGACAAGAAGCTGGTGCTCGTTCTGCTTTGTTGTCACTCTCCACCAGCACCAGGTGCTCTTTTTTTGACTTGGAATTTACAATGTGTAAAGTTAAACCGAAGCTGTGAAACATTTTATAGAAACCAGCATTTTTTATGGGATACAGGGATGGAAGGAAATGAGATTAGAAGAATTTACTACTTGTGTCATACCATTACTGAGCAGTCACAACATCCAAATCTTATCTCTGGTGGTATTTCTGATACTGTGATACTATTAACATTTACTGGGTTACATGCTAATAGCATCTGTAAAGGAGCTCAGTAAAACCACCTCACTTTCTCCTCCCTGCCTCCATATTTAGCAGAGGAGCTGGCCTGCAATTTCCCAAGTGCTGAAGCACTTCCCACAGCAGGAATGGCTCGATCACTGCCAACAGCAGTCCCAGATTCCCCCCGTTTCCACCCTGGCTTCATCCCACGAACACCTCGCACCCCAAGGCTCCAGGATCCCAACAAAACACCCAGGTTCTACCCTGTGGTTAAAGAAGCAAGATCCTTTGATGTAAAGGTAAATGGAAAAGCATATTTAAAAGTAAAACCAAAACAGCAAAAGCCTATAAAACTCATGTTTGTGTGTACAGTTTAACAAAAATGAAAAGGCAAAAAGTTAAATGCTTCTACTCCTATTGCTTAACTCCAAAATATTTATTATACTCACTTATTTATTTCTAATAAATGCTTTTTGAGTCTTCTTCCTTGAAATTCCTTACTGAAAGAAGTGTAGTGCTTCAGACTTTTGATTAGTTACATAAGACTAATCTTCAGGTTATGAAACTCTGGTCTTGTGACTTTGTAACTTGTTAGATAACAGAATAGAAAACGATTAGATGTCTGTTTTAAAAGGGAGACAATGAATGGAGTCAAATCAGGGAAATAAATCCTTCATTTGCTTTCTTAGGCTCCAAGAAAAAGAAAAACTCGCCACAGTACAAATCCTCCCTTGGAATGCCATGTTGGTTGGGTGATGGATTCCAGAGACCACAGGCCAAGAACTTCCTCTGTGAGGTAAATGCTGTTGCTGTTACTCAAAATTTATTTGCAGGTAGTTCTCACTACTAATGGAGAAGCAGGCTATAAAAGGCAATTTATAAATGCAATGGAAGCAAGAAAAGAGTGATCAAGAAAGACAAAAACATGGAATGCAGAGCTGTCTGGAAACAAGCTAGGCAGATTGGTGTTCACAGTGTTGTCTGATCCACGATACAGCAGCAGTAATGTCGCTTGAGGCACTGATGTTCACTTCAGCGGTCATTTAAAATCAAGCAGGACAGTAATATTTAATTATTGTCCAAAGCTGTTTTATTTTTGACATATTGGCACAAAACCTGATTTTCTTGAGGGGCACTCAAACCCAGGTGCAGTGCAGCCGTCCCCAGGTGAGCACGGTGGGTGAGAACTGACTCTGCAGAAAAGGCCACAAATCTGTTGGGTTTTTCCTCCAGCAGTTCCAATGCCTCACCTTCAGAAGGAGCTCCACTGGCAGGATATGGCTGTACTCCAAATTCTCTTCCCAAATTCCAGCACCCATCTCACGAACTGTTAAAGGAAAATGGCTTTACTCAGCAGGTGTACCACAAATACCGGCGGAGGTGTTTAACAGGTAAGCTTCCTAAAACTTTTAGAAGCTTCCAGGTGTTGTCTAAAACCAGTTTTCTTCCCATTGTTCCTCATCCTTGGAAAAGGCAAGCAAAATATATTTGGTGCCTCTGTTTTAGGAACCCTGCTTTCCATTTAACTTTACATTCCCTGACAAAAAAAATTCACCCTGAAATCTGAAGTTACCAGAAAATCTGGTGTGTTTTTTTTTACTAAAGACAAGACACTTTAAAATATTCTGGTGAAAAATTAAAATAGTGCTTTTGTTCTTCCCTTTCTTTTTTTTTCTTCCAGAGAGGAAACGGTTGGGAATCGGCCAGTCCCAAGAAATGAACACACTTTTTCGTTTCTGGTCCTTTTTTCTGAGAGATCACTTCAACAAGAAGATGTATGAAGAATTCAAACAGCTTGCTCTAGAGGATGCAAAAGAACACTACAGGTATTTTTTCATGAGGCCTTACCATTCCTTTCAATGACTGTGAAGTTTACATACATCTGCAGTGAACCTTTTTAGTACTGCACCTGACTTTTTGTAAATCTTTAACATAGCAGTGTGTATAAATTATTTTAATAGCAAAAATCAGTACAGAATTGTGCTGTGCAGATGAATAGCTGGCTGTGCAGCATTTCCTGACCTGCAATCAGTTCTGAATTCTACAAAATCCTGTAACATGTTGACCATGACGGGTCAGTTCTGTACTAACACTCCTCACATTCTTCCTTCTGTAGGTGAAGATATTCTTAAACCTCATTTTACTTGTTCAAACTGGTTCTTGCCTCACAAAAATACCAGGAAAATGACCACAAAGGAAAATGTCACTGCCCTTTAGTTCTTGGATGGAATTCCCTTCCTTGCACCCAGTTCCCCACCTCTGTTTCTCTGAGGCAAAGAGACAAAGTGGATTTTTGTACCTCTCTGTTCTGTTCCAGGTACGGCTTGGAATGCTTGTTCAGATTTTACAGCTATGGCCTGGAAAAGAAATTCAGGAAAGAAATATTTGAGGATTTCCAACAAGAAACAAAGAGGGACTATGAAGCTGGTAATTATTACAGGCCTGTCACTGCTCACAATGTGGTAACATTAGTTGAGGATAATCCCAGTTCCTTGGCACTGACCTGTTAACTAACCAAGAACAGCTTTTATTCATATTCTTTTTATCTTCAGTTCTCTTAAAAATCTAGTTACCAGTGAATAATTAAGTTTATAATTAAATTTGACCTTTGCAAAGCAGTAAAATTATCTTTTCCTGTTACTAGGTCAGCTGTATGGACTGGAAAAATTTTGGGCTTACCTAAAATACTCTCAGCACAAGACTCCAGCTGTTGACCCCAAACTGCAAGAATACCTGAGTAAATTTAAGAGATTGGAGGACTTCAGGGTGGATGTAAGTTTCAATGCCTATTTTACATAATATTTGATTAAGTTTCAAGGCCTATTTTACATAATATTTGGTGTATTTTCATTGTAAGGTAATCTGAGAGCACTGCTTGGTTTCATGAAATGGCAGCCTGATCAATTCAAAGAGCGTAATCCTTTCGGTCCTACAAGTCTGTGGGGAGGTAAAAAACACCTGGCTTTATGGCAAAACACCTAACAGGCTGCCCATGTTTCTTTTCAGCCTCCTCTTGGTGAAGAGTCTGGCAGGAGGAGAGCAGGTGAGGATTCAGGACACCACAGGCATCAGCCCAACTCTTCCAAAACCCTTCCCACCACCAAACCCACCACTGCCTGTCAGTCCAGGGCACTGGGAAGTGTTTCCTCTGGGAATACTGTGCAAGCCACAAAATCTATAGAAAGTGATGTACCAGAAAAATAAGACTTTGGATGAGCTTGTGCCCTCGAGAATCAACTTTGGCATCGCTCCCCTAATCTGGAGATCTTCAAGGCGAGGCAGTCTCTACTACGTGATTAAAAATGTGGGAAGACAGAGGATGGGATGCTCTTTTTTGCAGGATATAGTTCCAAAACACTTGCCCTAGGAGAGTTGCTCTTGGTTATGGGATCATTGGAAGGATGCTAGGGAAGATTCTTTGGCTTCAGTATTGCTTTCCTCAAGCTTTTGTTTACAAAGAACTGCATTCCTTGCATATGCAAAAAAATACTTCGAGGGATGCCTTACATTTCAGCTGAGATTTCTTAAAAAAAAGGTATGATGTATACCCATGTTATTTACTGTGCTTTCCTTACCCATATTTCCCTGTTATTTGTATTTTACCAAAGCAAAAAAAAAAGATTATATGTAGAATATTAAATGGAAAGGAAGAATCTATGTGACAGGTTTGCTTTCAAGGCTAACGATCAAAAAGTATGTTTTTCTGCAAAAGCACATTGGAGAACATGCAGCTGTATATGAAACTGCATTTCTGGATTCTATTTAAAGATAGAGTTTCTATTTTTTTCAGGGTCTCCATAGTTAGTATTTTATTAAGTATGGAGTTTGAGCGGACATAACTGGGATAGTTTTGCAGGTATTTCCTTCAGTGCTGGTTCTTTAATAACTCAAGCAACAGAAAACTACAGGGGAAAATTGAGCTTTTGATTTTGTAGTGTCTTAAATTAACATTCAGTTTGTGCAGATTGTTAAAATAGCCAAGTATTCATACTCTGGGCTTGAGAGGTGTCTTTATTTGAATTCTCTGATGATTATGAAGTCTAGCAGGAGAAGCATAATTTTGAATTTTATTTTTTCTCCATTCTTCAAGTAATAATTAGTTTGGAGGGAAAGGAAGTATTCCTTGTAAATTTTAATTTTAATTTGCTTTGTTTTGCAATATCTGAATGAAGTTCTGCTTAAATTGTGCTCGCTAAGCCTAAGTGATTTCAAACAGGTCTCAAGACAATTTCACTGAATGTAAGTTACTCAAATACAAATCCATTTTTGTAGCTGAAAGAGGGGGATGTTTATAACCTGTCATGTCTTATTAACTTCACTACTTTGTTTTTAAAGACTCAAGAAGAACCAAGTGAATAACTTCTCTTCTGGGATAGGTGAGAGGAATTCCAGCTTTTGGTTAGTTAACTGCAGAATTACTTCAGTTAATTTAAAAAAAAAAAGTTATAAAGTGATATCTAGCACAGATGCCTTAAACTGACTGCACAGCCATAGATGGAGCTTTAAACTAACAGCTCTCAGAAGTTATAGTGAATCTGTTAATTTTTCAATCCTTGTGCTGTGAATCTCACTGAAACAAATGATGGATGTTTGCATTGAAAGGAGTGGACGGTAGCAGTGACTTTCCCCACAGTTTCTACCATTTCAGCACAAAATCCAGCCTTTTGTCAGTGGCCTGTTCTAAAGAAGTTGAAATGAACACATACCAAGATTTGAAGTAAATATCCTATAAATATGCTGAAGTGACACATCTCAATCCTGTGTTTGATCCATGCCTTTTGCTACCCATGAAAATGCGAATGTAAATTTGGATTGAAATTGTATATACGAGTAATAAATTTAAGATATTTCAATTTTTCATTGGAAAATGTGCAGATTAAGGTTTTAGTGTGTGTAATTTTGTGATATCTTGAAAAATTTTATAAAATCAACAAAAAACCCTAACAGTGTTGCATATCAAGTTTTTTTTTCCCCCTAAAAGTGTGAAGAAAAACAGCTTGAAAGAGTGGAAGGCTGTAGATTTGCATGGGAATTTCTGCTGCACTGAGGTGTTGCCTGCTAAAGGCAAAAGTGCTTCTTGGAATGCAAGCCAGCTTTCTTCAAAAGAACCCAGAGAAGAATATTGATTTATTTTTGTCATATGATTGGGTATTTGTCAAAAATATGCCAGGTGAATGATTAACATGGGGCAAGGCAAGGAGAGTGAATATTTCACCTGCTGTCCCTTTAGTGAGCTAGACAAAACCACCACCTCATCCATCCACAGCTCTGGCTGCCTCTCAGGAATGCCCCTTTTACTTCCCACAGGCTTGAATCTTCCTTCTCATTCCTTGCAGACAGTGGAAACAACAATCCTTGCACTGCTGATGGTTTCACTGGCTGGTTCAGGAACTGATGGAGTTTGTGGATCCAACATCCCATAAGGTCCATTTATTCCAACCTTAATTATGTCTTAGGACAGTGATCTGTAACTGAGCACTTTGCAAGTCTTGGACTTTGTCTAAAAATTCTCCCATGTGCTTGCTGAAGAATTTTCAGGTTTGTCTTTATTTCTTCTGTTAACAAATAACCATACAAACACTTCAAAGCGTTACCCTGCCTATACCCAGATTTTTGTCATGCTCAAAACACTGGATTCTAAACAGCTTTTTAAAATGGAAGATTCAAGCTGGCTCTTGTTGCTGTTGGAGAGCAGATCACGTTTTCCTACACTGAGCAGCAGCAGCCTGTCTGTGTTTTAGCAGGGATTGAGATTTCTGTGGCAGATAAAGCACTGGAGTGGATGGAGAGGAGTTTGTATTCATGGCAGCCTCTGCTTCAGGCACTGCTGAGGTGACAAATGACACTCCCTGGGAGAGGACACTGCAGAGTGGCCAAGGATCTGACAAATCCCACAGCTACACCAGGCTTGATCTGTCACCTCAGGAGTTTTCTTCTCTGCTGCCCTCAGCCTCTGTGCTTTTGGGATTTCAGGTAAACAACCCTTCACCTGGCACACAGGTTGTGTCAAAGCAAGCTTAAACCCAAGCTGTGAGCACCTGTTAAGAAACATTCACCTTTAACCATCAATTAAAAGCCAGGAGAAGGATTTGCCTTCCATCTGTAAGCCAGCCTGCAAGGCCAGAGTTTCATCATTGCTGATTTTTAGGGTGAAAGGAATAAATAACCAAATCTTTTGTACTATTCCATACACAGGAACAGTACCTCTTCCTAGAGGAAATAAAACCTCACAAACTCTTGCTGTGTTGTCAAACAGAATTTTGTCGAAGAGGCTCAAACAAAACCTATGAAAGGTTTAACTGCTCCCTGCCCTTTACAGCAAAAACAGTAAAATCGAACTGATTCTGCAGGAAGAAAAAAAAAAGTTAGAAAATAGCTCAGCACTGAGAAATTTCAAGTGCAACAGCATCCATAGCAGAGTGCCAAACTGATTTTATATGCTGTGTCCAACTCAGATAATAGAAAATTTAAGCCTTAGTCAAGGAAAAGTAGATCTAGCTCAATAAAAAGATACAAACAAGTACAAGCATGTGAGATAATTCTGTAGTCCTTACTGGAAATTCAAAATGTTCAGATCAAGTAACAACATGGTATTTTCTTTTTTCTGCTTAAACCAAGGAGGTTTGAAAATACATCTACTGCCAAAATGAAGCATTTTTGGGAAGTGGTGTACAAAATGAGGTAGAAGTGTCAAAACAAATGATGACTAAAACTAATTTAACATCAAGTCTAGCCTTAAGAAAACAAGTAATATATTAAACTAGAAATGTATTTTGTTTCTGAAGATGAGACATTCTTCCATCAAGACCCTCATGTTGCTTAAACAAAATTTACCACAGCATCAAGGTGCCTGTCATTTTACCCAACAGTGAGTTTTGACCAAGAGATTGACACAAATGTTCCAAGGTTGAACGCCTCCATCAAGTTTTTATAATTGCACTGAAGTTTGGATGGATCTGATGTTATGCTAAATTATGTGTGTCAACTTTTTATAAATATGAAAGCTACAGTGTGCTTTAAAGCACTTTTTTTAGGTTGTCAGCTTTAGATCACTAGTGACTTTGTATGTAGGATGGATGAGGTTAATTTAAATCCACTAGACATTAAGTCTATGCAATGTTCTGCTGCCATGGGACAAGTTTTGTATCCTTCAGAGTTACCACTATGGTGCTTCAAAGCAAACCTCACCCTGTACTCCTCCTGTTGTTCAGCTAATCCTCAAAGTTAAATTTTAAACATTGCCCTCCTAAAGCAATTTTGAAACTCCAGCAGCAGAACTACATGTAATTTCACTGGGATTAAGCTTCACTGAATTCCTAAAAGCAAGGGAAAGGAGAAGACTGCACTTGGGCTAGTAAGTCAGAGCAGATAGAAAACTACTCTCCCTTCAAAAGTTACCTTTCTTGCAGCAGTAGGAAATTAAGATACAAGCAGGAGGAGCAGCTAATGCTACAGCTGCACTGAGTGAAGAGCAGAGAAACTCAGAGCCAACAACTTCCAGCTATGGCTCAGTGCAGCAGAAGCTCTAACACATACATGTATTTTCATGTGCAAGCCTGGGGACAAACACTGATCTGATTGTCCCAAGGGATGTTGGGCAAGCTGCCTTTTCTTGTTCCACAGCCAGACAAGCTGGGTGCCACGATGAGCTGCAACAGCTGTGCAATAGCTAAAAGTGAAAGGCCTACTGTAAATGTACTGTAAAACCTTTTACAGTGAGACTTGCTTAAAAGAAAAAAATTCCCTAGCCAAGCATCCAGATATAGAACTGGTGTTTAATTACTCCCAGCCTGTGCCCTGTGGTTAAAGGGAGCTTTTATTTATCCTGTTGGTTCCCACTGCTCCATCTAAAGCACATATTTCTGGGGTCAGTTCCAGCAGCATGCCCAGCATTTCAGCACAGTTAGATGATTAGCAGACACTCAGTCCAAGCCTGGACACTGCTCAGCTTATAAGGATGTGACTCAAACAGAAGCCAGTGCTTGCTGCATTCACACCTCCAAGAGTGTCCAGCCTGCAAACACTTCTATGGAGAAACAGCTCCATTTCTGTTACTTCTTCCAGGCCAAAACAGTTCTATCTCAAGGCTGGATATGCAAGAAACAAGAGTTCACCCTGCCTTCTAGGACATGTGAGTTACACACCATTCCACAGAGCAGTTTTTGTTTGTTTGTTTCATTTACATCAATATGAATCTCTTTCCAATAGGAATTAAAAAGTAGCCATCCCTGGAATTTCACAGTTTACTGTTCAACAGAATGTGTATATATATATATATATATATATATATATATATATATATATATATATATATATAAAAACTGTTACTGTAGACTTAGCACAGGTGAAATCTGTAACCAGAGGTACAAACACAAGCCATGAGGCTGCTGCTCTTGTCCTGTTAATGCCATGGGACATATTCCTTACACTCTGTGTTGCACTTAGTTACTACAATGCTTTATTTTTATCACTCTTTCCCCCACCACCATAAATTCACTGGCACAGGTTTAGTCTCTTAAATACAGCTTACCTGGGTAAGTCTTTGAGATTCCTCAACAGCTGGGACTTGAAAGGGAAAATAACTCCACCAGGACAAAGAGCAGTGGCTGCTTTATCTATCCAAGACTTGTCCCCCTTTTTATTGCACCACATTCCAGCTTCCACACAGAGTCTGACAGCACAGGTGGTATTGTACATGCTTTATTAAAATGGTACTCATATTTACAATATCTGCAGAACCAATCCCTCCCAAGTCTTGCATTCAGACAGACAGACACACACACAGACACACGCGCAACGCCCCTTCACTCTACGGGGGTGTGAAGGCTCTGCTCCCAAAAGTTAGGCAGCTTCTGGAAGAGGAGGAAGGGAGACTTTTTTTTTTTTTTTTGTGTGTTTGTAATTCCTTAAAAAGAAGCATGGGAGTATGCATTTGGCCATCACAATGCTAATTGAAGTATATGTAGTATTAACATATGGCAGTAACACTGAGTGCTCCTCTTTTACATTCTATACACAGAATGACATCAAGGTTTTCCAGTCAACACAACATTCCAATTCAGTCTCACTGCTGCTTGTAGTGACTATGAAACCGCAATTTGGGGGCTGTCCCTTAAAACAATTCAAGTCTATGGAAGCTAAATAAGGCACAATTAATATTTGATTTGATTTAGAGGATGGGAAAAAAGGGGAGAGGCAGGTTTCAGATAATAGTTGTTGTAGAAGAAACTTTTTTTTACCCAATCCTTTTGAGAAAAGGATGAATTTAATCCCCATCCTAATCTACGTGGACTTCTCTTAGAGAACTGAAGGATTCTGCTGGGCTTCTGACACCCACACACAAAACAAAACTGGAAATTCACATTTTAACACCAGCCTCAGTAGTCTCACCTACTGCTGCTGATGTGGATGAGTACATCTTTCTTTAAATGCTGAAGGAGAAGACACACACAAAACAAGATTCAAACCTTCCTCTGAGCTTGAAGACTCATCTTTTAGAGAGCTTGTAAGGTACACTAGTTGAAGGCTTCAGCTTACTGATAAAAAGGAATAGCATTTTTTACCTTTAAATCCCTGGCCCCTCTTCACTGACGAAGCCTAACCAGACATTACAAATAAACTGCAACAAAAAATTTGGCAGCACAAAGAATGTCTAGTATTCAAATCTTCATTTGTGAGTATATTATTTTCCTTGTACAAAACCTGTTGAATGTGTTTTCGCAGCAGATGAACTGTACCCAAAGATGCAGGACATTCTGTGATGGGGAATAAGAGGTTGCAGTTCCGAAGGCCCCTGACTTTGGTTGTTTACAAAGTTCATTCCTGTTTAGTGTGATCCTTGGTATCTTCCTCATCTGTGTATTCTGATGGTTCTTCCCCTGGTTTTAGGAGTCTACCTACGTAGTCATATTTTTCTGAAAGAGATTTATGATTCCATTACAATTAAATACAGCTGCATTTGCTTGCTAGCCCATACTACTTCAAAATCAATTTTCTCCTACACACTACAGTTCTAAATCTCAATCACTGAAACTGATGGTAATTTAGCAGCAAGCTCAGCCTCCTAAAGCAATCTTTCTACCATTATTTTCTCTAACTGTGAGTACTTTGTTTCCATTCTCTTCCAGCTGATCAGGCAAGATTTATCACCCAAGGGCTAAAAACCAATGCTCTCCAATCCTTCAGCCTGTTTTGATTTCAATTAGTGTGAAAAACTATTCCCCCTCCCTCCAGAAGCATAATTCCTTATTTGTCAGAAATGATTTCAAGACAAACTCATTCAACTCTTTATGTTAAAACAACTCTTAGTCCCAATGATAATTCCATGGCATCCAAAGCCAAGAACCTCGAGCAGGAGTTCCACCAGCTAAGCAGATGAGATTTGGGAGTGAAATTCTGTGCCAAAGAGCTAACAGAACAGGTTTTTTTGTATAAAAATAAAAGTTTATAAAAGCTGTAGTGATATATAGTGAAATCCTCTGTGGAAGAACGCACAGCTAAGAGTTGAAATCAATGATCCTTGGGGGTCCCTTCCAACTCAGCATATTCTGTGCTAATATTATTGTCAACACCTCTTTAAAAGCTTCCCCAAGCCCAAATCAATCATTTTTATCAAAAGCATTTCCTTAAGCTGATAATTTCAGAATTTACCTTTAAATTGCATTTCCCACTCTCTTACACTTTCCATCTGTACAGCATTTAAGTCCGATAGGTCATCATATTCATCTCTGAGTGCATCTTTATCTAGACAGAAAGTTGCTAGTCCCCTGGAGGCATCTCTGCCAGCAAATATTCCATATGGACCCTCTGAAAACAAAAAGACAAAATTGATACCTTCATGTCTTTGCTAATGGTGACCAAAGCTCAGTCCTTTATGTAGTCTGCCAAAGCCAAACATGAAATTTCTGCAGTGATGGGAACAGCAGCACTTTCAATGCCATGGCTGTTTGACATTCAACAGCACTGCAATTCAATCTTTAATATCACTAGGAGATAAAGTCTGCTGAGAGAAGCAGAACCAGGAAAATAGCTTTGAAGGGATATCTGGAAAAATCCCTGTCAGTTGATGCAAGCCAGTTGATGCAAATTCCAAAGGGACCAGAGGCTGGAATTCAAAAGAAATACACTTCTATTAAGCAACACACTGAATATTTACAAGTCAGATATGAACAGAAGCAAACTGCATAGACATCTTAATCAAAAATCCATTATTATAAATAAATAGAACTTAAGAGGGCTAATCAATGATTTCACTTCACTTACAGAATCACAACAACTTTCTACATCTTTTGTGACATTTCTCACTTCTGAGGAAGTACTCACTTATTTTGGGCAGCAGATCCCCTATACCCTTAGGGTGTAAAGCTCTTGAAACCAGCACAAATTGTCACATTAGGAACATAAAGCAACTGCTTCCTCTGTGCTTTCTGACCAATGCAAAGCAGCACAAATATCCCGATAAAATTCTGAGCAATAACTGTGAAATAAATATTATTACTGAGAGAAATGGATGGTTTGTAAACCAACAATTTGCAGGGCAAGATCAATAACTGGCTTTCCCAAATTTTAATTAACTCAAAGAACTTTAGGCATATTGTTATCTTAGATCTTCTTGACCTAAAACCAAATACCTTAAATTCAGATCAATTAAAAAAACAAAAAAACCTCAAAAATCATAACAATACACTAACATTTTCTGCATTAACTGCAGCAGCTACAGAGTGGTAAAAGGCCAGAACCCTTCTCTGGCTTACCTCTCAACAATAGCCACCAGCCTGAAGAAGAGGCAGCACCCAGGGGCAAGAATGAACACCAGCAAGTGGCACCACACTGTCCTTCACCCCTGTGCTGCCTGCTGGAGCACCTCAGAGCTCCTGTGCAGCAGGATGAGCCAGGGGGAGTCACTCTGAAAGGCTGGCTCTGCCCAGGTGCTCCCACACCTATCTGCCCCTGAAGCAGGGAAGCTCAGCACCATGTGGAGCAGGAGAAATGATGTCCTCACCACAACTGCTGCTGTCTCTCCACCCCAGAGTGTTGGCACTGTGAGCTGCTTACAGTCAAACCTGAGAACAGAAGGTTGTCCTGAGTGCCAAAGACAATTCCCTGCTCTCTCTGGAAATAAACCAGCTGGTTTCAAAGCACCATTCACCAGAAGCAGGAATTAGAGAATGAAGCATCAGCTGCAAGTTTGCACTGCACCAGGCTGACCACAGTGATGAACAGCATCTCTGTGCTCATCCTCTCAGGAATTTAGCTCAAGAACAGCACCCATGAGATCCGTCAGGGATCAGGACTACAGGTACAGTGCTTCAGGGACACAAAGCCAAGAGGGTTCCCTTTCCTATCTGCATCCTGAATTAGCTATTGATTTGAAAAGCAGGATTTAGAGACTGAAATCAATCCTATAGCAATGCACTCTGCATGCCTGCTCACCTCCAGAGGACAGGCTGAGAGGCACCAATGACCATCATCTGCAGCACAACACAGAGTTTCTGCAAACAAAAAGTTCTGCTTCAAGCAAAACCCAATGATTGCTCACTCAAGTGATCTGATTTTTGTATAAACAGCTCTTACAAACACCACAATTACTAAATCCTTAAAAGCAATTAGAAATTGTTACATTCTGACCCCACTAACAGTATTCTGTCCCCATTTTTTCCTTTCTCTGAAGTGTTTCAAGCAAATGTCCATGAATCCTACTATTTGCACAGGGTGTTTTCCAAACTCTGGTTAATCACAGAGTAGCACCCTGCTGCCCTTCCATTCTACCCTGCATTTAGTGGTTTATGGAGTTTCACAGAACCTGCTGAGATGCCACCTCTTGGTCCACCAGCTTGATTCCAATGACTTCTATTAAAAAGAGAATGATATTTATCTGTATCAAGCACTGAACATTCTTAAATCTCAATAACACACTTAATTGAAAGCATGAAAACTTGTAGAATACATCAGCTTGCATTAAAAGTAATGGATGCAAAATTTTTGCAAGCATCTTGTAATCTCAGATGCCACACCAATGATTTTTTCTTTCCTAAAACTGAATTTGAACTTTAAGATGGCAGAATGATTTTTCCAGAAGTATTCAGAAGTCACAGAGGACTCATCAAGCCACGTCCAAGCACTCAGTAGAATGCTAACTTGTAAAAACCAACCTTTGGACTCAGCAGACAGCATCTGAAATTCCAGCTCTGCAAATGGAACTTAGAAATGTGTTCTATTCTTTAATCCTATACTAAAAGGTAAATATTGAATTGTGATTATTAGTAAATGGTGCAAGCTTGGCTTCACCTTGCTTCCTAAAGCAGAAGTTCAGCAATCCCAGTATGAGCAAGATCTACTTCAAGATTGAAAGCTTCCATTCAGGTGCTTCTACACAGAGTTTAACTACAAATATTAATGTATTGATACAAAACATACAGCTCTGGGGTTCTGCTCTGCTAGTCTATTACTCCCTTTTATATAAAAAAATGGTGCAACAGCCTGAAAAAGCCATTTTGTACATCAGATTTCACTGCACTTGGGAAAGTGTCCAGGAAGGTGCCAGCACACAAAATCCCAGGGAGAAAAAATATCTTTCAGGAACATGCTTGAGGTGGAGACATCAGTGCAATCCCAGACACACTCCCACAGAGCTCTTTCATGGCCTGATGCAATTCACTCTGCAGGCCCTACCACAGTCCTCCTTTTCCTTTCCTTTTCCTTTCCCTTCCTTTCCTTTTTCCTTTCCTTTCCTTTTTCCTTTCCTTTCCCTTTCCTTTTCCCTTTCCTTTCCTTTTCCCTTTCCCTTTTCCCTTTCCCTTTTCCTTTCCCCTTTCCTTTTTCCTTTCCTTTCCTTTTGTCTGCCCACCTATTCAGCCTGGCTGCTGCTGTAAATAATTGATTGCAGCATGACATGACAGGCAGGCTGGAGAGAGGCAGGAACAGTGGCTTGGAGCACAGGTATGGAAACCAAAGCAAGTTCCTGAGACATATCACAACATTTCAGTGGGGTTTTTTTGCTGTATTCCCAAATGAGCCATTTCACAGTCAAATATATCTTTAAAAAATTCTCCTCCCACTCCTATTTGGGATAGTACAACAACAAGCGTCAAGGAAGTGTCAAAACCAATTAAAACCTGTCTGCTATAGGTTACTTGGGTATATGGAGGCACAAGTCTTCCCTAAAGGAAAGCTGCTCCTTGAAGAATGCTTTTATTCCCATCATGGCTTTCACATTTCAAGAGCTCTGTTCCAGAGCCATTGTTTATTTTAGCCCTGAGAGCAGTTATCAAGCCCACAGATTTGCCTGCCTATCTGCACATCTGTACCTCCACGTCCATACTCTGCATTTCCCCTGGATAAAGTCCTCATCTACCTTACAACTCCACCTTGGATAAAGTACACCTTTCTCTCAGCCACAACACATGCAAAACCTTGCTACCCACCACCTGCACAGCTTCACTTCCTTTCACAATCCAGTTAAGAATTTAAGAATTTAGAATCCTGCTCTGCCTGACACTTGTCTCTATTCACAGTAAAGCTTGAGATTTGGTAAAGTCAAAGTCTCTTCAGATCACAAAAATACAATCTTCAAAAAGATTTCTGCATTCCCCTAGCATTGGTTTGATTCCCTAATGAAAATTTAATTTCTCTTTGCAGACAAGGAAAAGATCTATTCAACTTAAAGCAACATATTAAAAATTTTGATCCACCAAGTTTTTATTTGGAAGTACTGCTTCTAGTCACTTCCTCCAAAACAGGGTGAACTGGATCTTGGAACAGCACCTATTTCAATTTTCAGCCAGTCTGGCCAACAGCTCCCCCAGCAAAAGCTATGCTGGCTCCAACTTCAGAGCACATTCCTGGCTGCCAAGAGGCTCCCTGAGCAGTTCAGTTTGGGAGCAGCTCTGTGGAACATCCCAGACTATTGCTCCAACAGCAGCAACGTTGCACACTGACCTTTGGATGGCTCCAAGGGGCAGCACAGGGAATGCACCACAGACAGCCACATGTGGACTCTCCAGCTAATGAAGGGAGAGCTGAGCTCAGAATTGTGCTCCTTTTCACATGTGATCTCTCTAAAGAAGGCACACAGGTTAACAGCAAAGTTCAGCTTTAAAGCAGCAGCTTTGGTTTCTTCATCTAGTCAAAAAGCACTTGGAAGCAATCACCAAATGTGCATCTGTGGGTCCATACAGCCACTGGAAATAAAACCCAGATTTGTTTGAACTTTAGATACTCATGGATAACACTCATTAATCTGCAGACAAGAATAAGGACTAATCTCCCTTCGAGTAAGGGCAAGGGGAGACAGGCTACAAAATTATTAACAACTCCATTATTCTATCACTTTGCTTACTTTCTCCACTCCACACTGAAGTGAAACATTCACTGGCTGTTTCAAATTTTGTATCTGAATCCTGACACGTGTTTGCTCAGTGTTGCATCTTTCATGAGAGAATGAAAAAGCTGCAAGTTACACTAAGCCATTTGGAGATGCAGCTTGAAAGCAGAAGGTTTCTAATAACATTTATCACTGGGAATTCAAGGTGACATAATTTTAACTTTACTGCTCCAGATTTACATGAAAGGGAAGATGTGGGTCAATTTTAAGTTACAGCCTGCATGGAAAGTGTGTGTCCTTAGGAGACCAATCCACATGCTCAAAGGGAACTCTACAGATGTGAAATGTAGATCTAAGATGGGAACTGCCCAGGAACAGGGGTCTAAACCTGACTCCTCAGGCCCCACAAGGCCAGAGAGTCTCACTCTCTCTTTTGCTTACTTGCTTTTTCACTCTGGGGAAAAAAAAAAAGTGCAAGAATCAATGACCCAATTTCAACTAAAGGGGCAGACAGCAAGCACTGGCAAGAGAGCCCACAGGAGCTTTTTAGAAGACAGCTGCTTTCTTAAGGATGACCTAGGTTGCACATCTTGGTTTAGTGAAAAATGCTCTGACCACCAGTTGATTTCCTAATAAGCAAAGCTGGCCAGGTTTTTTCATTCTGTGTACTGGACTTAACATCTACATGTGACAATTCATATTAACTAACAATTCATGTGATGTCACTATCACATTTCATATTTCACACCTGCTTGATCAGGACCCCCAAGTGTCCGGTGACTCAATGATCTCAGAGTTTTTTTTCCAGCCTAATCAATTCTGTGACTGGAACACGATTGGTTTAAATAGGAACTAGGAATTTGTACACAGCTCTTATGAAACATGCAGTTGTTCAAGTTTTAGGGGATATACTGAGGTTGTGAAAAAGGGAAAAAAAAATTAAAAACCAAAAAGAGAGAGCTGACAGACACACAGGGCAGACAGAGGAGACAGAGTGCTGATCCTCCTGCACAAAACCACTTTACTGCTCTCCATGAGCATGGCCTGGAGGCTCAGAACAACCTCCGCTCTGGTTATGTGTCTCCCATCAATATGTGTGCATACACCTTTTAGTTTTACTGCTTCTGGCTGGAACTCCACTCCTCTGTCCAGAAATGCTGAATCCCAGGGCAAGAGACACTTCCACTACATAGACAAAGTGGTGACAAACATGAGAACCACTGAGAAGATCTCTCACACTTTACAGAAAACATTTCTTTGCCCCAGTCTTATCCTCTGTACTTATCTGCAACCCCTCAGCCTGTTGTGTTCTCCAGATAAGGCCACCCTTAACAGTATTCTCCAAATACAACATCTGGAGAGTCCCTCCTGCAACATTTCACTCTAACCATACCCTTGGAAAGGATGTGTGGAAAAGCACCGTGCCATGTGCTCAACAGAGACACAGGGAAATTTATGGCACTCAATTCCAAACAAAGTCTAACAGCATCAGATTATTTTTATACAAATTATCAGAAAGAATGATGGCTGTTTATTACAATGAAATAAAGGCAGATTTCTCTTCCTGGAAAATGAAATGTGATGGAATATTTTTTGTGGAAGGAACTACTACTATCTAATCTATTCTTCTTGGAAAATCAGAGATCTTCATGACATGGATAAAGACAAGTGGGATGAGAGAGAGGAGTTGACAGTGACAACACACTGCAGTAAAAGAAAGTCGGGAAATTGATTTTTTTAAGATCATGAAACATTCAGAAACAGAAGTGATGTGAACAGTTGCATACTCAGGGCTGCACACAATCTTGCTTTGTCATGCTCAAAGATGTGTATTTTTCATAACTACACAAAGTATTTAATAAGCTAATCAAAACCTGTTTGTGGCATTACCTTGGCATGCAAATTTAACTGCTAAATATTAAGATTTGCTGACATAAAGTACACTAACTCCTAGAATGCTCTTCTACTGACAGGTACACAACCAGAAACCTTGATGCAACCACACAAAGTTCAATGTTACTACAAA
This sequence comes from Melozone crissalis, assembly GCF_028551555.1. NCBI lineage: Eukaryota > Metazoa > Chordata > Aves > Passeriformes > Passerellidae > Melozone > Melozone crissalis. Next base: position 5,639,136 of record NW_026535817.1, on the reverse strand, counting down.
TGAAAAGCAAAAAACTGTCTCTCATTGTGAGATATAAAAAAGAAGGTATTAATGACTAGACCCTAAGTCATGAGATGTGATTACAGATGGGAAATCACCCCAACAGAGGTTCTCTAACAGTCTGCTTATGTGATATTTTTAGTAGTGCACCACTAATTGTTTACTTTATCTCTTTTGGAGTTTGTGGGTGATAAAGGGAAAGGCAATGAATTAGACTGAATAATCAGTCACAGCATTCTATGTCACTTACTCATCTGGACACAAGCAGAGGTGGAATTGGATACACCTAAGTGAAGTCTTGAAACAAATGGTGTATTTGCAGGACAGAGCAGCATTTTGGAAAAGAACTTGGCAAATAAAATTTTCAAGTGGTTTTTGGAGGCACAGACTGTTATATGTACAGTGTAGCCTTTCTTTACTCTTAGCTAAAATACATTAAGAGATACCAGAGACTAACAGGATACCAATGAGATAAACTGCAGAAGGCTTAAAGAAGACAGCATGATAAAAACAAAAAAACCCCAAAAAACTGGGAAACATTTGGACTAAATGTTAAAAAAAATGAAGTTTTCAGTCATGGCTGTTTGAAAGGAGGGCTTCAATAGTCTATCATTATTTAAAAATACCTTTACTGTGTGTATGTAAAGGGCTCTTCAATGAAATGGACCAAAGTATAACAGGACTTGCTGGATGGAAGCTTAAAGTCAGGAGAACTCTGAATAAAATCAAAAGTTTGGTGGCAGCTTTAATGGAATCTCAATTGTTGGACAAAAATCTGGACTAGGTGACAGTTTTGTGCATTTTAAACTTTCTGCCGTAAGTAGAAGAAAAAGGAACACCTTGGCATCCAAAGTACCCTGGAGGAGGAAAGGCTGACATTACTATGAAGAGATGAGCAGTGACCTGCCACCTGAGGCAGCCACTTTGTGTGACAGCAACCCAGCCCTCAGCTCTGCTCCTGAAACATCAGCACATGCACCATCCCAAGTGACACATCTGAAAACCACGTCACTCCTGTTAGAAAAAGGCAATCTTTCACTGCAGGGACAAAAAAATAAAAAAAGCCTTTGTCTCTCTCGATGAAAAGCTAGAAGCACTGCTTCTAAGGAAAACCAGCTGCTCCCAGTTAGCAGAAAGCAGACTGATGTTCTAGAACATGAAGTTTTAGCTTCCTCACAATGAGAGGCCTCCCAAGGTTGACAGTGTGCACCACTGATGGTATCTGGAGAGGAGAGCCCAGCATTTAACTCTGATACACAAAAGGGAGGAAGTCAATGTTTAGATCAGGGCTCAGTATTATTTCACAGAGCACTCTGGTGTTTGAAGTTTCATGCAGCATGTGTATTATTGTATATGTGTAAATGTGTATTACCTGCACTTCATGTCAGCACACAGGTCTCAGTTTAAAAACCCCTAAATAAGAGAGGCAAAAGAACTAGCCTGATGAAGTGGCAGGCAAGCTGCAGCTCACCAGGCTGCATTTTCTCAGCTTTACTGGTTAATAAACAACATAAAGCACGGCAAGGTACTTGGGATTCCACTGTGAACTTTTACAGTGCCCAGCCAAAAAAGCAATTCAACTCAATTACAGCAGGTTCACTTTCTGCAGCTGGTATCACCAACTCTGAGCATGAAGTAGTTACAAAATTCTAGCCCAGTTCAATCACAGAACTGCTTGTCCCTTCCCTGCCAAGAACCAAAGGCTTGCAACATGCCAGCTTTGTCGTTTTCTTTTTGGAACCTCAATTATCAAATAATAATAAATGATTACTTAACTTGAACTATTTCCTGGGGGAGTGGGAAATATCCTCTCTGCCCTCCACCCCTCTCCCAAGGAAGATTGCCACGGTTATTATGAAAACTCCTGCACAGTTTGATTAAAGCAAGTTTTCCAAACCACCATTGTTTAAAGAAGAAAATTATCAGCACTCATAAGCCTCATTTCCTTTGGCATCAGTCGTGAACACAGTGCTCACCAGTAAGTTTACCCACCTCATCATTAAGAATGCTGCTTATCACGAGAAAGTGTGCTGCAGTTTCACAGAGCACAAGGTGAATACAAAACCAGAACATTTCTCTGAAGCCTGCTTTTGTGAACCTTCGAAATACACATTTCCTCTCCGAAGAGGAGTGCTGGCTGGCTGGCTGTTTACGAGATTGGCTTCATTTCTGCACTCTTCCCAACAGCAGCAGCACCACCACACTAGTGCCAGAGCTCTCCTTGCCTATCTTTATCCCGACTAAAAGTCCCACTCAACATGGCATTTACACCTAAATAAATAACCAGCCGGCTGCCTTCCTCTCCTGAGCCGTAAGCGCTAGAACGAAGAAAGCACTGCTCAGCTGCACTTGGGAAACCTACTAGAAGAGACAGAAGGGGGGGAAAAAAAAGAAAAAAAATAGAATTAACCACGGCACATCCAAACGGAGGCATCTGGGCAAACGACGGCTGCCTGAGGAGAACCCATTCCCGCTGAGCATCATCCCCGGTGGAACAGCGCCGGTGGGTCCCCGGCCGGGGCTCCCCCCATCCCCCCGCCGTCTCACCGGGCCCGTAGAACTTGCTGCCTTTGGTCACGTCGAAGACTTTGCCGTTAACAGCCAGGAGGATGCGGGGATTGCGAGCGCCGTCGAACTCGCGCAGCTGCTCCAGGGAGAAATCCCGGCGCTTCATGCGCGGCAGCGCGGCGGCCTCGCCCTGCCGGGCCGCGCCCCCCGGCCCGCTCCGCGCTCCCCAGCGCAGGTACAGCCGGTAGGCGGCCAGCAGCGCCAGGGCCAGCAGCCCCACGCCGAGCAGCAGCATCTCGCCGCCCGCCAGGGCCGCGCCGCCCGCCGGGCCCTCCTCAGTCCTGAGCCGCCCCTGCCCATCGTCCGCCATCGCTGCCCGGACAGCGCGCGCCCGCCCGCCCGCCCGGGACACGCCCGGCCGCGGCCGCGCCCCCTGCCCGCCGCCCCTCCCGCTTCCCATTGGCCGCCGCCCCGAGCCGGCCCCGCCCCCGCCCGCCTCGCGCCCCCCGCCGGCGAATCGGGACGCGGGCACGCCCCGCGCCCGGCCCAACGGCGCGCGCGCGCCGCTCGCGCGAGAGGCGCCGCGGCCACCCCCAGCGCGCATGCGCCCCCCCCCCCAACTTTCCGCCCCCCGCCATTCGCCTTCCCCCCCCCTCCCATCGCCCCCGCGCGCCCAGGTGGCGTTGGCGGGAGCGGCGCGCGCGGGGTGGGGGGGTCGCTCGCGCCGTCGCCTCACGGCTGAGGGCGGGAAAAGCGCCGGGAGCCGCAGCGGGGTCTGAGGGCGCCGCGATAGCCGCGGACGCCCGTCCCCGCCACCGGCGAGAGGGTCGAAGGCCGGCCGGCGCGGTGTTGGGCCACCGCGGTGCTGCCACGTTGTGTGGGGCCCGCCGGGCAGCTGCCGAGTGAGCGACACGTCTGCCCGCGCAGGGCTGTGGGGCGGCGGCGCCGCCCGCTCCGGTGGTGTGTGCGCTGCCCGCTCCGGCTGTGAGGCGGAGGCGGCTCAGGGGGCTGCTCGGTGCTTAGGGTGAATGTGCTCTTTCATTTCTGGCTGTCAGAAAACGGGGTGCTTGCTGGCATAGGGCTGGTGCAGTAGGATGGCGTCCCGTGCTGTGAAATGTATCGCTGGCAGCACATAGATGGCTCTCGTATACCTCGTTACGTCCCACCCGTGCTCCTCAGTTGCTTGCTCGGTTACGTGAGGAGAAAGACTTCTTAAAGGTTTTGTTATTTCCAGAGGTTAGAGATGGTGCTGTAGCTTGTCTCAGGAGCACACCTGCAGAGAAGGCAAAGACTTGGGAGCAGAATGGAGCCCTGGTGCACCTCTCGCTTGGTGAAGGTGTTCCCAAGCAGCGCGGACCATCCCATCGGGTAACACAGCAGAGCCGCTCCATGGATGTGCACCAGGGCTCTGGCAATGTGAGCCTGGCTCGGCCACTCTCCGTGCGGCTGGAATGCTGTGCAGGGAGTACCTCGGGCTCGAGAAACGCTGGTACCCCACGTAACTCCATCCCTGCCCAATACCAGCTCTGGGAGTAATTCACAGTCATGTAACTCAAATATTTTCACAAAGCTGGGAAGACAGCACGGGGGACTAAACCCAGTGTGAAATAACATTAAGGATTTTCATGAAGGCCCGAGTTTTCAACACCCTATATAATGATTAGGTGTTTAATCTTCTGCCCTCTGAGCCGGTTCAGTAATGACTACCTCTGTGAGGAAACAGGATAAAGTTCTTGCTAGTTAAAGACCTGCAATTAAAATACTTATCACTGTTCTCCTTAACCTGGCTGGCTCTATTTATTACATGTCTAAGTAAACACGATTAAGAAAGTCCTTTTATCTGAGCAAGTCGCAGCCTGATTGTGGTTAACAGCAGTTTTTATTACAGAATTATAACATGTGTAAATTGTCTGGGCACAGCTATGGTGCAGATCAGAAAAAGACACAGTCTTATCTCTGGATTTCCTTCCCTCTTAAGTTTAATACAGATTTTTCCACATCATCTTAAAGTGTTCTCTTAACTTCCTTTGTATTTTTTATTTCAGAAAACAAAAACAAATGGTAAGAGATGTGAAGTACTTTCACCCATCTTCCTAGAAAGATCTTGCCTGTAAATCCACCCAGAGTGGCTAAATCATTCTACGTGTTTCTTTGCAAACCAGTGGTTTCCCACTGCATGAATGTGGTGGTGAGGCAAATCCTGGCAGGAATACTTTAAAAAAATCAGTGTGGCAACTGCAATAGTTCCTTTTAATCTTCATTTTTTTCCTGTTCTGGATGCCTTCTTAAGAGATTATATTGCTGCCTGGGCTTGGCTGGGGCACCTTGGCTTAGTTCTGTGAGCCATGGTGGCTCTTTTTGATCCCCAGATAAGAGCTGGAAAGCAAGAGGAATTTCAGGAACCCGCCCTAAGGACACAAAATCATTTAAAAGTTTAGAAGAGTTGTACTTGCAAGAATTGAAGCAGTAGAAAATAGGCAAACACTAAATAAATCTGGATTAGTCCATTTCCAAACCTCTCAAATGGTACAGTGCTGTTAGCTTGACCTGCCAAAGGAAAATGCCAGGAAAGTTTCTCCACTGTGACTTTTCCCAGCGTTTCTTCCTTGCCTGACTGGTTTGCCAAGATGAGGAGTCTGTCCTGCACAGTGGAAGAGTTACACAACTGATAAATGGTCTCCAGAAGTCTCTCAGCATGCTGCTGTTCTTTACCTCTGCTCCTCAGTGGTTATTCAGGGTGATAAATATTTTATTTTGATCTGATTGACAGCCAGCTGTTGTAGATCCTGATCTGTGATTGGGAAGCTCAGGTGTAGCTAATGGATGTAATTGCAGGAATATGATTAAAGGAGTGAAAGTTGGGCTCTGGGGGGGGAAAAAACCCAGAATGTTTCAGATTCTGAGATCCATGCACAGGTAGTTCATTCACATAATAGTAATAATATTTACATATGACAGTTTCCCATAAAGTGCTGAACAAGCCCTGAAAAAAATGTATGAAAGAAGTTTCTAATTACAGATGCTATAGCTGTAGTTGTTCTTGAGTAATTGCTTAATTTTATTGGGTTTTTTTTTTTCCTGAGAAAATTCAGAGTACACCTAGAAAGTGAATAACTCATCGCTGCATTCACACTCAGTCTCACCTTGTTCTGCTTCATCTTCTGGGTAACTTCACCATTAGGAGGTGAATGCCCTGACTCAGAGTGATGCTGCTCACTTTTACCTTTCACACACTGCTCATTACAGCCTCTGGAAAGAAGAGAACTCAGGGAAGAGCACAAGGAGAGCCCAGGACAGAAACTGAACTCTGCTGCCAACCCCTCTCATGGCTGAGGCCTATTTCCATCGATTTTGAAGCTGAAGAGACATCTCTTACTGTGCAAGGACAAGGCCACAGGATGGATTAGGAGGTGCCCTGTATGTGAAGGAATGCAGGGATTTCTCAGTAAATTTGGGGTCACAGAACAATCAATCAGCTCCATTGATCTGGGGTATTTTTAAACCCAGGTTATGTGTGGGATGCAGCGACCATTTCGTTTTAAGCTGATACAGCTTGGAAACACTGATGAGGTCAATGCAATGCTTGAGGTTTTATTTCAAGACAGCACCTGCCTGAATTCCTTTGCACATATTTATTTCAAGTTCTACTAGGTAGACCTATGAAAAATCATTCAATATCATGTCTTTTAAAGAAGGGCTGCCGAATTGTTCAGGAATTTCATTAAAAAATTTGAAAATGCAGTATGAAGAGTCACATAACATTCATGTTGGCCCACTGTGCAGGTTTGGGCTAGGAGAGGGTTAATATTCTTCAGACATATTGGTCTGGGGCTCAGTTTTTCACTGGTAACAAATCAACTGTTATTTCTTAGTCTTTTCAAAGTGTTTTACACTTTAACTCTCTCTTGGGGTTATGTAGAAGCGAAGGGAGACGACCCATCCTCTGATCAGCATCGAACTCCGATTTATTGATGCACCAGGCACTTTTTATAACAGTGTTAATTAAGCTCATACATATTGCGAAACCCGAGCTCATCATAGGCTTCAGATTACACATTAACCCCTCCTTTTGTTTTCAATACCTGTGGTTTGTTATTGAAACCAAGATGTGTTTTCTCACCCTGATATGAATGGTTCTCAAGGCCTCCATGTCTGTCACTTTTGCTTTCCCAAAACAGCCAAGGACAGAATGTTCACCTGTTACGAAAAAACATCCTGAGAACTCTGCTGTTTACAGAAATGTGCCTGAGAACTTTGTTGTTTACAGAAACAGGCTTTGAGAATTTGCTCCTCACAGCTGCCTTTTACTTTTCCATCAGCTGTATATGATTATGGCATGTCTGAACAAAACTCTATAAGCCATTTCTGAGCAAAATTCTCCAACAGGGTTATCCTTGTAAAATGCTGTTGTGTTGACATGTTCCATAGGATCAAAGTGGAGGAACCCACTTTGGCTCAAGCCAATATCCATTTTTTTCAGCCCTGCCTGTTACCGTGTTGGTTTTTCCTGGAGAGATCAGCTTCTGTAAAGGGCAAAAGCCATGGGAGCTTACACACAAGTTTATGGCCTCTCTTCCATCTCCAAGAATGGTAAATACACAGCCAAGTGGAAATGTGTCACAGTAGTGACCTATATATTTTAAATAGGCACCATTCATACTCTCAGGTGCCTTTGCTTTTGTGTGCTGGCAGAATCTAGAACTGCATCATTCACACATAGTGGCAAGTAGATTGAGATAGAGTTGTCGTGATAATCAGACCTCTTCATTGAACAAAGCCTGTCAGGGTTCAAAGTCACCAAAGTCAGTCTGTCCTTGTCTTTTTTTTTTTTTTGGGTTTTTTTGTTTTTTTTTTTTTTTTTTTTTTTTTTTTGTTTTTTTTTGTTTTTTTTTTTTTTTTTTGTTTTTTTTTTTTTTCTTTTTGGTTTTTTTTTTTTTTCCTTCTTTTTGGGAGGGGTGTGTGTAGAAACTGTAGAAACTGCACACATGCAGCTGCTGTTCTTCTGTTCTTTGGCAAGCAGTCCTAGCAAGGAGTGAATTGCTGAAGTCCTCTGTGGCAAAGTCCATGTTTGTTTCAGGGTTTGCCCTTTGTATTTGTCTAGTTTTGATGAAGAAAGGGGAGGAAGTTGAAGAATACAGTCAGGTTTTGTGTATCAGGTAGGATCACACATCAGCAGCTCATCAGTAGCGTTTCCCACTTTCTAATAAAATATGAACTTCTTGCACAGCCAGAATTTTGATTGGTTTGATGAATAAAGTTAATTTTTCTGGGTAATTTCTGTTATTAGGATTCACATTCACTGGTACATGGTCGTGTCACAGAGTCTACAAAACCTTTTCACTGGCTGAGGACATTGCTGCACTGGAACATGACACCTTTTCATTTCTTACACAGCACAGCCTTTGTGTTTCAGTTTGCAAACTGGGGCCTTTATCAGGGACAAGCCTGACAACATTTTTCTTTGAAATCTCAGGTCAACAAATCCTCTTTCTCCAGTTTTGCAGGTACTCAGAGAATGGAAGGGCCAGTTAGGAGGCTGAGCAAAGCCCTGCTACAGGTAGCAAGGAACTGTATCTCATTCCCAGTGACATTGCTGTGGAGAGGCACAAGAGGAACACCAAATTCCAAACTTGCAGCAGGTACTACAGGAACAAAGAATAAGATACTCTGGCATGAGGAAAAATGAGGGAATAAGGCACTTGCTAGAAGGGCAACAAAGTGTTTCCAGCATCTGAAGTTTATGTGCAGATACAAATTCTGTAAAGACTAATTACAAGGTCCCTGAGCAATAACTTGTGTAGTGTAGCACATAAAAGTTATGACAGTGCATTTATAGAGTTTATGTTCACAGATTTCACTTTGGCTTTGGTCTGCCGAACTCCACTAGGTAGTTAAAAGCCAGGGTTTTGCTAGCAGACAGAAGGTTTGATAGCCTTGCTCTAAAACATTTCCTTTGAAATGTTTTCAATGTTAATTAAGTTGTTTGTTTAGACATTTTTGTTCACTTAATCATAAAGAAATGGCCATCATGCCATTTTCAGAATTTTTGGAGACAATTAAAGCAACTAACCTGTGAGATCAGCTGTAACAGCACTCTGTGCCACAGAAAAGCACATGCCAAGATTTATGTTTCATTTGACATGCCATCTATAAAAGCAATCAACCCTATGGAAACCTTACAATGATTCTGGCACCATAAAGCTGAAATTTATGGCCATCTAACCTAAAGCTTGTTAAAGAATAAGCAGCACAGGTTTATAAAAGCCTCATAACATACAGGCATGGTGGTTCCAAACCATTTTCCTAGCACCAAACCACCCTATCTGTCAGCCATAAACTGCTCCCTAAAATGGCCTCATCTGAATACACGTAGTCATTCTAATTTTAGTCTTCCTGATTTCTTTTCAAAAGCATGGATGCTTCCCAAAAGTGTGAGTCAGCTCAAATCAACTCCTAACAGAAAGTTTACAAGATCCAAACCTTGTCAGAGTCCTCACTTTCAGTTTCTCAAGTGGAGGTGCAAAGTGAAGCTGGCTACAAATGAGTGTAAACTGTTGATAGCATAAAAGGATGTGTTGTCCTGCCTGCCAAACCCATGTTCTGTTTTAGCACTGGCTGAGAACAATGGCTGATTCTTCTCTGCAGCTCTCACAATGTCTGGGACTTGCTCCTAAAATAATGTCAGGAGAAGGTAGATGAGGTTAACCCAAGTATGTAACAACTGCTAATTCACTGCAAGCAATGCCACTGAGCAATGGTACTGAGCAAGGCTCCAGTTTGTCCTTGCAGTGGTTGGCACTGGAAAATAGTGGGGTTGACATAGGTGTCACCAAATTCCTCAAGACATTCAGAGCTGGACTTATATTTTTTCTGGGGGTGGAGTACTTCCTCTGGTAGTTGATATGCACAAACCTTATTTGAGAAGACACAACCATATTCTTTTAGGAGTAATCTAGATCCTGTGATGAGAGGAGTGTAATTATGTGCATATAATAAATACATTAAGTATTTAAAAATTTGAAGGCCAACTGGAAAGAAGAACAACATAATTTTGGTGTTTTGTTATGTTTTCTCGAGAAATATTTATGAGAATATATGAGGCTAGATTCAGTTTCTAATTCACAAGTGAGATACACTAGATAGCTTTAAGTTCATTGGTTATTAAAACCTTTTTGCAAGTAAGTAAATAATACTAAGAGATTGAAATAGGAGCCCTTGTCCTGTGTTCTGCAGTCACCTGGCAGGCCTGGGTGTGACTAATGAAAACACAAAACACTGGAAAAGCAGGCTTAGTGTGTGTATATCCATCTGTTATCTCTGTACCCCTGTGTCTTCCTTTGGATTTTGAGTACTGACCAGGACTAGGCTGAAACTGAGTGAGAAATCCATGTTCCAAAGAGGCAATGCAATATTAGAATTTAACAATCAGATTGTTAGAATTGGAAGCTGGACAGACATTAGGCAGAAACAAAGCCTGGAGAGAGTCAGAGAGGTTGTCTTTAACACAGGTAAGGATTTGGGAACTTTGCTGTTAAAATCTGTGTTTGATGCAGACTTGAGGAAGTAATCTCAGAGCCTAAAGTTTTCCTCCAGTGGTAACAGCAACCGTGCACTTGTATTAATTTGTGCTGAAAAGGGATTGAAGTATGCAGAGGTGCACAGGAAATCTCAGAAACAGCACAGAGCCTGTGCAGGACTTGGAGCTGTTGGAAGCCAGAGTAACCTGTTTCCTCTATTCCAGTGCTGTTCATGGCTGCAAAGAGGTGAAAAGTAGACCAAAAGAACACATGAGTTTGTCTCCAGTGGTGCAGATACACTGCCAGCCCAACATCTTTATTGCAGAGGGCTGTTACAGCCTGCTTTGCTGGGAGTTAATTTCTGTACAGACCACAAAGGTGCACAATCATGTACACCAGTGTTATGAAAGGGACATTGGGACTCTCTGGAAATCATGTTTTTCCCTACTTGAGGAACCATTATGCTATAGTAGACTCATTCCACAAGATAATTATCAGGGAAATTTTCAAATATTTTTAATTTTATTTTTTCAAATACCTGTATTCTTTATTTATTCTTTATTTGTGACCACCACAAAGTAATTAAAACCTATTTAATATGTAGAAGAAAATAAAGCAGTGTAAGGCTGTGGTTCTGCAGCAAGTCACATAAAATTTGTGAATGTGGGATTTCCTGGCAGTTGAAATTTGATCTGTATCGGTGTGAGCACACCACTGCATTTTTACCAAATGAGCCAGAGCATATGTTACATTGTTTATTCAGGGTTTATGCCAGCTTTCTGTCAGTTGAGCTGGATAAATTATGCTTGATCCAGCACAAAGTTAGAGTGGTCCAAACAGACAGTATCTCATCTGATAGGACCTCTCCTGGGACAAAATTATTTCTTCAAGCTATTTACAATCGCACAAAATGATAGCCTACCACCCTAATATACTATAAACCCTGCATAGACCTTAGAAAAATCTGTTTAAAGTCAAAGCATGTCTATAGCTGATTAGCTGTAAATAGACTGACAATTTTTTCCTCAGAGGGAAGGGAGGGGAAAGTCACAAATTCACATTATATTTTACACCTTAGGCAAGTACAGAAATGTTCCAGAATGTGATTTGTATAGAAATTTTGAGTGTACTCATGTGTAAATGTAAATAATGAGGTGGGAAAAAAAAATGAGTCATAGTGATAGTTAGAAACATAATTCTTGAAATTATTTGGTTAGGTTTGGGCCCATGTTGTGAAAGAAAAAGGATTTGATTTTGTGTGTCCCACCATGTTTCATCTTTAAAAAATGTAGCTTCTATGCCATATTATGAATACTTGGCATTTCATTCTGAAGCTGAATTGTCATGACAATAGTTGTGGGAAGTAAAAATAGCAAACCAGAACATTATAGAGTGAACCCAATGATTTTTGAGATTTCCCAAGCTGGAGGGCTGAATCCATCTGTAAGCATATGCAGGTTTTACCAATTTGGATATAAAATTGGCTGAGGTCCTGTAAGATTTCTCTTGGGATTTTGTTAATTTTCATTTAAATCTCATTAGAACTTATTAGCTTATTTTTGTCACTGCACCATTGTCAGTCTTTGGCCAGGAGTTGTGAGTGACTGCAGTGCAACATTCAATGACAGCACTGCTTAGCATTGTTCAAACCACCCTGGCTCCCTTTTTCTGCACTGCAGCCTTTACTGGGCTGGAACAGCAGTTTTGTGGGTGCTTGCTAGACCAGCCTATGGAACTGATTTAACTGAAGAATAGCAGGAATTATGACAGCTGGCACTACCACTGGTTGGTTTTTGGTTTTTTTTTTTTTTTTTTTTTTCCCCTTCAAACTACCCAGTCTATGAAAACAATTGGATCTGAGAACTTCCAGCAGACCTGGCAAGAGGGTATGATGGCAGTGTGGAATGAACTGAAAGGAGTATTATCCCTGACAAACTTGAGGTAAGAGCATAGCTGTACCTCCTTGCCAGAGGTAAAGATATCCTGAATAGATGCACTCATTTGGATAGAAGAACACTTGAAAAGTACAGCATGCACTGGGGGCTGTGTGTCAGATTTGTCCTTGTATGACTACATCTATACCAGTGGTGCTGGTATCATTGTTAATAAAATTTTCCTCCTAACTGAGAGAGTGATGCTAATGAAACTTCTACAGCTACAACATCCCTAAAAATTGGAATCAGTAATCAATAAATAAAATACCCATCTACTGTAAACATTGCACACCCCAATTAATCAGGAATTCCCATTATGCAGGTCTGAGTTTGTAGTGCTGTTATTCTACTAAGCTAGCACTGTGGGAGAATGCAGAAGTTGCCTTTTAGAAGTTGAAGAGCCATTTTACCTCCCTGCATACATTTTGGTGAACTTTTCAAAATCAGTCTTGGCACAACTGGAGCATCTTTAGCATTCTTTCATTATTACTACTTCTACCACTATTACCTCTTAAAAGCTTGTGTTTGTTCTCCAAATGGGACCAGACTGTACTGAGAGATTGGTATTTCTAACCCAGTTTCCTGTGCAGGAATAACCTGGCAGCACAACACAATTCAACTCCTGCAAAGCACTCCCACCTCTCACTCCAGACAGACACAGGTTGGACTCCAGACCATTCTGAGGGAATCTGCACCAGCAGTGCCATTTTAGCTGCAATCACTTTACATTATGTGCAAGTACTAAAGATATACAAGAACTTGAAACATCCTTTGGGTTGAATTTTGCAAAAAGCTCATCAACAGAAAACACTTGCAAGCGACAGTTGCTGAAATATACCAAGTGAAGGGCTGATGATACATAGCACTTTGCTGCATATGAGAATACTTAAGCCAAAAAGGGATTTATATATTTGACTTCTACCTGCAAGAGAAAGACCTGCTGTGCTGTTTGTGATTCCAGGAGTGGATCCAGCTGCTGAGCAGCAGGCCTTATAGGGGAACTCTCTTAGGCAGGCTGCTGTGGATGCTCTCAGGACTGACCACAAATCCTCAAGTAAAGGAACTGCTGAAGATTATTGAGTATGGCTCAATACTCCAAGAGGATCCAATCTCCTTGAATGATAGGGCCTGTTAATTTTGGGGTAAACCAGATGGGAATCAGAGTTGTGGGAAAAAAAAAAAAAAACCACAACAAACCTCCATGCATGGGATTTCTCTTGGTGCATTTTCCTGTAAAATAATGGCAAATTTGTGTAACATCACACTCTAAGAGTTGGAATTTTCCTCTGCCTTTTTGGTGCCCTTCCCATTAATGCTATCCTGAATACCTAAGTGTTCTTGCTCTTTGCATAGAAAAGGCAAAAGTACAGGGAGGACTAGAATTCAAATTTTTTGAGGCCACTTGTGAACTGAGCTTGGTCACAGGCCTTGGTGCAACATCACATTAGAGCAGAAGATGTGAAGATTCCCAAAAGAAAAACTCACACATGCTGGGCCTTTATCAGAATTCAAAATATACAGGATGTTTAAAAAATACATTTACACTTTACTCTTCCATTTTGGACATGGACAATATGGGAGAGAATAGTGGGATGTGACTGAGGAATATACCAAGGGATTTTTGGTATACTTTTAACATGTCATGTGTACATGTTTTGTGTAGGTCTAATTAGCCTTTTTTAGATAGAAATCTCTAAAAACCCCATAGCTCTCACATTGCACTAGTGAGGCAAAATGCACAGAAACATTTTACACAATTTATAATTATATACAATTATTATAATTGCTATGCTGTTAACTCCCAGTGTGCTTAGATCTCATTGCACAGCAATGATAATGACACACCTAACTTAGGCTTTGTCCACAGATGATAGGAAAGGAATTCCCCCAAACAAAAAGTGCTTGGAAAGGCTCTAATGCAAGGCAAAACCGCATTCTGATTTCCTGAGCAGGTCTCTTAAGGTGGTCCAGCCTTACAGAAAATAATAATATTGTTCTTATAAAGTATTTATTTTACTTCTTTTCTTTGTAGACAGTTTGTGGTGATTGGGAGAGGGGCTGCAGCTGAGCCTCATCCCCAATGGGCACAGCTGTGAGCAGCAGGTGAATGCTATTGAAGGTAGCGAGAGCCCAGGGCACTGCCCAACCACCAAAGGGAGCAGAGGGCACACAGGTGCAGGGCATCAGCAGGAGGGGATAAAAGGCTGGGCTAAAGAATGAGATAAGCAGATACCAGCAGTTTTCCAAAGTGGTGTGATGTTGCTCTGTGTGGGCAGACACCAGAAGCCCTCTGATGAGGTATGGTGTTACTGTGTATGGCAGAATGCTTAAAAATTTCTGAAATTGTACAGTGGTACTCTGTGTATGGTGGCCATCTCAACTGCAACTTTTTTTTTGGTTTGGAAAGATAAGGCTTTTTTTCTTATCCTTATCCTTCTCAATTTTTCCTGAATTGCGCTTAAGCTTCCCTAATGTCAAGGCTTCCCATAAGCTCTCTACTCTTGTAAGAGTTGCTAAGAAAGAGTGAGAGCATTTCCTGTGCTATAAACAAGCTGCTGTTTCCCTCACTGCTCTGGTGCAACTACTAGCAGTGACAGAGCTATGGGTGTTTCCTTAATTTCCAAAGCATTTGGAATGAGAGGTGGGAAAAGACATGTGAGGTCCATTGTCAAAAAAACAGGCTAAAAACCTTTGCTACTATCAAAACTGAAATTGAACAGAACTCTCCACCCTTCTGGTGTTGCTTCTAAACACTGAGCTTCTCCAAACCACCGTGTGTGTTACTATCAAGTGCTTACCTGTCATAATTTAGTGGGGAATTAAAGTTAAAAATAAGGTGTTTTATTTTTTTTTTTTTTTTGTAATCCTAAGAGCTTGAGGAAATGGATAAGTGATAAAAAGGATTGAGGCTTTGCTTTTTTTGGACCACTTTTTGGGATTGTTCCTAAACGATTACCTAGTTGAACTTCTTAGAGCCTCATCAGTCATGCCCATGGGACTCCTTGGTGACAGAATTGCAGAATAATTTAATTTGAAGGCATCCTGGAGGTCACTTGGTCAATCTCTGACTAAAGCAGGGCCATTTGAGATCACATCAGCTGAGGCTTTATCCTGTGGAGTTTTGAAGGATGGGGAGTCCACAGACACCTTTGGACAACCTGTTGGACTATCTTTCTCTATATTTTCTGGTTTTTGGGTTTTTTTTTTTTTTTTTTAATTTTCCTACAGTAGCTGTTCTGTCTGGCCTACAATCCATCTCTCCTACTATCTAATCTATGACCAAGACCATTTTAGGATGTAATTTTATCTCTTCAGAATCTGCTGCACTTGTCTGTTCAGGTCTTGGGCTCTGATGTTCATGGGGCACAACTGGCAGGAAATCTTGAATCAGACCACCACAGAGTTATCATGGGAATCCTTCTGGATTTTAAAACCAGAGAGGATTTTGTGCAGTACTTTGGACAAGGTTTTAATGTAATTCCCACTGAACAGCTGAGCTGAGGAATACCTTTTGCTAAGGGTAGTCAGGAGGGCCAAGGTTTGCACTTCACTGCAACCCAAATTTGATGTCTTATTTTTGTTTTCCTTTAGGCTGGTGATTTGCAGTCAGGTGCTAGGAACACTGCTGCTTCTCCAATCCCTGCTCTGCTCCCAGAAATGCAGGCAGATTCCCTCCCAAACACTGCTAAAGGATTTCTGCTGCCTCAACTTCCTGCAGTACTTAAAGCTGTGGACAACAGCCCTGTAAGTGGCCAGTGCACATGCAGGTAAGCAATGCCAGCAGTGAATGTGTCGTTCCATGCACACTTTTGCCAGCAGCAGCCTGTTTCTAGGCATTGCCAGGACCCACCTCAACTGCCAGCTGCTTGTTCCTGAAACCCTTTCAGCTGTGCCAACACAGCTGTATGTGTTTATGTTTGGGAACTGATTCAGGTTAAACTGACTAATAATGCTTTTTTTTAAAAAAGAATTCTCTAATACTTGCTAAATTCCCTGAGCCTGATTCACAGGGTGCCCTTACAGATAAGTTGTGTTGATAAAAGTCATATGGCCCTTGAGAGAACAGGACAGGCAGCAAGGAAGGAAAATTTGTTGGAGGTATCTTAAGTCAATCCTGCTGCCAAAGGCAATGTCTGTCCAAATTTACAGCCTTGTGCTGCTGGCAGCTGAGCTATTGCTGTTGTGTCCATCTTACTGTCAGCCTCTGCAATGCTGCCACATCCAGGTACTTCTAACAATTTGCTCATCAGCAGTGGCAAGCTAAAGGTTAAATTTCAAGAATGTAGTGGAAAGGGATGCCTCATAAATGGGTGAAGTTTTTTTTAAAAGGAATTCCTGGCTCTTTACAAGCACAGTGCTGCTGATGCTCTTTGCGGTTGTGGAATAGAATCTGAATTAGGAGTGTATTTAAAACTGAGGTCCTCATTTAAATTTTTATGTTAATTTTAGTCTTCCACTGGTGTCACACAAGTGTACAGCAGGAATCATTTTCCTGAAATCACAGACGTTGCTGTGTCCCTTGTGAAGTAATTTCTACCTGTGTAAAATGCATGTGAAGTGTTACTAAATCAAGTCAGCATTTTTTATTGTCTTGACACCCATATTGCAGTGATGTAAATTGTTGCAATATGAGGCATCAGTGAATAAAATTGCACTAGAATCAAACTCTCATGTCAGAATTTGATCCCATATAAGTGTTTAGTACCGTTGTTTTAATGGAACATTGCAAAATTGAAAAATCATTAGTAGTCCTGCCAATGCTTTAGCATTTAAAAGGTCCTATTTTCTATTTCCCCGTAGTCCCTTTATGCCACTCCATTAGTTTAAAAAGGCTATAAAGAGAGCACGTTTAGCCACTCGGGAATATTTTCATCTCTGTGTTACTCTTGCCTTTGGCATTGCAGCTCCGTTAGGTTGTGGCTGAGGAGAAAGGGTCAGGGCTGGCCCGCCCCCTTGTTCCAGCTATTCTGGGCTGCTGGAACAGCTCCTGGGGGCCCCAGGCTGCCAATTGCACTGAAATCGCTGCGAGCCTTAAGACTATTCAAGGAGTAATTAGCTGCCGAATGTAGGTAATTGTGACAGAGTCTAGCTAATACTGCTTTTGTCTAACGGACTAATTAAAGAGAAGAAGAGGAAAAAACACTCTTCTTTTCAGGAAAGGATTTGTTAAG
Organism: Melozone crissalis; assembly: GCF_028551555.1. Taxonomy (NCBI): domain Eukaryota; kingdom Metazoa; phylum Chordata; class Aves; order Passeriformes; family Passerellidae; genus Melozone; species Melozone crissalis. The sequence goes on along the minus strand of NW_026535817.1, from coordinate 5,622,006 downwards.
AAAGAAAACTTGATCTAAAAAGACCCAAAAAGTTCTGTTTCTTCTTGCAGGATCCTAGAAGTTTTTGACAATTAATCTTGGAAAATGAAGCACAGCTAGAGTTCTTAGATTAAATGCTTCATTATGGCACCCTTTCATACTCTTCTTTGATTTCATTAAAAAAAAGATATTTTTTTTTTTGTAAAAGCATTGTTCAGTGTAAGAACATTGAAAAAATATTTTTGCCTATGAAAAATCAGAAGTTCTAATTGTGCTATCAGGCATAGTTTGAGTTTAAAGAAGCCCATCTTGTGGGTACCTATGATCTGTTTGTCCCTCTGTACAAAAAGGGAAGGGGAGCAGTCACCTGCTGGCCCAGCAAGGGTACAGCCCCTCCATGCATCAGCAGAGCCGTGTTTGCTGTAATTTGTACCTGTGCTCCTCCCCTCCTGCAATCAGCTGTGAATGGTTCCATTCCAGCCCACTCATGGAGTGTGTGTCTTCAGTGGCACTTTGATTAATGCAATCATAAAATCTCACATCTCAGCTGAATTTTCTGTGCCTTTAGCTGTGCTGCAGGCAATAGCAGGTTTCTGAGCTGCAGGAGTCCCATCTATAGCTGATTATATTTACTCTTTCTGTACTCTGAAGTAGATCACAGTTAAAAGGGAACAAGCAGAATGAGATCTTGCAAGAACAGCAGACTGAAAATCAAACAGTTCCCTTTCCTTCCTCCTTCCCAGCTGAAACAGGTTATTTTAGAAAACAGCTCCTTGTGTTCTGAGATGCTGCAGTGTCACTAATGCCCTCTCAACCAACACTTCCCAGCAGCCACCTGGCCACCCTGCACATTTTATTTCTTTCTCTTTGACCTGCAATACATTTCTCAGATACAGCAAACAACTTGCAGTGTCCTGCCTTGTGAACTGACCCAAATATGCAGACAGAGTTCAAACCAGACTGAATTCCAGACATTTTACAGGTTGGAATCCAAGTGTTACTTTATTTTACAGCCAGCTTCAAAGAGCAGCTGATACAGACTTGTCTCCCTGTTTAAATACCTTCCTACTCCATGTCCTGAAAGGCTTAGAAATATCCATATTGCAACTGCTCTTCGTGATCCAGAAAAAAAGGAAAGTTCTGTGACTTACTGCAGATTTCAACTGGAATGGGCAGTTAATGGTTGTCTTGCTGGGGATCTGCAGGGTTTGTGGCCAATACTTGCTCTTTCCTTCTGTATCCTCTCTGTTGATTGGCACTTGGGAGTTCATCTGAGTGACATGTTCTGCCTTGGTGTGAGGGTTGCTGTGGCTATGGGAGGGCATGGCAGCTCTTTGAGCTGAAAATTCAGGTGACTGAATGTCAACTCATGAGAAAGCTCTTTGATAAGGAGCAGCAGAGATACTGGTTTAACAGGACAGCCCAGTCTGAAAGTCTTCAGGTGGCTTTTGAGGCTGAGGATGCAAGTTCTGTGTGTGATGTCTGTGGGAAGATGTCAAAGGGTTTCAATCAGTCTCCTTGTTTACAGTCTTGTACCAGCAATTCTCCTTCCCTTGGTATTAACAATTGGAAGCATCTTGAGAATGAAAGGCAATCATTGCAGCCCATAGGAAGGGAAAAAAGTAATGAGGCTCTGTAGCCTCATCACTCTTTTGTACAATTCAGGGAAGAGGAACTCAAAAATAGGACTGATGATGTCTGTACCTTTTCAAAAAATCTCACAGCTGATTGTTGCAAAATGTGGAATATATAATTTTTTTTTTTTAAGCAAGGGTGTTCTTATACGTTTGATCTTTGTATAGTGTCAGGCCTAAATAGCAAGAAAGGAGATTTAATCTGTGAAGCAGGTAGCACCTAGCAAGATCTAAGTGATGCCCAGGTGTTAGAAAGACAAATTACCTGTTGCAGAATTGCCTTGTTAAGGTTTAGGGCTGGACATGCTTCAATGATCTCAGGCTTAGGAGAGGTTAACCAAGCTTGGGAAGAAGGAGGTACCACTCATAGAGGACACAAAGAAGGCAGAATTTAGGGGCTGTGAGGAGGTACCACTCATAGAGGACACAAAGAAGGCAGAATTCAGGGGCTGTGAGGATGTTTAGCAGAACCCCCAAGATAAGGAAGGAACTAATAAAGCCAAGTGAGAAATTGTGCTGTAATCAGCTCCAAGTGGCTGAAAGGTAGCTCTGGCAAGACTAGATCTGTGGCCACCAACTCATAGATCACCAGTCCAAGAAACACAATAATCCAAAAGAAGAGAGAGTCTGAGCATGCAGACTAATTAGCATTAGAACTGAGGGAATCATTAACCAATAGAAGATGGACTACTAATTAATAAGAGCACTATGTGGCTTGTAGCCAATGAACACCAATTCCCTTGCTTGCTAAAATGTGTAAATAGTAAAAAAGTTATGGTAGTTGGTGTGCTTTGTTTGTGGAATACCACTGAGCAGCCAGGCTTGTGCAACTCTGAATTAAATAATCCAAGTCTCTTTTGAGTGTGTAATTATTGGCTTGTTGCACAGTGGGAAATGAATCCAATTTGTGTGGACAACAATATAAGCTATGTTTTAGAAATACCTGTCATTGTTATTATTCACATAGCTTTGGAAATTGGGAAGGAATTTGAGATGGAAATTGGGGCTTCTGTATGAGTGCTACCTTGCAGCAGGAACTGCAGAGTTGATAAAATAAATGAATGTGAAGTAAATTAATAATATAATACTTGATAAAGCAAATTAAATTTAATAATAAACATGCAGGTTCCACCTGGATGTATGAAAAAAATCCCAGACTTTTAAAATTTCAGAGGACAGATCTGTGGTTTGAGTTGGGGTTTTTGTTTTGATTTTAATTGACAGTAACTAGCAGCTCACATGTGAGAAAGCTGAGTCTTTTTTTCCCCCCTTGTTCATGTGTAGAGCTGTTTCCCATATCTACAGTTGGTCATCATGTCATGAGGATGAGTTCCTTCTTTGTTTCTTGTTACATAAAAGGATGAGTGTAGTGCTTTCTGTCTTGTCCAATGAGCTTGGAATTCTGGTTTCCCTTCAAGCAGCACAACTTCAAGTACTACCAGAGCCTGACCATTCCCTTTGCTCCAGCCCTCATCCAAGAGCCAAATGTTAGCCTGATGATCAGAGCACACCTCAGAGAGGTTTGTGTTTCACTGCATTCGGCCAAGGAAGAAATTAGGCCAAATCTCCTGCCTCTGACCAAGGCTTAACACCATTTTGTGAAGTGGAGAGTTATCACCATGAGCAGATCCTGACAAACAGAGGTGGAGGACAGGACAGCTGCTTTCCATGAGTGTGCCAGCAGATTGCCTTGTGAGACCACAAGTACAGGCTCTAGGGATTTTGAGGGAGAAGTGTTTCTCTGTTTTTAGATGAAATAGCATTGCCACTCCAGTTTATCTAAGTAGTCTGGCTACAGAATGCTGCTATATTTAGAAGCCACTTAATGCAAGAACAGCATCTTACAAAAAAGGTCACAGTACACTTCTCTGTTCTCTTGGTGCTGAGTTTTACAATTTATGCTGAACCACTCAATTCCTCTTTAATTACCATACACTTGAATGTACATTTTCCCTATGTACTTGTGGCCTCTCTTTCCATCAATATTTGTCTCAAATATACTTATAAAGGCCATTCCACTGATTTTTCAGAGTCACCATTAGCTCTGAGCTCATCCAGAGGCTCTGAATGGCAGAAAAGGAAATGCATCCATGAAATTAGAATACATATTGGCACATACCAATGCATATAGGTACATGAAATTAATACCTTGCATTGTCCTTCCCACTTCTTTTCAAGGAATCCATTCCCTTATTAGGGTTGGATTGGCTGCCTAATGAGGGTGGATTTATGGCATGCAGTCTGCACAGCATGCAATCTCCACATCAGACTTGCATTTCTAAGGAGGAATACACTGTGTAACACCCTTCCACATCTGATTTTCGTGAGTTTAGGTAAAGAACAAATTCATAAAAAGACATACCTCATTGTACAGCAGTGAGGATCCAAGTCAGGCATGGATAGCAGGGACATGGGACAAGGAGTCACAGAGGAACAGCAAAATAAGGGTAGGGCTACCCTGGATCAGGACCTGCTTCGTTGTGCCTATGAATTAAATTGGTCAACTCTGGATACACACATTAGCTGGTGGGGAGACAAATCTGTTCTAACCAACTTCTGGCTTTGGAATTTGATTATGCATTAATAAAAGGAGCTGTTCCCCAGGAAAGAATGTTGATCAAAATTTTCATCTGTTTTTCTGCAGTTGCAAATTATAATTTTTATTTCGGATTTCTTCTTTTTCCTTTACATTTGCATTGGAGTTTGCTTTCAATGAGAAAAGCCTATGCGTGTGTGGTATCAGAAATTCAAGTCTGAAATGTTACAGAATGCATGGAAGCATGTCCTGGTAGTAGAAGAATGTCCTTTAAAATCCTAATCTGAACTGTCAGGAGAGAAGAAACACCTATCAGCATGAGTGTGTGTAAGCACTTTGGGTTTTCAGAAAATGATTTGGCATGAAGTTTAGACATATCAACTGTTGGGGTTAAACACTGTGAGCACTTAATCTTGTTACTTCCTCAGAATGGCATGTACAAATGGCCAAAGAGAAATCAAATCTCTAAATTTGAAGAATATGCTACTAATTTTTGTGTGTGTGTCAAAGAAAGTACACCGTGTTAATTAACTGAGGGGAATTCATATTGAATATCACATGTTGTCCACACTTGCAGTGTTCCAAGCTGTGCTTAGCCTGTGCTGTGACTTAATATAAGCAGTGGCATTGCACAGAACAGGTGGGAATCCACAGGCCTCAACACAGAAAAACCAGGCAGCCTTGGCACCAGTTCTCCTGATATTTGTCATTTGGCTGTAGCAGGACAGATTTGCTACTACACTTTCAGGTGTACAGTAACAGGAACTGATTGGTTACTGATTTGAATGATTTTAGTGGTGCATCCAAAGCAAATAAACCAATTTACCAGGCAGTCTGTCAGTAGAAAGGTTCTGAGTTTTGCACCAGTTTTGTCATTGGGGAATCTAACAGCTAATTGCCTGGCAGAACTCTACATAAAAGCAGCATTATGGGTGTAGATACTTCATATTTCCTAACTAGAGTAGATTGGAATAATTTTCATAGCAGTAGAATAATGAAATTATTCTTCAATTCCTTGGTTTTAGAATTTTGGACAAATATTCTCTTTATAGGAATAAACAGTTTCATATGCAGTGGTTCAGGCAGAATAAGAAATTGCTGAGATTTTCTGTCTGAAGGAGGACCACTCCCAAACTGAGCTCATGTCTCCAAGCAACTTGAATTGTAACATGTAATTTAGAAGCACTTTAAAAATCTAATTCATGTGAGCCAGTCCCCCATTATATACCCAGTATCATGTGTGTGCCAGAGGCTTGATAGACCAGTAAGGCAGATGATTCACTTGATTTGCTTATGTAGGTGGTTAAATTAGTGATACCACTAATTCCACAGGCTCTGTCTGCATCTCCCTGTGTCATATTCCAATGCTGCCCCACCCATTTTACTGTCCCAGCTCAGGGCTGGCAGCTCCTGCTGCCACCTACCCTGGAAGGAAGTCTGTGACCTCATTGCTGCAGGGTGGAAGATTCCCAGTGCAGCAGCTTAGCAAAGGCTTTGCAAATCAACACTGCTATGGGAGGGTTCCTGCTTGCTTGGTCTGCTGAGGTTAAAAGTGGACCAGCACCTAGCTCCAGAACAAGGTCAAGAAATTAAAGGAGGTCAGGAGAAGCCAGGAATAGCAAGCTATGCTCAGGGGCTTTGCAGGGAAAAGCATTCCTGGCAGAGGGATGATGTTTCCTGGAAGATTTTAGCAGGGAAGCACACACCTGTGACATGACACTGTGTAGTAGGGAGAACAGGGAAGGGATCTCATTGCCTGGTGCATGGTACAGGAGAACCTGATTTGTCACAATTTTGCTTTTAGGCAATGCTATATGTCAGGCAGCTCTGGAGTTTCCAGCCCCATTCCTAGTCTCTGACTCAGACATCCAATATTCCTGTAGCCTGACTTCATTCCTGCAGGATTCCTGTTTCTCTAATTGTCAGGAGGGGCAGGGTGAGAAATGGGGTGGGAGAGAGAGGAGCCTGCAGTCTGCAGTGCCAACTGTGGGGCTTTTATGCCAGATGGTATTCCCCCATCTGAGGTCAGGACAGCATATGGCATTCAGGAGTCCTGGCATGCCAAGGACACACTGCATGCATTCTGTGCCCAGTGATGGGCACCATGGCTATTGTAAGAGTGTTATTCCATCCTGTTCCATGATTTGTGTGATCCTTGTGGGCGATTAATTCATGGATGTCAGCTCCTGACTTAGAATCGTGTGAAAGTGCGTGCATCACTTTAAATGTGGCTGCTCAGTTAGTTTCTTTGGGCCCTGTGAGCAACTTTGCTTTTCTAAAAGATAACAGGAATTGAAAGAATATGGTAAAAAACAGCAAAACCAGTGGGATCCAGAAAGATTTTTCTTGTAGGCGTTTTATTATGAACAGAGTTGCTGTTGCACACAGGGAAGAAGTGCGTTAGGCTGGAGAGGGGTTGTTGGTTGACAAATGTCTGCAGTCTCCTTTCATGCCTTGTTCCAGCAGAGGACTGACAGCAATAGACAGCAGCACTGAACCTGAGCCAGCCTGCCTTGGCTGGGCTGTTTTCTCACTGTCTCTCATTCATCCTGGCTATAATAGGTACTCAGTAAGACTATCCCATGCAATTAAAGGAAGAGTCAGAGGACATTCACTCCCTACACAGACTCTGCATATGACCTTCACAACACAAAGACTGAAGAAATCCAGGCGTGAGGAGTTAGGTTTGGTGCCATTCTGAATTGTCTGGGACAGAATAGGGTGAGGGCAGACAGACCAAGTGACAAAACCACATGATCCCCTTTTAGATCCTGTTACTGAGAGTGTCTGCAGAGGGGGGGTGAAGGGACCATGTTTGCCATTGTCACTGCCCACAGACTGACAACTGCAGGTATGGGGAGATTTATGCAACAGCTCTTCATCTCCTGAGCTCATACATATCTGTTTTCACGTAGTTTTCTCCACAGCAGCCCTGTTTGCTTCCTTGGAGGTGAATTTACTGAGTTTTCCTGCTACAACTGATACCTAATGCAATTTCCTAAAATACCTGATATACTCTTACCTGCACAACAGAAAAACACAGTGAATGGAATTACATTTGTATTTTGTCACTGTTGTATACACTGGAATGGTAACTGGTCTAGAAAAATGCATTAAATTAATTGTAATATAAATATAATGTATTAATAATAATGTAAGTTAAATATAACACACGCAAAATACTCAGGAGTAATTTTAACACCAGCAATAAAAAAGGAAATAAAGTTTTTATATTTGTGGATGGCCATACTCTTGATGCAGAGCTTGTTTTACACTTACTATGCAGAATAGTGGGTTCCTATTCCAGAAAAGGGTAAGGGAGCTTAAGCAAATACTGTTCTCTCTTATTCTTAAAGAATATGAGCATTTTAAAATAGCATAAATTTTAAAAAATTAAGCAGTATTTTAAATAACTATGATCTGCTTCTGTTTGCAAACTGAGCTATCAAAAAAAACCCGCTAGCTTCTTTTCAGTACCATTTTTAGTGCTTTTACTCTAAAACTTGAATGCCAAATAATCACATTTGAAACTGACCTGTATGTTCTACAAACCAATTTTCTTATCACTCTGGTTCATTTCAACAACTTAGTTGTTCTTAAACTGTGTTGAAAAACAAATACTTGACTGCAAAGGAGAAGTTCAAATTTCTGCTGGTACCTCACTTTTTAGGCTCAAACCCTCTTTTGCAGAAAGCTTCTCCTGGCCAGAAGGGAAATCTCTTGCCGGTTGCTCACTTAATTGAGCATCTTGCCTACAGTCAAAAGGTTTCACTGGTTCCATAAGTCCATCCAGTGGCTGCATGTGGGAATTGCATATTTTCAAGTGTAAATGCCAATTTTGTACAATTTAGTATATTAAGAAGTGCAGTTAATACTATTATTGGAAATGAGGATGAACTGAAATGTAGAATTGGAATACTCCCAGCCTTTGCTGATAAGTAAATATGTATCTTTAAAGTAGCCTTTGAATAATACTGGGAGTTGCTTTGTTATTCCAGCAGCAGGAAAAAGATAATAGTTTATGATTATTTATTAGTATTTCAATTAATTGTCTGCTGGAACAAGGAACAGGAGCCTGCTGAGTGAAAAGTTTTACCTTATTGTCATTGAGAACCTGAGAGAGCTGAGGACATGGTGAATACTGGTTTTTGTGAGTTGTCCTCCTAGATCTCATGCTTGGGCTTATACTCAAGCAAATCTCCGTGAAATTACAGCTTTTGATTATTAAATACGTTTTTTGTCAAATGGCATAAGGTACTGCAAAAAGTAATTAAAAATCTTAATGTGAAAAGATCTGAACAGTGTGTTCCAGAAGTCATCATGAAAATTTATACACAAACAATTTCCAGAAAATCGTGCTTAAATCTTGCATCAAGACCCCACTCTTGATGGGTCATCAGACTAAATCAGGCCAGAGAATCTGTGATTAGTTGCAGCATTTCCCCTTGATGATGACAGCAATTTGAGCCTCAGTGCCTTGAACCCTAATTCTAACATCACTTCCATTATTGCCACCACTGCTGGGGTTTTAACTGTGGAGAATATCAATGGAATACTTTTACCAGTTAGAAAAAGTCCATTTGCTAAAAGCCTTTTAATTCTCTGTTCTTAGCAAGCACAGGCTTCTAAAATGTTCACCATCATTACTGGCTTTTTTCTTCCCATGAAAGTAAATGTATCTTTAATTTTGCCTTCTAGAGTGAATACATTATGATACAGTGTACAATTACATGATAGCCTATAATTTGCCTAGGGGTGCCCTGCTTCAGTTAGTGCATAGGCTGGGGAGGCATAAATAGAGAATGACTTTTGTAACACCAGCCTAAATCTAGCTTTAAAAAAAAAAAAGAAAAAAAAAAAAATTGGATGTTTTATTTTTTTTAATCTACATAAATAAATTTTACCCAAAAAAGTTTCAGAAGTGTGTCTAAAAGATAATTTGTGCATGGTGAAATAACCATATAATAACTGCTGCATGCTGTGGTACAGCAGTTCCCTTTATAATCCTTTCCAGGGTTTTTCACATTTCAGATCTTCATTATTTTCATCTAAAATAGCCACTGCTGAGCTTGCTGTGGTTGTCATTGCAAAACCAGGTTTTTCAAATTCTAAAATAATTTTTAAAAAGTCTATTCAGGGTCTAGGATATGTTCCATATTCCTTACACTTAAATCCAGAGGTCTGTTTAAATTATATTTTCACAGAGGTTTGTCCAGTTACTATTTGGTTATGAGGTTAGAAGTTAGTTTTAAAACATTTGTTTCATGAATATTTACAGCCCATCTGGTTATGAATGAAGCACAGACTGGGGAGACAGCATAACAGAGTCAGAAACTGGTTCCTAATTATTTCACTTTGGAGGCTTGCTCCTGTATGGTCCTGCAGCTGCTGACTCCTGGCCTTCCCTTCAATTAATATCTTAACAAAGCTGGAGGACTTTTGGGTACCCTTTAAGAATCTTTTTTTTGTGGGCAAGTTTGTGTCAAAGAGGGTACAAGCAGAAATGAAAGGAACTAAACTGGCTTTGAAGCAGTAGGGCTGACTGCAATGAAATGGGAGTGGGGTTATTTTAACTATAGAGTGCTTTAATATAGCAAAAAATCTAGAAAATGTTTTTCCCAACAGAGTACCAAAAAGGTCCAGTGGCATTTGAATTATTCCTGCTCGAAGACCTAGCTTACTTCTGAAAAAGCGTTAAGAGAAACTGTTGTGCCAAACCCATTTGAAAACAAGATTTTATTCAACATGAATAATAATGGATTATTCTGTGGATAAGATGAGAAAATGATTCTGTTTTTACCTCAGTGAGGGAAATAAATTGATTAAGAAAACCAGCAGTGTTTATGCAAATATCAAATATTCTTCTCCTCTTGGAACTCTTGCTTGTGTCTTGTCAGGCTGGCTTTCCAATTGTTTTGTTTCTATGGACAGTATTTAAAGGCAGCTCCTCTCATTTTTGCTCCATGGTAAATATTTTTGTCCAGGATATTTTCTAGGCTGATTGCAGTGGGGTAACATCAGGCAGCTCACAGTCAGCATGGAAGGGATGCATATTGGCTGCTGTGCATACATTTGCTAGGTCACCCATGCAGAGTAAATGGAAAGGAACTGTAAATGACAGGGTTATAAATACATGAAGAGTCTCTAGAGCAAAGATGGAGTGGTTTCTGATGTCAGCAGAGCCCTGAGATGAATTTAGTGTCATGCTTGGGTTTGCTGGTTTTCCATACCCTGTGAAGAAAGGCTTTCTCTTGTTCTTTATAAAGGAGCCCAAGGTATTTAACAGAGAACTTAGACACTAAAGTGATCACTGAAAATTTACAGCATGTCTTGTTCTGTCATGGCCACAAGCACATGCATACAACTTGTTTCATGGATTTAGCTCAAACAGGAATTCTGAACCTATTAAATACAAAGTACTTCAGTTCCTGGCTCTAAGGCTATTGTACTTGGATATTATAAAGAGCAATCTTTGAAATACGGTTGGTATCGAAACTGAAGTAGAAGATCAGAACAAATGTTAGTACATTACAGCTTTAATCAGGCAAATTAGGAAGATAATGAATCTATATTATATACTAAAGAATAATATGGTAATCTATTTTCATGTCAATGCAACAGAAAATAATTTTAAAGACAAAGAATTTAATATTTCTGTTAAATCAGAGGTAACCAAGGAAGAATAATCTCAGTCAGTGACAATCAGAAAAAAAGAAAAACAGCAAAATTGTTCTTGAAGAATTATCCATAAGCTTCAGTAATAAAAATTTGTATATTTTGCAGATTGTACTGCAGATTACTCAGAAACCTTAGGGAGAATCAGTGTGACAATGCCCAACTGTATTTTCTTCTGAGTCAGAGCAGGAAGAGTTGTGGTCTGAATGAAAAAGACAAATTAACAGTATGTCCTATGTCCGAGCCAAGCCATCAGGCTTAAATTCAGTCACAGCAAATAATAACTTTATTTCTATAGAAATTTCTATTTTTCATATTGTGCCTCATAGTAATCCTAAGAAATCAGTTGTGATTGCATTGAAGGATGTTGCCTATGTCCTGTCATTGGTCTGAAGGAGCTTTAAGCATGTGAACAGCATCATTTGTTTCAGAAGTTGAAGGTCTAGACCAAAGCCGAATGTTTGCATGGATCAAAAGTCAAAAGATTTGACATTTCAGTGTGGGGGGAATCTATGAAACAGTGAAGACCCCCCCAGGCAGAATTACCTTTGTGGCACAGCTAAATTGTGTCTTATTTGCCAATATTTATTTTAAATACTCCAATAATGTATCAAAACCCCACGATGTGCTCTTATCTCAAATCTGAAAAATGAGCTAAGGACAGCTGTCACAGAGAGGACATGATTATTCTGTGCCCCCATATTTTCCTATCCTTTGTAAAGTTCTATAAAACTAGAAAACTTTTTCTAATATTGTTACTAAAATATGTTGCCCTGGAAAAATCTGGGTATCATGACCCAGCTGTGATTTTCAGGTGTGCATGGAAGTAAGTTAGAGGTTATGGGATTACAGTTTGAGATGATTTCTTCATGTCAGATCCTCTGAGGTGATAACAAAAAAGCTCATTAGATTTCAGGCTAAAATGTGGAATAAGACTAAGAGTAATGACTTCTGTGTGACTACCCAGCTCCTTCTTCTGACAGTAAATTTATCTCGGGCTTTAAGGTACTCTATAGGCATTGAGAATTATATTTCACGTATTCCATATGTGCGAAAGTGAAACAGAAATTTAAAATACGTTAATTTCGGTCACGGATGGGATATAACTCTTAATATTTCTTCTTGCACCCTGGACAATATCTCATAGCTCTGTAAAATTTCTTACTCTAAATGCAGATGTTTTCTTAGAGCAACCCTGGTGAGAAAAATACCACTCCTTTCCCCTTGGAAATCTAGAATAATAACTTAGAGAGTAGAACAATAAATTAGTTCTATCTGGGCAATGTTACAGGTTGAAAAAGGAAAAAAAGGCTGAAAAATACAGATTTGATATTGCTTTCCAGGTAATGCAAAACCTTGATTGAGCACATGACTGCCTTGTCATAGCATGCTTGAAATTGGCAGTGCCACATGGCATTGAATACAGTCCTCTCATTGAGTCCGTCCTGATGAGAAGGGAGCCCTCAACAGCTTTCCCTCCTCTGTTGTAAAATCTTTCTCCAGTTGGGCTTTTTTTCCCTCCACTGGATTGCTTTTAAAACCCACTATAATAATTATGCTAATATTTCTGGAATTAGGTGCATTTCAGAGAAATGCACTGTGCTGTACTGAGCAGTAATGCCCAGAAATGTATCTAAGTATTTCATCATATACATTAGGATGATATTTTAAAATGTAGGTCTTAATGAAATTTGGCTGCAGTAATACAAGGGTAAACATACAGCATAAAACTTCAGAGTAGACCAAGTTCTTACATGTGTATTATCTAAAGATAAAGGATATTCATTATAACAATAGAAGATACAGGTGTAGACAAGCAAGATGAATCTAAAATTTTAATCTAATTTCTTAATCTAATATTTTTCCTCTTTCACTTCAACACATTTGGGAAGATCTGAGATGGAACATGCTTTCCCCTTTCCCTCTTAGTAGAAGCTGAAGATGTTTTTGGCAGGATCAGTTACTTTAAGGTGTGATTTCCTGCTGAAATAAGATCTGGAGGCCAAAGGGGAGGTGAGGACTTTATTAATCTTAGCTGGAAGTAGGTGTGAGAGATCACATCATAAAACATTCTGTCAGTGTCAGCTATATGTTCCAAGAGTGGATTAGCATTTTAAAATCTTACTGAGTCTGACAAGCAGGGCTTTCCATTCTTAAAAAAGAGAAAGCAACCTTCTCAACTCTGTACTTTTGTCAGAAATGAAATAATCTATTTATAATGAATGTTCACTAAACCAGCTTGAAATGATGTCATACTCATATATTATGGTATCTTGGGAATACTACATGAAGGTCTATGGTATAAGGGATGGGAAGTTTTTTTTGTATTTTGTTTTTTTGATGTGGTTTTGTGGGGTTTTTTTTTTCATGGCAACTGGGTCTAGATCCATCATTGCAAAAGAGTAATAAGAACAATAAGTATCAAGTTTTTCTATGTGTCTCCCCAGAACACACTGGTCAGGGCTTTTACCTGGAGCTGAGGGTCTGAATCTCTTGTTTTCTCTATTTGGAGCCAAAGGGAGGGGAGAAAACATTGATGGTGTATCCAGAGAATCAGGTAACTCACATCAACTATGGAAGAGCACAAATCAAGGCTTCAATTTATCCAGAGTAGGAATTCAAACAAACCCTTACCCCTACAAAAGCAAAGTTACAAGTATTACAAATAGAGAAACTAAATTTTCTGTCTTGTTTTTTTTTTTTTTTTTGGTTGGTTTTTAATTGTTGGCTTGTTTATTTTGTTTGTTTGTTTTTTTTTTTTTTAAGAGGAAGGGCTGATGGGACATAGCTGTTCTAGAGGAGAGCCAGAGCCAGTAGCTAAGAATCCTGAATAAGGGCAGGCCCCTAACTGGTGGGGCATTTATTAGATCCTCTCCTTTATATTTTTTGTTCTTTTTTGGGGGAGTATCTTTTACTGGTAGCCTAGGTGTCAGTGTGTTAAGCTTGCTGGTTGGAATGCCTGAATTTCCTGCATTTCATGGAGACTGTAGGCACCTCTCAAGAAAGTGAATTTTCTTGTAGCACATGCATCAGTGATGGAAGTAATCCAGGGTAATTTTTTTCTACTCTAAAAACAACTGAGTTTGTTCCACAAACTAAAGTGCCAGTTTTGTGCTCTTTGAGCATCAAGCAGGAAGCAAACCCAAGGCTTTTTAAAAATGCAGGTGTGAGAAGTTGTGCAGAGCTCTGCTGCAATGTGTAACTAAAGGAATGTGAAAAGTTTTAAGCCCTGGTGTCATCTGATATGACAGACCACAGTATTGCAGAGTTTGCTGCCAAACCCTCATCTAATCAAGGCGGATCCGTTTCCTTTAGCAAAAAAGTTTCAAGTCATGTCAGAAACAGAAAAGTTAGCCAAGCAGTGAAGGAAAATTGTGATCTACCTAAGAAAACAAGGTAGTTCTTAATCTAGATAATATTTTATTACTTTATTATAAAAGGTTAGATTCAGATTGGATGTTGTTGTAGCTGTTTAGTTGCTGATGAGTGATGCATTTATTAAGGGAAGTATAGTAATTAAAAGCTTACTGTACTGACAAAAGAATGTCTGTGCACAGCCAGAGTGGGAATTCAGAAACATGTCAGATTACATTCTCAATTGAAGTCTGTGAATTTAAATCATTATAAATCAAAATTGTTTCACTTCTCATTGGAGTGGAATAGGGTGATTTGGACATCACTTCATCAGAAACAAACCAAGGATATATTGTCTTTCTCAGACCATCAAATTTGTGAAATAAAAAAAAAAAATCTAAGTTTTTCTAGTACCTAGTTTACTTAGATGTTTTGTGGGTAAACTAATTATTTTTAACTGCATTAAATATGAACAATTGTGTACAAATAGTAAGAGAGGATAATAATTACATGGAAGGACTGTATTAACCTCTTAGATATTTTTTATTTTAGAAGGGCTTCTTTTTACTGCCTTTGTTGTTTAGAGTTCCTCATGACTAAACTTCAGGTTTTGGGCCTTCTCTTCACACGTTTTATGTCTGAGCTTTCTGGAGTGGTCACACCCCAATTCCACATCCATGTTGCTTGAAAATACCATGAAAGCACTCCAGGATAAATGTATGTGATGATAATTACATAATCAGATGCCTGTAGGTGGCTTTGACTGCTGTGCTACATCAGGAGCAGAGCAGATGGAAATGGGGTTGGTTTTTTTACCTGAAACACCTGTTCTGTCTCCATCTTCTTTTCCATCTTCCCTGTCTCCTCTGCTTTCTGCCAGGAGCTGCTGTAGCCCAGGAGATGGCACCACCCCATAGCAGGGTGTCAGGACACCAGCCCTACAGCTCCAAGCTTAAACATGGATAGATTCCTTTTTGAACTCCAAAAAGAATTGTTCAAACTGTGCTGTCCTTTTGCCACAAATATCCTGCCTTCCAGACTGTCATCAGCTGGGAATTGCAGGTGATTCCTACTAGGGGACACAGGGGAATTGCAGTGTAGGAAGGGATCAAATTATTAATGAGTTTGGGAAACTTACCCTCCATGTTAGGTGAAGGTTCCTCTTAAGAACCAACAGGAGTGTGTCTGAGACATGCACTCAGTCAAGCAAGACTTTAAAACATTCAATTAATATGTTATTGGCCTATTTTCAGTCTCTTATCTATAAGGCAGAAGTTGTTTTTTGAATACATAAATAAATGTTATATCATTTAGAAGGTGTGTCCTTCAAATAACTTTTATCCAGAGCAGCACAGGGAGAGGAAATGCCTTATCAAGGCCCAGCCACCTGAGACCCACTGGGCTATTCAGGCCAAGTTCTTTGGTTCTGGGCAGGGTGATACCAGCAAGGCCAGCACCCCTCCCTCCCCAAAATGAGACAGAGCAAAATCCTTCCTGTCCTGGAGCTGCTGTGCAGTTTTGCAGGGAGGAGAGCTCTTGCCTTCTGGAAGAGGAAGCAACCTTTGCAGCTGTGAAACCGGAGAGAACAATGGAGGTTGTGTAGAGCAGCAGTTCCAGGGGGCTGCTCTCAGGGCTTGGTGCCAGAGATGTCCCACAGCAGCAATCTTTTCTTTGTAATAAATTCTAAACTTCTCTTGACCTTATTGCTGCATTCTGGGCTGAAATGCATCTGAACAGTTGACAGGAGGTACCTCATACCTTAAAATTTGGGGGTGCACACTGAATGTCAGCAGAACTGTCCTGGACAAAACCAAAATGTAACTGAAAGCATTTTCTTCGTGTTCCCAGGCTGAGTTTGAATTCAGCTTTTTTATTCCTGCCTTAGCCATGCACTGGAAGCACATCTCATACCACTCCCCCCATCTTGCTGTTGAGAATTAAGTTGCTTTTAGAAATGGTTCACGTGTGTAGTTGTTACAGACCCTTCTCCTTGACTTGCCTGTAAAACTGCTTCAATCCAGGTACATACTAAGGCCATAGTTCTTCTAATTGATGACTATGCCTAAAATCTCTTCATGTGAACATTTGCACTGTTTTTTAAATACAGTGTGCAACAGGTACATGCAAAAATTTGAACTGAATTAATACTTTGCCCTCAGGGGATTAAAACCTTTAGAAATGTTTGTTTCTTGCCAAATGAGACATAAGATCCTGATTTGCAACATCAGTTTTCTATCAATTGCAAGACAAATGTATTTAAACAATAACATTGTAAAATAATAAAATAAACAACATAATATTGTAAATAATGATTTCCTCCAACATATATTGGTGGACTCTCAGAGTAAGTGATCCACAGCTGCTGGATTAATATATGTAAGGATTTTTAATTTATGTTTTAAATTATATAGCTCTGGATGGGCTGTGCACTTTTTAATACATATATATTTAAATGCATATATATATATATATATCTGTGTATGAAGTCCTGGATTGTAGTCAACATTACCTAAGAAATATTGCTTGTGTGGAAACTCTGAATGGCCTCCTTCTGCAGTCATCATCATGCAGGCATTTTCCCTGTTCAATATCTACTACCCCTCAATGCTGTTTCCTTTAGGTAACTATTTCTGGCTCATGTCACACTCAAAATTATTCCCTCCACAGCCTGTCATCTACTTGAATTCATTTTGAATAAGGTAGTCACTGTCCTTATCTAATGAATGATATAGTTCTTTGGCCAGTACAGTTTAAAAATTAGGGGGATTTATAGTTCAGCTGTCTGAACATAATACAAGATTTTTGACAGAGAAATAAGCATTTGAAATTCAAATTTTATAAATGGGTTCTTTAAAACTATTTGATGTCAAATCACACTGGAAAAGAACTTTATTACACAAGTGGCTGTAAGACTTTTGAATGCTGTCTGTATTTATAACACACCAACGCAAGAGAAATTATCTTTACTTACCAAAGAAATAAGCTCTGTTCTTTCTAGCTGGATTATATTTAAATCCTGATTTTTTTTTTTTTACAAAATGTGAAGATGAAAGAAAAGGTCAGTGAAAGATTTAGTCCTGAAGTAGTTGAAATGTGGTTCATGGGATAAATGTTTTTTTATATTGACTGCATGTTAGCTCTGTATTAGATATGAGCATGACAATAACTGATAAAACAACTACCCCAATTTCCCTTTCTTTATAAAAACCAGGTATTGCTGTTTGACCCATGCAAGGCTGGTGTTATTTAGCAATGTGGCTGCTTCTCATTCAAGGCACTTCAAGGCAAGTGCCTGTGTTGGTTGATTAGCCTTCCTAGAACACTCCAAAATTGTTTGGAGGAAGAGATTTGTACCACCTAGAGGGCAATTCAGAAGAAGGAGTCACCACAGGGAGCAGAATTACTCTCCTAATGAGTCCCTCTCACCCTGCTGATGCACAGAATACCAACAGCATCCAACTTCCTACTTTATTGTATAAACAGAAAAAAAGAATGGCAAAGTCAGGAATGAAAACCACATCAGGAGAAGTGTGTAGGTCTGTGGTATGACACATGCAAACTAAGGGCACTTGAAGCCAAAATTAGAAACCTGAAAATGCCTGCTTATGTGGTACCAATTGCTAGGCTTCCTCAGAGTGTGCCAGGAGCCTGGTGATACATCACCAGGCATGTCTGGCACTGCTTGGGGAGAGGCAGTGCACATCCTGCCTCAGTGTAATCCACCTACAGAAGCTAGATGTTCTCTCCAAGGCACATTTTCTTTTCCTCTGTTTTCATCTCAAGACCATAATTAATGATTGTAGTGGTTAAAACCATGATTGAAGTGCCCATTCTCATTTAAAAATTGGTAACAGAGGCATAGAGAAATGTTAAGCATTTACAGTTTGAAATTGCCACTATGATTGCAGTAGATGCTGTCCAGTAACAGAAGGAGAAAACCAATTCTCACCTGAAGCAATTGTAAAATGTGATAAGATACAAAACCTGGTTTAGTTCAGAACAGCAGAAAAGTTTAATCAGACTCAAGGAACTGGGGAACTGGCAATGTCAGTGCCACATTTACTCCACCACTGCAGCACAGTCTTGAAGTTTCTAGTGGAACTAAATAATAAAAAAGATTATGATCCTTATTATTTTCAGTCTTTATTCCTAAGAGAGATTAAAAAAAAGGGAAAAGCCAAGGAATGGTGTTAGCAGGGTTGAGACAAATTGTATTTATCATTGGCAAAGGAAGAGGTAGGTTGTAACTGATG
Organism: Melozone crissalis; assembly: GCF_028551555.1. NCBI lineage: Eukaryota > Metazoa > Chordata > Aves > Passeriformes > Passerellidae > Melozone > Melozone crissalis. The sequence continues at coordinate 5,603,575 of NW_026535817.1, read as the reverse complement.
CCTTATAATTTATTTAATAATATCCAACTAGTAAAGAAATCTAGACAAGCCTGAATGAGTGTTTAGAGACAGGACGTTAGAAGATAGTGCTGTTGAATGACTGGCCAATAATCAGAGCCTACATTAATTCCAAAAAGTACTCACAAATGATATTCCTTGGCTCCATTCTCAAAGCTGCATTTGGAAAGTTATGCACACTAATCCTGTAACAATAACAGGATTTGTGTTGCCAACACAAGCACAGCTTTGAAAATGTAACCATGAGGGTCCAATGCAGCAGTCAAAGTAATCCTTGGCCTTTTAGCCTCTGAGGAAAAAGAGCAATTTGCACAAATTTTTGTCACTAAACTAAAAATATATCCTGTACCCTAGGGAATCATCACATGAACATTTTCTTTCTGGCTGGAGGGATCTAAGATCATTAGGGAAATGGAGGAGAAAGAGAAGAAATTATTGAAGGAACCCAAGTCTGCTTCTTAACCTGTCTGAAAATCCCCAGTTTCCCCACCTTTCCACAAAAGCATTAGTTTAGAATGGTTTGGTTTGTAAGGGACCTTCAAAGTTCATCTATTCCAACAGCAGGGACATCTTCCATGGAGCTCAGAGCTCCAGTCTGACCTTAAATGTCTCCAGGGATGGGGCATCCACCATCTCTCTGGGAAACCTGTGCTATTTCATCATGATCACTGGGAAAAAATTCCTTCCTTATATCTAGTGTGAGTCTGCCATCTTTTAGTGCAAAATAATGAATTAACCATTGAGCTGTTGCAACAGGTCCTACTGAGAATGTTGTGACCTCAGGGAAGAGAGGCGAGTGGTGACTTTGAGTGCTGTAAGATTGAAACTGATACAGATTAAAAAATATAAAAGTAAATATACTAGTTTAATCTCCTGCTGCCTGACAGGGCAGGGTGTTGTCTGTTCTCCTTCAATTCCTATTGCCAGAGGGTAGGACCTTTGGAAATTTTCAGAACTGGCATTTTTCCTTTTCTCACTAGAACATGAGCTGTGTGTAAATTTTACATGTGAATAGGAAGCCAAGTGAAATTCAGGAATTCATACAGAGAAGTAGCAAATGTGTTCTGCAAAGTTTCAACCTAGGACTTTCCATTCAGAATTCCTGTTGACTTCAGAAAAATGCAAGGTGTGTGTCCTTTGCTCAGGAGAAAATCAGTCCCCTGTGTTAAATATCTGTTGGACTGAATGGATGCTGGTGGCTTTTTGTCTCATACTGAAAGCTGTCGATTCCTGAGGATATTGGTTTCCAGTCTTATGGTTGAGAGCAGGGTTATTGGTTGTTATTGTTATTTGTGACACCTATTTTAAAGAAGGGCATATTTAATATCACTCCAGGATAGCAATATCTAAAGATTGCAGACAGAAATAGCAGTGTTGTTGCAAGTGTGAATAAAACTGCAATAATGGTTTTATTTCAAATTAATCATGCACAAAGTCTTCTTAGCATTGTTAAAAAAGAAAATGGCCTAATAATCAAATACAACAAGAGATATTAAACATCCAATATCTAAATTTAAAGATGGGAGAGAGAATTTTCAAACCAAAAGGATTTTATTGAAAAAGAAACAGTGTTTAAAACCACTAATGAGGTTTTTAAAAATGAGGATAAGGATTTTTTGGAGGAAATGGCCAAGAGGTGGCAGCACACCCTGCACTGCTGAGTGCCTGGAGCCCTCGGAGCTATTCAGTGCTCATTCCCAAGGGCTCAACAGCCACTTTGCTTCAAACACACCCAACAAGATGATGTTCTTAGAAAATAAATCCTTTTGTGGCTACATTTGGATTTTCTAGAATTACACAAGACCACATGAAGTTAAGTATTTTAATAGGTCTGAAAAATACTCCTTTGACACTTTGGCATTCTGGGCTGCTGGTTCTTGCTGCAGTCTCACATGGCATGTTGCTGTACCACAAAAGTCAGACATATGTGCTTGTGGCTTAATTGGCATCAGCCTGGATCCATAACAAAATTTAACCAGATTAAGATTTGCTTGATCCTTCTGCTTAAGAAAACCCCAGGATACAGCTCATGTAAAGTCATCTTGTATTTAGAAAAGCACCTGCAGGGCACCATTTAATCAGGTTGGCTCTTTATGCCCAGAGGAGTCACACAATAATGGAAATAAACCTGCAGACGTGAAGATGGGAATAGCTGTGGTTCTTTCCTGTGGCCATTATCCCCCCCAATCTTTAGACAGAGCCCAGCTGATTCTGGACCCCTTCCTCATGCTTGAAAACAGCACCTGAAGGATCCTTGCTATTAGCAGTGGGTGGTTCCAGCACAGGGTGAGACAGCGTGATGGTTCAGTTCCAAATGTACACTGTGCATTGCTGGTACCTGTGTGCCAGGATTGTGTCTGTGGCACTCGATTTTGCTGTGCTCTGTCACAGCCAGGCTCTGAGCTTCACTCTGCCCCTGTTGTCCCTTTCCTGTTCCCTTTGGCCTCCTCACAGGGTCTTCCTTCCCCCTGTGGTTGTCTTTTTCAAATGGAAATGTTCACCCTCCCTGCCCTGTGGCCAGGAGTGGTGCTGCTTTTCCCAAGGAGAAGAGCCCTGAGCCACCACACATTGGTGGGGATGGAGATTTGTGTGTCCTAGAAGGCAGTTCAGGTGATAAGGAGTTCAGAGAGGGGGCACTGGGGCAGGGAGAGGAACTCCTCCTTCTGAGGAAATCCTCTGTAGTGATCTTAGCCCAAAAAGCACATCCTTAGCTGTATCTCCTCATCGATGGCTATCAGGGTGACAAAGGACACCAGTGATATTCTCTGCTGCTGCTGTCTATCATGCTGCAGATTATTGCTTTCATTGCCAGGAAGATGGGCTTATCTTACTGAGAACTGAGTTTCTCTGAAAAACTGTTAAATTTATCTGTTTGGGTAAATATTACAGCCAACAGTAACTGAGCCATTGGTATTATCTTCAGTCAGAGGAAGACTTTGTTCTTGTCCTGATGTTGAACTGGTTTAGTAGTTTGCAGTGCTGAAAGGGTCAACTCAATTTCCTCTTTCTCCTGGCCACATATTCCAGTTTGCCTCTTTGTTGCTGATTGTGTATGTTTGATCCTACTATAATCTAGTTCCACTCACTAATTCAGAGAGAGCTAATCCAGCAGAAAAAGTGACTTTTCTCTGTGATTTGGAGTGGGCTGAAGCACCTCTCACAGGGCTCACACAAATTTTCTAAGTGGTGTAAGGAAGAAGAGAGTGAGTGAAGGAAGCAAGACAGCTCCTCCAGGTAGCAGAATGATGTTACATGGGCTCAGAAAAGAAACAGAACAGTCATTAGTAAAGTTTATTTGGCAAAAATAGGTAATTAATGAGCACCAAGCTATGCTGCCAGTGAAGTAACTAAACTCTGTGCTCTCTGAAAATAGATGTGAGCCAAATGTGCGGGGCTGCCTGACATTGGTTACCCCCAAGAAAGCCAACTTAGGAAACTCTGTCTCCTTCCCTCAGTGCTTGTTTCCATGTGTCCTGTGTTTGACTTGCCTGCCAACATAGCATTATTTAGGAGGCACAGTCAACTGGATCACTGAAATGAGCAGGCTTGAAGAGCCTTCTGTGGCTGAGAATAAAAGGCAGGGAAGAAGAGCAGGATCTTAACCTTTGGGTGCTTTAATGTTCTCATATTGACTCAGGCCAAACCAAACATTCTCACCTTTGTGTACATCTCAAAACGTGTCACTGATGAAATAGAACCAGGTACATTAATGGCTGTGCTAACCCTGGAGGACTATAATGGCATTTTCCCATCCTTTTTCCTGTTTTAAATATGTTGTGCACTAACATGTTTAAAAGTTTTGTCACACAACTGTGTGTTAATTAATTTTCAGCATTATGAAGTGTTCTGAACTCTGTTACTGGTGTCCTCAGGCAGCAGCCATTCTCTTCTTACAAAAAGCACCTACTCCAGTGTCAGTTTGCAGGGGTGTGTCTGCAGCCTAAATGCAGAGAGGCAGCACTTGCCACCAGCCATTATTTTGTCAGTATCTCTTTCATTTCTGGCTCTCTACTATGGAAAATCCCAGAAATTTTTAATCTCTAAGCCATATTTATTGAGGTGTCGAGGAAAATATTTTTGTGATCAGCAGCAGGTAGTTAATCATCTGAGTGGCTCTCTGAAGTAGGTTGAGGTGATGTAAATGAAGAAATTGTTTGCTGATCTGCCCCAGCTGATTCCCTTATTCTTGGCTGAGACCAGCTAGTTCCTGCTGCTAATGCTTGAGTTAATAATTAACTCAAAGGAACTTTCCTTTTTGTATGAGGGAACATTTTGATATCTCTTATTGTCTGCATGTATTCCTGTACTTACCCTTAATACAACTTTACTCCTCTTTCTTTCCTCCTTTCCTCTTTCCTTTTTCCTTTCCCTCTGACATATTTTTAGTCTTTCTTATGTCATTTAAATATGAAATTCCTCCCTGAATTCTCACTATGAGAAAGGTAATTGATTTCCCTTTCCTAAGTCTTAAAGAGCCTAAAAGTGGGATTCCTAAACTTATTGCTGAATCTCAAAAGGCATGAATCCTTCAGATAGTTAAACAAAAAATTAAACAAACTAAAAAATAGGATGGCTTCTACTCAGTTGTCATAACTGTAGGGCTTGATAACTGCATGTTAGATTCTGTAAGAATTTGGTGCTGCTATACCTTTAAAATTAGGTATTTCTAAAGACATTTTGAAATTATTGCAACTTAAATAAGATTAGCTTCATCAATGACACATTAAGAACACATTTGAATATATTATTTCTGCCTTAATACTCTGTTTTGAAGTGTTACAGCTATGTCATTTTCTTAAAAGTCTGCCATCCTCTGACTATCAACAGTGAGCAGTCAGGACTGTTATCAAATATTTAAAAAACCATGGAGAATGCAAAATAAAATCTGTGTTGAGAGCAGTGATTAATACTGATGATGGCCCAATTTGATCTTCTTAGACATGACAGTGTAGAATTGACAATATTCTCCTGAACAAACAGACAGAATTGATTTCCTGAATTAGTTTGGGGAAGCATTTAAAAAGGTGTGCTGTGATATTAAAGGCCATTTTTTAATGCATGGTAGAGTTTTCCCTTGCCTGTGCTTGGAGACACGTAGGTAGCTGGGAAATCACTCTGTGATGATTCTTCTGAATTATGTGTAGCCCAAATCAGATGCAGAGCTGATGAACGAGCACAGGATGTGTTAGCAGTCCTGCTTCAAGCCATGCTTATAAGTAAATAATATTAATCCCTTCAGAGCAATGTACTACCAAATTATTGAAGTGAGTTCCTGAGGAAACTTAAGCTATGGTGCTTAATAAAAATGTCATATTCCTTGAGTTATTAGTTCCTCCCACACTCCTGAGAATAGTTTTGAGCTCTTCTACTCTATCCAAGAATTTGTATCTTGTTAGGGAAATGAAGCCACAGCACTATCCAGAGCTTGGCTGTTACTTCAGATGTGCTGTGACAGCAGAGCTTGGAGAAACCCTTGGGAATATGAAGGAGATTTCTGAATGCCTCAGGTGAAAGGGGATTCTATGTTAGAAATAGTCCAAAGTAAGTTAACTCCAGAATCTGAGTTTTCATGCCTGATTTTACAGTTCAGCTTAAAACCACAACTATGTTATAATGCGATATTAATGATTTCTCTACAAAAAAATCTCATATCTGCATTTTCAAATTACCTCCACGTGCTTATTGAAACAAAACAAAACAAAAAGAACACAGCTAGCTGCTCAGTTGGCAAAAAACTGCTTTAATTGAGATTAGAGAACTGTCCCAATTTGTATCTGTTGAGAAATTAGCCTACAGGTGTTAACAACAAGTGCAATGAAATAATTGTAATCACATAAATTTTCCATGGTGATTTTCTGGTTTTTTGTGTAGCTAATGTGAGGAGTGCAAAGATAATAATTAAATTATATTTGTAGATAAACATATACCATTTTAGGTAAAAATTACACCTGTTATTCAAAAGTAATTAAGAGACAGTTAATATGCAAATTCAGTGAAATGCTTCAGACAGATTATTTGTACAGATTTCCATTTTAATGGTGCTTTCTGCAATAATTACTAAATTGTTTATGCAGGTCATTTTTATGTGTGATTGCTCAGCAATTCCTGTTAGGTAATTTTGCTTTCATTAATGCATCCTCTTTGAGTCACTAAATCTTGGCATTCTCCCTACAGATTAATAGTTCATTATTTTTAATTGAAAGGTGACAACTTTTGTGATATTTTCTATATATAATTTTAACACATATGTTTTTCTCATTAAACATCTTGTACATCATTAATATTTTATGGTAGTCAGAAGAAATTAGTTTAGAATAGAGCTTGACAGGACAGTGTTTCACGTATCTGGGGAAAATACCTATCTATGTGTGTGTCTGTCTGTTTATCTAAGCATGATCCACATATAGAAAAGTTAAAAAAATCTTCTCAGATAAAGTTCTTATCAGTGATATGCTGAAATAAAAAGCATCCTCAGTAAGCAAAACCATCTAGGCCTGCATTCAACCATGCACTGAGGCACTCACCTAAATGTAAGTGCATCTATAAATTTATTCCACTCTACAAAAGTCATATTTGATTTTGAGCGTGTGTTTCAGGGCTTTGGGGGATTAGAGCTTTGGCATTGTGTATTCCCATGGGCATCTCACCATTGAAGTTCATCCTAACTTTGAGAAACACTACAGATACACTCTCAGATCAAATGTCAGAATCTGTCTGCTCACCTGTGTGTAGGACTTATAAGTCATGAGAATAAAACAGGACTTATTGCAAACATTAAGGGCATCATTTTGCCACTAGTATAAATAATTTCAATTTGCAGTGTCATGGCTTATTTCAATAAAAATGCCAGATATCAATTCCTAAGGGATAAAATTTCATATACTCCTTCATCACAGCTAATTTTACCCCATTTTTACAACAACTCTTGGTGTTGTCTCAGTTATCAACAAATATAAAACAGCTTAAAATGGAGTTAGTTTTCTTACCATTCCTACAAAAAAACCACATCTCAATAACTGGTTGGAGGTGCAGAGTCCACTGCTGATGGCCCTGATCTGTAGAGCAAGGCTTCCACCTTCTACATAAATCAAAGAGCACTGAATTTAGAACTTGCTTCTTGTGTGGAAATCTTGCTGTCTCTGCCACATGGTTTGTGAGACAATCATGGCTGGGTTTTGTGAGTGCTTCCCCTGTTTCCTCCCCTCACTCTTGGAGTGTTAGTGTTTGTGGTTATTTGCCTCTAAGTGTCAACATTTTTGGGTCAGATACTTGGAACTCTGCATTGCTGGAGGTAATTTGCTCATAAAGTAGTCAAAGTAGGTTTGAGGACATTGAATAATGTCCCCAAACCCCTTATTTCAACCCAGAAATAGCTTGAATATCTCCAGATCATGGTCTCCATGAGGAGAAGAAAGTTTACTCAGAGTTTACAATGGGTATTTTGATGTGCTGAATTTCAGGGTCTCAAAAGCTCATGCTCCCACAGCAAACTTCTAACCCAGCTCAAACCTTCCACCAGGGAGAACAGCTGCCCATCCCACCCCATGTGCTGAGCCTCTCTCCCATCCTTTGGAGAAATTGTCCCTTTCCAATGTAATTACTGTGATGGCTGGCTTTGTTCAATGTTTTCTAGACAATAGGTTTGGTCTTCCATTGTTTTTTCAGAATCCATGATCTACTCAATTGGATCTCCAAGGGATAGGTTACAGAAGTAAGAGTTTTCCCTCAATGAGTTAAAAGTCAGTGTAGGACATTTTAATGCAAAATGGTGTCATATGAGGGCTTTTTTTTTTTTCCTTCAGATGATGGTAAATTATTTTATGTGTGAAAGTAAAATTGTTCTTAGTGAGAAAGCAATGTGTTACATGATCGATCTCTTTAGAAAGGAGAGCTAAACTAGTGTTTATACCTGGCTGTTCTTGTGCTTCTTGGTGGATCTCAGTATGGTTACACTGAGGTTGAAATGTAGGCAAAATGAACAAAATGATTTTCCAAAAGATTTCATTTTTAGGTGTATTACAAAAGAGTTCTTCTCTAATGGCTTGAATCCATAGAAAATAGAAGGTGGATTTTGATGCTATTAACACATCTTTCTACACAGCTTTGTAAAGCTGTTCAGAAGTCTCTACTGAAGGAAGCTTCAATTTTGCATGTAAATGTTCAAATATTTTATTGAAATATTTCTCTTATACATGGAACATATTCTTCCTAAATTTACAGTACTTTTATGTCACAATTTTCTTAATTTTCAACTAAGTTAGCAAGTTTTATTATAAAAAATACTTAAGAAAATAGTCACTATAGTTGTCTTTTCAAATGACTTTGATATTGAGGAATCTTCAACATTCCTTTGTAGTTAAAGTTCAAAGTATAAAACTTAGACAGTTGCCTTTAAATGATTTTAGAGGTTACTGGCTATTCTATCCCACTATTTTTGATATGTAAAACCAGGTTCTTCAATGAATCTGAGTATTGATCAAGCTGTGTGAGCCCTGGGAGAAAACTGACCTCCCTGGACATCTCTTTTCTGGTTTTTTTTTCCTCTGGGCTTATGGCTTTCTACAAATTTTCCTCTAAATAGTAGAGAAAATATCACTCTATAGTCTACTCAAAATGTGGCACAGTTGATATTTTACCAGCAAGCTGCTTGTTGGGGAGCACTAAGAGAGGCTGAAATCCAAAGCAGGGTTAAAGTTACAGAGTTTAAAATAATTTAATAAGAATATATTCATTGGAACTTGGCTTGTGTGTTAGTTGTAACAGGAGTATTGTATGCAATCTGGCAGAGTATAAATCTTCTGGACTCCAATTTTGCCATATTTTCATCCTGAGTTGTGTTTTCTAACGTAACAGCTACTAAAACTGCATGTGCTGTTCAGTTGACTGACAAGAGATGCAAGGATTGCTACCTACAAATAAATTGTAGAGATGTTTACTATATTCACTGGATTGAATTTAAGTATATACTGATTTATAAAAATCAATTGGTTGGGGTTTTTTTCTGCTATGTAGTAGAAGTTGTGGCCTGTTTATAGGGTAATTTCAGAATCTTCATCTTTCAATTTCTGTATGTGAATGAATTCTGGAAAATGAAGGTACTTGGAGAGGTTAAAGAAGGCCAGTGCTCTTGTACTTGAATACCTCACACAGGGAAGGATGGAGAGAATTGTATTAAACTGTGATAGGTGGGACAAGTACAGAGACAGACTGTGATGTTCTATAAAAGCTCAGTGACAAAGCCTAAAGATTTGTCATGAAAATTCCATTTATGTATTTAGCCAAGCAAACCTGCAATTAATACTGTTGAGGTGCTAATGAAATTGATGAGAAGAAACTCTTTAAAAATAAATTCAGATGTAACAAAAAACCCTTCATTTGCAACAAGTGAATTGCTTAGGGCTTGAAAATAAAATGTTTCTCTTAATTTAGAATCAGAAAAGATTTTAAAAAAGATTCCAATTGTAACCTTCTGTGACAACTGCCTGTAATGTAATAACAGAAGGATTAACTGAGGATTGCATCTGTACTCACAGTGTCATTCTCCCTTATTGATTTGTAATCTGAAATATCTAATCCAGAATCTGCTGTTGATAGTGTGCTTTGAGGACTCTCCTCAACTTCCAGGGTTGGATTCAGATGTAGAAGAGATTTTGTTTCCTGTCTTTTATAAGGATGTGAAGTCCAGATGTGGACCCAACTGCCACTAAGGTCCTGAAGGGATGACATTTTTTTCCTTAAAATTAAACTGAGAATTGGAAGTGTTGTTGGAAATCATTTGGCAGTTCACATATGGAGTTGTCTAAGTGATGATTGCCTTTTACACTGGTGTCTGGTAAGGAAGATGGCTCTTGGGTTTTAGGTAAAAGGAGTTTGGAGATACTTAACTGGAAGAAAAAAGACAATGAAGGATAGCTGAGAGTACTGGGTAGCATAATCATTGTGAAGTATAAGCCTGCAATAATTTATTTAAAGTGTTTCTATTACTGAAACCCTGGGAAAATCACCTTAATCTTGTCATCCAGTATTGCTCTCACTCTGCATAATATTTTCTGTTCTTTTAAAGGCTGTATATATTTCATGTGATAATGATAACATAATAAGGCCACATGGAAGTCCTATAAAGACTGGAGAGGAAAAAAAGACCTCTCATGAGAAGCAAAACAGATGCAAAGCTATAACCTTGCACCTGGAAGTCTTTCACATGGCAGTTGTGTGCATTCCCAAGCACTCCAAAGGACAGGAACAACACAAGCAGCTGATAATGTGATTGTGAGGAATGTGTTGACCATAGTGATGACAGGGTGATCCATTCACCCTCAAGAGCATCAGTGCACCTGTGAAATATTAGACTGTGCTTTTTTGCTAGATCAGTTCAGAAATATTTAGGAGTAAGCTACAAAATGGAAGGAGAGGACAGTTAAAAGAGGCTGGGAAGAGACATTTGGGAAAAGCAGAGTGTGCTTTCAGAGCACCTTATCACAGAGCTTTGGAAGCTTTTTCCAGTCTCATTAAGAATAGATCCTATGGAAGCAAATGTCTATCAATGCAGCTAATTAAATACACCAGAATTAGTAAACAAGGAGAGAAAATTCCTAGTTTATATTAAAAGTACAAAAATTAACATGCAATTAGTGATGTGTATTTGAGAAAGTGAAAGGGAATGTTTCAGAAAGCTGCTTTGATTGCACTGACTGTATTTCTAATTTATGTTTGATGTTAACACACCAAATGGTACTGAAAACATTACATGCAAGGAGAGCATCAAAACTGAAATTACTGTTAGTTTGGTATCCTCTGGGTTTCCTGAATTCTTGGAATTTTTTCTTCCATGCTCATAAATAAATAATGCTTGTGATTATATTTAAAGAAAACTATGCATGCTATTATTGCTGTTTCCAAATGATGCTTTTCCATTTTGGAGCTCTCCTGTGGGATGAAAGAAAGAAATGGTTTGTTTTTTAGGGTTTTGGGGTTTTGGTTTTTTCTTCTTTTTTGTACTGTTTAATGATGTCTTATGGAAAACTTAGCAAACCTTAAGCTGGCTTGTAAGGGATACCTGTGGATCAAGATGTTTTGAAGGGAAGATTCTTCCTAGCTAGCTGCTGTTGTATCTGGGAGATGCTGAAATACATTGGTCAGTTTACCTACTTCAATGTTTTGTTGGAGCTGGATGAAAATGTGCTGTCTTATACAAAGGCTGATAAAAAGATTGTAATGCCATCTGTAGAAAATAGGGAGTGTGCCTTATGCGGGCTTGTGAACAGATGCTAGCTGACATGTTTTTAGCCAAAAAACGATGAAATTAATGGTAAGGTTTCCTGGGAAAAATATACTTCTGTGAGTATTTGAGGAAAGCAGTTCTGAGCTTAAAATGTCCTCACAGTCAGTTGGATGAGGACTGATTTGGCCTGCCACTGAGGAGAAGTAGATTCTTCACTGGCAGCACCTGAAAGGAAAGGCAAATGCTGAATGCAGAGTTGAATGCTGGAGAAAATACCTGTCAGGAGCTCAGAGCTTTCTAGGGTGAGGAAAAGGATACCAGGAGGCAGAAACAGTAGGACACCTGGATGTAGAGTGCATTCTTGGAGATGATAGATGAAATTTTCTAAATCTAACTGTTGGAATCAACCTTAGGAAGAGAAAAATGCCTGGAAAATGAATTAGTATTTTGGCACTCCATCCCACATTACTTTGCTAGAGAAGAGGAGGAAATCAATACTAAATATTTTTAGGAGTACATTATGCCTAGTTATGCTGACCTCATTAAATATATCACTAACAAATGGCTACAGTACAGTCAGTAGCAGGACGAAATTGGAATCCTAGTCTGCTGAAGCTTCCTTTAATGTCAAAGACAAAGTAGCTCCTTCAGGACAGGGCTCAGGAAAGTTTAGCAGACATTCTGAAGCTGGTTAGCCAGATCAACTGCTGTCAACTGAGAAAAGGGAAATAAACCAATTGAAATCTCAGCACAGCAGAAGCTTAGTAAATGGCAGACTTCCCAAGCAGTCCTCATAAATGTGCTAAAACAGGTCTGGTCACACACTTCAAAATAATGGAGGAGAAACTGGTGCAAATGCTCTCTGGGACTCGCTGGTCTTGTGCTTCAGGGTATGGGATGGGATGATCTGGAATAAAATCTCCCCTGGAATGACAAGCAAGTGGTATCTGTGAGGTTTCTGTGAGCTGATGGGGAAACTGCAAGGGTTTGCAGGACAGTCTTTCTGCAGTGTTATTGAGGGGAATTAAACCCCTCAGACTGAGGACTTCAACAGTTCACTTTTTTTTCTTAGTATGACCTGGTAAGGCTCTTTGAGCTGCTAGGTCATACTCATTTGACAGGGTTCTCAGTTTCTCCTGACAAAAATAAAATGTGAAAAATGCTGCAGTATGACTTTATAATGATCTAACCTGTTTGAAAGGTGTTTATATGGTAATAAACTAAACATTATAAACCTAGTTTCTTTAGGAAATGAGACTGAGAGTGTACTTTCTTGTTGCTTGTCCTTTCCCTAATAACTTTTGAAGCCATTCTTTCCTTGCTTTATTTTATTTCTTTCACTCAATTTCAACCAAAGCTGATGATGGAGATCAGTCTTTAAGCCACTTGATTTCTGTGAGCTTCATGAAAATACAATCCATCTCTCCTTCCCAGCTATCTATCAGTGCTCTCATTAGGAAAATGTGAGTGTCAGCTCAGCCCTTATCTGTTACCAGATAATCTGTAGGTGGCAGCAATGGTATGAATTGCCCTGATTGCTTCTGTCAGTTTTTCTGTCAGCTTTTGTGGGCATGGGAGAATCCAGTGTGAGAGCTAAAGCTGTAGGAAGTCAGTCTTTTCTAATTCTGCTGTTCATATTTCAAATCAGTTTCACTTCAGGCACCAGTAAGAAGAAGCTCTAAAGGTGATTAATATTTTGTAATGAAGCTATTGGCACCTAATAAGATATTCACTTCTGTAGATTCCTTACTAAAAATATTGAAGAACTTGAAGGTAAATGTGACATTCAATTTTGAATACATGCACTTGGATGCCAGGTCCTTTGTCTAAATGAATTAATTAGTATTGATTGATCAATTGCCTTCCAAAGAGATAATCAAGAAATAATCTTGTTGAAGACAAATGGACTACTTAGTATAACTCAAAATGTCACAGGGCCAAATCTTGGTGTGAGAGTGGAGAATAACCTTGTGGCTACATTGGGACTGCTAAAATGAGAAAGGCAAGGGAGACTCATTCCAAAAAGGAAGTGAGTTTTCCCTGAGATCCCTAAATCAGAGGAGCCTGCAGCTGGCTGATCCAGCAGCTTGGCTTTAACACACAGTGCAGATAGGGGAGAGAATTAGGCCCATTGTGGTATTGTGCAACAAGAAGAGATAAGGTCACTTGAGCTAAAGCTTCTAATTGATTCCTGATGTTGGTTTTTAAAACTAAAATGTTGTAAAAGGTTTTTGGTAAATATTGGAATTATCTGTATGGATAATTCCCAATAATGATTGGGAATCAGCTTTGAGAAGGGTATTGCAAACTTTAATGTGTTTGAATATTTCATAATGGTCAGCTAAAAGTTTATGCTATTAAGATGCAAACAGCATTTGGAAAATGTGCTGCTTCACATTATACTAGCACTATTAAAAATCCCCTAGATCTGACTACCAGCTGTGTGTTTATTCCATCTCTTTTCTGGGTTATCTTAATTTCCATTTAAAGTACCAGATACAAAAGATGGTATCTGTAAGCATTGGACTCCAGATCTTCAAAGACTTTTTATTTTTTTTTAATGTCACAATTTCTACTGCTATAAATACATTCTGAATGTCTCATTTATTGACCTAAACTTCAGACAGTAATTATGGTTGTGTTCAATCATACAGAAGACAGTGGAAAGAATGTTTTGTGAAGCATCAGTTCTCTTGGCTCTCTTTAAAATACTCTTCCAGTCACTGGAGTTCCATGGTACCATTTTCTAAGAGTGTTTTGAACAGTGCTGTGAGACCTGCTGGACTTAGTGTATGACCAGCTGCTAAGGAGACTAAACTCTAGAATAGGGAACTCCTGGACCCTGGGAGTCTTTGGCCCTGGCAAAAAGAGTGACCTGGAACCTCTCTGTGAATAAAAAGGACTGCAAGAAATCTTTTCAGTCCTCCTGATAGCTGAGATGGTGCCTTCTGCAGACACAGGACTGCTCATAGCTTGCTTGGTGTTTTCTCTTGCTCACTTTGTCGAGGGCAAAGTCCTTTGACAAGGACTCGTTTATTAAACATCAATTGTTGAGTGCCCAGGACTTAATTCTCTACAAGCTTTAAAATGCTACTTCAGAACTGGAACAGTAAAATAAATAGTTTTTCACTGTGCGTACAGGGGCAGCTGAAGCTGGCTGAGTTTCTTTCTTACTCCTAACTTGTTTGTCCTCTGCTTAGTAATATTTACTGGTGCCAGACTGATCCATTTTATAGGGACAGGCTGCAAACAGTTCTGCTAAAAGAAAAATCTCTACCAAATGATTTAAAAAAATCTTTTAAGTTGTCTTTTGAGTTATAGAAAATTAGGGTGTGCTTTATGGCAATTTCATTTCAAACTGACTTGTATTTTTTTTGGTGTCAATGAGGAAAAATTTAAAAATTATAACTTCTGTATTTAGATTTCATGTTTGTTGAACTCTGGTCTGTGGCTTAAAGGTGGATAATTTTGTATTTCTGAAGAAACATCTGTGACAAACCAGCTGGAGCTTATAGATTCTTTCTTTAATAACTCCTCCTGCATATGTTCTGATGCTCGAGTTAATCTCCTCTTCACCCTGATATTCCAAGCCTTGTTTTTAAGCCCAGGCAACCCATTGTGCACTGATCTGAAAGGATTTCCAAGCAATAAGGCAGACTAAAACACCTTACATTTAAAATTATTTTGTAATACACATGCACATGTGTCATGGTTTAGGAATGGTATTCTCCAATTTAGTCCTCCCACCAAAAACCACACAGCTGCTCCCCCCACCCTCCAGCTGGAGGCATGAAAGGCAAAGATCATGGGCTGGGATAAGAATAATTTACTGGAAACAGCAATGAGATAAGAAATGAACAGTAACAAGAACAATAATAATCATAACAAAAGGTGTAAGAAAAGAAATGTTTCACACAGGGACACCTCCCTGATAATGTGGCAGAGGGAGCCATCCAGTATTTCTGTTTTCTCAACTGGATGGAGTCCCTTCTTCCTGAAGAGGCTCTTTTTCCACTGCTCCCAGCAATGATGTGAGGTCCTCTGTTTCCTGCCTACTGCAAAAATTAACCCTCTCCTGGCTGAAATTATGAAATTATGACACCATGAAAAAATGTGGCCTGGCATAAAAATATTGCAAGGCTTAAAAAACCACAAATGTCTTTTGGAATATACAGATGAAGGTTTGCTGTTTTTTGTTTGCTGCTCTTCATGAAGCTTTCATTTCCATGATCCAATGTCTACATTTGAGGTTGTCACCTTTCAGAAACTTGTATCCAAAGCTTAGCCAGGAATGCAGAATGAAGTATTCCACCTGCTTCATTTCCAAATCTGTGTTGCATGCAGAGGAAGCTCAGGATTGCGTGTCTGTCATATGCTGGTACTTGAAGCATCAAAATTTATGTGGCTGAGGAATTGGTCTGAGCACGCACGTTTCAAACACACGACAGCTTTTGTTACTGCTGTGCCGGGGGTTGGCATAATAAGGTTAAGCTCTCCCCTTTGACATGATCTGCAGTGAGCACCAAGGCTGTACTCAAGCAAGGGATTGTGTATATGTAGGAAATTCAGGCTCTGGCTCAGGTCTGTAAAGTTAATGCATTTCTTGTGGCATCGATGCTGAGGGTTCCCTAAAGATCAAAATTTGTTCTTTGTGTCTTGGTAAATATTTAGGACATACACAGCCACAGCAGCAACAGACAGCCAGTGGCTTGGATCTTGGGCCAAGGAAGGTTTTGGACTTATATGAACATGTAAGTTACTGGATTATTGAGCATGTTTCTTCCCAGGAATTCCAAGGTGTAAGGATAGCTTCATTTTTCACTCTTAAAGGCTTATTTGCAAAATCTTTGTGAACAGTCTTTTGTTTGTGATGTGTGTTTGTTTTGGGTTTTTTTTTTTTTGATTTTCTGAATGTGTAGGTGAATGTTGCATTGTTCAGCCCATGATTCTGTTGTGATCTGCTTACCTTCACTTGTTCCGGGTGTTCAGGCTTTGGGATATCTGTCAAGGGCTGATCCTGAGCTGATAAGGTTGGCTCTAAATGGTGACTTTGAGGGGAAGATCTAGGCTGTGTTAGCTGTGTCCTCCAGGGTAGTGTTCCTCTGATCTAAAATCCATCTCCTGAATGTGTTTCTGTGAGCTGAATGAGGATTTGCACAGAATGAACAGAGAATGTTTTCAGGTTTCTCGCCTGGCCAGTTTCTACCCATGTATTTTTGTTCCTTCTTTCTGTTAAGAGGATTTATACTTTCTGGATTTTAGGCAAGTAGTTCTAACATGGGATGTGCTAAAGCATACTGAAAAATTGGCCAGTGAGTCTTGTCATTGATTTGGTGGGGATGAACTTGAGAAGTTCGGTGGCTTTGTAGGATCAGATTTATCTGAAAGAAATGTTAATTATGTCTGGTGATGAATCTTTGTTTTTCTTCTATTACTGGTTGTAAATGGTTGTATTTGGCCCCCACCCTAATGGCCAAGGGCATGGTATTGAGCAAAATAGAGTGAGGTGGCTTTGATTTGTCTCCAAATGCAAATCAAGTGTTTGCTTGTTTATGGGCACAGCCTGATTAATCAGTGGATTGACTGGGATTTAAAGCATGTGAGTTTTATTACTGACTTTTCCAGCATCAAGTCCAATGGCCTTAGCAGGTGAATTGACTTTCTTTTGTAGATTGAAAAATTGAGACTTGGAGAAGCAAGTGACAATGACATCCTTTCTGTATGTTATGAAAGTAAATCTGAGCTACATAAATATTTATAAAATAATTGAACATGACTGTTGATATTACCATAACATTTCCTCCTCAAATTGTTCCAGAGAGTTTGTAACACAAGGATTTAAAACAGTTTTATTCCAGAGCTGCTTCTTGTGCTCTGTGTCTTAAACACTACCCCTCAAGCTCCTCCAAAAAAATTAGGGTTGAGGTGGCTTTTAATTCTGATCCTTCCAGTGGCTATATCAGCTGCTTTTTTCACCTGTTGCCAGGGTGCTTTTGTTTGTGTGTGTGTTTTTTGGATCAGCAGTCTTTTCTTCTGAAGGGAGCTCTGCTGTGAGTGAGATTTATGGCAACTTTATGTATCAGTGTTACTCTGTGAGCTCCCAGCTTCTCTGTCAGAGGAGGAGCAGCTTCTCAGAGCAAGCCCACAGCATGATCTTTGAACATATGTTCTCTATTAAGTGAGATGAGGAAGTCACTTAGTTTTCCTTCCATGTGGAGGTTAAAGTGGAAGGCTTGTCTAAAAACAGATTGTGCTAAATTGGGGATTTATTTGAACAGTATGTCAACATTATTAACTTAAAAACATATACTAAATTGATAGGTTTCCTTCTATTATCTCATCTTGAAAGCTGTTTTTAAAAAACAAGCAAGCAGTTCAAAAGTGATTTAATCTGCCTGAAAATGACATAGTTTATCTAGCACTCATCATAACTAAAGTGTTGTGTGCTTTCCCCTGACTTTGTCATGTCTTTGGCCCGTTTTACTTCTCCCTGTTCAGAAGTAATAATGAAATTTAAAAATGGTAGGTATCCAGGTTCTAGGGCTAACCTGCAGGTGTGCTAACATTGCCCTAAACTTTGGGCACACACAACACATGGGGTTGCAGAGGGAGCAGCTTTTAGCCCTGACCATTTTGCAGCAGGTTGTGTGACTGGAATCCTGGATCTCACACTGTCACCTGGCTGCACTGACAGATGTGTAAGGTGGCAGTATGAGAAGCATGCCACAAATATCTATAAGCATTCCTTGCTTCTAGACATTATTTGGAAAATTTTAATGATTTTGTACATGCCAAGAAAGCCCACTTTCTTTAGCATTCCACACAAAATCATAGACATTTCAGCAGCATTCACTCAGCACTACTTATGTATGTGCCACCCTTTCAGACTCAAGAGCTAAAATTAGGGGCTTTCTAGATTACACTATTGCAAAAGAGAATCTGGGAATTTCTAGGGAAACTGAGCTGCTTTAGCACAGTTAATGAGAAACATGTGCCAAGCCTGACTTTCTTCAACACAGCACATAAACCGAGACAGTTTCACCATTTGGAGCTTTAAAACTCTTTCAGTAAATAACCCATTTTGAGAATCCACTTGTTCATAAAACAAAGGGAGAGCTCTGCTATTGAGTTCTGGGGTGGATATGAGTCCCTCCCCAGAGCTCCACCTGGAAGGAAACAGCTCCTTTGCTGACCCATCCTGGACAAGAACAAATGCTGCCATAGTAGGAATTGATGATCCTCCTGACCTAGTTCACCTTTTCAGCTCTTGCTAGGGTGAGAAAGAAATATGACGTTTTTGCATCTTCCAAACTACTCATTTTCACCCTCTCCAGTGACAATACCCAGAAACATCAGCATCCAGAAGTGGAGTTTCCTGACAAAATGAATGTAGGATGTCACAGTTCTAGCTGGCTGGTGAAGGAACAATGCAAATGTCCCAGTCTTTGTCCTTTTGCTTCAACAAACAAAAATAGCAGATCTTGACCTACATGGATATTGTGGTCTGAGTAGCTTCTGCAGAGGTTGATTAACCAGTTTTGTTATTTTAAATACTGCATCCTGTTTGCTATTGAATCTGCACCCTGTTGCTAAAAAGACAGCTTTACTATTGTACAAATTAATAAGAGTGTAGCAGTGAATTTAGCTGAGATTGCTGAACATTTAGGCAAAGAAATCTAGTGATGGTGCATCACGTAATCCTGGTTTGTCATGTAAGGTACAGACACCTTCTCAAGTGGAAGAGACTGCAGAGTGTTTCCTTCATGATTTGTTACTGTGCAGAGCACACAGTGTGAGTAACCTTCTTCACTGCAGCTAAAGGATGTGGTGGTCCTGAGGTGTAAAACTGTCATTGGCATTGGGGATACTGGTTTGGATAGATAGGGATTTGGGACACTATTATAAAACATGGCAATTTGTTCTTTAATTTTAAATTTTGGGCAAAAATAGCTTGGTCAGTGAAAGGCTTGCACTGGGCTCATCTAATCTGACAGTGTATCTGGCCTGATAATGTACAGAGCACATCTAGGGTGCTTAACCTGCTGAACAGGGACCTGTTTAGAGGTTACAGTTGGATGAACAAAAATAAATTCTTCAAAATGCCTCTGGATTTTTGTGGTACTGTATTCAACAAAAAGGAATATGCTTAGAAATCCTGAGAACCTGTGGTCTGATTGTCAATGGGAAAGAATTCACTGAAGTCAGAGCATCTTCATTCCTTGAAACCGCTTTGGGATCTGGAAGGTGCAGAATTTGGACTTGAAGGAGCAGTTAAACAACATGTCACAGAGAGTTTCCCAGCCCTGCTTAGCAGGGTGTTGTGTTTCCACTAGGAAGCTGTAAAGCCAGGCACTGTACTCACATCTCCTTCCCATATGCACAGTACATGGGATATCCTTTCATCTTGCCAATTATTCCTCATTCTTGGGGTTGGGCTGCTCATCTCCAGCCCCTCCTCGTTAGTCTGTGTGATTCATCAGTTTGCATTGTCCTGTTTTATGTGGCAGCTTGTCATTAAGGATCCCAGTGATTGTCACTTGGTTCCAGCCCACCAGCCTCTGCTCTGTGTCCAAATTGCAGCTGAGCAGGCAGAGCCTCCTTCACTCTGAAATGGGAAGGAGCTGGGTGGCATCAAGCTTTTCTTCTCACTTGTTTTGTAGCAGTTATGTCTCCCTCAAGTGTTGCCACTCTGTATCCAGTGATTCTTTTCTTCCAGGAAAACTGACATGGAATCAACTGCCATGTTTTTTTCTTTTCCTCTCTTAGGATTTATTGTTGGTAGCTTTGTGCTATATAGCACATGAAAATAAAGACAGATTTGTATGTCAAAGAGCTTATTATGCTCCTTCTGTAGGAATTATTCCCTGGGAAATCCTTTTGGTGTCTGCCTTTCTCTGTGTTCTGGAAATTGGTACTTAAATTTAAACACAGAAATGTAAGAAAGAAAGTACCATTGCAAGCAGGACTGAAACCACGAAAATCTTTGTAACTTTACATGGATATAGCTGTGATGAATGTCAACTTATTTTGTTACAAAATGAAGGCTCATCTTATGGCACATGCTGTATCATGCCTTTATAAAAACCATTCCTGCATGTGTTTGCTTCCCAAGCAGCAGGGCTGTAGCTAAAGACCACTTGATTAAAAGCCTTCATCCTGCAATTCCCAGTATTAGGATAAATCACAGAGCATTGTTTGCATGACTCCTTGTGTTTCCTGCCATTCATCTTCACATGCAGATGTTTTTAATCATTTATTGCTAATAGTGAGGATGTCTTGGAGTTTTCTATACTTTTTTGTTTGTTTGTTTTTGGTATGTTTAAACTTTGCCAGTGCAGAATGGGGATCATTATGTACCTTGAGAGAAACGAAATATCCTTGTGATAATTTTTGGTTTGTTTTCTCTGCTTATGCAACAACTTTTTGCTGTTCTAGAAAAAGGCAGAAACCTTTCACTGTATAAAATTTCTACCTTGCATTTCTGTATTAATAGCAAGCAGAAGATGTATGCCAAGTGCATTGGGTTTGTGTGACAAAGCCCTGAGAAGGACCTGAGGAAAGCTCCTGGAGGCTTCCCCCATGTCCAACAGCCAATGCCAGCCAGGCTGGACCCAAGGCTGAGCCCATTGGTGGCAGTTGTGGTGCCTCTGGGATAACAGATTTAAGGAAGGGAAAAAACAAACCCTGCGAAACAGCAGCTGCAGCTGGGCAGAGGAGGAGCAATGTGGGAGAGGAACAACTCTGCAGACACCGAGGTCAGTGCAGAAGGAGGGGCAGGAGGTGTTGCAGGCCGAGCTGAGATCTCCCTTCAAGTCACATGAAGAGTAGCAACAAGAGAAAGAACTGACACAGTGTGGGACACAGCTGGTTTGGTTAAGAACCAAGGCAAAAGGGAAATGATTTAGCTAAAACCCCATACCTTCAGTCCTTTGTGTATTGAAAAGGTTCCTTATCAAGACCTTCAAAGGCAAAAGGCACAGGGAGTCAGATTTTTCAACTGTTTTGAGTGACTAGAGGTGCAGTAGTGGTGAATGGATGAATAACTAACTGCATGTTGTTAACTGGTCTGAGTCATTTGAAGAGCTGGTTGAGATCTTTTTGAATGAGTATTAAGGGAAGGGTAAGGAAGATAGTTTTGAAAGAGAATACAAAATTCTGATTTCTCTCCCTCCTCTTATTTGGAAAATAGCTGTAAGGAATTGCTAAGAAGTCCTAGCTGAAAAGCTTGATTTAAGAGAGGATTTTCAGAGTTCATTCCCTTCAGAACAGAGAGCTAACAAAAAAACCTTTTAACTGCTCTTACAGAAGGGGGAAACGCTGATACCCAATTAATGTTTTTCTTCAGCAGTTGCTCATATTAGCAAGACCAAAAATCTTGTTCAGGAAGAACAAGAAATGAAATGAAAACTCAAAATGAATGCTCACAACTCCTGTAGGTGTCCTGTACCCTTTTTGCTTTCTTTCTTCTCTCCTAGGTCATTTTCTGGGAAAAAAGGACTCAATTTTGTCTAATAGTTTTATTTTCCTTCATGTTTTGGCAGCAAACAGCTTTGCTGAGGTGGTGTGTGTGTATATGGGGTGGTGTTCCATTTTGTTTTCCCTACACCATCCAAGTCAGTAGGAACTGTTTCTGACATTGGGCAAGAACTTCACAGCTGCTGCTCTTCTTCCTAGTGTGTTCAAAAGAAGTTGTGAAGACTTTTAATGTCATACAATTTTTAAAAGGCCCTTGAATGCCAGAGAATATATCTGAACCTATTCTCTTACCTATCAGTCTGAATGGGTGAATGAACACATGCTTGTAGTCCTTGTTGAAATTAATCTTAAAACCCTAAAAAAGGCACAATTAAAAATCTATTTGTTTAATTTCCTGATGTCCAAAGAGATACTTGAGTGTTTTATAAATAAGGTTTTGTTATGAAACAGCTGAACTGTTCTTGTGAGCTCTTTCTGGCATCCTTGAGAATTTAATTCCGAATTGTGAGCTTTCTTTCTTCTAGAGCTTGAAAAAGAAACAAAAAGTTATATGGGTAAACCAACAGCACATCTAGGATGGATCCATAGAGATTAGTAGGCTCAGAGTTAATGGTCTGCAGTTCTTCCAAATAAATAATACTCCCAAATGTGGACCACATTTAAAAAGCACAATCTGATTTTAGTAAATGCTGGAGCACGGTGTGTAGCAGGAAAGGTTATAGTGTGCTGAGGGATTAGGGTTTAGGATTCTCCTGGATTTTGATGTTTTCAAAGCTCCTCAATTGCCTTCATTAGTGCCTTCCTTTTCCAATTGCTTCCACAGCAGCAGGAAGGTGCCAGAGCCTCTCTTGTTTTTGCTGGTGCAAGTAGTAACCTGATTCTGTCCTTGCTCACCACAGTGCTTTATTGTTGCAGTTCATGTATTTTAATAAAAATCCCTTATAGTAAGCAATAAACTAGCTAAGCTTCTGACTTACTTTCTTGTCAGTCCCTTCCTGGGCACAGGGAGGAGGTTGAGGAAGAAGGGTTTAAGTATACCTGCAGTCATGCAGCAGCAGCATATAAAATGCTGCCAGCTGCAACAGATGTGCTTTCCACCTGCTAAGCCCTTGCTAGCAAGCTAGCCTGGCACCCTCTGGTTGTGTAGCAGGCAGGAGTACAGTTTGATCACGCTCTAATTTCAGTTTTAGACAATCTCAGCTTTTATGGATGATGTTTATTAAGTGAATGTCCTGATCAAAATGAGCATCCCGTCGTCTTTGCTGAGCAAAAGTCTCTGGTATCCAGACTTGTGACACGAGAGACAAAAAACCATTATCAGTGTAAAGGCTTCACATACTCTAAATTTGGAAACTAAGTGCATTCTCTATGTACTCCTTCATACATCTCTACATATATGTCCAATTCTCTTTTCCCAGAGTAGTAAGAGGAGAATTGTTCTGCCCCATAACACTTTTTTCTTGTTAGGCTTCAGAGTGTTTGAAAATTAGTGGTAAAAGTCAAATAGGAAACACCCTGTAAAACTGTAGAAATATCATCAGTCAATCACTTACTTGCTGCTAGGACAGAGAAAAATGGATGAGATAAAATGTGGATAAATCTAAGAGAATGACATGGAAAGGTGGAGGGAAGCACTTGCATGTGAAACGATCAGACTGAATATCTTTGGACCAACTCATTTTTGAGGAAAACATCTGTCATACAGTTTCACACTTATGACATTTTCCTCTATCTTTCAAACTGTTCTTAATTCCTCACTGCAAAAGGGGAGTTTCTTATTAGATGGAGTGAATTTAATTAGTGCTTGTCTTTGATGAGAGCAGCCTGAGGTGTAGTGCAAAACCAGAGCAGACTCACTGCATTCAGCAGACCTACCGTGTGACCAGCTGCCAGAAGTTGGACTAGGGAGTCAAAGGGAAAGGCTTGTAATCAATTTAGAAAATCATATGGCTGGGCAGGGAGAGAGGTGTTTCATTTTTAATTTCTACATGGTGATTTGAAGGACACAGAGATGATTCACGTGAAGGGAATTGATTTTTGTGCCCCCCCCCCCCCCCCCCCTTCTAAACCTAAGTGAGCTGAGTTTAAAACTGTTGAAGGATTTTCTGTGAGATGTTCACGCAGCTCTGGTGGTGACAGTATCTTGGCTTCAGTTCTGAATTTTGTTCTAAATTTAGGATTCCTCTTTGCCTCTCTCTTGGAAATGTAGTTGTTCCCTTCCCTGCTTGGTATCAATAACAGTCTGCCTCCTTTTTAGCATTATTTCTGAACTCAGTAGTTGCACAGTGTGTGAATCTCTTTATATCTTCTGTGACTATCACCATGTTGTGGACATACATTCTTTTTGCTTTCACAGAAGCAGTTTACAATGCATGAATCCTTGTTGACACTCCTGGGCAGGCAGAGAAAAGAGTATCACAACAGTTTCAGATCTGAATCAAAGAAATGTTGTCCTTACCACCTCCTCCCACATTTTGGAAACTGTTTTGTTTGAGTTATCCATGTTTCCTATATTTGCTTGGCCAAAAATAAACAAAAATCAAGTGGAAACCTGTCAGGAGGTCCTGTCTGAAGGTCTGATTGTTATTATCTTTTAATTTCTCTATTCATTGGGTCTCTTATGAACATGTTGCTACAGATTTATATGTAGCTGCATCAGCACCACCAGCATTCCTGTTGTGTGAAATGGCTTGTCTGCCTTCAGAAATTATGAAGAGACAGCAGGCAGAAAGACAATAGATCAGCCAGAGTGACTACAGATGTTTTTAATCCAATCCTGTTATTTATACAGTGTCATAGGTATGCATGTTGTTTTATAGATACATAAAACCATGAGAGTTTCCTGTCCTGAGGGGCTTACAACATGCAAGATTGAAAATTAAATCCTGCAAGATTTCTGGTCATCCTGTTGAGTGCCCAGTGTGTATTGCTTATAGCTAATGCAATATGGAACATCCCCACTTCTCACTGGCTGCATGTGGAAGGGCAAGAAACACATGAGAGAGCTGGTAATGCATCTTCAGGGCCTCTAACAGAGAATTCCAGTGTATGAACAGAGCCAGGGTTTGCTTTTGTCCAGTTACTTGCTGTGGAGGTGCTCAAAAGCATGCCCAGTGTTTATTTCAGCTGTGTGTGTGTCTTCATGTGGAGCACTGCAGGGTGAATTTAAGAACTGAGGAGAGGAGAGACAGCTGAATAATTTCCTTACTAATGAAATGAGATGACCATTGCAGAAGCCTATTCAGAAGTGGGTTTTAAGGTCACAAAGTTATAAACCAATTACATGCTTTTTACTAGCATTTTACAGCTACTGGTCTGGTAGAATTCATGCCTTCAGAATACGTCTGATGGAGATTTGTGCACTTTGCACTTCAGTCTTCCTTTTTTGTGCCATGAAATGTTGACTGGAAAATTTGACTGTGAAATTTATTCTTCCTTTAATATCAGTTCTATATTAGGAGTGCAATCTGAGAAGCTATTTTATGGCCTCCACTACATGGTTAGGAAAATCTTGACTCCTGATGGATAAGGATAATTTTTCTAGTCCTGAATTCTCACCCTAGGAAGGGGCAGTATTGACCTCATTACCTTGTTTCAGGCACAATTCCCATTTTTCCACACTACCCTGGGAGTGATTTATGTTCTTCAGAATGTCTCCATAGGATACAGACCTTGAATTTTTTCAGTTATTTTTTGATTTGTGGAGGTCATAGAAATAATTGCCTGATATCTTTGACTATATAAATACCTCTCCTTCCTACCTTCAATTTTATTTTCCTTCTCCCGTGATATTCCTCATTTTCAAGATCTGAAAACAACTGTAGGACAGAGGAAAATGGGAAAAAAATCTGGAAGCTGGAAGCTCAGAAAAGAGTTAAGTGGGGCTTTTCCTTGCTATAAAATTATTGGGCAGCAGCCAGGTGCATGAGAGCTAGAGAAGAGGAATTGCAGAAGTTGTTTCTCTGTGTGTTGCAGTCTGGAGGAGGGAAAATGAGTGGAGCTAAAACAGGGCACGACTCCAGGGAGGGAGCCTTTTATGACAGCTTTCTGGGAGAGTGGAAACTAGGAGAAAAGATGGCCAGAAGAATGTGCATGAAACATGTTTGTTTTACTTAGCTCAGACTGCTTCTTAAAAAATTTAAGCTAAGTTAATTAGCACTTGCAAAGTGCTGCTTAAAGTTGCTGAATTGCTTCCTGTCTTTGGGCTAGTTCATTTAGAATTAGCCAGTTCTAGGCTGAGATTGCCAAGCTTCTAACCCTGACTGAAAAAAACTCAAAACCTGAGTTGATGGGCTCATACCCATCTAAAACACCTCTGTGCCTCCCCTTTGAACTCAGAGCACTTCTGATATTCCTTTCCTCATTTTCCACTGCAGCAGGCACAGGGATACTCAGAGATGGGGAATGGCACCCAACGAACCCCAGGTGCTCTACCTGGCTTCCTTAGGGCTGAGGAAAAGCAGGCTGTGAAGAGGACAGGACAGAAGACTCTAAAATCCTGGGTGGCATGGGAAAGGTGACTAAGGAGCAAATAAGCACATTTGCTCATAGCCCAAGACTTGGAGAAACCTCAAGTGATATTGAGGTATTGCTTTTGCAGGGATGAATGATGAACCTGTCTCCATGTTCTCAGAAGGCTAATTTCTTACTTTATAATACTGTATTCTATTAAAGAATACTATGCTAAACTATAATAAAGAATACAGAAAAGATACTGATAGAATGCTAAAAAGATAATAATGAAAACTCAACTCTCTCCAGAGTCCTGACACATCTGGGCACTGATTGGCCAAAGAGTGAAGGCATCTTACACCAGAATTAAATGAAACAATCTCCAAACACATTCCACATGTGAGGAAAACACAGGAGAAGCAAATGAGATGAGAATTGTTTTCCTTTTCTCTGAGCATTCTCAGCTTCCTAGGAGAAAAGTCCTGGGTGAAGGGATTTTTTTCAGAGAATGTAAATGCTGTACTGAGGCAGTGGCAGGCTGGAAAAGTTCCAGGATGGTGATCCTGGGGCACTTGTTGCCATGTGGTTGTATAAATGCTTTTGGGTAGGCTTGGGCTCAGAATGATAAGGCAAATGAAATCTCATGATGGTGTTTTGAAGGCAAAAATGTCCTCTCTGGTGCAGAAGGTGCCTGAAGAACTGAGGGATGTGTATCTCTCCTCTTGTGCTCTTTATCCAGATATTTGCTGCTGGCTGCTGCCACAGAGTCTGGCTCAGGGTGGCCATTCACAGGGAACAGCAGGTCATGGGCAGGAAATATAATATGAAATAATCACTTTGGGACAGTACAGATTTGCTTTTGGGTTCTCTTAACAGGGTGTAAATGCTTTGGATGCTATTTGAATACAGTTGAATAGCAAAGTGGTTTTGCCTTTTAGAGCTTTCCTCCTTTTAAGCTGAAAGAGAGTAATTTCTGAAATCTAAGGCTATTCAGGCAAAATTTCATAGTTGAAAAGAAGGTTATGCATGCAAATCTGCATGGTACACATGTTTGATTTGATGTCTAAGTAAGTTTCAAATGTGTATCCAAATGTTAAGATGCTGGCAGAGATTCAACCAGGCTAATATCAAACTTCAGCTGTTGCTTCAACACACTGGATATGTATTTTGCCTAATTTATGTTTCGTTCTAACAGTGGCAAGCTGTGTTGCCCTATCTGTAGTTTCAGAGAAAGCTGAAGTGTTTTTTTTCTCCTTCTGTTGTTTTGTTGTTCCAGAAAACAGTGAAATTACTGTGAAGGTTCTGGTCTCCTTAGAAAGTTAAATTTATTTTAAAAAAATCTTTTCCTTTGGCATTAGATTTAAAAGCTTTCGAGCATAAAATAGGCCCATTGAGTATGTTCACCTCTGGATCTGATTTTTGTGTTGACATAGCCAGTTTACTATGCACTGAAGTACTTGACTATTTCCATGTTGACATTTTAAGATAGGGCTCAGACAAACATGACTTCTGCAAATGTAAATCATGATGGTCACACCACATCACTTTAATCTCTTCATTTCAGGGGTCCCCTTCTGCTTTAGGCTAGTGGAGAGAAAGGTTCCTGTAGGCATGTTGTGAACCATCTCTGAGAGGAGATGGAAATGGGACTATCCTCTCACAAGTGTCTTCCCTTACTATGTGTATATAAGCACTTCTGCAGGAATATCACAAAATCCTTCTTTCCTTTTAAAAATAAAATTTAAAATCCCATTGAGTAGGAAACTAGCCAGTAAGGCTTTGGAGGCTTTTAGTGAAAATCTAAGTACTGTATAACTAAATTGTGCACCATTGTAGCAGACTGCAGCTCTGCACCATAGTTCAGCTAACATTTGCATGAAGTGCACAAATTGGAAATGTGTGTCAGGTAAGAGTTTCTTCCTTAATGGGAAGAGAGGAAGCAAACATCCTAAAATATTTCTTATCAAGTGCAGTGGTCTTAAATAATCTGAATCTAAAATTAAAATCTGTCCTGGTTCTGTCCAGGGAGTACTGAATCGGAGAATATCATTCCTAAACCATGACAAAATCCCAAAAGCCAATGGGAAGGAAGAGAGTTTATGAAATACACTGAACAAAATCTGAAGCACTAGGAAAGCAGAATAGTGAAAATTGGATGTCTCTGTGGTGTGTAAGTCTTTGCAGATTTGTTTCCATTCCTGGAACTGCAGAGAATACCTTGACTGAAGACAACAATTAAGAGAAATGTAGCTTCAGAAAGATTGTGGTTCACCACTTCCCTCAGGAAAGTTTGGTATCAGTAGAGAAAAATGATATTTCAATTGTATTTTGGAATAGGACATTCTGTTCTGTGATACAGTGCATGGCATCATGATAATCTGGGCTGGTGTTTAGTCTGCACTCTGCTGAAAACTCCTTTCTGTGTGAGAGAGAATTCAAAGCAAGTGGCTCCTATAAGTTTGTGTGTTTAAACAAAACAAGCAACACTTGCTTGATGGTTGATTGCTGTAAAATAAGGAAAAAGATAAGAAATGAACCCCTGGAAAACCAGGGTTATCAAAACATCTGCTGTGTTAAACATTCACATCTATGATCTTAATGCCCAAGCCATTTGCAGCAATGGGAATTTCAGGTAGACACTCCAGAGTAACAAATGTTGTTTAGTTGTTTGTCTGCCTTTAAATGGTAAAACTGAAGAGCATGGAGGATGCCAAAATCAGGAATACATAAATCTGTTACAGAGGAGAAGTCATAGGTCAGATCCATGTGTGTTCTGAGGGTGACAACCAGTGATCTGAGGAGTGGAGTGTAAAATCCCATGCATCTGTGAGTGCTGGGTTTTTGGGGGGGCAGGAGAGTGGGAAAAAGTGAAGAAGCAATGAGAGAGAACGTCTGTGAAATGTGTGTCATTATATACACATATCACAGTATCGAGGTGATGTGGGCACAGCTTCATTTTAATAGGATTTGATACAGGAATGGCATCAGAATTGTGGCAGATACATTTAGGCTTCTTCCTTCCAGATGTTTTTCCAGATGCTTTATAGAGTCAGTAGAGATTGTAGGTGTCTCCTGCAATTCAATCCAAATTTTTTACATTTTCTTCCTTATTGCATATAGTCAGGGTAATGCTGAGGTGCCTTCTACCTGCAATTTCTTAGCTTGGCACAAAAGAAATGCAATAGCAGGATGCAGAAAGAGAAGAAAAGATTTAATCAACTTACTGGGTAAATGTTGTGTTCCATTAGTTGAAGCAATTACCAGAGCAATTAAATGCCCACATGTCCATGGCCAGTGTAGAGTCTTGTCTGTCTTTCCAGTTCTTCCCTTTGGGATTCCAAAATTTATGCTGTGCTTTGTCAATTAATATCTTTCTAGTGAGCATGACAATTAAAATTGTTATTTCAAGAGAGAATATCTCATAGCTATACACTGTTAATTCTCTTGTCCCAAATGATCTCCCAAAGGGAACATGAAGTTACAGGTGCAGATCCATGACTGGAGAACAAACACTTTAGTATGTTAATATTAATAAAGTGAAAGAAAGGCATGAGAAATCCAAATGACATGGCATTCACATGGCTTATTGAGGTAACTTTTTTTCCCCAAAGTCTTCACAAAACCTTTGATATTATTCAATGTGTCTGCTAGCACAGAAAGGCTTGCAAAATTTACTGCTTGAAAGTTAAAAAGTGACCAGATGACCTTAACCTGTCATCAGCATTTGTGTTCTTTTCACAGATTTTGATAAATTGTACTCCTGAATTTGCCTACAAGTGTTGTATGCTTTAGGTTTACTATAGAGGAATGCTTCCTCCTTGTCAAATCTGCTAGGGTGGCTTTCATCCACGGCCTATTTCTAGGATAAACCTTCTCAAAAACCCACAGAAATAAATATAAGGAAAAACCAGAAAGAGTAGGCTTCTTCTACAGCTGTAATTAAGTAGTAAATCACAGGGAAGTCTTTCTGGTGTTTGATAAAAGTTATGTTTAACAGACTGATTTCTACTGCTGTTTGCTAATAATACTCTGTTCAATTTTTAGTTCAACTAAGCTGAATAAGAGACTGTGGTGCTAATTTGAGTTGAGTATTACTTGAATCATCAAAGCTGTTCTAAAACCAAATGAAGCTCAACAAATGGCTTAGTCTTGCTTGTATGTGGAGCAGCGAGGAGTGAGAGAAAACCTATCCACCTAATTATGAATTCATTGTTGTCCTCTTGCACAAGTGCACACCAGGATGGAAAGCTTTAATTCATTTGCTAAACTGTCCTCTCAGTTGTGGGGGAAAACAAACTGCCTGCAGTTCCCTGAAGCAGTAGGTACCATGAATTATTTACCCAAAGAATAACTCCAGTTCTGCATTCTGCACACTGACAAAACCAGTGCTTGTGGAATCACACTGCCTTTCGTGGTA
Source organism: Melozone crissalis (assembly GCF_028551555.1). NCBI lineage: Eukaryota > Metazoa > Chordata > Aves > Passeriformes > Passerellidae > Melozone > Melozone crissalis. The sequence continues at coordinate 5,572,991 of NW_026535817.1, read as the reverse complement.
TTTTTCTCCAGCTCTGCTGTTAAACTTAGTAATCAAAAAAACAATTCCACAGCCACATGAACAGACCAAGCAACTCTGTGATCAGTAGGTCCATAGCTAATACAACAAATATTTAGACCAAATTTGTTTCCAACCTGTTCTGGTTAGACCTGTTGCTATCTCAGCCCTTTGAGCCCTGCATTGGGCACCACATGAGGCTGTTGTAGTTTAGGAATGGCATTCTCCAGTTTAGTGCTCCCACTGAAACACTCCTAACCATGTGCCCCTCACTCACTCCCTGTTTTTCTCCCTCTGAGGTGGAATGGTCTTATATTTACAGAGACCCCTGACAAGGGAGGAATGATGAATCTGACTCCATGTTCTCAGAAGGCCAATTTATTATTTTATGATACTATATTATATTAAAGAATACTACACTAAACTATACTAAAGAATACAGAAAGGATACTTAGAGATTGCTAAAAAGACAATAATGAAAACTTGAGACTCTTTCCAGAGCCTTGACATAGCTTGGCACTGACTGGCCAATGAGTGAAAACAACTCACACCAGAAACCAATGAAACAATCACCTGTGGGTAAACTATGTCCAAACACATTCCACATGAGCAAAACACAGGAGAAACAAATGAGATAATATTGTCTTCCTTTTTCTCTGAGGCTTCTCAGCTTCCCAGGAGAAAAATCCTGGGCAAAGGGATTTTTCCAGAAAATATCATGGTGACAGGATGGAGAGGAGAATTGGAGGCAGGAAAAGCAAAGATCACTGGTTGAGATAAGAACAATGCACTGAAAACAGCAGTGAAATAAGAAACAAACAGTAACAGCAGAATTTTAATAACAAAGTGTACAATGGGTGAACAATTCACATGTGAGTGCTCACCAGAGCTTCTCTGGTTGCCAAAACTAAAACACTTTGGTTGGCAAGAAGATACTTTGGCTACTGTAGATTTTTATTTCCATTTTTAAAATATTTCCCATTAGTTTAGTTTTACCAACAATAGTATTGCAGTGACAAACGAAGGGAGAAATGACTGTGATGTAATTGTAAGGATTTTGCATGCATTTTCCCACTCAGATCTCTTCAAATCTGAGATATCTGTCTGAAGATAACCTGAAAGGGACATCTCTGTCACCTTATGCACTCTATCATAATTGCCATGTGCTTAAATTACATGGCTTTTTTTTTCATAAACTTTTATGTTGTGATTCGTGGATTGTTTTGAGAATGTTTTCCACAGGAGGAGTTTGTTCATCTCAAGTTGTCTTGCAGATGTGATGAACGCTGCCTGTGCCTTCAAAGAGGAATAAAAGGAAGTTAGATTAACTAAATCAGATGATTGGATGATCTACTCAGCTAAGGCAGTTAATTGAACTGCCTTTACAAAAAACTGTGAAAGCAGCTCTCAATCAAATCACTCCACCAGCAGCAGGACAAACAGACCCTGGTTTCTTACAGATATGTCTGAGTAGCTGGAGTTTTTGGTGTCTGGGAAGCTGTGAGATCCAGCTGATGCCTTTTTGCAGACAGGATGATTTCAACCCTGCTGCTGTGTGGGCATTTTAGCCTGTCTGGTAAGGCTGGAACAAAAGTTAGAGCCTTTCTCTCTGTTCAAGTGTTGAGACTCTCCCTTCTCAGCTTAACTACCTGATATCATAATGCTTGATGAAAATCACTGTCTTTGAGGAAATTAGTTTATTGATTCAGAAATTACTGGTCAGAGAGAGAGAGATAAGGATCATTTATTTGGGAAGCCTTGGAATAAAAAGTTATAAGGTAATGGAGATCAGAGATAACTATTTTTAGTGCAGTCTTCAAAAAGAATTCTATTTTTCTTCATTCCTTTATAAGGAAGTTCAAAATCTTTTGGGCTTGTTTTTTGCTTGGTGGTTTTTTTGGGGTTTTTTTTGGTTTTTTTGGTTTTTTTTTGTTTTTTTTTCCCCTAGGTTTTGGTGTCTTTTTAATTGTAGATCACCTTTAAAATACATTGCTTCACATACACTGGAAGCTATAACATCCATCAGGATATGCTTGCGATGTGAAAATTGTGTGCTTTCATTCTCTTCATAAGGTGAAGGAAAATGGCTTTTCTTTTCCTGAGTATGACACAGGCATTTCTCCTTGCCTGTTGCTTTGGAAAGCTTCTTCCTTACTTGTCTTGAGCATTTTCCACTTTTTTTAGTAAATACTCAAAGAATTTTAGTTGAACTGTGCTACTGAGTCAGTCCCAAATCACAAAAAACCCCCTCTAACTCTAAGCCCTTCTACATGTTTCCCAAAGCACGTAGCTCTGAATTAAAATCAGTGCAAGGAAATGTACAATAGGGAGAGGGAGAGCCAGGGAAATAGCACCTCTCAATTTGTGTAAAGTAAATTAATTAGTGTAATATGTAAGATAAGAGGGAAAGGCAAGTTCTTCCCTTTGACACTGGAACCTCAGGATAGAAACATCCTGAGGAGGAACTTTGTCTCAATTCATGCTGATAATTAATGCTCACATTTTGCTTTTTCTTAGAAACTTCTCTCCCCCTGTCTTGCATTAATCTTTCACTGAAATTTTGCTTCAATACGCTTTTTAAGAATAAAGAGGGAATAGAAAACATTTCCTTTTTTTTTTTTTTAGTTATAGTGTATCTGAAATAGCAACAATTGTGCTACAGAAAACCCAATCTCAGTAATATGAATAACTGAAGTGAAGGCATTCTTAACACTGCTGAAATTAATTGTCATGTAAGAGCCTAATGTTAGCCAGTTCCAATTTCTTCACCCAGGAAAAAGGATATATGCAGCTTTGTGTGGGAAGAGAAAATAGAAACAGCCTAATTTATCTTGCAGTAGGAAAACCTGACTAGAAGTTGGTTATGTCAGTCAATGCTAATGTTTCTCTTTCTGAAGACTAAATATGAGCAAAAAAATGATAGTGCAGAACCTTATTTGAAATCCAGTTCCCCCTTCTTTTGTACAAAGGGATGCTGTACTGTGGACCTGTAGTGAGTTTACTTCAACAGCTGGATGCAGTGAGTCATTAGATGGAGAGGTAACAGGCTCTTATCTCCAGGATATTTCATCCATTCATGATGCATAGGATTATATCTATTCTGACTTCTTGATAACATGTGACTTATAGGGAGCACTCCTGTGAAATGCTCTTTACAATTGCTGGAGAGTAGCATGAGCTGCTGCTGCTTCCAGCCAATCCCATCTCCTGGCTGTCAGCTCTCCATTCCTTTCATCTCTAAACCCAAACGTTCCCAGCTTCTCTTAAATGCTGAGTGCCTACAAGAAACACATATTCTCAGTAAGAATTCCAGTGATAACTTGTAGTGACTTGTCTTGGCTGAAAGGAATTGAGGGAAATAACAGCAGTAGCATATTCTTCACTATTTCAAATATTAGCAGAGGAATTTTAAGGATGATGTGCACTGGAATTTTAAGGATGGTGTGCACTGGATTAGTACTTTATGCAGACCTAAGCCATGTGCTGTTTGATGCACATTAATATAATCACAAAAGGTGTAACATGTTTCCATCACATAGATAACAGGGCTATAAATGTGTAAGAGAATCAATAATCAATAAATATGTAGGAAAATCACAATTATAATTATATACATCAGGGTTTTCTTGAGGCCCAGTCAAAAACATCAGAGGCTGTGCTGATTCAGTTCCTGCTATGTGTCTGTTCTGTGTCTATGTGCTCTCCATTCCTTGGCCTCCAGATCTATCAGTTTGTTTCGTTTCATAAAATTGACTCTGAATTTTTTGATAGACAGTTAGCAAATATGCAAGTCTGTGAAATTACACATTACAGATGAATGCAGATGGCTTTTTAGGTTCCTTTTTATCCAAGATTCATATATTGAAACAAAGTTGATGTCCCTGACATTGCTTATCATCATGAATAGTCTGCAAATGACATTGTAAAATACTTTTTACATCACAAAACCTTATGTGGCAGCTTTCATATTTTGTTCTTGGTATCAGAAAGTATTTCTTCTGTTGCCATATTTTCTACATATTTTCCACATTGGCATATTCCACTAATCCCATGATACAGATGTGAGCATCTTGGATCAATATAAACTGTATTTCTTTTCTTTTTTTTCATATCAAGCTATGCAAAATGAAAATCACAAGACTGAAAATAAAAGCAGTGGGGAGCTGCTGACAGACAAATAAAAGAAAGCATTTTTAGGTGATCCAGGTTATACCAATACCAAAAGAGGCCAAATCTTGGTGTGCATTTACACACAATCATCTGAAATTTTTGCCCACTAAAGAAAGAGCTTGCTCTAAAAGATTACAGACTCATGCCTCACAATTAAAAGAAAATAATTTACTTTCATCCTGAGATAATTTTGTCTCGGTTGCTAGTCATGTTTCTAATGTAATTGGTAGATCCTTCAGTCTTGTCAGCTTTCAAAACCTTTTATTACTGTAGAAAAGCAGCTGACTCTTTCTGGAAGTAGGTAACTCAGTATTTGACCTATATTATCTTTACTGTACTCTTTGCATTAAAAAAAGCTGATTCTCATTTAGTTGCTGAGGAATTCCAGATGCAGAGCTTTGACATGGTGAATGTCTTTAAAGAAAGAATGTCTCTCAGTTCAGGGTTTGGTTCTTTACTTCTACCTACCAAAATAAGTCTTTCTTGCAGATCCTCATACAATTGTTTTTCAGGCATGCATTGACTACTTCCCACAAGTAAGGAGTGCTTAGTAAATTCTTCATTGAAACTAATTTTTTTAAAGGAATGAAAAATGGAGAATTTCTCCACAGGGAATTCAAAGTAGAGGTTTTCATTTTAAGCAAAACCCATAGTTTTGTGTATAATCATGGGAGGAAGCAAGAAAAATTTGTCAAACTCACTTACCTGCCCGTTGTGACAACTGTTTTTCCTCAGTCTTGGAAAGCAAACAAATGACATGGAATGTTGTTCAGCTTGTAGTTTGAAGCTGTCAGAGGAGTGAGACCTTAAGAACACAAAGAACAGCAGGGGATTTCCTCTGAGGCTTTTTATTTCTCCCACACCACCTGCTGCTAACACCATCAAGTTCATTCCAGAGTAAATTGTTGTGGAAGAGGCACTCTTTTGCCTGTTTTTAGCAGGATCCCAGGAGCTCAGGCTGTCTTGGCAACAAAAATAATCTGGATATAAGTGAGATGGCTCAAGAATAAGGTGGTTGGATGTCTAGGAGCTATGCTGTGAGTTTAGAGGAGTTTGCAATACCAAATAGGAAGAAAATGTGAGTTGAAATCCTTGTTTAAAAATGATGTGTGATTTTTAAACTTTCTTTCAAATACGTTTGAGTCTCACATTTCCCAACAGATATGGGGATCTTATGGCATATTTATATATAGACTTGCAGTTCTGGTTTTGTGTTATCACCAGAGACGAGGTTGCTGCAAACAGTGTTGGCAGAGAAGTGGGATGTAAAAAGGAGAAAGCTCCTTTTCAGAAATTTAACCAAACTGAAGTAAAGCTGAGCAATTCTAATGAAGAGAACTTGTAGAAATTTTATATTTCTTGGAATGGTGCTAACAGGAAGGCTCTTAGATCATTCTAGAGCATTCTCTGCCTTCCTCTGTCTTCTGTGCAACTCATCGCTACTAAAGCTTTATCAAGAGTTATTTGAAATTAGTTCTGATTTAAGGAACAGACAAAGCTCAGACCTTTTAAAAATGTTTAATATTTGACAAGCCATGTTGAGTGTATAACTCATTTGTGGGTTATGATTTGTAGTTTATTTTTGTACCCGGCATACAAAGTTTCTGTGAATTCATCACAGTGAAGATGTACATCATGGCACATTTAAGTCCAGTGGCTGGTGGTGCTGCTTTGTTTTAGAGATCCTTTTTTTTGCTCCACAGTAAAAAAAATCTGTTTGGTCAGCACTGGATATGTAAAGGTATCTTTGGACTGTGGAAACTCAACTTTTATATGGCTTAGTTTATGTCTGTCTTTGGTTTGTGGTGCTATGAAAGCCAGCATGCCTAGTGGGGGGCACACATACATTTGTTTTTATCTATTCTTTTTTCAGGGATTTATATTCAGGTGCACAGTGTTGTTGTTTCAGTCACACCTTTGCTCCTTTTGGGCTTGCTGTGCAAATCATTGTAAGAATGGGGCTTACAGTTGATGTGAAGTGTGTTCTTCCAGGTTAATTGTTAAAAAGAATTCAGGATGAGCAACACAAAATCCAGCATAATTCTGAATGAGAGTACCTACAGGAGGATTTAGTGGTTTAAGTATTTTATTAGATTAATTTGGATTTCTGAGTGTACTTAGGTAATTGAGCTTTCTGACATATGCTATGAAATAATTTCCTGCCAATTTCAGTTCTGTGGAGCTTTGTAACTTGAAGATGCTTATACTTTTTATTTCTTCTGCCTCTTAACCACATTACCAAGTAAGTTTTGATACTTGGTGCTTCTCAACTCACTCCCATGTGATACCTCTTAGCCACTGCATTTTAGGTGGCCAGAGATGATAATAAACTCCAACAATTTTGGTCACCTCAAAACAATAATAAAAAATAAACTCCAACAATTTTGGTCGCCTCAAAACTTGTCTTGATGCTACAAGTTTCTCTGAGGTTGTGTTACCTTATCAGAATGCCCTAAGTTTGCCACTACAACAGCTCAGCTGGGGTGTAAATTCTTTGACTGCACCAAAAAGTTGCTTTTATAAAGTTTCTCTTTCTTCAGAGGCTGTTAGCTAATGGATGGCACCTAGGACTGTGGTTGAACAGATATGTTCCCTGATCTGTGGTGGTTGTTTTCAGTTGGTGTTGACACAGCACAAAGGCTGACGAGACATTAAAAATTTGGCCTTTTTTTTGTGCTTTTGGATGCCAGTGCCCAAGGCAATGATTGGTAGGTTTCTAGAGGTTCAGCCAATTGTTTGGCTGTGATTCAAGGACTTCAGTGATGTGTTTTGGAAACACATTTCTATAGCAGGCATGTGCTAAAAACAATCTCTTTCCCAGTGCTGGTGCAGGGAAAGGAAACAAACCACAGTGATTATACAATATCTATTTACATGTAAGTTCCTCTGTGCTGCTTCATATACAGGACTGCTCACAGAGGCAGCTTTTGGTTTCTTTTTCTAAAAATCCCAAAGTTTTTGGTTTCCCAAAGATTAGGGCTATTTTGTTTATTTGTTGCTTATGAGGAAACCAATGTACACACTTTATTTCCTGACAGCCAGGGCAAGCTGTCCCCAAAGAGGCAAACAGCTGAGCTAAAGGCTGTAGGTGCCATGGGGGAGTCTCTGATGTGACAGCACCGTGGCTGTTCATGACAGGTTTGCTGCTATTCCTGCTGCCCTGAAGGATTTTTTTTGCTGAAGGTAGGAATACAGTGCAGGCAGTGAGAATTCAGATTGCTGGCTCTGCTTGTAATACTGCTTGGCATAACTTGTAAGGAGAGCTTTTGTATAACCTGAAGTTTGTCAGCTCAGCTGCAACTCCCTTGTTTCTGGCTGCAGTTCTTTATTTGGTACATGGAGAGCAGAAATTTCAATTATTGGGGGGGAGGGAGGGAAGGATTAGGGGTCTGGGGCAGGTGGAGAGAACTTCACTGGGCTGGCAACAAGGAATTATTATCCAGGTTTAATAATCTGAAACATTAGAGAAATGGTCGCTGCATCAGGTTCCAGAGAAAGGAAAAAAGGGGTTGGCTTGAGACATTTTTGAGCCACCACACATGTATATTCAAAGCGCCTTTAAAACACTGACTCCAATGCTCATTTTCTCCAGACTTTAAAATGTGGCTGTGGATGGGGGCAGTGGTTTGACTCACAGAAGCAAAGGTTTATCTGTAAGCAGTGGTTTGTTTTTTTTTTTTTTTTTTTTTTTTTTTGTGAGCTATAATATTCAAAAACTAATCCTTAAGGGACTGCCAGTGGAGAATTTGTTCAAAAGCCTTGGAGCAAAAGCTTTACATGAATTGCAAAAAGAAGGAAGCCTTTTGATGTTTAAAGGAGTTTGTCAACATGCTCTCAATGTGTCAGGATGTGTGTCTCTTCCCCTCACCCTGCCTCTTGTTGAATGTCCTGTTGCTTGATTTTGTGAAATAAAGCTGGGCTGTGCCTAGGACTGGGAATAAAGTTGGTTCTTCTGGGATAAAAGGCATTTGTTTTTGTAAAAAGGTATATTCACAAAGAACAAAGAAGAAAACCTAAAAAAAAAAAATTAAAAGTCCCATGATAGCAGCTTTTGTGAATGAAAAGTGGTTAAAGGACTAACCAAGAACAAACTCTTTTTGTTGAGACTGGTGAGAGGTGCTGAGATGAAGGGAGGAATATGAATAAAACTTTTTAATGTTACATTTCTGTCAAGTTACACCACCTATGACACTGAATTCACCTTGTCATTTTGAACGTTGTAACACACCAAACAGCAAAGCTACACTTGGGAGAGACAATGTTCTACATGGCATATGCAAGGACAGTCCCTTAAGCTCACAAGTTTTCCACACATGCACACAGCTGTCCAAGCATGTCACTGTGGGCTGCTTGTTCATGAGCAACCAGAAAGTTGCTTTTTATGTTCTTTTATTCCCTGTTCTGCTGCTGGTGGCACCTGAGAAGTCCTCTAGTCCTGCAGTGTCTTCTCTGGACAGCCTTTGGCCATGGCATGGTGCAAGGGCTTCCATGAAACTCGGCCTGACCCTCTGATCTCACACACAGCACCCAGGTCCTGCTTTTGGTGGAGGCAGTCCCTGCTCATATTGGGCTCCCCTCAGCTGTGCCATCCAGCTTTGCCATACACTGGGGTTTATCCCCTAGTTCTCCTCCTTTTTCCTCTATAAAACTGCAGGTTATTCCATAGCACTCACCTACATGTTCTGCTTTGCACACAAATCCTATTTTGTTGGTGCACTCCCTTAGCCCTCTTTCTCATCACCTGCAGCTTCTCAAAATGGCCATGAGCCACATGTTCTTCAGGGGTGGTATGGACTGAAAAACTACTGTTACCAGAAGATTAATATCTATTTATAAAAGAATTAAAGACAGTTGGATGCCCAAAGCATTTGAATTTCAATTGGAAATATTCAGACTTGTTAACTGAATGTAATATTTTTGCCAGATTTAAGTGACATAATGATAAAAGAACTCAACCTGTTTTCAAATGGGTGCATATTAATAGCTTTGAGCAGGTGCTCTGGAAATCAAGGGAATCTGTGAAATTTCAGAATGCCCCCTCCTCCCATTGAAAGCTTATTTCTAAAAAGTGCACATGTCTTTAGTCTGGTGCAGCAAATGTGTGAGACTATGGTCTGTTTGTACTTCTGCTGTATTTGAGATTGGTATTTTTGTAAGGATTCATCTTGCATTTGTCTCAAGTGGAAATTCCACAAAAGCTTAGCAAAGGACCTCTAAAACATATCATTTTAGGGTCTCCAAAGTGCAAAACCAGTTAGCATAAAGCTTCCAGGAAGAAAAACACCAAACAACAAGAAAAAGCCCTAAACTCTCTGAAATGTCTTTTGTCACCTGACCTGCAATTGCTTCAAAAAGCTGGCACAGAAAACTACAAAACTGTATTTCATCTGCAGTTACAGACTGATAGATATTCTTTGTGGTTGACAGTACAGTAGGCAGTGAGGCATAGTTGTTTTTTTTTTTTTTTTTCCCTATGGCTGTTTAGCACAGTAAGTAAATTTAGGTCAGACTCTCAGTCATTTGATCATATGCCTGGAGATGTAATATATTTTGTCCAATAGCCAGGGGAAACAGTCATTTAACCAAGTAACTGTTTCATTTCTTTAAGGGACTAATTTGAAAAACAATAGATCCTACAATGGGATGTTCTCAGCCTGACCTTCCTGCCCAGCTGGGTAGCAGTGGGGTCTGTCAGCATGGAGGTGTTTGCCAGCTTGAGGGAAGGGTTTGAGCATCATATCTGAGATAGTTACATCATGCAGTGCATTGCACCATGTGTCCACTACAAATAATTTGCCTCTCTCTTTTCCTGCCACAAGGTATCTGTAGTGGAGTACAAAGGAAGAACATTTAGTTAAAAGAAAAGCAAAGTTTGCTTTCTATTTTAGTTTCAGAAGAGCAGGGGCTTGTGTATTTTTCACCCCTTTTGATGCTGAAGACTGAATTTTGTGATAGTTACATCATGTAGTGCATCATGTGTCCACTACAAATAATTTTCTTCTCTCTTTTTCTCCAACAAGATATCTGAAGCAGGGTACAAAGGAAGAACATTTAACTAAAAGAAAAGCAAACTTTAGTTTCAGAAGAGCAGGGGCTTGTGTATTTTTCACCCTTTTTGGTGGTGAAGACTGAATTCTGTGATAGTTACATCATGTAGTGTATCATGTGTCCACAACAAATATTTTTCCTCTCTTTTTCTGCCACAAGGTATCCGAAGTGGGATACAAAGAAAGAACATTTAGTTAAAAGAAAAGCAAACTTTAGTTTCAGAAGAGCAGGGACTTGTGTATTTTTCACCCTTCTGGATGCTGAAGATGGAATTCAGCACTTTATTGCACAGCTAAAACAGCAGGTGGATTTAAAATGAAGGGACAGCTGTAGGGATGAGCTGCTGTATAAGCAGATTATAAAATATTCAGTTTGTAGAGGTGGAACTTATATACCCTCAGTAAGGAACTCTCTGCTGGTTGTTATTTGACAAGTTCAGCCATCATCTCTTGAAGATAAATGTTGGTATTGCCATTGTAGCTCTGATTAATTCCACATTGGCCTCTTTATCATCATGGTTTTGTCTCTTTGGAAAGGTTCAGTTTATAATGGAAATATATTTTGCTGGTCTACTTTAATCATTATAAAGCTCCTATACTTGCAGTTTAGTGCTGTCAACTGAGCATTTCTAATTATTCAGTACATCATTGTGGATTCATCATAGTCTCCTCCAGTGACACAATTCCTTTCCATTTGGTGATGACCCAGGAGAGAGAATCTGCATTTATATGTGAAGCAAAAAGCATCACAATTATTGCTAAATTGGATACTTTTATATTCAGATTTAACTGAAAGAAGACTTTCCACTGCAATTTTTAATTTAAATAAGGCTGCACAGCTAGCTTTGCAAACTGTGGTAGACATTTGTTCAGGCAGAATGAGAGTTCTTGTAGTACCACACCTTTTATAGCAGGCTCTCATTGATGTGCCACCTTGAGGGAAGGTCTTTACTGTTCCTTGATCTGGGATGAAAGTTTGTGGCAATTATCTTTTATTCTCTTCTTTCTTTAGAGCATAGTATGTGCAGGGCTTTGTCAAGTACATACCAGCAAATAAGCATAGTTAAAATGATTAGTCCCAAGGACTGGAAAAAATTTCATGTATGCAATTCAACTTCCAAAAATCTTTGTTTTCAAACTTAAAATTTACTTCATTGTTAATTGTATTCCTTTCTTGCACTGCGCTTTCACTTCACACAGGTTCCTAATGCTGTTGCTCAAAAAAAAAAATATTTTATGCTTCCTTTTTTTTTGGAATTCATGAAGGTATCATGATCCTATGTGTTAATTTGCCCACGGTTCCAAGTTGTGTGTTAGACTGCCTGTTTTATCTTCCTGCCTTTTTGGTCAAATCCAAAAAGTTGAGCAAATGGGATGTTCTGTACAAGTAACTGCTGGGTGAGTGTGATATGTATGTGCTATGCACCTCTGAAAACAAGGGACCTTTTTATTTTTAGGCACCAGAATGGATTTCTTTCTTTCTTTCTTTCTAAATAAATGTTTAGAAATTAGGTGTCCAGCTCTGTTGCTGATACACTTTGGGAATAGTTTTACACACAGGCTTCTCTGGAGAGTCTTCTCCCTCAGTTTTCCTATTAACATCCAAATCACTGCTCTTGGAAGTGAGAATGGAGCCAATTTTTTGATCTCTCATCAGGGTCCTCTTAGTTTTCTCCCAGCTAGGGAGAACAAATGGGCCTTTTAGTGTGCCCAAAAAAAGTCAAAAAACTAGATCTAGTTTGTAGGGGGTGAGGGGGCAAGTCCCCAAACTGAGGTGGGGAGGGGGTGACAGCACAGAGGGCGCATCTGTCTCTTAGTGGCATTCCTGCCCTAGTGCTCAGCTGCCCACAGTTTGATACAAAGAAGTTGTTGTTTGGTTTGGTTCTTGTAGATGCATGCTTTTCCCAAATATTTTTAAGGCAAATTTCTGAAATATTTTACTAACTTCATAGGCAAAAATAAGTGTCTTAAATGCCATAGCCAGAAGAGGTTGTAAAAATGATCAAAAATGTGTTTGAAAAGAAATGGGATGCTGATGCTACCTCACTTTCAAGGTGGTTTTTCAATTGGGCATATAGTTCACCTGCAAAGGAGAAATTGTAGCTGGGAGCTTCAGGATGTAACCTCTGCCAGTCCAATGGCAGAGCAGAACACTGATTAGCTTGTAGCTTTTTATATATTCCTGCTTTGGGCCAGAAATCCATTGGCTCCTTCTTTTCTATCTTGTAGATGCAAGTTTAAAATTCAGTACAATATCCCAGTTTTTTCCCATTTTGTAATTTTTTAGCTTTCTGTGTACAAAGTTGTGAGGGTTAAAGAGAAAAGGAAATAAATGTGCAAAAAATTATTGCATGGATGCTACTGGAAGAAAAAAGAAAGGGGAATTGTTCTGATTTTTGAGTGTGTAAGTAAAGCAATATTCCTATATCCTTAAAGGAGGTGAAAGAGAGAGAGAAGCAGTAAAGTAGCTGAACAATAAAGAGCATGTCTAAAGCAAATGTGTTTACTCTTAACAGCTGAGATTGATTAGGCAAGAGTAAATGACTTTGTTGCTTTACAAGCAAACAGTGATAAGGACACACATCTGCTTCAGAATGGCATGGTTACAGCTGTGGTGTGAGACAGATTTCCTCTGAGCTCCAGAGTTATCAGATCAGGCCTCAGGAGGCTGCTGAGAGCACAAGAACAGGGCAGGACAGGCTTGTCTTAGGCAGACAAATATCAACTGGATTTGTTAAACAAGGCTGCTCCATTTTGTGTATGGCCAATTGTACCACAAGGGTTTTGCCAAACTTTTGGGGCTAACAGTTTTGAGGTGTGATTTTGTTTTTGTTTTGCTTTTGCAAGAATTTTCCTTCTGTGCTTGCTTTCTAATAATGTCAGAAGTGATAAGTTTACAAGTTTTGGGGTTTAAGAACTCTTTCATTTCCTTTAAGTGTGAGTAACAGGGATGTTACACCCATTCCACATTCACAAATTGTGTTTGCATCATATTATATTAACATAAAGTCTCTTGAGAGCAAAGGCACCCATTCCACATACACAAAAGGTATTATATTATATATGCAACATATTATATTAACATAAAGTTGTAGATGTCTCTTGAGAGCAAAGGCAAAAGGTTGCATGACTCATTTTTATATCGAAGCACATCTACACTGAGATATCCTTTTCCTTCCACAAAGGCTCTGTATTTTCTCCAGAAAATTCTTTAGAAATTACAAGTTCTCAAGTACTGGGGTTTGTAAAACAAGGCTGCTCCATTTGTGTCTGGCCAATGGTACCTCAAAAGTTCTGCCGAACTTTTGGGCTGAATAGTTTTGAGGTGTGATTTGGTATTTGTTTTCCTTTTGAAAGAATTTTCCTTCTATGCTTGCTTTCTAATAATGTCAGAAGTGGTAAGTTGACAAGTTTTGGGGTTTAAGAACTCTTTCATTTCCTTTAAGTGTGAGTAACAGGGATGTTACACCCATTCCACATACACAAAATGTATTTGCATCATATTATATTAACATAAAGTCTCTTGAGAGCAAAGACAAAAGGCCTTGGTTGATTGACCCATTTTTATATTGAAGTACATCTACACTGACATATCCTTTCCCTTCTACATAGGCTCTGTATTTTCTCCAGAAAATTCTTTAGAAATTAAAAGTTCTCAAGCACTGGGGTTTGCATTTGCAGAAAGAAAGGATTTCCATAGAGGAAAACCCATTTTTACCAGCAGCAATCATGTGTTTTCAGGCACTGCCTACCTGAGATAGATGAAGCACCTCCTGTGAGATCCCAAGGGAGGCAGGCAGGCTGTTGCTGTGGGGCGTTTAGGACAGGGTTCACTGTACTCATTTGTTCATGGCTGACTATCTGGTTTGTTTAGTGATAAGACTAAGACTCTCTGTAGACTAGAAGCTGTCTCTACTAGTGAATAAACAAAAGAAAGCCGTTTCTGGCAGTCAAGACAGAGCCATAATGTTCCAGATGGCTCACAGGATTTGAAATAACTCTAATATTAAATAGATATAGTGTTTCAAAAACTACAAATGCCCTGTTGGGCTTTTTATTCCCTTATTTGGCCTTTTTTTGTTTTTTTTATTTAATTTCAGGATTATTTGACAGAGACCATTGCTAGGGAAAAAATGGTAAAAATATGTGACATTTGACACCCAAAGCTTAGGAGGCTGCAGAATAAACCAGAATTTGTGGTAGTTTTATCACTGGAAGAAATGACACAACTGTGATGTTTTTAAATGATACAGGCTTGTCTTTTTGTGTGTGAGTGCTTCTCTTACAGTCCCATACCTTTTCCTGGGTGGTGTTTTTAAATGATACAGGCTTGTCTTTTTGTGTGTGAGTGCTTCTCTTACAGTCCCATACCTTTTCCTGGGTGGTGTTCTAAATGTTTTTTTTCAGAAAGAGCTTAGTAGAAATGCAGCATCTTAAGACAAAAAACTGCATTTTGCCAGATAGAATCTTCCTAAGTATGAACTGAAAATCTGAATTTTCCCTTTAATAGTTATTCAGCAGGAAAGACAAACAATTAGGAACATGATGCAGGTGACTGGGCAAGTTACAATAGTAGTAAAGTCCCAAGCATTGCTAGAAACAAAGTATTTGCAAAGAAATGTGTAGATCTCAAATTAAGAGTGGGTAAGCAAATGGGAGAGTGTAGGAGGGCCAAAAGGTTAATTTGACTGATTCTTTAATTTTCCTTCAGATTCCTGGGACTGGCTTAGGTCAATGGAGAAGGTGGATTATTACAATGGAGCTGTTGGGAAAAGGTGTTAGAACCATGGTCAATCTCTCCTGGCCTTGCAACGGAGCTTGGAAAATATTGGTTTGAATCTAGAAGTGGATTCTATCAAAAATTAACTTACTGAATTTGAGTAAACATGAGTCTAAATTCTGGGCAAAATAATTAGGCAAGACCCCCTTCGCTTATATTTTGGCCTGTACTGTGCTGGTTATGTAAATTAAATTAGACCCCCATATGATGATGAGGTGGGGATACCAGGCCACAGTGAGTTCTAGCTGATTGCATGAATCCCATGATTTATTGACATGAAAAGTAGGAATAACTCCAGCTTAGTGAACAGCAGTTAAAAAACTCCCTGTGGGACCAACATCAGCTGGAACTGACCTCAGGTGCAGTTACAGGATCTCAAGGACACTGAAATTTATGTGAGCTTTTCAGCTTTATTAAGAGAATGATTTCTGTGTGTGTGTTCTTATTAGCTGCTGGATTGCAACTTGCTGTTTTCATTTTCCAGAGGCTCCTAAATCCACAAAAAGATCAGTAGTGCTTTGCAATTAAAGGTTTTCTCACGTGTGCTGTGCACAAGAGCTATAGCCAATGATGTAGTTTTGGGAAGATTTATACTTGGCAGGTAAATTCTATGGGGATGGTCCTTCTTTGCTCTTTTTCCAGAACCCTGTGCCCTTGAAAATCTTTGGAGCATTTCTGTATGCATTTGTGGTGTCACTATGTAGGTCAAATATTGCACGTGACCCTTTCTAGTTTGACCCCACAAAACTGAGGATGTACCTTAGACTTCACAGTCCTTAGGATTTACAGGGGTTGATTTAAATTTTTTATAATGAAACTTCAAGATTTTTCATTTCCCCACAGAAGGTGAAATAATCTTAATTTTTCTCTAAAGTAGCACAGGCAACGATTTTACAGGTTTACTTACACTGCCCAATACATTCTCTTCAACCCTGACTCCAAGAACAAAGTGAAAAACAAACTTGTTCCACTCCACTCTCCCAAACAATTGCAGGCTTTTTTTTTTTTTTAATTCTGAAAGCCTGGGAACTCCAAGAAATGGATACCCTATTTATCCAATGATGAGTTCAAAGGGAGTGTAATCCTTAATTTTAGGCTTTAGCTGTTCTCAATAGAAACCATGATTTTTACACCAGATTCTGTGTCTATTTAATCCTTAGGCTATGAGGTTAAACAAGCATTTAGACACCTGTGGTGATGGGCAGGAGGGAAGTTTCCTGGCTAGGCAATGGGTGTAGTTCATTTAGTGGTGGATAAAAACATTTGTAAATGTCAAATACTGGGTTCTCCAGATCTAAGTACAAGACAATAATTGCCTGTTTGTGAGTAAAAACAGAAGAGAGAAAATCCCTGGCCAAGGTTTAGAACAGTAATGGGAAGACTACAACTGTCTACATTTAGGAGCTGGATTTTAACTGAATGGTTTTAAAGTGAAGCCCTTGATTGTTCCAATTTATTGCATATGTATTCAGTGATGAAAGGGATCTAGAAACAACTAGATTTCTCTAGGGGGGATCTGACCTGTAAGTTCAGGTCCAAATATGTTCCAGTGTTGGAGTTGGTTAGGCTCTATCCTTCAGTTTGGGGTTTGCCACCATGAGGCTATCTTGGAAAACTGAATACAGAAGGGTCAAGATGAGGATCTCAAGTGCTGATGGCTCTCACAACATCTTGAAGAAACATTTCTCGTTCATCTGTATCTATTTGGAATTGAAATCCCTTTCCTTCCATAAAAGGATTAGATCTTTCTCTTCCTGTCTTCTCTTGCTGAATTCCTATTTCTCTTTGTTTCCATTTTGTAGAATGCCTTTTCTACTTTGTTCACCACCTTCTGCCATTAGACTATATAGACTTCTGCCAGGTCCACAGCTGCCTGTTTTACCTCATGAAATTCAGAAACCTGCAGCTTTGGGGCCCCCAAAGATCTGACAGTGCAAGAATTGGGATTTTTGTGCCATCAGATATATCTGCTGTTGATCTGAGAGTCATTAATCTCATGGCGGCTGTTGAAAGAGGACACTGCAAGCAATGAGGAATTCAGCCAGCTAAGAAATGAGGGTAGAGCCCTCGAAGGGCTCAAGAACAACATCTGTCAGAGGCACCATGTAGAAGAGTCCAGAGAGTGGTTATTCTGGGCTTTGCTCCAGGATCCCAGTTCCACATAGAAGGCTTCTGCAAGGAGAGGCAAAGAAATCCCTCCTTCCATGTGTTCAGCCAGTCCTGGAGTCAGTGAGCCTTTGTGCCAGTGTCCTGGATCCCAGCCCCATAAAGTGAGCAGCTTTGTGTTGCTCTAGGAAGAGGAGAAGTCAGAGCCTGACCTTTCTGGTAGGCTCACACCTTTGGGCTCAGAGCCATGAAGATCTGGGCACTGCTGGTCTGATACCTTTAAAACATCTTGAGAGCCATCAGCTGGGGAAAAAATCCTGCATTCCAGCTAGCTCAGTAATTCCTTCTCCAGTCTTTACTCTGAGTGAAAACCTAGCTCAGCCCCAGTGTTGGGGAGCTGTTTTTAATGCATGCTGCAAAAGCACAGCTCTCTGAGGTTGCTGTGCTGAAATGCAGCCCCTTTCTCACACTCACTGCCTGCTCACAGGGCAGTAACTTTGTGGAGCTTGTCCCTGACCCACAAACACAAGATTAAGTAGCACTTTTCTGACATACAAAGCAGTTATTGGCTGAGATGCTGGTGGATTGCAGTAACCCTTCCCTCCTCTGCATGTCTCAACATCAGGAGTTGCTGTGTCACCCATCCTGTGTCAGCCCCTGAAGGGAAGCCACAAGGATGTGACCATCTGCAATTGTGACAGCCCTTCTGCAGAAATGCTGTGCAGGACAGAGTCATCCCCCTTGTTTCAGGAGGCTGGGAGCTGTCTTGTTCCTAGTTTCAGCCAAGAGGTCACAGACAGGAAAAATTGGGGTGGGAAGGAGAGAAAGGGCTCTTGGCTGTTGTGTGCTGTCAGGCCATTGCTCCAAACGAGGTTTTGGGTTCATGCAGGAGCACAGCGCTACCAGTTTGGAATACAGATGAGTGCATGAGGAGTGACAGAGTGGGCAGCCCACATCATTCTCTGGATCTCCCTAGCCTGCAGGGATTGAGCAGATTCCCAGCAAAGAGGCTGCTCTGCTGCTGTGCTGAGATCCCTGATCAATTATTCTTGGGAAATAGGGAGATCACTGATCAATTATTCTTGGGAAATATTTTCTACCTCCTTCCTCTACAGCACAGGCTATACAAAGTCTGAGTGTGTGAGTGTTTGTGTGTGGAGGGGCTGGTATTAAACAGCACAGAAGTTCATACCTCAATAAAAGGGGTGAAGAGAGGGGATTTTTTGCTGGGAGGGTATTATCATTCCCACCAAAGATGGGTGCTGCAGGATTCCCTGTTACTGATTTTCCTTCTGCTGTGCTATTTAACAGCTCTTGTCAAGCTTTCTTTCACCTCTCCTTTCTTGTAGCTTGATGATAAAAGGATATATGGCAACATGACTGCTGTGGGTTGATTTCAGCCAGCAGCTGAGCACCCACATAACTCACTTGGTTCCTCCCTCAGTAGGATGAGGGAGAGATTAGGAAGACCAAAAGCAAAAAAATAAATCGTGGAACAAGCTAAAGACAGTCTCATAAGTGAACTCCATCCCAGACAGGCCCAGTACAAGAGTCCAGTGTCACAGGGGGTCTGTAGCCCATCCTGTGCTACCCATGTGTTGTATTTGTGTTGCCCCCAGATGAAGGCAGGAATGATGACTCTGATTCCATGTCCTCAGAAGGCTAATTTATTACTTTATAATACTATATTATATTAAAGAATACTAAACTATACTAAAGAATACAGAAAGAATGCTTGCAGAAAACGAAAAGGATAATAATGAAAACTTGAGACTCTCTCCAGAGTCCTGACACATCTGGGCACTGATTGGCCAGAGTGAAAACAACTCACACCAGAATCCAAGGAAACAATCACCTGTGGGTAAACAATGTCCAAACACATTCCAAAGGAGCAAAACACAGGAGAAGCAAATGAGATAAGAATTGTTTTCCTTTTCTCTGAGCATTCTCAGCTTCCCAGGAGAAAAATCCTGGGCAAAGGGATTTTTCCAGAACATGTGAATGCCACACCCATGGGCACCCAAATGCTGCAAATGATCCTCTCTCTTCCTTGTGTCTCCCTGCATTCATAAGTGAGTGCATAAATGTGGTGCTGAAGTATTTGTAAGAAGTGAGAAGACAGAGGGTGCATGGAGAGAGCCTTAGTTTAGGTTGTGAAGCCCTGAAGGATGACTGACCTACAGAAAGTTTTGAGCAGTTTTCTGAAGATGCTTTGGCCTGCTTTGATCCAGTGTGACCCTCCTCCAGCAAGGTTTTGGCCCTGTCCTTTGAGCTATTTAATCTTATTCCTCCAACTTGGTTTTTTTTGGTGTGGTTTTTTTTCTGTATCTGATGGATCTATAATGATTTGTGAAAATGACTCCAGTTTTAATTGAAAATCTCCATCCTGCATCACGACTGTTCTGTTAATGAAGCAGCTGCACAGATGTTGGGATCCCATTTATGTTGACAGACTTTACTGAGGGGTTGGGACCTCTCAGTTTCCATTCTCAGGTTTGGTGTAGCAAGTGTTGGTGCAATGTGTTCCATCCATCCTGAATTCCCTGATTCACTGCTGGCCATCAGCTGTGCTTCTCAATCTTGTGATCATGTCAAGGTTTTTAAGGTAACAGAATTTGAGCAGAGTCACTATTTGCATGGAAATTGCCCTTGGAAAAACCAAAAGTGCTGAAGGGAGGTGGCCTGAATTGCTAGACAGTGGTTTCTCCTTGCCACTCAGTACTGCATCCGTGGTGGAGCTGGGAGGAGATTTCCAAGCTGGTATCTTTTAAATGTCAGACTTTTTTAAACTAGATATGGTAATGTGATACCAGGGTGACATTTACCACCAGCAAGGAGTGTCAGTCTGGGCATCCTATCCTTCTCCAGCAGGCAAGAGGTGAACTTTGAAAGTTTGCCTCTTCAAGGAAGTGCCAGTGACAACACACATGCTGACACTCCCCTTGCAGCACTGATCTGTGCTAGGAGAACATGAGCAAGCTTTTCTAGCTATCATTTGTTCTGTAGTCACATAAGCAAATTTAAACCCCAAATCCAGAGCTGACAAAATATTGAAAGTTAGAAACAATGCCAGTAAATCCAACTGCCTTTCCATGTGGCACTGCAGCTTCTTAGACAGCTCGGTGGGAGTGTCTGTCTCTCCCTGCTGGGTTTGGAGGTGTGTGTGGGACAGAGGGAGGATGTTTGCAGCTGGAAGGAAAAAAGGGGAAAGGCTGGCTGTGTTGTCAGCCTTCAGAAATAAAACTGTGGGCATGGCAGAGGGTCCAGAACTGTGCAGAGAAATCTAGGTAGAACTAGTAACTCTCCAAAACCTGAAGAAAGGAAGCACAAGTCCATGGGCTGAAACTGAGCTGTCTTGAGACGTGCTTAAGATGAACCTGATTTAAAGAGAACTGACTTCCAAGAAAATTAATTTGAGCCATAGGCAAGTACTCAGAATTCCTGGATATAATGAAATAGCAAGACTGTTCTATATTTTTTCTCTGTCCAAATATCAAGGATCAGTTATTAACAAATGACCCCTGCATCTGTGATTTTGGCACACACTTGCTGAACCTTGAAATGCAGGATTTTGCACACCTAATGTGCTTTTTCTTCAACATTTTGCTCCAGGAAGCACAGCAGAAGTGGACAAGCTCTATACCAAATAACACAACCTGTAACCTACACACCAAATCTTCACATGGCTCTTTGG
The DNA here is from genome assembly GCF_028551555.1 of Melozone crissalis. Lineage (NCBI taxonomy): Eukaryota > Metazoa > Chordata > Aves > Passeriformes > Passerellidae > Melozone > Melozone crissalis. Next base: position 5,552,197 of record NW_026535817.1, on the reverse strand, counting down.
CCAGTATATAAATATCCATAGGAATTGATGCTTCTTAATATACCCAGTTATTGATTGATATTGATGGGTATGAAAGTAAATTGGTATCAGATTCATAGGTATTGATATTTATCAGTTGGTATTAATGTCTACTGATGACTGCCATAACAATAAGTATCTCTATCAAAAAGTATTTTAAGGTATCAATTCTTATCTAAATCACTGTATCAAACAATATCAGTAGGTATGAAAAATTGTAAGTATTAACTACTCTTATTTTTTAAAGGTATCATTATCAATAGCTATAGATGCCTACTGATATCAAAATCAGAATCAAAATCATTAGGTATAGGTGGCAATTGAAATGAGTACCTTTTGAAATTGATAGATTTTCATGCCTAGCAATGTCTATTGATGCCTATTGGTTTCAAAATCACTACAGAAATTGATAGGTATTAATTCCTATCTTTTAATACCTATTGATATCAGTAAGTATTGATGCCTTCTTTTGATACCTATTGATATCAGTAAATATCCATACCTAATGATATAAAAATCAACATTGAAATTGATAGCTATGGGTGCCTACCAATATTGAGATTGATTTTGTCAGGCATTGATTTTAAGGATATTGATTCCTTTAAATAGCCACCTTAATCTTTGCCTATTGGCATCAAAATTCATATTGAAATAGGTTTTGATGCATTCTAATATTAAAATTTGGTTTCAAATTTAGGAGGTATTGATAACTACCTATCAATGCATCAAAATAGACATTGAAATTGGCATTAAAAATAAGAAGTATCAGCGCCTATTGACATAAAAATGTAGGGATGTGTACAAATATCAATGCCTGTCAATATCACAATTTTGAAATTAATAGGCATCAATGGGGAGTGATTCCAATGGATATTGACACCAAAAAGTAGCAATGTCTATTGGTTTCAGAATTTATAGTGTTAATATCTTTACTATGCCTAGGTCCATGGGCCTGGGTTCAGTTTAGAGAGACAAGATGGCAGTGGCTCAGTATGTCAGAATTCCTGTTTAATTACACTGATTCCTTATATCCCTTAAATTTAGAGAAGATAAATGTTGAATGGTCAGACTTAATGGGAAATGTAATGTAGTTAGATGGAGTGGATGAATTACAACTTGGAGAACTCCTTGATGTTTTCGTGATGGTGCACTCCTGAAAATGAAAGCAGAATCTGTTTCTCATTCTTCTTGAGACAATCTAGACCCATACACAGATGTGAAGTTCACTTAGTGCTCAGCATCTATATTTATTTCTGTATTTGAAAATATCTGTGTGCTACTGCTACAAACAACTTCTTCTCTTTCAAAGAAAAAATGTCTGAGAAATGCAACATTTTATTCCAACTTTACTTTTTCTACCTTTGTCCCATTTAATATTCCTTAAGTGCTTTAATATTAAATGGCCTTTTTGGCTTTTTTTTTTTTCCTCTTCCTAAATGGCTACTCCACAGTTAGCAGGCTTTGTAATATTCCTGAAAAGCTTCTAGGTTATTAAATCAAGGAGAGTTTCTAGGGCTAGAACCCTCATGGAAAACATCCTGTTTCTCTATCCTTTTCTTCCCTATTATTCTTCTATGGTTTTCTTAAACAGTTTTTCCCTCAAGTTTTTCTGCTGATCATCAGAGGGTACACATGTGTTAATGTGCTAGTTTTGAGAGGGGATGCCCTGGGGCAGGAATATTTTTATCCACCTACCCTGTCTTTTGTTGGTTTGTTTTGACAAACTGAGCTCCTCTGAGATGAAACTAAAACAAAAGGCAGGTTACAGGACCATGTATTTCTAGTGCTTGAACTGCTAATGGTCATTCAGGGCAGGGCAGAGAACATTTCTCCTTCCCTCCAGTAACACCTGCAAGCATGAGGTTGTAATTTACAGCTACACCTGTTTCAGATATGCACTGAGCGTGCTGCACAACTTGCTAATGAAACTATAGCCTCAATTATGCTGTATTCCCATCCACCTAAAATAAAAATATTAAAAGTGTGGTGTGAATCCTAAAAATAGGCTTAAATATCTGCATTTTGGTGCTGTTTTCAACAGCACCAAATGCTTTTTTTCCCCCTCTTCCTAAATGGCTACTACTGAAAAGTGCAGGTCATCAGTACAGTAGTTTGGTGTCTTGGTCTTTAAAGCATCTGTTTAATCCTGGTGTTTTCAGATGTATGGGACAGAATTTCAGTAGGAAATTCTGTTGATGGCTACCAGAGTGAAATAGAATTCAGTTCTTTCACAGATATTCTTTGGTGAATTAAAAGAGCAGTAGATCTTATTTTCACCACTAAAATAACCTCAGGGGACTCTTATCTGTATAGAAGGAACACATTTGTGAAGTGCAGGAGGACTATCTCTTAAATGCTGATGACTTTAATGGAACTGTACTTGCAGACCTGAATGTCACTCACTGGCATTATAGAACTCCAGAGAGTTTTGCCAGAGAAAATCCTTCCTGATTATTTGGGCTGTTTCTTTATACATGGTAGAATTTTTTTCTTCTAAACAGCAAGAATATGGATAGCATGACATTGCCACAGCTCAAATCATGGCATGGATGCTTTCAAAAAAATGTACCATTATGGTTTTCCTCTGAATGTTTGCTACTAACCAAAAAACCAAAATTGATTCTCGCTGCTTTCTGTCTGTTTCTGCAGCTGGCTTTTACAAGGAGGTAGTCCCAAAGTATAAATAAACATCAGTATTTACAGATAAATTAGCAAACTTGATTTACTTGGTGAATTCTCTTTCATTCTCACCAAGCATACCATAATTGAGAAATGCCAGCTCTGGGATGCAAAAGATAAATTTGCTGCAGCTTTACTTCTATGAAGAGTTCCACAAGTCTAATGTGATTTATAGCAGAATTAGTGGTCAAACCAAAACCCTGACTATTCTGCCAGGTAAACAGCTCATGTCTCAGCTGGCAAGTGAAGGAACTGAAAGGCTTTGATGAGTAATACCATGAGAAGAAATCTGGATTTACAGGTCTGTTGCCAGCTGCATTTGGGATGGTGAAAACGAGCACACTGAGATGCTTGGTGTGCCTCCTGTTTCAGAAAGCAGCTCTGTGTGGAATAGGGATAACTGTGTACTCAGAGGACTTTTATCTAAGTCTTTTACACTCTTTAGAGAACCAGTTTGGTGCACACATGAATGTATTTAAGAGACTTTTAAAAGCTAAATCTGCAAACTGTACGTGGTTGCTAAAATGGAGATTTCCAGGTGATATGTTGCACACAGAGTTAAGGATCAGTTTTCTTCAGTAACTATGTGCTCCCTGGAAAAAAATGAGCTGGAAATTGGAGTGTCCTGAGGCACAGATGTAGAAAACAGCCTATTTTGGGGAAAGTTGGTTGATTTGGAACAGCAATTGGGCTATGGTATAAACTGCATGAAAAAGTGACTGATAGGGAACTAGTGAGTGCTCTGGACATGCACTAAAGATCCCAAAGAGAGAGAGGATTCTTGAGCCTGTTCCATCCAAGCAAGCCCAGACTGCCTAGATATTGTGATGCTTTTGAGTGGCCAGCAGAGTCCAAGTGCCAGGGCAGTTGCTGGGAGGAACAACTGCCCGGAATGGAAACAAAATAAAAGATATCCAAGAGGAACAGGAGATGAGGAAATAAGTATTAAAATTAATGAAAATGCTCAAGACAGGTTTTCCTCAATTCATAGAAGAATTTTGAAGGGGAAACTTTGTATTGACTGCAGCAGAGTAACCTTTAAGGGAATATAAAGGCTGTTCTGGCAGAGTTAGCCTGTGGTTTCTGGTGAAAAGATACTTTGAAAAGTGCTATCTACTTTGACCATGTAGATTATAAATATTTTGCTGAAATAGTTATGCTTTAATTACCTATTCCTAGGAAGGGATGGCTCATCAGATTTTGAGTTTAAAGAAAAACTTTATAGCCACCTCCTGCTTTGAAGTAAGAAAAGAAATTGCAGATTGTTTTCTTAGATGGTTGGAGCTTGGTGTATCTTACAAGCAGTTTTCTCCGGAAAATGTTATTGCTATGAGTCTGTATCAATGGAATTCTTTAGTTTACTGCCCTTGCAGTTTATCAGAGGACTTTCTGTTCATTCAACAAAGATTTACTGTAATTATGGCATAGACTTGGACCTTGAAGTAAAACCACTATAAGGTTCTGGAGGATATGGAGTGAAAGAGCTCTTTTAGTTGTTTGGGATTTGTTTGATTTATTTGACCTTTAATTCAAAGTACAAATGCTGGTATCAATAACTGGAGAAGGGCTTTGACCTTGTGTCACGGGGCACATTTAAGATTTCACAGAGTATTCCAAGAAGATTCTAAAAATTGTGTCTCAAAATTGGCCTAAAAAAAAAAAAAGGGTAGAGGAATTTTATGTCTGCTTTCTTTCAGAATTGCTACTGTAATACTAGAACAGAAGAATTAGTCATTCCTAAGTCTGGCACTTAAAACATCAAAGAATAAGTTTGCTTCTCCCTATCAAATGTGGCAGTCAGCAGTTCTTCCACAGATTAAAAAAAAAAAAAGGAGAAAAATATCAGGAAACGAGGACATTTCAAACTCTGGATCACACATTCTGCACACCCACTAAGGGACACATTGTGGTTTATCATTTACCACCAAACAGCTGTGGAATTGCCCTTGTGTATGTTTCCTTCTGATTTGGGCATGTTTTGGGTTAGTTTTTTTTTTCTGTATGTGAAGATATAGAAGACATGGCCTGTGCTCCTCAATTATCCTGTGCTCTTGTAGTACAGGAAAAAAGAATGACAATGTTTTTCTTAAAATCTATATAGAGCTCCACAAGTATCAGTAATTATTTTTGATGATTTTGAATCACCATGAAAAATCAGTCTCTTTTAAAATTAGCAAAAATGTGTGTACATTTAAAATAAATGGGGTGATATTTCACTCATTGCTTCTGTTGTCTGTGTGACACAAAATATGCATGTACACAAAAGGCACAACATGGTTCAAGGGCTGGACATGTGTTCACTCCTGCACGTCTTTATTAAATTCTTCTCTTGGAGTTATTTCACTAATTTCAATGCTATAGAAATCTCTCTTGATTTCTGCTGTACTAGTGAGATTCCTGCTTTTATCCTTTTATGATTGTCTTTGCAACTAAAAGAAAATTGTGTGTGAATGTAAAAGCAGAAAATTGCTGGTGACACAGCCACTGGTTGCCCTGGGAGTACTTGCTGCATCCTTCAGTTTAATTTGTTTAATATATGTAATTAATTAGGCAACTGCAAAATGATAGAAATGTATTTGTGGATTCAGCCTCTGTAAATCACTGGTAAACAATTTGATACTGCAGGACTTTAGAGCTTTCTCTGTGGGACTAATGATGTCTAATGCCTCAGCAATCATTTGTGGAGCTCATCGTGTTTACCTATTAAAATGAAGTCATTACCTTTTTGCTGTAGAAATCTTAGAATGCTTTTGGTGCTACCTGCTGTGAATTTGGCTGTGAATTTCTGATCATGAATAGCACCTGAATGCAGGTGGGCAGCAACCTGTCCACTAAAGTATTTTCCACAAAGGCAAAAAGAGGTCTCCTGAAGGGTGGAGATCATTTAAAATGCTTGGACTGAATAGTTGGAATGTGTCTACTTGTCTGCAGCAGGTGCTGTGCCCACATTTTGCTGCTGGGCAGCTACACTTGCAGCTCCTGAGCCTGCCTGCACAAATGATAAATCTTTCATATATGAAAAGCCATAGGAAAAAAAAAATTTGGAGGCTCAACTGAAAGAGTTTTCAAAATTAAGCTCAAAACTGAGCCTTCCTAATTTCCTGTACAGAACTCTTGTTGTTTTTCTTCTCTCAGACTATTTAGGGGAAAGAGATAATTCAGCTGGGGTCCAGGCCCATGGTTATGAATGTCATCTGTACCCAAGAGATAAGTGACGTGACCTTCATGCAAAGAAAAAAAAAAAATTGCAACTTCACTTGTTTGCAAAAGTGTTTTTTTTTTTCTTGAGGAAATTCTTGTGGGTTTTTTTTGGCACTGTCAAGCAGCATAAATAAGAAACTTTAGGAACTTAACCATAGAATCAGAAGGGTTGGAAAAGATCTTTTAGATCATAGAGTCCAATCAGGATGGCAATTAGATGGGGCTCTGCTGAGATGAGCTTTTTGGAACTTAGAGTTTTGAGTGTCTCTGTCCCTTGTTTTAACTTACTGCACCTGCCAAATCTATTAGAAAATGGGTTATTTGTTTCTTTTTGTGAGCTGAGGCCTAAATATACAGGAGGTTTTCCTGTATATGAAACAAAAAGCTTTCTCAATAGGAACTGTCAGATGAACGCAGTGGAATTATTAATAGAGTACAAAAAAGATATTTTAGCTGGTGTCCTATGAGTTTGTGAACAAAAGTGTGATTTTTCACAGGGTTGAAAGTGTCTATTTCTCTGCTGTGAAGTGTGAACAGGGTTAGGATCAGCAAACACCTTGCTAGGTAGGATTTCATTTGGTGCTTGTGTTGGAAATGAGATGCATTTTAAACCCTTTGTCAGCTAATTCCTCACTGATTTTGAGGTTTGAGATGGTGGTTTTCAATCAGGGCACAAAGTGTTGTGTGTAATACATCAGTTTATTAAGAAGTATCATACAGTTTGATATAGAAATTCAAAGCTATATAGAATTCTCTGTAATTATAAAACACAGGCCTGGGGAAAAGCATAACTCCACAAATGTTAGTGGCATAAACACCCATTCACAAAGAAAAGAGACTTTCAACTCATGCTTTTGGTTTCAGTGGTTGCTTACAAACTCTAAGTGCATTTTTAAAGTTAGAAAAACATCAGTGTCTTCTTTGCTTAGCTGGGTTTGGAGACCTGAAGGCTTTGAGATACTTATGAAAACAAAGCATGTGTGTATGGAGTAAGAAAGGATTTTGTGTGAATGTTGTAGCTTGATTTTCTGGACTGATGTATTTTTTTCATGAAAAAAAAATATAGAATTTGGGACATTAGAGAATCTTTGGCAATTTTAAGGGGGTTTAAAACATTGAAGGATGTGATGTTAATTGCATTTTGAAGGACAACCAGCTTAGCTGGTCAATGAGGCTCCCTCATTTTCAGTACTTATTCATTTGCTTTACCTGAACTGCCAGGGCTCACACAACCAGTGACCTTGGGCTCTCTTTACTTTGTCCAGGGTGTGGGACCTTTTTGCTATCCCTGACTTCCTTCACTGAGGCAAAACTCCTGCCAACAAGTGATCCAGGATGTCTAAACCTTGTGTGAGGCACTACTGGGTGCACCATACTCCCAATATTTTATTAAGGAAGGTGTTAAGGATGCGTAATTTCTTTAAAAAGAAAGAGACCCCAAAGAACCCACAGGAGCAGCTCTTGCAGAAGATAAACATGTCAAGAAAAGTAAAGACAAACTGAGGCCCTAGGCTCCACTGTCAGCATGCTGGGAGAGCAAAAATCCCTTTGCTATGTCTGTGGGTCTGTCCAGGCTATCAGTCAATACGTGCTTTATTACACACCTTATTGATCCACAGTACCACAGCAGAGTGCCAGCACACTTTGTACCCTGGCATGGCATGGGGCTGGCACTCTTTCAGCCTTTCCTGAACTTATCTCCTGTAAACTCTTGGGTGCTGTGGCCTGAGGCTGTACCTTAAGTAGCCCTTTCCCAGAAGAGATCTGAGGCACTGTGGGCTGCCCTTTAGCAGAGATGCTGCTGGGGATGAACACTTGAGGAGCTGAGCAGGCTGGAAATGGGGTTTTGGCAGCTACATAAGGATTTGTGTGCCCACTATAGGATGTCCCTTTAGGGACACTAGATTACAGGCAGCTGGCACATTTACTTTGTCCCAATTCTTACTCTTCCATGTGAAGAAAGTGACCTGGCTCAGATTGTCAGAGAGACAAATGTGTGCTGGTTTAAAAGCATGTCCTGGATGAAAGACAGAGAGAATCTTTTCTGACTGGTGCAATTTGAGGAGCAAACACGGGTGTTTACCCTGTGCCAAAATCTGCCCACATAAGCAGATCAGACTTTTTTTTTTAATGTTGTTCTGGAAGGTCAGAGACTACTTTTTGCTTTTTTTTTTTTTTTTTTTGCTTAGTAAAGCAAGGTTCACAGAAACCAAAGTAATGATCTGATTTCCAATTTTTCTTCCCAGTGTACTTAGTTAAAAATAACTGTGGCAGTCTCACCTTTGAGCAAAGATGCTGTAACTTCTAAAGAAGCAATAAACTCCTTTGTCCATTACAAAAAAAAAAAAAAGGAACCTCAAAATTACTAGTATAAATGGTACAAAATGATTTATCATGTAAGTGTTTGGGGTTCTGCCTGTGGACATCCTCATGCTTAAAAACTGTGTCACCTCCTGTAACCCTCATTGCTCTTGCAGAGTCTGGAGCAGAAATTTGGGATTATACCCCCTCAGTGTGCAGATGCAGTGTAAAGGGCAGCTTCCCCCCCGTGCTGTGTGTGTTTCTAACAGCACTGAAGGATTAGTCTGCTCTAACATGTCAGGGCTGAATCATGAATTCGAGTCTCTTTGCCAGGGGCAGTTTTTATTTGGATCTCTTTCCAATTATGGCTCAGTATCCTATTTGCAAAAGAGATAATAATTCTCTCCCTGATAAGGATACTGTGGCTTTTCTTATGTTGGGGGATTTTTTATTGGGTGTGTATTTCTGATAAGCTCTTAGCAAATTGGAAGTGCAACAGTGAGAACTGTGCTGGTTTGGGTATGTGTTTATGACAGGGTCAGCTCAGGCCAGTTTCTGCAAGGTTATGGGGTCTGCAGGGTTATTTCTGCCCATGGATATATGGCATAAACTGCCCTCTTTATCCCAACAGCTCCCCTCCTCTTTGGGAGGGTGTGACAGATGGAGGAGAGTTAGATAAGGGCTCAACTTTCCCCTATTCTGTAAACATTCTTTTCTGCTGAATATCCCAAACCTCTTTTCTGAGTCTTGTTGGATACTGTTGAACCTCTGATCATAAACAGTAGTGGAATCTAAGTCCATGAGGCAGCTTTTATAACACTGATGGTGATTAAAACATCCCAAACTGGTTTTTGTGCTTATTTACACAGTGGAAAAGCTCAGCAATTGGTATTGCCACAAGAAAAAGATATTTAGTTTAGTTTTCTCAATAATTTTTTCCTACTTGTTAAACACTGAATAACTTAATTTCTAAAACATATAATTGGTAAAACAAAATAGCTGAAATAAACAACACTTCTCTATTTGACTAGATTTCCTTTATCTAGTAGTGATCACTTCTTTCTACCCTTTTATTTTGTCTGCTACTGAGCTAAATTACTAATAGTTGAAGTAGGTTTCAGCACAACTGCATCTGAAATAAGTGGACCTCTGACTATTTAAGGAGAAAATTTGCCAATTGTTGAAACCATGATTGCCACAACCCCTAAGAGGGATTTCAAGCACAGAAACTGAGGAGAGGGGCTTATTTATACCTATTGAGGACAAACAGAATACCTCCAATGCACTGTAACTCATGGCTAATTGTGCTAGGATTGCTTTTTGCCATGGAGGTTGCAGGATTTCTTGGCCCTTGTGGCAAACCTCAATTTCATGGCCTGCAAATAGCTTTGAATTCAGTGAACTGTGAGTCATTGCATTTGGAAGAAGTTGTCCCAGGAGACACCACAAATAGGAGCAGCTCTGTGGTGATTCCATCAAGTACTAAAAGGAGCCCAAAAGGACCACGTGGGAAGTTACTTCCAGGACTTCTGCTCTTTGTAGACATGTTATCACAAACTGCTCATAGCAATTGGAACACCTGATCATTCTTTTTTTGAGTTAATATTTCTCTTATTCCTAAAGATCCAGAGTTGCAAATTTTTTTTTCAAAGTAATTCTGGCACTAAGTCGTTACTGAAAAAAAAAATTGATATTTTTTCTGTACTTCTGTGATGAATTGATACCACCGCTCCACTTCTAGCAACCAGTTATCAGGTTGCACTCTGCAATCAGAAAATCTGCAATCAGATTCTTTTGAACTCTTCCACAAGTCTTGTCACCACACCTTTCTTTCACTACGTGATTTCTGCCTGCACAAACACAATTTAATGTTGAAGTTCATTTAGATGAGCTGTTGTAATGTTGCCTGATGAGCTGCCAGATAGGCACGTGTAGATACTTCAGCTGAGATTTGATCTCTTGCTGCTAAATTCTCGCTTGCCTGAGGTTTTCATAATCCTTAGGGCTTTACCTTGGCTGCTAATTACTCCTCTCATCATGTACAAAATTGTGTTATTTCCCTTAAAGGTGATGCATCATCTTCATCCAGCTTAACCTGCAGGTCTGTTTCCAGTGTTCCATTGAGCTTGTTCTACTGGTTTCCAGTCAGCTTCCACTTTTCAATTACAACAATTTGGAAGCATGTGATTTCAGTACCTATACTTTTAAATTTTTGAATGTAGTTAATTTTACCTATTGGGCATACCTGTCCCTGCTTCCTTCTCAGTGTCAGCAGTTGCATATCCATGCAATGATTATGTCTGACTTGCAGAAACATTTTAAAATATCTGTGTGCAAAATGTCATGGGGGTACACTTTGTACTGTGTTCTGTGCTGTGGACCAGGCCAAAGGGGAGGATATGGTTTAATCATTAGAAACCTTGGACTGAGAGGCATTACTTCAGGTTTCTATTCTTGGTTTTAATGCTGACTTAACATGTGACTTGTGTGAGTGATACAACCTTTGCAGGCCCCTGTCTACCCACAGATAAAATTGGTACTATAATCTCTCCGTCTCAAGTTTTGTCATTAAAAAGAGTACGCAAGTCTGTCTGTGCAAGCCCACTAAATAGAAAGTTCAGCTCTGAGGATTCATTGTCATCTCTTTCCATCCTCATCCTTCACTGGCACAGCCTCCCCTTCCTGGACTACTTGGCCCATACATCCAGGTAGAGATCTCTCATGACTTCATCTCAATAAACCAAAGGAATTATAAACCAGAAGAATGAGGGTTGGGAGCACAGGACAAATCACATCTTTGGTGTATGAATAAACAAATCACTCAGGCAATCCTGTTAAACCTCATCTTCAGAGTCAAAGGCAATAATTTACTACCTGAGCTCAGCCTTTTTGACCTGCCTAATCCAGACACACCAAATTTTGGTACTTGTAGATAATGAGAAGAATGAAAAAGCCAGAGCACCAATCAGTGGGGGGTTCTGTGAATAATTTTGCGAAGCAGTCAGGTGCCACCTTGCCATAAATGATGCATTTGGGTTGGACAAAACTGTGACAACTGTGTTCCTCTATGACCCATACAGGAGCTGCATTGAGCAAGTTTTTATTTCTGCAGGAGTTAAAAATATTGCACTTATGCAACTTGTAAGTGGTATAGATTTACATATGCATGAGTCAAATTTTTTTTTCCCCTTGCTTGTGTGATTAGACCAGCTAGATACAAAATGGACCTTGAAAGGAATTGGCCAAACTCTGCATTTGTCTTTGGCTCTGCTCTATAAAATACCTACCTATCTATCTATCATAGGAGATATGAAAGCTCTCTGGAAAATCCCACTCTTTAAGTACAATCTAGTGTTGACAGTGCTAATTTGGATCTGTACTGTTCTTCTCCTCAAGTTTCTAATCTTCAAAATAAATAAGAGAAAATGGAAGTTCCTGAAAACTGGAGCCAAAAGAGCAAAACAGTTTTGAATTTTAAGTGATATTCTTGGACTGAATTTAACAGTGAGGAGAAACTCAGTTTTGGTAGCTCCACCTTCATGTGTGAGGACTGCAGGAATTAATGGAAAATATTTCAATTGTAAAAGGAGGATTATCAAAATAGAAAATAAAAAAGGAAGGAAGGAAGCTGCGGAAGGAAGGAAGTGGTGGAAGGAAGGAAATTAATTTTATTAGCCACTGCTACAGCAACAGATTTCCACAAAAGGGAGCTGAAAAGCCACATAGTCTTTCCTTGGATTTGTGCATCTGCTAAAAACTCACCAATCCAAGAGGGAAACATTAAGAAACTAATCAAACCATAAAAAATTAAAATAAAGCTTAATATATCCGTGAGTGTATCTGATGAAACAACTTGGAGAAGGGACCAGAAGTTCTCTGTGCTAGCACAAAGCCTAACTCTAAGCTGGATACATATTCTCTGAGTGTTCCTGGAATAAATGATAACACTGAAAGATAAGTGAGAGAGGCACAGAGCCTGATGACATTATTTATTATAACAAAGTGCCTGTTTTGCTGAGAGGCTAAATATCTGTTAGAGACAAAGGCTGATGTCAAAACTTCTACTGACTCTACTTACAGCAGAATTTTCCTCATCACCTTGACATTTAGTCAGTGCAGGTAGCAGAAGACTACTCTCTTGTTTGACCATGGTATACAATTTCATACCTGTAGTGCTGAAGCAGTAGCCTTTTCTTTTTGTTTTCCAATCACTTCCAAAACTATTCTTCCAGCTCCTAGCCCTTTGGTTTTTTTAGTATTTCCTTTTAAAACATAGAAGTGTATTATTCCAGAGGAGTTTCTGCGGATGCACTGTACTGAGAGACAAAATAGCATCTTTGTTCCAGTTGTGTTACCTTCCTGCAAAGACTGAGCTAGCTGCTTGTGGAGAAATTGGGGGAAATTTCTACAGTAATGGAGATGGTACTTCTAAAAAAAACATTCATGGTACCATGAAAGCATTCATGTTATCTTAAATGTGAAAACAATCACGTTATCTTAAATGTGGCTTCCAAAAGAAATGTTTCCTAAAATACAATGTGTAATACAAACTTGGCTATATATGCAAAGGAAAACTAATTGCAGGGAAACAGAATTACTGTCTCAAATCCAAAGAGCTTGAGACAGGAAAGTTTCTGTCATTCCTCTTGAGAAATTAGAGCCCATTCACATTTAAGCTCTTCTCAGAAGCTTGTCCTGAACTTCTTGGAAAGAATTCAGGAAAGTGGAACAAATAGCATTTATTGTGATTCTGTGGTCTTTTACAATGGACAATATTATTGAAAATTATTTAGAAGAAACTTCATCATATTAGCCCAGTAGAAGTGCATGCCTCTGGATAATAAATGCCAATTGACAGTAGCTTTGCTAACTGGGATTACTCTTTATGAACTTAGGAGAAGCAGTCCCTGAGCTCCTGAGGGGCCTGCAGACCACTCAGGGGAAAAACTCAGACCTATTCTGTTTGGGGTTTATACCATGGCACAGCAACAGGTTCAGGAAATACAGAGCAACTCAGACTCCAGTCAGTATCAAAAATTAGCAGCCCTGGAAGTTCAGGGTAAGGTGACAGGGGTGTGTCGGTAAGTTTATTATAATTATCAGGTACTATGATGGGGTGTGTTGCATGGATCATCGTTGATGTTCCTAATTAAGCTGCTGATGTACAGAAAGCTATGCCAACAGGTATCTTTACAGGTCTGGATGCCAAGGCAAGAGCAGGAAAAAAGTAGGCAATTCATGCCTTTTTGTATTTTCATGTAGTAGAAAACAAGGGAATCAAAGTCTTAGACTTGAAAATGTGAAGGTGCTTCGGGGTGTTCTGTGAACAAAACCACGACTGTCTGATTTTCCCAGCGAAAGAATATCTCCAGGGGGGAGGATGTTTTTGTAGTAAAGTACAACTTTTTAGGACGTGCAGATTCTGTGTAAGTACTGCTCCATTATTGGGTGGGTGGGTGAGAGAGCAGAATAAATGGCTCGGTTTGCAGGGATGAGTAACGACCCAATTCCTCTGCTGAACTAAGGTGTGATTCCTTGGCAGGCTGATGTTGCTGTGGAGGCTGCATTCATTTGTATTTGCATACTATGGGGATTACTTTACACAGATCGCCTTCATTCTGTGTCTGAGCTGATGCTGAATCTTCTCTGTGGTGTTTATTACCTCAGACTGTATCTGCTCAGGAATTCTGCTCGAAAGGGGGAGTTTTTCACTCAGGGAGCACAGGTGTATGGCGGGAGGTAAAGCGATTTATGTGGAAAAAATAAGGAAATCTGCATTCAAACACGCTCTTTAGGTAATGGGAAGTTTAGTATGTCATTTGGTGCCAATTTAAGATAATTTCCTCTCCTGCAAGAGAGATGTGAACTGAACCGCAGATTGTGTTGGCTCTTTCTAGTCTTTGAGAAGTATCAAAGTTAACGAGCCAGAGGGATAACGCTGGGGGCTGAGAATAGGGAGCGTGCAGTTTTATTCTTGCCCCGGCAATTATGCGCTACGCATGTGGCCACGGCGTTTAACTCTTGGTACCCTCAGTTTCTCTGCTTGACAAAATAGTGACTCACGCGTTCTGCGCGGGGAGCCAGCGCAGCGCTACCATTCCTGCTTGCGAAATCGCCTTTAAATCTTTCTGGAGAGAAGCCTTAATGGTCGCAGGGTAAGGCCAGCAGTGCCGCGGGCGGGATGCGGGTGCAGACACGTATCATTTCCCAGCCGCCCATCCGCATTTTCCAGCCCGCTGGAACACCACGGGCGGGAGCCGGGCGGCCGCGCTCCCCCGGGGGCTCCGCGGGGCGGCGGGAGCCCCGCACGGCGCGGCCGGGCCCGCCAAGAGTTAACGGCGGCTCCCCCGGGGCCGCGCCGCCGCCTCCCCACGCCGGCGCTGCATTATTATTATTACCGCTCCCCCCTTCCCCTCGCCTTCCAGTTTTGGCAGGGGATTAAAGCAGCTCCCCCCTGTGGCAGCAGTGACCCAGAAACGAGTTTGATTCACGGAGTCCTTCCTCCATAACAAGTACAAACGTCAGTCAGAGGGAATCTGTGTGTGTGTGAGAGAGAGTGTGTGTGTGTGTGCTGTGCGTGTGTGTGGCGCAGCGAGCCGCTCTCCGTGCCCGCTGCCCGAACTCATGCGGCGGCCCCGAGCCCTCCGCGCAGGGGGAGCCCGGCCGCGCCGCCCGCCCTCGCCGCCGCCGCGCCGCCGCCAGCAGGTAACCGTGCCCGCCGCAGCGCCAGCCGCGGAGCCGCCAGCACAGCCATATTTGATGGGGTTTTTTTGTCGCTCCGGAGGCGGCGGGAGAGCAGTTTCGTGCCGAAGGTCGCTGCCTAGTGGAAATAAGATAGTACGTCATTAACATGGCGCCAAGAGCCGCGCCGCTCGGTACGGGGCGAGGGGAGGCGGCCGAGTTGCGGCTCCGCTATCCCACAAGCAACTTGTGCGGGGCTGTGGCGGGGCGGAGGCGGGAGGGGAGGCAGCGCTGCCGCCCGGTGCCGGCTCCGGCTCCCTTTTTGTTCCGCTGCACCGCGCAGCTGCCCAGGTGCGGCGGCCAAGTGAGGCGGCCGCCGGTGTTCCGTGCCGTGCCGTTCTCCGCCGTGCCGTGCCGCCGGCCCTGCGCCCCAGGCGTCGCTGCAGGCTGCGCCGCGGGGGCAGCGCCGGGTATCGCCCGCCGCGGAAAGTAGGGAGCGTTGGAGCAACTTGGTAGCCAGATGGCAATGGCAGAGCGCAAGTCTTGCTCGGATAGTGATGTGTAAGAAGGGGGTGGGGGAGAGAGAGAGCCATGGCCACTGTGTGGCACCGTGTTACTCAGATGCCCACGAGAGCCGTCGCCTCTCGCCGCGGGCGGGGAGCGCTGTGCGTGGGAGAGGAGGTGTTCGGTGTGCGGGAGCAGCTTTGCTTCCCCCCCGCCCCCCAGTCGTAGTTGGATTTGGATTGTGGGGGGGGAAAATGCTTGGAAAGCATAAAAATTGCTCATCGGTGAAATTAAACAGAAGTTGCCTTTCGGAGCCGCAGCCGGTGTGCCTCCCGCTCGATGGGCGCTGGAGGCGCGGAGCGCCGGGCTGTCAGAGCTGGCCCCGTCCCCCCAGACGGGTGCGCGGTGTCTCCCGCTGCAGAGCGACTTGCCCGAGCCCCGAAGTGCACGTGTTTGAGAGTGGGAAAAGGCGGGGAAATGCGCGGGGCGGCATCGGGGCAGCGGCCGGCAGGTGCACGGCGCCCCCGGCCGCGGGGGCTGCGGCGGGAGCGGCGCGGGGGGCGCGCACAGAACTTGGGCAGGACGCGGGGGGGCCCGGCCCCTCCCGGCGCTGCCTCCCGGCGCAGGCCGAGGGGCGAACCCGCGTGGCCGGGCCGGAGTTTGTGGGCGAGGGAACGGAAAGGCGGCCGGCGGTGTCGGGGCGCGACCGTAACATCGCGGGGGGAGCGCGGGGAGCGGCGGCGGACGCCCCAAGTTGCTCGGGCGGCGGTCGGGGCAGCTCGGCGGTGCGGCTCTTGCCCCGGTGCCCGGCGAGCGGGACGGAGCGGGGCTGCGGCATTGCTGTGTAACGGGCCGCTCTCCCCGGGGAGGTGAGTGCGGCTCCAGCCATCGTTCCACTTGTTCCTCTTAGACAAAGCCACCCTGCCCGCCCCTGGGCTCGCGTAGTCGCCAGCTCCCAGGAGAATTTTGGTGGTGTTCGGGTTGATTTTTTTTATTTTGGGGGGGGGAGGGTGAAGGGGGGTGTTTTGTTGTTTCGGTTTTATTTGCAGAATTATTTTTTTTTATTATTTGCTTTTCCCTTCCCGTTCGCGCCCGCCCGTTCGTTCCCGATAGGATGATTTTGGGAAGGGTGGAGGCAAAGGGTGTTTGTTTGTTTGCACCGCCTGCTGGTTGGTTTCCTGTGACAAGAGGTGATAACACAGTTTCCAGAACTGTCTGGGAGTGGGAGGAGAGACGGACAGAGAAAATGAGCTCGTCTCCGAGCCGCCGCTCCATCCGCCGTCCCGTCCGCCCCCGTGGGGAGGCGGGCGGGGAAGGTGCCGCGGCCGTTTTGGGCAGTGGCAGCGCTCGGAGCCAGCGGCGGCGGAGCCGGGGGCACCAAGTTTGATTTGCAGCCGTGGCCGAGCGGATTGGTGCGGCCGGCGGCGGGGAGGAGCGGCTGCCGGCAGGCAGGAGAAGGAGGGGGCGAGCCGGGCTGCTTCCCGTGGCAGCTGGCCGGGAAGGTGCCACCCCCGCGGGGGAGGTGTAGCCCTGCCGGGAGGGCTGCTCCGTGACCTCGGCCTCCCGTGCCCCGCTGGCTCCGGGGTGGCGGGCGCGGAGCCGAGATGGGATCGCTGCGGGAGGAGGAGGAGGATGAGGATGAGGAGAGCCGCCCTGAGCGGCACCCGGCCGGGCAGCAGGCGGGGAGCGGCGTGAGCGGGGCTTTGGAAGTGAGTCCCGAAGGCTCGGCCGCTGTCAGCCTGCGGGAAGCGGCTCCGAGCCCGCGCCTGCCGCCGGCCAGCTTCTCCTGCCGGCCCTCTCCGGCTCATCGGCTCCTTCTGAGAAAGTTTATTAGGCTCACCGGCAGGTGAGAGCCGGGGCATCCTGAGATCTGTCAGCCCCTCACCCCTTGCCAGTGAAACAGGCCGAAATTCCAGCAGGATTTAGCAACGCTTCTTAGTTGACGTTGTAATGTCAAAGGCTGAAGATGCTTTTATGCCAGCCCAATTTTTCTGAGAAACATTTAGCTGTTATTTGGAATAATTTCCTTTTTAAGCAGGTGCTGTCTTTTGACTAAGTCAGAAGCTGCCCACACTTGCAAACCTAAAACCTTCATTAAAGTTATGCCAAAATGTGCTTGTTATGATTCTATTTCTAGAGGTTTCTCACACTCAGTGGGATATTGTTGAAACAGCAAGGATTGTATGTTTTAGTGGCAGGATTTTCCCTCTGGCTTCAGATACCACTTGCTCCCTGCTTTTGAGCTATGTCTAATACATATGTTTAAAATAAAATAATAATAATAAACTCCCCTTTCCTCTCACAGCTGCAGTTTTCCCTTCCAGCTTCTCTGGTTTCATTCCCAATTCACAGAACTAGTAAAAAAAAACCAAACTTCCAGTGTTTCCTCAAATGATTTCTCCATGTGTTTAGTACTGCTGCTTCATGCTCCTGTTTTCAGCTGGAGATGACCAAGGTGGAAGAGATGAACTGCAGTGGCTGCAGGTTGGGTTGCATTAATTCTTGGAACCCAGTTTATGCATTGCTCAAGATTTTGGATGGTCAGGTTCTCTCACTCCCCCACACTTTGGGAATAATTTGCTGGCACTGCTCAGGTAGGAAGTTGACATTATGAGCTGGCTTGCACAGGTGCGTAAATGAGCATGTGGATTCCTGAGAAGTGTTGGTTGATATGGCCAAATTGTGCTTTTTTCGTGTATTGATAAATTTTGAATAGGTGTGCTGAATTTAGTAGAAATATTCCCTGTGGAGAACACTGTTGGCCTTGTTTGCCAAGTACTTCTTTGTTTCGTGAGACTTGGAAGATTTTCATCCTCCAGATTTAAGGTCTGTGACTCTTTGCACTGTGGACGGTGCTGCATAATGAAATTTAAAAGTTTTAGCTGGATATTAGTGATACAGCTTATTTCTGATGTGCTTCCTTTTTTTCTTTTTTTTTTTTTTTTTGTTTTCGGTCTAGGGTAGAAGCCAAAAAGCTTCTTGTGATGTCAGGTGTCCGTGAACAAGGGGTGGTGTTATAAATAAGCTATTTAAAAAGAGCCCAATAATAGAAGCCAAATGTCTGCATCTTCTACCCATTTTATTAAGCTGTGTCACACTTCACTTCCATTTGTACAATAGGTGTTCTGGAGCAATTTCTTGTGTACTAGAGATAATTAGGTCTTCATTTCATTGCAGTTAGTGGGTTACTTTGAGGAAAAGGCAGTTTTTCAGTTTGTCTTCAGGGTGTACATCTGTCATAACTCTGCTTTCTTCCCATTCTGTCTGTGCAGCTGTTCAGTGCAGTTTGTTACAGTGACACCCGTTAACATGGTTACAGTTAATTGTCTGTCAGGGTTTGAATTATACACTCTTTTACCCAGGGGTTTATGCAGCCCTTGAAAATACTTCACTAAGAATTGTGCTGTGGAAAACCTTTGACCTGAGGATGTAGATTTTCCCATGTATAATTTTTTTTTGCAATCTGGTTCTGTTTAGCTATTTGCATAACAAGGACTGACACACTTTACATCTTTCTCTTTGATTGCCTCTCTACTTGAGGTCAAACTGAGTGAAGATCTGTGTGGGGTTATTAAGTGTGCACATGGATGTGTGTGTGCACACTGTTGTCCCAGTTTCTTGGGGTGGTTTCTGGAGTTCTGCTCTTTGCATTTTTTACACTCTGATCAGTGCAACTCCTGTGACTCCAGTGTGGGAGGAAAAAGGAAGTCTTGACATCAATGTCGAGTGGGGTCTTAGGGTTTTTTGGTAATTTATCTCTTGGAGAGGTAAGGATGGAGTAGCATGGTAATCACACTGCTAAAAATAGTGAATTTGCTGTGCTGTGTTAGGTTGCTGAGTCTAACCCATTGCACTGCATCTGTCATCAAATACTGGGAAGTGGACAGCAAAGTCTGCATGCCTACCTGCATCTAGTTATTTGTATAGATTGAGATGTTTGTTGCTCAGCTCCACAAGAATATGTAAATTCAAATGCTCTTGTGTGGCCTGATATTGATTATATTGGATTATTGTCCAGTCATTTCATTTGCACAGCATTTACAAGTGTTTTGAAAAAGGCTTCCCACGCTCTCCAAAATACAGAAGTCAGTTTCAGGTGGTGTAATTTTGCCTTCAAAACCAATTTGAGCAATGGCACCATGGAAGTCCAGAGTTACATTCTTATGTTTAAAGTTTGTATCTAATCATTGAGCAAAACCCAGAGCTTAACTTCCAGGGCAAGCACGATTAAAAAGAGTGGAAAAGCAACTGGTGATGTGTTTCTGTGAAACAGAGCAGCACCTCCAGCCTCTGGAGCAGCTCAGTAGGGCGTGCTCTAAGCTGTGCTTGGCCTCACCATTGCTGCCCTGGTGTGGCCAGCTCCTCTGAGGGTGACTGGGGGCTAAAAAGGCATGGTCTGTGTCCCATTGGTGCATTTATCATGCTGGTGTGACTGCATGAAGTGCTCTTGGATGCTTTGCTGCCTGTGGAATTGGAGTAACATTGCCAGCAGAGTCGTGGCTGTTTCTCAAAAGCTGTGTTTGGCTGAAAGCTGGCATTAGCCTGAGCCCAGTTTGGTTCCTCCCCAATAAATTGGCGGATGTTACACTGGTGTATCAGGGAAAACATCATCAGCGTGCTGTGTTTTGGTCTGACTGATTTCTGAAAGGATGCTTTCAACAAAAAGAAACAGTCCTCTTTCGAGGAAATGAAACTGAAAGTTTATATATAAAGTTGCTGAGTTATTAGGAATTCACAGGAGTCACTGGAAAGTGACAGAGTGTGGCTTGGTGGGGCAGCCTTTGTCAGCTTAGGGTTGTTGGACTGCAGCAGCTTTTGGAGTGCTGGGCTTTCCCTTTAGGCGAACAGTGTGTTGGGCAAGCACCCTTTTGGGCTGGTATAAGAATTTGGGAAAACCAGAAATGTTTGATGGAAGATCCTGCGTTCACCCACAAGCACTGCTTGGCTGACTGTGTCCTTTCTTCAGAGAAAGTCACATTCATTCCTTCATTCATTCTGAGAAGGGGTTTGGGAGCTTGTTCTGTGGCCTGGGTGGCTGCAGTGGATTTTTGTGGGAACTTCAGGGCTGGAGAGCAATTATGTGATTGCAGGCACTTAGGAATGGAGCTCAGTCATCTGGGTGTCTCCTCCTGCCCTGCAAGTGTTGCAGGCTGGGGTGTTTAGCTTTTACTCCTGCTATTAAAGCTGGCCTCTAAAGTTTTGCTGCTTTTATGCTTATGGGAATTCTCTTTGCTTACAGGCATAGTGATCGTAGTGTCTGCCTATTGGAACAGGGCAAAAACTTGAAGTATCAGTCTGCATCTAGCTCACTATCCATAAGCCATGTTTGTTTTTAATGTGCACTTTTTAACATATTTCTTGTGTGACTTTGAGTCATCACCACCTGACAGAAACCAGGAGCATTTCAGTCTGCATGGTTGTAAGTCTTGTTAGCTGTTCCAGTGTTACCTCTAGAACATGTGTTAGATATGAACATCTGGTGGCAGCAGTTTAAAATTATTTTAGAGGTTGAAAAAAAGCTGTTCTTCTAATGACTAAAGTTCCAGGGGGTTAATCTTACAAGGTTTGAGTCTTGCTCCAAGAAGCCGAATGCTATTTTCTCATCTGTGATTTAGCTCCCTGTAAACTCAGGTTAGGCTCAAAGATGGGAAAATGAGATCTCTAAGTTTAATTTTTTTTTTCCCACACAGATCTATAAAACAATCTCCCAGGAGTTTCAGCAAATGGGATATTTCTTTTAATGTTACAATTGAGAACACAGGCTTTTCAGTGTGGCCAACTTCAGATGCCTGACTAGAGTGGACAAGCAAATTAGCTGCCTTATCTAAATACTCTGTGCTCAGGAAAGTGGCTTCTGCTCTGGATTATTTCCTGAAAAGCTCTGGAGAGTGCTTAAACTGTGGGAGGTGTGATTACCACTCTTTCCTTTAAACAGCAACCAAAAAGGAGATGTTGGGTTTTTTAAAGACACGTGGTAGGAAGAAGAAGGTTCCATCTTATTCTTTATTTTTTTTTTTGAATTTGCAGAAAGTATGTTAGGAGAAGATCAACTCAAAGTACACTTGTCCAGAAAGATGTGAAGGAGCAGAACTCCAGATTTTCTTGTTTGTTGCAAGTTCACTGGTGTGTCTTAGTGTACATAAACTCTGTTGTTTTGCTTATCAGTGTATTGTGCTTTTCAGTCCATGTGGGAAATAAACCAAGAAATGAACCAGAAATATACAAATTACACTTTTGAGACAGAACAAATTTCCTGAATTTTCTTCCAAGTTTCCTTTACTTTGTTTATGGGAGATTTTTGCTAAGTGAATATCTTCTTTTACATTGCAGTTATTAATATGTGAACTAATAGAACAAGTACCTTACAGATAGATATTCATCCCTCTAGTTTTGGCCTTGTAAGAACTAATTGATTTTTCAGCTCTGTCTTAGAAAGCCCCTATTCAGATCCAAAACAGGCTGTCTTTCTAAGTGACTGTATAGGAATTTGGCTCTGGATCTCTTAAACTTATACCAGATCTGTATTCAGTGGCTTTTGATGGTCCTGGCTGGTGTGGGTATTTATCCACTGGCAGCATTTCCATCTCCCATCATACACACAAAGTTTTGGCCTGCTTCAAAGCAATTTTTGGAGAGAATTCTTCTAGCCCTGTAAGAGGCTGCCGCTGATGATTCTGTATTCTCTGGCATCAGACACTGTATGTGAACTTTTGCTTTATGAAGTGGTGACAAAAGGTCTTGGTGATGTGAACCATTCAGCTTCTTTTTAGTGAGCAAACTTTGCAGTTCAAAACTGTTAGATGTTTCAGTGACAGGTGTATTAAATCCCACTCTGAAAAGTCAGTCTGTGGGACGGAGGCTTCCCCCCAACTCTGTTTACAGGTGTAATATGAAATAGGAGGCAATCCTGCAATGCTCATGCTCTTAGAACTGTATTAAGTTCTCTGCAAGCAGATATTTTTGTGCCTTATTGTACATAGTGTCAGACTTTTTTAGGTTTTTTGGGTTGTCTTATTTTGGGTATCAGTCTTAGAAAAGTTGAAGGCATTACTGAATTTCTTACAAAAATGGAGCTGTGCCCCCAGTGAACAAAGTTGGAGCAGTTAATTCTTACACTGAAGGACCACTGCAAGGAGTTTTGTTGAGAGGGTTTGAGAAAGTCTGAGCTCACGTGGAAATAAGGTTAGATTTTCTGCACTTAGCTAGAAGCAAAGGAATATTTTGGCATCTGATCTCCAAATCTGTGTGCAGAGGTGGGTATGAGGGATTTGCTGCCAGCAGAGTGCCCAGACCTTGCTGATACCATGATTGATACGTGATAAGCAAAGACTCAGGGGTTTTGATGTGCATCTAGAGTCCTTGTCAGTTTAACTTATGGTGGATATGCCTTTCTGGACTTGTCTTGTCATGTCTTTGCCTGCTCTCCAACTTGCACTTTTTAATAGCTTTTTACATGTAAATACTGACTAGCTATTTACAGCTTCCTTGTTTTTACTGAATTTGGCTTCATTCCACAGGGAATCCACATGAAAATGTCAGTGCCATGAGGACACCACTTAGAAAGATTTGGAACTTTTGGCCTTTTTATCACAGCCCCACGTGCTCATGAATTTGGTATTGGTAGAAATCTGGCAATTTGGAGGAGCCTCTGAGTAATGATCTGAATAATCTTACTCCCAAAGAACAGTTAGTGTTAGGCATGGTGCTGAAATGTCCCTGCAGGAGGAAGTAACCCTCTCATCTTAGAGGGTGGTGCTTTCCAGGGCATAGATGATGCATGTTTAGTTAATCTGGGAAAACTGGGCTTGCTACTGCTGATGTTTTGTTTTTTATGTGTAAGTGGATGACTTTAATCTCCGATTTCGTAAATCTGGCACTTTAAACAGGAACAAAATTGCTCCAAAAATATATTAGCCAAAGTAAATATTGACACAAGCAGGAAAAACGTTACTGTATTGCGAATGTAGTGGCAGAATAGGCTGGGGAAGTTAAGCACATTGGCTGCGGATATTTAGTGATTTTAACGCCTCTCAGGACAAAATTCAGCTTTTTGGTGGGGGGAAAGCATGGGTGGGACTGTCACTGCCACTCTCCAGTGCTGTTCACCTGCTCCTAGGATAACAGCCTAATTAAGCACCCTTGAGAGGTTCCCTGTTCATCTTTCAGCTGCTGCTGGAGTTGTTTGTTTTCCTTTGTGTGCTGTAAATGCTCGCATGCCATCAGAAGCGCAAGCTGCTGAGTGTGTGTCATTACCTGGGGTTAAGTGCTGTCTCATTGCTTCCCAGGCTGCCTGCTGTTTCCCGGGGAGATCATGAAACGACATCGGCTTCCTAGCAGCAGTGAGGACTCTGACGACAATGGCAGTAAGTGCTCCTTTGGTGGAGAGTGCAGGAGGTTACGAGCTGGAAAAACGTGTCCTAACGCAGTGCTCCATGTGCCAGAGGCATTCTGCATGTTGGTTGGGCTGGGAGCAATGGGTGTTGTAATGATCTCGGTCATTGTGAGCACAGGCGGACTGGAGATCCAGGATCCCCCATTGAACTGACATCTTAGTGAATGAGATAAAACAAGAGCTAAACTAGAACATGTAGCTTTAAAGAATAAAATAAAAGAAGAGCTTTTACCAATTAAAATATGAAGTAGTTAATCTTGGAATTGAAGTTCTGAAATAGATACAATTGACTGACCTGTTACTTCTTACAGTGCTTGTTTATATTGTCATTTGCTATGTGATATAAACCTTCTGTCAAACTTGAAAAATTCTCTACAAATTCATGTCCCACAAGAAGTCAGTGGTCATCTTGGAAATCTTGGCAAGCAGCATAAATTATCATTATAAGGACAGAGTGAGCATGGAGACATCTGCCCATGGAAGTTTGCATAAGGATTTTAAATTTGCTTCAGTCTTCTCACACAGTGGGCAAGTATAGTGCTTAAACTTAAGCTGAAAAGAATTACCCTAAAAGTTGCTCCTCTCTGCATTTGATTATTTTCTTTGAGGAATTGCTTACAAGAGTTTGAATTCAGCAAGTCACTAATTTGGATACAGAGCATATTTATGGTTTTTAATTGTTCCTGTACTGCTGTAACTAGCACACACTGCCGTACAAATACGTACAATATAAACCTTCTGTCAAACTTGAAAAATTCTCTACAAATTCATGTCCCACAAGAAGTCAGTGGTCATCTTGGAAACCTTGGCAAGCAGCATAATTTAATCATTATAAGAACAGAGTGAGCATGGAGACATCTGCTGACGTTGTCCATGGAAGTTTGTATAAGGATTTTAAATTTGCTTCAGTCTTCTCACACCCTCTTACACACTGGGCAAGTATAGTGCTTCAAGCTTAAGTAGAAAACAATAACAGAGCATAAAAGTTGTTCATCACTGCATTTGAAGATTTTCTTTGAGGAGTTGTTTACAAAAATTAGAATTCAGCAAATCACTAGTTTGGATACAGGAACGGTTTTTATTTTTTTTATTTATGGTTTTTAACTGTTCCTGTACTGCTTTAATTAGCACACACTGTGATATCTCTCTCTGTCTTGTGTTTGGATTCCAGGGACTGATAATCTTTCATTTAAGCAGAAAAAACAAGGGGTGGGGGGGAAGGGGACAAAATACCATTTTGGGGAATGTGCCAAGGTGTCTTATTTGCCCAAATGAGCAAGTAGATTGCACTTGGCAATGCTGCAGCCTAGCCAGTTGTCAGGGAGGTTTTTGTGGGTTTCATTTGACCTATCTGGATGCACATCTTTAAGCCTGGGGCTTTTTTTTTTTTTCTAAAATTTCAGTCTGAAAATGATTGGGGTGGTTTCCTAGGTGCTTTTGAATGCTTCACTCTGAGAATTTACCCCTGTGGTACACTGTGGCTCCATGTTCTTCACCTGCATGCATTTCATAGGTGTGTCTGAGCTGCCTCTGCTCAGGTATGGCCAAAGCTGCCTCTCTAAACAACCCTGGGCAAACTGGTGCTGAAATCAAGTAGTAAAGGTGAAGAGATTAGAGAAGGTACGAACTAGCAGGTTGGTTAGGAGTTCATCCAAATAAGGATTGAGCAAAATCTGTTAGAGGTGAGGAATTGGGCTTGGTTTTGGAGAGCTACCTGCAGCTGGGGGATTTTGGAAGAAGAAACCCCAAACCAATCAGACATGTTTTTATTGGTTAGAAGTTTAGTTGAGGTTATTAAAATTGAAATCTGTGTACTTCCTTGAAGGTGATGTGTACTTCCCAGAAGCAAAGCTGTGTTTTTATTTGTAAGGTAAAGTAGCAGCGCACATGATGTCTTCCATTAAAATTTAGCTTCACCCTTTTTTCATTCCTTAGCAGCTTTATAAAATAGTGTTTCATATTATTAATCTTTATTTTCACTCTCTTAGCTATTTTCTTTAAGCCTTTGATCTCTCCATGTGCCTTGTGTAACAGCTTTTACCAAATAAAATATGAAGCAGTTAATCTTGGAATTGAAGTTCTGAAATAGATACCATTGACTGACCTGTTGCTGATTACAGTGCTTGTTTGTAGTGTCATTTGATGTATGACTGTTTGGAATAGAGCTATCAACTTAGTGAATTATATTTTCCACAATATCTGTTCCATAGATCATGATATAAGAAAATGAGTTTGAAAAAGAAAAGGAAACCTCTTGCCCTTTTATGATGTGTCTATTTTAAAGCCTGGTTATTGCAGATAATTTCACTGAATGAATTTGCATGGCAAAGGTAGTGAGATTTTAAAAGTTTTTTCAAATATTATTTGAATATATACCATTTCCTTTGCATTACACTTGTTCTTTCCTTGATTATGTTGATTATGGGGTTTTTTTTGGGGTTTTTTTTTTTTGCCTCTTGTTACTGGGTGAATTAAGGTATAGGTTCCTGCATACTCATTCTATTTCTATATACATGTTCAGAAGGAGTGTTTAATGTGGGGTCAGCACTTCCAAGGCTTTTTGTCATTCAGACTTCCCTGAAAAGAATGACTGACTTAGCTTAGGTCCTTTCCTCTTTTCCTGTTACAGGAGATACCACTGGTTCCTTGCAACTCGATTTGAATGTCAAGGGTGTCCCCTTACAGGTTTCACCTTCACAGGATCTCTCTTGCCTTTGGTAGAATTACTGATTACTCTTCACTATGTTTGTTTCTGTATTCTTACTTTGCCAGTAGTATCTCTGATCCACTGTACTTGCAGTAGTCTTAGAAGGGGAAGCAAGTTTCTCCCCCCAAAAATATGAAAATTTCTCTTGATTTTTTTGTGGTATGTATTGAAGGCTTCAAGTTTTTTCCCCCCTCAAACAATATAACAATTTCTACTGATTTTTTTGTGGTCTGTATTGAAGGTTCCGAGTTTTTCACTGGGTGTTTTTCCTTCTCACAGTTTCCAGAGACTGACAACAATTAAATTTGACTATTCTGGGACAACAATTACATTTGACTAATCTGGGTGTTTCAAACAGACATCATCTAATTGAAAAGTTGCAATTTTAATCAATTCCTGGTTGGAATCCTGCTGGCAAACACATGCTTCCCTTTCAGTCAGTGGTGTTTCCTGACCCTCCAGTGGACTTGTTGCTTCATGGTTTTTGAGCTTAGGGCTCAGCCTTGCTCTCCCTCATCCTAAATGAGGATTGTGCCTCCAGCTGCTGCAGTTGTGCAGCTGATTTCTGCATGCCATGCTTTACTAGGCTGTGATCAGGCATCTCAAATTCATCATGAGGGTCACTGAGGAAATGTGGTTGGACTAACCTGAATGATGGTGATTTTTTGGAGTAGGCTTGTGCAGCCTGGAAAATATTTTGAAATCTACATTTTATTCTCTTGAGCTCGGGATCCTGAATATTTGGAATGTAATAGTAATGATGCCACTAATAATGGAATTTATTGAAAAAAAAGGAAGTTGTTTTTCATTAGATCACTGAACTGAATCAGTTTCCTTGGTAGTCACAAGGAAACAAAGCTCATACCCAAGTGCTAAAAATAAATTATTCTGGAGATACAGTAGTTCTTCAGAGGGAGAAAAAGGTGCTCTCATCTTGTGAGATGAAAGAAGGGAGAATGGCTTTCATTTAGGGGCAAAATAGAGCAGAGAAGAAAGCTTAACAGCATGGCTGCAGTCCTGGAGTATGTACATGTATTTACTGACTCACGTAAGATATTTTAGTGTGGGTGTTTTTGTGGTTTTTTGCAGAATTTTAAAGACCTGCAGCCTAAACTCAGCACCCTTGCTTTCCTCATCACTTCTTTGCCCTCAGACTTGATTATTTTCCTAAAGCCAAGCTCCCAAAAGTATTTAATTCATGTACTTCAACCTAACTACTAGAACTTGTTAAGCTGTGTTCCCTTAGAATCAGAATTCTAAATCCTCATTTCAACACAAAGCCAAAATAGCATATTTGAAGCACTGGGCAGGAGGTGTCAGTGCCAGTTTTGCCTGGCAGTTCTGAAGTGAGTCCCTGGATATCTGAGCATGTTCTCAGGGATTTCATTTTCTGAAATTAGAGGTCACTTTTGAACATCTTACCCGTGAAATATAATTGAATGAAAAATGACTGCAGGCATTGCTCTGGATGTTGAACTTTTGTCTAAATACAGAGGAATGGTGTTGAGAGAGGAGGCTTGGGGAAGTGCCTAAGAGTTTTTGCTCCTGAAAGCTTTTCTTCTTTGCTCACCTGGCAGAGCTTGTTTGTTCCTGTGGCCTTCCAGATAGTGTAGTAGAGCAGCTATAATGGGCATTCATATTAGCCAGGCCCTTCATAAAAGCCTTGTGATGTACATGCTGCATTCTTCAAAGCCTGCAGAAAGGAAATCAGTAATGTTCGCCTCAAATCCATGACACTCCTGATTTCTGGTGGCTGGCTTTGATAGTTTTTAAGCAAATTTTGTTACACTGCATTTCAGCTTGCTGCTCTGTTGCTAAACCTTCTCTTTATGGTTTGGGGTCTCACTCTTAATTAAATGTTAGATAGTGAAGCTGTTTCAGCTTTCCTGCTCAGTGTTTGACACCTAGCTTTTTGGTCTCATTGGTCTGTAAATCTGCAAAGGTGGTTTGTGCTGAATATTCCATATGCTGTTTCCTGGTGAGATCAAGTTGTGCAGTGGAGGAGTTCCCATTTATAGCTTCAAGGCATTCCTTTTTTGCATAAATTGGTTTGACATGTGGACAGCTTGTTTTTGAGAAAGGTCTGAAACTCATGGGCATTTGTATAAGGGATATTGTGTGAAATCCAGGCACTCCTTGGTGTCCAAGAGAGTTTATGTGCTGTTTTCCATGAGCAAGGAATTCAAAGCATGATTTTATTCAGACTTTGCTTGCTTTTTCATTAATTCGTGTAGGGGTTATCAATTTATCACACTCCTACATGCAGAGTGTCCAAGAGGAGAACTGAAGACGCTTGCAAATGAAAAATACTTCCAAGATTTACAGAGTTTCACATGAGTTCTGAGAAATGAAAGATTTAATACCTGTGGATTATGGAATAGAGTTCTGTAATTTAGGCAGACCCTTATTGTATCATTGCTAAACAAATGTTATTTTAAAGTTAAACGAATTTTACCAATATCCATTGCACTGACTGAATGAGGAGGATCTTAGATTTAGAAAGGGCTTTGAATCCCAGTGGGTTCCTGTAGTGTTTGAGATGGATCCCAGGGTGCCTTCACAAAGGTTACTGAGTACATAACCTTGGGGGTGTATGTCATTTACTGTGGAATTGCAGCTGCTGCTGGCCTGAAATGTGGTGATTGCATGTGCAGAGCTTTGTGCAGGACGGAAGGATTTTTTGTTTTTCATCTGAACCTGCCAGGAGGTGAGGGATGGTGACTGAACAACAGAATGTAATGTAGTCACAGTGCTCAGAATTTGGGCAAAGCAGCAAGAGGAGTGGTCACTGTGTACCTTTGAAAAAGGGTTGGTGAGTGATGGCAGATGGTAAGAACCAGCATCTTACTGGGAGATTAATCTCAGAGTGGGGCAGAGTGGCTTGTACTCAAGTTGCTGGAACAATCTGGAGGAATAGTTGAAAGGCTTATCTTGCCTGATAGGGTATCACATCTGAGGAAGGGACTTCCCATAATGATCACCATCATTTGACAGGAGGAAAAGTGCCAAGAAAACAGCAGCTCTGGACAGCGGGACAGCAGGCCACAAAGCTTTTCAAGGAATTAGTAAATAAAGTCCCCTGGGAAAATGTTTTTGCTGGTGCTGGGGTCCATCAATGCTTGTCAGTTTTTAAACACCACCTCCTAAGGGCACAGGAGCAGGCAATTCCTAAATGTTGCAAGTCAAGCAGGTAAGGCAGAAGGCTGGGCTGAGCAGGGATGTCCTCTTGGATGTAAGCCAAAAAAGGGAGGTGCGTTCTGAGTACAACGAGGCCAGGTGACATGAGAAGAGCACAGAGATGCTGCTTGCCACTGTAGGGAGAAATTCATGTGGCCAAAGCTCATGTGGAGTTGAAGGTGGCCAGAAATGTAGGGAACAATAAAGAGTTTTGTTAAATACATTAATGGCAAAAGGCAGTATTGAAATAGCATCAGCCTGTTACAGGGTGAGGATGGTCACCCCACAAACAGGGACAGGGACATGGAAAAGGCAAGAGGTGTTTAATGCATTCTTTGCCCCTGTCCTCAATGCTGATGATGGACCAAGGGGGTCTCAGTGCCCTGAGCTGGAGGATCATCATGGTGAGAATCATCAACTCCCAGCTGACCCTGAACTTGTGCAGGATCTGTTGCTGCAGCTGGATCCCTACAAATCCATAGGGCCTGATGGGATTCATCACAGCATCCTCAAGGAGCTAGCTGATGTCACTGAAAAACATTTCTTGATGATTTTTGAACGGTTTCAGGAATCCTGAGACATCCCAGCTGAATGGAAGCTGTTAAACGTCATCACAATTTTCAAGAAGTATGAGAAGGAAGAACCCCGAAACTACAGCTCTGTCAGTGTCACTTCAGTAATCATGGAAAAAATCAATTTAATCTGGTAAAGTCATGGAAAAGATTATCTGGGGAGGTGTTGAAAAACAGCTGTAGGATAATGCAACCAGCCAGCACAGCTTTGTGAGGGGAAAGTCCTGCTTGTTGAATCCTTCTACAACAGAGTGACCTGCTTGGTTGATCTAGGAAAGCCAGTAGATGCAATCTTTTTGGAGTTGAGCAAAGCTTTGCCCACTGTGTCTCATAAGATCCTTCTGGACTAGATGTCCAACACACAGCTGGATAACCTTGTCATGTGATGGGTGAGTCACTGGCTCATGGGTCAGGCACAAAGGATTATAGGGAGTGGGGTGACATCAGCTGGTGTCCAGGCTCTGCAGGGCTCCCTCCTCGCCCTGTGCTCTTCAACATCTTCCTAAATGGCCTGGACAGGGAGCTGAAAGGAATGCTGAGCAACTGTGCCAAGGACACTTCATTGGGAGGCGCTGTCAGCTCCCCTGAGGGCAAAGAGGCCCTGCAAGAGCTCAGCAGATAAGAGAGATGAGCAATCACCAACCAAATGAAGGGCAATAAGGACAAGTGCAGGATTCTGCACCTGGGGTGAGGCAACCCTGGATGTACAGACAGACTGGGGAATGAGGGACTGGAAAGCAGTGCCACAAAAAGGGCCCTGGGGATCCTGTTGATGGAAAGTTGAATGTGAGTCAGCAGGGCCCTGGCAGCCTGGAGAGCAACCCTGTCCTGGGGACATCAGGGACAGCATTGCTAGCTGGGCAAGGGAGGGCATTGTCCCCTCTGCACTGGGGTGGCCTCAGCTCCAGTGCTGGGGGCAGTTCTGGGGTGCCACAATATAATAAAGACATTAAGCCACGAGAAACCATCCAGAGAAGGTCTACAAGGATGGTGGAGGGTCTGGAAGAGTGGCTGAGATCACTTGGTCTGTTCAGCTTGGAGAGGAAGAGACTGAGGAGAGACATTGTGATCTTTCAACATCATTGTGAGGGGAAGCAGAGGGGCAGGCACCAACCTCTTCCCTCTCGTGAGCAGGGACAGGACTCAAGGAAATGGCATGAATTGAGCCAGGGAGGTTTAGGTTGGACATCAGGAGAAGGTTCTTCACCCAGAGGGTGGTTGGGCACTGGAACAGCTCCCCAGGGCAGTGTCACAGCACCAACCTGGCAGAGTTCACAAAGCATTTGAACAATGCTCTCAGGCTCATGGTGTGACTCCTGGGGAGGAGTGCAGGGCCAGGAGTTGGACTCCATGATCCTGGTGGGTCCCTTCCAGCTCAGCACATTCTGTGATGCCATGATTCATTTTTGGAGAGGCACATTCATTTTTCTCTACAAGACTGCTAGATTTGAGTACACCTAAGTCCACTGGAGTTTCAAGGCCTTGACAACATCATGTTATCAGCCTTATGAATGGGAGGTGCTCAAACTGACTTTGATAACCTGTGGTAAACTTGATTTAAAACTTATGGTAAAACATTGCTACCATGGGAATTGGTCTGGGGCTCGAGTGGCACTTGGGTCTTGTGCTGAAAAACAAGATGAGGTCAAGGAATTCCTGACTGTTATAAGAGTGATGTGTGCCTGTGTGTGTTCTGTGAGATGAAACTCAAACCTGTGCTGCTGAGGAAAGGGATGACAGGTGGTAACTTGTGTTAAAGTGCTGTGGCAGGGAGCTGCAGGGATGGCTCATTATGTGTGTCAGAGACTGAGCACTTGTGCTGTGGTGCTGTAAAGCACTGCAGAGATCTCATGGATCCACACATTGTTCAGCAGCTGCAACTGGGGAGTCGTCAGCTGATAGTGAATTTCAAGGAGCATTGCTGTTGACAAGAGATAAAAGGCTATTGCTTCTTGTGTTTTGATCTTGGATGAGATTATTGTATTATAATGTGCTATAAAGATAAGGAAGATAGATGGGCAAGCCCTCCAGCAGCAGGAAAGTGAGAAAGGAAATTTGGCTTTGTGAAATGCTGTCTTAGGTGGTGTTTGCTTGCATGCTGCTTTCTGAAGACTTCTTTCCAGCCAGCTCTTTCTGTGCCTAACATAGTGGAAACTGCCCACAGAATAGTTTGCTTCTGTTTGCTTTGTGCTGGAATTTGAGTCCAAGCAGGGAGATATTTCTAAGTGGCACAGAGATGCTGCTGTAAGGAGCTGTGGGCCAGCACTAAATGCAGAGATTGAGCACCTCTGTTTTTCTCCCTGGGCTGTAGATCTTTGTGACAGCGTTGGCAGCAGCACCTCGTTGGTCTCAGAGCGAGCTGCAGAGCAGCACAGGCATCTGCAAGGGCTGGTGCTAAGCAGGAGTGACAGGCAGACATGGATCTGTGTCAGGGCTGCTTTGCCGTGTCGTGCTGCCTGCCGGAGCAGGGGAGCAGCAGCGGATTTACCGTGGGAGAAGTGTAAAGAAGCGAGGCTTTGAAGTGCTCAGAGGCTGCAGCCGCAGGTAGTTCTGCGGGGACACAGCTGGGTGCCTCACAGGTGGCTTTACAACAGCCTTGTGCTTGATACCTAATAGCTGAGACTTCTGTGCTCGTGCTGAGCAGTGTATTAGTTGTGGGGTAGAATTCCCTGAGGCTTTGAATTGTTTTATTGGTTCCAAGCAATTTTCTGTTTTGATTGGATTTTTTTTTTTTTTTCCTTGGGATGAAAACATATTCTTGACAGATCATTTAATAAAATGATGCAGTTAAAATTGATTAAGTTTTTCCTTTTGGGAAGCCTGTGTTCTTCACAAGTGGGGAAAAAGAATGCACACTCCTTGATTGCTTTCTTTTATTATCAGGAGGCGTGTGTGTTACATACACCCCGTGGCAGTATTATAAGAACACTGTATTTACAGTGTGAAGTGTTCATAGCAGCTTTGGGGAACAGAAAAAAATTCCTGTTTGAGTCTGAGAAATCCTTTGCAGCACCAGTGGTGTGTTAGAGCTCTGCCTCCCTTGCTGAGGATGACACCTTTTTCATGCTTTGGGATTCCTTTTTGCTTTTTTCCTTTAAGTAGATAAATGCAAAAGGAGACCTAAGAGCAGGTAATAGGAGTAGGATCCCTCTCCCGTTGTTCTCAGTGATGAAATCCTTTTAAAACACACAAACACCTTGGTTATCTGGAAGAATCTGAACTGTGAGAGAATCCAAATAATCTTGGTCTCTCTCCTAGAGTGATGATGCTCAGTAGGCTACTGTGTTCATCCATTCATGTAACTCTTAATAAGATCCCTTTTATCTCTGATGTCTAAACAATGATGGAAATGCATGTTTTGGATGTCTTGTGTATTTTTCATATTTACTGTTTCTCACATGGCTTATGGTAGCATGGGCTCTCTTAACATCTCACTGTTTTTCCATTTGCTGAGAAACTCATTCTTCCCATGAGGTATATAATGGTATCTTACACAACTTTTATATCTTCCAAATCCTAGTGATTCAGACTTGCCTTACGATTTTTGAAAAAAAAAAATAATTCTGTTTTACCATAACAGAGTTTAACTCTTGTCTTGATCTTTAGGTGCTTATCTAGTCTTGGTGATCCTAATCCAGTTTGGGACTAGGGCTAGTACTCTTAAAACTTGATGAACACAGTGATTTTGGATACTTAATGGAAGAGAATGATTTTGGTGAAGTGTCTGGAATCTTCCTGAAATCACTGAGCTAGGTTCATGTGCTAATTGTAGTACAGAAGAGCTGTTTTTTTAAAAAATCCTGTGTTTTGTTTTGACCAGAGTAGATTCTGCCTTCTGTATAATCCAGGGGTGGTTCTGCATGCACTCAGATGTACAAATCAGATCATTAACCACTGAAGGAGGTGTAATGGGCTGTGAATTGCTGCTTTCAGTGAGGTCCCTTTTCTGGATTTAGTCTGAAAATATGGCAAGGATGCTTAATAGACAAATAACATCCTAAATTTTCCTCCTGCACTTCTATTGGTGTAGGCAGAGTGGGTGGATGGCTTATTAATGAGGGCTTTGGGAAATTCAGTGCCTTGGGTTTGGCACTGGTGAAGACAGTCACATTTTCCCATTAGCTTTGATGGAAGCAGAATTGAAACTCTGTTTGGGATTTCAGAAGTAGTTAGATTCAATACTCTCATGGGCTGGATATTTTGCTGTCATTTGGCTGGCTCTTTCAATTTCTTCCTTTCTTGTCTAAGCAGTGGTGCTGGTTTGAATCTGAATTCAAGGCTTACAGTCTGGCTTTGTTTATTCAGTGAGTAAATGTTTTCCCTATTGACGTGGAGCCCTTGCCAAAGGTCATCTGCTAGCTGCAGTGTGTAGTAAAACCTCAGTCCCATGAGGAATTCTTCCACTGTTTTCTCCTAGCATTATGTAGTTTGCGCTGCTCAGAAAAATCCAGCAAGCCCCTTCAGTAACAGTGTTTCCACTGTGAGTTTCACCAGTGTTGTGTGCAAGGAAGAGGCTGTTGCAGAACTACCTGAGAAACTTTCTTTCCTTATTCAGTGGAAAAAAAACCCCTCATTATAATAAATGCTGAGGAAGGCTGGCTGTGTTTGACTTGTCTCTTAAGCATGGAAATTTTACGTAGTGTGCTTTCATACACCACTTAAAAAATCCTTTAAAGTGAAGCTCCTGTAGTTTTGATGATAAGAGTTAGTTGCCCTTTTGTGAAACGTGGAACAGTTAATTAATCCAGTGACCAAACCCTTGTGTACATGGACACAGAAGGGTGCATTTAAGACACTTGTTCTGATGTGTAAGATGACACAGTGAGGAAATGGAGATGGGTGATATGGCAGGGATTGTCTTACTCCTCACCTTTGTAGCTTCTTTGTGGCATGAGAGAGACCTGGAAAAAGCTGCCCATACTCTTTTTAAATTCAGTTTATGATCAGCTGTCATCAGAGCTGAATTAAAGGACACTGGTAAAGACCCAGAAGTACATCACACTGCCACTAGACTAATTTTGCCAGATGCTTGCCTTACTTGGGAACAGCTGTGTTAAAGCCTCCAGACTCATCTCTCACCCGTGGCATTCACATTCCCTGAACATGATTCTTTCACCCAGGGTTTTTCTCCTGGGAAGCTGAAAGGCAGCAAGAGAGGCCTCAGAGAAAAGGAAAACAATTCTTATCTCATTTGCCTCTCCTGTGCTGTGCTCACCTGGAATGTGTTTGGACATTGTTTACCCACAGGTGATTGTTTCACTGCATTCTGCTGTGGATTATTTTCACTCATTGGCCAATCAGGGCCAAGCTGTGCTGGGACTCTGGAAAGAGTCACGAGTTTTCATCATTATCTTTTTAGCCTTCTCTAAGTATCCTTTCTGTATTCTTTAGTATAGTTTAGTGTAGTATTATTTAATATAACACAGCATAATAAAGTAATAAATCGGCCTTCTGATAAGATGGAGTCAGATGCATCATTCTCTCCCCTCGCTGGGGTTGCCTGCATTTACAATACTCACCAAAACTTGAATCAAACACACCTTGCCAATACAATTTGTTGTTCCTGATTCTTTCTCTCGTGAGCAGGCTCTCTCTCCCAGGTCCAACAGTGTACAAAACCACTCAGATCCACAAAAGAACTGGAAATTTCCAGGTGCTGACTTGTGGCAGCTAGTTGGCCAGATATTAATGTCTTGCCAATGGAAAATATCAGAACCCATGAGAACTGAATCGTAATCTGTGTGGGTGTGTATGTGCTCTGTGTCTTCTAGGGAGGCTGTTGATTAAAGAAATCACTTCTGTCTGAGTGTTAAAATGTTAATATTTACATTGCTGCATTACAGGAAATAAATCTGGATTTTTTGTCATGCATTTTAGCTGTACATCTCAGAGTTTTTGTGAGGGATTTTACTTATTCCCTTCTGACCTTCAGGAGAGTTTGAGGATGGTCTGGTAGGATTCTCACAAGAAGTTTGTACTCCTGCTTGTGTTTCTTCTTCAGGTTTCAAGGGAACAGTTGGTAGTTAAATGATCTTGGAAGTCTGGCTTTTAATAAATGGCAGTCAGTTATTATTTTTCTTTCTTTTTTTCCCCTTCATAGAAAGAAGGAAGAGTGCCAATAACTTCACCGTCTCTTATATTAAAACACTAATAATTGCTTAAAGCATCCTCTCTGTATTCTTACCTCGAGAGATAAGATTTTTAGCTATTTCCTGGGAACATTGCTTCAATTTTCACCATTATGCATATTCTGTGTAATGTCTGTTATTCATTGCTGTGTTCCAGAGAGGTTTTATCAGGGCAGATTACTTAATGTATCACTAACTGAAAAGAGAAGACAAACAGGTAACTAAAACCAAAATGTTTTCAATCATACCTTTCCAATGAAAATATTGAACAGCTACTTCACTTCTACAATGGTTTTCTAACATTTTTAATAGAGAACTTATCCCATCCTGTGCTTTCTGATCCTCGAGAGGTTTCTGTGGGCTGGTGTGAGGTGGTGCTGCTCTTGCAGACTGTAGCCTTACCTATTTTACTCCTACCATGTTTATGCACAGACAGTGAAGGAATGAGCAGTGTGGGAAGCCTTTTGCATCAGTTTGCTTCAGTTTGTCTACAATTAATGTCCAGATCTGCAAATTCTGAGTTAATGACATAGGACTTAGCTTCCCTATCAGATAGACCTAGTACAAGTCCTTCATCTCTGCAACCCAGAAAGATTTATTGGCTTTTTATTTTCATTGCTGCTGTGTGGAAAATACCTGCTGTACCTGTGAATCTCACTGTGTTGAAATTGGTTGATTTGCACAGGTATAATACATTCTGGTGTCAAAGCACTATCTTGTCAAAGGAGTGCAGATTCTTTCTCTTTTTCCTTCCCTCCTGTTACAATATTTCTGAAAGCTGACAGAGACTCTGTCAAACACTTTCAAGGCAAAAAGGTATAATTTGTTTGGAATGTAGTGAATAATTATGCAGACAAAAATCATGCAGCCACACTGGGAGATTTGCTGGGGAGAAGAAACAACAGCTTGTTCTGTGGGCTCTGCTGTGTGTGTGTGTGGCAGCGTGCTTCATTTTGCAGCAGAAATCAGGTAACCAGTGTAGCTATCTAGGACATTAGCTTCAAAGAGTACATCCCAGGCTGCTGGCAGAGCTCCTGGTCAGTTATTAATCTGCAGGAAGTCATTTATTGATGCTCAGGGGGAAGGATGCTCTGAAGTGGCTTTTTTGGAATGCTGGGTGGAAGGCAGGTAAGTGCAGTGCAGCCAGGACAGGCACGCCTCAGCTGGGAAATGGGAAACAGAACACACCCAGGAGAGTGATCACAGAAATTCAGGATTTATTGAGTGGCTTTTGAAAGAGTTTCCTGGGGGTTTGTCACAGAAGCCTGCAAATTATCATTTCTCTACCCTAGGTCTGTCTACCTGGTCCCAGCATTCCAGATCTCAGCGTCGCAGGACTTCGTGCTCCAGAGATGAGGACCGGAAACCTTCTGAGGTATTTCTGGAATTTAGCTTGCATTTTGTTACATCTCTCAAAGTGCCTGTACACACAATATATCCATCCATCTTTTATGGTAATGGATTCCTTTTTTCTCATTTACTTTTTTTTATTTTTTAAATTTTTTTCCTCCCTACATTTTGGCTGGCACATACTTCCCCTCCCTCATCCCTTCTTCCCCTCTCCCCCCTGCCCTGAAGATTAGAGAGTTCAGCTGTTGGCACAGCTCCTGCCAGCACCAGTTTCTATCTGTGAATTTTGTTGTAGTCTGACACCCATTCAGCATAGCTGCAGAGTCTTTCTTGTGCTATTTTAGGCATCGGGGTTTATTTGCAGCTTGATTTGTGAACAGTGGAAATTTACATTAGGTGCATTTATTTCATAGTTTGTACTGGGGCTCTGTGTGTGTGATCTTTGCTAAAGTGCTTGTCAAACTAGAAATCTGCTTCCTGACAGTTCTGTCTCGTCTAGTGCTTTGAAGAAATGCTACCAGGGGAGATAAAAATCTTTGAACTTTCCAGGTTGGATCAGCTGTTAGTAACACACAAAATGTGATCCATTTCTTTGGAAATGTTCTTGCTGAATCTTCCTGGCTTCAGGCAAAATACTACACTGCAGACTTTGTAGAAGCTGCAAAGAAAGGATTAGCTCTGGGGGATGGAATTTCTCATTTATTGCACTTGCCCAGGACATGTATTCCTTACACATTAGTGGGTGGTGTTGAGGAAAAACTGCTTTATTAATCTCCCTAATGGCAGTGTACCTGAGTCTCAGAGAAGAGTTTTCACAAGGAGAATGCCATTCAGTGTGAACTGTGCCTAGTACTGGTGGTTTCCAAACTCCTTTGCTGGTTGGCTGTTAAAAGACCTTTTTTTTTTGCTAATGTGGAGATCCCTGGTGAATTTATTCTTGTTAACAATAGGTTTGTTTTCCTTAGTTACCTTTCATGCATCTCTTAGAAGTGGCCCCTTATACCTCCTTTTGAGAACCACCTTGTGAAAGGCTATCAAGAAATCATCTGAGATAATTAGGAGTCTTGCTGTTGGGTTTTTTGTGTGCTTCTGCTTTCCCCTCTCCCTTACCTTTTGCTGTCAGAATCTCTGCAGTTTTGTGCTGTTCTCTTGTGTTTTCTCAGTCTGGATGAGCTTCTCTTGTGCTTCCCTTTAGCTCTGCTCCCCAGCCTCTCCCCCCTGCTCTGTCCCTGCTCGCTGCTGGCAGCAAAGTGACACTCAGGGACTCCCAGGGTGAAATCCTGGGCTCATTGAACTCGGTGGCAGAATTCCCACTGACTTCAGCGTGGCCAGGGTTTCACCCTTTAGCTTTGAAGTGTTCAGTGCTTCTGAGAGCCAGCACTTGTGTAAGCTCTGCTTTCCTCCAGGCACTCTGATTGCATCAGCAGCCAGAGCAGAAAGAATGGTGTCATGGGGCCACTGGCCTGCGAAAGGAGTTTCTTGGCTGTCAGGTGCTGCATTAGCTTTGCTTCTGAGGGAGTTTTGTGACAAATTTATCCAAGAGCCTGAGTTATTTTGGCTCGGAGATTGAGCAAGATTTGCGTCCCATTTTATATTTTTAGTCTTCTCTTAATTTGACTTTTGATTGCTTTAAGTCAAATCACTTAAAAGTGCAGAATCCCCTGGCCAGCTGTGCTTGTTTGTTTTGTGAGCCCATTTACTTTGTGGCTTACTTTTCATTTCTTGATTGAAGCCTCACAGGACTCGTAATTTAATTGTTTTAAACATCTCATTATAGTTCATTACCAGCATTCACCCTGTTCTTCCTATGGCAATCTTTTTCTTTACTTTTTAATGTTGGCAGTTTTTCCTGAACATGTCAAGACAAGTGTTAAGAAAAATGTCATGATTTGATGCTATTTTAATGACAAAACCAGAGTAGAAACAGAAACATATGTAGACAGAAGTGGGACAGTATGTGTGTGTTGGGAGGGAGGAGAGGTTTTGAGATGTGACAAGGCAAATCACACTTGAAAACATTGTCAGAAGTGTAATTAGCCATCAGATAGACTAAAATACTTCCCAAAAATCCTGGGTTTTCAGGTGTGTGGATGGTGGTAGTGGCTGCCTGGGTTGCTGTCTGTGCACATCTGGTTCTGCCTCAGCCACACACAGCAGTGGGCTGGGGCTGAGGTGGCAGCATGGCCATTGCTCTGGGGCTGGGAGGATGGGTCACTTTGCCCCCTGAGCAGCCTCATAAGGAGTCTAAGAGCGCTGCCCTGAAAATCCAGAGTTTTTCCTGCTGTAGCTGCAGTGTGGGGCTCTGTGGATGCTGGTTCTGACCACCACTGACTGAGAAGTCTGTTGAGAGCTCTACCTGTCATCTTCTTGTCCTGGTGGTGCTAATCTTCTTGTCACCTTGCTTTTTAACCCTCTCCTTTGAATGAGGCATGGAGTAGTTAGAAATTAGTGTTGTGGAGGTGAGGAGGGCTTTGCCTTTTGTAGGGAGCAGGGGGTGGGAAGGGCTGGAACTCGTGTCAGCAAGTGCAGGCTTGTAGTTGGGATGCCTGTGATAGCAGCACTTGGCTTTCTGCAATGCCAACAGGCTGAAGCTGCCACAGCAGACCTGCCACAGGAGTGAATCCCTTTTTTATTCCATTCTGTGCCTTGTTGAAGACAGCATGGCTGCTTGTTGGTGGCTGCTAACCCACAGGTTGCCAAATATCCTGCTGGCTTTAGAGCTTGATGCCTTTGCAAAGGAAAATTACAGCTGTGACACAGAGGTGTCTAGAGCTGATTGAATAAATAGCTGTGCTGAATGGGGAGCTGCCTCCAGAATTCGAGTTTGGTTTTATTTTTTATCTTTTGGGTTATTTTTATAAGTACTTGCACAAAGAGTCATCTTCTTAGAATTTCCTCTTGAGGCTGGTCATGGTGGAGTCATGCCTTGATTTCTACCACAGGGAATTTCTAGAATGTCTTGGTATGAGTCAGAGCTCCAATAATTAAAAAAAAAAAAATTCCAAAAAGCCTGGGAGCAAAAATGAATCTTTTTTTTTGTGCTGCTTGGAGCTCCTGCAGCTTTTATTGCAGCCAGTGTGGAGGTGAAAGTGAATTGCACCTTTTAGAGCAAGTGTGCAGTGCAGGAGGAGCTGCAGGACGTGTAGTGCAGTTAGGGGAAATCATGCAGTCAGTATTTGTGCCCTCAGCCACCCTTTCCCTGCCATGATGCCAATCCCTCTTCTGCAGTGGGCTGGTGGCACAGTGCCCTTGTGTTACCCTGAAGCTGTCAGTGCTCAATATCAAATGTCAGTGTCTCTGTTTTTGTTTTTCTCTCTTGGTCCCTCTCTTTGCAGGTGTTCAGAACGGACCTGATCACTGCCATGAAGTTACATGACTCCTTCCAGCTGAACCCTGATGAGTACTATGTGCTGGCAGATCCCTGGAGGCAGGAGTGGGAAAAGGGAGTTCAGGTGCCTGTTAGCCCAGGGACCATCCCAGAACCAGTAGCAAGGTACCATTTGGAGGAATGGGAATAAATACACACATGTTTGTGCTGCATTGCCTTGGCTTCCTGAGCTTTGTTGCACAGGAAGGTCTTGGTTCTCGGAGATGAACCTGGAATCACCTTTTGGAATGGTCAGAGAGGTCAAGAGTCAGGCCTGTTGTGCCCATGTGGAACACAAATGTCAAAGGACTGTTTTTGGCAATGGGATGTGATAAGAGAACATTAAAAATAGCTTCTATTTTTAAGCCAGACTTGAGCTCACTTATCATTGCTGGAAGGGCCCTTGGCTGGTGTTCCTTCTGCTTATTTCCAAGCCATAGGTTCTTTTCAAGGAACAGTTGGACAAACCAGGCTTAAGGGCTAGAGAAAACAGCATTTATTTTGTTTTCATAGGGTTTTTTTGTGATTTCTTTTATTAACCTAAGAAATTGATTGTGCAACATTTCAACTGTTTTAAAAACCATCCAGATGTTCATGTAACTAAATAATGTGAGATTTTCTAGCTCTTATCCAAAAGCCCCTTATTATTTTCCTTGCCATGTTTGTTGCACATAGATACTATTTCCTGTTTCAAATTAAACACTGCAGTCCTAAGGGCAGGAGTGTGCTGCAGCCCATTTTATGCTTAGTAGGGATTGGAGAAAATAAAAGCAAGGATTTTTGCCATTTAATCATTCTAGATCTCTTTGAGTCAGTCCAGACTGGCCCATAAGGCATTACCAAACAACCCACCACTGCTGGTGGGACCACAGCAGCTCAGTCCTTGATACACAGCCAAAAATTTGTGATGATGGAGCACTGATTGCTTCTTGTAAGGTCTGTATCTGCCAGCTTTAGCCTTGGATGAAGGGGGCCTCAGGAAAGTTTGTTAGTGTTGTTTTTGTTCTGTGCAGCCACCTGCAGAGTGCCCCACTAGGAGGGGCTAACCTGCACATCAGGGAAATCTGTCCATCCTTCTTCTGAAGGATTGCACCTGGAGCTCCAAGCACAAGGTGGCATTTTGCCCTCTGCTCTGCAGTGC
This sequence comes from Melozone crissalis, assembly GCF_028551555.1. Lineage (NCBI taxonomy): Eukaryota > Metazoa > Chordata > Aves > Passeriformes > Passerellidae > Melozone > Melozone crissalis. Next base: position 5,509,979 of record NW_026535817.1, on the reverse strand, counting down.
AGGAGATGGGAACCCTTTCCCTGCTCCACACTGAGCTGTCCCAGTCCCTGCAGAGACACACACACACACACTGTACATGTGCACTCACACTGCCTGCTCCTCTCTGATTCCTCTTTCAGCACCTCCCAAGGCTGTGGGAGGGCCACACACTCCTGGGGACTTGGGCAGAGGAAAACCTCCCAGGGAATCCCTGTGTCTGTCAGGGAGGGCTCTGGTGGCTGTAGCAGGCCCAGGTACTCACTTGGGAGAGAGCTGTTCTCAGCCAAAGGCCAATAGAGATGTTGCCCCAAATTTAAGATGGTGAGAGGCAGGGAAGGAAAGAAGGCAGCACAGGGGTAGGTATTGGCACAGCAGGCACCACTCCTTGTTTTCTACTGTGCACCTGCTGGTCACAGGGGCCCTTTGATGCCTGGGTATTGTTCTCTTTGCTCCCTTACAGAACACTCAGGGAGCCCTGCCCTGGTGCTGCTGGAGTGCAGGAACAGCTCTGAGCCTGACTTTGGGAGGGAAGAGGGTGGTTCTGTACATGGAATAAGCTATAGGCAGATCAGAGAGCCAAGGCTGTATGGGGAGAGCATAGCAGTGAATAAAAGGTAGTGGCTGGTGAGGGCAGAGGAGCAGGAGACAGGAGTGAGGCTGTGTGGAGATTCACTGTGAACATGTGCTCAGAATGACAATTCAGCTCAATGGCTTTCAGTGTGTAGTAAGGGTTGCCTTTTTTTTTTTTACTTCTTTCTAGCAGAAATAAAGCCAGGAAAGGGAGTTGTTTTGAGGTCAGAGTCACTGTGCTTGTTTCTTCTGTGCCACTACTGTGGCAAGGTGCTGCCCAGAGGTTATGGTTTCCACAGAGAGGTACTCAGGAAGGAATTTATGATGGAGAAGTGCCCAGTTTAAAGTACATTCTCTGTGAAGACACAGTAGTCTGTAACACTTGAACACTCTGCAATATGACCAGAAACAGTTTGGGCAGCACAGCTAGGCTGGCAAGGCCATTCACATTTGTATTTTTCACACCTCAGAAGCTCCAAATTCAGCATTTGACTCTTGCTCACCATTTCTCTGAAATAAGCTAGAAGAGGGGAAGCTTGAGGGATGTGCAAGACTGAAATTGGTAGAGAATTTACAGAGATCTGTTTGTGCAAATACAGCAGCAGCAGCAGATTAGGGTTTCTGCTGGGAGTTAACACACTGGGGAGAGAATAGAGCGGGGTATGGAGGCTGTCCTGCTCCTGGTGGGGTTTAGGCTGTTCCCAGCAGGGAGTTGTGGCAACATAGGGTGATGCAATCTCCTCCCTTTTGGCACCAACACCCCAAAAATTCACCTCCAGTGGTAGTGCAGGAGGCAGGCATGAGTGGCCTGTTGTTCCTGGAGGGACTGGAATTGTGTTGTGAGGTGCGTTTCATCCAAGCTCAGTGTCAGTGTGTGCTGTTGGCTAAGAGAAAGGGCAATGTTCTCTACTGAGATAGCCAGAAATGGTTTTTTCATTTTTTCCTTGAATGTTCTTATGGTCAGTATTTTAGTTAAAAAAAAAAAAAAAAGTCTTAAACCAGAGTTTAACGTGTGTATATATGGCAGCCACTACGTAAATACAGCATCCCTGCTTTGGCTTTAAAAGTTTGAATTTCAGGTAAGAGCAAGCACTGCTCTGTCCTCTAATATTTAATTTTATTTAGAATTCTGGCAATGAATTGGATTTCTAGACAACTCCAGTTAAACTCTTACCCCAATGAGTTCTGGAAGTGCCTGGAACTGTTTTCCCACCTCGGTGGTGCCAGGTGTTTGCTGGGACAGTTAGGTGGCTGCCCTGCTGCTTGTTGGTCACTTAGAGCAAAGAATTTGGAATTTTCCAGAGCTGAGCCTCCCAGCACTCCTCACGGCTGCCTGCCCCGTCTGTTTCAGAGTGGTGTCCGAGACAAAAGCCGTCACCTTCACGCGGCCCAGGAAATTCATCGTGTCCTCGGGCGCGGAGCCGCCGGAGCTGGGCTACGTGGACATCCGGACCCTGGCAGACAGCGTGTGCCGCTACGACCTCAACGACGTGGACGTGGCATGGCTGCAGCTGGCCAATGAGGAGTTCAAAGAGATGGGTGAGCACTCAGGGATTTGCTGCCTTTTTGTTTCTTTTTGAAGCTGGCAGTCTTAAGGGTAATTTCAGGGGGTACCGGTTGTCGGATTTTTTGGGTTTGGATTGAAGGCGCTTGAGACAGTAATTTGTGTTTGGACTCAGGTGTTTATTATTTCTTACCAATAAAACAGTTTCATTACTGTGAGTTTGGCAGCTTTTCATTAGAAAGCACAAAATGGCCAACAATCTCTTGTTACAAGGTCTTTTATGAATAAGGTATCCAATTAAGAACTGACACCTAGATTATTTTCCTTTTTAACCTGATAACTGATCTTTGGAAGTATGCAACGCAGACTTTTCTGCCCAATGCTACCCAATATGCTGCCCAAACCCATGAAGAAGAAACTTAGGATGACACCCTGTGCCCTCCATCTTGCTTCTATTTACAACATACTAAAAATCCCAAAATTTAAATTTCTCACTAAGTGATACACTTACACTACTCTCTGTAATCTATTTCACACTTTTGTGGATTTTAGTGTGTCTTGAAGTCTAGGAAACTTTCTCCATGAATGAGGGTCAAAGTCAGTGCTCCCCTGGGGGGTCAGGACACTCCAGAGCAGACAGAGAAATATTCCCAGTGCCTTGGGTTTCCACAGGCAGCAGTAGGAAGAAGTAGTAGATGTATGAGGAGGTAGTAATCATGTGAGCAGAGCTGATGTGATTAAGCCCTAAGATAGATGTTGGTAACTCCTGTGTTGTGTCTGCTTAGACCTGGTCAGAATCTGGCCACATGTTTTGGTTTTTTTTTCTCTACTGCTTTCCATCTCACAAAGTTCCCAGTTTGCCATCCTGGTTCTCCAAGGGAGCATCAGAGAGACCACCCTGGTAGTTTTTCCAGGTAGTCCTATTTCATTATTTTAGCTCATGGTGTTCAGTGCAGAGAAGGCTAGACAAGTTGTTTGGCAGCTTTAGAGAATCTGTGCCAGCTGAGTGGCACAAGGAATGGATCAGGGAGGAATTCCTGCACTGGTATATTTTTATATATATTTATGTATATATATATATATGTATATATATACACACACAAGATATACATTGGAGGGAGCTCCCAAGCCTCACTGTGACTGTGTGCTGTAGTTCCAAAACATTGTTTGGCAGAGGGAAAATGCTGTGCCAGGAAGAGTTTGGACATGTTGGTGAACACCTTTGGTTTTTTTTTGGCCCTGTGGCAGTTCCCTGCTTTGGGCTGCCGTTTAGTCAAACATGTTTTACCTGGCTGTAGCCCATTGCTGGCGTGGCTGAAGAACTGGTAAACCACAAAATGACCATTTATAATTCTGTTTCTCATTCTAAACCAACACATGAAAGAAACAGATGATGTCTTGAAAAAAGCCAGGCCTTTTTCCAGATCTCACATCAGCCCTGCTCAGGTTTAGTGTTGGGCTTAGAGGATTTCAGTTTACAATTCCAGAGTTTAGGTTACCTTTCCAGTTATCTTCAGGAGAACAGCAGCAGCAAGTTCCCTTGGCGTTCCTTGGGGGGAAAATATACTTTTAATTGTTTCTTTGGTATCCTTCTATCCAGTCTATCTGTTTTTTTGCCAAAACCAGATCCGGGCTCCTGTAGTGGAGAGTGAGCAGCACAAGAGGGGCAGATTTGTACCTCTGCAGGGAAGCCCCATTCTGCTACACCAGCATAACCTTTAAAAGTACATGCTGCACATGGCACTCTGAACAGCTAGAATTTGTTGGATCTCAGGTTTTGGTGTAGTTTTTTGGGGTTTGTTTGCTATAAATCATTACCCACTCAGTTCTGCTGTATGCAGAGGGAAGGAAATGCTCATGTCAGTACCAGGCAGTGTGTTGGGGGTCTTGAAAGATATACATGGGTGCTTGGTCAGACACTCCACACTGCAGATACTACACATGGGCATTTGAAAAGTGAGCTATTTCCTGATCTGCACCTGGAGCACTTCCTTATGGTGTCCCTGGGGCCGTGAGTTCCCTGTGTTTCCTTTGATCCCTGTAGGAGTGCTTCAGGGTACTGAGAACATGCAGTGGTTGTTGTAAAAGGATGATTGTGAGCATCTGAACAGGAGCTGCAGCTCCTGCTCCCCTTTCTGTAACCCTTGCAAAAGCACAGGCCTGTCACTGTCATATTTTCTGAAAAATCCCTTCACCAGGATTTCTTCTCCTGGGAAGTTGAGAAGCCTGAGAGAAAAATGTAAAAAATAATTATCTGATTTGCTTCTCCTGTGTGTGCTGCTTTGGAATGTGGTTGGAGATTGTTTACCAAGAGGTGCATGTTTGATTGGTTTCATGTGAATTGTTTGTACTTAATGACCAATCACCATCAGCTGTTTCAGACTCTGAGGAGTCAGTCATGAGTTTTATTGTTCATTCTCGTTCAGCCTTCTGTCTGTATCCTTTCTCTTCCTTTAGGATAGTTTAGTACAGCACTAATACAATACAATACAATATAATATAATAATCAGCCTTCATGGCTGAGAGCATGGAATAAGATTCATCTCTTCCCTCATCCTGGGGACCCTAAAAACTCAACACAGGCAGTCAGTCACATCTCCAAGGGTCACTTACAAAGTGAGAGCAGATAGGATTCAGTAGGAAGCTGGTGTAAAACCTGCCATCATCTGCTTTGCTGGTGCAGCAGTTCTGGGTTGCAGGGCAAAATCCTTTCATCAGCAGGATTTTGGATGTTCCCTCTTGCTGCTTTTCACTGCTCAGTTTGGGTAGCCTGGGATGCACTGATCCCTGCTGCAAGGATTTACCTGTCAGCAAGGGAAGCTGGAAGTACTTTTGTGGAGTGTTTGTCTTCTGATCTGGAGGAGCTAGAGAGGGTTTTTATTCTTTGTTTTGTGGGATTTTTTGGCTCAGTTTTTCTCAGGGAAAGCTGAAAGGAGAGTTTTCTTGTTAAAACAGCCATCCTGAGGTTGCCATCTCCTCTTTGTCCTAGTTTCAGCTAGGACAGAGCTAATTTCTTCTCAGTAGCTGTTACCAGGTGATGTGGTTTGGATTTGTAATGAGAATGGTGTTGATAACACACCGATATTTTGGGGTCTGCTCCTATCCTAAGTTAGGGGCTTTTTTTTCCTTGTTCTTTCCTTTTTTCTTTCATGCTTTGTCAGGGAGCGGGTGAGCAAAAGCAACTGGGAGGGAGCACAGCCAGGGCAGGTGACCCAAACTGACCAAAGGGATGTTCTCCATGACAGAAGGTCATGCCCAGGATATAAACTGGGGGAGCTGCTTGAGAAGGGAGGCCTTTCAATTTCCAAACAAATCTGAACTATAAAATACCACAACATAATGGGTCTGTAGCTGTGTGTCATGAATAATTTTCTGATGGATGCTGTTGGAAAAGAGGAAATTTCAGTTTAGATATTGCATTTAGTTATTGTCCCATATTTTGATGTTGCATTTATTACAGTTTTTCACTTTTTAAAACAAATCAATTTATTGTTGTAGGCTCTGATGGAGACCTCAGTTGGGATTGCATCTTGTTGGGGTTGGAACTTGTGATAAACCAACAATTGTTGTTAGAAATTGCAGATTCCCTCCAAGTATCATAGCAGGTTTTCTCATGTATTTTCTCCCCCTGCTCCATAACTTTTGGTTCAAAATACTTCCAAATCTTTCATCAAAGAGTCAACATCGGGGTGGCAGAATTGGAGCAAAAGCTCTGGTGGTTGGATGGTGCTGTCCCAGAAGGAAAAATGAGAACAAAACTAGGACAAAATCAGTCTTGGAAAGTTTGTCTTAGAATTTGAAAGATTTGGACACTCCACTTTTGTTAGTTTAATACAGTTATAAGACAGCTTTGCCATTTTTTAACAGTTTCCCTGGTTTATGCTGGAACAGGCATGATTGTCTGGAACAGGAATGAAACGTGTCTGCGTGGGGATTGGCTGTTCAGAAACAAAGTGGAGCTGCTTGTGGTGATGGTTATCACTCTTCTCTTCAAGTATGTGAACAGCTGCTGTTTTTCAGGGATGCTGGAGCTGGATGAGTGCACCATGGAAAGGGTGATGGAGGAGTTTGAGCAGCGCTGCTACGATAACATGAGCCACGCCATCGAGACGGAGGAAGGGCTGGGCATCGAGTACGACGAGGACGTCGTCTGTGACGTGTGCCAGTCTCCAGATGGAGAGGATGGCAATGAAATGGTGTTCTGTGACAAATGCAATATCTGTGTGCACCAGGTATGGCAGCAGCACGGTGTCAGGTGGTAGCAAACTTTCCTAAAGAAGAGCAATCGATAGGGACGCAGGTGGGGTTTATTCCAGAGAGCTGTGCTAAGGAAGCACTGCTGTGTGTCACCTTTCTGTGGTACTTCAGAAATGTTCTTCATGTAAAATATACAATTTTAGCCTGTTCCCATGGATGCTTCTTACTCTGGCAAGTGCCTTCCCATCAGCCTGTCGTTCTTTCCCAGCTTTAACAAGTTTCTATTGTCATTCAGTGTTTGGAAACATTGCTGGTTGAATATGAGCCAGCAATGTGCCCTGGTGGCCAAGAAGGCCAATGGCATTAGGAATTGTGTGGCCAGCAGGAGCAGGGAGGTCATCCTCCCCCTATACTCAGTGCTGGTGAGGCCACACCTTGAGTGCTGTGTCCAGTTTTGGCCCCTCAGTTTGGGAAGGATGTTGAGATGCTTTAGTACATCCAGAAGAGGCAATGAGGCTGGTTGGGGGCTTGGAACACAAACCCTGTGAGGAACATTTGAAGGAACTGGGGTTGTTTAGCCTGGAGAAGAGGAGGCTTAGAGGTGACCTTATTGCTCTCTACATCTTCCTGAAGGGAGGCTGTACACAGCTGGGGTTGGTCTCTTCCCCCAGGCAGCACTGACAGAACCAGAGGACACAGTCTCAAGCTATGTCAGGGAAGGTATAGGTTGGATATTAGGAAAAAACTCTTCACCAAAATAAAAAGTACTGGAATGCTCTTCCCATGGTGCTAGAATCACCATCTCTGTAAATGTTTAAAAAGCCTGGACATGGCACTTGGTGCTATAGTATAGTTGAAGTATTAGGGCACAGGTTGGACTTGATGATCTTAGAGGTCTCTTCCAACCTCAGCATTCTGTGATAAAGGACTAGACCTGTGTACAAGTGACTATCCCACAAGATACACTGAGCCAAGTTGGTTTTTCAGACCTGTAGGGTTTCTCTGACCACATCAAACCTGCAACTTAAGTGCGTTAAAGCCAATGGTAATTGGGATCGAGGGCTCCGTAAGGATGCGACCTTTTGAAAAACCTGCCCTTAATTATTTACCATCCTGCACTTTTCTCTCTGAGTAAAAATACCTCAGAGAGATGTGTGAAAGCATCGCTGAGGTGTTTGCTGTGCTCTCTTTGCCCCACAGGCGTGCTATGGGATCCTGAAGGTGCCCGAGGGCAGCTGGCTGTGCCGGACGTGCGCGCTGGGCGTGCGGCCCAAGTGCCTGCTGTGCCCCAAGAAGGGCGGCGCCATGAAGCCCACCCGCAGTGGCACCAAGTGGGTGCATGTCAGCTGTGCTCTCTGGATCCCAGAGGTGGGTGCTGCTTGCTTCTTGGAACCCTGAATGCTGAGAATTGCAGACTTTCTCTGCTGAACCCCAAGAGAAAACTGCTTTTGACCCGAGGCCGTGGCGAAGTTTCCAAAATTGAATTGTAAAAGTTGTAGAACTGGGATTACAGGTGTGGAGTTTGAATAGAAGTGTTTAATGTCACAGGGTGGAAAACTGAAGAGTTTAAGGTTTTAGAATATAGTAATATATATAAAGCGAGGTGGAGGTTTGGTCCTTCTTCTTCACCTTCTTCTTCATGGGTTTGTGTAACCCAACCTTTTGGGTGGTTTTGTGTAACTGGACAGAAAAGTCCACATTGCGGACTTCGAGTGGTTAGTGATTAGTTATTGGGTTAAAAGTTAAAATAATTTAGGTGTCATTTCTTAATTGGACAGTTTATCCTTAAAGGCCTTGTAGAGAGAGAGAGATACAGCTGCATTTTTTAGTTTGTTAGAGTGAAGTGCTGTAGAACTCACAGTTTGTGAGACTGTAATATAGATAAAAACTAATAAGCCTCTGAGTCCAAACAGGAAATACTGTCTTGCTCATTTAATCCTGACCCTGGTAAAAAAAGAAGCAAAGACTCCACAGGTGCTGTTCCTGGGATTCTGGGAGCGGAAAAAAACCTCCTTAAAGCATTATTCAGCTTCAAAATGAAGCATAAAAGCTTCTTGGTTAGGTAAAAAGTCTGGCAGGGCATGATGCTTCACCTGTAAAGAAACTAATTAAATCCCCTCTGTTAATCAGAATTAGGCCTTGGAAAATGAGGCCTTTGCTGCTGGCAAAGCTCATTTAACAAGGACACCAGATACCATTTCACTTTGTAAACAGAACATGAAAGGTGAATCAGGAAAGTTTGACTATGAGATTTGACCCACAGGAATTCTGTCAGATTCAAAGTGTTCATCCTGTATGATAATCTTAAATTGGTGGGCTTCACCTTGAAACTGGTTGGTTTGCTCACAAAGTGAGAAACTGATTTTTTTTTTTTTTTAAAGAGTTTTAGATCCTGATTAAACGAGGAATTTGGGACACACTCAGTTGTATATACAGACAAGGAATATGACTTCTCTAATAAAATTGTTTATTTAGTTAACTGTGTCATAGTCACTCCAATTTTTTGACCATTTGTCTCTTAGGTGAGCATCGGAAGCCCTGAAAAAATGGAACCTATCACAAAAGTTTCCCACATTCCCAGCAGTAGGTGGGCACTGGTGTGCAGCCTTTGTAATGAAAAAGTTGGAGCTTCTATACAGGTAATTTGACCACATAAATATCCACATGTGTTTTGTCAGTTTTTAGTAGATAGGAAATGTGTTTTCTCATTGTTACTGTGGACTTCACTGACCTGATCTGCACCAGAGCATTTTACACTGGGCAGTGTTTCTTGTGCATAGTTATTTTGGGTTGTTAGCTGTAAGGCACCTGTAGACCCTTTACAGTGAAAAACCATTCAATAATCCTTTTAAGAAAAATTTAAAAATCTATAGAGAGTGAGAAAACATATTACCAAACCTGCGATTTTTGAAAGAGGAGACACTGGGACAGCAGACAAGATGTTGATCTCCTTTACTTGAGAATAAATGATGAGGGAGTGTAAGGACAGGTGACCCATTTGGGGCAGTGTTGTGCTTGTGTAGGAAAAGACAGTAAAAGGTAGCTCAGCATTCTGGTGATGCTCCTCATCCTCAGAGCACTTCCAGCAGTAAAACAATCCTCAGGAAGCTCCCTGAGACAGAGAGGGATGGTCCTACAGTCTCATAAGGAGGCTGAAGTAGAGCTTTTGCTTCTGGGGCTAGCCTGGTGGTCAGACCAGCATTAGGACACAAAAATGGCTCAAGTCCTACACTGTTTGAAATGAGTTTATCCCCATTTCCCTTTTCTCCTCTGCCCCACATCATTTGATTGAGGCTGCCAGGAAGAGCTGTAAATCAGCAACACAGCAGCAGTTGCAGTGAAACCTATCACAGGCCACTTCCATGTGAGGAATGTATGAAATAGTAAGTGTTAACTAGAGAAAATAAATCTGTCCACAGCATATAAATTTGCAACCATAATCCCTCCTTGCAGGGCCATCCCCTTCCTCTTGGCTGCTGTTAGGTAGCTGAAGCTGTTTTTGTCTGTTCTCCAGGCCGCCTTCTGATATGTGCACAACAGTTAGGAAAAGTGGCAGCTGGAAGTGTGTGTCAGGCTGGTCAGGGAGCAGCTGCAGTAAGCTGGGAAAAGCAAGATTGCTTATTCCCCCAGGTTCAGCAGATTTCCTCCCAGCGAGACAGGCTTTCCTCTCTTCTCCCAACAAAACATGAGCTGCAGTAAGAGCTAATTATGGCTAAAGCACTTCTCTCTACTGCCCAGTGTTCCAGTTGGGATGCTCCTGGCCTGTGTTAGTAGGAGAGGAAAGGGCAAAAGATGCTTTGGTATTTTTAAATTGCTTTTATATGTTGCTTTTATTAAAGACCGCTCATTTGAAACCTGTGAAGTTTAAACCCTGCCATACCTTTATAAGCCGTCTGGCTGCTGAGTCAACCTGAGCAGGAAAACCCAGAGGGGAAAGAGATTTGGCTTCTTTACAAAGCACTGTGCAAACATCCCAGTGCCACTGTGTTGCTCTTTCAGGGTCGGTGGCTTGGGTTAAACATAGTTTTGTTTCCTAGTTAGGAACACTAATGCTCATTTGCACTTCAAATCCTGTTCACCAGAGGTGTGAGTGGGTCCAAACACATATGTATGTGTGTTTGTGTATACATACATATTTATATGTGTTTAAACCTTTCAGCTGGTGGCTGGTGGTATGTATGATAGAATTTTGCAAAAGAAAATGAGATATAATGGAAATGAAGTGCTAAATCAGCTGAACTAGTGCCCATCACTCTATGATGGCTGAATTCACTGAGTAGGAAGAAGAATGACAACATTTGAATTTCCTGTTCTCCTCCTCTCCAAGGTGAAGCGAAGGCTGTGAAATGAAGTAATGGTTGACAGTGATTTAATATTTCACATTATAAAATTGGGATAATGGGGAAAAAATTCCCTTTGGTTGAGGCCTTTTGGATAGCATGGATCCAGGTGCTGGGAAAGACTTTTAATTAAAACTCTCAGACTGGCCTGGAGCCACCACAATGTTTTTTCTTCCCCCTGGTGCTGGCACATTCCAGAGGGGAACACTGTACTTCGGTAACGGTGTGCTGTGCACAAGTGGCTCTGGTGTCACTGGGAATGTTCCTCTTGTGGCTTTTTGTGCATGGAATAGTGTGCTGGGGCTGGAGGGGGGTTAAACACTCCTGTCCCTCTGGGCCACTTGATCCTTGGCTGGCCTGAAGGCACTAAGTCATAACCCCAATTAAAGGGAGCAGGGAAGCACGTGCAGCTAGAAGCAGGGCATGGTGACAAGGTTCTTCCAAAGCAGCTCTGACTTCTCCAACAGTTCTAGGCAGTGTGGCTTCTTAACTTTTATTTTTAATTGGTTAATTGTAATTCATGTTCTCTAGTGTTCAGTGAAGAACTGCAGAACAGCCTTTCACGTCACGTGCGCCTTTGACCGCGGCTTGGAGATGAAGACCATCCTGGCAGAGAACGACGAGGTGAAGTTCAAGTCCTACTGTCCCAAGCACAGCTCCACCAAGAAAGGGGACGCTGAGACTTTGAGTGAAAGCCCAGCTCAGGAGAACAGGAATGGGATTCAGGACACCTCCCTTCCTGCCCACATGGACCCTTTCCACAGCATGGATCAAAACCAGGAGGAGGCCCACAGGGTCAGCCTCCGCAAGCAGAAGCTCCAGCAGCTGGAGGACGAGTTCTACACCTTCGTTGAGTCTTTGGAAGTGGCCAAAGTGCTGCGGCTGCCTGAGGAGCCCGTGGAATTCCTTTACCAGTACTGGAAACTGAAGAGGAAATCCAATTTCAATAAGCCTTTGATTACCCCAAAGAAGGACGAGGAGGACAATCTGGCGAAGCGGGAGCAGGATGTTCTGTTCAGGAGGCTGCAGCTCTTCACGCACCTCCGGCAGGACCTGGAGCGGGTAAGCCCCGGCGCTGCCCGTGCTGGCCACACTTAGCTGAGTTCCCACACTGTGCCCAGCCTGAGTGCAGCTCAGCTCAGAGCTGTGCTGTCAGGCAAGGCCATTAACACTAAATTTCTCCAGAGCACAGCAATTGCCCTTTGCACACAGAGGTCAGTCACGGGGCCAGCGGGTCTTGGCGTGTGGCATTCAATCACCTGCAACTGCATTGTCGTGCTTTTGCTCGTGCCTCTTTACTGATTAACTCTGACTGTACTGCACCCCCAGCTGAAGCCTTTTCAGCCTTTAAGGGCTTTCCATGCTCCTTTCACCCAGTGAAAAGGATGATGAAACTTACCTTGTTTTGCAGTAGATCTGTTTTTCTTTGGCATACCAGAGTAGGATGATCAGTGTAGGTGTGGGAGGTAACTGATGTTTGATTTATTTAGGTCTTGAACGTTTGAAGAACAGTTCAATAAGATCAGATTGGTGTTTCAATAAGTACATCTGATCCTGGATTCCTTTCTTTTTGGGGTAATTTAGGAGCTCTTAGAGCCAGAAAGAACACTGAAATTAGTTTTTCACGTCCCTGCAGCACGTGGCTCATGTGGGCCATGGACTAAAGCTGGCTCAGGAGGTCCTACCTCAGTAACCTGTAGGTGAACCAGAGCCTCTCTTTCATAATACTGTCTAATCTTTAAATCAGGACAGCAGGTTCTCATGGATGTACTGCATCCTTTGTAAGGGATCTTGATGCCTAATTACTCTTACAATGAATTGCTGTAGTTTTTGATTTTTCTCCTAGTTTCAACTCCAGCCCAAGGACCTTCTGTAGCTGTTCAGATGGCCCAGATCCTAGCTGTTACCTGGGATCTTTTGTTCCTGCTCCCTGTGCTCAGGCTTTCTTGTCATCTTCTCTTTGATCAGCTAAATAATTAGAGTTTGTAACTATGTTCTCTGGATCTTAAATTATTGTGTGTGAATCCTTTAATTTCTAAATGTGATGTTAAAACAGGATACGTGATTTTAGTAATATCTTAATGTTTTATTACTCTGTTCCCACTGATTGTTCAAGATGATTTGGATTTTAAAAAAGGGACCTTTACAAAAACAAACACACTTGTTACATTTCTCCAGTTCAGGCCACAGGGTTGTAATTCATAGGGCACCACCTTGCACCACTGAGAGAGGAGCCTTAGAATCATCCACCTGTGCTTCTCAGTCATTCCCTCACCTGGGAAGTATTAAATACTGAGTACATTCTAGGATTTCCAACATTTCCCTAGTTTTCATGTGTGTGTGACTCAGGTGTTTGTAGATGTTTCTTCTGTGCTGTGGTTCTCCAAATCTGATGGGATAATCTGTCAATTAAATTGCCTGTCAATTCAACAGATAATTTGTCAGTTAAACAGACTCGTTCTCTAAGAATTGTGTTGAAGGCAGTTAAATTTAAATTGTTTAAATTCAAATGGTTTAAATTTTAATTGTACACCATTTATTTAAAAGGTGTGTAGTACTCCAGCTGAATTAATTCAAAACACAGGTAGGGCAATATCCTGGGAATACAATTCCTGTAAAACCCACGCCCTTGCTGTCTTCCAGGTGCGTAACCTCACTTACATGGTGACACGGAGAGAAAAAATCAAGAGATCTGTTTGCAAAGTTCAGGAACAGATATTCAACAGCTACACAAAGCAGTTGGAACAAGAAAGAGTTTCAGGTATGCCTCAGTGTTCCCTTCCTTGTGTCAGAGCACAGGGACAAGGTTTGCTTACAGGCTGTGAAGGACAAGCAGGGCCTCATTTGTTCTCATTTCATTCCTCAGAAAGATGAATACCTTCAAAATTCCTGCAGTGGCCAGATTATCCTTGAACTATTGAGTAACTAATAAACCATATTTGAGATAGCATCAGGGAGATCCACTTGCTGGTTGCTTTTTGCCTCTGTCTCTGAGGACAGAGGAGTGTTAGGACTTGTGTTTGCTACAAGTGTAATTAGGTGCAGGTACAGGAAGATAAAACCATGACATAGCCACAGAGCTGTGACCTAAAAGTACAGGACAGGCAGCCAAATACCCATTTCTGATGTGAGCACGTCCGGCATGAGGAGCAGAGTTAAAGCAGGTACACTTCAAACTGGTGTTTATCTCCACAGCTGTGGGATTGCTTGACTTGAACTTATTTTGCTTCCATGCAGGTGTGCCTTCCTCCTTCTCCTCCATGGAAAGCACGGTGCTGTTCAACAGCCCGTCACTGGGCCCCGACGCGCCCAAGATCGAGGATCTGAAGTGGCATTCTGCGTTCTTCAGGAAGCAGATGGGCACTTCTCTGGCCCACTCCTTGAAGAAACCCCACAAGAGGGACAGGGTAAGAGACAGGTCTGGGAATGACAGCAAATCCCTGCTGGCACAGCCCAGCCCTAGGGAAGGAGGTGCAGCTCCGGGCAGCTTTTTCGGTTTTGACAAGCCCTTGGGCGAGACGCGGGTCGGGTCAGCGCAGCAGAAGAACGGCGTGGTTCTAGCGGAGCACAGGAAGAGAAGGGACAACCGCCCACAGTGCGAGGGGGCCAAGGCAGAGCTGAAGGAAAAGACTCCTAAACACAACCACAAACCCCTGAGACCCACGGAACTCTCTCAGAGGCAACTGGAAAACAAAAGGGCTGTCAACCACTCGGGTGGGAGGTCAGCGGCGCCTGGCACTCGGAGGGATATAGTGCCTAAATGTAACGGGGGTCTGGTCAAAGTGAACTCCAATCAGACAGTAGTTAAAGTGCCTACCGCGCCCACGAGCCCGGGGAAAAACTGGGGCGGATTCCGAATTCCAAAGAAGGGGGAGAGGCAGCAGCAGGGGGAGAGCCTGGAGGAGGCCTGCCGCCAGAACTCGGGCTACCCCTACCTGGGCAGCGTGGGCAGAGTTGCAGCCAAGGAGAGGACAAAGAGCAAGTTAAAGCCTGACAGCGAGAACGATGGCTACGTCCCCGACGCCGAAATGAGCGACTCGGAGCCCGAAGTGGCTGAGAAGAAGTGCAGGCAGCAGAGGCTCAGCCCCAGCAGCAGCATGGGCAGGAGGACGGACATCATTCACAGGAGCATCCTGGCCACCTGACTGCACACAGGGGTGGGGTCGCCAGAGTCACACTGCCTGCAAGCCAGCTCCACCTTACCTATCGGTGGGAGAGAGGAGCATTCTTAGAGCTACAGACTGACAGAATGGAAGCCCATTTCTTCTGAGTTGTATAAGTATGTTTACATGCACTTAAAGCTGTTTTAAGCTCTTTGATTTTGTTTTGGTTTTTTGTTTTGTTTTTTTTTCGTCTCTCTGCCCCATCCACACCCCCTCACCCTTCCCATTTCTGTGAGAAGGTTGAATCTCCCTTATTTGCAACTTTCTTGAGTAAGCAGAAGAGTGACATTGCTACTACAACAGGAGTTGGGATGCACACAACTCACAAAAATCTTTTACAAGGGGCTGGGGGAGGGCAGGAGGAATCAGGCTGCATTCATCCCTTCTAGCTAAAAGGCACTGAAAATTTTACTCCCTCCCCCTGACTTCTGGAAAAGCACAAGCTCTTAATTTAACTCGTGTGTATTGAATGGAAGATGGTTGTTAGACCATCCTGCACTGCACTGGTGAGTCCCATGACAAATGCTCCCCATCCCTGGGCAGGGGCTGCTCTCTCTCCTCTCTTTGCAGAATGTGTTCTCTTGTGTTCAGTTGGGGCACAGGTGGCACCTCAAACCCCTCCCTGTGCTCCAGAGTTTACATGTCAATGATGGCCAGGCACAGCCAGATGTTGCACTGGAGGAGGAAGAGGAGGAGGAAGGGACAGGGCAGGGCTTGAGAGATGGGGACTGACACAAAGGATGTTCCCAAATGGCTCAGTTCTGAGCAAGGGGCAGGTTTGGGGGTTCCAGCACTCCATGGAATAACCTGTCACCCATGGTCAGGCACCTGCCTTAGGGAGTGTGATGACAATTCCTGACAGAAGTTTTCTATGGCACTAGGCAGGAGGATTTCCCAAAGGCCACCACAGATGCACTAATGATATGTACTGGGAGAGTCAGGCTTATGACACTAAAAGGTTGCTTTAAATGGACACAAATATATATTTTTAAATAGAATAAAACTCAAAGGCAATACATTGTGATTAGCTCTTTACAGTCAAGCAAAGAAAAAACTATTTCATTCTATGATGGATTAGATTTGATGGAAAAGGGAACTTGTATTCTGACTGTGTACTTTTTTAATAATTGCAAGTGGCAATAATGAGTAAGCTGTGAGCAATAACATGAACAGGTTGTGAGGATACTGTTGTTTTGTACTGAGTGCACACGCTGCAGTGGAGCATTAAGAGCCTGTCCGTTCTGGAATTTTTCATAGATGTAGGAGAGGTATGTACTGGTGAAAAAGCAGCAGCAGCAGCAATGTGTTAAAGACAGGCGTAAAGAACCTCCTTCTCCTCCCCTTTCCCACTCCCAGCCTGCTGTTATGGCATCCACTCACCATGGAATGCCTGACCCTTGCCTCCCCAGGAGGGAGCACTGACAACACAGAATTCCTCTGCCATAGGAATGAGGATTCAGTCAGAAAGTAAAAAAGGCTTAACACCCTATCTTGCTATGCAAGTTAATGTTATCAATTAAATATTTCACCAGAATACATCCCTCTTTTAAAACTCTGAAGTCTTAACCTTTTGAGGAAGGGGAATTTTATGTAAGATAATACACTTTCAAAATCCTGTTGCTGGTCCCAAGTCCCAAGAATAAAGGCATGATTTACAGAGGTGAAAGTCAGGCAGGGCACTGGTGACTGAGGTTACATAGCCACTCTTGGCATGTCTTCAAAGTATAAACAGCAGACAGACAAAAGGTAAAAGCCAGTAAGTTCTACTCAACATCCAGCAACATTCTCCAGACAGGCACTGGTATTTTCTGTAAGAAAGAAGCTCATGACCACACAGGAATTGTCAAGCCATAGATGGAATAGCCTAAATTTGGATTCTGAGTAAACCTTTAACCTCACCCCCTTGGACAGAGGTACCTTGTTAATTTGCACTATATGATGATACTTGTGTTGTGCAGAGTGAATGCCTTAGCTGCTGTGTCCCCTGGCACTGAGGGCAGGAAGCTTTGGGAGGTTTCCAGTGGAGCTGACCCCAAACCAAAAAGGCTGTGGTACGAGCAGCTCTGTAGGTTCCTTTTGTCCCTGTGCTTAGCCCTCAGCAGGAGGTGCTGCAGGTACTGCAGTGACAAACCCACCCCCGTGTTTTACTGGGATTTGCTGGATTTCTGTTTCCAAGTGTGACCTTTCCTTGTGCTGACTGACCAAGAGATCTTTGATATGATCCGTGTGTTCTGTCCAACCGTAGGCTAGCTGAACGTCTGTAGAGTTGCCTGGAATGCCATTTGTTAGGTTATAAACTCACACAGATCTAAATGAAGGGTTCATGTTGTGTACAAATCTTGATTTCAGAAGTTTGACACAATTGTGATGACATTTGTAAAACTTGTACAGATTTTTCACTATGTGCCTAGCTTTGGTGTCCATTCAGCTGAAATTAATTAAAAAAAAAAAAGGTGCATGAAGAGAAACAGAAATAAAAAAATATATGTAGAGATGACTATTTTATATTACATGGCCCAATCCTGTATTTATTTTCTCCCTTTTTTGAAGTATTTCTAAAGACCTAGTTGAAACAGCTGTATTTTTTGTTAAAATATTCCGTAGAATTGTGCCTTTTGTCTGTATGTGAATAAATGCTGTACATTTTTGCAGTATCCTTGCCAGCAGTGGTTTAGACCTCCCTGTATTTGTATTTGGGTTCTTACAAAAACACTTCACTGCAATGGTCTGAACAGCTTTCATGGGTTAGCACAGGTATCACCATGCACATTGCAGCTGCAAGATTTTGTAAATTTTTAAGGTTTTAAAGGTTTTTTTGTTACTGACAGTTGTGCCCATCCCATCAGCAGCACACGGAGTGTTTTTCCCCTTGGCATCCTCACAGAGATGCTGCTTACCTCAAATCATTTACATTTGTAGACAGAGGATGTCCTTGCACAGTCCATGATCTCTGTACTTGTTCCACTGGAAAAGGAACCTGAGCTTTGAACCTGTGGATCTGTGGGATAATCAGGCTGAAAGTTCATTCACACTCTGAACTGGCTGGGCTCATGCATTACTGAGGGAACATTTTCTTGTACAGCAGGATTTCCAGATGAGGATTGCTTTAAATTCCAGGTGCAGAAACACGGAATGGACTTAGTGCCAAGCAAGAAAAGGCTGTGAAAGGACACCCTGAGCAATCCATCTTGAAAAAAACAGATCTCCCAATTTAGGAGCAGCTTCCTCTAGCCACCTCAGGGAAATAAAGGAGGTGTTGGGTGTATGATCAGCTCCATGTCACCACATTCCTCTCTGTGACCAGGACAGAAATCTTTTCCTTTCCTGTGTCATCTGCTGGAATTGCTCTGCTGCCCCTGGCTTTGTGTCACCCCTGCAGTTCCTGTTCTGGCAAACAGCCACCAGGCAGGAGCTGCACCCCAAGGTGAAATGAATATTTCCATAATTAACAGGGAAGCCTGCAGGTGCCCTTCTGGGCCTCCAGGAACAAATACCCAAATCCTGAGGAGTGCCTCCCCCTTCCAGCCAGGTTTCACTTCACAGCCAGAGCCTGCCTTTGAGCAGTGAAGGGGATTAATGGCTCACACAAAATCTTCCAGGTGGCCTGTCATCATCTCAGCTGTGCATTATGCAAATGGAAACAAGGTGCCTGCCACTTGCCTGCCTCTGTATCGCTCTGCTGATTGATGAAAACCTCACCTGAACAGACACTTGGAGCTTCTGAAAAATGTATCCACGTTGTTTTGGAGAATCTTCCACATCTTTTAACCAAAACTGAGATTTAGAGATTGCAGTGGATACAGGCATCTATCAAGAAGAAAGAGCAACCACTCTAGGAACTAGTGGCATTCCCTGCAGCAAGCAGGATTTGTTTCTGAGGGTGGATCCATCTTGCAGGCTCTACCTGAACAGCCAAGATTTCAGGAGGCAGCACAAAGTCTTGTCTCCACAGGGGGGATCAGCTCAACTCTGTCCTCTGAAATGCAAACATGGTGAAGGTCCACTGCCGTGGACACAAATGAGACATTTCCATCAAGTACTACCCAGCAGCTGAATGAGAGGTTAGAAACCAGAGCTCCACTCTTCACATTGAAGTGGAAGGACAAGCAATTATGTCAGTCAAGGCCAAGATGTGAGCACTTCAAAATCAGTGCAACACCTATCAAATGCTTGTACTATATGCTAAAAGAGAAAATGGACTTTGGCTGTAATTGTATAATGATAGCTATGACCTGTCTCAACTATCAAAAATGCCCATGTACATGAGGATCCCCACATCTTGGCATCTGTACAGCTGAAACCCACTATTGCAAAAGGCATAAGGGCTGGGTGACTTCACCCTGGTGCAAATTGAAGTCAGAGAATGGAATTTCCCAGATACGTCGAAACCAAGCAAGCAGACCAACAGAAAAGCAAGGAATTGTAAAAGAATTATGAAATTAATAGTACATTAAGAAGAAAAAGCACAACTGTAGGAAGATGACAGAGCTTAGGAATGAGCTGAGTAGTCACAGCAGCATTTTCATTATCACCTGCACCTTAGGGCCACCAAACCAAACTGAATTCTTTACACTGGAAGGCAGCAGAGGCATTGTGCAGCTCAAACACTGACCAACCAAAGAGCAACTCTGGCACTCAAACACTGACCAACAAAAGAGCAACTCTGGCACTCATGCTGTAATGAGTCTAATTATAATGCACAAAGGATCTTCAAATTGTTCCCAAGTTACCTGCACTATACAGAACAATTAAAAAGATACTGACTGCACATGAGCAAAGCCAAGATGAATTTCAACAGAAGTGTTATGTACTCCCTGTACACAATCTTGTCACAGTTGGAGCTGCTGGATTTTAGACCAAAAACCCTGAATGTGCCACAGCACTGTGCCAGATTTTTTCATTTGCTACATTAAAGGACTTGAATGACAACATTTTGCAGACTTCTTCCAATCTTTATTGTGCAAGATCTTCATCCACTCCTTTTCTTACCAGAATTTAAGTTTTACAAGCCTTGCTGTGCTTTTGACTGTAGTGCTCCAATATGAAGTTTCTCCAGCAACCCTCCTAACTCCCAACATGAGTGGGAGTTGATAAAGGAATGATAAAAACATGTGTTTAAATAGTTTCCAGATCCAGATCCTTCAGGGAAGCAGCTTTTTTATTCTGTGTAGTTAGCAGGCTGAGCTGTAATGAAACAGAAGCAGGTGATAGCTTCATAATAATTCTTTGTAGGATCAAAGTAACAGTAACAGTAGAACTTCCATACTGAATGTGTCATGAAGGAGGGGGAACAAGCCCAGGCAGTGTGAGTTTGGGATAAACAGCAGAATATACAATGTACTCTGTAGATGACTACTGCTTTTGTCTTATTTCAGATCCCAAAGAATACAAGATGATAGGTAGCAGGAACTCACTTTAAAAGACACCTACAGGATAGGTGATTTAAATTTGTGCAAACATTGTCTTGTATGTTTTGTGTTTCTTACTGAGTCACTATTACTTCAGAATAAGCTAAGATTTACAGTCAGTGAACTGACCACAGTAAAAGTGTAATTTCTAGGCTCCCTCCTAGTCCAGCTCTATATCTGATACAATTTTACAGTGAAGGTGGATAATGTAGTGAAAACACACAATGCAGAAAGCAGCCCTCAGCCTGCAGGTTAGGAATAGAGAGAATCATTGCTCTGATGGAATTCACATGTGAACATTCAGCCCTCTGGGGCCTAGGAGAGAATAAATACCCAGATTCAGAAGAGGGGACATTCTTGCAGCACTGCTGGAGACCTTGAGCAGGGACAGTGCCAGTATGTGTTTTTTTTGGGGTAGAGAGAAAAAGGAAGGGGCTTGGCACAACAGTTCTGAAGTCTGGCAACAGCATTTGGGCTGCACAACATCAAATCTCTTTGTTATCCTTGAGAGAAAGCCTGGTGAGGAACAGCTAATTACCAATGTTTCCAGGAACAGCAAGACCTCTTCCTCTGTGGACACCAAGGCCAGGAGTTTATTCCCTTGAAATGTGACATAAGGATGTTTGGGGTTTTATGGGAAGAAAGCATCTTAGAAGCATTAGAGCTAAACAGACCCACATAACAAACAGGAGGTTGAAAAAAAAAAAAAAATTCCTCTTTCAGAGCAAATCTTTAGCAGCTGAATAGACCTTGTCATGACAGAGAGCATTTAGAGCCAGGAACCACAGCTTATGTTATGACAGCTTGGCAGCTATGCCCATTTATTCACTGCTGTTGAGAAAAAAATGCCATTTGTCCTAACTGAGCAATTTAGGTCAGCCAAACATCTCTCCTCTCTGCAGCTCACATGGGGTCACCCACATTAACAAGCTGTAATTTGCAAATGGTTTTCCTAAATCACTGTAAAAAAAAAAAAAAAGCAGGAGGCAGAAAGACCATCTTTACTTAATAGGAGGCCAACTTGAGTAATGAACTTCCTTGGCACAAAAACTGAACTCAGTGTATGAACCCCTGTGGGATTTGCTTCAAATTGTACAGCTGAAACACTATGGAAAAATTGAATACCAAGAGGAATCCACTCTCTCTCCTTTACCTCTCCAATGGCCTGGAAAGAAACAAGCATTTCCTACTCTGTCTGCACAATTTTTACCACTGCAGGAGCTGCTGCAGCTGTTGCACACAGCCAGTGGTAACTGCAGTGGGTGCACTCCAGCAAACAGGAGCTACAGTTATTTAAAGTTTTTTTGTCTTTGCTAACTTGCCATGTACACCTTCATTCACACATTTTGAACCTTGCAGGTTTCATTCATATCAAATTCCACAAATAAACCTAAGCTGTCAAATACGCTGTCAGAAGGTGACATGTCCAAAATACAAACTTGTAAAAGTCGTGTTGGTAATAATGCTCATGAGTGATCACCTCTGCCTCAGGAATGATGCACAGTGAGTACTTTTGCACATTCCAAGTGCCTGGATAAGACTTTTTGTGGGCTGGGTACCTGCTGGGATGCTGTGGCTGCTCTCTGTTCTGCCTGGCTCAGCCGCCTCTGCAGCCTGTCGATGTATTCCCGGTACTCCATCATCAGCGTCTCATCCTGTGGAAACACAATCTCTCATCACACTGCCAAGTTCTTTTTCACTGAAGCCACTCATTCACTGGATAAAGTAGCAAAAAAAAAGCTTAGCACAAGAGGAATGTCAGAAGTGGAACTGTTTTTCCCTTACAATAAAAGCCTGAGGACAAACTGCTGACACATTATAGAGAATTTCCAGCTCAAATGTGACATCATCTGACTTTTCCAATCAATCAATCTGCAGGGTAACTTTTACTCATTTCACCACCTTGAAGCAAGATGGATTAAGGCTAACATTTTAATTCAGGCTATTTAATCCATGCAACTTTACAAAGTAAATGCTTTAGCTATTTAGCTCAGAACAAAGAGGAATACATTAGATAATACAAATGAGATGATAAACCTGCTACAGATCTCCTCTGTTCCCTTCAAAGGGTCAGTAAAAAGCCTTTCTTAAACAGCCTTTACTCACTTCTCATATCATTTTTGTCCTCTAAATAACACAGCACTACAAAAAAAAACAAGAGAGAAGGACTTATCCTGGATAGAACTGGATGTTATCCCAGATTTATAAGGCTGACAGGAAAGCCCTTTCCTAAAGTGCCCATTAATTATTGAACAATGCACATTCCAAAACAACCCTGCCCTTCATCTTTAATGGATAATGCTTTTAGCTATATTCATATATGGACACAGAATGTAAATTCTGCATACACACAGCATGTGGAGAACTTGGTATATGAATGTGCCACATTATCCATAATCCCAGTGTGCCTGGGATTCACAGGCAGAAGTTAAGTCCAGAAACATTTCCTGAAATTTGTCCAGAATTGTTAGATTAGTCACTTAGAAAGACAGAAAGATGATTTCCTCTTTCCCTTCTGTAATTTGTGAGTAAAGTTCACTTGTCCTCCTGCCATTGGAACCCGTCAGTCAGCAAGAACACAGTGAGGATTCCCAACCGTTACTGTCTATCCCTGTCAAAAATCCTTAGTTTTCTCTAAGCCATCAACATAACTCACCTAAATAGGTTTCTGCTAAGATCTTAAGTGTATGCACACTGAAAGTAGCTGTCACATCAGTCATTATCTTACCTCAGTTACCTTCTCATTTGCTATTTCCAGCTGGGAAATGAGCTCCTGGCTCCGGAGTTTTTGTTGACGCAGCTCACTTCTGGGAATCACAAGAAAAGATGCTGATTGGCAAACAGAGGTACTTCAGTTATTGGAATGTCATTTCATAGATAGCTCCCTGAATTGTGGAGGCTTGTGGTGGGTTTTAATTGCAGGGTTACTCTTGAACCACCCATTTCAAAAGCAGCACACAGCACTTCTTCATGCTGTGCGTTCAAAAGTGTAATGGCAGAGGAACAAGATGCATTTGTTGGAATCAGCAAGACTTTGTCAAGAGCACTTGACATTTTACAGGGGTTTTTTCCCCTGTTTATTGAATCTTATTTTGGAGGCATGCTATCTAGTATGCAATAAATATAAGCTGCATTTTGCACAGTAAGTTCAATATTGAGATTAACATTCTAATTAGTGTTCCATAACCAGACCTCAATGTAGGCATTTTTAAAGGTGCTTTGAAGTACCTAAAAATAAATCATTCTATACTTGTGAGACAGACAACAATGTGACACTTAGTGAGGAAAAGGAAAATACCACCTACTTCAAAGCAGTCTTTTTACTTTTATACTGAATGAACTTTAGTGATCTTCAGTTTACACAGTATTGAAGACAAAAAACATCTGGGTTATGACAGACAAAATCTGAGCTAGTGCCTAAAGGAAACAGTTATTGGCTTCTATCAGCACAAGAAGAAGGATGACTAAAGACACAACTCCAGTAATTTTGGCCAGGGAAAGATGCAAACCTAAGTGAGCTGCTCTAACCTCTGACCAGTCTCTACCACCTCACCTTAAATGCTCTACCTGTTGCCCAAACTGCATGGGAAGCTAAAGCCTTTATTCTTTTTGAGGGAATGGAGGTAAGGCAGCAGATACTTTAACCTCAGGTTTTCACCTTAAAGTCTGCTGTTTTAATGATGGTACTTGGTTCTCAACAATGATTTGCTTTTATAAACTTTTAAACTTAGTACTTTGTAAAAGTTTGAAAACTGATACAGGGCATTTGAAATACAAGGTTGCAATGCATGTGTAACATAAGGTCACCACTACGGCTGGTAAGGAATTTCCACTCACCTGTTCTCAACCCACCATCTCAATCTCTTTCACCAGTCCCAAAAAATATCACAAAAGCTTCAACAACTTTGAACTTAGAAATGAAGGTCCATAGGCAGATATTTCAAGGTTGTTAAACAGTTAAAACCACATCTATAGGTTATACCTGTTATCACATGTGAACACTTGATATAAAAGTAAGAATTAAGATTGCAGGATCAAGTGTTAGTATGTAACACTATTTTCGTAATTTGTCCTCTGTAATTAGTACCAAGCATCAAATGAGGCATATTCCATATAGGAGACCAATTTTTAGATGCCCTAAAAATTGTGAGATACTGAAAGGAGCCTGTCTCCTGTGCTTGTGCTGAGGTGTGGAATTAGCATGCTTAGCAGCACAGACCATAAACAGAGTTTACAGGCTCATACACAGCTGTGATCAAGAAATTATTTTTATAATGAGATCACACTGAACACGTATTTAAAAAGAAACCGTTTAACCTTGTAAGCATCAGGAAATGTGATGGCTATTGAGCCAGACAGTTGATTCATTCTGAGTGTTAGC
The DNA here is from genome assembly GCF_028551555.1 of Melozone crissalis. Taxonomy (NCBI): domain Eukaryota; kingdom Metazoa; phylum Chordata; class Aves; order Passeriformes; family Passerellidae; genus Melozone; species Melozone crissalis. Next base: position 5,485,437 of record NW_026535817.1, on the reverse strand, counting down.
CCTCCCCCAAACACAACTTATGAGACCTCAATATTAGAACTGAGCAATAACCCCAACTGCTGGATAATTGCAGCAGCCCCCACTGCACATTGTCTGTGCTAAGTGAGTAGGAAACAAAAGGTGAGCTTGCAGCACTTCAGCAGACGGGTGATAAATCCACCAGCTGCAGCAAGTGCTTTCTGCAAAGCTCTCATGACAAATATAGCATGTGCCAGCTGTTTTTTTGGTTGAATTATACTATAATATGCTTCAGTTACTCTTAGTAATTATGAATTTTGTATACTGCCAGTACCTGCAGCTGTCTCTCATCCTGGTAAGATTTTTTTTCTTTAATGAACATCTTAAAATAAGCAGCTATGGCTGCCAAACATTGCACAAGTGCAGCCAAGAATAATGTTTCAGGAAAAGAGGCAACTTCCTCATCTCAAGATGCCATGCAATTCACTCCCTGTACTAAGGAGAAAGCATTCATGGCCAACACTTCATATATTGCCACCAAAAAAGGTCATTCCTCAGAGGCAGACTATTTTCAATCACAGAAAAGATAAAAACAGAGAACTCCAAACCCCACACATGCCTACTAATGAGTCAGGGACTCCAGCTATGACAAAGAAATGTGTCAGAGGCAAAAACTGGAACAAAGACACCCAAAATAGCTGCAGTCAGATGGCTTAAGCTAAGCAAAGTCTTTAAATATAAAAACAATATAGCAAGGATTCCCTTTTGTTAAGTACTGACAATTATCATGTAAGTGACTATTAAGGAAATTAAGCCATTCTGTATAGTTACTCATATTAATGGGTTTATGCTACAAGTGTTTTTTATCCCCCCCCCCCCCCCCACCAAAAGTTATATCTTGTTACTACACAATAATGGCAGATGAATAAGATTATTAATTTGTTTGTTCACATTGTATATTGTTACTGCATTTTATTACTTCTGTAATTAGAGTTCAGATTTTAAAGCTCCTCAAATGCAGTGTTTCATGGAAGCAAACCTAGACCCTGAATAGTTTAAGCCAATGTTTATAAATTGTTTCATGCCCTGTTTTTTAGAGGAACAGACCTGTGTACACCTATTTCTACCCCTATGCAAGGTGAACTGAGCAATCATCCATGTGTCTGACAGGCCAAAGCAATATCCATGGCAAATTGAGAGAACTGTCAGTTTCCTGTCAGGTTTTTAAGTTAGAGGATTGACCTGTCTGCAGTTGTCCAGATCTAGCCCACTTGAAGGGCATTCTGGGATGATTCAGTCATTGGATTCAATAGAAAACTTTGTTTATCCATGTGAATCTTATTGCTCCAACCAGAATCATGTTCAACAGAAATAAGCTCTTAGTGTTGGCCACTGCTGCAGAGTCTGGCAAGGGTTTATCTGCTTACCTGCAAAATTCTCTATTTAGCCCAACTTTTCATTCTCAGGGTAAGGACATAAAAAGCTACAAAAAAATACTGATACTGCAAAAAATATTTGCCAATGAGATGGCAGATATGATTAACCATGTTTTGCATTTGTGCATTTATCTACAGACCTGTAAAGGTGGGCTTTACAGAACAAATCAATCATCTTCCCTTATTTTTAAAACTTGCATAGTCTGTCACTTCATTTTATTTGAGCAGATGCTGGCAGACTGAATTACCCTGGTTTTGCCTGAATTCTGCTGTCAGAACTGTCTCTTTCAACCCTTCCCACTCTACCCTCTGTTCTGCTGTTACTGAGTTTATTTCCTTCCAGTTTACAAATTTCCTAAACATCCCTTTGGTATTGTTGATTCCACTTCCTATGTGCTGTGTCATTTCTTCTTCTCAGCTGAAGTCTGAAGAGCTACAGAGCTTCACAGGGATGCTGTAAAGTAACAAGAGCAGTCTCATCCAGATGTGGCCAGATGTGGAACCATTCTTCTGGATTATAGTGCTTCACTCAATGCAAGAGCCTTTAAAATCTTGTGTGTGCTTTCCTCACTTCTTTCAAAGGTAAATTCTTTCAAATGAAGACAAGAAAAGTAAAAAGCACTTGGCATTGAGTTTTTTACCATGGCTGTCAAAGGCAGATCACCTTAAATTTTTGGGACATTCCAACTGAGAGCCTAAAGCTTTATAATTGGAAGTAGGTCAGCAATAACAGCAACATGGATTGTTTCTAGTTCTTATCAAATTCAACACCCATTTGTGGAGAAGTGACACTGGAAATCAAAATGGCTTTTTCAACACTAAGTCTGATTTGGTTATTTGGATTACATGGACAAAAATCCACATATACAGGACCAGGGGAAAGAATCAGTTAATCTGATTAACATAAAATACTTAAATTATTCACCAAGACTTAAAAGCTCTTTTCATGTTATGAAAGAAGTTTGACAGTTTTATAAAATTTCTATACTTCTGTTTTCCAATTAAATTCCTATAAAGAATATGAAGGATGACTTTTTTTACAACTTTTTACAATGATCACTCACTTTATACTATTTTACTGCTATTTTCCAATTGCAAGCATTTGCTGGCTAAGTTCACTTCAGTACATATTAGCACTCCAAGTACATTTACCATGGATGCAATCAGGGGTCAGAGCAGTTTGGTTTCTGACTCTGCCAGAGCAGACACTGTGGGAATAAAGGGAATAAACTTGGCAGTGAGTTGTTAGCCATGCTGCCAAGAGAAAAGTTTGTATCTGGAATGATGACCTGTGTCACAAGGAGCAGTGACCTCCTTAGACACCTTCAGGGTTGACTGGGACAATGAAAGTGAAGCAAAAGTGGCTCCTTGCCCTTCTGCAAGGTGAAGATGAGGTCTGTTACCCAGAAATTCTCCTTAAGATGCATGCAGCAGGTTAGGATGCTCAGAGGGAAGAAAGCTTTTCTCATAAATGAAGACTGTAATACACTTCTATGAAGGAAATGTAATTTAGTCTACAAGTACTCAGTACACTGCCTCCAGTTTCAGCCTTGGATCTGAATTCCAAGTTCAGTTTTATCAGCAACAGTTCCATGTTCAACTTGAATGAGACCCAAAGGTCAGAAAAGCACAGAATAATTTTCAGTGAAGCTTGGAAGGATCCATTTACTTATCAACACTTCTATCTACAGTTTTTTCACTGATCCACTAGATTCTTAGGTTGTTTACATAATATGCTCTACCATTACAGTTTGCAAAATTTACTTTTACTTCTTAATTTTTTTTCAGATCAAAAACCTAACATTGACTGGTGCTGCTTCATTCTTTAGAATTATTTAATGCTTCCTTTGTGCATATGGATTACACCTCGCCAAGAAAACCCTGCAGCCTTAGAACATGACAAATGAGCAGCACAGAATGTGGAAAAGTTAGCAGCTGCTGCTGGTCAGTTTAATAAAAAGCCAAAAATGCTTCAGACACCTTCACATGGGAAATGAAAGCAATGAGGACAGGACTGGAAAACCACCCTGACTTTGAGGCAAAGGAATGGGAAACACCTACACCAACAAATGGGACACTGAGTCAGTGTTTATGGGAGCTGCACTACCAGCATAATCCTGGTGCAATGCAATCCAAAATGCTTCCCCCACACACATGGAGAGGACTTGGTTAGGAAGTTTATAACTTCCTAAAAAACCACTCAGCTATAAAACACATTAGCATGCTGCAAGAGTAATGATTCTTGTTAAAAACTGTATTTTGGTTAAAAAAATTGAATTCTGCTACATGTCACCAACACACCCTCTGCATTTGCTCACCTATTTACAGGGATCCTCTGTTCCCTTGGACCCCACCACGAGGCTTGGTGAGAACATTTCCTGCATTAGCCTCAAGAGACCTTTCAAACACAGCATTTAATTAACAATAGATTAATTAATCCATTACCAGTATCAGTCTTATTTTGTGTTCTTAATGAAATTTCCCCAATAAATGCATTTGCTGCAAAATTATTCTGCTTTTTAAATAATCAGCAACTTGATTTTAGTTCCCAACACAGTAAGAAGCTACTTGCTGTTCCTTACCTGCAGTCAAAATGTTATTGTGATAGGTGAAAAGAAATATAATTATACATTTATAGTATAAGCAAGGACTTTTGTGCTGAATAATTACTACAATGTAAATTCTGGAGCTGATTTTCATACCAACTGCATTCTGCACTACATTGCTGAGTGTCTGGCAATGCATATGGGGTGAAAAAACAAGGCTGGCTTTAAAATTTCCAGATAATACTGATAAGGGTCAGTCAGACTACTTGTCACCATGATATCAGAGCATCAGTGCACGGATTTAACACCAAATTCCTGGTGTCAGTAGAAATGACAACCTTCCTGTTTCTGTTGCCAGCTTCCTTGCCAGGTAGAGCAAATGCCTAACACAGACTTTTATTTCTAGTTTGTCCATTATGAAAAGGCATAACACACAAAACCATAACATAAAGTAACTGACTTAGCCTTTAGACTTGCACCAAAATACCTACTGAAGTCACATAAATAGGGACATTTTCAAGATTTATTACCCACTTTTCATCCAGGTTCACAAAGCAGACTTCCTTGTATTTTCTATGTCAGCATTTTGCTGCAGATAAATAAGGTCTAAATCTTTTGGTCTGCTGTAACAACATTTTAACACTGAACAGTAAAGGTTTTAGAGGGAAAACAGCTATATCACAGATAACTTTAATTATTTTGGAAGTCTGCAGTTTTCTCCTTTTAAGTGGAACTTGCTGAACCACATCCAGGATGTAGTGATGAACCCAGATGCTCAGCTGTGAAGTTTTGTATTTTGATTCACAGAAAATAAACTACAAGTTTGAGAGCTGAAATTTACCTTAGCATGAAAGATTGCAAAATAATTTTCTTCTCCAGTTACTGCATTTACAAAAGAAGCTAAAAAAGTATCAGTGAGAGCCAGGTAATTACATAGAGTGAGGCTACACCACTAAAACTGTCAGTGAATCAGCTCCCAGGGTCTCACAAACAGGCTCAATACTCGTCTTCTGATAGAGGCTTTTCCCTTTCCTAAAGAACTGTTTAATAATAACCTTTGCAAAATGCAGGATGTTTTAGGGGAAAGTAAAGCCAGCCTGTACCTGAACAGATAAGGTTAAAAGCCCCCTGTAACTGTTTGCTTAGGGAAGGTAAAGATGAGCATGGATTTCACTGCAAAGGTGGATATCCAGGTTAACAGTAGTGGCAAAGTAGATTTTCCTGGCTTGTGTTTAGAGCTGGGTTCTAATTCCACTCACACCACTGGAATTCTGACAGCCAAGCTATGCTTCAGGAACTGTAACTACAGAAATTGCATGGGATATTGGAAATATGATTGAAGCGGAGAATATGTATTAATACTAAATTAATATGTATTAATATGTATTAATACTAAATTAATACATATTAACATTAATAATAAAACATGAAAAAACCCCAAGACTACCCCAAAGGAAAGGAAAGGTAGAATTCACAGGTTCCCAATTTTAATAGGGAAAAGCTTTGCTTCCATGTTAACATGATAGCAAAGCAACTTCTAAAATCTCTCTCAGCAAAGAACCACATGAGTGAATCACTTCAAGTGATTAAAGGGCTGCTTCAAATTTATCAAGTTAACAGAGATACACAACCTGAATTTTTCTTCTCAAACCTACTGAAAGGTAATGCAATGTTATATTCCTTTCTAACTACTTGAATTTTAAAGAAATTACACTAATGAAATAAGGCTTCCTATTTTAGCAGTTATTGTGGAGCAGTGTGTCAACCTCCTCCAAGTTTTAAGCACTTTTGAAGAAGAGGAGATCTTGAGGACATAAACTTCTCTGCAGTTCTATAAAAAACACCAGGCTAATTTAATCTCAAATTAATAGCCTACTTGAGCTAACTGACAGCATTTCCCGAGCCTAGAAATGAAGCACAGGGGACACTTGCAAAACTGAAAATATTCTTGTATTCTGCACTGCAAAATACAAGTGAAACACAAGTATCAGCTTAGAAATATGGGTGAATTAAGAGAAAAGCTATGCAAATGATATTATGTATAAGTTATACAAATGCACAAAGTTTATATTGTATTTTTTTCTTAGGAGAACCACATAACCCATTTTTATCTTCATTTATAACAGCAACTGTTCAGTAGAGCACATTAGATGTACATTCCAAGAGGTTTTTGTCCAGTTTATTTTAGAAGTCTGGAGATTCACTCCACAACTGATGTTATGGCTTTTCTGAAGAGGTACAGAAGTTCTCGTAATCTAAAGTTAAAATTGTCTAAATTGAATGTGCTGTATCTTAAAGGAGAAAAATGAAAAGTACTATATTCCATTTGCTTTTTGCCATTACAACACCTTACACATTATCTACAAGATAATGAAACAATTAAAATTTTACTTCAGTGCTGACTTCAGAGAGCATCACAGTTTAGATCACTTTGTTTTGATGCAAGCACATCTTTGAGTCTGGATGATTTGCTCTTTCTAGGTTTTCACCACAAGTTTTTCACCCCAAACAGCACCTGAACCGCCCTTTGCAGAAGGAGAACAAAACTGCACTTACTTCAGCTTACTGATCCTGGCTTCTGCAGTTTCAGTGAGGTTCTTTGTTTCTTCTTTCCACCTGTTTGTTGCTTTCTGCTGAGCTACCAAGAGACGTCTGAGCTCAGTGCTGGACTTGTGGCTGGTGTCCTGCAGCTCCCTGAGCCGAGCTTCGTACCCATGTTCTTTCACTGCATGCTCATGCTCCATTGTGCTTATCTAAAAAAGCCCCCCACAAATCCAGCACAATCAAATCTCTCACTCTTCACCTTTTTTTTATATTTGTTTTACATTGCCTGAGTTAAATTTATAAACGTTTGTTGAAAGTGTGTAAGATACAGTAATTGAACTTCTAATTATGTACTCAGAGCTAGGTGTTCCCAAAGCCAATTTAAGCAAATAGGACAACTGACAATAAAGGATAGTAGCTGTGTATGCTTATTTTTGTAAGTAATCTTTATTCTTCTCCCTTGTGTTTCCTCCACAGAAACAAGTTGGTTCTTTTTCATCTAGCTAAATGTGTTAGGAGTTTCATAACTGCATCTGCAACCCTTTGTGCATCAGAGGGAAATGAAATCAAGCAGTGAATCTTATCTGTGACTGTAATGGAAGCCTGCCTGATTAAAAATGAGACAGATAAAGATTTAGTATATGCTTTCTGTGCTTCACATCCACCACCTCTCTGTTACAAGATTCTCATCCTTTGTTTATGCAAAGGGTTCTGGACTTGTACAAGAGTCCCTGCTCAATTTCACAGCTTGCTTTATCTTGTAGTGCAAAGTGGAAGCCAGATTTGAGCAGGTCCCCACTCACACCTTGCAAAACTGCTTACTGAGGTTGTCTTCATTGCTCCAGATCCTCAGATCCCTTTCTTTGGTATCTTTACACTGCAGAGGGGAAAGGAGCAACTTTCAGAAAGCACATCAAGGAGGAAAGCTGTTCCTCCATCCAGGAGCCACAGGCACCCTGAATCTGTTGAGGTTATTACTGATTCCTTATCCCACCTGCAGCCTGCTCAGCATTTAATGGAAAATATTCAAAAAGAACATTAACACTCTTTTTTTTCTTTGCAGCTAAGCATAGAGAACAATTTCCTCTGCCCAGAAAATAAGAAAACAGTGCTTGAGAGCCACACTGTTAAATTATTTATCAGTTACACACTGTCCTGTCAACATGGTGGACACACAAGTAGAGGAACACTGTGGGCAAAAAGTCAGACAGACAAAGATTTCTGACACATTAGAGACAATAAATAAACAAAGATTGGGAATTGCATTATTTAATCTATTCATTGCTTATTTAAAGCAAAGAACATTTGGGGTATTCTTATCAAGGAGAATTTAATACACATTAAAAAACAATTTAATTAGCAGAGATTGAGTTCCCCCATGGATTCTGAGGACACACAATGCAACAATAAAATACTTTTAAGCAGTAACCAGGATGCATCTGGAAACTCTCAATCTTAGTTTAAATATTTTATGTTTTTTCCTTGGAACTGCTGCCTTACTAAGCAAATATTAGCCTTACATTACAAAGAAAAAACCCAAAAAACCCATACCTTGATTTTAGCTTTTTTTTGAGCCTCCACTGCCAGTTTTCTCAAACCCTCCATTTCATTGTGCAATTGTTCATTCTCCTGCTGAAGTTTCAGTCTTTGTTCACTGACAAAGGAACTCTTTTCTCTTTCTGAATCCAGAGTGCTTTGCAATTTACTGATAACTTCCTGGCAACGGGATTTCTCTTCCTCAGAGCTGAAAGAGAAGGAAAGTCTGGCTGCAACTGAAGAACAGAACAACTCCTGAACCAGAGAATGAAAGAAATAGACTGGGAGCTATCCACAAATCAGCAAAGAATGTTATCATGATGATGAAATTGATAAAATCAATCTTAGTTTCACAATTATGGTATCTTAATACTATGTCTGCTACTGAATGAAAGGATTTGACAAAGCCCTAACAACACACATTGAAAAGCTCAAATAGTCCTTTCCACTGCTTTCTGTTCTTACTTCTGTAAACTTCTGTAACACCACTTACTTCATTTCCAGCTGTTTCAGTTTGTTTTGTGTCACCTGCAGACCCCGCTGCAGGTCATCCTTGGCAGCTTCTGCAAGTAAATACTTCTGATGCAGCTGCTCCAGCTTCCTGCTGTCAGATTCGTGCTCTCTGTGCTCCCTGTAAATCTGAAGAGCCAGCTCACATGTCAGTTTACTCCTCATTGCCTCTTCTTTTCCCATGATTTAGAATTAAACTCTATTTCTAACATTGTTGCTGCCACTTGAAAAAGAGGAAAGATTCCAATGATCTGATCAGACATTTATTTTGTATTCTGTCTATTGATCTTAAGTGGAATATCTACCAGCATTCTTTTGGTTATGCTAAACATCTCTTTTACTTTTTACACTTTTCAAAGAACTTTCTTTTTCAGTTTGGTGTTGCTGCTTTAAAAGACCTTCTGGATTAAAAAAAAAAAAAAAAATTCTGGATAAAAAAAAAAAAAAGAATACAAACAACCTTAAAGTAAATACATGAAAATTTATAAGAACATTTACTCAAAAATAAAATAAGAAATTAAGGGAGAAATATATGAAAAATGGACAAAAATCTATGTATTTTTCCTTCTGTAAAGAGATCTTAAATGTGATGTAAAAATACAATTGCCTTACCTTTTCAAGTTCTTCTTCCACTGCTCTCTTTTCTCTAATGGCTCGTTCAAGTTGACTTTGTTTTTCTGCACATTCCTTTTCATAAAAGTAATTTTGAAATAAGATTTAATAAATCAAAATAAAAACTCAAGAAGTGCTGAAGCCAAACATCACCCAGTGTAAATGCAGTTCTTGCTGCTGCCATGGATGCATTTGATTTTGTTTACCTGCTCACTAATTTCTCTATAGCATCACTCAATATGCAGACCAAGACACGTCAAATGAAACCTTTTAAAGATAAATTTAATGCATAAATAGGTGCATAAGCACTGAATTCTTCTGGTCACCTGCATAATTTATTACAAGTTGCTGGTCCATTCAGAAATAGGATGTCTGTGATCCACAGACTTTCTGTTAGGATGCTTTCTCAGCTTTCATATCAGCTTTCCTTTCTACACATACAAGATAAGCATGGAAGGCTGAGTTCAGTGTCTCTGAAAGAAACAGGGATACTTCAGAAGTGCCATCACATGGGAAATATTTTCTAGAGCACAGATCTCACTGTCAAAATGCCAGTGAATTCATCTCTGGAGACATGCAGGATGTAATGTGTACAGCAATAGAGGACTGTCCTACACAATTACTCATTATTGACCTAAAATACCAAATTCTAGTGGAAGTATTTGATCAGCCAAAGTCTTAGTTAAAGTCTTAGAATGTTTTGCTACTGAAAATATTTTTATCACTCAACTCCATACCATCTGAAGAGCTGAAACTTCTTCTGTCAGCCGAGAAACCTGCATGTTACATTGCTTCTTTGCAGTGTCCACCTGGGACCAAAACAGAACTCCAAAATTAGTCCCACTAACTTCTCCATCTTGCTTTTTGACATATATATGTAGTATAAAGGTGGTGCATGTATATAAAGCATGGTAATAGCTGGGACAGCAATAACAGAAAGCTCTTATGACATAAATGTTACAAGAATTGTTGGAGAATTTTGCTCAGAAATGGCTTATAGAGTTTTGTTCAGACATGCCATAATCATATACAGCTGATGGAAAAGTAAAAGGCAGCTGTAAGAAGCAGTTCCCAAGCCTGTTTCTGTAAACAACAAAAGTTCTCAGGCACGTTTATGTAAACAGCAGAAGTTCTCAGGGTGTTTTTTAATAACAAGTAAATATCTTGTCCTTGGATAAGTTTTGGGAAAGCAAAAGTGACAAACATGGAGGCCTTGAGAACCATTCATATCAGGGTGAGAAAACAAATCTTGGTTTCAATAACAAACCACAGGTATTGAAAACAAAAGGAGGGGTTAATGTGTAATCTGAAGCCTATGATGAGCTCGGGTTTTGCAATATGTATGAGCTTAATTAACACTGTTATAAAATGTGCCTGGGGGATCAATAAATCGGAGTTCGATGCTGATCAGAGGATGGGTCGTCTCCCTTCGCTTCAACAAAGAATGATTATTATCAATCCACACTACTTTAACTGAGGGTGTTTAGGAGACAAAAAAGCACAAATGAAGACACCACAAGTGCCATTCACATCTTCACAGTGCGGCCTTCCCCATGCCAGTGTCTGCAGAGACACCAACACTTTTGCTTCTTGTTTAGAACACGTCTGGACGATAAATGCTGAAGAGGATGGTGCTATCACCATGCTGCCTTGCCACTGATATTATCCAAACTCTTGTGGGAAAACTGCTTGTGATGACCATGCACCAGAGGAAAACCAAAAAATCTTCCCATCTTTCTGAACATCAGAACTTACTTCCTTTCTAATTCTTGCAGCAGTATTTTCTGCAAGTTGAGACATTTCATCCTGCAGTTTTTTGATCTCTTCTTCCTTTTTTTTCTCCCCAAAGAGTGCCTAAAAGAAAAATAACAAAATGAAATAGCACTGATATTTCAGTGTGATACTAAGAGCACCAAGAGAAAAACACACATTGCTCAAAAAACATTTTATTTTCCCTTTTTACACTGAGGCTCAGTAACACTGACATGGAAAACATGTGGCACTAAATGCACATTCTTGTAAATCAGAACCACACAAAGCATTAGTGTCAGTAGATGCCTTTTTCTATTGGGACTTGGAGATTTTGGCTGAGCATGGAATTATACAGAAGAAAGCACAAGAACCCAGAGCAAAATTTCCACTTCAGTCTCCTGCAGAGCAAGGAGAAAACAATTTGAAACACAAAGTGTTAACATATATGTATATTAAAGTGCATGTTTTTTAATCTGTTCATTAACTGAACATGATTATTTTTTTCTTATGTTCATTGAATTTTCTTCCCAGTTTGAAAAATTCAGGATGTTTAAGCCAGAGGAGTAAATTAAGAATTGTCTGCTTGGTTTTGGCTGCTTGAGCCTTGTTTTCATATCAATATTTTTGGCACAAACGTTTTTCTATGATAGTTTAACCACACATTGTATACAAATCTTCTTTTAAGGCCCTCCAATGTCTAGGTTTCTTTGTTGATGACTCTGTACTTTCCTTGTTTCCTATGTCTTGTCTTTAACAGTTATAAATTCATAACAGAACCTTCCTTTTTTTTTTGACACCAGTACTGGGTAAGAAACTCTGAACTCTCGACAAAAAGTTTGGAAGATTCATATTTAGGTACAGTGTTGTCACTTAGATGACCTTGATCCAGGCACTCAACATATGCTTTGAAGTTTGTACTGTATGACAAATCTGAGTGATGAGTGGTCACATCCCAGTTTGCTCTCAGTGGATGACTAATGTTAATGAAAGAAGCTAGCTTGTGTATTCTAAATATCCTAATATCTAGGAAACACCTGACTTACCTGACTTTTTTGCAGGTTAGCTTCTTCCAAGAGCTGTATGCAATCTTGGACTTTGGCAACAGCATCATATGTCTCACTTTCTAGACTGGCAGACTTGGCCTGAAGCTCTGTGATCTGTTCCTCCAGGGCTACTTTTTCTGTTCTCAGCTGTTCAGCATCTTGAACAGCCACACACAATCTACAAGATAGCAGAAATTTAACAATGTGATGGTCAATCAGGACACTGATCCATTCAAACTGAGCTATTAGTAAGTATCTATTCATAAATTGCCCAAATTGCATTGTTTTCTGCTTGTTTTTGGACAGAGTGTTTTGAGTTTGATGATCAATCAAGTCCTGGAAAGAAACAGAATTATAGGAGTTAACTCAGATATCCAATCTCAGAAGATCCTTTGAAGAATCCCAGTGATATTCTGGGATACATCACTGAAAATGTTCTATATTAAACCAGAACAGCCCCAGAAGAAATAAAGTTTTCCTCTGTGGAGGAAACTGAATAATTGGATGTGGGCAATGAAGTTGCAGTTTTAGAGAAAGAAAGCCACTGGTAATTTCACAACAGCTCAGGAATTCTCATTGTTTAATTATGATTGTCAGTATTGGCAGGCATGAGAAGGGCCAAGAGGGCCTCAGAGGGATCATCAGAAACATCTTTGTCACTTCCTAACATGTTTGCCGCAAAACATGCAAGGACAGACAACCCCTCTATTTTTGTAGGGTATAAATTTTTGCATGTATCCTGTTAGTAACACACAGTGAGCTCTCCTGACCTTATTTCCAGCTGTTTTATGTTGGACTGCATTTGCTGCAAGCGTTTGTCAGATGCTGTTTCTCTCTCCTGGGCAGACATCCTGTCTTCTTCCTGGAAAGAATGAAAGTGTTACCCAGTCCTGATCTGAGCTGAACAAAATAAAGATATAATCACATAAAACAAGCTAGATAACAACTTGCAGTTCACTTAACATCGGCATTCAGAAAATGACTGCCCACTCAGTTGCAACAGAAATGATTCCTTTCTTAGAATACCTTTCTCTCCAATTGGCTCTGAAGCTTCTCTTTCAATGCCATCATTTCTTCAAGCTTAGCATTTGCTGCCTGCCCATCTATTTTGGCTTGCCTGCATATAAAAAAACCCCATTTTTAATAGAGGGGGAAAAAAATGTCTCAATTAAAACTTTGTCACAATAGCTGGGAACAGCAGAAAAATTCCACAATACTGTTCTCACAGGGCAACAGAGGTTTTCCTCCTTCTCCCTATGTGGCACAGAGAGAGAGGAATACCAAACTCCAAAAGTCCTGTGGGAATCACTTCACAGATTATAAGGAAGGAGTATGCATTGGTTAAAGAAGGACTAGGAAATCAAAAACTTCAAGTGATTCAATAACTTCGGTATAATTAGTCACAGATATCTTATAGAGAAGTCTTTTGCAGAATTACATTTCACTTTTTAAAGCAGCAGGACTAATTAAAACAATCATTATGCACTTTTGAAGAATTCAGCTGATGTGCTTTGTAATCTGAAGGAGAAGAGGGGAAAAATCCCCAGGAATAGCTGGTGAATCATGTTAATGACTAGTGGCTCTTCATCCTCAGTAGAAAACCCTGCTGAAAAAAGCAGCCCTGCCACTCCTGTGACTTGGGACCAGAGAGACACACACAGCCTTCACCTGGGGTGTAACCCAATTATTCAGGCTGCAGATTAGGCTAAATTTAAAAACCAGTGACTGACTCTATCACAAAGGTAAAAGCCAGCAAGCCTGTCTTAGATTAGCTCATGCAAACTGCAGCACCAATGGTCATGAAAGAAGCTGGCAAATATTTCATACTTTTAACAATCAACTTCAACCAAATATTTCTTGTAGAAATACTGATTTTGAATGCAGGGCATACAAGTCAAGAGTACTGTACCTACATGAAAATCTTAAGCAAAATATACAATCCAAGCAATTTTACCCAATTAATTGGATAAGTTGGTTTAGGGTTACAGTTTCTTTAAGATGCAAAAACTACAATAAAACCATTATTCCTAAACACATGGTCTTCAGTGTGGGCCCAAAACTCTGACCTTAGTCCATCTGAAACAATGCATCTTTCTCCTACAAGAAGGACTGGAAATTCAGGAGGACATTACATTGCCTCCTGCAAAATATTTTAGAAGTGTTGTAAAGCAAAATATAAACTCAAAAGGCAGTGTAAGAAGGGAAAAATAAGAGAAACATAAAAAGGTCATAAATATTAGAACACCTGAAGTATTAACAATGCATTTTAAACAACCAAGTTCAGGGTTAGGTAAAATTCAGAGGTCTGCATTTTACAGGCAACAAATTGATTCTAAAGATACAGCTTTTATTCTTTATTGTACACTATATGTTTGACCTAATTTTGGCAAGTTATCTCTGTTTAGGAGCTTTAAGATTCTGAAATGCAGATCCATGCCCCAGCTCTGCCAAGTTTCTTAATTTGTGTGTTTTATCCAGGCCATACAAAGCTAATTTAAACCTCAATTCTCTGACACACAAGATGGTTTTTTTAAATCTACTTTTGCTTTCCTGACTTAGTACCCAATTCCCATAAATCATGTGAAAATATGGAAAACATGCCAAAGGATTAGAATTGTCTGCACCATATGTTATATAATCCATGCAGATTACATCTTCATGTTATAGAAGCAGCTGGTGAAAATATTCCAGACTTCCTGGAGAAACACTGCAGCAATTTCTAGGATCAGACAGAGCTGCTGCCATTAACTTTGGGAGTAAAAAACTGTTTTTAGGGGTGCATGGACTTTAGGCTGATCTGAGAGGAAGGTGAGCATGTATCAGTGTCTGTAACTAGAGATGGATAATGACTGAATTGCTTATTTTACTCTCAGTTCATAAATCCACTGTTGAATGAAACAAAATTTTAATTTGACATCAACCATCACCAGCTGAAAGAGAGAAGAGACACAGTAAACTGGCATTGAATAGACTTGAGCTGTAAACACAAGTAATTATGAAATTTTGTCACAGATATTATTTCTCCTTTCTCTTGATATACTTCAGGAATGTAATTAACACTTCTTTTACCTTTAACTTCCACAGAACCTAAGGTTTAGAGCTCTTTATTGATAAGAAGTGAAAGCAAATTTTATTAAAAAAGTTAAAACTTGGAGGCTTGTTTGAACATACAAATTTCAGAACTGTAATGAGCAACCACATAACTGGCTTTTGAGCAAACTGTATTCTAATGAAAGCCTTTCTTCAGAATTAGCTGTGATGTGATACTGACAATTTTTCTTTTAAATCAAAGGTCAAATGTTGACTGTTTCAGGGAAAAGCTGGACCAAACAACACTAACTGGAAATATGTTACCATATATAACACTAATGATGTCTGGCAAACTTCAGAAACAGCTACTGAAGCCATTTTAACTGTGAGGGTGAAATTAGCTTGCACTACAAACAAGGCACATGGCACAGCAGCAGGTCAGGAAAAGCTCCAGAAAAGATGTTTATTATTTTTTTAATCTGCCTGCTTTATACCTCAGCTGTTTTTGTAGCTGCTCTAGTTCCACATCTTGTTCTGTCACAGTTTTCAGAAACTGCTGATTGGTCTGCAAAATAAAGAGAGATTTGTAATATGTTCACTGTAGCATTGAAAATGTTACACATGCCTTACACTGATATAGTAAAGATGGCCACAGTGGCAGGCAGCACTCAAAATGCACAATATTCTCCTTTTCTCCCCTCTCACCTATTAACTGCTAATGTTCTTCTTGCTTTTTTGACTGTTGCTAAGAATTGTTTTCAGGCACTTGCTACTTCTAAAATATCTGAGTGCTAACACTTCATTTCAAGACCACCACAGAGTACTTAAAGTAAAAACCTCATCTTGCCCACATCTATTATTTTGGTTTCACTAAAAACAACAAAATATCAGATGAAATGAACTCAGATAATCAATGAGATCTTTCTGCAAATTTCTGCAGTTTACTTCAGTTTTGACTACCCTAAGTATTTTAACATCAGCAGTGAACACTCTTGCCTCAATACTGAATCTCATTTCCAGAGCATGAATAAATATGCTGAACAATTCCAACCTGAGCACATCTAGGAAACACAGCTGTTTTACCACAATAAAAAATGTCACTAACTAACATGTCTCCTCACTTCCTATTTTTCAGTTTGTTAGTTCAAAAAAAGGGCTTCATGCTTTATCCCATGACATCTTTATGCCTTTGGTAGCAGATGGTGCCAAATGTTTTTGGGACAATGCAAACAAATGGATTATCTTTACCTTAAATATTGTCTTAACTCTTTTCTCTGATGTGAGAAAAAAAGATTTCAGTGATAAAAACAAGATTAGACTGTTAGAGTAGGTTAGGAGTCTTTTTGCCAGTATTCAAAACAAACACTCAAAAAAAAAATCATACAGGAATCAAAAACAAACTTCCCAGTCAAAAACCTCACCCCTTCTTTCACCTCAATTTTTCAATAAAAAACTACTGGAGAGATTCTATTAAAACTGCTTATCAATTTTGGAAGGCCTAGACTAAAGCTTATTAACTAAGAAGTCTCACAGTGTAAGGATGTGGATAAAGCACTGGAAGGTTATTAGAGCTCAGCAAAATGTGCAGAAAGGTGACAAAGACACTGAAGACAGCAGTACCAAAACAGGAATGGATAAAAATGTGCCAGACAGAGCATTTGCAAGAGGGCATAATTGAAAGAAATGTCTCTTTTGTGAAAACATGTGTGAAGTACACTAGCCATAATTCTGAGTGAAGTCTGCAAATTTGAGTGGCACCAGGTAATGTGTGAAGGCCTTTTGGCTTGGGTTCTGTACTTTGAGGGTCTATTAGGAAAATAAAGAAATTACTAATTCACTGTTCAGAAGGCTTTACTCACCACGTGCAGTTGGCGAGTCAGCTGCTGAATGCTACTCAGCTGCTCCTAAAAAGAGAATTCAGAGTTTCTTATCATTATTACAGGCAGAAAAAGTGAATAATTAGAAAGCTTCATTGTCACCTGAAAACATTATAAAAAACCCCTATACATGTAGCAGGAAATACAGTGTGTTTTCATAGATTTCAGCTAGATTGGCTTCATACCCCATGAAATTAGATTTCCTACTGAATTATCTATCTAATATTTCCTGGGTCACAAACTGCCTCCCTCCAAACCTCACATGCACTTACTATGAAAACATGAAGGGACACATGAACAGTGCTTTTAAAGAGTCCTACAGACTGTGGTGCTACTACAAGCATTTTTGCTAAGCAAAGTAACAGACGTGCACCCACTAATTAAAAAATGCCTGTTATGGACATTTTAATTTGTTCTTTGCCATACAGTCCTTATGATGTCCCCTCTCCTCCTTGCCTTCTGTCAACTCCAATTCTACTTGATCTTACCTATTTCTATTTACCTCTGACAGCTGTTTGCTGCTCCTTCATTGAAAGCTAAACCTAAAATAAAAGTTTATTTAACTGGAGAGCTGTTTTCTCTGGGAGATGTTTAAGAATAAAAGGCTGTTTAGCCTCGTTCTTGTCAAGGTGGAATTACAATGCACCAAAAATTGAGTTACTAATAAGAAATGGAATCTGGAAGCCCTACAACAGCTACCAATGGCTCTCTATACTCTACTGTGTATGTTATTAGTACCTGACAATGCGACACAAAAAATAATTAATAGAAGAGACAGGAGCAGAAATTTGGAACTACACAAAGATCAGAGTCCTCTTCACTACTCCTTGAAATAATTATGAAATTTGACAGAGTACAACAGCTGCACAGACACTTACCCTTTTTCTCAGAAAGGATCACACTACCAAGGTGAACTCAATACCACAAAAAACCAAAAATCAGTAAAAAAATATTTCTGAGGTGAGCTGTAGCTGTGCCCACAAGTGAAGTGCTTTTGAAAATAGAGAGGAAATATTAAAAGAATTTGTACATTCTCTCCTAGGAATACATGTAGCAAAGCACATAAAAGTTTCTATTAGTTCTTCACACACTTAGCATCTTTACAGAGCTCATCAGAGCAGAACAACTTTTCTAAGAATTCCCTGAAAGGCCTTCCCCAGACTCAGCAGAACAGAAACAGGCTGCTAAACTCAAGCTGTCATTAGACAAAGATTAGTGAACTTAATTTTTTCACCTGTTTACTTCTTTAATGAATAACAGCAAGAAATGGTGACTGCTTTTCCAGCTATTCAAAGGAGAACAGATACAGAAAGACTTTCCCCTCAGAACTCAGAAATCTTAAGCAACTTTTCCAGATGTTCCACCATCCTGAAGATTTCCGACTGTGCAATTCAAACACAGGATTATTTATATACACGTGCACATTTTGTGTACACACATATATGCACAATGTTGGAATCTATAAAATTAGAGGGCTTTTTGGGAAATGGTTAAAATAGTTAAAAAAATATAGGCCTCAAACTGAAGTTTTGTTAGCATTGCAGATACAGCAGAAAAGTTTCCCAAGCAAGCAGAAAAGTTTCCCAAGCAGTAGAGCACACGTGACAAATAACAATAGGCCTCTGTAGAATTAGCTTTAAGATGGCAACAAAGTTATTTAATGTATATCTTTAGAAAGTCAGCATGAATAGAGCTCTGTTCTTTGTCTCTTATGAACCAGTCTTTGTTTTAACTACCATTACGTGTGTTTTATAAGATTGGATAGAATGCTTGTCAATATGTGTTGTTCTATGTATGATTGGCTGAAATCTAGACTGAGATGGTTTTATGTCTTTCTGTATCACCCCTCCCTGGAGAGACATTTTGGTGTGGATCAGTGAGCTGTTAACATCATGTCTCCATTTTGTGTTTTGAGACTGATGTGCTGGAAATAAAAGCAAAAATCTCTTCACTGCTCTGGTTCCAATGTTGTCCATATCTGGACGTTTTGCCGCAGCATAGTGGGTTCCTTTTTTAAGACGTGGGTTCCTGACACAATTGGACTTATATCTACCCTTCCCCCGCAATAACTTTCCCCTCAGAACTCAGAAATCTTAAGCAACTTTTCCAGATGTTCCACCATCCTGAAGATTTCCAACCATGCAATTCAAACACAGGATTATTTACATACACGTGCACATTTTGTGTACACACATATATGTACATGAAAAAGAAAAAAAGAACAAGAAGAAATGAGAATTACACTCTGCTTTTTCCTCTCAGCTATGAGAAGGTGTGTTCTGGTCAGGCGCTCCTGGTACTGCTGCTGAAGCCGGTCGTGCTCCTGGGACAGTGTCTGCCAGCGCTCCACTGCTTGGTCTCTCTCCTAATTTACAGAAAAATATTCTATCACAGCACCTTTGTCTTCATCTGGCATTGGCTAAGAAGACAGGTCTTAACTTCTGTTGTGAAGAAATGCCAGTACTATACTTTTCTCTGCACATATTATTTTAAAATTTAAATTCAAGTGCAGAAAAACAGATGCTTGGAAATTGAAATTCCACTTCTGTCGCAGACATTTTTTCATAGAAATGCTTTCTTTGGGACTTGTTCATCTTCTGGGAAGCTGAGGCCCCAGAAAGAGAATGTAAACTGATTATCAGCTGCTGTGGCATGCAATAGGATGCACCTGTGATTGGTTCATGTTCCATGTGTACAATTAAGGGCCAATCACAGGGCAAGCTCTCTGGAACACAGTGACAGAGAACTCTTGTTTTTAGATTCTTTTCTATTCTATTCTTAGCTTAGCAGCCTCTGCAACTTCTCTCCTTATTCCTGTTAGTATACTTATAATGTATTTTATATCATATATCAATAAATCCAGCCTTCTGATCATCAAACAAGATTCTCATCCTTCTCTCACCCTGGAGACCTCATCAGGTTGCTGTAATACACTTCCAGTTGTCTTTTTTTTGAAGAGTTCAAACTTTCACAGGTCTTTAAGGTAGGCCTGCAGTATAGACACTATTCAAATACCAAAATTCAATTGATATATTGTAATAAACTGAACAAAATTCACTTGTACTTTTACACTTAGATACTATTTTCTACATCCCACGCTTCCCTCCTCATATCTCATTACAATAGTTTTGATTAAAATGACAAGTTGCTACAAAAAGCTTGAATTGAACAAAATATTTCATGGAGTTGCTGATCATGAATTTGACATACAGATGAAGTCAACTAGGTAAAATTAATGACACAAATTTATATTAAAAATTATTTTATGAATCTAGGAAAGAAGTTTCTTCAATCTTTGAGCTCAAGAGGGGCTCAAAACAGCCTCAAGGAACTCTGCCCAAATGATTTCTGAATCAAAAACCAAAACAGCCTCCCCTAATCTGCCAAGGCACAACAAGAGAAAGAAAACAATATAAATGTTTCATCTCACACACTTGCTTTGCCACACGTAGCTCCTCTTGGAGGGTTCTCACTGTGCCTTCATCTGCAGGAATATCAGTTTCCAGATGCACAAAAGGAAGAGCCTGCAGTTGCTTCTCAAGAGGCTCTTTCAACTCTGCATGCAGCCTGAAATTCAAAGAACTAAGTTCAGCAAGGTATTTCTTTAAAATGGATTTTTTTAAGAACTGAAATATACTGTGCCTTCCACCTGTACATTTTGCTTCCTTCCAAGTCAAATTTAAATATATTCAATTATGTTCTATAAACAAAATGGACAGTTTGAGATAATGTCACATCTAGGTCTTTTAGTGACATGGTAACATCTCCTCTACCTGGTGCTGTAATCTGTATTAGCACTTCAAAACTCTAATGTTAGGCTCCTGAATTTACTAAGTAGAAGATTTCAAAGATATCGAGGTGCTAGGAAAAAAAAACTTTTAATGTTTAGAAATCATGAAAAATGGCAGCAGCAACACGGCAGTGCAATTATTTACCTTTCATTTTCCTTGGTAACTTCTTCCAATTTTTTCTTCATCCCACCCATTTGTGCCTGATACAAAGACATTCAAGAGTTAGCAGTCTTTTAAGTAACACAAACTCTGGTAACACTGTCAATTCTGTATTTCTGACTGACATTGTAAAAGATGGACAATTTAATCCAGCACAATACAGGAAATGAAAGTCAATTGCTTTTTAAGGCAAGTCACAGGATGCCACTTGAATTTCATGGCTGCCAAGTCCTGTTACACCTCAGAATTTATTAGTTATTACAGACATTAAACTTAACCTTTTGAAAGTCTTACGGCTCTTACAGATTGATTTTTAATTAACTCAAGTTTTTAGGGGTAGAGTGGATAACTCATCTTTTATGCTGCAAGCATTTGATGAAAGTTTAGCAATTCACTGAGGAGAAACTCGAGTTATATGGACCAAACTGGCTGTTTTGTTTACTAGTGCAAGGAAGCCATAGTGCTCCTGTTGCCTCCTGAAACTGATCAAGCTGCAAGACTATTTGCAAAATCCTCATGATGTACAGATCAAACCAATTAAATGCAATAAACCAAAAGCAGTGTGGAACTTCTGCATGAAGATCACAAGCAAAAATTGCTTTCTGTGTACCATAAGTTTCAATACCGCTTATATTTTCAGTCATGTGAAAGGAAGATGGATCCCACCTCAACCTCCAGGATGACACTGTTGCAATTTGGACAATCTCCCAACCTTTCACAGAAGCTCTCCATTCATCCCCTTGAGGCAGCCTGCAGTCCAGCAGCTTTGTGAAGCATGACAAAAAGTAGTGCCCACATATTCACTAAAAGGAGAAACTTCCAGTCTGAAATGTAGGGAATGCCCATACCTGATAAAGCTGCAGCTGCTCTCTCATTTCCTCCACCTGTTTTCCATACTCTGTGATGAGAGCTGACAAGCTAAGAAGTTGAAAAATATGATCAGAATAAGTTTTGGAAATGCTGAACTGCTCTGATAATTAACTAGTTTTAAAGAATTTTTAATCTAGAGGCCAGAACAGAGCAGTCAGTTTTCTTGAGTTTCAGAATCAAATGAACAAATTTATTCACTACTTTTAAATAATGATTATTAACAGCAAGGGTTCTAGACAGCAGAAATAGAACATATAATGGGATATTATAAATGACCATTAATACAATATTAATATTTCATTGAGTCAAACAGAATCCCAAATATTAAAAGACTAGACTAAAATGCAGAACACTGTAGATCTACTTCTATACATTCTCCCTCCTAATATTTTCATAACTGCTAGCAGTTCTCTGAAAATTCTATATTAAAAGCTAAGAAGAAAAGCTAGGTTATTTTTGTAAGAGGAAATTACAGTGATCATGAAACCATTTCCTGATAGACAACTGTTAGTTGAAGAGTGCCAAAAAACCATTTTTAAAAACATCCCCCAATCTCAACAGACAGCAGTTACCTGTGGTGCCTAGATCTGTGCAGTCTTACCAGAACTTTTGTTTATTCTCTCAAAACTTGGACTAGAAATCCCTTCATTCATCTCTCATCCTTTATTTTACAGCTTGTGGCAGTAAAGCCAGTAATTTAATTTACTGAATAAACACAATACCACCTAAAAAGAACTTTTACAGTAACAGCTCTACAGACACATGTATACAGGAGCTAGTTCACCTGGATGTTTACACTCCTGTGAACACATGGCAATTTCCTTCAACTCCACTGCAGCATTCCCACTTATCACTTGGAATCAGTTACCTTTGGTCCATCATCCTGGATCCTGATGTGCCATCACCACCAAGGGCATGCTCCTGTAATGGAGTAATAATTTAATTATTAGTAATTGCACATAAATGTATGTGTTCTTAAACTTTAATATGAAACCCAAAACTGTCTGTACTGTAATTTGTACACAATATGCCACAGAATTACTTTCAGGTTTATGTTCAAAAACCCTTGATTGCTGTCCCAATATGAAAAAATAATTATATTTTTTTCCTGGACATGCTTTGATTTCAAGCATAATTACACCTGAGGGAAAATCAACTCAATTTTAAAAGAACAATCATGAGTTTGTGTAAGAGCTTGGTTCATTTCCATGCATCTCAGCATCAGGAAAGCACTGAAGCCAGAGCTTCTGCACAAGCTTTCAGACAGGCTTAGGGTACCCAGCACAAAAAGCTACCTCAACATGAGGCCAATCTCTTAGAAAAGTGAAGTAGTGTACAGAATTACAAATCAAGTGCTCTTTCAGGGATAAAACTCTCAGAAATGCACCAAAAATACCACAATCCATTGTTAGGGCAGTTTTTTCTGCTGTTGCTCTGTTGTATGAAGGACCCAAAACAGGGCCAAGCAACCCTGAAGCGAGTTGTGCTCCATATTTGGAAAGTTATTTATCACAAAACATAATAAAAAAAAATTTTACTCCTCCCTTGCCTGAGTTCACATACCTGCTCAGCAGTAATTCTCAGAACCTCACTGGTTTCACAGTGTCCAAGTGCCATTTTTAGCCTCTGATCTGAAAAACACCACATTTGAGAATCATGGCTATAACACAGGCCTCAATCTAAATAAATGGGACTGGCAGTCAGAAATATGTTTAACAATATAATGTTTCAAGGGCAAAAAAAAAAAAAAAAGTTTCTAAAATTCTTCTATTTAGCACAACTGTTTAAAAAAATACTTTAAAAAAACCTACAGGAACTGTAATAACAATACCAAATATTATAATAGTAATAATAATAATAATAATAATAATAATAATAATAATAATAATAATAAATTCCATTCCTGTTATATTCAGTTTTCTTTAAGAATTATTTTTTGCTCTGTTTTGTAAGAATCTGAGTAACACTTTTGTAACTGGAATGGGTAACAAAGAAGGAAAAACACATTGGGAATGCAATGGCTGTATTTTGATTTAAACAACTTCTTGCCTATTTTTCTTGCTACACATCCCATGGTTCTTTTACTAATTCTAAACTTCTAAAGGAGGATATAGGAAAAAAACAGTGGGCATAGAAAGGAGATACAGCAAAGGAATGACAGGAAAGACAAGGGGAAAGTTGCTGCCCTTGCAAGCTACAGGTGCAAAAAGGGACAGATTCTAAACACTTCTAGAAATTCACTTCCAACAGTAAAGCATTAAATACATTCTGAAAAAAGTTCAGCATGTACCACAAAAGTATGGAATGGAATGGAATGGAATGGAATGGAATGGAATGGAATGGAATGGAGTATTATTTGTAGGTCTGGCTATTAATATTTCAAAAAGAATTCAGGTGAAATTCAACCTTCTTTACAGCAACATATTTAACATGACAAATACTCTACAACATTAAGTGGAATACTGGTTAGAGAATCTCATTTCAGATGCATTACACACATTCAGTGTTTTACAACTTTGATTTTACATTTGTGAAGAAAGAGAAACATTAATCCATGCATCAGGCTCAGAGTAGGCCTAAAATAACTTGGGGGCTCAGCTGGCATTGAAGGCAACTTCAAATCTTGTCCTGTGAAAATGTATAAATATATTTTAAAAAAATAAATTAAACTCTTTGATAGGAAAGGGAAAAATTTTAATGAATAATTTAATTTTTATTAAAGAATAATAAAGTACTGGAATGCTCTTCCCAGGGAGGTGGTAGAATCTCTGGATGTGTTTAAAAACAGACTGGACATGGCACTTGGTGCTATAGTCTGGCTGAGGTGTTAGGGCATGGGTTGGACTCAATGATCTTAGAGCTCTCTTCCAACCTCAGCATTCTGTGATTTCACAGTGAATTTAGTCTGAGTTCTGCTTAGATTCCAAGGACTTACAAAATAAGCTACAGCCAAAAGAAATATATATGAAAAGGCAACATGTAGGGGCATAGAATATAAGTAAATAAATTAAGTGTAGAATGGAATCTTACCCCTTAAGGAGTTGCAGCTGGAGCAATTACTAAAGATGAGGAGCAGGCCTGATGTTAACAGGCCACACCTGCAGCCAGTAAGAGCAGTGGTGTAAAAGAGTGGATTGGTGGGATCTGGAGTCAGATGGCTGCTGCAAGGACCAGGAACAGTCAGTGCTCAGAGGAACTGCCTATGAGAAACATTGAGGAAGTATGGAACTCTGGTGGTATGGAACTTCTGCAATGTACTGATAATAGAACTCCTGCAATATAATGACAACAAATGGTGGCCCCAACATGATTCAGGAAAAAGGACTTGACTATATGACCCTGTGGATGTGGGATAGTCCTGTGGATTTGGGGAAACAGGATTTGACCATATGACCCCGTGAATTTGAGGAAAAGGACTTGACTACTAAACTACTGGGAAAATATATCAATTACAGCTATTAGTGTTTGTTAAATAGGAGTATAAAAGATTTTGAAGAAAAGTACTTTGTAAACTGAGAAAAGCTGCAAAACTGAACCAACACTCAGAAATATATATTTGTACTGTAATATGTTGTCTGAACATTTGTGTAATTATTGGTTCTGAATGAAATATATGAATATGTCATAATGTTAATTCATTTGAATATGCACTTCTAGAAATGCTGCAACTCTGTAATTAAAAGAAAAAGAGGGAATTGTAGGGGGATACAGTGTGGGTAAATGAAGGTGGTATAGAATGTAATCTTATCCCCCAAAGAGTTGCAGCTGGAGCAATTACTAAAGATTAGGAGCAGGCCTGATGTTAACAGGCCACACCTGCAGCCAGTAAGAGCAGTGGTATAAAAGAGTGGGTTGGTGGGGTCTGGAGCCAGACAGCTGCTGCAAGGATCAGGAACAGTCAGTGCTTGGAGGGGCTGCCTGTGAGGAACATCAAGGAGGTATGGAACTGTGCTGGTATGGAACCCTTGTAATATAATGACAACAGCAGCTTTCTAATATTTGAAAAAGTATAATTTTTTCATGCTACAGGATAATAAGGACTCTTGCAAAGGCCAAGAAAGATATGGATTTTTGAACCAGGATGACTGTGTTATCTCAGACAGAAGCTTTTCTGCTGTCCTTGGAATCAACAGTTGGCTTTTCACCTTTGCCAGCACGTGGAGCTTGGTACCCAGTGAAATTCTGAGGTCTGAGTGATGGAGCTGCCACGCTGCATGCACTGTGATCCGCTGCTGCTGCGCTGCAAGTTTTCCTGCAGCACTCACTGGGGACAGGGACATTCCTTGGGACAAAGCACCTACCTCATCTCCAACTCCCAGGAATATAAACTCAGCAGATGCAAATTTGTTTGGTTATTTTGTTGGTAACTCAGGTGTACTCTGATTAAGTCATATTAAATCCATCAAGTAACTCATAATTAAAAATACCAATTTTAATCTGTAAAGCAAATTTCATGAATAATCAGCAAGAGAGCTTTCTAAAGTGTAGGAAATGCCAATCACTTGTTTTTAAAACTTTAGAAGTTTAATAATAATAAAATGGTTATAAAAATAGCAATATAATTAGAGTGATAATAATTTGGACAATTGTGATTAGGACAATAAGAACAAAGAGGTACAGATGGTCTGAGTACCTTTTTCTGGGCAAGGTAAGCCTGAAAAAGGGCACACATTAACAGAGGATTAACCCTTAAAAACAATAACCTGTTGTTTATAAAACATATTTATACACCTCATCCACGATACATAAATTCTGTTCAAACACAGAATTCTGTCTGGGCAGTGTCACTTTCTTCCTCTTAATCCTGAGAGTGTCTTCAGAGCTGAGCAAGGCAGGAAGAAGTTTGTTTCTTCTGATAATGGAGCAATAGATAAATTTTCTCTGAAAGATTTAGGTGTCCTCTGGCTGCTATCTCGGTGCAAGTGCCTCAATCCTTTCTTAAAAAAAATCCTCACACATAGTTTCTATTTTAACATTATGTTATAACCGAAACCATTACTTAAAAAAATTAATACAGCATAACTTTCTAACACAACACTTAATATTCATTTTAATATTTGCAAAAAGCCAATCATAAAACATGAATTTTTCACACTGTGGTTTCATTACTGTGAAAAATGCATATTTTGATTGGCTCTTCACAAATATTAAAACGAATGTTATATGTGTTGTGTTAGAAAGTTATGCTGTATTAATTTTTTTAAGTAGTGTGTTAAATATAGTTGTAGGTTGCAACAAAATGTTAAAATAGAAACTATGCTATGTAGGATGCTTTTTTTTTAAAGAAAGGACTCGCAGTGAGACTGCAGTCACAGGACACCCAAATCTTTCAGAGAAAAATAATTTATTGCTCTCTTATCAGAAGAACCGAACTTTTTCCTGCCTCGAAGGCGCTGTTAGGATTCAGAGGAAGAAGTTGACAATGACCAGACAGAATCCTGTGTTTGAATGGAATTTATCCATCATGCATGAGGTGTATGAATATGCAATCGGTTGTTGTTTTTAAGAGTTAATACTTTGTTTGTGGATCTTTTTTTGGGCTTATTTTGCCCAGAAAGAGGTACCTGGACGTCCGTAACTCTTTGGTTCTATTGTCTCATATTGTCCTAATTCAAATTGTCAAAATTATTATTACTCTAATTGTATCACTATTTTTATAACCGTTTTATTACTACTAAAATTTCAATTTTTTTTTTTTTTTTTTAAAAGCAAGCGATTGGCGTTTTTCACAATTACCAAAGAGCCATTCCTACAAAAACACGTGCTTTTGGCCATCACCTCATTAGCCGTTTTAATTGCTGCGGTTTCGCTAACTAAAAGCACTTCCCTCACTGCCAAACCTACGGAACGCAAAACCTTCAAAACCTTCACACTGGCAGCGAATTTAAGCCCTCATTGCCCGCACTCACCCGGCCGCGCCTCGCTCCCGGCTTTCCCCGAGAAAACTCCACGAAGCCCCGGGGGGAAAGGCCGCTTGTCCGGCTGGAGAGGAGGGAAGGAAACCCGGAGTAGTACCGGAGGAGGAGAAGAAAACCCAGAGCTGTGCCGGAGGAGGGAAAGATAACCCAGAGCTGTGCCAGAGGAGGGAAAGATAACCCAGAGCAGTGCCGGGGGAGGGAAGGAAAGCCAAAGCGGTACCGAGGGAGGGAAGGCGGCTGGAGCTCGCTGGCGCTGAGGGCGGGACGCGCTCCCCTCAGCCGCCGGTGCTGCGGGGCGGGGGCAGCGGGCAGAGCCGCCCCTCCGCTCCTCCCAGAGCCCGCTCGGTAAGGAGGCAGCCCCGGTACCAGCGGAGCCACAGCCGCTCCAGGGCCCCGTGGAGCAGCCTCACAACCGCTGAGGGCCGGGGCAGGCCCGGCCTCTCTCTCCGGGCCGGCAGCGCCGCCCCCGTCACGTGGGGAGCGGCCATGGCGGGGCCCTGGGGCCGGGTGGGAGGAACGCCTCGTTAAACTCTGTTTGCGGGGGGTTGTCTGCTTGCTGTGGGTTAAAGATGGGTTTTTAAACTTCCCTTCGCTGGTTAAAGCTGCCTTTGGCGCTTAAATTTCCCTTCGGGACAACAATCGGGCTGTGGCCGGAGCAGCAGAGCTCCGCCCGCCGGGGGCTGTGGGCAGGCGGGAGCGGCCGCAGCTCCCGGGGAACCGGCGGCAGGAGGAGAGGACACAGCCCAGGTTGGACTTTAGGAGTAATTTCTTTATAACAATAGTGATTCGTCTTTGGAACGAGCCGCACACCGTCCCTGGAGGTGTTTAAGGAAAGGCTGGTTGGCAATGACTGCAAATGAAAGCCCTAGCTAGTTGTTTCATTTCCTTGTGTCTCAAGCATTAAAAGCTTTCCTCTCAGTCTGTTTTTCTGATGTTAGCAAATCCTCTAAATTCATGTAATGGAGGCCGTTTTGTTTATCTGTCCTCTTGTTTAGTATTTCTGGTGGTTTTGGAAGGTATTTATTTAGATGTATGTGTGAAAAGCCTTAAGCTTTACGAGATGTCAGTGTAATTTGTAACCCTGCAGGTATAAACGCTATGAGAAACGGCATTTATGTAACTATGTTGTTACAGATAGGTAACATTGTTAGGTTTTTTGTTACAGAGCTAGTTTGTTTCAGTTCTGATGCTTACAAACGTGATTTGGTAATTGACCAAAGCGTGTGTTCGTTTTTTTTCCTGGGCAGCCAAAGTGCAGTTCATGTGCAGCTGGAATCTGAGATCTTCTTTGACACAATTTTCCTTTTCCAGTTGTGTAGTACCCGAAGATGGAATTCCTTATTGAGCACACCTGGGATGGTTTGCCTGTGAGCCACGAGCCGGTTTCAATAGGGCTGAGGCCGGATAATGCAGGATTGCTGATGGAAATTCGGGCTCCTTTCTTTAATGACCCTCCAGCACCTCCCGGAGAGCCAGGGAAACCTTTTGGTGGGCTCTGGGACTATGAGGGTAAGTGTAACTCTTCTGCAGATATATCTGATTTCTGTAGACACTGATCTTTCTCTGTATTTCATACGCCTGGTCTTTTTTAAAGTGACTTCTCAATCTGTGATAATTCTTTTTTTTTTTTTTTCAAAACAACCCCAAAACTGGAGTTCAGTAATGTGTGTTGATTTCAATGATTTTGAAGCTGACTTCCTGATCCTGTTAATAGTATATGCACTCAAACTTAGGTTTTGGGTTACCGATGCAACTTGTGAACTATCAGAGTCTTGACATATTTGAGTATCAAAATAATTTTGTGGTTTATATATATAGATTTAAATGCCCTTGTGGAAGGAGAAGTGAAATCCTAAAGATGGATTCGACTTGTGCTTTAAGAAGTGAAGTGTTTTAATCATTTTTCCAGAGTTCCTTAGAGGAATAGGAAGGTGTGAAATGCAGAAATTACATCTCATGAAATGCAGATCAAATTGTACCTAAATGAAATAGGGAAAAAACTCATAGTAGTGCTGGGTGTTTTCTCCTTTCCTGTCCATACTGTCGCTTTTACCCATTGCTTTCAGTAATGCAAGAATTTAATATTTCTAGCAGTTCCTCACATCCTGATTATTGAGCTATTCTGATTCAAGCTCTACTAAAATTCTCTTTGGTGTTATTATAATAAATATGCTTAAGTAAAAATAAATGAAGATATCAGTCATATCATAATTCAAACTGAAGTTTTCTAATAATGGCATTGCTGCAAGAAGCACTGTTGTAGTTTTACATGAGAAACACCATTGTAGTTGTATTTTGTGTTCCTGAAACGTGATTCCAATGTCATATGCAGCTTTCAAGTACACCTGGAACAGTAATCCTCTGTCCAAAATATCCCTCTACAGGGAAAAACCATTGAAGAGCTAAGTGCTTTCTTATTATTTTGGAGATTTAACAGTTTTAGTTACAGGGTGCGTACCCTGCTCTGAATGTGATCCCGTCTATTTCCCGTCTATTTCCTTTCCCTGCTGCATCAAGCTAAGTGTTTTCAAAACTGGAATTTGTAAAGCCAATCAAGTCAGTGTGGCACTTTATGAAGTGCCACACTGACTTGATTAGCTTTACAAATTCCAGTTTTGAAATATTAATAAGTAATATCAATAAGTAATATTCACTTAATTATTCAAATCAATTCAAATTAAATTATTCAAATTAATAAATATTAATCAATAAGTAATATTCAATTGCTCTTTGTGATCACAGCAATTGAAGATAAGAGCTCCTGAAGCTGGAATTTTGTGGCACAGCATTTTGAATATTTGGTTTGTAGCTACTGTGTACGTGTCAGTAGTGAGTCAGGCTCTGGCATGGCATAGTCAAAACCCATGAAAGCTGAGTTGTATTAATGGGATATGAAGATCTCAGGGTGTTACAGAATAGTTAATATTAAACACTGACAGCTTGTTTGTTTGGGTTTTTTAAAATTTTTTTGTTTGATTTGTTTTTTTTCAGTTGTAGAAGCATTCTTTCTGAGTGACAGAAGTGAGCAGTATTTGGAAGTTGAGCTTTGTCCGTAAGTGCAGCACTGATAAAATCCCAAAAGTTAACTTGGGATTTTATTTTTATTATTTTTTACACTTGCAGTTCTGATGCTTGTGAGACACATGTATGGTATGAGGGGGACTAGACACAGAAACTGGCTCAGTGTGGGGAATGTACATATTTGTGGTGCTATAATGCACTAATAACTTGACATAATTTCAGGAAAACTGTGCTCTGATTCTTTGACAGCCATGGGCAGTACTTGCTGCTGCTGCTTTCTGGCAGAAGAAAAGCATGGAAAGTAAGTGCTCAAGTACATTTATAATGATTTTTATTTACCTGCTTTCTGATCAAAAGATAGTCAATACCTCTTATTTAATTTTTTTTTTTCTCCTCCTTTAACAGGAACAACTTCCTTTGGAGTTTGAGGTGACCAGAATGGAAACCAGATGGGAGGGTAAAGCTCTTCTCCCTTGGAGTTATTTCCCACCATGCGCTGACAAGTTCAATGCATTTGCAATTCATGGCTCGGGAGAAGAGAGAAAATATGAAGCACTTTATCCTGTGCCTCCACACCAAGTGCAGGAAGGACAGGAACCAGATTTGTAAGCATAAAATGAACTCTTCTGTAAAAGGGCTGCACTGTTGTTGAAATACTTGAAAAAGCTGATCTGGTTTTTGATTGAATGCCTTTAATATTATTATACTACTTAGCTCTGGATCCACTGGTGCTGTACTTTCTGTAAAGCACTGTAGTTAGTGCTTGGTTTCCATGATAAGTGCATAGAAAATGACACATTCAGTACCATTGGCATCTGCTTTTATCACCTTTCTCATCTAAATCATGGGTAGGTTGTTCTACTTTTCCTTCTTGATTTCAGCTCTTCCTGGAGTGCTGTTTTAGTGATAATTTCACCAGTTACATTTCCAGTAAATCTCTTTTCTGCTCCTCCCCTACTCTTCTAAAAGCTTTCACCTCTACAGATGGTTCCATGCTCTGGAAAAAATTGCAAAGGCAGAATAAACTACAAAAAAATATAATTAAAGGATACCTGGTATCAGCAGAAAAAACACAGAGAATTTGGATTTTTTTCTTGTGCTTCGGGTCTGTTTATTTTCTTTGCCCGTGAGGCTGAGATGATCTGGTAAAACCTGTTACTCCTGAGCATTTTGTATAAATGAACCAGCTCTAGAGGACACCCTATAGCTCTTATGAAACTTATCAGACAATGTAAGTGATGGTGGGGTAGGGTAAATTTTAGATAAATTACCCTTTATTTAAGAAAAAATAAGCTTCTGCAACTGTATATTAAAAAATATCTGAGCTATTGTTAATAAAGCATATCAGTATTCAGTGCCAAATGGAAGTTTTTATTTTATTTTTATTTATTGTATTGCACTGGAGTATGGCTGTAATACCTTCTAAGAAGGAATTCTTTCTATATTAACCCTTTCATAAAAACCCTTGTCTTTTTCAGATGTTGGTAGCAGATGAAATTGTGTGAAGAGACTGTTCCTTGCTGATTTCATTACTCTGTTTGTCTTTGCTCTTACAGATAACTACAAAAGTTAGGATTTTGTTTATTTCTCTTTTGTTTGCAGTCATCGTTTGGAGTTTTTCAAAGACTTGAACATGAAAGCACTAACAGGAGAAGACTGGAAGCAGCCTGAATCAGATATATGGAAATCTCTCACTAAAGGAATGGATTGAGGCATGAATTTTTGGAGTGTTGAAGTTGGCTGGAGCTGTGTGGAAACAACTTCCTCATTCTGAGCAGAGGTTGTAGGTACCAGATTAGCAAGGCTTTCCTTGGCACCAAAATCATGGATCAGTCTGAAAATCAGCTGCAAAGCTTGTGGATCTGTTGATTCTAAATGTATGAACGGCTTGGACTTTTTAATCTGTGCAAGAGATGAATCTGCTGCTACCAGTGCAGGAAGAAAAATGTGCTGAAATTGCAGCCGTGCTTTTGTGAGAGCTCTGAAGGCCAATTGTCGCAGACATTTTTCACAGAAATCCTTTCTTTGGGGCTTGTTTGTTTTCTGGGAAGCAAGGGCCCCCAGAAAGAGAATGTAAACAATTATTATCAGCTGCTGTGGAATGCAATAGGATGCACCTATTTTGATTGGTGATTGGTTCATGTTCCCATGTTTATAATTAAAGGCCAATCACAGGAGCGAGCTGGGGACAGAGTCCCTGGACACAACTTTGTTATAGATTCTTTCTTTCTGTTCTTAGCCTAGCTAGCAGCTCTGCAACTTCTCTCTTTCTTCTATTTAGTATAGTTATAATGTATTATATATCATATATCAATAAATCCAGCCTTCTGATCAAGAAACAAGATTCTCGTCTTTCTCTCACCATGGAGACCTTTGACAGGTCCCTGTAATAGCCAATACCTGATTGAATTTTTTTGGTTTACTCTAGTTGCTGTATTTTAACTGCTGCTGCTTTGTTTGTTGACTGCTGAAGGAGATCCTTATGTGCCTAGGTTTTTTGCTTACAATCAGGAGGAAGAAAGAATGGATTTTGGAGGCTCAGTACTTGGCCTGCCAGAGGGATAGCACTGCCCTTTCCCATATGTTCCTGTGCATGAAGTTTTCCCTTGCTTAATGCCAAAGGGGAAACTTATTCTGTCCCACAGACCTCTCTGTGGAGTGCCTGATGGTGTTTAGGGGCAGAGGATAGATTTACAAAAGGTTTTATGTATTTCAGGTGAAGTTTTTGGGACAAATCATGCTTAGTAAAATCTTTTGGTATAGTTGTGTGCATGCAAAAGCAGGTTTTTTTTTCCTAAGGCTTGTCATATCACTTCAAGAATTTATCTCAGTTGTCTGAGAATTTTTTTTGGCATTCCTCTGAAGGCTGGAGATACTCTAGGTGTACATTTTCTGTGTATGGGCATGAGTCATTTTAACAATATTGAATATTAGGTGGCAACATCTAATCTGTAAACGGTCACCAGATTTACAAATCATATGTTCCTTTTTTTTGGTCTGGCTTAGCAGCTGCTGCTTGATTGTGGCTGCTGATTTAATAAACACATTTTGATGGTCCCATTTTTTCTGCTGCCTTTCAGCTTCACTCTAGCTGTAAGTTCTGCCTGAGAAGAAGGTGGGAACATCTGACCTTTGTGGAGGACATCTCAGTGTGGTTAATATCTGAGATAAACTCTGAACTGACATGCTTTGTTTAGCTCTAGATTCCCTCCTTGTGCTTTCAGTTTTATAGAACTGTGCTTTCAAATTAGAAGATATTAGATTTTTGTGGGTTTTTTTTTTTTTCCCTGTGGCAGACTTTGGCATGTCAGTGCACTCAGCCATCCAATTTGCTCTGTTTCAATTAGACAGGATAGGTTCCTTGCTGTAAAGTGCCATCTGTTGAAAATTGTAAGTATTGTACCATCAGTTGTTTGGCTTCTTTTCTACCTTCTATCCATGTACAGTTTTCTAAAGGAAAATAGTCTGAAATCATGAATGTCAGTCTGAAATAATGAATAATTCAATAGATATTGATTAAAGTATTATCTAGACATTGGTGTCTCAAAGCTGCTTGAAAAATTTTAGTCAAAACCAAAATGCCATTTGGCAAAACTTTTAGACTTTGTCAAAAAACTGTGTGCAAAGATTCAAAATGGGTGTACTGCTTTTCTCACAAAGGTTGTTTTCCTCTGAGGAATGATACTTTGTATGTAAGAGATAGTAAATAAAATTTTTATTTCTCTTGTTTATTCCTACTTCAAACTGCTTTGGATTTGACTTTGGTTGTAAGTGATGAACTTGGAGGGAAATCGATTATTTTCCCCAAATAAGTAATTTAAAGTAAAACCATTGTCCTTGTAGTATGAAATGCAAGTGCTAGGTGCTCCAGAAAGTGGAAATTATGTTTGCAGCCCCAAAGACCTTGTTCTTTTTGCTTCTTGCCACTAGGTGGGAGAAGAAGGTTGTCTAAACTGTGCCTTGGTGCTGCCAGCCTAGTCACCCTTACAGATCCCTTCCTTCTTGCTATATCCTTGCTTTAGAAAAAGGATATTTCAGTCAAACTGATGGTGGTTTATTTTGGTTTATTTGAGACATTTTTGTTGCAAGAAACGCTTGTCATCTGTGCAGTTACAGTTTTAATGTTTGCTTTCCTGCAGGGCTGTTTTCAAAAATAAGTTTTGAGACAAAACCAATGGAAGATAAATTCCACGAGGTGTCAGTCAATCTGTAGTATAAAAGTAGTTGTTTGGTGTTCAAATGATTTGTGTTATTCGGGATTTAATTTTTTTTTTTTTTTGCATATGTCATGAATAGTCTCTGGCAAACTTTCCAAAAAGGCTGTTTTGAATTCTGAAGGAATTTATTTCATTTAATAGAGGCTGTTTTGTGAGAGGTGGTGCACCCCTTCAAGGGTGAGGCTTCAGTGGTTCAAACAACCTGCAGTGAAACAACATGAAAACTGTGGCTTAAGAGGGATAGAAAATTTGTTTTCTTCAATACAAAAATGTAAAAAGTGATTTGTACCTTTAACACAAAGCTGGAGCAACTTCAGCTTCTAAGATTTCTTGTAGTGATCCTGCACATTGAGGTTTTTTTGGATGCAAACGCCTTTAACAGGAGTACAATTTTGCTCATGTCTTTGAAAACTTTAAAATATTTTTTTCTGGTATGCCAGGTCAGATAGTAGAGATAGAAAGCTCTAATTTCATTCAGGACCATATATTTTTTGATTGCTGTTGTTAATACAACTCCTGCATTATCTGTTCCAGTTATTAGATACATGAATGAGTTGATATTTGTACTGGCCAGCACCATGATGATAAATTACTGCTGAATGTGATATTAAGTACTATGCTGCTTGCAGTTCCTTTCTTCAAGACTGTTTTGTGCCTCTGAAAGGCACAGCCCAGAATGTTTTGTGTTTTGATTTCTGACCATGTAAAAATCCTTTGGAAATGTGAATGGCACAGTGCATAATTTGCTGCACATAAAGTTTAAAAGAATTGTTCCCTGGTACCAAGGCAATCTCTAAAGTGGAATTCATTGTATTTAATTATGGTACTTGTAGAATAATGATGCTGAAATTTGATAGTTAACCTGCATTTATTTAGTTGGTGATTCCTTTCTCTTTTTCTTTTGTTGAGTGCTTTGGTTTACTACAGTGTCTCTGAGCAGTGCTTCAGCAAAAGTACAGGGAAGTGTGTTAAGCCTGATTTATTTGCACAGGTTGTGTAAACAGCTGTGTATAAACATATAAACAGCCTCAGTGAGATCAATACAACACTCATCATAAACTGTATTGCAGTTAGGCCTTTTCCCATCTACTTGTCTGTCTGCTGAAATTAGCATTGTCAGGAGAATTCCGTTCTGTTCAAGCTTGTTTTCATTATTCTGTTCCTGAACAAGTAAAAGCCTTGGCTGCAGGGGGTCTGTGGGAGGCTTTCCAGTGATGGATCAGGATGCACTGTTTGTGTCTGCACTGGCTATGAACATACCAAAATATTTTCCTGTTTCATTTTCAGCAATTATGCTGTAGACTCTCACAAAGTGTGTGTGTAAATACGGTCTGCCAGTTCTGTAGTGTATTTGCAAATACAAATGTATTTTTAAATGTGGTAGACCAGAGCTATTAAAATAGCTGAGGTAAACATTACTCAAGTAAAATTAAATTACCACGTCCTTTCTGCTGTTTTAAAACCAGCCCAGCCAGACTAGTCCAGTGGCTTTCTTGGAATATGGAACAGATTCTAGTGGGGGAGAAAAAAAGCAGTTTTCAGATGTTACCTTTTTATAATACAGAAATTCCCTCTGTAGAGCACATTTGTTGCCAATTTAATCTTGCCTTTCATTTCATGAGTTATTTCTCTTGAACTCAGCCTCTGCAGGCAATGAAATTTATATCTTGGTGCCACTAGTAGCTGTCATAAAATTATTCATCTCTAATTCTAGGCAATGTAATTGGTTCACTTCTTACTGCTGAGTTTGCTTCCTTCAGCAAATGAAACTGTTTGGAAACTGCTACTTTCTCAGTGCTTTATAGCTTATACAAGCCATGGCATTTATATTTAATAGTGTCTGGCACTTTAAAGAACTGGTTCTTGTTTTAAAATTGCATATTAGTTTCCTAAATGTTAACAGGGTAGGCTGTAACCTCTTATGCCAAGTATCTGCTTTAAACCTTTTTAATTTCAGCAAAATATTTAGTGGTTTCAGAGAGAGGGTAGCTCATGATGTCAGAAGAGAGAACTGTGGTCTTGTAGCTCCTTAAATTCCTGTGACTTTTGGAATGAAATGCTGGGACTTGGTGAGAGGTCCACATTGTCAGAAGCCTTTTTGTAATTTCTGTGAAGCAGCTTTTCAAAAGAGCACAGCTTGAGAGGTGAATTCTCTGCAGAATCTGCTGGGAGCACGAATCCACCCCGGCAGGCAGAATTGCCAGGGTTTGCCTTTGTCAGTGGGAAGTGTTCTTTGTGCCTGGCAGGGGCAGGTTCTGGGATGGGGAATGCCCTTTGATTGGGAGCTCAGGCTGGGGCTGCCTTCAGCCATGCTGGGAGCAGAGCAAGGTGATATTTCCCTTTACACTCTGCTGCCACTGTGTGCTTGAGAAGGTTCTGTGGACTCAGTGGGAGGCTGACTGGAAAAGGGACATGGCAGAAAGATGAAGGGATGGGTTTAAAGTATATAAAATCAGATTAAAGAAATCCCCTCGGCATAAATTTGAATTTGGGAGTGTGATAAGATAAGCATGTGCTCTCTTCCTTACTCTTTTTTAGGCATCTACCTATGTAAAAAGGTTACTGTGCTGGAAGGATTGTTGGCTGGAAATATTGCAGCTACTCTTGTAGCTGGAAACCCAACTGAAGGGATTGTTTTGTGATTCCCTGCAGTGGTTTCTCATTACTTACAAGCTATACTAGAGCTGTGTGCTAGTAGCTGGGGGCAAAGCAGAGTTCCTTGCTGATGTTCTCAAAACTCTCTTGCTGAGCAAAGCTAGTGAGAAGTGGAAGCAGAAAGCTGCCAGAATTCAGGGAATTGGGAAGCTCAGACTTTGCTGTTGTGGGCTAAGTGGAAACCATAAATGAAGAGAGAATGGGGAATCTCCACATGTCTTGCTGGTAACAGATTCATTCTCTTCATGCTCTCTATGGGGTGGAATGAGAGTACAGCATAAATCATAGAGTTGTTAAGGCTGGAAAAGACCTCTGAGATTGAGTCCAGCTCTTAAACTAACCCTGCCATGTTCACCACTATCCCACGTCCCATAATCACATTTTTTTTGAATGCTTCCAGGGACTGTGGTGATTCCACCACTTTCCTGGACAGCCTGTTCCAGTTTCTTGAACTGGGCAGGCAGTTCTGGTTCCTGTCTGATCACAGTCTCAGTGAAGTTCACACGATACACGTTGTTCAGTGGAATGTAGGATCATACAGTCATAGGCTGGAAATTAAATATAAAATGTGGAAGGCTGCAGAGCACTTGCTCACCTCTGAGCTCTTGAGTAGTTGATGCCATAATGCCTTTCTGTGCTCCTTTATATTCTTGGATGGATCCCTTCAATCACCTCTGCAGGCTCTTTTGTGCTGAAGACAATAGGTGGAGTGCTACCAGCCTGTATATCACAAATCACTGTTCAAACTAACATCAATCATATTTCCTTACACTCTTAAATAGGTCTGACTATCTTATTTGTATTTTAAAAATGTACAAAGCAGGAGTCAAGTCTTCCTTTAAGGGATCTCATGCATCAAGCTCTGTCAGATTATTGTTAATATTGTTCTTTGAGTAGGAAGTGGGGACTATATTTTATCTGTTCAGATGTTGTTGATGAGATGGTCATTAGAGAAGTCTTTGGCATGAAGAATGGTTTTGGATTTTAAGTGCAGGCTGCTGCCTAAAAGGAAACCTCTTTATCTTGCCAGTGCCTTTGGCTTGATATGTGCTCACAGTAGAACTTTCCAAGTCACAAAGTTAGTCTTTCAAGACAAGGGGAATTTTTTTATATACTGGAATCCTTCAGACTTGAGTCCATTTCCACATGCTGCACCTCAGAAGTGTCAAGACTTATTGAGATTTAATGCTTAGGAAAAGAATGTCTGAGCTAATGAGAAGTGTTTTTTTTTTTTTTCTTTTTATTTCTGCACCTGTTTAGGTATAATAGAGAAGTAAATGGACTGCTTTCCATACCAGTTAGCCTGTCTATTTGATGCTTGTGTGAGGCCCTCCAGATTAATTAGCAGGTTTAGTAAATGATACAGGAAAGACTAATCACATTCTGCATGTGTTAGCTTGAGTGTGCCAAGACTTTGCTTTCATCCTCCTGAGTCTACAATGCCTGAAGTGCTTCAAATCCTGATGGCTTTGCTTATAAGATGTGGAATTTATCTGTTAAAATGAGGGTTATTGCACAGATTCTGTATCACCTGCACTGACTGACTGCTTTGTGCTCACTGTAATGTGATATGCAGAGTAAATAACCTCTCTGGTTATTAACACCTTCTCCCTCTCTCTATATGTATAAAGTACATCTATAGATATTTACATATGTATAGATGTATTCTGAAAGTCCTCTGTAATTTTCAACAATGTCTGTTGTTTTTTCTGATTAAACCTATTGTTTTCCTGATTAGCAAGACCACAAAAACCTCCTTGGAGAAGAGTTTTGTCTGAAGATCTATGCAGCTTTTCTCCTTTCTGTCTTTAGCTTGTGTATCAACATTTACGTCTCAAAATGTTGGTTTAGCCAAAACAGCCCTTAAAAATTGCCTTTTAGTCAGAAGAATTCTCTGCTCCATATAAACTTAATGAAACATCTGGGGTTTTTTTCCCTCTACTTGTAGAAAGATCATTTAATTAAAAATTGATGGTGCTAATTGACAAATGTGATAATTCCTTTAAACTCTTAAATATACTGCTATTAAAATCAGTCATTTCTAAGTACAAGTTAATGGCTAGTTTATTAGAACTACTAATTGCCTAGTTTTTCAGCAGGTGGAATGAATTTAATTATGGTCATAAGGACTGGATTGTTTAAAAATAAATTGCAGGTATTATGCAAAATGAGTTCTTTTGGTTTTCAGTAGGGCACACAGTGGGAGAGAGTTTAGAGAACAAGTAAAAAGTAAGGAATGTTTTCCCATTGCTTCTTGGAAGATTCAGGTTTGAAAGTTACTGTTAAACTGCCAGTGTCTTTTCTGACTTAGCTGTGATGTTCCCTAAGCCTTATCAAGAGTAGAATTAATTGTGGGTGATTGTGTGTCTCTTCAGCATCTAATTAGAACATCCTAATTAAAAGCTGTTTTGTGAAGCCTGCTTTCCAATGGATTTGTGTTCCATGTTCCCTGAGCCCTCTACTGCATTAGAAACCACCTAAGAATCTCAGGTCTTGTTAGAAGAGTTTGTAATTGCTGTCAGACTCTCATTTTGCTGAGTATCCATCACCAGCTTCACACAAGTAGAGACAACAGGAATCCACTGAGACTTTATTCTGTAAGAAAAGCTTTCTTTGCTTGTGTACCTTTCAGTAAACTGTGTGCTTGCATTTGATATCTTAACAGGTTTTCTGAAGCAACCTGAAGCTTTTCATATTTGCTTAAGCTCCATTAGCACTGGTATTGAAGGCTGTTTCCGTATCTCCTGGTGAAAGGTTGGCAGAGCCTCAAGTGATGTGTGGATCTGAAAGGCTGGGTGTTAAAAGCCATTGCACACTGGAAGAGCTCTAATTTGGAGGAAACAAATGATGCCACCTGTTTCCCAATCTGGAATGCTGATATTTGTGATTGGCTGTGTCAGGCCCTAAGTTGCAGTGAGCCCCCTTGTACAGCACAGCCCTTTGGAATCAAGTTAAATTGGAACACTGAAACCAGAGAAGTCACACCAAATTCTGCAGGAGGCATGGTAGATGATGAGATTGTAATTTCAGATGTCCATTCTGGCTTTGTTAAATTAGTCTTGTTGTTCCCAGAAAACTCTGTTAGAATTACCTTGCTATAATGATTTGGATATGGATTAGATTTAAAGCATTTAGACTGAATCAAGTTTGGGCCAAATTCTGGCACTTGCTGGGCATCATCTAGATCATTTTGTGATCAGTAAGAAGTGCAATCTGGTATTCTAATAATTGTGGATTCTCTAATGATGTAAAAATAGGTGAGAGCCATAATGGTAAAATTGATTTCTCTAGTATTTCTTCTTTTAATGGTTTTCCAATTAACAATTTTTGTTCTTTTCACCATCTTCTCTGTAATCTTTATTTCCTTCTGGTTTCTAAAACCTGTGCATTTCATTTAATTTGTTCTACTGTGCTAAAGTTAAGCAGTGAAATTATGTCCTTTGAGTAATAACAGGATCCCTCTGTACCCCTTGAAAATTGGCTCAGATTATCCAGTAAACCAGAAAGCTGTTGAGTATCTCTTTACATTCAAGCTCACACTTAAACTCCATGAAATACAGAGCTGATTTTCCCCTGTTAATTGTGACAAAGTCCAACCTCACACTGGCACATTGTGCAGAATGCAAAGGTGTTTTTTCAGTAGCTCAGACTTTCAGCTAACTGCACACTTAATTTAATGTTTTTAGAGTAAGATGATGTATTTTTCAACAAAATATTTGATTTTTGTTGAAAAAAGCCCTAAAGGGCTTTTTTTTTGGTATCCTAGATTTTTGTGGAGGTACTTTTATGCATGTCTGCAGCATTTTGTGTTTCTGCAAGTACATCAAGTGAGTAAAAGTGGAGCCCACTGCTCTTATAAGCACATAAATATTCTTTATCATCCACTGCTTTCTGTCCTAATGGGTAGCACTCAGGTTGTTGCAGGTATTGTAATATCTAACTATGCAGTAACCAAGGCTAAAGAAGAGAGTAATTTTCCTGATTTATCTTAATGTTTTATATTTGTCTGTGCTTAGAGAACACGGTTGGACAACTTCATGATTGTCCTTTGTTTTTGATGAGACTTTGAGAGAGCTGTAGAAGAGAAAACCTTTATTGTTACGTTACCTTTATGAGCACTGTCCACAGTAAGAGCGAATTAAACATTGAAAAGCAGTTATCTTTCAGGGTGGTAGTGGTTTAGACATGGCTGCCTTGACCCAAAATGTCCACACACACACTATTTTGTAAGTTTAAAACATGGAAACTAATTTGTAGCCTTGCATCAGTGTTTGATTGAAAAATCAGTGGTTTTCACTGTGAAAAGTTCAAATGGAAATTTTAAATGGAAAAATTTAGGGCTTTGATGGAAGGCTTGCACTTCTCAGTTTATATATAGACAGGGCAGATTTAGATTAAATAGAAGGAAGAAATTCTTCACTGGGTAGTGGTGAGGCACTGGAATACGTTGCCCAGAGAAATTCTGGGTGCTCCAGCCTGGAACTGTTCAAGGCTGTGTGGGATTGGGCTTTGAGCAACCTGTCTGTGGCAGAGGTGTTGGAATGAGAAGGTCTTTAAGATCCCTCATAAAACAAATGATTCTCTGATTTTCTTTTCATTAATTCATTGAAAGGTTTTGCCACTTAAGAAGAATGAATTCTACACTATTTAATAGGAGTGGAAGAATATATAACCATTTTATCCAATACCTAAAGAAGAGATGAAACTGATTCAGGGACCTGATTTGTAAGTAGGAGCAGTTTATTTTTGTCAAAAATCAAGACTGGGCTTTAAGGCAAATGTAGGGGTTTTTTTCTCCTTTTGACTTTAATGTGTTTTGGGTTAAATTCCGAATGGAATGTCATCTGCAAAATAGAACCTTTCATCTAAGGAGAATACATAGCATCCTTTGTAAAATTGACTATTTGCATACAGTTACAAGGAATAAATGTTTTAGAGGAAATACAGAAGGTATATACAAACAACTGGCAGAGAATATATTTAGCTGTATTCCTTACATGGAGGATTCCATTGATTTCAAAGGTCCAGGGCTGATTTCTAGTGTGCAGTGGCCTTAATTTCAGAATTTCAGCAGAATGCTGTTGGAGACAAAACTACTGTGGGAGCTTTTCCTTAATTTTAGGCTTGGTGGTTCCACAGAACCTCAGAATTTTCTGGCTCCCTGAGGACCCTAAGTGATCTCTGGTTAACTCTATTAGAACACCACTTCTTGCTCAGTCCCAGTCAAAAAACATACTTATGCTGCTTAAAAAAATAAATTAGTATTGTGATGTGTAGCTACCTGATTGTTGGAATATAATAGCATTTACTTTTTAATGTTACACAATATTACTATACAATTGTTATTCTACAGTTCTGGTTTGGTTAATGCCAATTAACTCCTTATAATGACTTGCTACATTAATTTAAAACCCCATTGCATTGGAAGCAAAATTGAGTTTTGCTGCCCTGAAATGTGTGTCTAACACACAGCAGTATTTGGCAAGGTACGTCCTAGAGTACTGTGGTAGACTTCCAAGTGGCTTCATATGAGAGACAGAGACTAAGTTCTGGTTTCATCACACCTAAGAGAATTTAACTTTTAAGTGGAAATGGTTAGTGGAACTCATAGCATTTACTTGCAGAGAGTTTTCCCGTTCCTTGTTGTCATCACTAGCTGCCATTTGGTGTATTTGAAAATGTTAAGTCAAAAATGGAATGTGGGAGGGATCTGGGAGCCAACTGCCTTACTGTTGTGGATGTGGATAAATCAGTTCCTACTGTCAAGTAATGACTGAAACTACATGAAAATAACCATCTGATCCAGCTTGTTAAACCGTGTTGTCTCATGCTGAAAATCACAGTCAGGCAAATGTTCAAGTTCTAGGGGGCTACATTTGAATATTTCTTGTGTTTTGCCTTGATTGTTATGAATTCTGACTGCAGAGGGATAAGCGGGGCTTTAAACTTCTCTTCTGGGCACAAAAAACTTTCCTGAAACAATCCCTTAATGGAAAATACTTGAAATTATTTTTCCCAGTCTTCTAAGTAGTGATGATATTTCTATTAAAAAGCTATAGCTTAATCTCTCAAATTCAGAGACGTGGTTGTTCATGTTCTGTTACTATCATTTCTAAAACCATGGTTTTTGTGTCTATTTCAAACATTCTTTATGTATAAAATAACTGCTGCCAGCTTACCCTTTCTTTAAATGGAGTACAATAATTTTATGGAATAAAATAATTTTCCAGAGCATCAGATCATTTTGCCAAACACATTTTTTGTTTTTCACTCATCAAAAACCTGCTGCAACTTCTCCCCTTATAGGAAAGGACTCAGAGCTTTGTAACAACTACAGTTTAATTATAGCCATGATGTACCTGTTCCTTTCTGTTACAGATTTTGGCTTTGCAGATTTTCATGCTGTGTGTTTCAGGGTGGCTCTTGGGACTGATCTTGTGATGCTGCTAAAATTGGATTATTTCCAGTGGCCAAAATGGAATTCCCTCTCAGGAGATTTTTCAGAACCATGGAGAGACTGCACAGATTGCTCACTGTTTGTAATATGCAGGTAGGAATATAAAGGAAAATAGGATGAGAGTGTTTATTCTGGACAGTCCATACTTATGGTTCATGGTAAAAAAGCTAACTTTTCTTAGATCCATATGGATCTAGAAATATATGTAATTTATTTCATATGTAATCTTACAGGATTATATATGCTGGAGTGTTTCAACTTCCTTTGCTCTAAATAGAACCTTCAGGATGAAAATCAGTAGAGAATAAACTGAGTCATGAACCATAAGATGCAACTCCCTGTTTCAGTTTAGGAGTACTGTTCCACAATTTAATGCTCCCTCTGAGACTCTCCAGACCACAAGCCACTCACTCCTCACTCCCATCATGTTTTTAGTAACATGGTTTTAGGGAATAATTTTTGTAGGTAGCTGAAAAGAATGGTAGATAGTCTGGCTTCTTTCAATCAGAACCAAAAAACCTGTCTAATATTGAGCTTATTATTGCTGGATGTTGCTCTACCAAAGAATCAGACATTGGTATCATTACAGGTAATGACCCAACTGATGGTCATCTCGTTTGCTGTAGTTAAGTTTAGTAGCACCTTTTCAATGTGTTTTTGACATTTTTCTGCATTTGAGGACCCTGTCCTGGTAATGGAGTTGCTGCAATGTTGTAGGTCAGTTCCAAGAAAGCCCCGAAATGGTAACATTTAGACAGGTTTCAGCATTGTCTTGTGCCCTGTGGTTTGGGCCAAACCTTGGTGTGGGTTCAGCACACTTGTTTTCCAGTCAGCTCTGTGGCTGAGGGCATCTTGAAGCCTTTGTCTCTGAAATTCAAAGTAGTGCCACTTTAAATGTAAGTTGAGGAACTTT
The DNA here is from genome assembly GCF_028551555.1 of Melozone crissalis. Classification (NCBI taxonomy): domain Eukaryota; kingdom Metazoa; phylum Chordata; class Aves; order Passeriformes; family Passerellidae; genus Melozone; species Melozone crissalis. The sequence goes on along the minus strand of NW_026535817.1, from coordinate 5,440,592 downwards.
AAATGAAAGTGTGTGAAGTTTTCTTTGCAGAGTGTTATTTAACTAGAGGGATTCTGGATTAATTTAGCAGCCAGGTCTGTTCTTTCAGCCATAAGCCATGCTGTCAGGGAAACTTAATTACACTTTAAGTGGGATGCAAATGAGTTGTGACACTACATCATTTCACATGAAAGGTTCATTACTTACATTAACTGCACAATACTCTCTCCTAAGCATAGGGCTCATTGCAATTTCTCTATTTTTTAACATGGCTACATCTGAATATGGCTTTTACTTTTAATGTGTCTTTTCCTGCTGTGTGTCCTTACTTAAATCATTTAAGCTTTAAGCTGGTGAATTTATTAAATTATTTGAACCTGAGTGGCATAGAAGATACTACAGGAAGACCTTTAAAGTCTTCCAAAACTCCCACTTTGAAATTATTTGTCTTCTTCTGAGTTTTCATGTGTAGCATACACCTTGATATGACACATGCCCTTTAGCAGGGACGTACATTTCTTCCCTCTTCCCCAGAAAAATTAGAAGAAAATAGATGCTATTATTCTCAGCACTTCACCATATTTGTCAAGTCACAGTAAATAATGATGATGGAATGAAATGTCTTTCTAATGACTCGGAATTATGGAGCTTTGATCCATGGCTGGTTATTCTCAAGTGAGAAAATAAGATATGGTGATATGTCTCAAACTCCTAGACCAGCTCCATATTCCTTGGCAGGTTTCTGCCATTTACCAGTTGTCCCTATACTGGTGAAAATGGTCAATGGGAGAGCAGGGGGAAGGAGTCTTGAGTGCTCTTGGGGCTTATGCTATTATGAATAAATTAATTTTGTTTGCAAGTTCGCACTAAGCTGGATTCTAGTTAAACCCTTTGTTGCTGCTTGAAGGCAAAACTCTCAGGTGCTATCAACACCCCACTGCTGATTTCATAATTGCCAATTCTTTTAGTAAAATAGTGATATTTTGAAATATCACTGAATTGAGTGCTTGTGAAAAATGCTCAATGTGATACCCTTGGAAACACCTGGCAAGCATGTTTATTGCTAATTCTGTGGGTTCCTGAGGAGCATTCTGTATCCCTGGCTGGGAGGATGAAGCAATGATTGTGTGTCAGGCTCAGCCTGTATGGAGCAGGCTGTTTTCAGGCTCAGCCTGTATGGAGCAGGCTGTTTTCAAAAGCAGAGCTTTATCTAAGCCTTTGGTAGCATCTCTCAAGCAGTAGGATCACTGTGGAATGGAGTTCTTCCTTGGAATCCATGGGCCTTCCCTCACTTGTGGTTTCATTGTGACATTGGCAAAAGTGATACCTGAACGAGTTCTAATGAAAGATTTATTAGGTCTGCAGTCTACCTCAGTCCTAATTTTATGCACCTCTGAAGTATGGCTCATTAAGTGCACTGCTGCAATTTTAGGAAGGGTATCCAAGTTCACAAATGCTGTTTGGCATGCTGCTGTGGCCCCAGCAACAAAATAACTTGCTTTTCCTTAGGGAGACTTTGGGTATCATCATGCGTCTCTTAATTTCATCTCTTTGCCTTCTGTTAAATTAGAACAGAAGGGAGATGTTGTTACCTTCCCACTGAGTTTGAAACTGTGTGGTTTTGTGAAACTTGTGAGAATGATTACCCAAAACTCATTGTTTTAAAGTGTAAATGGACCCATAACTAGTTCATATATAACTTTGACCTAAAAGTTATATATGAACTAGCCTAAAAAAAGTTATATATATTATTATATATAACTGGCCTAAAAACTAGTTCATGTATAACTTTGACCATACCATCAACAGATTTTGACCTTGCTGCTTTTTTAAAAATTTGTCATTCCATGATTATCCCTTTAGTTTTAAGGGCAGAACACATTAGAAAATGAAAACAGAGCTTTTCTGAGGTGTTTACTCTTTCTGGTTAGGTTACATGTTTATGGATGTACATATTCCCACTCCCAGCAGGAGGACAGGTTTGGCAGTTTCCTTTAACAGCAGCCTTTAAGAGCTGAAATATTTTGAAATATCAAAACTTGCATTTAGAAACTTTCCAGGGATTACCTGGTGTGGTGGTTTTTGGTTTTTTTTTGGGTTTTTTTTTTTTTTCAGTGAAAAGAGAATTGTGCTTGATGGTTATTTAACTTTTTGGTGTTATCTAGCCTCTTCTTATCTTGAAATAATAATCAGTGAGTTTGAAACCAGAATGCTGTGTATTGTGCATTCCCATTTCTGGGAGCAATTTGGCTTGAACGGCTGAAAAAGGGGTTGTCCAAAGTCTGTAGTTTTCCCTTGAAGCAGGAAGGAAAAGAAAAGAATTAAAAGGCAGAGGCATAAGAGGGACTATGAAACCTGTGACTTTTGGGGACCATTTTTACTTTCCCTTCCTCTCCCTTCCCATTACAGCAGTTCAGCTCTTCAATTCTATTTTGTAATACATTTAGAATTTTTTTTAATTGCACATCAGACTGTTCTTTAATTGTGGTTAAGGTAGTAAAAATGCCTTTCCAGTACCTGTGAGAAAAGAGCTATTCCAGTCAGTGCAACTTGCCCAGTGCATTAACAATACTTGGATGTAAAACATTTGCCCCATTACCAATTATTTCTGGGCAAATCATTAGAATTTCTGGACTACCATGGGATGATAATTGCTAAGAACTTTTGAAAAAAAATGCCCATAGTTTAAAAAATGACTGGGAATGAATGGGATATGTTGGAATAATCTGATATAATCGTGAATAATCTTGGAATAATCTCAAACCTCTAAACTTGTTTACTTATATTCAGCTAGATAGTGTCCTAGAGGCCATCTGAAATGGTTTTGCCTGTTTTGTATGCTAAACTGCAAAATATTGATAGAGAAGTATTCCAGTCTCATTTGATTATGTGCAATCTTTAAGGGAGAACAAGACACAAGTAGAATATCCACTGTGAAAAATGAAATTCAAGACTTGGAGAGCAGCTGTAAAAATATTCCTAAGGAAGCACATATTGGGGAGAAAATGGACTGTTCTAATAGAACATTAACATTAAAATTTAGCTTTTGATATCTTGGCCTTTCTAAATCGTATTGGCTAGGGTGGGCATGAGTAAGGGGAGGCAAATGGGAAGAACATGTCACTGATAAAGGTCTTGAGGCAAAAATATAGCAAGGATATTCTTACAATTATTTCAGGCACAGCACTTATGAACGGGCCAATTTATTGTTTACAACGTGCTTTTTGAAATATTGAAATATTTTCCCTTTTCCTGCAATTGTTATAATTTCTGAAAAAGATGCCATAGTATTTAGTAGCAATAATAATAAGAACATTTGAATTTGGAACTAATGGAAAAAAAATTACTTTCCCGAAAAAAAAAATAAAATGTTGACTGTAAATATTATTCCAAGTGTTCTACTGCAAATATTATTCAAAGTGTTCTGAACAAAAGCAAGTGTGATAAATGAGTAGCTTGTCTTGCTTTGAATAGTAGGCTGTTAAAATCATAAATATTTACATTTCAATAGAAGCACTAGGGTACCTCAATGTCTTTAGAACTAATTGTCTGTAACTGGAGATGCTATTTTAAAGTAGCCTTTATAGCTATTATTTTTTCTGCTGTGAAATTGCACAGAAGGTGGGGAAGGTTACAGATTAAAAGTAAATTGCAGGAGACAGGTGAGACTAGATATTGCCACCATTGCGTTGAGTGGTGTTTTATGCTAAATTAGTTTAAATAGGACTGCCTTGGGACTCTCATCTCAATGAGGTTTAGCCTGAAATAGGAGTTGCACTACGCCCACAGTGGTCACTAATTTAATTTTTTCCTTTGTGGCTTATCTTGATGTGGGCTTTTTTCCCATGTTCTTTGACATCATGAATTTTATGCCTGTGTTCAGAGAATTTAGAGACTCTGACCACCTCTTGCTGCAGTGGTGTGAAATTATAAATTACACCCCCTTGGGTTTTTTGGGGTTGCTGTACTCTTATGAACATTATTTATAAAGCAAAGCTAAGGAAGGATTAACTCCTCCTTTCAGCACAAAGCAATACTGTTTCCACTCAACCCCATATCATGAGGACAAGGTTTAAATGTGTCAGAAATTTGGATTAATACTCCACACAGGAGACTGGAACTCTTATCTACATTAGCAGAGTAATTAGCTGTCCTGTCACACCAGCGGTGTAAATTATAAAAAGAAAAAGTTGCATTTTTATATTTTAACAAATTAGATAAGGCTTACCTGAAAAAGATGAAATTGATGATAGTATATGGGAATGGAGTGTATAAATTCTGTTAGGGATTACAGAAAGCCTGTTAGCCTTTAATCAGGATGGCAAAAGCATCTTGATATCCTTATCTGTTCTATATAGAAAAAAGAAGTTGATGTCAATAACAAAAAATTGTCTTTTCTTGGGAAGTCTTTATTTTATTATTTACTATTTTAATTTCTATCTTCTCTGGATTTACAGGGGTTTTTTCAGTGTAAATTCTAATATCTAAGATTTTTCAGTGTAATTCTAATATTTCAGTGTAAATTCTAATATTCTAATATTTACATCAGAGCATGTAAAAAGCAAACAAAAAAAAAAAGGCAGCCAATAGGAAAATGATCCCAAAAATCCTTTTTACTTCATGGTTTGAATTTCTTTAGCAGACACACCCTTTTCCCAATGTGCCATGTTGATGAGGTGCTGATATGCTGTGAATTAGCACAGGTTTTCCTTTTGAGTAAAAAAAGTTAAATATTACTATCTTCAAAGTGTTAGTCTTTTTAAAGGGGTTTTCAGGAAATAATCATGTTACTCCAAGGTCCCAGAGCAGTATTTCCATATGGATTGATTTTCCAGGCAACTGAGTCTTTACTCTGAGTGCAGTTGTTCTATTTTGTTATAGTATCTGTAGTAGTTCTGAAATATTGGCATATCATGGACTGCTTTCTGGATTGAGGCTCAAATTTAATCAGGTTATATACAAACATTCCACTGAAATTTTTATCTTTTTTTCCTCTCACACTGCTCTCCTCAGCTATAAAGGAATATTACATTTACTGTGTACAAATTAATAGCTGCTTCAAATTCTGGTCACATTGGGGAGCAAGTGAATTCTATCTAAAATAGAGGAAAAGTAATTGACTTCCAAAAGGTAAGTGTAGTTCAGCATTGTTGTAAAGCCAGTGACAGCCTATTCTATGCATTTTTATGCTTTGATAAATTTGTAATGATTGGTACAAGAAATCGATGGAGATCATATTAAATACTTTTTTTGGCAGGATTATTGCAATTTTAGAAGAACCCAGTGAACACACACCTCATTTTGAGCAACAGATGTCTTTAATAAGTGTAAGAATAAAGTAAAAATGGAGACAGCTTACCCTAAATACATAATTTTTAATGATGCTTGGCAAGGTGCTTGAGCTACAGCATGGAAAGATGTTTGTGTTGCAGCTTCCATCTCCACAGGCTTTGGCAGAATCCAGGCAAAATGTGGTTTGTGCTGGTAAGTTCTGCAAAAGTCTAATGAATTACAGACCCTGCTTCAGTGTCACTAAATTTGTCTAATAATTTCTATGATGTACAGTACCTGTGCTGATCTTCTCTGCAGAGAAAGGATCCAGTGAGTGGCACAGCCCATTTCTGCCAAGGTGTGTGACATGTTCAATTCCCCCTTGCTGTCTTTAATCAGGCACAGAAAAACCTGGAATATGTGTTAGACAGTGGAATTAACCCTGTACTTCTGAGACAGAAAGGTTCTTAATAATAATGAAAGCCCTAGTAGGATATGACCTAGCTTTCACTGAATCTTATTTTTATATAGAAATTAATTAATCACTTCAGTGAGCCTTTCTTCAGGATGGTAAGTGATTACTTAAAAATCTTATGTTTTTGAAGGTCCCAAAAGATAAAGTGATAAAATAACGAAGATATTATTTTTGGAACCAGTCCATCCCATTAGCCTTACAACTACTTTTGCATTGTTTATATCAAGCAGATATTACTAGTTGTACAGCATCTTAAAAGGATTTCCTCCAGTCTAACGTTAGTCTTAATTTTAGGACAAATTTTCCGTAGTGTACAGCTCCGCACTGTGGCACCTCATTATGGCTTTTGGAAGAGTGAATTTCTTAATGATGCCTGATAGTCCATCCACTTGAACCTGATCCTCTCATGAGGAAAAGAGGAGAAAGATAGGTCTACTACCATCTCATTGTAGAGGATTTGGAACCTTTTTAAAATTGCAATTATTGCCTGCTTCTGAGGGTATAGGAGTGTGTCTTGAATGACCTAACACAGCTTTAAAAAAGAAAAAAATAGTCCTGACTTTATAAAATGCTTCTCGCTAAGAACTGCCAGTTTACTTTTTCTTGTCCTGGAATTAGGGGCAATAATACTCACAAAAGACTCTGCAATGAGTGTATGACATAAGTTTTTTTTTTTTTAAATAGACTTTGCTATGTAATTTGCTAAACAGGCTATTATTTTAAAGCACCATTTTGCTTTTTTCTAAGGAAGAAGCACCTGTAAGCTCTCCTCACCCCCGTGCTTGTGAATGGTGTCTGCAAACAGAGTTTTGGGGGTTTCTTTTTTAAATGTAACCAAACCCATGCTTACGATTTGAAATATTGGACCTCAGAGCAAAATAACTTCAGGTTGGTGAAAAGGTTTTTTAAACTTCGAGGCTGAAATCGGTGTATCCTGGAGGTGGCAGCAAAGTACACGCAAGGGAAGGAGGGAGGCCAGGAATGCAGAAAGGAGTGAGAGATGAATGCCCCTCTGCAGTGCTGCTGATGGCTTTGAGTAACTGCATCAGTCTCTGCTAGCTTCAAATGACAGAGCAGGTAAATAGAGGCTTGATGTATTTATCTATTATTGTTTGAAATCATCTTGGGTTTGCTCCAAGTGCACTGAATTCCCACTTCAGCACATCCATTGTTAGCAGAAGATGGAAGTTTGCATATTTCCCCCTTTCTTTTCCATTTCAAGCAACTAAGACAAAAAGCCCTTTTGATTAAAATTTTTCACTTCTGTCTGCCAATCTGGCGCCGTTCAAAAACCTATATTCACTAGTCTACCTGCAGTTTGTTTTTTTTTTTGAAAGAGCTTTCCTTAATCTGGAAATATAAGTATTTCAATCCTCCTTGGTTTTTTTATGCCTTCAGCATTCATAATGGTATGATTAACTGGCAAGGTGATTCATACCCTAATAATGGATTGCAAAGGACATCATATTAGATATCCTGTGAGGCCTCTTTACTCTGAAGCATACACACAAAAACACCCCAGAGACTTGAGTTATGGCTGCTGCAGCTGGAATAACAAGAGCTGGGAGTGCTGGGCAGAAACATTATTAAAATGAAAAGCAGAAAACCCGTGGCTGCCAAATTGCAGCTGTTGGTTTCAATGTCCAACTTGTTTGTCAAAAATACTGGTTTGTGGAATTGATAAAAGCCATGGCCAGAATGTTCTACAGGGGTAGCAGCCCAAAGCAGGGAAGTTCATTTTAGACCTGTCTAAATGTTTAGGGGCTTTTTTTGGTAAAGAAAATGGTGTAACATTTTGCAAATGCACAGCTCAGGGTTTGGTTTGTTGTTGTAGTTTTGTTTTGGTTTATGGGTTTGGTTTTTTTTGGGGGGGGAGGGGGGTTAAAAAAAAGGCCTGGCAGTATGGAACCATTTATTCATTTTATTCATAGACACAACATAGGCAGAGATGGAGCAGCTTCTCAGTTCCCACTTCACCTGTGTGTCTCCTGTGTGTCTAAATTCCAGCTTGTGTGAAAGGCTTCAGGGGATCTGATGTCACATTCAGGAGAAATTTGATGTTTGTTCTTTGGGAAGCAATAAGCACACTAAAACTTAGTATTGAGGGAAAGAGGGATCTGCCTAACAAGAAAAAAATAACAGCTTTGAGGTCTTGCTTCCCTCCTTTCATTTAGTGATGGGAATGCTGGGATAACAACTTGATGGGATCAGAGCCAGCACAGTTGTGTGTGACAGGGAAAGGGCTGTCCCCAACAACTGTGACCTCTGTGCTGGAGCTTCCATGAAAATCAATAAGCAGAGCCTATTCCCTGCACTGTAGGGGTTCAGTGGTCTTTCCCAATGTCTATTTTAGGTCATTGGAGAATGTCCTAAAGGAATACCTTTAGGTGTTCCCAGGTATTCAAAGGTATTCCTAACTCTTGTTTGAAGAGGAAGGAAGCAGAAAGCCTGGCAGCTTTCTATGGTTAGTAGGAATGGGAAATGGAAAAGCTGAGCAGTTGTGGAGGTTTTTGTCAGGCAGCGTTTCTTTCTTGCTGAGTTAAAGTGCAGCAAAGTTGGATTTTATCTCTGCTCTGTGTTCTTGCCCAGTGTGTGTGGCAGCAGCAGTGACAGTGTGGTTCTAAACTGTCCCTTTGGTGGCAGGTGTGACTGCAGTAGCATCTCTCTGCTACTCTTTCCCCATAAACAGCTTCTTGCACTGTTTCCTATTTTATCCACCCACTGTTTCATCCAAAAATGGTTTTTTGTGAAATAGAGGAATCACAAACCTTGTTAACATTGTTTTTACATATAATGGAATAATAATGAAATTACTACCATAATACAACATGTGAAAACATTGTAGCTAGTATGCATGAGCAGAAAGAAATTTTTGTATTTTAAAATACCAAGGTAAAACCATTAGAAAATTATTCTAGATCTCCTCAGAAGATTTTAATTTTTATTGTTTAGGTGATGCCATGGGTGGAGTGGTAACTTCAGATAAAGTTTATTAAAGAATCCTTCCTGCTGCTGAGTCATGAGGTGCTGAGAAGTCCTCCTTGCTTGAGTGGTTTAAGATTGCCTAAAGTTTAAGTTTTCAGCTTTGTCCCTCAAGTTTTAGTGATGGCAAGTCAGATATATTTATGAAAGATGAATTGCTTATTATGGCAAGTGAACAGGCAGAAGATCTTAATCAAAATTTCTTACTACACAGCATAAAAGCTAAACCCTCTATAACATAAAATGGCAGAGGGCACTTTATTAAAGCAATAACCTTAAAGCAAGAATATATTACAGTTAGCAAAAGAAACACTGAGTAGAGGTTTTGATGTATCCCACCACACTCTGTTTCATGGAATACATCCTGATTTATGCTATTTTCTTCATAATAAACTCAATCTGTGTTTAAAAAAACCAAACCAACACTACAATTTTTCCTGAAATATGTACTTCAACTAAGTTGTTCATCTCAGGGAGATCTGTCCTCAAGTCCTTAAAAGTGTTATTTATAGCTTTTAGTTATTCATAAGCTTTTAGTTTAGCTTGTGTGATATTTAAGATCACCTAGATCTTTGGCTAGCTTTTATATTGAGTGGTTCACTCAAGAGAGGGAAGGACAAAATGACCAAATTTGTCTCAGATGTAAAGTCATGCTGTTTAACATTATTAATAAACAGAACTGAGAAAAGTGCTCAACAAAGTAGAAGTTCTTTCTGCAGGATTTCTCTTTTTTACTAGAGTCTAATCTTGTATTCGGGTTTTTTTTCCATTTGTTTAAAGGTGCACTTTATGATAGATTTCAACTTCAAATGCCTTCAAATGCCCTGAGTTAATTCACAGCTCTTAATATTTGAGGAAGACCGCTTTCATGTTTTCTCCCTTTTGAAACTTTTGCTGGCACCAGAGTGTGTCAGAATTATCTTGACCGTTTCCATGCTGGGATTTGAAATGCAACCCATGAATTTTTTTTGTTTCACATACATCTGCATCCTGTTAAGACCCTGTGACTCTGTTCCTTGCTGACACGTCTCATTATTTTCAATTCCATCAGATTTAGTTCCTCTCTTAATTTCTCTGCACTGAGAATTGCTTCACTGCAGTTTTATTCTGTGGATATGTCATGCCACCAAGGAGGGTCAAGCAATATTGGGGTGATGCTTTGTTCCAGAGCAAATGAGCTGCATAAGGAATTCAGATTTCTCTTTCATTGTGCCAATCACTGCTATTTGTACCATCTTTCTAAACAGCATGGCATGTGGCAAAAATATGTCTCAATGATAGTTTGGAACATACTATCTACCGAGCTTTCCTTTAAGGAAACTCAAAAAATTTCATCCTCCAGTTTCCAAGACAGTGACTATCAATCAAAGCCACTGCCTCTTGATTATCTGTATAGAGGAATATCTGAATAGAGGAATTTTTAATTACTATTAAATGCTTGCCAAGCATGGACAGAGGGGGAAAATTCAGTCAAGTTCTGGTGTAGACACTGAACTATAATCAGAGGACCCTTGAGAAAAGTAAATGAAATAAAATAAAATTAGTTATTTAGAAAAGCAGAGGTGGGAAAGAGGACTTGAGAGGAGAACAGAGGTCTCCTGTACTTTATGGTCCTGTGTGCAAGCTCCCGTCCCCCTTATGTGGAATATTTGTGCCTGTAATTAGTGTGTTGGTGTGTTGGGAAGGAGAACTACTAAAAAATGTATTTTAGATTACTTTATTTTGGATCCTTATGGTTACAGATGAACACAGTTCTCAGACTCTGCTTTTCGTTAGCGTTTTTTGCCCTCTTGTCTTTTCAGGTTGAAGTACCTCGGGTTGCCTAAGTAGGACCAGATGGAGGCAAAAACTGAATTTAAGCCAAAATAGATTTTTTTTTTTTTAGCCCCTTTATTTAATAAGAAACTACAGAAATATTTGGAAATGTGGACAACAGGTCAAGTTTTTAAGGTTTTTACATCAAAAATACCTTTGCTACATGTTTTATCCCTTGAATTAGGTCCTGCAACACATCCCTACTCTGTAACAGAGCTGGATTTTAAACTCCCGTTTGAGAGAAGTTGATTTCCATCATCTACCTCCTTTGGTGCCATGAGGAAAACCTATGGGATGCACAGATATAGATTCCAGGGGTGTGTGGCATTTCAGCCACAGTTGTGTTTACAAGTTTTAGGATTTTTTCCTTCTTGCTTTGTGTAACTTTGGGGTGTGTAAACATTTAACTCAAATTGGATGGTTAGATGCTCAAAAGAATTGGAAAAAACAAATGGTAAATGAAATTATAGGAAAAGCAGGAAAAATGGATAACAAGATGTTTACTGAAAACAAAAGTGTATTATTTCCCCATTCAGAGGGTGCTGCTGGAATGCTGCAATTCACTAAGTTATATTTCTTGTTGAGAAAGAGATATTAAATGTAATTGAAAAATAACTGCGAAGCGTTTGAGACTTTGCTCTTTTGCAGTTTGGAGCGAAATCAGATTTTGAGTTGTAAAAGAAGTGCATAAGAATAATTCACTGATCTGAGAGGGTGATAAAAGATCTTTTGCTTTCTTTTTTCTAGGATAAATTGCACTCAAATGTACAGGAATGTCCTTTTCTAGTTTGAGAGTAAATGGATTTGTATAATAAACATTTCTGTAACATTCAGCTACTTGAGCCCAGACAGCTCAATTAGGGCTGTGCAGTAAAATACAGCTTCTGTGCACTTTGTGAGCACTTAATGTGACTGAAAGCCTGTTAGCAAATAAATCTCATACAAAATAGGTCCTGTCAAGTGTTTAAGGAAATTGAATTGCCATATATTTAACTCGTAGATCTGTAAAGCAAGAGGTTTCTGATGTTTAGTAATTTAATTATTTTGCCAAATTTTACCTCTCCCATTAGAGCCTACTTTATTCATTATTTTTAATATATTGAAAGCTGTGCAAAAGGGGATGGAAGTTACTCACACAAGCTGACAAAGGGAGAAAATATAAAATTAGGCTTGACAAAATTTTTTTCTTTTCATAGTCATCCATAAAACCCAGTCTCTCAGGTAAGTGATGTGCTAATGCTTTTTCAGCCCAGGGTTTCAGCCAGGCTTTTGGACAATAACACATTTTCCCTCATAAAGCTTTTAAAAGAGTATTTTGATGATAGAGATATAAAAATACTGTTACATTTGTATAGCATTTTATCTTTAGCAGAACATAAATATCTGTAGCATAGTTATACTCAAGCATAATATATTCTTTATTTTCCTCTAAAACACTCCTACTGTTGATGTACAAACAGGCCAGGAATTACTGTTTTTCTGGTGCCACCATTCCACAAATGCTCAAAAGAATTGGAAAAAAACAAAGCTAAATGAAATTATAGGAAAAACAGGAAAAATGGACAAGAAGATGTTTACTGAAAACAAAAATGTATTATTTTTGAGATTGAGGTTTGCTTTTCTTGATGTATTGCATGGTTTGCTTTGGTCAGAGATACTCCATGAGATGACTTGCTCATCTTTAGTTATCTGACAAAAAGCATCTGTTTCATTTATTCAGTGGTGAGCAGACAGGTGACTGCAATTCCCTATCATGACATTTTTTGTGGAATGGGATGGAGTGCCCTCTGGAAATGGATTTTTTTTCTCAATACTGATGAGTTTTTCTCAATAGTGACTCCAAGGACAGCCTTGAAGTCTTGCTTACCCACTTGGTTTAACTTCTGGCCATCAAAGTGAGAAAAAAAATCAGTCCTCTCTTTTCACCTTTCACCAGGAAAAACTCCAAGTTTGATGTGGAAAAATACTGATAATGCTGAAGAGATGCCTTCAAGCAATACCAAGGATTTGTCCCCTCATTTATAGAGTAAGAATTTCAGAATAAGAGTCAGATTGAACCTTTAAAAGAAAATGAACTATATCATACTATCAATCCTAGGAAGAGTGCATTGTCTAGTTCAGTATCTCCCTGGTGGAGATGAAGATGAAATTCATAATTTGGTACCACTTGCATGCCTGACAGGTGGGGGGAAAGAATGAGGTGAATTTTTGTGTCAGCTGCTTGAATTAAATAGATATTTAATTCTGAGGAAAGGTTTGGGCAGGCAGGCTATCATTACTATTTTAGATGAGATTTCTTCCAGGTATTTTGAATGACAAAAATGGAGTGATATTTTGCAATATCCTTATCACTGTGTGCAGTGAGGGGTTGCTATCAAGATGATGCCTCAGGTTTTAGCTTTTATATTTTCCAAATTCTGTGCTGCTTTAGTGTGTGGGTCTGGGTTTCATATGAGGGGACGATGAGCTCTCTTCACAGAGTAGGGAGACAAAACAATTCCTTCCCTAGCTGGGGACCAAGGACAGCCAATCCAGATCTCAGGCCCAAGAGCATAAACAATGGCAGAATGAACAGAGGAAAACAAGAAGGAGGGACTTCATAAGCTAAAGCTGTAATTGGACAATTACCTCCAATATGCAAATGGACCAGAACTTATATGAATTTGAGACCCCACGATGGGTTGTCCATTTTGTGCCCATTTTGGTTCATCTTGGGTGCAGCCCTGGCTGGGCTCTTGTGCTGCCCAAGGTGGATCCACTGAGGCCTCCAAATAAATCCCTACTGTATTCTTCAACTCCATCTAGCTTCTGTTCTAGGTCAGCCTTCAGAAGGCACCAAAGAGAGCACACAGTTAAAGAGATAAGATACCTGTTATCTGCCTTCCATGTGTTTTACACCAGTGAAAGTAAGAAACAAGGGGACTCATTTTTGTTAGGAATCCAAGAGCCATCTGCAGGCAGCCCCTGTTACCCTTAGGATCCCATTGCAGCATAAACGTGCTAGGAACTGTGTCTAACATGAGATGGATGCTCAGCAAGTGCTGATGATGGTTCATGCTGCTGCAGTTTGAGTACTCCAGATCTGTCTTGTCACAGTGAGGAATTGCTGTTGGCTCTAGGGCAGAAGGCAGATAGGAAAATCAAAGTTTGAGACGCTGTTTCAAACCAGTAGCTCCTCCAAATGTGTTTGCAATTTACATTTTCTATTTCACAAACAATGGGAGTACAGAGAATATTTTGGCAAATATAATTTTTTAGAAGGAAGGTCAAGTGATTATGAATGCACTTATAATTTTTCTCTTTTACTGCACAGCAGGGAAACCATCAGCAATTCTGAGTGCAAGTAAATATTGAAATGCTGCAATTTGCTTTTGAAGAACCAGTCAAATATTTACTGTTGTATATAGCGCCCGCTTTTCCATTACTTGCCTCATTTATTGAAGGCTTCAATTATACATTCAGGAAGGTGATTTTGTGTTACAGTAAGCAGTTTAAACCTTGCACTGCTGGAAATTGTAGTTGAAGTTTGAAAGAATTTAAAACAGGATCAAATAAGCTAGTGTGCTGCTCCGAGCCACTAATGCTGATGTTTTGCTAATGAAGCTTGTTTGATTTACAATCATTCTGTTTCCTTACAAGGGTGTGGACACACTACCACTTTTTCTTGTTGATGAGTCCACTTTGCTATGAACATCAAGTAGCGTTGATGATTGTAGTGGTTTAATTGCAGTTCACTACTTTTGATCTTCCTAACGTTCCTGAATAAACACCTGGACAAAGTCATTCCTCTTCCTTTTACATGCAAGTGCCTCAGGCAAAGATTTTAAGGGAAACCTAGAGGGCTTTTATGCTGCTGGACCTTTTTATCCAGATGCAGGTATTTAAATGAAGTTAGGAACAATTGTATGATATAACAATTGTATAACATTTATGACGAGTTCTGCAAAGGGAATGGGAGCTCAAAATGAGTTTAGGATAAACAGTTGTTGGCTGTTGTACAGGTCTTAGCTCTTTTACATGCAAATGGTGTCAAATAGCTGGGTAAGGTTCTTATATTTGATCCCCTGATATGTTTGATGCTGAGAGAGGAATGTTATTTTTATCTAGTGGATAAAAATTTGATAGTCTGTTTGATAGTTGGGAAGAGCTTGGACCTTCCTGCTACTGAAGCTTCAGTGCTATGCTGATATGCCCAACAGGAGAATGTTGTTTTGTCAGCATCTCTCTGTAGTCACTCAGAGGAGGTGATCACACTCCAAAAGTCATTCTGAAAAACCTGAAGTACTTTCTGCCAGTGATCTCTTGGTTGAGTATGATTAATCTCAACCTCAACACTGTAGGATTTGCACAGAATGATAGTCTTCTCCCTAAATGTAACATGAGAATCCCTGGAAATGCACAGTATTTCCCAGAGCTTGATGAAGATGCTAGCAGAATTTGCAAAGTAGCTTTAATTTGAGACTTAATTTTGCAGTTAATCTAGTGAAGACTCTATACTCTGAAGCATTTTCAGGAAGCCATTATGGATCTTGCAGTTGGGACAGTGTACATTCCTTGAAGAAGCTATTGAAGGAATTGGCTGCTTAGAGTCTCAGAATTAATAGAGGCATTGCTTCTTTTATTTAGACATCTATGAATGTAAACTGATGTACAGGTCACCGAAAGGGAAAGAATTCCCTAATTTCTCTGATAGGACTCAGCTTGTGGAGAGCTGGTACCAGAATGAGAGTAATGCAGAAATAAAATTTCACAATTGAAGCAGATAATAATGTGGAAATAGATTTCCTCCTTCTTGAGGAGGAAAATAAAGTTACACAGAGTGTGGTCCATTATTAAAAGAGTGAGAGGAATATTCAGTGCAGATATCCCTTTTGTGTGCTTACTGTGTATTTCTTAAGGTGTTCTAAATGTTTAACAAAGTTCACACTGCAGTAAAGCTTAAACCCCAAGCACCAAGCATTGTGCCTTCCTAACAACATTCCCTGTTGACCCTGCAGATTTCTTGGCAGGAAGCTAATGGAGAACTAAAGCTGCTTTTGGAAGAGCACTGACTGCCCTCACTTGCCCTCCTTTCCTGGAAAACCGTGCCAGTGGGGCTGAGGAATGAGAGAAAGCAGTGGGAGAGTGAAATGCCTCTGTGCCAACTGCTTTGTGCCACCAGGGCAGAGTTCCTGTTCATAATTCAAGCCCAGCTAAGGGGGCTGCTGGAGCATAAACCCTCCTGTAGCTTTCACAGAGCCTGGTCACAATGATTTTGCATAGAACTGATTTATTTCTCTGATGTTTTTCAAAAGGCAGTGTTCAAGTAAACATACTCATTCTGTGGAAACAAGGAGAATAGCCAGGGAGAGAGAGTTTTCTGTAAATATGTATGAAGATGGTGCTGCTTGATAATAATACTAGATAAGTGATAATTTTGCACATAATCAATGCTGTCACTGAGCTAAACAAAGCCCTTCAGAAATTAGATGAGCAACTGCTTCATCATATCAGGAAATAGTGCTGAAGTATGAGGGGCAAAGGAGGCTGTGATTTGAAAGAGAATGTTCTATTAGGCCACAGATATTGATGCATTCAAAACTGAACCATCCAGATGGAGCTGTGTCACTCACAGTTGTGAGTGTGTTAAAAACCTTGATTTTTGAAAGCAAACTGCTCTGTTTAAATTAACAACCTTTCCTTAAATGTACTTGTTGAGAAGGAGTGCTTGAGATTGCTTAAGGAATGACAGGCAAGGGTCTCAGGGATTTAATATTAAGCGACAGCAAGAAAAGGCTTGTTGGAAATGTTCTCTCTGCTACTTACTACAGGGTTAAGGCACACAGAGGGGAAGAAGCAAGAAATAAAGTTCAGTCAGTCAATCCAAGCAGCAATAAACAGAAAACTATCTGTGTGTGTTTAGGTGCATGTGACAAAGGGAGAGAAAGGGCAAGGATAAAAAGGAATGTGGCTTGACAGCAGGCTTAACAGCACTCACCAGTACTTCAGCTGTAACTTAACAATTGAATAAAGGAACAGCACTGAACATTTAGTTCAGCTTCTGACTCAAATTAAACTTACTTACAGGCCTAAATTCCTTAGATGTCTAAAGAATTTAAACATTTGAGAGAGCAGCATTTATCCCACGTTTGCCACAGCAAAGGCACACGTGTGTGCACACACAGAGTCACTGCAAGGTACCTGGGATGCACCACCACAATAATATACATATATAAAACAATATATAAAAAAATATATATGCTTTAAAACCTTTGGAATTCATAGTGTTTTAAAGTGCTTTAAGTGTCTTTGTGAAGTTATGTTAATGGAAAATAAATCTCCTAGATTTCAGACCTAAAAATATCTCATGTGGTAGTCACCTCCACGATTTTTTTGCATTTTTCTTTAGGAGGTTACTGGCCTGTGTAAGTCCATGTGCTTCCAAGGCTTTAGCATCTCAGAACATAGATTGGAAAGGACCTCAAAGCAAGTCTGTCTAAAGCAGGTTCCCCCCTTCCTTAGTGAGAGCTGGATTCAAGGTAATTTTTTTGACTGTTGATATTACAATTATGCAGATTATTTATGGCAATATATAATTTATAGTTCTTATGTTATATGAAACATCAATTTCATTTTGTTTAGTTACTGAGGAACACTTAAAATCATATAGAAGCTATTATTTTTTTCCTAAAAGCATTTCTTTTCTGAACTGGATGAGCCAGTTCCCTTGACATCACTCAAGCTGACTTGAAATAGAATACTGAAAACAAAACCTCCAGGATTCCATGTGCCAGGATTAAAGGCAAAACAAAGAATGCATAGTACAATCAGTATTAGAAGCAAGTGTTTCCTTGAGACTAGACCAACAGCAGACAGATAGAGTTCAATGTACAGAAATGTAAGCTTATTAAAAGTAGAAGAAACGAAATAATCTGGGGAATACCTGCTAAGTGAAACAATAATTCAGCACATTGATCAAGAAAAAGGCTTAGGGATTATTCTGGAAAAATAAATGTTGAAAACATGACCTCATTGGACTCAGTTTCACTAAAACAGGCAAATTGTATATTAGGTTGTATTAGGAAAATGAGAAGGCAGAAGATCAAGGAAGGTTACTGTGACCACTTAATACAAGCTACCAATCTTGCTGAACAGTTTTATTATGTGAAATATATTTAATAAGGTGGCCAAACAGGTTGTTCAAATCTCCTTTGGTTAGTCTGTCAGTTTAATTTATTTTGTCATCCAAGCTGGGGATTTGTTCTTCCAGTGATTTGTGCTGCAGGAAAGTACAGGAGGCTTGTTGCTGTTTTCCTCCCATGAATGGGATGAATAAGGATTTCAATGATGTTGTTGATTTTGATTTTTAATTATTAAATTGTTCTGCATTTTGATCTGGATGCCAAATTAGGTGTATCCTGACAGTGTAATTTCAGTGTTTTACCATGTGAATGGGTCGGGTTAATTGGTCCTACCTGGTCACTTGTGCTTAGTTCCACTTCTGGAAAATCTCTGCAGGATAACAGCTGCAGAGGAAATGAATGTTCCAAGCTGCATTCCTCCTCTGTAAATATGTAGTAGATAAGAGACACAGAAAAACACCTCATTCTAATTCTGTTGTGCAGTTACATTAGATATTTGAAAAATACATGCTTGGTATATTTCTGCACTTATTTCAGGCTGGCAGCTCTTCCTATATCAGATGTCAAGCATCCCTGTTCTGTCCTTGTCTCTGTTACAATACTATTTGAAATTCTGGGATATGGCTTTAGAAGCACTCAGAAGTGAAAGAATGAATATATTATTATTATTTTGACACTGATAGCATCAGTCTTAAAGAAAAGGGAAGCAAGTCAAACAGCAATTTTCAAATTGCCAATGAAAACAAGAAAAAACATAACACAAAAGCTCCATGAAGTTCCCAAATACAGTGGCTGGGCTGCCCCCCAGCAGAGGATGCCCAGCAAGACCCTGCATTCCATCTTCATTTAATTGCTGTTGCCAGTGTCAGTCTGCAGAGCAGAACTGGCTTCTGCACCAATTGCAAATCATCACAAATGGGTTTCTGACTCGGGGAGGTTTGTGCAGATGTCACCAGAGGATGTTCTGTGAAGGAAATTAATTACAGGTGTTTAATTTCCCATCTTCCCCTCTCATGAACAGCTTTGCATGATGCCCTTTGCATTGCTGTCATATGGCAAACTCAGTGCTTTCCTGTGGCTTTGCAGCAGCACCTGCTTCTGTCTCAGCCATTAGCAAATGGGAAACTCAGCAGACAGGAGAGCTGAGGTATTTTAGCTTTGTAGCATGTTTTTGCATCTTGGATGGAGATGACAATAATCCAGGCAAGATATGGCCTGAGTGAGGGGAAAAAAAAGCAAATTGGAAAAATAGATGTTGAGGGAGCAGTGATTGCTGTAGTGTTTATGCATGGAAGAAAGTTTTTATCTGTAAATCTTATACCCAGGAAATTCTGAATTATGCAAGAGAAACTTCAACTGTGGGAGCATTGCCTTAGCCCAGATTGAATCCAGAGCTTTCTGAAATCATGTTATGTGCAATGCAGGCCAACATCAAATATGGTTAAAGCTCACTTTGTTCCTTCCATCCTCAAAAAATAACATTTTTTTGAGGGGCTGATTCTATTCCGGGCAAATAGTGGCAAAATAATGCAATCAGGACACTACTGTTGCTTTTGTAACACCAGGAACTGCATTGTCCCTTATAGACAAAGGGGGAAAAATGGTAATATTCCTTCCTTGAGGGTTTGGTTATTGATAAATATGAAGCAGAATACAAGTTACTGGAAGAGGATAAAATGTTGGGGATTTATGTGCAGAGACTGGAGGGCAGCCTGGGGTGAAGAGATGGAAAGAAAAATGTTATCCCTAAGGGGAGCTCAGAGGGATGACTGGAATCAGTTACCCAGAGATTTCTTGCTTTTTTTTGCCCTGACCAAAGGGATGGTGCAGAGACATGTTTTATCCTGGCATGGAGATTAAATATATAATTTTAATAGACACAGCCTCTGACTGCACCGCACCCTTATTTACTTGTGATGTTTTATTCAAAGCCATGTTTTCAGGACTTGCCCTGTTGAATCCCAGTGAGCATGCTTGGGGTGAAGAAAAAGCTTCTGTGTTTTCCATATCTCACAAGGGAAATTTCACTGTCTTTTTAGATATTGTTTGTGTGACTTGAAAACCTGCAGAGGCTGGGGGAGCATGGAAATAAAGAAGATTGGCTTTGCCCTTTTAAAGTGTATCCAATGCCATTTTTTTTATATTGAGTCTCAGAAAAAATGGGAATCTCATACTCCATATACCTCCCACTGCTACTAGAATCTCTTTTTCACTGGGCTACATGAGAATGGGGTCATGCCATACTGTGTTTAACAAACTAGGATGCTATTTTGAGAAAATTCTTTCTGACTCCCTCCTAGGATTTGTTTTATGTAGTGATAGATTGAATTGACATGTCCCTATAAATACTGTCTCTTACTGAGACACAAAAAAAGCTGGTCAAAATACTCAAAATTTATTTTCCTTTAGCTCTGAGTTCTACTGCTTACTCCTGGAACTTCACAGTTTTGCTTCCAATGTCCAGTGTGGATTCATTTAAGTTTTATATGATTTTTTTTTCCCCCTGGATGGCTTCTATGCATCCATCATAACCAACACTCCTAATGTCTGCATGGCAAGTATGTGCTTCTTGCAGCAGAATTAGAAGTTATCCTTTAGCATAAAATATCCATTAGTCCAAGGCAATTGTATAGAACACTCTTTTGGTACCAAGTTATAGCAGGCCCTTGACACTTATTAGTTATTAATCTGATTTAGAAGAGTAGTACCATCCATTTTCAAAATCATTCCTTATTTTTTTATTTTTTACTATGGTAATTCAGTTTTTGAAAAATCCTTGAATGTGTGATTGCATGTTTTGAATTTTTTGTGTGTGGAAACAGCTTTAGTTTCCATAGCAGAGCATGGAATGAATAAAGAAGGCAATGACTTGTTATGTATTATTATATTATATGCAGAGGCTTAGAAGCTGTCCTCAACATTATTTAAAACCATATAATAATGTCCTTGTAATGTTTGGTGCTATCAAAGAACTTGGCACAGGAGCAGATTTCCCCTGGGTTTTGTTGGCAGAAGAAAATGGAGAGAGAGGGATTTCAGTAAGATTCGGATCTTAAAATTCTGATTCTTCTTCTTCTGAAAATGATGAGGTGGCCAACCTTGCATTGGATTTTATGATGGCATTTGCTGTTGTCATGTTTGTGTGATTTGTTTTGCTTGAGATAATCCATATGCTATTTACAACTCTTTGATGGAACCCAAGGTATGTGCCCTTTTTTAGTTGAAAAAAAAATTGCAAGTAGAGCCTGGGACTGATTTCACTCTAAATTATTCTTTTTTCTGGTTTTGATTGTATGCTCACATATTGTGTTTCCTCCAGCATGTACTTTTTGTCTCCTGTAGACTCAGTTTGTAGTGAAAATTATGTCCCTTCCTACAGGTGCTTGGCTCTAGGTCTGATTTTCTGTAGGATTTCTGCAAGATGTGATTTGTTGGTAGTGCAGCCAAGAACACATGAGCACCACATGTTATAATCACATTTTTGTCCATGAATTTCCTATTTTTCAGGAAACTGGAGCTTCTGCTATTAATTTGTAATCAGCTTTGTGAACAGTTGCAATTGGACATTTGGAAAATGAAGCATTTTGCTTTCCCTCACTGCTCAGAAGAACAGGTGAGTGTAGAAAAGAACTACCTTGTAATGGCCCTGAATGACACTTAATTTAATTCTTCTTCTTCTGGTCTTATTACTTTTATTATATTATAATTACTTATTTATTATATTGCTTACAAGCATCTTTGTGTGCTTATTTGGGTTCAGTTGGATGGATTTTATTACATTGGTGTGTCTGATTCTTCTGGCTTCAAGTCACAGTTTAATTTATAAACCCCCACATTTTCAGTGCTGTTGTGTGAACACAGATGCCATGTAAGCCATATCTGTTTCCATTCCATGCATGTGGAGCTGAAATGGATTTGGAATCTTTATCTTGTGCCCCTGACAGCTTCACTTGCCTTTTAATCTCTCTCTCCAGGATTTACAGGGGCTTTTCAGTTTCATGCAGCATTGTGAATAACTGCTATTATATATATTAAAAAAAAAAAAAAGCTCAGAAGAAACTCTCTTTTATGGTTCTCTTTTTCCCCATGTGGAGCTCCACTTCAGGAGCTTCTTATTTTGACAGACATACTCCATGGCTGAAGAAGTCTGTGCTGCAGTGCAGTGAATATCTACATTGGGTTAGGGAATGTGTAATGCCTCAGTTTCAGCACTGCACAATGGAGAAATCTCCCTGAAAGCTTCAGTTCTGAACTACAAAAGTATAGAATCCAGGACACCAGCCATAACATGTGACATTAAAACATGTTTTTCTGAAGTTTACAAAAGTTATCTGCTCCTTTTAATCAAGTTTTCTCCATAAATCCAGCCATTGTAGTGCAAAAGTAGTGCACATTTACTGTGTGTAGTGCACATTTATTACATGACGATAAATCTCTTCTCTCAAAAGGAATGATTTACAGGAAGAGCTGAGAAAATGAAGGTATTCAGATAATAATGGTATGATAATTTCAGCCCACATCACTGCAGTAATCTGGGAGATTTTATTTGGAAAATCTTAATTTTTAGATTTAGCTTCTACTTTTTTTGAGCAAACTATTAATATTTAAAGAGCATATGTTGAAGTCCAGAATATGAAAACCACTTCAGGTACAGAGTAGATGTGACTAAGATTAAAATAATAACATTTCTGTTTGGATGCGGCAGCACAAGACCTTAACGCTGTGCTGCTCCCAGTTACATAACTGGACCATGAGAATTTTGGAGGGAAGAAATTCTTATTAGAAAATTTAACATAAATCCACCCATTTAAAGTACTGAAAGCATTTTCCCCTTTTCTTCTCTAAAACTTTCATTTATGGACTTCAGTTGTGGTTCTAGGCTTACCTTCCCTCCATGCACTAGAAGAAATTTCAGTTTATTTAATCCCAAGTCATTTTGGCATCTCTCACAATGGTAAACGAAGAGTTTGTAGTGTTGCATGCTCTCTGCATAGTGTGCAACTGGAAAATAACAATGCCTATTAAATGTAAGTTAAAATTGTCAAAACCAAAGAAATTAATGTTGTCTCCTACATCTTAAAAGTGCATATGGTATATATTAAAAATATAACACTAAAAATATTCAATTGAATTAGTTTTAAAATTAAAAAAATGCATAAAAATGTATTAGGAGAAGGTATTTTACTCTAATATTGAAAATATATTCGAAGAATTAGATCCAATTTTCTTGCTCCTGGGAGATTTTTAACTTTTAAAATAATGCCACCAAAGGATCATTGATAAGCTTTCATCTATTGATAGTATTGTTAAAGGCAGTCACTGAGATGGGGATTTGGATAATTTTAGAGATGAATGACATGCAGTTCTAAATAATGCAAATTCTTCCCATGTTAACAGTTTTAATAATAACTCAAGAGTAGGATAAAAACCTTAAGTCTTCTGCACTGCATGTCTGCAACAAAAATTATAATTTGGCTTTTTATTTTTGGGTTGTACAAAACTGAATTTACACTTATGAGTCTGAAGCCACAGAAGCTGCCCTTGTAAAATGAGAAAACAGTGTCAATGTTCTTAGAGTGGATATAGGCCTGTAATGAATTTCAGGGCCTTTTCTCATATCTCATGCACACAGAAAGAGCTTTTATTGACTTCTGAGGAGCAGCAGATTGCAAAGGGTTAATCCAGTTTGAGGATTGCTTCTAAAAATGAAGATCTTGAAGCTGAAATGAAACAACATCAAAATTTGTAAATCAAAAAGTTTTGACTCTTTGTAGTGGAGCAGGATTATTTATATGCAATAGTTCTCACTTTGTGGTAGTGGTAGTTTAAATATCTGTGCCTTTTCATTTGACTTACATGTATTTAATGTTTGGTTTGCAAAAAAAAAAAGGTAAAAAGCAAAAAAGTAAAAGTTGGTGTGACCAGGCTACAGACAGCCTTACTGACTCAAAATTCAAATATTGGAAATGTAGGATCTATTTTTTACCAGATATTTCATGTATGGCTTTCAAAGGTTATTTTTTTTCTTTTTTGCCTCAGTGTTTTTCTGGCTAACCCACTAAAACCTCTTTCTCAAGATATGCCGTATGGATTGCTGGATGAAATCTTCCGTACAACTCAGTTTTCTCCTTATGGTTGCACTGTATCTTACACAGTGCATGGGATAAATACTTTCCTTCTTGCCTCCTGCTGGATTGCCTGTAAAAAGCTGTCACCAAAAGCCAAGATTTAAGAGCAGAACATGCTCTGGTGAGAATACAGGGAGGAGCATCATTCTGAGGCAGAGCTGGGGACGCAATCACTCCTCAAGTCTCATTTCAGCCCCCAAAGTGTCTCCTTAGGAAAGTTTCTAGAAACAGGTTTGCTTAGGGGCAGTTTTTCACAGCCCAAGAAGGGAAGGCTGTAAAGAGCTATTCTGTTTTTTTTTTTTTTACTTGTCTGTTTTCATGCCTAATTGTTGCAAAACAATAAATAAATTTGTGTGTGCGGTGGGATCCCAGGGAGCTGCAGGAAGTTGACTCCTGCAAGGAGCTGAATCCGCGGAAATGACACAGCTTTTCCCCCTGCCCTCAAATCAGCTTTGAGTGGTTAAAAACAGTGTCTCAGTTAAAAAAGTAACAAGATTTAATAGAAGAAAATCAGCTGAATATGAGGAGTTGATATTCTTTTTTTTCATTCCTATGTAATATCAGATAATAGTGAGAAAGTGATTATGTTTTAACTAAAGGAATTAAATAAAGCTCCAAAAACATAAATTAGAATTTAACTATGCCATTAAACCCCAATTTAATTAGCAAGCCATCATTACCAGATAATAAAGAACTAATACAAAATGCACAACAATTTCTTGTATACACAGGGAAAAAAAAAAGCAAGCAGTAAATTTCATTGAGCAGATGACTTTCTGTTACATTAGTAGAGGAAAAAAATGCTGAATGGATGTTTTAGTATGTAATGAGGATGAGGAATTAATAGAAAAATTGGACAGCCCAGTTTTAGCCATAAATGATTTTATAGTTAAGGAAGATCTAGGGAATACCAGAAGAATATTCACAGAAGAAAATGTATGTACTTGATTTTCTTGGCATGAAATTTTTTGGGCCTAAATAGCCAGTGAATTTATATTATTTATTAGGTTAACATGCCTTAGAATTTATTCATAATTTCAGAAGGAAACCGTGAGTTGAAGGTTTCACCAACTTCTGTGAAGATGCATGCCTTAAGAATACACAGCATGGGTGTATATTAAAAGGTGCTGCTTTTCCTGAGAGAAAAATACTCTTCAGGCTGATTAATGCAATTTTGCTCTGCTGGATTTGCGTGCTAGCTGGGTAGAACCTGCCCCAAGTTTTGCAGATGCCAGCAGACATTTGGTGACTGCAGTTTGCTGCTGCTTTTGGTTTTTTCTGTCAGAACTTAAGCTTGTCCCTGCTATGTTTGCAGCACAAGTCAGGAAGGGTCAGAGTTTTGTACTTCTGGATGCCTTTTAATTGATATTGCTGTAGGCAGAACTTGCCTTGGTGATGCAGCCCAGTGTGGGTTTTTTGGCATGGTACCACCAAGAGCCAATTGCTGCAGGAACCACCAAAAATTAATTTATTTAATTGCAGTTTCCTCACTGTGCTGGTGCCAGTAGATGGCAGTCGGGTACTTTGCTTCTACCAGCAGTCAGCTGACGAAATTATCCTTTTAATTTGCATACAGTGAATACTGTAGCTAAAAGAACTGCTCTTTTAGCTTGATAATTCCCACGGTTTTGCTTCCTTCTGGCAGGAAGTCCACCCCTCTGCCTTCTCCTCTGCCTGATGCCAAGATTGCAACTTTTACCTTCTGTGTGGAGCTGAGAGCAGGTATATGAAAGTTGCTGTGCTGCCTGTCCCTCTGGCACTGGCAAGGACTGGATAATTTATAAGCTTCGTGTTTTAAAAGTCATTCTGTCTGAGTAATTTTAATCACCCTAGCTGCAATCCTCCCTGTAGCACCATGAGGTCAGGCACTCTCCTGCCTGAGTGGCTGCGTTGTGTGGATGGCTGGGGATGAAACAGTTCCATGCTCAACCACAGGAGCATAAGGAATGTAATTTGTTGTTCAGGCCCAGCTCTTATAAGCTGTTAGGCACACACACAACTTCAGGCAAGTGAGCTGGAGAAGCTCATGGATTTAGTTGTCTGTAGATTTATGGGGTCTTTGAGCAGGGCTGGGCCATTGTTTGTAAATTGGTCTGTAGGACCCTTCTGTTGTAAACAAGGTGCCCCGATGAAGGCAGGAATGATGACTCTGACTCCATCTTATCAGAAGGGTAATTTATTACTTTATTGTACTATATTATATTAAAGAATGCTATACCATGCTATACTAAAGAATACAGGAATGATACTTACAGAATTCTAAAAAGATAATGATGAAAACTCCTGACTCTCTCCAGAGTCCCAGCACAGCTTGGCCCTGATTGGCCAATGAGTGAAAACAACTCACACCAGAATCCAATGAAACAATCACCTGTGGGTAAACAAAGTCCAAACACATTCCAGGTGAGCACAGCACAGGAGAGGCAAATGAGATAACATTGTTTTCTTTTTCTCTTGCTGCCTTTCAGCTTCCCTGGAGAAAAACCCTGGGTGAAAGAATCATGTTCAGGGAATGTGAATGCCACACCCTTCAGCATACTTCAATCACTGTGGATGCACGAAGCTGCTGTATTAACACAAATGATTGTATTTGGAGGAAGAATATATTGATATCTTAAATGTTTTTCTAATGCCACTTCTCATTCTGTCTAGGTGTGACTTTAGACTGGAGGCACAGCTGGTGATATGTATTATACACTCTGAGTGAAATTTTATTTACATGGAAATTCTGCTTCTGAAACCAGATGGTCAACACCAGAGAGCAGTGAATAGACTTAGCTAATCAAGGTCCAGGTTTGCCTGCTTTTTTGGCTTTACCTCTCTCTCTCAGCTGCTTTAACATTGTAACTTTAGTTGGCATTCAACTACCACTTCTGTGTTTTCTGAAAGGTTAAGAAAAAGCTAAATATGGGCTTAAAGAAGACACTGATAAGTTACAATATACCCACAGAATGAAACAATCACTGGTGGGTAAACAATCTCCAAACACATTCCACCGAGCACAACAGAGGAGAAGCAAATGAAATAAGAATTGTTTTCCTTTTCTCTGAGGCCTCTCTCGCTTCATAACCCCAGTAATTCTCTATTTAAAGTTGGGCTGGATGAGAACGTGCATAGATGTACTCTGCCACACCATTCCTTTACTGTTGCTGTGAAAGCATCTTAATCTGAAAAAGCAGTAAGATCAACTGAATTATATTATAAGATAGATATAATTATATCATATCTAACCCTGTAGTTCGTGGTTTGGAAACCAAATGGGCTTCAGAGTGCAAAAAATGTGGGCATATTTTATCTCAGAATTAAGGTATTGTGCAACATATTCTTGCTTTGAGATGCCTTTACTGGTGTAACTGGTGGAAATATTTGTACTATTTGTACAAATCTGCAAGTGCTGTTGCAGAATCAGTCCCTGGATTGTTGTGGCATGTCAGGCCTGGGCAGTTGACATAATGCACAACCATAATCACCATTTTTGTGATTAAAAACCAGGTGACCACCCATAATGCTAATGGGCTCTTGCCACACAAAAGAAATACCAATTAAGGTTTTTATGAATTATTTATACATTATTACTCCTCCTCCCCATTAGATTCTAAATCGAGGGTTAGCTTTAGATCAGAGTTCTGTGTGGAGATCTGTGACCCTTCTGAGCTGCACATGCACTCATTAGCGGCAGCCACATTTGCACATGGGCTGGATTTCTCTCCTAAAGCTGCCAGTCTGTTAAATAAAGACCAGGTTCCATCATCAAAGCCCTGCTGCTGTGTTGCTTCCTACAGGAACGTGCATTTTTATGTTTCTAAAAGCTGTCTCGGCCCAAGGATTCTCTCTTAGGTTTGAGGAAATGGCCAGCTGCCAAATTAACAGCAGTGTGAGGGTTGCTTTTTATTTTACTTTGATTTCAGGCAATTAGTATTCAGCCTCTAGCAGTAGTCTTATTATCCACAAAATTTTAAAGAAATTTGCCATACTCCATGTGTGTGTTTGTGCTGCCCAGATCTTCTGGCTGTGTGGAAGAAATGAGCAAACTTTTGGGCCAAGTTTCACTGGCTCTTTCTGTCAGGTGATGCTGAAGACATTACAAATGCATTGTAGACTTTGGGATTAGTTTGACTGTAAAAAAAACCCCAAAACTCACAAGAAACCATTGCAACTAATATTTAGCCATTAAATGGACAGTTCTCATAGAGTATTTTTGGTCCAAACAAGCTTTACATTGTTTGAAGTAAAAACAGAACCTGCCTTTGCATGAAAACTGTGTGCATGAGCCGTAGAAATCATGAGAGAAATAAAATGCTCTGCTTTTCCCCAAAATAACTGAGGAGCAGAACAAAGCCTTTGTTAGCTCTTTCTTCCCCAAATATTTCTAATTTTGGTAATTTACTGGGGCCTTTTATTTGTTAATATTTTTTTTGATTTCTGTTAAAAGTCAGTTTAGTTGCACTGTTGAGATTCCAGGATGTGTTCTTGTCTGTGTAATGTGTTCTGTGGTTACTCTGATTGCTGCTATTGGTTTGACAAGCCAGAGAAATGTTGGTTCTCTTTTTCTTTGTGAATTCTGGAAGGTATTTTTCCTTTTTAACCTTTCTGAATTGGATGAAGGGGGGGAAAACTGGGGAGGCAGACAGGCTGCAATGGAAAGCTAAGCAGAAATCAATCTTGTGACAGTTGTTACTGTAGTACTGATGAGTAAAATATTCAGAAATAACAGATTCTCTCTATTACTGGCATGGCACAGAGTTTGGGGTCAAAGAGCTGTTACCAGTGCTTGGAAGCTCTCAGTAGTACAAAAGTTGCTGATATAATCCTGACAGCTCTGGGGTTTTGCATTCCATGGTAAACCCTGTCTCAGATGTCAGGGTTTGGATTTTATTTTTCCCTTTCCTTCTTTACTGTATGTTTACAGGATTCACAACAATATCTTGGGATTTGTTCTTCTTGTAAAGCCAGTGAGAGTGATGTGGTTAATCTTCTCCACTGTGTTCCAAACGTACACCCTGTTCCTCAGACTGCCTAAGTAAGCATTTAGTATTAACCAATATACATAGATCTCCTTGTTGTCTGCTTTGCATCCTACTTTCCCAACTCTCATTTTTGTAATCACAGTGATACATGCATTCTGAATGTCACTTTTATAGTACCTAATCCAGTGTGGTATTAGCATAATCTCCTTTAATTTTTATGTTAAATATTTTTTCTTCCCTACTTTTTAATATGAAAAAGACCCAAGTGGATAAAAGTTGAAGAAATTCACATATTCTTTTTAGTTCTCTCTTCTGGCTACTGTCTGAAAAAGAAGTGCTAGCAGGAGGGAAGCTTTTTTAGAGAAACCTGAGTTTACTGCACACAGTTGTGTCCATTGAAATGCTAAAAAGCCCAGCTTTTCAGCAGTCACTTCCCTGTCCATTGAAAATAGTGTTCCCTTCTGCTGTTATTTCATCCACAGATTCAGTATCTTACCTTTTTTTCAAATTGAATTTTGTAAGCCACTTATCTGCCCCTGATTTTAGCTCAGCCAAATCCATGAGAATTTCATTGCCTCCCCATTGTGTGTTTGTTGACTCACCCGATCCGTGCCATCAGCACATTTCATTGCTTTGCTGCGTTTCCCCCCACCTCGTGTTGATAAAGAAAACAAAATCAATACCAATATTCAAGTACTCCACAAGTCAGCTTCTTCCACTTGGGCCTGCCTCTAGTCAATAAGCACATTCTGGCTCTCTTGTGCTCGCTGGTTTTTATGCTCCCAAGCACCTCATCTCTTATGTCTCGCACATTAAAGTGAGTACAGGGCAGTAATTTGCAGCAATCATGAGAAGCTGGATGCTGCTTAGAGTCAGGTCTCCAAAAGGCTGAATAAAAGGTCGTGGCAGCCCTTTAAAAAGCAGAGAAATTTAGAAGGGTTATCCCTAGAGTTTACCTGTAAAGAACAGAAGAGCATACCTGTTCCCTGTTTGTTTATTCCTGTCTCTACATTACGAGGCTCTTCTGTATAGCCTATATATATATATACACATACAAATAAATATATATGATAGGGCATGATGATATTGGCTATTTCTGAGTATGATGCTTTGATTTTAATATCAATTTTCATGGTTACATGATGATATTCTGTCAAGATCTAGCTCAAGATACTCTATACCAAGAGGGCAGGTTCCTGACATTCATGCGAGAATGGCAAATTTTAACTTCAGCTAAGTGATAGACTTGTGGTTAGTCCTTGCATTGATCACTGAAGAAATCAGGCAAAAAACATCAAACTGCTGCTTTTGCTTTCTACAGAGCAGACTCAGACTATTTTTCAAGATATTTAAATTCAGTACGGAAATACATGTCTTACAAATCATAAAATGTTATGTTGCAGCAATGTAATAATGTTTTACCTGGCATTTAATATGAAGCCTACTTAATTCAGGCTCCAGCTCAAATAAGAATTCTCAGTGAATGAATCTATGAGAAAAGAGCTTGTGAAAGAAGGAGAAAGATTTATGTATGCTTTTCTTTTTGCTAAAATGAATGAAAATATCTGGCATGAATGAATATGTTCTAGGAATTTCATTTTGAGCAAGGACTGGATGCTGACATGACAGTTTCCTTTAAGGAGGGTGCTTGGTCTTATTGTACCAGTCACTTTACAAAAAAAGGAAAAAAAAATAGTGTGGCAGAGTCTACCCTTAGAAATAGAGAGTTTCAGTAAAAAAGAAGGGAAAGTCTGGAAGCCAGGGGAAGGAAGAATCAAGATGTGACATAAGCTGATTACAGTCACACTGTAAAGCAGTTTTATTTATGTCCCTTGAAATACAATATTTTAAGACAGCTTTCAGAAAAGGCTGAGAGATCCATATCTTCATGAAGCCTATCCTATTATATCCAGTTGCAAGTACAAATCAAACAGAATTTCAACAATGCCCTTTGAACTCCACAATAAATTCTAGACACAGAAGAGATGCTATCTTTTAATTTTCACAATATGGATGTTCTCTTCCCATCTATAACAAGCTGATGTACTTTTTTCTGATAGCAACAAGCCTGTCTATTGGAAATAATGCCTAAAACAACTTCTAGTGTAAAATACACCAGATGAGGTGCTGGTTTTCATGTTGCAAGCATTATGGGCTGAATTTATTTGCCTCTAATAAAAGAAGAAAGCAAAGAAACCCTGTACTTATGCTTGCACCAGAAGCAGTTCTCTGTCTAAAACTCTCTTATTTTTGACATTTATCTGATCCAGTTTGAATGCATTATTACTATAGGGTGAGCTGTTATTCTTTGTCGTTATTTCAGGACTGTCTTCAAGGTCTCTGGACAAGATAAGAAACAGGGAACAGCAAAGGGAACAGCACTTACACAAGGCTCAGTCTAGCCTTGTGTAAGTGTGTGCACTTTCACAGTTACTATTCTTATGGCTGTTGTTCTCCCCCTCAACTGCACAGCTTAATTGTATTTGTTAGCAAAAAAGAAATATTGTTTTTTAAAGGTGCATTTGGGTTTTTTCTCAGGACAAGCCTCTTGGCTGTGCTCACTGGCAGAAACGCCTCCTGCATTTTGCATCACATTTGGACTGGGAGATTCATCCAGTCAGGCATCTGATTCAGTATTCTGTGCTCTGTTTCCTAATAGTTGATTGAAGTGTTGGATTCTCTCTCTTCATAAACCCATCATTCACAACTGCTGTGCTCTTCCATCCAGGAATCATCAGTGTCAGCATTGATAGGGACAAGAAAGGCTGACAGTCACCTCACTGAAAGCACTTCTTGGCTTAGCAAACCTAACTGTATTCAGTATATTTCAGTGAAAATGAATCTAATTTCCCTGATAAACCTGTTGTGAGGTGCTGTATTTAGTCAGGAAATAAGATTAAAAATAATTCAGATAATCTCATAATTGCATAATGTATCTTGTTTAACAGATATTTAACCAAAGTTTAGCTACCATTATAACTTTTTGTGCCATTTCCTACCATTATAATTTAATAGTCAATTTAATAGTGGCAATTAAGTCATTACTACGGCCAAAGTGGGCAACCACAGAGTACCTAACCAGCTAGCTAAAGGAAATAAGCACAAGCTAACTTATTACTTTGTATATCTTAAGTTATTTCAGTCCAATAGGATTTCACAAAGGAAGCAATCACAAACTATGCTGCACTATAAAAATATCCTGGCTGCCTTTTTAACTAGCAGTCCTCAAACAGGTCTTGGTTTTGAAATTTTCAGAGTCAGTAGACAGATCATGGCTGTTAAAAGCTCCACACTGCTCTTTAATCAGAAGGTAAATCCATAAGTGATGGAGACCAAGAGCACCACAAGTCACTCTTGAGTGTTTTTGCGACACAGCAGTAATGAACCCTCCATTTTGAGGTTCATTAGTGACACGGTTGAATTAGTTGCTGGCTGTACCTTAAAATAATTCCTTTTGTTCCAGATGCACTTAGCCAGGTCATGTCAGCTGCTTTGGGATTGTATTGACTTAGCTGCTCCCAGTGAGGGACACTCCTCCAGTTTTTATAGCAGCTGACCTGTCTCATACACTGAATGGAGTTCTGTGGCTTTTTGGTCAGAGAAAATTAAATCAGTCAGATTAAAGGTAGACTCTTACTAGCAACATGTTCTGTGGGTGCCTTCACATGATATAAAACATGAAGAAAATAAAATTTTATAGACTTGAAGGAGTAAAAAAACCAAAAATCTTACCCTGTATAGCACATTGTTTCTTTCTCTCTTAGTGACAGGCAACATCATAAAGGCAGCTGCCAAGGACATAACATGTCCTTTAAAATATAAATTGTTTAGGAATAAAACACCTTTCTACAAAGATAGTCACTTCTTCAAAGAAGCTTCTTTGAAACAAAACTGTGCAGATACTGTACATCATTTCAGGGGAGCTTATAAGTGAGCCTTTAAAGCTTGCTCCCATGATTTCCATAGAATTCATGGTAGATCATATTCCAGGATATGATCTGCTTTTTGTGCGGATTACTAAAAATTGGTTAAAAAAATTAATAGATACAGTGAATCTGAGTGGAGTTCCTACCTCCCCCAACATCAGAATGGAAATATTTTGACTAACAACCTCTCCTTCAGAAAATTGGCTGGTGCAGATTCTCTCTAGATGGCAGTGGAGCTCTGTCAATAACAATTGTGCTTCCTTCCCCCACCCTCTTTCCCTTTCTTCTGGAGACTCATTTTCAGCTGTATTGCTCTATGATTTAACAGGGCTTTGATGCTGTGAGATGTTGGCGGGCACAAATCAGACTTTCTTTTCTAAAAGGATAATATACTGCTTTTTCAAAGTCAATTAACACTTAGGGCAAATGAAATGGGGAGAGCTAAAGGTCAATTACTAAAGGATGGCCACAAAAATTTTTCTGGTTTACACAGCATTCATCCAGGGATTGCAGATCAGTGGGGAAAGAAAGGAAAAAGTAATTAGCTCATTTGATTTCTTGATGGTTACCAACAAGATAGTTAAATACAGATTATCTCTTTTATTATTATCAAGTGTGGCTGGTGCTAATAATCATTCTCACCAGCTCCAGACCATGGTTTTTTTCCAAGGCATTGTACCTCCATCACAGTAGCTGCGAGGTTGTTGTGGCAATTTGTGCAGCAGGCAAAGGTTAGCAGAGAGAACAGCTTCAATACTTCAGGTTTGGAGTGGAGTTAGTAAGCTTTGTGTGTAAAAGAAATACTGTAGCTCGCCAGTCCAGCTATGAAACAAAGAAGGGTATTAAAAGAAGGGAGACTGAGTGCCTTTTCCACTGTCATTCATCATCCTGTTTAAAACAAGCAGGTGAGTTAAAACTTGGCCTTTGGAGGTCTGTGGTGCACTTTCATTGGCTAACCACCAGCTTAGTTTTCATGTCATGACTGTGATGTTGTTTTACAGGTGAACCACTGTGGATTTAAAGATTTAATCAGACAGGGCTCCAGCTGCTTAGATTTATCTGTCTTCGTGTTGCTCACCCGAGTCACTCTGGCGTAACTGATGCAACTGAGTAGTGTCAACCACAAACATCTAAATAATTTTGAGATGTATGCCTTGTTTAAAACAGGAAGGTTTGTGTCAAGAGAACATGCAGCTTAAAGGATCACTCCATAAAAGTAACAAATTTAAAGCACCATTCATAACAAAGTGAGGTAGCAGATTACTCTCTTGTCAGCTTAATGGTGACTACACATGAAAATGGCCAGCCTTGAATCTGTGCTCCCTGCTTGCCTTTTGTGTGGCAAACAGCTTTCCAGGCAAGACTCACACTTAAGATTGCAGTCAAAGTTCATTTCTGTCTTTTTTAGAATAACTCTGCTGAGTTTAATAACCTCTTCCTTTGTGAATAAGGAGTTTCTGTTTGCAGTTACATGAAAAGAAAGAAAGGCCAGCGTTACAGGCAGCAGGAGATTATTTCAGGCCTGACTATTCAGAGGGCTTTGCAAGACCATGAGGGCCAGGCAAAGCACATAATGAGCAAATTCTTTTGAGGGTAAATGATTATTTGGGATTCTGAATGGGCCTTTAACTTGTGTGGGAAGATACACTGTGTGTTGCACTTGACTTGCATGCAGGTTAGTGACTTACAGCAGCGCTCATTTCAGTGCCTGAGACAGCAGGAGAAGTAATACAAAGTGCTGCACCTACAAGTCATGCTCTCTTGTTTTCTGGTGTGTCACAGAGGCAAACCTCTCCTCAGCAGTGAAGTGTAGTGCACTGTCTGCCTGCCCTCCCCACCAAGCTGAATCCTTTTGCTTCCAAAGCTCAGCAGCTCTGCTCTCCAGCTGCAGAGATTTGCTTAATTTCCGTCCCTGAGTTTGCCAAGGGAGGATCAAATGGGGATCTCTCTTGTTCCTACAGCTGCAAACTCTAGCCCACTTGAAGGACATACATAAAGCTTTGTCATGGCAGTGGCTGCTGTTTTGTTGATGCCTGAGCTAACTGGAGAGCAGAGTTCTGCACTTTGGTTTGCCTTGCACAGCCCAGCTCAAAGCCAGACAGTTTCCTGGCAAACGTGCATCCTGCTGCCTGGGTGCAGTGTTTTCCCTGGACAGACCTGCTGCTGGAAAGCTGGCAGGTAGGAGCTGTATCTGTGGAACTGCAGGGCTGTTTTGGCAATGTGTTTGCACATAGCAGACACCTGAACAAATTTCTGGGCGGGTTTCACAGCACATGTAATCTAAATGCTTCTGTGGTACCTCTTACTCTGAGTTCATGTTTCTCTTGTCATATCTACTTACCTTGCAGGAGGTTTATTTGGGGCAGACAACATGATATTTTTGGACTGCTGAGCGCCCAGGAAAGCAGGGCAGGTTCACTGAGCACATTCAGGTCAGTTGTGCTGTGTCTGCAACTGATCTGCAAATGCAACAGAACACAGCGCAAGGGATGCACATTGTGGAGAAATCCCATTTGTCTTATTGTCCTGGAAAAAAGCCAGCTTTGCTGAGGTGGCCTCAGGGTTGTCACTGTAACAGGGTTGTCACTGCAGTGACCCTAGAACAATTTTGGGGAGCAGCTTTCCATGGGTGAACCATGTTAATGCAGTATCTGTTCTATTGTGGGGAGCAAGAAATTCCAGATATACTTACATGGAAGTACTTTTTCTCACAGTTGGTGGAATTGTGAGGCTGACTCCCCTTCCTCCCTTTTATGAACTCAGTTCTGTTCTCCATTGAACAAGGCATCATCTATCCTGCACTCTTAAAGGAAAAGGGAATTTGGATGCAACTTTTGTATTTGCAGCTTTGAATTGGTAAGCTTGTAAGAACAGCTGCTCTTTACTTCAGCAAAATCAGGAAACACAGAGATGAGCAATTATAAAAACAAGCAACAACAAAACCCCACAAAAAACCCCCAAAAAACTAAAAAATACCCTCAAACCCCGGGTATCAAAACCAGTCCCTAAAGCTTTGTCTATAATGTCTTTCCATCTGAGCCAGCATCCATTGAAATAAATTATAGTTCCTTTTCTCTGTTGTAGACAGAAACAACTTCAGGCAAAATTGGCAAGGTATGCTAGACCACAACTTCCCAGTGTGTAATGTTTTAGGGAACTCACTCTCCCACCCAGCACCTTGAGGGGGAAATCCACTGTTTTACATAGAGAAATAGATAATCTACAAACTTTTAAATTATTGCTATTGATGTATGGCAAGGATTAAAGCATGAAATCTTTATGAGCTGAGGCCATGATTCACTTCAGGCAATCTACCTTAACAGATGCATAAAACCCAGGATGGTTTATGGCCATGACCATTTGTGATTCTTCATGGTCCTTTTCCTGACCCACTCAGATCAGAATCTTTCTGAAAATGTGCGTTTTATGCTGGAATCCAAAGAGTCACGTAAATGTAGAAAAATTATTTATGATTAAAAAAAAAAGAAGTCTGCAACAAGTCAGTAAGTAATGGATTTGTACTCCTTGTCTCCTTGATCCCTGGAAAGAGGGAAGTAGCCCTGAGCTATGAATGTGTGTTCATGGGATGTTTCTTATATTTCAGTATTTACAGTGGACTGTAAGGAAAATGAGTTTAAAATAACAAAATTAATATTTCATTTCCCTTAATTTGATAGGGGGGGAGGGGGGGGGTTTGAGTTTGACAAGGCTCACTAATTAATTTGCCCTTCCGGTTGGAAAATATTTCTTCCATTTCTATTCAGGCTGTGAAAGAATCAGCATTTTTGTTCCTTGGAATATGCTCCCTGGTGTGTCTTGCCTCTTATAAACAGGATTATTGGAAAAGGATACCAATGGATTATTGGAAATTATTGTTTGTGTGTTTTGGTGGATTTTGGGCTACTGTGGTAAGGTCAAAAGGAATTGAGAAAGCACAAAGGACTTAGATTCTTTGTTTTTGCCATTTAGAAGGATCCTGAAGGGTGATTCTTCAGGAAGCTGTACCTACAGGAGACTGAAGCAGTTCAGCTTTGAGGATGGAGGTGGAGAACATCAAGGACTGAAGGTGTTTATGGAAAAGGCTTTTGGTAAGTTTAGAAAAGTTTCTTTTCCTTAGATACACCTAAAAGACAGAAAGGACAGACTTCTTTTTTCCCCTATTGTTGTTTTGCAGACAAACCTGAAAAAGGGAAGAAATTTCAGTGGGGAATTTTATGAAAATATTTTGTCATTTTCACATGATGCAGTCACCAGCAGACTGTTCTTTTCTGCAATGAATGTGAATGTAAAGGGGAACTGAAGACCCTCATCTGCTATGAAGTAAGATTTGAATAAAACCTGAGCTTCATCTTTCATTCAAGTCAGCCAAATAAATGGTTTAACCCTTGTGGAAAAAAACTCTTGATGTATTTATATGTTCTGTAGCCAAGAAAACATATAAAACTACTGGAATTTGGAGCTGTTAGTTAATTACTCATAAGATTGACTTCACTTTGAGTCACATATTGAATGATGCCGGATTTATCTTACGTAATTCATATAGAGTTTATATCACATTTCCCATGGAATGAGTATCAATCAAGGGAGTTAACCACACCTTCCTTGTCAAGCAGATACAAGTTAGTTTCAGAGGGTGAAATATTGTACTCCCACACTGTTGAGGAAGAGATCAGTAACCTTCTTTCTTGACAAACTTTAGAAAATCTGTGAGAGAATTCATTTGTGTTACTCTTAGCTGAGTGTTACATATTCCATCATGTGTTTGAAAATATTTTTTTAAAGGGAGGAGCTTTTTCCTTCCTTTAAAAAAAAAGACCATAAAAATGATATGCGGGAGAATATAGATTGTGTCAGAGTCCTTTCAGGTTCAAAATATCAATATTTTCTTCTGCTACAATGGTTTAATATAGAGAAGTCCTCTTTTGGTAAGGGATTTGTATCTCTTTAATGAAACTGAAGAGCATGAAATGTGGTTTCCCTTCTTTTAAATGAGGCCAATTTTAGAGAAATAAAATCAGACATGAATAAATTGTTGAAGTCACAGTGCATGAAATTAAGAGAGCCCTTGACTATATTGGCAACAAGTTTTCTCTCAAGTGTTTTGATGACCACAGAGCTAAGTGGTTGTGGGCTAATTGTGAAGAGGTTTTTTTTT
Organism: Melozone crissalis; assembly: GCF_028551555.1. NCBI lineage: Eukaryota > Metazoa > Chordata > Aves > Passeriformes > Passerellidae > Melozone > Melozone crissalis. The sequence continues at coordinate 5,402,773 of NW_026535817.1, read as the reverse complement.
TTTGTTTTGCTTTGGTTCCTATGCCTTTGACAGATCTATTGGCTTCAAGTTGTTTTGCAGATTCAATGGTCCTGATCCCACTGTTTTTTCATCCCTGATCCCAGGTGTTTTGAGGCAGGTGGAGCCTCCTGGCTCCAGCCAGGTTTTCTGTATATAGAAGCATGTGCTTTTTTATTTAAATATCCCTCCTTAACAGATGCATTACTAAAATTTCAATTTTTTTACTAATTTATATAGAGTAATCAGAGAAAAAAGACAAATATTACTAAAATACCTGTCCTACCACATCTCCCAAGCTCATCTTTGCTTCTTTATTTTTCTACCCCCTGCACAAGGAGGTATATCATGTTCCAAAAGTTTTCCTTTCAGAATTATCTCCCAAGAAGAGCTCTGCTTTTTCTGAAGTAAATCACAGACCACCCTCAATGTCCTCCAGCAAATTTGACACTCTTTCAAGTCTTCTGGAGATTCAAGAATGACAGAATTCTGCAGGAAAAGAAGAGAGAGAAATGAAAAGGATTTTTAATAAAAAGAGGCCTTTAAAAAGTGGGTGAATCAAATTAATCAAGTTCAAATAAATTCAATAGGGTAAAAAGTGAGAAAGGGAAATTAAACCGTCTAATAATTGATAACAAAGAGGCAGTAAATTTAAAAATTCTACCTTTTTTGGACTATTTTGAATATATTTTTTAAAATGGAAAAGAAGGCCTGATTTTCTGCCACAAAAAAAAAGGGGTAAAAAAAGCCAAGGGAAGCTTTAATGAATAGAGCACTAATTTTGAATGAGTACTCATCAGAACACAAGAGAATTCTAGCATTTTTGCAACACAGAACATTTCTGCTTTAAAGAATGTGAACAGGTGTCAGGTTTTTCTGAATTGTGACATTTCCTGAATTTGTGGCATTAGGCTGGGTGTGTGCCCGAGCTCTGTTTCAGAAAACTAAAAGAAAAGTTTCATATTCTAGATCACAGCCCATGTGTGATTTAGGAATCCATTGTTTTTAGCACTATATTAACAATATAATGCTGCTGTTGAACTTCACTTACAGACCTCAGTGGCATTGCAGTGCTGTGCTGGTTTGGGATCTAAATCACAATTTCCCTGAAAGCAAAGAGAACACATTGATTTAACCAACCAAAGATCTGGCCTCACGTGTGCACAACCATACCCATTTAAATCAAAATTCAGTGTGCCTTGTGGAATTCTGGTGGTTTCAGAGATACATCTCCAGCCATGGTTACATTTTTCTCGGTGTTCAGCATAAAAAATTCTTCAAACCTAAATGGGTCATAAACCTGTTCTATATTGTTTTAGTGGAGAGGGTGGGAAAAGTCTAACTTTTCTTGGTGAGGGTGGAGTGGGAATCTGTGAGGTATGTAAAGAGTGTGGCAGAGAAGAATATAATTTGTTCCTCTAGCTTAAAGATCTATCAGTGTAAACCTGACTGTAATGTGGAAACTAAAAGGCAAATCAGAAATCCCAGTCTTGGAAATTAAGCATCACTTCATGTAAGGGAAAAATGATGGTAGATCAGAAATAGTGATGCATAAGAATGGAAATAATTGTGAATTCCATGAGAGGATTGCTAGTTTGCAGGATTTAAATTGCATGCAAAACTGGGTTTTACATCTCTAATTGAAGATGTGTTGCCTTAGAGGCTTGACTTGACATTGACAAACTTCAACAGAATACAAAGACAGCAAAATGGGCTTTTGTTTGCCTTGGAAGTGATTAACAAACTCATGCTGTGATGTTCCTTTTGTTCCTAGGAATGCCAGTGGGATGATAAGGTTACTTCTACAGCAGATTAAAGGTGCCAGTTACACAGTGGTGGTAAGAGGTATTGAACACAAACAGGCCATGCAGAAAGACTCTGATTTCCCAGAGAAAAACCTCTTATTTTCTAAGATTATAACAAGTAAAAAGGAGGATTTGGGAGTGATGATATTCATGAGGTTTTCTTTTTAATGAATAAAATTCATTCTAGGGAAGACATAAGATGTCTGATTGATTTTACTATTTAAAACTTTTTGCTCATTAGATTAGCAGTTTTGCATGCATTTTGCATGCTTCATCCTGTACAGACGTAATTTAGGAATCATGTAATTTTTTGAGACCATATAACAATGTTTATTACTCATATTTACTGAAATACAGTATCTATTAGTGATTAATGCAACTAATTTTCTGCTTTTGTCTCTTTTCAAGGACCCTGTATATTTTCTTTTCTCAAATTTGTACATAAAGCTGGGCTTTTATTTGAGGAGCAGAATAGATTGCTTCTACATCTGGCAGGATCACTTATATTTTTTTCAAAGAAATCATTGCTAGGTAATAAAAGATTGTGTAATTCTAGGGGATGAACACTTTGTCAATAAAAGTTAAGGCATGATAAAAAAGATAGTGTGAATTCTAAACACAGGGTGCTGTTAGGCCTGGGATATTGTCCTTTAGCTATGGATAAGCCAATGCTGAGTTGCCTTTCCTGAAGCTGGTTTTGAAGAGAGTCAAAATTTTTGTCTTTGCCTTTAGATCCACATGAAAGAATACCTTACTTATTTTTATTACTTTATTATATATTTGTTTTTATTGCGGAACTATCCTTTGGTATGATTTTGCTACTGCTTTATATATAAGCAAATTACAGAAGCTTTTCCAAGAGAGGTGAATGCTCATGTTAAGAGAAGCATAGTCTCTCCTAGCCTGGGGGCTGGAGATGCAAGAATTCCATTCTGTTCTAGGTCACACATTCAGTTTTTTGTTTGTTTGAGAAAAGCAGGAGATCAGCCAGAAATTGCAAGGTAACCCAGATTTTCCAGTGGCAGTTTTGAGAAATAAACAACAATAACGTGTTTTAGAGACCATGGGATGATAACAGTTTACAGGATTTTCTAGAGGATTTTTTGTAATAAAAAAAAATAAAATAATAATAATAATTTTTTTTTTCCTGACTGTAATCCTGAGATTTATATTAAAAGTTTCATCACCTTGTCTTTTCCCTCTTTTGGACAGGGAGAGAAATATGTGCAGATAGAGCAGACCTGCAACAAAAAGTAATGCACAGCTGGTTGCTCAGCGCATGAATTTTCTTCTGATTGTAGCCAAGGGTGAATGAGTGGGTTATTTGTGCCCTGCTTGAAGTAAATTTGCATTTATGGGGTGGCAGAAACAGACATTTCTCAGGTGACTGTCCATTTGTGGGGGGCACCAACAAGGGCTTCAGTGACTGAGCTGTCCATGGGTCTTGTTAAATCCTAGGGACTAAAAAGGCTAAAAGAACCTTGTTATAGTTTTATGAAGACCTCATTTTTGTCTTCTTTACCTGGTTTTCACTATACCCTGTGTGTAATCTTGTGATTTCTCAGTTTGCTGAGCCTCAAGTATGAATAACCCTTAGGTTAAACCCACCTTAATATTATTACAGACTGAGCTCCACTGAAATATTTCATTTATCTGCAAATGATGAAGAAAATTAAAAAAAATTCTGTAGCAGCACCCCTTGCTTTGTCAGGGCAGTACACATCTATTACTGTTATTAAACCAAATAAAAATTCAGTGCAATAATATTGCGAGTTTTTTAAAAAAAAATCCTAAGTTGTTCAATATGCATATAAAGATTATGTGGCTGTATTATATTGTTTCATGCTGCAAGAAGTTACTGTAAGTTCAAGCACCCCTCTCAAATGAAATGCTATTAGAAAAGGCACTTGCTAGCAGCATTAAAATGTTATATTAAAAAATAAGAATTCAGATGCAAATAGACAGTCTGACAGTCTCTCACAGAGGAAATCATGAATGTGACTGGTCTCCATACTGTAAAACAAATCAAAACACAGCAAAATGCATTCCATCTCTTGAAAAATTTTTATTTTTTGGCATTTATGCATGCTTTCAAAGTTCAGTAAGGGAAGATGAAATTTATTTTGGCCACTTTATATATTTGGACTTTTTTTCTCTTTCGTGTAGCAGTTTTGATTTTCTGTGTTTCTTTGTCACCTGAGCAACTCATAAAGGTGGTGAAAAAAATTCATAATGGACAGAAGAAAATGTTTTGTAAGGAGGAACCTGTAGGTTCTTCATTAACAATCTTTGTTGCCATACTGGTCAAGCCATTCTTTGTCAAATGGAGTTCAGTATTCACCAAGGTATGACACTCAGTTTTATGTAAGTATTGCTTGGAATTTGGAATTGCTCCAAAACATCCTTTTAGAATGTAAATAACTCACTAACAGTGCTACCTACAGGCTCTGCCTGCTTTAGTGACTGTGTAATGTCAGGGTAAGGAAGAAGGAATTTGTTGGGAAGAGAAGATGGCCAAAGCATTTATTGGCTTTAGGGATCACATTAAAAAATCATGCCAAATTTTATCTCTGGTTTGCCAAGTAAACCAGTGCCGAAATATTTTTTCAGAATATTTTTACTAATACCAAAACTACACAAATGCATTTCTTGCAAAACAACTTGAGTAACTGTCTGGGATGTACCTTAAATTATACTATATAGACACTCAAAAGGAAAGGAACATTCAGAAGACAGTTAGAATTTGTTTCTCATATATCAAGGCTATCAAAGAGGATAAAAATTCATGAAAGGGTTTATTTTACTTAAATAACTAAACTGTGTATAGAGTGATATAATTTAAGAAATTACTGTATATATTATTAGGTGATTTAACTTCTATATTAGATTGCATAATGCCAGTGAAAATTATTCCTTAAACCAATCTCTTTAAGAATATGGCCATTTGGCTGTTTCTTATGTCAAGCTTATTTAAGCTATGTAACTCATTTTTTGACTTTTCTTCTCCCATCATATTATATGAAGTACATTCTATTCATGGTTGGGGAATGTGAAGATAGAAATACATGACAAGAAGAACTGCACAAATCCATGACACTTCCTTGCAGCCATCCACAATGGAGAAAATAAACAACTGCTGAAGTGGTTGCAGCAGGTTTGGAGGTAAGAGGACAAACAAAAGAATAATGCTGTTTCCAAATTTTGATATTTTTATATTTTTCTGTGTGGTAATTAGTAACACCATTCTTAGGTAATCACAATCTGTCAAGTACACAATTTATTACTTTATCTTCAGCCCAAAGAAGAAAGGACAAATTTCTAATCTTTTAAATCTCTTTCACTGCTCTCTTCACCTGTTCAGATTCTGTTAAATAGTCTGGAAAACTTGCAGAAAAAAGAGTCAAGTTGCTTTTTCACTAAGATAATTCAAGAACGGTATATTCTGAGTCAGTTGCTGTGAAAGCATATCTCTGAGAAATGCAGAATTAGAAATCTGGGTTCATGTTTTCACTAGAATAAACCACACTTTGTGCTTCAGCCTTGTAAGAAGAAAACCCAAGCATTTTCTTGAGAAAGTCCTGGTGCTTTTGAAACATGTGCTGATTAGTAGTGGTGTGTCACCAGCTGGAACTACTTGAACTAGAGAGCACTTTTTATTTTTCCACTCTCCTTTGGTAATTGGTAAGTATATTTTCTGCTTGTAATCAATGACTTTTATATTCTGAGTAACAATTTTAAGTAAGAAGAAATGTTATAGCAGCTAGAGAAGATATTGATTTTAAGTAGAAAATACCCTTTTCCAAATGCCACCCTAGATGGCTGAAATAAAAAGGATATCTGTGACATCACTAATATGGCCAATAGGCCTGTCACTTGGTAAAATAATGAACATGAGTAAATGCGGCTCTTAATTTATCTTCTGTATGAGCTATAGCACACAGACAAGGAGGTATCACATACCAATCTCCTTAGCTAGCGAGTGGAAAAATCCCAACTGGATATTGCATAACAGAGCAGCAGGATTTCTGTTTTGTTTTAGGAAGAAATACAAATACAATTTTTACCATCCTGAAGGCTAACAGGTAGTTAAGAGCCCATGGATAAATAGGTGTGTGGCTGTACAGTTCTAGTACATCACAGCTGATGTTACCTCAGGCTACCTACCATGACTCTTCTGAGCACCATAATCTGTATTTCAAGTGATCCTTGTCAGGAATACATTCTTTTAGCTACTAATGGAAATACAAGATGGAGAGTAATGGGAGCAAATTTCTTGGAGTTACTGTGTCCAGCTGAGAGCCTGCTTGGGTTTGTAGAGGTCAAGAGAAGAGCCAGCTCTGTTCTAATTACTTTATTTTTTTTTGGTCATAAGTGCTGTCTGTCTGTACTATATTTTTGTTATCATCCAGAAGAACTAAATATATTTTTTTTCTGTTTATAAACTTTGCTTTGTGAAAGCTCTGGCAAAAGGCAGATGAATGAAAGATTTCAATAATTTTTTCCCATGATATATGGCAAGTTTGGAAATATCTTTGCGTTATGAGGAAAAACTTACTTTCTAAACTAATGGACCAGCAATTTCTAGACTAGTAATGTGAATTTGTCCAGTGAGAGTCTTGTTCTTATAAATTCCAACAATCTTAGAGGAAGCAGCTTGAATATTATGAGAGATCTCTGGAAAATTATGAGGCTCAACAACCTAGATTTTAGGTAGAGGTTTAAGCAGGCCTTGAAATCTGCTTACCAACAAAACCACCAATGTGATAGCTTAGCACCCTCCCATGTCCACAGCCTGAGTGCTGCATTTTGAAGTATTTGAACAAGAATAAATGTCTTCCCATTTTAATCCCAAGTGTTGTACACCCCATAGGTGAATCTAGAAACTATGAATGTAGAAACATCACAGGAAAAGGTGGGGTGAATGCATGACCTCCCAGTTCTCTCTAAAAGAGGTTTCTGTAAGACTTTATTGTTGTCATAAAAGATTTTCTCTGTAGCTCCAACCCTCTATTTAAAAATTACTTCTGCCTAAATTTTCTAGGAGGGAGATCCATGAGAACTGGCCTGGTTTCCTTCTCTGCGGGTGGCCCTGTGCTCCTGCTGAATATTTTATGGATAATAAACAGGAAAAGAAATGCACTAGGTATATACAGTGAAGGAACTGCTACATCAGCCTCTGTCCATTCAGGGGTACTTCTTTGAAAAAAATATAAAATATAAACTGCAGCTTACTGCCAGGCATTATTATAAATTTTAACCTGTGGTGTGTAACCGAATTTCACAAGAAGAAATCTGTCACTGTGTCAGTGATCTCCTGAGTGAGCAGCAAAGGTGGAATTTCCAGTTAGCACTGTCTGCCCAGCTGGAACCAGATGACTGACAGGGGAAGATGGAGCATGCATGACCAATAATGTTGTTTTGTGATCTGTAAACATTAGTAAATCTCCTGTAGCTACTGAGCAGCTCCTCCGCTTGCTGTTCTGAGCAGCTTCTGTGTGCCTGCTCCTGTGCTTGGCAAAGATCTTTTCCTCTAATCCCATGAACATTTCTGGTTTACTTTTATTTCTGTCCTTAATCTGGTTTCTGGGGAGCCATGCCCTCCTGCAGGTGAGGTAGGAATCTCATTAATATCTCTTTTTCCTGTGAATGGCTCTGTGCTCTAGGACAACTGCACAGGTGCTGCTTAACATGGAACCTGTTTAACCTTATGTTGAAGACTTTGTTGATCTAAAATTTACACAGTATATCAACAGAGGAAGACAGGCCCCCAAATATTTAGGAGACTGAAAATATTAAGATGTAAGGAAGTGAAATCTCCTGCCTTTCTTTTTGGGCTCTCAGTATTAGGCCCTTTTCAATGAAGTTACTCAATAGAGTAAATCTGGCTCATGACATTTCTTTGCACTTTGTTTGAAGCAGAAGGCTGCTGAGCATTTGAATATGTGACCATCTTGGATATGTAAGTTTTAGAGCAAAGAATTAATGATGTTTTATAACCTCAGTGGAAAGAAGCTTCAGTAGGCTGTTGAAAAACCCTCTTTTGATATTTGAAAATGGAACAGCCAAAGAAAGATTTAAAAAAAAAAAAAGCTACAGGCTTCATCTTGCAAGCTTTCATATAAAGGTGAGATGAAAGAGAGCAGATGGATTTATCTTTTTGCTTAGCAGCAAAACTACGAATCATATTCATATAAACAGATCTCTCAGCCAAATATAGCTTGACAGTAATTCTATAAGATTTATCAAGTCAAGCAAAGTGATTAGGTCTGATGTCAAATAATATGAAAATAGGATATCTCATGTGATTTCAGTATTTCAGACTTGAGTCCATTAAATACAACTTTCTGATGAAAATGCTATCCTGTGTTGCAAAAATTTTCATCTTCATATATTCTTCACACTGCTGCAAAACTCTTATACCATTCAAATTCTCATTTTCAATAACCTTAAATATTACTGAAATAATTTCTAGAGCACAGATAATGTTGTGACTTTGAGTTTTTATTTAATGGTCAAGTGAATTTTAAGCTTCTGAGACAGTTTTTTTGGACATAAATCCAAAAAGGTCTGTTTTACACATAAAGGCTATGTATAAAATACTCTGGAAATGCAAAAGCTTCAAAGTGCATGGTGTAAGATATTAAATAAGATGCATCACAGTCTTGCTTTTGTCCTTTAGTAACACCCAAAAGTAGGCCTGCAATGCCATTAAAAAAAGAAAAAAAAGAGGCATCTCCTGTTCAGGGCTCTCAGATATAATTTATTCTTGTGCAATCTCTCTTAGCCTCTAAAATGGCAAATTCCTATTTATTGAGTTCTACAAACTGTGTACTTAAATGGAGCTGGGTTCCCATGCTCTGTGTCATACAAGCTTCTAACCCTTGTTGCCTAAAATCCTTTGGGAGGTTTGACTTCTTTTACAGATTTCACTACACACAGAATTCAGGACTTACTGTTTACCTAAGTCCTGTTTTTATGAGTGATTTAAAGACAGCTTGAATGAAAAGACAAAAATAAACTTCTCAAAATCACATAGGTACCTAAATCCTGTTGATTTTACTGCAAGCTGGGTAGATAAATGACTTCTGGATGTGGTTACTTTTAGATTTTTGATGTTAGGTGCCAGGACATTATTAAATAAGGGATGTGTGGAAGAGTTTCATTGCTTTCTTTACTTGTATTATCTCTCATTACTATTGTATTATCTCTTGTACTATTTAAAGCACAGTGTGCTTTTTGGAAACCTTTTCATGGTTTGTGTAATGTTTGGTTCAGGTGTTATAGGCCTCTGGATGATTAATTGATAGCACCAGAAGAGGAGGTCCTTGCTGAGGAGCCTGGAAGATCAGTGCACCCAGAGTGCAGGGCTAGGGAAGGTGTGCTGCAAAATCCCATTTACAAAAACATGGGCATGCCAAGGAAAAAAACTGATACTAAAATCTACAGAAATCTACCTCAACTATTGTATTTGAAGTGCCCAGTTGTAGGAGCTCTAACAAACTTTTTGACAGGTGGGGTTTTGCTGATATCAAAGTACCAAGTCATGTTTGGTCAGCTTGAAGCTGCTGACTGTGGTTTAGCAGGAAAGAAAAGGAAACCAAATCCAGCAGGCTCTTTCTAATGACACTGATCTCTGGCAATCTCTTTCCTAGTTATACTGAAAGTTAAAAATCAAGGATTTTTATAATGAGTATGAAATCAGTGGGAACATGAACAGAATTAGTGATGCTGGAAACATCTTTAGGGAGAGAATGATTAATTACAATCCTTCTCAGCGACCTCTTTCCCCATGGAAAAACTGTGTTATTGAGATTAGATTATCATGGTCTGGGAATGGTTTTCCCCAATTTAGTGTCCCCACTGAAACCCTCCAAACCATCCTGGCCAGAACCAGGATACAGATGCAAGCAAATTCCTCTCAGCAGGTTTCTCAGGCTCTCAGGGGGATGGTATTTTTGAAAGCAGGAATGTCAAGTCATGTTCCTAATCCTTAACTAGAGTTCTGAATGAACCACATAGATATGCTTCAATTTAAATCTTACAGAATTTCCCAAGAATGTTTATTTCAGATGAAATCTGGTGGAAATGGCTCAGCTTTTGTTTTTCTGGGGCATATTATAGAATATTTACAATTAGATATTGTCTGAGAATTGTATGCTTGGCTGATACAGAGAAAAATAAGTGGGGGGGGGGGGGGGGGGGGGGAACTCCCTGGGAATTTGAACTACATAGATAACAAATGTTTTAATAATGTTATGATCCAGTTATTAAAATTCTCACAGCGATGTCTCTGCCCAAATTAAGGTGCAAGTGAGACAAAATGGCAAAGTCCGTAGTGCAGATTTTAATTTTATTTTATTTAGATTTTTATTTAATTTTTATTTTAGAAAATTATGTGGTAAAGAGAGGTAGAAGCAGGGAATAAGAATACAAAGGGATTTGTCACCACCTGTTGGGTCCCACCACCTGATGCAATTTTGAGGTCTGATAGTCTGTGTTCAACCCACCAGAGGTGACATTTTAGAAAGAATGGAATTAAATAATGATGTTTATTGTTAGTGATGCTTGAATGAAGACAGAGCCTTTCAACCAAGACTGGGAATATCTGAACACAAATTTACCAAGCTACTCAGTGACAAACTCTTCTTGCTTTGTGGTATATGTATAAAAGAACTTGAAAAATTAATGCTGCTTTTTTCTTAAGTACCTTCAATAGTACTTAGAAACGTAGGAGATTTGTCACTTTCAGAAGGCTTGAAACACAAATGAGTGACAAATGATCTTAGTAGAGTTTATAAAGGAATAATTAATGGCGCAATATGCTGAAGTGAATATGTGTGTCAGGCTGCAAGTGCACTCATGGAACTATCTTTTATCTTCAGGAATGTCTTTCATGGTGTTCTCAATATGGATGATGAGTACTTAGATCAATTTATTTTTTTTTAGAATTTAAACGGTGCTTTTGTTTTCTTTTTTTCTATTTTTTAAAAAATATGTGATATAATCACTAAATTAATTTCCCTTTTAAGAGAATTCTTACGAATCTCATTTTCACACATGCCATAATAATTTTCTGGAGATCAAAGACTGTGATCATTAGCTAAAAGTCTCCAAGGCTTTGTGAATTCCATATCATGCGCACAGCAAATGAGGAAGTGTTGGTATTTGTTGGTGATTTCTTGACATTACAGGGGACTGGACTTACTATTGTTCTGGACTTACTTTGCTGTAGATGTCTCCTGAATTGTAAATTACCAATTTGATTTACTGATACCTAACAGCAGATGTCAAAGATAAACACCTGTGCTGATAGAAAATTTTCCTTTGCATATTAATCTCTTAGAAGCCCAGGTAGCAAAGCTGTTAATAATTTATTTTCTGTCTGCACTACAGAAAGCAGATTTTGAGTATCTGTTTTGCAGCACTGTGCCTTTGCAACACCAGCAAGTGGTTACCTAGCTTTGCTTTATTTTCTTTTTTTTTTTATTTTAATTTTATGCTCATACTATTCTTTCCAGTTGTCACAGAAGAATGTGTTTCTCTTTTTACATCCCCTGCAGTAATCTGTTAATAACAAAACCAAAAAGCAGGCCTGCCATTGGTTTACTGTGTTGTGTGAAAGTAGCTGTTGACAGGATACACATCTGCTGCCTAAAATGACATTTTTTTGGCAGTCTGACAGCTCTTTAATTCTTGTCTCCTTAAGCAGTACTGAGGTCCTCTGTGCACTACTGAAACATTTCATATCAGCCAAGTTTTGAATGCTTACAATATGGTTGTTTAACATGCCCATGGTGTTGCTGTCAACTATTTATTTCATGTTAGGATTTTAGTTTTAATTTAATTTTTGTACTGCTTAAGAGCATTTTCAGAACTCCTATGAGCAAAATCATTGTCCAGAGCTTGATTAACATACATGTCTTGCTATATCATCAAAAATATGATCTTTCAGGCATTTCTGGTGATAGTCAGAAACGAATTCATCCAACAGAGAAAATGTGCTGGTCTAGCAATGTGTTGGTCTGTCAAGGTGGTATTTGCTGTCCAGCTTTACTCAGAATAAATACATCTATAAATATCTATAAATATTTCTATCTATGCCCTTTCTATGAATATATAAATTCACCTTCTATTTACATTTCCTAGCAGAGGCTGGAAAGAAGCTAAAAATGAATAGCTGCTTTTTTTTCCATTTCCTTGCTTCCCTTTATAGTTCTGCTCTTTAATTTGTATCTGTTCATGAAGCTTCATAGCTCCCCAATGTTCACTTGAGAGAGATCAATATGTTGATCTATGGTATTTTGTAAAGCTACCTTTTATTTTTGCTCTTTAAAAACTCTATGTTTAGGTCTCACCTTGACTTTAGGTGTGCTGAGAGGACATGGATTCAGCAGGGTGGAATGAAAGATATCTGTTCATTTCTGAGTGGATACCATACACTTCAGTTGTCTTGTTCTTGCCTAGGTGCTTTTGCGTATTAGAAGGACAAAAAATTTTGACAAAATGCATGTGAAGAGGAAAATTCATCAAATCTAGTTAACAGGTCTGTTTCTCTAAGGTCACTTTTTGGTTTTCATTTATTTATTATAACACATGCAAAAGAAAGGGCAGAGGAAACATGTAATCTAATCTAATGTGGCAAGACCCTTTTGGAAGAGAGTGAAACTGATTTATTTAGCATAAAGAAAACCTAGCCGTGTAGAGAGGATCACGTCTTGTTTTGCTGCTACTTTGGCATCTCTGTTGAAGTATAAGGCAGCTTAAAAAATAAAAAAAACCAGTTTTTTGTCTCAGTGGAAATCAGTATGACAATGTAATCTGCAGACTGACAGATATTTTGACTCAGTGGAGATCTTCAGAGTGAGGAAGTGCAAGAACTTAAGGAGCCAGCACGTCTCCCTCCCCACATGGCATTATGAAAGAAAGGAGGATAATTTTTGAAGTGGCCTACAGTGGTAATTGCAAGATATATCTCAACAGATTGAGATGTCATGTTGCAGCTCTGCTGAATTTAAACTGACAGTATTGCAAGTGCAAGTGTTTTTGCTTTTTCTTGGAGTATGAAGAGTGTAAATGAGATGGCTAGGTGTCTAAATCACAGAAATGACTGTTTTGTATGCCACTGTTGCAGATAAAAGTCAGTATAAGCAAATAAAATAAATGACCTAAAATACAATATGAAATCAAATAACAATCTTTTTTTATTTCTACTGATGACAGTTTATTAAGAGTGCTAAAATAACAGCCTGCAGCTATTTATTGAAGCATGTTTTCACAGCAGTACAATAGGGAATGCCTTGCCTTTTTCCCTTTACTGCTACCAGAGTTTAAAGCATTTCCCTGCATCCTTGACTTTGGGAAATTTAGCCCATGGAGCCTTAAGCATTTGAGAAACCAAGGGATAGCTGCAAACTGTGACCAGAGACATGACAGCTGACAAAGGAAAGTGTCCAGCTGCAAGAATTTATCTTTTTCTTTTATTTAAAAAAGGTCTTTCTGTGTTCCTGCTCAAAGAATTAGTTCTATTTCCCTTAAATAGGATTTCTTTGATGAGATATTTTCTTGTCAGGTGTGCACTAGCCAGAGAAATTAAGCTGTATTCACACTTCTGACCTTTTACCTGCTGTTTCAAAGGTGCAAGTTAAATGAAAAGTTTACACTTTTGCAAAGTTTTTAACAGTTAGAGAAGTACCAAAATTTTATTTTCTTTTATTTTCAATGCTTAGCATATCTCTCTCTGCTAATTGATACAGTGAAACAAATGCTTCCTAGTATCCTTTAGTGATCCAGCCCAAAGTTTTTGCTCTTTATCACTATTTTGATCCCTCCTTCCTCACACACTCTTCCTTTTAATAGTACATTAAGACTTCACAGCCAAGAGAACTATTTGGGAGTTTTTTGACAGAATGCTCTCTATCACATTGAAAATTTATGAAGCTCAGCTATGAAAATGCATTCTGTTAAACACAAATTTTTGACATTTATGGTTGGAAGGAAAGGTCTGCTCTAGAAAACAGACCTTCATTTTGTGTCTTATGTCTGCATACGGCAGCCTGCCTTCTCTCAAGGAAAAGGCTCCTTATGAGGCCATGGTTTTAAATTCACATTACTTTGGTTGTTTGGCAGTAGCTCTGAGTAGCTGTACCTTGAATTTGTGAGGCTGGTGCCTCTCTGTTTATTGTTTGGCACGAACATGTTTTGGTGAGGAATATAGTTTGACTGAAACTTTCATTAAAGACTATTTCAATTTTTGCTGAGTTGGTTGCTTGGCAAAATGTCAGCACAAAAATCAGAAGTTTAGGCATGTAAACCAGCCCATTTTAAGCCAGTGGTGTCCAATGGGTCACATTTAGCAATGGCTTAGCTCTAATTGATTCCCTGGAAGTGCATTTAAGTTTAAGTTGGCTCATTATTTTAAGCTAAACCTGTGTTATTTGCATAGAGAGCATGGTTAGGGTTTGGGGGCATGTAACCACTGTATCACAGTTAATGAATGCTGTAGAATCAGGTTTACTTGCCAAGAATTTTTAGTTTTTTTCTTTTCATAATTCTTCCCTTAGGGAATATTTGCTAACTGTGTTGGAGCTTTAAAGCCCAAATTTTTTTATTTGAAAATCCTGGGCATCCCAATAGTGTTCAGATTGTGTTTTATCAATATTTCTTTAGTTTCAGGAGATGACTTTGGTAGAGTTCCTAAAATTGAACTAGGATCTGTGTGGGAAAACAGTGTCTTCCATGCCATTTTTTGGGGACTGACTTATACTCTTGCCCTGTTGTTGTGTGTAAAGATTTTTGTCTTCTCCAAATTGTGAGAAGTATTTTTGTAGGCATTTCTCATGCCATGAGGAGCTTCCTTGTGAATGACTTTTGAATTAAACTATGTCCCTTTTCTGTGCTGTTCTAAAATTTCACTGTTACTGCGCTTCTTATCATGTATTATGATAATGATGCTTTACAATCTTTTCAGTGCAACTGCTTCAGATAAGCTCCTTATAACTAAGAGTCAGGGTCTTAATGTTTATTTTTCTTTGGCAGAGTTATCAGATGTAGTGTGTTTTATATTTTTTTTGCTGAGAGCTTAGAAGAGCAGTGTTCCTAGGACAGTCACAATTTGGAAAGCGCATAAGCTCAGGTCTAGATTGTACAGATCCATTTCTTTCTTTCAGTTATGTCTTTGTTATTTGTCCATGGGGTTGTGATAATTGTGTAGTGGCCTCCAAACCATCATGCAAATAAAACATTGGCGTACCTGGCATGGAAATTCATGAGACTGGAACTTTTTCAAACTCAGCAAATAATGCTCTTTCCACAATCTAACAATCCCTAGTCTTTGTGCAAGCCAGTCAAATTGCACTGAAGTTCAGAAATGGTGAAGAAAAGGCAAAATTTCAATGCCATTTCAATTGAAAGTGAAATTTCTCTGAGCCAGGGTGTCTACACGCTTGCTCAACTGTCACATTCACATTTTCTGTAAAATCCCTATGCCCAGGATTTTTCTCCTGGGAAGCTGAGAATGCTCAGAGAAAAAGGAAAACAATAATTATCTCATTTGCTTCTCCTGTGCTGTGCTCACATGTGGAATGTGTTTGCAGATTGTTTACCCACAGGTGATTGTTTCTTTGGTTTCTGCTGTGGGTTATTTTCACTCATTGGCCAATCAGGGCCAAGCTGTGTCAAGACTCTGGAAAAAGTCACAAGTTTTTATTATTATCTTTTTAGCCTTCTGCAAGTATCCTTTGTGTATTCTTTAGTATAGTTCAGTATTCTTTAATATAATATAGTATCATAAAATAATAAATTAGCCAGCTAAGAGCATAGAGTCAGATTCATCATTCCTTCCTGCCATGGGGCACCCAGCAAATACAAAACTCAACATTTACAGAACAAGTAAGAATCCTCTGTCTCTAAATTTCATAATGAAATATTCCATGCTCAGAAACATTAATGAGGTGAAGCCCAATGCATATGTTTAGTTTTTTGGCCCTGTTTGGTTGGTATGAATCATTCAAAATGTTGGCAACATCAACAAGTACTGGCTTTTTGAAATTTCTATTTGAAAATATTGACTGAGGGAAATAGAAGAGAAAAAGTCTAGGTGTTTTGTGGATTCTGCTTATCAGGTCCAGTGCAATCATCTATTTCCTTTTTCTCCTGCGTTCCTGTCATCTGAGTTCTTAGTTCTTAGCCAGGCTCTAGAGTAAACTATGTGCTTTTGATCTCTGCTTTTTGTTGCAGCTGTTCCATGCCATGTAGAGTGGGAATCAAGCCCATAGGTGTTACAGAAACAAAAAACCAGATAACAAGGATACTGGAGGGAGAAAAGAAGACCTTCATATTTCATGCAGTGTGCTTTGGATTTGACACATGAAAGTGAACTGCTCCCATATGGTCTAAATGAATGACTGGCAAATGGCATTTACGAAGTAAATTGAAGAAGCTTCAGGAAATCTACACACCCTGGTAAGGAGAAAAGCAATACAAAAGCACTGAATGTTCTTTATGCTAGATAGTTTAGTGTCTAAGCATTTAAAGGTCAAAAAGGTAAGACAAATGCTATGAAGAAAAGGAACTTGTTTGTTTCAATCATGTTTGATGGTCAGAGCTCTCTAAATCCTTTATCCTACTCAAAATATATAATCTTTTGTTTTCTAGCTTAGGGAACACGTAAAATCATGAGAGTTTATTGTAATTTTTAATGATTTGCAGCTCATTTAGCTATAGTATAATTAAAGATGGTGTTTGAACTCTCTTATGCTCTCGGTAAGGACACGAATTTGGAGCAAAATTTGCATAATAACATTTGCTTTTGTCGATGTTCAGAGCAGTAATATAATTAAAAAGGTGAAAGGCTTAAGAGATGATGGTTCATAATGTACTTATTAAAACTCTGATTAAAATAAAATGTCTGGGAAAAAAAGGATTAACCAGCTTTGGTGTTTCATTTTTGATTTTGCTCATTCTGTGTACAGTAGGAGATGACTCAACAGTGCTGTAAGAGGAAAAAGCACTACAAGCTACTGCTGCTTGGGCAAACCTATTCAACTGGAGTTTTTAACAGCTGTTCCCAAGCTTCATTAAGGCTCATTATAAGTTGTCATGTAGCAGAGAACTTATATTTTCGGATGATCTGTGCACAGCAGTAAAGATAAAAGTCTATCTTAAGGCTGCACTAAACAGAACAGAAGATGGTACATATTAAAAATAGATTACTGAAATTCCCTAATTAGCTAGCAAAGCCCTATAAAAGCAAAGCAAAATCAGTGAGTTTTAAAGAGGGATGGGGAGGAATGACTCATCTATGGATGGACTCTCAGGCTTGAGTCTGATAAGCTCATTAATGAAAATTATTTACCAATTATCCTTTGATAATATATGTATCCTTAACCACACATTCATGTGCTTTTATTTCCCCAAAATCTAGCACCTAGGTGATCTGTTAAGAATTGTTGTCACATCTGTCCTATCTGACAGCAGAAAGGGCAGTCTAATTTTTGATTGAAACTGTGCAAAAGATCTGATTCTAAAGCAATACATTCCATGAATTTAAGTGTAAAATCTAAGCAGGGCTTCAAGTGTGAATACATCTGACTTCTGGAGAGGGCAGAGTGGGGAAGGACAGTGCCAATAGCACAGATCTCCATTTTGCAGCATTACAACTGGGTTTCCATGTCTCATTTAGCCTCCTATAAATAACTAACAAACATTTGTCCCTCTGTATTTTGAATGGTGGGAGATGTAGATCTTTTGAAGACAATATGTGTTCCACAAAAAAGTTAAGAGGCGGAATGTGGCAAGATCAACAAAATTACTACTCTTGAAGAGAAATTATGTGGGAAGGGACTCAGTAATACTCTAGTTGTTTTTACCAATCTCCCTTTCTTGATGATGCTGGTCATTTGCTAAAGTGATGATGTGGTGTGAAATCCTGATTCTTTTCTGCATAGGCTGTCAGCAAGTGAAAGGGCAGGGGGTGAAAGACACAGGATAAACTTCTCTCCAGTGGGCGTCCCTCATTCTGAGAGCATTGAGCAGGATCAGACAAAACCAGACTTGTGAACAGAAGTTTTGCAAATGCTTCTGCAAGTCCAGCTGGAAATCTGATCCCCCAGTGTTTTGATATTTACCCAGAGATGCACTGTTTGGCTTTTTTTCAGTCTGTTTTTTGGTGTAAAAAAAAAAATCTGAGGAATATGTTGCTTCATAAGAAGTATGTCTACATTTTAAAAATGAATTTATGGTAAAAAAGAAACATTCTGGATAAAATTTATCTGGATGAACATTCTGGATAAACATTCTAAATAAAATTAATGCTGATAGTCTGTGACACAGGCGTCATGTAGGAAGAACTTAAAAAGAAATATTTCCAGTCCTGCTGCTGTTCTGCCTGTAATGCAGCAATACTTACATTCAGAGTTGGGTTCTGATGGGAATAAAATTCTGCTAATGTTCATCTTCATAAAATAGCTCCTCCTCTTG
The DNA here is from genome assembly GCF_028551555.1 of Melozone crissalis. NCBI lineage: Eukaryota > Metazoa > Chordata > Aves > Passeriformes > Passerellidae > Melozone > Melozone crissalis. The sequence goes on along the minus strand of NW_026535817.1, from coordinate 5,384,495 downwards.
TTGCTGTTGTTTTATTTTAAATTTTGCAGGTATTTTCTAATCTCAGTACTCTCAGCGCCCTTAATTTGTAATGGATATTATGCAATAGGGAATTTCACTAGCTCTGCTCATTTCATTATACTGGTATGTTATCTGGTATAATAAATAGGTTTTTCTCACTAAGGAGAGATCATCTAATGGGCCAAATGATGTTTTTCATCAGGGCAAGACTGAGATGCATCATAGTGCCTTCTGACAATAAAGGCTATTAGAAACCAGTGCTACCAGTGTCAGCTTCCTCTGCACAAAAATTGCCCCAAATTGTAATATTCAATGAGTCAAGTGGGGAGAAAAAATGTCCTTAAGTACTGTTTTCCTTCTGTGCAACTAAAGCTGGAGGGAAACAGGCTCCTTTCTTTTTGGAAATGATGCATGGTGGAAAGCCTCTCAATGTGAAAAATGTCTGAAGCAGATGGAGGTGCTGAAACAGCTGGGGAGAGCACAGGGATGCAAGGCACAAAAGCTGATAGTGCTCTGTGGAGAGGGCCTGAAAAGGTCTGGAGGAGAGGAGAAGAAATTTCCAGCAGGAAGATCAAAGGACACAGAGAATAAGAAACCACCAAGTCAGAGGAAGGACAAGATATAAATACCACCAAGGAAACTTTTAGCAAAGATTACATGAGATGGGGAAGGCTGGAAGGGAGAAAATAGGAGAGAAGAGACAAAGACAAAGCAAATATTTTGTTGTTCTTGAAAATCTGTTCAGACAGAAGTTGCTTCGTTTATAAAGAATCTTCTCCAGGCAGTTAATTAGCTTTGTCAGTCAGCTGTCCTAAACCAGATTATTGAACTGTTTCATATTTGAAATTCTTTAAACTAACGTCTTGACATTGCCAGTAGGTGTGTTAATAATCTGAAGACATGAGAAGAATTTATTAGCTTTGGTGTGCCTGTCTGGGAAATGTAGTAGAGAGTTAACTTCATATTATGCAAACACAACTTGAGCTTTCTCCTGAAAGGTTCTAATTGCATTTTGAAAATGCTATTAGCTTACTTTGAGGTGGAAAATAGCAGCTTCATGAGTGCCACATGGCTAAAGAGAAGTATGAAAAAGGGAAAGAATTTGTATTATTATTTTCAGCTAGGAGATCCTAGCATTTTCTGACATGATCTCAGAGCAATCTTAGCTGTTTTTATTGCTGTCTAAATGCTGAATTGGGCTGAAAATCTGTTGTAAATGTTCATATGGATTTATCTGCTTGGCATGGTGTTTTTTTCTTCTTCCCAAAGTCTTTCTTCACAATAGCCCTGTTGATTTCAACAGCCTGTATATTTTACAGGAATATCTGTGTGTGTGTGTGTCCATGTGTGTGTGCAGAATTATTTGCAGTGTTATTTCCCCTAATTTTCCTTTTCTCCAAACTAATCAGCATGTAATCATTATTTTTTAGCATTCTCATTAGCATTTACACTTCTAGTAGTAAGAAAAACCTGTCATGTCTCATATGAGGTGTCTATGCCATCCAAATTTAAGTTTGTTAGTTTTTTCATTATTTAGAAAGTAGTGTCCCATCTCATCTCCCTTTCTGATACTGACTTAATCTTCTTGACAGGCTGGTCCCTGTTTCCTGTGCCTTCTGCCAACTGCTTTGGCCTTTAGTCTCTTTGCTAATTAGTCCTTTAAAAAAAAGAAATCCATTTGTTAAATTTCCTGAATTTTATTCCATTCCATTCACACGTTCATGTGGTTGATGCTAAAGTCTTGTCTCATCTGCCTTCTAAATCTTACTAATTCCTCTGTTCTGTGGATTTCCACATGAGAAAAGCCATTCCAAGGAGATCTTGTGATCCAGAGGTTGCAAAACACATGGAAACCCTGCTTAGATCCTGCAGCTCCTGGAGCATGCCTGGAATGGCCTCATTCTTCAGGGAATTTAACTCAAATAATGAGATTAACTCAGATCACACTGTAGCATGTACACAGTTAATGTTTTTATGAAGACTTATAGGTTGCCCAAATTCACATTTCTCAGGCTGCTGACCATGCAGTGGTCACAGCTCAGCAGTACACTGTGACCCAGATTTCCTCCATTCCCATCTAACCGAATCCTCTCTTGTATTTCCAGGGAAATATTTTATCATACTCTCACCAATTTTACAGCGTCTGATTATTGAAAAATAACGATGTAAAAAACATTATGAAGCTTTCCTTTTCTGATCTCTGACTATGCCTGGCAGATGGTGATATTGCCTGTAGATCATTCTTCACAAAGCAAGCAGTGCACAGCCCTGCCAGCTTTATCCCACTGTACTTCATACTCATCCCTGGCCAGCTTCCTACAGCCACTTATTAATTCATAGTCTCAAAGTCTCAGCTGTGCCTCTAACATTCCAGATTTTAATCTCTCTTATCATCCATCTCACCTCTACGCACCTTGCATGAGGAATAATTAACCTCTCATTTTCTTTTTCTCATTCCCTTTTGACAAAGCCACTTATCTACCCTCTTTTGGGTCTGTTTTTTTATTTAATTTTTCATTTTGAGAATTTTGGTAAAAATTCCTTGTCCTCCTCCCAAGTTGTTTTCTGCACATATCTGTCTTGTGTCTTGCCTGAACATCTCATTAGCTTTTGGACTTGGATCAAAGATCAGTTCAGTTCATAGTTGTCATTATAATTGTCATTATAATTATCATTTTAATTTTTAAAGCATTACCACTTATTTCATTTTCACCTGATCAAACTTTATAATTACCAAGTGTGTCAGCCTTTAACATTAGATGCTGTGCATTGAAAAACATGAAGCATTTTGAATATTTCATTTTGAGGGGAAAAACAGTAATAATAAAAATCTGTGCTGTAGAAAATGAGTTTTAGAATACATGTAAAAATAGCTGTAAGAATTACACACTGATATTTTAGGAGACTTCATTGTAAATTGAAGGTTTGTAATCATAGTGTTTGGGATAAAGGACCACTGATTGCAACTTGGTCCAATGAATTGTCATGCAGATTTTGTTAGAAACTTCAAGGAGTGTAAGATTTTATTCCATATGTTTCAAAGGGATTTCCAATTTCTTTGCACCTCAGCCTGAATGATAAATGATAGTATTATTTTGCAGAGAAGGTACCCCTGAATTTCTTCCTCTGGTTAGAATTTTAAGGAAAGATTAAGATGAAATTAATTTTTAGGCTTCACTTTGCAAAGCTGCCTGGAGCTCTGATTGCCCAAGTTTAATGTTAATAATTTTGAAAAGCTTGGTTTCTCTTTTCTCTCACTTTGGGGTTACAGCAATACTGGTCACTGTTACTACTGATTTATTTGTAGTTGTACCAGTCTTCCTGCTCATTCTGCTAGCAGACTGTGATGTTAATGTCACACACTAAAGTAATGTTCAAAAAAACCACCAAACAACAAACCATTGTGTTCCATTGTGTTATAGGCTGGGTATATTTGAATAGTGGGGCAATTGCATGGTATTGGAAAGCAAATTGAGGGTTCATGTAATTTGGTCACTTTTCAGAAAATTTACTTGCTAATAAGAAAGGAAGATGTGCTGCCTATCACTTGCAGGGTCTCACAGAAGAATCTGAAGGAAAGATGGGCGTCAGTTAAGAATAAACAAACAGGAAATTCCCAAACAAAAAGAAACTTAAAAAGAGGATGAGTATCTTTTTATGATCCCAAAGTGTGGGATTTCTCTGGTATTTAGTGCAGAGTTATTGTTAATTTCTTTAGGGATGAATAATTATCACTAGTAAACACTAATCCAGCAATGCATTAATTAATTGCACGTTCTTGCCTGATGTAAAATCTTTATGTGAATTAGTTTAATTTGCATGAATTCTTGCCCTTCAACAGACAGCTTGGATTTCTGACAGGAAGAACCATTTAAAATTAATTGGGCTTTCTTAATGATTTTGATAGTATGATACCAAGTATAGTTTATTTATTATTGTGGTAGCCAGCACAAAATTATTATGGTCAAAATTGGTAAGCTTTGCCAGTGTACACCAAAAAGTTCTCTATTTTCAAATGGTAAATCCCAGCAGCTGAGTAACTAAAATGTGAGTCTCTGATGTGAGAACTTCATCCTGCAAGTAATATCCAATGAATCCTAACCTGAACAGAAGAAAACAGAATGATTTGCCAATAGTGATCTACAATGATTTTAACACCTTTCCAAACCCACTGTCCTTTGGCACTTGGATTTATCATTAGCAAGCCAGTCACATTAGCATTATGTATTAAATAGAGGATTTGAAAAATTGTGGGGTTTTTTTGCTTATATTCACAAGGTTATATCTTTACTTGCTATCAGCCTGGGTTTTACCAGTTGTGTTACCAGAGTCCTTCATTGGCAAGGGACTGGATTTACCCTAATAATGTAGTTTTAGTTGAGGAAAAGGATGCTTTGCTTCAGGACAAGTTCCTGTCCATATTGTATTTGTAAACTTCCTTGTTATAATATTTTTCCTAAAAAAAGTACCACTAAAGAATTCTTACCTTGAAACATGGCACTCGTTGTTCTTATGGGTATGACTGCCAAATCTTTGCAGACCTATGGAGAGCTTACAGGTTTGCTCTTTTTCTTATCTTGGAGATAAGATTAATTCTTACCCTAAAAGCAGTGGTGTTTTGCTATTTGCTTCAAAATAATGAACTTACAAAAGAGATTGGCATCTCTAATAATGAAGTAGCAAAAACTAGAGTTGATTAGCATTTCTGGGAATATTTTTAAATCTTGTTCGTACCTTATATTTTTATTCTTATTTAAATAGTTTTTCATGTGATAGAAAACACTTGTTCCAGTGCTTCAATAGGTTCTTTTTGGTGCATTGATTTCTTTTCTCCTCCCCTCATTTCTTTAGTTGAAGGACCCAATTTTTGGTTTCAGGCCTTCAGTTTGCAATTACATCTTGGACTGTGTGAGAGCTTGGAGTTGTGTAAGTTGTGATTAATGTACTTTGCCTTTTAAACCTGGCCTTAGAAACTTTAGCTTTCTTTCCCAACACGTGTGGAAATGTGAATAAGGAACGTGTTTGAAAGCAAATATGGTTTTCAGCTGTTTTAGATACTATAGCATTATTAGAGATAATGATGTCAGTCCCAGGTAATTCCTTCTGGGGGGGAGAATTTGGTGACAAAGTCTGGTGCTTTTGACACTCTCAATCAAAGTGGAGCTCAGCTTTTTGTTTGCATCCTTCTTGTTTTGGTACCTCCAATTTGTTTTTGTACTGTGTTGTGAAGGGAAGTTCTGAGGTCCTTCAGTGCTTGGAGAACCTGTGCCTGCATGCAAACCCTGAGCTGCTTTCTGGGACCCACGACTCTCCAGCAGCCTTTTGTGCCCCTCTTGAGCCCACTGAATCAAAATAAATCAGGAATTTATTTACATGCAACTTCCCCTACACTTTAAACGCAAACACAGCCATCTGCCTGGCAGAGTAATGCTGACGAAATTCAGTGTACTAGGGCATAAAAAGACAATACTGGAGTAGATCAAAATATATTCTCTGACTAAGCATGAAATTTGAAGACTGTAATTCATCATTCTGAGGACAAAACCAGCTGATACAGGCACATAGTTTGGGCAGGTTTTTTTTTTTTTTTTGTGTTTATTTGTTGTTGTTATTGTCATTTTGTTTTTTTTAAGGTGCTCCAATACACACACTGACTGGTAACTCAGAAAACCTACATGTTTTAAGTTGCACATGCTTCTTGAATAGAGTTAGGTACCAAAGGAAAGACAAAGATGTTTTGGGGGCTGGCAAAATTATAGAACTGCTGTAAATTCAGAGCACTAGGTTTTGAAGGGCAGTTGTAATAAATTAGGGTCTAAATTTATGGATGGAATATAGTATAGGTATAGAATTTTTTAAATACACAGTTAAAGGTACTACATACATTAATATTAGCTACTGTATATAACTTCAAACTCATGTTTAAAATGTCATCCATATATATGTATGTAAATATGCTAGAAAGACAAGTAAAAATTAAGAGTTTTTTATAGAGAGAGAAGGAGAATACTAAGGAAGAAAATAAGAGATGGTTTATCTGTACTATATAGAAATTACTGATGTTGTTTTTATGTATGGAGAACAAAAAGAACAGAAGACACAAAGAGAAAAAAAATGAGCTTAGAGTTTGATAAATCACTATTTTCTTTGACATTTGATGTGAGCAAAAACTGTTGGAACTGCTCAAGCCCTTCAAAAATAGAAAGTGAAAGGATAAAAATTATTGATTCATAGCAAGCATAAATTATAGGTCACTTATGAACCATGCAGATCAATATTACGTGTCACATTACATTAATTAATTTTGTGCCTAAATGACTCAGTGACAGATTTCAGAAGTGGTTCATTCTTCAGTAGGACCGAATGTGCAAACTCTCTAATCCCCACATTTCAATGTTTAATTTAAATGCTTTTTAGAGGTCTGAACTGGAGGAACTCTTTGGATGCTGAGGACATTTAAGGGAGCACAGGGATTTCCAGCAGCATTCAGCTGAGGAAAGATCCTACTTTGGGCTGAGACATGACACAGTCTGCAGGAGTGCACAAGGTGAGTGGCTTCACTGTTTTGGCAGAAAAAGCTGGCCTGACAACCTGGGCACTGTTGTACATGTGGAGACCTCTGGCAAAGTTATTTGTCTCAGATATGGATCCATTTTTCCTTTTGAGACCATAAAATTCCTTGTACACCTAAACAGGTAATGGTAGAAATCAAACAAGAGTTTGGATATGAAGTCCCTGGACTACCCTGGAAAATGCTTTTGGCCATGAAGCACCCAGCAGGTCTGGTATTACCGGTGATGAACAAAACCCTGAGGCATTTGGCTGTAATGATGTCAAAGAAACACTTTGTGACTCCAGCTTTAATTGCTGGAATCTAAAAGGAGCTATTCTGAAGTAACTCTGAGGCCAACCACAAAAAAAAAAAAAATACATGCTAAGTAATTTTTTTCCATAGGAAGGACTCTATAAAATTGTACAAATTTTATAAGAGTCTTAGTATATATTAATTTTTATAGAATTTAAATGCAGGCAATTTTTGTCTTGTATTACTCCTGAAAGAAGGACATAATAATTTTTTTTTTCTTTATTGTCCAAAAATCCTAAAAGTGGTCAGGAAAGGGAAAATCCTTTTAACTTCCACAGTGTTGAGGAAAGGAGAAATCTTTTCTAATTGCCACAGTGCTGGGAAAGTTGTCCACAACACATTTCTGTAGCTATGTAATAGCTTCTCATCTGCATCCTGTGTGATTGGAGAATATCCTGTTTCAAACATCCAAACTCAAATATTTATGTTCACTGTTTACAAGGCTCTCAGTTGTCTATTTCTCTTAAATCCTGAATGACTGTGTGAATATTTATTCTTCTTGCCTAGACAAAACCAAACTAGGGGCTGGTTGCTGTGCTGGCTTACATCTAGGCAAATCTGTAAGTCTTGGCTTTTAAGAAGAATTTACTTCAGGACAGTGAAAGAAATTTTGTGGTCAGTATTATCTTTGATGTTGCAGAATGAAAAATTTGCCTGTGGTGTAGATGAGTTGAAAAAATAAAAGTGAGGGTAAATTTGATCTCTTTCAGTTTAAACCAGCAGGCAGAGAGAAAGGGAATTCTTGTATTAAGGTGATAATAGCTGAAAGGCAGTGAAGAATCACTACAAAAGGGAGGAAATCCAGAAGTGCCTTATTAAGAGTTGTGCTGAAGAGCTGGTCCTTGACCTGACTGATGGGTTGTGCTCCTCTTGTTGCTTTTGCTGTTTTACCTATGATCAGCAAGGGAAACTCCCCAGTCAAAAACTGTATCTGAACTCACAGGTAAAGATGATGCTGATTTCTTGGGTATATGCATATTCCTAATCTAATTGAAAGCATTAACCTGTGTGTTGAAATCAAAATTTGTTTTGCTAGGTGACTAGGCAGTGATGTGTGTGTAGAAGAGTGTGCTGCTTTTAAAGCCTGAACATTTAACAAAAATGCAGAAATACAGCTGTTCAGAGACAAGGCTGGTGTTAAGCACTTGCTGAAATGCTTCTCTGAACCAAGACATAGAGGCAACTCTTAAGATACAGCTGGTCTTGAAATTTTCCTGTCCAGTTAAAAATTTGGTTGATCAGTGATAGGAGATCTTTGTGTCTGGCAGTTTTTTGTTCTCTGTCTTCTCTTGGCCAGTCAGGACACCAAGATGCATCTACATTTTCCATCTTAGGTGAAAGTAAGACAGAAAGTGAGATGAACTGAAAAGTGACCCTCCGTTTGGAAATGCCAGAAGTGAAAAGAAGGTTGTGATGTTTACTCAAAGGATTTTCTCCTTGCCAAAAGACACTTACATAAAGGAGATTTAGATGTCCCAGCAGCATATGATTAGAATTTGTGATGGCATTTGGATGTCCCTTCTAGACCTAAAAAATTTAATGTTGCCTCTGGCTTCTGTGTCATAAAATTTAAATTAGAATCTCTAATTCTTTCAGAGTGCCAGAAATATTTTGTAAACAGTATTTTGCAGTGAAAAGCCTCGGCTTTTGGGATTTTGAGAAGAGTTATTTTTAGACAATAGTCAGTGTCTAAGTCAATCTTTGAGAAGGATATAGAAAAAAAAATTGAGGAAATATGAACTGTCTCCTTAACAAGTGAACTCTGTCATATTAAATAAAATGTAGTGAATGTAGTGAGAGTAAGACCCAGTGCCATTAAACAGAGATGTCAGGCTCATGTTGCAAAGTGCAGAATTGTCTACTCTAGGTAAATATGAAATTGTGTTCAAATACATACTAGCCTTCATTTTCAGGTTCATCAATTTGATGCATTGGACAGTAAAAGTAATTTTTTAATTGTGAAAAACACCTAAAGTTTTTTACTGCCTTGTGCAGAGGTTTTGGTTTGTTAATTTTTCTATTTCCTGGCTAATGCACCAATTATGTAGTGGGTACAGTGTTGCCTAAATGCCAGTGTGCTCACTGGAATATATTTATTCATTTTTCTGCTCTGAGTAAGCACCAGGAGAAGGAAGGTAAAACAGGCACACTTTAAAGGGTAGAAAGAAAACTTTATTAACAGGAAAAAACAATAAGAAAAAAGCCCCAAGAATAAACCTTCAGAACTCTTCTCCTCCCCTTTGCTTTCTTTTTTATTTTCCACTGACAACATAGAGAGACAAAACTTGGGACTTTCAGTCAGGGGAAAAATTATCCATCCAGGAAAAGAAAACAAGCAGATAATCACTTTCAACTGAAAAACCTGTTGAACTGAAAAAAATGAAGTTGGATAATTTGGCAATACTTTGTAATGAGATGAGTGAAGCATGTTCCTTTGAAGAGAAGAGGGAAGATGGATTCAAAATTAAACACTGGAACAGGTGTAAATGAAGATTTTTCTTTAGTGAAAGTACAATCCAGTCTCTCATTTTAAAAATTCAGCTTTGTTGCTGTGTTTTCTGGATTCAATTTTGTAACAGAATGGCTCCTATCCAGGGATAGTTAAGTAAGTTTAGAGAGGCTTAAAGACATTATCCCTGGGGGAAAAGAAATATGTGCAGTGAAGAGTGTGTTTCTGGTATGAATGTTATATAAAATCATCTCCTATATAAAAGCATCTCCTAGCAGTGCCCACTATGAAATTATAGTTGTGTGGAAAAAAATTAAAAGCTCTCTTGAAAGAAGACATCCTGCTTCCACCCCAGAAAATTTAATAATGAAGCTAAGTCTGCAATCAATAAATCCAATGTGTGTGTATAGATGTTAAAGATGTTTGGGACAACAGTAAACCTGAAAAAGCTGCTTGGTCAAGTTTGGGCTTCTGAACTGAAACTTGCATATTAAGATATGTTCTCTCCACTTTTGGCTTAAAAAGGCAACAAGAGAGAAAAGCTAAAATGAAAGAGGAAAAGAAGGTTTCAGAAGCATCTGAAAGCATCTTCCAAAGGACAGAAAGAAGAAGCTCTCTTCCCTAGATTCATGAGCTGGCAAGGGCAACCTCACAAGTTACTGTTTGCCTCCTGTTTGTCATTACTGCCAACTGATTGCAAAAATTAACTTTAAGCATTTATGCATTCATGTGTTCTGCAGTTACTATTTAGGTCATAACCTTGTAGCAATGACTTTCACAGACTAACTGCTCTATGCAAGGGAAGAAGGGAAGATAAAGAGTTTTGAATTTTATTTTTTTTTAAAATTTGTCTGACTGGGCCTCTTTTTCAAGACAAGTTTTGTAGGAATTAAACAATTTATATTTTATGCAATTTTATTATAATTTTTTAAGAAGCTATTCCTTGCCATATATAGTCCTTGCCTTGGATATAGAGACTGAGCACATCTGATCACATCTTTTGCTTGTCTCTGAAATAATCAGGAATCATCTGTTCCTTTTGAAATGAAGACCCTTGAAGTGAGCACAATATACCACTTGAATACAAATTTGATTTCTATGATGACTTTATGCCATCTATCATTTTATTCTACTCCCTTTCTTATGTAGATTAGCAATGTATTGCTTTTTTAACTGTTACAGTATACACTGAACAGTATTACTGTTCTTTCAGAAGTGTTTCATTTGGGATTCAGACATTTCCAGAGCTCCAAGTGTCTTTAATGTGTTAATATTTCATGTGAAAATGCTCTTTCTCTGCAACTGGTTTTCTTTTATTTCTTCCATGATGTTTCCAATAGTCTTCTCAGTATCTCTAGGATGTACCAAGTATCTCATACTCACTTCATTTCATGTGGCAAACATAATTTTATGGATAGGATTTTTTTTCCTAGTCTAGTCAGGGCCCTCTGGGAAATCCCACAGGGCAGAATTTTTTGACTCATGCTGTCCTATATGTGTGTTGCTTTAAAGTTGTCATTGTGCAGAAACACACCTCCACCCAGTTATTTGGGGCAATGCTCTTTTTCCATCAGACCTGACACCAGGGAAGCAATTTCTGGCTTGATTAGGTGCTTACCATGACTCTCAAGTTGGTTGCTTGAGGATGACCTGTATTTGAGAGTTTATTTCCAGCTGGCTCCCCCTGCCTTCTAAATACTGCTCTGGGCTCTGTGCTGCTCATGGATGGCATCCTGAGGCAGCCCTCTGTCATGGTGCAAGACCTTTTAGCTGTTTCAGGTTCTGAAATCCCTTTCAGTTCTCTTCTTATTTTGGGCAGATCAACCTTAGTCTGTTATTTGTAGATCTCTAATGGGGTTGATGGGAGGGGTGAGCTTGGTCAGCCATGCCTTGGGAGGTCTGTGAGTGATGTGACACGTGGAGGAGAGAATTTTGAAGAGGGGAAAGTAAAATGCAGCTGGGAGCTGATTTGTACCTGGTGCTGAAGGAAACATTCTGCAGATCTGCCGCTGCCCTCCTCAAGCCAAGCAAGGCAATGTAGGGAACATTTTTCCTCTGAGATTTTTCCAAAGAAAGAGGATTCACTCATGACCTGATGTTTGATTTCCTGTGCCCTACAGGTACTTCTGAACAGGTGGGCTTGTCTGGGTTCAGCAGGAGGGCAAGACTGATAAATGAACTGGTATGACTGGATAGCTGAAGGTTCCACACCAGAATTCCAATTAATGTGACTTCACATTAAGTATGTAGTTGAAGCCTGAAAAGAAAAGCCCTTTAGTAAATCCATTGAGAATAGGGGAAGCAGTGATAGAAGTAATCCATTCAAGATTTTACACTTTTATCGAGTTCAAAATGAATCCGATGAAAGTTTTTTTTTATCTCCATAGTTCAAGTACTAAACTTTTTTTTTCCTTGGTACTGGAATTTTTAACTTTTATATTTTGCTCATGGATATTAAGGGAGGTGTATCTTTATGGTTATTAAGTGGTTGCTACCGTAATGTTGCATAAATCTGTGACAAGATACAGCATAATTTCTTCTGAGGCATATACAGTTTTTAAAAAGCCTTTTAAGGAAAGAAGTCTACTGATTACATTCCATAACTATGAAATGTCTTGCATAAAATATCATAAACATGGAAACTTGCATTAAAAGATGGTAATATATGCAGCTGCCTCTAGTAAAGGACACAGCTATGCCAATGGCATAAATACTACTTCAGTAACTGTTAGAAGCGCACTTTGAAAAACATAGCTGACTAGCATTATATTATTTTACTAGTTTTTTGATGTAGGAAAAGATTTATAGCAAGTAAGTGTGAAACTTGAGAGGGGGGATGAAATTTCACTGCCTATTGAGGTCTTGACAAAAGTCAATAGAGAGAAATAAATTCTTGCTGCTTTAAATCAAAATGGGAATCTGGTTGGCATGATTGTATCAGGGGAACCTCCACCATTTCCTGTCTTTTCAGGGCTGACAGAGAACTACTTAGAATACAGTTGAATCCTGTATATTCACCATTTTGGGGTTTTTGTGGGCTGTGCAAACTTCCGTCTTCTAATGCAGTCTCTCCTCTTTTTTTCCCTCTTCCCTCCCTCTCCCAAACGCCACTGGGAAACTAGCTCAGAAAAACCAGTAGTCTTTAACCTACAAGCAGCTTCTTCCTAATGTCTCTTTCCTAAAGGTAAAATTATGCCTTGAGGATGTTTCCAAGCACAGGAGTTGCCACGATGGTGTGCCCAGTGCGGCTCCTCATTCAGGACTGGCTGGTATGATTTCATCATGTCTCCTTGGCCACAGAATGTAGCTCTATCTGTCACAGCTATAACTTCTACATAATAATTCTCACAGTTGAGAAATCTAGTGCCTGTGAATTGCTGGTCCTTCTTGGGATTATCACTCTCAGTGAAATATTTCTCTTGGGTCTGTCTGTAGAGTGTCACCGTAACAATAAATATGCACACCTAACTTAAAGTTTTGAACTGATTTAGTGCAAAGTCAATTTAAATGTAAGGCAGCAGGATCATTATTAATTCAAAAAGAAAAAGCAAGTTTATGTGTTAGATTCTTTTAATGTGACATTATTTTACAGAGTTAAGGAAATTGTGATAGGGGTTATTAATACCTTGGTTGTCTTCAGTCTAGCAATTAAAACATGATGTTTATATACTGTGAGTAAGACTTTCAGAAAAATGTAATACAAGGGCAGAATTGACTGTTTTTAGTAAAGAAAGCCCCAAGATAGGAGAAGACTTGACTAGGTGTGAGGATGCTTATTTGCAAGTAGGGAGACTTGGGCTTGTGTCCTGCTTCCCAGATTTTCTGAGCTCTGTATAACAAGTGTTCACTGTAAAATATCTATGTTGCCTTCCAAACCTGCAGGTTCCTTTTTCTGACCTCTGTATAACAAGTGTTCACTGTAAAATACCCATGTTGCATTCCAGACCTGCATGTTCTTTTCTCTGTATTCGAAAAGCTTAATGGTAGTTGTCCTTTATCCAGTATATCATGGAGTTTAGAATTTGGGATATTCTTAAAGACTAAGGCTTGTAGTAGCAATTCCCAGGCTTTGTTGTGCCCAATGTCTTTTAAGGGAGCAATACTTTGTAGGTTTTTATCAACATAAGGTGATTAAGCCCAGAAAAGGGCTGCTGTTGTGGCTTTTGGCTTGCAGGCACACAGTGCCAGCAAATCAGGCTGCTGGCTACAGAAATACTGTTGGTCATTTTGTCATTTAAATACAAGCAAAACTAAAAGACCATAGCAGGAGAATTGATTTTTGTTTTCTGGAATTTTTGCTTCCATAGGGAATGCCATTATTTTGGAAGGTTGCCTGAAGTTTTCCCCAATGCTTCTTGCAGAAAAATACAATTGCATCATGAAAGGCAAATTCAATGTGAAAACATGCATGCTCTTTTGATTTCAGGATAAGTTGAATTTGGGGAAGGTAAAAAAATTCTTCATTTAGCAGAATATATATTAAAAAAGTGTTCAACAACTGCAGTAGAATAATCTGTTAAACATGACAGACTGAAATTATCATCATACTGATTAAGAAAGAAAAAAGGAAAAGAAGCACTGATCTCTCAAGGCTTCCATCAGCTTGGGCTAACTTTGAAGTATATCTAGAAAATAGACCTTATCCTTCTTTGACTTTGAACTGAACCAAAAGTGCTACAGAAACAGCTTTGGATCATATAGGTGAGGAATAAACTTAAATTTAAAGAGATTTATGGTGGGAAGTAAGACTCACTCTGACTGTGTTCCATTTCTGGCAGTGGTCAGTATCTTGATTATTTCTCTACTTATGATATCATAGCTTCCCTATGTGAGTGCTGACATTTTAAAAAGTCAAAGTTATGCAGAAGAGTTGAGTGGGGAATTTTTCTGCTCTGAGTTTTTTTTGCCTTTAGAACAGAGCACTGCATAGAAATTTGTGATGGTATAATAGACATTTAACAGATTGATAGCTGTACGAATAAATACTTGTCAGTTTGCTTTTTCACACAGAATATTCTAAGTTGGAAGGCACCCACAAGGGTCATCGAGTCCAACTCTTGAACGTTTTGTACGTTTTCTGTACACTGCCCATTTTGTACACTTTCTGTACTTTGCATTGAGTGACCACTCAATCACTTAATGTTGTCATTATGTTGACCTGTGTTATTTATGTATTAGAAGATAATGAATATAAAAAGTCATTGGTGAAATTCATAAATTAATGTCATACTTCATATTATGATGTGTTTTGAGATGAAGAATACACATGTAAGCAGAGAGCTGTGTGGCTTTTCCTCCTTTAGTAGACATCCATGTGTCTGCCTGTTACTCTGACCTCTGTTTTAAATTGAAGTTTCTATCAGACTGGATAACCTTTCCACTGCAGTTCATCAGTGCATATTATTTATGCACTGTACTTTTTAGATTATACTGGAATCTATTCTTTCCATGGGAGTATCCAGAGCTATGGAATTAAGGAACAGCATCCAGGTGAATGGCCTAGATATGTCACACCATGCAGCTGGGAATAAACAAATGGTTCTCATGTTGTGGTGCATTAGCAAACAGAGTAAATAAGCTCTCATGAGAATCTTTCATCTCAATCAAGGTGAATGGATACATATCAATATTGATTGCAATTGGACGTGGTGTTGAACACTGGAAAGAGTGCCATAACAATATTTAATTTAGAACAAGCCTGTCTTTGCATTGTCAGGATATTCTGTTTTTCTGCTCTGTGTGTCATCTTCTGAGATCACTGTCTCCCATCAGGAATTGGTGGCCTGGAAATCCTGAAAGCGAAGGCAATACATGACCTGCAACTGGAAAACAAGAGTCTAACAAGAGCACCAATAAATTTCATTATAAAGTTTTCTTTAAAAATGGTGAATGAAAAATGAAGCTATATCAACCTTTGTAACATGTTTAGATAAATCTGATGGCATAAGTTTTGTGTGAATAAGTAAGGAGGATAAAAAAAAATCACATTTTGATTTCCTGCTCCCCCTTCCCTGCAATTTCCATGCAGAATATTTCAAATAATGTTTTTAAAGCTGTGATTTCTCTTAAGGAGGATTTTTGCCTTTTTTCTCAAGGAGGAATGGTGAACCTTCAGTGGAAAGCTGCGTACCCCTAGGCTAAGTAAGCTTTAAGAATAACTTTACAATTGATGAACTTTATCAGCTGTGCATGTTTAGAATGTATGTATGCAGGTGCTGAGAAAAATCTCATTTGCACTGTTAGAAATAAACTCAGCTTTTGATACAATTCAGTGGGGACAAAGTCTTTGAAGCAAAAGAAAATTGTTTCCTTATGAGGAGTCAGCAGAGCCTGGTGCCTGTCTCTCCTCCATGAGCTGAATAAAGACACTCTACAACAAAATGACAACTTTTTATACCCTTTCTCATTGGTTGGAATTCAGGAATTTACATTCTCTCCCAGCCACCCACTCTTCTATCCCCTCCCCTCTCATCCTCCTCCTTTTTGGTCCTGTGTTCAGCCCTGTCCCTCTCCCAGCTCGCAGCAGCACCCAACAGATCAACCAGAACAAATCCCAGTCACAGATAACAGCAGATAGGGAACCAACAGTTTTCCTTCTTTTACTCAGTAATCCTTTTTTTGGCTGCAGCAAAATGTTGTTTCATCTCTCACAGCACGAGGACTAGAAAATTAGTGGAATGCTGTAAATTTTGCTGAGCAAGTTGTTTGCAAGCTGATGTGGTGTGGGATGGTGGACATAGAAGGGTATATTGGTGCATTTTGTCCTTATGGGGAACCACACACACTCTCTTGACTATTAAGGGGGATTAATTTCCAAAATTAGGCATACAGTACATTTAATATTGAAAAAGGTGCCAGTTCTTGTTTAAAGGAGTTACTTCTCTTGCTTCATAGTGATTTTTTTTTGTTTTATTTTTCTTGGTTTTTTGGTTTTTGTACAAGATTTCTGGTGATTTTTTAAAAATTGTTTTCTTTTTGTTTCTTTGCTTTGTTTTAATTTGACTTTTTTTCCTCCCAGAAGACTGACACAACATAGGGACAGCAAGCAAAGATTCCTCTGATTCAGGTCTCATATGTGACCCAGAGAAAAAAGTAATTTGAGAAGTTTACATGGCAATCTGAGGAGAATCTTCCAAAACAAGGGGCAGTAGATTTGTATTTATTTTATTTTGTAAGATCCTGTTTCAATAACTTTTGATGGGTTCTTGTAGGGTGTTGTCTAATTCTATGACTGAACCTGTATCCTGCACATGCTCAGCTCTTTATTAGGATTTTTTCCCCTTGTAGGAAGTAGAGGCCAGAGTTCTCTGCATCATTTGCCACCTGTGACATTTGGAAAGCTGTGAGGGCACAAAGTGAGGTACTGATGCACCATGAGGGATAATTTAAACAAATATATCTTGCTCTTCAAAATACCTATTGCTACTTTAATATTGGCTAAGTGATTTTTAAATCACTTTGAAGGTTCATACAGTTTGGATTGTTTAGAGAGGCTCTGTCATTGACAGATTCACGAATTTATATTTTCCTTGTTTATCTCCAAATCCCACAAAGAGAACTTAAAATAACTCTCCATTTAGCTGTATTTGACATACCTGTTGACTCTTCACACTCTGCATGGTTTTTGGAAGCTAGGCTTTGTTTGAACACCTGGTCCATCCAATTTCCTGCAGCTCCTGATTGCTTTTTTTCTCTGGGTAAGCCTTTAAGGCTGCACAAAATGGGTCTGGCACAGATAAGGGTTTGGTTGAACTGTACAAAGGTGTGGTGGAACTCTGAGGGGGAAATGAAGTGTGCCTGTTCTTCAGTGTCACAGCACTTCATCTGCTTCACTTGACCCTGCAGGATTTTTGGTTTTTCCTCTTCAAAAAGCATGGAAAGGATCCTCTCTTGAGCTTCCTCCATGCTGGCCAGGAGCTGGGTAACCCTCCTTAGATGAGTCAGAGCATCAGTCCCACTGAAAATTGTGCTGTGAACCATGGCCAAGACACATTCAGGTCACTTCTAAGTGACCTGGTAACCATCTCTCACTTGCAGAATAATTTAATGTGTTTAAAGTCCCTGGACGGGCCAAAAAAAAGATGAAAGTGCAGTTGTATGGGTACTGAAACAGCCTAAAAAATGCAATGATGTGGTTCTGTTGCTTACCATGTTTTCCTTTCCTCTCCCTCTCTTACAGTTGTGTGTGTGTGGTGCTCCTTGAAGGGTGGTGAACAGGTTTATAAAACAATTATGGATAAACAAGGTTAGAATCTCTATTGAATGAGTTAACTTTATTTTGAAGTTAGATATTTAATTCAGCTGAAATTTAATTCATTTTATTCTGAAATGCTTTAAATACTGAAACTAGCCAAAGTTTGGCACAGTGTTTGTGAGAGTGTCATTTATTTTTCTTGATTTTGACCAATTGGCAAACAAACCTCCAACCTAGTGGCTAAATTTAGCAAAATTCCATTTTATTACAGTGGAGCAGAGTTTTTTTCTGTCCTATTAGCCTTTGATTTGTTAGTCTTTGATTATTTTTTCCTTAATTTCTTTTCCTCTGGTTAATGGATTGATTTGAATGGGTTTTTTAAGGGACTGTGTTTGATTTGTGTTTTTTGCCTCAGTAGAAATTTTGATGCCCAAAGCCAATATATGGCTTGTGTCTAACAGGAAAAAAAAGAGCTTGATTTGAGATTTAGGTTATTGGTGATGTATTGATGCCATCAATCTTGATATTATCATAACTCCAATTTTTGCACAATTTTAATAAAAGGAATACATTCAGTCTCTTGAAATGATTGCAAAACCAATTACAGAAATGTCAGAATTTCCACAGGAAAGTAACCTTCCTCTTAGCAGTATCAGGTGAACAAAACAAACTGATAGTGATTAAAGTGTCAGGATATAATTGCATTTTCTTTCAAATAAACCACCAACTCTCAATAAATAATTAAAACAAGTCATGTTCCTCAAGATGCTGCAGTTGAGTATCTTTTATTAAAAAGTGCTAGGAGCCATTATTAGATTTTTTTAAAATGATAATTTGTTTCTTTATGTCAGATTTTAGTACTTTGCTGTTCTCTGGGGTATATTTTCTTTTCCCCAGGTTTACTGGGAGAACATAACTTGTGTCACAAGCTGTAATGAGATATACTCTCCAAGATGGTTTTACAAGGAGTATGTGAACACAGACTTAGGAATGGTAAGTAAATTTTAAAACCAGTGTCCCAAGAGCTACAACACGTCTATGTAAAGCTTTGACATATAAATTAAACAGTGTCTTTCTCCTTTTTTTTTTTCAATATTTTCTCTAGCTAATTGCTTACTCTCTGCTGTCTTAATAAGACATTCAGTTTTAATAAACAACATAAAACCCAAAGGGACAAGGAAGCCATGAGAGTGGACTGTGTCCTGCTCATTGGTGATGATGAAATATGAACTAGATCAAAGCTTTTTGACTCGAATAATCCAGGGATGTTTTGTGGGACTGACAGGTTGTGATGTTCTTAAACTTCTGACTGCCTTATTAAACATAGTAAATTATGTAGTAGAGTGTTGTTTTATTATATTTCAGCATAAAAACAGAATTTTAAAAAGTGGTATTAATATTTTTCACTTAAGCCTCCTGCTTTTTTTTCTGGGCTAGTGCTTTGCTTTTTTTTTTTTTGGTCTGATCTAAGCTGATCTAATTTTCTCTGTAAAGGCCAGAAACTATTGAAAAGGTAATTTTTTTATCTCCAGAAACTGAAGTTTAAACATGAGCCCTAATTTTTCATTTTGCTTAATTAAAATCCACCATCCAATAAAATCTCCAAAACAAGTATAAATTAAATGAAAACTGAGTAAAATATTCTGTAAGACAAGTAACTAGCAGGCAGTTGTCCAATCTTGTTGCTGGTATGAATAAGCACATAAGTTTCTTTGAGGTTTCAAGCTAACCAAAGGTTAGACTATGCTAGACATAGTTCTCTATGTAATACAAACTTTAAGTGGGAGTTGTTCTAATGCTTGCTTTTATAAAGGTGTGTAAGGAAAAAAGAATGAACAATTTTTCCAAATTTTGCTATTTTTATAAGGCTGTACATACAAAATTTACAAATTCTTAAGCCTGGCATGCAGAGGTCTTGTATAAATGAAACCAACATTTAAAAAAATAACAAATTGGGCAAATGTGTTTAAAAACCTTTCTGTGGATGAAGGCTGTTGCCTTCCTTTTCCAAGCCACACCTTAATTGTGCATTCTCACACTAGTACTTTATCTTTCTTTGCTTGTTTCTGTATGCTGGTGTGATAAACTGGATGTTCTCCTTGGGAACTCCTACTTTCATTAAATTTTAGGGAAGTGTAGTGGATGCTAGTGATCAATGCACAGCATGTGGTACCAGTGGCTCTCCTACTTTTAAATCCCTTTCTTGATGTAGAAGAGTAGTAATATCTGCTGTTCTAAGCATGACAGATTTGTTCCCATTGAGTGTAAGGGTTTGCTGAACATTGATGGCTTAGTAAACTAGCAAAGTTTTCACGTTAATAGCTAATGTTATCCTCATAAGTCACACCAAAGACTTGACTCAATCTCTCGGAGATGATTTCATTGGTAAAGCAAAAACAATTTGATGATTTAATGGACTCTACATCTTCACATTTTAGTCTGCTGTAGTTCTGTACTTTCACATAAAGCCTTACAAATGGCTTGAGCATTGCAGCAATGAAGCTTGAAGCTTAAAGAAAATCAGGATGAGAATTCAGCACGATGAGAATCTCTGATTCCCTTGCGCAAAGCTGTTCTCCAGGTCTTCATTATGCCTGAAACAAATTGCAGAAACAGAACACAGCCAATGAGCAGCTGTTTTCCCAGGTACTGATCCCACCTTGATCAAATCCCAGCCCTGTACAAGTGCCTTGCAGCATGCCCTGCAGCTCTGCTAATGAAGCCTAATTCCCACTGAGGAGCAGATGACAGCATCCTTCAGAACAGAAATGCTCCTCAGAAGATTTAATTGATCCCACGTTGGGGCTTTTGTGAGCTGGGCAAAAAGGAGCTGAAAGAAGGTCCTAAATAATACAAGCATGATGGTTTTAATTCACTTTTGCTAAACCCAAGTAATTTTGGATGTCACTACCCTGGGATGTTATTGCAGCTGGCACAAAACAGCATGTGCATTGCAGACCTCTTGCCACATCTGTATTCTTCCCATCTGCTCTCCTCTAGAAATGCTTCCTCATGAGAGCTTTTCTTTTTCTATATTTTCCTAATTATTTTGTGTTCTTTCAACTGGATCCCATTTTTGTCTGCCTTTCCCCCTCTGATCCCATCTTCCACAGCCTCTTGCTTTTTATTTCTCCAGGTTAACAGTTCTTAATACACCTTTAGCCACCATAATTCTCTATCAAATTCAAAGAAATTTATCAGCATTATTATGAACTTTTCCTTTTCCTTTTCCTTTTCCTTTTCCTTTTCCTTTTCCTTTTCCTTTTCCTTTTCCTTTTCCTTTTCCTTCCCTCCCCTTTCCCCTTTCCTTTTTTCAGAATATATCAATATATTTGTCTTTAAACTATATAAAGTGTCTTTACCAAGAAATAGGCTTATTAATTCAATTTAATGCAGTGAGGAACTAACTATCTACATAGTGACATTGGGTAAATACATAATTTTATCTGCTTCTATATTTTTCCTAGACTGTTTAGGTTAGTAGGTGTTATTGTTAAGGACCATTTGCCTAATCATGGCATTCAAGCTCAGCTGCGGACACATCAAATAGTGATTTATTTTTTCGAGCAGTTACGGCTGAAATGTGGAAAAAAAAGTTTAAAATATTGGAGTTTTCAGAAATTTTCTGTTGTTTGAACAAATTCTCTTGGTGGCCTGTCTGATATGAACTTGTGATTAAAGTTGAGGAGAGATTTGAGCTCTTCTGGCTCTTGTCTTTAGGGGGGAAAAAAGAGTTGGAAGCTTTGTGTTTCATCTGAGAAGAATAAGAGCTGGAGTTCTTTTGGTGAACTTGTTTTCCCTTGTAGCAAGAGAGAGCAGAGATTGACCAGCTCAGAGACTAGTGAGATATCTAACAGGGCAACTCTCTTTCTTTTTCCTTGGAAACTCTCTTTCCATTTCCTTGGAGGTCTTCAACCACCTGCCAGGGCAGAAATTTGAACTAGAGGTTCAGGCATAAACTGAAAAAATATTTTTCAAATTTTATCATCTCAACAAGCAAAAAAAGATTAGATAATGGCCACATGAAGTCAAAGATTATTGTTATCTCTTTTTTCCTGTGATATAGTAGCTCTTACCTGTTCTAGAAATCTCTGGATTTTGTAATTTTTTCCTGACATGAAGTATGGTGCCAATTCTTACTTGCCTAGGCTAAATTTCTGAAGTGTTTTGTATTTGTTGGTGTTTCCAGGTGAATGGTTCTTTGGGTGCAAATGTGTGCTAAGCCAGGAGATCTGCATTAAATTATAAACTTCCTAAATGTGAGATGCAAGAGTGAGATACTAAACCCTTTGTTCTCTGGTAGGTATTGAAATTGTTCTTCTCATGAATAGGCTTCGAGCCTATTAACTTATTTTTTCATTTTAAAGAATGTAATACTAATTGTACCTCTAGTATTCTTTCATAAAGAAGCCAGCAGTGAGAGTGCTTGGAAAGTTTACACTTTTGATCATGATGTTGTAATTGATTTCTGCCTCCAGGACTCTGTGACTGTCCCCTAATAGCAAAACAAATGCAGGGATCACAGGGCCAGAATGCAGCAAGCAGAATGGAGCAAGACTTTTGCCTCTGAAGCTGAGGAAAAAACCCACCAAACTTAGAAAAACCCCAAACAAATTAAAAGAAAGGGCCTCCAAATAACTGTTGAGAAAAGGCAAAACCCCTCAGCTCACCAGATTTAGAATTCTCAAACCAAAGAAATAGGAAATGGGCATCTGATTTTTCTTATTTTCACAGGACTTAAATTTTCAATTTCCAGCAATTTTGTTTGTCCTAACAGGTCATGTGTGTAAATAGATTAACTAAAAGGTTTATTAGAAAAGAAAAAAAGCAACTCTTAACTCTTGGACTAGGCAATTATATATTTCATAATTTTTTCGGACTGGCTTGAAATTCATGAATTTGGTAAACACCAAACATCCAGTGGATGATCTTTTTATTTTTTATGCCTGCTTTTCATCATGCCAATCCTCTTTTCCTCTACCTGTTTTTTTATCATCTGAAAGTAATTTCACACACTTACACAGGTTTCTGCTCCAACTCCAGAGATTCTCTGAAGATGTGGATTACAGGAACTTTGAAGGCTTGCACCACATAAAAGGAGCTGCAATTCCATTACTGATGCTGATTTTTTTTCCGAGTGACTTTTTTTTCCCTTCAAATTGGCTCTTCTTTCTGTGACTCTGCTATGTAAATTTATACATTTTAAATAATTTATCCCCATGTAAACTTGTGTGAATGCCTTAAAGGCCTTTCAAAAAGCTTTCTTTAAAAATTTGCAGACTTCCTCTTGCATTTACATTGTATATTGTCAGTTGAAACTTTCTAAACTTTCTAAACCAATATGTGCTGTAGCATCACATAAATGATCTGCAAGGAGAACTCTTTATCTGAGTGTACATATCTTACTGAAGTGTTTTAAACTGAAAGGCTGAAGTAAAATATTTGCAACCCTCTCCATGCAAATATATAATGATTTTATGAGTTACTAATCTCTGCCACGATAAATCACTTCTTAATGAGCATTTAAAAAATAAATAAATGTTGCTCAGAGACAGTTTATCCACTCCTGAAAATTAGCTGACAAGCCTTCAAGGCATGTATTTGTCTTTGCCTAGGTCATCTTTGGAACACATTGCTGCATCCAATCCTGCACATTTTTATCAATCTAGCAGAACACCCAAGCTGCAATTTTTATCTTTGAAGGCTCTTTGCTTTCCCCCTGCTCCATCTGACAATTATCACACCTACTGACATGTAATTGCACTGGCTTAATGGCTGTGATTAAATTCAGGATTTGAGAAGACTCCCACAGAAATCTCCTCACTCTTGACATCAGAGATGCAGTTTTTGTGGTTTGGTTGCTGTTCCTAATCAAGATGCTGTGGTCCAGGGACAGAGATTTCTCCAGGGGAGTGGGTTCTGTGTTGAGGATCAGTGTATGGGCTGGGGTCAGACTGATGGCTTGCAGAATTATTTGCAGAAAAGGTTTCTGAGTGCTATATTTACACTGGAAGAAATCACAAGAAACTCTGGTAATGCCAAATGGTTTCTGGAATGACAAAATTGGCATGAAATCTTCTGTAGTGGCAGAAAAAGTAAAATGTGTGCTCTGATAAACCTGAAGTGATGCTTAGGTTCACTCCTCTTTTAATATTTTCTGGGTGGAAAACTTAGGAAGTGTTAAAGCCAAGGATGTTCCTGTTGCCAGTTACTTTGGCTGCCAACTGCAGTGCAGATTCTCTGAACAGACACAACAAATGGTACAGGATGTAAGTGATTTCCAACAGAGAGCAACTTACAGGGGTTCCTGCAGAATCAATTACCAAAATCCCATACCAAATGTGGTAACAGCTTCAGGATCTCTTCTAAGCTGGAAGCCATCCTCACCTGCTACCTCATGGCTTTGCTTTTCAGTGTTTTACACATTTTAGAGATGCTGTTAGCTGCAGCTAGGAATGCAGCGCTGTGGTTTTGATTGAGACACTGTTTAAGCAGTGCTCTCTCCTGTTATATTGATCAGAGCACACTGGCAGGGGTTCTGTGGAGAGAAAAAGATGTGTGCATATCCACTACATGTACATTATAGATATGTACATTAAATTTAGACTGATTGTGCACACAGTCTTGGAACACTTACACAGGTAGTGTTTAGCCATTCTAATCATCTTACCCAAGTGGCTGCACTCTTCCTCAGCGTGAACTGAAATTATATTTCCTTCTTTTCAGAAAAACTTACTATAAATTATGTGGTTTTATACTTGCAGCCATTCCTTATTGCAAATCTTTGTTTAAGAAGTTAAAAGGGTCTTATTTTGAAAAAGGATTTTGCCTGTAATAATGATTTTCTTGCATGAAAACACTTCAAACATCTTATTAAAAAAGCATTACAGTTCAAGAGGGCTTTGACCCAATAAGCTATTTAATGATGTTAAAGGGCACAGCATCTTTGGTTTAGAAACAAAGAAAAACAGTCTGATACATAGCCATAAAAAGATGTTCAATTCAAATTTACACCCATGCTGTTTAAAAGTTGAAAGTTTATATCATGGTGTTGTGTTTTAACATTTTATTTCCTCATAGTCTCTTAAATATTTTTCAGATTTATGCTCATGTGAAAATTTTGTGGTTTTCTTTTTTTATTTTATCCTTAATAGTTTATTCCCAAACAGGTTTACTAAAACAGGGAAAAGACTTAAAAATTGTTTCACTGTTTTGTTTTCCTCTATTTATTTTGCCTTCTTGAGCTTGAAGAACTCCTTCCAAAATGGCAGCTAGTGTCCAACATAATATTTACTTAAATTACATCAAATCTAGAGATAAATACACTGATTAATTAACTCACCATGGTCAGTGTTTCAATAGAAAGTTAAAAGAATTTGTATCTTCAGAGGCTGCTGTTGCCTTTAACTTTTCTTGATGATTAGAATATCCAAGTCAATTTTGCTCAATTAATTTTAGTAATAGGCTCAGTGGTCTGGAAGCAGTACCTTTTTGTTTATTTATTTGGGTCATGTTCCTATGTAGATACAATTCTTGAACCTACAGCAGCTCTTGGCAGTTTGGAAATCAGTGTTAATTAAGTTCTCTTCTTATATTCCTTCAAGCTAAAGTGCAGTTGATGAATTATGGTGGAAATACAATAAATCCTGAAGCTATTTCATAAACATAGTAATTTAACCTGAATTAAATGCTTCATCAATGGAGACAAATGAATTCTTTAAAGCCATATTATTTGGTGTTTGGAAATACCTCAGAATTCTTCTATATGAATTTGTAATTCTGGGAAGTAGAGAATCAGATCTTTATAACATAAAGATCTTTACAGAAATGGATGTGTCTCTAACCTAATGCTGCAACTGGGGAATCAGGGACTGATATAATGCCAGTATTCTAGGTATTTTAATATTTTTCTCCCTCTTTAAATCTGCATGTTCTTTATATTGAACATTTTGCTGGATCTGAGAAGAGAATTTCTCAATTTGATGTGATTTATTGGAGTTATTTGCACAGGACCGTAATAATACCATTGAATGAGTTTTCCCCAAAGCGTGTAAGAACAGTAGTTACCTGTTGTAGAGTTTAATTGAATGCTTAATTTATTCTTCAGAAAGCAGTTTGTTCTCTCCAGAGCACTAGTGGTTGAAGATTTAAAAGTAATGTCTTTTCCTCTGATCTTGGATAACAAAGGCACCGTGGCTGTTCAGATGGGAGCAGCTGTTCGTATCTTTTCAAAGTCTGAACTCTGCTCCTGTTTTTTCCTTCCTAGAAAGAAGAGGAAGAAGGAAGAAAGATGCTGATCACTTCAGGTATTGACCACTCAGGGTTCTTATTCCAAGGGGAGTATTTTCTGCATTTAGGAAATGAGTACTGAAAGATGTACTTAATTACTCTGACATCACAGTCTTTGCGCACAAAAATGCAACGGCAAGAATCTGAAATCTGGCCCTAGAGAACGTGATCTCGTGCAAACTGACACTGTTTTAGATGTTTCCAGACTGTCAGTATCCTCAAAGCAAGCCTGTTCAAATTCATTGAGCAGAATTTCAGCTGTTCTCAGAAATCTGTGTATCACTTTCTACCTCATCCTCTAACTTTGCAATAACTGAGGACGCCTGGTACTCTGCGTATTTGTGTTTTGAAGAGGGCAAATTAAAATTTGCCTGAGTTTTTTCCTCTCAAAATTTTTGATGTGGCATAGGAATGGTGTAGGCACACAGTTTGTGGTGATTGGGGTGGGGCTGTGGCCAAGCCTCATCCCTAATTAGTTACAGCTGTGAGCAGCAGGTGAATGCTATTGAAGGTAACGAGAGCCCAGGGCACTGCCCAACCACCAAAGGGAGCAGAGGGCACACAGGTGCAGGGCATCAGCAGGAGGGGATGAAAGGCTGGGCTGAGGGACAGGAAGGGCAGATGCCTGCAGCTTTCTGAAGTGGTGTGGTGTTGCTCTGTGTGGGTAGATGCATGAAGCCTTCTGATGAGGTAAGGTGTTACTGTGTATGGGAGAATGCTTGAAGCCTTCTGAAATTGTCTGGTGATACTCTGTGCATTGTGGCTATCTCAACTGTGACAAAATGGTTCTTTTCCTTCAGCTGTTTTTCTTGAGCTACTAGAGACTGTGGAGCTCAAAATTCAAATAAGGCCCTGAATTCACAGTCCAGAATTTTACCTGGTATCCCCTAAGGCAAATTATTCTGCTGGCATGGATAGACCTGATATTAATTTGATATAACTTGGAACATTTGACTTCCAGCTAAATGTACCCCTTTTTCTCTGTTATTGTTTCTTCTCTTTCTTAAAGTACAAAAAGATGACTTTAAGGTGGTTCTTTGGTATCAATTACAAATTTAAAAAAATTGTATCTCTGACAGAATAACAAATGATGACAAGAGTTATTTTGGGACTGTAAAATATCAAACATGGAGTGCTGTCTTTTCACTTGAATGCATTGTGTGTTCTAGCACTTCACTGAAATTGCTAATATTGACAATGTGGCTGCCACAACATCTAAATGTGAAATTGGAGTTTGAAGGGGCTGATCAGGCTCTGTGATGCTGCTTTGGTGTTTTTGGTGACGATTTGTTCTCTGCTCCCAGACTGCTCCAAGTGTAAATGAGTGAGGCAAGGTAGAGGGAAATAGAAGAGTAGAGATTGGTGTTCTGGATTGTGATGGCAAATATGTGATACCCATAAAATAAAGCCAAGGATTATCCTAGTTTTGGGAGTTTCATCAGCTGGGTAGCTCCTTCTAGACAGCTTACTACTGGTGCCCCATGTTCATAGTGGGCTGTGCTGGCCCAGTTTTTTTGAAATTCCTGTTTGAGTTGCCAACACATGTGGCTGGATTGCCTTGGGGATTTGGGTGCAGTAGCAGGGTGGTTTTTTTACATGCTATTGCAGTGTGAGTGCTCAAGAGTCCACCCTTGTCTGATCTTTAGCTTAATAAGCCAAAGAACAGAGATCCTTTTATCTCTAACAGAAATATGAATGATACTTTTATCATCATAAATGTTTGCTAATATCTATTTAAGTGACAAGTCCCATAACTGTAATTTGTTTTGCATGGTGCTGTGTGAAAAAACTTTGAAGAAAAAACAACAATCATGCCACATTGTCATTTAAATCAGATATTGTTAATGCCTTGAAATGTTATATTTTGATAATAAAATTAAATCTCTTTGCATGAAGAGTGAATTGAAAACTACATTAAAAATCCTTTTCTCTGTGGGGACTAGAAATGCTGTGAAGCTCTTGGAATTAATTTAAATAACTGCTTTTCAGAGACAAAATTCATCTAACTTTTATATATATTGCCTTTATGCTTTTTTTATCATTTCCAAACATAAATTTCCATTATAGTAATTTTTTTGGCAGCTGTGAAAGCTAGCATAATTTGTATCTAGAACAATTTGTAAATAACAAAGAACTTAGTGAAAGAAGTTTCTGTAACACAGGGGCCTGTGCTGTACAGCAGAGATACAAGGGTTTAGAGAAACAGATCTCTCTGATATGTCATGGAAAGGTACATCAGATATTAAGACAATTGAAAAATCTGGTCTGGAATTTTATTTATAGGGTGTGCAGATTTGGAATTGAGATGAACCAGGCTAAAATTAATTCCTTTCTCTTTGTAAACTACTGCTCGATAGCTTGGTTCCTTTTAAAGTCGATTTTCTATTTATTATTGCTGATTTTTCAACATGGACTTTTGAAAGCAATCCACAGGAATTGCATGCCAGATTCTAATTTAATTCAGAGATTTGAGCATCTTACTACTTTGGTATCCTTTGAACTTTGCAACCTTTGTGTATGCTTTTGAGAATCATGGGGTAGCAGCTGCTTAGTTTAAGTATGCTTTCTGTTCACACTGGTTATCTTAGTAAGACATGACACATTTATTCTAATAACTAATAAGAGAAAAATGTTGTATTTTCAATTTTGAAAGAAGAAAATGCATAGATCTTGCCTAAGGGGTTTTACAAAGTGTCAGGGCTTCTGTTAAATTAAATGGGTCAAAGGAAGTTTGTGTGTTTTAAGAATTTGATAACTTAATCTGATTTATTTCTTGGGATTTTTCTGCAAGAGAAGTCTTCTCTGGGCTGAGGATTTTGAAATATGCAGAATTTTAAGCTGATCTATTTGGCTATGTGTGGCTTATATCTGCCTACTGAAGCAGCAGCAAGTACTATACGTTCTCCAATTTCTACCTGTTCCTCTTGAAATTGACTCTCTGCTTCTGGAGATGCTGGGGAAGCTGAAAATGACCCAAAGCTCTGTAATTCTACTGGGCTCTTGGGTTTGGAAGTAAAAATTTTTGTGTCTAAATATCATCTCATTTACTGTGAGCGTGCATGAATGTGTACATTTGTTCCTCAGGTTTTTCTTAGTGCTGGCTATGGATATTTCCAGGCTATGTATAGTAAAGTATTTAGAAGTGGTTTTAAATTTTTTTGGTCTGCTGCAGCTGTTAATACCTGCACGACCTGATTCCCATCAGATTTCACAGCCCTTTGCCTCCTGCTCCTCCTCTTGTGGTTTGCTGGGCGCCTCGTGGTCCTGCTGCTGCGTGGGGATAAAGAACACGAGGCAGCAGTGCCTTGCCTGGCATCCACAGGTGGACACAGAGGATCCTTACCTGTGACAGTTGATAAAAACTTGGCAGCTTCTCTAATCTGAGCAAAATTTCTGTCCTGACCATCACTGCTGGTGTAAAAGTCTCTTCAGATAACTGGCTGCTGGTTTTCTGCACCTTTGCAGTTTAGGTCGCCATCTCAGACTCCCAAAGAAATCCTGAAAGTTACTAATTAGCACAGATGCTAGTGGTATCTCTCCTTTTTCTTTGCTTATTGTTAACCTCAGAAGCATGTTCTTGTTTTCTTGGGACTTTTCTACTGATTTTTTCCCCTTTTTTGTACTCTCCATTGTTACACGTTGACTCTCTGCTTCTGGAGATGGTTATTTACAAATCCTGCATTTAGCATCCTAGCTATTTTAATAATACCCTTTTTGCATGTGCCATAAAATACCTTTTTTTGGCCCTAGAACAGTTTTCAGGAACACATTGCTGTGTTGAGTCAGCTGCACCTTTTTCTCCCATCAGACCTCTTTTTATTTAACTTTCATTTGCTGTTTCATGTGTGCCCATGTTGTCACCGTTTAACACAGAATGGTGAATGTTCTTCCTTTTATTTAATTAATATGCCTCTCCCTTTTGGGTCCATTTTTTTGTTTTGTTGTTGCCAGAATTTTCTCACTTCTGTTTCTAGGCCTAAAACTTAATCTAGTGGATGGATGGGTAGGTTAAAAGTCAGTGTACATTGCAAGTAAAGATAAAGTATCATCTGCCACCCATATGCCAAATCTCAGTGCAAAGTCTGAAAATGCCTTGAAGGTTGAGTTAAATAAAGAGATGCTCACAGTAATTAATTCCAAAGTAGAGGGCAGAAACACTAAAGTGACCAAACAAGTTAGCAGACTGTAAACTGGCACATGTGCTTCACTGACATCTCTCTGTTGCCTTCCTAGGTTTCAATATTTACTAAGTGTCCAATCTCTTAAGCAGGAATAAAAAATTGATGAGAGCAGCCCCAGTAATTTATTTTCCAATAAATTGGAATGAGTTGTTTTATTAGAGAATAGTAGTTGGCTTTTGTATGTTAACAGTATGGCCTGGGGCAATTTTGTAATAATCTTCTAAATGCTTACAAAACAACCCCAACCAAACCAAAGCTCAAGCAGTTGCCACACCAGAAAAAACCCCCTAATAACACTGTTGTTTTCAACACATGCAGTTACTGTATTTCTCAATTAATTTTTAGTGAGCTGTCAATAAATATTAGCCCATTAAATGGAGAATTTAATAGCTGGGATTATGATTTACGTGATTTCTGGCTAGCTTGCTATTTACAATTTCTAGTAAGTGTTGCCCTTGGCAAAATAAACACTTAATTTAAAGCCAATGGTTGAGCGATTAGCTTTGATTTTGGTGACACTACATGTCACTAAAATTCTGCCTGTTTTAAGGGTAGAAATGCACTGTTCTGTTGCCAGGGCTTGCAAATGTATTTGTGTCGGTTTTGGCTGCAGTAGAGATAATTATCTTTGCAGAGTCTGGTACGGGACTGTATCTTGTGTTTGTGCTGTAAAGTGTGTTGATAACTTAGGGATGTTTCTGCTGTTGCTGAGCATTGACACAGGGTCAAGGCTTTTTCTGCTCCTCAGACTGCCTTAACAATGACAAGGTTGGGTGTGCATGAGAATTTGGAAGGGGACAGAACTCTTTTTACTCTTTATACTTGAAGAACTTTGATGGAGAAAAATGTGGAACTGAAGGAAAAGGGATAAAATCTGTTACAGAAGGAGAAGCCCAGGGAGAATATTTTTGCCCCCAGTTTTTCAGGCATCATCACTTGACTCCTATTGCCCCAGCTGAGCTATTTTCACCCCAGAGTATCCCTGATCAGGATCTGTTTGTAGTTCCTTTTCAGTCCTTGTGCTGGATGCAAGTTGACTCTGTAAGGAACAGTGTTTTTGTGGCACTCTTGCTCTGCTCACTTAGATCCATGCAATCTTTCAGTGAGAGGTGTAAAAGTGGAGCTGTGCCAAGCCTGGTGATACTGAAAGGGACCAGAATGGAGCTGCACTGGTTTGACATCAGCCAGTGATTTGCTGATCTGCCACATGCACCAGTAGAGTGCTGCCTGCAAGAACTGCATGGTTTTGTACCTGGGTGGCATTCAGGAAAGCACATCTGTCACTTAGGACAGTAGTGAAAATACAGTTTTATGTGTGCTCATAATTAGAGGTGAATGGTCTGTGATTTTCTTCTAGTCTTTCATTTAAAAAGATGTTGTTCCAAGTAGTCCCAGGTCTGCTACAGCAATTAAAATTCTGTTCTAAACTAAATGCAGGGTCAAAATGAAAATTAGTTTTTAATTTGTCATTATGAAAATAGCTGTTTCACTAGTCTGGTAAAACTTGCAGTGTTTTATTCACTGAGAGGCCAAATCACAGATCTTTTCTGTAGTACTATCTGTGAAGTACGTTGAAATCACTTTTTGAGAGGTAACAGATAATTTTGTACAATTTTTATTCAGAATTATATGACACAGAAAAATAAAAAACAAAACAGAGGAGTAAGTAAAATATCTAAAGTATCTGTCCACTTGTTTGGCATTATGAAGGAAAAAATTTCTTAGCTGCATCATAAACTATGTGGATGCTTGTGAAAGGATGAAATAAATATAGTAACAGACATAAATGTCCCTGGATCCTCATTGTACAGGACACTGAAAGAAATCTGAACTGCTGCCTTGATAGATTTATTTGTTATCATCATTCATGAATGAACCCTCCTCTCCTGGGAGGGAGTGAGGATTTTCATAGTAGCCAAAAGTGAGAGAGCTTGACTAACTGGGTGTGGCTGAGGTCTGTGTCAGGAATGAGTGCTGACAGAGGGATTTTGGCACTCTGGAGTCAGAGAAACTAGAAAGGCATGTGGATGGGATGTATACACTTAGATCAGCTGGGAATTATTCCAGGCAAACTGTTTGTAAATAGTGTTATGAAAGACCTGGACCTTGTGTAAACCATTTAGTGGGTTAGTTGATGCAGAACAGATATTTATTTGGACGCAAGGACAATGTATGTAAAGCATATTGGGCAGGCGCCAGTTTGGAAATAGCTCTGACAGTGATGAGGAATAGATCTGGTCCAAGGGCTGGGTTTGTGAGCTGCAGAATGAGATGGAGACTGGAGATGCAGATGGAGCTCTGGGTGGGAGCCCCTGACAAGAGGCAGCGAACTGCCAGCCTTTGGGATAACAAAGGGCAGGAAAGATGGGTAACACCAGCCAAGGGAACTGAGACCGAGACGTGGCAGGAGTCAAGAATTCCTGACATTCTGGATCATAAAAGGAAATGAATATTGGTGACTCCAGCAAGGTGAATGAACACAGAGAGGGCAGAAGTTGAGGTCTGAGAAGTAAGGGTGAGACCTGTGCATGGGGAGACTGAGGAGGAATAAAAGCCCAGGGGTTCCTCTGCTGGGGGTCCTTCTTTAGAGGCACCAGCTCAACCATTTTGTGAATAAACTGCTTTACAGAATGAGGTACCTGAGGCTGTAATAAGGAAAACCCGATCTGGCTGTGAGTCAGGTGTGCAGGAGTGAAATGGGCACCAGTTGTGCTGCTGAAGCTGTCTGCAGTGAAGAGGCCCTTGTCCTGACAGTCTCTGGCAGTGGTAGTGTGACTCCCAGAATAATCAGGCTGGAAACTTCCCTTAAAAACAGCAACTGATACAAGTATAAATGTGGAATTTAGGAGAAAAAGGATTTTCTCCTTATGTGAAAATTTATTGCTGGAAGGGCTGGCCCAGGAAAATGAGCAATGGAAGACAAAGAGGGAAAAGAGAAGGTGGAAATCTGTACACTCATTAGTACAAAATGTACAAACTACAATTCTGGTTAGGACTGTATCTGGTAAGATGTGAACATGTACTGTAAGATATCTTATTTATGGATGAAATGTGTTTGAATGCTTTTAAGAAGTCTGTAAGAAATGAATCATAATAATGCTTGAACTGAATGGCAATAACCCATCTGATTTGTAGTTTTGTTTATTGGAAAATTTTAAGAGTGCTCCTCTGCATTGTGCTGCATTACTCAAACTTAAAAAGTAACATCACTCCTCTGTTCAGTAGCATGGGTTCTCTCTATGTGTTTAACAAAGGTGAAAGGTCACCAATTCCATGCTCTTTAGATTGATTTTTTTTTTTATTTTACTACATTTTTCATAACAGATTTTTTCATCCTTCATTAGTTGCCTTTTCTTCTATTACTTCCCATGACTTCCTCCACTGAATTCTGACATGTTCCACATTTATTTGATTATGCTGAATTTTAAGTGGTCAGATATAATTTGAAAAGAAATAGACACAACCCTCATTCTTCCTTTGATTAGACATGTGCTTGTCTTTCTGGTAAGGTAATAATTTAAAAATATACCTTACTCTTAAATAGCTTTGTTGCATCATGGTTGATAAAGGCTGGAGACTAAGTTCCATATTAGGTCTTGAATTATTAGAGTAATTTTGCAGCACTAACCAACTTGTACTAGCTAAGTGAGGAAATCAGGTGAAGGCCATCAGAATGTTACCTGTCAGGAATTTATTTATTCTGAACTCAGTTTGTGCAGAGATGAAGCCTTAGATGGGAACAGCTTCCTTTTTCTAGTTCAGTAGACCAAAACTCCTCTAACCAGCTTGCTTTGTGTTTTCTTTTTCGTTCTGGAAGAGCAGGTGTTTTCTCTAACTGGAGTCTGTCATTGCACTCAAGATTGGGAATATCTGGCCCTCTTGTGCCTGTTCCTGTGTGCTTTTACAGACACTGGACAGGAATAAACAATGTTAATTTGGTGTATAAGGCCTTCCCTGCCTGCCTACTATACTATTTTGTGTACAAAAACCTATTATCTCTCTTTAAAATTGAAAGACAATCTTCAGAGACTTGGCTTCCTTGTAGTGAAGAAGGGATCCTATAGAGAAATTAAAATGTAAAGCATCTCAAGCCTGTCTTCTCAGGGCTTTCTAATTGGAGGATGGATGAGCTGAGGCAGATGTCAGGAGAAGTGTGTTTTACACCTCAAAAACTGTCACAGCACAAGTGCTAGCCTGTGGTTCAGCCATGGAATATGAAGCTGGCAGATGGTGCCATAACAGAGATATCTGTCAGAGCAGGGCTGGAAAAGCAGAAAGCTTCAAGTAAGTAACAGTTTTGACTGTGTAGGTTTTAGAAGCGAGCCAGGGAAGGGCAAAATCAATATGCCACACTGTAGACAGCCAGTGAAAAATGCACAGTGGGTTTAACGTCATCCTAACAGATCAATCAGCAAGTGCTACCAGCCAGGGTGGCGCTCTGCTTGCAAGCCAAAGGAAAGAGCCATTGCCAGCTGACCACTCCCTTTCCCTCCATCTCCCCAAAAAATGGAAACCCATCCGATTTGCCCTTGTGTTTTTATGTGCCACTTGCACAAATGTGTTGAAACTAAGTAGAAAAGGAATGATTTTTTTTGTAGTATGCGCAGCTCATCTGTTTTTGAAGAAGAGTTGCAACCCACCCCCCCCCAAGACAAAACCCAAAACTGACCCAACCTTAAGTTTCTTCGTTTGGCTTTGTGCTTCTGAGTGGGATTCTCTAATATATAGAGAAAAATGAGAGAAGTACCTAAACTGAACCAGAAGTAAGACTGATTTTTTTTCCCTCCACCCTAAAGACTAAACCTTTTTTGTTGGTGTTTTATTTTCTCCAATGAAAAATTCATCCTGATAACTTCCATACCTGAGAGTGAGCTACCGAGATTGTGGTTGGATTTGGTGAATAATTAGCATTTTCAAAAGTGCCTTATGAGATATTAGAATGAATTTAAATGTTATTTTGGTAAAGATTTGTAATTATTATTATGGATAATGTTAGTCCCTGAACTGCCCCAGACAAGGTGATTGTTGTAGGTGTCTTCCAACAGAGCTGTTCTATTGTAATATATTAATTTCAGAAGGAGCAAGGCAATAAACCCTGGTTTAGGGCATCTCTGAAATGCCATGCAAAGTTGGTTGGTCTTCCAGTTTCCATTTTATACTCTCTGAAAACCAGCTGTGGGAAATTTATATGTAATTTTTATGAATGTGATGAACAAATGTGTATCTAAAACCCAAAAGAAATTAATTATGTTGGTCAGTACAACATAAAGCTTAAAAAATAACAGTAAGCAATATGAAATTTTCAGAGGAATGTTGCCAGAAAGTCAAAAGAGGTTTCTTTTCTCCCCACTTAGTCTTGGTTTGTTCCCATGGGAATTTATGTTTAGCCCTTGTGGAAGACTTGCTGTGCAAATTATCTTGCAATATTAATATTTTATTCCCTCCTCCCCATTTACATCACTCTTTTATCCTTCAAAAGTCCTTTCAGAGAAAACTTTGTCCAAAAAGAAAATAAAATGAAAAACGCATTTTATTTTTCTAACCTCTAATGTAAAGGTCAATGTATTTGTCAAAGTAATACTTAAATGTAAAAGCAGTAATTTAGTTTCCTGACTGCTACAGGTTATAGTTCTTTATTATGCTAATAAGGCTAGATAACTAATCTCTATCATGTTATAAATGCCATAAAATTAGAAATGGATTGAACTAAAAAATACAACAAGGTTATTTTAAAATGCAGCATTTAACCTCGTTATTTTCAAAATCATTGCCCCCAACTGATGCTGTTTCCCAGTGGTTCATCCAAAGCTTTAAAATACCTAATCAAAGTTTAAATATTGAGTGGTTTGTTAGGTTTGTACTGCATGTATTGAGATGTGTATCTGGTTTTAGTTAAGAAGGATTTGGTAGAGAGGAACTGTAACAATAATTCTGTGTGCAAGGGTGAGAGAATTTCTTAAGAGGGAGAATTAGGACATCTCACTCTTTTTGCAGTTTTGTGGGTTTTTGAAAGGTCTTGAAAAGATGGTGATCAATTTGCTGATCTATAGCTAGGGTGAAGAAATTTTTACATACCAGGTGATTTGGGCGCTTAAACTAGAAGGTAAAATTATAATGAATTCTTCTGTGCATATTGTAATGTGTACTGTTACTTCATTATCAGATTTGGTGAAATGACTGGGGGCAATGTGAAGAAGGCCTATCAAAGCTGTGTGGAATTCAATACAGGGATTTTGGCTGACTGGAGAAGGCGTCTGGCAGAAATTTTGTGAAACAAAACAAAGTAAAATGCAGAGCCCTGTAGCTGAGGAGGAATAACCTCCTGCAATGGCATCTGGATGAAAAGTGGCTTTGCAGAAAAGACTCTGGTGGACACCCATGTGTCCATGAGCCAGTGATGTGCCTGTGAAACAGAAGGTTTAGCAGCCTCCTGGGCTGGATCATGAAGTGTTGTCAGCAGGTGGAGGAAGTTGATCCCTCTTTTCCAGAAAGAACTGGTGAAATGAAATGAAATTAAACTGGAGTGATGGCACGAGGACTGGGGAAATGAAATGAAATTAAACTGGAGTGATGGCACCAGGGTTGGGCCCTACAGAAGAAATGTGGAGGTACTGGAGTGAGTCCAGTATAGGGCAAATTTGGAGGGATAAGAGAATCAGATCTATTGGAGAGAGGCTGGGAGCTGCAGCTCTCAGCCTGGAGAAGAAAAGGTTTGCAGGGATCTTGTCAATATCTATAATTAGATCAGAGGGAG
This sequence comes from Melozone crissalis, assembly GCF_028551555.1. Classification (NCBI taxonomy): domain Eukaryota; kingdom Metazoa; phylum Chordata; class Aves; order Passeriformes; family Passerellidae; genus Melozone; species Melozone crissalis. Next base: position 5,347,763 of record NW_026535817.1, on the reverse strand, counting down.
TGAAGAATACGGATCCAGATTCTCAGTGTATCTTGTGACGTGCAAGAGACAATGGGCACAAACTGAGAAATGGGAAATCCATACACATGCAAAAAAACCACCCTTTTTTCCCTTTTTCTGGTCAAGGACTGCAGCAGTTTGGCCAGAGAGTTTGTGGAGTCTCCATCCTTAGAGGTTATTTATGTAAAACTCAGTCTGGATGTGTTCCTGAGTAACTTGGTTGAGGTGACTGCTGGAGCAGGGTGGTTGGATGAGGTGATCCTGAGAGGTGCCTCCCAACTTCAGCTTTGTGGTTCTGTGAGTTTCAGTTTCTATTGCTGGTGATAAACTGCTGCAAAATCCAATGTTAGAAATTTTAGGCACACCTAAAATGAATTTACCTGAATGTCTCTGACCATTGTAAAGCTGCATTTTACTTAAAAAACACTGAGTTCTCTGTTTCACAAACACAAGTATTTGTAACATCTTTGCTTACTTATGTCTTTCATGCTGTAGATGCATTGCAACAGGGACACAATACTGATGTCTATTGAATTGATAATCAGATTGAAATACAAGTCACATACACACTTGCTCACATTCTCGAATTCACCCAAACTGTAGTCCCTTGGACCAGAAAATGCCTTGTTACCTCTACTTTGAACTACTACTTTTTTTTTCTGGGGAAAATGGAATCATTGGTGTAACCCCCACCAGATATCTGCCAGACCTTCTCCTATTCTGTTCTTGGTATAGATACTGTCTAATTGTTTGGGACTGTCATTTCATTACTTCTTCCCTGTAATTAGCATGTTCTGCCAAGACATTTTTCATGGTAAAGATGAATCAATTTCAGCCTCAGCTTTATTGCCATATATAAATGAGAAAAGCAACTCTATTTTCTTATTAGTATGATTAAGCTTTATTCCCTAGTGCTTGTATCAAGGAACATAATATTTATAATAGAGAAGGAAAAATCCACATAATGCTGTTTCTGTAAGATGCTGGTCAAGAGAAGTAGGATTTGCTACTGGTAGAATCATGTAATCATCTGCTAATAATTATAATATTTGGAGGACATTAATATTTGCATTAATATGTGGAGGGAGTTATTTGGTAACACGCTGCCCTCATCAGCCCTGGGCTATGTATTTATTGGTATGATAAATTAAACTTCAGGCAGAAGTTTGAAGATCTTTTAATCAACCTGTGTTTCTCCTGGTAGAGGAAGGCCTGAAGTAGGAAATAATAGATTCTCATCTGATTTCTGCAGCATTCCTACTTATTTTAATTGAAAAGAGGAAAAGATGGGACAGGATGATCCTTTTAGAATATGCCCTTTTAGAATCCTTCTGTGATTATCCCAAAATAATGATTTTGTTCTTATGTTGAGGAGAGGGAAAGGATCATTGAATTGCCACTTTTACCTCTGGATGCAAGGGTTAAGTTAGTGCCTGCTTACACTTAATGAAAATATGGGTGGGGAGGATGGGGGAAGATCAAGACTTGAAAAAAAAAAACCAACCCACCCTACTCATCCTTTCCAAACCAACCCCAAAACCCTGAAGAAACCAAAAACAACAGGAAGACCAGTGGGCCATGTCTCTGGGGTGCCTGAAAAAATAACCTTGACCATATTTGATGGAAATTTTATTTAGTAGCACGTTTTAAAGTGTGGGGCTTTTGTTTGCTAGTGGTTCAAGAGACAGTTGAGTAGTTAGTGAACACTTTTGGGTTCTATGTACACTAGTGGAGAACTAGTTGCTGATTACATTTATTAGACACTTTCTATCTTTGTGTTTGGCAGTAATGCATCACTATAACCAGTTCAAATGAGAAAAGAACAGAGAGAATTTTCAACATGCATTTGTGTTTCACTTTCTCTGTAATAAAATGCACACAACTTCGTTTTCCATGAGGCTGTTGGTGATTTGCTTTTATTCAAACCAAGTGTCCTGTTAATTCACAAAACTGCCTCTTGAGCCGTCCAATGTAATTATTTATGTTATTGTGAGAAGGGTGTGAGGATATAGTACTGCAGATGTTCACAGTTAATATGAAAACACTCTATGGGTTACTTACATTAAGAAATGATGACTGAGATGAAATTTGGAGCCCTTTGGAAGTCAAGATTCCAAGCTAGTCCAATTCTGAGATGTCCACTGAAATCTTTCAGAAATGAAATATAAACTACTGTAATGGGCTATCAAATCTGTCAGGCTGGCTCAGCAGAATGAGTGATGTGTTTGAGTTTGATTGCTTTCAGGAGCTCCATGAAACTTGAAGAGTTTCATCCAAATGGCCAAAAGCCACTTCTGTATCCAATTATCAAAACCAAGCTGAACAAAAGCTGTCAAGTGCTGGATTGTGGTTTGGAATCATGCTGTACAGTGATAAAATGATTATCCTTAAAGAGAACTTTGCACATAGATTAATAAGCATTTTTCCTACTTAAGAAATCTGGAGCAGTAATTAAATATCAAAAGGAAGCAATTCCATTTTTAGCTTGTGCATATATCCAAGGTTTAATTGTTACTTTTGTCTAAATTTTCCCAACAATTCTGTAAAGTGTGCAAGCACAAAAGGTGAGGATTTAACATTAAGCAAAGTCCCACAGACTGTAAGTTCTCACAAAGCTGCCCTTGTAGAAAAACACTGATTATATAAAATTAATTAATATAATCCAGATCAGTGATTCTCTTTCAGTCTAACTGGAATTCATAATCAGCTACTCTTTGTATTTTTAAATATATGCTTCTGACTTCACTGTGTGCATTAAAAATAGAGCTGAAAGAGTTTTTTAGGGAGCCCTGCTGCAACCTCTTATCTTTTTAAAAATAAAATAAAGTCAAGCCAAGCTTATGAGAGGAAATATAATTAAAGTCACAGATGAAGTCAAAGAGGGTAGGAGAAATGAGGACACTAAAGATTTTTCTCTTCTCTCCACTCTAGATTCCAAAGCACTGGGGGTTAAAGAAATAGAAGGGCGGGGGGGGGGGGGGAACTCAAACCAGTTCCTTTTTAATTCATAGAAAAATACCTTAAAATGTTCAATTCAATTGCAATTCCATTTCCCAGGCCTTTTGGAGCTCTGCTGAGACTGGGTCTCTCATTTCCAGTTTTAGCAATGAATAACTTAGACACAGAAGTATGAAGATAGAAAAATGTGATTAACATAGATTTGTTATAGGTACTTTGGTTCTATGTTGCCAGGATTTTTAGACTGCTAATGAGTTTTGTGGGAAGTTCCTTGTTTTGTTGTTCAAGTTGATAGAGGTAGATGAAACTGTTTTCACCTAAAAGGAAAAAAAAAATATAAAGACTTTTTTATCTTTTAAGAAGACAGATAAAAATGAAAATGTAAATGAGTGTCCTGTTGGAAACCAGGGATTGAATGAAAAAATCTGCACGATAGAGTTTTAAAATGCTCTTGTGGAGTGTAACAAATCTTTAAGAGAAAGCTGAATTTTTCTTGCTTGATGTTTAAATTGTTATAGGAGAATTAATTAAAAAAACCCCAAACAAACAAAAATCAGTACCTCTTTTGAAAGTGATGGTGCTTGTTACAGAGAAGAATTCAGCAAAAGCAATTTTTTGTTTTTGAAGAGATTTTACTGTATGTCTATAGAATGAGGTACTTAATTGTTTTAGTATTCCATTTGCTCTTCAAATTTGATTTCTGAAAGACTGAAGAAGTTATTTCACATGTTTAAAAGCCATGATCAGCAGTTTATTAGCTTTTCTTTTACTGTTTTGAGTCATCAGTATTTTCTGGGACTAGCAGGTGAAGGCAAGTAAACTTCTGATTTTCCAAATGCTATATTTGTGTTTTCTCAGGCAAGACAGAAAATAGTACACAGATTAGAAGCAGGTAATGCTTTTCTGTATATTTCATACTCCTTAGTGTCAGGAATTCTTTAACATTTGGATTTGAGAGAATTACTTCTATGAGTAATCTCTTAATCTTTCACCCTTCTTCACAAACTTCACTTAAAGGACTCTAATCCAGTCTGTCTGTTCATATTTTCTTTCCTTGATCATCTTTTGTGAGAAAATGAACAATATTTCTGATAAGTACATTTTCTGAACCAGGAGATGATATTCAATTCTTCTGTAGAGAGAAGCTGTCAGAATAGAGGGTAAATTTATGTCAGCTAGAATAGTTTTTTGTTGTTGGGTGGGATTTTTTTTTGTATGTGCTTTGTGGTTATTTTGTTGGGTGGGTTTTTTTTTTTTTGTTTGTTTGTTTTGGTTTTGTTTTTTTCTGGGGGGGGTGTTATAATTTCTAGTTTTAGGAGAATTCATTTAAAAAAAAAAAAAAAGCCCAAACAAAAACCAGCTGGTTTTGGGGCCCTCTTTTGAAAGTGATGTTGCTTGTTACGGAGAAGAATTCAGCAAAAGCAGTTTTTTGTTTTGGAAGAGACAAAGTGTTAAATGTGATGATAATGTTGGGTTAAAAAGTGGTAGACAAAGAGGAGGTGAAGGCTTTTTAAATGCCAAAACAAGAATTTTGCAAAGCATTCATAAATTCACTTAGCAGTGAATTTTCTCAGTCTCATGGCAGTACCTTCAAGGAACATCATGCTTTGGGCTTTGTGGGGAATTCTGCTCATTCTGGGGAAGTTTGAGATAAACCAATAGGATTTGAGGCTGAAATGTCCTTAAAGTGTTATAGATCAAATTCTGGCCAGTGGACACTTGAAATCCATCACTTGGCAAATATATCTAGGTGTTCTGTGTTGTTGAAGTGGAGATGAGAGCAAGCAGTAAATATTTATAATAAATTTTGACAAAGGATTTAACTGTGATATTTGGGAACTCCCTGGGAGTCTGGTTGGAATAAAGGCTTTAATTCACATTATGCACAAAATATTTCATATTTTTTTTATTAACTGCTAAAACCTTGCCCAGACTTCTGGAGTAGAATTGGTGTCGGACTGCGTTTGCTGAAATTTATAAATGTATAAAGAATACATCTAGTGTTGGTGTTTTGGAACTTGGCTTATCTCATTTTGTCTTACTGCATGTGTCATATTTACTACTTGCAATAATTTTGCTTTTAGGACCTTCACTGCTTCTCCAGCAGATAATGCTTCGTGGTTTATATTGCAAACTACAGCATGGGGATAATTCACATGTCAACTTCATTGCCCCTCCAGTTCCTGATTGAGCCAGGCTAAAGGATGGTTAACCTTTTTAAAACTTTCTAGTTTTGCCTTTTGTCATTTAGACAAAGTTTTGTTGCATTTATTAAAGCAAACAGAACCCGAACGTTTTTTGAAAGACATTTGTGCCTTGTATTATATGTGTGAATTCTGAGTTATATAGCTAAGAACTCTTCCCTTGGAAAAACTGTCATCAAGAGAAGGTATTTTGATAAAAAATATTCTACTAGGTCATATGAGAAAAATATTTGTTTGTTTTTAAAAAAGTTTGATTTGTTGCAGCAAATAAACATAAACAGAAAATGCTTTGACAAAAGAAATTCCTGCAGTTTTATTTGGGAACAGCTGTTACTTATTGAAACAGCAGAAATTAAATGAAAGAAAAGCCATGTCTTAAATTACCATCCTCTAATGAGATGTAGTGAAGAAATACAATTGGCAGGAAAAATAAAGCAGGTAAAATTTCAAATTGAAGCCTAACATTAGATTTCACAAGTATCTGTAGTGAAAAAATGTAAGGTTACAAAATATCTATTCTGTTTGCTTTTGAATGAAAAACGTTGAAAACAAAAAATGCTTATAGTGACTAATATATGACAGTGTTCTTTTTCTTCTATGAAGAACATGAACCAATTGTATTTTAAATAGCATAGCAACTGAATTCAGTCTGAAATCCTAAGCTGTAGTAATACTGTTTGCAATGATTCCAAATTACTTTGTTAAAATAAAAGGAATTATAATAAGATTTTTTTTCTTATTTGTATGAAGTCATTCTGTGTTTTCTATAAGGAAAAGACTTTTTTTCTTGGAAGAAAAGGATATTGTATTATAAGGCTTCTCTAAAACTTGTGACATTGCTAGTGTTGGATATCTGGATAGTTTTTTATGCTTCTGTGATATTTCCTGGTCTCAGTTCTGTATACCAATTAAGCATGTATCTTAGGAAATATTTAAATCTGTGTGTTGGGCAACTGAGTGCAAACTGAGGAAAGATCTTTATGAAATCTTGCACATTGCAATGTTTTACCTTTCACAAAGTAGATCTTCTATCTCTTGGTGCTTCATGCATTATCATGTTGGTACATCTGAGTTTTGGTGCTGAAAAACACGGGCAAGTGGTCAATAAGATGATAGAGCTGGTTATTTTTGATGGCCTGTTCCTTAATGAGTTTGCCTGATATGAGATAAGCTTGGGAGTGAATTTTTGTTTTAACTAATTTATTCTGATCTGTTGCTGTATAAAAGCATGTTTCAGTACATAGTGTCTAATTGCCCTTGAACAAAAATAAATACATGCCATAAAAGCTCAAATGTTTTGGATGGGTAGAGGAGCCCTAAAGAACAGATAGAGCTTTTGTTAACTCTTCACCTCCTCTGCCACTTTTTAACCCAAACTTCAATGTCATTAGTGGCAGCTGAGCTGGCATTCTCAATGAATCAGGTTTTCTTGTAGGATCAGAAGTTGCAAATGATCTATGTGGTAATTAATTCCAGCTCTGGAAAAAGATTTCAGTGTGAAAACACAAGACAAGTACTTTTGAAATTAATACCAAGTGATTGGTTCTGACTTATTTTTACTCCATATCTTCATTGTCATTAATTAAAATCTTCCTCTGGGCACTTGGATGTATCCTGGCAAATATATTGTTTTATTGTTTGGTTGGTTTTCTTGCTTTTCTTAAATTCCCCTGTCTTCATATTCTTTTTCTTGTATTTTGAGGAAAACTCATTAGAACAGACAGCTTTTTTTTTTTTTTGCTTGTTTTTTAATGGGGTGAGATTGATTGTTTCTTTGTTTTAATTGTAACTGTACTGCATACAGCTCAGTGGAGAATGCTGTTATTTGATCAGATCTTCCATGTATTGCAGCAAATAAATATAAATAGACAACTAAGACAGACAATGGCAATAACAATTGTGCAGTTCTGGAACATTTTTCACCTGACATGGAACATGCTTCGTCTTTTGTTCTCTTTTTAGCTCTGCATCTCTTTTAAAGGTACCTGCCATGTTGAAAAATTTAAAAAAAGAGGAAAAAAGGAACCAACACTGGGTTTAGCAGCACTGAGAGGAATACTAATATGAACTTTTGCAAACATTATTCTGAAAATGCCATTCTAAATAGACATACCTTTATGAACAGTAATCTGACATTTATGACTATACTAAATAATGCAACAAAAGAATTTTCAAGGTTCATGTGAACCTTTCCACATGCAGACTTTGCAGTGTCTTAAATTATTTACTGTGTTTAGAAGCCATCTCAGTGAATCAGATTTTTGAAACACAAAGCAAATATTAACTGTTGAGTTACATGAGAATTTAGGGTTTGTGTCAGAAGGAAGATGATGGAAATCTTATGTGACTTGTGGCTTTACAAAATAGTGATGCAAACTATTGCATTTCTACCAGCACAAACACATGCACTTCATGTAATTTTTGCAAGGCAAGAAATGCACCTTTAAATATTTCTGCACTGGATTGGAATATCATGGGGATATTTCTGTAACAGGAGAGGAATGAACAGCTGATTCTCTAAGTCTTATGCACCTAAATAAATTCTGATTTCTTTGAGGAAGAACTTGACTGGGCTGGAGCACATTGCCCAGAGAGGCTGTGGAGTGTCCCTCACTGGAGATATCCCAGAACCATCTGGACACAATCCTGGGCTCTGGGAAGGATTCCTTCTTGAGAAGAGGGTTGGGTCAGATGATCCACCCAATGTGGTCCTTTCCAAACATCACCATTCTGTGTTCTTTCATTTGATTTTAGCAGTATCACTTTTGCGCAACACAGGAAATTTGTTGGTACCACATGGTACCACCACTTAACATATATTTAATGGTATATGAACTACTGTCGGCTACCAAGATACAATTTATTTTCAGATTTTTAAATTTCTCCTTAATGGTCTTTCTTTCATTATAGTTTTGAAAGAAATTTACTTTGTACTTTAACTGAAGTCAGACTTGGTAATACGTGTCCCCTCCAACCTGAGATGTTCTAGGATTCCATGGACTTTTATCAACATGAATATCTGGGAGGAATTTTGTGAATATTCAGGATTTTCTGGTCTGTTTTGTGTTTTTTCCTATGCAGTGGAATGAATGCAGGAGTGCAAGACCTAGGAAACTGTCCCTTCTAGCATAAATTCAAGTGCAGATGCTAATAACCAAGTATTGGAAATGCTCTTCATAATTTTTTGAAAGTCTGTCAGCATCATTGGGGAATATATAATTTGTGATGGAAAAAACAGTAACATTTATCTCAGACCCATGTCATCTTAATAGTTAGTCTTTATAATGCAAGTATTAATGCATGTATGCTAAGGCTTAGTGTCAGGGATTAAAATTCAGTTGTACAAACTCTTCCTTCCTCATGTTTCAGGGATTTGTAGGACAAGGCTGGTTTGCTTACACAGATTTGTTCTTGAAATGAACTGCTCTGGAAATTAAACTAACTTAAGAAATAACCAGATTTTCAGCTGTTGCAACAGTGTAACCTGAATTAATTTATTTAAATCCGAAACAGGTGTCAGGAATCCTGGAGCTGATGCCAAATTTGGGTCTTTCTAAACAAAGCTATTGCGCAACTAAGGCAACAAACCATACAATTTGCTTTGGAAATGAATATTTAAAATATCCAAATCGTCTTGTTTCTCTGTTAAAGTAAAAATACCCTTCAGTTTAGGACTGCTTTGTTTAAGGAGGGTGCTAAAATCCTGTTCTACATTAAGGAATGGTTGCAAAATAATTTTTTTGATAATGGGTGAAAGTTAAGAATGGGAAACTAAACCCATGCACCAAAACAAAACAAAAAAAAAAAAACCAAAAAAACCCCAAAAAACCAAAAAAACCTCAAAACCTCTGTTGCTTTCCCTTCATTAGACTGTATTTTGAAATAGGATGAACTTGAAATTTTTTAACTGATGAATGTAGAATTTTTAAAATGAAGTGTAGGCAGCTGAAATGGTTTATATCAGAGTTTAAAGCATTCAGTTCACACTAAAAGATCTAAGATGTCACAATGAACATCCTGAGATGTCTTGGTTTATTTTTTCAGGGAATTAATTTTCTTCAGGATTAGTTTAGCTACTGCCATGTAGGCTGTGTCAGATTCTCAGTGTATTTGCCTGATAGCCATACATACTCTAAATAGGCAAACAAACAAACAAAAAAAAAAAAAAAAAAAAAAAAAAAAACCCAAAACATGACAATCAGTTTGTGAAATGTCACTTTTAATTTCTTGATTGCCTCACCAAACTCTGCTCTCCCAAGAAAGGATAGGAAGGGAGAAGCAACAGTTATTTTTGACATGCCCCTAGGTGATTATATTCTTCTTCATCAGACAAGAATGTGTATGCTTGACTGCACAATGCAGCAATTAAAAGCTGCTGCACTCATTTGTGAGGCATGTTTTCTTTTGGGGTCTGTGCCACCATTTAGAGCAATCTTTGTCTCATTTGAGCTGTGATCCTCTCTTGGGGACTCAAGGGCGAGTGTGGTTTAAGGTGTATTGATGAAGCTATAGCTGATAAACATACAGCAATGTTTCTTCTTGCAAAACTGAAAGGAACTGTCAGTGGGGATTTGGATTAACTATTTTTAAATATAATAACACAGAACAAGGAGCAGCAGGTGTGGCAAAGATCCTACTGGAGTAATTTATTTTTTAGGGCCAAGTGCCTTGTCTTTACCTGTAAGGTGGTGGCAGTGCTTGGGGAGCAGCTCTGTGTGGTGGTGTTCGCAGGGGTCCCAGGACAAGGGAAGAGATGAGAATCCTGACTCCATGTTTCAGAAGGCTGGCTTATTATTTCATGATATGTATTATATTAAAAGAAAATGATATATTAAAACTATAGTAAAAGGATAGAAGAAAGGATTTCATCAGAGGGCTAGAAAGGAAAAAGAATGGAATGATAATAAAATCGAATGACTGACCAGAGAGTCTGAGACAGCTGGGCTGTGATTGGCCATTAATTAAAAACAACCACATGAAACCAATCAGATACACCTGTTGCATTCCACAGCAGCAGATAATCACTGTTTTTCTTTTCCTCTGAGGATTCTCAGCTTCTCAGGAGAAAAAAATCCTAGTGAAGGATTTTTCAGAAAATGTCTGCACCAGCTCTGCTCCTAAATCATCTTCATGGTGTGCAACTTCTGCCCAGAGCATGGCAGAGATAATTTCTATCTCCTCTGGGGCAGCACATCTCCTGTGCTTTTTGTGCTGAAGAAGATGAATATGATAGACCAAATTAATCAAACGTGGATGCCTGACATCAAACACAAATTTAGGAATTTAAATCAAAAATTGCTTTGTTTTCTGGACACTGAACTGTAGCAGCTGTCCATTTGTGGGTGCTTACCTGATTTTTGTGGTAACATTCTACTCACAGAGCAGCCCTCTGGCCTGTTGAGGTCAGCTTTTCTGTTCCCTCCTAGCTTCTTGTGTGTTTCCTCGCTGTCAGGGTAAGGGAAAATAAAGAGTCCTTGGTTTTGAGGTAAGCTGAAACACCAGTGTGTTATCGGTCTTCTAAATCCACCACAGAGTTAATTTTCCTTCTGGTAGCTGGCATGGTTTTATCTTGTCCAAAAACAGGACAGTGACTTTAAAATGAAGCTGATATGGTTAATGTGCTAAATATGCCTCTTTACAATCAATTACTTAGTATTAAAATCGGAAAATTCTGGTGGAGGCTGTCTATGCAGTAAATTTTTCCTTTCTTCATTTTGCATTTGCACGGTTGTGTGAATTAGGGAATTAACAAAAGAAACCATGATAATGAACTACTCCAACTCAGACATGAGGTACCTAATTCCTGCTTCTCATCTGGCTTTATTTATTTCTGCTTCATTATACTGACCAAATTCACATCAGATACTGTTTCTGAACAGTTTTTCCATTTTGAACCTGATAGAGATGGTTTTGTGCTTGTTTGTTGGAGGGTTTTTATTTTTTAAGGAAAATGAATATCATCTTTGTAGTTCACTAATTTCCTAATGTTGAAAGCCATATTATCACCACCTTAATATAAAGGATGTGCTGATTGATTGACTGGCAGACAGAAGTTTTTCTCACTTGACTGGAAATGCATTTGCCAGAAATAAGCCAATTTTTTGCCAGCCATTTCTTTTCTGAGCACTTTATTCCACTTGAATGTTAAAATACTTGTTTCTGTACCATTATACAGGGAAATAGTTTAGTACTGCTTTCCCCATATTAAAATGCTGCCTGTGCAGAACTGCTTGGAGTGAATGATTATGAATAGATGTTCAGAGCTGCATCTTGAGTATCACATTTGAAGGCAGCCCCAGATATGTGTAGAATAAACCTTTCTGCTTTTGTCATGCTGTTATCATTTATGTGCTCACCACATAGCAAGCTTTGCAAATAAGGTAATTTTGTAGCAGTCTACAGCCAAATATTAACAGCTGTCTTTCTGTTGTGCTCAGATTCAGATCTGAGCTTTTAATGCAGCTCTTCTAGAATGCCCTTTATTATCAGGGGAAGGGGAGAGACAGCTGCTTTGCATTTTTCAGATGTGATGTGGTTTGGGGTTTTACCAAGACTCCAGTCTCTTGATGACGGCAGAGCATACAAGAGTGAAGAGGAGAAAGCCTAATGTTAAAACAGTAAATAAAACTAGCGATAACCTCTGGAAAGGAGCACCTGAGTCACATGTAAAATAATAGCTTTAAAGTGATTACATTTTATTTTTGCTCTTGCTGAATTGCCCCAGTTTGACTTTAAGCCTTATGAGATATGTCTGCTCAGCAGGTGTGAGAAATAGTTTCATCACCTACAGGTAGAAAATTGATTTTTACTTAGTGTAAGGAGATGTGTACTATTTCCTTAAATTTATGGTTGGAAGCAGAACACATCCCCTCATGCTGCACAAAAATCAGTTTACCAGAGCAGAAGGAAACTTAAGTGTGTTCTAAACTGTGAAACAGAGTGGAAACAAACAGTTATGGAGACAGCACTTACTACTGACTGCATTAAGGCTTAATCTACAACTGTAGAGGAAGCCAGCTTTTTATGGTTTTTTTCCCTCCCCCTCAGTTATTTTCATTGTTGGTGCTTGTCTTTCAGGCTTTGTAGTGCAAAACAGCCGCTCAATGGTTTGCTTTGCTTTTTCCTCCTAAATTAATTTGATGGGTTTGCAGGCTGCTAAATTCCGTTTTACAGCCAGGAGTGCTTCGGCGTCTGGATTTTCTGATGTCAGCTTAAAACAACAGGCAAGGCATCGCTTAGCTTGAAATGGGCTCTTTCTCCTGAGATTTTGGGTCACTGTGCCAAGTGGTGCCCTCAAGTGATAGAAGCCACCAGGAGTGTGACCTGTGCCAGTGGCTCCCATGGTGGCAGCTGGGGGGAGGTTAGTGCCACCAGAGTCAGGGATCCGAAGGGCTCAGCCTGGCTGCAAGCAGGAAGCAGAGCTGCCATTTCAGCATTTCTAGGTGCATTATCACTGCTTGGCCAGTGCAGAAATGAGGGCAATTGCAGCAGTGAGACCCTCAGCTGTAGGTTATACACTGCCAGTTCAAGTAGATGGAAGCTGAATTTGGTCCACAACCCAGATAATCAGACCTTGCTCAGATACAGCAACGAGAATTGTAGGCTTGCTGTTGGGTTCTGTTACATTGACATTCAAAATGCAATGTTACGTTGAAATTCAAATTCGTGTTATATTGACATTAATACAAGCCTTAACCACTGCTAAAGATCTGGTAAACCAGTTACAGTCAAGGACAGCTGCTGATAATGATAATCCTTCATACCAGAATTTCAGAGAAGTCATGAAATCAGGAAACTCTCTACTGCACCCGGGTAAATTCTCCCTTCTGTTACAATATGAAGAAAAAGGTATTACTTACATCTGAGATAGTAATTGAGCATACCTCTACCACAATGAATAATGGAATTCATTTTGTATGTGTGGTAAAGTGTGCTGAAGAGACACCCAAAATTGATGAACAGCATGAAAAGCAACTATGCCTGCTTGTCATCCAGTTGTATTTCAGGCATTTCTACATGTGTGTTCTCTGAGCAGTGCTTCATTATATCTGGATTATAACCTTGTAAGAAATCCTTATCGTAAGCCTTATTCCCACATTAGATGGTGAAATATGAAGATTGTTATAACAGCCCAACACAGATTGTCCAGGATAGTTAAATATAAAATTTTATTGTCTTTTACCTGAGGGGCTTTTTCTTTTTAAAGAAATCCATCAGATGAACACAAATCATTTAATAGGATGTGTTATCAGTGCACATTACACAAATTGGCTTCATGCAAGCCTTGTTGGAACAATTGGGCTGATTTTTGTGTGCATGTGTGTGTGTCTGCACAGATAGCCTTCCAGGTTGTGATCTGTGCATGTTCAGCATGAGCTGCAGAATATGCCTTTTTGACAGCTTGGTCATCTCTGAATTCAAAGAGGACTTGTCATGAGAGAGATTGAAAAATGTGATACTTAATATTTTCAATAAGAAGTCCTTGTGCAATCCCTTTGAGGAAACACTGGGCAAGCTTCAGATTTAACATCATGTTATTTAAATTTGATAGCCTGAATCCACCAGCAGTAAAAAAACACCCCTTGAAATTGTGAAAGTAACACTCTACAGCTACTTGATCTACCCAAGAAATAGCATTTTAAAAGAGTGTTTGAAAAAAAATGGTATAGCCACAGATCCTTTCAACCCCTTTTTATTGCAAATTAAAGCCTGTAGTATTTCTACCTTTTTACCAAATCCAAGCCTGGTGATAATACCCATCCCCTACACCATCAAAACCTAAGTCATAGGATTACTGAGTGGTGTTTTCTTGGTCAGTGCTTTGTTGTTCAGAATTACCAAGTTTTGCTGTGCTGAGATTCCCTACATTAAGCACAGTTTGCATTGGAAAGAGGTGCTTGGTCTGTATGCACTGTCTTTATCCATATTTGTAAAGCATGGTCAGGAAACTGAACAGCTTAGCCTGTCACTGAAAAATGAGAAGTTTAGAAGATTGATTATGTTAGTAAAATATCTGCTCTGCCTGGATTTTTGCCCTTCTCTTGCTGTGTCTTTGTTGCTGAGCATGAGAGCCTATTTTGTTTGAATTTATTTAAAACCAGCACAAATTCTAAATTTATATATAAATCAATTTATTCTGATTTCTGAGTTCGGCTTTCCTGCTGTGAGATCCAGCCTGAAAACCAATTGTCAGGACAGGCAGGACTTCAATCAATTGTCATGACTTTATGTTAGTAAGACAGAATTATAGGAAAACATGACTACCTGAAGTCCTGATAGTAAATACTGTAAAATGGTAAGAAAATGAGGGATGTTAAAATTGACAGCTTAGTATTGAACTGTTGCTTTTTCTGCTTTGCTATGACAGCAGTAGTTGCGTGTTGGTATTGATAAATATTGATGGTTTGTAGATAGGGAAGCTTTGCTGAGGTTAGTAATGCCAGTTTGGGTTGGGATATGTGTGTGTCAGCACAGGGCCATGAAGCAGGGCTTTATAGGGCTGGTTTTGGTGTTTTTTGGGCTTCCAAGTGTAGGCTGATTTGTTTGGGTCTCAGTCAGTTTGGGGGTCTCTGTGCTGCATGCCTTTGTGCTGCTGTAGGTATGAAATAATGCGTCTTTTCTTGGGAAATAAAATAATTTTTTTACAGTCCAGTCCTTCATGACCATCTGCATTTGTAAAAATGGAATCTCAGGCAGGGGTATATATGTTTTTTGTGCTAGTATTTTACACATATGATTGTATATACATGCAATCTTATATATACTGGACACAATGATGAAGGCTCATGGGCTCATACCTAATGTCCTTCCTTGTCTTTCAAAATTAGTGTTAACATTGTCTTCCACATCATATAACCTGCTCTGAGTGCTTTTTAGATTTAGAAGACCAAAAGGAATGAAGTCTTTTAATTTATAAATAAATTTGTGTCCATATTAAGAAATGCTTCTAAAAAGTTTCTCACCTTGATTTACAGACTTGACTTCTGCCTTCTCTCTGAAATGTTTGATTTATCCAGTCTCCTGTTAATCCTTATTTTTATTTATTTAAACAAATCCTTGTTTAAAGTTTTTTTTTTCATGTTTTCATGTTACTCTTTCCTTTGAAGTTTAGTCTCCACATAATAAAGAACAAAGCCACGTTTTTGATGGACAACAGTGACTTAAATGAAAATATCCCTTTGAGGGAAGCCTTTATAAGCGTTCAGTTTATCTGCTTTCTTAAGGTTCAGTGCCCTTTCTCATAAATGATACAATATTTCTTAAGTGGTTTATCTTGTCTAACATTGTTAAAATGTAAATAAAATTGATCTGAAACCACAGGGTGCCTTTAATAACATTCTGGCCCAGATGTGAAAAAAATATGGACTATATATAAACAGCAGATGTCTTTGAAATCGTAGATAATGATAGTTACATTCCTATGATGTTCTCTATAGCTTTTTCTGGCTTTAATTTTTGGAGTCAAGGGACAAAAAGTCAAACCTATGGATTTTGTGTTAAGAAGTTCATAAATTACGGATGAAGAGTGACAGTTATTGGTATTTAAAGGCATCATTCTTGTAGATGAATATTAATAGGGGCAAAAACCTGAAGGAATTCTGAATAAAAACTTTCTGAAATAGAGCAACTTGAAGACAGATTTGCATTATTTTTTGATTTGTGAATTGATACAGAAATGATGGATTATTGAGCAATGCATCTATAAGTATGGATCCATTTTTTGCCTGTTCTTTGTGTACAGGAGGGAATCCTCATGGAACAACTCCTTCACAGCTAAACCAGTCTTCAAAATTCAAAGTGGTCATTCTTATGCAAGCAGCATGAATTAAACCTTTGGGTCTTTAATTTGTGCTCTGTGTTTGGGGCAGGTTTATGCAGTGGTTGGCCAACAAGCAACCAGAACCAGGCAGAAATATGCATGTTTGACAAACCAGTTGTTAGGGATGTTTTCTCTGATAAAAGAGGTAAGTGTACTATCCAGTCCCAAAAGCTTCCATAAAATAGATTGCGCTTCACAGATGATTTAAAAACATTTAAGATTGTACATTTTATTTCCACTTCATTTTCTCATGAAGAAAATGGAAATATTCCTGATAAAATAAATGTGCAACATGCTAGGTAAGAACAGTGGAAGTGGGAATGCAGAGAGCACATGCAAGATGACAGTGAAAGTCAAGAGAAGAAAACTAAATACAGGTGTAATTTATGGACTTAAAATAGACAAGTCTAATAGAACCTGGTATTGATTTCTGTTACTTTTTTTCTCTCCCTGTCCTTGTGAAATAACTGATGGTTCTGTTCCTGCTCATCCAAAATGGGAGCTCTGGCTGGGTCTGATCCCCTGTCATACAGAGTTTTGTTTACTCATTTTACATGGAATGCCAGGAAAGCAGCTATTCTCTTGTGCTTCTTTTTTAGGTTTTATTGTACTGCTGTAGCTTGCTAGAGGATGTGAGAGGGATGTCTGTGCTGCTGCACAAGGATTTCATGAATTTATAAAGAAATTGCCGAGTTTACTCTCTATTTCTAAACCTTAGCGAAAGAAGTATAATTGATCATTTTAGAGTAATGCTGGTTTTGTTCTCAATGAGTATTTCCTTCAGATAATTTATTTCCACACAAATTAGCTATTTGTTTTTAAGTTTTGGTGAATCTTGCAAAGTATATTAGAGATGTGCTGTGCAGAGGCTGAAACAGTAATTACAGAGTCACTGTGTGGAGCCTTGTGAGATTATGCCCTTACTGTAAAGCATTCTGTTTTGTCAATAAGCTTACATCAATACTTGGCAGGTCATTTATGCAGCTTTAATGTTTCAGAATATAAACTAGACAAAGTGACTAATATAAAATTGAAATTGCTTTGCATCTGCAATTGACAAATCCTATTTTGAAAGCATGCATGAACATGAGGATCAAACTTAGCTTTTATCATTTACATTTTTTTTTCCAATGGGGAAGTGTCTGATCCGCTTCTAATTCACCTGTTGCTGGTTTCCTCGTTCTTTCCTAATCCCCTTGAAGTTGAGATGTCCTCACCATTAGGGGAGAAATTAACAAAATCCCTGACTGGAGTGTATGGAGCATCCGTTAGGGAAATGTAAGAGGTTAACCTAAATCCTAGCACGCAGAGATGTCTAGACTAGAAAAAAATCAGCATGGAGAAATACCTGGAGGTGGCACAAGGTTAAGGAGGAGCATACATGTATCATAGAAAGTTTGTTTATTCCTAGCAGAATTGATTTTTCTGGATGAGAAGCTCAAACAGGCAGAAATGCAGATGTGCACAAGTCCATGGTGAGCAGAGATGGTTTTAGGCTCCAGGTTTCACCTGGCAAGCACCAAGCTGGAATATTTTAGTGCTTTTGATATGTCCAAACTAAAAATACCTAAGTGTAGGGTTAGAGAAATTACACGGCTACTGGATGGATGTACCCTTAGCAATCAGTTACATTTTAAGCTCATTTTCATCCAAATGTATTTTGGACTAGTTTGAACAGATGTGTTGAATAGATTCTGAAGAAGGCTGTTCCCTTTTTCTTTCCTTACCCCCTAGTGTAAGATGTTTTAACCCTTCAAACTGGAGTCATTCAGCCAATTTCAAATTCAGCACATGTTGGTACAACAGCATTTTGCAGCATATGTATTAATTGACTAATTTACAAATCTAAATACTGTGACTTCTATGATTCCTATGTCTGAGACAGGAATGTCTTAAATTAATGATGTGTATATCTATATCATAACTGTAAAATAATGGAAACATTCAGCTTGGGTCTTGGTAGGACATGGACAGGCATTGTTCTGCTGCCTCTCTTGCTCAAGCTAGGCATGTATTCTCATCCCTGGAAGTCTTCAAGGCCAGGTTGACTGGGATTTTGGGCGACCTGATCTGGTGGAAGATGTCTCTGCACTCGGCCAATCTTTCAGGTCCCTTTGAACCCAAATCATCCTGGTGTTCTATATTACCACATGCTTCTAGCTGTTTCCTGGGGTAAAAGTTTAATTCCAGGACACTTGGGTGTTCTCCAAAGGATTTGCACTGGTGTGTGATTTTGTCTAAAATGTGTTTTGAAGTCATTCTATTTTGTGCTCAACATTTGCATGCACGTTTTTAATATGTAAAGGGTCCCGCATTAGCCGGATGCGCGCTCGTGCTGCTGGAGCTGGCACAATAAAATGTGAATTTGCTGAAAGGAACTCGGGGAAAAAAAAACCCTATTAAAAGAGATTGGAGATTTGAAGAGACCAATTAGTGGGAGAAGATTAAATGGTTTCATTGTACCCTTTTCATGCAGGCAAAATTCAATGGAAGATGATGTATTTGGTTTTGGAGGGAGGGAGGAGCCCCAACCAGAAAAGGGAGGCATAATCAGAGACACAGTAACTGAAGGGATACTATAACCATCTCAAATGCTTGAATAGAGAAAAAATTTTAAAGGGAGCTCAGAGCCAAAAAAAAAAAAGGGGTAAATTAACTACAGAAAAGTAACTTCAAAAAAAATTGTGAATAGCGATAAAAGGAGAACAAAAAAGATAAATGAAACTAAAATACTTTAGGATGGGGAATGGCCACCCCAGAAATGCTGCGGAGAATCTACTAGTGGGAGAATTTAAAATGGAATGCTTTGTAAGCATAAAAAATATGAAAGCTAGAAAGGAAAGGCATTTTGCAAGAATTGTGTAATGCATCAAGGTGTTTTTAGCTCTGGCCTGTGTGTGTATTTATGCAAGAATGAGTGCAGTAATACTTGAAAATGATAGGTCCTGTGTGTGGGTTTGCTGTCGCTAGTATAGATATTTGACTTAAGAATGCCTAAGGTGGAAATGCAAGGTTTTGCCCTCATCCTGCTTCTGGTGCTCTGTATTTCATTCATATTGTCAGGTACTTCATGAATTTCAGCTCACTTTCAGGAGGCTTTTCAGTAAGAAATCATTCCATTTTCCAGCCAGGCAACTCTGGGCTTTCACTGCTAAATTGTTCTTCCATACATAGAATTACAAATATTACAGGCTTGAGATATTTAAAGTTTGGCTATTATTTTTCCTTTATGGTTTTTTGTTTTGCTGGTTCAGTTGGATGGTGTGGATGGCAGGTTTTGTCTTCTAGTAATCTGAAAATAATGTTTGTTTTCAATGTGTTGTTGAATTTTTAATCTTTACTCCCCAAAAAACATGGCAGAAAGTACTTTCTGTTACCTTGGTTGTGTGAGCTGTTTGCTTTTACCTCTTTATGTTGTGTTTACTCCATCATGTAAGTCTTTGATAGTGCTAGGATTTTGGAGATGTTTTATTTCATTTTATATACTTCTTGTGGATAGTTCTTTCTACCAGAAAATGTAGATTTCCCTCTTGGACCAACAGCAAGAAAGTCAGCATCAATAATACAGCATCTGGTTATTAGATTTGCATACCAGCTCATGGGTTTTAGGGCTTTAGATTAATTCATTTCTTCTACCTCTTTGCTGAAAGTTGAGGTTGGGTGAGAAAACCTTGTTTACCACTGCTAATATCAGCCCCATGACTGATTGAATCACCTTATCAGCCTTTCTGGTTTGGCTTTTTCCCACTTCCTTTAGTGTGTTCCTGCCTTTTAGAAAGGGGCTATAGGGAAAAATCAGAACTAGTGCAGAACTATGAGTACTTTTTCCTGTTCAAAGGTGGGTGGAAAAACCATTTTCAGTCCATGGAATTACCCTTTAAACTGTCATATTTTCTTTGTATCAAACACCTTTCTCAGTTGCATACATGTTGCCACATTTAAAAAAAGGAGATATAAATTTTCGCAAACAGGCGAATTTCATTTTTAAAATCATTATGCTTTAAAATTTGCTTGCTGCTGCTCTATGTATGAAGGGCAAGGATTCAAATTTTAAGGCTGTGGAATTTTGTAATGGGTTACATCTTATGTTGTTTATATTTCAATCTTCTACAGACAAAACTTTAATCTTTTCATCTGTGACAGCATTTGAAGTTTTCTTTTGCAACAGAAAGGAAAAAAAAAATCCAACAACAAAATGCCACCCCACAACAACCAACATCCCTGTCACCCTTCTCCAAATGGAGAGTGTGCAAATTCCCCAAGTGGGATAAGGGACAAAAAAAACCCCTTGGAAAAATAAAGGTAGTCAACTGATTTGAGATATAACTGAAGTGTGGCTAAGCAACTTAACTGAAAACTCATATTTTGATAGGTTTTCCTAAAACCCTGCTTATTTGGTGTCTGTTAGTCTTAACATCTTTATAAATAAAAGCTGATTTACTAATATACTACTTAAATTGGTTTTCTGCATTGTGGTTTCTCTTTTTGATTGCTGACTTGTGATTAAAAGGTTTTAATGGCGAGAGTGTTGATATCATTACTTCTGTGTTTTCATATCCATATCAAAAGTTTGTGTTAAACACTGCTGAGGAACAGATGAATCTACTTTTTATAATCCTGGTCTCTTACCTGGTGTTTCAAGTCAAACATTTGACTATATCTGTGCTTGTGCCATGTGAGGAACATCTGTTCTAAAAAGAAGCCTGAGAAATTAAGTGTCAGGAAGGGAAACACTGTAAGAATGAAAATTGGTGCTGTCTTTCATCAATGTTGAGACTGTCAGAAGCTGCACAAGCCAGCCCTAACTATCCACAGCAGGCAATCTGATGCCAGCCTGCTGTTAAACAACCAACATTTAACAAGAAATAGCCTGTAGATTTTGAAACATGTTGTTAAGCATCATTAAAGCTGAGTCTCCTTAGAGTCTTATTAAAAAAGCCCTTTCTCTCTCTGTAATAAAACATTTCTCTCTGACTGTTTCAATTAAGGTTCTAACAATACAAATAGAGTGTCTCCTAATTCAGTAGCACATTGGACAACCTCTGTTACTGTCAAGCTCTGAAGGCAAAAAACCCCAAAATATCTTCACAGAGCTCTGCCTAGCCAGCAAATCAGAGGCAGAAGATGGCTGTATTCTCCTGGTTTTCTTCTGCCTATCAGTGTCTTATATTTGCAAATATCTCAGTGTTTATGTCAGCTGCAATGCCCCTTATATCACTGGTTGGCACCAAGGTTTAGGGCTTGCAGAAGCTGAGATGCTGAGCGTGGCTGCTGAATCTGAATCTCTTGGATTAAGTGATGGTCACTTGTGATGTCAATTCATCATTCACTTGCCTGGAGGAAAAATAAATATCACAGGTCCTTGCTCATTGTGTTTAGGTTGAATCAAGCTTTTCCTAACATCTTTTGGCTCAGTTTTGGAATTATATGCCAACAGCATGATGTCTGCCCATGTGGAGTCCCACATGCTCATCGGTAATGCTTGCAGCACTTGTATCATCATTTGATGCAGTGGCCAAAATGAACAGGCCCAATTGCATTATCCTGGCTGTCAGGTGTTAAATTATAAGCACAAAGAGAAATTGAATTAGTATTTTAGAATATTAGGAGTTTTAAAATAACCTCGTCAGATGAGAATTCTGAGAGCTTAGTTCTGTTGGAGCCCGGTGACACTACAAAAGTCCTCAAAATGAGGGTGAAACATTTGGTACAAGCAAGTAAAACACCTGTACACTTGATTTGGTGTACTTGAAAGGAAGAACAAACTTTATGGAAGAAAAGAGATAGTTTCTTGTTCTGTAAATCAAAAATAAATGATGCCAGTAAGATAATGCTCTTTCAACAGTGAGTGTTTGTAGCAGGTGAAGGCTGTTATGCTTTACTCAGTGAAACAATGATTGCTCTTCAAACAATTTATTATTAATTATACCTTTTGCAAATGAGCCCATATTTTTTAAAGACGGATGAGCCACTACCAGTTAATAATGATGTATTTGCTGCAGATGTATTTGAGTTTTTAGTTTTTAAAATGAAATACCCCCAAAGCCACAGTTTCACACGTGAGCTCTGCAGGATTAACCAATGATGTTTCTTTGAGTTCCAGCCCAACTCTTGTGAGAGTAATAGTAAATAAGGAGAATTTCAAATATAGCCAAACATAAATTACTTATACAGGGTTTTGGCATTGGAGTTTTAAAATAACCTTGTCAGATGAGAATTCTGAGAGCTTAGTTCTCTTGGACCCTGGTGACACTACAAAAGCCCCAAAAATGGGGGTGAAACATTTGGTACAAGCAAGTAAAACACCTGTGCATTTGATTTGGTCTACTTGAAGGACAAACTTTATGGAAGAAAAGAGATATTTTCTTGTGCTGTAAATCAAAAATAAATGATGCCAGTAAGATAATGCTCTTTCAACAGTGAGTGCTAAGTGTTTGTAGCAGGTGAAGGCTGTTATGTTGTACTCAGTGAAATAATGATTGCTCTTCAAACAACTCATTATTATGCAAATTAACCCTTTTTTTAAAGACAGATAAGCCACTACCAGTTAATACTGATGTATTTACTGCAGATGTATTTGAGTTTTTAGCTTTCAAAATGGAATACCCCCAAAGCCACAGTTTCACACGTGAGCTCTGCAGGATTAACCAATGACGATTCTTTGAGTACCAGCCCAACTTTTGTGAGAATAGTAGTGAATAAGGAGAATTTCAAATAAAACCAAACATAAATTGCTTTTACAAGGTTTTGGCCTTGCTGGTTCAGGAATGGTGATGTGTGTTTTCCTGACATCTCCTGTTTTTAAGGAATGCTGCCCTCTCTCTCTCCTGGAGGCATAATGCTTCTGAATGGGCTCATCCTGCTGAGTTTAATACCCAGGGGGAAATTATATGGAAAAATGTTAACATGGAGCAGTGGATCTTCTCAAAACAGAGTATCAATGGGTCCAATAAGCACCTCTGGAATGTGTT
The DNA here is from genome assembly GCF_028551555.1 of Melozone crissalis. NCBI lineage: Eukaryota > Metazoa > Chordata > Aves > Passeriformes > Passerellidae > Melozone > Melozone crissalis. The sequence continues at coordinate 5,324,811 of NW_026535817.1, read as the reverse complement.
ATTTGTTATTTTAACAGAATGTGTAGTCAGTGATGTCCTATTACGCAAACTTTGTTGCTGCGGCAAGTTGGTGATTGAAAGATATTTTGTACAGATTTTGGTGACTTTATTTTTTTCTTTATTACAAAAAAAATATGTTAAAAGAACTTTGTGGGCTTTTTAATATATATAATTTTCATTTTAGGTAGCGTAGCATAGCCTTAATTATGGTTATATTGGAGTCTTGGGTCTGTTAAAATGGAAGTAATATTGTTGGGAGAATGAAAGGCATTATATACCCACAGCAGATTTCACTGCAGACTATAGAAAGTGTTTTAGATCATGTTATTAAAACCTGAAAGTATATTGATTTCTCATGGTCTCAGAAGGGCCATGCATTTTCTCCTGTTCTAAGTAAAAATAAACCAATAAATGGCTGCATTAATGATGCTATCACTGGGTAGCAGCAGTTTGTTTCTTAATGTCTTAGGCCTCAAACATGCCATCTCTCACTCCTATGTTTTACTCTGGGCAGCTTCACAGAGCCATTAGACTCAATTGGGTCATTTGTCTCAGAAATGAATTCCCTGAAATCAGACTTGGTTGGAGTCACACATTCACTTGTGAATGGATGTGAATTTGCTGTGTGCTATGAAAGCCTAACCTGGAGGAAGATATTTAAAACTATTGCTGGCAGTGCAAATTGCTGTACAGTGCCTCACTCCCAGTGAATTTAGACTGTCTTCATTGTTAGGAAGATTTATTTTTCATCTTTTATTGCAAGATAAGTGATATATGCCAACACTGCAAAAATCACAGCATAGGTAAAAGTAAGTAGTTTCTTCCATTATTTCTTAGGCTGTCATAGCCATATATTTCACTCCTTCCAGCCCTCATTCCCTCCATATCTGTGACCTTGTTCAGTCTTCCTTGTGGAAATCTAGAGCATTGTGCCTCCCTTGGGATTTCATAATGGGGCAGGTAACATTTCTTTGGCACTGGAGATGAGTGATTAAAAGTCTCTGAGAGAAACTGGAGTCAGTTGGGAAGATTATTTTTATATATTTATTTAAACTTATTTTGGTGTCACTCAATTTATGTGAAAAGGTCTCAAAAACATGTATAGAAAAAATCTGTTTTCACATTTAGGACCTTTAACTTTGAAACATGGAGAGGCTTTTTTTGCTGGTATCAGTCCATTCTGTGAAATAGGTAGTAAGAGCCACATAGGGAAGCTGCAACTTCATTTATGCCTATTTATTTTATTTTACTCCAATATACTTTCCAAATTACCTGGCAGTATTGCATCAAGGATGCTCTAATGGTTCTTGGTTTATTAAGTTTTTGATGGGTGTGAAGGCCAAAACCCCATCTGCAGATCTAACAAAGGATCTGGATTAGAATTCCAAAAATCAGGAATTAGAGAACAGACAGGAAGAATTACTGGCTATGCAGTAAAGAGTTTATCATACTGAGCATTCCCTTAGGTATTTGTAGCCAAGAGATCTCTGTGACCTGATAGCTCCAAACCCAACAAAATTGCACTCTGATTAGTGAGAAGATAAGAGAGCAAAGAAATGTTTGTTTTAAGTAGGCTTGCATCTCAAACAACACCCTAAGAATTGTTCTTTGGAGCTAGAAATAGTCTCAACACAGATCCACTGGGAATTTGGTTGCCTGTGCAGTCAATAGTTTAGGTGCAGCTTAATTCCTGCAGATGAAATAGATATATCCCGGATATCCATTTGTTTTTACTGAGCTTCTTCCCTCTACAAATGGATGAAAACAGGAGTAAAAATCACCTGGACTGTTCACATATTGACTTTGTTTGGGCTGTTCTGTGTCTGTGTTTATTAGTGGGTCTCAGCCACACCAAGGGTGTCATCATCAACAACCAGCGGAAGGCTGGACCTGTGATTTTCTGTTTCTAGACCCTGAAGGTTGGTGGCACATGAGCAGAAGTGTGCATAAATCTCACCTGTACTCCATCTCTCTTCTTTAGCAGTCTGAGCTTACAGTTAACAATGCAGAAATGACCTCTGCTTACTGAATTTGTCATGCTGATGATCAGAATGCTCACAATGAAAATGTCATAAAATAGGTCTTACAGTGTAGTCACAAAAACCCCCCAAAACAGCAGGAAAGCTTGAACACACATGTCCTTAATTATTTCCAGATGAACAGATATTTTAGAATGAAAGGCAAACCATAGTTTAATTTTCTAATTCATCTAATTTACTTAGGGGAAAAAATTATGGTTTTAAGGGGCTACAGGCACTGCTATCAATTAGAAAAAGTACCATCTTAATTATTAAATTCAAAATTAAAACTACTGTACTTAAGAATTCTAAGGCCCGAATTCTTCGAACAGGTCCATGGATTTTAGTGTCCACTTTGAGTTAGCAGTAGTTATGCAAAGATTTCTTGTAAATAATAAAGATTTCTGAAAGAGAACAGGACAATGCAATAAAAATCAATAAGAAAGCAGTTGCAAAAAAAAAAAAGGAATCAATACCTTGAATTTCTGGTCAGTTTTTCCAGCTACTTTATAAATTATTATCTTAGGCAATGTGCATTTTCAGTGACAGAATTGTACATGAAGATACTGCCATGAAGGCTTTCCAATATGAAATAAAATTCATAATATGCTCCTCCTAGAAAAATGAGGAGCAAAGTAACAATACAAGAAAACTAATGTAATATGTAGGTGCTAGAGTGACAGCACACTAATGGCTGCACAGGAATTAATTAGGAGTTAGTTAATTAACAGGTTGAATTCATTATCAGGTTTGCACAAGAGCAGCAGAAAGATCTTAAATATTCCACTTGCACGGCTTGGATCTTCCATGTGGAGTCTGACAACAGTGATCAAAATAGTTTATGGTGAATGTTAAATGGTGACTCCATGTCAAAACTTTATTTGGGACACAGAAATCCTCCTTACATATTCTCTTTAGATGTTCATATATTGATTGACTGAGTCATTTTCAGAAGTGTCCCTTTGCTGTGTTCAATGAAAAGCTGAGCTAAAAAAAGTCTTGCCAGAAATTGTCTTGTTGACTCCTCACTAACTCACTAAGGGAGGTTCTTAAAGTCATGTTCTTACCCGGCAAAAAACTTTCTTCATCTGATTTACTCTGTGCATAAATCTACTTTCATGGAAACAAAAGTGGTCTTTTTTCTTTTTGTCTTTTTTTTTAAGTCATCCTGAGTGCATCTTTAGGTTAGATAAAGAAAGGAAACCTGCAGTAGTCTCCACTCATTCTGCTTTGGTTTGTGTCTTGTGGTGATCTTTGCTGTGAGAACTGAATTCCTTTGGGATGAACCTGGATGGGAAGATGCAGTTCAGGAGGGCATCTAGCATGTCACAACCACTAAGTGGCATTGAGTCCATGGAATCAAGTTAGAGCAAGTCTGAAGGGGGAAAAAAAGGCAAATAAAAAAAAACCTGCCCCCCAAAAAACCACAAAACAAAATAAAAGGAATGTTCTTTAGTACTTATTGATGTTCCCTTCAGAAATTACTTTTCTGGAATTTACTGTTTGATGGCTGAAAGGATTTACTGCATATGGCAGCTCTGTGACCAGTTTATTTCCATGCCAAAACCACCAAAATAGAGATTTAGCCTGAACTGGATTTTCTGTCTGCTTTCTGTCTGGAGCTGGTGTGGTCATGATATTTGACAGCTGTGGCAAAGGAAGGCATGTGTGTGAAACTAGCATTAAACTTTCTATTTCCTTGCCTTCAGCTCTGTGAAAATGTCTGTAAAACCCTTGATGGTTCTACAATTTCTTTTGAAAAATATTTGTTCACCTGATATACTTTGTCCCATTTACAATTCCTTCAACTGAGAAATGTAATTTCAAGTGCTGTCCTAGAGAAGAAGGATTGCTCTTGGTGAAGAAGATCGTATCAGTCAACAGCAATTTTCTCACAGATAAAACTTTCTAAACCAGTCTTACCCAAATTGTCTTTTATTGCAAGAAAAATATCCGATGGAAAAATGTGTTTACTGAGACAACATAATTACCCTATGGCAAAATGGGGTGTACATGATTTATGCAATGATTGCACATAGCATCATTTTGTTTTTACTTTAACAAATGGGGATGTGAAATGTCATATTTATGAAAGAATTTTGAAAAACACTCTTGGTATCAGCTCAGTATTAGTTTTCTCAGTATATATAGGCCATGTTTTCCCTTAAGCATGTCAGTCACCATCAGAAACAAAACCAGGAAGATTGCCATGGACACATTTCGAGAGCACATCACTTAAAACTCAAACAAGAAAAGTCAACAAAACAAATCCACATCTCCCACTTGTTTTAAAAATGTCTCTTCAAAGTGTAAAATTTGATAAATGTAACTTTTGAGGAGAAAACAAATTTCACAGAGAGTCTGTCCAATTTGTGAGTGACTGGGATGACGGATGGCTCAAAACATCTCGTGTGCGCTGGGTTTTGCTCTGGCGACGAGATGCTCTGCTCCATCCATGCCCTGCTCTGCTGGCATCCATGATGCTCTGCTGCCCCCAGAGCCTGTATCCCAGCCTGTATCCCTGCCCATCCCTGGCACAGCACAGGCAATGCTCCACACCCACCTCTGGAGCCCCCAGCCCAGCTCCTGAGTGCCCAAATGACCAGAAATCCCACCTGGAGGAGGGGCACAGGAAAGCCAAAGGATATTTAAAGCAGAACATGGGGCAGGCATGTGATTTGACACTACCACCTCTTGGAATTTCCATCAGCTGAACACTGCTGGAAACCAGGGCTGGTAGCTATGTTTCTTCTTTTGTATCTCTCTTCTGTGTTTTTCTCCTACTAATTCCCTCTTGGAACTTTCGAGTCACTTAAAATGGACCTGACTTGGAGTGTGTGGAGTTGAATGGGTTAAATTAAATGCTTCATGAGGTATTTCATATTGGTTGAATGCTGCTCTAAACCTTTTGACAAAGTTCTCTGTTTTTCTGGGGTTACCAGACAAGTTTTGTCTTCTTTTGACCCCCTGAGAAGATTTTGTTGCTATTTCTCTGTGTGTCTAACTCAGAGAGCATGATCAACTGTAATGCCCTTCTTTTAAAAGAAGTTTGAGTTTTTTTGGGGCCTTCCACAAATATGGAGGATGTTCAAACCATGGGTGCCTAAATATATTGTAGTTTATTTTTTCTTTTAGGAACATTAGCTAAACTGAGAATAGGCAAACTATCTTTGTAGTAGTAGTCAGGCACACTGACCCTTGCTTATTCCTGTGCTAGGGCTTGTTGCTCCATTCTCCTTAGGATTGTCTTCTAGGAATGCATGGTTGTGCAGCTCTAGGATTGAAATTACCATGAGCCACTTGATAATACCTTTCTGAGACTTTTTTAGGCAGTAATATTTTAGTACAGGTTCATGGAACATTAAATCTCAGACAAAGTATAAAAAAGTTGATAAATAAGGTGTTACTTCCTGGAATTACAAATGGGAACAAATTCTTCCCAACTTCAGTGAAGCATTGTTGCTTCCCTGGAGAGATAATTATTGTTTTTTTGTTTTTCATTTGTTTGTTTAAAAGTGGAATGCAGGAATTTTCTCTTAAGGCAATTAGTGGTGATGCATGGAGTGAACTGCTCAGCACTGATGACTGATCTGGAGAGACAGGGCTGTCCCCTGCTAATCACAATGAATATTGGGCTGGCCACAAAGAGCAGGGAGTGAAATCAAAGAGAACAGTCAGCAATTACCAGGGCAAACTCCTGGCCATGAGCTTCTGCAGATGGTAATGTGAAAGGACAGAGATGAAATTAAAAGCAGTGTTAACCACCTAGGAGGCAGAAAAACATGCGGTTGTTTCTTTGCATTACTTGTGCATTGAGATTGTTTGTTGGTGTTATTATATGCGGTTTTTTTTGAATGTAAAAAATGTTGTGGAATTATTTTTATATGGTAGCAAATGAATGAAGTAACTGGCTCCAGCAACACAGAGAGCAATCACTACATTGAGTATATGTTGGTTTTTTTTTTCTAAAGCTGTGTAGTAATTTGCTTTAGTATTTACAGGAGTCCCCAGGATGAAGTAAGAGATGAGTGAATCTGACTCCATGTTTGTAGAAGGCTGATTTATTATTGTATTGTATTGCATTATATATTATGTATTTTATACTAGATTATATATTATATATAATATATTATATATTACATTATATATTATATGTTATATTATATGATGTTATATATTATAGAATGCTATACTAAAACTACACTGAGAATAGAGAAAGGATACAGACAGGTTTAACAAGAATGATAATGAAAAACTCATGACAGACTGACACAGCTGATGGTGATTGGTCATTAAGTAAAAACAATTCACATGAAACCAATCAAACAATGACCAGTTGGTAAATAATCTCCAGACCTCTTTCCAAAGCAGCAAACACAGGAGAAGCAATCAGATAATTATTGTCTTCATTTTTCTCTGAGGCTTCTCAGCTTCCCAGGAGAAGAAATCCTGGTGAAGGGATTTTTCCAGAAAATATGACAGTGACAAGTATGTAAAAATATCATCCTTTTGCTGAGGTGTGACCAGTGGTTATGTCCTCCAGAGGAAGTGGAGGGCCAATCACAGATGCACCTGTTGCATTCCACAGCAGCAGATAATCAATGTTTGCATTTTGTTCCTGAGGCCTCTTGGCTTCTCAGGAGGAAAAATCCTAAGGAAAGGATTTTCCATAAAAGATGTCTGAGATGTAGAATGGTTTGGATTGGGCTGGACTTTAAAGATTACCTTGTTCCAAGCACCTGCCATGGGCAGGGACACCAGGCATTGGAAACTTCCTGGGATAGGGCATCCACAACTTTTCTGGGCAACCTGTTCCTGTGCCACATTCACAGTAATTTTTTTTTCCTTACTATCCAGTCTAAACTCACTCTTTCAATTTTAAGCTACTCTCCTGCATCCTTGTCGGTGCTCTTGCAAAAAGTCCCTCTCTACCTTTTTTAAAGGTTCCCTTCAGGTGCTGGGTGGTCACAATTAGGTCCCCTTCTCTTTTCCAGATGGAATAAACCCAATTCTTCCAGTGATCTCCTCTGGACTTGCTCCAGCATCCTTCCTGTGCTGGGAGCCTAGAGCTGGATGTGGGTGGGCTCTGAGCAGAGCGGAGGGACAGAATCCCTTCCCCCTTCCCTTTTATTAACTTTTTTGTTGCAAAAGCATATTTTCATATCATTGTGCACAAGGAAAATGTAATATTTCCCAGTTGCTTTTGTATGTGTTTAGCTCCCCTAAAAGCAAAGGAGAGCGGTGACATTTTCAAGTTATTTTCTTTCAAATTGTGGTTGAAATTTCAGCTCTTCTTTAAGACTTTTATGTAAAATAGCAACTAACCTTCAGGAAGTTATTTCCTTGGTATGTTATATGATTTTATTAGTTTTAAACCTTCAAGCTCTTCCCTGAGTTACAAAAATGCAGAGGTCATTATATTATAACAATAGCATTTTTAAGACATATTTTAACAATGTAGCATTTCCTGTTGCAAGTACTGAATTTTAGTACTGTGAGGAAGTCCCTTAACAGAGCCAAATTTGAGTTATTTCAGGAACTTATTAGTGAGAGTGTGAGAAAAATGGTCTAGAGAAAAATCTGGTGGCATTTTTAAGTGTTGGTGATGAATGAGTTGAGTCAGCCTGAATCCTGTTGGACTGCACATCACCAATGTCACCATCCTTGAGATACCTTCAACAAAAAGATGATTCTGCTAGGAGATGCTTTCCTTGCTCCTACGTTTAGGTGAAACTTTTGTGCTCAACTGTTGCCTCTTGTGGGGCCTTTTTTGTTAGCTCACTTTGGGCCAGACTTAGGTTTTTTTATGCTTCACCTCTTTTTTTTTTTCGCTATGAAAACAGAAAAATAAATGTCCTCAAAGTCCAGGCCTCTAAATATCACCACCTTTAGCAAACCTTTACAACTGGTTTGCTGAAGGTAATCATATTGAGGTGATAACAATGAGGGTGAGAAGAAGTATGGATATGGGCTACTACTACTCAAAAATCTATTCCTTTTACCCTGAATTTTTGCAAAAAATAAAGGTTAAAATTAGGTCTGTGGGACAATAATGGATATTCAGATATGCAAGGGCTCAGGATCTGGTCCAAAACTCCAGAACATCATGGCTGTTTTCTAGCTCAAGAAATATTTTCCTTCTGCAAAGCTGTAAGTTCATGCAACTGACTTGTGAATGCTAAAATGGTAATGTAAGCAGACAAGCCACTTTTTGGCTAGGGTTTTTGGAGAACAGTTGTTCTGTTAAATGAAGTTTATTAAAAGTGAGTGGTTTGCCAGAAGTTGTCTTCTCCTGGCAAACAAGAGCCATGAGCACAGGAAGCCAGCAGCACATCTGTAACTCCTTTGACCCTCACCAGTTACTAAACCAGTGTGACTTCTCCAGGCTATCTTATGCTTTCAATTTGATTTAAGCCTGTAATGTCACTGACATATGTCTACATATCATGCTGTTTGAAAGAAAGCAATTTCAGGAGAAAAGATATTTTGCTGTGGTTAGGAGACAATGCTCATATTTCAGAGGAGAGTTTGTTCATCCTTAGTCTTGTGGCCTTAACTCTTGCACTTGACTGGAGCCTTAATGATATCCTTGGTTTTGTCCTCAGGTACAAGTCTGCTGAAGCTAGAAATTCTTACTATGAGTGGTGACATAGCTTTGAATATTTTTTTTCATTTTGTTTTCATTTTATTTATTCAGAAAGTGATGAAAAGCACCTACATCACAAACCAAACTTCAATATGTGTTTATAGGGGGCCAAAAAAAAAAAAAAAAAAAAAATCCAGCACCAGAAAGTGTAGGCAGAGAGTTTGTGGTGATTGGGAGTGAAGCTGCAGCTGAGCATCATCCCGAATAGGCCACAGCTGTGAGCAGCAGGTGAATGCTACTGAAGGTAACGAGAGCCCAGGGGCACTGCCCAACCACCAAAGGGAGCAGAGGGCACACAGGTGCAGGGCATCAGCAGGAGGGGATGAAAGGCTGGGCTGAGGGACAGGAAGGGCAGATGCCTGCAGCCTTCTGAGGGGCTGTGCTGTTACTCTGTATGAGCTGGAAGCTTTCTGGAATTGTATGACGGCACTCTGTGTCTCGTGGCTGTCTGGACTGTGACATGTGCTGTGGCAAGAGAGTGCTTGAGAGAAAAGGTATTTCTGGGCATTGCTTTTGGTTTTGGCCTCCCTTGTGAGAAGCAGAAGCTGCAGTTGCTGCCAGATGGAGATGCTTGTTCTTGGTGCTGGATGAGAGGCTGCTGCAGGATGGGGTGTCCCTATCAGACTGTGTGGGCATGGAGCAAACCCGTTATCTCCTGGTGGCAGGAAAGGATGGAGGAGCTCCAGGCAGGAAGGGAGCTGTGCCCCTTCCAGTCTAGTGCTGATAATGGAGCCAAGAGCCTGAATTTGTTTAGGGGCATGAGGGGAGTCAGTCAAACCGGCCACATTTTGCTCCTGTTCTTTCAAGTTTGAAAACTCTTCAGGCATCTTCAGGGGAGAGGGTGTCCTCTGGGGAAGGGATAAGGAATAGCAAACCTGGGAAAGGAGCCTTCCAGTTTGCTGGACAGTGGCCTGTCTGCAGTTTCACATGCCCTCTGAATAGATAAAAGCTTTGAGAGAAGCAGAGAAAAGAACGATCAAAACAATTCTTATTTCATTTGCTGCTCCTGTGTTTGTGCCCATGTGGAGTGTGTTCTAGAGATTGTTTACCCAAGGTGATTGCTTGATTAGACTCCGGTGATGGTGTTTTGATTCATTGTCCAGTTGGGTCCAGGTGTGTGTTGGGTATACCTGTTTATTCTGGACTGTGCTTTTTCTCTGTCCTAATTAAACCAAAGTGAATTGAGGAAAAAAAATACCCTGATTTATATGATTCAGTGGCAGAGATGAATTTGCAGCTGCCTGAAGATGGTGGCTGTCACTTCATCTGGAATACAGCATGCAGAAGGGCTGCGTATAAATAGCGCTGCGCCCAGACAATGTTTTACAAAAGCAAGTGCTCCAAAATATCGGTGCATGATTCCAGTTTTTTGCTAGGCAGCTGGCTCCAATCAGAGTGGCAATTTGGTACCTATTAGAAAAGTCATCTTGCTGCTGGCTGTCCTATAAAGAGAGCTTGTTTGGTTCTCCTTTAGAAATAGCCGTTATTGCTGGCCTCTTTTATTGATAATGCAATATATGGTGGTAATAGCTGTGTAGTGCTTGAAGAACAGCTCCTTGGGACATTTTTGATACTTTGTCCTAATTGTGGCTATAAGGAAAAATAAAAAAAATCCGATGTCAACTGGGAATTGGTGAGAGGAAATGAAGTAACATCCATTTTTGGCTGGGTCTGAATTTGTGGTGCTAGTGTACACAAAAAGCTGTCAAGATGAAAGCAATGAAGAAATTCCTGCTTGGATCTTTTCAAAACAGTTAAATAGGAAATCTTCACTTGGGAGGAATGACTAATGGGTCACCTGAGAACGGAAAAGTGTCTTATGAGACTGTAATCTCTTATTCCTCAGCATTTCCTGGAGTTGACTTGCTAAGACTGATTTTTTTTCCTGAGCAATGCCTGAATAGAAACTGATTGAATTGACATTCTTCCTTACTGTGGTAATTATTTCTTTTTCTTGTGGATGCTACATCTGGTTCTTTTGGAGAAATATCTCAGCTTCCTTTAGTCCGGCTCTTAGGAAAGCCTGAAGTGATTGATGTAGGCATGGTTAACATAAATGTGTATGAGCTCACAGGAGTGAGGAAAAGGCTCTCCATGAGTAGGTGCATGAAAAATTCCAAAGCAAAAAAGGAGTGACCTAAGTAATGGATAGAGTTGGCTTTGCACTCCTAGATTATTGAAAGAACAGCAGTATTTTTTCTTCAGAGAGCAGACAACATGAGTTTGGGCTACTTCTCAAGCTAGCTAGCTGGTTTTGGGCAGGAATCCTTTTTCTCAATATGTGAAATAAGCAAGACTTGAGACTGATGAAAAATTTGAGGTATGTTTGTAGTAGGGGCTTATTCTTATACTTCATTTACAGATTTCCATCCTCAGACCAGTTGTAAGAGCAAGTTCTAGGCAGTGCTTGCCTCTTGCCAAAATTGAGACCTTACCTGTGCTGTTCCAGTTGTGAGAAGTGTGTGACTGTCAGGGCACCTGAATTTCTGCCTGAATCCCTTTGTGAGATTGTGCTGAACCTCTGTATGCCGAGTCAAACACTGAGCCTCATGGAATCTTGCAATCTGTAGAGAGTAAGAGCTGACCAGAAAGTCCTTGTCCATGGCTTGGTATGTGTTTTTGGTGTGTGTGTGGGTTTGAAGGTTTTTAAATGAGGTCTTTCATATATAGCTATTCTGATAATTGGTGGATTGTTCCCTCTCTGTGAAGAAATGCCTTCTCACTTTTTGGTTTGATGGGAGCTGTGCAAGCATGCAGCAGAGCAGTGCTGGATCCCTCCAAGGCTGCCCTTTCTCAGCCCACCACTGAGGAGGGAGGTGTCAAAGCCTTGCTCTGAAACATCCACCACAAATCCCAAACTCCATTCTGTCTGCTGTCACAGCTGATGCAGCTGTGTTGATGGTACCAAAAATGCCCAGAGTAAAATGAGACTTTGTGGCAGAGTATGTGCTCCAGTTCCTTAATTGGTTTGCAGAATCTTCTCTCCTTTTCATTAAAATGCAGGGAGAATTAAAGTTAAATTTGTTTATAAAGTATGCTTCTCTAAACACATTTACTTCTGTGGCAGAGATTTTTTTTTGCCTGTTTCCCAAAGACAGAAAGAGAAGCTACTTTGGAAGAAGCATGAAAGACTACAGACTGTCTGCAGTTTATTCCTCAGTGGTTGAAGCTGCTTTTTATTATTCATTTATATCCTTCTGGTCCTTTGAGCCATGGTTTAAGCTTTGGTGTCTATGCATTTGTCTAATTCCTTTTCAAACTGGCTGATAGTGTCTTCCTCTACAACTTCATATAACAACAAATCCCAGAACTTTAGGACCCACTAAGAAGAAATACTTTCTTTATCTTTTAAAAATGAATCCCCTTTTAGTTTCACCAAGTACCTCCCAATTGGTGGGGTTGCAAGGAGATGAGGAAATGTTGTTCTGAAATGTAGTTCTGCAAATTTCTTGCATGATTTGGTGAATCTTTGTCTTTCCTTTCGGACTTCTCTCCAGCCTTTTCACTCTCCTCTCTTAAGGAAGCTGCTCCAACCCTTTGAATATTATAATTACCTCCTCTTTTCTCCTTACTTTTCCCAGCTCTGCTACATCCTTCTGAGCTGCCTTTGACCAGTGTAGATATTTCTATAAAATGCGTGGAGACATGGATCCCTTTGCCTTGTTCTTTACAGAATTTCTGATAATGCTCAAAGTCTCTCTTGGCTTTGGCCCTTTCTGCACGTTGGGCTGGTTTATCTGGAGAGAATAATTTGGGAAGGGTGACTTCTAGATCCCCCTCCTCAGCTTTGACTCCCATTTCTGAGGTGAGCATGTGTAAGTATAGCTTGGACTGTTTTCCCTGAACACATTCCTCTGCGATGAATGAACTGGTTTCCAACTTTTTGCCTGTTTGCTTGTGTTTGCCGTCTAAAGTTTACCTTGGACACCTTTGTTTATCCTCTGCATCCCTTCTTGGCTTCCTCTGGTGTGTTTTCAAATATTTTACTCTGATTGAAAGCTTTTCATGAGGAACTCCTCCAAATTTCTTTAGTTCTCTTAATTTCCATTTCAGGTATCTTGTACAGGCATTCACATTTACCTTAATCTAGAAAGCTTTCAATTCCTTAAATTCCAACACTTTCTGTAAGATGGCACCTGTAACACTATTTCCTATGAGGCTTGCTTGGGTTTTATTCTCTACGCAGGACTTATTTATTTTTTATTTATTCCAATTACAAAAATCCTTTTAAGCATGCTTTGCAGTTACATAATAGAGGTTGTTTTTTCATGCTGCTTTATATTTTTAGTTAATATGCATTCTTGATCAGTTATTTTTGAAGTCATCTGCAGATTAGCTTGTTTTGTGTTTGAATTGGCATCATGAGCTTTCTGTATTTGAGTCCCATTAGTTACACTATCATGTTTTTCTCAAGAGCTCTCCTCAAAAGCTGGGATAGAAATCCTGCCCAGTGAGCTCCAGGATCTTCCTGTGTTGATTATTTAATTTATGGGATTACTTCTAGCCTTGCCCCTCTGTGGGTCCAAACCAGCAATTCTTTTTTTCACTTTTACATTTATTAATTAGTCACTTGAATGTGTTTTGTGTTCATGCATGACATGGTGGTAGATTCACCTAGTCATTGCAGGAAAAAAAAAAGTATTGGGGTTTTGTTTTTGTTCAAGGGCCAGGGTTTTTACAGCTGACAAGTAATAAGGTTTATGCTTATTCTGTCTCTCTATCAGTGAGTCCATGTATTTCAATTATGGCAGAAGTTGTCTTCTTCATACAGAATCATAGACCCACTGAAATTACTGAGAATTTTGCAACCAGAAAGGTGAAGTTTAGCCTGTTACCTTCTTAGAAATTGAGAATAATGTAGCCACCTTCCTCAGCTCACAGTCCTATCTCACAACCATCATGCTTATCCCATTTAGGGATTTTGGCCTTGCTCTTTGGTAATAATTTCAAGTGTGTGTTCCTCTGTTTATTGTAAATATATATTGTTGTAATTGAGTGAATATTTATGAAATAATGAATATCTATTACACAATAAATGCCAGTTTCCATTTTATCTAAACTTTATAATTTTCCTATTTACATAATTTTTCTTACCTTATGCTCTCTGCCCTTTTCCCAGATGCCAACTAAAATAATTGTACCTGAATTGGGATGAGATTGCTTATTGGAAAATGTAGCAGAAAACTGTCATTGCTTTTAGGACATTTTCCTTGTTGACAGTAGATTTTTCTGTCATTACGCAGCTCGTATTTTGCCATGTCCCAGCAACTTCTGGTTTTCTACTGAGCCCTCTGTATGCACAGGCAGAAAATGCAACATTCAAATAGCAGTGAATAAAATTACAAGGTTTAGCAAACAATCCACCAGAGAGGCATTGGGTTATATATTTACCTTAGCTCTACCTTCATTACTTCTGCACTTGCCTGCAACAGTAATAAAATGTGTTCGCTGAGCTTTTTGTATGCAGTAAGAATTTTAATTTGCTCTAGGAGGAAGAGCTAGTTCATAACTCAATAGAACTGACTGGACTCATAAGTTATTTAGTTCAGCTCCTTGTGATAAAATCTGGACATGACACCATTTATTATGTTTTTTCTGCCCTCTCAGCCCTGTACATGGACTCAGAGCTGAACAACTGAAGTGGCAAATGGATTTGTTTACAATGCAAATGTGAGCCTGATCAGAAATAATGCAGAAGGCATCACCAATTACACGTTTCCTAGCATAGGATAGCCTGAAATGAAAAAGATTGAGCTGATCTGTGCTCAGGGATGCTGTACAGAGTCCTGACTGCCTTGTGCTTCTCAGTGGCTGCAAAGGATCTGATGCTGCTCAGGCACACACTCTGAGAAAACAGCCTTGCTGCACATTTGCCTTTACTTCTTTGCTGTTAGTACAGCAGGCAATGCAGAGGAAGATTTTCCACATTTAATTTTTGAGTGGAACAAAAAACCCAATTCTATGTCTGAAATAAACAGTCTGTGTGTGTGTAAATTAGGAACTTTGTTTAGTTGGGAAAAATGGAAAGGAAACAGGGATGTAAAAAAGACAGAAATAGTCTAAGTAAATATATTAGTATGTAATATCAAATGATATATTATATCAAAGATAATATAATAAAGAATATAATTTTCCTGGCAAAGTCTTTGTGCAAAATAGAGTTTCATAAAAGTGAAACTTTAAAGGAAGCAATAATTAGTCAGTGTTTGTCCTTGTTTGAGGCTGTTTCAGGAACACACAGTGAAGGCTCAGCACGTGGCAGGAAGGGTGTTATTTCTTCCCTGCAATAGAGTCTTGGACGCCTTGAGGTAAAGTTGGCTCTCATGTAAAGCTGTTTTCTTCCTTGTCTTTGCAATCAAGTTTTCCCCCACCCTGCCAACAGGTTCCTGTCCTCTGGGGGAATTTGAGACCCAGTCTCAGCAATCTGAGTTCAGGTTTATGTTTTCATACAATTACCAGGTATTTAGGTTCTTTTTCCTTCTTGTTGTGTACTTATTCTCATTGTAGGGAATAAATATTTAGAGGCAAAGGACATGACAACTCTGTTTTTTGAAGCAGAATTGTTTTCATTAATACAAAATCATAACTTTATGCTGCTCACATAGCAAATCTAGTTTTAGCACTCAGCAGTGGCAAGCAAGGTCCATTTAATCAGAAAGCAGCTATTTAATGTGTGCATCACATTTTTGAAGGCTTGCTGCAGTGGTTGGAGGCCGTGCTTGCTTGTTGGCTTTTCAGAAACAGTTGTTGCAATTCTTAGGGATGCAGCTTATTGAGCACTGCACCTCTTGAAAGAGCAAACAAGAATATGTAAGTAATATTTCCTTTGGAGTTGGGCACTGGAGAAGATCTAACAGACACATAGATGAGTATGTTTGGTACATGAAGATGTCTCAATGTTGAGTAAATATTTGGGAAGACTTAAACAATTTGTTCCTATATCACTATTGCTGCTTGGCTTATCTCTTAAAATAATTTTGGAAAGCAATGAATTGTCAGATGTGATAGATTCCATATTAAAAAAACCAACAATGCAGTCTAAGGGACTCCACAAACACCAAATGCTATAATTTTGTCTTAAACTGTGAATTGATTTAAAACAATTGTCTGACTTTGTGGTAGAATGGTTTCTATTTTGGTAGTAATTCTGGATGTCCTATGCAAATAATGGTACTGGAGCATATGTTAAAAATTTCTTTTTTAAATCATCTTCAAAGCAAAGTGGGATCAAAGTGTCAGGAGTATAGATCAAAACCATCAAATGCTCACAAATATAAATATCTATCTATTTATGTATGTATTTTAATCAAGAGTTCAAAGGGAGATTATAAACACTATCTTCTTGATTTCATTAGTGGCAAAGCAAACCTTCTAAATCAGTGTTCAAGTTTCATCATGATGAGGACAGTTAAGAAGAAGAAAGAAAGGTGCTTCAAATTTTGTTAGAATAATAACCTCCATCTCCCTAAAATGCTGAAAATATTAAACTAACTCTCATGGGAAAAGCTTCTACTCTTGGTATGGGATCATTACCAAATCTGTTGATTCAAATAATAGTTTTTTGCAAATAAGTTTTCTGTGCTGGTACTAATTGTCTTTTCTCTGTAAACTGTAATGTTGAAGATAAAATAGCTTGCACAGAAGGGCTCAGTTCCCATGGTTGCAGTAGTTTTCTGAAGTGTGCATTTATAAAGCAGGACTCTTCAAATATTCTTCTAGTAGGAAGTGAGAGTGTGTGAGAAGCTGTAAATATCAAATTCTCCTGGTTGCTTGTTTCTTTACTTGATTATGTTCAAGTGCTTGGAGACGTCACCTCCTTCTGTGGTGAATGCCTCAATCAGATATATCAGAAAGCTTTTACCATTTCAGTATTTTAATGGAACATGCCTCTGCTTTGCTCTCAGTACTTGAAAAAGCATTCCTATTTTTCTAGCTGTGTTTCCCTCCAAGTCTGTGTACCAAATAAATCACAGACAACTTTTTGCAAATTCGCAAAAGTTCTGCTTTGCTGTAAAAATCATCCATTTTTTTCAATGCTTTTGTTCTAACTAAAAGGGTAAAATTAAAACCAGTGTTTATTCAAGTAAAAAAAATCATAAATTAGAAAACTAATGTCCTCATCAACTTTTGCTTTCCAATATTATGAAATGTTATTACTGGAACAAAATCCCTTAATAATATTGATAGATTCATTACAAAAAATGGTTAATAACAGCATGCATTTGTATTACTTATTTTCCTACTAATGATTTTCAAGATTTTAATTCTAGCTATTTTTGTGGCTGTTCTCACCTGACATTTGTTCATATTTATTTCATTAGTTGCTGTGTTTAATGTACCAGCATATCAAATCCACTCTAAATTTCAACATAGTTGCAATGGGAATAGTTTTCATTATGTTCTTAATTTACAGTGAGAAACTATTCTGTTTATTTTTCTATAAAATGACCAGGGATTTGGGGAATGTTGACCAGCAAGAAAGTGTGATATAATGAGTTTCTTCTACAACTTTTCAAACTTTCCTGCAATGAAGAGTCTGTGTATAAATCTAACTTAGAACAATCCCTCAAAACATTTTTAGGAGGTAGAGTGATGATTAAATAAGCCATTAAATGTTGATGTGCAGCTGTTGGTGTGGAAATAATTAAAAGCTGTTGTTAACTAAGGCTTGAGGAAATCAGATTGGCATGATTTGGGTGAGTAAAACTTTCCATGCAGGTAATAGAAAGTGGTGACACCTACCTCCAAAATTTTTAAGTAGGTAACATGAGATAAAGGACAGAAGTCAATTATAGGTTCTGTAGTGATCCAGGCAAGTTTTTCTCTTGAGGAGATACATAAACATTCTACACAGCAGATCAAGTTTTAGCTCTTCATTCCTAATGCAGCTTTTTGTATAGTCATGCCCAAAATCAAGTCACTGCCATTGTGTGTTCAAGGAAATAACGTTTCCCTTCCCAATCCTCTAAATAAATTTGTTGATGACTTGTGCCAGCATTGGTACCACTTTGGTCCTTGCTGAGCTGTATCCATTTGCAGTTTGCTTTGCTGAGCTTTTCTGTTGTGCTCCTCAAGTGTTTTTGGCTCCTTGAAAGGAATGTAATGTTAAAACTTGTTAATTCAAGGAAGGAGAAGACTGAAGGGTGTAGGAGCAAGATTCTTCCCAGTAGCCACTCAACTGGCTCACTCCTCTCCTAAAATAAAGTGCAGCCTGATGTTTGCTCAGGAGTTATGATGTTAAGTGTCAAAGAGGAAAAGGAAGGCAGCTGCAGCCAAAATATCCAGCAGTCTGAGTGGTGCATGATTGTGGCCACAGCTCCCTTCACAGAGAGCAGCAGGCACAACTCTTTCCCAAGGATTTTTCCTGGGGAATGCAGTGAGAAGCTCAGAAAAGAAAACAATTCTTATCTCTACTTGCTGCTCCTGTTGTTTTTGCACATGTGGAACGTGTTATGGAGATGGTTTATCCAAAGTGATTTGTTAATTGCACACTGGTGAAGGTTGTTTTGATTCCTTGGCTGTGACCGTGTTCACAGGGGTCTTTGGATGAGGGAAGAGGTGAGGATTTGACTCCATATTTCAGAAGGCTTGATTTATTATTTCATGATATATATTACATTGAAACTATACTAAAAGAATAGAAGGAAAGGTTTCATCTCAGAAGGCTGGCTAAGCTAAGAATAGAAAGGAATGAAAACGAAGGTCTGTGGCTTGGACAGAGAGTCCAAGCTAACTGGGCTGTGATTGGCCATTAATTACAAACATCCAACATGGGCCAATCACAGATGCACCTGTTGCATTGCACAGCAGCAGATAATCAATGTTTGCATTTTGTTCCTGAGGTGCCTCAGCTTCTCAGGAGGAAAAATCCTAAGGAAAGGATTTTTATAAAAAGATGTCTTGGCCAATTGGGTCCAAGCTGTGTCCTGACTGTCTCAGACAATCACAGGTTTTTCTTTAGTGTTCTTTAGTATGTAATTTAGTATAGTATTGGTGTAATATAGTATAGCTTAATAAAGCAATTGTTCAGCCTCCTGAATAGTGGAGTCAGAGCACATTAATTCCCTGGCTGGGGGATTGCCTGTGACATACATAAGGGATGAGATTTGTGCCGACAAGGAAGTGCAAGGTGACTGAGGCAATGCTGCTCTGCTCTCAGCACACCAGCAGTCTCCTGTTACAGACATATTTTATGAAAAATCCTTTCATTTGGATCTTTTCTCCTGAGAAGCTGGGAAGCTTCAGCTTCCCCATGTTTTGCTGCTTTGGAATGTGATTTGGAGAATTGTTTACCCAGCATGTGAAATTATTTTTACTTTATGACCAATGGCAGCCACATGTGTCGAGGCTGTGAGCAGCCACAAGATTTTATCATTCCATTTCCATCCTTTGTTAGCCTGCTGATTAAATCCTTTCTCTTCCTTTTAGTGTAGTTTTAATATAGCATTTTATTTTAATATAATATATATCATAAAATAGTAAATCAACCTCCTGAAACACGGAGTCAAGATTCTCATCTATTCCCTCATCCTGAGACCCCTGTGAGCACCACCAAAGTCTCCCCCTTGCCAACAGTAAGTTCTGAGAAGAGTGGGACTCATTTGGTTTTCAGAAAGCAACTTCTGTTACACTGATGAAGTGCAAGGAAGAAATGATAGGGGTAACAGACTAATTTTATCTATATAATCATTAGAAATTTAATTATTTTTGAAGTAATAAGTTTGGAATATTTTTTCTTCTCTGCTCTGCAGGGTAGACTATGCATGCTTGTGTATTTATGGGTCACTGACATAAAATTATGCACAGAGACGCTCCAATCTGCATCTTGAAATTATAAAGCAAACAAATAAAAGCATCCAACACCTCTCCCTTTTCCCACTCCAAAAAAAGAAAAGAAACACAACCAAAACAAACTCACTCCAGTGTTAATCCTGAACCTATCCTTGTCACTCTGTCTGACACTCACTATTAATTCAAATTTGTGACTGTCTCTTAGTCATTGCTCATTCAAAGGGCTCTTCAGACATTTCTAGCACTTAGGATCTGATACTCAGCTGGAATAAATGAGTCTGTTGCCATTGGAGGTCACTGCTCATATCACAGAATGGTTGTTTTTGGAAAGAGGGTTATAGGTTGTTGGGACAAAAACCAAGAGCTGTTGCATTATTATCTGACAGCAGACCACGAACTCTCCCCAAGTATCCAAACTCTAGAGAGCAAAAATCTAAACTAGGGATTTATTGAGTATTTCAGGACTATTGTTTTATATTTTGTCCTATGGTTTAAATGATTTTTTTGGGTATTTATTTCATTCTCTCTAACGTTGCTTTCTCGTGTTGGGTTGTGCCACTTTCTGTTTGTCCTTGAGAGGTCTAAACAGCCCTCCACTGATGTGAAGTGCCTCTTGTTGTGATTCATCTCCAAGTTCATCAATGTAATGTATTCATGGTGAAATGCAGCTGGAAATGTGACAGCAGCCTTTTCTGGGGATGTGGCTGTGTTCCCCTGCTCGGGGTGTGCAGAGGTGGCACTCAGCCCTGTGCTGTGCAGCATTTGGGTCAAACGCTGCCTGTTCCTCTCACTGCAAGCGGCAGCAGGATGCGCTGTCATGGCTTCTGCTCTCTGCTGCACAAGTCACTAGAGCAAAGTGTTATTTGCTGGGCACTCTCAGATCAGCCTGATGGCTCTTCATGTCAAGAAAACATGTCTGTGAAACAGGCAGCTTTGGTGAGCTTTGGTTTAGTTCTGCTGGGTGGAGGCTGTGCCTTGCTCCTTGATAATATTTGTAGAGCAACATCAGTCACCAACTTATGGATGTTTCCCTGATATGTATCGACTCTGCCTTTAAAACATGAGTTTTTCTTGACAGAGTGTTACAATAACAAGTTTTCTGGGTTTAGAATAGATCTCCTCTGTCAGCTGGGAAGCTCAATAACGCACCAGTAAGTTGGGCTTCTCTTTAAAACACTACTATCTGAAAGAAAACTAATCAAAAAGGAAAGGGTGTCCCTTCACAGCCAGATGTAGAAGACCAGCAAGATAACTTGGGGTAGGGAAAAAACATCAGAGAAGTTCAACATCTTTGTAGTGAACTGTGCTTTGCCTGAGCATTATTCCTGTGTGCTACTTTTCTTTATCTGAACCCTTATATCCAGAAGCTGAGGGCTGGCTCTAAAGTAAATCTTCTCATCTAATACCTGTTACTTCTGCATTTTGCCATCTGCTTGTAGATTTGGGTAGCTAAAATATTTGGTTGTATTCTCCTATGGTATGAATTCTTTTCTATGTTTTAACACCCACTGAGTGTTTGTATCCAGGGACATTCAGTTGTTGTATTATCATTTACCCAGACAAGGAGTATGCAGGAATGTGCTTGTTTATAATTGCACTAAAATCAGAAAACTGTCAGACTCTGTTTCATGCAGGCTCATTGAAACATTGAGCTCAGCATGGTTTGTGTTTCAATAGCTTCCAAAAGATGGCCTACAAGCTGCTGTTTTCTCCCAACACGTTTTAATTTTTTTTTATTTGCTGGTACTCCTTTGGCATCTAAAATTCCCTTGCTATGACGAGTTTCTTTTTCAGTGTATCAGTAGTGTCGAGTTGAGTTATTTTTTCTCTCTGCTCTCAGGTCTCAATGGAGAAACTTAAAAACAGTGTTTGAAGTGTGAGTATTGAATGCATGTGTGAAGGAATTTACTTTTTGAAAATGTTTTTTTCCTTTTAGGGAAGGGAGAGTTGGCATGCAGTGCTTTTACCTGTCTATGCTTTTATGTGTAGTAAAAAACAGAGAAGCAATGTAACTAAATAAACTATGTGTGTTTTTAACAGCATGCAAAGCAGCCAGAAATTTGAGTTTTACCTGCTTTTTTCATTTCTGAGTAGTGTTCATCCCAAAGAATATAAGAAGGCTTTTAAGCCGATAGATGTGTTTTATCAGAAGATAAACTTGAATAATTAACTCACTAAGCATAGAAATCTCG
Source organism: Melozone crissalis (assembly GCF_028551555.1). Classification (NCBI taxonomy): domain Eukaryota; kingdom Metazoa; phylum Chordata; class Aves; order Passeriformes; family Passerellidae; genus Melozone; species Melozone crissalis. The sequence continues at coordinate 5,303,164 of NW_026535817.1, read as the reverse complement.
AAGCGACGTGAAAAAGAGACACATGGATCAAGCACCTTAAATGTAAAATGTTCATGTAGGAGAATACCAAGTTGAAACTGACATAGCCTGGAAGTGCTGAAGTCCTGTTTTTGTTTGCCCCCATGGGTGACTGGGCAAGAGTGATGGGGAAGGGCTTGGAAGGGAATGCAGAGACCCTGCTCACCATTAGCTTTGGTGTGCATCCCTCTCCCCACTGCTGCCACTTTACAGCTCTAACCTGGCAGTGAAAATTCTCTCTCATTGGGAGCTGCTGTCAGAAGGGGAAAACTGCAATCTTTGGTTTTAGGAATTTTATTTTGCACTTCCTTACTTTTCTACTGCGTGTTTGAACTCAGCCTCTCAGTAAATGCTTGTGGATTACCATCCTTTTCATTCAAAAGAAACTTGTAAAGGCAGCTGAAGATACACTCAGAAGGGTGCCATTTCTACAGCACTTAGAGCACTTAATGTTAGAGAACCTAATAAGTTTCAGGATGGGGCAGAAACAAGAGATTCTCAGAAGAAGAGCAGCACAGTCTGTAGTGTCATTGATGCTGTGGCTGAACTTGAAAGTTGCAGGAACTGCTCTTCCCGTTATGGTTTCCAAGACTGTAAAATCTAATTGCTTTAAAGACAGATTTTTTAATGCCAAACACTTAGAGGAAAGAGAACTCTTTTTAATTTTTTTTTTTTAATTTAGGATTTGTTTAAAAATTCCCTAGTTTTGTCTTTTATTCCCATATTCAAACATATTATATTTGAACTTTGCTCTTTTGACCCAATGATGCAATTTTTGCTTGAAAATCCTTATATGAACTCTGCACTCTAGTCCTGTTCTTTGCTTCCAGCCCTACCTCAAAAGGTATCAGAGTTGTATGTGATTTAACCTGATTTAAAATAAATGTGCTTAAAAATAGAAAACCATCAGTCTGTGAAAAACTTTGTGATCGTGTTGTCCTCATACTCAATCTGTTCCATTTAGCATTTCCTATTTATGTGAGCTGTATCTGTATTAGGCTAGATGTGGGAAATTTTCTATTATTGGCAAGTGCCTAAATTTATACTGACCTGAAAAAGACAGGCTTTCAGGATTTGCCTGGGATGGTCTTGACTGAGTGTCAGAACTTATTTTTAGCCTTTCATGGTGATCTCCTGGAGAAATTTGGTCCTGTTTTAATGAATAATTTGAGTATTAAATATTCCAGAGAGTTTACAGGATATAAACAAAGGATTAGATGTCTTTTTATTTTTTTTTAAATGGAGCATTTTCAGATTTACTCAGAATGAAGAATAGGACAGAAAGGCAAATGTCTCATAATGTTCAAAATAGGGTTTTTCCCAAGAGGAGTGCAGGAAGCAATGAACTCTATCGTACAAGAGAATCTAGTTCTAAAGAAAAAAAAAGCAACAGCAAACCAAGGAACCAAGCCAAGACTTTCCTGTTTTCAGTGGTACAGGGTTAAACCATCCAAAATGAATAGAGGAGAGAACCTTTAACTTCCTAGCTTGGCTTCTTTTGGAAAGAATCAGTTGAGCCCATGGTGCTTAGACCCATCATGTTCAATTTAAATAATTTTGCAGTTTTTTGGCCCTGTTGGTTAATTACACATCACTTTAAAAATACTCATAGCCAAGTTATTTAAAGAAATAAAATTTTACATACTTCTTCACTGATAATAGAGTTACTTTATTTTTTTTTTAATTGAAGGTGTGGGAACAATTGCCAATTAGAGTAATATAAAATGTGCTAAAAACAATGAGCATTGTTTTTACCACTATGCACAAAGTCCCTCTTTAGTTGAATAAATTAGTGTAAATTGGGTTAATCTAGTAGACACTGTTGGAGTTAATTATAATCCTATATTTTATGGTAGCTATGAGAGACAGCATTTGCATCCAAAATAAAGGCAGCTAGCGGGAAATTCAGATGCTCTGTGAGAAGAAAGTTTGGCTGAGTATTGGTACACAAAGGAGTATGTCTGTGTGGCTGAACTATCTGGCCCAGGAAGCAGAGACAATCCTTGGAAATGGTTAAATGTTTCATTTAACCTGAGCAGATGCAAGCAGCTTTCTTCCAAGACAAATCTTTGGAATGGGATGAATGAAAGGGTTCTGATGCTGTAATTGCTTCAGTTCACTTCCACTGCATACAAAGAAGAACTTGATACGTTCTTGTAAACAAGTGTTTTGTACCAGAATTCTGAATCAAACCTCTGCTTCTGACTGATAACTGATCACAAAATCCTGATTTTTGGATTTGAGGATATGGGAGTTACCACTGTACATATGATGAACTTCCAGAAGCTAATTCTTTGTTTTTCTCAATGCTTTACTCTGATAATTACTGTGAGACTCTGTAAAGATCTGTCTTGTCATATTGGTGCAACTCTTCATTCTTCTGAGCCTGTCAGTGTGACAGAACTCACTGACAGCCTAGAAAGATGCCTGGCTGGTTCTTTTAAAACCCTTCAGTTATCTGGATCTGATTTTTAAAATGTCAGACTTCAAAAGCTGCTAGCTAACACATTCCTGACTCAGTACAGGAAAGTGTTTCATCAATCCTGAGGCATACACCTTTGTCTCTGAAGTATACAGCAGAAATATTTCTTGGGCACTCCTGTCTTTTCTGAGTTGCAATTAATCATAATATTTCTACCATATTTTAACAAGCCACTGTTGTCACTTGATTTCTTTTTGCTGCTGAACCCTTACAAACGTTGAATTTTGATAGAATTTTTGATTGGAAATAGCCAAAATTTATTCTGTAACATGCCTTCCAAATGCAGTGCTTTTTCTCCACCACAAAGCACAGCATGGAAAAGAAGTGGACTTTTGAAAAGTTCGAGGTAGTATTTTGAAAGAGCCGATTTGGCACATAAAGCTGAGACATCTGGAAGCATAGGAGGGTAAACATGTCTGTAGTTCATATTTGCTGTGGATCATCTTTCTTGGCATGGCTTGAAATGGAGTGCAAATCAAAGCTGGTGCTGGTTTTGAAGAAATAAATGGGGAGAAAACACTTTCTTTTCAGAGGATGTATTTGTAGGCAATCATTTGATATTTTGACACTGAACTTGTTCACACCCCACTGTATTTAATTCCTTGGGCATAGAATTGGTGCTGGTTACATTTACTCTCAGAGGCCACAAATGAGCACATTATGCTGTCTGCCTTTTACATCTTCCCACCTCCAGTTCTGGGATGCAGTGTTTGGCAGGATGATTCTTTATGTGTCAGTCTAATGCATTCTCCTTCTCCTTTCCACTGACAGGCATAGCGTTATTTCATTAAAAACTTGTCATAAGGACTCGGAGTGCTCCCGAGCACTCGAGCTGTAAGATTCATGATTTCTGTGTTGGCAAATGTGTTACAGATTTGCTCTGGGTGTTCAGTGCAGCTGAGAAGGTGCAGGAATGCAAAATTAGACCTTTGTCTAATAATTAGGTTTGCTAGGTGTTCAGTGTTCTCAAGCTAAGGCTTAGATTTGTACACAAGTCATTTGCAATCACGTTTCCTACCCTGCTGAAGGACATATCCATAATGGCGTGGATTTTCCTGCTTTTTAATAAATTGTAATTGATACCACTTGGGTACCAGAGTGAACATGAGATGATGAATTAAATCAGTTTACAATTTCTCCCCTCCCCTTTATGACTAAGGTGTTGTAGCTTATTCGGTAAACCCATGACTGTGGATTTTGTCCCATCATTCTTCTGCATTTGTGAATGTTTGCTCTTCACTGTGTTAGAGCCAGCAAGAGCAGTAAATTCTTTTAGAGGACACTTTTGGTCATACAATCACACCTCTTTCTCTAAACTTTGCATAAAATGGTTATAAAAATGTGTTAGGAGTAAGTTTTTCAGCATGGAACTGCTTTCTAAGCAGTTAAGCAAAAACATTTAATTATTTGCTGGTTCAAGTTCTACTTTTAAAAAGTAAGGCTGATTTTTCTGCTAAGTAATTAGTGCTGAAACAATTGTAAGTATTATATGCAATATATGTTAAAATTAATAAAATATTTGGGCTTTAACATCTGTGTAGAAATGTTTCTATAAATAAACTTGGTTTTATTACTTCAGCTACTCAATATGCAATGTTTCCACTGTAACAAAGAGATCAGGGCATAGATTGTGCTGAGATCCCTTGGCAGGCAGGTGTTTTGCTTTTCTGTGGAACTTTATAATTTTAGACCTCCAAAGCAAAAAAATAAGCCTATAACAGCTAATACTAGTCTGTGCTAATGAACCCTTAATACAATGCAAATATCTTGACCTTGCAAGCAATCAAAACAAAGTTTGATTTACTCAATGACAATGCCCTTTGGTTTTCCTGTCTTTTCTTAAAGTGTCCTGTCACTCATGGCAGCCTTCAAAGGCATTTTGTTCTGGCCACTGGTGTTATAAGACATTCATGATGACAGTTACACCCTGTATTGTCTCTTGTGCCTTCAGATCACTGCCAAAGGCATTTCATAATGTAGGATGGATGAGTCTGAAAGCCAAGGAACTTTTCTGTGTATGTGTGTATTGTGAGTATCTTAAAAAAATAATTTTCCTCTCTTTTGTATTGTTTCTTTTGAATATGCAGATTCAGGTGCTAAAGGCACACAATTAAATGTTTTCTTTCATTTTGAAACTTTTCATAATATCTTTGGAGGAATATTCTTTAAGGCTTGATTTTGCAGAGTTCTTTCATGGTTTTTATTTTAAGCATGGACAATGATCAAGCAATTTTTCAGAAGCAGGAACACAAGCCCCTCAGGGCTGCACCATTCCTGCGCACTCTCCAAACTTCTATTTTCTGCTGTTGGTGGCTTTGAAACCTTGAGACTTTTAAATCAGTTTTTAATGAGTTACAGGTACTAAAAGACCAAACTCTTAATTCAGAGTCTCTCCCAGGATACTGTACTGAATGACATGACCTCCTGCACTGCAGCAGTGACACTTGTGACACCACAGAATTTGCCGGCTTTTTTTAACCATACAGAAATTATTCTAAAATTAAACAGCTCAGAGAGACTCTCTCATGTAAGTCACAGAATTTGGTTTCTGTCATTAACTGTTTCATTTCCTCATTTAGCCATGACTTGCATGTCACTGTATTTTTATGCTTTTATCCATGGTGAAGAGTGGTTCCTCCTACAATGGGCATTGTCCTCCTTATTCTTTCCTCCTTCTTGCTTGTCAAAGCAAGTAAAAAAAAAAAGAAGACAAAAGGAGTGATTCTTGGAGAGGATTATTTTTCTGGCTTCTCCAAAGCCATGCAGGTCCTACAGGTATCTGGATTACCTTGTTCTGCTCAACGTGAGCGATGTGCAGATCAAAGGCCGGATCTCAGCCCCTCAGGCTGTGTGCAGCAGATGCTGTTACGATGTTAAAGCAATAATTCATCACTGCTGTGTGTTCTCTGCACCACAAACAAAAAGTAATTCCACTTCTGAGCAGAGTTAATGGGGTGGTTGTGTTCCTTGCGCGCTGCTTGGCCACTTCAGCTCCTCAGCCTCTGCCACGGAGAGCAGAGCCTGAACATGGGGAGTGGTGAAGTCTGAGGTGCCTCTGCTTGAGGAAATGTGTACAAACACAGCAAGTAGTGTTTGTTTTTATCTAAACACTTTTCACTCTTTGCACTGTGTTATTTCTTCAATAGCTGTATCCATATACAGTTTAAAATCCAACCAACCAAACCACACCAAAACCTCTTCGACACCAGTTGCAAAATCCATGTTTGAGCTGTTTATGATAAGAAATATTACACTTGTCCAAAGTTTTTATAGTTTATCTCCCTGTTCTTCAAGTCACTTTTCCTGTGAAATAAACTGTTGCAGTTTTCCCAGTAGGATTATATGTTTTTGCTCAAAAATATATTTGCATTTAAATTTGGAAGGTGGTTGTTGTTGCCTCAATAGTAAAAGTGCTTATTCTCATTATTTAAGAATAAAAGTTGAGAGGATTGTTTCATTTAAGGAAAACTTGTGAAATTTGATGCTGACCTTGAAATTTAGGGTAGCAGATATCTTATTCTGGGAACATATGCCAGCTTTGATTTTCATTTTGTTGTTTAAGGAAATTTTGTTCCTTAGAGAATTATCTCCGTTCAAGCAGCCCTTAAATGATAGCAATTGTGAATTTGATAAATTTTGTGCAGCATATTTCAATTCAGTGTGTGTAGGACTTTGTTAGAAAAACAGCATCATTTACAACAGGAGACAAGATTAACTTTCATGGTTTCTCCTGCACTCATTGAATTGCAAGACCTTCATTTCAGGGTGATGTTATTGTCAGCTACCACTGGATGAGAAGACAAAATGGAGAGTTGCAGAGTGGTAAATCTTGCAGTTGGGTTGTTTGTCTGTAAACCAAATGAATTTCAGCCCAACATGGTATTACGTTGCAACAGCCTGCATGGGCCTTCATGCTGTGTGCATGCCAGTCAGTCTATCCTGAATTTTACTTATTACAGACATAACAGTGAGTGAGAGGTAATCAGATATGGCTCAGTAGCTCTAAAAAGATTTAAATGATTGTGTAAGTTTGGAACAGGAGACAAAACACTGATTTGTGGCATAGACTCACGCTAGTCCTGTAAAATGTCATGCAGAAAAATTTCCAGATACTCTGGGTTGCTTAACAGTGGTGAAACAGGACACAGGCATGTACATTTGCAAATGTTCTTAGATGATTTCATTTTCAGAATCTGAGTACAGAAGGAATTAATGGTCAGGACCTGTTAGATAGGTTTCTCTAGCACCTTGCTTTGGCCAAGGAGGAGCAAGCCTGTGGAAGGCACTCGAAATTCTGTGATGTAAAGTTTCTCAGCAAGGCATTCCTGTGTTCTGTGGGGTGCTGCCTTCTCTGGGCTCTTTATGCCAAGAGAATTTCTCAGAAAAGAGGAGACACTGGAATGTGTTCAAATGAGTGTAAGAAATGATAAAAAATGAAGTCTCAAACACAATGCAGAGCTTTAGAAACTCTTTTGTGAGTGGTAGGTTTGGAGACATGAAAAACTGAGCACAAGTACTATAGACAAGACAACAATTACTTTGTTGTTTCTTCTTTTGCATTTTCTTCTTTCAAACTTGAATGTTACAATGAAGAGGCAAGGGTGAAGAAAAATCACTTGATGCCTTGGATCAGAGAGCATGCAGAAATTCTTAGCAGGAAATAAAGCACAGGGAATCTAAGGAAGGCCTTGAGTTTGTGCAGGGTATTGGTGTGCTGGTTGGGTTACAGTGAGGAAATCCCAGTTTGGCATATTTGCTTCCATGGAAGAGCACTGCATCACATCATTTACAGGTCATTTTTAGCATCCATTTGCCCAGGTTGCAGGAAGGTAGAACAGCTATGAGACCTAAATTCAGTTTTAAAGTGCAATTACGTGTTGCTGGTTGAATAAATAGGGCATTAAGTCTTGGACCAAAATGTATAAAGATAAAAGATTTTTAATATGCAGGTGCACCAGCGACAATGTAGTCTGATATAAAGTGTCCCTAAGATGAAATCCATTTTTCACTTAACATAATAAGAACTGTGGTTTCCAGTGATTGGTATTTTATGATTAGTATTATAGGCAGTGAAATAAATGCTGTTATTAAGGAAATCCTATTAGCAGGTCCCTACATACTGTGCACATAGTCTAGATTTATTAACATACCCTTCTGTATTAACTTTCTTGAAAACAGTTTGACTTCCTATGAAATACTGAGCCATAATGCCATTAATAAACGTGTCTAATTGCAGTATGGAAGTGTGAAAGCCTGAATTGATTTGGATGGATTCGAACAGAAGCAGGATTATTGCAGTGGGATGTACAAACATACATTGTGCATCCCTAATTTTTGTGCTTCTGTTATGTCAAGAGAAAGAGTATCAAGTATATAGTCAGGCAGCTAATAAAAACTCTAAGCTTTTTTTTCCATAAAGAGCTGTCAGTAGATGGCAATGTGACTGTTTTATACAGGCTTTTTATTCAATATGAAGCTTAAGTCTTATAATCATCTGCCATTGCTGCTTAAATTACTGGGGTTTTTTTAAACCTCTAAGAATGTTTTAAAACCGTTCTTTAAATAATTGATAGTTACAAATGGAAATCTTAGCCCAGAACCTCCAAAAGTGATCAAAGTTGTTTAAATTTTCCAATAGTTGGGGTTGAGTGAAAATAATGTTGCATAACACACCATCAGTAAACAGGAGATTATTGCACTTATGTCTCATGTTGCTGCAGATTCAGTGAGCCCATGTTTTATTGATAGATAGATAGTTTGGCCATAGCTCATCCAAAACTGTGGCGCTTATAATGAGCACCAGATGGAATAACAAAAATAAACATGTTCCTGTGCTGTCAACAGTACATCCAGTGGAAAGCTTATCAGTGCTTTTTCTTTCCCCTACTCCCTCTTCCTAGTGAATTTAGCCAGGGAGAAATCAAGCTTTGGAACATCAAGCTCATCATCTGGCATCATATTGGATATTATGGTCATGTCAAGTGTGAACAAGTGCAGCACAAATGTATATGTTCAGTGCTTAACTGGTAGTTGCTGTTGTTAATATTTCATGTGACAGCAACACAGTGGGACATAACGTGTTAGAGACACAGCAAAAAACTTGGAAAAATTGTAATAATGTATTCCTTATTAGGCCCCATTGGTTTTCAATAGCAGCATGGATTTGAAGGGCCTGCTTTGCCACAGCTTATTTGTGCTCTGAAGTGCTCAGCCCATGCTTGCATTTATAAAAGTGCCTCACGTATTTGATGTCCACTTTCTTATGAAGTTTTTCTCTTTATAAATCTGCCTGCAAATTCTTAAATGATAAGTAGCCAAGTTGCCTTTGAGTCACTGCCCTCAGCAGGATTTAGGAACAGTCCACCTTCATTACAATGGTCTCATTTGTAAATCATCCTGTGGTGTGAGGCAGCAGCCTGTCTGTGCATCCACACACCTGAGTGCAGAGGCTGCTTGTTGAATTTAATTGGTCTGCAGTGGGATTTACTGCTGTGTATCTGCATCCTTAACCATGCAGATTTCTCTTGCACAGAAGTTGTGGACACCCTACTCCTGGAAGAGTCCATGACCAAGGCAGGCCTTGCTCATGCAGTGATCTTTAAGGCCATTCCTGGCTTTTGTGTTTTGGAGGGATGCAGAGCTGGCTGCACCTCCTGTACCCTCCCTGTTGGAGTGGGTTGCTGTCCTAGTGACTCTGGTGAACGTCCCTCCAAGTTCCTGGTACTGGAGATGTGACTTGTGGTGGAGTGGGTGCAGCCACCCATCCCAAAGTGCCTCTTGGAGATATTTGCAGGTGAAAAGGACTGCTGTGCTCATCCCTGTGGGTGCACAACAAGCCCATGGGGCTCACTGTGGCCCTTGTGGCTCTGGAAACAAACAGGCAGCTCCAGACAGAAGCAGCCACAGAGAGGGAAGTGGTGTAGGCTTTTGAAGCAAGAGGTCATCAGTGGGAAGTTGACCCCATCTTTGAACTTTTGAAGAAATATTTTCTTTAATTGTGGGCTGGATGCTGTAAAATGTTGTTTCCAGCTCCTTGCAACTATCAGCTGGGCTTTAGTGTTTTGGATTTTTTTTTCTGCTTATACTGGTGAAGCATTTTTTGGGCACATCCCTAGTTATCTAGATTGCCCGTACCCTCTTTCCCTAAGCAGAGCAGAAGTGGATAATTATGCACAGGTTTTTTAATGCAGGCTTTTAAACCTATTTTCCCTCTTCACTCCTGCACCCGGGGAGGTCTATTTCTATTCTCAAGGCCAAGCCTACATCTGTTTTTCTGGCTTCCTGGTGGTTTTCTGCCTACATGTACCAACACATCTACCTCCTGTCAATACAGGACTCGATGTTTCCAATCAATCCCCTGGGCCTCCCCACATGCCTTTCCGTTGTTTGAGCTGTTTTACTCCATTAAAGGTCTTAATTCCTCCTCCAAAAAAAAGAGCTACTAGCATGCACATCTGCTTGCAGGGGCCATGATTTCCCGTGTACCAGAGGCATCCTTGCTGGCAGCCATTAACACCTTCCAGGGAAACGATGCTCTGCAGCAGCGTGGGGCATGGAAACCCACAGCTCCCACGTTGGAGCCCTTCTGCAGGGAAACCATCTGCCAGGATGCCTACCCAGCCTCCCTCTTCTGATGGCTGTGCAGTGGGAAGGCAGCCTTAAAGGACCTTTGAGGATTTAAAAGTTTATTTATTCATGTATTTGGATTCACGTTGCCTTGAAGTTAAATTTAAAAATCTTCACTTTGCCCAAATCCTTATAACATAGATGGAAAGATGTCTTTCTTCCTATGGCTTTCTATAAATAGGTTTGAGCATGTAAAATCTTTTTTCTTGTGTTTATGTGTGACTTGCTTATATTTATATAGAAGACTGTGCCCCTTTAAATCTGTGCATCCAGAGTAGCTGTTGGCCAAAGTCATTTAGGATGAGAAATGATGTCCTCCAAAATGACAGGTTCTTGGTTAGTCTTAAATGCAGAGTTTGGAAAGAATGGCAGATTATCAGCATTTAGAAGACAAATATTACTTTCTGACTAACCACAGGAAATATTCAAATACCTTGCATACATTCTTACAGAGAAGAAATACAGTCCCCCCTTTTTTTGCTGCTCTTAACAAATTTGAAACAAGGACATTAAAATGTGGTGCTTCATTAGTTCCAGTTATGTTTCTTCACATTCAGTCATGCCACCGATTTTATTTTGCTATGGATGCCCCTACTGTAACATTAAAAAAAACCACAATATCCTGCTTCCTTACCAGTCTCCTAAAAGCAATCCTTTAAAGATTAATGAGAAGGATGAAGTTTAGCAGTATTACATATAATTTGGAATTTCTGAATGGTTGAACAAAAACTCCTCCTAGGTTGTTAAGAGCTGAAAGCTGTGTCTTACGTTATTCCACAGCTAATTTTTCCTAAGTATGTAATAGGATTTTTGATTTAACCAGTGTGCTTAATGTCATATAGCTTTAATTGTTATCCATACTTTTGGAAAGGCATTGAGATAAAAAAAATTACACTGTTTCTAATGAAAAGCTTTTGCTTGAACTTTCCCTGATCTGCCATTGATGATGGGCAAATATAATGGGTTTTTTTCTTATTTGCATAGAAATTCCGTCAATAAATTTAGTCTCAGAAATTTTGCTTCTGTTAATCACTTGCTAATGAATTAATAACATTGATGGCTGAGGTATGCAAAGCAAAAATTCAAAATGTAGGAAATTTCCTAATTAGTCCTTTGGTTTTTGGTTGTGAACTGACAAATATTGATGCTTAAACTTTCTTAGAAGACATCTGTGAATATTAACCCTTTATGTTAGGTGTATTCTCAGTAAAAAAGATGTGCAATATTGCAATAAAAAATGAATTAAGTTGCTGCGTTTTCTGTCAGGAGATTTTCGCTTTCTGTTTGAGCTGGTTTACCTTTTTCCAGAAGCAACTAAATACTGTGTTGTGGATGGTCTTGCTGGGTCATCAGTTCAGAGAAACAGACATCAACAATGTGAATCATCATTCTGACAGGTAGAAAGTAATTGAGAAAGTAAAAAAGTTTGTCTTTTCTCCAAGAGTTTGATTTAAATTCACAGCAGTCTGTTTTAATCCTGCAACCCACCCTTTGGAAGGTTTTCAATGTTAAACTCAGATGTTAATAACCTTTGTTGACCAAACAGGAATATTTCTGCAGTACTGGATCCTTTGAGAGATCAGGCTGGTGTTCCTGCTTTGTTTTCAGCACTTCTTACATGACCTGAAATGTTGGTCTGGTGGTTGATGGTTAGACAGACAAAAGCTCTGGTTTTGCTGATGGAGCTGTGAGGGTTTTTTTGACCGCATAAGAAACAGACTGGGCAGAGAAGGGAGGTTGCCCTCATGTGTTAGTGCAGCCTCACTGGGAGCTTGATTATGTACTAGACTCTTTTCGTTTCTGTAATGCAGAGGTAGACAACTGAAGTCACCTACACACAGCCTCTTGCATTCATAAATCATTGCAAGGCACATCCCAGCTTTGTTTCGCTGTCAACCAATAGAAAAATATAAGCCTCCAATAAAAACCCTCATTACAGCTCTGAAATACAGAAAAGAGTAACCCCACCCCAGATTTAGAAAGCACTATATAATGAAATTGCTTCAATCTTTTGAACATCATTTATGCAGACAAAATAACTTCTGTGCTTTGGGTTTGTTGTGTTGAGCTTTTAAAAATTGGATGATTTGACACATTTAATTCAATACTCTCATTAATTCCTTGCGCTGAATGCTCTAATGCCAATCATGCAGAAAATTTTTAAATATGACAATTTCTTTTTAATTATAATAAAACTGTGTTACAATAAAAGCCAGAACTTGGTGAAGAAATTCAAATGACATAAGCAAAATCAGAGTTAAACAAACAAACATTGCAAAAATTGCATGTGGAAAAATATGAGAATAACAAAAAGGCTTTCATTATGGAATCACACTTCTATGCTCTCATGTTTCACCTGGGAGATTAAAGATGCTTCTTCTCCAGAAAATGTCTGATTTTTGTTTTGTCACAGGAAGGAATCAAATGATTCCCATTAATTTCAATATGCATTTTAGGTATCTGAACTGGAAGGTTTTTTGTTTCCTTTACACTAAAGATTTCAGGATTATCCAGTGTTTGAAGCTGGGGAGTAAGGGACCTGCTAATAGAAGGGGGAAATATACAGCAAACCATATGCAAATATTAATGCATTTTCTTTGATCTTATATGAAAAATACTGTAGACTTCTGAGGGCTGGAAATGTCACAGCTAAAATCGGCACCCTTCCTGGAGGGGGATGCTGCTTTCATCACTTTCTTGATTTACTAGTAGTCTGAGTTAAGATCTCCCAGTTCTGAGACTTGATTTCATAATTTACGTATTTAGTCCAACAGGCGTTAGATCTTGCCACTTCTGCAGCTCCTTTTTAGTCCTTAGATCTGTGACTTAATGGAGGGGAGAAGAGAGAGACAGCTTCTAAAGATGTGCTTGAAAGGAGAGCTTTTTATTATCAACTTGCCTCCTGTCAAGAGCCATTTCTGTAAATCAGATGAAAGAGTAAATAGATCATATAGACCTCTTGTTACTTTGGTAGCCTTGGAGGAGCCTGCAGTATTTTCCATAGTGTTGTGATTTCCAGGGATGCACCTGGAATGTACTCTTAAATGGTAATTCTTGATGATAAAAAATGATAAATAATAAGGTGCAGTGTGGGGATCACTCATTCAGCCAGGATCCACTTGGTACTGCCCTGGATGTTCTTTCATCCATTTTGCAGCATGGCTTGTAATTGAGAGGTTGTCCCCACAGTGCTCTCCCTAGAAGCAACATTTGCAGACTTATATAGATATTTGATGGCAAGCACTAGCAATGAAAGATGACGCAGAGAATAAAAAGGTCAATTCTCTCAAAATGTTAGTATTTCACCAAGGATCGTGTTCACCGCTTTTAATGAAAGATGTCTTGCCTGAGATTTGCCAAATTTTCAAAATTGTAACATGTGAAGGTAAATTGACTGGATTTCAATAAAAGTCACAGAAATCACAGGGTATTCTGAGTTGGAATGGACCCACAAGGATTGTCAAGACCTACTCCAAAGTGAATGACCCACAGACTTGTCCTTATTAGCACCAATCTCTAACCAACTGAGCTAATCTCGTAATTCATCATGGATGGCTTGACTTGAAATTACTTGTTTTGAAAATATGAGTGATTTCCTGCTGAGTTTTCCTTTGGAGTTATTGTTAGTCCATTGAGTAGGCAGGGATTGGTAAATTGGAGTCAGGCAGTGGCTTCTCCTTGTGGGTTAACCCCTGTGATATAAGGCATTTTATTCAATTCCTTCTTGTTAGAACTTTGAAGTTTCCACCTTTTTTCTCAGAATCAGATCCACCCTCCCCAACCCAAAGCACAAAAAGCCTCAGCCAGCACCAAAATTCTCTCTGGTATGCAACCAGCTTTCCACTTGTAGCTTAAAATTAAACTCCTGAACAGGAAAATCTGTGTGTGTTAGTGCACAGGGATGCATGTACATATAAAACATTGCTGACTTAGAGAGATAAAGAAATCTTGGGGTTGACATACTTGTGCTTAATTCAGGATTCCAGCAGTGTAGCAGCTGGTTTGGATATTTTGACCAAGAACAGATCACCTTGGATCTGTTATCAGTGGTGTAGCTCTTCTGTAGCAAGAGCAATACGTTGAGTTGGCATTTTTGCCTCTCTCTTGCCAGGAAAAAAGTCTCTTAAAAACTTTCTCAGTGCTCTCAAGTGTTACAGCACAGAAAGACACATCAGGGCTGCCCCTGAAGGAGGGCAAGGTGGCTCTGGGGGTGACTCCAGCACCAGCAGAACTGTTGCCGTAAGTCCTATGGTGACCTAGCTAGGTGGCATCCACGGCTCAGGGAATGTCTGATGAGGCAAAAGGTGATGGGTCAGGTCCTGCACTGGCACAGGAAATATGGCCAGGACCAGGAGGAGCTGGTAAATGGGACCTCTGGGAGAGTGGTAGTTCTATTAGAACCTCCTAGTGCCCTCAGGACCTGAAAAACTGTGGAGAATGCAGGTTTGAAACACATTGGTCATCCCCCTCCTATGTTTGCTCGTCAGTCAGGAAGCTCTGCACCAATTTACTCACAGTTTTAAAGAAAGGAAGAGATATTTTGAAACAAGTATTATGCAGACCCTTTATCATCATTGAAGATGTCTCTCCTGAATAAGAGAGTTCCCCCAGGGTGGGAGCTGTGGGAAGCAGAGAGCAGGGTGTGGTGGATGCATGGGTGCCTGCACAGGCCCATGCATGGTATTCCTCACAAATTAATTTGGTGTGTGAGCTGGTTTTCTGCTGTGCTGCTGGTGTGTGCTTTCTTTCACAGGCTTTTCTGCCCAAAGAAATGCTCTTGCTGTTGAAAACAGCTGTGATTGTCGTGGCAGCCTACTTGGAGATCAGATGAGATGCAAGATAATGCAGGAAAGACATGAATTTTAATGTAGAATGTTTTAGATGACCAGGAGGATAACAAAACCAGTGAAACAAATACAGTAACAGCGTTAGAAAATGAAATATCAGTAACTTTCTGTTTGTAATAGATGAGAATTTTAGAGAGAAGCCTGTTCTAAAGTTGACTGTAATAGTTTGCCTGTCAAGACGGATTATATCATTTGGGCAGAGCTGAGAAAACAAAACCTCTGTTTTCATAAAATATATCTGTGGAGCTCTCTGCTATGCATATTGTGACAGAGATTATGACCCAATGATTTCTCTAGTGCCTTGTAAAGGAATATACAGGTTTGCTCCTTGGGGAACTCGTGTTTCAGCATCCCTGTAAGAATGCATTTCATACTCATAATTCTGTAAAGAAGCCTTGATGCCTGAGCTCTAAGGGTTTAATCTGTGACTAATATTGATCTGAAGGGGTAGTGTAAATGTTTAGTGGCCACAGGCTTTTAGAGATTTTGCTCTGTATGAAGGCCATCTATCTTCCAAAATTATGAGGAAATAGATCGCTTTTCTGATCCTACTTTATTTCAATGAAAATCACAGGAGTCATTTCTGTGAAGACAGTGTAGGACTTTTGTCTTACCTTTTTCAACATAACAGTGCTTTTGAAATAAAAAGTTTAAATAATGCTGCAATGCTTGAAAAAAAATATAATGAAGGTGTTATGAACTGCATAAATAAAATGCAGTGTAATATGAAATCCTCACACCATCACAATGGAAAAAGCAGATACAAGAGTAATTAGCAAAACATAAAAATTATTTTGCCCTTTTGCTTAGGCTCCTGCAGGCAAATGAATTTTTAGGTTATGATATTCTTCTAAAGAACATTACCTTATTTTTTTGGGTCGCTTTTCTAAATATAGAGTTTAATGGTCAGAAAATTTATCAGGTTGTCAATAGTGATGTTCCTTGAAGCATTTCCATTTTTAAAGCATTTTGTTGGGTAATTTGAATGAATAATTCTTATATTAGATTTTCAAACTTTTCATTTCATTGGTCTCCTTTTTTTTGTTGGTTGTATTGTGATGGGCCAGCTGGATCACATACCATTGCAAAGACTCCCTGATAAAAAAATTGGGACTTTTTTCTTTAAATCAGAAAATAATCAGCAACAGATAACTGATGCTCAATTTTGGATGGTGAAAATGATTGCATTAAATACTGCAGCATTTGTGAAATATTCTTTAAAAAATGTGAACATTTTCAGAACTAATAGGTATTGTCCTGTCTTCTGAGTACTAATCCAACCAAACCTAACAATTTATTTCTAGGCTCTTCAAAATTTCTCAGGCAATTACATGCAGATTTTAGCTTGTTGGAGTTGTAGTCTGTCTAGTTTTCTTGGACAGCAAAGTAGCAGGTCATAGCTGAAGAGCTATTTCTTCATGTAGAAAAAATACCCCAAAAAGTGTCAGTTTGGGGTTTTAGTGTTGTAGTCTACTAAAGAAAATGATTCTCAGAAGCAACTGTAAATTGAATTCTTGCTCTCAGGAGGCTGAATTGATGACCTGTCTTGGGGATTTTTGTCTTCTACTTTGATGTGTTGTAACAGTGAAAATTTTTTGGGCTGGGATGAGTGAAGTTCATTTTTGGGCAACGCTTAGTTAAGGTAGACGAATTTATGAAGTCACATACTTTTTTTGCTGTGATTGACCCTTCTTTTAGAATGTACATTTCTTCAACTAGAAAAAAAACCAAAGAAGTGTCAAGTTTCATCAACATTCCTCAGACAGTTACATGCAAATTTTAGCCTGCTGGAATTGCAGTCTGTCTAGTTTTCTTGGACAGCAAAATAGTGGGTCACAACTGAAGAACATTTCTTGATGTAGGAAAAAATCCCAAAAAGTGTCAGTTTGGGGTTTTTAGTGTTGCATTCTACTAAAGAAAATGATTCTCAGAAACGACTGTAGTTGAATTCTTGCTTTTAGGAGGCTGAATTGATGACCTGTCTTGGGGATTTTTGTCTGTTATTTTGATGTATTGTAACAGTGAAATTTTTTGTGGGATGGGATGAGCGAAGCTCATTTTCGGTCAACTTTTATGAGGTCACATGCATACTCTCTAGAATCAACCCTTCTTTTAGAATGTACATTACTTCAACTAGAAAAAAACCCAAAGAAGTGTCACTTTTCATCAACATTCCTCAGACAGTTACATGCAAATTTTAACTTGTTGGAGTTGTAGTATGTCCAGTTTTCTTGAAAGGAAAAGAAGTGGGCCATAGCTGAAGAGCATTTCTTCAAGTAGAAAAAAACCCAAAAAGTGTCAGTTTTGGGTTTTTAGGGTTTTTTCTGATGCTGCTCATCATGGTCCCACAGATGAAAATGAAAAATGCTGTGAGCCATATCCTATGGCTGCTTTCATCCTCTGAGTTCTGTTACTGCAGGTGCTGAGCAGAGTTAACAAAATTTGGCCCATTTCTCTTTGCTGTGATTTGGGAGACTCGAATTTCTGTCAGGCAAAGGCAAAACCTGTTCTGTTATTTCTATCACATCACAGGACAGTGGTCTGTCTCTGACAGGTTTGACAGATGGAAATGGCACTGAAAAAATTAACTCCACCTGACTGCCAGCATTTCCACCTTAAAGACACTGGAAAGTATTAATTAGAAATATGATTTATTCTTTTAATGAGAGTGTATGTGCAGTATTAGTCACCAATGGCAAGTACCTTGTAAAACCTTTACAGAAAAAGATATGCTGCTCAGTTATTCATCTGTGAATTGCCTTGTGTTAAGAATTTAAATCATACCCTTTTGCCACTTTAATGCAAAGTGGATTTCCACTGTGCTAAGAAATGCAGACAAAGAAGTGATTTAAGATGAATGCTGTCAAGGTGTAACTCTGTGTTAAATTCTGGCAGAATTCATCTGAAGATCAATATTGATGTGAAAAATATTTATGGTAGGAAGCTGTATGTCAGTAATGCAGGCTTTGTGTGTTCTTCCAGCCTCCAGAAGCAATTTTTTCTTTTCTTTTGTCAGTTCTCCCACAGCTAAAGCATTTGTCAGGTTGTAACTGCTTAAGAAACACCTCTTCACCTAATATTGTGGTATACAGAATTTCTAATTTTCTCAGGGAAGTCATGAAAATAGAGATTTTTAGCCTGGGGGGATAAGATAGAAGTTGTCTGACTATCAAAGGAACACTCTTCTAAGAGGAGAAACCATCACAAAGTCTTGCAGTTTGAATATAAAACTGTACAAACCTTCAAACTCTTAAGTATAAAGGAGTGTCAAATTGCTGGTAGTTTTCCTTTTTCCTTTCTTTCTCCCAGTTTCAATGAAAATGATCCTTCAGCTGATCAAGTGTAACGAGATGACAAGCAGTAATTTAAATGGGATCATATTCTCTATGTAAATGATTGCAAGGGAAGAATGGAAAGCTCATTTCTCCTGTGTGCCTGCACATCCAGCAGCTGCTCCTCACATAATACTTATGGATGGGTTCTGTGATTCTGACAGCACATTAGGAACCGAGGTAAAAGCACCAGGGAAATGAATGAAAGAAATAGCATGTGCCTGAGATGCTGCTGCAGCCAAGGTAGAGCAGATTTGTCACTGGAGATAAAACACTAATTCAAATGCATCTAAATGTAAGAAGGCTCCACCAAGAGGGGGGAAAAAAAAAACCCCTCTCTTTTTTTTTTTTTTCCTTGCTTTTTATTTTTTTTTTTTTTTTCATATTTTGACTGTTGATTTAAATGATTAATGAGAGGCTGGCCATTGTGGCTGTGTTAGGTGCACTTTGTGATTAAAAAAATCAGTGGGGCTGAGGCTGCTCTGCAGCATTGGATCTGAACCTGAAGGTTTCATGCTGTTGCTTTGAAAAAGGGAAACCAGCATGAAGTCATTGTAGAAATGGCCCAAAGAAATCTGTTGAAGCTATTTTCTTTATTAAAATTATTTTCTGTGTGAGGAATGTGTGCTTTTTATAGACAGTTTTGACTTCTGAGTGAAAAAATGAAACACCTGAAAACAGAAACTTTCAGCTTTCAGCAGAAAGCTGGAAACCTTTGATTTGAAAATGCTGCTGTGCTGGTTCACAAGTGTTGTATTCTGCTAAAGAAAATGATTCTCAGAAGCAAATGTAATTGAATTCTAGCTCTCAGGAGGCTGAGTTTATGACCTGTCTTGTGGATTTTTGTCTGTTATTGTGATGTGTTGTAACAGTGAAATTTTTGTGGGATGGGATGAGTAAAGCTCATTTTTGGGCAACTTTTAGTTACGGTAGATGAATTTATGAGGACTCATACATGCTCTCTGTAATCAACCCTTCTTTTAGAATGTACAGAGACCTGATTCTTTTCACTTAAATCATACTTAACTGTCTTCCTTCCCTCACATTCCTAGAGAAATGCTTGTGTAATGGACCTCTTGTCAGCA
This sequence comes from Melozone crissalis, assembly GCF_028551555.1. NCBI lineage: Eukaryota > Metazoa > Chordata > Aves > Passeriformes > Passerellidae > Melozone > Melozone crissalis. The sequence continues at coordinate 5,283,774 of NW_026535817.1, read as the reverse complement.
GACAAACTCCTTTTCATCATCACAAATAACCCTAGACATGAAATACTACTCAATTTTCTGGAGCCAGGAAAGGAGCTTTACTTTATGGGAAGGCTTCAAAAAAATTGTTTCAACATTTCAGTTTTCCATCAGGATATACTGTGCTGTCATATATCTTAACTCCAGCATTTTGGATAACCTCCTGCTCTGCTGGAATTTAGCATGCACCCTCCTTGCAATAACTTACTTTTGGATGAGGCACACTTGGAACCTCATCATGAGATAGTGAGGCATTTATGAGACTTCAAGGCTGTTGTCTAAGCTGCAGTCTGGTCTGGTGGAAAATGTCCATGCCTATGACAAGGGGTTGGAACCAGAAAGTCTTCAGGGTCCCCTCCCAAGCCAAACCATTCTGTGATTTATACTCAGTCAACTAGATGAGTGGTTTTTTTAAACTCTCCATTAACTAAATTGTTTAATATTCTGAAAATTTGACACAGAAAAATCAGGTGATTGTACAAATGTGGTTCTTCAATTATTAATACCTGCTATGACTCCTGTGCCCTAAATGAGCAGAGCAAAGGTTTTGCTTTCACAGTGGATTATTCACCCATTTGAACCATCCAAAAGTGTCACTTCATTTCTATGAAGTAAGACAGGTGCATTAAGGCTTTAACATGCTCACCTGCTTCTTACCTTGTCACATTAATATTCTGTCCAGATTGTTAAATAAGTTACCAGTATGCAAGTCAAACTGTGTTCATGCTGCAGGCTGCTTTCTTGTATTTCACTTGGAGCAGTGCTGGCAGGTCACAGTGGTATTAATCTATAATAAAGATAAGGAGATTTAAAACAATGATTGATTACAAGGTGAGTTTACTTTTATTTTTTGAGTTACTGGGTATGATTACCAGAAGGGCAATACTCTCCACATCAGAGCAGCAAGAGCAGCCCTGTCAGGATGGTTGTCCACAGATGCACTCTGAGTGCAGAAAACAATATCAGAGAGCTGTGTGAGCAGTTTGAAACAACAATTAATCTGACTAATGGAGGATTCTTTGCTGTTTGTGAATAACCCACAATGTGTGAATTCTGTTTGTGGTTTTTATTGCTATTTTAAACTGCCCCTTAAATTTTCATGAGGGAGTTTGAGCTGTTGAGGTGATTGTAAAATGCTTTCTATTAGTATTTCCTGGAAGTATCCAGTGTTACTGGGTGTCCCTGTATGGTTCAGATTTTGTCCTTTGCTTTTCCGAGGAGCCTAGAATGAGAATTCCCAAATTGGGGTGATGGATCTAATTGATGGTGGTAATTTTTATTAGACTGAATTCTGAGATGTAGAATGCCTCAGCTGAGAAAAATGAAAATCACTAAAAAGTGCTTTTAGAATTCTACCATTGGAATCAAGAGAAATTGATTTCAACAGCCTTGCAGAATCTAGAACCCTACTTATCACTTTTTGGTTGCAACCAGCGCATTTGCACAGCATCTTTATATTACAGTGTGGTAGTTTGAACCTTCATCTGCATTGCATGAATGCCATTTGCTCATGAAAAAACAAAAAAAAATTTTAGGATTAAGAAAATAATATTTAGCATTGAGTAACTTTAAGCCATTCCCATTTTTTGTTAATAATTACAAAGGTGTGGATGGCCTTTTGCTCAGTGCTGTGATTCTCATATTGTAGCAAAAGAAATAGTTAAAATTATGGCTGCTAAATACAACTTTGAAAGCTGATTGTGGACATTTTCATTTTGTCCAGATCAAGGAGTGTGTTTCTGACAGCCTCCATGCTAGCAAATGCTGTTCTCTGAGTTTTCGCTGTCCAAATTTCCTTTCTATCTTCTTCTAAATGTTTTTTATGTGACAGAAGCAGACAAAGGAGGAGGCAATGAAAAAATCTTAGTTTGGTAAAGTCATTAAGTATTTCTTTGCCCTGCATAAACTTCTTTAAAATGTAGTTGGCTTTTCCTGTACCTTTTTTCCATGTTGGCACAGGCCTGTGGCTCTAAAATTCAAAACGTTTTGTCCGCACCCTTCTAATAAAAGTTTTCAGCCAAAAGATTTAGTGAAGTTCAGATACAGAGTCCTCTTATACGTTAGTTATCTCTTGCCTGGAAAGGCAGAAGGGCTCATCTTTGACAGCTCTGAGTGGCTCACACGACTGAAACATGTACATTTCTCTTGTTTTGTTTTAATTTCTTGCTGCCCTAGACACCGCAACAGCAGAATCTGCTACAGTGGTATGTTCATTTTAACTCCTCCTGCATAAATGTAGAGCCTTTTATGGAGGAAAACATGGTTTCTGCTCCACTTGCCTTTCCCTCTGCCTAGACAGGTACAAGCACAATTTTTGAGGCATTTTGTAGGTGGTGTCTCCCTGTGCCTAATCTTGAGTGCATGAGTGCTGCTAAGCAGAGTAGTCAGAGCCATACAGACCGGTTTTTAAAACGCAGAAATCTCTGCACTTTGGGCTTTTTATTATACAGGACCAGCAAATTATGTCAGATACTGGCTGCTGTCAGGATTTTGTGCTCTGTCGCCTATTAATGTGTTTAAAACCCCCCGTATTCTCTTTGTATTCTCTGTAAGCTCTGTGGGTCAATCTTGTTCATGAGATACTCCGTGAGGATGCCATGGTGGTGTTCCACCTGAGAACAGCATTGCTCCAGATGTGCTCCTCTCTGTGTACCTCCAGAAGACCCACAGTCCTGTTCTAGGTATATGGAAGAAAGATTAAAAAAGTTAAGAACAGTGAAACTCTATAAAAATTTCACTGGCTTCATGCTTCACACCCACTAAGGCAGCTCTAAGAATCTCAGAAACAGCATTTGTGTAGGTGGTTTCAAATCACAAAAGAGATGATCTTCATGATGGACTCTTGGTCACAGAGCAATAAATTATTGCTGTGGTCTAGAAATTCCAAGGAAGGAGGGGAGAGAAGGTTGGAAACTCCTGATGCCCCACCAGAAAACTCCAACAAGCAAGAAAGATGCCCCATTTCCAAGTGTTTTCTTATGAAGCTTTAAGACAAAAAGCTCTGCCATGTTTCCAATTCAGTGCTATGCAGGAATATGGATTTTAAAAGCAGTTTTTTATTTATAGACAAGCTTTATGCATCAAGCAGGTAACACAGCATGATTTACAGGCAATTAGAGCTTGTGCCACAAAAAATGCTGAAGGGTTTAAGTCTTGCCTTAGTGTGTTACATCTGAAATTATGACTCTCTGGAGGAAGTGAGAGCTCTTGCTCAGATGACGTTTCACGCTGAGAGTTTTGGACTGAAAGTTCTCCAGAAGACCGGGATGCTGTGCACACGCCAGGATGTGGGGTTAACTGCTTTAACTTTCTTGATCTTGCCTGAAAAATGCCCCTGAATGTGTTTCAGAGAGAGAAGGAATCTAGAGCAGGGTTTTCCTATGTCCAGGGTGAATTTTTGAGGTGAAGTTATAGTCAAAAATTTGGGCTTTTCCCTTTATCATTCTTAGAGGACGAGTGTCACCCTTGTTTAGTTTAAAAAGAAAAACAAACTCCAAGCCCATGTATATGTGTTTGACTGGAATATGCAGGCCAGGGATTTAATAGTAGTTATTCATAATAGCTATAATAACTATCATAATAGTTATAATAATCATAATAGTTATAATCTAAATAGTTATAATAATAATAATAATCTACATATAATAGAAAAATATATTGTAATATATCATAACGATTATGATTAATTATTATATTATATATAATATTATTATATAATATATTTAAATATTATATAATAATAGAAAATATTATTATGCAATATATTATATTAATAGTTGCATTAAATATAATATTTATATCTATCATAATGTAGGTCATTAAAAGAGGAAGGCATTCCAGTCTAAATAAAAGCAAGCAGTGAAACTTTCAAGTGTGTTTGTCTCTGGCACTTCTGTTCATGTATATGCAACATGTTTTTGTGGCTGGTGCTTTTTAGAATTCCCATTCTGAGATGACCAAGCTCCAGAGTGCTGGAAATCTTCAAGCATAATTCAAATTGATACGAGATCCACATGTAGTGGAGTTGTAGTTTTGCATACTTTGGGTGTAGTTCATTTATCTAGTCTGAACATAGATAAGGTTTTTCTGTGTTAATTAAAAGACTTGGAAATAGTTGAGGTTTTAAAAAATCTGTTATTTTTCCTTATTCCATTTTATAGTGCTGAAAATTTCCCAATTGTCCCAGCAGTCTGGGCTTTTTGTTGTTGTTTTTGTGGGATTTTTTAAAAATTTTTTTTGTCTTTATCACAACCATCTCTTCTGCATGTCACTGTGAATGCACAGACACGATATTACAATGTCAGATTAAATGCTCCTCCAAATCTTCAGAGATGTCAGCGATGCAAACCCATCATGGTTACATCATGTCAAGGCATTGGTGAGCAATGTCACTGGGAATCTTTGGAGTGCATTTCATGATAGAGAATTGAAACAAAACTATGTCAAAGCAATTGCAAAATTGGAGCCTCCTGATGATGAAGGTGATTGTGAAAGACAAAAGCTGTAACTTGGCCCGTGTTACCAGATGTTCTGTCTTCTGAACAACAGTTAAGTCTTCCTCATATTAGCTCATAACAAAGTAAAGATGCCCATGCCATTAAAATGTCACCTCTGTCCCTTGTCTAGGATTCTGGTAGCACCTGGGGGACAGTGGGATATCATTTGACTGACAAGGATGGAAGGAAGTTTTGGCTGAAATTTTGGAAGCTGAGAGTTTCACAGTTAGGATTGAATTCTCAGTATGATTACTGCAATATACACTAAGGAAGAGGTAATCCTTGTCAACAACTCTTCTGTGAAAAGGAGAAAAAGGAGAATATGGATGGAGATGGGAGACTTAGCTTTACCTTGTTATAACTAAACGTGTGCTCAGCTCTCAGTGGCTTCTGAGCCTCAGTGTATCAAAGTACAAATTAACTGAGACGTTTCTCCTGCAAGTTAGGCAGATGAAAGGAAAAGGCTGCTGTTGACATTTGAGATCATTCTGATGATGCAGGTACGTGATTGCTTTTGAACCCAGATGAAAGTTTGCAGAATGTGAGTGTTTTTCTCGTTAGTTCCCAGTTTTTACTAAATTTCTTCTTAATTTGTGATCAATCCAGTTTTTGCAGGCTGGCTTTGCTGTGACCATTTTTCTACCCAGAAGTTTTACTTACAGCATTGTAATGTGAATATAGAAAGATGACAAATAGCTTGAAGCAAAGCTGCTGTTTCTTCATTTAATGTCAGGTCTAGTGTCTTTTGAATGCTGGTATTTGGTTTCAGAAGGGAGATGTTCCCACTGTATCTGATCTTGGTTGGCTGGAGATGAAATTTAAAAAATATTATAGTCAGATGCCCAGGGCTGCCAAGGGACTTGATCCAGAAATATTGGAGGTCACTGCGCAAGGTACTACATTAGATAGGTATTTCATAGTACTGATGTTTTATGTTGCACTCAGCTATCAATAGCTTATAGATAAAAGGAATATAAAAAAAAAGTAAAATCCTTTCCTCAGTTTTTGATATCTCTCCTGTCGCTTTTTTTTTGGAGTGGAACTCGTTTAAATGTGAAATTTTTCTGCCTTGAATTTTGCCTGTCTTAAAATTCACAGCTTTCATACTGCATATTAAGATGCACAAAGTGAAAAGGGAGGATCTAGAAATATTAAGTTACTGAAATGTCATTTGTCAATACATATTCCTTTGTCAAATGAATATAGTTAAAGAATTAAGATATTTTCTCATTTATAACAAAGATCAAAGGAGGAGTTAAGCAGAAAATATGGAAGCATTCATCCATGATTTGTGATTATTCACTTGTAAATGAATTAGATTTGCCCAGGTACTCTTATTTAAACTTTTATTTAGTCTATTCTAGCCAGGATATGAGAATCTGTATTTTTTTGATACAATGCTCTCTGTCAGTAAACTCCAAAGTATAATTTGATTTTCAGAGTACATTTCAATGTTCACAAAAAATAGAAGGTGGAAGTTATGAAATGAACAACCATCTGGCATAAATTTCAGAGGATTTAATTCTTGACCTCATTATAAAATCTGCTATTCAAAATAATAATGCCTTTCACTTTAAAAAAAATCAGACTAATTTGCAGAGTTTCTGTAATAATCTTTGCTCCTTCCTCTAAGAAGTAACAATTTTTAAGGCTATGCCTCAAACATTAATCTATATTTTTCTTATAAAGATGGGCAAATTTGCACATAGAAAACAATTTGTTTAAAAAGGTGTTTTTCTGGATGAAAAATATGTGGAAAAAATGTAGCAATTTTCCTTAAATTAACTGAGTCTTAAAATAAAATGAAAAAATAATTGAGTAAATACAAATCTGAAGACCAGTTTAGGCCATCTAGGCAGAGTTAACAGGCTTTTTTAAGCTAGAAAGAAATGTACCAGGGATCAATTTGATTCAAGATGATTTTAAATCTGAAAACTGCTTGTCCCTGCAACCCCTGGTGTTCATTACAGCGTTGTTACTTTAAGGCTTCATCCCATTTCTTTCAATTGATTCCAATCAGACCAGAGTTGCTCTTCAAGTGTTCTTGTGGGTTTGTTGCTGTTGTGTTAGAGCTGCAAGATAGTGCAGAAAAAAAGAGAAATACTTGAAATCTTTCTGATGAAGGTAGTTTTCAGATGTCTTGGCTAGGTTTTAAAAATATCTTTCTGTGACACATGATGCTCTTGGGTGTTAGTGAATCTTATAAAAATTAAATTGTCTTAGAAGACACCACTGAAAAAAGGAGCTGATATTCTTAAGGGTGAGATAAATTTTCTTGCTCTTATTGAAAGAGAGACAGATGTCAGAAAACCCAAACTTTCCAACTTCCAATCTCTTTATTTGAAAGACCATGCTCATCCTAATAAATCCTGATGATTTGGCAAAGCATTGTTGATTGGAAAATAAGTATTATTGCAAATATGGCATTTGAAAAAGCTGATTTAGACTCTTGCACCCTTCCAAGATTAATTTTTGCATAGATCTGTGCTTTTTAAAAGAATGTTTACATCCTCCTTAGCTGTTGTTTTCTCTGATGGAAACTATCCCCAAGAGATTGTTCAAACTTGTTAAACCTGGCCTGTTACCCTCTTGACTATCTTTACAGTCTGTAGCCTAATCCTGAAGCTGACCTGCTTGGTGACTCCTTAAAATGTAGAATTTTCTTTTTCTTGGCTTTTTTTTGGGTTTTCTTCCAGTGTAGATCAATGTTTAGATGTCTAGGGAGCCGTGAATGTGGAGTCTCCAGTGAACAAGTGTGTTCTCCTCGGTTCAGGAGGACCTGGCGTGGTTACTCCCTCTCTTTGGGAGTTTGGGTTATTCCCTCTCTTTTGCTCTGAAGTCCACCATCCCAAACTCTTGTGCTTCAGTCTCAGTAGCCTCTGACCACAGCAAAAGGAGAAGGGAAGGAATGGATTTTCAGAGATTTTAAGCAGGAATGTGAATGCTCTGACAAAGGACAAGCAGATGCTGCTTTTCTGGGCTGCTCCATGGGGCAGGTAGCTCTGAGGTAATTTGAAAATAAGGTTTGCAGGAATGTCTTCATTCCATGCCTTCAGCCAAGGATGGATTTCTAGGGGAGAGCTCAAAAGGGTGCTGGGTCACTCGAGTTGCTCATTTCCACACCCTTGGAGTTTGTGCTTGGTGTAAACCTATACTGGAGATGACCCAAGTTCATCTGAGTCTGTTTCTAGATACTTCTTGTAGAAAAAGTTCTGGCTAATGTGTTTTTTAAATTTATTTTTAACTAGATGGAGTTTTTAAATTCAAGAGAGTCTTAAAAAGTCATAGCTGGACTGCTTTTAATTTATTCACTGCAAACGTATTAACGCAAACACAAGGGTTGTGAGCAAGCCTCTTAAGAGTTTATTTGCATTTAGCCTGAAAGAAAATAAATCAACAATTGGCTGCTGCAGACATTAAAATATAGCACTTGAATTGTAACACTGCTGTGAAATTAAATATAAATGCTTCAGAGATCCAAACAACATTAAAGTGTTGAAGAAGATGGAATTTTAAATCTTGATTTCTGGCAAGAGAATACATATATAATAAACAATTAGGAAACAATCCAACTCCCTAGGAAAATAATTTCCTTGCATTAGTTTCTATCTGAGTCTACATTCTGAAAAATGCCGTTGAATGATTGTGTAAAATATTTGTTGTTAAATGTGATGCCATGAAAGATAAAGAGGATAAAGCAATATGAGCCTGATAATAAAATGGTGCTGTTTTTTGAAATATAGTTTAATGAAAAAGTTGAGTAACCACTTTGAAACGAAGTTAGACTCTGTTGCTTTCACTGACAAATTTGAGTATTAGCACAAGACTGTTTATGAGTTATGCATTCTTTTTTCTTATGTTCTACATTAAAATACAGGAAATAGGACTGATTTAGGGCTGTACTCTTAAATGACAATCAAAGACAGAAATCAGAGTAGGAGGGAACCAGAAAATCACCTCTCTCCAGAAGCACTACTGTGCAAGAGCATATGTTTGTCCTATACACAGGGTTGTCTTTAAAAGCAAGGTAATACAGCACCTTTAGGCAGGAATGAGTTTTGGATGTTTATTGTTTATTTGTCTAGGGTTTTATGTTGAAAAGAGATAGCTTCTAATATTTTAAAAAAAACCAAATAAACCCCAAACTAAAAAAAAAAAAAGGGAAATATTTCTTTTTTTGTTTCATCTGCAATTAGAAAATTAGATTTGTAGTCCCAATTCAGCTTCTGCTGCAGAGTGGAAGACAGTTGACCTAAAAAGTCTTGGTGATGTTTGAAATACAGGGGACCCAGCAGACCTCTATAAAGTTTGGGCTATCTGTAGGAATTTCAACATCTTGTTCTACGTGACACTTGTTAATTAATTTATAAATGTCATCAACTAACTTTTGTGATCATCATTCAGTATTTATATTCTTGAGTATCTTCAGCATCTTTCATGGACCTTCCCCCAGTAACAATAAGTTTTATAAAGGCTTTTTGCAGAGGATGAGGCAAATGTTTTATGGTGTCCCTTCTTGCCAGCTGCCTTTTGAAAATTTCCAATGACAGGTGATTAGGTATTTATATGGCACTACTATCCTTTCTAATAATGTAAATTTCTCAATCCCAATGACCACTAGTGAGGTTAAGGACACCAAAAGAATTAAAGACAAATTGGAGTAGATGAAGAGAGGGAAAGTTAAAGAGACATGAGGCAGACTAGCTGCTGTCCTCAGTATCTGTAATGATTTTAGGTCCATATGGAATTTCATTTGAGATATAGCTCAGCATATTTTTATCCATAATGATTCAGAACCTCATAAGGTAAAATAAAGCAAGCATGCAATAAATTTCTATAAAGAATTAAAGTAAAATGATAGCAGTAATTTATGAAGTAGGTCAAACATGTTGATCACCACACCAAAGATGGGGCTAGGTTAGAAGATCAGCAACTTTCTAATCCTGGGCAGGATTCACAGGGATGGGCAATAATTTTTATGTAAACCACTCTAAAACTGAGCAGTTGTACTAACTCAGTTTATGATTCTGCAGTAGTTAAACTTTGAATACCAAAGTAAATTCTCTAGTATGTGTCATGCATTCTCCCACCCCACTCAGTTTTAAAACTTCCACCTTATAAATTGATTAACTCTCCCTTTAACACTGGTGACTTTAGTTAAAAGTTGATTTTTTGCTGGTTTTTTTTGCCAGAAATCATAAATGACAGATTTGTTACCTTTGTAGATCTTACACTGCGGAACAAGGCACAAATACTGATTCACGTCTTTGAGACAATTTTTAAGCTTTCTAAGCACAGGGTGCTCTTGTCCTGATGTCTTTATTGAGAGTCCTTGCCTATGCAAATGCTTTCATGCTCAGAATAAAGAATTTTGAAAACTTTAAATAGAGGATAAAGGAAAAAGGAGATGACTGAAATAACATGAAAAGTAATTTGGAGTGTATCTTGCCTCTCAAAGTCTTCAGAAATCCAGCAACCAGTGACCTCAGAGCCATGTTTCACATGCAAAGCTGCTTGTTACCAGATGATTTTTGTTGGACAGTGGCTGTTTATTTTCTCTGTGCATGATTATACACAGGTGTTCTGGAGCATCAATCTCCCCCTGCTGATCTTTCATCTCCAGTGGCAAAATCCTTTCATTGCTGGCTTATGGCATTACAGTTATAAAGTGATTTTTGTCCTGTAGGCTCCTCCTGTGTGGTTTCTGAGTGCTGGTCTGCCTTGCAGTGTGATTCAAATTAGGTCACCCTTGGCCATTTTGCCTCAGTAGCCAGGCCTGCTCACTCCCCACAGTCCAAAAAACCTGCTGCATTTAAAGAAGAAAGCATATTCCTGTTTACAGGATAAATAATACAACTGTTTTCCAGATATGTGCAGTCTTGGAAAAAAAAAATCCTGTAAAATGACTGAAAAACCTCAACAACCCTAAATGAGAAAATCAGGCACTCAGACTATGACCTGTCAAGAAACAAAATTAAGAATATAATTGCCCTCAAAGAAGAGAATTTGCAATGGTAATGGATCTACATCTAGGTCAAATAGTCTATCTTCATCTTTTCATCTTGATCGAAAATCTTACTTTTAAACTTCTTGAGGTTAAACTAATTTAAAATGCAAGCTTGCATAGGGTCTGTAATTTTTTTGCAACCTGTTTTGGTCACAGTTTTGTGAAAGAGTACTGATTCTTTTTATTGTTTGTGTCCTGGAGTTGAAATAAATTTCACAGCTAAATTAGGTTCCGTATTTATTTTGGCCATTGTTTTAACGCAGATATGCAGTTTAATTGTAAAATTTTGTTTAATTGTAATATTTTGCCAAAGTTGACAGTGGCTTTGAGACAAACCTGAACTACTTGAGGACAATGATACCTGACATGCCTTCCAAATCATGATTGGTATCTTGAGAATAACTATCCTCTGTGCAGTCATTTGTCCTTTACGTTCCTTTCTTCCCATCTACTTTCTAGTGGGGATGTTAGGGACAAAGGATGTAGTTGCTGCTAACATCAGAGTCCAAACTCTGTTATCTACTGAGATACAGCAAAACCTGTAATTGCAGTAGACTTGAACAGCAGAGTGAGAAATAAAAAAAGCCTGATGTATCTGAGACACCAAGCATAGCTATGAAATGCAAAAGGGTAACGGCAGTTTCACTAGGAATGAAATATTCATGTTGCTAACTTACATAAAACAAAAGATGGAGTGTTTTCTGCAGGGAAATTACTTTTGCTGATGAGCTCCATTTATGCATGATAGAGTTTTAAATTTTTGAAAACCCCCTTGGTTATTTTTTTCTCTTTTCAGTTTTAGCGGCTTTAATTTTAGGCTTATAAACAGATATATGGAAAATTTCTTGCTGAAAGGGCCTTATTCTGTTTAAAGTCATATTTATTACATTCAGCAAAAATAGAATTGCTTCTTTCAATGGCAAGGAATACAAAATCAATATTTAAAACTGCAGTCTCACATTGCAAAGTGAGTACTTCAGTTTTGAATTGCCCCATAATGAAATGTGTCTTCATTTATCATTCTTCCTTTAACATCCCCAGAGGTTCTGGTTTTGCAGCAGGTAGCTGGAAAGCAGGCAGTGGCAGAGGGAGCTGGGAAACTCAGTTTTGGCCAAGATTAAAGCATGTTAAAGAGGTCTGATGTGCTTTCTTCATGCTCTTGGTGCAGGACCAACCTGTCTCAAAGGCAAACCCTGGTGGTGTTAGTGGGAAACTCCCACACACTCTGAAGCTGGAGTCTGGTCTTGAGCTAAGCCCAAATTCTCTGAAACATTCATGAATCTACCTTGTTTCTGTATCATTACAAGCAGTTTTTTGAAGGCCAAGTGATTACTGACCTTGTTGGCTTTTGGCCAAGACATCAGGCATAAAAACTTGTAAATGGTTTCTTCTGCCAGGCTTTGGGCAGCACTTCAGGCAATACTCAACTTCAGCAGTTCAGGGTGAGTTGTTGGCTTATGTTCAGTGTCCCAGGGGAAAAGTACCACTAAGAGAATATAATTCCATCAAGCCCAAGAAAAATATGTTCTTGGAAGATGTTAGATAGTGCTAGGGTATACAAAATGTATAAAACAGCAGTAAATAAAACCTGTCTGTTAAAAATTAATACCATTACCTGAATTTCTTTCTCTTTTGGCCATAAATAATGCAGTATTCTTAGTATGTATATTTAGATACCAAAATGCAGCCAGATTTGTCACATAGAACAGAAATTTTGTAAATAAGCAGTGAATTTATTGTTCTGATCTGTTTGAAATTATAATATTTGGCCTATTAAATAGGTAAATAATAAGATTTATTTGATTGCACACAACATAGAGTGTAGAATATACATCCTAGGGAATAAGTAGGTGCTTAAAATTATTTTTGTTTTTAAAGGCTACTGTACTTTAGAGTCTCTTGTACAAATGTTTGCAAGAATAAATGTGCTAACAGTATTTTTGCCCTTGACTCTTCAAAGTGACAGATATTGCAAGTTAGGAAAACTTCATCTTCCTTGCAGTAACCTTTTATTAACAGATCATAATGGTGGCAGAAGGATAACTCTTGTGACATTCAAGATGATGAGCTAGGAAACAGGACAGGTTTGAAATGTGTATCAGCAAATGATGAGAAAATTTTTATGCTCTCCTCACTATAGAAAGTGAGAATAGAGCATAATCTTAATATAGAGCTCTTCTAATGTAAATATTAGCAATAAATAGGTGCTGCTGGTGGTGGGAAACAGACTAGGAGTGCCTGCTCATGCTGTGGGTGCTGAAAAGCAGAGTCAGTTCTGCTGCTGGTGGTGCAGCACAGCTGGCTGAGCTGCTCAGGCCTTAAGGCGCCACATCTGTGAGGGCTGGGCTCCACATCTGTAAGGGTCTGGCACCACATCTGTAAGAGCCACCCAGCTTCCAGACTTCATGGCCCTCCTTGCTGTGGGACTGCTGTGGATGAAGCCATGCACAAATCCCAAAGTGCAGAGGGAAGTCTTCAAACTTTCAACTTATTGGCAAATCAATTGTTGGATCATCTTCTTCTCCACCTGCTCAAATTTGGATGGTAGTTGCAGCATGTGAGGCCAGTTAAATTCAGTTCTTCCCTAGGTGCATGAATCTATAGTGTTAATAGGTAAAATATCCTTCTTTCTTCTTTTTTCAGAGAAAAGGTTGATGGGGTTGAATAACAATATCAGTTCTAGTGTTGTGCTCTTTTTCTGTGACTCACGAAAGGCCTTTGCAAAGCTGGTAAGAATAATTAGACCTAAACAGAGACTTCCAGGCAGGACAGAGAATGCTGATGCAACAGGACTGACTGCTCTGGCTCCAGCCCTTCATCAAAACTAACAAGTTTTGGTAACATCAGAACACATGTTTATATTCTCTAATATGTAACATTTACAAAATCTACTTTCTAAAAAAATCCTTTCAATGGTTCTCTCCCAAATCTACCCTAAATGCCTACACAGTGGTTCTATAAATGAGTTATTCCTGCAAGGAAATATTTTTCTGTTGTTTTACGTGATGGCTTGGAGAAGCCCTTATTGTGCTGAGCTTGAGCCTGTGTTTGGGAACTGGCCAACAGCCTTATCAAGAATTAATTAATATTTTGCGGAATCTATTATATAATCCTTGTTTTCAACAGTTAGCCATAGCACTCACTCAGCACCCAGCAGGGTGCAGGAAGGTGTGGAGTTATCAGAAGGCAAATTGGCTCTGGTAGTTGATGTTTTCCTCTCTAAGCAGATAGTTTAGAGTTGGATTTCTTAGAATTTGTATAAGAACCACTATTTAAAAAGAAAATGAGGTAATACTGAAATTTGAGCAAAGCAGGCTATTAGATTTGATCTCAGTATAGGGGTGAAATTTATATTTTATTCTTCTGCTGTCAGCTGCAGATGATAAAAACATGGTGATAAATGGGAATCTGTACAGTCCTAGGGAGACATCTGTTGCAATATAACAGCAACCCATATAAACTTTGTGAATATATTAATTAGAAATCCAGGAGAAATATTAAACTAGGAATAATAACTTAAAATATGATTTCAAAATAGAAGATGCATAAGGTCAGCTAGCTGTAAAAAGCTCAAGGTAACAAGGTAATTGGAGAGATTAGGTAGGAATTCACATTATATGTTTTACAGGACATTGATTTTCCTCCTGTATGTGGATTTGTTAAAGACAACAGTTCAAAGAATGGCTAAAAACCTGTAATTCTTTGGATCCATGTTCCATCCTGCCATTATATACAACACTTTGACACTTTTTGCCTTAAATAATGGCAAATTCCTTAAACATTGTAGGAGTTAGTTCTTAAATGCTTCACACTGATGAGATTTATAATGCACTCGATTCATTACAGGGATTTTTTTTTGTGAATGAAGTGTGATAATGTGCAAATTAAAAAAAAAAAAAAAAAGTGGGCAAAAAGGTTTTTCTTCAAATAAATTCAAAAATAGATCCAGGGAATATTTTTTAATCATTAGCATGAAGATGTTGTCACTTTCCAGAGGGGAAGACATTTTGTAGGAGATGTTTAGCCTTGAGGCAGCTCCTTCTTAACACAGAGGCATAAAAAATACAGCTCCTGGCTGTTTTTATCATTACTAATAAATGAATAAGCACACATTCTGAAAAAAACCGTATTTTATCAGAAGGACATGTTACACTGTTCTTATCAATAATTCTATGCAAGTAAAATTCAAGCCTGCGGGGTTGTATTGTTGCAATACTTTTATGCAATCACTTTTCATAAAAGAAAAACAGACTCAGGTGGTGATGAATGATGGATGAAAATTTTAGATGTGATTAAAACAAAACAAAAAGTTGAATTCCCAAGTTCCTTTAACAAAGGGAATTAAAAAAATACTGTAATGTATGGTTTGACAGATAATATTGCTTTAAAGTGAGCTGCCTGCAGGAAAATGAGGCAGGTTTATATGAGAGAGATTGACAAGCTTTAAATAGCCATGATTATGTGAATGGCTGACCTATTTTGCTTCCCATTTTGATTGTAGAGATGAAAAGATTAAGGGTTGTGCTGGAGAATGCAACTGGAGCTTTTAAGGGGGGAAAACCAGAGAAGCAGCAATCCTGTAGGAATAGTGCAAGAACTCAAAGGGAGTTCCATAGCTATTGACAGATCAGCTAGAGAGTGATCCAGTTGCTGCCATCAAGTGTGTGAGCACCATGAAACAATGATTTTTGGCAGATACCTGAGGAACAGAGGAAAGATGATCCAGTCATTGGAGTTAGTTGAGATTATCATGGACTCGTTTCAGAACTAAGAAAAAAAATTCAAAGATAAAATCATACTTTGGCCACATATTATCCCAAACATAAGCAATTTTTATACTCATAGTCACGTTTGGTGAGTAAGTTTGTGAAGAAGAATTGTTGTTTGGAAGCTTCATCGATCAGAAGAAGGACAGCATCTCACTTAAAATTTCCTGGATGAGTGGCATCACCTAATGTATTTCCTCTTACTAGTTTTCATACCAAGAGCCTAATACAATTCTCCTCAATTCACTTTCATATGGACATTGGTGGACACTCAGTATTTAACAATGTTTGTGAGCTTCAATTTCTTTAAATTTGCACTTAAAGAATTTCTAAATTTTCTTCACTGCGTTTTCCTCTGCTCCTTGGAAGATATCTGGGTCATCGAGAGCACAGAGCAGAATGGAAAGTTTCCAGTCAGGACATTTACTTTTTTATTCTCTTTGGAAAGGTTGTATCAGGAGGTTGAAATTCAGGTGCATATAATTTATTTTCTGTTATCAGGGGAAATCTAGTTTTTAATCCTGTGGTCCCATTTAGTAATAGCAAAACCTCTCAAGCTTGTCTAGCTTCTCTAACTTTCCTAATGTTACAAAGATGTTGATTTATTTTTTGTGCCTTTTACCTGTTTTAGAAAACAAACCATCCTGAAGGTCTTGGTCTTTATTTAATGACAGATAGCAAGTATGTAAGAGCAAAAGTTGGCCTCACAGCCAGCACTGGATTTTTGTTGCTTTCAAATACATATGCATGTATTTTTAATTTTTAATCTTTAATTCTGCTGTGCCACGAGTTCTTTTGACTCTGCTGGTAAAATCAGCGTCTCATTTGCTATATAATTCTGGTAATAGTATTTTTCAGTGGGGATCCATGAAAGCAACCTATGTGAGAAATGGATCACAACACAAATTTTCTTGCCTTTGTAAGGCTGCTTGCATCCATGTTACTAATGAAAAGCCCAGCATAAAGCTTGTAATTTTAAAAAATGAATTTTTAGAAAGGTCAGTTAATACTCCTAGATCTTGGAAACAAGGATGGTTTGGTTCAGAGCAGTAGTACCAAGAGACAGATCAATCATAACATGCCATCCCTGCAATTTCAAAGACACAAAGGCAACAGAGACAAAGCCTAAACTGCCTGGCTTGACTTTTGGAGGAACCATACTCACCACAGCAAGGATTGCAGAAATTGCCCTCAATGGGAGCTGCTGTTTTCCACTGAAGGAGATGGATATTCTTGATGTAGCTTGTTTTAATTTTGGTGTTGCTTTGAACACCAAGTGTCTGATTTTCTTGGAATGATACTCTCATTCTGGCATGTGTCAGACATAACAAAGCTGCTATTCCTTATCAGCACAGATAACACAGCAGCATCTGGTGGATCATGGCTGCTTAAGAGGATGGTGGGACCTTCAGAGACCATGATTCAGACTATTTTTGACATTGCATGATGTTTTGAGGCAATTTCCCTGAACACTCCCCCAAATCTTTAGATTTCTATGATCTTGAAGGAAATAAAGGATTCATTTGGGCAAGAATGGAAATGCCATCTGATGAGGCAGAGTAGCCACTTTATTTGATCTTGGTATTGAGATCTCTTAAAGAGGGTAAGTTCTTAAAGGAGGCAGCTTAAGCAGAAGGAAGTAGGTTTCTGTTCTTCCATCCAAAAGAAAAATTCCACATAAAAATGCCTAAAAATTGTAACTGTTGGGTAATATTTATTTTTTCCCTCGGCTGTGTAATTTTATTTCCAGTCTAAGAGCAAAGTACAGCAATGCCCTGGAGCTGTTGATTATAAGTTCATTGTTTTAAGTGCTTATTATGGATATGGAAAAGCATGAGAAGGGAAAAAAGGATTAAGTACAGCAACTCATGGTAAAGCTTCATAGAAGGATTCTTTGAAATGTTAGGAGGTGCTATCCAAAACCAACCATTCTTAAAAAAAAACCAGCATGGCTTTATGGAAAGGCATGGAGACAGAGGAAATATCAAAGTGTAGATATGCTCATTTTGCAGAAGGCTTATCACTCTCTAGAGAGAACATGATGATTGTAGAGAATCTTGCAAGGAGTGACTTTTTATTATTATTTTATATGCGCTTGCTCAATAATAACAATAATTTTAAAATAGCAATGTTTGTCCAGTGCATACCAGTTATGGCTCTGCCTGGCAATTTATTTAATTTGATTCATTTATTTTGACTTTTTGCTAGCACTGAATTTCAGTGAGCATTTTCGGTGAGGACCACACACACCAAAAAAGTGGTGCTTACATTCAGCTGTCATTACCTGATGTTGCAGAACCTTCTTGGCACCAAAATCAGCATTTCCTGCATATGTCACTGTGTGTATCACCCTCAGGGCAGCCACCCTTTTGTGTCTGTGTTCAAAGGAATTTTGAAAACACGGGTTAGGTGCATTGCAGGATCTACCTCTTTGCAAACACTGTTCTTTTCTACTCATACACCTGCAATATCTGTCTGTGCCCTGGGGATGCTGCATCCTTCAGTGACCTAGAAAGGAGGAATCTTTACTCCCTTCCCTCCTCCATAATTATCCTGGCTGCTTTGCAGCATGTTCTGCCACAGAGGCCAAAGACCTTTAACCTTCTGCTGAAACTCATGCTAAATTCTCTCCACTGTGTTTTCCTCTGCTCCTTGGAAGATATCTGGGTTATCCAGAGCACAAAGCAGAATGGAAAATTTCCAATCAGGACATGCACTTTTTTTATTCCTTTTGGGAAGGCTGTATCAGGAGGTTGAAATTTGGGTGCATATCCTTTCTTTTCTGTTATTTCTTCGTGCAAGTTTGTCCTTAGGCTCGGTGTTTGCTTTTTTTTTATGTTCTTAAGACATTACTTTTTTTTATGTTCTTAAGACATTACTTTTTTTTGTCGTCCTGCATCTTCAGTCTCCATTATTTGAAGGCAGGATAGGTTCAAAACAAGGAGCATTATATTTGTCACAGTGAAATTTAAGTCTGATAAATACGAAGAACAGACAACTGTGCTGTGTGTTGGTGAGAGCAGCAAGAACAGAGCGGAGCACAAGGGGAATAGAGAAGATGCAGAAGGTTCCTATCCCTGGAGACATCAAAGCAGGACATCAACATTTGTTGCTGGACAGCACCATTTGCTCTGAGGCACCTGATTTAGGTGAAGATGTCCCAGGTTATTGCAGGGGTTTGAACCCAATGACCTTCAGAGGTCTCTTCCAACTCTACCCTGGATCTGTGATTCCAAAACTTTCAGGATGGATGGGATGCTGGTGGTAAAACCATGTAATTTTGCTGGGCAAAGAGCTCTGTGTTACACGAGGGCTGAGATTCAGCCATATGGTAGGAGACTGGCTCTCTATTTCAGTTTATCTGAGTACAGGAAAATTGCTCATATCTGTCACAAATCACGCTGTTTCTCCAGCTAATGTACAATCTCATAGCACTCGCACATTAAGTAACATTTATAAAAAATTCATAAACATAAAGAGTCTGAAGCATTCAAAATCCAATAGCAGGCAATTTGATGTTAAAATCTCACAGAAAAATTGAACTCTGCTTCTATTCATCTGAGAGCTTGCAGGCACTCAGCAAGACACTCATGGACTTGATGCTTAAATAGCCTTCCACACTCATTGGCCATGGTGTGGATTATATTAGTTCAATGAAAATTCCTTAATGTGGCTTATCTTGGGCTCTGTTCTAGCTGGATTTATTATGTGTGTGAAGAAGCCCAAGCTGTAAAAGATGACTGCTGTGCTTCTGAGATAGATGCCTCTCTATTCCTGCTTTCTGGAAGTCCTCCAGAGTGGCTGAGGAGATCAGGACAGGGATGCTTAGCTGGGTGGAATCTCTTGTTCCTTCTGCATTTTTGAAAGATGGAAAAGGCAATCTTTTGTACAAAGCAACACTTTCAGGGCTCCATGGCTCCATTTTTGTCTTCTACAAAAATGGTTTTCTCTGCATTTTCATGTGGTCCTTTATTTTGAAGGATTTTCAGTTTTTGTAAATGCAAAATCCCAGTGTCCTCCTGGCAAGCCAACAAATCTGACTCTCTGGTATTTCAGAATAAAAATCAGTTTGATTTTTGTTTTGTGTTGAATTGAAAATTAGGATTCAGGGTTATGTTTACATCAGTGAAGTTTACAGTATTTTATTTTAATGCAGCTAACTGAGCAGTGACATTTGGGGTACTTAAGAACTGTAGTGTTTGAATTTGGTCTCTTGTGAGAATATTAGCAAGTACGAAGTAGTTTACAAAATTCAGACCAGCAGTTTAAAACAGATTGGAGGAGCCTGGCTTTGATATTTTCATTTTAGCCACTTTCTTCTCATGTGTGTTTTTGCAGTGATATCTACTTAGGTGAGAGTCTTCCTCTGCTGAGTGATATACAAATACACAGTAGATAATAATTTCTGACTACATGAGCTTTAATACAGACACAGGTAAACATTTCAGGTTCTGAAATTAAAATGAGGCCAATTGATTTGATAGGAGTAGATGGTATTTTTTCTGTCAGGGGAAGATTGCCCTAAGGAAATGGACACAACATTTAAGATATTGCCACGCATTGGCAAAACCTCTGCCTAAAGAAATCTCAGAGGTTGCCATGGGTGTGGAGCAATTTAATTGAGACAGCCATAATCAATGTGCAAGGACAGCTGAAAACAGTGCAGAGCAGGCTTCACAGCAGCTTCCAATCTGAAGTTCAGAAGGAATTGTTGTAGTTACTGAATTTATTGAACCTTGTAGCACTCTAGCTGAGTGAGGGATGTTCTGCAGCTTGCTGGTTTTGCTATCACAGAGTCTCAGAATGGCTGGGTGAGAGGGGACCTTGAAGATCGTCTGGTTCCATTCCCTCTAGTGGGACACCCTCCCACTAGAGCAGGTTTTCTACTCAAGCTGGCCTTGAGCACTTTCAGGGATGGGACATCCACAGCTTCTCTGGGCAGCCTGTTCCAAGCAGACATTACATTTTTCCAAAACAAACAATAATATTTCCATTTCACAGAGATATGTAGGACTAACTGCTAGGAATACATTAAGAAGACCTTCTGCATTATCTGCATTATCTGACCTTTCTCATAGTACAATCTCTGCATAATTATGTTCTCTTGCAATTTAAATAGTTGTTTCTGTATCAGATTTCTATCTCATGGTACAAACTTGCAGCATTCAAAGCCATTTCAGGGTCTATGAAATGCAAGGAATTAGGTGCATTCCTGGAAAAGTAGCTTGGGTACTCCCTCTCACTATTGAAAGCACTCACCTCTTTTTCTGAGCTTAACTAGCTTTCACTTTCTGTCTGTTGGGTTTTTTTAAAACTACCTTAAAGTGCTTTCTGCTGTCAGAAACCTCTGCTAGATTTTCTGTCCAGATTTCTTGTGACCAAGTTATGCTATAATCTTTAATCATAAGAAGTGACTATGGATCTTCTGCCCTGGTGGATGGGTCTTAAGTTGTCCATCTGCCTTCCCTCTGAATATTTGTCCACATTTTTTTTGAATCATAGGTCCTCAAAGTGAGCCAAAATATAAGGCATTGCCTTGATATTACCTGTGCGTGCCATCTATGGAGGCAATGCTACCCCTGCTCTGTTCCAGGGGTCCCTTATTCAAAGAATCTCTTTTGGCTACCATATTATGTCTAATTTTCTTGATGGATACTCCATGTGTTAATTAAATTATCACCATTTTAGCACTGATTCCTGGAAGATCTGAGAGGATGTCATCCTTCCAGAATGAAATCCTGGCAATGCTGGGGGAATTGTTATGGAGTGGTCTTTAATAAATTACCTTTTCTTGTAAAAACATATAAGTAACACACAAATGTTATTTTTGTGTGGGACAACAGAAACAGCTAAATGCCAAATTTGATGGCAACATTGTCAATGACAATATACTGAAATGAAATATAATGTGAGGATTATAATTGTGTAATTTAAGCTAATGAACCTTAAAATAATTGTGCTGAAATTGCTCTTTTTCTTTCAATGGCCTTTTCTTTTTCTTTAAAGCTGAAGAATAATGGAGCAATATGTGACTGTGTTCAAAAAGTTAAACAGTTAAAACAATATTTAATAATATTTGTATATTCTATATAATAGATATTTGATGTAATAGATATTTAATATAATAGATATTTTATATAATATATAATATTATATATATTATATATAAGATATATTTTATATAATAATATTTAATAATAGTGTTGTATTTATTTCTGAGAAAAATCTATCAATTAGCCTCTATGCCCAAAACTTTCAGGGGGGAGTGCTGCAATTATTTTTTGTAAGTGTTTTTAAAGAGCAAATTAAAAGAAAACAAATATAATTTGCTGCCACTGAAGACAGAGATTGTGGCTGTTAACATAGATTAGTAGAAAGTGACAGAGAAATTTACATAAATACATGCATAGAAATGTTTCACACACTTTTAAAAATCCATTACAGTGCATTAGAACTTTTTTCTTTCCCCTCATCGTCTGTTTGTTTAAAGTTTTCAGTCTCTAATTTTAAATTAATTTATTGCAGTTGCCACTGCAGTTGTGCTGCATTTCCACCAGGTCCTTGTTAATCACTGGCATGAGCTGCTGCTTCTGGAGGGAGCAAGTCAGCAGAAAATGTAGAGAATGCTCTGTTCCTGCAGCTCAGGACACTTGGTCACAATATTCAATAAAAATCTATATAAGATCGCTGGATGACTTCTATTGGTTTAGTCTTAAAAGGCCCAAGCTGTTTTCAATGAGGACAAAATCTCCTCTCCTGCAGTGTTGTCTGTCTTGTATGTTGGATAAAATATTGCATTTTCTGGAATATAGTCCCTGAGGAAAAAAAAATTAATGGCAGCTTTGAGGAGCTGCTGGCACCCTGGAAGTGAATTTAAATATGGGTTGCAGCTCTCAAGGAAGATGAGAAGAGTCTGAGGGAAAGGTGGTGGGTAAAACTGTGAGTAATTTAGGGTTTCTGGCAGCTGCTAAGCAGGAGTGAGAAGACAGAATATTAAGTGGCTTTTATAAGGGAGAAATGGGGATGAGTTGTGTAAAATGAGAAATTAAAAGCAATTAAGTAGGGGAAAGGTAAAACAATGTAGGATTTCAAAAAGAGTCGGGGAAATCTGCTCGTGAGCACCACTTTGGAGATTTGTATAGTCAACATTCCATAGGCTGTACGAACTTCTGTCCTGTGTGTTGTGCTTAATGACAACCATCTGCTAAAATAAACTCTACCAGCTGATTTTTAGTAACCTTTCTCACTCTACACTCATGGCTGGGGAAACCATGCACCTACAGATTATTTCCTTGAGAAAGTCACTGTTTTGGGGCCATGGATGGGCTGTCTGCCTTTGCAGTCAAGGCTACAGACACTGCTTTAAGTTAAACTGGGCTCGTGGTGGTCCAAAAATACCTTCAGTACAAATAGAGAGTTCAATCTGCTTATCTTGTGTAGCAAAGTGTGTTTTATTTCTGTGATAAAAACTGGAGTACTTGTCACTGTGATATGCAAGGACTTCTTGATAGATGCTTGTATCATCCTGGAGCTGTATCATCTGGGGGAGGGAGATGCTGTTATCTTTCTTTGTAACTGGGAGCACCAAAGCAGAAGTATTTCAGGTGGAACTTTCAAAACCAAGCCTTTGATCTTTCTGTAGCAATTTGCCCTGTTTCTAATACACCCCAAGTGCTCAGAGACTGACTTAAATTGGGGATGTTGGCACTAGGACATCCTTAATTTGGATGTATAGTTTCCTGATGTGTTTTGTTGTTGATATTTTCTTTTTCTCACTCTGGCTTTCTAGTTCAGGCTGCTTTTTCATGGAACTGAAAATGCTTTTCAAAAGGAGACCTCTTATAAGTTTGGAATTTAATGAAAGATCAAGATTGTAGAAAATGTCTTAGAATATCTTACTAAATCAGCTATTAAAAAGTCTTTTTTGTTGTTTTCATTGTGGGTTTGTTGTTTTTTTCCTTTCAAGACCCTTCATGGAAATAATGAGTTTACGATAGGCATTTTCTGGCTGAAATGTTACTTCTTCTCTTGTTCCACTTATATTTTGTGGGTTATATTTTGTGCTCAATATGATGTGTTTGTTTACTCTGCCCTGTAAAAGCCAGTTCATGTACATGCTCTTTCTCACCAGTCTTTTTGAGTAAACTATAACATTATCTATTCAATGGAGTTTCTTGTTTGTCTGTAGTTAATTGTGTGTTTTTATCCTTTAAAAAAAAGCTATAATGATCCTTTTCTTGCTCATACTACCAGTGTCTTGTGTGAAGAGAATTGGACATGTATGTCTTTTGCAGAAATACAGGTGACAACTCTGTATCTTCAGAGGTACTAGGATAGAATTCAAGAAATGTAATTTTACAAGGTAACACACAGAACCATTCTAAAGAGTAGTGGTTTGGGGTATTTTTCTAGTTGAGTGAAAAAAAACCAAACCAAAGCAACAGTATTTGTGCATTTGTGTTTCATTTTTTAAGAGCTGCTTTCAAATTGAAATGGTTTAAAAATGAAAGACCCCACTCCCAAAAAAACATGCCTCTCCACACCTCCCCAAAAAATTGGGCAGTTTGAGTTTTCAAATACGTTAGATTTTACATACAATGGTTAAAATCCACTAAGTTCCCATCACCTTAGTCAACCAGGTTTCCATTTAATGTCAAAAGTATGTATGTTAGAAATTTACCTGTTGTTAGATGGTTCTTCCAGAGCACAGTTTTCATACCTTCATCTTCTAGCCCCTTGCCAAAAATGCTCTCAAGGTCCCTAATAACGTTTATGGTGACCTTCTTGCATCAGCACTCCATGCTGATTTGTAGGAAATTTAAAGAAATGCCTCTGTGCTGTGATTATATGAATTTATTCTTTGTTTGTAGCACAAGTCTTACAATAAAATAAAATATAAAATTAATTACTGCCGCTGAAGTTTGATGCCATTTCACTTCCCGCTTTTGCTGGTGTAACCAGAGTTAACTGCTCAGCAAATAAATCTTGCCCAGCAGTCTGTTGCAGTTTAAGAAAATTTATGCTCTCAGTTGAGGCAACTGCTGGAAATGTTGTACTCAAGGCTCTCCAAAACGTAATTGAGAATGTCAGGAGAAATCATTACAGTCCGGGCGATTGCCCAGATTTATCTGTTCCACCAGACAGCTTTAAAACATGCAATATGTGTGAGAGAGAGAGGTGGAGAGCTGCTCCTGCACAGCCATGGAACCAGGCCAAGCCACTCTCACATTTGTTCTGGCTTACATATATTTTAAATATAAAGGAATGATTACAAGTGTCGGGTGCTTTATACAACTCGCATTAATTTTGAGGAGAAGAGAGGATAAAACTCAAGAACTCCTCTGTGGGTTGGATTTAGAGACTCAAAAGAAACAGACAGGTGAGATATACAGATCTTTAC
The DNA here is from genome assembly GCF_028551555.1 of Melozone crissalis. Lineage (NCBI taxonomy): Eukaryota > Metazoa > Chordata > Aves > Passeriformes > Passerellidae > Melozone > Melozone crissalis. The sequence goes on along the minus strand of NW_026535817.1, from coordinate 5,259,087 downwards.
CCTGCATTTGAAAAGCAGCTGTTGGATTTGGACATAAAGCATGAATCCCCATGACAAGTCCTAAGGCAGTGTATTTCCAATACTCTGATCAATGGTTTTTAACAAATGTCATCGATATGTCATCACATTTATTCTGTCACTGTTCTATACTGTTGTCAGGTTTTATGGAATAAACTTAGGATCTGAGTGATGCCTATAATTGCCGTCTGAAGTTAGCTTTTTAAGCAGAAAAAACATGTATCTTTTAAACTTTTCAGAAATAAATCTGATGTTTTGGAAGTGTAATAAGGAAAAATGTCTGAATAGCAAAGAAAAATGCAGAGAACTAAAACCAGTATTACACAGAGCAGCAGTGCAGAAACTACTAATCCTATGCAGAAACTCATAAATTCAAGTGACTTGAACTCAAAACTATAAACTATGTAGGTAAGTTTGGTAATTTATGTATGAAAATGATGTAAAGAGCTTGAAATTCACTAGCCCATACTTGATAAAATTTACTTGTGATATACTATTGCTCCTGTGGTATTAAATGAAAGGCTTTGCACACCTCATTGCATTTTTCATGTGAAAGATGCTAATTTACTTTAGATTTTGGACCAGATTCCTGCTTAAAACCAAGTACATATTTGTTGAGAAATTTGGGAAAGGACGTGTAAAATGGAGCTCCATGTGTAGCTAGGTAAACATGAGAACATATGAAAAAAGCAAAAGGAAGTATGAAAAGACTCAAATTCAGATGCAAACAGAATGTTTTAATGGCAACAGTGAGGTGTAATTAAAAAAGAGAGAACATGGATAAAAAAATCACATAAATCCAAGCTTTTGTTTATTCTGTGTTTCAACTTTCTTAGAGATATTGCCCAATGAGACTGCTTTGCATTATAGGAAAGAATACAGAGATTTAAGATAATTTTTAGAAATGAATATACCTCATCTAGTCAGGAGCCACAGTTTGTTGCATTTTCTGTGTTACCATAAGCAGGAGTAAGGAGAAGTGGGTTTATCATTGTCTGATTTACGTAAGCCTTACTAATTTATTAGTGCTCTTTAAGTCCTACAGATATAAAGAGCATTACGGGTGAAATACTTTTGCAGTCTGCGTGCAGAGTTTGCTTTTACAATTTTCTCCTGGTGTGAAAAGCTAGATCACATGGATCACCATCAAAGAGTTGAGAGACTGAACATAAATACTCTGTAAGACCCTATAAATATTCTAAATGCAATATATCTTTATATTTCATGTCTGCATGTGTTCTGATGCTGGACACCTTTGGAAATTGATTGAACAGAGGATGGTTCAGTTGTGCTAAGGTGACAAATATGTTCCAAAACTGGCCCAGTACGGCTTACTGAGATCTGTTTAGGGAACAGTGCTACTGCTGCCTGATTTAAATCTGAGTTTTCATGAGGAAAGAGCCAGGAGCAAACAGTTGACTCTGCTGCTTTTGGTAAGAGAGATGCCCTCCTGTCAGCAGTGTGATTTCTCATGAGCACTTGAGTAAGAGACCAGGTGCAGGTGAGCTTTATCACCAGTACAACATCACTTCACACACACTCATGGTTTTCCAGCCTCTAGTGCTTGCACTGATGTTAAACATTGGTCCTTTCAGTCCATTCCCTGGTCATCCTAAGGATGATAATTTTACTTAGTGTCAGTGCAAGGGGCCTTGCACAGCTCTTGCTCTGAGGGATGTGTGTCATGGGAGGAAAATGACATTTCTGAGAGACTGCCAGGGCCCTCACAAAGTGTTAAGGTTATTTAGGTGGCTATGCTGCAAAGAAATGTACATTAACTTGAAATATGGGGAATATCTGTAATAAAGAGTTCCAGTTTATTTGATCAGGGAGAAAACCTAGATAAAGAAAACCCTTGGGTGTTTTTAAAATGTTTCTTAATGCTTTTTATGCTTCTCAAGATGCAGTGAAGGTCAGTGCAGTAAGAAATGTCTCCATTGATTTAGATAAATGGTACCACTTTGCATTGCATTCCATTTTGCCTTTTATCCACTTGAAGAGCTACCATAAGACTTTACCTTAGGCTGTCAGGCAATGTGCAAATTTTTCATAACCTCTGGTGAAGTTATTAGGTTGCCATGTCTCTTACCCTTTAGGGCAAGTACTTCCACTAAGAGGCTTTATCATTTGTTGTTGTTATCATTGTGCCTGCATCATAAATATTTATTTTTGCTAATAATTAACTTCTCTTGTATTTTATTAACCTATAATCCAGAATGATATTCAGGTTAATTTGACTTTAATGTAAGGATGAAAATAAAAATATTTCTTCTTTCATATTTTATTTGTGTGTTACCATAGTTGCTCTGCAACCATTACTGAGGGGTACTGCAGGGTTTATAAGACACATCAGAATACTGAATAATGAAACAATGTACTTAAGTGGGCAGCAGATTTAATGACATCTAATAAGAGCAGAATGAATTTTAGGAAGCTCCAGTGCTGAGCTCATGCATGGCCTTATGAACTTGGTAGGAATTTTGAAGGTTGCGTTGCTTTCAATACCTATAGTTTTGTATAGCAAGCAATTATTGCTATACAGAACTATCTTGTTTAATGGGTAGTTAAAATACCTATATATAGAGGTGTGTATATATATATAAATAAAGTAATTGTTACCCATCCTCAGGGATAAAGAAACCCAAACCCTGTACATGACTGCCTCTCTTTATGAGAATGCTACAGGTGAAGCACTAGTTGTCACACTGGAAGTTGCTGGAGCTTTCTCTTAAAATTGCAAAAATTGTTGCTTGGAACAGACAAATGCAGACTTGTCAAGTCTCACTCTGTCAGCTTTATACTTTGTTTGCTGCCTTCTTTCCAGCTGTAGAGTTATTGCCCTGGCTTGTAGCTGCTTCTGAGCTTTCATCTGAGCTTTGTGCAGGCAGAGCAGGAGCTGGAGGGATGCTGTGGTGCTGCTGCACACATCACTGAGCACTTGGAAAAGGAAAGGTTTTTCTGAGGAAAAGCAGGCAGAATTTGACTGCTGGAGTCTCTTCTGTCACACCTGAATGTGTGTAAGTCAGTGTGTCAGCTGGGAATTAGGAATTGCTGTGACAGCAGTGTTTGAAAGAGAGATCAGGGGAGTTTTAGACTTCACACTTGGCGCTTTACTGGGTTGACAGTGCACATGGCCAAAGACCAGTTCTTCCCCTGACAGAAATGATCACTGCACACATAAATAACAATCAATCCTTTACAAAACTTATCCCAATTTAGCTGTGATATGCAAAGCCACTGAACTGGTGTTGATTAAGATTTATAATTGAACTGGTGTTGATTAAGATTGATAATTGTGGTCCTTGAATGCTCAAGGTGCCAAGGACTTATTGATGAAGCAAGTCCCAGCTTTCTTCATGCCTTCTTTGTGTCTTTTGCTCCTCTGACCCTTTCTCAACAGGAAAAGGGCTCATCTCATCTGGCTATGCCATCTTAATTTTATGATGATTACTTCTGATTTCCCTTATTCTTTTGGTATCAATGTATGAAAGGTTCATACACAGAAGTGTTACAAGATCAAGGTTTGTATTTAAAGTGCAACACAGATTTGTCATATGCAGAAGTTAACAGAACTGAGGCAAAAATACAATAGATCCTTTGCTGAAAATAATGCTCAAAATATATAATTAAATTTTCTTTGCTAAGTTATTCTTCAGAGATTGAAGCAACTCTAAACGTAATGAAAGACAGTGCAAGAAATTATCTTTAGCTTGTACCGACTCTAATAAAAATGTCAAATACTCTCCTAAAGGAAAAAAAAAACCTCTGTGAATAGTTTTCTGCTGATTTAGCAAGTTGAACTGACTCCATAAATATTGTGAGCTGTGTCAGAGCTGATTTCAGTCAGTGGGATGATGCTTGGAGGGACAAGAGTGAGAGGGGTCTGGTGAAATGAACTTCATCCAGGAGGAAGTGAGCTCATCATCTTATGGAACTTCCCTCTGAGATGTGTATATTTTTGGGGGAACTGTAGATTTTTACACCTTATATAACAACTCCTTAGTTAGAACAAACTTAAGGGAGATCTACCTGCCCCTGTGTTAGTCAGGAGTGATTGACCCTGTTGCAAGATTGAAAATCATCCAAATTTGTGTCTCCTCCAGCAAAGATGAATGACAAAACCACTGCATTATGGATGCAAATTAGATCCTGAAGCTTATTTTGTTTGGAATTTCTTGTTTGGAGTGTCCTCAATGGATCAACATTTTTTTTAATTGGTGTGCTTTCTGTGGTTTAAGGAATAACATTTTTTTGGTCCACCCTGAGCAGTAAATGTTGAAGGCCCAGAAGAGCTGTTTGTATAAAACACACCATAAATAAATGTCTTCAGTTTAGTTCTTCACAATGCTCTTAATGGTAACAGAGATTTGTCTTCTCAAATCATGTTGTATCAGGTTTTGACCTCAGATTGGCCTACAGATCATGCAGGAAGTAAAGGCAGATGAATTTACAACTGGACCACACTACTAAATTCACCTTTGGGAGTATATTGAACTACTCCTACAATCTGGTTGAAACTGTCAAAAAGCTTTAGTGCAGAAAAATTCAGAGATAAATAACTGGTGTAAAGTCAGTGCTAAATTAGGAATTCTGAGTGCTGGCATTGCTTCTCAGAATAAGGACAAATCTGGATCTTGTCACCTTTCTGCTTTGATGTGAGATTTCATGTGGTTCAAATTGTGTTGGCATGAAACTATTCCTTGAGCTTGCATTCCAATGCACAATTTTGATCTGAATAATATGGGGATTTCAAAAAAAACCTTATTTTTTTCTTTGTTTATTGAGAGAATATTTCGTTTGGAGCTTGTGTGGCTGCGTGACATTTTTGTTAATATCTTAAGCATGGATGTAGCAATGTTTATGAATTTCAGAATTAGTTAATTGCCCTATAAATATTCCAGGCCAAGGCAGTATTGCCCTTGGTTGTCATTCTTTCCCCAACAAAATTGCACTACAGGTGAGATATGGGTTTTTTTACCTGCTTTTTTTCCCTTTGTGCTGTCACTTCTGTGCATTAATGAGATGGAAGTGCTCAAATTCTACTGAAATCATTGACTTCAGGAGTATACTTGATTCATATGTACAGGTGGCTTCAGATTTAGCTGCATTTGTTACAGACAACGTAGGATTAGAAATGAGAAATCTCATATCTCAATTAGGGGGATGAGTGGGGACTTAGTAACAACTAGAATGATGGAAAAGTATGATTTCTCATAAATTTTGTTTGTTGGTACCACGTGGCTCCAGCTCTATTGCCCAAAAGCACATTGCATGTTCTGTAATCTTTAATTTCAGCCACAAATGTCATATTGAGGTACCTTTGTGTATTGCTAGGGAAACCAGATTTGGATGTGTTAAACTGAAACATTCTGATATTATTTATTGTATAGACATTATTTATTGCTGGAATGGTCATAGGTAAAATGAAGTGAAGAAAACTGATATTTTTGGCAAGAATTTGACTTTATGAGGAACTGCATTGCAGAAAGTATGAAATGAAGGATATATCAAGTTCCCACAGAGATGTTTTCAGTAACTCAGGTATCTCACCACTAATCATTATGCTACTAGATTAGATAAAAGGAAAAAATTATGCTTAGGAGTCTGATGTACCATTTCAAATGTAGTAATTTAGTTGTGGGTTTTAATATTGCCAGAATGTGAGTCTTAAAAAGTAGAGTTATTGGAAAAACTTCTTTGTCACTGATTGGAATGGTCCTATTGAGAGTCTATAAAGCAAATGAAGAATCCAGAATTAAGTAAACACTTATGTTGAAAAATAAGCAATGAATAAATCAGAGAAGATTGGGAAAAAAGAGTTACTGTATAGATTTTATGCCCTCAAATAGAAAACCAGGAATTAAAAAGCAGATAGTCAAATAATTTTATGGCCTTTTATTTAAGCAGTGATTGTACACCCCACTCAGCGGGGGACATGAAAATATGAAATTATTATGTTTGTTTCTGAGGTTCTATTTCTGTACTGTTCCTCTTTATTTCTGCAGTGTTTCTTAAAGAAGCTTGCTGGGCTCCTCTCTGGCACCTATTTGCAGCCTTTCACGCTCTAATGTTAATTTTTTAGGGTGTGCTGAAGGATTACATTTACAGTCGTTATCTTCACAGGGTATTTTGTCTTCTGTTACTTGTGCATATTGGCCTCTTTCAGAGCCTCTCATTTGGGGCTGCTGGGTTTTATTTCCATGTTGCTAAACTGGCTTTTATGAATGACTCCATTGATGAGGGTGCAAAGTGATGAATATATGGTCAGCTGAATTATCAACATTTTCCCCCCTAAAGATGAAGGGTAAGGATGGATTTGTAACGTGTCACAGACAGGATTCCCTCTGTTATTATCATAGATCAGTGACACTTTAAATTGTTTTAATTTTGAGACAGAAGTCATGAATCACTACAAGAATCTGAGAAGCTGCATTAACTTTTTAAAGAGGTGGAATTGAAGAGAGAGGAAAAGCTGAGGGGACTGCTGGGGCCAAAAATGTCCCTTTAAATAACATAATGATATTCTAGGAGGCGTTTTTGTCCTTTGTGAGCTTCCCTTAAGAAGTAGCAGGTTCCAGCCTATTTGTAAACACATTAGCTGCATTTCCTTCTGTCTTCAAAGGGATAAAAGTCATTGCAAGAGAGTGTTTGAGACTTTAGGAACCATCCTTGCCCTTTTTTTCACACTCCACAGGCAGCGCAGTGGCAGAATACACAGTGGGATACCGACTTTAAAGTCCTCATTTTACCCTTAAAAGCTGTGCTGCTGACAGTGCATTTTTAAAAAGGTCTTTAGCTTGAAGTGGCAAAAAGGTCTATATGCTAAATACAGGAGGCTTTGATGTTTTTTGTTTTCTTCCCCTCTGAAATTTTAAATGGGGTTCAAAAGTCCTGTGAATTGAGTGACCTATCCAGCAGTAGCTGTTGTCAATGTGTTAGGTGGATTTGAATGAGCCTCGCTTCCAGCTTTTTATTAGAGTTGATAATATTTAAATTTAGTTTTACATGTGTGTCTGAAATATGGCTTTAGGAAAACAGAGAAGTTTATGAGAAACATGATTCTTTTTTCTGTTCCTATTTTCTTTTGCTTTTGGAACCTCTGTTAAGAGTGCAGCTGTATGCATTGGTACATAATTATTTGCAGTAAGCAAGGGTGAAGCAAGCTGCACGTGGAAAAAGCAATCTATGGATTTTGGAATGGTTGATTGTTTTTACAGTAAGTCAGCATGAAACCCCTGGAGTTTTTTTGCTCTTTACTAGATGCCTGGTACCTACATATTGAATCTGAGTTTTGATGGTGCGAAATTTCCTTATTAGTGTTAGCAAGGATCTGTAATAATAGTCATTATATTTATTCAAATTGTCTGTTGAAGTGTTGCCCAATGACCTCTGGTTAATACAAGTTTGATAGGTCTGTATTAATATCAATATCCATAAATATATATATATGCAGTACACAGTGTTTAGGTTTTAAACAAGTTTGATCTATATTAATATCAAATATCCATATATATGTGTGTAGTACACAGTGTTTAGGTTTTAAGCAAGTTTGATACGCCTATATTAATATCAAATATCCATATATATATATATGCAGTACACAGAGTTTAGGTTCCATTCTAAATGGTTCTTTTCTGTTGCTGTTTCTCTTTTTGACTTGTTGATGATACATTGACTAAAGGTAGGAGTAATAGATACATTCTATAGAGAGTGCTCTTGTTGAATTCAGCTCTTTTATATTCTTCACAACTGATCTCTATGCTGTTCATATCAAAGAAGTCCAGGCTGTTACCTCTGAAGGAAGATTGATATTTTATGTGTTTGTTCCCCAGGTGCATTTAGCTTATGAATAGTCTGGAGAAGTTTTGAGGTGTGAATTGTGAAGGGCAAGAGTTATCAGCACCTACAAAAGTCTTGGGGCTATTGAAAGTGCTCCTCTGTAGCTCCACGTTCAGAACCATTTCTGAGGCTTGCACAGGGCATGCGTGCCATAACCCTTTGAGCAGCTCAGCCAGTTTCCCTGGTAGAATTGACACAGACATAATTAAGGCATGTCTGCACCCAGCTTGGAGCCTTTGCTGCTTCACCAAGGGCTGATGACCATGTCTGCTCCTCCACCTGGCCTTTGACCAGCATCCTGGTGGCTGCTGCTGTGGAAGCCATGTGTGAGACAGAACAAGAAAATCTCATAGTTAGAAACCCTCTTTCTCTGCTTTGTCATCTGCTTAAGAAATCTTGAGGTGTTTGATGCAGGCTGCTAGTAAAATAATCTTTACTGCAAGATTCTGGTTCACTTTTCAGATTCCAACCCTTGTGGTCATCACTGCTCAAGTCTGGCATGGGCTTCTGGTCATCTTTAACTGGTAGTGCTGTTTTTTTGCAGCTGACATTGCTCCAGCATTGCTGATGTACATGAGCATCCAACACAAGGAGGATTACATGTCAGATGTTCCTGACTGCTTGAATTTTGACTTAAAATTGGATGGAGGGCGAGGTAAATCCAACAAGATGAGAGTAAGGAAGCCTGGAGAGTGTGCGAGGGGCATTAGAACACACTAGGGACCAAAAGTAGCCTAGCAGTCTCAGCAGGTACCTCTTGAGCTGTTGGTTCTTACCTTTGTACTGAGGTCTCCAAGGTGGAAGGCCGATAATGAATTCAATTCACTGTCTATTCTTTTGAAAGCTCCAGAGGTTAAAGCTGTTGAGGAGTGATGATGATGACAATCTCTTGTAATGTTAAAACTACTGTTAAATTGGAAATAGATTCCAGGGTTGAAAATTTGTAACCCATGGGATTTGGACCTGCATCACCTTATGTCCCAGCTGTCTACCTGGAGCACTGTAAGGAACTGTCTTCACAAAGAGGTTAAACCTGTAAATTCAGACAATCAATGTTTACATTTTGCTGCTTTTCATTCTTAATCTATGATTCCTCCTCTCCCTTGTGCCTTTTTGCTTTAAAAGGAGGATTTTGGTAATTACTGATATACTGTTTGGGTTTGGTTGTTGTTTTTTGTGGGAATGAACCTCTCCCTGTCCAGAAGCCCAGATGCAGCAGTGGGTGGCTTTGGCAATTGGGATTTTTGTGTAATAGGTGTTGGAGAAAGAGCAGTGAAGGCTGAACACTGGCATTACTGTACCCCCAGGTGAATAATTTGAATTACCCATCTGTGACAGTGTTCACAGGGGTTCTTGGGCTGGGGAAGAGATGAGGATCTGACTCCATGTTTCAGAAGGCTTGATTTATTATTTTATGATATATATTACATTTAAACTATACTAAAAGAATAGAAGAAAAGGTTTCATCAGAAGGCTGGCTAAGGATAGAATAGGAAAGAACGATAACAGAGGTTTGTGTCTCAGACAGAGAGTCTGAGCCAGCTGGGCTGTGACTGGCCATTAATTAGAAACATCCAGCATGGGCCAATCAAAAATCTACTTGTTGCATTCCACAGCAGCAGATAATCAATGTTTGCATTTTGTTCCTGAGGCCTCCCAGATTCTCAGGAGGAAAAGATCTTAAAGAAAATATTTTTCATAAAAGTTGTGTGCGACACCCATCTCTTTCAAAGGAATGCATATTGAGCTCACTGACTGCACCTGACTCTGTACCTTCCCTTTCTATTTTCTATTTCCATCAGGCTGCTGATGCTGGCTCTGGTCATCTCAGGGGATGTGAACTGCTTCTGTCCCTTTGCAAGCTCTGTTAGGTCTGTGTGCAATACTCTCACCTGCCTGAGGTGAGCTTAGGATGTGAATTTAGACTGCACATATGGCAAGGTATTGGACTTAGTATTGACTTCAATTAGACTTGTATTAGCCTGGGGAACCTGGGCAAGGTATTCCTTAATTAAAATGAAGCAAGTGTGCTCCCCAAGCAGGGAGTCCTACCTTGTTCTGCTCTCATAAACACACTTAGTATTTGATGCTGCCTTCAAACAGGGATGGCTGAGGAAGATTAAAGCAGATTCTGGTCTCAGATTTATGGATGGAAAAAAACCTCAAACTGTTTCTAGTATCAGCAGGTTTTGCCTAGAGCTTTAAATAAAGAATTTTTTTTTTTTTCTGGGTTATTTTTCTTGTCTTCACCTATGCTACTATAAAAGGAAACAGTGGGTGTTAACTGCCTTTACTACCAGGTTGTTCAAACTCATTGCCACGCTCTTGATACTCCCTATAGATTGTACAACGTCAAGGTATAATTCCTAAAGTGCCAGACATGTCGTTTTGAAGGCTCTGGTTTTGGTATTGTGGAAAAAATATTACTTCAGCATGGCATGGGTGATTGCAGAGTTAGCTATTTCAGTGAAAAAAGTTAAATGAAATATCAGTTGTTGCTGTGAGACTTGAGTTACAGGGTAATTTTGAGTGTTGTGGCACTGCAAAGAGCACAGGGACTGAGCTCTCTGAGTAGCAATCCTTTCAGTTCATAAATTAGATCATTTTAATGGTCCACAAAGTGCATGGAAAATACTATTTTCAAAGATGTGAGTAACTGTTCCTAAGCAGCCACGATACTTGTTCATCTGTAAGAAAACCTAGAGGGTTTTTATTTTCCTTTTCAGTTCTGAGGATAAAAAAGTAGATATGCATTGAAATAAAATTATTCGACAGTTATAATTGTGTTAGGTTGGACTTTTCAACCTTATTTATTTTTAAAACGAACTTCTTATTCATTCAAGTAGTGAGAAATAATGTGGGATTCAGAAATCTCAACAGAAAACAAAATGAGAAAGGGAAGGAAATTTAAGCTCATATTTTGCTTTAGGTATAGATCACCTGTTCCCCAGGAAAGGGAGACTCACAGATACCTGCAACATTGAAGGGAGAGGGAGGAATTCCTTTCTGTTGCTATTTTTATGAAATTAAGCACCTAAAATGTAATTGTTTAACTGGATTTTCTTATTTACCTGAAACTAAGTTACTAAAATTTTTCTTCAAAAATTTTTTCAAAAATGTAATAAATAAGAATTTTGGTAGCATGGCCATTTCTAGGAGTAAGAGGGGGAAGACAATACATTGGCAGTGAGATTCAGTGCTAAATCCTGCTTGCTTTAATCTTGCAGAATTCCCATTGACTGACAGTGGGAGATTCTTCTAAGCAGGGTTTTGCTTGGAGCTCTATGAATAATGGAGCTTATGCTTCTCATGCAAAAATTTTAGAATTTTTTTTTTTTAGTGGGTGAAAAAAAAAATCATGTACTGACTGTATTCTTTCAGACCCAGGCATATTGAGAAACAGCTGGAGATTTTTAACTCCAGTTTTAAAGCCTTGCTCTGAAAATGGGAGGTAGAGACCAAATATGATGTTTTTCCTGAGATCTGCACACTGGATTTCTGGAGGGCAGATTTTGGCCTGCTCAAGACACTGATTCAGGGAGTCAGATTTTAAAAACAAAGGGGTCCAGAAAGAATGGGTGTCTTTCAAGAGTGAAATTCCGAAGGTGCAGGAGCTGACTTGCCCCTATGTGCTGAAAGATGAGCCAGCAGGGAAGATAACTGGACTGCATGGGCAGGGAGTTTTGAAGGAATTAAGGGAAAAAAAAAAGAGGGTGTATCACCTTCAGAATGAGAGGCAGGAAATTCAGGAAGTATTTAGCATGTTGCTAGGTCACGTAGGAAGAAAGTTAGAGAGGCAAAAGCCCAATTAGAACTTAATGTGGGCACTTGTCTGAAGGATAGGTAAGGAAAATATTTTTATAAATGCAGTAATGGCAAAAGGAGGGGCGAGAAGTATCTCCATTCTTTATTAGACATGGTGGGGGGAATATAGTCACCAAAGATCAGGAAAGGTCTGAGGTATTTAAAACCTTCTTTGCCTCAGTTTTCAGCAGAAAGACAGGCTGTCCTCAGGACAGCTGTCCTCCTGGGCTTGTAGATGGGGTCAGGGAGCAGAATTATCCAGGAGGAAGCAGTGAGAGAACTGCTGAGCCTCTTGGATGTTCATTAATCTATGGATCCTTCCCAGGGTGCTGAGGGAGCTGGCACAAGAGCTCCCCAAGCTGCTTCCCATCATTTACCATCAGTCCTGGCTCCCATGTGGTGTTTGTGAAGGTGCCCAGGATGAGGTGAGAGGTGGGAATCTGACTCCACGTTCTCAGAAGGCTGATTTATTATTTTATGGTATTATATTATATTAAAGAATGCTATAATAAAACTACACTAAAGAAAGAGAAGGATACAGACAGAAGGCTTAACAGGAATGATAATAAAAATCTGACGACTCAGAGTCTGACACAGCTGGACTGTGATTGGTCAATAATTAAAAAAACAATTCACATGTTGGATAAACAATCTCCATACCACATTACAGAGCTGCAAAACATGGAGAATCTGAGGCTTCTCATCTTCCCAGGAGAAGAAATTCTGGCAAAGGGATTTTTGAGAAAATATCATGGTGACAGTTCCAGATGACTGGAAGCTGCCCAGTGTGACACCCATCCGCAGGAGTGGCTGGAAGGAGGATCCAGGAAACTCCAGGATGCATCCAGCTGGGGGCCAGTCACCAGTGGTGTCATTATAGATAAAATTATATATATATATATATATATATATATATATATATATTTATTTATTTATTTATTTATTTATTTTTATATATTTATATATATATATTTATATAAATATTTATATATATATATTTTTTTAATATATATTTTTTTCCTGTATAGACAGTGATCATTCAGGTCCTTGCTGTTGAGAGTATGAATTTTCTTGTTTATTCAGTGGAGGTAGGTCTTTGAGAAGTATTTGCTTCCATTGTAACACCCCCTTGATTCACCCCAGTTAAAATGAACAGGAAGATAGCACTGGAGTTCTCGGGTATTTCCCTTTATTTATTATATGAGGTATTTTAAAATATCGTCTAAGGTGGTACAAAATAAATACTAAAAATTGTGCTTTCCATTGTGGTCAAACTACTAAACTCAGAATTTGAAGTTTAATGAATCCAGATTGCCTGTGTTTATTTACAATGTTCTAAGGCTTTCTGGAGATTTGTCTTGTTCATATTATAATGTGATTATAATAGTGGTGAATAATAATATTGGTGACTATTATAATAATTGGTAACTACATAATTTGTGATTATATCAGCTGCACTGATGATCCTGAAAGAGACTGGGGTCAGTGGCTCAGTGCTATTGGTAGCCTCTGTATTGGCAATCGTGGGGGAAAATGGGCAAAAAATAACATCTTGTTTATTTTTTCTCAAGTGTTGTTCTTATCATAATTCTGGAAAGGCTTTGAGAGTTTCAGTGCATGAGTTGGAGACAAGTCTCGTGTGATTAATCATTGTGACCAAAAAAAGAGAAAAAAATGGGTCCCAATATGACTCTCACTCTGAACATCAGTAATAAAAACAGAGAAAGCTTTTTCCAGAATTGTATTCAATCAGAATTATATCTGGAGTGCCTATAACAAAAGCTCTCTCCCTGTAATCTTGCATGGTTAAGTTTTAAACAAGAACAACTGATGAGGACATTTTCTTCTCTTCCAACAGTCTTGCAAGTATAATAATACTGCAAAAGTTTCACACTCAGAAGCATTTCAGCTGATAATATCAACCAGTTTATTAAAGCTATTCTTACTCCAAACAACCCTTATGAACCTTCTAAATGTCTTCATCTAGCACAGTACATCATCATGGCTCATTACATGCCGTGAATGGCATAGTGCAGTGACTGGATATACTTTTTGAATCACACTAATTTTGAGACACTAGCACTCTAGTGCCACTTTGCCCTGGTAAAAGCTGTATTTCAATGAGATTTTATTAGCTGCTGCATCAGTCATTTGCTCTGATATATATTCTACATTCTTTTTGCTGTCACATCATTTACCTCGCCGAACTTGCTCGAAAACCTGCATCAGCAGAATGTTCCAGATGCATCTGGTAAAATATCCTTAGAAAAAATATGTGCATGTATAGGGCAAACAAAGTTTCACTCATACCTTTGATTTATGAAGCTCATGACCTTAACAAGCCCAGTCTTTCAATGCCAAAACCCCAGCTCTGAGATGTTAGATGTGGCAGACTTGTCCTGCCTGATGCACACTGAGGTTGGATGCATCTCTTCCATAATTTCCAGTTAAAATGCCTGGATGATGTCAGCAGTGATTTGAAGTGAGGGCAGAGAGAAAATGTGGGGTATCTAATTGCACTGGCTTGAACTCTTCTCAAGCTCAGAGATTTTAGATCAAGACATGAATGCAGAAGCAGCCTGTCACCATGATATTTTATGAAAAATCTCTTCTCTGGGATTTTTCTCCTGAGACGCTGGAAAGCCTCAGAAAAGAAATGTAAACAATAATTATCTGATTGCTTGGAATGTGGTCTGGAAGTTGCTTACCAACAGGTGCATCTTCCATGTGAATTGTTTTTACTTAATGACCAATCCCAGTCCAGCTGTGTCGGACTTCCTGGTCATTCACAAGTTTTTATTATTCATTTCTTTCTAGCATTCTGATGTCTCCTTTCTCATTCTTTAGTATAGTTTTAGTATATAATTTGCTTCTAATATTATATATATCATAAAATAATAAATCAGCCTTCTGAGAACTTGGAGTCAATTCTCATCTCTCACCTCGTCCTGGGGACCCTCACAACACTGCAACAGCAGCCCTGTCTGTGTAGAAATACTTTAAAAACTCAACCTCAAATCATGTCATAGCATAGACTCATAACCTGCCACCATAAGCTGTGAATTTTCTGCTGAAGATAGTATGAAATTGTAAAACTTTTCTTTTGTCAGTTGATATATGGAGGGTATATTTGGATGTTGTTTCTATTGACCTAAATGTTCTGCTAGAGGTTAAATTTCTCTCTCTCTGCCTAGGGTGCACCTCTTCTGCACCTTTCTATGATTTTTATCTGGATGCCTCCTTTACAGCTACAGAAAACATGCTAGAATGTATTTTCCTGGTTTTGCAGGTATTTTGAGGATGGTAGTGCTGGGAGGGGCTTTGTTTTCTGATAGGAGCATATGTGCTCTCCTTGTGCCTGCTTGGGTGATAATTAAATCTGTGTATGTATAAATCAGAATCATATTTCCTGTGCACCAGTCTCAGATTCAAATTAAATATATAGGTTTTCCTCACCTTCAGAGAGACAATTTTAAAAGAAATTAAAAAAAGAAATTGAAAGTTATCATATTCTCAGTGTTGAAGTGGAAGCAGTTTTGGGGATAGCACAAACAGCAATTTCCCAATACCACAGAGCATTTCTTTGAATGTTTTTCTTTTCCTATGTTCTTTGAAGAAGGATGCTTCATTCTTACTGCATCTTAAAACAGTTTGTGATCTCTCAGTAAGCAGTGAGCCAGTCATGAAGTAAATACCCCTGATCAGGATCTATGGGTCACTTCTGCCCCAGCTCCCATGGCTTCCAAGCTTTTATCCTCTGCTCACTTTCCCCTCAGGTCAAGAGTCTTCTGGAAAAAAAATAATCAACCAAAATAACAAAAAAGACCCTCCAAAACCCAATCAACAATTAGTGAAAAGCCAAAGAGAAAACCTGTTGTGTCTGTCTCTTTTCAAAATATTTTAAGTTCTATCATATTGACTTTCAAGCCCCTTCATTATGTATCACCTCCTGTACAGCTTTCTGTAGATTTTCAAGCATCTGGATGCTTCACAATTGTTTGGCTGTACAACCAAGGTGAAAGTTAAGAATCCTGGTTTGCTCAGCTGTCTGGTTTGGTTTGCTTTTATTTTTGCTTGGTGATAGCTGCAGATCTTGAGTAGCAAAGCCTGAGGATATGGATGTGCTTTCCTGTAAAAAAACCAGTCAGATTGGTCAAAAGGGAGAGGATTTCAAGACCACACCAATCTATCAAGAACCAGTGTGTTGCGGGATTATTTTATAATTACCATCATTACAATGGTAAGATTTTATTGCATATAGATCAGAAATTTTGCTGATATTTAATTATTTTAAGTCACAAACCACATATTCATTATTCCCAGACTTTTTGTCCTGGTTGCATGAGATTCAGGTGCAGTGTTTTACCTTGACTCTTAAAACTTCAGGCTCTGCTGCTCTATATACTCATCTTTCTAAAGCACTTTTTAATATGCTAATAAAAGAGTTAAAAACCAGTTTTATGTGGGACTTTACAGTATAAATTATGGATGTCAGTTTCAAGTATTTCCCTCTAAGTAATGCATCATTAGCAGCTTATCCTTCAAACTGATATCCCAGAAGAGGTAAATTTTCAGGCAAATTTTTGAATATTTTTAATATTTCTCCATGAAATGTCAAAAAACCTGACATATTAGAGGAAATAAAAGTGCCAGCAGGTTTACCTTGTGTTTTTCTCTAAGCAGTCATCTGTTTGATATTTACAGAAAAAAAATTTGACAGTTTGATTTTTATTTTGTTGTTGTAGCATCCCAAGTCCTTGAATGTTGAAAAAGATCAAAATCTTTGATGCATCTAATACCATGCTTTAACCTTTGTTTAGAAACAAAAGAATGACATACAGTTCTTATGAATTCAACATTACCATGTCCTTCCTTTCTAGTTTTTTTCCTGACAATTTGTAAAGATACAGTCACTCTCCTTTGTTTCAGCTGAACCTTAAAATGTCCATATTTTGACCTTTTCAGAAGCAGAACTGGCTGACTTGTGCTGTCTTTCTTTTTCCTTCTATTAACCATTAGTTTTGGGGAAAAAATGCAGTGTTGCTGAGAGATTTCGGCTTTACATGACTGCCAGTTCTCACAACTGGACAAAAAGGGTAGACCCCTTATTTATAAAAATGATTCAACTTGACTGTGCTCACAAATTCATTAAAAATATGAATTATTCTATTCAACAAGGGAATTTGAATTTGTGTGGATATTTTATTAATTATTCAAGATTTTCTGTCTCAAACTCTCTAAGATTTGGGCCATCCAGTCAAAAGGAGGTTTCTGGAATAATAATGTTACCTGAGTAATATCTAGAGGGTAATGAGTAATCAGAAATGGATGCATGACAAAAAAAAAATAAAATAGCAAAGCACAAGGTGGCATAAATTTGCACGGTATGTTTATACAAAATTACAAATAAATAATTTTCTTTATTTTTATTTAATAAATAAATTATTTGTTAAATCTACATGAAATGTAGAAAAGAAGTGAGAAAAAATTTTTGTATTTTTCTGCTGCAATTTGTTTTTTCCCGCTCAGTAATCACGGCATTCTTTTACAAGTAGAGCCCCTGGAAGCACATTCTGAAAAACACTGATTCACATATCACTTTTAAGATCTGTATTGATTTCTTTTAAGAATTATGTGACAAGAATTCAGGAAGGAATTCTGTTTCCAGCTTAGACCTGAAAATTTCACTGAATCCTTGGGCCTGGATGGGTTTGTTTTGGAGAACAAGAATTGTGTCTCCAGTTTTGCTGAGATCTGAGGAGCTGAGCTGTGTTTTCCCAGCTGTTGATGTGGATCTATTCACTGGGAAAAATAGGTCTGACTGCCCATGAGAAAAGATAAAAAAAAATTGTCTTTTATTCTTTGGAAGTCATCTGGAAGCTGCAGAGGGGTCAGTGCAGCCATCTCTGGGTACCTGGAGGTCCAGTGTGAAGGAACTTTGAACAGAACTCAAAATATCTTTAGAAAAGGACAATGGCTTAGCATCACTTGGATTTAAAATCTTAAAATAAGATGTTCTGTTTTGTTGTTCAAAAAGGTTTTTCTTACAATTATTTTGTTTAAAACTCTTTAATAAAGCTCGGGAGACAGGCATTAGTTTGCTTGCAGTCTCTTCTTTTTTTGAGAGAAAATAGATTATAAATTTTCTAGTTTATTTGATCTCAAAAATCAAAGGTAAAAGCAGACTGCGAGTCTATATTTTGAGTACTCACTTTTACTCAGATTAATAAGCCTTTCAGTTCATTTTTTGAGATATCTGAACGTCCTTTATCTTGTAAAATTTTCTCAAGCCGGTAAAGAACGTCCCATTCTGTTTTAGATAAATGATTTCTTGTTGTAGTTCCCACAGTCCGGCTGCTCAGCAGAAACTGGGACCAGGCTGTTGGTGCCATAAATGCCATCCTTGGCCATGTCCCAGTGCCTGTGCTGCTTGCCCTGTCAGAGCTTTTGGCACGCTGAGGCTGCTGATCAAAGGTAAAACTTCCCAGGTATGAACTCAAGTGCGGGACAAAGTGAACAAGGTGAAAAAAAAAAAACCCCAAAAATTGAAAATGAACAGTTCAGTGGATAGAAAAATATTGAGAAGGGCTTAAACATCAGACTGAATATTACTGCAGTAGCTCTGGAGTGCAAGACCTTCATGTGTGACTTGAAATAAATCTTGAGGTTGTAAACTGGCAAGGGAGGGAAAAATGGAAGCAACCCATAGCATAGAAGTGGAAATATACTCCAGATTAAACAGCCTCGCAACACTAGAATGCACCAAATGATGGAAATAATTAAAGGGGAGCTATTGAGATATAAAAATGGAGATGAATGCTCTTGGTGAGAGCAGTGTAGCATTCATTCTCCTCCTGAAAGATCCTTTGTCTTTGGAGATAAGAGCGCAGTGCCAAATCCCCAGCGAGGGCTGCCTAGCAACTAACCCACCAAGTGAGGGCAATGCAGCTTTAATCTCTTTAGGAAGCAAGTGTAGCTATTAATTTAATTACTAGAGGCAGCACACCATGAATCAGCATGGTAAACCGGCAAAAAAAAATTAATGAAGACTATTTTTGAGGTCTAAACTTGAGTGGTTGCATCAGGGATTGCCTCGCTGTTATGGTGGGATGGTTGAGATCTTATTAAAGTAAATTTTATTAAAGGTAAAGCTCAGGATCCTATGCTGTGGAGTGGGATCCACTAATAATAAGCAAGAATTTGTTTTTATTGTTGGCTGGGGAAGATGCTTAAGAGATGGGAGGCCCCAGCAGACCCTTCATGGATTTCTCACCACTTTCATCTCTTCTGATTTGTGTTCTGGCTATTAAACATGATGATGATGATGGCTCCTCCAGAGAATAGGGGTAGAGGATCACTCTGGGTTTGAGAGCATCTGTAAGAAGTTCTCTGTGGTATGTGCAGTAGTACATGTACTTGTCAGTAGTACAGTATTTGTCAAAACAAACCTTCACTTCAGAGAAAAGCAGGAAATGTTTTCAGGAAGCCCACTTATTTGGGATTTTGTAATCAGAATGAAGACTCTCAAATCCAAGGAGGAACACAGTGATGTATGTAAAATATATACTAAATATTCAAGCTTCTCTAAGTAATATCAGCTATTTGTAGTTGTCCTCACTAAAAACTGTACTATTGGCAGTTATGTAATGCAACAGGAACTCATCTATATTATTGGAGCTGTCTCTTAGAAATGCAAAGATTTTTTCAAAATATCCTGAAGATATCTTTCCCTCAAAAATCCCCAAAACTGAGAGACCTGCTGTTTGGTGCCAGCATGTGTATGCTCAAACAAAAGTATTTGGTCTTCATAAATAGTTCTGTAAGTTTCTCACCAGTCCTGGAGAAGATGGGAAAGTGACATTTCCAAAGGTTACTGAGAGATCTCTTGTTGAGTGACAGAAATTTGACATCATAGCTGATGCATGTTGTGCTCTATGCAGGTATATAATTCATTTATTATGTGGAAATATCCTTTAATGTAGTGCTTAAATAAAAGTTCACTCAGATCCATTTTATGGCAGAAACAAATGAAAGTTCTGTTGTAAAAACTCTAATGTGAGATGCTTTGTTAACAGAACATTGTAATATTTTCCCAGTTTCAAGCTGTAACCAAAATCTGTTTTTCACTTTTTGCTAACCAGAACAGTAAATGTTATTCACCAGATGATTTTAAAGTGAACATGAAACTATAGGTTATTCTTGTAAAGGTACTTGGGATTTGGATTTGACTACAGCCAGTGATGAATGTCAGTAGTGCTATGGGATTAAAGGAAAAAGGATCAAGCAGTTAGTGTTATGAATATCATATGTATATACATGTAAACTTAGTCTGTGAAAAGCTGTGCATACCTTCTATTTTTCTATAAATAATTTTCTGATCTTAATAAAACAGTGCAGAATATTTTGTTGTTCCTAATGGCTGAGTTTATAGCAGCAGGCAGGTGCAACAAGATGAGTTATTTGTGTGATTGACTCTATGGCAGCAATATGTGAGGGGCATGAAAATAGCAATGGTTTCCTCTGAGACCTAAATTAAATGTACATGAAGGGAGTTTTAACTTAGATTTTACCCTGGTGCCTATTAGTGACCTTTTTTCTTGCTTTTCCTCTCCCATACACATAGACTGAATCAGTCAGGCATTGAAGCTTCTGAATACACAACAAAAGTTGCTAAGAAAATGCTGAAATAGAGTGCTTAGAGCAGAGCTTTTGAGTCATCTATCCCCCATTTTCCTGTGAATTTAGTGTGGATTATTACAATGAATATGCTGTGAATTCCTACCAGTGAGTGAGCAGCCATGAGCTCTATAGAAGAAGTGAATTTCAATGGCATTTTGAGTGAAGAGAGGACTGCATTTCACTGCTAAGTCTGTGCTTTTAGCCAGTGAACTTTCAGTAAAAGTTGATTGCAAGAAATACTGTTATACAGTTTAATACTTTATTGCTGAAAATTAATTTATTTTTAGTTATTCTAAGAGCTTTATTTATATGTTAAGTCACTGAATGAAGTGCTTCTGTAGGAAAAATACAACATTAAAAAAGATAAAAACCCTTCTTAATTATACCCCAAAGTACTTGGGATGGTGTTCCTGCTTTAGTGAAGCCTGTGGTGAAGTCTCATTTTGAGGGTCATCATTTAATATAATGTATTTTTATCTGTTTAGGAAAAAAAAAGGTCCATATTTGGTTTTGTTTGCTTTTCTTCCCTCACTGATCTTGTATACCTGCCAGTACTCTGCCATGTGGATTAAACTGGTGTAAACATTGGGGAATTAAAGCAAAGTTTTGGTTTCATTATGCACAGCTTCAGTGTGGTAGTGATAAATGCATTTATAGTCCTTCTTTCATAACTTATACAGTGCAAAAGCTTTTGATATTGTCATAAGGCATGAATTAGGTTTTCCCACTAACATTGACCCTGCTTTAGTGTTCAAGGGTGCTAGAATACATATTCCAGTCTTGTGCTAGAATGCTGGCCCAATTTATTTTTGTTCAAACCTTACCCATGGTTAACATGAGGGCTTAAAATGACTGAAAAAATTTGATGACTTGCGACACCAAAAGACAAACCTTCCCATCTTATATTTTTTCTTTCCCTTTGACTTTCGTATTAATATCTCATGACCAAATGAGATGTTCTTTTCTTTCTCCTTTTCCTCTTCTTTCTCCTTTTCTTTCTTCTTTTCCATTTCTTTCCTTCTTTTCCATTTCTTTCTTTCCCTTCTTTCTTTCCCTTCTTTCTTTCCCTTCTTTCTGTCCCCTTTTTCCCTCTTTCTTTCCCTCTTACTTTCTTTCTGTTTTCTTTTTCTTTCTTTTTTCATTTAGTAAGCTGGCTCTAGAAAAGTTGCTTCACTGCAATTACCACAGGTGCTTTTTCACCTCAGGTGTTGATGCTCTTCTCTCCTGTCATTTTCAGAGCACACCCACATCGTTGCCTGTTATTCTGCACTGCAGCTTGAATTTACCTTCTTACCACCTTTGTAAACATGACACTGCCTTTAAGTTCATAGAGAGATTGAGGATGTGAGCTCCCAGCTCAGACCTAAACCAGTTATGCTCATGGCAGGCAGAACTGCTGCAGCTGAGTCATTTTTGTTCCTGTTTTCACCACAATTCCCTGATCCTGGCTGTGTGAGCATTTGCTCTAGGGTGAAGCATGTCATAAAAGACACATGAAAGAAGCAGTTTGGATTTTAGGTTTAGAAACACAAACCTCAGACATTTTTTCAATTAAAGAGAGGGAAGGAGAGAAGTTTTCAACTTTCAGCCACTTTCATAGAATTCTGGAATTTGTAACTATTTCTTTTCTGTTCTGGTGGTGAATAGCTCAGGGTTGGGAAGGAAGGGGATGAGGGAAATAGAACAAGAGTGACAGCAAGAGGATATAGAGCAATTATTTCATGATCTTCTTGTAGTAAGACTTCTGGGAAATTATAAAAATCTGTGTTACTGGATAACAATCCTCACTGTGCAGTAACTCACTGCACACCCACATGAGCTGCTTTTTCAAGTGAGTAGCTCTATTGAAAGAATTACCCAGAGGAGTAAAGCCTGCTCATCCAGATGTGCTTGCAAAGAGATGCTATCCTGCTCTTGGTTTTTATTCAGTAAACAAGAAGATATTTGTGTTTCACTAAAAACCAAACAAAATAGAAGAAGAAATAAATGTATGAGTGCAAGCACATATAACATTGCCTTTAAATATGAGACTCAAATGAATCCTTGTCCATCAAGGCCTGGAACTACTCTTAACATCATAAAAGTACATTCTACTAAAATCAGCCAAAAATTACTGGGTCTGATCTCAAACTAAGCCTAACCCTTAAATTGCTGGTGTTAAAATAAATCTACATATTCTTTTTTGGTAATGACTGGCAGAAAAGGCAGATGCTCCTGTCAAATTTTGACCTCAAGATTTCCCTCATAGTTTCAGACCAACTGTGAGAAGAAAGTATTTCAAAATGATAGTAAAGGTGCAGTAGAGCATTTATATATTGATATAAATTTATGTTATCAACTCCACAGTAAAAAGGTTTAACTTCCTGTTTTAAGGAATGATCATCAAATTATCTCTTATATCCTTGAAAGTAGTTATTTTATTATTGCAAGGAACATCTTCAATGTTTTAAAATATGCTGAGGTGGAAGAGTCAAGCTTTATAAAAATGAGAAATTAAATGTGAAATTGGCCTAACTATATTGTCTGAAGGATCAGGTGTGAGGATATTTATAGCTGCTCAAGGTGCTATAAAATCTTTGTGGTCACTTCAGTTGGAATATCTTACCCAAAGAATAGCAAGAATTTGTTGGCTGGCTTTCCTCCTGTAGTTAAGTCCGTGTGTTTATGAGGTTATGTTAAATAAATAAGGCTGATAGGAAGGAGCAAGGTGATTAATGAAAAGAGAAAATCACGGATTTTGCTTGTATTTTTCATTGAAATTCAGTTAACAGTAAACAGGACATTGAGCACATGTCTCATGGCTGGCAGGGTCACTCAAGGCTGGAGAATCTTGAGTCCTCTGTCTTCAGCTTGGACCTTTCACTCTTTGAAATGGAGTATAAAGCTGTTAGACAATGAAATACTACAGTCCTTGGGCATGTAGAAAGCTGTATTTATTCACCTAAAATAATTTGTCTTAAGCTTTCTGTTTTCACAAACAATTTTTATTTGATTTTTGGATAACCCTTCAGAACATGAGCAGCCCCATTCATCCCCACTTAAGTTTTTCTCATGGAGTGAAACTTAGACTTGCCCCTTGCCTTTTTGTCTGTTCTGTCAGCAAATTGGGAGCACAGAGGTGGGGGAGGACAGGGAGGCTGTGTAATTCTGTGCAGCACTGATGCTGAACAACAAACAGCTTCTTGTCACACTTAGTGCCTCTTCCTTCCAGCTAATTGTTCGTATAAGTTCTCTTGAAACTTCAGAAGTGAAGTTGATATAATTGATCAAAGCTTAACTAAATAGGAATTAGGTATTTTTCTTTTATCTGTGCTGTAAAAATGTCTTTTTACCTACTGTGAGGGATGTTGCTAGCTCTAAGAGATTGATGTAATGCTCATATTAAAGAAAGGGATTTGGGGCCTGATCAATTAAACACATGAGCTAAGGCTTCAGCAAGGAATGTGAATCATTTTGGCAGGTTGTAAATACTAAAACTGATATGAGCTCAGAGACAGCATTTTTTGTTAAGTGGAGAAAAAGAGTCAATGTAGAAACAGATCAGAAATTGAGTTGGAAGAAGAAAATGTTGTCAAGTTTAGTTTCCTGTGGTTTATTGGATGCATCTATCATTGCTATGAGAAAAGGAACTGGAATTTTCAGGAGCGAATAGCTGCTCTGAAACAAAATGTCACCATAGCAATTGTAAATACAGAGAGGGAGGGAAGGGAGTGTCCAAAGGTAGATGAAGTCCTATGGAATAAAATAGCTCAGTAAATTTTCTGATTAAACCAGCAGTATTTGGAATAAAATATTTAAAATACAAAGGATTCACAGAACTCCAAGTCAATAGCAGCGGCATGGTCTTTGTGGAAGTCCAAGACTTTACTTTTTCCACAGCATGAAGGATCAAGGAAGAACTGATTTTGATAAATTCCTCAAAACTCCCTTAATTATATGAACAAGGGGAGATAATCAGAATTTTGCTCATTGAACAAGATAAAACTTTTAAAGTTGTTTGATGGGTGGTGTATTGCCAGATTAGGGGTGTTCATTGCTCAGGGCAGGATCTCTCCTGATCCAATTCCCCTCAATATTTTATTAATAGAGTCCAGGGTTAGCATTTAAAGCACTTTTACCCTGCTGATTTATGGTGTCAAGCCTTGTAGGGCTCCAGTTATCTCTGAGAGAACAAGAAATTTTGTGTATTGTTTTATATTTTGTATGTTAAACCGAAAAATTTGACTCAATAGGTTCTTGCTTGTTTGCTGTTTTTTTTTTTTCTTATAGTTTTCCCTCTTTTGAATTACATCCTCTGACAAATGCTATGCTTAGAGGGTAATAACCCAGCAATAATTCCTCAGAATATAGAGTTTAGAGTAAATTACAAACTGAGCCTACATCACCAGTGTTATTGAAGGAACTGAAAACATTCAGTTTCATGAAAACGTCATATTTACATATCTAAAAAAACCACTTTGATTAAGCTGCTGTTTTCCCTCAGTGCTGAGGAGGTGGTCCCATTAAATGTTTTGCCCATTTTGAGCATGCAGGGACACTTCCAAATGCAAATCTAAACTTTCTGCAGGTAAACACAGTATACACTGCTCTAGGTTGTCCACTGCGATAAAGGAGTCACTGATTTTTTCAATTTCTTAAGCAGCTATTAGTCAAATATTTGTCACAAACGTGCAAGAAAAGTTCTCTGGGAATTTTATGAAGTTAGGTTTCCTCCACAAAATCCAAGGGCTCTCTGCAGATCTTTTTCCCCCTGAAGAACTCTGTCCTAAACATTTCTGGCTGCCTCTGATAATTGTTGGGCTTTTATGCTTGTGTCACTTGTAATTATTCTGATGTTTTCTATTATTTTGAGAGTGTTGATATAAAACCTCTGAGCTAGTTATTCTGGATAAGATTTACCACCCTGGTCTTGTTTGACTCCTACTTTAGGCCACACATTGGAGATTAATCAGCTCATTCTATTCCAGGGAAAAAGAAATGTATTTTGAATTCTCAACTTCTTTTGATGTATTTTTTACTTTTTCTATCAATATTTGTCTCATCCATTCTGCAACAAAATCTTCATCATGTAGCAGGTCAATTTCTGGCTAAGAAAAATCCAGAGTGCTTTCTATAAGATGTTTGTTTGATGGAGTTTTCATAAAGAAATATTAGCAGTGTTTTGATTGAACTAGCTGGAAAGATTTTTTGGAGGGGGGAGATGCTTGCTATTCTTTATATTAGGACAAAGAATCACTTATGGTATTTCTTATTTCTTGTGAAAATACATATTTTCTGTCAGGGCCTGTTGAGGGATGGGTAGATATAAGTCCAATTGTGTCAGGAACCCACGTCTTAAAAGGGAACCCACTAGGCCGCGGCAAAATATCCAAATATGGATAACATTGTAAACAGACCAGTGAAGAGATTTTTGCTTTTATTTCCAGCACATCAGTCTCAGAATACAAAAAGGAGACATGACAGCTCACTGATCTACCCCAAAATGTCTCCTCCAGGAGGGCTCATACAGCAATACATAAAATCATCTCAGTCTAGATTTCAGCCAATCACACACAGAAAACACATATTGACAAGCATTCTATCCAATCTTATAAAGCATTCGTAATGGTAGCTAAAACAAAGACTAGTTCATAAAAGACAAAGAACAGAGTTCTATTCATACTAATCTTCTGAAGATATACATTAAATTACCTTGTTGGCATCCTAAAGCCAATTCTACAGAGGCCTATTGTTGTTTGTCACGTCTACTGCTTGGGAAGCTTTTCTGCTTGCATGGGAAACTTTTCTGCTTGCATGGGAAACTTTTCTGCAATGCTAACAAAACTCCAATCTAAGGCCTACATACCTTTTTTTTACCATTTCTTAAAAATCCTCTAATCTTATGGATTCCAACAAGGGCCTACTAGAATAGCCACCACTTTCCCCTGCTAATCTCTGCTTGTGATATTCACCTTCCTGAGTGTGAAAGAAATAATGAAATTCTGTATTCCAGCTGCAAGGGTGGGCATCAGTAACCAAGTGAGAGAGCAGCTGATGGGACTCAGTTTTTCATTCAGAGCAGGAGCAGCTCTTGAAAGGATGGAGAATTAGGCCTGGCTGCGGCTCAACAGTTTTGGGAAGAGCAGATTCAGCCAAGAGGAAGTGAAGGATGAGTAGTGTTGATGATTTAATGAGGCAGATGGTTTATTGTTTTGAAATAAACCACACTACAGACTGCCATGTTTTAACTCCATGCTTAAAACTGGTGATTTTTTAGGGACAGGACTGTATTCTTGTTGGCCTGTTTCTGAAGCAGCATTTAGGTTTATATCAAATGACTGACAACCCCTTAAAATACACATTAGGTATTCAATTGATAACCTAACATTTGGTTATCAATTATTTGAGATAAAATCAGCACAGTCCATCAAAAATTTTTGAAGTGATTCATGAAAAATAACCTGCTTTGGCCACCACTTAATGTAGTGGTACTGCTCTCTATGGTATTGCCATTAGAGGTGGATGGACCTCCACAGAAAAACTAAAACTGCAGATTTTGTGTTCTGGGCTTCCATAGATGGTCCCACTTCAAAATATTTTAACCTTTTCTTGGATGAAACTAAACTAAATTCAACACCAAAGTAATTGTGCAGAAATGTGTTGGCCTTTGAGGGGAGATGCTTGCTAGTCTCTATTTCTTATTTCTTGTGGTCTTCTAGATACCCAAATTATTTTTGAGGTGTTTTTTACTTGTGACATGGAAGAAAAAGAATCCTAGTAGCTGCTATCTATTTATTCTAACCTCTGCAATGCAAACATTGGATAGTTTTATTTCAGATCCCATAAAGAGGTTATAAATAAAAGTGATTGACAGAAGAGATTTGGATCTATTGATCTTCAGCATCAGGCTGGCCAGAAGGAAGACACACAGTATCTATGTTAATTTTGGGGACCACTAATGAATTTCAGGCTACTTTTGAGTTTGGATTGAATAATACATTTCCCATCTCTGTTTGCTGAAGGATTTTTCTTTAGATTCTGTAAACTAGGGCAATAAACTGTGCTTTCAGAGGTAATAATACAGTGCAAAAAGCTTCTTTCATCAAAGCTTAATGACCTGATTTGTTAATGGTTTTGGCTACTTAGATGGACGAAATTATACTAAAATCTCATTTTGTAAGCTGCTGTGTTTTGCTTTCTCTTCAGACACAAGGAATTTTCTCTGTCATAAGAGGCTAATCCTCTCAAAGAGAAATCCATACCCTGGAGAGGGGCTGGACCTTTCTCCTCAGCAAATACATCTGCAACTGCAGAAGTGACAAACCTGAAAAACTGATGCCGTGAGAGATAGAGGATTTTAGGCTTTCAGGCTGGAAAAATTAAATTAATTAGTTAAATTAATGAGATATCTCTGAAATGACTGTAATATAGTGCAGAATCCAAGGAAGGAAAGGAAATGTGTGGCCTGAACCAGTGCCAAGTACAGAGGAACAATCATTGCCATCTGCAGCTAATGATACTCTCCACTCTGAGTTTTACTCTATTTTATAGAGTAAATATGTATATTTATTTGTGTATATACAAATAAACATATATGTTTACTCTATAAAACATATAAATATATGTCTATATTTGTATAAATATATCTTTTTATATGAATAAATATAAATATATATTTTTTATCTATTTTATTTACTGTGCTGCTTTGTCTGGGGCAGCATTAATTTTCTTCACAGTGGCTAACATGAAACCAAAACACCTTCTTAATCCATTATTTGATTGTGGGGTCCAGGTTTGTTGATGCAAAATATTTTACTGTGTCTCCCAGAAGATTTACCTGTTGGTAATACAGAACATCATGGCCCTTCAGGATTCTGTTTAATTACTCAAAGTAAATTATGCTCTATGCTTTATTTATTAAATATGGTTCTTATTAGCTCATGTGTCCCAAAGGCAATACAATTTTTGCAATTGAAAAGGTAATTATGTTGCAGTGTTTTCTTCATTTTAACAGCAGATTTGTTGACAAAAAGAGTGTCCTCTATTAGAGGAAAAAAGGAAAAAAAAATATAAATTAGCATTTCAGGCGTGTGTATGAAAATACAAAATATGTCTAGATCAAGGAAACTTAGTTTTGAGTATAGTCTTAGCTTTTGGTCTACTTTTACAGCCCCCAATTGTACATAAAATATTTAATTAAAATCTGCCTATATTTCAATCAAGTGTCATTTAAAAATTGCTAATGTGATGTGTCATTCTGACAAATTAGATATACTAAAAGAAACAGTGTATCTTGTTTTTAAATTAGTATCTTGCCTTCAGAGATTATGTCAATTTTTAAGAAGTATAATCAAAACATTTTTTTAAAAAAGAATTCTCACATGCCATAGATAACATCTACAAGTATTTCCTAATGTAGTAGAGAAGAAATGAGATGTGTATGAATGATGTATACAGACTTTGATGGTTGGTTTGTCCCCAAAATATTTTGAAGAAATGAATGCTAGAGAATTATAGCAGATTTATTCACCATTAAGCCTAAATATAAACCCTGTTGTGCACTCAGAAAGTTCTTCCAGCTTCTATTTTCCAAAATTTTGGTTATCTTAGAGCAGTAGAGGCTCTCTATTGTATAAGCTTGGCATTTCCTTTGCTTTCCTCATTTGGGGTTCATAGTTCAGTCAGAACCTGCTATTCAAATATAAAATATTATTAAAAGGTTTGTGAAAGTTTGTCTGAAAAATCATGACATGAAGATAACAAAAGACAGTAAGGAGAGGAAATTATGGGATAAATAAACAACCTTGGTAAGGGGAGATGAGTTCCTGGAGAAGGAGTTGAAGAAACATTAGATACAGGTGAGGCCACAAAGTCATTTTGGTCTGGTGTGCTGACAAGGACGGGTGAAAAAGAGAGAGAAGAAGCAGTGGCCAGACACTGTGAGGCTTATCAGAGAAATTTCTGGGGGTCTGAACACCAAGCAGGGGATTTCTGAGGGTTGAAACACTGGCTGTGGGAGATCAGGGGATGCTTGTGCTGAGAGACATGACAGAGATTTAAAGCAGGCATTTTCCTACCCTACATGTAATTAGCTTATGGAAATTATTGCCATGAAATACCAGGAAAGTAAAGAGCTTAGTGGGATTAGGTGCCTGCACAGGTAATGAGAACACAGGCAGTTAGTTACATTAGATGGGATAAAATTAATTAGCCTTAATGCTCCTCCTATCTGGAGGAATGAAGCAAAAAGTAATGGTAAGGGCTAAGGAAAGGAAAGATGCCTAGAGATTATTTTGGAGTTTTCAAAATTCTGAATTTTGAAGTCTAGCCTGCTCCTGGATTAATGTAAATCCTAAATTCTAGGCAGACCAGATAGATAGATGGTCTAATGATCACATCTCATGTCAGACTCATGGAGGTTATCAGAAGGGGTAATGATGATGGCCTGAAGTTGATAACGCTGCATTGCTAATCAATTTTTCACTTTTCTGGTTGATCTAACAGTTCTTCAAGGTATCTAAAAGCAATAAATGTTATTTATAGACTTGATTTCAAGAACAAAACAGAACAAAACCCTTATGAATAGGAGACTGGAAAACATTACTTTGGACTCACATAGTTTTATAGAACTGATTTTGGAGAACGACTACAGAAAATAAACATGATTTTGATGGATTTAGGCACATTGTGACTATGCTAATAACATTGGAATTACAGGGTCATTTAGTCAATTCAACTGTTCAGACAGTTTTAAGAATCTTAGTCCAGTTCACTCATAATTTATTCTTCATCTATCTCTGCCATTAAACTTAATGGTTTTGCTTCTTTCAGCTGACAGTACTCCAAAGCTTTCTACCAAAATTCTGCTTTGTTCTTTCAGGCTGTGCAAATATAACTCATTTACCTCCTGCAGTAACATTCCTCCTCTTGACTCTTGTTTATTGTGGTTTCTAGCACATTCTTGAAAAGGCAATGTACTCCTGGCTTGCAAAATGGTGCATTCGATGTTGGATTGGGTGTGTGGTTGACAGAAGCATTCAGTAAATGGATTGTCTTCAGTAATAATAATAATAATAAAATATTTTAATTTTCCCTTACAAAAAATATTTGATTTTCCAAAGAATACACATAAGCATTTTTCAATAAGTACCATTAAATGCTTTAAATGCTCTAACCTTAGAGCTCAGAACCAGAAACTTTTTCTCCCCTTTATATTTGTACTGTTTCATTCCATAAAAATGTCTTCTTTCATTAGTAAGAACCAGGAGACCACATTGTTTATTAGAAAATGCTGTCATGAAGACAAATTCCCCAAAGATTTAAGTCTCCAAACTGGAATATAACTGATATTTTGCCAAATAAAAAAAGAAAAGTAGAAAAGAAGGATGGAAACTAGTACTTGGAATATCCTTACTCAAAAGGTTATTTGTCAAAGGTTTCAGAGATGTACTCTCTTCGTAATCAGCCTCTTACAAGTGTGCAACAATACTAAGAGCAATACTTTTTAAATTTTGTATTAGTGAAGTTGGGAAATGATTGTGACGCAGTCTGTTAAGTTAGGGAGGTGAAATTCTGTTGGTGTAATGGACACAACAAATGCATGCATGCCAGATATGTGTGTGTGTTTGTAATTTTCAGCCATGCACGTCCATTGCAGATCCTTTTTCTTTGCAGTACCTACAAAAAAACCCCCAAACCCACCTGTTCAGACCTGAACAATAGCAATCTGTGCTCTGTATCACAATATTTAGGTGCGGTAGTTCCCAATGTTTTCCTCTGTAAATCTGCCATTCTTCATAGGATACCCAGCAACTGGAACTGCTGCCTTCAGAAAGGTTGGTTTGTGCTGGTCGCACATTACTGTCGGGAAATTGGGATTTCTGACTGCCACTTGAGCAAGAGGTTGTAAAATTCCTCTTTAGGGAGAAATGTAATCCAGGATAGCATGCTCTGGGCTGTTTGGGATACAGCACAAAATGCCATGTTCCGACTGTGTATTCCTGTGTTTATTAATTATTGACCTCAGCGACTTAATTCCCAGGATCATTGATATGCCTTGTTTTTCACTAGTTCCCCTATTTCTTGAGCATTCGGTGTTAGGTTTTGTTACAAATATTGAAGCTGTACCCAGTCACTACTGAAAGCAGTAACAATATTTGTTTTGGTATACTTGTTTGGATGAGTAAGAGAGGAAGGAAATTAATTTTTTGGAACCTCTAACTTGCTCAAAAACTCTTATACATCTGTTCCAAGTTTCTTATTCTTGCAGCTATGAGGACAAATCCCATTCCCTTTTCCTTTCCCTGTAAAAATCTCTCTTTTGATTACCATTTTTCTTGAAGTCACTGAAATGGATTTTCAGCTTGAATATGTTGAAGTCTGGTAAAGGACAGATGTCTTGCTGTTCCTATTTAAAGTAAAAGCTTTCACTAATTGTGTTACACTAAAATAATTTTGTTCCTACAGCAGAGTTTAGAATCTAGTACACACTCCTTGTCCTTAAGGAGTTCATTGTTTTGACTCCAGTGCAAAAATAATCCATTGCAGAAAGAGGTTTCACAAAAGAGTTTCCAGTGTGGTAGAGAGGAGAGGATGGGGTTTTAAAAAAGCTCTTATTGGATTTAGAAGTGGAAATCCTATTGGAACTTGAGGGGAAGTTTGAATTTTATACCTACTATTACTAACTGCTCTTAAAACAGAAGAGCTACTTTTAATAAAACTCTTTTCTAAACAGTTCTTGATGTGAGCAGGGTATGGCGTTTCATGCTTCTGTAAGCTGAAATTAACATTTCTAAAACCTTAAAGTAATTACATTACAAACAGCTAACAATTACTGTAACTTTGTAAATGCAACAGATTTTGGGTTATACCTAATTTGGGAAACTCTCTTTTTCCTAGAGTTAGATTAAAACGATTCAAACTTTGAGTTTATAATTCATTTGTTGTATCAACTTTTGGACAGATAACTGGTAGAAATTTCAAGATGTTCCAAAATAGGATTTTACAAATGTCAGTTACAATTATAGGAATTAAAAGATGACGAGAGATTGAGAAATTGCTAATTTATAGGAGATGGTTGCATCAAACTTATCTTGCTTTACAAGTACAGATATGTGCTAACAAGTAAATAATTATAAATACTATTTTGAAATGAATACACGTTTTAGAACAAAACTAGCTTGATTTTCTAAATTCTTTAATATTTTTGCATAATGTGCATAGACTTGTATTTACCTACTTATACATAAATATATATTTTGATTGTAGTTCCAGTGAATCTTTATGGAAATATTTAAAACTTCTTTTTGATCTCCATAGTAATGCATTACAGAAATTTCCACTTTCAATGGATAAAATAGGTTCATGCACACTCCACCATGAGGAAAAGCATTCACAGGCAACATCAGCAATCATATTTTGATGCAATTCTGGGCCACTTCTCTCCTCTGTGTCACTCATATCACCCATCCCATTAACACCTGCTCAATCTTCTCCCCAGCAGTCATCAATCAACAGCAATCAGTCAGACACTTGATAATTAACAGAGAGAGGGAGGAAAAAAAACCAAGGCTGAAATTATTTTTTGATGGTGGCTTCATGCATAAGCTCAAGTAGCAAAGGGAAAGGTTCAGTGAGAGCTTCATTGCCTGTACACCTGTAAAACAAACCCATCAGAGTGGAATCCAGCAGCACATGGAACACAGGGACTTTGCCCATGATTGTTGTGTCCTTTGCTTGAATTGCAGCTCAGGGATTGTGGCACAAAAGGGGAACTGAAGCTGGTTGAAAGCTGGAAGCAGAGCATGAGGAAAAGATGCTGGAGGATGGCTTTGAAGCCTGCTGTTGTGAGGCGCCTCTGTGCTCCTTGTAGTGTCAGTATTCTCAAAGAAAGGACGCATCACTGAAAAAGGTTTTTGTTAGCACTGTTCTTTACTATCTACAGTTGCTCTGTGTTGGATTAGTGTGCTGAAAATGCAAGACAAATAGTTGTAAATATCCCCACTCTGAGTGGGCTGAGTGAGGGCTACCAAAAGGATCACTGCCAATTGTTGATTTACTGAACCCACTCTGATAAAATTAGTATCTGAGTTAATCATGCTTTGAGTTGACCCAATATTTTCACTTATAGAATGGCTTTAAGTTTAGCTCATTTGATAACTTACAAAAACAGAGAAAATGAAACCAAGGTGTACTATAGAGGTGAAAAGCTGCTGGAAACCTGTTAAGATACTTCCTTTCTACTACCTTTACTTGTTAGGATACTTCCTTTTCTTCATTCAAAGTAAATATTCTGTTTATTTTGAGATCAGTTCAATTTTTGATGTCCCATGGTATTGCTGAGGGTAAATATATGAAGGTTGACTCTGTGTACATCACTTCTGTATGAGGTGTGAAAAGGAGTGCAGAATTTCTCAGGGACGTTGTCTTGAATGCTGATGTTAGTGCTCCTTGTTCTCGTTAACTCATCAATTTGTGTTCAGGGCAGTGTATTGCATGCAAAATAAACATTTTTGTATATAAAGAGATCACTCTTGGCACCTCACTCCTCACCCTTTCCTATTCAGAGGTTTCTGTCATGACTTTCCCCATCATCTTGGCTTGTTAATGGGACTTCAGCATAGGGTACTCATAATTTTTCTTTTGCAGCTAATTTTTTAATTTTTATTTTTTATTTTAGCTTCATCTTCTGCAATTCTTGTCTAAAAAAAGGAGTTCAGTAAGGGAAGTTATACTAAAAACTTCCCCAACAGGTTAAAAGTAGGTTTGTCCTATTTTTTGTATCCTACAGCCTTTTGTTTGTCCTTTCCTTCACCGAATAAGCCCAGTGAGACTGAGTTACATGCTTGCTTGAACTCCAGGGAGTGTTATGAAAAGTAGAGAATAATCTAGAGTAATTAGAAAGTTACCAGTGTAGGGTCACAAATGTAGACAGAGAAAAACAAGGAAAAGAATTTCCCCAGCACAAGAGGCCTCTATTTAGAAATCTGAAAAACAGGCATGGAATAATGTCAGGAAGTCAGGATTGCTAAGTGTATAGAACTCAGTGAATGGGTTAAATATGGCGCTGGTGTACCTCAATTTTAAGTATTTTTGTTTGTTTTTTGTAAAGCTGCATCGGATCATCTGCACTTTTATAACATACATAAGTAGAAAATTGTTTATATATTACAAAAAGAATAGTTTTAAATATTTGAAATATATAATGAATATGTCCCTCATGAAACATGAACCAGTTGAAACTGAAGTTGGTTTTCATTATTTGTTTAATCTTTTATTTTAGGTTGCAAAGCAGTTGCAGCGCACCAGCCTTCCTTGCTCTTGCTTTCCCACTCCTTTTTCTCCTCCTGCCTCTCTCCCCTTTAGCATGTGAGCTGCAGATAAAAACAGCAGAGTGGAATCCAGGAAAACAAACTGACCCATTTCCCATGCATATTTCATGTATTTGCCTAATTTCCTGCAGTGCTGACTTAATTAGGTAATTATTCCACCCTCTTATGACCAGTGAATATCCTTATCATCACTATGTCAATATAAAAAAAAACAAACCAACAAACAGAAAAACAAATCAATGAGGTTTTCAGTGGCAATGGGTCACATGAGAGATTTTAAGTGCTGGAAATGAAAATGAAGTTTTTATTGAATGAGTGTAGTATCCTAAGGGCATTCCCTGAGTTCTTCCCTGCCCCCAGCTGTTTGTTTTCAGAAGGGAAAGACTTTCCCATTTAAAAATTCAGTTTCTGATACTGTTTGTTTCTTCCCAGCCTTAAGTCAATGCCTCGATTCTTCCTTTCCAAAGATATTGTCCTTCTTTTATTTTATTAATTTAGCTTTGATTTTTAAATATATTCTGAATTCTGGAGCCTGAGATGCCAAATAGATGATGATGATGATGATGCCCCTTTCCTGCTGATGCAACATTTTACAAAATATATTGAATCCATGATTTTCATCAAGGCCATAACTGGTTGGAAAGAAAATTCCTGTTCATCATCCCCATTCTTCAACCTCACAACCTCTCCCCAAAAGAAAAAGCTGTACTAAAATGCAGCTTTACAAAAAAAAGGAGGATTAGAGCTCTGTTCAGCCTTTGGTAAGAAACTGAAGGTTCTGTGATGACCATGAAAATATCAGAGGAACATGCACATGTTATTGTAAGGAGAGAACACAGCAATTTATGCTTGATTACGTTCCAGCTCAAATTAATTTATGGAAATAGAATATTTAATAGGAAAATTAGTGCTACCAGTAAGTCATGACATAGGTTATATTTCAGCTTCTTAGACTCCATGTAATGGCTTCTTAGAGATGTGACATACTATGATGAAACCTTTGACTTTCTATGCGGTAATTAATGTCAAATTTTTCTATCAGCATCATAGGGGTTTATTCTCTCTACTTAAGCCTAATTAAGGGTTGAAAATATTTCCAGAGGGCTCAAAAGAATGCAATAAATATTGTGCACAATTTCTCATTTAAAAGGAGCAGAACTTTACAGAACATTTAATTGCAGATTCTGCTGCAGTGCTTGTTCAGGTAACAGTTAATAGCCATGAGTGGCCAAAGGTGCCAGAACTACTTGTGTGCTTTCAGAGGGGTAGCTTTAATTAGGAACAAGCTTTTCAAGGTCAATATCTTTATTCCAGGGCCTGACTGTGTGGCACACACATGGAGCACAACGACTTCACCAAGGGAAAATGTGAGGGGGGTGATGTCTGATTCACCAAGCTGCTTTGTTAACTTCTGCAGGAGTTTGCAGGAATCAGGCTGGTGGGATTTGCCTCTCGCTGCTGTGGGTTTTCCCCTCACTCTCTTCTCTCCTGTACTCCATACAGCTGCCCTGGTCACTTGTAGGAAATAAAAATGTAGTGGATACTTGGTTGTCAGAATTCACCCACTCAAGTAAATGACCAGTTCTGAGGTCCAAACCTTTATTTTGTTATCACACACTGCAAAGTTTGACCTCAGAAGTATTTGGTTAGAAGAATGAGGTCTCTTAAAGGCTTGGTGGTTGGTATTTGGTTTTGGGAGTGATATTTCCAGTGACAGGCCAGCTGGGAGGAGAAGGGATTTGTGTTTCTACTTTTCTGTCAAATCCATTAATACAGCACTTGTGAATGATTAAAAAATCCCTTCAGGCCATTATTTTACACATTACTTTCCTCAGACAAGGGGGTCACTTTCTCAAAGAGAAAACCCCATGAACTTATTCAGTTTCTCCTGAACATTTTCAAATGTTGGTGCTTTCTGCTTAGCACATCATCAAAGGTTGGAAACTCTTAATAAATGGCAAATTCTCTGCTACTTTCTGTCCATGAATGCATGAAGTTACTTATTCTCTCCAGTTTTTCTCCCATTTTCAGTTCCTTCCACACATCTGACTGCTGCAGGTTGGGCTCCCTTTTGCATCTGATTTTGCTCAACCTTTAGCTCTGTGGATCAACCAGTTAATGTTCTCATGTGAGAATGCCAATGCTCAGTTTTCCAACAGCAGTGGCTTGAGACACTGTGACAATTCTATTTAGCTTATGGTAAATATTTCAGAAAGGAAAAAATATCCAAATCCCTTGCCTTGCAGCTTCATAAACTGTCACAGCAGATGCAGCTGTATAAAATGGATTTGAAATCCTCTTTTCTTTTAAATATTTTCCCTTCTGGCTTTACATTGTTCCCTTGTTGTTTAAAGCTGCTTTGGATTTCCAGCACCTCCCTTAAATATTAGGAAATCTTGGTACAAAACTAAACAATAGAGTGTAAAGGGCTTCAGTTTCCTTTTGAAGTGAAGATAGAGCTTGAAGTAGCCAGTGGGACCTCTTAAATCCTGCCTAATTACATTTTCCCTTAAGTGAGGATATATATAGCTCCTAGTCTGCAGAGAAGAGTCATAGGGCATTTTCAAAAAACTCTACTAAATTGTTAATTATCAGTACATCAACATTTTTACTTGGGATAGTTTCTCAGTTTGAACTTCCCACTGCAAAGTACAATTTGAGCAATGACTTATGGTCAGCTAAATGTCAAGCTGAATCTCATTAGTGATGAAGAAATCAGCTTTCTGATACAGGTATTTCAGCATTGCATGCCATAAATTTATTTGCATATTCAAATTTCTCCAACATGCATGAGAAATTGCAATGTTCTGACATTTTATGGTTTTCTGAGAAGCAGTCCTTGAGGAGCTGCAAAAGGGGAATAATGGTAAATAGTGGTAACATTGCAGCAATAAGGAAAGAGTAAGCAAAATTAAGATTAACTACAAGGAGAACATAGAGCTATTGAAAGTAAATATACTGTATTTTTGAAAAGATTTAGTGTCACAAGAAGTTGTTGGAGGGAGGAAAGAAATGGGATTTTTGGTGGTTTTCCAAATGAAGTGAGAATTTTCTCAAGAACTCTTTTAAGTCTTCTGGTCACTATGAAATCAATGGTAGAAAAAAATTAAACTGGTTTTTTGATGTGCAGGATGAAAACTGTAGAAAAGCTGTCTGTGAATAATAAAGATAAACAGCAACTACTGAAGACAAAAAGCCCAGGGTTTCAGTATATTTGTCATTTAAACATTTTGAGGTAACCTCATCAAAGATCTCATGGAAATGAGCTACAAATCTCTCTGAAAGAGGTTTGGGTGATAACCAATGTCATTGCTTCACTGAAAGTTGTCAGAAATGCTTGTGATGTGTTGCCTTTTTTGAATCATCTAAGAATTGAAAATTCATGCTTGTTTCTAGATGTTTTCAGCTGAAAATGGCTGGGATTTATTTTTGTTTCAAACAAAAAATAAGTTGGGGAAAAGAGTTGAGAAAAAATGGACTGGTTTGACTTTAGGATTTTAAAATCATGGTTGAAGGGTCAAATTATGAAAAAAAGCGAATTCACAGTGTGAAACAGGGAGCTGAAGATCACAGCTTGATGATTTTTGTTCTAACATATGTCTTCTTGTCCACTGTCAGGAATAAGATTACATGTGCAAAAAAAGTTCTTCAGAAAGCAAGAAGACAAAACTTGTGTTAGGATTGGTGTTACCTAGAACAAAAAATTGAGGCAAAATTTGTGTTAGGATTGGTGTTAGCTAGAACAAAAAATTGAGGCCATATAATGAAGCAGAAGGACCATTTGCCATGGTCAGTTGTATTTGCATCCTCTCTGCTCCTTGCTTGGAGGAGTTTTGGAAGTTTCATGTTCCAGCACCATTCTATTAAAATTTGGAGAAGATTAAGATATTGGTCTATTTTTTTTGGAAATTTGCAAGTGTTTCCAACTACTAAAGATGGCCTCAGAAGGAGACTATAGGAAGATCTTTGAAAATTCAACAGATGGAGAACCCGTTGGGAAAATAAGAGGATGACATTTTAGGGAACAGTGATACAGGAAGATAATTTCACATTTGCTTCACAGAGAAAAGAGACGCACAGAAGGAAAACAGACTTGACAGGGTATGTGGGATTTAGGAGCAAACTGAATTTTGTGCAGAGTTTTGAGTGGATTTCCATGGTGTAGAGTGGAGGAGGTCAAGGCTGATGAGAAGATGGAAGTCTGCTGGAAACCAGACCAACCAGGTGCTAATTTCATCTGTTCAGAAACAATAGAAAATCTTCCCTTTGGAAAATTTGTGTAGGAAAATGAAGTGAGATAAGAATATCTTAGCATTTTGAGGGCTTGGGAAAGGTTTGAATTGAAGGCAGTACCTGGGTCTGTGGTTTGAGTAACAGATAAGATGTGAATGTTATTTATAGAGACTGAAAAATTAATTAGGGCAGCAAGGTGGAAAATAGATGCTTAGATTTGTTCATGCTGAGTGTAAAGTTATACCTGGCAACTCTCAAAGGAGCATCAATAAAAAATTCACAGTGGAAGACTCTTTTTGGTGTACAGGTAAAGTTTTGTGCAAATTATGTCAATGAAAATCCTCTTTTTGTCGTTATTACTTTTGCTGAATTTTGTTCCCTGAAAGGAGCAAAAATTACCATTTATGGAGTTGATCACACAAGGCATGCCCACATTTTATCAGACAGTCCAGTTTTGGCAGTGGAATTTCCTTCCAATGAGAACATGTGAATGAAGGTGTTACTCATACTTCTTGATACTGTGCTTTGACTTTTGGATCCTGTTATATGGTTGAGATCAGAGCTGTCTAGAACATTTTCAAACACAGTGAGAGATGGGAAAATACTGTACAAATTAACAACTAATTGTGAGAGTTTAATGTAGAAAATACCAAAAAACAGCTGAGACTTCCCTAAAGCCTTTTATATTTTTTTTTTCCTGGATACCTACAGGGTAATTTGGCTCTGCCAGTAACATGCTTTGCTTTGTTTTCTGGAAATTTAGGTTCATGAAGAGGTCTCATAGGACATACTGGAATGTCATCTTGGAACAAAATAACTTCTGAACTTCAGGTAAAAATATAAGTTATGTTGATAGTTTCATCAATGGGATGGCATCAGTTTGTTTTTCCTAGGACTCAAGACTATTAAAAACACAAAAAACACATTAAAAAGACAAAAACACATTAAAAAACCCCTCTAGATCTTTTTCAGATTACAAATGCGGCTATTTTTATAAATTCACTTTTATATGAAATGTTCCCAGTGTAAGAACTGCAACCAATCTGTTGAATTCTCAGGGATGATGCCCTGTGCTGTCACTGTCTTCAGGGACATGCTGTTGCTTCTGATGTTGTGGAGACAGAATGAAAGACACTGCTTTCATCTTGCCTCAAATAAGTAAAAAATTCAAATTCTGAACTGACAGTTCTAGGCTTGCAGTGTATCTGCAACATTTCTGATTTCTCCTATATGTGTGTGTATATATATATATATATTTCAATTTCAATCGTTTTGGGACAAGCGCTATGACAAAGTCAGATGTGCAAAGCTCTGAAAGAGCTGAGGTTTTTTTTTTTAACAAGAAGATGGATAATGGTAACTAATTACTTGATAGGAGCCCTTGTAGTGGTGCTGCATTTGTGTGACTGGGGTAATGCATTAGGTGCCAGCAAAAACCACCATTTTCACATTTTCTTGGGGCAAATTTAATACCTGCAGCTCTTAATTTTAATGCTGTAATTGGATTTTTGTTGACTTCCAAAGTAGACCAAGGTGGATTTTTTTCTTTTTAGAAAGTGCCTACTTTCAGGAAATGCTAAATGCAAACATAACAATCTGTAAGGGTTTGTAATGTCCTGAAAAGAGGCAGCAGAGTAACCTCCTTGTCAGCATAAAGAGGCACATGATATCACCAGGGGTGGAAAAAAAGAGAGGATTGCACATCCACATCCCATCCAGGCAAACAGTGCACATTTCCTTCAGCTAAATTGTACATGACACCAACCTAAATCCAGAATTCCAGTGCTATGAATATGAATTTCCTCAGTGCTTGTAAACATCTTGGTACAATATTAGTGCCATGCAGCTGCAAAACACTTCAGAGATATGCTTGACAGCCTAATGTAAGTTAGACCTGAATATGTTAAAGCCTAATGCTGAGCGAGAGTAATTGATTTGGCTGTAATTGGACATCTGTTATTAAATGTAAATTGCTGGTGACTTTTGAATACCGGCTCTGCTGCATTTCTTCCTCTGGTGTTTTCCCAGGTTAAAAAAAATAAAAAAGGATCAATCCCACATGAATATTTTTTAGATTTTCTGAGCCACTGGCTCACAAGA
The DNA here is from genome assembly GCF_028551555.1 of Melozone crissalis. NCBI lineage: Eukaryota > Metazoa > Chordata > Aves > Passeriformes > Passerellidae > Melozone > Melozone crissalis. The sequence continues at coordinate 5,218,105 of NW_026535817.1, read as the reverse complement.
CCTGCTTGTGTACAATGAAATTAGTGGGGTCCCTTTCCAACACGTGTTAAATTTCATATTTCTATTTTTCTAAATGGCTTTAATTTGCTGCAGCTTGCATTGATGGCATTTAATTTTTTTATACACAGGAACACGGTGATCCCTTTAATAATAGATATGTATGACAGTAATAGCATAGAACATGAACTTATTTTCACTTTGCATGTTATGCTATCTTAAAATCTTTGATTTTAAAAGAATCAAAATGTATATTAATACCTTTGCATTAAAAACCATATACATTTTACTGTCATTCAGCTTATAGCTAAAGGCTGCACTCTTTTATTAAAGCCTTTTATATTTTATATGACATCCTAAGGGACCTTTATAGATGAAAAATGGGTCAAACACAGGGATTTGATGAAACTCCCATTCATTGTGTGCTCTATCAGATTTTTTTTTTCTTTTTTGCCCATCTTTCAGCTGGGGCAAAGGCAGACCTTTTCATTTAAGGCAAGCTAATGACTGTTTCAGTTTCTGACTCGTAGTGCTCTGGGATGTTACAGCATTCCAGCTGCAAAACTGCAGATGCCTAATTACATTGGGCTAAAAAATATAAAGATATAAATTTAATTTACTAATTAAATGTCCAGGGTTGCGTTTGATTTGAGATTTTTTTTTTAAGACTAATGGGTTTTCTTTTAGTGTATATTTTGAAGGATGTATGTCCAGAGGTACAAACTGTTCTGGTACTATGCATATAAATTAACAATTTCAGTTTTACACTAGCAAAATTATTGAGCATAAAATTGACAGAACAGGCACATGACTGAGTTGGAAATGTTTCCATACTTCTAAGCTGAAATGCCTTGCTGATTTACCTTTTTGTGATTGATTAGAACCCCTTTGAGTCTAGATATCTGTCCAAAGTGTACTAAAATAATATGGATAGACAATGTAAAGTTGTGAAAGAACAATAGGCTGTGCAATGAGTTGCCATAGACAAGGGTGTGTGTTAAAACTATGCTGATTCAACGAGAAAAACCTTCCAGGAAGAAAAATCCTTTCAGCATTACAAAATCCATTGAAGCATTTCATTTGAGGAATCTGCCTCACCTGTTTGGAGGTGCTTAAGCACTGAAGGAAACGGCAAATGTATTTTCTTTATTTTTGTTGTGTTCTTTTTGGCTCTGCCATTGGTGAAGGGTCTGAGGAGCTTTGGGCTGACTCTACAGCCATTTGTACATTTGAAATGCTGTTCATAGTCTCAATATTATGGGATTTTTATATTCTGACCTTACTGAAATGCACTTACATAATGACATGTGAAGCAGTAGCATATGAAATAGTTTGGAATTACATTTATTTAGTTATTTTTGGTGACATTTAAAGTGTAATGCCTTTAATCTGGAGCTTGGTTATGCAGCTTGTGAACACAGAAAACACAAGGCAGACAGTATGCCAGTGGGTTTACAATCAACTCATAAATATAAGGACTACATGTTTTTATTATTGCAGGCAACATTTGGCACATTTGACATTAAAAAATCTGGGTTTTTTTTTTTTTTTTCAGTTCTTGTTGGAATCCAAGAGATTCCAAATCAAATATAATGTTTTGGGATAACTCAAATAATTTTGTCTTGCTGCCCAAGTATAACTGATACCTGTTCCCCACATCTGAAATGCTGATAATCTTAGTCTTAAAGAGGAAATGCACTGTTTTGCTCTGAAGTGGCTTTATCTGTGTAACTCTGACTGGAGAGGCTTCTCAGTCTCTGAATCCATGGCTGCTTCTCAGTGCTTCTTTGAAACTGGCTTTTAGGACTGGAATCTTCATGTGAACTTGCTCAAATTTGCATTTCTGGAAAATTGCAGCCTAATTCTTCCACCTTGGATCAGGGGGCTGTGCTCATAATGGTAGGTGAGGGTAACCTGGGAGATCCACAGAAGGTATAAAGGTATTTTATGAAAATGATGCTGATTAGCCAATGAACTTCACATACAATGAAGCTTACAATTATAAACTTCACATTTTTGTGTTGTTTGTTTATTGTTGGGAGAGTTTTGTATGTGTAAAATTAAGTTCTCCACAGTGCTCCTTGTTCAGGTGGACAAAGATGATTTGCATGCATTTGTATGTATTGAAACTTACTGGGCTACATGCTGGTTTTCTATCATTTCATGTTAATTCAGATTTAATCTAGGAAAGAAAAACACTCAGACAATACAACAGAACTTTAATAAATGGGTGGATCATGCCTAGAATTTAAGAAAATGCAGCAAAGGTGACCTCTCAGGGTGTGAGCAGCTCTCTGTCCTCACCCCTCAGGCAGGAGGTGTAAAGAAGGGTGTGACAGAGCATTTTGGCTGTGCTTATTTGATATATTCCTCCAGGGGCTGTAGCCAGCTGGTTCCTATTAGTGTCCTTCAGGCTCATCTAAATAACTTCAGGGCACAGAATGGTACAGAGACTTTCTTTTGGTAACTTTCAGCCATTAGTGGGCCAAGAGTATCTCTGCAGGGCTGAAAGAGCAAATTTTAATTTTTTAAATTTTGAAAATCTGGGAAGTTGGCCTAGCATATTAGAGATGGACATAAAGGTGATGGGTGTCCCTCTTTTATGATTTCTGGGTTGCATTCAAAGCAGAGCTGTCTGAAGTGCTTTGGCCAGCCATGCTTTTACTCTGGTTGGAGTAACCAGCAAACTCAGACAAGAAGCTGAGGCTTTGCATGATCTACAAGCCTCATCCTTTGAGTTTTCTAGAACTCATCTGTTGTTACTTTATTTATGATTATAATGATTCATTCCTGTATGTAAAAAAAAAAAAAAAACAAACAAAAAAAACCCCAACCAAATTCGGAAGTGACTGCCCTATTCTAATCTTACCCCTCACTGTATTTTCAATACAAAATAAGTGTGGACAATTACAGCACTCATTACCCATCCTGCCACTTACATAATCTTGTATCTTATGGTGTAGATCAAAAAGAGACTTTGCTTTTGGCTCAGGTGGATTTGATATCCCCCTAATTTATAGGAGCATTACTCAGGATAGCCTGACACAGCCCTGCAAATTGTCTCACACAGCATCACTTTCTCTTGGATCAGATATTTGTTTTCAATTTGCATGGAGAATACCTCATCTAAATTTATTGCTCTGGAGACAAGTGAGCCAGACATTATCATGACCATACTGGGTGCATGTCTCTGCCTACCGGTTTAGAGGGACCATAAATTAATTTGCCATTAATAATCTTATCTTGGGAAGCTAAATAGAATTTAATTCTAGTGAGTATTGCAAACAGTTTGCTGCATCAGGTTTACTTACAGGTGTATGGATACATTATACAGTCTTGCATATAGCACACAACAGCCTGCTTTGCCTGTCTTTACTCTTGGATTTGAGTAGCTTACTGTCAAATAAGAAAGACAAGCTGAAATATATATATATATATATATATATATATATAGTCCTTCATTATAGTACCAGACAACTCAGCAGAGAGCTTTTTCTTTGTCTCCAGTTCTGCTAGTGCCAAATTCTGCCAAATATCTTTCTGCATCATGACTTTCTATTCCTCATCCCCCAGCTCAACTTGGGCTGGACTCAAGTTCCAACCTGTAAATACCTTCTTGCCAGCCACGTTTTGTACAATTCCCTCTCTTCAAAATGCAGGCATTTATGTGTTTGTATCTTCCTGGCATGCTTCCTTCCTCTTTTATGCTGTCTGCTCACTTCTTCCCCCATGTTTTATCTGAGGAATGAGCAGCTTTTCTTCTTCTTTTTGTCTTCTTCTTTTTGTCTCTTTCTCTCTTTGGTGCAACAGTCCAAAACCTACTGGTAACAGCTGCCTCTTAATTTATGTTTCACTAACAAGTGTCTCTGAAATGTCATGAAATCTCTGTTTTAACAAAGCTCTCTCTATTAATATATATATTATAATAGATAATATATCTATTATATGTAAATATAATATATATAATATTTATATAATATATTATGTTATGTTATGCTATACTATATTACATTATATTATGAATATTAAAATGATATCCAGTGGATATTATTTTATTATTAATAATATAATGTAATAAAATATAATGTAATATAATATAATGTAATGTAAATGTAATATTATATTTTATTATGATATATTATTATATATTATGATATATTATATTATATATTATGATATATTATATTATGATATATTACATTATGATATTTAATATGGTACAATAATATTTTATTATATTATTATATTATATTATATTATATTATTGTTTATTAATATATGTTGTTATTAAAATAATATAGTACTAATGTAATAATAATATTATATAATGTAATAACTGAAATAGTAATATTAATTCTATTAATATTAATAGAATTAATATGTTCCAGTTTGGAACATTTTAATTCTCCAAGTGCCCTAGCTTTATTTTGTTACTGTTCAAATTTTAATTAAATTTAAATTTTAATTAAGTGCTGATTATTTTAAGACTTAGTCAGAAAACATAGCACTCTTAATGTCAAGTTTTTGGGCAGCATGAAGTCTTTAGATGGAGCCAAAATGATCCAGAGGTGAAAGTCAACCACCCAAAGCTCACAAAATTAGAAGTGACTTTTTGCAGGGTCGATGCCTGAACTGGTTTTATATAACAAAATTTGCACAAGAGATTTTCCACCAAAATTCACACAGGCAACTGAGCCCCTTTATTTTACCTTGAATTTGCAATATTTTGCCAATAACTGAAATTTTATGATCTAATATTTAATTTTTGCAAGTGATGATTAAACATCTGCTTAATATTCTAAAAACCATTTTTAATTACCAATAATTTCAAATTAGATCCAGTAAAATTTTTAAAATTTATATTCCTTCTTGTTCCATAGCTTCTCTGTTCTATTATTTACTCTCATTTTAAATGGAATTGCTTTTCACTGCTTCTCTTTATCAAATTACCTAAAAGTATTTTGCATGATAAACCTGGATTCACTTTCTATATCTTTAATTTGTAGAACAACTGCTTTTATTGACTTTTAAAATACAATTTAAAAGGCAGACTTGTAGGCAGATGTGTCTGTTCGAAAGGATTCCCAAAAAATGATGGATCCCTTCCAACTTTCAATATTTTATGATTCTATGATATTTTATCTTTTTATGTTTGTTCTTGGCTCCTACTTACACATACATTGATTAAGGGATGCCCAAATAAGCTTGGCCATATTATGAGTGTTGTACATGAGGGGATTTGTCCATGGGAATTTTGGCTTAATTTTTTTCTCCCCTATAGTATGAGAGGATTATTTTCCCCTTTCTATGCTTTCCTTATCTTTTAGTTGATAGTCTAACATTGGGCAGATGCATTGTATGTCAGTGGTTTTAGACACTTTGAGAGTATTTTGTTCTCTTTCCCATCCTGGATTTATATATTCAGCTTTGATCTCCATTACATACTTATACATTTGCCTAAGGAATGTTTGAGGTTTTTTTTTTTATGGTCTGCCACTGTTTTAGGGTCTTGCAGTTTGCTTTTACAAGAAGATAGCAGCAGAAGTCTAATTCAGTATTAAAAAGCTCATGTACTGAAATTCCAACTGCTTTAAGGTACAACTTGCATTTATCATAAAAAACAGAACATGGGATAAAAAGGTGTGGTGTAAATATTTACTGGCAATTCTTTTAGATACATATATCAAAGATTGATAAGCAGCAAGGACATGAATGAGTTATGTAGATCATCTAAGTAACAATATAGTCATGTTTTTAGCATGTCCCATAAATATTATTAGAGAAAAGAACCTTATTAACAATGGATTTAGACATTGTTGTTGTTGTTGTTGCTATTTTGCTATCTAGGAAATTGCTGAGAGATGGATCTCCTTAGTGACATGAATCTATTCATTCTACTCTCAGAGGCTGAAAACAATTTTAATTCACTAATTTCAAGAGAACCTTTGAAACAATCTTAACAAAACTTTTCTACAAATGACAATATAACAGTTAATGAGATCTGGTATTTGGTGCCAAGTGTGCTTGAAAGGGAGCATGGCTTATAAAGCATGACCTCTGGCATGGTTTTAACCTTGTGCAGTATAAAATAATTTATTTTATAAACTGCAGCTCCATGAGGATCCCTTGGACACTGGGCTGGGGCAGGTCCACAGAAACTGTAGCCAATTTTAGGCAGCAGTCTGATTTTCCTTGATCTTGCAACATTTCTCATTCTTGCTCTTTACTAAAAAGACGAATTTCTTATGTTTCAAGCTGTAGTGTCTAAAACCTAACTGATCGTACCTTATACACAGGGAAGAATAATCTGGTGTAATTTTGAGTCTGTAATTTCATTTCTGCCTTGCTTCTCAGACACATTTCGAAATTCTTCCCTTCTGAAATTGTTCACTTTCCACTCTGAGTTTGCTGCAGTTGTTTCAATGAGCAGAATTTTGCATCTTCCAGTGAAGCAGTAACTACCAACCAGCCCTAAATAGACGATAATGTGCTCTGTTGATGTCCTTGACACCACAGAGTGAACAGCACATGGCAAACATTAAATTTCTTATGTGTCTCCCAATTGTGTGGGCACTCAGGATGGGTGCAGGTAGAAAAAGTACCATTGAAGGATTTTGAAGTTACAAAACTAAGATTATGGAAAAAATCTTATGTGAGTGACTGAAGTATTCATGAAGAACCCCATGGGAACCCTTCTTTGATGAATATTGCCCTGGAGGTGCATAAATGGAGAGAAATAATACCTAAAACTTTGATTGGTTGCTCCATATGGTAAAACAATGATGTTGCTGCTGAGTTATTTGAAAGGAGGATCAGACCTTACATTATTTTACTGAAATAATTGTGTGACCCAGTGAAAAAGCTGTGGCCAAAACTGAAGAGCCTTATTCTGATCTCCCAAGTGTGAGTGCAGCAGCAGGTGCTGGATTTCATGCTTGACCCTGCATTTTCTGTACTTTTTCAGTGCAGGAAAGAAAACAGAAATCTCTTTGAGGACTGGGTATTCCATCAGATAGTTCTCTTGGGAAAGGTTGATCTGGCCATTGTCTTGTTGCCTTTTATTGGTTTGCCTGCTGCTTTCCAGATATTCTTCACAATAACTCAAAGGGAACACATTACAGCATAAAGCAGATCCTCTATTGGATCAAGAGCAGCCTTAAAACTCTGAGAATTTGAAGGTGGGTTAAAGCTGGCAACCTCTTCTTTCCCACCTTGCACATAATACCTCTCTATCTACGCAAACTATAAAACTTGTTCCCCAAGTGTTTGAGCTTTATTTTGTTATTGTAAAATTTATATGAATTTGAATTATCTAAGGCACATTTTAGGACTGAAAGCTTTTTTATTACCTACATGTTCTAAAGGTGGCAAATCTCTATTTTTCTATGCAAAAAAGTCACAATTTAAATTGCTCTACACCCACTGTAATGCTTTCCTGAGTAATTTATAATAAAGGTCAGGTTTATGAGATGATATACTATTATTGGATGGTTTCTAGCTGTTTTGTGTGCTTTATACATTTGACAGCTGAAGAAGCAGCAATTCATTTACACAGAAAATGCTTCCCCACAAGCCACCCGGAACATGCCCACAGCCATAGACAGAAGTGTGTTGGTGTATCAATAATGTTTCAGTGTCAGTGCCTCTGAAATGTGTCTGCACCTAAGCACTGATTCCTATGTCAAACAAGAAGCGTTTTATGGCTAGTAGGGGACTGGAAGTTATTTCTCAGTAATGTCTCAATAATGTCTTGCTTTCTGCACACCATAGTCAGGGTGAGTTCTGACATCAAATAGGGCAGCTAATGGAGAGGTGATGTCTTGGTGGAAACGCATTTGGGGCAATTCATGAACGCAAGGAAAGTACGTGCCCCTGGCACACTGAACACCATTTTCCTTAACAGGGTTCACCATTTCTTCATTAGGAGTACACCGGGACAAGGTAAATTACACTCCAGAAGGATTCATAGATCTGTGGGAGCTTTGTGCTGCTGAGACATGGAACCCTGCACCACCAGCTCCTTTAGAGCTGGGGCAGCTGCTGTCTCTAAGTTGTTCTGCATTCTTTGGTGTAGACATCTGCTAGGAGTGCAGATTTAGTTATTTTCTAAGGTCTTTCTTGGCCCATTACAAGCAGATTACAGGCCCACTACTGTTACTTGTGATGGTGTTCACAGGTGTTTTCAGATGAGGGAAGAGATGAGGATCTGACTCCGTATTTCAGAAGGCTTGATTTAATATTTTATTATATATATGACATTAAAACTATACTAAAAGAATAGAAGAAAAAGTTCTCATCAGAAGGCTGGCTCAGAGTAGAAAAGAATAAATAACAAAGGCCGCTGTCCCAGACTCTCTGTCCGAGCCAGCTGGGCTGTGATTGGCCATTAATTACAAACATCCAACATGGGCCAATCACAGATGCACCTGTTGCATTCCGCACCAGCAGATAATCAATGTTTGCATTTTGTTCCTGAGGCCTCTCAGCTTCTTAGGAGGAAAAAAAATCCCATGAGAAGGATTTTCATAAAAAGATTTCTTACTGAAGAGTTTCAGTTTAATCTTGCTCTTTAGATGAAAGCAAATGAAAAATTTCATAGGTTTCATTTATAATCAAATCTTCTGAGTGCCGTTTTTTTTTTTGTTTTTTTTTTGTGTTGACATTTGGGTACTTGTAAACAAAGTACAGTGGAAGGCTGAAGCAAGTGGAAGTGTGGTGTGATACATGCAGTATCTTCCTGCATTAGCCATTAGAATATCTGTGTTTACAGTAACATGGAAAGGTCAGCTGAATCAATTGTACCTTTGTATATAGATTTCAAATGTGTATCCTTAGATGTGCTTCTTAGTGACATTTCTGTAGCAACCTGAGTTTTTCCTTGACCACAGGAGGGAAGTAAAAGCAAATATTTATGAATGTTGGAAGTGTGAGAGCGTGAGACCCAGACAGCTCTTCTTATCTCCTTTGTGTATTGAAAGCTACTTTTAATTTCGTTTTTTGTGTTGATGCTGGTTGGCAAGATGCTGCTTCCGTGTAAACTCTGATGTTTCTGGCTTATTGCATTCCCTGGGAGTGAAACACAACCTTTACAGGACCCAGCCTAGAATCAGAGTGCCCCCAAAGGCTTCCTAATCATCAGGTGTCCTATAACCCAGGCTTTCCTCACAAAGAATCTAAATAATAGTTTTAAAAGTTTGCAATATGCTTTTATGAGCTCCTGGTGTACTCCTGAGGGATGAAGCAAGACTTGAGGGGAGGTAAATTTGTCAAGCAAAACCTGTGAAAAAACTCTGCAGTGATTTAAGGGGAAGTGTATACGTACAAGCGAGAAAATGTAGAAATTTCAGAAGGACTGTAAAGAAAATAAGGATTTAATATCCTTTATATGAAATTGTTTTGATAGTTATCTGTCGTATTGTCACTGCTCACAGCAATGTTTCCTCTCAGAGTGAAATTCATCTCAGTACCAAAATCCAGGGCAGATCTTTGCACATCACTTGGGGTTTTGTGCAGATAATTTGTAGATTTTGTGACTTGTGTGCCCTTTTTTTCTTGTGGGAAGCAGATATCATCTGACTTGTTAACAAAGTCAACTTCACTATGCAGGGAAAAAAAGAACTGAAAAGATACAAATCAAGCTGAGTTATTGTGATTATTTAAAATCACGTAACAAAATTCGAGTGAGTGTATGTTCCATGCACATCTTTCAAAAACAACATAACCAAAGGGAAAGCAGTTCCTGCATATCAAAGAACATTGAAAAGCAATTCTGTCATTTAATAGTCTTTGTGTGAATATAGATGTGCAAATATAGATGTATGAGCTTTGCACCCCAGAGACACACATTAAGAAAAATAAAAAATCCTGTTTTCAAATGTCAGAATGCAGTAAATCTGTGGGAATTTCATTCAACTCCTCAATGAATCCATAGCTGGAAAGGTTTTAATTGGCACTTGACATAGTTTCTCCCTTCCACAGGACCCCTGCCCTTAACACTGTGTATATATATGTAGTTCATATACACACTTATACACAACTGGACAGTGGTCACCATGCGGATAATTGTTCAAAATTTACTTGTGCTGAATCACAGGTTACATATCCCAAAGTCTTATTGAATCAAGTACTGCCTCAGCACGCTTTTGCAATTATTCATGGGACTACTCGATTCAAAGAATGTTTTTATGCAAGAGGAAATGTTGCTATCTTTAACAAAAGGCATCTAATCATCCTTGCTTATTGGTGGTGACAGCTTTTTCTTTCAACAAGCAAGCAAATAAACCACAGCAAAGCTAGACAAGCCACACACAGAAGGTGCAACCTGAAGTGTTCTAAAATACTCTAGAGTAGCTTATTTTTGTACTCATCTTCTGTGTGTAATAATAGCAGGTTTTTTTTTCTTTAAACTTAAGCTGGTGTGTTGATGCTCTAATTATTTTTTATGTATTGGCTTCTAGGACAAACTGCATAACTCTTGTTCTGCTTTCATGGATTCCTATTATGTCTTCACTTAACAATATTTACCAGCAGGAAACAAAGATAAAACACGTTCATGATTACTTTGATCTTTCTCATCTCTGTTTGAATAGTCTTGGTTTTGATGTGGTCCTGCTGTTTATTTACTTGCTCACACAGCCTAGGAAATAAATAAAAGATAAAATCAATACTTTGGAGTCCCCTTTCAGCTGTTGCTAAAGAATTTAGGAGTAGTTTAGGAGTAGTTCTTGCCCTTTTCTCAGGTCCCCTGTTCTGTTTAGCATCATCAGCCCTCCCTTTTTGGCACTGATTGGTGTATTTCTACTTCAGAAACTTATTTTTCTGCAACTTTTTTTTTTGGCACGAAACAAACAACTCTTGGTGGTTGGACATTGAAATACAAGATTTCTGGATTAAAATAAGAACAAGCACTGTTACCTCTGCTTCTCTCACGTGTTGTTACTGCCTCTGACACACCAAGGTAGAAGGTGCTATAAAAAGCGGGGGATAAATTCCATCATGGGCATGTTTAATGCTGTGTTGTGTACCTTAACAAAGTATTGGAAAGCAGTTCTGCCAGAGCTGGTGTTTAACTGCATTTAGGGAGAATTGAAGTGAGCATTGTCTTCTCTCTATTTCACGGTCCAAGCTCAACTCCATGCTTCATGCACTAGCCAGAATGATTTTTTTTTTTAAACAAATATATTTAGCTATTATTTTAACGATGCTTAGTGGAGTGCTCAAAATGAAAAAGAAATTGAGATGTATGGAAACCAATGAAGCTGAATAAGATTCACTTGCCAGTGTCAACACATATTCTGAGTGCCTTGGTCTCTTTTGAACATTGCTTCATGTGAGTAAATTACCTTAACTCAGTCTTTTCTCTGAATTAACTGCCAAGGCAAAATGAACAAGGAATGTCTTGTGCACTCAAGACGGAAGTACAGACCTGGTTGTTTCTAGTATTGCTGTTGAAACTGAATTTTCATCCCAGCAGGTGAAAAAGCAACAAAGAATAGGAAGCAGTAGAGTTTCATGGACTAGTTTTCAGACCAGTGCTCCTGGTTCATTTCCATTAAAATGAAGTAATAATTTACTTTTTAAGTGTTTTGAACTTACTGACATTCTGCAACCTATCTCTATTTCATGTCCTGCCACCTCTAAGAATTAAACCTGAACATCATTCACCACTCTGTTCAAACAAAAAACCCAAATCCAATTTATTAGAATAGAATGATTATAGCCTTTAAAATTTCTCCATGGAGATATTATTGTTAATTAAGTCAAAGTCCCTTCCATATGCAGTGCTAACAGTCCCAACCCTGCATCCATTCTCCAAACAGTGTTATGACATTGATGGACTAACTTAATTAAAGCATGAGCATTAGAGTAGGAATGTGGAGAGCTGAAGGGATCTTTAAAAATCCACCTTTAAAAGTTTTTTTTTTCAAATTAATAAATAATTAAATAAATATTTAAACAATTTCAATAAATAATAAATAATTCAATAAATATTTTTAAATGAAATGTTCATAAGTTTTGCTGAGGATAGTCATTAAGGAGACTGGATGGAAATTTCAAGTCATTCTAAGTAAGGTTCTTTTTGGTTGCACCATGACTTTTGTTTTCTATTCAATTACATTATACTTTCTTACAGGCACATTAAAACCAGACTGCAACAAGAGCAAAAACCACTTTTTCCATAGCTAACAGTGAAGTAGGATTCCTTCTGTAAGTTGACATTTTCTTGCAGTTCTTGTTTTTTAAGGTAGAAAATATTTTTGTAAAACATGGACAGTATTTAAACACATTCAGTAATTGCTCGTAGACTGTGCTAACTCCTAAAGAAAAACATCAGGACTTAAAAACTACATGTGAATATCTCTAATAATCTGAATTAGTTCCCCCAAATGTTAAAACTGTGGTTGGGGATTAATCTGTTGATTGACACCTCTAAATTACTATGCTGGGAACTGGGTGGTCAAGAGACTAGAAAGGAAGTGTTAAGACACCTTATGAAACATTTTTTTCATGGTGAAATATCCTTGACTGGAGTCCTTATTGATTTATAATTTTAGTTTGTTACTTGATCATTGTCATGCTTGAATATCTTTCACACCATCTACACATTCAAGACCAAAGTTTTAGGAGACATTTTCAAATTTTTTTCATCTTTAAGAACATCTATCTTACATACTTTTTAATCAGTGGTGCTCTGAGGCTGCACAGTTCATTTTATAGCAGTGAAATATAGACATGATCTGAATTTTTGAGATTTATCTTAGCATTTACTTTGCAAGATTTATTTTGGACTTTTTTTGTATTTTAATAGTTTATGTGGCTTCAGATTCTTATTCAGATTCAAGAGGCTTCTGCTTGATTTTGCTGGAGTAGAATTGACCTGAAAATATTCATTCTTTTTGGCAAGAGCTACATTTCAATGTGACTATTTAACTTACACTGCAAATAATTAAATTATTCAGACCACGTGGCATAAATTTATTGCAATTGAAAAGTGCTAATTTATTAACTGCTGAAGTACCAAAGAGTAAAAGAAAGGGAAGAAACCTTTTCAACAGAACATGAGTACTTGGTCAATGTTTTTCTAGAGCCTCAAAAACCCTTTTTTAATGTTAACACACTCTTTCTCCCATCTATCCTCCACTTGTTAAAGGTCACTAAAATGATAATGGAAAAATTGTCTGTAGATGGGATGAGATAATAAATCTAAATCCCTTTTCTTGGAAGATAAGAGTGACGCACAACATTCTAAACTTACTAATCTCAGTGATGAGTGCATATGGAAGTCTTGCATGTGTAATAGTTTTTAATTAATCTGCAATTATCTTTGCACTTGGGAGGATCATCTGGAGGCTGAGGTACTTGTCTTGAAGGTAAAAAAATCCAGGGTCAGTTTTCAGTCAAGGCACAGATACCCTTTGTGGGATGGGGTTGGTCATCTCCATTTGCCTCTGCCCTTGCTCTCTATCTCTGATGTAAAAATTTTGTTTCCCTCCCAGAGTTTTGTAAGTCTAAAGAACTGCTCATAGGTTTGACAGATGTGGACAGTGTGGTGGAAAATCAAATATCTGCCTACAAAGACAGATATTAGATTCAGGTGATTTGAGAAAGAACCCACCAGACAACATGAGCCACACCACTTAAAGGAGGTAGTGGTGCACCTGGAAATTGTGCAATAAAGTAAAGATGTTTACCAAAATACCCTCTTCAAGTACAAGAGGGGGAAATCAGAATAATCTGTGTATAAGCAAATTTTCTTTGTCACTCAGTACAGCTGTGTGCAGCCTAATTAGGTGAACACTACCTGGTAGCATCAGTACCACATTTAAATGCACAAATAGCCTTTTTTGATCTGTCTGGGGAACAGACAGAATTAGGCCAGATTCAGCTAAGAAATATTTTCTACTGTAGGTTTTTTCTATAACATTTCTAAATGCCAGCAAAGAAAAGAGTAGTTTTATTTTTATTTTATTTATTCTTTAGTCATAAATACCAACCATAAATGCATTTGGGAACATGAAATAGGCACTGCTGGCAGCCTCTGAGCTCCTGAAAGTGCAGCTACAGAGCCCTGCAGTTCTGCCTGTGGGCATGCTCCTAAAGGGCAGAAATGCTGATAATTTTTAGTTGCTAATGACCTGTCTAGTGTCCACACCTTATAAAAGCCTCCAACCCAGAATTTTGAGCAAATATGCCTCCTTCTTATTTCAAAGTAGATTTTTGTTATTGTTCACTTGAAGAGAAGATGCTGCACAGGAGTATTTTGAAGTTTGCACTCTGTTTTTGTATTTATCTGCTCATCTCCCCTAATGCAGGTGACACTGGTGGCTAAACCCCTTATGACATGCAAAATGAGGCAGTGCAGGTTTTCAAGTCTCTGTATCCACATGTGCGTAAGTTATGTAATGATAACTTTGCAGAAATCCCTAACCCAAGTCTCATTTCTATAGGCTAAAGAGATATAAAAAGTAGGAAAACTAGTATAGTTTCACCTAAGTTCCTATGAAAATTTAGGTTTTAGCCTGGTTTTATGCAAATTTTTAGTATGTGATGGAAGATGCATAATGGTCTCTTCAGTAAAATACATCCATGTTGGTAATAATTTTAATTTCAAGATGTGTGCTAATTAATTGGGTTGGTAAAAATATTATTATATTTAAAATATATACACAATCACACACATTTGTATATTTGCAAATTTATATATTTATATAAAATATATTTGTATATTTATATAAATACATATTTATATATTTATATAAAAATATATTTGTATATTTATATAAATAATCATAAACATTTCTATATTTGTATATATTTATATATAAACAAAATTTTATACTTATGTTTTTATATTTTATATGTATATATGTGTATATATGTATATATGTGTAAATTTTTTATATTTTTATATATTTATATATTTATATATTTAGTATGTATTATTTTATATATATTTATGATATATATAATATAATATATATTTAAAATATTTTTTTTAATAACAAAACATGTGTAAACTACTAACTGAATCTTCACCTAAGCATTCTTATTTTAAACACACAGCCACAGACTTCTTTTCATTTTCCCAAGCTGTTTGCAGGTGCTGTGATTTTTTTTTTTTTTTTTTTGTCATTTTCTCTATCATTCCTGAAAAATTGGCTGTGGAGGATGTATAGGATGATCCCAGTTTGAAACAGAACTTCGATTTTGCCACCTTCAGTCAGCCACTTCTGCAGTGAAGAAATGACTTGGCACCAGCCTATCAGTTATTTCCCTTTGGCCTCTGGGAGATGCTGTTCTGTGAACAAAAGAGCAACATTTTGGTGGCTGTGCCTTCTGCGAGTTCCTCGTGCTGCAGTTCTGCCTCTGCAGGCTCTGGAACAAATGAGCTCCACAGTGGTTTTCCTCAGGAGAATGAACAATGAAAAACCCAAACCTCTGAAGCTGCAGATCCCACTGAGCATCCTTTAGAGGCAGAGCTTGCAGCCTGGATGGTAATTTGCCTGACATTTCCATTTTGGGGGGTGACCTTTGTGAACTATTTCTGCCTGCAAATGGAAAGTGCAAAAACTTTCCTTTAGAAGTGACTGTCAGGCAAATTAAAATCCACCTGGCAAACAATTAGGAAACATTTGGTGTGCTTGCACCCCCAGCTCATTCCAGAAAAAAACCCCTGCTTTGTACACAGCACAATTCTGCTTTCCACTGAAAAGTTTAAAGATGCTATTTGGAATCTTTTATGAAGAACTGCTTCTGGATGATGAGCTAGAAAGGGTTAAAACAGCTGGACTAATGATATTATTTCTGTCCTTAATATGCACTATAGATGATGATTTTTCCCTTGGCACTAGAAGTTTGGAAACATTCAAGAACTCTCATAAACTTTTGGACCAATGAACACCTCCCTGGAAGGGCAACTTTCTGAATTAGCACTGCACATCTCTGTAGTCTAGTAGAGTTCTTGGGCTTATTTATTTGGATTTTTTTGCCTTTTCACCTGTTTTTCTCTCCAGCAATACTTGGCCAAAAGAATTTGGGGTTGTTTGGGGGGTGTTTTGGTTGTTGGTTCTGTTTGTTTGATTTTTTGTTTTGTTTGTTGGTTGGTTTTTGTTTGTTTGGGTTTTGGTTATTTTTTGACTTGTGAATCAGCATTGTTTTTTATCTTTAATTCACTGGCTCTTTTAAGGCAAGTCAGCAGTGTATTTGCTCTGTTCTGTTCCCAAATACAACCCTCTTTTTAATTTTCAAGTAACTACAAAGCACAAGTAAACAGTAATCAACTGTCTTTTATATATATATATATATATATATATGACAGTTATATATATATATAATATATATTATATATCTTATATATATCTTATCTATATCATATATATAGGAAAATATATCAAGTTGGATTTAACTCATCTCACTGTAGTCATACATATATATATTTAATTTTCAAGTAACTACAAAGCACAAATAATCAATAATCAACTGTCTTTTAAATATATATATAAGCCCTTGCCTAGATTTAGACACTCAAGTAGGTACTTTTATGCCACAGCCATCTCACAGGTGCTTTAAGTATTTTTACAGAATCAGCCCTGTATGTATTTACATCAGAGGTTCCTGATTTGGGTGTCAGCAACACAGGAACTAAGCAAAATATGGAAAGATGTGCTAAAATAAAAAAAAAAAATTATCCTGTGTGAAATGTTAAACAATCAAAAGGATAAAACAGGTAATGACTGATATTTTTATAACTATTGTATGCAAAGAGGATTAGGTAATGAATGCAAGATCAGCGCTTTCAGTCAAAAAAAGAAAGGAATGAAAGGGTTTACATTAAATTGGGAAACTTAGTGCTATAGAAAAGTTATCCATTCATATAGCAAATGTGCTTGAAGCATGATGTCTAAAAGACTTAAAAATACATGATTGCACTGAAGAAAAAGCATTTATAATTTAAATTAACATAATCAGTGCTTGTACCTGTAAGTAGTCAATTTTGCTTCTAAGTAATTTTAATTATTGAATAGAATTAATCTTACATCGCAAGGAGGTTTCTGTAAAAATAGTGAAGACAAATAAGATTATATATGGTATGTTAGAGCTAAGAAAGAATAAGTGTCATTTATTGATTAGATTTCTTTATACCTAGCAGTCTTAAAAAAAAAATAGTTAAGTCTTCTCTTTGTGAATGAGCATTTTTATCATTAGCATTCTGATTTTCAGGCTCTCTCATTTCACAGATTTGGCCTGGATATGTTAGCTCTAATATCACCATGATTTGAATCAATAATAAAATGAAATGGGCAAACGCAGTGCTGGGGTTTTTAAATGAGAAATAAATAAGACTTCACAGCAGACAGTGCAATTGGAGTTCCACTGAAATCAATAGGCATTTGCACATGGAGTAACTAATGGAATAGGATTCCAAACAACCCTATAATAATTTAATGAGCTCCTGCAAACTGCTATTCTGAAACACTGAAGGCATTTTCCCAATATAAATACAGAACACACAGGTTTTGTATTCCATAGCTTACTCAAGAAAATAGTTAAAGTAAATCTGTGGAATTTTCCAGGTTTTGGGTTATGGATCACTGTGATGCCTGGATTTTTCAGAGGCAGCTTGTTAACCTGAAATCTTCTTCTTACTCTAATCCGTAATTTCTTACTCCAATCTGGTTGGAATGGTTTATGTAAATGTCTGTGTGATGTCAGAAAAGAACCAATATACTTGGCTTTTGCAATACACATGTACTGAGTAGAGTGGGTCATAGATATTCATTGTAGATAAACACTTTGGGATTTAATAACTTTTTCTATCTGTGAATTATCCATGACCTGCTAATGATTTTTTTATATGACTGTGTGTGTTTTACGTAGTTCATCAAATAATCTTACAAGCACATTAGGCTTGTGGAGTTTTGTAAGTGCTCCTCTGAGTATAATTTTCAGAATGAGTTATTCATAGTGGTTACCCAAGTCACAAGAAAGTTTATCCACCCTGCTATTTGTTGACTTAATGTCTGCAAACAAGATGACTGGAGTAATTAGATCTTTGTAAACAGGGTATTTGTTAAGAAGCAAAGCAAGTTTTGTGGATCTTAAAGCCTTTACAGTCTGGTTTTTGTGCTCTTTTTGTATTGAGAGAGCATCATATATAGCAGAATAATACCTGCAGTAGAAATGAGCTGTTTTCTGAGCAAAAAGGCCTAAGTTAGGTTTATGAGAAACCTTCTCACTTCCTAACCCCTGTGAGCAGCAGCTGCTTTGGAATCCTTCTCTGAGCATGGTAAAGCTGCTTGTGAGGCAAAATGGTCTGTCAGATTTCACAGAGTTCTTGTTTTCTGTTTCATCTTGTGCTTTCCAAAATCTATTTAATAAGCCTTCTCTTGCCTAAATACAGAATTCAAGCATCTAACAGCTTCAAAAGACCTGAGTTGTGGCTCTCTTTTAAGTGAGTGTACATGTAGTCCTATTTCAAACTATTTTCTTCATATCAGTTTATTTCTTAAGGAAAGGATGATTTAAGACCTCTCTGCTTCTGTCCATCACTCTGTCCAATAACTTTTGAACTTAACTAGCCAATTTCAATCAGATCAGAAAAAAAATGGTAAACGGAATGCAAAAAGAAAAACAAAAAGAATTACCATTTCCAACGAAGGAAAGCCTGGTAAGACTGGCATGTTGTACAGCCTTTGTGGTGTTTTTTGTGATAAATGTAAGAATCAGAATTTATTGTGATGTTCTGAGAAGGCTGAGCACTGGGGCGTATCAGACTTGGCTTCATTAGCTCCCCCATTGATGAAGCTTTTGTTTCATTTTTAAGTGAAATCACTGTTCTCGACAAGAAAAATCTTGTTTTTATTGCATGTTTCATGGTAGAAACAAATTCCTTCTGGTATCACCACTCTGACGGTTGTGATTTCAAGGTGGGGGAAGTTTGGATGTTGGCTAATGTGACCCCAGAGGCCAAGGGAAACAGAGGACACCCAAGATTCAGTGCTCAGATGTGTGGGTACGTCCTCCCTGCTGATGCCTGTCCTTTACTAGTGCGCTTCTCACATGATCCTTTAATATAGGATATTTCCAAGGGGGCTCTGAACCCTCTTGTAGGACAGGCAGAGTGTTAATGAGACTGGGAAAATGATTTTTCAGTTCTATTCAGGAAATGAAAAGAAAGATAGAAACTAACCTGGGCATTTATCACATAATACAAACTGTCATTGTAAGCAGAATTTTTGAAGTAATCCATTTTGGATTGGATAACAATCAGATGGAAAATATGAGCAAAGAAAGGGAGCAGTTGGAGAGTGAGGGCCATGGGCTGAAATTCAGTTTCTGTTATTGAGTAATGCCATCAACTCCTGGCTTCTTTCCTCATGCATTTCTATCTGAATTCTGCTATCTTAATTTTGTATGAAAGTGTCAGTCCAGTCTTCACTTTTTGGAAGGGTGAGTTATTCCTAAAGGCCAACACATTTCTACAGCATTGATTTCTTTTTTATAAGTAGAAGGGTAAAACCAAAATTCTGTACAATATGCTGCATACAGATGTTTTCAAAAACCAGCAGCAAGTGCATTTTCTGCATACAAGAAGAACACATTGCATTAGGAAAACTAATGGAAAATTAAATAAATTATTTTAAAAAACATTTTATAGTTTATAATGGCTTTTATTAGTGGGATATAGATAAGGGAGCTAGAAAACTGTTAACTACTCAGAAATATCTTAGGGAAAAGAAAGTGATAGCAGGGTTGTAGCAGTTTTATTTTAAAGAGATTTTCACTACCAAAGTCTACAGTAGGAAATATATTAAAAATCATAATTGTTGGTTTACATTTAAAGTTATGACATTTTTTCAAATCATTCTCTGAAGCAGGCATTAGGGAGAAGATTGTTAGATAATTGGATAAACACCTTCTTTATTTATTAAATAGGTAGACTAAAGTGGAACAATTACTTTATTTGTGAGTTTGACTTTTGAAAGATAATGAAACAGCTTTACTATGCTAAGAGTGGATGATGTTCTCTTAGTTGCATATTAAACAAAGGTAAGCACAGTGTTTCTTTTCCATTAAAATAGGAAAGTTAAACTAAAGGTGTGAAGGATTCTCTTCTTCCCTTCACTGGAAGATAAGCTATAAATCTGCCTCTTCTTTGAGGTATGTAAAATCTTAGAAAAAGTCTGTTTATATGATACCAGGACAATCTCTCTTGAATCTCAGCATCTAGAGGAGATAGAAGGTTATGAGGAAGATGATCTTTTTCTGAAGGCACATGCTTTTCTAAGCGTTCATGGAATTTGAAGTTTTATAATTTATTTAGACCTCATGTTCCAAGGGAAGCATTAATAAGCATAAAGAATCTTCGTGTCCTCTCCCAGGTAAAAACTGTGACATGATGGGAGGAAATCGCCTCAGGCTGCACCAAGGGAGGTTTAGATTGGATATTAGGGAAAATTTCTTCACTGAGTAATTAGGCATTGTAACCAGTGTGCAGGGAATTTGTAGGATCACTATCCTTGGAAGTGTTCAAAAATCACATGGAGGTGGCACTTAGGGACATGTGCTGAACATGGTGGCAGTGCTGGGTTAATGCTTGGACTTGATGACTTCAGAGGTCTTTTTTTAACCTAATGATTCCATGATTCTAAATTTAATCCTTTTGTGGGTCTTTCTGTTGGTGCTTGGTTACTTCATCACCTACTGGACAAGACAGGGTGGTATTGCTGCTGCATTAAGTGAACAAAAAAAATGGATCTGATTTCTCTTGGCCACCTGGGATTAACAAATCCACACTCTCTTCAGAAGAAAATATCTGCTTTGAGGCACAAAGTAATTTTTAACAGCCCCCTTTCTCACTTTCATTTTTTTGGCCAAACTTGCTTACTCACACTTACACCTCTCTTAGAGTCATGTGCTATTGAGACCATGATTGCTTGCAGGGAGTGCTTCCACTGCGGGTAATTCTGATAAAGAATAGAAATATCTGCAAGGTGTGCGCTGCAAACAGATCCCTGGGTAAGCAATCTGTAGTGCTGCACAATGTGTGTGTGGAGAGTTAATTGATTAAAAGTCATTTGAAATGATGCAATGAGAATGGCAAACTGCCTTAACTAGTAAGTAAAAAATAGCAAATAAATCCTGTGCCTGAAATCTTACCTCTTACCCTTTACCATGCTACTCAGACCTCTTAGTGGGCATCTCCATTTCCACCACCTCCACTCTAAAGAGCAATTTCCTCATGGTAAGTGTTTCTAACTGTCTTTTCTAAGCAGTGAGCATTTGTCCTGTTTATTCCTGAAGCAGAGCTGGACCGGACTGATGGTCATAGAGCTGTTTGCTCTGCTCCATATCTATTTTCTTTAGCACCAGGAGAGTGATGTGAAACATGAAGTAATCTGGCTGGGGCAGCAATCTCAGCAGCCATCCTAACTTTGCCCTTGAAGCTGGTCCACCATGTAGAAAAGGCTGCAATAGTCACAGGAAAAGAGACAGCACAAGTGACATGATGGCTTGCACCATGCTCAGGCATGCTGCAGAAGGACTGCTGGCTTCTACTTTCTGCATGCAGCAGCATTTGTGCACTTTACATTCAGCAATCAGCCCAGAGAACAGGACCTGAATTGAATGAAAGGCCGCTGAATGTTATTTTCACCCTCTCTTTGCATTTTAGGACAAAGAACACCAGTTTGCAGCATTTGACTTTAGCCCTTTGCTGTAAACATTTAATTTAGCCAGGAAAATCACCCAGCTAAACTTCTGTAGGTGACAGCAGAGACAGTGTTTTCCTGATTACAATTCAGAGCCTCTTTGCTTTGAGTTGCTTTTTTCACTGACTGTTGTGGAAGTTTGCCACATGACAAGCAGATACCTGCAGACCCTCTCACCTATGAATTGACTATTGGATTTTGCCCCCTTGTAGGCAAAGGTGGGACTGCTTGCCTGCTGGATTACCTTAGAAGTGTCAATTCCTTTTAAGTGAGGCAGTTCTGAGGGCATGGAAAGCTTCTGTCAAATTAGGAAAGAGGAGTAACTTGTAAAAAAATATAGCTTGGAAATCCTACATGTCACATGCTATGGCTTTAGTGGCCCTCAAGTTCAGCAGGTGCTGAGTTAGGTATTCCAGGACTGTAGCTCTGAATTTGGTATCTACCTTAATTGTGTAGTTAGAGTCCAAGGTCGCCTCTACTGACTGTGATGTTTTAAGTTAGCAACCTAAATTTTAATGCTAGAATGGGACACATGACATATTTGCCACAGTAGGTGCCTGCAGAGCCTCTCAACGAGCATCCAACCTGAGATGTTTTAAAATACCAAGCTGTCTGAAACCAGGTGTGTTTTAACCCAAGCTATCTGAAACCAGGTATGTTTTAACCCAAGCTCTCAGAAACCAGTATTTATTCCCTTCTCATATACTGCCTAGCTGCTGTTTCATTGCTGCTGTCAATATTTTGTTGTGATTCTTCCTTGTCTTGCTCTGGCAAGTCAGGATGAAGTTTTTTGGGTTTTTTGATGTTCTGTGCTGTGTGCTGTAAGATATTATATCTTGCAGCAAGATGGATTTTCCTAACAAGGAAGGGACAGGGAAAGAAAAAGTTGTTAATTTGAGGCTTGCTAAGAAACTCAGGTAAACAAGCGTGTCAAATAGAAAAGGACAAAACTAATAGGAAAAGACATTGGATTTTCAAGGTTCTCAGAGGGCATTCAAACAATAAAAGTGAAAAAATAATGAAATGATAAGAAGTGCTCAAGAATCTCTTTAAAATATTAATTGAATGCTAAAAGTGAATGCACATGTGCATTCAGCAGCAGTAACCTGGAATGACCACCTGCTGCCTCTGCAAGCCTTCAGAGAGCTGTTCCCCTTTGCAGCTCCCTTTCTCTGATAAACTTTGACAGAAGAACCAAGGCCTGTGGCTGCTTCAAGTGTGTGTTGGGAGCTGTGGGCTCCTCGTCAGTTTATCATCTATTTTTTGAGACATGGCATTTTTCCTCTGAGTGGCATCCTGCTGGTGTTGTGTAGTTAAATCTGCTGGAGTTGTACAAGTGCATGTGTCAGTGAAACTTCTTTTGTTGGTCAGAGGCAGCGTTAATCATGGTAGCAAATGAACAGCATTTTATGAAAATATCAGAGATATATATATAAAATCTATGTCAAATATCAAATGTGAAACCATATTTACATTGGTTATTTATGGAATACATTAGAAAAAATTATAAAACTACGTTGTTGATCTTTGACGTGCGCCCAAGGAAGGGGAATTTTCCCAAATATAGAGTTGGAATGGAAACCCAAGTAAGAGGATTGGTTATTACTCACATGGCATGAGAGAAAAGGAGGAAGAACATTAAAATTGTCTTGTAAGGGTATGGCTTGTAGGAGGCAATTAAATTCCTGTGGCAGGAAGGAAATGACGGATCTGACTCCATGTTCTTAGAAGGCTCATTTATTATTTTATGGTATTATATTATATTAAAGAATGCTCCACTAAAACTATACTAAAGAATAGAGAAAGGATACAGACAGAAGGTTTAACAAGATATTCATGAAAAACTTGTGACTCCTTCCAGATTCCTGACACAGCTGGATGATGATTGATCATTAAGTCAAAACAATTCAAATGTTGGACAAACAATCTCCGACCACATTCCATATGAACACAACATAGGAGAAGCAAATGAGATAATTATTGCTTTCCTTTTTCTCTGAGGCTTCTCAGCTTCCCAGGAGAAGAAATCCTGGTGAAGGGATTTTTCCAGAAATTATGACAGTGACGTGAAGCCATAACCCAAACATCAGCGCAGTTCATCTTTCTGTCAACCAGTTGAAAACAGTGATGGTTGCTTGGGCTCCATGTTGGTTTTTTAAGATTAGCCATGAAAGCTCTGTACGGAAATATTACTGCCATGGTTAGAACTTGAGATGAGATGGAGATGTCAAATGTACCACAACATGTGCTGAGTTCAGAGCTGGGCAGTGCCAGAGGTCCAGGCTCCCTGGCACTGAGTTTAGGAGGAGACATGACCAGATCAAAGAAAGGAAGGACAGTTGTTTGAAGAAAGCATCTGAAAAGCTGTGAAAAGTTGTGTTTAAAAGGAGTTTGAGCTGCTGCTGTAGTCCAGTTTCAGAGGGATGGGGATGGTGGAGTGGCTCATGTGAAAGATTTTCTAAATCTTCTCTGAAGCTTTAGTTTCCTGTGAAGAGGTGTCTATACTTTGCATCTATACTTT
Source organism: Melozone crissalis (assembly GCF_028551555.1). Taxonomy (NCBI): domain Eukaryota; kingdom Metazoa; phylum Chordata; class Aves; order Passeriformes; family Passerellidae; genus Melozone; species Melozone crissalis. The sequence goes on along the minus strand of NW_026535817.1, from coordinate 5,193,877 downwards.
TTATATAGATGCTGTTACAGCCCCAGCATGGCCCTTGGGCTGGCTCTGCCTCAGCTTCCCCCAAAACTTTGTAATTCTCTCTCCACAATACAAGTAAAAAATTCTTTACCAATAGTGTACTTAACAAAAAAAAAAAAAAAAAAAGAGATGTTTGACACTGGATTTTAATTTTCCATAGAGAAGTGTGCCTACAAGTTGAGGATTAGTCATTTAAGCTTTCCAAATGCAATTTAAATTGTAAATGTAAACTATCAGAAGAAAACACCTGTACATATTAAATCACGCAGTGCTGACTTTCAACCATATCAATAATTTGTAACAGGACAATGAATTTGTACCATCCAATCAAAACAAATAAAGAGTATCTTCTTATTATCATAAAAGCAATGAAAAGACTTGCACAGCATTCTTTAGCTAATTTGTCTTTCATTCTGCACCATAAAGATAACAAAGTGTAGCGTTCTTTTAGAACATATTGTTTTACTCTCTATATTTTTCATCACTACAGTCTGGAGTATATTGTTTTTTAATTTGCTGATGGAAACCATCAATTAGAATTAGCTTGAGTGCTGTGGGAGGATAATGACAATAGATATGAATGGAGCAGAATAGCATCTAGCATAAATTAATGATGCATTTATTGTGCATCTCATTAGCTCAGTGCAGGGCTTATTCTATGAGTAGATAACTTACTGTTGTATCAAAAACTGGGAGAGTAGGAGGATTTGGTTGGAGAACCATCTAATTATAGTCACTCATCTCAGAATGAAGGACTCCACTCCTTTGATAAAAATCTGATTAAAAGAAACAATATTTTTCCTAATGTCAACATATTCTGTACAGCTGCAGCCTGAGCAGATATATTCTGACACCCATGTCATTTACTGACTCTGTCTAAGGCTTGTAAAACTTTCTGCTAAAGAAACTCCAAAAACACAACTTAAGAAAGACAAATTGACTAAAACCTTCTATAACTCTAAAAAATGCTTTCCATTTAGGGTTTTATAAGCACTTGCAACTATTTCCAACTGGAGGAAAAAAAAATTCTCCCTCATTATGGATCCCAACCTTCTAGTTAAAGATACTATGCTAATATTGTGATTATGTTGGTTTTCTACTTCTCTATTCAAGACAGCTATTTTAAAAATGATGAAGCCAGACTTCCAGCTGCTATCACTGAAAACTTGCTGCTTAGCAAGGTTTGAAATCATCCATGTGCCTTAATCAGTATGTTTTTGTGGATGCATGGATGGATTCTGGACACTTAACTCTGCAGGACAGTTAGGAGCAGGATGGATTCCTATCAGTTGTTAAGAACAAGAATGGATGCATGCAAATAGTTTTATTTTCATGTACAAGTATGTTTAATGTAGATAGGTACATTAATAGAGTTTGTGTTTTAAAGGGTGTCAAATATCAAGATTTTTGAAATTTGAATTTTCTTTAAATGCAGGAACACAGAAAAGGACAATAAAATTGATTCTGAGAGTTGGTGGGGTTTTTTTTGCACAGAAATGGCCTGATCACCAATGGAAAAATTCCTTACTAGCTACAATATGTTCTCTGTAAATCACTAATAATGTGCCATTCTGCATTCCCTAATGTATAGTGTTGGTTTTTTTTCAGTCTTAGGAGACAGGCAGAATTTTTGAAGTTTATCATCCACTTGCAAAAAAAAGAAGGAAAAACCATCAAGTTGTGTAATTAAGTCAGCTGGAATTAATTAAAGTAGATCAACGTGCAGTCCTTCCTGCCATCCACTATACAGCACGTATGTAATTTCTGATTAATGTTTTAAATGCAGTTCACTTTTACTTAATATTTAATTCATAGCTATAAGCAAAGTATGTAATCTAACGGTAACATGAATAATATCTGCATGAAAGAATATGTCACCTTAAAAATATGAGAAAGAGGAAACACAAAGGTAATTTTGTTCTCTTTTACAATAAAAATAAATATTTCAAAACCTTCTTTGTTTCATCTTTAAACTAAAATTTTATGTGAGACAAGAGCAGTGGAGTAATTGGGGCAGTAATATTTTTTTTTAAGATGAAACTTGCAAAACATGAAGTCTGAAGTATGTGACAATTCCTTGCAAGCTGACAATTTTTGAGTATTGCCTTTGAAATCCAACTGTTGTGCCAGATCTCTGACTCAATGGTGAAGAAAATGATCTCTTCACTTTTGAGACTAATTTAATCCGGGCTGTAAAATTTGGGTCTGGCTCACCCAAAAATAGGCTGCACTTTGTAAGGCTAGCTAACAAATTCCTTAACTAGAATTAGATTTATTTGCTTATTCATTTGAGTGCTGAACTGGAATTAATAATAAAAATTTAAAAAAAAAATAAAAAGGAGAAAATAATCCCCATGGCTTCTCTGGATAAACACGCACTCTAATTGTTTGAGTAAAAAACAAGAGACAGAGTAAATTTAACAATATTCACATTATTTATCCCTCTTTTGGCAGGAAAAGAAGAATCATCTCTGAAAAATCCTCTCTGGTCATTTAGAAGGAAGAAAATACAGGTTTGTACATCTTTAAAAATTAAATCTGAGCATGGAGCATTTTGTCCTCTTATCAGGTGACACATTCAACAACATTGTGGTTGGGAGTATGAGAGGTCATGAAGCACTGCATAAACTATTATGTCTTGAAGTACTTCTGAACTTACAGTTTTATCTCACAAGCTATTTACTGTATAAATCTGAATGAAGAGTTTTGTTTTATTGGATTTCTCGGTGGTGGGAAGGAATAAGATAATTTTGGGCTTTTTGTGCTGATTCTGCCCTGGTACTGGATGAACAATAAGGGTCACATTTAAAAAAGAAAAGCAAAAGGATAAAAGAGGTGTAAATATTATTTTTTACTTTTTTCTGTTATGACTTTTCTGGTTGGCTTGGTTGTCTCGCTACTTTAGAGAGTCTGCTCGAATCAGTCTTACAGCCAGTCTTTCAGAAAAAGTATGGGCTTTGTTCTCAAAGACTCACATATTAAATCCTCTATAAATTGTAGGACACAGCCTTAGAAAGAAATCATAAAAGTTTAGGAACAATATTTTTGCACTATGATCCAACCTTGCAAATTTTTTTAGGTTTGCTTTTTGTTTTAACCCTGCAGAAAGTTTAATAATGGGAGAAAAAAACCCAACATGTGTCGAGTTTTAAAATTTGGAAAAAAAAGGAAAGTGAAATATGAAAGGAAGTCTATTTTGATAACAGGCTGTGTAGAATAAAGAGAATAAATAACGAGAGCTGTGCCTAAAGTGACAGCCTTAGATTCAGTGTCTTTCTAGGAATGACAGGCAGCACTGACTTCTTGTTATTCAATGACAGACAAGGCTGGTGATGCCTTATCACAAAACCAAAGCAATCTTGGTTTAATCATTAATAAAACACTGATAAATTCCTGCCAACACAGACAAACTTTTAAACAAGCTTTAGTTTTGGGCTTGCACACCTGCTAATTTGAGCAAATGGCTATGTGTTGAAAGAAGCTGCAGGGGCACACAGCAAAAATGTTGGAAGAAAACGAATCATCATCTTCAGTGATGAGGTACAATTGCCTGCAGGTGTTCAGATATTTCACTGCTGAGCACTGAAGGCAGTGGAAAAAAGGAATCCAATCCCATACCTGTTACAGAAGCCTGATAAAATTTCTTCCCTCTCTTGAGACTGAAGAAATGTAATCAAGCATGGGAATGCTCTTTGTGCAGGCAAATGGCGTCGGCATAAAGAGAAGAAGGAAATGGAACAAGAGTACATGAATTTTCCTGGTTGGGTTGTGTGAGTGTGACTTCAGAGATCCCATTGACACATTTTTTTCACTTGGGACTAAGAGTTCATAGATGCTTCTATGATATTGGATTAAAAATCAGACTCCCTGCAGAACAATTTTATTTTCCATGTTTGTTTGTGTGTGTCTGGTTATGTAGACAAGGTACTGCTGAGAAATAGTAGTTGTGCAGTGCCAAAAATCCTGCTCTCATCCAGGCTCTGGCACATGTTTCCGAGTGCCACCTGCTGGCTTTGGCCTCTCACACAACCTCAGGATGCAGGGAATTCTCTCAAAGTGCCTGTTCAGTGACAATTCCTGGGTACATCTTTATAGACTACAATTCTGTCCTGCCTGTCAGCTGTCTTAGGGACATCCAGGCCAAAAGACAGCGACTGTTTATGCATTCCAAAGCTTTCCTAGTGTCTGTGTTTTGCTGGGTAAAAAACCTCCAGATATTGCTGCTCATGCTCGCTTTGCTCTTCTCATGATAGGGCAGTAAGAGAAACAAAACAAGGGAAAAAAAATAAAAGGGGATGTGATGGTGTTCACAGGCGTTTCAAGGTGAGGGAAGAGATGAGAATGTTGACTTCATGTTCAGAAGGTTTGATTTATTATTTTATGATATACATTACATTAAAACTATACTAAAAAGAATAGAAGAAAAAGTTTAATCTCAGAAGGCTAGCTAAGCTAAGAATAGAAAGGAATGAATAATAAAGGTTTGTGTCTCGGACAGAGAGTCCAAGCTAACTGGGCTGTGATTGGCCACTAATTACAAACATCCAACATGGGCCAATCACAGACGCACCTGTTGCATTCCACAGCAGCAGATAATCAATGTTTGCATTTTGTTCCTGAGGCCTCCCAGCTTCTCAGGAAGAAAAATCCTAAGAAAGTGTCGTAGGAAGGGGACCAGGACACCAGGTGGTTCATCACAGGTCCAGTTTATTGAAGAAAACATCAAGCACTTATACAGCAAATAATAAGCTTGTGAATATTCTGTAAGCCAAGCAATCTATTGGTTAAACTATACCATCAACTCTTCCTCATTCCTTAGGGGTTACATCTCTCTTTTCTCATATCTCTTTCACTATTTGTTATCGTACTACAGCTAGGCCCAAGGACACACTATCTAGCAGGTGCAGGATTTGGAATTAGCCACAGCTTTGTATTTTTCCAGTCTCTAATCAGCTAAATTTCCCAACAAGAAAGGATTTTTAATGAAAAGATGCCTGTGACAAGGGGAAAATGGGGAAATGCTTATTATTGTGAATAGGAAAAGTTTATCTTGTAAACACGCTGCCTGCATTGATGTGTGAGAGAATACTTGTTAAGCTATCTGTTCTTGTGTCCAGGCATAACTAGGTAAAATAGGCAGTAATAAGTCATGCTCATGGTAATAAATCTCTAAAGGACTTTTACCTTCAGAATCCCACCCACCGCTTGTGCATGGTGTGTGTTGTGTGTTTAAAAGAGCAGAGAACAGTAACGTGGCAGAAAAGCCCATCTTGTGGAAATCCAGCTCTGTGGTGACTATTTGGCTACAGCTGCAGTCTCAACTACAAGACTGGGATGCTGATAAAGCAAAATACAGCTTGTCCCTTGAAAGGCTCTGCTCTGAACAGGCACTGTCTTCCCCTGGATGGGAAGTGCCGTGATGAAAAGCGCTTGTTTATTCCCCCGACTCCCCCAGAGAGCAGGCAGGAGCGAAGTGACTTGTAGCTGCAATCCCTGCGACTCCCAGCGGATTGCTACTTACAAACTGCCAGAAGACAAGCTGTCTCTCCCAGTGGCGCTCTCTGAGCGGGCCCCTGTGTTATCTGTGACACTCATTACGCGTGTGCCTGGGCAGCAGCTGTCAGTCACCCTCAGCCAGAGAGACAGCCATCGCTCCCCGAGACCTTCCAGGAGTTAGCTGAACAAATTAAAAAATACAGGATGTTGGAATTGACGGAGCTGTGGGTGACTAATAAAGCTCTGGTAATATAGACAAGCATATACTGAGCCCTAGAATCTGGTTTGTGATTTCTTTTATTTTTTCAGTATTCAGCTGTCTCTATTTTGAAAGTGTTTGAGAAATACATTCCTTTGTTATTAAGCACTGAGACTTTAAAATATGGTATGGTTTGAGTTTTGTTTGCTTGTTGTGTGTGTGGGATTTTGGTCTTGCTTATTTTTTTTGATTTGTTTTACTGTTGGATCTTCCCCAGAGCTAGGAACAGAGAGTGAGTGCATGGCCCTGTGGCAGTCCCAAGGAATCCCATCTGAGTTTATTTCCTCAATCCTCTGCTGGTTTTGACAAAAGTTTTATCAAACCAGGGATGTCTGGAGTGAAATGTTCCAGGGTCAGTTCATTGGCATTTTTTAATGAAAATTTTTCAGCAGCTGAAAAGTAGCCTGGCTTACAGGGGAAGAGAAAGCAGCTGTAATATATAATGAAACAAATGGGAAAAAAAGAAGGTTGATCACAAAGAATAAATGAATATAAATGAGAAGTTAGGAATTGAAGACCTTTGTAAAGGAAGCAGAAGGATATATGAAGAAATTGCCATTTAATTAAGGACTTTGATTAGTTTTTTAAATGGAAAAATAAAGCAAAAATGCTGCTGCTGGCTTGTTACTATGTGGAAAAGGCAGAGACGTATGTAATAATGCAGGAAAAACAGACGTGGTCAACAAATATTTCTGTTCCTTGGCTAACAAATTACTTTTCTGAATTCTGTGTTAACCTCTCCAGGTGTTTTTTTGCTAAGATATCGAGTTTCCCAGCTCAAGTGTGTTCAGTGATCTCCTTTGAGTGGATTTAGGAGGCACAGGAAAGTGCTGCCAGAGAAATTGTTGATTAAGTAGAAGTAGGGAGAGGTCAGCAGTAGCAGGGGAGTTGTAAAGTGGTAAATAATTGGAAATGAAGGGGGGCAAAATTACTTAAGAAAAGATCTGTGATTTTCAAGGTTTCATTTTGGAACAGGTTTTCATTTGTACCTTGATCCTTTTCTCCTTAATCTGCCAAACTGTGTGTCTCTTCACATCCCTTGGGTTCCTTAGCAGTCTTCACTCTGGGAAGCAAACAACTTTGCTTTTTCTGTGTTCAAGAAGACTGATATTCTCTTCTTACAACCCTTTTTACTCCCCAAGCAGGCATCTCATCCATTGCTCCCTTATTGTCCAACCTTTCCCCAGTGGAGCTTGCTACAGCTTAATGAGTAAAGTTCAAAGTTAGTGCTGATCCCAAATGTTCCTCTTGGCTCTCTGTGGAAAAGGAACAGGGTGATAGCCATATGATGATGCTGAAATACCTTGTCTCAATTAATGAGGATGAAAATGGACCTCTTAAAATCAGCATTTCTTTATAATATGTCCAAATGTTACAGAAAAAGTGTCCCAGAGGATTGCTGCTTTGCTTTTCAATAAAACTGGCACTGGAAAAATCCAGAAGATGAGAGGAAATCTATTGTTGAGCCAATATTTTGAAAGGGTGAAAGAGGGTACAATGGTAATTACAGGCCTGTCAGACTGACATGCATCTTAGGCAAAATAATGGCATGGCTGATGTAGGGCTCAATTATGAGGAGTGAAATAAGGGCAATAATAACTGTGAGACTTGTGGAAGACAGATACTGTAAAGCTGATGTGACACCTTTTTGATGAGATTACAGTTTGGGTTGATAGGTCTGAGAGAGCAGGTTGAAGCAAGGGAGCCTTTTTTTATGGCAAGAGGGGACTTGGGAGGGCAAAGGATTTTGATTAAGCAGCTGGAAGAGTACAAACTTGTCTCAGTAGACTCTGTGTGGGTGCAGAGTGGCTAAATGAGTGATGAGTGATCACCAAGCGGCCACAGGTCTCCTGCTCTTAGTCAGGGGTGGCCAGACAGCATTCCAGGTCTGGAATAAATATCACCAATGTGAAGATGATCCAAAGACAGAGAGACCTCTCTGGTATCACCAGTGAGTCTGCCTGTATTTGTGTGAAGCAAGGTATAAATGGTCCTGTTTTCGCCCAGGTTCTCAAGTACTTTAGGCAGGTTTTACAGCCATCTAATAAATATAAGTATGTCTAAAGTCTCACCAGTCCTTGTGGTAATTCTGTCAAGTAGCACAAATTTATTCTTGGCGATTTAGAAAAAAAAAATTTGCAAAAATGTGGATTTTTTTACCACCATTACCTCTGCCATATGAATATACTAGTTTATTATTGGCATTCAATTTGTCTTTTCCTCCATGACTTCCTCCATCTAAAAATTTCTCCTCCTTGGTGGAATGTGTTGAGATCTGCTGATAAGATGGTGTCTGTTCATTAATATTGCAAGCAGAAATATTTTAGCTGGTTCTGTAGCATCAGTCTTTAAAAAATTTGGATTGTAGAGAGTCTTTAAAGACATTTTTCTTCATCATCATAGTGCTTTTTCTAACTTGCATGGAATTAAGGTTCTGGTAGTACAGGTGGTGTAAATGAGAGTTCCTGGAGTTTAAAAGCACCACCTACCCCAAACAACTTTTGAAAACTGTAATTTCAAAATATTTTGTCTGCACACTAGCTATTTTTTTTTTATCAGTTCAATATTTATTTTTGGGTCCTACTCTACAGCACAACAGCCTTCCTTCTTACTGAAGCTGAATTATGTTGTTATTTTCATCAGCTAAGATTAGTAGCTATAAAATTAATAAGATTATCAATATCTAACTGGACCTTCATTATTAATCTGTCTTTTCATATATTTAGTGAGTGCACCAGAGGTCTAAATTACATTTTTGTTCAGTTAAAGGCTTGAGGAGAAGTAGTCAAACATTATAAATTCCAAATTTTATATTATTATTTTTTTATATTATTATTATTATTTTTTCATTTTCTCTTATCAGTATTTTTGTTCATTCTTTACTTATTATGTATGAAAATCAAAAAATTTCTCTCTCTGTAATGAAGAATTGTGGTTTATAGCTTGGTGGCTCAATTAGACACACTAAACTGTAGATTGGCACATTTCTTTCTCTTCTACTCATTAGCAGGGGTCCTTTAGCATCTTCTTTCTCTACTTTTTTTTTTTTTTTTAAATAATCTCAATATCCCACTTTTCCAGTGGGATGTAGCCCAAGATTGAGCAAAGAATTAGATTCACATTAGGCAGGCTGAACTTAAGATAATGTTGAAGAAATAATATAACATGAAATATGGTACCTTCCTGCTCTACATATGGTTTTAATTATTGCAGCTTTTGGAGTCTGATTCAAAAAAATTGCACTAAAGTTAAAAAAAAATAGACAAAGGAATGAAACCAAGGTTGAACCATCTGCTTTATTTTGAAAATAGAAGCATTCTGGTCTAAAGATTGTTTAAGGGTTTAAGTAATCTGTTGTGTTTAAAAATTGTAATAGGAATTGTTAATTGAATAAGCGATTTTGAGATTTCTTATTGATAAAAAATATGGATTTTAAAATTTATGTATCTTTGCATTTGTTTTTTATTATATTGGCAAAAGAATAAAATTGGTTTTAGCTATTTGGTCACCAAACTGATCACCAAAGGATTGCATTATAGCCATACAAGCAATCTTGGTTTTTTTCCCCCCTTGCTACTTTTATTGTCTTGGAATTTTTGGCTTAGTGAATGTAAGTAACAAACCTAAGAACCAAGATTAGGTATTTTCCCTGAGGTAGAATCAAATCTATTGCCTTCATACTTTTTAATGACATTTCTAGAATATCATCCTTATTTCCCACCAGATTTAAATAACTTTGGAATTCAAACATATCTTTAACCGATTGTCAGTTAAATTCGCTGATGTTGCATGGTTGTAGTATTTGCAGAGATTTGTCTTTTAATTAAGGATGGTCAATATATGAGAGAAATTATATTTAAGTTTGCTATGAAGTGATTAAACATCATTAGGGTGTGTTCTTTTTGATGTGGTCTTGCAGAACAGAGGTGATCTGTACACCCCTGTTAAAAGACAGTGATGGGCACCGATACACATTTTTAACTGAGGTTTGACCATGTACAAATTCATTTAATTTCAGTTAAAAATGTCCTTTTTCTTCATCAGGATTTGGATCAGGTCGAGTGATGTTCACACTGTTAGGTCTTTGTACCCTACAAGCAGCCTAAAGCACATTCTTGAGGACTTTACTTTTGTTCTTACTTGTTGAGGAGTCTGCATTGCACTTTACATACCTAGGCTGAGTCTATTTTTCTTCTCAAAACCTCTATATGTCAGGCAAACAACACGTTCCACATTTTAGGGAGGCATAAACATTTCAAAAGCTGGGTGAACAATGACACGTGGAGTGTACATTTATTCTGTTTGTCTGTGTCTCCAGCTTTCTTGAGTGGACAGAGTTTAGAGATGGAAATGTCTTGGTATGCCTGCTGCACAGTGATTTACTTTTGGGCACATGAGAGAAATTAATCAAATCTAGCAGATGAACCTGGCTGATGCTGCATCCTAAGTCAGCCCCCTTTAACCACCGTGTCATTCCCACTTTTGTGCTGGACCTAACTTTGATATCAAATATGTGATTAATTTCATAGGCTAGCTGGAGCAGTTCAGTGAATAAATAATGCATGTTTGGACTTAGATCCATTTCTGAGATGAGAAATAAAACATAAGACTGTGTTTGGATATGCCCTTTCCCTTCTTGATTACCTGCTGATCAAGAATAAATGTCCTAACAGAATTTAAATCTCACAAGTGTAGCTGACTCAAAAAGATAAGAATTTAACACTGAGGGCTTTGCCGTCCTGGTTCTCTGCTATTACATATCTGCACTATTAGACACTGGGAAAATGACAGGACTGGTGATCTCTGATCTTTGAAACAGAGATAATTCTGGACATATTCACGTCAGTCTGACAAAATTCTGACCTCACTATGAGTAACTGTGAAATACTTCTGGTTTCCCCTGCCAGAAACGTGCTGAAAAGTGCTTGCTGCCTTTCCTTGCTGCTGAGCCATTGAATGATCCTGATATTTCTTCTCTGTTTGAGGGCAGAGGTGAAAGCTGCCTGATTGCTCATCTGCTAATCTCTCCCCAGTAGCTTTTGAGCCAGCTGTTCAGCCAGTTGGGAACAAAGGTAGGAATCTTGAAATCGCAATTTCCATGAAAGCCCAGAGTGCTAACAAAATAGCAAAAAGCCACATGTGCTCTCTGTGCTCTAAGGAAAGTCCAGGAACGACTCAGCTGTTTTACACTCTGGGTGGTTGCAGATAGCAGGTCAGTCAGCATGAAAATAATTGTCTGGTGACTGCTTGTGCTGTCTGCTGGTTGGTGGAAAAACCACAGGGATGTGAAGGTGGTGTGGAGCACAGTGGGGTAAAAAGCAAGCCATGAGAAAGTAGATGATTTTATGGCAGTACAGATATAAGAGGAAGTGAAGATAAACATCCATAAGAAACCTGCCTCATGAGTCTTTCTGAGCTCAGAAATTCTCTGAAACGGCTAATCATGGTAGTATTGTAACCACAAAGCTATTCCAATGATAAAAACAAACTTCTTGATATTAAAAATGCAAAATATAGTTCTGTGAACAAGTCATGGTGTGTGAAGTGGAAATGCAGGTCAGAACTTATGCCATTCTAGACCATAGAAAGATGAATTAGTGAAGTTAGATTCTGGAGAGATCAGTTTGAGATGGATGCTGAGTTTTGGGGATGGGGCTGTGAGAATGTGTGCTGCAGTAAGGCAGTGCACTCTGAATGTCAGGCTGCTGCATGATCCAGACCACTCTTTTAAAACTCCTTCTTGTTAATGGATCTCTTCACATCTCCTTGCTGCTGAGTTTGTGATACTTGGCTATAAAAAAACTTTTTATCTTCTGATTTTTTTTTTAAGAGAAAAAAGGAGATATCTGCTTAAAAAATTAGGCAGGAATAAATGTTGTACTCACCATTTATAGGAATCTAGGGTAGGTTAGATGAGTAATAGAGTAGTAATTTCATATGTAACAGTGTAATATTTCCCTGGCCTCTGAGTTGTTTAGTCTGTTGGGACTCTAGGTCCCAAGCAAATGCTAGAAGCCCACTGGATGGACTCATGGTTTTGATATCTGCTCAGATTTTCCAAACTGCACTGATCTTTCAAATATCTATTTCCTTGATTTCCTTGCAATGTCAAAAAAAGTTGTACAGATCGAATCCAAATTTAAGTTAAAAGCATCTTTAGTAAAATGCTGTTTATGTCATGTCCCCAGCAGAAAAAGCATTTTGGAGTTATCAACATTTTCCTATTAAACCTGACTAAAATATGTATTATGTATTTGAGATTTGAAATCATGGGATAGTCGTTCCTTGGAAATAAAAGGGGGAGTAAGAGATTTTAATAGGAAAGTATCATCATGTATTGTGAGTGTAGTACACAAAATAGCACAATAAAATACAGCCACAGAATTTCTTTGGGCAACTCACAGAGGTTCTGGTGTAACCTTAGTGGGAAGTAATATATGCTGAACATATAAGTATACTTAATTTAGTACAGCAGGCTTGTCTAGTACTTTAAGTTCCATACAGTAAATTGTGATAGATATTATTCTGTCTGCATTTTCTAGTGCAAGTGCATGCACATCATAGATAAAAAATAAAATATTAATTATTTTTAAATATATGGAGTTTTCCACCTGGGGACAAAAAGACAGAGAGATGCTAGTCATGTAGCTTAATGCACTAATAGAGAGGCCCTCTGGTACCACACTGACATTAGAGGAATAACAGCCTCATTAGAATATTTATAACTGGTAGCTGGTAAGCAATCCAGACAAAAGAACATGTCTTTAGGCTTTTGTAATGCATTGCATACATTTACAGTTGTGTATAAATGGCTATTACTTAGAATATATTCCTTAAAATGTGAAGGTATTTGTTAATGAACAATATGTGGCATAGCTGTGGATCAATTACTATTGTCCTTTTTATGCTTTTTTTCTATTTTTTTCCTCTTTTCCCCCCCTGTCTGTGTAGCTGGCTCCATGGCTATCTATTATTAAAGATGTAAGAGGGAAACATTTTAGTTTTCTCACAAAACCACAGCTGCCATTGTAGAAATATATCCTTATATTTATTCTCTGAATTCAACTTAGTGTTAGAAGAATGTTTATTCCCATGCATTATTCCATGCTGTTGCACAGAAAAATGCGATGATAATGACGACGTACCTGAAAATATCACAGCAGCCTTTCAATAAATCTGCTTATATGTCACCACAAAGTCATTTAATTTCAGGGAAATGTGCCTGGAGGCAGTCAGTTCATTGTGGTTGAAGTTTGTTCCATAGATTTGAGGTCCCAGGGTTTTGAAAGTCATGGTTTCATGATCACTGTTTTTTCTAAAGGGACAAATCAAAACAGAACTGTTTCCAAGTAATTCTGATGCTGTGTTACTTTCATTGAAAATCCTAAACCCCTCCACATACTCATGAGAAGTTAGGGAAGGTAACTTCCCAGAAATGCAGTAGTAGCTAGTCTTTGCTGAGGTTTTTATTTTTTAAGCTTTTAAAGTCATACCTCTCATTTTGTAAAATTACGAAAGAGAGATTCTCCTTTGTGTTGGGTAAAATGTCAAGCTAGGGAACAACCCAGTAAAAATAATGATAAATAACTGTATGTCTGGGCCAGAATCCAGAGTCTTTGGCACCAGAAGAACCCCACTCTTCTATTAATTAGTAGGGTAGTCATAACACACTCTTCTCTGTTTTTGCGGGGACTGAACACTAAAAGTGAAATAATTTATTAAACAGTCTGTGGGCTGCCTGGACTACCTGACATGCATCACCATTCTGATTATACCACAATATTTTAAGAGTATCTCATTTAACTGGTCATTTTCATGCTGTGTCCTGCAGAATCCAACAGGTGTGGATTTTCTCTAAGCATGAACAACTTCTGGTTTGCAGTCTTGTCCCAGCTTTGCTGGGATACCTCAGAGAACCCTTAATTGAGAGCTGTGGTATTTTTGAGGCCCCCGTCGTAGGGAAGAAATGATGAATCTGACTCCATGTTCTCAGAAGGCTAATTTATTATTTTATGATACTATATTATATTAAAGAATACTATACTAAACTATACTAAAGAATAGAGAAAGGATACAGACAGAAGGCTAAAAGATAATAATGAAAAACTTGTGACTCTCTCCAGAGTCTGACTCAGCTGGATGATGATTGGTCATCAGGTAAAAACAATTCACATGAAACCAATGAAACAATGACCAATTGGTAAACAATGTCCAAACCACATTTCAAAGCAGCAAAACACAGGAGAAGCAAATGAGATAATTATTGTTTTCCTTTTTCTCTGAAGCTTCTCAGTTTCCCAGGAGAAAAATCCTGGGCAAAGGAATTTTTCCAGAAAATGTCATGGTGACAGAGACCAGTGGTATTTACAGCTGTCACTAGGCCTACCATTAATGGAATGTCTGTTTTCCACTTGTAGCCTGGAAGAAAACCATTATTTGAGCAATGAGCTGCTCATTATCCTAAGGGGTAAGGTGAATAAGCAGGATGCCACCTTAATCAGTAAAGTTTATTTTGGGATTCGATCACAGATAGTTAAGGGATTAGCAACAGGCAGCTGTTTTTCAGCAATGGATAGATCACAGAGTATATAAACAAGGTTGGTGTTTTGCCCTTTCAGAAGAAGGCCACAACATTAACAAGATTAAAAATCTAGTAAACATTAAGCATAGGTATGGAGTCAGTGCAGATAAGACGCTTTGTCACACCTTTGGGCCTTCTCTCTGCACAAAAGCAGAATCTGTTCAACTGAACTCACATTTAAATTAAACAATTTAGTAACAGTCCTGAAGCCCTGATGTAAACCAAAATGGTTTTACAAAAGGCTTATATTGATTTACCTTAAGTAGATTTCTACTTAAGCTACATCACAAGAAACTTGTTGCAGATGAGTTTAAAAGTGTTCATACAGGTCTGTGCTGTTTAATTAAGTAGACCTGAAAAATAATTGTAGTGAGAACAATGTGATTTTTGTGTTTGGAATGCCAAGTTCAATGTGCATTTACTTTCCTTTGGCTCATAATAATAATAATTCATTATTATACAATCAAATGTAAAAAAAAAGCTGTTTCTTTCACATGATGAAACAGGAAGAATTAAAATAGATAAAAAATAAAAACAAAATTTCAAAATGCACTGGAATTTTTAATTTGAGCATCGTTATGTGGCTGAAAAAGTTACACAAATTAAAAAATAAAAAACTTCTAAGTTAGTTCACTGGTTTTGTCCTACAGAAAAGATGTGAGGTAACCATTTTTGGAAGTAGACCTTGTTAGTAGACCTTCCTTTTCCCCAGTAGAGCATAGCCTTGTTATGACACTGTACTCAGCAGCTTGCTAATTCTCTAAGACAATTGCTCCACAGGAAATGTTGAAGAAAGGGTTTAAATAATCTCTTCTTGCTCTTTTTTCTGAGACTGATAATTGAATACCAGTCTCCTGGGCAGATGTTGCAGCCACCAGACCATGTAGCATTTGGATCTCTTGTCCAGACAAAACATTTACTTATATACAGAAGAACAATTTGCCAAAATAGGAGCTTTACAAAGAGGTGACAGAGGAAGGCTAATATCTAGAAGATATCTTCCATATCCTGGGATTCAAAAGATCTGGAGTAATGTCCCTTCTTCAGACTTGCAAGACTTCTCTAACTGTCAGGGAGGAAGAACTATCCCAAATACCTTCTAAAAGAGGCTCTGGGCTGCAAACAAAAAAGGATGACTGTGGCCTAGGTTTCCTGCCAAGCACTGAACACTTGTGCTGCAGCACTGTAAAGCCAGTGCTGTTATCTTGTTCTTCCTCCTACTGTTGGAGTTAGTTGTTAAAAAAAATATTCACAGACCATTGGCAGACCATTTCTGTAATTTAAATTAGGATAATCTCCTAGGAATTAATGGGTTGGGACTGTACCTGGGCAGAAGTGTTTTTTTTTTCCTCTTTGTTCTTTTTTTTCATCATCTTTTGTTTTGAGTACTAAATCCACTATGAACCTGAGGAGTCCATCTGGAAAAAATATTTATTGAAGCCAGCATGTTTCCATGAGCAGTTTGGGTTGACTGACAAAGGAAAAAAAGATGGAAAAAAATCACAAAGTAAAGTATATATGCTTTTGAATTAAATTGGCTATAAAATGATTAGAAGAATAATCTGGAAAGTTTTTTAATGAGGAATTTGGTGGCACTACTTGTAAGCTTCTGGTGTATGTTTCTAAAGTCTGAAATTGAAAGGCAGAATAACGTGGAGGGTGGTAGAGACTGTATTATTTGGAGCCATTTCTAACTTCTCAAAGGACAGAACTCAAAATGGTGGCTAAATCTACACAAGTTCAGTCATGTTTTTAACTCTCCACTTTGTAAGCGTGTCCTTGTAATGAAGAAAAGGATGTTAAAACTGAGATTATAAAATTCAGGTCCTGGGCAAACATGATGATATGCTTTTTTCATTATACAAGAAACTACATTGAAAAAAGGCATGTACAGTTCATAGAGAAATTAAAGAAGTGAGTCCAAATCATTATTCTGGGATGTTAAAGTAGCATGTGAAATAGGTGGCAAAAGGAGCTGCAATGATCAATCCATTTTGCTGCTGAAGTGAACAAAATCACAAAGAGACAGTGGGGCCACTGAAAGGATGAAACTTTGACACAACAGAGGGCCAAAATGAATTCTTCCCCCTAATAGTTATGAACTGAGGAGGTGGTAATATTTCAGGAACAAAAAGAGATTCTTGCTCACGTTTTTTTGCCTTTCTTTCCTAGCACATGAAACTTTAAAAGCCTCTATCACTGTAGGAGAGCAGATTATAATAAGGCAATTAGAATGATCAAAAGCTGACGAAGAATAACACTCAGAAAACCCACAAATTAGCCTTCCAAAATTATTAGCAATAGAAAAAAGAAAGTCTTCTGCCAAGAGGATTAATAGATGTGATCAGTAGTATGGAAGAGAAAGGTGTTTTTGTAGAGTAGGAACTCAGGGAACACACCAAATTTTCTTGGGATGATATAGATAATACTGGTTAAACTACAAGGTATTCAGACTCAAAACATGCTGTTCTTTCTGTTGGCACTGATTTATAAAGAGGACACTGAGACTGATAAATGTGTGGTTTTTGAACCTTGCTAAACTAGTAGATAACATTGAAACGGCCACACGGCAGAATTTACTGAGGTTTTGGGAGAACAATTGATACTTAGATGGATTTACAAAATCATGAAACATTATATCAGCCCAAGCTGCTGAAATGGAATGAAGAGTAATGTGGCCTGAGCAAACATCCAGAAAAAAAGCAAAAGCATGAATAGAAAATGATACTGATTCTCTTATTCTCTTCACAGTAACATTCATGGGATTACCAGCAACCAGGTTTGCTGATTTGTGAGAGAAACAAGAGAATATCTCAGATTTTGAAAAGGCACCATTGACTTAATGGAGAATTAAAAATCACGCATTGATTACTCTCCAGTCTTCCTATGAGCCAGTGATACACACACCTGCTGGTATTTCCTACGTAGCTTGCAGCACCTCCCAGAAAGTATTGATCATGGGGAATGGGAGGAGCTGCAAAGGAATTTTCTGTGGGAAATCTAGAACTGCTAGGAATAGCAAAATAAGCGAGCATAACTAAACAGATAGGAAATGAATTGCCACAGTGATTTCAGCACTGTCTTTTTATATGCTGCTGCCTCAGAATGAAACATGTGCTCCCCGTGCAGCCTTATTTCACTAAAATATTTCCAGTTTGTAAAAAACTATACAGACTGGTACCACATCCACAGAAGTATTATCTTCTTGCTGGAGAGAAGCGAAGGTAACATTACTGTGATTCATTTTCAACGCTGACTAATACTTGGAGATGCATCATGGCTACATTTATTATTGCAGTGGAATAAACCACAGTGTGCAAAGTCCTTGAAGGATGGCGTGAGATGTAGGGTGTCTTACAGTACATTACAGCTCTGCTGCTGCACTTAGGACTCGCTTGACACTTCTATTATCCTCCCCCGATTTATTGCTGCTGCTCACATTACAGAAGCATCCAGAAGTCCCAGCTGAAATCGTGCCTGTGTCGCTCTGCAGAGCTTTTACACCGAGTGGGAAAGATGTGCAAGTGGGAGGGGAAGCAAAAAAGATGAAGTGGCTTGGCCTAGAATGAGAAGCAATTCGCTCAGGAGGTGAGAGATGAGAGGGGTCTGGTCTGGAAGCTGAACAGCCACGCAGGCAGAGCCCTGGATGTGCAGGCATTGGCTTCAGCTCTCAGTGGGTTTGTTAGCTCAGCTCCCAGGTAACGCAATCTCACAGCTTTCAGCTGAGAGCAATTCTGCCAGCAAACAGAATGAGCTTGCACCCACCTGTATTGGTACTGAGGGCCATGTTCTCACTGAGGTCATTCTGCTTAAAACCTGTGTTTTCCCATTTTCAATCCAGCCAACACGTCTTTCTACTACACGCCCCATTGGGATGTATTTTTGTGTCAGGAATTGTTGCTATCTTATTCCATCTGGATTATTTGCCTAAAACCCAGGCATTTCTGTTTGTTTCATATTCTTTTTTTTTTTTTTTTAATGTAGCTCATGTGGTTATTTTCAAATAAGCAAATTTTGCTCACCTAATGTATTTATAATAGTCACTGCTTACAAAGGGATGGGATTGCTATGAGGGAAGATTCTGAATAGCTCAGCAACAGAATAGGAATCTGCAAATACACTACTGCAATTTTTCTTTGGTTGTTTGCAAAATCAGTTCCTGAATGCTCTTCAGTTTAGCTTTTATATTAATCAAAGGTATAAGTTTATAAGTATTTATTTATAAGTATCTGTTTTAATCTATATGCCTAGAGAATGCCTTTATCCTTGTGTGAATTATTAATGGATATAAATGCTCTATACTCTTTTCAGAGTTGCAAGGGATAATCAGTCTTGGAACTTGCAACGAGTGGAAGTATTGATTTGCTAACATGAAGTAATTTGTGTGATCTAAATACAGTGCATACAATATGTGCAAATTGATTCCAGTTAATCATTTTTGACTCTTCCCCTAAATCTTGGTAAGTGAGAACTCTGGCTTTCTCTACTTGGATTTCTTGGTGGCTTTCAAAGGATTGATTTTTCCTTTAAATGTTTGGGCCCTGATCCAGTTTACCACTTGGTGGCCTGCTTAGATTTAATCATGTGGACATCCATAATGATTTTAACAGGAAAAAAACACTCCAAGCTCAAATTCAATGGATGTTGGCGTATTTTGCTGCACAAAGATCTGAGTTTGCATCTTATTTGATAGTAATAACTGGACAAAAATATTATCAGTTTCATGTTAGGGGATACTGGATTAGTTTGAGGAAACAGGACAAAATGGAGTTAAATTAAATGCACCTACTATGCAGCACACATTTACTAAATTATCAAAGAAAGATTTACAGGATTAATTAGTCAAAACATCTCTTAAAATTGTTGTAAAATGTTTTGATGGGAAATGCATGTCTTTTCAAATTTAAATTTATCAGTCTAAAAATAAGTTTGCACATTTTAAAGGAATGATAACAGCTAATACTTGTCTGTCATTTCTATAAATATATTTTTTAAACTGTTTTAAAATAGAATGGTCATATCGGAAAGGTGAAGATAGCATGACATAAAAAGACAAGCTTGTATATTAAATAAAACCAGGCATTATTGAAAGAATTGTTTGGAATTATCACTAGCTGCCATGCCCTAGTATCCTGATCACAGTGCAAATTCACTTAGCAAATTATAGTTCACCTATCTAAAGTTTCCACTAAAATGGAGTTAGAGTCATAAGGCACCTCTCTAATGCCACTTTCAATCTATGCTTTTGTGGGTTTTTTGCCTTCAATACAAATAAATTATTTCTGGAATTCTTAATTTCAATAATACATTGAATATGTCTGAATTGCAATAATATATTGAATAACATTTTTTTTTTCTGTACTATGCTCTGATGAGCCATAATTCCACAAAAAGCTTTCAGTATACACACAAAGACATCTAACATAAGCACTTATGCAGCTGCATGGCCACATCATTACTCACATCACTTTTGGTATTTTGCAGTGCCTATTTGTGTCAAAATAAATGTGTTCATTGGAATGTTTATGGAAAGTGACTGAAATAAGTCAGAAATGCATCATGATGCCTCCATAACTGGATGCATATTTGCAAATGCTTAGTGGTGCTGCTGATTTAATTTGTGATGTGATATTAAGAGGTGGCCTCTGTGCACATTTTTAGTATTGCCTAATAGTGGTATTCCAGAGCCTTCTGCAAAGTTAACTAGGAAATCATATAAACAAGGGAACTAATTAATGGGAGCCTAAATACAGTGGAATTTTAGTTCTCCATAATTGTAATGCCACTTCTTGATGGTTCAGGACACATAAATTCATGCAGGTGACTAAGTTCAGAGACAATAGAGAAGCTCTGAGCAGCAGCACCTGTCAGGAACCTCCCTCCACCTGAAAACCATTACAGAAGTCAACGTGCTCCCAAGATTTTTCAAACTGAGAAGCATTAATAGAAACACAAATTCTGAAAGGATGGTATTTAATTAACGCGTGGAAAGGGACAGAAATTAATGTGTGTTTTTAGTAATTGGTTGTTGCTGCATAGTAACTTCCATATTAAATGTGCATTAATTATGTTTGATGCAGAGCAGCATGGTTGTCTTTCCTCACATTGCTGTGTGCATACAGTGTTGTGAGAGGAGATTTTGCCCCTTCCAAAAGATCAGAATATGAGGACAATTTGCACTGTGGATAATAGAGTGGGAAAAGATATCAATTTCAGCTGGTCAGCTCCTTCCCCCTGACCCTGCTGGTGCAGAGGAGGCCTGAGATGGAATTCAGGGCTGTGGCGCCCATTCTGGAATATGATACAGGATTACCACATTAATAACAAATCCATACAGAATATTATTAATTAAGAAATATAACACAACGTTTACCATTGTATTCAGATGTCCATATTCTTAATGAACTTCTTTGGAGCTGCACTTTTGGGATGGACTTTCTCTTAAGTATTTCTTAGCACCTAAGTCTATTTGACTTATCTTAAAATGCTCCTGATACCATGAATTTGGTAGGTGAACAAATACCCAAGCGAGAGGCACATAAACTTTATTATATATTAATATAGTTGCAAATCTTAAAAAAAAAATTCAGGCAGCTGATAATGTGCAATAATGAGGATTAAAGTAAAATCTAACTTATTATTTCATGCAGTTGAGGATTAGATGGATCTCTGAGTGTCACATTCAGCAGAGCTGCTCCATACATGGCAGTGTAAGAACCACCTTTGAAGGCACAATCAGTGTATAAAATCATTGCATGTGGCAAAGTAATACATATTTTTAAGTTTAACTTTGAGTTAAACTTATTTTTGATTTTATTGAGTTAAACTTCATTTTGAGTTTGACTTTTTTTTGTGTTTAACTTTGTCTCAGCTCCCAGGAATCATTCAGCTCAGCAGCATCCTATCTCTCTGAGCTGCAGAATTACCATTTGAATTTCTGTTTCTTTATCTCAACCTCTGCTTTTTTTTTTTTTTTTTTTTTTTTTTTAATGGTTAGAAGAACTGTGGAGCAGAGACTTCATCTCAGGTATGTTCCACTCTTGACAGATATTCACAAAGACCACGTCAGTGAGTAGAGTGTATTTATTGCTTTGTGCTGTTATATTGCCAGCACCTGGAAGATGTGCAAAACATTTTACTGATCATCTTCTCTTTAATGTCGAGAGCAATTCATTGCAACTCCCTGTGCATAATACACTGGGAAAAAAACCCCAAGGAAAAGTGCTTTTCCTTAAACTGTGGTGGTTTAAGCTTAACCACTTTTACTTAAAGACACTACTTTTGCAAAACTATTGAGCTGTTTTCTTTCTTTTGTAAATAGATTGTATACCAGGAATATTTTCCAGCTCTTGAATGTGTTAATTTCTTTCCTAGCCATCACAGAGAACAAAAACCAAAGAAACCTGGTTGTAAAGCCTTTAAGATGCAGAACTGCATTTTTAAGCTGATAATGAAAGTTGAATATATATTTTTTTATTCTTCTTATTCCTTGAGGACCCTTGTGAAAAATCTGAATGGGCAAAATAGAGCATCCAGTAGAAAGTGAGGGATGGTACTCTGTACTAAACTGGTACTCTGTACTAAACTGGTTAGTAACAATTTTGGCTATTTAATTTACTTAATCAGCTGAAGCATAAATAACAAGGAATATTAAAATTAAATATCTCAAGAAGAATATCCTGCTGCAATACTCAAGGACCAAGCTGGAGGTGGGCAGAACTGGTGGATCTGTAGGAGCCTGAACCAACCTGAATCTCCAAGTAAACAGAGATGCTGTATAATTCATTCTATTATAGAAAGAAATCTTTCTTTCTATACTTTTGCAGGATATGCTACTTTTTCCAGGAAGATATGCCCTAAAATGACCTGGGCTTGCCACTGAGATTTATAAAAGAGAACTTTAGATTCTTTGTTAGGAGAGATGTAACTGTGTATGCAGATCTTGCAGATTATTAATTAACTTTTGCCCGAAAGTATCAGTTTGTGAGCACGCAAAGATGTGAAAGAGCTGTGCTGGCCGGCCAGAACATTGAGCTGTGACAGCTGACAATGGTGACGACTATTGTGGCAGGGGTCATGTTATTAACAGTGAACCAAAACCGAGGAGAAATTGCAGTTAAGCCTTTGTAACCTGGCATTCTTGTTAGCCTGGACACGTCTCTGTGCGTGGTTAACCTTTGTCATGTGGAGAGTTGTGCCTTTGTTTTGCCCGGTGAGGTTGCAGCGGTGTCATTTGGTACATCCTGTCACTCGGCAGCAGGGAGCTGGGCACTCAGCCTCTGGGCACAAAGCGCTGCTGGGGCCCTCAAAGGCTCATTCTCTGTGTGAGAGCTGGGGTTTTTGTTCTCTTAACCTGTATAAGAAAATATCTGCTGTGTGTTAATGAAGCTTCTCATTAAGTGAATTCTCAAGTTCACTGCAAACAGTAGAAATCCTGGGTTTACATTGTAGCACATCAGGATTTTGATTTTTTTTTTTTGTGCTTCCTATTAGAACAGTGTTATTATGGCCCATCAAGCCACATAATTTACAGGGCCTGAGGTTCTGGCCTTTTGTCCTTGCCTTTCCAGTACTGAAAAAGGTTACTTAGAAAAGGAAATGCATTGCAGGATTGGTTCTTCACAAACAATAATAATGAAAAAGAATATGTATAGTTCATTAGAAATTGATTGCGTGCCAAAACCATCTTCATAATTTTCCTATAGATTTCTATTTTCAGTTCTCTATCGATTCTCATATTTACTCTATTTTCTTTTGAAAATGAATAGCCTATTTTTCCTACTGTGAACACAGCTGAACATTGTAGAAAGTTCAGCTCAAATACTGTTGGATGTTTCTTTGTGTAAAGACAAAGTTTACCAAGAGAGTCAGTTTGGGGGAGAGGAAATAGAAAAGAGCTGAGTAAAAACACCTAGTTCTATTAAACTAAATACAATGAGGAATTCAATATTTTTTGGCTTTGCATTTGCAAAATGCTTTTGGATTAAGGACTGGCTGTTGTGCTATAGGATATGAGCCTTTTACACTTTTGCTCAGAAGTGTTTCACAGACTCATCTTGCTAAAATAGGTAAAAATGACAAATTACTTGGGCCAAGTATGTGATGGTCTGGCCAGCTAGGGATGAACCCAAGACAGCAGATACTGAAAGGATGGAGGGGCAGATTAATCTTCCCAAAGTTGTTTCTGGACTTCTCTCGCCATGTATTCCTCTTGCCTTATGATTTTGTGTGAAAACACAGGATGAAAACATAAAATTATTTAGACTGACTTTGCTGGCTCAAGGGCTTTTGTAGAGATGACTTTAAAGTCTGTTATTCCTGATGGAAACTACTCCATTAGATGCAACTAAACACAGTGGATAGAAGGAATAGATAAAGTAAAACTTTCTTTTGTTATCATTACATAGTATGCCATGCAAAACTTATCATGTGGGCTTATTGCTGGAAGGAAGATGTTTTAAGGATTTCCAGTGGGAAGAAAAGGCAGAATTTCCATAAAGGCAGAACAAAATCTGTTTGCTTTTTGTTACCTCTTGCCACTGTTCTGTAAAGGAGACAAAACTTCTGAATGTATTTGTAATAAAAACCCTAAAGCACTAAGACTATGAACAGATAAATACAAGATTTTAATTTCAGGACAACAGATAAAATATAATTTCTAACAGAATTCTTTCTTCAGAACTACTCTCTTGATAAATGAGAAGTGAAAGGACACTTGTCAAGTGCAAATGTGTGAAAATTTATGCTTTCTCAAGGATTATTGTGCTGCATTCGTGCTTTTAAAACAAAAACCAGCTCTCTTCTAGGACCCAAACATAGAAATCCCTTCATGCTGTGAGATATTCTGTATCTAAAAAGATACAGAATGGAGATAGACAAATTTTTTAGTTGAGTTTGTACTTGAAATGTGGAGTGAAACTGCTAAGCCTGAAGGCAGAGGAGGAGATAGTGTCAGGATGTCTGGAGTTTTATTCCCTAGATATTAAACAAGTGAATCTCACCCCATCTGTACTTGCAGGAGCTCTTGTCTATAAAAAGAAGAAGAAGAAAAAAAAAGCCTTTTCTTAAAAATTGTAATTAAGCTATCTTGCTTGTTTAGTACTTATTTTGATGGTAATGTAGGAAGAGCAGATATTTCTTGACTGTGTGCATACAGCTTCAGTCTGAGACACCACTGGCACAGTGAATTGAAGATATTTTTCCCCCCAGGGTGCTTGCAGATGATATGTAATGCTGTGATTTTCCTTGCAGCAGCTCCAGTCAAGCTGTGCTTCGATGTTACCAAACAACTATAAACACAAGGATGGGGATCCTCTCACCTATGCACCTATAATGTTATTTGCATATACTAGTAAGACAAAGAGCAGAAAAAACACCTGGTTATAGAGTACTGTATCTCAAATCCTAGATCCTTGGCTGTTCAATTTGGCTTGGATTTACAGAGAATGCAACTGACATTCATTAATGCTGATGTTCTCTCTTCCCTGCTTCACTATTTGTTAAGCATCTTTCACTGTGCTGTGAAATATTAATTCCCTTTGTCTTCTTCTACTTCCAAAAAATTTATTTCACAAGCAATCGTTAGTGACTTTGTCCGCAATGCATGAGAGTAGCTCTTCTAGAAATGTTAATTGATTTGCATTTTAGCTGTCAAAAAAGACCCCAAAAGGCAAGCACAGTAAAACTTCATTTTCAATTAAGGCAATGTCTCCACAGTGGTGCTGTGAGATGCTGTGCAGAGCTCCTTCACATCCAGGCACATCACAGAGGTTTTGTCTTGGGCCCCTCAGGGAAGGGAAGAAGCCAACCTCAGTGTAACTCTTCTGGATGAGTCAGTGGGGCCTGTCATTAGAGATTGTCTATAGATTGTCTTTAGATTGTCTATAATTGTCTATAGATTACACACCAGGAATATTTTCCAGCTCTTGAATGTGTTTGTTTCTTTCCTAACCATCACTGAGAACAAAAACCAAAGAAGCCCGGTTGTAAAACCTTTAAGATGCAGAAGTGCATTTTTAAGCTGATAATGAAAGTTGTATGCATATATTTTTTTATTCTTCTTATTCTTTGAGGATCCTCATCAAAAATCTGAATGTGCAAAACAAAGCATCTAGTAGAAAATGAGGGGTGACCTGCCGGTCAGCCAGGATTCAAGGCTGACATCTGGGAAAAAAGAGAGGGAAAACCAGTCTTTGGCATAGATTCTCCCACATTGTTCAGCTTTCACCATATTATGAAGAAAAGGCACAGAAAAATAAACAATCTGCCTTTCCTAGAACTTTACAAAAAGTGTAAAATTTGAGCTTTGCAAAAAGTGCAAAATTTGTGCCCGTGAATAATTGAGTTGCCTGATTTTCTTTGGTTAGCACGTTGTGCAGAAGCAGAGAGGATTTCTCACTTTTAGTGGTGATTTCTGGTGGGAGAAGACATCTTGGCAGTAGGTGGCAGTGGAGCTCTTTGGTTGCAGAATTTGTGGCAGCAGCATAAATCCAACATTTACAAAGCGCAGCCTTTTCCAGATGCAGGCCTCAGGGCCTTACTCGGTCCTGCAATTCACTTCTTATTGCTGGGGATGTCTCGTTAGGAGATTAACTGTTTAAAATGCAGTGCTAATGTGAAAGTTTTAATTGGGAAATCCTCTGCATGTTAAATTAATCTTAAGTACTTTTATCTAGAAAGCCTACTTCCCTTCCCACAGCTCTTGGTGTTTGCAACCACCTCACATCCTTTCGCATCATATTAAAAACTTCCAATCGACCAACAATGCTTTTTTACATTGCTGGAAATCCTTAAGAAAAATGATTTCTGAAGCCTCCTAAATCCTGAAGTGGAGATGCTGGTACGTGCAATGTGAGGGGAACGGGAGCAGTGCTGTAGTGTATTGACAGCCAGTTTGTATCCATGGAGAAAATGCAGGGCAAAGGTTTCATCCTAACCCCAGCTTATGTTTCATGGATAAGCACTAGGAAATGGTGAGACCAACTGGGATTTGCAGTTTGAAAGGAAAGCAGATAGGAACTCGGCTGAACATTTAGGGTGAGATTTTCTAAGCCGCCTTGGGGATTTTGGAGGCTGGAATCTTCGGCTGCTTATAAAACCCTCAGTCCTTAGGCCTGTTTTCTTTTCTTCAGGGCTTGTGCTGTTTTTAATTTGACCACATCACTTAGAAAAGTGCAGGGAATGAGATATAGAAGGAATATATTGTTATCTGCAGAAAGGAGGAAACTGAAGTTGCAACTCTGCCAAGCTATAAATTCTGTTCCAGATCTTACTTTATGTGACCATCCAGATTTTCTCTGCATACTTTTGGGGTTATTGTTGCTTTTAAAGTCTTTATCTTCCTCAGAGGCACTGTGCATACTATTTGGCAGTCTCTTTCTGTCATCATCCTAGGCATTTTTTCAGAGTGAGTGCTTTGGATAGACCACTGTATGCATATCATTTCCAGATTTACTAGTCTGACTGAACTCAAGCACTGGGATCCTTGCACTAGTTCCACATTGGCCAGTGTACGAATTGCTGAAAACTGGAGAGTAGCCAACAAAGCTGAAAAATGCAGACAGGTGGCCATGCCTTCCTTTTACATAAATATTTTAGAATTTGGCATTAAATGGGAAAATTTATTATGGAAAGGCCTGTGGTCGGTCCATTCCTTCCTTCCTTCCTTCCTTCCTTCCTTCCTTCCTTCCTTCATTCCTTCATTCCTTCATTCCTTCATTCCTTCATTCCTTCATTCCTTCCATCCTTTATTCCAGCCATCCATCCATCCATGACCAATATGCTAAATTATAAAGACAGGCCACTAAAGGATGGAACCAGCCTATCAGAATGAAAAGTTCCTGTACATGCTTTTAGGTAAAGTCACTTCCAGAGATGCTGAAATAACATTATTAGGATTCAAAGATGAAGGGTAGATATCAATTATTTGAATTTGGATCTACTGAATAGTCTCTTTAAATCCTATATAAATAATGTAGCATAGGAATTACTGCATTCTTTGTCAGGATTGAATTTAATGATTTAATTTAAAGGCTTTTTGCTATATGTGTGTCAGCTATGGGAGCTAAATTTCACATTCATCTCTTGTGCAGAATGCCTTTAAGGTAAAGAGTATGAGCCCATGCTTTGCCAGAGGAGCCAGAGCAAATCTGCCAGCACTGAGGTTTTCATGGTGCTTTAGCAGTTAATATTTAAAATGCAGATGCTCATGTTTGTTTGCATGATTTCAAGGATTCTGATGAAATGTTCCACCTGATCTAGTCCCAGAAAACTCAGAGAAATATGTTAAAGGGCATGATTCATGTCTTGTATTTGTATTTGCAGAGAATATGAAAACCATAAATATTCCTCCAAAATACAAGTGCTTCACAAATTATTAAACCTTATCTTTCTCTGTAACCCATTTTTTATAGGTGTTATACAATGCAAGCCAGGTGCTTTATTATTGAAGATGGTCTGCTCTTATTTGCCATGAACACAAGATTATTATTTGTCCTTAAACAGTAAACTGAAGTGTTAGTGAGGCTGATTTGCCCCCACAGGGAGAAAATAGCTGAAGGCATTGCAGGAGATCTGCATAAGATAAGACCCATAAAAACCTATGCATGTGTAAACACACATATAAATCTATAAATATACACATATTTGTAATATATAAATATACATATTTATACATAAATACATAATATATAATAATATATAATATAATTATATATATATTATACTAATATAATATAATATAATATATTGTAATTTATACGCATAATATATATAATACACAAATATACATATTTATACATGTATAAACACACATATTACATGCATGTGTGTGGGTGTGTAGAGGGAGGGTAGAAAAGCCCAAAGCAATTTTAAAAGCAGATATTTAGCATGGAATTTGGAGAGGAGCATGGATTTGGAAAGAAGAGTCACCAAAACCAGTAGTCCTTGGATTTGGAAAGTTCTGAGTTCCCTGCAATACTGATAAATTAAGCTTCACTTTAAGGATTTTAGTTGATGATGAACAATTTGTGAATATCTGTGGTTTAGAATAAGTTAACCAATTAGATCTTAGAAACAATATGTGTCCAGACTTTTAAATGATGGCCAGAAAAACCTGCATAGAACAGATATAAGATGTTACTGAGTCAGAATTGATAACATCTGTTAAGGTGCAACTTATATTTTAAGCAGGGAAACTGGATTCTAATTCGTATTCTGGACTAGGTTTTCTCACTTCCCCAAAGCTATGTTGTTATCAAAGAAGATGTACCAATTGACCTCAACAAACACAGCATCTTTCTTTGCATAAGCTTTAACATAATATTCTTAAGGAAACAGCTCTAAAAATGCATATTTTTCCTATTTTTTTATATTTTCTACTTGGTAGATGCAGAGAGAAACCTGTTTGGATTATTGTGTTAAGTTCTGTAAAGGGGTGAGGTAGTTACAAAGGTCACAGTGTAGATCAGTCCCCCAATTACCTGATACAAAACCCCTCTCCTGGGCAGTCAATGGATGTATCCACACCCTTTGTTTCCATTGCCCATATCACAGAACTGTGGAATATGGCACAGATTAGGTTCAATTTAACACTCCAGCTAGTATTGTCTATATCACTGTGTTTATTTTGTTTTATCAGTGTACTGACCCAGCCATGTGCCTTTCAACCAGCTCTAAAGATGGGCAGAGGTTGCTCACCTCTGTTCAGGCCATGGGGTGTCCTTAAGATGTACTTGTTATCAGTAATCTCATTTCACATAATACATAATGCAACAAGAATTAATTTGAGGTCCTCAAATGCAGTCATTTGAGCTACTATTAATCGGTGCTGAGCAGCTAATCTAAACATTAAAGGCTCTGGATTTTATTATTATTACTGCTTCCCTGACCCACGCATTCCCCTTGCTTGTTCCATTGGTAGAACATTAATAACTGGTCATGGTAAAGCATTATTTAGTTTCATTTGTCGGTCAGTTGAGCAGCCTCAGTGTATTGACACTTTTGGTCCACTTAATTAAGCCCCAAGCTACAAACCAAAAGCAATTAATTGCAGCAATCAATAAATATTAAATGTAAAGTATTGAACATTAACTCATGATTCCGTGGTACATTGTAATAAAAGATTTTTGGAAAAAAGTATTAAAGCTTGGCTATATGCTTCCTTGGAGGGCATAATTTACTGACAATTTGATAGCACAAATGTGACAGAATTTCCTCTGTGGGACTACTTCTGGAACTTCAGCTGAAATTGTTCACAGAACATGAAGTTTGCAGGAACAAGTAGTCATGCAAATAAATACATTATCCATACAGCAGCCAAGGTGAAGAGTTAGTTTAGCTGTTCAGATTAATGCACTCCCCACTTTGTGAGTCTCACTCTCCCAACTCTTTCATTCCTAGATATCAGGTTGGATTTTCAGCTGTCTCTGTATCCATTGTTTAACCTTAAGTAGTTGTTTTAATAGTGGCTCATACTGAATAATAAAATAAGGCAGGCCTTTCATTACTAGTTTGTCATGAATTGAATTAATCACAGTTGAACAACTTTTGAAAACTATGCCTCAAGAGTTTTCAAGCTATTAAATATTTTTCTATTCTAAGGACTCAGAATTGTTCACTGCAGAGAATAAAGTACCACTTTTGCTTAGTGCTTCATGAATCACTTAGTGCTTCATGAATCCACAATAAATTTTCTTGCTGATTACTCATGTAAGCTAAGGATCTCCTGCTGTTTTATGGAGAGTCTTATTAATTTCATTCAAGTAGTAAAATTAGCACCTGTAGAGAACCCGTTATGGCTTTTAAACTTTTATCATCTTTATAAGAACCTGCTTCATTTATCATGTAGCAGTTGGGTTATTTTATCTCTCAAAGTATTTATTGATTCTTAAGGATGTTTAATGAGGTAAAAAAATCAGTTTAAATAAAAGGAATTATCATATCAGTAACACTGCTTATCAGTGACAGGTTCAGGTAGGACCACCAAGATCTGGAAGCTGGCTTTTTGTAGGGTTGAACACAGAATTTAGCAGTTCTTTTTAAAGACAAAGGGAGTCCTGAGACATTAATGTGGAATCACCTTGTCTGGTCTGTAAATAAGAGGTGAATGAAGTATTCATCTCCTGGTGTACATGTGGAGATTTTGTTCTTGAAGAAAATCAGAGGTCAGAGGCTTAACTGGGGAGTTCAGTTATAAAAATAACACAAATGGATTGTAGAATACCAGAGACTGATGATAAATATTAGAAAAGGGAACCACAGGCCATTGAAAAAATCGATTACAAATATTAGGAAGGGGAACATCAGGCCATTGACAAAATTGGCCTTTCAGCTGAGGCAGAGGAGCAGAAGACACAACTCAAATCCTTCTTTGATAATCAAGCTTTTTTGTCCTATATCTGCACAATATTGTCTTTTTCTTCTCTGTATGGCTGGTGCCCAGTAATGCAAGTTTTTAGCAAACCTGGGCATATGTAGTCTGAGATGAAACATGTTTTATATAAGTGCTGATGTTATAATGAGAGCAGTAAGCTAAGAATACCTGAGTGAATACGGATGAATATTGTCTTATGGTTTACACACACACAAAATGTTCCAGGAAAGCAATACACCATCTTTTATATTTTTTTTTTTTTTTTTTTTTTTTTTTCCCCCATGAATTAAATTCTGTACCTAAACTAAATCAGAGTATCACTGGAAGTGTACAAGGCCAGGTTGGATGGGGGTCTGAGCTCTATGTCCTCTCATTTAGGAGTCATTTAGGAGTATTGGTAGTAAAATGCAAGTAGTCTAGGAATTGTTTTACACTAAATATATTTTTATGACTGTGATGAAGCATTTATTATAAAACAGGACTGAAATCACTAATTTTTTTTGTTGTTTTCTGATGATCGCTCAGAAAGAGCAGCGTAGGTCACCAGAAAAATAGATCTGAAAGGCAATTAAAGAAATTCACTTTAAATTATATGAAATCAAAAATTTTGGCACAAGTTCTCTACAAACAGAACAGAAGATTAAATCTCTGTGAAATTTTGTTTGTTTTTTTTTTTTTTTTTTTTAACCTGCTGTGAAATCCAAAAACTAATGCAAGTAAAGAAAGATTTTGGAATTGTACCTAGTGGAAAAAGAACAAACTAATATCACAAATGTTGTGTGTACAAATATTAAACTCTGCTCTCTTCTCCCTTCTTTTTCCTTATTTAGATTATATATGCATATTTGGATATTCAGTTTCAACATTCCAGTCCATTGATGTAGAAATCAAATTTTCTCCTTCCTGAACCAATTTTTTTCTCTTACCTTATTGAAGTAAGAGAAAAAATTCAGAAATACTAACAGTGCTTGATTTACATTATATGAAGGCATTGCAGTAAGAATTTAAATGGCAGCAGTTGCATAATTCCTATGTTATGAATCATTTTTACCTGAGAATTAACTTACTAATTACAGCAGTTAAGTGTAATTATTCTGCCTCTTAAGGTCCCTTATTACTGCTTTTTAACAATAAGACAAAGTCTGCCAAAGTTAATTATCATAATAATAATTTAGTGCACACTTTTGGTCTTGTTAGGAATACAATATAATCTTGGAGAAATGATCTTTTCCATGTTAATCAGTCATTCACAAAGCTGTCTTTCATGTCTCTTACTCCTCTGAGAAGTGGATTGAAGCTTGGTAATTGGAGAGGCACCGAGTGACAGAAGAGAATGTATTGCTCTATTTCAGGCTCTGGTTTTCACCAAATCCTGAAATGCTTTCAAAGTTTTGAGCTATGTTTCCTCACAGTAATATAAATGTTACAAATTTTAATAATTCCCTTTAAACCCCCCTTCATTCTTCTGATCCCAGACCTCTCAGATGTATACATTTCTTACTCAGTTAGAATGCCACCAGACAAGCAGATACTTCAGATTTTTTTTTTGCTGTTTTCTATTTTTTTAAAATCAAGATATTTTGGATTTATACAGTTTCTTGCACCTGGCCATAACTTGATGAAATTGGCAAACTCCAGCCTTTTCAAGATGATAAAATACATCCAGCAAACCTGGTTTTTATTAGTAGGATAGGCTTTGATCTATTTTAATTCTTTTTGTAATAAAATCAGTGACTCTGGTATTCCTTCCTTCATGAATAGTTGCCTTTCTCTGTATTCAGGTGGGATAAAAATGAAGCAATCCTCTCTGTGAAAGAGACACTCCAAAAGGAATTCTATCTCAGAACCCTTAAGAATAAATTTTTTAAAGTAAATTTTTGTTTATTGATTATGTACATGGAGAAGTTTCTCTACAGGTGAAAGACTTGTATGAAGTAAGATGAAAACTTTATCATTTCATGTAGCATATTAGTGGGGCAAAACTTTTAATACATTTGCAGAGGCCCTGAATAGTTGTTGAAATTTCTGAAATGCACATTGTATAATTGATGCCCTCACAAGCTCCCAGATTTCTTAATCTCTTTTGTATTGGGATATTTGTCTGCTGCAAGTAGATAATAAAAGCAAGGTGGATTTTAAATTTGTGATTAAAAATTGTACAGCCCAGGCCTCTCTGGTGCTTTGTGAGGGAAATTTGTCTGACAGTATTTGACAGCCATAATAAGAACCTAAGTTTGTTTTAAAAAAGTACATTGTTTTTAAAAAGAATGAATGGATTTTTTAAATAAAGGGTTCCTAGATGTTAAAAAATGTGGATGGAAAATCAGTGATGAAAACACAAGAGGAAGGCAGTCTCTTTGAGGCTGTCTGTTTCTCATATTAAACTTTATTGCTTTTTACAGATGTAATGAATTTCTGCTGACCATGTGGTACAAAGTGTTTACATTCAGTATATCTTTCCTATTATTTCTTGTAGCTTTTCATGCTTTAACATTATTTGAAAGGGCCATCTTCTAGCTGCAGTTTAGTTAATTCTTATGCTTAACATTTCTGCATTGCTTACAAAGTATTACAGACAATTTTGACTCTGGGAGATTAGCAGTGTGTTAATATTTAACTTAATTCCAATGTGCATTGCTCAAAATAGGATCCTTATAGAGATGACTTTTGGTATTTGCAATAGCAGCTATATCTAAGTTTGTTTTTGTTTTTTTTTTTCTTTTTTTTTTAACTTAAAACCTCCAAAATTTGAATTTATAACTGGAGGTTCACCTCTAATGGTACCCTCTACAATGGGGAAAAAGGTCTTAATGGTTTTGGATTTTATTCTTCCTAAATATCTGTGATATTTAAGAGTGCTGAATGTTGCACCAAACATAAGGAACAGTTATAAAGATTTGACAGTATTGAAATTTCACTCTTGCAAGACTTTTACTGCAATATATTTTAAGCAATTTGTCATATACAGAGTCAATGAGGAACATTAATCCTCTGGTTTTTTTAAGGTCCTTTTAGAAGCCCCTTCTGCAAGTGAATTTCATCCCTTAACTGTGTGACTCTGAAAATGATATTATATAAACATTATAGAAAATTTATAGATTTATTTTATGATAATAGAGACATATAGCTACTTGAGATATTTTATTTTTTTAGATCACCAGAGTTTTTAAAACTACTGGAAAATTCTCAAAATTTATTTCTCATCCTCAAAGAAAATTCCTTTGAAATATGAATGTCACTTCAATAGCTTATATTCTTTCCAATTTATTTTTATTTCACAGTGGTATTTCACAGTATTACTGTGGCCAGCATTTTAAGCTTGCTTGAATGGACAAAACTCCATTGAGACAAAAGTCTCAAAATAAAAAAATAAACATTTAGACAGTAATTTTTTTGCTGCAGTTCTGCAATTTTTACAGACAAGTTCTGTTCTCATATGTGAGCATGAGTATGTTCTCATATTCTTCAGAGCTCCTAGAATTTAGTCTACTCATGTGAGCGATATCCCAAAATTAAATGAATGGCACCAATAGTAATATTGACACCATTTCAGCCTAGGGGATCAAATGTAAGGCTTACTTAAAGAGATATATAAATAAATAATAAAATATGTATTATAATATAAAATAATAAATAATACCTGATATTTCATCCCCTTGGCTGAATGGTGTTTGATTAGAGCACAGCATAGACGCCATTGCTTGTGAATAGGAAGGAAAATCAGAGCTGTGGTTGGGCTAGAGGCAGCATTAAAATTCTGTGTTCTTTCTTGCATTTTTAACAGAAGATATTAAAATACTACATAGCTGTCTTCACTGAGAAAAAGGTGACTGGCTGCCAATCAGTTTAAGATATTCCATGTACATATTCATATTATGAGGAGGATTCCTTGAGCAAGATAAAATGCATACTGAACAGTGCTGGGATCTGTAATGATATTCAATGGTATGAGATTGTCAGCTTATTGAGGGTGGGGAAGGGAGGAAGGTTCAAAAGAGATGGATGAAGAATTAGAACAAGATTAGCATGCCACACATGAAGAGTTTAGTGTCTCCTAATAGTAAAATCTGAGCAAATTCTGTATTGTTACCACAGCAAGCATTAGCATAGCTGGGTTGCTCTACATGATAAGTAGCATAGCAAGAATTGACTTGAAACACAATTAAATTTTTAAATTTAAAAAGGATCAGTATTATTCAATACAAATATTGTGAAAAGGACAGCTCTGTGGAAGAAGTAAAAGAAGAATCCATCTAATCCATCAACTTGAGATGGGCAGCCACTTCTAGAAATAATGGGATGTGATGGAACCACAGTGATTTCCTTTTATTTCTAGGGGATGTTTTTCAAATGAGGTAAAGTCATTGCTGCATTAAAGAAGAAATTATGAGGAATGTCTCTGTATATGTGCAGGATGATAAACAGAATGTAAAATATGTCATCTTTACATCTTCTCTTCTTGAGAACCAGACTTTACATAGTACACACTAAGGCTAGGTAAAAACAGATGTTTTAACTCTGTCGAGATTTCTGTGTGAAATTTAGAGCTGTGTATGAGAGCAACATAGAATGAGGAAAGCTGTTTGAAAACTTGCAGGTTGATAGGTCAATAATATTATTTCTTTCCAATCTTTGTTTCTGAGCATCTGACACACTACTGTCTTTTACATGGTTTGGTGGTGCCTACAAACAGAATGCAGAATATTCGTGTTTTAAGGATCAATTTAATAATAATTAACATGCTCATTATTAGGATATACTAGTAATTAAAAATGTAAATAATTAGAAGTGGAAGAGAGATAAGTTTATGAGAGCCTCCTATGTTTGATTTGGAGAGAGGAACAATTTAAAAAGTTATTAACATCTTTAAGGACTTGATGAAAGGAAAGTATTACAATGCATTTTCTTTCTTGGCTACAGGTTGAATATTGCAATTTTGTTTTAATGTCAATAATATATTATGAATAATGTGAAAGAACAGGGTCTTTTCCATAACATTACTCACAAACCTACATAAAATTCACGTTTCTCTTGCTCTTGAGGTTGTTTTCTTGTCTATGTGCCGCCACAGCTGAGTTGTCATTTTTGAGGGAAAGTTTCACAACCCTTCTGTAACTCTAGTTTGACACTTAATTAGACTTGGCTGCTCTGATGAGATTGCAGCAGTAATTATGTCTGCATATCCTTTTTCACATGAAATATGTAGTCATTAGCCATTGTCAGCTACTTTGGCTTCTTGAGAAGAGAGAGCCAGCAAACAATTCTAACAGCATTTGAAATAAATGTCTAATTGCCTGCTGCATATCTAATTAGAATCGAAATGTGGACACTGATGAAAATTCTTGGACATTTTGAGAAAAGTAAGCTGAAATAATTGAGAAATCTGGTCA
This sequence comes from Melozone crissalis, assembly GCF_028551555.1. Taxonomy (NCBI): domain Eukaryota; kingdom Metazoa; phylum Chordata; class Aves; order Passeriformes; family Passerellidae; genus Melozone; species Melozone crissalis. The sequence continues at coordinate 5,157,761 of NW_026535817.1, read as the reverse complement.
CTTTGCAGGTACCTGCCATTGTGCAAGTGTAAGCTTGGCTTGTCATTTTAATTACAGTCTGCATTTGTCTGCAGGTTGATCTTGCCCAGTGCTAAATGATAGAGGTGACACAGATGGATTTACCATAAATACTGAACAATACACAAAATTAAATGTTATAAATACTGAGCATCATGTTTCCATAGAGCACAGGGTGGAGCTATTGGCCACAATGGGTATTGTTAAACTGTACAATCAACATTGATTTAACACATCAAAAGTGATACTAATGACTCCTTGTCAATTAGTTTGGGTTGGTTTTTTCATCACAAATTGCCTGTGTATTTATTTCTTGCTATTTTTAGCTGCTTTTTAATGACTTCATAATAATAGAAATGCTTTTTCTACATCAGTGAACTTTTGGACATATTGCTGCAGCCATGGTCAGTTAAATATGAGATTCTTCTCCACATTTCTTGTGATCAGAATATGGAAGGTGTACATTTAAAGATGTTGTACATACTTAGTCCATGTTAAGAAGGATTATTTATCACAGTATTATCAAGAGGACATTTGAATTCTTGGCATGTAATTTGTTGTGTACTGTACTTAATGGTCTTTTTTCTGCATTTCTTGCACACTGTCTGCCCCTGTGTGTCTGGCACTCATGCAAATTATTTAGAACCACATTTTTATATGATTACACCCTTTCTGGTTGGCATTGCCAAATAATCAGAAGTCAGTTTATTCCTTTCTTGAAAGGAAGCTCAGCACAGCATTAGCCATTGTTTGCCTGAGTATGAAGACAGATTGCTTGTAGAGATGACTTAAGTCAGACAATCGATCTGAATGACTCAAACTTACGGAATTTTTAATCAAAGTATTTGAGATGTACCCAGAATTCTTATTTTGAAATAATCTGACAGCTTTATCAATCTTCCAGTTTTTTTTAGTGTTCTTTGTGCTATCACACAAACAAAAGGAATAGCAAATAGAATGTAAACTCTAAAGTATATTATTGAAACTTGCAATTTGCGCTGTGACCACATTTCTGGTTGGATTTTTAGCTATGTTTGATAACAAATAAAAGACACAGGATGGGTATTTCTAGGACTTCATTCTTCAAGTCAGCAATTTTTGGCAGCTAGAGGAAGCAAACCTGTGTTTCAAAAGGGATGCACCGAGTGCAGTGTTTTAAGAGAGTTGGCATCCAGCCATCCTAACTTGTGTAGCATCAGCTCTTAGACAAATTTATGTGACGCTGAGCCAAACATTAATCAAGGTTTAATTGATTTGCCATTATGAGGCAGAAAAAAGCAGGTCTTCTTCCATGCAGAACAGGTGTTTTGCTATTCCACACGTGTTGTGAAGAAGAGGCTTTCTCTTTAGGAAAATACCAGAAAGATACATTAGCTATCATCTATAGTACAGATTCAAACCTAAAGCTCCAATAACTCAATATATAAATGCTTAATTTAACTACTGCTGGCTGGCAGTTCTTCAAAGGGGAGATTAAGAAAATAATTGGTCATTAATTTCTTCATAGCAAGAGGTTTAAGCATTGAGATCCAGTGCTTTGAGCAGCTCTTCAACCAAAAATAATGAAATAAAAAAATGGTATTGAAGAGCAGAAATTTAGAGCTTGAGATTTTAAAGGATGATAAGCATTATTATGAAAGTTTTTGAAAGTATAGTACTATATTTTAGTTTAATTTTCTCTCATTGATTTGTTTATTCTTACACTGCTTTTATAAATGAATTCTGTTTTGTCAGTTTCTGCATAGTTCAAATAAATTAAAGGGGTTTTTTTTAGTTCACAATTAAATTATATGTCTTGTTTCAATTATGCCATTCCTTAGATAAAAATTCTAATATGAATACTTGTGTTTGTTAATAGTAACCAAAAAGCTGAGGAGACTTACCAGAGCTGGATTCAGAATTCAGTTAGAAGGCATGGAAAAACCATAATTATTTGTCACATTTGGAATCAAACAGGAATGCAGATTAATAATTTCAATAGACAAAGCTAATGGTGGATTTAAAAAGATGAAACAATATATATTGTTTTCCTGTTGCATACAATGCCTTCAGAAAACACAAAAACTTGTTTATATTGTTCTTTGGCTTTTGTTGCTATATAACAACTTGAAATCCTCTTCATCTTTAAACTATTTTCCAGTAAATTTTTTGCTAAAAAGCAAAAGCAAACTCTTGTTAGTGTTTATGTTAATGAAAGTGCTAAACATACATAAAGGTTTTTTATGAGTAAAAGGTAAACAGATGATCATTTTTCTCTCCTATCATTCCTCAAACACTTGTGAGAGTGAGAACAAAAAGTATTGCATGCTTAACTTTGAAGCCAAAATTCAGTGGAGAGGATGCCACATTCTCATGTCTGTGAAACACTTGGTATCCCAGAGGGATAAAAATACACAATATTTCAGAAAATACACAGCATAAATCTAGAGCCAGGGTGGAACAATTCACCAGTCAAAAACTATCCTAAAGCTTGTAATCTGGAAATTTGGATGGCCCCTAAAGATGTTTAAGAGCTCATAATCAAGGCTGTGCAAATGGAGGGTTTTTGGGGTGAACTGGATCAGACAAATGAATTTACTGGAGATTCATTGATTGAAAAGCCTTAAGATCCTGTGATTGCTGCTGTTAGCACTGGACAGCTTGATACAAAAGTAAGTTGTACACAAATCTAGGGAAGCTACTGTTTAGTTCTTCAGTTTCTGAATCCTCTATTAGAATTTGTATCCTCCACCCATGGGACTTCTCTCAACAGGACACACAATGTGAAGATCACTTAAGGTTTGAAAGCTGTAGGAAATTGGAAAGAGATATTTTACACTGGCAAAAAATGGTCATCAGCGTTAAAGAACGTGTCAAAAATTGTCATTTAACAAGTCAGTGGAAAAATTAGTTTTCTAGAGAAAAACTTGCATAGTATTTTCACCTCAAGACTATTTATTTTTTGTTATTCAGAAAAAGAACAATGACTTGAGAATTCATATCAGATCTTTTTTATCAAAATTCTTCTTAGTGAAATATCTTTTAGTGGGCAAGGATTTAAACAATTCAAAGTCAAACTTGGGTTTAGAGGTGTGTTTTTTATTTAGGTTAATATTTCCCATTAAATTCCTGGCAAGAACAGCACTGACCCAGATTTCTAAATAACAGTGTCAGAGATTTTCGTTTTGCTGCTTGCAATTTTAATTAGGAAACTGCTTTTCTTATTTGGGTCCTATGTTTCATTGAAGTAAGAAATGGTCAGCTGATACAAATGTCTTGAGCATCTTGAGCTAGAGCTAGCTCTCAGCAGTTGTATAATTTAATAACAAGCAAGGGGTCTGCAGTTTTTCCTGAGATTAAGGATTCAATTTTAGGACAATTTTAAAATTAATATTTTCAGTATTTATTATTAACAATGTCATTATTTGTTTGGACTCAGGTGAAAATGCACATACTCAAATACATGCTCTGGCTGTAGGACTGTACTGTGGCAAGGGGAGCTCACTCAGGTAGGCAGAGCAGTCCCCTGTTTTGCTTTCATAGTGATTTAACACAGGCTAAAATTTAAATAAATGGATGTGAGCCACCTGGGTAGGCAGGAGTGGTGTCTACTAAATGGGAATGAGGTTGCTTGATTTGAAATAGGAAGAGTAAAAGGCAGAGGCAAAAGAAAGAGCAAAGTTTGAAGGCACAGTAGGACACTTTCTAGTTGCTCCTGTGTGCTCTTGACTCTTGCTCCTTGAGGATAGCTGAAGCACTTCACTTTCATTGTTCCCTGAGTATCTCATGAATATTTCAGTTCCAAATGGTTGAATGTTGTTTTTTATTAGTCCATTTAGATTGCAGCACAAATAGATTTTCCTGCATGTGGCTGAGATTTGGAATATTTGTGGCATAAGGCAATAAACAAAAAGAAATGCACTGTGTACATTTCAATACAGTTGCAACAATTGAATGCTTTTTACAGTTCACACTCACAGTACTTTACATCCCTGAGACTTGACATAAAGTACCTTTTATTTTTATATTTTAATATTAATTTCTTGCCAATAACACTGTGTGCTTCTCTCTCCCTGAAAAGTCACCAGACTGTGAGAAACAGAAAATCCTTATAGTAGTTTCTTTTTGTTTTTCCAGTGTAGTTTTCTCATTTGCCTTTTCAGCTGTCCTCAGTGCACCAGTGGCCATCAGTGAAAAGAGCAGTTGTGCTGAGACATTAGCAATACACATTTGAAAAGCATATTTGTTATGCATGAATTTGATTACCTTTGTTTTATAATTGATAACATATTGAATTTGATTACTTTTTTTTGGTAATTGATAGCATATTGTGGGCACATATAACAGATCCCTGTCCAACTGAGATATCAGGTAACTAAAAAAAACCAAAGAGGATCTATTAAATATTTGATATAGACAATCTGTGTACATCTGTTAATTGGTCTATGCATATTTTTTTTTTATTTTTAGAAATGTTAAATTATTATCCTTTCTTATTGGTGAAGTTACTGGTGTTTGCTTCTTCTATAACTAAGGCAGACAAGAGTCCTCAGACATTCTCTCTAGTCAGCTTTCCTAAAGTGCTTGCCAAGTATCAGAATGTGGTTTCCAGAGAAGCTTATTTTAAAATATTTTGCATTGGTAATGAAGGGCAGGATGTTAGAAAAAACCCAAAATCCCTTTTATGATGCTTTCTGCTGGAATATGGCATGGAGCAGTTTGTTGCGTACTAGCATCCAGCCTGAATGGTCAGGTTATAGAAATTAGAAGATTCCTAGGGATGGCTTTAGCAGTGGAGATGTCAGGTGATGACAAAACCCAGAGACCAGCAGCTGAAGGACACTATTCCAGCATCCAGAGGTGACTGTGATGCTTCTAGATTTTTTTCTGGCTCAGTGGAATGTAATTAGATTGTTGATGGATCACCTAATTTGCTGTGTTAACCTTGATCCCCTTTGGGGTTTGTATTTGAATTCAAGAGATTAGAACACCTTGGTTTGGGGATTGGATGAGGGATTTTGTGAGTCTCCCATGAGATTTATGCACAGCATGCTTCTGTAGTAAACGATCTTCACCCATCCTCCTAATCTTTTATTTTTAGCAAAATATACCCAGCCTGGGGCACACCATACTTATCCACCAAGTAGCATCTGCTAAAAAACCAGAGCTAAAATTTGCAGCATCTCTGTCACCAAGAAGAAAAAAGGCAGGTTTTTAATATGTGCATGCATAAGCTAATTCTTTAGGAAAAGGGCCTTAAGTTATAGCTATAAAAAAGAACATCAATGGAATATTGTTGCTGCCAATCAAATCAGATGTCTCTGAAGGGTGTCCAGCCATGTGCATTGGAAAGAACACCATTCTCTCCTCATTTTCTTTGCTGGCACAAGCAGCAGTCTGCTGATTTTCACATAATTAAGGATTGCATGATGAAGGCAACAGGCATATTATTTGATATAAAGGCTTAGATGAAGGTGCCAGCTAAGTCTGGAAGACACTTTAATTTGATGTGACTGCTGTCAAGAGCACAGGCTTGATGAAATTAGATCTACTGGCTACCACCAGAGTGGTTGGTGAAGTGAAAAATGTACATGCAGGGCTTAGATGGGTTTTCCTGAAATCACTGACTGTGTATTTTCATATATCACTCCAGGGCTAGGAGGTACAGTGTTAACCTTCTGTGTACCAAAGCTGAAAATCTGCATTTGATGAAATTCTGAAGCTTCAATAGTTTTGGATCCTGACTGTCAAAACAAAAGTAAAGACTTACACCATTCAGAATGCTTGGCTCTTTGCATCCTTTATTGATCTGCCAGTGATCTGGGCAGGGCATTCTTAACTGATAGCTAACCAGAGGTCTAAAAAATATGATTTTGCAGTGATTTTGCAATCACTTAGAATGTTTTATGTGTCTAATCATTGTCAGAGGAGATGATGTAGAGAGAAATATGTGATACATAGTGGGATACTCAATATGTGAGCAGAAAGTCTTGCCCTGTTGTATTTGCAGGGAAGGGAGGAATGAGGAACCTGACTCCATGTTCTCAGAAGGCTAATTTATTATTTTATAATACTATATTATATTAAATATTACTATACTATACTATACTATACTATACTAAAGAATACAGAAAAGATATTTACTGAATACTAAAAAGATAATAATGAAAATTTGTGACTCTCTCCAGAGTCCTGACACAGCTTGGCCCTGATTGGCCACAGAGTGAAAACAACTCACAGCAGAATCCAATGAAACAATCCCCTGTGGGTAAACAATCCCCAAACACATTCCACACATGAACACAACACAGGAGAAACAAATGAGATAAGAACTGGTTTTCTTTTCTCTGAGATCTCTCAGCTTCCCAGGAGAGAAATCCTGGGTGAAGGAATTTTTTTCAGAGAATGTGAGTGCCACGCTGCCCCATTCTTCTCCCCATCTCTGGCATGCTGACACTGGAGCAGGACCTGTCTGACCCCTGCCCCTCTCGGTTGTATCAGCAAATTGAAGGTGTTGGATGTATGGGTGGATTTCCTTTAACTAAACCAGTGTTTGTCTTATGTCATTCTGTGCTTTGGAGAGATTTTTTTATTTAGTTGTCTTCAAAACAACTGAGTAGGGGAAGTCTGGATTTGGTCATCAGAGGGTGAAGTAGAAACCTGGTTTTTCTGAATCTTATGTCATATGACCTACTGGAGGGATATGGAATCCTTTTGGATCCCTGGTTTGAGGGAAGAGCAAAAGAAAAATTTACAATTGGCTCTTTTATGTGTTTCTGGCTTCCCAAAACAGACCCCCTTCTCAAAAGTGCTGGTAAACTTAAGAACTTGTGGGCTACCTGCTAGGAATCTAGACTGAATATTAAGTTAATCTACACACCCTTTTATCTTAATTCTGTAGGGATTAGAAGGGTTCTTGCACTTCATTAATTGTTAATAGCCACAATATGATTTACAGATTCACAGCTTTGGTTACTATAGGCAGCAATATTAAATTAGAAAGGAAGGTTTTCAATGAAATAAAGTAATTTCTGTGCAATTCAGTGCTGATTGATAAGACTGGGAGTTTTGTGAAACTCCATGTAGGTGATTCCTTCAGCCAGGGAAGAAGGGATATACCAGTGTGCAAAGTCTACAACTGCTTGAAGAATCTATGAGGGGTTGGTAAAAAAAATTGAAGGCAGCCTGGAAAAGTAAAGTAAACTGTCCATTAACCACTTAATTGCTAATCTTCTGAGCCACATATGACTACAGGCTTAATGAAGGCAATGAAATTTGTGAAATTTGTATGCAAGGTAATTACGGGGACACTGCAATTTTCAAAAAATATTAATTTTATTAATCTTAGGAATGCAAATGCACTGAGGAAATTTGTAAAACAAAAAGCTATGGCAAATGGGATGAATAAAAATATTTTTATGTTATTTAAATTAGTGTAAATGCTTGTTTTATGGAGCTGCATTACCACCCCTAAATTCATTTGCAAATTATCTACTGAATGATCTAAAATTGGAATGTGGTCATGTATATGTGTAAAACAGAAATCTGAGGCCTAAATGCTTGTAAATGATCTCATTTATTGGCAGCTGGAAACTGGAAGCGGATTTAGAGTTGCAGTCTCCTTCCCAGTATGGATCAGCTACCTACAGCTAAGGTGTAGATATTACAAACCCAATTATTGTTCGGTAATTACTTCACTTGCAAAGTGTGTGCTTTATGCAAATAGCATATTTTATATATACATATACACACACACAAGTATATATGTATGTATATGTGTGTATATATATATATTATATAAATAATATACAATAATATATAAAATAATAATATAATATCTATATTTTTACATTTAATATATATTATATTATATATTATATTATATATTATATATATGATATATGATATATTATATGAATAATAGATATTATTTATATATAATATATAAATAATATCTATAAATAATACATAAAATGATAATATAAATTATATATATATATATGTATGTAAACCTATATATATACAGTGAAAATAGGTCATTACAGCTGTGTCTTCTACCATTTTTTTCCTGTTTCCAATTTTTTGGTTTTTTTTCTTTTTGTTCTTTATAAAACACTTATTTCTGTCTTCTAAATCAATGTTTATTTATGCTAGACTTTTCTGTCTTCTCATAATGCATGACTCTCCCCAAATTATTAAGAATACACATAAATGAAGTATGCATAAATTGCCAGACTTTACACGAATAACACAATTTTAGTTCAACAAGTGCCAAACTTCCTTTCCTTTTGGCAAAATCAAAGGAAAATTATTTAAATATTTTAAATAAACAAAATATTAAATTATCTTAATGAAATCAGTGTGCTATGTTTGGGATGCCTGTATTAAGCTTCGTTTGAGATACAGAGTTCTAATTAAACATATCCTGTATTTTTAGAAGTGCTGGGGTCAATCTGAGCTTCAATTAAATTATAGAATGGAAAATCAAGAAATTGATGATTTATGCATGTACCTTTAAGCATGCAAGTATTGGGGTTAAGATATATGAAAATGTTGGAAAGTATTATGTTAATACTTCTTATAGTGGTAACTTAGTGACCTAATTTTCCAAAAAGCCAATTGAAAGTTAAAGAGATATATGTGGCAAAGTACCCAGTTTCTTTTAGAAGAGGCTTTTTTTTCAGTCAATAAGCTCTTAAAAGTCCATGAAAAGCACTATGTCACATTTTGGTTTTAGTCCAACTTCAGTGGTATTTATTGGTTTTAGTGATACAAAGCCACTGTTCTGTTTTCACATTCACAGGCTAAGAACGTTATCTTCATTTATATTTTTCCAACTGATAAATTCAGTAACTAAATATCTACTTTTCAAGATGTTTGTAATAACATGATGATAACATTAAATGGATTTTCTGTGCCACTTTCAATACAATGGGCAAGATTGTTTCTTTATGATTATGTGGCATTCTTTAAAACTCTTCACCCACTGTGTTGTCATTAGAACTGATAAACCAATGAAAATATCTGATCAACTTCTACTAATTTTATTTTGACCTGATTAACTCTGGAATGTAAACTGTATGGATCACAAATGCCATATTAGTACATGCTGATAAAACAGGGAAAACAAAAAAAAACAAAGAAAAAAGCTAATGAAGAACATTGCTAACTGAAAATTTTGTAGATATATTTTTAGGTCATGTGATAAATACTCCTGACAAGTTCAGCATGATTTGTGGAGGTTAGCATAAAGTTTTATGCCTTATTTGAATAGAGAAGGAAGAATCCTTGCATGCTTTCTTGTACAATGAATTGTCAGAATAAGTTACAGAATAGCAAATGAACAGTTAATAACTGAGCAAATTTGACTGACAAATAAACAGAGTGTAAGTAAGAGGGAAATTAACCTTAAAAGCATTGTATTTGTCTAGTTAAAAGAATAAGGAAAGAGTCCCTGTTATATTTCTCTGCAACCAGCTTGATCTCAAGAACCTCCTTTGAAATGCAGAAGTTTCTGTTACTGTTCTGCATTTATTTCAGCTCCCAGGGGAGGTGTTGATCAGTCTTTCCAAAAGCATCCATGACATTCGTGGACAAACCTTTTAGAGCAGTGAAAAAGTAAGTATGAAATCCCATCTCCACGGAAGAAAATTTCCTCTTTTTTCAGTGCTATCCGAAATTTTCCTCTGTGGTGTGTGGCTGTGCAAGTGAACCAGCATTTTTTTTTTTGAGAATTGTATGCATACAAGTCCAAAGATATGAATGCAAAAAGGGGCTGATTGGTGGATTCAGAGAGGTGGAGCTCTGTTTAAGAAAATAATGTTCAACTTGAGAACTCAGCACATGCAGCAGAGCATTTAATTGGTTCTCCTTCAAGTGTGAAGAAGGCTTTCAACATTTTATCAAGTGTTACTCACAGACGTGTAAGCAAGATGCCATTCACAGAAGGAACAGGTGAACCTGTGCTCGTCTTGTTAGGATGGCAGATGGTAGGAAAAGGAAGGAGGAAACTGGAGGAAAGAATTAAAAGCAAATAGCTCTTTGTGGGGCCTGACTTCACTGATGAGCACTAATGGGGTCTTTGATCAGCCTCACCTGGGAGCTCCCACAAGCCCTGTAAGGGCTTGCCTGAGGTGTGGACCTTTGCCTGGCCTTTGTCTTTTGTCCCATCACCAAGTGCTCCTGACAGGAATTTATCTGGGCTTGCTTCACTGCCATGTCTGGGGCCCTCTCACCAGCTCTGTGTCCTGCCCGCCATGCTCACACCCTGGGGATACTCTGAGAACATTGTCATGCTTGAAATTGTATTTATACCTCTCCTGTTTAATGTGTTTAAAATACAGTTTAGCTAATTACACTTTTTGCCTACTGGAAAAATCATCTATGGATCTTCCTAAAATCATTTAGGGGTACTGATTCCCACAAAAATATGGATGTTAACTAAAATATCACAGAGAGCACAGCCAGCACGGGGCTCCCCATCCCTCAGCAAGCAGCTGGCTCTTGCTGTGCCCTGGCAGCAACACTTGTCAGCACAGCCCTCTGTGATGGGTTCATCCTGTCACAGCCAAAACTTTGAGGCCCACCAGTTTTCCCTTTGATCTCCTCCCTTGACTGAAGACATCTGTCAGGTTTACAAAACTGACACACAGCTATCAGACTCACAGGCTTGAAAGGAAAAAAAGAAATAGCTCCTTTACAAAACCAGGGATGAAAACAAGAACACTCTGTCGTGCTACTTGTAAATACAATAATAAAGCCATTGAAGAACAGAGAAAGAGAAAATTATATGCCATTTTTTAGTTTTATACACAGATGTTCCATAAGTTATATAAAGTCTTATTACCAAAATAAGATATTAAAAAAAAATAGACCATGGACTTCATTGGAACCATAATTTCACTTTAAAGTTTTGTATTTCAGATGTCTGTGATAAAGAGATCCTGAACTACTCTGACACCAGCAGGGAAGGGTCTTCATGAGCTGTTTTTGTGCTCCCAAGGTAGGTCTCATTTCTTCTGTTTTCCTGCTTACATTGGTGAGACACCCAGAGATCTTCAAGCTAATCAAGGCTCTATCCCATATAGTTATGCTAAATTTTAGTTTCCACTCCAGTGATTTTCTAAACAAATGTTGAGACAGAGCAGATGAGGAGCTGTTAGATGGAGGCATCTTTAATAATGGAGTGACTCAGTTTTGTTAAGCTGGCTTTTCTACATGAGTTGCTTTATTTCTTATCAGCTGGGAGAATTTTTGAGATGGCAAAGCAGATCAACAATTTAGTCTGCAGTGACATAATGATGTGGTTTTGAGGGCTTCAATCAATATGCTGCCATATAGAAGGACCAGAATAGGAGTATAGATAAGGGAGCGTATAAGAAAAGCCCTTCCTGAGGCTGATAAGATTTATAAAAATATTGAAAATTATTTGCAAAATTGGTATTGATGCATTTGGATGCGTTCGCTTTGATGTGAAACTAGGTGTTTAAAAATTACTGAATCTAATAATCCAGATGTCACAAATGCATACTTACCTCTGTCATGGGCAGGAGTTTGATTATATACACCTTCCACTGAAGAAGAGTTCAGAGTGTTCTTTTAAGTGGTGATACTTAAAGACTCTTAGATATAAATACAGGACGGCTACAAAGGGGAGTAATGAATGCAAAGATGAAGCCTCTAACTATTTAATAACATTAACCATATTTAACATGAGAACAAATCCAAAATCTAGACCTCAGAATAGGCAGTTCTATTACCATGACTTAGCACTGCCAAAATTCGAAGAATGGGATGTAAATGTAAGGCTTATGAGGCAGGAAATTCCAATTGATAACTACTTTGGTGTACCATTAAAACAAACAAAATGGACACCATTAAAAACAAAGAAGATTTCAAAAGACACAAGGAAAGAAATTCCTCTTGAATTTTTACTGTGTACCCAGTAAATAGCACCACAATCTCATCAGAGTGCATTTACAGATATGTCTCAGAAATATGCCTAGATTGGGTTTATGGAAAACGTGATCTGCAGTTAAACAGTTGTGTATTAAACCCTGATTCACACCTTCCCTAAATGCCAACAGCTAGACTTTGCAACATTAATGAAGGCTTTAATCATAGCTTTTATCCGCAAATTATTTACTTCATAGATCAGTTTTTATAGTTGTACTTGATACCTTGAAAAATATCTGTTTTTTATAAGCTACAGTTAGACTTCTCCCAGTTCTAGTATGATACATTGACTTCAGAGAGATTCCTTTGTTGACTTCAGCATTACACTGGATATCCAATTTAATGTGAAATTGTTTTAGGAAAAACAAACCTATCTGCCTGAATTTACCTCTTTAAAAATACTCTGTGTTCTGGTTTTCTTAATTTTTTAACCCTTGTTGGCCTCATGTGTAATTGAGAAGTGAATTCCTCTGGTACATGGACAGACTAAGAAAGAAAAGGAAGAAAAACTCCCAAAAATGTGGTAAAATGATTTTCTGACTTAAATTTTACAATAATCTCTTTCAATTAATAGGGAAATATCTTCCTACTCTTTCTGTATTGTATATGCTCCAACTAAAATAGGTATTAATCATAGACTGAAGAATACAACATGTAATCCTTTTAGAGCTCATGTTTGTAATGTTATCTTCTTTTCTGTCTTCCCATAGTGCAGTCTAGGACAACTGAAACAACCCATGATTAATCCTCTACATATGGTTTACACAGACTTTTTGGTTGAGTCTTTATTAAAATTGATATATCACAGGATTAGAAACCATGCTGAGAATCTGTTTAGACACGAAGAACAAATCTGTACCTAAAGCTGTTCATGTTTCACAAAATCACAGAATGTTCTGAGCTGGAAGGGGCCCCCAAGGACCCCTAAATCCAATTCCCTCCTAAGGGAATGGCCTGCACAGGGATCCAACCTGCAGCCTTGGCGTTTATTTGGCCTACTGAGCTAATCTCACTATTTTCACCATAATTAAACAATATGGAGATTTATTTTAAATCAACCAATATCATTGGCACAGCAATAACAATTGCATTGACCCAGGTAATCTGATCTACGTGCAGCAATGCTCTGTGATGGAATTATTCCATTTTTCACACAGTAGCAGCGAAGGTGATGGCAGTGGGAAACTGACCATTAAATAGAGTCCATCTGCAAAGGACTGGGAATTGGTTTTATTGATCATAATAAAAATTACATGTATAATTTTTGATAGCTGCACAAGTTGAAATGGCCATCAGACCTTTCCAGCGCTGTGTGCTGGGTTCATTGGCGTGGAGAGCTTCCTTTCATCAATGTCGTGGTCACACATGGCATGCTCTGTGAAATCCCTTCCTTCTGGAGGGAGACTGTTCCTGTCAGACACATTTTGTGTGATTCTCCACGTCTCATGTCACTGAAATTGAAACCAAGCAGCCACCGAGCTCCTTAGTTAGCAAAATTGTTAAAATCTTGAATCTCTGAGGATCATTTTGCTATTGGCAGATGTCCTTTATGGGTCATAAAGCAAATTCCTAATATCTTCTTTTTGTGGTAAATAATAAATATGCACTCATATAATTAATAAAAAATGTAAATTATATCAATAGAGCTATATGTCACATATTTATTATATAAAATATGTAAAAGTAAAAAGTTGTGGTGACAGAATATTCCAAAGTTCCTCATATTTTTCTGCTGCTAGTTACAATCTTCAGTTCTTTTATTGCTCTTCAAGAAGTTACTCTTCTCCTCATTTCTCATGGGTTTTCTTTCCTGATCTTGAGTTCCTGTTTGCTTATTATCATTGATGAGCTTGTTGCCTGACTAACAGATAACTGTGGCTGCAAATCACATCTCTTCTGCAGTTTGTTCTTTTGGAGCACCAGCCTCTTAACATGAAAGGAAATTAAAGAGAGTTTCCTAAATGAAACAAATAGTTCCAGCAACAGCATTCATTTGCACAAGATCCTGTAGAGAAAGCCCCACAGATTCCAAAGGGAAAAGGCAGATATATAAAACTCTTCTTAGTCACAGCAGAGTTTTGGAAATTTATGCATCTAAAACTAAAGTTTACTTGGACTGTGTGGTCTGGTGTTGAGCTTCTTTAGAGCCTGGTTTGTGACAAAGAAGATTAACTTTATCACTGCCACTGGAACCTACAAATAAATTCTATAGCCAAGCCAGCTATCAGTGAGAGAGGTACCCTTCCCTTAAACTTGGGAAACTTGGGGCATTGCAATCCTATTGTCTGCACTGCTGTCAACATCCAAAAGCCCTCCTCTGGATAAACCTGGCTGGCCTGTGCTGCATTTTCAACTTTTGAAAGTGGTTTCGTAAGTGCAGTGGTTGAAGCACAGATAAGGTAGAGTTTTTAGGGAGAGCTGACATCTTTTGTTGTGCCAAGTGATACAGCTGACAAGAAAAGGAGACTTTTAATCCCTCACAGTAACACTGGAACAAAGAATACTAAAGAATGACAAAACTGAGCTGAGATTTTCTTCTTCTGGGAGAGAGGGTGAAATAAAAAAAAAAAAAAAAAAAAAAAAAAACAAAAACCAAACTTTTATCCTCCATTGTGTAATGGGATTATACAGAGGCTAAAGAGCTGAGTGTCCTGCCCACTTATAATTTTGAAAGGAAGCAACCTGTCTAACAGCCCTTCCCAGAGAATCCACATGGAGAGAACTGCTTTGAAGACTACTGTTAGAAGATTGTCTAAAGAACTACTTTGAGGAATATCTGGAGAAGACTGTATCCTCACCAGGCAAGTAAAACTGCACAGTGCATAGGGGTGTTGTGCGTATCCTTTTGGAGAAGGGAAAGCAAGAAGGCAGTAAGAGTGAGAAAAAGAAGGTAAAGAGTTCTAGGTATTTTTGGAAGCAGAGAGATTCTGGCTAAAATTTAGGACACCTGGCAATTTGGATTTACTTGTGTGATTTATTAATATCCTGAAATGTGTAGCAGGAGGTTTGCAGAACTTTACATGCCTCCTCTCAAGTAACCAAGATTTCTTTCAGTGATCAGTAATTCATATATTTTGGTCTTTGTTTAAAGCCTTACCCCCTGTAAATTTAATTTTTAACATTCAAAATTTTTTCTTAAACTACACCAGAAGAATTTGGTGAACGCTGCTTTGAAATAGCACCTGAAATAAGGTAGCAATCCTCCCCATTCTCTCACTGGCCTGAATACATTACAGCCAGTTAGCTACTTGTGAGATGCAGAGTTATCTTGAATCTGTTTGACTTTCCAAATCATTTAGCTGCATTCATCTGCAATATCTAACTATTTCTGAGGGTTTGGATGCTGCATAAATTTGGTATTACAGTATCAAAACCTTCTTTTCAGGTTATTTGTAAAGCCTCGGTGATGAAGCACTTTATCAAAGCATATGGAGTGACAAAGCTAAAAGGAATTTAGGTTTTATTTTCCTATAGAAAGAACACAAACTGCCAAGAGGAATAGAAAACAAACAAGACCACCTGCAATATATTCTGTACAAGAATATTATAAAAGGTCTGATATTTTGATATGCTTTTGGTGTGATCTATGCCTTGATCTCAAATAACAAATCAATCTACTAAAGGAACAGAAACGCTAAATTTGCATATCTGACTGAATATTCATGTGACATGTATTTAAAAGGCATTCAGCTGCAAAGGCTTCACTGAGTGTTTCTGCAAAGGCTACCTAATACTTTGCATTTCTGTGAATGTTTCTGAGTCAAGCAGGTAACACCTACTTCCAGCTTTCTAATTTGTCATAGTAGAAGCTGTACAAAAAGCTAAAAAAAGAAAAAAATTCCCAGCAACGCACAAGGCCTGAAGTTATTATATGAAGATTTCAAATCTATACAGTGTGCTAAGATCCATCCTCCAAGAATAAAAAAAAGGTAATTTTAAATTATTATTATTATTTTATTGAAAATGAGCTGTTTCACTATCAGTCCATCTAGAGTCTTATATAAATTCTCCTCTGACACTATTTAAAACAAGGCCAGAGTATCAAAGGCAAGCTGCCACAGATCAAACTCTGCAAAGCTGACATTGCAGAAGCAAAATTAAATCAGGAAACCATGTCTCAGAACACAGAGCGTTGATACACACCATTATTAATTGGAGTTTGTAAATTTTTTAAAATTTTCATGGAGATTCAGATCAGAAGGCATTATTTACCCCAATTTAGTCTCTCTTATGTTGCAAGACTTTGTGGTTCATGTTACCAGAGCTGGGAGATCTTAATTAGACTAAAGCATTTTGTTCCTTAGAACTATGAGACAACAGAGTGTTGTGTTTGTGAGGTCCCCAGGATGAGGATATTATATGAGGAATATTATAATTATAATAATATTATATGAAGAATATTATATTATATTATATTATATTATATTATATTATATTATATATTAATGTTGTTTTGTATCGTATTATATTATGCTATACTAAACCATCCTAAAGAAAGAGAAAGGATACATCAGAAGGCTTAACAAGAATGAATATTAAAAACTCATGACTGACTCCTCAGTCTGACACAGCTGATGGTGATTGGTCATTAAGGAAAAAACAATTCACATGGAGCCAATCAAACAATGACCTGTTTATAGATAATCTCCAGACCACATTCCAAAGCAGCAAACACAGGAGAAGCAGTCAGAAAATATTTGTTTTTCTTCTTCTCATCTTCCCAGGAGAAGAAATCCTGGCAGAGGGATTTTCCAGAAAATGTGACAGTGACAGCAGAGAGCACGGAGGTTTTGGTGTCACCAAGATATCTGTCTTGGCAGGAGGTTGGTGGGGTCACAGCTACATAGATGGCTTCAGCAGGTAAGTACAGCAGAGGAGCTGCTGAAGCTTCCAAGTTGTGTTCCACACTGAAACACATTGGTTTTTGACACCAAGGTTGCTTTTGGCTAAATCTGTCAGTTTCATGACAGGTTCACATGTCCCTGTTTTCTCTTTTGAGGAAATCAGAATGCGGGGTACTTGTCACACTGCCCTCCATGTGTTTGGCACATGGATAAAGATTATTCCTTCACCTTAGAGATCCCTTTTTGTGCAGTGAAGTCTAGCCAAAGAGACTGTAAATATGTTAAAAGCCCAGATCAGATACCACTTAAAAAAACCAAAAAGCCAGCTGCAGTAGTTCATCCCTTTCAATAAACTGCTTCTAGCTTTGGCCAATTTATCATCCTTCAGCCAGAACTAATCCTCCATTGCACCCAGGTAAACTTCAGCATCCTTATGTAAAAGCTTTACCCAGGAAGATGACAGTGTTAAACTGTGATGCAGAAAACTGACAGTAATTCTTGTCTTGTACAGCAAGTGTCATAGGCATATGAGGCAGTCTGTCAACCTTCATCTCATTAAAGCCCCAGACTGTAAAGGATGAACGGTAAGACTTGTCAATCCACAAATTCCAAGGCCAGAGGCAGCTCCCCTTTTGGGGGAGATATAAAGCTGCTTTTTTTTGTTGTTGTTGTTTTTTGTAAAACTCCAAATGCTAGCTAGCTCTCAAAAAGGTCCTAGTCACGCTGGCTGTGAAATTTGCCTTTTCAGTTTAAGTATAAATGTATATATGTATATATATACACATATATATGTATACATATATACATGTGAACAGAGGCATTTTCCTTTTGTCACCCATGCTAAACATTCATTTATGAACGAATTTCTGAATATCTTGCCTTCTGCTCACACCATAATTTTTGAAGTATGTGGTGTTGTCTGTAACTTTCTTAGATCACAGGTATTCCACAAGGTGATTCATTGTTAGAGAATGATGAAAAAGCCTCTAGCTCATTAATGTGTGACTGGAACAAAATCAAATGTCTTATGTTTAAGGCAAACAGCTTTTTGCTTTTTTTTTTCTGGAATATTCTGGACATTTTTACCAATTTGAAGCTTAGAGACCTAAAGATAACATTTTTATAACTGAGTTTCCTGGCTTTTTTTTTCCCCCCTTGAACTTGCCTAGTTCTTTTTTTGGACCTATATAAACGCACTACCCCCAGAAATCTTTAAGTTAAGAAGTTATCTCGCTTAACTGGAGTCTTGTTAAGAACCACTTCATTTTTTTCAGGTGACTTTTCTTCTTGCTAGTTTCATTTGATGCCTCTGGGTCTTAACCTGGAAGACACAGTCAGTAGCTGATCTCTCTTCACATTCTCTTTTCCAACTCTGTTTTATACAACTCAGCTACCATCCTTCCAGTCATCTGGATAATTAACTCAAAATTACTTTATCTTCAAGAATTTCATTATATATACCAGTAGTTCCACTAATTTATATGGGATAATTGTCAGGCTGATCTGCCTATAATTCCCCATGGTTTTGTAAGTTGAATGTATTAGGATGGTCTTGGCAGGACTGTCTCAGGGAGGTTTTTAATTTTGCAAGATTTGCTAAAAAGTATCATTAGTGGTTCATCAGTCTCCTAAACCTCTTTGTTTAAGGCTCTTGGCTAAAGATTTTCAAGCTGCTGGTTTGGAAATACTTTTCTTTTTAGCAACAAGTAGGTCTTCCTGCTCCTCAGCATCACCATCATGGATATTTGCTCTTTTTCTTATTCCAGCTGTAGAACAGAAGTATCTGCTCAACACATCCTTCTTTCAGAAATTCCACCAACTGCATCAAACAGTGTAGATCTACACAAATCTTGGAATATTCCATGTTTCTTTTGCTAGAAGGCTTATTTTCAGCTAAAAATTTCAGGGCAGTTTTTGTCAGTCTGACCCTTTCAGGTCAAAGATCTTAAATTCAGGCATCTGAATCCCCAAGTCACCATTTAAAAATGTGGGTTAAGAAACAGACTAAAATTTTGTACCTTGGGACCAGTAGGCACATGCTTTTAATTTGAATAGAAATTGTGGTTTTAATTGTTTTATACTTGCATAAAATCAGAAACCTTTTTTTTTTTTTACATTCAGCAAAGCTTTTTTTTTTTAGTAGTGTAGGTTACTTGCTGTTAAGGAAGTATTCACTGAAAATACATCCTTAAGAACAGGTTAAATTACAGCTAAAGTAGTGCCATAAAAACAAACTGCTTCTCTTTGGTCTCCTAAAACATACACAGAGGAGTTTTTGAGCACCTGCTGTAATTACACAACATTCTGCTGTAAGGAAAAAAGAGAACCCCTTTATCCATCCACAAGATTCCTTAATTGGCCCAGCAGTCTCAGATGAAGGAATTGTCTTGCACAGCTGTTTGTAGTGTTGCATGGCATGTTTAGAGCTGACAGAGATAAATGACACCATGACTGACAGTTTACTTTTCTTCTATACAGTTTTTTAAGCTGCAAGATCAATTGGACATCTCTAAATTTCTCAAGGGAGAAATAGATCTATCTATTTCTACCACTTCCAATTATTTTTATTCTGCATGACATGCTGAAACCTGTCATAGCAGAGACCAAATTGTCCAGTTCTAATATGGTTCACTCCCTTTCATCAAAATAACTTCTATTACACTTTGTCAAAATAAATGGCACTGCTAAGTGGTAATTTGAGACATGTATTATTGTGAGTCTGGAAAACTAAATGTAAAGAAATACCCAAGTAACTTGTTCACCTCAAATGAATCATGCAAACGATAGAGAAGGACAAACAAAAGTTGCCTCTTCGTGGAAGTCTTTCTAAAATGGTGGTGGTTCTGGGAACAGCAGAACAAAAGCAGGCAGTGACCTGCAGTGATGCTGCTGCAGGTTTTCTAGGCAGCAAATGAGTGGATTGTAACCTGTTTGTGCTGGAGATAGAGGTGCTAACCTTAATGGTGTACAGGACATGCAATGGTTGGAAAACAGAATGCAAACACACACGAACTCAGGAAATCAGGTGTGAGACCTTGTCCTGAAGGAGCAGCTTGCCTCTGTCTCCTTCATGATTGCCTAATGTGCTCTAAAATGTCTTCACTTTACTCACTCTCAATAAGAAAGTAATTGTGATGGTGTTCACAGGGGTTCTTGGATGAGGGAAGAGATGAGGATCTAACTCCATCTTTCAGAAGGCTTGATTTATTATTTTATGATACATATTACATTAAAACTATACTAAAAGAATAGAAGAAAAGGTTTCCTCAGAAGGCTAGCTAAGAATAGAATAGCAAAGAATGATTACCAAATGAAGAATGATAACAAAGGTTTGTGGCTCAGCTCTCTGTCTGTGATTGGCCATTAATTACAAACAACCAATCACAGATGCACCTGTTGCATTCCACAGCAGCAGATAATCAATGTTTGCATTTTGTTCCTGAGGCCTCCCAGCTTCTCAGGAGGAAGAATCCTAAGGAAAGGATTTTTCATAAAAGATGTCTGCGACCAGTAATTTTACATAGTGTTACCTCTTTTCCCTAATTACCCAGTTGGAACTAAAGTGTGTGCCCTTAGTCCAACACTGACCAGCAAATGAAAAATAGAGTTAATGATTTCTCTTTCTAGAAAAAGAATGCAACATCTGATCTTCCTGTCCACATGCCCATTTTTATACTTCTTTTATACTTTTATAAATGCTTTATACATCGTGTGCAAAGATGCACATGATGGTGAGTCTAGGTGGGGAAGGTAAATTGTTCTGTCGAAATAAAGAGTGACTGCTTCCAAAGAATCCTTTTGTGTGTGTGTGTGGATGTGCGCATGGGTGCGTGCATGTGGGGGAGAGACAAGAGCTTGGGAGGTTATTGGTAGGTGTGGGGATGTGTTGGGGATTGTCTACAGGCTCCTGAGAGGAATTGACAAAAATATTGAAGGAAAGAGGTGATTGAAGAGTGGGAGGCTAACAGGAGCAGAGAGGAGACTGAAAGCAAGCTGCACAGGGAAAGAGGGAAATTAATAAGATGGGAAAATATACTGAGATAAATACCAGAGCGATATAAATTTAAAGGGGAAATAATACAAAACAAAACGAAACAAAGCAAAAATCAAGACAAATTTTAAAAACACCCTAATACATGCAAGGAGACCTAAGAGTTGAAAAAATGTTTACTTAATGAAAGCTTGAGGCAAATATGTTTTCTCTGTTTTAAAATGTTAACTAGGGACAAATTACAAAAAGAGAAATAAGAAGTCTCATTTCCTAGTTTGCCTGAGGCAGCAAAGGGCCCAAAGCCTTAAATAATGAAGGAACATTATTTAGCAGAAATTGGTGTTCAGAAAGGGCTGTGATCCTTTGTATTGTGAGTGAATGCAATTGTCATGAAAGAAAGAAACTTTTTTCTGAGCTGGAAGATTGCACATCAGTAAGCACTTTTGGTCCCACTGTGCTTTGATTTCATCTGCAGGACCTCCTGTTCTATCAAGGCGCAAGACATGCCTTTCTGGGATGTGCTGCTCTAAAGCTGGAAGTAGCTACAGTGGTTATGAATGATTGATGAAGGCCAGAGTAGAAAGATGAATCTTTTTTTTTTTTTTTATTTTTTTTTTATTGCCTCTGATATTCATTATCTTTCACCAAGCCTGTCCTGGCGGCTTTTGATCATAAAGATAAGGACACACTTGAAGACACAGCATTAACTTTAAGGGTCATAAGGCCTTAATGCCACTGAAATAATGATGGAAGCCCACTGTCTTGTGAGTGTGGAATCCTTGAACAGTGGCATGGAAAAGGTGGGACAGCATTCTCTAATGTTATGGAATAAACTTTCTTTCAGAGCAGTATTTTTTGAGGGCTGAGTGGGACTTACAAACTTGCATTTGTACATATGTGGCAAAACACAAGGGTCTGTTAGTCTTCAAAAACACTTGAATAACTGGAGAAACTAAGGTACAGGTACAGATTCACTATTCCTTGACCTCCAGAGAGTGGAACATGATTTCACCTTGGTAACACTATTCCAGGCTGTCAGCTTTCTGCATATTCAACAGCAGCACAACAGCCCAGTGCAATTTTACTTTTGCATTCAGAGTCACTCCTTTCAACAGCTGTGCTTTTGCTGTAATAGGAAAGGATTCATCAATTAGGTGGAACAGCTTCTGTCTCTTGCTTTAGCCTCAGTGGTTTTTTGTGCTCAGTTATTTACTTAGACTCTTTAGCAAGGCAAGTGCACACTCCTTTTCCATGTCTGTTTCCTGTTTGTTTATTTTCAGTGAAAGCAGATGCACGTTAGAGCTGCATTTTTGGGTAATTTAGCACGTGCCAAATTACAGTGATATCTCTGTACATCTTTGTACAACATTACATCAATGCAAAACTGGTTGATTACTTCCTGTTGTCTTACCAAAAACCAGAGTAATTATTACAGTAATGCACATTGTTACCTTGATGTTGTTTACACCCAAGTGTTTTTCATCCAATAACAAAGTGAGCTAAATAGCTGTAAACTGCAGCCCTGAGTCAAAATACAAAAATAAAAAAAAAGGAAAAAAAGAGAAGGAAATGCAGGCTCAGGCTATACACTGACAAATGGCAATGAATACACTGAACATAAATAAACTAATAAATTAACACTTCTGTTTCTCTGCCTCAGTGTCCCAGAAAGCTGTTATATAGATGATCAGTTTGCTACTGATTTGTTGCAGCTGCTTCTCTATTTACTGTCAGAATGTAGCCCACTTGAGTTTTGTTCTCTATTTTCACTTCTCCTTTGTACAGCTCTAAATCTCAACATTACACCCTTTATTAACATTTCTGTCAAATGTCTACTCTTTGCAAAAAAAATTACAGTAATTCCAGTTTATAATTCGTCTTTAAAAAAAAAATACCAGTGTACTCTGGGAATGTAAAATTGCTTTTTCTTATTAAGGTATTCAGGCGTCCGTGCAGTTGTTATCACTAGGACCGCAATCATTACAGATTTTGGTTGATGTGCAAAAGGGTGTTATGAATGTAAATATAGCTATATGATTTTTTCATTTTCATACTGCAGACATGTTGAGATATGCATTAAAGTAGTTCCTTGGTTTCAGTTCTGTGTTTAAAAAAATTATCTTTAGCTACGAATCTTTGGTGACCTGGAAATTTAGGTTTGCCCGAATCAAGGGCACCCCGATATTCTGAGGCTTAAAACTTTCTGTGCCTAAAAACTTTCTGTGTTTAAAACTTCTGGGTTTGAGAAACTTAGCTGAGAACTAGCAAAATCTGGAAGTTTTCACCTTTCCTCTCTTAAGTTCCCAAGCAAAATCAGAAGGATAGTAATTTTCATTCTGAAAAGCTTATTTCAGACACATGGAAATGACATTAACTCACAGTCTAACTACCTGCTTTAGCTTTTGTTTGGTGTAAAACTGAGGTTGGGTTTTGTTGGATGTCATTGCAGTAATCACTGTATTTTTAGAGATTATGAGATTGGTTTGTTTTGATATTTGCTATCCAAAATAAAATTATCATTAACAAGAGGTCAGTTAGAGGAAAACATATAGAAACATTGGCTTATAATGCATAACATATATATGAACACAAAAAATGCATGGAGAACTCAGTTACTAAGATTTAGCCAGGTTTGCATGTTAGCTGCATGAGAAGATCTTATTTAATCCCTTTATTTAAGACTAAAATTAATATTCTGTTTCCTACTAGCAGTCACAGGTGGCAGTCACAGAAAAGTGCTTAAGAATGTATTTTTTTTTTTCCAAGTACCATAATTCAAATGTTGTGTGGCAAGATTTCAATTTGATTTAAATTTTCTTCATCTGTTTTTCCTTTGTTTTTCCCCAGTGCTGTTGTGTCTGAACTATGTTGGAAAGAATATTTAAAGCCACAAGACCAGGAAAATAAAAATCAAAAACAAAGGAATGATAGAAGTCTTGGTATCCCTTGCTACAGAAGAGAAAGAGAAAACAGAGGAAAAAAAGTAAGATTTTAAAGGTGTGTTTTTATTTAAATTTTGGTGAGACAGTAGCAGAAATGTGATTCTTGTGATCATTAACCTGATTTAATATAAATTCTGCTCCTTGAAGCCCATCCTTTTTAGAGCAGGAAATTAATTCAGTGACTTAAGATACATAATGCTGATTGGGTTCAGTATTGATTTTTAAGGATTAGCAACAGTGGTATAAAATCAGGTAGCATTTAGAACTCAAAGTTTAAATCTTGGTTTGATTTTATCTCAGTTTATTAAATGGCCAGATAATAGTAATAGTCTAGGACTGACATAATCAAATGTATTGTCAGGAGCAGTGTGTTTAGGCTGGAGTTTCTTCATGTGAAATGGACATACATATGCATATAATTAACCTTTTCATTGGAAAATATGTTTTGGGCTGTCCTCTATTTATTCCTTCTTTTTCTGCATTCAGTTTCTTGTTCACCCTGATGTCTCTGGCTTTTATTTCTTGATCATTTAGATCATTGAGCTTTTTTTCCAGTGTTTCTAATTTTGCATTTATAATCATGCTCAGCTAACCAAACTCTCCCAAAATTCATGAAAACTTGTGAAAATCACTTATCAGTTTTCCATGGCAGAAGGTTTTGTTTGTTTTGTAGACCTTGATACATGCTACTATGTTTTTTTAATATAAAATGCAAGCCATGTATTAGGAAGCTAATAGTGATATACATCTTTTGCATCATAGTGCTGATTCTTTTCCAAACCCATGGAAAACAACACACACAAACAGAAATCTTAGTCATTCCGTTACAATAAATGTGCTTTCTAAAATGCAAACTATTAAACTTCATAGTCTCTACCAAGGCTGACCTCAATGGACTAGTGTGCATTATGTGGCAGAGCCATTCAGCCTTCTCTCTTCCTGACGCCAACATCTGGAACAAATTAATTATTAAAAATCTCATTAATCCATTTAATGTCATTGTTGGAAGTGGAAACCAAAACATGGACAGGAAAATTTCAGTTCTGTAATGGACAGGCTCAACTTTTTTTAGGTGCTTCAGATGTGAAGAATGCAGGCTTAGGAAATTAGATATTGTTCAATTCTCATGTGTGGCTGAACCTGCAAGAAAAAAATATTACCCAATGTGAACCATGGTTATGTTTATGTTTTCTTTTCCTCTTAATAAGGGTACTTATAATATTTGTGGAATGAGCACATTAATTTTTAAGGGATTCATCTTAGATAGTCATCTACATATTGCACAATAAAAACCATATAAAAGAGGTTCTTAGTAGCCAAAAAAAAAAAAAAAATCAGATGTGTGCATACTTCTCTCTGCATTTGTGAAAATAACTTTTGTATGACAGTCAAAATGTCAAAGCAAAGTATCAAATACTGCAATGAAACAGGAGAAAGCAACAACCAAACTTTTGGACATTTTAAAGCATTGGCAAGGAATTTCACTAATTGACTAGCTAGAATCACACTGTGTACTTTGAGAAGGGGTGTAACATTATTGCAAAATTGTCTTTCGTCCATCCTCTTTACTCAAAATCAGGAGCAACTTATCAAAGCTCAGAGTTATATATTGAACCATCTAAGGTTTTGTGTGTGATATTCTCATTTACTGTCATGGGTGGTTTTTTCAGTGTGAAGCAATATAAACATGGAGAAGGAAATCCAACTGCAATGCAGAGAGCATCCAGGAGGAGCTGGGTTGGTTACAGAAGGAGATCTTTGGAATTTAGGCCCTTTGTTCAGGGAAAAGTAGAAAAGCTTGAATTTTAGACAATTATAAAAGGGTCATTTTCCATGCTACATTTTGAGCTCTGATGTTAGATGATTGAATAAATACCAGTCAGTCTCTTTACTGTGGAGCACCCTCATTCCTTAAAGTGTTTGAGGAACAGAACATTACAGACACCACCAAAATAGGAGAAGCTTAAAAGAAATTATCCCATGCATGAACAACTGTAGAGTGTCCGCCCCACAGCAGAATCTTGGCAATCCTTGTTCATCTCATTTCTTGAAGCATTGAGTCCAACTTGGTTCCTCAAATCTTTATCAGATTGTGTATGTATTACATCAATCTTTTTATTAGCTGTATTCTGTACGCTGGGGTCAGGCTAGAAGGAAATTATTCTGGTAGGGCTTGGGATGGTGATGATGAAACAGACTTTTACAGCTGCTGCTGCTGAGACCTCCACGATTTCCCAGCAAGGGACCTCAATTCTGCTCACAATTGTTTCCTCATGTGCAGCACACAGCAGGATCATAATCCTGCTCATAGCAGTGGGAAATGGGACAGAAAGTGACAAAAAGGAGGACCCCTTCTGCACGGAAGCAGCCTGATGTGCAATACTTTGTCTCTTTAGAGCAATCCCTGTGGTCTGCACTAATGACATTATCTCCCAGGAGACCATTATCTGGTGATTGCATCCCATCACAGACTGCTCAGAGTGGCCTGAGTGCTTTTGGAAAACATTATTTTTGTAACACCTGCTACATCCCAGTCTCCTGTTGGAAATCTAATTCCTCTTTTGGCCTGATGCTTTTTTACATTTCCCACAGTCTGTTTTGCTCTGTTGCAAGGCCAGTTTGGTTTCCTGTGGAGTAGCTGTAAAGGGCTGCTGCTCC
Source organism: Melozone crissalis (assembly GCF_028551555.1). Lineage (NCBI taxonomy): Eukaryota > Metazoa > Chordata > Aves > Passeriformes > Passerellidae > Melozone > Melozone crissalis. Next base: position 5,131,374 of record NW_026535817.1, on the reverse strand, counting down.
TCTCTGCCTTGTCTGGCTCATCATCTCCGTATCAGCCTTATCTGATGTGGTGTCATCTTTGCTGCTGGCATATAAATTACATTGCTGATTTTCTGTGTTTTCTCTGGCTTACTTAAGGCTTTTAAGAGCATGGGATCTGGATGTGACAACTTGTCATTCCTGGAATCCGTGACTGTCTTGTCTTGTATTAATTCATGTTATAACCCTCACTATTTCTGCATTCAGCAAGAGTATGAGCTACTCTGTTAACATTCTTCTTCATTGCATCTGTCAATATTTTTCTGAAGGGCCTTGCTCTTAGATAGTTCTTTTTCCTACACAATTTTTTTCATTCCTGTTTTTCCCTCTCTGTCATTTCTAGGGAACTCACTATTTACATTTTATTGTGTGGAGTAAGTTGTTATATTTGTATCAAAATATAGCTGAGATGAAAATTGCTGTTTTCAAACCAGAATTTGAAACCCATATATTTATATATTTCTACATATGCCATGTACTTATAACAAATTCACAGGGCTGGATTTGCATATGGCTTGCATTAAGCTTCCTATGTCTCCTGGAGGGTTTCCCAGTGCTTTATTAAAATCACATGCCTTAATTTTTCATAATTAGAAAGATATTTGAAATGTATTAAAATATTAAAATTTTGTAAAGATAGGATGTGCTTTATCTTCCAGCCTCATACTAGCTATTCTCAATCTTCTTTATCCGTATTTTTGAGGGATTAGTCATTTTTACCCACTGAGGTGAGTTACTTTTCTAACACTTCTTATGAAAGGTGTGGAAAATTATACAGTTAGATGGTATTCTTTTTGTCCAAAAAAGCTACATAAAGAAAGCCCCATTTGAAAGGCTTTAGGGCTTCTGAAATGTAAGAAGAAACAGAATTTTAAAAAGAGAAAACATCTAAAGGCTAATTTTTGTCTGTCTGAATCTTAAAGCAAAAGGCAGTCTTAAGAAAAGCATCTTAGATGAGCAGTGCTCCTTAAATTGCAAACTGAGAACTCGTGTTACAAAGCCCTTTCATTTTCAGAACTGTATGCAGAAATTACTGTGAACTTTTATGCAGGTTTCCCTTTTTCAGGGCTTTTTGAAGTTCTCCTTTAACTGTCTGCTCTGCATCCTGATTGAGGTTCAGCACATTTATATCCAAAGGAAATCACATCACGGCTGAGAGTAAATGGCATTGCTTCAGAACACTACTGCTTCTTAAAGAAATAATTTTTTTCAACCTCCTTTTGATCTTCCAAAAGAAATATTAATATAATTATTTGAAGCAGAAAAACCTTTAAGCTTTCAAGCCATTACTATAACCCATAAAAATAGCCCTTTGTAATAAATTAATTACCTTTTCAGTTCAGGTATCCATTTAAAACTGCTTGTGCAGAATCACAGTGTTACCTGTGAGCGGGAGCTTGAACAAGGTTAGGTTATTTTTTGCTTCTGAACATTTTAAACCAAGTAACCATTTTTAAGTGACCCCAGAGTGGAGAGGCATGGACTGGCTCACCCAGCTATTCAAGAACAATGATTTATAATTTTTTTCTGAATCAGCCTGAAAAGCCTGAGACTCTTTCAAAAATTTGATTTGCTGGCAAGCTGCAGTTAACAGTTGGAAAGGAGGGATTTGGGTGGGATCATTCATCTTGTTTTGATTTTTTTTATTTATTTTTTTTCCTCCACAGAAAGTATCAGGCTGATTTTCATGCCAAATTCGAATTCCATCCTGTGAAGAGGGGCTAGGAACCTCTTATATATACATGCAGTGGAGGTCACATGGGTTTTTTCTTCTCTTGATGATATATTTGGCAGAATGTGTCACACAGTTAGACCCTCAAAAGGGTCTCTAAATTGTCCACAATGGCTATTGACTACTGTGATTTGAATTAAGGGCCAGTTGCTGGAAACTATTGTGTCCATAGTCATTTCACCAAGGCAAGTCAACATGAGGTGACTTTTGCTTTTTAATTCTGTGAGAATATGGGAAATCCATCTTTGAGCCCAAGCCTTCCCACAAATGCTTTTAAACAGTAAACTCATTTGATTTAAAAATGAAACTATGCTACATATCAAACTTTCTGTTTGCCAGCCAGCAAAATGAGAAGAGGAATATATTGCTTGTATTTCTTATTGGAAGTAGATGCCTTGGTATCCATGTGAACATAGAGATCAATTTTCAAGGTCAGCTGAGTTTGACAGAATTTATTTTTAAGCTGGTTTCTCATTTGAGAAGCTGCATCTCAGTTGAGTGGTCTGATTCAGTTGAACTGGAGGTAAAAAATCCCAACCAAACATTTTTTGTTCAGTATAGGCCCCTGTGTCCATCTACTTGTGTCAGGCTGGGCCCTATGTTTATTTATTACCATCAGTATTTTGAAATCTCTCTTTTATTCAGATACAGATATTTGCCCTGAAATCAGTGTTTTCCACTTGCAGAGTGAGAAGTTTTGGTTTCATCAAAATCAGTTATTTTTGTGGGCAGAAACATATCTGTTCTTAATTAATTACTACACCTCAATGAATAGGAAACATTTCAACTTTTAAAGGAACATTTAAATACTTCATTTCTTATACAGTTGCATTTTTTTATTTTTAAAATTAAAAAAGAAAGTATAGCAACAGGCTGTACAGGATCTTTGGTGAATATATTCTGTTGTCAACAGCAATCCAAGTTATCACAATGCATCAGATCTCCTTGAGCCCATCATTCATGTTTTTTATTAAATTAAAGAAAATCATAAAAACAAAATTTCATTTTTTAGCCTGAGATACAGCTTTGAGTAGCATGGTGTTTCTCCTGTATTCCCCAACAGAAATTTATTGTGATTTGAAATATGTAGCAAAATTTCTTGCAACTTAATCCTACATGATTAATCCCACAAATCCCATTGCCTTCTAATTTGATTAATTTCTATGACTCTGGATACATTGGTTTTAAAAAAAATTGCTTCAGTATTTTATGTGTTTTGTAAAATATTAATCTTGATGTGTAGGCAAAAAAAAAGGTATTTTCCTTGACATTTTACCAGCAGCCATAGAATGTGTGTAGTAGGTAGAAGTTTTGACATAAATGATCATAATAATGAGCTCTTTGGATCTATTGATCATTGAGAATTTCATTGATCTTTATATTCTGTTCATTTCTGCTGGGCTTTCTGGGAAACACTAAGCTCAGGAAAAGAGGGGTGCTTTCAGAAATAGTAATTACAAGTGATAATAAATGAGTAATAACACATACAGTTGTTGCTGTGACCTGCAAAATGCATGTACCTACCATGTTCTACACAGTGCTCCTCTCCCTGGTTGTGTTTTCTGCTCTGTTCTTTATAAAATGATGGAATATTGAATTTGCTAAGGGGGATTTATTTCCTTTCCAAACAGTAGTTAAAATAAATAAAATTATCATGCCAATATACCATATGGGAAGAGAAGAAATAACTAATAGTCTAAGACAGTACCTTGATATCAATTTCCTTTCTACTACTTTACTGGAGTTAAATACTTTATCTGAAACACCAACACGGGTAAAATTAGGGTGAATTTAGATCTGAAATTTGGCTTTACCCTGCTGTGGTCTAAACCTTACTTGTACGAGTGCAGATCTCTAGAACTTGATTTCAATTCTGTTCTTCAGCACTGTTTCTCTTGGATTTTTTGGAAGGATACTCTTCTCCTTGAAAAGCAAAGGTAAATGACTTTTTCATATAGAAAATCACCAGACAGGATTTTATTAGGAGCTTCTCTTTTATACTCTTCAGAGAAAATGCTGCTGCTCAGAGCAGCCAGTCAGAATGAGTATCTCTTCTCTGCCTTCTTCAACACGATTTACATATTAGTGCTTATCCAAAATCATGTTTTCTCTGGTTGTCTTGAAATTGTGGAACTCTTCCACTGCTCCAGTGTGGATCCTCCACAGGATCACAAGCCCTACCAGGAAACTTGCTCCAGTGTGGGCCCCTCTCCCCATGGATCTGCAGATCCTTGCTCCAGAATGAGCCTCCAATGAGTTCACAGCCTCCTCTCAGACCTTCTCCTGCTCCAGTGTGGTTCTCCTTCACAGGGGAATCTCATCTCTGGAACATCTCCTCCCCCTCCTTCTCCACTGATCTTGGTGTCCTCACAGGTGCTCTTCTTAAATATGGTGTCTTCATAGGTGCTTCTTCTCAAATATGGTGTCCACACAGGTGCTTCTTCTCAAATATGGTGTCCTCCCACATAGGTGCTTCTTCTCAAATATGGTATTCTCATAGGTGCTTCTTCTTAAATATGGTGTCTTCATAGGTGTTTCTTCTTAATTATGGTGTCTTCATAGGTGTTTCTTCTTAAATATGGTTTTCTCATAGGTGCTTCTTCTCAAATATGTTATCACACAGGTATTAATGCAGTTTCTAATTGGCCCTGCCTTGGCAACCAGCACCTCTGACCTCTGTCTTAGAGCTGCCAGGGATTGTCTTTGCTGGGCATGGAGGAAGCTCCTGGCAGCATCCCACAGAAGCCATCACCCCTGTAGCACTCCTGCCACCAAAACTTGGTGACACAAGTATTCTTGCTTTGCAAATCACAGTGCTGTATCTTCAAAGTACAGGATACACAGTTTAAAGCAGTGCATTAGGGGGAAAAATGCAATGAAGTTAATTATGAAATAAAAGAGCTCAAAATAAAGAGTTGTAGAGAAAGAAAGGGGCTAGAGAAGGCTACAGGGGAAGTTGGGACATCACTGATAACTACAACTGCTGAGAATAAGCCAGAAAAACCAGGTGATTTTATGTGTGTCTTGCCTGAGGTAGAAAGGGAATGAGTGTTTTCTTGCTCTGCTATGATATTTCAGTGGGATTTGCCAATATTTCCTGAACTGAGTTGGATGGAGGGTTTGCAGAGCAGAGCTGATTCTGTACGGAGCACGGAATTGCTCGTTGTTTCCTTTGTGTGACACCTTTCTATGTCACCAGGGTATTTAGTGGGTTTAGTGGTCTATACAACCTGTGGGGCACTGTTGGAAGAAACTTGCCAGGGAAGCTGTTACAGAACATATATTAACTACTGAAAAGGCCATGCAGAAAACTCCTTTGGGCCACTCAAGGATATGAATTGCTGGTGCAGCTGTGGCTGTGTAGCAATAAAGAGTTTTATGCACTCCACTCAAATGGCTTCAGCGTGCTAACCTCGCTGCAATCGGCCCATCAGAGATAATTTAGTGTGTGAAGGAATGTGTCTGCAGTACAGAGCAGCAAGAAACTTTCTTGATTGATAAGGCAGCAGGGAAAAGGCACTCTTTTTCTGGTCAGCTGCCAAAGAGCTCGCCATCTGATTCATGAGCAAAGGAAGATGTGAAAATTCCCCACGGATTAGCAAATATCACTCAGAACAATTAACAAAGGCTGTCAGCATAAGGCAGAAGAGGCTCTGACATTTGGCAGGCTGTAGGAGAAAGATTATGCTACTTAATTCTGAATTCTCTTTCAAATCTGTCCTGTTTCTCCAAAATATAGACTGAAACAAAAAAAAATATCCAAGTCAAACACCCCATGGCTCTGTGCACCTTGATCTTTTCGTGGGCTCCCTGCCTGAGAGGTGAATGCTGCTCTTTGGTGCCGCTGTCACGTCCTAAAAGCTGGGTGAGAACTCAGGAGGTGAGGATGGCATCCCCCTCCTGCCAGGGGCTTCTTTGTCCCCCGTTGTAGAGGAATAATGTGCAAAAGTGAAAATAAACATGCCATCTCTCACTCAGCAGCCTTTCATTTGCACCTGTGAGGTTGTCAGAATTATCTGCATCACTGGTTAGAATGTGTGATCTTTGCCTGTTTTAGGATTAGAAAAATGGATATCTATCTATATCTATCTATCTATATCTATATCTATATATCCTATATCTATATCTAAATCTATATTATCTATATAATCTATATAATCTATATAATCTATATCTATCTAAATCATCTATATCTATATCTCATCTTCTATATCGATGTCTATATCTATATCATCTATCTATCTATACATCTGATTTTGGTCATTAACAGCACAAAGAATGGATAGGATATGAAGAAGAACTGAGATTTCTGTGCTTTTTTTTTTTTTTTGGCAGCTGAAAATTTAAATTCTTTTACTTTGTAGAAAAACAAATTTCTACCAGTTCAGCAAATTTCTTCAGAATATTGTCAGTTTTTAGTCATTAATATTGAGACTGATCTTTTGGATTGCTGCAAAACATAAGAAATGTCAACCAGGAAATGGTTAACCATTTTTTTTTAAATTATTCAAAATGAAGAAGAAAATAACCTCTAAATTAAAGGCATATATTTTTAAAAAAAATATAACATTTATAACAGGAAAAATGCATTTAATAATCTAAAATTTCATTTTTCTTTCTTGTACAGTTTAGTATTAAAAGTGTTTCTACTTTAGATGTGCATTTATTAATGGAAATGTTAAAGCAATGGTAATTTCATGAAGCATATTTATTTTTTAATAAATATTTTGTCCATTGAAATTTAAAAACAATCTTTCACAGAGAATTGCAGATTGAGTCAGTGTCTATATTTATATGCTAATGACTCTATGGAAGAAAGCAGAATTAACATATAATGCCTAATTATGAGAAAAAAAATGCAATAATCCTATAACTTGGAAATAAATTATATAAGTTTTAATTATATACTTTCAGTGTACCAATTCTTAAGTTATGGTTCTGGAACTGGATTTTAGAGAGAGGAAAAAAGTCCCTATGAAAACTATTGAAACAAAATAAACTTGTCCAGTTATAATTTTGGAAAGATCATTTCTTACAGTCTTGTTTGTGCATTTGCATCATTGAGTAGAATATTTTGTCATTAAAAATTTCACATATTGTGAGATATTAGTGTTAAATGCTGCCCAATGCCTGCCATTGTGCAAGGTCTGCCATTCCATTGTCTTCCAAAAAGAATCAATGAGTTTTGAATGCTGGGTTTCAGGGTTATATTTAAGATATTTTCCTAGATTTTTATATGTATCATTGTTCTTTGTACTGTTTTAGTGGTCCTGTGGTTTCTGTACAAGAGTTTACCAAGAAATTGCACTTTGAGATTAAGAACCAAGTCCCTTTGGTCCTACACACATCAGTTATTATCTCTGGTCCAAAATAAAATGATATCTCCCCCAATTCAAATGGAAATTAATCTCAGGGAAACTGAAGGAGTCTACTACTCTTTGCAGAAATTTTAAGTAAGTGATTTCTCAGCATTTTACTTTCAGATTTAAAAAACCTAATAAGAACAAAATTGATCATAACAGGCAAAAAGTCCTTCATAACAATATTTAATCCATTAACCGTAACATTTCAGTCCCTCACACCACCTCTGTAGGAAAAATCAATATATCATATAAAGAAATAAAGAGATGCTAAATGGCCTGCACACACATATATATATGCATTTGAGCAATGGTATTCATGAAAAAAACCTGACTACTGATTTTTCTGAAGAACAGTCTAAATATTACATAAACACATTGATATCAGGATTAAGTAAGAAAAACTTAAGAAAATTAAGCTTTCCAGGCTCTGCAGATTCAGGACTGATAGACAGAAAAATACTAGAAAACAATTCAAAAGAAAAAAAGCAGCAGCTGATTTATTGTCTCTATATATGTGTGCATGTGTGTCCAACTTTTGTTTCATTAATTGTTTAATTGAGTTGAAGGTAATTTTACACCTAGAGGTGTGTTCTGGTGAGCTGCAGCAGAAATATCTTTCCATGTTTCTCTACATCCATGGTGTTTGTATCCAGGTGTTGGGATGCTCCATGCCTGTCCGCAGCAGCTGGCAATCCTAATCCCTGCCTTTAACAGAAACTGGGCATAAATTTGCTTTCCTTGCTTGAGGATAATAAAATCTACCCTCAAAAGGACACTGCCTGCTAAACTCTGTTTTGTAAATGCACTTGGGATGACAAATGAGGGACACAAAATGTTCTGCACATGTGTCCTGTCTGAAGGCACAAGCCTAAAGCTGCTTCTTGCTTGTGAAGTGCCCATTAAAAAGCAGGAGAAAACAACTTTGGGGAATTGGTGAATGGTGGGGGTTTGGGTACAAACAACATAGGTGATTAGTAGCAGAGCAGCTAGAACACAGAAAATGCTGGTTTTGCCACTGCTTTCCCCAGACTCCCTGCCCAGGCTTTCCCCACAGTTGTTTCCCACACACTGTGTTGATGAAAGATTTACTTCTGAGGTTACCTACCCTCTGTGCTCTTCATTTTGTGCCTGTGCTCATTTTTCCACCCTATTTATCTTATTCGCTGATGTGAACTACAACTCTTGTGCTAGATGGCCTTTCAGCTACATAAGCCTTTGATGAAGCATTAGAAAAAATTTCAGTGTTTGTTGTATTCATTTTAAGATTTCCCAATGCTTTTTTTTTTTTTTTCCCCATGAGTTTTTTACAGAATAAAATCCAAAATTCTGAAGGTCTTCATTTGCCAGGTGGCCAAATTGCATATCAAAATATTGTCTGAATTGTGTAAATAGTATAATGTGCACTTGAAAACTACTCCACAATTTCTTTCTGAATGACATCAAAAGAAAGCATTTCCAAGAAAACTATTTCCTGCACTTTGCTATTTTGTTAAATGTGCTCTAAAGAAGCATAAGATTAAAGTGTGAGTAAATGCAGGGCTTATAAGAAGCAGCTGGTCAGAAACATTGAAGTTACTTCATTTTAACGGGAAGGTGGGCTCTGAAAACAACTCCTGAAGGTTCATGATAGTTACTTGTAGAGACAAAAAGTTTAGATAATAACCAAAACTTTTAGAGAACATATTTAGACCTTTGATTTACATGTAGGCTATACTGTGGGAAATGTTCAAAGCAATCCATATTTGAACATAAATGTCAATTAACATTTTCTTTTGGTACAAGTCCCAGGCAGCTCCATTCCATTCAGATTCCTAAGTTCCCTTTCATTCAGAATAATGAGACCAGCTTTGCACTGAAGTGCTGATGAAGCTTCAAAAGGTAATAATGCAGCCATGGCACTTGAAAGGCTGATTTTTTCCATATAAATAATGGCATTTACAGTTCTAACAACTGTGATGAAAACCATGAGGTTAATGAATCCTTGGGGTCCAGGACACATAGTGAGCACTAACTGGGATCAAGAATAAGTTTTATCAAAACCTGTAGCACTGAGAAGTGAGCAGCTCTCTGGATAAGGAGTTGATGCAGTTTGCTGATTTTTAATAATCTCTATTAGGGGAAATCAGGTGGGATGTTATCTGATTGCTTGCTTAGATGGTTTTGGTTTGTTTGCCTTAAAAATACAGAGAGAAGTTTGGGGTTTTTTGTATTTAACTAAGTAACCAAGACCTATAAGAAAATTACACAAGGAAAACTGACAACTTTCTTGCTTTAATTAATTTTATTTTAATTTAATTCAGAACTAAAAGTAATGGTGTGAGTCCTACAAACACCTAAAATTTCAACTCTTTAAGATCTCAGTTACATGATTTGCAAATATAGCCTGTTAAAACATTAAATGAGCAAATAATAAATCCTTTGCTCCACATACATGCTGTTTTTCCTCTTTTCTCAACAAGATTATAGCTGTAGCAACAAAATATAGCAATATAGCAATAATTGACAGCAAAAAAATGGGTATTTTCTGGAGATTCATCTCATTGAGAAGATCAGATGACGTCACCATAAAAGTGCCTTTTTAATTGTTATTATTGACCAGAAAATGAGTCAATGTTGTAATTATTGACCAGAAAATGAGTCAACCCCTCGGATGACCTCATGTGGGTATTTAATGGATATGACCATAGTGGGGTTTTGCAGATGAATCAGAGCTTTCTTGGCCTGTGCTGAAGAATTCAGACACAAAGTTTTGTTATTGACCATTCCAGAAAAAGAAAAACTCAAATGTGGAACTGCGTGCAAGAAAGACTGGCTCATCATCTTTTGGCTCAACATCAAGACTGCACATTATGTCTCTTAAGAAATAAAAGGGAATACTCAAATTTGTTTTAAACATTTTAAATATGAGGGAATCCAGAGCATCCCTAGTTAAGTTTCCTCGCTGGTTAATAATTCTCACTGTTTAAAACAGACCTTATTTCTAATTTCCATTTTGTGAGCCTTAACTCTCAGTCAAGGAATAGAGTTGTATCTTAGCCTGCTATGTGGAAAAACCCTCTGGTGAGAGATACACTCTCCCCCTGTCTGTTCTTACAGATCCCTTAGGCTTGACTTTGATGAGCTAAATAGATTGAACCTATTAAATCTCTTTCTGTAAGGCAGATTTTCCAGTCTTTAAATCATCCTTGCTGTTTTGCATCATGGTTTTAATCATGTGCAGAATAGACTCGGATGTACTTTTTCAGTAAACATCTTGAATATCTTCACTTTATTTTTATCCAGATATCCACCTGTTAAACACTGATAAAGACCTTATTAGCTCTTTCAGCTGGACATTCTTCTAAGAAGTCAATCTGAAATGGACATTTATAAAGATTTTTCCTCCCCACCTCAGAATCACTGCTATAATAGCACCATAAATATGAACTGTAACCTTTGTTTCAGAAGCATGGCATTAAGAGCAGAAAAACTCTAAATATGTGGTGTTTAATGATTTCTGACATAATATTATATTATAATATTATATACATTATTATTAAATATTATAATTATATATTATACAATTATATTATAATAGTATAATATATATTATATTTGTATAAAATAAAATAAATTATGATTTTATAAAGATAAAATTATAATAATTTATAATACATTATAAAATATAATAATTTTCACTTATCCCATTGTTCTGATATAATAGCAGTTCACTGCCAAACAGAAATAGTAATATAAATAACTTGTAAAATATTTTAAAAATATTTACCATAGAGCATCCAATTTGAAAATATTAGCAATTGTCCATGCTTTTCAAAGATGGGTGGCAGAGATAATGAATTCTCCTGCTTCTGGCAGGAGAAATGTTATTGCCCGGGTTGCTGTTTGGATGGGACCATCACACGGTACCTGGTGGTTGTCTACTGTGCCAATCGGTATAGACTTTTTCAGGAATAATCAGGGTATCTTACAGGCAGAATAAAAGTCCCTCTTGTCCCTATAGCCTTTAAAGAATTTGTAAATGAGCCTTTCAGCACATTTTTTTTTTTCAGTTTATCATTTTATGCATTCAAGCTGAATTGGGAGAGTTGCAAGTTCAACCTGTATTAATTAGCACAGTGCAAGATTGCTTAGTGGTTTCTTTTATACTAGCTACTTCTAAAACAGGGGGAAAAGAAAATATCCTTGATTCCTTAGCAAATCACTGCCAGGGTGTCTTTATGAAGAGCTGAAGAAGATTTTAGGGAGATCTGTTAACATGGCAGAGTGTATCTTCTCATATACATTCTGTTCAGAGTTTTGCCATTAAATAAGTGGGAAATACCTACTTGAAAAATGTCAAATCTGATTGTATTGAGCCTTCACAATGAAGTCAAGTATGAAAAAGGGAAGTCTTGGTGTTTTTAAACTGTAGGTATAAATTTATGTGATAACACATAAGGATTTTAATGTTTGATATATTCTTTCTGTATGAAGAAAAACTTGGTGAAAGGTCTGTTATTAAATGGATAACTCAATTAGAATGAGTGGATTCCAGCAAACTAGGTTAGGTAAATTTAACTTTAACTTCAGTCAAATTGCTCCTAAAGTTGACAGCTGAATTAATGATGTCTGAGTCAATAGCAACTCTTTTAAGGTCAGATATGTCCAGAGGGACTTGGCCCAGGAGGCACAAAACCAAATAGTTACAGATCAAAAAAGTTATAAGCTCCACTGGGTAGGAGCCAGACGTGATAGGAAGATATGTACTAATAGAGATCATGAAAGAACAACTGAAATGTCTTCTTTGAACTTGTTTTGTTTTCTTTTTAATAAATGTTAAATGGAAAGTGAGCATTTAAGAGTAGATAATATTTTCTGTCCAAAGTTTTGATCCATTTTGACCAAATGCTCAAAATCTGGCTCTTTGAAAAATAGCATTATTTCTCTAATTCTAAAAGATCTTCATAAATTTTAAAGTCACATTAATTACTTTGATATGCCATAAGTACTGTGCACCCACAAGTATTCTAAACTTGAGCAAACCCCAAATGGCAGTGGCCTGTTCAACCCCAGATTCCTCATATGGCTTATAAAAAGTGCATGTGTTTATAAAGCATGCTCACACTGAGCTGTGCAGGGAGAAGGGAACTGAGAAACTCAGTGCTTTGGCACTATTGACACATCAACAAGAAGAAAAGACAGATTCTTTTTTTTTTTTTTTCCTATTTGGAAAGTCCTGGTATTGTCCATATAAGCAAAATGGTGGGCTCTGGTCCTAATACAGAATCTGGAGTTCAGCTTTCAGGAAATCCTCTGCCACCACCTTTTCATAGAGAAGACTTGTCAACAGCAGGACTTGATGCAAATAGGTAAGGATTCTTACTAAAATTTGTGAGACATCCCCTACACTTTCTAAAAGGGTTTGAAAGCCCAACATATTTTGCTAATAATATTTCCTTTCCCTCAATAAGCAGCATACATCACTGATTTTTTGCTGAAAGGATGACAGTATTGACATGAGAAAATTCAACAATATATATAATTTTTTGGGAGATATTTTGACTCACTTTCCCTGCTGCTTAGACTAAAAATGCAGGCAAGTTTAATTTTTGCAGCTAACTTTTCTCTTTTGTTTTCTTTCAACAGAACACTTTTCAGGGTTACCTGTGTGTGTGAAAGATGTCCTGGTTTTTTCATTCAAATCTGATTTTTGGGCAGCTTTTGTATTAAGCTCTGTGAATATTCATGAAGAGATTCTCATGTACCTAGAGTTGATTTAACTGGGCAATGAATCAATTGCTGCTAAAAATCGTGTTAAAAGAGAACTAAAAGAGAAGAATAGAGGGAAAAAAAAAAACCCCAAACCAAACCCTAACCACATCTCCATCTATTTTAGAAATATTGTACTGATTGGGAATAATTTGGGGACTGAGAGTGCAACTAGTGTCTTTCAGCTGCATGGTTGGATCTAGCAGGATCTGAATGAGCAACGGAATCCTGATTTTTATTTTGTTAATGCAAACGGCTTTGCTGTTCAACATGGCTTGTTCTGTGCTACCTCATCCTCCTGACTTTGTGTCCTGCCCCTGCTGATTTCCCAGTCTTTGCCAAGCTAAATCCATGCCAGGGTTGGTAGCCACACACCCCTAATTTAGCAATTGCATTTTAACAAAGAATTTATAAGAGTTATTTTTTCTTTCCCAGATAAAAAACTTTGTCTCAGCTCAGCGTTCACAGAGACTGCTCTGTCTGCCTGCTTGATTTGTTTTCTATTTATAAATAGAGTTATATCTCCAAAGAGGTTCATTTATGAGGGAGATCAGCTCTAGCCAGTAGTGTGAACTGAGCATTGGGGAAACAAAGCTTTGGAGGGAGGCTAAAATAAAACAAATTACTGTGCAGCCTTCATTTGGTTTCCATTATTCAAAGTCAGATAACACTGTGGATTTTTTTTAAAGGAAAAGACACTGGAATCCCAATTATCCAGGCATCCACAGTCAGAGTCACTCTTTGTGATGAATTCTCAGCATCTTTACCCCCCCACTATTTACTTGCTATTAGTCATACTTCCATTGGCTGTGTTATCCCAAAATATCCATGTGAGAATAACAGTTCATACAGTGGGTAAGTAAGAATAAAAAGAACCCTCAATGAGAATAATCATGCTTTGGGACTGATGTTGAATATTCTCCTTTAATCCACAGAATCTTTTAGTTCTTGAGTTTGGGAGGATTTTTTATCCCAAATATCTGATGCTATTTCCAGTAGAAGTTCCTGCATCTAATTTCTGAGTCTCAGGTACCACCTCCCTTTAATATTTTTTTTTCCTTCAGAGATGGAGATAAGGTATTTGTGTGCCTGGAGATACTGGTACATATCTGACCTTTGTGTCCCCTGGTAAATGGTTAGAATTTAAATTTCTTGGCTGGTGGAATGTTTCATCTTTTTCCTCATGGGAGCTTCTGCATTTGTGAGGCCCATTAAAAGGAGTACATGGTCACATCCTAGGAGATGAGCTAATCTATTCTTTTTTATTCAAACTGTCACTTAATTCAGTGTGATTTCTGAACTTCTATTTATTATACAACAGTACTAAATAGGATCCTGTCCAAACTATGCATATGTCTCTTTTCTCATTCTAGAAAAAGACAAATACTCTTTATTTGTTGAAATTCTCCAGCCATGTTCATGGGAAAGGCACAGGAGCTAAGTATAGATCAGGTACAACTTAAAACAAAAATTCAATTTCTTTATGGTAAGCTGCTCAAAATCTCTATAAAAGAGTGTTGTCATTTTTTGATGCCTTTCTATCCCACAATTCCCATTTCTATCCCATAGTATACACCAAATATTTAAGTAAAGCTAGCTCCATAGTCTTAGTTCCATCTGTGTGTATATGTACATATATAAATGGAAAAAAAAAATGAGATCTCCTCAGAACTGGTGCTAATATCTCATTTTACAAAGTTTAGTGGTTTGAGTAGAATGTCAGCTTTCAATAAAAGAAAGAACAATGTGAGTGATTGTGTGTATTGCAATTTTTCTGAAGTGAATGAGAAAACGAAACTTGCTATTCTGGATTGCTAAAGTCTGAGACTTGTTCTGACAGTGCCAAGAGCTGACAGAGCTCCCCTGAGTATTAAAATAAAAGCAGAAACAATTTAGGAAATGTAAATAGGAGGCTAAAAAAAAAAAAGCCGTAGAATGAAACACTTTGATACTTTGCATTTTTTTTACAGACTGTCTGTCCCTGTGACAGATCTTCCTCACATTTAAAACAACAGATATTTAAACACTGGCAAGTTTCATCCCTTACATTTTAGGAATTTAGAGAAAACCTTCAAATCACTTCATTTACTACGAAACCCAGGAGGATTAAATAGATAAAAAAAAGCTGTGATGAACAGCTGACTCCAGTGTTTTTAAGGACACTATAAGACACTAACATGGGCCAGCAGAGCAATGCAAATATTCTAACAGAAAATAAAAGGTTGTCTCATAATTTTTGAATGGTGGTCCCTTCACCTAAGAAGTTCACAGTCTGAAATGCTGTCATATTTTACCTGGATATCTCTTTTTTTTGGTCTTTTCCCTAATTGTGTTTCTGTAAGTCTTTCAGGAATAATTAGTGGTGAATTTCTACAGCAAGATGGAAACGAAGTGAGTTGGTAGCATACTTGAGAGAAAGCAATTCCACTATTTCTTTTTGCAAATTAAAGATCTCATCCCAGCATGAATTGTTTAATTCAATTGCTTTAATTCCATGGGATTTTTTTAGCTCGAAGAGTTGCTGGATTTTTTTTTTGACCTGAGATCAGAGAAGAAACAAACTTGTGTTTGTCAGTAGTATAATTTTATTCAGTTATTGTTATCTGCCAGAGTTCAAGAAGCATTTAGGCAGTGCTCTCAGGCAAAATGGTGTGATTTTGGGGTTATTCTGTGCAGGGCTAGGGACTGATTTTGATGATCTCTGTGGGCCCCTTCAAACTCAGGATATTCTGTGATTTCATGAATGCTAGCTCTACGATGTCAATTCAGTATGTGACTTTTTTTTGAAGCCTTGACTCCTCTGTAATTTGTGAAATCAAGCTTTATATGAATAACAGTTGCAGGGTCAGTCTCTGAAACCTGGGACATTATTTTTAGACATTTTTAGATCAATTGCTGAAGTGCAACTTGAAAACAAAAGGCACTTTACCATTTTGTCTTATAGATATTACCAACCTTTCTCATGGAGCACATGGGGCATTATTAAAAATTTTTTGCTCTCTTCCTGTGATATTTTCTGGGTATGAGGAGAAAGGA
Organism: Melozone crissalis; assembly: GCF_028551555.1. Classification (NCBI taxonomy): domain Eukaryota; kingdom Metazoa; phylum Chordata; class Aves; order Passeriformes; family Passerellidae; genus Melozone; species Melozone crissalis. The sequence continues at coordinate 5,115,477 of NW_026535817.1, read as the reverse complement.
ATGAACCTGACTCCATGTTCTTAGAAGGCTAATTTATTACTTTATGATATTATATTATATTATATAAAAGAATGCTATACTAAACTGTACTAAAGAATAGAGAAAGGATGCAGACAGAAGGCTACAAAGAATGATAAGGAAAACTCGTGACTTTTTCCAGAGCTCTGACACAGCTTGGCCCTGATTGGTCATTAAGTCAAAACAATTCTCATGAAACCAATCAACCACCTGTTGGATAAACAGTCTCCAAACCACATTCCAAAGCAGCAAAACAGAGGAGAAGCAAATGAGATAAATATTGTTTTCCTTTTCCTCTGAGAGATAATTATTGTTTTCCTTTTTCTCTGAGGCTTCTTATCTTCCCAGAAGAAGAATCCTGGGCAAGGGGAATTTTCAGAATATATGACGGTGACACTCTTACAAACATGCCAGAAACTCCAAATTTACCTTGCCAAGACTGAAATTGGATGCAAAATAGATTTAGGAGTGTTTCCCTAGAAACTAAACAGAGGAAAAAAGGTCTACAAAACTTGAAAAGATGATTACAATTCTATTGCAGTCATTTTTAGCTATACAGAGGAAATTTGGAAGTCTTGGGTAGACAAAGGAGACAGAGGTACTGCTCTTGCTCCTCATGTGGTTCAGGGGCATGTGATCACTCAGGGTGGAACACTGACCTCTCCCAGCCTTACCCAAATTCTTGAAATTCTTCATGTTCAAATTAAGAATTTCTGAATGTTCAAATTCTTATTCTTAATGTTCAAATTAAGATATTCTTAATGTTCAAATTTCTGAAATTCCCAATGTTCAAATTAAGAACATTAACTTTGATCTCCCCACTTCCATGAGTGAGTCTGTATCCGACAACTAATGTAGTGTGCAAATAAATTCCTATATTCCTGCTTCTATACGTTTAAATTTTGATACATTTCTCTGTAATGTGAAGAGTATAAGAAATGCCAGGATAAGCATGTTTCCTTTTTTCCTCTTTTTTTTTTTTTTTTCCCCTTGGCAGAAACAATTTGATTGAAATTTCATGCTGTTTGGCCCCTGACACAAATAATTTCAGTAAATCATCCTTGACTGTTTTCTTTCTCTGAAGAGATGCCCAATTATATGCAAAATACTTTAAAACTACAGCAGATTTTTGAATTTCAAATTGAGAAAACCCCAAATCACCAATGACTTGTGAAGAAATTTAAACTTTAGAGGCTAATATAGAAAGCAAGAGGACACATAACTGAACGAGCATGCTTCTTGTTCAGCAAGATTTTATTCAGGCTCCCTCTAAGTGACACCTTTAGTAGTAGCTCAAATTCAAGATTTAGGAGAGAGGAGAATGGATTAATAATATAAGAACAGCCATGCACAACAGAACATTATTGAAAAATTAAACTGTTTTGAGAATTTTTTTTATTTATTTGTCCTATTTTGGCAAGAATAATTTGTTCTAGGTTTCTGAACAGGAAGTTTTCTTGTCTTGCTCTGGACTCATGAGACCTGCTTTGAAAAATTTGCTTTTGTACTTAGTAATTAAGATGTTAATATATAATGAGTACTTGGTAATCAAGGTGATACTATATAAATATGTATTATTTTAAATTCCTCCTTGCTGCTTTCTTAATCTCTTTCTCTATCTGAGTATATGATTGAATGTATTACTCATATGTGGTATTTTTAGGGTTCTCCAGACGGAGGAGGAATGAAGGAATCTGACTCCATGTTCTTAGAAGGCTAATTTATTATTTTATGATATTATATTATATAATAATATACTAAAGAATGGAGAAAGGATGCAGACAGAAGGCTAAAAGATAATAATGAAAAACTTGTGACTCTTACCAGAGTCCCAACACAGCTTGGCAATGATTGGTCATTAAGTAAAAACAATTCACATGAAACCAATCAAACAATGACCAGTTGGTAAACAATGTCCAAACCACATTCCAAAGCAGCAAAACACAGGAGAAGCAATCAGATAATTATTGTTTTCCTTTTTCTCTGAGGCTTCTCGGCTTCCCAGCAGAAGAATCCTGGGTAAAGGGATTTTTCAGCAAAATTTGACGGTGACACTCATACAATTTTTAGCAGTGTGAGAATTAATGCCTGTTTGCCCTCATAAATGGGAGCCCCTTTCTTTGAAAGAGTTACCAGCAGATGGGCAGTTAGACACTGGCATGTGCAGCAGTGCTGCCAGTGAAGGGGGATAATGCTGAATTAGGCAATACTGTCTCCATCCAACTCTCATACACTGCCTTTGTAGACAGTGGGAGAACTAGAAGAGATAGATTCTGCCTTAGGAAATACACTCTAGGTGTTTTTTTCCACAGATGAAACTATGATAATTTAGCCTACCTGGGACTGTGGCCAATGCACTCCATTAAAGAGAGCTGGTGCAAAACTGCAGTGCCCAGGAGAAGAGAAAGTGCCACATTTGTTGAGGCACACACCCATAAAACAACATGAATTGATTAATTTGGGAGGTCTAGGACTCTCTGAGCCTTTGCTGAGCTATAAGGTATAATGTTTCATGGGAACTCAATTGATCTGATGAGCAAGGAAGACCTCCACGGCAATGTTTGCTGTTTAAGTCACAGTTCCAGAAGAACCCATGTGATTGGAACACTCGATTCCATCTGGGAGTTGAAATCTCTGAAGTCAATAACTACAAGTAGGAGTTGCAGCCTCAGGGTGGGTCACCCAGCATAGTTCTGGCATTGCAACCATACACAGCCTTTCCACTTGCAGCATGAAAGTTAGAGCATCTCTAACCAGCCTCTTTCTGCCGAAATATGAGTTTTCTTGTGTGTTTTGGTAGGGCTTGTATGATCAGGCAGTCTGAAAAAGGCTGTCAGACAAGATGAACCCCACATCTGATTTAATGTGTTAATCCCTGCGTTGCTACAGTTAGTTGCTGTGGGAAATAATAATTACAACATCCTCCTAGTGCAGGAGACAATCCAAGAATTGGTATTTTTACAGCTTCCTTCAAAATGAAAAACATGTGTTAAAAGTCACATTGATTATTTTAATCCCATCTCCCACAGCAATATAGTTCAGCAGTATGACTCCCCCTTGTCTGTAGTATGCCTGGCAGGAGGGAAACAAAAACATTGATCTACTATTGACTAAATATACTGGAAAATACTTTGTACTAAACATTTGAATAGGAAATAGGAGAATGCTCCAAAATGACATTTGCTACCACGCTTCACGATATTACCATAGAAACTAAGAGTTTTGTCTGAATGCTTTGCTTTTGTATTTGTATTTTCACACAGAAAAGGGATGTTACCTACTAGTCTTAGATAAGAAAACTGATCATTAATTTTGCATTTTGTAAATTCCCACTAAGCAGAGCACATTTGCAAAAAGATAGGCATCAAACAAAGAACATAGCAATTTAAAATTACAGAAAACTATGATTCAATACACCGTTTAAATGGTTTATTTAAATATGTTTTAAAATATAATGATGTTATAAACCCTTTAAAAGTCTAACTAAAGCAAAAGATGTCTAGATAGCTCAGTGGCTTTTAGTAAGATGTTGAAGCACATCTCTATGTTCTTTCCAAACCAGCTTGAGCTGGCAGGAAAAGAAAGCTGTTTCAAGACTGTGATTTGATATCACCACTCAGATGGATTGTGATGCTCAGAGAGCTCTTAAAGTCCTATGAAATATACTTCTAATGGCAATGAATTGGCTGCTTTAGTAATGGTGATGGGAAGATGATGCCATGGGGATAAAATATACAACTAAGAGACGTTGAACTAAGAGATTTCTCTCTGGTGGAAAAATCTGGAGATGTGTGTGTGCTATGGTTTCTGTGTTTTATCTCCAGCACCACAGTAAAGCCAACTGTCAGCTAATCCCAATATGTTTCATCTTCCAAACTCTGTTAATCAGGTGCCTAGAACTATGATTGAGATAGTCACACTGGCTTAAATAATTAATATTGCTGCTAAAACTGACAGTAGGCTTCAATGGTAACAATTACTATAATTTTAATTAGGATAGTACTTTCCCCCATCCTATGCAGTGGGAAAGGACGAAGTGTTTTAGTCTCATTTCACTCCTTGTGAAAACAGTGTGATACAAAATGCTCATTTTCCATCTTTGAGGCTTGCTTGTCCCTTTGGCAGCTTGGCTCCACTAGGAGTGTGGCACAGCAGTGGATTTTAGGAAGCACAGTATGGGTGAGCCCAGTGTAGAATGGAGAAGGAAGCAAATAATATGGAATGGCTGTGCTGGTTGAGTCTTAAGTAAGTCAAAAATAAATACCTGTCCCTGCATCAGGATCAATTCTCTTTCTCAAGCAAAGAGAAATTCCATCACAGTGATGCAGCTTCTTGATCCATAAAGTTGGAGGGATTAGACGCACTACATGAGGCATGAAACTGGAATGGTCTCTGTGATGACCCCTGAACTGCTAAAGCTGATCCAGAGCAGCAGCAATTTATAAATTGTCAGGGAAATTTACACATTGTCCCAGCTGGAGTACTCAAACTCTTGATTTGTACGCATGAAATTAATTTAAAAGGTTTACTCAACATTCCTTTTCTTCTTTTATTTTATTTTTTTTATTAGCATGTGTTTCATTAAATCCACAAGGTATGATTACCATGTAGTTAAAATAAGATTTTCATAACGAAATGCATGATATTCTATCCTTAACAGCCATATTGCTTGATTTAAAACTGACATTAAGAACATTTAAAAATGCCTCTATAGAATGCAGCTGGCATACACAGCACAAATGTTGCCATTAGTGTAACACACTGTGATAAGTTTAATAGATTAGCAAAAAAAATATTATAGCAAGTGAGTAATAGCAGTTAACAACTTTGAAATATTAACTGCTTTGAGTTAAAATCTTTGGAAATATTATCATTTGTAGCACTGTTGAGTATTAGTGCAGCTCCATATATATATATATATATATATATACACATACACATAGCTCCTTATATATATATATATATATATATATATATCCCTTTAGGGCTCTTTAATGGTACAACAATGCACCATGGAATAGTAATGAAAAATTTATGCAATTTCAAAAAAAAGATATGGATAATATTCATTCATTACTGGTCAAACTTTCCTGTATGTTAGAGAAGTGAGTTAACTATAAGTGCTTGTTTCAAACTAGATTTCACACTGGAAGTAGGAAAAGACATTTGCCTTCCAGGTACTTAATGATTCCATTAGACAATGATGGATTTTTTGTATTATAGAGATTCTTAGAAGATGAAAAATACTGATTGTTTCCCTTCTCTAATATAGCCATAGTTCATGTCTCAGAACCAGTTTGATTGTCAAAGTGAATAATATTTTAATATGTTTAGAGATAGCCTCATTCTTCTTGGTGGAAAAATGAAATTACTTTTGACATTAGGGTGTTTTGTTATCTGTTCCTTGAGTAACATCAATATCACATAATTTTGATGGCGTGCTTCAGGTGTGATTTCTAGAAACAAGATGCAAGAGAAAAAAAATGTCCTTAATGCATCATTGTTTGAATTCTTTCTCTGTAAATAGCAATTGTGCATTAGAGCAAAAATATTTGGGTTTTCTATGGAATGAATACTAAACTAGACCAAAGGTCTCTATCAGAATGTTATCTTAAATAAAATTTAAAAAATAATAAATCTCTAAATTGAAATAAAAGTTTTAAAATTTATTCTTCAGCATTAAAATGTTTACTACCTTATTAGGCAACACTCATTTCTAAACCTGACTTAAGTGAACAACTATAATATCTAAGGGAAGTTCTGAATGAGAGTAAGACTCTACCCACTTTAAAGGTAAGTAATTTATAGTCTGATTTATCTTTCTTATAAGTGACTGGTAACTCTGTTGAATATTGTGATTTAATTAAATAGGCTTAATACTTAATATATTTTTTTAAATTCACGCACATAAATACAATTTTTTCTCTCATTTTCTTAATATTATTATGGCTGGTGTCAATCAGTTTCAGCTCTCTCTGTATATATTATTACAGTCTTTGCATTCTCTGCTTTTTATCATGACATTTAAGCTTAAAAAAATGTTAGGAAGGCATTCTCCGTCTGGGAGCATTTACAGGATCAAATGCCAGAGATCCAATTTTACATATCTGCCATTCCCAAAGGGAAAATTACCTTGGACTCCATCTGCTTCTGTTCTTTTTGAATTAGGGAGGAAAAATTAATCTGAGTTCTACAAAAGCAGAAACACTTGTGGACAAATCTCTACATTTTAGATGCAGATGGAAATTATCATCTGGAGTGTAAAAGAGGATAATTAAGGAGCTCAATTTCATGACCATGGTGAATTTAAGAGGGATGTGGTGGTGTTACCCACCCTGGGGGGTTTGTTTATGATAAAGCGTCTGTGGATTTCCAGGCTCTCAGGTTGATTACAGCAGTTAGTGTAGAACAGTGACTATTTGAAGAAAGGAAATGAGATATGCTGTAAGAAAATGTGCTTGAATATCTGCTATAAGGATCTACCTGGCCTCACATCTGCCAAATAACTTAGCTGTTCACCTCTCTGGGTTTGCTGGTTGAGTAAGCAATGGATTGTGAATGGCAGGCTTAGCTCCTCTCTTTCCATTCCATGCCCCCTCACAAGTGCAAAAAAAAATTGCCAGAAGCCTGAGGAACGTTTTGTTTTCCTAGATTTCTTTTACTACAACAGTTCATTCTAATATTTGCATCATTTAGAGTGCTGGCAGCTGAAATGATACAAAAGCAGGGAACTGACTTCAAAGTCAGAGATTAGTAAATTATCTTGCTGTCAAAAGTAAATCCTGAGCTCAGTGGCGTAGAGTAACACTGAATGGAACACCTAGAACCCCAAAGGATCTTTAGTGCAAAGTTATAATCTCTCTTGTTTAGGCATCTGTTCTGTGAGCAGACTCTGTCAAGTTGAGCACTGTGAGGAAGATGAGTGATAGAACCATGCAAGGCAGAAAAGCAGCTGAAAAACAAAATCCAGTAGGACATGGTGAGGGCAGAGACATGTGTGCCTCTCTCTGGGGTTTGGGCATCTTATACAATGTTTTCTGGCAATTCCTTCCTTTATTGGGATTTTCAATACTAAGAGTTCTGTTTTCTTTAGAAGTGAGTCAAAAAGAGAAGCAGGCAGGCAGAGCTCATGATGCCTTCACCCCTTTCTTTCTTCACTTTGAGAAGTCATGTTATGTGAAAAATAAAAAAAATCAAATTCCCAAATAATTCTGTGAAATACCTAGTTTACATTTTTGTTCTGTTTTTAATTGATAGAAGTCTCATTGTTCTTTTGTGTTTGTCTAACTCCAGTGTCCTTTTCAGGTGCCTGTTCCTTGACCCCTGCTTTTGGGTGAGTGCAGTATCATTGCTTTGCCTGACTTCTGCTTTGCTAGCCCTGCAGAGCTGAGCTGGTGCCCTGCTTGCATTTCTCATGACTTCAGTTTGCCCAAGCTACACCCTTTATCTGCTTCTCCAAGGCTGCTCTCTTCTCCAGTCCTTATCAGAGCAAAGGGCTGCTCTGCTCTGCTGTCCTTATCACCATAACTCAGAGAGCTCTCCAGTGAAGTGCAGGCAGGGAATAAATAAATGGTGCAAGCAGCAGATCCAGCAGACACATCCCATTTGAAACCCATTTTGAAATGTATTCATAGCAAAGAAAGCAGTTGACCTAGACAAACAATTAAATAAAACAAATAAATAAAACAAATAAATAAGAGAGAGAAAAGAAAATAAAAAATCTTCTGAGGAAATCTGTGGTCTTATTAAAAACAAGGAATCATGAGTAGAAGAAAAGGACTGCAAGAAAATCAGAACGGGGAAGATTCTTGTCTGCACTACTGTAGTCAGTGAATCTGAAAATTCAGCAAACCTGATGTAAATGTGAGATGGTTATACTGAAGTAGTGCTTTAGAGGAGAAACTAATCTGGAAAGAAAGAACCCAAGGCTGAATTCCTAAAAAGCATTTTTTTATTCTGAATGTGTTTTATCACTGTAACTAGGGAATTATGGAATCAGGATAAAGGCATATAAAATGCAAAACTATCTAAGGCAAAAATAAAGCTAAACACTCATACTGGAAAAGGCTTTGAAATGATGAACACAATATTGGTCCTGCACCTGTAATTAATTGGGGTGATATCAGGGTAAAAACAGTTGTGTTTATTTCTGTTTATCCATTAATCCAGTGGATTCTTACAATAACTACAAAATGGTTTGAGACATTGCAGCTTCTGGTGTTTTGCCTGTTGCAACAGGCAAGACTTTTGTCATTTTGTAAGACTTGTAATGCTTACAGTAATTCCTTTTCTTCCATTTACTGCAAAACCACAACTAAATTCCTGTAGACCAGCCTGAATAATTTCTGTGTGCAAGTGTTGTTTATACCTTTAGATACTTACAGATAATTGACATTGCATTCTGTGACATGGCAATTTTTCTTACTTATCTACATATTTCTCTTACCTACCTAGAAGAGAGATAAGACTCCTTACACAATAGTCTCCTAGGGTTCAATTTTAAGTCTTTCAATCCACTGGAACACTGTAATTAATTGTTTAAAAGAGTGAAATTTTCATCCAATATTTCACTTAATTCTTGTACACATTTGTGTTGCGCACATTTCTTTCCAGAGCTGGAGTTGCAGTAAGTTTTGTATTGGTATTCCCTACTATTCAAGTAACAATTCTAATTTACTTAACTAGAAGGCTGCAATGGAATTTGCAGTTGTCTTTGGAGTGCTGAATTCTCCTGAAATTAAGCCTAAATATTTGATCATTATTTTTTCTACTTTAAATATTTCTTTATTCAAATAGATACAGTGAATGGTAATTTAAAGGATTTACTCTCCATGGTGGTGCACCATTCATGACACCCTCTTCTTTTACCTTTAGGCTACCACTATTACCCACTGGTACTATTTTTCTCCTATCACTTACTGCCTCTTCCCGCTTCCATGACTTCTCAGAAATCATTTGTATCACTGCCTTGATTCATTAGAATATACAACTGGAATAGCTAATTTGTATAGATTCATAAAATGTTATCTCTCATTCTCCAATGACACTTTTCAAATCTGAAAAGTATATTTAAAAAAGACTGAATTGTCTTGTGGTTCTCAAGTTTTCAGTGCTGCTTCTCCACAGCCAGACACACTCAGAAACATGAAAGAGAACAACAAAAACATGCATTATCTGTTCTGTAGAGTTTCTAATAACTATCCTAGTCTGAATAGTTTATCTCACTGTATTTCTTGTTTTGCTGAGGGCACAGCTGCTCTCAGAGTCTGTAGCCCATAGTGCAGTTGTCACCATAACATGCAGCAAGCAGAGAAAATGAGAAATCATTAGGTTAGCCTGAAAAAAAAAAAAGAGGTGAAAAAAGTGTGTAACACACACATTTAAAAATCATTTTAAATCTGACAAAGAGGCAATCAAGTCTGGTAGGATGTTGATACAGTTCAATTCCACTGAGGATCTGAGTTGTTTTAAGCTGTGCATGCTGAAGCTTGTGAGCGACAAACCGCTGTATCAAAGAGGCGTACAAACAGGGTATTACAATAATCCAGACTTGATGTTATAAAAAACATGAATCAAGAGCTCAGCACCCTGTGGAGACAGTAAGCTTTAATCTTTACCCTCTACTAAATTCCTGAAATGGTATTAGGTGCTTAGGACTCTCAAAGTCTTATCATGTGCACTGAGCTGAAAGCAGTAACTTTCCCGTTGACGTTATTGAAGTTTCCACTTTCTCTGCTTCAGTTAAATGATCTCCAAAGTTCCCTTTTTTAATTGATTGGGATTTCTCAGGCTGTCATTCATAACTCATGCAAATTTCCAGCACTCAGATCAATGCAATTACTTTTTTTTTCCCTTTACCTTTCCAGCAGTAAGATATTTTTAAAATAGAATTGACAATAGTGTTCCAATAATGATTTTGTCAAAGCAGGGTGAAAGGCCTTTAAAGGAAAATTAATTCTCCTTTTTGTACCAAGGTTATAGCAGAAGAACAGTTCTTCACCTTTTTAACTCTTTCCATGATGCCTCCTGAAGATCACTGACCCAGAGTGTTAAGTGACACTTAACATATTTGGGTCAATGAGGAGGAAATAGTTATAGACTTAAAAAGTATCTTTATTCCCCCCTGAAATTGTATCATCTGTTGCTGTGGAAATCCTAAATGGCATGATTTTTCATGTTGGAATATTGTTCAACAGAAAGAAAAAAAATAAATAAATCCTGGAACATTTTCTATTCTCTTAGACATGCCATATTTGTGAGAGTGCTATACAGGTTTTTACTGCCTAGTGTCAGACATGAAAATTTACTATTTCCTGATCTTGAGCTAAAGTGTAATTCCAGCTCTATTTAAAAGGAGAATTTAACACATAATATAGCATAGAAAAGACACAATAAAACTTGAAAAAATGTAAGTTAATAGATGGCAGAGGAAAACAGTCACACACAGAATATGCAAAAGACTTGGCAATAACAAGGAAAAGCAAATTTAAATGCTTATGTTCCTAGCATTTGTATAGGAGCATCACCCACATGTTCTGGCCTGGAATTAAGGAGTTGCCTGTATTTCTAAACATATATAGTGTAGATAAAGCTTCAGCAAGGTTAAACTTAAATTTCCAAAACAATTCTTAGACAATAGGTTTCTAAGACAGAAAAGGGAACACATGTCAGTTTTATGTTCCCTTATTGTGCAAACACTTTTCAAGTTGGAAAAGAGTGGAAGGTTTTTTTGTTGGTTGATTTTAATAATCTTTGGAGAAGGAGGCCATTTCCACAACATTTCAGGTTATTTTTTCAGTTTCACTTCTGTTTTAAATATGAGAAGGAATAATATATTTTCTAACTTTTTGCAATGCACACCAAACTATACAACTTGGGAAATATATTGTAGATGCTGACCGGATGATGGAGAGATACAAGGCAATCAGATCACTCCAAAGTCAGAGCTGAATTGTATTTTCCTTTTACATTACTTGGTCCTCAAAAATGCACTTTCAGGAGTGCTGGAATGAGAATGAAATGCTGAAACAGTAGTTCTGAAACAAGGAAGTGTTTCAATGATTGCAAAAAGAGACAGAGAAATGAAGTACCACATTCAAAAAACTGCCATAGAATGGAAGTGGTATTTTTCCCTCATTTCCCTCTGTATCCCATAGGTTAGAGTACTTATTCTCCTATGAGTTCTCTTTTCAGGAACTTTTACTTATGTTCCACCTACCTGGTGTAATGTCCTAGGCTCCGTATTGCAGTTATTTCTGTTTCTGGCATCTGACACAATTGCTGCCTAAGTAGTTGATGCAAAGTTCCCTCTGTTCCATTTGCGGAATGTTCCCTCTGTTCCCAAAGTTCCCTCTGTTCCATTTGTGACCCAGTGTAAGGCACAGAGGCAGGGATGTCAGGGATGCAAGTTACTCACACTCCGTAGTGAGCAACTGCAATCAGTAATATCTGTTTACAGCAGGAAACTATTGGATGAATGCTGGAACAGCTTCCATTTTTTTTCCCTTGCTGCAGACAGGCTGGGTGCATCAGAAACCCTGCAGCATACAGATAGTGAGTACTGAGCACATCTGAGGAAGTAGAGGCAAATTCTCTTTTTGGGGAGAGGAGAAAGTTGGGTTCATTTCTTCTCCTTGACTCAGATTGTGGAGGAGAAATTAATTTCTGATGGAGGTGTTTATAATGAACATCCACACTTCTTGTGTGTCCTGAGTATATCCAAACTGTGTATTTAATATTCAGCTATAATATGTTTTCAGTTTTTGCCATCTTACAAGTGGGAGCACTGACATCAAAATTCAAGCAGTATATATTTAAGTGCTGCTCAACCCTGTGAGAGGTATTTTTGCAGTCATACTTGAATTACATGGATTTAATTATTCTCCTGGAGAATTGTTTTTAAAATTAAATAGTGTCTGTGCCTAGCCAAAAAAAAAAAAAATTGCTAAATAAGCCCACATTTACTCCATGTGGTAACTGCCTTTGCTGCATATCTGTCAAATAAATAAATACACAAACAATTTACTGAGTTAAGAAGGGCTATCCCTAAATAAGGAAAATGATTGTTAGAGTGTTATTTCCAACCAGATTATTATTATGCATTTATTCTTAACTGCCCTCTGTTGTAGGTTTCATTATGCTGCCAGCTAGAAATGACAGCCTGACAGCTCTGTTGTTTCTCTGGGTCAGTTTTACCTCACTTGCTGAATACTCAAACCTCATTAACTTGTTGCCAGGCCTCCAGAACGGCATGGATTGATGTCTGCAAATATAACCCATTTTAGTAACAAGTAGTTTTGCAATAATTTTATTTTTCTGATGGGTTTAAGGGGAGTAAAACCACATCTGAACACCGGAAAAAGGGGCTGTTGGTCGGGGTACTTCAGTGAGTACTTACATGAGTAACATTGGAGTAATTTTTCCCATATATCAGATTTTTGTTCTGCTAAGGGAACTGAAGACATTTTCAAGTCACTCAAATCTAGTCTATTGCATTTTTTTGTTGTTTTACTGTAAAGCAGCTGGATTATTATAACCTCTTCTGTTACTAAACCAGCCTCACAGATGCATCAGTAAAAAGAATCCAAGCTGGCAACAAGTGTTCTGCAGTTGAGTGAGTCCATGAGCCCAAATAAGTCTGTGTTTATGCTCAAGGGGATCCTGATTATTATTCTGCACTCTTTTGCAACTGCTCCTAAAAGTCAAGTCAGAGTTAAAATTTTATCTAGCAATCAAAAGCAATTGAAATTGAAAATGTATCCATGGCTGGAAAAGGAGGAATGTGGCTGTGCTTTGTGTGCCTTACTACATCAACAGAAGGATGTGGTAAACCTCCAGGAAAAGCTCTAAGGGGAGGCATCTCAAGAGGTTTAGCAAGAATAACCACACAGCACAACATATTCATTGAGGTGACTCCTTCCCTTTCTCCATGGATGTGTTTATCTCTCCAGTGTCTATTGCACAGCATATAAAGTAGCAAACACTGAAGACATCCTCCCTTTGAATCTTACCTGCAATTAAGGCAATTACTTAAAGAGAAAGTAAGTTTTAACTTTGAGGCTAAGCATTTCTCAGATTTTATTTGTCAGTTTGAATGTCACATAATCTGATGATGTACAAAATTTGTAGGTCTTTTTCTCCGTTAGCATCATATTGCCTGGTGAAAGCAGGACCATGAATAACATTATACCTAGCCAGCATGAGATTTCTTTTGGTTCATTTAATATATAGAAAATATATTATTTAAAAAAAAAGGTCTTTATACTGAAACTCTTTAAACTTGTGTTTCAACCATTTTAATAAGTATGGACTAGGAGTCTTTTCCCTGAGTCATGAAAACTACAAGAAGAATGACAGATTAACTTTATTTAATTTATTTAATTTGTTTAATTTATTCTCTTTAGGAAGAAACTGTGGGAAGGTGGGAGCTATGTGTGTGTCCTTACCTGCAGTTTCTTTCCCAATCAGGATGGAGGCATCTTGGCAGGACAGTAAAAGAAAGCTCCAACCTTTTACTGCTGAATTGTGCATGTCAGTGGCTATGAACAGCACATCAGCTGTCAAGGCTGTAAATCCAGCATTCCTCAAGCTGGAAAGGGAACAACCATATATTCACATTTTGTTTCCAAGGTGAAGGATGTAAAAAGAATCAAAGCCTTCCACTAAGCAAATCAAGGCATTCTTGTGCCATGTAAGTGGTTTAGGTAAGTAACCCTAAACTCTTTCATGACATTGAGAAAAATTCTGTAAGGGGTAAGTCTGTAGTCTCAGAAATTCAGGTTTAGGCTCTGCTTGAGCTCTACAAGTTAAAATCACTGAGGGTAGCATAGATACTGCACTAAAGCAGAAATCACAGTGCTGAGCAGCCCTGACTGCCCCAGGCTGCTTGATGCACCTACAGCAGCACAGACTGATTTCTGTTTTCCATTATCTTTTGACCTTCTGAATGAAATGGAGTTTTGACAGTGAGAAATCTTTATCTTTGACCTAATCCTGCTTCATAACATTAGAGTTAGCATCAAAGAGTGCAAACACACAGAAGGGTAAGAGCTTCCCAGCTTAGTCTATGTCTGATTACAGTTTCATCATTCCTGGTTGCAATAGCTACTTCATTTGTGTAGGTGTTTGGCTCAAAAAGCAGCACTGCTGTCTTGTAGAAAGAGTCCTCCACTTTCTGTAAAAATTGGAAAGATAACTTTACAGGTGATAAGTGTTCTTATTCCCATCAAGCACACATGGATACTATAGCACAGACTCTTTGAAATGATGATTTTCAGATATGGCTGCCTAATACTAAGCAATTAAGGGTCAGATTTTTCAGTTGAGGTGGATATCTGCAGCTTCTGCTGCACAGCAAAATGTCTGGATTTAACTGCCACTACCCAGGAAAGCCACACTCATTGAAATACCTCATTTCCTCAGGACTGCATGCATTATCAGAGTACTCCTTATGCCATGCAGGCAGAGCTGCCAGCTTTCTTATAAAAACAAATCTGTCAGTAGGATTTTAATTAGGTACACAAATATATATTTTTCTTGATATCCATTTTGTAAATATGTTCCAAGAATAAAAGTTGGAACACCTTGATAAATATATATAGTAAAAGGCATAGACAGAGCAGGACATAAAGACATATGGCAATATGGACAAAGAAGCTTTCTGGACCAAAGAAATAAATGGCATATGTAGTTTGAACACCTGAGTAGGGACAGTGTAGATGAAGAAGAAAGATAGGCAAATTAAAACCTAAAAATCACTGAAAATTGGTATAGACCTCCCAGGCGTGATTTAAAAAGAAAAGAAAGATAAGGAAAGCCTATGAAAAGGATAGCTCATTAATCATTGGAAATTCAATTAGTTTATATTGACTGGCTGGAAATTATGGACTTGATAAGGGGTACCTCTTCCTGGAGGACAGGACTCCATTCTGAAAGATTTTGCAGGCTACTCAGTAAAAGCACAGGCTATTTTGTACTTGCTCCTCATATTGCTGGAAAACAAGACAAGGATGATAAATAAGATAAGAGTTGAGAGTTAGCTAGAATCTAGTGATCTCAATGTCATCAGAACTTCAAATGCCCTTGAGAGTATAAATATGAAAGACAATATCTCAAAATCACTGGACTTTAAAATATAAATAAATAAAAATAGAGAGTGAGCGCATGTGGAATGAGTTAAGGAAAAAAACAAAGTTGATTAAAATCAATTTGGGGTTTGGGAATTTAGTGTAAAAAAGTATCTAGATAGCACAGAAGCATCCCTGGGAGCTGGCCCCCAAGAGACCTTGTTTAATGAGAAATGGCTGGATATTTTATTCTCCTGGATGGTGTAGTTTGGAAATAATTTTTGTAGCCACTTGGGAAATATACCAGTCAAACAATTATTTCTCATGAAAGCCTTGTCTGTTGCTTCAGGAGACATTGTTTACTTACACTGATTCTTTAAATGAGACATTGCAGTGTGAAGGAGAGAGAGCACAATAAAGAATGATACTTCTAGAGAAACAGGGGGAAAATAGTGCATTCACTGAAAATGTTAATGACTTTGCAGATCTTCCTGTTAGAATAGGATTAATTTTGTCCTCCCAGAAATAAACTCATCTTGAGCCATGTAAAATCAGCAGGTTGAGAAGAGTAAAGTAGTAAGGTATGCATATCATATTGAAGTCAACAGGGGGTTCTCTTAAAATAAAACGATATCATAATTTCATAGGACAAGGAAGGCTGATGTTTGTCAGGGCTTGTCTAGATTAAAAGAAGTATTTGCTGTGATTTTTTTTTTTTCTTTAGCTTTATTTCTGTGGTTTTCAGTGATCTTAGTAAGAGGCATTGCTTAGGGAATGTGCAATCTGCCAGACTGCAGGTAGCGGAGTCAAAATTTTCTTTTTTCTCTCAGAAGTACAAAGCAGCTTTATTATGCAGAGACATCCTGTGTTCCACCTTTAAAGACAATACTTCCTAGTGTTCTGATCCGTGTGTAACCAATAGCTCAGTGGTTAAAACACTTTCATGAACCATTGGAAAATTCTGCTCTATTTCAGTAGTGATGATAGAAATTAAGGCCTCTTGTTCTGAGTGAATGAACACTTGTATTGCTGGGCTATTCATTAGAAATACCAAGGATTCATTTCCTGAAATTCAAGAAATTCTGTGGAAGTGGCTTTTTCCTCCTTGCAAAGTGTTTGAAGTGAAAAAAAAAAATTAAAGTAATATGAGTTTTTTCTGTAAAATGTACTTTTTCTGTTAATGGCTTATGCTTATGTAGGGGGATACAATATAAGGTTGTATAGAAAGTAATCTTACCCCTTAAGGAGTTGCAGCTGAGCCAATTACTAAAGATGAGGAGCAGGCCTAATGTTAACAGGCCACACCTGCAGCCAGTAAGAGCAGTGGTGTAAAAGAGTGGATTGGTGGGGTCGGGAGTTAGATGGCTGCTGCAAGGACCAGGAACAGTCAGTGCTTGGAGGAGATGCCTGAGAGAAACATCAAGGAGGTATGGAACTGTGCTGGTATGGATCATTGCACTATAATGATAATAGAACTCTTGATATGTAAGACAACATGTTTAGGGAACAATACATTGCATTTTATTAAAATCAATTGTCCTAACATGTATGCATACACGTCTCCCTTCTTCACACCAAGAGTAGACTTGGGGTTGGGTGTACTTTGGATTGTGGTTTTTATTTAAGTGTTGAGTGGAAGAATCAATTAATCCTCTAAATCCAATGGGCTGCCAAGACACTGATCTGGAGAGAGCATGGAATGGGGAGGTTGCATCTGTGACTTTATAGTCCAAATATTTAAAGCGTGTTCTTTGCATTTAAGGCAAATTTAATTTTTGTTTAGCTAGATGGTTTCCAGTAACAGTAGAGTGTAATTGTTGCTCTCATAAACCAAAAGCTTCCTGCTGTGAGCTGTTTTCCTTTTCCAGAATGCTGCCTGGAACTTTGGCCTCAGCCTACAGTGACATCTGAGGAGTTTCACGTTGAAAATTGCATCAGCTTCCTACTCAGTGTTTGGCAGGACATAAATGTACAAATATCTCAAGATGTTTGCTTTTGAAACATTAAGTTTGATAAGGCAATTCTAAACCAGAGGAGGAGCAGTTCAGGTATAAGGCTCAGCGACCAAACAGCTAATCCTATTTCCTTAAGGCAACCTGATGGTTAAAGAGACATAAATTACAATTAGACACTGTCAAAATAACTGAGATATTCCCAATAACAGGACATTTTGGTTGACACAGATAGTGAACCATACTCTTACAATCTTTTTTCTAGGACTTGTAGTCTAAAATCTGTAAAGCTTCTTGGATTTTCCAATCTTGATGCTGAAGTACCTGGTAGGAAAAAGAAATTATGTAGTTTTCAGTGTCTAAGTCTGCAAACACAGGGAGAGAGGGATGAAGGAAGGAAGGAAATGGTTCTATCAGGGTAATGTTTCACTGGTTTTGGTTAATATAATGAAAATTTGATGACCATTTATCAGATCAAATTAATTTTGCAAATTAACCTGTGGCACTACAGAATGTGGATTTTCTTAATTATGGTATTGTGGTTTCCATTACCATTCCATTATTGTACCATCCTGTTTATGACTTTATGGTAATAATTGCAGGGCATAATTTTCACTGATATTATCACATCCCAAATTGCTCCTACTGCTGCACATTATTTTATAGAAGCTGTTAGGTGTGCCTGCTAAGGAGGTATACTGCAAAGTTAAATAATGTTTCAAAGCGAGATTAAAAATTAACAATGTCTAGAGATTATTAATTGATAGCGTCTAGATGCAATGGTGATTGGCTTCTCTCATTATAAGGGTGAACTTTGGTGTAAGATATGATAGTATTAATGTTTCCCACTGTTTGTCATGGGAAATCAAGTGTTTAATTTGGCTAAACTAATTCAGTTCATTTTCAAAGACTGACTCCTCAGTAAAACCTTCCTCAGTGCCTTCAGTTTTCTCTTTCAGAGCTTGAATTTTCCCCAGCCAGGGCACACCCACACAGTTGAATTAAATTCTTTGCAGTTGTACTGGGGAGTGAATACTGGAAACGGCAGAAAATAACTACTAAGGGGCATTGTGCTGGTGCAGCATGTGGTGTGTGCACGAATTATGGTTTCTGGGAGGGTAAGAAAGAGTTTGATGTCTTTTGGTTTATCCCAGGTGACTGTGACCATCAAATAAAGATGTCACAGAGCTTTAGCTGCTGCAACATCAGCCAGTGCTTTGCAGATTTGTTCAAGTTCTGGCTTTTCTGATTTGAACAGATTTCATGTTTTACTCAATTCACCTCAATGCAGCTCATTCTTTTGCACTTCTTAGTAGCTACTGAAGCCTCCTCAATAATTTTGAATTATTTTTCTGGGGGATGTCCCAGGTTCATGAAATGTTGACCATAACAGCTTAAAAAGCCCAAACTGTTGTCACATAAAGACCCTCTATGAGTGCTTGTTGTAAAGGAACATTATGGCTTCTCAAAAACCTCACACAGAAGCAGCCAGGACTACGTTTTTAACTGTGGGCAAGGCATGATAATAATTTTGAGAACCTAAATTTGAGCAAGTAGTCCCTGGCACCAGAGGAATGCCAGTCATTTTATTTTGCAGTGGGCAATTAAAATGCATGAGTCTAGAATCCTCTCTGGGTTTGTGAGATAAAACACCATGAAGTTGAAGTGGAGCTTTCCTTTGATTCTGAGGAAAGTCCTAACTCTGTTTGATTATAAGGTCCTGCACAAATCCTCCAGGGAGGTAAGCAGAGGTCCCTGCATGTTGTGTCTGTCATAATTTTCTTATAACAGCTCTATTATGGGTAAATCCCTGGAATTCAGCTGTAAAGCTCAGCAGGTCCCCTCCTGATATCCTTCACATTTGGGTAATTAACTGAGCTGTTTGAACAACAGAAACTTTATAATGTTCAGCAGTGGGAGTCTAGCAGCTGATCAGCTTTACCTTCATCAGCACTTGTCATTTTAACACTTGAAGGGTAATGTTTCAGGATGAGTATAATCTTCAACAGGAAAAGAAAAGATTTTAAATGTACAGGAAAATAAGGGCTTCAATAAATTTGTTATGCAGACTCTAATGCTCCTTGTGTTGCACTGCTCATGTACTCTGTGCTGCTGCCTTAAGAAGGATTTAGTCAACCTTGTATCTCCACAAAACAGGCTTTGCTTCATTGCAATGGAAAAACAAGTGAAGAACTCTCACAAAAGCATCCCTGACATCCTGAGAAATGGCATGCAGGAAACCTTCATGCTGATCACAGCAGTCTGACCCAGACAAAACTCAATTTGTTTAGAAACAGTAAAATTAAATAGCTTCCTATTTTTTTCTTTAATTCTTTTAATAGTTAAAAATTACCTAAGTACCAAGCCTCTCTGCGTAGCTCAAACAAGCAGAGTTGTTGGTTTCTACTGAAATTCAGGTCTGTAGGACACTGAAATGTGATCCTAATTGACATTTATTTATTTCCAGCTGCCACAAAGACCCTTTGTAATTAAGAGTGGTTTGTAAATCACGGTGCATTACTTACAAGCCTACTGTTGCAGTAGAAAATTAATAATTATAGTGAGATGTTCTTTTGAGACAGCCAAACACAGCTGGAATAGGAAATATGTTTTAAAATATATGCGCAGTGATTAGAAATACCCACATTTATTGGAGCAATTTAATCTAAATTTAATCACCTACAGTTCAACAGCCAAAATAATCCTCTAAAGTTTATTCATTATTCTTAAATTTCTGGATGCATAGAGTCCTAAAGAACAGAAATACAACCTGACAGTATACAGTAAGCTTAAAGAAAGAAAATTCTCTGCACTGAGATAATTCATTATCTCCTGGTTATAAACATTTCCATGGGTGAGTTTGTAAGAAGAGGCCTTGATTCCCACGAGATTGACAGAGATGGGGTTACAGTGCCCTGGGTTAGGTCAGGTTGGTGTTTGCCCTCTGAAGAGAATTGCTCAGCATTTGCTTCCTTCCCCCCCCGTGACCCCCATAGCTGGGTAAGAGCAAGCACAACAAATGCTGGGTTGTGTCAGGGTGGCTGGTAGCAGAGAGGCTGTTCTGAGCCATTCTGAGCACAAAATAGGCTCTGCTTTCTGGGAGATAAGTAGAATGCCTTTTCTGGTAAAGAGGTGCCAGTTTCTCCAGGTCTTTATGCTCCTCTGCGATGTGAACTTATTCTTCAACAATACAAGCAACGTCTAGGCTTGTTGGCATGGCCTCCCATGATAATATTTCCTTATTCTAACAGAGCGAAAGAATCTCTGGTATAGTTAGTCACTCTACAGCCAGGTGAACTTAAATATTTCATTAATACAGAGGCCATTAAACTGTACCTGCAGTTAGATAGAACAAAACTCAGTGTTAAGCATATCAGGGTTCTCTCTGACACCTTTCTCATATTGCTCTGCATAATTTTTTGTAATACTTAAGGAATATCTTTCATCTTTCTTATGAGTGCCTTGTGTTAGAATTGTCTCTGCAATGCTCAACTAAAAATATTGATATACTGAAAGGCTTTAATCACCTAGTAGAGCTCAGATAAGCTAATATTACAACACATTTATGCATGAACAACTAATAACTAAGAACTGAAAGAAATTACATGCAACTTGAGAAACCGTTTCTTAATTGTTACTCATTAAAATAAATTATTGTATAATATCCCATTTACAATGATGGAAATAGAATATAGCAGCAGTTGCGCTGTCAATTTATCTTTCATTCTAGCTTTTTATGGCAGTTATGTTTTGAAAATAATTTGTCCTGATCAGATGGTGTTATATTTTACCAGCTAATAGCTACACCTCCTGGCAAGCGTATCCTTAGAGAGGCATTGGGTTAAACGTTAAAACTTACACTTATTAGAGCTAATTGAATGTTATTGTAGTGAACATAAGGAGCTGTTGCTGTGGCTCAAACAATCTGCAAATCTATAGATCCTTACAGTTGCATTGCTATCTACAGCTTCATTTATTGTAGGCCATTAGGACTTTTTTAGAGAGTTGGTGTGGAAAAATTAACTGAACATAGACTTAAGATAAACAGCGAATATTTTGTTATTATTGTAGTGAAGGTTCAGCTCGTTCAGGGAATGTGGCTTTTGAATCAGCTGTGGGGAATCTCAGTACTGTGCATCTTCAGCTGGATGCCTCACCTGGATTTAGGGGCATCTGGGCCCAAAGGAGGAGAGCAAACCACCAAATTGGGAGCACACTGATCATTTGCTTGTTCCCAAATATTAGGAGTCCTTCAGGATCAGGGCCTGATTGATGTGAGGCTTTTGCTTGATTTCACTAACTCATAAGGACTCAAATATAAAGCAAATTTGGGTTTTCTTGCAATCCAATCACAATTTACCACTTCTTTCTTTCTTTGTTGTTCAACTGATGTCTCAGATGCCAACACAATAAGCAGACAGGAAAAATGATTTTTCATTTTAATCAGAAATTAAATAATGTCAATTATCTATATTTCAATACTATTATTCTAACTTTATTTTACATTTCTCATGGTTTAATTCTTAGTTTAGTTAATTCTAATGCTGGTTCTGTGAAGGATAACTACAGCTTAAATTATGGAGGTGTCTACTCTATGCAGTGGAATCAGAGTTTTCTGTAGTGACATCGGACTGAGCTGACTGAAAACCTTCAAATGTTTTATAGCTAAGCTTCTCCTTTATTAGACTTATTTATGTTTATTAGGGAGCATTTGGCACCTATGGGAGTGGCTATAGATTTGTTCTAATGGGTTTCCCAAAGAGCTGCTCCATGAGAGGAGCTGGGGATGTTGAAAGAAGCTTGCTGTCATCCACTCCTCCTTTTTGCCATGATCTCTGCTTATTGTAGGCATGATTGCACTACTGACTCTGCCCTGCAAAGCCTTGACTTTGGGGGCTAATAAATGTTTTTCTGTTTTCACCCCGGCTTTAAGTATTTGTCTCTGTTTGCCTGTGAGCAAGTGCCTGCCCTTCAGGAGTGTGTGGCATGCAAATAATTAGTGCTTGTCAAGGGAGGGAAAAGGAGAAAGGTGAGAAATGCAGTGCACATCTAAAATGAAACTGCGAGTCAGAGACATTTGGATGAAAACCCATAAATGTGAAAGCTGCAAAAAAATTTCTGTTTTCAGTGACATTATAAACTAGAATCTGCCTCGTGTTTCTGCTGTACTATTCAACTGTACAAGTAAATTTTTTAGGTTGCACTTTAGAGGCTTAATGCTGTAGAATATCTATCTCTTTGCTTCGCTTATTGTTTCTCTGAGGGGTTGCTACAAAAGGAAGCAAAAACCCTTTATACCAGAAGCTGTCTGTCATATAAGTTATCTCCTTCCATCCATAGTACTACTTTACAGGCTGAAATAAAAAGAGTTGGTGCCATTAGATGAACCCTCTCAATCTCTTTTTTTTTTTTTCCTGGGGAAAAGGAACTGAGGGAAAAAGGTCATTGTTGTTTATTTTACAAGTTATTAAACCCTTGTTTTTATTTGTGTTCAGTACAGAAAACTGAGACTTAAAAGTTTGGAAGCCTGGAAAGAAAAGGAGTGGCCTGATAAAATACAGGCAAGAAAGAGAAGAAAGGAAGTTAAATAGAGAGGAATACACTAAGAAGGTAAGGTAAAAAAAAACGTCACTAATGCATCTATGTCAATGTGAGCTATTAAAATCCTCTCTCTTCTCAGAATTATTCCTAAACTTTCTGTTACATGAATACGTTCAACCACTGAAATGTATCAATTATCATAGAGAAGAATTAAGGTTGATCTCCAGCTGCACCATTCCTGATGTCAAAGCTATGAGATATGGTCTTTAGTTCCACTAAATCTTTGCCATTTTTTGTACAAATTTTTTACCTTGTGTAGTGCATTGCATAGGACAGAGATGACAGGATTGTTAAGGTTCATCATCCTGAGTTCCATTATTATACATCCACAATTCTTTTTTAACTATTATTATATTGCTTTCTTTTCCTTAAAGGAGGCTCAAAGTGATTGAGGCTGGAACTGTGATGTTTCCAACAGTTTAAAATATCTGACCTGGGACAAACAGGATCTGAATTTTTAGGCATGCCACGTCCTGCTAATGAGCTTTCAGCTACATCTGGTTTTCTGTGCAGGTAGGACCCTTGTCTTTCCTGTTTGAGATACAGACTGCATTTCTTTATGTACCAAATGCAATATAGCAGCCTCCTTCTACATCTGATCATGGTCCACCTGCTGAGTCATTAGAGTTCCCAATTCAAAATCCAGTCCTGTGATCCATGGGAAAGCATGACTTTGGCTCCATATTTCCTCTCTCTTGCCTGTCCAAGCAGTGAGAAATAAACTATTGTACATAAGGCTGTGGAGGAATCCTCCCTTTTTAATCTCCTTTCATGAGAAGTTCTCTGCTTCTCCAAGGAGGGAAGTGGTTGATTTCAGATCTTTTCAATTCTAAACAGCTGCCTACCAAGCCTGGCACTCACTGTTTTAGCCAAGTCAGTGTTTTGACTTTCATGTATTCAGGATACAAGTGGCTTTGACTTAGTTCTAGCTGTTGGCTTTTAGATCTTTAGAAAACCAGACTTCAAACCTCTGAGGCACAGTAATGCAAAAAGAGGCACTGAGGAAGCCACTAGAGGAAAAGTGTGATTTAAATTAATTCCCTGAACCAAAGAATAATTGTTCAACAGAGAGAAGGCATTTCACACACACACACACACATATTTTTATATATTGCTATCTAACCAGAAGTGAATTCTTTCTCGTTCTTGATAACCAGTCCAAAAATGCTGTCCCAACACCATATTCCTCTATCTCATCACACTCCTGTGTCCTGTTTCTTCATGTGCTCCATCAGGTCAGAGATGGATAAAAACCTGTTTTTCATTGCCCTGCCAAGCTGTCATTCAGTCCCTGGGGTGAATGGTAGCATGATGCCAGTTCAACATACAAGGAGTTGTTTACATTTCCAGTAATTTTAATTGAATGTGTTAAGTTAATAGGCACATTCCAAGACAAATAAAGCCAAGATTCCAATCCAGCAAAAAAAAGCATTTCAATCATCACTTGGTATCCATACCCAAATTTAACTGCTGCAGAAATGAGATTGAAGAGATGTCTGCAACATTATCTTTGACCCTGTGTCCAAACAGCCTCTACAGCACTAAAGAAAGCATTCAAAATACCATTTTCCAAGCCAGAATTTGCTTTTTTAGACATTAGGCTGCAAGCAGCATTTTGTAGAGCAGCTAAAAGGCCACCTCAGCATACAGCTGCTATTGCAGCCCTTGGGTTTAAAGGGAAGAAAATGTTTGACCTCTTCTTTACGATTTTTATTGCTGCAAGAGAAACATTCCATGGCTGTTAGACATTTGGCATTGGTCTAGATGGAAAACCAGCTTGGATCAAGTAAAATGCTGGCTTTTCCTTTCTTCTTAACGTATTCTTATGGCATATTTACTCTACAACCAGTGGATGCTTTGCCAAGTTAGGATTAGGATTGAAAAAATAAGGTTCTGTGAAAGCAAAGACCAAGAGGTTATTAAAGTAAGAATTTGGCTAGTACCCCTCCAGGGAGCTGCAAAGTATTACTGAGCTATAGATAATGCAGAAAGGATAAGAATCTTTATGGAAAACATCTCCCTACTTGAATAAAAAAAGGTCATTTGGTTGGGACAGTAGAAATATCAAAAGCCATGGTAAAATAAAACTCAAATTGTTCTGCTGCTATAAATTAGAATTAAAGCAAATCTAAATTGTATTTTCTGTAAATTCACTTTCTGTCCATCTGCAAAAAAGACAAACCCAAAAACTAAAAAAACCCCAAACAAATAAATGCAAAACAAAATGAAAAACCCCATCCCAAAATAAAAATTATAAAAACCACAAAAAAAAATTCCAACCTCACAACATGATTGTGATATTATGCTGGTGCCACTTTTTCACATCTCCTTTGCAATTGGAGCTGGAAGAGCAGAGATTGTAATTTCACACTGTTGCCATCTGCAGCCATTTCCCCTTTAATAATGGAGAAATTCTGGTTGTTAGAGCATACTGAGCTCACATTATCAGCCTTTCTTTTGGAAGGATCTGCCATCTTCCATAGGAGTGGATCTTTCTTCCCTTTCTACTGCACATTCTTTTTCTGTGGGTGCTCTTCCACACAAAAATCTTCCTTCTGCTGCTTCCAAAATAACACCATTTTCTTCTTATATTTTTTCTTTAAATGATGTGCTAATGAAAAGGTAAGCACACACAAAAAAAAGAAAGATTTGAGGGCGTTCTTACTGCAATAGGCCTTTAAGTGCTTTTATATTTCAATACTGAAAAACAAATGTTAATATTGCGGTAACCTGAGTTTAACCTCAGAACGCTGCTGTAAGGGGCAAATATATCATTATCTCCATTTACCAGTGGTAGCCTGAAGCAGAGATAGATTTTTGTGTGTCTGGCCCAAGGTCATGCAGAAATGCTTTAGCAGAAGTATAATTAGATGCAAGATCTCCTGAGTTCTAGTCTAATATTTAATAGCTGTCCTATCTGTGCTTTTAATGGTAATGGGAGGCATTTATACTTTACCTAGGAGAACACTAGCCTGAAGAAATTGTTCTTTTCCAAGAATGGCAGTCAAGAATTGCTGTACTGTCTGTGATGGCTTTTCTCGATCTCAGCACACAGTTAGGTAAGTTTTTCTGGGCTTAAACTCAGTAATAAAAAAATCAAAGAGGTTGTAAAGTGCAATTCAGCAGGGCCTGTGCAGATAGCATTGTGAGGGCCCAGCTTGCTGTTGCTTCAGTGTTGTGAATGATATATATTCTGTTTAGAAATAGAGAGGAAATATTTTTTCCTGCTGTTTTTGGCTGCTGGCCTTTTATCAGTCCATTTTAGGAATAAGAAGTCAGGCAGGTTACTGGGGGTGTATGCATCAACAATGTGTGTGATACTTTCTGCAGTCAGCTAATTTCTTCTGGGCCACAAAAGGTAAAATGTCTCCTTGCTCTTCTGAAAGCTAAGAGAGAGGAGAAACACAATTATTCATTGTCAGAAAGATGTGGCTATAGATGAAATCAGAGAAGGAGGTTTGTTCATTCTTTTGCCGTTGTTTTTTCTTGTCAATATTATTTGTTTGTTTGTTTTCTGTAGCAGAGCAGTGCTTTCAAGGCCTCTGTTCTGCATTTATTCCACCATATGTGCTCGCCTCCATGTGGTACCACCATGGACTGAGCTACAACTTTCAAAACAAATATGTGTTTTTAGTATTTATCTTTTTGATTTCTGTATCCTTCATTAAAATGTGTTTTGTGTACCCAAGGTATACATGCAGGGATGTCACAAAAAGATTCAGAAGTTCAATTAAGATTTTATAGGAAAAATAAAATCAGTCTTAGAGGGGCAAAATACTTCTTTGAAGCCTCACTAAGTTGCTTAGAAAAAAAAAACCCAAAGAACTATGGAGTTTCTGTATATCACAGTAATATCTGTATTGCAAAAGATTGCCAGTTATATGGAAATTAGGTTGTTGTTCAAACACAGCAAGTGATGCAGTTCCGCTAGTGACACTGAGCATGGAAACATCTGTAAAAGATATTTCTGAGATGTGAGGCAGTGTTAAATGGTGGGTTCCTTGTTGATTTTTAGATTTTTCCATTGTTCCGGTGCCACATTGTTGAACTTAAGTTCACTGCTATTCCAAAATGTCTCTCTCCATGAAATTCAGCAATGGTGGCAAAGACAGGACCGAGCTCCTTACACAAGATATGTTACAAACCAAATATAGGTTGCTGTAACCTACTTGCTAATAAAAGTCCACAGGAAAATGGTGAATGACACAATTTATTTGTCCTTGCTGAATCCAGAAAAGACATAATTCTTTAGTAATGTCACCCAATAGATGGCAGCAGCATCTTTGTAATGAAATGCTCTTTTAGCAAATACAGAGACATTTGGGATGAATTTCAGCTTCTGCCTGCCAATTGACAAAAGAAATATGGTACTTTTTCTTTTAAGAACTAGCATTATAGGAAAACATAGCAAAGTGCATTTTTTTCTAATGGACTTTTGTCAGTTCTACTTAATGCAACCAAAATATCATTCACTGGGAGTGCTGCTATTCACACTAATCAAGAGGAAAGAGTCCAGGTTGAATGGTTCCAAATGGTCACTGATTCCTGACTGCAAAATGCCTTGTTTCTCTTTATTGAGCAAAAGCTGCAAGAGGAAATCTCCATCCCATTATGAGAAATACAGAAATATTTCTGCACACAGTGCATGTGAATATTCATGGGTGAATATACATACAGCAGTCCTCAAGCTGTCAATTGACCAAAAAAAAAAACAAACTTACAGGATAAAACACTTTTAAATATGCTGTTGTTGCATAGCTATTCTTTAAGAAAGAAAGATGAATAGATCTGTATATGAATGCTAGGAAAGATGAATCTACATAGACAAAGATGAACACTAAAAACATGTTCATGTCAAGATCAAATATAATTCCATTCACAAGTAATTAATATATTTTACAACAATTGTTGCCTAACTTAGGTGACTGATTTTCTCATTTTGTTTCAAGAAAATGCTTCAAGCTCATTGATCATTCTGAATGCCAACACTGTTATATTCAGAGCAAAAAAAAGGTTCCTGGTTGGAAAATAAAAAAAAAAGAAAGGTTGCTGATCACTTTCAGAATAATCTTCTCTTTCTCCATTTGAAAATGTAATTAATTCTTTAGATGCCTATTTACCAGATGTAAATATTATGGGTGTTTTTAATTCCTGACTCTGAAAATAATAACAGAATGTGGTCACCAGAATCACCTCACCACACACATAGTGTTATTTTCTCAGCAATAACAGGGCTGTCATTAAAATAATCCTGTTTGCAATTCTAGAAAATACATTCTATATCTTTACATGCTTCTTTATGGTTTTAAGAATAGATTGGCATTTTTTTAAAGATGATAAAATAAAGTGTAATTTGAAAAGAAAATTATATAACTCTTTATCAGAAGAGCAAAGCCTTCTGTTCAGCACATCCTGTGACATTTTATGTCCTTCCCCCACTGAAATACCTTGACTTTGAACAGGGCACTTTGCATTAAGCAGCGAAACCCCTATGCACCCATAATTACAGGCAGTTGTTAATTTTTATAAGCAGTGCATGATTTTGGAATAATTAAAACTGTGAAATCCATTCTGCAATACTGTTATTATTGGAAAGAGGAATTTTAGAATTAGGATAATTAAGGTGAAAATATCATAACCTCCTCTCTTATTGACAAGCTAAATCACGTAGAGTAAGAGCTAGCTGAATTCTCTGTTCTTTTGAAATGTTCTCTAAAAAAATTGGTGAACTATAGCTCAGACTGATGCTTGATGCCTAATTAGTTGTGTGTGGAGCTGCTGTGCAATGATTGTCGCAAGATGCAAACTAATAGCAGTTATATGCTATATTTTTAACTTTTGAATATAAGCATAGGAAAATGGAAAGGGCAATTGGAACGAAGATGAAATTGGGATTTGTGAAATTTTACAAATAGATGGTAGGGAACCTAATCCATTTCCTGTGGCCATCTTTTAGGAAAGCTGTGGTGAAATTACTGATAAGGAGTTGAAATGGTGGAGCAAAAGAAGAGCTTTCATACAGGAGGAGACTACAGTTCTTTAATGAAGGACAGGGCAGGTTCATTTGGGGGCTGTTTGCAAATGTCCTTGCCTGGTTGTATTGATTTTGGTACTGCAAACTCCATTTTAGCTCCCCAAGAGGTCCTTAAATGAAGACAGCACAGAAAGGGGTAAACACCCATTTTTTCTCAGTTGGAGATCTGCACCTTCACTGATGAATCTTCCAGACATGATGTAGCATACTATTTGTACAAAAAAAAGTGAGAGCAATTGCTTTGGTTGGCACCAATCCCACCAAATTTTGAGCACTTAATTGAAAATCCTAATTAGCAGTGTAGTTGTCCTGGGTTCCTGTATAAATCAATAGAGAGAAGCTTCTGGAGGGCAATTCAGGCCTTCCATTAACTCTGTCACTGCAGGACAAGCAGCCTTTCTCCACTAAGCCTTAATCATCTTTTTGCTAACAAATGGTTGTTGTGCTGTTTCACATTATAGGGGGGTGACCTGCTCTTAATGTTTGGGTGAACGTACAGGAATTAAAACTCTGATTCAGAACCTGATTTCCAAGGATGAAAAAAAAAAAAAAAAGGTAAAAAAAAGTTACAAAAACTGTTACAACATTGGTCCTTTGAAACATCTGAAGAAGTCCAGTCTTTTCTGAAGAAGTCCAGTCTTTTCTTGAAGATCTTTAAACAGTGGCATGAAAGGTAATGGATAGCTGCTCTCTGCCTTGAACCAAACTCTTTCATGACATTCCTTAAAGTTATTTGTATTTCTCCTTGTTTTTCCATGAATTTTGTCATTCTGGATTTTATATGCACACTGAGTTCTCTCTCCCATTCCCAAACACAGCCCCACTGCAGACAATCACCTGTGATGGGTTAATTTGCTATTTTTGAGCAATGACTTTACTCATTTCTTGTGTTCCCTACCTCAAATTCCCTGCAGGAATCAAAGTCTGGAGAGTCTTAGACCTGGAGACCAGAGCTGCAGGCAGACTTGACAAGATCCTGACATCCATCTCAGCTCCATGTTCAGCTGGTGAGATCACAAATTTTCTGTTCCCTGCCTTTAGCACTGAAAAAAGCAGTGCTTTGGTTTTGATGTGAGGGTTTTGAATTGGTTGGACCAGGCTGGGCTTTCACTCTCAGGTCTAGCTCAGGTTGCTTGAAGCAGTACAGGCATTTATTTTATTTTTTTTTTTTCCCTTAACAAAAGCAACAGAACATTATTTTTAGGTGCCTGAAGGGCTGGCTGGCTGAGTCACAAACCAACCCATGTAATCAGCTTCAGAACTTAACAGCATTCAAGTGAACAGGGGTGCAGAGTGCAGGATAAAGGAAAGTCATAAAATGCACGTAACAGCTCCCTTCAGCTCTGCAATCAGACCTGTATTTATTATTTCTCAGGATGTCGTAGTCCAGCATTTGTAAAAATTTAAATATTAATTTTAGAAGTCTTAATTATAGAGACCAGGATAGTTCTGCTCAGTCCCAAAAATAATATAGCAAGAAGCTATTAGCAATTTATCTGATTGAGGAACAGGTAGAGGTTTAATTAGAAATGGAAAATATAGTTTGTTTCTATTTGCATAGTAAGTAGGGAAGGAATTTGCTCATTTGGGGGAAGTTTTTACTTGTTTTTCATTATTGAAACAATAGGTTATCAACAAATTCACAGAAAATAATGTTCAATGGATGAAGAAAAACATGTTTTGCATTGATAAATTCCAGATTCTTGTCTATTTTGTTTATCTGTAAATATCAGATAAACAGATTTCAGTATGTAAACAGAGTCTTTTTGCAGTCATCCTTTTTTTTTTTTGATACCTGAAAATAGCATAATGTACTCATTTGTTTCTCAATGGAAATCTCATTTTAATCACATCCTGCACTGGCAAGTAAATACTTCTTAGCTTTCTATTTTTGCCTCAAACAGTGGTTGTGCAATGAATTTCCAGTGGGATTTCCTGTCTTCCCATGGCTGCTATGGAGCTCTCCATACTGACACCGGCCAGCAAACCAGTTGAAATTACTCTTAATTTCAGTGTTATTACTAACAGCAGCAGTCCAGGAGACTGTGCTATCATGAATACAGAAAAAATAAGGTTCACTGATAATTATTGGCAATTATTCCATTATCTAAAATGGAAAGACCGAAGTTGTGATCTGGTCAGACTGGGCCGGGTCCCGCAGGTCCTGCTGTGGAGACACCACATTACAAGTAGATCAAGCAAAACAAGTATGTCTGCTCCCCATTTCATGAGACTGCTTTAAAATTTAAATAATTTGTTTTACATCTCAGAGAAGAACACTTGTTGATTTTTAACTACACTGTTAATTCAGGTATTTTCCCTCCTTCATGCCCTACATTGAACTCAGTCATTTTCCTCTCATCTTTCAGGAGCACAGAACATGAGTTCTTGTTCTCTTTCTCTTCTTTTCCCCCCACCACCCCTAGTTTTCAGTATTTGCCTTTCAGGATGTCATTCACAACTGAATGACTCTTTCTCTGAGTTTCCAAACTTATTATTTGTCTAAGCTGGTGTGAGAACTGTTACTATACTCCCCATTAGTCTTAATATACCTTTGATGCATACAGGGAAACTGTTTCATTATTAAAAATCTTGTATCCATCTATCCAGTGTAGGTATTTGCAGTACAGTGAACTCTGAGAAATACTGTAAAAATTGGTGTTCAGTGCTCTCTGAGAAAACATGCATATTTATTTGCCCATTTTGTCCAAAGAGAAACTCTGCTTGAAGGAAAATGGTTCTATTATTCTGAGATAATTTTCTCTTTAAAAGATTCAATACAGTGGGCTTGAGGGTAGGGAAAAGAAGACCAAGCAGATTAAATACTTTCTAGCTTGGCAATTTTGTTATTTTCCTGAGACTGGAATTCAAATAGCAGTTTTTCCTGGGAAGTAATCATTTCCCACATTCTGCAACTCTTATTCTAGCAAGGTAGAATAAGACTTGCAGAATGTGAGAGCAGACAGAGAGTGGGGGACACTGGCAAAATGGAAAACTGAGGTCCATTCTTCAAAATTAAATCAGCTTCTTTGTGTGCCAACAGTAGACAGCTGGGCTTTTGCATTGCTTTTTCCATCATGGCCATAAATTTTCTTCTGGGCATGAGATATTTGGTGGATTTTGGTGGTTGAGCCTCTGAGCAATTTCTGATGAAACCATTTAACTGGAGAGTTTCTTGCTGGCTGAAGGCACTAGAGGGGGTTACTTCAGACCTGCACAACATCATGCTCCTCCCTTAAAAAAAACTGTGGTCAATTTTATTTTATTTTTTTTTTTCTACAGCTGAATTAATCAGCAAAGATTCAGTGGAAATGGTGACAGTAAATTGCATAAGCTATGTGCTGCCCCAAGCCTGGTCTAAATTAATCTTCTCTGAGCTGTGTGTCCTGAATTTAGATCACCATCACTGGCCTTTCCTGTAAATATTGTAGAAAATGTAGAATACACATACCGTGTGAAATACAGCACCAAAATAAATTATCTGTTGCTACATCTTTAACACAAAACTTGCCTCATAAAAATTGAAGGAGGCTTTCATGCTTTTGGAAATGGGTTCTAATGATCCCTCATAAATTAATCCCTCTTTCTGGAAGTAGAACCCAAGTGAACATTGTTGATTGCCATCAAAAAGTGGTGTGCTGTACAATTTACATCACTGGTCGGAAAATCTCATCAGGACTGACAAAGCTGCATCTGTTAACAAGATTAGTTTACACAGCTCTCACTTAGGGTGGATTTCTATTTTATACAGGTGTTGAAACAACTCAGCAATGAAAATAGACAGAGTAAATATCCCATCAAAAATAAAAAAAGAAATAGTCACCAAAACCCAAATGGCTTTCTCTGACAGTGCTGAATGTACCATCTGTTTCCATTGCATTATAAATTTATATAGGAAATTGTTATGCAGTGCTATTTCTGGGTAGCTCCTCATTTGCATTTTCTTTTGTTAAAAAATGGCCCCAAGTGAAAACCAGCGGGCTGAAACCCACTGGACTTTGGAAGGAAGCACTGAAACCAGCCTGGGGTGGTTCAGCCTGAACCTGGATCCACAGATAATGGTGCAGCTGCCCACATGTGCATCCTGTGCTAAAACACAGCTTTGGACCCAGGCACCCCATGGCCCATCAGATGTTCGGGCTCCTGCTCCAAACTGTCCACTTTGATTTCACAATTTACTTTAACAATTGACTCATGATGATGACCCAGCTGTGTTAAAAAAATTGACCATAAAAAAATAACCAAATAACCATTTGACTTCAGCAGCCAATGTACAGTAGCAGCAATAAGGACACTTCCAAAGTGCACCAAGAGTACAAACTCAGTTGTCTTCGATTTGTTCAGTGCAGTAAAATTAAATTACTAGCAAACACAGAAGGATAAACATTTGCCATGGCCATGATTGTGATTAATCTCAATGTAAATCACCATCCAAAGCAACCTTTCATCCTGTGGCTGGAGGAAACTGAGTTACAGCTCTCTAACGCTGTATAATAGTCCAAATCACTTGCAGGCAGAAATGGGAAAGCCAGAGAGCTTGTCAAATCTACATTGGTGACATATTGTCTCTGCTGGACTCAGTGCTGGGCAAGAACAGATGTAAATGAAACTCCTCTCTGACATCCACTTCTTTCCCTGCATTATCAGTTTTGGATAGAGTTAAAAGGCAAAAGATGCAGAGCCAGCTCCAAAAGGTAGGTGTCTGTGGTGGATGTGTCTGTCTCCATGAGGAGATGTATTCGTAGAGCAGGCATTTTCCTGTCCTTTGATAAAACTGAAATAATGTTTTTATTTAGTTTAGTTGTCTCCATTCATTGTTAAATTTATGGACTTCTGAAAAGGAAGAGGAAGGAGAGTCCAGCAAAGATTGAATTTGCTCAAAGAAAGTTCTTGCTGTACCATTTGAGCATGCTGTTGTGTAGGGGTGCTAGAATCAGTGTGAATGCAAAGCTTCCTGTGCTGTCTATTTGTACTTTTGGTAATCAGAAAATGTTTTCAAAGACACAATCAAAGCAATGTTGAACCCCTCTCACATCTCTGGGGTGCAAAGGATTGTTTGCACAATTTCTGAGAGACATGGCAATAATATACACACTTCAGACCGGTAGGAAATATAATTTTGACAGCAGGCTGGTGATATACACAAGATGTGGGCTCCTGCTGGCTTACCACAGGAAAATTTGAGTCCATCATTCCATATTCTGGGCTTAAACAGCAGCCTGGGAGTCACTGGGTGTTAGACTCCACTTGTGCCTCCAAGCAAGGAAAATGTTCATTTGTTGTTCCTATGTTCTCCATCTTTTGTCTGTATAGACCTTAAGTATCTGGGTTCTGGTGTAATGTTGGTAATGTGAAAATCCGGATAGATACATAAATAACAGATATTTGGAATTCACTCCTTTACATTCAGTAAAAGATGCTGGTTGCTTCTCTGTATTATTTGTTAATGAACTGGAATTTTTCCTTGTGAAATTCTCAACTGGTATTTGCTTGTTGATCAAGGCACTACTTTTTAACATTTTGAGGTTGTATTCACCAACAATTTGGTATTTATGGATTTACACTTTTTTCTTTACACTGCCATGCCTCACTGATAGATTTCCAGAGAAGGAAGAGATCAAAATTAATGTATTCATTGAGAAACTGCAGAACTAAGCCTGCTATGCATTTACTCTTAAGAACCTGAAAGTATGGAAGTCAGTGAATCTGGAAGCAGGAATATGATGAATATAAAGTAAAATCAGCATTTTTTGTAGATGGTGGATATGTTATGTTGTAGATATGTAATGCTACAAATTATTGTGGATAAATTGGATGTTTAATTTAGCCACAGGTTTGTGACAATATGAGGGATCTCAGCTGTTTGACTGAAAGCTGTAATCCCAAATGGTGTTGAAACTGCTGTTGATTTTAATGTTGCTTATGGTTAGCTGGGTCACTGTCAGCTTTTACACCACACTGCACCTGCACTTTCTGAAACCTGTGCTTTATAATCTCCCTTCTGCACAATACAATGTATGGCAGCACCAGCTTATGAGTCCTTACAGTCTATGAGATGTATTCCTGTTTGGGAATTGTCCTATCCTATTTTAGTCATATCTAGAGGGACAAGGGTGCTGCAGACAAGAACCTGGTGGTGTTTCTGCATCTTTGTAAAGCTGTGTCTGGAGCCACAGGCTGGGCCTGCCTTGTGTCCTTACCAAGGTTTGCTCTTGCTCAGTTGTATCCCTTGGAGTGTCTGCACTGCATAGCCAAAAGAGGGGAATATCAGAGCAAGAGCTGGGTTTGGAATGCACTTTATAGGGCTTTTCTGTAGGCACATTGGGTAAAGGAATCAAGAAAAAAAACCTTAACAGACTTGTTCCTATTTAGACTGTGCACTTGTCCCTTGTTTGAATGTTTCTCCTCAGTGGTATTACAATGAACAGATTGTTTGTGGTTCCCAAGGGTCAAAGTTGGAGGGCCAGAAACCCTTCAAGGGGACAAGAGGACAGAGAAACTTGTGAACATTTAATTAAATCACATTTGTTATATTCCGAATTCTTTTGGATCAGAGAGCAGGAAAATTGTTCTGTATCTGTCTTTGAGCTTTGAGCTATCTGTCTCCAAGCAATAAATGCAGGCCCAGTCTGTGTCCATGCCAAATTAAGTTTTAGACTCTTTGTCCTGTTTTATATTGTCCATTCCTTTAGATATAAATGAGAAATGTTTGGTTATGGACCAGGACTTCAGATCTCCCCCCACAGTGTAGACTTGGGCTCAGATCAGTAAAACCAAAGATTGCAGGTTACAAGTTTCAAATTGCAAGTCTGTAAATGTAAAGGACTGAATAAAGAGAGGAGCAATGGTTACAGAGGGAGAATAAATTCAGAGGTTTACTTCAAAAATGGCAAAACATACAAGGAAATATTTCTAATGCAGTTATGTGTTTTTTTATATATTCCTGATTGGTGATTTATTCACTTAAATTTATTATGGACTCTGCTGAGTATACTTTTGGAAGGACAGAGCATTAGAAGACTTTTTCCCCCCCTTGATTCTTTGCTAAGTGCCCTGAAAATTGTTATGCATTTAAATGCATAAAAATATCAGCCTATCTTATTTATTTGATGAAAACAAATCAGTTTCAGGCCCCCTTTTCACAGAGTCCTACAATAGCCAACACCTGAATGGTATTTAGGACTCATTTCACGACAGAGACAATGAGTAAAACAGAGAGTAAATTAATTATCTGGGATCACAAAATAGAATCAGTGACTGACATGTCAATGAAATCAATGCACAGCAGCTTCTTTTTAATGTAAATGCTATTGCATCTTTTAACCTGGTACTGTTCTGAGATCATGCAATGCTTGGTGATGGAAATGTTCAGCCAAATTTCCTGTTCTAAATTTGCAGTTAACAGAAATGGTAGCCATGTTATGCTAAAGACTCAGAATCTACAGATAAAGATTTTTCTCCTCACTAGAAACTAAAAATAAAACAACTTTCTGTCAGTGCTAAAGCAGCTTAAAAGTCGTATTGATCATATTGAACAATGGAATTGTTTATGTTTATGGCTACCTAAAACATCAAAAATATTGGAGAAAAGAAATTTTCATAAATTTCTATGAATAGAAAAGGGCTCCTCATAGCTGTTGGCAGCAGCAGAAAGAAATCAGACTTAGATTGATAATTTCTAGTTAATATTTTCTGAGGGACCACATCCATCTCTCTCTTACCTCCGAGACACAGATGTGAAAGGCCAGAAGATTTGCTGCCACCTGATAAGGAGCTGCCAAAGTATTCCTCTCTCTAGGATGCAAGCTACGTCAACTTCTGGAGTTCTCAGCAGCTGGGAATAGTAGCTCAGTGTTGAAAATTCAACATAATCAATTTTCCTTTTCAGTAGGTGCCTTTTTTCCCCCCATTGAGCCTTCAAAGATTTGGAGAAATAAGATCTAAGGCAGATATATTTCAAGGTAAAATAACCTCTGCAGTGTTCTTTAACCATTTTTCCCAGCTCCTGAAGATGTTGAGGTGTGCATTGTGTGTCTCTAGCTGGCCGAGAGAATGCCACTCAGCACTGCAGCTTGGCAGGGTCATCCCAGGAGATAATGCCACAATTTACTGCTGCACTCCAACAGAACTGATCCTTTGAGAAAAGGATAAAGTGTTTGTCTGTGAAGCTGGGAGGTCTTGTACTGCAGCTGCAGTTTGTTCTGCAGAAGCAATGAGAAAAGATTGGGGCTTTGCAGGCTCTCAGAGCTATGTCTTTTACAAGCATTAGGAGAAAGCCGTGAACTTGAAATCTCATTCTCAGGAATCTTAGAAGCAGCTGGCCTCCTAGAGGGTCTTGTCAGTCAGTTTTTTGTGGAATTACAGTTACACTTTCCTATTTTTTTCTTTCTACTGTTGCAGGGAGGAACACACAAGTGACAGGGCTAGACTGGGAAGAAGAAGGGAAATAACCGCACAGCTTTTCAATAGAAAAAAATAAGTAGACTTTTTAACAAAGAAAGGAGAAATTATTTCCCTGCTGAATCTCTACGTACTGTACCTCAAAACACAGGGAATATATCAGTCTGGCTGTATCACTTTCGATTTTTCCTAGATAATCCACTGAAAAAAGTATTGTCATCCAAAAAACCCTATGTAGGTGGTAATAGATTTTGAAAAATACGTAGATAAATCTGAATTTGACCATTGCCATAGAAATGAAAGGATTATCAGTCACTGTGTTAGTGATGTCATTTCTAATGTTCAAACTTTGGGGAATAACTGACTAAATACTAAACTGTATCACCTTGTAAGGACTCTTTAACAAATCTGTTAATCTTTCAAGGATGTTAATGTGTTATACAAGGAAAAAATCCTTATCTGATCCATGGAAAGTCTAGACAGACACCTGTGTCTGCCCTCCTTCCCTAAAAATAATAACTGGAGTAGGTATTGGAAAAAACTACCTCAATAAAACAGCATAGACATGGCATGTAGTGGGGGAAATGGTAGATATCTTGAACAGCCCAAATAACAAAACCTTTATCAAAATAATTTTAATGTCTTTTAATTTACATTCTTCTCAGTTGGAATACTGAATGCTTCCCTTAATTGGTATTTTTACACTCAGTCACTTGTACTGTGCTCAATAACTCAAGTTAATATTCCATTTTTATAAGTTAAATAAAATTTATCATATAATTGAATTATTATTATATTATAAGCAATAATATAATATAAAATAATAATAACATAATATATAACACAGTATATATTACAGTATATTATGTATTATATGTTATAATATAATATTTTATATAATATTTTATAATGTATGACAATTATATTATAATATATTATAATATTATATTATATTATAATATAATGATGTAATGATTGTAATATGTAGTTATATATGATAATATATATTATATACTATATAGTATATATAATATATTATATACATTATATATAATATAATTGAAAAATATCATCTACTCCTTCATTGCTTGGAATTATTAATTGCAACATTGTTTCAGTGTTTTATTAGGTGATGTTTAACACTGAATTCCTAACCAGTCACATTGTCTCTTTTAGGGATAATTTTGCAAATAATTAATTACAATCAGGCATAATTTATTCTGTGTAGCTCAGTTAACTGTGCTGTAAGGTACCTGGTAACAATCTCTGTGAAATGTTTGTAAAATTAGGGCTTTAAATTTTAAGCATTTAAGTAAAAATGTTGCATAGAGCTCTGTAAATTTAGAATTCTATTTTTTTCACATTATTTAATATTAAATAAGTCCCCTTTCACCTACATAATAAATTATATTTTTTTTTTTGTGGGGGAGAATATGCAGCTGAAAAGGGGCATTTCTAGAATCTAGGAAGGGATTCAGTACTTTAGGTTTGTAGCTTTTGCACAGCTTATGTTTCCGTAGTCTCTGCAGTCTTTAGAGATGACCATTTGCCAGTGTTTTAACTCTTAAATCTATGTTTATTGATGGGTTTAATGCACTCTTCTCTTCGTAAATAATTCGATGTGTATGTTTTCATTTACAAAGTATTCTTGTGCTCTTGATTCTGATCCAGTTGCCAAATCAAAATATCATTCCATTCTCCTTATGTCTAAGCACAGTCACCATTCTGCCCCTTTTTCTGCTTAGTGATATCTGAGAAAATTGTAGCCTTATTTTTCTATGCCCTTATGGCATTAATATTAAAAGCAAAGTGGTGGAGCCCCTGCCTAATTCTGAAGTTTCAGATCTATTATCTGTCTGATGAATAACTCTGGCCGGATCTCTGCAGTTGTCAAAGTAAGCCCAGTTTTGTGTGAAATCCGTGGGTTTATCCCAGCCAAACATCATGCCCGCAGCACCTGCATCTGCCCTGACTGCTTTTTCTACTTTGGTGCAGCAGTAAAACTAATTTCCAAGCGAGATTCTAGAGCTGTTTCAAAAGTAAGCAAAGGTTTTTAAATCAAATTCATAAGTACAAGTAGATTTCTGAGGACAGGGGTCAGATTTGGAACAGTTGTGCTCCATAGTGAGCTGCTGATCACAGGCCATGAATCTCCAACATCTTCTGGTTAAGTGCACAAATGTTCACCAGTCTCAGATGCTTTAATTGTCTGAAATGGAGAAATGATGCATCTAAATATTGCTCCAGGACATGCCAATGAGGGGATGGGATGGGAGGAGGATTTGTTACTATTTGCAGAAGGATTTCTAGCCAATATAATAATTGAAACAGTCCAGCAAGCACTCACTATTGTGATGGTGTTCACAGGGGTCTCAGGATGAGGGAAGAGACGAGGATCTGACTCCATGTTTCAGAAGGCTTGATTTATTATTTTATGATATATATTACATTAAAACTACACTGAAAGAATACAAGAAAGGATTTCATCAGCAGGCTGGCTAAGAATAGAATAGCAAAGAATGATAACAAAGGTTTGTGGCTCGGCTCTCTGTCCAAGCCGGCTGACTGTGATTGGCCATTAATTACAAACATCCAACATGGGCCAATCACAGATGCACCTGTTGCATTCCACAGCAGCAGATAATCAATGTTTGCATTTTGTTCCTGAGGCCTCCCAGCTTCTCAGGGGGGAAAAAATCCTAAGGAAAGGATTTTCCATAAAAGATATCTGTGACACACTATCAGATCTGAGAGCACA
This sequence comes from Melozone crissalis, assembly GCF_028551555.1. Classification (NCBI taxonomy): domain Eukaryota; kingdom Metazoa; phylum Chordata; class Aves; order Passeriformes; family Passerellidae; genus Melozone; species Melozone crissalis. The sequence goes on along the minus strand of NW_026535817.1, from coordinate 5,075,649 downwards.
TAAACCAAATATTTCACCAAAAATAGCCTGAAAATGAGCTTTCTGAACTGTTCCAGGAGAACTTAACACATAGCAAATGCATTAAAGAAAATGAGACCTTGCTTATGAGCAATTCATAAATGTAATAGAACTAAGGTGGTACCAAATAATATTCATGTAAAAGAAAGTGATGTCTCTATTACCTTCCAGTCAGCAAGGTACATGGAAAATTTTGCATATTGCCCACCTCTTCAGCTCTATCTTCATTTAGTCTCTGCACAATTAAATTACTACTGATAGGAAAAAATTTGGTTTATACTTTGTCTGGGTAGCCCTAGGCATTTCTTCATGTAATGAGTATTTTTTGGCTTCATGAAGTGTAGGACTAGAAGCAGAATCACAGAATGGTTTAGGCTGGAGGGGACCTTCAAAGGCCATCTAGTCCAGCCTTTCTGCAGCAAGCAGGGTAATCTTCAATTGGACCAGGTTGCTCAGAACCCCATCCAGCCTGGCCTCAAATGTTCCCAGGGATGCAGCATCCACCAGCTCTCTGGGAATGAGGAGTTGCCAATGTTTCACCACGCTCATGGCAAAAAGTTTCTTCTGACGCTTAGTCTGAATCCATCTGCTTTTACCTTAAAACCATTTCTCCTTGTCCTGTTGGAGCAGGCTCTACTAAAAAGTCTCTCCAAACTTTCTTATGAGCTCCCTTTGAGTAATGAAAGTCTGCAAAAATTCTCCTAATAGAAGAGTTTTCTCTTCTCCGGGCTGAACCCCAACTTCCCAAGCTCACAGAGCAGTTTCAGAGTCTTCCACCATGTAAAACAAAGGATGTGTGTGTTTGTATGAACAGCCTCTGTGGTTTTGCACATGAAATGATAAAACCACACAGAAGATGGCTCTGTTGGAAAAATTTAACGTTGAGACTTATCTGCTTGTTATCTGCCCTAGCTAAGTGCTCCTCATCTTCAAGAGCAAATCGGAAGATTTCTTTTTTCACGTTTTTTTGGTGATGCCAACTCTGATTCTTTCCTTCTGCTGTGATTTAGCTTTTAAATTTACTTACCAGTTTTTCTTTCTGCAATTGCTTCCATAGAGGGCTTTTTTCTTTTTTTTTTTCTCCAGTAAAGGGAAAATCATCCTCAGCTATTTAAATGTTGTGAACATTTACTGAGCACCATTTTACTCTGTTGAAATTCTCTGTGCTATGTGATACTTATTTTTAGTTTCATCCCTTATTTTTCACTTGTTTTAGCAATCACAGTGATTTATGTTTCCCTCTGCTTTCAAAATGTGTATTTTTGAGGCAGATTTTGTTTTGAAAATGCTTAAATGCTTAAACCTATGGGAACATAGCAAGGCTATTTTGTATAATCTCTTTCTCTAGGAAAGATGTGGAATATTTAAGCTATTTCTCCTCTTCAGTTACTGCAGCATCAATGCAGTTTGTGCATTTTGGTGATACCCTGTCATGGGCCACAGTCTAAGCTCTTTTAACCTTCATTTTTTTGTGGCGAGGCTTCTGGCCACTCAGTCTTGTACGACAAATTTTTTGGATTTGTGAACTATTGTGGAAATTGCACAACTTCTAAAATCAGCAGCTCCAGAGGGAAGACAAGGAGAGCAAAAAGACTCCTGGATGTAGGGTTGTTTTTTCTAAGCAAAAATAAAAGAGAGGCACAATGACAGTTTTCAAAATATTTAGATTGCTTTAAGATTTAAAGGAATTGATTATTTTTGTTGTCCATGGGGATACAAAGATGAAATTGTCTGAAATTGCACCAAGGGAGTTTGGATTAGGTGTACATGTATTTATACACAGTATCCAGTGTGCTTACAATTTGCTTGTGGGGCTCAAAATGTGTGTCCTTAAGTGCTTGCACATTTTGAGAGCCTTTGTGGTATTTTCAGGGGTCCCCAGGGCGAGGTGAGAAATGAGAATCTGACTCCATGTTCTCAGAAGGCTGATTTGTTATTTTATTATTATATTATATTAAAAATATATATTCAAATATATATTCATTATAAATCTTATAATAAGATATATAGTAATATATTAATATATATTATCAAAAAGATTATACATCAATATTATACATTATAGTATAATAGAAAATAATATATATTAATATCATATATAATAATATATTATAATATACTATATTATGTATTCATTTTATATAATATATCATATATAATATCATGTATTATATTATATATATTATATATTATATTATATATAATATATTACATATATTATGTATTATAACTATTATATTATTTATATTATTTATTTTATGTTATTTATATTATATTATTTATATTATATTATTTATATTATATTTTATATTTTATTATATATTATGCTATACTAAAACTATAGTAAAAAAAGAGAAAGGACGCAGACAGAAGGCTTAACAAGAATGAATAATAAAAACTCGTGACTCCTCAGAGCCTTGACACAGCTGGACCATGATTGGCCATTAGGTTAAAACAATTCACATGTTGGCTAAACAACCTCCAGACCACATTGCAGAGTAGCAAGCACAGGAGAAGCTGAGGAGGAAATGCTGGGCAAAGAGGATTTTTCAGAAAGTATGACAGTGACAATCCTTGTCACTGAATAACTTAACAGGTCTCCCTTCTCAAATTGGTTTTTGCGCAGTGCAAGTCAAATTTAAATTTCACAAAATTATTAATTGCTAATTGAGGGCTACTGAGAGATGACAGTGTCCTAGATGGTTGCAAATTTCTTCCAGTGTCACTGTCTGTGTCTCTGCTCCAATGCTCTGAAATGAGTCAGTAGTCAGTTTTAATTTGCTGGGTTTAATTAAATTCCACCTGAATAAATGTGTCGCGCAAATGCTGAAATTTCCTGGATGATGTATGCAGCTGAGATCTAATTTGATCTACACAGCCCTAGATTGTAAACTACTCTCTTCCAGAAAGGTGTGCTCCATGTAATTGCTTAAATAATAACTCAGATGGACTTGTAAGGATAATTATATAAAGAAGGCAAAGCAAAACTGCACGCAGAAAACTATTTTTGAATGTGTCATCCTTATTCTTAGAATTACAAAAAATCATTAGCATGCTAGAAGCATATTTCACTTTCAAAACACAGTCTTGTTAAATGTAGCAGCTTGTTTACTTATCCTGCTACTGTCCTGGCGACATATTACATTAATTCAACCAGTACTGTAATCAGGTAGAACAGCATTTTCTGCTAAAATGTCTTGCCTTTTGTAGAGCGACATCGACGAGTTATATTTTTGTGTATGATCTGTGATGTGAGGAACTGAAATAAATGCCACATCCTTGTCCTTCTCTTTCACACATGGTGCAAAATGGATGAAAAATCCTTCCTCTCTCCCAAATCTCCTGGCCCTGACTGACTGCTGGAGGTGCGTTGCCCAAAATACACATCAGTCTCACAGGGGCTGGGAGCAAAACTTGTCATTTCCAGATGGTGCAGAAATTCTTTTTCTCTTGCACTGTATTTTACAATATTGACTCTTTTTCAAGACCTGAAGTGCATAAAGTTCATTCCTGTGTATGATTTTACAGTACCTTACTGTAGCTTCTAAATCAGTGAATTTCTCTGAGTCCTTCCTTGCTGGAAATTCACATGGACTCCATTTCCTTTCTGCTTGCTCCTAAGGTAATTTTCTTGTTACTGTTATGAATTTTTTAATTTCTTTTTTCTTTTGGATCCTTGTTTTGCAAGTTCTGTTTAATCTAGGACAGTCTTCCAAAGAACTTTATTGCCTGAAAGTTGCAAAGCAGAGTTGACCAAAACTAGAGGCAGATAATTGACCGATGATTTAAGAGGTTACTCTGCTCCCACTATTTATGCTTATCTAAATTCCTATAGGTCAGAAATTTCTGAAGTCCTGTAGACATATATTTTAAATACATATGCTCATGATGGCAATATTTTCATTACAAATTGAAATAAAAATTTCCTGCGCTTTCTCTGAAATTTAGTGGTAGTCACAAATGTTTTCGTAATTATAAAATTTAGAATAATGAACACCTATTGCTAAGAGAGAAGTCCCAGATAATCTTTTGACACAGAATAATGAGTCTAAGGTATGGAAAATGCTTGTGTTTCTGTAAAATTCCATATTTATTTACATAAAAATAACAGCTGTGAATTTAATTTTTTTAAAATTTTCTTTTCATATGCGAGAGGCCCTTGGGATCATGATTTGTAGAGATACATAAAAATTCATAATTTTTTTATTTGCATGCTGAAAATAAAGTCCAAAGCTACCTGATTGGATAGGCAGTAAAGCCCTGTGGTTTTATAACCAAAATTTGCAGGTTGATATCCCAGGAGGAGTTTGGAAGTCAGTGAGTGCTCTCAAAAGTTGTCTCACCAGGGAAACAGTGAAGGACTTTATTATTATGCTTTGTGTTAGGAAAAATGGATTGATTTGGTTAATGGTAACAGGACCAAATTCAATTCCTGGAGTAAAGTAATAAGCATTGGGTTTAGACACCACTCGGAGATCAGTGAAAATTGAATTGAATGGGTGCTCAGAGAGCTCCATTTTTCAGCATTTCCTCCCCAAAGGGCTGTGTGCTCTTGCATTGGATTAGCCACTCAACCTGAGGCACATTTGGTTGATTCACTCAGGTGACTTTTCCTCCTCCCTGGGCCACATCCTGTTCCCCACCTCATGACATGACTATTAGTTTTGTTCTTTATGGAACTATTAACAAAAATGAGAAAGAATCTATTACTGTGCTTAACTTCCTATTTCTACTTAGTTCTCCCACTTCAATGCAATTTTCTGGAGTAATTTAATAATTCTGTAAGGGATAGGGGAAAGTCGGATTTGCTCAGTGCGTCCATCTGCTTTACTAAGAGGCATGGGGTTAGATTTTATTTTAGTTGTTATGTCCCTTAAATCTGCATCCACACTGCACTTTCTCAGCATGAATTTCACGCTGGTTTCCCTTCTGAGATTTACTGGGAATCTTTGGAGACAGACCTGGGTGCTCCATGTTTTTTGTATCCACCAGGGCTTGGAATGAGAGTTCTCCTGCTAAGGAATATCACGGGACACCAAGTATGGACACAAGAAATCCTCTCTCTCAAAAGAAACCCTACAACAAACCAAATTAGTGATGTAGCTGCACCCACTGAGCTCACAAGCAGCTTATTTTAATTTTTCCAAGTTTTTGCTTTGTGGCTTATTATTGTGTTTATTAGGGACTTCTGGGGAAAAAAGATTCCCCTGGTTACTGGCAGACAAAGCCTGACAAGTGCTGCATGTGTTTGCCACTAGGTGGTCAAGCTCAGCTGGGTATGGCTGGCAAAGATGGCAAACAGCTTAAAACAGAAGAAGGGAAAAGCATAAATTGGGGGTGCCTTGCTGGATGTCCCTGGATAGGAAGAGCGCTGTGGCATTCCCCCCATGCGTCATGTTTGATGTGGGGAAGGAGACAAGACAGGGCGTGCACAACACAACAGCTGAAAAAAACTCCTGGGAGTTCTTGGACACTGTAAGAGAATCCTCAGCTACAAAGGGCAAGGAAGGTCAGTGTCTTGTCATTTAACCCCTCTATAAATATAGATGTCACCACCACTTGGTGCCGAAGAGAGAAATATAACAATGTTCTAATGCTCTAATTAGCAGAGTGCTTTTCCAGCAATGCTAGAACAGCTTCCTTACTTTTCTTTCTTTTCAATCTGTTAATAATTGTGACATTTTTCTTGGCTTTAACTGTGTGTCCCTGAAGGCACGTTAAGGGCCCCCTGTGATTACAGCAGTGGGAATCATGTTGCTGAAGTGATGGTAACAGAGACACTTATTAAAATCTGACCCCTGCTGTTTGGACTTTCTCAAGACTGCACTTTGGCAAAATTTAAAATAGAATTACACTGACAACTAGAAATTATGCTATAGCCCAAGTGTTGGGTGAGAATTAGAGCAGCAAGTATGGACTGTCATAACATCTGAAAGCAGAAGTGATGCTGCATTGCCTGATGGTGCATTTAACACATCGTTGGCTTTGTGGCTGGTGTAAAGCAGATCTCTTGGCATGCTGTGTACACAGAAAGATCACATGGTGCAGGGTGCTGTTTGAGTGCTTGCAAGGCATTTGCAGTGTTTATCTGCTGTTCTCAAGTCTCAGGTGAAAATATGATGCCACTTTCTTTAAGCCTGTCCACCTGAACAGTATTTTAAATAAATACTCGACATGGCATGTATCAGAAGAGAACAAAATTGCTATTCAACTGTGACCAGTTTACACTGTCTCTTGAATCAGCAGCTTTTGTTTGTCTTGTAACTTACACAGCAATTCTGTTTTCACCTCCAGTGTTTACATCCCTTTCCCTTTCAGGCAGCTGCAAAGGCCAGCAAACAGCCTTTGTCAGAAGGCTGCTGAGATTGGGAGCACCAAAGCAATATCAGTTTACATGCCCAGTAGGAAACCAGAGCTTGTTCAGCGCATCAAACGGTGGAGCTGGGGCCATGGAATGTGCAGGGCCAGGTGGGATCTGCTGTGGTCTCCAGCTGCCCTCTCCCTGGATCTGAGGGATGGGGACACTGGAGCAGAGCTGCTGGCTGGTGCTGCTCATGAACTTGAGCCACCACACACCGTTGTCCATGCAAATATGGAAATATGCAGGTATGTTTATATGCAGTTATAATTAATGTCTAAGGTTGCTATGCAAACTGGTTGTGGTGCTTGTGTTCCTCACAAGGAACCTGTATAAACTTCAGGATTGCAGCAGGAAATCCTCTTGGATGAGTGCATGGAGATAGGGGCTGCTCTTTGCTTAATAGTAATGCAGGAAGTCCAATAAAAACCCTTTTAGGTCGTCTTTCATGCTCAGCTCTTGGATACATGAGCAAGAAGGGAGGCAAAGAATATTCTCACAGTATATATTTTCACTGCCCTTTGATTTCAGCAGACATGTCCATGTAAAACCCCCACTACATCACAGAGGTCTTCATGATGGATCTGCAAATGACAGTATACTTGTCGAATTTTTATGCTGTGGAAAGAATTTTAATTATTTTAATTGCTGTTTCTGAGTTACTGGGAAATATACTCAGAATCTTTCATTAGTGCATCCAGCTGTGCAAATGAAATATATAATCAATATAAAATGGTTTTGTCATACCCTGTTTGAACAACGATCTATGATAGTTTAAAATTCAGAGGGTTCTTCTGTGATAAAGTTCTAGTAATGCTTTCATTAACAAGAAATTACATTACAATGTCTGTGGGGCTTACTTCAGTGAAAGGACAATTTCTTTGTTGGTAATTTCATCTTGATGTTACTCCCCCTCTATTCAGCTTCTCAAAATGACATTTATTTAAAAATCAGCACTAATGCAGTAGTTAACCTTTCTCAATATTATTTAACCAGATAATGCAGAGATACAGTCACACAAATAATTAAACATTGAAAGCATCCATTTTACCCAGTGCTGCAAAAGTACAGCACAACTTCCACCATATTCTTTGTTTCACAGAGAGTACTTTTAAAATGGGAATAGTGACCTTGAAATTATAAAAGAGTGTTGGTTGTCTGGCATACATAATGTGAAGATTATTTTTTGTATGGAAAGGAAGCATGTAAAGATATTGTCAAAGCATTTTTACCAATTCATTTACGTTTAATAAGCCACAGGATTCTGATGTCCTTTATATTATTTCTTTTATGATAAAACCAATACTGAAAAAGATATGAGGGAAGGGTTGCATGACTGAAAGGTGCACAAATAGTTTACTAAAGAAAGCCCTCAATTTTAATTTATTTGATTTATTTATTTGATTTATTTATTGTCACCAAAAAAAGTCACAAAAGAAATGTCTTCTCTCTTTTTGGGGGATAAAATTTGAGTGTGACCCCTCTCTTGCAAATTATGTCTTTGCCTGGGGAAAGCAAAGTGTCTGTGTTGTACTGTGGTCCATTGGGGAATTATGAATGACAGGTACTGGAAACTGAACTTCTACAGCACAAAACATGGGGAATATGCATTGATCTTGACTTGTAGCATCACTTCAAAAATGAGGTGAAAGTGCAGGGGTCTTGGTGTCCTGGAAGATTTTATTGCCATAAATCAGTTCTTCAATGTCTCCCAAAAGTGCAAAGTTCTTGAAAATAAAATATAAAATGATTAATTCATTTTATGTCTTATTTGAGTCTCCATTTATGAGGTTAGGGTGTTTTATTTGCCTGCTGGTGTTGACAGTCATGGTGGAGAAAAACTTCCAATTTCTTTCACATGAAAGCTGAAATTCTTATGCAGTCACTTGATTCTAGGAACTCTGATCAGCTACAGGGAGATCAACTTAGTAATCAAATCCCTAGAACAGATATGTTCTGCTTCTTTTACAGCATTTTCAGTGAGACTGAAAATAGTTCTGGTCTATTATGACCCAATGAATGAGAACAGATTCTGTGTTGTCCTAAATCCATTTTGATCTGCTTGTAACAATAGACTGTGACTCTATATGAGTGAATGAGCTGGAGATTTCTTTCCTCTGGATAAATCCCACTGTCACAGATGGATGTTGACACCAAAATTGGTCAGATAGAAACTTTCTAAGACAGTTTTGAGTAGTAGAAAGGAGATATTCAATATTGCAGCATTCTGGGCACTCGGGGGATGCTTCCTCTGTCTGGTTAAGAAGTTTTTATCATCCACACAGGAGACTTGAAATGAGCATCCTAGAAATGTTCTCCAGTAAATTCCACATGGTCACAAGCTACAGGAGATCAGGCAGTCAGGGAATCATACTGTTCCTGAAAGGCTATGTACCACCACCTATGGGAATAAATCACACGGGACCCCATTTTCTTTACAGTGGAAAAAGCCCGTTTCTTCACATCTCATAATTCCTTTTTACACAGTTTTACAGAACTCCTGTGTGGCTCCAATTGGTTAGTAGTTTCTTGCCAATTAGTAACAAGTTGTTATTCTGTATTGATTGGTCACTCAAACTCTCAGGGAGTTGTTTGTGAAAGATAGTTTTCATTTTTCTATCTAACGGTGCAAAACCTGTTTATACAGGTGCAAGTTGTTATTTTACCCAGGATTACCTTGTTATGTTAATGAATTGCTCACAGCAGGTTTGTTTTCACATGGGAACTTGCCAAATGCTGGCTTTGATAAGGCCAGCCCCTGATTCCAGGAGAGCAGGCTTGATTTTATCAAGATTCTCTTTATGATTTTTCTACCTTACTACAACGACCACCTATAATTAAAAATCTGGTAGAAAAGTATCAGGCCACAGAAATTTTTAGGTCTAAGCATGCAGTTGGCAGTACACAGAGAGGTTGGATGGCCAGCCCGCTGCCATCAGTTCTCTGCACTGTTTTCACTCACGTTATTAAGAAGCTGAAGCACACTGCATTATTCTTAGTTAATTTTTAAGAGGCAAAAAGAAATTGGCAAAACATAAAAGGCTCAAGTATCTGCATATCAACTGGCCGACAGCACAGTGCAAAAAAGAGCAAAATATTTTCTTAATATCTCAAGAAGTTTTTGCTCTCCTGCTCTAAGAGACTGTCCTTCATTTAAACTTTATTGATGCTGGAGCAATCTTCAGAAGTGCCAAATATGAGAGGATGCATTTTCATTGTGTTTAGCAATCGTGCATGTCATAGATTGAAGGTAAGTGTAAGGAAATGGCATAATCTAAAAGCCACTCAAATTAAAAATAAAGAATGCATATTTTTGTAGATGGTCATGCCAGGAAAATAGCATTGGTAAATTAATATCTGTCTCTGAACAAAGAGGACTCTTTAAAAGCAAAAATAGATATAGCAATACAGTGAATACAATGAAGACATCAAAAGAACACCACAAGAATGATTACATCAAATCAAAAAGAATTTAAATATTTTAAGGTGCAAGGCAAATCAAAGGCTTTTAAAGGTATCAAAATTGTGAAGCCTATGAGGAAAGTAAGATGCTAAGAAGAAAAGACCAGTTAATAAAAATGCCCATACCACCATTTGAAGTGGAAAATTAAATACAGAGTGCTAGGGTAAGCCAAAATATTTAGTATTAATAATCCTTTCATCTTTCATTAGATGAAATTAAAATATACATAACACCTGAAATCTTATGATATTATTGAATTTGCCATCATGGTTATGTAGAATAAAAAGAATAACTTAAAATTACTTAATGAAAATAAAAGTTATGGAGAAAATGAAATCAAGGACAGGATAAACAGTGAGAAAGTCTCTCACTTGGATTCAGGAGAGTGGAATTAAGCATTTTACTGGAGAATTTATATTGAATATTATATATATATTATGCTATATTAATATATATTTAATGTGTAATATAATTTATATTTAATATATATTAGTTATAATTAATTTATTTAATATAAATATAATATAATTACTTTATTTTCTTTAATATATTTAATTTTATATATTTTTTATATATTATATTATTTAATAGTTTGTTTAGTTTATAAATTAAATAAATATTTAATATGTAATAGATATTTATTATAAATTTAATGTATTTCTATTAAATTTATATTTTTATTTTAATATTATTCTCTGCTAGAAGAATATTTTATGATGTAATCATAGTGGTGAAAAAAATCCACATTAGGTACAATCTGTTATGTGAAAATATTTTGGCCCACTGAGGTAACTTTACAAAACTTTGTTTTATAAAATTTTCATTTTTCCTTGCTGCTTCTTACCTCAGTATAGGCCTAAGAACTGTTCATCCAGAAAATAAGGAAGATTTACAAATATTTACTAGAGAAGGTGCTTTTAAACGCAATTTGCCATTTGTTTTTGTGTCCACAGCTCCAAGTCCAGAAATTAAAAAACAAAGGATAGAACTTTAAGCTTATAAAGTAAGGTTAATATGACTTTTTTTCTGTCAGATTATTACTTTTTTAGGTCAGATTACCTAGAATAAGCCTCCAAACCATTATTTTGTCCAGTCCCCAGGAACACATTGCCTGAGAGCCTTGAAGACATCACTCGGTTCCTTTGAACCTGGGTCATGACAGGAAACCTGCTTCATATTTATCACCATGACAGCACGTGTGGATCATTTATTATCCTCTATTGGATAATAAACAGATTATAACTCCACAATTCCAACAAAGAAACACAAACAGTATGAAAGTAGAGTCTGTATCCATTTGTCCTTTGTCTCTAATGAAATTAATGTATTTATTCTTCACATGTTTGAAGAATAAATGCACAATAAAATTCTTAACAGTGTGAGGATGAATACAATATGGTTTCTTTCTCAAGATTTCATCCAGGGAAAAAGAGCTTCCTGCTTGCTTCAGGTAAGATTAGCTTGAAAAATCCTATCATGCACCTAGAATAAAGTCTGAGAGGCAACAGGCAAATATTTAAATGTGGAATAATTTTTATTGGTTTTAATTTAGCAACGGCATTTTTGTTGAATGTCTTTAATCTTTAATTACCACCCAAAAGCGCTGAACATGACATGAGTTATTTATTGAGTCACCGAGAAATACAGTTTGAGATTTTCTTATGAATACTTCATACAGAAAAAAACCCAGGTTCTCACTGAAAACAACAGTGATGTTTGGAAATATTTGTGTTTCAGGGTCCTGATCTCAACCACAAGGAAGGCAACTGAAAGAACCTTGGGAGTTGGCTCATGTCTGTAATGAGTGTTAGAGCTTATAGTAGCTAGAAAAATGTGATTTTTTTTTTTTTTAATGACTGAAAATGTCCCCAGAAATCAAAATCTGTCACCAAAGAGCAGCCCTGAGTATGTGGGATTTATGCAGGGACTAGATTTAGGGTGATGAGAGCCCGGAGAAGCAGGAATTGGGGCAGGAACCCAGAGCTGAGGAGAATTACTGCTCAGGGTGATGCTGGTGCTGGGGACTGTGCTCACTCCCCCCAGTTTGCCAGGTGGGCTCCTCCAAAAGAGTTATCAGTGTACCCAAGTGTGAGAACCTGTCTCAGTCATCCTCTGCCCGTGAATGTCCCTTCTGGCGATGTGACAGTGTTCACAGGGGTCTCAGGATGAGGGAAGAGATGTGGATCTGACTCCATGTTTCACAAGGCTTGATTTATTATTTTATGATATATATTACATTTTAAATATACTAAAAGACTAGAACAAAGGATTTCCTCAGAAGTCTAGCTAAGAATAGAATAGCAAAGAATGATAAAGGTTTGTGGCTCGGACAGAGAGCCCAAGCCAGCTGACTGTGATTTGCCATTAATTACAAACATCCAACATGGGCCAATCACAGATGCACCTGTTGCATTGCACAGCAGCAGATAATCAATGTTTGCATTTTGTTCCTGAGGCCTCCCAGCTTCTCAGGAGGAAAAATCCTAAGGAAAGGATTTTCCATAAAAGATGGCTGCGACAGATGAGATATGGAATTTTTCTATCTGTAGAGTGGGGAATTTATTCTGTAATCAACTGTTTGTGCTTCTATTGGCAGAAGCTCAGGTTGTAGGGCCTCGAAACTGAAAATCTGCCAACTGGGAAGTTATAGTAGGAAAAAAACAGCTGCTGTTTTTCATACTAAATTCCTGGGCATACTGTAAAACTGTGATCTTAAGATTTTCTTTCCTGGCAGAAAGCTTAAAGATGAGTGAAAGTATCAATGCTGCTTGATCTCCACAGAGATCATGCCTCCAAAAACGTGCAGGGCTTCTTTAAGGCTCAAAGGTACCTCATATGTGGTCCAGATATGCATTTTAGGCTCTAGATAGTGTTTGCCTTGCATGAGAACAGTCATCAGTCAGAAGGGAGGAACTTGACCCACACTCCAGTGAAATGTTTTCTTTATTTAGAACCTGTCTACAGAGTCTTTCAGGAAAGAAGGAAAAAAGGTTTAAGACTCGATGAACACAGGATATGCAGCATTTCAGAGGTGAGAAACTTGTCTCAGTATCTACAGGGCTTGTTCATAAGGGTTTGCATCTAACCCTCCCTGCTGGAGTCAGTAACATGTCTGATAAACCTGACATATTCAGCCAAACTCTAGCTAGTAACTTCTGTGAAGAACCACCCTATAAAAAAACCTTAAAAAAATACCTGGTTGTGTCTAACATCGTTCATCATTTTCATGCAATGACTCCTGTGTCACAGACATCTTTTATGAAAAATCTTTTCTTTAGGATTTTTCCTCCTGAGAAACGGAGAGGCCTCAGGAACAAAAATGCAAACATTGATTATCTGCTGCTGTGAAATGCAACAGGTGCATCTGTGATTGGCCCATGTTGGATGTTTCTAATTAATGGCCAATCACAATCAGCTGGCTCAGAAAAAGAGTCTGAGCCACAAACCTTTGTTATCATTCTTTCTTATTCTGTTCTTAGCTAGACTTCTGAAGAAATTCTTTCTTCTATTCTTTTAGTATATTTTAAATGTAATATATATCATAAAATAATAAATCAAGCCTTGTGAAACATGGAGTCAGATCCACATCTCTTCCCTCAGCTTGAGACCCCTGTGAACACCATCACACACCTGCAGAACAGAAACAAGAAAAAAAAATTATTTGAGTTATTAAAAGCCTGCTATGTAAGAGCTTTCAATGGGTTTTGGTCTCTCTGGCTCTGCTTTGGTTCAGGATTCTCAGCTTTTCACAAGATCAGGTCCCAGGTACAAAACTAAGCAGTGCATCTGTGCCTATTTTATTTCAAGTTAAAATAAAAAGAACCGTCTAGAAATCCTAATAAGTTTAGCGCAGGGGAGACCAAGATGGGAGCATTGCCTTGGACTGCCTGTGCCTTGTGCCGCTGGAGATACCAAGTTCCTATTTTAAGTGATAATATCCCATTTTTTCCTTCCATGTTACCACATTGTGGTGTGAGCAGCTTGTCCACAACCAATTTCCAGAACAACGTTTAACATTGGCCTGTGGAAGTTTCCTCCCATTGAAATTCACAGTGAGGTTTACTGCAGGAATGATATCTCTGGTCTGATTGCTTGTCCACTGAAATTAAATCACAGCCCTCTATTCAGTTCATTATGCATGAAATTAAGATAGAATCTAGGAAAGACAATGGAGTTTCAAATGTGTGGAAGAGCTGGGAAATGGGAGCCCAAGGCAGAGAATATTGTGGTGAGGATTTGGGCAAAAAAAACCTGTGTGCCCATAGAAGCTTTTGGAGTGAGACACAAGGTTTTGTGCCTCATTTCTAAGTTGGCCAGGCATTGCATTCAGGGTGTCATTATGCTTCAGCTAATAAATCCTCCTGCAAAACAGATGAGAGTTAATTGGGCAGGGTATCTTAGATCTGATAAACCAGGCCTGGGACCTAGGGAACTCAGCTTATCAGGACAATGGGCTGAAGATAACAGGGAGTAAGGTTTTAAGAGGTTCTAGAGAATAAAGTGAAAATGGAATTAAACATTATCATATAGGCAGGAATTCTAAATAGAAGTATTTCTGACATTAGGCAGTATCTCAGTGTTTAAGTTTGTAATATAACCTTTCTCTTTAGCTGTGGTTGTACAAATACTTATACATATGTCCCTATCTTGGTTTGAGACAATTTTAGAACACTGTGTAACTTTTAAACTAAAAAGCAGATTTATAAGTTTTATCATATGATTCAGGATGGCAAGTATATGACAATGGACATATGACAAGTATATGACAGATGGAAGCACTGTAAAACCTGCCTTTATCATCATTTCACTCTGCCGTGCTGTGGAGCTGCTTGGTTTTATTTCCTCTGCATGGCACAATTAATTTAATTTCCAGGAATCTTCTGCCTACATGTAGTGGTTCCTTTTTAATGAAGCAGAGAAACAGAATTTCACTGGAGAGAGACATACATGGCTCTTTACTGAGAAATTTATTTTTGCCCTTAAGTTTTAGGATGGTTATTGTTAAAAAAATACATTTCTCCCTTATGTACAAAAACTGTCTTTATAGAAATATACACATATATGCATTTGTGCAGGAGTAATCAAGGAGCAGTGTACCAATTAATTATTCAAAATATTCTAATTGGCTATCCCAATAAAGATGGTTAATCTTTGATTAGACTTCCTATTCATGATTTCGGGTAGGGACATATTTCATGATGTATAGGATTAAATCTATATTTAGGTATGCAAACATTAGCTCTATTTCTAAAATTTTAAATGTGGTCTTAGATTCTTTGAGGAGGAGTTTAGTACAGAGAGCCTTCTCAGGTGTCTTTCAAATCTAAATATTGATGAGTGGTGCTCTCAATCATTTCAACATGAATATTCCTAACCTACAACAGGTAACAATAGAAATGCCATTCTACACCTAAAGAAAGGTGGCATCTTTGCCAAAGTCCACAGGGAGATTTAAAAAATGTTTTTCAAAAATATCAGTACTATATACATATGCTTTTATTACTGTGTGTTTGAATCTTAACACACAGTATTACATATTATTTTATTACGGTCACAGATTTCCACTGTAACTAAGTTATGGATGCATTATTGGAATTTAGTCTGTAATGCAGCTTGTGCAGTGCAACATACTCAGGAGCAGTATTCACATTAAATATTAATAATTCTGATATTCAACAGTCAAGTATTCATAGGATGATGTCTGTATCTGTAGAGCAGGTGCTTACTTAATGGCAGAAAAGTGGTGGTCAGTACCAAGTTAAAAGAAATGTCGATTTTTAATTTTCAACCACTCGTCCATTTAGTACCCAACTATTTGGGAGCTGGATCTTTGCCACAACCTCTTGCTTTTTTATCAAAAGGATGCCTTGGGGCTGATAGTGTCTAAAAAAGAAAAAAAGAAAGTTTTCTGTCACATATATGTATTAGAAATGTATAGCTATTTCTAATTTTTTCCCTCTCCTTTGGGGCATGTTTGCCATGAGCTCTGAATTCTGTTGTTCCAACTTCAACATTTTCATTACATGTTCTTGTTGGAGTGCCTTCTGGGAGCACGACTGCTTGGGAGATTTATATATTCTAGAGTCTCCTTTCAGCTGCCATCATGTTAGTGGCTACAAGAAAAAGCCTGCTGGGCTGCTGGGTGTAGTGACATTTCAGGTTATTTGGCAATAGTCACCACACTCTTCCTGTTTCTCATTCTGGAACTGCAAAAACCTAATTAATATGAAGAGTTTTCTTATAGTCATCCCACCCCAGAAAGAAGCTTGGGGGTTTTGCTCCAGATACTCATTTTTTATTTGGACCTATATCCAAAACAGCAGCTTTGGATCCAGGATGGGAACTGTGTTAGAGAATGAGGGCTGCCAGGGAAAGTGCTGCCTGGCGATTGTAGTAACATTTATAGAAAAAAACATTACAATTTCCACACAGCTCCCCCTAACTCCCCAGCTCAGCACGGTGGCACCTCTGTGAGACAGAGAAACCACAGAGTTTTCTTTGCAGGGTCATTTGGGGAGTGAGAGCAGAAAATGGCCCATAACTCTTGTGAGGCTGGAAGTCAGTACCCTCGCTGTTGCTGGAATGGTGCTGGGAGGATATTGCCTGGTCCTGGGGCGCCCAGGAGTAGTTAAGGAGACAGAAAGCTCAGGCTCTTGTTTTTACAGCAGGGATGAAATGGCCTCCAAGGCGTTGTTAAAAAGATCCTCCTGAAAAGTGCACGTTTCATAAGATTTATATACGTATTGGCTTATTCAGAACTTTAATTAAAAATTGTAGAAGGTCCTTTAGTTCATTAATTGAAGACGTTTCCCCCGTAAATGGGAGATTAATTTATGCCTGTTTTTAATTGTTGGATGCCACCACAATTGGTGCTGCATAAAAATACATACAGTACATAAAATATGAATTAAAACAAGTGAATAATTATAACCATATCAGCCTAAAGGCAGGAGGCATTTTAATATGGGAGTCTGGTAATGGTGCATGAATTTAGAAGGATTAATTTTTCTGAGACAGTTCAGAAGTATTTAGCCTTTATTCCGCCCTTATTTAAAATGCCTCATATAATACATCTCAGTATTTTACATAATTTAAACTTTCATAAGACATTTTGTTCTCACTCTGTAAGGTTCTTCAACACACTGAAACACTGCTAAGATCTTAAGTCTGCAAATCATAATCTTTCCAAACAGATCCTTTGTTCTGAGGCTTTGCATTGGTAATCAGTGGTATCAGTGCCTGTTACAGATCAGCTTGCTCATTTAGGGTGGTGCTTCTCTCCTGGAAATAAAAATACACTTAGATATAATAAATATATATATAATATAGTATATAATATACATTTTATATATTTATAGATTTAAATATAATTTTATATTTATATATCTATATATATTATATATGTTTATATATTTGTATAATATATATGTTTGTATATTTAATATATATAATATATATATGAAATATCTAATTTAGATGCCTGAGTGCATCACAGCAGATTGTATATAATAAATATACAACTTATAATATATATTATGTAGGATATACTATATAGTATATAATATATATTATCATAAACATATACCACATTATATATATTAATATATAATATATCAATATAATATACATTATATTATATAGTTAATATACATTTAGATATATAACATAACATAACATAATATAACATAACATAATATAACATAATATAGTATATTATAGTCTAATATAATGGAAAATAGAGAATATATAATTAATATTTATTTTATTGACATTATATATAGTTATATTATTAATATTTAATATTTTATATTAAACAGATAAAATAGATGCTATTATATAATAATATAATGTATAATCTATACATAGATATATATGCATAATATATAGATTATATATATAAAATAGTTATATAATAATATAAATGTGTTTGAGTGGCTATCAGAAGGTTTTAAGAAATTTAGCAATAGAAGCAGATGTGGTGAAATGGAGAAGATTCCTGAGGCAGAAAAAAAAAAAGTGAATCCTTACCAACTGTAAAAGTTTCCCAAGAGAGTAGAGGTTTATTACTGCAATAATTTCATTATTAACTTTTTGATAGATACTTTACATATGAATATTAACAGGAGATAGCCTGGATTCAAACTATTCACAGAGCATGGAAATATTATTTCAGGTTCCTGACTGCATCTGTCAGCATATCCTTTGATCCTGATCTGTAACGTCTTCTGTTTCAGTTCTGGGTTTCTGGGTCTTTCCTCTACAGAGTCTTTGGACTCCAACAGTTTACTTCAAAATACATGGTAGCTTTGTGATGTGAACAAATACCCACTGAGATCAGATTCTTTAAGTTTTATATGAATAGTAAATTAGGTAGAAGGAACTCTTGCATGCTGCACATCCCTCAGCAGGGGAGTTTTCTCTACATTAGAAAGCAAATCACAATCAAAGAGCCTTGCATGGATTTTAGATTTTGACCTTGGGCAAGTTGCTGAGGCCCTCTGTGTTTTAGTTTAAAGCTCAGATTCTTGCCTGTACAAAATGCTAATAATATTCTGTGCATCAAGGCGTACATATTTTTCCTCTGTGTAGGAACATGAATCCTAGAGGTGACTATATTAATTTTTTTAACTTTTTTTCTTTTTTTTCTTTCTCCTGGCCAGTGCTACACACACACAAACACACTCTCCATGTGTATTTCCAATCCCTATCTGGATGTTTTGCTCCTATCTGCTAGTTTAGTAGAAGAAGTCACTCAGTTTGCAGAACAGAGGTTGTGAGTTTTGCCTCTCTGTAAGAAGAATTCTTCTTGGGTTTAAATCTTGGCTGCTGCAGCTTTTGCAGCCCCAGAGCTCACAGCCTGCCTCTCCTTTGGCTGTGAATGTGTCTCTTTCTCCCACGGGAGGAACAGTACACTTTCTTTTCCCCCTGGAAAATTACAGTATGACCTGAGAGGCTCTTTTTTTATAGCAACTTTCTCACTCCTAAACCTGTAGCTGAGGATTTCTTGCACAGTTTTGCATCTCTTGTGATATTATGAGGACATTCAACCACTGAACTGCTGCCCATTTCATGGTCCCCCAGAGTCTCCCACTCCAGGCCCCTGTAGGATTTGTTGACTTTACAAAGTGCTCTTCTTTATCTTTCCTTCAGTCTTCCCTCCCCCTGCTCGCCCTGCCAAGTGTTTCTAATAGCAGTTTTTTATTCTTTTTTTTTTTTTTTCAAATATGATTTTAGGTATAACAAAATTCTTTCTCTGCTGAAAGGATAAAGGCAGAGTTGTATTCAGGCTCTGCTCATCTGGCACCACCAGTCTGAGAGCCTGGCCAGCCTTCTGCCAGTGACCCCAAGACTTGAAGGAGCTCAAAGAGAAGCACCCAAAAGGAGAACAGAAATCTGCTATTCTTGACATCTCTGTCAGCAAGCAGCAGAGGCACATGGCTGTTTCTTACCAGGATGTGGAGGAAAAGGCAAGTAGTTTGGGCATGACAAAAAGATGAGGTCACAAAGCTGCTCAGCAGCTCCTGAGGAGAGCCATGTGGCTGATGAAAGACCTTATCCTTTTCAGATTTTGCCTCAGAGCATTCACAGGAATAAGAATGTTTCATCCCTTCCCCA
Source organism: Melozone crissalis (assembly GCF_028551555.1). Lineage (NCBI taxonomy): Eukaryota > Metazoa > Chordata > Aves > Passeriformes > Passerellidae > Melozone > Melozone crissalis. The sequence continues at coordinate 5,056,195 of NW_026535817.1, read as the reverse complement.
AGAAATGATGCTGGTTGCCTAAAGAGCCCACTGGTTATGAATTCCAAGTTTGGCAGAGGTCAGAAGTTGTCTCTGAATATCCTGTTTCCACCACTGAAGGAGGAAAGGTAACTGCTCTTTATTTGGTTTCTTTTGCTAAAGTTCTTACCTTTTCCTAAATTTAAAGCAAGCTGGGAGAAGAGAGAGTTTTTTTTTTATTTATTTATAAAGTTATGTATAGGGTTAATCAAGAACCCTTGTTAAAGAAGCGCATCCTTTTCCTTCCTTGTCTGGACAGGCTTTCTGGAATTTCTGGGTTTGCATCTTGAGCTTCCCCCGTGGATTTTAATCTTTCCAAATATCGTTCTATGGTTTGGGGACAGTTTTTAACATTTGTAATGGACTTGTCTCAGCTGTGTCCGTGCATGAAGGAGCTAATCCTCAGTTTTTCTGGAGAGCCTATCCCAGCTAAGAAGATAAGTTGTGTCTGGGATCAAGAGTTCAGACTACAGCTGTCCAGAGGAGCTGATTGGTGACATCATGCCTTCTCTCAAAGCTTGTTTTATGTAGTCATGGCTTTCCTTATCAGCTCCTTTTAATTCCTCTGATTCTCAGCACTGTTGCCTTTATGTTGACTTTTCAGATAGTTCTTTTAGGTTGTTTCTGAATCCAGGGATGGATTCTAATTTGAGCAAAACAGCTTCTTTTTTCTTTTTGTATTTGCTCTAGGTCTCTGAAACACAATTTTTATTGAAGGAAAAAAGTAAGGGAAAAAATAAATTATATGACATTGTGCTCTCCTTTGATGTTCTAAAACCAGTGGGTGATGAACAGATACATTTGCTTGTATTGTATTTTATTTATATTGTATTTATTTTATATTTATTTATATTATATTTGTTATATTGTGTTTTTATTGTGGTTTATTTCTTTCTATTCTTTCAGTAGGCAATGCATACTGATATGATTTAAAAAGCAGGAAAATACACATTATCCCATGAAATAATACTGTTTTGCATCTAGGAGAAGTTGGCTTAGCTGTTTGTAGTTCCCTGAGTAAATACAGGTCTTTCTTATGGTTTTTGTATTGAATGGAAAATTTATTTTAATTATTCTACCTTAGCTTGGGTTGTCAGTTTAAATTGACCTGCTGGGTAGTATCAACTGGTGTTGGCATCTGTATTCATGCTTGAAGATGTCCATATTCATTACTGGACTTTTTTTAGCTTAACAAAGCTTGGAATTAAATGCAGCCCACAAAGTGAACATTTATCATTCTGTGATGCACTGAGAGCTAGTGCTGCTAAAGGAAAGGATTGTTTCAGGCATTAAGTGTCCAGTCTGATTTTGAAACTCCAACCAATCCTGGTGGAACCACTGCAAGAACAACACCATTGCCATCTGTGTCCTCGTCAGAGGCTTCAGAGCTGGGTGTTTAGCATTTCAAAAATCCTACAGATGTTGATGCTGCATTATTCATTTAGTTAGAAACTGCCACAGCTGTGTGCTTTCCTGTGAATTCTTTCAAGCAATCTGGCAGCAGACCCTAGTTTGAGCAGGGCAGGGCACAGAATCCACTTTTGATGGGCATGACTCTGGTACACGTGATTTTTGTGCCTAGCTGGCAAACTTACAACCTCTGAAGAAGCAAAATGGAATAATGTGAAATTGCTAGTGAAACTATTGTGAAATTCTTCACAATGATTATGAAATTATGGAATTTTGTGCTAGTGATATTATTCAGCAGTTTCACTTTTCCAATGTCAATGTAATGTCTTGGAAATTAACATGCCTTGTGTACGTCTGAATGTTCCTGTGGTACTGAAATTATTTTAGTATCAAATCAAGGCATCAACCTTTCCATTGAAAGGTTGATGGTGGGGAGAGTGAAGGATCAGCTCCAAGAGAAATAGTGGTGGGAAAGGATTGGAGGAAAACAATAGGACAAAAAAGAAGCAAAGAAGATGGAAGAAATGTAAAAGGATGTGAAATGCACCGTATATTGAAAAAATGGAAAAGAAGGAAGCAAAAGGGGGCACATTAAAGAACAAAAAGGAAGAAATATTAAAGTATAAGGAAGAAATGAAAAACACAAAAAGGTTCATGACAAATAGTTTGTGAGATATGAGACATCTGCATTGTAAAGGAATCAGATTAAAAATCATAATTTCTAAAATGTTTCTAGTGAGTAACTGGTTAAAAATATTCTGCTTTTCCTATGAGAGCAAAGCAGGAAAAAAAGGAGTTTGGAATCCCAACTGCCAAATATCCACTGAATAAGATTCTTCCCCAGGAATCAGCACAAAGCTCTGTTTGTTTATTTCTACTCAGAGAATCTGATATTAGAATTTATTCAATTGCTTGAAAGCAATTTTTTTTATAACTTGTGACTGGAAAGCTAAATCCCAAGAAGCTCTGCAAACTTTACTGAAAATAGTTTAAATATATTATGATTATAACAAAAGTGAAAGGTGGCCTTAACTCAATGATGTCTCCCAGAAAGGGGGTCAGTGCTTTGTGAATTTTTAGGGAGTCTGCTCATGGTGGTTTTCTTATGGGTTTGTTTTTTTTTTTTTTTCACTAGTTAATCTCAGTTATGGAAAATAACAAATGCACACATGAACAGTGTATGATTCTCTATTCCAAGAAAAAAAGTAATGGGAAAGACCTAACATGCCTTCTGCCTTCTGCCTTCTGCCTTTCCCTTTTCCTTTCCCTTTTCCTTTCCCTTTTCCTTTCCCTTTTCCTTTCCTTTTCCCTTCTCCTTCCCCTTCCCCCTTTCTTTCTTCCTCTCTCTCTCTCTCTGTCTCTGTCTCTCTCTCTTTCTTTCTCTCTTTCTCCTTCCTTCCTTCCGCCACTTCCTTCCTTTCATCATTTATGAGTTTAATTGGTGTACAGCAATTTAAATCTATGTGCAAAATGCAGTCAAAGACTAAAAATAGCTGCCAGTCCCACTGCCCATCTAAACCAACTGTCTCAATTTAGAAAATATTTAGCAGTGACAACAGGGCAAAGTAGTGTAGGTAGTGGCATTTCCTCACATCTCCTTTGTTCTTATTGTTCTCCTTTTCTTAGGGAAAGACTGGTTTTCTGGAATATTCCACACTCTGACCTTTTTTCCCAGGTCAGAAGAAATGAATTTGTTCACAGGACAAGACATATTTTTTGTTCAGCTCCCACACAGCAGCTGGAGCAGTTTGAGAGGCAAGGCTGAGGTTGTGTGTGGGTTTAAATTTCACTCACTCTGAGTGAATGCCTCTGCCTTTCTCATTCCTCTTCTGAAGAGGTGAAGCCCCCTGGGCACTCAGTGCCCCTGAATCCTTGTCCCAGTGCTCTGCAGGGGAAGCTCGGTGCCATCACCCTACACTGGTGTGCAAATCCTCTCCTCTGACTGCACTGGACAGTTTAAATAACACTTTATGATCACACTGTTCTTCATCTCTCTCATTTTCCTGTGGGGCTGGTTTAATAAAGCTCCCACCTGTCAGGTGAAAGCTATTTCACTTTTCAGTGTCTTGCTTATCAAGAGAAAAAATTACCATCTTTTGGGAGAAGTGTAATGAAACACCTGTTCAGGTGCCCAGTAACAGCCAGGCCAGGTAAGGTTTGGTTTGCATGAAGGACTGGAGGGAGCACAGTCAGTCAATAGTGAAATAGGACAACTTTATAAAATCAGCAGGGTTTTCACCTTGAACTCCCTGTCCTATTTGGATTACTTACATGGAGGAGTGACTGGAAGTATTTGTAGCATTCTCTATTATTGCAGAGGCAGATAGAAGTTTTTGATTATATTTCTCTAAATAATTTGTATGGGAAAACATGGAAGAGTAACCCAAGTACTCATCTACATACTCAAATTAAGGATGGCTGTTCAAACATGTAGGAGGAACCTTACGCAACAGAGTTTTCAAAATAAAATGCAAAGAAAGTATTTTAAATAAAAATTTATATCTAAAGCTCTTGTCCTGGAAAAGGAGACTGTAGTTTTTCTGTATTTTATGAGTAATTTAACTATGTAGTAAAATAGTACTACTACTAACTATGTAGTCTTATGACATCAAATTTAAATATTCTGCCTTCATTCAGAAGATATGCTCATAAGTCACTGCCAATATTATTAATCTACAGAATTTAAAATCTGCTTCCTGATACTTTATCTGAAAACCAATGTGAAAATGAAAGTATGAAATTTGATAATGATGTGTAACATCTTTCCCTGCTGCCCTGCTAAAACCAAATTTTTCTTCCTTCCTCTGTTTGTTAAGAAATATTTCTACTCTGATTTTTAATGTTTCCCCTCAATCCTCAACCATCCATGATTCGTTGATGAAGTCTAATTTTGCCAGCATTTTGAGCAGTAATTTTTGCTGAGTTTTATTAACCAGAAGGGTACTTTGATCTTTTCTTTACATGTCCATACTTTTCAACATCAAACAGCAAAAAATCCTGGAAGCGCTAGCAGTTAAAAGAAAAAAAAAAAGTTTGAAAAAATCATTAAAATTCATGGGACAAGTTCAGTTTTTGCTCGTGACATTATGAGAAATCAGGAGTTTCAGAGCCTAAAGACAGCTGAGGTAGGGTAGGAGGGAGTATCAGTGATACTTATTGTGGTTATTGGGAGACAGGGAAAAGCATCAGATGCTACATAAACAAGAATCCCCTGGAAAAAAAATGGTGAAACGAAACTGAAGAGAGGTCTGTAGAAAATTAGAGCGTCTCCACCCATTCTGATCCTTACTCTACCAAAGTCTGTTTTTTAATAAAGATAATAAAAAAGGACACAGATGAATAAAAGGTTTGCGCGGGGGTCTAGCCACATAAATGCAAACAATAAATAAAAAGTTGCTTTCAAGTTGTCCCGTCTCGCTCAGTTTTATCTATTTTCAGACTATTACTTTGTCAAAACCTCCGTTGCTTCTCTGTGAATTATACTAACTAGAAAGTGGAAGGTGGCAACTGTGAGGGGAAAAAAGGCATTTTTAACTTTCTGGGAGCATTATTAATTTTACATTGGTGACTAGATGGCATGAGCACTGTGCTGGATTTTCTGCAAAAGGCTGGTTCCTTCTCTAAAATAATTTGTCTCACTCATATTTCTCATGTTAGGAGTGCTCTGTGCACAACTTCTCACTCTCTGCATGACTAGCAGAATGTTTCAAAAGCAGCTTTGAGGGAAGCAAAAGAGGTCTTCATTTCCCTCCCTGCCCCTTGTTTAGAAAGAGATCACTTTTACACTTAAATTCTGCCCTGCTTTGAGATTTCATGTGTAAAAGTGGGCTGATTCCTCTATGGAGACCATGCAGCATCTGTCTATATACAACATTTTTAGAAGCAGCTATGAATTCTTCCGCTTACTCAGGTAAGTTTGTCCCTCCTTCTTTTAGTGTTCCCTAAGCCTGTGGAGAAATTTCCATGCGTTAAGAAAAGTGAGGAGGTCACAGAATCATGGAATGGTTTGGGTTGAAAGAGACATTTACAGGTTTTCTGGTCCAAAATATTCTACCATGGGCAGGGACACCTTCCATTGGACCTGGTTGCTCTAAGCTCCATCCAACCTGGCCTTGGATGTTTCCAAGGAAGGGACACCCACCGCCTCTTTGGGCAACCTGCTCCAGTGTTTCACCACCCTTATCATAACAAAATATCTTTCCTATACCTTTGGGACTTCAAATGATGGTCTTGAAAATAAATTTTGGGTTTGTGTCTAGCTTTTGGGGCTTCTGCCTGCCTTAATACCTTTCCTCATTCTCTCTCTATTGCTGAAAGTGGGAGAATGTTCCCTTTCAGTTTTCATTTTCCTAGAGAATATATGCTGTTACAGATGACCAAAACATTCTGGGAATGAAAAAAAAAATTACAAAACATTCTGGGAATGTTTTGGTCATCTGTAATTTTTTTTGAAATTTTTTTCCCAGTGTATTAAAAAGTAAATCTACGAGTACTAAGTGAAATTCCTTGAGCTCTGTAATGTTTAGTTTACAAAACTCAAATTATGCATATGATTTCCTCTTTTAGGATTATGAGGTAAAGAAAAATTATAAAGAAATGCATTATTATATTAAAAAAAAAAGTTGCCATAGGTGAGAAAAACTTCATGCTAATAACACTGGTCTCCATGTCAGACAACACGTGGTTGTTCCTACAGTCAGTGCTTCAGAATCTTTGTGGCTCCACATCCCCAGCATCCCATTAGGTTTTTTTCATGCATTATGGATTCTTTACTTGTAGAAAACATCCCTGCTTTGATGTGTCAGATGTTATTTTCTTCCCCAATTGTTTTTAAGTGTCGTATCCTCTTAGCTCAAATACTGACTTTAAACATTTTTTTTTTCTTAACTTCATGCAAGTTGCAGTAGAGAGAAGAATTTTCTGGTAATGGACCAGACCTATGACCTCCTAAGGCATGAGAAGTAAATTAAAATGCAGCTAATGACTTCGTTATCATGCGTGTGAGCAGGTCAACATGAAAAATAGCAAGGATGGTAAAATAGATGGCAAGGTAGGGAGAGGAATATTTATACAGCTTTTTCTCAAACTCTGAAAGACGTTTTCTTAATTCTAGACTCTGACAAAGAACCTGTGTGGAAGTTTACCTCAGAAAAAGTCATCATTTTCTATTTGAAGTATGTGGGCACAGAGACCTTGCCTTCACTAAATTTCTCCAAGATTTTTGTTTTAAAATTAAAATTAAAAAAATTACATCAGTGAAGTATTCAACCCAGAAACTCCTTGCTGTAGTTTCACTACATAATAAATGTGGCTTTAATAAAGGTAGTAAAGCTTTTGTAGTTCCATAAAAGTTCAACTATAAATTAGTGTTAAATGGAATGCTGAAGTTTGAGCAGGTTATATCCTTTGAACTTAATGGCCCAGATCCTTGGCTGCTGGTAAGAAACACACAAGGCAACTCAGGTGAAGGGCATCCAAGGGTGTATTTCAGCATTTCTTACCAAACTGCTTCTCCATATAGTACAGGGAGCTTAGAAAAATCTAAAATCTGGCTGCTGCTAATTGCAGTTGCAGCCATTGCAGCTGGAAGGTGGATGGTAGACTTCATGGGTTTTTCTGCCTTTATTTTAACATGATTGCTCCTCTTTTTGGGAGTAACTTCAAAAATTACTGCTAGGAGGTACCCATGATCTCCAGAAATCATGAAGCTATTTAACACCCATGCTATTCTGGCTATTTCGTGCTATTGACTGATTTTTTTTTAAATTTTATGCTGCTTCTAAAACTTTTCTTGCATGAGTTTTCACAGGTAGTCAGCTTCAGATCATCTTTATGGCAGCACGAGGCTGTGAATGATTGGGTCACACAGCTTTTTAGAGGAGCAGCATATCATGAAACCCTGATCATTACCAGAATTACATAAAAAGAAATCAATATTTAGCTTCCCCACTTATTTTCATTTTTTTTTTCTCATATATTCTATGTTTAATGCACCAGTGGTAGGCTTTGTTACTAACTTAAAAAAAATAAAAGTTAACTAGAACACTACTGCTGTGTTATACCACATCACAAAATGTATCTTCTAACTCCCACTTCTTCCCACTTTTCCATTTCCTGAGTGGTTTGGTGGTTGATTTGTTCAAAAGGGAGCTCAGAGGAGCCAGCAAAATGCATGCATGTGGTATTTCACAGGTGGATGCCCCAAAGTCAGAACTATTTCCATTCCTCTTAATGCAATTTGCTGTAAGCATGCAGTTATCAGCATTTGTAAAATTCAACTTTTCCAGACCAAAAAAATCCCATCTACCTATGCTGGTAAATGTATATTTAGTTGCTAATGACAACTCAGTTCTCACCTTTTTCTTTCAAAATCTGGGAGAGCAAATGGCTCTGTTAAACCCTCAGTCTGGACTATTTCTTTGAACATTTTGCCTGGATATCTTTGTGGTGGGCAGGAGGTGGATGGGGCCAGAGGGTTGGAAACCTGTGTAGTATTTTTCTTTTAAAAAACACATGTTTTATGAAGGGACTTTTCCACCTGGAAATATCCATGTGCCCTTGCCTTCCACCTGAAGTACAGGTTGATTGCATCAGTATTATCAAATACTGGGTTCTTACAATGCTGAAAACAGGTACTCCCCCTGAAATTTTTACCAATGCTTCTCTGAGGGCTCAATCCCCTCATTCTGCACAAGCCTTATTATTTTCCTAGCCTTGATGCTAAATTAGACTGCAAAAGAACTGCAGCACTTGGGAGAGTCCAGTTCAATGAAGCTGAAACTCTTTGTGCTGTGAATGTTACAAACATGGGGTGCTTGCTCCACTTGCTTTGAGGTCTGGGCTCAGGCTCCTCCTAGCCCTCTCCCCTGTGTGTGACTGCTGACTAGGTTGGGAAAAGAGAGCAACAGCTGCTTTTTCAGGGTTTTAGTACATCAGTCTTTATGTGAAATCCAAATTTCAGCAGGTAAAACTCAGTGCAGTGAAGCCTTGGTGTCCTGGGACAGGCGCAAAGGCTTCAGGAAATAACTCCTTGTGCGCTCCAGCGGCAAAGCATAACCAGTGCCTCAAGACTTGTGGGCTGAAATGAAACCTCTGGGTAGATGTTAGACCTTCCCCAACAACTAATTATTGCCATTAATCAAATTATGGCCAGTTGTCACATTCACAATCTCTGGAAGAATCCCTTTGCCCAGGATTTTTCTCCTGGGAAGCTGACAAGCCTCAGAGAAAAAGGAAAACAATTCTTATCTCATTTGCTTCTCCTGTGTTGTGTTCATGTGGAGTGTGTTTGGAGATTGTTTACCCACAGGTGATTGTTCCATTGGATTCTGCTGTAGGTTATTTTCACTCTTTGGCCGATTGGGGCCAAGCTGTGCTGGGACTCTGGAGAGAGTCAGGAGTTTTCATTATTATCTTTTTAGCCTTCTGTAAGCACCCCTTGTGTATTCTTTAGTATAGTATAAGATTCTTTAATGTAATATAGTATCATAAAACAATAAAAAAGTCTTCTGAGAACATGGAGTCAGATTCACCATTCTTTCCTTTGATGGGGCACCTGGCAAATACAATAGCCAATCAAGCAATCAAATTATTATCAATATGACTGCTTGAAACATGGCATTTTTAAAGCAGTACATGGAAATTTGAAGTGTGTTCACCAAAGGAGAGATACTGCCATCTGTGTAGGTTCAAACACCTTGCTGAATCCCAGAGTCAGAAGCAGATTTTAAGGAGATAGATTTCACACTCTCTCTTTTCATTCACAATCAAAGTTCCCATTGAGCATCATATCCTCTGGCTATTGATTTTCTTTTTTGATCTGCTTAGCTGATGGAATTAGGGCTGTGTCACGTAAATAGGACAAACAACAAGCTTTAACCTTCTGGAACTTGGCTGCACCTTTTTCATAGATAAATAAAAAGAGAGGTTTTGATAAGGCTGAAATCACACCTAAATGAAAGCAGTGGTTTATTTACTAACAGAGCATGTAGTGCTACAGGCATCATTGAATGTTTTACATGGAGAGTGATTCTGGTGGTTATGTGAATTTTAATATCCTTCATAGACTGTTGAAAACTGCTAAATGTTTTTCAAGTTGGAGATCAAATTGTTTTATGCAGATTATAACAATCATTTGAATATTCTTGCAGGCAAAGTTATACATACTGTCATCTTCCAAATATTTGCATTTTAATTTTTATTTTGATTGATGGAAGAAGGAGAGATTAGAGAATTGTTTTTGGTCAATGACATAGTCTTTCAAAGCTAATATCTGGATATTAAATGGCTTATCACTCATTTTTGTATTCTTGGTATCCTAAACAGCTACTGAAGCTTTCTAGAACCACTGCATGCATCATAGAGATATTTAGCATTTTAAAGCTAATGGCTCTGTAAATTAATGATGTTATAATTTGCAACTTTCCCTATTCAGTTTTAAAGTAGTTTCAGAATTTCTTTAAAGGCTAGCTCAACTTCTCTGTTGAGACCAGTGGATGTAGGATCCAGCCATTGAATGTATATATACTAGAGGTAATTCAAATACAATATCCCATTATTCTTAGTTATTGATGAGCAAAAAATATTTTTACTCTTACTTTCTCCCTCATGCCTCTCAATCCACGTGTGTCATTAAGCCCGAGAATCTTTTATACAAGGAAAAATCAAATATATAATAAATGGGGCTAGGGGGCAGGGGGATGTGTTATATGTATTATTGAATTGTTTATCCTGTCTTTTACCTTAAAAAATAAGAATTTTGGTCTTGCCCTAATTCAAATTTTCTATGGCTTATGAAAATAGACAGTTATAAATACTGAGTCTTTGAATCATTAGTAAGTTTGGGTTTAGTGCTTGTCAATCTAGTTAAAAGACTAATGTCAAATTGTCTTCTTTTTTTGTGCTATGCTTGTTTTCCATAAATTGACAGAAAACAATTTATTCAGTCTTTCTTCCAGTAATTGATTATGCAGATATTATTTATCGTGCTCTGCAAGCACATCTTTGCATAAATTGGATGTGCTTTATCACTCTGAGTTACATTGTATTTACAAATGCCCTATTTTCTGCTCATCATTGACGACTTTATTCCATGGTAAACTCATCTTCATTAGAAGGGCTTAAGCACTACTGTTCATTTATTAGCAATGGAATTTGCTGAAAATCCCCACCATGTTTTCTATCTTTAGCAAATTATTTTCCCAACAAACATGCCTTCAAATCCTACAGCTGTTTTTCTCCATGAAAACACAGTAAATAGGAAGAATTATTTTCTCTTAGCACCTCACCCTCAAGGTATTTTTTTTAGCTGCTATTAAAGTTTTCAAGTGATTTCAGTTTTACTGTTTAACTAAAGGAGACAATGACAGTAAAGAGGTGCAGCATCCCTGGTATTTTCTAGAGTGTTAATGGGTGTGTTGAGGCCATCCCAGTTGAAAATAATAAGTTTCCAGACTAGCAATTTACTTGGTTAAAGAAAGGATTGTCTAGGTCTCTTTCCTAGTCATGAATATTGCCCACACATTTTTCAGAATTTGACTGAGTCCAGGGAATTTATTCACAAGTATGATTCATTTTCAGGTACAGAAAAACCTTTTCTCTTCATAGCTTTTTTCCTTCCTAGCTAAGAAAGTATTTTGTCATTGCTCTAGTGAGATGTAATTACAGTAATTCATCTGCAGTCAAAAAAATTTCAGGCTTGAAAATCTCCTCTGTGATTGCACAGGCATAAATGCTATGTTAAAACATGAAAACTAACATTAGTGTAAATAAAAGCTCAGCATCCTGTGGTGTACGAGGCATTGCCCACTTCCACGTGAATTAGCAGTACTCTGACAGGTTAGCAAAAAGAGAAATAAAAGGAAGGTTTACTGCCTTATGATTTTTTGCTTTTCTTTATTATTTTCTATGATTTTTCTTTGATAATAAGAACCAGTGTCTGATGAGTGTCTAAAGGAAATAGGCATTACTCTGCAGCAAGCACCTATGTGTCTTATCTACCTTGGAATAATGAGGCTGGAGCTATGGTGTCTCCTCTGAAATTTTCTGCATTCAATTGAGTCACCCCTTTGTTTGCTGGTTTGTGAAGTTACCTTTGGGGGTTTAATTCCACATCTGCATTGAATAGAGAATTATTTAAACATCTTTAGGCCCCTATACTCACCTGGACAATCTTGCTTGTGTATGTTTACAACTGCTGGTTAATACTGGCTTTAAATTGAAGCAGGTTTCAAAAACCCACCATCATTTTGAAATCCTCTTTTTAAGGAGAAAAAGCCTCCAGAAACCAAACAAGCAAGCAGTTATAAGTCACCTTTAAAATTGCAGGGAGAATCTCAGAAAGTATCTGTTATTTATACAGCTTTTTTGGCTTCCTCAATGTCACATAGAATGGTTACACCCATGCTTCTCTTATGTATGAATAATAGAATGGTGGGTGCTCAGCTGCTCCTCTTGCAGGGCCCTGATAAAGTTTTACTGGAACATTCCCCCTCCTACCCCTTGCAATTTAAATTAGCTTCCCACTCCATAGAAAAAATACACCTTGTGTCATATGAATATGGAACCTGTGTAGTTAAATTTTTATTTCTACAAGCAATGACTGCTTGCTTCAGTGTTCACAGAAAGAGATTCTAAAAGAGGCCCAAGCGTAGCTGGAATGAATTAAGATTTGAATTTCAACAGGCATTCACTGAAAGGCTTTTTCTTTAAAGCCATTGGGTTCTTCTGATGGCAAAGGATTCACCTAGCTCCTGATTTGTAAAGGACTGTCTGGACTTTATTGCTAATTGTAAGTCACTGTGCAGGCTCACCAGTACAAGGAAAAATCAAGTCCCTACCCATAGATCTTCTCTTTGTATCCCCTTCCTCAGGGCTTGCTTTATGTCCAAACCCACAAACTCTAAACCAGAACAAATCAGCTCAAATTGCTCAGTAATAATCACCTGAGGCCCTGCCAGCCTCAGCCAGCTGGGAGGTGACAGCAAACAACCTCATCTCATGGGATCTTTTGTCCCAGCCTTGTCAGTGCTTTCATGACTCCATCAGAAACACCAGAAACCTCCAAGGTGCCAAACCAATGCCAATGACCATCTCCTCTGCTCTTTTGTGGGGGCTGCTGATTGATGCTGATTTACCACATTTTCTTACAGGTAACTCACATTCCCCACAAAAATGAGATTGCTTTAAAAAGAATCAATACTTCAAAGATAGAGCCTTTCATAACTTGAAACTGTGAGGACTAATGATGAAGGGAATTCAGGGAATTTCTGGGAAATAAGGACACCTGCATCAAATTGGAGTAGTTTTGCCTTGATTAATTTACAGAGATAGTGGTTTTTAAATTGCAAGAAGTTTTTGGTTTTGAATTGCCAGAAGTTTTTGCTTTTGTTGTTAAGGCTGTCCAGTATATCATTTAATATCATCTGTCTGCATCTTATGACGCTAAAATTTTCTAGGAGGAAAATTAACTTACGACAAGATACAAGAGAAGATGATGTAAATAAATGTGTTTACATATATGAATACATGTATTTATAGATGTGAAACTTTCAGGATATGCAGAATATTCACATACAAGCACATGTGTAGACATGTAAATCATTAATGGTGCATTTTTCACTGATCCACAGGGGAGCTTTTTCTTTTCCTGAACCTCTCCTTTTTTCCTAGAAAGGTAAATGTTCTGCAGTGTTTTAAGAACACTTGAAGGATCACATGTGTTGTTGTGGAGAAGAGAGCTATCCTGTCTGTCAGATGGCAATATATAGCCTTCACAAACCAAATTGATTTGGCTTTTATTTGCCTCTGTAGCAGCTGAGCAAATATTCCTTGGACTTCTATAGCTGGTAGTCTAATTTCTTCCAGCAGACCAGACCCAGCAGGTCAGTGCAAAGCATTGTTTGTGACAGTGTGCTATGAGTATATTGCAAGTAAAAGCCAATAGTTTTTCCTTAAAATAGCTGTGAAGGATTTGGGGATGCTCTACTGCCAATACAGCTTGTAAAACCTGACACCATTCTGCTTAGCAGCAGTTTAATTGTTACCTGTAAGGTAATTTTAAGAGGTAACAAAATACAGACTAAAAAGCTCCTCTTAAATAAAAACCCTCTGAAAAATGAAACTCTGAGGAAAGATTAATGTCAGACAGAAAATTTAAAGCTGAATAAAAACCATTAAGGCAATGAATAAAATTAAGCTGTACTTGAAAATTGATTAAGTCTTGCTAAGTAGCCAAAAGGGAGCTACCAAACGATCCCTACTGCCATAAACTATTAACTCTTACGCTCAGGGTCCAAATCCTATTCTCTAAATTGGGTTTTTCTTTTCAGTCTGGAAGCTGGAAGGTGTTCAGTCCTCTTGCCTTCTCACTCTGCTCACCTTCTTTGTCTTCATCTGTAAGGGTGTTTGTTAGCTGCTGCTGGGAATTGCTTTGTGCAGTGTTTAACAGCAGAGGAGCTGGGGATGATGCATGCTGTCCTGTGCCTCCCAAAGTGAAGGTGGGAGCAAAGAGAAGAAATGCAGTGGGCACCACTCACTGCAGCTTTCCATCTTCTTGATTGCTCTGTACTTTCACCAAGATAGGAAATGAGCACAGGGAAAGAAAATAAAAATATAGCCCTGCCCCTTTTTCCACCTCTCTGCTTGGGGGAAGGAAAAGGGTTGTGTGCCATGGGACAGGAGACAGAATTTGGAGCAGGAGGAGCAGCGTCACCTATTATATAACTACACTATGGTGCTAATCCTAGCTGCAACATTTCCTATAACCAGGTTTCCAAGGTACCAGGCTAATTTTATAAGCATAATATCTTTTCATGGTGTTCCATATAAAGTAGCATAAGAAATAGAGTTAATGGCTGGCAGATATTGTGCCTTAGCAGGAGCTTAGAGGCCGGTATGGTCGTTGCCACTAAATTTAACCTCTTTTGGAGATCTTGTGAAAGCAAAGCAATTGGAATTAAGTGTTTTGAGCACTGAGTGTGATCACTTAAGTGTAGGTGGCCCTTTGATTTAAACAGGAACATCTTTTGGTACTGATGGCAGATTAAGGATGTATTTTGACAAAGCAAGAAGAAAGGAAGGTAAGAAAAAGAGAAAAACATAGTAAAATAAGTCATAAAACAGATTTTTCTCCATTGTACTATTTCACTAAGAGTATTTTCCCTATGTTCCTTGTGGCAAAATGAGTGTAATTAAAAGCACAGTTTTCAAAATCAAGAGAGGGGTGAGTACAGGGTACAGGACAGCAGGACCTTGCATTGCCCCTTTGCAGGGTCTGTGGCAGATGTTGGAAGTCAGCAGAGCCAGGAGGAGCAGTTTTTCCAAATTTCTGAACAGCAAGGAGTGCTCACATGGGTTTGCATGGCAGAGACTGTCTCACTCCTGAACAACTTGCTGAAGTTAAAATTTTAATGAAAATTGAAAGTTTAAGTGCCACCATTTTCCATATCATTTTTTCCCTAATATGATTTATTGACCACTTATACATGATACATTCTCCTGTCATGAGTAGCACTCTATATATTTATTTTCATGAATAATGGCTATCATTTTAATTGATAGTTTCAAACAGAGGAGCAGATTTATATCTACCATGAATGAAACGGCCCTCAATATAGAGCCTGTATAAATTATTTCACGTATTTCAGTTTTCCTCTTGCAACACAGTATGCTCCTAATCCTAACAGAAATCAATCAAATAAGATCTAATACATCACTGAACACCAGCTTCTCTAAAATGTACTAGGACATTTTTCTATAATGCTTGTAAAATTTGTCTTAAGCAGTATTGCCAGAGGCTTTGACTTGGCTGTAAGATGTCTGTTTCATTCCCTGGTACCTTATTTGTCAGCTTTTTTGGCACTCTACCTATATACTTATAACATAATTACTTTACTGAAACACATCTCAATTATGCTATCCCTTTTCACTAAAAAAATTTAAATTCGATGTTGTTAATAATTAAATATTGATTCCAGCAGTGCAGGAGCTCATGTGGGCAGATGATGTATTATGCATTCACTTCTGAGTGTGACACCAAGAAGTCAAATCTACAAAGGATTCTTACCTAAAGAGATCACAGTTCATGACTGAAACCCACATTACTTGCAAATGATCTCATTCTGATGTAGAAGTCCAAGCCAGCAAATTCTCTGTGTTCAAAAATGCTCAAATCATATGCTGCTGAACTATTGAAGGAACAAGGCTGCATACATTCCTGTGTCTAGTATGAAACACTGCTGTGAATCATCTCAAAATAGAATTAAAATGTTACAGAGCATGCACTGGCTGCCTTCTTTAAAAACAAGCAAACAAAGCCCCAAACAAACAGAAGTTCCTGAACAAATTGCATTGCAAAGCATTGACCCAAATATCTTTGTAATATACCCAGTAACCAGTAATTTTAGAGAGCTATCATTTATTCTTCAAAGTCAGGATCATTCCTAGAGTTCTAGCTTCCTCTTTAATAAGGATTTCCTTCTTGTAGCCTGACTAGAGTTTTCTAAGGCATTACTCCAATCCCTCTGTAAACATTTGCATAAGGGATTTTACCTCCATTCAGAAATCCCACATTCATGCACCAGTACTGGAAAGTTTTGACAGTGGCATTTTAATATTTGTCAGTATTTTAAGAGATTGGGGATGGAATCACTATCAGATATGATGAGTAAAGGGCAGAGGACAGGGTTAGTAAATGCACTATAGATGAAGTGACCCAAATGTGAGCACCGAAAAGTGAATTTCAAAACGTAACAATAGGTTTTGGCAAAGGCAGAGAGGTAGAATCCACAGAAGAGAAAAATATGTTTGGGCAGGTGCCTTGCCTTCAGTAAGACAGTTTACCACCTGCTACTTTAGTCAACTGTGATCTAAATGGCAACACTTAGAGCCAGGTTCCACTCCTATTTCTGTTCATAAAGCACTCTGTATTTATTTTTTTAGTTGAGAGATGATGTTCTGTGGTAAAATATTAGTAACATAATGTATCAAGATGTTTTAATCATAAGAGGTATTGCTTACAGATCTGGCATTCATGCCAGATGCGCTGTATAATGGATGCACAGCAATTTAGCATTTACTGTACCTCATGTGTAATGTTGTCTTTGCTTTCACACGTATTGCCCTAGCTACAGCTATGGTGTTTGAAAGAAAATGTAACTACAGGACTGTAGAGGAATTTGAATAGCTTTTATCTGCATCTGCATTAACATGCAATTCCTTTTCTCCCTCTGAAGCAAGCCATTTTCTTGAGAAAACAGAGGCATGATTGCTGGAAACCGTAGTTTTGTATTCTGTTATTTGAGCTATGGAATCAAAATAAGTTTTAATAAATTGCTGCATCAATACATTCAGCTGTTAAGCTAAAGCAAAGACATAAAAGTCGATCAAAAGACACCTCTCACTACAGGGAGGCAAGTGAAGCAGTAAAGAATTAAACCTAAAGCTACATAGCTCTTTTCCTTTGGTAGCAGCAAAGTAATTTGCATTATTCATTTCACCCTGGGAAGACAAAATCCCCCCGCAAAACCCCCCAAATCCAACAACATGAATGGATTGAAAGGACCAGATGGAATCTAGCTGGCAAACAAAGCAGAGGTAAAGCAAGCGAAGCAAAGAAAGCTAAATCAAACGTAGCAAGGCTGCAAAAGGGTTCTGGAAATATCTAGAGAGAATAGAAGGAGACCACTGAAAAGTAACAAAGAGACCATGTAATTGAAGGCCTACAAGATGGATGGAAAAATGTTCAAAAGAACCTTTTCTTGGTTTTCAGTATAAAGGAAAATGATGAAAGTGGAGAATATTATGTAGGAAGACAGAAAACTATTACAAGCCGTGGGCCAGAATTGAGCTTAACTTGAACACAAGTTTTCTGCCTTCTTTCTTTTCTTTTCTGCCTTTTTTTATTTTCTGCCTTCTCATTTTCTGGGTCCTTTCCAACCCAACACAGTATGTGATTCTGTGATATGTTGAATAATGCTTATATTGCAAGCTGCCCCCTCTTGAAAAGAAGGGAAAAAAGGGAAGTGCTGGGTGGTATAAAGATGAAATACAGAGTTACAAAGTGTAATGCAAGCACGCTGCTCTGAGAGCATTCTACTCTCTCTCTCACTAAAAATCTCTCACTAAAACAGTGTGAAAAATGTACCAGAAATGAGTAGGTGTTCAAAATAAATTGTGTTTTTTCTCAGTTCAGGGGTGTTGTGATTGAAGTGCGAAGCCATGGTAGTGTACTGCATTTGCTGGGTGCCCTGATGAAGGAAGGAATGATGAATCTGACTCCATGTTCTCAGAAGGCTAATTTATTACTTTATGATACTATATTATATTAAAGAATAATATACTAAACTATACTAAAGAATACAGAAAGGATACTTACAGAAGGCTAAAAGGATAACAATAAAAACTGATGATTCTTCCAGAGTCTCGACACAGCTTGGCCCTGATTGGCCAGTGAGTGAAAATAACCCACACCAGAATCTAATGGAACAATCACCTGTGGGTAAACAATCTCCAAACACATTCCACATGAACACAACACAGGAGAAGCAAATGAGATAATTATTGTTTTCCTTTTTCTCTGAGGCTTCACAGCTTCCCAGGAGAAAAATCCTGGGAGAAGGGATTTTTCCAGAGAATGTGAACGCCACAGTAGTGCGTGGTGTCTTCAACATATGTGCTGTGTCACAGAAGGTTTAGGTTAGATAATAGGAGAAATTCTTCACCCAGAGGGAGGTTGGGCACTGACACAGGCTCCCCAGGGCAGTGGTCACAGCACCAGCCTGACAGAGTTCAAGGAGCATTTGGACAATGCCCTCAGGAACATTATGGGAATGCTGCAGGAGTTGGACTCCATGATCCTTGTAGGTCCCTTCCAACTCTGGATATTCTGTGATTCCAGCACCTTAACACCATTAAAAAAAAACACAGAGGGTATGCTTCAGGATATTAATGAGAGCCAAACAAGGCACAGTCCATGCATTCATTTAGATCCTAGTCTGAAAACACTTAAAATTCATTTTTATTGAACAGCCTAAGCATATTGTGGAAGAGTATTTAGGACAGTTATGTGGACGCAAACCTCTTCACTCCCATGCTCTCACTTCTGTAAAATTTCCCCGTTCCCCGCCTTGTTATTTTGCTTTTAAATACTTGGTGTGATCTTATGTACCCAGGTACATGTGGTATTACGAAATCCAGATAGAACCTGTTGCTAAAAAGTTTCATTGGGAAATGTCATTACTGTCTAATTGATACAAAGAGTATGTAAAATCTGCTAAAATATAAAGACTTTTTACAGCATGATAACACTCCATTTTGGCATTTTTGACTCCATGGCATGTACCATTTTTAAATGACTTCTGAAAATTGATTTATTTCCAATACAAGTAAACAGCATACAAAACTTAAATTCCAAACAGAATGTTCCTATTTTATTTAAAAAGAATGTTTGTTTGACTCAAAACATTCTTTTTCTAATATAATTTAATGGACATTTTGTGTTCTCATTTTAAGTTTGTAATGGGAAAAGAAAATCCATGTAATGCCATGAAATAAAACATGTATTGATTTTTATGTGTTTATGCATAAAAATTGTAGGAAAATATGCAGGTAGTTTTAAAAATTTGTCATGTTTTTTTTTAAAAAGGCAAAAAAATCTAGTTGGATTTCATGTATATACATGTCGTAGAATTTCATCAATTGAACCCTGCAACACGACAGCAGCTCTTCACAGGTTATGGGACATCTCTTGATTTAAGTTCTTGTTAATTGAGAATGCCTATGCTCTTTAAGCAAATATTTCCAAGGCTTTCTTGCCTTCTCTGGTAAAAAAAAAAAAACCAAAAAAAACCCAAAAAACCAAAACACATAAGCTTTTTAATGTCAAGCTCATGGTCATTAGAATTTTTATCCTATGGAGCCTGCTACTATGAAAAATTTTATCCTTATTTACATCCTTATTTACATTCCTGCCGACCAGGAGCAATTTATCTGGTATCCTTCTCTGTGTTAACCAAAATAATTCAGTCTAAAATAGATATTCTAGATCTTGGATAATACTTGTGACTTTTTTTTCCAGAACTTTTTCCAATATGTAAACAGTGCTTCTAAGTGGAGGATAAAGACTTTAAATGTGAGAAATGTAATTGGTTTCCAAAGGTAACAGTCTAAGGGATTAGCACCAGTCAATAAATGAGGAAATGTTTATTTTAGAGGTGCCAGACACATGGCTTTCAGAGGCCTGCTTGCAGTTATATACTGTCAGAGTGAAAAAGGAAATGTGGTATAATCTGCATTCTGATGTCCCTGTCCCCACAGAAAGCCTGACATGTAGCCCATGGTACCAAGTGGGACTCTTCCAATTGATTAGAAGAGTTTTGGAGCAGGAGGTGTTATGTAAAGTTAGGGGATCAGCTAAGGACTTTGCCAAGCTCTGGAGAAAACAGAATTATGCATTCTGTTTTCCACTGCTTGTGAAAGCTCTGCAAGCAGGCAACAAAGAGCCCTGAAAGGATTAAAAGACATGGATGTAAGGTCCCCCAAACCTGCTTCACAAGCCTCTCGAAAGGGTTTATAAGTCCTAACCTAGGAGACAGGGAAGAAGAGAAAGAAGAGGAAAGTATCCAAGAAGTCAAATAGCAGACAGTTGCTATTTCAATAAATATGTCTAGTTACAATAAAATTTGTAGCTAGACATATTTATTGAAAAATTTATTGTAAAAATTTCACTCTATGCAAGTCATCACTCCGCACCCTGTGAGTCTCTAAAACTGCAGGCAAGGTGTGATGCAAAAGAGGATTTGGGGGAAGAATTCATTAAATCAGTCTTTCAGCTGCAGTGATCGGAGTCCAAGAAATTGTCTTGTGATTTCCTTCTTGTTTCCTGATACAGTATTATTCCTGGGTGATGTCTTGCCTTTTACACCCTCCTTACTCATTTATTAATAACATATCAAACATTAGACAATTTGATAAAACCGTTTTTGATACTTGCTGGACTTGTA
The DNA here is from genome assembly GCF_028551555.1 of Melozone crissalis. Taxonomy (NCBI): domain Eukaryota; kingdom Metazoa; phylum Chordata; class Aves; order Passeriformes; family Passerellidae; genus Melozone; species Melozone crissalis. The sequence continues at coordinate 5,035,766 of NW_026535817.1, read as the reverse complement.
ACATGAGCTCCAAAATAGCATGGCGAGTTCAATTTAGGTTCTTTATTACTTATTGATATTGCAAATGCATTGCACTTCTTGTCAAAAATTACAAGCTCCAAGGATGGGACAATTTTCTATAGTTAAGTTTCCTTGCCTTTTGGAGTCCATAATCTTACAGGTCCAGGGATTGTTAAAGCCCAAACAAATATACATGTCCCAAATTAACATCTTTATCTCTCCCACTAAAGAGGTTTCAGGGGAACCCCCAGGATCCATCCCCAGGGAAAGAGGAAAAAGTCAGCCCACAACTCCATGTTTGGGGCTGGATAAACTTTATCAGCTTTTAACAATTCCATCAGTGGAGAACAGTTCATATCAATTTCTACCTGGGTTTCCAGGGCCTTTCTGCTGGAGACTATCAGTTTAGAGCATAAATTAATTTTTCCTTTATTTCCCAGCTAGCAGTTACCACCATATAAAATAAGTCACCTCAAGAGCACCCTTCTCACCATGCAAATTAAAATGTAAGGCATCAAAAACTCTCTCCTAAAAGGGCTTGTGGATTTTTTTAATATACTCTGAGGCTGATGCACAGAGAAATACTGACAAGATAGTCTCAAGAGGTCAAAACAACAACAAAAAAATTACTGCTAACTTCAGAAGATCAGAGAGCTTTGGCAAAAGTTCAGAGCAGCATTCAATCAACATAAAACACTTCAGAAAGCTTCAACTTAGCCCATCCAACTCAGCAAACTCCAAGCCCATCTGGTTTAAAGTTATTCAAAACTACAAGAAGGTGGAATTAGAAGAAGGAGATGAAAGGGAAAGAGAGAAAGAATAAAGAAAATAAGGAATATAGCTTCCATTCCTGAGTTCCTGCAGTGTTTAGCTAATATAAAAATCTAATGGAAGGCAGGATCAGGGCTTGTGCTTGCCTTGTGTCCTGGGTTAAATGCCCTTTGGCTTTCCTGGTGGGAAAACCAAAGGGTACTCACCTTCCCCTGGGTGGGATTTTGGGTTATCTGGCCACTGTGGGGCTGGGTTGGGGCTCCAGAGGGGGGTGTGGGGCATTGCCTCTGCTGTGCCAGGGATGGGCAGCCCCTGCAGGGCTGGGATACAGGCTCTGGGGTGTGTGGAGCGTGGCACTGCCTCACCAGAACAAGATCTGACCTGCCCTTGTCCCTACACACGCACCTGAAATGTTCTGAGCAAGAAATCCTTCCAGTCTCTCACAGCAGGGTACCTAAAAGAGCCAAATGCACACAATTTAAAAAAGAGGAAAGCTTCAGAGATGCACAGCTGCTCTGTGAATTCCTTCCAGGAACTAATGTATCATCCCACAGTTTCCCTGTGAATTACCTCTGTGCATCTTGTTAAAATACGAGGCGTACGCAAAGGAGATAACGTGATGTGCGCTCTAATGCACGACTGCTGTCCTTCCATTATGAGAAAATTCCTCCCGTTCCTTCTTGTAATCTATTTCTCAGCTGGGTCACTTTCAACTCAGCTCAGAGCTTTGCAATCGAGTTCAGTAGGAGAGAAGTGTATTTGCAAGTTATAAGGATTAGTTTCTTTGAACTCAGGGTACCAGTATTCCTGCAGCATAGAAGAAAAAGAAGAATTTGAATTGGAGGATAATAAAACATCTTTACTCTTCTTTGTACCTTCCCATGTTAAAAAATAGAGCTGAAATGAAGAGTATGACAGAATTCCCCTTAAATTCAGTAGCGTCCACTATTGAATTTTTCATTAACATTTATTATTTTTCCCCCTCAGCAATTCAACAATGGCAAAACAGTCTGTGTAATTAATTGCACATACAAAATATTTATATAGAACACTTGGTAGAACAAGCTCTTGCATGAGATAAAAGGCACATAATTCATTCCTATAATGCAGTCAGGGATGGGCAGCATATGTGCATAAATGCATATATACATACATACAGACACCCCTTGTGGGTATCCAAAGCTACAGGATGTCCTGGAGAGGGGACAGATCCTAAAGCTAGAAATTTACCAACTCATGTGTTGATGCATTATTAGTTATTTCCATGACATGTGTATATATTGTCAAAAGTTCAGTATTTTTATTCATGATAAAATATGCATTCTTTTTTCTTCTATGCATTTTTCTTGACCTTCTCATTAAGAGAGTAGATTGTTTAAGTGAGTAGAAATTATAAAAATTGCAGCCAGCTGTACAGCTCAGGTACCAGACACACCTACCTATGTACATATAAATACATAATATCTTGATATATTCGTAGTATTTGATAATCCTGGTATTCTGTGACTGCTTTGAATTTTCTGCATACAGCCACGGGGAAAGAGCCCCTGGATTGTAGGTTTGGCATGTCTTAGACCTGATACTGAGGGCTTCAATCTGTTTGTAAAAATATTGTGCATGCTCTTTTATTTTCCAGGGAGGATAACCAGCTATGGTTCTTTGGAAACCCAGAGAATACCACTGTCAAAATAATGCCCCACTGTGTTTTTCTCTATTTTCTCCCAAGCAGGTATGCAAAGTCCTGTTAGCCTTCTCTAGTCTTTTGTCCTCACAAGTATGAAAAGAGAAAATATATCTCCACAAATATAAAAATATCTACTTAATTGCAAAGTCTAATATATTTATCTTTGCTTTATTTCTCCTGACAGAAGTCATTGAAGTCTTGATGAAGGCAGCCAAATCTCTGTTGATAACATAGTTATGCTTTGTAACTAAAGCAAACCCAATAGCAACTCTAAGTACAATTTCAAAAAATTGCTCTTTATCTTTTATTTCCTGAAAGATTTCTAGCTTGTGTTTGAACATTCATTAATTAAATCAGTCAACTGCAGGAAAGATATTTTACATCCTTTAGAACAATACCTAAAAATAGTCAAGTCAGATGTTCATTACTAAACTTATCCATGACGTGAGTTCCAGAGCATTCATTAGGGCCTTTTATAGCCATTGTGAGTCATTCTAAGTATTTCTTATACTTTCCAAGATGCAATTTGTTAGTTAATTTCTGTTTGCAATAATTCTCTTTAGAAAACACCGGAATTTTCCTTCAAAAAAATTGGACAATGGTCTAGTAGGAGTAGCTACTCCATTTGTGCTTGCCCAAATTTTTCAATGACTTTGAACAAGATGCTTAAATCTTCTCACTTGTGAAGAAATGGTAGCCCACAAATGGTTTGTTAGAAATCATAAGAGGTAAGTAGCCTTAATATCAGCTCTGGGGGTGTTTCAAATCTTCCATTATCCCAGGAAAGCCAGACTTCATCAATGAGAGCACCACTAAGGAGTGCATCAGAAACACCAGAGGGAGGCTGTGAGAATAGTGAGGCACTCATCTTCACATTTTAAATAAGCTGTACAAAAATCTGGGCTGATATCCATGTAGAAAATTTATTAGCCAGCCTCTTTTCACCCACCTAGAGGCACAAATGCCAAGAGTAGCTCAGACCACTGGATATGCTGATCCCAATGTAGCTGCCATGCCCAATCAAGAATTTCAGAAAGAACTAAACAGGCATCTGTGGATTGATTCCCCTTTAAGGTTTCTCCACTTGCACACACTGGTAAACATTTCATAATAATTACCTCCCAACTAAACAGCTGATGAAGGCTGACTCATGGTGAATGTTCTGAACTCTTCAAATGGCATCACTGAAGCTCAAAGCAGAAAACATGCAGCGTGATAAAAATATGAAGAATAGAGCTGTATGAGTATTTCCTTAAGTGATCGCTCCACTGAAAGACTAACACTTATTTTGGAAAATGAAATGCCTAGATAAGCATTAGATTCATGAGTAAAGTGAAATGTACCAGAGTGTTTATGATCTGCTTTAACAGGAAGTTGAGTAGCAAGATGTGGCAGCAGCATTTTTCTTTCTTGGTAATAAGCATTATATCCTGCCCTGAAATGTGTCTTTATAGCTCCTTTGAACGGTAAGGTGTGGGGGAAAAGTTCTTTACTGAAAGGGTGGTCAGGCATTTGAGCAGGCTGTCCAGGGAAGTGGTAGAATCATCGCAGCTGGCAGTGTTTAAAAAACCAGGTTCATGTATCACTAGGGGATATTCTTTAGTGGTGAGCACAGTGGTGCTGGTTGGATAGATTCCATGATCTTGGAGATCTTTTCGAACCTTAACACTTCTATCATCCCTATCTTGTAAGCCTGCCAAGAGCCATCAGTAGAATTCAAATATAATAATTGGGAAATTAGTTGCAAAGGTGTGTACAACACCACACTTGTTGATTTCTAGCAGCACTTCCAACCTAATAAAAGTTTACATTTTCATTGCATGCTTACATTTCTGTTAACAGGAAAAGTCTTTGGGTGTTTTAAGTTCTCAGCTTGCCAGAGGATGAACCATGCCTGGAAATTGAGATATTTTAATGGCTGTGTCTCAAAAAACTCTTTCTGCCCACAGCATCTTGTGGGTTACCATCCTTACTCCCTGTCTTTCCAGCGTGCCCATCTGAGAGTAATGTGGGCCTCAGCAGAAAGTGGCATGCCAGAGGATAAATAACCTGCTGCACTTCTTCTACAGAAGTAAAAGTTTTTAAACACTTCTGTTATCCTTCCTTAATGAACAAATCTCACACCGTGTCATTTTTGCAGATTCTGCAAGGGATTTAGCATAGCTCTCTCCTGGACAAATGGAAAACTCTTTTTCTGAACTTATTAAAAGCAGGGCTAAATATTTTTTCTCTCCGATCAAAAAGAAAATGGTGGCTTTACAAAAAAAGGAAGGGATGCAGCACAGAAATATACAGGATATTTTACTGAATGTGTTAAATAAAATATTGATTTCCCTTAATGTGCCATGGTAGCTTCACAAGAAAGGGAATTCCATTGTATGCATGAAACTTAATACCAGCACAAAAGCTGCCCTAGTATGACAGCAATCTTCAAGTGACTGCAGGACTCTTCTGAGCCACAGACTTGCTTAAAACTCAGGCAAAACTTGAGGTAACTTCAGAGGAAATTTCAAGCAGTAGAACTTGCCTCTATTTTTTATAATTCCCTGGTCGCTCTGAAATGTTATAGCTACATTTTACTGGAAACTAAAGTTCACATCACAACGTTAATTTCATTGTAAAATCGAGACAGAAAAATTGCAAAGTGCCATCTGCATAATCATTTTATCATATCATCACATTTCCTTTTTTTCCTTTTTTTACCTATTAATCATCAGCCCAAGGTACAGAACCTGTGTTAGTCCAAATGAGTCAAGTTTTGAATGAAAGGACAGTAAAAGTGGTTATGTGGTAAAAGAAATATGAATACACTGATGACATAAAAAGTAGATGGTGAAAAATGCTATTGTTTCAGTGATTTGCAGTTATATGCCATGAGTAGCAGAAATTACAAAAGAGAAAGGTGTTAAATTATTATTTCCATTCATGGTCCATAACTAAATATTATTTTCACATGGCATAGAATTTTTGTTTTACTTCTTTCTTTTCCATCAGTTTTCTTCCAAAAAAACTGTGATGATAATAGTAGAGGCAAACAGAATAAATACTAAAATAAAATAATTTTAAGACAAATAAACCAAACCCTTTCTAGTGACAGAAATACTGTCAGGCATGGCAAAATATGCAAATATTATTTGCTCCATAGGAGCCACTACTGTGTGAGTGTTTCAATAGCTGACCCAGTGCATCCTGACTAAATTGCTGTTTGAAGATACAAGTAGCTAGATGGAATCAGTTGTCCTCAAGGTAGCCTAAATATCTCATGCTGTGTTCATTAAGAACATCACTCAGAGTGCTGTGTTAGGATTCATGGGGTTCTTTGCTCAATTTGATCATCTTTAGAAGTGCACAAGATCACAGGCCAGATTCATCAAAGCAGGGGATAAAAGAGATTTTCCTTTGTACAGCTTGGATGTGGAGCTATTTTAAATTAAACTATTTTAATAAATTTAGTTTTCACTTCATTAACGGTTTTGCATTTTGTAGTGGATGACTGCTGAAGCAAGAATGATATGAAAAGCCTGTACTTGTTTATATACAATTTTCAGTTGTATACTGGAATTTTTTGTGCTATTATCTGGTAAAAAGCATTGCTAATTTGTGACTGTCTCAATGCAATAATAAAATGGTCTCTGTAGAGATCCAATTATTAAAATTATTAGAGAGGTGCCACTGCCCAAATTGAAGCACAAATTAGACCGTATACCAAAGTCAATAGAATGGATTTTTATTTAGCACTAAGTGTGAGGTAGAGAGATAGGGAGAAGGAGAGTGGGGACAGAAAGAAAGAGGCAGAGAAGCAAAGAAAAATACCAACACTCTGTAAATTCCACAAATATCCTCTCAGTCCTCCTGGTCTCCTGAGCGATTTTTGCAGTCTTCTGGAGGTGGTGGGTGCATCAAGTGGTGCTGGAACAAATCCAAAGAGCACAAAACCCATTGAGTTTATAGTTACTCAGGTTCACGTGGGAATGCCCAGGGAAGGGGAGTTTCACACTGGGAAACATAATACAAATCAAAAAGTCAATAAAAAATACAAATACACCTGATTGATGTGGTGTTGGGGATCACAGGACACTTTAAGGGTGGTGGCACATCAACACAGCCCATCACCCAAGAGGAATCCCTTCATCCCGCAGGTGAATGTCCCATACCTTGGATTGGAATTTTCACAGCTGGAGCCATTAGATGAGGGAGGACAATGGCATGATAAAAAGAACTTGCCCATCTCAAAGAGAATTTGCCCCTTCCCAGCCTTATCTGGGGACCCAATTTGCAGCTCCAAGTGTGCAGGCCCAATCTCAAGTGCATCCCCAGCAAACTGAGCCATTAGCACCAAAATTCCAGTCTCTTACAGCACCTGCGTGGCTACAGCAAATGGCCAAATATTTGATTAATTAATCACTGGCAGTCACTATCACAGCTTCTTAATACCATTTTTTTCCCCCATACATGATGTCATTTGCAAAAGATGATAGACTGCAGTTTGGGCTTTTAAATTAGTAAAAGGAAAAGATTACTCAAATTAGAGCTCATTTTTAGGATTCTGTCATCTCAGTTTATGAGGACCTATAATTGTTTAGACCCAGGGAGCTAAAGATGTGAATGAAAATTATGACTGTCAAAGTTTTGAAGGGAATATAGTACAAAGAATAAGATTTGGAGTGGGAACATACTTGAAAATGTCAGGGCCCAATAAAACTTGGGAGTGTCTGCGCTGAAAACCACTTCTCTTTTGGAACCCATTTACCTGGGTGGCATCTAGAGTTTGTTATAAAAGATGATTTACTCCCACAAGAGACAGCCAATCTGTTTTTTCTGCATACTTATTCTTCCTTGGACTACAGCATGTTTTGGAATCCCCTAAGAACAGGACATTATCAACAATATTGGCTTGGAGGGAGTAGTTGGGGCAGTATGGCTGTGGCCAGGTTGAACTCTGCAGTGTCTGTTTTGTAGAATTTTTTATTAATATTTTTTTCTACTATTGTTTGTTTTCTTATCTCATTGCTGCTTCTAGTAAGTTGCTCTTATCCCAACCTGTGATTTTTGTCTTTTGTTCCTCCAATTAATTGCTGCACTGGGGAGGAGGAAAAGGTGGGAAAGAGAGCGAGTAGTGTGTGGTTTTTTGTTCCATTTGGAACACAAAATTGTGGGGTACCTTTCCTAAAGCATGACAACAACACAGCTCATGAGAGAGACTGGAAGAAGAACACTTGTTATATTCTTTATGCTCTGGAAATATCTTGATTTTTTCCAATTCCAAGCACTGAAAATTCTACAGTAAGATGTTTTATTCTCTTCCTCCAAAAATGGTGTTTGGTTAAAAACTTATCAGAAACTTATCAGAAAAACAAAGAGGTAATTCTATCCATTTTCTTGAAAACTCTAAAGGTAATGTCAGGACTAAGACTTCTAAACTTGGGATGGAGAATCAAGTTAGAGTATTCATTCTAGAGGCACAGAAGATTAAGAATAAAAAGTAATAAGGAAATAATCTACAATTTTCTTCAACCTGCTTCTCACCACTGTATAATTAGCCATATACTTACTAATAGCTGACTATTCCCAAATTTACTGATGCTTAAATGACAATCTGATATGTCATATGTTTATGTCACATTAAAGTCGCCTCTGCTTTAATTAACAGACATCTAATCTGGGAAATTTTCAGGCAAGTGCAGCAAGTACCACGGAGCAGCTATTAATTGTAAATGCTTTCAGACAAATCAAAGGAAGCCATTGAAGATATTTGTCTATCAGCTGGCATGAACTTGGAGAGGAATGCTCACCCACATGCTTCACTGCCTCTGAACTCATGTAAATTATTCTCTTACAACTACCAGTTAAGTACATTTGTGCACAGAGAAATCTCTAAGAATAAATGGCTTTGGCATTTTAAAGAGATAATGTCAGGATTCCTGTCCAACAGAGGAGAACAATCCTGTTTGTTTATCTAACTGAAACAGTGCAGTAATGTGGAAAAAAGATGAGAGAGAAAGATACAGTTTTGCTTTAGTCATCTCAGTACTATATCCACTTCTTTCCAGAAGCAAGGCTTAACCCATGCACATAATGGCATTAGCACCTTCATTCAATGCTTGCACATTCAAAATGTGCAAAATTCAAAATATAAATGGCCAAACTGGGATAAACCAATCTCTTATGATAGACTTTCTCTAACAGAGGCCATAGATGTGTGTCTGTGGAGAGGTGCATGAAAAAAACATATTTAAGCATCCAGAAACAAGACAAGAAAGCAAACACATACTAAATGTCATCATCTCTTTTGATAAACTAAAAGCAAGTGGTGGTTTTTCTTCTCTGGTAAAAATGATAGTTATGGCAATCATGCCCAGACAACTGATAATCTGAAATCAAAACCTGGTTGGGGGGATGCTACTTTGAAGGTTGGAAACAGTGAAAAGATTAACTTTAGTAAATAACTTTACAACAAAATGTCTTTAATAGAAAATCTCTTTTCCCAGTCAAACTATTTTCCTCAGTCTTTAGCAGATACCACTGGTACTGAATAAATCTAGGAACAATATTCAGTCTCATGAACCTCTGAGTTTAGTACTGAAAAATAATTAATTCTGGCCTATCCTAGTAATTTTCTTGCTTTTGAGTCTCTAAATCCTACCTTGAACATTAGTTTAACCAAAAGGCTTTTTGATTAATATGTATATACAATGCACACAGTTCACTGCACTCTTAAAGTTCATCAGTTTACTGCCAAAAACTTTTATTTTAATATGCAGCTTACTGCTCTTGGGGCCTAGGTTTTGAATTAAGCATTGGTTTTATGGCTGCATCCTTTTAAAGGGGTAAATGTACACTCATACTCCTCACAGTCCCTTCCTCACAATTTCTTTCATTTTTCTCTTGCATCAAGCACAAGTTGCCTTCTATAAAGAGCTTTCCTAGCACAAAACTTGTTTTGCTAGCATAAAACTGGTTTTGCTGCCTTAGTTTCTGCAGCATTGCACAGCATGACAAGGCCTCATTTACATGGATGGAAATAAATTTCCCTTCTTTATTTGCTTTTGAACCCAGTGGGAGCTATGTCCATACACCCAATGACATTATCTAGTTATTAGATATTAAAGCAAAGAGTTGTGGGAAAAGCAAAAAGCTTTCTATTAAATTCTGAAGCTTCTTAGAGAATTCACAGCAGACATTCTCAGCAATTGAGACATAACAGAGAGATTATTCTTCTGATTTATTTCTGACTGTCTGAGACCACTGATTTCTAGCTGGAGCACAGAGAGAGCAGGTGAAAATGACTCTGTTCATCTCAGCCTCTGCCCAGCCAGGGTTTTCTTTGAATACTCCAAACCAATGCAGAGTAGAAGGAGGCAGTTTTGTGGCAGCTCTAATCAGCAAATATTTGCTGGCTGTCAGCTGATGACAACGCACAGAGTTATCTGGGAGTATTTACTGAATACATTTCACAACTTCCTGAGGTATCACGCTGAGGTAAATTCCTCACACAGGGGAGGACAGAACAATCATAGGATATCCTTAGTGGGAAGGGTCCCACAAGGATCATCAGGTACAGCTCCTGGCTCTGGACATAGAATGACAGCAGGATAGAATACAGACTTTTTTTCTAAAGGGAGCAAAGATTCAGTCTCATATTATGCAAATATACCAAATTCACAACAAATCTGCTGGCTCCAATCACCCTTTTAATGGTGAATTAGTTAGAATTTTTTGTGACTTTATTCCTAATCCTATTAATTAATTTTCTATTGGTCTGTTATTACTAGAAATTCTACATATTAACCCTTCTCTCATAGAGTGAACTGGTTTGTGCTTTCTTTTTTGATTCTCTCTTACTTAGATGATTGACAGATGTTTTTTGACTTACCTTCTGTTTTTTTCCCCACAGCCTGAAGTCTTTAGGTTATTGTATTATATAGTATTATATATAGTATATATATATATACTGTATTATATATAGTATATACATATTATATATATATACTGTATATATAGAATGCATATATATAGTATGTGTGTATATATATATAATACTATATATAATAGTATAGTAAAATATATAGTATATAGTATATATATTACTATATAATATATAGTAATATATAGTATAATAATATTATATATAATACTATATATATATATATATATATATATATATATATATATATGGTATTATATATAGTATTATTACACTTGGTAGCTCTGGAAATTGCAATTCCTTTTGCTTATGTCACGATACTAAGTCCTGTCTCCTGAGACTGCTTTTATTTTCTGATAGGTCATCATGGTCATGAAAACACGTTGTATAATGACTTGACAAGTAGCTTATATTTGCTCTGGCTGGACTGAAGCAGGCAGAATGCCAAAGCATGTTGAGCCTCATCATTTTGCTTCATGAAATATTGAAGGGCACAATGGATTCTGCCAAAAGCAACTCATTTCTTCTCCTAAGGGGTCCTCCTTGGAGTTTTTATAAAGGCTGTGGACAGACTTTGATTGAACTCCGTGGGTCAGGGGTCAGTAAAAGGTAATGCAGTAGTGGGACGAGCACTTAACTCTCCTCAATGCATCTTGAAAGAGACGTGTTTCAAAAAATAAAGAATAGAAAAAGGCACAAGTTAAACACATGGTCCTTAATGTCTTGATTAGCAGAGGACTATGACCAGAGAAAATACGGTTAGGTAAACATGAAGTGAGGAAATAATGAGAGAAAAAGCCCATGATAAAAAAGGTCTATTGAAATGAGACTTTATGGACTTTTGCTGAGTGCACTTAAGGCACTATATCAGTAAAATAATGACATAGCAGGAGCTGTATCCCATTTGCAAGAAATATAGAAGCAGTGCTCTAAAGAGACTTGTGTGTGTAATAGGAGATAATCTGTGATGGTACACAATATGCTGACCAGAAAGGCTGGTAATAAATCCCAACGCCATTATTTTGCTTTCCAGCATTTGTCTGTACATTTATGAATATTATTAAAATTATATATCAAATTTTATTTATTTCACTACAACTCAGCTGGAGTAGTAATGAAGTTCATGTCCACTCCTACAAATGGCACGAGAAGGAAATGTGGATATGCCTGATGTGCTTTACATTGAAGCACAGTGCTCTGACTGGGCCTCCTGGCTCTCTGCAAGGACACACACCATAAAAATAGGAAAGCTCAGCAGATGTCCAGAAGTAGAATTTATTTTCTTCTTCCTGGTGATGTGTCCTGCTGGTCAAGGCACTGCTGGTAGGGCCGTGACTCTTCTTTACATCTCTCTGTTCAGGGTAGGATTTGTGTGTGAGGTTCTGGATGCAGCTACTTTTCTCTCTTGATTTTATTATTTTGAGGTTAAAACTCTCATCTGTCATTTCCATGTTGAGCAGGAACTGCTGAAAACTCCCAGTTTCATCAAGAAGGAGAGATTTTCAGGGAAATCTTGAAGGCAGAATCATCTTCCACATCATGGGGAGCTTCTAAGTTCTCAGTGAGGTTGGCAATTTTACATTACATACACTGCCAGGATCGCTGAGAGGCTTATTGTTTCCTAAAATTTGGTCTTTCTTATCTCTGTATAAGAGATCATCTTATCATCTATGTCTGGATGTAGCAGTTGTGTGATGCAGCATAGCATTGGCTTCACTGCAATGAATATAGACTTACAAAAGCATTAATGATTTTATGACGAGCTTTCCATGTTAAAAAGTTTCTAGGCATCTACCCAGTTCTATAAAAGGATGTTTTTCTGAGCTATCATGTGACAGTTGACAAAAGAAACTCTAAAAAGAAGTAGAATCCAGGTTATGAAGAAGTGATTTCAAAAAATACATGTGTCAAATCAGGAATAGCTTGGACCCACAGTCATCTGTCCTGTCCAGTGAGAAATTCTGACTTTCTTTGGCTTGAATTTGCTGTATTTACTGCATCTGGCGCTGGGAATTCAATGGCTCACCTACAAAAATAATTTTCTGGTGTGGATTTCTACTATGCTGGACACAGGGAGCCAAGTTGCACACCAAATTCAGGAGGGAAAAAACCCAAACAACTTAAAATGGAAAGCATCCTACTGCATGTTGGATTAATGTGCTGTCAGCAACATGATGTGTTATTGCATCAGAAATGGAGAAAATAGAAACACAGTTTTAAAATACCAGCCTGTGGAATTTTCCTTTTTCTGGCTCTATTGAAGACTCTTCAGTCATAGAAAGCTGATCACTCTGTTTCCATCCTCAGCAGAATGATCAGCACATGCGGACCTTCCTTCAGTGCTAGAAACCTAAAATGGGCTTTCAGCAAAGCACAATATTGCTCTGACTTGACTGTGCAGGGAGTCGCTGATAGAAAAATAAAAAATTCTCTGAAAATCACTGCTGTTTGTTATACCAGATAGATCTGTCCAGAAGTACTAAAAGTGATGACACAAGTATAGGAAAAATCCACCACTTACAGGAGGCATAAACCAAGTGTCTGGATGTGTAGATACCATGACAGCTCTAATTTTGAGGTTTGGCAAATTCCTTGTCTCCATTGCCTTGTAAATGTAAGCAGAATGGCAAAAGAAAGAGGCAAATTCCTGAGGCATCCAGCTGTCTCTGGGAAGGATTCAAGAGATCATTCTTAAAGGTGTGGAAGAAGCTCCTAGTGTGGGGATGATATCTGGTTGAATACCACTTGGTAGATCTTCAAAAACCTAAAAATATGCTTCCCCAACCTATATGTTTTTCTGGAATATTTATGCTGGTCTGAACCAGCATAATATCAGGTTTACCTGATATTTTCCCTACCTAACTTCTACAAATAAGATTATTTTCAGCTCAGTTACAAAGTCCCAACATTCTGAGATGTTTTTTGTTTGCCTTTTTTTTCGTTTGTTTGCTTGGTTGGTTTTAATCTGATTTGAAAATAAGATTAAATTTTGCTGTTAAGGGATGGATCCCACTTAACCTCAAAGAAGACAATTTTTTTCCTCAAACAAACAGTAATAATTAATAACACATTTCTTCAGGCAGAAAACACGCATGGAAAATCTTTGTGATGAATATTTAGGTTATTAGCATAGTAAAAAAGGGGAATATGACTGAAATATTGTCAGCCCTTACATAATTAATGCTATTGAATGCATCCTACTACTGCATCTGTCTTTGTATTTATTCATACCCCCAGGCTTATAAGACATAATTCTTTAGCTCCGTAAGTATGTATGTTTAGTATATACGCATTTTGTACATTCTGCATTTTAAATATTAAAAACTCTTTAATGAGATAAGGTACCTCACCGCACACCACAATATCTCTTTTTGCCATACTTTTTCACCAGTGCACAATTTTGTAAGTGAAGTTCATGGAAATATAGAATAACTGCTCAAGAAATCTCTGTTTTTATCACTGGCAAAGCAGAGGATTTCAGCTTCACCCTAGAACGACACATAAACATTATTATTTACCAAAAATACCCCAAAGAGAAGTAGCAGAAAAACCTCTCTGATGCCAATCAATTATATGGCAGGTAGTTTAACAAGAGAATAATAATCTGGAATGGGGAAGTTTATTAGTAGGCATAAAAATGTTGATTCCCTACTAAGGCTGCTGTTAAAGTATCTAAAGCACAACAAAAAGAAAATTCCTAAAAAAATAACAACAGCTTCTTCAGCATGCATGGAAAAATAACTTGTAGTTACCTCTATCAACAAATGCTGCCAGTTCAAAATTAATTCATTGCTCTTCTACCTCTAGTGAATAATTAAGGCATTTTGCACTCCCAAAATTTGTTTTGTCTCTCAGGCTTGGCATGGGAAGGTTTTTCCTGACTCTTAGTGAAGAAATTTGAAATAGTTTTAAATATTAGAAGTGAGAAGGAGTCAAACCTATGCTTATTTTTAATAATGCAGAGCTGCAGTGCTATACATACCAGCAGTACCAGTGAAATAAAAAGGAGAAAAAAATGGGAGAAGATCAAGCAAACAATTTTTTGGAAGAACAGGAATCCTCATTTAACTGCATGTTTTTCAGTTGTAATTATTATTTTCCTGCTAATCACCCACTAAACCTTCAGAGTGTTGTCTGCTGATTCTGCTATTACTTTTGACCTCATCTTATCCAGTTAAAGTATTTTTGACTTTTCAATACTAGAGATGTTAGTTCAGGACATTGCTCATATCCTCAAACCCCACTGAAATCCCACACGTGAATTTATTGAGAATTTACTGTGAATTTATCTCCACTGAGAATCAGGGATGGGTCAGAGGGGCTGAACAGCTGGGTTTCATTCTTCCCAAAGTGCAGAGCAGATTTTCCTATACAAAAATTCAGGCTACCATCCACCTTGCTGCTTTGTGAGAGGTGTAACTCCAATCATTACTGAGATTTGGGCATGCAACATGTTAATGAAAAGATTAGGAATTACTTCTGAAAGTTACTCTCATACAGGATGAAGAAATGCTCTGTTTCAGCAGACATTGCAGTCAGACAAACATCTGATTTTGCAAGCGCCAGTTTTGAAGTACAGTACTAGCAGTTACAAAAATCTTGTTTTGACTTCTAAAAAATGAGAGACTTGCTGTGGAGATCATTAAGAGAGAAGAAATAAAGTAAATCAAGATATTTCTATAGTGTCACTTCTCTGACCATAGCCTAAGATTGGAAATGAGATTTCGGAATAAAGAACATCCAAAATATTACACCAAGTGAAACATCTACAAATGATTACAAGGAAAAATTTACTTTGTTAGAAAGATGGGTGCTTTGATCACTGGTAATGAACTGTACATGAAAGGTATGTGTTTCAAAGAAATGATGGAAACTACAATGTTGGAGGAATGTAATAATGTTTCAGGTTTTTTTACCTCACACTCCTTGCTTAGTAGAAAATTAATGATTCACACGACTGAAAACTGTTATTTCAAGATTATTATTTTTGAAGAATTGCTACTTATTACTAATGAAATTGCTTTACTGCGGATACAAGCATACAAACTGCTTCATTCACTTTGTGATTATACAGCTCTGAAACATGCAATCTAGCTACTGTACAACACTCCCACAGTGCCAGGTTAAATGAGTCTTCCCATAAATATGTACCAATCAATTAATCAGTTTTCCTAATAATCACTTGCTTTCGGTATGACCACAATGTTTGAAAACAAATTAAAATAATCACTTGCTTTTAGTAGGACCTCAATGCTTGAAAGCAAATTAAATCCACTGAGGACAGTGGATTTAATTTGCCTCTCTGAGGGCACGGAAGTAAGGGCTCATCTTGCCGACAAAGCATTAGCCATGGGGAAAAAAAAAAGTGGATGAGTGGATGCTGGTCCTAGTCTGTCCTTCCTTATGTGTTTTCTACTAAATGCAAAACTTAAATATATTGCAGCTCCAAAAGTATTGCAAACAGTATTTCTGCACCTCAAGAAACCCTACCTTTTCTGTTCATGTATCATAAACACCAATTAATATTTACATAATTTTTATTCAAAACCCTTGACATGGCTGGTTTCTGTGAGAAGTTGCTGGAAGCTTCCTCCACATCCAGAGGAGCCAATCCCTGCAGGTCCAGGGATGGATGTGCCACTGGTCAAGGCTGGGCCAATTAGAAATGGTGAAAATGCTCTTGTGAAAACAGATTTAAAGAGAAGTTAAAAAAAAGCAAAAGCAAAACCAAAAATGTTCTTGTGTCACTGTGTCGCCAGTCGGGGTGTCTGTACAAATCACAAACAGGACGGGGTTGCTGTGGAACTGCCTTGAGCTGTTTCATTTTTCAGCATCACTCTCATTACATGGTTATGACAATGGCAAGATGCCACCAGCTCACATCCCAGGCAGCAGACCAAGAACTCAATGTCCCAACTCACTTTATAAGTTTTCTGACCAATCACACAAAGCAAAAGCACACTGACAGTAGTTCCATCCAACCACTATAAGCACAGGTACCTTTGGTTCAAACAATGCTTGCTTATTTCAAATACAATACCTGCTTGTAAGCCTTAAACACAATGCACAGAGCTCCATTATTAAGCTTTAACCTTCCTAATATTTTGCTAGATAAACTTTTCTGTAGCTTAGAGAGTTATTCTAGACAAGCATTAATACACAGACCATTGTTCTAGTTGTCCTTGCTTTTCTACAGTTTAAATAATTTTTCTGCTGACCAATCTCATGGCTGCTGCTTAGCTCTAATCACAGTTCTGCTGTCTCTGGGGCCTGCCTTTTGCAGCTTTCCCAAAACCCTCTGGTTTTGTGGATTCCCACATCACTGACATATTTTATGAAAATCCCTTTGCCAGGATTTTTCTCCTGAGAAGCTGAGAGGCCTCAGAAAAGAAATGTAAACAATAATTATCTGATGGCTGTGGAATGTGCTTTGGAGGTTGCTTACCAACTGGTACATCTTTGATTGGTTCCAGGTGAATTATTTTTACTTAATGACCAATCCTAGTCCAGCTGTGTCAGACTCTCTGGTCAGTCACAAGAAGGTCTTTCCAATGTCTTAGTTTACTTCTCATTATCCTGCTCAGATTTTGTTAGTAATAAATTCAGTTAATATTCATAATTCAAGTCTGTTTTGCCCATGATGGTATTTGGTGAATGATCCCTTTCCCAGTCCTTAACTCATGAACATTTTATTGTATTTTTTCAAATACAGAGAAGTGATAGGGGCTTTGGAGGGTGCCTGGCATCCAGACAGGACAAATCCACCACTGTACATGAAGTTACTGACCTCAAGATGTGCCTCTGAAGTGTTGTAGAGCAGAAGCAGAAACATTGCCAGGGGATGATGCCCTAAATTCCAGAGTTCAGCACCACCACTGTGAACAAATAAAAGCCTGTGGGAAATTCACTGCAAAAATGTTTCTAAATTCTGGGCAAGCCTTATGGCAAAAAAGGTTTTTTAATACTGAAATGCAGAGCTTAAGGAAACAGCTGTTGTCTGTGAAGATAGAGGCCGACAAATGGATTGGTGAGACACAGAGTTATCTTCCATTTGGCTTCAAGGTGAGTTCCTCGTGCCTTTCGGGTAATGCATTTTTCTAAATTTTTGTTCTGCATAAAAGCTGATCTAATTTAACAGCCCTTCCAGTAAAAGGCAAAATCCTTTTGTCACCCTTCCTTTCCTCAATTTTTCTTTTCTGTTTTTGGCACTGGAATTCTGCCTTTTTCCCTCCTACTGGCTGGGCTACACAGCTGAGCCTGAGTCAGCTCACCCAAGTTATCAGCAGAAGTGAATCACTTCCATGTGAAGCTGATAAGGGAAGCAAAAGTCTTTGCTGTATCAGCACAAGATATTTGCTCTAATTCTTCACACTTTTATTTATTTTCATATAAATATATATGTGTGTATATATAATGTTAAAGTAATTTCCCTATCATATTTACTTATCATTGATCAGTCAGCTTAATCATCACAGAAAAGCTTGTTGCAACACCAAAAGGTTTCTCTGAGTTATTCTTGTCTTCTGCCTTCTGGAGATTGCTATAGTATCAGATAATGTAGCTGAATATCAATATTCCTGCTATTACACACATATTATAAAAGGCCCTTAATTCATCATTCATTAATTTCATTTTTAGTGAAACAGTAGCTGAAACAAAGCTACTTAAGTTAACTTGCCTCACTAGCCTGGTTTAGTTGGAAATGGGAATTTTATATCACAATTTTTGAATAGTGGGTGGTGATAACAAATACCAACAGACATGAAATAGAGGAGCAGCCTTTTGTATGAGTTAACACAGAAGTATGAATTCCTGATGATTGGATTTGATTTTGTGTGCTACTAATTGGCACATTATTTTCACAGTGGGCATCACAGAGCACTGAAAATTCAGGCTCAGATGGTCAAACTCCTTTATTCTGTAATACACAGTGTCATTCATCAGCTGTCACATTTAATTGCTGGGTGTTGGTCACTCAGACACACATAGAAAGAAAGAAACCTGTCAACAAAATCTATCAGGAATGTTATTTTGGGAGAAGAGTTTAAGTGTTGCTGTTATCTGTTAAGTACAACAAGAAATCTTCAGACATAAAGGAGAA
This sequence comes from Melozone crissalis, assembly GCF_028551555.1. Lineage (NCBI taxonomy): Eukaryota > Metazoa > Chordata > Aves > Passeriformes > Passerellidae > Melozone > Melozone crissalis. The sequence goes on along the minus strand of NW_026535817.1, from coordinate 5,017,286 downwards.
GGAAAACATGCAGTTACATACAATGGTCGATTACTGTCACTATTTTAAAATATATGCTTTTATCTCTGTTTTCTTCTTATAAACACTTGTGTAAAATGAACAAAAACACAGGGCTCCACTGGCAAGAGGAGATTTAAAAACTCCACAGACCAGTTTTGCAAATCATTCCATAACGTACCCAGGGATACTCACAGCTACTTCAAGAAAATATTGTTTAATATTCTGTGGGCATCAAACCTTCTTTTTTTTCAGGGTTTTCAGTGCGAGACACTTGACCATTTACTCTCTATTCCCTACATATAAAATGAGTACCAGAAATGCTCAGAGCAGAGAACTGGAATTTCTGGGACAGCAGGACATGAACTGGACCATGCTTGGTGCTTCCAGGCCAGAAGCATCTATAAATACCAGGTAAATTGTAGAACTGCAAAATTTAAAAATCACATCTTATGCACAAATATTTCACCTCCTTTTTGCTGAAAAAAAAAAAAATTAGATGCCACAAAGTTATTACCAACATGTAAGAACAAAGTTAGAAAGTGATAATTTTATAAATTACTTCTTTTCCCCCAGCTGACAAGACTGTTGAGAAGTAGAACTTTCAGGTAGGGTGTAAGTAGGCTGTAAATCAGCTCAATTTGTTGTTGAAGGAGCAAATCTGAACAGCAAAATAGTTGAAACCACTGGTTAAAAGTCCTGTAATTTAGTAAAATGATCAGATTTTGTTATTTCCAAAGGCACATGTCACACAGAGAGAGAGAGATTCCTCTCCTCTTATCTCTGTTAAATCGTGTGAGCAAGTATCAGTGACATGGCCTCTGTGTCCTCTCTCATTAAAATACAAAAAGGCTGTAGCATAATGGGAAAAAGAGGGGAAAAAAATCTCAGAACCTAAGGAAAATAAGAGACTAAGTAACACAGAAGTCTTGCATTGGGATAGTGTCCTAAAATCTCAGTTTACAGAAAGAAATGCAAATTGATTGTTGAGTAGTTTTAACAAATTCTAATTGTAAAATAATGTGGGAAAATCATGTGTTGGTCATTCTGTATAGGAAAAAATTCCTCAGTCACCTCTCCACTCCTAGATGGATGCTGATGGAAGCTGGTTGGTGTTAATTTCGCATTACTTTGCTGCTCATTGATTCATTTAGGCAATTAATCTAAGGTAGTCATCTAGATTTTCTCTGCAGGCAGTGGAGAGGGAGCAGAACCCTTACTACACAATGCATCCCATCCTAAAATTTATATCTACAGGAATAACAGAGGCAAACTATAATTACTTTCAGATGGTCGCACCTTGGAAAGAGATGCCCAAAAAGGTTTTCTTACCCGTATGACTAAATAAGGGTTTCAAGCTTATACTTGGTAGAATCTTTTACAGTTTTTCTTGATTTGGTGTTTCAACATTCCTCAGAATTATTAGGTACTTACTTAATCCTTGAGGCATGATAAATAGGATGATAAATAGTTCAATGTGGGCATTTTGCTTTTCATACAGGATGGATAGTAACAGCAGAAAAGAGGAGCTTAGTAAATAAAAAAACTAGAATGTTCTGAAAGCTATTACCTGTGCTCCCTTTAAGCCACAGGCAAATCTCTGGAGACTGATTTTCCCCACTAGAACTTAGCCATCAACCATTTAAAACATAAACAGTAAATAGAATGTAATTGTCCCTTGATTTCTGGCCTTCTGACTGGTTTTGATGTTTCCCAATGGCTCAGCGTGAGGATATTTGCATTTTCTATTTTGTTTGTTTTCAAATAAAACCAATTTGTGAAGTCTAAACTTTAGGAAAAGACAGACTTAAGAATGCCTTTGCCCATTTTGAATTATCTACACACAGATTTTCACAGTTTTTTTCTTTATTTTTCTTTTCACAGCCCAACTTTTACTAGTTTCAGTCGGAGCTGCATTTTTGCAAATGAAAACTTTGCTGTGACAAGATAAGCACGGAGAAAATGAGGAACATCTTTCCTCTCAAAAGTCTGGTTTAAGTGACTTCCTTTGAATCATACAGTAATCTTGTGACAGATGATGATACAAAATGCATTTTCTAAGCTGGCATTACATTGCTTTAACTGCAGGAATAAAGCCCACTGGAAAAAAAGATTGCTGCTTCAGTGTTTGTATAAAACTGGAATTATAAATTTGCATGATGAATTGCTGAGCAGAATTCAGAACCAGAAAAAAAGATTTCAGCTAGATCAGAAAGAAAAGGTACTCCCTGAATTTATTATCCAGGTGTTCCACAAAGGTAATGATCTTACAAGAAATATGTTTTGTCAAATAAACAATTTTTGTGCAAAGCACAAATAATTTTAACTACCCAATAATTTTAACTAGCTTAGTCTTTTAATTGCCTCGAGTTCCACATTTTTTATTTTGTAACTTGAAAAAGTAAGAGGGAATTCTTAGTCATATTATGACTAAGCTGACATAAATACAACTATTTTCTGGGCATCTTGTTCACTGTCTGAACATAAAAATGCAGGTTAGGATCATATAATTAATGACTTTATTATAGAAAAGAGCCCTGAGATAATATCAGTCCGCTTTATGGTAATTCCCAATTTTAAATCATGCTTTTTCAAAAATAATATCAAAATTTTTTTGTCCCTCTAAAAATGTAAAATACGCAACTAATTAAATCTTCTTTTTCTACTTAAACATATTCATTAACACCCTGATGATGGGGGCCTGCTCTCTCTCCTATTTCATAAAGAACTGATGACTAATGAGGAATTATTAGTAATATGCTAATATGAATAATTCTGCAATACAAAAAAATTATAGACTTTTATAATTGCACTTCAATGTTGTACAAATCATCACAATAACAAACTTTTTAAAAGCATTATAAACTTAATAAGCTCGCTGACACACAGCAATGTCTTAAAAATGTGTTAGAAGGAATGTAAGACAATTATGCTGTTTCTGATTGATATATTAATATATCATTATATTAATGTATCATTACAAACATTCCCTCCAGTTCTCATTTGGAGTGGATAATGAGCATTGTGGAAGACAGAAAAAAAAAAACTTTAATTAGCTAAACAATGTTGAGAACAATTGACTGACTTGAACTTTATGGCTTACACAGTTGGTGCTGCACTACTACAAAGTAAGTATTAAATGGAAGAGTAAATTATTATATATACATATAAAATAGCAGCTCAAGGGTAAATTTAAGCTTAAATTGGACTAAAAGTCATTACTAGGGCAATAATATTGATCTGAACCTGAGGTTTTCACAAGGAATTTGTTTACTGTTAATGTAAATAGGTCAGCTCCAGTTTTATCTTGAAGACTTCATAGATCAAACACAGCAAAAGATAATGTGAATAATCTGGACCTTTCATATCCAGTCTTGTTTACGGCAACTACATATTGAACAGATGTAGAGATACAAAAAAGAGATAATTATTTAGGCCACAAGGAGATGTGACTAAAGCTAGTTTATTTGCACAAATTATTAATTACTAATTAAGGAATACTTATAAGAGGAATACGGGAACGTGAGTGTTGCTATTCTGTTTAGTGTCTCAAGGCTTCAATAATTTTGTCTATTTGAAGAGATCAGCATGTTTCTTCCTATTTGTGACTTCTAGCAAAATAAAGTTCTTTAAAAACATTCTTAAATTAAATCTTACAGTTCTGCTTTGGTCCCCTGACCTACAAGAAATGTTTTAGAAGCCTTGTTACCTGCATTTCTGTAATTTCCTAATGTATCTCACCCTTTTCAGGGAAAGAGAAGCAAAGTGTTTGCTGCTTTGGATACTGGGCTGTCTCAACTCTGTATTTCCTCCTCATACGGTGTCTAAAAGTTATAATTAAGATTTGGGTTTCAACTTCAAAACATTACACCTTCCAAAAGAAAGGGATGATGGCTAGCAACTGGCTTTAATGTGGCTTAAGCATGTTTGAAAGGCTTTATTGAGTAAGCTCAGGGACCTGACTTGCTACTTGAAAGATCCACAGGGCTTAATTCTTGTAGCCTTTCATTGTCACCTTATTTCTGTGATAAATCCCAGCAGTTCTTTGTAATTACTTGTGCAAATGAATAATATCAGCGCAGAGATAGTGGTCTGGGGCCAAAAGCAGCTGCTGTATTTCATGCACTCCTCAGAAGTGGCTATCCACCACACCCAGAACAAAGAAAATGAGGTCAACGAAAATCCCTCATTTCCACTTCAAATGAGAGCTAGCTATAAAGAACAACTTTAGCCCACAGTTTCATTTCTACTTTTAAAATTCATCAAGGAGAGTTCTGTTAAAATACTGTGCAATGATATTAGCAGTATTAATAGGAAATAATTATGAAGAGAAATAATATCTTTTCTTGAACTGGCCCTGATATGAAGTACCAAGGCTGCTAATGCAAAAGCTTAGCCCTCTTGGTATTCAGTGCTTTATTAAAAGAATTTTTATTAGCTAATTCATGAAAGAAAGATGATGAATGTCTCCTTCCAAGTTCCATCCCTATCTTTCATTACAGGAGTATCTGGTAATAGAAAGTGCTTCTGGCAATACTTATCTGCATATAATGCATAAAATTTTAAGATATAAAAAGGTCTGTGTGGAGGATGGCTACTTGATACACACCACGAATATCATAATATTTGCTGCCTCAATTTACAACTAAACTTAATAGTTCTTCTAGTTCTTTTGATCTTATAACCATGTACTTGTATGGGATAAGTTCTCAGCAGACAGAGCTTTCTGATGTCTCCTTCCTCTTTCTTTTAGTATAGTTGTATTAATATAATAAAAGATGTTATTATTCTTGTATTATTATATTATTCTATATAATATATATAGAATAGTATTATATAGATAGTATATAATATATACTATCATACACTATTATATGATAGTATATAATATTATATAATATAATATTATATAGTATATTATATATAATAATAAATACTATATTATATAGTAGTATATACTATTATACAATAGTATATGATATAGAATAATATATAATATTATTTTATATAGTATATATTATATATATAATATTCTATATATAATAGTATTATATATTAATTACATATTATTATTATTGTATTCTTATATAATAGTTGTTTTCAATTAATGACTGACCACAGGTACAGCTGTGTCAAGGCTGTGAGCCGTCACAAGATTTTATTATTCATTTCTTTCCTTTCTAGCTTTCTGATATCTCCTTTCTCTTTCTTTTAGTATAGTTTATTAATATAATACAAGATTTTATTATTGTATTATTATATTATTATATATATTAGATATATTATATTTTTCTATATTATATATATAGAATAGTATTATATAGATAGTATATAATGTACACTATTATATACTATTATATAATACTATATATTGTTATATAATAGTATATACTATTATATAATAGTATATTATATAGAATAATATATAATATTATTCCATATAATATATATTCTATATAATATATTATTATATATTAATTATATATATAATATATATATATGAAATTTTATTATTATATAATAGTCATTTTTAATTAAAGACCAACCACAGGTTCAGCTGTGTCGAGGCTGTGAGCAGTACAAGATTTTATTATTCATTTCTTTCCTTTCTAACTTTCTGATGTCTCATTTCATAATACAATACAATACAATAATTAGCCTTCTGAGACATGGAGTCAAGATTCTCATCCCTCACCTCATCCTGGTGCCCCTCAAACACCACCACACCATGATAACCTGCTAGTAGTACCAATGTCTATTTTCCTATTACCATTTCCCTTTCAGCCTATAGGGTTTTATTTTCCCAACCCCAAACAGGAACAAAGCTTTCTCAGCCTAGGTTAAAATCACACACAGTTTAAGAAATGCAATGGGCAGGATGTTGCTCATATGAATTACAAATTGCAGCATTATCCCTCCGCATCCTGGCGACAAGTGACTCCAGTAAACAAGTCTTGGCATAGACTCACATTTCCTATGTTAAATAGAAAATTTGGGAGCTAAACCAGGTTGAGGCAGCATCAAAGAACAGATGCTTTCTGATAGCTAGCTATGGCTTTGATACAGGAGCATATTTAAACACAGATATGTTTAAAGTTTTGCTGCACAGGGCTAAATGTAAAGCTGTGCTTGGGGCTAAACTGTGTATCTATGAACAGGGCCTCTGTGCAATCACATTTTTTAGGGCTGCTGTAGGAACTGGTGCTGGGGAATCGTCTGTTTGGCTTATCTGGCCATTATCTGTCAGGATGGGAAGGTCCATCAGATAGGAAATGAAAATATTTTGATTTTGCTGTACTGTGACTGTGCTAAAGGTAGACAATCACTGATTCTGGCAGTAAACTGAGACAGAAATCACCCTAGACATAAGACTAGCAAGGGGATTCTTTTCTCTTTTCAAACTACCCTGGATCTGTGAAACGATGCCAACTGAACCAGCTTTCAAAAATTCAAAGTTATGCTGCAGGTTTGTATGCCTGAAAACAGCACATTATTATAGTGTTTTACCTTCCTTAGGAAGTGCCAAGAGCATTTAGCTTGGAATTACAATTATTGGTCAGTGTTTTACCTTCTTTAGGATGTGCCAAGAACATTTAGCTTGGGATTACAATTATTGGTCAATATTAATGAAGATTTTAAATGGTTTAATCTGTTCATTCCCTTGAACACAGCCTACAGCTATCTCACATGCTTTTGCTAACCCTTTCAGACCTCTGCTCTGAGAGCATGTGAAGGGATCTGCTATTGCAGGAGTGTTCACTGATATTCATCCAGGATTTCATGCATTTGAACAGCACATATCAGTTGCTATTTTCATTTTCTCATCAGTTCCTCTTCCTGGCATGAGAAGAATCATATTCTAGAAGATTCAATTATCAGGTTGCCATGATATATTTCAGTAAAATTATATTTCATTGTCAACTACAAATTATTTGAGGTGCTTTTCTCATATATTTTTGGAATGATAATCTTACACCACCCAGAGACAGTAAAATAGCAGAATACGCACAAAACCACAGAAATGTTAAAACCCAAAAATCTTTCAAAAAAATTTTTTTTTTGCTACCTGCTAGAGTGATTTTTATACAAGCCCTTTGTCATTCAAAACATATATAAATGAGAGAAAAGTTCATAGAGAAGCATATGAGAGGATATATTTGAAGACATGGCATTTCTATGTGTGCCTGAAAATCCTAGGAATCTACCTAGCCTCTACCCCTTGTAGGTACAGTTTGTGGTAATTTGGAACATCATCTCTAATTGACTACAGGTGTGAGCAGCAGGTGAATGCCATTGAAGGTAACGAGAGCCCGGGGCACTGCCCAACCACCAAAGGGAGCAGAGGGCACACAGGTGCAGGGCATCAGCAGGAGGGGATAAAAGGCTGGGCTGAGGGACAGGAAGGGCAGATCCTTGCAGTGTTTTGAAGTGGAATGTTGTTATTCTATGTGGGTTAGAAGCCCTCTGATGAGGTAAGATGAGATTCTGTATGGATAAACGCTTTAAGTTTTCTGAAATTGTATGGTGACGCTCTGGGTATCGTGGCCATCTTGAGTGCAGAAAATGCTGAGATATTTGCTGTAACAACCCCTAGTCATAACTTAAATTATCACTGGCCAGGATCTCTGTACAAATCACAAACGGGACGGGGTTGCTGTGGAACGGGCCTTGAGCTGTTTCATTTTCCAGCATCACTCTCATTACATGGTTATGACAATGGGAAGATGCCAGCAGCTCACATCCCAGGCAGCAGACCAAGAACTTAATCTTACAACTTTATAAGCTTTTTGACCAATCACCCAAAGCAAAAGCACATTGACAGTAGTTCTATCCAACCACTATAAGCACACGTACCTTTGGTTAAAACAATGCTGGCTTATTTCAAATACAATACCTGCTTGTGAGCCTTAAACACAATGCACAGAGCTCCATTATTAAGCTTCAACCTTACTAATATCTTGCTAGATAAACTTTTCTGTAGCTTAGAGAGCTATTCTAGACAAGCATTAATACGCAGACCATTGTTCTATTTGCCCTTGCTTTTTTACTTTTTAAATAATTTTTCTGCTGACCAATCTCATGGCTGCTGCTTAGATCTACTCACAGTTCTGCTGTCTCTGAGGCCTGCCTTTTGCAGCTTTCCCAAAACCCTCTGATTTTGTGGATTCCTACATTAAGTGGTAATCCAAATTTAACCTCTGTAAACAGCTCAGCTCCATGCTTGAGTATTTCTGTTATCATCAACTCTAGCAACTGATTTAAAAGTTTAATTTCTTCTTCGTAATGGGATGAGAAACATTTGTTTCCAACCTTTGAGCATGGGGCTGGAGTGGCCTGCAGGCATCAAATCCCTTTCCAGGGCTCTTGACAAATTTAAGCTGCCAGGTAGAAAAGAGTTAATTGTTAGAGCAAGAAAGATAACTGGAGCCCATCAAGCGGTCAGGTTCTTCCTATACAGGAAAGAAAAGGGGGCTAGTGAGTAGTGAAGGGAAGAAGCTGCCTTCATCTCAGGAAATGCAGCTGTCATGTAATCTCTGAGTGTGCAGTGCCATCTGCTTAATACTTGAAGCTGCTTTTGAGTCACAGAATGAAGAATCTCCATTTGAGAGTTTTGATAACTTCTCTAAAGAAATAAAGTAGGAGGAACAGCCTTTATTCTTGTACTCTGGTGTGTGTTGTACCAACTCATTTTTAAGTTCCAAAGGAAGGGGAGAAAATAAGATGTATGGATTCTGTGTAAAATATGGAGACTTAGAAGAACAATGTAGTGAAGATGAAAAATGACCCAGGGGAGAGGAGAACTAGTGGCAATTCTCTGTGCTCAGCAGTGGTTTCCAAAGCTACATAGACAACCTCCAGGAGGAATGAGGCTGCCCAAGCCTCAAGTCTGAGATGAGCCGAGGTTAAAGCCTGTGAGTGAAAGGCAGCGCTGTGGGCACTTAATGCAGGAGCTGCATTTGAATACAGACTGCCTTTGCCCTCTTGTCACAAGTTATTTCCCACCAGGTTTCAAGCCCCAGACTGCAATAACCTAACTGCAACAAGCCTTGTTCTGCAAGCTGCATAAGGATTTTCCCTTTGTGGGAAGGACTAATGCATCATTTCTTGTTAGCGCAGTCAGCCATGGAGCAGATTTAAAATTCACCAGCTACTCTAAACTAGCTTTGTGTGGTGTTCAGTCTGTACTCTTTAAAGCCCTACCCCAGCTGTCTCTGTGCCAGCTTTCTGCAGTGAGAGAGCCTGAAGAAGTGATTGTTCATGTCACATGCTGGAGAATTCAATATCTTTTACAGCCACATTAGGGGGAATGGTAAATCATCTCTGAAAAATAAAGAAAAAGTAAGAGGCAAAGATGTGTTCTGCTGTATATTAAAGCATAGTAGCGTTTTAATTTTGTGTTGGAGCCCAATTTAGAAAAACACAGTCTCCTCCTTTTTCTTCTAATATACGAGGAAATCCCAGTAAATTTATTACCTTTATTTAAAAGCAAATTAAGAAAAATTCCAAAGGCTCTAATAAATCTTTATTGATAAAAATAGTATGGTATTGTCTCTGAAATTCACTGGGAAGCATTACTAATCCCTGCATTCAAGATATTACATGTGGCAACCATGAAATTTAAAGCTGGGCAGTAATTTTTGAAGGGATAATACTCTGTCTTGTGCCTTAACAGAGAATTGAGCTGATGTGGTGGGGGTGGTTATAATTGAGTTATATGGATATAGCATCCAAAAGCAAGAATAGGAACTGCCAGTAGCTAAAGTGTGACATTAAAATGTTTCTTTATTGGAAATGGTAGCTTGGGAAGCCTTATTTGGAGACTCATTAATTAAGTATTCCTGCAGTATGAAATTTCTTTTTTCTTCTAGAGGAGTGATAGGATAGAAGCAGGTATATACTGAAAATGTTGGGGTTTTTTTACTCTAAACAGGCATAACAACAGCAAAACTATTCCAAAAGCTGTTTTTCTTTTTAGGGTCATTTCTGTGAAATGTACATCATTTTAGCCAACTGCTGCTAAATGGTGGATGTAGCTTGGTCTTAAAACTAATGTAGTGGTAGAGCTCTAGGCTGTGTTCTATGATGTTGTCACATTCATCTTACTTTTTAGGTCCTTTTTAACACTCTCTTTCTCTAATATGCATTTATTTATAATATTCTCAGGGTTTTAAGGATTAGCTATGGCATCCTTACCTCACTTAAGGCAGAAGCTCCATGCCTGCTGTTAATTGTGGTTATTAAACCACTAACCTGAGTAGTGGCTGACCTTGGAAGTTACTCTAACTTGCCTTGATGCCCTGTAGTTGCAAGTATCTCCTGCAGGATGAGGGAGAAAAACAAGAATGGCAAATCCTCATCCTCTCCCTTCCTCTTTCCTAAAATACACACAAGTACTGTGGTAAAAGATCTTTGCAGTCATGCCTCAGTATTTCTGAGTTTGGAAGTGTTTTATGGCAGTCCCTGACATTGTTGGTATTAGATTAACCATGTTCTTTACTCTCCTGTGGCAAACCTTGCCCAAATGTGAGAATAAATGGTTTTTCAGCATGTATGCACACCCAAATACCCTTAAATTAGCTGGTGTAGATGCTCATTGAATTTTGTAGTTACAGTAGAGAAGTCCTTTGTGTTCACCTGAAAGAGAACAATAATTTCATTATTAGGGACAGAGGTTTTGAGGTTGGCCTTCTTCTGTTGTAGGCAGTGGCACTACAACAGCAAACAAAATCAACAAGCTCCAGCTGAAAGCCAGCAATGTTTTCTGATCCTTCTATTTGTAAATAGAAAGGCTGACACAGAAACTCCATGCTCTGGTATTTGGGAAGTATCTAATTACCAGCATTTATATATCTATTTATACATGTAATTTTTTTTTTTTTAACAGTTCATTCATCTGCCAGTGCTGCTCTTCATGCAGTTTGGTTCCTGTTGTGACAGCTTCACTTGTGTTATACATATAGAAAGCAACAATATTAACTTTTAGATTATAAAGCCAAGTACATGGGGTTTTCTCAGTCTCCTCTCAAAGCTTAGGAGACCCACTCTTGTAGTAGTATTTCTTCAACACTGCACTTTGTACTCTAAAACTGATCCAGGGAATTTCATCTGCTTTTTCTGGGGGTGATATTCAGCCTTCTTGTGCATTGGTGACTTTAAATAATCCAGTCATTTTCATTGGCATGCTGAGGATCTTTGTGCTTGAGTTACCAATGAAAATTTTACATTGGATTGGTTCACAAGACTGAGCCTCGAGAAACTCCACAATTGATCTTTTCTGCCCAAACCCACTATCATCCTTCTCTCTCAAGAAACCTTATACTTTGATAACTGGTCTTTCAGTCAGTTTATATTTTTTTTCACTTCTTTTAACTAAAAATAATTAATTACCTATCAGTAACTGCTTAACTAACTTAAGTAACATGTTCTACTTGCCATAATACAATGTTTAGTGAAGCACAGACATATCAACTACACTGACATGGTTCTTAAGATTAACAAAGTTTGTTTCTTAGTATTAAAAATCTCTTTATTGAGAGGAAATAAAGATCAGCTGGATAAATAGGCCTATGCTTACAGGATACATGTGAAGGTGACTAATAATCAGAGTGAGAGAAGAATTTGCTTCTCAGTTATTTTCTGTCTATTTTTTGTCCTCCCCCTAATAGATTAAAACCATCTGCATTCACAGGTAAGGACACCTGACTAGAAACTTTACTCTGCCCTACACTTCAATGAATGAAATTAATTTTTCTGAGTGGATTCTAATTAATAATTACTCTCGTCTGTGGGTCTGTAGCCAACCTCCTGGCAAACACAGCTGCCTCTTCGTGAGAGAGATGCCAAATTCATGTGAGTTTAAGCAGTACAGTGAAAGATGGCTGTGAAAGAGAAAGTGCCAGAGGGAGAATGAGTAGCATAAAGACTGGTGTGTTGTATCTGCTTTGCAGTTATTTATTTCATGTGAATGTAAATCTACTTTCAGACAGCATCTTTTTCAAGATGGTGTAACTTCAGCTGTAACTGAAGTATATTTGCTGTAACTTTGCCATTGTAACCATGTTTATTGCATAACTTTTGTTTCAAAACAACTGTTGCTAAAAAAGAATTTTGTGGGGTTTTTTTTCCTGAGTTCTGGTTAAAATTCTGGTATCAGTAACCTTGGTGATTTTTTCATAAAGCTGCTTAATGATTTTCCTTTGAAGGCTTGCGAGCCCTTATTTTCGAGTAACTAAATTTATATTTTATTAGAGAACTTGGTTTGTTGGCAGATTTAGTAATATTTTCTGAGCATATGTTTGATGGGTTGAACAGGATAAAAGAGTTTCATAGATGCCTTTGTAGAGGATAAAGGGCAGAGGCTCAGCATCATTTTTATGCATGAATTTTCACTCACAAGAAATGAGGTTCTAATCCTTCAACAGGAGTGAGCACAGGGAATCATTTTACTTGTGGAGTTTCTCACTGAAATCTGTGACCAGCTCAGAGCAATGACAAGAAAATTTTTTCTTTTTCCCCCATCTTCACAACTTTCATTCTTTTGCTGTTACAGGCAAGCCCCTAATGCTTCCCATAACATAGAAATGCTGACTTGGAGGTATGAAGGGAACATTTTTAAAATACAGACTAAACATTGTTGAATAATAAAACCTGAAAAAAATCTAGGGAATGTACAGACATGGAAAGAAAGAAAAAGTTTATCTGACTTAGGCCTGTGCAGTTAGATTCCCTTGAAAAATGTTCCCTAATGAAGGTTAAGCAAGTGCACACAGTTCAAGTGCTGTGCAGCTGAGTTACCCCTGGAGAAAGAATTGCTCTGCGTTGCAAGTCTGAAAAATGGCAGAATTTGGTGGGAACAGCTTTTGTTTTGCATTCTCATCCCAGTATTTCCCACAGAAACGGGGAAGTGGGATGGCCACCTGTGCATTCTTAGGCAGGGCAGAGCATGACGGTGTTCACAGGGGCCTCAGGTTGAGGGAAGAGGCGAGGATCTGACTCCATGTTTCAGAAGGCTTGATTTATTATTTTGTGATATATATTACATTAAAACTATACTAAAAGAATAGAAGAAAACATTTCCTCAGAAAGCTAGCTAAGAATAGAAAAAAAAAATGATAACAAAAGCTTGTGTCTCAGACTCTTGGCCTGAGGTTTGAGCCAGCTGGGCTGTGATTGGCCATTAATTACAAACATCCAACATGGGCCAATCACAGATGCACCTGTTGCATTTCACAGCAGCAGATAATCAATGTTTGCATTTTACTCCTGAGGCCTCCCAGCTTCTCAGGAGGAAAAATCCTAAAGAAAGGATTTTTCATAAAAGTTGTCTTCAATGGCAGAGTACAGATATGTTCATTGTGTACATTGTTCAGGGCTCAAGAAAAAGTCAGGCAGGTGCCATCATTTTTTAATGGATTCCTGCATTAATTTAGACACTAACTCAGGAAAGATATTCTTACCCTGTTGAGTGTTTTCTAAAACTCCTGAATGCAAAGCCCTGTGGATTTCCCTGCTTCCCCATTTGCTAAATTTATATTAGCCTGCACCATTTGCATTAGACTCACATTTTTCTAGAAAAATCTTGCTCAAAATGCTGTTTTAGCAAGAAACATCATTATCTGTGTTGGGCTTATGGGGTCAAGCTGTTTTTTTTAAGGGGGAAGGCAAAGAGGTGGTGGGCTTGGCCTCTGTGGGTTCCAGCCAACCCTAAAGGGGACCCACCTAAGGACACAGCTGAGCTCACTAGCAAAGGTGATGGTCCCACTGTGAAAATGCTTTTAAGGGTAGAAAACACCAGAGGGAGGAGCAAAACCTCCTGAAGTCAGAGGTTAGATATAAATTCTCTTGAGTTTTTGGATCTTGTCGGAAAATTTCTAAGTATTTCCAGCAAAGACAGAAAGTGAGCATCTGGATGTTTGTCTAGCCATCTTCTAGTTTCTGAGAGGACAAGGGAAAAAGCAATGACAAGGTAATCTCTGCTCTCTGGAGCAACTTCAGGCAGTAGATATACTCACCTAAGAGTATGTTATCTCCCCAAAAGAAGAGGAGCCTCTGAATAAGCCTGCCCTACAGCCTGTGCACCTCTGGGTTGAAGCTGATCTTTGAAAATGGGGTGTGAAGGTTTTTTTCTGGAGCTTGTAAATGTTTTGTTCCTTTTTTGCAGTGATTTGCCACCACCCATATCAGGAACTAAATATTTATTGTAATGTGGAATAACTTAATTTCTCTTAGTCCGGTTTGTTTAGCCTGGGTTGCTAAGTGATTTTCCTGTCTTTGTAAAGCTCTCAGCTTCCTCGCTCTTGTTCCTATTTTCTAACTCCTGTCTCACAAAAGAAATAAATTGACTGCCCAAATGTAGCTTTGAGATTTTCCCCTAGTTGTGATTGAGGCCAGTTCAGTTCTTGGTCCTGCTGGGTGGGAGTAGATGTGTGCTTTCATTATCCATCTCTACAGAGTAGCAGCAGAGCAACAATATCTTAATAGTACAGTATGATTCTTCTAACTTGCTTTAGAACAATATTCAGAGTCACCCTGAAGTCACAAAAAAATATATCCTGGAAATGAGAAGCTACTCCCCATCTGTGAGAAAATTAACATATATAAGGGGAAACATCAAAAAGACTACATTTTTTCGTAGCAGTGAATAATTACTCATTTCCAATTAACTTCAAAATTATTTCAAAATGAAGCCACAGACCAAGCCTTTGTGATAACCAGCAGAGCTGGGGTTGTGACTTGCTGACATGCAGCCTATGTGATGTTAACTTCATCCAGGTTTGGATTTACAAGAGATGTTTTACTTTGTAACACACTTTTTCTTTGACTCCTGATGCTGTCCCTCTGCCAGTTTGTTTTGTTATACTTCCCTAGGGTGACTGCATTTTATTACTTGAAAGAACATTAATTAGGAAAGGTTAATAAAGGGCAGATGAATTCAGTTAATTAGTTCACTGAATAGTTTGAACACTTCTACTTGCTGGAGAGTTCAATATTGCTGGAGATATTCATGCAGCATTTGCACAGTGAATACTTCTCTGCACTTTAGTCAATAAACTCTTCTCCAAAGCAAACCTGGGCATGGGAAATGCCAGTGCTCAGCTGCTAACTTTGGGCAGCCTCAGTTTGTCAGTTCAGTCATGAGCTATGGATGCAAGGCAGAGAGGTGAGCCCCCAAATGGAAAGAAGCTTGGACCATCCTGATGCTTCCTCACCCTACAAAAACTTATGGTCAGAAATGTTCTGTATTTTGTTGTGCTTTTGAGAACTGTAAGTTGCTTAGATGCTGAAATTTGTGGTTTTCTAGATATGGTTTCTCTTTCTGGCTTCTGTGATGATCAGAGAATTTTACTTGCCATCCAGAACTTTCTAGACAAACTTAAAAAAACTCTAGTTGCTTAGCAAATTTCGGCTCATTTTTGGTGTTCTCTGTCTAGCTATGACAAGTTTTGTCTGAAAACAAGTTATCCTCTTCGTGTTTCCTACCTCCCTCAAAACACAGTTGGTTCAGCCTCGATTTATCTGTTTCTGTGCTCCTTTTTAATGTCTGGCATGGGCAAATATATTTATGTAGATTAATTTTTGCATGGAGTACTGCATTCTCTTTTCTACAGTAATTTCAAAATTAGCTTCCTCTGCCTGAGTTGAGAGCTATTAAGTACATGAAGTGCTACAGAACTAGAAACTATCCAAAAATAATACTGCTGGATGGTTGTAGTCCCTGTTGCTAATAACTTTTTTCCCTCATGAAGACAAGAAATAAAGGAAAGCCTTTTTTTTCTGAAGAGTTCATAACGATGAGGATTTTAATATTGGACTGCATTTTCTCCTTGAGGCTTTTTTGTTTACTATATATTTATGACACCAGATTCTGTTCAGAAAATAGCTCCGAGGCAAGAGAGAATGTTTCATTGATTGTCTAGTCCTGACGGATAAATGTTGTTACCTGATCCCTTCGTGAAGACAATCACTTCCAATCTGGTTTGGCTTTTGTAGGGACTTGGTGGATACTTATTTATTGCATTTTTAAGATAAAATACTTGGGCACTCCAAAGAGTAAGGACTCTTCTCCAAAGAGAGAACCTTTGCCACTTGGCTGAATTTCCTCAAAGTGGCTGTAGCAGAATGAATAAGCTCTTCTAGAAAGGGAGAGATTTAGAGCTGACCCTCCTTAGCTTGAGGGGCAAATTGGCTAATACATTAATTCAGTGTTTGGCAGGCCCAGGTTCCAAGAACATACTTCTACATCTTTAGACAATCCGCAGGAATGACTGAAGCATTTTATTTTGGTTTTGAGTAGGAGAGAGAAAACCAGTGTTTGGATACAAGTAAATTGCTTTCAGCACAGAACTGAAATGGCTTTCTTTTTAATTTCTTTCCCTCTGCCCCCTTCTGTTTCTGTTTTTTACCTAACATCAGTCTCTAATTGACCTTTTGCCCTTACTGCTTGTATGGGACCAGTTGGGAGGATGATGTGAATACAATTATGGGCTTTACCTGTGGAAGAAATATTTGTGGAATGGCAAGGTAACAGTGAGATGACACATGAAAAAAATTGGGAAGCTGACACTTGTGCCATAGAGAAATTAAGCACTTGATACAGGGTTGTGGACATGAAAGTTGGGAATAGTAATTTATCATCTGTTCCTAAAATATTGAAGTTTCTACAGAAATATTTAGGATAGCAGGGAATTGGATTTTTTTTTCCCCATGGTGGTTAATCCCTTATGGTACAAGGTTTGATTTTTTTTTTTTTAATATTGATTTCTTTTTTTTCCCAATGGATCATTTGCACTCCATTTCCTTTCATCCCAAAAGCTAAAATTTCTCTTCTGTCCTGTATAGTGTCAAATACTGCTTGAAAAATGTGGTAAATACCTCACGCTGTCAGGGTTGATGACAACATAATGATGATGTTAAACATTTATTTGGGCACATCGTGATTAAGAATTTCACAGGAGAAGGTTAATCTGACTCTAAGTCAATCCTGTAAATCAGAATTAGCATCTTGTAAATTCTTACAGCAGTGGTCATATGGCATTTGCATCTGTACTGGCACCTGAGGGAAAAAAGTTTAATCTTGTGATATCTGAAAGACTCTCAATGCGAGTTCAATTTTCTAAAATTCTTCAGAAGTGTTGTTTCTGTAAGAGGGTCGTACTACCATACCCATTGGATAAATAAAATTAAGTCTTCTTCAAGCACAGAAAAAGGCATGGTGTTACTATTTGGCCCAAAAGCAAATGATTCCTTAAAAATACCTATTTTAAAAAATAAAACAGAAAGTCGAATACT